>NC_136061.1:867632482-872608176 GCF_964261635.1 Lissotriton helveticus | reverse complement strand
ACCCCAGTCGCGTGATAACTAAACATAGAAAAAAACACTTATGGCTTGAATGCTGTAGTATCATAAGTCTGGTTGCTTGGCAAACTTATACATGTATATTAACAATAGTCAACATTATTGTTTTGTAACACATGGCATTGTTGGTGGAGATTCGCTTGCTTAAATGTCAATTGCAATACTGTAAATATTGCATGGTATATAGGTGGGTACATTGGAATGGCATGTTATAAATATCCCAGATAACATTCATAGAATATATTACTATACAAATATAGACATAAATAAAAAATGTATATACATATAAATATAAGTACAAATATATATATATATATAATTCATCTATATAAATACATAAAAATCATGGATATTTTACATACAGTACCTATAAACCATTAGTTGCCTTTTGGAATAAATTCCTATAATGTGCAATCCCTCTGATCAATATCAATCAGGATATCGATCTGCTCAAAGTGCAGTATGACTATGTGCAAATATGCAAATGTGCAATTGAATATACCAGACAAGATGTTTCGAGGATAGCAGCCGCCTAGTGAGTTCTAATAATAGTGCAAATTAAATGTGCAAAGAATGCTAAACGTACATTGAAGGATGAAAGCGAGAGGAGGGGAATTTAAAATATATACAGGTAAAAAATACAATCTATATATTAAAATAGATAAAAACAGGTTCTTGGGAATATGGGGAAACAGAAGTATATTGCAGTATAACAGTAGATGAGGTAGATATAGTGATAACAAGGCAGAAAGTGCTGATTCAGAGAAAATTATTGTTTCAAAGAAAATAACGTACATCCTCCGTGTTGGTCAGTCCTTTGGGATGTTTGCTATCTAATTCCAGGATGAACTTGGATTCTAATTGCCTCAACGCTTTTTCGCGGTGCCTCCCCTAGGATATTCCGGGACTGCTGCAATTACAAAATATTCCAAGTGATTAAGATTGTTGTTATGGATAGCTTTAAAGTGTCTGGCTACCGGGTATGCCCTGTCGGAATTAACTATGGCCCGAATATGTTGGAGTATTCTGACATGCACTTGTAGTTTTGTACCGCCTACATATCTGAGGCCACAAGTGCATGTCAAAACGTGTACGGCATACTCGGTTTTGTAATTGAAACATCCTTGTATTTTGGACTCATGTGGACTGAAGGGGGCTTTGTATTTGGTAGTTGTAGTACCATATTTGCAGGCCCTACAGGATGTGCATTTATAGAAACCATGCCTAAGTATATATATATATATATATATATATTACCTACTGGCGGTCGCCAGTAGGTAGTTATAGTTAGGATCGTTTTCCATAGGAAATCCGCAACATTCTATTGGGAATAACTTTGTCGCCGAATGAGGGATCTGACTGTAAATTTCCTTAACTTTGCCTCGCTGTGCTCCGCTCCTTCCCTGAAAAGTTTCGGGGGGATCCGTCAAGTGGGGGGCCGAGATAAAAGGGGGGTTCCAAAACGTGTTTTCCCTATGTTAATTTCCATAGGACGGTTGGACTCACTTTTAGCCCGAACAGCTGAATGGATTTCCACCAAACTTGACAAAATTGTAGGTACTGGTACCCCGATGTGCCTTTGCTATGTCTCAAGATATATGCTCCAGTGTTTTTTACGAAATTACCTTTGAAAAAATATATATTGGGCTACATTGGGCTATATATATGTTAGAGCCCAAATGTAGCCCAATGTAGCCCAATGTAGCCCAATGTAGCCCAAAGATGGCCACCAGAGACAAAAAAAACAAATGTAGCCCAAATATCAGCCAGATGTAGCCCAACTATAGCCCAATGACATAATGTCCCAGAGTGTTCTAAAGAACAACTAGAACGCTAACAGTCTTACTTATGACAAAAGTATGGCACACCTGAAGTCATCTTGATTGGAATAAAGTGGTAACACTTAATACATTTAATTTGAAAAGGAACAAAATGAGGGGTTTCATTTTGCCATATATATATATATTCACTGAAAAAACCATAGGTTATAGACCATATATAGTTAGGAATTAGCATTTACAAAACCTTGAAAATTCACTGAAAAAACCATAGGTTATAGACCATATATAGTTAGGAATTAGCATTTACAAAACCTTGAAAATTCACTGAAAAAACCATAGGTTAGAGACCATATATAGTTAGCTGGACATTTTATTGACATAAAACCAATGAAATTCCATATATAGTTAGTTGCACTAACTATATATCGCGCACCCGCAATCCACTGCTGATGATGTCACATATTACATCATTCATGACATGGTCAGTGACATCACTGATGACATCACTGATGACATCTCAAATGACATCACTGTTGACATCATCCAGTGACTGTGTGTTTCTGTAAAGTTTAAATATGTTTTACATATTGAAGAATGAGTAGATGTATAAGTGTCTGGACGAAGGATTTAGTAGGTGCATGACTGAATGTATGAGTGAGTGATTAAATGTGTCTCACTGAGTGCATGGGTTAGTGACTAAACTGTCTTAATTTGTGCATCATTATGTCTGTTGTTCTGTAAACTGCTGCATGTGTTGATCAGTAGCTATATGATTAACTATATGGGTTACTGATTGATTGTCCAAGTATTTGTATGGGAGACTGAGTGTGTGTGTGGCTGGCTGGGAGGTGTGTGACTCTGTGCAGATCAATGTGTACTTGTATCAATGATTGTATAAGAAGGTAAGTATGTGTTAGTATATTTTTGAAAATGTAAGGTGCTCTATGTTTAACTGTATAGACAAGAAAATGGAAGTGTGATTGATTCTTTACAGGACTGACTAGGTGTGTGAGTAACTCCATGTATGAGTGGCAGAGTGTGAGTGTCTGTATAGGTGTATGAGTGCATATGATAGTGTTGTAAAGATGAGTGATTGTATGTATGAATGATTGTATGGGTGAATGAGTGAAGGTGTGTGTAGACGTAGGAATCAGTGAGTACGTATGTAGTAACTACTATTGGTGTGTCAATGGTTTCAAAAATTATACTCTGTATTTAACACTGGGTGAAACAGAGGTTATATTAAAATGTGAGGAGATGCATTGTATTGTCACATGAATGATATCATCAGTGATGTGGTCATTGATGTCAAATGAGATGTCATCAGTGATGTCATTTGAGATGTCATCAGTGATGTCATCAGTGATGTCACTGACCATGTCATGAATGATGTAATATGTGACATCATCAGCAGTGGATTGCGGGTGCGCGATATATAGTTAGTGCAACTAACTATATATGGAATTTCATTGGTTTTATGTCAATAAAATGTCCAGCTAACTATATATGGTCTCTAACCTATGGTTTTTTCAGTGAATTTTCAAGGTTTTGTAAATGCTAATTCCTAACTATATATGGTCTATAACCTATGCTTTTTTCAGTGAATTTTCAAGGTTTTGTAAATGCTAATTCCTAACTATATATGGTCTATAACCTATGGTTTTTTCAGTGAATTTCAATGGTTTTTTAATAGCAAATATCATAAGCTGTCGAATGTCAAGTACGTGGTAAGTAAAAACATTTTCGTGTTTATGCACACTGATCTGCTTTGAATGCTGCCCCCCACCCCTCATTTCTATTAGGAGTACTCTCTCTTTGCAGATAGTGAAGGGTAGTCAACGCAGCCCTTTGCCCCCTTTGTAATCCGTCGTGCCTGCTTCTCTCTCCATTTGATTGATTGTTCTCTTTGGTTCATTCTCTATTTACAAACAAGCACAGAGTCGCAATACTCTGTTTAGTCTTTGCAGATAGCGAAAAACCGTGTAAAAAAACAAAAGGAATCGAGCAAAATCAGTAGGCCACTAATGGGATCTCTTTTTGACCTCGCTAAAATAGAAACATTAGGAACAACCTGTTGAAAATAGCAATGCGTATGTACATAAGCGGCGTTCATTTGTGTTCACAGTACCCCTTGTTGATTGTTTGAATCGAGCATTGAATTGTTCGAAGTTGGTTCTCTTAAGGATCTTCTCTGCCTGCAAACAAGGAAGAATAGGAATATTCTCTCTCCCTTTGCAGATAGTGAAGGGTAGGTAACGCAAGCCTTTAACACGTCGTACCTATTTCATTCCTCATTGATTGATTGATTGTCCGAACATTGACTGTTTGGGAATTAGTTCTTTTTGGAGGTATTCCCTGTTTGCAAATAAACGTAGGAAAATCTTTGCAAGTAGTGAAAGGGTACGTAATGCGGACCTTTCTCCCCCGTTGTAATCTGTCATGCCTATCTACTCCCCACTGATTGATGCACCTGTTTCACCCGGACCATTTACTAGACATACGTCATCTGGCCCGACCAGAGAGCACCCCTAGTGAAAAGGACATATGCAATAATAACGAAGTGATCACTGTATCCTGTTAACAGAAACTTTAGCATGAAACAACCTGGAAAGAAAAGAATAGGAAAACGAAAATCAGTAGGCCACTGATGAACATGAACTTTTATTAAACAACGAACAAAGAAACGATAACATAACGTAATGATAAAACCTGTTAATGTCCTAGAAACAAGAAAACGTTAAAATATGCCATCGGTGAGAGACCAGAAAAACAGTAAGAGAAACCAAATCACCCCTCGCTGTCCCACCGCCTGCCACGCCAAAAAAATCGATAGACTAGGGAAAATGCAAGTCAGTAGAACATCCGCCCCCACTCTGGAAACTTCCAAGGTGGAGCAGGGTTCCGGCTACGCCCAGCCGGGAGCAGCCCATATAAGGCAGGTCCTGCTGCCACGCCTCGGCCAGGAGATCCTAACGTAGGGTGTAGCCGGAGGAGAGGCCGAGACCAGCGGGACCCGGCCAGGGGATTGCCTTTACAACGCTGAACAGTTGCAGGGGGGGGGAATGTCTCCTCGACCCTCCCCTCTCTCTCCCAGTCCGGCCGCGGTGGCCCTTGAGAGTTGCAGGTAGTCCCGCCACATGCTCTTCCGGTCCGGCCACCAACGGTCGGGGGGCCGAGGCCGACGGGATCCGGCTGCAGCCGATAAACCAAGAAACCCGTTCATGGGGCCAGAGCCAGGGGCGTCCGGCCGACATCTACCGGAAGCCCGGCCCGAAGACGAACGGGACACTTCTTCTTTCTTGTATAATTGCTGCAACAACCCTGGGGGGGGATGTCTTGCACATGCCTCCGACCCCCCCCCCTCGTCCTCATCGCCTGGTCCGGCCATAACAAATATCAAGCGAGACGCCGTGGGGTGCACTGGGAGGAAGAGACGGTGCGAACAGGCCTCTCCCGCCTCCCCAGTGGAGGCTTCCCAGCTGCACCCTCAGCGCTCCAGGCGCCCGGAAAAGAGTTCTTCCACTGTGGCCATGCTGCAACGTCTCGCCCGGCAGGGTGGAGCCCGTCCGCTCATTTGACCCCGCGATCGCCAGTAGCTACCGAACTCTCAAAATGGCGGTCGACCTTGCAAGAGCGGGCCCAGCATAAAGAAATGGCCCGGTCACTGGTTGACTCCACCACCGTAGTCCTCCACGACCTTGAAGATTCTAGAGGAGCCGCGGGAGTCTCCGACCCCCGATGGGGAATGACTGCCATGATCACCCGTGGAGTGACGAAACTGTATTCGCGGGACGTCGGCGCCAGCCTCACTTTGAATTACTAGAATCCTGCAGACCTCACTTCCGGTAAAAGCACAGTGTGACCCGGTAGGAAAAATTGTTGCACCCCCTCCCCTTTTTGACTGATAGTTCAAACCACCGATCCTTTCCTTTGCCCTTTTAACGGAACTTTGGACTGCCTCCCCCTCTTTTACATTTTCTAGAGAAAACAAAACATTAACCACTACATTAGCATAGCAGTTGACACCAGAACTGTTTTCAAATTGAAAACCAACAACATCTTCAACAGAATCCTTTTTGTTTCTGCTGTGACCCTGCTACAGCACAGGCATTGTCCCCAGCAGTAATTCTGCAATGCCGGTAAGAATAGCTGTGGTGCCTACTGGACTCACTCATCCCCGCGGCGCCCCACGCCGTTATGTGCTGGGCGGCAACTTGCTAGACATCACTTTAGTGCCATCTAGATTTCAGCGCGTTCTGCTGCCTTGGAACTATTCGCACAACAGACCGCTACTGACAAGAATATTTCATTATTGGTGCTGTCAATTTCAATAAATCTATTGGATAATTCAAAAGAAATTGCCACGGTCTCTTCGTTGTTTAAATGTTTTTACTGTTTTTGTTTTGTTGTATATATTTATATGTTATTAAAGTTTTATATTCCTACTACTTTGTTGGAGTGCTATATATTTTTAATGTGAGACATAATTGTAAAAACGTTGATGTACAAAGAGTCATTCCTGGAATCTTCCGCTTCAGGCTCGATCCCCTCCCCAATCACAATACAGGATAGTTTTCAGATAGTAGGAACACGTGTGGTGTGACGGATCTCATCGGGTGTGGGCCTTGATCTACTATAACTCCTTTGAAGAGGGGTGATTCTTTACAGCTGAGGCCATAAACTACATCTGCAGGGCTAGCTGATAGCCTGGACAATCGGACACAGAGGAAGAGGAGTGTCAGAGGGTGCGGTAGGGAATAGGGCAAAAGGGAGGTGTCGGGCGGGCACAGAGTGTGATTCTCAGGGAAGAGCAGCGCAGATGGGGGGAGGTTTATTGCCCATGCATAAGACAGAGAGCGGGGGTGACCAGTGCCTGGGGAAGATGCTTGCGAGGGTGAGGAGCCATGCTACGAATCGGCAGCGTGCAGAGAGTGGGTCTGGTCAAGACATCTAAAATGGCTGCCGTGCACGACAAAAGTGTGGCATTTCAAAAAAGGCAAGATGGCGCAGACAATGTTTTTCAACACTTCCTCATTTCCTTCGAATCGAACGTTAACAGACGTTGGGGCATATTACCAAAGTTAAGCGATATTTATCGCTAACGATGCTTACCAACGAATTTTTTACCGCTAAGCATCGTCAGAAATTATCAAAGATAAACCTTGCTATTATCAAGGTTTATCACAAATGCGATAATAAACGGCCGCAATGCATGAATATCGCTAAAAACTCAGCGATATTCATACATTACCGAGCTAATGCTCTTAGCCATGTTATCCACCTCCCATTGGATAACATGGCTAAGAACTGCTCAGGGCAGGTGTTACTTTTTGGAGATATTCGCGCTTAGCGCGAATATCTCCAAAAGTTGGTAATAGGAGATAGATATCTTGCATGTTGTAATGCAAGTTATTGTGGTATATGGAACTCATACCATAATCTCTCAGGAAAGCAGAAACTGATCCTTTTGGGACCGCCTAAAAAGGCCTAGGGGGTAAGGAGTACTCTACTTTGCCCCCTTTTCACGTTCCGAACTATTTTATTTTACTCTCTTCTGTAATTACACAAAATAGCACCGATAAGATGCATCGGAGACACACAGTGAGAGAAAGGAGGCCGGAGATGAAGAAGAGATGTCAAATACACATTGGAGATAATATAGTGGCAGAAGGGAAGTAAATATGAGTAAACTTACCATGTAACATAAAAATGTTGCACTCTATACTATAAGTCTCATTTTATACTACAATCACTTCGCTACAACCTCATAAATTAAAAATAAAAATGAATAATGTCTCAAACAATTTTTGATTTCTAAATATAAATTTATTCTTCAGAATTTTCTAAATTTGAAAGAACTAGTAACATGTCCTCATCAGCAATGTCCTCATGAAAAGTCTGCAATATTGATTCTTGTAACTCTAGCGTCTCCAAACACTCGATAAATTCGCCATCAAGAGATTGATCAAAAAAATTATTCAAGTCATCTCCTCCTTCTGACAATATTTCATTATTGGTGCTGTCAATTTCAATCAATGTAGTGGAATCATTCAAGTCATCTCCTCGTGACAATATTTCATTATTGGTGCTCTCAATTTCAATCAATGTAGTGGAATCATTCAAGTCATCTCCTCCTTGTGACAATATTTCATTATTGGTGCTGTCCATTTCAATCAATCTAATGGAATCATACAAGTCATCTCCTCCTTGTGACAATATTTCATTATTGCTGCTCTCAATTTCAATCAACGTAGTGGAATCATTCAAGTCATCTCCTTGTGACAATATTTCATTCTTGGTGCTGTCCATTTCAATCAATCTAATGGAATCATACAAGTCATGTCCTCCTTGTGACAATGTTTCATTATTGGTGCTCTCAATTTCAATCAATGTAGTGGACAATTCAAAAGAAATTGCCACGGTCTCTTCATTGTGAGCCATTTTATTTTGAAATTGGTTGCTGTAAATTGCAGAAAAAAATAATCACTTTCATTTATCGTTTTTAGTAATACATAATATAAAACTAACTTTATCAAGTATTTAGTATAACAGAAGGACTGCAAATAAATAACAGAAAACATTTTTCAAATTATCTTCAAGTGTACAACATAGTTCCCCTTACAAATTAACAACTCACCTTTTCAAAAGTAGGAAAAGTGTTAGTACTGTGTAAATCAAACACCAGAAATTCACCACCAAAAATTCCTCACAAATGTACCTCAGACAGTAGTATCACAAAATGGCTGTGGTTTCCTCTCATTTGACATATATACATAACCAATTAACTTTCATCACACACAAATACAAAACCAAAGTAACATTTTAATTGGTTCTAAATTTCAACACTTTCAAATGTGTTTTCCCCATGCAATTTTCCATAGGACATTTACATACGTCTACAGCCTGAATGGCTGAACGGAATTACACCAAACTTGGCAAAATGGTACATCAAACCTAAGAGGTCAGGAAGGATCTACTATGCCCCCTTATGGTCATTTCCCCCTTCGCTTTGGCCTCCTCTTGTCTCTCAATCCTACCGAGAGACAAGATGCCGGCCGCTACGGACTGTTTGGAATGTTGACAGACGCCGGAGAACCAATCAGCTTCGCAAAGCTCCGTAACGCGAAAAGTACGCGAAGCGGAGCGCTGTTACAGATATATATCTTTTTTTGAACGTTAATTTCTCAAAATCCACTGGAGCACATATATTGAGACCTAGCAAAGGCACATCGGGCTACCAGTCCCTAATATTTTACCAAGTTTCGTGCAAATCCATTCAGCCGTTCGATTATTATTATTGTTATTTTTTTTTGCCCCGCGGGGCCCTTTTAAAACCTCCACATCAAACCTAGGGGGTCAGCGAGGATCTACTATTCCCCCTTATGGTCATTTGCCCCTTCGCTTTCGCCTCCTCTTGTCTCTCGATCCTACCGAGAGACAAGATGGCGGCCGCTACGGACTATTTGGAATGTTGACAGACGCCGGAGAACCAATCAGCTTCGCTTCACAAAGCTCCGTTGCGCGAAAAGTCCGCGTCCTGGGCCGCTGCCCAGTCCGCTGTTACAGATATATATCTTTTTTTAAACGTTAATTTCTCAAAATCCACTGCAGCACATATATTGAGACCTACAAAAGGCACATCGGGCTACCAGTCCCTACAATTTTGCCAAGTTTCGTGCAAATCCATTCAGCCGTTCGGGCTAAAAGTGAGGCCAACCGCCCTATGGAAAACTCAATGTTAAAAACGCGTTTTGGGACCCCCCTTTTTTCTCGGCCCCCCCTTGACGAACCCCCCCAAAATTTTCAGGGGCTGCTCAGAAACAAAATGTGCCATTTTCCTGAAAATTTCAGCCAATTCCGTCCACAAACGCCAAAGTTATTAGACATAGAATTTTCAAAAAACCCATAGAGAAAAAATCCTAACTATATATACCTACTGGCGACCGCCAGTAGGTAATATATATATATTCACTGAAAAAACCATAGGTTTCACACCAGTTATAGTTAGGAATTAGCATTTAAAAAACCTATTAAATTCACTGAAAAAACCATAGGTTTCACACCAGTTATAGTTAGGTGGAAATTTTACTCGCATAAAACCATTGAAATTCCCACGTTATAGTTAGTTGGACTCAATATAACTTGCACGTGCAATGCACTGCTGATGACGTCACATATTACATCACTCATGACATGGTCAGTGACATCACTCATGACATCACTGATGACATCTCAAATGACATCACTGATGACATCATCATGTGAATGTGTATCTTTCTGAAAAATAAATATTTTTTATATCTGTATATCTAAAGGTTGATGGAAGAATAAATGGGTAAATAAATGTATAAATGGATGTTTTTTTGTGTAAAATTGATTGGTTAACTGACTTATTAAATGTATCTTAGTGAATACATATATTAGCGAGTAATGTTTAAATATTTAAATATCTGTGTCTCACTTTGTGTATAAGTGGCTGCATGGTTTGGTGAGTAGCTACATGAGTGTGTATATGGGTTATTAGTTGTTTTTTTGAGTATCAGTATCAGTGTCTGTATGGTTCGGTGGGGGATATTACTTAGAGCACAGATGCATGAATGAGTGACTCACTATTTGTATGTATTTTGAAGACAGCATGTGTGCAAGACTGTATGGGTGGATGATTGTGTGTATGGGTGGGTTAGTGAGTATGTGTTTTTATAATTGATTGTTTAAGAGAGTAAATATGTTTCAGTTTCTGTAGAAGTATGTGTAGTGGTGTCTATATAGCAGTATATAGCAGTATAATCAAGTAAATGTTTTTTTGATAGTTTATTTGCATGTGTGAATTTGTGTGTGAGTAACTATATGGATGAGTATTAGTGTGTAACAGGATGTATAGGTGTATGAGTACATATGATGAGTAAGTACATGCATGAGTGACTATATAGAACTGTTGGTGAATGAGTGGATGTGTATGTAGATGATGGAATTACCTAATAAGTTGTTGTAATTGGTATTGGTTTCTCCTTTTTTAGGAAAATGTTAGTTTCTATTTTTGAACGTGTGTCAAAGGTTATTTTATGCTGATAGGAGGTCTGCCACTTTGTCACTAGGATGTTGTCATCAGTGATGTCATTTGAGATGTCATCAGTGATGTCATGAGTGATGTCACTGACCATGTCATGAGTGATGTAATCAGTGAATATATATATATATATATATATATATATATATATATATATATATATATTA
This sequence comes from Lissotriton helveticus, assembly GCF_964261635.1. Classification (NCBI taxonomy): domain Eukaryota; kingdom Metazoa; phylum Chordata; class Amphibia; order Caudata; family Salamandridae; genus Lissotriton; species Lissotriton helveticus. The sequence continues at coordinate 872,597,146 of NC_136061.1, read as the reverse complement.
CCTACTGGCGATAGCCAGTAGGTATATATAGTTAGGATTTTTTTCCTATGGGATTTTTGAAAATTCTATGTCGAATACCTTTGGCGTTTGAGGACAGAATTGGCTGAAATTTTCAGGAAAATGGAACATTTTGTTTCTGAGCAGCCCCTGAAAATTTGGGGGGGTTTCGTCAAGGGGGGGCCGATAAAAAAGGGGGGTCCCAAAACGTGTTTTTCCCATGCAATTTTCCATAGGGCGGTTGGCCTCACTTTTAGCCTGAACGGCTGAATGGATTTACACCAAACTTGGCAAAATTGTAGGGACTGGTAGCCCGATGTGCCTTTGCTATGTCTCAAGATATAGGCTCCAGTGGTTTTTACGAAAATTAACTTTGAAAAATATATATTGGGCTACATTGGGCTATATATATGTTGGAGCCCAAATGTAGCCCAATGTAGCCCAATGTAGCCCAATGTAGCCCAATGTAGCCCAAAGATGGCCACCAGAGACAAAAAAAATCAAATGTAGCCCAAATATCAGCCAGATGTAGCCCAACTATAGCCCAATGACAGAATGTCCCAGAGTGTTCTAAAGAACAACTAGAGTGCTAACAGTCCTGCTTATTACAAAGGTATGGCACACCTGAAGCCATCTTGATTGGAATAAAGTGGTAACTCTTAAAACATTTAATTTAAAAAGGAACAAAATGAGGGGGTTCATTTTGCCATAGAAAGTATGATTAGCGAATATATGACGAAATCCCGCATACCATCAGTCCGCAAAAAAAATCCCGCATGTACTATTAGGCCGCAAATTAAAATAACGAAAACTTTTAGAACGAATATGCCTTTAGCATACACTAAACAACTAAACTACCCTAAACCCTAAAACACTACCCCCAGCATGACCCTACACTACACAAACAGTACAACACTACCCTAAACCCTAAAACACTACCCCCAGCATGACCCTACACTACACAAACACTACAACACTACCCTAAACCCTAAAACACTACCCCCAGCATGACCCTACACTACGCAAACACTACAACACTACCCAAAACCCTAAAACACTACACCCCAGCATGACCCTACACTACGCAAACACTACAACACTACCCTAAACCCTAAAACACTACCTCCAGCATGACCCTACACTACACAAACACTACAACACAACCCTAAACCCTAAAACACTACCCCCAGCATGACCCTACACTACGCAAACACTACAACACAACCCTAAACCCTAAAACACTACCCCCAGCATGACCCTACACTACGCAAACACTACAACACTACCCTAAACCCTAAAACACTACCCCAGCATGACCCTACACTACGCAAACACTACAACACTACCCAAAACCCTAATACACTACACCCCAGCATGACCCTACACTACGCAAACACTACAACACTACCCTAAACCCTAAAACACTACCCCCAGCATGACCCTACACTACGCAAACACTACAACACTACCCAAAACCCTAAAACACTACACCCCAGCATGACCCTACACTACGCAAACACTACAACACTACCCTAAACCCTAAAACACTACCCCCAGCATGACCCTACACTACGCAAACACTACAACACTACCCTAAACCCTAAAACACTACCCCCAGCATGACCCTACACTACGCAAACACTACAACACTACCCTAAACCCTAAAACACTACCCCCAGCATGACCCTACACTACGCAAACACTACAACACTACCCTAAACCCTAAAACACTGCCCCCAGCATGACCCTACACTACCCAAACACTACAACACTACCCTAAACCCTAAAACACTACCCCCAGCATGACCCTACACTACGCAAACACTACAACACTACCCAAAACCCTAAAACACTACCCCCAGCATGACCCTACACTACGCAAACACTACAACACTACCCAAAACCCTAAAACACTACCCCCAGCATGACCCTACACTACGCAAACACTACAACACTACCCAAAACCCTAAAACACTACACCCCAGCATGACCCTACACTACGCAAACACTACAACACTACCCAAAACCCTAAAACACTACACCCCAGCATGACCCTACTCTACGCAAACACTACAACACTACCCAAAACCCTAAAACACTACCCCCAGCATGACCCTACACTACGCAAACACTACAACACTACCCAAAACCCTAAAACACTACCCCCAGCATGACCCTACACTACGCAAACACTACACCACTACCCTAAACCCTAAAATACTACACCCCAGCATGACCCTGCACTACGCAAACACTACAACACTACCCAAAACCCTAAAACACTACCCCCAGCATGACCCTACACTACGCAAACACTACAACACTATCCTAAACCCTAAAACACTACGCCCAGCATGACCCTACACTACGCAAACACTACAACACTACCCTAAACCCTAAAACACTAGCCCCAGCATGACCCTACACTACGCAAACACTACAACACAACCCTAAACCCTAAAACACTACCCCCAGCATGACCCTACACTACGCAAACACTACAACACTACCCTAAACCCTAAAACACTACCCCCAGCATGACCCTACACTACGCAAACACTACAACACAACCCTAAACCCTAAAACACTACCCCCAGCATGACCCTACACTAAACAACCACCACAACTCTACACTACACTAACACAACACTACACTACACAACACTACACTACACTACACAATCACTAACCCACGAAAAAATTAACACAAACCCACTTACCTCTCTCGTCATCGTGGTTTTCACAACGCAAATGCATTTACCATACATGCCTTTAAAACGTAATCTTTGTAAAGGCATGCGCGATAAATGCACATGCGTTTTGAAAAAATGCGGGATAATGGTATGCGAGGTCAATGACCTTGCGGGATAATGGTATGCGGACTGAAAGTCTGCGGGATAAAAAATGCGGGAAAATGGCTGCAAACCATGATTAGCAGCAGACTTCCCTGGTGAGCACTAGCTTTACTACAGTGATCTAATGAGCAACTAGAGTGCTAACATTCAGAATTGATGGCAAATGTGTGACACATCTGAATGCCTTCTTGATAGAACCAAAGTAAACAAGCATTGAAAATGCAATAGATCTCGCCCTCGTTTAAGTTAAAGCCATTCTGTTTGTAATGAGGTGGCTTTTTAGCTTTGCTTTTATTAGTGTTTTTAAAACTTTCATGTAAATAACATGCATATGTATGCATATATGTATATGTATGCATGCATTTATATTTATATAGATATGCAGATTATATATGTTTATATATGTATATTACCTACTGGCGATAGCCAGTGGGTATATATAGTTAGGATTTTTTCTCTATGGGATTTCTGAAAATTCTATGTCTAATAACTTTGGCGTTTGTGGACGGAATTGGCTGAAATTTTCAGGAAAATGGCACAGTTTGTTTCTGAGCAGCCCCTGAAAATTTGGGGGGTTTCGTCAAGGGGGGGCCGAGAAAAAAGGGGGGTCCCAAAACGCGTTTTTCCCATTCATTTTTCCATAGGGCGGTTGGACTCACTTTTAGCTCGAACGGCTGAATAGATTTACATGAAACTTGGCAAAATTGTAGATATGGTTTGCCCGACGTGCCTTTGCTATGTCTCAATATATGTGCTCCAGTGGATTTTGAGAAATTAACGTTTAAAAATATATATATATCTGTGACAGCGCTCCGGTTAGCGCCCCGGTTCGCGTACCTGACGCGTAACGGAACTTCGCGAAGCGAAGCTGATTGGCTCTCCGGTGTCTGTCAACATTCTAAACAGTCCGGAGCGGCCGCCATCTTGTCTCTCGGTACGATCGAGAGACAAGATGTGGTGAAAAATGAAGGGGGAAATGAAGGAAAGGGGGCAAGGTAGACCACTCCTGACCCCCTAGGATTGATGAGGGGGATATTGAGGAAAATGATATTTTGCCTGACCAAAAAAAATGTCCACTACATACACCCTATGTTACATTCATGTGCATGGCACCCATGCATATTTCTCGTAGTGGCCTGAATCACTAGGCCTCTGCAAACATGTCCTGCAAGTCAAGTCATCAAAGTCTCCCAAACGTTAAGCTAAAATAAAGGCCCATGTATTTTGCATTCTGCATTGTGCATTTTAAATAAATATCGTACTGAGCCCTTTATTTTATTGTGGTTGAACCACTTTCTGAACTTCTGCCAAGACAGTGTTATGAATAACAGTTATCTGTTTTGCTGTACAGAGTGGCATCCCTGCCCGGTGAGGAAATGTAAACAGAACCCGTTCGCGACAGATAAGGCCTAGCTCTCTGTCTCAGCCCCCATGCAATGAACGGAGAAATATATGCTTTTCTGATTCTTAGTGGTGAACAACCTTTTGCTTCAGACAATACATCCCCTATCATATCAGATTGTACAAGATGTGCTTTTCGCCCTGACACAAGAGATGTCTCTGCTAGGTCGAAAGTCAGCTCTCTTCCCAGTTACACGTCAGTTGCACGCCATGCTCAAAGTTGCACAATTAGGGCAGAGTTCCAGCTGGTCATGCAAACTCCTCCCCTAAGTACCCACCCACCTATGACATCTACCTATCATCTACCTATGACTCATCAAGTGTACGCCCACATGCTCTTATCTCTTTCTTTCTTGCTCGGCCTGGAGCGCTCCTCCCTATGTACAAGGAGAAAATTGTATATATGCTGTTCATTGTTATTGAATGTTAGATTACTCTTCCTGAACCTCAGTGGTGATGGAACATATTCTCCCTTTGACTCGAGTTATTGGAATAAAGCCCATTTTAACTTGGACACCACGGATCCTGTCTCTCATTTGATGCATGATATTTGGTTAATGCCTAGAAATTCTGCCAGGGTAATATTTTATTTACCACATTAATTGGCGCCCTTGAACAGGGACATGTCCCTTTCCCCACTCGCCGGAGTTTGTAGGTCTAGTCTTTGCCCCCTTCCACAGCCGTGACGGACTTTAAAGTGTACACGCCATTGGGATTACCCGCTACTCCCTCAGGCCCAGGAGGAGGACGGACTGCGACCAGGCATCCATGTGAGGCAGTGAGGAAAGCGGATCGTCTCAACCCAGAGCCCAGCCCATGCGAGAGCAAGGTCCGAGGTCTCCAGAGGTCCACCTGTTCCAAGGCGCATGCGTAGAAGTCCGAGGCCTTCAAGTTTCAAGATTCTGCTTCCCGGTGAGTACCACTATGGGGAATGCATCAAGATTAAAGACGTGCCCATGGTAAACGTGGGTGCGGTAAAGACGTGTCTCATTCACGTGAGACCGGTAGAGACGTGCCCATGGTAAACGTGGGCGCGGTCAAGACGTGTCTCATTTTTGAGACCGGTATGGTTGTACTGTATTTCAGTGCATGAAGTTTTTCAAGTACATGTTTAGCTCTCTGTATCAGTTTAGGTTGTAACTGTTTTAGTGTTTAATATTTGTTTGTGTGTGAATGATTGTTGATTGTTTCAGTCTATTTTTGTGAATATTGGTTTCAAACATGCCACTGTTTTCAAAGTTACGTCAGATAGGGACCAGAAAAGGTATACTAGAAGAACCAGTTAACATCCCGCCTAGAGACACACCTGGTCATTATATGTATAATAAGCATGGGCTAGACGCCATTTTGTTTTTAGATTTATGGGTAGACTACACCAAGGACCTGGAGGAAAAGTATAGATGGCCAATCTCGGGTACATGGGATCCTGAATGTATTATGAGGGTGGAGGAAGCGCTATGGAAAAAGAAGTCAAGACCCTCTCAGAAAGATGCCATCGAATTGTGGCGCAAAGAGTCACATAGGAGAACAGAGAAAGAATTGAATAAAGCAGATAGAACTAGACAAGCTGGGGAAAAAGCCAGAGAAAAGGAACTGCGGGAGGAGGGGGAACGTGTCAAAACAGAACAGACTGATAGGGAAAATAACGCCGTTGTTAATGGTATTTATCCCGTTCTGTCAGAAGAACTAGCTAAAGTGACCACCTCAGAAAGATCCAGTAGGTCTCGAACGCCACCACCTGTACCATGTAGAGTACATAGAATAAAGCCGACAGCATCTGAAGCATTCATTTCCTCGTATCTAGACGAGTCCCTTCCAGACTACGTTAATGCAGGTTTTCCTCCACCCCCAGCAGCAGATCAGCTCCAGCAACTTCAGCAGCAGCTAGCAAAAGATGACGTAGGTCCAGGGGCAGTGGGAGGGGTGCCTACTGTAGATGCAGCCATTCCATTTTGTGTATATGATACAGAACCAGGAAAGGGTTCAATGGTCGTGATTTCACGTAGACTAAGACAAGCTGTTGCATATCTAGAGACATTACCAGACATGAAAGATCACATAGATAGCATGTATCGTTTTATTAGAACGGGGGAGGGACCAGATAGTATAGCACAAGCCATGGCACAGAGAAAAGTAGGGGTTAAGAACCATGTCTTACGTTTTATTATTAACTGCCTGATCAGGGAACAGGACGAAGGGGACGGAGATGTAAAAGCAGGATTGATAGAATGGAGTGATCACATAGATGCCGGTAGACATGAGAAACAGGGACAGATAGATGCCATGTACAAGAAAATACGAAAGGAAATAATAGAAAGGCACAGAAAAGAGTCTGAGGAAAATGGTGAGTTATCAACAGAAGAAGTAGATGAACCAAAAGACAAGATTAATTATGTAGGAAAAGTGCGACAGTTTGACAGACCCAAGTGCCTTGATTACCGTAAACAAGGGTCAGCTATAAAAGAAAGGTATTCCCTTGAAGCATTATTCCAGGCTACTGAAAAAGCACTGAAACAATGGATAGGGAGTGAGAGACCTCCCACACAACCCGAAATAGAGTAGGCCCGGTCAGCGACCCAGTGGGTGTCCAATGCCAAAAATATATAGCAGTGATATTGTGGCTCAGACTTTCTTAAGCCTTCCACCGAACGAACAGCGTTTGGCTGGTATTTACATGGTTCAACACTTGATAACGTTGTATAAAAGTCAGCATTCTGATCCTGGTCACTTGCATAAAATACTTGACGACATTTTACTAGATAGATGGACAGGTTTAGGTACTGAATTAAATAATGTAATCCTGGATCAACGACATAAGTACATAGATTCTCTGACTACATACATGCCTCCAGTCTTACACCATGACAGACATAACGTACACATAGACAGACTGAACCCCCTACGAGAGGTTCATCCCGTTAAGAATGCGGCCAATGAGTTACAACGTGTGTATGTTTACACCCCCTTAACGAAATTAGAGATTCTTGAAATGAAAAAGATGTTGCCTTGTCATGATAAAGACCCAGGGGGATTTCACCGTGAATTAAAAGACATCCTCCGCATAGGAGATTATACATACGCTGACATTCTGAAGCTATTAAAAGTACTGTTACCTGCAGGGATTTATGAAAAACTTAAGGAAAAAGACTGGGAAGTGGGTGAGAAAAAGTTAAGTTGGGATGCATTGGAAACAGAAGAGAAGGGCAGGCCCCCAGGAGTTGGTCTTGGAGAAAGAGCTAGAGAACTACCTGAATTTCTGATACAAGTTTTGCCAAGATTATTGATTACTAAAAAGGAAGATTGGGATGCTATTTCAGCATGTAAACAAAAGCAAGACGAGGACACTAGTGATTTCTATTCTAGATTTGAGAAATGTTTTACTATTAATAGTGGCCTTAAGCCTGGTAGCGAGTCATTTCCACATCTTTTTGTGAGCAAATTAGTAGAGAATTCCTTACCCCAGATCAAGAATAGAGTACTGAAGGTTGAGAGTACTTGGCAAGCAAACAGCCCTTCACAAATGTTACAGATGCTACAGTATCATCAGAATAGGATTAGAGAAGAGCAGGATCATGAAAAGAGACGCATGAAAGAGACAAAAATGAAGGTGCTGGTTGCCCAGACGGTACCGGCGACTTCAAACAAACATAACACGACACCTGTCAAAGGGAACTGTAATTATTGCAAACAACCAGGTCACTTTGTAAAGGACTGCACTGTTCTGAAACACAACATTGCTACAGGCAAGACAAAAGAGCGACAGTACACTCCTAGACAGAATAACACGCAACAGAACACGCAACAGACAGTAGCGAATTATCCTCCACCACCGCCTGTTCATGCCACACCACAAATGTATCAGCACACACAGTCTGACTATCCAGAATATCAACAGTTCTCATGAAACAGCCTCGAGAGGGAAGTAGGCTTGCCCCTTATTGAGGTTCCTGTAGATCAAGAGGGTCCGTATGTACATAGTCGTGTTCTAGGTCAGGATCGAAAGTTTCTGATTGACACAGGGGCGAGCAGAACTACCATCAGTCATGACGAGGTTCCAGGGGCACCTCTCTCAGGCTCACAGAATGTTTCCCTGGGATTTTCAGGAAAGCCTATTGTTAATGAAGTATCAAAACCAGTCTCCCTAGGGGTTGGTCCACTGTCACGTACCACTGACTTGCTACTTACTAAGTCATGTCCAGAAAACTTACTTGGTATGAAGACATTAAAAGATCTAGGAGCAGTTATCTGCTGTTCTCCAGAGGGAGTACGCCTGTTTTTACGTGATTTTAAGGGACATTATGTACTGACTGATTTTGACCACAGACTCAAGAACGTACCACAGATCCTGTGGGCACAAGGACCGACTGATGTAGGTTACATGGACATTACGCCTCACCATGTCACACTCAAAGCAGGAGTAGTACTTCCACGTATTAGACAATACAAGTTACAACCTGACGCCGAAACAGCATTACTGAAAATAGTTGATGAATTTATTGCACGGAGGGTAGTGGTGGAGACAGTCTCAAATGTATGTAACTCGCCTGTCATTCCTATCCTTAAAAGATCTGATCCTAGTGTATTGCCAGTGTACCGATTGATTATTGACCTGCGAGAATTGAACAAATGTGTAGTACCACAATATCCAGTGGTGCCAGACATTTCTTCATTATTGACTGCTATTGATTCAGAGGCTACTTACTTTACTGTTATAGACTTGAAGAACGCTTTCTTTAGTGTTCCCATTCACCCAGACAGCCAGTACCTGTTTGGATTTTCATTAAGAGGTCGTAGCTTTGTCTTTACACGAGCTCCTCAAGGTTTTACAGAAAGCCCTAGTATTTACAGTCAGGCACTAAAAAGACAGCTAGACAGCATTCACATGCCTTCCAACACTGCGTTACTACAGTATGTGGACGATATCCTGATTACGGCACGTTCAGAAAAAGAATGTGAAAATGCATCACTGACAGTCTTACATTTTCTGGCTGACAAGGGGCACAAGGTGTCCCCTTCGAAGTTGCAATTCTGTGAAAAGCAAGTAGTGTACCTAGGACACTTGCTTTCCAAGGAGGGGAGACCGCTAACACAAGCACGTATACAGCTCATTGCTAACCTTTCACAGCCCAAGACACAAAAGGAAGTACGTGCCTTTATTGGCCTCACTTCATACTGTAGGCAATGGATTCCCCAGTATGCCTTTCTAGCCAAACCACTCATACAGTTAACTACACAGGAGGCAGGGGGGACTGTCCTCCCTTGGACACAAGAACACACCTTGGCATTTGAGGAATTAAAAAGAGGTTTATGTCAAGCGCCAGTGTTAGCGACTCCATGTTACAGCAAACCTTTCATGCTTTTTGTAACTGAAAGAGAAGGAACAGCGTTATCTGTTCTCACACAAGATCAAGCAGGAAAACACAAGCCTTGTGCTTATTTTTCTAGCACACTAGACCCAGTGGCCCAGGCTCTGCCTGCATGCCTGAAATCAGTTGCAGCAACAGCCCTAGCCATAAGACAAAGTGACTCCATAGTGCTGGGTCGCCCTCTGACAGTACAGGTCCCACATGCAGTGGAGGTACTCTTAAACAGAACACAAACACAACACTTGACTGTAGCAAGACTGACAGGATATGAACTGACATTATTTCAACCACACATAGAGATCAGACGTTGTAATATTCTGAATCCTGCAACACTTTTGCCCTCAAGTACAGTAAATGCACCATCACATGACTGTGTGGAACTAATGAATATAGTGACAAAGCCAAGACAAGACCTGACAGATATTGCACTTTCAGACCCAGACTTAACGCTCTATGTAGATGGATCATGCATGAGAACGAGTGCAGGAGAGTTAGCAGCGGCCTATGCTGTGACCACTGATAAAGAAGTCATAGAGACACAGAAAATAGACACATTGTCAGCACAAGCAGCAGAGCTCATCGCTCTGACACAAGCCTGCATAAGAGCTAAGCACTTGAAAGTAAACATTTATACTGATTCGCAATATGCCTTTGGCGTTGTTCATGATTTCGGGGTACTATGGAGGGAGAGAGGTTTCCTGACCTCCCATGGGACCAAGATTCACCATGGCCAGCTTATTCAAGCCCTGTTAGAAGCCATACATTTACCTACAGCCATTGCTATCCTGAAGTGCAAAGCTCACACCAAAGTTACAGACACAATTTCCCAGGGTAATGACCTGGCAGATCGAACAGCCAAACTTACAGCCCAGACACCAACAGACACGACAAGGACAGAGGTACCATTACTGACAACATGTATGACAGTCAGGGATCCCACTCAAGACGTACTCGACATACAGACACATGCCACTGCAGATGAGATAAAGAAATGGACTGAACAAGGAGGGGTCCAGACTGACCAAGGTTGGATGACTAAGGGAAAAGGCACATGGTTTCTCCCAGATTCCATGGTACAAATAATCATTAACACAGCCCATAGTCCAGCACACTTAGGAGAAAAAGCAATGTTAGACAGCTTACAGAACATCTGGTTTAACAAGCACATGCGTGCCGCAGCGAAGCAGAAAGTACGAACATGTATGATCTGTTGTCAGTTCAATCCAGGTAAAGGCATCCCGGTGGAACAAGGCGGATTTCATCCTCCTGACCACCCTTTTGAGGTTCTCCAGATGGATTATATCCAAATGGACAGATGTAGAGGTTACAAGTATGTCTTGGTGGTAGTGTGTGCACTATCTAGATGGACAGAAGCTTATCCAGTTCCAGATTATACTGCTGTAACAACAGCCAGACAGTTAGTGCGCGAGTATTTCCCCAGGTATGGATTACCTCGGGTGGTCTATTCAGATAACGGCCAGCCATTCTCCTCTGAATTAATGAAACAAGTGTCCCTTCTGTTAGGTTACACATGGAAGTTCCATTGTGTCAGACACCCGGAAGCAGCAGGCCTTGTAGAGAGACATAATCAAACCCTCAAGACAAAATTAGCAAAGGTCTGTGCAGAGAAAGGCGTGGATTGGATGGTAGCCCTGCCGGTTGCCCTCTTTTACATGCGTATGGTAGCACATTCCAGAACAGGCCTATCTCCGTATGAAGTGGTTTTCGGTAGACCGCCAAATATGTGGGGTACGCCTATGCCCAGAAAGATAACTGATGTTGACAGTAACATGCTGACAGATTACCTGGCTTCCTTGATATCTGCACTACTCTCTTGTCGTTCACAGGTTGCTGCCGCCTTCCCTGACAACACACAGGTCAAGGAACACGCCATAGTCCCAGGGGACTTTGTGTGCATCCGGAATTTTGATCGTTCCAGCCCCCTCGAGCCGCGCTGGAAGACCCCGAAGATGGTGCTTCTTACCACGAGGACCGCACTGAAAGTGGAGGGACGCAAGGGCTGGATCCATGCCCATCACGTTAAGCGCTATTTTGGACAATGTGGAACATTCGAAAAGAACATTGACTTTAATGACACAACAGACTTTGTGCCGCCTTTGCTTGAAAAGACCCCTCAGCAAGAGTATAGGTCCAAGCTTAGATCTAGTAAGTCAGACGTAGTTTAATTGTTTAAGCCCACCCGGTGGTGAATCGGTTAGACCAGTTTCTGACATGTATAAGATCACATATGAGAATAGCAAGATGAGAGATTGCAAGACACTGCAGATACTGCAAGACATTACGCAGCAGATGGATTGTTACCTTGATTATTATTTGATTCTGTGCATTGTTATAATCTGTGTTAGTTTATTGCTACATGTTTTCTTTTTCATTTCCTCACATATACATTCATCCAGTATGCATACGTGACCAGCAATGCAACTGAGTGCTTGGTATGTGGCCAACTACCCCCTTATCAGAAAACAAAAGGAGTTCTGCCGAAATAGATTCTAAAAAAAAACAAAAAAAGATTCTTAGGAAAACATGCCCATTGGATAACATGGCAAATCGCACCTCCGCACAAGACATGCTTTTTCCTCCACTTCCACAGCTCAGATCCTTTTCAAATTTGGCATCACAGTAGTCCAAGCGATGCCCTACATCCTCACCAAAAAGCAGCCGAATCCCTCCACTGGAACGGGTACGAAAAAACTATAGGTTAGAGACCATATATAGTTAGCTGGACATTTTATTGACATAAAACCAATGAAATTCCATATATAGTTAGTTGCACTAACTATATATCGCGCACCCGCAATCCACTGCTGATGATGTCACATATTACATCATTCATGACATGGTCAGTGACATCACTGATGACATCACTGATGACATCTCAAATGACATCACTGATGACATCTCAAATGACATCACTGATGACATCTCAAATGACATCACTGATGACATCTTCTAGTGTCTGTGTGTTTTTGTAAAGTTTAAATATGTTTTACATATTGAAGAATGAGTGGATGTATGGAAGGCTGAGTGTGTGTGTGGCTGGCTGGGAGGTGTGTGACTCTGTGCATATCAATGTGTACTTGTATCAGTGATTGTATAAGAGAGTAAGTATGTGTTAGTATATGTGTGAAAAGTATGGTGTTCTGTGTTTAACTGTATAGATGAGGAAATCGAAGTGTGATTGATTCTTCACAGGACTGACTAGGTGTATGAGTGCATATGATAGTGTTGTAATAATGAGTGACTGTATGTATGAGTGATTGTATGGGTGAATGAGTGAATGTGTGTGTAGACGTAGGAATCAGTGAGTGCGTATGTAGTAACTGGTATTGGTGTGTCATGATGTCATCAGTGATGTCATTTGAGATGTCATCAGTGATGTCATTTGAGATGTCATCAGTGATGTCATCAGTGATGTCACTGAAGTATGGTGTTCTGTGTTTAACTGTATAGATGAGGAAATGGAAGTGTGATTGATTCTTTACAGGACTGACTAGGTGTGTGAGTAACTCCATGGATGAGTGGCAGTGTGTGAGTGTCTGCATAGGTGTATGAGTGCATATGATAGTGTTGTAATAATGAGTGACTGTATGTATGAGTGATTGTATGGGTGAATGAGTGAATGTGTGTGTAGACGTAGGAATCAGTGAGTGCGTATGTAGTAACTGGTATTGGTGTGTCATGATGTCATCAGTGATGTCATTTGAGATGTCATCAGTGATGTCATCAGTGATGTCATTTGAGATGTCATCAGTGATGTCACTGACCATGTCATGAATGATGTAATATGTGACATCATCAGCAGTGGATTGCGGGTGCGCGATATATAGTTAGTGCAACTAACTATATATGGAATTTCATTGGTTTTTATGTCAATAAAATGTCCAGCTAACTATATATGGTCTCTAACCTATGGTTTTTTCAGTGAATTTTCAAGGTTTTGTAAATGCAAATTCCTAACTATATATGGTCTATAACCTATGGTTTTTTCAGTAAATATATATATATATATATATATATATATATATATATATATATATATATATATATATATACCTACCTAGTCCATAAAGCTGTTAATGGTCATGGACCTGTCTATCTTGAACACAAGCTCAAGGCCCACGTCCCAAGTAGGACGCTACGCTCCTCCAACAAAGCCCTTCTCTCTGTACCCAGAGTTCGAACAGTTAGAAACGGAGATAGAGCTTTCAGTAAAACTGCCCCAGAAGCATGGAACTCCCTCCCTATTCAGCTGAGGTTAGAGCCCGACCACATGAAATTTAGAAAACAACTGAAAACCTGGCTCATCTAGCCAGTTGAGTACTCCTACTCCCTGGATCAGTTGGTTATGAGGATCCTTTTTGCCTACTAGCGCTAAGAGACCTTCTGGTGATTTATGCGCGATACAAATGAAATAAAATGGAAATGGAAAATGGAAATATACACACACACACATATTTACAGATGGTAAACATTTTGACACCTGTTTGAGAAAGCCATTTTATACCACCATAACAATGCACACCATGACAATATACCCAGGTGATATTTAACAAAACATTACCTCAATTGGTATTGGAAAAAAAACAGAGAATCGAATATAAGTCATAAATCATTAAAAACGAGACGTGGAGAGAAGTGTGATAGGGCACGACGAGACAAATGTTTCCCTAGTGCAGGGAGATGGAATAATATCAAAGAAATTGAGAAAACTGAGAGAAAAGATAACCTACCAAATGTGAAATGTCCAGCCAATGTGCAGTTAAAAAAGCAAAGACCCAAATGTATCAGCACAAACAGTCCATCTCAGACGGTTTTTAGATGTTTACTGGGTTTATATGACCATTGTGTTCGTCATATGCTGGTTACCATGATCCGGCACAGACGAGAAGGAACAATATGTGAAAAAGAAGATAGAACAGAAGAGCAAGGGCAGTGCTGAAATAATGCTGTTAACACATACCAGAAAAGAAAATGGGAATGGGAAGCCTTTAGCCGTTTCTAGGGAAACAAGCAAGATTAAAAGATTAAAACAGATGTACTGACCTATATGGAATCAATATTTTAAGATATATATTCTAGAAGCAAAAATGTGTTTCAGCAATCATGAATATCTGTATCTTTTATACGTTTAGTAGGCGGGCTTTATCCACCCAATACCCGGGACATGTGGGCAAACAGAACAACCAAAATTGTGATGTAAGTATGTAACAGGAAACAACAATGAATAATGAAGATGTGTTAAATATAGTGTATGGAGCAGTTGCAAAAAAATAATTAATGTCATGACAGAATTTAGCCAAGTGGGCGCACTCAAGATCTTCCCCTTGAAAGTGCTAGAAAAGTATACTTTTTACGCACAGTGGTCCCCAAATATGGAAGAGCACTATACGTAAGTGTGCCCAACTCCAAAATCCCTCTGTCACCACATGAAGAACCCGCTGGTTGGAAACTGATTGCTACCATGTCCCTGAAAAGAGAGAAAGACGCCCCCCACCGGTGCTCTAGTCAATGCCATATAGTCATGGATTTGAGACTGTGGGGGAAGAGGAAGAAGTTGAAGGGAACTGGGATTTATCAGAGGAAGGAGCACCCCGGTCACGCCCCCTGCCACAAACGGGATGGGGAGATTTCCCGTGCCGACTCAGACCAAAAGCCCTCCTGGAACTAAAGAATTTGGGACAGGCTATTTTCTTGGGGGCCTGCAGCTTGCGGTCCTCTGCAGACTTCTTTACCATATCCTCCAATGGTGGGCAAAACAACTTCACTCCAGATAAAGGGATCTTCATCAATAAATCTTTCTAGGCTACATCCTCCTTCCAAGACCATAACCAAATCTGGCGCTGAGTAGTGACAGAAGATCCAGCCATAGAGGCAGCCACCCCCAAGGAATCAAAATAAATTTCAAACAAGAGCCTGGCCTTCTGCTCCATCAAAGACAAAGTAGGTGAAATGCCCTCCCCTTGGTCCATTAACTCCTCCAAGGATTGAAAGTGTTTTAGTGAGGCCTGATTAGCATACGTAGAATAGGCCGCTGCCCTATTGGCAAAATTGGAAGCTAAAAAAAGTACACTTAACATCAACATCCACCCTCTTATCAACAGAGTCTATAGATCTGGCATCTTTAGAAATGATCGCACACTGGCAGGCTAGCCCTGCCATCAATGAATCCACCTTCACAGAAGCTGGGAATTTGTCCGTAAAGTCCTGTAAAGGATCTTGATTTGCCAAAAAAAAGGGAAACCCATGCTTATCAAGGACTTTCCTTTCAGACTTCAGCGCCTTCAGTACTGAAGACTGAGGGGTAAAGACTTTGGTTCCTTCCTCTGATACTGGGAGAAAAAAATCAGTGTCCTCCTAAGGCAACCCAGTCTCGGGATATGTCAAGTTCGAGCAAATGTACTGAAGATCCTCCTTCAATTCAGGACACTGTACATAACGCCCCTTAAGTTCCATATCATCCCTCCCCACCACATTCAGTTGAGGTTCCTCGCTTAACCTAAGATCTCTAAGCAGGAGGGACAGGCTCCATTTCCTTAATTACAGCAACAGCAGCCTGGATCATCTGCCAAAGAAGGAAGTGGCTCAGAATCACCAGCACCCCCCCCCCCATGATGGGACTTCTCATTCACTGTTCCACCTGACTTCATACTGCAGTTCGACATGAACTGCCAACCTTTATAGACTGCATAACCAGAAAATCAACTGACATTGACAACACCATAGTTGCCTGTGAGATGGTCCCATAAACCAATGTGGTGACTGCTGCCAGGTAAGGCAAGCATGCATGCCACACAAATGACATAAAACAACCACCGCAGGCTACCAGCAATAGTGATTGCGTGATGGTCCAACAGCCCGCCCACTCGCTCATGAGAGCATGAGGCTGAGCCAGCAGGATCCATGCAGCCATGAATTAAGAGAAACCTTGACCTTCCCCAAGCCCGCACCGCCGGACCTCCAGGTAAGCATACGAATACTGCCTATTCTGCAGCCAGGACCAAGAAGAAAGTATTGCATCACTCCTCCAAGTCCGCTGTATCAGGACCACCAAGGGAAAGGGATCACCGAAGAGCTGATTCTTCAGCTAGCCTCACTCCCACGAGATTGTTACCATGCTCCCAGGGCCGAACTGACTACCGGGCAGTTTGAAATGCTGCCGAGCTGGGGGCTGATTTATTTGCAGTGGGGACTGATTTCGTTCATGGAGACCTGCGTGTGCTTCGAAATAATGAAAGCAAAACTAATTTCATTTAGAACACGCAGGTCCCCATCAACGAAAACAGCCCCCAGCTCAGCAGCATTCCAAACTGCCCGGTAGCCAGTCTGGCACTGCATGCTCCCCGCTAGTCTACTCAAGCAGAACAACCGACACCAGGGAGTACGAGTCAGTAAAAATCAAAAACAATAATGTAAGGTCACCCAGACATGCCCAGCAACACCCGGACCCCATGGGAGCCAGAGTCTGCTACAGTGGGACCACACTCTCCACTTACCTTCAATCTCTTCCACACAGCACTCGTAGTAGAGCAGACACAAAAACTGATTTTCCCGTGGTATGGTCGTTCCTTTTATAGGATTGGTGGATAGAGGACGTGGCCAGCCCGACCTTTAGGAGTTGGGGTGAGCCTGATGATGAAGCATGTTACCATTGAAGTCAGTGAAGGCTATATTAAGAAAAGGGTATTTTCCCCTTCCCACTCACAAAAGTGGGTTGGCAAAAGACTGGTGTAAAAATTCTTGGTGTCCCCTAGACCTCTTTTTCTCTTTCTTTATGAAGATTACAGTACTGCTCACGGTGACTGCTGGAAAGAAGCACGCGTGATTGCTGCCTTCCTTGCGGTCTTACCAGAACGAAGTGACTAAATAGGGATCCCGGCAGGTACAGGCTCCTTACCATGCGGGCGTCGACTCCCCCGATCAGGAATTGGCCACAGGTCCCTCAGGAACAATATGCAGTAAATGTGTTATGCACAAATAGGACAAGGATAATCAACTATGAGCTGTCGCGTGGGCTGTATGAATTCAGAGGACCTCAAGAGTCCTGACCCAGGGCACAGTAATTTGTACAAACGGAGCACCCCTTGCGTCATTGGGGACTCTCTCTGTTGATAAAGTGGTGTAGCACATGGCTGTGGTTTGGAGCGGCTGACCAGGTCATGCTGATCTCTTCCTGCAGGTGTGCAGTGCGTTGCGCCTTCAAGGGGAAGCTTGTTAATCAGACCCTCCAGGATATCGCGATTTTGCGATTTCGCGATTTGCCGCGAAATCGGCACTATTGTAAAAATGCCGCGATTTTTACAAAAGTGCCCGCAAAATCGGCCCTTTTGTAGAAATCGCGGCATTTTTTCAAAAGCCGCTATATCCTGGGGGTCTGTCTAATGCGTATAGAAACAGTAAATGTTCGACCGGAAGAGGGCACAGCAAAGGCTAGCGCCAGGCGCCGGCCGTGGACACTACCCGCCCCCACACGCGCACATATCACTTATTCATCATGTCGGCCCTGGATAATTTCTTCTGTCAGTTCTCTAGTCAATGAATGGCCCTGCATGTCAGACAGATGGGGGAAAGAAAACTCTTGTCACTCTGGTGCGCGGGGGCTCAGACATCATTTTTTTAACCCGAGCATTGATCAAAACGCTGCCTGACTCAGGTGGGAGCACGTGGTGACACTTCCCAGGAGACAGGAGAGTGGGGGGAAGGGAGTGCGGCTTGTAGGGGAGGGCGCTTGTGACTCCGTGCAGTTGTATCAGGCACACTAAAGAGGCAGGCGTGAAAAGGTGCCCACGCTCTGTTCATAAATTACAGTAGTGAGACTGTAGTGAGACTGTCATTCTCAGGAGGGGCGGTGGACTCCGCTTTGGATGTCTGCACTTACTTTCTCCCCGAGAAAGCATAGAAATAAGGTCTATACAAAAACACGTGGCGGCACTGACGAAAAAAAGAGAAGCAGAGGTGTGTTGAAATAAAAGGAAGACATTTTGTGGCCTGTAACTCTGCTCTGCTTTCTGATCTGCTTTCAAATGACACTCGCAGAGAACCACCCTCTCTTTTCAGGGCAAAATATAATCAATGTTTGCAAAGTGAATTGAGAATCTGCCACATTAGTATTGCTCCCCGCATGAATATTAGGGCTTCAAGGTGCTATGCTAAATGATGCATCAGACAAAGATATTATTTAGGTATGCTGATCAAGAGCGAGGACAGGGTGGTGCAATACCATACAAAACTTGGAAAACAGGGCCAAACTATGGGAGCATTTATCACTTTAGAGTCACGGCTGCGCTTTTGTCAAAACAGGCATTGGCAAAGTCAATAGGTCTTGTTTCTTGGTACCTGATTGCTTGGTCACTGGCTTTTTAGCGACGCTTTACAGTGTTGGGGAAGGAATGAGAATGGGAAAAAGAATGCCATTCCCAACTCAATGCTGTGCAACATTGGTTAAAGAAAGAAAGATAAGTAAACAGACAGACAGATAGACAGAAAAAAGGTGCAATGATGTGACATACCCAGTTGAAGCATTCCGCAGACACGCGCATGTATCACAACGCATGCATGCACCAGCAGAATGACACTAACTTTTTTTTATTTACCATACCAACATGGCAGATGCCACTTGGATCTGTAAATAACAACAAGCATTTACAAAGCCTGAAGAAGTCAATTTGTTATTGGGAGTGTGACATGCACCGAGCTGCGACGTGTCTCCCAGCATGGGTCATGTGTCAATTGTCTATTTGCATGAAG
Organism: Lissotriton helveticus; assembly: GCF_964261635.1. Taxonomy (NCBI): domain Eukaryota; kingdom Metazoa; phylum Chordata; class Amphibia; order Caudata; family Salamandridae; genus Lissotriton; species Lissotriton helveticus. The sequence goes on along the minus strand of NC_136061.1, from coordinate 872,577,762 downwards.
TGACAACAGCTTTCTAAGTACCCGCTTGCCATCCAGCATCTCTCCTGTAACCTGAGAACCTGGTACTCAGCTGTAGACAAAGGAGTCATCATTACTGTCGCTAGTGGACCAACACCTCCACCCCCCCAAAAGCTAGGAAAAATGGCCACATAAAATGCCGCAAAATTGCCGCTAAATTTCCATATTTGTGCCGCTAAATTTCCATTTTTGTGCCGCTAAATTTGCTAATCCATGCCGCTATATCCTGGGGGGTCTGGTTAATATGGCAACATGTCAGGAGGGCTTCCCTCAATTCCTTGGTGTCAGCTGGGGCTCTGTGACAGTGGTTTTTGTCAGCACGTAGCACTGAATTTCGCTAGTCACAGGATTTGAGAGAGCGCTGTGGGTTGGCACTGAGGCTTTGGGAACAGGGGGAAAGCCAACAAGCCCCTGGAGAGCACTTAAAGTCACACATGCAGAGGTAGCAGACAGCGGGCAAGCATAGCACGGCAGGTAGCAATGTGGCCGTCCCTACTGCAGCTCAACAAGCAGCAGGCCAACACAGCAGAACAGATAGCAAAGTGGCAGTCCCTTATGGCAGCAAAACAGTCCTTCGGACAATGTGCAGATGTAGAGCCAGCGATGTCTGTTTACAGGTCCAAAAGTGTCTGATTAGATGGGGTCAGAGACCCAGTACTTATACCCAAAAGTGTCTTTGATATGGGGGTGATTTCAAAGAAACCCTATGAATGCACAAAGATCCCTTTCAATCCAGTCCTGTCTGGCAGCCTAGCCCTGGGGGATAATCAGTGCCTAGGTTGAGGACAGAATTATTTACAACAAGGGGTGGTGATGGACAGAGTCTTTGAATTAAGCAGAATACTCTCACCCAGTCAAGAGATCAGGGCTAGATCCAACACCGTTTTTTAGCTCATTGCACCATCCCAGTTTCAGAACCTGGCTGTATGCAAATTAGTCTGTCCCTGGCCCAGTGCATCATGGGAACAGGGCAGACCAGACTACAAAAGCCAATTCTTACACTGGGAAGGAAACAAGCTTCCGGGGACCGGTTTCTGGCATTTCAGCCATCTTCGGCCCGGCTTGCTTGAATCCTGATGGTGCAATGAGCAAGGGACTCACATCTGAGTATACCCTTCCACGCTTAGGGTGGACAAAATTATTTACAACAAGGGGTGGTGATGGACAGAGTCTCTGAATTAAGCAGAATACTCTCACCCAGTCAAGAGATCAGGGCTAGATCCAACACCGTTTTTTAGCTCATTGCACCATCCCAGTTTCAGAACCTGGCTGAATGCAAATTAGTCTGTCCCTGGCCCAGTGCATCATGGGAACAGGGCAGACCAGACTACAAAAGCCAATTCTTACACTGGGAAGGAAACAAGCTTCCGGGGACCGGTTTCTGGCATTTCAGCCGTCTTCGGCCCGGCTTGCTTGAATCCTGATGGTGCAATGAGCAAGGGACTCACATCTGAGTATACCCTTCCACGCTTAGGGTGGACAAAATTATTTACAACAAGGGGTGGTGATGGACAGAGTCTCTGAATTAAGCAGAATACTCTCACCCAGTCAAGAGATCAGGGCTAGATCCAACACCGTTTTTTAGCTCATTGCACCATCCCAGTTTCAGAACCTGGCTGTATGCAAATTAGTCTGTCCCTGGCCCAGTGCATCATGGGAACAGGGCAGACCAGACTACAAAAGCCAATTCTTACACTGGGAAGGAAACAAGCTTCCGGGGACCGGTTTCTGGCATTTCAGCCGTCTTCGGCCCGGCTTGCTTGAATCCTGATGGTGCAATGAGCAAGGGACTCACATCTGAGTATACCCTTCCACGCTTAGGGTGGACAAAATTATTTACAACAAGGGGTGGTGATGGACAGAGTCTCTGAATTAAGCAGAATACTCTCACCCAGTCAAGAGATCAGGGCTAGATCCAACACCGTTTTTTAGCTCATTGCACCATCCCAGTTTCAGAACCTGGCTGTATGCAAATTAGTCTGTCCCTGGCCCAGTGCATCATGGGAACATGGCAGACCAGACTACAAAAGCCAATTCTTACACTGGGAAGGAAACAAGCTTCCGGGGACCGGTTTCTGGCATTTCAGCCGTCTTCGGCCCGGCTTGCTTGAATCCTGATGGTGCAATGAGCAAGGGACTCACATCTGAGTATACCCTTCCACGCTTAGGGTGGACAAAATTATTTACAACAAGGGGTGGTGATGGACAGAGTCTCTGAATTAAGCAGAATACTCTCACCCAGTCAAGAGATCAGGGCTAGATCCAACACCGTTTTTTAGCTCATTGCACCATCCCAGTTTCAGAACCTGGCTGTATGCAAATTAGTCTGTCCCTGGCCCAGTGCATCATGGGAACAGGGCAGACCAGACTACAAAAGCCAATTCTTACACTGGGAAGGAAACAAGCTTCCGGGGACCGGTTTCTGGCATTTCAGCCGTCTTCGGCCCGGCTTGCTTGAATCCTGATGGTGCAATGAGCAAGGAACTCACATCTAAGTATACCCTTCCACGCTTAGGGTGAACAAAATTATATACAACAAGGGGTGGTGATGGACAGAGTCTCTGAATTAAGCAGAATACTCTCACCCAGTCAAGAGATCAGGGCTAGATCCAACACCGTTTTTTAGCTCATTGCACCATCCCAGTTTCAGAACCTGGCTGTATGCAAATTAGTCTGTCCCTGGCCCAGTGCATCATGGGAACAGGGCAGACCAGACTACAAAAGCCAATTCTTACACTGGGAAGGAAACAAGCTTCCGGGGACCGGTTTCTGGCATTTCAGCCGTCTTCGGCCCGGCTTGCTTGAATCCTGATGGTGCAATGAGCAAGGGACTCACATCTGAGTATACCCTTCCACGCTTAGGGTGGACAAAATTATTTACAACAAGGGGTGGTGATGGACAGAGTCTCTGAATTAAGCAGAATACTCTCACCCAGTCAAGAGATCAGGGCTAGATCCAACACCGTTTATTTTGGCCACCACAAGTGTGGAAGGGTATGCTCAGACATGAGTCCCTTGCTCACTGCACCATCAGGATTCAAGCAAGCCGGGCCGAAGACGGCTGTAATGCCAGAAACCGGTCCCCGGAAGCTTGTTTCCTTTCCAGTGAAGAATTGGCTTGGTAGTTTGGTCTGCCCTGTTCCCATGATGCACTGGGCCAAGGACAGACTAATTTGCATATAGCCAGGTTCTGAACTGGGATGGTGCAGTGAGCTAAAAAACGGTGATGGATCAAGCCCTGATCTGTTGACTGGGTAGGAGTGTTCTGATTAACTCAGATACTCTGTCCATCACCACCCCCTTTTTGAAATTATTTTGGCCACCACAAGTGTGGAAGGGTATGCTCAGACATGAGTCCCTTGCTCACTGCACCATCAGGATTCAAGCAAGCCGGGCCGAAGACGGCTGTAATGCCAGAAACCGGTCCCCGGAAGCTTGTTTCCGTTCCAGTGAAGAATTGGCTTGGTAGTTTGGTCTGCCCTGTTCCCATGATGCACTGGGCCAGGGACAGACTAATTTGCATATAGCCAGGTTCTGAACTGGGATGGTGCAGTGAGCTAAAAAACGGTGATGGATCAAGCCCTGATCTGTTGACTGGGTAGGAGTGTTCTGATTAACTCAGATACTCTGTCCATCACCACCCCCTTTTTGAAATTAGGTTGAGGACAGGACACAGCCTATTCAGATGTAAGAAGGAAGCAATGCTACCCCTTCCTTCCCAGATAGACCCATCATAATTCAGATGAATGCACATGGTTGCTCAGAATGCAGATGCACCTCATCTTACTGTGTTTGTGACTGTCTATAGGTAATGCACAAAGTTTAGCTGTCACCCTGCCCAGATGTGTATTGGAGACAGGCTGTGAGGCACAAATAGCAGTAAGTATGGAGAAATGCCCACTTTCTAAAAGTTTTATTTCTAAAACAGTAATGTTAAATCCAACTTCACCAGAAAGGAGGATTTATCATTACCATTCCAAACATATCAAACATGAAAAATCTATTGCTCTCTGATCAGGAATTATAGCTTACAAGTATATTAAGGAATTCCCAATGTTGGTCTATCAGAGGGGTAGTCCTCAAAGTAGTGAAAAATGAAATAGGCTATTTGTCACTACCAGGACATACAAACATAGAAGTACATGTCCTGCCTTTTACTCACATGGCACCCTGTCCTTACGGTTATATTTGGGCTTACCTTAGTGGTGACATGTATGTACTAAAGGGGAGTTTAAGGCTTTGCAAGTAGTTTTTAAATTCCAAGTCAAAGTGGCATTAAACTGCACAAACTGATTGCATTGGTAGGCGGGAGACAGGTTTGAAATGCAACTTCAGTGGGTGGCACATCTTGTAGCGTTTGAAGTACAAGCCCTGGGTATATGGTAAACCACTTTACAAGGGGCTTACCAATACAACAAATATGCCAATCAGGTATTCACCAAAGTCATAGAACAGCACAATAAAATTCCTGTTTCAATTTTGAAAAGTAGAGAAAACAATGAGGCACATACACAAAGTACAGCACCATTGAAAAACAACAGTTCGTAGTTGACTGGGACCTAGACATGATTTTCCATCAAACGCAATAGACAAGAGTTTGGATGCACCAAGCTGGTCGTCCTGGTCAAAGATTTTAGCTTTAGTTGTAGCCTTTGAAAAAGAAGCCAAAATCCTTTAGTGGGGAAAGGTCCAAGGTGAAGGTCAGTGAGGTTCCCCCACAGGAAGAGAAGCCATAGTTGAGCTTCCAGTGAAGCCAATGGCTTTGGCACTAAAAGCTTTAAGCAGGGCAAAGCTGGATTTCATACCAACCAAGGTAGCTTTGTGGGTTGGATAGAGTTACCGCCTGACTCAGTCCATGGCTTTACCATTGGGTTTGGCACCAAAAGCTCCTATGGGAACAAAACTGGTTTTCCTACCTGCCTAGGTTTGATCTAGCTGTGCAAACTTCAGCACTTTGTCCCAGTCATCCAAGGTGGAAAAAAAGACTGAAGGCCCGATTACGAGTCTGGCAGTCTTGCAACTGCCAGACTCTCAGTAGGCAAGGAGTGGTGGTCCATCATTTTGCCAATTATGACTTTGTAAGTCATATTGGCAGTAGACCACCTGCTGCACCATTTCCCTGGTGGAGGTGCCGGAGAGCCAAAATGCATTATGCTGACGAGGGACTGGCGCAGTCCCCCTCAGCATATTTTGAGTTCCAGGACTGACAGCCTTTTCATTAGACCCACCATGAAAAGGCAAGTGGTGCAGGAATAAAGGGGGCCCAACAGGACCCCCATATCCCCCAGCAATGAAAATACATTCAGTGTGGCACAATATGTGGCCTCCTGTCTGCATTCCCACCAGTTCCATCACGTCATGGACATCATCGTCTATGCCATGCTGTAACTGTATGGCCATTCCTATTGTGGTGCCTGTTTTAAAGGCACCACCATGAGAAAGGCCAAACGACCGCGGACCATATTACAAGTTGTACTTTTACAACTCGTAATACGGCTGGCAGTCCATATGCGGGTTTGGTGAAGCAGAGCCGGCATTGAGGCGGCGAACTGTGTCAAACTCAAAATCGAGCCCTTAGTCTTTCAAAGGGACATTATAACACATTGCCTTTCAGATGGACAGGGGGGGTTAAAAGAAATGTTTCACTTTTCTTTTTAACTTTACTAACATGTATCAATGCTTTGCAGCAACATTTGCTGTCATGAACTATTGGTGCAATGCACCTCCTCAAAAGGAAGTATTGGATTGCCAATACATGTCAGATTTAACTTTTTCAGACTTTAGCTATATATTGCTGTGCAAGTGCCAAACTTGTTGCAAATCCATCTAAGGTACTAAGGTTGGAGGAAAATAAAAAAAGTGCTTTTTCAATGGAAAGTGCAGCTGAGCCATAACTACATATAAGGACCTTAGTGTATGTTACCACTTACACATTTTTTAATATTTATTTTATTTATTTGATTATATAGCGCTAGAATCGTCCCCGGAGGGGTATCTCTGCGCTTAAGCAGACTATGAGGAGAGGCAGAGGTTCCTGGCAAGCTTAGCAAGTACCGAACACAAAGGTTTTAAGCAGTTTCCTGAATCTTATATGTTCTGAGCACTGTCTAAGAGAGAGGGGGAGCTTGTTCCAGAGACGCGGGCCAAGATAGGTGAGAGCCTTCCCTCCTAATCTTGCTCTTCTTATACTGGGTACTTCCAGGAGATGTTTACTGCTGAAGCGGAGAGGTCGCAAAGTTGTATAGGGTATAAATGTCTCCACAAGATAGGAAGGGCCCAGGTTCTGGAGTGCTTTATGGATGACGCAACACGTTTTAAACTTGATCTGTTGGCGGATGGGAAGCCAATGGAGCTTTGCAAGCAGGGGTTGGGAAGGTGAGCTTGGTGGTGCATTCTGGACCAGCCGTGCAGCTGTATTTTGGACTATTTGTAGTCTGCTGAGTAAGGTGTCATTGGCCGATATCAGCAGACGATTACATTAGTCCAGGTTGCTTAGTACCAGGGCCTGAACCAGAGTTTTACGGGTTGAGTCAGGAAGTAGTGGGAAGACTCGACGGAGTAGACATATTACATGGAAAAAAGATCCAGCTATCTCGTAACATGCTCTTTCAGGCTAAGGGCCTGATCTAAGCGGATGCCCAGATTTTTTACTAAATGTTTAGGGACCGGATTGGGACCCAAATCTGATGGCAACCAATTAGGAGTCCACAAAAGAGGGGCCTCTCCGAAGAGCATTACCTCGGTTTTTCCCTCATTGCATTGTAAAAAATTATGTACCATCCATTGTTATATGGCTCGCATTCTATCAGAGAAAGCCAACTGGACCGCAGCCGTAAGGTTGTTGAATGGGAAAAGAAGCTGCGTATTGCCGGCATATGATACGGGAATAAACCCATATGTCCTTAGGAGATTGGCCAAAGGGAGCAACATATATGTTGAATAATGTTGGACTCAAGCAAGAGCCCTGAGGTACTCCCTTTGTCAGTTCCATAGGGGCCGAGCGATACGAGCCAAGATTAACACTCTGTGAGCGACCAGACAGAAAGGGCCTCATCCATGATAAAGCTGATTCTCTCAGCCCCACCTCTTTCAATCTTCTAAGCAAGACACTATGGGAAACTGTGTCAAACGCTGCGGATAGGTCCAACAGCACCAGAATCATGAATGGCCTTTATCTAGGGACATTCTGATGTTATCTGTAACTGAGAGTAGAGCAGATTCGGGGCTTTATTTGGGCCTAAAACCAGACTGGGAATGATCTAAACATCCAGTCAGTTCGACAAAGTTAGAGAGATGGGTGTTAACATGTTTCTCCATAAGCTTGCACAGGAATGGAAGAATGAGATTGGGCGGAGGTTGGACAATTCTGTCCATGGAATGTTGTAGTTCTTACGGATAGGTCTGACCTGAGCGATCTTCCACTCCTGCGGAACTAGGCCTTCTGTGACGGAGAGATTAATAAGGGACTGTGCCACAGGGCCAAGCTGTTTGGTCAGGGATGGAATGACTTTGGCAGGAATGTGATCGGACAGGGAACCAGAATTTATCTGATGCATCAGTGTTTCAAACTCCACCACAGTGATTCTAGGGGCATTATTGAGTAACGTGGGGTTGACCGGTTTGGATATATACACATATCACATATTACTTATGTGGTAAATAGCTCTAAAAGGTGGATTTACTGGAACTAGTAAAGGATTTAGCAGATCTTGTAGTTGGGTTATCTTCCTGAAACTTTTTATGCCTTTGAGAAAAACCCGAACTTTCTTGTTTTTACTAAACACAGGTTATCTTTAGACAATTGTCATAATTTAGATAACCATGCAGAACAATTCTGTCTCCCATTATAGTATAATTCTAGCAGAACTGCCAATGGCAAAGCTGTTTGAATAGTTCCAGGGCTATATTTATGACGATAAAACTCATATTTCCAGGAACCAGAAAATATTTTCCACATTTTCACGGCTCCCTATAAATTTAACTTAATACCACATTTGTGCAAAAAGATCACGAAAACCATTAACACATTTAGGTATTTTGAGCAAATGGGCTGAACTCAGTCAAATACTTATTGTGCCTGACTGAAGCTCTTGAACACTGTGGGTGTGCAGGTTTGGAAGGTTGAGTGGCCAACACCAGATGGGCCCAGCTGAAGGCCTTATTTATCTGCCACTGCTTTCATAGTAGATGGATCTATCATATCAGCATAAAAACTTTCTTCAACTCATAAAGTCTTACCATTGTGTAAAAACTCTGGAAATCCATTATCAAACTATAGATAAAGCGGAGTTATGTTTGGGAAAATAAACCAAAAACAAACATAAATTGGTCAGTAATGTTTAGTTGTGCCTCAAAATATTTATACAAATAAATAACTAAAATTAACTGTCTGATTTCATTAAATAACAACACTCATCAGAAAAATGAAATTATAGTGCATAATAAGGATAACACCCTTAAGTCAATCCTAAAGCATGCATTATGTAACTTGTGATGCCTTCAATGTTATATGTGATGGCATGTGCTGTATCACTTGTGAGTTTATGAGCAGTACACATGGGGGACAAGTTATGGCTTTGGTCGTGGTGGTTCAAATTGGATTTATGTAACTAACAATAACTGCACAATTTCGGGTTTAAAAAAAACAAAAAACTTTTGTTTTCATTTCATAGCCATGCCAGCACTTTAACTATACATTTTAATTGACTATGTAGTTATCTTTTGATAATCGTTTCTTTCAAGTAGAAAAGTGGCGAAGAGTTCGCAAGACCAGGCCAAAACACTATTATATAGAATATTTCCTTTCCAAAGCAAGAGAGTCTTACATAGAGGAAATTCAGGAGAAAAACAACAACAATATATATATACATATATATATATATATATATATATATATATATATATATATATATATGCATATATTTTTTGTAATTCTTTTTATTAAACAGACAAACATCCCATCATCATAATGAGTGATCACATTTGGCGCCATCATCAGTTATTAGAGAAAGGATACAATATTACACGTAACAGAGAGGGATCGCCGGCCCGCCAGTTGTTTTTTGTGGGGCTATTACTCCCTCCCTCCCCTGCAATTGTATCTTCGTCTTCACTAGGATCTGTACTTTTCCAATGGACACCATACTTTTTCCCATTTGTTGGGGCATCCCCTACATTGGTAGACTTTTTCTTCCAGGCAACACCAGTCTAAATTTTGCTTCCAGCTGGAGAGATTTGCTTGTTCCTGTGACTCCCACAATCTGGCAATGTTGTGCTTTGCCACCTCTGAGGCCAATGTGAGCCAGGTGTTCATGTGAGCTGGCCACCTGGTCTCACCAGTTATGTCTAGTAAGTGCCAGTGAGCATCTTGAGGTAGGTTTGTGCCCAGTACTTCAGGCATCATTCCAGTGACCTGAGTCCAATAGTGTTGTATTTTGGGGTACTCCAAGATAATATGGAAGAAATTACCTGTCCCTCCGCACCCTCTGATACAGTGATCTGAGTCCGACCAGCCCTGTTTGTAATGGAGCTTCAAAGGGGTGTAAGATCTGTGCAGGTCTCTCAGGTGGATCAATCTAAGTATTGCCTCTATGGCTCTGCATTGCCACCTATCAATCGTTGTCCTCCAGTAGTCCCAGGTCAGATTCCGAGGTTGCTTTTAGTGAGACCAGGGGATCTGGAAAATCAATCAATATTTCCGATAGGTTAGGGACGTTCCTTTGCTTTGCATAGGGTCGAGTAATAGTTGGTCCTCTAGAAGGGAATAGTCAGGTATGGATCCTCCTTCTGGTATGTAACGGTGTAGGGCATGCCTTCATTGTAAGTAGCAAAATTGTTCTGTGCCGATATTCAGTCTCGAGTTCCACAACGGCGAGCATTCTCCCACACCGCAATACATCCCGATGGTGTCCAGACCAATCAGGCTCCACCTGTGGAATCTCTGCAGGTGCCCCACGTTTCCTGGTGCATTGATCTCCCAAAGTGGTGGCTGTTGAGTCAATCTCGAGTCCCACCCCAGCAGCTTAGCGGTTGATCGCCACGCCCAATGGTGGCAGCGGCTTCCACCGTTGCCTACCGTAGAGGGCCACTAGGTGCCCTCTACTTTCCATTGCATATCTGTCAATCCTGTTTGCCGGTTTTGTCTGTGGCGCAAAGACCAAGCCATTGACCAGTTGGGATGCTATATAGTAGCTCCGAATGTCCGGGACCACTAGACCGCCCTTATATACCTTGCGCTGTAATTTGCTATCTGAGTCTTACCGCCCTCCCACAGGAGGCTACATTGTCCCCCTCAATAGTCCTGAAAAAGGAGTCTGGAATCCTATATGGGGTGCTTTGTAGGGCATAGACCAAGAGAGGTAAAGCAACCCAGAAAGGAGATTGGCAAGCTCTGCCAGTACTTTGTGTCCCCACACAGCCTCACTAATTGGGAATATATATTAAGACTTAGGAATTCTTCTGCTTTCCTCGTGATCCATATGCCTAAGTATTTGCATTTATCATGTTGCATCAGGGCTGCGCAATCAGTCGTGAATGGTGGGCGTTTGCCTGCAAGAGTAAAGATGAGAGTTTTCCCCAATTTATCTTGTATTCAGTGTAGGTACTGAAGAGTCGAAGTATATTTATTAGTCTATGGAACGTTTCTATGGTTTATGTGCGTAGAGCAGTATATTGCCTGCTTACAGCGATATACCCTTCTCCCATCCCCTTCCAATGTCTATGCCCCACATTAAGGGGTCTCCTTGGATCCATGTCGCTAATGAGAATATTTTTGAGGATTGCGGACACCCCTGTTGAGTGCCCCGGTGGAGTGTGAACATCCCCGAAATTGACCCATTTACATGCACACAGGCTTTCGGGCATTGTTACAGGAGACAAACCCAGGCACAGAAGCGTGATTCGAAGCCCAGCCTGAGCAGCACCACATTGAGATAGGGTCATTCAATGCTATCAAATGCTATTCGGGCATCTAATGACATAAGAGTGGCAGGTATATATGGAGGTGCTGCTGTGGCGTCGATTACACAGTAAAGTCGTCTGAGATTAAGTCGGGTACTTCTGTGTGATATGAATCCAGACTGGTCTGGGTGTATTAAAGGGGACAATATAGGTATAAGTCGGTTGCCAGCACCCTTGCAAGGACTTTGGTTTCAAAGTTAATGAGAGATATAGGCCAGTTGGAGTCGCATACGTCTGCGGGCTTGCCCTTTTTGGGGAGGACTACTATTGTAACTAATCTTAGGTTATCGGGCAGAGATACCTCTGTCAGCGCAGACTGAAACATGTCCATGATCAGTTGCGCCACCCTCTTTGCTACACATTTAAAGACTTCTGCTTGTAATCCATTCGAGCGAGCCGTCTTCCTGGACTGTAAGTCTTGAATGGCCCCTTCCACCTCCTCCTTTGCTAAGTCACAATCTATGGCATCCCTATCTTCATCTGAAAGAGTGGGCAGGGAAATATGTCCGAGAAGTTCAATACTTTTGTCCCCTGATCTAGCTGCCACTGATTGATAGAGTGACTCGTAGTAAGATGTAAATGCCTCAGCTATGTCTGCTCCTGACCCTCCCTTCGTACCATGTGCCAAATGGATTTCCGTGACCCAGTTACGCTCCCTAGCTCTCCTTTGTAGCCATGTGATGAGCTTGTTGGACTTGTCCCCCAAGTCATATAGCCGCCTTTGCTTAGCTATTGTGTGTTTGTGCGCCGTCTCCACCTCTAAATCCCGAAGTTCCCTTTGTTTAAGGCATATTGTGTTTTAGCCCACAAGCCTCTGACTCGACACTACGGGTGGTTTGTTCTAGTGTTTCTATCTCGTGCTCTAGCATTTCACACATAGAGCGCCTCTCTTTCTTGATGATCCCTATCGCTGCTTGCAAGTATCCTCTCGCCACTGTTTGAATGCTTCCCACAGAATGGAGTGAGAATCTACCAACCCCATGTTTTGTTGAAAGTACTGCTGTGTTCACTCGCTCAATTCCTCTTGGAATTCTCCATTCTGGAAGTACCAGGGAGCTATGCATGGGGTTGTACTTTAGTTTCCAACTGGACCCTGGAATAGGAGCTCTACTAGTGAATGATCAGAGATGCCTCTGGCTTTGTGCTGCACCCCTCAGAAGTGTCGCATATACATGCATTGCATGAAGAGATAATCTAGATGCGACCCGGAACCGTGTGTGGCGGAAATATGTGTGTATTGTCTACTGGTCAAGTTGTGCAGCCTCCATAAGTCCGACAGGCCCATTGCCTTCGCAAATACCCACAGGGGCTCTGCACCTCCTATTTGGACCGGCGCTGTAGTACTGACTAACTTGTGTGACATTACTGCGTTCATGTCCCCAAATAGTATCCTAGTATGAGCATTCCTGACTGCATGTCTAGTAAGATTTTGCTTAGCTCAGGGAGGGTGTCTGCATGGAGTTTTAATGGGATATATGCTAAATATAAGTCGAGGTTTCCCCTTCCCATGTCCCAGTTACTGTCACGAATGTACCCTGTGGGTCCTGCCAGTAGTGATCCTTTTTCAGAGGCACCGAGTTTTTAACCAATATCGCTACACCTCAAGATCCTGCCGTAAAGCCAGCATGAGCTACCAAAGTGTAACTATATCTATTGAGTGTTGGTATTGATTGCCTCTCAAGTGAGTCTCCTAAAGGAGGACCAGGTCAGGGGAGTGCCTAAATAGGTATTGCATGACCATAGTCCATTTAACTTATCCCCCAGGCCATTCGAATTCAAAGTCAAAATTTTCAGTGCAGTCACGGACTGTGGTGCTTTTGCTATGTCCGGGTGTTTAGCGTTTGAGGTTGCATTCCCACCTCCCTCTTCACCCCTTCCTCCCCTAGTTACTGTCTGATGCACCTCATTTGAAATGATGGGTTGATATGTAAAACAAAGTTAACCTATAACAAACATAACCTTGTGTGTAAAAATCTTGTCCCCTTCATAGTTGCCTCCCTTGCCCCCTACTCCCTGCTACCCTGCAATGTAGGTTTAGAACCACCCACCTCTCCAATTTGCAGATCGCCTGTTCCCCATTTGAACCATTTTAACTGCAACTTTGGGTTGGCTGGCTCCACCATGCTAGTGTATGCAGCCGCCCTCCTGCCCTCATTGAATTAAGTAATTAACCATACACATGACGTGTTGTCCACATTTACGGGCCCTACTCCAATAATTCATTTTGAGTATCGGATAAGCCCTGGTTACCTTTTTAAGTCTTTTTGTCTACCGGGCCAGGTTCAGTCGCTCTGTATTCATTGTTATTCGGCAGCTCTTTCACTCTCCCTCCCTCCCCCAGCCAGTCGGCGCACAGCATCAGTTCCAGAGAGAATTTGTGCTTCTGTCACATCAGTCTGAGCTCCTCCAGAAGCGGAGCGACCCCGGTCCTCTCGTCTCCGGCTCGGGTCCCGTCACCGTTGCCAGTTTTTTTGTTTGCCCTCCTTCAAGCCACTCCCAAAGCTCAGTAGGTTTGTAAAATACCAGGATTTGTCATTGTCTAGGACTCCAAACTTAGCAGGGAATAGCATCATGTATTTGAGATTTTTCGATCTTAGTGTGAGGGTGAAGTCTGGAAAGAACCGGATTAATATGTTTTCATAGGGTAGGTCGCTCTTTGTTCTGGCAGTCTGCAGTATTATATTGCAGTCCTGGTAGTTGAGGATATGTGCAAATATGGTCCATCGCGGGCCCCTGGTTTTGGCGGCGGCACCGGTGCTCTATGTGCTCTTTCCACAGAGAAAATGTTCAATAGGCGCTTAGGTTTGACGTGGTTAAGTATGAGGTCTTCCAAAAATAGTCCTGCATTGGGGCCCTCCGCCCCCTCAGGCACCCCCTCCACCCTGATGTTGTAACCTTCGGGCTCGTCCCACCTGGTCCTCGAGCTTCACCGTCATCACCCTATGCTGTTGTGTGAGGTGTTGTATCTGTTTTTCCATTCTTTGGTAAGTGGCTTGTGGTTCAGTGATATTTGTCTCTGCTGCTCCCACTTTTTCCGACATTTTGTTCAGATCTGCTCTCAGTAAGGTCACCTCAATTGCGATGTCCTCTCCCTCAAGGACCCATCAGGGGTGTCCCTCAATGCCCTCCATCGCAGCCCGGCAATAATCCCGGCCCCGCTGCTCAGCCAGCAGCCTGTAGGTCTCACAGTATGGGTTCTGCACTGCTGAGGCCTAGTTCTCTTCATTGCTCCAGGTTTTTTAACCGGCACCTCCACAACCGGGGGAGGAAAATCCCCAGAGTGGCTGAGTTGTTATTTTAGGGCTGGCTCCCTATGGAGGGGACCACCAGGTCAAAAGAACATTTCACAGTCTCTGCCACTATCCCTCTACGCTGGGTCACTCGCCATGTCTTTGCCTCACTTGACACTCAGGCTGATCAGGAACTGGTGTCCCACAGTAGATTGCTGCGGAGCCAGCGGTCGCAGCAGCCCCAGTTGGGCTCCAGGGACTCCGGTCCCAGGTCCCCTCTATTGCGATCCGTCCAGCACCACGGTTCTCAGCTGATCCTCGAAGGGCTCCTCCCTCTGTCTGTTCTCAAAAACACACCTTGGTAACACAGACCTGTCACCGCCAAGCCTCTTCCGGCATCAATTATGGCCCGCTTAAGCCCAGCCCGGTGCCCCCCTCCAGCACGGACATGTAGGCGGGCTTTGCCATATGGAATCCTCCAGACAGTGTCAGATTTTACCGAGGATGGGAGGGCTGTAGCAGAGCTCTCAAACTACGCAGCTATTTGGCTGGTGCCATGCCACTCCCCCCTCAGGAAAATATTTTTAGTTCTTAGCATCAAGGGATCCTTAGCTCAAGTGCTGCAACTCCGTTGACCTCGTTATTAAAGATATGGACAAATTAAAGGATTATGAAAAGAAATGGGCTCTGAGTAATTTTGAATGGCATAAGCATTTTTATTCATCACTTTCTTGATTTTAATTGCAATGTAATGTGCCAGTCAGCTAGGTCTACAGGAAAACCTGGTCTTACATTACAGTTTTTTTAATGCAATACTTTTAAAGAAATTACAACAGATTCTTCCCCTATACATGTAGATGTAGTGAGATAAAAAAAACACTACCAAGATTAGCCTATGGGTTATATGTAAAAGATTCTAACATTTTAATTTTGGGTCAAAAATAGGTGAGCTTTACCCCTCCCCTATTTCTTTATAATTTGACTTGGTAGCGATTCATTTGTTTCAGCAATAAATAAATCATTCCTACACAATAGAGACGGATATGGAAATCATTGCAAGTAAATTAAGTATGCCAGTTGGATATAAGAGAACGCTGCCATGTTTTAAGAAGGGATCACAAGCACTGTAGCACTTGTTAGCAGTGATAAACTGCATAGAGTCCTAAGGCTTGCAAACATAATGCTCTGCTGAGGTGTGAAGTGGCTTGTTTACCAAAAAAGAATATCTGGAGGGAGGAAATCTGCAGCTACATAGCAAAAGGCAAGATTGGGTGGAGTAGTCAAACTGGTCTTCAAAGAGGGAATGATGGTAAGCACAGTAGGGACAGGACACAGGCTCACCCCCACATCCTGCAGTCCAGTCAGATAGGAGTCCCAATAATTGAATTAGCAGAGGGGCTGGAAGGGGAGTGTTAGGGAAACACCAGTTAGGAGAGAGTTTGCCCATTTTGGATTTTAAAGGAATAGTGCTTTCTGGGACAAGGTTATGCCTTACTTTTGAAGAAGGTGTCATACATGAGGATGGAACCCTGAACCACACTGGTCAAGGGTGCCCCCTTCTTGTCACCAAAGAACACTGGATAAATATGGGAAACTGCCCAACAACTCGGATCTCTGACTGAATCTACATGAAGAAGAAAGACTGCCCTACTGGAACCCTGGCCTGCACCAAGAGGATCACACTCTGAATGACTGCACCTGCAGCACACTTAGGAACAACAGGCCTAAGGACGTTGCCTTGCTTTGAACCTGAAGGAGTGGAATTCCTACAAGCAAAAGGTTAAATGAGCTCATCTCCAGCAAGAAGCAACCAGCTGTCCTCCTTCAGCTGGCCTTTAAAGGATTTGGCTGGGGCATTATGGGAGATGTAGTCTCACCATCCCAAGGAGCAACTAAGGGATATCGGAAACCTTGGATTGGTGTTGTGGACACTCTGGAATAGCACGTGGACCTTGTGGAAGACAATCCAGAAGTTTGGAGAATTTTTTGTCAAAATTCTCCATAAGGTGCCCAATCCGTTCATAAGATTCAAACCTGCGACACCAAAACGTGACTGGGCCTGAGATTCAGATTTGCCCCGCTGTACCACCAGAGCTTCTCATCTTCGGAGGGACTTCCAGGAGTTGACCCAACCATCAAGCTGAGTCAAGCTGCCATTGTTAAACCCAAAGCCAGCCTGTTGAGGAGCCTTGCTTGACGTCGGAAGAAATGCTCTGAAAAAGTGACTGAGTCGAAAGGTAAAAACTTGACCTGGACCTACCGCTAAGTGTATCCAATCTGCCTTCCAGGTCAGTTGGCCTGAAACTTTGACTTTGTCCCAGTCAAACATGACCAGATGTCCAAAACTGGTGCTTTTGGCTTTTAGGAACTATATAGTGTTTATTCTTTAAAAATCTGTATCTCCGGTTCCCTAGTTTGGATTTTTATCATTTTGGTGTCATTTTAGTCATAAAGATATGTCATATTTTTAGAAATTGGTGTTGAATATTTATTGTGTGCTGTGTCTTACTTAATTTATTGATGTTTTAAAATGCTTTACACACCAAGTTAACCCCTGGTGTGCGCATAACGTCCGGGAGCCGTCACGGTGGGCTAGTGCGGAAGACGCCCCTCGGCTGTATGAAGTCCGCCCACTCATTAAAACCCCAGCACCGCGGCGGAACTTTTGCTGCAGTCAAGGGGTTAAGCTTGCCTGCTCCCTGGCATCTACCAAGGGTTGCACAAGAGAATGATCTATAGAGACCTCAAATGGATTTTATATTGTGATTGTGGCATTATTACTAGTGGTAGGTATCTAATTACCCCTAGTAATAAACCATATTCTAACACAAAGTTCTACCAGAGTTTTGGGCTAATTGTTGCTTCATGTAGTTGCAGAGATGAGGTAGTGCTATTTCACCAACTCAGACAGTGGCAAAATGTTGATTGTTGGAGACACTTTCAATACATGTGCTCAGAAATGTATCAGCATTTCATGAGGTATATTAAGCAAACAACTAAACATAACAAAACCACATGGCAAAAGGGTGGGGATATAGCAATTATATTCAGGGCTGGGTTTAAAGCTACCTTTCAGACTGTCTGCTTGCCAGGGGAGGACACCGTGACCTTTAACATTAAAATAAGCAACATGGTATCCTTCCCCGGGCTACTTCTTTTAAGACACCCTGGCCAAAATCCTTGTTTATCCAAGGTCTATGGAGCTTTATGGAATCCTGCCTGGACCCAACTTTCACAATACTAGGGGATTTCAATATTCATTTGGAAGGTGTTAAGTGCGCAGTTACCTCCATGTTGCTAGACAATTTGGAGGCTTTTGGACTGACAGAGATAGTATCGGAGTCCACTCATAAGGCGCATCATACGCTGGATAGACTTTTCACCAACGATTCCTCTATTATGGTGAATAGAGTACTGCCTTTAACCTGGACTGACCATGAGGCAATTTTCTTCAACTTACCAGGCTTGAATAATCAATTCCCTCAGGTACAAAACCTGCCTCCCACTAAAGTAAGATCCTGGCGCAAAATCAGGACAGATGTTTTAATTGAGAAGCTTGACAACAGCATGCCTGTCCTAGCGTCAGTCACCAGTATGGCGGCTAACATTTACGACATTTAATAAAGATCTGCCATGAACCTGTTGACCCCAGGAAGAATAGTCTAACAACAAATGAACAAACCCTCTGCACCCAGGTATAACTCTGAGCTAAAACACTTAAAATCTAGCTGTGGAAGTTCAGAACGTGCATGGAGTATTGAATATAGTGAGCAGGGTAAAGCCACCTACGAACTTGCATTAACCAAAAATAAGGAAGCCATTAAAAGTTCCAAAAAGATCTACTACATTAGTAAAATTGAGGTGGCAAAAAATTCCTCCAGAGAACTTTTCAAGATGATATTTCCTCGTCCAGGCTCCAACAAGTGAATCAATTTGCCCCTGATAAAGTTCTCTGTGATAAAATGGCTAATTTCTTTCAGTCGAATGGCCAAACGATTTATGATGTACTGACTGGGAGGATCTCTGCCCCCACTGTCTCTTTCATACAACCAATGGAGGACGTTTCTTCCACCACTAGCATTGGCCATTTGTCTAGTTTCTCAGTTTTAACAGTGGACTCAGTCAACGACCTACTACAAAGCCACTAAGTCAGAGTCCCTGACAGATCACCACCCCCCTGACATAATACATCTGGCCTCAGTAAAGATTAGTACTCTATTAACCCCACTCCTGAACAATGTCATCAGGACAGGAACCTTCCCAGGTTTCTGGAAGAAAGCATATATTAGACCCATCCTAAAGAAATCTTTCCTTGATCCAACAGAAGTAAAGATCTACCTTTCGATCTCCTGTCCACCTCTAGCGGCCAAGATTCTGGAGAAAGCCATTAACTTAGATTTAACAGATTATCTTGAAACCAATAACCACCTATATTCCACCCAACATGGCTTTAAACCACACCACTCTACAGAGTCGGAGCTAATCATGGCCACTGAGGAAATCCGTTTGTTAATTGATGGTGAAGGCAGAGCAGTCCTGATTCTACTTGACCTTATCAGCCGCGTTTGACACTGTGAATCATGCAGTACTTGCACAACGGATGAAGGCAATAGGAATTAACGACGCTGCTCTAACCCTTTTCACCTCATTCCTGACAGCCAGAGAACAGCGGTTGTGCTGGGATAACCTCAAATCCAGCAGGTTTTCCCTCCCCTGTGGAGTTCTCCAAGGCTCAGCACTGTTACCATCTCTATTCAACATAGACGTGACGCCACTGGCCAAGTTAATCATGGTTCACAAATTCTCGCTGGTATCGTACGCCGGCAATACACAGATCGTTATTTCCATATCTTCATGTGTAGAAACCGTGGCGGGCAGATTCCACAGTTGTCTTGAGCACATCATGGAATTGATGCATCAGAATTACCTTAAATTAAACACAGATAAAACGGAGGTCATGTAGTTTGGAAATGGACATCCTATTTGGCATCAATCGTGGTGGCTGGCAGTGGCAGGGGCCTGTCCATACCCAGTTGCAAAAGAGAGAATTTTGGGATGTCTGTGTGATGTCCATGTTAAGCTTTTCAGGGCAGATCAACCAGGTGACATCATCCTGCTTCCTTCTTCTAAAAATCCTGCCTAAAAACTTGCCTTATATTCCCTCAGACCTTAGAAAAAAGGCAGTAGTTGCAATCATTGCAAAATGCTGCAGCGCAAACTCTGCTCAACATTCCTAAATACCACCACATCTCTAGCTATATCAGGAATCTCCACTGGTTTCCAGTCAGGCAACGCATAGAATTTAAGGAGCTACGCCTGGTGCATAAAGCACTCTATGGTGGAAGGCTATTGGACCTACAGAAACTGTTTCAGTGGTACACCCCCCCATCTGAACCTCAGATTGGCCAGTAAAGCACTGGTTCGGGTACCTAAAATAAATAAGGCAAGATGAGGAGGCAGATGTCTCACATATAGAGCATCAAAGCTCTGGAATGAGCTACCAACTCATATCAGGCTTCAATCTTCCAGACCCCTGATTAGGAAAATGGTCATAACCTGACTATTCCCCACACTGGAATAATCTGGCGTCTCCTGGTTCAGCGAGTTTCTCTGCAAACCTCAGCACCAAGACGCCTCAGCATTTGTGAACTCTATAAGTCCTTTACTTATTTACTTACTTACATACATTAAGCAATATAACCACACAATTCAAACATAGTATAGCACATCATAACAAACAGAATGCAAATTAGCAATCACAGTACAAGGTATCAAAAGCACATTGTAATAAT
Organism: Lissotriton helveticus; assembly: GCF_964261635.1. Classification (NCBI taxonomy): domain Eukaryota; kingdom Metazoa; phylum Chordata; class Amphibia; order Caudata; family Salamandridae; genus Lissotriton; species Lissotriton helveticus. Next base: position 872,557,763 of record NC_136061.1, on the reverse strand, counting down.
AGAGCACAAAGCCACTGCAGCGCAAAAAACTGAGAACAGAACACTTCACCTCAACAAAATAAAAATGTGCACAAACGATTTTTTAAAGATATTTCCTCCTCCAAATCCCTTTTTTCCTAATGTGTTGTAAAGTGTTTAAAGCAAGCACTCACTGCCTTATCTTACCACCCAGGACATGGTTTAAGCATCGTGTATTGCTATTCAATGTGTCCCGCTTGTCCAACCTTAAGGAAAAGTACAAAGAAGAGCAGACACACATCACTACCTCACTCACACCCTCCTATAATGTATATATCAGCTGCTGCAATGCACTCCTTTTTTGTTGTGCTGTAACAAGATCTTTTTAACACACATACAATTAGCGAGCTAAAAGATTAAAACGTACCCTCCTACAGAACGAGTACTTTGTCAATGTGACTGTACAACGTTGTGATGATAAGGCTCTTCACCCTTTGTGTTCGGAGATCCTCAACATGGCTGAAGGGGGTGATTTCGTCGCTTCGACTGATATATTTGACCAGAAGCCAGGTGCACTTCCTTCAGTACTTTTCTCTGATTGCGAATATGCCAAACACAACGGAAGAAGGGCATTAACACAAAAGAACACAGAGCCGACTGAGCTTAAGCAGATATTCATTCCCCTGTTACGGTCGACAAGTTTCATACAATTCTCACCTTCTCATAGCACCACAGAGTGCATTATCTCGCATGTATTGTATACATCTTGAATTTCATTTGCAGGAAAACCAGCTGTATCCCTCTATAATGCCTAAAGCAGGCATGGATTATTATGGTCTGTAATCAAAAAAGGAGCTTCATGGGTAGATCTTCTTTTCTTCCTTCTCCGCCGCCTTTTTAAAAGCCTCTTTTTCTTGTTAAGCCTATTCACTGGCAACCAACACCAAGTCGACACCCTGCTCCTATAGTTTACTTAGCTTAAAGTATTAGAAATGTGCAGGTACCGGGCTCCAATGATCTTCCGTGCAGGTTTCATTACATTGCCTTTGCTATACTATTCTTACTTTTGAATGTGTTTTACAATTGAACACGACCTTAATAATTAGAATTTAAAATCAGTGTTGCTCACCGTCCTTAAATTAGCACATGGAGTAGTGGATTGTGGGAGAATGTTTCCAGAGGTAATTCTACTACTGAGTAATCCCACGTGGTCTTTGTACTCTGTTTATAGCATTAATATATGTTTGTTAACATTCGTATAGTAGAAGGATTTCTTTCTATAATTATAGCAGGAGTGAGCACAAAAAACATATACATATGCTTTTACGAGGAGCTTGATAGGGCTATCTTCTGATAAGGGTGATACTTGCATTCTAGGTGGTAATCTTTCTTGCACTATTGACTATTGACTAAAGAAAAGAAAGTATTGTCAATACATACATTATTAAAAAACACTTTTCTTTCCCCGGTTAAACTACCTCAATTTTTTTTTTAATGGCTGAAAAGCATACAATAAATAGTTTTTTCGGGAGTAAATTACCTCTACACTTCTCCTGCAAAATGTTTTGGGTTGAATTTCCCCCCACTGGAAGTGTATGTGCTTCCCTCCCCTTTTTGATCTGGATTCAACTACTCTATACAAAGCCACAGGTCAGAGTACTAATCAGCAGGGTGTGTTCCCCCAGTTTCCAGATCACAAGAGTTACATGACAGGGGTGTCCTCGTCTCCTGTGTTCTTTACGCTGGCCATGGAGCCACTGGCAGCCAAACTCCGGCAGGATCATTGGGAATATGCCCTTTAATATCTCGAAAGACAAATTTTAATTTCATTATACGCAGATGATCGCATACTATATCTACGAGACCCCGAAGTAAGCCTCAACCCAAAACAGTGCAAATTTTTACAATTCGGGATGTATTTGGGAATCAACATTAATTGGGGAAAATCCCATATTTTTCCCCCTTACTGACTCAGTCAAACAGTACGACCCTGAATATCCCTTGACCTGGTGCAATAACGAAATAAAATACCTGGGGATCGTGATAGCTAGAGACAAGACAGAACTTGTGAAAGCCAATTATGGTTGGGCGCTTGAAACACTGACGGACTCCATCACCAGATGGATTGCCATGTCTCTCTCACTAGCGGGATGGGTGTCACTAATCAAAATAGCGATACTTCCTAAGTTACTCTACCTCTTTGTTAACATCCCCTATGCACTCAGCAAAAATATTTTCAAAACCCTGAAATCTCAAATCATCCACCTCAGTTGGGGAGGCAGACAGCCTAGATGAAAATGGGAGAGCCTGACTCAATCAGGGAGGATTTGAGGTACCTGATATGGAACTGTACTTTTGGTGCGCCCAGGTACACTTCGCGGCATACTGGATACACCCACCACCATACATGCCGCATTTGGCCGTTGAGTAGGAATATATGGCTCCAGTACCCTCTACTGCCTACTTAAGCTCACCGTTAATCCTAGAAGTAAAGATCCATCCACTGTTGAATGCACAAATAGAGCATGGTATGATATAGCGAAACGCTTGCAAATATGTATGCTATACTCTCCTTTGCTGACATTGCAGGGCCGCCTAGATCTCCCGGTAACACAGGAAGTGAACTGTTGACAGATGCTTCGAGAATTTGAAGCATTGACTTAGGGAGACTTGTATGAAGGATGGAAGTTCTACACTTGAGAGGCATTCTTCAAGGACTGTCAGCCTACCTCACTGGAGCTTTTTAGGTACGTCAGGCTCAGCCAGGACGTTAAGGCTGCCACTCCCAAATTTCCAGCTGAGCCCCCTAGCCTGGCCCCATTACATGCCTTACTTCAAAGGTCCACTCCTGCGCATGTCGTCACTATGTTATATCGGACCACCCAAGCGGGCAGTCCACAAACTGCTCAAACAGCACGAGCCAGCTGGGAAGAGGACCTGGGAAATGCCCTTATCCATGAACAATTGAAATGTTGTTGTCAACAAACAGGACGTGTATCAGCCAGCAGTAGACTGTGCATCATACGCTTTAAATACCTACACTGCCTTTATTACACTCCTGCAAAACGACTTCACTTCCAGCTCAGGGAGAATGATAACTGTGACAGATGTGGGAGAGCGGGAGCGAGATTTCTACACCTGGCATGGGAATGCGCCCCTATTCAGAAATACTGGGGCACAGACCTTGAGGCACCAAGACAGATGTCTGAATTCCCCATACCTAATACCCCACTTAGCATACTATTAGGGTACACAAAGAACCTCGAGGCCTCAATCGGAAGGTACGTTGTGTTGGGCTTACTCCTAGCTAAACGTAGGGTGGCCTGCAGGTGGGGCAAAGGGCGGTTACCCAAATTTCAGGAATGGCTAGACAACCTTATAGTTTGCCAAGAGCAATTAACTACATATGCAGAGCTAGTGCTGCCTTTGTCCCGGCAAAAGGACATTTGGGAACCCCTAAGGACATACTTACTTGAACGCTCCACTACAGGAGAAACAGGGGGCGGGAATGCTAAGGACACCGGATACACTGGAGTGAACACCAATAGGTGTGTGTAACCCGTGGTAGAAACAACACGAAAATATTGTGTGTGATCAAGAATGTACAGGTTTCTTCTATTTCTTAAATCACTACCATTTGTTTCTAGGCCTATGAAAATGCGAAAGTACACAGTGTTTATGCTACTTTGAGGTTATCATGGCCACTTTAGATATATCAATATTGTATTGTGTTGTAGGGCTGAATTGAAGCTTGTTCATGCTGATTCACAGATGTAAAACCAATCAGAGTTAAAAAAACACAAAGAATGTTCCCCCTCTGGCAAAATAATATAAAGTCCGCAAACTTCATGAAGTTGTTAATTGTGTAAACAACATCATTAATGGCATTTAAAATTTGCTTAGGTCTACTCTCAGGCCATAGTGTGGGTTATTAGTTGCCCCCCCCCCCCTCTTAGAGAGGAGAACCAGTAATTCATCTTACGTAATTACCTACTGAAAGTTGATGGTTTGACAAGATATCTCCAAAAAGTTCATATACCCAATACATGCTCCTCTTGGATATTTCTGTAGGTAGGGAAGAAATGAAGACTGGAACTCTACGTCACAGCATTCTTGTGCCCCGGGTGTCCGAATTTGCTCACATGCCCACTGTTCTTACTTGCATTGATATTCACGAGGGTCATGAGTATCAATTTTAGTGATGGCTCAGAAAGGCTCACATTGAGCTATCCAGTCATTACCAGATGAACACTCTCACATGTCAGTTGCTTACATTATTCATTTACATTTCTTAGACATTACGTTTCTGTGATCCACTGCCATAGGCCAGAGCCACTTAAGTAGCATAGTTTTGCTAAACAAATGTGTTTTTAACATTCATCAAAATATTTTTTGTAGGATATGAATAATGTGAAGTAATACTTAATAGATTTGAATATATAAAGTAATATTGCCATTTATTTTGGAGTAATAAACACTAAGTGCCTTATTAAGAGTTTGGGGTATGGGAGTTTGACTGACCCGTTCCCACCCTTTTAAACCCATGTAGAAACCACATATCAGATCAGGAGTTTTCTCATGTCTGGCGGGCAGTGATTTGGCGTTTCCAGCGTGATGCCTATGAAATAGGTTCCGCAATGGGAACGTTGAAGGCAGTACCTGCACGGCATTACCTGCACCTCTACTGGTGTGTGTGCACACAGGGGGCACATTGCTGTGCCCCTGTATGCATCCACAGGGCTTGAGGCACCAGGGGCTCACTTTGTTTTCTCACTGCCCCCACTTTTCATGGCAGTCGCACCACCATGAAAAGTGTGCTGGTGAGAAAACTTGTAATATGCTTGGAGGGGCCCCAGTGGCCTACCAAGCTATTTTGGCCTCATGGCCACTGCTCAACTGTAAGGGAACGGCAGTTGCAGTGGATTCAGTTATTCCAGGGCACCCCAACAACCCTCCTTGTAATAGGGCATTCAGGAGATTGCAACCGCGAGTCTGACGATCTGTGGACAACCAAACTCAGAACAAGACCCAAATGCAGGCTACCACCCATACCTAAAAATGGAAATGTCATATAGTTCCTGTAAGAAATTGGTTTGTTGGTTGACTGAGGGGTAAGCCCGTGTCAAGCAGCAACCACAATCCCTCCATAATGCCTCATGTGTGCTTTAGAAGTGGGAGATGCTTCTAGAGTAATTCCTTTGAAGTGCACCGATGCCCTGCCTGCCCTGCCCCGGCTCCAGACTAACTTAAGGAGGTACGCAGCCATTTGTGTGAGGACAGGGCACAGCCTATTCAGGTGTAAGTGAGGCTGGGACCAGCTCCTGCCTCTCATCCTGGCAGTGATGGCCCACTCAGTCAGACCTAAGTTCCCTTGTGCGTGTCTGTCTATGAGGTAGTCACAAAGCCCAACTGCCAACTACACCTAATTATGTGACCAGAGACAGATTGCAGGCACGAAATTGATAAGGCAAAAAAATGCCAACTTTCTAAAAGTGGCCTTTTCAGTGTTGTATTTTAAAATACGTCTTCCCCATAAGTTAGGATTTTAAATTTGGATTCTAGAGACATCAAATCAAAACCAGTTATATCTAAAATGTTATTAACCAACTATAATGTTATCATATGGGAGAGTTAGGCCTTGCAGTAGTGAAAAGCGAATTCATGAGTTTTTCATTACCTAGACATGTAAAACTTAAAAGTACATGCATACTTCCTAAATACATTTCACCCTGCCCACCAAGGCCTACCCTGGGGGTGATGCAAATGTATTAAAAAAGGAGGGTTTGGGCCTTGTAAAAGGTTTATTTTGCCCGGTCGAATGGCAGTTTAAACTGCAAACACACAGGTTGCAATGGCAGGCCTGTGACATGTTTAAAGGGCTACTTATATAGGTTAAACAATCAGGGCTGCTAGCCCAATAGTAGCATTTAATTTACAGATCCTGGACACACATCATGCCCCCTTGATAGGGACGTACAATTAAACTAAAAATGCTAATTGTGGATAGGCCATTGTTCGCATGTATTAATGGTGCACATGCACTACAGCAATGATAAAGTGTGCAGAGTCCTAAGACCAGTAAAACCAAGACCAGAAAAATTGAGAATGAAAGCAAATAGTTGGGGGGAAGACCACAATAAGGCTGACATGTCTAACACTGGGGGATTAGCCAGATCTATACCAAAGTAATAAACTGTGGTTTCTATCCGTTAAAACTGTATTTCAAAGCCTAAGATATTTTATTAGGGCCACAGTTCCAACATTAAATGTGATAAAGAGTTAATATGGTCAGTCATGGAGAGCAGATACCATCCATGAACATTGTGAATTTAGTTACATGTCTTCCTGATTTTATCCTTTTAATATTACCTTTGACTTTAATTCTCTGGGCCAGCGGCTCAAGGGTGAGTGCAACTGGGAGCTTGGTATAGGGCACCTCTGCTTAGTAACCCTATCAATCAACACCCACCGTCAATAACACCTATTGCTTTGCTATTGTAATTTGATAGCTACCAAGCAGCAAGCCCCAGAAGTATAGACATCATTTAGGGGTCACCAGTGGTCAAAGATGTGACCCATGGCTTGCCCCTTGTGACCCTTGACACTGCATGTGTGACCCCTGGCCTCAGAGGTGGAAACATCAGTACCAAGAACAGAAGGGAGGAAGAACATTCCTTATTTTCAGCCTGTTTCTTTTATATTAATAGTGAAGAATGTTATATTAGTCACTATTAGTCTAATAAAAAATGGAGCACACTTATCTGGAATGGGCCTCTGGTTTTGGTCGGTAAAAATGTTTTTAAATATATGTTGTATGCATGCTTGTGAGCGTGAATGTGTTTATGTGAGAGAGAGCATGTGTATGTGTGAGCATAATTTTTCTGCATGTGTAAGCATGCTTGTGTGAGTTAAAGTGAGTGAGAGACAGGAGCAGGTAGTGAGTGAGATTATGAGGGATTAAGGCCCAGATTTACTATTCTTTGATGCAAGCCAATGCTGCACCAAAGGGGTTGAGCTGCCTTGCATCAAAGGGAGAGGGAGAAAATGCTCCATATCTGCTAAGGTATGGTGCATTGTTTCTCTCCCCTGGCATTGGTGACCTTTTGGCAACTATGTGCTAATGCACACTCCATTCTGCCATAGTGAAGGGTATATGCATTTTCTGAAGCATATGTTTTGTATTAGAAGGCGTCCTTTCCAGTACAAAAACTGTGTTTTTTTCGGCTTTTTCGATGCTGTATGTGTGTTGTACAAAGTAGCACAAATGCAAAGTTGGAAAAACGAGAAATAAAAACATTTTGACCCAAATTCCTCGCTACCAATGTTTATAGATAGTGATCTGTGTCAAACCCCATGGGTAGTTGCATTGTAATGCCCTTGCACCATCTATAGAGTACTCACCTGATGCAAAATAATGCAAGCAGTGTATAGCGTAATTTCACATTACTATGCCATACTATCCAAGGAAAACCGGGATTTGAGTTGGGTATTAACTGTTGAATCCCAACATAATAATTGGTTCCAGGTTGAAATTACAGAAGTGGCACAAATATGGTGCAAAACATTAGTGATCAAGTGTCTGTGTGTATAAGTGAGCTTAAGAATGAATGTAAGTGAGTGAGTGAGTGAGTAATAATGAATAAGGATGAGCATAAAGGGGTGTAAGTGAGTGTGAGTTTGATGTTGGGCCATGTGAAATGGCTTCCTGGCAAAATTAGGGTGAATGGCTATATGATGTTAATTCCTGTGATGGCAATAATGTCAAAGGGTATATGATCTCATTTCCATTACTCAAACTAGTCCTGGGTTGCTTGTGTTCCAGTTAAGGGAGGACCTGGATTAGCAGTTCGGGCTGGATTGTTCCTATTGGAGCAGGGTCAAGACTGATTTGCATATAACTGAGTCCAAACTGATGACACATGGTGTGCAAAATAACGATAGATTGGGATGCGGCCTTTGTAATTATCAGTGGCTGAGACGAATTCAAGCATTCCATTCATTATTGTTTTGTATGCTTACAGTGTCGCCATAAGTGGGACAGGTATGCCCAGACGTTGGTCCCATGCAATCTGTGTCACTGGAACCAAGCTGTACCTGACTGATGAGCCCATGTTTAGGGAGAAAACGGTCCTGGGTTTCTTGTGTTCTGGTTCAAGGAGGCTCTGGTTTGGTAGTTCATGCTGGACTGTTCCTATTGTAGCAGGGTCAAGACTGATGTGCAAATAGCTGGGTCTAAACTGAGGTGGCATGGTGAGCAAAATAAAGTTGGACTGAGATGCAGTCCAAGTGATTAGCAGTGGCTGAGTTTAATTAAACTATTTGATGCATCAATGTTCTGTATACATATTGTGTTGACCTAAGTGGGACTGGTATGCCCTAATGTGGGTCCCCTGCACAGTGTGCCATAGGAACCAAGCTGTACCTAGCTGATGAGCCCATAACTAGGGTGAAACTGGTATTGGGGTGGCTGTGCTCTGGTTTAGGGAGGACCTGTCTTGGCAGTTGAGGCTGGACTGTTCTTGTTAGAGCAGCAACAAGTCTGATTAGCATATAGCTGGGTTCAAATTGAGGTGGAATGGTGGCTGAGATAAATTCAAGCACTTCATCCATCACTATTTTGTATCAGGCTCGGCCGGCACAAGTAAGAGCGGTGCGGCGTGGCAATTTGATGGGAGAGTCGACAGATGACAGGATAGGTAAAATTTAATAAACAAATGAATACAACCACTTACATTGCACTCGCTGCATCACCAACTTAGCATTGCGGCAAGCGCAAGAGGTAAGTGGTTTTATTAATTATTTAATTTAATTTTCACCTACTCCTTCATCTTTCGAGTTCTACCCCACCTGCTCTTACTTGTGCCAGCGGCGCCTGCTTTGAATACTTACTTGTAGTACCCATTGCATTTTGTTGAATTGATATTTCTGGGCAGAAGGTCTATCAAAAGCCCATCACTCATAGTATGCTTGCCATAAAATCTCAAACTGCACTGTAAAACACATGTTCGGTGCCTAGAGATACCTGTATTGCTGCTTATTTCCTCTGCTCCTGATATCCAGAAAATGATCACTATTGTTCCTAGCTTGTCTCTCTTGGATGATACTCATCTAGGCAGAATATATGATTTCTGCCACTACTACCTGGAAACACAGTGCTGCTATCAGTGAACATTTTCAGATTCCCATTTAGTATAGAATTCTGCCTATAAGATACACAACCATAAGGTGGTTTACCTGGCTTCACGATCAGGGCCACAATTTATTTTGCCATTGTGGGCACCAGTTTCTTATCTTGTATCATTTCGTCTAAATCTTTAAAAATACGTGTAATAAAGAGGCAATTAAGGCCTTATAGAAGGTGGCTGTGTACCCATCTGGGCCCATCAGAGAGTTTTTAATGGTGATGTTGAACATCATTATTTCAGTGTCCTTTCCGGAATGCACATCAGTATAGAGAAAACAATTTCTGTATGTAGGTGTGGAGGATAGCAGGTCTTTTAATTTTGTTCTCTTTTTTTTAACAGATGTAATACCCTATCAGAATATGTTCAAGTATTGCATCTACATTTTACTCCTATTCTGCATCTTTGTTTTCTGAATTTACAATAGTATCTGTGAAATGAAAACCCTGTCTCTAAAACATAGTTGGACGGGCATGAAAAGAGGGTGAGGGAAATTATGAAACAAATTCTGTTTCTGACAGATGCGCAGTACATGCCAGTTGAGACTTCTTAGAAGGAAGTGTAATACCTAAAGGTGAGAGCTGCCATGCATTCCAACAAGAATTTGTGAGTACTGTTTCTAAAATGTCTTCACAAAATATAATGTACATTGAACAATATGCACCCCTTATAGTAAAAAAAACATTGACATTAATTTGGAACATGGTAACTGATCATCAATTGGGATAGCTGTCACGTTGTCCACAAAAAATGTGTGACATATCACTTAAAATACTGCCACACAATCCTTTACATTTTTGGTCAAGTGCTGGGCAAGAAATTGGCAAGTTTGATCTTAAAATGTTCTCACAAAATTTAACGAAACGAACAGTATGCACCGCTGTTAGTGAAAACACATTCATGAGTACAAAGAGAGCTGAGCTGTTCCTCAAGTGGAAGGATGTACGTGTCACACTGATGTCCGGATACTGTTGGTCTCAATGAGTCCTACAGTTGAGCATCCATTTTGTTGGATGTAATGCCCTCACACACCCTTTAAGGTGTCATGCTTCATCATCTGGGCTGCTCCTCGTTGGGTCGGCGGTGCAATACCCAACGGGCTCACCTCAAAGAGGGGCAGTTTATCGGAGATCTTTTATCCAACTGCCGTTTTGTGAAGTGCTGGTATGGGGCCAAGAGTGCGTAGACATGCAAGTGAGTTTAAAATAAAGCTGGGAGTACCAGTATCAAGTTTATTCTGGGGTTCTCCTGCTCTAGTTAAAATTAGAAAACGTTACGGTACTCAATGGAATTCAATGTTTCCTACATGAGTCTCAGTGTGTGATCGTGATGGTCGACATGTTTCTCGCATTACTGTTCAATGACTCGCGATTCTTCAGGACCTTTGGACAAAATATATATTATTCATAACTGTCTACGCTAGAGGATCTATATGAGTATCCAATGAGCTAATCTAAAATAGTGTGCTAATGTGTTAATGTACCTGTGTGGCGCTGAATCTACCTAAAAGGAGACAGAAAAGCATGTCACAACAGGTACAGGTTAAAGACAATAGTGATGGTGACTTTGTACATTCCTTGAAACACGCTAGTCAGTGTGCAGCTAGCGTTTGGAAAAAAACAATTAAAACCAATGTGGACATATATCCTTAGTGAGCAAAGGTGGACAAAATGCCCCTGTGGATAAAACAACCGCAATAAAGTTGATGGTTAAATCATGGGACTCACCTGTTGTGTTTGGTTTCTAGGCATCAACAGTACCCGGCGGTCTACACAACGGGTTAAGACTTCCATAAAGTATGGCTGTACATGGAGGGATAGTTTTACTCATTGGATAGGTGCTGAATTCGTGGCACTGTCTTAATTTAGGCTTTATACTCTATAAAATTAATGTGGATTGTTCCCTTCTCATGCATAGTCTAGGTTTAAAAAATAGCGTTAATATAGAGCCTTGTCTTACAAGGTAATTATGCGCTACTGGCTGGTGCATGCGGATATTGGAACAAAATTAGTTATATAATAGGGGCTGCATTCATGGCACCGTCTAAGTATATGCTTGTTTTTTTATAGAATGATGGTCCTTCAATACCCTCTCTTTCATAGTATTGGATTGCCATTAGCGTAAGAAGGTTATTAAGACCTATTGGCATGTGCACGCAGACATTGGAACTGAAAAGCTCCAGGTCAGATCAGTTAAGTATATTGCTGCACGGGAAGTCTTGTGTTCATGTAAAGTAGCCACCCTAAGCCCGCATAACATCAAAGTGCAATTGAGCTTCTCAGTAGGAGCCACATGACAATGTGATGTGTGTGGGCCCTCCGGTAAAAAGCGGGTCGGTTTGGTGTCTTGTAACTCGGGTGGCTTCGTGTAAGTAATCTATCCGCGTATTACCCGCATCTAATGTTAATTAAATGACGCTTCTCATTAAGGATCCACAAAACAAATTGATGTTAGGGGGTCCTCTGGTAAAGAGCGGAAGTGTCGGGTGTAGTAATTTTATGGAGGTCACAGTGTTATCGAGTATTGCCGCATACTCTCTCCATAAAATTACAGCTAGCGTCCCTGTAGCAGGATTCTCGTAGACTTACGTGTCATACTTGCCGTAGTGCCCTGAGTTAAAAAACTAATACCCGTTGTGTCTACTTACAGTTTTAAGCCGTGTGTCCTTCCTATCTACCTACCCACTCCGCCGAGTCCGGGAGGTACTGACTCACCAGGCGGCCATGGATTTAGACAGTCGATGGTGTCATGTGACTGGGGAGTGTCTCGCTCTCGGGTCATGTGTTCCGTATTGTAAATGCGGCGGCCATGCCAGAACGGAGTGATGTGGAAGGTGTGCCCCATCAAGCTTTGATTGCTCTATGCCTTAGGGCAGGGGTACTCATAGTATGGCCCGCGGGCCGCCAGCGGCCCGGCAAGCCTACCTTAAAGACAATCGTACCTGTGCTTAAGCAAATAATTTTTTAGTGTTAGCAAACACCGCAGCAGCAGCGCTTGACTCAGAGGACTCAGAGACTGATAATCACTGCTCCCCCGTCCCCCACAGAGCAGAGGCTTTGTCGTGTTTCACCTCTTAGCACCCCTGCATCTCCACTCTGACAATCACTGCTCCCCTGGCCCCCACAGAGCAGAGTGGAGATGCAGGGGCGCTAAGAGGTGAAATACGACAAAGCCTCTGCTCTGTGGGGGCCGGGGGAGCGGTGATTGTCAGAGTGGAGATGCAGGGGTGCTACAACAAAGACTCAATAACATGTAAATGGTCTTTTAAAGACCTGCAAAGTACTTTGGTGCGGCTGTCTGTGTGTGCACGCTGAGGAAGCTGTCTCAGCCCGGGCTGAAGGCTGACACAGACAGACACACACAGTGAGATGACAGAGGGGAGGGAAAGGGAGGGCAGGAGGGAGAGGGAGGGCAGGAGGGAGAGGGAGGGCAGGAGGGAGAGAGAGATGGAGAGGGAGGACAGGAGGGAGAGAGAGATGAAGAGGAAGGGCAGGAGGGAGAGGGGGGGCAGGAGGGAGAGAGAGATGGAGAGGGAGGGCAGGAGGGAGAGAGAGATGGTGAGGGAGGGCAGGAGGGAGAGGGAGGGCAGGAGGGAGAGAGAGATGGAGAGGGGGGCAGGAGGGAGAGGGAGGGCAGGAGGGAGAGAGAGGGCAGGAGGGAGAAAGAGGGCAGGAGGGAGAAAGAGGGCAGGAGGGAGAGAGAGGGCAGGAGGGAGAGAGGTGGAGAGGGAGAGAGAGGGCAGGAGGGAGAGGCAGGGAGGAGGGAGAGAGTGGGCAGGAGGGAGAAGGAGGGCAGGATGGAGAGGGAGGGCAGGAGGGAAAGGGAGATGGAGAGGGAGGGCAGGAGGGATAGAGAGATGGAGAGGGAGAGAGAGGGCAGGAGGGAGAGGGAGGGCCGGAGGGAGAGTGAGGGCCGGAGGGAGAGGGAGGGCCGGAGGGAGAGTGAGGGCCGGAGGGAGAGAGAGATGGAGAGGGAGTGAGTGGGCAGGAGGGAGAGAGAGGGCAGGAGGGAGAGAGAGGTCAGGAGGGAGAGGGAGGGCATGAGGGAGAGAGAGATAGAGAGGGAGGGCAGGAGGGAGAGGCAGGACAGAAGGGAGAGAGAGGGCAGGAGGGAGAGAGAGGGCAGGAGGGAGAGAGAGATGGAGAGGGAGGGCTGGAGGGAGAGAGAGATGGAGAGGGAGAGAGAGGGCAGGATGGAGAGGGAGGAAGGGTGAGGGAGGGAGGGAGAGGGAGGGCAGGATGGAGAGAGAGTGCAGGAGGGATGGCAGGAGGGAGAGAGAGGGCAGGAGGGAGAGGGAGGGCAGGAGGGAGAGGGAGGGCAGGAGGGAGAGAGGGCAGGAGGGAGAGGAAGGGCAGGAGGGAGAGAGAGGGCAGGAGGGAGAGAGAGATGGAGTGGGAGGGCAGGAGGGAGAGAGAGGGCAGGAGGGAGAAAGGGCAGGAGGGAGAGGGAGGGAAGGAGGCAGAGAGAGATGGAGAGGGAGAGAGAGATGGAGAGGGAGGTCAGGAGGGAGAGAGAGGGCAGGAAGGAGAGGGAGGGCTGTAGGGAGAGGGAGGGCAGGAGGGAGAGGGAGGGCAGGAAGGAGAGGGAGGGAGGGTGAGGGAGGGAGGGAGAGGGAGGGCAGGATGGAGAGAGAGTGCAGGAGGGATGGCAGGAGGGAGAGGGAGGGAGAGGGAGGGCAGGATGGAGAGGGAGATGGAGAGGGAAGGCAGGAGGGAGAGAGAGATGGAGAGGGATGGCAGGAGGGGGAGAGAGATGGAGAGGGAGGGCAGGAGGGAGAGAGATGTGTGTATGCTGGGTCTGGTGGCTCAGTGGATGAAGGCATCTGCTGCAGGGACCTGTGTGCAACCTCATGGTCACAATTTTTCGTTTTGCTTTAGCCTCGCACCCCTCCCTCTGACCCCGACCCCACCAGTGCGGCCCTCGGCCACAAACCACAATGTAAATTTGGCCCCCGAGAGAAAGTTTGTGAGTACCCATGCCTTAGGGGCATCCAAACTATTGCCCTTGATTAAATTTAGAAGGTTTGTGAGTAAAGTTATGTTTAGTGCCGGTGGGTCAAGGTTGATTGAAAAGATTGTTTCTTGTTATTTGGTGAAAAGAGTCAAGGTTGATTAAACCACTATTTCTTGTTTTTTTAAATCATAAGGTGGTATAAATCAAGGTTGATTACAACCCTAGTTCTTGTTATTTGGTGATATGAGATCTACCCAAACAGTGTTCTAAGTTCCTTAGTTTACTTCCCACAGCCAAGGCGCTGCGCTTTTACCGTAATTGGCCAGGTGGCCACTCTATATATTTCACGAGTCCACTCATAGTTGTTAGGTAAAGGTGTTGAGTGTTGACTCAAGATTTTGTAGTGAGGGTTTGTTGAGCTCCGGACTAGGTCTACTTGTTTAACCAGTCCGGGAGAGTTGTGTCAACAGGTGCATATAAACAACCTAACACATGTTACTCCCTTGTATGTAGACAATGTCTGCGTGGAGGGGCATAGGGTGTGTGTGCCTAGGTTAGAACGTGTAAAATTGCACTCTACTGTATTTCTTCATTCAGGCCTGCGCTGTCAGAGGATAAACAATGTATTCACCTCTGTTCTTTTTAGAACAGGCTCTGTTTAGATGTCTTGGGATCTGCCTATAGGACTAACCACCTCAGGGAATCTGCCGTGTGGTTATGTTCTAAATAGTGTTTGCACCTTTATGTGTTGCTTTTCTTACAGCGACAGAGCAACTTTCAAGTGCTGGTCAAGGAACTTTTGAGTTTTGATCTTAAAATATCTCCACAAAATCCAACAGAAATGGAACAATATGTACTACTAATAGTGAAAACACATTCCCCCACATGCATCAACCTATTTAGGAAGTGCAAACGGTGCAAATCGGTAAATTTGGCCGTTTGCACTTCCTAAATACGTTTTTGGGATGCATCAAACAGAGTGCCATATTTCGCTATTTTTTGCATTTCTTAAAAATGCAAATGCAATTAAGGAATCGCATTTGTGCGATTCCTTAATTGCAATGCATCATTTTTTTTAAAATTGCGAATTTTGAAATTGGAAGTGCAAATTAACACGAGGTTGACCCTCGTGTTAATTTGCGAAAATTTATAAAAAAGCAAAAAAATGCTTTTTTTAAACTTGCATGTTACAGACACACATGTCCTTAGGACATGTGTGTGTGAAACATGCACTTGAAAATACATTTCAGGGGTGCAGGGGGGGGTCCTTTGGACCCCCCTCTGCACCCTTGCAATGCGTCAACAAATTGCGAGTGCAAAAAAAAAAAAAGCAAAACGGCATTGATTCCTATGGGCCTCTAGGCCCATAGGAACCAATGTAATGCCATTCCTTAATTGCGATTCGCAATTAAGGAATCGCAATTTCCGAAAATTAAGAAATCCTAAAAACTTTTAGGATTTCTTGATGCATAGGATTTTGCATTTCCTAAATAGCCATTCCTTAATTTTCGCTATTTAAGAAATGCAAAATCCTAGATTGATGCATGTGGGGGATTGACATCTAAATTGGCGGATGGTAACTGAACACATATGCGATAAGCAAGGATAGTTGATGGGGTTGACATGCGTTGAGACTGCCACTGTCACAGTGCTGCATAGTAAATTTGCATTAATTTTGGAGTAAATATAGTAAATACAAATATGACGCCAGTTCTTGTCAAATTTTCACTTATGTACAAGATACAGTGTGGACATAACCGAAATGCATTTCTGTTGTAGCTGAAGCATGGTCTGCTCTATGGTGTATGAATTCCGTATTAGAGGAAAATGCAGAAACTGGGAGCCAAGGGGAAGCAAGAATGGAAATCCGTCATATGAACAACACTGCAGAGCACACTGAAAAGTTCTTGCTATTTTCTTGGCATAGAGAGATGTATGTGAGCAGAAACACAGGACTTTCATGTCTAGTCTCACTACTTTGATAGGAACCCAGAGCTCTAGGTACGAAATTCTAAACTGTACACTAGACTATATTTCTCTCCCAACGTATGACTCTTGACATGTTTTACAGGTTAATGTTTGAAGTAATGCTACGGTGAAAATTTGTGTTTGTGGTGAACTACACGATTTCCTTCTCCTTCCTCTATAAAGTTGTCAATTTGGCCCATGTTTCTGCCTTTCCTATTACTTTTCCCAGCAGGATTTTTACTTTTAGCAATGTATGCACATAGAAGCTAAAAGCCCCATCACTCTTAGTATTGATGACTGAAAAACACAACTGTCTGAAAAGTATCCTCCTCGTTATCCTGGTTATCCTGTTAACCAGGTGCCAGAGCATGCGCTCTGACCCATAAAACATGTTGAAACTGACTATACTCCTAATCTGCGTATTTAACTCACCTATAAGTCCCTAGTATGTGGTACAAAGTGTACCCCTGGCCTGTAAATCGGATGTCACAAGTGCACTGCAGCACTCATTGCGCCTTCTCTAAAAGGCCTGTACAAGACATGACTGGAGGTCTACTACAGTAGCCTGCTTTTGCAGTTTTAGAACTGCAATTTCAACCTGTCAAAACAAGCCTTTGACTGGGCTAAACTGTCCTTTTAAATATCATTAGGTCACTCATAATATGGCCTTATCACCCAATAAGGCATGCTGCATGGTATTTAAAAGTAGGACATAAGAAAGTGCAATTTCAAATGTCCTTACTATGACAATGTCCCAAAAGCGATTTTCACCATAGCAGTGTAAGCTGTTCCACAGGAAGGCATTGGGGATATAATATTAACAATAAATAATGTTATCTCCACTTATAAAACAGCTACAAAGTACATTTTGGACTTTTTAAAATATTAAGGATAAGCCCAATTCACTGGTTGAGTCGAATCTGTTCTAAGAATTTACAAAATCTTCTTTTAAAAAGTGACCATTTACCTGTCTAAAGCCTCAAGAAGCCCATTTACATTGACTTCCAACTGTCACCTAGGCTAGGAGCTGAATAGCCTGAGGTGGGAACATGCTCACAGAGCTGAGGCTAAGGTCATGGGTGTGGGGAGGAATTCTGTCTCTCTGATAGGATAACCATCTGGGCAGTTCCCAGTAACTTAAGTAACATTAAAGAGGCTTACCCTGTACCAGACAGTTGTAGCTATCACCTGGGCATGAACCCTCCTTTGCCTCACAAATCAGTGAAGCACCAATCAAAGTGGGAATTGAGCTGCTCCCAGAACTGGTTTTGGGTGACCACATAGTAGAGGTTGCTCATTTCCCTGGCCACTCCTCTACAATGGGAAGAGGAGCTCTGCACAGGGTAACATTTCAGTAGGGAGAGGCACTGCATGATGCTTGCAGTAGGGTACACAGAAACCCCTGCAAAAGTGGGTGGGGTTACCCATGGGAACTTTTTCCTATTGGTTAATTAGGGGCCAGGAGTCACTTCCACTCACGGGCTAGTGCTAGGAATAGATGAGGAACCCCTTGGCACCCTCTTCAGAACACTAATGGACCAGTGGAAGACAGAGAAAGGACTGAACCAGCTGGATGGACATGCTTCCACTTGTACCCAGAAAAAAGAAGTGGAGTGTGAGAGTAAGTTTGCTGACCTCTTGCTATCATACAGGGACACAACAAGCTGCTAAAAGCCATTTTACTGAATAGCCCAGCTGGCTAGTTCGAACTGGATCTGCTCTGACCCCTGCTGATGCCCTCTGCTGGAGTGAGTCTTGGTCCCAAAGTGCTGTTCCTGAGGACCTGTCACCTTTAACTGTGTCAAAGTGTATTTCCGGGGCAAGACCAGTTTCTCTATCTGGCCCACGCTCTATCACAGTCAGCCATAAACCACACCTCTACTCCAGTCATGTGGAAGCAATTGACCACTTTTTGGTGCTACGTTGATTTAAAACTCTAGTTCCCCTTATATTATATTTTTGTCATTTTAGTGTCATTTTGTTCATGAAATTCTTCACTATTTTCATAAATTCAAGTGGGATTTTTTTATTGTGCAGTGTTTTCAAATTTGTAAATGTTTTGGTACTTATAAATGCTGTACTAAAGTTAAGCCTGTCTTACCTGTGCTGTAGCTACTAGGGTTTAAGCTCAGGTTTAAAGTACAGAAACGTTTACTGGGCCTAAAAGGAATAGCGACATTACTTTTGAGGGGTCAGCATTTATCCATCTTATCACTAACTTTCTTACAGTTACTAACAAACTGCTTTTATAAAGCATCTCGACCGCACTTCAGCTGCTTCTAAGTACTATACATTTAGCAAACTCGGATGCACGGATGAAAATGACAGTCTTGCCTAGATTCAATTGTGTGACCTGCAGATCACTGCATATGTCGTGGCTGCCTGACACAAAGTTTTCGGAAAAGGCTTTACTGGTAAGGCTTCAGGGTAGCTTCTAAGTGGGTGTGATCTATTGGGAAGGATGTTCAAATATGTTTTTTTGCAAAACAAAATGCTACTAATATTTGTTAATAAATAATCATGCCATGACTATTACTTCCAAACTTATGGAACATCTTTCTAAAAGGGAGGTGTGTGGAGTGGGGGGAGGAGAGTCTCCCGTAATGTGAAGCAAAGGGAGAAGCAGAGACTAAAAATACTCAAGTGATTGTGCCAATGGGCCTGCTGCCTGGAAGAAATGTAAATGTGTGCAATAGCAGATGTATTGGCTGCTTGGAAGTCAGTATAAAGTTTTAATTGATGGAGTGGTTTTAGGTTCCATGGCGACAAAGATTTACTCTTTTTAGAGGTAATGAAGTGGTGTTACTAGGTGAGTTTTGAAGTGCGTCCATCTAAAGGAAAACTCTAAAAAAAAGGTTTGCATTATGTACAGTCAGATGGCACATTACTATAAATATATATTTTGAAAACATTTGGTTCTCCTCAGCGACACTATATTTCTTTGTGCATTTTATAAGTTGTGTAACACAATTTAAAAATAATGACTCGTATATTCACAGTGCTTTCAGTTGTAAATGCACACATACATTTCCCCACTGTGGCAACCAGGATTCAGTTCTATGACTGTCTGGTTAAACACAAAGACTTTTGTAGTGAACAAATTAACCACATGAGCTTCAATTATGCAATAGTGCATTTCTTTTATATTACTGTAACTGTTCGTTTTAGCCAAGTCTATTGCTCCACTCTCACTAATCCCATCCCCCTAGCATCAGGATCACTAACTTTTTTATGCACGTCAATTGCTGTAGGAGATGATGTAGAAGATGATGGCAAGGGCAGCTTTACAGCAAATCCACATTTAAGTAAAATAAATACACTGGAAGTGAATGGGAACAATGTATATAGCTCATAGCAATCAGGAAAGTGCCTTAGAGGTTTACAATGGGTAACCCTGGCTACAATTGTGATTATTGTTGTCCATATGCATGAAGCAGGCCTGGAAGCAAAAATATAATATGTGAAACCGATCTAATAGTGTTTCCCAGCCCAACCCTCCACAAACCATCTGCCCTTTTCTCATGAATGCAAAGTTATTGGTTGGTGATAACTGTCTTTATTTGATTATATTTCAATCATAAGCTGTAAATCACTGATAGAACCCTAAAACCTTAAATCATTAACAAGAACCATACATCACTGTCTCCCTATACAGATGGCTATTCACCATTTGGCTGTAAATGGTATGTGAAGTTCCCTTGGGTTGAGTACAGCATATTATATACTTCCCTTACTACCAATGTCTGACCTTGTAGCCGTTTGGGACATGGCTGATTGAAAATGCTGTGTCTGCTTTGCAAATACCCCATTGTCTCCTCTGTTGCCCCCCCCCATGTTTCTGCCATCTGTAAGACAACCTTACCCTTCCTTAGGTCCCCCAGCATGATATTCATTCAATGCTGCTGCCTCTGGCCCTGTGACCCAGCAAGGAATGTGCCTGTGACATCCGTAAACCTTGCTCCTTAGGTGAGGGTGGGTGGGACAGCTTCTGGATCAGTGAGGCTTGCTGTCGTGCTCCTCATAATTTGGACACTCCGGCTTCATCGCTCCTCATTGGCCCTTTCAAACGGTGCGGCCCAATCCATGAGGGGAAGAGTCGCTGTCCAGGGCATCTACTAAGCCCAGTGAGCACCCAAAGTCCTGCCTGGTTGGATTTCAGCCCTCAGGCACGCCAGGCTTGGCCTCTGAGGGCAAGCTACATTGTCCAAGACCTGCACTCAATCTGTTTGATGTGTCTGATGAGTGTGTACCGCAAGAACTGTTTGGTCATGGCTTTGCACATTCTCTATTTTTCATGCATAGCTGCTTTTGTGATTTGAAGGTTGTTGGTAAAATATGAGCCTTTCACTTTAAAACTCATACAACCAGGTTCATTTACCTCAGACAAAACCTTCAGTTCTGCTATTCTTGGTTTCTGTACGGAATCCTAGTGGGAGTCACTAAAAGGCAATTTAGTCAGTTTTCACCCAGAGCAATCTATGTATTTCCTCTATGAAAATATTATGCTGTTCACCTTGTCCCTCTCACTTCGCTTCATTGTTGCAATTATAGGTAGATGGTGGAGGTTTTTCAAGGCAAGAATGACCTTGTTCCCAGGACCAGAGAGACTATATCACTCATTCCATTCGATCACATTATTTGAGTGTTCACAAACATTCTTTGGATTCTTGCCTTAAAAAAAAACGGGCGAAACCCATGTTGGCTGTCTTTCTGTTGCTCTTTGTGACGTGGCAAGGTGTAACAAAGGAAATATAAAGAGACTAAACATTAAGGATTTTACCTTTCTCAATCATTCTACGATTAAGGGGAACAAACCTCCACCATCTACCTACAATTACCTTTTTAGAATGGTTTTTGGGTGTAGCCATTTGTGAGACATGTACCAGCATTATATTGGGTCACTTCAAGGATAGCTTGAACCCCAGCTTTAACAACACCCTGGTCTTCCTTCATTGTTGCAAATCAACTTGCAGACAATGTATATAAACTTGTTAAGCGATTTTCTGCAGAGAAGTCTGCATCTCTCTTAAACTGAATAGAGTTTGTCACTGAGTAATCACTAGAGGTGGGCAGTAACCTCCGCTCCTCCAGCGGAGTTTGTAGAGTTTTGCTAATTCTGCTGGGAGGATGGAGTTCATCAAAAACTCTGCCAACTGCAGCATGGCAGTGTTTTTCTCGAGCGTGCTTGCCTATTTTAATTTGGCCAGTGAGACAAAATGAGTTGCATACTGCCCCCCCGGGGAGATTGCTCAATGCGGGTGGTAGCAGCAGGTCCTTGCCGCTCACGTTGAGAAAGTTGCCACTCGTGTTTCTAGAACGGCTACTCAAGTAGAAATGCTACTCGAGCGGCAGAAAGAAAGCTGCACCCTCTGGCGCACCACGTGGTGCAGTTTGCATTGATCTTACAGCACGGGAGAGCAGTGTGAGCAGCGCAACCGACTGGATTTCCCCGCACACGGAACTCTGTAGAATCTCAGAGTTTTTAGGTAACTCTGTGGAATTCCACTGAGTACAATTTCACAAGTTTCGCCCACCCCTAGTATTCACAGTATTTTATGAGGTACTGCCTTGGAAAAGCTTTTCCAAGCGTGAATTGCTACTGCTGCTGGTGGACAATGGACTTTGTAAGCAAGTGCACTTCTTACAACAATAAAAAGGTGATAAAAGAAATGCTTGAATTCACCTCCAATGCTTGCAATATTTTCCATCAGTGGCGATGGTTTTGGGCAGCATGCCAGTTCATTTTTTGTATCGACTAGGCCATTCAACACAGAGACCAGCCATTGGCAAATCAGTCCAACCTGGTCTACTAGGACATGAAAAAAAACTTACGTTGCAATAATTTTAAGGTTACAACCCAAATCCTCAAAAATTGGTGAAGTTTTCCAATTCTTCTAGCACCTCAATTTTCACTTCCCCAAAATGACCTGCTCATTACTTTACAGAACATCTCTTATAATTTCCTAATGACAATATTTATCAAGTAACCGCTGACTTAAAGCATCTCTAAAGGCAACGTTGATGCCTTCCGTGATGTCAATGTAGAATACAATCTATACGAGGGCATTTTCATCTGTTAATTATTGAAACAGATACATGCTATCTGTTACTAATTTTGACACATAAGATGAAAATTATTTTTCTTTCCAAAATGTGTAACTTTTATTTGCTAGTAAAGAGTCCAGTAATACAGTAATGAATATGAAATAGGATGCCGGTTTACCACTTAATGCAAGTCTTGTGTTTTTGACCCCAGAGGCAGCGGGCCACTTGGCAACATGTCAGTAGTGAAGTTATCAATCAACCTTATTATACACTGCATTATTTAACACGTAAAAAAACACTACATGCATATGTTTATTGTGGCACTGCCCTACAGGCTTAAAAAATGCATGATCTAAAAATACACAAAAACCTGGGGGTCTAACAAGAAACAAGTGTGTTTCAAGGACCATACGTAAATATGAAGTCAACAGAGTACTAGTTGAAATAACAGAATGGTCTTTTTTATAAAGTATAATAATCCAACACATGTAACCACCAGCAAAAAAAAGGTGAGACCCAAGATCCAGAGATGGATTACCATCAAAATCTTGTTGGTGATCTTATTTTCTCATCTGGTCATCCACAGTGCTGAGCTGGAGTGTCTCTAGATCAGTGAGACTACTTCCAGAACCGCCTGACAGGACTGGGGTCAAACCCATAATCACTAGTTGACCATGCGTGGGATCACCAAATGGAACAGAATGCAGTGCAAAGGGTGAAAGTGTAGAGAAAAGTGAAGTTAAAAAGGAATAGAGAACTCACAGTATGGAAACTTTAATGGCTGTAAGCCTCTTTCAATTTAAAAACCAGAACAGCGCAAAAACGCAGTATGAACAAATGACTGCCTAGGGGCCGACATGTTTCTGCCAAATAGGGGAACTACTCCCTCGGCTTTCCTCAGGGCCTCTGTTCTTAAAGACTTTTGCTACTGCTAGTGCAAAACACACAAAATTATAAAGAAATCAAATACAGTGACATCTTTAAAGGATATATGTTCCTATTCCTCCATGTCAGCTGGTGTGTCAATCACCCTTCTTGACAGGGGAAAATACCTCACCTCACCTGGACCAAGCTCAGAGTAAGGGAGGCCACGCTCTCTCCGTCGTTGCCCCGAGCTATGTCTGAGGTTGGGGCCTGTGTGTTTTGCACTGGCAGTAGCAAAAGTCTTTAAGAACAGAGGCCCTGAGGAAAGCCAAGGGAGTAGTTTCCCTATTGGCAGAAACATGTCGGCCGCTAAGCAGTCATTTGTTCATACTGCGTTTTTGCGCTGTTCTGGTTTTTAAATTGAAAGAGGCTTACATCCATTAAAGTTTCCATACTGTGAGTTCTCTATTCCTTTTTAACTACACTTTTCTCTACACTTTCACCCTTTGCACTGCATTCTGTTCCATTTGGTGATCCCATGCATGGTCAACTAGTGATTATGGGTTTGACCCCAGTCCTGTCAGGCGGTTCTGGAAGTAGTCTCACTGATCTAGAGACACTTCAGCTCAGCACTGTGGATGACCAGATGAGAAAATAAGATCACCAACAAGATTTTGATGGTAATCCATCTCTGGATCTTGGGTCTCACCTTTTTTTGCTGGTGGTTACATGTGTTGGATTATTATACTTTATAAAAAGACCATTCTGTTATTTCAACTAGTACTCTGTTGACTTCATATTTACGTATGGTCCTTGAAACACACTTGTTTCTTGTTAGACCCCCAGGTTTTTGTGTATTTATAGATTGTGTATTAGGGGATGATAACCTGGGCAGGTCTTTAAAACTTCCCTTAGACCCTCCAAACCCCTGTTTATGTTTTCTTAAAAAATGCATGTACATGATAACTCTGACCATTATATAGTAAGATATACAGTGGCAAAACTGAAACATAATTACATCTCCAGACCACAAAAAATATCTACGGAATTACTAAAGTTGTTCTTCAATGTATACTTAAAAAAAAAATCAACTCATTTAAATATTGTAGACTTGAAGGGGCCATAACAACCTAAAGAGACGATTCTAGAAGGTGAGAAGATGTATTATTAGTTTGGGTAGATAGGAACCCACCACAAGTAATAATGTTACAATTCTTAATAGGTTCCTTAAAGGTGTTTGGGAATTTAAACCTGAGCACAAACCTTAGCAGTTGTGACAAAGGGGAGATAGGCTTAACGTAAGAAAATGTGTGAAGCATTTAGAAGTGCTAGAACATTTGAAAAGTCAAAAACACAACACAATAAAAACCTCACTCCAATGTATAAAATGGTGAATAATTTCATGAACAAAATTACATGAAAGCAACAAAAATCCAATAAGGTAAACCGGAGATATGAAGTTTAAACTTTTAAATTAAGATAGCACCAAAAAAGCATTATGCATGGGAAAGCTGTTTACATTTAGTGGCAAAGTTCTGAGAGAGAGAAATACAAAATTTGGACCCAAGGAAGGTCCCTTGCTGGACGGATAATTTTGGTGCCTTAGTCCAGTGAAGATTTCTGCCTTCAGACCTAGGGCCTGATTTAGATCTTGCCAGATGAGTTACTCCATCACAATTGTGACGGATATCCCATCCACTGAAATACAAAGCCCACTACATCCTATGGTATTTATATTTCAGCGGATGGGATATCTGTCACCATTTTGACTGTGTAAACCATTCAACAAGATCTAAATCAGACACTTGGTCTAATTTTTGGTGCTTGTATTCCTCCAGCGCTGCCAGACTGAACGCTGTAACCAGACAGTGCTCCATGAGGTGGATAGTCTTCCTATGATATTCAGCTGAAATTGATTTGCTGTTGTGGGAAGTGTAAGAACCTGAATCTTGGGTCCAGCATCAATACATCTTACTCAGAAAGACTTTGCAGGCTTGTCCTGGTCTTTCAGAGTTCTTTGGACCTAAAAAGCTTCCAATTCCCAGAACCCTAGAAAAAGCACTAGGGGGTCAAGACTCACTTCAGAAGAAGCCACCAGCTGAGTCCAGGGTAGGTTCCAGTTGCAACTAGTCAGCTGAGATCTTAAAAAAGGGGTTCCAGCAGCTTGTTGTGTCCCTGTATCTTAACACAAGGTCAGCCAAGTGACCTTTGGAGTCCACTTCTTTGCCCTGGGTAGAAGTGAGAGCAGGTCCATCCTTTCGGTGCTCGACACAGGTCTCAACAGCTGGCACACCCCTTCTTCTGTCTTTCACAGGTCTACTAGTGCTGAAGAGGGTGTTAGTGGTGCCTCATTTATGCCTGACAGTAGCCTGTAAGTGTAGGGGTGACTGCTAGCCCCTCCCTAACCAATCGGCATACGTTCCCATGGTTAACCCTACCCACGTTTGCAGCTGTCCCTGTGTACCCTACTGTAAACAGTCCCAAAGTAACCAGTTTTACCTAAATCCAGCATGGCTGAACCTTTCTTCTCCTCTGGAGAGCTTCTCTACCCACCCTAAATGTGTGGGCAGGTAAATAAGCAATCCGTTCTCTGTGGTCCCTTAGACCTGGTTCTAGGATCAGCTCCCCTCCCGATGGATTGGTGCCTGGCTGACTAGAGGGATACAGGAGGGGGCAGGCCCAAGTGCAAGCTACTTCTGCATGTGATAGGGCAGGCCTCGGTGGAGTTAATTTCCAAGGCAAAACCCAGATGGCCATCCATTCAGAGGATTAGAACGCCCCTTACCCCACAAGCATTTGTCTCACAACTCTGTGAGCAAGTTTACCCCTCATCAAGAGGGCTATTCAGCTCTTGAGTGATAGTTGGAGGATCATTCAAATCTGCCTCTGGAGGCTTTAGGCAGGAACAGGTAAGTTGCTATAAGTAGCTTTTCACAAATATGTATTACAAATCCAACTTTAATAGTGAATTTGGCTTGTAATACAAATTTGAAACGCCCAAGAATGAACTTTGTAGCTGTTTAGTAGGTGGATACAACATTATAAATTTAATATTGTGTCCCAAGGGTTTCCTTTAGAAAAACTAATCCTGCTACACCTAAATAACCTGTGAGGCCTTTTTATTTTAAGGAAATGACTTTCATTTTTTTTTTTAAATGTCATTGACATCAGACAATGCAAAAGTGACTTCAAAATACAGATAGGTCATACTTGATAATAATACACAAATAAAACATGTGGATTGATCAATAAGATAAGGCAGGGGAGAAAAAAAAAGAAACAGGAAAATGAAAAGCAATTACAAAACAAGGAAATGATTCATGAAAAAACAACAGCTCATAAAGATGACATATTAAACCCAAATTCCTATTGTAACCATTCCTCCAGTGGAGCCCAGATCTTACTGGCCTGCCTCAGCCTCCTCCTACCCTTCAATGTGAAAACAGAAGACTCCAAATTATGAATGTCAAGCAACCTAGCTCTCCAATTGGGAAATACAGGTAGGTCGGGGATAACCATTGTGAAGTAATGCACAGCTGAATCATAGACATGGCGATAAACAAAAAAGCAGTAACGTACCAGGAATTCCGTGCAGAGTATGAGTGTTCGAGACCCATAATAGCCATCTCTGCGGACAAAGTACAGGGGATATTGAGCGTAGCAGAAATAAAACGTTCTACATCAAGCATGAAATCCCAAAGGGTCGGACATGAATAAAACATATGAATCGCATTGGCTGCATGCAACCCACACCTTGCACAGTGATCCCCCTTACTACTACCCCATTTCGCTATTTGTGCAGGCGTATAATAGAGATAATACGCAGACATGTAGCTCTGAGTCCGTAAACTGCCTGAAACCAAAACCTCACCAGCCAGCTCCAAGACAGGCCTCAGATCAATCCCTGTCTTGCCAAGTTTAGACTCCCACTTCAAATTTTGCAGCTCTAAATCATCCAGAAAGCTAAGCAATAGATGTTGATATACTGTCCCAATTCTTGCTTTTTGTAATATCAGTTTAAATATGTCAAATTTGTCCAAAATTGAAGGGGTTGTACTGAGCCTTGCATTGATAAAACGTCTAATCTGGAGATATTTTAAAAAGTCATGCGTATCCAACTTAAACTTGTCCTTTAAAGATGAAAAAGAAAGCACTTTCCCAGAGCACACTAGATCCCCAAAAGTCTGAATACCTAAGGCCTGCCATCTAATAATAATATGGTCCTGGAAGATAGAAGGAAGAAGGGGTACAGCTTTAAGTGGGGTACAAATATTAAAATTGGGAATATGCAATTTCCGGCAGATTTTCTGCCAAGTGTGAAACATAGCAATAATAACTTTGAACCTGGTCTTTTTAAAATAACTGGGCTCCAAGACATGTGTCAACACACCCTTGGCAGCCGTACCAAGACCAATCTCAAAAATAGTGGGCCTATTACAAGGGTGAACCTCAAACCTTGAGCCCAAGAGCGGCACACCCAGAGTCTGAACAAATGCAGCCCAGTAATATATCAAAAGATTGGGTAAGGCCCAACCTCCACGTTCGTGGGGAAGGCACATCCATTTCGTGGCTCTAAGGGAGCGGCGATACCCCCACAAAAACCTGAAACAAATCCTATCGGCTTTTACCAGGCTACTATAAGAAAGTTCTAAAGGAATTGTCCTGAAAAGATATTAAAACTTTGGGAGTACAAGCATTTTAAGAACGCTACAGCGGCCAAACAAAGAAAGATGTAAGTGATCTAGTTGTTCAAGCTTATTATTTACAGCGTCCACCACCGGAAGAACATTTAAATCTGGAATGGTTTCAACTGCAGCCGAGATTTCGACTCCTAAATAAGTGGCTACGCTAACCACTGGAGCATCAGAATAAGGCATGTTAGATGTTTGAACCACCTGAGTCTTTGCAACATTTAATTTGTAGCCTAATAATGACCCAAACTGTTCGGAAAATATCTTTAGGGCCGAGAATGCAGAAGAAACATTTGAGGTCAAAACAAAAATATCATCCACATAGGCAAGAGCGCAATACTCTGTACCTTCGATCCTTATAGGTGGTATTTCTGGATGTCCTTTGATCCTACTGAGAAACGGATCGATATACAGAGCAAAGAGCAAGGGTGAGCAAGGACACGCTCGTCTTGTACCTCTGCTGATGTTAAAATAGCCTTGCTCCTGGTCAGAAATTCGTAGTGCCGCTGTTGGAGAGATTTAGAGATCCTGTATTGACTGGATAAAACTGCTACTAAAGCCCTTCCAATGGAGCACGGCCCACAAGAACCCCCGGGGGTCCCTGTCAAATGCCTTCTCGGCGTCCAACAGGATCATCCCGAGGAGAGAGGCCGTGACCTGAGCCCAATCCAGTAAGGCGATAAGCCGTCGAACGTGGTCGGCAGTATCCCTGCCTGGGATAAACCCGTGTTGCCGCACGGAGACCAGAGGGGTAATCACCTCAGCGAACCTGGATGCTAAAATTTTAGAATAGATTTTACTACAGCTGTTTATATTGGAGATCGGTCGGAAGGAGGATGGATTCAGCTCATCCTTTCCCTTCTTTTTAAACAACACTATTGTAGTCTGACACCATGATTTAGGGACAATACCATTCTGGGCTGACCTAAGGATAGTCAACAAATCCTGATGAAACTCTTTAAAGAAAATCTTGTAAAACTCCAAGGACAGGGTATCAGGCCCAGAGGCCTTACCATTAGCTAAGGTTCTAATTGCTAGCTCGAGCTCCTCCAGAGTAATAGGAGCAGACAACTGTTCATTCTGGTCATAGGAAATCTCAGAAGTACCTAATCCAGAAAGGAAAGCCTCAGTATCAACCTCCGACCAGAGACTGCGAGTATCTTCTGTATAGAGCTCGAGATAACATTTTTGAAATACTTCGGCCACTCCCTCCTGAGTATCTTGCACCACCCCATTACAATCCTGAATCTTATCAATACGGTTCTGTACATATTTCTGCTGTAGCCTCTTGGTAAGTACCCGTCCAGAGTTTTCTCCAAATTCAAACATCTGTCTATGAAATTGGAGGTACTTAGCAGCGAGGTCGTGCCCGAAAGACTCCAAGAGTTGAGATTTTAAAATAGCGACTGCTTGCTGGCATTCTTCAATAGGAAGATCATTCTTAATTTTAAATGTTAACTCTAGCTCAACAAGCCAAAGCTCATCGATCCGACTCTTAATCAAGTCTTTACCTGACCTCCAGCAAAAAGAAGAAAAGCTCTTGGTCTCACCACGAATCACGGCCTTGAGTGCATCCCAGACCACATCATCAGATGCTGTACCCCTATTAATATCTAGAAATTCGGCGAGCAATTTTTTCATATGGACTATGTAGGCCTCATCCATCAGAAGTTTCCTCTCAAAAGACCAGGCTCGCGGAGCTCTGCGCAAGCGTGACCAGGGGCATTCAATAATCAGGGGATTATGATCCGATAAAATTCTGGGAACGATAGAAATAGAAGCGGTTTCGGCAAACTGATCGGATAGGAAAAAATAATCTAACCTAACCATTTTGTTATGGGGGGCAGAAAAGTATGTAAACCCATCATCCGTTTTATTATGTGGAGACCAGAGGTCAGTTAGGCCATGTTCTTATACTAAGGCCTGAAGGGCTTTAAACACCCTGGGTTTTCTGCCGGTGTACTTATCACCAAATAAATTAAAATTAGCAGGCAAATTAATATTAAGGTCACCACACAAAACTAAGGGAAACAGTCACGTAGACAGTTCTACATTTAAATATTTGAACAATTCCGGATCATTCAGATTTGGGCCATAACATAGATAGAACACAAGGTTAAGGGCCTATTATCAACTATAATTTCAACAATGACCCATCTACCCATTCTGTCCTCTCTTACCCTTGTGCAAGCCCCAACTCCCCGTTTGACTAAAATAGTAACACCCCTGATCGTAGATGTCTGCTTAGAGCATGCAATTAGCTCATACCCTGGCAACTTCAAGCACCCGCGTCTCCCCCAGGACAAGTGAGTCTCCTGAATACATAATAAATCCGAATTCATGGTGTACACAATCTTAGAAAATAATGCTTGTTTTTTTGCATCATTAAGACCATATATGTTCCATGAACTAATAGTCAGTTTACCCTGCCCCATCGACAAGGAAAAAAAAGAACCAACCACACCACTGTATCAATCCAAATTTGTTTGACCCGATATGATGAGCAAAAGCACCATGAAACAAATTTGAAGCCACACCTGCAATAAGTATCAGAAACCAACATTTAAGAAGACAGAACCCCGAACCCCCCTCCCAAACCACCCCTGGCAGGACTCCCACCCTCCCCCACCCCACCCCTACACACCCCTTAAGTGGCAATAGGACCGAGGTCCTTGTGATGGATTGAGCCAATGAAAAAACAAATACAACACGGCATACCCTAGGGGCCTACAGATGATTACTTTCATAAGGCAACTTGAAAGTTTTGAAGAAAAAAGCTCAAAGGATAAATATGGGTAACTACCCCATATAATCGCCTTGCCCCAATAAACAACCCTGGGAGTCCCCCCCCCCAAAAAAAGGGAAAAAAGAGACTTAATCAGGAGAAAGACAAAACCTATGCAGCATATGCAACTAAGGGAGATGACCTTCTTAGCTATATAGTGGCAAGAAATTCTTTTGCCTCGATTTTGGAAAGAAAGAATCTGGTCTGACCCTGATAAATGATTTTAAGTTTAGATGGGAAGAGTAAAAAGGCTTGAGCACCTTTAGACTGGAATGGTGTAATTAGCTGACGAAGCTGCCCCCTTCGCTCAACTGTAGCTGGGCAAAAATCTGGACTGACAAAAAACTCGCACTCTTTCCCAGATCTTTTCCTGTCGGTCTGGCTAGATCATATATCTTCTCCCTTGCAAGAAAATTATTGAGACAAATCAAAATTGCCCGGGGTTTACCCCCTGACACACCCGGTGACTGTCTCTGTTTGAAAGGAAAGCGGTGCGCATTCTGCACCTCCAGCTCCCAGTCCTACTTCTTGACATCTGAGAATGCTTCAGTAAAAAGCTCAACGAAAAATGTTCTAGCATCTCCTCCTTCCCAGCCTTCGGGAATCCCTAGAATCCATAGATTGTTCCTTCTTGCCCTATTTTCTAAATCGGTTAGTTTCCAGACAATGTCCTCCTTTTGAACAATGTAAGTATCTGTTGCAGCCTTGTGCTCGGAAGGGGAGAACTCGTTGTTAAGAACTTGAACTTAGACGCCAATAACCAATATCACTTCCATCGTCGGTCCAATCCCCATCCTCCTCATCCATTGATGATCCAGTATGTTCAGATGCTGAGAAAAATGTGTCGCCCCCTTCAGATTCTTTGAGGGATTCCAAACAATCAATGCTGCCCATGCTAGAGCCTATTGTAGAAGACATAGCCAGTCTAGTAGCATCCGCCAAAGGTGGACAAGGAGGTATTGACTGAGCCTCCCCAAGTTGGACTACATTACCATAACTCCTTTCAACAGAGAGCTGGAGCCAGACTGGGGGGCTGCTGCCACAACCGATCTTTCAACAACGACTGCCGCTTATATAGAGACTGGCGAACCCCCATGCGTAGATGGAGCAGATGTGATAGGTGCCTCGGCATTTTGTGAGGAAACCGACAAGTTCATTGAGATTTCAACCCCATCTGATACCTGTATATTACTTTGCATGAGCAGTTTATTGCCCTCATTGCATGATGGTAATTTGACTTTCGTA
Organism: Lissotriton helveticus; assembly: GCF_964261635.1. NCBI lineage: Eukaryota > Metazoa > Chordata > Amphibia > Caudata > Salamandridae > Lissotriton > Lissotriton helveticus. The sequence goes on along the minus strand of NC_136061.1, from coordinate 872,526,072 downwards.
ATGACTTTTTTAAACAGTGCCGGTAGCGTCTGCTTTTTCTTACTGTTCACTGCTCGACTGGCACTTATGGCTGCTTCCTCCGAGACATCGCCGACTCGCGCTGCCTTTGTCGACTGCCAGCTCCCATCCAGGTCCGTCATCCCAGCTGGGCTGCCTGAGCGAGCGGCAGCAGCTGAGTGAGCCCTTGCAGCCGCGGTCTTCGCCGTAGGTTTTGGCGCCATTGCTTCGGAGCAGGAGCTCAGAGACCGTTGACCTGAAGGAAAGTGGAAGCGGCAGGTAAGCGTTGAGAGGTACAGAGCTGATAAACGCCTAACCTTGAAGGCGCTGTAGACGACAGTGCTCGCAGGTACCGAAGAAAACCTGAGCATTTGATGCGAGGGAAACAATTGTTCCGTAATAATCCGGGGCCGCGGAGGGGGAGAACCGGACGCTAACTCTGCTTCCTAGGGGCGATTCATCCAGGCAGGACACACCAGCTCAACCGACCGTGCACTCGGCCTCCATCTTGCCACCTACAAGTCTGACTTTTAAATACCATGCACCCTGCCTTGTGGGAATTAAGCACTACTTAGAGATGACTTATTAATATTTACAAGGAGATGTTAAGCCTGTCAAAGGCGTTATTTTGGCAGGCTGAATTTACAGTTTTAAACCTACACATGCAGGCTACAGTGAAAGGCCTTTAGTCATATGAGCACTGTCACTGTAGTGGATATCAAAATAGGTACTGCAGGCCATTAATCACATTTAACTTGGAGCAACTTGGTACACATTTGATATTATGTATTAGGAACCTATAGGTAAGATGAAAATGTCAATTAAGAGTAGAGCCAATTTTGACATGTTTTAGAGGTCAGAGCACATGCTCTGTGTTCCAGGCTGCAGAGTACGAGTTCACAGAGTCAAAAGACCAGGAGCATTGGTCCAAAAGGATATGGGAGATCATGCAAAAAGAGGCATTTTTGTACAAGGAAGTATTCCAGAAAAATTCTACTTGAAATGTCAGGCTTTTACTAAATAACTTACCCTCAGTTTATGAAATTAGCTGTCAGACTCTGCCTGAGATTCTAGTAGACATCGAGGTCTCCACTTTTGCTATAACTGTTCTCATAAGACACCCCTACAGCAGTTGACCTGTTTAAGCTTTTGTCACTGCCTGTAAAAAATATAAATTTGTTGTGCCCATGGCAAGTTTGCTGTATTGATGACTTCTTGTTTTTTTCTACGTTTAGTGGTAGTTTTCACAACTATGTGTGTAAGAGATTGGTGCTTCGCAATGCGGTTATCACGATCCTTTTTCTACCATCCCTAGTAACAAATATTTTTCTCTTGGAAACTAGACCCTATTTGAAATGTGTTGTCTTTAGCATCTTGATTGTTTATGCACCAAAAGTGTCTTCAGGTGCTCTATTGGGTGCATTATGTGTTTTGATTTCTTTTTCTCACACATTGAGGCCCATGACTTCTTTTTGATTGATTTAATCTGTGTTTTATATATCTTCTCACTTACTGATCACCCTGGTTTGCACTCTGGTTCCAAAAACACTGTACTGATCTTCTTCTGTATCTTTGTAAACAATCCATCATTATATTGTACTTTCTTTGAAAGATGTACAAAGCCACATAGAAGCTCAAAATCTGACAAACTTCTCACCATTGTGGTGTACAAAGACACATCATTTTTAAGGTGAACAATGCCATGCAAAAGTCATGAAATTTCAAGAAATTATTATTTTAGAGAGAAAGAAACATTGCTGATATCTTGTAATATTTCTCTCATGCCAGCATACACTTTAAGTAAAAAAAGTCTCATTAAATAGCAGCAGAAGATAAGAAAATATCTTTCAGGTAGTGTCTTTATGAACCAATACTCTGCATGCTAAATGTATTTAAAATTGCATAATGCAAAATGTCAAGATATATTGTGTATTTTGCATACCACAAAATTTGTGAATTATACAAATGTGACTGGCAAAATTAAAATTTAGCTTAGGCTTACTTAGCCATTGGCATGCCACTTTTAAGGATTTTTTGGAAAATCTGTTGAGGTTCATCTGTGTTTAATTCTCTCCCATCACATTGAAGCCTCAAAAAATTATTTCCTCAAAATCAAGAATATTGACCTTGTCATGCAGACCAATTGTTATCCTTCTTTCTATCAGATTTTAAGAGGTTATGTGATGGTTAATGAACCATTCTCAGGAAGTTTTGTTTTCTGGATGGTCAGATGCCTAAGACTAGTGCATGTCCCATCTTCCTATGATGTGTTTTTCATGTATCCAATGCTTTGACATTTATAATCTGAGCAGAGTGTGAAATTGCATAATGTTCCCCTTCGACATTTTGGAAAAGTCCATGAATATTTATTGGGATTATGCTTCTGTACTAAAATGAGATTTGCGAGTATCTTTCACCACTTGTTTTAGCAAAAAAGAAATCTAGTGAGATACCAGAAGACAGATCTGATTAGAACATACAACTCTGTTAGACCTTCTCTTTGAGAAGCAATTTCATGAGGGAATCTCACAAGAACTTTTAATGTAAGATGTAAAAAATATAAAACTTTGCAATCTGCAAACTTTCTGATTTTTTTCTGACTTTCACATAACATTGTATTTGAGAATGTTGCTGGCATAATTAAAAAATGATCTCAGGCTAATTGAGAAACATTTCAGTTTCAAGGCTCTACTGAACCACAATGAAAAATCTGAGTGTGTCAATGACTACCCGAGAGCCATTGGCCTGGCTAGCAGGGATGCCAAAAGGTTGAGAGTCCCTGTGTCTGGCGGCTGCTGTCACATGCTGGTGGTGACATCTGTTGAAAGAGGAGTCTTCTCAAGATGGCACTTGAATTTGAAAATTCTCATTATGACACACAATTACATGAATTTTGCAAGGCAGCTTGCACATGGCATGCGACCTGCCTACCATGCACACATTGCTGAAGTGTACATTTCATGAAACCTAAGAATGAGATGGAGCATAAGCGCATTGACTCAGAATTTCCTCATAGCTGCATCTGTCTTGTTTTATCATTCGGCATATGCTGAGTGATCCTCAGAATCCCTTTGTTGACAACAGGCTTCCCTTTAGGTTTTGATTTTACAGTCATTCTAGATTACACTACTGCTGGAATTTAATGAAAACATCTAAAACATAGCCACTTTGCTAAATATCAGTATTTAGATAAAAATATACTGCACAGATAAAGGATTACATTTTTTCCAGATACCACAACTTCAACCATGATTTGGAGGCTTTTCCTGCCTGTGGATTGTTGCATTTTCTATTTCTTCTGTGCTCATGGTCCTACAATCCTAGGAGTTGTAGCTGATGACAAGGCCTTGACTTAGCCCTTGCCTCTCAGCAACACTTGTCCCTCCCTGTCTCTCTTACCTCATGACCTTGTGACATAGTGTGCAATTTTTAAACATGTCCTCAACCTAAATCTAGAAGAGACATTTTTCATAGGATTTTCTTCCAACTGTGCTTGGGAGTCACCATAGATTTCCTTTTTAAAAACAGCCTATCTTCTAAACTGTATGTCCATATAACATCCTGAAACATCAACCCCTTAAGAAATTTATTCTCCACATATGTGGTCTTGATGTTAGAAAGCATTAAAACCTGTAATATGATACTATACAGCCCAGATTAAAATGTAGATCTCAGAAGCACTGGTCCTGACAGTAGCAAGAGAAGGTCTAGGAGTTGAGTCTCTGGTCTGGGTAGACAAACTTCTGAGTTCAAATCACGGTTATAGAGCAATTAAAGTAAATACACCTCATAGCATTTAAACAACAGATTAATCCATCTTGTGTTCGTCTTTAAAAGAAAGACAAGTATCCTATTGACAATATCCATGTTTGGTACCCATTCAAAACATGAAATTGGATATGTTGAGGTGTCATCAAGGGGTATGTTTTCACCCAGGGGCTCTGAGAGACATCAGTGACAAACCCAACTTCACTCTCATTGTCTTTGACTTTGCATGGAATCTTTTGTTAATAGCATCCCTGTTGTTAACATATACCCATCTACAATGATACATAGTGACAATTAAAGTGTTCAGCACTACTTCTGCTGTCCCTTACTTTTCTATGACTTCCCTTCCTAGTTCTGACTCATAAGTCTATTTAAGGACAATAATTAGACTTATTTACTGGCTCCTACAACAACACAACTAATAAATTACTCTTTCAGTGCTGGGGTGCATGCACAACGTTAATGTTAATGTTATTGACATTTATAGAGCGCACTGCTACCTGAAGGTGTCTTGGAGCTCTATTTAATGTCCTGCGGAGGCCTGAGCACGGAGGGGATACAACTAGTCATTAGGCAGTGAACAACCATGTTTTCAAGGCCTTCCTAAAGTCCAATAGTTTTGTCATGCATCTTAGAGGCAGAGGAAGGTCATTCCAAGCTCTGGCTGCACAACGCACTGCCAGTCTATTTTTAAATAATGTCCACATGGGGGTACTCAATTTGAGGAAGCATAACAAAAAGTTCTTTTTTATCTTTATGTAAGTGACAAGAAAAACATAAATGTACACAAAGTTTGATGTAAAACAAGGACCCCCTCAATCCATATAGTGTTCCTAGGACAGGGCTAATACAACTCAGGTATAAATTTCCTAGGCAACAAATATCCTGAAGATACTCAGATAAACAGTTCAGTTGCAAATATATTTAAACCTCAATGTACTGACTCAACCAAAAAATAATCTTGAAATGCCTATTGTTTTTTCTAGAGCATCGTGTGACTCTCCTGAAGAAGGCGGTTACTCGCCAAAACTGAGCATGGGCGGATTTTGCGAATTGGCAATCTGCGAAATTGCGTATTTACGGATTTGCAATCCGCAAAATCCGCGAACTCTCGCGAATTTTGCGGATTCTTTTTTTTTGTGTTCGCTAGTGTTTCTGCCATTTCGCAAGAGTTTTTTACCAGTTTGCAAACGCGAACTTACTTGTCGGGTAGCAACGGTCCCGACCATGTTGTTTCTACGTCTGGTTCATCACATCACCCTCTGTTTCACCACTACCACCCTCTGTTTCACCACTGCCACCCTCTGGCTCACCCATGCCACCCTCTAGTTCATCACTGTAGATTATGGGGCAAAAAGCACACCTGCCCTGCCTCAACTGACATGAATGAATTAAGGGATGATTAATGTGTCACTGAATTTGAACTTCCAGGCTGGGACCTGCTTCCTTATCTGTAATTGCTTTCTGTTGCAGTGTAATTTTTTTAACAGGACCTTTGTTGTATACTTGTAGCTATTCTCTGAGCCTGCTGTGAGGGTCAGAGCAGGGTCATAGAATAGTTGCAAGTAGGCAACTGAACTCTGAAGGGGGCCCTCAGGAAGCACTACGGGGAATGGTTACTAATGATAAGATTGAACTTTTGCACCTGCTGAGTGCTTTCAGTTTTGCAAAAATCCAAATATCCAGCAGCATCCACAAAAAGTAATCCTTCCAGGTCAAGATCCAAATCAAAGTGACCAGCACATGAAGAAAGCACTGGGAGGAGCCGGCTGGACAGGAACAGGAAGTTGGAGACTGTGGGGCACTTCCTTCCTCCCACCCCCCCCCAAAAATGGACTCCTTGCAAAAAAAAAGTGCAGGCAAATGTCAACCTGAGGAGCCTGCTGGTGGATTTCTTGTCCGAAATTGCAAATTTTGCAATCTCGCAATTGCGAGATTGTCACTGCCCGCCGCATCTACGTGTTCGCAAGTGTTTACTCCCGCGATGCGTGATCACGGGCCTTATGACGTACTCGCGTTGCCAAACTCTCGCTGTGCAAGGTGGCAAGCCGCGATGATGTCGACAAACTCCCGCGGGATCCCGCAGCAAGATCCAAAGTGGCGCAGCACACGCAAACATGGAGGAAAACAACTCTGCAAACGCTGAATGACGATAAGTGAATGCTGCGCGCCGCAAAATTGTATAGTATTCTAGTTGGCAAGTGCGACCAAGCAAATAATCCGCTTCGCGCGTATTTACGAATTTTCGGCAAATTCGCGAGAGTTTGCGGATTGCGAATTTGCCCAAAATCCGCAAAATCCGCGAGCGGAACGGATTTTACGCCCATGCTTAGCCAAAACGCGCGTAGAGACAGATGACAACAGATTATGTATATTGTACTGTTGCTAAAAATAATCTTGAAATGCCTATTGATTTTTCTTGAGCATCGTGTGACCCTCCTGAAGAAGGCGGTTACTCGGCGAAACGCGCATAGAGACAGATGACGACAAATGATGTACTGTTTAGACGTTAAAACTTGTTTATGACTGTGTGAAAATTGTTTTAACTAATATAAAATTGACTGTATTTTTTCTGTGTATTAAGTCACATATTATGTTTTTTTAATTGAATATCTAAGCGGCTACTTTGTCACCTTTGTAGGCACCTATTTTAACAAAAACTGCGATAATTTTAATGAGGTTCTTGCTAATATGCCCCCTCATTATTAGTTGTATTATTATTGCTAGGTTTAATATTTCATTTATCCACGGCACAGCTCAAGAAAATGTGTCCTAATAGCTGATAAATGATATCGGTTTCTTAGTTCTGGTGGTGTATTCTCCATCGTTGGCATGTTGTACATTTCATTGATTCATACTTTGATTTCGGATTCTTTAGTGAGTTTCATTTTCATATATTTAGGGGCATATTATCAATGAACGGCGTTGAAATTATCGCTACTTTAGCGACAAGAAACTGCCGCTATAACAGCGATAATGGGCTTGATAATATGCCGTCGAGAATTCCAATAGAAACCCATGTTAGCACCAGAACATGGGCTTCAATTGGAATTCTCAAGGGCACATTATCAAGCCTGTTATTGCCGCTTTAGCGGCAGTTTTCTGCCGCTAAAGTGGCGATAACTTTAACGCCGTTCTTGCTAATATGCCCCTTAGTCTTTTCTCTGTAGACATTGCTTCTTTGTGTAACTGTCTCCGTTTAGAATGTGTAAATCTGACAGTGAGAAAGAGAGTTTGAGAAGAAATAAAAATGTATCCAAATAAAATGATTTATGCTCCCATCTGGAATAATGATATATTATTTAACTTTCATGTTATCGTCCTACCCCGTCAAAAATATATAAGTAAATATAATAGTGGTGGTGAGGAATGCGCTCGAAACCCACCCAACCCTACCAGTTGCAGAAGAGCAATGAGGAATGTCAGGGATATCCTTGGTTCCTAATCAGGGCGACATGATTAGCAGAGAAATAAATTGTCGTTTTATGATGCATCACACAGCCTGCAAAGAAAAAGTCTTCTCTTTCCATGGCTTATTGAAAATCCACTTGCTTAGGATTCCACAAAAGTGATACAATCTAATTCTGAGCAGCATGGTTCTGTATGCATGAGTTTTTCATTGTGAGCAACCTATCAAAATCTAACACCTTAGAAATGGAAAATTCCCCTTGTTGGCAAAACATTAAAAAAACAAATCAATCCTCTTTCTGTGTAAGTAACATTTCAAATGGATTTGAAATGAAAATTCGTCTGTCTCATTTTCAATAGTACACGTTGCACATTTAACAGATTTAGGCAGCCTATGTAGGAATGAGCTGTGTTAGACCTGGAATCTTTTGGCGTAGTTTCCCCTGTCTTTTTTTTCTTCTGGCCTCCTGTTTTTGACTGTGTGTTTTTGCTTGGGTTAGGTCTCTGGGCACTTTACCACTGCTGACCAATGGTAAAGTGCATGTGCTTTGTGTCTAAAATGTAATAGCATTTGGTTTCTCCATGAATGGCATATTTGATTTACCTATTAGGGTTTTATGATTGTACCACACATGGCTGAACCACGCATGCCTGCACCCGCAGCCTCTACCACAACCCCGTCTATAGTGCGCATGCCTTAACCACTTGGGCCTTTACCACGCAATTTTGTGGCAGAGACATGATTGGTGAAGGGGCATGCAGGCTAAAGATTATACCCCTGCCCTGTAAACTGTCCCTGTTCACTCTGCCCTGCCCCCTTAAAAATTAAATCCACACCCCAAAAACTACCCGACCCCAGCCCAAATACCCTAAACTATTCCCTACATCTCTAAACTACCCCGATCCTGCCCTGTAAACTGTTCCTTCTCCCCCTGCCCCCTAAAAATTATCCCCTACATCCAGAAACTACTCGACCCTGCTTCCTGCCCTGTAAACTGTCCCTTTTCTGCCTGCCCTTAGCCTTAAAATATAAATAAACTCACACCTCAAAAACTACCCCAGCCCCCATGCCCTGAGCGCTGAACTATTATCCTCAACATCTCTAAACTACCCCGACCCTGCCGTGTAAACTGTGCCTTCTCCCCTGCCTTGAGCCCTAAATATTAAGCCCATGCCTCAAAAATGATCCCAATTCCTGCCCCCTTAAAAATTAAATCCACACACCAAAAACTACCTGACCCCAGCCCAACGCCCTAAACTATCCCCTACATCTCTAAACTAGCCCGACCTTGCCCTGTAAACTGTTCCTTTCCCCCCACCCTTAGCCCTAGAAACTGTCCCCACTCTAAAAACTACCCATCCCCCTCCTTAGTCCTAAGACCTACCCTCCCCCACAACTCCCTTCACCCCCCCAAGACCAAGCCCCATCCCCACTTTTCTCACCGTGTCCTCTCCTATGTCCCAAGACTTCTGAGTCCTAGTCTTCCTCTTCCTGTCTTTCCCTTCCTGTGCCTTCGCTCAGCAACTAGATAGTGCATTGCCTTAACCACATGTATGCATGTTTAAGGCACATGTATGGTTAAGGCAACTGTGATACGGCTTGAGGGGAAACGGCATATGTGTCTCAGCCTGCATTGTTTAGGCTGTTTCCCACTAATAAGTCTCTATTACAGTGCACTACATGTGCCAAGGGCCTGTAAATCAAATGCTACTAACAGACCAGCAGAACTGATTGAGCCACCCACATGGGTTGCCCTTCAAACCTGTCTCAGTGCCTGCCACTGCAGACCCTGTGTGTGGAGTTTTAAACTGCCATCTCGACCTGGCAAGTTACCCTACTTGCCCTGCCCAAATCCTTCCCTTTCATTACATGGAAGGTATCCCTAAGATAGGCCCTAGATAGCCCCATGGGCAGGGTGCAGTGTATTTAAAAGGTAAGACATGCAAGCAGAAAACAGGCAAACTTCTTCAAACAGTGACATATCCTGGTAGTGAAAAGCTGCTACATACTTTTTTCACTATAGAAAGGCTTATCTCTCCCATGGTTTAGTATTCAAGCTGCCTTGTAACACATTACAAGTATAACTTCCAATTGGCAGCCAATGTGAAATTGGAGTTTGGTGTCTCTGGACTCACAATCTAAAAACACATTGTTCAGTGCAGTTGGTTTTTAAATTACAGGTCTGATAATTCCAGTTTTAGAAGGTTGGCATTTTCCTGCCTAACCATTCTGTGCCTCTGCTTGTCCCTTTAATACACATCTGGGTTGGATGACAGTTGGACTTTGTGAATTCACTTTAGTTAGTTACACACAAAGTGAGCTAAGGTGTGCCCTGCATATCCTGATGACCCATCACCAGGCTGATGGATGTTCCTGAGCTAGAATGATCAGAGAAATGGACACTTTGCCCTGCCCATGGCTATGCCTGTACCTTCACAAAGAGCTAAATACCATCCTGTAGTCTGTCCGGAGCAAAGAAGAGCAGGGTCTTGTTCACTATAAAAACATTTTTTTTAAGTCTTCCTACAACAAATTCTGAAATGGGTATAGGTTCTGGACCTCTGAAACAATATACTCAGAAAACATATGAACTGGGGACATTCTGCCAGGAAGAGGAGTTGTTGTGTTGCCAGGAGGGATTGCCACTTTGCAGCTTGCTTTGCTGGGTTGGCCTGCTGTCAGCTGCTACCTGCCTGGAAGTGAGAGGATTGGATCATACACTCTGCATCCTGCTCTCTAAAGGTTCTCTAAGTGATTGACTGAGCTTGCCTCCTGTTTCTGGAGTCTCAGGGACATCAAAAACGTCACCTGCATCTTGTAAACAGCACCTGGGCTCCTCTTCTGTGATTCCTGACCTGCCAACAATTGACACACCCAGGCCTGAGCCCTTGGAGGTAACTTTGGTGCTGCGACCAACCAAATTGATGCCGAGCATCAGTCCGAATCTTCGTCTTTCTGTAAATGTGACACATCCCTGCTGCCTGCACCGAAGCCGTTGACACCGCTACTCGGGTGTGCAATGCCACAGCGCCCACTTCAATGCAGATCGACCTTTCCGCAATGCCTCCAAAGAACCGCGGCAGTGTGAGTCTTAACACCATGCCGCAGGTGTCTGTTGTGCCCTGTCCTGACTCCACTACATACTCGGCCCTTCGTAACTCCTGATCGACCCATTGCCTTGGGCCCAGCGGTCTGACTTTGATGCAGAGGAATTGATGCCCTGCATCTTGATATCAATGCCGCCTCAATATGACATCGCTTTTGTGAAACCGAGGTCTCACAACTGACGCATCACCTCCTTTGTGTAATGCATCATCCCAGAGCGGCAATAGACTCAATGACCCTGAATGTCCTTAAGGAACCAACGCATCACCTGCAATGGTGATGCCTCACCTCAACTGCGTGATGCTGTGTTTTTCTGACCATGTCCTTGGTTTACAACACCACCAATGTACTGAAGCATGACCAGATAGCTCAGTGGGAGCTTTAGACTTCTAAGCATTGAATTTTTGATTTAATCTTTAAAAATTCATATCTTGTCTTGTGTATGTCGGAGTTTTGCTGTTTCGACAAACATTGTATATTTTTCTAAACTGGTGTGGAGTACTTTTGTGTTTTTTTTCACTGTGTTTGTGTGCATGTGTATGTGTGTGCACATATGCTTTACATATTGCCTCTTTAGTTTAGCCTGACTGCTTTGTGCCAAGCTACCAGAGGATGAGCACAGGTTAACCTTTAGTGTGAACTACACTTGTCCTGACTAGTATGGGTCCCTACTTGGACAGGGTGCATACCTCTGTCAACTAGAGAGCCCATTTCTAACAAGTTGGACGGTGGTATGAGATTATTCTTACTAGTTCGTCAATGCGTTACGCAAACAGAGCTATGTACATGATGATGTCTGTTCCTAGTTCCTTGTGTGTTTCAGATCTTCTGTCTGTCAGACCTTGAGGTACCTGACATCTGAATATTAGAAAATACATTTTTGAAAAGTATGGGAAGCCCACATTTGCTATCCTTCATAAAGTATGGTGAGGAGTTTGTTGGTCCCACACTGTATGGAAATGTGGGGTGTTTCATTGGGTTTTGACAGCAATCCATCAGCTTCCACCACAGCTGGAAATCCTTGATCAAGCAATCTGTCCTTTATAGGACTACGGGTCATAGTGGCAGTCTCTCTGCTGAATGTCCTATCACTAATGTTATCAGCCCGAGCATTCTAAGAGATGTACGGTGGTTCTTGGAAGGGAAACAAAAGAATGTACCCTATGCACATGGAGAAATTTCTGCATGGCAGCGGCTTTGTTATTCTGCTTTTGATGGAGAAACTCCTTTCAAAGTTTGAGATAAATATAACAAAAGCTGAGCCGGAAGAATAAATGACACCTAATCAGCATTCATCTATGCCTACAATGTACTGCAAATGGTCTTGTCCTGCTGTGACAACAATTTCTTTAGCTAATAAATCATGCTTACTCAAAAGCATGTGAGACATAAATCGACGCAAAACAAATTTTGTGGAGAAAGGGAGAAAAAGAAATACAACACCGTAACTGATTTGAAATACATTGCGTGTAATGAGGCAATAGTATAACGAGAATATTTGAATTATAGGAACAATTGCTCCAATGAGTGACAACATTTTAAAAAGTGCTCGTGTAGTGTGATAAATGATAATTGCTACAGAAATAAAGTATATACGAATTGTAGTGGAACAAGTCTGGGCTCAATGTAAATGGCAGTATCCTTAAAGCAAGGTTGAATCAAAGTTCTTCTTTTTCATAGCCTTTTGGAATCTGAGGGTACAGTACAAGACAGTACAAGACAGTAAATAGATCATTGATTTTTTTGACCCAGAACACGTGGTTACTCAAAACCTTTCTCAAGGGTCTTCATCAGGACAAGCGGGCGGGCAACTAAGAGTCATATGATATTACACCCCTGAAATGGGTGTTATCTCATTGGATATACAACAGCTGAAGGCTCATCAATAGAGACTGAAAACTCAGTGAAAGGGTCCGACTCATGTGCATCAATGTGGGTGCGTTAGAAAAGCAAGCCCTTCTTCATGAATGTAGAATGAGCTCTGATCGGCGTGTCTACTCCACCTTAGCTTTGGCTGCATGTTTGAGTCCTAATACCCATTGGGGTCCTAATTACAGAGTATTTTAGATCTCATTTCATCCCCAGAGAACTGATAGTCACAAATGCCACTAGAATCTTCATGGGGGACACCTCTTTTAGGAAGGATCGGGCACAAATTGCCTTATATTATACCAGAGACTGACTCATACTAATATTACAAACAGCAAATCGATTATCAGGAGCTGTGTTGGTAGAGATCCAGACTTCAGAGAACCAGTTAAAAACTACAATACTGGTATACAAAAAGAAGTTAGATGAAATAAATAAGGAGATGATAGAATACAAATATTTTTTGACTCAATCTAAGATTGAAAAATTTGAAAATTACCTTTTGTAAAAAAACATATCCCTACTCAGTACAAGATTACATAATTCCAGCCAATGAGAAAACAAATGAATCACCAGCCACTAATTCATCAGATGATAGATAGATCATCAGATTCGGATTGGTGGAGTAGTGGAGAGGACAGCAGGGAAAAGCAAAGAGGTAGAAACAGAAACAAGCCTTTGGATACATCTATGACAGAATTTCAAACCTACCAAAATCCACAATCACAACAGTTCTATTGCTGGAGGAATTAATTCCACTAGGGGCCACCACAGTATTTCTCCCTAATTAGAAATGTTCGTTTTTATGCGGAGGAGGGTGAGCCAGAGGAAAGAAAAATAGAGACGCTAAAGTCCATTGGGAAGAAAGTCAAACAGGGTTTCACCCAAGAAGCACATACAGGGAAGCACAACAGGAACATAGACAGCAGTAACATAGTGACTAACCTGACTACTGTAGAGCTGAATGGCACACGACTTTAGTTACTGAACAAGGGGTTAGGCTTCGTACCTATGGCCCAACTTGACAAATTCTGCTTTCATTGTGAATTAGCAGAATTCTTTAGGAAACTGAAGTTCAGAGCATTCTTTGAAAAAACTGAGACACTAGGTAAAACAGAGAACATGGCGGACACAGTTTTAAAGAAAAATCAACCTTTTGTCCCATAACACATTTCGATTGAGATCCTAACCTTTGAGCAAGCAGGGTTAATGAAATGAAGACACTTAAAGAAAAAAGTACTAAGGTGTTCGATAATATGACCAGAGATGAGGCAATACTTCTAAATGAACTAAAAGCAAATTCAAGCATGATCATAAAACTAGATGATAACGGCAGAGGCATAGTTATACAAACTACAATACATTACAACAATGAATGTAGAGGTCTTCTACAGGACCAGAAAAACTACAATATCCTGCCTGTTGACCCTACACCCAAGTGAAATTGGGGATCAAAAAGCTGATAGAGGAAGCTGAACACAATAAGATCATATTGAAAAAGGAAGCACAATTCCTATACACCAATAATCCTGTAACCCCATATTTTTACACTCTCCCAAAGATACACAAAAATAAGACTCCTCCTCCAGGATGCCCTTTCATATCTGGAATTGGTTCACCTCTTGAACCACTGTCCTGCTTTCCTAATCTTTTTCTAAAACCTTGTGTACAAAAAAAAGATATATTTGAAAGTTACTAAGGATCTTCTTAATTTACTAAAGGAGATAGTTGACTCAAACTGGAACTTATCTATAAAATTAGACTTTGAGAGCTTATACACGAGTGTACCATAGGATTATACTCTTAAAATCACACAAGAAACCCTTGAACAGGGAGAATGGGAATATACAACCCCAATATCCTTCATGCTTGAATGTGCATGCCTCACTCACAAACAACTTCTTTGAATGTGATAGTGCCATATAAATGGAACTTTAATGGGGGGTACTCTTGCCCCTAGTGTGGCTGGTCTGTATGTCCACAATTTTGAAACCAAATGTATTCTAAACTCTAACAACCTCTTCCAGAACAAAATATTATTATGGAAAAGGTACATAGATGGTGTACTGATAATCTGAGCAGGGGATGCTATATGCACCCTACATTTTTTTTCCTTTGCTGAACAGTTACAACAGGAACTTAACATTTACATATACTGTGAACAATGAATCATTGACATTCCTTGATGTTAACATATTTGCAGACGAGGGTAAACTGCACACAAAGACGTGTCAAAAACCAACCAATAAGAACACATTCCCCAAGCTTGGCAGTTTTCACCCGAGTCCTCTAAAGGAAAATCTTCCCTAAAGCCAACTTCTATGGCTTAGGAGGAATTGCAGTAAGACAGTAGATTTTAACCAAGCCAAGACCCTTTCTAGGAAAGTACGGGCATGTGAATATTCAGAAAGGATCTTTAAGAAAACCATAAAGAGAGCCAGAAATCAGGACAGAGAAGTTATCTTGTTTTACTACCTTCAATATAGTCTCTAATCAGGACAAAAAGATGATAAATAGCATCCCTTTTCCGCATCGGCAGCTGTTCATCATGCCCATAGCACCGCCACAGGCACGGTGCTGCCACACCCAAGCGCCATGACACTCATTCCTGCATATTGCGTCTAAGCTGAAAGACGCTTCTCTAGCTCTGAATTCACAAACATGCCACAAGCAGAGATTAGAGGATACCAAATATGTCTGTAGTGGTTGCAAAACCTTGATGAAGTAAGTCTCTGGGGGTAGAGGGGTTCTTTGTAACAATGATAGATGTCTTCATGAGGGACACCTACATTGCTGGTAAGACTTAAACAATCATACCTCATTTTCTACTCTGTGAATACAGGGTGTGCCCGCCTCTATGTCTCTATGGTGCTATGCACTACACTGACAATGATTAGTATCAAGATCACACAGGGTCTTTAACCATTTTCTCTCCTTTAAGCACTTTGATATAGACTGCATGAATTGAGTATGGCTGTTACCGATTAATTTATACACTTCACAAATATACCTACCATTGAATTCTTTTTATATTACTTGTTTAATAGTTTTCTCTTACCTCCATCACTGCATATGTACCCGTAGAACACTACCTGTGTTCAGCAAAATAAAGATTGTAAGTTATGACACAATCTCAATGATTCACAAATAGTAGCACGCATGTGTACACTAAGGAATGATAAACACATAATGAAAGGGATCTATTGGTCCTGAAGGAAGTCATTTGACCCTGAGGGGCATTTAATAACATGGCTGAAACTTGTAGACTAAGATGTGAGAGACCATAAGAATCTCGTTTCATATTGAACCAAGGGGCATATTATCAAGGGTTGTGATAGGGAATTATCGCCGCATTAGCGGCCGTTTTTGGCTGCTAAGCGGTGATAATTCTATCGCCCTATTAGCAAGCTGTCGCTAACAGCAATTAGCGACAGCTTGTAGGCGATAGCGAGCGGTTTGGGGCCCGCTTTGCATGTTAGCGATATTTAGCGCTAATGACATGCAAAGTGGGCATACCCAAACTGTTAGCGACTGAAAACAGTCGCTAACATCGCTATCGCCTATTAGCAAGGCAGGCGTAGTGATGGAAATATTCACGCTAAGCGCGAATATCTCCAAATACTAACACCTGCCCAAACCAGTTCTTAGCCATGTTATCCAATGGGAGGTGGATAACATGGCTAAGAGCATTTTGTCGCTAATGCGTGAATATCGCTTTATTCTCAGCAATATTCACGCATTTCGCCGCTATCGCCGGAAAATTTACCACTTTGGAGATATACGTTGCTAATAGCACATTATCTCAGCGATACATTCCGGCGATACTCAGCGATAAAACAATCGTCGCTAAGCCTATTTAGCGATAAATATTGCTACTTGTTGGTAATATGCCCCCTAGTTTTTTAACCTTCTTAAGGAATCCATCTCTAAATATCACCATTCCTGGTAGAGATGCCTTGAGGTAATCTGTCCTGATCCCTGACAAAAAAAACAGCCAGCTTCACTGTAAATCAGGCATTGAAGCACACCCAGGTGCACTAGGCATCTTAGGTGGGAACCCTATGATGAAGAATGCCACTAACCTGTGTTAGTGGGTGGGGGTGACCTTTTAGGACAAAGGTAGCAGGGTCTCTCTTGTTGTGTTTAATATTATGCTCAAGTAAGGGATACGTTATTATTACAAATTATATTACCGGTTTAAGATTCAAATGTTTGTTAGTCAGTTCACTAACCCTATTTCCAAATGGCAGCTGCTTGTTAAAATTGTGGATATAGCATTCTGGATTATGGCATTATGGGGGAGAAAAGCCCCTGTCTAAATGATCTCCAAAATAGTTACAACAGACCAGCATCTAGTAGTAAACACTGGTTTCCCTGAGGAATCCTGCACTCATGCATAAGAGTACTGCACAAGCAGGAAGACTATGCATGCAGTATGTGAAAAACAGTTTTAAAAATAACCTTTACGGTAAAATAAATTGCTAAACAAATTTAGAAAAAATAATAAATGTAAGCATTGAAAAAACATCAAAGAAACACAAGATGATGGGAGGAAGGCTTGCATTAAGTCTAACCACTAGCAATTGCTCTGGGTAGCATTCCAAACTACCATTCTTTTGCCCTTTGCGCTACCTCAGAATAGACGCAGCCATATGCAAATTAGTTTTCTACCAGCTCCATTAGGAATAGTCCAGCCCAAACTGCCAAGTCAGTTCCTCTCTGAACCGCTATCATGTAATACCTTGTGTTTCACAAGCATTGTTTATTAGTTCACAGGGTTAAAGTGAGCAAAAGTAAAAGAAGTTATGTGCATGGAATTCATTAAGCACTGTTCGTGGTTCGTAACCCAATTGTCAAAATGCATATGGGCGTCCCAAAAATAGGCAAACCACTTCCAACAGTGATAGTATAAGGTGTTCTGACTACTGGAAATGATTGAAAAGCAGGCAGTGTACCAACTTTGGGATGGACACACGCACAGCAGGAACTATTTCAGAACCTTATTTAGAATTTGGTATAGTAGGAACTCCACCATAAATTTGCTTAGCTTCCTCCTATTGAAATTCATGGTTCCCTGCATCATTTGTAGGTGAAAAACTATTATGTCAGATAACAGAGCCACATGAAGGCCTTTTACATGAAACTCAGCAAACATCTGATGGTCTGCTTTTGGAAGTCCTGAACTTGGAGGGTTGACTACCACAGTGCTGCCATTTCACAGTGACAGTAGCTCTTTCCTCCTTAGGAGGGATGGGGCATTAACTACTTTCCCTCCTTAATTCTTCACGCTACAGCCCTATTTAAACATTTTCAAAATTGTTGAGTGACTGGCATCTAGCCAAAACTCCATGTATTCTGAGAAGCAGTAGAGTACGTAACGTTCTTTTGACTGTGTTCATCTTCAGTGTCTAGTGGTCTCTGGAATGTTCACTTAACTTTCTGATTTTTGAGAAGCGTCATCTCATGAGCCAGGTTATATATTTTAAGCAAGTTCAGTCAATGAAGAAAAAGCAGGATTGGACTTGCCGATAGTCCATCTGGCAGTCCTAGATGGCTGGTCTGACAGGGAAGTCCTTGGGCCCTGCTTTTGGCTGTTTGAGGCCCTGTTTATTGTCAGATGGGCCGTCTTTTCTATTTTCCTGATATTTACCCCACACATTTCCTGTAGCAATCACAAATGCCTTCAGTCTCCCATACCTTGCGAAACATGTATACTGAGTGTCTTTGAAAGTTCGAAACTACCCTGATTTGCAATTAGTTTGGATTGTAAGTGCAGCTGCCACCAGACAATTATATGAAAATCACCAGCAGAGAGGATTTCCACCCACATGTTGGAAGCCAAGTGTATATGATTTGATTAGGTAGAAATTGTATGCTTCCATAAAAAATGCTTCCCTCTAGTCTACAACCAACAGCAACTCATAAAGCAAATCTATAGAAATTTCCAATGCTTGATTAGCTATCTGTTTGACTAATGTGGGTGTTGGAAATGATGATCTTTTGCGTAGTATGTCCCCAGATGTTTGCCTTCACGACTCTACTTTTGCTGAATTCGTATTTGCTGGCATTAGGACTCTGCACATTGTACTCCTGCTAACAAGGGATAAAGTGTTTGGGCTCTCTTATGGCATGGTATTAAAAATGCAGGACATGTATATTTAAAGTTGTGCATGTGCTAGTGAAAAATCTCTAAATAGACTAACACTGGTTTACCTTATTACATTTAATGAGTACTAAGTTTGGGAACAGCTAAAGAAATATGTCTCCCACTCATTTTAATTGCAATTTAAAATTCTCATTAAGGGTAACATCAGACTTTACAACTTTGAATATACCACTTTGAGAAAGTTGACATTTTCTAGCCTGACCCCAATGTGCTTTTCTGCTTGTATCCAGAGTCACATGACTGATAAGGGCTCTACTGCTGTATTATGTGTAGTCTTTCAGAGGACAAAGAATCTTGTTGTAGGGAACAGGGTTCCTCTTCTCGGCATGAAGAAGGCTGTTCCTAGCCCTTCCAGAGCTTTATAGGGCAGGCGGAGGGCTTTACCTAGCCCCTTTCTGACTTCTGAAGATACCTACCCTATCACAGGCAAATGTAGTTCAAACCTGGGCCTGCCTGCCCTTTGTTTCAATGAACAGATTAGAGCCAAACCCAGTGAAAGGGGAAGTACTGGCCAGAACCAGATCAGGGCTAGAAAGAGTGGTGACCCCGTCCTCCAGGCTGGCTCTGGGTATAAGAGTAGCACCCTCAGAACCTGATTAGAACACTTCTGGACTTGAGACAAATTAGAAGAAGGGCTGTCCTGCTGTCCAAAGTAATAAGTGTGGTCCTGCATTTCCTTGAACCCACCCAATCAATCAATCAATCAATCAATCAATCAATCAATCAATCAGAATACTTGTAAAGTGTGCTACTTACCCGTGAGGGTCTCACGGCGCTAGGGGAGGGGGGTGCCGCTACTGCTCGAAGAGCCAGGTCTTGAGGTGTTTCCTGAATGTGAGAAGTCTCATGAAGGAGAGTAGGTCTTGGGTGTGCCGTAGGTGGGTAGGGAGGGTGTTCCAGGTCTTGGCGGGGAGGTAGGAGAAGGATCTGAAGCTGGAGGTCATTCATTGGGTGCGGGGGACAGTGGCGAGGGCGAGGCTGGCGGAGCGGAGCTGGCGGGTGGGGGTTTGGAAGCTGAGTCTGCTGTTCAGGAAGGCTGGTCCGGCGTTGTGGAGTGCTTTGTGTGCGTGGGTGAGGAGCGTGAAGGTGATCCTCTTGTCGACGGGGAGCCAGTGTAGGGCTCTCAGGTGGGGGGTGATTTGGCTGCGGTGGGGGGCATTGACGATCAGTCGGGCGGAGATGTTTTGGATGCGTTGTAGTCGTCGTAGGTGTTTGGCTGGGATTCCTGCATAGAGTGCGTTGCCCTAGTCCAGTCTGCTGCTGACGAGGGCCTGTGTCACCGTTCTTCTTGTTTCGGTCGGGATCCCCTTGTAGATCCTGTGAAGCATGCGGAGGGTGTGGTAGCAGTAGGAGGAGACGGCGTTGACCTGTTTAGACATAGAGAGGGAGGAGTCGAGGATGAATCCTAGGTTGCTTCCAGGACCACAGAAGTGACTCTAAGGTTCAGTTGGCTGACCCTTACAGAAGTTTCTCCTGCTTCCTGACTGATCAAACCCCACTGTAACTGACCTACTTCCCTGGACTGGCCTCTGTTGAAGTGAATCCTGACCCACCAAGTGCTGTCCTCAAAGTTCTAGACCTTTGTAGGAGCCATACTCCTCTCTTCTAAAACTGGAGGTATCACATTTGACTTTGTCATGTCCAGCACGACCAAATACCCACAGTTGGTGCTATTTGGCTTTGCACCTTAAAATGTAGATATAATAAACCCAGATCTACTGCTAGATCTTTGCTACTTTTGTGTCATTTTTTTATTTAAACATTTCATATTTTTCTAAATTGGTTAGGATTGTTCTTCAGTTGTGTTTCCACTTTAATACTGTTTGAGTGCTGCATAAATATTTTATACATTGCCTTTAAGGTAAACCTGACTTCTTTTTGCCAAGCAAGTACAAGTTTATTTAGTGACCTTTGTGGATCACCCTGACAAAGATTGTGATTATTATTTGAGGTTTAGTTCAAGTTTATTAGTTAATTGCAGAGTAATTTAAAACCATTATAATAAAACAACTATTTGCATGGTACATTTTGGGCCTTAAAAAAAGATAAAAGTAAATGTTATATCACAAGTTTCAAACGCCACATTACAAATTTAAAACTCTTTAAGTTCAATAGTCCCCTCGGGCCCGACGAGGCAAGATGGCGGCCACTGGGAAGGCTGTGTGAGCAGCTCGGTCCACGTTCTGGGTCGGAGAGGAGGAAGAATTTGAAGCATTGCGCTCATACAGCTCTTTAAAAAAAAAATCAGCGCTTTTGCTTGACTTGCTGGTATCTGGGGAGGAGTTGCCGTTCACGGTGAGCGCCAGTGAACTGCGGTTCTATTACGAAGTTCGGCGTTCCGGATGGTTTCCAGGCTTTTGTTTCTCCGGCTGAGTGGAGCTCCGGTGTGGCTGTTTCCGGGGCTATACGGGCGAGTGGTTTATGGTCGTGGAGGAGCGCGGAACAGAATGGCTTTGAAAGTTAGTACGCGAAGCGTGAAAACGAGAGTACAGATTGCTTCAAAGGAAGGCATTGAGAACGGGAAAGTTGGAGAAACTGCAGAGCCGGGTGAGGGAGAGAAGACAGCAGCACAGACCCCCTCAGGTACAAACCAAAAGAAACGAGGTGAGAGGCCTTTGAAGTCCAACAGTGCTGCGCGTTCCACAAAGCAAGGGACACAAACTCTCCCAGTCTTATTTGAAAAACAAATATCGAAGAATGTTCAATTACAATTGCAAAGTAGTAGCAGCGAGCCCATAGCTGTAGATACTTTTTGGGCTGTTCGGGACATTGAAACAACGGTTTCTTCTGTAGTTGTTACAAATGTATCAGTTGTTGGCAATGAGAAAGAAATTCGCAAGGAAGCTATCCCGGGGGGGGGGGGCATTCTGGGAGATGGAGTCCCTGAGAATTCTCTCTCTGCGGACACTGCTGACAGCCTGGGTAACCATGTTTCGGAGATAGACTTGCTGGCATTAAATGAGGGTGTCTCTGCACAAGATTTGACTGGGTCACAAGATATTCTCGACAACTTCTACTCGATGTCTGATCATTCTTCCAATGAAAGCACAAAAGTAAGCAAAGACTGGGCGGATTACCAGGAAGAGAGTAGCAGTATGGATGACGCGCTAAAATCAAATGAGACCTCTCCAAGTTCAGCAATTACTACTGTAAAAAAGCTAAAAACTAGAAAAACTTGGCATGTTAATTCTAAGAATAAATCTCTAGAAATGGATGAGGCCCTTTTAGTGAACGTGACATCGGGACCCCTCTCAGAAGAGGCTGCGATGTTTGACGAAGCATTTAGGACAGTGGAACAGAGTCCTGTTCAGGAGATTACTCTGTCGACGATTTATCCCACTATGATGGAACATCAAGCGGAAATAAAGTCAGAGAATACTCGCACCCAGGCAACATGCCGTATAGTTCAGAATGCAGTACGGCGAGTGATTAAAATTTGTTCAGATACTTCGCTCAGAGTAATAGAAGCAGAAACAAGAATTTCAACTATGGAAGACGAGTTGGCAGCACAGAAAGCTGAAATTAACTCTATCAGAGCTCAACGGGATGATATTAGTTTTAAGCTTTCTGAGTTGGAGAACCAAGCCCGTAGGAATAACTTACTAATTTTAGGTATTCCAGAGAAAAAAGAGGAGTCAGATGTCCGTAAATTTGTCTGCGAACTATTTGCTGAGGCTTTTCCAGAACTGACCTTGTGGGACTGGTCCATGGAGATACAAAGGGCGCACAGGTTTCCGTTTACCATCAAAAAAGGAAGACAAAGGGAGGAAGATTGTCCCAGAGCTATTCTCGTTCGATTTAGTAACTTTTTAGCACGAGAGGCAGTTTTTGGGTTAGCTAGGCCTGACAAAAAAAGAATGGGAAAAGGCTGTCATTTTTTTGTTCGTCCTGATTTTTGTCAGGCTACAGTAGCTAAACGCTGGCATCTACGTGAGCTCATTCCGGGGTTCCAGGAAAAAGGAGCCACGGTCTTTCTCCAAAACTCTGCCAAGCTAAAGACTATTGTAAAGGGACAAACTAAGTTCTTTTTTTGGGAAATCGAGGCTAAAGAGTATCTATTGTCTATATGAATGGTTAGCCCCAATAATGGAGATGTCATTGTTCTGTGCAAGTTTCATGCTTAAGGAATTTCAAGTCATGGATAATAATTAAAGATAGTCTCCTTTCCAACCTAGCAAAGGGGGTGGGGGCGGCACTCCATATTTTCAGGGACCGATGGTCCTTCTGCCTCACATGGTGGGATGGGTGGGTAGGGTGGGGTGTGTGGAGGAGTGGGGGGGTTGGGGTGAATGTGGAGGTGGGGTGGTGGAGGGGGGTGAAAAGTCAGCAGCAGCTAATGTCTTTGGTGAAACTGATTTGGTTCTGTTGAATTTATATTTTTGGGGAGAATTCTTATATAAAAGGTGTAATCAGATATGTTTATTTCATGCAAAATATCTTGTGCCCCTTTTGTTTTTTGGAAATGGATAGGAAATTAAGGATTTGTACGCTTAATATTAGTGGGCTTAATGACCCAAAGAAAAGAGACGTTCTGGTGGCTAGAATTGTTCAATATCACAAATGGATATATTATGTCTGCAAGAAACACATAATGCCTGGGCAAAGAGGTCATGTTTGAAGAATCTAGGATTAGAATTAGTGGTATGCTCAAAGCAAACTGGGATCAAGAGGGGGGTCGCTATTCTTATAAAAAGGGGCTTGGGGAAATGCTCTAAGATTTTGGAAGACAAATGGGGGCAGTGGGTAATTGGGGAATTTAAGATTAATCAGAACAGATTTACGTTGTGCACATTATATGGCCCCAATTCAGATGACTCTGAGCTTATGAATTTTATTAATACAGAATTAGCTCAATGGCCTCAACCAGTGATCATTTGTGGTGATATGAACATACATTTGGAGGCTAATTTTGATATTAGGAAAAATATGGGTTATATTGGAAGGAAACCTCGGACTTTTAGGGCTCTACGGGATTTAATTGTAGAACATGGGCTCAATGACGTGTGGAATCTGCTTCATGCAAAAGATCCTGGGTATACGTTTTTTTCAGCACCAGACGAAAAATGTATTCGTTTAGAATATTTTTTCGCCTCAGATCAATTGACTGGAAAGCTTTATTTAGAGATTCTTCCTAAACTTATATCTGACCATAATCCTTTAATACTTGAGTTGACTTTGGATCTGTATACAGCTGAGAAGAATTGGACATGGTCTTTTGAACAAAATGTATTATTGGAGGAAGAGTACTGTCAACACATGACTAAAGTCATACAGGAGTTTTTTAAATGTAATAATAAAACGGCACCAAATAGGATAGTTTGGGAAGCTTTTAAGGCGATAGTAAGGGGAGAAACTCTTAGCTATTTGAATGCACGATGTAAAAAAAGATGGGTTAAGCATAAGGATCATAGCGACATGGTTATGTGGGCAGAATGTAAATTAGCTGATACAATCAGATTAGTCCAGGATATAGTAGCGGCACAAAAAGACCTAACTATCAAAAGAGCGATAGTGTATTCTAATATCGCTGACCAAATTGCGCTTAAATATAGCCAATATAAAGAAGAATCTTATGAATTTAGTGAGAGTACTGGGAGAGTGCTGGCCAAAAGACTGCGCCAGAAAGCAGTCCTTAATGACATCTCAAAGATTGTTGATTTAAAAGGGATCCTTCAAGAAACTAAAAAAGGGGTTTTAGAAGCATTCCAAAAATGTTATCAGTCCCTATATAGAGCACCAATAGATGATACGTCAGGTCGGCATATGCCCGTGGATTAACTGAAAGATTTAGAGAAGAGTAAACTACTTCAAACACAAAAAGCCCTGTTATCCGTACCCATAACCTGGGAAGAAATAGACAAAGCTCTAATGGATTTGGCTCCAGGTAAAGCTATGGGTCCTGATAACATTCCTCTCGAATTTTTTCGTACTTTCAGAAAAATTCTGAAGAAAGAGTTAGAAGTTTGCCAACAAGCTTTTATGGGGAATCTCCCAGATTCTTGGTCTGAAGCAACCATTGTAATCTTTAAGAAAAAGGGAAAGGAGGACACTGACATGGGGTCATATAGACCAATCTCGCTTCTTAATGTGGGTAACAAGGTCTATTTTAAGATTCTGGCTAACAGATTGAATGATATTATGCCCAGGCTAGTCTTTAATAGACAACATGGATTTATTTCAAAGCGAGATACAACTGACCATGTTAAAAGAATCATATCTCTTCTGGATTGAGCACAGGTTACAGGCTCTCCTGTTGCGGTCGCCCTGTTGGATGCTGAAAAAGCATTCAACAGGGTTGCCTGGGAGTTTTTGTGGTCCATTCTGATTTGGAAGGGATTTCCGGTGGAATTCATTAAAGCAATACAGGCATTGTATATCAATCCAAACGCTGCAATCCGAATTGCCGGGAATTCTTCGGACAACATAGCAATAACACGGGGGACGAGGCAAGGATGTCCTTGTTCCCCATTGTTATTTGCTTTATATATTGAGCCCTTTTTAATTAGACTAGAAAATGAAGGTGGTATTATGCCGGTTCAGATTCATCGGATAAAATATAAAGTGTTTGCTTATGCAGACCATATTGCTATCGTTACACCTGATATCAAGGCTGCTTTACCAAAGATAGTTGAAGCAGCAGATACATTTGGGGGGTATTCAGGCTACAAATTAAATATTTCCAAAACACAGCTACTTCATTCAGATGCCGGACGCCCAAAGGATATTAGTTTTGTGTCTGAAGCTCTGTATTTGGGTATTAAAATTTCAGCTAAAGTAGATGATATAGTGCGGTTGAATACAGATCCTATTTTAGGTTCGGTAAATAAGACATTGGAAAGGCTCAAAACCCTTCATTTATCTCTATATGGGCGGAGTAATGTTTTAAAAATGTTAATTTTTCCAAAATGTCTATATTTGTTTCGCACGATTCCTCTCCTTTTCCCAACATCTTTTTTTGTTCGAACTGAGAGACTAAGTTCTAGGTTTCTTTGGAGCTATCGTAGATCTAGGAGGGCTATGAAATGGTGTATATTACCCAGAGACAGAGGAGGTTGGGGGATTCCTAACTTTCGGCTCTATTTTTAGGCAGTACTCTTGAAATATATAGGTGTTTTGATCTTTCAGGACATTTTTATAGAAGAATCAGTCAGCCCTTCAATCTACAAGATGATATTAGGGAAGGAAGTGAGGCAATGTCTAGTGCGTATAATTGAGCGTAGCTACTATAAGAAGACGAAATTTAAAACTTTATTGACTGCTTTTGAAATCTGGAGTAAAGGATAGATTTGGATAGAATTCAAATTTGAGTTAATATACACCTTTAAATAATTGCTTTCTATTGCAGCAAGTTTTTAGGGATCAGGTGATGGCTAGATGGTATGCTTTAGGGATACACACATTAGGTGATTTATTTCAGGGGAACGAAATAGCCTCTTTTCTGTTTTTGCAGAATAGATATAATTTGGTTAGGACAGAATTTTTTAAATATCTTCAATTATGAAGGTTTTTGGATCTAAAAAATTCGCAAAATCATATAGTTATTGAGAAAGTTGGGGTATTAGAAGCAATAGGGGCCAAATCGAAAATCCGTCCAATTTATCAGCTTTTGTTAAAAAACTTATATGATGATTTGGCTGTTTGGGGGGATAAATGGAAAAGGAAACTAGGAGTGGATAGAATTGATTTGACTAGAGCAGTTGAATTATCAATAAAAGTCTTATTTAATGGCCCCTTGAAAAGTCAACATTTTATGGTTATATTTGATTTATACTATACTATACTCCTGCAAAACTTGCAAAATGGAATTCTATTAAAGGGGATAAATGTAACCGGTGTGGGGCCATTGCTGCAGATGCCGCTCATATGTTTTTTTTTGTCCAAAATTGAGTCAATAATTTCTGATGTTGAATATTTTTTTAATGCTAGTCTGGGGATCCAGGCACAATTATCAGCAGAACTGATTATTTTGGGTTTGCAGTCAAATCAAACCAGTGGGAGGACGGAAGCAGAGCAAGGTTTTCTATTTATCTGTATGTCAATCTTTGGGTTATGTATAACAACTCAATGGCTAGATGTAGAACCACCAGTATTCAATAACTGGCAATCTAGATTACTTTCGACATTTTATTTGGAGACGGCAGTATACAAATCAAAAGGTGGTAGAAGAAAGCAATTTGGTCGGAAACTGTGGTCTCCTTTGTCTAAGTGGATTTGAAGATATGAATTATTGGGCTGTTGCTCCAAATCATATATGTTTTAATGTACTGTCTTAATTAAGTTATATTTTCTGTATAATCTGATTGTGAAGATGTACATTGCTGCTTGCTGACATGAAATAAAATAAAAAATAAAAACAACCCTAAAGTTACTACTTTTGGTATTCACAGAAGGCACTTACTACTTTTGGTATTCACAGAATGCACTTACTACTTTTGGTTAAACTTACTACTTTTGGTATTCACAGTAGGCATTTAGTAGTATTAAAGTTAGGACTCCTAACTTTACTACTACTAAATGCCTACTGTGAATACCAAAAGTAGTAAGTTTAACCAAAAGTAGTAAGTTTAACCAAAAGTAGTCAGTGCATTCTGTGAATACCAAAAGTAGTAAGTGTCTTCTGCGAATTCCAAAAGTAGTAACTTTAGGATTTTGTCTCAAATTAGTTCTGTTAATTGCGCCTACCAGTCTGGCTATGCTCTCAGAAGTAGTTAGTGTTAGTCATCAGTTGATCCTGATTCTGAAAGGTGATATATATGTAATAAAGTGCAGGTGCAAAAAGTGAGGCCAAAGTTATCCTTGTGTGATCAGGATTGAGTAAAGGTGATTCCATCGTGATGGTGTGTGTATGCCTCAGTAGGACTGGGGGCATGCTGTGGATTAAACGTTTCTCCACCTTCAGCAGGAATTTGACAACACAACAGTTTGGCTGAGGGTCCCCTATATCGAATCAGGCCAGCACCATCTTCCTTCTCCTGCATATTCTTCTTTGGTGAAAGGGTGTTTTCAGTAACTGCCTCCTTTCACTCTGTACCAATTTACAGGTTCAGACTAAGTGGAGGAGGTTGTCATTTCCAGCCCCACACAGGTGATACGTGTCAGGGAGGCATTCTCGTAGCCAGGGTGGAAGATGAACTTTTGTGGGTAGTAGACACAGTCAATATCTTAAAAGCTGTACCTTGACAGTAGCTGTATATATGGTGAAAACGTATATTTGTGGCACAAGGTTTTTATAGTTATATAATGAGATCCATCCATGCCCTCTGTTTGTTAATGAGGCCTTATCCTCAGTGACAAAGAGGATTTTCAAGGTCTTTCAGACCATGTGCTTGAATACCTGATGACTGCTGGGGGATCCCAAAGTTGTGTGAGCACTGTGACTTCTAGTGATTCCTGTAGACAGGCCCTTACTGGTGAAAAATTGTGATCTGCAGCTCTTCCATGGCTAGTGGTTCAGTGTATTTGGCTCTGCTTTCCTGATCTTGTTCCAGCATATTAGGTATGCCCCATGCCTGGCTAATGACTGTTTTAGCAGCCCAAATTCCAGCCGAATTTGTGCGGGTGGGGTGATACTTGAGAGTGAGAGGAGGATTGTATAAGCACCGACCCTTTCCTTTGTATCACCTCCTTCTGTACTTCAAAGGAGCCTTTCTTATCAATGATGACCCCTATGTATGTACACTCAGCCGCACTTTCTATCTTGGTGTCTCCCCAGAACTATAAGTGTGTCCTAGTTTTCTTGTTGTTGTTCGCCATGGTCTTGGTTTTGACAAGGTAGATGGTAAGAACGTTGGCCGGGGAATAGGCCTTCGTAGTCTCTAGGAATCGCTGCAGCGCCACCTGAGTTCGGCTGACTAGAACCACCTCATCATCATAGAGTTATCTGAATATTGCTCTGCCCCCTAATTTTGGAGCATGGGAATTGCAGTATTACAGTTGTCCCGTCAGATCCACCAGAATAAGATTAAAAAGCATTGGTGCCAGAACGCACCCCTGCTTTAGACCGTGGGTAGTTGGAATTTTCCTGAAGAGGTGCATTCTGGCACTTAGCTTGACCCGCACCCATGTGCCTTATAGAGCATGATTAGCATGTTCAGCAGGCCTTGAGGTATTTGCTAGCTTACTAACTTACACCACATCCTTTTCCAGTCAACATCAACAAAGGCTACTTTGAAATCAATAAAACAGCAAAATAATGGTGTTTTTATTCCTTGGTCAGCATCAATTTGGAGAGAGATTGCCAATATGTTTGTTGTTGTGCCTGAAGTTTTTGAAAATCGTGTTTGATTGAATGGGATGATGGTGTTGCTGGAGACCCATAATGGTAGATCTTTGAGATTGGTGATATGACCGAGCCTCGCCACAAGGTAGGCATGGCGCCTGTACTCCTGATCGGTGAAAATACCGCTTCTAGGGTTTCTGGCAAAAGAAATGGGTTGTGCTAAAACTCTGCTGGATGAATGCCATTGGGTCCTGGTGGTATTTCCCACAGCCCTTTGGCTATCTGCCTTATGATGTTATCTGTGTCCACTTCATTGGCTCTTTTCGGTTGATATCAAGACTGCAGTTTCCCGAGAGTCCTGCTGGGGACAGTCTTTGGACAGTTGAAATATTCTCTTAAAAAGTGTGCCCAGTTGGATTCTGAGATGTAGGAATCAATGCCTCCATGGCTAGGTCGGAGGAGGTGGTAGACGGAGGCCCAGAATCTGGCTCTGGCATTGTGTTTTAAATCTGTGTGCAGCTTGGCCCAAAGTTCATCATCCTGTGCACTTCTTGTGGTCGATTTCAGTTTTGTATCCCAGTTTTATGTTGTCATAAAGACTCTAGGTTGGCCAGGTCCACCGGTGTTTACCACAGGGTTTGCAGCATCCGGTTTACTGCGATTTTAGGCTGCCTAAGTCTGATTTCTTGTGTTGTGTCTTTTCTCTTCATGAAGGGTTTCAAGAAAGCTTAGGATTGATCACTTTTGCGAATGTTTCCTGAAGTGTTTTCTGTTAGCGACCCTGACGTAGATGCTCTAACACCACAAAATTCCAGAAGTATGTCCACCTCAGCTGCAGGCAATTTCATGAGAATCGCCAGGTTGGACTGGATTCAGCTGTAGTTGATAGTGTAAGCTGTGTCCATTGTCTCCATGATGTGTTTTAGAATGAATAGGTTGGAGAAGAATACCTCTTGTGGTCGGTAGTCACTGCCAGTTCTTTGTTATGTGTGAACGTATTGAAATAGTGGGAGAGTCACAAAAGTGTAATCCTGGTTCTATTAGAATGATATGTGGCAGCTGGTGGCTTATGTCCAGTCCATCCAATCATTGCCCTAAAACGTAGGTGTTCTAGATCGTCCAGCATGCGGCTTCCATTTTTTGTTTGGGACCCAAATGTATTTTGACCTTATGTGGGAATCACCCAAAGTGTGGTTTGGGAAGCTGCTAGGTCACTGGTGGGAGCATTTATTAGGCGCAAATTGAAATTCCCAGAGATAACAAGGTGTTTGGAGCCATCCTCTTGTGTAACCCTTGTTAGTTCCTGCATTAGCTTCTGCAGTTCTTTCACTTTTTCTTTGGGTGGATGTAGGTACTGATGAGGTCTACTTCAACTGCTGTATTATTTATTGGTATGGTGCATTTTGTTGCACTCATACCGAGAGGTTTGACATCCAGGGCCGTTGCAGATGCTATGCTTGATATTGAAAGTTGGTTGCTAGGCCACTGAGAGGTGACCGTATTTTCCCCTTTTCACTATTGGGGCTGAGAAGTTCATAATACCTTGAATGTGGACAGGTTCAACCAGCCAGGTCTCCTGCAAGAGGATGAGTCAAATGACCTCATATAATTGTATAGATCTGAAACAGTAAATTTTGTTATGGGGCCGTTTATATTCCATGAGCAAATGCAAAGTAGTCTCATGCTGCCCCCATGCTAATACCTTTAGTTTGTTGATATATATCTCCATCAAATTCAAAGATGTTTTTGCTGAGGGCATTCTTGAGACATTGTATGATTAACTGATAATGCGCATTCTGACCTTCTCTCATGAGGATGTCCTTTATCATCTCAGTGGCCTGTAATTGTAGAATATGTGTATAAATGGCCTCTATCTCCAGAGTGACAAAAAAATCCCTTTGAGTACTAAAGTTAGCACCCTCCAGTTTAGACATTAAGTGGACAGCACCTTTAATATATACCAGTAGCTCACTTATGAATGTACTTGGAGATTGTGGTTCTATTTTTACTTTTAGTGCTCCCTCTGGGAATTCCCCACTACCTTGTTCCCCTGGCTTGGTTTTTATCTCTTTTGTACCCTGAAGAAGGTGTGACCACCCACTGGATCTTCCACTGAAACGTATGCGGTCGGTTACCTAGAATTGAAGTGAAAGACCTCGGACGTTGGTTGACAAAGTCAACCGAACCAGCTGATTATTATATTCAGTATATGTAAAACTATTTTTCTAATGTGTAACAATATACATTTGCCAGTTTTTTTCTTTAGGTAATTCATGCCTGTTCCTACATCACCTACATATACCTGGTTATTGGTGGTTTGAGAATTTTATGTCTGTACTAATGTAGCTCTAACACAGATATTTTCGTTGCTGGTCTTTGGGTCTCCAAAGTTATTTTGATTTGATTTTTTTCTGCCTGAATGTACTACTTCTACGATGAATGGGAAGTGTAAGTGTGATCGAAAGTTTGATGGTATGTAGGGTGTGAGTAGGAGGTTTCTAGAGAGCGTGCTTATGTCAGTGAATATTGAAATGTATCTACTTTACATTATTTTTTGTGATCTAAATGGACATGACTAAAGTTGTTCATTACTATTCATCCATTACATTGATCTAAGTAAAGATATTTTTGATTAAATTATATTTTTTCAGAAATAAGTAATCAGAGATGTGTGAGTTTTTTTTTAAAACACAAGGCTCGGTTGTGACTTTTTAGAGCCTTAGATATTACATGAGTTACACCATTGCTGTCTATCAGGGTAGCAGGTTGTTTCATTTTTGTGCAGACTATGTGTATATTTTGAGATGGGTTCTTACAACCGTCAACTAAAAAGCCAATCTCCTACAGTGGGCCACTTTTATTTTGGTGCCCAGGCCCATTTTCTGCCCCAGTTCTACCCTGAGAAAGCGACTAGTACATATTCTGCACAGACGTAATGTGACTATAAGAATACAAATAGAGTGAGGGGATTTGATTGCAATCTGCAACTGAAAAGTGGAAGCGTCATATTTGCTGTAGTCAGAAAAACAGCAATTATGCTAAAGCAAGATGCTTTTTCGCTTCTCTTTTTCTGGCTTTATTAAGTATGATGATTATTCCCCGGTCTAAATTCTTCAGAAAGATAGCTTTAATGACCTTTTTTGAATGACCTAGACACAACTCAAAGAGTGTCCCCGGAACCTACAAAAATATCATTGACTGCACAGGGTTTAAATAATCATTAATCATGGTCTGCAAATGGACAATCCTGTTCATGATGTCAAGTCACTAGGGTGACATCCCTAGTACGACATGTATTCCCTCATCTACGCATGATGTATAAAATTCAATAGTCCAGCTTCTTCATTTCAAGCCAGTGTTACGTTCTCGCACATAGATTACAGCTTCCAGATGAAGTTGTCACGGTAAGTTTATTCCAGACAGAGATCATTACTAATCTTCTTCATTAAGCCAGGGCCAATCGTCTTTGTGTGGAATCTGATACCCACATTCCATGTTTCAGATTCCACTCAAGACGGGCAGGATACCATACATCCCTCTTTGTTACAAAGAAAAATTGCAATGGTGATAACAGCTGAACATGTACAAACATAACTATTTACATATACACAAGTTTCCACACATGTTCACCATTAATTCCAAAAGAAGAAAAAGTTAATGTCCCCTATAATAATCCTTGCACCAACCCGTTCTCCATCTCTGTCTCATGTCCTGCCAATTCTTTTTCATTCCTTGATTGACAACAAATATCTTTCTGCAAAATTCATATTAGCTCTCATTAACTCATGAATTCTTGCAATCCTTATCTGGCCATAACCACTGAACCATCACAACGTTACACATATTCCACAAATTGCCATCAGATAACTCTACCACTTGTTTTCCAACCCTGACTTACATTGGAGCTGAGTACCTAGAGTCACCAGACCTCACCATCCTCCCTTTCTTCACTCGCACCCACTCACTTACAAGGGCTGCTGCAATTCATTATTGTGTAAAAGATAACTTTTGTCGTCCAACAAATGTTCATCATCCATCTCTGTCTTAAATTACACAAACTTTTCCTTCCTCTTATTTTTTCAAATGGAGAAATATCTCCATCACACCTGGGAGTGTTCCTGTTACGCTGTAGTAAAACCTTAATAGCCTGTTGACAATTTTTACCATTACTAACAGCTAGTTGTATACCTTCTTTTAACACTTAAATCCACCTCTCCACAATTCCATTGCTCTGGGGATAACAAACTGAGGTGCACTTATGCATAATTCCATGACTCCCAAGAAACATTTTTATTTCATTGCATGGGACGTTAACTGTACCCCATTGTCCGTAATCAATAATTCCAGGAAAACCTTCCCTTTCAAATATTTCGTTCAAGAACTAAATAACTATTCTTGATGTGACTTGTGGTACCCTTTTCAGGCCATTGAAATAGCTGATCAATCAAAACTATGGCATACACAGGATAGTAGCATATACATGGGACCAGCTATGTCCAACGATACTCTTTCCCAAACCTGGAATGGCCTCGAAACTGGTAAATGTTTGTATATCACTATTTTCTGGGATTTATTGCTGACACTATACTCCATACAAAATCTGTCTTTTCTCTTAATACATCTATCCACGGCAGGTCACCATAATTCACTCATAATCTTCCTCTTCATGCTACTCATACCTGGATGGATCTCATGATCCATGTCCAAAACAGTTTATCTGAGATCTGCTGGTACAACCAATTGCTGACCTCTCATTAAAATATCTTCTTGTAAAGTCAATTCTTGTGCCACCTTAAAAAAAGGTAAATGACCCTTAGCTAAATAATTTTTTCTTGGCCAATATGACTTGACATATGCCACAACTTTTTTTAGATTTCCGTCCTTATCATCTGCTAAACTCCCTTGATCCTCTTTGATACATCCTTTAGACACTTTACAGATAAATGCCACTTTTTGTAAATCATTATCATCAAATTCAACATTCTCATCATTCGCGGGTAACCTTGATTAGCAGTCTGCTAAAACATTTCTTACCCCAGGGATGTATTCATTTTTTAATGAAAATCTTGTAGTTTGTATTGCCACCTGGCAATACTGGTTGCTGCTTTGCTACAACCCTTTGTTGTAAATAAATCCACTAGCAGACGATGATCAGTCCTTACCCTGAAGACTGTACCATAAACGTACTTTTGAAAAAGCTCAAAGCCCCAACAACAAGCAATGGTTTCTTTTTCTAATGTTGAATATTTGTCCTCAGCACCTTTCAATGGTCTAGATGCAAAGGCAATATTGACCAATCTTCCCTTCTGAATTTGCATTAGGACTACACCAATGCCAACATTACTGGCATCTGATACTATAAAAGAATCACAAATTGTATCCAAAGTTGCTATTGATAGGGCACAAGCTATTTCCTTCTTTAAATACATGAATTCATTAGTACAATTATCATCCCATTGAAATGATTGATTTTTTTCAAAAGATTTCTTATGTGGACAGTTTTATTCGCAAATAATTGGATGAATTTCCGCTAGTCCTAAAAAAAGATCTTAGTTGTTCCTTACCTTGGGGTTCAGGAGCTTCTTCTGTTGCCTTAACCATATTTCGTTTGAGAGAAATACCATTTTTACTAATAGAGTGACCTAGATAATCCACTCCAAATTTACATTTCTCTTTTGTCAGAGTCAAATCATTGTCCTGTAAAATTCATAAAACTTTGTGTAATGTTTTAGTATGTTCTTGTATATTGTTCCCCAAAACTAAGATATCGTCCGGAAAATCCAATACGTTGCTCATGTCTTTGAACAGTCTGTGCTTGTGTCAAGTACCAAACACCTGACCTTTAGTTTCCACAGGAGCAGATGAATATTTCCTCAATCCTCAACTCCACTACAGCGAACATGCACTGCTTACATGCAGCAGAGAGGGGGAAAGGGGATTGGGAAGAAAAGAGAGCCTGCCACTGCTTCACCTTTTCTGATCTGGACTCGAGCTATGCTCCTTGTTGACTCCTGTAACAAAGAACACCATCTAACCTCTGTAACTGTACACTGTAACCCTCTGCAAATTGACTTTCCCTTTGTTACCTGTCCTTCCACAGTGGTTAGCTGCTCTCTTGTATGTCAATTAGATCTAAATGTCTTGACCTCTCACCTCTCAGTACTGGTAAGATACTCTTGTAGACACCTGCAATAAAGAACACATTAAGCTTCTAATACTAAACACTGAGTATTATTGCCTCCTTTTATCTCAACCTCTGTTACCTGTATTTCCACTAGTGTTCTACTCTCTAGTAATCTTATATTATTATGTTTCTTTTGAACTATTCTCTGATGATTTTACAGTTCTGTTCCTTGTCGTTCAGAGGCAAATACTGTTGCTTCAGAAGTTGGTAAGTGCACTTACATATATATATATATATATATATAATTATATCTACTTAAATTTAATTCTAGAGATAGAACTGTTATTTTAGTAGTGGTTGAAGTATTGGATTGACTAACTCCAGTAATGAAGACGCAAAATTCTTATATCAATTGTCCTTTGTCACTTGTAATTTTTCCTATCTCCAACTATCACTTCTTGCTATCTCCTGAAAATACTTGTGTTAACTCTCTAGTTTTAGTCTTTTCTGTACAAGCACTGAAATAAGGAAAAGCTAGTTTTGAAGTAACTAGTCTAGCGTCCTCTTTAAATAGCGTTACATTACTTCATTTGTCTGAAATTGCTGAAAAAATACGGCTTCCTTGAAGTCAAACAACCAGGGGCATGTGTGATCTTCTGAGACCCCAAACGTTGCTGTACTCACAAGCTGAAATGGCAAATTCTCTCTACTGATGCTCCAACAAAGAAAAGAAACTAAACTCTCCCACAAAATACAAAACAGGAGTAAGATCTGGGCGACAGCTCTCAATTTCAGGAAACTCTCTCTCAAATTACGGGATTCCTTGTAGACTGAGGGCAGCGAGAACGGTTAGCGCTGCCTCTCCTCAGAAAACTTCGGTTGAAGTGCACAGCGCTCATCGAGAGCGAGCACAGCTGCGGTTGCCAAACAGCAGAAACACTAGACCTACAATCTACACTACAGTCAAGGGCGGCCATTTTGGAATTCCGCGGCTGCGAGGAAAGCCTGAATTGCAGCCATAATGAGACCAGCTTAAGGAAAATGGCTCTGCGGAGTCTGGAATAAAGATACCTGTACATTTTATAACCAGCATGACAATATTTAGGGACTCTTGGGATTCTCACCTGGCCAATTCTGACAGTATGATCCTTTGGAAAACAGATGATGCTAAAATTAGTCTGATGGACATCCTTTCATATCTAAAGTCACCCTCCGAAGTAAATAATGAGGTATATTGTTTACTAACATCATGTAATGCTATCTATCTGATGGTATGCATTTCATATATTTAACATTGAAAATACAGTAGCCCCCTTCAGCTTGGCAAACATTTCAGCAATATTAGGTAGGGGATGCCTATCCACCCACATGCTGACATTTAGATATCTTAAATCTACACATATCCTGAACTTTCCGTTGGGTTTGTGCACTACAACCACGGGTGACAATCATTCAGATGATTCGATCTCCTCTATTACATCTTGTTCACATAGTCTCTCCTGTTCTTTTTTTTACTGCTTCTCTCAAAAGCAATTGGATGTTCCTGACTTTGTGTACTTTGGGAATTGCATTATCTTTTAAAATAATCTTGTGAGCAACATGTTTTAATAATCCCAAATGTGCTGAAAATACTTTAGGAAACACCTCCTCCCACTCAGTTGCTACATTGCTACCAACTTGTAGAACTAAATCCAAGAAACCTAGTACCTGATCTGGATGAGTGGGATCTAGGGTAATCATGAGACCCCTTTGCTGTGGCCAACCCAAAAGGTAGGACCATTCTTTGGCCACGTACACGTTTCTCCAATGCTTTTACCTTTCAAACTCAAATTGAATGTGAAGTTTCCTAATACTTCAATTTGTTTTTTCCATACCCCACTAGCTTGATGACCATAGGTAATAATTTTGCTCCAGGGAACTCCTTTAATCCATTTATCTCCAATCAGATTATGTCCTGCCCCCATATCAGCCACAACTTTTTCTCCTTATCCCCTATTTTTATTGTACAAAATGGGGCATCCTTGACATTTCCACTGATCTCACACACAGTTAATACAAATTCTTCCTCTTCTATATCACATCCAACTTCCTTTATTTGATCTATAGTCTGATTTCTTACATCCAAGCCCTTGTTTCTACACCTGTTCCTGTTCTTGCACATCCTTGCGTAATGTCCTTTAATTTTCCAATACATACACACCTGAGCAATTGCAGGACTTGTTTGCCATTGGCCCTATGACCAGGTATTCCACACTTAAAGAACACATATTCTTTTTTTCTTCATTTTGGTAAAGAGATATTTTACTTTTAGGTTTACCACTCAAATTTCCTTTCTTTGATCAAGTGAATCTCTGCAGCATGTTTTTCAGATAACTCGTTCATACCTAGTTTCATCTTTTCAAACCGATGGGCAATGTCAATAGCTTTATTAAGAGTGAGATCATCTGCAGATAACAATTTCTCTTGTAACTTTCCACCTGCTACTTTTTGCACCATCTGGTCATGAACCATTTGATCATAAAAAGAATAATAATTTCATTTTGCATCTAAAATCCTTAACTCATTTACAAAAACATCTATAGGCTCATTGTTTAGCTGCCCTCTGCTTAGAAATGTATGTTGTGCAACTACCTCATTTACCTCTTTAACCTCTTCAGTGCTGCGCGAATTTCGCTGCAGTGCTGAAGGATTTAAAATCGTATTGGCTCATGACGGAAATGTTCCGTCATCAGCACCGGAGCACCGACGCTGATGACGGAACCGTTTCGTCATGAGCATGGAAGGGGTTAACATACAGCGTATCCAGTTTTTTTTAAATTTGTATATTTTTATTGAGTTTCCATCCATACAATTCCTCAATACAGCTGTGGCAGCAGTTACATATCTTATATGTGCTACCCACTTCATACCGTGTTCGGATACAGAAATACAGTTATGAAGAACAACTCTCATCAATTCAACTATAAACAGCCTACCCCCTCCTACCCCCCCCCGGTCACATTGGGAAACACACATAGTTTGTCACAGAATAGTTAGTACCACCCTCTGGGTAAATTTACAGACTGTGATTGTTTTCAGGTCGTGATCCCTCTTCCGACCTATCTCCGACCAACTGCGTTCCCTCAGTAGAGTGTGGAAGGGGGCTCTCTCCATTGGGGACCTCTGAGATCATAACCTGCGATGTCCTTGTGTCGTCCTCTAATTTGTTGTCCCTACTGACTCGCCTCATGCGGATTAGTTCCGCTGTGGCCCATTCCTCTCAATCCTTAGCCCATTTGTCCATCGTGGTGGGCAGCGAGTCCATCCAGCTGATTGCAATCATTCTTGTTGCCAGGACCAGTCCCAGCTGTAGGAACCTCCGTGTAAGTTTCTTACCCTTGGCTTTGGAATAAGGCCCAAAAGCACCTGCTTGATGGAGTTTGATATTGACCACCCCGTCACCTGCCTTAAACTGTCCAAGATCGATTCCCAGAGTAATCTCAGTTTCAGGGCAATCCCAGGTCATATGTAAGAGCTGGGCGTCATGGGAACCACTTTTGGGGCATTGATTGGGGCGATCCAGGTAGATTTTGTGTAATGTATGAGGGGTCAAATATGTTTGATGAACCATATATAAATTGGGTAAGCTTACATCTCAAATTAGAACTAATTTGTTTTACTCCTTTGTGTAACTTTCCCCACTCTGAATCTGTCAAAGGCTCTTCTAATAGTCCATCCCATCTAGCCTGCACTGGGAGCGGATCTGTGGCTTAGTCCTCTCTTAACGCCCTATATATATGGGATACCAATCTGCGGCCCCCAGACATTGAAACGTGGGCCTGGAGTGTGGCAGTTATGGGCGGTTCCTCCGGAAATGTTGGCCAGATCTCCCATGCGACCGCCAAGATCTTCGCATACTGGAGACTTTGTCCCCGACCCAATCAAACATCGACTTAGCTTCCTCCCTTGTAAGGAATTGATGCCCCAGTTATAGATCCCCCATTGTGCTGCAACCTCCCACCATCCATCTAGTGGTGGCCATATTGTGACTTATTCTTTTGATGGTATCACTGCCCACAGCGGGGCCTCCGGGGAATATGACACTTGTTTCACCACGGTTTTAATTGTGGCTTCCCATGATACAGACATGATGCTTAATAATATAAGGGAATCGTGCAGGCACCCTCAATCCCATCATGAGGAGATCAGAAAGGGGACTCCATCCATGAGTGCCGTCCAGTAGCCGTTTCTCCCAATTGTTGTTTTCATCCAGCCACTGTACGGCATGCTGAAGTTGTGTCGCTATATTATATTGGGTGAACCTGGTCACCTCCAGCCCCCCTGGTCCCACGTCCTCTGTAGGGTATCCAGCCTCACCCTCCTGCACTTGGTGCCCCACTCTAAAGCCAGTTCTCCTGGTGTAGCTAAACATGGTGGAGGAGTACCAATACCATCCATCACATGTTGCAGAGTTAATATTGTATGTATTGTATAATGCATAGTTGTGTGAATCATCGGTATGACCTAGTTCATTCACCAAATCATGGCAGTGCATTATTTACACACTGTAATATCGTAAAATATAAAATTCAATTACTGAGAAAGTGTGTGGATCACCGATATTTTGATGTCCACTGTGACATCTAAAATTGCTGCTTCGCACTGAATGAGGTTTGCGAATCACCGTGTGGATTTTCGATATTTTGATGTCCACCATGACATCTAAAATTGCTGATTCGCACTGAATGAGGTGCACAAATCACTGTGATACTTTTTTCTTTTTATTATATTAATTTTGGCTCTTCGTTTTATTGCTATCACCCAATAATGGTGTGTGGATCACCGATATGTTGATGTCTGCAATGTCATCCAGAGAAAATGGTGTGGGGATCACCCAAATAAGGATTCCTCCACCCGCATAGGAAACGTTGTGTGCGGAGGCAGAAGCGTTCTAGTCTTTGTGGCATCCTACGTGCATGCGCATGAACCGCTAAGCACAAGACTGGATCCCTCACGCACCGGGCTCGTGATTCGGCACATGGTGCTACAGCGTGTGGAACTATCTTACAAATTTGACGAAACTTTTAAAATGTGATAATATCTTGCCACGACCACCTCCAACACTGGGATTTTTTCACTAGCAACCGGTTTTCAGCAAAGATTATACCGCACTTACTCCGAAGACACAGAAGACCTGAACAAGTATATGACTCACGGACTAGTCATCTGCATATCGCAGGATTCCGGACTTCGCAGTTGATCTTCCACTTGTCGCCAGTGTTACATTCTTGCACATAGATCACAGCATCCAGATGAAGTTGTCAAGGCAAGTGTATTCCATACAGATATCATTACTAATCTTCTCAATTAAGCCTGGGACAACCATCCTTGTGTGGAATCTGGTACACACACATGCCATGTTTCAGATTCCACCCAAGACCGGCAGCATGCCACAGCCAGCTTTATTCACTGGTGGCAAATGCCAGGCTGTCACAAAGTGAAGGTAGGCATCATTGTGCTTCAAGCACTGTGCCTTCTGTAGGATCAATACAGATACTGAAAATATCAATGTACAGTAAGCCTACCTGGTTGTTGATGAGGTTACAGCTAAAACGGTCTTACCGGTAGACCATACCAGATACTGGAGCAACTGTGGTTTCTCTTTTGCCCAGAGGACACTTTTGTAATACTTACAAGGTTCCTGTACATTTTTTGACATGCCTGGACAATAGAGTGGATCTGATCCTTAAATAATCATGAAACTTTAAAAATCAATTCTCTCAATTGTCTTTGATATCGTTACTAGACGGAGTCTGACCTCTATATATTTAGACATGAGGTTTCTTGCAACTTATAGGGACCAGAAAAGTTTCCATCGAAAGCAGGAGTCAGACTACCTTCATGAAATGCCTTACATTGAAAAAGACTGAGAGAATACATTTTAATTCCAATACTTTTTTGTATGGTCTTACATAAATTTAACACGGGGGCTTTCTGTGTCTCTCATACTACCAACGAATTCTCTGCACTTCAATATCCATTCAGCATACGTATCCTGAAGGGAGAGCTGCGTTTCCCTCCAGGAACTTCTTCACTCTGTGCTGATGCAATTTTTAGCTTTCTTGTTCACTTTTCCTTCAACGTAATCTTATTTTTTTGTTTTGCTGCCGTTTTTCCTTTCATGATATCATTCTGTTTTACCCTTGCATGTCCTAATAAATATTATTTTCCCATCTCCCTTTCCCCATCATTTCCAACTTACAACCACCATTTTGTGTAGGTGCAGAGATCTTTCTTTCCATTTCTTACAGGTGGTTTCCTGGGACCTTTGCCACACTGAATATATTTAAACGTAAAGCCTATTTATTATCCCTGAAGAGATCCTATTACAATAATTTGTAATCTCGTGGCCGAGGAAGTGTTGTTGCTGCATACTCAATGGGGATCTTCCCTGCACGGAATGTGCCTCGATATGAAAGCTGCACAGTCTGCATGCAAATTATCAGTCTACCTTAGATGAATTCTAAAAACCTTATCACTAATTGTTTGTTACAGTTCTCATGTTAATTTTTCATGATGTGCCAAACAAATCTGCAAATAGTAATTATCAAATACTTGCTTGATTATTCATAATACTTAGGTCTTCATTCTTTTTTTCTAATGTTGAGTGAAATTCCCCAGAGGAAAACACATAGCCGCCCATTCCCCGGGACAGTTTTTACTTCCTCATTCTAAGGTTTGCAAGGAGGAATTAGGAATGCTGCTAGGCTTCTTAGATGTAATCAGGGTCAGAGTGGCCTAAAGGCAATCACGCAGTGCTGTGGACTGGGTTTATGGTCTGCTGGGCTGGTTTACTGTTGATTTTTTATTATACTACAACACACGTTGCCTGCCGAAACCTGAAATTCATGCAGACTTCCATTCCTTGCAAAACATTATTCAGGGGTCTTTCCAGGTTAAATTGTGCCCCAACTTGCAAACATGGGTTTCTTTTTTAGCTTTTTAATTCACTAATGGAAGGCACTTATCTTTTGCTGTCTTGATCTAATTTTTGTCCCAACCTGACCCTGCCACCCTCCCTATAATATCCATTACTTCTAATCAAGTTCTTCCTCGTCACAGCCATAACTCAGTGAGGTCTATCCTCACTCTACAACCTGGCATGTACTAGCTTGCGCCCCTATCTTTCTGTTTTCAATTAAAAACAAAAGGATTTGTTTTATTTCCTTTACGATTGTTTATATGTAATCTCCAACTACCTGTCCAATATGTGAATATGAATGAATGTGTTGATGTGAATGTAAGCAGAAACAAAAACTGAGATATCACATTGAAGGAAACCAAATGATGGGAAAGCAATTTTAAAGAGAGACACTTTTAAAGAAATGCAAAAAATCGAAAATGAAAGGAAACATTTTAAAGGTAAAATAATTTCAAGGAAATAATTTCAAAATAAATTGAAATTGGGGGAAGTTAATGGGGTATTTAGAAGGGTTCAGAGATGGGTGATATTTAAAGGTGATGAGGGATTTCTATGTGTGAGGGATGGATGGAGGTCAGGTGTAGAAAGGGGTGAAAGCCGATGAGGTCTGTTCAATGTTAAGAAATCGGTAGAGTGTAGGGGTGGTGAAGGCTTTTACATGGCTACAAGAACACAAGATTCAGAGGCCTCCCTGCAACTGTCCAGCTAACCTGCTGCAGCGGAACAGCCTGAGACTGCAACTGGACCTGCCTGTGCCCTAATCACCTCTGCTGGAGTGAGTTCCAGATCCCAATCCGCAGGTCCTTGGCCAGCATCAGTTGAGCTCCTTCTTTGAAGAAAAGGAGAAATCCTGACGTTTTGGAGTGTTCAGCTATCGTATCAGAGATGCAAATGTAAACATTTAGTCCAAAAAGCAAAGTTCAGGAAATTGTTACAATCATATTAGATTAGAAAAATTATTTAGTATTAAATTCTTCATACATAAACACCCAAAAGAGCAGCCAACGCGTTTCGCTTTGACTTGAGCTTCATCAGGGCTGCAACATACAAAAAGTAAGGAAAAAAATAATCTCTGATAAAAACCACATTGAATATTTAAATAACAATCATATTAAAATCAAGTCATAAGAATGCTCAAAGTAAAACAGAAAGTGCAATTAGACAAAACAACAATATATATATATATATATATATATATACTCACATTGATGAGAATCCAACAAAATCGTTCTTGCAGACAAATAGGAAATACCTTGTCAAACACATCACTTCAGCTAAGAATTCATGCAAGAGTTGGCAAACAAATTACTAGCATTAATTAGGTAATTGTACAGTCCATAGCTTTTATCTTCCATGTGGTTTAGATTCTGAAATACATACACCAATCTCGTTGAGTGGGGACAGTGTTTTCCATGTGTTTTAGATTCTGAAATACATACACCAATCTCGTTGAGTGGGGACAGTGTTTTTAAAATGCAAAGTGACATCAAATTCCTCACAACGTATTTCTAAGATACTCCATAAAACGCACCATAGCTCATACCATACATTTTGAAAAAGACAGCCAAGGGTTTCTAGAGGACGAGAGCATCCCTTGTTTATAAGGCACTCTGTGAATTCCATCTAAAACTGTGTCCCCTAATGTTGTATACTAGACTTCATCACTATCACAATACTCGTCAGAAATAGGCAAATCATTAATACAATTATTAAGAATTTGCAATAGTGGCGCCTGGATACACTCACAGGTGACTAGAAGCACTCTACAAATCTATTGATTGATTGAATTTTAAACAATGTGAAAAAGGAAGGGAAAACAACTATTCCTGCTTAGAGTTGGCATTAAAACGTCCCCTGTCAGATCTTCAGATCTGACTTACATCAGAACTGTAGCAGACATTCACAAAACGATCTACCACAAATTAGCACCAGTGAAAAAACAACAGATTACGTTACCACATATATCACTATTACTAAAGCATCATTATGTGTTTTTAAGAACGTAAAAACAATAGAAGGATTCTTGTAAGTGACGGAAACAGCAACCATCCAAACATAGCACGATTAGGCTTGAGGAAATCGAAAGAAAATAGA
This sequence comes from Lissotriton helveticus, assembly GCF_964261635.1. NCBI lineage: Eukaryota > Metazoa > Chordata > Amphibia > Caudata > Salamandridae > Lissotriton > Lissotriton helveticus. Next base: position 872,482,360 of record NC_136061.1, on the reverse strand, counting down.
GAGAATGGAAGTATTAATTTCCCTATTTTACATAAACATAGAAATATGCCAAAAATTAATCAAATGGCATTTAAAACCTGTTGACAACACCACCATGTAAAAACACAAGATTTGCCTCGCAATGCACGAAAACCGTGTTTAACGTATTTTCAAAAATTAAATGCAACAGTAGATGAGTTCTTCTAAGTGACTGAAATAGCAACTATCCAAATATAGTGCTATTAGGTTTCAGGGAAATAAAAGAAAATAGAGAGAATAGAAGTGTTATTCTCTCTATTTAACATAAACAAAACGGAAATACCAACAAAGAGTCAAATGGTATTTAAACTTGTCAACAACACCACCTCCATATTGAAACACAAAATTGATCTCTAAATGTGCAAAACCATTGCTTGCCAATGTAAACGATGTTTGCAAGACACCGAGACCCTCCTTTATGGGGATTTGGCATAGGGCAGAACAGTAAGTCACCTTGCTGCTCTCCCCTATGCCAAAGTGAAAAAGCAGGAATGCACCGTATTTAGCAGTATGGTGCATTTCTGTCCTTTCTCCGTGCGCTGGAGGCCTTTCGGCAGCCTAGCGCCAGCATAGGCACCCTTACATCATATTGCAAGGGTGCCTGTGTTGTCTGCAGGATTGATTTTTGTGCAGGAAGGGGCACATTCCTGCACTAAATCAATCCTTATAGCTGTTTCCCTCTTTCTATGTGTGCTGCATTCTGCAGCACACATAGAAAGATAAAAAACGAGGAGAAATAAAGATATTTCTCCTTGTTACGCCTCACCTCCTGAGGCGTAAGAATGTGGCACTTTGCCAGGTTTACATGATCTTGTATATCTGGGGCAGCGTCAAAATCTATGTCCGATGCCTGGCAAAATCCATCTAAATGCCAATGGAACTGCTCCCGAGCACAGAGTACGGTAACCCATAGATGTTTTTTTGCCACTTATTATCCGTCTGGTCAACCATACATCTTAATTCCAATGTGTTCTGCCTTTTATTGTTAGCCGTATGTCTCACACCCCATCCTGCATTCCCCTTCATCTCCGATCTAATATGTCCTCGCCTACTCTCGTTTTCTGAGGGGCAAATGTTGCGTTGGCCTTGTGTTCCCCCTTCCCCTCCCATCCCCAACCAGTCAAAAAAGTTAACTAAGTCCCCTCCCTCCCTCCCTCCCCCACACTGCTGTCTCCCCTTTGTACTCCTAGAGCACGGAAGGTTACCCTCCTCCCACCAGACCATGTGTGGAAGCCCTTTGCGGATGTCCCCTGTGCTGCAGCTACCCTTTTCTGTGAGGGCATGTTATATGTCCCTCCCTGCCCGAGATCCCCTAAGCCTCCTCGAACCACCTCGATCACTAGTGATGCTCTTTTTGTGATGGTCTCTCAGAGGTAGAAGCGGCAGATGCCCGACCATCTCGCTGTATGTCTCCCACCAGCGCCTCCCAAGCGGCAACACAGAGCTTTACGTTGCCTTGCCTTTCCCATATCAATGAGGCCATCCAAAACATTGCATAGTGGCTTTGGGTGGCCTCATAGATATAATTTTATATTCTGCACTGCTGGAGCCTCACAAAAATTGACTGTCTAGCAGCCCTTACATTTGCAATCTGGACAAATTTTGCACTTTCAGCTATATTCTCAGTCATATATGTCTGGTGCTTGAAAGAGAAAACAATAAGAACAAATAGAGCCTTTTAAACCATGCACACATGGCAGATATCACCTTCTTCGATTGCGCCTGAGAAAGCAATCTGTGAGGGCTCAGACAAGCTTAAAGCCAACCTGCTAATGGCCACATTGTCTCAATCCTTCCGTTGATAGGCACAGTCACACCATACAACACATACAGGGAAACAAGTCCCATCACACCTGGCGTCAGCATCTCAAATACACTCTAAACAACGTATCCAGGCGCTGGAAGATGTTTCACATCTTTCACTACAAACTGCCAAAGAACTCACCAGTAGCCTGTCCCATTTTATACCCATCAGCCTTAGCTTACCCTTGGTAACAGGCGTTGTCCTTACATATTCTCACTCGGTTGCCATCTTTGCCTGAGTATACAAAGAGAGGCAGCAAAAAAAGCAGGATCATCCACATTTCTTAACAGGCCAGCCTATATATACTCAATACTCTAGATCAGGAAACCAAATGGATGTTGTAGCCAGAAAGTTTTCACCCAAAAACTCTCTGGCAATCCATCCTTATTCTGTTTTTTTTTCTTAGTCTCACTCAGCCTAAACCTCTTCTATGTGAACAACAATGGTCTCATAAATCATTACTAAGTCGCCTTCTTGGACTATGCAGATCCATACGAAAAAGGAGGGAAACAAGCTGTATTTGTCATATATGCCTCAATGTATTAATGTTTACAGTGAACAAACATACTCAAAAAATGCGATATGCAAAACTTGCAACACAATCCAAAAATGCCTGACCATGACTAGTCATCCCTGAATGTGCTTGCATACCTGCCCGAGCATGAAGACTTCACTTGACCAAAAAGAAAACTCACATATATTCTTTATTTTACTGCTGACTACCAGCGATTCAAAGAATAAACTAAAAGAAGTCAACCAGATTACTCTCTTGCCAGAAAAAAAGGTAGGGGGCACAGATTGTCTTTAGAACCACACCAACGTTTCTTAAAAAACTATCCTCTTTAAGATAAGAGAGCGATCATAGATGTATCAATATGGAGACCATACCAACATGGAATTGCAAGGAGCTTCAGATTATTGTAGAGAGTGACATAACTCACTATCTGAATTAAGTCCTCGTTCTACTGCTCCTTGGAAATCCATGTAGCTTCTAATTTGAAGCAGACGCACAGTCCTATCCCCATCTCAGGGATCTCATATTGCCACATCAATGTCATGAATCCTGAAGTTAGCTCTACTACCATCCTTATTGCACAAGTGTGTGCCAAAGGATAGGTGGCATATTGATTTAAAAATGCTTTGTGATGTTCCTGTATGCATAACTGGCATGTTGTGCTTTCCACGTAGAGTGTTTCGCAAATGCACTTAATTACATTGATAAAGTGACTGTTGAATTATACCAGATATCCTTTGCCCTATTTAAGCCTAAATTGTGCATGTTACAGTTGCCACAGACAAAAAAGCCTGATGGCCAATTCAGCCTTGTCATATTGTGATTAACTCAGGGCAGTGTATAACTGGAGCAGGTGATTTTTCTAGTGGTCTGACTGTGTAGGTAAGTAATAGAAGAAATAGATGACCTGTTCTACTTCTAAACAATCAAAATAGCAGACCCAAACCAATTGTTAAATTTAGTCGTAGATGGTTCATGGGCCTTGTCATTTGCAACAAAAACAAAAAAAGAATCTGTATCAAACATATGCAATAACAGTGCTTTCCGTAGATATGGAGTAGTTTTTTTCTCTATCAGAGTGATGGATCTTGAGCAAATACCTACAAAATAATTTATTAATTTAAACGAAATGTTACAAATTTGCGGAACACATTTTAGTACATTGTTTTAAGCAACCCAAATGTTTCAATTCTAACCATTCAGATTCTAAACATAAACGCATTAAGGTTGCCTAGGAAAGAACTGGCTACCTGAGTGGACTTGTAGATAATGGAAGATGAATTGGAGTGGTCACTCCTCATTTGTATAACAGGGCAACAATGGCCTTCTGGGCCACAATGGGGTTCTGAGAAGCACTGCTGAATTTCTCTCTGGAGGATGGGAATTGGAGGAAATAAATATAGAAACCCTCACACCCGTCCAAAAGATAGGGCATGCACCTTCCAGGCTGCTTGGCAATAATTCCAGGTACAAATATTCGTGAGTAAAACATCCGCTTTAGATGCAAATAGACCCAACCTGCAAAACCCATTTTATGAGTTAGACCATAAAACAATTCCTGTTTAAAGTGGACGTTTATTGAAGATCCAAGCACACTGCTTAGGTGATCTGTTTTTATGTTTTTCACTCCTTCCAGGTAACATGATGTGAGAGAAATTAGATTTTCTCTGACTTCAGACCAATCTCCTTTTCCATTTTTGCCAACCCCTCTCATTGTTTGCCCCCTTCTTTATTCATATATGCATTTATCACTTGACTGTCCATGTGAACCAACACCTCGCTTAACCAACCAAGAGGGAAGCAAATGCTTTCAGAGCCTTTAACACAGCCTGTAGTCCCTCCCAGTTGGATAAGTGTAATGATTCTTCCAGAGACCATTGACTCTTAGTGATCAAATCTTCTAATATAGCTCATCATCCTATTGCACTGGCATCAGTAGTTATTAGAATTGGGAAAGAAAGATCGGGAGACACCCCCTTGAAGAGATTTACATACTTTATCCATCCTGACATCTCTTTCCATTTTATGAGATGTGACAGGCAGTGCCACTCTGAAGTCCAAACTGAATGGATCCCAATGAGTCAGCAGGTGACATATTAAAGTCTACCAGGGTAAACAAATGCAAACTGGTAGTGATCCTCTCCTACTACATAACATATAAATCTTTACAGATGGTTCGATAAGTGTAATAAGGCATTTTGTAAACATAATGTTGTTATATAATCTCTTAAGTTTGCATGTAGAATAACTGTCTGAAAAGATACAATCTTAGGGCCTGATTTAGATCTTGGTGGGATTGGTCCTGCCTTTGTTTTTTCTGTACTTTCCCCGCCTACTGCCTTGGCGTTCTGGCCGCTCAATTTAGATGTTGGCTGGTCAGTGGAGAGAAGACTACCACAGTCCCACCGCCTCTGCCAGAATCTTTTTCCCGCTGCAACGGCATCAGAGGCAGACGCTGCTGTCAAATGTGCCTTTCTATCGAGGCAACTGTGGTGGGGAAACCTCCAAGCGTGAGTTGGTGGAATCAATGAAAACGAGGTGAACATTTTTGGGGTCCTACCACTGAATCCGTCCTGAACTTTATTGTCCAGGTCCCTCCTGTGCTGCTGGTACTTGACCACAATGATCAGCCTTCCCGCTGTTGCCAGAATCTAAGGTATGCTTTTGTGTTGGGTGTGAGTGTACATTCAATAGTGTATGTATGTTGTTGGTGTGCAATGCTATGTGTAACAAAAATGGGCAGTACACAATTTACCTACCTTTCCATTTTGACAGATTCACAACATAAATGTGTATTGAGATCAGATAAGTAGTACTTACTTGTTTCCACACCACTATTGGCTCATTCCATTAGGACTCCACCACCAGGACACTGCCAGCACAGCGGAAACATCTAAATCAGTTTGGTGAAATCCCACCTGCATGACAGCAACAAACGACTGTTAGCCAGCAGAGAAGACAGCCGTTGTCTACTGTCTATTGCCACAACAACTAAATACGCCGTCAGCTTGATGGGTTACTTGGGACCGCAGCCACTGCAGGATGGCGATAATCCTGCCAAGATCTAAATCAGGCCTTTAAACTAATTTTGTAATCGATTCATGTTGGATGCTAGTCTTATCGATATTGATGGTTCTGACATCACAAGTAAAATTGAGTATACTTCTTTTTACTCTCTGAGGAATTTACATTTTTTACAATTGCTCCTTGGCAGGCGACTGCTGAGCCTGGTTCAGGTGAGGTCGCCCCCACACCACTGCTACTGCCCGCTGCCTGCCTGCCAGCACCTGCACCCTGCGACTGCCTTCCTCTGCCCGCAGCCCGCCGTCCGCCTGCCGTCGCTGTTTGTTGCTCTGTGTCCTTCTCCCCCCTGCTCCGCCGTTAGTGTGCCCCCCCCTCCCCCAGCCGCCGGACGACCCAGCCACCGCTGAGCCGCCCTCGGCCCTTTCCCGCCACTGCCCATTCTCGTCACCGCCCCCCCCACTGCCCATTGGCCCCGATCCCGCCACCCAGCTGACCCGCCCTCCCGGCTCCTCATTTATGACGCCCCCGGAGCGACCGCGCAGCGGACGAGCGCAGCGGGAGCACCGATTGAGCGCCGAAGGTGCGCCAAAGGTAAGCCTGTCTGCGCCCGTCCGCGCCTGGACCGCGCCCCGCGCCAGGACCCCTGGCCCTCGCAGACCCCAGCCCACCCGCCGGACCTACGACGCCGCCACCCTCAACGCACTCAACTCCGGCCGAATCCCGGGATGTTACCGAGCAACCCCGAGACGCACCCACGGACCCTTCAGCTGCCACGCCTGCAAGTTCACCTGCATCCGGACCGGCACTACACCAGCACCCGCCAAGCCGAACACCAGCAGCAACCACCTCAAGTGCATCCTGCTCAACACCCGCTCCGTCCACAGACACGCCGTTCAACTCTGGAACCTCCTCGACACCACAGCTCCTGACGTTGCCTTCCTCACGGAAACCTGGATGAACGACTCCTCAGCACCCGACATCGCCATCGCCATCCCAGAGGGCTACAAGATCACCCGAAGAGACCGCGACAACCAGACGGGAGGAGGCATTGCCATCATCCACAAAGACACCATCCGCATCACGACCAACACCGACGACACCCTGACAACCGCCGAACACCTGCACTTCCAGATACACACCGACCCCAAGACCACCCTCAGAGGCACCCTGATCTACCGACCCCCGGGACCACGCACCCAATTCAGCGAAGACATCGCCGACTTCATCAGCCCGCACGCCCTCCCCTCTGCCGACTACATCCTCCTCGGGGACCTCAACTTCCACCTGGAGAACAACAACGACCGCAACACCACCTCCCTGCTTGACAACCTCGCCAACCTCAGACTCAAGCAGCTGGTGACCACCCCCACCCACCTCGCCGGACACACACTCGACGCCGTCTTCTCATCCAGCAAGGACATCGTCTTCAGCCATGCCACCGGACTCCACTGGACGGACCACAGCTGCGTCCTCTTCAGCTTCAGAAGGACCACAATCCACCACCACCAACAACAGGTTGCACGAAGAAGCTGGAACAAGATCACGGCCGACCAACTCGCCGCATCCCTGAGCCAGCACCCTCCCGCCAGCTCAGCGAGCCCCAGCCAGGCCGCCGACAACCTCACGAAGTGGATCAGCAGCTGTGCAGACGACCTCGCCCCACTGAGGACTCCGCCCAGCAGACCCGGCAGCAAGAAGGCCCCTTGGTTCAACGACGAACTCAAGAGCTCCAAGAAGAACTGCCGAGCCCTCGAGAAAGCCTGGAGAAAAGACCCAACACCGGACAACATGACCACCCTCAAGCTCGCCACCCGAAAGCACCATCAACTGATTCACGCCACCAAGAAAACAGCATTCAAGGAACGACTGGACAACAACGCACACAACAGCAAGGAACTCTTCAACATCGTGAAAGAGCTCTCCAACCCCAACCCCGGAAACAACGCCATCACCCCATCGCAAGACCTCTGCAACTCCCTTGCCTCCTACTTCCACAACAAGATCGCTGACATACACAACAGCTTCAGCCCACAACCAACGCTCCCCACGACCGCACCAACGCCCCCCACCACCACCCTCAGCGCCTGGTCTCCAATCAACACCGAAGACACCATCCGCATGATGAACTCCATCCACTCCGGATCTCCAACCGACCCCTGCCCTCACCACGTCTTCAACAAGGCCGACTCCGTCATCGCACCCCACCTGCGGGACATCATCAACGCCTCCTTCGACACCGCTACCTTCCCGGAGAGCTGGAAGCACGCCGAACTCAGCGCTCTACTAAAGAAACCAACAGCGGACCCCACCGTACTCAAGAACTACCGCCCCATCTCGCTCCTCCCGTTTCCAGCCAAAGTCATCGAGAAGACCGTCAACAAGCAACTGGCTGCCTTCCTCGAGACGAACGGATCCCTCGACCCCTCTCAGTCGGGCCTCAGGGCCAACCACAGCACCGAGACCGCCCTCATCGCGGCCACCGATGACATCCGGGCCCTGCTGGACAACGGAGAGACAGCAGCCCTCATCCTCCTGGACCTCTCCGCGGCATTCGACACCGTCTGCCACCGCACCCTAGTGCAGCGCCTTAGCAACGCCGGAATCCAGGAGAAGGCACTGGAATGGATCGTCTCCTTCCTCGCTGGAAGGACTCAGAGAGTCCGCCTACCACCATTCAGTTCAGAGGCCACGGAAGTCATCTGCGGCGTTCCTCAGGGCTCCTCGCTCAGCCCCACCCTCTTCAATGTCTACATGAGCCCCCTGGCGGCCATCGCACGCCAACACAACCTCAACATCATCACCTACGCCGACGACACACAGCTGATCCTCTCCCTGACCAACGACCCCGCCACCGCCAGAGCCGACCTACACGAAGGGATGAAACACGTAGCCGAATGGATGATGACCAGCCGTCTGAAACTGAACTCAGAGAAGACGGAAGTTCTCATCCTGGGCCCTTCGCCCTCCGCCTGGGACGACTCCTGGTGGCCACCCGCCCTGGGCACCGCACCCAAACCAACAGACCACGCACGCAACCTGGGCTTCATCCTGGACTCCTCCCTCTCTATGACCAGACAAGTCAACGCCGTCTCCTCGTCCTGTTTCAACATCCTGCGCATGCTACGCAAGATCTTCCGGTGGATCCCCACCGAGACCAGGAAGACGGTCACCCAGGCCCTCGTCACCAGCCGCCTGGACTACGGCAACGCACTCTACGCCGGAACCACCGCCAAGCTCCAGAAGAGACTCCAGCGGATCCAGAACGCCTCAGCCAGACTCATCCTCGACCTCCCCCGACACAGCCACATCTCCGGACATCTGAGAGACCTGCACTGGCTCCCCATCAACAAGAGAATCACCTTCCGTCTCCTCACCCACGCACACAAAGCCCTACACGACCAAGGCCCGAGCTACCTCAACAGCCGCCTCAACTTCTACGCTCCCACACGCCACCTCCGATCGACCAACCAGGCGCTCGCCACCGTCCCCCGCATCCGAAGAGCCACAACAGGAGGAAGATCCTTCTCCCACCTGGCCGCCAAGACTTGGAACTCCCTCCCGGCCCACCTCCGCCTGACCCAAGACCACCTCGCCTTCAGGAAGCAGCTCAAGACCTGGCTGTTCGAGCAGTAGCGGACCCCCCCTCCCGAAGCGCCTTGAGACCCTCCGGGTGAGTAGTGCGCGATATAAATGCAATGATTGATTGATTGATTCTCAGTAAAGAATCTCCTTTCCTGAGTGCCTCCAGTTTTACTCTGTCTGAAGACATTTGAAATGAGGTTTAACAGGAGAAGAATTACATTTTATCTCACAACCATGCAGGGCCAATTAATTTCGAATTTGGTCTACCCATAGATTGTAGAATGTCTAAAGTTTTTTCCCTACTAGTTCCAAATGTTCAGAATAGTTATACCATTTGATTCTCATGAGTGTAAATAGTTGCTTGTGATAGAGGTGTTTTTTATTACAGGCCACATCCCAACCTTGGGCCTGCCCTCAAAAGGCCTACTTGAGCCTAGCATACTGTGATTACTGGCTTTGTTACCGTCACCAAATGTACCCTGCCCTTGATGATCTTCCTCTAAAAAGCTGTAAGATTTTCCTTTCTTCTTCTGATTTTTCATCCGTTATATGTGCATATGAACATCTAAGAGTCAGTTGGTTCAGGAGGCCACTGAAATGCTTTAACCACATATCGGCCATAGTTTCTATTAAACCTTTTGAGATAAATACATACATTTTCAAGAAACAAAGTGCACACATGGGGGACACGTTGGGAGTAAGTGACAGATTAAACACATCAGCTGCTTGCACTGTCAGATAATTCATGTGACATTTCTAAGTGTGATTTCAATTGGTGAGCTTTCTTTTCTCAAAGCCAGTCTCTGAGTATTTGGTTAATTAGAGGTGATAACTGTGTGTAAATGGTCTTCAGAGGGCACCTGACAGACTCTAAAAGTTAATGAGCAGCTAATAACCCAGGAACACCGAAGCAAAGCAAATAAGGAAACCAACCTTAGCTGTGATGCGAGGCGTTTAAAGAATAGGCCGATGGCCGGGACAGGAACTTGGTGTTAGTAGCCTGGCTCAGTAACAGGTGGTTTGAGGGGGGAGTTTTTAGCCCATGCTGCTACCCAATTCATTTCTTCTTCTTGATGCCAACTCCAGTCCGAGTGCTGTCTTTCTTTCAGACATTCACTGCAAGGACAGCAATAACATATCTCCCTCATTGTGTATAATGTTGTTACTAGCAGTGCGCACAAACAGGGAAGAGAGCAATTTCCACAAGAATCCAGACACTATTCTCATGTTCAGCAGCATGAGAGCAGTGCCAGGGTTGGCTGGAGCAGCCTTACTCACTGCGGGACCTGTGCCTGCTCTCCACCAAGCTGTCGTAGACAGCTGAGTGGAGAGGTTTATAGTTTGCATGTCAGGCTACTGTGGTTAGACAGTTGGCCAAATGACATGCACACTATAGACTGATGGAGTGAGCACCACTCCTCTGCTGAGAGAAAGGGAAAAATAAGTTGGAAACTAATTGCACTTATTACCATTTTATTCTTCACCTTTGTGGCACTGGCAGCAGAGGGGTGACGCTCATCTGCCCTCATGGAGGGGCCGCTGTTGGTCAATTGAAGAGGGGAGAGCCTTTTTTGTCTTTTTTGTTGATTTTAAATCTGCATTTGACTAAGTAAACCGTAAACTTCCATGGACAAGGTTAAAAACAATGGGAATCCCAGAAGATATGCTCAGAATCTTAAGAGAACTCCATATTAATAATCGGGCGAGAGTAACTGTGGACAAAGGTGGGCCTCCCAGGGAAAATAATCATGTAAAATGGTTTGCTCCAGGGATGTGTGCTGGCTCCAACACTCTTGGAATAGAACTTAGCAGATATGCCCAAAACTTTGCAGGATTCGCTGTCATTGTCATCAAATATGGGAGGATCTCATATTCCCTCCCTCTTAATGCAGACAATCTGCTAAGCTTAGCTATCATTCCAATCAACCTCAAAAGGAAATGGTGGAGTTTAGTTATTATTGTGAAGAAAAGGATCTGGTTATACTTTTTGAAAAGACTAAAATGATGGTATTTGGTAAAAAGAATGTGGGAAAGGGATGTTTTTTTGGGAAGTATTAGAATATAAGTATATGGAAATGATTTTTACTAAATCTCTCTCTCACAGGTTGCACATTAGATATGCTGAAATATAAACCCTGCTCAACTATTGGTGTATTGACATTTTTTAAAAGTGATTATGATGATCGATCACTACACCCAGTCCTCGCTGCATTTAGGTCTATGGTTCTCCCACAATTTCTGTATGGGGCAGAGGTACTGGGTTTGAATTGGTATCAGGACTGGACAAAGGAGGCTTTAAACTTTGCTGCCACGCCATCGGGCGGAGCCGTGAGGGGAACAGCGGCAGTGTATAATTGCCCGCAGAGACGCCGGGAGGCAGACGGGAGGGACCGGACCACACTCCCCAGCAGCCTCTGGGACAGCGCTCCCGTGACGCGCCAGGAGCGCCCGGAGGCGCTAGAAAAAGGCTGACCCCCGGGAGCCCAGAGGGAACACCAGGAGGCTTTAAACTTTGCTGCCACGCCATCGGGCGGAGCCGTGAGGGGAATGGCGGCAGTGTATAATTGCCCGCAGAGACGCCGGGAGGCAGACGGGAGGGACCGGACCACACTCCCCAGCAGCCTCTGGGACAGCGCGCCCGTGATGCGCCAGGAGCGCCCGGAGGCGCTAGAAAAAGGCTGACCCCCGGGAGCCCAGAGGGAACACCAGGAGGCTTTAAACTTTGCTGCCACGCCATCGGGCGGAGCCGTGAGGGGAACGGCGGCAGTGTATAATTGCCCGCAGAGACGCCGGGAGGCAGACGGGAGGGACCGGACCACACTCCCCAGCAGCCTCTGGGACAGCGCGTCCGTGACGTGCCAGGAGCGCCCGGAGGCGCTAGAAAAAGGCCGACCCCCGGGAGCCCAGAGGGAACACCAGGAGGTTTTAAACTTTGCTGCCACGCCATCGGGCGGAGCCGTGAGGGGAACGGCGGCAGTGTATAATTGCCCGCAGAGACGCCAGGAGGCAGACGGGAGGGACCGGACCACACTCCCCAGCAGCCTCTGGGACAGCACGCCCGTGACGCGCCAGGAGCGCCCGGAGGCGCTAGAAAAAGGCTGACCCCTGGGAGCCCAGAGGGAACACCAGGAGGCTTTAAACTTTGCTGCCACGCCATCGGGCGGAGCCGTGAGGGGAACGGCGGCAGTGTATAATTGCCTGCAGAGACGCCGGGAGGCAGACGGGAGGGACCGGACCACACTCCCCAGCAGCCTCTGGGACAGCGCGCCCGTGACGCGCCAGGAGCGCCCGGAGGCGCTAGAAAAAGGCTGACACCCCTCTCGCCCCGCGAGTCGCGCGCGGGAGCGACCGGGAGAAGCCCGGGACAAGGGCGGGCCCTCTGTGGCCCTCAGAGGCACAAGGAGGACGGGACGGGCCAGACCACTGACATCTTCATCTATGAGGTATTGAGAATCTGCTTCTCATTTCTATCGATCTGCTGTAGTTATCTGCTTCTTATCATGTCTATCTGGGAGGAATTGAATACCCTGTGCGGCACCAAATACGCCCCGAACATACTACCCATTAAAAGCATGGACACCAATCATGATGAGATAACTGCCACCTTGCAGAATTCACCTCATGACCCTAATAAACACTCGTCCCCAGCCAACGTATCTCCAGGAGGGCCCAACACTAAAAGGAAGCATGATGATGACTGTTTTAAAGAGAAGCAAGCCAAAATCCCAAAGATTTGCCCCAGTCCCTCTCCTCTCCACTCAAATTCTACCACATCATCGGGGGATATGGCGCGTGGAGAAGTAGAAAACCATCTATTATACTTACAACCAACTTTTATGGCACAGCTTGAGCACCTACTCACATCTCTCATAGCACCATTGGTGGCCAAAATAAACGATCTGGGGGATAGGTTATCCGGTATGGAACTGACAATCAAAACGCATACCTCACCAAGTGCCAAACTGGCATTTTCAGACGCTCCTATTCCTCCCATTATTCCGGTAAAATCTAAGCTGAACTCTCGCAAGAACGTTCATACACAAACATTACCTCTTACCACAGGCTTCAATCTGCCCATAGAACGCCCGTTAATAAACTGTATTGAGGCTAATCCAGAACTCGAACTTGTTCGAATGCCCCGAATTAACTTACCACCTGAAGCCGCCCCTTATGTGTCTGTTGTCTCTGGGATCCCACCTTTAATTCATGGAAACCATGAAACTCGTCAAGACCTGCTCAATAAGGTCATGCCCTGGTTACAGACTAATAGACCTCTGCCTACTTACCTAGATGGGGGGATTCTAAGCGTTAGGAGGGTGGGGTGGTTGGGTGCAATGCCAAAGGCCATCCCTGGGGACTTGGTGCTAATCAAATTCAAGCACAGGAATATAGTTCCTTATTTACGATCATGTAAGCAGAAAGAGGGGGATGGCCCAATCCGCATTTGGGACTTACACGACTTTTATCCAAGCATTCCACCTGTCCCGTCATCAAGAACGGCAGTAAAGAGGCATAACTCTTGGGGAGGGGGACTCTGTGCGTTTAATGCCCCTAGTTTTGTAACCCCTAAAAAGATTCGAACCCCTGTTGAAACTCTGTACTACCTGAGCACTACTCACAAGACCCAACCTATAAGTAACCAATTGTTTTATATTGATTAGCTGATTCGTTTTATCAATTTAATTCTGTTTTTTAACAATTGATATGTAATGTAATATGGTTGTATTTTATTTCTGTTTTGCTGCTGCTTTTATGATTTTAATCAAAAATCAAATAAAGCTAATTCTGATCTGATCTGACTGGACAAAGATGGAGTGTCTGTGTATAAATTATTTGCTCTCCCTACTAAAATACACAACGGCCCAGGCAATAAGCATGGAAACTAGATTAGAATCAGGGTCAACAATAGCTTTCATCCAGTTTCTTAGATTTTGAGACAAATTATTGCTATCGGAACAGCCGAAAGAAGCCTCCTTAAGCAAAGCTGAAATAATGAATAATTACAGCTCTGCTTACTCTAGCACTCTTTCAAAGAATGAACTAAAGATGAGGATGGGAGGGTTGGTAGAGAAAAGATCTGGAATACAAAAAGAAAAAGCTATCCTTAATTAACATCTGTGAAGTTTGGGAATCCAATATTTCTTTTCCTCATCTGCATAAGTTGCCAAACCACAGGGGCCGCTCCACACTGCTTTTAAGCAGTGAGAAACATAAAATGATAATAACTTATAGTTATTATCATTTTATGCTTCGTGTACTGCTGCTTCATGGGTAGAGGGCTGCTCTGCTCTCTGAGCAGGGTAGGGGAGGAGTAGTTTGCCTTCTCCTAAATGCGCAATGACTGTTTGGTCAGCCCTCTCGGGCCTCTCTAAACAGTCATGTGCATGTTCCCCGTTCTCCATGAAGGCTACTTTACAGCCTGCATGGAGAATATGCCTACCCCTCCAGCCGACATGGCGCTTAGACCAATCACAATGCTGCATTACAGCATTGTGATTGGCTTGTGGGAGGGAGCCTGGCTATCTGCTTCCTGTTCATGTCAGAGTCGGAGGCAGGAGAGCGGGAGCAGAAACGTGCAACACGACCTAAAGTTAACTTATCTTTTTAAAAAATGTGATCCCCCCATGCACCATCCCCTCCAACCCCGGCCTCCACCACCCACGAGCCATGCCAGTGGCCACTGCCTAACAAGGCAAAGTGGCCACTGCCTAACTAGGCAAAGTGAAATGCATTCTTAAGGTTCAGAATTGGTATGTATCTTTTGTAGTCTCACCCGGCTGAAATACCATCTTTTAAAAATCCGGACAGATTATGTAGCTGTGGGTTAAATATGCGTTTAACAATCCTGCACATTGTACTGGACAGTTTTTATATTTTAAATGTACGTCAGAAAATTTTAAACCTGTGTTTTCAAAATATAATGTAAGGGAGAGATCAGCAGAAAGAGTATTTTTCCTTCATATGTAATATGTGCATGTAGTTTCCACATTGGCAAAAAATGTTACGGCTTTAAAAGATGCCATGCCTGTGATAAGCAATTCAGGATTCTTAGCAGATTTCACGATTTCTATTTTAAAGAGTGTTGTAAGATTTTTTTTCAAAGATTTGCTATGTATAGTTTGAGTGACATTCAGGGATATTTACAATGAAATGGCGAAGTGGGCACCTCAAGCAATCTTGCTGTGCCATTTAAAAAAATGCAGGGATGAGCAGAATTTACAGGAATGCAGCGCACCCTTGTGCTATCCCCTGCAGTAGAGCAGCAGCTGTGTGCAAACGCAGGGACCCTTGCACCTTAGTGCAAGAGTGATTGTTTTGCAGGGATGATAGTGTTTGTGCAGAAAGGGACATCTTCCTACACATAAAGAATCATTAATTGTGTTTTGATCCATAGAAATAGCAAAAGACAAGGAGAAACAAAAGTATTTCTCCTCGTTGCACCACTTTAATGCCTTCCCTTCAAATGCGTTTGTTTTTGGCGCTGCCTCAGATTTACTAATCCTTGTACATCTTGGCAGTGCCAAAAAGCCATGAGTGTTGTGTGGCAACACCCACAGCATTACTGTTGGATCTGTCAGCCTTAGGGCGGTCTTCCCCTACCTTTTTGCCCTTTAGCCTCCCATTTTTACCTTACCTTTTGTTGGACTTAGAACTCTGGGCGCCTCACCACTGCTAAACAGTGCTGAGGTGCAGGTGCACTCCCCTAAAACCTTGTGAGGCTGGCATATCTGCCACAAGCCACTGCTACCGCAGTAAGGCTTAATCCTGCATAGGCTAACATTGGGAACCTTCCCTTATGGGATAACTTTTGACAGGGACCTAATAAGTCTGTCATGTTTGGTCTTGTTGGACTCCGGGGCAGGGAACCCTTTCCAATGATATATAGGGTTTGGGCACTACTAAGCTAGGGAACCCACTTTTATAAAGGGGACCTTTTTCTGCCTACACTTAGATTAGGCTCTGCAGACTACCCCTCCCCTCTGCATACTGATAGCCTGCCTGGGTTGGGAGGTGGGAGTGGTGATTCACACCTTCTTCCTGGGATGAGCTGTAATGGGCTCCCCTCTGTAGCCTTAACGGCCTGTCTCCCGTCACAGTGACAGCTAGGTCAGGGAAGGCAGGGAACATAGCAGAACTACCTGGTCTCTTCCAGAAGCCCCTGCCCCCAGACCCTTCCAGAGACTTCCACCACTTTCTAGCCCCTGGACTGTGGAATATATAAGGGAGGGTCCTGGCCTCACATTCTTGTTACACTGCTGGACCTGGAAGAATCCCTGCTGGAGTGACGACTGCTGCACAGGAGGATTGCCATTGGGAAGGAGGCTGACTGCTCCAAGGTACTGCTGCCCCATAACCTGCTGAGCTGCCCAACTGTCTGCTGATCCAACCCTGCGAGGGAGACTGGAAATACCACCACCAGAGTTTCTCCACAACATCCCAAAGGAACTACTTTTCTTTGAACAACATTCAGAAGAACTGCTTGGGGACTACAACCTTTTTAAAGACTACCTCTGCAGAAGTAATAAAGCTCACAGCGTTCTTATATGGAAGTTTTCCCTGCGAGGTCTTACTTTAAGAACTGTTCAGTGGGGAAAAGTGCTTTATCTGCCTGGTAGAACTGAAGCGCTATACTCCTGCCATCACTGCCACTGCCCTGGGATCAGATCGCTCTGTGAGAGCTCGATTTGACTTAGGAAGTGCTGTGGCAAGGGAGCGCTGTAGGGGCGTGAGATCACTGTTGCCGCCCGGGACAGTAATGCGCTGGGCAGCACTGTGCCGTGACTGAGGAGCTGTGGCAAAGGAAGGGCTGTGTTGTGACTGTGGGCTATTATCACCGCCGCGGCCCTGAGCCGATTTGGCAAGTTAAACTGTTCCCAAAGTCATCACTGTGGGCCCGAGCAGAAGCGCACCCGAAACTCCTTCAAGAATCCCTCTGAAGACACCGCCGCAGGCCCGGGAACCTCGGGAGGCCGTTGCCTGCCTCGCTGACGTCACCGCCAGGCCACGCTGTGATTGGCCGTAGACTCTAAGGATTCCCCTCGCGTCACTGGAGGGCCGCGCTAGGATTGAAAGCTGCCTCGAGGGTTCCCCAGCTTCGGCTGGGACAGGGAAGGTCACACCGAAGGCGAGAGAGGAACCTAACTGCTGCCAGCCCCCGTCTGGCTCCCAGGTAAAGCCCGGGTGTGTGCAGAGCCTTCCGCACCTATTATCGTCTTGGGCTGAAGGCCTCCTGGGAAACTGTTCCACTGGGGAGCGGGCTGTGGGGAGCTGTCTTCAGGGTATAGCGGGCCGACCAGACTGTTTCGCCTGCATTGAGGGCATTTCAGGAATACCGCATTTCCCCTCCCTCATACGCGGCAGTACCATGGGGGAGGCCCGTTGGGAAGGATTGTGCAAGTGCCCCCCTGAGCTGAACTGAGGACCGGTCTTGGTTTACCGCATTATTTGTGATTTGCCAAACCACTCAAGCAGCCTTCAAGGGAACGGCTGGATGCACATGTAAATTCTTGGTATCGACCAAGCATTGCAGCCATAACTCCTGTGAACAGACTTGTTGCACCTGCAAGAATGGCTTACATAGACACAGGCAACAGAGAGAACCATCTAAGAACCCAGGATTTGTGTGTGACTTTTCCTTTCTTATTGAACTCACCTGGAAACTGGGTCCATTTTGAATACTGATCTTGCCTGGCAACTGGATTCATTTATACTATTGATTTGGCTGGAAGCTAGATTTGGCTAATTATTGATCTTGCCTGCAACTGCATTTATCTGATGATTGATCTTGCCCGAACCTGAGATAAAGATATCTATATTTTTATACTTCATGGGTGTAGTGTCATTTTCTTTGGTTCGTGTTTTACTGGGAACTGTTGGTGTGTTGCACAAATACTTTACACATTGCCTCTGAAGTTACGCCTTTACTGCTCTGCGCCAAGCTACCAGGTCGTAAGCGGTGGTCCCTACTTGGACTAGGGTGCATACCCCTGCCAACTAGAGACCCCGGTTCTAACAAACACCCTTGTCATGCCCCTTCAACTTGGAATACTGTGTGAAAGGAGCCATATTTACAAGGCCGTGAAAAGCCACTCAAAGTGGTTTTGCGTGGCCTTCTAAATATAGGCCAGGACACAGCGCCACCGAAGCATCAAAAAAAGTGATGCTCCGGTGGCAGTAGGCGTTTGTAACTTTGCCCTAAAGTCGCAAATAAACTCATTTGTGAACTGAACCGTTACCACTTTAGGCTCTCCATACTCCTAGCTTCGGTAATCTAGTAAGTTTGCTATTGCTAGATGTTTATTTTATACTACCCATTCCTGGGAAGCTCTTTTGCCTCTCTCTGGACTGCACCAGGAATGGGGAACTACGAAGGCTATCTCCATTCTGCAGAATAATGTGTTTTCTTCATGCAGAGCACCTGACATTGTCAGAACACACTGCTTACAGAGACAGGGTCACCATTACTGCTGACCCCTCCCAGCATAGTGATTTGAAGAGAACCCAGCACCTGCTACAGCACAAAGCAAAGCCTGCTATGACCAGCGCTTTAGATACCTCAAACCACTAAAACACAGCTGGGAACTACAACTATAAATTTATTTAATCTCCCATTTCCTTACATTTCAGGGATGCTGTGGAAGGAAGGCACCCATGTCTGGATGGAGGAAGTACTGAAGAGGCTATTGGGAGGAAGCTGGAGATTACATACAAACAACAATAAAGGGACAAAAAGCATTTGCAATGCAATATGAATCGCATTTACGCGAGACCTATTGCATTGCATCATGGACAACGGGAGGGAGGGGGAAAGGCATGGAAAATGGGAGTGCGGGCGGGGTAGGGGGGAAAGGCACAGAAAATGGGAGTGCAGGTGGGGGAGGTGGGAGTGGGCATGGACAACAGGAGTGCAGTCCAGGGAGGAGGGGGAAGGCACGGAAAATAGGAGTGCGGGCGGGGGAGCGGGAAAGGCACTGACAACAGGAGTGCAGGTGGGGGGAGGGGGTGAGAAGGTACGGACAACAGAAGGGAGGAGGAGTAGAGAAGACAGTAGGAGAACCTCAGTAAAGAAAATAGTGGTCACAGTCTAAATAACAGGTACTGTGTAACATTCTAAGTAAAGGGGCCAGTAGCCATGGAAGGATACACATGACGACATGTACATAATAAAGAGGAACTAACAAGCCTCATAATCAAGCAGAAAGCAGCATTTACGAAGGACAAAGGCACAAGCCAATGAAAAATATAGGCGGGGAGAGGGCGGAGCTTCCCTCACGTACTGAACTACCACAGATTTTCCCTAGAGCAGCGATTGCACGCTGACTCTAGGCTCGACCTAAAAAGATAGACAAAAAACCTTTATTAAACACAGAAAAAGAGGTGGGAAGGCTAGTAAAGGCTTGCACCTCAGGTATGAAAGGACCTCACTATGAACTGACAGTGAACATGAAGACCTATGAGAAGGCAATGTGCATTGCCAACTTCACCACATGTTATGACCCGAAGATGTAAAATGTACAAACAGGAATAAAACAAAATACCCATAGGCCAAAGCACAATTGACGCGAGTCTCAAGAATAAAAGTGCATTGCCGATTTTTGAAACACAGTGCGGTCATAGTCTGTTTTCTTTAGATCTATCCTCAAAAGTGACGTTTGTCATTGAAAGAATCTTACTATTACCTTGAAATTTTCTGTAGTTATGTAAAAGGGGCTTTGGAGCTTTTATAATCTCTTCTAATGCTGATGTAAGTGTTTCAAGGCACTTATAAAAGGAATGAAGCTGCCTGAGACAAGATGGAGTATAAAACGCAAGAGTAAGGAGAAACTTCCCTGACCTTGGAGAGACCATCCAACCATATTTATTTCCCAGCCGGGGCAGACAGCTTATCAAATAAAACTTGGTTTATACTTGCTACAGTTTCAATTATCTGAGCAAATCTGCCATAACCGAAATAACTCTAATGCTATAATATTATTGTGGCATGAGCTACAATTTTATAGTGGCAGTTGTAGAATTTTAGAGTAACCGTAATTGTAAAGCCAGAATTTTACTGTAACACTATAACTTCATTATGGCTTTTGTTTCGTACTTTCTGATTTGCATAATCACAGGATACAATAAAGTCAACATTTCCATTGACAATGTTAAGTATGTGCTGTGAATGTCATATAGAATTTGCTGGCTTTTTAAAAAATGTGATTACAGCATAAAAGCAGGAGAGCTTGAATACTGTTGAAGTCTTCTGTATATATGGCAGAGTGACACATAATAAGAGCATATACGACAGAACAAATGCATGACTATGTAAGAATATTTTAGCCTAATTAATCTACTGATTTAAGAATTCTAAAGTATATGGTTAGCTATTTTTAGGAACTCTGGGCCAGACCGAAAACACGATTCTCAAAACATACAGTTGTTTTTCAATTGTCGAACGTCTGTCTTCTAAATAAATTGTAGACAGCACTGTATATTACAAAGAGCTGAAAGAACACGATGTTCAATGTCTGCTTAGGCTATAAACTATAATCAAGTTCCAGAGTGACTTATGCTACATAAGTGAGTTGACTTTTTATACATTTTGGATTGCTTACACCTTTTGCCCCATTTCATAAATCATCATAAAAGTTTCAAAGCTCAAAAATGTTCCGAATCAGTTCAAGCATCTCACATTTCATGCAGATCGTTTATACGTTATAAATGTGTACTTCCAATTCATTGGCCATTGTTGGGGTTTGCTGAGTGGTTGAAACAACCACCAGGTCCATGTCTGCTTATATGTAGTAAATGTGGAGAGAATGTGTGGTTACTTACAAGTTATCCACCCCCTACTACCCACAAACCAATGGGCTTGTTAAAAATTCAACAAGACCCTTAAATGCATGATTAGGGGCTTGGCTGAGGCCAGGAGGCATAAGTAGAACACCCTCTTACCATGCCTGCTCTTTGCTTACAGAGAGGTACAACAGAGGGTTTGGTTTTAGCCACTTTGAACTTTTGTATTGTCATCTTATAACTTAAGGGGACCTTTTAGTTTGGTTAGGGAGGGTGGGAGCAAGCTTCCAAGAAAACCCCCAAACTTTTTGTTAGCTACATTCGTAGACCCGGTATCCCTGGGTGGCTGAGGTAGGTGTTTAACACAAATGGGGCCACTCCCAGCAGAATGAAAGACTGGTCTCACACACCACTTGGTGTTAGGCTTCATCATTGATCAGTCCTCGCCCTCTAAAATCTTGGTTTGATAGAGGGCGGGCATACACCTGACGACAGGGATGCACTTCTAAACTAAGGGGACCCTTATAAGAAAAAAGTGAGTTTAAAAAGCCATTATAGATGTCACATCAATTTTAATGTAACAGGCACCTCTATGGTGATTTAAAACCAGTGATCAGTGTGTTTGGGATGCTATTGTCCCCCTACCATAGTGAATGTGGTCGACATGTTTCTGCCAGTTGGCCCAGTAGGGTCCATGGCATTCATCAGGACCTAAGAAAACAGAGTGCGGGCTCCACTCTTACCACATGTTGGTGAGAGGGCTCCACTGTGTGGGGTGACCTGTGTCACGCTCCACTTGTAAGCGGCTTGTGTATTTCAAGCCCTAGATAAGGGACCAAGTTGCCCCTTAGGAGGATGAGGGAGGAAGACCCCTGTAGTCAAACTTTCCTCAAGGTGCATCTCCCGTGTCTGCACCTAGGTGTGTCCTCAATGCCTCCTCGCCTGGCTGAGGTAGGTACCTTAGGCCAAGTAGGGACTCGCATTCCAGCGTAAGGGAAAGGAAGGTCACCTTCTTAGATAGCCCTGCTCAACCCCTCAGTAGCTTGGCACAAGCAGCCAGACTTATCTTCAAGACAAATATGTAAAGTATTCGCAACCAAGCTCACAATAATCTAATGATGGCACCACAAATAGACTCCACACGAGTTTTATAAAACGAGTATAAACTTTATATAAAAAGATATATGATAAGACCACACGATATAAAACCAACATATGAGGTTGTGTAATATTTCTCCTGGCCGGTTGTTAGGCCAGCCAGCCCTCGTAAGTTCTGGCGATGTCGATGAGCACTTCTAAACATTCTCCTGTACTCCTAATATCATGTCAGACAGTTCGTAATGGAAGAATCAGGCACTTTTACATTGTAGAAATACTGTAATGCGTAACTTAGCAATGAGACACTCTGCTATGAAAAGAATGCAATGCAAAACGCAACACTCAGGCACTTTGCAAGATAAAATAAGGCAATGCATAAGACAACCACCAGATATGTCATTATGCAAAAATAAGGCAATGCGTATTCACTAATCTGGTAAATGTGTTATGCAGGAATAAATCAATGCGCAATATGCTAATCAGGTAGTTCGTTATGCAGAAACAAGGCAATGTGTCATACGACAATCAGGTAGTTCGTTATGCAGATAAAATGCCATGTGTCATACACTAATCAGGTAGTTCGTTATGCAGGAATAATGCAATGCTTAATACTCTAATCAGGTACTCCGTTATGCAGAAATGATGCAATGTGTAATATGAAAGTCAGGTACTCCGTTCTGCAGAAATGGAATACTACGTAGTACACTCAGGCCCTGATCACCGGGCCTTAGGTGGTCTCTCCGCCTCTCCTTCTGACTTGCAGTCAGCCTCTCACAATTGCCCCCAACACAGTACGATGTTATCCCAAAGTGCAGCTTCGCACTTGGGCGCCTGTAACACCACTCCCTTGGCAATACGGGCCTTGATATGAGCCAAAGCAGAGGCTCGTGCTGCCAACACCAGTGAAAGGCTGAGAGCGTCTCCCTCCAAGCCCGCACCCCGCCCCAGGAGTGGACCACGTTACCTGTTACCTGGGGGGCCCGAACCCACTCTCCACTCCTCGCCCAGTGGCTGGGCCTCCACTGCAACTTTGTGAAATGGAAACGGCGGCTCGGGCCAGCAACTTTGCTCCTTCAGAACTGCTGGTCCAGGCCGCTTCACTTACGAAGATCTCAGGCTGCCACAGAGCACACACACATAGCGTCACTGAGTCTTCCTTTACTCCAGGCGCATGATAACTGGGCTCTCCACACACAGGTCTCAGGCTGCACGAAGATCACATGCACAGCGTCGCTGAGACTCACTTTACTCCAGTGCACATGATAACACAGCAAATCCTCCCAAAGTCTCCCGGTGCACAATGCACCCGCCCACAGCGGTGACGAGACTCACTTGGATTCCGGTGCACACGATAACAAGGCAAATCCTCGCAAAGGTTTTATGGTGCACAACACACTCGTACACAGCTGCGATGAGACTCACTTTGATTCCGGTGCACACGACCACTGGACAATCCTCACAATTCTCACAGTCTTATCCTTCAGTCTCGTCAATTTTTTCTTCCTTGGCAAAGGTCCTCATGACCACGAAGTAGCTCCAGTCTTGTTCACACTTGATCAAGTCATTCTCCAAAGTTCAGGGGCTTCAGCTCTCACAGTTATACCCCTCAATGGCTTTGAAGTATTTGTGTTGCAGGGGGCACGGACTCCTATTTAAACCAGTTCTTGGTGCCTCCCTGTCAGTGGCACATTTCTTCCTTTGATTAGTGGGGGTCTGGATTCACAATTACTCAGCAGGAGATGAGCCAATTATTTTATAGCAGCAACCCAGGCCTCTTCACCTGTAGGGAAAAAAAAAAGACCCTGCCCCCGCGATGTATGTAGGTCCCACAAGGGGATCCTATTTTTTGGAAGTGACTGCCTAGCAGGACATTGAGCCACACATACACAAAACTAATGTATTTTCTCAAAATTTCATTTTATTATTTTAGTCTTTTTTATTTAGGGCTATAGTCTCATTACGATAAAACATATTGCATATAAAAATGGAAACACAAAAATCACACTAAAAGTCCCGCACACATCATACCTATCATCAATCAAGTCCCATTCATTCCATGCAGCAAACAATCATACATTTCATTCTACAATACATCAATGCCAATTAGTATAACTGAGGTGGATCAAGTTATAATAACAAGGAAGGGGGATTGTCGGGAAGGGAGAGGAATCAAGTAGATCCAAAGGTCATAATCAGATGGAACTTCATCCCTTCTACGAATCACGCCGACCAGCGTTTCGGTGTCAGGTCCACAGGGACCACACCTTCATCAGGGCAAAGAAGTACTCAATTTGTGGGGGACACACCACTGTGTATAAAAACAAACATATATACATATTTTTACATAAACACTCAGACTCGACATATAGTATTATGCAATGTACATTATACATGTTCATGGAGATCTGTATCAATATTATCTCTCATGGTGTGGCTTTTTTAATGTGTATGAACTAGCTCCAACTCCAGGCTTTAATTCAGAAGATCATAGGGTTTTATCTCAGTAGTCCATAAAGGATCTAAAGAACCATTGTATATTCAAGCTAAGTCAGGTACCCCTATATAATTACATACATCTATGACTTTCCTTTTATTTAAAAAGACAGCGAAAAACATTCATTCAAGAAAACATTGAAACATCCACCAGAATCGATTTATGGGGGGTTCTGAGGTTTTGGATAAGGGATCCAATGGTCCACCACTAGAGGACCCAGGTTGGTATATGGGGACATCTGGTCAGTGTAAGCCTTCACCGTCTCTTAGTTAATCATTCCCCCACTTTTTACGCCCTCAGTTTACCTTTTCTCAAGTTCCAGAGAATTAATATAGAAGCCTCCACTTTGGGGTCAAGGACACCCGGACGTCATATGAAGGTCTTTGTACTGGGTTCACGAGCTAT
This sequence comes from Lissotriton helveticus, assembly GCF_964261635.1. Lineage (NCBI taxonomy): Eukaryota > Metazoa > Chordata > Amphibia > Caudata > Salamandridae > Lissotriton > Lissotriton helveticus. The sequence goes on along the minus strand of NC_136061.1, from coordinate 872,457,646 downwards.
TGGGCAAACGAAAAACATTAAGATAGGCATTCACTGGGACGTGTAGATAGAGAACTACGTTCTATCCTAGATGGCTACATTCCTAATGGTAAATAAAAGATTTTCTTTAAAGGATGCATTGAGCCTAACATCAGAGGGTAGATCATGTTTAGGGTTGGAACATAAGTCTCAGTTTATAGGGCTCCTGGTAGGGTTTTAGGCCTCCACGTTAATACTGGGTGGTGTCTAAAGTACAGCGCCTGTATGTTCAGTGTCTTATTTACCTTTTGCGATACCCGATTTTAGGCGATTAGCCTTATGGGAATTCGTCAGTCGTAAAACTTGCTCCATTCGCACGTCATCGGAGGCTAGATAAACAAGAATAATCGGAGTAAGAACTCTCTCTATTTTAAAGGGAGGTTCTTTTTTACAAACGAACACATACAGCATTTGTGTGTTGCGATGCCAAGTTTGTAATACACACACACGCTGTATTCTCGCTATTGTCCAGCCTACTAACGCTAAAAGGGGACCGCAACTAACTATTCAAAACGAGTTACATTATATAGGTCCCCCCAGGATTTTACTAGCACAGTGGCGACGCAGTGAAATTCAACTTACTAGTTCGGTTAGTTCGGGCTGCCACACTGGCGATTCTCAATTATTCTTTCTCCAGGCACAAATTGCGCGGGCGGCTCTTTTTGACGGATAGTAGTGGTCTGGTCAAGGGGGGAGAAGGAAATAAGGGAAACACAAACATTAGGCGTGCTACATGAGCTCGAGGATTCAGGGACCTGTATAGAAATAATTTCTGGGAGCTTCGTCGTACTTACCAGTTTCCCTCACATGATTCACCTCTCAACACGGCAGTAAACGACTGGTGATCCGTCCGTCCGGAGTTCAAGGGAGCCATGTTGTAGGCGCCGATTTAAATACGAGACAAGGGGCGGTCACGCGTCTTCTCCCGTCATCCTACTCTAAGGTAACTGGTCATGGAAGACAGACTATGTCCCTAGCTCATAAATTGACGGCCATAGTAGGGCTAGTTGCTTAGTTCAAGAGAACGGGTCGCAAAGAGCATCCAAGACAGGCTTTATCTTTCCTGGGAGAACTAGCCATCTAGTTAAAGACGATCCGTCCATATCTTGCCCCTCAGCAGGGAAATAAAACGATCGCATGTCGTAGTGTTTATCTGTGGAAATTGTGGACCGGATCTGTTGGAGATATTAAACTGAACTGAATAGAGCTCTAAAGAATCGCATTATGCCAGGGGCACTCCTCATTCAGCCCACAGTTGACTGAATTCAGAAAAGTAGATCCAGAATACTTCTCCGTAAGAAGAGAGAAGCATTCTGGATCTATTTTCTGAACGCTTGAACGCTGGACGGATCACCAGTCGTTTACTGCCGTGTCGAGAGGTGAATCATGTGAGGGAAACTGGTAAGTACGACGAAGCTCCCAGAAATGATTTCTATACAGGTCCCTGAATCCTCGAGCTCATGTAGAACGCCTAATGTTTGTGTTTCCCTTATTTCCTTCCCCCCCCCTTGACCAGACCCCTACTATCCGTCAAAAAGAGCCGCCTGCGCAATTTGTGCCTGGAGAAAGAATAATTGAGAATCGCCAGTGTGGCCCCCCGAACTAACCGAACTAGTAAGTTGAATTTCACTGCGTCGCCACTGTGCTAGTAAAATCCTGGGGGGACCTATATAATGTTACTCGTTTTGAATAGTTAGTTGCGGTCCCCTTTTAGCGTTAGTAGGCTGGACAATAGCGAGAATACAGCATGTGTGTGTATTACAAACCTGGCATTGCTACACACAAATGCTGTATATGTTCGTTTGTAAAAAAGAACCTCCCTTTAAAATAGACAGAGTTCTTACTCAGATTATTCTTGTTTATCTAGCCCCCGATGACGTGCGAATGGAGCAAGTTTTACGACTGACTCCGGAGTGTGACGAATTCCCATAAGGCTAATCACCTAAAATCGGGTATCGCAAAAGGTAAATAAGACACTGAACATACACGCGCTGTACTTTAGACCCCACCCAGTATTAACGTGGAGGCCTAAAACCCTACCGGGAGCCCTATAAACTGTGACTTATGTTCCAACCCTAAACATGATCTACCCTCTGATATTAGGCTCGATGCATCCTTTAAAGAAAATCTTTTATTTACCATTAGGAATGTAGCCATCTAGGATAGAACGTCGTTCTCTATCTACACGTCCCAGTGAATGCCTATCTTAATGTTTTTCGTTTGTCCAATAGCTCGTGAACCCAGTACAAAGACCTTCATATGACGTCCTGGTGTCCTTGACCCCAAAGGGGAGGCTTCTATATTAATTCTCTGGAACTTGAGAAAATGTACACTGAGGGCGTAAAAAGTGGGGGAATGATTAACTAAGAGACGGTGAAGGCTTACACTGACCAGATGTCCCCATATACCAACCGGGGTCCTCTAGTGGTGGACCATTGGATCCCTTATCCAAAACCTCAGAACCCCCCAAAAATCGATTCTGGTGGATGTTTCAATATTTTCTTGAATTAATGTTTTTCGCTGTCTTTTTAAATAAAATGAAAGTGATAGATGTATGTAATTATATAGGGGTACCTGACTTAGCTGGAATATACAATGGTTCTTGTAGATCCTTTATGGACTACTGAGATAAAACCCTATGATCTTCTGTATTAAAGCCTAGAGTTGGAGCTAGTTCATACACATTAAAAAAGCCACACCATGAGAGATAATATTGATACAGATCTCCATGAACATGTATAATGTACATTGCATAATACTATATGTCGAGTCTGAGTGTTTATGTAAAAATATGTATATATGTTTGTTTTTATTCACAGTGGTGTGTCCCCCACACATTGAGTACCCCTCTGCCTTGATGAAGGTGTGGTCCCTGTGGACCTGACACCGAAACGCGCGTCGGCGTGATTCGTAGAAGGGAGGAAGTTCCATCTGATTATGACCTTTGGATCTACTTGATTCCTCTCCCTTCCCGACAATCCCCCTTTCTTGTTATTATAACTTGATCCACCTCAGTTATACTAATTGGCATTGATGTATTGTAGAATGAAATGTATGATTGTTTGCTGCATGGAATGAATGGGACTTGATTGATGATAGGTATGATGTGTGCGGGACTTTTAGTGTGATTTTTGTGTTTCCACTTTTATATGCAATATGTTTTATCGTAATGAGACTATAGCCCTAAATAAAAATTACTAAAATAATAAAATGTAATTTTGAGAATATACATTAGTTTTGTGTATGTGTGCCTCCATGTCCTGCTAGGCAGTCACTTCCAAAAAATAGGATCCCCTTGTGGGACCTACATACATCGTGGGGGCATGGTCTTTGTTTTCTTTTTTGCCAATTTCATTCCCTATAGCCTGCCCCTTCATACTTAAATCCCCTTGGGAACCCTCTTCACCTGTAGGGGCTTCTCCTCCCCCAACACTCCAGATGCAGGTCAGCCTGTTGCTGTCTCACCTCGTCCCTTGGGTCAAGACATTCCTCAGATCCTATCGCTTTCAAATCCAGACAGTCAATCAACAGCCAGGCGGAGACACACAGAAATGTTAGAGCACAAAAACTCAGCCACTTCTAAGAGTGGCTTCTGAACACACAATGCAAAAACACCTTCATAAAAAGATGTGTTATTATTACATTGTGAGTTCAGGCATACTAAACTTCACCTTTCCATCTTAAGCTTTTAGAAAGATAGGCTGGAAAACATATTACACAGCCTTCCCATTCTATCCTATGGGCAAGATGGCCTTTCAACAGTGAAAAATTAAATGGAGATTATTTCACTGTCAGGACATGACACACATCTTAGTACATGTCCTACCTTTCACATGCACTGCACCATGTCCAGGGGGTACCCTAGACCTATCATAGGGATGTCTGATGTGCATAGAAAGGGAAGGGTAAGGTCTGGCAAGTGAATGCACTGGACAGAACAACATGGCAGTTTAACAAACTGCGCGTAGACCTTGCAATGGCAGGCCTGAGTTCCTCTTTTAAAAAAAAATATTTTTATTAATTTGCACATTAATCACATACAGTTTCCATTCAACAATGTGACAAATGATACAGTACGTTAAAGCCATTAGGGAAGATTAGTTAATTACAATCAGGATATATTCGTGTGTCGTTCTCTTGTGCGCTGCATTTCCATTTTATCAACGGGGAAACACAGAGGTTCCCACGATGGGCATTCCACTTGCCCCATTTCTTGTCCCATTTCTTCGGACATTCTCTTGTTTTAAATACCTCTTTCTCCGCTGCCATGCATGTGTGAAACTATCTTACCCACGCTCGGGGTAAAGGCCTGTCCACAGCCGCCACCCTTTCGCTATCTCACGTTTTACTAAGGTGTAGCCCAGTGTGGTCAGCTGTTGTTCCACCTCTGTTAGGTCAGTTGACTCCCACTTGTTGAGAATGCCCTGTCACGGTGTAAGGGTGATCTCTTATCCCAGGGCACCCTGGATGTGACTTGTGGACCCTTACCATATAGGTTGCACCATTGGACAGTCCCAAAGCATATGGTAGATGGTTGCAAATTGCTAGCAGCCCCAGAGGTAGAGCGCATCCGCCCTTCAGCCTATCTTTGCTAGGGTTACCCTAGTAAAATAGGGTCTGTGTTAAATTTTAAGTTGGATTAATCGAATACGAAGGGTCATTGCAGCTTGCCTAGGGGACATTGGTGCTGCTTGCCAGTCTTCATCATCAATGGGCCGTAGATCTATCTGTCATTTCTCTCGAAGCTTGTGGAATGTGTCTGGTAGGTTATTACACATTTTCTTAGTACGTCAATGATATGGCTATGGAGAGCAGCGGACCATCAAGTAACCGATCCTCCAAAGGGTACGACTCTGGTATGTCACTCATGTCAGGAAGAGCTGTTGTAAGGACATGTCTAATTTGTAGGTATCGAAATACCTCTCCTTTGGCCATGTCATATTTCACCCTCAATTCCCCAAACTTAGGGATTACGCCCTTCTTAACCATGTCCCCTATAGTTGAGATCCCAATTATATCCCATTTATCAAATCCGGGTTGGTGGCACAGAAGTCCCAGTCTTTGGGTATACCATAGTGGAGTGGCTTTTGTGAGGAAGTTTGACCAGCCAAGACGGGAGTTCCCCAGTTGCCAAAATGCACTTGTATGGGCTGTTGGGCCAAAATACTGTCCCTTGCGAGCCTTTGAGTTCAGTACCCCCAAATACCCCGCTCTCCCACTTTGGTATTTGTCCAGCAGGTAGCCTGGATCAATAGGGGTGTGATATATCCAGTGATTCAAAGAGAACTAGCTATGTCTGTATGCTATGTGTCTGCATGGGAAACCATTTGGTTTAGTATGAAGGCCCTCACCCACCAACCTATTTGGTGGCATGCTTCATCATCGGGCCCCACCTGAGGCACCGAGTGCACCTCAGGTGTGCTGCGATGCCAGATTACTGCAGAGCGGGTTTTTTGGAAGGTGAGTGTGCTGCGCAGGTGTGTTGCGTGAGATTTTAAAATTCTGTCCTTGGGGTCCCTAACGGTTACTTTATTGGTAGACCCCAGGAAGAGGTTAAAAACAAAGGCTTGGGATGTGTAGGGGTTGACATATGGTCTCCCACGTCCAGTGTGGTCGACTAGTTTCAGCCAGGTCTTTTTTATTAAACTGGCTTTCTTCAGGGCCTATGTGTGGGGGTGTTACAGGGATCTATGTGATTATCAGTGCCCTGTATGTGAAGCACTCTCTAAGGTGTTGATATATGTAAGAGGTATTTCCTCTCAGTTTGTACTCCTGTCTACAGAGGACAAAACTCCCTGGACTTCCCCCGGAGGGTCGGGACTTATTAGCACTTTGGCTGTCTCTCCAGGCCCAATGGAACACCTGTGATCCAGTCCCAGGAGTACAAACTGAGAGGAAATACCTCTTACATATATCAGCACCTTAGCGCGTGCTTCACATACAGGGCACAGATAATCACATAGATCCCTGTAACACCCCCACACATAGGTCCTGAAGAAAGCCTGTTTAATAAAAAGACCTGGCTGAAACTAGTCGACCACATTGGACATGGGAGACCATATGTCAACCCCTACACGTCCCAAGCCTTTGTTTTTAACCTCTTCCCCGGGCCCACCAATAAAGTAACCGTTAGGGACCCCAAGGACAGAATTTTACAATCTCACGCAACACACCTGCACAGCACACTCACCTTCCAAAAAACCCGCTCCGCAGTAATCTAGCATGGCAGCACACCTGAGGCGTACTCAGTGCCTCAGGTGGGGCCTGATGATGAAGCATGCCACCAACTAGGTTGGTGGGTGAGGGCCTTCATACTAAACCAAATGGTTTCCCATGCAGACACATAGCATACAGACATAGCTAGTTCTCTTTGATTAATTACTATATTCCAGGGGAAACGAACTAGCTACTCTAGTTCCTCTCTCTCTCCTTGATTAACAGAATATCCAGTGATTCACCACCATTAGTTGCAAAGCCCAATAGTAGAGCCTAATGTCCCGGAGGGCTATGCCCCCTTCATACAACCCCTTATTCAGCTTGCTCAGTGCTATTTGAGGGGACCCACCATCCCATAATAAAGTCCAGACTTCACTCTCCACCCCTGAGAAGTATGCATCTGGGACCCCGTAAGGACAGTTCTGAAGGATATAAAGGAAATGTGGGAGGGCCAGCCTCTTAAAGAGGGCCGCCCGGCCCACCAGAGATAGGGGCAGTGAGTGTGACCTCCAGTGTTTAACATCAGTGCACAGCCAGGCGAAAGTAGCAGCAAGATTGCACTCATAAAAGAGTTGAGAGTTTGGGGTAATAGAGATTCTCAAATAACAAAAACCTTCTGTGCCCACCTCTACTCTGCAGCCCGGGGGAGTCGGGGAACCAGAACCTGAAGAACAAACATTACTGATTTACTCCAGTTAATAGCATATCCCGAGTACTTCCCAAAGTTCATAAATATATTTACCACCCAATGTATGGATCTATAGGGGAAGGCAAGTTATAACAGTATACCATCAGCATGTAACGATATTCGGTCATCATGCCCTTCCACCCATTTCAACCCCCTCCCCATAACATCGCATCAGACCCAGGAAACCAGCGGTTCCAAAATTAAGGAAATAATCAGGTCGGATAGAGACAGCCCTTTTGTGTGCCCCTTTTTACTGAGAATATTCGTGATGTATAGTTGTTTACTCGCACTTGGCCCAGTACCCCTGTATACAGCAGCCTCACCCAGCCCAGGAATTTCGGGCAAAGCCCATGCGCCTCAGGACTTCGAATAGGTGTGGCCACTCGATAGAATCAAACACCATGGAGGCATCAAGGGATAACACCACTGCATCTTCCTCTATACAGTCGTGGCGCGCAAGCACGTTGTGAAGGCGCCGAATATTGAGCGTCGTATTTCTCCTGGGCATGAATCCATATTGGTCTGGATGGACCAGTGAAGAGATGATCATGAACAAGTGTAAGGCTAATAATTCCACAAGGCTTTTAGCTTCTGCATTGATTAAAGAGATTGGCCGGTAGGAGCCACACTCGTCTGAGGGTTTCCCCGGCTTACGAATCACAACTATTGATGCTAGTCGTTGATCTTCTGGTAGAATCTCTCATAACTCTCATCATACATGGCCACCAAATGAGGCGCCGCCTGAGTGGCAACCATTTTTAGAAATTCTATGGGAATCTCATTGGTCCCCATCACCTTCCCCGACTGGATTTTACTCATGGCCCTTTGGATTTCGTCGTCCGTCAAGTCCTCATCAAGTGCGTCTCTGTCACTATTGGAGAGCGTAGGCAGGTCACTATCTGAGAGGAGTTGGCGGGAGTCATCCGCTGTATATGCAGTGGAGGGGAAGTAGATATGTTCCAGGTGACTTGCAAAGGCATCTGCTATGTCTTTTGGGTGTATAACCTGTGTCCCATCTCTAAGAGTCAGCCTGGGCACCCATCTCTCACTCGGCTCCCTCTTCTCCAATGATGCCAGGAGTTTACCTGCCCTATCCCCCAGTTCATACATCTTGTGTTGAGTGTGGAGGAGTATGGCCCTAGTCTGTTCCCTCACCAGGATCTTATATTCCTCTTGTTTAAGTGTCAGGTGGTGCCTGGCCTCCACTGAGGGAGTATTTATAGACTTTTGTCCTCTAGCTGCTGAAGTTCACATTCTATTTGGGCCAGCTGCTGTTCCTTTTTTTGGTATACCCCACCCTTAGGGGTAGGACCTGTCCCTTTAACCACACCTTGAAGGCTTTCAATACAGTCTGCGCCGGGTCCACTAACCCCACGTTTTCTTTGAGATAGTTGACGGTCTGCTTGAATAGTTCCTCTTTAATATCAGGGATTTTAAGCAACCAAGGGCTAAGGGTTATTGTGGCCCGTGGATGTTGGTTAAAATATTTACATTCCACCCTCACTGGGGAATGATCTGAAATACCTCTCGGTAGGGCTTGGGGATGTCGGAAGTGGCCAATCGATGCCAAATGTGTTAAGAAGTAATCAATGCGGGAGGAGCTCCTATGCACATTAGAATAGTAGATGTATTGAGTTCCATCCGGCTGTAGTGTACGCCACACATCAGTCAATTCCATAGCTGTGGTGAAGCCCTCCATATCTGTATGGGGTTGTGACCGTAGATATCTATCCCTCCGATCATCCATAGGCATGTTAAAGTCCCCCACCAAAATGAGTGCCTATAGGAAGGTCCTCTAGTATCTTGCCGAAGTCTACCAGTGCCTCCTTGCCCAGTGCTGGTGGGAGGTATACCGAAACCACATTGAGTGCCCTCCCCTCCCTTAGCACCTCTAAGACTGCAAATCTATCCCTTGAGTCCGCCCATGTGCGTGTCGATGTGAGTGGCAAGTTATTTTTTACCAGGATACCTGTCTCACAGGATCCGGAAGTGTATTTGTCATGGATCAATAATTTATATCCCCACCTTGTGAGGGCTTTGCATTTATTACCCACCATATGTGTCTCCTGTAATAACACCAAATCGGGAGCCTGACGTCTTAGATACTGCTGCACTATTCCCCGTTTAATTTTGTGCCCCATCTCATTTATATTCCATGTGAGCACGGAGAGTGATGTCTCCATTTTAACCCCTTTGCTGCTAGGCCTTTTCCCCTCCTGTGCTAAGCCTTTTTTTGGGCTATTTGGGTTAGTGTGCGCTTAGGCCCCTGTAATTTTCTGACCACATAAGGTATCCACGCCAATTTTGCATCCTTTTCTTCCAACATCATGGGGATTCTAAAGGTACCCAGGGTTTGTGGATTTCCTTGGAGTGGTCCCAAAAATTAGCCAAAATACAGTAACATTTTTGTTTTTTTCAGAAAAATGGGCTACAAATGAAAGCGTCTGGACTTTTCCCTGCAAATGTTATCAAAAAAAGGGTTTCTGGGATGAAATCACCATTTTCCCAGATTTTTCAGGGAATGACAGTCTTTTGTCAGAGAACCAACATTTTTTACACAGTTTTGGCACTTTTCTGGAACATAGCCTATTTTTGCTATTTTTAGTGCTTTCAACCTCCTTCCAGTTAATGGTAAAAATCAGTATGAAAGCAATAATGGATCCTAGAAATCTATACATTTTAGATAAGTAGACACGATTCTGAATTCAGAAAGGGGTCATTTGTGTAGATCCATCAAGGTTTCTTTATAGAAACTAACAGTTATATATTGGAAAAATTGAAAATGAGTTGAAACAAACAGCCTTTTGTGTCAACATTTTCACCTGTAACTTCTTGTAATTATGACAGCGCTTTGAAAGCAATATATCGTTACATCCACTGAACCTGCCTGGTTGTGGGGATATATAGGACTTGTAGGTTCACCAAGAACCAGACGCACCCAGAGTCAAAAACTGAGTAGTAATTTGCAATGGCTTTTTATTATGTACCGGGTATATAGCAATTATTGTGCGAAAATGTATACATGGAAAAATCTGTATGAAAGACACCTATGTATTTCTGAATTTGGTACAAATTATAGAGTTTAGAAACAGTACATATTTGCACATTTTCAAAATTGGGAATACTCATACTAGCATGAGAATTAATGGTAATTTTTCTAAATTACTTCTTTTTTACACAATGTCTTTCATTTGGAAGGCAGAAATGCATCGAATCTCAATAGGTAATAACAGTTGCTTTACAAATCTGAAATACCCTAAGTCTCCTGATAAAAATGGTACCTCACTCGTGTGGGTAGGCATAGTGTCCACAGCCGGAAAGTGCTCAAAACACAACGTGAACACACCACATTTTCACAATGAAAATGTACCCTTTTTTTGCGAAGTGTGTAGCTGTTGTTTTTGAACCCTAGCTCTGCTGGCACCTAGGGAAACCTAGCAAACCCATACATTTCTGAAAACTAGACACCCAGGGGAATTCAGGATAGGGTGATTTGACTGCCTGCCACCATGTTTTATTACCCAGAATCCCTTGCAAACCTAAAAAATGGTCAAAAAAAGGCACGCTTTCCCCACATTTCTGTGGTGGAAAGTTTGGAATCTGCGTGGATCCACACATTTCTGCCCACCCTGCGTTCCCCAAAGTCTTACAAGAAAAACGGTACCTCACTTATGTGGGTCGGCCTAGTGCCTGCGACAGGTAACAGCGCAAAACGCAACGTGGTCACACCTCAATTTCGCAGCAAAAAATGACCCTTGTTTCGCAAAGTGCCTAGCTGTAGTTTTTTAACCCTAGCTCTGCCGGCACCTAAGGAAACCTAGCAAACCTATACATTTTTGAAAACTAGACACCCAGGGAAATCCAGTATGGGGTGACTTGACTGCCTCCCACCAGGTTCTGTTACCCAGAAGTGTAAAAAAACACACGTTTTCCCTACATTTCTGTGGTGGAAAGTACTGGAATCTGCGTGGATCCACAAATTTCTACACACCCTACGTTCCACAAAGTCTTCCCCAAAAAATTGTACCCCACTTGTGTGGGTAGGGCCAGTGCCCCCGACAGGAAACGGCGCAAAGCGCAACGTGGTCACACCTCATTTTCGCAGTGAAAAATGACCCTTTTTTGGCAAAGTGCCTAGTTGTAGTTATTGAACCCTAGCGCTGCCGCCACCTAGGTAAACCTAGCAAACCTATACATTTTTGAAATCTATACACCCAGGGGAATCCAGGATGTGATGAACTGACTGCCTCCCACCCGGTTCTGTTACCCAGAATCCCTTGCAAAGCTAAAAAATTGACAAAAAAACACATTTTTCCCACAGTTCTGTGGTGGAAAGTTCTGGAATCTGCATGTATCCACAAATTTCCTTCCACCCCGCGGTTTCCAAAGTTTTCCGAGAAAAATGGTATCCTTTTTGTGTGGGTCAGCCTAGTGCCTGCAACAGGAAACGGCGCAAAACGCAATGTGGTCACACCTCAATATCGCAGTGAAAAATTACCCTTTTTTGACAAAGTGCCTAGCTGTGGTTTTTGAACCCTGGCTCTGCCGGCACCTAGGGAAACCTAGCAGTCCTATGCATTTTTGAAAAGTAGACACCCAGGGGAATTTAGGATGGGGTGACTTGACTGCCTCCCACCTGGTTCTGTTACACAGAATCCCTTGCAAACTTAAAAAATTGACAAAAAAAACACATTTTCCCCACATTTCTGTGGTGGAAAGTTCTGGAATATGTGGGGATCCACAAATTTCCTTCCACCCGCATTCCCCAAAGTCTTCCAGGAAAAATGGTGTGGGTCAGCCTAGTGCCCGTGACAGAAAACTGTGCAAAATGCAACGTGGTCATACCTCAATTTCACAGTGAAAAATGACCCTTTTCTGGCAAAGTGCCTAGCTGTAGTTTGTGAATCCTAGATCTCCTGGCACCTAGGGAAACCTACCAAACCCACACATTTCTGGAAAGTAGACACCCGGGGGCTTCCAAGGAGGTATCGCTTGTGTGGATCCCCCAAGGTTTCCTTTCACAGAATCCCTTGCAAACCTCAATTTTAGGTGAAAAAATAAACATTTTCACACATTTTTGTGTGGTAAAGTGTGGCATCACCGGGCTCACACAAATTTCCTACCACCCAGCATTCCCCCAGATCTCCCGATAAAAATGGTGCCCCCCCCAGGACATTCATTACATTAGCCCAGTGGGAAGATATTTTAAAATAACATTAAAAATGCCCTCCCAGGGGGCAGACAAAGCAAAATATATGCCCCAAAAAGGGGAGCGACCCTTGCCCAAGTAAGGAGAAACTCTCTTAGTATACAACACCCCCCTTCCCCCTGCAGGCCGCTTAGATACGGCCAATACATGTCAGTCCCAGTCCCAAGAAGCATCTCTCCGCTCAACTGCGCGTTGTCTCCCCCATCTCCACCTGGGATGGGCCTTCGCCCAGCTCTGTCCCATGAGTAGATCTGTTCAACCATTGCCCTCCGTTCCATTCTCTACACTGGCACCGACTCTGTGCCAACCTTCCAGACAATCCCATGCTTCTGCCAGTGAGGAGAAGAACCACGTCTTACCCTCCGATTCTACACGGACTGAGTTCCCTTTTTAAGGCTACTTGTGTGGGTGGCACAAAGAGTGCTGCAGGCCTACTAGTAGCATTTGCATTACCAGTCCTGGCACACATAGTGCCCTTTACTTGTGACTTTACTAGTAAGGCAAACATACCAATCATGGACAACCAATTACCATTATACTTTATACAAGGAACACTTACACTTTGACACTGTTTAGCAGTGGCAAAGTGTCCAAAGCATCCAAGTTGGCAACACCATGCCAGAAAAAAGGTCTAGGGGGAAAGAAAAAAGTTTGGGGACTTTAGCCAAAAAGGGCCAAGTGCTACATACATGCTAGCCTTCAGAAGCCAGATGGCCAAGTTGTGGAACAAAGATTCTGACAACTTAGATGCCAGCCAGGAGGTAACAAAGCAGTTGTACAACCAAACAGCAACCTCTGTGGAATTCCAGCCTGGGCAGAAAGTGTGGGTGATGGGACCCTTGGAGCCCAGCCCCCCTCCAAGACCATTGGACTGGGTCTTATGAGATAGTTGAGAGGAAGGGGGAGGTCCCATAACTGGTGGATCTCAAGACCCCAGATACCCCCAGAGGATCCTCCATATCAACTGTCTCAAACCACACTGTGATAGGTCTGAGGTCAGTATGTTGTTGATGACAGATGGTCGAGAGGGAGAGGAGAGTGGACCTCACCCGGACTCTTGGCATCTTAAGAGAAATATGGGTCAGTGGAAAGTGTACTTACTCTGACTTCAGAACAGCAGACGGATGGTCACTGGTTGCTGGAAAAATACTCCTCTGTTTTCCCCACTCCTAGGGCTAACCATCTGTGTATCCATGATTTGGACACACGAGACAGCCGGCATATCAAGAATAACATATACAGGCTGTCAGATAAAGTGATTGCCAGCATCAAAGATGAAGTATCAAACATTTTGGAATTAGGGGTGATAGATATCTCCAGTAGCTCCTGGTGCAGCCCAGTCATGCTGTTACCAAATGCTGCCCCACAGAACTTTGGTTCTGTGTGGATTACAGTCACCAGTATTGATGCTCATGCCACCCCCCGGGCTGATGAGATGATCAGCAGGTTAGGGACTTCCCAGTTCCTGAGTACCTTTGATCTTACTTCAGTGTACTGGCAGATAGCCTTAACCAAATGAGCCACAGAGATGTCAGCCTTCTCAACCCCAAAGGGACGCCCCAGTTCAGAGTGATGCCCTTTGGGCTAAAAAAGTCCCCAGTCACCTTCCAGAGACTGATGAACCAGGTCTTGACTGAGATGGAGCCCTTCAGTGCTGCTTACATGAATGACATAGCTGTCTTGAGTAGCAGCTGGGAGGACCTCCTTTTTCATGTGCAGGAAATGCTTCAGGCTCTGCAAACGTCAAGACTGACTATCAAGAACAGTAAGTGCCAGATAGGGCATTCGGCTGTGGTGTACTTAGGACACCTGGTGGGCCGGTTAAAACGCAGCCCTCCAGGCCAAGATAGAGAGAATCATCGCCTGGAGCCCCCATAAATCCAAACTGAGGTAAGAGACTATCTAGGCCTCACAGGCTACTTCAGGAGGGTTCTCAGTGGATATGGCATCATTGTTTTTCCCTTTACTGAACTGACTTTAAATAAGCAGCTCATGAATGTGACTTGGACAGAGCCATGACAAAACAATCATTTGGCTCCCTAAAGCAGGCCATATGCACAGTCCCTGTGCTCAAGGCCCCTGACTATTACAACTAATTCATTGTGCAAGCAGGTGCCTCATAGCATGGCATAGGGGTAGTTCTTTCACAGTTGAATGAGGATGGCCTAGATCAACCTGTAGCTTTCATCTCTAAGAGGTTACTTCCCAGGGAACAGAGATGGTGTGCTATTGAAAGGGAAGCCTTTGTTGTGGTCTGAGCCCTGAAGAAGTTGAGACCATACCTGTTTGGCATTTACTTCCATATTCAGACTGACCACAGTCCCCAGAGGGGCTAATGCAAATGAGGGGTAAGAATCTTAAATTATTGATGGGGTACGTCTCCCTACAGGGAATGGACTTTACAGTGGGGTAGACCACACCGATGCTCATGCTCTTTCCAGGTTCTTTGGCCTTATTGATGAGAGCTCTCAAGTGGTTAGGTAGCTCTATCCGTTTTCAATTGAAGGAGTACATATGTTAGACCTGACAGCCCTAGGTTGATCTTCTCCAAACTTTTTGATATCTTTCCTCATATTGTTACTGAATTTGTTTTGTTGGCTTCAGACTCTGAGCACTTTACCTCTGCTAACCAGTGCTAAAGTGCATGTGCTTGCTTCAATAAACATGGTTTAATTGATGTGTCCACAACTGACACATTCAATTTACTTTTAAGTCCTTATTACAGTATACTACATGTATCCAGCGCCTGTGAATTAAATGCTGTTATTGGGAACGCAGCACTGTTTGTGCCACCCACTCAAGTAGCCCGTAGCCATGTCTTCTTCCTGCCACTGCAGAGCCTGTGTGTGCAGTTCTACTGCTATGTTGACTTGGCATTTAAAACCCCCTTGCCCAGCCGTAAACTCCCCTTCTACTACATGTAAGTCATCCCTAAGGTAGGCCCTTTGTAGCACATAGGACAGGGTGATATGAATATAAAAGTTGGGACATGTGCATTTACATTTTATATGTCCTGGTAGTACAAAACTCCCAAATTAATTTGTCAATACTGAGAGGTATCCCTCAAATAGGTTAACATTGGAAATTCCTTTTTACCTTTAATAAGCTGTAACTTTAACTCCTAATTGAGGGATGGTACATTTGTCATGTTTAGTACTTATGAGATGGTACTGATGAATCCTCTTTAATGGTAAAATTGGATTTGTGGTTACCATTCTGAAAATGCCACTTTTAGAAAGTTAGACATTTTCCTAATGTTAGCCATTTGGCGTCTGCTACCTGTCTCTGATCACTGGCTGCGTTGAGTGACCGCTAACTTTGTTTATTCCCCCTAGAGAGCCACACACAAAGGTGTGACTTCATGCATCTTGCTTGGAGGATGGGAGGGAGGAGCTAGGCACAGCCTCCCAGTTACATCTGAATAGGCTGTGTCCTGTCCATACCCAAAGGGCTTCATACCTGCTGTAGTGAATCTGGGGCCAGGGCAGGAGGAAAAGACCTCTATGCACTTCAAAGGCCCTTCTTTGTAGTCACCCCACTTCAAAGGCACACCTGGGTATAAGTACCAGACCTCAGACCCCACCAACTCAGTACACTTCTGGACCTGAACCCAATCTGCCAAGAAGAAAAAATGCTGTGCTTAAGGACTGCCACTCTGCTGGACTGCTTCTCTGGAAGAGAGCTGCCTTGCTGTGCTGCCATGCTACCTGCTGTTATTTCTGACTGTACATTCACCACTTCAAGCCAGAGTAACTCCAAGGGCTAGCTGACCAGCATTCCAGGGACATCAATGTCTTACATCCTGTTCCTGTGCCTGGGCCATAAGAGGTAGACCCAGGTGCTTGCTCAAGTGGAACCATTGCATCTCCTGCTGCAAGAGCAGAATTGACAAATCACCACTTTTGCGGGAACAGAACTGTTGTATCACCATTGGATCCAATACATTGCCATTGGATCCACCACATTGCCACCACTGTAGAGAGATAATCGAGGCATCCCATCGACTACATGGAGAAAACTGGCACATCAGCTGTGGAACTATCGCATCTCAGAACCGGCGTTTCATCTTCGGAACCAGTGCAACGCTATTCTTGCATGGAGAAACGCTATTCTTGCATGGAGAAAATCAACCCATCATCTCGACTGTGGGATCGGCACAGACAGATCGCTTGGCTGTGCTGTGTATCTTCCTGGTTGCGACTAGGCTCAAGGGGTTTTTGTTCAGGGGGCCTTGCATGGTTCCTGTATCTGGCCTGCACTTCATCACAGTTGGCATGATCTCTTGATTTATTTTGCACCGGTCCAGCGCAACCAGATAAACCCAAAGGTGCTTATTTCATCAATTTTTGTTATAATTTAGTCAATATTTCCCTCAATTGCACACAAGAGGTACAGTAAAGATCTACAAGCAAAATGTATATTCAAAACATAAAGCAAAACACATGTAAACAATTCATTGCTCATCCAAATACATTTCATATGAAAGAATCACACATTACCATATTGATATTCAGCTTACAAACAAACAACTCCAGCAATATCAAGAATTATTAAGAAGAACACACCAGAGTCAATTACAATTTGTATAGCATATATCCCTCATTATAACACAGCCCTTACTTGATTTAAATAAAAGATATTGGTAAAAGAGGCTTCTTACGTTCTCATACATTCATGCCATTCCTATCATATCATCCTACCATATCATCCATTTTATAGCCATTCCAAAAAACGTGCCCATATCTTGGCTCCCCTCTTTTTCGTAGCCCTGTCCTTTCATGCTTACAAGTTGCTCTCCAGATAAAAAAATGAAAAGCAATTAGCCATCCATGGGTTATAATTAGGAGGGCTGAGCCAGTCTGAAGCAATACAGATCTGAACTACTTCCATGGCCACAAATGCAAAATAATAAAACTGTCTGGATACCTCTTGATTTCCTAATCCTAATAGAATGAGCTGGGGTGAAAGGTGTATCCGTATGTGCAAAATAGCCTCCAGAAGCCCAATAATCCCCTGTTTAAGCCTCTCCAACAATTGCTAAGCATATGGTCCACATCTACTACATCATGGGCAAGTTATACCTACCCTTCTTTCCTAGCTCACAATTTTTGATGGGGTATAATAGAGGTTGAAATGCATCTAAAAATGTTGGGCCTGTAGCCCTGCAGATAATATTACCAACTGGCCTATCTGTAAAGACTCATAAAATGGTACTTCATTGATGCCCAGCCACAAACTCCAGTTGTCTGATTGTTTTTCCAAACCTTACTGCATGAGTCCCATTAAGTGTTGATAGATCTGACAGATCCTGCATTCTGCTAGCTTGCCAAGCTGCTCTATCATTGGAATCTTCTCCCCCATACAATTCCCCTGGGACATTTTAACAGAAATTCTCTAAACTGGAGGAATTTTAAAAAACTCCCACCTTTCAAGCCTAAATTCCCCTTGCATCTCATTGACAGATTTCAATTGATTAAGATGAATGATTCTCCAATTTTCCCTACTCCACACTGTTCCCATTTATTACAATACTTGTTGTGTAAGATAGCTGCAAAGAGCTGTGCTCTCCACCGGGGAGTGTAGTAATTATATCACCCGATCCCCAATTTACGCTTGCTTATCTTAAATGCAGATTGTACTCTTTTAAATTCAACATTTTTAAGATAACTAGGGGGCATATTATCAAGGAACTGAGTTAACATTATCACCGCTTTAGCGGCTGAAAACTGTCGCTAAAGCGGCGATAATGGGCTAGATAATATGCCCTGGAGAATTCCAATAGAAGCCCATGTTTACAGCAGAACATGGGCTTCTATTGGAATTCTCAAGGGTGTATTATCAAGCCCATTATCGCCGCTTAAGCTGCAGTTTTCTGCCGCTAAAGCGGCGATAATTGTAACGCCGTTCCTTGATAATATGCCCCCAGGATCCACTAGTCTTAAAAAACATGCATTCACATCTTCTCCCATCAAAAAGATGTTAATTGACCGCCCAGCTGCTTTCCTAAAATTAAAATCCTCATATTTTGCAGTGCGGGCACCCAATAATAGAGCCTAAAATTTGGTGCAGCCTACTTCCTCTCGCCCTAGGTGACATTAAATATTTCTGGCAAAGGCATGTGACCATAAAACTGCTGGCCATGTCCTTCATCCACTTAAGCCAGCAATTATCGAATTCCAAATGAATGGTAATGAAAAAATAGAGTACCCTAGGTAGAAAAAGCTTCTTAATTATATTACATCGCGCCACTATTGAGAGATATTAATTATACATCTGCTGAAAGTCCCTCTTAGTATTCTGTAGTACCATGGCCAAAATGTAATTCTACTATCTGTTCCACTTTACTTGTGATGTTAAATCCTAAGTATCAGCATGCTCATTTCTGTGGTTGTCCTCTAACTGTTCCCACTCATTAGCCACTATCTGACTTTTATTTTTATGTAAAAGATACCTAGAAACCTAATCAAACCTCACAGCTTTGCCCTTTGCTTCCCTCAATGGTATTTAAGAATCAGGTGTAACCATCATGATGCCATTTGTTATCTATCGATAAGCCTCCAAATTAATTGATCGAGGTATAAGTCAAGAAGAAGGGGTAAGCAAGGGCACCCTGCCTTGTTCCTCTCATTTTAGGAACAGCCTCCGACTCTGTTCCCGCTATTTGCAGTCTGGCTACCAGCTTTCTATGTAATGACTGCAGTGCTCTTATACAATCAGGACCAAATTGATTCCATCTAAGTACAGACCACAGATAATCCTATGACACCCAACCAAAAGCCTTTTCACCATTGAGTAATATCAGGAACATGGGATCCCGGGTACTACCAGCCTTATTAAATAGTGTAATTACACATCTAGTGTGATCGGTAGTCCTTCTTCCAGGGATAAACCATGTTACCAGGGGATACCAACTTACCAATTCCTTTACTCAATCAAGAGGCCAAGATCTTAGAATCCTGTTTTACATCCCGGTTTATTAATGAAATGGGTCTATAAGACACTTGATCTGCCAAAGGATTCCCCTTCTTCTTAGGCAATGCCATTTTAGTGAAAACCCAGGATAGTGGGTCGTGTATCCCATCCTGCACTTCCTTAAATATATTGCTGAGATCTATCCGTCATTCTGAAAAGAACACTTTAGAAAATGTTGGTGGAATTTAGTCTGAACCTGCCCCTTTCCCAGCTGCCAGTATAACCAACGCTGCTTTTATTTCCTCAACTGCAAATGGAGTGTCCAAGGCAGCCTTCTCAGCTGTATTTATCTTCTCTCCTACAATAAGTTCAAGATGTTGCCTGATCTCATTCTCTGTAGGAGTAATCTCTAAGTGATACAGTTCCCTGTAAAACTCCTTAAATGCTCCAAGTTGCGAATCAGTAATAGCTGCTATTTCCCCCTGCTTTTCCTTAATTTTCTTAATGTTGCTCTGGGCCATCTTGTTCAGTGGGCCTTTCCTAGCTCATGTATCCAGCCTGCGCTCCATCGCAGTCAGCCTGAACTCGTGACTGTGCAAACAGATATCTCCATTGGCACGTATTGCTTCTAAGTGCTATTTGTACTTTTAGTCTTTGCAAATGTATATCTTGACTTCTACTTATTGGATTTTTGTTGTTTGGTCTTGTTTTATATATTGCATTAAGAGCTATTCCTCTAACGTGGTCTGGATTCTTTTATGTATGGTGTTTTAACTGATTTTCTGCTTGATGTATTGCACAAATACTTTACATATTGCTTCATAAATTAAGCCTAACTGATTAGTGCCAAGCTTCCAGAGGGTAAGCACAAGATCGTTATGGTGTGTTGTGACTTACCCTGACCAGGATTGTGGTTCTTGCTTGGATAGGGTGCACTTCTCTGCCAAACAGAAACTCAGTTTCTAACACTTGCAGTACATGGGCAACTCACTTAACTTGCCTGTAGTCATGTCCACAGGAATTTAGGACAAACGAAAGAACATGGACTTAGTTCATGCCCTGTTCCTAGTGCCTCTGGCCACAGTATCTATATGGCATTTCCCCTTTGCTAGCACCCACACACTCAGTTCCTGCGGAGGGCATAGTTCTGCATCATTCCAG
Organism: Lissotriton helveticus; assembly: GCF_964261635.1. NCBI lineage: Eukaryota > Metazoa > Chordata > Amphibia > Caudata > Salamandridae > Lissotriton > Lissotriton helveticus. The sequence continues at coordinate 872,437,442 of NC_136061.1, read as the reverse complement.
AATTTCATGTTTATGTTCAGAGAGCTTCCAAAACCTATCCATTTGCCTCAGAGTTCAGATTGTTTCTTTCCTTTACCATCTTTGATTCACTCGCCTTGTGATGTCTTTCAAAGTTTGTAAACTGCTTTTTTGGTCACTTTTTTTCTTAATCTAAATGTCGAAGCTTATATGAAGCATGTAACATTTTCTATGCATGTGCTCTTACATCAAACATGCTGGCGCACCAGAATGAGGCGTAATGCCTTGTGATAAATAAAGTGTAGATTGCTTATTGATGAAACAAGTGCAGTACTGTATAGGCAATGCCAGTTATGCAATAGGGCTTGTAGCTGTAGTACTTACTAAGTTTCCTACTGTTCCATATAGTATTGATTTCAGGGTAGAAAGCTTGTTTTGTGCTTGGAAATCACTACAGCATTGTATAATAGAGCTCAGCGGGTTCGGCACCCAATCAGGCATTTCAGTTGCTAAAATACACTACACAAATACTGAGAAAAATATAATAACAAACTGCAGCAGACATCTGTGTGTGATCCATGCACAAATTGAGGATGCTGGGTTGGTCAACACTTTGGGCAGCCGCAGTCCGTGCAGGTAACAAAATAATTGATTGAGGTATAAGTCAAGAAGAAGGGGTAAGCAAGGGCACCCCTGCCTTGTTCCTCTCATTTTAGGAACAGCCTCCGACTCTGTTCCCGCTACTGGCAGTCTGGCTACCAGCTTTCTATGTAATGACTGCAGTGCTCTTATACAATCAGGACCAAATTGATTCCATCTAAGTACAGACCACAGATAATCCCATGACACCAAACCAAAAGCCTTTTCACCATTGAGTAATATCAGGAACATGGGATCCCCGGTACTACCAGCCTTATTAAATAGTGTAATTACACATCTAGTGTGATCGGTAGTCCTTCTTCCAGGGATAAACCATGTTACCAAGGGGATACCAACTTACCAATTCCTTTACTCAATCAAGAGGCCAAGATCTTAGAATCCTGTTTTACATCCCGGTTTATTAATGAAATGGGTCTATAAGACACTTGATCTGCCAAAGGATTCCCCTTCTTCTTAAGCAATGCCATTTTAGTGAAAACCCAGGATAGTGGGTAGTGTATCCCATCCTGCACTTCCTTAAATATATTGCTGAGATCTATCCGTCATTCTGAAAAGAACACTTTAGAAAATGTTGGTGGAATTTAGTCTGAACCTGCCCCTTTCCCAGCTGCCAGTATAACCAATGCTGCTTTTATTTCCTCAACTGCAAATGGAGTGTCCAAGGCAGCCTTCTCAGCTGTATTTATCTTCTCTCCTACAATAAGTTCAAGATGTTGCCTGATCTCATTCTCTGTAGGAGTAATCTCTAAGTGATACAGTTCCCTGTAAAACTCCTTAAATGCTCCAAGTTGCGAATCAGTAATAGCTGCTATTTCCCCCTGCTTTTCCTTAATTTTCTTAATGTTGCTCTGGGCCATCTTGTTCAGTGGGCCTTTCCTAGCTCATGTATCCAGCCTGCGCTCCATCGCAGTCAGCCTGAACTCGTGACTGTGCAAACAGATATCTCCATAGGCACGTATTGCTTCTAAGTGCTATTTGTACTTTTAGTCTTTACAAATGTATATCTTGACTTCTACTTATTGGATTTTTGTTGTTTGGTCTTGTTTTATATATTGCATTAAGAGCTATTTCTCTAACGTGGTCTGGATTCTTTTATGTATGGTGTTTTAACTGATTTTCTGCTTGATGTATTGCACAAATACTTTACATATTGCTTCATAAATTAAGCCTAACTGATTAGTGCCAAGCTTCCAGAGGGTAAGCACAGGATCGTTATGGTGTGTTGTGACTTACCCTGACCAGGATTGTGGTTCTTGCTTGGATAGGGTGCACTTCTCTGCCAAACAGAAACTCAGTTTCTAACACTTGCAGTACATGGGCAACTCACTTAACTTGCCTGTAGTCATGTCCCCAGGAATTTAGGACAAACGAAAGAACATGGACTTAGTTCATGCCCTGTTCCTAGTGCCTCTGGCCACAGTATCTATATGGCATTTCCCCTTTGCTAGCACCCACACACTCAGTTCCTGTGGAGGGCATAGTTCTGCATCATTCCAGAATTTCATGTTTATGTTCAGAGAGCTTCCAAAACCTATCCATTTGCCTCAGAGTTCAGATTGTTTCTTTCCTTTACCATCTTTGATTCACTCGCCTTGTGATGTCTTTCAAACTTTGTAAACTGCTTTTTTGGTCACTTTTTTTCTTAATCTAAATGTCGAAGCTTATATGAAGCATGTAACATTTTCTATGCATGTGCTCTTACATCAAACATGCTGGCGCACCAGAATGAGGCGTAATGCCTTGTGATAAATAAAGTGTAGATTGCTTATTGATGAAACAAGTGCAGTACTGTATAGGCAATGCCAATTATGCAATAGGGCTTGTAGCTGTAGTACTTACTAAGTTTCCTACTGTTTCATATAGTATTGATTTCAGGGTAGAAAGCTTGTTTTGTGCTTGGAAATCACTACAGCATTGTATAATAGAGCTCAGCGTGTTCGGCACCGAATCAGGCATTTCAGTTGCTAAAATACACTACACAAATACTGAGAAAAATATAATAACAAACTGCAGCAGACATCTGTGTGTGATCCATGCACAAATTGAGGATGCTGGGTTGGTCAACACTTTGGGCAGCCGCAGTCCGTGCAGGTAACAAATTAATTGATCGAGGTATAAGTCAAGAAGAAGGGGTAAGCAAGGGCACCCCTGCCTTGTTCCTCTCATTTTAGGAACAGCCTCCGACTCTGTTCCCGCTATTTGCAGTCTGACTGCAGTGCTCTTATACAATCAGGACCAAATTGATTCCATCTAAGTACAGATAATCCCATGACACCAAACCAAAAGCCTTTTCACCATTGAGTAATATCAGGAACATGGGATCCCTGGTACTACCAGCCTTATTAAATAGTGTAATTACACATCTAGTGTGATCGGTAGTCCTTCTTCCAGGGATAAACCATGTTACCAAGGGGATACCAACTTACCAATTCCTTTACTCAATCAAGAGGCCAAGATCTTAGAATCCTGTTTTACATCCTGGTTTATTAATGAAATGGGTCTATAAGACACTTGATCTGCCAAAGGATTCCCCTTCTTCTTAAGCAATGCCATTTTAGTGAAAACCCAGGATAGTGGGTCGTGTATCCCATCCTGCACTTCCTTAAATATATTGCTGAGATCTATCCGTCATTCTGAAAAGAACACTTTAGAAAATGTTGGTGGAATTTTGTCTGAACCTGCCCCTTTCCCAGCTGCCAGTATAACCAACGCTGCTTTTATTTCCTCAACTGCAAATGGAGTGTCCAAGGCAGCCTTCTCAGCTGTATTTATCTTCTCTCCTACAATAAGTTCAAGATGTTGCCTGATCTCATTCTCTGTAGGAGTAATCTCTAAGTGATACAGTTCCCTGAAAAACTCCTTAAATGCTCCAAGTTGCGAATCAGTAATAGCTGCTATTTCCCCCTGCTTTTCCTTAATTTACAATGGTGGGGTGGTGGGGCTGTGTAAGGGGATGAAGATGGAAAATTACCACCCAACCTGCACAGAGCGCGGCTGACTTTGGGCTAGGGGTGGTAGGAATTTGCGGAATTGCCTTTAGCAAACTTCTGCGAAATGCAAAATTTCGCATGCTTGCGAAGATTTCCAGGGGGGGTGCTTTTTTGCGAGTTCATAGTGCTTTTCCTACACTACAGATGCGTAAAGGGCCTGAAGAGTTGTCTCTCCAGTGACCATGTGTGTGTAACTTTGCCATCACGCCGAAAGGCGCCGGGGTCCCTTGAGTGAACTGTCTATCATAGTGGGTAAAGTGCGGGAATATTGTGCACAGCGCTAGTGTGTGGGGCGGGGCCAAATGGGTGGGCTTTTATGCAGGTTCACACGTTTATAAAAGGTCAGAGACTGATCAGAGCAGCAGATGAGGAGAAAGAAGCTCCTGGTCACAGGAACTGCACCAGGATTGCGCTCATAAAAGTCAAGGATGCAACGACCTCCATTAAGCATCACAGCTAATTTTTGATGGTAGATATACAGAGAAAGCACACCTGCCCAGCCTTGACAAAGCTCAAATTGTTTGGGGGGCTGATTAATGAGTTACTGAATTTGAGCTTCAGCTCGGGCACCTGCGTTAATATTCTGTAAGTGCTTCCTGTTGAGGTTTAATTTTTGTGACAGGAGCATCGTGCCAGAATGAATCCTGCCCTGCATATTTATCCAAGAAGACGCCACTGTTTTGTGCGATACCTCTACTCAACTGGAGTACTTCCTACTGGTTAATCAGTAAGTGCTACCGCGTTGGATAAATGTATAGTGCTTTTCCTACACTACAGCTGCGTAAAGGGCCAGAAGAGTTGTCTACAGTGACCATGTGTGTGTAACTTTTCCATCGCGCCGAAGGGCGCCAGGGTCCCCTGAGTGAGTTGTCCATCCTAGTGGGTAAAGGGCAGGAAGACGGTGCACACTGCTAGTGCGTGGGGCGGGGCCAAACGTGCAGGCTTCTATGCGAGTTCACATGCCTCTTGTGTTTATAAAAGGTCAGAGACCGATCAGAGCAGCAGATGAGGAGAAAGAAGCTCCTGGTCACAGGAACTGTATGGAGATTGTGCTCGTGAAAGTCAAAGATGCAAAGGCCTACATCAAGCATCACAGCTTATTTTCGTTGGTAGATATGGGGAGAAAGCACACCTGCCCAGACTCGACAAAGTTCACAATTTTTTGGGGCTGATTAATGAGTTACTGAATTTGAGCTTCAGCTCGGGCACCTGCGTTAATAATCTGTAAGTGCTTCCTGTTGAGGTTTAATTTTTGTGACAGGAGCATCGTGCCAGAATGAATCCTGCCCTGCATATTTGTCCAAGAAGACGCCACCATTTTTTGCTATACCTCTACTCAACTGGAGTACTTCCTACTGGCTAATCAGTAAGTGCTACCTCGTTGGGTAAATGTATAGTGCTTTTCCTACACTACAGCTGCGTAAAGGGCCAGAAGAGTTGTCTGCAGTGACCATGTGTGTGTAACTTTGCCATCGCGCTGAAGGGCGCCAGGGTCCCCTGAGTGAGTTGTCCATCCTAGTGGGTAAAGGGCGGGAAGATGGTGCACACTGCTAGTGTGTGCGGCGGGGACAAACAGGCGGGCTTCTTTGCTAGTTCACATGCCGCTTGTGTTTATAAAAGGTCGGAGACCGATCAGAGCAGCAGATGAGGAGAAAGAAGCTCCTGGTCACAGGAACTGCACGGGGATTGCGCTCGTGAAAGTCAAGGATGCAAAGGCCTCCATCAAGCATCACAGCTAATTTTCGACGGTAGATATGGGGAGAAAGGCAAAGCACACCTGCCCAGCCTCGATAAAGCTCACGATTTGTTTTGGCTGATTAATGAGTTACTGAATTTGAGCTTCAACTCGGGCACCTGCTTTATTTATATATGTAAGTGCTTCCTGTTGAGGTTTAATTTTTGTGACAGGAGCACTGTGCCAGAAAGAATCCTGCCCTGCATATTTATCCAAGAAGACGGCACCGTTTTGCAATACAATTCCGTTCCGCTGCTGATCGTGGAAGTTTTGACATTTTCGCGTTCTGCGCAGATCGGAAAAATGCCGAAATTTCGCAAGTTCTGCGAGCGGAACAGAATTTGCCGCCCACCCCTACTTTGGGCCAGATGTACAAACATTAGGAATACATATTTCCTAATTGCAAATCTCTCCGAATCGCATTTAGAAAATCAGTATTCCTAATGCATAAAACTCATTGAGTTTTAGTAAGAGATTCCTTGTGTGTCAGACATTGACCTACTACATGAATATTAATGAGGTTGTCAGCAGTTTGAGACCCATTAGGAATCACAGCCATCACAGTGATGGTGGCCTGCTGAGGTAAGCAGACCACCATGTCTGTGATTGTTTTTAAGAAAGCAATCTTTTTATTTTTACATGCACCCCATTTCCCTTAAAGAAAACCAGGATGCTTTTGAAAATTAAATAACTTAAACCTTGACGTTTAATTTTTAGTCAGTAATCCGAAAATAATTGTATTTGAATTCTCTAATGAATACTGGACACTCCAGGCATGTGTCCATTATGACTTTTTCTGAGGCTCATCTACTTTCCAACAGAAACAGGCTAAATGTATTGATGCTTTAAGATCATCAAAATAACAGTGTGCCTCTACTTCTTTAATAGAATGGATTCCGTTCCCCTACTTTTTTATTTAAAACATGTGTCCCAGATGTCAGAAATAGCCATTGCCTATAGATAAGGCTCGTCGTTCAGGGACGAACGAGTGGGCAGAGAAGGTAAAGGACAGTCTTTTTCTTCTTGCCCAGAGAAGACAAGGACAGTGTCCACTTCTCCTCTGCTCTGGGAGCTGCCCCCCTCTCTTTCTTCCTCTTAGTCCCTCTTTTTCTGTCTAGCTCCACCTCACTTTCTGAAAACCGTGACTTCAAGAAATGGTTCTTAACCTCTCTTTCCTCCAATTTTTATTTGTTCCCATGTGAAATGGATCTAAAAAAGAAAAACACTTTTGCTGGAACTGTTGTCTTTTTAGAAGTTTTTCTATTTCAAAGTGAAGCCTAGGGAATAAAAGGTTAAAAATATAACAAATAAATAACTAAATAAAGCAAGACAGAGTGGTCACAAATTGGCCAGATTGATTTTGTTCACACCCAAACACATCAGCATCACATGACAGAGTTTGCCAGTGAAGCGCTAATTTTATTTTCTTGTCTGTCTTTGAACACCATTGTTTTACCCAGGTGGGGAAGTGCACCAATCCTGGAGGTACTGCATTGCCTGATTGATGAGTGGATTCGAAAACAAAATCTGTTCTGCAGCTCTGAGTTCATCAATGTGGCCTTTTAATCCATACTGCTTACGTTTTGTAAGGATAAAGGCAATGGACATTAAAAAAGGTCTCTTCCTACCCTTAACTTTTCAGGAAAAAACACTCACTGATTTCTGATTAATGAGTGTAAAAAGGGTTACGGTAACTATGTTGTTTCTTCCTACAATTGCACATGCTTTACTTGCATTCCCTATGAGAGTTTGTTTTTTCCAGGATGTTGTTACTTTTTTTTTAGGCAGCATATTGCTCTTTTTTAGTGCGTAATTTGAATACAGTCGCATCTAGGTGTTTATAGCAGGCACAATCGGGTTGTATTTGAAGGCAGTGTGAGTTTCTTTCAGTGGGGCAGTATGGTGTTAAGTTGGGGGAGGATGTGGCACTATAGTCAGAGCTGCCGAATTTTGAAGTGGGGACCCAGGTTTGGCTGTCATGGCCAGTCAACAAGACCACTCTCCCGAGGGAGCACATTCCCATGCTAGACCTTAGAAGGCCTTGCAAAGCCTTAGAATCCCTGAGGCCTCATTTATGCATATGGCCATGTCTGAACTGGGGTGGCTTGGTGAGCAAAATAACGATGGATTAAACCCAGATCTGTGACTAGGGATGAATGTTTTGCCATTGTGCAACATTCCGTCCATCATCTTGTGTGGTTTGCTGTTCACCCTCAGTGGGAAGGGTATGCCCAAATGTGGGTCCCGTGCTCACTACGCCACTGGAGTCAAGCTATCCTGGCTGAAGACGGCTGATAGCCAGAAACCGGTCCTAGGATGCTTGATTCCGGTCCAGGGAAGAAATGGCTAGGCAGTTCGGGCTGGTCATGTTCCCATGAGGCACAGGACCAAGACTGATTTGCATATGGCCATCTCTGAACTGGGGTGGCTTGGTGAGCAAAATAACAATGGATTAAACCCAGATCTGTGACTGGGGGTGAATGTTTTTCCATTGTGCAACATTCCGTCCATCATCTTGTGTGTTTTGCTCATTTATGAGTCGCCTTATACTGTTGGAACGTCACTTTTTGTGCCCCATATTTACAAGGCAGCACTAAGCCACTTTTTTTGACTTAATGCTGCCTTGTAAATATTGTTTCCTTTAACGCAGTTTTCTTAAACAGACGTGCAAAGGGTGTTCCTGGGAAGTTCCCAGAACCATCCAGGGCATTTTGACACTGCCCCAGATTTACTCTGATTTACAAAAACGTGTGCCTGCCCAGGGGAGGTGCAAGTGAGGCACAACAAGGAGAAATATCTTTATTTCTCCAAGTTTTTCCTTTTTCTATGTGTGCTTCATTCTGTACAACGAGGACAAATATCTTTATTTCTCCTTGTTTTTTCTTTTTCTATGTATGCTGCAGTCTGCAGCACTCATATAAAAAGGAATTTGCCTCTTGTAATTGTTTTAGTGCATCCTCATCCCCACAATGCAGGAACCCTTGCACCATGGTGGAAAGGTGCCTGCATTGGTCCATGGCAGCCTATTGTGTGCCGGCACAGAGGAAAAGGACAGGAATGCGCTTTATCCTGAGACAGCGCATTCCTGATCTGTTCTTTTGACGTAGGGCAGCGCAGCACGAAGGCCTGCTCTGCTGTGCTGCCCTACGGACAGGCTATGAAGCAGAACACTCTAGAGTGATAGTGACTCTGTCACTGAGGTCACAGGGCCCTTGAGAAGGGCCGGCTCTAGGGCAGTGTGACTGGTGTGACCGCACCAGGCGCTGACTTTGGGTGGGGTGTCAGCAACAATAAAAATATCATGACAACTCTGGTTATTATTGTTCTTCCTAGAGAAAAGGTCAGAGTTATGTCTTGTGGAAGTTTTGGCTCACAGAAGGTAGCACAGAGGGTTAATGTGCCTGCTGAAAAGAATATGTACCATGCAGATCACAAAGTGCACATAATATAAATAGGTCAGTGAGTTACTGCTTTTGTCAGCGAGATCCTTTTGTTACCTGCAGTTTATAAGTTAAAATCCGAACATAGAACATTTTTATCACCGCGTAATGCCAGAATTTATCGCCGCGTTAGTGTCTTATTAGCAACACACCACTAACAGGCAATAGCTTCCCTTTCAGCCAGAAATGGTAGTCGATAGATTGAGCGATAAAATGCCTCACGCTATGGTGAAAAAAGTGATAATGTGCCAAATAGAGATGGAATCCAATCGCTAATTGGCACGAGGCTTGCATTTTCTCACGTTCGGCAGGAAAATGCACTTCAAAAGGCCCTTCGCGCATGAAAAAAAAGGAAAATACCAGAGAAGCCAGGGATGAAGCTGGGACCTGTGCAGAGGCCACAAACACCCACAAAAATACCCAGAAGGACCAGCCAGAGACCCATGTGAAGGCCAAGAAGAAAGGGAATCCAACGTTCAGCACACAGGAAAACCAGGTCTCGATTGCGAAGGTGACTGAATGTGTGACATACTCACAGAACCAAAATGTGCCTGTAAAGCAGTATGACAACCAAAGTATGACAGCCAGCAAGGATAGCAAAGTTGCAGCAATTAAAGAGAAAGTCAATAATTTCACCCTCAACCCTTAGATCAAATTGCACTCCTCCACCCCGAGTCCACACATCTGCCATGCAGAAAACAGTATTCCACCTCAGTCCTAATGTGAGTTGCCCATCACACCATCATGTGCAATTAAACAACCGTCTGGTAAGTCAAATGTGTCAGTGTACCATTTTGCAGTCAGGTAGTTATCACCCAGATGCTAAGCCAGCCATTGAATACCTGAACGAGGACAGCATGTATCATCCATGTCAGCAGCTATGTGGCACATACACAAAAACACATCTCCCTACCATTTGCTTCTCTTGTGATGCTTGTGGTGACAATGCCTGAGCACCATAAATAGTCATCAGGAAATGCACATACATAAAATCACGGACCACTTACACACCACACGTGGGGTCAGCCTTGAGGGTAATCAGTGTTGACACTGTCTGTTCAGACAGCAACAACAATAGACACTCATGCTGCACCATACTCACAATGGGTAAGGCAACAGGAGGGCAGAAAGCATTACATGCAAGATAAAAAATGAAGGATGACATGCACACAAGAATAATAACAATAGACAAAGCTACCTGGATACACATGTGTACTACATAGTGCAGCACACGTTGAAACAGTAAGTAGGCTCCCATTGCTAATGTGCCTAATGGGGTCCCTCCTCACACATAGCTCATCTTGCACAAAACACATGGACATGTGCATTACCATGCACAGCTGCGTGTCCATAAGCCAAGCTGATAATGCAAGTGACAGTGGATGAAGAATAAAATGCCTACAAGCACAACATCCTGACATGGTGCAAGACACCTTAACGAGGTGGCTGAGTGTGGACCACATCCTTAAATGAGCAGCCCACACTCTTACACATTCTCGTGTACATATAACCCCTGACATATACAAGACATTTGATAACAACTCTGACCAAGACCCATATTCCACCCAGCTTGCAACATCTCAGCACTGTAAATGCACAGAAGTGAAAGGCTCGCTGCCTTAAAGGTACAACGGGCAGTAAAACTAAAGCTGCAGGTGCCATCATCACACAATGCAGTGCACACACATACAAACCTTAGCTCATCCACATTGACCACTATGTGGTACAAACTGCATCACTCACACAAATGAACATAGGACACAACAAGTGCTCTTGTGTGTACCAATACAACAAGCATCCTTTGTCATAGATGTAAACTGTGGGATGACAATGTACTACAACAACATCACATTGGTTATGTCCTCAAAGGAATCACTATCCCGCATCAAATAGGCATCTCCCCAAAAACAGTCAGAATGTACATTATGTCCTGCAGTCTGTATGTAAACTCATACAATGCATGATCATACATGAAACATACTGTTAAAATGTATCTCTACTATCACACTGTAGAGGGAGACACACCACCTCCTGGACAGTAGCCTTGCCCAACCTTCACTGATGACAAGGACGATTGCACCACCATTGATCAGGGCAAACTGCAAATTCTGCTCAACTCACTCAGCACCCCACCTTCAGAATCAGGGCCCCCCTTCAGCAATGAGGCAAACCCACCCCCTGCACAAACCAACCAGCAGCAAGTACCTCCCACCACTGCTGGCTCCCAGGACCTCGAGGCCCCACAACTGGCATTCCAACACCGTGAACTAGAGGTGCGGGTGGGGTTTGAGATGCTGGCGGCCAAACTTGATGCCATACTTGGGTGTCTGAGTGCCATCCGTGACCACATACAGAAGCTCACTGACACCCACAGCCTGCTCGATGCTCTCCAACGGACCATGGCTGACATTGCTGGAGTCATGATTCTGAGACAACAACAACTCTCTGCTCAAAATGGCTCCAGCAATCTCCGCTAGGATTTGGCCAACATCAGTAAAATCATGGAGAGCATGGGGCGGATGAAGGCACAACAAATGGCTGCCAGGACTGGACACCAGTGCAATGTTGTTGAAATCAATCATACCCTGCAGCTGCTCATCACTGCATTGCTGCCCCAAGGTCTGGTGTCAATGAATGCTGCAGCTGCTTCTACATCCTCATCTCCACCCCCTTGTGTGTCAGTGCCTCACAGTGCTGCACCCACTATACCACCACCCACATGTGAGGCACATGACACATCAGAGGAGTAAGATGAGGATGATAGTACAATATTGTGTAGTGTAGTTCCTATATTCCCAATAGGCTGTGCGCATTGGAATAATATATTCAGCAGTGTAGACGTAGGACTGAGGTCAACTAGGTCTCTACTGACTATATTAGACTTAAGGTTTGCCAGCTAGCTCAGAGGTCACTAGAAACTTTCTCGAATAAACGAGGAGGAGTTTAACCTCCCTGGATAGACAAGAAGGGATTAGCTTCTGACAACCATATAACATGACAACGTTGCTCCCTCAGAATAAGAGTGTATCTCTAGAGTCGTGTGAAAACAATAGACAGCTATTTCACTCAGTCAAGTGTGCATACTTAGTTTCACCAGAGTGCAGAGAAAAGAGAGACGGGCGTTTTCAATAAAAGGTGTTATTTATTGAGCAGCCTTCTTTCTCATACAAGAGAAATGAATTGCCACAATTGCAATACTCATAGTAAAGTAAAGTGCGTACAGTAAAAGGACGATTAAGAAATAATACTGTAAAAGCATTGATATGGTTTCTTAGCCATAAGATACTTTAAAATAGATAAAATATATACATACTTATATACATTGACTAACGTACTCAACTGGTGCTTCTAAATACGCCTACCCCGGTGTACCTGACCTAAGCCTAATATGTGGGAAGGAGTAAGTGAGTAGCAGTTTAAGTTAAGTTGGTTTTTGCCAAGAATCTGAGTCAAGAATTCTCTCTAAGGTTTTAGTCAGCTCCGTACCTGGGTATTAGAAAGCAGGAGGTCTGGTATCTCTCTCTCAGGACTCGATATCTCAGTAACCAGCGAAGGTATCTGGAAACACCGGAGCTGGATTTCTCGGCAGGAGAAAAGACAGCGTCTCTCTCAGTGCGTCAAAAGGGAGGGGCAGCGTCCGTGGGCTCTCACATCAGCTGGGCTCTCGGGCAAGTAGACAGTTGCTCTGCTCCAAAACCACCACCGTGTGTTTGCTTTAGGCAGAGTTGGTATATTTATACCTGAAAGGTGCCGGGTTTTAACGTAAGGTTGGACATAAGACGTCAATGAAGATGTCACTAAGAACTGGTCGTTCTTAGAGTGCTCACAGGAGTTCTAGGATGAAATCAAAACAAAAGCAATGGGGAATTCCCAGGTTGCGGGAGGTTTGGTTTGTTTACAGAACTCGTTGTACTCTCTAGGAGCCTGGGGAAGTAGCCTTGCTAATTTGGACAGCATGGGCTATGACTAAATATGGATATGATTCTTATGCCTTTATAGGGATATTATTTATTATAACCACATAAGGGCATAAATCAGGACTATCGAATTTAGGGTCCTAGATAGAACTACAACACCCACTCCATGATCTAATGTCCCTCATTACTTAAAACTAAGCAATAGTAAACATATAAACATATAATTATGCATGTGTTTTCCAACCCACCCCAAAATACATAAATTTGCATATTGAAATGGTATATGGTAATACACGAAAATGAGTATTGGTACTGTACGTTTTTCAAGCAGTGTTATCATTCAATTAAAAAATGCATATATATATCAGCTGAATGAATTGCGAAAATTTACACTTGAAATGGCTCTTAATACAGAAAAGAAGGTCGAGACCATTCCATCACATATTAATACAAATTCTGTACATATGCTAGAGGCTGAGGTAATATATTGTCTCTAGAGTTCCTAAAAATAGAAGCTCTGTTCTCTAAGAATAGTTCTACTTTAAGCAGAGTACATGTGCCAGAAAAAAGGTAAATATTTTGGAAGTGGAAAAAAAATCATTTCGCTTCAGGGGAAAAAATAGTTCCAAATACTTTCAGTAGCTTTTGTTTACCAAAGCTGAAGGCCGAATTCAGAGTTCAGGGAACGCTGTGTGCTCGTTGCTTAAAAAGTTATTCTTTCTGTCAGGGGAGAACATCATTTCAGACAGACTCTCAAAAAATTGGTCTATGGCTTCAGGTGAAAGTTCGACCAAGTTTGAAAAGGCCGCAACAGTGCAGTTGTGAGAATGATTGCTATCATCGATGTCAGGATCAGCAATGCTCACAGAAGGTCGTACCTGGGTGATGCTGCTCTCACCTCGTACTTCACTGCCACCTAATCGTAGTGGTGAAGTCTCAACGAATGCCGTCATCAGAATGGGCAGCCGCTGGGGACAACACGATGCATGAGCCGTTATCGGACTTAGCAAAGTATCTGTATCCATTGGTACTGCTGATGGTAGTGTAAGACAGACGTCCAACACGCATTCTTCTTCGCATAGCATACATCGAAGCACAGGTAAGATCCAATTCTGCCAGATGGGTCTGAATGAAAGAAACCAGGTCATTTTCAGATCTCTTAGCCGGGCTTAATCCAAGGACTTTAGTTATGCGATCCCGATAGCATATAGCTAGGATCGTTTCTTCCATCGTTGCCGGAGTCTTGTCTGCGACTTGGCTTGCCATATCGGAGCAGAAGGATCAAAAATAAAATGCCTGCTACGAGTCCCAACAGAAGTGGTAGGCCGCCAAAGACAGAATGGACAAAATTAGGAAAAATGCCCAGAACTGTTTCGAAGGGTGTTAACAGTCCCGAAAAAATTGTCTTAAATATATGTGGGATACCACTGGTATCTGACATATTTAGAATTTGGCTTACGAAATGCACGGGGCAATTTGATGATAAAAGGGTATGTATCTCTGCCGTTGTCCTTGCAATTTGCAGATCATACGTTTCTTTTGATGACGTTAAGGGCACAGTTGTCTGTAAAAGGACAGACTTTATTGTGCTTAAAGTATCAATTCGAATAGAAGAGATATTCAAAGAAGGCCAAATTGTTGCCTCCGTATCTGGAGTGCTGTTTGGATACAATACTTGCATACAGCAAGTGACCATGGAACTCACGCTCACGAGATAGGCTTTTCCTGCCACCATGCCACAACAGCTGTGGTCCACTATTAGAATGTAACTCCCGTTAGAAAGTGGTCTAAAGAATGGCTCTATTTGTGTTGCAGGTGTGCCGTGCTGGTGACATGAAAGGTTATTTGACGTCCCCTCACAGGCCCCATGCAGGTTAATACCTTGACACAGAAGTATACCGCTTAGTGATTGTTTACAATTTTTTCCACTAAGAAATACATTCTGTTTCTTTTCACTGTAACATGTGTGTGTATAAGGTAATTTCCATGTTGACTTGATGTACCCTTTACCCAACCTTTCATACTGGCCCGCTGGTATATACTCTTGGCAGTATTTAAATTGGAAAGTTGTTATCGGAATTGTGATTATTCCGTGTATTATCCATTCAATGACAGGTCTTTCTGACATTGTCGATGGTAATCTCTCACGTTTTTCAATGCTCAGAATCGTATAGTCTGCTCCTTTTTGTGCCAAACTGATTTGTGTATCAGTAAGGTTAAAGATAGAAAATAATGACGTTGTGTTGATTAAACGCCAGGGCACGTAGCCTGAACGCAGATTTTGCAACGTCCAGCCAAGCTGTACAATAGAACGTAATTGGGACTGACCGTGTTGTAACATATGTTAAGTCCTGCTCTATTATATCAATAGCAGAGGATACAATACTGTCCAGTGAATATATTCTGGAGGACAGAGTCATTAACCCATTGTCCACAAAAGAAAATGATTTTTCCAAATGAATACGATCAATTTCTCGTATTTTTTCTGCTGTTTTAATTTGCATCACTTTCCAAGCTTCGTTGTTTGCAGCGTATATACCGGCCGCTATGATACGTTTTTGACGCTGTTTGCGTGGTCCCATTATGAAATCACCAAGTCAGCACCGTCTTTAAGTAAAGTCAAGTGTTGCTTAATTTCAGCCAGTGTGGATTTCTGTAGCCATTCGAGGCAGAGTTTCCCTACACTGTATGTTGTTACTATCCCTGGATGTTGTCTCTGGGAGTATCTTGGGTCTGGCCTGTTCAGTTTTAACCCCTGTAATTTGTTCAGGAATCTATCTTGACAGTTATTTGGGTCTGTGGGCCAGATCAACCATTTTTTCCATTCAGGATGTGTTCTGTTTTGGTAAAAAATATGGGATACGCCTATCTCTACATCAGTAGCATTATTACTATCTGGCATGGGCATTGGAATAGACGGTTTGTTTAAGTCTTTAATTTTGGCTAGGCCAAGACAGGTTGTCTGTTGAATTGTGTCATTCAAGAATATTATTTGTTCTGGGATCATGCAGGCTCTAAATAATGCTTCTTGGCCTTGGACCTGCCATTCTTTTGTACCCCAGATGGTTTTTGTTTCAATGTTATTTTTCCAGAAATCAAAACCAAATGTAATCATTTTTTCATAAAATGTTTACGAATAGGTCAATTTAGTATTAGTCAGCATTGTTTTCATTCCTGTCTTATTTAACATTTTTAAATAAAACGTTTCTGCATCACTTGTGTTAAACCCTGAGAAGTATGGGAATTTCTCGTAAAATGTTTCCGAACTGCTTTGAGGTGGAGTTGCACAATGTTCCCATTGATTATAATTAAAAACATTTCTAGGTTGAGCAGATTTATGCAAATAGTGATGTGCAAAGTGATTATAACAATACATTTCTTTATAATTTGATGAACCCTGTAAGTAATCATGTTCTGTAAATTTTGCTGACATTACTAAATCTGACATCATATCATTAATACTTTCAAAGTCCCAATCATCAGAGAATGTACTTGGTTTTACGAAGTCACTTAATGAAACCTTGAACTATTGTGGACATTTTAAGAGCTCAACCGGGCCATAGATTTCATAATCCGTTTTGTCCCATGTTACCCCACCGGGTATTGGATTGGCTGTGACATTCACTGATGATAGTTCTCTTTTCTCGATGTGAGATGACTTGTGTGGCTTTAGGACCAAGTTGATGTTCTGACTTGCTGTGTCCATTGCACTGTATTTTCCTTCAATGAAATTTCCCAAACAAAGAACCATGATGAGCCAAAGCAGGAGGAAAAGTACACCTAACACAATCCAAAATTCAATCCATGGAGAAATCAGATAGGTTTCTTTGAGTTGATGTAGAAGTTCAGTTATTTTGTCTTTAAAAGTTTTTATTGCTGGCATTTCTTCAGGCTCGCTTGGATCTTCAGAAACGTTATCGAAATTGATGAAGTAGTTTGATGCAGTTCTGTCAATTGTTGGAATTGCTTCCGAATTTTCATTTGCTTTTGGATTTTTCTTTGTTTCACTAGCATAGTCTGAGGCTACATCGTTGTAGACTGGTGTTTCTTTACAAACTGTTGCAATTTGGGTTTCAAGAGGCACAAGTTCCATGGCATTGTTGCATAGTCCTTTTTTATTCACTGCAGGTTTATCAAACGTGATTAGTCTCTCAGTTTGAGCCTCTTGTATTGTAGCAAGTTTTGGTACTCTGCTATTTCTTGGGAGACCACTGGGCCTACAACTTAATATTGGTCACATGATTGTGGTTTTACCAGGTCGATTGATACAACGCGGTTCTCCTTTTTACGAGCAAGGGGCGGTAGTACTACTGATCTTGTTCCGCTGACAGCTAAGACAGGTACTGATTTTCTGTAAGACGGCCCAAATTCCTTCTTCACCACGATCTTCTCTCTGACTAGATCCCCAATCTTTCGAATCCAGACATGCCTTGCTGGGACAGGTGGTTTATCTTCAGGCGCTGTTGGCTGCTGTGTTAACTTTACGTTGCTCAGGCCTTTTCTTGTTGCATTTAAGTCCTGTAAAATAGCCAAACGATCTTTGATATCAAAGCATTTTTCTTCTACCACTGAAGTCTGACTATCTAAGTCCTGAATATGCATTCTAGTCCCGAACAATAGTTCGTACGGACTGAAACCTTTTAGAGAATTTCTTGGCAGATTGTTAAGACTACGTTGGACACTTGTTAAATGTTGGGCCCACCCATCACCCGAACCTAATACCCTCACCGTTATAGATTGCTTTATGTCCCTTTTTTTTCTTTCCACAATCCCATTTCCCTCAGGATGGTAGGGACAAGAGTACCGCAATGCAATGCCCATGCTGGTCAGAGCCTCCTTATAAGCTCGAGAGCTAAAAGCAGGACCCTGGTCAGAATGTAGCATGCCAATTGCGTATGTGCCGATAAAGACTCGCAAATCTTTTATAACAGTTCTGGCGTCAGCCGAGCGCTGGTGTCTACATTTTAAGTGAATCTAGTCTTGAATGTTAATGGGACGCATTTCTGCGTATAGATAGCCTTATGCTTTCTAATAGAAGGGTCCTGGCATTACTACAGCTGGTTCGCCACTGCCATCTCTGTTGCAGTTTTGACAGCCCATTGCAAATTTGTAATGTTGCAGGCACATCCCCGGCCACCAGTATTCTGATTGTAATTCTTTCAGAGATTCCTTGAGCTCCTGGTGCCTTAGACCTAATCCCATATGTGCCGCTTCAATCAAGAAGACTCTCCTGTTCGTGTTTGGAATTACTCTATCCCCCACTCCAGGGATTTGAGCAAAAGGAACGGAGTTTGCATCAATTATGTATGTATAATTGAGTGGATAGCTCACAGGTAATGCTGCACAGTCGCCTTTTGAAGACGTTTTTACCGCCAGCATTGTTTCCCCGTCTATGTATTTTTCTGAACGCTTTTTTGCGGCTACGGAAGCCGAATTAGTTGCTTCCGCTGTGGCTGTGTCAGCCAATCAATTCCCTGCAGCGTGAACGCCATTACACTGATGACTTAGTGTATGTATCACGTGAGTCTTTTGTAGTTCCTTCTGCAAAAGAACTACTTGTTCCCAAAGCGTTTTATGCTTGATTGTGCCACCTTTTGCATCTTTGAAACCGTTTTGAACCCAGTTCTGCAAGTCATTATTGTAAGATTTGACGCAGTAATGTGAATCGCACACTATTAGTGTCGGGAATTCGCGATCGGCAATATTGAGCGCCATTTTTAAAGCTAGTAGTTCAGTTCGTTGAGCTGAACTGTCTTTTACAGATTGAGACATAGTTACCAGTGGTCTCAATTTACCTTCGTGCCACCGGCATTTAACAACCGCGTACACAGCACTGTAAGCTTGCTTACCCCAAACTGCGGGTTGTTCTGATCCGTCTGTATATATTACACAGGCGTAAAGTTGTAGGGGCAGAATTTCGATTGGCAGAGGATATTCTTTTTCATATGTTAAATTTTTTTGTTTTTTCATGTTCGGGTCAAAATAGTATTTCACGTCTTCTGCAGCAAGAGAATTTTCCCATTCGATCCATTTTGGATCTAATGCCACCTTAGTCATATTGCGTGGGCTTGTTAATGCCTCAAAGGCTGATTCTGCTGTTAAAACAGTTATCCTTTTGCCTTGTGCTTGGGCTCTTTCTTTTGCTACAGCAGTTTGAACCGCATTTACAATGTTTTCCGCAAGACTGAATGTTTTTTCAGCTTGTGTGTACAAGTGTGATTTGTAAGCTATTGGTACCGTTTCTGCCTCATTGGAGGTGAGGTACAAGAATCCGCATCTTCCTGGGATGACTCGGATTACAAGGTTACGTATGTTTTCGCGTGTTTGCAATTTTGTTTTAGCTAACATGTCTGCTTGCAATGATCTTAAAATTTCTGTGTGTTTTTGAGTCCAATTGATTGGTTTAAAATCAGGTTTTATTAATTCATAGAGAGGTTTAACCCTCTCTGCATAATTTAGAATGTATGTTCTTCCGAAATTCAGGAAACCTAGTATTGATTGTAAGTTCTTCAGCGTTTTTGGTGCTTGGAGGACAGCGCATTTCTCTAAGAAATTGTCCGCTAGGCTTTTGCCTTCACTTGATAATTCATATCCTAAAAACAGGACAGTTAGATGAGCAATTTGTGACTTTTTAAAGTTGAATTTGTAACCCTCAGCAGCAAACCCAAGTATTATGGTGTTTACCCTTTTCAAGTGAGTATCCAAGTCATCATCTGTGAGATAGATGTCATCGACATAAGAAAATGCCTCATCATCATATATTTGTAGTAACTCTGTTACTCTTGCTGAGAATAATCCTGGGCTATTCTTGAATCCCTGTGGGAGTCTAAAGAAATTTCTGGACCCCATTATTGAGAAAGCGGTCAAATACCTGCTTTCAGGTGCAATGTTTTGACAAAAGAATCCATTAGAGATGTCTAATGTTATTTTGTATTTCTTAGGCACTATGTTATTCATTAGTGCTGCACTGTGTGAGTTTTGTACTGCAAATGTCTTGCAACATGAGTTAAGGTGTCTGTAGTCCAAAACTAGACGATATGAATCATCTGGCTTGGAGACAGGAAACAAAGGATTGTTCATTTGAGAGGTGCATGTTTCAATCACCCCCTGGTATTCAAGTTGATCTAGGATCTCCCTGACTTGCTTTTTATCTTCTTGTTTAATTGGGTACTGCCTTTGTGCAGTGGGTTGACATTTTAACTGGATTTTGTGAGGAGGAGAGTTCTCATCCCACCCTACATGATTTTTGTATAATGCAGGAGCTTGGGCTACTGCCCATTTTCTTGCATATGTATATTTTCTATGAATTGGAATATGATTTGAGAAGGCAGGCATAATCATTTCTTCGCCATGAGGGCACTCCCTGACAAACTCTGGTGGCCAGTCTTTCTCAGCTAAAAGGATGTCATAGCCTTTTGAAAGGTTATCCCAAAAGAGACCTCTTACTTTCCTAGTCTTATCTCCCTCTATACGCAGTGGTATTTCGTATATTTTATGAGGTTTGCTAACTCTGGTATCTGCAGTTTCCACCTGAATGTATTCATTCGTGTCCACTGTCTCCAGAAGATTCATCAAGATCTTGCGAGCTATTGTCACTTCTGCTGCGCTGTCTAGCATTGTCTGGGCCCACTCTCCGTTTTTCAGTTGTGTCCTCAGTATCCTCGGCATGTTTAATTATTTTAATACTGGCTACCTTCTTTCTTGGAAATTGTAATTTTTTACTTTGTTGAGCTGGTTCCTTGTCTTTGGACTTGACGTGCTCTTCCCTGTGTTCTGACCGTCCTCTTCTTTCCGATTTCTGTGAGGAAGTCTGAAAAGATCGAGAGGGACGCGTATCAATATCTTGATATCTATCAGGTTTTTTCAAATTATCCCTATTTCTAAGGTTGTATCTTTTCTCAGAGGGCTCCCTCTGTGGAGACTTGTTTCCTCGGTCAGGAGATCTTTCTCTTCGTTGAGGAGACCTTCCTCTGGACTGGAATATTTTTTCTTTGGGAGTGGATTGTTTATTTCCATCCCAACTCTTTTTTGGAGTATTTAGATTATTTTTAATAAATATTTTTTCAGGATTTTCAGTTAGTTGGGGTTTTACTGGTTTCCCACCCAAGCTATCTCTACCTAGTTCTTCATATGATTTTTCTATGATTCTGGCAAGTTCAAATGGCTGTTCTGCTATATCTGTTTCTTTCAATTTCTGGCGGGTCGCCCCAGATGCTGCTTCTCCTTTTATGTTGGCTAATAATATAGCCGAGACCTGCTTGAAGTCTTTCAGTAATTTCATACCCAGAGTTAAAGCAGGTTCTGGACCGTATTCATTTTGAATCTGTCTTAGAACATCTGGTATTACCGCCATGGATGGAACACCATGTGTTTTTGTGTAAATGGAAGCAAAGACTGTGCCCCAAGTGTCACAGTCCTCCACATGTGGTGCGATCCCCATTGGAAGACAGATAGTCAGAATTCTGTGTTTCTCAGTAGTTGTAGTATCCGGGAATACTGCCTCTATTTGAGTGATTTTTTGTGCTAACCAGAATGGAATTTGTTCCCGTTTTGCGGGTGTTTTACCAAGACAGGATTGTATGTTCTGTGGTGTTATTTTGTTTACGTTCCCCTGATGAGGGGTCAGCTGTGGAATGTTAATTGCTGGTTGGACCGTTGTGGTCCGCATTACATATTGGACTAATTGTCTATGTATTTTAATCAGTTGTTTTAGCTGTGCTAAAAGTTCTGGTACTGACATTTTTTCAATGTCTGGATGTGGTGAGTAGCTGGCTAGAACCGGCCACGTTGCTCCTGGTCTACCTAGTGGACCGAGTCTGGTAATGTGATTGTTATGTTTTAGGGCGCCATTAAACCAGAAACCAGAGCAGGTGCTCTTGGTAATTTAGTGGGATTTCCACCTCCTCGAAAGGGGTGTACTCTTCCGGAGGTTCCTCTATTTTGCAATAGTGGAAGTCGTGTGTGACAGCGTTTGCTGCTGGAAAGTTTATCCATGAATAGAATACCTCTGTCTGCTGATATTCATGGGCCTCTATCACGAATATGACTATACCACCTCGTGCTGTCAGTCCGTTTTCTATAAGTTTAAGAGTTATAGTTTTTCTTATGTTGACCGGAATGAGTATAACACTCGGGTCATTGTCTTGGAGACTTGTGTCATCCGCTAGGAGTCGAGTTGCTATTCTAGCTGTCTCCCTTTCGTCTTCACTTTCTACCATTTTTACTGACATAAAGGTTTTTTGTTGCAGATCAAGTTTCAAGGAAACAAAGATTAGGTGCACAATATTTTGGAACACTGTATCCTTCAACGTTGACTAAACCAAAAACTTTACATAGGAATCTCTTCCTACTAAGTTCCGGCAGATTTTAACCTTTTACCCACTCCAGACGTCTTTTGGAGTATTTACAGGAAAAGGGTTCTGTGTGAAAAAGCACGACTGAGTTACTCTAACGTCTTGCGTTAGATTTATCGCCTTACCAAATGTTGGGCGCCATGTAGTGTAGTTCCTATATTCCCAATAGGCTCTGCGCATTGGAATAATATATTCAGCAGTGTAGACGTACGACTGAGGTCGACTAGGTCTCTACTGACTATATTAGACTTAAGGTTTGCCAGCTAGCTCAGAGGTCACTAGAAACTTTCTCGAATAAACGAGGAGGAGTTTAACCTCCCTGGATAGACAAGAAGGGATTAGTTTCTGACAACCATATAACATGACAACTTTGCTCCCTCAGAATAAGAGTGTATCTCTAGAGTCGTGTGAAAACAATAGACAGCTATTTCACTCAGTCAAGTGTGCATACTTAGTTTCACCAGAGTGCAGAGCAAAGAGAGACGGGCGTTTTCAATAAAAGGTGTTATTTATTGAGCAGTCTTCTTTCTCATACAAAAGAAATGAATTGCCACAATTGCAATACTCATAGTAAAGTAAAGTGTGTACAGTAAAAGTAGGATTAAGAAATAATACTGTAAAAGCATTGATATGGTTTCTTAGCCATAAGATACTTTAAAATAGATAAAATATAAACATACTTATATATATTGACTAACATACTCAACTGGTGCTTCTAAATACGCTTACCCCGGTTTTCCTGACCTAAGCCTAATACGTGGGAAGGAGTAAGTGAGTAGCAGTTTAAGTTAAGTTGGTTTTTGCCAAGAATCTGAGTCAAGAATTCTCTCTAAGGTTTTAGTCAGCTCCGTACCTGGGTATTAGAAAGCAGGAGGTCTGGTATCTCTCTCAGGACTCGATATCCCAGTAACCCGCAAAGGTATCTGGAAACACCGGAGCTGGATTTCTCGGCAGGAGAAAAGACAGCGTCTCTCTCAGAGCGTCAAAAGGGAGGGGCAGCGTCCGTGGGCTCTCGCATCAGCTGGGCTCTCGGGCAAGTAGATAGCTGCTCTGCTCCAAAACTACCACCGTGTGTTTGCTTAACGCAGCGTTGGTATATTTATACCTGAAAGGTGCCGGGTTTTGACGTAAGGTTGGACATAAGACGTCAATGAAGATGTCACTAAGAACTGGCCATTCTTAGAGTGCTCACAGGAGTTCTAGGACGAAATCAAAACAAAAGCAATGGGGAATTCCCAGGTTGCTGGAGGTTTGATTTGTTTACAGAACTCGTTGTACTCTCTAGGAGCCTGGGGAAGTAGCCTTGCTTAATTTGGACAGCATGGGCTATGACTAAATATGGATATGATTCTAATGCCTTTATAGGGATATTATGTATTATAACCACATAAGGGCATAAATCAGGACTATCGAATTTAGGGTCCTAGATAGAACTACAACAATTGCAAAGAAGAAAGCAGAAGCATCCATTAATGCCAGAAGGCCTCTTTCTCCTTGGTTCTGTGCTTAGTATCATGCCACGAAAGATCATCTTCCACCGTCTTCCACTGTCCCCCGAAACTCACCTTGTACCTCTACATGGACTACCAAATCATATTTTTCTTGCCAATGACACTATAAGCAGCCTGTGGACTGAACTCTGCCTCTTCCCTTGGACCTGTTACCAACAAAGGACTCTGACTGGCTCTCTTAAGGGCATCCATGCAATGTGAGGTTGTACGGCCAAGCACTGGTCCAGTATTCATTCTTTTAATGTACATTGAAATCTTGAACTCATACAGATGTGTATTGTCTGTGATCAATCAAGTATATATATCTATAAAAAGTGCATGGACAGTGAATCCACCAGAAGGTACACTAATGGAAATACGAGCAATGTATATGTTTTATCTGACACAGATAGGCAGTGAAATGAAGGGGTATGTGTGAACTAACTGTTCACTCATTGCTCATAAACAACTATCTAGCAATATCACAACCTATCACCACGTCCATTACAGAAACTGGCATGTGTGCTAAAATGTCCAATTATGTAGGAGGCCACAAATAGTGTCCCCTTAACAATTTCAAAATATTGTCTCTTGGCATATATACTCACACTCTACGTGTTTGACAAAGCCTGTTGTGATGGTGCACATTGCATGTCAGATCCCAAGATGGTGCATACTATATTCACATTGATGAAGACATGTAAGGATACATGTCTACCATACACATGGAACCACAATGTCTGCCTCAGTGAAGTTGAGTAGCCAATAGGGACTCACACCAAAGTGCAAGACGTCAGTCATCCCCTTCCTGTGGGAGAAACAATGCACACCAATTTTTAACCCTCTCATTTTGTGATCACTGTGAGCATATTGGGCAATGTGTCTAAGGATGTGTGGTACACTTCACTTAGCATATAGTCAGATGCAAGGCCAAGATTTAAAGTGGGACATCACTATGAGACAATGCCTGAGGAACAGCTGGGACAAGTGGCTATGAAACTGTCACTAGAGGGAGCAATGCAACATTTCCCACCTTGTGTGCAGCATAACAGTTTCAATAAAAGTTACCCTTGACAAAATCACAACACAAAACATTTAGTGACTTACGAAAAGCATGTAGGAGAAGTGAAGTCAGTATACCTAACTGTACTACTCATAAATGCCATTTGTGAATACCGTAACATGTGAACCCATTACTTACTCTCAGATTACGTATCTGAATCTTTAATACTGTTGTGGCATGTGCCGTTCACAATGGACACACACATTTACTAATTCATGCATGTGCCGGAGTCTGAGCGTACATGCACAGGAATATATAAATCTGAGCAAGCTGACACATTGGCACTACACAGCAAGTGTGCCAAGGTCTGTGCAATGTAGATGGACTACGCGCCAGGAGCATCTGATGTGCAGTTGTGTGATGGAATCTGTGGTACCCAGCGCATATATCCATCTCAATGATATATAACAGCAGCAAAAATATATTCTCTCAATGTCATGTCCATAGGTTGTGTTGTAAATGTGCAACAATGTGCTGTCCAACTATGTGAGTCACACTTAAGATGTAGAACGTGACAAACAACAGTCCCTAGACTAGCCCATAAATACTACTTGCCACCATGTCATCCAATTCAAGTTCACTGTGCTCACATCTAAGGTATACTGACACAATACATCATGCAAAGTAACATTCAATGACCAGACTTACACATTCCATGGATTGTCCAGTGATGGTATGACTTGCATACAAGGGAATGAGCCACACTCCCCAACATCATCCCTGACAGAAGTGCAAGCAGTGATCCAAAATGTAACATTTTATTTTAAATGTAAAAAGAATTAACGAGCCTAAATTAACACTGAACCCTAGAACAACTACTAAAATCTAAACTAACTAGAAAAATCTTACTCACCCAAACTATCTACCCTAACTAATCCTAAAGACACAACAACATATCTTAGACATCAACTCCCCACCCACCCTTAAGGCACACCATGAAACAGGAAGGACAAATACACCTAAGCTATACAAAAACTAACTACACATGTAAACTACACAAAGATATATTGTGTGTGTTTTTTTTATTTTCAAAAAATACATCAAACCCCCACCCAAAGGAAAAGGAAACTTATCCCCAAATACGGCATATCAATACATTTCTAAAATCTATCTTTAAAGCTAACACTAACTATAACCTACGCTGAAACTACACTTCCTAACAAATAAAATAAATACCCTAACACTACCTATTATCAGTTTTCAAAACATTCAGGGAAGGGAGAAGAGGGGGATGGGGTCCAACATTTCCAGGCATCATGGCAGTCCAAAATGTTTTTTTAAGGTCTGTTAAATGTCTGTTCATGTCAGCCATTTCCCGCCTCATCTCTACCAGGAACACATTGTTGTCATGAATGACCCTCCTGCTCCTAACAGTTAATGGCACCATCTGATCGCCAGGTGCAGGTGGGACTGTCCCTTGAGGTTTGTGGCCATAGGGGGTGGGGACACCTGTCCAGGCTGGGACCCACCACTGATGCCAGAGGGCCCTCAATCTCAGACAACGCCTTCCATGCCCCTTTCTTGTGTTTCTCCTGGTGCCTCTTGGCCATGTTGTGGTACCCCTTGGCCACCTTCTTCATGTGCTTAAAGCGGTCCTTCCTGACCTGGAAAGCATGTTGTTCCTCTGGCATCATGTTGTCTGTAAAATACCAACAATGGAAATTTTGAGTCCTTTAGACTATAGTAATGTTCGGCATTCACATCTGTAATAAGAGATCACTTAAACATGAGAGCCTACACTCCAGCATAACTATGTGAAGTCATAGAGTCACCTGGACAGCGAGATGTAGAAGCATGGATCAGTGACTACATGCTGGGGAGATTGACATGTCATGGTACATGTACTGTCACAACCAAATGAGACTGACAGTGTCAAACGACGGTGCCATGACATACCTGGACTGAGCATAACATGTGCAAGCAATCAAAGGAGGGAGGCATTAGCCCTTTGCGAGTAACAACACCCACATCCTCTCCTGTGACACAGTGTGGCATGACAAGTACAATGCCTTTGTGCAAGTCTGTGTGTCCCCCCAGCAACTGTGTGCAGTTCATCAAGTTAGCGCCAACACAGGAACTCTTGCGCAAGAGTGCAAGTGTGTCTGTGTGCTGGTGGGCCTGTAAGTGTTTTGAAAGGTTACCCTACCTGCACTGGATCAATCCTGGGACAGCCCTACTCACATTCAGCTATGCTATATCATGCAGCATACATGTAAAGCTGTTGTTTGGCTGAACGCTGACTTATATATGATGTGCTGCCCCGCTCTCCAACAATACTACACAATATGTGAGGTCTTGCTGCAGAGAAGGGGAAAGATTGTTTCCTCTAAATTCTCACTCACTCATGTATGTCTTGTATCCACTAAGCTCACTCCTTGGTGAACCCAAATACGCATGCCTTAACAACGCAACGCATTCCCCATTGTAACGGCACACTTGAGTCATGATGCTCATAGTGTTGTTAGGGGTAATGCTTTCTCAAATATAACATTTGTAGGACCTGCATTGTAAAATAAATGGCATAGCAATGAAGGCAGTGCAAAAGCATGCATGGTAACTGCATGCACAGCAATGACACCAATTGGGACAGAGGAATTCCCACACCTGGTCCAGAGTCAATCAGGGAAAAGACTCAAGGAGACAGCTTGTCAACACCATTGCAGTGGCCAAACATGCCCATGAGATTCATCAACCCACCATTGCTGTGTGTTTGGGGAACGTGCCATTGATATGCTTGTCTCAAAGATACACACTGCCACTTCTTTGAAGATGACAAATTAACAGTGCTGAACTGTGTCTGCACGCTTATGGACTGAAAAGAAATGCCTCCTTGTGCATCTTCGGGCACACTTGCACCGTCATCTCATGCAAGGATGTGCATGCATTCCATGTCATCTGATAGTCATCAGCAACCCCACTTACATGTCTCCTCTCCTATCAGCGTGCTGTGCAATCTACAGGCATATTCTGTGGTGACAGTACCCATAGACGTAGGGACATATTGACAAGGAAGTGGCGGGGACAGGAGTTAGCCTCCTTGGCTTAACGCCTCTCTCCGGCAATTTTGAAATGCAAGCCTGCACCATGTGGTACAGACTTGCATACCCACCAGCTATATTACCAAGTCTGAGAACTTAGCGGCTACGCAGGCACACATGCACCAGAGTGCAAGGGTGTGTGTGTGCAGGGGTGGTTTGTTTCTTTACAGGGGGGTGCCCCTTCATGGACACAATAATTCATAGTATTCCATGTTGTAAATTTCATTTTGCTGCTTCAAGCAGCACGCAGGAAAGATACAATATGGAATATTGTAAAATGTTTCTTTATGAACAGGAAGTCTCACCGTCCTGTACAGATACAAACCATGTCATTTTGCTTACTCAATGTATGCTGCTCAAGTCAGCTCACATGTAAAAAGCAAAAAATTATGAGAAAAAAGCAATCATCCTCATTTCGTCAGATTAGAACCAGGATGTCACTGTTGTCAAATTGTGCTCTGCCATCTATCAACACTGCACATGTACAGCATCAAATACAATGGGAGTTGCTGTTGAAAGCATAACGCAACACCCACTGATTGCCACTTTCACGCTAAACACAGCATGAAAGTGTTCCATATTAACAGGGAAGCGTTATTGCACGTGAAGTGGACCAACGCTGGATCGCTCATGATGCTAGTCCCCTATTGATAACACTACTACAATGAAAGTGACGGCCCGGAAGTGGATATAGCGAAAGCTCGGTATATCGCTATATCCACTTCCGGGTCGATAGTGGTAGAGCCGGCTTAAAAACGCCAGACTTTTCTTGTATGGCGATATCGCATGAAAACCGAGATCACCACGAGGAACTACGGAGGAGCAGGGAGGCCGACTTCTATATTTAAGGTATGCGACATCTCTGTAAAGTGGGGTCTTAACTCGGGTCTCTGTTCTCAAACCCGAGTACTCCTATTGTTTAAATCAGGTCAGGAAAATAGACGGCAACTGACTAGGCTTTCGTAGTGTTGAAAGCTATGACATAGAACAGTGTGGGCAAAATATCCCAGGGAGCCTATCATCCTTACGTAGGGAAACGAAAGTTCCGACCACCATATTGTTGGCAATTCGGAACCTTGATCTTATAGTATCACAAACCCCTCGAGCTGATGAACCACAAATAGCAGCACATCCGGCACTACATGATATTGGCCATTCTGCTACCTGGTCCCGGAGTTATGTATTGCCGAGCCACGGGGTGGTTTATAAATCGCATTGAACAGATTCAAGGCTAGCTATATGACATAAGGCAAGCCAGAGGGAAGGAATGATAATTATAAACAGGCACACGATAAAGAGTGTCCCGGTACAAAATACAAAATACGAGAATGGACAGGGGGACAACATTAGAGACTTTGAATTGAAACTAAGTATGGCTCTGAAAAACGCAATTTGAGTAACATTAGAGAATAAAAATTCCGTTCATCCCCTTGACCTTGCAGAGCGCCAACAACCCCAAGCAGCAAGAAGGGATAATTACTGAAAAACCTTAAGCATCTGCTAGATCCTGCCAGACAACATATTGGTGAGTAGGACAAAAACCAACAACAGACCTGTAAAGGAGCGAGATTTGGTAAAAAAATTGTTGTAGTTCCTAATGTTATTGTATTGTTCCCATGCATATAGGAACATAATCCATTTAAAAAAAAGAAAAAAAACATCTTGATTGTACTACGGTGGCTCCTCCGAGTTCGCTAAATATCTCCACCAAGAATTAAAATAAGGTAAAGGGATGTGAAGAGATAGCATGTCCATAAGTGAAAGGGGCTGTATTTCACATAACCTAAATGGTTATATATACTTTTGTGTCTTTTATCAGTGGACATTATCGCGAGACTGGAAACAAATAGAAACTCGCTAACCCATCAAAGGTTTTTAATGACAAGAGGAACAAGGCCTGACATCCACAAGGCAAGGTAGAACAAGAACTTATTTAATGCTAATACATAGTAACTAAAGACAATCGAGTATGAATAATAAACTGGTAGGACTAAAGGGGGCGGAAAGGCAGTAACAAAGAGTGATAAAAATGAAACAACCTATGGCAATAAAGAGTGTATAAAAAGATAAGTAAATCACTTCTAGCGAAATACCTAAATGTTGTTTTTTAATTTTTAGATCCGCAAGTCATTGTGTTGAATTGTCCTGAAGAAGGTGTAGATACATAGAAGCACCGAAACGCGTCGACTGTTACTTTGACTTTTTTATTTGTTGTATTTTTACACTGTGTGATTTCTTAACCAATGTTTTTAACAATTTTTTAATAAACATGCATAGATTGTAACCCGAGCGGGAGGTATTTCAATAAAAACTTGAACTTTACTCATCTCAAACCGTCGCAGATGTGCCAATACTTAATCATACTAGTGATTGCAATTTATAGTGTATCTCCTGTACTGCCTAAACCTGATAGTATAGCTGCCCTTTAGATTCTTTAAACTACTACTTGGAGTGAGAGTATTAAAACTCTTTTAAACAGGGACCACCACTTTGCTTACCATTACTACATGCATCATAATGTGATACATGCTTTTTATATGATTGCATTGATGTAGATCGCACAAGGTAGTTTCACAGAGGTTGTTGGTGTATGACAATCTGGAGATGTCCAATTTCTTTTGACCATTTCTTCATATAAAATACCTTGTCACACAGCAACTATGTTCACAGGGCAGCGTAGGAAATGTACCACTATTCCTGACAATAGCATTTTAACACTACCTTTTGCCCAGCACACAGCTCACATGAAAAATTACTCCGATAGTTCATGCACAGTCACCCCTGCTGCACTCAAACAATATTCTACATGCATTTGATGTGCAGGTGTGCCAGTTATGGCACTACAATGCTAAGTGTTGATCCTGCACATTGGTTAACAGAGACTAGCACCCTGTGCTTGTCAATATGATACAGCGTGGAGTTTTAGATGTGCAAATATTATGCTTGAGTGCATTACGTCTCCCACCTCACTCAGCATAATTTTTTCACTGTGACACCAGTGTCACACGCGTCCTAATTCATTTTAGTAAATGCAATCACGATTCAGTGTGGAGTTTGTACTTACCGCCCTGTATGTCAGTCATGACTCCCGTGTAGTCCAACAGGTCAGCTTCACGGGCCAGCATATCCTGCCAGTGATGCTTCCCCTGGTGCACATTACGGTCCACTCCAAAGAACTGGAGCATCTGTACCCGCACACACTCTTACCCCATCTACCATGCACTAACATTGTATCCTTGAACGATACAGCCCCCCCTCTCCAACATCTGGGGCAGGTAAAATTTGATCATCGAGAGGAAGCCCCCAATGCCCCTCTGAGATCCTGCCCCCACTGCCCACAGTCAGCATCACCCTGCACGCCTGTGAGCCCACAACCAAATATAATAACCCTCTAATAGATCCCCAACAACAACAAAGAAAGTTAGATACCCCAGACAAACATCTGACAAATTTGATTACAAGAGACAAATAAACACACAAAATAAGTACACAACACTTCACAGACACTATCAACAGGACACAGCAACACTCTCCAAATCTCAACACTGCAGCACACACCACCAAACAACTCCAACACTCTCCACAATCACCAGCAAGGTGCTCAAAAGAGAAGGTGAAAGTGAAACTCCAGTAGACAGGAAGCATGCAGACATTACTTCCTGTCTGGATGTGGCCCGTTTTTGAGAAAGTGGTAAAAATCTGCAAGAAAATGTGCTCATGAGTAATATTTAATATTGTACAATGTGTTGGGTGATGTTTTTTTCCATCGGGCGAGGAAAAAAAAGCATTGCATTCTCGTATTAGCTGCCAGATCTTCACGCTTACAGCAAGTTCATACACAGATGTGCAGTCTTAGATCAAAATTCATATCAGAGACCTATAGCAACATGAAATGCTTGATTAGCACACAAATGACACCCTAAATATAATGTTTAACAACACATGATACCATAAATTGCGCATTGCCCCCAGCTGACGCCATATTTGCATATTTCACAAGAAAAAAATCAATCAATCTGGGAAATTGTATGTGTGGTACTCACCCGTGGGGGTCACGGTAACCCAGGGCATAGTTTGCATAGTAGCACTACGCGTAGCTACTCGAAGTGCACTTCACACTACGCATGCTACGCGAACTGCGTAGTATGGTAGGGAAATGCTGTTCGCAATGATTGCACATCATTGCCAGATGCTTGTCTGCACTGTGCAATCATTGCATCATGCACCGTGCAAGCGGTTATTTTCTGCCACTTGAGTAGATTTGTACTCGAGCGGAAGCTTTCTTAACGGGGACTGGTAGTTTCTCATCGCGAGCATTCATGACCACTCGCAATGAGAAACCTGGCCTCCCCACATTGAGAATCTTGCTGGGAGGTTTATTTTCCACGCTCACGATCGGCAATTTGATGTTGCCGGTCGCAAACGAGGAAAAAGTCTTGCCGGGATGTTGATTTTGCTCACTTGCGGTTGCCAACTTGACGTTGAGGACCGTGAGCGACCAAAATATGCCTGCTAGGCTATGTGTTTTTGCACTGTGCTACGTGCGATTCGCGTAGCGCATAGTTGCGCAAACTACGCACACTCCGCAAGCGTATATTAGTTTTCCATCCAGGTCTAGTCATGAGGCGCTGACCTGTTGGCCAAAGACCGATCTCTTGCGGTGCTTCATGAACGTGTTCAGGGAGGGAGCGTGTCTGATGTCTTTGGCTAGCTTGGGCCAGGTCTTGGCTGCAATGTTAGTGAAGGATCTTCTGCATGCTCTGGCTCTATGGATGAGAGGGGTTTTGCCAAGAGAAGAGATTGCAGAGTATGGATTTGCTGATGCCGTCATAGAGTGCGTTTCCGTAGTACAGTCTGCTGGTGATGAGTGCATGGGTGACTGTCTTCCTTGACTTAGGGTGGATCTATTTGAATGACTTTCAGAGGATGAGGAGTGTATTGAAGCAGCTGTAGGTGATGTCGCTGAACTATTGGTTCATTTAGAGTGATGAATCAAGTATGCGGCGGATGTTTTTAGCGTGGGTCTGTGGGGAGAGGTGGTCTTCTGACGGACGTGAGCCAACAGATGTTGTCCCATGGTGAAGGGCTGGTTACAAGGACGAGGTCTTCTGTCTTCTTGGGGTTGAGCTTCAAGCAGATGTTGGTCATCAGACTGCCCCATGTTGCATTATATCCAGGAAGTTGATTTCTGCAGTGGTGTGGTATTTGGTGGGTTAGAGGATGAGCTGTGTGTTGTCAGCGTGGGATATGTTGTTGAGGCAGTGTTGTTGGACAATGTCTGCGAGGGGCGGGGCCATGTATATTTTGATGTGGCTCAGGATCAGTGATGACCCCTGTGGGACTCTGCAGGTGATTGTCGTGGAATCAGGGATGCAGTGTGGCAGTCTGATCCTTTGCCTTCTTACTGTGGGGAATGATCAGATCCAGTTCAGGGCTGTACCTTGGATGCCTGAGTCATGTATTCTGGTGAGTAGTGTGCATTGGGAGACGTTGTTGAACTCTGATGAAAGGTCTAGGCAGATGAGGTATTCTTTAGTGTCCTTGGTCCAGGAGGGTGTTGATGTCGTCTGTGGCGTCAAGTAGGGTGGTCTCAGGGCTGTGCTTTCTTCTGAATCCTGATTGTGACTAAGCATGGGCGTAAAATCCGCTCCGCTCGCGGATTTTTCGGATTTTCGGCAAATTCGCAATCCGCGAACGCTCGCGAATTTGTCGAAAATCCGTGAATCCGCTCGCGGCGGATTTTTTGCTTGGTTGCGGCGCGCGGCGTGGTGCACGGCGTTCACTTTCCGTCATTTAGCGTTTGCCGAGTTGTTTTTCTTTGCGAGTGACGCGCCATTTTAGATCTTGCTGCGTGTTCCCGCGGGAGTTTGGCGCCCGCGAATACGTAATCGCGGCTTGCCACCTTGCACAGCACACCTCGCGAGAGTTCGCAATTGCGAACACGTAGTTGCGGCGGAAAGGAACAATCTCGCACTTGCGAAATAGAGATTTTGCAATTTCGCACAAGAAAATCACCAGCAAACAGGATAAACCTTCAGAAAATTATGATTTTTATCAGAATCACTCCTCAGGTTGACATTTGGATGGCCTTTTTTTTTGCAAGGAGTCCATTTTGGGGGGGGGGGAGGAAGGAAGTGCCCCACAGTCTCCAACTTCCTGTTCCTGTCCAGCAGGCTCCTCCCAGTGCTTTGTCCATCTCCTGGTCACTTTCATTTGGATCTGGAGCTGGAAGGATTACTTTTTGTGGGTGCTGCTTGATATTTGGATTTGAGGCCTTTTTGACTGTCTTTGGATCACTTTTGGATTAGAAATCAACTTTCACAAGTAAGTTTGTTTGGGGCATTACAGTTGCTGCAAGTAAAATTTTGGAACTTTTTCAGAACATTAAATAAATTATATTGTGGGTAGCCACAGTATCCAGTAGGACCAGGGTTGGTTAGGGGTGCATGATACAACTGTTTTGTTGAATTTAAACACCATTGAGGCCATGGATGGGCTGGGATTGTGCTGATTTTTGTCCTTTTTTTGGGCCTGCTGGTGTGGCCCTTTGCCCAGGGGTGGTGAGTGTTGCATGGGCCTAGTCTTTCTGTGGGGTGTCTTCTTGAATTTAAACATAATTGAGGCCATGGATGGGCTGGGATTGTGCTTATTTTATTGTTTTTTGTCGTTTTTGGGGGGCTGCTGGTGTGGCCTTTTGCCCAGGGGTGGTGGTGCATGGACTGAGTGTGCCTGTGGTGTGGTCTCACTCTCTTTAATGTAAACATCATGGATGGCATTGGATTGTGGTGATTTCTGGCTGTTTTTCTGTTTTTTGGGGGTGTACTGTTGATGTGGACTGGCCATGTGGGTGGTGGCCATCTTGAGTGCTGACTGATACAGGCAACATGTGCTTGGGGTGTAAGGGGCCATTTTGAGGAGAGGCAGTGTCTGAGGCCTGGACTTATTTTGGCTACTTTTCATCCATTATGCCCAGGGGTAGTGAGTGTTGCATACTTGCATGTCCCTAGTCTTTCTGTGGGGTGTCTTCAATGTAAACATCATGGATGGCATGGGATTCTGCTCATTTTTATGTGTTTTGTCGATTTTTTGGGGTGTATAACTGAACTGATGTTCCTCTGTCTTCCATTGCTTTTAGGTGCACAAGAAGACTCAAGAGAACCACCAGTGCCAGGAAGAAGTCCTGCAGCGGTGTGTGTGTGCAGCATAACGTCACGCGACGTCACGTCTGGACACAGAACCCTCTGCAACTCATGCAACTGCTGCCTGCTGACCTGCTCTGAAGAAGATGGCCCCAAAAAAAGTAACCCGTAGCTCCTCTAGCAAGAAAGGTGCCAGTAAGGAGCAGAAGAAGCAAGTTACCAAGGACACTGGTGTGCTGCCCGCCCCTTTTTTTGGGAGTAAAAAAAAAAGTATGCCTGCAGCAGCAGCAGCGGGATCTGCTGGGGACCAAGCTGGCAGCAGCACCCCCGCTCCATTGGGCTCAGTGCCACCACCACCACCACGCCAACTTAAGTCCAAGCCCTTGAGTGCTGCAGAGGCAGCCAGTATAGTTGTTCAATCACCATCGACCAGTGATGTTGGCTCATCGCAAGAAAGCAGCAGCAATGTCCCTCAATCAACACAGGTTGTTGTAGCTCATCTGACGAGTGTTGAACAACCACAGCCGCAACAACAATCACATGTGCAAGTACAAGCCCAAGTACATGTGGAAGGAGAGGCAGCGCAAGGAGATGCGCAAGCAGAGGTGCATGGAGGGTCACAAGTGCCCACAATAGTTGTTCCTCCCGAAGTAGGGGCACATCAGGAAATCGACAATCAAGGCGAGGTATCATTTGAGGAAGCCACTCCTCCTGATGATCCTTCATTGTCTTCCACACCCCTAGCAAGGAAGAGATCAAGGGTGGTGTCTACATCTTCTTCAAGCACACCTCCTTCGGATGATACGGATCAAACTTGGGAACCAGCACCACAGCCGTCTGAGAGTGAGGCACACCATGATCCGACAAAGGTAGTTAAGCGTAAAAGGAAGCTCGTCCAAAGTCTCAGAGTTATGGAGTGTGATGAGTCTCAACAAGAAGTGGCGGATACTGCTGCTGATGAAGACTCTGCCAACGACGACCCAGTCATCATAAAGGTCAGTGCAGCCCCAGCGGGCATGCAGCAAACAGACATTTTGACCCTAGCCCGAAGAGCTGCTGAGTGTTGTCGGGTGGTTTTTTCCGGGTGGGTTGGCGGGTCTTGCCTGGGGCATTCCTGGGAAGGTCTAATACCGGATAGAAGTGTTTTGGACAAAATCCTGAAGGAAACACCAGTTTTGGCACTTTTTGTAAGTTAGGGTTCGTTAGGGTTAGCCCTAGCAGCAGGATTGCATGTGTTTCGGGGGGTTCTATTGCAACGCAGTTCTGGTGTTGTAGAGCACTGTTGGAGCGATGCTGGCTATGGATACTTTTGCTTGCTTGCAAGTGGTTTGAATACAATCCACGGTCTGTATTTGGGCCTACTGTTACTTTCAAAGTACGTTTTGTAACCATTTTTCTGCTAGGCATCGTTTTTGGAGATCTGATTGGGGTTCTTCTACATTTTTGCGACTGGCTTTAGTAAGGGTCTTGGTGGGAGCATTGCTGGGAAGGTCAAATTTTGTTCTAAAACACAGTTTACAGTACACCTACCTTGAGGGGAAAGATCCGCTATAATATTTTGGCCATACTTATTTATCCTTAAAAAGGTGACTCAGACAGAGCACGCAATTTCAAAAATATTGTACTGTCTATTAGGGAAATCAAAGTGTCACATTTTGAACCACACATCGTACATACCTTTTATTTATTTATCAGTGGTATTGTAACAGCACTTCCTGTTTTCCGTTCAATAATTACAGGCCGGGTTTCAGTCAACATCCGCCAGGCAGGCAGTGGACAGGGTGTCTTCTGTCAGTGGTCACCAACATTGATGGACGAAGCGTCAGCTGGAATGGAGGAGTGCCGCCAATAAGAGGAATTGTTTGCTGCATGCAACTTACTTACCAAATTCAAGGACAACTCCAACAACATACGCAATACAGATACAGTATCCATTGTTTTAATCTATGAGTGTGACTGCATGTGCTTAGCTTTACTTTGTAACCAAAGATTGTCTTTATCTTCAATTATTGTTTGTCCAGGCTCTGCTTTTTTTTTCTTCTCTCAACAAAACCTACCCAAAAAGAAACCCCCATTCCCATCCATTTTACAAACCCTAACCCTCTTCCCCCGGGCTGTGTTGTTTTGCTTGATGTCTGACTAAAATGACATCAATAATTCCACACACTTGCTGGGGAGGATAAGGTCATAGCAACAGGCTGGTGAAGGAATACGAGGATATCTTCTAGACTTACTCAGCTTCAGTACTATATCTTCTAGTAGTAGTAGCCAATGTCAAATAAATTCAACGCAAGTACTAGTTATACTTGCAAGCAA
The DNA here is from genome assembly GCF_964261635.1 of Lissotriton helveticus. Classification (NCBI taxonomy): domain Eukaryota; kingdom Metazoa; phylum Chordata; class Amphibia; order Caudata; family Salamandridae; genus Lissotriton; species Lissotriton helveticus. The sequence goes on along the minus strand of NC_136061.1, from coordinate 872,400,343 downwards.
ATACTTTACCATTTGTTAGGCTACATTATGGCACTGTTCTGTCTGTCACCTGCTATATTCTCGATCGTACCGTAACCGTTGTAATGCTACAGTAAGGACAAACAAGGTTTCGTTTTCTTTTTTTCCATAGGCATGCAACTGCCACTGTGTCACACCACTAGTACCACCGCAATGAGGAAATGTCACCCGCCCAGGATTGACAACGTTAATCCCCATTTCACGTGGAGCCAGCCCTGGGCCTAGCCCTAATTTCTAACACAAATTACAGGTAAGATAAGCGTTTGGTGGGAGGTAGTATAATGGAGTATTATTTCGGAGTAGACAAGAGATTGACGGTTGTACTACTAAAGTCCTACGACTGTTCAGGAAAACAAAGTTACTGTTACACCCCCGCCCCCCACCCACCAGACTGAAAAGCAGTAAAAAACAGGTATGGTCAGATAAAGTTTAAAAATATATTTATGTAGCCCTAACAAAATAATCTCCCTCACCCACCCTAACCCCAACGATTGTCTTTGAAACGTCCCAAAACGATCCCAACTCCCAAATCCCACCCCCCAAAAGTCTATAAAAAAGGGCAAGGGACACTCCACTACTGGAGGGTGCTGGTGCTGGTGCATTTTGCGGCATGGGCATCATACTCCTTGCGGAGGGTGGCAAGCTCGGAGCGGAGGCCATTAACCAAGTTCTTATACTTCAGGACCTCCTGCTCCAGGTTGGACATTCGGACTCGTAGGCGGCGTTGGCGTTCCTTGCAGCTCCTGTGGGGGGCAGCTGGTATTTCTGTTGCTTGGCGGTGGCGGTTGTCTTTGTTAGCCCGGCTCGGTCCCGCTGGCTTAGTCACTGAGGAGGATGCAGTGGTCACAGTCGAGGATGTTGTTGTTGCCCCGCTCGACTGCGTGTCCTCCTTCTCCTCCAGGGCCACCAGCCGCCGATATTCGGCGACAGTGGCCTCCAGCCTCTGTTGCCGGGCCATTCTAGCCTGCTCCCTCCGTGTTGTTGATTTGGAAGGAGCAACTATATGAAGAAAGAAAGACATAGTCTGTAACCAATGCTCCTTAGCATTAATAACACAAAGTGATTGAGCCGAAAGTTGGGTCACAGTACAAGTAGCAAATTGAAAGCACAGTACATAACTATTGAGGACAGTATCTATGTAACCTCCCACTTCTGCATCCTTGCTCTAACATTAGTGGTAGTTTAATGAACAAATTCTACGACCACTATGGACTTCCATTACAGTCGACTATGACAGTACACCAGTCTTATTCTTCTTCTTCTCTCTTGTTTAGGGAAATTGGTACGTTATCTTATGCAAGCCGGCAGAATGACATGGACAGCACAGTGAACTTGCACCCGAGAAAAAAAGTTGCACACCATGATGAGTGAGACAGACTTGCGTTACTGTACCGGTTCAGTACATGCAGGTGGTGAAGCTATTACTTTTCTATTACGGGTGGCACTGAGAATACTCTGTTACAAGGGCTACTGCTTAATTAATTTACCTTTCACCCTACAGTGCAAATGAGTACTAGAAAAGGAAAATGAAGAAGCTAACTAATTTGATTATCTATCACTTCACATGGGACGTATTTGATGACATATGGGATGACTTTAGGTGCTTTGCTTAATATTGAGTGAACAGTGATACACCCACACATGAATGACGTACTACAAGTAAACTAAAGTTATTAAGAGAGGTACGGAGTGTCCACCGTAATAACCAGATATATGCTGTGATTGCAGACGCAATACAAAGTACTGCTACTATTCATGGACACTAGACACATTTACAATTTCTTTTCCTTGCCTTCCCTGCACTGGAACGGACGTGCGGGTGCGGTGGTACATGCTCTTCAAGGTAACACTTACTTCATCTGGCGACCATCTACTCTCTCTAGATACACATGTGCTATCTAAGAGTCAGAGAATACCATGCTCCAGGCATCCATTCAGTCAATGTATATGCACACATACAGTTTCTGTTTCACCCACCCAGGCTGCTGTCCTTCCACCTATCCTTGCTTCATCATTGACCCAGCCATGCACCATACCATATTCTTTCCTTCCCAGCCACCTCGGGGGCCAAGCAAACACATATCGTTCTTCTTTGCCAGCCATCATACAAGTTCGCGTCCCACTTACTTACACCCTTCTTTCGCTTTTCGTTCATCCCATCCATCACGTTCGTCTAAGAACTTATTGGGATTCTTCTCACCAAAAACTTCACAGCTAAGTCGAAGTACATTTCGAGGAGGCTACTACCTGGTTGATTTGTAATACACCCGTGCAGAAAGCACACTATGCAGTCTTCAATCTCAATAAGTAAGGAATATATAGCTTACCTGTTTCCGCCACCACCGTTTGAACCCCCACAGGACCGTCCGCCGGCTCTTGCACCGCCTCCTCCCCAGAGTCCACCGAGTCCTCGCCCAACACAGCCACCTCCGCGCTGGCCCCGTCACCAGATGTTACACCTACAAAGTACATTTAAGAATGTTAGAATACACCACTCACTACTATATAATATTTGGTCTAGGAGAAATGTTAAAAAAACTGAATACAATGTAATAATTTGTGACTGTCTACTCCAAAGTAAAAATGTCCCATTTTCCAGGGAAGGCTGTTGTCTTGCTGCACTTTTATGCACAACTGATGAATGCTTGCTTTTGATTTTTAACACGCACCACTTTTTCTCCTAACAGACAGAAGCTTGACTCCTAAGAACACGACCAGGATCAAGTTCAAACCAGGTGAGAGCTCGGCTCGACCACAAGAAATGTGTCCAATTAATCGTCAGCACTAACCACTTTTCCGTTTTCAGTTAAATAGTTTTATGACAAAGTAGATTTTAATAAATGTGTTTACTTTTAATAAAGCTTTTAAACTTAAATAGACTCTGTGGTTTTTGTTCCTCCAGACTAGAGTGGATGAGCTAAAGGTTTTGGAATTTTTGCAAGCATTAGTGCCTCTGACACTTCTTGACTGTGACTCCGTACTCTTGTCCTGCGTAGGATAATCTAAAGATCATTGGGGATCAATCATCGGTGACTTCGGGAGCTAAATGACTCTGCCACACTATCTAGTCAGTAAGGAGACAGTGCATAGAGCTATTGCTGAATAGAATGGGAGTCCAATGGAATTGCCAAATGTCCAATCTTAGTTAGCTACACAGACAGACTAATAAGAATAATTTAGTAATACCACAGGGAGTCATATTCGAGGCAGGATAAGAATTTATATCCAGTCTACAAGAAGATCAAAGACGATTTAGAAAAAATCAAATGAGGAACGCTAGGAAAAAATAGGTACTCTTTATTAAAATGTAAACTTACTGGGGCCAGCAAAGGAGCCCTCGCCTGCCCGATCCTGGCCTGCATCCTCAGCACCCTCCTCCTGTGTCCTCTTGCCCTTGGGGGGAGCTGATGTACAACATGAAAGAAAGAAAAACCAGAAAACATGGATGAGATTTTTCAACCAAATCAAACATTTCAAAAGAACAATAACAAAATATTTTGGAGAAATAGCAAATAGATAGACAACTATTCCACGGGATCTATCTCATGTGGTATACTACGTTATTCGTATTGCCTGATTTGCGGAACGTTGACTTAGAAAGTTCCTATGTAACTCAATAAACAGACTACTAAAGAGGTTTGCCTAGGCCTGGCACTGCAGGCAGCAGTCCGCAGCACGCGAAGTGACAGACAAAGTCCATCCTGCTTGCAGATCAGTGAATACTCAAACTATCAATCCACCCACCACCGCCACTATTTCTTCTTATAGCCATGTGTCTAAAGGAAGGACTGGACTTCAGTCTGTTGGGGCTGATTTAGAAGTCCCTTGCGGCTCATTTTCCTCCATTGTTGCGTGCCTTTTGTGACGCAGCGGCAGAACAAAAGACTCGCCATGGTGTTGGTGCGGCGTATATATTAAAAAAAAACACATATGGGCATATGGGCGATGCATCATGTTGTAAAGCCCTGCGCCATCAGGGGGCGTTCCGGCGCAAGGGAGGGCGTACCTGCGCAGGAACGAATCCTAAAAGTGGCTGAGGGAAATCTACAAGATGTCAATCAGTCACTTTTAGGACAATGATGCATGACTCAAACCCTGCGCGCTTGAAGCCGACGTACGGCTTGATGCAGCATTGGGGAGATAGGGTACCCCAGAGCATTGCTGGAGCTGCGCCATAGTTGGCACGCAACTCCAGCAATGCGCTGCCTTTATGGCACAGATGCGTAAGGCTTCTGTGACGTTTTGGGCCAATGGGTGGTGGTGGCATGGCACACAATTACTGCCGCATCCCTGCTACTTTGCAGGGATGCGCCGGTAATTGAAAATATGACCCTTAGTGTCTAGCATTACGCAGTTCTTATCTTTACACTACACTCATACATAATTTCTCAGGCCAATGAAATGCTTCTGAACACAACATACAAAACAAAGAAGCATAGTAGCAAGCAAGGCTACTGAGAAGGAGAGCAGTGCACCTGAAATGCATAGAAGAATTTGAAATATAATTTACCTGAATGTAATCGGCAGCATTATTGCTCTTGGTAAAGAACAAAGATTTGCAAATAACAGAGCCGGATAAAACAGAGTAGTAAATGAATAGCTACTACTACTCACCAAGCCCGGGGACCTCTACGCCGAGCGCGTCCAGCAAGTCCCGCTCCCGGTCCATGACATCGGTCCAGCGGTGGGTGGCCTGGTTATATGTGCGCCGGACCCCAGAGAGCTTATACATGGCCCGGCACACCTTCTCCCACCGCTTGCGGCGCTCCCGGATGCCATAGCCAGTCGCGATCTTGCCGCCTCCCAGGATCGTCTTGGGGAGGCGGCGCTGGACGTGGAAGATGAGTGCCGCCACTTCCTCCGCGCTGAAGATCTCCCGCGGGACCACTTGCTCCCCCCTCAAACGCCCGCACGGGAGCCGGGCACGGGGTGCGGGACCCTTCCCCTTCTCAGGGTGCTTCCCGGCTCCCTTTACCATGGTCTGGGCAGAAATACAGTTAAATGATAAACAAGAAATAGAATAGTGAAGAAGAAAAGAAAAGAGTTTAAAAAAGTAGTTTAAAAGTAACTAAAAGCAGCAGAAAACACAAAAATATAGAGCTAGAAAAATAGAGGGATAGATAATAAGTAAAATTAGATCAAATAAACTTCAAACAAGCAAAGGATGGCAGAGATTGAGAGAGGATAGAGAAAGCATGCCCAGAACCATAGCAATGAATGAGAAACAAGATGGCCGCGCCCGTTCACGACCGCGTGGGTAAGTTCGCGCGAGATTTTCCTCGCGAGCACGCGCGAAATTGTACTAGCGAGCAGCACACTTTGCGAGATTACACATAGCGGCCGGAAACGGAATTACGTCACGCAAACAAATGGCCGCGCCCGTGTACGACCGCTAGGGTAACTTGGCAAACGTATAGCTACAAGCGCCTCGCGAACACGCGCAAAAGCACGCGAACATACACGTCGCAAAAAAAACAATTTTGTATTCGCACGTATTCGCGGCTTCCGAAATCGATCTCGCACGGATTCGCGCCCCAAAAAACGCGCGAAATTGCAGAAAAAACGATTTTAGCTAAACTGAAAGCAATGAGCAGGTGCAAAAGTTCAAACTTAACATTAGTAACATTCAAGGTAGTGCTTCCTGAGGGGCCCCTCCAGAGTTTGCAACTATTCTATGACCCTGCTATGACCCAAACAGCAGGCTCATAGAATAGCTACAAGTAGACCATAAAGGTCCTGTGAAAAAAAATTTCACTGCAACAACAAGCAAATTACAGATAAGGAAGGAAGCAGGTGCCAGCCAGACTGGAACTTTCAAAATTACTGACACATTAATGACCCACAAATTAATTGATGGCAGTTGAAGAAGGGCAGGTGTGCTTGCTTTTTTCAACCACCATAATCTACAGTGATAAATAAACCTAATGGGTGGCAGTGAGGATGTACCAGAGGGTGGCATGGGTGTCCCAGAGGGTGGCAGTGGTGAAACAGAGGGTGCTGTGAACCTGTGATGATAAACCAGACGTAGAAACAACATAGTCGCGGCCGTTGCGAGCCGAAAAGTAAGTTCGCAATTGCGAACTTGTCCCAAAATCGGCGCGAACGCGCGCCAACACAAAAAACGGGAAAATCCGCAAATCCGCTAGAGTTCGCGTATCTTCGCGGATTGCGAATCCGTAAATCCGCAATTTCGCGTACGCGAGATCCGCTAGATCCGCCCATGCTTAATTGTGACCGGTTGAGGATGGGGTTCTCTTTCTTGAATCTTGTCACTTCCCTGTTAACTGTTTTCTTGCCTTCTTTGCCTGTGAAAGTGAGGAGTGAGATGGTCCGATTATTCTTGAGACCGTTAGGCTCAGCTGTGTGCTTCTTGAGCAGGTCCATGACTTCTGCACACTTCCAGTTGTCTGTGAAGGTGCATGTTTTGAAGGTGGGGTTGATGTTGCGTAGTGGTTTGCGTGCAATGGCAGATGCAGCTCTATGATAGTTGTGAGGGGTCCCGGAGTCTGTGTGGGCCACCAAGTGGATGCCTTTCATGGTGTAGGCCATGTCTTCATCCTTGTCTGGTGTCCATTTGGAGATGGTGGTCTGGTTGGTGTGTCAGGGCTGAGAGTGGTCCAGATGCTGTATCTAGTCTGTGGTCCACCAATTAAACTTGGTGGTTTGTGAATTAGAGGTGGAAGTGGATTCCAAGGTAATTGCAGATGACACCCTCCAAAGCATCTTTTATCCCATTTCACACCCATTTTTAATCTTTTACCCCATTTCAGGCCCATTGTTCATCCTTTCTCCCATTATATCCCCATTTTTCATCTTTTACCCCCTTTCACACCGTTTTTTCATCTTTTACCCCATTTCACGCCCATTTTTCATCCTTTACCCCATTAAACACCCATTTTTCATCTTTTACCCCATTTCATACCCTTTGTTCATCTTTTACCCCATTTCACGCCCATTTTTTTTCCTTTACTCCATTATATGCCCATTTTTCATCTTTTACCCCATTTCACACCCATTCTTCATCTTTTACCCCATTATACATCCATTTTTCATATTTACCCCATTTCACGCCCATTTTTCATCCTTTACCCCATTATACACCCATTTGTGATCTTTTACCCCATTTCACACCTTAAGTTGCATACATTTCCACAACGGACACAGTCTATTGACTTGTTGTCCCAAAACAACACCCTACAATTAGGATTTGTGCACAGAGGTGATTTACACAAATGGACACGCCAAATATTAGAGTTTGTTGGCACAATTTACACAATGAAAAGTCTATTTTTGCACATTTGACACACTGAAGTGCATCTCTTTACTGAGGAGACATTCCCACCATTATTTGAGTATTGTGATATTAATTGCAATCATTGCGCAACGTACTCTTTTTAGAGTGAGGCACTTATGCAGGCAAATACAATCCAGACAGGGTATGTGTGTAGTGTCTTTTTATTGACACAAACCGTGATTATGGTAATTTTGCACTGATATACACTTGATGGGGACTGTCAAAATGTGATGTGCTCAGTTTAAGAAATTGTTTATTATTCGTTTCCCTCTGAGCAGTTCCTGCTATATTAACTGTTGTGTATGCTCCACCTCCCTCATCTTCATCTTCATCCTGGTCATCGTCCGGTACTGCAGGCACTTGGATCCATGGAACAATGGTGCGCACACATATATTGTGCAGTACACAACATGCTAGGATGATTTTGTTCACCATTTCGGGGCTGTACAGCAGTCTGCCACCCTTGAAGTCCAGGCTATGTAAACGTGACTTTAGCACACCAAATATGCGCTCAACAATGGACCGTGTTCGTCTGTGGGTCACATTATACTGCCTCTGTGCCTGGGTGGTGGGGTTACGGAGGGGTGTCATCATCCACGGGCATTGTGCATATCCTTGATCACCAGTAACATGTGATGGAGAGATTGTTGGTTATGCAGGCTGTGTTGTTTGTGTTGATGGTTTTGTGTTGTGTGATTTTTGCTATATTGGATTTCATGTTAGCCATGCGTCACTTCTGACTTATTACCAGCATCAATACTAATTATGTTGCCTCACAGTTGATCCTCCATGCACCGAGATAATTTGATTGGATACACTGCCCGGTTGCATCACTGGCACTCCTACTGTGCAACAATGTTAAAGCCATCTGCACATCACACCAGACATAACACACACACCAACAGGCACACTGGCTCTCAAAGCATCTAGCGATAGCACTCATTTGCCTTCCTCAAACTCAATGCCATGATAACTTTCAAATGGCAATAGGGCACAGCGGATACAGATCACATTCAGTTCTGATGCTGACACTGCCACAAGACCTGCCCCATGGCACGACACAATCTGTTTAATATCCAGAGCTGCCACAAAGCAACACTCAGCAGCCCCCTCACCTGTAGGGACCACTGAGGGCAGGATCACTTCACACACACCATTAACATCATCAGAAGCCATGCCGTCCACTCCCATGACTACGTACTCATTCATGAGCAGAGGCTCCAAATCAGGTACCATGACTACACAAAATACATTACAATCTGGGCAATTTTTGCTGACTTGACTGTCCAAAATCTTCACCACAACGAGCCACAAGGCAAGGCACACCTTTGACACCATCAATGAATGTGTAAACTTCGACTGGTTAATCAACCCCATTAAACACACAAGTGGTGACCACAAATGCATACACGTCGTTGTCGGTAACTCCCAAGACACCCTAGACCACATGCAGACCCACACAAAGTTTGTGTAGGTCAGTCAATGAGATAATGCTACACACCACCATCAACAGCAACACGCACAACGCTGCAGTAGTCACCATTAGCACTAGATCAAATTTTAATGACATATATCTACAACTGCGCATACACACTTGCACCACTATGCTACTGCAAAATACAGCATGCGAAAAAAGCCACCTTGGTCACCAACAACGTCAAAGATGGAAGATGCATCTGCTGACACATGGAGAATAACTGGTGCAAGATTGAGGATACCACTAAACATCAACACCTACAAGAACGCAATGCTCATATTCTTCACCAACAATACACCCACACACCTAACTGGGCTTCCAGGAAGGATTGCTGTCAGATGCAACATGGATGATTACCAGCTGGGGAGTGGTATATGCAGAGGAGATATGAGTCCTCATCCTCATAATGTAACCATCAGCATTTGGCATCACTTGGTGGGACGACAGCTTCAGCAGCCCAGCCTAGGTAAATAGGCACCGTATGTGACTCCTCCCTCTCCATGAAACCACAGATCTACACAGTATATTTTCTGATACTTTATTTTGACAATTTTGCACATGCTAACAGCCTCTGAAAAGATTTTGCCTTATTAGTACCAGTGTAACATACAAATGCAGCAGTGAGAGAGGTGATCGGTGAACCTTTGCAAAGGGCCATCCACTTTGCAGCAACACACGTCACATTTTTTTGTAACTTTTGATCTGTTTGAAGTACGAAACAATTTATTAGTTAAAATTGTCAGATTATGCAGCAGATGTCATATTATATGGCATATATGGCAGAGCACTAATTTTATAGAAAACATTGGCAAACTAGGATATTTTGCATTGCATGTTTGAACTGCTCTTGTGGAAAAAGGGAGCAGAAGTGCTGATGACAGAATCTCCACGGCTCGGAGACAAATGGCTTGTGATTCCACTTTCAAGAGTATTTGGGAGATTCTGTGATTGGAAACATATCCCACTTTGTGAATGTATTTCAATGTCAATAACTCATATTAAATCTTAAATAATCATGTGATTTCATTGGCTGAATTAAATAACATTAAATGGGGTACAAAAGGAGTTGAGTTCAGATACTTAATTTTGTAGGTTGCACAAATATGGCAACTCACCATCAATCCCAGAAGACGAAGAGTAGCCACTCATGTGGGCTGATGGGATTCTTTTGCACTTGATGTTGTTTTTCTTCTTCGTTGTCCCAGACATCCAGTAGTCTCAGTGAATCCATTGTTCTCGTTTGTTAGACCGGTAGTGTTTTACTTGTTGTTTAGTGGCAGAGTGGGGATTTAACACTATCTGGTCTCTAAAGATTTCCCTAGGACCCTTTATCTAAAGTTTTTGTGTATTGTAGCTGAAACCCCAGGCTAATTTTACGATGCGGTCTTCAGGTGTCCCTACTTGCAAACGACATCCCTGATTGCCTGCGCTTGTTCTTCTGTCTGCATCATCCATCAATATCTTATTGCTGCTTTCGGCCCTTTCTCACCAAAATCAGTCAGACATTCTCCATGTACGCGTTCAGAGCACTTCCCACCACACATAATGATGATAGAGTGCACTATTTAACATTAATGAAACCTCTAGCCAGGGCACAGGCCTTGCAGCCATCCTCCTGGACACACTCCCAGATTAGCTAGGACTCGGAGTTGGTTTCCTCATTACATAAAGCCATTGCCACGAAAAGTGTCACAGATATTACCGCCGTCTCAGAAAATTCATTATTCGGTACTTTAGATCAGTAATAACTAAGGAATGCAACATGCTGGGTTCTCAAGCTGTAGAAAGTAATATATAAATATAAATATATATATATATATATATATATATATATATATATATATATATATATATATATATATATATATATATACGTTCTTTACTCTGTCCTATAGGGGAGGGGAGAGGGAGCAATACAATCAAGTTTGCACTTTCAAAACATTCTCGTTACAAAATACGCCTTCCTTTTGGATCTATAGTTTGTAACGCTCGTCAGAGCTAAGGGTTATTTACTTCAACTTTTTTCTTGCTTAATGGCCCTCATCAATTTAATGGCGGTTCTGGGGACATCCCCGGAAGCGATGTGACTAAGTTGTGGATATAATTCCTTGAATCGGCCTTAGATAGCTCGAAGGAGAGCAGGCAGAATTTGTGCTCATCTAAGCAGTGAAGGATTAAGTCCGCCCCATGCTTCCAAAAGCCCTCTTCGTGCTTGTTAGCGCCAGGAGCACGGCTTCGTCGACAATTGCAGGGATGTTGGGATTTGGACGAATTGTTGCACTGTTGAGCATCTGATTGCGGTGCGGCTTCCACTGCTGGCGTCTTGCAGTGTAAGAATGCTGTTTAAGATTCCAGCTCGACTCTCACAGACACTAATTGTGTTTCCAGGTCCCCAGGCATCCTTAGCAAGGGGTGAAGATAGGAAGAAAGAAATGCGTAAAAATAACCCATGTATCATTGTTTCCTCTTCATTTTTTTTGCACAATCAAAGCACTTTTTAAGCACTGTCTAGTAAAAGTGCGCGGAATTCATATTTCTCCCAACATGATCACACGAGACTGACTCTAACACGGTTCAAGAAGTTCAGGGACATTTACTACGCATTGTTTTATTAATCAAAATGAAATTATACATCGTTTATATATATGAATATTGTAAAACCAAATAAGTATTGATGCATTTAAATAATCAATATCAATAATGTACCAGGACATTACCCAACGTCCGCGGCGGTGAGGTTTGAAACACTGTATTCCCTGTTCGCACTCTTTCCTTCCCTCTGTGGGTCCTTTAAGTTACTACACGGGACTGTCGCCTTCAGCGACTATGTTCTACCATCAGAATAATGTAGAATGTTGTGGTTCTCGGTTTACTGTGTTTATTGCATGATCAGAGGTGGCCACCCAACCAGCACCCTTTGTGCCCCCTAATTAAAACTCAAGGTCTGCCACTCTTCATCATTACTTATCCCAATCACGAATCTCTTGTCCTCTCCTGCTTGGGACCTGTTGTAAGATGATGTGAGCCTTTAAAAAGCCACAGACAAGAGCCAACCATGCCATCATTGCCCTTTTAGGTTGCAGTAAAGCAGCTTGAAGTATTTTGCTTTCTTCTTTCTAATACTGTCCTAGCAAAATCTCATGTATATTCTGTAGAGATAGTAGAACCTCTTTCCTGTTGTACAGTAGCCCATCTTTTTGTCTCATTCTGTTTCAGACTGTCTGTTTAGCAGGCTGGTTCCAGAATCCATGAGAGTAGACCTTACATCTAGACCACAGGTATTCTTCCTGTCTGACTTCAGAAGATAGGATGTTTCTATACATGATGGTCAACCACAACGTCAATGTCAAGAGACTCTAAGACCACTGTGTAATGTGTCAAAGTAGGTTCTTTCCATCTGTGCTGGAGGATGGCACAATATTCTGATATGTCATAATTTCACATTTCCGCTCTGTAGCCAAGAGCCTTATTTTCTCTTTTGAGAATCTCCTATAATTATTTATCTATAATGGATATTACTGCATTGAAGTCCCTCTGGTGTGTTGTCTCTAGTTTGAGCATTCTTCCCACCAACACCAATGTCTGCTCATCCCAAGAAGTCACGCCCCAACGTAACATGTCTTGTTTCATGTTCAACCTGGAAATAGGCAAACCATTGTCCATGACCACCTACTCAATCTTTATGAAGATTTAAAGCCCCATGTGAGCTTCTGGAGGAGGATCACTCAAAGAGATACATTTCATTGCTAGGATCTAGATTTAAGGAACAGTCTATTTGATCAGCCCCTTTATTATTTGCGTCTCAAAGTCTTAGGGCTTACACGAGAACTTCTTTGTTCAGAACAGGAACACACATAGTCTCCTTTCCGTGGCACCTGAATTACCTAATCAGCACCAGCCCTTGTAATATAAAGGATTTCATTTCTTTAATTTCTCTCCAGTCCAAGTCCATGAACTAATGATGGCCAGAAAGGCTGGGGATGGTTTGCCATTCTGAATTGTCACAGAGCAAAGCATTACTTCACCCAGGGTAACAATGTCAGTTTTATTTATGATTCTCTATTGTTGACTAGCCTCAGCTCGACTGCACACCTAATCTCCAGGGCAATCCAATGTGCTAGTTGTGGCTTTTCTTTATCCAGCTGATTTCCCATGTAGATCACCCATTCAAATCCACATCTACAGCAGCCACTATTAGTATCTGCCTGTGCTGGCAAGAAAACATACCTTCTTATCATCCCATGCGTATTCATGCATCTTAAAATTGAACATTCTTTTGCCCAAGGGACGCAGCCACATTTCATAGGCTTGTTGGTAGCTGGTTGTATCTGTTTGAAACTGATCTTATTTTAAAAACGTTTGTAATCTGAAAAGCAGATCAAATGTTGCATGAAAGTATGTTCCTATCAGGACAGGATGAAGGCTGATTTGTTTACGGCAGGTTCCTGTTTGAGGTGGTATGGTTAGCAAAAAATTATGGCTCAGATGCAGCCTTGAGTGAATGAGATTAAGTCAAACACTCCACCTATCACGTGTTTGTTTCCTTCAATACAACAACCTAAGTGTGATGGGTGTGGCCATACGTGGTTCCAATGCCCACCATGCTACAAGGTCTCAAGCAATACCTCACTGATGAGGCAGTAGGGAAAAACTTGTATGGGGTTTCATATATTTCTTTTTAAACAGGGCTTGGCAGTTTGGTTGGACTGTTTCTATTCAAGCAGGACCAAGGCTGATTTGCATTTAGCTGGTTCCTGTCTGAGATCAGCGTGGTGTGCAAAGAAATTATAAACTAGGATGAGGCCCTGAGTAATTACTAGCGGCTGAGGCTATTTCAAGGATTCCATCCATCACTTTTTTATTTTCTTAGTTTTTATTTCCTAAGTACTATGGGCATGCCCAGATATGGCATGGTGGCCAAAGAAACTATTAAATGGGACGTGGTCCTGGTCAATGACCAATGGCTGAGTTTAATTTAAGCATTCTATCCATCACTTTTTGTTTCCTATCATTTACTGCACCCAACATATGTAACTGATCATTAAATTGGTACAGAACACGTTACAATGCAAACATTTACAATGCATGCCTTTACAACACAGTTTTTACATCGCAACATCCATTACAACGCATGATTTTACAGAGCATGCCATCACAACGCATTTTTAGAAACTACATTTACAACGCATTCTATTACAATGCATACCATTACAATGCCTAATACTTTTAGGGCAACAGTAGGGTAAATGTTGGATAGTGTAGGGGTAAAAATTGCTATTCCCACTCCAGTGAGTGCAACAGTAGGGTACGTGTTGGATAGTGTGGGGGTAAAACCTTTTAATGCGTTGTAATGTCATGCGTTGTAGTGACATGCGTTGTAATGGCTGCGTTGTAATGGCATGCTATGTAAAGGCAGTTACGTTGTAAATGTAGTGCGTTGTAATGACTGCGTTATAATTGTTGTTTCCCATTAATTTGGTCTAATTAATGGACTTTTAAGGAATGTTTCCTTCCCAACTACAGTATTTACTATTCATTTATATTCCTGCCTACATTTAATTGCAAATTGAATTGTAAATTAATGTCCAAAAGACAGAGCTAATCTAAGCATGATGACTGACAAGTTTTATTTTGATATGTGGACCATCTTTGGTTTGTTTGTGTCCATGCACTCCATAACCCCCGCACTGTGCCCACTCCAGTGTACATACACTCTCCTATCCTTGTATTCCTTAGAATAAACAGCCAACATGTGTTGTGGTTAAAGTGGTCATTGTTGGCCAGTTTATTACGAATACATGCATATACTTTGGTTATAAATTGTATGACCTCTGGTCATACATCATCATTTGTGAACTGTCATACTTTGGGTCAAAGATCATATACTTTGCTTGTCATACACATTGTTTGCCGTAAATCATATGTACATCACAAATTCGTAAATTGCACCGACAATTCATTGGTTAGTTCTTCTGCAGGATTTTCTCCTTTTTTGTCCCTTCTGGGTCATACAATTGTTCGGTTGGTTTCCACACTCTTTCCGTGTGGGGGGTAGCTTCTCCCCGGTGTTAGGCCCCAACCCACTACCTTGTTAGTCTCATATGTGCCCTGCCGTCTGGCGGTGTCTGGGCTGCGAGTGCAATCTCCTTTTGCTGCCCCCTTTTTGTTAGGCAAATCCGAATTCGCAATCCGATTGCCTGTTGTCTAGGACTACAATACTGCTGTTGCTTAGGTGAGGGTGGGTAGGACAAAATCGTTGTTTGCCCCGCTCCCCCGCTCCACGATGATAGGAGCTACACAGGGTGAGCGGTGACTTATATCCCCCCACATTTCCGCCCCTACTAGTGGTGTTCCTCCATTGGGTGGTTTGTACCTTGCCAGACCCCCCATTGGCTGGGGGGGCCTAGCGCCTCTCTGGCATCCATGGCGGGCACTGGGCTACTCCTATTCTGCTTCTGGGTGCTTTAGGGCACCCAGAACCGGATTCTTCTAGGGCTCGGCATCAGTTATGGCGCCAGCCTCGAGGCCCACTTTGGGGGCAGCCTCTGCAATAACCCCTGCACTGTGTCCACTCCAGTGTACATATACTCTCTTACCCTTGTATTTCTTAGAATAAACAGCCAACATGAATTGTGGTTATAGTGGTCATTGTTAGCCTCAGTTTTATTACGAATACATGAATATACTTTGGTCATAAATTGCATGACTCCTGGTCATAATTCATCATTTGTGAACTGTCATACTTTAGGTCATTAATCATATACTTTGCTTGTACTACACACTGTTTGCCGTAAATTCTATGTACATCACACATTCATAAATCGCACCAACTGTTCATTAGTTAGTTCTTTTGCAGGCCTTTCTCCTTTTTTGTCCCTTCTGGGTCATACATTTGTTCGGTTGGTTTCCGCACTCTTTGCCTGTGGGGGTAGCTTCTCCCCGGTGTTAGGCCCCAACCCACTACCTTGTTAGTCTCATATGTGCCCTGCCGTCTGGCAGTGTCTGAGCTGCGAGTGCAATCTCCTTTTGCTACCCCCTTTTTGTTAGGCCAACTCACCCCGCCATGAGGCATCCCAAAGTGACTGGCCCTACTCCTACACACCGCCTATCAGTGTGTCTCCATAACTCACCTTTGTAACCTTACTTTTCCGCAATCCGCTTGCCTGTTGTCTAGCACTACAATACTGCTGTTGCTTAGGTGAGGGTGGGTGGGACAAAATCGTTCTTTGCGCCGCTCCCCCGCTCCAAGATAATAGGAGCTACACAGGGTGAGCGGTGACTTATATCCCCCCACATTCCCGCCCCTACTAGTGGTGTCCCCCCATTGGGAGGTTTGAACCTCGCCAGACCCCCATTGGCTGGGGGGGCCTGGCACCTCTCTGGCATCCATGGCGGGCACTGGGCTACTCCTATTCTGCTTCTGGGTGCTTTAGGGCACCCAGAACCGGATCCTTCTAGGGCTCGGCGTCAGTTATGGCGCCAGCCTCGAGGCCCACTTTGGGGGCAGCCTCTGCAATAACCCCTGCACTGTCTCCACTCCAGTGTACATATACTCTCTTACCCTTGTATTTCTTAGAATAAACAGCCAACATGCATTGTGGTTATAGTGGTCATTGTTAGCCTCAGTTTTATTACGAATTCATGAATATACTTTGGTCATAAATTGCATGACCCCTGGTCATAATTCATCATTTGTGAACTGTCATACTTTGAGTCATAAATCATAAACCTTGCTTGTACTACACACTGTTTGCCGTAAATTGTATGTACATCACACATTCATAAGTCACACCGACTGTTCATTAGTTAGTTCTTTTGCAGGCTTATCTCCTTTCTTGCCCCTTCTGGATCATACAATTGTTCGGTTGGTTTCCACGCTCTTTGTGTGTGGGAGGTAGCTTCTCCCCGGAGTTAGGCCCCAGCTCACTACCTTGTTAGTCTCATTTGTGCACTGCTGTCTGGCGGGATCTGGGCTGCGAGTGTCATCTCCATTTTCTACCCCCTCTTTTTTTAGCCAACTCACCCTGAGGCATCCCAAAGTGAGTGGCCCTACTCCGACACACTGCCCTGTCGGCGTGTCTCCATAACCAACCATTGTACCCTTACTTCTCCTCCATGCTGTCAGGGAGGATAACGTCTTCCTGCGGCTCCCCCTTGCATCCTCCTTATTATTATTGTTTATTTTTTTAATTACACCCTGCCAGAGCATTGCGCCCCACAGGTTATCACAGAAAACCCGCATCCCATCATCCAATAGGTGAACCCCGTCCCACCCACAGACCTCTGGGCGGCCAGGGTGGATGAGCCCATGCCTGATGCTTTCCAAGCTGTTGGTTTTGCAGAACTTGTTAACTGCAATGCTCAACTTTCTCTTCAAGTTTTTGACTGCCTTGTGTGACTTGTCTCCCCGCCACACCATTCTGCTAACTGACTCTGACCAAATGATGGACGTACTCCCAAAGCACCTTGCTGCCTCTTTTAGGTCCGTATAGATGTCTAGGAGGAG
This sequence comes from Lissotriton helveticus, assembly GCF_964261635.1. Lineage (NCBI taxonomy): Eukaryota > Metazoa > Chordata > Amphibia > Caudata > Salamandridae > Lissotriton > Lissotriton helveticus. Next base: position 872,383,048 of record NC_136061.1, on the reverse strand, counting down.
TGCAATCCCTCTCCTTTTGGGCCAGGTGGTTACTCCTAAGGTGGATTATCAAGATGTCCGGGTGCCACACTGTGTCCGCCTGCAAGTCCCCCAGAGTCGCTGGCAGCTGATTCCATCTCATCGCTGGGTGCCCCAGCAATCGGGTGCATGTGTTGACTGATCTTCCTGTCTGCCTGTGACCCCTCTGCTGCCACCAAGACTGCATTCTTGATATAAAGGAGTGGCCCATCACCCAAAGTAGGTGGGGTTGTCCTCCTGCTGAAGCAATGGTCACAAATGTCAGATGCCCGATCCATACTGGAAGCTGTGCCCCCATGCCGCAGCCCCTATGTCTTTACAGAGAGAGTCTACAGTAGTTGGGGGTCTGACATAGGTCCTGTATGCGCGGGACCACCATCTGCCTACTGCTTTTCTCCCTGCCTCAATCATCCCGTGTTGTGCTGCTGAGGTTGCTGCACCACTCCTAAATGAGTGGGAGCCAAATGCTGGTGGGGGTAGCCCTGCTTTGGCGGAGGCCTGGCGCATCACTGCTGTGAACTGAAATTTGCTTAGGTAGCTCCCATCTTCATGCTTGAAAAGCGGACCCTCCCCTGCTGGTCGCATCGCCATGTACAGAAGCAGGCAGAAGACAGCACAGTATCTGTGGTCCTTGATGCACTTCAACTGCACCACCGCCCCCTTGCCAGCCTGATCCATTTTTGACCACCTCAGGAATAGCTCAACCTCTGCTAATTTTGATTTGACATCGGCTGCCTGCAAACACCCCTCCCCTGGCCCAACCTTCATGGGCGCAACTAGCTCGCTGAGGTGAAAAGCCCCAAAGAATGTCACTGAGAAGGCCACCTTAAAAAGGGAGAGCTCGAAGGTGTCCCTTGCTATAGCCCCTAGTGTGTTTTTGAGCTGACCCAATATTGTGAGGTCTAAGGGTTGCTTGCTGTCTGCCCTTACTCCCTCTGTCCGCTTCCAACCTCTCATCGCTGCTTTGATGTAGTGGGAGGCCATGGAGTCCTGGCCTGTGCAAATCTTTGTGAAGTGAGCCACTGAGGACAGGTGGGTCTGCGCCCACGATCTAAACTTTTTGCTGGTGAATGCCCACTGGATGAAATGCTCGACTGCCCTCCTTGTTTTGTCCACCTTTCCCAGTGTCTGGATTCCTCCTATTTGCATCACTGTCCCTGCATATTTTCTGTAGCACCTGGCCGCTTCTGGGGCAAGGGATTGGTTCACTAGCGCTGACAAGTCTATCCCCCTGGCCCCATAACTGTTCTGGAAAGGGGCTCATTACCTGCTCCGCCCCCTGAGCCTATTCCCAGAATCTGCCCATCCGTGCTTGTGAAAGGATGTCCGCCACTGCGTTCTCCTCCCTGGTACATGACGTGGCGTCAAGTCTATGTTCCTCTCCAACTGCAATTTAACCAATTAACTCATTAGTCTCAGCGTATCTGGGACCTGGCTGAGCCTCTATTGATTGCCTGTACCACCCCTTTGTTGTCTGATCAAAGCGTCAGCTTCTTGTTCCTCAGTTCCCACTTCCAGACAGTTATGGCCACTACAATGGGGAATTGCTCAAGAAATATAATGTTGTTGGTGATGCCCTCCTAGTGCCTCCTGCTTGCAAACCATTTGTCACCCAGGATTGCCCCAAAACATGTGCTACCTGCTGCATCTGTTGTGTAATCCCTTTGCCCCCCTCCTTCCTTGACTGAATTGCTGTTTTCTTTTCTTCTCTTTCTTGTCCCCCCTAGGCTCTTTCTTGCGTCTGCACCCTGCTTCTGGGTGTCCTCTGCTACACGCTGAGCATATGTGCTGGAATTTGCACGAAGCCCCTCAAGTGCATTAATTGGAATCGTATTTCCAGTAGATTGCTGCTTGCCCGTTGGGGGTTTCCATGTATTATTTTGGGCCTATGGAATGACTTGCCCTTCCCTTTGTAAAAGGAACCCTGAAAGGGCTGTTCGTTCCTTCCTGTCCATGTTATAACCTCTTTTGCCACCATAATGTTTTGTATAAAAGTAAAACCTGACACATCTTCCTCAATGCACTTCATTTCTGGGAGTATCTGCATCTGTAATCTGAAACTTTTGTCATATTCCAACATTGCATCCACAGGGAATTGCCTCTGTGCCCCATGGATGTTGACCTTGTATAACCATAGATTTGCCGCGCAGAGCAGGAATTTCTCAAAAATTATGCATGCCATTTTCTTTCCATTCCCTTCTATCCTTGTCTTTTTTGTCACACACTGTCAGGTCCAGGCCGTCTAATTGGATGTCTAACAGTGAGAAAATGTCAATAAATTCCTTCCGCCATATCCTCTCTTTTAGTGCTAGTGGCCTAAGGGTCGCTAGCCCTGTGTCACTTGTTTTCATTGATGCCGGGCCTTGCGAAGGTCTAGTGTATGCTTCTGGAGCCAAGACTATTCTAGCTGGGTCGCTCGCCGTGCTTGCGCTGCCCCAATCTGCTATGGGGGACCCTAATTCCCCAGGTGTCTCCTGCCTGACCTGCCCCTGCAAGCGCTCCTATTGCACGCAGCCCGGGTCTATCAAGTGCCATGGTAGCCCGGATACTCCCCATAGAGGTTGTGGTCCCACTGCCCTTAACCCCCGTGAGCCCAGCCCCTTACGTAACAGTGGTGCCATTGATTTTAAGCATTCTTGTACCATTGTACCAATATGCTCACCCCTTGTTGCTGTGTTGCTGGCATCACTGTTAGCTCCTGCCATTGCTGGGATGGCTACAGGCAGCAGGTCAAGCCTCTGGCATCCTTTTTCGAGCACCGCTGTGGTTTTCATTCCATCCTCTGTCTCTGGCATGCAGGCGTTCTCAGGCGACTGATTGCTTGCCCATTCTCCTGCAGCTTGGCCCAAGTGTAACTGCAGCCAGCTGGTCCCGTGGACCTCTGATGCAGCCCGAATGTTCCATAGCAAATCACCCAGCTCCTATGGCTGCCCGTTTCTGCCCTGGCTCTCTATCACGTGTGTCTCTAGGTGGGGTGCTGCAGCTCTCCTTATGCACTAAGCTTTTGAGCAGTGCAACTGAGCCTTTAACTGGCCCCTTTTTATTCCTTCTTTTGTGGGGTGCTGCCACCTTACTTTATGCATCAAGTGTCATTGTCCCAATGAATATGTCCTTGGCCCACTGGGTGCTGCTCCGTTGCGCCTGTCCCTCAGCCCAACACAGACCGGAGGTTGCCAGCAGCTGCTATCAGCGCCACCCCTAGCGAGCAACACGTGTACCTGGAGACTCTGTCACTTGTCTTGTTGCCTTTATTTTCAACTTGCAAAACTACTCCCCGCATGCTTTAGTGCTTCAATTGAGTGTAATTACACTGCTCCCTACTTACTCTCTTTCTGTGCAGCGTGATGTACTCACGTGTGCCTCAACCGGGCTTCCCTGATCAGACTCCACTGATCTCTCAACATCCCGAGAATGCTGAGCACCTGCCAGCCTTTGGGGATCCTCAGTGTTCTCCACCCGGCCTCCTGGCTTTTAGCAGCGCAGAAACTCTTTGCACAACAGCAGGGGTCAGGGGTCCCTCGCGACTCACTCCTGGAAATCAGAGCGCACATCCACGGCCACAGCTTTGCCTCAATCAACTTCACCTGGCAACAAAGCAGGCACAGATTCCTCCAAGCAGGGAGGGGGTTGATGCTCGAAGGAGGCCACGCTCCGATGACCTCACCGGGCTGAGCATCCAGGATGTTGCAAGGACTTGAGCAGCCCCATGCTGTGCAGTAAAGCCCCACACTGTGGTACAGAGTCGAAGCCTCAGACCACTGGAGCGGTGAGGGGAGGGGAACAACCCAGTGCTCTGGGTGCCGGAAAACACTGAGCTCGAACCGGCCGCTCCTGGGACACACCACCCACAACCACGGCAAATAGATGGGTGAAAGGATCTTTGTGGTCCCTCACTGCCAGAAAGAGAGAGGGTTCAACTGACTTGCTTATTTTCTTGCGCTGCCCCTCACCGCAAAGCTGCTTCTCATGAGTCATGAATTGCAGGGGATAGGACACCCGCCGTTGGCCACCATGGCACAGAACAGTGCCCCTCCGCAGCGCAGTCACGACACCGGGAAGCACCGAAGCTTGGTTGCTCTCCGAGACTGGAAAGACCGCTGCTCCAGAACTCCTCTTGGCAAGGTCCCTCAGCACACAAGATCCCGGCCGGCACCTCCTGAAGCAGAAGACACCACAGTAATACTCCGCCAGGATCTAACAGGTAAAAAAATTGACAAAATCATTGTTTGTGCCGCTCCTCTTCTCCACGATGAAAGAAGCTACACAGGGTGAGCAGCAACTTATATCCCCCCACTTATCCGCCTCTACTGGTGGTGTCCCCCCTTTGGGGGGTTTGTACCCCACCAGACCCCCCATTGGCTGAAGGGCCTGGAACCTCTCTGGCACCCGAGGGGTGCGCTGGACTACTCCTATTCCGCTTTTGGGCACTTTAGGGCACTCAGAACCGGATCCTTCTAGGGCTCGGCATTAGTTTTGGCACCGGCCCTCGAGGCCCCCTGTGGGGGCGGCCTCTGCAACACCTGTCACATACATAGAGAGTCTATTAACTAAAATACCATGGTCTGGTGTAGGCGCAACTGCATTCTTTGTAACTATGGGCGAATTTTGCGGATCTGTGGTCCGCGATTTCACACGAAATCGCAAAAGAATACACGAATTCACGGATTTTCCAGCAAACTCGCGGATTTTCCCGAGAACTCGCGATTTTTTTGCGATTTGCACTCTACTCAACTGGAGTACTTTCTACTGGCTAATCAGTAAGTGCTACCTCATTGGGTAAATGTATAGTGCTTTTCCTACACTGCAGCTGCGTAAAGGGCCAGAAGATTTGTCTCCACTGACCATGTGTGCCCGTAACTTACCACCGCACCAAAAGGCGCCGAGGTCCCTTGAGTGAGCTGTCCATCATAGTTGGGATTGGGAAAGGGCGGGAAGACGTTTGATACCGCTAGTGTGTGGTGCGGGGCCGAACGGGCAGGGGTTCTATGCGTGTTCACATGCCTCTTGTGTATAAGGTCAGAGAGCAGGGCAGCAGGTGAGGAGAAAGCAGCCTCATGGTCACAGGAACTACACAGGGATTGCGCTAGAGAAACTCAGGGATTCAAAGACCTCCCTCGAGTATTACAGCTAATTTTCGACGGCAGATACGGGATTAAAGCACACTTGCCCAGCCTCGACCATGCTCACTAATGTTTTGGGCTGAATAAAACGTTACTGAATTTGAGCTTTAACTTGGTCACCTGCTTTATTTATATCTGTAAGTGCTTTCTGTTGAGGTTTAATTTTTGTGACAGGAGCCTCGTGCCAGAATGAATCCTACCCTGCATAGTTATGGACGAAGATGCCACGGTTTTGTGCAATACCTCTTCTCAACTGGAGTACTTTCTACTGGCTAATCCAGTAAGTGCTACCTCGTTGGGTAAATGATTGGGCTTTTCCTACACTGCAGCTGCGTAAAGGACCAGAAGATTTGTCTCCACTGACCATGTGTGCCTGTAACTTTGCAACCATGACAAAAGGCGCCGAGGTCCCTTGAGTGTGCTGTCCATCATGGTTGGGAAAGGGCGGGAAGACGTTTGATACCGGTAGTGTGTGGTGCGGGGCCAAAAGGGCGGGCTTCTATGCGTGTCAACATGCCTCTTGTGTATAAACGGTCAGAGAGCGAGCAGGGCAGCAGGTGAGGAGAAAGCAGCCTCCTGGTCACAGGAACTACACGGGGATTGCGCTCCAGAAACTCAGGGATTCAAAGACCTCCCTCGAGTATTACAGCTAATTTTCGATGGCAGATATGGGATTAAAGCACACTTGCCCAGCCTCGACCATGCTCACTAATGTTTTGGGCTGATTAAAATGTTACTGAATTTGAGCTTCAACTCGGGCACCTGCTTTATTTATATCTGTGCTTCCTGTTGAGGTTTAATTTTTGGCCCACAGGAAGCACTTACAGAGTTAAGGCAGGTGCCCGAGTTGAAGCTAACTTTGTAACGATTTTAGAATGGCGCCGGCAAGCTGCCAGAATTGAAGTTGCAACTTCCAAGTAAGCAACTTCAACTCTGGCAGCTTGCCGGCGCCATTCTAAAATAGTTACAAAGTTAGCTTCAACTCGAGCACCTGCCTTAACTGTGCTTCCTGTGGGCCCAAAAAAAAATCCACCCGCGAGCGGATTTGCGGATTTTTCAGCAATTTTGCGAGATTTGCAGATCGCAAAATTGACCAAAATCCGCAAATTCCGCAAGCGGAACAGATTTTTGGCCCACACTTAATTCTTTGCACCTACATTTGACAGCATGCAGCACACAGACTTGCGGTGGAGTTTAGTGTAACTCTTTGCATTTTGCACCCACACCATTTTAAGCAGGTCTTGAAGTGTTGTGTAAACCATGACTTTGCCATATTTCTACAAAGTGTATTACACAAATGAACTTGGTTGAACACACCAGTGCCGAATGTAAAAGACAGGTTATTGTAGACCTGGAGAATGCTACCCAATACATATTTTAAGCAGAGTTATTGCTTTCGAGTTATTAACGATCCATGTACAAGGGATCAGGGCCACCGGGAGAAGCAAATAAACTGTAGTATTTTATACCCTATTCCATTATTCACAGTTTTGCACACACACTGCACTAAGAAGAATGAACACTTTTGAATATAGCATTTATTTTGACAGGAATAACATGTTTCTTAGTACAGCTAAAAAAAACTACATAAGATACCATAAAAACAGCAAGAAGGCATGTTGTGAGCAACAAGAATAAAATAAACATTTCCTACATAGTTAAAATGTCATCTAAAATGTAGCATCGTAGAACCTATTTCTATGAGCTACACTGAGAGAGCATGGTAAGCTGAGCAACTTGCAATCTAATGTGTCTTAGGGAGAAGTAACACACTGCATACCTTGTTGACTGCAAGAGCTATTGTTATCAGTGGAGGCATGAAGACAGTGTTCCCTGTGAAGGGCCAACACTCGCTGCGGTGGCGGACTTCCTCTAGGTCTTGGTTTCATCTGCACTGGGGGAGATGTAGCATCTTTGAAATGCACTGGCAGCAGGTGAGACCATCTTTTGGCAAAATCTTGTGCAATAATCTTTCAGCAGGAACTTTCCAGACAAGTGGTCAAATGACAGTCTTTATATACTAAATCTTATCAGAGTTTGGAATTTCAGATATAGGTTTAGGAATGAATGACATAGATTATGTGCATCAAGGTGTGTGCCCCAGACGTTTCCTTATGAACACATAAGGTGAGACAAAGTCAGTTCAGACTATACTATTTTAGCTATATGCCTGTACATTTGACCTAGACATGATGGTAAGTAGACATTTGTCCCAGACAGGCATGGCAACAGGTGTTACATCTGTGTCATTAGCCGAGTGGCCTGCCGCTTTCACAATTCTAAGAAAGATATGGTCACATGACACCTGCCCCAAATGGCAGACATGACAATGATTCTGCATAAATTAAGTAATATGGCAGCTTCCATTGTCTAAAGATGGCAACCTCAATTTTCTAAAATGGTGGCCTCCATTGTCTAAAAATGGGGACAAGTCCTATTTCAAATACAGTTGGATAAGTTGGACCTTAGGGGCTTTACGTCAGAAGGACCCAATAAAGTAGGTGCAGCCCTACTCCTATCGCAAGGGGTGTACTGGTCCTTTTCAAGAACCAAAAATGGCTGTGCAAATACTGCCAGCTTAACTCTTCCAATGTGCACTTCCCTTTGAAGGAAAAAAAGAGAATCCTCTGCATCGTTTTTGGCAGAATGCAGCCTATGACTGCTCCATCAACAGGGCCAGTATTACCCATGGGGTGATCAGTCTCTCCTGCAGTTATTCATTGTATCGTTAGAGCCACAACATCCCACCTTGTCCTGGTCCAGAGGATCCAATGGGTGTGTGATATAATTGGCCAATGCCTTCTTGGTGGTAGACCTTTGGGGAACAGGTCAGAATGCAGTATAAACATGATAACATCTGGTTTGTAGATCCACAGTTGGACTGACATGAACACCCACAGGCTACCTTTTTCCGGTGGTAATTAGACCGTCTTGCACTTTAAAAGCAGACATTTCATGGGACCCCCAAACGATTCTGTCCATGAAGGCACTAAACCTCCACTGCCACAGATCTAGTAAACAGGCAGCTATTTGTTTGGTGAGCTCTTACATAGCACCAATGGAATTCTCTCTTTTATATTGGGCTCACCTTATTCAAAAAAGGAAATTTCAACAATCGAATGTAAATGTTTTAATTTACCAGAGCCCTTTCATTCCATATTGCATAACATTATTATGACCAAAATATTAATCTACATCCTCTGCCGTGTAAACAGTCTGCAGCTGCACTTGTAAAGCCAGGACATATTTGATAATCACTTGAGTATCTACTGGATTTAGTAAAGACTTTCATTTTTGCAAAACATTCAAATCCACGTTGTGCTTGTTTGATGTTATTTTTAAGGTGTCTAGACACTATGTCTAGGCCACAGCAGGTCTCCAGATAATCACACCCATTTTCCAAAATGGGGATACGTTGAAATATCTGAAGGCTGTGCAGGGGGAAGAAGTGTCTGAAATCAGCATATTTCCATTTTCTGATGGCTTCTCTGGAAGGTATTTTCAGAGTGTACCTCCGAGCTATTGGAACGGATTCATTATTTTCAGGCAGATCCTCTTAATACTTGCTCACCCTGTGGCTCTTAACCAGTCCGCAACACCATATTTTAGCTTCCGCTACTCAAATAAAAAAATATAGCACCCTAATAAAACCAGGAAGTGTTACCTAATACAGAAACGTGCCAAGAATGGATCGCTAAGTATTCCTTTATGGTTCAGCCAATCAGAGCAAGACTTCTCACTGCATACTTGAGGTGCCAGTTGACAGCTTAAGTTGAATACTTAGTTCCAGAAAATTGGCATGGCCAAATAAAATGTTGTTCAGTGACGAATTCACTACACAATCAAAACATCTACTCAAGGGCATTTCCGGTTCAGTAAATATTCCCACCGAAATACCTGCCAATGTCGCAGGAGCTTTCTTTGTGCATCCGGAGAATGCCCTTGGGTCATTCCACTGAACAGGCTTCCCAGAAAATACTCGAACGAGCAAAACACTTCTGCTATTTTATGAGGTCTGGTTTTGATTTCAATACATTGTTGTTCTGTGACCTCCTTGGAAAAAGGAACAACTGAACCCATCTTTTCGGAAAGAAAGATGCTTGACAATTACCATCAAAAGGTTGGCAACAAAAGATCTGCTCTTTGGAAGATTCTCGTAAATGAGGCATTGAAGGGTTAGCAGACCAATAAAATACTGAATGACAGGAAAGAGTTACTTGGGTGGAATAAACCTCTGCATCGTAAAATGGCTGATTTCATCAGACTAATGTATTTGGGATTGTGAATTAAAACAGCCCACCAACCTGCTGTATTTTTATAGCAGGCGTGAGAGTTGAGGAATACTAAGAAATCCGGACTTGTTAAGGGAGAAGATTCATGCGCCTGCGCCTCTACTGCTCACATTTATCACTCACGCATTGTGTGGTGCTTCCTGCTAGGAATTCTTGGTTGTACCCCGAACTGATATTGCTATGTTACGACCAGAAAAGTAATTTCTTAAAAAATATGTCTTTTCTGGCATAAAAATATAAATGAGAATTTTTGGGGTTCAATTAACATTTTTATATATTTAAGATCTCTCATGCTAGGCTGCTATATCTTCCTGCATTTTTAAAGTCGACCAGATTATAAAACCTAGTCGGTGCAAAAATGCTTTTTGATTAACCCACAACTCTTCTACGACTTCAACTTCCTAAACGTATTTGATACCTAGATTATTTCACTTTTACGCAGCCAGTGCTCAAGAAATTAGGGATGTTGCTGATTTGTGCTTTACTGTTTCCATCAAGGAGATGGCCCAGAGAAACATTGCAAAATCTTGTCTCCCGATAGTGACATGGAATACATTGAAGAGCTGTTTTGAGAATTTAGAGAAGTAAACCTCTTCTTTTCTATCCGGATTTTAAAATAATTCATTTTGTTTAAATCATTGTTCGGCAGGGGATTAGCAACCTAATGCATTTTTAAAACATTGGTTGCGTCCTTCTTGAATGTCCAATTATATAATAAGAGACGATGCCCCATCTTTGCAGAGCCAATGTTCACACTTAGCTAATAATGCATGCTTGCCTGTGGGTTGCAATTGTAATTGTTTATTGTGCTTCTGTGCAGCCTCCTTTTTCACCCAGCTTTTTGTTTAGAATGATGACGCAAATTTGATATTTTTTCACTCAAAAAATCTTGAAAATGCATAAAAACGCCCTAAAACTAGTGAAAACAATGTGTTAGTTAGGCTGTGGATGACAAAAATTGCTCATGTAAGTTTCTTAAAATCCTCTGTCATTGCTGGCGAATAGAAAAAAAAGGACAGACGCTATTTCAAAGACATTCAAACTGTATAGTGCATATAGCGATCTGTCTGCTTTCTGTCGCCAGACAGGTACCGATTCACTGGAGTCCAGGACGTCATTTCATGTGTAGGTGCTATTTAGCGCACCCGAAAAATAACCTTTTACGAGTTTCTGGGAATTAACCTGCGGATTTTGATGTTTAGTGCACCAAAATTCGAATCATACGGTACATACCGTATGCTTTCCCTTGTTAAATATCGTCAGGATTGACCTGCATAAATTTAACGAAGGGTGAGGTATTTACAACATTCAATAATTATATGATGGGTTAAATGACACTACACTCATAATTCGCACCCTTGCGCAAACATGGGTATATGCAGGGGTCAGAAAATAATGACCCACTGTGAATCAAGCCCTAGGTGTTTAGAATTAATAGCACATTGTTCTCTTCTATTAAGGAGGTCTCCAGGGAAAAGAACATGCATTCAGCTTCAGCCGGATGTCACAAGGGATACTAGAAATAATAGAGGCCATATACTCCCAGAATCAAAAACACAATAGAATGAGCTGGAGGTAAGATGCCTTGCCCATATTTATTCTTATTTGTATACCAATGTAAACTATATATGCAGATGCACAGAGTTTTATAGGTTATTTATCACCTTTGTTGAGTAGGAGGTAATATCACAAATTTTGAAGTTTGCACTATAGTTATAAATGAGGTTAAGTGTGCGCATACGTTCCTTACTTTTAGATAGATGGTTTATTAATATAGCACGGATAAATCCTTTTTATCTTTGTATTGTGATGGCAGAATCTGTTACTGCATTTTTCATTCATTCATCTCTTAATTAGTCCATTTCACTCTTGTTGTAGATTTGTAAAACTTTATTGAACAAAGAACAAGGACAGCCGACACGTGGTTCACCCTGTATGGCGAATAGCGCCAGGGCTGTCTCAAGGCTGTCTAAAACTTTGATAAGGCTTTTTTACCATTTAGAGCCACCGTCTTTTCGTTCTTTTAACAATACAGAAGATTAGACATGGCACATTTCTCGTAGAAGCTCCAGCCACGAGCCAATGTCGCAAAACGTTATAGGCGTTTGAAATTCACGTCACAGGGCATATTATAATACCGGTTAGAAGACAAGTTGATTTAACTCGGATCGGATGTGCATCAACTGTATTGCAACAATTTCTATAGCAAAAAGCAAAAGAATGATGTGATAAAATTGCTTAGGTATCAAATTTTTTTTATTCAGGACCTTTTGTCCTTTTCTGGCAATTTTGAGGACAACTACATACAAAATTTCACCAACCCCTTCCTTTCAATTGTACGGTTTTGGAAGCTTTAGATAGATGACGTCATCGTGATCTGGGAAGGCACCCAGGAAAGCTTACAAAGCATTCACAGGTGGATCAACACTAGAAACCAGTGTCTACAATTTACCTACATTGCAGACAACAAGAAACTGAACTTTATAGATGTGACTATTTATATTGAAGACAACACAATCAAGACCAAGTAATTCTTTAAACCAATGTCCAAGAACAGTCTACTCTCGTAAAAATAAGGTTCCACCCCGCCCATTCAGAGACAACCTCCCGTACAGCCAATTTCTCCACCTGAAACACAACTACATCGATCTTAAAGAATACAAAACTCAAGCAAAAGATCTATGTGGAACCTTATGAAAAGAGACTACCCAGAGAAGACGATAAATAAATGCCAAAAGAGGGCAAGGAACCAAGCATAGATAGAGTCGAATAGCTACCACGCCCAAAGAACCACAACTAGACATTGTAACCAGTGTTACTACATACAGCATAGTCACCAATAAAGTCAAGAATATCATAAATAAAAATTGGAGAAACCTAACCTTAGGCTCACTCAACTGGCCCAAACCTAGGTTTGCTAATAAAAGAACAAAAAACTTCAAAGACATCCTAGTCCACACAAAACCACCACAACGGCCCACAAGAAATTTAACAACCACATTATGGAATATGCCACCCATAACTGGACATTATCCTTGTGGTTCAGTGTGCAAACTGACAACTGCAACAAAAACAATCCAACTCATGCCAGAACTAAAATGGACTATCAGACACCACACCAACTGCAACTCCACACACGTGATCAACCTCATCACGTGTCCATGCACCTTGAGATACATTGGAATGATGTTGTGCAAGGTAAAACAAAGAATATGTGGGCACAGAAGCAATGTGAAATACAAGAGTGGTAAGACTAAGATGAGTACCCATAACATTGAACTACAGCACACTCTGGATGACCTGAACTGGGTGATCCTAGAGACTCTAAAAAGGAAAAACCAAGATGCTGAACAAATACTCTTTGAAAAGGAACACCGTCTTATGACGAACACTATAGATTTGAATGACAACATTCCCTGGCTGAGTTAGCACATACGGGTTAATGGCAGAATCCACAACACTAGGGATATGTGAGCACTACTCACCCTATCTCCAGAGACATATTGTATGAAAAACTACCAAAGCAAGCCTCCACACAGTAATTACACTGAAAACCTACCCTCCTCTGTTAGAAATAATAAGATGCACTGTAACTAATAACAACGTTACTAGAGTTTAAGACCATAGTTTTTCTTAACCACCACAGTGTTCCTCATTTATAATTACCAGTGTAATTGACTTTTATTTGCAGAATGATCAAAAATAACACCAAGATAAGTATTAATATTTTCCTAACTCTTTTATAACCATGGTAAATTTCTTCTAAGATCAGTGCCGTTTACATAGTCTGTTTTCCGTGGCCACTCCCCCACGAGTATATCATGACAGTTCCAAACATGCCTGCGTCACCCGGGGCACTGAAAGGAGAGCAATCACAAGTCATGCACTGCATCCAAAATAGGTACAATACAAGGAGAATGCGTAAGTCCTTCAGCACCATCGGGAAGACACGTATCCTATAATTTTCACCCATTCATTATGACTAATGGTAACTTTTGTCCAGCAGGCCAAAACGCCCGCCGGCACCCCAACGGAGTCAGAACTTGGAGACTGAAAGGTATGCCGCCTCAGCCCGCCCGCACTTACTCACTGACCATTCCCTCTTGATACACCACAGAGGTGCGTCTAATTGAAATAACGTTGATAACTTTTAAATGTACTACACAGTCTCCAAATGTGCTGAATAATTTTTGCGCCAAACATGCGCGTACAAATATCCTTCAAATTCCCAATACAGTACGGGGGCACAGAGAGCAAAATCGTACGATCCCCACAGATATGAGATAGGCGTAACTATACAGAGCTGTTTGGCACAATATAGTGACTGCATCTCAACCACACATGGGCGCTCTCCATTCTCAGCCTACAGTGCTTTACTTTTGATAATGAGACCAAGATGTGCTCGAATCCCTATTAACATTGTCAAAACCTATGAGGGGGCATTCAACTATGTGCAACCCTTACATCTTGACTAACCAGCATACTTGGGGACCATATATGCGCCAGAATCGCCATAACAAGACTGTATACCACAATTTCAAGTCAATTTGTACACAGCTTTTAACACAGGGATGCTGACTCAGTGGCACCCCTGAGAATACTAGTAATAATAGGGGTAAAGAATTGTCATTTGTTTAGTTGTTTATCGTTTTAAATTGCACAACTCTATTAGGATTACTTTTCTTTGTATATATCTTTCTCTTGCAGACATCTTGAGCATTGTGATGGCACACATCATTCTGAGAAGTTCTTTGAAAGCAAAACAAAACTTTCTTTACCTTTGTTGTTTCTTTTTTTAACATTTACAGGTACTTATTGACCTCAACTATTTAGGTGAACAAATATCGTACCCACCGTGGTTGCAACAACCCGCAATTTCCACTTTTTTAAGGTCCTGAAGAAGGCGCCTGATCCTTCTGGGCAATTTATGGGGCTGAAACATGTTGACTCTTCACATAGACACTCCAGTGCATTAGACCGATAAGCCGTCTTCCTACGCACAACACTGTTTTTAACTGCCTACATTTGAAACTGAATAAAGGTACAGTTCAGTGAATGTGCGGCCTCCCATAAAAAAATGCACCTCACTTGATCACTTCCACTTTTTTCATCACTGATCACTACTGCAATAACGAGTGGTTACTTCTCCTGGTGGAGGATAGCATACAACATAAAGAAACCCAACGGTGATGCTGTCAAGTTTTTAACAGGGTGGAGAACCAAGATATACCGTATACTTGAATGAGAGTTTCATTGAAAGACGGCAAAAACTTTGAACTCTGGTTACTCAGGTACAAGTGATCCATTCCCCTTTGATATTTTGCATTATGACAGGGAAGCTGAATGGATCACAGCTTCTTCTTCCCCCCTCCTTCCTTATCAGATGTGATGATTCTACCTCACCTGTGCAGGTCACTGATTCTTCGATTGCAAGCTCCTGTTTTCCAATGACTCGATCAGGACGTGTGATTCAGGCACCATATCTAAGATCATCTGCGTGTTTATTCATGTATTTGTTTGCTTATTATTCTGATTTTGAAAAGTTGTAACTTTTTATTTAACAAAGCAGGAGATGTAGTGTCTTGTAAATAAAGAACGCTGGAATACTTTTCGATCCCACTGTTCACCGTAGGACTGTGTCATAAGCCATGGAGGAGCTGAAAGCAGCCTTAGAGTGTTGAGTTCTCACTTACACACAAATGAATAAAGATGTGTAAAAGTACTCTCTGTGTGTGGCATCATTATTGGCGAGTACCTAGGCTGGTAAGACACTACAGACACTGCCCTTCAAGATGAAGGGATTTTTTGAGTACAAGAACAATATTCGAAAGCAGTCTCGGAAACATATCCCTGGATACAGCCTCATTTTTAATACCTGCAATAGGAATCTCATTGGGCCCCATAGCTCCAGATGTTCAGTTTTTTATAAAACAAATAATCTTGCCTACGGAAGGAGCACCATACACTGCACACATCTCTTCATCTATACTGATTGCAACAGGATCAACTTCATCAGCATTGCTAAAATACGGCTTAGAAATATAACCCACCGAGAAAATTTCAGTGATAGAAATTGTATGCCTTGTCACCCTAGAATCACATTTTCCACAACTAAATGCCAATATTTCTTTGGGTTCCTAGTGTTAGCAGTCTGCCTTAGATTAATCCACTTGGAATCACTTTCCCACCTACTCTCTTGTTCTTTTAATCTAGATCTTATTCATTTGAGACTATCAATTTCATGATGTCTTGAAAAGGAAAAAACAGATGCTGTCTCCTTATCAGGTAGTTTGTTTCCTGGTTTAACACCTTTGAGTTTGGATTACACTTTTTCTGCTGCCAAGGGCCTTCATCCATAGAACCTAGTTTACAATACACATTCATGTGGGATTTATAAAAGGATATAGGGTTGTCCCCTAAAGGCTCATTAGAACTGATACAAACACCTTTGATTTTGGAACTTAAGATCTCAATATTGCCAGCTGTCCAAAAGATATGCCCATTTGCATTTTTAAAGCCAACATTGCCAGTTGCTAAGTTCCCAGGAACTAATTCCTGGAGTTTAAAGTACACCGTAGTACTTACTTAGCTGTGATCACTCATATCAGTTGCAGGCACAGTCAATTTCTCACAAGCCCCAAATATTTGAAATTATACTAACACATAATCAAGTAAGCTCCACATGAAAGTTGAATGGAAGGTTTAGGAGGCAGAGTTGCCAGCTGGAGATTTATTTCCATTCAAAATGAACAAATCATACTTCCTCGTGGTTTCCAATAAAAGAAAGCCATGTTTATCTGTCCTAATTATTTCTGGTGAATAGATCTCCAGAACAGACCACACTTCTTCTTTTTCAACATTAGCAAAAGTCAAGAATGCAGAATTAGAAACCTTTACATTTTTTTTAATTACCCGTGATGTTTACCAAGGAACAGTCTTCAGCCATACTAATATCATGGACAAAAGCAAATAATGAACTCTCCAAGTAGTAAGAAGATTTCCCTGGAGGTATATACATATTTACCAAAAGGAAAAAAGAAGGACAGCCTCTCAAATCTTGGAATACCAATTTTAAACAAAAGGCATACATTTGAGGGATGAATAAAAACTTTTTGATTCCAATGTATCTTGTTCTTAAGTATGGTTGCTACCCCTCCCGCTGGCATGGCCCTCTTCAAAGTGCCTTACATTACAGGAATTTAGCAAATGTACATTCTGTTCATGTCCAGGGTTCTTGTCAAAATACAATTAATGGGTTCTATAGACTCCAGAAAATTCAATTTGTTTCATCATGTCCCAGCCAAGCCATATTCCAAGGAAGAAGTAGCCCACAGGTGCTATCTCGGAGGCTCATCATTCTTTAACATGGGGCATGCACAATTCAGGTATCACCAGATTTTTAACACTCCACCTACCTGCCCTAGAGACAACTATATCCTTAGGATTCCCCTGTCCCTTGCAAAGATCATGCTTCCCCATCACAAGATCACCATGCATCACCACCAGCACCTCAAAGTCCCCGACGGCAGCTGGAACAAAGATACACAAACCCAATGGCCAGACACCCTCAACACCACCCAACCTGACCCCGCAACCGACCTGGAACAATCAGTCCAGAACTTCACCACCTGGATTACCAATGCCGCCTACTGAGTAACCCCCATCAAACGTGCCAAGACCCACAGATCCACCAAACAAGTCAGTTGGTACACGACAGAACTCAGGATAATGAAACACAGCTGCAAATAACTGGAGAGAAGATGGCGCACCAGCACAGACACCACAGACCGAGCCACTATCAAGTCGGCACTCAACAACCAGCAGAAACACCACAGACCAAGCCAATTTCAAGTCAGCACTCAACAAATACCACCAACAACTCAAAGATGAGAAAAAAGATGCTTCAGCAATCTGCATCGAAGCAAGCACCAATCAGGTGGGGGCAGTGAACTCTGCTACGCTTTTGGAGTTCGCAGAGTTTTCTGCAACTTGTGCTCAATGGAGGACACTGAGTTCCGCAAGCAGAGCAAAAAATGTTCCTCACTGATGCTCACCAACTTTAAGTTGGCGAGTGTGAGTGAGGAAACCCCAATGCTTGACTACCTCCTAGCGAGATTTCTCAATACCGGCAGTCAAAGATGGTCACGACCGCTCGCATTGAGGAAGTTACCACTTGAGTTGTACATTTATTCGAGCAGCAGAAAGAAGCAACTCCCTCTTGCACTGCACATGGTGCCATTTACACTCACTTTTCAGCGTGGGACAAACACCCTGTGTGAAAAATCTGCTTGAATGGGGTGAAATAACACACTCCGCCGCTTCATTAACTCCACGTAGAGCAGTGGAGTTTTTCAGTCACTCAGTGAACTCCGCCCAGACCTAGTGCCAATCACACAAAGGAACTCTTCAGCATCATCAGAGAATTTTCTTGTCGTATGGCCACTTAGAACACAAGCCCTCCCTCACAGGAACTCTGCGACGCTCTAGTGGACCATTTTCACAACAAGACCCACCATCTACAAGAGCTTTGGGCCCTAACCCACTGACCTCCATACCTTCCTCACTGCAACAGAAGCCTCCCTCGATCAGCCACTCATGCATGGGAACAGCTCACCACACAGAAAACCACCGCCATCATAAAGCCCACCTACTCTGGAGCACCCATGAACCCCTGCCCTCACCACCTCTTCAACCTCAGCGGCAAAGACATTAGACGCCAACTCAACATTAAAACAATTTATGCATCCATCGCCTGAATGTTTCCCGGTGCATGAAAACATGCAGAAGTCAGACCACTCTTCAAGAAATCCTCAGCTGAACCCAGCACACCACCCCATCTCACTGATCCCCTTTCCTGCCAAAATCTTTGAAAGCCCATCAACCAGCAGCTCACCAAACACCTGTGGAGAAATAGCCTTCTCAGTGCCTCGCAATCCATTATCCACACCAACCACAGCACTGAGATCATGCTGACCGCTGCCACTAACAATATACACACCCTCCTCAACAGAGGAAAATCAGCGGCCCTGATCCTCCTCGACCTCTCTGCAGCGTTCAACATCGTATCCAACCACACAATCATCAAGAGATTGCACCACAATGGAATTCAGGGAGAAGCCCTCAGATGGATTGCATCGTTCCTCACAGGACAAACTCTGAGAATCCACCTACCTCTCTTCCCCTCGGAACCCAAGAGCACCATCTAGTTCATCCCTCAGCCCTGACTCTTCAACACCTACATGACAACTCTAGACGATATTGTCAAAGCCCACATACTCAACATCCTATCCTATGCCGATGACACCCAGCTCATCCTCTCACTCTCAGCAGACCCCAACACCATGAAGGTCACATTCCACAACTGCATGAAGAACATCGCTGACTGGATGAAGCTCAATACTGACAAGATTGAAGAGCTGATCTTTGGTAACAACTCCTCTCTTTGAAATGACACATGGTGGCCTGCTGAACTAGGACCCACTCCCACATTGACAGACCACACCCGCAACCTCCGCATCATACTGGACAGCAAGCTTACCATGAAACAACAGATCAACGGAGTCTCCTCTGCCAGCTTCCACACTCTCCTCATGCTCCGAAGAAAGTTCAAATGGCTCCCCATCGGCAAGAGGAAAACTGTCACAAAAGCCCTAGTTATCAGCCGGCTGGACAATGGAAATGCACTGTATGCAGGAAACACCACCAAACTCATGAGGAGACCACAGATGATACAGAACTCAGATAAACCTGCCCAAATAGACCCACATCACCCCTCATCTTATGAACCTCCACTGCCTCCCTGTCCAGAAAAGATGCCAATTTAAGATATTGACACATGCCTAACAATACCTCCATGACCCAGGACCAGCATAAATCAACCTCCGCCTGAACTTTTACCACCCATCCAAAGACCTTCACTCCGCCTCCCTTGCTCAAACCCTGCACATCCGCTGAAGCCAGAGTAGAGGCTGTTCCTTCTCCTACCTTGTCGCCAAGACCTGGAACAACCTTCCCCTCCACCTCCAGACATCACCCTCACTGGCAAAATTCAGGAAGAGACTCAAGAACTGGCTTTTCAACTGAGCCATGCAATCCAGCATCTGGATATCCCCATGGGTGATTAGTAGTGCTATACAAATACTGTTTGATTGATTAATATCATTAGTAGAACAAGGGGAGCTTGGCCCTTAGAGGACAAGTGGGGAGGCTGGGCCTAAATATAGTAATCAAACAAGAGTGCCTCTCACTTTTCAATTACAGCCAAAATTCAGGGCAGGTTGAAGACGCTATATGTCATTTTCAACACGGTATTTTTATTTATACCAGTTACTTTTGTAGTTTGTTGAATATTTGTCGTACACAACATATGATAAGCAGAAAAAGACCTGTACAAAGCATCAATTTTAAACAGAGTTTAAATTATTCATTGTGACAAATTGCCAAAATTACACGTGGACCTAAATGTGGTCAACAGATAGAAACATTAAACATATGTGACAAAGTACATAGTGCAACACATATTTACATCAGTGCAAAATTTGATTAAAGCAAAGAACTAGCAAAAAAGGGAAAGATTAGAAAAAAGGAGCGCGAAAATGAATTCGAGACTCTATTTTATCGTCAGCAATGGCTTGAATTTGAATTGTCCTTTTCTAATTCGCCGACGCGTTTCGAATCCAGAGATTAACTGTCAGGATTCTCATCAGGGCATAGTTAATCTATCGCTTTTAGAAAAAACTGATTCCAGCAGGGAAATAAAGTGCAGACTTGCAAGTGGGTCCAAGTGTGGAGCGCCGTCATTAGTTTCAAAGTCGATCAGAACGGCTGCTTGTTGCGGGATGAAGGATCCGCTGCGTGCTCGCAGTCGAGGAGGGGGCAGTGGCGCTTTTGCGCTTGCCGCTGTGTAGGTCCACAAGGGGATCCTGTTGTCTGAGGGGACGTCTTGGCGAAGTCGACGTGTTAAGGTTTGGTGGACGGGCTCCAATTCCGCTCGTAGTGATTCTGTTGGCGGCTCACAGCATTCTGTCTGGTCTCTCCACCAAACTCATGAGGAGACCACAGATGATACAGAACTCAGATAAACCTGCCCAAATAGACCCACATCACCCCTCATCTTATGAACCTCCACTGCCTCCCTGTCCAGAAAAGATGCCAATTTAAGATATTGACACATGCCTAACAATACCTCCATGACCCAGGACCAGCATAAATCAACCTCCGCCTGAACTTTTACCACCCATCCAAAGACCTTCACTCCGCCTCCCTTGCTCAAACCCTGCACATCCGCTGAAGCCAGAGTAGAGGCTGTTCCTTCTCCTACCTTGTCGCCAAGACCTGGAACAACCTTCCCCTCCACCTCCAGACATCACCCTCACTGGCAAAATTCAGGAAGAGACTCAAGAACTGGCTTTTCAACTGAGCCATGCAATCCAGCATCTGGATATCCCCATGGGTGATTAGTAGTGCTATACAAATACTGTTTGATTGATTAATATCATTGGCAGGTCCCACTGTAGCTGCCATCATTGACTTATTTACTTTAATGTATTATTTTATTGTACGGAGGTCTGTAAGCACTCCACAACAGGTACAACATCAATCCCCCTTTTAGAAAATAATAACAGTTTTGCTAGACCAGATTTGCAAAAACCAATGAGCCAAAAGTGATTCTAGAATTTTTGATGTCTCTACTTTTTACCACCCCTAGTGCTTCTATCTCCAAAAATTAGTTAAGAATAGAACTTTTATTCACAGGAAGAGACTCACAATGTAATAATAAAATCTGTGGAGGTTGACTTTAAGTTCTGCTCCAGCTACCCTCCTTGAGAGTAACAAACTGTGCACTCCATCACAGGCTCAATGTTCGTAAAAGAAAAAGCTCATGCCCTATGATTGATGATTATCAGGAGCTGTTGTGGTTCATTGTTCTTCTTCATTTCGAATATGCAATGGTTCTTTAACTTGGCTACCTGGATTTGCCTTTACTATTAGAATACTACCCTCTTTTTGCAATTTGACAGAATTTATATGACACAAAACTTTATATTTTTATGTTTTTTTATACCGCCCATTTGAACTATCAAAGAGGACTCTTTTTTCGACTCCGTTTATCAACAACTTGCAACAGGGCCAGGATTTTTCTTTTCTAAAGAATTAATATCAACATTAGCTTCGCACCAATCTCCGCTCCTATGTGTGACATTAACCCATTCTCCTTACCGGATTTCTTGCTTCCTTTTGTAGGACCGTTTTTGAACATGGAGGAAATCTCAAGCAATGGTGCCTTTAAGGGGAATTTCTGACTATCGACTATGGTCGCCAAACAACAACCTTAAGCAAAGGTCCTCGTCAACCAGTGTATAACAATATTTTAAACGGGCACCTCATACCTCATTAGTTTGCCAACTTGCACAAAAGCGTTTCTATCCCCTCCAGGGGGCTCAGCTATTCCTGAGCCTCACAAAGACTTTACTTAATCAATAATAAAATTAGTATTAGTGTTAGTAAAGTCTCTCCTATTAATATTCTGTACCTCAAATAAAATTAATGACAGTGTTTCCAATGCATGATTAGAACCTGACACAGATTTATCTAATAAGGACAATATAGAAGATAACAATTTTCAACACAACACAAAATAAAGGATGGCATGCTACCTCCTCCTCTTCCATTATTATATATATATCATCCTGATATACATTCCGCTGTGTATTTGGTAATAGAATATGATCATGTTCTGGTCAGAAGGGGGCCCCCTAGGGGTAACGAAACTGCAGTATTGTGTCGATAGAGATGGGCAAGAAGGGCAGGTAGATGGATATATATTAGATTTACCCAAATAACAATGAGCAATCACTGGTGAAAAGCATGCAAAAGTCCTGCATCCCTGCCCCACTGGAAAGTCAAGATCAATATCTAGCAGGGTAAAAAACTCCAAAAAAGAACCTCCTCCTCGTCATTAACACAATTAGCTGTTAAGAGGATAACTTTCAAATCTACAAGTGAACATCCTTCCTGATGTGATAGTGGTGATGACATAAAACAATCTCCATTCCCCTTATCAGAGTTTTGACTCCCAAATGACTGAATGGAAGGAAAATATAACTCCTCCAGACCCTCAGGTATACCTGCATCCATCAAAAGCCCAGGGAGGTTAACATTCCCCTCCACTCCTATTTTAGCAATCCCTGGAAACTCATTTACAGATGAAGAGGAACACGTATGATTAGAACCCTTTGTACTTAACTGAACTAAAGGTGTGGAAATCACAGTCAAAGATGAAGCTGCTGGATAAGAAGATTAAAAAAAACATCTGCTTCCTCAGAAAAAACTAACAATTTTTGGAAATAGATTAATGAGATTTATAAAAGTGCTGCTGAGAGCCTCTGTTTTCATTGGCAGATTTCTTTGTTTTTAGAGTTAAGTTAGAGGAGTTAGAGGAGATTACAAACCCATCGCATAACTTCTTCAGTGTAATCTCAACCGGAGGACTCCAAGGCCACCCTCAATAGAAGGAGGAGCTAATCCAAAAAAACAACCTGCGCTGAGGACTGCTCAGAGCCAATGGGGCCCACTGCAAAACGTCCATGGGAAAAAAAAATGTACTAGGAATGCACTGGCATAATGGCACTTCAAGCCTCAGTCAGTCCTAGCTTGCTGATGCAAGAGCTCACTTTATGCTATGGACGCTAATCCACAGTTGTCCCACAGGCCACGCAGCTCACAAGGCCCTCCTTACCGGCCAATCCCCCACAGAACTTGGTTTGAGGTGTTCTTACACCTCTCACACCGCTTGCGCCTCCTACCAACCGCTCTGCCTCAGCAGAACTCAGCAAAACTCAACTCTGATATGAGAGGGCACTTCCCTTGTGCCATTGGGCATTCTATGCACCTCAGGTGACCTCTCTGTATGAGGGGGGCCCAGCAGGGTGTACTCTGCAGAGGTGTGTGGAATTTGCGTAGTCATGCTACGCAAAACTCTGCAAAACAGTAAAAAATCTCCGCAAGCACACAGAGTTCCGTGAACACGCGGAATTGCTTGTTCCGCCAGTTCATGATGCTTTTTTCCTGTTCACGAATGCTGTTTGCATGCTCTGGGGAAATATGTTGCGAACACATATTTTGAAAGCGCGAAGAAGCAAAAAATTCAGCGCAGGCACGGATCGCGGAATTTTTGGTAATGCCGCGTTCTCCGCGGAATGCAAAATGACCCTAATTCCGCAAGCGGAATGACATTTACCACCCAGACCTAGTACTCTGGGCCTTATTTATGAGGCCCTTATGCCTCGATTGTGTCCCTTTTTGTGACGCTGTGGTAAAAAATGTGCCACACTGCACCATATTTACCAAGTGAGGCATCTAGACAGTTGTGTTACTTTGTAAACCCCAGTGCTACAGTATACCTGCAACAGGTATAATGTATGCAGGGTGGGCGTTCCAGCACAGAAAGGGCTTGTCGAAGTGTCACTCTGAAATCTTACAGTTTTCACTGTAACACTTCTAGGACACCACTGCATCAAATCCTTATGCCTGCCTCACAGCAGGCGAAAGGAGTGATGCAGGCCCTTCACGTGGTGCTTTCCCCATGTAAAAGAACACATTGCTGGAGATGTGTTTGTTTTCAGACACACTCCGGTAATGCACCTCTTTTGCTCCTACAGATACATCAAGAATACTGACGTATCTGTAAATCCTTGCGACATGGAGCGCCGTTCAGCAAATAAGGTGCATCCATGGTATCGCAAGAAGGGCACATTGAAAAATGTTACATCGCTGATTTCACAGAGCTGTGCAACACTTTTAATAAACTAGGCCCTCTGTCTCTTTTGTTCATGCTCTCCACAGCACTACTGCATCACTCTGTGGGCTGCATCACTGGTGGCAGCACAGCTTAGCAGCCTCCAGCCCCTCCCTGCCACTGGCCTTGAAGCTGGAGCTCTAGCTCTCCACTTGCTCATTCATTTTGCTGTTCAGGCAGGGCTGTCCTTAGCTCACCACAGCCCCTGGGCAGCTGAACCTCAGCATGCCACTTCACTCTCATCCATCAGCTGCTCTGCCGGTTGCTCGCAGCCGGCATCGCATAACATTGACATCATCATCCTTCCTATCAGTTTCGGTGTACATTTTTTATGTATATTTCCTGCACCCTTTTCTTTGACAGCTCCCTTCCCCCTAATCCAGCCATGTGTGACCATTGTTCTGCAACTGCCATTCCCGCCTGCCCTGCATAGTTAGCTTGCTGATCCTACACACCTCCTCCCTGCCGTCTGTTGCCTGAGTTTGCACCTGACCACTCCCTTCTGCCCTGCATGTTCTGATGTGCTGCCACTGCCCACCAGTTAGCTTAATGTCCCTGCCCAATCCTCCTGCCCACCATTGCCTGAGTTTTTGCCCCAATCATTGATCTCATAATTAGCCTCCAGGATTAGCTTGCTGCCCCTTCCCTCCTAACCCTGCCCTCCAATGTCTGTGTATATGCCCCTTTATCCTACCTTTGCCCACCATGCTCCATGTATTGCCACGTCCCCTCCTGACTACTCTGAGGGGCAAATCTACCAGGAAGTGCCGCAGCGTGGCGCCACAAACCATTTGGCTGCGTCACGCAGCGGCTCTTCCGAAGCACAGGGATGCAACATATTTACAAGAATATGTCGCATCCCCATGCTTCCCCCTGCAATGGTGCACAAACTGCAGCCATGCGCTGGCACAGGCACCCGTGCAAGGATGCCTGCGTCATCGGGAGATTGTTTTTGTGCAGGAATGGGCACCTTCCTGCACAAAAACAATCACTACATGCATTTTCCTCTTCCAGTGCGTGCTGTAGAATGCAGCACACATTGAAAGAGGACAATACAAGGAGAAATGAAAACGTACTGGTGGAGCAAGGGGCTTGTAAATCTGCCCCTGAGTGTTCTGCTGAGTTGCCACTACCCCTTCACCCTGCCTTCCATTGTCCAAGTTCCATCTCACTATGCCCTCCCTCCTGTCCTCCATGGTACATTTTGCTGCCACTCTCTTCTGTCCATCATGCTCTGTTGTGATGCAGTTGCTCCTCCCACCGCCTGCATTGTCTGTTGTGAAGCTCCTGTCCCTTCCCCTGCCTTCTCTTGGCTGTGCCCAGTAACTTTCTCTCTCTTCTGCCCTTAATGGTCCTTAGTGCATAGCCCTGGCCTCCCTCTAGCACCCCATGGTGTTTTGCTGCCACTAACCTTCCTGCTTGCCATGCATGGTCTTTTGTGCTGCCATTGCCCCTCCCACCTTTCTTGTGCATCCATCTTGCTACCTGTAACCCCCACCCACCTTCTCTCTGCTGTCTGTGTGTCTGACGTTATAGTCTCCCTGTTGTCCTCCATAGTGTGTTGTGCTTCCAGTGCCCATCCCACCTGCCAAGCATGGTCAGCTTGCTGCTCCTGCCCCCTTGTCCCCTGCCCTCTGTTTTCTAAGTGCTGGCCCATCCCCTCCCTCTTGCCTTCTATGGTCCATTGGCGTGCCCCTGGCCCTCCATCCTGCCCTTCATGGTCCATTGTGCTACACTTGCCCCTCTTGTCTGTCCTGTATAGTCAGCTTGCTGCCTTTGTTTCTTTCCTCTCTGCTTTCTATTGTCCATGTGCATGGCCTTGTTCTATCCCTATTGTTTTGTATGGTCAATTGTGCTGAACTGCCCTCCTGCTTGCCCTCTGTGGTGTATTGTGCTGTTGTAACCCCTTGCTCCTGCTGTGTAAGGTCAGTTTGGTGCCCCAATCCACCCCTCTCCCCTGCCCTCTAGTGTCCGAGTCCATGACCCTACTCCATTCCTCCTGCCCTCCATTGTCCAATGTACCATGCATGCCAATATTTTGAACTTAGTAAGAGAGAGATTTTGGAAAAACAAAAATCTACAGAGTTGATTTTCACCATTGACTTACTTTCAGAAAGAGCCGATTTTAGGTGGAAAATAGATAACATAAAGCCATTTTGGGCTATAAAACTCTGGGAAACTCCTGCCTGCATTGGGTCTGTTGGAATGTATGGTTTTACTGCCTCTACCTCTCCCTTCTGCCCTTAATGGTCTGTTGCATTGCCACCGCCTCACTTGCCTGTCCTGCATAATTGGTCTGTTGCTCCTGCCACCCTTTCCTCCGCCTTCCATTTTCCTTTGGGCTGCCACTGCCCCTCCCTCCTGCACAGCATGGTCAACATACTGCCTCAGCCCCCTTCTCTCTGCCCTCAATTGTCTGAGTTCGAGCCCCTGATCTCTGCCTCCTCACAGTGTTCTAATGAACAACTAGATTGCTAACTTTCTCTATTTATTACAAAAGACTTTTGACACATCGTGACAGCCTGAACTTGTTTCCAGGTAAACTATACTTGATTTCAGAAACAACTTTGCAGGACCAATATCATACCACCTTGACACCATATACAAGGTTTATACATACAGTGTGCAAATGTGCTTATTGCTTTCGTACATATGACAAGACAGCTATCTATAACACACAAACAATGACATCCTGGTTGAGATCTTGGCTCAAGGCAAGGATGCCATTTATTATAAATAAACATCCATTTCTCTATGTTGGCAGAGGAGTACTTTTGCTGTCATTGTGAGGTCTCCACACACTGATACTTCAGCCCAGCAGTTTGCTGATATCTCCGCATGGGGTGTCCATCTCATGACCAAGACAGGGTCCTACATTCAGTCCAATCAGGTAATGGGGTTGGATCATCCAGTACAGGGATTCTTGGCAGAACACACACATACACCCTAGACACTTAGGTAAGGGAATGCATTGCAGGAGTATGGAACATTGGTATATTGTTTATATATATACATTGTCTTAGCACAATGGTGGAACTTTTTATTTGTTCACTGTCCTGATACTAACAACTTACATCGGCTTCTGTATATTGATCATGGCAGCACATATATTTTATGCAAGAAAAATATTGAAAAGGTACCTATATTTATTCCTTGTATATTTCTCTAAGTGAACTAGTGCACGAGTACCTCAGCAAAAGGGTTCTAGATCTGTTACCAAGAATCCTGGGGGATTGGTGCTTTCATGTTTAGAGGCTTCCAGATCATTTGCTCCCTGTCTAGGTTTATGGTGCCTATGGTGGCCTCTAGGACAACATATCCTGAGAAGGTGCATTGGATCAGTCTGGCACAATCCCAACGGTTATGCTTTCCACAAACGCGCAATGCCTACTGTAGGGCAGAAACTACAGAACAGGGGAGGGTGTGGCTTTATGGTCAGAGCTGCTAACTTTCCAACTGGGGAACCAAGTTCGAGTTTCGGCATCAGCCCAAAATCCTGTGATTCTTGGCAAACCACTTACTCTCCCACTTCCTAAAACCAAAATGAATGAGTCCTTCTGTTATGTAACTGATGCTCATGGAAAGCACTCCAATACCTCTGGGCCAAGCCCAGGCTATATAAAACTGCAATAAAATGAATAAATGTTCTGTACACCCCTGTCATTGGGCTTTACTTATAATAAATGTGGGTGATATTTGTGCTACATTTGGACTCCTTTGTCTCTGGTGGCTAATAGAAATGGGGGTCTCTAGTTGGCAGAGGTAGGTACCTTTGTCCAAGCAGGGGCCCTTCTTCCTAGTCAGGGTAAGGGGGATGTACTTCTAAAATTACCCCTGCTCAACCCCTTGGTAGCTTGGCATGAGCAGACAGGTTTATCTCAGAGTCAGTGTATAAAGCATTTGTGACACATACAGTAATACAGTCAAAACACTAGAAGTGGACACCACACCAGTTAATAAAATAAGTAATCTTTATCTAAACTAAAGTAAGGCCAAACAACAAAATCCACATTAGAGTAATAAAAATATGACTTTCAGATGGTAGAAATAGTTCAGTTCAAAGGAAATTGCAGATGCAACACCTTTCACACCAAGTACCAGGGATGAGTCACGCAAACAAACAAAACGGGCCACAGGGAAGGTGATGTTTTGTGTCCTTACACTCAGGTAAGGTGATGCGGCGGTTCCTTGCTCCAGGGGAGGTGATGCATTGGTTCCTTACTGCTGCACAAGGAAGGTGAATCGTCGGTTCCTTACCGGAGAGGAGGTCATGCATCAGTATCGTACTGCGTGGGGAGGTGGTGCGACAGTTTCTTACTGCGTCCCCAATGATACAACAAACTTGGTGCTAAGATGGGATGCAGCGTTCTGAGATGATGTGTGGATTCTTCCAACTCGCAGCAGAAAACAGTCTCTAGAGGTCCAAAACAACAGCAGGCACCTCTTTGCAGGTCAGAACTCCCAGCAAAGTGGCAAAGTACCCAAAACATCTAAACGAGCAAAACTGAGTCCAACACACAGCAAAAACACAGGCGGTAGGGTCATAAAATACAGGGGAAATCCACACCAATTATGCCAGGTCTGACAGTTGCCATCTTGGGAAACGTTTGCTTTATGAAGCTCCCTAGTGTCCTCATTTACAGCAGTATCTTCAGTATAAAATGTTTTCAGCTTTCCACTTAAATTCCATCAAGATGGCGTACAGATGTGCCACAATTTTGGCATAATATCACAATGTTAGCACTCAAGTTTCTCTTTAGAACACTATAGTAAAGCTGCTGTCACCAGGGAGGTAACTCTGTCTGCTGCTAGTGTTGAAAATGCATGTTTCAGTCTGCATATAGAGTGTTTTAATGAAATAAAATAGGACGATATTTGTGAACTCATTAAAATGAGTCTTCATTTTGCTTTCTAAAGCAAAAACCAGAATTTGTATGAAAAAAATGAACACCCTCATTTAGTTCATTTCTGAATGAAAAGGTTTTTTTACCAATTTGATTCAATCAAGATGGCTTCAGGTGTGCCAGAGTTTTGTCATAGAAAAGACTGTTAGCTCTCTGGTTGTTCCTTAGAACACTCTGGGAAGCTGCAGTGGAACACCAAGTGATCAACTGACAGGTGCTGATGATGCTTGAAGTACATGTTTTACCGAGACTATCAGACTTTATTCTTACATGGCTGAGAAAAATAGTTTGTAAATCTCACTTATTCCTTATTTGCGAATCGCAAATTGAGATTCGCAAATAAGGAATACCTTCTCGTTCATTCCTATGGGCTAGAAGGCCCATATGAATGAATGGAAAGACATTCTCAATTTGTGATTCTCAAATAAAGAATCGCAAATTGAGAATGCAATTTCAGAGTTGTACGGGTGTCAATAGGACACCCTTTTGCACACCTGAAATTAACATGTGTGCACATGTGGCCCACATACATGCCCTAAGGGCATGTATGTGACCCACATGGCACTTTGAAAAATGCCAAAAAGTGCATTTTTCAAAGAAATTGCAAAATACCACTTACCTGAAGTTGGTGGTATTTTGCGATTCCTTAAGCCAAAATTTGCACAACTTGGGTTGCGATTTAAGGAATCGCAATTTGCGATTCCTTAAATGCAATAGCAAAATAAGGAATCGCAAATTTTGCGATTCTTTATTTTGCATGTGGGTTTTTGTGTGCTACATACCACACTGCCCTAATTGCGATCACAAATGCTGAAATTCAGCGAATTTCAGCATTTGCGAGTGCAATTAGGCTTCCTACATATGGCCCAAGGTATACAGTGGAGTAGTGTAAAGTGGAGTGTGTAAGTACAATAAAATGTACAGTTAATTTATGGGAAAACGTGAATGGTATATCCAAAGGTATAAATTATAATATCTAAAACAATTTGTTGGCTGCATATATACATTGTGTAAGTAATTGTAAAGTTATGCATTGTAATGTTCATGGTATGAAACACATACGAGGGAGGGATGGGGAGCTTGGAGAGGGGATAGGTCCAGTTACCGTGCTCCCAAGAGTAATATAGTATTGTATTGTATTGTATTGTAAGGGGTGCTTATAGAGCGCACTGACACCATGGGTTTCCTGGCGCTGGATGGACATAGAGGGTACAGAGGGACTAACCAGATTGAGGGAAGAGCCAGGTTTTTAGAGACTTACGGAAGAGAGTCAGAGAGTTAGAGGCTTTAAGAGAAGAGGGAAAAGAGTTCCAAAGCTTGGGGGCCAGGTGTGCAAATCTCCGGCCTCCGGATCTACAAAGCTTGTAAGAAGGGACGGTCAGAAGGTGAAGATGGGAGGATCTCAAATTCCGGGGCGGGCAGTAGGGTCTGATCAGAGATTTCACAAAGGCGGGACAAGGCCCGGTTAGCGATTTGAAAATAAGGCAGCCGATCTTGAAGGCCGACCTTGCGGTAACGGGGAGCCAATGGAGTTTGGCCAGGAGGGGCCTGGCGGATTGCCACTTCGGGATCCCTAGGGCCAGTCTCGCCGCTTGATTTTGCACCACTTGCAGTCTAGCTACCGATGTTTTAGGCAGACCGTGGTAGATTGCGTTAGAAAAATCTAAGCGGGAGAGGACGAGAGCCATGATGACCTGCAGGAGGGCATCGGGTGTGAAGAGGGATGCCACTTTCCTGATCCTGCGCAGCTGGTAGATACAGGACGAGACCACCGTCCCCACCTGTGGCCCAAGGGATAAACCGGAGTCAATTGTGACCCCTAGGCTCTTCACCGAGGCCACGGGGGTGGGAGAGGGACCAAGTTCCGCCGGCCAGAATTGTGGCCCCCAGGAGGTGGCGCTCCTACCGGGAAGGAGGAGCTCCGTCTTCCCGGGGTTCAATTTTAGCTGGTTGTGGCCCATCCACTGGAGGATGTGGGACATGACTGCCTGAAAATTGGGAATAGCAGAAGGGGAGTTAAGAGAAAAAATGAGTTGCAGGTCGTCCGCGTAATTAAACACGGTAACGTCCCACTGCCTCAAGGAAAAAAGAAGGGGGCGAAGATAAAGATTGAAAAGAAGAGGGGATAGAGAAGAGCCCTGGGGGACCCCGCAGGGCGAGTGCTCCCTGGGAGCCCTGAAGGTACCCAGGCTGAGGGTCTGAGACCTGCCGGTCAAAAAGGATTTGACCCAGTCCAGCGCCAGGCCCTGGATGCCAGCCTGCTCGACACGGTGGAAAAGGATGTTATGGTCCACCGTGTCGAAGGCGGCAGACAGATCTAGTAATACCAGGGCCTGGGGGGTACCCTTGTCAACCCCGTCTCTCAAGGCATCCAGCACCGCCAGGATCACAGTCTCCGTAGAGTGGCCGGGACTGAAGCCAGCCTGGTTGGCCTCGAGGAAGTTGGAACTCTCGATAAACTGTGAGAGACAGGTGGTGACGTGGGCCTCCAGGATTTTAGAAAAGAAAGGTAAAAGGGAGATAGGACGGTAATTTGCTGGAATGGCGGGATCCGCCCCTGGCTTCTTCAAGAGGGGCACCAGAACGGCTTCCTTGAAGGAGCCAGGCACCGTGCCAGAAGAGAGAGAAGAATTTAACAGAGGGAGAATACAGTTGGGTAAAGAGTGGCAGATAGCCCGGAGTATGGACGGGGGACAACAATCGTCTGGGGATCCAGACTTGATGCGGGTGGCAAGAGTGGCCAGAGAGGTGGGGTCTAAGAGAGGGAATTGTGTAAATGAAAAAGAGTTGTGGGGGGGGGGAAACGGAGCCAGCGCCAGGAGAAGTAACTGGGATGGTGTCCTTAATCAATACAATTTTTTCGACAAAATAGGTGCTAAGAGCATTACATGCTTCCTGTGTGGCAACCTGGGTGGGGAGCGTCCTGGGGTCGGAGATAAATTCATTGAGGACTTTGAAGATTTCTTTGGATTGACATGGGGCCGATAAAATTTTTCCTGATGCATAAGTTTTTTTTGCTGTAAGAATGGCAAGTTTGTACCTATTACGGGCGGCACAAAGGGGTAACAGTTCCTAAAGATATGGCGACCTGGCCTAGTTAGGTCGCTGTGAGAAACTATGAGAACTTGACACACAGGATAGGTTGGAGATTGAATAGGGTTGAAGTGGGGGAATTCCTTCTTTTGGAAAAAGTGTCCTCACACACCCATGCAGGTGTCATGCTTCATCATTGGACATTGCTCTTCGAGAGGGCTCTTTGTCGGAGTTCATTTCAGGAGTAATGCCGCAATTGTGAAAGTGGGTGTGTGGGAGGGAAAGTGAGTGATTAAAATTACCATATTGGTACCTGAAACGACCTTTATTGAGGTGTCAAAGTGGTAAGAATGAAAATAGAAATGGTGACAACAAAGGTCTCAAGTGAGATTATATTTTAAGGGTGAATATTTTCCTTCTGTTCTTCTCTCAACTGGTGAATAAGTGGTACTGGTAAGTGAGTGTGTTAGGTCGACTTGTTTCTCACTTATAGTGGGTCCCTAATGGACCCCGTGGCATTTCTTCAGGACTGTGGAAAAGTGTAGAACAGTTA
The DNA here is from genome assembly GCF_964261635.1 of Lissotriton helveticus. Lineage (NCBI taxonomy): Eukaryota > Metazoa > Chordata > Amphibia > Caudata > Salamandridae > Lissotriton > Lissotriton helveticus. The sequence goes on along the minus strand of NC_136061.1, from coordinate 872,350,331 downwards.
AAAATAGAAATCTGAGATGGCGACACCTAGTATCCCTATAATACGTATATTCAGGCGCCTATGTAGGTGTCAGAGCGCCTTAAGGAACGTCCACTAAGAGTCCCTCAATCCAACCTATATCAGAGAGAGAAATATAAAAATAGAAAGAACATTTCTTAATGTCTTTGGAAACAGAAAAATGGCACTTCATTACGTAGTGGTACAATGGTGCATATATTGCAAACTGTACTGGCAGTGCAATGCTTATAATCATACCTTAAAGAACCAGTGGTGCTGTGCTCATACACAGCGCGTCCTTCTGAGCCCAAATCATAACCTCTTCGCAAGATTTTCTCATATCCAGATTTTCCAAAAACCTCTTCACATGGAAGCTATGTGAATGACGCAACTTGTTGGTGTGTGTGTGACACTAGCACGCGTATCCATGTAATGAATTTTGCACAAATATGTGATGTCTGAAAAAGGCAAACATGCCATGATCAGTGATATCATCCATAGAGCTAAGTTTGTTTGCTCACATTTCAGGTGAGCAGAAACACAACTATGAGTGTCTGCTACTAGTCATGTCATGCGGGAGGTAAAGACACACACTTATGTAACACAAATGTCCTACCCCACCAATAGTAATGACTGGCCACGTCAGCATCAGTAGGGCAGTGAGGAAAACGATATCTGAGAGCGACATTGTAAGATTAATAAAGACGCACTTGTGGTAAATGTTTTACCTGTTCAGAAGCAGAGAGCCAGAAGGAAAATACTCACATAGCCTCTTCCCAGAGTGCAGCCTATTACCTGCCCTTGTCTACTCAAATGCCAGTGCGGGGCAAATGGCATTGCTTCCTGATATGTACACTGCCCGTAGTCAACCCGGAAGACGTGGGGATGAAGGGGCGGGGCTGGATGACACGCCCAGAGGTGTGCGGCTGTCAGAGGCATTGCGGCCATCTTGTGAGGGGAAGATGCCCAAGAATACAGTATTAGAACAGAAATCTCAAATGAGATGCTATTGGCTTAGAGCATTGGGCCATGTGGTTGTGTTTAAATGACGGATCTGTGTAATGGACCGATGGACATATTAAACTAGGTGAACTAAATATGTGAACATGATTAATCACAGAGGAGTGGTAGTGTGACCTCATACGGTCAGGTGCTACGAGGTACAAAAGGAAAAGGGGATAAACCCGGCGGTATATGCTTAGGCACTCTAAATGGACAGCCTAACAATATAGACCACCATTATAATGTCTGGCCAGATGGTGCATACCACCTAGTAGTGTATGCAGCACTTTACAACCACTTGTGCCAAAATTAGTTTAAGTGGTACCACGACCGGGACACTTCAGGAAGGCTCTAGTAGTAACAAGAGAGAACGGACCCCAGGGTGAGGGGGGCCCAACTCCAGACGTCAGTGTCGGAAAGTACTGATTGTGACTTCCCATGCCTACTGTCCAAAAGTGAGGACAATCAATGGGGAAAAGATGGTTAATGAAAGAATCAGGTAATGAATTCTGCCCACGGAATTTCATCATTGAGGCCAGTAGTGTTGCTCTCAAGGCGAAACACCAATCTTTCTTCTTCTATGAATATCTGGTTGGACTTGATGACAGTCCATTTGAAGCTGTCTGGTGTGTGGCCAGCCTCCAGAAAGTGACTGAGCATCCTAGTGTTTGTCTTTTAACATCGGATGGTATGTCTGTGTTCACTCATGCAGATTTTCACTGGTCTCATTGTCAAGCCTGTATGGTTGCCCTTCGTGGGTCAACCCACCCTGAAGTGGAAACTGAGAAGTGTGGCCCGAGGAGACCCCCACAATGCAACCACAGTAGGCTGGCCGGGCGTAGGCTCGGCCAGTATACAACAATGTTAATAAAAGACTCAGGGACCTGGGCGTGAGCCAGTACGAGTCTGGCCACCAACTATACTACTGGTGTGCGTGTCACAGTTATTTGTAGGCTCCTACCTAGGACTCTACATTGGTGACGAGGTGGTCTCACCACCCCGCCGTGTCATGCTGTGGCCCCTGTGCCTGCCTTCGACACCCTCATCGTGGGAGCCCCCTGCCGCAGCTCCTGCGCCGCACGCCTCACCTCCGTTGTGCTTGCCTATGCACACAAGGCCATCCTGCCTGCTGCGGCCGCCTCCTGCCTGCTGCCGCCACTGTGCCTCGCACCGAGATCCTGCTGCCTGCGGTCGTCGCCGCCTGTCCAGACTCCAGCCTCCCGGCGCTGCCCTTCACCATTCCTGCAGCCCTCGAGTCGGTGCCGACCGTGCTCATGCATGCGCGTGTGCGGCCCGCCCTAGTGCCTGACTGCAGCACGGTCATCCGCTCATCAGGAGGAGCAAAGGTGAGAGCGCCTGTGTGTGCTGCATGACTGCAGCCTACGGACAGTCCCGAGGCATCAAGCGCACAGTGTGAGTGCAAGCGCTGGGCCCGCCCCCTGCCTCCATTGCGGCCAGCATACAACGGGGAACAAAAGTGAAAGCAGCCCCTTCATGCTCGCTCCCTGCACCACGTGGCACTGGGCATCCGTTTGTTCCTGCTGATCTGAAAGACTAGGCCTCACCTGGCTCAAGCAAGCCCCCGCCCTCTCTGCGGTTGCATGCTGCATGTGCAGGCCCACCAGCCCTTCACCAGTGCCACCCTCTTTCTGTACCCCCGGCTGCCACCTCACAGAGCCTGATTTACCTGGTGCACCTCCTCTGAAACCACCAGCAAGCATCTCAACACCATTTTCACTGCACGGCTACGTCCACGCCCATGCCGGCATGACCACAGTTCCCCCGCTCGAGCCCTTCACCATCACAGGGCCCCCACCCTCCCAAGCCACGCACTGGAAAGCGTGGGTGGAGCGCCTGGAGAATTTCTTCGACGCTGCGGACATCGCGGCCCCCCTTCCCAGGCTGATGCTCCTCCATCTAGGCGGGGCAGACATCCATAAGATCTCCAAAGGGTAAGGGAGGCCGGCCCACCCAGAAACTACGCTTCAATGCGTGACGCCATCACCGCCTACTTTGAACCTTTCGCCAGCCCCGACTACGAATGTTTCCTGCTCCGCCATGCACGCCAGCTCCCAGAGAGTCGGTGGACGTGTTCTATGCCAGGCTGAAGGAGTTAGCAAGCACCTGCACCCTCCCAGATGAGGACGACGAAGTCCGAGCCCAGTTCATACAAGGCTGTGCGTCCACCAAGCTGCGCAAGCGGGTCCTGCAGGAACACAACATGCCAACGAGGGACATAATAATACTCGGCCACTCCAAAGAACTGTCAAAAGCCAGAGCGGCACACATGGACCCCAAACCTGACGCCACCGTCAAGGAAGAACCAGTGTACGCCCTTCGTACTGACGCCCAGGAATCGCGGCCACGAACTACACGGCCAAAGACAACCACGATGACGGAGCCTGCCCTGCACAAGGCAAAACCTGCAGTGCCCGCGGGAAAGTCAAGCACTTCTCTAAAGTATGCCGATCTACACCAAGAAGAAGGCAGACAGGCCTGCCCCGGAGAGTCCGTGCGATCGAACCACCGTCGGATGGTCCAGCAGGCAGCGACATGGATGACGATGTAGGTCAGGATTCTGAACACTCTGTCGGCCGCTCAACGTGCGAAGCCCATATGCAACGTCAAAGTGCAAGACCAAGCAGTGGCAGCCCTCATCGACACCGGAGCCACCATCAACCTCGTGGCAGCGAGCATTTAAAGGAATCTACCAAATCCTCCGATGCGCCGCCCCACCAGGGTACAAGCCTACGACACCAAACGCCCGCTCAGGCTGTGTGGAATATTCCAAGCCGATCTCTCTCACTAAGCTGCTCACCAGCAAGCCAAGGTGTATGTATCCCAGGAAGGCTCCGGGTTTCTGCTAGGCTGCAAAACTGCACAGAACCTCAACCTGCATCTATTTTGCATTCACCGTGCAGGCCAACGACCTGAATGCCTGTTGCAAGATTAGAGACACTGTTTGAGGGAATTGGCTGCTTGAAAGGCCCCGCAATCCACCTACACATCGACAAGTCAGTCGCCCCGATTACTCTACGCCACCAGAGAATTGCCTTCCACCTGCTACAGAAGGTTGAGGCCGAGCTGCGCCTTCTTGAGAGAGCCGGGATCCTCGAACGGGTGCGAAGCCCTACCCCATGGGTATCACCCATTGTTGTCGCGAAGAAGCCAAAGCAGCCCGACGCGGTCCGCATCTGTGTGGACATGAGAATCCCTAATCCCGCCATCAAGCGCGAGCGCCACCTGACCCCGACGGTGGACGACATCATTGGAGAACTGTCCAGCTCCAAGTGGTTTTCAAAGATGGACCTCCGCTCTGGGTACCACCAGATTCCTCTCCATCCGGACTCGCGTCCCATCACAACATTCTCCACCCATGCTGTGCACTGACGCTACACGCGCCTCAACTTTGGCATTTCCAGCGCTGCCTAGGTCTAACCAAGAAATAGTTAGAAATGTCCTCCAAGGGCTGGACAGTGTCCTCAACGTCAGCGATGACTTTCTTGTGCATGCGCCCACGCTGGAAGAGCACGTCCAACGCCTCCAGGCAGTATTCACCCAAATCCGTGACAGTGGACTCACCCTCCACCGAGAGAAGTGTGAGTTTTTAAGGAGAGACATCAGTTTTTTGGCTACCGCTTCTCCGACAAAGGCATTGGCCCAGACCAGGACAAAGTAAAAGACATTCAAGATGCTCCAGCCCCAACTTTGGTGTCGGGAGTTCGCAGCTTTCTGGGCATGGTCACGTATTGTGGCCATTTCATCAAGAATCTATCAGACCTGACTGGCCCCCTGCGAGACCTCACCAAAGCCACCAGCCACTGCATGTAGGAAGCCAAGCAACAAGAGTCATTCCGGAAGACAAAAGCTGCCCTGTCAGCTGACATGACTTTAGTGTATTTCGACCCCAGACACGAGTCCCAGCTAGTGGTGGATGCTTGTCCCACATGCCTGGGAGCAGTTCGGGCCCACCAGCAAGCTTGTGGAGAATGTGCCTCGATCACCTACGCCAGAAGGACTCTCATGCCCACGGAGCAACGCTACTCTCAAATTGAGAAGGAGGCCATTGTGATCCTGTGGGGTTGTCGCCATTTTCACATCTATCTGTACGGATACCCATTCATGGTGGTAACCGACCACAAACCCCTTGTTCCACTCTTTCAAGGGTCCTCATCCCGTCCTCCTCCAAGGATAAAGAAGTGGGTACTGCAGCTACAAGAGTTCCAATTCACTGTGCAATACAGACCGGGCACAGCAAACCCAGCTGACTTCCAATCCAGGCACGCCAGACCAGTCACAGAACCGGAAGCAGCCAAAGCAACGGCCACGTACGTATGATCATTGAACGGTCAAGGCCCCTCCCAATCTCGCTAGAAGAAGTGGTACAGGGAACCAAGAAAGACGACTGCCTCCACATTGCCATCCAAGCAATCTCCTCAGTGTCGTTCCGCACCACAGAGGCACAAGCTACACTGAAAGCCCTACACCATGAACTGTCAGTGTCCACCGATGGTTGTCTTCCGAGAGGCCCTCGCCTTGTCCTGCCAGGGCGCCTTACCCATCAACCCGCCCGCCTCGTACATGGAGCGCATCAAGGGATTGTGAAGTCAAAGAACCGCCTCAGAAGCAAGGTTAAGTTCCCGGGTCTCGATCACCCGGTCGAGTCGATAATACAGCGCTGCCCGGTATGCCTAGCTACCAGCCTTCCTAGCCGACCCGCACCAGTCATCACAGAAGCAAGTCCCACCTCCCCATGGGAAAAAGCCAGCGCAGATTATGGCAGTCTCCCCGGAGGAAAGTACATGCTAGTAATCGTGGATGATTTTTCAAGGTATCCAGAACTCGAAATCGTCCCATCCACAGCAGCCAGTGACGTCAACCCGAAACTTGAAAAGATTATGGCAACCCATGGCCTGATCGGAGAACTCTGAACAGACAACGGCCCACCTTTCACCAGCGCGGAACTTCCAGACTAACTCGCGTACCACCAAATCAGACATCGCTGAGTAACCCCCAGATGTCCCCAGGCGAATGGAGAAGTGGAACGACTAATGGGGACACTAAATTAAACGATCCAAATAGCCCTGGCCGATGGCCACAGCCTGGAGCAAGCTCTATACCAGTTCCTTCGGGAGTATCGCCTCACATCCCATTGCTCCACTGGAATCTCCCAGAGCCGCCTGCGTTTTGGTTGGACTGTGACTGACACCATCCCGCACCCCCCAGTGTGGACTGTGTCCCCGAACCCTCCAAATCAGTCGCTAACCAGGCGGACGAAAACCAACCGAGCTGCCTCACGGAGGAGAGAACGAGACGGAAAGCACCATCACGGTGGGTGACTGAGTTCTCGTGCAAGATCGCCACCCTAGTGGGAAGTTCAGGTTGCTGTTCGAACTAGATCCATGGACAGTAATAGACGTCAAAGGCACAATGGTAACAGCTTCCCGGGGCCAAGAGAAAGAAACACGGAACGTGTCATTCTTCAAGAAAGTCCCAACCGACGAGTCTGTGGAGTTTCCTGTGCTCGACGCATTTACCACCACGGAATTCGGCGACCCGCCGGAACCTGCAGAAGAAAGTGATCCTCCCGTGTCTGTCAACCGAGAAGCCAGCTGAACCACCAATGTTCTAGTGGAATTCCAAAGCCAAGGTTGCCGAAGCAGTCAGCCCGCACCAGAGACTGAGAACCAGGCAGATGGGCCTCTGACCCCCTCACCCAGGAGCAGCCAAGGCCGGTACAACCTGTGGCCTAATCCTCACCCATCCCAGAACTACCAGGACTTTGTTGCCCGCCGTCGACCCCTGTACGCGGGAGCCAGAGAAGTCCAGGCAGACAAGTAAGACTGTTCCATGAATCTGTTATCTGTCAGAGACTGATGTTCACAGTTTGGAGTTCTATTTCTTTAGACATACTAGCTTGTTTAACATCCTTGTTTGCATGCAGAAGCATATTCTCAGAGCAAACATGTGTTTTACTTTGAAAACATGCAATACTACTCTTTCAATTGTCCTTTTTAGATTGTCCAGTTTTTCCTTTTGTACATGTAGCTACCTTTTCTCTAATACCTTTGGAGTACACTTTCATTTTAAATCTTTTCTGGTAATGTTTTGAAGTGGAAACTTTAGGTGTACCTGTACATAACAGGAAGAAACAGAACAAACAGTACAAACAGTACTATTAGTATTAATTACAATTAAGTATAATGTATATTATTGCCTGTAGATTTAACATTAGTCTTACAATAAACGTAGTTCCAGTTTATTCTAACTCACCTTAGATGCAAATAATGACTGCTATTATTTAATTAACAATGGAACATGAACTCATAGAAACAAATATATGTATCTCTAAACTTCACTTCAAATACAGTTTTAATACAGCAAAAACTGTAAGGTTAATCTTGTTTGCAGCACCCTATTAGTATTGGGCTATGTTAGTAGCCTACTGGTAAATAGTTATAACAAGCCATCAAAATGGATGTTTTTCTCATGTGAATAAAGTTAGAGTTTCAGTTTATTTTTCTACAAACCACCAACTACATCCCAAATAATTAGTGTACTTTCATAAGACAATTATTTATTCTGAAGTAGCAGCACATGAGTTGTAGTATGCAAAAAGTTAACAGTCTAGTATTTCCAGGAATGAATGGGCTTCTCTTGTTCTGTTTGGGTTATGCTCGCAACCCAATGTCATATTGAACCAACTAGCCAGCTTTGTCCATAACTGTAATATGTTACAGACAAGTTAATTTGCCACTGTTGTAGGCTACTAAATAGAAAGTTCACTTTACTACTTTCACTAAGTGCTTATTTAAGGTATTTGGCTGTGTTACAAGCAAATGGTTCATGTGTGGTAATTGGACACAGTTATATTTTTTGGACTAGAGAGGAATTGAGCATAATTAAGGTTTGCTAAATCTTGATATCATATGGATGGCAAAAAAAGGTTTAAAGTGGATAAACTCCAGCTAGTAATGTAATCTCTTACTAAATGTGACAGTCAACATTTTATAATTATTAATTGAGGAGTTAATGATATTGGTTATCTCACAGGTGCAAAATAAAAATTGAGATGAAAGCAACTTTTACCTTTCTAATGACCATATTTCCTCAAATCTATTTTGTTTATTCTAATATTTGCCAAAGTATTAAGTGGACATAATCTGTTTAAAATGCAGCGAGGTATGAAAAAACGTGCAGACATAGCAGCAAAACAATGTCTGCATTCCTAAAATATCACAACATGTCCTCCATATATCACGTCATCATTTTGTTTTCAAACACTTAACTTTATCTTGCTGATGGTGTCCATTTCACTGCAGGTGGCAATAACATATTCATTAATACCAACCGCCAACTCCTACTACCACATATCTAACTTTAAAATATTCATTTATAATGAAAGACTCTTTAGAGAGACAACCTAAGACGAGCATATGAAAATATAAATACGTATGGCTTGTTCCTTAAAAAAAATCTTTAACTATACTGCGGTGCTCTCTAGAGTCTCAAGCAGCCATACGATGGTACGCTGTACATTTTTAAAGACACATTATTGCATTTCCAAACTTTATATATTACATATAGCAGTTCCATTAACCGCAGTCTAGTTATATTTACAACTCTACATCATTTTGTAACCCCCTCTTTTAAGGTGTATTCCAAGACGCAGTGCAAACGCTATATAATGCAACATGGCTGCCATGAGGTTTCGAAGAAGAGGATTAGCCAGTCAGATAATCCCTTCTCCCATGGATATAGCTAAATATATACCTTATAGCAGAGCATTTACTTACTATACTTGCTTACAGTACCACCAAAGAATCATCTACACCCCAAAGTATGCAATGCCGCCAAATTTCATAAAAATCCAGCTAATGCTTCTTGTGCTCTGCCTAATAGAAAAGTCTACAGAAAAATCATTGGATATGAAGACCATTTTGGGACTCCCTTTTTTCTGCGCCCCTGGACCAATCACTGCTAAACTTTCACTTTTCGAGTTGGGAGGGGGGCACAAGTCTGGCAAGTTTCATGCACATTCATGAAACAGGAGCTGTTTGAACTGGACTTTTTGCAGGGTAATTTTCAAACATTTTGGCTTCTTACTCCTTGCTAATCAGTACTAAAGTGCATACGCTCTCTTGTAAATTGTGATTATGATTGAGTAATCCATGATTGAGTAATCCATGATTGAAAGTGCACGGAGTGGGCAAGGGCCTGTAAATAAAATGCTACGAGTGGGCTTGCAGCACTAGTTGTGCCTCCCACATCAGTAGCCCTGTAAATATGTCTCAGACGTGCCACTGTAGAGTACAAACGCAGTTGTAAACTACCATGTTGACCTGTCAAGTGCACCCACTTGCTAGGCCCTACAACTCCCTTTTCTTACAAGTAAGGCACCCCTTAGTTAGGCCCAAGGTACCCCCATGTGCCAGGGGCAATGTAGGTGAAAGGTATGACATGTCTTGGTGTATTGTACATGTCCTGCTAGTGAAATACAGTGCATTTTAGCTTTTAAATGTTGAAAGGCTGTCTGTCCCATGTCTCATAGGTTAACATGGGAGCTGCACTGTAACATATAAATAGACAAGTGTAACTTTCCATTGGGACAAGAGAGAGTTTAGGCTCTCTGAATTTAGAATTTACTAACACATCTTTTAGTTAAGGTGGTTTTTTTCATTTTGTGTTGGAAAAATCCACTTTTAGAACATAGGCATTTTCTTGATCAACCATTCTATGTGCCTCTGCTTGTTTGTGTATTCACTGTCTGGTTTTGGAGTGACAGGTGCTGGGGATGTGTATTCACTCTAGACAGTCACACAGAGGGGGGCTACAGTGTGTCCTGTCTTGCCTGGGTGACTCATAACTAGGCTGAATAGACCTGGTCTGCATTTAGAGTGGTGGAAGAAGTGTTTACTAGCACTTGAATAGGTTGTGTCTCCTTTACACAATGCGGTCTCCACCTTCTGTAGTGAATTTGGACCAGGGAGGACATAACTGGTTTTTACTGAACTCAGAGGGCCAGATGTACAACCAGCAAAATTGTGCCTCGCAAATTGCGAGGTGAAATTTGCCATGTACAACAGTGTGTATAACACTGTTTGCAAATCCCAATGGGGTTGCAATTTGAAAGGCTCATTAATATTAATGAGTCTCTCACAATTTGGGAGCCCTTTAGGAATGACAGGCCATCCCAGGTATGGTGGCCTGCTGGGCTCAGCAGACCATCATGTCTGGAACTGCTTTTAAATAAAGTCTTTTTTTTTAAATGCAGCCCATTTCCCTGAAAGGAAAACGAGACGCATTTTTTCAAAAATTAAACGTTTTTGTTTAATTTTTTAATGGCAGGAAGTGGTCCCTGGACCACTGCCTGCTCTTAAAAAATATTTTTAAACACAGTCACAAAGTAGAAGGGGTACCCTGGGGACCCCTTCCAAATTGCAGCTGCATTACCACCCCTTGAAGAGGGTGGTAATTTGCAAGTGTTTTGCAACCGCAATTCCGGTTACAAAATATTCATACATTGATTTGCGGACGCAATTATGAACGGGAAATTAGGAAGGGAACACCCCTTTATAACTGAGACTCACAATTCCTAAATAGCAAGTCACAAATAAATTGAGATTTGCTATTTAGGAATTGTACATGGCCTTGGGCCTTTTCGCAATCGCAAACGGGTCACAAACCCATTTGCTCATGCAATTTAAGGTCATACATCTGGCCCAGAGTCTCTTGCAACAAAGACTTCAAAGACAAAATGGGAGATAAATATTAGACCGTAAACCCCAGAATGTTAGATCACTTATGGAAACAAGAGGAACCTCTGTCAAGGAGAAGAGCGGAAGAGCTGTAAAGAAGAGTACTGCCCCCTTGCTGTGTGTGCTTTGCTGGGTTGGTCTGCAGTTGTTGCTTCTGCCAAGGAGAGGACAAAGACTGGGGGCCTGATTCACAAAGGCAATTTTAACTCTCCTTACCCAGGCTGTACTCTCCATGCCCGGGCTGTACTCTTTGGCTAAGGCCATACTCTCTGGCCGTACTCTCTGGCTCAGGCTACATAAAGTGTAATCAATGGGCCAGAATGTAATTTTTACAAAAAGGAACATTAGAAACGTATGATAAATGGTAGAGGAGGTCATGAAAATCAGTTTGGGCAGGGAAAGGGGTGTGGGCAGACACTACATTATATACCAGAAGAGTTTGCTCCTTTCATCCTGGTACATGCATTCCACAATTTGCACTCCACTCAGTGTTGACTGTACTGCTACACCAAAGTTTAGGCAAAACTCTGCGAACACTGCCTGTGGGGTGGAATTCTTTCCCCCCCCCTAATAACTAAGGGTGGGTGGAATTTGCGTGGTCACGCTGTAAAAAGCATTGTGAAACGGTAAAAAATCTCCGGGAGCACACAGAGTTCTGTGGAATTGCTTGTTCGCCCGTTCGCAATGCCTTTTTTCCTGTTTGTGAACGCTGTTTGCGTGCTTAAGGGGAAATTTATTTATTTTTATTTATTTTAAAGGTTTTATATAGTGTTGGCTAGACCCGGAGGTATATGAGCGCTTTACATGAGTATCAGACCATAGTTGCAGGTTACATCGTTATAAAGGTTACACAGTTGTTAGAGCATGGCAACATAGTTACATGTAAGGTCGAGATAGACAATAAGGACATATATGTAAGGGAAGAAGCAGGCAAGGGGAGAGATTCAGGGGAGGGAGGTATGAGCAGGGGAAGTAGACATAAAGTGAAGGAGGGAAAGAGGAGGGGAGGGTGAGAGACACAGCATGGAAAGAGGGGGAGGGTGACGGGGATACAAACCGGTAGACGAGTCAAAGCTGCTATCAAAGTCCTGTAAGTTGTGATCCCAGGGGAAGTGGTAACATTTCCCCATTTCTGTTGCGAGAGGTTCCCTTTACGCAGTGGACTCTCTCAGAGGGGTCTCTGAGACTCCAAGGCCTACATATTGGATCCTTCCCCAAAAAGGGGAGAGGAGTGCTTTGGCAGGGGGGCGGGGGGGCATACAGAGACAAAGGGAACAAATCCAGACCTCTGCTAAGTGAAGAATCCCTTAACACCGTGGACTCTCTCAGAGGAGTATCTGAGATTCCAGGACAGGAATGCTAGGATCCTTCCCCAACAAGGGGAGAGGGAGTGCTTTGGCAAGGGGCACATTCAAGGAGGCCAATTAAGGCCTATTTCCGTTATGTGTGAGATCCCTAACACAGTGGACTCTCTTAGAGGGAACTCTGAGACTCTGAGGCAATAATGCTGGAACCCTCCCCAACACAGGGAGAGGGAGTGCTTTGGCAAGGGGCACAATCATGGAGGCCGATAAGCGACAGTTGGGCGGTGAGGGGGACCTGTACAGCGGACAGGGGGGATATGCAAAAATTAAAGTAGTCAACGAAAAAAACAACCATTGGTGTAAGTTTTCAGATTTAGCATTTTCTTTAGTTCTCCTATGTCAGCTTGTTTCTATGGTAAGCTTTTCTTCATAGATCTGTTGTTTGGAGATTGCCCGCTGTTGGCCCTTGTACACAGGTTTTCTAAACCCTTTCAGCTGAATGGTCGGTACTAGTTGATCCTTGTGCAATATTCTCTTCAGGACTGGGGCATTTGGTACTCAGGAGGGCCTATTAGAATCCTTCAGCTGGTGGTGCAGATCAGTCAGGTGCGGGTCAGTTAAGCGCATCCAGTCCAAGATTCTGCTTTCCGTTTTACATGTGTAGTCCTGTTCATCCCATTATGGAATCAAAATTCTTGTCACAGAACGAAATCCAGAAGTTAATGTCCACTCTTCCTTGTCCAAACCGGAGTGCATGTTGTGCCAGCTAGTTTATGCAGAGGAGGGGCATCAGTGCCTAAGAGACTGAGAAGCAGTAATTCGATCTCTTGCTCTTGTCCGATAAAGGTTTCTCCCACACCAACATGCAAACGGTCGAGAAGCGCTGAAGAAATCTTCAATACTCTAGATGTAGAGGTTGAATAAGTGCCATGTCCACTCTTGTCAATATCCTGCTGACCCACAGGTGTTGAAAGCGTGAACAAGCAAAAAATTCCACAAAGAATTTTGAGCAATTCCGAGTTCTAGGCAGAACGCAAATTTTCCCAAATTCCGCAAGCGGAACGGAATTTATAGCACCAGGCCTACTAATGACATCACTGATTACATCATCTAGTTTTTGTGAGTTTTTTCCAAATGTTTATGAATGTTAAACATGCATATTAAGGTACTACACAAGTTAAATTACTATACTTTGTGTATTACTGATGAGTGATACCAATTCTAAAACATTTTTCGTGAGTGTCTGTGTGACTGTTCAGATATATATGTGTGAGTGGATATCTGATTTGCTGTATAGGTGTGTGAGTGACTGTATGGGTAAATAAGTGGGTGTGTGAGTACCTGTATGGGTGAAAAAGTGCATGTGTGAGTAACCGCTGTGTGACTGGCTGCATCACGGAGTGAGTGGGTGTTTGAATGGTTGTATGGGTGAGTGAATAGCTGTGTGAATAGCTGTATGGGCGTGCGAGTGTCTCTATGGATGAGCGAGTGGGTGTCTGAGTGTCTGTATTGGTGAGTAAGTGTGTTTTTTTTGCTACAGGGCACAAAACAAGGTTAACTGCAGAGTGCTTTGTTTTGTCATATGATTACATGGGCACAATGGAAGATTATTTACCCATCTGCATTGCTGGGCTGTGTGGTCTGTTGTGAAGCCGCTTCCACTGCCCTCTTTTGTCTATGTCCAGCCCCTTCCCCTCCATTCTGTCCTCAATAGTCCTTTATGCATGCCCCTGCCCCCACCCTCTTGCCCACCATGGCAATTGTGCTGCCAATAACCACCCCACTTGCCATGCATATCCTTTTGTGCTGCCACAGCCCCTCCCATTTGCCCTGTGTGGTCAGCTTGCTGCCCCTGATCCCTTACCACCTTTCCACCATTGTCTACGTTTATGCCATTATAGTCTCACTTTTGCACTCCAGTACCCATCCCACCTCCCCTCCATGGTCAACTTGCTGCTCCTCTACTGCCCCTTTCCCTCCGTTTTCCATGTGCAGACCCCAATCCCCTCCCTCCCTCCAGCCTTGTTTGGTCTGTTGTCATGCCCCTGTATCCTTCCTCCTGCCTTCATGGTTGGACTACGCTAATGTAGTCTACCTGGGTGCGCCATTGGAAACTATCGGGAAACTTCAGATAGCACAGAATTGTGCGGCGCGTCTCCTGATGGGTATCCCTAGGCATAAGTCAGTTAGGTTGGCACTTGGACAACTGCATTGGCTTCCGTTTGCAGAAAGGGCCAGGTTTAAGGCAATGTGCATTGTCCATAAGTACATCTTGGGGAAAGGCCCAGCCTTGCTGCAGCCCATTGTGCATTTATATGACACCAAGAGGACTTTGAGATCTAGCAATAAACAACTGTGCTAGTCCCGAAGGTTAAACGGTCTCGGACCGGAAGACGGCTGTTCCACTATAACGCGGCCAGGCTTTGGAACCAGCTTCTTGAATCCATCCGCTTTGAAGTTGACCATCTTAGGTTCAGGAAACAGTTGAAGACTTTTCTTTTTGCTTGATCACTGTTGAATGTTTGGGGTTACCTTATGAGCTGGGATGCCCTATGGGTAGCCATGTGCTATATAAGTGCGTATTCATTCATTCATTTATTCATGGTCCGTTATGTTACAACTGTGCCTCCTGTCTGTCCTGTATAATCAGCTTGCTTCCCTGGCCTCTTTCCCTTCTGCTCTCTGTTGTCCATGTACATGGTCCTGTCTCCTCCCTATTCCTTTCCATGGTCTCTTGTGCCTCATTGCCATCCTTCTTGCCCTGTGTGCTGTATTGTACTGTTGCACATGGGTTGTATGGCATTACAACAAGGGCATTTACCCTGCATGCCATTACAATGCTGTTTTTACAACGCAAGTCGTTACAACGTCTTGCGCTGTAAGCGCTGGATAGTGGAATAGTTTAATTTTCTATTCCAACTCCAGCCCACGTTACAGTAGAGAAGGTGTTGGAATAGAAAATTAAACTATTCCCTATCCAACAGCGCCCTCCAGCGCAAGTCATTGTAATGACTTGCGTTGTAATAGCAGCGTTGTAAAGGTAGCGCGGAGTAATGCCTGCGTTGTTATGGCTGTTTACCTTGCACATGTGACACCTTCCCTGTAACATTAGTTTGGTGCCCCTGCCCATCTCCCTCCTGCCCTCTATTATTCAAGTCCACGTCCCTATCCCATTCCTCCTGCCCTCCATGATCCAATGTTTACTAGCAAACATTTTGAACTTGATAAAAGGGAGATTTTGTTGAAAAGAAAACCTGGGGAATTGATTTTCCTCATTGACTCACATTGGAAAAGAAGAAAATTCAGGCAGGAGACAGATAAAATAAAGCCCTTTAGGGCTTAAAAGCATCGGGAGGACACCGGCGAGGGCGAGGCTTGTGGAGCAGAGCGGTGCTGGCGGGTGGAGGTGTAGAAGCTGAGTCTGCTGTTAAGGTAGGCTGCTCTGGCATTGTGGAGTGCTTTGTGTGCGTGGGTGAGGAGCTTGAAGGTGATCCTCTTGTCGACGGGGAGCCAGTGTAGGTCTCTCAGGTGGGGGGTGATGTGGCTGCGGCAGGGGACGTTGACGATCAGTCAAGCGGAGGCGTTATGGATGCGTTGTAGTCGTCGTAGGTGTTTGGCTGGAATTCCTGCGTAGAGTGCGTCCTGTAGTACAGTCTGCTGCCTACGAGGGCCTGTGTCACCGTTCTTGTTTCAGTCGCGATCCGCTTGTAGATCCCGTGGAGCATGCAGAGGGTGTTGTAGCAGGGGGAGGAGACGGCGCCGACCTGTTTAGACATGGAGAGGGAGGAGTCGAGGATGAATCCCAGGTTACGTGCATGGTCGGTGGATGTCGGTGCTGTTCCCATTGTTAGTGATCTAAACAACTAAAATTAGGAAGTATTTTCCAAGTTCTCAAATACCGACAAAGCATTTATTTTCTATCTTTATATTTTTATGTTTTTTTATCCAGTTGATCAGTTGATAATATATTTCACTTAAGGGATAGAATGTGGCATAATGGCAAGCGCTGCAGACTTTGCAACTGGTGAACCAGGCTGGATTTTCTGCATCAGCTCAACATCCTGTGATTCTGGGAAAATCACTTAATCTCCCCATGCCTAAAACCAAAATGAATGTGTCCTTGTGGAAGGTAAGTGATGCTCATGCAAAACACTCCAGTACCTTCCGGTCAAGTCTTTGCTCAATAAAACTGAATAAAAAAAAAATTAAGGCCCTTATTACAAGTTTAGAGGTCCGACCGCCCTAGAACCATGTCCGTCCCTGCCGGTAGCCCACGGCAGTGGCGGCCCAAAGACAGCTGTATTATGAGATGTCCACGGGCAGGCAGTGTAAAGGTTAGTATCTTGCAGCGGTGGTGAGTACTTTTTTCCAAATATATTGATGCCTGTGTGTGCAGTTTGACTGCAAATGTGTTGGGTGTATACATATGCATGACATTTGTGGAAAAATGCCATATACCCACTGCCGGGACTCAACCCATATGTGGGCACGCCTGGCAATGGGTAGATGTTATGAAAAAGACTCACCTGTATATCGCAGCACACAGGGTCGTAATCCACGGGGTGAAGATCCTGCTGTGAAGGGGGGACCTGGAGACAGGGACCCACATCAGACTCTGCCTGGAAGAAAAAGAAATGGGGTGAGGACACACCCCAAATCCTTCATCACCGCCTCCTTGAAGCAGGAGGATCAGGCAACTCATAATATGCATGGCTGTGCAGCTCCCCCATACCACCCTATGACGGCTGCCTTTTCCCCAACCGAGAACCTGGCGGTCAGCGGTCTGATGGTTGTCTCGGCAGTTCAGCGGCAGTCTTCCCTAAGTTAATCTGCCCAACTCATGATACCGCGGTTGACCCCCAAGCTCTACACTCTTGGATCCCCACCACGATATGGCAGTCCACGAGACCGCCAAACTCGTAATAAGCCTGTAAGTGTTTTGCACACTTCTGTCATTGGGCTATACCCGTGCTACATTTGAGTGATATTTTTGCTATATTTGTGCTTGTTTTTCTTTGGTGGCCATCTTGGGAGACTTATTTGTTATGAAGCTCCCTAATTTCCTCATTTACGGCAGTAGCCTTAGTAGAACATGCTTTCAGTTTTCCACTTCAATTTCATCAATTGAATGAGGAAAGTCAATTAATGTGCCACAGTTTGAGCCACAAATCCAGAATATTAGCACTCTACTTGCTCATTAGGAACATTGTGATAAAGCTGATAATCAACAGGGAGTTAACTGGATGTCTGCTGCTGATATTGAAAGTGCATGTTTCAGTCTGCATGTCAGAATGTTTTAATGAAACAGTAGAGGAAGATATTTGAGAACTCATGTAAAATGCATCCCAATTTCTTTCGATGGCACTAACCATAATTTCTATGAAAAACCAAACCCTCTCATTTTGTTTCATTCTAAATTAAATGCATTACATTTTACCAATTTGATTCAATCAACATGGCTGCAGGTGTGCTATACTTCTGTCATAAACAACACTGTTAGGCCTGTAGTTGTTCTTTAGAACACTCTGTGTGGCTGCAGTGGAGCACAAGGGAATCAACTGAGGCTGCTCCTCTTTGAAGTACATCATTTACTGAGAATGCCAGAATTCTGTTTCAGATGGCTGCGAAAGATAGTGTGAATTTACAAAAAATATGCTTTCATTTATCTTCTGAAGGACCTTCCATAAGCTTGCTGGGAAAATCTAGAGAAAACAGTTTTCTCTCAAACATGATTCATGAAATACCAGCAAAATACTTTTTTCACAGGGTAAAACACCCCACACTTCCTAAAATTAGTACAGTTCCATCAACATATGATTTATATTGTAACTTCATTAGGAATCACCCTAGACCCAAAACTCGACATGTCCAAACACATTAAGAACTCCGCAAAGAGTGCCTTCCTCAATCTGAAGCTACTCAATAAAATAAAACCCTTCATCCCGCCCAAGGACCTGAAACAAGCAAACCAATCACTAGTGCTATCTAGACTCGACTATGGGAATGCAGTACTCACTAGTATTTCAAAATCCCACCTAGCTCCCCTCAAAACAACTCTTAATGCAGCAGCCAGAATGGTCACTGGAGTTAAGAAATACAATCACATTTCACCCGCACTCAGAGAATTAAAATGGCTCCCAGTAAAAACGCGTGCCAGCTTCAGAACTACCTGCCTCACACGCAAAGCCCTGCACACAGGGAAACCTGAGTGCCTGGCCTCAAACCTCAAGAAGGCCAGTCAGACAAGGAACCCCAGAAGCTCCAACACCCTACTTCTAAATCCTATGAAAACACGCAAACAAAAAACTGCTGCACAATCCTTCGCCGGTAACGCACCCAAAATCTGGAACTCCATCCCATCTGATAACAGGACTATCCCTCCCTTTGTAAAATTAAAAAAACTCCTGAAAGACTTCTTCCTCAACCATGCCTTCCCAAACCGATAGCTGCCGATGAAGCACACCTTCCAGAACTCTGCAGCACCATGACACTTTATCATTAATACCTCCCTTCCCCCAGCGCCCCAACTACCCTCCTCATCCCCCCTCCTTGAAAGAGGTTCAGCCCACGACAACGTGCACGCATCGAGGTTTCTCAGGACTCCCATACCTTAATGGTGCACTGCACGCTAGGACTTCCAAATCAATATGTATACATATGCCTCATTGTGTGATTCCTGCATTATAACTGTTGCAAAGCGCTCCGATACACTCAGGTCTGGCCAGCGCTATATGAAACTCCTTAATTAATAAATAAATAAAGTCTGTTATCACCTTTATACGTTCTCCTTTTTGTGACTCTAAAAACCTTCTATTTTCTACAATGCATTTCCATTGGGTTCTAGCTTGTATATTGGTCCAAAGATGAGTGCGAACATTTCCTGTTTGAAGTGTGCTCACCCTCTCAGATCCCACCATGATGCCTGTGCATAGGCTCCAACCAGCCATTCAAATTTGTTTTACCTTTAATACCTTCAAACCTACCAAACAGATTTATAAAAATAACATAAAGGTTCTTTCTGGACCCAGAGCTCACTTTCTGCCAAATTTGGAGTAATTCAGTTCTGCGGTTCGGGCTATAGTTGTGTCTAAAATCTGTATGGAGATTAACACGGAAACACTTTTTTTAGCACCCCCTTTTTCTCAGCCCCTGCTTGACAGCTCACTCTGATACTTTTCTTGCACAACTACAATCGGGAGGACACTTTAAAAAAACATATTGGAAAGCGCCAAAATATACATGAGTATAGAACAATGAATGTACTTGGGGGGTGCAGGATAAATAGGCATTTTTCCTTTCTGAAGAAGTTTTTATATGGAATGATTATTCCTCAGATTTGAAATGTCTAAATTAATTAGTTAATTAACCGTTTTTCATCATGTAATTATTAACCCCAGTATCACTTAACTAGTATTGATTTACGTTGATCTTATCACAATATGGACTGCCTCTAGACTTTCCGTAGAGTAAAAATGTTGTTTTTTAGCACTGTATGAACTATGTGAGCAATGGGAGATTTTATTGATTGTGTAGATATATCAATTGTGTATTTTTGGATACATTTATTCCTATGAAGTCTTTGCACATTTGTACAATTATCTAGCGCATAGTCAATTTGTAATTGTTATAGAAGCAATTCATGAATTGTGGAATCGATTAATTACCTGAACTAGAATGCAAACATGACACTAATATTTTGTCCATATTCGTGCTGCCTGGATGTGTATATTTTCACAGTTGGTTGGGCTTATAATCAAGTCTTGTTTTTAAGCTGAAATGCATCAGAGCAGTTAGTGTCTGTAGAGGCAACTAAAACGATTACACACACATCTGGAGTGACATCAGGGGGTGCACTGACAGTGTGCCACATTTTAGGAGACACACTGTCAGTGTGCCTCCTAACAGCTTCTTTGCCTCTGCGCAGAGTCTATAATACGGCACGAGCACAGAGGCAAAGGGATTCCCTTATTTGAATGCAAATCAGGGAACACCCTCTGGTGTTAGCTGCGGGAACCTGGTTCTGTATATACTATACCAAAGTAAGGTACAGTGTGCGCAGAGTTCAGTGGATCCCCAGAGGCTTTACAGAGTCTAAAGTGGATAATAACTTACTCTCTTTTGTTTTAGTGTGGTCAAGTTGTATTAAGCATTTGTTGTACACACACAGTCAATTAATGAGGCACACACTAAATGACTAACTCCAAGTCCAATATTTGTATAAATATGTTACTTTGTTACTTTTATTTTAGAACCAAGAAGAACTCAGTTGTAGGTGAGTACCAGTTTAAAGACGTCAATACTTTACGGCACAGTGTTGCAAATAGCAATGGGAATAGTTTATAGTAGTACTGGAAATACTTTGCAGTGTTAATCAACAGTAGCAATACCTTAGCAATGTAGAGAATAGACAGTGGCAATAGCAGGAAAAACAATGCAATCCCATGGGAGGAAAACAGTTATGTAATGTAATGTAAGTCGGAATTTGTAAAGCGCAGACTGTCACTCCGCTATTAGTATCCAGGAGCTGGTGAATTGGAGGTGAGAGGGGGTCCTAGACGTGATAGATCGTAGACATGCTAAATCTGTGTTAGACAGAGTGCATCTGAGGTGTTATATATCCATGTCTTCAAGGCCTTCCTGAATTGAGTTTCAGTTTTCTGAAATCCTAGATTGATTGGTAGTGCGTTCCAGGCTTTGTTCCCAAGCACGGCCACAGTTTTTCCTCCTTTTGTCCTGCATCTAAAAATGGCTTTTTAAGGAGGTTGCCTGTTGAGGACCGGAGAGTCCTAGTTGTGTAGTAGGAGGAGAACCGTGCTGAGAGGTACTTAGGTCCCAGTATTAGCGTGGCGCTATAGGTGATTAAAAGGATTTTAAAAAGGATTCTCTTGTGAAGCGGCAGCCAATGGAGGACTTTGAGTGCCGCTGATGCAGAAGCTCTAGGGGGAGTTTCAGGACTAGACGCGCCACAGCGTTTTTATAGTAGATTTGTTGGCTCCTGCAAAAAGACTATTGCAGTAGTCCAGGCGCGAGAGAATCAGGGCCACTGCTACTGATTTCTTTGCTGGGAGTGGAATTAGGTCAAAGAATTTTTTTAGTGATTTGATGAGGCTGAAACAAGTCCCAGCCAAAAGTGCAGTGTCAAACTGTGCCCCTAGATTTTTGGCTACCTTGACCATGTCTGGAGGGGGTGTAGTTCCTTCTGGCCACCACATGTCCAGCTGGAAAGAGACATCTTTCCCAATGGGGAGGATTTCCGTTTATTGGTGTTGCATCTAAGGTGGTTATCCGTCATCCACTGGATGACTTTCGATAGGCAGCATTTGAGATTCCGTTCGGCATCTGTATTGTTGTAATCCAGAGGTACAATCATTTGAGTATCGTCTGCATAAGACGTTACTTCAATCCCGAAGGAGCTTATGAGAGAAATGAGTGGGGTCATATAAATATTGAACAACAGTGGGCTCAATGAAGAACCTTGTGGGACTCCTGTTGTTATGTTTCTCTCCATTGAGAGGAAGGTACCAAGGGTCATTGCTTGTCTGCGGTTGGTAAGAAATGATTTGATTCAGTTCAGAGTCGTACCTGAGATGCCACCGCGTTTGAGTCTCTTCAAAAGAATACCATGCAAGATGGTATTGAACGCAGCCGACAGATCGAGTTAGATGAACGTTAACAGGTAAGTACATGACTTACTACCCAGATTTTCAAGGGTTTGAACCAATACAGGGCAAGTTTCAAATGGGCACCACGGTAGCACCACGAGCAGCATTAGGGCGGCTGGGTGCAGAGGTCAAAGTTGGTGAGGAGAGGATGTCCATTCATTGCTCCATGGAGGCGCGCACCCCACTGATGGCCTCCATTAAGTCTTTTAACGTGAGGGGTCGTGCACTCAGCAGTTCCTTCAGCAGACGATTCTGGCCTCAGAGGAGTGGATTGATGTGACGGATTGGCAGTACGGGGAGGGAATCATGGAGGCACCTCAACTAGCGGCAATCATGCTCCGCCGCGTAGCCACGCCCCCAGCAGGCTTTGTTCTTGGCCCTTGAGAGCAAAAGGCTTTCACCCCATGGGGCCAGACACCTGTCTGGTGGTAGCAGCTGGCAGAGACCGGTTAGCCACACTCTAAATAGTTGGTCGTTTTTCAGGGGATATCTCTATGATGCCTTCTGAGTGCATTTTATAATACATCCAACACTGGTTTATTATGCTGAGACGTTTGATACCAAACTTCCTAGCATTCATTCAAGCCATCAAGTAACTATGGAGTTCATGAGGGCACACTCCCCTCCCATGTACTCAATATGGCTTCACTGCACTTACAATATCTGAGAATGGACTTAGACACTGTAGGTGCTGATTGCTTGTGCAGCTGTGCCCTCACTTGTTGTAGACGGCTGAAATGCCAGAAACCGGTCCTCTGAAGCTTGTTTCCGGTCCAGGGAAGGCATGGCTTGGCATTTCGGGCTGGACTGTTCCCATGAGGCACAGGGTCAGACTGATTTGCATATAGCCATGTCTGAACTGGGGTGGCAGAGTGAGATAAAGAACGGTGATGGATCAAACCCAGATCTTTAGACTGGGTGTGAGTGTTTGATTGGTTCAGATGCTCCGTCCATCACCACCCCCTTTTGTACCGCTTTGGCCACCATAAGTGTGGCGGGGTATGCTCAGACGTGAGTCCCTTGCTCACTTTGCCACTGGATTCAAGCAAGCCGGGCTGAAGACGGCTGAAATGCCAGAAACCGGTCCTCGGAAGCTTGTTTCCGGTCCAGGGAAGGCATGGCTTAGCAGTTCGGGCTGGACTGTTCCCATGAGGCGCAGGGTCAGACTGATTTGCATATAGCCATGTCTGAACTGGGGTAGCAGAGTGGCCTAAAGAACGGTGATGGATCAAACCCAGATCTTTTGACTGGGTGTGAGTGTTTGATTGGTTCAGATGCTCCGTCCATCACCACCCCCTTTTGTACCGCTTTGGCCGCCATAAGTGTGGCAGGGTATGCTCAGACGTGAGTCCCTTTCTCACTTTGCCACTGGATTCAAGCAAGCTGGGCTGAAGACGGCTGAAATGCCAGAAACCGGTCCTCGGAAGCTTGTTTCCGGTCCAGGGAAGGCATGGCTTGGCAGTTCGGGCTGGACTGTTCCCATGAGGCACAGGGTCAGACTGATTTGCATATAGCCATGTCTGAACTGGGGTGGCAGAGTGGGCTAAAGAACGGTGATGGATCAAACCCAGATCTTTTGACTGGGTGTGAGTGTTTGATTGATTCAGATGCTCCGTCCATCACCACCCCCTTTTGTACCGCTTTGGCCGCAATAAGTGTGGCAGGGTATGCTCAGACGTGAGTCCCTTGCTCACTTTGCCACTGGATTCAAGCAAGCCGGGCTGAAGACGGCTGAAATGCCAGAAACCAGTCCTCGGAAGCTTGTTTCCGGTCCAGGGAAGGCATGGCTTGGCAGTTCGGGCTGGACTGTTCCCATGAGGCACAGGGTCAGACTGATTTGCATATAGCCATGTC
This sequence comes from Lissotriton helveticus, assembly GCF_964261635.1. NCBI lineage: Eukaryota > Metazoa > Chordata > Amphibia > Caudata > Salamandridae > Lissotriton > Lissotriton helveticus. The sequence continues at coordinate 872,326,754 of NC_136061.1, read as the reverse complement.
GGAACTGGGGTGGCAGAGTGGGCTAAAGAACGGTGATGGATCAAACCCAGATCTTTTGACTGGATGTGAGTGTTTGATTGGTTCAGATGCTCCGTCCATCACCACCCCCTTTTGTACCGCTTTGGCCGCCATAAGTGTGGCAGGGTATGCTCAGACGTGAGTCCCTTGCTCACTTTGCCACTGGATTCAAGCAAGCCGGGCTGAAGACGGCTGAAATGCCAGAAACCGGTCCTCGGAAGCTTGTTTCCGGTCCAGGGAAGGCATGGCTTGGCAGTTCGGGCTGGACTGTTCCCATGAGGCACAGGGTCAGACTGATTTGCATATAGCCATGTCTGAACTGGGGTGGCAGAGTGGGCTAAAGAACGGTGATGGATCAAACCCAGATCTTTTGACTGGGTATGAGCGTTTGATTGGTTCAGATGCTCCGTCCATCACCACCCCCTTTTGTACCGCTTTGGCCACCATAAGTGTGGCAGGGTATGCTCAGACGTGAGTCCCTTGCTCACTTTGCCACTGGATTCAAGCAAGCCGGGCTGAAGACGGCTGAAATGCCAGAAACCGGTCCTCGGAAGCTTGTTTCCGGTCCAGGGAAGGCATGGCTTGGCAGTTCGGGCTGGACTGTTCCCATGAGGCACAGGGTCAGACTGATTTGCATATAGCCATGTCTGAACTGGGGTGGCAGAGTGGGCTAAAGAACGGTGATGGATGAAACCCAGATCTTTTGACTGGGTGTGAGTGTTTGATTGGTTCAGATGCTCCGTCCATCACCACCCCCTTTTGTACCGCTTTGGCCGCCATAAGTGTGGCAGGGTATGCTCAGACGTGAGTCCCTTGCTCACTTTGCCACTGGATTCAAGCAAGCCGGGCTGAAGACGGCTGAAATGCCAGAAACCGGTCCTCGGAAGCTTGTTTCCGGTCCAGGGAAGGCATGGCTTGGCAGTTCGTGCTGGACTGTTCCCATGAGGCACAGGGTCAGACTGATTTGCATATAGCCATGTCTGAACTGGGGTGGAAGAGTGGGCTAAAGAACGGTGATGGATCAAACCCAGATCTTTTGACTGGGTGTGAGTGTTTGATTGGTTCAGATGCTCCGTCCATCACCACCCCTTTTTGTACCGCTTTGGCCGCATAAGTGTGGCAGGGTATGCTCAGACGTGAGTCCCTTGCTCACTTTGCCACTGGATTCAAGCAATCTGGGCTGAAGACGGCTGAAATGCCAGAAACCGGACCTCGGAAGCTTGTTTCCGGTCCAGGGAAGGCATGGCTTGGCAGTTCGGGCTGGACTGTTCCCATGAGGCACAGGGTCAGACTGATTTGCATATAGCCATGTCTGAACTGGGGTGGCAGAGTGGGCTAAAGAACGTTGATGGATCAAACCCAGATCTTTTGACTGGGTGTGAGTATTTGATTGGTTCAGATGCTCCGTCCATCACCACCCCCTTTTGTACCACTTTGGCCGCCATAAGTGTGGCAGGGTATGCTCAGACGTGAGTCCCTTGCTCACTTTGCCACTGGATTCAAGCAAGCCGGGCTGAAGACGCCTGAAATGCCAGAAACCGGTCCTCGGAAGCTTGTTTCCGGTCCAGGGAAGGCATGGCTTGGCAGTTCGGGCTGGACTGTTCCCATGAGGCACAGGGGCAGACTGATTTGCACATAGCCATGTCTGAACTGGGTCGGCAGAGTGGGCTAAAGAACGGTGATGGATCGAACCCAGATCTTTTGACTGGGTGTGAGTGTTTGATTGGTTCAGATGCTCCGTCCATCACCACCCCCTTTTGTACCGCTTTGGCCGCCATAAGTGTGGCAGGGTATGCTCAGACGTGAGTCCCTTGCTCACTTTGCCACTAGATTCAAGCAAGCCGGGCTGAAGACGGCTGAAATGCCAGAAACCGGTCCTCCGAAGCTTGTTTCCGGTCCAGGGAAAGCATGGCTTGGCAGTTCGGGCTGGACTGTTCCCATGAGGCACAGGGTCAGACTGATTTGCATATAGCCATGTCTGCACTGGGGTGGCAGAGGGGGCTAAAGAACGGTGATGGATCAAACCCAGATCTTTTGACTGGGTGTGAGTGTTTGATTGGTTCAGATGCTCCGTCCATCACCACCCCCTTTTGTACCACTTTGGCCGCCATAAGTGTGGCAGGGTATGCTCAGACGTGAGTCCCTTGCTCACTTTGCCACTGGATTCAAGCAAACCGGGCTGAAGACGGCTGAAATGCCAGAAACCGGTCCTCGGAAGCTTGTTTCCGGTCCAGGGAAGGCATGGCTTGGCAGTTCGGGCTGGACTGTTCCCATGAGGCACAGGGTCAGACTGATTTGCAGATAGCCATGTCTGAACTGGGGTGGCAGAGTGGGCTAAAGAACGGTGATGGATCAAACCCAGATCTTTTGACTGGGTGTGAGTGTTTGATTGGTTCAGATGCTCCGTCCATCACCACCCCCTTTTGTACCGCTTTGGCCGCCATAAGTGTGGCAGGGTATGCTCAGACGTGAGTCCCTTGCTCACTTTGCCACTGGATTCAAGCAAGCCGGGCTGAAGACGGCTGAAATGCCAGAAACCGGTCCTCGGAAGCTTGTTTCCGGTCCAGGGAAAGCATGGCTTGGCAGTTCGGGCTGGACTGTTCCCATGAGGCACAGGGTCAGACTGATTTGCATATAGCCATGTCTGAACTGGGGTGGCAGAGTGGGCTAAAGAACGGTGATGGATCAAACCCAGATCTTTTGACTGGGTGTGAGTGTTTGATTGGTTCAGATGCTCCGTCCATCACCACCCCCTTTTGTACCACTTTGCCGCCATAAGTGTGGCAGGGTATGCTCAGACGTGAGTCCCTTGCTCACTTTGCCACTGGATTCAAGCAAGCCGGGCTGAAGACGGCTGAAATGCCAGAAACCGGTCCTCGGAAGCTTGTTTCCGGTCCAGGGAAGGCATGGCTTGGCAGTTCGGGCTGGACTGTTCCCATGAGGCACAGGGTCAGACTGATTTGCATGTAGCCATGTCTGAACTGGGGTGGCAGAGTGGGCTAAAGAACGGTGATGGATCAAACCCAGATCTTTTGACTGGGTGTGAGTGTTTGATTGGTTCAGATGCTCCGTCCATCACCACCCCCTTTTGTACCGCTTTGGCCGCCATAAGTGTGGCAGGGTATGCTCAGACTTGAGTCCCTTGCTCACTTTGCCACTGGATTCAAGCAAGCCAGGCTGAAGACGGCTGAAATGCCAGAAACCGGTCCTCGGAAGCTTGTTTCCGGTCCAGGAAAGGCATGGCTTGGCAGTTCGTACTGGACTGTTCCCATGAGGCACAGGGTCAGACTGATTTGCATATAGCCATGTCTGAACTGGGGTGGCAGAGTGGGCTAAAGAACGGTGATGGATCAAACCCAGATCTTTTGACTGGGTGTGACTGTTTGATTGGTTCAGATGCTCCGTCCATCACCACCCCCTTTTGTACCGGTTAGAGCTGTAAGGCCTGCTAGAGGGGTAATTTACCTATGCCACAGGCAGTGTTTTGTAGGCATGGCACACAGGAATGTGTGACATGTTGACTGTTAAGTTTTAGCTGCACGAATACGCACAGTCTGCAATGGCAGTGTGTATGAGTTTAGTGAGGTGTCTCTGAGGGAGGTGCAAAACATTTGCAGCCCTTAGAGATTCTCTCTGGTCACAAGGCTCTTGGTCCTACGTATACCTTTACCAAGGGGCTTATATGAGTGCCAGAGGTGTGCCCATTGTGGAAACAAACGTACAGTTTTGGGAAAGAATACGGGCCCTGGGAACCTGATGAGCAGGGACCCAGTTCATACTCAGTCAAAGTGCATCAGAATCAGATTGGGGTAACCATGCTAAAAGGGGCTCTTCCCCACAATAGCGCTGGCCCTATACATGTGCCACACTTTCTGTATTATAGAAAGGGCCACACAAACCTGTGCTGTCCTTTATGGCACACCAAAGTGCCACAGGGGTGCGCAAAGCCATCGCACCTGCCTGTTGCACCCCCAAGGCACTCTGCATAATAAGGCCCCAGGTACGCATTATTAAAGTACTTTTAAAAAACGTTCAAATTGGCAATTTTTTTACGTGATTTGACTTCAGGATGGAACTGCTCCCATCCTTTGTTTGTTCTCCTGTTTACTAAAACTTTAAGGCATACACCCGCTATCAAATAAATTGATCTCTGAATGTGTGAACAATAGTTTATTTTATGAACTCTGAATCACATGCTAATTTTAAGATAGAGGTTTGCCTGATCCAATATGCCCATAACTAATCTAACAATCTATAATTGTGAGAAAGTGGATAATTTATTGAAGTGGATGGTAGGCCTCTTCAAGTAAAAATGGAATTTATTTTTTCTTTCTAGGACTAGTTAGGTCTCAATAACTTACAACTGAGATCAATTCTTGGCAGTAATAGCACCGAGCAGACAGGCTTAACTTAGAAGAACGTGTAAAACATTTATCAGTACTAAAACAGTTAAAAAATAGAAAACACAGCACAATAAAAATCCCACTCCAATTTAGAAATCTAAAATGAAAGTTTAAATGAGCAAATAGACACCAAAACGGTGCACAAATGTGATATAGAGGGCCTGAGATTGTGTTTCTAGTGCCAAAAAGCAAAAAGTGCCAACCACAGGTATCTCATGCGAGACTAAATGTTAAGCTCAACCATGATGGAATGTGGGTAGGATACAGGGACCAGGCTCATACTGGTGGGAAGTTTACCTTCTGCCTCAGTCATTATTCTGGAAAATGTCCTCATCGACGATGTTGGCATGTTGGAGTTCCTGATGTCTCAGAAGAGGGACTTCTCAACAGAGGCCAGGTGAAGCATAAGACCTCATTGGGATCCTCAGCTCTGGTAGAAAGTTTTAGGTTGTTGATGTTGAAGGCAGAACATCTCCAAGTGGATGAATCCGCGGCTCAAGAACACCGTCAAGGTGATGGTCAGCAGTGTTACTGGTGAAGTTCTCTATGTTCGGACATAGAAACTTTTCGGGAAGTCAAGATACATTCCGTGGGTAAAATCAGCAAGTTGAATCTGACCAGCAGTTCAACGTGAGCTGTTGTGGCTTTGTAGCCATCGGTGGCAGCATGTGGTTCTTTTTTCTAAAAGTTCAGAGAAAGTTTCAAAGTGTCCAGTCTTACAATTTTGGAGAGGGAAAAGGTACACTCCAGCACCAGCCAAGGACCCAATACATGTTGGGCACTACTTGGGGGTTAATATTCAATCTCCCAAAAGCCACCAGCAGGGTCTATGGCAAATGCAGTTAGAACTGGTCAGCTGGGCTCTTGAAGTTATGGACTTCTTGCAGCTCTTTAGATCCTGGAGCTTAACACGAGGCTAGCCAAAAAGCCTTGCAGTCTGCTTTTCTATCCTAGCTACAAATAGGGAGCAGGTCTAGTTTTTGCAGTTTCTCACCACTGTTTCAACAGCAATGTAGTCCTTCTTCTGTCTGTTACATGTCTAGAGGTGGTATATTTTTTCGTTTGTATGTCTTCATATACACCATGGATGTGCCTACCTATTTTGCACCCTAACCCATACTTATACAGTCTCCTTGTGGTCCTTCTCAACCTTGTATCAGAAAAATGCTCCAGGGTGTAATCATTGAACCAACTTGATCTGCCCATCCTCCATTTCCCAAACAGTGACCATAACTCAGTCCTACTCACTTCACACCTTGTCACTTCTAATACATACGTATGTCTAACAGAGACAATCCAATCAGTGATAGTTGGGGTTTCAGATTTTATCATTTTTTACAAATCTCTCTTTGTGCTTACAGTACCGAATGCAATCTCAGTTTTTCCTCATCTTGCTTTATCACTATCCCATCTGGGACTGTTTCCACTGCTGTGAAAAAGGTTAGGGCAAGCCCAAAGGTGTTCTTAAGAGGGTACTGAGGGTGCCACTCTTATTCCCAGTGCCAGCCTGTGGATGGGGGAATCTTTTGGCTACTCCCGAACCACTGGAGTGAAAGTCCTCTGCGATGCCCCTAACAACCGTTGCAGCATTTCCTGTGCGTTTTACTGTAGACTATGAGACAGTACCCCTCTCTCCCTAAACCCAAAACGACAGAACCTTTCTTCCCTTGTGCAGAGCTCTGGGCATACCTCTGAGGTGTGTCCTCAGGAAATGAGGACCCCCCCCCCCTGAAAACCAATTTAGGAACTAGATTTCCCCCTACTGTGATTGGTGCTACCCTGTTTACTTGGAAAATGGCAGGTTCTGGCATCGATTACATATGCATTTGAGAGGGGATGCCCCTTTGAGCCTTGTGTATTTGGTTGACACATGCCCCAGGTAACTTTTGACAGGAGGAGGTTACACCTCCTCTCAGCCAAAACCCTTTTATTCTCTTTCGCTGGAGCCATTCACACCTCACAGCAGGCCAACAGGTAACAGGTGGGTGTTAAACTTGGGGATTAACTTTGCAAAGGCTACTAGAGGCTTTAATAAGGAAAACACCAACTTTCTAAAAGTAGCCTTTTCAAAATAGTAATTTAAAATCCAACTTGACCATTAGATTGAATTTAAAATTACTATTATTGTGATTCCTTGGGTCATGGTTCTAGCTATTACAAATTGAATTTAAGGATCATAATGTGTTAAAATATAACCCACTGCTTTTCTATGGGAGAACTAGCACTTTGGGAATTTTTCGCTGCCAGGACATGTAAAACCTAAGAACACGTGTCCTACTTTTTGAAATACCAGACATCCTACCCTATGGATATTTATCTTAGGAGTGACTGATGAGTTTTAGAAATGCAAGTGTATGCCTGGCAAAATGCTTTTTTACAGCTTTAAAGCTGAAAACTCAGGCTGCAGAGGCAGGCATGAAGATATGCTTTTTAGTGTCACTTTAAAACAATACGTACTGTAGTCCACTAGTTAACTTACAGACTCTGGGAACCATATACTAGGGTTGTATAGGTAAGTTAAATGTGTCATTTAGGATTTTAACCAGTTCAACAGGTTTTTAGGGGTCAGAGCACTTGTCCTGGAGCCTGGTTAGCAAGATTTAAGTGTCCAGAGTCCAAATAAATGAGGGTGATCAAGCAAAATGAGACATTTTCTTACAATAATGCAATAGAACGGAACATGATGGGACAATTTGGAGCAATGATGTGCATGCTTTAGTAGTCCTTGCCTCAATAATACGTTTTCAGATAAAATAAAAGTATCTACACCAAGGAAGATCATTTAGCCCGCTATCTTCTAAGTTTACAAAATTCTTAATCATATTGCCTTTAGGGTACATACACACAGAAGTGCCAGATTCATGTCAGTATTTCAGGATAACCATTGAATTTATAAGTTAACTCCATTTAGACCTTTAAATGTGAATTTGTTTTATTTGGCTATATGCAGCCCTCCTGAGCATACACTGGACACCTCAGTTTTAAATCTTTGTTGAAACACTGCCTGGCAGTGCACAGCACTCCTTTCATTGAAGCAGAGCTAAAACTTCCCATGATACAACCCATCTCCCATGTGCTGTCTTCGTAATGTTGTCTCTCTTCCTCGAGGCTTGCTATGCCGCTTTTTTTTAACGCTATCTTAGTCACGGAAGTCTGAAGGAGCCTTGGCCTGCTTCCACTGCATAATAACATTAACAGTTACATTAGTAACTTCACATTTTCTTGTGTCAATTTTCCCCACCATTACTTCATCACAGCCTTTAATTAATATCAATAAAATGGACAGATTAGGAACATTGAATTCATTGGAAATGTCAAACATATATTGCCCTCTTTTTTTAGGAACCAAGTTTAGTACCGGTATGCAAATGCGTGGCTGGTACCTCCTGACATTTTGAATCCTTGGCTGGAACTGAGTAATACATTTCTGTTATTGAATTTAATTTGATCAGCAGTGAAATCTGTTGGAATTTAAAGGCTATGCTGAAGCCCAATTAGTTTCTAATGAAATTACCTGAGCTCTGATAGGCTTCCACCAGAGGTTTCTCCTAGATGGTAGTGCACTGCAGTCAAAGTTCATTGAGTTATGACCTTACACTCGCAGATAGAATGGCAGAAACCCTCCTACGTTCTGCTTGGTGAGGTCCCTTTAATGAATCTATTACCAGCTGTAATACTGGGCGTGCGCCCATGATCGCAGCAGCCAGATATTCAGAAATGCTTGACACTGACTGGCAATTAATTCTCTACCCTTTGTAATAGCCAATCATTGTCCTCTCTAAATAGCCAAGAAAAATAATTAGCTATAAGAGTGACCAAATTCCCAATATAATAGAAAAAACCCTACCTTACATACATCCAGTGAAAATAAATATTTTTGTCATTGGTGTTCTGCAGCACTGCTTGGGATCCTTACTTACTATTGACTGTGGCTGGGATTTATCTAATAATATATAACATAATCTTAGCCCGCCCCTCCCCAAGCCTTATTAGGCCCCAAAGACTGCATACCCCAGGGCCGAACACAATAAAAATGGAAGGGTTCATAGAGCATTCTGATAGGCCCAGAGAACTTTTTTCCCTTGGACCAATTTGTTCCCGCTGGACTCCTGGGGCAGCGAGTACTCTGAATGGCTGCCAGCAACATGAGGAAGATGCTGATGCCAGCCAACACAGGACTTGGGACCTAGTCCCCGGTTCTGAAGTTTAAAAAAATATATGTAAGGAAGTAGGCTAGGGATACCTGACCCTCCTAGGCCCTATGAAGAGACTCCCTCGGGGTCAAAATAAAAGAAAATCTTTATGTTTTACTGCAATCTCGCAGGACACCTGTGGGATCATGTAAAAAAAAGGACTGTGACTGCCATTCTCTTTATTAAATATATGGGGGGGCGTGAGGAGGGCCCCATCCCCAAGTCTATTTTGGGATATGGGGCCCATCACCTGGGGCTGGGTATATTATTTAAGGGTAGAGATTCACATGGCCCCCCTCCTCAAGCCTTGTTAGGCCTGGGGACCCTATCTCCTGGGGCTAAAATCATAAAAAAGGGAGGGTTTGCACCCCTTCTAACCAAGCCTTGAAAGGCCTCTGGCTGATGTTAATTAAAAAGAGAAGAGTCTACACAGCCCCTATGCCTCAGCCATAAGACGGTCCCAGGGACTCCATCCACCAGGGCTGACTCACTTACTGTATCCTGGGGGGCCCACCCATGGTACATTGAAGTTTCCTTGCCACATCTATGCAGGCAGGGAAACTTCAATGTACCATGGGTGGGCCCCCCAGGATACAGTAAGTGAGTGCTCCCATCTGTGGGAGAATTTTTAAATCTCCTTCCAGACAGGAGCAAACATGTAAATCTTCTGCCAGCCAGCACAAGCTGTAAACATGCTCCTGCCAGTTAGGAGCAGATGTATTCTCTTTCCCTGTCCGCTCTCCAGCAGCCAGGGAAACACAAATATATTGCACTCACCCGGAAGACGCAAGGGTATGGGGTCCCCTAGCCCTAGTAGGCTCAGGGTGCTATGGCCAGACCCTGTGACCAATTCACCTGGAGGCAGCCAACCAACCTGTAGGCAGCCAAACACACACAGAGCACAGATTAGCAGCCAGGCCCTGCACCCAACTCCCTGCAGGCAGCCACCTGGCCTTTGGTCATGCAAGGCATGTCGTTGGCCACAGGTCCTGGCAGCAAGGCCATTTGTCCAACTCCCTGCAGACAGCCAACATTATGCTGCACATGGCCTTGGTCGTCCATGGCGAGGGGCTGGCCACAGGGCCTGGCTTCTAGCCAGGCCTTCTGTCCAACTCCATGCAGATAGCCAACACCAGGCTGTGTATGGCTTTTGGTCATATGAGCATGGGGTTGGCCACAGGGCCTGACTTGAAGCCATGCCCTGCAACCATTTCCCAGCAGGCCGCCAACCCCACGCAGTGCACGTTCTTTGGCCTTATGTCTAAGTGGGTTGGCCACAGGGCTTGGCTTGCCACCAGACCTTGTGCCCAAACCCTAAGCAGGCTGCTAATCTCAGGCAATGCACAGCCTTTGCTGTGTGTACCGTAGGGTTGGCCTTCAGGCCCCAAGGAACAATCCATGAGGCCAAAACATATATTTTAGTGGGAGTGGGGCATGAAGCCCCTTCCGTGAGACTTAATTGGTGCTGGGTACCCCATTCCCCAGAACCAAATTCCAGTAAAATGGGAGCGGGGCCTTATGGTCCCCTACTAAAGCCTTAAATGGACCCATGGACCCCAGCCCCTTTGGCCAGATGCTATTAAACAGGGGAGGGAGGCACTAGTAAGCACAGTAAGTAAGCCAGCCCCCTCCTTTCTATCTTAATTTTGGTCCCAGGGGGATGGGATCCCCAAAGCCTATAAAGGCTCAGGGAGGGGGGGCTAAGTTGACCCTCCCTGTTTTTATTGAAATTGGCCCAGGAATGGGGTCCATGGGGATTTCAAGGCTCAGGGACTGGGCCCGCATGACTCACTTCCCTTTTTTATGATTTTGGCTTTGGCTTTGGATTTTAGGATTCCAGAAGTGATTACTACTTCTGTGGAGCGCGAAGAGCATCAGCCTCTGTCTGTTTTTGTGTAAATGTCCGGATTCATGATTAATTGTATTTGTGAAATCTTTTAAAAATAATCGCCGCTTTTTAACCTGACTTGTACCCCCACTTACCCCCACTTTAAAATCATTACTGGGCACCCGCCGCTTGATCGGGAACACTCACTCCCTTCACACGGCCGCTCCATCTTGGCTGAGTGAGGCAGGCCTTTCCATAAAGGCCGCCATAGGTGGGGAGGCCCTCTAGTGGTTGGGACGGGTTTTCACCCTCGATAACTAGAACTGGAAACACTGGCGTGCAGTGACGGCGCGCAGCGGGCGCACCGACGGCGCTCCGGAGGTGCGCCAGAGGTAAGCCCATTTGCGCCCGTTCGCGCACGGTCGGGCCCAGGGACCAGGACCTCTGCCCCGGCAACTAAGTCCCAACTTACTTACTCACGCTCTACACTCCTTCAACTAAAAGTTGAAACCCCATTCCCATGCAGCCACTCTATAGACTTTGCGTACCGTCAATTCTCATGCCAGTACTGCCCCTTCAAAGTGACGAGCCCCGATGAAATCAGAGGGAAACCGGAGGTGAAACTAAATATGGCATTATTAAACTGCCGATCACTACCTAAGCATGCCACTGAAATTTCCCTCCTACTGCACAGTCTGGCACTCGACATACTCTTTATCACCGAAACTTGGTTGGGACCCAACTCTGGCCCCGATATTGTCCAGGCCCTACCACCAGGATACCTGATCCAACATATGGACAGAGTAACCAAGGTCGGAGGAGGGATTGCCATCCTTTATAAAGATCATCTAGTATGTCGTCTACTAGGCAGCCCCATCCCGGATTGTGAAAATGTACATTTCTCTATCACTTTATCCCCAGAAACCTCCTTCTCAGGACTCCTGATATATCGCCCACCTGGACCCCCAGGACAATTTTACGAGGGACTAGTGGAAGCAGTAATGGACCTGGCTAGCACAGCATCCAATTTCACGGTGCTGGGGGACATGAACCTTCATTTTAACGATCCACTAGACACCACAGCCATAGATCTGACCAAAGATCTGGGGTCTTGTGGTTTGAGCCTAAAAGTTCTGTGTCCTACCCACTCTAAAGGTATTCTCCTGGACCCAATATTTTCGAACATCCCAGGCCTAACAACTGAGGACCCGTATCCGATCCCGTGGTCGGACCACATGGTAATCCCTTTTATTTGGAAGGTTCCCTGCCCCGGCCCAACTAAACCTTTTCATAGAGCATTAGCTAGACATTGGCCCAAACTTGAGATTCACGATTGGGTAGAAATTCTGAGGACGACTGAACCCTCCACCAATTCTGATATAGATATAGCAAACAGTGAATTCAATCATTGGATAGAGCAGTCACTTGACATCGTGCTCCCAAAAAAATCTATAATTAAAAAGAAGGGCCCCACTAATCAACCGTGGTTTAGCGCGGAACTTAGGACTCTTAAACAAGAGTGTAAACGGGAGGAGAGACAGTGGCGGAAAGACTTCAACCCTGAGAAGAAAAGTAAATATAGAGCCTCCATAAAGGACTATAAATCTGCCCTAAATTCCACCAAATCCATCTTCTACGCAGATAAAATTGAGGCCTCCGCTAATGCCCCAAGAGAGATGTTCAGAATTGTTAAAACTTTGGTAAAAGCCCCTGACCCGCCGTCCACCCCAGATGAAACAGGTGCCCGCTGTGAAGAACTGGCGAATTTCTTCGCTACAAAAATCCAAAAGATCCTCCTTACCCTTCTTCCTATATCCTCTGTTGAACCTCCCCCATTCGCTAATACTCAATCGGCGCCTCCCTGGCTTTCTTTCTTTTCTCCGCTTAGTGTGGACCTCCTACCCCTTCTTCTGAATGCCATAAAGAGCGGTTCCCCGCTTGATCCTGCGCCGATGAATATCCTAAACTCAGCCCTGCCCCACATTAGTAAGCCCATTTTCAATCTGGTCAACTCCTCGATTGAGTCAGGTACGGTCCCACGAGATTGGAAAATGGCCATGGTTAAGGCCTTGATAAAGAAACCTAACCTTGACCTAACCTTGACCCTGGCAACCTTTCCAATTATCGCCCTATTTCCCTTCTCCCTGGCATCAGCAAGTTGACTGAAAAGTTTGTAAACAGTCAACTTGCCTCATTTTTAGAAACATCTAATCTGCTTCACTCATCCCAAACAGGGTTCCGCAAGGGGCAGGGAACGGAAACAGCTCTGCTGAGGATGGTTGAGGAGTCCAGGAGGATCTTGGATGCAGGTGGCAGCGTGGCCATCATCCTCCTGCACCTCAGCGCCGCCTTTGATACGGTTAATCACCATATCCTCCTATCTCGCCTTAATAACATCGGAGTCACGGGCAAAGCCCTTGCATGGCTCGAATCTTTTCTTAGGGACAGGTTTTTTAAGGTGTTTGCGGACAACAGCTGCTCCTCCCCGGTACCGTTACAGTGTGGGGTGCCGCAGGGCTCCTCCCTCAGCCCCACACTGTTTAACGTGTACATGGCTCCCTTAGCAGAGATAGTGGCCCCTTTCGGGATTCAACTAGTAAGCTACGCTGATGACACCCAGTTGGTGGTCTCTTTGATCAAGAGCTTGGGCATTTGGATCGATGTGGACCTTTCGTTTAAACCTCAAGCAAGAAAAACAGCAGCCACGTGCTTTGGGCTACTGAAGACGATCAGTAAAATCCTTCCTCAATTGCCAGAAAAAGCCAAGAAAATCCTTGTCCAGGCCCTAATCCTATCTAGGTTAGATTACGATAACGCGATCTACCTAGGAGCACCAACATCGGTGATCCGGCAACTTCAGGTCGTCCAGAATTTGGCGGCGAGACTGTTAATGGGCACCAGTCTTCGTTCCTCAGCCAAACCCGCGTTGAATGCTCTCCATTGGCTTCCGGTGAAGGAACGGATCCGTTTCAAGACTCTCTGTATGGTGCATAAAACTCTCCATGGCAGAGGCCCCCCCATTCTAGATAAGATGATCAGACCATACAAAGCACCCAGAACTCTGCGCTCTAACGATTTGAACCTTGCAGAGATCCCTATAATCAATAGGGCCCGCTCTGGCGGACGTCTTTTTTTCATATAATGCGGCAAAATTGTGGAACTCCCTGCCCCCGTCCTTTCGCCAGGAGCCCAATCTCCTCGCATTTCGAAGAAAGTTAAAAACCTGGCTTTTCCCTAGGGCCTAGATCCCCAGGCTTGCCTGGGCTCTCCGCACTCTGCCCTTTCCCTTCTGGTCACTCCTATGCGCTGGGATGCTCCAGAGTAGCCATGCGCTATATAAGAGTCTTTTTCATTTCATTTCATTTCATTTCATGGGATCCCTAAAGCCTATAAAGGCTCAGGGGGGGAGGGCTAAGTTGACCCTCCCTGTTTTTATTGAAATTGGCCCAGGAATGGGGTCCATGGGGATTTCAAGGCTCAGAGACTGGGCCCGCATGACTCCCTTCCCTTTTTTATGATTTTGGCCTTGGGGGATAGGTTCCCCCAGCGCCTAACAATTCTCAGGGAGGGGGGTTGTATGATCCCCTCCCCTAATTAATATACCAGACCCCAGGGGAGAGGGTCCCTTGGGTACAAAGTGGGATTGTGGTCCTATACACACCCCCTCCCTATATATTTCCAAAAGAGAATGATGTTCTCAATTTTCTTTTTATGTTCATGCCACAATTCCATGGGGAGTCCCACAGGATTGCAGGAAAAAAGATTTTTTATATTTTGGCACAGGGGGTCCCTCTGGGTTTCCCCATAGAGCCCAGTGCATATTTTGTTAAATTCAGGACAGGGGACTAAGTCTCTGAGTCCTGTAACGGCTTCCAGCAACATTTTTCTCATGTTTCTGGCAGGCAATCAGCATGTTCCCACCCATGGGTGTCAGACTCCTGCAAGAGCTAATTGGCCCAAGAGAAAGAAAAGATTCCGCCCTACTCATGCTCCTGTTTCTGAGACCATTTTGGGACTCTCTAACACCATCCCCAGAGACAGATATATTAATTAATGGGAGGAAGTCACACGCCCCCCTCAAAGCCTTGTTAGGTCTTGGAAACCCACCCTTGCTGCAAATATTGTTAAAAAGGTGATTGGTGCAAATATTGTTAAAAAGGTGATTGATGCTCTCTGGCCCCATTCCCCAAGCCTTGAAAGTCCCATTTTCCAGTGCCGGCTCACAAAGTTTGTCCCAGGGATCCCACCCACAGGACAAAGTAGCTTCGCTCTCTATACTGTGTGGCGAGGGAAACATATATTTGCTACCATCTGGAAAGAGCATTTTTAAATCGCCCATCAGATGGGAGCAAACATGTTAGTCTGCTCCCAAATGGCGGGAGCTTTAAACATGCGCCTGCTGGGTGGGAACAGATGTGTGTTCTATTTCCCTGCCCACACTCCTGCAGGCAGGGAAACAGAACTGGTACTTTCTCCACCTTTAGGGAGTTAGCATAATTAGCTGCTCCCACCAGGTGAGAGCAATGCTGAATCCCACAATATGCTAAGAGTCTGCTGGGGTCACAGGGGCCCTGGGGCTGCCCCTGCAACTCTAACCATGGTGGTGGGTGGGTGCCCCAGGTAGGCACCAGGGCGTCCTCCTATAATTGATGCAGATCACAGCGATAATGATCCATGGGCCGAGAAGACTCATGGAGGGGACGTGTGGAACAGTACCCCCCCCCCTTTAAATTAACATGCAGCTCAGGGGATGGGTCCCTGGGGCTTGATAAAGCTTGGGGAGGGGGACACATAGCCCCCTCTAAGTTTTCTGTATTTTACCCCAAGGGATGTGGTTCCCGGGACCTATTAAGGATCATGGAGGAGGACTGTATGCCATTCTACCCTTATAATTCGGCCCAAGGGGATGAGGTTCCAAAGACATTTTAAGGCTTGGGGAGGGGGTCATTCCTCTGTCCTCAGTTTAATTGTTTTTGGCACTAAAGGATGTGGTCCATAGCGCCTTTTAAGGCTTGGGGTGGGAGGCTGCATCACCCGCTCCCCTTTTATGGCAAGTTAGCTTGAGGGGGATGGGCTACCCATGACCAATATAGGCCAAGGGAGTGGTAGCTGCACACCTTAATATTTATGTTTGGCCTCAGTGGATGAGTCTCCAGGGCCCGAAGACCAACCATATGCCATGACATTTCAAATGTCATCATTGATGACTTAACTGATGACATCTCTGATTACATCATAAAAGCTCCTTTGTACTCATTACTCCATAAACTATTATGGCAAAAGAGCTCGGAATAATATGAAGCATCATGAATGCCATCAAAGATACACCTTCCTTAGGTTTAGCAAGTTTGTGTTTTGTGCAACAGTGACCCTAAGCCATATAAAGTGTGTTGTGCATCTGGAGTAGTTTCATTTAAATATGCTGAAAACTATGATATGGCTATAAATAGAAAATTAAAATGCCTACAGATATCTTGCCATACTATGCATAATGCCATAATACCTTTAATTTCAGTTGTCGTGGATGTTGGTTGGAGTTGGAAAACCAAAACATGTATAATGAATGAGGTAATTCGTAGTAACTCTGCTCCACTACTTTAAATAAACGTAACTAGGTACCAAGAAATAAACAGGAACAGAGGCTGAAAGGTTTGCATATGAAGGATAGCGACATGAAAGCGGGTACATTCTTTTATCTGGGTCTTTCCAGTTTCACAGGACAGCACAGCATCCAAAACATCAGAGTGAATTAGTAATCCAATCTGAGATCACTACAACTGCCTTTGTACTGTTTCTGATGAAATGCCACCCTTCAAAAATGCATGAAATCTCATAGTGTCACATATATGAGCCAAATGGATGTAAGCATATCTTTAAATATATTTTTAACCCCCTGCTCTTCCAGGACTTACTCTGCATTACAGTCCAGAGATTGAGATGAATCTGAATCAGAGTTATCCATAGAGACATCTTTAATTTGGGAATAGCCCCCATGTAGTGAATCTTTCTTTATAGCAGTGGTAGTTACTACTCTTCTTTGGCCTAATCTTTCCTCGGCATGTATTTTCTTCTTTTCTTATCAGGGAAGGGGGACCCTGGAGTAAGGTGAAGCAGATAATAAATATTGACCATGCTTTTTTCCTCTCATGCTGAGCTGCTCAAAATTAGCCCAGACGCCAGAAGTACCACTTACCTCTGAAAGACAGATTAAATACATTAGGTGATCACATAGCACACATTCACTAACAGAGAAAACAATCTTTTGCACATGTGAAGTCATGCCTGTACCATTTCCTGAAACTGCACATGTGCTTACATGTCGAAACTACTCCATCTCAAGACTTTTCCTTAAATTTCTTTTCCATCAGCTGTAAATTTCACTGCCAACCCAGCAGCTAGATTGTAATCCTGGGGGAGAAGATACTGTAGCAGACAACATCTTACATTGAAAAAGCTTTACCTGATCTTGCTATTATGTGGCAGGTATCAATTCCACTTCTCCTGAATCACCAGTCCCACAATGTGAGTGGAGATGGCACAAAGGGACTCCCTGGGGCCAAAAGAAAAAAGAAATTTAGCAATGTTTGCCACAATCCTGTGGGACTCCTCCAGGATCGTAGCAAAAGCAAAGAAAAATGGTGAACAATATTTTGTTAATAAAAATACGGGGTGTGGAGGGGAGCCTGGGCCCATTTTGTGTCTAGGGGACCCAATTCCTACGGTCAGGTTATATTGATTCTGGGAAGGGGCCCCATCCCCATGCCCTGCAAAGCCCTTGGGGCCCCATCCCCTGGCTGATTGCTTTTTAAAAAGGGAGGGGGTGCATGCAGCCCCCTCCCATGATATTAAGGCTCCTGGGACCAATACCTGGGGCCAATCAGTAAATAGAAAGGGGAGGGGGCAGCATGGTCTCCCTTCCCGAGCTTTTGTAGGACACAGGGAACCCGTTTGTGGGGCTGGCTCAGTAACTGTGTATGGGGAGCCCACCTAAGGGCACCAAGGTTTCCTTACCCCCTTAGTGTGGGTAGGGAAACATGAGTTTGCTCTCACCTGGGGGAGCATTTTTAAATCCAGCGCTAAAAGGGAGAAAACATAAGTCTGCTCCCTGCCACCTGGGGATTTAAGAATGCTCATGCTATCTGGGAGCATACTTGTGTTCTGTTTCTTTGCCCACACTGATGCAGACAGAGGGACAGAGAAACAGAACCCACAGAACGCATATTGCTCCAGCCTGGAGGGACCAAGCATAAATAATTGCTCCCTCTCAACAGGCGCAATGCTGGCTCCTGCACCATGTGGGGAGCCAGCTTGCGCCATGGGGCCCTTGGTCTCTGTCAAGAATGGGGTAGGACGCGCTACTATCTAAAGTTTGGTTTAAGTTGAAAAAGATAAGAATTTCTGGTGTGCTCCTAGGCCAACGTGTAGGGGTGTGTTCGCTGTAATACAAAAGGCTGCACATCACGATGTGAATGTGTCTCCCTGGGCACTATCTGGACCTCTAGTCCAAGGTTTCAATTTTGTCAACCAAGTTTAGCAAATAAAGTTTTAAGGAAATGCAGTTTTGAAGAATAAAGTTCATTGACGTATGATTCGTTTCCTTGTAAGAGTTTATTCACTTTTCATGGATATTCATTTCTTCATATTGCAATATTGTCCCATTTTTTCATTCCAATGCATTTCGGGTTATAAACCCTTCATCGGGGAAAATCTAAAACAACAATGATACTTTTACGAAATTAAGCATATCCAATTGGATTTATAAAAGCGTGTCATGCCAGCATGCCTTGGTGAAAAAAATGGTAATTAATTTGAGTCATAGCAACGTGTTGGCGGACGGTTTAAATCATTATGGTTTATGAATCATGCAGAGACCTTCACGAAGGGTGTTACAAGCGTGTGTTTTATCAGTGCTCTTTAGGTGAAGGTTATTCGGTGGAGTCCGTTTTTTTTTTGCGTGTTCGATCGACTGCAAGCATAACAAGCATTTACAATGCAACGGTTTCGCATTTGGAAAAGTTAAAGCTATTGGCATTGTAAATGACAACATTTTTATTTATGTGTTGGCTTTGAAAACCTAAATAAATGGCATTGTCATTTACAAAGCCAATAGCCTAATCTCTCGCAAATGCGACACCTATTGCATTTGCACCCACACACACACACAAAACTGGATCACAAAAGGGAACAGATGCACACACAAAACCGGGTCACAAGCAGGCAACAGAGGCACACACAAAACCGGGCCACAAGCAGGCAACAGAGGCACACACAAAACCGGGTCACAAGCAGGCAACAGAGGCACACACCAAACCGGGTAGCAAGCAGGCAACAGAGGCACACACAAAACCGAGGGGGCAGGGAAGCAGCTCTACTTGATAAGAATAAATCAGAGATCTGGCAACGATGGGCGTGATCATGGAGGGAATACCCAATCCACAAACAGGAGAGTAAGAAGCATTGCAACCAAATTTGCAAAGTAAGGAAAACATCAGAACCCATAAAATAAACGACAGGCTGACATTGTTTATGTAACCGCAGTCTAAATGAAGAAGTGTTTAAGTAAAATGTTTAATTCGTTAATACACAGGCCACATTATACATCTCTTATACACACAAGACATATGCCCTCCCAACTATTTTGCCTGTGGCTACCTTTTCAGCCTTGGTGGGATTCAAAAACTGGCCTGTGAGGTCTGGTGTCCCCCCGAAGTACAAGACTTCACTTCAAGCTATGGCTCCGGCTCAAGCTACCATTCTGATGCTCCTTTACATCTGGGCATCCCTCGGACCGGAACCACGCCAGCCGCAACTACAGCTCTGGTGCTTCCTAACCTACACCTGCAGCCGCCAGTGCAACTGGGAGTGGCGGCCTCTGCGAGACTCCCGGTAACTCGCCTCTGCGCACTGGTGCGGCGACTGTGATCTCGGCGCTGCTGTCCGGGATCCGGGCGCAGCGTGTGATCTCGGCGCATTTTTTTTTTTTTTGTTCGTGGTTGCAACGCAAACTGCAACACAGGGCTCGGAGAAATTAGGACCGGCCTGGCCTGTAAGGCAACATGCAACCACTGACTGCTTCTACCACACAGTACAAGAAACACAAAAGGCCGCTAAAAGATAAGAAACACGCGTGACCGGCGTTGCCGCTGTTCGGCTAATCTACAAATCCACGGACATAGTAAGGTAGCCGCCAGTGCAACTGCGCCAAACCGGGCGCTTTGACTTACAACTTTCTGTTGCCTGCAACTTAGCGGCGGGTGTTTATTGCCTGTCCTCTTGTGTTAACGCAGGAAAACGCCTTACCACCAGAAAGCGGGGTGACCCTGCGCTCTAGGTCTAACGTTAATAGACGCATAGCACTTAGATAGCACTTACCCTGGACAAGTGTAGCGACCTCCCAGCATAGTAAGAGCCCCGAATCTACAAGAGATCTGGGCATGATTTGACCTCCTCCATCAAGGCCAGGGGCTGCGGGCAATAAACGAAAGAAGATGCAGAAACGCGCAGAGAAACGAGAAGTCGACGGGCCCCGGCGCCATCTTGGGCGGAATGACAAAAACACGCCTTGCAGAAAAGAAAAAAAACAACAGCCCACCGCCGCAATGACGGCAACAAAGGGGCGGAGAGGGAAAAAATCACCGGGAACGCCCACGAATCGCCTTGCAGAATGACGAACGCCTCTCTCTTCCAATGGCTAGCCTCCATTTATGGAGCTAGCCAATGGAACAGAGAGGCGGAACAAAGCCACACAGTGTAAGACATAAGATTTCGCTCTGCGCGAAAGGCTGCTGCTCAGCTTTCGACAGGTGAAACCTAAAAACGACCCCAACTCCAGGCCCCCGCCCTGAACCCTAAACAATCCCCTACATCCCTAAACTGCCAGCCCCTACCCTGTAATCTCTCCCTTCACCCCCTGCACTGAGCTCTAAAACTTAAACCCACGCCCCAAAAACACCCCCAGCCCCGAGCCCTAAAAAGCTGTTCCCTACCTCAGTGAAGTAACCAGACTCAGCCCCCCACCCGCCCTGAGCCAAAACTGTCCCCTGCTCTGAGCCCTAAAAACTATCCCCTACATCTTTAAACTACCTCAACCCTCCCCTGTCTGTAAACTGTCCCTTCTAACCCCTGCCTTGAGCCCTAAAAATTAAACCCACGCTCCCAAAAACGACCCCAACCTCAGCCCCCCTGCCCTGAGCACTAAAAACTATCCCCTGCATCCCTAAACTACCCCAACCTCACCATGTCCTTAGCCCTAAAAACTGTCCCCCACCCTAACAAGCATTTGCAATGCAATAGGTCTTGCATTTACGTGAGTTAGAGCTATTGACATTGTACATAATAATGCCTTTTATTTTTATTTTCTAAAACAAAATAAAAAGGCTTTTTCATTTACAATGCCAATAGCTTAAAGTCGCGTAATTCCGAGACCTATCGCAATGCAAATGTTTTTTTTTTAGCCCCCATACTAACATACCGACATGGAGTAAGGACCTTCAGAGGGTTTGTGCACATGCTGCAGTGCTGTGCGCTTATAGTACAGGTCTCAGGCTCTGCCACGGCTGGCTCAACCTTTCACTTCCACCGTACAAATGATTTGTGTAAACAGCCGCATCTCAGATGCGGTACTGCTACTACAGCACTTAGAAGCCAGGCCTTGTCAGCAAGCAGTGTATATGCACGATTCAATTTTTTTTGCAGTTTTATATAGCGTGAATTCGACCCGAAAGTATTGGAGAGCTTTACACAGTTCTTTAAATGGGATGAAAAAACTGTGGAGGGTCTCTGGGGCGTGGCCAATGTAATTAAGGGCGTGGCTTAAACATAACCACAAAAAATCTGTGTATCATAGTGTGAGGCCTGTCGGGCATTTTGCGGTTTCTATCCTTGCATCCAGATATATATACTACAGCAAGTAACATTACACCTACAACAAGCCAGGACTATTGGGTTTGCCAATGGTTGTTAGTTGCACAAGATAAATAAGCAGCAACTATGGCTTCGTTGCATACAGATTATTGAAAATGCTTCCATTTTCAAATGATGAGACTGTGAAAGAACTAAAACGAGTCTCTTAGAAGTTATCTTAAAGGCAGTGAGCAGTGGCAATGCCACAGAGTTAAGATCATGGAGGGTGAGGGCAAAAATTGACAGCCCGATAGGGACCCATCTCGGCACCTATTTTTTAGAACTGCCATGCTGAGCACCGGCAATACTCGCCCCACTTAAAGCCCTGGCTTCACATGAGCACCAGTAACGTTACACAAGGACACGTTCATTTTTGGTAGGCATGGGGAGATTAAGTGATTTGCCCAGAATCAGTGGATGTTGAGCCATTGTCAGACTCGAACCTGCTTCCACCATTGCCAAAGTCAGCAACCCTTTTGTCGCATGCTCCATTAATAATGAAGGAGCTATATTTGCTTCAGGCCGAGTTACTAGCATGAGTGTATCTAAATGCGCGCCAATGTTACAGCGAGTCAGCTTGCTGTAAAGAAACATACACGTGGCGTATTCAGATGCTTTGCCGAGTTCATTTAAAAAACACACACAGCTTGCAAACTGTTGTATCTTTCCTTCTGTGTACTAGACTTCCGTCCTACTAAAACGCGATTAAATCAAATGTGAACCACTGAGCTCTGTTGCTCTTACAATGAATTGTCTTACTCAAAGAAAGTCGCAGAGTTATTTTATTACAATTGCAAGCAACTGCGACCGCGATTTTCCAAGGATCACACAGTTTGGTCGAGCGGGTTATCGGGGATCATAGTTCGCTATTTATTGTAGCCACAACTGACAGTTAGTAAACTAACTATACATCCAGTACCAGTACATAAGGTTTGGAAATAGTCATGTGTTTGTCCGTGTATTAGAGATTCTTCTTACACGCCGATGTGCGTACGTACATACGCTTTTATTTCCTCAGGTGAAGAATTCTGAACTTGCAAACATAGTCAATAGACAGTTTTTCACAGTTCGATAGTAAACGACCTGCCTACATTTAAAACAGGCGCGTAAGTATCATCCGCCTCAAATGCTACTCACTTGTATCAACCCCAGGAGGATGAAAGTCTGAGGCAGTGCGCGCGGCCAGATTACACATAGATTTCCAAGCCGTGTACATTACCCGCCTGATGTGCGATCAGATGGTCAGAAAACCTCTGAGGCTGTAACCGAGCGCTTACATTCTTATTGATCAGCGCAGACCCTTAGCACCAGCCCACGTCAGATTAAAAAATTGTTGCGTCATCTAGAAAACCCTCAGACTATTCACTCCAGAAAATTATTTGGACATCAAGCGGGCACAACCTGGTGGGCAAAGGTCAACCTGCACATTTTCAGAGTACAAAAAAATCAAACAATCAAATTCTAATGATGTGCACTCAAACTCAGAAATTGCGTAACTATATGTGGGATTCACAAAGACTGTTCATGCTGTAGAATAACCACAACAGAAAGCGAAGTTTCTTTTCCTGCGAAGCGTTAAGTGTATTCAAACAACGGAAGATGTTGAGACCACACTATGCAGTCAACACCATTCCCTACCTCCAGTTCCGGAAGGACATGGATTTCCCCATCTACTCCCTTTCAGTATTCCCGACAGCCAACCATTTCCTTCACATCTTTCTACTGATATTTTCACCAACTGATTTAACAACATAGTCTTCCTTCGCGCACGTTAGGAACCTAGTAGAGCTTGCAGCTGTGCATTAACGAGATGACATTTACTCGAACAGCGTATCTCTAGCACACTGTAAAGTACACTGTGCTCGCTGTTCCACCCCCCCCACCCCCCTTTAATGAAAATAGCGTCTTACATTGCATTACTTTCTCCCTTGAGATACAACCAAATCCTGGTTGTATTAAGTGAGTTATAGAAGTTATTCAAAACACGAAACGTGCCAACGGGATTAAAAATACTTCTTACATTAAGAAACAAGCAACGGAGAGTGAAAGGGGAGGGGGGCGGTAATGGGCACACGGGGAGGGGGGCGGAACGGACACACGGGGAGGGGGGCGGAACGGACAGCGGGAGGGGGCGGGAACGGGGCACAGGACAGCGAGGGCGGGAACGGGGCACAGGACAGCGAGGGGGGGGAGGTCGGGAACGGGGCACAGGACAGCGAGGGGGGGGGAGGGCGGGAACGGGGCACAGGACAGCGAGGGGGGGGAGGGCGGGAACGGGGCACAGGACAGCGAGGGGGGGCGGGAACAGCACACGGTCAGCGGGAGGGGGGGCGGGAAGGCAAGGAAAAGGAAAAACAAGCACTCACCCACCTGGACTTCCTCCAACGTCGGTCGGCCGCAGAATGAGAGCAACATGGCGCCGAAAAAAACAAAAACAACTCCGCCCACCGCTGCATGACTCCACAGAGGGAACGCCCAGGGAAAAAATCGAGGGAACGCCCACGAATCTGGTCCGTGAATGACGGACAGATCTCTGTTCCAATGGCTAGCCTCCATTTATGGAGCTAGCCAATGGAACAGAGGGCGTATTCAAGTGTCCTTACTGTGAAGACTACAGATTTCTCTGGAGGCGGAGCTAAGAGCTCCGCGCTCCAGCGAAACCTAAAAACATGCAGCATCGTGCATTTCTAGTAAATGCATGTAAAGTGGTACACAGTGCTCGGCTGGAGTCATGCAGCTGTGTGCATGTTTACCAATACAATACGTCTAAAGGAAATAAACAGTGAACAAAGTGCTGTCATAACAATAGTCGTTGCGGTAATCAAATGTTACATACCGCGTGGGCAGTTAACCGATACAAAGTGATGTGAGCCAAAGCACTTATTGTTTTTACGGGGTTCTGCTGCGTTGTGGTAATCCGTGTCTCGTTTAGTCGAGTGCACGGACGCACTGCATATTTAAACGTGCTGGTGGCTGTCAGGAGTGTTTTGGAAGTGAAAATAGGTAACGGACTGGCATGCTTGGGTATGGCGGCCATCTTACAGTGGTGAGTTAAGGCCAAGCATGAAAATAAACAAAGAAAAACAAAATATACTTGTGATTAAAAGAATAGACATGTAAACAGAAGAGTATGTCTGAAAACATTAAAAGGTAAGTTAATAAAGATGCAACCACATTGATGGATAAATATATCTAAATGGATCGTAATGTTCAACGCGGTATTGTCATTATTTCACCAATGGTGCTATAGGGTAACACTGGTACACAAAACGATCGTTTATTCCATGTGGCTTGAGTGAATCCATTTGTTTTATCCAATAATTCTGTCTTTGTAGAAGATAATTGTGGTGTCTCTACCTTCATTTTTATGGACCGTTTCCAATATCAAAAATTTGAGCTGACTGATGTTATGATGGTGTTCTTGAAAGTTGGTAGCCACTACAGACCTGGGGTTCTTGAAGCGTATGTTGGATTTATGATCCTTAACTCTGGTTTTGATCTTGTGTTCAGTTTTTCCGATATAGACTTGTCCACATGGGCATTTTAATAGATAAATCACATTTGTTGTATCACATGTGGCAGTTACTTGTAGTTTGATTTGTTACCCTTTTTGTGGGTGGGTAATGGTTGGTCCTTGGATGATGTTGTGGCAGTTATTACAATTGTGGCATGCCATTGTTCCTTTGTATGGACCTTCATAGGTTTTTTTTGGCTGTTTTAAAAGTTCGCCTAAGTTTTTACTCCTGGTGTAGGCAAAAATCGGAAATTCTTGAAAGAGGTTATTGAAATCCTGTTCTTGTGTGAGAATAGGCCAATGCTTTTTGATGATTTTCTTATATGTTCTGCTAACCGTGGAAAATTTAGACACTAAGACGTTACGTTTGCTTTCTTTTGGTTTGGGTTTCAAGAATAGTTCATCACATTTCTTTGATTGACTACATTGAATTGCTTGAGCTAGGATGGCTTTCGGATATCCTCTTTGTTCAAATCTAGGGCCTATTTCTTTTATACGTTGACTTGCTATGTGTGGCTGTGACGTTATTCGTTTGGCTTTTAATATTTGTGACTACGGAAAGTAGTTTTTTAAGGATTCCTGATGTTAGCTGATGTAGTGTAGAGTGTTGTTGCGATCCGTGGGTTTTCTATATAAGTCCGTCTCTAGTGAAGAACCTGGGGTTGGTGAGTGCTACATCTAGAAAGGTGATGCATTCTTGTTGTACCTCGTATAAGAATTGTATGCGCTCGTTGATAAGATTTTAATCTTCAAATGCCTGCAATAGTATGTCTTTTGGGCCATTCCACAGGAAGAAAATATCATCAATGTAGCGTATGAATAGTTTGCTGTATTTCTTCCAAGAACTGTTTGATATTATGTTTTCTTCTTCAAATCTTTCCATGAACAAATTAGCATACGCCGGCACGGCGCAATCGCCCATTGATGTACCCGTCATTTGTAAATACCAAATGGTCTCTGCCACAGTTCACAATGTGTGCGCTGTGAGCACCCAGGGTGGGCACTGGGGCACCCACCCACCTTTCACACAGAAATGTGTGCTTTGAGAGTGCCCAGGGTAGGGCACCCATCTCTCACCCCAGGGGATGGGGTCCTTGGTGCAGAGAAGTCTCAGGGAGGGGGGCAGTGCAGCCCATTTCAAACAAAAAACTGTCCAGGGGGAATAGGAATCCAGGGCCAAAAAGGCTCAGGGAGGGATCCACTTGGCCACCTCCACTTTCTTTCTTAGTTTAGCCCCAAGGATCAGGTTCCCCAGGGCCTAATAAGTCTTGGTGAGGAGGCAGCACTGCCCCCTTCCCTTTTGTATTGCATTTGGCCCCAGGGGATGTGGTTCTCTGGGCTTATTAAGGCTTGGGACAGGGAACTGCACACCCTTCTCCCTTGTTTGAGTGTAATAGGCCCCAGAACATAGGGCCCTGGGGCCTTTTAAGGCTTGGGGAGAGGTACCCCTCTTCTTTTTATTGGAACTTGTCCCAGCGGATGGACTCCCCGGGCCCAATTAAGGGTCAAGTAGAGGGCTGTACGCATCCCCCTCTTTAATATATATGTTTTGCTCCAGAGGACGTGGGCTAAAGGCCAACTCTCTGCTGCATTAGGCAAAGACTGTGCACAGCTTGGGGTTGGCAGCCTATTGGGGGTTTGGCTACAGGGCCTGGAGGCAGGCCAAGCCCTATCATCAACTCCCTGCTACAACAGCCAAAGGTTGTGTGCAGCATGCCAGTGGCTGCCTGAGGTGAGTTGGACATAGGACCGGCTACAAGCCAGACCCCGTGGCTAATGTCACTCCACTCACAACCAAAGTGTGAGGCTCACCTGGTGCTTCCGCGGGGGCAAAGTGGGAAAAACGGATTCTGGATCCCAACTTCCCTCACCCACCTCCTTTGCCCAACAGAGTCACAGCCAAAGAGGAGAAGGTGGGGAAGAGGGGGAACAAAACAAGGAAAGTAGAAGTAGATGGCCCATCTGGTATGATGTTGCATACGTTTCTAATGGGTAAAAGTAACAGGAGGTAAGTAAAATCCCTTAGAACTACAAGAGTAATATTATAGGAACATGAGTTTAAGTGTAGTAGAGATACCTGTTGGACATCCCTCTTTAGTGCAATTCAACATATGAACAAATAGAACTCAAGACTAACACTGTTGGATCTAAAAGATAGAAGTATGCATATTAATCTTTAGGATTGCAGAATTTGAGCATTCAATCATGATAATCATTTTCCTAGACATGACAAGAAAATATAAAAAGAATGCACAAAAAAGTGCTAGGTCAGGGTGATAAAGAATATCTATGTAATTTACCGAAGTAACTAATACCACTCTCTTATTTCACAGCGTAAGAGAAGGTGCAGCATTCAATCATGGCAGAGGAACAATCTCTATGCGAAATAAAAAGTACATACCCAATTGCTTAGGTATGTGTACCATATAGGTTGGAGGCAATGATTCTTTAAGTAAATACTCTCTGTTACCTCCCTTTCAGGAATCAATCAATCAATACATTTGTAGAGAGCACTACTTACCCGTGAGGGTCTCAAGGCGCTGGGGGCGCGGGGGTGCTGTTACTGCTCGAAAAGCCAGGTCTTGAGGAGTCTTCTGAAGGTTAGCAGGTCCTGGGTCTGCTGTAGGAGGATGGGGAGGGATTTCCAGGTCTTAGAGACGAGGTGGGAGAACGATCTGCCACCGGTGGTCGCTCTTCGGATGCAGGAGACTGTGGCGAGGGTGAGGTCGGCGGAGTGGAGCTGGCAGTTTGGGGTGTAGAAGCTGAGTCGTCTGTTGAAGTATGCTGGTCCGGTGTTGTGGAGTGCCTTGTGTGTGTGGGTAAGGAGCTTGAAGTGTAAAACGGTCAGGGACAACTGGTGAACAAGATCCTTAAGTATTGCCCGGCGATGTCGCCACTTGAACCCACAGAATATTAACCAATGAAGAGGCAGGCGCTGGAGACGGGAAGGCAGGAAACAAGGTTTATTCTCTCCGGAGGAGAACACGTCAGTTAGACAGCAGGTATCGTCATGAGGTGCTCTAACTGCATCTCTGAGGCCTGGCCTCTTATATACAGGTTTATAACTTTATTACATATAACACATTCTTGGAAATGCTTTGATGTACGGAAAGACTTTCTCGGAATCCCCGCTCCAAGCCCGTTCCCACACACATTTACAGTTGAAGTCCCCACCCCGGTCACAACAGGTGCTGATTATCGCGCAGCTGGATATTCCGCCGATTCGCGGAATGTGGGGGTTCGATCGGATCTCATAGGGTGGTGGCTTTGATCAACTCGGGGGGGTCCTTTGACGAGGGAAGCTTTCTGCTGTACGGGGAGGGGCAACAAGCAGTATCCGCAGAGCTAGGTGTTAGCCTGGGAACGAGGAAGACAAGCGGACACAGGAAAGGGGGTCTTTGTATCAAAGGATCTGGGACTATGAAAGGAACGAAGGGAGGGGTCGCGCTGGGAACAGGATGGGGCTTTGAGGCAGAGCTGTGCTAGAGAGGGGTTTATGACCCAAGGCATGTGAGAGCGGGGGTTGTTAGCGCGCGGGCTGTGCGAGGGCGAAGGGCTAAGCTGGGGGCCAGCGGCGTGCAGAGGGTGGTTCTGATCGAGGCACCTAAGATGGCGGATGCGTACGACAAAAAGTGTGGCATCCGAAAAAGGCAAGATGGCGCAGATAATGTTTACCAAAATCGTACTAGTTTTCCACAGTCCTCCCTTTAACATATCTAGCCAACTTGTCTACTCAATGTCAATCTTCATCAAGTTCTTAACCTCGGCATCATATAAAGCTCCCATGCGTTCGTTTCCAAAGTCCACAGTCTTAGGGCAAATACAGTTTGCGCATAGTGAACACAGGGGTGGCAGACATTGGATTCCTAAGCATAGACCACATATTACAACTACAGGAATCAGGATAATGGTGAACAGTCTCCAGCCCCAGGTCTTAACAGTGTTCCAGAACCAGCCTCCAAGCGACCATTCTACCTGTTCCTGGTGGACTTCTGAAGAGAGTCTGTGAAGATGTTCGATGGCCTTGTACACTGAGGGCGAGTTGTCCGGTATGTATGTACAGCAGCTGGACCCAATAATGCGGCATGCTCCACCGCGGTCTGCAAGAACCACATCCAGGACAAGGCGGTTCTGAAGGGCCACCAAGCGGACTGCTTGGAGTTCGGCGGTGTTGTTAGCAAAGATGCCAGCCGTGATGTTCATTGTTGTCTCAACTGCCTGGGTCAGATGTCGGATGGCGCGGCTGTTTGCCATCGGGCCCCAGAGAGGAACGAGTCCCTTCATAGCATCGAGGAACTGCGCCCCAGTTGAGTCGGCTTGCTCCATGTCCTTGGCTCGTTTTTGTCTATGGTGATTCGCTGGAGCCACATAAGTCGGAGGAAGGATGAAAGAGATGAAACAAGTGCCCCCCCAGCCTTTGGGGAGTCAGGTTTAAGCTTTTGTGCCACAGTCGAAATACATGTTCGGGGACGATACAAAGGAAGGTGGATCCATAGAGTCCAAAGTTCTGGTAAAACGGCAAGCACTGTGACCCACCGGTTGTGTCCCAAGTCCTTCTATGCACAGGTGGCCTGTGACGTTGATGACTGACAGGGCTACAGTCAGGGTGGCGGCCGTTCGTTTCCGCAGATAGGAGAAGGTGGGCCTGATTGGATTGTTGAACACATGCATTTCGACTCGCTCTTTAGCAGGGATGTCCATTTGGGTGGAGTCGTTGGAGGTTTGCGGACAGAAATGTGTCTTTGTTCTGTTTCGCCTGACCCCGTGAGAGAAATGCATTATGGTTTTGCTGGAGGTGGTGTTGTCCTTATAGCTTTCTTGCAGGAGGATCAGCCAAGCAAGGCAGGAGCCATGAACTGAGAAAGGTGAAGGGATGAATGGTATCGAGTGTCCAGTAGCGTGGGGTAGCAACCCACAGATCCAGCAGTTGGTGGCATTGGTGGCGAGATTGTGCTGGTGAAGAAGCTGTACGAAAGAGTTATTCCAGAACTCCTTTCGCCTCTCTCTGAGTTGAGGAGAGA
Organism: Lissotriton helveticus; assembly: GCF_964261635.1. NCBI lineage: Eukaryota > Metazoa > Chordata > Amphibia > Caudata > Salamandridae > Lissotriton > Lissotriton helveticus. The sequence goes on along the minus strand of NC_136061.1, from coordinate 872,296,875 downwards.
GCGAAATCAGATGATGTTCCTTTGTGGTGGTAGGCTGAGCGGTGGTCAAGAATGTTTCGTGCGCGGGTGCATTTTCTTCCACAATCCAGAGTGTGGTCATGAGGAGAAAGCAAAAAAGGATTGTGATGAAGAGTGCGATTGTCTTTGAGCTGTGGAGTCCGTCTGTTCTTGGGTTTCTGTAGTGGGTATTTCCTGTTGCCTCCATCATCTTCTTATTTGGCGCTTCCATCATCTTCATCTTCAAGGTGCTCGGTAGTGGGCAGAACCACAGACTTAGTTAGCTTCTCTCCAGGTGACCCTTGGTTGCTTTGGGTCACCGTTCTGAGATTCAACTTGGTTTGTGGTCTACTTAGCCGAAGCTCCCTCCTTTCGACGCAGGAAATACCCTTCCCTGGATGGCACGGTGGGATCAGAGAATCTCGAAAGTTCAAGTGCCTCGGTATCAGGATAGCAGGTTAGCGACGGTCGATCCTTGTTCAGGAGCTCTTCTTGGTTGTCGATGTTGTCTGTCGTGGCCAGGGTTGCGGAGACCTTCTTACAGTGGTGTGCGTGCAGCCAATGCCTTTTCCCCTCCACACGAAGAGCTGTCCGGGTGGTGATTAACACTTGCCAGGGGCCCGTCCACCGGGGTTCCAAACTCTTCGACCGCTGAAAATTTCGGATCAGCACGAAATCCCCGGGTTGGATGGTGTGTCCCGGACCCCTGGAAGCATCGGGGATGGCCTGCAGCACCTGCTGATGAATGACAGACAGAGTTTCAGTCAATTTATACAGATAATCAGACATTAGAACGTCCGGGACGTCATGAATGGAAGTCGGTTTCGGCGCTGACCAGACGCTCATGGGTCGGCCGAAAACAACTTCATAAGGAGTCAAATGATGTTTAGTGGGAGTGGAACGCATCGATAGCAATGCCAGTGGGAGGGCGTCTGGCCACTTCAGACCTGTGGTAGCCACTATCTTGGCCAGTTTAAGCTTCAGTGTGGCATTGTGTCGTTCAACAAGTCCAGCAGACTGGGGGTGGAAGACTGCGTGGAACTTCTGTTTGATGCCCAACCCCTTTAAGATGAGTTGGATGACTTCGGCTATGAAGTGGGGGCCATTATCGCTCCATAAAATACGACAAAGGCCGTAACGGGGGAAAAACTCCTTTAACAGTACTTTTGCAGTGGCCATAGCAGTGTTGTCACGAGTTGGATATGCTTCCACCCATTTGCTAAAGGCGCACACCACGACAAGTACATATTTCAGGCCTTGACATCTGTCTAGTTGGATGTAGTCCATCTGCAGGACTTCGAACGGGTGATCTGGGACCCCAAATCCCCCCTGGGGTACTACAGCTCCCTTCCCGGGGTTATGTTGCAGGCATATCAAGCACTGTTGGACCAGACGTTTGGCGGAGTCTGTGATTTTATCATTGTGCCAAACTCTGGAGACAAGTTCGATCATGGGGGCTGAACCTATGTGGGCAGGGGAGTGTGCCATAGTCAGTATGGGAATCAGGTACGAGTCAGGTAGCAACCATTTGTTCGTGTCTCTTGTCCGCCAGCAGCCTTCGTCATCTTTCAACCCCACCCGTGCCCATTCAGTCAGTTCGTGCTGTGTGCTAGCCATTTGAATGTCTCTAATAGTGTCCCTAGCGTCAGTCCATTTTTCTGCTTGTGACCTGGTCACGTACATACGTGTTGTCGTCCTGTTTTCAGCTGTCGTTCGGGCAGTGATGTCGGCTAGTGCATTTCCCTGTCCAATGATGTCTGTCACCTTTCTGTGTGCCTGGCATTTGATGACGGCAAGCTTCTTGGGGAGGAGGACAGCTTCGATCAAGGCGGAGACTAGATCCCCGTGTAAAATGGGGGTGCCGTGTGAGGTCAGGAATCCCCTTTCCCTCCAAAGGAGCCCAAAATGGTGAACCACCCCAAAGGCATACTGGCTGTCGGTGTAAATGTTCGCTGTGGTTCCTGCTGCCAGAAAGCAGGCTCGTGTCAGGGCAATCAGTTCCGCTGCCTGGGCCGATCGTTGCGTGATACGGGCTGTCTCGACTACAGTTCGAGCCGTGGTGACCGCATAGGCAGCGGAAGTGGTGCCGTCGGGGAGTTTGATGCAAGAACCGTCCACCCACAGCTCCCCGTCAGGGTCAGGGAAGGCTGTGTCTCTGAGGTCAACCCTACTCCTAGTCTGTTCGTCCGTAAGGGTCACGCAGTCATGCACGGGGTGTACATTGGGATCGTTCTCTGGCAAGGGTAACAGAGTTGCCGGGTTCAGTGTAGTGCATCTTTTCAGGGTGATGTGGGGTGCAAGCAAAGTCAGTTCGTATCCAGTCAGTCGTGCACTAGTTAGGTGTTGTGTCTTGGTTTGGTTCAGAAGGGTGTCAACTGCATGGGGTACCAGTACCGTGAGGGAGTTCGAGAGTACGATCCCCTCACTCTGTCGGATAGAGATTGCAGCAGCAGCTACAGCTCGAAGGCAGGCAGGCAAGGCTCTGGCTACAGGGTCAAGAGTGGCAGAGAAGTAAGCACATGGTCGTTGCTTTGGGCCGATGGCCTGGGTCAGGACAGATAAAGCACACCCCTCCCTTTCGTGAGTGTAAAGGAAGAAGGGCTTTTTGTAATGGGGGGTACCTAGGACAGGGGCCGAACAAAGGGCATCTCGTAGTTCCGTGAAGGAGGTTTGACACTCATCGGTCCAAGGGAGTGGGAAGGGGACGTCTTTACCTAGCAGAGAAAGCAGCGGTTTAACTACGAGGCTAAAGTTTGGTAACCATTGTCGGCAGAAGGAGGTGAGGCCTAGTAGGGAGCGAACCTGTTTCTGGGTCTGAGGGACAGGGGTTTCGAGAATGGTTTGGATTCGATCAGGGGTGAGTTTCCTTCCTTCTTTGGACAAAAGGTGGCCTAGGTAAGTGACCTGGGGTTGGCAGAATTGTAACTTCTTCTTGGAGACCTTGTGGCCGTTTTCTGCAAGGAAGTGTAGGAGTTGAAGGGTGGCTGTGACTGCTAAGGGAGCGGTGTCGGCTGCCAAAAGGATGTCGTCGACATATTGCACTAACACCACCCCGTCGGGTAACTGGACTTGATCCAGTTGTCTCTTGAGGGCCTGGCTGTAAATGCTAGGGCTTTCCGTGTAGCCCTGGGGTGCTCGGCAGAACCTATATGAGCGATTTTTCAGGGTGAAGCCGAAGAGGTATCGGCTATCTGGGTGGATGGGGATGGAAAAGAATGCGTTTTTGAGGTCAATGACAGTGAAGGTGGTGGCAGTAGAAGGAATCAAAGTCAGGATGGTGGTGATGTCTGAGACCACAGGGTACTGGGGTACTACCACTTTGTTGATCTCTCGGAGGTCGATGATAAAACGGTATGCCTTCTCATCTCCCTCTCCTTGTTTCTTGATGATGGGCAAGATTGGGCTATTGCAAACGTTGCTTACCACTTCCTCTACCACTCCTGCATCTATTAGTGACTGAATAATCTTTACCAATGCCTTCTCGCCCTCGGGCGATATCCGATATTGTGGAAGTTTCGGGAGTCTTGCATCGGGTTGGACAGTAATGCGTACTGGGTCAATCAACATGCGCCCTACGTCCGAATCCGTTTTGGCCCACAGATACGGAGGCAGGGTGTCGAGCAGGGATGTGTCAGCATCGGTGATGGAAAACATGCGTCGGGGAGGGCAATGTCTAAGCAGAACAGGGTTGTCGTAAAGAAAAACTCGAACTCCGTCCTGGGAACATCTGATTGTCGCTCGGAAGTGTTTCAATAAATCAAGTCCCATAATGGCGTCGGGGCTATTCGAGGAAAGCAAAAACGTGGTGTCAGTGGTGTTATTTTCTACATCAAAGAGGATCGGGGCAGACAAAGGGTTAGTGGAGGGCGTTCCATCGAAACCTGTCGATGTTATAAGTGAGCCAGACAAGGGTGCCCCCGGAATCAGTCGTTTAGATAACGCACTACGTGTTGCGCCAGTGTCTACCAGAAATGGAGACTTGGTACCCAGGACCTTAGCAGTGACATAAGGGCCTTGCTGGTCAACATAGAGCTCGACTGGATCCCTCCCTTGTCCTTGGCAGTCCTATGCAAAGTCGTGGGTGTCATCGTAGTCAGATTGCTGGTATTGGTTCTGTCGGGGTCGATCAAACATATTTGGTCTACCTGATCTGTCGTTAGTCGTGTCATTTGGGGGCCCTCGCTGTTGTCCCTTACTTCTCGGTCCGCTCGCTACGTCCTTGGGGTCTTTGTTCCTGATTATTTCCAGAAGAACTGGACACTGGGATTTCCAATGGCCAGTTCCTTTGCAGAAAGCACACTGGTCCTGTCTAAGGTCTGTACGTCCACTGTGGGGAGTCAAAGGGCGGTCCTGGGGAGATATAGCCTTAGGGGCGTTCGTCTGTTAGTTTCCCCGGTATTGGTCTCGCCCTATAGTCACCCCTTGCAGTTGGGCCATCATCACCCTCTCTTTCAAGTCCTTCTTCTTTTTCTCTGTTGCCCTATCGTTTTCGTTTTTCTGATGTTCATAATATTGGGCCATCTGGAGGATAGCCGTAGGTTTGGAGGCTGCCCAACTACTCTCGCTAGCCTGCAGTTTCTGGGAAACCTCCGACAACAGACCCTTGACATAATTCTGGACAAACAGATGGTGTCCGGTTGCAGTGGTCATGTCCTGGCCGCTGTAATTGGAGAACACTGTTTCAAACCGGGAGAAGTATTCGGATACATCCTCCTGGGGTTTCTGGCGACAGGCCGTTACTATCGACCAGTCCACTTTCTTTTCTGGGATCAGGGTTTTTAATTTCAGTACAATTTTATCTGGGAGGTCTAGGATGGCTTTTAAAGGCTTTTGTCCAGGTCCTCGTTGTTTATCAAGGGTATCGAGTTGTGTCCAGGTGTGTCCGAACAGCTCAAGGTGGTCGACTTTCCGGATTTGCTTCCACACATCAGCTGGTAGACATAACCCGAAAAACAAGTCGATGTCAGCTAAGGTCATGATTGTTGAACCTAGGGCTGTACCTAATTCAGTATAGAAGGCCGTGGGGTTTTTACGTAGGTCAGGCAGAGATTTCCGGAATGTCAGAATCTCTTGCCGGTCCCAATGCTGGTAGACCCAGTTGTACACTACCCTTCCTTTTGCATCTAGGTGGTTTGCATCATCGTTAGTCCCTGCACCTCGTGGTGGAACCCAATAAGGGGCAGCCTCTCGTATCGGCATCATGGTGTTAGATTGCTCAGTTTGTGGCTCGGTCGCTACGGAGGTCGTGGGTTTAATCCCCGATTCTCGTTCAGTGAGGTGGCGGAAGACCTCAAGCGTACGCATAAGGAGGTCCGTCACATCACACTCGCCCTCATCCCCGATATCGACCTTCCGGTACAGAGTCATAAGGCTCTCGGGACCTTTGTCTCGATATCGGTCCTCGTATGCGTTCAAGACATGGTAACACAGTCGTACGGTAAAATGTCGTCTGTGACTCCCAGTATACGATTTAAACATATCCGTGATGTACTCTTCACCTTCCTTCCTTTCTACCAGTGTTCTTACTATCTTGTCGATCCCCGTTAGCTCATCTTTGCTTAGTCTGTTTGTTCTCGTGGAGCCGATCCCTCGGGTCTCATGGTCGCCTAACGTCGTCGTTTGTGGAGTATTTGGTGCAAGGGGTTCGGCCGGCACCGAGACCGTGGGGGCCGAAGCTGTGGCACTACCTTCGTTTGTACCTAGGGGTGGTGAGTGTTGTGCTAAGGGTTGGGAGGGGGCATATGGAGGGGGCATGTAGATGATCGGAGGACCTAACAGCAGATCATCGTTGGCTCGTTGTTTCGAGGGTAGATCAGGGTAAAGCGTGGAGGACGTTCTAACCGGACACTGGCTTGAGGTTTCCCTTTCTAACTTCTGTTTGGCTTTCTCCCTTTCCTTTATCTCTTCTTCTAATTTCTGAGCAGCTAGGTGGGCTGCTTTTCGCAGCTCTTTTTCCAACCTACTCTCAATTTTCCTTCTACGTTGTTCGGTTTCTTTGCGCCACATGCCGAAACTATCGAGCATAGTGGGTGTTGTCTTGTTTTTACCAAGGGCTGTTTCTAGCGCATTTATTTTGTCATTATCAAAGGATCCTATCAGTGGCCACTGACTTTCTTGATCCTTTTTCGTATATTTATGCCATAGTTTGTTATAGGCTATAGCGATCAATCCATGCTTCATGAACATGTCCTTATTAGGGGTGCCTTCCATTGGAGCCGGATGGTTCATCTCTAATAGGCGGTCCGGGCTAAACAGGCTACTAATCAGTGGGGAGAAGACAGACATGACGGCTCGCAATGAGGGACAAAAAGTCAGCACTGCCTATCTTATCACTGTGTGCAAAGACTAGACAGAATATTGCTATTCTACGTTGTTTGCAGGCAGTGAATACCTCATGGACCAATATCAAATAGTCAATGTTCGGTAATAAATAATTCAGTGGGGAGAATAAGTAGGCCCGCAAAGGTCTGCGTTACCTTACCCTTTCGCTATCTGTAAAAAGGGGAGGGGGGAGCCTTTCCTGTTTGCAGACAGAGAATCTCCAGAAAAACAGTCCGCGAACAATAGTTCAGTTTCAAATAATTAATCAGTGGGGGAGAAAGACAGGCGCGGCGGTTGCATTACCTATCCTCCACTGCTTGCAAAGAGAGAGCCTGTTGTTTTCTCCGTTTGCAGACAGCGGATCTCCAAATAAATTAACGATGAGTAATACTAGTATTTTCTAAACAATTCAAATAATCATTTTGCCATTCGTCGTGTTTACACGACCTTACCCGGACCGCATGGACAGTTTCTTGTCTTCCGAATCCAGCGCCCGATCGTCCTCTTTTCCTCGTAATCTTCGCGGCACTCCTGATGGTTCCCAGTCAGGACCGTAGATCACTCGAGAGAGGTCTGTTCGGAACCAGTGAAGTTCGGATGATCGGCTGTCAGACGAGGGTCTATCGGACAGGTGCACTTCCCGATCGTTGCAGTCGTTCACTCTGTCGTCAGGACCTCTCCCACTGGATCCACGAGTCGCTGATGGGCCCCACGTTTGGGACGCCAATTGTAAAACGGTCAGGGACAACTGGTGAACAAGATCCTTAAGTATTGCCCGGCGATGTCGCCACTTGAACCCACAGAATATTAACCAATGAAGAGGCAGGCGCTGGAGACGGGAAGGCAGGAAACAAGGTTTATTCTCTCCGGAGGAAAACACGTCAGTTAGACAGCAGGTATCGTCATGAGGTGCTCTAACTGCATCTCTGAGGCCTGGCCTCTTATATACAGGTTTATAACTTTATTACATATAACACATTCTTGGAAATGCTTTGATGTATGGAAAGACTTTCTCGGAATCCCCGCTCCAAGCCCGTTCCCACACACATTTACAGTTGAAGTCCCCACCCCGGTCACAACAGGTGCTGATTATCGCGCAGCTGGATATTCCGCCGATTCGCGGAATGTGGGGGTTCGATCGGATCTCATAGGGTGGTGGCTTTGATCAACTCGGGGGGGTCCTTTGACGAGGGAAGCTTTCTGCTGTACGGGGAGGGGCAACAAGCAGTATCGGCAGAGCTAGGTCTTAGCCTGGGAACGAGGAAGACAAGCGGACACAGGAAAGGGGGTCTTTGTATCAAAGGATCTGGGACTATGAAAGGAACGAAGGGAGGGGTGGCGCTGGGAACAGGATGGGGCTTTGAGGCAGAGCTGTGCTAGAGAGGGGTTTATGACCCAAGGCATGTGAGAGCGGGGGTTGTTAGCGCGCGGGCTGTGCGAGGGCGAAGGGCTAAGCTGGGGGCCAGCGGCGTGCAGAGGGTGGTTCTGATCGAGGCACCTAAGATGGCGGATGCGTACGACAAAAAGTGTGGCATCCGAAAAAGGCAAGATGGCGCAGATAATGTTTACCAAAATCGTACTAGTTTTCCACAGAAGGTGATCTTCTTGTTGACAGGGAGCCAGTGCAGGTCTCTCAGGTGGGGTGTGATGTGGCTGCAGGGAGGGATGTTGAGGATCAGGTGTGCAGAGGCGTTCTGTATGCGTTGTAGTCGTTTTAGGAGTTTGGCTGAGGCTCCTGCATAGAGGGTGTTTCCGTAATCCAGCCTGCTGCTGACGAGGGCCTGGGTAACCGTTTTTCTTGTTTCAGTGGGGATCCACCTGTAGATCTTGCGGAGCATGCAGAGGGCATTAAAGGAGGAGGATGAGACGGCGTTGACCTGCTATGTCATAGAGAGAGTGGGGTCAAGGATGAACCCTAGGTTGCGTGCATGGTCACTGGGTGTTGGAGCTGTTCCCAATGTGGTCGGCAACCAGGAGTCATCCCAGGCCGAGGGAGTGGAGCCGAGGATGAGGACTTCCGTCTTGTCCAAGTTTATCTTGAGTCGGCTGTTCTTCAACCACTCGGCGACGTCCTTCATTCCTTCTTGGAGGTTGGTGTTGGCGGTGAGGGGGTCTTTGGTGAGGGAGAGGATCAGCTGCGTGTCGTCGGCATATGAGATGATGTTGAGGCCATGAATTCAGGCGACGTGGGTGAGCGGTGCCATGTAGATGTTGAACAACGTCGGGCTGAGGGATGAGCCCTGGTGTACGCCGCAGATGATCTCGGTGGCTTTGGAGCGGAAAGGAGGAATGCGGACGCTCTGGGTTCTGCCAGAGAGGAAGGAGGTGGTCCAGTCCAGGGCCTTGTCTCGGATCCCAGCGTCGTGGAGGCGTGTGCGCAGGGTGCGGTGGCAGACGGTGACAAAGGTGGCTGACAGGTCCAGGAGGATGAGGGCCGCGGTTTCTCCGTTGTCCAGCAGGGTGCTGATGTCATCAGTGGCGGCGATGATGGCAGTTTCGGTGCTGTGGTTGCTGTGGAACCCGGACTAGGATGGATCAAGGATGCTGTTCTCCTTGAGGTAGCGGGTCAGTTGTCTGTTGACGGTATTCTCGATGACCTTTGCTGGGAACGGGAGCAGGGAGATGGGCCGAAAGTTCTTGAGATCCTTTGGGTCCGCCTTGGTTTTGTTGAGTAGGGCGTTGATCTCGGCGTGCTTCCAGCTCTCTGGGAAGGTTGCTGTCTCAAAGGAGATGTTGATGGCTTTCCGAAGGTGGGGTGCAATGGTGGTGCTATCTTTGTTGAAGATATGGTGTGGGCATGGGTCTGATGGAGATCCGGAGTGGATGGTGTTCATGATTTTGATGGAGTCGTCATCGTTTATGTTGGTACAGGAAAGTAGGGGGTTGGTGCGGATAGTGGTCATGGGGACGGGGGTCTCAGTGGTTGTAGGGGCGGTTGCGACGTTGAAGCTGTTATGGATGTCTGCGATCTTGCGATGGAAGAAGGTGGCAAGGGAGTCGCACAGGTTTAGAGAATGTGGGATGTCGTTGGTGTTGGATCTGGGGTTGGAGAGTTCCTTCACGATGTTGAAGAGCTTTTGATGTTGTGTGCATTGTTATCTAGGCGGTCTTTGAAGGGGCCCCTTATGCGGATCTGATGAGTTGATGGTGTCTGCTTTTGGCGTTCTTGTGGGCTGCGTGGCTGTTAAGTGTCTGTTCGCGGTGCAATTTCTTCTCTAGCTTACGGCAGGTTTGCTTGGAGGCCTGGAGGTAAACCAGTTGGCTTTCTTGCTGGTGTTTCTGTTCGAGGGTTTCTTGATCAGGGCATGGGTTTTGGCGCAGTCGTTGATCAATTGTCTGAGTTTAAGGGCGGCGGTGTCGGGGTCTGTGGGTCGGTGGGTGGGCTCCGGGCGAGGGTGGTGGTTTGCTGGTCTCCGGTGACTTTGCTGCACCTGCGGCGAGGGATCTGTTGGTTGTGGTGGTGCGTGGTGGGTTTCCGGAAGGTAAAGTGGATGCAGCGATGGTCGGTCCAGTGGGGTTCAGTGGTGCGGTTGAAGGAGCTGTGGGAGCTTACGGAGAAGATGGGGTCAAGCGTGTGGCCGGCAGAGTGGGTGGGTGAGGTGACGAGTTGTCTGAGTCAAAGGCTGATGAGGTTGTCAATCGGGGTGGTAGAGTTGCCGTCGTTGTTGTTCTCGAGGTGGAAATTCAGGTCCCCAAGAAGGATGTAGTCTGTGGAGGCGAGGGCGTTTGTACTGACATCGACGATTGAATCGCTGAACTGTGGTTGGGGTCCGGGGGGTCTGTAGACGAGGGTTCCTCTGAGGGTGGTGCTGGGATCGATGTGGAATGGGAAGAGCAGGTGTTTGGCGGTGCTGAGGGTGTCATCAGTGCTGGTCGAGACTCTGAGGGTGTTCCTGTGGATGATGGCGATTCCTCCTCCTACTCCGTTGGCACAGTCCCTGCGGGTCATTTTGTAGCCGTCCTGGATGGCTATGGCGATGTCAGGATCCAAGGAGGGGGTTCAGCCAGATCTCCGTCACGAAGGCGACGTCTGAGAACGTTGTGTCGAATAGGTCCCAGAGGTCAACGGCATGTCTGCAGGCAGAGCGGGTGTTGAGAAGGATGCATCTAAGGTGGTTGCGTTCTTGTGGGTGGCTTGGTGGATCGGATGCTGGTGAAGCTGCAGTTCCGGCAGGAAAAGGGTTCTTGGGTGCGCTTCAGGGCGGCCAGGAAGCAGGTGTTTGATCGTCCGGTGTTGAGTGCAAGGAGGGTGCTGGCATCGTAGTGGTGTCGGGCATCGTGGTGTCCGTTGGGTGCGAGGGGTTCTGGCACTGGGCATGGCCCAGGCGCGGACGGGCACAGATGGGCTTGCCTTTGGCGCGCCCACTGCGCGCGGCTCCGCAGCGGTCGAAATATAAGGGGAGGTGGGAGGGAGGAGCAGCTGGGAGGTGGGAGCAGGACGGCAAATGGGCGAGTGGTGGGGCGGGGCTGCAGGGGAGCAGTGGCGGGAAGGTGGTACAGAAGGCAAAGGCAAACAAAGAAAAAGGCAAAAATTACAGGAATGAAGAGAGGCATGAAAAAATACAGTTTAACACAACCATAAAATACAGTTAGCAGAGGCAACAATAACAGGCGCAGGCAAGAGCGGAAGGGCAGAGGAGGAGCGGCAAACTTACAGAGCGGCAGCAGCGGGCAACAGAGGCCCGGACACACAGGTGGTGCAGTGCGACGTGGGGAGCGGTCTAACCTGCATGCAGGGTCAAGTGTTGCTCCTTTTACCACACAGTGGCCGCCATATAAGGGAAGGTGGGAGGCGGGGAGCGGGGCGATGAATGGGTGAGCGGGGGGCGGGACCTCAGGGGAGCAGTGGCGGGAATGGGGTACAGAAGGCAAAGAGGAAAGAAGAAAAAGGCAAAAATAACAGGAATGGAGAAAGGCAAAAAAATATATAGTTTAACACAACCAGAAAATACAGTTAGCAGAGGCAACAATAACACGCGCAGGCAAGAGCGGCGAACTTACAGAGAGGTAGCAGCGGGCAACAGAGGCACGGACAAACGGTTGGTGCTGTGCGGCATGGGGAGCTGCCTTACCTGCAAGGCACAGAGAATGCAGAGTGAGGAGAACGTCTCAGGAGAAGTCGCCATGAGAAGAACATCTGATGAGGGAGCTGCAATGCTGTGGATTGCTCCAGAAGAGGAGCCAAGACCCAGAAGTGGAGGACCCAGAAGACGTCGCGAGAGAACGCAGGAAAACGATCCTGCTCTCCGACACGGAATCACAAGGTAAGTGCGGGAGAGTGAGGGGGCTACATGAGAATCCATGATGGAACACAAAGCGCGTTCTCGTCATATGCCTTTCCCTTTATGGCCCCAAGCGCTGCCCTTGCCTGCCAATGATTGTTGGCAAGCAGGCTTGCATTAATGGCTGTGGGCGGGGTTATCTGCGAGGCTGCCTAACACAAAGGCCATGCACAGCATGTGGTTGGCTGCCTGGGAGGAGTTCACGTTCTTCAGGTGGTTGACCCTGTTGCCAAACCTCTGCTCCTCAAAGTTAAAGGCTGTGTGCAGTGTGGGGTTGGCTCCCTGTGGGGGTTTGTCCAAGGGGGGTTGGCTTTAGGTCTGGTCATAAAATATTACTTTACATTAAAAAATATTAAATCCACTGAAAAAAAACAAAGGTTAGTGCAATGTTATAGTTTGGTGACTACGTCAGTGACATCATTAACATTTTGAACTCAGAAAACCACAGTAACTCACCAGTTATAGTTATATTTATAGTTATCTGAACTAAAGTTACTATAACTTGTGTTTTAAGGTAACAAACTCAAGCCTCTCCATGCACTGCTTATTACCTCACATGTTACACCACTCATGGCATCTTCTGTGACATCATTGATAATATCAGTGCAATATTTGCAATGAAATTATTTATGAGAAACATGTGCATGGTATGAGGGCAAGTTGTAGTTACTTTAGTGCACAAGCTAATTGAAGTCACAACTGAACTAACATCTTTGACGACAACACAGTGCATAATGGGGGAACGAGATATTGTTACTTGAAATAACTATAACTGATACATTTCAGTGTTTTTTTGTAGGTTAAAACATTACGGGCCTGGTTCATAAAGGTAAAATGAGACTGATGTCTAACTTTATGACTTTTGGTATTCACAGATGGAATTTACTACATGTAAATGCCCTTTGTGAATACCGAAAGTCATAAAGTTCAACTCTTTGAATCAGCCTCATTGTGTTTAAACTGGCATTTTCACTAATGCCACTTTCACCTTTTTTGTCAGTGAATATATTACCCAGTTGCAGCTGTCCGTATAGGTATAATTAGACCTGTGTTTCCATAGGAAAAGCATATTTTGGTATGCTTATAACTTTGACACCATTTGACAAAATCAGCATGAAACTTTCCGAAAAAAGTCTAATCTCCCTCAGCTCAATCCTGGAAAGTTTCAGGGTGATCGATCTAGCAGAGTAAAAGAAAAAGAGGGTCCCAAAACACTATTTCCCCATTATTTTTTCCATAGAAAAACTGAACAGAGATACCGCAAAATCCTGCTGAATGGTATTACACCTAATTTGGCTGAAAGCTTGATCTTGGTCAAGAAAGCTTATTTTTGTGATTTGGAGTAAATCTATTCAGATCTAATTGCCTGCCAATAGAAGGTGACTGCCGTCCTAAGACTCTGGACACAGACCATAGTCCTTTAAAATAAGGTGGAAGAAAATATAAGGTTCCAAGGTAGGGCATGCACCACGCCCAATAATAAAAAAACAAATTGCTGGCTCTGACCGACTACCATGGTGGTCGACCCAAACAAAAACACCTGCCCACACCTGGGGGGAGCATTGCTGGTTCCCACTGCAGGTGTCCCCTCCCTTGTTGGTTCATGGATGGGGAGCACTCACACACCTCCCCTTTAAAGCTATGTTTTGGCCCCGAGGATAGGGTCATTGGTGCAACTATTGGCTAGGGGATTACTGTGTGAGTCCCTCCCTTTAAAAAAATGTCCCAATGGGATGGGGTCCACGGGGAATACAAAGGGTCAGGGAGAAGGACTGTGTACCCCCCTCTTCTTAATTAAAGACCATTGCCCCAAGGTTTTGGGACCTGGCAGCTTGAAAGACTTGGGGAAAGGAGGCCTTGCACCCCCTACCAAATATTTTGAAAAAATCTAAAAAAAATCATTGCTGGCACTCACTGGTACCCATGGTGGGTGCTGGCAAGGAAGCTTGCGGTTCTGTATGGCCTCTTTTGCCCCGTCCCCATGGCCCTCACCAAAAAAGAAAAAGATCTGGGTGCCCCTAGTAGGCAGCAGGACACCCAAAATTAATTTTAAAACAGAATAATAAATGACTGGCAGGAGCAGAGGCACCATGATGCATTTTTTTAATAATGTTGTGGAGTGCTGCAGGGAACAAAGCAGCTCCCATACACCAACATTGAAATCATGATCCCAGGAGAACATACAATATTTTTTTTAAGCATTCTGAGCTGGAGGTTTATGCTCTTCAACTAGAGTACAAGGTCGTCTTATGGTTGTTTTTATGGTTGCATGTTGAGAGCTGAAAAATGTTGAAGGAAAAACTTAGAGACATGTTGGTTTTATTTAAAGACAAAGATAAAGTCTTTATTTTAACAGTTTTCACCCCACACAATACAATCAAAATAGAAGTGTTAAAAGACTCACAGACATGCTGATTTCTTTATTTATTAAAGCTTTATTGAACATTTTTAAAATCATCACTATTTTAAAATATTACTACTGGCCTTTGTGGGGTCTTCTCCACCTTTTTACATTCCCTCTCTCTGTTTTGCTGAGCTCTTTTTTGTTGGCCTAAGAACGCTGCACACTTTACTACTGCAACCTGGTGCTAAACTGCATGTGCTCTCTCCTTTAAACATGGTGAAATTGGCTAACACCCAATTTCAAGCATAATTTGCTTATAAGTCCTTAGTAAAGTGGTAAGACAGATACCCAGGGAATGTTAATTTAATGCTAATATTGGGCTTGCAGGAGTAGGTGTGTGACACAGTTCGGTTGTCTTTTAATATGTCCCTGCAATGCCATTGCAGCCTGTGTTTGCAGTTTTAAACTGCCATTTTGACCTGGTAAAGTACACCTTTTATCAGGCCTAAACCTTCCTTTTTAACCTCTCTAATTGACCCCTTGGTTAAGCCCTAAACAGCCCAGGGGGCAGGGTGTGTTGTATTCAAATAGTTGTATATGCACTTTTAAGTGGAATATATCATGGCAGTGTAAAACTCTTAAATTTATTTTTCATTTTCGCAATGCGTACCGCTCCCATAGGATATCATTGGTTTGCCTTATTGCTTTTAATAAGTTTTAAGACTTGATTGGAAGCAGTTAGGAAAGTCATGTGTGGTGTCTTAGGTATTGTAAATTAAAACCCTCTTCAGTGGAAAAGTGAATTTTAGATCGCAATTTTGAAAATGGCACTTTTAGAAAATTGTCATTTTTTTTGTCTTAACAATTTCATGCCTAAAGCCTGTTCCTGGGTCACATATCTAGGTGTAGTTGACAGTTGGCCTTTGTGTATTTCTCCCAGAAGTGTCCCAATAGAAAGTGTTAGTGTTGGCAGGATGAGTCATCTCTGGCAGAATGGGGGTGCAAAGCTGTGATCTACCACACTTACAATTCCAAGGCATATATTCAGCGCACATACAAGGGGATTCACACTAGGCTATTGTGCCTCAAGACAGACTGGGAGGAGGTCAGTGAGGCTGGAATTGCCAGACATCTCTGTAGGGGTAAAATTCCAAAAGCTTCTCCCACTTTAAAGTAGGTACCAGATTTAAATAAGGGAACCTCAGACCCACTCTTCAGTACACTCCTGGGCCTGTGGAAACTACAGAAGAAGGGAAGCCCCTGCAGCCCTGCTGCTTCAGACCTGTAATGCTTGCTGAGAAGGAATACTGAACCTGTTCCCTGATGTCATTTGAGAGTCCTGATGTCATTTGAGATGTCATCAGTGATATCATCAGTGACTTTACTGACCATGTCATGAGTGATGCAATATGTGAGGTCATAAGCAGTGTATTGCCAGGGCGTAAGTTTTAGTTAGCTGAGAAAACTATATTTGCTGAATTTCTATGGTTTTGTATGAGTGAAATCTGAGCCTACCTATAATGTTCCTGTAACCGTTGTTTTTTCAGTAAATTTCTAAGGTTTTTAAAAATATTTATTTGCTAACTATAACGTCCCTGTAACCTTTGTTTGATTTTGTGAATTTGTAAGGTATTTTCAATTGTGTTTCCTAACTTTAATGTCCTGTAACCTTTTGTTTTTTTCAGTGAATATATATGTTATTTTAAATGCTATTTCATAGCTATAACGCCCATATAACCTTAAGTTTTTTTCTGTGAACTTTTGTTTTAGATTGTATTTCCTAACTGTAACATGTAACATTTGAGAGTGACTGTGTGGGTCTGTGAGTGGGTGTGTGAGTGCCTGTCTGGGTCTGCGAGTGAGTCTCTGAGTGGTGTGAATGGACTGTGAGTAGATGTTTGGCTGTGTGTGTCTGTGAGTGGGTGTGTGAGTGATTGCGTGTATCTGTGAGTGGGTGTGAGGTCTGTGCTATAGATTTTATTCATTTGCATACTTAGGGTATTAAAATGAAAAACCCTGGACTCTGCCCTCACCAGCAGGCAGAGGAAAATACAAGCTTATAAATATTCCCCTTATAGAGCCATTTTGGATATAAAATAAAATTGAAAAAACCTTACAAATGTAATAAACAAATCATAGGTTACATGGATGTTATAGTTGGGAAATAGAATATAAAAAAACATCGAAATTCACTGAAAGAACCAAAGGTTACAGGGATGTTATAGTGAGAATTTAGCATTTAAAAAAACATAGAAATCACAGAAAATCCAAAGGTTTCAGGGGCATTATTGTTAGGAAATAGGATTTTTTTTAAACTTAGAAATTCAGTGATAAAAACAAAGGTTATAGGAACGTAATAGTTAAGTTGATAGCGCCAAGACGCCCACGGGCATAAGTATGCGCTCTACAAATTGTAATAATAAATAAATAAATATTTCACTGGTACAAAACCAGAGAAATTAAGCAGTTATAGTTAGCTATAACTCGCGACCCCACAATGCACTGCCTATGACCTCACATATTACATCACTCATGACAGGGTCAGTGACATCACTGATGACATCTCAAATTACATCACTAATGATATCACTGATGGCATCATCTACAGAATTTCTGACACACCCACTCACACCCCCATATAACCTTTCATACACCCACTCCAAATTTCACACTTCCATTCTCAATACCACACACCCATACCAGTACTTACACACCCACTCTCTGCTTTATAGACCTACACACACATCCACTCAGTCACCCATGCAGCCACTCTTACACCAACTCACTCACTAATACAGCCACTGTTATATACACTCATACACCCATGCAGTCTCTTGTACACTGTCAGTCACTCATGGAGCTACTCACATACCTACTCACTCACTTAGAGTCATTCACACTACCATTCTCAATATCACACACCCATACCAGTACTTACACACCCACTCTCTGCTTTATAGACCTACACATACACATCCACTCAGTCACCCATGCGCCACTCTTACACCAACTCACTCACTAATACAGCCACTGTTATATACACTCATACACCCATGCAGTCTATTGTACACTGTCAGTCACTCATGGAGCTACTCACATACCTACTCACTCACTTAGAGTCATTCACACAGCCATTTACTTACTTTTACAGTTATAAACTCTCACTCACTCATTCAAATATGATACTAACACGTACTCACTCACCTATCGGTCACTGACACCAGCACACACTCACGCATACAGCCACTATCACAATCCTGCCCTCGCACTTACAGTCACTCATATTATCCAACACTCATCTATACTGTCTTTCACATATCGAGTTACTCACCATATACTTATATAGTTTATATATAAATATATACATAGATATAAAGAGATAGCTATAAATAGATGGATATAGATATAGGTATATAAATAGATAGATGTAGTTACCTTCACCCCTTGATAAAGCTAGTAGGCCAGGCCCACTTTTTATGGTTTGGTGTTGTGACATTTGAGAAAGTCATTTGAGAAAGTCAGTAAGTCTTCTTGAATGTGGCCAGGACCGGCGAGACCAACCACAAGCTATGCATGCCAGGAGACAGTGCATGGTTTGGCTATTTGTGAGGGGTTGGCCGCAGGGCTTGTTGGCTGTGCACAGCAATGGGTTGGCTTCCCACAGGGTTTTGGATGCAAAGCCTGGCCACAGGCTAAGCCCCGCGGGCAACTTCCAATTGTGAATTGCCTGTAAGCAGTGCCTGACGGGGTTGAATTCCCACTAGGAGGAGGATGCAGGGTCTGGCCTTTGACCAGGCCTTATTGTCAACCCCAGGCTTCACATAGCCAAAAGCCATGCGCTGCGTGGGGTTTGCATTAACTTATGGTAGTAACATATTACTTTACGTTTAAAAAACCCTGGAAAGCCACTGAAAAAAACAAAGGTTAAACTGATGTTATAGTTAGGTAGAGTAATATTATCTGAATTTGTCTGATAAAACAAACTGTTTTAAATGAGCAAAACAATCGAAATTCAACAGTTATCTCAGGTAACTATAGCTCATGCTCTAAGGTAACTATAACTCACGTCCTTGTCATGCACTGGTAATTACCCACATATTGTATTAATCATTACATGTTCTATGACATTGTTGACAATATCACTGTAACATTTGCTCAAAGAATTTGAGCGAAGTCTCCTCATTTATTTAGTGCTCCCAAAGAATTTTCCGTTTCATTCGAATGTTGAGTTTGGAAGAAAGACTATCTGCTTATATTCTTTTTTTTTATAAAAAATGTCTTTATTGATTATATCCTTATTTTTTTGTAGTATTTTGGGTTTTGAATGTACAATCAGCCGACACGTGTTTTGCCCCAATTGGTCTATTGGACAGGGCTTTCTCAATGCTTAACACATATTCATAATGATAAGATGCAGTTTCCTTCAGATTAGACATGAAATATATTGTATTGGTTTTCAAGCCAACAAGAATATAAACTGTAATTGTATTTCAGTAGAGCAGCAGTCTTGGGGCAATCCCTCGTTCTGAATGTTGTGATGACATGATTTGTTGAAAAATAAATGTGTTTATTTCTTTAAGATGTTGATCTCTTCCTTTATTAATTTTGGGTTTGTCATTACTGTTTGCTCAATATCATCAAGAGTAAAACCTGAGAATTTCCACCAACAATTTGAAAGAGACCCACCTCTAAATCTGGCCCATCATAGAGAACAAACACATTTCTTTTGCCTCACCCTAACTCTCTCTATATGAGCACTAATGCCAGGCTAATACAACCCTCTCCCTCCTTGTGGTGTAGGACCTGCTTTGTGTGCATGTTATGTTAGCATGGCTTATTAGAAGTTTAAACGTCATTTTACCCTTTGCTGCTTTTGCACACGACACTGAATAGGTGTTTTTGTAAGTTAGCCTTCACGAAGGTCTACACACGAGAAAAGGTTTGTTTTCGACATCTCTAGACTTACATCGTGCCACTAGTCTGCACAGTGAGTGCTAAAGCCGTCAAGGTTATCATAAAATGGGAGCTATTTTTCGACATGTTCAGGTAGCTCTTTTAGACACAACAATTTGTCAGCTGTGAGCCAAGTAAGATTCTGGCGTCCTTATTATCACACACTTGCCATGATTTCGCACACTTGGAAGATTACCGTTTCTAGGGATGCAGAGAGCCTATGCTGATCCAGATGTAATTTACTCTTACTGAGCGGAAAGGTAATGGGGTCCCCTACACAAGCCTAAAAGACCTTATAATACATAGTTCCTATATAGGGAGAGTGTTCTCACTTTCCACCATTCCTGAGATGGTCCTAAGTTGCATGTTCTAGGTTGTCTAATTATTAGTTACTTTGCTATAGGATGAAGAGCTAATGTGACACTGATGCTGGCTGGTTGAGGTTTACTAGGTACTGAGGTGAGTTTCTGGGAGTCGGAGTCAGTACAAGTCGTTCTAACAAAAGTACCGCAGCATGTTTTTTCGGCTCGCTGGTGCCCCGGTGTCACAACATTAACCAAGATTTGAGGTCAGATACCTTAGATCTGTCCATAAACTACAAGGGTGGTGAGTACAACCCCCCCACTTTCATTTTAGGAGCCACAATGAGCTCTTAACCAATTGGTCCTGACGAAAGCCTCTAGAGGTTCCAAGAGGCTGAAACATGTTGACCACTTTCACCAGTGCGATAGACCACTAACTAGGCCTATAAACGCATGTCCTTGTTTTTAGTTTCCTACATCATAGATCTCAAGAATAAAATACACAAGACTTGGTGTTTGGAATTTTATTTCACATTTTGTAGCACACGTATGTCCTCTTTTATTTCTGGCCACTACTGTCATTCCAGTTGGTCTTCCTCCATGTGGAGGTCAGCATACTGAACAAAGGAAAAGACCCAATGATCATGCTGTTGCGGCACAAGAAGGCGGAGAATCAACATATACCACCCAACGCCTGTGTCTGTATCTGAGGGTTTATTACAATGATGGCCACCCATGTTATTAAGACCCTTTTAACACAGGACAAGTGGTCCATTCTCCCCCATCTTGATTTTGAGTTTCTGGTACACCACTATTCACTGATGTCCTAGGTCTCTGTGCACAGTTCTGTGTATGAGCAGGATCTTCGCAATATAGCGCCGCCAACGAGTGTGGTCTTATTGTGAGACACTTGAGTAGTGCTTATATCAGTCTAGGACCCCCTCACTATTGTTTCCGGTTGACAGTAGTGATGGATAAAACCTACATATAGTTACATAGGTCTTTTCAAGCTTGATATTTCAAAACGGTTTTCTATTGAATTACTACCCTGTTGTGCCTTTATATATTGCATTGTACTTATCTTATACTGTGTCAATTTGGCTGTGGTTGATATCCCAGCACACAGACGCTTGGCTGTGCGGAATCATTTGTAGGATTTCCTAATTTCATTGGAAGGGCAGGCAGTTGTTTTTGTTGTTTCAGCTGACGCAGCATACCCGTTTGAGCTGTTTTACTCATGGGTCATGTTTCCTGCAGTGGACGCAGTATCTGGTGTATTTCACACTTATAACCCAGCTGCCGCTCCTGCAGTGTATGCTCCATATAGGACACAGGAAGTTCCGCAGCATGCCGTTTGGTTTATTGGCACCCTCCCACGTGTTACATGGCGGTCAGACAAAGACCGTTGTCAATCCAAGGCGCTACTTGGCCTGTTTTAGCTGCTTATACCCTGCATCCTAATGCAGGGCTGCTAACAGCTCCACAACTACGACCCCTTTATGCCTCTGCTGTGTCAGTGATAAAGGGTCTGGTTCATTACATTACCCGCAACCTCCCGGGTGGGGCCCCTGGTGGTGCAGCGCATCCAGTTGGAGCGGGCGGACTGACACCTAGTCCCAACATGGTTAATGCGGTCATGGGCAAGCGTCGCCAAGATAAGGATGAGATGTCTTTTTGGCTTGCCGAGAAATTCGACCAACTGGAAGCAGTATTCCCAAATACTACTCCTGTGGAGAAACACATGATCCTTACTATAAGTTTGCAGAAATACTTAGTGCGATACGTAAATGACTGTACAACTTGGGGTGTGATTTTTTAGGCAGTCTATACTAGGTGCTTCGGCACCCAGTGAATGGTTGTCCTGCCCTCAGTCATTAAGCGTGTTCAGGATGAACACAGGCCAGAGGCAGCTGTGCAGTTGGGAATGCGACTCTTGGGAGCGTTTGACATGGTACGCGATCTAGTCCTTGCAAATCTTAAGGGAGATGCAGTGAGTTTCCAGGTGTCTAATGCTTTGCGCGATGTCCCCTACTCCGACAATCCCGTCAGTTACCGAGAATTATTACGGAGGCTTATAAGACCGTTGGCCGTAATAGTTTGGGTATTAATCCTTTTGCTAAAAAACAAATACAGCAGCAAACTCAACAAGCGTCATCTGATAAAGATTAACGCCCAAAAGTTCAGAAACAAAATAGGAGTAAGAACAAAAAAAAATGGGAAACAGCAACAGAAACAGGGGTCCCGTCCTGCTTCACCTACACCTGCCTCTACTGAGCGTACATATGAGTTGCGCGACCGCAGTACAATAAAGTCGCCTGATAGATTTCAGGTTACTGAACAAGTTCTCCTCGCTTTTTGCAGGAAACATCGGTCTCACCCACCAGTGGAGGAGACGGCGGCAGAGGTCGTGGTGCCCAGCAGAGCCATGAGCAGCCTCGCAAGGCTGACAGAGAAGGCAAGCATGACGAATCACCACAACAGAGACCCCAGTTTCAGAAGAAGAAAGTTGCTGCAGTAGCAGCAAGATATGGCACAGATAGTTAGAACGTAGCTTCGGAATCAGACATGGGTGTGGACACTGTTGGACAGCGTGGCGGAGATTACCATAGTGCGAGAGGCCCTGCGTCCACTACTGAAGGTGACAGTGACTGACATCTTTGTTGTAGTTGAGACAGCAGACACCAGAGTGGCTCCCCCTGACAGACTTTATGAAATTGTCCTTGTAATTGAAGGTGACATAGAACGTACCATAAAAGGGGTATTTTGGGAAAATCTAACTACTACCTATGACATACTGTTGGCTGAGGTCGATTGGCCCTCAACTTTTGTCTTAGCGCTCCCCAAGGGGAGGAGATAATCCTCCCTAGTTTCGCGCACACAGTGCCGAAAGAGCAGGCGCTGCATTTTGCAGAAGATTGGGCTAAGGCGCTTGTGCCAGCTTTGTACCGAACTCATTGTGGATGGGGCAAATTTTCCCCTCAACATGAGATTCCTTTGCGGTCAATGCCACAGCCTCAACCCCAATACCCCATGCGGTGAGAAGCAAAGGCTTCCGTTGCGGAAATCCTTGAACAATTGGAATATCAAGGTGTAATTGAAACGTCTGTGTCTCCGATGAATAACCCCCTTTTTACTGTGACCAAACCTGATGGTTGGTACCGATTGGTATTGGATTTTCGCCACTTAAACTCACATTGTCGTATGTGCGCGGTGCGGAATGCTAACAGTTCTGCTCTTGTGGATAGTCTTGTGCATAAACGGTTCAAAACCACATTTGACATATCCAATGTTTTTTGCCCACAATCTGTCCCCACTTAGCAGTCAATGGACAGCTTTTAACGGTGGTGGCAAACAGCGCCAATTTCACTGTTTGGCTATGGGCTATAAGAACAGTCCAGGTGTCTTTGCCGCCCGCGATGTCTCTCTCTTGGAGGGGATCGACACAGATGCATGTTCGTATGTGAATGGCATTTATCTCACAGATGACGAATTATGGCCGCATCTGTGCCAAGTGGACCGCATCATTTGCAATTTTGCAGATTTTGGCTACAAATTTAACTTTGCAAAATTTCACATTGCAGAGTACACAGTGTTGTTCCTGGGCTACGAGCTCAACTATAAAGGTAGAGATCTAGCTCCTCACTTCCTGGAGAAATGTGCACTTTTACGAGCTCCCACAACACTGAAGAAACTACAATCTTTACTGGGCTTTATGAATTTCGGGCGTACCTACATTTCTGAATATGCCCAGTGTATCAAGCATCTTTACGCTTTGATACAACCTTCTTTTTCCAAATCGTGCTAGCTGATTGAGCATTCAGCCATCTTGCAATCTTTGCAGGCTGATTTGCTTGAATCTAAATTCTTGCTGACCCGTGATAACCACACCAACCTGGTAATCAGAATCGTACCTGGGGCGGTGGGTTTCAGGTACCTCACTTTTAACGAGGGTGACACAGTCGCGATCGCTTACAAGTCACACTTGTACACTTCGGCTGAGTTGCGGTTTTCCACTGTGGAAAAAGTTTTGACTGCAGTGCAAATGGCGATTCTTTAGGAACGTACACTGTCGCAGGGAAAACACATTTTGGTTGTTACTCCGTATCCTGCCTTAGAGGCAGTGACGAAAGCCAGTGTACCAAATTCCAAAGCTTTGCACCCTCGGTGGATACAATGGGCCACGTCCTTGACATCTCCGGATGTCATGTTCATTTTTAATTCCTCATTGCAGCCTCAAGTGTTCTTGCAGTATGAATTTGTTCATCCTGCTCCTCTGACAATGCACCCACTTGAGGATTTCCGTTGTATCATTTACACTGACGGAAGCGCGCAAGCGGCTATGAGTTCAAAGCACGCATATTCTTCGGCCTGCGAAATTGTGGTTGGTACTATGGTGGATGGTGAATTCAAGTCCGATGTCATGCATACTCAGACATTAGGGGACTGTACCGCCCAATTGGCAGAGCTCCGTGCTCTGATGCTTGCATTAGAGTACACGGACCCCAGTGTGACCAATCTTATTGTAAGTGACTCTTACTACTGTGTTCAATCCTAAAATGACAACCTACCCTTCTGGACTCAAAATGATTATTGTGACTCCAAGGGGCGCACAATAAAACATAAAATGATATGGGTTCGAGTGGCTGAGCTTAAAGAGAGGCTACCACTTGTCTTTGTGATTCATACTCTGGGTCAGCAGCGTGATGGAGTTGACGCTGTTGGCAACTGTCTCGCGGACGAAGCTGCAAAGACAGCAGTTGCAACATATGCAGTAGCAGCGGTTACACGTTTGGCGAAATGCCTGAACTTGCTTCTGTCTTATTCGAACTTGAACTCTGTGTTCTATGACTCTTGCCCCCTTCATTGTGCATTCCTCAAATAAGGGAGGGTGTAGTATGGCCTAGGGCCTGCTCTGCGTGCATGTTATGTTAGAATGGCATAGTAGAAGTTTAAACGCCATTTTACCCTTTGCTGCTTTTGCACACGACACTGCATAGCTGTTTTTTTAGTTAGCCTTCACAAAGGTCTACACATGAGAAAAGGTTTGTTTTCGACATCTCTAGACTTACATCGTGCCACTAGTCTGCACAGTGAGTGCTAAAGCCGTCAAGGTTATCATAACATAGGAGCAGTTTTTCGACATGTTTGGGTAGCTCTTTTAGACACAACAATTTGGCAGCTGTGAGCCAAGTAAGATTCTGGCGTTCTTATTATCACACACTTGCCATGATTTCGCACACTTGGAAGATTTCCGTTTCCAGGGATGCAGAGAGCCTATGCTGATCCAGATGTCATTTACTGAGCATAAAGGAAATAGGGTCCCCCACACAAGCCTAAGAGACCTTCTATAGTTTATAATACATCATTCCTATATAGGCAGGGTGTTAAAACTAGGCGCTATAGCACCTGTTTTCACCATCATTGTAATATGATTTCTCCTTTTGTATTTTATGGAATTGTAACCATGCTGACCATATTATTTTTAATCATATGTCTGCTTATGTTGGCTAAGATACTGTAAATGAGATCACGTTGTTAAAATAAATATTTAACCTTACTGTGTCTCTTATTTACTCCTGTTGTGGACTGGTATGAGAGTATAAAAAAAGATTGTTCTCACTTCCCACCATTCCTGAGATGGTCCTAAGTCACATATTCTAGGTTGTCTAATCATTGGTTACTTTGCTATAGGACGAAGAGCTAATGTGACACTGATGCTAGCTGGTTGGGGGTTTTTCTAGGTACTGAGGTGAGTTTCTGGTACACCACAATTCACTGATGTCCTAGGTCTCTGTGCACAGTTCTGTGTATGAGAAGGATCCTTGCAACAGTGGGCTGAGCAGGGATATTCGTCACATGTAGCTGTTGAAGAATGGTTTTACCGATTTAAGTAACTGGCAACCCTTGCAGGTCCAAACAATGATGAGGCCACAAATAATGTGGTTTCTCATTTGAATTTGAGCAGGTGAACCCTCAAACAACATGAAAGAAGATTGATTCAGCTGAAAGTCCAAGACAGAGGCCAGCACAACTCAACTGAATAAAGCAATGTAAAAAAGTCAAAATATAAAATATCATAAAGTATATCATATAAGGGGGCGCTAGAGGGCACACTGCGGAATGGCTGGCTCTTGAGACAGCTCCGCAGGACGGGTGCCGTTAACTAACAGAAAAACGGTGCTACAGCTGACCTCGGCGAGATCTGAAGACAGATATCACAATCGGAATGTGTCCCTGATGCAGCGAGCGGACCTTTGGCCCCGAAAACGGTTTCGTCCACCACTTATCGGCAGATAAACAGCGTTCACGTCCTGCAAGTCAAAATGGCGGTGCCCAGGATCACAGTCCGATAGACGCTAGACCCCTGCCAGTGAGCTTATGACAGCCCGGAACTGCTGCAAGAAGCGTGGAACTACTGCGACTGGCTGCGGATGAGTGCGGTATGGGACTGCTTTTCATTTAAGGCATTTCGAGCCCGCACTGTCTGCAAGCTCCACGCAGTGCAAATGACATCTAAAATGGCGGCGATGCAGATATCCGCACAGACCGGAGACACTGTCTGTGGTGAGGTGCGCGAAGACCGGAGCTGAACTGCCTGCGGCCGCTGTGACCACACGAATGCGAGCGTGGATACACCTAACATTGCCCAAAAGAACAACGGCGCTTGTTCTTGTGCGCCAAGGCTGCAGCGACGCGACAAATTCCAACTGACCACGCACCGTCGCGCTGGACCACGGAGTGAGTACTATATAATGAACATCATGCGCATGAATGCACTAACGCCTGCCTTCCCCCATATGTCCCTGGCAACATGGTAATGCCTCAAAAACCGTGACTGTTGTTTCTGGCAGCCCCTAACCGGCATAACGGCAGCAGACCCGAGCACTATCTATCTAGTGCATTGCAGGCGCTGAGGCATGTGTTGCTGACACGCATCTAAATGATCACCACTTGCAACCATTGACTACTTTGGAGGCGGCACTGCTGATCGAGATTTGTCACGTCGCAGCGCTACTAACAAAGGTTACAACAATCTGGACACCGCCCACCGCGCCCACTGCGTGTAACTGGCGTTGACCCGTGCTGTTGAGATGGCGGAGCTGCTGTGCACGGGGCTGCACTAAGTGATACTGCACTAACATTCGTCTTTCACCCTATTCCTCTGCCCAGACTGCGCCACTAAGGGACCGTACACAAAGAAGCATACAAAGGCGGGAACGCGTCACACGTCGCTGCAGATCTCCAAGGCATAGCGGGGACCGTTTTGCCGCCAGTACACTCAGCTCCTCGGGATAACGCGATGGGGAAGCCGGAGAAGCAACAGACAAAGCTCCAGTTTGAAGCCAGAAAGCAACCATAGAACTATAAGAAAGAAGGACAGGAAACTTAACCATAACAACCTACAACAAGTCCAGATTAATTCCGAATACGAAACACTGAACAGTAATAACTCTGGGAAACAACTGACCTGCCTCCTACTCAACTGTAGATCGGCCACCAAACATGCATCAGACATAGCAGACCTCATCATCAACAAGGAAATTGATCTGGCAATACTTACAGAAACGTGGCTATCGGAATCATCATCTCCAACCATGGATCTCTTAGTACCACCTGAATATAACATTGTGAGACTAGATAGACCAAGAAAATCAGGAGGAGGAATTGCCTGCATTCACCGATCAGAGATAGCGGTCAACCAAATTCAATCTGACCCTCTAGAATCCTGCGAATACTTAGGTCTCAATATAAAATCAGCAACGAATCAAAGATGCAATATACATGTGTTTTACCACCCACCAGGAGAGAACGCGAAGTTCATAGAACAGTTAATGGAGATCATTACGACCAACTCTAACAGGAATGCCAATAACATATTCTTAGGAGATTTCAGCTTACACTGGGATGACAGCAACGACAAACTAGTCAACACGCTCAAGGATTTCCTTGCTGAGCTAAATCTCAACCAAGCATGCACGCAAGCTACACACTCTAAAGGAGCAACACTTGACTGGATTATATCAGATAACAAAAATGCATGAATCCTCTCAATAACACCATGTGACTGGTCGGATCACTATGCAATAACATTTCGGATACCCATAGTAAAAAAGGGCAAGACTGTTCAACCTGCCAATTTCAAAAAATGGATTCGAGACACAAGAGAGGCTAATATTGATCTATTAGTAGAAAGTTGTGAGAGAGATTTAAAGCCACCTAGCAACTTACAGAATGCAAATGAGTTGACAGAGCATTATATAACCTCAGTCGGGAATATAGTCAACAAGACCTTGCCACTAAAACTAAAAAGAATAACGGAGAAGACGAAAAACCCATGGTTTGACGGATCACTGAATGAAGATAGGCGCAAACTAAGAATGGCAGAAAGAAAATGGAGACAACACCCATCATCCCCTGAGCTGAAAGCCCTCAGAAAAATTAGAAGCCAATACAACAAAAAGATCATCAACTCCAAAAAGGAATTCATAAGATCGGAACTGGATAATGCCAAAAACAGACCACGGAAACTCTTTGAAATCCTGAAAAAACAATCAAACAAACTTACCAAAACAGCTCATGAAAACATAAAAACATCTCTAAGTAGCGAGGAATTTTCAACATTTTTCACGGAAAAAGCCAAAGCGCATGAAACAGAGCTCCTAAGTGCAGCAAATAACCTCCCCATCCAACCATTGACTGCGAATGACCCCAACTCGACTACAGTGTGTAACATAACAAAAAAAAGGCAAACTGGAACACATTCGAATTATATGATCAGAACACGATCGCCAAAACGCTATCGAAAATCAAACCTAACAACCACTACCAAGATCCCCTACCCGCGAAATGTTTAAGAGAAATTAACCATATTGTGGTTCCAATCTGGACCAAAATAATAAATGCATCATTATCACAAGGGACCCTCCCAGACTGCCTAAAAACTGGTCAAGTTGTTCCATTGATCAAAAAACCGACTGCAGATGCTACAGACCCGAATAACTTTCGACCAGTGACCAACATCCCTCTATTGGCCAAACTAATTGAGAAATGCGTGCAGGGACAACTGAGCCAACACATCACTAAGTTCACTTTACTAGACGAATGCCAATCGGGATTCAGGTCAGGGCATAGCACGGAAACAGCGATCCTCCATATTGTTGATGATGCACTACAGGCTCTTGATCGAAATCAAGCATGCCTGCTAATTCTCCTGGACCTATCATCGGCATTTGACACAGTAAATCATGAAGCATTACTGGCCAGGCTACAGGACAGGATGGGAATATCTGGAAATGTGCTGAAATGGTTTGAATTTTCCTACGGAACAGAACTCAACGATTCCTGGTCAATCAATCATTTTCACCATCATCCCCTAACTCAATCGGAGTCCCTCAAGGATCAACATTATCCCCTGATCTGTTTAATTTGTATGTCGAACCTCTTACAACAATTCTCAGAAATTCACAGATATCGTATCATATGTATGCGGACGACACGCAAATATATATAAAGATCGCCTCCCTTGAAGACATTGAGCTAATGAATGAAACTCTAAAAAGGGCACTGCAATGGTTAACCACCAATCATCTGAAGCTAAATGCTCAAAAAACAGAGTTCTTATTAATCTCTCCACCAAGGTGCGCTACGGAAATAAAGGAATGGACCAAGTTGGTGACCGCGCTCAACTGCTCCCCGACTCTAGTCAACTCAGCTAAGTCACTAGGAATTACTCTAGACGAGAATCTTGACATGAAAGCTCACATTAATTCTATGGCAAAAAGCGCCCGCTTCCACCTAAATTACCTAAGAAAATTGAAACCATTCATCTCTGAAGCAGATCTGAAACTGGCAATCCAATCTTTAGTCACCTCTAGGATTGAATATGGTTGCACCACCTTAGCAGGTTTACCAAAAACATCCACAGCACCACTAAAAGCTTGCCTCAACGCTGCGGCGAGACTCATCACCGGATCAAGGAAGTTTGACCACATATCTCCTCACCTGAAAGCATTAAACTGGCTACCCTTTGAGGCCAGAATTCAACTAAAGATAGCATGTATCACCCACAGAGCACTCCATCACAAGACTCCTGGATACCTATCTAAGAAAATTGAGCTATCTGGAGGCAGCAGACCGGCTAGAAATGCCAAAGAACTGGTGCTGCGTCCAGCCATATTCAGAAAGGAAAAAACTTATGACAGAGCGTTCACAGGAGCTGCCCCCAGAATCTGGAACTCACTCCCTCCAAGCATTAGGAAGATTCCTAATACCTTAACATTTAAGCGAGAAGTGAAGAGCTTCTTAATGAGTAAATACCTCATATAGACTAGGTTATGGTTCACTATGGGATCGAATTCTATCCTCAAACTAAATACTACCTCATCAGAAAGGGAAGGACTGACGTGAATTAGATGAAAGATAAACATTGGTTTAAAACTGAAGACTCTCCTTTGTAACTAAAATATATACCAATTGCTACCTCATGTCAAATGAACTCATACAGTTACCTCACATAGTAAACTATATTACCGCTACCTCATATGTACGACGAAAAGGACAAATGACATAAACTATGCTGTATAGTGAATTCGTATTATAATCGACTAACCTGAGTGGAAAGTATAGTAACCTGAGTGGAATGTAAAGTAGTTATATAAGCACTAACTATAGCCATATAATTATCTATCTCATAACTATTTGTTGTTTGATGGTTAACATCATGTTGATACTTATCCTACTTCTATGTGAAGCGCTCTGATACCCACGGGTCTTGTTTGCGCTATACAAAACTTTCAATAAATAAATAAAATAAATATTAAACCAAAAAACACGACCACACCCCCATACACTGAGGGCGACAACGACGCGGAAGGGGGAGGCGGAATGGAAGATGTCCTCCGGGCGATCCAACACAGCCTACAGGAAATGAATGGCAAATTGGACAATCTAGCGCTCAGAGTGGACAACATGGCCGCCAAACTAGACAAGCACGGCGAGCGGCTTGTAGAGGCAGAAACTAGACTATCTGCGGTCAAAGACGAATCCAGATCCACGACTACGTCCTGCGCGATCATGGAGAAATCAATGGACTCGCTACGCGCTATGGTCGAGGACCAGGAAGCCAGATCTAGACGCAACAACGTCCGCATAGCGGGCCTGCCAGAATCGACCAACACTGGCAAAATGGAGCAATACGTGGAACAATTAAGGAAGGACTTATTCGGTGGTAAAAATCTGTCATCGGTGTTTCTGGTGGAACGAGCGCACCGGTCCCTTGCGCCCCGTCCGACACCGGGAGCTCCGCCACGGATTATAATAGCCCGCATGCTCAACTACAGGGACCGGGACACGATCTTGCGGTTGGCACGAGAGAAAGGGGACATCACCCACCAAGGCAACAAGCTTGAATTTTACCCGGACCACACCATGGCAGTTCAAATGGCCCGAAAAGAATACGGCCCAGTTAAGAAAAAATAGCGGAATCTGGGTATTGAGTACGCCATGCTCTATCCGGCCAAACTCAAAGTAACTAATGCAGGTAAATCCACGATTTTGCTATCGCCACAGGCTGCACAAGACTATCTCAAGAAATTCGGCCGCAGGCGCAGAACGAG
Source organism: Lissotriton helveticus (assembly GCF_964261635.1). Classification (NCBI taxonomy): domain Eukaryota; kingdom Metazoa; phylum Chordata; class Amphibia; order Caudata; family Salamandridae; genus Lissotriton; species Lissotriton helveticus. The sequence goes on along the minus strand of NC_136061.1, from coordinate 872,266,061 downwards.
TGGGCGCGAACATTTGCACAGTGATACGGAATAAGCTGCTCATTCAAGGTAACTTTGCTCTTTTACTTCTTAAGCCACATTGAGCGGCAGAGCTGCACGCTGCAGGTTTGTGATCACCTGGCTGGGACGAGAACTTGACTCTTGCTGCGGCCTACTGTACACACATTCACCCAAGTGCACTTATGGGGAACTATAAACTATTAAGGGCAGGTGATACTTATTGGCTGTGGGTCAACACCGCCCGCCGAGCGCGGGGCGTTGCTAAACTGCCCTCCACACTGCACATCTGGACACTTGCCATCCCCCGTGCAGATTACTGGACAACACTTTCATGTGCGACATGTTGACTTAAGTTTACCTTTCCTGTTCGCAACCACCGCCTATTGCGATCCTTAATGCTAATCTCTTGCAACACATGTGAATGCTTTACTTATCGGACCTCACTGTCTCCAGCTATACTTTTGTTCTTGGCAACTGCATAGGTTGCCACACAGCCTAAGGCACTGATTCAATGTAACATGTGTACTGTCAGGCACCCATCCACATCCACACTGTGGATGGAGATGTGTGCAGCTAGTGGACCCCCCGAAAGGGTGTTCCCCTACAAAAGTTTTCTCCGATGTTTGGTTATTTCAGGGACATGGCTTTGGCAAAGTTGAAATGCTAAAGTGGGAGGGGGGAGTGAGGGGGGGTTCGGTGTTTGTTTACTTTACATCACTGTACCTGAGAAGCATTGCAAGCTCCGTAACACTGGAATTATTGCCTTCTAGCAACTGTTGTAAAAATGTCCGTACGCTACATTACAAGGTAGGGCAGAATAGATCAGCTGTCTTACTATACCACTATACTGATGACCACTGATATGTCACGATCCACTTGCCTAAACTTTATCACATGGAATGTGCGAGGCCTGAGTAACCCTAAGAGAATTCGCCAAATATTTGCCTATTTCAACAGATTAAAGGTAGATGTGGCGTTCCTTCAAGAAACGCACATAGCGGCTAATACTGCCACCACTATGGGGGCTAGATGGGCTGAAACGGCACACCACTCACAATACTCCTCCTACTCCCATGGTGTCAGCATTCTAATACGTAAAGGGGTGCACTTTAAGGTCACAAATGTCCTAAAAGACGCAGCAGGTAGAAGCGTAATTGTTGTAGGCAATGTGCGCAACCAACACATGGCGTTGATTAACACATATGGCCCGAACACAGACAACCCCGATTTCTTTACCAGGCTATGGCGCACCATCTCTGACTTACGGGTCACAAACCTTCTGTGAGGCGGAGACTTCAACGTTGCTTTGAGGGATGGGTTAGATCGCTCGCCTAACACTACAGAACCACACAAACAGGCAAGGACGGCATTGCAGGACGCCATGGCCACTGCCGGGGCCGGTGAAGAGCTAATAGCACTGCCGTTTCCAGTCTCCAGTAAGAAGTGCAGGTTAACATCTCTGTGGGGCTCCCAGAAGAAAGGAACAGCAAGCCACTGTGCCCCTCTCTTTACCACACCCATCGTCATCCCAAGACCGGCGTCTTCTAAAGGCGGTCTCCTCACCTGCATTATTGTGCACGGTCCAGCAGCTGCTTTGCCTCCGTCCAGAGACGTGAATTCCCGAGTTCTGGTGAGCCGTGAGGCCCCCCCCCCCAGATCGGTGGTGTCGGGATTCGAGGGAGGTCCTGGCGTGGTGGCGCCGTTGGAGCTGCTGCTGAGTGGGTAGAGGAGGGCTGCGTCTGACTTCCGCGCAGGCCCAGTGGCGCGGTGCTACAGGGAAATGTTTCGGAGAGGCGGCGGCGTCTGTCTCCTGCGCAGGCCCGGAAGCGCGAACCTACAAGGAAGCGTCCTAGAGAGTGGGCAGCCTGAGAGGATTCGATTGACAGAGACGCGGCGGCGTCTATCACCTGCGCAGGTCCTGTGGGTGAGTCAGCCCGGCTGGATGAGGAAGAACCAACCGGAGTAGGCGGAGATCCCCCCCCCCTTTTCTTTTCCGTGAGCCAGCCGCTAAGGGCCCTTCTTTGTCGAGGAAGGCAGCCCAAGGTGGGGTTTCATATTCCTCAACTGTCCAAGGCCCCCGGACCCTCTGAACCCCCACCGAGTGTCAAGTAAGTGGGAGAGCGGGAGGCCGGGCAGACGACAAAGGCCATGTGGTGACTTGAAGTAATTGGCTCAACCCGCAGGCACAGAAAACGTGTAAGAAGAGCCCCGGGAGGTCAACTAAATGAATTGAGTCACTGGATCAAGCGACTGTGTGTAAGTCAGTAACCCAGGTGCCACACCAGCCGGATGTGGGCTGAACTGGGGCTAGAATTAGTTAGATAATTTGAGGGGAACGAAGCCTGAATTGACTTAAATGTGAGATCAAGAATCTTGGATAAATAGTCCCCTTTCAAGTGATTGATCTAATTCAAAGACCTGCCCCCCTAAAGTGGTTAATCTTTCTAATAAACCCTAGCCAGTGTACAAGGGGAACCTGGGCTATGTTTTTTAAAGTAAATGAACACTGAATGCAATGTAAGAAAATGATGTACCATGATGTCCTGCAGTTAGCATACTAGGCCGTTTGCTGTTTGATTCCTTTATTTAGATACCGGAATGCAGAACTAACACCAGTACTTACTCCCTTCTTCTTATTGGGAAATGTAATGAATTTATGAGTAATTTATGTAATGACATTCTAAAAGGGAAGGGGAAGAGTCGTTCTTGAATTGTATTCCTAGGCCTCAACAAATGTTTACAACTATAGATGTTGCAGGAAAACAACCTAACTATTGACTTGGAAAATTGTATACATCTACGTAACTGATTTAAGGAAAGATAAAGCTTTTCCTACTTTTATGAATTACGGTGTAGTGTCATTATTTTTGGTGGATGGACGCTGAGTTATTGTGAGGGTGTGACGCAAGCTTAACATTAGTGCCTCTAGGTTAGACCTTCCCCCTCTGTGCCAGGCTACCCTATGTGGACTGGTATTCCCAGGTCCAACAGCTCCCATTTGCATTAGACTATCCACTAGAATGGCAAGAGGAACCCACGCGATACCTAGGAGTCTGGTTCCACAGAAATCCTGAACTCGTCATCCGCACAAACTACGGTAGAGTCATCACTGCACTGGAGGAAAAAGTAACCCGATGGAATAAACTTCCACTCTCGCTGGCAGATAAAACTGCCATAGTCAAAATGGTGCTTCTGCCAAAATTACTCTATCTGTTTAACAACATACCAATTAAGCCACCTGCCCAAGTGTTCCGAAACATAAACAAACTAGTCCTTAATCTCCTCAAGGCGGGCAAACAAGCTAGGTTAAACTTACAGACGATGACCTTACCATACGCTCAGGGGGGATTCAAAGTGCCTGACTTTCTACTCTACTATCTGTGTGCACAAGCACAATTTGCTCACTACTGGTATCACGAAATACCCTTCATGTCCCACATTGCTGTTGAGACAGGAGATGCTTTCCCGATTCCATTGACGGCTATACTGCCCCATAAGAGACCTAGATTGCACGACCACGATATCAACACTATCGATACAACTAATGAGGCCTGGCAACTAATGGGTAAGAAATCGGGTAAACTACCGTTATATGCTCCGGCGCTGCCATTACCACATCACCCAGCACTCTCGGTTACCCAAGAACAAGTAGGGATGGACCTACTCCGACAAGCGGGCATAGATAAAATGGGAGATCTGTATGTTAATGGGACATATGTACAATTGGCAGATCTTACTTACATTAGTAACCCCACACTATTATTTACCTTCACGTACTATAGATTACAACAGGCAATGAAACTACACTATCAAACATATCCTGCGGAGCCCCAACAAATGGCATCGTTACAGTTCATATTGACTGCACCTACCGCAGCGAACATAGTGTCCAAACTATACACCAGATTACAAGTAGATATTGCAGGTAACACTGAGACCATGAGATCCAAATGGAATACTGTCATGCCAGAACCCTTAACGGAGGAGGACTGGTCAACTGCATGTATGCTGACCAACATGCTGACCCCAAACGGAAATCTGAGGATCATACATTATAAATACTTGCATCAAATGTATTATACACCATACAAGCTATATAAATGTGGACTGAATGTAGACTCTAGATGTGAGCGTTGCAGGCAGGAAGATGCTGATTTCGTTCACCTGGCGTGGCAGTGCTTGAGAATTGGGTACAGGTGACTAATGCACTCAGTGATATGCTAGAGACACAAATTGACTGCACGTTACGAGTTTGTTTACTGGGCCTGGTGCCGCATATCAGAGCAAAAAAGCGGAAATTTTGTGCTGTTGCTCTTCTGATTGGCAAGCGTTGAGTCTTGTTACACTGGAACAGCAGACGGTGCCCAACGGTGCGACGTTGGCTGGAGGACCTGGTCTATTGTCGTGATACTCTGACGACATATGAAGAAGAACTCCCACTCAGGTCCCGCCCTAAGGATTATTGGTCATATTTACGCAACTACCTTGCCACACACGCGCTGGAACACAATCCGCAAAGTACAGACAACCTGCAGATTGTAATATAACTAGGCTACTGTTATAATAGCGCAGTTGACAGGAGGGAGAATGCTGTGGTACTGTGAATGTAATTTTCTTTATCTTTATTTTTTTTATTTTTTCAGGCTCTTTTCGCCTCCTTTTTCTGCTGTTGTTACATATTATATGCAACTTAAAGTTTTAAAAAAATTGTGAGACGCCAACTATGCTGTAATAATTACATCCTATCTATGCAATCCTCATAGCGCTGCTGAACCCCTGGTTGTCCACCATAGGACTGTATCATCCTGAACAACACTGTATAACATCTGTGTGTGTTGCGGCCGGCCTCCGAGGATGTAGGCACAGCGCTGTGTTAATTTGCACGCTTCTGCAATAAAGGTCTTACAACCAAAAAAAATAAAATAATAATAAAATAAAGTATATCATATAAGTTATAGATCAATTATGGATTCTCTGTGCGGCATAGAGTATTAAAAGGAAAGTACACACTTTCTAGCCTGCCACTGAGCTTTATTCAGTACCAGAGGGTCCCATGGGCAGAGTAGTGGGGATGGTGTAGGTAGCTTTGCATTTAACCTTCATCTTAGAAAGGTTTGGTGTTGCTTACATGACATCCGACCCAACAAGTGCTAGATCTGTCCACGGTGAAAACAGATTATGACACAAAAGATATTGCAATTGGGGTTAAGAGGAGTAGGCGAGCAATCAATATATGGGAAGGGAACATTATGGAAAAGCTGAGTTTGACAGACAGACATACAGTCACTGACAGGGGTGCTCAAATGTGTTATGGAAGTACGATGAAAGTTAGGGTAACACAATTCTAAATATCTTCAGCAGCCTATAGACACCTAGGTGTGTTGCATAGATTGGAATTCTAAATGGAAAACTTATGCACATTTTAAATTAAACTTTATAATAAATAAAATTAATAGTAAATGCAATTTTCCAACGGCATCTTGGGAGGAGGGCTGAGCTCCAGAGCAGGAGCACCAAGAAGATTCCCTGCAGAAGAAACAATAAAAAGGCAATATTTGAAAGTTCAGATAAGAAAATGCCAATCAATTACCAGTCGCTTCCAACGAGACGCATACACTGTCAATAATTGTTGAACCTAATACTCGTCAGGTAGCGGTTACCGGAACATTTTGCTTTTTTCACCTTCGTTTTGCTAATTCTACTATGTGGCCTCTGGCCCTTTGGGCCCTTTCCCACCACAACTGTGGTGTGAAAGTGCGTGCGCCCTTCCTGTCCGTGCTCTGATTTTATGTTCTGAAACACTGGCTGATCTGTTATTGCAGACCGGTGGGTGTGCACCGGTAGCTATCATTGGTAAACTCATGAACGGCTTGCCAGTGTAGGATGCTGGGAGTGCACACCCACATCTATGGTGCTCATAATTCCATGTGCATCATGCCAACACAGGTAAGTGCAAGCGCATAGACACATGTATTGGTTAAACCCGTTTCCAGTATGCTTTGCTGACTCAGGCGGACACACTGGCACTACTGGTGCTGGGAGCTATTTGTCCCTCCTGCCATCGCAGGTCAGGGTGCGCAATAGCACACGTGCACTTAGGTAGTGAGGAATACCTATATTTGTTTTCACTACCTATGAGGCCTGCTCCTCCCATAAGGGGGGGCAAGGGTGGAAAACCTCATGCCTCCGAATTTTTTCCTCCTATAGCGGGGAACACTTAGGAGAACCTGAGTGGAAGAGCGCAGGGTAGTCGCACTTTATAAGACTCTGATTGATTGATTGATTAAAGGTGCTGAGTATGTATGTGTTTGTAAGATATTGCCCTGTGAACTGGCTGACACTGTCATGTCCTCTAGGCTAGTCCTGTCATGTATACCCCTTTTTTCATACATTGTCCCATCCACATGATAATAATGGTTCTGAACAGGTGACCTTTTACCTAGTAGCTTGCTCCTGTCTCTTCAACAACAGGCTCTTAGTATTCTATCATAATCCCTGTACCTGATGTACATACCTGTCGTCAGGCACAGCATAATTATTCTGTATAATGGTCACCATTTTTTTCATCTTTGGCCAACAGCCCACTGTGCATGATTGCATTTGTTTGGAACAACATTTATGATTGTTTTCAAAACATTTATGATTGTTTTCTAAACATATTGATTCTAGAAGAAACCCTGGAGTGACCACTCTAGTATATAAGACCCTTATTCCCATCTATAAATCAGAGGAAAATTCCTTCCAAGCTGACACGGAATCATGCATGCTGAATCTTTGAAATGCAGCAGTCTGACATCCCTTGCGGGGTGTCACCCCCAAAGCAGAAATGGAGTCCTTCGTTCTCTACCATCGGGTGAGAGAGATAGTTCTTCACTAGGGGATTCTTGGCTACTTATATACAGATATACCGCTATATGCATATACATGCTACACATACAGATCTAGGCTAGGTACGTTTAGGTAAATTACTTAGGGTGCGCATTTTCGGAATATGCAAGTGCTATTGCTTTATCTGAACTGTATAAGTTCATCTTCTTAGCACTATGGTAGAAATGTATTTACTGTTTATGAAATTGCTACTTGCAATTTCTTTCGTATGCTTCTGTCTGCTGATTGTTGCAGCAAATATGTTTTACACAAGACTGACACTGGACGAATAAATACTTACTGAAATGTCCTAATTGCAATCCTATGTATTTTATGAGAATAAGTAAGCATGAGTGACTGAGTGAAAAGTACTGTACTGTTTTCCACAATCCCTGAGGAATCAAGCTTGTCATGTTCGTGGTTGCCAGAAACTACCTACACCACTGTAAGATACAGGGGGTGATAGTGGCACTGTAGAGCTAGTGCTCTAATGGCTGACATATCCTGTGGGGTGTCCAAAGCGGTTTGGACACCAAGCTCTCAGTTTAGGTCATCCAAAATGCTGCTGTCTTTGCAGCTTCGTCCGCGAGACAGTCCTGGGGATTTCTGGGAACTACACTACATGGCGCCACCAACATTGGTTTGGTTTTTATATTAATTGTTATAATCTGTGTAGTTCAGTCATGCTTTCTCAGAATGCCCTACGCACACATTTCAGAGATGTTTGAGGTCGATAGGGAGATCCGCCTCCGCTGAGCAGACATCCCCTGTGTATTGGCTGATTGTTTAAACAAGCATTTAAGGATGAAAACAGTGGGCAAAACCCTTATAGTAAAAAAAAACATTTTATTCTTCTCCTGAGAATAACTGAGTCCACGAGTGGTGGTCTGAGCTTGGGGGGAAGACGAATTTGCAAACGCTCTCAACAATGAAGTAAACTGTAGAAATGTAGTAACTATTAAGTAGATAGAACACAGCGTACCTGCTACAGGTGGCTGTGTTACCTTCATGATTGAGGCACACAAGGTGTTCGGATCAGAGGTATTCTATTCTTGAGTTCAACTATCGCCTGCAGATCCACAGACTAAATTGTTCCACACATATTTGTAGTTGAATCAATGGAAGAATACATTCCATACAAAGACATTGAAGTCCCATTAACTTACCAGCAACACAGAGACTGGTTTAAAGCTGCCCTCCCACACACAACATCTGTTTCAGTCCCCTCAGCATAGAAGGAGAGACCTGGCCGGTCTTAGTGACATACACTCCACATCCAGCGATAGATACACTAACAGTGGATGAAGTCGGTACAATAAATAAAGACATAGTCTGGCTATACAATCACCTTGTCCGGTTCGTCATGCGAACATTACCAGTGCAACCTGCGAAAAATGCTTCAGTTGGTCCACACCAGGCCACACCTACAATTATCCCACAGACACTAAAATCAGTGATGGGGAAAATTCCATCCAAACTGGAGCAAATTCCCTTCTGGATAGCAGAGAAAGTTGCACAGCTGGAAGCAGTGTTTCCCTATACGGGCCGGGAGGAAAAACATTGATACTTACCAACTGTTTGCGAATGGGGATGGTTCCTTCGATTGAGCATTGTACCGCTTGAGGAACAATCTTTACTGCTGTATACATTAGAATACATGGTACCCCTTTCCATAGCAGTCGTTACAGAAGTATTGAAACAGATACAGAATGAGTAGCTGGGTTGGAAATTAGACATGCCCAGGTTAAGGGGAATGGGCTCTGATGATAATAGACAGCATGGTAGAAGAAATAATAGCTCACCAAAACCTGAAGGATTTTCTGGTGACATCGGTATTGAATGAACACATCACGGTGGAAACACCTGATACAAGAGTAAGTGTCCCACATCGACTGTACAAAATTTCACTCCAAACAGAGGGGGAAAAATCAAGAAACGTTAAAGGACTCTTTAGGGAGAACTTAACATTTGGCTATCACATCCTTTTAGAAAATAAAGAAAATGTCATTTTGCCTGCTGTCTCCGATCTCGTTCCAGAATCTCCCAAAAATTAATATGTGCAGGAGTGGGCGCTAGCGCTAGCTCCGGCATTATACCGCAACCATGTAGGATGGGACGTGGAATCTACTCACCATGAAATAACATTAGAATCTACTCCAAATCCACAGAGGCAGCACCTTATTAAAAATTATGCAAAAAGACAGGTCAAAGAAATGTTAGACCAACGTGAATACGAAGGCGTGATTGATACTTGCACCTCCCCCATGAACAATACTTTGTTTCCCGTAATGAAACCTGACAACTCATATCGTCTACTTTTAGATTACCAACATTTTAACACATGCACATGAACATTTGCAGTTCAAAACACACAAAGTGCTGCATTAATCAATAACATTGTGTGGAAGAAATACAAAACCACATTAGATATCATGAATGGATTCTTCTGCAAAAATATAGCTCCAGAGAGCAGATATTTGACAGCATTCTCTGCCCTAGGCTCTCAGCGAAACAATTGATGTTTGGCCCAGGGTTATAAGAACAGTCCAGGGCTATTCTCAGTAGGAGTGTCAGAATTATTACAAACATGCATAGAGGAGGCAGTGTCCTATGTAGATGATATCTATCTGATGGATGATGAATTACTTGAACATTTAAGAAGGTGAACTACATAATTTTGGGTTTCGGCAACTTGGGCTACAAATTTAATTTCAAGAATTCAAAAATTACCTATCTCAATGTCCTATTTTTGGGATATGAACTATCAAGTGAAGGCAAGAGCCTGGAAAACGTTGTAGAAAAGTGTTTACTGCTCCAACCTCCAAAGACTCTCAAAGGTTTGCAATCCATTTTAGGACATCTGAATCTTGGCAGAACATACATTCTGAATTACGCAGAAAGAATAAATTCTTTCTATGACTTAATCAGGCCTGATTTCGCTACACATCAGTGGACACAGCACTACACAGATACTCTCCTTTCAGTACAGGCTGACACGATAACATCAAAACATTTGCACACATGTCTGAATATGAATACTTCGTGGACCGGGTGGTCCCAGGTTTATCAGGATATACATATATCACTTTCAATGAAGGTGAGGCAGTCCCAATTGCATACAAATCACATTTATATACAAATGCTGAAATGGGATTCACAGCCACAGAAAAAATACTGACAGCAGTACAGACTGCTGTAGTGAGAGAAAGAGCACTAGCCTAGGGAAACGCATGATAGCTGTTACCCCAGTCCCAACTTTAGAAGCTGTTACCAAAGCGAGCATTCAAAATGCAAAAGCACTGCATCAACGAAGGATAAAATCAGCTAATTCTCTCACTGCTACAGATGTAGATTACAAATAGGTTCCTACACTGAAAACGCAAGCTTTCCTGCAGTACGAACAGGAATACCCCCTCCCAAATGAGATCTTGCCTCTAGAAAGATATGAATACATAATTTATACTGATGGTTCCGCTTAGCCTGCTATTGGAAGTAAACAACAGTATAGTGCAACATGTGCTAAGGGCCCTATGCCAGACGGTAAGTTGTATCCCGGTAATACAACCACACAAACCCTAGGAGATTGTAGAGCACAGCTGGCAGAGCTGAAACCCCTGATACTAGCACTACAGTATTCGGATCAGGAATTCCTCACACTGATAGAGTGCAAATCGTTTTAGTGTGTACAGTCCTATAATGAATATCATCATTACTGGACCAGAATGGATTTAGTTTTTCCAAGGGTTGCACAATTAAGCATAAATTGTTGTGGGAACAAGTGGCAAAGCTGAAAACATACCTGCCACAGGCACAAGGTATTCACACCTTGAGTCATCAGTGCGTTGGCGTACATGTTGAAGGGAATTCACTGGCTGATGAAGCCACCAAGGCGACAGTCCAAACTCCTGCCATTGCTGCAATCACTCATTCTAGCATAAGGATAGACAGAGACATACTGATAGCTGTCTATGCCTCAAAGAATGGCTCTGCCATATCAAAGCACTGTCCACTCAAATATTCCTATAAATTAGATGTGCAAAATACATTGTATGCTCAAATTCCAAGAGTGGGGGATACAGTTGTACCAAACAAGGATCGCAGATTAGGTTTAATTCTAGCTGCACATGAGGGTCTGGGCTCCGCACACACAGGAGTTACTGCTACAATTTCATTACTTAAGCAGCGATACTGGTGGCCAAGTTTATCTAAACAAACAAAGGCATATGTCCACCGTAGTATGGCCATCGCAAACACCAGACCTCTCACATGTCTCTATTTGGACCACAGCGGCCCCGTAAATTCAGATGGGGCTTACAAATACATCTTGGTGACAGTGGATTCATGCTCTAGATTTCTATGGGTTTAGCCTCAGTGCTCGGCTGACGCTTGAACTGTTATAAAGGATTTACAAGTCTTCATCAGGAAATAAGCAATTGGCACATTACATTCTGACCATGGCCCTGTGTTTAGCTCTCGATCTTACAAAGACACCATGGAAAGTATGGGCATGGCTTTGCAGTACTCCTCTCTCTACCATCCCGAGAGACATTTGGTGGTAGAGAGGAAAAACAGGGACCTAAAGCAATCCTTAACAGCAAGAGTATTAGGTGCGGGTGGTAGTTGGATCAATCACCTATATGGGGTCCAAATTGAACTATAAAATATATCCAAGAAAATCCTCGGAGGACGTACCCCCTATGAGATCCTGTTTGGGACAAGAATGTGGGTACATGACTTCAAGTGTGCCAGCACAGTAGCAGGTGTAAAACCATTTGAATTGAATGATCGTTTGGCTGTTTTACAGGAACTCAAAATATTCCGGGCATTACAAAGCAGCGTTCAACTAAAACGCACCACCACTGGGGAAGTAAAACCGGTACCAGCAAGACCTGTCTGGGTCCAGAAAATTGGGGACCTGGTCAAAGAAAACATTGTGGATGAGAAGGAGCTTGGGCCTACAGAACACCTGTACCTGTTCTGGCAGTCGAAGGATCAAGAACAATACTCCCTCAGCCTCTTGCCGGCAAAAAAGAAATAAGATTCATCTCCTTTAATCTGATCAAACAACACTATGTAACCGATCCTCATCAGTAGGCCGCGTGGAATCCTTGGTAGCCACAGATCTCCTGTCGCTACTATATAGGAAGTTCAGATGGAAAGATTAATAAAGTTTTAAGACTCACATGCACAAAATGCAGGAGTATCAAATAACGGAGTCTGAAGTACACCTGTTGAAACTGAACAATATCCAAGTGCAACTGAAACGCAAATTGCATTTTGACTCAGCAATGAAAATCAATATCAATGTGCCTTCACAAGAAGCACCTGAACTGCATTTGGCTACTTCACCAATTTCAATGACTTTTCTTCAGATCCAAGTGAACCTGAGCAAACGCCACCCATTTCCAAAAATGAAAAATTACGCCAATTCTATCTCTGGCTGAAAAAGACTTACTTTGTGTCCCCTTGGTAGCATCTTTGGTTTGCATTAGGGATCCTATTCCAGTTAATTTAGATTGTATAGTAACTGTCTTTTTCCTACTACTGAATGGAATTACATCAACCAACGCTCTGAAGTACAATCTGTGAACTTGGTCCTGAAACCACATATGTCATCACATCAAGAACAGAGAGACCTGTCCCTAGTGAACATTACAACAGTTCTAGTACCTGATGGTATAATTTGGGATATGGATTCATATTATGTATTTGGTCCTACTGAACGTTTGAAATTTCCACATCTATATACAATTTCATTGAATGATTTTATCACCCCAAGTACACTATCTGATGATTGGGACATTGAACACTTTGCTCTCAGATTGAGAATAATCTGCTGCATTGTCTTACATGGAATTGTATGAAGATGCACCTGCCTTTGACAGTATGTATTGTTATCACCATCATGGTCATCACATTTTGAATAAAGCAAGTGTCCAAGGCACTGTTAACACTTACCATAAATGGGAACATTGCCAGACACCTCCTAAAGGTAGTTCTGCCACATTCGCACTGACAATTGTGTACTTTACAGGGTTCAATACATCAGATCCAATATCATACTATTATGACCTGATACAAAAGAATGCAACTGTGAAGAAAATGATGCTGACAAACACAAAGGGGCATATTATCAAGACAGGCGATAAAATAATCACCGCTTTAGCGGCAGCAAACTGCAGCTAAAACGGCGATAATGGGCTTGAGAATATGCTCAATGGAATTCCAATTGAAGCCCATGTTAAATGTGAAGGATATCTAACATGGGCTTCAATTGGAATTCCACAGAGCATATTATCAAGCCTAATATCGCCGTTTTAGCTGCAGTTTTCTGCCGCTAAAGCGGTGATAATTTTATCGGCTGTCTTGATAATATGCCCCTAAGATCATGAATTCAGCACCTTTTGTCTCCCAACTGTCTATACAAGGTTTCGCCTATTGGAGGGACACAATAGACACAAAGTCCATCTGGGGGTCAAAAGAATGGCAGGTTCAGTGATCTGAGGCTTTATTTAGAGCTTGCCTCATAACATTACAGATAATTTTCCTGAACAAAACAGTGCAGAAGACTACCTGATAAGGGTTTGCAAAAATTAAAGATCTAAAAATATCACACATCCCCTTGCCCACACCTATTGAAGGGATATTAAATGACACACTAATAAATGAAGAGATGCTGGGTGCAATGATACAGAAGGGTACGTACAACTCATCAGCTCCCAAGTGGAAGGGTTGGTTGGTTTGGCCTATGGACACGAATAGATGTCAATCAAAATTCAGGGGTACCACTGGAGGTTTTAGTATCCATAGGCCTGACCCACGCTATGTACAAACAGACAACCAAGGAGTAGTGACTTCTTACACTTTCAGGAAGTTATGCCTAGAATGGCTGAAAACCTCAATACTTTTACTGGTGAAAGAACACTTGTCCTTTCTATCAGAAAACCTGGATCACCAAGAAAGCGCATAAGAGATGGTTCTTATATACCGCCTTGAATGAACTGTGGAAAGTCTCCCAACAGGATGCTGCTGAGAGATTACGCGAGATTGATAGAATTAACCTAGAAAAGGCCTTAGCTGTGGTAGATAATGAAATGACCACACTTTCATCACGTTTTTATTCACTGGACAATATTGTGTCCTCAGCAATTGATATAATGGAACAAGATTTGTCAATTGAAAGCAAGATAAACAAGGTGGCCATTGACCGGAATCTTCTTCATGCAGACAACCGCAGACTAACAGATAGGGCATCTGCAACGGAGGTTACCATAGAGGAGATCTCTCCACAGATAATGGCATCAGAAAAGCACATTAAAGACCTTACGACCCGGGTGGAGTTCCTTGAAAAAAATTGATGAGGCCGAAGGAAGATCGAGGCGTGATAATGTACGCGTAGGAGGCCTGCTGGAGGGCATGGAAGGCAATGATGCAGCAGCCTATATAGAATCCTGGCTACGTGATCTGCTCCCGGAGGGGACACTCTCCCCTCACTTCATTATTGAATGAGCACACAGAGTGACGTCTAGGCCTCCGCCTCCGGATTCTTATCCTAGTCCGTTCCTGATACGATAGCTGAACAACAGCGATAGCGACACTATTCTCCAGGGAACCAGAAAACTGCATGAAGACATGTAGTCATGTAGACAATTATAAAATCATGTTTTTCCCAGACTTCACGATGTTGGTGCAGAGACAGAGATCTTCTTACATGGCAGTGAAGAGGGGACTCTGGCAGCAAGATCTCAAATATTCCCTGTTGTTTTCCAGCCCGCTTGAGGGTGGTGGCAAGTGGAAAGACTCACTTCTTCGACACTCCGTAGGCGGTGGGAGAATGGCTGGACATGTGCAGTTCTGCAAGGGATGCTGCTTTGACGACAAGAGCAAATGAGACGAACACTGAAGGTCCTCTTAGATGCCGTAGGAGGGGGAAGTGACGCAAAACTACTCCAACATCTCAAAACCTAGGACCTAACCCAGAGCAGGTGTTGAAGGATCAACACAATGCCCTGCAGGAGGCAGTGGAAATTGAAGCAATGCAAGGGGAAACATCTTCTGTATCCAACCTGCAGGGACAAGAAAGCGAAGGAGAACTTTCAGATGAGGCTCTGAACTCACAGGAATCACATAAACTGTCGGTGGTCACTCCCCAGACTGCAGACGACATTGCTTAGCACATGGCACAGAACTCTAGATAAGCGTCAAACAGAACATATTGCCGCTACACAAGTATAATAAGACCCCAGTATTGTTATGCCTTAATGTCGATCTGCTGTAATGTACATGCATGTTTATATAGAATATAATTATTGTATGTGGGGGGTGTGGCTTGAGGAAGAGTGGACACATGCCATATGTTATACTACCTCCCTGATGCCACTGTCCTATGCTTATTGCTATAAGGCCCTGACACATGCTTTCTCAAGTCACGCGCTGGGTCAAAACACACCAAAAAGTAGCTATACAGCCACTCACCGCAGTTCTCACTTCAGATATGTGTCATGTTGCTTTCTACTGTAATTAGGCCACTTACGGCATACATGCCGGTTCATGAAAAGGCACCATGGCACCAGTTGTAATATGTACATGGAATGTGAGAGGCATTTACAGCCCGTCCAATAGATATCTTATTCACTTGTATCTTAAAAGGTGCCACGTACAGATTGCTCTTAAACAAGAGACACACTTGCCGGGGTCTGAAGTGAAACAATTACAGAGAAGATGGAGAGAACAGTTACACTCACAACAAAACTTCAAAATGAGGGTCCAGATAAATTTACAGACCTGCACTGATTCAATCCCCAAATACAATACAGACAAAAACCCAAAAGGAATCTACGGGTCTAATCATGCTCAAACAAGCTAAGGAGCATCAGCAGTAGAAGTTTTCAAGTCTCTCCCAAATCTAGGAGGAGTCCTTTACAGAGGACGGAATGCCATCACCCACTGAAGTGGCATGTTTCACCATCTGGGATCTCCTCTTCGTTGCAAAACCTAGTGCAACCAAGGGCTACAACACCCTCCCTAGAAGGGTTGAGCTCAGGGATGTTTTAAAGTAATCAAATCTAGGATTTACTAAATCCACTAGAAGTGAAGCATTATAGATGTTTATAGGGTGATAGTTTCAGTGCGTGTGGTGATGAAGTGAAAGGTGATTTAAAATTGGCTACCAGGAAGAAAAACACCTTTATTATGATCTAACGAGGGGTCAAGTCTAAAACCAGTGCGTATGCAGCTTAGAACAAATAACTGCGTTATTCCGAAAAAAACAGGTCTACATGTTTCAGCCGTATCAATCAAAGTGTGATCTCGGCCTTCCTCAGGACCTCGATAATCAATCCCTACTGCAAAAAGAATTGTGAACAAACTTAGATTTAAAATATAAAATTATCCAATTAATGGGGTTGGATTTGATACAACCTACATCAGCCTGTGTCTTCGTGCTTATATGAGATGTCACAGAAATGTTGGTGAAACCTGTAAGAAACGCAAAAAAAACACACTAACATCAGATTTGTGACATAGTGGATAAATAAAAACTAGTATTGCTCGAAGATGATCTGCAATGACATCATCTTATCATTGCTATATACCTTAAAGTGTATCTCATACCGATTGTGTCTATTTTTCTATTAAATATAATAAATTTATGCTTACCCGTTTTTTCACCTGGCACAGCTCAGAATGTGAGACACAGCTCTATTCAAAAGGATAAGAAATACAACCATATTTACAGATTCTGCCGACATTCTGTCAATATGGCTACCGAGTAGTTTTGTGTCAACAATTTGCATAATCATGACTGAACTTAATTTGGAAATATAAGGAGAAATATACCCAAATGTATCTCTCAAATGGTGGGCGTTGTTATTGTTGCCCACCCAGTGATGCCAGTAGTCTACAACGTGGTTTTAAATCTAAATTTGTGGCTCTTAACCTATGTAGGAATGTACTATCTCAATAAACACTACACATGTTTATGCTATTTTTTTGACAAAATATCTTCAGGATTTATATTCTTTTTTGTAGCCTAGGAACTCTCCTTTTTCTTCTTGTTTTAAAAACAGGTGCCATATATATCATAAAAACGGAACAAAGTATTTTATGTTAAGCATCAAAATACAGTCCGTAATTTTGCTAGATGCCTTTAATGCTATCAAACCTTAGAAAAGTATTGCAAGTACCATTGAAACGATTGAATCTTAGGCTTTTGCATTATGCGCTTTGTTGTTATCAGTTTACAAATTTAGAGCGGTTTATAAAAAACAAAAAGATCACGTGCACAATATTCAAAACTTAATTCTAGGACTCCTTATTGTGTCATTTGAATAGTGACTCTATGTTTTTTAGGTCTCGGACCGTCGCACTGCGTAGCAGTGGGCAGAGTCCGAAGATTTTATGTTTTTGAGTTAGGGGGCTTGAATCGGCCTCTCTCCCCCATTGGCTGGCTTCCTAAACGGAGGCCAGCCATTGGAGGAGAGGGGCATCACTCCAATGAAGCCCCATCTCTTTCGGATTTGGGGGCGTGTTTTTGGCGTTCTTTCGCCCTGTGATGTCATCCGTCACTTAGAACGCCAAAAACACGCCCCCAATTCCGAAATTTTCGGAGCTTTGCGTCCGCCATTTTGCTGCTCGGTAAAAGTCCTGTTTGTGCCGTTTTTCGTGCCCTTGCCCCCCTGTTTGTGCCATTTTTCATGCCCCTGCCCCCCCTGTTTTGCCGTTTTTTGTGCCTCTGCCACCCTGTTTGTGCCGTTTTTCTTGTTACCTTTGTTTACCCTCTTGGCACTACCGTTTGTTTCTGGTGTAAACTGTAGACACCCCCCCTCCAACACTCCTTGTGGATGAAGCAGGGATTGAAGAGTCTGGTGAAGCTGCCCCGGACCGCGGAGAAGTATTTTGAAAAACGCAGCACCCCTAGGTACAGCCCGGGGCAAAGGGTTGTTGACACTGCCGGGCTGAAGCTCTGCTGAGGTGGGGGAGCAGCCATGGAGGAGGAGGACCAAGAGGCCTGTCCAGAGCCCCAGGAGGAGACGGGCATGTCCAGGCTCTGGACCAATTTCATGGGGATGCTGGTGAGTGTTTGTGTGCAGCCGGTGAAAGGGTCGGGGGAGGGGGGAGCGCTGGGGAGGTTGCAGGACAAATTACCGCAGACCTGAATCATACCTGTTTGGACCCGAGAACTTTCATAGCATTCGTAATGCATTAGTGATCCCAAGGCATCCCCATGCAGGCGTGAAGAGATCATCCAGTCATATTTGTGAAGGTGCATACTGGGTACTGTAGTCCTGCTTGTTCAGCGAAGAAAGTAAATCAATAAGTACCGGGAGGGGGAAAAAGGACTGAGAGCCATCCCTACACACTCTGACATGATGCAACACACTCTGACATGATCCATCATGAAGGAGAGGACCCCCAGCTTGGGCTGTACCGGGGAGGAGCACCCCAAATGAAGCAAAACTTGGGAAAAACAGAAATATGTGACTCCCTAGTCCATAAGAGGCCAAAAAAGACAGCATGTACAAATTGAGGGCGAGATAACACATATAAAGTCCTTTCATTTATTAGATGCAGTTGCCAATATTATAGCCCTGTAACTTCACGGGGCAATTATAAATAATGTATTAATTATTATTAATGTAGTACTAATTGCCCAGTGGCAATACGGAGACGCTCCTACGTAGCTAATGTGATAGTAAAGGGGTAAGTGCCACATGACAAGACAGACAGACAGACAGGACGTGCTGTATACACAGAGCGTGGCTATGGTCAGCTATAGAGCGACTGGACGTGGCCAGAGCCAATGACAGAGTGACGGACACGGCACCTCATCACAGGTCCAGCTGCGCGAGGCGGACAGCGCGTGCCAGGGAAGCTAATCAATAACCGATGCGGCCGCGCGCCGAGCAGAGTCCGCAGCGCGAGGCGCAGCCGCAAGACCGTTCATCCCCTGGACCCGCTAATATTTCGGACAAGTGTGCAAGGAATCCTTTTGCGTACACGCCGGCGGAGTCTCCTCAGTTCCAAAAAAAATAACATAATGTGTGGCTATTACTGTCCAAACCATGTATTTGTGTCAAGGCGAAACCGGTCAATAAATGTGGTGTCAGTGGGTACAAATGTGTATTGTTATCATTTTATGTTCATTCATATATAAAGAAAGATGGGATTTTTGAAGAGAAATTCCGGTATCGTCTACTGATTATATTCATATAATACTCAAGATGAAATTAGGGCAAGCATGCGTTCATTAGCAAATGGCAAAATTCCATGGCCCATATGGCCTGTCAGCAGAGTTTTACAAAGCCTATGTGAAGGTGCTGGCACCTCAACCCAAGAAGGTCTATGATACCGCAATAAAGACGTCTACCTTATCTGACACGCAGACTGAAGTGTTGCTGGTCTCTCTCCCTAAGCCCGGAAGGGACCCGGAAGTGCTGGGTTCATACAGATCACTGGCGCTTCTTAACACAGACTACATGTTCTTAGCATCCATTATTGCTGCACACATTACCCCACTGGTACAAAATATAGTGCATGCGGACCAGAATGGATTTGTCCCCAGAAGATGTACTGCACTTAATATAAGAAGGTTTTTTAGGGTACAGCATTATTCAGCAGACATTTGGCCTCGCTCTGGCTGCATGGTCTTAGACCAGGAGAAGGCCTTTGACACCTTGGAGTGGCCATACCTCTTCGAGGTACTATAAAGATATGGACTGGGTGATGCATTTCTACAAATGGTGCAGTTACTATATAAACACCCCTCTGTTAGAGTCCGGATAGGCCGACTCATATCAGATAGCATACAGGTGAACAGAGGTACCAGACAAGGTTGCCCTCTATCTCCGCCATGGAACCAATGGCAGCAAGACTCCGCAGGGAGGGGATGGATTGGGGCATCGGTCAAGGATACGGCGTACATACTGTTTCACTGTATGTGGATGATTGGCTACTGTACCTAAGAGACCCACATGATATCCCTTTTACCATAGCAGATACACTTCAAGACTTTGAGAAGGGATCAGGCCTCCGAGTGAATTGAACAAAATCGGGCCTATATCCATTTTGCGACTGCACTGCCAAATAGATGTGCATATGAAATATTCTTCTCTTCGTTGGTACCCATCAAATTTCCGATTCCTGGGCATCTTTATACATAGGAAACCCACTGATGTGCTAGAGGGAAAGCTGATCAGGGCTGTGTCTGCAGTCAGAGCTTAGATTCAATTTTGGAAGTCACTTCCTCTGAACATGATAGGAAGAATCACACTGACCAAGATGATAATACTACCAAAATTATTGTATTATTTCTCAAACCTCCCGGTCTATGTTCCGACCAGAATCTCAATCCACTTGTTCAAGATCTTCCGTGATCTTGAACAATTGATTTGTGACCTCATCCGGAACAAGGGCCTGCCCCATATTACATTATGGAAACTGTATGCCCTTACTAGTAAAGGAGGCTTGGCAGTTCCCAAAATGGAATTGTACTATCTAGCAGCACAATTGCAATGGGTGACAAGATGGTTTGCAGGTAAGGGCTTAGAGGACATGGCTACCGTGCAACCGCCCTGGTCCCAATCCCAAATATATATCTTGTTTCACCCTATAGCTCAATCCCTGATCCTGTTGTAGATCTTCCTGGCCCTAGCACACCTGTGTTATAGGAGAAGCTTGCATCTCACTAAAGATACAGTCCCTTATGCCCCGCCACTGCCACTGCTAGGGAGGCCTAGGGGCAAGACAGGCACCTCTAATGGGGCACTTACACACTGACATGAAGCAGAATTGTATACATTAGGCGATCTCTATGCAAAGGGCATATTGATAGCATTCAAGACTCTGGCAGAGGATTACCACATACCCGCAGGTCAAGTCCTACCAGATAATTCAATTACAAGTTCCCTCTCCATGGCAGGGGTGATATCACCATCGAACCGGAGATACACCTCCTGATGCAATACTTACATGTAATGGCCAATGGATCACATATCGTACACTGGCTAGTTGAGGCACTACTTCCCCACACAATGAAACCCATGATGGCCCTTGAATCGTTGTGAGAAGCAGACAGGGGAAAACAATGGACGGACCATGAGTGGGACACATGGCTAGACAAATTAAACAAATACTTCCATATCAACACTTCGGCATGCCTGCAATGTCTACAAACTGATGTAGACTTCCTACATATGATCAGGTCTTGCGCCTCCCTACATACTTATTGGCAAGAAATCACCACAGCGCAAGCAATATGTGCTAGCTGACCAATAACATGCACATGGGAGGCATGCATATTAGGCCACGATCCCAGATCAAAGAAGAATAGGGTCACGTCCAGATTTATTGGTTTAGGCTTGATTGTGGTGAAGAGGCTGATAACTAAAAGATGGAAGCATGCTGACTCCCAAGGTGTCAGCCGTTGTTAAAAATCGCTTTGTTCCTTGCCAGTAGCTGATGTAAGAGATGAAGACACAGACTAACAGATACATGATGCCTTTCGCTTAAGATAAGGTCAGGGGTTGACACGGGGAGATAGACAGTATCTGCTATACGTAGATGACATTAGAGGGGAAGCTTAGTCGTACATCACAATTAGTTTAATTGATTAAGACAGAGTGGCGAGCCTGACATGAATGTACTGGGAATTAATCAGATACACTATGCACATACTGACTCAAGCGTGATGAGTAGATGATGGCCCTGTTAGTTTATATGGTTATAAAATAAAAAGTATTATATTATGCCTCATCCTTCTGATTCAATTGCATGCTTAGGTACAGACATTCATGAGTAACATCAATGGGGTGCATGGTTAAAAGGAGATACCACAAAGGCAGCAATTAACACCCTGCTATTCTGATGGACATGAAAGCACAACTCCTTGGGCACTAGCATGCGACTCAGTGCATGGGGGATACTATGTGCAGACATTTCATTGCTATGTGGAACTGATAGCCGGCTTTGTAGGGCATGACTTAGCAGTAAGAATGCCACTCCTTATCACCATTAATGTAGCTAACGGTCTTCTACTGCACATATATATTTTGTTATCTGTAACTTGGAAAAAGATTACAAATGCAAATAAAGATTTTGAAAAATAATGGAACACGATTTGTCTATTCTACAACATGGGCAATCTCAATTGCGCTCCATTATGCTCCTAAGTTGGATGCTACAACCATAGCTTTCTGACCACGTGTCATGGTGGTACATTAACAGCACAAATCGGTTTTGCGCTTACGTACTTACCGACAGACAAAAGACCATGGCACGCAGTGATGCGAAGTACATCATGCTGTTACCTTTTACAATAGCAGAGTCACTGTCTACAGAATGGATAATTCATGGCTATATCACACTGCCAATCACAACATTCCAGTTCCAACACTGCCTGAAATATCTCCGTGTAGGCAGGTATGAAGCGTTGATTGAAGGGTACATACCGGAAACTTGGGAGTTACCGTACAGATATAGGTGTAGAAATAAGGACGCTTAAGAATGCTAATTTCACCCTAAGTTGGCAGGGTATGCACAAACGTGGTTCCCTTGCTAATTTGGCCACTGGATTCAGGATAGCATGGCTGAGGAGGGTTATGAACCTGAAACCGGTTCAAGGATGCTTGTTTCCGGTCCTGGGAAGACATTGCTTGGCAGTTCGGGCTGGACTGTTCCCATGAGGCACAGGGTCAGACTGATTGCATATGGCCATGTCTGAACTGGGGTGGTGAAGTGAGCTAAAAAATTATGATGGATTAAACCCAGATCAGTTGACTGGGTGTGAGTGCTTGCAATGTTTAACACTCCGTCCATCATTCCCTCTGGTTTTGCTAAATTTGCCCTAAGTTGTCAGGGTATGCCCAGACATGGGTCCCTTGCTCACTTGGCCACTGCATTCAAGATAGCCTGGCTGATGAGAGTTATGAACCCAAAACCGGTCTCAGGATGCTTGTTTCCGCTTCAGGGAAGACATGGCTTGGCAGTTCGGGCTGGAATGTTCCCATGAGGAACAGGGTCAGACTGATTTGCAAATGGCCATGTCTGAACTGGGGTGGCGAAGTGAGCTAAAGAATGATGATGGAATAAACCCAGATCACTTGACTGGGGGTGAGTGCTTGCAATGTTCAACACTCCGTCCATCATTCCCTTTGGTTTTGCATAGTTATAGAGGCACCATTGTGGCCTTCATTTAATGTCTCCAGTATTAGTTTTGATTCACTGAGCAGACTGAAAGCCATGTTGTTTCAACAAATTGTGGCTTAACTTCAGCCCAAAAAACGTTTGATCTCCACGTTGCAAGGTCTTCAGCAGAGATATAGGTCTGGTCTGGTCTTTATGAACTTTCCGCTCCATTTTGGAGAAATGGTCCATTGTATCTTTAACATGTCTGATACAAAAGGGATCGTGCACTTATTTAAGCTTCTTGGATCAGGTCTATTAACCACATTTTAGACAATCTTTGGATTAATTCTAACCCTGGGCGTAGTACTTCACTCGTACAATTGCACATAGCACAGTGCAAAAAAGCGTCGCGTAGCGGGTATTTTTTGCCTGCTCTCAGTCCTCAACGTCAAGTTGGCAATTTCGAGCAACCAAAATCAAGATCCCGACGAGACATTTTCCACGTTCGTCATCAGCAACATTAAGTTGGAAAATAAACCTCCCGGCTAGATTCTCAACGAGGGGAGGTCAGATTTCTCATTGCGAGTGGTCACGTATGCTCGCAACCGCTCGCGATGAGAAACTACAATTGACTTCTATTGATTCACAATGGATTTCTCAATCCCTCAAGACATGGAGAGAATACTGCTGGAACGACGTTGTCGTGAGCGTATGAGGTTCTACCTGACTACGCCTCAGCATCAAGAGCTGAGTGAGCATTGGTTCCTGTCTTTTAGACCGGTCTGGCTAGACTGTGTCCTGCCTGTGTTCCGCTGCCTCTTCTGTGGATTCAGATGCGTGATGGACCTGTGTCTGACACTTCTATCGGTTGTACCACCGGACATAGACATACTCCTGGAGGCCTTACAGCCCACGTGTGTAGTTTTCCACAGTGTATTTCCATGTTTATGAGGGCATTTCTAGATCCGCCAAGGGATGCTTCCGTTACTGTTGGAAGGGAAATCGTCTCTACTCCAGAGGTACAGGCATTGGTTCGAGACATGCAGGCATCTAATTCTTCCCCGGCAGCTGCTCTGAGAACAGAGATGATCATCTTTGCTCACTCACCATTATATATATTTTTGTTAAAGCGCAAACAACTCACCCTTATGGGTTTCAAGGCCCTGGGGGCCGTCGTGGAAATTAAGTGCGCTATTGCCCAGAGTCACTTGGAGCTGAGCTGAGCTGCCACTGGAGCCAGGGATGGAAACGTGAACCCTGTGCTCCAAAGTCAGCTGCCCTGGCCACTGCACCACACCTCTTGGAAGTGCTGGAGGGATTGCCACCTGCAGATGCAATGTTCAGCTATGTTGAGTCTTTGGCATAGTATTTATAAACAATTTGGCCTTTCCTGTGCTGGGAGCTATTCAGTATTTTTTAAACATTTAACAAATTGAAGATCATAACTGACTTTGTTTTTGTTTTTCCTTCTCTGCTCTAATTGAGCCGAATGGCTTTCAAAGTGCTCAGTGTAATATTAACAACATATACAAGTTTAGAGGAACATTTGAACGGTTTTAGGGGGAAATTACTTTTCTTTTATGGACATTTTTGCAGTCTTTTAAATTGCTTTCAGTATTTTTATTGAAATGATTTGTTATGCTTTTTAATAGGCCGAGCTTTATCATCAGCTACCTGACCCTGTTGACCTTTTGATGAGGAGTGGGTATCATGTGCTTTAGGCTAGTCCAGTCATGAATACCCCTTTTTTCATACATTATCCCATTCAAACATCAATAATGGTTCTGAACAGGTGACCTTTTATCTAGTAGCTTGCTTCTGTCTCTTTGATACCAGGCTCTTAGTATTCTATCATAATCCTTGTACCTGACGTACATAAACATGTTTTCAGGCACGGCATAATTATTCTGTGTAATGGTCACCACTTTTTCCATCCTTGGCCAACAGTTTGCTGTGCATGATCGCATTTGTTTGGAAAAACATTTATGATTGTTTTCAAAACATTTGATTGTTTTCTAAACATATTAATTCTAGAAGAACCCTTGGAGTGAACCTTTACAACGCAACTTTTACAACGACCTACCATTACCACGCATTTTTTACAACGCAGGATTCATTACAACGCATACCATTACCACGCATGTATTTACAACGCAGGTACTTTTACAACGCATACCATTACAACGTAAGTATTGGTAAAGGGGTATTTTTAGGGTTCAGGGTCAGTTTTGGGTTTTTGGGTAAAGGGGTATTTTTAGGGTTCAGGGTCAGTTTTGGGTTTTTGGGTAAAAGGGTACAGGGTAAAAATTAAATATAATTATATTTAAATTACATTAAATTAAATTGATTAAATTAAATTAAATTAAATTAATTAAATTAAATTAAATTAAATTAAATTAGAATAAATTAAATAAAATAAAATTAAATTAAATTAAATTATATTAA
This sequence comes from Lissotriton helveticus, assembly GCF_964261635.1. Lineage (NCBI taxonomy): Eukaryota > Metazoa > Chordata > Amphibia > Caudata > Salamandridae > Lissotriton > Lissotriton helveticus. The sequence continues at coordinate 872,240,627 of NC_136061.1, read as the reverse complement.
TTTTAATTAAATTAAATTAAAAAAAATATTATATAATTACCAATACTTACGTTGTAATTGTATGCGTTGTAAAGGTATATGCGTTGTAAATACATGCGTGGTAATGGTACTTCGTTGTAATGGATTCTGCGTTGTAAAAATTGCGTGGTAATGGTAGGCGTGGTAAAAGTATGCGTACTTGCTAGTAACGTTTGTGCATGCCTGGGAATTTTGGTCTACATATATCTTCCCTAGGGGATTCCAGGCTACATATATACAGATATACATCTATACACATATACAGGCTACACACACAGATCTAGGCTAGGTACATTTAGGCAAATTACTTAGTGTACGCATTTTAGGAATATGCAAGTGCTACTGCCTTATCTGAATAGTATATTTTCATCTTATTAGAAATATGGTACAAATTTATCTACTGTTTACTAAATTGGTACTTGTGATTTCTTTCATATGCTTCTGTCTCCTGATTGTTGCATCAAATATGTTTTACACAAGACTGATGCTGGACAAATAAATACTTATTGAAATGTTCTAATCACTATCCTGTGTATTTTCTGACAATAAGTAAGCTCGAGTGACTGAACAAAAAGTACTGTACTGTTTTACACGATCCCTGAGGAATCAGGGTTGACATGTTCAGTAGTTGCCAGAAACTACCTACACCACTGTAAGATACAGGGGGGTGGTATGGCACTGTTGAGCTTGCTGATCTAATGGCTGACATATCATGTGGGGTTGTCCGGAAGCGGTTTGGATGACAAGCCCTGAGTTTAGGTCTTTCAAAACATGCAGGTCCTGGGGATTGCTAGGAACTACACAACAATACCTGTCACACTGCATAGTGGTACAGAGTGAGTGTGTGTGTGTGAGTGAGAGTGATCATGTGTGCACCACCTGTGATTCACAACACTGCCAGCAATGCAGCCTTATATGATGATTGGTGCCAAAAGCTCAATAACTTTTGTCATTGAATTTCTCCCAATTGGCTTCGACTCAATGTGCTGCTAAAATGTGTTCTATGTTTTGTGTACATACATAATCTTGCTATCGTGCACCTCATAAGGGTGCTCTCTCTCGATTGGGATGAAGTTAGATTAGGAATTGCCCATAGTGTGCATACTAGTGAAGGCATAGCCATACGAGTGGGCCATGTACTGCTAGTAATATCTCTGATTCTGTTTTATGCCCAAAAGTATATGATGGCCATGTTATGATGATTGATTATGTTTGACAAATATAAACGCTTTTACATACATACTGTGTGAAGTCTCTTTTGTGATGATCAGTGCATTTATTGCATTACACATTGCCTCTGTAGTGAGCCTGACTGCTCAATGCCAAGCTACCCAAGGGTGTGCATGGGTTATATGGTGAGTGTAATTACAATACCAATTGAAAAAACGAGGCAGACGTGAGATCCCACAAAAAAAGAGAACATATCCGGTTCAACCAACAGTGGATCCATTAAAAGTGGAGCTATTTCCAGTCCACAACTATCCCTTGTTGAAACGGAAGTTTTAATTGGCAAAGACAGCTGCTCCATATATCCAGAATGAAAGGAGATAGTGATGAATACTAAAAGCCAGAGAATAAATACTACCCAACCTGTTCTAACACATGAAAGGTCCACTTCTGGCCAGGGAGCAGACAGGCACGAAATAGAGGATTATATCAACAAGCCAACATAAAGTGCACAACATTTAGACTAAGAGACAGATTCCTATTTGGGAAAACGGTGAACCCCTTTAAACAACTATTTCGTCCTGAAGAAGGTGTTCCCGCATCCAGGATGCTAACACCGAAACGTGTCGACACATTTGACTAATATACAGAATCCAAGTGGAGCCTAGGGTAAAACAGATACTCATGAATTTTTGATACTGTGACTCCCAGCTGAATAGACAAAGGCAATTGGATCAGGCAATGTTGTAGCATTAACACGGAAAGCTACCACTTTTTCTAGGGGGTTGTTTGCAGATTAATGTAATGTATTTTTTGTTGATTGATTAGGAACTTGCCAATGTTTTTATTGTATTTTATTTGTGTTCATAGTGTATGAAATTATGTGGATAATTGCACTTAAATTTCATGAAGTAACATGTACAATGTGGTTTTAAAAGTATTGTTTTATTTAGATATGTTTTCAGAAAAATCCTTTTTGCTGAAATTTTAAATTGTTGTGTATAAGACATTTGTCTACCCTACATTTCTTTTAAACAAAATAAAAAGATTGTAAACGTTACATTGTAGTGTGGAAACTTTAACTGGATGCTTGTACGTGAATAATGAATGTTGGATGTATGAGACACCAATAATAGGAAGTACTTTCAGCCCAACAGAAAAAAATTGTCGTCTCCAGGGATTCTCCTTTGACTTTGTGAGTGTAATTACCTGCCCTTGATGGGAGATGTACTTCTGCCTGGCTTGGGGCATCCCTTCAGCCAACCAGACACTGCTGATTCCAACAATCACCCAGGTATAAAAGATTTCATGTTTAGCAATACTCATTATGTCTGCCAAATTAAACTTTTGCACTTCCTGATAAAGTCACTATTAAGCACAATTTTTACATAAATCATCTGTTTCCAGTTCATAAGGCTGTGCCTCTTTAAACATGGACTCAAATAGCCACAATAGAGCCCTTTCCTGGTCTTTTTTTCTGGCATAGGGGGGGAGGAGTGGGTCGGGGAGCGGAGTGGGGAGGAATTAAAAATATATTTTAAAAGAACAACCTTATCTTGATGCGGTCGGCTACCGCCTCTTCTCCGTCCTCTCTGTTCTCTTCCTGGCTTCTGTGGAAGCAGGAAGCACCCAGGATCTCCTGAGCCAATCACGCTGCAATGCAGCATTGTGATTGGTCTGAGCGCTGTGGTTCGGCGCTTAGACTGGGAATGGGACCCTGGGCATGTTCTCCACTCAGGCTGTAATGCATCCTGGGTGGAGAATATGCAAAGTGTGCATGACATTTTGGCCAGCCCGAGATGACCGGCCAAAAGTCATGCACTCTAAGAAGTACCTACCACTTCTCCCCCAGCCTCTAAAAAGCATAGTCCCTCCCCAACCAACTGATCTAATATGTTTAAATAAAATGAAAATTACATTAAGTTATTACCATTTAATTTTTCTGTTTTTAATTGCTCACTCAGTGAGCAGTAGGGCAACACTCTCCTGCCTCAGCAGAGGATCCGCCACTGCTCCCGATACGCCTATTGAAGATGGAAAGGAAAAAGTTGAGAATTTGAAGCAAGATATAACACAAAGAACTCAGAAGAACCAAGACATGCTGTTGTACAGATTGACTAAAGGCCAATCAAGTAACACTCCCAGAGACAGATAGAAGTGTACTCTCATAATGATCACACAAACATTTTACAATACTAGATTTAATAAACCATATGTCATGTTAATCACCTGCTATTGATTCATTGATTCAAGACAACAGAGGACAGGAATGATTATGACTTTTTAGTCATCAGAAGAATCTAGGGGCATATTATCAACAAAGTGGCGAATAGAGGCGTTAGCCATCTTGGCTTAACGCCTCTCTTCGCCACTTCGGAAACGCTAGGCTGCACCATTTTACCAAGGATATGGTGCAGCCTAGCGTTTCCCCCTGTGATGGCGGTAGGTTTTACAACTTATTCCCAGCGCAGGCACCCTTGCACCAGAGTGCAAGGGTGTCTGCAAACAGGGGGGTTTGTTTATGTTCAGGAAGGAGTTCCATCCTGCACATAAACAAACCTTAAATGACATTTTGTAACTTACATGTGTGCTGCTTTATGCAGCACACACGTAAGTTACAAATTGGCATTTTTAAAAAGAGGTTTGTTTATGTACAGGAAGGGACACCTTCCTGTACATAAAGAAATCTTGGCGTTTTGCTTTTTCCATGTGTGCTGCACAAGGCAGAACACATGAAAAAAGCAAAAACGAGGAGAATGAAGCATTTCTCCTCGTTTCGCCACCTTAACACCAGGATTTTTATGGTCTTAAATTTGGAGCTGTCACCTATTATCGCCAAGCTTGAGAATAGGTGGCAGTGTCAAAGTGAATGGGTGTTGCGGTGGAACACCGACTGCAACACCCACTGCACGCCCCCTTTCACGATGAGTTTATCGTGAAAGGGGCCCTATTACCAAGGCAGTGTTAAGTCAATTAAGGTGGCTTTAAGCCATGCTAATTGACTTTACGCTGCCTTGATAATAGGGCGATGCAAATATCGCTGCGTTATCGGAAGAAAAGTGTGGTTAACGTGGCGATAAGGGGCTTGATAATATGCCCTCTAGTTCTTTCAGATAATCAGTGTCTAATGCATACTTGGAGACTATTGTCCTTTACGGAGTCTGGGGTTGATCCTAACATTTATTCAATTGTTTATTTGACACCACTTAACAGGCCAGAATAACTGAACGCTTGATTGTCTTGCTTACATACTAAGCACACTTGTCTATTTGTCTTTATTTAAGTCTCCTATTACACAAAGTGTATTCACTTTGTGTAATAAGAGCCTTAAATAAAGACAAATCAAGTTCCATTTATTTTTTACAGCCGCTAATGTAATGTTCCTTTTTATTTTTTGTTCAGAAGTTCATCTTCATTTTCATGGACTTCCTCTGGAGAATAATCACTCACCACATTTGGGATCTCTACGAAATTATCTTTCAGCCAATATTGTCACTTGTAGTGCCTGATCATTTGAGGGATGAAATGCTAATTCATATTTATCATTGTGAGCCTGTGAACATTTTGACGAGACAGACTGGTCCTTATGGAAGTGATATAATACGCTGGCTCTAGGATATTTTATTGCCAGTCTGCTGACTTCTGACAACTATTACTTGTTCTCATGAAAATAGGAAAGTTGCTCTTGATCTTGAGGGAATCTTAATTGCAATAGGTGACATGGCTCACAGCACAATCTTCCTTACTGACTTTCTGTGTCAAAATCTCAAAAAGTATACACATTTTGATCAGGCATTCCGGTTGTCCCAATTTCAACACTAATTGCCATGGCTTTGTCAGGGGCATCACCTCTACTATGTAGCACATAATCATTTACATACACATAGTGATTAAACATCATGTATAAGGTGGAGCCACTTGTATGTAGGTTTCTGCAGGGGCAAGACTACTTCACTGTATGATCCTCAAGTACTGCCAGCCTTTAAAATGTAATGACTAAAATGTGTGCAAATCCTCTGAAAGGTGACCAATGAGTTGAAAACTATTTCTTCATTTTTTAGGAAGTCCTGCACAATCTGGTTTATGCAATGAGGTAAACACAGACTTCCATCTGCAATCGCTTTGACAATGTTACTAGGGTTTCAGTGGAAGCAAATCCACTCCTGAGGCCCTTAGTCAAAGCCATTCTTAGGTCAGCTGTGTTTGATTTCCCCATTGAAAACATTGCAACTGTTGCAACTAATAAACATGTTTCAGAGCATCGGTATTGGTGGCATCAATTGATAATCCTTACTTGAAAGAGACCTAGTGAAGTGATGCATGTGTTATTTGGAGCTTGAAAATGAATCCACGTGTCTGTAGTGAGCCAAATGCATTGCACAGCACTCCCCTTCATTGCCTTAGCAAACAATTCCAGCACTTCATGCTTGAAAAATAGATTCAGCTTGAAATCTTCCATTTTGAATATGGGGCCTCCACAAATTCCAGAATGCCCTCTCCTCCTACTAACGAAAAGGAAGTCAATATCCAACAACTAAGCCAGGTACTCATTATAATAATGGGGCTAATTATGATGGCAACAGTGTATCCTTCATTGAAATAGTGGTTCTCATTCAAAACATTGCTGCTTGGGTTTAAATCTTTAGTTTTGGGCTCATAAATTACCCAAACAGTCAGTTCAGTTAAAAAATCTACCTGAAATACTGCTTGTACCAAAAATACACAATGTGAAGTAATGACATAATCAGGTTGGCGACTGCATCTTGGGAGCACTAAACCCCATTGCCCCAGTGGTAGAGAAAATAGCTTGCAGAACTAGACCCATGACTGATTTGTTTAACAAGCAATTGGCCATCCTTAGAAAGAGCTGTAAGCGCTGTGAGCGCATATGTGGGCACATGCATCATTGGTTTTTGTATTCGCAAACGGTGCGAATCGGTAAAATCGGCCGTTTGCGAATGCAAAAACCATTTTTGGGATGCATCAAACTTTGTTGCACAATTCGCTTTTTTTTGCGCATCCAAAAAAAGCGAATGCATTTAAGGAATCGCATTTGTCCGATTCCTTAAATGCAATGCATCATTTTTTCTAAAATTGCGAATTTGGAATTTGGAAGTGCAAATTAACACGAGGTTGAACCTCGTGTTAATTTGCGAAAATGTTTACAAAAACTAAAAAATGCATTTTTTAAAGTGTCATGTTACAGACACACATGTCCTTAGGACATGTGTGTGTGAAACATGCACTTTCAAAAACATTTCAGGGGTGCAGGGGGGGGTCCTTTGGACCCCCCCCTGCACCCGTGGAATGCATCAACAAATTGCGAATTCTTAACTGCCTTCACATTTACTCCTATGGGCCTTTCGGCCCATAGGAATCAATGGGAATTGCGAAAATGCACTTTGGAATTCGCTATTTATTTGAGAATCGGTAAAAATTGCGATTTTTACCGATTCCCAAATAAATAGTGAAAAAAATGATGCATAGCATTTTGCAATTCTTAATTTGCGATTCGGTAATTTTCGCAAATTAAGAATCGCAAAAGCTATCAATGATGCATGTGCCCCATGGCGTAGGACTTTTGATTAGACTAGTAAGGAGGTGTATCAATCTGTCCTAAAAATCTACCACGGTCCCATCAGGCCGGTGCGGCATGAATTTTATGCAGATAAAATAGAGATGGCTCAAAATTCTTCTAGATAGATTGTCTCTATTGTTAAAGTGTTAACATCACTGGATCGAGTTTCTGCAGCAACGTTATCATCTGAGGAAAGCTGGGACACATTGGCAGATTTCCTTTCCGACAAAGCTGCCACCATTTACTGTTCTTTTCCAGAGGCAGCTAGGAATGTCTTTACCGCAACGCATGGTTTGAGCCTTCTAATGAAAGCAAATGCCTGCTCCAGTTTAAATCCATTGATGGGGATGAGCTGAAGGTGTGCATTTCTTCTATTAAGTCAGGTTCTTCTTTTTTTTGTTTGATCTGTTTATTAGTATTTTTTCATGAAACATTTACATCCAAAAGTTTAACATTGAAACAGTACAGGGGTGTTCGCTAAACGTTATACATTAACAGGCACATGCATCAAAGCATTTTGCTATCGCAAACGGTGCGAATCGCAAAAATCGGCCGTTTGCGATCGCAAAAATTGCTTTTGGAATGCATGAAACAAGTAGCCCCTCGTAATTTAAGAAATCGCAAAATTAGCGATTTTTTAAATTGCAATTGCATTTAAGGAATCTCAATTTGTGATTCCTTAAATGCAATGCAAGAAAGTGAAAAGATTTGCGATTTTGCAATTAAGAATCGCAATTTACCATCACATGTGAGGTGATGGTAAATTGCGATTTTTTTGTAAAAAGCATCAAAGTGCATTTTTCAAAGTCCCATGTTTCGCACACACATGCCCCTGGGGCATGTGTGTGCGTAACATGGGTGCATATATCAATTTCAGGGGTGCAACAGGGTGTCCTTTGGACACCCCTGCACCCTTGAAATCGCATTCTCCATTTGCGAATTGCTAATTGCGATTCGCAAAATGAGAATGTCTTCCCATTCATTCCTATGGGCCTCTAGGCCCATAGGAATGAATGGGGAGGGATTCCTTAATTGCGACTCGCAATTTGTGAGTCGCAATTAAGGAATGTTTAGAAATCGCAACTTTTTCAGCGATTTCTACATGCATAGGCATTTGCGATTTCTTAATTGCGATTCCTTAAAATTCGCAATTAAGAAATCGCAAATGAATGCAATGATGCATGTGCCTGTAAGAGTATCTGTTAATGCTAGCATTTTCTGATTAGTTATGCTTCCCAAACACTCCAGGTAACGAGGTTTAAGCTAGGGTGCACAACTAACAGTTTGGGCTAAAGTAAACATTCAAATATGACGGATATGTCGGGAAGTGGTGAGTTACAGTTCTTGGGATTCATTCAGAAATGGCAATAAGTAGAAGTGGCGGTACTTTGGTAGTTAAACTGACTTTTTGATTATTACTTTTACTGTATCTTTTAGATCATGTACTCGTGATTCAAGGAGGACTAAAACGATCAACTTGTATGAAATTTGAGGATTTAAGAATGAAGGTGAGATGACGGGTTTTACGATGATTGTCGGTTTTATTTCAACCAAGTTTGGGGATGAATTATTTCAAATGGGGGTACTTGTCCCTATGTTTTACTGGAATGATGATGAAACCAAGGACTATTAATACATAAATGGAAGAGTTATAAGAAAGTGCTATATGCAGAGGAAGTGATTTTGGTTTATACTTAGGTAACGTATGTTGCGGGCTAACCATACAATTGAATTTATACAAGACGATAATTTGCTGTTCTGTGGTTTGACTTACACGGAAACCGTAGTGTCTTGAAATAATATGAGGGGCATTATTTGTTCTGAAGTTGAAGAGGGAGACAAACTACTTTAAAGAAGACGAGCTAGAATGGGGGTGTCATATTAGGTTAGCTTCTTTAACGGTTAGGAATCTTAGGATGAGTGGGTGAAAAGAGTAATCTGATTTTACAGTTTGTGGGAGAGGAATGCTTAACGGTTAGTTTACGTGTTACCTGATACTTTGGCAATATAAATATAAGAAGTAAAATTGGGAAATACTTACTTTATGGAGTGGATAGTTATTTATGGATACATGATTTTAATTTTACAGAGTGCTTGTGGACTGTTGTTTCTTATGACAGAACGTTACAGGAACGAATACGATTTTTGATATAGAAGGTGACTTATGTAGATTGGCCTTAATTGCTTTTTTATCTCTTGGGTTTTTCGTGCACCAGGGTGATGTATTTACTTCAGAACATCATTATAAGGTTCAGTTGTACTTTTCTATGGTATTTCACTATTGGTGATTTGGGACTTTGAACTTTTATATCTTTTTATATTTCACTTGATTTTTGATCAAGGTTACAATGTCAAAGTAGTTTATGTTAGAGATGTACATTTAGAGGTACACTTTTCTTATGTTATTTATTTTGGGTTGCAGCCCTGATGAAGTCGAAAATGCCTTAGACTTGCATGACGAAACACGTGTTGGCTGCATTTTGGAACTGTATACAGCTGCAATTGGAAGCAAATTTTGCTTTGAACTGCGAACATATCAAGTGTCTACGGCTGTACCTACAACTGGAACATATGGATATGTAATGCAAAGAAATAAATTACTAAATGTCGGACTTTACATATTGGGTTTCGATTACTAATTAGTGCTCAGGAAGGAATTGATTTAGTTATTCTTCCCCTTAGTATATTTTCTGATTAGTGTATGCAATGCATAGCAGGTATAAACATTCCACATACAGGAGCCCTTTACATAAAGTGAGCCGTAACAATCGCTGTAAAATTGCTTTATATCACGTTGACACCCTCCAGCCTGCTTCTGAATTGTGTAGTCACGAACTTCCATGTTAAACAGTAGTAAATGGCTAGATATCATGCAGTCATAGATCGAACAATTTTACTCGAGTTTATTAACAAAGGGGTAACCAACAAAAAGAAAATGAAAAGTTCTGCTGTAGCTCCATTCAGTGTACATTCGCTATATAATAAATATTAACATTGCCTTTGTTTTCTGATTTGTCTCTCTTCTTTTATCATAATTTACACCTTCAGGATCAACATAACTATGGGATCTATAGCATGTGGGTGCGCACTAGTTTATTTGCAAATTACATTTTGCCAGTATCATCAGCCTCCTCCTCAGGGGCCATATTATCAAGAACGGCGATAACATTATCGCCGCATTAGCAGCAGGAAACTGCAGCTAAAGCGGCTATAAGGGGCTCGATAATATGCTCTAGAGAATTCCAATAGAAGCTCAGATTTTTGGTCTTTCACACCAGAACCTGGGCTTCTATTGGATTTCTCTAGGGCATATTATCAAGCCTCTTATCGCCGCTTTAGCGGCAGTTTCCTGCCGTTAAAGCAGCGATAATGTTATCGCCGTCCTTGATAATATGGCATCAGGTCTTTATGCACATTGTATGGCCCAGCAATATTGCTTCCCAGTTGGATGAGATAGGGGTTTACGCAGCCCCAAAGTTTCCTCCCTGTGGAGAGATACGCCCTCCGCTCTAGCCAAGTTGAGTATTAAGTAGGACCAGCCCTGTAACGACAGAGTTTGCCAGATTTCCAGTGTCTTGTGATGAGACGCTTGACAACCACTAAGCCAAGGTCCAAAAATCTAGTAGGAGCTCTATGTTTCTTGTCTCTTGCTAATATGCCCAGTATACAGACTTCCCATGAATTTGAGAGCGCTCTATTAGTGCACTCGGACAGGCACCGAGTCACCCCCTCCCAGTAGTGGTGCAGCGCGGGACCCAACCATAGCATATGTAGGATATCAGCATCACAATGACTGCATCAGGGGCAGCATGCATCTTGTCAATGAAAAAACTGATTAATTTTATCTGGTGTAAGATATGCCCTATGAAATATGTAATACTGAATCAGTCGGAACCTTGCATTGGGGGGATAAATGTAGGACTTGCTAGTATTGTGTCCAATTCCTTGGGCGTGCATGGACGGACCAAATCTGTTTCCCAGCGGTTTTGCAAGGGGTGCCAAGTATACTGCCATCTGCATACGGAGTGCATCAGCGAACCATCTAGTAAGATGTCTCCCTTCACCAATGACATGTACATACTGCATTATGAGATGTGTTTGTTACTCTTGTGCAATGTCTCCCCAGTGTCGTTGCAGCGTGCTTATCCAGGATATGTGACTAGGAGAATGACCCGGTGGCATTCCCTCCTCCTCCACTAAGTAATCGTGTATCATAAGCGTGCCATCCTGGTAGAGGTCGCCTATCATGTGAATGCCCGCCTCATGGCAGGTCATGAGTTCGGCCAGCATCGTCCTCCTGATATACTTAGGCATTCCCAGTAATGGAAGTTCTGGTGCATATGGTGTGATGTGCTTTTAGGAACAGAATGCGACGGAAACAACGGTGGGCGACCTGTAATAGCAATGAGAGAGACTTGGGTGACCTAGTGCATGGGTGAAAAAGATGAAGTATTGCATCTAAAGTGTATGGACTATCATTCTCTGCCTTGTCTGACATGAGTAGCTCTACTACCCATCTGGCCACCCACTGTATTTGTGATGCTAAATAATAGTGCTCTAGGTTGGAGACCGCTAGTCCTCTCTGAACTGAGATTAAATACAGATTTGCAGGCGCCACTCTACAGCAAGATGTGTTCCATATGAGATCACGGAGCATCCATTCTAGTGCGTGAAAAAAGGATGGGGTAAATAGCGTGGTAGATTGCTGAAGTTATATAAAAGACGAGGGAGCAACACCATTTTAATGAGTGCATCATTCTAGACTCATCTCTCACCATGACCCATCAGATCAACGCCGTTGCCTCCACCTGCTTCAACTCCCTCCGCATCTTACGCAAGACCTTCAAGTGGATCCCCCCGAATGCAGGAAGACCGTCACCCACACAGTCATAACCTGCAAACTACACTATAGAAATGCCCTTTCTGCCGGAATCAACAAAACCGTACTACACATGCCCCAAACCATTCAGAACTCTGCAGGCAGACTCATCCTCAGAACACCACAACAGGAGCACATGTCCCAGAACCTACAAGACCTCCACTGGCTACCCATCGAGAAGAGAGTTACCTTCAAACTACTCACCCATGCCTACAAATCCCTCCACAACATCGGACCCAAATACCTCAATGAAAGAGTCTCCTTCCACATTCCCAAAAGGAACCTCTACTCCGCCGACCTCGCCTTGGCAGTGACGCCGCACATCCACAAAACCAGAGCAGGCAGAAGAGCCTATTCCTACATCGCAGCAAAAAACTGGAAGGAGCTCCAAGTCAACATCAGACTCTCCCCCACTCTGCACACCTTCAGGAAGAGCCTCAAGACCTGGCTCTTCGACGGATCCTGAGCTGCACCCCCCCCCCACAGTGCTTTAAGACCCTCACAGGTGAGTAGCACGCTTTATAATCCCCTGTTTGATTGATTGACTCTCCCTGCAAACAAAAGAGCAAGTGTTTTCCAAAATGCTATCTGTGACATCAAAGAGGTGATCGCTCTGGTGAGGTTGCCTTTTATTAGGTCTTGATTGGTATGATAGATCCGAATTCCTAAATATCAGAACATTATCGCCTCCAAATGACTGGGACATAGCAAACAGTGAGGGCCGAAACTGGTGTATTGGAGACAAATGGAAAGTGGCATGATTTCCTCAAATTAACACACAACCCAGAAAGGTTGGCATGAGGTTGAGAAGGCTGGGTATGTCGCCTGGCACCTATCCGATATCCCTGATATATAGTAAGATGCCATCTGCGTATAGCAATGTTGCGCGTGTCCCTGCTCAAAATGGTAAACCTCACTGACCTGCAGAGCGTGTATAGCCATCGCCAATAGTTCAATGGCAAATGAAAAGATAAGTGGAGATAGGGGGCTGCCCTGTCTGGTGCCCCTAGGCACTTTATGGGCTTCAATATGAAGTTCCCAGTCTGAACCCGTATGGTCAGTTAATCTAGGCTAAACGTGAGGAGCGCATCGCATTAAGTGGAATAGCCTGCACAGATTAAGAGAGATGTTATGTGCCGAAACAAACCCATTCTTATCCCCTTTTATCAACTGTGATGTCAATAAAGCCAATCGCCCCACTAGTACTCCGGCCCATATTTTATAATGTTCCATTACTTACCGGTAATCTTCATTACCCCAGGTCCCGTTGTCCTCGTCCCATTCATTAACTAATTGGAGATAACCATCTCCCGACAGAAAACAAGAGCAGAGGCATGCTGGCACCCTAATACTGCCCTTCTCACTGGGAGTACATAAGCAGTACCTGCCCAGCGTCCCGTCTGTACAACCAAGCCCAGTCAGGAAGGCCGGTCGCCCGGGAGGGAGGGAGGGGCGCATGAATGGGATGAGGACAGCAGAACCTGGGGTAATGAAGATTACCGGTTAGTAATGGAACATTACCCCGAGGTCCCTTATGCCCTCGTCCCATTCATTAACTAATTGGAGAATACCAAAGCAGAAAACCGGCCTTCCGCCCCCACAAGCTCACTCAGGAAACCACAACAAAAGCAGCAACCCAAGAGAGCACCGAGAAGGAGGAAAAGGGAACCGCAGGAAACAACCGGACTGCAACCAAGAACAGGACAGCAGGACCGAACAAGGACCGGAGACAACCCAAAAACAGTAGGCCAGGACCCCCAACAAGGAGGCCACCAACCAGAGAAACTGGAGACAGAGCAACCGGAACCAAGACCCAAAGGACACGGCCAAGCAACCCACCAGACAAGGCCGCCCAGTCCAGAACCAACGGGAAGGCCCACAGGACACGCCAGCCACAAAAACACGGACCAACAAGGGACGAGGAAGCACAGGCCAGAAACAGGCCCACCCCACCAAACCGAACGACGAGGCCCCAGTGAGACCAGAGCAAGAGCCGAGCAGGAGCGACACCCCAACCAAACAGAAAAGACAGGGAAGGCGAAAAACACCCAAAAATCCCAGGAGGCCAAAAACCCAACAGGGAAGGAGGCCACCAACCAAACCAGGAAGGCCACCAAACCCAGAAAAGCAGGGGAAGAGAAGGCCAACCCAAAGACCACCGGCCAGAGATGCCCCCAGAAGCACCAGCCTAAAGCCGACCAGGAAAGGAGAGGCCATCAAGACCGGAAACCCACAACGAACAAGCCCAACAAGGGCGGGGACAGAGCCACCGGCCACAACCCCCAGAAAACCCCCAACCCCAAAAGGAAGGGAAACAAAGCTGGACCAGAGTCCAGAGCAACCGGGGAACACCCAGCAGCCCCCACACCAGGCAGAGAGGGCAGAAAAAAGCAGGCGCCAACAAGGCAGAGGACCGTACAGGCACCCCACACCCAGGCCAAGCAAGCAGCACGGGCAGGAGTAGCCAAAAAACAAACAGCCACAGGGCGCACAGCACCCAAACCAAAAGCACACAAGGCCCGACACCAGCAAAGCCGGAGAGGAGCCCAGAAAACAGCACCAAACAGGGCAACAAACGCCAAAGGAACCAGGAAGCCAGGTCCAGAGCCAAGCAACTGGACCATGCAGGAGGACCCGCAGGCCCAACAAAACCCCGGAAGGAGCCCACTCAGTGCCCAGGCCACAGCAAAAGGGCAGGGGGGAACAGGGAACCCCAGCGCACCACCACCACCGGACCTCACAGAAGGCCGGAAGGCAACAGAGAAAACCGTCAAAGCGGAAGCCGGTGGAAGCAGAGAAGCAGAGGGCCAGGCAGCAGGAGACCACACACAACCCGCCACCAGGAGGGAAGACCCCACCGAGGCAAGAGCACCACGGAACCGCACACCAACCAGAGAGAGGGGGGGAGGGGGCACCCAAACAGACCCACACCGGCAACCAAGCACAGAGAAGCAAGGGAGGCAGAAGCGAACCAGGACACCAAAACCAGGAAACGCACAGCAAAACACCCCATAGAGCAGGCTAAAACAGCCAGGGAACCCAGGAGGCACATCCTGAGGACAACCAGAACCAGAAGAAAGCCGGCAGACAACTGGAGCCACAGGACCCCACAAGGGCCCCAACCCAGGTGAAACAAGACCGGGAAGAGAACCGCCAGCAGGAAAAGGCCCCGAAGGACCCACCAGGACTGGGCCACAACAGCAGAGCGCCCCGCCAGGGCACAAAAGAGAGCCCAGGCAAGGACGCAAAGCCCAAGAAGAAGACCAACATGCAGGAGCAGAAAGCCCCAGCAGACACCCAGCCAGCGCAGATTGGGAGCACGGCCACAGGCCATCAACCGGGAGAACTGGAGACCATAAGAGGGGAAAACAGGCGCCCCGCCAAGGACACCGCAGCAGCAAAAGACAGCCAGGCCCAAACAGCAGCTGCACGAACCCCAGGGCCCAAAAGGCGAACCACCACCGGAACACAACCCGGGGAGGAGGGGAGCGCCACGGACAAGAAGAGCAGGTGCCCAACAACCCAGCCAGAGAAGCCGCACCAGGCACCCACAGAAGGCCCCATCCGGTAACAAACCAGGCAGGAACCCAGGTAGCACCAGGAAGGGCAGGCAGGAAACACCCGAAGCAAGCCAAAGGCAAGCACAGGGAGAGGCAGGGCAGGACCAAGGAAGAACAGAAGCAGCCAGACCCTAGTAGCAACCACGCACAAAGAAGGCCCCGGGACAACACCCGAAGCCCCAGGCCGGAGCAAAGGAGAACAGAAGAGCCACAACCAAGGCAGCACGAACCACCAAGGCGCAGGCAGTGTGCCCCAGAGAGCAGCAGAAACGATACCAGGAAGCTGAAAAAGGAACAGGCACCCCCAAGGGACAGGAGAAGCAAAGACAGGAACTAGGAGCCCCCGCGCCCCACACCCCGACCAACCATGCCAAAGCCAGGAAGCGGAGGCGCAGAACCAGCAAGCAAGTGGAGCACAGGCCACAACACAACAGCCAGCCCGCAGCGGAGGCAAGGCCACACGAAAAAAAGGGCTGACACAGCACAACCGAGGCCAGGCCACGACACCCATACCCGCGACACCCCGAGAAGGAGGCACGCAGAGGGACAGAAAGAAAAGCAGGAAAACCCAGCGGCAGGCAAACAGGAACCATGGGGAGCCAACAGGACCCACCCCCACCCAGCCCCCCGAGGAGCCGGAAAACTGACCCACCACCAGCCGGGGGCAGTGAGCTGCAGAGGAACCAGAAGAAGGGGAAACAGAAGCGCAACCCCAACAGGCCGCCGCCGAGGAAGCGAAAAGGCGACCCCCACACAAGAGCAGCAGAGGGCAAGGCGGAAGCAAGCAGGCAGGAGAGACCCCAACAACACCGGGAAGCCCAGGAGCAACCACAGACAGAGCCAGGAAAGAAAGGGAACCAGCCACCACAGAGGCGACAGGAACCCATGCCAACCCGAGGCAGGCCTCCAAACGGAAAGAGTGAAGGCCAACAACACAGATAAGCAGCCAACGAACGCCAGGGAGAGGAAATCACCCTCCCACCCCCAAACAGCGCCTGAAAGAAACTCAGGAGCACGAGCGGTCAGGAACAGGGGTACCACCAGAAGGCAGCGAACAAAAGGGAGAAGACCTGCGGCAGAAACACCCACCACGCAGACCAAGGGAGAGGAGCACAGGAAGGAGGCACCGCAGAAGGGAACCAAACCGGTAATCCCAGGCGAAGGAAGCCAGCGCCAAACCCAAAAGGCAACTGAGAGGCAGCGCAGACTAAAGAGCACTGAACCAGGAAACAGGCCAGCACCCCGAACCAGAGGCCAGCCGTGCAAAGTAAGGAACAGGGGCGAGCAGCAGCAGAGCGGGAGTCCCCCCCAGACTCCGGCAGCAGAGAAGAAGAGCCAGAGAAGAGGAAGAGGCATCGGCGGGAAAACCCCACGCAAGCCACCCGACACAGGGCCGCCAACAACCAGCAGTCCCACAAGACAAGGAACGGGGAGAAAAAGAGCCCCGAAGCATGCCGAGAGCAGAACCAGGCACCTCCAAGCGACCCAGCAGCAGGCACAGCCACCAACGCACCCCTGCCCCGGGAGAGCGACGCAGCAGGTCAGCCCGGAGGAGGAGGAAAGCAGTCCGGACAGGAACATCCAGGGGAAACACAGCTACCCATACCAATGCGAACCAGGGCAGCAGATGCCGGAAGCAATCAGAACAGCGGGGAAGGAGACCAGGAGGACCCACAGGTGCAGCAGGCCACCAGCGAGGAACACCACACTGAACCAAGCATGGCCGTGAGGAAGACCAGCCCCCGGGCAACAGGGCACAGCCACAGCAAGGAGAGCAACACCGACCCGCCCAGCAGCCAGGGCAAAAGGCAGGAAGAGCCCTCAAACCAACCCTGAAAAGGACACCTGCAGATGAAGAGAGGCAGAGTGAAAGCAAATCAAGAACGAGGTCCCGGGTCCAAACCCCAGCAGCACCAGGAGTCTTTCCCAGGCTTTGCAGCAGACGAGTACAGCACAAATAATCGCCCAGAACACAGAATGACCCAACTCAGACTCGAATCAGGACCCCAGCACAGGAGACCGCAGCTCTGCCCGCTGCGCCACATCTTCCCTGCTCCAGCGATGCTTGTCAGGGAGCACATTCCGTCTCCCGCACAATCACAGTAGCCCAAAGAAAAAAACCCGGCAAGTGGGACTTACCCGGAGGAGGGGGGCCAACACCAGGAACAAGGCCCCCCACCCCACCGGCCAGGACACCTGGAGACCGGCATAAAGAACGGCTCCCAGAATGCAGAGGAGCCGTCGGGACACAACCC
Source organism: Lissotriton helveticus (assembly GCF_964261635.1). Classification (NCBI taxonomy): domain Eukaryota; kingdom Metazoa; phylum Chordata; class Amphibia; order Caudata; family Salamandridae; genus Lissotriton; species Lissotriton helveticus. The sequence goes on along the minus strand of NC_136061.1, from coordinate 872,223,170 downwards.
AGCCCCCAAGCACCAACAGCGGCAGCCTGCAACGCACAGAACAAGAAGCAAAGAAGGGGAAACAGAGACTGCTATGCGGGACTCACCTGGGAGGAAGGCCCGGCACACAAACAAGGCCCCCCCCCACCAGCCCAAGGCACACCACAGGAACCACGTCAGGGCCGGGCAGGCAGCCGGAGGCAATCGCAGCGCGTCTTCTCTGCAGCCAGGATCCAGGAAGACGAGCCCCTTGACCCGGAAGAGACCCGGAGGCCGGCGCACCAGCCGCAAAGGGCCGGCACACATCCACAAAGTCAAGGACACAAAGAAACCAGCCTCCCAGCACGGGCAGGACAGCAGACACCCCGACTGCACAGCCAGGCAGCGGGACGGGGAGAACCAAGTAAGGGAAGCCACTCAAGCCCAGCAGGAGCAGCACCAGTAACCACAGCAAACTTCTGTCGACAGACAGAAAAAAAGAACAGACGGGATGCTGGGTAAGTACTGCCTATGTTCTCCCGGTGGGAGGGGCAGTATTAGGGTCCCAGCATGCCTCTGCTCTTTTTTTCTGTCGGGAGATGGTTATCTCCAATTAGTTAATGAACGGGACGAGGACATATGGGACCTTGGGGTAATCTGCATTTAATAGTGCTAGTGGGCAGTATGATCCTAGTTGTGTGGGGTCTCAATAAGGCTTTGGTAGAGTGGCCAGTGTAGCTTCATTGAGGGAGTTGGGTAGATGTGTTGATTGTTGTGCCTCTTCATACACCCGGTGCAGTTGCAGAACTAAAATGTCTACATATGCTCTGTAGAATTCAGATGGAAAGCCATCCGGGCCAGCACTTCCCCAGAGGCTAAAACAGCGCATCGCACCCCATATCTCGGTAGGTGTGATGGGAGTGTCCAACTCTAAAAAAGAGCTTATGTCCGAGTCCAACGCTTCCAGCATCGATTGATATTATTTTGTGAAATGGAGGACCATCTCACCATGTATTTCATGCTGAGTGCATCGTATCACGTCATCAGGAGATAACAGTGCAATAATGGTTCCAGCTGGCTGTTCATGCCTAATCAGCCAGGCAAGAATGTTTCCTGAATGGTCAGCTGTCGTGTGTGTTCTCGCTGAGTGTGCAGTATAGTTCAGGCTTCTTAGTCACTCAGTCAGTGTTGCATGTGTTTTATGCACATCTGTTAGTGTCGGGGCACAGGAGGATGTGGCGGCAGCACATGTCTCAAGTGTTATTACGGTGCGCTCGACGTCCAATAGGCCTGCCTCCACTTGTTTCATCCTTCCACTCCCCAGTCCCAGATATTGCCCCCGCAGTGTAACCTTTAATCCTTCCCATTCCGCCAAGACTAACGTAGTCGTGCCTGTGTTTTGTGCAAAATAGTCTGCGATGGCGGTGTTAAGGGAATACCAAAAGGGGGGGTATTCCAGCATGGCCGGCTGTAAACGTCAGGTGGGGACCGGTGGGGGCTCTCATTTCCTAGGCAATTGTTATGTGTTGTGAATTATGGTCTGAGTGGGTGCGTTCTAAGTAATCAGTGTCTGCAACAGAGAGAAGCAGGTTGGGCGTGCCTAAGACTCTATCTAACCAAACATGTAGTGCATGGGGCATGGAGTAAAAGGAATACACTTGCGTCGTAGGGTTGTGATGTCTCCATGTGTCTACTAATCCCCACTACTGCGTCCAGTCCCTTAGTGTGGATGTATTGGTGGAAGTGGTTGTGCAGCGGAGAGGGAGAAAACATCAATCCAGGACAGTGTTCATGACACTGGTAAAATTCCTACCTCTCAGCCATGGCAGACCCCATCACCTAGAAAGCACCAAAGATAACAACTACACCAAGGGGCCCTGTTATACATTTGGGGCATAGATGTTACCCAGTAGGAGGTGTCAACCGTTCAATCTCGTCTTTATGAAGACATATCTTCCCTCTGTGTCTGTCACCACCTCCGCTGTTTCAGAGTGTGTCAGGTGTGTTTCTTGTAGGGGGCAATTTGAGCTTTATGTCTTTTGAGGTAGGAATATACTGCATAGCAGCTGGAAGGTGTGTGCAGGCCTCACACATTCCAAATGAAAATTAGTTGATCTGCCATACAAATACGTAATGGATTTTGATACTCCCAGGGTTAAGGCATGCATGTGACTATGTAGAGAAACGACTGCAAAAGCCTGAAATAAGCGTCTGCTGTGGAACCTGTATAACATTGCCTGAAACTTAAGTGTCAAAATGGTGGTGCAACAATACCACAATAGTGGTCCTTACAAACATTAGAGGCTGCCCAAACTAATACTTAAACTTTGCAGAATCAACTGAACCCCAAATTAGTGTGGGTGAGATTACGTGGAACCTCGAGAGGCACTTAAGGGTAACATTCCCCAACATTACCATTAGATAGAAGGCCATTGGAGGCAGTACAGCCTTAAGCCAAAACCGTTAGAGGCGGCTCCCCCCAGCTTACCCCCATTCAGGGAGCCATAGTGACACTCAACTGTTCCCGACCTACTTCACCCCACACAGTATAGTGACATCATAGTAGTTCTATCATACATGCAGATAGAAAGGTAGAATGACAGAAGAGAGCAGAGAACAGGTAGTAGCAGGTTTCATGTGAAATATTAGCATCGGATGTCTGCAGTGTAATGTCTGGTAAGCTGAGCTAGTTTGTTTCTGACAGACAAATGATAGATGACTCCTCATCTCTGGATGATTGAGCGGACACTACATCTTTCTAATAATCATTGAGAGTGTCTGCTATGCATTCTGCCTCATGTAGAGCCCTCTGCTGTTCTCTGATGATTATTTCCAGGTCCAAAACTGAAGCCAACCGGGGTGTGCATCTTCTGCACCTCCGCCAGCGTGGCCTAGGAACCTCTTCCGTGGTGCTCCGTTCTCCACCCCTGTTACTTGGTCGAGGACCTGAGTACTGTCCGGTGGAGTCTAACCAGTCCCATGCATCCTATGGTGCATCAAAGAATCTTGCCTGGTCACCGGTCACCACACAAAGCTGTACAGGGAACAACAAGAAGTATTGAATGTCCTGCCGGAGTTTCTGCTTCACTTGCAAGAAGGAGCCATGTTAGGGCTGAACTCCCAAAGTGTAGTTTGGAAAGAACATCACATGAGCATTCTCTTGTCTGATCTGTAATTTCCATGTTTTGCGTAATATTGGATCCCTAGCTCAAACATGTAGGACCTTGAAGATGAACGGTTGGGGTCCTGACTCTAGTGCTGGTCTCCTGGGAGGAATGTGATACGCTTTTTCAATTATTATGACAGAGAAGAAGCAGGAATTAGCTCCTTGATGCACCTCTCCAGAAATGACGCTGCACCTAGGCCCTCCACCCCTCCGGTAGGCCAATTAAGCAGGCACTGTTGTGCCTCAAGCATCCCTCCGCATCTACCACCCTGTCTTCCAGATGTCGAATTATGGCCTTGCAGTCCTGCAGTTGTTTTTCCACCAACTCAGACACGGGTTGTAGCACTCATAGGATTTTTTCCATGTTCCTGACCCTGTCCGACAGCTTTCTGTGGTCTGCACAGAGTTGTGTGAGGTCTTCTGACACACTGTTGATTTTGGATCCTATCAAGACCCTGGTTCTCTCTATAGCATTCAGTATAGCGTCCAGTCTATCCCCGCAGATCCTAGGATTCCAATTGTCTTGACTCCATTATGAACGAGGAGCATGAGGAGGTTCTAGATCCAGCACCTTGTTAACGACACATTCTTGTGACCCCTGGTATGGTCCCAGCGGTAGAGAGCGGTGTCTCATCCACCCCAGTTGACTGGCCAGTTTAATTAGTGATCAGTCATGAGGGGAGTAGAATGCCAACATGCACTGATCTGCTGTGCAGCCTGGTGGGCCTACCGGGGTATACCCTGCCGGCTTTGGCATTGCAGTATGTCGCTAGGAGTGTCTCCTTCATGCTCTAGTAGAATTGGAGCACCACCAGAAGAATTTGTGCCAGTAGTGCTTTATACCTGTTGCATCACATAGCACCACCATGGCAGCGGGAGGCTGTCTTTCCTCAGTTTATTTTCATGTACATCTCTCAGTGGGCAAAGGTGCCAATGCTTCCACTCCCAAGCCCTCAGTGTCCAGTGAGGAGCGACCTTGTTTAATTTGATTCCACCCGGGGCGTTTCTCGCGTGTCAGGAGGGAGCCTCCAGCCCTTAATGACTTAATCTGTCTTAGTGGTCAGCTATAGGGGCTACTCCTCCAGCTAAGTGCTCTCTATCAGCTTCCCTCAGGCCGGGTCGAAGGGTCTTGGTGGCACCCCATGACTGAGTCCTCTTCAGCCGGCCCATGCAACACTCAACACCGCAGCTTCAATTTTACCTTCAGTTCCCGTTTTCTGCAATGGCCCTGTTCCCAAAACCAGAGGGCTCCCTTCAATGAAGCCAGTCCCATGTAGTCAGCGTGTCAGTGGAAGAGGTACAGGCATCGGACACCGCTTCTCCGCTCACTACTGTTAGGCCTCGGCTCAGGCCCTCTCTGGCAAGTGTAGTTCACCTCTCCCCCAGGGATCTGCCGGGTTGTTTTCCACAGTCTGGGCTCAGGCAATTCCTCAGTTCACACTGCTGCTGCGCCTCACCTCATTCCTTTTTTTTATTTTTTTCTATTTTAATTTGGAGTCAAAATACATCACAAAAATATTTTAAAAGTACATACTTTGATCATTCAGGACACAGGCTTAATAATTGATTCTCATGTTCATTAAATACAAAAGATAAATACTCAATCCGAACTTATATTAGATAAATAATTAAGACTTCTAAAATGGAAAAGTTTGTATAAAACCATCGGAATATAAAAAGGGAGGGGGGGAGACAGAGTGCATAATTATATTTCCAATATTAATAAACATCATAATATACATAGTGACAATTCATACATCTTTTACATGGGTCTCCCTCCATTTGGTTACCGGGGCCCAGAACCTTCTTCCGAAGTCCCGTACTTTCCCCCTCTTGTACTCATATAGGCAAGTCTCAATATTGTGTATGCCAAGGAACCTGGATAACCACATTTGAAAAGATGGTGCAACTGTATCCTTCCACCCCGCCGAAATCAGAATCCTAAGGACGGCAACAGAAATAAACACCAATGCTTCTTCTTCCTTGCCCAAATTTAAATTCGAATCTGTGCCCAAGATCATCAGGGTAGGGGATAGATCGATCTTATGACCTAGCAGCCCCTCCCATAATTTTTCAATCTCTTTCTTCACTGGAGTCAAGAGAATGCAAGAGAAGAACATATGTAGAAGGTCTGCTTGTCCCCCCCCACATCTAGGGCAATTATCATCTACTCTGACCCCCCATGTATGTAATTTTGCCGGGGTATAGTATAAGTTAAACACCGTTTTGTAGTGTTGAGCTCTTAGGTTTGTGGCTCTAAATATTCTTTTATTCAATGCTATAGCCAAGTCAACATCTACGTTCGGGTTCCCTAATTTATTGGACCATGCAACCTCTGTTTTATCAACATCATCCTGGATCTCTGCACGAAGGATGTTATATACAGGTTTGATTTTATTGCATCCTTTGGACAATGCATCCAAGAGAGGGCTATTTTCTGGGGGGGGCGGCTTTGGTTTAATGGACTTCAGGGAACGGTCAACCTGGGTATAGGCAAACCAGTGATTATCTGGAATACCATACCTCCTTTGTAGTGTCTCAAAACTTATAATCCCTTCTGCATCCATTATATCTCGTAGAGCATTAATGCCCAGTTCCCTCCAAATTTTCAAGGCCCTTCCAATCCCAAGCCTAGAAAAGAGGCTGAATCTATTGATATGAATATGAGCATTAATTTTGGGGATGTTACAAAGTTTTCTACTAGCCTTCCATACCCTCCAAGCACCATCAATAATCTTGTATCTTGCTTCTTTGTAGAATCTTCGATCTACTTCACATAACATGATACCCGTAGCCTTTCTTCCCAGTAGTAATTCATAAATAGAGGGGAATTGATATACTTCTGGTCTATCATTGTCAATATTGACATCTGATTGAAAAAGTGTCTTCATTTGTATTAAAATACAGGTCCAGTGGTATAACCTTAAATTGGGGAAATCCAAGCCCCCCCTTTCCCGCGGGAGAGATAAAAGACTTGTTGATCTTCTTACTTTCCCATATTGCCAAATAAATTTGATAAAGACAGATTCCAGTTTTGACATTATTTTTTCCTCAATAAATAGTGGTATGGCCCTAAAAAGATATAAAAGCTTCGGGAACATCGACATCTTGACTGCATTTATCCTGCCAATCAGAGAGAGGTGCAGTCCATCCCATCTTTTTAGGTCAGACTCTATTGATTTTATAAGTGGTAAATAATTACCTTCAACTATTTTCTCTACAGCAGCATTAATTGTAACCCCCAGATATACTGCTGCATCCACATATCTGGAATCTGCCTTTAACACATTCCCTGTGCAAATTATCTGGGTCTTTGCTTCGTTTAATAAATAACCTGAGTTGGAACCAAATTGTTTTGTTAGATCGACCAAAGTTGGCATTGCTTGTTGGGGATTATCAGTAAATATGGCCAAATCGTCTGCATAGGCTAATATTTTATTTTCGAACCCATTTATTATCACAGGTTTTAACCTAGGGCATCCCAGAATTGCCTGTATAAGTGGGTCAATATATAGGGAGAAAAGGATTGGGGAGCATGGGCATCCTTGCCGGGTTCCTCTTTTGATGTTGAAAGTATCGGATTTCTCGCCCATGACCGTAACTCTTGCCACAGGATTAATATACTTAGCTTTAAGAGCTCCGATAATTTTTTGCCCAAAACCTCTCCCTGTCAGGATGTTCCACAGATAGCTCCAAACAACGCGGTCGAAAGCTTTTTCCGCGTCGAGCAGGATCATGGCGACCCCCCCCGTGGCAGCATGGGCGTCGAAAATAGCTATTGCTCTGCTTGTATGATCAGTGGTGCCTCGTCCAGGGACAAACCCGTGCTGCCACCGGGAGACCAGACCGCCAATGACCCTGCCCATTCTAGAAGCCCATATTTTGGAATAGAGCTTAGTATCGGCATTAATTAGGGATATCGGCCTATATGACCCCGGATTCTCACTGGGTTTCCCTTTTTTGTGAAAGATAATAATATTTGTCTCTTTCCAAGATTCCGGGGTTCCTCCCTTGTACACTATCCCGTTAAAAAGGTCCACTAATAGGGTTATGATTTCAGATTCGATACATTTGTATACCTCCAGGGGGAGGCAATCCGGACGGGCGGCCTTCCCTGGAGCTAGCTCCTGAAGGGCAGTTTTAACTTCCACTTCGGTAATGTCTCTGTCCAATTCCTCCTGAAGAGAGGGATCAAGACAGGGACCAGAGTCTTCTAAATTCGTATATCGCCCCCCGATCATTGTTTCTTCATCATATAACTTTTTATAAAAGTCTCTAAAGACACGGAGGATATCTGTTGTTTCTGTGTATTCTCTACCCCTTTCTTCTATCTTCTTAATGGTGTTTTTGGACCGTTCCTGCCGAAGTCGCAGGGCCAAGGCTCTACCGGCGTGTTCGCCCGTTTCGTATCGGTTGGTTCTTGTAGCCTGGTATTCGCCCATCGCTTTCTGAGTGGAGACTTTCTGGAGATCTGCCTTAATTGCCATAAGTACTTTATGACTGCTACTACCGTCTCCCCCTGATGCAATGACTTTCACATGTTCTTTCTCGATATTCATGAGTTTATCTAATAATTTTTCTTCGACTTTTCTGTCATCATTTCTTAATTTAGTCGAATAGCTGATAGTTTCCCCCCTCAGAGCCGCTTTAAAGCAATCCCATACTATGTTCCTAGTGGCGCTATATCTGTTGGCCGAGAAAAAGTAATCTGCCCAGCTTTTAATATGGGCAATAAATCTGACCCCTGCCCTCACCACGTCTTCAACAAGGCCGACGCTGTCATCGCACCCCACCTGCGGGACATCATCAACACCTCCTTCGACACCGCCACCTTCCCTGAGAGCTGGAAGCACGCCGAACTCAGCGCTCTTCTCAAGAAACCCACAGCAGACCCCACCGACCTCAAGAACTACCGTCCCATCTCGCTCCTCCCGTTCCCGTTCCCGGCCAAAGTCATCGAGAAGACCGTCAACAAACAGCTGGCCGCCTTCCTCGAGACGAATGGATCCCTCGACCCCTCACAGTCGGGCTTCCGAGCGAACCACAGCACCGAGACCGCCCTCATCGCTGCCACCGATGACTTACGAACTCTGATGGACAACGGAGAAACAGCGGCCCTCATCCTCCTGGACCTCTCCGCGGCTTTCGACACGGTCTGCCACCGCACCCTAGTACAGCGCCTCGGCAACATCGGAATCCAGGACAAGGCACTGGAATGGATCACCTCCTTCCTCGACGGAAGAACACAGAGAGTCCGCCTACCACCGTACAAGTCAGAGGCCACCAAAGTCATCTGCGGCGTCCCTCAAGGATCCTCACTGAGCCCCACCCTCTTCAACGTCTACATGAGCCCCCTCGCGGCCATCGCACGCCAACACAACCTCAACATAATCTCCTACGCCGACGACACCCAGCTGATCCTCTCCCTGACCAACGACCCCGCCACCGCCAGAGCCAACCTGCACGAAGGGATGAGAGAGGTAGCCGAATGGATGACGACCAGCCGCCTGAAACTGAACTCGGACAAGACGGAGGTCCTCATCCTGGGCTCCTCGCCCTCCGCCTGGGACGACTCCTGGTGGCCCCCCGCCCTGGGCACCGCACCGAAACCAACGGACCACGCACGCAACCTGGGCTTCATCCTGGACTCCTCCCTCTCCATGACCAGACAAGTAAACGCCGTCTCCTCGTCTTGCTTCAACATCCTGCGCATGCTACGTAAGATCTTCCGGTGGATCCCCACCGAGACGAGGAAGACGGTCACCCAGGCCCTCGTCACCAGCCGACTGGACTACGGCAACGCCCTCTACGCCGGAACCACCGCCAAGCTCCAGAAGAGACTCCAGCGGATCCAGAACGCCTCGGCCAGACTCATCCTCGACATCCCCCGACGCAGCCACATCTCCGGACACCTGAGAGATCTGCATTGGCTCCCGGTCAACAAGAGAATCACCTTCCGTCTCCTCACCTACGCGCACAAAGCCCTACACGACCAAGGCCCGAGCTACCTCAACAACCGGATCAACTTCTACACTCCCAAGCGCCTCCTCAGATCAACCAGCCACGCCCTCGCCGCCGTCCCCCGCATCCGAAGAGCGACAACAGGAGGAAGGTCCTTCTCCTACCTGGCCGCCAAGACCTGGAACTCACTCCCAACCGACCTGCGCCTGACCCAAGACCACCTCTCCTTCAGGAAGAAGCTCAAGACCTGGCTGTTCGAGCAGTAGCGGCACCCCCCCCCAACCCAGCGCCTTGAGACCCTACGGGTGAGTAGTGCGCTCTATAAATGACCTGATTGATTGATTGGCATCCTCCAGTAATCTCCTCTCAAAAGACCATGGGGGTCTATTTGTTCTACGGTAGCTCCTTTGATATGTTATTACTAGGGGGTTGTGGTCAGATAGCATTCTTGGTAGTTTAATAATAGTTACTTTATTAATCTCTGGTGTAGAGATAAAAAAATAGTCCAGTTTAGAGTGCTTCTGAGCAGGATTTGAGAAATACGTAAAACCAGAACCTTGATGCCCCAGATGTCCACTAGGTCTATTGATTCTTTCAAGGATTTGATTGCCCTGTGAACTCGTGGTTTTCGACCAATATATTTTACATTATTCTCCCAGCTAGCAGAAATATTTAAATCTCCACATATTATTAAAGGCACCGCCCAACCTGCAAGTTCAATCTCCAAAAAATCAAAAATTTCTGGGTCGTCGCCATTCGAGCCATAAATTACACAGATGGTAAATCCTAGCTCCAACTCAGCGATCACCCATCTGCCATAGCTATCAGCTTTTACCTTCTTGACCCCACCCAAGGTTTTCTTTATCAGAATAGCTACTCCCCTAACCATTGAGGTTTGCCGTGAGCACGCAGCCAAATCAAATCCATTTATTGACAAGAGGTTTCGTTTTGCCCAGGGGAGGTGCGTTTCTTGAAGGCATAACACATCAATTTTATTGAATTTTACAAAATGGGTCATCCTTTGTCTTTTCCTCCAGTCGTTTAGCCCTCCGACATTCAATGTACATATTTTAATGTCTGACATCTCTTTTTCTAATTTGACCTTTCGTCATCTTCTGCCTCTTAGATTTGGTATTATCTTTCGATTGATTTAGATGGTTCCTATGTCCTAATATGATCTTGACCATAACAATGTATCCTGAACTCCATTTTATATCTTTTTTCATTTTTCCACCCCCCCGAGCCCACCCACCCCACCCATCCTCCTCTTCCCCCCACCACCCCCCACCCTGTCCACCCAACACACCCTCCCACACTGTGAGGCGCACAACGCTTGTTTGTGCATGTGATGATCGTGCAGTTGCGATTGAGGATACCAATATATCATTAATTAGTTACAGTAAAGTTTACACGCGGGAAAAAAAAAGAACAACTACCATAATTATGAGAAAACCGACTTAAACACCGCAGAAACCAAACTTGCCACACATGAGGGCTTACACATTACATTTTTTTTTTTCCCCACTCTTGTTCTGAACGTTTACTATTTGTCAAGACTGTCCAAATATTCTTTGGCCTTGATCTCAGATGAGAAATATAATGTTCTTCCTTCATTAATAACCTTAAGCTGGGCTGGATTTATTAGGTAGGCTTGAAGTTTCCTATCCTGAAAGGGCTTTATTAGCCCTCTTAATCGCCATCGTCTTTCCACCGTCACATGGCAGAAATCCGGGCGGACAAAGAAAGAAACACCGTCGCAGTTTTTCTTTGCATCCGGTCTTGCCTTATCCAAAATTGCCTGTCGGAGCACAAAGTTCCCTAGAAAGATCAGCACTGCCCTAGGTTTGTCTCCTTCTGTAGTATTTCTTCTTATTTTAAAGGGGGTACGGTGGACTCTCTGTATCTCTTTAGTCCAATCCCAACCGGGCAATTCAGGGAAAGCCTGTTGGAAGAGTTTCACCATATATGCTCGGATGTCTGACCCTTCACTTCCCTCAGGGATCCCAAGGACTCTAAGGTTGTTCCTTCGAAGCCGATTCTCCATCTCCTCCAGCTTCCATTGTATATCTGCGACTTGAGAGCATTGGGCCTCGACTTTAACCGTAGCAGCCGCCATCTCAGTCTCTGTTGCGACCACCCTCTCCTCTAGGTTTGACACTCTGTCCCCCGTGGTGGCGCAGATCTTGGAGAGCTTCCTCACTACCCCCTGCATTTTCCTCATGGCAGCCTGTGATTTTCGGCTGTCTTGACGTGTCTCCTCGCGATGTGCTAAGATCACCTGATGGATTGTCTCAAGTAGTGACATTTGAGCTTGTTCCAGATGGGGGCTTCCTAGTAGCGGCTGTGCGGAGGAGTGATCCCAGGTGAGCTCCTGGTGCTCCTGGTGTTCCATCTCTTGACCCCAGTCAGCCTTTTTTTTTTCCTCATGGCTGTGGTCGGGATATTATCCTCCAAATCAGTGTCTGTCTCTAAACAGGAGCTACGTTCCTCCTCATCTTCGGACCATTCGCCTCCGTCCGAGACTGAAAAGAATGCCTCACTGGGGTCATTTTCTTTGTCACCCCCACCTCCCCCTATAGTGCCATTTAGTATAGTTTCACCTTTAGTAGTTGGGTGGATTAAGGGGACAGTTAATTCTCCATCTGCGATAGTGGTGACTTCACTAGTGTGTTGGGTGTCTGCATCCAGCTCCTGTGCCACAGTTATAACGTCACCGTTTTTGCTTAATATAGGGGCTGGATTTAAGCCCTCTGCCATAGTCGCTGCCATAGACACAATCTCAGCTTCGTTTATCTCAATAGTCCCATTTTCAGTTATAGATCCTGGTGTTGGTGTTGGTGTTTGGGTCATGGGGAAACATGGCTGGCTCAACTTATTTGTAATCTCAGGTGTTTTACATTCACCAGTATCTTTACCCCCCTTCTCCTTACCCGCATTTACCAGGAGGTCCAACACTGATGCGGTCGCCAGCCGGGTCTTGGGGGCCCCATGTTGTCGTTTTTTTTGCTGCACATCGGGTACTGTGGAGGTTTCATTACCACAAGAATTGTCAGGAGTTGTATTACCAGCATTACCAGCTTCCTCCTTTAGCATTTTCTTTCTCTGCGTGAATTTGGACCCTTGATTTACTTTAGGTGCCATTTCCAACAATGTACACTCCCTAAGGTGCTTCACTGCTTGACAAGCCCAATTGTAATCACTGAGCGTTACTCCGCTCTCTTTGCTCCTGCTCCCGCCCCTCAGTTGCGTTCGATACTGCTCCGGCCGCACGGATAGGTCGGCGATTCTCCAGCCGTTTCTGCTGCTGCTCTGTGTCAGAGATCCCCGCGGCAGCCGACTCCGCGTTCGGCTCCGCAGCTGACTTCGCAGCTGACTCCGCCTCTCTACAACACGGAAGGCGAAGGTAGCAGCGAGAGACCTCAGAGTTAGCCGAACTGCCCTCAGTATCAGTTTCGCCACCGTGGCACAGGTGAGAGTCAGCATCCCACTCCGAAACCCGGTAAATGTTCTCCGCGAGTTTTAGTCAGCCGCGGTTTTTTATTTATTGTAGTACACTGCTTCAGACGTTCAGGCGTGTAGACCCCCGTGCATGTTGCTTGGCCCCGGGTGAGTTTTAATCCTCGTCCTCATCGCTGGACTGCACCGGCCGTTCAAGCGGCCGCCATCTTGCTCGCTTTCGCGCCTCACCTCATTCCTGCAGCCTTCGGCGGCTATGTAGCTCATCATCCAAAGCCCCTTGTACTTGTCCTCAGCGCCATGCCTCGTTACCGCACCCACCTTTGAACTTCCCTCTGCATCCGCAATGATCCAGTGCCGATAGTCAGTTTTTCTTTCGCCGGGACATCCCGGTGAAGTCAGGGAAGCCGCGCTCATGCCATGTGCCACAGGATGCCGCTCCGTGGTCCGATAACTGATTGAATAAGGGTGATACGTATTGGAGCTGGACTAAAGTGCATCTACCATCTTGCCCCTCAGGCCACTCCCTCAAGTCAGGTTCTTGTTTTGACCCAGCTACTCTTAGTATTTTGGAGAGTGGAGCTGCTGAACTCCTTCCTGTATTTAAGGAATTGCTTAACAGTTCTTTTGAGGTGGCTCAGGTACCTCTTAACTGGAAACTTGCAGTTGTAGTACCTCTGCTAAAAAAAACCTTCTCTCGATCCTGCTAAACCAGAGAAATATAGGCCTTTAATTTACTTCCTGTTTTGTTCAAAGTTGCTGAAAAATATATCAATCAACAACTGTCAGGTTTCATTGAGGAGAAAGTTCTTTTACAGAGAACACAATCTGGCTTCCACCCTCAGTATAGTACCAAGTTGGATCTTCGGCTCGCTTCAAAATCCATGCATCAGATTACAGACAGTGGGGACACCAGCTCTACTGCTACTGAACTTAAGGGCCGCCTTAACACTAGTCCACGGCCTCCTCTGCGAGTGGTTTTTGGGTTATGGTGTTGGCCATAAAACCTTAAGGTGGCTGGCATCTTTCCTGGATGATCACACTTTCCAGGTCCTCCAGAAGCCTTTCTGTTCCAAGGTGATTTCTCTAGCTGAGCTCTACCTTATGTAATTTGTACATCCACCCCCTGTCAGACAATTCTGAGTGGCACAGCTTTGAAAGAATCTCATATACCAATGATACCCAGTTGCTCGTTACCTTGTCACATAATTCTGCTGCTGCGGTCGACGCTCTGAGGGCTTGCTTGTCAGAAGTGTCTCACTGATTGTGGGATTGCCCAGTAATACAACAGTTCTGGAAGTCAACGGTGCATAAAATGAGTAGCTCCCTGGGAAATCCACTCCCTACTTCACCTAGGAACTGTATCCTCAATATATGGGGCCCAAACGACCTAAACCTCCCAGAGTTACAATTTATTTATTTATTTATTTTACAGTTTTCTATAGCGCGAACATGACCCGTGGGTATCAGAGCGCTTTACATTCTGTGATCACGTTACAAACATAATATATATAGCAATTTAGATCGTAAACGTTTGATATCGTGGAAAATACTAATGTGAAGGAATTGATTGCGATTTAAGTTGCATTATTCTGAGATAGTATTTCTTCAAAGATCAGTCGGTCAAATCCTACTCCCATATAAGGTATACTGTCAAACAATCCGCGGCACGTCTTCGGTAGCGTATGTTTTGTTATGGGAGGAACTTGCTCATAAGAAAATTCTTAATTTCTTTCTTGAATGTTATCGTGTTTTTGATTTTTCTGATGTTTGCAGGAAGGGTGTTCCATATCCTGGGAGCTACTCCTCAGAATGTCCTCTCATAAGTTTTTTTCTTCTTAAAGATAGGTGGTTTCAGGAGTAGATAATTTGCACTCCTGACAGGTCTGTTTCTTCCTGAGATTTCTATTTTGTGGGCTAGATATTTAGGGGTGTTGTGATGAATCGCTTTATGGGTGATACATGCCATTTTCATCTGTACTCTAGCTTCGTACGGTAACCAATTTAAGGTCTTCAGGTGAGGCGAGATATGATAAAATTTCCTGGATCCAGTAATAAGCCTTGCCGCTGAATTGAGGCAAGCTTTTAGTGGTGCTGTTGAGATTTTTGGAAGGCCAGCAAGTGTAGTACACCCGTATTCTATCCTAGAGACAACCAGAGATTGTACAGCTAGTTTCAAGTCTGTCTCCGTTAAAAAGGATTTCATCTTCCTTAGATAGTTCAAATGGAAGCGGGCGTTTTTTGCCATAGATTTAATATGTGTTTTCATATTGAGGTTCTCATCCAATGTGATTCCGAGAGATTTTGCCGAATCTACTAGAGTTGGGATGCAATTTAATGCTGTAATCATTTTTGACCGTTCTTTCACTAATGAATTGTTTTTTTGAGGTGTGATGAGTAAGAATTCTGTTTTGTCAGCGTTGAGCTTGAGATGATTGTTAGTTAACCATTTTAGCGATATTCTGAGGGCGTCGTTCATTGTGGTTATGTCTTCCAGGCTAGCAATCTTGATGTAAAGTTGCGTGTCATCTGCGTACATGAGGTAGGATATTTTCGAATTCCGCAGAATTTCTGTGAGAGGTTCGATGTATAATTTAAACAGTGACGGAGATAAGGTGGATCCTTGCGGTACTCCGAGTGTGTTCGGGCAAGATGGCGAATGTGCTTGGTTTACTAGGAATCTCTGCGTTCTGTTCTTTAAAAATGATTCGAACCATTTCAGTACTGTGCCAGATATTCCCATCCTATCTTGCAGTCTGTTCAGTAATTTTCCGTGGTTAACTGTGTCAAATGCTGCTGACAAGTCTAGGAGGATGAGTAGACAGGATTGATTGCGATCTAGAGCTTGAAGAGCATCATCGACAATGTTTAGGATTGCTGTTTCAGTACTATGATTTGCTCTGAATCCAGATTGGCAGTCATCTAGCAGTGCGAAGTTGTCGATATGTTCACTCAACTGATTCTGTACACATTTTTCTATGAGTTTAGCAAGAAAAGGGATGTTGGTCACTGGGCGATAGTTGTTTGGATCTGTTGGGTCCGCTGTGGGTTTTTTGATGATCGGGACTACTTGTCCAGTCTTCATGCATTCTGGCAGGCACCCCTGTGATAGTGAGGCGTTTATGATCTCTGCCCATTTTGGGATCATAGTATGGCTGATTTCTTTCTGGCATTTCGATGGTAGTGGGTCGTTATAATGGTTGTTGGGTTTCGTGGTCGCAAGTGTGTTAGCAAGTTCCTTATGATCTAATAATTTGAAGGTGCTCCAGTGTGCCTTGTTTTTAGTCGATTGGTTTGCATGGTTCGGGTCAAATAGTGCTGATGGCATGTTGTCTTTAATATTATCTGCGGCGGTCTTAAGATCTTCTTCCAGCTTATTGGCTTTGTTAATGAAGAAGGTAGAAAATTCATCACAACTTAGTTGTGTTTTGGTGACCTCTTGGACAGATTTAGCCAACTTGTTGGATTGTTGTTTTATGATTTCGAATAATTTACGTGGTCTGTTTTTGGCGTTATCCAATTCTGTTCTGATGAATTCCTTCTTTGTGTTGATGATCTTCTTGTTATATTCCTTTCTGATTTTTCTAAGAGATTTCAGTGTAGGGGAGGAAGGGTGTTGTCTCCATTTTCTTTCTGCTCTTCTCAAATTGCGTCTTTCTTCATTCAGTATCTCGTTGAACCATGGATTTTTATTCTTTTCCGTCACTCTTTTAAATTTGAGTGGTATAGTGGCATTGACTATTTCCGTTCCTGTGTTGTAGTAGTGGTTCGTTAGATCATTCACATCATTCAAGTTTTCAGGTGGGTTTAAGTCTCTCTTGCAACATTCCGTTAGCAAATCCAGATTTGAATCCCTGGTATCTCTAATCCATCTTTTCATTTTGGTAGATTGAGTTGTTTTTATTTTCTCACGTGTAGGTATTTGGAAGGTTATAGCGTGGTGATCAGACCAGTCACATTGATCAATGGAGAGGATTGTGATGTCCTTAGTTTTCGAGAGAATCCAGTCCAGAGTGGCTCCTTTTGAGTGAGTAGGTTGAAGACATGCTTGGGATAGTTTCATATCATTTAAAAATTCTTTAAAGGCGTTGACCTGTTTGTCATTGTTGTCATTCCAACGAAGATTGAAGTCACCTAAGAATATATTATTAATGTCAGAGTTGGTGTTAACAGTGATGATCTCCATCAGTTGGTCAATGAAGTTCATATTGTTTCCTGGTGGGTGGTAAAGGGCATGTAGATTGCAGATTTGTTTGTTTGCCGCTCTTATGTTAAGCCCTAGGTATTCGCATGATTCAAGGGGGTTGGATTGAAATGGGCGGCACTGGGGTTTCTGTTGATCAAAAGGGCTGTGGCGATGGGCTGGGGCTCCCCAGATAAACCTTTGGTGGTAGGATGGGTGGCCGCAATGGACCAATGCATGATAGCGGAGAAGACAGTGTATAAAATAAGGGGCTGCCCTAAGGTCTGGGACAAGAAGTGGGGCCACTGGAACTCATACCGTGGCGAACTGTGCGACTCCCCGAATACGGAGCTGGCACTAACCCGTAGAACTCCGGGGTTGGGGATAGGAATCGGGCGAGATTAGACTCGCCTTTGTTGTGAACTGCATGGGCTTCTGCGAGATGGGGTCTGACCCCGGGAGACTGCTTCCAGACCGGCGGGGGCCCTGGCCGGTGTACCCTGGAGGCCGGAACTGAACACTTGGACTGTACTGATTGCTGATTTAAGTTACTCTGCTGGACTTCAATATTTGCTTAATTTGGTATTGTTTATAAAAAACATGTGGTATGATGACCCTATCAGTGCCTTGTGCAGGTAGTGCTTTGCTTCTCGTATGGTGTTGTATTATTAAGTCGCCGTCCGACCTAAGGGTTGTGGACTGAATGGCCATGTACCGTTAACTAATCCATCTAATGCTTCGCCTTTTACCTATATGTGAACAATTGTACTGCACCAATTATCCTCTGACATATCACTATAAAAATATATAAAAAAAAAAAAAAAGAAGTGTCTCACTGAATCGACCTCAACAGCCTGAAGTTAAATGCAGGTAAGACGGAAATCCTGAGTTTGGAAAGCAGCCCTCTATATGGTCCTCTTCCTAGTGGCTGGAGAGTCATGGTCCCTTTCCTCAGCCTAAACCCAAGGTTAAAAACGTGGGTTTTGGTTTGACGACAAACTCACTTTCAAAAGTCAAATCATAGCCTTAGCGTCCAAGTATTTTGACATTATTAAATCTCTCAAAAGTTGTTTTACCTATCTCGGCCCAGAAGACAGTGATCTAGGAATTAGAGGTTTCTCAGATGGACTACTGCAACATTTAATGTGAGAAGTTGACCTTGCATATGATGTCCACTATTCTAGTGGGCACCTTGCACCAGTCCAAATGACCCTTATTGATGGTAGGTTTAAGACAACCTTTATAGAAAGCTATCCTTGTGGTAGCTGTGTAGAGCAGCCTTCAGGCTAAGTCTTGAAGGAATGTAAATCAGCTTGTTTCATCAGTCTATAATCTCTTGAATCACAAAATGAAAGCAGAACCACACCAGGTGTATATATAAAATATATGAATTTATTCTAAACACACCCCTCTAGTCTCTTTATGAGGCTAGAGGCAAAAGTACAATACAAGGACTTAAATAGCACACAGTAAATTAGCACAGTGTACTTTTTCCCCTAGGGACCTCACAAACCATATACTAGGAAAATGGTATAAGAAACATGAGGGAGATAGAAGCAAGGCCTAGGGCCTGTAGGACCGCTGGGGCAACCAGGAACCACCCAAGGTAGGGACGCAGGAGGCCCACGGGGACAAGTGCAGTGTCTAAACACAGCCATTGACGTCTATGTAGAAAGTCACAATTTGATTTAAAAAAAAAAGGAGTAGACTAGGAACAAACCCCTTCAGTACTGGACACTTCGAGAGTCAAGACCCACGTGAGCACCAACGTACTCGTGTTACCTCACCCAGGGAAGCTGGGTGCATAGGTGTCTTTTTGTGTCGGGTTTCGTCGTCATTTCCAAGGGAGAGCTGCAAAGAAGTGCTGCAGGCGTCCAGGAGAAAGTGTCCGGATGGATCCAAGAGTGGATCGTAGATCCGAAGAACCTGAAAGCAGAGGGGACAGAGTCTGGGCCACTAGCCAGTGACCAGGAAGGCGACAAGAAGATGCCAGCTGACGTCGGGTGATTTCAGGTGATGTAGGTGAAGCTTGACTCTTCAGCCACGAGGTCCAGGAGGTGTCAGCGAAAACCAGGAGCTTGATTCGAGCTGTCCCACATTGGATGTCGAGTGCTGCAGCATCTGTATCCGGATTGGACCCAACAAGCCTTGGCAACAGCAACCCAAGCAAGATGACAAGATTGGCTTCTGTGCAGACCAGCAAGGTCTGAGGGACTCACCCTTTGAAGTGGAGTCAGGGCACATCTGGAGCAACAAGGGAAGTGCAAGGAACAAAGAAGATTCCTTTGTGGGGACCGACTAGTTGACGGACTAGGGATTGCAAAGGGGCCTCAAGCAGAAAATGCAGGAAGCGGAAGTGTAGGCCCACAACCTTCAGTGCAAAAATTGCTCAGGACTTGGACTATAAGTAGCCCAATGCACAACTTTGGGAAAGCTCGGGAAGTCTATGATCTAGCAAATGTACTGGATGTCCAGGAGTTCCGGTCACACATCTCTCTTGATGGTTACAGGTCTCAGCTTTGCTGAGGACTCGGGTCAGCCTCGGAGATGTCTGGAAGTCCATGTCCTGTGTCGCAGATTTTTCGGGATCCGGATAGAGCCTCGAAAATGCAGACCGGCAAGATGCTTCTTTGGTGGCTGTTTGAACAGGGGGGTCACTCCTTGACTGCAAGGGAGGTTTCTTCCGTCTTCCAGTCGAAATGGAATGTCGAAGGTCCAAGATTTACATTTCAGAGTTTCGTCCAGGGTAATTTAAAGTCCTAGGGACTGGGGTGCTATACTTATACTAAGTTTAGGGTTTTGACTACATCTAGGGTCCTACCTATGGGAGGACCTAGGGAGGGGGTGTTTACACCCCCTCCCCTTTGTCCAGTTCTGCGCCAGAGCTGGGGCTGAGTGCCCCAGCAACTGCTTTGAACTGGGAAATGCTCGGGGACACCTTGTGTGCCCCAGGCACTGTCTGGAAAGCATTCACTGAATGCAACCAACCCTGCCCCAATACACTAAAGCCTGTCTGGGGAGGTGCTGGCACCTCCCTGGACAGGAAACCTATTTTCCAAGTCTCCCCTGCCGGAGTTTCCTCCAGCAGCAGGAAGTCAGACTTGTGTATGTAACAGCAGAATCCATTTTGTGATGCAGGGGCTCTGTTTAACTTCTACTGGGTTTACCAGTTTGTACCTGTCTTCTCCCTCTAGAAGGGTGGAATGCTATCCCCGCTGCCAGAACTGGCGGGGGGTAGTATTCCAAAGTATTTCACAACAAACACAACATGTTTTGATGCATCCATTCCAAAGTTGGTGTTAACCGCGAGGTTATAATGCAGAGTATATGGTATGGCTGTATCATAGAACAGCTATAAGGAAGGGATTTCAAAAGCTGCAGAGGGGCTCAGCTCATGCGTGGGCACCCTCTCACACAAAACCAAGCACTCTACCATATGAATGACTTATAGGTTTATATGTGTCTATATATATATATAGGTAGATATAGGTATACTATATCTAAGTAAGGGGTACTGATACCACCTTACCCAAGCTGCAAGAGCAGACCTGTGGTGCCATTTTGGAAGGCTTCACAGGGGTGGCATAATACATGCTTCTGCCCCTGGTAGGCCTCTGGGGTACCTATGCCCTTGGTAACTAAGGTACTATATACTAGGGACTCACAAGGGTAACCAAGTACCCAATCTGGAGTGTACCTAATGTACATCCAATCAGTTTAGAGAGGGAAACAGATAGGCTGGGACCCTGGATAGCAGGATCCCAGCCAAACTATGGTGCCCATTAGGATCGCGGACGGACTTGAGCATGGGCTGCGGCGTTCCCTCCGAGCAGATTAGGATGTGACCGCCAGGGTGGCGGTCACATCCTCTATCTTTAACATTGCGGTGGGTGCAGCTTCAAGCTGCACCCGCCGCAAGGTTAAAAATGCATGCATCGCATTTGCATGCACAAAGCGGCAGGCACTGCGCGTTGCCTGCTGCTTTGTGCACGCAAATGCAGGGGGTACCCTAGGTACCCCCCATGTGCACCCCCACCCCCACCTTCATCCAGGGGGCCCGCAACGGGCCCTCGAAGTCAAAGTCCGTATGCTTTTCCACGGCGGAGAAGCCGCCGCGGAAAAGCATGACTTTTACACCATCCTAATATGGCTGGCGGTGTCTGATAGACACTGCCAGCCATGTTGGAGCTTTTCCGCCGCGGTCGGAAGGCGACCGCGGCGGAAAAGCTGCGTACGGAATTCAAGACCCACCAGCCATCCTAATATGGCGGTGGGTCTTTGGAGGCTCCGCGACAGTTTTCCCGCATCCTCTGGGCCGGCGGTGGCGTCCGCCGGCCCGGAGGATGCGGGAAAACCGCGATCATAATCGGCCCCTAAGTCAAAAGCCATCAAAACCCCAGGTAAAAAGTGGGGGTAACCATGCAGTCAGATTCCACTTTCCTACATCTAATATCTGGGAGCGTCTCAGGCTAGGATCAAGAGACTCCAGCGAGTGCAAAACTCAGCGACTTGCCTTCTGCTCAAAATCCCTAAGCGTGCATCTATGGATCTGGCACTTCAGAAACTGCACTGGCTCCCGGTGGAGAAGCGCCTCTCCTTTAATGCTCTTTGCTACTGGCATACGATTCACAGGAAGATTGGGGCAACTTATCTTCATCCTCTTCTCACTTCTTATTCTCATAGGAGGTTCCTTAGGTCCTCAGATGCTCTACTAATTCAGGCGCCCAGAGTGAAGAAAGCCCGCTCTGGCGGAAGATCTTTTCGCTTTCATGCATCTTACCACTGGAATTTCCTACCACTGCAGCTGAGGCAATCTATGTCAGAGCCTCAGTTTCGGAAAAATCTGAAAAGTTGGCTCTTTTAGTCTTCTTCTCCTTATTGGCTGCGAGTTTTCTTGCTATGAGTTTGTTTATTGGGTGCCATCTTCTTCACTTCTTGTTGGGTTAGCAGTGGCTCTTACCAGACAGGTCTCCCGGGCTCCAGTGACAGCTAATTCACTAACCTGTCTCTATTTCAGTCTCATCACTTGCAGACAATAAACAATATGAAAGTGCAGAGTCAGACTTGACCATTTAAGTGAACGTCTACATAACATGTAATTATAATATGCTTATGTGTAAATTAATTGTTAGACTGGGCACTAGTGAGAGAAAAATCAATGAAAGCTACAGAAATATCAAAATAATGTTTTTCAATGCTAAAAACAGCTTTGATATTCAGAGTTGATATAATGAGTCTGATATAAACCACTACCACAAATCACAAAGACCTATGTGAGATAATAAAAAATTGACTTCCAAAAGGAACCATGTAACCCCCATGAGAGTAAAGTGAAGGTTGTCAAAATTGATTACATTAATTATAATAATAACTATGGACTGCACAGGCTACAAGCAACTTAAAATGTAAAATGAAGCAGAATGTCTCTGAACACCTAAAGGGCTATAACTTTGAATATTCCCAGAAGATTTTTTTTAAAGTGGCAGAAAGTGATTAATAGTCAATCATCAAACACGTACTGGTTTCACAAAATGGTGGTGCACATAGCTTGGCAAAGAAGGCATGGAGAACAAATACAAAATAGCCATCTATGATATACACACTGGCCTCTCCTAATTATGGATGGACACATGGCTTGTTCAAGGATGAGGGCTTGGAGAACAAATTAAAAATTACTTCCTATCAGATACACACTGGTTTCACAAAAAGGTTGGGATTGCACAAGGCTTGCTAAGGACAAACTGAATTTATACAAGCCTTCACATGGAACTCTTGTATGAACTTTACAGTAAGACAGCAAAAATAACTGTCAAGGTAAAATCAAGAGAGATCCAGTATGTTGTGGTTATCTTCAAACTTTTTAAGTCAAACGATTGTGCATGGAAAACGCAACTATGTAGACAGATTTAAGTCAGTGTAAAGTGCACATTACCCCATTTGACATACAGTACCCAAAAAAACAATTGTGAAACAGTGCGTGTGATACAGGTATATTAGTTTAGCAAACAGCCATATACAATACTTTCCTCTGAACATACAGCAACACTAAGCAGCTATTGGACTTGGCCCTTTTTGCAGGGTCATCCCTGAACTTTTTGCCTTTCTCCTAGCCCTTTTTTCTGACATCATGTTGGTGGCTCTAGGACTCGGGGCACTTTAGCACTGCTGTCCAGTGTAAAGTGCAGGCACTCTCTGTGGTAAAACATGGTAAGATTGGTCTACACCTGTTTGGCATATTTACCTGTCAGTCATTGGTAAAGTGGTATCTCATATACCCAGTGCTGGTTAATTAAATGCTACTGATGGGCTTGCAGCACTGATTGTGCCACCAACCAATTTAGCCTTTCAAACCTGTCTCAGGTCTCTGCCATTGCAGGGCCTGTGCGCACAGTGTTACTGCTGCTGTGACGTTGCACCTAAAGTGTGTGCCATGTCTGTGACCCCCCCTTTTGCTACATGTCAGCCACCCCTAAGGTAGGCCCTAGCTAGCCCTATGGGAAGGGTGCATCGTAGGTGTAAGATAGGACATGTACCTTAAGTGTGAGACATGTCCTGGTAGTGACAAACAGCCATTTTGGTTTCTCACTGCTGTGAGTTTGTCCTCCCATAGGAATGCAATGGAGATTCCCTGATTAATGTTTCAGAGGTAATCCCTGATATGAGAGGAGCAGCGAAGTCAAGTTTGATATGTTTGGAATAGTAATAATAAATGCTGCACAATGGTGTGCCCAGATTCATTATCACTATCTTAGAAATACCAATTTTAGAAGTTTGCATTTCTGTGTGCTATGTATCTGCCTGCCTGACGTGTATTGCATGTCTGGCTCTGGAGAGACAGGGGCTGGTGAGGTGTGTGGCACCTGGAAGGGCCGGGTGAGTCAGCGTTAGGCTGAACAGGAGATCTGCATTTGGAGTAGTGGGAGGAGTAGTCCCCTGAACCTGAATAGGTCTGTGCAGGCCTATGTGAATGCTGTCTCTGCCCCCTCCCCCCACTGTGGTATGTCTGATAACGAGCCCCCACCTGACAAAGGGGAAGAGGAGCCTTGTCAACAAAGTGCTCCAGGACCAGTTCTGGCTGGTTCCCCCAAGCTCTGTGCCAGGGCAGACCAAAGAAAGTGCTGTATAAATATTGGGGCTGTGACCCCTTGAAGTGGTTGTGCTTTTGTGATTCCTGGCGACCGACCTGTTGCTGCTGGGCCCCAGGAGGAACTGACACAAGGTACTGCCTTCCTGCTGGAGGACCTTGTGAGCTTGCCTGCCTGGGCCCAGCCTTTGCCCTGGACCTATGGGGGCCTTAGAGCCGCGTGGGCGCTCTATTTACTATTCCAGAAGCATGGGTGGCCTGCAGCTCTGTGATGAGTGATGATTTAGAGGGAATCCCAACGTAGGGATTTCCCCGACAACAGGAGCCCACCCTACATTTTTGTGTTTATCGGCGGGAGCTCACCCCACATTGATTCTAATTTTATAGGCGGGAGCCTACCCTGCCTTTGTGGTCCAGCGGGAGCCCACCCTGCACTTTTGTGCCACCTGAAAGGAGCCACCACAGCACCGCTGAGATCGGCAGAGGAAGTCAGTCGCCCGTGCCTGGTTGGGGGTGTATCCTTACTCCCCCTAACCAGAAGGAGAATCCAGGTGGGAGCCCACTCCACACTGGACGATCCCGGAGGAAGCCCGGAGCCCTAAAGAAGAGCGCAAGGCAGAGTTGTGCCGGACGAAGAGCGGGAGCCTACCCCCGCCTCCATGAATGCAGAGAGGGGCAGCGTTGTGCCAGATGGAGAGCAGGAGCCTACTCCGCCTTCGTGCACGTCGAGAGGAGGAATGAAGACTGCACTCTGTGGGGGCCGAGACCAGCGGGAGCCCACCCCGCCTTAGGGTGTCCAGCGGGAGCCTACCCCGCAGTGATGAATCTCCCCAAGAAGGAGACCGGAGCATCCAAGAGACCAGAGACCTCGCCCGGTGAGTAGAGGAGTGGGGGAGGAGCATTGTCGGTGCCTACGAGGGCCCACGAAGTCTGGTGACCAAAGGAGCCCCAGTGAGGCGGGCTCCACGAAGCATTGTTGGTACCGATCACGGGCACCAGGAGCGAGTACCGGTGAGTGGGTCCGAAGTCTTTTGGAGCACAGTTGGCGCATAGAGAGGTGCACTGGGAGGAGTCCCGTGAACAGAGCTCCCAGGGCTGAGTTCTTTTTGGGGGCATTTAGGGTGTTAGGAGTCCCAGAGTGGGGCTCCCCAGGCACAGTAGTGCCAGTGCCCGAATTGTCCTTCACAACTGCACCAAAGTTGTGGGCAGCTGCAATGTTTTGGCACTATTGTCTTTAGAGTCCCAGTGGGACTCAGGTGGCACAGTGGTGCCAGGGCTCTTTCCACATCAGCTGCACTGCTAGAGCACGGGCAGCTCCACCGACGAGGGCATAATATTTTTAATGCCAGGAAGGAGTGAGGTGCACCCCTCGGCCACCGATACATCACACACATCTTTTCCTCTGCATTGGCAGCCAGAGGGCCATTGGGAAGGTCCTATCATTTAGAGCCCTGACATTTCGGGACATAGGGTATTTGAGCCCCAGTGAAAGGCCAGTTGGCCTGGGGTCATAAGTGTGATGGAGAAAGGGTGCAAGGCCCTAAGGTGATGTTTGCACCTGGTGGTAGGGTTACAGTGGTGCACTGCTGCGTGATGCATAATGTGTCTATGCTGATGCTTGCCAAATATGATTTATGCACCATGAATATGGCATAATGTGTTAATGCTGGTGAGGTCTCTTGCGTAATGTGTTTATGCTAATGAGGTTTGGGCCCAATGTGTTTTATGTCTAATGTGATAATGCTGAGGTCATTATTGTACCAGTAATTACTGGTTGTGTCTTACATTTACTTCCTGCATTCTGATGGTCCTGACTGTGGCAAGATTGGCCTGGTCCTGTATATAATCCCCTGTGAATATTGCCTACTGCCAGTTGGCACAGTGTATACTGTGTGATTATGATTCTAATGTGTTTATGATAATACAAAGGCTATTTTTGATATAACCTTGTGTGGAGTTTCTTTTGTGGTGTGCCTAGTGTGTTGC
Source organism: Lissotriton helveticus (assembly GCF_964261635.1). Taxonomy (NCBI): domain Eukaryota; kingdom Metazoa; phylum Chordata; class Amphibia; order Caudata; family Salamandridae; genus Lissotriton; species Lissotriton helveticus. The sequence goes on along the minus strand of NC_136061.1, from coordinate 872,197,376 downwards.
AGCTGTGCGAGTGTGCTGTGCAAATGCTTTACACATTGCCTCTGGGATAAGCCAGACTGCTAATGCCAAGCCACCATGGGGGTGAGCAGGGGTTATCTTCAGCGTTGCCCTGACTAGTGTGGTGGTTTCTGCCTGGGTTAGGCACATGCCCTAGCCAACCAGAAATCCCATTTCTAACAGCGGCTAATTATGATGTCTGTCGGAAAACCTCCGACCGCTAGTCAGAAATTTTACGCCTGCAGTCAGAGGCTTTCTGACCAACCTGGTCAGATAGCGGTCTGGCCGCCGAATACGATGAAGGCAGCCCGAGCGTAAAACCAGCCATTCATTCCGATGTGGTTCTGACCGGCTTTCGGAGTCTTCCGGCTGATCGGACCTGTGCCGTAATCCCCCATGGAAGGCGTTTCTGCCTTCAGGATTTTGATGTCAGTTTCTGACAGCCTTTCTGTGCTGGCCTTTCCAACACAGAAAGGCGTTTGGAAAGCGGCCTACGGTTTGTGGCCCAGGGGGTAACTAGGGTGCCCTCATGTGAATCCATGCACTGTTTGACAGGCCCAAAGGGGTGCCTGCCACAGGCTGCAGGGTTTTACACACACACACACACTCACTTCTTTATGGGAGTCTGTATTACAACCAGGTTATGGCCATAGTACAAGCTCCTATAGAGAAATGGGAGTATGAGACCCAACAGTGTTCTTTTGCATCATAATCAGGTGGTCAGAACCGCTAACCACGGTGTCGGTCAGAGGGAATGCCGACCGGCATCGTAATTGGCCCCTAAGTTGGATTCACAAAGTGTTCTATTAATGCTGCAGATGTGTCAATGGTGTTTTGACCCTGATGTGGTATAAGAGGGTCTCTTCAGGATTGAGGGCGACCTGGGGAACTTACAGCAAAATATAAAAATTAGCGCTGGGGTGAAGTCTCAAGTAGCCCGAATGAATAATAATTTTAAAAAAAGGAAAAGAAAGTACTGGTATCTTGTATTGTTAACTGGATTACCACTAGGTACTATATCTCAGTCTGGGGAACTGTGTCCCTTTCTGGGAATAAGAAGTGCCATCAAAAGAGCGCAAAAATTAGAAATAATACTCATGGGATGGTGCCGTTCTCCGAAGCAGTCCAATCGACAACGTCATGAAGTGCAAACAAAATGTGTCGGTCTTCCCTGGAGTCACTTTCTCCCCACACCCCCAATAAAGACATGCATCCATATAGGGCTGAAGAAGTGCGGTGCAGCAGCCAGGGCAGCTAACTCCGCAACACCGGGGCTCACGGTTCGATCCCCAGCACCTGCGGCAGATTAGCCCACCACCATGTGACTCTAGGCAATAACTCGCTTAATCTCCACGACAGCCCCCAGTGCCTTGACACCCTTAGGGGTAGTTGTTCGTGCTTTACAAATACTGATATTTATTTATGTATAGGGCAAAGATTGCACAAAACAACACCCAAAATATGCCAAGACTCTGCACCTGCCCATACCTCACCAGTACGGTAGCAGTGAGGATGTATAAAAATGAATTTAGATAAAAAAACTAAGCACAATGGAAATTGACACAAAAAACATTTACACTTTTTTTTAGAAATCCTGAAAATACAAACAGCAATAATTACACCAGCCAAAGGCTTTTAAAAGTTTCAGAAAATATACATAAATAAACTATTTCTCTTTAACACACACCCAATTATACACAAAGACATTGAGAATTACGGAGTTGAGAACAAATGAAAATAGATCAATACCTGGACTCTGGTACTCCCCACCCACAAACAGCAACATCTAGACTAAAAAATAACCTCACTTTGTCATAAATACAAGGCCATCAACATGACTGCATAATAACTCTTGCACAGCATTAAAATAACTGGAAGAACAGGGAGAAGTTTTCCACAGGAAGAGTAAGTTGTCACTGTATGTGATCTCTAAGAGATTTCCAGAGACAAAAAAAATGAAAATGGATTATACACTAAAATAATTGCCAGATTTGGGCTTTCAGTAGCACAGCTAAATTTTGAGAACCAAAAACTGTGACATTCATTCATATAGAAGCAGGACTGCAATGCTGCGTTGACCGAGAGAAAAAAATAACATAAAAGATAACATTCATCAATAAATAAAAGACAGAAAACATGGTATTTCGGGACACCTAATTCTAACTTTAACAGCATATCATCTGTGTTAATTAAAGTGATTTCCAATAATGTTTACTAATTAATTCTGCCCTTGAAACAAGAAAACAGGACACCCTCTGTGCTCTTTAGGAAATGGTACCTGGGATACATTTTCCGAAATTAGCTGGTGCAGATGGTGGAAAATCGGGAAAGTCCCAGTAAATTCCGAACTCCTGGTCACTTCGCTCTGTGGTACAAGATTAACACAAAATTAAATAGAAAATAAAATCGGTCAAACAACAGAGTGGGGCAGATTTACTAAAAGATCGCGCAGCGAAGCAGGCAAAAAGGCTGAACTGCATTGCGTGAGAAGAGAGCAGGGGAGTGCCATATTTTCAGAAATATGGCGCTCTGCTCCCTTCTCCTTACTGCGGGTGCTAAAATTAGGTGCACACCTTTGCGCCAAAATTCAAGCGTTTGCATTGGAAGGATAGCTCTCCAGTTGCAAATACTATGCTCAGACTTGGGAGTAGATTTTTAAACATTTTGCATGGGCTTAGCATCTCCAAAGTGACGCTAACCAGCACATTTTATTTTTACCACTTTACTTTCCAGCGCAAAACTTGTTTTGTATTGGAAAGTACCCTACAAGTGAAACTAAGCAGTGTTACTTAGCGCCAAGGGGGCGTTACATGGGTGGTACATGGGCGATCCCATGCAACCATCTATGCCTTCTGTTGCAAAACCCTTTCTACAAACAATTGTAGACAGGGTTTAGTGCCAAATGTTAATGCCATCTGCAAGAAGGCATTAAGAGGAGAAATATTTTCATTTCTCATTTCTTTTCCTACTTTGCATGCGTGCTGCACTGTGCAGTGCACACACAAATTGGGAAAAGTGTTTGAACTTGTCCAGGCATAGTATTTTGTACAGGAAGGGTACCCGTCCGGTAGCAAACCAATGCTAGACTCAGTCGCACACCTTAATGCTATGGTGCTAAGGTGTGTACCTGGCATACAGCAGCTGAAATTAGTGCTGGCACTAGGGAAAGGGGAGGAGGGAGTCATATCTCTGTAGATATGATGCTCTCCTGCTCCCTCCCTGTCATGCAATGCAGCGCAGCTTCTTTGGGGCTTGCACTGCGTTTCGGGCTTTTCTTTCAAATCTGGCCCTAACCTTAAACCGTTTCCCACTTTGTATGTGTGCTTTACAGTGCAGCAAGGAGAAATGAAAGCATTTCTCCTTCATAATGCCTACTTGACTGACTATTTTCTGACACTAAACCCTGTGTACTTTTTAAAGCAAATAGGGATTAGTGCCAGAAAGTCTGGGTGGTTGCATGGGAATGCCCATGCACCACCCGTGGTATGCGCCCTTGGCATTATGAAATGCAATACTTTCAAGTATATAAGTAAAGTAAATAGGCACAAAGGTGTGTGTGAGGTGCTTAGCAGCAAAATTCTGCGTTGACGCCAGGGAGAGGGGAGGAGAAAGCCATATCTCTGTAGGTACCGTGCTCTCCTCCTCTCTCTTTCACAGAGACGGGCCACCAAAGGGGGCTTAGGAGCCGGCACCATTACCCGGCGTCGAGCCCCCAGTTAGGCGGGGGCAGGGGACCACAGTTTGGCGTGAAAACGGGGTCACTAAACAAAGAGCAGGGGAAGCCCCCAAAGGTCCCCCCCACATCAAGGTCAATGAGAGTGCATGCGATTTTAAACCCCCCAATGGCAGGGGGGGGGGCGCGATGCGCGATAGCGAGCCGAGGGGCATATAAGTGCCGCTCCCCCAGGTATGCTCCTATCTGCAAGGAGCAGGGGGAGCAGCACAGCATGAAGAAAATATTGTGGGTGGAAAAACAACGACGACGCCGTGCAACCAGCGTGAAGGACCGGCAGCAGCATCGGAGGAGAATCCGACAGGAGCCTACCCCGCGGCACACTGAGCCCATCGACAACGCTACTGGAGCCCACTCAGTGTGTCCCAACCAGCGTGGGGAAGCGACCGGCGGGAGCCTACCCCGCGGCGCACTGAGCCCCTCGACAACACTACCGGAGCCCACCCGGTGCGTCCCAAGCAGCGCGGAGAAGCGACCGGCGGAAGCCTATCCCGTGGCGCACTAAGCACATCGGCAACGCTACCGGAGACCACCCGGTGCGTCCCAACCAGCATGGGGAAGCGACTGGCAGGAGCCTTCCCCACGGCGCACCAAGCCCCTCGGCAATGCTACAGGAGCCCACCCGGTACGTCCCAAACAGCGTGGAGAAGCGACCGGCGGGAGCCTACCTCGTGGCACACTGAGCGCATTGGTAACGCTACCAGAGCCCACCCGGTGCGTCCCGACCAGCCGCCCGGCACAACTAGAGTCCTACCTGGGGGGGTACAGCATCGCTAAAGATACTCCCGACCGCAATCGAAGCCTACCCGGTTAGTGCGGGACAAGATGAGGGAGCAGTCTCCCCGACGCCACCGGAGCCTACACGGTGAATGCGGGAAAGAGAGGGCAGAACACCCGACACGACCGGAGCCTACCCGGTGAGTGCGGGGCTGTGGGGGAGCCGCGTCGCAAGCATCCGTTGCGAGCCGCCCCCTCGGCAGCTCTGGAACAGCACGCCCCCTCCCTTCTCACCTCGTGGCAGGCCGAGGAGCCCAGGAAACCGGCAGTGAGGCGCATGGGCTGCCAGGGAGCAGGGACACCAGCGAGCCAAGAAAGGAGAGCAGGGCGAATACCTGTGAGGCAAAAAAAAAAAAATGCAGCAAGCATTGGCAGCAACAGGAGTCTTTTTGGTGCACAATCACAGCGGCAGCACCCCGCCAGCGCAAGCCACAGCGGACAAGTTTGGTGCAGGGACATTGGCGGCAGCACCCCGCCCAGCCACACAGTCAGTGCAAAGCAGCAGCGACAGCACCCCGCTCAGGAAGAATGGCCAAAAAAGGGAGCACGCGGCAAGGCTGGGACGACCTGAACGACCTGCAGAGGAGAATAAGCGCAGCCTCGGAGGTGCATGGGGACGACTGGCTGCAGGAACATATCAATTGTGATCCAGAAGAGGGGACAAGCGGGCAGCAGCGCAACGCAAGCACACCACCGGCGGCCAAGAGGAGTATGGGGGTGCTAGCGAAGTTCGCGGAGGCGGCAAAGACCACAAAGGCACCGAAACAGCCACCTGCAGCCAGCACGGCGGCGGCGGGACCGGACAGGGGAACAATGAGACATCAATCAACGGTGAGCATATTAGCGTGATCATTCAAGAATGTTGCAGGACCATGACACCACTGTTATTAAAGGGGTTGGGGGTGCACAACGCGGTGTCAGCAGGGGCGCAAGCACAGGGCAGGGGTCCTATTAGAGGGAGGGAGCCATGACACTGCAGGGAATGGAGGCCACAGGGGTACCTTGGCACCTGCTCAATCCAGGCATGGCGCTGCAGCACAGGATAGGGGAGCAGGCCACAGCAACTGCAGAGGGGAGGTAGGGTCACCCACGGTGGCATGGGGGAACACCCAGCCCACATGCAGACCCCCCGTGGCAGTAGACATACCTGAGGCTTACGCGTGGCCCTCGCCAGGTCCGGCATCCATGACCACCAGGGCCACAGGTCTGGCCAGCCTCATGCCCTTAGCAGTAAAAGAGAGAATATGGCAGAAAGAGTTCATAGATATCTTTTCCTTACTGGAGGGGCTAGACTTGACGACATGCGACAAGAAAGAGGAAGATAGGAGGAAAAGGAGGAGAGAGCGCAAGGAACGGACATTCGACAATTGGTTTGATGCATTCAGGATAATGGCATGCATCATGGTCGAAAAATTCCCGCGCTGCGCAGCCGACCTATGGCTTTACGAGGCAAACATATACAATGCACAGTGGCAGTTCCAAGGCAAAGCACGGCTTGAAAACGATAAAGGTTTCAAGCTAAAAATGCAAACACACCCGGAAATGGAGTGGACTGAGGAGACGTCTCTGGGTTCATCCATAAGATGATGATGGCGAAGGAAGTCAGGACATGGGGGGGAGGAGCGAGCAGCCCTTTGTGGGTCCTTTCAAACGGGGAAAGGAAGGCCTTTTCAAAAGCACAAACACTTCGGCGCAGGGAAGGAAACACACGCAAGTGGGCCGCCTGCAATATGCTGGAAATTTGAGGCCAATGAATGTACATATGGGGCAGCATGTAAATTCCAACACATATGTTCAGCATGCGGGGGGTACCCTGCGGCAAGTTGTAGGCGCAAAGATGACGCAAAGCGCGATAAAAGAAAAAGAAGCAATGAGGCCGGCAGAGAGGTCAGCGAGCGGGGGCGAGACGGGGAAGCGCCCCGATAGCATGGTCCCCCATTAACACCCAAATATTACGTGTTCTAGCCAACAGATACCATAATAAGACAGATGCAGAGATACTGGTACACGAATTTGAGAACGGTTTTTCCATTCCATTCACAGGCCCCCTCCACCCTAGCTGCAAGGGAAATTTGAAATCAGCAATGCAGCACCCGGAGGTTGTGACTAAAAAGATAGAGAAGGAGAGGCAATTAGGCAGGATCGAGGGCCCCCTCCCAGCCGCGGAGGGTGGGGAGATGGTAATTTCACCACTGGGGGTAGTACCAAAAAAGGAAGTAGAGGACTTTAGACAAGACATCAGAAGCCTATGCGGGATGCAAAAAAGCCACACTGAGGGACATACAGCGGCTAATAGGGAAACTGAATTTGGCAACCAGGGTCATCCCAGCAGGCAGAGTGTTCGCTAGGCGATTGACACAGCTGACACGTGGACCCAGAAACACCACTACGTCTGGCTCGGGCAGAAGTAAAAAGGGACCTCTTGATGTGGGACACCTTTCTAGCAGACTTTAATGGGGTACTGATATGGAGGAAGGCTGGCTGACCAGTAAACAGATCGAGCTATACGCCGATACGTCAGGGAGCACAGGGTTTGGTGCAATTTTGAAGGACAAGTGGAGTGCAGGACAGTGGCCCAGCAGCTGGCATAGGCAAGGTATAAAGGGTAATATAACAGTTTTTGGAACTCTTCCTGATCGTAGTGGCTCTGGTGATTTGGAAGGAGGAGCACCGGAACATGAAGTTGACCCTATGGTCGGCCAACAAGGGTGTAGTGCAGGCTATTAACAGGGGGTCGGCCAGGTGCCCAGACACACTGAGACTAATGCGACGTCTGGTTAACTTACAGCTGGAGGGCAACATAGAACTGTGAGCAAGGCACGTGCTAGGGGTTGAGAACGAAATAGCGGATGCCCTATCCAGAGCCAAGATGAGCAAATTCAGGGAACTGGTGCCCAGGGCGGAAACAAGCATGACCCCCTTCCCGACGCAGCTGTGGAAATTGGCAGGGTAGACCTTTCAGAATTGATCGAATACGCTCACCCCTGCCACAGCGAAACAGTACAGTAAATACGTAGTGACAGTGATGAGAGTAGGGGGCATTCAATCCCTGGCTAACTCGGGAGACACGCGCAGGGCGGCAGAGCCATTCATTGGCTGTGCTTACGAGAACAAGAGATCTAGGTCTTGGGCGCAGGCCCACCTGGCAGCCGTGGCACACCACGCAAAGTTAGAAACAGGGCATAATCCAATTGCATCCCACTACATAAAGACAGCAATGAAGGGCGCTGAAGGAGGAAAGAAGGAAAAAAGGTGGACACAAGATGCCCAATAGATTTCGAAAAACTAGGGACGCTGCTGGGGGCATTGGGGAGCATAGCGACAGACAGATACGAGCTACTGCTCTTCAGGGCGGCGTTGACCATGGCCTTCTTTGGGGCATTCCGCATCAGCGAACTAGTGGCCCCTGCCAGGGAAGGCCAGGCCGAGCACTGCATACAGGCCAGCAACGTAACGCTAACGGCAAAGGGAGTGGAGATGGTGCTACGGCGGTCGAAAACAGACCAGGCCAGCAAGGGGACCATAGTCAGGTTACATTGCATCCAAGACCAGAGACTCTGCGCGGTATGCTGCCTGTTTGCCTTCATGACAGTGCAACCAGGAGGAGAGGGCCCACTGTTCAAACACAAAGACGGGACCCAGCTGAGCAAGTTCCAGTTCACAGCAGTAATGCGCCTTGCCCTCAGCAGGGCGGGCCTGCCCCCGAGGGGCTTTGGGTTTCATTAATTCCGGATAGGGGCAGCCACAACCGCAGCACAACACGGGATGACCGAGGCAGGGATACAGGCGGTGGGGAGGTGGCGCTCGCATACATACAAGACATACGTGAGGCCCCAGCTGCTATGACCAGAAGGCACGCGGGGCAAACAAGAGAGTGACCGGTCGTTTTTTCTATTGCTTCGACAGGGACGAGACTGCACCTGGTATGGGTGGTTAGCCACTCATTTATAAGACGGATGGACGCCTGGTGGAAAAGCATGGGACGCACGCTCGGGGACAGAACACGGCGCACAAGCATTAGGTGGTTCGGCCGGTCGGGCATGCGATGGGAGCAACTGGCGGCAACCCTCAAAGGCCTACGGGAGGAGGCGGGCGGCACCCGGACGTCCTGATCATACACCTCGGGGGGGAACGACCTGGCTGGTATAGGGCAGAGGGCACTCCTCCTCGCGATACAAAACGACCTCATAGAGATGTCCAGGGCGTTTGGGCTCGCAACAATAATCTGGTCCAAGCTGATCAGCAGACAGGAATTGCGCGTGGCAGAATCGTACAAAGGGGTGGAGAACTCAAGGAAGAAGTTGAACCTCACAGTGAGCAAGTTCTGCAGGGCAAATGGCATGGGATCAATCAGGCATGGGCTGAAACACACTGGCCGCCCGGAATACTACGTCAGCGATGGGGTGCACCTCTCAGTGCAAGGCATGGAAATGTTCTGGAGCAACCTGTGGGGCACCATGGTGTTGGCAGGCTGTCAGTAACAAAGGAGGGCATTGTGGGGGGAGCCGCAGGAAGACGGCATCCTCCCTGATGGCGTGGCGAAGGGCTACGCTGAGAACGGTTGGTACGGAGGCACACCGGAGGGCGGTGCGCTAGAATAGGTCCACTCACCTTTAAATGCCGCACGGCTGGGTGAGGTGGCCTAAGGACAGCAACTCTGGGATGCCTAACGGCTGGGTGACATGGCTACTAAGGGAAGGGGTAGCTCAGACCCCGTCGGATGGCAGGGCACAACAAAGTGGGACAAGGTAGAGAGGCGGCCTAGCTCTGGGACAACGGATATCCCCTTCCCACGCAAATGAGGCGCAAGAAAGTCCAACCTACAAAAAGAACCGCCCCAGAAGGGCCAAGAGACAATATCAGGGAAATGTATAATGACATAACATGCAAATGAGAAAGATATGTTTCCCTGCAACCCTAATAAAATGCAGCCAACAAATGACCACCACGAGACAAAAAGTGCAGTGGCTTTCTTGGCGGGAGGGGGAGTACGGAAAGGAAAAGGTAATGGTATTGACATGTAGGAGTGGGGCAGAGTGCGGGGTTATCGCACTCAACGCAGCACAACATGTTTGCCTGCTGCGCTGCATTGCTTGAGAATTTAGGAAATATGGCCCCTCATTTCCGTAGCGTGGCTTAATAGTGAAATCTTGGCCATTATGCATCACATCTGTGATGCGGAATACCCAAATTATGCAAATGAATACTGGTGTAAAAGAAATTACACCGGGACTTAGTTCAAATAAGCAAAAGCAGGATGAAAAAAGTGCATGGAAATGTTTGCTTTGCGTCAAAACCTACCTTTTACGGGAGCTTTTTTTCTGTAAAGTGTATTTGGCCAGGATTTTCTCGTCTCGTGCAATGGTGTTTTGGAGGAAACTGTTGCTCCCGATAGAAGCTCACTTCTTTTGCAACTTTACGAAAGACAGAAATGACAAACGTTTTGGAATTTGGACCACAGAATTAAAACGCCGTCCAGCCCGTGGCCAATCGTTATGCATTACAGTTCATATGAAAAGGGGGGGCCCTCGGCCCCCCCGCACGCATGGCGGCGCGGCGACCGCCTCACCCCCTCTCCCCGCGGGTCCTTCGACGGTGGGGGCGTGCCCTGGGGGCGCGGCCCACCGCCGATTGGCCGGCGCCCCTCCTGACCCGGAATCAATGGACTGGTTCCGGGTCGGGGGGGGCGGGCGTGAGGAGGGGCCACCCGGCCCCTCGGGAATAAGAAGTAGGGAGCGCCCAGGAGACTCCCTTGTCCCTGGACGCTCCCTCGCTGAACGTTGTGCCCCGCGTTCGGGGCTTCTTTGTTTAGTAATCTCTCTTTATATTTTTCAGGTGTGCGTTTACCGTGGAGCGGAGCACGTGGAGCGGAGCAGAAATCGGACATTCGGAGCCGCCGCGTCGTAGAGGAGCGGGCTGCCTTTGTTAATTATTCCCGCTTGTTTTTCAGCGTCGTGGAGCTAGGGCGAGGCGAGGAACATCGCATCGCGGGTTGCGGAGGCGGCGACTCATCGAGGAATCCAAGCCGCGGGCGGACGAGGCGTGGTGCGGCCCCTTACGGAGGTCGGAGAGGTATCGTGTGGGGACAGGGGGTGGAGGCGCGGACTCCACAAGCGGAGCGGCCCGTTGCTGAGGCGCAGGAGGTATCGTGTGGGGACAGGGGGTAGAGGCGCGGACTGCACAAGCGGTGAGCGCGCTGTTGGGAAAGGGGAAATAAAGAGCCTGGGAATTGCGGAGGCATTCTGTGGCTCTGTTGGTTTAGAAAGCGGGATAGTTAACAAAGTACTCGGACGCCCCCTTTCTCAATTGTGTGGCATTCGCGCGCATTCTGTGGCCGTCCAGGTAGTGTAGAGACTGCGGGGTAATTTGAATAGGCGGTTGTTTTGGCGCGCATCCTCACTCACGCTGAAAAGGAAGTTGAGCAGAGTCCCCAAGGGAATATTGCACAGTTTGTTTGGAACAATTAAGATTGTTACACGGCTGCCATGTATTTATGAACAAGTAATAGGGTGTCATGATTAGAAACGAAGTACAATTTTACAGGAAAGCGGGGTGTTAGTAAATAAGTGACCTGGTGCTCGTAATCATTACACAAGTGTTCAGTACAGTGCGGTTCTAGGGTGCATTGTTTTGCCTGATCTTGTTTATGCGGAATATTGTTGGGAAGTGAGCTGATATTGATTTTGTGGTGCACAGCACCAGGGAGGTGGACAGGGGGGTACAATTGTATTTAAACTTGGTTTCCCTAAATCCGTCCCTGTTTCAGTACACTGTGTTAATACAAGTCTCAATTGCAGGCAATTCAACGACAATTTTGGTGCGATTATCTAGCGGAAAGGCGGTCAGCGTGCAACGTGGTGTCGACCTGAACCACTGATCTTTATCGCCGGCGAGGACGCAGGACTGGTCGGTACGAGGGGTACGGGGGGCCGGCATTCATCGCTCCTGGTGGCCGCCGGGTGGGTCTACATTAGGTTTACTCACCCCCTTACATAAGCGGACAAGCCGCTAGTGTTGCGGTCGCCGTTGCATGGTGCTGAAAGCCCCCTGGTGACCCTCCATCTGAAAGGTACACACAGCTGACCTGTTGGGAATTAAGTAGGCAGCGGGTGTTTTTTGGGGGGTTAGCATCATGCCAGGTCCAAGGGGTGGAAAAAGGGGGTCCAACATGGAGGCTATGATGCGGGCTATGATGCGGGAGATGAGTGACATTAAACAACAGCTAGGACAAATTAAGGAGCGGGAAGCCCGGCTGGAGGATAGAGATGGCGAGGCACCGGGCCCGTCCGGGAGACCGGTCCGCAAGAGGGTGGCACCAGTGCCAAGAGGGGAATTTGTCACCCCGCAAGGGAAACCTAGGTCCAAAAGACCCAAGGAGGCGGTACCCACCCCAGGCCCAGGGGATACGTTACCCGCCGCACCGCCCGCGGTGGTCCCACCCCCGCATGTGCCTACACCCATTGCCCCTGGGGTGCCGGTGCCGGCAGGTCAACCAGTAGACGCTGGGGCTGCTTCCGCACCGGTGCCCACAATCCCGGGTACAGGCGGGCCGCACCCGACGCCCGCCCTGCCAGCTGTGCCAGGACCACTGGGCATAACCCCAGTGGTACCTGTTGTCCCGGGGGGTAACGTAGATTCAATGCCACCCGAATTGTTATCTCAGTTAACGGCCATGATGCCATGGCTCCAAAAAGGAGGAGCCTTCCCGAATGCTGCAGACCATGCGGCAGAGGCGGCAAGGTTCGTAGAAAAAATCAGATCGGCACCGATCGCCGACAGTGTTGCATTGCCAATTTCTTCTCCCCTTGCAGGTCCAAGTGTTCCCCAGCTGGACGGAGTACAAGGGCAGCCGCCCCCGGTGCCCGCGCTTGGTAAGGAAGTGGCATTGCTGCTCTTGGGGGACGGTGTAGTACCTTCCAGGAGCGAAAATCTAGCTCAACATGTGTCTTTAGCTGTTAAAGAAATGATTTGGGCTGATAAATACGTGTACATTTATTCTTTATTATTGGATAATAGGGAAATGGAGCAGGCGAAAGCACTGAAAGAGTGGATGCTCCCAAGTGAATGGAGGGCGCAGTGCACTAGATTCAGGGTTGAGGAAAATCTCAATAATTGGATGCAAGCATGGGCCGTTTTCACTGCAGTTAAGGCTGAGCGTCCTCCAGATCTGCAGGCTGCATTGGCTTGCTACTCGAGCAGGATTGTGGGGTGGAGTCAGCAGTATTCTGGGGAAGCATGGAAGGGTTATGATGTAAATTTTAGGAAGGCATTGGAATTCAATAGAGCATTACCATGGGACTCGGTAGATTCCATGGCCTGGCACAAACAGTTCTCTGACACTGCACCTCCCCCTCAGTTCGGTGCGGGCAGGGTGTTCACTAGACCGCAGCAGCCCTTTCGGCCCCCCCAAACGAGTGAAGTACCTGGGAAATTTAGGGCAGGTGGGCCAGAGAAGAAAGGAGTGTGCTGGGATTTTAATAAGCGTACCTGCACAAGGGCCGCGTGTAAGTTTAGGCATGCATGTGCCTCCTGTGGGCACCCCTCTCATCCAGAATCTACCTGTAGGTCCAAGCAAGGTAACACGGGACAGAGGGGTAGGGGAAAGCCACTATAAGTCAGACACGTCACGCCCCCCCACTCCAGTGGATGTGGTGGCAATGATTCCATTCTTGAACAGATACCCTGACCACAAAGCGGCCACCCTACTCCAGGAAGGTTTTTCTAAAGGTTTTGGGATCCCGGCCGGGGGATACACAGGCAGTGCGCACTGTAGAAATCAATTATCAGTCACACAGAATCCGGCTGTTGTGGCTGCCAAAATTGACAAGGAGCTTTCCTTAGGCAGGATATCTGGCCCTTATTCTGCAGTGCCAGTACACAACTTTGTGTGTTCCCCACTGGGAGTTGTCCCCAAGAAAGAGAAGGGGCAATTCAGATTGATTCATAACCTATCAGCGCCAAAGGGGGCCTCACTGAATGATGCCATTGACGAAGGTATCTGTAGTGTTAAGTACGCCTCTTTTGATCAGGCTGTGACCTTATTACAGGCCACGGGACCCGGGGCGCTGATGGCGAAATCAGACATAGAGTCCGCCTTCCGCCTCCTCCCAGTCCACCCGGCAGATCAACATCTTTTAGGTTTCACCTTTAGGGATAGGTTCTACATGGACAAATGCATGCCTATGGGTTGTTCTAATTCTTGCGCCTACTTTGAGATGTTTAGTTCATTTCTTGAATGGGCCATGAGACAGGTGACAGGCCATCAGAGGGTCATGCATTACTTAGATGATTTCCTCTTCCTCGGTACAGCGGGTTCTCAGGAGTGCGCACTAGCATTGCAGGAATTTTGCGTGCTCATGCGGGCTTTTGGGGTCCCGCTTGCGCCTGGGAAGACGGTGGGCCCGACCACCTGCTTGGAATTTCTGGGCATCGAGATTGACTCGATGGAGAAATGTTTTAGACTACCTAAGGACAAGGTGCGCAAATTCAAGACGTCGCTACGGTTATGCCTCCGCAAGGAGAAGGTTACTTTGCAGCAATTACAGGAGGTGGTAGGGCAACTGAATTTCGCACTAAGAATCATCCCAATGGCTCGCCCCTTCTCTCGCTCCATCGCGCACGCGATGCAGGGGCTGAGGGAAAAGCACCACCGCACGCGCCTCTCGTCTGAAATTCGCCAGGATATGCTTATTTGGATGGCATTTCTGGAGGATTTTAACGGTAGGGTGGTCTGGCCCGGCCCGCTCACTACATCAGCGGAGTTGGGACTATGGACCGATGCGGCCGGTAGTGTGGGCTTTGGTGCCATCCTAGGGAATAGGTGGGTCGCTCAACAATGGCCAGAAGAATGGAACACATGGGGTTTGCTCGGCAACATTGGCTTCCTGGAACTTTTTCCAATATGGGTGGCACTGATGGTTTGGCCCGAACACCTATGTAACCGATCAGTGGTGTTTTGGTCAGATAACATGACAGTGGTGGAATGTATCAATCAGCAGGGGGCACGGTGTCCTTTCATACTTCGTTTGATCAAAGAAATTGTTCTGCGTTGCCTTAAACTGAATGCTAATTTTAGAGCCAAACATGTCCCTGGTGTTTTAAACAATGCTGCTGACGCCCTTTCTCGCTTCAAAATGCAGGTTTTCAGGGAACATCTCCCCACAGCAGACCCCTCGCCAGCACACTTTCCAGCAGTACTTTGGCAGATTGGTGCCCCATATTACAAGACCTCGTGGTCGCTAGCCTAGCCCCCAGGACCAAGACGGCTTACGAAGGGGCGTTTCTGTCTTATTGTTCTTTTTTGGGGCCACAGTGGGAAGTGCTTTGGGCGAAGGAGGATGGGTTTGCAGCCTATTTAGAATGGATGCACAAAGAGGGGCGCTCAGTAGCAGCGGCAACCAGACATAGGGCAGCAGTGTCATTCTTCGCTCAAGCTAGGGGCTTCCGGGATCCCACCAATACCTTTATGATACGCAAGGCTTTAAGGGGATGGCGCCGTATTCAGGGACACCAGAAGGATAAGAGGAAGCCCATGGGGTTGGCCCGGCTAACAGCCTTACTGGGCACGCTTGAGTTTGTTTGTAACTCAGAGTGGGAAGTGCTTCTTTTTAGGGCGGCATTCTCCCTGGCATTTTATGGGGCACTGAGAATTAGTGAACTTGTGGCAGGATCTAAGGCTGACATACTAGGTGGCTTGCAGAAGGCTGGGGTGACGATAAGGGGTGACACCATGTGGGTGATCATCCAGAAATCAAAGACCGATCAAGAAGCTAGGGGTCACACCATAGTGCTGCAACGGGCCCCCGCCAACCCGTGCTGCCCGGTGAGGCACGTGGAATCACTCATAGGGTTATTGGTCGGTTCAGCAGGCAGGGCGTTGCTCTGTCACGCCGACGGGAGCCCCTTAACCAGGTATCAATTCAGGAGAGTGTTCGAATTAGGGGTTACAAAAGCGGGTCTTGATCCTAGAGATTTTGGATCTCATTCCTTCAGGATTGGGGCAGCAACTGAGGCGGTGGCGGGGGGCCTCCCAGTGGAAAGAGTGAAGACAATTGGGAGGTGGTCGTCAGACTGCTATAAACGTTATGTTCGGATTGACATGCTATGATTACCTGTCACTCACGCTTGGTCTCTTTTCCGCTCTCTTACAGTTTCTCAGACCTGTTACGCAGGGGAGGAATTTGTCGTCGGGCACCGCCAATATTCATCGGCACGGAGCGGCGACCAGGAAACAACAAAGAGCAATGTCTGGATTGTTGGTCATTCATATGTGAAGCGAGCGGAATGTGTCTTCCTGTCAGGTGTCAAGAAGGAAAGGGCGGCACAACTAGGGTTGAATATCACGTTCTTTGGCAGAGGAGGGTTGTGTCTTCACGAGTTTAGGGGATTCTTCCAAGGGCTGTTAGCACGCCAGCGGGCTCCACCGTCAGTGGTGATACTTCACCTTGGGGAGAACGATTTGGCAACACTGGGCAGGCGCACCTTGATTGAGGAGATTATCTCAACAGCGGGTTGGATAGCTAGGACCTGCCCCGGGTGCACGCTAGTATGGTCACAACTAATACCTCGACTTCAGTGGCGGGGGGCGATTCAGTCAGGGCGTTGAATCACTCGGTAAAGAGGATCAACACACGGCTGGATAGGTTGTTCCGAACTCCCGTGTTACAGTCAATACCTCATGGGTGCATCTGGGGTCAAAAGTATTACTTGAAAGACGGGGTTCATCTGACAGAAGAGGGTAATGTCCTATGGGCTGACAATATCTGGGCTTGGCTGGAGGGCTGGGGTAGGAGGATGTGTCCTTAGATAGGGGCTAGAGGGGGAGGCCAGATCGTCGGTTAACAATACTGGCCTGTGGCGGTAAGGTCATTATCGGTGAGCACATATTTGAGGTCTGAGGGGGCGGGCATCATCCTATGGAGGTTCCCGCCCAGGGGGAGGAGCCTGCGGGCCACTCCCAGTACTCCAGGGGCAAGGTAATATGCAAAGGAGCGCGGGTAGGAGTAGTTCACGCTTTCCTTAGGCTGGTAGCCACCCCGCGCGCGTGGACTCATGACGCCACCGGCGCAGAGTAAGGGCCCTCCTTTAGTGGGTAAATGGAGTTTGGGGCGTAGACCGGGCAATTCCCGGGGTAACACTGCGCATGCGCACTTCTAAGGGGAAGGCGCAGCTTGTAGGACCTGACACCGGTAGTGACCCTGCCATATGGCCAGAAATGTACAAAAATCAAGATAGGATGTTTAGTTAAGCTAGGAACAACTTGTATTAGAGTTTTGTTAAGGTCAGGCTCTCAAACTTGTTGATAACGATTGTATAACTGAATGTCCTGCTGATTTTTGTATTTCATCGTTGATTATGCAATTAAAACCCTTTTTTTAATTTCATACTTTAATAAATACGGCCGGGCGACTAGCGCCCGCCTTCCAAAGAGTAAACACGTCTCGTGTCCACGTTCCTTGGTGTTGGGTGCCGGATTGGGGGGGAGGCGGCAGCTAGTCGCTGACCATGTGAAAGTTGCCCTTTTTAGATAGGGAGTCTTGTTCTTTTACCTACAACTTTAGAGGCTTCAGTGATTTGAAATTACGTGACACCACTAAATTACCTGCCACTGTCTAAACCCGTCCACAAATGCTCTCAGAGCATGATTGCTAAGGCATTGTATTATTTTGACTGATGATAGTAATTTGCAAAATTGGAATGATTACGGCAGCATGCTATTCCAGCAAGATTAGATGTTGAGGTCAGCAATGTTCACACTTTGTCTTAGTAGGTAACAATCTAATAACTAATGAGAAATATGTAATTAGAGGTCAAAATTCCACCTCGGCTTAAATGCATTTAGGAACATTGAACTACTTGCAAATTTGTTAGCATAGCTCACGGTTTTGCATTTAATGACTGAAAATACTACTACATCAAAATATTTTAAAGGCTTCAATTATACATTATTTCTAGGTGTTTTAAAAAAATATATATTTCCTTACACATAAATGCAGTGCAAAACGAGTAATTCGGAATCACACTTATATGTGTGATTCACAACAGTTAGTTTCACGCTATAGCTGCCTGATGCACAATAGTTAGTTTTGCACTAATGCTTTACAACTTAAAATTCCGGACTACCGTTTTAGGAAAGGGGGTATGGTGGATGAAAAAAAGTGCTAGATTTATGAAGTGGGAGTAAATAAAATGAAAAGCCATGACGAATCGAGAAAAAAGATCTCATCTCTCTGCATTAGTTAATAGAAGGGTACAACTGGTGAAGTCTGTCTTGTTAAAAGGTCAATCGATAGTGTCATTTAGACCCTAATTGCGAACAGCCAGCCGCTAAGGTCAGTGGATTCCAAGGCCTTAGCTGCCCCGTCAGAGGCCTGTCTGCTGGCCTCCATCTCTAGGGCTGGCTACATTCGACTAAAATATGAGTGAAATGCAGAGCATGTTGTTTTCGTCTCGCGCAGCATTTCTGTTTGCTTTGAACAAATACGTTTGCAAAGCAGAAGTCTTTTTGTGTAAAACAAGCAATCTGGGTCCCTGAGAATGAGGGCGGTTTCTCTCTACAGGTAGGGCTCACTGATGTGCCTGGACTGCTATTCTGAGCCCTATCTATTACACATGAGTCTTGGGAAGTTGCACTGGTGGTTGGTGAAGGCGTCCCTCAAGGTTCTATCCTTGCTCCCACTCTGATCAATCTCTATCTGGAACCATTAGGGAACCTTTTTAGCAAATCTGGAATCCTCTACCATCTCTATGCGGATGACACCCAAATCTACCTCAAGGTGTCTTCCTCTCATGATCTCTCACTACTCAGCTCTACTCTCAATACTATTCACAACTGGATGTTAGTTCACCAACTCATTCTCAATCCCTCCAAAACAGAATTCCTCCTCTTATCTAGCTCTCTCTCTCCGCCTCCTGTTCAATCCTGGATGGATCATTCGAATCTACTCAACAATAAACCCATCATTGTGGACTGCGCTAAATCCTTAGGTGTCATACTTGACAAAAGACTCAACCTAATCTCACACATCAACTCCATGGCCAAGAGCACACGTTATCAACTGCGCCTTTTATGGGGGATTCGTCAGTTCTTCCCGGAGAATGACCTAAAAACCTTGGTCCAATCGCTTGTTCTCTCTAGACTGGATTATTGTAATTCTCTTCTGACTGGCCTCCCCAAATCTCACCTCTCCCCCTTCAAATCCGTCCTCCATTTAGCAGCTCGCTTCATTACAGGGTCCAAACGTAGTGACCACATCACTCCTATCCTGTCTTCTCTACGATGGCTTCCCATCGAGGCTAGAGCTATCTACAAAACAGCGTGCATCACCCACAAAGCTTTGCACTCTTCCTCCCCTCGCTATCTGGTGAATAAACTCAAACTTTCTGAAGGCTCAAGACCTTCTCGGAATGCGGAAAAATTCCTTCTTGAACCCCCCTCCTTCAAAAGGGAAAAATTGTTGGCACAATCGTTCTCAGGTAATGCGGTGAGAATCTGGAACTCGCTTCCTCCTTCGCTCCGTGCCATCACCTCCATCCAGATCTTCAAAGCGGACCTCAAATCTCTTTTATTCCAAAGACACTTTCAGAACTAATTCCCTCCTTCTCAGACCCCACCAGGAAGTTCCTAAGTCATTGTAAATTTGTCACAAATATTTTTATTTTTGTTTGTACATCCTGTGCTCGCTGGGTTTGATATTGTGTTCCTTTTGCTTGCGTTGTTTTGATTCTATGGCCTGCTATTGTTCGCCAGGAAGTTCTTTAGTCATTATATAATTTGTCATATTTATTCTTATTTTTGCTTGTACAGTCTGTTCATGCTGTGCATGAGATTGTGTGCCTTTTGCCTTTTGCCTGCGTCGCTCCAATTCGATGGCCTGCTATTTTTGTTTGTTTTATTCCTGCAACAGTTCTCTCATGTAACGTAACTGGTTCTATTGTACAGTGCTCTGACACCTTCGGGTAAAGTCCGCGCTTTATAAAAATGCATTAAATAAATAAAATAAATAAATAGAGGAGTTAACAAAACAGGTCAGCCAGGTCACTGCTGCACATACATGATAGTTGTATGAGTGCCCATGGTGATATGCTCTCTATTGCTGGGTTTGACAATGGAGCGGTCTTTCTATCACAAGCTTGTGCCCCTTTTTATGTGTCTACGCTATCTACATCCATGACCCATTATCTGCTTTTAGAAACACATGGTATAAGCCCAAACCCCACAGTTATATCGGCCTAAAACAAACTCTGCGTTCCTTCCTTTGGCCTCTGTAGTATTTACTATACAAATAAATGACTGCATTTCTAAAACACGGAACTGCACAATTCTACAGTTCTGGCCACTACAGACAACTAGAAATGAAAATGGTGCTGCAACAGAGACAGGTTCAAGGCCACAAGGTTGAGTAGATCTACTGCCTTTCACATCACCCAGTCTCTTCTTTGGCTCCCACTGATGCTCTGACCTTTCTCTCACCTCACTCAATCTTTTTTCATGTCCTCAGTGCTGTCACTTCCGGAAAGGCCAGGCTTCAATTATGTTTGTAAGGAGTCAATAATGCATCAAGTGCAGTGGCACCAGAGTCCAAGTCAAGAGAGGGCCACTGAACCATGTTGTTTGCTTTGTTTTACTACCCATACACCAGTCGAGGGGTGAGGGGGGGGGGGGGGCATTTCCCCTGCTTGGTAAAATTAATGATCCGCTGCTCGCAATTGCGAGTGTATTACACACCCTATCCACACATTCTAGGCATACACAAGGATGATGGCTCGCTTCCATCAAGACGGCACAATGGGGTCAAAGTTGCCATTTGGAGATGCGACAAATTGTGTCAAGATTGTTCCTGTCGTTGACAATGTGCCATTTCCCATTTTTGCACCATCCCGTGGGAAACAGGCTCTGCATTTCTCTGCTATACTGATCAATGCTTGCCCTCAGAATGCAATCAATATTTCCTTCTTCTATAATCTCTGCAAGTAAGTATTCAAGCATTTTTAATTAAATGTCAAATGAACTTTTATGAAATAATTGCTTCCTGGAGACAGAAAAATAGACCTCTAGTAACGCTCAGCTTCACGCAGGGGAGTCTCTCTTCCCCCAGCTCACTGATATCAGTGCAGAACTGAGAGACAGTTGACAGCACGTCCTTTGAATCCTATTTTATTCAAGGCAATGGGCCTCCCCCCTCCCCGGACACCTCTTGGGTGTTATGGCAACTTCAATGCAACCCTGAAGCCGTTTAACAAGTCAGCGTTGTGAGTGGAGAGATTCAGACTTCACGGGATGAATCATTCATTACTGAAGCAGTCACCTGTACCGCCAAGTACATGTGGGCCAAGAAACAATTAAGAATTTAGCGCAGCAAGCAATAGGATTCATTGGGCCTATTATAGCTCATCAAGGGAAGTGATGTCAGGCGAGCCCCTGAGAATGACGGATTCCATTACAAGAAACAAAATGACCCATTAAGAGCCCCGACACAGCCAGAGACCTTGTCAGAAGGGTTAGGTTTGACAAGCAACGCTACTTTGCTCACTGAGGCTAAGAGACACTTAAGAGGCTGCTGGGAACACTTGTTGTGTCGTTACTCAGTGGCGTAACGACGTAACAAAACTTGAGGGGTCCCACTGCAAAATGCACGGAGATGGCCTCTCCATCTCCCAGCCCACCACCTACTAATACTTTTGCTGAGGGGGTCCCCTGGAGCTCCCCCTCCCCGCACCGTGGGGGCTGCGCGGACTTATGTTAAACCACTGCCATTTACTGCCAGCCTTGCTACATCCGTGGTATAAAAGGGGGTGGTGATGGTCGGAGCATCTGAACCAATCAAACACTCACACCCAGTCAACAGTCAACAGATCTGGGTTTAATCCATCACCGTTCTTTATCTCACTCTGCCTTCGTCTGTACTAGTGAACAACTAGTGTATGAGTGAACATGAATTGGAATTGTTTGGAGTCATGGGAATGCAGAACAGGCCGTGGCGAAATGTGAGTTATGCTGGAACAATTTACGTTTTGAATTAGACTTGTTATGCGATATTCATGAAATTATGCCAATAGGCCAACTCATTTAATGATGTGCCATTCATGGTAGAAATGTACTGCAATTTACCACAAAAGCACAATTTGTGGTAAACATTCAGCGCAAACGCAATAAATGAAACAAACATAAAATAATTGACGACTGTTCACGGTGATTTTGAATAAAGGCATCCTCTTACCAAAACTTGATGCGAAAACACCTTCCATGCTAAAATATAGTGCAAAATGACAGGTTTGCATTGCTCGTAGTTATGCTTACGTTTGTGTAATTTTGCGGTAATTACACTGAAGCAAATTACGTGAGTTTCGTAGACCCCTAAGTCAGACCCTCTTTGTGTGATGCAAAATCCGATTTTTCTCAACCAAACAAACATTAAAATGTAAAGTTTTTCATCTACTTACAAAATATATTATTAATTTATCAAAAGCAGCTTCAGTTGTCAAAATAACTTAAATTGTAATGCCAATCATACCATTACTTCTTAGCTTGTGAAAATAGCAATATTAAAAAAAAATATCTAAGGGCCTGAATATGAGTTTTGCAGTCTGACTGCCTCAACGCTGTGGCCTTCAGGACACCGCAGCACCAGCAGTCTTCTGGCCATCATATTCCAAGGTTACTGCCGGGCGGCCGGTATGCTGGCAGCAGTCTAGCAGAGGCGGCATGATTTGGCTCACAGAGTGACCCTGAAGCCAATTCCACCGCACTGTAGCACCTGCTAACCCTGAGCGTAGTGTGCGTAGCGAGGCTACGCGAAGGGCCACAGAGTTGGCAACAAACTTAACCCAACAGAGCGATTGCAGTATGCCATCAAAATTATCTTTAATATGTGCTTCAATTTGCTGCATAAGGAGGTTCAAACAAAATCCAATTCTGAATTTGGTCCAATTACTATTGCAAAATCATACTAACACAGCATTGAAAAGTTAGGGCCTGTTAGAAATTAGGGTCTCTAGTTGGCAGAGTTAGGTACCTTTGACCAAATAGGGACCCTTTCTTCTAGTCAGGGGAAGGGGGATACACTCTTTAGATAACCCCTGCTCACCCCCTTGGTAGCTTGGCATGAGCAGACAGGCTTATCCCAAAGGCAATGTGTAAAGTATTTGTACCAGCACTCAGAGTAACATAGTGAAAACACCACAAATGGACACCACACCAGTTTAGAAAAACAATATACCTTTAGCTAAACTAAACAAGACCAAAACGACAAAAATCCAACATACAGATACTCAGTAGAATGTCTTTAAAAAGGGTTGTTGCAAAACTAAACTTGTAGATGGTAAATGCAACACTTTTCTCTCAAAGTACCTTGGATGCTTAACGCAGAACAAAGAAAAGGGTTGCAGTGAAGGCGATGCGTTGATTCTTCCTGCGCTCCGGTTACGATGCGACAAGATGGAGCCTCGATGTGTTGTGATGATCCAGTGCGATGCAATAAATGGCATCTCTGTTGCGATGCAACAACGTGGATGAGATGCGTGCACGCCCAACGGCCGTGTGGCAAAATCGGTGGTTTCCTGAGCCGTGACATGATCTGCAACACGCTTCTCCGATGATGCGATGCCGATCAGCGGCGGCACGCTTCCTTAGCGATGCGACAGCCCTGCGATGCGCTTCTCCGGTAATGCTTGGTGAACAGCGACAACGGCGACATGCTTTCTCAGGGATGCGATGGAGCCTGCTGCATCAGAGTCATGCATCTCCCTCGTTGCATCGCGCTTCCAGCTCCCAATAGCAAGGGCCTTACACACAGTGACAGATACCTCTGGACAGGTTAGAACTTCCAGCAAAGAAGTCAGGGGAGCTGGGGGTGAAGTCCTTTTGCGCCTGGAACTTCAGAAACAGGAGACCAGCTCTTCTCAGGCCCGTGGAGACTTTTCTTCAGATGGACACTGCACACAGCAAAGTCCTTCTTTAAGTGGGGGACACAGCACACAGCAAAGTCCCTTTGTCCTCTCTCAGTAGAAACAGCAAACTGCAGGCCAGCCCCAGACACACTGCGAGGGCTGTACTTCACCTCAGTCTCTTCAGCTGATCTTCTTTGGCAGGGATTCCTCTTGATCACAAAGTAGTCTTGGAAACTTTTATATCCCTGTGTTTCCACAACAGGAGGCCAGCTCTTCTCAGGCCCTTGGAGACTTTCTTTTCAGGACACAGCACACATCAAAGTCCTTGTCAAGCAAGGGGACACAGCACACAGCAAAGTCCCTTGTCCTTCCTTTGGCAGAAATAGCAAATGCAGGCCAACCGCAGACACAAAGCAAGGGCAGTACTTCTGCTTCAGCTCTTCAGCTTTTATCCTCAGCAAAGGTTCCTTCTTGGTTCCAAAGTAGTCTAAAATTCAGGGGTTTCAGATCTCATATTTATACCCCAAAAGTCTTTGTTCTCTATGTGTGAGGGGTCCTGGACCCAGTCCAAATCAGTCCTGTGTGCACTCTGCAAGTGCACAACTTCATCCATTGTTAGTGTGGGCCAGGGTCATCAGACGCACTACGGGGGGTGGAGCCAGCATTGTGGAAGGCAGACACAGCCCTATTCAGGCCCAGGTGCTACTCCTCCCACCACTCCAAATGTAGACAGGTCTATTCAGGCTAGTGTTGACTCACCCAGACAGTCAATCCACACACAGGCAGAGGCACACAGAAAAGTTGAACACAAATATAGCCACTTTCTAAAAGTGCTATTTTCAAGCACAGAATTTTAAAACCACCCTTCCTAAAATATGTGTTATTATATTCTGAGTTCAGGGGTACCAGATTTAAAATTTCAATCTTGCTCCTATGGGAAGATATGCAGGTTAACATGATACACAGCATTCCCCATTCTGGCCTGTTGTCAAGATAGCCTTTCAATAGTGAAAAACGAAATTGGCAGTATTTCACTATCAGGACATGTTATCCACACTAGTACATGTCCTCCCTTTTACATACACTGCACCCTGCCCAGGGGGGTACCTTGGACCTACCATTGGTTTGTCCTATGTGTAAGAAAAGGGAAGGGTAAGGCCTGGCAAGTGGGTAAACTGGCCAGGTCGACATGGCAGTTAGCAAACTGTGCAAAGGCACTACAATGGTAGGCCTGAGACCTCTTTTCAGGGCTACTCATGTGGGTGGCACAACCAGTGATGCAAGCCCACTAGTAGCATTTGAATTACCAGCCCTGGCACACTTAGTGCACTTTACTGGTTGAAATGTATTTTCTACTTCTCTATGCAAAATCGAGTGGAGAAAAGTATGTGTTTTTGATTCTTATTGAATCCGTTCTTCTTCTTCTGTTACTCACGTTGAATTTTGTATGTGCTTGTGCCATCCAGTTAGGAATCAGACACATTTTGCCATGCACTTCATTGTTTACACTGTTTCTCCCATACCCAGTAAATATCAGACTATAAACTGTCTCTAGAAGCGATTTTTGATTGTATGATCTGTCTCTTTCAATTTTCTTTAGTCTTTTATAGTGTGTCTAACTTTTCCACGTGAAATACATAGTGCAGATGCACAGGTGCTCACTGTTACATAGCTCGATTCTGGCAATTATGTGCTTTTACGATTGTTGAATTTGCTTCTGTGAAATGCTCTGCTCATACTATTTTTGTCTGTATGATTTCAAATTCTTTCGGTGCTCACCATGTACCAGTTTGTTCACTGTACTAAATCTTGCTTTAAAAAACGCAGGGGTTTGGTTTAATTTCATGGTTACTATGGTGGGTGGAGCTCTGCGGAATCTCACAGAGTTTTTGGGTCACTCCTGGAATTCCGCAGAGTGATGACCATTGCTTTCCTCTTTGGTCACTTCCATCAGCTCTGAAGGCAATTTTTCCCCCACTGGCTTAGGTGTCCGCTTGACTAGAAGAACAAAAGCAAGGGCCTTCCAGGTGTCACCTATCAATTGATTGTGACAGGAAGACGCCTTTGAAAAAAATTAAGTTTGTGAGTATACCCCAACTGGTACCCCTGCCAGATGAGTAGAAAATAGCTGCACAGACTCAAGCCATTGCCTCTGCGAGCAGTTTTCAAACCTCATCAGGGCTAAGCACTCCGTAGCCTACTGCTGGAGAGATAATGCAAATTAGCCCCAGGAGCTTCTAGCAGTGAAAATGTAACTTTATAAAAGTTACTTTTCTTTACTATTTATTAAAATCCATTTTCATCATTATGTTGGGCTTTTAATAAAGAAATAAAAGAGTGGTTTAACCATATGTCCAAATAGTAATAATCCAGAGATTGTAGAAGTCATTTAATCTTGCTTCCCTTTGTTTCTCTGTGAACTAGCCAGCGTTGCTACTGTGAAAATAGCTTCTGGGTGCTAATCATTGTAAGGACTTGTTAACATTAAATAACTTCTTGTCCTACCTTTAAATACCATGTTCCCTGCCTTGTGGGTTGCAAGGCCTTCATAGGATTAACTTATTAATATTTAAAAGGAAAGTTTCCCACTGCCAAAAAGGGTATTTTGACAGGTCAGAATGGAAGTAAAAAAATTCAGCAATCTGTTTTATATGATCTACATACATAAAAACGAATGTATGTCTGTCTGTCTGTCTGTCTGTTTGTCCTTTATGCATTACTACACCATTCATCGGATCGCCATGAAACTTTGGGAAGTTGTTGAGTACACTCCCGCAAAGGTTTTGGGCATAATTTCTTTTTAAATATTGGCCCCCCGGGCCCTCAGAGTCTTTTGAATACTGATGTACGCACCAGACGGAAAAACAACAAATTGTGTATCCACAAGCACTTGAATAAATAAATAGAATTAAAACACCATTCATCCGATCGCCATGAAACTTTGGGAAGTTGTTGAGTACACTCCCGCAAAGGTTTCTGGCATAAATTGTTTTTAAATATCGGCCCCCCAGGGCCCTCATAATCTTTCGAATAATGATGTACGTACAAGACGGAAAAACAAAATTTGTGTATCCGCAAGCACTCGAATAAATAAATAGAATTAAAACAGCATTCATCCGATCGCCAGGAAACTTTGGGAAGTTGTTGAGTACACTCTTGCGAAGGTTTCTGGCATAATTTTTTAAAAAAAATATCGGCCCCCCAGGGCCCTCATAATCTTTCGAATACTGATGTACGCACAAGACGGAAAAACTAAAAATCGTATATCCACAAGCACTCGAATAAATAAATAGAATTAAAACACCATTCATCCGATCGCCATGAAACTTTGGGAAGTTGTTGAGTACACTCCCGCAAAGGTTTCTGGCATAAATTGTTTTTAAATATCGGCCCCCCAGGGCCCTCATAATCTTTCGAATAATGATGTACGTACAAGACGGAAAAACAAAATTTGTGTATCCGCAAGCACTCGAATAAATAAATAGAATTAAAACAGCATTCATCCGATCGCCAGGAAACTTTGGGAAGTTGTTGAGTACACTCTTGCGAAGGTTTCTGGCATAATTTTTTTTTAAAAATATCGGCCCCCCAGGGCCCTCATAATCTTTCGAATACTGATGTACGCACAAGACGGAAAAACTAAAAATCGTATATCCACAAGCACTCGAATAAATAAATAGAATTAAAACACCATTCATCCGATCGCCATGAAACTTTGGGAAGTTGTTGAGTACACTCCCGCAAAGGTTTCTGGCATAAATTGTTTTTAAATATCGGCCCCCCAGGGCCCTCATAATCTTTTGAATAATGATGTACGCACAAGACGGAAAAACTAAAAATCGTATATCCACAAGCACTCGAATAAATAAATAGAATTAAAACAGCATTCATCCGATCGACAGGAAACTTTGGGAAGTTGTTGAGTACACTCCCGCAAATGTTACTGGCATAACATTTTTTTTAACATCGGCCCCCCAGGGCCCTCATAATCTTTCGAATACTGATGTAAGCACCAGACGGAAAAACAAAAAAATGTGTATTCACAAGCACTTGAATCAATAAATAGAATTAAAACCACACTTTGAAATGTTTTCCATATTAAAATGAATAAGTTTCAATAAAAATGACACAATGTAAATTGAATGTTATCATAACGAGTTTCCTTGATTTTCCATTCTAAGGAGATCGCAGCAACGTGCGACGGGTAACCTAGTTACTAATAAAGGTCATAATACTCATTCTTATACTGAAGCAATCTTTTACTTGATGCATATAGCCTTGCAGTATATTTTTCCCCTTCCATGTGACAATTTGAAAATGCACAGTTAGCCAAAATCTCCTTTGTAAAAGGGGGTCTGAATGCAAAACCAGATATTTGAGTGTAGTCTTCCCTTGCAGTCACGTTTCAGTTGCCATGCTCATAAACAGTGCATCCATCAGAGAATGGACATTTTCCTGCTCCACTAGCTTGATAACATAAATTTAACAAACAATGGAAATTCAGCACACATTTTTTTTGTTGCATTTTCAACATATAAACCTACTTTCTAGGCTTTATCACAGCACCAATTTTGTGAGGTTATATGAGCATTTGTGATTAACCATCCACAGACTAATAACCTTTGTGCCAGCTATTCAGAGACAGGTGCCAGTTATAGTAAGAGATTGAGATGATGTAAAAGAGGGTAGGTACTGTAACAAATGATCTTGTGAGTGGTTGTAATTGGAACATGAGTGGGTTATGTGGGTAACAGGCGATACCTATACTTACCAATGAAGTAAGGAAAATTGAGACAATATCATGTTACATAAGAAAGGCATCAGATCTGTAACTTCACCCAATACACCTGTTGATGAGACAAGGTGAACATAGGTTCCTTATTATTTTATACAATCAAATTTTTCACTATTTTCACACTTATGCTGAGAGAGTGATGTATAGAGAATCATCAGTTGATATGTATGCTGAGTTGTCAATTCTGCCATCTGTCTGATGTCTTTGGCCAGTCCACACCTTAGCCTGGGCAGTGAAACAGAAGAAAAGGTGATGGTAAGTCGGGGAGTGGTGGACAAGACAGTACATTCAAAGGAGAAAATGACATGATGACAATGAGCACATTTGAATCCGAATCACTTACAAAATAACTATGTAATGAATAGGTTGACTGGGTATTTAAAGACATAATACATTTATGGCAGTGTTCAGCTATGACAATGAAATGCTGCACACTTCTCAAGATTGTGAGTCATGGCAGTGAAGGTTGCCTGGTTAGTGGTAGGGATGCATACCGATTAGCTACCTGTTGTGGCCCTGTTGTTGAATGGGCCGTGGCTGCTATATCTGTCACCAACAAGGCACCAGACATGAAGACTGCACAAAAGAATGTAAGAAGGCATTACGATTAATATAATATTTCTAAAATGTAATCATGAAAGTGTATATGATTGACATATATATGAGGTACATACCTGTATACAAGAGGTAAATGTGTGTTGTTTGGACAGTATGACATGAGTGTGGAGACATAACGTAGTTGAAAGAAAAAGGTGTTGTTTTGACCTAGACTCAGATTGGAATTGCCTGGAACACAAATGCCATATAGTAGGTGAAGGTCAATTAGCCAATAAAATTACCAGCTTTTTTTTCATGGTCGTAATTTGGATTGTGTGTCTTTCCATCTCCTCCTGTGGAGGCAAAAACTCCTACTATTTAGCAAATACATCTGCCTCTGTTTGGTTAATTGAATCCAGGTACAGAAGTGGTCCGTGCAGTTGTGGCGGTAGAGTGGTGGGGCGGTGTCGACAGACAATGACGAGAGAACATTTATCATTTATTTAATTTTCCTCGTCATCGTCTGTCGAAACTCTCCCACCCCACTGCCCCACCACTCTTACTTGCATGGGCTTCTCCTGTCCAGGTGGATATTTCTGCCCAGACATCTGGGAAAATATATATACGTGGAAATATCTCCATTTTTTCAGTCCTGGCCTTTCTTCTGACACAATTCTAGATTATAGATCCTGTATTCTTGGGTTTCCACCCCTGAACTAAACAAAAATGAACACACCTTATAACCATTGTTTGCAAGTGAAAAGGCCAGCATTGGAAACACACTGCCCATGATGACATGGAGTGAGTTCACAAGCCTAGTGAGGATCATTGCTAAATTATATTTACCGAGGTATGTGGGTTTGATCAATTAATTACAATGGGTTATCATTCTCATTAATAAATGTATTCTCACATATTCTACATAAGTGCAGATATTGGTAAACACAGATCATTGGGGATGCTAAATATAACATATTTTCCAAGCAATTGTGTAATGAACCACCAAGAGGGTATCACACTGTTGGCCCCCATCTACTACAGTTTTGTTACAACCTTCCAAAGAAAGTTGAAAAGCTTGTCTTTTAGTTGCAATTTAAATGAAAATCCTACCATTTTTGGCTATATCTTAATTTAAGAAAGTTAGGTCTCCAGTGTAACTTCGGTTCTAATTCTGCAGTGGATATAAGCATGAATTTACATCTGCATTTATCTGTTCTGCAATTAAAACTGACTTCCCTTTCTTTCCCCTTCACTCATTTCTGCAGAGGACACCTGCTGACATCTGAAGGGGGAAAAATGCCTAGAAAGGGTCAAAAGATGAGTTTGCGCACAAACATGGATTTCCAAAGTCAAAAACTATAATCCCTCAAGAACTTCAACCAAGGGAAATACTGCTGCTTGCCTTTTTGGTATCTACAGAAAATAATTTTCCTGGCAAACTAAAAATGACTGCTTTAATGTTCTTCACTTCCACATAAAAAATAAAATTCGGTATAATTTTTGCAGGTTGGATGGATATGGACCGAGTAAACATTATGTCAGTGTCCCCTTCAAATCACACCATTGAAGGTGGGGGTAAACGAGGACACATCACAACTTGGCAGAAGGCAGAAATGGAGAACTTTGTCAACTTTGCCAGTGAACATAAATGTCTTGTTCATCCCTCTCCAAATATGTCTTTTTAAGTGCTTTCTTGCATATGCATCTTTCTATTCCTGAACATATTGTTATTGAGTAAGCTTTCATGAGAGTTCATCATTACTCTATGTATTGTCTGTCAGTCTTCATCTTTCACCTGTTGTGGGCTGATTTTTCACAACTTTATAGTTCTACAGGTATGTTTTGAGGTGTCACAGTTTACTTACTTAAGGCCACATATGTTTTGACCTACTAGCAGGACTGCTACATGTAAGACTTCTGATTTAAAGCAACATGGTTATTCAATCAGAGGATCAGGAAAAAGGCTGAAAATACACAGCATTTGCAATGGAATAGGTCTCGCACTTGCGAGAGTTTGAGCTATTGGCATTTTAAATGACACTGCCTTTTATTTATGTGTTTAGAAAAGCTGCAAGTGGTGTGTAAACACACACCTTGTACTTATAGTCCTTGCTTACGAGAAGCAAGGCTGGCAGTAAAAGAGGCAAAGTTACTGCCAGTGTTGCTTATCGCAAGCAACAACTCTAAGTACAAAGTGTGTATTTATGCACCGCTTGCAGGTTTTTAAAAGACATAAATAAAAGGCATTGGTATCTGCTCAGTAGCAGCAAACAAAAGAGGAAGAGCATAGCATGTTGATGGGGTATATTATGTTGAATGTTTAATTTGCTTAATGACTTCACTTGGTGATGTATGTAGCTTTTAAGTGCTGCTCAGAAGTTGGTGAATAAAAGGTTATGCAAAATGCTAGCCTCCGGGGCGTGGCTTACGCGCCGCTGAGAGACGACGGCTATCCCGTGAGTTCCGCAGAGCTACGGGCGTCTTCATAATATAAATACCTCAAATCCGTCGATTGATGCCGGAATTTTAGAGGTTTCTGTGGCGGAACATGCGCTCCATTCCTTGCCTGTAGTTTCGGTGACTTTTGTGCCGGTTTTATGAAGCAGCAGACTTCGGCGTTTTTTTCTTCACCCTCGGGACGCGGGCAGCCGCCATTTTGACCCGCCGTGCCCGCGTCCTTTCACCAGTTATCCAGCCTTCTACAACGGCCGGCGCTGTTCCCCCCAGTATTCCAGTAATGTGCTGATTTTCTTTATCCTCTCCTTCACAAGGTTTGGCAATGTGCACAGTTTTCAGCCTGCTATTTAAATGACTTTTACCCTCAGCGTTTTCATCTCTGAGGCTGTGACGGCCATTTTAAGTTCTGGAATGGAAATGTATCTTTATCTGCGCAACCTGTGACCATGTCTGCATTTCTCCGCCTGGATGTTGTCCACCTTGTTGTTTTCTCCTATTTCTACTTCTCTTCATGGCAAATTTGCTGATTCAGAGCACTCTGTCATTCATGAGCCGGTTATAATAATACCTACTGTGGATGTTGGTCACTCAATCCAGGTGTGAGCTGCTATTGCCATTCTGCTATTGTGCCTTTGCTGTGTGTCCTACAATCCTCTGCTTTTGAGGTCATCTCTCTACGTTTTTTGAGAGTTTTGCATTACTCTTCTCAGTAGTCACATTATTCCTTTGAATCTTGACGCGCTCTTCAGGTGCCACAATGTCTCATGACGCAAGTACTGTTAAGTCGACACACACAGGCACCAAACCTAAGAGACTCAAAAACGACCCCCCTTCTCCTATTCATACCTCTCCTAATCCTGTTTTGGATTCCATCTTAGAAGAGGTACGGGGTCTACAACCTTTTATGTCTGCCACTAATAAGAAGCTCAAGCAGATTGAGGAGAGGTGTGTCCTTATGGAAGGTAACGTTCTAAACCTGGAGTAGCGCGTTAGTGATATTCAGGATATCTCATCTAAAATCCCACAACTGGAAAAAGAGATTCAATTGCTCAAGCTCCACACCGAGGACCTTGAAAATCGCATATATGGTGTTCCGGAGAATGTTGAGGGATCAGATATGGTGTCCTTTGTTCGCAAGTTCCTACATGAACTTTTGGACCTCCAACCTGTGTCCAATCCTCTTAATATCTAGCGTGCTCACCGTCTAGGTCGCCTCACCTCCAATGCTTCTAAACCTCGTGGCATCATCATTTTATTTCTCGAGTTTACTGAACTAATGAATGTCCTCAAATCTGCCAGACGTAAGCGACGTCTCATGTGGTCAGGGCATAATGTTTTTATTTCACAGGACCTTTCCAACGCAACTAATGCCCGACGGAAGGAGTTTTTGAATCTTCGTCTGCAAATGCGACAACTCAATATTACATATGGTATTCTGCATCCGTGTTTGTGCAAGATCACGCACAATGGTCATACTCGTTCCTTTGATGATCCTCAGAAGCTCCAAGCTTATCTTCAGACTGTCTCTGCATCTGCTATGGACACTAATGTTTGATTTTATCTTTTGCGTGCTTGCAATTGTTATGGTTATCTGATTGCGCTGAATTCGTCATGAGTCTGTCTTTGTGTCATCCTCTCTCTTGAGGTTCCATGGTTTCTCCCTCTCCTTGTCCGACCTTGCTCTTCTGCTGCTGAATGGGGTCCGTGACCTCGTTGGGGTCTCCTACCGCCGAAGTCTTGGTTATCTCTTTCCTCTCAGACCTGGCTTTTTTGCCTTGCTCTGTCTTCTTATTTCTTTCCTGTTGCTCCCCTCTTTTGTCTCTCCTTTCTTACTTACTTTTTCCTTTTCTGTTTTTTTTCTCTGGCTTGTGCACTCTTTTCCTTTTTTCTTCTTGGTCACTCTCTATTTCCCTTTCTCTGGTTTCTGTGGTTCTTGATGTCGGTCACAGTGATTGTGGACGCATTTATCTTTCTCATTCTACATGTAATGAGTATTCTGTTCCGGTGTTACATCTTTTTTTGTTGTATCCTTTCTTGTAGATGTTCTCCTGCCATGTGTCTACCCCAAGTGTATTACCCCATCCCCACCTTCCACCATGTGTAATTTTGTAACGTGGAATGTTCGAGGTCTTGGACATCCTGTCAAGCGTCAAAAGGTATTGTCTCATTTATTATCCAAACTTAATTCTCAAGTTGTTTTTCTACAAGAGACTCATTGTACAGATGTCGAATCTTCTAAGTTAAAAAGGCATTAGGTGGGTCAAGTGGTGTTCTCTCCTGCTGTTAACAAAAAAGGGGGTGTTGCGATTTTGTTCCATAAAGGGTTGTCGGTCCAAATTTTATCCTCTCAGAATGATGATGAGGGGCGCTGGGTAATGGAAAAGGTTGTGATCCAAAATAAGACTTTAGTTTTATTGAACATTTATGGTCCGGTTCGGCCTGACCCCAAATTTTGGAATGATATCAAAATTCTTATCTCTACTATGCCCAAATATTGTAATAGCCGGTGACTTTAATCAATGGTTAGATCCATTCTCTGACAGACTTTCCTCACACAAATTTCAACCTGATAAGTCTCATACATGTTTCCAATCTGCCGTTGCCGCACGCCCCCTTTATGATGTATGGAAGACATGCAATCCTGACTCCCTGGAATATACCTTTTTCTCAAATGCTCATCATACCCGCTCAAGGATAGACTATATTATGGTCAGTAAATCCCTCCTTCCTTCTCTCCAAAAGTCCGATATCGGTTCTATTTTTATTTCAGACCATGCCCCTGTTCATGCGATCATTGATCTTACCCTCACTTCTTCCAGTTTCAGTCGATGGAAATGTAATACTTATCTGTTGTCTGATGTTGCTTTTGGTAAAGAAGTTAAGGTGTTTATTAATGAGTTTTTTACCCTTAACAACCCTTCAGATACCTCTATCCCTAATAATTGGGACGCTTTCAAGGCTGACTTTTGAGCATTCACTATTTCATATGTTGCTAGAAAGAAGAAAGCTAATAGAAGTAAATATGAAGACCAACTCAAGAATATTAAACTACTTGAACACTCTTATTTTTCCTCAAAATCCTCAGTTGCCCTTCAAAGTCTAATTAAAGCAAAAACTGAGTTGAATAAAATTGCTACGGTTGAAGCATGCAATACCCTCTTAAAAATCAAATCTAAATATCATGGGGGCCAGAACAAGGTGGGTAAAATGTTGGCAAACTATCTCAAAATCAAATCTGAACGTAAAACTATCGGCCCTATTTTTAATGATTGTACAAATAAATTAGTATCCTCAGATGAGCACATTGCGGAAGTTTTTCATAATTATTACCATTCTCTTTATACTGACGACACTCACCCGTCTGACTCAAACTTAACATCTTTCTTTGATGGTCTCCCCTCTCCACCATCACTCCCAGAAGAGTTTGCCTAATTAGAGAAAGATATTTCTCTTCAAGAAATCCTTCAAGCCATCAACTCCCTCAAAAAATCTAAGGCTCCGGGCCCTGATGGATTACCTATTGAGTTTTACTCTGCATTTCATGCCATCTTTGTGCCCAAATTGCTCCAACTTTTTAACTCATATATTTCCTCTGCTAAGGCCTCGGGATCCTTCCTGGATGCCCAAATTATCATAATTCCCACACCATACAAGGATCACTCCCAATGTAAGAACTATCGCCCGATTTCCCTGATTAATTATGATTGTAAAATTTTCGCTAAAATTCTTGCCTCCCATTTGGATGCCCTCATCCCACTTCTAATTAAAACTGATCAGGCTGGCTTTGTAAAGGGTAGATTAGCCTCTGATAATGCCCGTATGTTTTCTAACATTATTTCCGATAGCAAATCCTTTAAATCTCCCCTAGCAGCCCTGTCTTTGGATGCAGAGAAAGCATTCGATCGAATCAACTGGCAGTTTATGTTTCGTACATTGCAATGGTTCGGATTTGGTCCCTCCTTTATATCCTTAGTCAAGCTCCTTTATTCCTCTCCCCGTGCTAGTATTTTTGTCAACAACCAGTTCTCTAGATTTTTTTCCTTAGCCAGGGGTACAAGACAGAGTTGTCCTCTTTCCCCATTATTGTTTATTTTATGTCTTGAACCTTTTTTGGAGCGCATCCGAAATAACTCTCATATTAATGGTTTTAAAATAGCCTCTATTGAAACGAAAATTTCGGCTTATGCAGATGACATCCTAGTCTATATGGCTAACCCAGTTTCATCGCTCCCACATTTCATGGATGAAGTTCTTTTATATTCTTCTATTTCAGGTTACAAACTTAATTTATCTAAAACAGAAGTTTTACCCTTAAATGCCATCTGTTACCAATACATGTTTGACTTGACAGACTTTGCCTGGTGTCCTTCCAAAATAAAATACCTTGGCATTTGGTTTTCCTCATCCCTCGTTGACACACTTAAGTTTACTTTTGATTCCCTTCTCAAGAAACTCCAATCCCTACTCCAACTCTGGTCTCCCTTATTCCTGTCCTGGTGGGGTAGACTAGATACTATTAAAATGATGATTACGCCACATATATTCTATACTGTATCTATGCTACCCTTAAAAATACCTAACTCATACTTTGCTCGCTTGAATTCTCTTTGCTCTAAATTTTTGTGGAATGATAAACACCCTTGCATTGCCTTGTGGAAACTCATCCGTCCCAAAAATGAAGGAGGTGTCCGTTTTCCCAACTTCAAAATTTACCACTCTGCCTTTGTGATTAAACAATCCTTTTCTTAACATATGATTTTTTGGATTCCCCTGTTCCTAGATGGGTTGTCTTTGAAGGCTCACTGTTAAAAGACTTTTCGTTTCAACATACTGTTTTTATGTCCAATTATTCATTTTTGACCAAACACCCGGTTCTGAAGTACTCTCAATCACTGTTACATGACACATTTTCCAAAGATTTATCTCCCCTTCAATGTTTTTTGTCATCCATTGTGTGGTATAATAAGTTTCTCAAATATAAGGGCAAATCTTTTTATTACAAATACTGGAAAGAGAAGGGGATTTCATTTGTATATCAATTCTTTTCAAGTGATTCTCTTATCCCTTTTCATGAATTGCAAAATGTTTACCAACTGCCCGTTTCGTGTCTACAGGAATACACCGGCATAACTAATGCTATACAATCTCATTTGTCACTCCTTTCACCACCTGATACTTTACCTTCTTTTTCCCCCTTTCTCCTCTCTATTCTTTGTTCTCCCTTCATCAACCCAAGGCTGCCCTTGTATATAAAATATTGATATCAAGTGTTACTGTCCGTCCCGAATCACCTGTTGAAGTTGCATGGGAAACTGATTTGAGTGTTTCGCTACCAGTTGATGTTTGGGATCGCCTATGGTCCAAATTATTTACAGTTTCTATTGCTGCACGCATTACGCAATCCCTTTTTTTCATTTATCATATGGCTGTCATTACGCCTGTAAGTATTTCCAAGTTTTCACCTTCATCGCCTTCTTTATGCTGGTCTTGTTCCTCTGAAACAGGTACACTTAAGCATCAATTGTACGAGTGCCATTCCGTTTTATCATTTTGGAAATGTATTTGGGATATCCATGCGAATGTTTCAATGTTCTTCATCATTAACATTAATGAATGTATTTTTAGGTTCTATACTGTATCTATGCTACCCTTAAAAATACCTAACTCATACTTTGCTCGCTTGAATTCTCTTTGCTCTAAATTTTTGTGGAATGATAAACACCCTCGCATTGCCTTGTGGAAACTCATCCGTCCCAAAAATGAAGGAGGTGTCCGTTTTCCCAACTTCAAAATTTACCACTCTGCCTTTGTGATTAAACAATCCTTTTCTTAACATATGATTTTTTGGATTCCCCTGTTCCTAGATGGGTTGTCTTTGAAGGCTCACTGTTAAAAGACTTTTCGTTTCAACATACTGTTTTTATGTCCAATTATTCATTTTTGACCAAACACCCGGTTCTGAAGTACTCTCAATCACTGTTACATGACACATTTTCCAAAGATTTATCTCCCCTTCAATGTTTTTTGTCATCCATTGTGTGGTATAATAAGTTTCTCAAATATAAGGGCAAATCTTTTTATTACAAATACTGGAAAGAGAAGGGGATTTCATTTGTATATCAATTCTTTTCAAGTGATTCTCTTATCCCTTTTCATGAATTGCAAAATGTTTACCAACTGCCCGTTTCGTGTCTACAGGAATACACCGGCATAACTAATGCTATACAATCTCATTTGTCACTCCTTTCACCACCTGATACTTTACCTTCTTTTTCCCCCTTTCTCCTCTCTATTCTTTGTTCTCCCTTCATCAACCCAAGGCTGCCCTTGTATATAAAATATTGATATCAAGTGTTACTGTCCGTCCCGAATCACCTGTTGAAGTTGCATGGGAAACTGATTTGAGTGTTTCGCTACCAGTTGATGTTTGGGATCGCCTATGGTCCAAATTATTTACAGTTTCTATTGCTGCACGCATTACGCAATCCCTTTTTTTCATTTATCATATGGCTGTCATTACGCCTGTAAGTATTTCCAAGTTTTCACCTGCATCGCCTTCTTTATGCTGGTCTTGTTCTTCTGAAACAGGTACACTTAAGCATCAATTGTACGAGTGCCATTCCGTTTTATCATTTTGGAAATGTATTTGGGATATCCATGCGAATGTTTCAATGTTCTTCATCATTAACATTAATGAATGTATTTTTAGGTTCTATATCTGACGAGATTGATATTGTCTCATCTAAGGCCAGGTTACTTGATCTTTTTATTGCTATTGCGTTTAAAGTGTTTTTATCTTGTTGGAAGGATAATTCCAAATTATCTGTTAATACCTGGTGGAATTTTATATGGGACGAGCATAGGATTGCTGTTGCTTCCTCTTCTTCTCTTTCGTTAAAAATTAAGTCTGATCTCCTATGGCTTCCCTTTGTTAATTACCTCTCTTCTAATCATCCCACTTAATTGCATGAATTGTTTTCTTTTCCAGCATATATTCCTCTTCCTCCTGGCTTCTTTCTCTCTTCCTCTCCTTCTGCCTTATCCCTCCTTTCCTATCCCTGTCTCCTTTCTTTCTTTTCCCTTTCTCATTCTTCTCTTTTCTTTTTCTTTCTTCTTCTTCTAGGTTATTCTGGATTCTTTATTAATTCTATGCCTCATGTTTTAACTTATTATATTCATTGACATTATTGTATGGCTTTGTGTTGTATTTTGTTAAAACTGAATAAAAAATTTCTTAAACAAATAAATAAATAAATAAATAATGCTAGCCTCCTTGTCTTTAATTAAATCACGATTCTCTATGCATTTAAACTTTGAGAATCAACATTTCTTTTCAGGTTGGCTGGTCTAACCACTTTAAAAAGTAGTTGTAATGAAAGTTGCCAAATTCTCTGCAGCTCCGTCATCTGAGTTGCCCATTCCCAGATCCCGTATGGGGGTTTTAGCTTTTTATCTTCTGAGAGCAACAGAGTCCAATACCGATTGGCAACTTCCTTAGTTCTAGGGGCCTCATTCTGTAATTGTGTTTCAAATTCCCACACTCCGCCAATCTCCCTGCTATTAGCCTCCATCCAAGATAGCAACTGCAGGTATTTGAATCTTGAGAGGGAATCACCCATTTTTGCCAACAAGATTTCCCATGGCATCACTTCCTGCATCATCAGGAGATCCCCCACACTTCAATGTTTGCCCTCCTTAATGGGATACTTAACTGATCTTGAAGGCACTCTGGCGTACCTGGTGAATCCCAGATTGGTGAGAAGTCTGAGAAATAGTTAATTCCAAGTATCTTCCTTACCCCTATCCATAAAGTAAGTACTGCCTTCAGCGTCTCCCGTCTAACTTTTTTGAAAAATGTTCTTTCCCCAAACTTGTAGAGAAACCCTTTAGAGCCCCACTCCTTTACCATTTCTTCCAACAGCCCACCAATACCAAGGGCCCGGTTTGCCTATGAGGATTCTACAGTTTTTGAACTGGAAAGCCATGCAATATTGTCTTAAATTAGGAAGAGCCAACCTGCCTTTCTCCAACTTAAGCCTCAATTTCTTCAAGGAGAACATAGCATCCCTAGATGCCCAGACAAAACAAACTAATTTCCCCTGTAGTTTATCAATCATACCTTTGGGAAAAGTCAGAGGGATACAATTAAACAGATATCTCAGCTTAGGTAATAACACCATTTTAATTACATTTTAATTTAAATTTACTCTCCCATACAATGACAAGGGGAGATTCTTCCACCTGGCAAGTGATTAGTCAATTTATTTTGCTATCCTCTCTAAATTGAGCTGGGGAATTCCCTCTAATGAGTTAATGATGCCGACAATAGATATCTAATCTCTCTCTGAACATCTCCCTTCCAATCCGAAACATTCCAACACAATATCCCGGTTATCGCGTTGTTGACCAAAATATCAGATAGTGCTCCACACTCTTTAGCTAAAACTTCCACCCTGGGAATAGTTAAAACTGGATCTGCCATAAAGATTACAAGTTCATCCGTATATAATGCAATTTTCTTTTTATATGCACCTGCACTGAAAGCAATTACCTGATCATGCAGATGCAGTATTGGGCGAATGGTTCAATATAAATGTCAAACAATAATGGCGAGATCGGTCACCCCTGCAGCGTTCCCCTAAAAATTGGGAAACTCTTAGTGAGAGAACAATTGAGAAGAATCCTAGCTGTTGTACAATCCTATAAAGCCTTTATTGTTGTTATAAAGCGTGGCCCAAACCCCATAACCTCCAATACTTCCCATAAATAGCCCCAAACACGATCAAAATCCTTGATGTGTCCAGGTGTATGCTACCAATTAATTGCTGGGTCCGTTCATGGATCTAGCTCCCAGGAATAAATAAGTTTTGATCAACATGGATAAGTTGGGGAGCCAGTTTAGCCAGCCTCCCCGCTAGAATGCTGACAAAGTTCTTATAGTCCGCATTAAGCAGGGAGATTGGTCGATATGACTTTGCTATCCCAGGGTCTTTGGCTGGTTTTAAGATCAAGACTATGGATGCTTCTTTCCATGATTATGGAATCTGCATCTCCCCCATATAGACAATGTTAACCCCTTCCTTGCGGGGCATATTCCCCCGCTGTGCTCGGGAGGGGGGGGACACGCAGTGCACCGGTGCTGACGAGCTGAGCTCGTCATGACCACACCTGTTTCTTTAGAACGGTCGCACAGAGGGGAATTAGCCCCACGTGTGAGCGTTCTAACGGTCATGACGAGCTCAGCTCGTCATGAGCACACAAGCACCGTGGCTCATGACGAGCTGAGCTCGTCATGAGCATGGAAGGTGTTAAAAAGGTTCTCCCAAAATGAGAGGACTTCCTCTACTAATAGTTTATAAACTTCTGAGGGGATGGTATCCAAACCAGCAGCCTTCCCATTCTCAGTTCTCTTAATTGCCCCCTGATCTCTTCCTGGGTAATTGGACCCTTCATCGTCTTCTCCCCGTCAGCAGTCAATACAGGGAGACCTATTGCCCTCGGCCAATCTTGAAACTTTAGGGGTTCAGGAATAGTGTCTTCCCTATAAAGCCGCCAGAACAGTGTGACTACGTGATTCTGCATTCCTTACCAATTGTTGAACACCTCCCCTGAAGGCCTCCTCAGCTCATTATTCTTATTTCTGGTTTCGACCCTGGTCTTCAGGCCAATAGCGCCCCTGCCTTCTCTCCATATTCGACATTCCCTCACGTTTGCTGACTGCCACCTTGCCCTACACTTTAACTCCAGCCTGATCTTATAATTCAATTGGGCTTCTTCTAATCTTCTTACCATCCCCTCCCTTTCTTCTCCCTCACTTATAGATTGCAAAGCTGCCTCAAGGTTACCCACTTCTCTTTTCATACTTACTAATTCAGCCCTTTCTTCTCTACCTTTATCACATCCGAGACTTTTTAAAAAGCCCTGTATATAAGTTTTAAAAGCCTCCCACACTATTCCAGGGGAGGCGGTGTCTTTATTGATCATAAAGTATGCTGATACAGCCTTTTTCAAAGCAAGCACTACCGCCTCATCTAAGAGAAGGGTGCATTTCATTGTCCAACTCCTATTGGGCTGCAGTCCAGGGGCCTGTAATGTCATAATAATAATCGCTGAGTGATCCAAAATGTGGGCTGGATGGTGTATAATCTTTTTAATATTGGACGCTCAACATCTTGTAGACCACAGTTGCAGTTATTATGTTAAAACTGCATTTGCACTGTTGTTAATCCTATTGGAGATCCCAGATGATGAATCATGTCACTTCGGTGAGTGATGGGATTCCGCCCTTTAAGTTAGGACTTCCTGTGTAGGTATAACCTCTCGCCTTCCCTCCCAGATGCCTCCAAGCATCTACTAACCAGCATCTACTAACCCAAGATCCTACATCAATCATTGTTCTTTGCCGGACACTGCAAAATTCTGAACCCAACCACACCTGTCAAACAAATCCTTCTCTTACTTGCTAGGAAATGTGTCTCCTGTAAAACCATTATTTGCACCTGACTTTCTTCCAGATGCCTGAGCAGCACTACCCTCTATCTGGGCTTTGACCTAAAACTGTTCACATTCCATGTGAGTATATCAATGTTGGCCATCATACTTCCTCTCAAATTCCTCCTCTTGCTTCATCACTGGCTCAATAAAGCTCACCTGACTGAATGATTCTGAGGACTTTTTTTTAACCCTGTGCCCCTGTCCCCCCGCCACCACCCCGCCCCGTCCCCCTGAATCTACCCTGGGGAACCCTCCTTTTCTTTTTAGGTATAAAAATGCCTAATGGGCACACCATTTAAGGGAACTTCAGCTTGCACTAAGATGGGGAAAGAGGATACTATCACGTTTAACCGGAACCAAATTACGTGAAACATCTGTTATTCACTTATCCATGTTTCACCTCTTTTTTATAGTATCAATTAGTGACTCAACATCTTCAACTGAGCAGAAACTCACATTTTATTATCCCACATTATACGTAGCATTGCGGGGAATTTTAGTTGAACCTTTGCTCCAAGCTTCAGTAGCTCCTCCATCTTGTTTCCTAGCTCCCATTGCCTCTGTTCTGTGGATTTTTCATAAATCTGACCTGATTAATAATGAGTAGCCATTTACTGAATATCGACCTTTTTTTTTAGCCCCGCTAAGAATTTCCTCTTTGATAGTATAAGAGAGGAAGTTAACAAGGATCTTCCTGGGTTTAACGCTTTGTGGGTTGCGGACGAATGGCTCTCTGTGCGCTCTTTGGGATTCCTGCTCAAAATTTATATCTTCCTTATCTTTCAAAATCATATTCCGTAGCAATTTAATTATAAAGGTCTTCATATTCAATCCCTCCTCGGCTTCTGGGATATTCAGAAATCTCAGATTATTCCTTCGGGTATGATTTTCCAGTCTCTCAAAATCATCCCTTAAACTTTAGTTTTGCTTGGCTAACTTAGCAATCTCAGATGCAATCTTTGCCACGTCTTGTTTTACTGTTACCACGTCTTCTTCTAGCATTTTAGTACGAAGGGTAACCTCCTCGACTTTGTGTTAACTCCAAGCAGGAGGCTTGTATGCCTATCTGATTTGCTTCAGGGACTTCAAAATGGTGCTTAATTTCGTTTTGTAAACCAATAGGATGCTTGGCAGTGAGTCCTCTGAATTTCCCTGGGTCACTTCAATTTTTTCCACTTCCATGCTTCTCTGACTATGGCCATTTTCAAATTGTTTGGACTCTCCTGGAACATCTGTCAGTGCCAATGCATCGAACCTGTTACTAATGAGCATTGTCACAGCTTCATCTTGAGTTACTGCAGGATTAAGGTTGGGTTTGTACTGTTGTAAGGCCCTGTCAGATCTGCTTGTAACACTGTTTAGACTTCTTGAACTATCCTCAAAGTTAAGCCCCGTACTGAATGCATCTGCTTCTAAATTTTTAGGAACTACCCTCCTGGAGCCCTACTTCTGCATAATTGGTAGGACGCGAAAGAATGATTTGAGTGAGGGTGTGATTTTAATGGATATGCTTGTAGCTTTATTTTTATTCCCACTATTTTTTTTATGGAGATTTGCCTGCTCTCTTTCTGTGGAGGCTCACTCCTCCTTTTCGACCTCATCTCCCCTTAGCAGTGTCTTTTACTTCGCTGCGCTGTCCCTTGGAGGGAGTCTGATGGAATAGATAAACAGTTTGCCTTACCTCCTCCAGTGTTGCTGGTTCTCAAGGTGTACCTGGAGGGTTTATCTCCAACCTCACCTTCCTTGGCTATACCTTTCTCCATATGTGGGGGTTAGGAACTGACGTGCCCCGACAAGGGCGCTAGGACCCTGGGGACACAGGGTGGGGGACAGGGGACACCGGACACCACATCCGGTCAGGGGTGGGGACGAGAGGGCAGACTGGACCTGGACCTTGGGGTGAGAGGTCACGCAGACATCGCGCTGCGCCCAGCATGTAGCCAAGGAATAAAGTTTCCTCGAAATAACCAGCATCGTGTCCTGTGTGAGTTCCTGGGCCAGGGGAACACGACAACTGGCGACGAAGGTCGGGATCGGAGCCCACCGGCATGCAGAAATAAATCTCGATTTGAAACCAGGAGCCCACCCTGGATCGCGTCGTGACCGGAGCAAGAACAGCACCAGAGTGCCACCAAGAAAAGCGCAGCGACACGGGAGCCCAAACCGATCTCTGCGAAGGAAAAGCCAAGTGAACCGGTAAGCGCCTGAGTGAAGCACGAGATTTGAAAGAAATTGGCACGAGCTCTCGCGAGAGTCTTGGCTGCCATCTTGGAATCAGGCAGCAGAGCCAATCTGAATGGAGCTTACACGGGCGGCCATTTTGAAGTCAGGCATCGTCCTGATTGGCCGCAAAGCAATGCGAGATTACAGCGGCCATTTTGAAGACAGGCGCGAGAGCATATAGGAAGCGAGAGTCAGCGCGGCGGCCTTTTTAGGGTCAGGCAAAGCGCGAGGAAGGGCTAAAAAGAGGCAATAACAAAGAAAAAAAAGCGAAATAAAGAGCAAAGAGGCACAAGAAGTAGAATAACAATGAAAGAAAGGCAATAAAGGAAATAAAAAGGCACAATAAGTAGAATAACAACGAAAGAAGGGCAATAAAGGAAATAAAAACAAAAGAAAAAGAAGAAAAGGCACACAAAGGTGCATAACAAAGGAAAGAGTAGAACTAAAAGAAAGGGCCCAAGAGACAAGGATGGCCAAAACCAAGTGCACAATACAGGAGACCACTACCATTCAGTCTATCTGAACCACAAACAGGAATAAGATGGGAGAAGTGGGTCAGAAGATTTGAAAACTATGTGGAAGCAACCGATGTGACAACAGCAAAGATGAAAGGTTTAT
The DNA here is from genome assembly GCF_964261635.1 of Lissotriton helveticus. NCBI lineage: Eukaryota > Metazoa > Chordata > Amphibia > Caudata > Salamandridae > Lissotriton > Lissotriton helveticus. Next base: position 872,152,857 of record NC_136061.1, on the reverse strand, counting down.
TTCTGAACTTAGTAGGAGATGAAGTAGAGGACCTACTAGTGACACTGCCAAAAGAAGAGATTGCCACCTATGACAAACTAAAGAAGTGCTTATGGACGAATTTGATCCCCAGAGAAATGTTGATTTTGAACGATACAGCTTTATGATCGCATTCCAACAAGCAGAAGAATCTCTGGATGACTTCGCAACAAGGTTACGGAAACTGGTAACTCATTGCGAATTCGACAAGTTCGACAACGAGCAGGCAATAAGGTTGCGCATCATCGAAGGCTGTCGTGACATCGAATTCCGCACAAGGATCCTAAAAGAACCAATCTCATTGGAAAACATCTTGATGCTAGGAAGGGCTGAAGCCAGGGCGACAGCCCATGCAAAAGAAATGGAACGAGGCAAAGTAAGAGGTGGAGAACAGATCCAACGGATGACGAGCAACAACCGATCAGGAGGATGGAAAAAAGATAGAGGTGACAGACAGTGAAGAAACAACAAGAAGGAACATGTTACAGGTGCGGACTGGAGTTCCCACACCGAGGCCCATGCCCAGCTTTTGGCCAGACCTGCAGAAAATGCAATGGAAGGAACCACTATGCCAGCGTGTGTCAAGGGATGCAGTTCAGAAACGACCGAGGAAGACCAGGAAGAGCACGAATGCCGACAAGCAGACACATCAGGCATGTTGAGACAGGAGCAAGAAGCTCCTCCGTAGAATCAGAAGAAGAGTGTGAAGAAGAGAAACCGGAACGACTGTATCTCATGACGGATGTCACCATAGAATCAGAAGGAGAAGAAGAAGAAAGTGAAGAAAGAATATGTTTGGTGGACAAAAAGAAGATAAAAAAGACAGAGTCGGTGACCATAAAGGTGGGGCCACATGAAACAAAATTTGTCCTGGACAGTGGCGCAACGTGCAACATCATGTGCGTTTCCGAATATGAAAGAATGAAAGTAAAGCCGACTCTAAAGCCATCTCGGGTACATGTGTTCACATGGGGGGCCAAAAGACCACTGACAAACATGGGAAAATTCAAGGAGGAACTGGTGTACAAAGATCAAAGATTAACAGAAGACATACACGTACTGAAAGGAGACATCCCAGCGCCATGCCTACTAGGCAATGTTACGGCACAAATAATGGGTCTGATGGAAATGACATACAACATGTCAGAAAAGAAAAACATTTTGAAAGAATACCCAAAGCTAACAGAAGGACTGGGAAAACTAAAAGGACGACAGATAACGCTGCACATCGACGAAACAGTAAGGCCAGTTGCACAACACCACAGAAGAGTGCCCGTACACCTGCAGCCACAAGTAGAAGAAGAAATTGAAGCGCTACTAAAGCAAGACATAATAGAGCCAGCGGAAGGACCGACACCGTGGGTATCACCCATCAAGGCTGTCCCAAAGAAAGGGACATCCAAAATAAGAATATGTGTGGACATGAGGATCCCAAACAAAGCAATTGAACGAGAACGACATCCTGGACCACATCTAGATGACATGATCAGCTGTCTCACAGGCACAAGGCGTTTTTCAAAACTGGATCTATGCAAGGGATACCACCAACTGGAACTGGACCCTCAATCACGGTACATCACGACATTCTCCACTCACCTAGGCCTTTTCAGGTAAAGGCGTCTGAGTTTTGGGATCTCATCAGCCGCGGAAACATTTCAGGAAATGATCCGACAAGTCATCAGACCAGTAAAGAACAGTTTAAATTATAGTGACGATATCCTCGTGTTCGGCAAATCAGATGAAGAACATGACAAAGCACTAAGAGAGGTGTGCTCGCATTTAGAGGAAGCAGGTCTGACACTCAATGAAGAAAAATGCGAGCTGGGGCGAAATGAAAGTGTATTCTTTGGCCACATCTTTTCCAAGAGGGGAATGTGGCCGGATCACAGCAAGGTGGAAACACTAGAAAAAGGCAAAGAAACCAACAGACGTGGCAGAAGTGAGGTCATTCCTTGGGCTAGTAAGTTATTGCGTACGATATATCAAAGACTTTGCCACTGTAAGCGCGCCACTAAGAGAGTTGACAAAACAAGGACAGAGTTTCTCGTGGACCAACGAGTGCGACAAAGGATTTGAGGAAATAAGAAAGGCCGTGACAGCGGTGGATCACCTGGCCTATTTCGATCCAAAGCTGTGTACAGAGCTAACAGTGGATGCGAGTCCTGTCGGACTAGGAGCAATTTTGGCACAGCATCAGCCGGGGAGACACTCCCCAAAACAAATCGTGGCATATGGAAGTAAGAGCTTGACGAACGTTGAAAAGGGATATTCCCAACCCGAAAAAGAGAGTCTGGCAGTGGTGTGGGCCTGCGAACATTACCACATGTTCATATATGGAAAGCCCTTACAATTATAACAGACCACCAAGCACTGATAACAATTTATGGCAACCCGAACGCAAAGATACCACCAAGGATAGAGAGGTGGGGAAACAGGCTCATGGGCTACAATTTCAAGATAATACACAAGCCAGGGAAAGAGCACAACCCAGCAGACTACGTGTCACGACATCCTCTGCCACAAAAGTCACAAGCGACAACAATGGCAGAAGAGTATCTCAATTTCGCATTGAAGCTCAGCACACCTGCAACAATAACACTAGAAGAACTGGAACATGAGACAAAGAAGGACAATACCATGCAAGAGACAATAAAGATCAACAAAGAGCAGAAATGGAGACACGTAAACGGCAACAGCAGCGTGGAACGAGGGGTAGACAAAGAGGAACTGCTGGCATTCAAAAGAATAAACGAAGAGCTATCAGAGTGTGAGAACGGAATAATAATGAGAGGCACCAGGATAGTAATGCCCCGGACACTGAGAAGAAAAACGGTGGAACTGGCACACGAATCACACAGGGGAATGGTGGCCACCAAGAAAATGTTGCGAAAAAAAGTGTGGTTCCCAGGACTAGATAGCATGGTGGAAGAAACAGTGATGAATTGACATGTCTGTCAAATAACAGGACATTCCTCAAAACCGGAACCACTAAATATGTCCCCACTGCCGAAAACGGTGTGGACGGAGTTGGCAGCAGATTTCTACTGCCCCCTGGAAAGAGGAAGTTACCTGTTAGTCATAATAGATGAATACTCAAGATTCCCCAAAGTGAGCCCGGTATCATCAACATCAGCAAATGCGACACTGCCAGTGCTAGATGACATTTTTGCAGCCTGGGGTTCACCACGGACTCTCAAGACAGACAATGGCCCACCATTCTCAGGCGAGGAGTTCAAGAGATTCATGGCCTACCTGGGAATAACCCACAGACGAATAACACCATTGTGGCCACAAGCAAACGGAATGGCCGAGCGGTTCATGGGGACAATCAAGAAGGCGATACAGAGGGCAAATCTGACACAAATATCAATCGGGCAAGCTCTATGTCAAGTATTACGAGACTATCGAAATACCCCTCACAGCTCCACGGGAAGATGCCCGTCAGAGTGAGTACTAGGGTGCTCAAGCAGAACAAGACTGCCACAAATAAAAGAAGTGGAGAAAAAGGAAAATAAGGATGTCACTGCAAGAGACAAGGAACAGAAGGCGAAGATGAAGGCTTACGCAGACCAAAGAAGGCATGCAACAACGACCAAAATAAAAGAGGGAGACACAGTGCTTTTGAAACAGCGACAAGCGAGGAAGTCGGACAGCGCTTTCTCAAAAGATCCTTTGAAAGTGACAGGAATAAAGAGGCCAATGGTCACAGCATCAGCCGGCCAGTACAACATCACACGAAACAGCTCATACTTCAGGGAACTGAAAACAAAAAAAGAAGAAGAAATACCAAAGCAAGAGCTGAAGGAACAAATATCACAAGCGGAGTCACCAACGGACGTCAGAGAACATTGACCACGGAGAGAATGCAAAAGGACAAAAAGACTGATCGAGGAGATGTGAAGAGACTTAGATGTGAACATCGGCATGTCAAAAGAGTGGAGTTTCTCTCTCTCTCTCTCTCTCTCTCTCTCTCTCTCTCTCTCCTCTCTCTCTCTCTCCCTCCCTCTCTCTCTCTCTCTCTCTCTCTCTCTATCTCTTTTTCTTTTCTTTCTTCCTAAATGCAATGGGGACAAATGGCAAGAAATGTTTTGTTCACAACAAAGGGGGAGATGTCGTGCCCCGACGAGGGCACTAGGACCCTGGGGACACAGGGTGGGGGACAGGGGACACAGGACACCACATCCGGTCAGGGGTGGGGACGAGAGGGCAGACTGGACCTGGACCTTGGGGTGAGAGGTTCCGCAGACATCGTGCTGCACCCAGCATGTAGCCAACGAATAAAGTTACCTCGAAATAACCGGCATTGTGTCCTGTGTGAGTTCCTGGGCCAGGGGAACACGACAGGAACCTCCTAACCTCACCTCCCTTGGGTCTCTCTCTCTCTCTCCCGGCTCACTCTGCTTCAGCGCTCCCACTATAGTTGTCTGGTCTCCATCTGCCTCCTCAACTTCTTCAAGAAACGGCTGACAGCCTTGACTTGTTCTGACTCTGCCCCCTGTCCTGACGCCAGCTTCCCTACAGCGTCGGCGCTCCACCTCCGCCTCCTTCCACTGCGTCCCAGAGGTCCTACTACACAGCGGCCAGTTCTCAGATGTCTCCCTTCTTGCCACCGAAAAAGGGGCCTGCATCTTCGGCATTCTTAAAATAATTATATTGCGCTGTTCTACAGTTTGCTTTCCTAGCACGGTTCTGTAATTAGTATTTAGTATTCTATTTCCTGTAGACAGACCTTCCTCTCACTTCATGATTCTCGGCCCTCAGGACTCCTTACATCTGCACCTTGCACTGCAGTTCAGACAGAAAATGAAACGTTTAATGACTCCAACTATTGAACGGGCAAGGAATATACATGAAAAAGTCAGAGCAGAAAGTAGTGAGTGAATAGTAAATGTCTTGAAAAAGCCCAACCATTCGTCTCCCCAGAAGTAAGATATGGTGTAATAGTTAGCAGCACTCAGGACTTTGATCCGAGTTCAAATATTGGTGGGACCAGATGCTTTTACCCTAAAGAAACTCACATCTCTTTATGCACAAGTTTGAAACCTGAAAAAAGCGTTGTACCAAATAAACAACATTTTTTATTGAGTTTTTAATGATTTCTGTACTATATATTTGTTTATTTACTGAAACGTGGTAACTTCCTGAGTTACATTATATAGAATTATATGTGTCCTCTGTATTTTTAATAACTTGTCTCTTTGTATACGCTTATTATTGCCATATTCTTTTTGTTTTGAAATCTCAGTCTTACGATACATTTTTTTAAAATTCTTGTTCACTCTTCGTGAAAAAGTGCACCTACCAAGGACAACCGGGGTACTGCATTTATGTTTATACTGACCACATTTTACTTTCAAAGCGTGTTCCGGAACCTGACATTTGTTACCTATTATTAATTTTATCACCATCACTTTTAATATTTGAAGTCAGTAAATATGAACAAACCATACATATTCTAACCCATCCTGCAAAAGTACTGCTTTGTGGCCACTGCTACACACACGACGTCACTGACTTTAGAAGAAGTCTGAGCTCGGCAGACTTTGCAATAATACACTACTTAGATTAAAACTGGGGCAAGGAGACACTGGAGCACCTTTGCAATAAGTACGTGCCAGACTCCCGGAGCCTGATGGTAGCTGTAGTTATGTAGGGCAGCCCCACAAATTTAGGATCAGCATTCTCTGTATGTCATGCTCGGAATCTCTGGTATCTCTGTATGCGGCGTGGCCTATGTCATTAAGGGCGTGGCTTGAACACGTAAATGCGTGCTCGATCTTCCCATGCCTACAACGGTCTAGAAAGCAGGGTGAGTAATGCAAAATGAGAGATTTTCGTTTTAAGCAGATACATGCAATTTGTACATAGACATTGAAATCTGTATGACACAGAAATGTCACACATACAGTTTCTGTGGGAGAGCAAGCAGCAGTGGCAATTTGTGTGGGTCTCGAAATGGGAGCAGAAGTAATCATGTAGCAGGCGTCAGGTTCAAACTATACCAAGGAAGCTAAGAAAATATTCAGGCGTCTGCACACTCACTTCATCCATACTTGATAACAAGCACGTGGGCAACATTAAATAATGCTGATCTTTTAAACGCGCTAAAGAAGAAAGACCTGGCTGCCATTTTGTGTTGCTGCTGTTTGTTTAAGCAGATTGTTGACCTAGACTCATCAGTTCATAGGCTTAATGTGGTATACTCACAAATTATTTATATTTTCTGTATTTTTACAAATATTTGCTCATGTCTGAATAGGATACACAACCAGTTAACATGATCAGTTAAACGTACAATCATGAAAACAAAACAATGAATACAAAATGCAAATAGTGAGAAATGTTCAAATAATGAGAAATTTTGAAGAATTACACCAGCAACAATAGTTTACATTAAGCAATCTCAATGGCCCTATGCCTTAGCGCTAGTTAAGGGATTGCTGCTTTTTTAAACACAGCATGCATTCGTAGACATGCATGCCGGTCTCAGGGATCCCTCAGCACCACAAAAGCACAAGGATGTGGATGCCTGCTTATACCCCAGGGCACCAAAGAGTGCACAAACAACTGGGAGCCTGCAAGGCGGTTCCTTCGTGTGCCCCAGGAGTAAGTTGGAAGGCACGCTCGATTGGAGCATCAAAATGACTCAGGCACACCCAGTCTGAGGCCTTAGGTAATAGGGCAGTACTGCAGAGGCAAAACGAGTAGTTAAAAAGCTTTCATGGACAGAAGGTAATTTTTTAGCCGGTGAATAGATGGTGCCAAAATAGTCCACTAAAGGACAGAGAAACAATCAAGGCATAAGGATAACGTAGTTGGTCCCTGCTCTGTGGGAAGAAAAAAAGACAAAAGAAGGAGAGACTAAACGCAGGATTGACCACTAACAAGCAAGTATTTTTGAAGGATAGTGAAACAAACAAATGAAAGCAGTGGGTGGGCTGTAAGCCCACAAAGAACTATATAGAAATATATATATAGGTATATACCAAAGTATACACAAGAGGTCTCGAAAGTTCGACCTAAAAAAGGGGTAATGGACGAAGATTGAAGTATTAGGTGAATTAAGAATTAGTAAAGGAGTGCAAGTAAAAATTATCTACCTGAAGAAATAAAATTTCGCGATGGACCTAGGGCCTGTTACGGAGTTGGGCAGACCCCAGTACAGTACCTTGGAGGCGTCGTGAAAAACAAAGGCATAGCAAAAAACAGAGGAGGTGAGGCGTCGCTGAGGCCATTGGGGCATCAGTTCCTTACTGTTGGGGGGTTGGTAATGCATTTGTTCCTTACTGCTGGACAGGCGAGGTGATTCGTCGGTTCCTTACTGCTGCAGGTGAAGTAAGGCTTCGGTTGTCGGTACAGTGCCTTGGTTCGTACTGTGGAACAGCATCAATGAGATGCTGAGAGTCAAGCCACAAGGCTTAGGTTTCCACGGCGTTGATGTCGGACCAGGCCACAGATTTTAGAGTCAGAGCGGGACGCCACTGACTTCGGTGGTGGAGTGTGATGCAACGCTACTCCAAAAATAATCTCTGAAACCATTTCACTTATCCCTGAAACACCAGATCACACATATACTCACCAGTGGGGCCCATATCACTGAGAGCTACTCATGTACACTTCCTCTTCATTCTAGGAATCAGTGAATTTAATGAAAAGCTGCTGTATCATTTAGCGAGATGTCTAATTTAAACTAAACGTTACACTATTTACATCTGCAGTTTTTAGAATTTTACCATGGTTTTGTCATCAGGAAATATAAGTTTAGACATATCGCCATATGGGTCGATGGGTCTGCTAGTACGAAATTAGGCGTAGGAAGACTGAAGACCAGCTTAAATTTCCATTTTATCTAATTTTGTTCAAGCAGATTAACATGTCTAAGACTTCTCTTCTTTATTTATTTAATTTCAAAAATGGACATTTAAACGAACATTTGGTTCAAAACAGTTAATAGCAATTATTTAGAAAAATATCAGAAATAAAACAATTAGAAGTTTAGGTTCAGAACGCAAGTTTTAGCATGGATTAATAGTTCTAGAAGTCCAATTTTCCCTAACATCCCTAACTAGAGTCCTTAACTAAAGGGCATTTGCTGAAAAGAAAAGTCAAAGGGGCATATTATCAAGAAAGGGAGTTACATTATCGCCGCTTTTATCGGCAGGAAACTGCCGATAAAGTGGTGATAATGGGCTTGATAATATTCTCTATGAATTCCAATCGAAGCCCATGTTAGATGTCTTCACATCTATTATGATAGTTTTCCTCCTCCCTTTCTAAGGTTTTCCCATTAGTCATTACCTAGCAAAAAGCTACATATATGCATACTATACTTACTTTTGGCCCTGATTTCAGCCACACATACATGGACAAAAGCACATTTATGCTTTATTCCATTGTTTTAAAGCAGCATATTAATACAGAACATGACAAAATTACACAGTTAGTAAATTATGATTGCAACACATGCAAGAATTAATTTCCCACGTGTTGATGTGTGCGTGACAATTTATTCTAAGTTGATTAGTCCATGCAGAACTCCATTAGTTCAGATTACACGTTATTGAAGTGTGACTTCACAAGGGGTACACAACATTTATTTTCTCCACCTTGCTCCATCAACTCCCCCCTTTGGTGATTTTATCATCAAAATATCTCCCAGAATTTTGTAAATTTGTATCAAAACATGTTCCATGTTCTTCAAATTAGTAAGTCTTACACTTTAGTATCTCTTTCTTTAATCTCCTTAAAGATTTTTTCTCGAAATTCTTCTAATTCCACATCACCTTTTTCTCTTTCCCTTTCTCTCTTTTCTCGTACTGCTTTCTTTAATGCTTTTCGGCATTCCTTCTTATTTTGCATATGCAACATAGTCTTATCATCAAAATTACTAACACTATTACTGTTACTGGTATTAGTATTTTACCTATTATTGAACTACCTATCTCTTGGTGTCAAGAATACCATCAACCTCCAGTGGTTCAACTTCTTCATGCAACTTTGTAATGTTTATAATGTATTTTTCAATATTTTGACTTTTATCAGGAATATAGGTGCAGCAGTGTTGTACCTTCAATATTCCACAAACCCCACCTTCTCTTGCCAATATAATGTCAAGAGCAAGACGGTTTTGCATTACGATAGCTCTCATAGCAATCATTTCGGTGTTTACCATTAGGAATCCACCAGCTGTGTCTGTTGATAAACAGACACATCTACTATCGTTGACAATTTCCAAATTCTATTAGCATTGAAAGATATTCCCACTGCTGGTATCAGTGCTCCAAAGACATCACCTATTATTTCTAAAACACTCTCTCTCTTTTTACGACTTAAAGGTTTACCTATCTCATGTATGCCATTTGTCCCTCTATCAACATGAAACATTTTTGGAAAGACCAAAACCCGCATAACATGTCCCATACCAGTGATCCGGCAATCTGTAATACGCTTTGTTCCCACAAATATAATACACTCCAGGAAATACTGGATCATCTCCTCCTTTAAATCCCCAACCCCCTATTATTCTATAGGTATCTTTACATTGACTTGTTCCCACAAAATAATTATCATACACAGTGATATCTCTCATAATACAGAATTTCCCCATCATTGGTGTATCTATGCTTATAGCAACATTCACATTTCTTTCATCAATATTCTCATCATTGTATGTCCAATATTTTGATTTCTCATGCTTCACCCTTTCTTGCGCTTGTAAATCATTCTTCTTTCCTCAACCATATCTAAAAATGCCTTCTCTTCCACTCTCATTTTACATGTCAAATTATTTTTAAAAGCATAATCGTGGCTCAGTTCGTCCACTTCTAGAAAGTATTCTCCCATAACTGTAGCATGTTTTCTTTTATTCAGTTTCTTATCAATTTTTAACTTAGCAAACACTTCATCTCAATTTGAAAAATGATATTCCAGCTTCCCAGTCTGATAAAACAAACTAGCAATCACACTACAAGTAATCCCATAGGTAAGTGGGAGATGATGATAGGTCACCCCCTCAGAAACAGATGCAGGTAGTTTTAAACACACATAGCAGTCACTTGCATCCATGGTCCTGACATATTCAGACAATAACTTTGAAAAAGTGTTCTTTGAAAAGTCCCTAATCGAGCTATCCTGATGCACTTCTGGCCTATATACATGCTGCTTATTAGACTTTGACTATGGCTCCTGTTCGCTGGAACTCTCATTCTTTTTCAATTTCACTAACTTTTCTTGGAAAGGAATTACAATAGCTAAAATTATCCATATTATTGTTAATAACCCAGGGCAAATCATACACAACCTACACCATTTTCGAAATATAGAACACTTTGTCCTATGATTATTATTTACCATTTTTTTTATACAGCAAAAATGTATCTAACAATTTTTCTTCGACCTAGTGTCACCTGCAAAGTTAGTTTTGTTATTCCTAACAAATTTTCTTCGACCTAATGTCAATTACATAAATATTTTATTCTTTCTAACAAGTTCTCTTCGACCTTTTGTCACTTACAAAATTTTTTGTTTCCTTCTATAGTACCACCTTCTTTATCAGAATTTTCAGGGTTTATACTTTATATCTTATATCTTGAGCAACTACCCCTTTTTCATTAATTTGTCTCTTTGCTCACTTTTCCCATTTGTCTGGGGACAACTCAAGTCTTCTTGACTACTGTTTACTTCTGCAATTGTTGGCAAAACAACATATGACCATTCAGGTGATTTATAATTATATTTCTGATTTGGCCTTCTTACTCTCTTTGGTCTATGTACTACTTCAATTTTTCTTCCCAAAGACTCTCCTTGACTTGTTATCTCATGTACTTGCTCCTCTTGTTCTTTTCCAGTATTACTTATTCAGATTCTCAATCCGCCATTTTTCTTTGGCCAGTAGTCTCCTTTACAGAATCTCTTCGTCTTAGGCTATGCAGTGTTTTGTTCCACTCTCCAAGCCCTTTTTCTTGCACTTTTTCTCACTGATGTCTCATCTCCACTGTCATCAGTTTCACTTTCAGTGTCTTCAACAGTTTCATTTATGATGAATTCTCCAATATATTTGTCTTTTGTAGTATCAGCCCTTGTTTCTGACAGCTCTTCTACTTTGTTAGGAACTCCTCCAGAACTGGTACTTGGAATCTCATCCTTATCGTGAGTTACTTCCGCCTTTCCAGTATTTGGAATCTCGTTCCTGCCTTCAGAGTTTTCAAACTGTTCTTCTGAATTGTTTTGTTCATCAGTTTTCTCTATGTTCTGCTCAGTCTCTTCACCTATCTCTTCTCTTACCAAATCTTGATCTTCAGATTGTTCTTCAGAATATGGTACTTCAACAATCTCCCCTTCTCCTTCTGATGCAGAACTAGCCTCGGATACTTCCACATGTCGACGTTCTTGTCGAGCTTCAGAATCTGGACCTTCCTCTGGCTCACCTTCAGAATCAGAATCAGTGGTACTTTCACCTTCGCCTGGGTTTTCAGGTTCAGGTACTTTGATTGTATTGCTTGCATGAACCCACCTCCTTACTCCAGCACATTTAACTGCAGTTGTGCTAATCAAGATAACCTGTTGTGGCTTTTTGCCAACGAGGCATCAAGCAATTTCTTTTATGGTGCACCTTGATTCGTACCCAATCTCCAAGTACTAAGTTATGAGCTAGTTTTTTCTCTTTCGTTTCTGAATCAATTCCCACCTGATGGAACACAGAAGTCACCACATCAGACAGGTTTTTGCAGTAATCCAGAATGATGTAATCAGTAATGGTCGACAACTTATCAACTTGTACATATGCCTGTCTCATCACCCTGCCCATCAGAATCTCATGTGGACTCAGTCCAGTTTTCCTGTCAAGAATGCTTCTCAGAGTCATCAGAACAAGTGGCAAAACATCTGGCCACTTCATTCCTGTTGCTAGGCACATTTTTGCAATCCTGTTTTTAATTGCTCCATTTACCTGCTCAACTACTCCTGACGCCTCAGGCCTGTAAGCACAATGTAGTCTCTGATGTATGTTCAGTGATTCACATACCATCTGTATGAGGTCATTTTGAAAGTGGGGGCCATGATCTGTCTCAATCATCACTGGGAACCTGTGCCTAGGTATGATTTCCCGTAGAAGCAATTTTGCAACAGTAATTCCATCGTTCCTCCTTGTGGGGAACGCCTCCACCCACCTTGAGAACAAACAGATGACCACCAGAACATATCTCAGTCTGTTACATGGTGGCAATTCAATGAAATCCAATTGCATTCATGTGAATGGACCTCCCTCCCATCCTATGGTTCCCAAACTCACAATTGTTTTTCTGTTTGGATTAAACTGTTGACACACCAGACATCTCTGGCACAGGCTCTCTGCAATCATCCTGAACTTTGGGTTACACCAAGTCTGTCTAAACAGTCTCAACATAGCATCTCTTCCAATGTGAGCTTGACCATGGTATGCTCGGGCCATGTTTGAGATCATGCTATCAGGCATTACTGGTCTTTCGTCTTTGTAGACCCACATCTCATCTTCCTCCCTTTGCTACATCCTGCTTTCAACCAAGTATTCTTTTCCTCCTCATCTGCCTCTTCCTGCATTTACCTCACTTCCTGCCAAGTTTGAACTACTGTTGTTAGCATTAAAGGACTTGGAACATGTTCTTTTTCCCTGTCTTTATTAATTGAAGCCAAATTCTTTGCACAATATTTTGCAATTGAGTCAACGTATCTGTTACCTTGGGTGATGTAGTCATCCCCCTTCTTGTGAGCTGCACATTTTACAACAGCTGTTTTGTCTGGTAACTGTATTGCATCAATCAACATCCTCACAAACTCAGCATTCCGTATGGGAGATCCTGCAGAGGTCAAATAACCTCTTTGGGACCACAGTTGTCCATCATCATGAACAACTCCAAACCCATACTGACTGTCGGTCACTATGGTGACCTTAATCTCTTTTCCCAACTCACATGCTCGAATCAAAGCAATCAGCTCCACTACTTGAGCAGAACGAATTCCTTCCAGACAAGATGCTTCCAACACTTTTGCAACAGGACATACTGCATACGCCGCACTCCAAGCACCCAAATCCGTTCGTCCACAAACATCGCATAATCAGATTCAGACAATGGCTCATCTCTGATGTCTGGTCTTGGTTTGGTACAGTATTCAAGAACATTCAAACATTTGTGATCAACCTCTCCTCTCACTTCAACTTCTTGGACATCAGGCAACAGTGTAGAAGGATTTACATTTACACACCTTAAAATTGTCACATTCTCTGCTCCTTGAATTGTCTTTTCGTACTTTGTAATTCTGCTGTTGGTCAAATATTGAGTTTTTGTTCTAGTGAGGAGAATCTCCACTGAGTGAGGTACATACACTCTCACGGGAAATCCCATCACTATTCCTTCACTTTACTCTATGCTGACACTTGTAGCTGCTACTGCTTTCAGACAACCCGGTAACGCTTGTGCAACAGGGTCCAAAACAGCTGAGAAATATGCAATGGGCTTTTTCAGTTTCCCGTGTCTCTGAATCAGTACTGACAATGCACATCCCTCTCGCTCACTGCAATACGGTTCAAATTCTTTTTCATAATTTGGCATCCCTAAAGCTGGTGCTTCACAAAGACTGGTTTTCAACTGCTCAAATGCTTCCATTTCAGTTTTAGTTAGAACAATAGGGTCTCTAATATCTGCTTTAGTCAACCTCTGCACTGGCCTTGCAATCAATGAAAATCCACTAATCCAATGTCTACAATAACCTACCATTCCCAAGAACATTTTCACTTGCCTTTGAGTTTTAGGTGGTTTCATTCCCTGTATCATCTAAATTCTTTCGGCAGTCACTTGTCTAATTCCCATGGCAATCTTATGACCTAAGTATTGCACTTCTCTCTTTCTCTTTCACTTTATGTCCTTCTTCAGCCAAATGATTTAACAATGCAACGGTATCAGTTATGCAGGCATCTTTAGTTTTTGATGCTACCAGAAGGTCATCAATGTACTGCACTAACACAGATTCTCTAGGCAAACGCAAACTCTCTAATGATTTCTTTCGATGGAATTTCAGTGTACCCTTGAGGAATTCGGCACCATGCCAGAATACGGTCTCTGAACCAGAACGCAAATATTGGCTGGCTTTCTGGATGCAATGGAACTGTGAAGAATTCATTACATAGGTCTTTGACTGTGTACCATTCCGCATCATAGGGAATCTGATACAGATTCCCTGCTGGGTTTGGTGCAATCGGGCAACATGGGACAACTATTTTATTTACCTTTCTCAGGTCTTGTACAATTCTAAAGGATCTATTTGGCTTTTTCAATCCCATAATCGGAGAATTACAAGGACTGCTTTCTATTTCTCTCAGTATTCCCTGCTCAATCATTTTGTCAATCACTGGAGTTATTCCTTCAATCACTTCTGCAGTCATTTTATACTGAGGAACGTTTGGGTAACTTGCACATTTCTTTACTGTGACTTTTACAGGATCCACATCTCTCATTAACCCATTGTCTTTTCCTGTGAAATCCCACACCTTTTCTTTCACTGCTTCTTTTAGTATATCAGGTATTTTCTCTCGATCAAACACAGGGAACAGTTTATCCTGCTCAGCCTCAACCATGAGCATAGTCATTTTATACAGTCTATCTTCATCTGGGGTTTGCAATTCTATGCCATCCGGTGAACAATATATGGCACAAGTCATCTTGCACAAAATGTCTCTTCCTAACAGATTAACGGGACTACTATCACACACCACAAATTGATGCATATCTTTAAAAGTTCAAATTTCTATTTCAACTGGTTTTGTCAAGGGAGTTTTTATCTGTCTATTAGCTACACCTACAACTTGGATCGATTTTCCCGAGAGAGGAAGATTTTGAACTTCCACTGATCTAACAGTAGAACAGGTAGCACCAGTGTCCACTAGGAAAGGTATTTCTACATCATTCACCTTCGCTCTCACAAATGGACCAGACTGATCTACCTCAAGAGTGGCTCCAAGCACACACTCTTCTTCTTCTCTCAGGCACCGTCAGAAACTTTCATCCGACTCACTGCCACCCTCCTCTTGTAACCAATACTGAGGACACGCATTCACTCTTTGCGGTCTTTTTACATGCTCACCTCCGCTGAATCCTGTCTCTGTACTGTATCTCTGCTGGTTTACACTGCGTGGCTGTGGCGGTTGTGGCACCTGACTTTGCTGATTTACTATCTGCTGTTGTTGTGGTTGTTGTTGGTTTACCTCTTACTGCACCTGCGGATTCAATGATGTATTTTCCCCATTAACTCTCGGCGGACATTTAAACTCTTTCTTCCAATGCCCTAATTTGCCGCAATTAAAACAGGGGTATTTCTTCTTCAACTTATCAATATTTCCTACTAATGTAGGTTTTCTGAAACTACCTTTTGGTTTTATCTGATTTGTATCAGCTCCTCTATTATCCAATTGTACTGCTTGTTCTGCCACTTTCACTTGTTCCCACATAACTTTTTCTTTTAATTTCTTTTGTTTTGCATCGATTTCCTCACTACAATATTTGGCTTTCCTCAAAACATCATCTACACTGCTCGATTGCCATCCTATCATGGTATGCCTCATCATGTCTCCAATTTACGGCCTCAATCCATACACAACCCGATATATAAAATGGCTCATGTCCTTTTCGCTCAGTTCTTCATACCCACTGTACTGTTTAAATACCACCAACAATCTCTCATAAAATGAATGTACAGATTATTTTGGCTCTTGTGTGGTCTGTCTATTTTACCCAGTCAGTTTATATTGGGGGAATTTTATTTTTCAGAAACACGATCACTTGCTCATAATTTCTCATCACATCTGGTGATGGAGCTCCTGTTACTTTATCTCTGGGATACTCCTCTCTCGGCCAATCTACAGATATTTTACATTCAGTCCACAGATCTGCTGGTACAACTATGTCAAATAATCCATCTCAATCAACCCACAGTACTATTGAAACCTTTACAAATCGGTCTACCTGTCTATACCATTCCACTGGTTTCTCTCTCAGCCTACGGGAATCATTTGTGAATGACAATATATCTTGTCTGCTCCAAGGAACATGTACATATCCTCCTCCAGGTATCTCTCTCATGGGGAACTCAGTTGGCACTGCCTCCTTTTCCCTGATTGGAAAAGCTAATGTGGATGTATCACTTTTTTCTTCTTTCTTCTTAGCCCACTTAACCCTCCATTTACTCACATCCCCCCATTTTCGCAACAACACAATCAACTCTTTTATTTGTGCTAACCTTCCGGCACTATTCATGTTCTCAATGTCTTTTTCTGCAAAATCTACTCTGTATGATTTCTGCAATGATTTACATTTTGAAAATTCCACTCCTAATTCATTTGCTAATTCCTCCAATTGATCATACACAGTTTTGGCCTTCCAGGTTTTGCTTTTACACATAAACACAAGTTCATCATCCTGGTACGTTTTCAGTCTATCTGTTCCAATGGTTCCAATAATCAATTCATCCATGTCTACTTTTAGTTTTGCTACATCCAGCACTTTTGATTCATGCTCTTTTAATTTTAAAGTTTTAATCCACTCACTCAATTCCTGGTCTGAAGGTTCGACATGGGTTTGCGTTAAATCTATTTTCTCTATATTCCTTTCTGGTGTGGCAGAATCAGATTCTGCTCCGGTTGCATATTTATATGGTAAACTCTGATTAAAAGTCAAGTCAGGCGGGTTTACAGTGCCCACTCGTTTAACTGCTGACAAGTCTGGGTAAATATTTCTGTTCAATTTTTGCAAGCCTTGCTGTAATGGGATTGTTAAACTTGGTTCTTTTACTCTCTGGTTTTCAAACACTGGAATTACATGTCCTATGGTTACTGGAACTGTCACTGCTTCTATGTTTTTAGTAAGCTCTTGTATCTTTTCGGTCAATTGATTGGTAGTTCGTATATACTCTGCAGTACTGGTTTGTTCCTCAACTCGTCTTTCTGTACTATTTACACTTTCTCGTACATTACTCTGTTTAGGGGTACCAGTAAGTCTTGACTCTGTTATTGAGTTAATTGGGTTGTATCTCAAGTCTACTCTTTCTGGCACATCTTTAAAATTCAAATATTGTTTTGGAGTTTCATTATTTTGGTGTAATTCATAAAGAACCTGGCTGATACGGGGGCGGTCTCCTATTTAATATCTCTTTTAATACAGCATCCTCCGATTCACTGTCACCATAATTTTGCCTCTCCTTTTCTATGTTTTTCTTCTTTTCTGTGCATTTTCTCCCTTCAAAATCATCCATTAATCTAACAGGATACAATCCATCGCACATGTGCGCATCTCTCCATCTGCGCATTCTGGTCTTGTGTGTCTCACCCCATAAGCCATTGAATCTACTTCGTGGTCTTACATGTTGACTCAACCGTTCGCTTTCTATATTATGCATCTCATCTTCCCATTCAACCAATGCCTCAAATTGAGTGGGTCTCGGTCTTGGCTCAAGCTGCATCATTCTGTCCCTCAGATTTCTCAAAACTGCCAAATCGAAAGATCCTCCTTCTGAAAAAGCTAACACACCATCATCTTTGGTATACCGTACCCAATTTTCCAACCAAACACATGTATGGTAATCATATTTTGACAACATATAAGAAGCAGGCGTCTTCGGCGGAGGAATTATTTTTCCCTCTTTCGTGACTACCTCTTTGTCTTTTACAAACATATTTTTAAACTTTTTAAACTATGAAGGTTTCTTCTTGTCTCCGTCATAATAATAATAAGCCATTTTCGGTAAATGTCCTGCCTCTCAAAAGATCCATATTACTCTGTTGCTGTCCCGTAACACCAACCTATCACAGCGCGGTTCACACTAACCTACCAATTAGAACAAGATACGTCTCTGTGGTGCTCAACCAATAGCAGCCGCTGCTTTCCGTGATGCACCAATCAGCCCTTTCCCCGTCTTGGTCACAAGGATCAATCCCTGCGCGACACTTTTGATGTCACCCGCGCTCCGGCTTTTGCAGCGCTGACTGACCCCTCCTTACAGGATTTTTCAAGAAGCCATATTTACAAGATATTTTACTAAATCAGTTAGTAACTTACACAAAACAATACCATTCGCCTGTTTCGCCAAATAAAGTCATAGAATTTTCTCAATCACACACGTATTCTGTATGTTGAGTAGACGACGCTTACCTCCACAGAAATTTAGACTTGTCGATAAAGTAGCACTACCCTCTACCTTACCCTTCTGCCAGGCAATAACGAACCCATTTCTCTTAGGAATAAGACACATACTAGAGGAGGCAAGATGGCGCCCGAACGCCGAGCCGCGTCGGACGTGTGATCTGCTCTCTCCTCTGACCCACAGATCGTCGATATTCAAGAGAATTCATGCTTTGTTCAAAGTTTCCTGAAAGCGGTTAAAACTACAGTGGGAAAGTCGGAGCGATTGAAAAAAAACCGGAGAATACGAGTGATCTGCAACTCACCGGTTCATGCTTGGACACTGAATGCCGAACACCAAACGCCGTGCACAGAGGTCGACGAGGGCGCTGAAGCACTGAGCGCTGGGAACACTGGGCGTAGGCTCAGAGAGTGATTACCGCTGAGGACGCCGATTTCAACGGGCGGGCTCTCTCTGACGGGTGCTTCCAGTCTGCTGTGTATCGGTAACAGGGAGCCGGCAAGAGAAGATATGGCACCTAAAGGGACCCGTAAAAAACGGGAGCCGGAGACCGCTAAAACAGTGAGTACAAACACTGACAAAGACTTGAGTGGTACCGCGGTAAAAAAGACGGGAGGAGTAATTTCGGCTGAGAATTCGGGTGAAAGCCCCAACATGGCTGTATCAACTAAACAAACTATCTCCACTTTGTTTAAAGCAGTGGAAGCAAAAAAACGCCAAGAATTGTTATGCAGTCCTCAGACTCTTTCACAGGGGTTGCAAGGAGCCAATGGTGAGTCTAATATGTCAACAGTCGTACCAGTGTCACAGGCTGTTCCTACATTAAATATTGTGACTCAACCTGCCATTACATCTATAGCTACTCTCCCTCTAAATGGTAATTTAACTACTGCCCTCACCCTCATAGAAAAACCCACCCTTATACAGAATAATCTCCGAATTGGAGTACAGGGGGGAGATGTCATGGCTATCTCGGAAATATCGAATATAGTGGAACCCAGCCTTGATTTGAATGTAATTAACGAGGCGGAATCATTGGATTTTTACTCAGTTTCAGAAAATTCTGTTTCATCATGTGAGGATTTGGCTGCCCAATATTCCAAACAGATGCATTTGGAGGAGGGTGAGAGCGAAATAGATGATGATGATGACATAGAGGCTGAGGAGGACATTGAAGACAGTCCGATTACTGTGAGGGGTGATGCCTCTTTAACTGAGGGGGCTATAGGAGGGTGTCACGAAGATCTAACAGAAAACATCACATTGGCAACAATTTACCAGACAATTTTGAGTCATATGGAAAAGACAGAGCGGGATAGCCAAAAAATTCAAAATTCATGTCGAAAACTGCAAAATTCTATCCGGAGATTGGCAAAATCACAATTTGACTTTGGTGAGAGATTCAACGAGGTTGAGACTAGAGTGTCCAACATTGAGGATGAACTGGTAAAACAAAAGGCTGCTACTGAAAACTTGAATGCTAATAAAGAGGACTTAGTGTGGAAAATGGCCGATTTTGAAAATCGCTCTCGGCGTAACAATCTCAGACTAATGCAAATTCCCGAAGGGAAAGAAGGTCAAGATCCGCGCAAGTTTGTGATTGAGTTATTTCAAAGGGCATTTCCCGAGATAAAGAGGTGGGATTGGGAAAGAGAGATTGAACGCGCCCATAGATTCCCATTTAATATTCAACTTAGGCACGGGGAAAATGCCAACAAACCTAGACCAATCATGGTAGCCTTCAATAGCTTTCGTGCTAGAGAGGATATCTACATGAATACACGGCCAAATAGCAAGAATATGGGTGCAGGATTTACATTCTTTGCTACATCAGATTATTGTAAATATACTATGGATACTCGTTGGCAATTAAGACAATTAGTGAATCTATTTCAAAAGAAGGGTGCACAAGCATACATTATGAATCCTGCCAAGCTGAAAATCATTCATAAAGAGACTTCTCGGTTTTTTACTAATGTCGAAGCTGCCAAAGGATATTTGCATGATCTAAAAGAAGCTTAGAGTATGAAGGTTTATTGATTTAATGATTCATGGATCTTAGTTTTTCTTCTTCTTCTTTTTATGTGAAAGATATAAGGCTAATACTGTAGCTGTTAAGTATATCAGCACGATTTAAAAAATGTTTAAATTATGATTATAGAGCTTCATGATATCTCTTGATCCATGTCAAAGCTGAGAAAAAAAAGTGGGGAAAAAAAAAATGGGGAAATGAATAATATACATAATGATGAACAATCATGTTGAAACGATGACCTGTGAGGTATAACAGGGGAGAGGTGTAGATCAGTACCATCACTAGGACCAGGTGTCCGAATGCCTCGGTAAAGGGGGGGGGGAGAAGGAAGGGGGGGGGATTGGGCAGTGGGATGGGTGGGTGGTGGAGGGGGGCACGGGGGTTAAAGGGAAAAAAAGCCACTTGGAGGTCAAATGATTGTTCTGAATTAACTAAGATAACGGAGACAATATTAAAGGGAACTTAAGATCAAAAGGGTATACTTTAATTTTAATCATGGAGATAGAAACATGATTGGGGAAAGCTAGAATGGCTAAGAAAATGAAAATATGTTCTTTCAATGTCTCTGGCCTTAACAATATAAATAAAAGAAAAAGGATCGCAGCGGAAATTCGTTTCTTGAAACCGGATATACTATGCCTCCAAGAAACACATTTACCATGGGAGAAAAGAGGTCTTGCTTCTGATTTAGGATATACGTTATTAGCAACATCACGGCAAACAAGCATGACTAGAGGGGTAATGATTCTGATCAAGCCACGATTAGGTACGTTGGTAAACAGTCTTTCGGATAAATGGGGCAGATGGGTGATAGTTACGCTAAGTATAGGAACTATGTACTTAACAATATGTTCAATTTATGGATCCAATTTGGATGAAGGGGAAATATTTGAATATTTAAATCTTGAATTGGCTAACTGGAGAGCCCCTTTAATCTTATGTGGAGACTTTAATATTAACCTAAGGGCAGGCGAATTAGATGCTGGTATAGAGAATTATATGGGGAGAAAACCCCGAGTCTTTAAAGCTTTATACAATCTAGCTAAGGATCATGCAATGGTTGATACCTGGAGTAAGAATCATCCTATTGCCCCAGGATATACTTTCTACTCTTCCCCTCATAAGAAACTGGTCCGTTTGGACTATTTTTTTACTTCAATTAGCTTACAATCTAAAATAAAGATTCAGATATTTCCGAGAGTAACATCTGATCATTCACCACTGCTCATTGAGATTGCTTATATAGAAGAATTAAAGCAGAGAAGGAACTTTACATTTGATAGGAAGCTATGTCTAGATCCACAGTATAGAGAGACTATAGTGAAATGGATTAACGAATTTATACAGAACAATACGGGATCAGCGGATATTGATATAATATGGGATACATGGAAGGCCTGCTTCAGAGGTGAAACAACGAGTTACGGTTTTTATGCTCAAAATCTACAACAGGGTAAAATGCAAGATCTTTATGGTCAACTTGCTAAAGCAGAAGAAAAGCTAACTATAGAAATTAAGAAGGGACCTAATAATATGATCAAAATACAGGAATGTGAGGTTTTTATAGCTAAATGTCGCGCAAATATTACAGGAATCTGGTCTCAGGAGATTGCTTGTAAATATTTAATATATAGAAGTCATATGCATGAATATGGGGAAGCTGTGGGCAGGGCCTTGACATTAAGATTAAAAATGAAAGAATCCTCTCACCAAATTGCTAGATTAAAAGATAAATATGGTCTAATATCTGAAGACCCACAAAAAATGCTAGAGATATTTTATCAATACTATAAAGAACTGTATACGAAACAAGCTAATATAGACATTGATTCATTTCTACTTGAAGCTAGGCTTAATAAACTTGACGAATTAGAGAAAGACGTGTTAGATCATCCATTCACAATGGAAGAGTTGGAGGACGCAATAAAAAATACATCTAAGGGCAAGGCCGCTGGACCCGACTTCATCCCAAGTGAGGTCTATAAAACCTTTTTTGATCCATTAAAGAATCTTATGTTAGAAACATTTAGAAGAGCGCAAATAGGAAAAGCTCCAAAATCCTGGGATGATGCCTTGATAGTCATCTTCGCCAAAAAAGGGAAACCCCCTGAAGAGCCCGCCTCATATAGACCTATATCTTTGTTAAATTGTGATAGCAAGATTTACTCAAAAATTTTAGCCAATCGTATATCTAAGATTATAACACCCTTAGTATCAGTAAACCAACATGGCTTTATTCCTAAAAGAGGAACTGTATCTCATATTAATAAAGTGATTACCTTAATTGATATAGCGGAAACTGAGAAGAGAGATTTGGCGCTGATTATACTCGATGCCGAGAAGGCGTTTGACCGCGTAGAATGGGATTATTTATGGGAAGTTATGGATAGGATGGGATTCGGCAATACATTTCTAACAGCTATAAAGGTATTATATCGATCACCTAATGCGAGAATTATAGTTATGGGGCAAAAATCAGATAGTATAATTATTACGAGAGGTACCCGTCAGGGATGCCCTTGTTCTCCACTTCTTTTTGCGTTATTTATTAATCCTTTTTTAATTAAGTTACAGGAATCATTATATATTAAACCATTTATCGTTTCTAATATTCTCTTTTCAATATTTGCATATGCGGATGATATAGCTGTTATCACCACAGATCCCAAACAAGCAATTGTAGAGATTGAACAGTTGGCTATCAATTTTGGACATAGCTCGGGCTACAAACTTAACGCTGCAAAAACACAGGTACTTTGTACAGATAATCTTCAATATAATGATAATAGGGTAATCTCAGAAGTTACATATTTAGGAATAACTATAAAATCACATACACAAGAGATAGTGACAGCTAACATGACTAGGATAACATCACAAATACAACAATCATTAGATAGATGGGGGCGACTTCAATTTTCTTTAATAGGAAGAGGTAACATTATCAAGATGAATATATTACCCAAATTATTATATATCTATCGCAGCATCCCTTTAGAGATCTCTCTAAGTTATATAAATAAAATACAAACATTATGTACAAAATTCTTTTGGGCACCCGGGAAAACTAGAAGAGCTATGAAATGGCTAACTTTGCCGGAAGAGAGAGGTGGGCGGGGGATTCCGGATTTTTTATTTTATTACTATGTATGCTTTTTACAGAAAATGCAAATTCTCCTGACTGGAGAGCAAATAGAGGATCCTGCAGAGTTTCCATCAATATTTTATTTACTGTTGGGAGAACACTCAAAGGGTTGTTTATTGAAAGAACTGGAAGGCAACTACTATAAACATACCCGGTTCAAAGTGATCGATGCAGCATATAAAGTATGGAGGAAAGTAAAAATTATATTGAAATTAGATAAAATTAACTTTTACACTCCATTCGCAGCAGATAAAATACTCCCATCAATATTTAGTGATCAGGTAGTTAAGATATGGAGCACTTTAGGGATGACAAGAATTGGAGATTTATATCAGAAGGATGGAACCTTCAAAACTTTTTCCGAATTAAGTAATAAATATCATATTCTTCATTCCCATTTCTTTAAGTATCTACAAATCAGGGATTTTTGTTTAAGGAAAGTAACCAAGCCTATACCTAACAGTTTAATAGAGGCGATACAAACAAAGAGGAAGATTGGACAGTTATACCAAATATTGTCGGAGTATAAACAGGACGACTTGAATAAATATAACACATATTGGCAAAATCAGCTGGAAGACAATGAATTGAATATTGTAGATACCATTTTTTTAGCTAAAGATGTTTGTATTTCAGCCAATATGAAGGCACAAGTATATAAAATGATATTCAGACTATACTACACACCTAAACGAATGTCCTCATGGGGTTTACAATATGATGGAAAATGTTTTAGGTGTGGAGAAGAAGAAGCAGATCTACTTCACATTTTCTTTGAATGCCTCAAATTAAGTTCTTTTATTTCAAATATAGAACATTTTATTTCAGAAATTACTTATTATCCTATAAAAATATCTCCGGCATTGATGCTATTAGGAAGAGTTCAATGTATTAATGAAAATACAGATCTGATGAAACATAAATATAAACATAAATATTTCTTATTTGTAGCAATGATAGTTGCTAGATTATGTATAGCTACTGAATGGTTACAACCTGAAGCACCTACTTTTGAGTTTTGGAAAAGGAAATTACTAAATATATTTGAACTAGAATGGAACTTATACGCCTTAAAAGGTACAAGGAAAAAAAGGATTGGAATATCGATATGGGGTGTACTTAAAGATTATTTAGAGAATTAGCTCTCCTTCTGATGTATTTAAGAATCTTTTAATGAAATGTTCTCTATAACTGGTTTTTGTTACTTTGTCAATGGATCTTCTGAAATGTATGTTGTAACTTTTCCTTTTTTCTTTTGACCTTACGGTGGCAATAAAAAAAAAAAAAAAAAAAAGGAATAAGACACATACAGAGACTTCAAAACTCCTTAGAGTCTAATCCAGAGTTTCACAAGAACGCATATTGCTGTTTAATTTACACACATTCACACAGAAATCCCTATTCATTCATACAATAATTCTGTATTCCCAGTAGGCAGCGCTTACCTCTACCTTACCACAGAATTTCTCTGTTGTTAGTAAAGTATCACACCCACTTTACCCTTCTTTCAAGCTCGGGTTAAGTCCTACTACTCTCGCCGCAATAAGTTTTAATCAGGATACCCAATGATCCCTATTCTTGAAGGCTAAGATTTTATAGACTGTCCTTGCTATACATTTATCCTTTCACACTAAGGGGCCTATTAGGATGGCGGACGGACCTGCGTCCGTCCACCACCCCTGAGGTGGAGGGACTGTCCGCAGGGGCAGCGGCGGTCCCTCCGGTGCAATTAGGATGTGACCGGAGGGACCGCGGCGGTCACATCCTGTATCTGTAACCTTGCGGTGGTTGCTGCTTGATTTACCGCCATCCTAATCGGCCCATTAGTATCCCTAAACAGTGATATACGACGATACCACCGCAATATACGACAATACTACTTTTTTGAAACAGACCAATGCACTGTGTGACTTTACTTGCCACATTTCCTCTGCCTGCAGACAGAGGCACTAGCTTCACATCACACTTGGAAGCCTTTTCTGGACTACATATAACGTGATACGGACTCAACAGATGTTAGTCATAATTCTATACATCAAACTCGGGGGCGGAGATTGCCGGCAACCGCAATGGCCGCGTTCGTCTAGAGCTCTGTACTGAAGCTACAATAATCCTCTAATATTTTGCAACAATTGCAACTCTTCCTGATTGGACCTGTCCCCCTGCACTCCGGGACTGATGCGGCGCCGGCAGCGGTGAGATTGCGGCTCGCGCTGGTGCTCGAACTCTGCTGCGAGAGACCCTGCGGCTGCCTGGGCCGCAAGCCACGGTCCACAGTGAGGCGGGCGGCTGGTGGACATGACACGGTGTACGGGTGACAGGCCCCACCCACAGGGGAGTGGCGTCGTGGCGCTTCCTAGACGGTGGAGTGAGGATTGCCCGGCAGCCTTGGTGCCTGGACCGGAGGAGGGCGGAGACAGCGTACTCCCTGTGCGGGTTGCTGCCGGGGCCCGGGAGAACCTGGCTGCTGCGGGGAGCGGGGGGATTGGACTCGGAGCCTGCCTAGGGTCCTGAAGGTAGCGTGGTGCGCCACGGCCGGCGGCTTGGGGGGCTCCCGTGCTGACCCCCTCTAATTGGTGTGGCATTGTCCCTCGGCGGCTACCAGTGCGGAGCACCACCCATCGTGTGCTGGCGTGTGTGCCCCCCGGTTCGTAGGACTATCGTGGCTGCCTTGGATGCCCCCCCTCTTGAGAGTGCCTGCCCTGCTGAAGGTGGGAGAGAGGCGCGAAGTGCAGCTGGGCGTGAATGCCATCTGCCTGGACCAGGAAGAGACGGGGGGGGACCGGAGACTGAGACACGGCTCGTGTGCCTTGATGACAGTGCACAGGTTAGAGGCCTGCAGCTACCACTCCTTGCCGCAGTGAGAGGGGACTAATCTGAGGTTTTTTGGCTCTACTGAGAGAGGTGGTGGTCGAGCCTGGAGCTGCACCGGCCATGCCCTGAACAACAGTGTGATCCGTTGAATCTTGAGGCCACGGGGGGCCCTTCGGAGCCGGCGTGAGGGGGCACTACTGTTCGCCAACAGTGATAAACAGTGGCGGAAGGAGGTGAGATCGGCGGTAGCCGCAAAGCCAGGGAGAGTGGTTGGTCCAGGCCATCGACGGTCGTTAGAGCGGGAGCCCAGTTGCATAGTAGGGCCTACAGCCCCCCACGCTCCACCAATTGGGCAGACGCAACTGCCACTATGGGCAAAGGAGATAGAACTCAGACTAAGCTTACCTTCAGCCAAAGAAGATCTAAATCGCAGGACACTTCGTATGCTGAGCTTGAGAGTTCACAAACTGTGGATGCGACCCCCGCTACATCGGACATAAAATCTATCTTACTCGCTATGGAGAAAAACTTGCAAACGAGCATGACCGCATTGGGCTCCAAAATTGATGCATTGTCCTACCGGATGGACAGAATGGCGGAGAGAATAGACAAACATGCCGAGCGGCTTGATATGTCCGAGAGACGCCTAGGGGAAGTGGAGGAAGCGCAGATGGAACTGAGCACGGACCACAAGAAGGTTGAGAAAGCCATGCAGACGCTATTGGACAAGACCGAGGACTTGGAAGCGCGCTTGAGCCAAAGTAACCTTCGTATCACGGGCCTTCCAGAGACGACGCAGACGGAAACATGGAACGCTTTGTTGAGAAGCTCTTGGTGACCCTACTGGGGGAGGACTCATTTTCGCAAGTCTTCATTGTGGAGAGGGCGCACCGTTCGTTGGGCCTGGTCCCACGTCCGGGCATGCCGCCTCGCCCTATAACCACACTCAGAGGCACCCTCATCTACAGACCCCCGGGACCTCGCGCTCAATTCAGCGAAGACATCGCAGACTTCATCAGCCCACACGCCCTCCCATCCACCGACTACATCCTCCTAGGGGACCTCAACTTCCACCTGGAGAACAACAAGGACTGCAACACCAACACCCTGCTGGACAACCTCGCCAACCTCGGACTCAAGCAACTGGTGAACAACCCCCCCCCCACTATGCTGGCCACACGCTTGACCCAATCTTCTCCTCCAGCAAACACGTCTCCTTCAGCCACTCCACCGGACTCCATTGGACTGACGCAGCTGCGTCCACTTCAGCTTCAGAAGAACCACGACTCACCACCACCCCCAACCGGCCCCTCGCAGAAACTGGAGCAAGATCACTGCTGACAAGCTCACCACCACCCTCAACCGAAACCCCCCAGCCAGCTCCACGGACCCCAACTAAGCAGCCAACAACCTCACACAGTGGATCACCAACTGCGCAGACAAACTCGCACCACAGAAGACCCCCCCTGCAGACCCGGCAGCAAGAAAACTTCATGGTTCACCGAAGAACTTAAGAACTCCAAGAAGACCTGCCGCACCCTCGAGAAGGCCTGGTGAACCGACCAGACCACAGACAACATGACTGCCCTCAAGAACGCCACCCGCAATCACCACCAGCTGATCCGGACCACCAAGAAGGCAGCATTCAAAGAACGACTGGACAACAACGCCCACAACAGCAAAGAACTCTTCAACATCGTTAAAGAGTTCTCCAACCCCAGCGCCGGAAACAACGACATCGCTCCCTCGCAAGACCTCTGCGACTCATTCGCCTCTTTCTTCCACCGCAAGATCGCCGAAATACACAACAGCTTCAGCGCACCAACCACGCACCCCACCACCGAACCAACGTCCCCCACCATCACCCTCCGCGCCTGGACCCCTGTCAGCACCGAAGACACCATCAGCACGATGAACACCATCCACTCCGGATCCCCGACCGACCCCTGCCCCCACCACATTTTCAACAAGGCCGACTCCACCATCGCACCCAAACTCAAGGACATCATCAACACCTCCCTCGTCACCGCAACCTTCCCAGAGAGCTAGAAGTACGCCGAAATCAGCGCTCTCCTGAAAAAACCAACAGCTGACCCCACCGACCTCAAGAACCTCCGCCCCATCTCGCTCCGCCCGTTCCCGGCCAAGGTCATCGAAAAGACCGTCAACAGACAGCTCGCCGCCTTCCTCGAGACGAATGGATCCCTTGACCACTCACAGTCCAGTTTCCGAGCCAACCACAGCATCGAGACCACCCTCATCGCAGCCACAGATGACATCAGATCCCTGCTCGACAACTGGGAAACAGCGGCCCTCATCCTCCTGGACCTCTCCGCAGCATTCAACACTGTCTGCCACCGCACCCTCGTGCAGCGCCTACGCAACATTGGAATCCAAGGGAAGGCACTGGAATGGATCATCTCGTTGCTCACCGGAAGAACCCAGAGAGTCCGCCTCCCCCGGTTTAGATCAGAGGCCACCAAAGTCATCTGCGGCGTACCACAAGGATCATCATTCAGCCCCACCCTCTTCAATATCTACATGAGCCCCCTCACAGCCATTGCATGCCAACACAACCTCAACATCATCTCCTACACCGACGACACCCAGCTGATCCTCTCCCTCACCAACAACCCCACCACCGCCAGAACCAACCTACACAAAGGGATGAAAGATGTCGCCGAATGGATGAAGAACAGCCGCCTGAAACTGAATTCAGACAAGACGGAAGTCCTCATCCAGGGATCATCGCCCTCCACCTGGGATGACTCCTGGTGGCCCCTTGCCCTGGGCACCACTCCCAAGCCAACGGATCACGCACCCAACCTGGGCTTCATCCTGGACTCCTCCCTCTCGATGACCAGACAGGTCAATGCCGTGTCCTCATCATGCTTCAACACCCTGTGCATGCTCTGCAAGACCTTCCGATGGATCCCCACCGAAACTAGGAAGACGGTCACCCAGGTACTCGTCACCAGCCGCCTGGACTACGGAAACGCCCTCTACGCCAGAACCACAGCCAAACTCCAGAAAGGGCTCCAACGCATCCAGAACGCCTCCGCACGACTCGTCCTGGACATCCCCCGACACAGCCGCATCTCCGACACCTGAAAGACCTACACTGGCTCCCCGTCAGCAAAAGAATCACGTTCAGACTCCTCACCCACGCACACAAAGCCTTCCACAACCTGGGCCCCAAGTGCCTCAACAACCGACTGACCTTCTACACGCCCAACCGCCAGCTGCGATCTACCAACCTCGCCCTCGCCACCGTTCCACGCATCCGCAGAGCCACCGTCGGAGGAAGATCCTTCTCCTACCTGGCA
Organism: Lissotriton helveticus; assembly: GCF_964261635.1. Taxonomy (NCBI): domain Eukaryota; kingdom Metazoa; phylum Chordata; class Amphibia; order Caudata; family Salamandridae; genus Lissotriton; species Lissotriton helveticus. The sequence goes on along the minus strand of NC_136061.1, from coordinate 872,123,354 downwards.
GCCAAGTCATGGAACTCCCTCCTCACCCACCATCGACAAACCCAGGACCACCTCGCCTTCAGGAAGCAGCTCAAGACCTGGCTTTTCGAGCAATAAACGGACCCCTCTCCCCCAGCGCCTTGAGACCCGCCCGGGTGAGTAGAGCGCTATACAAATGCTATGATTGATTGATTGATTGATTGAATGGCCCCCATAGAAAAGGACAAAATTGTTGAAGCTCTAGCTAGCATGCAATCTGGAAGTGCCCCGGGAGCTGATGGCCTTACGGTAGATTTTTACAAAGCCTTCCAAGATAAGTTACTCCCATACTTATCTAAGTTATTTGACTACATTTGTGTGGACGGGGCTATGCCGACGTCAATGAGAGAGGCCCTTATAGTTACCATACTTAAACCAGGAAAGGAGCCCACTGAATGCGGCTCGTATAGACCTCTCTCATTGATGAATGTAGACACCAAAATATACGCCAAGGTGCTAGCTACTCGCCTTGCCCTTCTGGCGCCTGAACTGGTGGCGCCGGAAACCTGACATGTAATATCCGCACGGTCCTAGGAACAATGCAACATATACGGCAAGATTCACGAGCAATTGCGGTTTTCCTGGACATGGAAAAGGCATTTGACTCAGTCGAATGGCCATTCCTGTCTCTAGTGCTGCGGCGTTACGGGCTGGGCAAGCCATTCCTGCAAATGATAGGGGCACTGTATTATAAACCGACAGCGCGTCTCCGACTGGGGGACCTGGTTACTGCCCCCTTTCGGATTGGTAGAGGAACGAGACAGGGATGCCCCCTCTCCCCACTGCTCTATGCTCTAGTGGCGGAACCGTTGGCCTGCGCACTCCGTGAATACCACGGTCACGAGGGAGTCAGCTTTCTGTCCTACAAGATAGTGGTGTCGACTTACGCGGATGACACCTTGTTATATGTCCGCGAACCGGAACGCAACCTGTCCCCCATGCTGAGGGAAGTAGTGCGCTTTGGCGCTTTCTCCGGATTGACAGTCAATTGGACAAAATCGGTGGCCTTCCCGCTCACTCCGATAACTAAGCAATTTGAAATGGAGTACCCTCTCCAGTGGTCAGAAGACTCGGTCCGATATCTGGGGATAAGGCTACACTCAGACTCGGAGACGTTGCTACATGAAAATTACAGAGTGGCCTGCAGCAAACTTGAGGACAACGTTGAAAAGTGGTGTAAACTGCCCCTATCGCTCATGGGGCGCATTGCCCTCATGAAAATGGTGATACTCTCCAGATTCCTTTTCTTATTTAATGCCATACCGATGGTGCTATCGAAGGCCTTCTTTCAGGTCCTGACACAGCTTATGGTAAAGTTGGCCTGGGCGGGCAAGCAGCCCCGTGTTAAGTGGTCTGTCCTGACACTCCCATATGAAATGGGCGGTCTGGCTGCCCCGGATCTAGAGCTGTATTACAGAGTGGCGCAGGCGGCTCATCTACACACTTGGATCCATGGGGATGATGGCATACCCCACCTACGGATGGAGCGTCTGTTCGCAGAGCCACTGCCACTCCCGGCAACGATTTGCCGACCGGTAGACCGTAGGACAGGCATATTGGACTCACTGCTCGCCACAAATCACATCTGGCATACTTTCCTGCAGAAGCAGGGAGGAGCCCTCATGTACTCTCCGTCCATGCTTGTTGAGTGGGCCCTCTGGCTATCGCCCCTTACGGAGCGCGGTGTCATACTTGCACTGCACCAACTGGGCATATACACAATGGGAGACTTGTTCAGCGACGGGAGGGCCAAAGAGTGGGGTCAGATGGTAACGAATGTCGCTCACGCCTCATTGCTACTGAAGTTTCAGTTCCACAGGGTACGCGGTGCTCTTCTGGCATTGCTAGGCCCGGACTTGCCAGAGCCCCCGGAGGTCCTGGAACTAACACAAGTAATTAAGACCGGGTCCCCTCGGAAGCTGATAACTACACTATACAAAACGGCAATCAAGCATAGGGAACACCAGTCTGTGAAGGCTAGAGATGCCTGGCAACAGGACCTATAGATCACCATTGATGACGAATTATGGAGATACTGCTGCATGAGCACGAAGAAAATATCTCTCAACGGCAGACACAGACTGATTCATTTTAAATTTCTCCAGAGAGTGTACTACACGCCGGAGAGATTACACAGATATGGCGATCGTTGCCGAACACAAGCTGCGGACTTCTTCCACCTGGCGTGGACATGTCCGGGGATTAGCAGATACTGGTGTGACGTCTACGCGGAGCTAAACAGGATACTGGGCACAGACTTGGCCCCGGACCCGGCTCTGGCGCTGATAGGGTACTCCAGGCCGCTGCCGGTTGCTGTAAGGCGACTTGCTGATATGGGATTATTGATTGCCCGATGGGTCCTGTCGATGTGCTGGATGAGAGGCCCACTACCCTCAGTTAAACGATGGGCGCATGACATGTTATATTGTTGTACTCAATCAGAACTTTATAGCGAGCTCTTACCACCAACAAGCCGACCGAAAAACTTCTGGGGCTTATACAGGACGCGACTGAGTGGTGAAGGAGATGGGGAAACAGATGGTGGAGATGTGACGGGAATGAGGGAAGCCTCTGAGGACGCACGGGCAAATGAGGAGGGGTAGCTTGCACTGGATGGTGTGATTGCAGACGGTGTGACTGACGGTTCGACGGCGCTGGGTCCGGTGTGATGCTCTGCAGTAGTTTAGCGATAGGGATAGGACGTAGCGGTTACTAGTCACTAAGTTGGGACGGAGGTGCACAGGTGGGGGGGGTGTTGACGTTGAAATTTGGTTTCAGTTTAGACCTAAATAGAGGGGGGGTTAGGGGTTCGGGGGTGGACAGAAGGGTACACTGTACCCCACACTAAGGGGCTCTTTAGGATGGCGGACGGAAGGACGTCCGCCGTCCTGGAGTAGGCAGAAAAAGCCCTTTTCCGTCCGCCTGCCGCGGACAGTCCGACCGCCATATTAGGATGGGAAAAACTGTGAAAACTCCGTACGCGGCGGAAGAGAACGCACCGCCGTGGAACTACGCCCGACCCCGCGGCGGACGTAACCAATCCTGAGACACTGCCGTACGGAATGACGTCTCCGACCGTGCCCCAAATCACGATGGCAGAAAACACACATAAAACCGCTGCGGAAAAACAACCTGCCTGAACACGGCGGATTCCCCACAGCGAAGATACAACACATTGCAGAGATACCCACCACAAGTAGCTCGCCCACATGGACCCAGCGCTACACGCTTTTCCGATACTCTTCGCGATCCTCCACCAGCAAGTCATGGACCATCATCGACGACGACGCAGGTACGCTACACACCATTTACTGTCGGAAGGGGAGTACCTGGCAGAGCTGTGACGTTGGGAGGGGGAGTGTCTTGTCACAGGAAGTACATTGACGAACGCACCAAAATATACACAATTGAAGTACACAACCAGGAATGACAGCGACAAACCACAAAACATGATTTATTAGCTTTATTCAACATAATAGTTGCATATCAGAAAATCCAAGAGCATGGGCATTGTGCCCAACAGAGCAGGTACATCATTGGCAGCACGTTAGAGGGCAGAATGCAGTATCAGAACAGCAACAGGGCATTGTGGAAAACAGAGCAGGTACATCAGAGGCAGTAAACGAGAGGGCAGAATGCAGTATCTGAACAGCAACAGGGCATTGTGGACAACAGAGCATGTACATCAGAGGCAGTAAACGAGAGGGCAGAATGCAGTATCAGAACAGCAACAGGGCATTGTGCCCAACAGAGCAGGTCCAGCAGAGGCAGCACGTGAGAGGGGCTAAGTGCATCAACAGTCCATTGCACTGGACAGGTCCATCAGAGGCAGCACGTGAGAGGGACTAAGTGCATCAACAGTCCATTGCACTGGACAGGTCCATCAGAGGAAGCACGTGAGAGGGGCTAAGTGCATCAGCAGTCCATTGCACTGCACAGGTCCATCAGAGGCAGCACGTGAGAGGGCAGAATGCAGTATCAGAACAGCAACAGGGCATTGTGGACAACAGAGCAGGTACATCAGAGGCAGCACGTGAGAGGGCAAAATGCAGTATCAGAACAGCAACAGGGCATTGTGGACAACAGAGCAGGTACATCATTGGCAGCACGTCAGAGGGCAGAATGCAGTATCAGAACAGCAACAGGGCATTGTGCCCAACAGAGCAGGTACATCATTGGCAGCACGTGAGAGGGCAGAATGCAGTATCAGAACAGCAACAGGGCATTGTGGACAACAGAGCAGGTACATCAGAGGCAGTAAACGAGAGGGCAGAATGCAGTATCAGAACAGCAACAGGGCATTGTGGACAACAGAGCAGGTACATCAGAGGCAGTAAACGAGAGGGCAGAATGCAGTATCAGAACAGCAACAGGGCATTGTGCCGAACAGAGCAGGTCCATCAGAGGCAGCACGTGAGAGGGGCTAAGTGCATCAACAGTCCATTGCACTGGACAGGTCCATCAGAGGCAGCACGTGAGAGGGGCTAAGTGCATCATCAGACCATTGCACTGGACAGGTCCATCAGAGGCAGCACGTGGGAGGGCAGAATGCAGTATCGGGACAGCAACAGGGCATTGTGGACAACAGAGCAGGTACATCATTGGCAGCACGTCAGAGGGCAGAATGCAGTATCAGAACAGCAACAGGGCATTGTGGACAACAGAGCAGGTACATCAGAGGCAGCACGTGAGAGGGGCTAAGTGCATCAACAGTCCATTGCACTGGACAGGTCCATCAGAGGCAGCACGTGAGAGGGCAGAATGCAGTATCAGAACAGCAACAGGGCATTGTGGACAACAGAGCAGGTACATCATTGGCAGCACGTCAGAGGGCAGAATGCAGTATCAGAACAGCAACAGGGCATTGTGGACAACAGAGCAGGTACATCAGAGGCAGTAAATGAGAGGGCAGAATGCAGTATCAGAACAGCAACTTGGCATTGTGCCAAACAGAGCAGGTACATCATTGGCAGCACGTCAGAGGGCAGAATGCAGTATCAGAACAGCAACAGGGCATTGTGGACAACAGAGCAGGTACATCAGAGGCTGCACGTGAGAGGGCAGAATGCAGTATCAGAACAGCAACAGGGCATTGTGGACAACAGAGCAGGTACATCATTGGCAGCACGTCAGAGGGCAGAATGTAGAATCAGAACAGCAACAGGGCATTGTGCCCAACAGAGCAGGTACATCATTGGCAGCACGTCAGAGGGCAGAATGCAGTATCAGAACAGCAACAGGGCATTGTGGACAACAGAGCAAGTACATCATTGACAGCACGTGAGAGGGCAGAATGCAGTATCAGAACAGCAACAGGGCATTGTGGACAACAGAGCAGGTACATCATTGGCAGCACGTCAGAGGGCAGAATGCAGTATCAGAACAGCAACAGGGCATTGTGGACAACAGAGCAGGTACATCATTGGCTAGCCAAGAACGTGTGTCAAGCGACCCGTCACAAGGAGATTAACAAAACGTAGGTGGTTACATTCGTCAATCTACACACAAACTTAAATGACATGTGACTGATGGCAACTAGACCTCACACCACAGAATCTGGTGGACTGCTTGAACAACTCGCCTCGGACACACCGCCAGCACCAGCAACAGGAGTGTGAGACACAGCCACCGATCTACTCACTGACACATGTGCCATAGACCCAGACACACTGCCAGCACCAGCACCAGGAGTGTGAGACACAGCCACCGATCTACTCACTGACACATGTGCCATAGACCCAGACACACCGCCAGCACCAGCACCAGGAGTGTGAGACACAGCCACCGATCTACTGACTGACACATGTGCCATAGACCCAGACACACCGCCAGCACTAGAAACAGGAGTGTGAGACACAGCCACAGCTGTGGTGACTGATACATGTGCCATAGACCCAGACACACCGCCAGCACCAACAACAGGAGTGTGAGACACAGCCACCGATCTACTCACTGACACATGTGCCATAGACCCAGACACACCGCCAGCACCAGCACCAGGAGTGTGAGACACAGCCACCGATCTACTCACTGACACATGTGCCATAGACCCAGACACACCGCCAGCACCAGCACCAGCACCAGGAGTGTGAGACACAGCCACTGATCTACTCACTGACACATGAGCCCTAGACCCAGACACACTTGCCGGACATGTCCCTGTACACTGACCAACAAATACCATGCCTGCACCTGACACATGTGAGTGAACAGCAGCTGAGCCACTAGGACCTCTGAAATGGTGAGCCACAGGGCTGTATGGGCCAGGAGGCAGGGTGGCTCTGGGAGCTGGGGACAGCTGTACTGGAGCGACATTGGGGTGTTCAGGTCTCACTGGTGTGTGTCTCCGTTTCTTTGTGAAACGTAGGGGTACCCCTGACATGCCTGGACTTTTAAGTGGAGTGGCATCACCAGACATCAAAGGTGAATCATGTGCTTGTGGTGGTCTGCTCTCTGGGGACGTGCTGGACCCTGCCTGCCGTTTGCTGTGGGCCTGCCTTCTGCCCTCTGCATCATGTGTAATGGGTGATGCAACAACAGTGTACTCCTTCCTCTGCTTTAGTGGGTCGTGGATGGGAGTAGAGGTATGGGGGACTCGACCGCTGATACATGTGTTGTACGTTCCTTAAACATCATCCTCAGTGCAGCCAGGGGAGAAATATGCCTGTCCTTGATGGTGCTCGTGTCCATGGGAGAACCCTTGGCCATGGGATGTGCCTTGGACGTCGGAGGTGTCCTGTCCCTGGAATGGCCCTGATCCCTTTCCGGTGCCCTGTCCCTGGGTGCAGACATGTCCATTGTAGTGTCCCTCTCCTTTGAAGCTACCCTGCTCTTGGGAGGTGCCCTCACCTTGGTACTGTCCTTGTCCTTGGGAGTGTCCCTGCTCTTGGGAGGTGGCCTTTCCTTGGTACTGTCCTTGTCCCTGGGAGTCTCCCTGCTCTTGGGAGGTGGCCTTTCTTTGCTACTGTCCTTGTCCCTGGGAGTCTCCCTGCTCTTGGGAGGTGGCCTTTCCTTGCTACTGTCCTTGTCCCTGGGAGTCTCCCTGCTCTTGGGAGGTGGCCTTTCCTTGCTACTGTCCTTGTCCCTGGGAGTCTCCCTGCTCTTGGGAGGTGGCCTTTCCTTGCTACTGTCCTTGTCCCTGGGAGTCTCCCTGCTCTTGGGAGGTGGCCTTTCCTTGGTACTGTCCTTGTCCCTGGGAGTCTCCCTGCTCTTGGGAGGTGGCCTTTCCTTGCTACTGTCCTTGTCCCTGGGAGTCTCCCTGCTCTTGGGAGGTGGCCTTGGCTTGGGAGTCACGTTGGTGGGGGATGGCTGTGTAGCATGTGAATCCATTTCCATACACACCCCTCCATATCATGTCTGTCAACTCCAGTGTTGGACACGTCGTCTTCGTATAAAGAGATCACAGGTTCATGGGATGGTGTCTGTGCCCTCCGTGCCCTGCCTTGCTGCCTGTGGCTGCTCCTAGTGTAATAACCAGAATAAGAGGCCTGGTCTGAAGACTCACTCTCCCCTGTAACATCAAGTGGTGTGGATGGTTGTACAGAAGTAGCACCCTGTCTATGCGACTGTACAATGGCTGAGGACACAGTGTTTGCCAATGACTGGACTGTTCTGTGGAGACCAGCAACATCGCCATGCATCCCCTCCATGAATGCCACCACCTGCCCCAACTTCCTATCGTGGTCTTGGAATGCATTGATCATGTTGGTCTGCCCTACACACAGCTGTCGCAGCAGATCAACAGCCTCTGCACAAAGTGCACTTTGTGTCACTGGGGCAGGGGGGGCGGTTCCTGCACCAAAGGCAACTCTGCTCCCCCTCCTCTGGCGAGCACGAGCAGTACATGTTGCAGTGGGTGGCAGTGTGGGCCCTGTGTGCTGTGTCCCGACTGAAGGTGTCGATTGCCCACTCCCTGTCTGTGCCAACAGTGCGGACTCACCAACACTTTCTGAGGATGAGGGCGATGGTGTTTCCATATGCGAGTCCTCAGGGACGGTCCTGTCCCCCTCTACGGGGCTGCCCTCTTCAGTGTCAGTCTGCGTGTGTGCGACCTCTGATTCGGAAGCATTGCCACCACTCATCTCCGTCGTCTGTGGGTCAGTGCCCTCTGCCAAAGCTGAAATAGAGAGAAACGCGGTTTGAGTAAGTGCCACACACACGTACTGAAGGACAACAGATCTAGGATTCAATTACACACATCCTGCACACGTCCCACCCCTACTATCTGCACACATGTCATGCCATGGGACCACAGACCTCAACGGCATGTCCTGGAACCCTTAAACTACCAAGCAAGTGGGCTGTCCACCTGGCGGACATGGATGCCAACGCCTACTCCGTTAATGGCACCAGCATGGTATTTCAGCTAAACATACGCACCACGGAAGCCACTACTGTGTCCGAGCAGCAATCAATCAATCAATCAGTGGCACTTATAGAGCGCGCTACATACCCGTAGGGTCTCAAGGCGCTGGGGGGAGGGGGGGTGCCGCTACTGCTCGAACAGCCAGGTCTTCAGCTTCTTCCTGAAGGAGAGGTGGTCTTGGGTCAGGCGCAGGTCGGTCGGGAGGGAGTTCCAGGTCTTGGCGGCCAGGTAGGAGAAGGACCTTCCTCCTGTCGTCGCTCTTCGGATGCGGGGGACGGCGGCGAGGGCGTGGTTGGCTGATCGGAGGTGGCGTTTCGGAGCGTAGAAGTTGACTCGACTGTTGAGGTAGCTCGGGCCTTGGTCGTGTAGGGCTTTGTGTGCGTGGGTGAGGAGGCGGAAGGTGATTCTTTTGTTGACGGGGAGCCAGTGAAGGTCTCTCAGATGTCCGGAGATGTGGCTGGTTCGTGGGATGTCGAGGATGAGTCTGGCTGAGGCGTTCTGGATCCGCTGGAGTCTCTTCTGGAGCTTGGCGGTGGTGCCGGCGTAGAGGGCGTTGCCGTAGTCCAGTCGGCTGGTGACGAGGGCCTGGGTGACGGTCTTCCTGGTCTCGGTGGGGATCCACCAGAAGATCTTCCGTAGCATGCGTAGGATGTTGAAGCACGCCGAGGAGACGTTGTTGACTTGCCTGGTCATGGAGAGGGAGGAGTCCAGGATGAAGCCCAGGTTTCGTGCATGGTCTGTCGGTTTGGGTGCGGTGCCCAGGGCGGGAGGCCACCAGGAGTCGTCCCAGGCGGAGGGTGAGGAGCCCAGGATGAGGACCTCCGTCTTGTCCGAGTTCAGCTTCAGGCGGCTGGTCGTCATCCACTTGGCTACCTCTTTCATCCCTTCGTGCAGGTTGGCTCTGGCGGCGGCGGGGTCGTGGGTCAGGGAGAGGATCAGCTGGGTGTCGTCGGCGTAGGAGATTATGCTGAGGTTGTGTTTGTGTACGATGGCCGCGAGGGGGCTCATGTAGACGTTGAAGAGGGTGGGGCTCAGAGATGATCCTTGGGGGACGCCGCAGATGACGTCGGAGGCCTCTGACTTGTACGGTGGTAGGCGGACTCTCTGTGTTCTTCCGTCGAGGAAGGAGATGATCCATTCCAGCGCCTTGTCCTGGATTCCGATGTTGCCGAGGCGCCGTACTAGGGTGCGGTGGCAGACCGTGCCGAATGCCGCGGAGAGGTCTAGGAGGATGAGGGCCGCTGTTTCTCCATTGTCCATCAGGGCTCGGATGTCATCGGTGGCGGCGATGAGGGCGGTCTCGGTGCTGTGGTTGGCTCGGAAGCCGGACTGTGAGGGGTCGAGGGATCCGTTCGTCTCGAGGAAGGCGGCCATCTGTTTGTTGACGGTCTTCTCGATGACTTTGGCTGGAAACGGGAGGAGCGAGATGGGGCGGTAATTCTTGAGGTCGGTGGGGTCCGCTGTTGGTTTCTTGAGTAGAGCGCTGAGTTCGGCGTGTTTCCAGCTCTCCGGGAAGATGGTGGTGTCGAAGGATGTGTTGATGATGTCTCGCAGGTGGGGTGCGATGACGGCGTCGGCCTTGTTGAAGACGTGGTGAGGGCAGGGGTCGGTCGGTGAACCGGAGTGGATGGAGTTCATCGTGCGGATGGTGTCTTCGGTGCTGATCGGGGTCCAGGCGTGGAGGGTGGTGGTGGGGGGTGGTTGATCGGTCATGGTGTGCGTTGGTTGGTTGTTGAAGCTGTTGTGTATGTCCGCGATCTTGTTGTGGAAGTATGACGCGAGGGAGTTGCAGAGGTCTTGCGATGGGGTGATGTCGTTGTTTCCTGCGCTGGGGTTGGAAAGCTCTTTCACGATGTTGAAGAGTTCCTTGCAGTTGTGTGCGTTGTTGTCCAACCGGTCCTTGAATGCTGTTTTCTTGGCGGCGCGGATCAGCTGGTGGTGTTTCCGGGTGGCAATTTTGAAGGAGGTCCTGTTGTCCGGTGTCGGTTCCCTTTTCCAGACTTTCTCGAGGGCTCGGCAGTTCTTCTTGGAGCTCTTGAGTTCATCGGTGAACCATGGGGCCTTCTTGCTGCCGGGTCTGCTAGGCGGGGTCCTCAGTGGGGCGAGTTCGTCCGCGCAGTTGCTGATCCACGTCGTGAGGTTGTCGGCGGCCTGGCTGGGGTTCGCTGAGCTGGCAGGAGGGTGCTGGCTCAGGGAGGTGGCGAGCTGGTGGGCTGTGATCTTGTTCCAGCTTCTGCGGGCCGCCTGTTGCTGGTGGTGGTGAGTCGTCGTTCTCTTGAAGGTGAAGTGGACGCAGCTGTGGTCCGTCCATTGAAGCTCAGTGGCGTGGCTGAAGTCGATGTCTGTGCTGGACGAGAAGACTGCGTCGAATGTGTGTCCGGCGAGATGGGTGGGGGTGGACACCAGTTGCTTGAGTCCCAGGTTGGCGAGGTTGTCGAGCAGGGTGCTGGTGTTGCGGTCGTTGTTGTTCTCCAGGTGGAAGTTGAGGTCCCCCAGGAGGATGTAGTCGGCGGAGGGGAGGGCGTGCGGGCTGACGAAGTCGGCGATGTCCTCGCTGAATTGTGTGCGTGGTCCAGGGGGTCGGTAGATCAGGGTGCCTCTGAGGGTGGTGTTCGGGTTGGTGTGGATCTGGAAATGCAGGTGTTCGGCGCTGGTCAGGGTGTTGTCGGTGCTGGTCGTGAGGCGGATGGTGCTCCTGTGGACGATGGCGATGCCTCCTCCCATCTGGTTGGCGTTTCGGTCCCTCCGGATGATCTTGTAGCCCTCTGGGATAGCGATGGCGATGTCTGGAGCTGCATTGGGAATACATGCATTGCAGGCCCAAGTAACATACACATACAATCTGCTTACCGCTACTTTGCTGTGATTCCCCACTCAGCTGGGCGGACAGGTCAGGATGCGTCACAGCAATGATACGGTGCATAAGAGAGGTCATGGTGCGGCGGGCCAGACGTGTACATCTTGGAATCATCCCCAGTGTCATCTCCGCCACATTCTTGCTAAGCCTGGAGATGTCGTCCCAGCGCTTGTGGCAGTGTGTGTGTCGTCTATTGAACCCCTCTACTGCCCGTACATCACGTGCTATCGTCCTCCACACGGCCTTGCGAATGTGCAGCTTTACCTGCCATGATGGGAGACAAGAGGGTAACGTATGTAAGTGGACAGTATGACAAGCACAAACATCGCAGGAACACGATTCAACATGCAGCCATGCTCAGCACTACACATGTAAAGGTCACACAGCACACCGGCAGGCCTGCAGAAGACAGGAACCACTGAACACCTCTTGACCAACAACATGTACACCACTGTACTTACCACCTGTCCGGGTGCACCGTAGAGCCGTTGGTAGTGGCTGAGCACACCGTCCACAAGGACATCCAGCTCCGCTGCGGTGAAGGGACGCGTCCGGCTCTCTCGCACTCCCTCCACGGCAAGGTCCTGGACTGTGGCCCAACAGCAGCAGCCGTAGATCAGCTCAGCAGCAGCAGGTCGAGGTGATGGTCACAGGCAGCAGCCGTTGGTCAGCTCAGCAGCAGCAGGTCGAGGTGATGGTCACAGGCAGCAGCCGTAGGTCAGCTCAGAAGCAGCAGGTCGAGGTGATGGTCACAGGCAGCAGCCGTTGGTCTGCTCAGCAGCAGCAGGTCAAGGTGATGGTCACAGGCAGCACTGGATCGAAGCAGTGAATGTGTGCTTCTGAAAGTCACACATATATAGGGACCAGAGCCCATGTCAGTGGCACACGTGGCCAGCTATTGGTTCCCCCTGGATGCCTCATTCGAAAAGGCCCAATGACAGGCCCTGGTGTGGCGGTGCACTGTTTCCGCCATTGTCGATGGCGCAAACGCGCCCCGCGTGACCCCTTCCCATTGGCTGCCTGTGCACGTGCCGTCACGGACACACATCGGCAACCGCAAGTGCGCACTTCCGCGACGGTTGCATCTTTTGCAACAATGTTCAATCAGTGGCGCCACCATGGCGGTGCACGCCTTCCGCGGGGGAGGTACAGGCCACACATCCTTCTGATGATGTCAATGTAGATGGCAGTTCATGACCCCCCTTACAGTCACGTTGCATCATCCACCGTACACCGTCCCTGCCAGGCATGTCACCCACTGCCGGGCCGGCCCGGTCAGCCACCACCGTGCCGGCCCGGTGTTGTACATAGCGTTATCCATTCCGTCTGTTTTCACTGTTTCTTATGTGGAACTTTAGTGTGTTCCTAAAGTCATGATTCTACTTAGGAATTGTTATGCTGGCAGTTGGTGCCTGGCCAGATGGTGATCTGCTTGTTTATTACTGTGCTGCGAATGAACCTAACATGTACAAGTTCCACCTGCGTGATTCATCTATACAAGTTAACTACACCCGGTCACCCACCGCCGTGGCAGGCCCGGTGCACAACCGCCGGGCCGGCCCGGCGGTGGGTGACCAGCCTGGCACGGTGGTGGGTGACCGGCGTGGCCCGGCAGTGGGTGACCGGGCCGGCCCGGTGGTGGGTGACCGGCCTGGCACCGTGGTGGGTGACCGGCCTGGCCCGGCGGTGGGTGACCAGGCCAGCCCAGCGGTGGGTGACCGGCCTGGCCTGGCGGTGGGTGACTGGCCTGGCCCGGCAGTGGGTGACCGGCCTCACCCGGCGGTGGGTGACCGGCCTGGCCCGGCGGTGGGTGACCGGCCTGGACCGGCGGTGGGTGACCGGGCCGGCCCGGTGGTGGGTGACCGGCCTGGCACGGCGGTGGGTGACTGGCCTGGCCCAGCGGTGGGTGACCGGCCTGGCCCGGCGGTGGGTGACTGGCCTGGCCCGGTGGTGGGTGACTGGCCTGGCCCGGCGGTGGGTGACTGGCCTGGCCCGGCGGTGGGTGACCGGCCTGGTCCGGCGGTGGGTGACCGGCCTGGCCCGGCGGTGGGTGACCGGGCTGGCACGGCGGTGGGTGACCGGCCTGGCACAGCGGTGGGTGACCGGCCTGGCACGGCGATGGGTGACCGGCCTGGCCCGGCGGTGGGTGACCGGGCCGGGCACGGACGGTGGGTGACCGGGCCGGGCACGGACGGTGTACGGTGGATGATGCTACGTGACTGTAAGGGGGGGTCATGAACTGACATCTCCATTGACATCATCAGAAGGATGTGTTGGCCGGCACCTCCCCCGCGTAAGGCGTGCGCAGCCATGGTGGCGCCACTGATTGAACATTGTTGCAAGAGAAGCATCCGTCCCGGAAGCTTGCACATGCGGTTGACGATGTGTGACCGTGACGGTCCGTGCACAGGCAGCCAATGGGAAGAGGGAACGCGGGGCGCGTATGCCCATTTGGAAATCGCGGAAGCTGTGCACCGCCATGGCGGCGCCAATGTTGTTAATATTTGGACCGCTGCACCGTGCTGTATAGTCCGCTCTTGCGTTATGAGGGTTGTGACCGTGCTGGCAAAACTGCATATGTCATGCACTATGTCATGTGTGTTCATACTATGCCCATTGATGTGCACACAATGTGCTACACATGTGCATGTCGACGTGTTGACGTCTTGTATTTCCCTACACACGTTTCAAATACTTCACTTCTACACAGTACATCAGGCCTGTCTCGCCACATTTTGAATCTGTTGTCAGTGTATAGTTAATGTGTGCTAATAACAATGGTGGGGGTCCACATGCATTCTGTGTATGCGTATGTGTGTTGCCTGTTTGACCATGCATGTAATGAGCGGATGCTCACCATTGTCTGTGTTGTCATTGGTGCATGATGACATGGAGTGTGTGTAGCATTATTGTGTTGTGTTTGCCCGTGCATGTGTGTCTGTGATGTGGCTTCTACAAAATTGGGTCCTAACACATGTCTTCTTGGCAGTAATGTTGACATGAGACTAAGTTGCATTGTACAAGTTGACGCACTTCATGTTGCTAGTGGCAGCACATTGTTCATAGGGCACTCCGTATTGTCGTAACTTTCTGACATGTCACACATATGACTATTGTCCACAACATTTATCTTCTTGCTAGTGTTGGCTTACATGTGATGGAGTTGCACAGCCATGCGTTGTTTGTAAGTTGACTTATATCACGTCTACTCCCACACAGGAGGGCTCCAAATGTCCATCGCCCATACACTGTGCTGGAGGATATGGTTGACGAGGAGGTGATCAGGAAATTCCGGCTAGATCGACGTAGATTGATGGAGCTTGTAGCCCAATTGTCTCCTCATTTGCAGCCACGAAGGACGTATCCTGGTTCCATTACCCCCACAGCTAAGGTGATGGCGGCACTACACTTTTTTGCTACTGGCACCTTTCAGTACACAGTTGGACATGCCGGCGGGATGTCACAGTCCATGTTCAGCATGGTACTTCGGGATGTTCTAAAAGCCATGATGCTGTACAAGGATGACTACATCCATTTCCCACGGCCGGCAGAGTTGGCAGCAGTCAAAGCAGACTTCTATGCACTGGGCCAGATACCACACGTAGTGGGTTCCATTGATGGCACACATATCGCTCTGATTCCAACTCGGGCACGTGAGCCGGTATATGGGAATAGGAAGCACTTTCATTCGCTCAACGTTCAGGTGGTGTGCCTGGCCGACAACATCAACTCCCATGTGTGTGCAAGATTCCCAGGCTCTGCACATAACTCTCACATCATGCGGAGCAGCATTGTCCCCCAACTTATGGCTAATCTGCGTCCAGGACACACGTGGCTTGTTGGTGAGTATGCTGTGGGGACATTTGTGATTTCTGTGTGGCATGGGGTACCCACCAATTCTGGTTGTGATATTTGTGTCTGTCATCCCCCTACATAGGCGACTCGGCGTACCCAAACCGGCCCTGGCTCCTGAGTCCCATACGTAATCCTACTACAGCGGGTGAAATGCGCTACAATGATGCCCATGGAAGGACACATAGAGTGGTGGAACGTACTTTTGGACTGCTTAAGTCCAGGTTTCGGTGCCTGGATAAGACCGGAGGGGCTCTGCCTTACTCACCAGGCAAAGTATGCAGGATCGTGATTGCCTGCTGCATGCTCCACAACCTGGCAGTGCGCAATAACATTGAACTGATCTTGGACCCTGAAGACCAAGAAGCTCCTCGGCCTCCCATCCCACCCATGTCGACTGATGAGGATAGTGCTGAGGAGGAAGGTGTGGACCAGAGGCGTCAGCTCATTGATCGCTCTTTTCCCTTGAATGTGAGTGACTACCTCATGTGCCGGTTGATAATGCGTTTTGTATGTTTGCTGGTGGTGTGTGGATGTGGTGTTCATCAGCTGCCTGTTCTGGTATGTTATGTTTGCATGTGTGTGTGTTTATTTCTCTGGACATGCAAGTCTCCATGATGTGTGTCCTCTCATCCACTGATTTTGTGATGGGTGTGATTTGGGGAATTTTACACTGCTGTGTGTTGTGATGGTTGTGATTCACTTACCTGACGTGTGTTTGCTGTCTCTGATTTTCCCTAGGTCACTCCCACAGCGGCAGGATTCTGTACGACATGGTTCCCTGCACCTGGTCAGGTCTGTTTCTGAGACAATCATGTGAATAAACATGGAGTCAACACATCATTGAGTGTGTAAGTGAAATTTATTTACAGGTTGTGCATTGGTGCTGGTGGATATATACAAGTAAGTGTTGGGTGGGGGAGTGTGAGTTGAAGGTCATGGTAGATGAAATGTCCGTGCTGACACCACATTGCGTGATGTCCGGCTAGTCCAGCAGACCTGTGCCAATACTTGGCGTGGTGGGTCAGGATAGTTTGCGGGTAGATGGCAGCCTCAGGCAGTGTTAGAGTCATTGTCGGCCCCTCTTAGAGCGTGTAGATGGAGCATCCCCACTGCTCTCCCCTCCATCCAGCCTCGGACGGCTCCTCTGTCTTGGAGGCGGTGCGGAGTCAGATTGTGGGGCAGGTTGCTCAGGGGCCACATCCGTCTCCAGGGGCACAGGTGGCGGTGGCGGTGGTGTTGCTGACCGTGGCGGCTGGACACTTGGTTGAGGGGGGGGTGTTGCGTTCTAACCATACCCTCCACAGTGATGTGTGCTGGGCCAAGAGGTCCACTAATTGGCCAATGCGGCTGTCAATGGACCGCAATACATTGGTGTTATCAACCATGTCCTGGTGTGCCCGATCAGCATGTCCCTGCCCACGCTCATAGGAAGCCCGGACTCTGCCTAGAGCTTCCAGTGTCTCAGCGGCCGGATGGGGTGGGTGTCCTTCCCTTGCTCGCCGGTGTGAGGTACTCCTGCTTGGGGGATGTTGCCTCGGCTCTCTCCTTTCCCGTCCACTCTCCCTGCTTGCCTGGGATGTTGATGGCCCTGCATCTAGCGGTGGGTCAGGCAGGGTGGCACAGGCAGGAGTGGTGGTAATGGTGGTGGTGGAGGTGGTGGTGGTGGTTCTACAGCTCACTGTGGCAGGTGTTGCAGGAGTGACACAGTCCACGGTTGTTGAGGCAGGGATTTCTAGTGTGACAGATGGCCCTGGCAGTGTGCATTGGCCCACTTCCTCCTCCGCACCGGAGCTGGCTGTGGCATCGTCCCCAGAGAGTCCTGGATGTGAGTGAGGAGAATGTGGCAGCGGGTTGCTGCTTCCACCAGTCAAATTGCGATCACCTGTGGAAAAAAAGTTTTGATGATCAATACTTTGGACATGACATGTTTTGATTGGCATACATTACTTTTCAGTGACCTCTCTCACACACCCGACCCTCCACCACCCTCCCTGTGGACATGGGGGCCTGTTGGGAGTTGTAGTGCTGGTCTAACACACACCCCACCCGCCTCTCACACACACCCCACCCTCCACCACCTTCCCTGTGGACATGGGGGCCTGTTGGGAGTTGTAGTGCTGGTCTAACACACACCCCACCCGCCTCTCACAAACACCCAACCCTCCACCACCCTCCCTGTGGACATGGGGGCCTGTTGGGAGTTGTAGTGCTGGTCTAACACACACTCCACCCGCCTCTCACACACACCCCACCCTCCACCACCCTCCCTGTGGACATGGGGGCCTGTTGGGAGTTGTAGTGCTGGTATAACACACACCCCACCCGCCTCTCACACACACCCCACCCTCCACCACCCTCCCTGTGGACATGGGGGCCTGTTGGGAGTTGTAGTGCTGGTCTAACACACACCCCACCCGCCTCTCACACACACCCCACCCTCCACCACCCTCCCTGTGGACATGGGGGCCTGTTGGGAATTGTAGTGCTGGTCTAACACACACCCCACCCGCCTCTCACACACACCCCACCCTCCACCACCCTCCCTGTGGACATGGGGGCCTGTTGGGAGTTGTAGTGCTGGTCTAACTCACACCCCACCCGCCTCTCACACACACCCCACCCTCCACCACCCTCCCTGTGGACATGGGGGCCTGTTGGGAGTAGTAGTGCTGGTCTAACACACACCCCACCCGCCTCTCACACACACCCCACCCTCCACCACCCTCCCTGTGGACATGGGGGCCTGTTGTGAGTTGTAGTGCTGGTCCAACACACACCCCACCCACCTCTCACACACACCCCACCCTCCACCACCCTCCCTGTGGACATGGGGGCCTGTTGGGAGTTGTAGTGCTGGTCTAACACACACCCCACCCGCCTCTCACACACACCCCACCCTCCACCACCCTCCCTGTGGACATGGGGGCCTGTTGAGAGTTGTAGTGCTGATCTAACACACACCCCACCCGCCTCTCATACACACCCCACCCTCCACCACCCTCCCTGTGGACATGAGGGCCTGTTGGGAGTTGTAGTGCTGGTCTAACACACACCCCACCCACCTCTCACACACACCCGACCCTCTACCACCCTCCCTGTGGACATGGGGGCCTGTTGGGAGTTGTAGTGCTGGTCTAACACACACCCCACCCGCCTCTCACACACACCCCACCCTCCACCACCCTCCCTGTGGACATGGGGGCCTGTTGGGAGTCGTTTACATTTAGGTGAGTATGTAGCCCACATGCATAGGTTAGGGCCTGGGAGCTTTTTCTTCTCAGTTGTGTGAGGCAGGCCATGTCTATGTGCTCGTGGTGCTTGGTTTTTACCTACCAGCCTCTTCTCCTTCTTCAATTCCTTCCATGCTCTCTGGGTGCAGTATGCCCAGCACCTTTTCCTCCCAATCAGTATAGGGTATGGGATCCGGGGGTGTGCCGCCGCCAGTGTGATGTGCTCGCAGATGGTTTTTGGCACGGATGCCTTTGACCCTGGTTTTTAGGTCATGCCACCGCCTCTGGATCTCGTGCTTTGTCCTTGGCGCATTCACCCGAGTTACTATCCTGTCCCACATGTGATTTTTCTGGGCCACGGTGGTCTGCTGGACTAGTGTCCCGAATAAGTGGGGTTCAACACGGATGATATCATCCACCATGACCTTCAACTCTGTCTCCGTGAATTTGTTTTTTTTTTGGGTGCCATGGTGTGTGGTGCTCAAGGTGTGGGTTGATTATTTTGGGAGGTGCAGGTTTGTGGTGTGTAGGAATGGTGTGGTGAGTGTTTGTATGGTGGGTGTGTTTGGGTGGTGGTTGTATGTGTGCAATTTGTCTCTGCTGTTCGTCGTCTCGGGCCTCTTGCTAGCAGCTATGCTGTGATGCAAAGGACTGTGGTAGTGGGTGGGAGTAATTTTATAGTCTGTGTCGTGGTTGTGTCCCAATGGTTGATGGCAGTCAGGTGCTAGGTGGGTGTGTTGACTTGAGTGGATTAGTAGGTGCTTGGGGGGTTGTCAATGTGGCTTGTGATTGGTGTGGGTGTTTCAGGTGGGTGGGTGTCCTGTGTAGTGTGTTTTGTATTTACTTCCGTCAGCCATTTGTGAATTGGTTTGACGGTAGGGATGGTGTCCGTGTAGTCCTTCCGCTGGGATGCTGGATTTCTCGTAGCATTGTTTCCGCAGCGGTTGTGGATGGGAGTGAGTTCCGTGGGACTGGCGGCGTTATCCTAATCGCGTGAACGAAGCATCCGCAGGAATTGCGGTGGCTGTGCCTGTTCCCGCGATCATGTTCGTCCGTGGCGGACGGAGTTTCTTGGGTTCCGTCCGCTTGCGGCGGTCTCAGGTGTACTCCGTCCGCCGCGGACGGGGTTTGCTGTACTCCATCCACCGCGGACGGAGTTTAATTGCATTTTTATCCTAATCGCAACGGCGGGTTCTCCGCGGCGCGGTCGGGAGTATCTTGGCCGCGTCCGTGGCGGACGGATCCCGTTTCCGTCTGCCATTATAATCGACCCCCAGGTTTCCTCTTATCACTGGGGAAGTATGGAAATGCACTTGTCACCATGTATCTCCCTCTCCCCTCGTCCCCCCTTCTTCACCCTCCTCCCCCTCCCCCTCCCCCCGTTCCAATCCAGCCCTGGTTACCCTTGGATATGTAACATCGCTGCCGGGCCCCCGGGTTGTCGGCTGAAAGGCTGTGTTGTACTGGATCGAATCAGTCATCATCCTTGTTTATTCGGAGCGGCCGGCCTCCGGGTTGTGGGCCAGGAGCTGTGTAAGCCATGACTACTACTTAATAAAGGTCTTTAAACTGGAAAAAAAAGAAAAAAATCTATACATCAAACTCTATATAGTGCTTTATACATAACCCTAGCTAATTTCCATAGCAACCACTACTGTGCTACCAAGCTAATAACTGATGCAGCGCTACTCCAAAAATAATCTCTGAAACCATTTCACTTATCCCTGAAACACCAGATCACACATATACTCACCAGTGGGGCCCATATCACTGAGAGCTACTCATGTACACTTCCTCTTCATTCTAGGAAACAATGAATTTAATGGAAAGCTGCTGTATCATTTAGCGAGATGGCTAATTTAAACTAAACGTTACACTATTTACATCTGCAGTTTTTAGAATTTTACCATGGTTTTGTCATCAGGAAATATAAGTTTAGACATATCGCCATATTGGTCGACGGGTCTGCTAGTATGAAATTAGGCGTAGGAAGACTCAAGACCAGCTTACATTTCCATTTTATCTAATTTTATTCAAGCTGATTAACATGTCTAAAACTTCTCTTCTTTATTTATTTAATTTAAAAAATTGACATTTAAACAAACATTTGGGTCAAAACAGTTAATAGCATTTATTCAGAAAAATATCAGAAATAAAACATTTAGAAGTTTAGGTGCAGAACGCACGTTTTAGTAAAGCTTAATAGTTCTCGAAGTCCAATTTTCCCTAACACCCCTAAGTAGAGTCCTTAACTAAAGGGCATTTGCTGAAAAGAAAAGTCAAAGTTTCCCCAAAGTTCTTACGTGTCCAAATCAATCAGCAGACGGACAGCATACCAGCAGGAAATTGAAGAGCGAACATTTTCTTGAAAAAATCAGCACTTTTAGTACCCTTTTTACTAGCTCTATCTATCTAAAAGAGTAACTTTCTGAGAAAAGTCGAGCCCTCATTGGTCAATTTAGGGTCGGATGAGCATAACCTCATCGATAAATTATATTTTTTTCTTCCTGTCAGGCATTTTTTAATGTCCCCATTATTTCAACAGTCAAGCCTAGTCAAGTTCCTCAATTCGCAACGTTACACGATTTTCTCACGTTCAGAACCATTGCTCTCAGCACTTGGCTGCCACCTAGACTTCCAGGCCACCGCAACCTTGAACTGTCTTCCGCACAGGCAGCTCGCATTTACTCTTGTCAGTCGTTAATGCGCATGCGTCTTGTCTTTCGCTGTCAAAGCAGGCCTGTGGCTCCATTTTGTTTGGGCCTCACGAGCCAGAATGAGAACTATTGTAGAAACAAACACAAATAAACATTAATTTTGAGAAAAATAGCCCATTCTGTTTACCTCCCCTCTTTCTAAGGTTTTCCCATTAGTCAATACCTAGCAAAAAGCTACATATATGCATACTATACTTACTTTTGGCCCTGATTTCAGCCACACATACATGGATAAAAGCACATTTATGCTTCATTCCATTATTTTAAAGCAGCATATTAATACAGAACATGACAAAATTACACAGTTAGGAAATTATGATTGCAACACAAGCAAGAATTAATTTCCCACGTGTTGATGTGTGCGGGACAATTTATTTTAAGTTGATTAGTCCATGCAGCACTCCATTAGTTCAGATTACACGTTACTGAAGTGTGACTTCACAAGGGGTACACAAAATTAATTTTCTCCACCTTGCTCCATCAACTGCACCGGAGTCGTGTAGTGGCATAGCTTCGGAGGTGCTGCGGCATCATCAGAGCCTGTGGTGCAATAAGTCACAGTCAGTGCATTTAGCAGGACTAGAGCCTGAGATATATTTTCAGGGTTACTCAAGTGGGTGCACAATCAGTGCGGCAGACCCACTAGTAGCATTTGATTTACAGGCCCTTGGCACCCCTGGTGCACTGTACTAGGGACTTATTAGTAAATCAAATATGGCAATCCTGAAGAAACCAATCATATCATGTTTTAGAGGAGAAAGCATATTAGCAGTGGTAAAGTGCCCAGAGTCGTAAAGCTAACAAACAGAAGCTCAGAAAAACAGTAGGAAGAAGGCAAAAGTCCTGGGGATAACCCTTCAAAAAGGGCCAAGTCCAACAACAAAGAAGGCCACATTTTTGCAGCAAAGGAGATCACGATGTGATGGCACTCTAACTACATCACACACAAAATGTACACTAAGTAAAGGAAACCCACTCTTAGAAATAACGCTCAGCATTCTGTAAAGGCGCTTAACAGCAAATATCACATACAGGTCAGAAAGTCCCAGGGTTGCCATTATCTGTCCATCTCAGCAGGCAGCGGACTGCAGTGTGCGATGCGTAATTGGGTAAGGGATTTACCGGCAGCCTGAAGATTTTGCCAGAAAATACAGCGGGGTCGTGTATTTATAGTGAAGTGGTGCATTACAGCAGAGAAGCAGGCGCCCTCAGGACTGCTCTTGCTTTTGTAGAATAATGTACAAGATCACGTTCATCATGTGATAAAGGTCATACCCGTGACCAACATGTGCTCACTCACCAGTCAGATTTTATACAGGGCAAATATATATTCTTGGATTATACAAACCCATAAAGCATAATGTATTCGCATAAAGTAACAGAACCAATGCTATGAACACAAAAACCTGTTGTGACAACTATGAACCATAACGTTGTATGTTATAAATATCGTTTTCCCTAACATTTTTTGCTAACATTTTTCTCAAAAGCGTCTTTTATAGTAACATTGTTTTCCCATACCAGCATACACCATACTAAACATTGCAGTCTATGCCACAAACAAAATGTACCCTTAAATATTTATTGATCAAATATGTATTGGCAATTTAACAAATTTAACAGCACCGTTTAAAAGTTAGATTTATTTCCTATCCGTAAACATCATTTTGTAATTATTTCACACATCAATAAACATTTTCAATGCTAATAATATTAAACGGGATGCTTTCAAAATACATGCAATTGAAAATTATCTCTCTTTATCATTCTAGATGACTACTTAAGACCTCTGTGTATTGGGTTAGCTCATAAGGTTAATGCGCTAATGGACAGCTAAGGCCTTGTTCCAGCTTCCTTTCTCGTTTTAGCAAGGTTATTGATGTTTGAGCCTATGCCAAAGAAACTTTGCACAACCTTTACAATCTACGTAATTTTCTAAACTTTCACACTTTTTCTAAACTTTCATAAATTTGTATATTTTAATTCTTTCCCTCCTGTATCTTTTCCTTAATTCCTTCATTTTTGTATTAGCACCTTATGTTTCTGAGTGCACTAGCACTGTACTATAATTAGGAAGCTTGAAAGGAAGTAGCATGTCCTAGGACACAGTATGGTGCTAAAATGTTCTATTTTAGGGTTACACTCCCCTAATAATTGTGAAATACTTGCCACAGAAGGAGTAACCACACCAAAAGTCTGATTCGAAGCATCCTATTTAGAAATGTAATTTTATTTTATATTATTTGATTTCATTACAGTGCTGTCTGATATTAAGCTTGAACAGTATTTCTTTTATGTTTAGGTCTGATGACAAGGTTGCCATGACAATAAACAAACTCCTCAATGGGGCCAAAGTTTATGAGCAAGGTGGTTTAACCCACGAAACGCGTCAGGAGCCTTCTGTCTAATACATCTTCTAATACTTACATCCATCGTGTCAGTGCCTCCTTCAGGTAACTTGTGAAACGGGATTGTAGTGGATATATATATATATATATATATATATATATATATATATATATATATATATATATATATTACCTACTGGCGGTCGCTATTAGGTATATATAGCTAGGACCTAGTTTCCATAGGAAATCCACAACATTCTATTGGGAATAACTTTGGTGCCGGTTGATGAATCTTCGCGAATTTCTCAAAGAAGATGGCCTGCTGTGCTCCGCTCCTTCCCTGAAAGTTTGGGGGGGATTTGTCAAGTGGGGGCTGAGAAAAAAGGGTGGTCCCAAAACGTGTTTTCCCCATGTTATTTTCCATAGGATGATTAGACACGGCTACAGCCCGAACTGCTGAACGGAATTACAAGAAATTTGGCAAAATGGTAGAGTCTGATTCGCAGATCACGTTTTTGCTTAAATGGTGTAAATCCCTCCAGTAGTTCCTGAGAAAATCAAAAGAAAAAAATATATATATCTAGAGTCCGCAACATTCTATTTGGAATAACTTTGGCGCTGGTGGACGAATCTTCGTGAATTTCTCCAAGAAAATGGCCTGCTCGGCTCCGCTCCTTCCATGAAAGTTTGGGGGTGATTCATCAAGTGGGGGCTGAGAAAAAAGGGGGTCCCAAAACGTGTTTTCCCCATGCAATTTTCCATAGGGACCTTTAGCCAGGGCTACAGCCCGGACGGCTTCACAGAATTACACCAAATTTGGCAGAGAGGTAGAGTTCGGTTCACGGCTTGTGCTTTTTGTTAAATGGTGTAAATACATTCAGTAGTTCTTGAGAAAATCAAATATAAAATCATAGCGATATCTAGGCACAGATTTCAGAAGTCTCTACAGTAAGCGTACCTTCCCGAGCACGAGCTGCATGCTGATTGGCTGACAACTGTCTGTCAATACTCCAAACCAGGAAGTGTTGGAAGCCATCTTGTGCCTCGGTAGAACCGAGGCACAAGAAAACAGAAAAAGAAACGCGAAAAACGCAAAGTGGGGGCATGGTAGAAACACCCTGACCCCCTAGGCCTGCTTAGGGGGTCCCACAAGGACCCCCAAGGCCCAATTTGTTTTTATTTAGTTGTTGAAAAAATCGCGGGGTACACGTACCTTGCCGATCTCCCCCAAAAATTAAGGCACCACTCTGCAAACGCGCCCCCTGGCGCATTTGCACAGGGGGAAATAATTCCCCTTGAATACTGGGGGTCCCTGGGGGCCAAGTAGCCCACCAGGAACCTCCAGTATGTGCCAGGGGGCTGCCTTGCAGAGACGTGTAAAGAGGCCACGCCCCTTTTTACACCTCTCTGCAACGCAGCTCCCTGGCGCGTTTGCAGAGGGGGAACTAATTCCCCTTGCATACTGGTGGTCCCTGGGGGGCAATTAGCCCACCAGGAACCTCTAGTATGTGCCAGGGGGCTGCGTTGCAGAGAGGTGTAATGAGGCCACGCCCCTTTTTTATTCAAATAGTGAATCATAAAAGCTGCACAATATAACAATATCAAAATTTAAAAATCAGTAAAAAAAAAGAATACAATGCAGGCTAAGAACAACCATGAATAAAATCCTGCATCCTCCTCATAATTAATAAAGTTTCTACAGCTTAGTGGTGGTATAATTAGCTACAGTAATTCCATACTGAAACCAAAGCAGATTCTGTGCTCGGCAATGAACAGTCTGAAACATAACTGCATGTGACCGAGTAGGAAGCATGCTACTACCCATTGTGCAAGCTCGATAGATATGTACTGTTCTAAATGTGTTGCAGGATCGGAGCTAGAGATGGACTTGAGAGAGTCTGGAGATGGCTTTGAGTGGTGGCTTCATCTGTGCACTACTGAACTTGTACAGTGATCGTTTGATGTGCACAGATGAACAGAGTGCGGAACTGTTCTATCTTACAACTTTCTTTTAAAATATAGTGATTTAACTGCAGTTGGTTTTGTCAATGCTTGTTTTGTCATGGCTTTGAGTGGTGGCTTCACCGGTGCACTACTAAATTTGTACGGTGATCATTCGAAGCGCACAGATGAACAGAGTGCAGAACTTTTCAATCTTACAACTTTGTTTTAATATATAGTGATTTAACCTCAGTTGGTTTTGTCAATGCTTGTTTTGTCATAGCTTGGAGTGGTGGCTTAAGCTGCGCTTTACTGAACTTGTATAGTAATCTTTCGAAGCGACAGATGAACAGAGTGTGGAACTGTTCTATCTTACAACTATATATATATATATATATATGTATATATTCACTGAAAAAACCATAGGTTTTACACCAGTTATAGTTAGCTGGAAGTTTTACTCGCATAAAACCATTGAAATTCCCACGTTATAGTTAGTTGGACTCACTATAACTTGCGCGTGCAATGCACTGCTGATGACGTCACATATTACATCACTCATGACATGGTCAGTGACATCACTCATGACATCACTGATGACACCATCCAGTGAATGTGTCTATTTAAAAAAAATAATTATGTATTATATATGTATATTTAAAAGTTGATGGAAGAATAAATGTTTAAATAAGTGTTTAC
Organism: Lissotriton helveticus; assembly: GCF_964261635.1. NCBI lineage: Eukaryota > Metazoa > Chordata > Amphibia > Caudata > Salamandridae > Lissotriton > Lissotriton helveticus. The sequence goes on along the minus strand of NC_136061.1, from coordinate 872,097,324 downwards.
ATGGTTGTTTTTTTAAAATACATATATTAGAGAGTAATGTTTAAATATTTAAATATATGTATTAGTGTTTCACTTTGTGTATAAGTGGCTGCATGGGTTGCTGAGTAGCTACATGTGTATGTATAGGGGTTATTAGATGTTTTTCTTAGTATCAGTATGAGTGTTTGTATGGTTTGGTGGGGGTATTACTTAGCACATAGATGCATGAATGACTGACTCTCTCTTTGTATGTGTTTTGAAGACAGCATATGTGCAGGACTGTATGGGTGGATGAGTGTGTATATGTGTGTGTTAGTGAGTGAATGACTGTCTCACTAGTGTCTTTATCAGTAACTACATATGTTTTAATCTAGTATATGTGAATATTGATGTATATAAGTGAGTATATGTGAGAGTGAGGGATTGTAAGAGTTCCTGTTTAAATTAGTATCTGTTTCTATAAGTGATTGTTTAAGAGAGTAAGTATGTGTAAGTTTCCTTAGAAGTAAAGTGGTAGTGTGTGTATAGCTGTATATGCAAATAAATGGATGTTCAATAGTTTATTTGCATGTGTGAGTATGTGTGTGAGTAACTTTTGGATGCCTGTCGTTGTGTAACAGGATGTATAGGTGTATCACTACATATGATGAGTGAGTATATGTATGAGTGACTATATAGAACTGTTGGTGAATGAGTGGATGTGTATATAGATGGTGGAATTATTGAATTGGTTGTTGTAAGTGGTATGGGTATCTCAATTTTTTTGAAAATTTTAGTTTCTATTTTTGAATATGTGTTTCAAGGGTTATATTACAGTGAAAGGAGGTCTCTCACTCTGTCACAAGGATGGTGTCATCAGTGATGTCATGAGTGATGTCACTGACCATGTCATGAGTGATGTAATATGTGACGTCATCAGCAGTGCATTGCACGCGCAAGTTATAGTGAGTCCAACTATGAAGTGGGAATTTCAATGGTTTTATGCGAGTAAAACTTCCAGCTAACTATAACTGGTGTAAAACCTATGTTTTTTTCAGTGAATTTAATAGTTTTTTTAATGCTAATTCCTAACTATAACTGGTGTGAAACCTATGGTTTTTTCAGTGAAGTTCAATGGTTTTTTAATAGCAAATCTTTATAGGTATAAAAAAATAATACATTTTAAAACGAATTTTATATTGTATAATTATGTCAAATTTTTTTATTTTTTTTAACCCTGGAGCGCTCCCGGGGCGCGTACCGGTGAACGCACGGGTAAGCGCAATGTTACGGCGCGCCCCGGGGCGTGTACCGGGGAGCGTCCCGTTAGCGCTATTCTCACGAACGAAAACAACATCGTGCCATTTCGCGTAGCCGCGTGATGCGTCATATGACGCACTGCGTAAGCGCACCTGGAAGAACGCGAGCGCATACGATCGCGCAACGTCCTGATGCGCTTACGCCACGCGCCCCGGGGCGCGCCGTGGAGCGCGACTACGGGCGCGCCCCGGGGCGCGTAGCGTAAGCGCGTCGGGTCATGTGACCTGAAAATAACACTTTTCATTGGTTGCTAAAAAATTTTTTATAAAGAATGAAATCCCCACCCATGTCCTTCACTTCTTCTTTCACTTTTGTGACTGAAAGACCTGCCTGTTTTGCTTTCGGTTCTTTGTTGGATATCTTGGATTATCATGGCTGCCAGACCATCCAGCAGTGAAGATGACTCCAATGAATTCATCGATGAAGAGCATCCTCAGCCAAAATACAAAGAACATTTCATCTGGAATTTTTTTTCCATACCTGATCACCAGAAAGTAAAGTCCACATTTGTAAAGCGCACAATCACCCGTAAGGGTCTCTAGGCGCAGGGGGCCGTCGGGAAGATTAAGTGAGCTATTGCCCAGAGTCACATGGTGCTGGGCTAACCTGCCGCCGGAGCCGGGGATTGAACCGTGGTCCCCAGATTCCAGCGTCAGTCGCCCTGGCCGCGGCGCCACAACTCAAGGTAAATGCTCCAAAAGTGGAGTGCAGGATCTGTCACACAGTCCTGTCACGGGGTAACCCCAATAAAAAATATTCTTTTGGGAACTCCACAATGATTCGCCATGTGGAGAGAAGGCACCCCCAGAATTTTGCCCGGGAAAGTGTCAGGGCTCTGGCACAAAAGGTTCCAAGTGATGGGGCCTCTACATCAACCGGAGGACGAACACCATCGGTGAGGGGAGATCACAAGAGCAGGTTCTGAACATTCAGCCTGCATTTAACAAAGGCGCCCTTAAATGCAGATACTGTGATCAGCTACTTTCCTGTGGGGAGCAAAGTGTTCTGCTCATGGTTCGAGCATTGGAGAACCATCACTGCCGTTACCAGCCCTAATTTTTATTTTTTTTGCTCCTGTTGAGCAGTTTCCGTTCCCTGCTTTTGTTGTAGTTCTAAAAAAAGAAAAAAGAAGAAAAAAAAAGTTATTTTCAGAACTACCTCCAATTCTCATCAAAGAGCTATATTCTTAAAAAAATGAAAAAGAGTAAGTGAAGTGGAGTGCATTGATAAATGAAAGGAAAATGAGTAAGAAAGAACAGAAAAGTATGAGAGGAGAAAGGAAGTGAAGTAGGGGGACTGAAAGAAGGTGAGTGTTGGGAACGAAAGTAAGGAGAAGGAGAGTGAACATGGGGAATGTGGTTATTCAAACAAAATGTAGAAAAGGAACGGGGGTGTGAAAGGGTAAGAAAAGATGCATTGCTGGAGTTGCATCATTTTTGTGACACTCTCCAGCAATGCATCACTTTTGCGCTTACACGTACGTCTGAAATACTGACGTATCTAAAAGTACTTGCGACATAATACGTCATATATTTAATATGACGCATGAGTAGAAGACTGAAGGCCTCATTTATGAGGCCATGCGTCACTTTTACGCCACCGGTGCGTCACTTTTTGTGACGCACCAGTGCTGTTAAAAATGCACCTTTTTCAGTCATATTTACAAAGTGACGCATCTAGGTAGATGCATCACTTTGTAAACCCCTGCGCCACATTATACCTACGTCAGGTGTAATGTATGCAAAAGGGACGTATTGACGCAAGAAAGGGTCGTAGAGGTGACGCAGTAAAATCTATGAGATATCACTACGTCACTTTTATGACGCTGTTGCGTCCAAATCTTGCGCCTGTTTCACAGCAGGCGTAAGACTGGTGCAGGCCCTTTCACATGGGGCCTGGCCCCATGTGAAAGGATGCATTGCTGGAGTTGCATCATTTTTGAGACACACTCCAGCAATGCATCACTTTTGCGCTTACAGATACGTCTGAAATACTGACGTATCTAAAAGTACTTGCGACATAATACGTCATATATATTCAATATGATGCATGAGTAGAAGAATGAAGGCCTCATTTATGAGGCCATGCGTCACTTTTACGCCACCGGTGCGTCACTTTTTGTGACGCACCAGTGCCGTTAAAAATGCACCTTATTCAGTCATATTTACAAAGTGACACATCTAGGTACATGCATCACTTTGTAAACCCCTGCGCCACATTCTACCTACGTCAGGTGTAATGTATGCAAAAGGGACATATTGACGCAAGAAAGGGTCGTAGAGGTGAAGCAGTAAAATCTATGAGATATCACTATGTCACTTTTATGATGCTGTTGCGTCCAAATCTTGCGCCTGTTTCACAGCAGGCATAAGACTGGTGCAGGCCCTTTCACATGGGGCCTGGCCCCATGTGAAAGGATGCATTGCTGGAGTTGCATCATTTTTGTGACACACTCCAGCAATGCATCACTTTTGCGCTTACAGATATGTCTGAAATACTGACATATCTAAAAGTACTTGCGACATAATACGTCATATATTTAATATGACGCATGAGTAGAAAACTGAAGGCCTCATTTATGAGGCCATGCGTCACTTTTACGCCACCGGTGCGTCACTTTTTGTGACGCACCAGTGCTGTTAAAAATGCACCTTATTCAGTCATATTTACAAAGTGACACATCTAGGTAGATGCATCACTTTGTAAACCCCTGCGCCACATTATACCTATGTCAGGTGTAATGTATGCAAAAGGGACGTATTGACACAAGAAAGGGTCGTAGAGGTGACGCAGTAAAATCTATGAGATATCACTACGTCACTTTTATGACGCTGTTGCGTCCAAATCTTGTGCCTGTTTCACAGCAGGCGTAAGACTGATGCAGGCCCTTTCACATGGGGCCTGGCCCCATGTGAAAGGATGCATTCCTGGAGTTGCATCATTTTTGTGACAGACTCCAGCAAAGCATCACTTTGGCGCTTACAGATACGTCAGAAATACTGACGTATCTAAAAGTACTTGCGACATAATACGTCATATATTTAATATGACGAATGAGTAGAAGACTGAAGGCCTCATTTATGAGGCCATGCGTCACTTTTACGCCACCGGTGCGTCACTTTTTGTGACGCACCAGTGCTGTTAAAAATGCACCTTATTGAGTCATATTTACAAAGTGACACATCTAGGTAGATGCGTCACTTTGTAAACCCCTGCGCCACATTATACGTATGTCACGTGTAATGTATGCAAAATGGGTATATTGACGCAATAAAGGGTCGTAGAGGTGACGCAGTGAATGAACGGGGTTTTCCCCATGCTACGCTCCCCGGTGCGCGTACCGGGCGCTCCCCCCTCTGAAAATCGAAAAAAAAATAAAAAAAATGTTTTGCCCCGCGGAGCCTTTTATGGCCCCCATCTCAAACCTAGGGGGTCAGGGGGGGTCTACCCAGCCCCCTTTTGGTCATTTCCCCCTTTGTTTTTTGCCACCTCTTGTATCTCGATCCTACCGAGACACAAGATGGCGGCCGCTCTGGACTGTTTGGAATGTTTACAGACACCCGAGAGCCAATCAGCTTTCCGTGCGCAAGTCGCGTAGCGCGGCCGGAGCGCTCCCCGATGCGCGTACCGGGGCGCGGCTATAGATATATAAATTTTTTTGAACCTAAATTACTCAAAATCCTCTGGATCACATATCTTGAGACATAGCAAAGGCACATCGGGCTACCAGTCCCTACAATTTTGCCAGATTTGGTGAAAATCCATTCAGCCGTTCGAGCTAAAAGTGAGATCGACCGCCCTAAGGAAATTTACATGGGGAAAACACGTTTTGGGACCCCCCTTTTATCTCGGCCCCCGCTTGACGAATCCCCCCCAAACTTTCAGGGAAGGAGCGGAGAGGTTGAGGTTGATGAAAAATTCAGGCAGATTCCTCAATCAACGCCAAAGTTATTTTATTTATTTATTTATTTAAAGATTTGTAGAGCGCCTGGTGACCCGAAGGCATCCCCGCGCTATAAACCTGTAAGGTTGGGTGAGGGGAGAGGGGGGAGGGGGGAGAAAAACCTTTTTATTTAGGGAAAAGCAGAGTTTTAAGCTGCTTGCGGAAGCGCAAGTAGCAGGGTTCCAAGCGCAGACTATGGGGGAGCAAGTTCCAGCGGGTGGCCGCCTTTACTGAGAAGCAACGACCTCCGGTACGTGTCCTCCTAAACTTGGGGATAATCGCCAGTCGTTCATTCCCAATAGAATGTTGCGATTTCCCTATGGAAATCAATCCTAACTATAACTACCTACTGGCGACCGCCAGTAGGTAATATATATATATATGTATATATATATATATATATATATATATATATATTCACTGAAAAAACCATAGGTTTCACAATAGTTATAGTTAGCTGAACATTTTACTCATACAAAACCATTGAAATTCCCATGTTATAGTTAGTTGGACTCACTATAACTCGCGCGCCCGCAATCAACTGCTGATGATGTCATATATTACATCATTCATGACATGGTCAGTGACATCACTGATGACATCACTGATGACATTATCCAGTGACCTTGTGTTTCTGTAAAGTTTAAATATGTTTTACATATTCAAGAATGAGTGGGTGTATAAGTGTCTGGATGAAGGATTTAGTTGGTGCGTGACTGATTGTATGAGTGAGTGATTAAATGTGTCTTACTGAATGCATGGGTTAGTGACTAAACTGTCTGAAGGTGTGCATCAGTATGTCTGTTGTTGTGTAAGCTGCTGCATGTGTTGATCAGTAGCTATATGAGTGGCTATATGGGTTATTGATTGGTTGCCCAAGTATTTTTATGGGCGACTGAGTGTGTGTGTGGGTGGCTGGGAGGTGTGTGACTCTGTGCATAGATGTGTGAGCAGTTGATTCACTAGGTGTATGGGTTCAAGAGTACATGAGGAAACAACTGTATGGGCGGTTGATTGTGTACATGGCTGTGTTGGTGAGTGAATGGATATCTCAGTACTACATGTCCAAGTAAGTACATATGTAAAACACAGTGCATGTGAGAGTTGGCATATATAAATGACTATACATGAGAGCCAGTGATTGTGCGAGTGGCTGTATGGATCAATGTGTACTTGTATCAATGATTGTATAAGAGAGTAAGTATGTGTTAGTATATGTTTGTATGATTAAGGTGTTGTCTGTATAACTGTATAGATGTGGAAATGGGAGTGTGATTGATCAATTCAGAAGGAATGTCTACCAACTCCAGATTATTATGAATAGCTATAGCAGGCATTCTGTTTTCATTTAGTTTATTATAACAATATTTACAAATACGTTGATCAGAACCCAAATCAAAACAATTTTCTACCAACAAATAAGCTGCAAAATCCTTCCACTCATTTTTATTTTCCATTTCACTTTTTACATATAAATCAACTGACCTAGTCTGATTCTTATAATGAGTTCGTCAACAACACACACAAGAAAAATTAGGCCTTTTACTTGAATTGACCTTAAACTTTGTAACTTCATGGTCAAATTTTTCTGTACTTGAAATCTGTACATTCTCTTCCACATTACCTTCTATTACTGTATCAGTTTCTGCACTGTCCTCTTTTTCACCAAAATAACAAAACTCAATTTCTTCACAAATGTTCTTCACATCTAATTCAGATCCATGCAAAAGAGCACTGTTTAACTGTTTTAACTTAAGTGCTGGACTTTTTGCATAATACAACCTTCTCACTAATTTCCTCACTTTATTATGATGCACTGCTAACATCCTAAAATGGTGAAAAACACTCTGACATACTTTGCTTGAAAGACAAGCCAGTGAATGCCCATTCAAAACCTGTTTTTTCTCTCACTCTGCAAGGATCTAACTTTCGCAACATTTTCATCTTTTTTTTAGACTTTTCTTAGTATATGTCGTAAGAAATTGAGAAACAAATCAATTGAATCCTGTCGCACACTACAAATACTACTACAATTCCAAGTATACACTGGAGCCTTAGGACATCTCCCTAAAACTTCATCAGCTAACACCTCATCTGCATTTCTAGGCACAATTTTTTCTTTTTCAACCGGACAATCGTCCTTCACCTCATATGCTCGACCACTGGTGTCAACTGCATGCACCAAATCATTATCCTGAAAGTAACTCTCTTCATTAAAAAATGTCTCACAACTTGAACTATGCTTCCATTCTCCAGAAAAAACATCACAAAAATTAGTCCAATTAATTACTCTTTTCCACTTACATTTTGATTTCAAAACATTGATTACCTTATCTAGTGTACGAATTCTATTGATTACTAAACCGTATAATTTGTTTTTCACTTCAAAAGCTTGATCCACAATCTTCACTATACTTTTTTTTTCTTGTAAAAAGCAGTCTTCTTTTTATAAATCTTTACATTTTTTAATAAATTTAAAACAATTCTGTTATAAAACATTCATCTACGAATGTCAATAAATTGATTTCTCCGTCTATTACTATAGAGAATATCATCTCCTTCTACAGGTCTAACAGTTTTTTGGGGGGCTCTGCTTTTTCTTTGTATTTACAGATGACTTTTTTTTCTTTGAAACAACATCCAGATGTTTTTTACATTGCGTTAATTTCCTTAAAAACTCCTTTGTTTGCTTACCAGGAGCATTCTTTTTTTTCACTGAAGATTGTGTTTTGGATAACCTTTTCTTCTTCTTTCCTTCGTCGGCATATTCTTTTATCTTTCTATAGATGATTATAATCTGTGGTAAAGAAAAAATAACATATTATAGACCACTACTCACATACTACATAGCAATTACAATAAGTAAACGATATAAACACTAGTTTACAACATAACTAAGTTTATAGCACAGCAACTGTGTCACAGCAACAGTGCAGTACAGTTTGATTATTAATCTCACTCTCTACCTGCACCATCTCACTCTTTGCGAGTGTCATCTCACTCTCTGCCTGCACCATCTCTCTTTTTGTGTGTGTCATCTCTCTCTTTGTGTTTCGCATCTCTCTCTCTGCCTGTGCCATTTGTCTTAGCGTGTGTCATCTCACTCTCTGCCTGCGCCATCTCTCTCCTTGCGTGTGTCATCTCACTCTCTGCCTCCGCTATCTCTCTCTTTCCATGTGCCATCTCACTCTCTCCCTGCGCCATCTCTCTCACACACTAAGAGAGAGATCGTGCAGACAGAGATTGAGATGACACACGCAGAGAGACACACACACAAATCGAGAGATGGAGCAGAAACAGAGCAAGATGACACACACAAAGAGAGAGATGGCGCAGGCAGAGAGTGAGATGGCACATGGAAAGAGAGAGATAGCGCAGGCAGAGAGTGAGATGACACAGGCAGAGAGTGAGATGTCACACCCAAACTGAGAGATGACACACAGAAAGAGAGAGATGGTGCAGGCACACAGTGAGATAACACATACAAAGAGAGAGATGACACACACAAAGAGAGAGATGACACACACAAAGAGAGAGATGGGGCAGGCACAGAATGAGATGACACACACAAACAGAGAAATTACACACACAAGGAGAGAGATGGTGCAGGGGCTGAGTGAGATGACACACACAAGGAGAGAGATGACACACACAAAGAGAGAGATGACACACACAAAGAGAGAGATGACAGGCAGAGATTGAGATGACACAGGCAAACAGAGAGATGACACACACAAAGAGAGAGATGACACATCTCTCTCTTTGTGTGTGTCATCTCTCTCCCTGCGCTATCTCTCTCTTTCAGTGCACCATCTCTCTCTTTGCGCGTGTCATCTCGCTCTGATTCTGCCCCATCTCTCTCTTTGCGTGTGTCATCTTGCTCTGTTTCTGCCCCATCTCTCTCTTTGTGTGTGTCATCTCTCTCTTTGCGTATGTCATCTCACTGTGTGCCTGCACCATATCCTAAAGCCTAACTGACTTCAAGAATACATGTATTCCCATATTTTTAAACACGTCAACTATGCAAATTATTCACCCAGATACATTTAAAAAACAAGCGTGACTCACAGTGTGATCTTAGACACATGACCAGGATGTTACATGTAATCTACCATGTCTGTCTCTGCCTCCACTATGTGTGTCTGTGCTCATACTATCTCACTGTCTCTACTGGCAAAAAACAGACCATATATATATAAGCAAGACATAACATTCCTTTTTCATTTCAACAGCACACCCTGTATCTTTATTGCACAGCTTAGAGCCTATTTGAGAACTAAGAGGCCTGACAGACAGGCTGCCTAAGATTCTCTACTAGTACATATCCTAAAGCCTAACTGACTTCAAGAATACATGTATTCCCATATTTTTATACACATCAACTAAGCAAATTATTCACCTAAATTCATTTAAAATCAAGCTTGACTCACAGTGTGATCTTAGACACATGACCAGAATGTTATATGTAATCTACCATGTCTGTCTCTGATGCCACTATGTGTGTCTGTGCTCATACTATCTCACTGTCTTTTAGTGTAGTTCCTATTATCCCAATAGGCTCTGCGCATTGGAATAATACCTTCAATAGTATAGACCTAGGACGGAGGTTAACTAGGTCTTCTACTGACGATATTAGACTTAAAGTTTTGGGTTTGCCAGCTAGCTCAGAGTTCACTAGAAACTTTCTCGAATAGGCAAGGAGGAGTTTAACCTCCCTGGATAGACAAGAAGGGATTTAGTTTCTGACAACCATAGAACATGACAACTTTGCTCTCCCCTAATCAAGAGTGTATCTCTAGAGTCGTGTGAAAACAAAAGACAACTTATTTTAATCAGTCAGTTCAGTGCATTCTTAGTTTCACCAGATTGTAGAGAAAAGGAAGAGACGGGCGTGTTCAATAAAAGATGTTATTTATTGATCAGTCTCTTTTCTCGTACAAGAGAAATGAATCGATATTATTGCAATACTTATGGTTAAGTAAAGTGCATACAATAAAAGCAAAAGCATATGTATAATAATACTGTAAAAGCATTGATATGGTTTCTAAGCCATATGATATTTAAGATTGATAAAATAGATACATACATATATACATTTGGTTAATCGTACTCAACTGGTGCTTCTAACTACGCCTACCCCAGTGTACCTGACCTAAGCCTAATACGTGGGCGGGAGTAGATAAGTAGCAGTTTAAGTTAAGTTTGTTTTGCCAAGTGACTGACTCAAGAATTCTCTGCAAGGGGTTATTCAGTTCTGTACCTGAGATCTAGAATGGTTGAGGGCTGGTATCTCTCGTCTCTGGTCTTGATATTCCAGCTGCCTGCGAGGGCTGCTTGGAAGCGCCGGAGCTGGATTTCTCGGCAGGAGAAAAGCAGCGTCTCGTTCTCAGCGCGTCAGGAAGGCGGGGCAGCGCCAGTGGGCTTCGCTGTGTGCTGGCCTCTTCGGCAAGTCTCGCTGCTCCGATCTCGTCACCACCGCGTGTGTTTGCTTAAGGCAATGTCGGTAATATTTATACCTGTAAGGTGCCGAGATTGACGTAAGGATGGACACAGATACGTCAATAAGGATGTCATACGAACTGGTCGTTAGCACATTCTTTACTGAAGTTCTCTGTGAAATCAAAACAATGGCCGTAGGGATTTTCCCAGGTTGTCATAGGTTTGATTTGTTTTGAGAACTCCGTATGCCTTATCAGGGGCTGGAGGAATAGCGTTTGTCTAATTAGATGGCATGCGTTATGACCTAATCAGATAACACGTTTCTGTGCCGTGGTGTGGCTTAATTAGATAACGGTTTTTGCACCGTGGGTTGGCTGCTAGTTTATTATTAACCAGAACAGGGTCAGGAATAGGGGGATCGATACAGAACCTATAGGAATACATTACACCAACTCCACGCAGACTATGTCCATATTTACAAGATCTAGGCATAGTAAATATACAGTAGTGTATGTGTATACCGTACCACCCCAAAATACATTTATATGCATTTCGAAAGTATGTAATATACGAGAAAAAAATAATCATATGCACCATATGCACTCAAGCAGTAGAGAAATGCTAAATTAATCACGCATATTCATACATCATTATTAATAAAATGTGAAAATAACACATGAAATGGCTCTTAATACAGAAGAAAAAAAAAATGCGAGACCATTTCATCACAAAATAAAATATCCATGAACATGTCAGAGGGCAGCTAATGTCTCTAAAGTTCCTAAAATAGAAATTCAGTTCTATAAGAATAGTTTCTACTTTAAGCAGAAGATAAGTGTCCCGAAAAATTGCAAAAAAATATTTTGGGGATTGTGAAAAAATCTGCTGTCCATGCTGGAGAGAAAAATTGTTCAAGTTACTTTATCATTAAAGTTGAAGGCCAAATTCAGGGTGATGGGAACGCCGTGTGCTAGCCTGCTCAAAAGTCATTATTTCTGCTCTGGTGAGAACATCATATTATTTAGACTGTCGAAAAAGCTGTCAACAGCTTCCTGTGAGAGTTCCACTAACTCGGAAAAAGATGTTACCATGCATTCATGAGCATGATTGCCTCCATTGATGTTTTGATCAGCATAGCTGACAGAAGGTCGTACCTGATCGATGCTGCTTTCATCTTGAACCTCACTACCCCTCAATCGTAGTGGTGAAGTCTCCACAAATGCCGTCATCAGGATTGGTAGCCGCTGGGGACAGCACAATGCATGAGCCGTGACCGGACCCAACAAAGTTTCTGCATCCATTGGCGCATCCGATTGTAGTGTCAGACAGGTGTCCAACACGCATTCTTCTCCGCATAGCAAGACCCTTAATACAGGTAAAACACAGCTTTGCCACATTGGTCTAAATGAAAGAAACCAAGTCATGTTCAGGTCTCTAAGCCGGGATAGTCCCAATATTTTAGATATCCGGTCCCGGTATCCAATGGCTAGGATTGTTTCTTCCCTCGTCGCAGGTGTTTTGTCTGTGACACGGTTTGCCATAGCGAAATAACAGGATCAAAAATAGGATTCCTGCCACTAGTCCCAAAAGGAGAGGAAGTCCACCAAAGATGGAATGGACAAACTCCGGAAAAATACCCAGAATGGCTTTAAATGGTGTTAAAGCCCCCGAAAACACTGTCTTAAATACATTTGAGACTCCACTGGTATCAGAAATATTTAAGATTTCGTTCAGGATTTCTGCGAAATGTATGGGGGAATTAGTTGATAACAATGAATGAATCTCTGCCGTTGTCCTTGCAACTTGGAGATCATACGTTTCTTTTGATGACGTGAGCCTGGTCGGCGTCTGAAGGAGCACTGTTTTCATTCTGCTTAAAGTATCAATTCGAATAGAAGCAATTTTCAAATTCGGCCATAACCTTGCCTCCCTGTCTGGCATTGCGCTGGGGAACAATACTCGTTCACAGCACATGACCTTCGCAGTCGTAGTTATGAGATAAGGTATTCCGGGCACCAAACTACAACATCTGCGGTCTACAATTATAATGTAACTCCCGTTCGATAGTCTCCTAAAGAATGGTTCTATTTGTGTCGCAGGTGTGCCTAGCTGGTGACATGAAAGGTTATTTGAGGACCCTTCACAGGCTCCGTGTAAACTAATACCATTACACAGAAGTGTACCGCTTAGTGACATCGCACAATTATTGCCACTAAGAAACACTTTCCGGCCTTTATTACTGACACATGCATGTGAATAGGGCAAGTTCCATGTTGACTTAATGTACCCTTTACCCAATTTTTCGTACATGCCAGCCTGTATATATTTTTGGCAGTATTGAAACCTGAAAGTAGATATTGGAATATTAATTATCCCATGTATTATCCATTCACTGACAGGTCGTTCTGACATTGTCAATGGTAATCTCTCGAGTTTCTCAATGCTCAGGATTGTATAATCAGCACCCTTCTGTGCCATACTGATTTATTTATCAGTAAGGTTAAAGATATTGAATAGTGACGTTGTGTTGATTTAAACGCCAAGGCACATAGCCTGAACGCAGATTTTGTAACGTCCAGCCAAGCTGTACAATAGAACGCAATTGGGACTGACCGTGTTGTAACAACCGTAAGTCTTGCGATATTATGTCGATTGCTGAAGACACAATGCTGTCCAAAGAGTATATTCTGGAGGACAGAGTCATTAACCCATTGTCCACTACAGAAAGTGATTTTTCCAAATTAATACAGTCAATTTCCCGTATTCTCTCTGACGTTTCAATTTGAGTTATTTTCCAGGCTTCGTTATAAGCTGCATATATAGAGGCTGCTATGAAGCGTTTTTGACGCTGTTTGCGCGGTCCCATAATGAAATCACGCAAGTCAGCACCATCAGTAAGTAAAGTTAGGTGTTGCTTAATTTCTGCCAGTGTGGATGTTTGTAGCCATTGAAGGCAGAGCTTGCCCACACTGTACGTGGTAATTATCCCTGGGTGTTGTCTTTGGAAATATCTAGGGTCTGGCCTGGTCAATGTGAACCCCTGGATTTTGTTCAGGAATCTGTCTTGACAGTTATTAGTATCCGTGGGCCAGATCAACCACTGTTTCCAATCAAGATGTGTTCTGTTTTGGCTTAATATATGGTTTACGTCTATCTCCTCATCTATAGATATATTACTGTTCATTGTTGGCTTTGGAATAGACGGTTTGTTTAAGTCTTTGATTTTGGCTAGGCCAAGACAGGTAGTTTGTTGAACAGTGTCATTCAAAAATATAATTTGTTCTGGGATCATGCAGGCTCTAAACAATGCTTCTATACCTTGTACTTGCCATTCTTTTGTACCCCAAACACTTTTTACTTCAACATTTTTGTCCCAGTAATCAAAACCAAATGTACTCATTTGCTCAAAAAATGAGTCTGAATATATCAATTTAGTATTTGTAAGCATGGTCTTTGTACCTGTCTTATTCGATAATTTGAAATAAAATGTTTCTGCATTACTTGTGTTGAACCCTGAAAAATATGAATATTTGTCATAAAAAGTTCTTGAGCTACCTTTTGGAGGGGTTGCACAGTGTTCCCATTGATTATAATTTAAGACATTTCTAGGTTGTGCAGATTTATGCAGATAATGATTACTATAGTGATTATAGCAGAACATTTTATCATAATTAGACGAACCCTGCAAATAATCATGTTTTGTAAATTTAGCAGACATCACTAGGTCAGACATCATATTATTAATGCTTTCAACGTCCCAATCATCTGCAACTGAGCTTGGTTTTACAAAGTCACTCAATGAGATCTTGATTTGATGTGGATACTTCAGGATTTCAACCGGACCATAGATTTCATAATCAGTATTGTCCCATGCTACCCCACCGGGTATAGGATTGGCTGTGAAGTTGACTGAAGAAAGTTCTCTTTTCTCGACGTGTGAAGACGTGTGTGGTTTGAGGACCAAGTTGATTTTCTGGCTTGCTGTGTCCATTTTAGCATATTTTCCCTCAATGAAATGTCCCAAACATAGTACCACGATGAGCCAAAGTATGAGGATAAGTGCACCTAAGGCCACCCAGAATTCAATCCATGGAGAAATCAGATAGGTTTCTTGCAGATGTTGAAAAAGTTCCTTAGCTTTATCTTTAAAGGTTTTTGTTGATGTGTGTTCCTTTGATTCACTCAGATCTTCAGATGAATCATTGAAGATGATGAAGTAACCAGATGCCGTTCTGTCTATTGTTCCTATTGCTTCAGGATTACTGTTTGCTTTATTAGCGTGTTTTGTTGCAGCAGCATAGTCATTTGTTACTTCATTGTAGATAGGTGTGTCTCTGCTAAATGTTTTTATTTGGGTTTTTAGAGGTTTAAGTTCCATAGCATTGTTGCATAGTCCTTGTTGTTGTTCTGTTGGCATTTCAAATGTGAGTAGCCTCTTAGATTGAACCTCTGTGTTTGTAGCAAATCTTGGTGTTCTACTACTTATCGGGAGTCCACTTGGCCTACTGTTTGTTATCGGCCACATGATTGTGGTTTTACCAGGTCGATTGATACAACTCTGTTCTCCTTTTTACCAGCAAGGGGCGGTAGTACTACTGATCTTGTCCCGTTGATAGACAAGACAGGAACTGCTTTTCTGTAAGAAGGCCCAAATTCCTTCTTTACCGCGATCTTTTCTCTGACTAGATCCCCGACTTTTGGAATCCAGACAGGTCTTGCTGGGACAGGTGGTTTTTCTTCAGTGGTTGTTGGCTGTTGTTTCAACTTTATGTTGCTCAGGTCTTTCCTTGTTTCGTTTAAGTCCTGCAAAATAGCCAAACGATCTTTGATATCAAAGCTTTTTTCTTTAACCACTGAAGTCTGACTGTCAAGATCTAAGACCATCATTCTAGTTCCAAACAATAATTCGTACGGACTGAATCCCCTCAGAGAATTTCTTGGCAGGTTATTTAGACTACGTTGGACACTTATTAGATGTTTGACCCACCCAGCTCCCGAACCTAATACCTTTGCTGTTATAGATTACTTTATGCCTTTGGTTTTTTCTTTACACCATCCCGTTCCCTCAGGTAGGATGTGAGAAGAGTCCCGCTATGCTATGCTCATTTGGCCATGTTTTTCCACACGCTTTAGGGCATGAGGAAAAAACATTTAGCCAAACGTAGCATGCTTCTAGCGTATATGCCATTATAGACTCGCAAATCTTTTTATAACAGTCCAGACTTCAGCCGAGTGCTGGGGTCTACATCACAAGTGGAAAATAGTCTTTATATGTTAATTGGACGCATTAATTTTTATTGTTGATCCATTCTGGAGTGAAACGCCATGGTAATATACCGGTTCTCTCGCCACTGCGATCTCTATTGCAGTCTGGGCAGTTCTTTACAAAGATGTGATGATGCAGGCTCATACCTGGCCACCAGTACACTGATTGTAATTCTTCCAGGGAATCTTTTAGTTTGAGGTGTCTGAGACCCTCACCCATATGTGCGTCTGCTATTAACAATCCTCTCCTGTCCGTGTTTGGAATCACTCTGTCCCCCACTCCAGGGATTCGAGCAAAAGGAACGGAGTTTGCATCGATTATGTATGTATAATTGAGTGGATAGTTGATCGGTAGTGCTGAGCAGTCGCCTTTTGATGACGTTTTCACCGCCAGCACTGTTTCACCATCAATGTATTTTACTGTACGCTTTTTTCTAACTACGGAAGCCGATTCAGTTGCTACCGTTGTGGCTGTCTCAGCCAATGAATTCCCTGCAACATGAACGCCATCACGCTGATGACTCAGTGAGTGTATCACGTGAGTTTTTGGTAGTTCTTTTTGCAAAAGAACTATTTGTTTCCAAAGCACTTTTTGCTTTATTGTTGCACCTGTGTCATCTTTGTAACCGTTTTGAATCCATTTCTGCAAATTGTTGTTATATGATTTGACGCAGTAATATGAATCGGACACTATAAGTGTCGGGAATTCGCGATCTGCATTATCTAGCGCCATTTTCAATGCTATTATTTCAGTTTGTTCTTCTGAATTTGTTTCTACTGAGTGTGTTTTTACTAGCAGAGGTCTCAGTTTCCCTCCGTGCCACACTTCTTTTCTGATTTCACATGTGGGGTTATATGCTTGTTCTCCCCACCCTGGTGGTTGAGCATGGCCGTCTGTATAGATTACACAGGCATACTGTCGTAAGGGCCGAATGTCGATTGGCAGAGGGTATGTCATTTCATATTCTAGATATTTTAATTCCTTTAATTCTGGATCAAAGTAGTATTTTACTCTGTCCGTTGTAATTGAATTCACCCATTGTATCCATTCTGGATTCAACGCTGTTGTTGGTAAATTACATGGGGTTGTTAATGCCTCAAAGGCTGACTCCGCTGTTCTGACTGTAATACGTCTGCCATCCGCGTTGTCTTTTTCTCTTGCTATAGCCGTTTGAACTGCATGAACAATGTTTTCTTTAATACTGAATTTCTTTTCAGCTTCTGTGTACAAGTGTGATTTGTATGCAATTGGTACCTTTTCTCCCTCATTAGAGGTCAGGTATGTGAATCCGCATCTTCCTGGGATGACTCGAATCACATGTTATCACGTGTTTCTAATTTTGTTTTAATTAACATGTCTGTTTGTAAAGATCTCAAAATTTCTGTGTGTTTTTGAGTCCAATTGATTCTTTTAAAATCTGGTTTTATTAGATCATAAAGGGGTTTGACCCTTTCTGCGTAATTTGCAATGTGTGTTCTTCCGAAATTTAGGAAGCCTAGAATTGATTGTAAGTTTTTTAGTGTTCTAGGAGCTTGGAGTACAGCACATTTCTCTAGGAAATTGTCAGCCAGGCTTTTGCCTTCACTTGATAATTCATATCCTAAAAACAGGACTGTTAGATGGGCAATTCTTGATTTTTTAAAGTTGAATTTGTAACCCTCTGCTGCGAACCCAAGTATTATGGTGTTCACTCTCTTCAAGTGAGTATCCAAGTCATCATCTGTTAGGTAAATGTCGTCGACATATGATAATGCCTCGTCATCGTATGTTTGTAGTAATTCTGTAACTCTCGTTGAGAATAATCCAGGGCTGTTCTTGTGCCCCTGGGGTAAACGGCAGAAACTTTTTTGCGAGCCATTTACCGAGAACGCAGTCAAATATCTGCTCTCTGGTGCTATATTTTGACAAAAGAATCCATTAGAGATGTCTAATGTTGTTTTGTATTTTTTGCGCACTATGTTATTCATTAGTGCAGCACTATGCGAGTTTTGCACTGCAAAAGTTTTGCAACATGAGTTAAGGTGTCTGTAATCCAAAACTAGATGATATGAGTTGTCTGGTTGGGATACAGGAAACAAAGGGTTGTTCATTTGTGAGGTGCAAGTTTCAATCACCCCCTGGTATTCAAGTTGATCTAGGATCTCTTTTACCTGTTTTTAGGCTTCTTGCTTAATTGGGTACTGCCTCTGTGCAGTAGGTTGTGATTTTAACTGGATTTTGTGAGGAGGAGAGTCCTCATCCCATCCTACATGAATTTTATATAAAGCAGGAGCTAGAGCTACTGCCCACTTTCTTGCAAGTGTATATTTTTTATGAATTGGAATATGATTTGAGAAGGCAGGCATCATTATTTCTTCGCCATGAGGGCACTCCCTGACAAACTCTGGTGGCCAGTCTCTTTCAGCTAGAAGGATATCATAGCCTTTGGAGAGATGTTATTTCATATATTTTATGAGGTTTGCTAACTCTGGTATCTGCAGTTTCCACCTGAATGTATTCATTCATGTCCACTGTCTCCAGATGATTCATAAGGATCTTGCGAGCTATGCTCACTTCTGCTGCGCTGTCTAGCATTGTCTGAGCCCATTCTCTGTTTTTCAGCTGTGTCCTCAGTATTCTCGGCATGGTTGATTACTTTAATACTGGCTACCTTCTACTGTAATTTTTTATTTTGATGAGCAGGTTCTTTGTCTTTGGACTTGACGTGCTCTTTCCTTTGTTCTGATTGTCCTCTTCTTTCCGATTTCTGCGAGGAAGTCTGAAAAGATTGAGAGGGACGTGTATCAATGTCTTGATATCTATCAGGTTTCTTTATATTATCCCTATTTCTAAGGTTGTATTTTTTCCCAGAGGGCTCACTTTGGGGAGACCTGCGTCCTTGGTTCGGAGATCTTTCTCTTCGCCAAGGAGACCTTCCTCTGGACTGGAATCTTTTTTCTTTAGGATTGGATTGTTTATTTCCATCCCAGCTCTTTTTTTGAGTGTTTAAATTATTTTTTATAAATACCTTTTCAGGACTTTCAACTAGTTGGGGTTTCACCGGTATTCCACCCAGACTATCTCTTCCTAGTTCTTCATAGGATTTCTCTATGATTCTGGCAATTTCAGTTGGTTGGTCTGCTATATCTGTCTCTTTTAACCTTTGGCGGATCGCCACGTTTGCTGCTTCTCCCTTTATGTTGGCTAATAATATAGCCGAGACCTGCTTGAAGTCTTTCAGTAATTTCATACCAAGAGTTAAAGCGGGTTCTGGACCGTATTCATCTTGAATTTGTTTTAGCACATCTGGTATTACTGACATGGATGGTACACCATGTGTTTTTGTGTAAATGGAAGCAAAGACTGTACCCCAAGTGTCACAATCCTCCACGTGTGGTGCGATTCCCATTGGAAGACAGATAGTCAGAATCCTGTGTTTTTCTACCGGGGTGGTGTCTGGAAACACCGCCTCTATTTGGGTGATTTTTTGTGCTAACCAGAATGGTATTTGTTCCCGTTTAGCTGGTACTTTACCCAGGCAGGACTGTATGTTCTGTGGTGTAATTTTATTTGTGTTCCCCTGATGAGGGGTCAGCTGTGGAATTTTGATTGCTGGTTGGATTGTTGAATATTATAGAGAACAGTGGTCCTTAGAATAAGGAATTTATCAGTACGGTATATCATATAGACTCCGATCAGTACTATATCTCAGGGTTTTTCAGTGCCCAGCCGGGCCTGAATTTTATTTCAAATGTACAAAGTAATTACAACGACCACAGGGTCTGATTCAGGGGTTGATAGGGTACAAGCCTGCACCTATCCAAAGTACATTCGAACAACGTTCGAGTGAAGGAAAATAGAAGTAACCAAGGAAGGAGTAAAGAAGTTCAGGCAAAAAGAACATGGGAGCCAACTGTCCCTTGCATCATTAATATCATTCAAAAGCAAATTAGGACAAACAATAGCTGTAACAATATTAGCATAATAGACAGGTTACAGAATTGTCAAAAAGTGTCGACGGCGTTTCGATCCCCCGGCTCCTATTGAACTGGGATCATCATCAGGACTTTCTAATTTTTTGCCTGTAAGAACTTTTGTCATAAGCCTGTTTAAAGTAAAAAGGGAGGAAAGAAAGAAAATTCTTTTACACATAAAGCACTTTGTTCAGGACTTTTTCACATTCAGACAATATTTCTTAATGTTCATGCCAAGGGCTACAATCAAGTGGGCAGCCAATTAATGAAGGTGACCCGTGGCGAGTGAGTATTGGCCTCATGCAACCACATTGTGTACAAGTGGAATTCAATAGCGACGTACTATTAAAGCGTTCACGCGAGTTCAAGTGACGTGAAGGTGTCAGTTTATACATTCAAGAATTTTACCGCGTGTGCATACAGACCGTGACGCAATCGTTGCGAGTTCAGACTGTGGCTATCATATGCCAAATCATGTGCCTAGGTGAATATTGTGAGAGTATAATAATCGGAGGATGGGGCATACCTTATAGAGCAAGGATTACTCTTTGGTAGCAAGTTGGAGTGACCGTGGTGTACAATGCCTGGAGCAATTCGTGCTCAGCTAAATTGTTGTCTACCGAATTAAAACGGAGGTAATTATAGGCACTTTAATCCACTGTCTGTCACTACGCGAACGGCTCACCACTGAACTGACCCGCCCCCCCCCCCTTTTAATCCTCAGGCATTGTACACCACGGTCACTCCAACTTGCTACCAAAGAGTAATCCTTGCTCTATAAGGTATGTCCCATCCTCCGATTATTATACTCTCACAATATTCACCTAGGCACATGATTTGGCATATGATAGCCACAGTCTGAACTCGCAACGATTGCGTCACGGTCTGTATGCACACGCGGTAAAATTCTTGAATGTATAAACTGACACCTTCACGTCACTTGAACTCGCGTGAACGCTTTAATAGTACGTCGCTATTGAATTCCACTTGTACACAATGTGGTTGCATGAGGCCAATACTCACTCGCCACGGGTCACCTTCATTAATGGGCTGCCCACTTGATTGTAGCCCTTGGCATGAACATTAAGAAATATTGTCTGAATGTGAAAAAGTCCTGAACAAAGTGCTTTATGTGTAAAAGAATTTTCTTTCTTTCCTCCCTTTTTACTTTAAACAGGCTTATGACAAAAGTTCTTACAGGCAAAAAATTAGAAAGTCCTGATGATGATCCCAGTTCAATAGGAGCCGGGGGATCGAAACGCCGTCGACACTTTTTGACAATTCTGTAACCTGTCTATTATGCTAATATTGTTACAGCTATTGTTTGTCCTAATTTGCTTTTGAATGATATTAATGATGCAAGGGACAGTTGGCTCCCATGTTCTTTTTGCCTGAACTTCTTTACTCCTTCCTTGGTTACTTCTATTTTCCTTCACTCGAACGTTGTTCGAATGTACTTTGGATAGGTGCAGGCTTGTACCCTATCAACCCCTGAATCAGACCCTGTGGTCGTTGTAATTACTTTGTACATTTGAAATAAAATTCAGGCCCGGCTGGGCACTGAAAAACCCGGAGATATAGTACTGATCGGAGTCTATATGATATACCGTACTGATAAATTCCTTATTCTAAGGACCACTGTTCTCTATAATAATCTATTGCCCAAGGTCCTTGGTACTCTTTTGGGTTCCCTTGTTTTCTGAAAAAGGTTGGATTGTTGAAGTCCGCATTACATATTGGACTAATTGTCTATGTACTTTTATTAATTGTTTTAGTTGTACTAGAAGAGCTGCTGCAGACATTCCTTCGATGTCTGGATGTGGTGTGTATCCGGCTAGGACCGGCCACGTTGCTCCTGGTCTACCTAGTGGACCGAGCCTGGTGATGTGATTATTATGTTTTAGGGCGCCATTAAACAAGAGCAGGTGCTCTTGGAATTTGAGTGGTACTTCCACCTCCTCGAAAGGAGTATACTCATCAGGAGGTTCCTCTGTTTTGTAATAGTGGAAGTCCTTTGTTACAGCGTTTGCTGCTGGAAAGTTTATCCATGAATAGAATACCTCTGTCTGCCGATATTCGTGTGCCTCTATTACGAATATGACTGTGCCACCTCTAGGTGTCAGTCCATTTTCTATAAGTTTTAAAGTTACAGATTTCCTTTTGTTGACCGGGATGAGTATTATATCCGGGTCATTTTCCTGCAGAGTAGTATCAGCTGCTAGGAGTTCAGCTGCTATTTTAGCTGTCTCTCTTTCTTCTTCATTGTCTGACATTTTATCGACTGGAAGGTTATTCTGTTTGTTTGCAGATCAGGTTTCTTATGGAAACAAAGATTAGATGCACAATATTTTGGAACAGTGTATCCTTCAACGTTGACTAAACCAAGAACCATACATAGGAGTCTCCTCCTGCGAGGTTTGGCGGATATGACCTTTCACCCACTCCAGACGTCTTTGGAGTATTATGGGAAAAAAGGGGTTCTGTGTGAAAAAGCACGACTGTGTTACTCTAATGTCTTGCGTTAGTTTTATCGCCTATCCAAACGTTGGGCGCCATGTAGTGTAGTTCCTATTATCCCAATAGGCTCTGCGCATTGGAATAATACCTTCAATAGTATAGACCTAGGACGGAGGTTAACTAGGTCTTCTACTGACGATATTAGACTTAAAGTTTTGGGTTTGCCAGCTAGCTCAGAGTTCACTAGAAACTTTCTCGAATAGGCAAGGAGGAGTTTAACCTCCCTGGATAGACAAGAAGGGATTTAATTTCTGACAACCATAGAACATGACAACTTTGCTCTCCCCTAATCAAGAGTGTATCTCTAGAGTCGTGTGAAAACAAAAGACAACTTATTTTACTCAGTCAGTTCAGTGCATTCTTAGTTTCACCAGATTGTAGAGAAAAGGAAGAGACGGGCGTGTTCAATAAAAGATGTTATTTATTGATCAGTCTCTTTTCTCGTACAAGAGAAATGAATCGATATTATTGCAATACTTATGGTTAAGTAAAGTGCATACAATAAAAGCAGAAGTATAAAATAATACTGTAAAAGCATTGATATGGTTTCTAAGCCATATGATATTTAAGATTGATAAAATAGATACATACATATATACATTTGGTTAATCGTACTCAACTGGTGCTTCTAACTACGCCTACCCCAGTGTACCTGACCTAAGCCTAATACGTGGGCGGGAGTAGATAAGTAGCAGTTTAAGTTAAGTTTGTTTTGCCAAGTGACTGACTCAAGAATTCTCTGCAAGGGGTTATTCAGTTCTGTACCTGAGATCTAGAATGGTTGAGGGCTGGTATCTCTCGTCTCTGGTCTTGATATTCCAGCTGCCTGCGAGGGCTGCTTGGAAGCGCCGGAGCTGGATTTCTCGGCAGGAGAAAAGCAGCGTCTCGTTCTCAGCGCGTCAGGAAGGCGGGGCAGCGCCAGTGGGCTTCGCTGTGTGCTGGCCTCTTCGGCAAGTCTCGCTGCTCCGATCTCGTCACCACCGCGTGTGTTTGCTTAAGGCAATGTCGGTAACATTTATACCTGTAAGGTGCCGAGATTGACGTAAGGATGGACATAGATACGTCAATAAGGATGTCATACGAACTGGTCGTTAGCACATTCTTTACTGAAGTTCTCTGTGAAATCAAAACAATGGCCGTAGGGATTTTCCCAGGTTGTCATAGGTTTGATTTGTTTTGAGAACTCCGTATGCCTTATCAGGGGCTGGAGGAATAGCGTTTGTCTAATTAGATGGCATGCGTTATGACCTAATCAGATAACACGTTTCTGTGCCGTGGTGTGGCTTAATTAGATAACGGTTTTTGCACCGTGGGTTGGCTGCTAGTTAATCATTAACCAGAACAGGGTCAGGAATAGGGGGATCGATACAGAACCTATAGGAATACATTACAGTCTCTACTGGCAAAAAACAGACCATATATATATAAGCAAGACATAACATTCCCTTTTCATTTCAACAGCACACCCTGGATCTTTATTACACAGCTTAGAGCCTATTTATGAACTAAGAGGCTTGACAGACATGCTGCCTAAGATTCTCTACTAGTACATATCCTAAAGCCTAACTGACTTCAAGAATACATGTATTCTCATTTTTTTATACACATCAACTAAGCAAATTATTCACCCAGATTCATTTAAAATCAAGCTTGACTCACAGTGTGATCTTAGACACATGACCAGGATGTTACATGTAATCTACCATGTCTGTCTCTGCCTCCACTATGTGTGTCTGTGCTCATACTATCTCACTGTCTCTACTAGCAAAAAACAGACCATATAGATATAAGCAAGACATAACATTCCTTTTTCATTTCAACAGCACACCTTGGATCTTTATTACACAGCTTAGAGCCTATTTGTGAACTAAGAGGCCTGACAGACATACTGCCTAAGATTCTCTACTAGTACATATCCTAAAGCCTAACTGACTTCAAGAACACATGTATTCCCATATTTTTATACACATCAGCTAAGCAAATTATTCACCCAGATTCATTTGAAATCAAGCTTGACTCACAGTGTGATCTTAGGCACATGACCAGGATGTTACATGTAATCTACCATGTCTGTCTCTGCCTCCACTATGTGTGTCTGTGCTCATACTATCTCACTGTCTCTACTGGCAAAAAACAGACCATATATATATATATATATATATATATATATATATATATATATATATATATATATATATATATATATATATATATATATATATATATATATATATATATATATATATATATACATACATACATATATATACATACATACATATATATATATATATATATATATATATATATATATTTAAGTAAGACATAACATTCCTTTTTCATTTCAACAGCACACCCTGGATCTTTATTGCACAGCTTAGAGCCCATTTGAGAACTAAGAGGCCTGACAGACATGCTGCCTAAGATTCTCTACTAGTACATATCCTAAAGTCTAACTGACTTCAAGAATACATGTATTCCCATATTTTTAAACACATCAATTAAGCAAATTATTCACCCAGATTCATTTAAAATCAAGCTTGACTCACAGTGTGATCTTAGACACATGACCAGGTTGTTAAATTTAATCTACCATGTCTGTCTCTGCCTCCACTATGTGTGTCTGTGCTCATACTATCTCACTGTCTCTACTGGCAAAAAACAGACCACATATATATAAGCAAGACATAACATTCCTTTTTCATTTCAACAGCACACCCTGGATCTTTATTACACAGCTTAGAGCTTATTTGTGAACTAAGATGCCTGACAGACATGCTGCCTAAGATTCTCTACTAGTACATATCCTAAAGCCTTACTGACTTCAAGAATACATGTATTCCCATATTTTTATACACATCAACTAAGCAAATTATTCACCCAGTTTCATTTAAAATCAAGCTTGACTCACAGTGTGATCCTAGACACAT
Source organism: Lissotriton helveticus (assembly GCF_964261635.1). Taxonomy (NCBI): domain Eukaryota; kingdom Metazoa; phylum Chordata; class Amphibia; order Caudata; family Salamandridae; genus Lissotriton; species Lissotriton helveticus. Next base: position 872,071,998 of record NC_136061.1, on the reverse strand, counting down.
GACCAGGATGTTACATGTAATCTACCATGTCTGTCTCTGCCTCCGCTATGTGTGTCTGTGCTCAAACCATCTCACCATCTCTCTGCACAATCTTTACAGATTAAAGAATAATGTGCAAATATAATTCTTTCTTTCACCCAGACACTCTCTGTGGTCCTGGTCAAAATAGTCTGCAACTTATACTAGAGAAGTAGGTGCATTCTGTCAGTTAGGCCATTCTGGGCATGTGAGAAACATGAGACACAATGCAAAAAGAAACAGTACCTTATAAACTAAGAGATGCAAACTGTGAGGAGACACAGGTGACATTATAGAAAAAGGTGAAAATATATTTCCTTAATTGACACAGACACTCAGTATGATCCTTGTCACAATTGTAAAAGCCATACATTTTACCAAAAAACATGTAGCATAGTAAATCGTTTTAGACACAGAGCACAGCCCATTTAAATGACCACTACATTACAAGGCAGAAACCTGACTAATTTCCAAAATACATTTCCAATATGCACCATTCATTTTTTTGCCAGCATTACATAGAAACATGAGACAAAATGCAAGAATAAACAAGTCCAATATTCTTCTTAATCTTCCCCATAGTGCATACAGCACTCTATATATATTAAATGAATCATTATTCACCTTTAAAAATGCTTTTGAAGATTTAGAACAGTGTCAGTCACACACACCAGATTTTCTTACGCAGAATCTCTGAAATGCACCTCAAACACTGCAACCACAAATGGCCCTGATTCCCTGTAAGTCTTCACACATATCCCTGGACTTAACCAATCAAAATTCTTCCCACACTATTTCAAAACCAAACTGACATTTTAATTGGTTCTACATTTCAACACTTTCAAACTCACATAATATTCACCCATCCCCCCAGTGCTCATTCAGCCTGTTACCATGGTAACTCCCACCTAACTCAGCACACAGGTGAAAAGTTCATGATACTATGTTGCAAATGAACCCAGCAAGGGTGTTTGACTTCTCAATATAGCAGCTTATCCGGTGCAATGTTTCTTTCAATGACTTTTTCTCAACCATTAGAATTACTTCTTAAAAAAAACAGAAGCATACACTCTAATTTTCAGTGGAGAATTTTAAGAAACCACCAATCATTTCTTATTTTTCAAGTGCACTGAACCTCAACCACTTTTTTTCATAACTCCTACTTTCAAACTGCCATTTCATTTCCACAACTCATCTGAATACAACCACATCTACCTTCAAGATGCCTAAAGTCTGGATTGTGGGTCATAGCTTTATTCACTGGAGTGAAAAATATGCAGCAAACAGAGGTATTCACAACCTTGATTTACCAAATGTGGATATTATGTTGATTGGCCAGAGAGTATTGAGATGTCACCAATTGATACCATTGATAAAATCCTTTATGCATCGACCACACCCTGACCTCATAATTGTGCACTGTGGTGGAAATGACCTGGGCACTTTGACTGGGGTAGCTCTGGAAATGCTTTTAAAGGACACCTTTGGGCAATTGATGTCACTTTTTCCAAAAACTGCCTTGGTATATTCTAATGTATGCCAAAGGCAAAAATGGAACTGGTCCAACCAATTTTGTCCACAGATTGAGAAAGCAAGGAAACATGTGAATAAATCTGTTTCTGCTTTCCTCAGAGACTATGGTATGGGTTCCATATACCACAACAACTTGCGTTACAACATGCAAGGCATCTATAGGAGAGATGGTGTACATTTTACAGATGAGGGGAATAGGGTCTTCCTCTTGAATTTTAGACTCTGCATGGGTACCTACTTGTAGGTACAAAAAACACCCTCATAACACAACAGCTCTTTTCAGTGCTACCCTACCTCTAAGCACTCTAAATAATTTTTTTACTCTAATTTTTTTCACTGTTTTCCCCTGTGGTGTTCTCAGGGTACCTGGAAGCGTACATGGGAACGCACCCAGAGCTTATCCCGCGAACATTTCAAACAAAAAAAAATGGTTTTTTTGCCCTTCAGGGTCCTTCTAGGCCCCCCTTAGAAAACCTAGGAGGTCTGGGGGTGTCTACCCTGCCCCCTTTTAATTATTTCCTCCTTTTTATTTTCACCTCTTGTGTCTCGATTCTACCGAGACGCGTACCGGTAAGCGCTCGTAGCGCGCATATAGATAAATATGTGTTTTTGAAGTTAATTTTCGTAAAAACTACTGGAGCAATTTTCACCAAATATAGAAAAGGCACTTCTGCGTACCAGTCCCTACAATTTTGCAAAGTTTGGTGTAATTCCATTCAGCGGTTCGGGCTGTAGCCGTGTCTGAACGTCCTATGGAAATTAACATGGGGAAAACACGTTTTGGGACCCCCCTTTTTTCTCGCCCCCCGCATGACGAATCCCCCCGAAACTTCAAGGGAAGGTGTAAATCCCTCCAGTAGTTCCTGAGAAAATCAAAAGAAAAAAATATATATATCTAGAGTCCGCAACATTCTATTTGGAATAACTTTGGCGCTGGAGTACGAATCTTCCTGAATTTCTCCAAGAAAATGGACTGCTCCGCTCCTTCCCTGAAAGTTTGGGGGTGATTCATCAAGTGGGGGCCGAGAAAAAAGCAGGGTCCCAAAATGTGTTTTCCCCATGCAATTTTCGATAGGGACCTTTAGGCAGGGCCACAGCCCGAACAGCTTCACGGAATTACACCAAATTTGGCAGAGAGGTAGAGTTCAGTTCGCGGATTGTGCTTTTTCTTAAATGGTGTACATACGTTCAGTAGTTCCTGAGAAAAGCAAAAGTAAAATCATAGTGATATCTAGGCACAGATTTCAGAAGTCTGTACAGTAAGCGTACCTTCCCCAGCACGAGCTGCATGCTGAAGTGTTGGCAGCCATCTTGTGCCTCGGTAGAAAACGGAAAAAAAACCGCAAAAAACGCAAAAAGGGGGCAGGGTAGTAACACCCTGAACCCTTAAGCCTGCTTAGGGGGTCCCACAAGGACCCCCAAGACTCACATTTTTGTAATTTTTTTGTTGAAAAAAATCGCGGGGTACGTGTTCCTTGCTGATCCCCCCAAAAATATTAAGGCACCACTCTGCAAAAGTGCCCCTTGGCGCATTTGCAGAGGGGGAAATAATTCCCCTTCAATACTGGGAGTCCCTGGGGGCCAAGTAGCCCACCAGGAACCTCCAGTATGTGCCAGTGGGCTGCCTTGCAGAGACGTGTAAAGAGGCCACGCCCCTTTATACACCTCTCTGCAACGCATCCCCCTGGCACGTTTGCAGAGGTGGAATTAATTCCCCTTGCATACTGGTGGTCCCTGGGGGGCAACTAGCCCACCAGGAACCTCCAGTATGTGCCAGGGGGCTGCGTTGCAGAGAGGTGTAATGAGGCAACGCCCCTTTTTATACCTCTCTGCAAGGCAGCCCCCTGGTGCGTTTGCAGAGGAGGAACTAATTCCCCTTGCATACTGGGGCTCCCTGGGGGCCAACTAGCCCACCAGGAACCTCCAGTATGCGCCAGTATTATCAAAATGCCCTTAAGAAATCGCGTTTGCAGAGTGGTGCAAGGGGAATTAGTTCCCCCTCTGCAAATGCGCCAGGGGGCTGCGTTGCAGAGAGGTGTTCTGAGGCCACCCCCCTTTTTACACCCCTCTGCAACGCAGCCCCCTGGTGCATTTGCAGAGGGGGAACTAATTCCCCTTGCACCACTCTGCAAACGCGATTCCTTAAGGGCATTTTGCAAATTGTTTTTGCTACATACATTGCATTTAAGGAATCGCAAAATTTGCGATTCCTTAAATGCAATTGCAAAATAAGGAATTGCAAATTTAGCGATTCCTTATTTTGCACCAGATTTTGCTTAATACATACCATTTAGCAAATTTGCATTCGCAAATTCCGAAATTCTGCGAATTTGTATCTAAAATCAGCAGAACTACGAATCCCGATTTACTCACCTGTTATCACGAGAGACGTCAGTGCTGCATCTTTGAGCCCAGTACAGACCCTGAAAAGTAAATCTATGCGTACTTACTAGTAACGTGTATTTCCTTCCATAGGAATCTATTGTGTGGTTTTCACCAGAAAGGTTTCTAATTGTCTATTTTTGAAACGTACAAATATTCCTGTGAAATCAGCCGAACTACAAATTCCAATTTACTCACCTGTTATCAGGAGAGACCTCAGTGCTGCATCTTTCAGCCCACTACTGAGCCTGAAAAGTAATTCTAACAATACTTACAGTAACTTGAATTTCCTTCCATTGCCTAACATTGACTTGTTTCACTTGGAATTTTTTTTAAGTGTGGAGTTTTGGAACTTTAAAAAATTCCTCTAAAATCAGCCGAACTCTGAATTCCGATTTACTCACCTGTTATCAGGAGAGACCTCAGTGCTGCAGCTTTCAGCCCAATACTGATCCTGAAAAGCAATTCTAATCATAGTTACTGTAACTTGAATTTCCTTCCATAGGCTAACATTGACTGGTTTCACTTGGAAGTTTTTCTAAGTGTGGAGTTTTGGAACTTTAAAAAATTCCTCTAAAATCAGCCGACTACGAATTCCGATTTACTCACCTGTTATCAGGAGAGACCTCAGTGCTGCATCTTTGAACCCAGTACTGATCCTGAAAAGTAATTCTAACCATACTTACCAGTAACTTGAATTTCCTACCATAGGAATCCATTGTCTGGTTTTCACCAGAAATGTTTCTGTGTCTATTTTCACAAACAAAAAATATTTCAAAAAAATCACCTGTATGATTTAAACACATTCTTTCAACTGTTTACAGGAGATGCACCAGTGCTGGAACCAGGATCCACGACTGAGTAAGAAAAAGTAATGATAACACTACTTACCTGCTAAGTGAATTTCCTCCCGTAGGATAACATTGGTGATTCTATGTGAAAAAAATTCTGTCAACTTTTAAAATACAATAATATTCCTTAAAAATCACTCCTGTAACTAAAACAGTTTTACTCAACCATTTATAAGAGGTGTCCAAGGACTGAATCTACGATCCAGTTCTGTGGTTAGAAAAGTAATCCATAAAGTAACTAATTGCATTTAACTAGAAAAACACATTGAGGCCAATTTTGCTCTGTGTTTGAAATTGTGTTGCCCATTGCAACAACTGTAACTACTGTACTTAAAAGTCTATTGCCTATTTGCAAAGTATTTAAACTAAAGTAATTCATTCTGAGAAAGTATATTTTGTAATGTAACGTATAATGTAATTACAATGTAATTTAAAAAATAAAATATCTAAAAATAAATAGTTTAAAAAATATAGTAAATCAGTATAAAACAAATATAACAATTAATACATTTAAAAATGTTCATTTACAAAACCTTCGAAATTCACTGAAAAAACCAAAGGTTTCAGGCCTGACATAGTTAGCAATTAGCATTTAAAAAACGTTTGAAATTCACTGAAAAAAACATTGGTTTTAGGCCTGACATAGTTAGGAATTAGCATTTAAAAAACATTTGAAATTCACTGAAAATACCATAGGTTTCAGGCCTGATATAGTTAGGAATTAGCATTTAAAAAACCTTAGAAATTCACTGAAAAAACTGTAGGTTTTAGGGGTGTTATAGTTAGTTGGACATTTCACTTGTACAAAACCATTGAAATTCCTCCGATATAGTTAGTTGTACTAACTATATCTCGCACACCCGCAATCTACTGCTGATGATGTCACATATTACATCATTCATGACATGGTCAGTGACATCACTGATGACATCTCAAATGATATCACTGATGACATCATCCAGTGAATGTGGTTTGCTTCGTTATTTAAATATGTATTATATATATATAGCAATTTACACTGAAGAATGAGTGGATATATAAATATAAATATCTGGATGGAGGATTTAGTAGCAGTGTCATTGACTGTTTACCTGACTAATTTAAAGTGTCTCTCTATGAGTAAGTAGTTATACTTAGGACCTATTATGCATAGGAAATCCGCAACATTCTATTGACTATAACTTTGGCGCCGATTGATGAATCTGTGCGAAATCTTCCAAAGGTTTGGCCAGCTCAGTTCCGGTCCTTTCCTGAAAGTTTGGGGGTGATTGGTCAAGCAGGGAATGAGAAAAAGGGGATCCCAAAACATGTTCTCCCCATGCAATTTCCCATAGGACCTTTAGCCACAGCTACAGCCCGAACGGCTGAACGGAATTACACCAAATTTGGCAAAGAGGTAGTCCTCAATTCAAATCAAGATGGTGTCAGCTCTGCCATACTTTTGTTATAATTAAGGCTGTTAGCGCTCTAGTTGTTCTTTAGAACACTCTGATTTGCTGCCAACACTTCAACAAGGAAGTAGTGGCAGTCCTAAAAAAGTGAAAATAAAGAAAAGGGAGCAGGACAGCAATACCCTGACCCCCAAGCCATGGTCTTGGGGTCCCCCTGGGACCCGGCCACAGCTTAAAATATTTTTTATTAAAACAAATTGCAGCAAATTTATGCTATTCGTGAATTTGCAGCAAAATAAAAAAAGCATGGACTACTGCGCTTGTTTTAAAATAACACCCGGGTGGGCCAGGTCAAGGGGGCACATACTGTAAGAATGAAGGTGGCTTACAAGGCCCCCCTCCTAGGGCTTAATAACGCCGAGGGGACCGTCATCTCCAGGGGCTAATTTAATGAATATGACGAGGCCTCCCAGACCCCCTGCCCTGGGAATTGCCATTTCCACAAGCTGATTTCAAAATTATGGGGGGGTCCATGCTGCCCCCCATTCCCCTGGGACCGTTACCACCCTAGGGCTCATGCATTTAAAAAAATAATAAGCAGTGGAGGCCCTATGGCTTCCTACGCAGCCCTGGGGACCACCACCTCCCCAGGGCATTCATACACTAATTAAGGGGGGTCCATTATGGACCCCTGGTCCTGGGGAACACCACCTCTCTGGGGCTATATACAAGATGGGTGCGGAGCAGCGCAGCCCCCCTCCAGGAGCCCTGCTTGTCCCTGGGGACCGCCACCCCCAGGGATGGCTCCAGCAATGTCCTGGAGTGCCCTTCTCTGGGACATTGCAGTTTGCTATTTCCCGCCATGCCATAGCAAACATTCACTAGATCCCTCCTGGAGAGAGAAATTTACTGGATCAAAAGGTTAGAAAAGGGTCTTCATGAAAAAATGGATTTTTCATGTTTTTTTATAAATGTGATTCTCCACCCAAGCAGTAATGAGTGTGGCTCTGGTTCAACTATAACCAATCATGTTAAATAGTTAAAAAGCACCCAGCTTGTACTTTTTATCTTATTTTTTTTCCAACCGTTTTATTATTATTATTTATTATTATTTTTTCACGCTGTGCACTTCGTCGTAGTATATGGTTTGTTTAGGATTACTTATAGGCATGGACAAGTCTGTCCTTTATGTTAATGAGTACTTTGAAGGTTAGGTAACGTCGGAGTGAGCCCCTGCGTCAGAGCCGGAATTAGCAGAAAGGGAAGACGGCTGGTCTTGGCCATCGGCTTCCATACAGCGACATTCAGTCCAGGAAGTCTATAGTAAATAGATGTGTCTCACACCAGCGCTTTTGTACCACGTGGGCACGAGCACAAAACGCCATGATTGGCTGTTGAAAATCGCCGGGAACATAAAGATGGCGCTGTCGCGCTCATGTAATAGAGCGTCTTCCGGGAGCTGTTCCGAGGAGAAGGACTCGAGTGTTTTGGAACACCGCAGTTAACTTATTGAAAGGTACGTTGTAAGAACAGGAACCACTTTGTAAGGCTTAGCGTCTGCCTTAGATCTGTACATTGGGTGATACTTTTTCTACCTTCTTTTAGAAAAGAGAGACGAACTTCTAGAGTGTGGACCATCTTTTGAGTTTAAACTTGAAAGTGAGGTGAGTTTTTGGCATACTTCCTGGGCAGCAATGTTAGCGAGATGATTTCTAGGAGCAAGTGAAGACAGTTTGTGATATCTTTTCAGGTTGGAGACACCAGAGTTTTTCAGAAAGAAGGCTGAGCCTTTTCAGTAAGTTAGGTTGATTTCGGTGGTGGTGCACCAAGCACAACTTTTCACTTTTCATTTTTTTGATTTTATTTATTTGAGTTTTGAGCATAGAGGTGCAATTTATGATATATGCATGATATTGTACACAGATATGTTCCCCTGTGTAATTCAATAAGTAGTGATATCTATAAACACTTGTGTTTTTCATTTGTTTAGATTTCAGGCACCTGAAGAAGGGCCACCTAAGGCTCGAAATGCATTGGGCATCCAATGGAATCCGGATTTAATGTTCATAATTGTAAATTGTATTAAAGTATGTAATTATAAATGCGTAGAATGATTTATGATGGTCCTAACAACGAAAATGTAATAATGTAAATTACATGTTGATCATTGAAACGTTTTTTGGATAAAAAAGAGAAAAAAAGAAAATAAGAACTGTTTTTGATTTCACTCAAGGTAAGAAAATACCTGGATTTACTCAGCCACATAGCTCCTTCACTACTGTTGGTGTGTCTTCAGCACCCTGACCTCTAACTTCTTCACTGGCTCACCTTTTTTTGTCAAAACTCAGTGAGTGCTCCTGCATCACATATCATACTATCCCTAAAACTAGGCTGATTTTCCTGTGACAGAAGCTCTTAATATATCTACCTACAATGAACCTAAGAAGATCAAGATGGCACCCCTAATTGCAGATTAACAAAATCCAGTGGTGATGGAAACTCCTTTGCTGTACTTATGGCAAAACTCTGGCATTCTCTTCCAGCAAAAATCTGAATCTTTACTACTCACTTGTATTTTGAAATAGTTTTAAAGACATGGTTATTCACTTTCATACTTTATAAGTCCACCCAAGCTAATGAAAAAACATCAAACCTAGTTGTAAGAAAGCAGCCTTTTCTGCATGAATTTTTCACCTTTTTCTCGCCCATGCATTTAAGCTGACATTAGAACTTTGTTAACTTTTTCTGTGCTAACCAGAGATATAAAGTGACTATGCTCGCATTTTAACAAGGTGAAATTGGCTGATCCATGATTGGCACAAAAAACGTATCTTCAAGTCCCTAATATATGGTTTAAAAAGTGTACAGAGTGCCTTCAGGTTAAATGCCACTTGTGGATTGAAGCTAAGTATGGGTGAATTTTGCGAATTCGCAATCCGCAAAATTGCGTATTTACGGATTCGCAATCTGCAAAATTCGCAAACTCTCGCAAATTTTGCGGATTTTTTTTGTGTGTTCGCAAGTGTTTCTGCCATTTTGCAAGGGTTTTTTACCAGTTCGCAAACGCGAACTTACTTGTCGGGTAGCAACGGTCGCGACCAAGTTGTTTCTACGTCTGGTTCATCACAGCACCCTCTATTTCACCACTGCCACCCTCTGTTTCACCACTGCCACCCTCTGGCTCACCCATGCCACCCTCTAGTTCATCACTGTAGATTATAGGGGGAAAAGCACACCTGCACTGCCTCAACTGACATGAATTAATTTGGGGCTGATGAATGTGTCACTGAATTTGAGCTGGCACCTGCTTCCTTAGCTGTAAGTGCTTCCTCATTAATGATGAGCTTGAACTTTTGCACCTGCTAAGTGCTTTCAGTTTTGTAAAATTCGTTAGCACACCTGCCCTGCCTCAACTGACATGAATGAATTAGGGGCTGATTAATGTGTCACTGAATTTGAACTTCCAGTCTGGCACCTGCTTCCTTATCTGTAATTGCTTTCTGTTGCAGTGTAAATTTTTTAACAGGACCTTTGTGGCATACTTGTAGCTATTCTCTGAGCCTGCTGTGAGGGTCAGAGCAGGGTCATAGAATAGTTGCAAGTAGGCAACTGAACTCTGGAGGGGCCCCTCAGGAAGCACTACAGGGAATGGTTACTAATGATAAGATTGAACTTTTGCACCTGCTGAGTGCTTTCAGTTTTGCAAAAATCGTTTTTCTGCAATTTCGCGCGATTCGCGGAGCGTGAATTCGCGCGAGATCGAATTCGGAAGCCGCAAATTCGTGCGAATATACGATTTGTTTTTTTTGCGGCGTGTTAGTTCGCGTGATTTTTTGCGTTCCATCCATGCCCTCATTGATTTTTACATTAAAGAGACCACACAGAAAGACTCAGTCCATGCACCACTGAGTACCCGCTGGGCCAAAGGCCCAACAACAGCCAAAAAATCGAAAAATACACAAAATCACCACAATCCAATGCCATCCGTGCCCTCAATCATGTTGAAATTCATGACACCCCACAGAAAGACTCGGTCCATGCACCACTGAGTACCCCTGGGCATAATGGATGAAAGCATGGCAGACTGGGTGCAGGCCTATGGCACAACAAAGCACACTGCCTGGCTTCAAAATGGCCCCTAGACCCCCACCCACATGGCCAGGCCCTGCCTGGACCAGGCTTCAAAATGGCCCCCACCCACATGGACAGGCCCCAACACCACCCCAAAAAGTAAAAAAACACACAAAAATCACCACAATCCAATGCCATCCATGCCCTCCATGATGTTTACATTAAAGAGACCCCACAGAAAGACTCAGTCCATGCACCACTGAGTACCCCTGGGCAAAAGGCCCTAACAACAGCCAAAAAATCAAAAAACACACACAAATCACCACAATCCAATGCCATCCATGCCCTAAATGATGTTGAAATTCAACAAAACAGTTGCATCATGCACCCATAACTAACCCTGGTCCTACTGGATATTGTGGCTACCCACAATATATTGTATTTATTGTTCTGAAAAAGTTCCAAAATTGTAGTTGCAGCAACTGTAATGCCCCAAACAAACAACATCATCTTACTTGTGAAATTTCTAATCCAAAAGTGATCCAAAGAAAGTCAAAAAGGCCTCAAATCCAAATATCCAGCAGCATCCACAAAAAGTAATCCTTCCAGGTCAAGATCCAAATCAAAGTGACCAGGACATGAACAAAGCACTGGGAGGAGCCTGCTGGACAGGGACAGGAAGTTGGAGATTGTGGAGCACTTCCTTCCTCCCACCCCCCCCCCCAAAATGGACTCCTTGCAAAAAGAAGTGCAGGCAAATGTCAACCTGAGGAGTTATTCTGATACAAATCATAATTTTCAAGGTTTATGCTGCCTGCTGGTGGATTTCTTGTGCGAAATTGCAAATTTTGCAATCTTGCAATTGCGAGATTGTCACTGCCCGCCGCATCTACGTGTTCGCAAGTGTTTACTCCTGCGATGCGTGATCACGGGCCTTTATAACGTACTCGCATTGACAAACTCTCGCTGTGCAAGGTGGCAAGCCGCGATGAATTAATCGCGGTCGACAAACTCCCGCGGGATACCGCAGCAAGATCCAAAATGGCGCAGCACACGCAAACATGGAGAAAAACAACTCTTCAAACGCTGAATGACGGTAAGTGAACGCCGCGCGCCGCAAAATTGTATAATTTTGTATTTGTCAAGCGCGACCAAGCAAAAAAATCCGCTTCGCGCGAATTTTCGGCAAATTCGCGAGAGTTCGCGGATTTTACGCCCATGCTTAATTGAAGCACCTAGTGTGCCATTCACTAAATGGCTATGCATACATGGCTTTAGGCCTGCCCTGTGTGACCTGACTGTTTCAGTGTAGAGATGCACTGTGACCTTTCCAAATAAACTCTTACTGACAGTTAAAAACCTTTCTTTTAAATATTAATAAGCCACCCCTATGCAGACCTTGTAGCCCACAAGGTGGGGTGTATAGTTTTAAAGGTTTGACATGTAGGGAGATCATGTTAACGTGTCCCTAGAGTGACAAAGACCTGAAGCTATTCTCATTGTGGAAGGCCAGGCTGTCACATGTAGAAAATCATATACAGATTGAAATGCTAGAAGAGAACCCCAGGAATGGGACCACTATTTTTTATATTTATTAAACATCCAATTCAATTGTGAAGTAGGAGGTTTTACAAATATTATGGAAAAGTAGCTTTTCGAAACATACCCTTTACCTGTCTGAACTTTCAGAAGGCAATTAGCAAACGTCTACAAGATCTCAGCATGTGCCCAGCCTAGAATAGGTGTAAGGATTTTCTAAAATGCCACCCAGGAGCAAATTATGCCCTGACCTGAATGGAAAGAGAAGACTTAGCTGAATTCCGTAGAATATGCGGAATGGGTGCTGTGGGCATCCCTTTTGACAATACTGTGTCAAATCCAGCTTGACAGGTCTGTTGATCCACATGTACCATTCGGTGAATATTTGAAATGGAGAAAATAGCCGACTTAAGTTTCTGGCAATGTTGTGAGTACAGTGCCTATCTCAAGCTGGATTTTAGTTTTGGATGTAGGAGCACACTATGATTATCATTGTACACTCCCACCACACACACCCACACTCTAAGCCCTCAGAGCCCAAAATTAGTGTGACCAAAGACGTTCACCATTTTTTCAATTCCCTGACACACAGCATTTTGGGCCTGTTTGCAGTAAGTAAAAAAAAGTCAGTAGAGTTGTTCCAGAAACTTATATTCCATTGGTTAGCATGGGTCAGGAGTCTCCCACACCCACAAGCTCACAACCAGGATAAATGGACACCTGCAGTCACCCCACATCACCCCAAAAACCCTTCCAATCCCACAAACTCATTAGCCATATATTAAATAAATACCAAATATCATGTTTTTAATCATTTATCTGCAAAAATGTTTTCAATCAATACAAAAAATGAAATCGTTAATTTTTAGCCAAACCATAAAAAAGTTTACATTATTAATCCATACTTTGTAGAAAAGCCCCCACCAACGCAATCCTAATCAAGACCCAGTTTAGTCCAAACATTCATGTTGTGTATCTCAGTCCCAAAACTTAGGAGGGAGTCTATAATCCTTCCTCCTTATGTGGCCAACAACAGAAGGCAGTTAAAAGTGTTGATGTACATTTAGGTGGCCCATACATAATTCTTCTTTCAGATTCATCAGGACTAACAGTTGCAAAGATGAGGTATGAAAATCTTCAATCAAACAATGAAATCAAAGGCAAGTCTTACAAAAAAAACCAATATGTATATATTGAAACAAGCACAAGATGCAGCGGAAGATACAGTATATCTGTTGGTCTCTTTAACTTTCCAATTATTACTGTTGCTTTTGTTGAATCACAGTTATTTAGGGCAGATGTTCATCTTTTAAGAAATTGCTCTTATAATAAAACCCATTCAACATACTGAAGCTCATCAGTCATACTTGAATTAAAACCAAAAATATTTTTTTTTTACTCCATACGTGTGATATATATATATACATCCTTCCCTCCTTAAATCTAAATTCATTCTGAGGCTTTACTCAGATGTAAAAAAATTAAAATGGCATAAACAGATTTGCTTTTTATATTGTCAAATTTGTAGTGACCCATTCTAGTCGACTAGATAGTCAAAACTATCAATTAATCCTGCTTGTCGCCTCCTCATATGCCCTAATACATAAACAAATTAAAGTACCACATGTTTGTGCCCTACTATTAATAACGTTTTAAAATTATTGGCCAATAGACACATTATTGGCTAATGGCAGGCATCTCATGTTCCTTCTGGAGTAGCTCAATTAGGACAGCAATTCAGGCACCCACTTAGAACAGGTTGTGCCACTAAGTATTATCAGTATATTCAGAATATCATGGTACAAGAATATCGAGGATAGAATATTGAGGGACAAAATATTGAAAGGTAGGTACATATATCAGAGTACAGATTTACTAGTCCTAACTCCAAATTCTGAAGCCTTGAAGATATTTATGTTCCTCGGCACATATATGTGGAGTTAGGCATGGAAAATCAAATCTATATATACTTGTCGATAGCTTAGATTAAATATTTTGTCTATGATATTCTGTGCCATCGGCTTGCTGGTTTCTATATACAGGATGAACACTTTCAGTACACTTTCTAGACCTGCAGATGATCAGCAAAGGAGTGGACCTACTGTCTTTGAGCTGAGAGGGGCCCTGAAGGACTGGATCTGCTCGCTCTTGTAAATAGGATAAAAACGTGGACTTCAAGGGACAGTTCTCTGACGTCTTATGTGGATATGGTAAGAGAAAAAGCTGCAAGATGTATTTTCTGTCACCCTGTGTGTCTCTGTGTTCCTCCACTATGGTCCTGGAGCCTTTGGCAGTGTACTCCTGTGGCTGATTGTGACTTAAAAGTCTAAATCAGTGGGTAAAATCTTTAATAGGGATGAACCAGGTAGGTATATTTGATCCTCGCTCCATTGCGGTCAGGCTGAAATTGCACCTAGATCCCGCTCTTCAATGTCCATAGACTGTCATTTGCCCCTAGCACATTTTGGTACTATTTATGCTGGCCATTTTTTGCCATTTTAGTATTTCATTTATTAGATTTTGCTCTATTTTCTATTTATATTTTACTGTTCTGGTACTGCATAAATAATTTACACATTGCCCTAAGTTAAGACTGTCTGTTCTATGACATAGATACTGGGGAGTTGAACTCAGGTTAATTTAGTGATTTTGAGTGTTCACTCTGACAAGAGTTATGAATATTCCTTGAGGTGGACAGTCACCCATCACAAATAATAATCCAATTTCATACACTAGTGTCAAACTAATTGCCAAGTACCTCATTGTCTTTTGCATTCACCACAATGCTCCGACACAACTTAAGGGCCACCACTACATGACTGGACCCCCTCATTCATACAAGCTATATTTACCACATAGGTCAGACTTCAAACCAATAACATGCTAAACATAGTACCTAGTAGCATAGAATGTGTACTGGTAAATCAAACATTCAGCTCGCAGAGCACTATGGCACAAAGAAGCAGATTTTTATTGTTACTGAACTTATTGGTACACATTGTATTGAATTCAGAAGAATGAGAAACTGTGTGACCATCAGTTTAAAGACAGATTCTGGCAGTGGAGGCATAAATAATAACATACTACACAATTGGATACTTTCCTTTCTGTTGTTTCACCATTAATTAATGGATTAAAAACAACTAACTACACAATTGTACATTTATCCATTGTGTTCAAAGACTTTTTTGGGGGCGAAAGTAGGCGGAGTTTTCACAAACCATCTTTTATTGAACATAGGATACTCTACTTGGCAGTGTTCCTTTCTTTTTGCTGATCGGCCTCAGGGGAGAATGGTTCATCTTTAGTTCTGTTCAGGTACACATGCAGTGGGTTTGCTTCCAGCTGTTGCATGTGTGAGAGAAGAATCCCCTGTCGAGGCAAGGGTTAAAATAGTTCAATAGAAGGTTGTGAGATGCTACAAGTTTGAGAACACCAGGGGCATTAATATCCCATTCATAGCAAGGGGTCTTATTTATTTTGCCTTGCAAACATGAATGTATTTATGCAATTACAGTATGTGTTTTCATATTCAAAGTCATCTGCATCAATCTGTATTTTCTAGCAGTGAAATCGCCAAGTCTCATTTGGACATTAGTTTGCTTTTATTTAGTTGCTAACTATTTTATATATTTTTGAAAGAAATACTCATCAGCTGTTTCATACTGCATATGAGAATCATATCTCGTTCGCAGTGTGGGTGGGTTGTCTGTTAACTATTTGTAGAACGCTCAGGTTCCGCTTCTGAAAACATGCATAGAATGTCTGCAGTGTGTCCGAGCCATAAAACCAATGTCCATTATTCCAGTAACTATTGCAGGCCTTTCATTCCCAAATTGCCCTCTAGGCAAAAATGTCTCTCTTTAATATACTTTGTAGCAAAATGCCTCTTTTAGAACGGTCACCTCAATTTTGCTGCGGTTTTGTTTTGACTCTGCAAAACAGACCCCAGTGCATGTGCACTGATCTCTAAAATATGGTGAAAGTAGTTATTATCTTAATTGGCATATTTAAGTTATCTATAAGTCCAATGTATATGGGGCCCAGTGAAATATTAAGGGAAGGTACTTTTTGGAAAGTTCCATTTTCCCTGTCTAAAGCCTCCGGAGGGTAATTTGCATTAGTCTCCATCTGCAGTCTTCTGAGTGCTTAGCTCTAAATCAGGTGTGAAAACTTCTCCCTGAGTTAGGGACATATTTCTATTCCTCTGGCAGGATGGACATTTGGGCAGTGCCCAGGAACTTGAGTAACTTCAATGAGTGTTCCCATGTCACATGCAAATGTTAGCAGACACCAAGACAGGCCCTTCTTTTGTTCCCCTATTCATCCAGGTTCCAATCACAGTGCGTAGGGAGCTGCCATCAGGATTGGGTGAAGAGACCACAGAGGAGGAGTTGCTAAGTTACCTTTCTAAACCTATTTGGTGAGCACAAAAAATGTATGCAAAGGGCGAAGGTTTTTTGCATCCTGGATTTAGAGGGGCACTCTGGAATTATTTGCAGAAGGGCACACAGGGACTGCTGCAAATATGGTTAGATGAACCCTGTAAACATTTTCCTTATTGGTTGGGGGGACAATAGTCAACCCCACCCACAGGCTAGTTCTGGGTATAAATGTGGCACCCCTGGGCATGCTCTTTAGGACACTCTGCACCTGTGGAAGAATAAATGCACCTGCTATTGGAGACGCATGAGGAGCTCGCAGGGCTGGATCTGCTCCCTCTTGTACCCAGGGCAAAGAAGTGGACTCCAAGGGCCAGTTGGCTGACCTCCTGTTAAGATACTGGGATACAACTAACCCTGGGCGCAGTTCGCGTTGTACACTACGCGTAGCTAGGCGAGGTGCACTTCGCACTACGCGAGCTACGCAGAGCTGCGCGATCTGCATAGTGCACTGTGCAAAATGCTGTTCGCACTGATTGCATAGTGCTGCCTCCATGGTACTGCAGACACAACACCACCAGCCTGGTGGTGTACTGATATTACGATAGTCAGGATGCAGCTGACCTGCTGCAACAGCTGTCTGGCATTCAGACCACCAATATCATAATCAGGCCTTAAATACCAAGGTAAAACTTCTGACCGGAATGAACCTGCTTGATGTATCTCGCCCATGCTCCATCGCAGTCAACCTCAAATCAAACCTAGGTCCCGGTCTACCGCAACCATTTGATCGTGGTGGGCACTTAACTTTTATAGGAGATGTTTTTATTCAAAACTTTAAAAGGTAATAATTCCTATTCCCTTGATTAAATATTTGTTGTTTTTGTGCCATTTTTTCATTAAATTATTGTTTATTTTAAAAAATTTGAGTGGGTTTTTATTGTGTTGTGTTTTCAACTCTTTACCTGTTTTGACACTTCTAAATGCTTTACAATTTTTCTTGTTTGCTTTGTGCCACAGCTGCCAGGGATTGAGCTCAGGTTTATATTACTGACACTTTACTGGACCTAACAAGATAGAGACATTATTACTTATGATGGCTTCCCATCTACCTCAGCTAATATTCCGCTTTTTCACCTACTTGTTCTTTATATCTAGCTTCTATCTTCTTCATCTTTGAGGCTTTAGTGGTTGCCTAAAAGACCTCTTTTTTAAATCATCCCCACTTCAAAGGCACAACTCGGTATAAGTACTGAGACTCTGATCCGCCCAGATCAGACACTTCTGGACTTACAACTGGACTCTGTCTGAAGAAATGTTGTGCTGCATTAAGGAATGACATAATGCTGGAGTGCTGATCTGATCTGATAGGCTTGCTTTTCTGCTGAGCTGCCCTGCTACCTGTTGATCTATTACCCTGCTGAGGTAAGCTGGACTCTGCCTTACAAATGAAATGATGTCCAAGGGCTTGTTGGTTTGCCTCCTGTTGCTCAAGACTGACTGATATCAAAGTCTCTGCCGCAGCTCCTCTGCCTGGTTCACTGGATGTGGACTCACATACTTGCACCAGAGAAATCGAGTCTGCGTGTAGCAGAGCCAACGCATCAGCCCTGTTGCAGGAGTAGAAGTGGGTGCATAGCACTAGGAACTGCAGCATCAAGTCAGGAACCACCGCTTCAGAACCAACACATCGCCGCCACTACATGGAGAAGATTGATGCATCACCCTTCCAGTGTGGATTAATCTGGCCCATCTTCTTCGGAACCACCACACTCTGAAACGGTGCTTTGTTCAACTGAACCAACACATCATCACCACTGCATGAAGACAAATCGATGCATCACCTCGACTGCAGGCCCAACATTAACGCATTGCTCATCTGCATTTCATATCTCACCACAGCGACCAAGATACTCTGTGTGGCTCTTGGTCCCGGCCTGTGTTCCATCACTGTGGGCTTCATCTGTTGACTTCGCCCCAGTCCAGCATGACCAGAGAACCCCCATTGGCGCTTATTGCTTTAAAGCGCTAGAACTCTTATTATTCTTTAAAAATGTATATCTCAACTTCTACTTATTGGATGGTTGTTGTTTTGGTCTTGAATTATATATACAATCATAATCTATTTTTCTAAACCTGTGTGGAGTCTTTTTGTAGTGTTTCCATTGAGTTACTGTGTGTGTGTGTTTCACAAACACTTTACACATTGCCTCTTTAGATAAGCCTGACTGCTCTGTTCCAAGCTACCAAAGGGTGCACAGAGGTTATCTTTTAGTGTGTACCTAGCTTACCCTGACTAGAGTGGAGGTTCCTGTCTGGACTTGGTGCATACCTCTGCCAACCAGACACCCTATTTCTAACTACCCTACATAGGTTAGTTCTGTCTATGAGTTTGTGAATTAAACTACCCAAAATACTGTACTGCCTGTACAAGAAGGATATTTCATCTCTCCAAAGCTTTATTTGAAATGAACATCTTGTCAAATGTATTGCAGGTGTATTATCTTTATAGTTTTATAGACACTGCCTATACAAGGAAGTTTTCTAAAATTGCCAAACTATTTTTTCCTGAAAGCGACTTCAGAACATTCATACATACATTCAATTACATATTTATTTAATTTCCAAAGATTATTGGACATTCGGTCCCTTAATATGGTGGTGCCTGACCGGTATCGCCTCGGGCGAGTGTCCAACCTACTACATGTTGGTGGTCCCACTTGCCCGATTGGAATGCGACCAGCAGGAGGTTGAAAAACTGCTCTTGTTCATTGCGGATTGTGCCACAGCCCTAGAAAAGGGTCGCAGTACAAGCTGCAGTGGAAAAGGGCAGTTCCTGTACCATGTGCAAGGCACCATGTGGTGCCTGGTACACTGTTCATAGATGTTTGGGGAGCATCAAATGTGCCCCCTTGGCCACATAGCAGAGGCCCACGGAAGACAGAGGCCCTGCTAGCGGCCACCACAGTCCCATTTTATCTGCCTTTACATGGCGGTCGGACCACTGGCCAACGGGCTCCTTGAGCCCATGAGAAGCCAGTCGAAATGACCAGCCAGTTTGACTTCTGACCTCCTATATTGTAATTGGGCGGTCAGAAGTCAAACCAGCGATGTCGGTCGTTAAGTCTCCGACCTGTGGTTGGAGACTTTCTTACTAGCATCATATTAGGGCCCTTAATGGTATTGGTATAGGCATAAAATATATACTTTTTGTTATATTTTTATATTATTTAAACATGTTGAAATGACAATATAAATTACAATTATTAGTTAAATATTTGTTTTTTAAGTATATATGTATATATATATATATATATATATATATATATATATATATATATATATGTTTATTACCTACTGACAGTCACCAGTAGGTAGTTATAGTTAGGACCTAGTTTCCATAGGAAACCAGCGACATTCTATTGGGAATAACTTTGGCGCTGATGATGAATCTTCGCGAATTTCTCAAAGAAGATGGCCTGCTCCACTCCGCTCCTTCCCTAAAAGGTTTGGGGGGATTCGTCAAGTGGGGGCTGAGAAAAAAAGGGGGTCCCAAAACGTGTTTTCCCCATGTTATTTTCCATAGGACACGGCTACAGCCCGAACGGCTGAACGGAATTACAAGAAATTTGGCAAAATGGAAGAGTCTGATTCGCAGATCACGCTTTTGCTCAAATGGTGTAAATCCCTCCAGTATTTCCTGAGAAAATCATAAGGAAAAAAATATATATATCTATAGGCGCGCACCGTGCGTGCACTCGTGCGCGCACAGTACATGAATCAGGTGTGCGCGAGCGGAATTCTGATTTGCTGTTAGACGTCTTTCAACATTCCAATCGGTCGAAATCAGGAAATGTTGGCCGCCATTTTGTGTCCGAGACAGAAGAGAGCGGAAAACAAACGTGAAAAGGGGGCAGGGTAGAGAATCCCTGACCCCCTAGGCCTTCTCAGGGGGTCCCTGAAGGACCCCAAAGGGCCCCAATTTTTTATTTATTTTTTAAAAAATCACAGGGTGCGCGCACGTTGCACGGACCCCGAGGCAAAATTGAGTGAAAAACAAAAGTGGAGAACGTGAAAAGGGGGCAGGGTAGAGACTTCCTGACCCCCCAGGCCTTCTCAGGGGGTCCCTGAAGGACCCCGAAGGTCAATACAATTTGTTTGTTTGTTTTTTTAATCGTGAGGTGCGCGCACGTTGCACGCACCCTCGAGGCAAAAATTTGCGAGGTGCGCGCACGTTGTGCCGACGTCAGAATCCCCCCCCAAAAAATACAGTTAAATAACAAGTTTGAGTGTTTAGATGTTGGTTGGCTTTAAAAAGAGCTGTTGTGTTCATTGAGTGTTTTTTGTACCTACAAGTAAGTACTGATGCAGAGTCTCAAATTCAAGAGGAAGACTCTGTTTCCCTCATCTGTGAAATGTACACCGTCTCCTCTATAAATTCCTTGCATGTTGTAACGCAAGTTGTTGTGGTATATAGAACCCATACCATAGTCTCTGAGGAAAGCACAAACAGACTTATTCACATGTTTCCTTGCTTTCTCAATCTGTGGACAATATTGGTTGGACCAGTTCCATTTTTGCCTTGGGCATATATTAGAATTTACAAAGGCAGTTTGTGGAAAAAGTGACATCAATTGCCCAAAGGTGTTCTTTAAAAGCATTTCCAGACCTACCCCCGTCAAAGTGCCTAGGTCATTGCCACCACAGTGCACAATTATGAGGTCAGGGTGTGGGAGATGCAAAAAGGATTTTACCAATGGCATCAATTGGTGACAACTCAATCCTCTCTGGCCAATCCACATAATATCCACATTTGGTAAATCAAGGTTGAGAAAGCATCTATTTGTTGCATACCTTTCACTCCAGAAAATATAGCTGAGTCCTACAATCCACACTCTAAGTATCTTGAAGGGAGATCTGGTTGTACTCAGATGGGCTCTGGAAATGAAATGGCAGTTTGAAAAGTAGTAGTTTAGAAGAAAATGTGGATGAGATTCAGTGCACTTGAAAAAGAGTAAATGATTGGTGGTTTCTGTAAATTCAACATTGAAAACTAGGGTGCATGCTACTATTTTTTTTAAAGGAGAAATGCTAATGGTTGAGAGAAAGTGATTGAAAGGAACATTGCACAGGATTCGCTGCTGTTTTGAAAAGTCAAGCACCCTTGCTGGTTTGTTTTGCAGATGAACTTTTCACCTTTGTGTTCAATCAATCAATCAATCACAAAAATGTGTAGAGCGCGCTACTCACCCGTTAGGGTCTCAAGGCGCTGGGAGGGAGGGGAGTTGCTACTGCACGAACAGCCAGGTCTTGAGTTGTTTCCTGAAGGAGAGATGGTCCTGGGTCAGCCGTAGGGGGGTGGGGAGGGAGTTCCATGTCTTGGCCGCCAGGTAGGAGAAGGATCTTCCTCTGGTAGTGGCTTTGCGAATTCGTGGGACGGCAGCGAGAGCGAGGCTGGTGGATCGGAGCTGGCGGGTGGGTGTGTAGAATGTGAGGCGGCTGTTGAGGTATTTGGGGCCCATGTCGTGAAGAGCCTTGTGTGCATGGGTGAGGAGTCTGAACGTGATCCTCTTGCTGACGGGGAGCCAGTGCAGGTCTTTCAGATGGGCAGAGATGTGGCTGTGATGGGGGATGTCCAGGATGAGTCGTGCAGAGGCGTTCTGTATGCGCTGGAGTCTTTTCTGGAGTTTGGCTGTGGTTCCCACATAGAGGGTGTTCCTGTAGTCGAGTCGGCTGTTGACGAGGGCTTGGGTGACCGTCTTCCTGGTGTCGGTGAGGATCCACCGGAAGATCTTTCGGAGAATGCGCAGGGTGTTGAAGCAGGATGACGAGACGGCGTTGACTTGCTTGGTCATCGTGAGGGATGAGTCCTGGATGAAGCCCAGGTTGCGTGAGTGGTCCGTGGACTTGGGGGCGGTGTCCAGCGTGGAGGGCCACCAGGAGTCATCCCAGGCTGAGGGGGATGGTCCCAGGATGAGGACTTCCGTCTTGTCTGAGTTCAGTTTCAGACGTCTGAGCTTCATCCATTCTGTGACGTCTTTCATTCCTTCCTGGAGCTTGGCTCTGCCGGTGGCGGGGTCGTTGGTGAGGAAGAGGATATGCTGGGTGTCGTCAGAGTAGGAGATGATGTTAAGGTTGTGTTGGCGTGCGATGGCTGCGAGAGGGGTCATGTAGACGTTGGAGAGGGTGGGGCTGAGCGAGGATTTTTGAGCAACGCCGCAGATGACTTCGGTGGTTGTGGATCGGAAGGGGGGGAGGCGGACTCTCTGGGTTCTTCCGGTGAGGAATGAGATGATCCATTCCAGGGCAGTTCCTTGGATTTCGGAGTTGCTGAGGCGTCGTATCAGGGTGCGGTGGCATACGGTGTCGAAGGCTGCTGAGAGGTCCAGGAGGATGAGGGCAGCTGTGTCACCATTGTCGAGCAGGGACCTGATGTCGTCAGTAGCTGCTATGAGGGCGGTTTTGGTGCTGTGGTTTGCTCGGAAGCCGGACTGCGAGGGGTCGAGGGATCCGTTAGTCTCGAGGAAGGCAGAGAGTTGCTTGTTGACGGTCTTCTCGATGACTTTGGCCGGGAAAGGGAGGAGCAAGATGGGGCGGAAGTTCTTGAGGTCCGTGGGGTCCGCGGTGGGTTTCTTCAGGAGGGCGCTGAGCTTGGCATGTTTCCAGCTCTCCGGGAAGGGGGCGAATGCGAAAGAGCTGTTGATGATGTTCCGGAGTTGGGGTGCGATGATGGAGTCGGCTTTGTTGAAGATGTGGTGTGGACAGGGGTCGGTTGGGGAGCTGGAGTAGATGGTGTTCATCATGTGGGTGGTGTCTTCGGTGCTGACCGGGGTCCAGGTCCAGAGGGTGGTGGTGGAGGATGCTGGTTCGGTGGTAGGGTGTGTGGTCTGTTTGCCGAAGCTGTTGTGTATGTCGGTGATCTTGCGGTGGAAGAACGAGGTGAGTGAGTCGCAGAGGTCTTGCGAGGGTGTGATGTCGTGGTTGCAGGCGCTGGGGTTGGAGAACTCTTTAACAATGCTGAAAAGTTCCTTGCTGTTGTGGGTGTTGTTGTCCAGTCGTTCTTTGAATGTTGTCCTTTTGGTGGTGTGGATCAGCTGGTGATGTTTGCGGGTGGCGTCCTTGAGGGCTGTCATGTTTTCTGCTTTCTGGTCACGGCGCCAGGCTTTCTTGAGGGTGCGGCAGGTTTTCTTGGAGTGTTTGAGGTCGTTGGTGAACCATGAGGTTTCTTGCTGCCGGGTCTCTTGGGAGGGTTCTTCAGTGGTGCCAGGTCATTGGCGCAGTTGGTGCGCCACTGTGTGAGGTTGCGGGCTGCTTCGTTGGGGTCCGTCGTGTTGGTGGGAGGGTTCCGGCTGAGGGAGGTGGTGAGCTGATCGGCCGTGATCTTGCTCCAGCTTCTGCGGGGAACCTGTTGCGGGTGGTGGAGGGACGTGGTTCTCCTGAAGTTGAAGTGGACGCAGCTGTGATCTGTCCAGTGTAGTCTGGTGGAATGGCTGAAGGAGATGTGCTTGCTGGAGGAGAAGATGGGGTCAAGCGTGTGGCCGGCGTAGTGAGTGGGGGTATTCACCAGTTGCTTGAGTCTGAGGTTGGCGAGGTTGTCCAGCAGGGCGGCGGTATTGCTGTCATTATTGTTCTCCAGGTGGAAGTTGAGGTCCCCCAGGAGGATGTAGTCGGAGGAGGTGAGGGCGTGCGGGCTGGCGAAGTCTGCGATGGCTTCACTGAATTATGTGCATGGTCCCAGGGGTCTGTAGATGAGAGTGCCTCTCAGGGTGGTCTTAGGGTCGGTGTGTATCTGGAAGTGAAGGTGCTTGGCGGAGTTGGTCGTGATGCGGATGGTGTTTCTGTGGACGATGGCGATGCCTCCTCCGGTTTGGTTGACGCGGTTCCTCCGGGTGATCTTGTAGCCATCCGGGATAGCTATGGCAATGTCAGGGGCTGAGGAGGCGTTCATCCAGGTTTCTGTGAGGAAGGCGACGTATGGTGAAGTTGTGTTGAGGAGGTTCCAGAGTTCAATGGCATGCCTGTGGACGGAGCGGGTGTTGAGCAGGATGGACTTGAGGTGATCGTTGCTGGCGCTTGGCTTGGCGGGTACGGTACAGGTTCGGAGGCATGTAAATTTGCAGGCTTGGCAGGTGAAGGGTCCGTGGGTGAGTTTCGGGGTGGCTCGGTGGCAGGCGGAGTTCCGGCCGGCGTTGAGTGCGTGGAGGCCTCGTAAGTCCGACTGGTGGGCTGGCATCAAAGAGGAGCAGGGGTCCTGGCGCTGGGCGCGGTCCAGGCGTGGACGGGCGTAGACGAACTTGCCTTTGTTGCACCTTTGGCACGCCAGCGGCGAGCCCGCTGCGCGTGTCCGCTGCGCTTCCGCGTGGCTTCCTCCATAGAGGCTAAGTGGGAGGGGGGAGCAGCTGGGAGGTGGGAGCGGGGCGGGCAAAGGGCGAGGGAAGGGAAGGGATTACAGAAGGAAAAACGGGCGGGGGAGCAGCGGCGGGGAGCGTGGGGTGGTGGGGGGGTCAAGGGGCGCAATGGGAAGTCGGAAACCACAGAAATACAAAATAAAAATACAGCGACATGAACCCAATTACAGCAGCACAATACAATCACAATTACGATCACAATACCTGTCCCAGGGGCAGGGGCACACCAGTGGCAGGCTCCAGCCAGCAGGAGGGGGTCACAGAGGCACAGGGGGAGCCGTGCGGCGTCTGGGGTGACCAGAGGTCAGGTCACAGCCACTGCTGCGTGGTTTTCTCCATAAGAGGACAAGTGGGAGGGAGGAGCAGCCGGGAGGCGGGAGCAGGGCAGGCCAAGGGCGAGGGAAGGGAAGGGATTACAGAAGGAAAAATGGGTGGGGGGGCAGCAGCGGAGACCGTGGGGTGGGGGGGTCAAGGGGCGCAAGGGGAAGCCGGAAACCACAGAAATACAAAATAAAAATACAGCGACAGAAACCCAATTACAGCAGCACAATACGAGCACAATTACGATCGCAATACCAGTCCCAGGGGCAGGGGCACACCAGCGGCGGGCTCCAGCCAGCAGGAGGGGGTCATGGAGGCACAGGGGGAGCCGTGCAGCGTGTGGGGTGACCAGAGGTGTTCAGTTAGGTGTCTATGGAGTGTTACCATGGTAACAGGCAGAGAGAGCAGTGGGAGAAGGTTGAATTTTATGTGAGATTGAAAGTGTTTCAATGTAGAACTAATTAAAATGTTAGTTTGGTTTTTAATTTGTGTAGGAAGATATTTATTATTATATTATTTATTATCTTCAAGATTAGAGTGTAAAATGAGAGGGAGCTATTCCATTTTGTGCTTGCTGTGACTGGTGCACTATTCAGAGATTCTGCTTAAGAAAATCTGCTGTGTGATTGACACTGTTCTAAAACTACAAAAGCATTTTTAAATGTGAGTTGTTAATTTGTAAGGGGATTTATGTTGTGCAGTTTAAGTTAAATTGAAAAATGTATTCTAATGTGGAAGCAGGAGTTTATTTGAACTGAGTCTAATTTAGAATTTGTATGCTTTGGGAAAAATATTGTGAGAGGAGCATTTGGTATGTTGATGTGTTTGAGGAGATTTTTTTTGCAGTACAGTGCTGTTGTTAAAAATGATATAATAATTTGCGTAGTTGATGTGTTTTAAAATATGGCAAAAGATGTAGTCTTGGAGTGAGTCATTCCTTATGACAGTTAGTGCTATAAAGTCGAAAGCAGCATGTGTGTCAGGCCTCTGAATTCCCAAATAGTCTCCATGCTGTGTAATAAAGATCCTGGGTGTGCTGTAGAAATTGCATACCAACTTTTTCAGTAGCATGTAGAAATTATTTCAGTGAATTCTCATTTCTTCATTCTTAGTCCCACCTTGAGCCCCTACACTGCCTGAACAGTACTGCATGGGAAACAACCTTTACAACGCAACTTTTACAACTCACTGCCATTACAACAAAACGTTTAAAACGCAACATCCATTACATAGCTTGCCATTACACCTCAACCATTACAACGCATGATACTACAACGCATGCCATTACAATGCATGTCATTACAACACAGCCATTACAACGCATACCATTACAACGCATACCATTACCATCCAACATTTACCCTACTGCTGCACCCCCTGGAGTTAGAATAGTAATTTTTACCCTTACACTTTCCAATACTTACCCTACTCTTGCACCCCCTGGAGTTAGAATAGTAATTTTTACCCCTACACTATGCAATACTTACCATGCATGAAATGTAATGTTATGCGTTGTAATGGTATGCGTTGTAATGGAATGCGTTGTAAAGGTAGTTATAAAAAATTTGTTGTAATGGTATGCGTTGTAATGAAATGAGTTGTAATGGATGTTGCGTTGTAAAAAATGCGTTGTAAAGGTGTGCATTGTAAAAGTATGCGTTGTAACTTCTTACAACCCCACTGCACTGTCCTAAAATGTGAAACAGCACTCCCAGCAAGACTCTCTTTCACTGTAGTAATCATTTTACGGAATTGCAAGGCATACTGTCATGTGTCTAAGATCACAGTGTGAGTGAGAATTCATTTCAGAAAAATGTGGCAGAATAATTTGCTTTGTTGATGAGTTTTAAAATCTGGTAAAAGATGTAGTCACGGATTGAGTTCTTCCTTGGGACAGTTAGTGCTATAAAGTCCAAAGCAGCATGTGTGTCAGGCCTCTGAATTCTAAAATAGTCTCCATGCTGTGTAATAAAGATCATGGGTGTGCTGTAGAAATTGCATACCAACTCTCTCTGTAGCATGTAAAAATCATTTCAGTGAATTCTCATATCTTCATTCTTAGTCCCACCTTGAGCCCCTACACTGCCGGAACACCACTGCACAGGGAAAAACCTTTACAACGCAACTTTTACAACTCAACATCCATTACATAGCATGCCATTACAACACAACCATTACAACGCATGACACTACAACGCATACCATTACAATGCATGTCATTATAACGTAGTTATTACAACGCATACCATTACAATGCATACCATTTTCATCCAACACTTGCCCTACTAATGGTAATGGTTGCGTTGTAATGGCATGCTATGTAATGGATGTTGTGTTGTAAAAGTTTCGTTGTAAAGGTGTGTGTTGTAAAAGTATGCATTGTAACGTCATCCAACCCCACTGCACTGTCCTAAAATGTGAAACAGCACTCCCAGCAAGACTCTCTTTCACTGTAGTAATCATTTTACGGAATTGCAAGGCATACTGTCATGTGTCTAAGATCACAGTGTGAGTAAGAATTCATGTCAGAAAAATGTGGCAGAATAATTTACTAGTGCTATTTCACATTTTAAGACAGTGCAGTGGGGTTGTATGATGTTACAACGCATACTTTTACAACACACACCTTTACAGCGCATTTTTTACAACGCAACATCCATTACAACTCATTTCATTACAACGCATACCATTACAACAAATTTTAAAAAAATACCTTTACAACGCATTCCATTAAAATGCATACTACCTTTACAACTCATACCATTACAACGCATAACAATAAATTGCATGTATGGAAAGTATTGCATAGTGTAGGGGTAAAAATTACTATTCTAACTTCAGGGGGTGCAACAGTAGAGTAATTGTTAGATGGTAATGGTATGCGTTGTAATGGTATGCGTTGTAATGACTGCGTTATAAAGACATGCATTGTAATGATATGCGTTGCACTGTCATGCGTTGTAACGGTTGCGTTGTAATGGCATGCTATGTAATGGATGTTGCGTTGTAAAAGATTTGTTGTAATGGTAGTGCGTTGTAAATGTTGCGTTGTAAAGGTTGTTTCCCGTGCAGTGGTGTTCAGGTACTATAGGGGCTCAAGGTGGGACTGAGAATGTCGAAATGAGAATTCGCTTAAATAATTTCTACATGCTACTGAAAAAGTTGGTATGCAATATCTACAGCACACCCAGGATCTCTATTACACAGCATGGATACTATTTTGGAATTCACAGGCCTGGCACACATGCTGCTTTGAACTTTCTAGCACTAAATGTCCTAAGGCCTGACACACTCCATGACTACATGTTTTGCCATATTTTAAAACACATCATCTAAGCAACATTTTTTTGCCACATTTTTCTGAAATGAACTCTAATTTACACTGTGATCTTAGACACATGACAGTATGCCTTGCAATTCCGTAAAATGATTACTACAGTGAAAGAGAGTCTTGCTGGGAGTGCTGTTCACATTTTAGGACAGTGCAGTGGGGTTGGATGACGTTACAACGCATACTTTTACAACGCACACCTTTACAACGCATTTTTTACAATGCAACATCCATTACAACTCTGAAACAGCACTCCCAGCAAGACTCTCTTTCACAGTAGTAATCATTTTACGGTATTGCAAGGCATACTGTCATGTGTCTAAGATCACAGTGTGAGTCAGAATTCATTTCAGAAAAATGTGGCAGAATATTTTGCTTAGTTGATGTGTTTTTAAATGATGGGAATACATGTAGTCATAGAGTGAGTCAGTCCTTAGGACATTTAGTGCTATAAAGTCCAAAGCAGCATGTGTGCCAGGACTCTGAATTCCTAAATATTCTCCATGCTGTGTAATAAAGATCCTGGATGTGCTGTAGAAATTGCATACCAAATCTCTATGTAGCATGTAGAAATCTTTTCAGTGAATTTTAATTTGTACATTCTCAGTCCCATCTTGAGTCCCTATACTGCCTGAACACCACTGCACGGGAAACAACCTTTATAACACAACTTTTACAACGCACTACCATTACAACCAAACTTTTACAACGCAACATCTATTACATAGCATGCCATTACAACGGAACTATTACAATGCATGACATTACAACGCATACCATTACAATGCATGTCATTACAACGCAGTCATTTAAACTCATACAATTACAACGCATACCATTACCATCCAACACTTACCCTACAGTTGCACCCCCTGGAGTTAGAATATTAATTTTTACCCCTACTCTATCCAACACTTACTCTACTGTTGCACCCCCTGGAGTTAGAATAGTAATTTTTACTCCTACACTATCCAATACTTACCATACATGCAATGTAATGTTATGCGTTGTAATGGTATGCTTTGTAAAGGTAGTATGCATTGTAATGGAATGCGTTGTAAAGGTATTTTTAAAAAATTTGTTGTAATGGTATGCGTTGTAATGAAATGAGTTGTAATGGATGTTGCGTTGTAAAAAATGCGTTGTAAATGTGTGCGTTGTAAAAGTATGCGTTGTAACGTCATACAACCCCACTGCACTGTCCTAAAATCTGAAACAGCACTCCCAGCAAGACTCTCTTTCACTGTAGTAATCATTTTACGGAATTGCAAGGCATACTGTCATGTGTCTAAGATCACAGTGTGAGTCAGAATTCATTTCAGAAAAATGTGGCAGAATAATTTGCTTAGTTGATGTCTTTAAAATTATGGGAATTCATGTACTCATGAAATTGATAACACTAGTTTTGTATGATCTATTAGCAAAAATAATAAAATGAAGTGTTTATATTTTTCTGTTGAGTACAGCAACATAATAAACTTTATTATGGATCAAAATCAGAAGAACATTGAAGTCACTTTTGAAATTTCTAACACTCTCATAGAGGACTTAAATGTACCTCTTGTGGACAGCAGCAATGAAGAAGAACCTATTGGTGCATGAGATATAACCTGTGATTTTTGGGATGAAAGTTTAGATAATGAATTATTTGAAACATTGGATGATATTGAGTTTAATGTGTCACGTTCAGAAGTAGATGAAGATGTTACTGAAATTCCTGATAACATCATGCTAGATGTTCTATTACAATATGAAATGTCACAAGAATACATTTATGATTAACAATTAAAAATGATTTGAGAGAGTCTTCTTGTACAATTGTAATCTTTGATCTAGTAGCCAAGTTATTGTGGTATAAACTGAGTCTTACAGCATAGTTTTTATTTCCAGGTGTATATTGTTTGACTTTTAGCAAAGTCTCTGTGATTGTTGATTTCCTATTGTACAGAGGTATTCAAGAGAATGTCTGTTTGTATGCACTGTGGTAAAAAATTAGACTATTTGTGATCTTAGACATATGAAAGTATGCCTTGCAATTTAGTAAAATGATTACTACAGTGAATGAGAGTCTTGCTGCGAGTGCTGTTTCAGCGTTTAGGAAGGTGCAGTGGTGTTCAGGCAGTGTAGAGGGTCAAGGTGAGACTGAGAATGTAGAAATGAGAATTCACTGAAATGATTACTACATGCTACAGAGATATTTGCTATGCAATTTCAACAGCACACCCAGGATCTTTATTACACAGCATGGAGACTATTTCGGTATTCAGAGGCCTGGCACACATGCTGCTTTGGACTTTGTAGCACTAATTGTCCTAAGGCCTGACTCATTCCATGAGTACATGCATTCCCATATGTTTAAACACATCAACTAAGTAAATTATTCTGCCACATTTTTCTGAAATGAATTCTCACTCACACTGTGATCTTAGACACATGACAGTATGCCTTGCAATTCAGTAAAATGATTACTACAGTGAAAGAGTCTTGCTGGGAGGGCTGCTTCAGGGTTTAGGACAGTGCAGTGGTGTTCATGCAGTGTAGAGGGTCAAGGTGAGACTGAGAATGTAGAAATGAGAATTCACTAAAATGATTACTACATGCTACAGAGACAGATGCTATGCAATTTCAACAGCACACCCAGGATTTTTATTACACAGCATGGAGACTATTTCGGTATTCAGAGGCCTGGCACACATGCTGCTTTGGACTTTGTAGCACTAATTGTCCTATGGCCTGACTCATTCCATGAGTACATGTATTCCCATATGTTTTAAACACATCAACTAAGTAAATTATTCTGCCATATTTCTCTGAAATGAATTCTGACTCACACTGGGATCTTAGACACACGATAGTATCCCTTGCAATTCAGTAAAATGATTACTACAGTGAAAAAGGTTTAGCTGGAAGTGCTGTTTCAGATTTTAGGACAGTGCAGTAGTGTTGAAAGAGTTTAGCAGCGTTTGATAGGGATGGTGTTTCAGGGTTTAGGACAGTGCAGTGCTGTTCAGGCAGTATAAGGGGTCAAGGTGGGACTGAGAATATAGAAATGAAAATACACTGAAATGATGACTACATGCTACAGAGAGAGTTGCTATGGCATTTCTACAGCACACACAGGATCTCTAAAACACAACATGGAGACTATTTGGGAATTAAGAGGCCTGACATACATGCTGCATAGATTTTTATAGAACTACATGTCCTAAAGGTTGACTCACTGCATAAGTACATGTATTCCCATATTTTTAAACACTTCAAGTAAGAAAATTATTCTGCCACAATTATCTGAAATGAATACTAACTCACAGTGTGACCTTAGACACATGACAGTATCCCTTAAAATACAGTAAAATTATTACTACAGTGAAAGGGGTTATTGGAGGTAGTGCTGTTTCAGGGTTTAGGGCAGTGCAGTGGTGTTTGAACATTATAGGGGCATTCGCTGAGGATGGTGATTCTGGATTTAAAGCAGTGCAGTAGTGTTGAAATAGTTTAGTAGGTTTTGCTAGGGATGATGTATCAGGGTTTAAGACAGTGCAGTACCGTTCAGGCAGTGTAGGGGGTCAAGGTGGGACTGAGAATGTAGAAATGAACATTCACTGAAATGATTAGTATATGCTACAGAGAGAGTTGCTATGGCATTTCTACAGTACACTTAGGATCTTTATTACATGTAGTGCTACAAAGTCCTATGCAGCATGTGTGTCAGGTTTCTTAATTCCCAAATATTCTCCATGCTGTGTAATAAAGATCATGTATGTGCTGTAGAAATGCCATTGCAACTCTCTCTGTAGCATGAAGTAATCATTTCAGTGAATTGCAAGGAATATTTAGATTTCTCTAGAATCAGAATGTGAGTCAGTGTGTTTTTGGGAACATTGTGACAGAATCACTTGCTCGATGCATGGGTTTGCAGATATGAGAATACATGTACTCATGGAGTGAGTCAGGCTTTAGGACATACCGTGCTTTATACTCCTAGCCCTTAAATGATACCATACACTGCCCAAGCACAACTGCATTGTTCTAAACTCAGAATTATCAGTCCCACCTTGAACCTCTACAGTGCCTGAACACCACTGCACTGTCCTAAACCCTGAAATACAATCCCTGGCAAAACCTGCTAAACTCTTTCAACACTACTGCACTGCTGTAAACCCTGAAACATAATTTTCAGCAAATGCCCCTATAATGTTCAAACACCACTGCACTATCCTAAATCCTGAAACAGCACTCCCTGCATGATCTCCTACACTGCTCGAACTCTGCTGCTGTGCCTTAAAATTACTTATGGAGTGAACCAGACTTAACAACATATAGTGCTTCTAATTGCTATGTAGTATGCTAGTAGTGGTCTATAATTGTAACAAATAAATAATTAAATATGTTTTTTTTTCTTCACAACAGATTTTAATTATCTACAGAAAGAAAAAACAATATGCCATCTAAAAGTGAGAGAAGAAAAAGATATAAACAGGCTTACATTTCCAAGAAAAAAGAAGTACAAGATTTATCTAAAGAGCAATGTCTGGAAAAAACAAAGAAAGCTCCTGGTAAGTCAATAAAGGATTTTATAAGGAAAATAAGACAATTTAAAAAAACTGGACAATCAGGAAAAAAAAATATATGTAACTACAAAGAAAAAAACAGAAAAAACGAAAAATGATGGAAAAATATGTGGGAAACATAGACGAAAAAATCAGTTTGTTGAGATTCGGAAGCAAATGTTTCATAACAGAGTTGTTGGAAATTTATTAAAAAATGTAAAGAATTGTAAAAGAAAAACAGCTTTTTATAAGAAGAAAAAACATGTACAGACAATTGTGGATAAAGCTTTTGTTTTAGTAATCAGTAGGATTCGAACACTAGATACGCCAATCAATGTTATGAAGGTCAAAAGTAAGTGGTAAAGACTAATTAATAGAACTAATTTTTGTAATGTTTTTTCAGGAGAATGGAAACATAGTTCAAGTTGTGAGCCGTTTTATAATGAAGAGAGTTACTTTCAGAGTAATGATTTGTTGCATGCAGTTGACACCAGTGGTCGAACTTATGAGGTTAAGAATGGTAGTCTGACTGAAAAAGAGAAAATTGTCCCTAGAAATGCAGAAGAGGTGTTAGCTGATGAGGTTTTAGGGAGACGTCCTAAGACTCCAGTGTACACTTGGAATTGTAGTAGTATTTGTAGTGTACGACAGGATTCAATTGATTTTTTTCGCAATTTTTTGCGTAAGTATACTAAGAAAAGTGTTAAACAGAATATTAAGATGTTGCAAGAATTAGACCCCTGCAGATTGAGAGAAAAAACGGGTTTGCAAGGTAATTCTTTGGCTTGTCTTTCTAAAAAAGTATGTCAGAGTGCTTTTCACCATTTTAGGATGTTAGCAGTGCATCATACTGAAGTGAGAAAATTAGTGAGAAGGTTGTATTATGCAAAAAGTCCAGCACTAATGTTAAAAAAGTTGAACAGTGCTCTTTTGCATGGATCTGTGTTAGATGTGATCAACATTTGTGAAGAAATTGAGGTAAGTTACTTTGGTCCTGAAGAAGAAAGTGCAGAAACAGATACATTAATAGAAGGAAATGTGGAAGAAAATGTACAGAATTTTACTACAGAACATTTTGAGGAAGAAATTCCAAGGTTTAAGGTAATTTCAGATGAAAAGCCAAACTTTTCTTGCATTTGTTGAGGACAAATTCATTATAAAAATCAGACCAGGTTAGTTGATCCATATTTAAAAAGTGAAAAGGAGAATAATAATGAGTGGAAGGAATTTGCAACTTATTTGTTGGTAGAGAATTGTTTTGATTTGGGTTCTGATCAACGTATTTGTAAATATTGTTATAATAAATTAGATGAGAATAAGATGCCTGCTAGAGCTGTTCATAATATTCTTGAGTTGGTAAATATTCCTTCTGAACTGATGGATTTAAATACTTATGAGTCTATTCTCATTCAATGTGTGCATCCATTTCAGGCTATTGTTCGCATGGAGCTTAAGACAGGGAAATTGCCTCCTTCAGATTTACCGAGAGGATTAAAGGGAAGAGTTGTATATTTGCCTCTAAATTTAAAGAAAAATATTGAAACAATTGGTGTAGAAAATGTGGAAGAGGAACCACTAGTTACTCTAGTTAATGGCGTTCCTACGAAGAGTAAGAAAATCTGGCAAGAATTAGTGGACGTTAGGAAAGTGAAAAAGGCAACGTTGTATTTGGTAAAAAATAATCAATACTATAAAAATGTTTATGTAGAAGAAGAGGAACCAACTGTAGAAGAGGAGAGTGATTTGCAAACTGCACAAATTGAAAAAGTGGATGTGTCCAGAACTGAAGAAATGTATGAAACATTATAGTGTGCATCCACTTCACTCTAAAGAAGTGATGGGAAATAATATTGAGTTATTTCAAATGAAAGAAGCGAAAGGAAGTCTCATTAGTGTATGGGAAGAAAGCTTGGAAGCTCGTTGCTTCCCTCAGTTATTTCCAACAGGCAAAGGTGGACAATATGATGAACAACCAGTGCAGATCCCTACATCTGAATACCGGACTTCAAGATTATATGCAGACGATCCAAGGTTTCGCCAATGTATTCCATATTTGTTTCATCTTCTGTTTGAGAGTGACTTGTCTGGACTTTCTTATGCAGTGAACCATATACTAAAAAATGGGGTACATTTGCAAAATGTTTCGGCAAAAGACTTTATGGATAAAGTCCATCAGAAAGATACTGTTTTGGAATCTCAGTTAATTTATCTCATGGCATGTCAGCGGGGTAATAATGAGTATTGGTAACGTCGTCATGGGGAATTGAAATGTATGCTAAGAAACTTAGGAACTCCTACATGGTTCCTTACTCTAAGCTGTGCAGAGTATGCTTGGGAAGATTTACTTCAATTTCTTCGAGAGGCAAATGCTAACATAGAAAATATAGAATACAAGACACCTGGAGAACTGTCCTCTTTGGATCCAGTTAATGTATGCAGGTATTTCAATCATAGATTTGAAGCTATGATGTCTTTTATCACAAACAACAAAAAATCCTCCTCTTGGAGAGGTTCTGGATTTCTTTTGGAGAAAGGGGTATCAAGCAAGAGGTGCTCCTCACATACATATGCTGCTATGGATCAAAGATGCCCCCAAATTTGGAACAGATTCAGATGACACAGTGATGAGTGTTATTGAACAATATTCTACATGTGCTGTACCCAAAAGTACAGTAGAAAAAAATTTAAGACATCAGGTCTTATGGTTTCAAACGCATCGTTGTGGAAAATACTGTCGTCGAAAGTACAAATCTAAGGATAGGTTCTACACAAAATGTCGATTTGCATTTCCACGTCCAGTATTATCAAAAGGAAGAGTGAACAATTTTATGTCATCCTTGCGACATACTGTCACAAGAAAATCACTGAAAAATACCTACAACTTAAAAAGAAATGAAGAGTCAAAATACATAAATGACTATAACCTAGTCATTTTGTCCACGTGGAATGCTAACATGGATATTCAATATGTTGCAGACAACTTGATTGCTGTGGCTTGATATGTAATGTCTTACATTACTAAATCTGAAAAGACGTAACTAAAGGAAATGTGGGAAGAAATTTCTCATGAAAAGAGCCTAAGTAAGAAATTGTACAGCTACAGTTTGAAGATGTTGTCTCATCGAGAAATCGGAGCATATGAATGTTCAGATCGTTTATCATCTGCAAGTCTATACTCCAAATCTAGAACAATCATTTGGGTGAGTTTAGGTCTTGCAAGAACATGAAACTGAGTTTTGAAATCTGTACAAGAAATTGAGTATTTAGCAGAGAGAGAACCAGACAGTGCAGATATTTTGAAGACAAATATGTTGGATACATATTATCCAAATAGAAGTAATCATCTTGAGAACATTTGTCTCTATGAAGTACTGCAAAGCTATACTTTTAAGAAGAATATTACAGAAGATATCAATAAAGGAGTATATGTATATGTGATTGGATCTGAATGATGTTTAGTGAAACAAAGAAAAGGACATTTGATTAATCACCGAAAACTGAGTTGCGAAGCTCCTGACAAAAGGGAATTTTACTATTTAGCTCTTTTGCAACTCTTTAAGCCATGGCGAACAGAACTGGAACTACTTGGAGATTTTGACAGTTATGAAGATTCATTCAACGCAACTAAAAATACTATAGAATGTCCTGCTTTTATTAATTATCTGAAAATGTTGAACGACAAAATACAGCAAGAAGCTACAATTGCAGCAGAGATTGCTAGAGACAGTTCTCAAGACAGTCAAAGTTCTCCTTCGTTGAGTCAGGATCAACTAGGAGAACCAATTATTCAAAATGAAGCAGCAACTGCCATGAATGAGGTGGAAACAGCAATGCAACAAGCTCAAGAGGATATAATAAACTTAGAAGAATTGGAAAAAACAACTAAATGTTGAGCAAAAACAAATATACGATCAAGTGACAGAACAGATTGTGCATGGTTTATATCACGAGAAAAAAGAGTGCTCATGTACATCATTTATGCCTGTCCGACTGTACGTGAGTGGAGAAGCAGGAACTGGAAAAAGTTTTCTGATTAAAGCAATTGCAACTTATCTACAAAAAAGAACTGAGTCGTCACTCTCTTGTGTTATTACTGCTCCAACTGGGTTGGCAGCACATAACATTAAAGGGATTACTTTACATCGTTTATTGATGCTGCCAGTAGAGCATGAAAATAAATTAGAATACCACAAGCTATCTGGAGAAGCTTGTTGTGAAGTTTCTAGAATCTTGAAAAAAATGAAACTTCTCATTATTGATGAGGTAAGCATGGTATCACATTTAATGCTTGCCTTTGTGCACTTAAGAATGCATCAAATCCTTAAAACAGAGTATGATGTGTTATTTGGAGGCAAACACGTCATAGTTTTTGGAGATCTACTACAACTAACTCCTGTGAAAGGACAGCCAGTATTTAAAACAGTTACACATGAAGACACTAGAAAGTGCCTGGGAAGCATTGGAAATGTTAATAATTGGTCATATTTTGAATATTCAGAACTCAATACAAATATGCGACAGGTAAAGGACGATGATTATAAAAGTATTCTTGAAGATATAAGAATTGGAAAAGTGAGTGAACACGGCAAAGAAGCTTTACAGACACGATTACTTACAAATTTGTTTCCATACGAAAATACTCTTCCAGAGAATATATATAGAAAAATTGCAGAAAGGAAATCAGTGATATGCTTGATGCCAACTCAGCAAGAATGTTCAATATTCAATGAAAAAATGCTAAAGTTAGAAAATCAAGAAATTATAAAACTGGAAGCTATTGATAGAATAGAGCATGAAGGAGCTACTATTATTTTGTCAGAAAACTTTTTTTATAGCCATTTCAAGGTTAAACAACGACATCTCGTGTCAACATACAGTAAAAAACTCGTACAGTCCCACTGCATTACAACACTCCTCCTCCAGTAGCACCAATACAAGTCCAATGATAAAAGCAATCTTTGATTCACCCACAGTACAGTGTACACAGTTTACAATTGCCCATCAGGGTCCTTGAGATAGGATATAAGGTATGACCAGTAGTCTCTAGGCCTGGATCCCATTGGTAATTCCTCCTCATATGTCTTCAGAGTGTCTCTGCAATAGAACAGGTCTTGTATCCAGTGTTTAAGCTGAGGAACTTGTTTACTGCCCCATGTGATCGAGACCCTCCGTTTCGCCACCAACAGAGCTATCACACAGAACTTTCGTTTTAATGCTCGCACCCCCGGTAACAGCCCCAACAAACATGCCTTGACAGTGCAATCTATTGTAACATCCACCATTTCACCCAATGCTCCCACCACCGTTTCCCAATATTGCGCTACAGCGGGACAATACCAGGCAAGATGCATAAAGTCTGCCACTTCAGTACCGCATCTTTGACATTTGGAGTCATCTCGTAAGCCAAATCTGTGTAGACGTGTGGGGGTGTGGTAAGTTTGATGTAAATATTTAATGTGTATCATGCGCAAATTACCATTTGGCGTTAGTAATTCAGTGATAGTTCCTGCGGTGGCCCACTCTTCCTCAGTCAGCGGAGTATCTAGACAGCTGTTCCACTTTCGCAGTGCTTTGTGAGCGTTGTCTCCTATTTCAGATTGAAGCGCAACATACAATTCGAACACTAAGTGATTAGGCGTAGGGGATGTGAGCAGTAACTGTAGTGTCTTTGATGGTTGTGGTTCGGCTGGGTATGTGGAGTATAGGACTTTCACTGCCCTCTGTAGACGATAATAGGTGAATTTAAAGAGCTGTGTTTGATTCTGGACATATGTCAGTTCTTCCAGTGTCCTAAACCTCCCATCTTGAAACAGGTCGTCCATTTTATCTATCCCCACTTGCTTAAGCAGCTCCATGCTTACTTTCTCCTGCGTCACCTAAATATTCGGGTGATAGTGAAGTGGCATTTGCGGGGCGTATAACGGTAAGTTGTTCGTTTTTTGACCAATAATACACCAAGCTTGATTAGTGGCGTCGATCGTGTTAATGTCCAGTTTGTGTAACGGGGGCCGTTTATGTGTCAATATGGCGTCTAATTGAACTGGAGCAGCATCGCCCTCTTCAATCGCCACGTGTGTGAGAAACGGGACTTTATGATACCAGTGATGGGCGTACTGGGCCTGGGCACATACATAATACAGGTAGAAATCAGGCGCTTTGAACCCGCCTTGTGGGAATGGCAATGTCAATGAGTGTAAATCAATGCGAGCTACCTTCCCAGCCCAAATCAGACGTAAAGTTACTGATGTTATTCTACGAAATACCTCCGCGGGTGGTTTGATTGGAATGTTATAAAATATATATAATAATTTAGGAAGGATCATCCTTTTCACTATTGCCAGCCTATCTGCGAGGGACAACGGTAATTTGATCCACCTTTCAACTTTCTCCTCAAGAGCCGTTATCACCCTCCCATAGTTCGTCCGGACGACTACCTCGGGGTCCCTGTGAAATCAAACTCCCAAATAGCGCACTGGGTCTGTTTGCCATTCTAACGGATAGTCTGTGTTGAAGTATTGGGTGGCATCAGTTGATGATATAATTGTCGACTTGGCCCAGTTTATCCTAAGTCCTGACTGTCGCCCAAATTTAACATATTCTCGTAGCAAGGGATTTAGGTTAGTTGCTGGGTCTGTTACGTATAGTAACATGTCGTCTGCGCACAACGATATGTGTAGTGGCCTTTGTGGAAATTGTAACGCTGAATAGTGGTGTCCCTGTCGTATTTTGCAGGCTAACGGTTCCAGGGCAATGGAAAATGGTAGTGGGGATAAAGGACATCCCTGCCTGGTGCCTCTTTCTATACGTATTTCCCCAGAAATGTATTTGTTGATACGTATTCTTGCAGTAGGCTCAGTATACAGTAGTTTTACCCACTGGAGGAACACTGGGGGAAAGCCCATCCTATGCAGAATCGCGTGTAGGTAGGTCCAAGCAATGGTGTCAAACGCTTTACCTGCATCTAACAACACAGCGGCCGCTTTAGTAGTGGGGGACAGGTAGTGTGATAAAGCAAAGAGCGACCTGGTGTTATGAGCTGTGGAACGTGTAGGGATGAACCCGGATGGGTCAGGGAGTATCAACCTTGTCATCCGGTGCTGTAGTCGGTTGGCGAGCAGTTTAGATAATATTTTCGTGTCCACGTTCATAAGGGAGAGGGGCCGGTATGAGTCACATTCTTCTGGGTCCTTGTCCGGTTTCAATAGGGCTAGAATCACTGCTTCCCGCAATGTTTGCGGTAATATCAACTTCTCATGCGCATCTCCCAGCATTTTCACTATGAAGGGAGCCAATAAATCTGCATATGCTTTATAAAACTCTCCGCTAAACCTGTCAGTGCCAGGGGCATTACCGTTAGGCAATTACCCAATTATCTCAGTAATTTCCTCCACCGTGACTGTCAGGGAGAGGTATGCTCGCTGCACATCTGAAAGCCATGCTAATGCTATGTCGTCGCAGTATTGTGCAATTTCCGCAACTGTCACAGTGTTCTCCCTTTTGTACAGTGTCCCATACGTGTGCATGAATGCCTGTAGTATTCCCTGCGTATCATGCCTCAGAGTTCCCCCCGTATCTTTAACTGCATGTATTACCGGTGGTGGTTTTTTAGCACAAATTTTGTTAGCTAAGACTGCTCCTGGTCTGCCCCCCTCACCATAACATCTGGCAATATGGCGTTTATTTGTGTATCGGAGTTCCTCCTCCGCCCTCTCTTGATACTCTGACATTGCCGTTCTGATGTCTCCCAGCAGGGTGGGATTTAGTGTGTGATCATATTCCACTTCCAGATCCCTTATTCGATCTTCCCTGTTAGTTGTTGGTGCAAATCTTTCAAAATCCCCGCAGTGATGCTAATGCAGGACCCCCTGATGGATGCCTTGAAGGCTTCCCACAACAGCCCTGGATCGTCCGTGGACGGTTCATTCAGTTCAAAATATTCAATGATTGCCTTCCTGATCGTTTCCGCGTATAGAGGGTCCAGCAGAGCTTTCCCATTAAACCTCCAACTGAACGGCGGTGGGACATAGTGCGGCACCTTAAGGGTGAGCACCACCGGATTGTGATCAGACAGCGTGCGGGGGAGGTGGGAGACATTCTCCGTCCATAAGGATATATCTAGGGAACTTAACCAATAGTCTATTCTAGACCAGCTATTGTGCGCTGCCGTTGTGTCTGTGGCCTCAAGTCCAGTTGGATGGCTCATCCTCCACACGTCTATCAGCTGATTAACTGACATGATATCCGCACTGTTTTTAAAGCCCGTGTATGTGTCTCCACCGAATTTGGCGACCTGTCCACAACGTCATTTAAAGCAAGATTGAAATCCCCTCCCCACACCAACTGGGCCTCCGGGAACTTTTGTATTTCCCTCCATACGCTGTGAAAGAAGTCAGGATCGTCCACGTTCGGTGCATAAGTGTTGAGTAGTGTAATTCTCTGCCCTCTCAGTATGCCTGACACCACAGCGTACCTCCCATCACTATCCGGAATAATCTGTTCCACTTGGAACTGCACTCCCTCACGAATTGGTGCGTGGCAATGTGTGATATAAACCATTTCGGCTCATTTAGGTTATACATGCGGCCTCCCGCCCGGCACTCGCCGCTAGCAGTTAATTACCAACTCACCCAGTACTCACTCAGTGGTCAGCCAGCCCCAATAGTGGAAGTTCGCCAGTTCCTCCGATAACATTGCGGGAGTCCCTCACAATAAACAAGCAATTGTAGAACATCTAGCCCCAAGCTGATTTGAACCATCTGTCGGGCCTCCATGCCGTGCAACAGATGACAGTGCCTTGCCATGTGGCAGACAGTGACCGCGAAACCAGCCAAGGCAACTAATGGTTCCTTCTAGTACCTCTTGGATTTACTCCGAATCTGGTTGTTGTCCAGCTTTTCTCTGCTCCCGACTCCTCTTCCTGAGTTTCTTGATATATTCCTGCACCTCTTTCGGTGTAAGACAAATCACTTGCTTACCATCTTGTGTAATCCAGAGCCGTGCAGGATATAACATTGCGTAGTCTATGCCCAGCTCTCTTAATTTCGTCTTTGGACATTCATTGTGAAATCTGGGTAGAATTCCAACCAGTTTCCTTGGTAGTTGCTGACTTTTTTTTCCCCCGCCAGTTTCAATATGACATCTCTATCCCTGTAATTGAGGATTCGGGCGACTATGGGCCTCGGAGGTGCCCCTGGTTTCGGTCGCGGTGCTAAGGATCTTTGCGCCCTCTCAACTATGAATACATCTGACAAGTGCTCGGTTCCAAAAATGCTTTTCACCATGTCCTCTACGTACCCCTCCATCCTTCCCGTGTTTGTCGACTCCGGAAGGCCTGCGATCCGAACGTTGTTGCATCTGGATCTGGCTTCCAAGTCTTCCCACTTGTTTTTGATGACTTCCAGGAGTCTGTCCATCTCTGTGCATTTCTGTGTGGTAGTTTGCGACTCGTCTTCTACTGCAGATAGGCGGGTTTCAGCTTCCTAGAGGCGTTTGCCATGTCTATCTAATTTCGCCGCCATGTTGTCTACTCTTTGAGATATAGTATCTAGCTTGCCATGCACATCCTGTAAGCTTTTTTGTATAGCTTCGAGGACCTGCTCCATACCGTTGGCTGGGGTCTGTTCATTATCAGCTTCCGTGTCTGATTGTGATGCTGCACCTCTCGTGGGTTTTTTGGCAGGGAATGCCAGAGTTGATTGAAGTTTTTCTGGTTTGCCCATGGCTGTTGTCTCAGCGCGCTATCGCGGTGGAGGGCGCTACAGTATTATCGGAAAGCGCCACCACAGTACACCCGCCATTCACCGTGTACACCCCGAAAGCACAGCTGCTGGGCCACCTCTTGTACTCAGGTTCTCCTTGGCGTTTCGCTACCAGGTGATTCGTGCGCTTATAGGCGCTGCACTCTGGGTTTGTATCGTTTTCAGGACGCAAGGATGGGGAACAGCCATGCGCAATCTACTTTATCGCTTTTGACCATGTGTAGTATACCCGCATTAGAGTCCAACACCACACATGAGTCTAGTACGCCCACCGCTCCTTGTTCTCACTCTTGTGGGCAACTCTATCCCACCATGGGGCATCAGTAGTGCGATCAAGTCCTAGTGCGTTCGTCGGCCAGCCGCTCCTCCCACACAGCCCATGCAGGTGTCATCTCCTCAGCGGTACTGGAAACCTTTGCGCCACTCACTTGATAACAGTGATGCAGGCCACTGCCTCCCCCGGTGGTCACCGCACGTCTCTCCCACTCTGTGGGCGCCGCCATTTTGTTTCCCGCGTTCGCGCCCTTTCCGCCGTTCACCACTTCGCACCTATGCATGGAGCGCAGGAGAAGATTGGTAGGATATTCTTGAATTTAGGTCTCTGATACCGCTATGTCTGCATTGCCCAGGAGCGTGTGTACCTCTGAGCTGTTTCCACCTCCGGTTTCGTCCTCTCCCCATACTCTTCGCATTCAGGGCGCCGCCATCTTGCCTATTCCACCTTCGCTGTTCCCGTGCATATTTCCACGGTTTTCGGGGCAAGTGGTCAATATTTCGCCCGTCCCGCTCTCTCCACCCGCGCTCAATTCGTTCCGATGGCCGGTGCTGCCATTAACATCTGTTTAGGCCCTCGCTGTCCGCCACATTTTGCCGCTCATAGGACCTGACCGGCGGAGCTGTCTCAGAGGGCAGCCATGCCGCTGTGCGCCCTCTAACGCCCCCCAATTTGTCAGAAAAGTTGAAGTCAAAATTGGATTCTTTAGAAAATCAATATCTAAAACTGCTGGTTTAGAAAAGAAGGAATCTATATGCATGTACAAATTGTCGGATAATTTTACGACGTAATTTACATGTGGAAAGAGGTTTAGTAAATGGAGCAATGGGTAATGTTGTTGATTTTGTTAATTACCCAAATAGAGATGACATTGAATTTTTGAAAATCAAATTTGATGAAATTGAAGAAGTACAAGAATTGAGTCGTTGTTCAGCTCGATTGTTGCTTGTAAAAGATTTATATGTCCGCCGAAAACAGTTTCCTGTTTGTTTGGCATATGCGGTAACTATTCATAAATCTCAAGGTTTAAGTGTAGATAGTGCTTTGGTGAATATTGGAAGTACTGTGTTTAAAGAGGGTATGGCATTTGTTGCTTTATCTCAAGTCAGAACTTTATCTGGATTATACCTGATTGATTTTGCTGACACAAAGATTAGTGCAGATGTAAATTGTGTAAGAGAGTATAATAGGTTAAGAAGAGAACATGCTCTCAATTTACCTCAATATCCAGTATTTGAAAAGCGTGTGGTAAGTCGAAAAAGAAGATATGAGAAAAATGGTAGCGATGTTGCAGAGAAAAAAAAAACTAGATGAACCAGTGATAGTAAGCAAAAAGAAAAAGGATTCTATTGAAGAGGTTGTTAGTTTTCAGTTTGAAAACAGTTCTGTTGTCAACTGCTATGCTAATGTAGTGGTTAATGTTGTTTTTTTTCTTGAAACTTTAGTACAACAGATTGTTGAAAATCGGGACAAAAAGTGTTGTTGTTTGTTGAATTCTGTGTTTGAGAAATGTAGTAGTGATAAAACTAAAATAGAAAGTGTTTAAATCAATTTTCACAGAATATTCAGCAAGATTGTCAGGAATTTCTAATGTATATGCTTGTTGTAATGCAAGATGAAGGTATAGAAATTGAAAATCTTTTTGGCCTTTCTTATTAAAGGCAACATGACTGTGACAATTGTTTGTTTTCAAGTAGTACTGAAATAGACACTGAAAGATTTATAAATTTGACTTTACCAGACTGCAAATCAGTGTCTTTTAATAATCTAGTTAGAGAAGCAAATCAAAGCATGGTCTGTACCCAATGTAACTCTCAAATGTTATCAACATTATTTATACAAAGATATGGACAGTATGTAATTTTAATGCTGCAACGATGCAGACCTGATGGAAGAAAACTGACAACTTTAATAAAAAAAATTGTGGCTTCTCAACTATCAATATCAGGGAAATTTTTTGTAACTGTAGCAATTATTTTCCATGATGGTCCTTCTAAAATATCAGGACATTACACAGCTTATTTAAAAT
Source organism: Lissotriton helveticus (assembly GCF_964261635.1). Classification (NCBI taxonomy): domain Eukaryota; kingdom Metazoa; phylum Chordata; class Amphibia; order Caudata; family Salamandridae; genus Lissotriton; species Lissotriton helveticus. The sequence goes on along the minus strand of NC_136061.1, from coordinate 872,027,160 downwards.
GTACGAAAGGCTGGACTCATTGTAATGATACTCAATTGATTTTTAAACAACGTTTGCATTATGACTTACCAAATTCTTACCTAGTGTTTTTACAAAACACATTTTAAGGAAAATAATTGGCTTGGGAAAATGACTGCTATTAAGAAAGAGTAGTCTGGTGTTGAAAAGTACTTTGAGAGTGAGGGTGATGAGGTTCAAAAAATTCTTGTAGTTGATGTAGAGGTAGTGTAAGTGTATCAGATAGTGGGTGATGTGGCTATCACAGGAGATGTTGATCATCAGTGAGGCAGAGGTGTTTTAGATTTGTGGTAGTTGTTGGAGATGTTGCTGACATTTTTAGTTCCCTTGTAGAGGTTTATTTTAATGGTATACAGCTCCTTGGTAAGATAAAGGATGAGCAGAGTGTGATCAGCATACCAGATGATGTTCAGGTTCTGATAGTTGTTTAAGGTTCTATGTACATGATAAATAGCATCGGGTGGAGGTATAACCATTGTTAGATGGTCCAAAAGATGTTGGTGCTTTTGATTAAGAAGGTTGGGAAACGGACGCTTAAGAGTACTATTAAGTAACTTCCAAACTAAGGATTTCACTCATACTATTTGGCCATGAGGAATGATATGTGAAACAAAAAATGACTATTTCGGGTAAATGTTCTTAGTGTAGTGTAGTTCCTATAGTCCCAATAGGCTCTGCGCATTGGAATAATATCTTCAGTAGTGTAGACGTAGGACTGAGGTTAACTAGGTCTCTACTGACTATATTAGACTTAAGTTTTGTGCCAGCTAGCTCAGAGTTCACTAGAAACTTTCTCGAATAAGCGAGGAGGAGTTTAACCTCCCTGGATAGACAAGAAGGGATTTAGTTTCTGACAACCATAAAACATGACAACTTTGCTCTCCCTGATTAAGAGTACATCTCTAGAGTTGTGTGAAAACAAAAGACAGCTATTTCACTCAGTCAAAGGTGCGTACTTAGTTTCACCAGATTGCAGAGAAAAAGAGAGACGGGCGTTTTCAATAAAAGGTGTTATTTATTGAGCAGTCTCTTTCCTCATACAAGAGAAATGAATTGCTACAATTGCAATACTTATAGTTAAGTAAAGTGCATACAGTAAAAGCAGGATTATGAAATAATACTGTAAAAGCATTGATATGGTTTCTTAGCCATATGATACTTTAAAATGGATAAAATAGATACATACATATATACATTGACTTATCGTACTCAACTGGTGCTTCTAACTACGCCTACCCGGGTGTACCTGACCTAAGCCTAATACATGGGAGGGAGTAAGTAAGTAGCAGTTTAAGTTAAGTTTGGTTTGCCAAGAATGTGACTCAAGAATTCTCTGTAAGGGTTTAGTCAGTTCAGTACCTGGGTATTAGAAGGCAGGAGGGCTGGTATCTCTCTCTCAGGACTCGGTATCCCAGTCACCCACAAGGGTAGGCTGGAAACGCCAGAGGCTGGATTTCTCGGCAAGAGAAAAGACAGCGTCTTTCTCAGCGCGTCAAAAGGGAGGGGCAGCGTCCGTGGGCTCTCGCATCAGCTGGGCTCTCGGGCAAGTAGTAGCTGCTCCAGATTCATCACCACCGTGTGTTTGCTTAAGGCAACGTTGGTATATTTATACCTGAAAGGTGCCGGGTTTGACGTAAGGCTGGACATAAGACGTCAATAAAGATGTCACTAAGAACTGGTCGTTCTTACAGTGCTTTACAGGAGTTCTCGGACAAAATCAAAACAAAGCAGCGGGGATTTCCCAGGTTGCTGGAGGCTTGGATTTGTTTAAGAACTCGGTGTGCTTTCAAGGGGGCTGGAAGAATAGGCTTGCTTAATGTGACAGCATGCGCTATGACTGAGTTATGAAAAGGGTTTCTATGCCGTTGTAGGGATATTATTGATTTATAACCGGACAAGGGCAAAGAATAGGAATATCGATTCAGGTACCTAGATAAACACACTACATTAGCATATGTTTGTACATTACTTTATTTAGAGTGTATAAGAAAGAAGTAATAATGTTTTGTTACTTTGGGATTGTTTGTGATATTCCTTACTTACGTAAAAAATTGTTGTTCGAAAAAGACATTTAAGATATGTTTTTCTCTAATTGTTACATTCTTAAGGAAAGTGTTGAATGGGTTTTTTAAAGACAATCTTATTGATTGTCTTTTTTTTTGCCGGCTGTTATATGATGGGTACTATTGAACTCACTATTTTCAGTGAAATTCAATTTATTCTGAGAACAGCAAAATAAAATACATAACATATTGTACATATTATTTTGTATTGTAAAATATACATGATAACTCAATTTTTTCTTCTCTTCCACAGATACTATATTTATTAAAAAAAATATTTTTAAGTTTTCATTACTTATAAGGTGAGTATGAGAAACAAAAAATACTTTTTCATCACTCTCTTACTTCTCTTTCTCTCTTTTCCTTTCTTCACTCTCTCTCTTACTCCCCTTCCTTTACTCATCTTACTCCCCTTCCTTCATTCTCCTTACTCCCCTTCATTCACCTTTACACTCCTTCTCTCACCATCAGTACTCTTCTTTCATCCTCACTCACTTTGTCCGACTCCTTCTTTCCCCTCTCTGTCCCTCACTTCTCTTTCCTATCTTCCTCCATCACTACCCTTGTCTTGCTGTATTGCTCAGTCTCTTCTCACTTCCCCCATACTCTCTTTCCTACACATCATCTTTCACTCTCTTTCACTCACTCCACTTCTCTCACTCCCTCACTCCCTTTCGCTCTCTCCCCTTCCTTTATTCCCTCCCTCACTCCCCTTTTCTCTATCCGTCTCTAAGTCTCTTCCTCTGTTTCAATCACTATAACTGACTTACTCCCTCACAGTCCCTCACTTTCCCTCTCTTTCTCTCTCTCACTGTCTCCCTCTCTCTCCACCAATCTTCCTTTTCTTTCCTCTCTCTTTCCATAAATCCTTCTCTCTCACTCACTACTTTTTCCTCTATCTTAATATGCTTCTTTGTCCCTCCCTGTCACTGCCCTTCACTCAATCTCACTCCTCTTCTCCTACTTCATATTCTCCTCTCTGTGCATCACTCCTATTCTCTTTCACCTGCTTCCATTCTCTCACTCCCCCTTACTCTCTTTCCCTCACTCCATCCATCAATCCTCTTCCCTTACTTCACTTTCCTCATTCATTTTTGCTAACTCCCATTCGTTTAGTCACCCACTACCCTTCACTCCATTTTTCTCTCCCTCTCTTCCTCTGTCTCACTCAGTCTAACCGCCTCACGCCCTCTCACTCACTTGCTCTCCCTCCCTCCCTCTCTTTCTCTCTCACTCTCTCTCCCTCACCTTTACTGTCTTTCTATTTCTGTTCCTTTCACTCCTGCTGTATCCCTCAGTCCCCTTTCCTCTCTCTTAATCTCCTTCCTTCTCTCTCATTCCCCTTTCGTCACCCTCATACCCCTTCTCTCACTGTTACTGCCTTTCACTCACCCTCAGTACTTTTCCCTCACTCACCTTCCCTCACTCCCCTTCCTTCACTTCTCTTTCCTCACTGTCTCACTTCATCTCACTTACTCCCCTTCCCTTATTCCTTCCCTCACTTTTCTTTCATCCATTTTCTCTCCCTGTCTCCCTCTGTGTCACTCCCTCTCAATGGATCACCCATTCTCAGTTCCTTGCACTCCCTCTCTCTCACTCTGTCCCTCTCCATCCCTTACCCTTAAACTCTTTTCCTCTCTCTTTCTATCACTCCTCCTCTCTTCCTCACTCACTTTCCCTATCTCTTAATGTTCTTCCTTCTCCCTCATTCATCTTCCCTCTTCCTCATACTCCTTCCCTAACTGTCACCGCCCTTCACTCACCGTCACGCCCTTTCCCCCTCTGCACTTTATCCTATCTGTATTTTGCACCCCTTTACTTTCCCGCTCCCTTTTCTTCACTCCCCCTCACTCTGCTTCTCTCACTCCCCTTCCCTTACTCTCCTTCCTTTACTCCTCTTTCGTCACTCCCTCACTCCATCTCACTTACTCCCCTTCGTTCACTCCCTCACTCACTTTTTTTCATCCATGTTTCTCTCCCTGTCTCCCTCTGTCTCACTCACTCTAACTGCCTCACTCCTTCTTAGTTCCTTGCTCTCCCTCTCTCTCACTCTCTCCCTCTCTTTCCTTTACCCTTCATTTTCTCTCCTCACTCTTTGTATCACTCCTTTTCTCTTCTTCACTCACTTTCCCTCTCTCTCTCCCTCACCTCTACTGTCTTTCTATTTCTGTTCCCTTCACTCCACTTTATCCCTCAGTCCCCTTTCCTCTCTCTTAATATCCTTTCTTGTCTCTCATTCCTCTTTCTCCACCCTCATATCCCTCCTCTCACTGTTACTGCCTTTCACTCACCCTCAGTACTTTTCCTTCATTCACCTACCCTCACTCCCCTTCCTTCACTCCTCTTTGTTCACTCCCTCACTTCATCTCACTTGCTCCCGTTTGTTTATTCCTTCCCTCACTTTTTTTCATCCATTTTTGTCTCCCTCTGTCTCACTCACTCTAACTGTCTCACTGCTTCTCAGTTCCTTGCTCTCCCTCTCTCTCATTCTGTCCCTCTCTCTTCCTTTCCCTTAAACTCCTTTCCTCTCTCTTTATATCACTCCTCCTCTCTTCCTCACTCATTTTCCCTCTCTCCTAATTTTGTTCCTTCTTTCTCATTCATCTTCCCTCACCTTCATACTCCTTCCCTAACTGTCACTGCCCTTCACTCACCGTCACTCCCTTTCCCCCTCTGCACTGTATCCTATCTGTATTTCTCACCCCTTCACTTTCCTGCTCCCTTTTCCTCACTCCCCCTCGCTCTGCTTCTCTCACTCCCCTTCCCTCACTCTCCTTCCTTTACTCCTCTTTTGTCACTCCCTCACTCCATCTCACTTACTCCCCTTCGTTCACTCCCTCACTCACTTTTTTTTTCATCCATGTTTCTCTCCCTGTCTCTCTCTGTCTCACTCACTCTAACTGCCTCACTCCTTCTCAGTTCCTTGCTCTTCCTCTCTCTCATTCTGTCCCTCTCTCTCCTTTTCCCTTAAACTACTTTCCTCTCTCTTTATATCACTCCTCTTCTCTCTCTCACTCATTTTCCCTCTCTCTTAATTTGGTTCCTTCTTTCTCATTCATCTTCCCTCACCCTCATACTCTTTCCCTAACTGTCACTGCCCTTCACTCACCGTCACTCTCTTTCCCCCTCTCCACTTTCTCCTGTCTGTATTTCTCACTCTTTCACTTTCCCGTTCCCTTTTCCTCACTCCCCCTCACTCTCCTTCTCTCACTCTATTCCTTACTCCCCTTCTCTCACTTCCCTTTACTAACTCCCTCTATCCCCTCTCTCCACTTCTCTCTCCCTCACTCCCTATCTCTCACTTTCCCTTGCTCCCCTTTCCTCACTCATCATACTCCCCTTTCTCACTCATTCTCTCAGTCCCTTCCTCCCCTTCACTCACTCATTTCAGACATTCATTTATACACTACACATTAATTCAAAAAAATATGACTCAGTATATAACAAATACAGCTCTTCTTGGAGAAGTGAAGTTAGTTCTTAAAATAACTGTTTTTTTTGTCTTTCTGTTTTAAATTCTTTTTTTTTTTAAGTTTTATATTTTTTGGGGGGGTTTCTTGTAACAAAAAACATAAACAGATAACGGAAAACTGTTCAACAGGAACAAAAAAATATATATGTGCGGGAGCATGAGTGCTGTGTAATTTTCATTTCAATCAAATTCAAACTCTGCTCTCCATAGGGGAGGATCTCGTTTCAGAAATTACAACGAATATGTACATTAGCAAAAAATGGCCGGATATCCAAACTTGATGTTGAAGGAGATGCTCCTGCTGTAGAGGTGCTGGGGACAGCAGCAGGAGGATTGGAAGCAAGGGCTTTTGTAGAAACACATGCAAAGTTCTTAGAATGCACATTTTTAACGTGTCGCATCATGGTGTGGATGCTAAACGAATAATGCTTGCTCAGATTTCCCCTCAAAAGCACACTTCCACATAGTCTGCAGGTTACCTTGGGGGCATTAACTTTTTTCTGCCCCTCAGGATAAGTGAAGAATTTCCAGATAAAGGACTCCTTTGTCTTCTTAGCAACTGGTTCTTCTTCCACAAACTCCACATTTGAGTCAGATGATGTATCTTCTGAGTGGTGAAAACCAGGAACAAAACTCCAAAGATCCTTCTCTCAGGAAAGTTAAAGAGATAGTGAGGGAAGTGGGTGGGGTTTTTGAAGATTCTGGAAAAGAAACTACTATAAACCAATCAAAAGTGTTGTTTTCAAGTCACATGACTTTACGTGTGCGCAACGTGCGCGCACGCATGCGCGCACATTGCGCGACTGTTGCATATGAATGACGTTTTACCCGATTTTTGTAAATACGTTTAAAAACGTGAAAAGGAGGCAGGTAAGTGACTCCCTGACCCCCTAGGCCTTCTCATGGTGTCCCTGAAGGACCCCAAAGAGCAAAAAAAACATTTTTTTTTTTAAATTGCGAGGTGCGCGCACGTTGCACGTACCCTCAAGGCAGAAGTGACTTAAAAACAAAAGTGGAGAACGTGAAAAGGGGGGTAGGGTAGAGACTCTCCGATCCCCTAGGCCTTCTCAGGGGGTCACTGAAGGACCCCGAAGGGCAAAAAAACCTTTTTTTATTTTTTTAGAATCGCAAGGTGCGCGCACGTTGGAAAAAAACAAACAAAAAAAAGTTAAATAAAAAATTTGAGTGTCTATATGTTGATTGAAGATGTAGACTATACTGTTCAACTTTATCCAAATCATAAAAATTAGCTGTGCCATTGCATATTACTGGATACAGTCAATCTATTACAATATACAAAGGCAGTTTGTGGAAAAATAAATATATAAAAAATATAACAATTGATACAGAAATTTGCATTTTAAAACTTTGGAAATTCACAGAAAAAACCATAGGTTTCACACATGTCATAGTTAGAAATTAGCATTTAAAGAACCTTGGAAATTCACTGAAAAAACCATAGGTTTAACACACGTTATAGTTAGGAATTAGCATTGAAAAAACCTTATAAATTCACTGAAAAAAACCATAGGTTTGACACACGTTATAGTTAGGAATTAGCATTTAAAAAACCTTTGAAATTCACTGAAAAAAACATAGGTTTAACACACATTATAGTTAGGAATTAGCTTTGAAAAAACCTTTAAAATTCACTGAAAAAACATAGGTTTGTCACACGTTATAGTTAGGAATTAGCTTTGAAAAAAACATTGAAATTCACTGAAAAAACCATAGGTTTCACTCACTTTATATTTAGGAATTAACATTTGAAAAACCTTAGAAATTCACTGAATAAACCATAGGTTTCACACCAGTTATAGTTAGCTGGACATTTTACTCATACAAAACCATTGAAATTCCCCCGTTATAGTTAGTTGTACTCACTATAACTCGCACGCCCGCAATCCACTGCTGATGATGTCATGACAAAAGTTGAATATCACAAGCACTTGTTAAACTAGAAGAAACACTAGTCATAAAAAAATTAGAAGCTATTTAAATTTTAAGGAACATATATCATATAATCTTTGTTTGGAGGGAGGCCCACTGTTTGTGCAGGGATATTGGAATGTTAAGCCATTAGGAGTGTTCCACAAGGGAGAAAATACTGGGAGTAATCAATATTGCACCCCATTATCGAACCTGCCAAAAATAACGGTTTGAAAAAAGCCCGGTATTTATAGGGAGATTGAAAATTGGGTGTGGTAGGACACAGAATGCTGCATTTTATTTCCCACTTCTGAATGAAAACTTACAATAGGAGGCAATTACCAGATTCAGTAAATACATCATCCTGTGATGTTAATGTTTACTGAGCTCAGTGAGTAACTCTACCCCATTTGGAGCATTTGTAATCGGAGAAGTAGTGTTGAATTTTATATTTTTTGTAAGCTGTATTTTCGCAATGAATCCTCATCTCAATGATTTACTGATGTTTTTGGTAGTGAAGTCGGTCATAATTTATCCAGAGAAGAAATGTTCTTGTCTCAGGTATTAGGGTATTTGGACAAAATATCGAGTCATAACTATTGAGTAACACTAATATTGAGTTTTCAGTACCGTGTCACAGAAATATCGTTAAACAGAAATATCGTTGACAATAATATCGATTTTTGAGGCCGGTAATATCATTTGCAATAATATTGTTAATATCGTTTACAATGATATTGTTATAAAGAATATCGTATTGTATATGTTATATGATGTTTGTATAATTGTTTATAGTGCCATAGTGGGTTGTGAGGGGTGTAGGGGTACAGGGTGGTAAGTAAATTAAGTATAATTAATTTATATTAATTATTTTTAATTAATATTCATTATGTAATAGATAAATAATTATGCAAATTGTGGTTTTATTTTTTTAAGCTATGGTTTAGGTGTGGGCTGTTGGGATTGTAGGGTATAGGGTGAATAGTTAATGATGTAATAACTAAATAATTATTACATCATTATTAGTTATTTAACTGATAATTAATATGTACATGTGTAATTGTTATATGTTTTAAGTTATATTGTATGTGTGGGATGTTGTGTTTGTAGGGGTACAGAGATGGAAGTCAATTAAGCAAATATTACATTTTAATTAATTAATATTTTATTTAAAATGTGTAATTTATTTATAAATATGCAAATTATTTAATAAATATATTTTCATGTTATATATTAGGAGCTTGTTGAATTTTAGAGGGATAGGGTGGGAAGACATTTAAGTAATAATTAACAATTAATTGTTCATTTATTTCTAATTATTTTATTTATTGTTTAAAATGTAAAATTGTGTTCTAATTTCGAATTCTATTTATATTTTAAATTTGGGTTGCTAGATATGCTGGAGTATACTACGGGGATTTAATTAAATAAACAATTAGTGGCCATTTTTATTTTATAATTATTATTTAAGAAACGTATAATTATGTACATTGTTTAATTGTTTTATAATGCATCTCTACGCATCTCTAAGCCATGCGCTTTGGCATTAAAGTTGACTCTATGTAACCAAGCAGGTGTCAGTCAGCATTCACTGGTCCCGGCACACCCTCTCGTTCTGGAGCAATGCGCCAGGCTTGTTATCAGTGGACAATGAACGAAAATACAGTGCGTTGCCCCCCCCCCCAGTCGGACAAGATATTTATTGTGATACCACTGCCGCATGGGGAAAGTGGAAGCAGCATTTGACTGCGTGAAGGTTACAATGAAGTGGCTTACCATCTATGTCTCCCGTTCAAGGCTGCCGCGGATGATGTGAAAACCGTAGCCAACAAGATTGGGACACCACAGGGTGTATGAGTGAATAAATTACTTAATTTGCACTCGCAGTGGGATGCACAAAATCTGGCACAGATGAGTCTTGGAAGCAGCGCAATTTGTGGCCGTGGAGGATGGGCTAACATCATACTGCAATAGGAATGGACCTTTGAATATTTTAAAAGGACCCCTAGTGGAATATCTTAGCTAAGGTGGAACAGGCACTGATAAAAGTGCAAGGCCGAAACGCGTCTGGCCAGCGTTTCACAAACACGCATCTCTATGTCATGAGCTTGATGTATTGGCATTAAAGTTTACTCTTTGTAACTGAGCAGGTGTCGGACCCGTTCTTTTGTGAGTGGGAGTAGACTATATATATGTATATGTATATATATATATATATATATATATATATATATATATATATATATATATATATATATATATATATATATATTACCTACTGGCGGTCGCCAGTAGGTATATATAGTTAGGATTTTTTCTCTATGGGATTTTTGAAAATTCTATGTCTAATAACTTTGGCGTTTGTGGACGGAATTGGCTGACATTTTCAGGAAAATGGCACATTTTGTTTCTGAGCAGCCCCTGAAAATTTTGGGGGGGTTCGTCAAGGGGGGGCCGAGAAAAAAGGGGGGTCCCAAAACGCGTTTTTCCCATGTTAATTTCCATAGGGCGGTTGGCCTCACTTTTAGCCCGAACGGCTGAATGGATTTGCACGAAACTTGGCAAAATTGTAGGGACTGGTAGCCCGATGTGCCTTTTGTAGGTCTCAATATATGTGCTCCAGTGGATTTTGAGAAATTAACGTTTAAAAAAAGATATATATCTGTAACAGCGGACCGGGCAGCGTCCCAGGACGCGTACTTTTCGCGCAACGGAGCTTTGTGAAGCGAAGCTGATTGGTTCTCCGGCGTCTGTCAACATTCCAAACAGTCCGTAGCGGCCGCCATCTTGGCTCTCGGTAGGATCGAGAGACAAGAGGAGGCCAAAGCGAAGGGGCAAATGACCATAAGGGGGAATAGTAGATCCTCGCTGACCCCCTACGTTTGATGTGGAGGTTTTAAAAGGGCCCCGCGGGGCAAAAAAATAAAAATAAATAATAATCGAACGGCTGAATGGATTTGCACGAAACTTGGCAAAATTGTAGGGACTGGTAGCCCGATGTGCCTTTGCTAGGTCTCAATATATGTGCTCCAGTGGATTTTGAGAAATTAACGTTCAAAAAAAGATATATATCTGTAACAGCGCTCCGCTTCGCGTACTTTTCGCGTTACGGAGGTTTGCGAAGCTGATTGGTTTTTCGGCGTCTGTAAACATTCCAAACAGTCCGTAGCGGCCGCCATCTTGTCTCTCGGTAGGATCGAGAGACAAGAGGAGGCCAAAGCGAAGGGGTAAATGACCATAAGGGGGCATAGTAGATCGTCCCTGACCCCCTAGGTTTGATGTGGAGGCTTTGAAAGGGTCTCGCAGGGCAAAAAAAAATATACCGTTTTTTTAGTTTTTTTGCGTGGAGTGCGCCCGGTTCGCGAACCGGGAAGCGTTCTGGGGAGCGTACTTTCTTGAAAATTAGTGAAAAAAGTTAGAGTAAAATAATAATTGTGAGTGATCAGATGTAGGGTAGCTCTGAGAAGAGCTTTTGGGTTTATGGTACATTTAGGTACTTATAAGTAGGTACCAATGCACAGTCTTAAATTCAGAGTGAAAACTCTGTTGCCCTCATCTGAGAAGTGAACTCCATCTCCTCTGTAGATATCGTGCATGTAGTAACGCAAGTTATTGTTGTACAGGGAGCCCATTCCATGGTCTCTCATGTAAGCTGAAACAGATTTGTTTACATGCTTCCTCGATTTCTCAATTTGTGGACAAAATTGGTTCGACCACCTCCATTTCTGTCTTTGGCATATATTTGAATATACCAAGGCAGTCTGAGGAAAAAGTGCCATCAATTGCTCAAAGGTGTCCTTTAAAAGCATTTCCAGACCTACCCCAGTCAAAGTGCCCAAATCATTACCTCCACAGTGCACAATTAACAGGTCAGGTTTTGGCAAATGCATAAAGGTTTTCACCAATGGTATCAATTGGTGACATTTTAATCCTCTGTGGCCAAACCACTTAATTTCCACATCTTGTAAATTGAGGTTAGGTAAATTCCTGTTTTCAGCGTACCTTTGAGCCCAAAATATGTAACTATGTCCAACAATCCAGACAGAAAACATGGTGAGAGAAGGTTCTGCTGCAGTCAGATGAAGTGTGGCAATGAAAGTTAGTGTGCATGGATGAGTTCGTTGAAAGATGTATTTTGAGTGGCGAAGAAAAAATCATTAAATGAAAGAATGCTCTGGATATGCAGGTGCACTGAGAGTTCAGAGTTCAATTGCAACATTGTTGTGTGAGAGGTCTTGCAAGAGGTGGTTGCTATGCAGAAAAAGCAGAGAGGGGGCAGAGGGGGGAAGGGTTTTGCTTTGAAAAAAAGTGAGGGAAGAGTTTTGATTGGGTGACATGAGAGATATGTGTGAGGAATTACAGCATTTCTGTGCTTTTGATAGCTGCAGACTCTGGAGTGCATACCTTTTGCTCTGCTGAAGACAAATTGGTGTGTTTCTGAGACTGTTTTGAAACTCAAAGTATTTGCTAAGGTGAGAAAAGATTTCTTTAATTTAGATAGAAAATAGTGTGCTTTAAGGAGAAAATTATGAAGAAAGTTGTGTTTTTCAAATGTTGCTTTGTCTCAAGTGTTTCACAAATAGATTTTGTTTCTTTGAGAAATTGTAATTGGAGAAAATGTGAAGTATTAGTACTGACAGGGCTTTTATGTGCATAGGAGCTGTGGAGTGTTTTCAAATTATGACTTGTTAATCGTTTTTGAGAAAAAGCAATGGTTTTAATATTGATGAGAAGGACATAATGGTGTCTGCTTCTTTATAAGGTAATTGAGAGTCTCTGATGTTATTTTTCCCATTTCAATGTAAGAAGTTTGTCTGTGGAGCAAATTGCTTGTAAATATGCTCCCACCTGTGCATGGCAAATTTAGATTTTGAATGTTTCCGTTACATAGGCATGTTAAAGGTGACTGAAACATGCTGCAAAGGCAATCAAAAAATGCTTTTATGTGTCTTAAGGACATTTTAAGTCATTTCCCCATGTGCAGTGTTTTCAAATTATGAGTTGAAAATCGTTTTTGAGGTAAAGGAATGTTTTCAAAATGTATGTGCGCCATATGACCCTAAATTTCTTTTTCAGGGGTGCAGCAGGGTGTTCTTGAGACACCCCTGCACCGTCGGAAAAATTCGTAATTTGCGATGAGGTAATTGCTAATCGCAAATTGCACCTTCATTCCTATGGGCCTCCTGCTGCATGGAAATTAATGGGTAATTTGTAATTAGCAAATAGGTCATCGCAAACTAGGAATGGTAAAGAATCGCTATTTATTCCTTAAAGTTCGCTATTTAGGAAATGCAAAAAACTTTGATGATACATATGGCGGTTTATCTCTAACAAGATAAGAAGCATAGGGATAGATTTATGATGACTGGCGCATCACCAGGGATGTGTTAGTCATTCTGTGCCGCTGTATCGTCACCTATGGTGTGCTACATTTACAATGCGGCGCATCATGGGGCAAAAACAGCACAGATGCGTGACGTATTTGTGCCGTAAAGTTGGCGCATTGCTGGAGTTGTATCGCAAGTGTGATGAAGCTCCAGTAAGGTTGAGGGGTGGCCCTGTCGCAGGGTTTCTGTTCTGACACAGAACTGTGGACAGAGGATTGGAACCTCGGCGAATTAGGGTGTCCCAAAACTCACGTTAGTAATCAAAACCCCTTAGCAAGCTAGGTACAGTGTCACATTGGATATAACAAACTCTCAATGTTTAGACAATCCAGAATATGAACTTATAGTACCTCAGGATACGTGGAACTCATGAACAGTCGGTCGTTATATATTTCTTAGAAACGAGAACATGGAGTTAAGAAGAACACATGTGTATTTGAAATGTTTATTTACTAATGCCGTCTTCTCAGGCGTAGTATCTTAGATTATACAAGTACACATATTATCAGTAGCAAAATTACCAGCATAGTCAATAGTACATAAAAAGCGAATGGTGACAGTATGTTAACATGCTGTAAATGAATAAGAGTTAGCAACACTTATAAGCAGCCGCGGGCCGTGGAGGGAGTTACGGTGGGGCAGGGAGGCGGGGAGGGGGAGGGTCAGGGTGGAGAGGGCTCCACCCTGCCCCTCCCCCTCCCCGCATCCCTGCCCCACCGTAACTCCCTCCACGGCCCGCGGCTGCTTATATCTCACCCTCCCTAATACACATAATATATTATTTGCTAAGAAGGTCTCTTTGTGTTGGTTTAGGGCGTGCCGATACTTTAGTGTCTTAGATTTGAAGGAATCACATCAGCATAGAAAAGATAATCCATATGCCGTGCTTAATATCGCCAACGGCATTGTGCCATAATATTCTAGCATGCGATTGCGGAACAGTGTCAGCAGCTGCAGGGCGGGAGCTTGCACAGGAGGGACATCCATATTTAAAAATGTAAAAAAGCACAAGAGCGTCCGCTGGTAATGCAAGTAAAAATGGGAATCCACGAAGCAGAGTGGAAAAAATAGAATGTAAGAAAGCAGGGATGACTCCAAAGATTTTCTCAAATGAAGTCACGAGACCACTGGTAACAACTGTAAAAAAGTGCGCCAGGCCCTTTGTGGAGGACGCGTTAGAGATAGTCCGAACCATCTTGCTGAAATGGAAAGGCGAATCTGTATTTAAAAGGGTCTGCACCTCTGTACGGGTGTTCGCTGTGTGAAGCACGAAAGTTTCACGGGCCGAACTCAAGGCCACCTCTCTCTGAGACAAAATAGCTCTTATTCTTGCCATGCCGTTGAAATGTGCTCCCAAGGTTGGTATTTGTGGCCAGATTGAAAACTCCCTATGTTCATGTGTGGGAGGAAATAGAACATTTCTGCAGCAAATAACCCGTTCATTTACTGTTACGATAAAATGAATACTTTTAATTAACCCAGAACAATCTTCATTATTGAGCATCAAATAACTACCATTTTCCAAGAACTTGAACGTGGGGATGATAGCAGGAACTGGTGTGCCTTGCAACACGCAAGCCATATTTGGTCGGTGTTTGTTGCATGAACCGTGTAACTGTATGTGCCTACACATTAGTGAATGATCTGGCGTCTCAGTGCATTCCTCTCCATTCAGATAAAGTTCTTGATCATCTTTGAAAATCTGTATGTGTATGGAAGCGACCAGACTTCATGAAGAAACCACTACCTAAAGGTTAATAACGACCTATTGGTATATATTTCATACAATTTGAAAACTTATATAAAGCAAAAGGCAGCGTTATTAAACCGTGGATAAGGCACGTTGCCAAAGCAGTCAACCTTTTGGATTTATACTGGAAATGTTAAAGGAAGAATTACGGAGTAGGGCCTGTAAATCTTTAATAGACAACGAGTAAAATTACTCCAACCATCATATTCCTCTAACTCCGGGATAGTAGGGGTGTTTAATTTTTTAGAAGTAGCCAATCCAAAGCATTTGGTCTGGGAAATTGTTTCATTCACAAACAACATATGTTTTGGGATGAGACATGCACGGTGGAAAGCCTCAGTGCCTTGTACCTGCCAGGTTCGTGAACCCCAAACTGATGTAGATCCTGGATATTTTTACTCTGTATTATGTTAGCATGGTCTCATTACTGGTTTAAACGCCATTTTTCCTTTTTTGTAACTTCTGCACACGACACTTAGTTGTTGCTTTAGCTTTCAGCCTACCTGCGTCAAGATCTATGCCTGCTTCAAGCAGGCGCAGGGTTTTGATGTAGCTTTGTCCTATCTGATTGTAAATGCGGCACACCGTGGGTGGCAGAGCAGCGGTGCACGTTAACTGGTGCATCCCTGGGGATGTGCTAGTTAATATAAATCTGCCCCTTTACATTTAATTATGTGCAGGGGACACAGAGTAGGTGAGGTTTATCCAAGGTTAAGAAGAGATGAGTCCTGTTCAGTGAAAAATTGGAGATAGGCTTCAGTATATTATATACTTAAGTAGTGTGTTAAGTTTTTGATGACTGTTATTAATTTACTGTTGGGTAATAGTGGTTAATAACATTTTTTATTATATTTTACCACAGATTCAACTGCAGATTATTTCAAGATTTTAGGATGCCTAGCAAAGAAAGAGTAAGAAAGGCTGCAAAACGTCAAAGACAGCAGGACCATGGAATAATGCAGCAGTCCTCTAACAAAAAGATTTGTCAAGTCACCAAGAAAGCACCGGGTAAGAGTCGAAAAACAGTCATAAGAAATATGTGTAGTAAAAAAAATATTACTACAGAAAATGTTTCAGTCCAGAAAAGGAGAAAGAATTCAAATGGTAAGGAAAGGCCAATGAGAAATGTTACTGCTAGAGTAAGAGATAACTCTATGCATAAAAGTAGAAGGAAACAACAGTTTAGGGATATTCGTAAACGAATGTTCCGCAACAGGATAATTGGGAATTTGTTAAAAAATATTAAGAAAGGTCAGCAGAAAGTGGTTTTTTATAAGAGAAAAAAAATAGTTGAGAAAGTTATTGATCAGGCATTTGAAATTAAACGTAAGTTATTTATTTTGACAATCAATAGAATTAGGAAGCTAAACAAGGTAATTTATGATTTCAAAAGAAATAGTAGATGGAAGAGAATAGTTAATCGTAGTAATTTTTGTGAAGTTTTTTCTGGAGAATGGATGCATAGTTCAAGCTCTGAGGCATTTTTTAATGAGGAGAGTTATTTCCAGGATAATGATTTGGTGCATGCAGTTGACACCAGTGGTCGAGCTTATGAAGTGAAAGATGGTTGTCCAGTTGAAAAAGAAAAACTTGTGAGAACAGAGATAGAAGAGGTGTTAGGTAATGAGGTTTTAGGGAGACGTCCTAAGGGTCCTGTGTACACCTGGAAGTGTAGTAGTATTTGCAGTGTACGACAGGATTCCATCAATTTGCTTTGTGATTTTATACGGTCATTTAGTAAGAAAAGTTTGAAGCAGAAAATGAAGTTGTTGCAAGAATTAGATCCTTGCAGAGTGAGAGAAGTGATAGGTTTGCATGGTCATTCACTGGCTTGTCTTTCCAGGAGAGTATGCCAGAGTGTTTTTCATCATTTCAGGATGCTAGCAGTGCATCATAATAAAGTGAGGAAATTAGTTAGAATGTTGTATTATGCTAAGAGTCCAGCAATTATGCTTAAACAATTATGCACTGCTCTTTTGCATGGTTCTGAAATAGATGTGAAGAATATATGTGAAGAAATTGAGTTTTTTTACTTTGGAAGTAAAGAGGAGAATGTTGAAATTGACCAAGAAGAAGAGAGTAATGTGGAAGATAGTGTACAGGTTTCCAGTACAGATAATTTCCAGAGGGAAATTGCGACGTTTGAGGTGAAATCAAGTGAGAGGCCAAATTTCACTTGTGTGTGTTGTCGACGCACTTATTATAAGAATCAGACTAAGTTAGTGGATTTATATGGAAAAAGTGAAAGGGAAAATAATAGTGAATGGAAGGATTTTACAACATACTTGATGGTAGAAAATTGTTTTGATTTGGGATTGGATCAACGTGTGTGTACTTATTGTTGTAACAAATTAAATCAAAACCAGATGCCTGCTAGAGCAGTTCATAATAATCTGGAATTGGTTGAGATTCCTTCTGAATTGAAGGATTTAAATACTTATGAATCTATTTTGATTCAAAGTATCCATCCCTTTCAGGCTATTGTAAGAATGGAGCCAAAGACAGGGAAATTGCCTCCATCAGATTTACAGAGAGGATTAAAGGGAAGAGTTGTTTATTTGCCTCTAGATTTGAAGAAAAACATTAACACAATTTGAGTAAAAAAAGTGGAAGAGGAACCTCTTGTTATCTTAGTTAATGGGGTTCCGACAAAGAATAAGAAAATATGGCAAGATTTAGTAGATGTTAGGAAAGTCAAAAGGGCAACATTGTATTTGAAAAAATATAATAAATACTATAAAAATGTATATGTTGCAGAAGAGGAAGTAAGTGAGGAAGAGGATAGCGATTTGTGTGCTGGTCAAATTGAGAAAGTAGAACCCTGTACTAGTGAAGAAATATATGAACATTATAGTGTTCATCCTTTGCATTCCAAGGAAGTCATGGGGAATGCTATTGAGTTGTTTCAAATGAAACAAGCGAAAGGGAGTCCCATTAGTGTTTGGGAGGAAAGTTTGGAAGCTCGGTGTTTCCCACAGCTTTTTCCAACAGGTCAGGGAGGAAGATATGATGAGCGACCTCATCAAATTCCTGCTTCTGAATACCGGACTTTGCGATTGTATGCAGGAGATCCTAGGTTTCGACAATGCATTCCTTATTTGTTTCATCTCCTGTTTGAAAGCGATCTGTCTGGACTGTCATATGCAGTGAACCACATCTTGAAAAGTGGTATACACATGCAAAACATCTCGGCAAGTGACTTTATGGATAAAGTCAATGTCCAAGACAGTATTTTGGATTCTCACCTGATTAATCTCATGGCGTGTCAGCGTGGTACTAATGAGTACTGGTACCGTCGTCATGGTGATTTAAAATGTATGCTGAGGAACTTAGGAACTCCCACATGGTTCCTCACTTTGAGCTGTGCTGAGTATGGCTGGGAAGACTTACTTGAATTTCTACGAGAGGCAAATGCTAACGTAGAAAACATCGAATTCAAGACACCCGGAGAACTGTGCTCTTTGGATCCAGTCAATGTATGTAGGTACTTCAATCATAGATTTGAAGGTATGATGTCTTTCATCATGAATAAGAAGAATCCACCTCTTGGAGAGGTGTTGGATTTCTTCTGGAGGAAGGAGTACCAAGCAAGAGGTGCTCCTCATATACATATGTTGCTGTGGATCAAGGATGCACCTAAATTTGGAACGGATGCAGACGACTCAGTGATGAGTTTCATAGAACAGTATTCTACGTGTGCTGTTCCAAACGCAAAGGAGAAAAAAAGCCTAAGAGAAAAAGTTCTACGTTTCCAAAGCCATCGATGTGGAAAGTACTGTCGTCGTAAATTCCGGAACAAAGACAAGTTCTACACCAAATGTCGTTTCGGCTTTCCACGATCGGTGATTTCTAAAGGAAGAGTGAACAGTTTGATGTCTTCGCTGCGACATAATGTGATGAAGAAATCACCTAAAAACACATACAATTTGAAGAGGAACGAAGAGTCTAAGTACATCAACGACTACAACCCGGTGATTTTGTCCATGTGGAATGCTAACATGGATATACAGTTTGTGGCTGATAACTGTATGGCTGTGGCTCGGTATGTGACATCTTACATCACCAAAAAAGAGAAGACAGAATTGAAGGATATGTGGGAGGACATTTCCCATGAAAAGAGCCTCAGCAAGTAGTTGTACAGTTTCAGTCTGAAGATGTTGTCGCATCGAGAAATCGGAGCTTACGAATGTTCTGACCGGTTGTCTTCAGCAAGTCTCTATGCCAAGTCCAGGAGTATCGTTTGGGCGAGTGTTGGTCTTGCTGCAACGCGTAATCGAGTTCTGAAACCTGTGCGGGAAATTGAGTATTTGGCGGAAAAGGAGCCAAACAGTACCGACATTTTGAAGAGCAACATGTTGGATACATATTATCCAAATCGAAGCAGTCACCTCGAGAATGTTTGTCTGTATGAGGTTCTGCAAAATTACATATTCAAGAGGAACATCAAAGAAGATACTGAGAAAGGAGTGTATGCTGTAATAGGAAGTGAGGGATGTCTGGTCAAGCAAAGAAAATGCCACTTGATAAACCATCGAAAATTGAGTGGCGAATCTCCTGAAAAAAAGGAGTTTTTCTATTTAGCACTTTTGCAACTTTTTAAGCCTTGGCGTGCAGAAGAGGAACTGCTTGGAGATTTCCTTTGTTACGAAGACTCATTCAATGCTGCCAAGGAGACCATAGAATGTCCTGTTTTTCCCAAATATGTAGAAATGTTGAATGTGGAAATTGAGCAGGAAGCAACGATTGCAGCCGAGATTGCCAGAGACAGTTCTCAGGACAGTCAGAGTTCTGCTTCATTGAGTCAGGATCCACTAGGAGGACCTCTTATCGAAAATGAAGCTGCCACTGCTATGAATGAAGTGGAAAGAGCCATGGCACATGCTCAGGAGGATGCGGTTAACTTAGAAGAGTTGGAAAGACAACTCAACGTTGAGCAGAGGAAAATATATGACGAACTTACCATGCAAATTGATCATGGATTAAGTCATGACAAGAAAGAGTGCTCATGTACGTCGTTGAAGCCTGTCCGACTGTATGTGAGTGGAGAAGCGGGAACTGGAAAAAGTTTCCTTATTAAAGCAATTTCATGTTATTTGCAGGAAAGGACAGAGTCATCGCTGTCTTGTGTTGTCACCGCTCCAACTGGACTGGCAGCACATAACATTAAAGGGATTACTTTACATCGTTTACTGATGCTGCCAGTGGAGCATGACAACAAATTAGAATATCACAAGCTATCTGGAGATGCTTGTTTTGAAGTTTCAAGAGTCTTGAGGAAAATGAAACTTCTTATCATTGACGAAGTAAGCATGGTTTCCAATGTCATGCTTGCCTTTGTGCATTTGAGAATGCAAGAAGTTCTCAAAACAGAGTATGATGTGTTATTTGGTGGCAAACACATCATTGTTTTCGGAGATCTTCTGCAGCTGACACCAGTGAAAGGGCAACCTGTGTTCAAAATGCTCACGCATGAAGATACCAGGAAGTGCTTAGGGAGTATTGGCAACGTCAATATATGGTTAAACTTCAATTATGCTGAACTGCATGAAAATATGCGTCAGGCAAAGGATGAAGTTTACAAGACTATTCTACAAGATGTTAGAATTGGAAAAGTGACCGAGCATGGGAAAGAAGCTTTACATGCACGATTACTGACAAATTTATATCCAGACGAAGATGTTGTGCCTGAGAATATTTTTCAGAAAGTTACTGAGAAAAAATCTGGAATATGTTTGATGCCAACTCTTGCAGAATGTGCCAAATTCAACAACAAAATGTTGCATTTAGAAAAGCAAGAGATTGTGAAATTGGAAGCTATTGACAGAGTAGAGCATATGGGATCAACAATTATTTTGTCTGAGAATCTGAAAACAAAATTGGATTCATTAGAGAAGAGTATAATTAAAACTGCGGGTTTTGAAAAGACTCTGAATGTGTGCTTGAACTGCCGTATAATTTTAAGAAGGAATTTACATGTTGAAAGAGGTCTGGTAAATGGATCAATGGGTAATGTTGTTGATTTTGTGAAATACAGAAATAGAGATGGAATTGAATTTTTTAAAATTAAATTTGATGGCATTGAGGAAGTACAGCTAATTGCTCGTTGTTCTGCTAGATTTTTGCTTGTAAAAGACTTATATGTTCGTCGTAAGCAGTTTCCTGTTTGCTTGGCATATGCGGTGACAATCCATAAATCGCAAGGTTTAAGTGTAGACTGTGCATTGGTGAATATTGGCAGTTCTGTGTTCAAGGAGGGTATGGCATATGTGGCATTGTCACGAGTTAGGACTTTATCGGGATTGTACTTGATTGAGTGTGATGTCACAAACATTTGTGCGGATCTAGATTGTGTTAAGGAATACAATAGGTTGAGAAGAGAGTATGCGCCACATTTGCCTCAGTATCCTTTGTTTGAGAAACGTGTGGTAGGCCGGAAACGAAGAAATGTGACCAATACTGGGGAGGTTGTAGCAAAAAGACGAAAAGTCGATGAACCTGAAATTATAAGCAGAAACAAAAAGGATTCTGTTGAAGATGTTGTTGGTTTTCAATTTGAAAACAGTTCTGGTGTCAACTGCTATGCTAATGTAGTGGTTAATGTTTTGTTTTCTCTACAAAATGTAAAAGAAGAGATTGTGGTCAATTCTGATCAAAGATTTTGCAGTTTGTTAAATTCTGTGTTAGAGAAATGTAGCACTGATAGAACAAACATAGAAAGTGTGTCTGAAATTCGAAATCTGTTAGACAGATGTTCAGGCCAAACACAATTCTCTCAAAATAGTCAGCAAGATTGTCAGGAGTTTTTAATGTATATGCTTGATGTATTGCATGCTGAAGGTGTAGATGTAGATCACCTGTTTGGGCTTTCTTATCAATGGCAGCATGACTGCGAGAACTGTAGGGTATCAAGTAGTACTAGTGTAGACTCAGAAAGATTTATATATTTAACTTTGCCAGACAGTAAATCAGTCTCTTTTAATAAGCTAGTAAAAGCAGCTGATCACAATATGGAGTGTAGGCAATGTAAATCTGAAATGATGTCCACATTATTTATACGAACATATGGCCAGTATGTCATTTTAATGTTCCAACGATGTAGGCCTGATGGAACAAAATTGACAACTTTAATTAAAAATGTTGTGGCTTCACAGTTGTCAATATCAGGAAGGACTTTTGTAACTGTAGCAATTATATATCATGATGGTCCTTCAATAACATCAGGACATTATACAGCTTATTTAAAGTGTAGAAATGGCTGGTCATTCTGCAATGATTCTGTTTTAATTTTCAAAAAAAAATTGCCATATGACCTTAAAAACTCTTACCTGGTGTTTTTAAAACCAAAATTTTAGGGAAAGAATCTCGGGATGTGCTCTGAGGAATTTCAAGAAGTTCTCATGGCTCCTACACTATTTGGCCTTGAGGATAAGTGTAGTACAGAGACATAACTTTTTACCATAACACTGGACGTTATTGAGAAATACGTGCACTTTGAATGAGTTCAGAAAACTATTTCTTTTTATAAGCTAATTGAAGCAGCGAATCAAAACATGGAGTAGAGGGAATGTAAGTCTGCAATGCTGTCTACTGTTTTACATTGCTTTGTGATTAAAAGTGATGTAGAGAATTAAATAATTGTACTAGTCATAAAGGTAGTGTAAGTCTGCTTCATAGTAAGCAGTATCAGTGTGATAGGAAATGTAGAACATGATTGAGCAAGAAGGGGAAGATATTACTAGTCCAGGATTGTGTAAATGATCTTCAACATTTTAATTCTGAAAGTTGCGGAAATGCGAAAAGACGGGACTGGCTAACAAGAAATCCAAGAGTTATACATGGCTCTGACAAGATTTGGCCTTGTGGAATCTTGTGGTAGAGAGCAAGAAGTCATTTATTGTATGCAACATGTTTTTGAAAACGATGGAGGTTTTCTTTCAGAAAGTGGCGGGTTGAAAGTAATAACAGCACAACAGAGTGTAAGCTGTTCATAGGACATCCTTGGCCGTCATGGAAAGTAAGTTAACTTTAAGGAGTTCTGAATTCTGATTTGTAATGTTGTATGGGTTTTTTAAACACAATCATTTTGATTGTGTTTTTTTTTCCCCGCTGTTATATGATGAATACCTTCAAGTCACTGTTTTAGTGAAATTTGATACATTCTGAGAACAGCAAAAATAAACCATTTAACATGTATAATTAATTCTGTTCTGTTTGCATTTATGATGTACATGTAGAACTGTGTAGGAGGCATGGAGAAGGTGAGGCTTCTGTAAGTGTCAAAGTTGTTGCATACAGTGCTCATATTCTACATAGTCTTTTATATTTCATTACTTTCACTGTTTCTGACTGATCTAAAAATTTTTTTTTAAAAAGAACAGTAAGTATAAGGGAAGGAAACAGACAGTTATGTTAAAAGAAACACAGCTATAGGGAATAAACTAGGGATACTGTTACCCGCAATCCTCTGCTGATGATGTCACTGAGCATGTCATGAATGATGTAATATGTGACATCATCAGCAGTGGATTACGGGTAATAGTATCTCTAGTTTACTCCCCTATAGCTGTCTTTCTTTTAACATAACTGTCTGTTTCCTTCCCTTATACTTACTGTTCTTTTTTAAAAAAAAAAAATTTTTGGGTTCGCTTCCGGTTCGCGTACCGGGGAGCGAACTGGGAAGCGAACTAAGAGAAATAGAGGTTGGCACAGTTGCAAATATTGTACCAATTTTTTAATAACGGGGAGGTAGTTCTGAAAAGAACTTTTTTTTAAATTGTTTTTGTTGTTTTATATTTTTTTATTATTTTTCTGAAATTTTTTTTACTTTTTTTGAATTTTTCTGAACAGTTTTATATTTTTTTTGTTTTTTTTTCAGAGGGGGCAACGAAAACGATTCATTGTAAAGGGCTCAACAGGAGCAAGAAAACAAAAAAAATGAATTTATTGTTTGGGGAGTTTCGGACAAACATGAGCATGATTGTCAATAGCTCTGTTGATCAGAGTGATGCTACTTTCTCCGTAGCAAATGAATCCACTGCAATGTACGCAGACTTGTTTTACTTCACGAAATCTCGTTTGTATATTTGGCACCATCTCCCTGCCCTCTGGTCCCGTTACTTCCGGTACAACAGATCTTCTGGCCATAATAGGGAGATTATCTAGGTCGTCCTGTTCCTCTTCTTCCTCTTCTTGCTGAATTATAACTTTAGCAGGTGGTCCACTCTTCCTTGGATGTGGTGGAGGTGGTGGGGAAGCACCAGCTGAAGCTAGTAAAGAAGCCATTGCTCACTGGTAACAAAGGGTCTTTCTCTCACAATGATGAAAGTCAGAGTGAGGAAAGAAGGAGGGATTTTCACCATTTGGGAAAAAAAATAGTTCTCAACCAATGAAAAGTGTTCATTTTAGATCATATGACCTAGTCTTACATCATTAGGAAACCGAAAGTGAAATGAACCAATGAAAGTCACATGACCTGCTGTGTTTACGTTACGCGCTTTGCAGGGCCTCCCGGTTTGCTTCCAGAAACCTGTGCTTTGCGACTCGGTAAGCGTACGAGTTCGCTAACGTAGCACGTCATATGACGTATCACGCGACAACGCGAAACGTCATGCGGACGGGAGGCGTCACGATGTTGTTTTCTAACGCGGCAGTTGCGGTAAAGAAACGTTTACCGGCTCGCGGTCTATTTCGCGGCATCAAGGTCAGCTAACGGGAAGCTTCCCGATTCGCGAAGCGGGAACGAAGAAAAAAAAAATTTAAAAAACAGTTATTAATAAACATATAAAATATTTTTGGGGATTTAAAGAAGAATACATTTTACAGCTACAGATATTAGCTGTTAAAAAACCAATGAAATTCACTGAAAAAACCATAGGTTATAGACCATATATAGTTAGGAATTAGCATTTACAAAACCTTATTTTACTCACACAAACCACTGAAATTCCATATATAGTTAGTTGCACTAACTATATATCGCGCACCCGCAATCCACTGCTGATGATGTCACATATTACATCATTCATGACATGGTCAGTGACATCACTGATGACATCACTGATGACATCTCAAATGACATCACTGATGACATCACTGATGACATCTCAAATGACATCACTGATGACATCATGAAACACCAATACCAGTTACTACATACGCACTCACTGATTCCTACGTCTACACACACATTCACTCATTCACCCATACAATCACTCATACATACAGTCACTCATTATTACAACACTATCATATGCACTCATACACCTATGCAGACAGTCACACACTGCCACTCATCCATGGAGTTACTCACACACCAAGTCAGTCCTGTAAAGAATCAATCACACTTCCATTTCTTCATCTATACAGTTAAACACAGAACACCATACTTCAGTGACATCACTGATGAGATCACTAATGACATCTGAAATGACATCACTGATGACATCTCAAATGACATCACTGATGACATCATGACACACCAATACCAGTTACTACATACGCACTCACTGATTCGTACGTCTACACACACATTCACTCATTCACCCATACAATTACTCATACATACAGTCAGTTATTATTAGAACACTATGATATGCACTCATACACCTAGTCAGTCCTGTGAAGAATCAATCACACTTCGATTTCCTCATCTATAGTTAAACACAGAACACCATACTTTTCACACATATACTAACACATACTTACTCTCTTATACAATCACTGATACAAGTACACATTGATATGCACAGCGTCACACACCTCCCAGCCAGCCACACACACACTCAGTCTCCCATACAAATACTTGGACAATCAATCAGTAACCCATATAGTTAATCATATAGCTACTGATCAACACATGCAGCAGTTTACAGAACAACAGACATAATGATGCACAAATTAAGACAGTTTAGTCACTAACCCATGCACTCAGTGAGACACATTTAATCACTCACTCATACATTCAGTCATGCACCTACTAAATCCTTTGTCCAGACACTTATACTTCACTCATTCTTCAATATGTAAGACACATTTTAACTTTACAGAAACATACAGTCACTGGATGTTGTCATCAGTGATGTCATCAGTGATGTCATCAGTGATGTCATTTGAGATGTCATCAGTGATGTCATCAGTGATGTCACTGACCATGTCATGAATGATGTAATATGTGACATCATCAGCAGTGGATTGCGGGTGCGCGATATATAGTTAGTGCAACTAACTATATATGGAATTTCAATGGTTTTGTGTGAGTAAAATAAGGTTTTGTAAATGCTAATTCCTAACTATATATGGTCTATAACCTATGGTTTTTTCAGTGAATATATATATATATATATATATATATATATATATATATATATATCTCAAAAGATTTAGGTGCGAGGGTATAATTGTGAGTTGCTGACGAAAACAGGGATTAAAGTAGATAGGATTCCTAGAAGCTGTCTACTGAAAGATAAAGAGAAAAAGACGAACCAAGGGGAAGAATCATGTAGGTTTATTACCACCTTCTCGAGTGAGGCAGGAGCACTAAGGAAAATCTTATGTCATAACTGTCATATTTTATAGACAGACTCAGTGATAGGGAGGACTCTGCCTAAATATCCTCAAATTACATTTAAGCATAGTAGGTCCCTGAAAGATTCACTGGTCAAAAGCCATTACAAACCTATTCCCTTTCTGCCAAGAATCAGCACTATAACTGGGTTTTTTCCTTGTTCAAAATGCAATGCTTGTAGAAATAGTTCCAAAGTCCTAACTTACAAAATACCGGGCAAGGATGAGGAAAATAAAATAAACACATTTCTAACATGCAATACTCCATACTGCGTGTACTGCCTAGTATGTCCATGTCTGAAAAGATATATAGGCAGTACAATCCATTCGACAAAACGCAGATCTTGGAACACGCCAGGGCAATTGAGAACAAGGATATTTCATACCCAGTATCGAGACGCTTCTGTCAGTATCATAACAGTGACAGGAGTTTACTTAAATTCTACTGTATTGATCACATTATAGTCAATGAATGTGGAGGTAACCGTGAGTTGAGACTGCGTAGGCTTGAATCGCGATATATCATTGACCTACGAACTGTAATACCTTTTGGTCTTAACACAGAGGAGCAACTCTCCATTCAATTAGGCTAAAAAAGTAGTATTGAATTGTACATGAGGTAGATGATATCATGAGTATATGAATATCTGGTTGTTATGAGAAAGTAGTAATTTTGGTTGATATGCATTTGGATTTATTTCCTAGATTATAGGTTGAGTTATTGGAATTAATGCGAACATTGAAAATAATTGCATGTTCCATCATGGCACCTATACACAATGAATTCTACTGTGAAGTCCGCTTTCTATGTTAATGAGTGTGCCGGAAACACTGAGAACTGAAAATAAAATGTCATTCATTTATTTTTGTACTTTGACACAGCGGGAAGAAGGTGTAAACGCCGAAACGCGTCCTGTGTGATTTTGCTCAATAAATAAATCTTTAATTTGAATCGACCCCGAGAGTGCAGCCATTCTTTCCCTTGACCGGGGAGGAAGTTTGGAGCAGGATAAATATATATACATATATATTTATATATATATATATATATATATATATATATATATATATATATATATATATATATATATATATATTTATATATATATATATATATATATATATATTTATATATATATATATATATGTATGTATGTATGTATGTATGTATGTATATATATATATATTTATATATATATATATATATGTATGTATGTATGTATGTATGTATATATATATATATATATTCACAGAAAAAACCATAGGTTATAGACCATATATAGTTAGGAATTAGCATTTACAAAACCTTGAAAATTCACTGAAAAAACCATAGGTTATAGACCATATATAGTTAGGAATTAGCATTTAGAAAACCTTATTTTACTCACACAAAACCATTGAAATTCCATATATAGTTAGTTGCACTAACTATATATCGCGCACCCGCAATCCACTGCTGATGATGTCACATATTACATCATTCATGACATGGTCAGTGACATCACTGATGACATCACTGATGACATCTCAAATGACATCACTGATGACATCACTGATGACATCTCATTTGACATTACTGATCACATCACTGATGACATCATTCATGTGATGATACAATGAACCTCTTCAGACTCTAATATAACCTTAGATACACTCAGTGTAAACAGACACTCACAGACTGTCACTCATCCATGGAGTTACTCACACACCTAGTCAGTCTTGCAAAGAATCAATCACACCTCGATTTCCTCAACTATATAGTTATACACACCTTACTTATTGGAACATATAATAACACATATTTACTCTGTTATACAATCCCTGATACAAGTTCACAATAATCCATACAGCCACTCACACATTCACTGGCTCTTATGCACAGTTATTTATATATGTCAACTATCACATGTACTGTGTTTTACATATGTACTTACTTTGACATGTAGCACTGAGATATCCATTCACTCACCAATACACTCATGCACACAGTCAACCGCCCATACAGATGTTTCCACATGCACTTTTGAACCCATACATCTAGTGAATCAACTGCTCACACATCTATGCACAGAGTCATACACCTCCCAGACACCCACACACACACTCAGTCTCCCATACAAATACTTGGGCAACTAATCAATAACCCATATAGTTAGTCATATAGCTAATGATCAACACATGCATCAGATTACAAAACAACAGACACAATGATGCACAATTTAAAACAGTTTAGTCACTAACCCATGCACTCAGTGAGACACATTTAATCACTCACTTATACAGTCAGTCATGCACCTACTAAATCCTTCATCCAGACACTTATACATCCACTCATTCTTCAATATGTAAGACATATTTTAACTTTACAGAAGCATACAGTCACTGGATGTTGTCATCAGTGATGTCATCAGTGATGTCATTTGAGATGTCATCAGTGATGTCATCAGTGATGTCACTGACCATGTCATGAATGATGTAATATGTGACATCATCAGCAGTGGATTGCGGGTGCGCGATATATAGTTAGTGCAACTAACTATATATGGAATTTCAATGGTTTTGTGTGAGTAAAATAAGGTTTTCTAAATGCTAATTCCTAACTATATATGGTCTATAACCTATGGTTTTTTCAGTGAATTTTCAAGGTTTTGTAAATGCTAATTCCTAACTATATATGGTCTATAACCTATGGTTTTTTCTGTGAATTTCATTGGTTTTTTAACAGCTAATATCTGTAGCTGTAAAATGTATTCTTCTTTAAATCCAAAAATATATTTTATATGTTTATGAATAATTTTTTTTTTAAATATTTTTTTTTCTTCGTTCCCGCTTCGCGAATCGGGAAGCTTCCCGTTAGCTGACCTTGATGCCGCGAAATAGACCGCGAGCCGGTAAACGTTTCTTTACCGCAAGTGCCGCGTTAGAAAACAACATCGTGACGCCTCCCGTCCGCATGACGTTCCACGTTGTCGCGTGATACGTCATATGACATGCTACGTTAGCGAACTGGTACGCGAAGCGAGTGCCAAAGCGCAGGTTTCTGGAAGCAAACCGGGAGGCCCTGCAAAGCGCTTAACGTAAACACAGCAAGTCATGTGACTTGGTAATAACACTTTTCATTGGTTCATTTCACTTTTGGTTTCCTAATGATGTAAGACTAGGTCATATAATCTAAAATGAACACTTTTGATTGGTTGAGAACTCTTGTTTTTCCCAAATGATGAAAATCCCTCCTTCTTTCCTCACTCTGACTTTCATCATTGTGAGAGAAAGACCCTTTGTGATCACTGAGCAATGGCTTCTTTAGTAGCTTCAGCTGGTGCTTCCCCACCACCTCCACCACATCCAAGGAAGAGTGGACCACCTGCTCAAGTTGTAATTCAACAAGAAGAAGAAGAAGAGGAACAGGAGGACGAGCACGAAGAGAGGCAGTTTTTGCCTGAGCAGCCCAAGACGTCTCACCGGAAAGAAAACTTCATTTGGCAATTTTTTAAAATTCCCAAAGGTCAGAAAAAAGTAAATGCAAGATACGTAACTTGCCTTATATGTCAAGATAGACTGTCCAGAGGGACCGACAAAAAATACAGTTTCGGAAACTACACAATGCATCGCCATATGACTAGGTGGCATCCTAACAACTACAGTGCTGCACAGTTTCGGAACGACCTAGATAATCTCCCTATTATGGCCAGAAGATCTGTTGTACCGGAAGTAACGGGACCAGAGGGCAGGGAGATGGTGCCAAATATACAAATGAGATTTGGTGAAGTAAAACACACCTGCGTATTTTGCGATGGATTCATTTCCTACGGAGAAAGAAGCATCACTCTGATCAACAGAGCTATTGACTATCATATGCAAGTTTGTCCGAAACGCCCAAAATAATAAATACTTCTTTTTTTTGTTTTGTTGCTCCTGTTGAGCCCTTTACAATGAATCGTTTTCATTGCCCCCTCCAAGAAAAACCCAAAAAAATATAAAACTGTTCCGAAAAATTCAAAAACAGTAAAAAAATGTTCAGAAAAATAAAAAAAAAAGTTCTTTTCAGAACTACCTCCCCGTTATTAAAAAATTGGTACAATATTTGGAACTGTGCCAACCTCTATTTCTCTTAGTTCGCTTCCTAGTTCGCTCGCTGGTACGCGAACTGGAAGCGAACCAAAAACAGTAAGTATAAGGGAAGGAAACACACACTTATGTTAAAAGAAAGACAGCTATAGGGGAGTAAACTAGAGATACTATTACCCATAATCCACTACTGATGATGTCACATATTACATCATTCATGACATGCTCAGTGACATCATCAGCAGAGGATTGCGGGTTTTTTGGCAACATGCCTTATCCACGGTTTAATAACGCTGCCTTTTGCTTTATATAAGTTTTCAAATTGTATGAAATATATACCAATAGGTCTTTATGAACCTTTAGGTAGTGCTTTTGTTCATGAGGTCTGGTCGCTTCCATACACATACAGATGTTTCAAAGATGATCAAGAAGTTTATCTGAATGGAGAGGAATGCACTGAGACGCCAGATCATTCACTAATGTGTAGGCACATACAGTTACACGATTCATGCAACAAACACCGACCAAATATGGCTTGCGTGTTGCAAGGCACGCCAGTTCCTGCTATCATCCCCACGTTCAAGTTGTTGGAAAATGGTAGTTATTTGATGCTCAATAATGAAGATTGTTCTGAGTTAATTAAAAGTATTCCTTTTATCGTAACAGTAAGTGAACGGGTTATTTGCTGCAGAAATGTTCTATTTCCTCCCACACATGAACATAGGGAGTTTTCAATCTGGCCACAAATACCAACCTTGGGACACGTTTCAACGGCATGACAAGAATAAGAGCTCTTTTGTCTCAGAGAGAGGTGGCCTTGAGTTCGGCCCGTGAAACTTTCGTACTTCACATAGCGAACACCCGTACACAGGTTTGCCTTTCAATTTCAGCAACATGTTTCCGACTATCTTTAACGCATCCTCCACAAAATCCCTGGCACACTTTTTTAAAGTTGTTACCAGTGGTCTCGTGACTTCATTTGAGAAAATCTTTGGAGTCATCCCTGCTCCCTTTCATTGTATTTTCTGCACTCTGGTTCGTGGATTGGCATTTTTACTTGCATTACCACCGGACGCTCTTGTGCTTTTTTACATTT
This sequence comes from Lissotriton helveticus, assembly GCF_964261635.1. Classification (NCBI taxonomy): domain Eukaryota; kingdom Metazoa; phylum Chordata; class Amphibia; order Caudata; family Salamandridae; genus Lissotriton; species Lissotriton helveticus. The sequence goes on along the minus strand of NC_136061.1, from coordinate 871,995,815 downwards.
TTAAATATGGATGTCCCTCCTATGCAACCTCCGACCCTGCAGCTGCTGACACTGTTCCGCAATCGCATGCTAGAATATTATGGCACAATGCCGTTGGCGATATTAAGCACGGCATATGGATTATCTTTTCGGTTCTCCTACTTCACCTGTGTCCAGCCTGTATTTCACTGCCTGACCTGTGATTTCGATTGGGCCATTGATTTGTGTCTCTGCGGACCGGTTTCTCCTGACGTCGACTTTAATCAGCTGATGACTCCTATCATTACTCACGAGTTGATTTGTCCTGGCGAAAGGATTATGGCTGTGGCATTGATGCATGGACTACTTGGTCCCTGGAATTTACTGGCGGCAGCACAGTCTTTCTTGGAACACAGCTTTCTTGAAAACCCACCGAGCTGTCCTCTGATGGTGATAGAGGATCCGGTGCTGGGAGAGCACGTATGTTCTTTTCCGCTTTTAAATTGGATGGCTGAACTGTTTTCGGATGAAGACGGTGACTTCCTATTGGAGGCTGTTGCAGCTTATTTTGCATACACAGTTATGTCATAGACCTTTTTCATGTTTGATATGCTGAGTACTAGCATTTCATTGACAATTCATTGACTTATTTGTCAAGTTTTTATTATTTACCTTGCCTATTGGACTGGACTCGATAAAGTACTTGGCTGTTTTATTTTTCTTTAGCATTGAATTTTCCTAGTTTTTAATGCTTTACCTTGCGGACCGTCCACATATAAACTTGCAATCTGCTCTCATGAGATGGCACTTCTATTATCTTATTCAGTTCGTTTCCGGATCATGAGGAGGTGTCATCTAGGTCCTGGATATCTTTACACCGTGTTAAGTTAGCATGGGCTCATTACCGGTTTAAACGCCATTTTTCCTTTTTTGCAACTTCTGCACACGACACTTAGTTGTTGCTTTAGCTTTCCACCTAGTAGTTCATCGTGGTTTACATGAGAATAATATGTTATTGGTCTACTATCTGCTTTACTTGTTAAACTATATCTGTACAGCGAGTGCTAAAGTTTCAAGAACAACACGATACAGAATTGTTATGAGGTCTGATCTCCACGACTTCATACTCATAACATAAGTGCAACTTCTGCCAATTCTGGGCATGAGGCGGGTTTTATATTGCTTTGCCGAACACACATACACAACAGTTGATGCGGTTCACATGAAGAGAGAGCTGGTGTATGCTGATGTGATTCCTTCAAATCTAAGACACTAAAGTATGGACACGCCCTAAACCAACACAAAGAGACCTTCTTAGCAAATAATATAATATGTGTATTAGGGAGGGTGAGATATAAGCAGCCGCGGGCCGTGGAGGGAGTTACGATGGGGCAGGGAGGCGGGGAGGGGGAGAAGCAGGGTGGAGCCCTCTCTACCTTGCCCCTCCCCCTCCCCGCCTCCCTGCCCCACCGTAACTCCCTCCACGGCCCGCGGCTGCTTATAAGTGTTGCTAACTCTTATTCATTTACAGCATGTTAACATACTGTCACCATTCGCTTTTTATGTACTAGTAACTATGCTGGTAATTTTGCTACTGATAATATGTGTACTTGTATTCTCCACCCTGCTTCTCCCCCTCCCCGCCTCCCTGCCTCACCGTAACTCCCTCCACGGCCCGCGGCTGCTTATAAGTGTTGCTAACTCTTATTCATTTACAGCATGTTAACATACTATCACCATTCACTTTTTATGTACTAGTAACTATGCTGGTAATTTTGCTACTGATAATATGTGTACTTTTATTATCTAAGGTACTACGCCTGAGAAGACGGCATTAGTAAATAAACATTTCAAATACACATCTGTTCTTCTTAACTCCATGTTCTGGTTTCTAACAAATCTATAACGACCGACTGTTCATGAGTTCCACGTATCCTGAGGTACTATAAGTTCATATTCTGGATTGTCTAAACATTGAGAGTTTGTTATATCCAATGTGACACTGTACCTAGCTTGCTAAATAGTTTTTGATTACTAACGTGAGTTTTGGGACACCCTAATTCGCCGAGGTTCCAATCCTCTGTCCACAGTTCTGTGTGAGAACAGAAACCCTGCGACAGGGGCACCCCCGACCCTTGCTGGAGCTTCATCACACTTGCGATACAACTCCAGCAATGCGCCACCTTTACGGCACAGATACATCACGCATCTGTGCTGTTTTTGCCCCATGATGCGCCGCATTGTAAATGCAGCACACCATAGGTGACGGAACAGCGGCACAGAATGACTAACACATCCCTGGTGATGCGCCAGTCATCATAAATCTATCCCTATGCTTCTTATCTTGTTAGAGATGAACCGCCATATGTATCATCAAAGTTATTTGCATTTCCTAAATAGCGAACTTTAAGGAATAAATAGCGATTCTTTACCATTCCTAGTTTGCGATGAGCTATTTGCTAATTAGCCGAATGTAGCCCAATGAAGCCCAATGTAGCCCAATGTAGCCCAAAGATGGCCGCCAGACACACAAAAAAACAAATGTAGCCCAAATATCAGCCAGATGTAGCCCAACTATAGCCCAGTGACAGAATGACCAATCAGCTTCGCAAACCTCCGTTACGCGAAGCGGAGCGCTGTTACAGATATATATCTTTTTTTGAACGTTAATTTCTCAAAATCCACTGGAGCACATATATTGAGACCTAGCAAAGGCACATCGGGCTACCAGTCCCTAATATTTTGCCAAGTTTCGTGCAAATCCATTCAGCCGTTCAATTATTATTTTTATTATTTTTTTTTGCCCCGCGGGGCCCTTTTAAAACCTCCACATCAAACCTAGGGGGTCAGCGAGGATCTACTATGCCCCCTTATAGTTATTTCCCCCTTTGTTTTGACCTCCTCTTGTCTCTCGATCCTACCGAGAGACAAGATGGCGGCCGCTACGGACTGTTTGGAATGTTGACAGACGCCGGAGAACCAATCAGCTTCGCTTCACAAAGCTCCGTTGCGCGAAAAGTCCGCGAACCAGAGCGCTAACCGGTCCGCTGTTACAGATATATATCTTTTTTTAAACGTTAATTTCTCAAAATCCACTGGAGCACATATATTGAGACCTACAAAAGGCACATCGGGCTACCAGTCCCTACAATTTTGCCAAGTTTCGTGCAAATCCATTCAGCCGTTCGGGCTAAAAGTGAGGCCAACCGCCCTATGGAAAACTCAATGTTAAAAACACGTTTTGGGACCCCCCTTTTTTCTCGGCCCCCACTGGACGAACCCCCCCCAAATTTTCAAGGGCTGCTCAGAAACAAAATGTGCCATTTTCCTGAAAATTTCAGCCAATTCCGTCCACAAACGCCAAAGTTATTAGACATAGAATTTTCAAAAAACCCATAGAGAAAAAATCCTAACTATATATACCTACTGGCGACCGCCAGTAGGTAATATATATATATATATATATATATATATATATATATCCAACAAACAAGATTGCCTGGTGTAGAATAAGACTGCACCACAGGTAAGCTTCAGCCGAATGTTGTTTATTCAAATACAGCAACAACATAGCAGAACTCCAGTCCACTAAATGTTTCAGTCCATCCCGACGCGTTTCGTTTATCACTTCTTCAGGGGAACTGGACTAGGCAAAAACAACAAGCAGGATTTGGCGGCACTTTTATTTTCAGAACCCACCCCGGTGGGCGTGGCCCTCACTATGGCCTCATGGTTACTGTAGTCCCAGCCAGTCATACCAAGTGGTTAGCGTGTTGTTTTGCCCCAATGGTAGTCTGTGTTATCCCAGTGAATGGTGGAATAAAGGTGCTGCAAATGCCACTGCTTTCCATTTTCAATGAAAAACCAGCACCCGTGCCAAATGCAAATCCGTGATTAGCGGGTTCACTGGGATGCTGAAGCAACATCAGATCTCAAGGTGCAAATCCGTAGTTAGCGGGTTCGCTGGGATGCTGGAGCAGCATAGGGTCTTCCTCCGTGACCCAGGCTGGCCGCAACTATCCAACAAACAAGATTGCCTGATGTAGAAAAAGACTGCACCACAGGTAAGCTTCAGCCGAATGTTGTTTATTCAAATACAGCAACAACATAGCAGAACTCCAGTCCACTAAATATTTCAGTCCATCCCTACGCGTTTCGTTTATCACTTCTTCAGGGGAACTGGACTAGGCAAAAACAACAAGCAGGATTTGGCGGCACTTTTATTTTCAGAACCCACCCCGGTGGGCGTGGCCCTCACTATGGCCTCATGGTTACTGTAGTCCCAGCCAGTCATACCAAGTGGTTAGCGTGTTGTTTTGCCCCAATGGAAGTCTGTGTTATTCCAGTGAATGGTGGAATGAAGGTGCTGCAAATGCCACTGCTTTCTGTTTTCAATGAAAAACTGGCACTCTGTTTCACTCACACCCATTCAGGCATTGTTTCCTTTACTCTCTCTGTCCTTTCTCTTTGTCACTCCCCATGTCTTATCCTAATTCAATTTTTCACCCTCTTTCACCCCTCTTTTCTTACACTCACTGCTGTTTTCTCACCCTCCCTCACCGTTGTTCATTTATCCCGGTTCCGTCACTACCCTTCATTCCCCATTTTTTACTGTCCTTTCTTTTTCTTTCAACACCCACTCACATTCTCCCACTATTTCTACTTTAGTCTTCTTCCTCTCTCTTCCCTTCTTTCGCTCCCTTATTCATTTTACTTTTCTCACCTTCACCCTATTACACCTTCTCTGTTTTTTACTATGTAAAAAACAATAACTCTGTGTTTCTCCCTCGAGCTCTCTTTCTCTTAACATTACTCTCTTTGTGTTCTTCCCTCATGCTAACTCCTTCATTCGTTTTTTTTTCTTTTTTGGGGGAGCACGCCCCGGTGCGCGTACCCTGTGGAAAAAAAATTGACAGAGATTCTTTCAAAATATAGGTTTATTTTTATAAATTAAAGGTAGTTCTAAAAAGAACTGGGTTTTTTCTTCTTTTTGTTGTTTTATATTTTTTTAATGTTGTTTTGAACATTTTGTACCTTTTTTGGCTTTTCTGAACAGTTTTATATTTTTTTTGTATTTTTTATGGGGAGAAACAAAAAAAAGGGAATTGAAAATGTCTCAACTGAAGCAAAAAACAAAAAACGGAAAAAAATAGGGTTTTTTTGGGCAATTGTGGTTGTCACCAGCAAAGACGATGACCTTTACGCTCTTTTCACCATACGACATAAGCTTACCACAGTAAATACATGTTACTCTAAAATCTTCAAATCGTGGTTGAATGCAAGGCATCGTCTCCGTTGTTTCTGGTCCCGATGGAGTGGGTTGCTTTCTTTTGGAGGTGGTCCTTGAAGACTGGGGGAGGTTTCTGGCCAGTTCCCTCATCTCTGCAAGAGAATAGTTGTTTGGATGCTTGCGGGTCATATGCCTAATCATGGTATTATTACCAAATGAATATTTTTTGTTTGGGTTGCCCCTTGAGAGTTCTGAGCCACAGATTAGGCAAGTTACCTTGGCCGCATTGACTTTTTTCTTGCCCTCTGGGATTGAAAAAAACTCCCATACAATGTGTGGCCTTGGCTGGTATGGGGTATTGTCTTCAGCCAGCCATCTTCTCCCCTGCTCCTCTTCCTCTACCTCCTCCTCCTCCTCTTCTTGACCACCAATGTACTGTTGTGGTGGTCCTCTTGGTGGTGGTGGTGCAGATGCTCCAGCTGCTGCTGCTACTGTAGCCATTTTAAAGTACAAAATATTTCTGTTTGTTGTTGAAACAGGTCTTCCTCAGTCAAAGGACAAAGTCAGAATAAAGAAAAAAGGTGGAGTCTTTCATCATTTGGAAAACAGAACTGTTATTGACCAATGAAAAGTGTTATTTTCAAGTCACATGATCCGGGCTTACATCATTTGGAAACCAAAACTGATCTGCACCAATGAAAAGTGTTATTTTCAGATCACATGACCCGACGCGCTTACGCTACGCGCCCCGGGGCGCCCCCGTAGTCGCGCTCCGGGGTGCGCCCGGGGGCACGTAGCGTAAGCGCGTCAGGACGTTGCGCGATCATATGCGCTCGCGTGCTTCCGGGTGCGCTCACGCAGTGTGTCATATGACGCATCACGCGGCTACGCGAAACCTCACGATGTTGTTTTCGTTTGCGAGAATATCGCTAACGGGACGCTCCCCGGTACGCGCCCCGGGGCGCGCCGTTACATTGCGCTTACCCGTGCGTTCACCGGTACGCGCCCCGGGAGCGCCCCAGGGCAAAAAAAAAATAATATAATTATACAATATAAAATTCGTTATACATTTTTTTACTTTTTATACCAATAGAGATTTGCTATTAAAAAAACATTGAAATTCACTGAAAAAACCATAGGTTTCACACCAGTTATAGTTAGGAATTAGCATTTAAAAAACCTATTAAATTCACTGAAAAAACCATAGGTTTCACACCAGTTATAGTTAGCTGGAAGTTTTACTCGCATAAAACCATTGAAATTCCCACGTTATAGTTAGTTGGACTCACTATAACTTGCGCGTGCAATGCACTGCTGATGACGTCACATATTACATCACTCATGACATGGTCAGTGACATCACTCATGACATCACTGATGACACCATCCTTGTGACAGAGTGACAGACCTCCTTTCACTGTAATGTAACCCTTGAAACACATATTCAAAAATAAAAAATAAAATTTTCAAAAAAATGCAGATACCCATACCAGTTACAACAACCAATTCAGTAATTCCACCATCTATATACACATCCACTCATTCACAAACAGTTCTATATAGTCACTCATACATATACTTACTCATCATATGTAGTGATACACCTATACATCCTGTTACACACCGATAGTCATCCAAAAGATACTCTCACACATACTCACACATGCAAATAAACTATTAAACATCCATTTATTTGCATATACAACTATACACACACTACCACCTTACTTCTAAGGAAACTTACACATACTTACTCTCTTAAACAATCACTTACAGAAATTAATAATTATTTAAACAGGAACTCTTACAATCCCTCACTCTCACATATACTCACTTATATACATCAATATTCACATATACTACATTAAGACATATCTAGTTACTGATAAAGACACTAGTGAGACAGTCATTCACTCACTAACACACACATATACACACTCATCCACCCATACAGTCCTGCACATATGCTGTCTTCAAAACACATACAAAGAGAGAGTCAGTCATTCATGCATCTATGTGCTAAGTAATACCCCCACTAAACCATACAAACACTCATACTGATACTAAGAAAAACATCTAATAACCCATATACATACACATGTACCTACTCACCAACCCATGCAGCCACTTATATAGAAAGTGAAACAATAATACATATATTTAAATATTTAAACATTACTCACTAATATCTGTCAGATTTCACTGCGTCACTTTTAAGACACTGTTGCGTCAAAATCTTGCGCCTGCCTCACAGCAGACATAAGACTGAGGCAAACGCTTTCACATGGAGCTTTCCCCATGTGAAAGGATGCATTGCTGGAGTACAAGCATTCCATTTCAGTACTGAAAACTCACTATTTTACAAAATACATTTCCTCTCTCTTGCAAACAATCCTACCAAGCATTACCAAAAAAATGACACAAACCAACAGCAAAGAAGCTCAGTGTGCTTCCTAATCTGAGGTAACACAGGTGACATGATTGTGAAAAGTTCACATTTTTTTATGTAATCCTACACACACTATTTATTCTTTCTCAAAAATTTAAAACTCATTGATTTGCCACAAAAATGTTTTTGTAGTGTAATGAAAAGCTTATACATATGACCTTTTCTCTGTTTTTCAAATGTTATTCTAAAAAAAGATTATGAGGCCTAAGCAAGAGTGCAGATGTGATGAAGCCTGTCCAGGGAATAGGCTTCATGAAGTCTAGTCCACTGCACTCTTACACACAGGCCTCACCACCTACGCTCTCCAGAAAAGGCCTCTCTCCCACTACAGTCTTCAACACAGGCCTCACCTCCTCTGTCCCTCTGGACATTCCTCACCTCATCTGCACAATCTACTTCCTAATCTGAAGTAACACACGTGACATTATTGTGAAAGGATGAAATATATGTATTTAATCATGCAGACACTATTTATTCCTTCTCAAAAATCTAAAAGTCATTGATTTGCACCAAAATCGTTTTTTAAATAACATTTTAGACATACAGTGCAGGTCTTATGTACAAGCACTCAGTGTCCATGAGTACAGTGTAGAGGACTGACCTCCTCTGACCCTTGGACAAGCCTTACCTCATCTGTGTCCTCTGGACAGGCCTCAATGTATTGAGTATAAATGATGGTAACTGGGTGCAGATGAGGTGACGCATGTCCAAGGGTGTAAATAAGCTGAGGCCTGTCTAAGGATACAGATTAGTTGAATTCTATTCACGGTTGCAGATAAGGTGAGGATTGTCTAGGGGTGCAGGAGAGGTGAGGTCTGTATTGAAGAGTGTAGTGGAAGAGAGGTCTGTCCACAGGTACAAAGAAGGTGAGACCTGTGTTTAAGAGTGCAGTGGGGGATAGGCTTCATAAAGTCTAGTCCACTGCACTCTTAAACACAGGCCTCACCACCTATACTCCCCAGTAAAGGCCTCTCTCCCACTACATTCTTGAACACAGACCTCACCTCCTCTGTCCCTCTGGACATGCCTCACCTCAATTGCACAATCTACTTCCTAATCTGAGGTAACACAGGTGACATTATTGTGAAAGGTTGAAATATATTTATTTAATCATGCAGACACTATTTATTCCTTCTCAAAAATCTAAAAGTCATTCATTTTCCCCAAAATCGTTTTTGACATCACATTTAAGAAACACAGCACAGCACCTATGTACAAGCATTCCATGTCACTACTAAAACTTCACAATTTTACAAAATACATTTCCTCTATGCAACGAAACTCAATGTGCTTCCTACACTGAGTTAACACAGATAACATCATTCTGAAAAGGTCAAATTTCTTTCTTTCAGCATGCAAACACTATTTGTTCCATCTCAAAAATGTAAAAGCCATTCATTTTCCCCCAAATCGTTTTTGACTTCACATTTAAGAAACACAGCACAGGTCCTATGTACAAGCATTCCATGTCATTACTGAAACCTCACTATTTTACAAAATACAATTCCTCTATGCAAACAAACTCAATGTGCTTACTACACTGAGTTAACACAGGTAACATCATTGTAAAGAGTCAAACTGAAGCCTGTGTCTAAGAGTGCAGTCGGGGATAGGCTTCATGAAGCCTTGTCCACTGCACTCTTAGACACAACCCTCACCACCTATACTCCCCAGGAAAGCCCTCTCTCCCACTACATTCTTGAACAAAGGCTTCACCTCCTCTGTACCTCTGGACATGCCTCACCTCATCTGCACAATCTACTTCCTAATCTGAGGTAACACAGGTGACATCATTGTGAAAGGGCAAATTTCTTTCTTTAAGCATGCAGACACTCTTTATTCCTTCTCAAAAATGTAAAAGCCATTCATTTTCCCCAAAATCGTTTTTGACATCACATTTAAGAAACATAGCACAGGTCCTATGTACAAGAATTCCATGTCACTACTGAAACTTCACAATTTTACAAAATACAATTCCTCTATGCAGTAAAAACTTTTTACCAAGCATTATCAAAAAGCATGACACAAAGCAACATTAAAAAAACCACAATTTGCTTCTAAATCTTCTCCATAGAGTATACAAGTCTCTATGTATATTATTTATTTATTTACTGACGTTTATAGAGCGTGAACGAATAGAGTGAAGGACTGGTCTTTATGTGGTGTGGCAAAGTATTCCAGATTTTAGGAGCCGCCACTAAAAAGCGGTGGTCGCCCCAGGAGACTGTTCTGGAACGTGGGACAACTAGTTTATTAAGGGATGTAGATCGGAGCTGTCTAGCCGGGTTATAAAGAATTAGCTGGTCTTTGAGAAAACAAGGTCCTTGGTCCTGCAGTACTTTATAAACTGTGCACAGGGATTTAAACTTAATCCTGTTTTGGATGGTCAACCAATGGTAAGTCCTTAAGGTGTCTGAAATGGGCGCGAATTTAGGCGTTCTGGACAACAGGCGTGCCGCCGCGCTCTGTATAGTCTGGAGCTTTTTTGTGACTCGAGATTGTGCATTAAGAAAGAGTCCATTACAGTAGTCTAATGATGTTAAAACCAAAGAAGTAACCAGAGTCTTGGCGGCCGTGTCCGGCAGAAAAGTAATGATTTTTCTTATCATTCTGGGTTTAAAATGGGCAGAGGCCGCTACCTTATTTGCATGTGCCATGAAATTGTACTGGGCGTCGAAGGTTACTCCTAGGTTCCTGACCTTAGAGGTAGGGCATGGGGGGGTGCCAAAAGCTGAGGGCCACCAGGTTGCAGACCAGGCCGGCGAGAGAGTTCCAAAAATGACTACCTCCGTTTTATTGGAATTGAGCTTCAGGCAGTTTCTCGCCATCCACTCACCAATAGCAATCATTCCATTTTGAAACCGTTCTGCTACCTCCTGCCCATCACCCTTGATGGCCAACACCAATTGCGTGTCATCTGCGTATGAGGTTAGGCTCATCCCATGCGCTTTGATGACACTAGCAAGGTCCGACACATATATGTTAAATAGTGTCGGACTTAGGGATGAGCCTTGGGGAACCCCACACGGTAATGACAATTTGGCCGATTGGTATGGTCCCAATGTGACCGCCTGTGTTCTGTTGGCCAGGAAGGAAGCAAGCAGGTCTCTCGCAGTGAGCTGAACACCCATCCTTCCGACACGGTCGACCAAGATCTTGTGGTCGACCGTGTCGAAGGCTGCCGAGTTATCTAGGAGTACCAGTAGTGCGGTTCCTCCTTGGTCACGGATGATTCTGATATCGTCCGCTGCTTTGATGAGGGCGGTTTCCGTACCATGGTACTTACGGAAACCAAACTGAGTGTCATCAAGCAGATTATTTCTTTCTATATGTTCAGATAACTGCTGATTCATGGCCTTTTCCGTCACTTTAGCTAAAAGAGGGAGACTCGCTATGGGCCGATAATTTTTTAATTCCTCCTTATCTAGATTTGGTTTTTTGAGCAGAGGCTTGATCAGCGTGTTTTTTAAAGAGTCAGGATAGGTCCCAGAACTCAATATCGAGTTGCAGACATGAGTAATAATCGGAATAATTGTATCCGATACCATGGAGAGTACAGAGGTGGGACAGGGGTCGAAAGCTGATCCCGATTTGATAGACCTCACAATGGCCTTAGTTTGATCAGTGGTTAGGGTTTTAAAATTAGTCATGGTGTTTCCTAAGATGATAGGGGTAGTGGAGGCACTGCTGATGTTAGGTTCTGAGGTAAAAGTTTGATATATGTTGTTTACCTTAGAGAAGAAAAACTCGGACAAAGCGTCACATAATAATTGTGACGGGGCGGATTTAGGTCCGGTGTGTTACCAGATAGGGTTTTGGCAATATCATACAATTGCTTGCTGGAATTTTTCGCTTTTTCTATATGTAGCGAGAAAAAGTGTTTTTTGGCTGCAGTTATCATTATTTTGTAGGTGGCGAGAGCTTCTTTGTATTTGTTCTTACTTTGACTATCATAAGTTCTATGCCATTGCCTTTCCCTGTTCCTGGTTAGTTGTTTTGGGGTTTTTAACTCCTCTGTGTACCACTGAGCAGTCGGCGTACTCCTGTTCCTTGAATGGAATTTGGTGGGTGCTAGTTGATTAGTAGCATCACCCAACCATTCGTGGAATTGGCAAGTTGCGGTGTTAGGTTCATTAGATAGGTCAGGACTAGTCTTGTTCAGGAGTATATTTAGATCATTGTAGTTTATGTCCTTCCATGCTTTAAAAGCACCTGCCTTCGAGTATGAGACCTTCTTCCTCAGTGATCCTTTAATAGTCAAGCTACTGAATATGGTAGAGTGATCTGTCCAGGTCATGGGGAGAATTTCAGTTACCTGTAGACCTTCTACGTTGGAAAACATGCCATCCAGCGTGTGTCCTGCCTGGTGGGTAGGGGCCATGACCAGTTGTCTTACGCCCATTATTTCTAGGTCTGATGTGAGGGCGATAGTGTCCCTATCATTTTCTTGTTCTAAATAAAAATTAAAGTCACCCATGACTGTGGTGGACTCTTGATTCCGTTATGGTACTTAAATTGGTGAGGAAAGCTGCTCTAGTCCCAGGAGGACGATAAAGGAGCACTCCCTTAAAGTTAAAAAGAGGTGTAAATTTTATATTGAAATGTATTACTTCACATGACGTGACAGGAATAGGTGATATGCGGACCTCAAATTGGTCTCTTGCTATAATGGCTAGTCCTCCGCCTTTCTTTCTGGCCCTATCCTGCCGATAGGCGTTATAACCAGGTGGGACTGCCGTTACGAGGTCGGGAGCGGATGCCTCATCAGTCCATGTTTCTGTAATATAGAGGACATCTAAGTTTTGATCAGTGATAAGGTCTGCTATCTCTTGGCAGTGTTTGCCCAGGGATCGCGCATTGATAAGGGCCATCGCAACGACCATCTCACTGACGTTTTTTAGTATTTTAGTAGGTGGAATAGAGTTGTTAAAAGGAATTATACTGTCGCAGTGAGAGCATTTTGTGTGAATCATTACTCACCTTTACAAATGCTTTAGGAGATTGAGAACAGTGTCAGACACACACACACCAATATTTCTTTAGCAGAGCAAAAGGTATGTACTCCAGGCACTGCAACCATGAATGGCACAGAGAACCTCTAATTCTACACACATATTGCACATGGTAACCAATCAAAACTCTTCCCTCTCTATTTTCAAACCAACACCCTTCCCCCCCTCGGCCTTTTCTACCTGTTACCATAGCAACTCCCTCCTCACTGAGCTCTCAGGGTTAAAAGTTTATTCTACAATGTTGCAAATGAACTAAGCAAGGATGTTTGACCTCTCAATACACCAGCTTATGCGCTGCAATCTTTCTTTAAATGACTTTTTCTTAACCATTCAAATTGCTTCTTTCACAGAACAGAACCATGCACCCTAACTTCCAGTTTTCAACTATCTGAATCCACCAATCATTGCTTGTGATTCAAGAGCACTGAAACTCCACAGTTTTTTTTTTGCAAAATCCTACTGTTCCAACTGCCATTTCATTCCTACACTTCATCTGACTGCACCAGAACCTCCTCTCACCATGTACTCTGTCTGGATTATTGGACATAGCTACATTCACTGGGCTCAAAGGTATGCAGCTATCAGAAATTTTCACAACCTTGATTTACCAAATGTGCACATAAAATGGATTGGCAAAAGAGGATTGAGATGTCATCAATTGATACCATTGGTGAAAACCTTTCACCATCTGCCACACCCTGACCTTATAATTTTGCACTGTGGTGGAAATGACCAAGGCACTTTGACTGGGGTAGGTCTGGAAATGGTTTTAAAGGACACCTTTGAGCAATTGATGACACTTTTTCCACAAACTGCCTTGGTATATTCCAATATATGTCAAAGACAGAAATGGAAGTGGTCCAACCAATTTTGTCCACAGATTGAGAAAGCAAGGAAACATGTGAATAAATCTGTTTCTGCTTACATGAGAGACTATGGAATGGGTTCAATATACAACAACAACTTGCGTTACAACATGCAAGATATCTACGGAGCAGATGGCGTGCACTTCTCAGATGAGGGGAATAGAATATTCCTCCTGAATTTAAGACTGTGCATTGGTACCTACTTGTAGGTACCTAAATCAGCCACAGAACCCAAAAGCTCTTTTCAGGGCTACCCTACCTCTGATCACTCTAAATGATTTTTTTTTCTAATTTTTTTCACTATTTTTCACCAAAGTACGCTCCCTGGTACGCTTCCAGGTGCGCGTACCGGGCGCTCCCCCCCGAAAAAGTATTTTTTTTCCCGCCTATATGGGCCTCCTAAGACCCCCTCAGAAAACCTAGAGAGTCAGGGAGTGCCTACCATGCCCCCTTATACCGATTCCCAACGTTGTTTGTCCTCCATTTTCTGTCCCAAATCTACCGAAACACAAAATGGAAGACTCCCGTAGCGCTGCCGGTACGCGTACCGGGGCGCGCACCGGGAAGCGCTCCCGAAAATTTAAAAAGTTAATTTACATAAAAACCACTGGAGACACTTTCACCAAATATAGAATAGGCCATACTACATACCAGTCCCTACCATTTTCCCAAATTTGGTGGAATTCCATTGAGCCATTTGGCCTGTAGCTTGACAAAAACACATCTGAAGTGTTAGAATTTACAACCAATTAAAATGTACTTTCATTTTCTACTATTATTTCATGACATTTGATTGGTTATGTACATGAATATATATAAAGAAAGAGAGGGAAACACAGCCATTTTGAATAATACTTCCTAAAGTACATTTCAAAAGGATTTTCACTGAGAACTTAAACTTCTTTTTCAAAGGTAAGATGTTATTTTGAAAACTGAAGTATGTTGTGCACTTTAAGTTAATTTGGAAAACATTTTCTGATAGTTATATACTATCCCTCTGTAATAGTTATAGATTGAGATAGGCTTCTCTGTTATACTTATGGATGGAGTTAGGCTTGTCTTGTATAATTATGAATTTACTTAGGCTTTATGATATACACTTTTTTATATTTCTACTTCCAGCCTGATACCATACACTGCCCAAAGATAACTTCACTGTTAAAAAATCAAAACTACCTGTCAGAACTTAAACCCAACAGTGCCCTATCTCTACTGATATATTTATTTTTTATGCAAATTACAGCAAGAAAATGGAAGGAGAGCAGAATATTTCCTTCAAAATTGTTCTGGAGAACAACGGTGAAATTTTTTTTGTAGATAATGAAGATTTAGATTTCATGGATGAATCACGGGACTATGAATTAGATTAATGTGTAGAAGCAGTAGATTCGCTGATTGAAAATAAGGACATTTTCGACAATGTGTTGTTAGAAGTTCTGTTAAATTTGGAAAAAGAATCAGAAAAATAAACTTTTATTTAATAACCAAAAATTGTTCAAGACATTATTCATTTTTTTATGTAATTCATAAACTAGTACCAAATTGATTATAATGTAAATTCAGACTTATAGTATACTGTGCAAATTTTTTATGTTACATAGTAATTTTGCTCATAGTTACTTCCTTTCTCCCACTATATTATCTCCAATGTGTATTTGACATCTCTTTTTCATCTCCTGCCTCCATGTTCTTTCTGCTTTCCTGACAGACTATGATAAGGATTCCATATACCACAATAACATTTGTAACAACATGCAAGATATCTACAGAGGAAACGGTGTACATTAAATTTAAGACTCAGCATTGGTACCTACATGTTGGTACTTAAAACACCCAAACAACACAACAACTCAATGCAGAGCTACCCACCTCTAATCACTTTAAATTATTATTTTCCTGTTTCACTGAGTTTTCCCCATGTGTGGGGGGAGGGGGAAGTGTGTGGGGGATGTGTGGGGTGTGTCTGTGAGGTGTGTGTGTGTGTGTCTGGGGGGGATGAGGTGTATATGTGTGTGTAGGTGTGTGGGGTATGTGGGTGTGGGTGGGGATGTGGGTGTGTAAGGTGTGTGTGTGGGTGTGGGTGTGTGGGGTGTTTGGGTGTAGGTGGGGGTGTGGCTGTGTGAGGTGTGTGTGGGGGGGTGTGGGGGGTATGTATGTAGGATGTGTGTGTATGTGTGGGATGTGTGAGTGTGTCTGTGAGGTGTGTGTGTGGGTGTGTGTGTCTGGGGGGAGGTGTGTGTGTGGGATGTGTGGGGTGTGTCTGTGAGGTATCTGTGTGTGCATGTGTGTGTGTGTGTTGGGGGGTGAGGTGTGTGTGTGAGTGTGGGTGTGTGGGATGTGTGGGTGTGGGTGTGGATGTGTAAGGTATCGGTGTGGGGGTGTGGGGTGTTTGGGTGTGGGTGGAGGTGTGCGTGTGTGAGGTGTGTGTGGGGAGTGTGTGGGTGTGGGGGTGTGGAGTTGTGTGCGTGTGGGTGTGTGTGGGACGTACTTGTAGGTACCTAAAACAGCCACAGAACCCAAAAGCTCTTTTCAGAGCTACCCTACCTGTAATCACTCAAAATGATTATTTTACACAATTTTTTTCCACAATTTTTCCCCATGGTACGCTCCCCGGTATGCTCCCCGGTGTGCGTACCAGGCGCTCCCCCCGCAAAAATTGAAAAAAAAATAAAAAACATTTTTTCACCCGCAGGACCCTTTTGTGGCCCCCACATCAAACCTAGGGGGTCAGGGGGGGTGTACCCTGCCCCCTTTTGGTCATTTCCCCCTTTGTTTTTTGCCACCTCTTGTATCTCGATCCTACCGAGACACAAGATGGCGGCCACTGCGGACTGTTTCGAATGTTTACAGACACCCGAGAGCCAATCAGCTTCCGCCTACCGGGGCGCACTTATTAATTGTGGGTTTCTAAAGTGCTAGAATCGACTCCCGAAGGAGTATCTCTGCGCTGTAGACCGCTGGGGAACCCGTCCCGGCTTTCCCTGTGAGATGGTCCCTACTGGGTATCTCCAAGGTGAAACCAGGCATCCGCGGCGTATGTGGGGGGCCGTTGTGGAGATGAGGCAAGCTAATGCCCAGAGTTGCCGAGTGTGATCCCTGGTTAGAGTAGGCACCGAGGCGAGAATTATCGAGTCCGCTGACCCTGGTCCTTGACCCTGCCGCGTCGGGAATAGAACCCTGGTCCCGGGCCGTCCTCTGCTTCCGGGTCTGCCGCCTCTAACCAGTGAGCCACACCACTCCACTCCGCTTATAGATATATACATTTTTTAAAACTCAAATTACTCAAAATCCTCTGGAGCACATATCTTGAGACATAGCAAAGGCACATCGGGCTACCAGTCCCTACAATTTTGCCAAGTTTGGTGAAAATCCATTCAGCCGTTCGAGCTGAAAGTGAGTTCGACCGCCCCATGGAAATTTACATGGGGAAAACACGTTTTGGGACCCCCCTTTTATCTCGGCCCCCGCTTGACGAATGCCCCCCAAACTCTCAGAAAAGGAGCGCCGCGAGGCAAAGTTGAGGACAATTTCAGGCAGATTCCTCAACCGGCGCCAAAGGTTTTCCCAATAGAATGTTGCGATTTCCCTATGGAAATCAATCCTAACTATAACTACCTACTGGCGACCGCCAGTAGGTAATATATATATATATATTCACTGAAAAAAACATAGGTTTCAGGCAGGTTATAGTTAGAAATTAGCATTTAAAAACCTTAGAAATTAACTGAAAAAACCATAGGTTTTAGGGAAAGTTATAGTTAGTTGGACATTTCACTCGTACAAAATAAGAGAAATTCATCTGTTATAGTTAGTTCAGCTAACTATAATTCGCGCCCCCGCAATCCACTGCTGATGATGTCACATATTACATCACTCATGACATGGGCATTGACATCACTCATGACATCACTGATGACATCTCAAATGACATCACTGATAAAATGAATATATATATATATATATATCAAGCCCCCCCACACAAGTGTATATTTAAAAAAATTAAAGCCCTGGGTGGTGGCGGTCCCTGGGGCAGCAGGGGGGCATGTGCCCTCCGTGATTATATTAATAAAATCCCTGGGGGGAGGTGGTCCCTGGGGCTTCTAGGGACCTTGGAGGGTGGCGGGCCCAGGTCTGAGGGGGGCTGTGTGCCCCTCGCAAATATTTATGGAAAGCCCCGGGGGTGGCGGTCCCCAGGGCTGCAGGTGCCTCCCTTGGCCTCTGCAACATTGAATGTGCCCAGGACTTGGCCCACCCAAGGGCTAAATAATACTGAAACCGCGCTTCATTTAACAAAAAAATGTTGTCCCAAATTCGCGCTGCATGTGTGAATCTCGCCGATTTTGTTTAAAAAAAAAATGTTTTTTTGGCCCTGGCGGTCCGTGTGGGACCCCATGAGCAGTCCTTGGGGGTCAGGATGTTTCCACCCTGCCCCCTTTTCTTTTTTTTCACCTTTCTTTCCCTGTATTCTTGTGCCTCGGTTACCGAGGAACAAGATGGCTGCCAACACTTCCTGGTTTGGAGTGTTGACAGCCAATTAGAATAAAGCTCGTGGTTGGGAGGGTGCGCGGATCCACCACGCCTCTATATATTGAAATTTTTCTTTTTTGATTTTCTCAGCAACTTCTGAACGGATTAACACCATTTAACAAAAAAGTCACTTTCTGAACCAAGGGCTACCTGTTTGCCAAATGTGGTGTGATTCCGTTCTGCAGTTCAAGCTGTAACTGTGTCTTAAGTTTCCTATGGGAAATTGATTTTCCGACTTCTATCTTTTTAATTTCACAGGAACTACTGAAAGGATTTACACCAAGGTCTCTTTCTGAACCAAGGGCTACCTTTTTGCCAAATTAGATGTAATTTCGTTCAGCAGTTCGAGCTGTAGCCGTGTCTAAAGTTTCCTACGGGAATTAACATGGAGAAAACACGTTTTTGGGACCCCCCTTTTATTTGGCCTCGCTTGCCGAATCACTCCAAACCTTTCAGGATAGAAGCTGACCGGAGTGGGCCACAGGTTTTGAAAATTTCACAAATATTCGTCAACCGATGCCAAAGTTATTGGGAAAACAAAAAACGCTGTTCCTATGGAAACTAGGTCCTAACTATAACTACCTACTGGCGACAGTAGGTTATATATATATATATATATATATATATATATATATACATATATATATATATATATATATATGTATATATATATATATATATATATATATATATATATATATTCACTGAAAAAACCATAGGTTATAGACCATATATAGTTAGGAATTAGCATTTACAAAACTTTGAAAATTCACTGAAAAAACCATAGGTTATAGACCATATATCGTTAGGAATTAGCTTTTAAAAAACCTTATTTTACCCACACAAAACCATTGAAATTCCATATATAGTTAGTTGCACTAACTATATATCGCGCACCCGCAATCCACTGCTGATGATGTCACATATTACATCATTCATGGCATGGTCAGTGACATCACTGATGACATCACTGATGACATCTCAAATGACATCACTGATGACATGACTGATAACAACATCCAGTGATTTTTTGTTTCTGTAAAGTTTAAATATGTCTTACATATTAAAGAATGAGTGGATGTGTAAGTGTCTGGACGAAGGATTTAGTAGGTGCATGACTGACTGTATGACTGAGTGATTAAATGTGTCTCACTGAGTGCATGGGTTAGTGACTAAACTGTCTTAATTTGTGCATCATTATGTCTGTTGTTCTGTAAACTGCTGCATGTGTTGATCAGTAGCTATATGAGTAACTATATGGGTTATTGATTGATTGCCCAAGTATTTGTATGGGAGACTGAGTGTGTGTGTGGCTGGCTGGGAGGTGTGTGACTCTGTGCAGATCAATGTGTACTTGTATCAATGATTGTATAAGAAGGTAAGTATGTGTTAGTATATGTTTGAAAATGTAAGGTGCTCTATGTTTAACTGTATAGACAAGAAAATGGAAGTGTCATTGATTCTTTACAGGACTGACTAGGTGTGTGAGTAACTCCATGGATGAGTGGCAGACTGTGAGTGTCTGTATAGGTGTATGAGTGCATATGATAGTGTTGTAAAGATGAGTGATTGTATGTATGAATGATTGTATGGGTGAATGAGTGAAGGTGTGTGTAGACGTAGGAATCAGTGAGTGCGTATGTAGTAACTAGTATTGGTGTGTCAATGGTTTCAAAAATTATACTCTATTTAACACTGGGTGAAACAGAGGTTATATTAAAATGTGAGGAGATGCATTGTATTGTCACATGAATGATATCATCAGTGATGTGGTCATTGATGTCAAATAAGATGTCATCAGTGATGTCATCAGTGATGTCATTTGAGATGTCATCAGTGATGTCATCAGTGATGTCACTGACCATGTCATGAATGATGTAATATGTGACATCATCAGCAGTGGATTGCGGGTGCGCGATATATAGTTAGTGCAACTAACTATATATGGAATTTCAATGGTTTTGTGTGGGTAAAATAAGGTTTTTTAAATGCTAATTCCTAACGATATATGGTCTATAACCTATGGTTTTTTCAGTGAATTTTCAAGGTTTTGTAAATGCTAATTCCTAACTATATATGGTCTATAACCTATGGTTTTTTCAGTGAATTTTCAAGGTTTTGTAAATGCTAATTCCTAACTATATATGGTCTATAACCTATGGTTTTTTCAGTGAATTTCAATGGTTTTTTAATAGCAAATATCATAAGCTGTCGAATGTCAAGTACGTGGTAAGTAAAAACATTTTCGTGTTTATGCACACTAATCTGCTTTGAATGCTGCCCCCCCCCCCTCATTTCTATTAGGAGTACTCTCTCTTTGCAGATAGTGAAAGGTAGTTAACGCAGGCCTTTGCCCCCGTTGTAATACGTCGTGCCTGCTTCTCTCTCCATTTGATTGATTGTTATCCAAGCATTTACTGTTTTAGAATTGGTTCTCTTTGGTTCATTCTCTATTTACAAACAAACACAGAGTCGCAATACTCTGTTTAGTCTTTGCAGATAACGAAAAATCGTGTAAAAAAACTAAAGGAATCAAGCAAAATCAGTAGGCCACTAATGGGATCTCTTTTTGACCTCGCTAAAATAGAAACATTAGGAACAACCCCTCATGACAAATACGAAACTAGTGAGATGAACTGAACTCCACACCATGATGGCTGCAATACAGCTCGTCTCCGCCACCCACCCCGCCCAAAATAACGATAAAGAGCGGCTGCCATGATTGCTCGCGGAATGGCCACGACGGAGCTACGAAATGGTGGTGCTCTCATGCTAACCCCAGCTTCAGTCTGAAACATCCAGAAACACTGTAGACTACCAATTCGATCAGTTCCGGTAGCGCCCCAATGTAACCCGGTAGAGAAGAACTAGCCCTCCCCTCTTTGACTGATGGTTCTTGTTGCCTGTCCCTTCTGTTGTCATTTAACAGAACTATTTAGCCTGCTGAAAGGGGTTGTGTTCCGACCGCTGGTTGGTGGAGACATTTTGACTATATTCTGGACCTGCGTTGTCGCGTAATGCGTCATATGACGTGCCGCGTTAGCGCATCCGGAAGTCATACGGGGCGCGACGCGCAGCGCGTAACGTAAGCATAACAGGTCATGTGACTTGTTAATAAAACTTTTCATTGGTTCATTTACTTTTCTTATTCTAATGATGAAAGGCTTGGTCATATGACCTAAAAATTACGCTTTTTATTACTTCCGAACATTATTTTTTCTTAAATATATGTTATAATGTTCCAGGCTAATGTACTTTCCCGGAAAATTTACAACTGTCCTGCAAGTAAAATATATTCTTTTTTCGAGAAAAAGGGCGTTTCTTCGTCCCATGACGGAGCCGTTGAGCAAAAGAGGGTCGACCTGCTGTCTTAGTCGCCGATACGCCTGAATATGAGATTCTTATCGATCACTTTATGTTGCAGGAGTAGAAAACACAAAAGCCCTTGACCATTTATCTTTACTGCGTTCCTGCGTATTATACCTTTTACCCTTCATGTAATTGGTCTGCTTTATTTCACTTGCCTTTTAATGATTCTAAAACAGTGACTATTATTAAAAACTTTACCAATGTATATACTACTACCATGTTTTCTTTTAAAAACCTTTATTGTGAAAATTTCATTATACAAATACGAGCCTATAACCACGTGGGCCGGCCACGGAGCAAACTGTAATCGTATATGATGAGTAGACATTTACACTGTAGAGGAACGTAACGGGCGGGCCATTAGGTTGCAAGAACTAAGGTGTCTAACAGTTGCGGAATCGGTGGACGTACATTTTATAATTAAAATACGACAGGGCCAGTTACAATAAAATTATCTAGATATACATTTGCGGGCAAGTACCATGGGTGACGATAATTCGAACTTTCAATAGTACAGTAATCAATAACACATCAGAACTTAATATCAATAGGGATGTCGAAATACTCAATCAATTCTCGTCCCCGCCCGCCATGTGCTTCAAAACTGCATACGTATCTCGTGATTTCAAGGTTCTGCAACCAGTACACAACAAGGAGTTACGAGTCCCATTTATTCCGGCGCCATTTTAGGCGAGGACGGGCAGGTCCAGGATATAGTCAAAATGTCTCTACCAACCATCGACTATGATGATGTCCATATGCTGTATTTATAGAGTAACACTCATCTGTCCACATGAAATTAATTTGCCACAATCTAAACATGTCATTTTAATCTTTCCAAAGTTCTTCTAAATATTTGGGACCGTTTCCCTTGCCTCTGATGCTGTCAGTGCCACTTCTTTGATGAATGTACTGGCAGGTCGGGGGTTCTCCTCCAAATCTCTCTTTTATGCAGCACTATAATTAATTGGTGCCACCTCTCCATATGACGATGCATGGTATAGTTACCATAACTATATTTTTTTTCGGTTCCTCTGGAGAGTACATCGTGGCAGATGAAGCGTATAACGTACCGGGCATTTACCTTTTTTTGCATGTAGAGGAAAGGAAAAAAAAATCGAGCGTCCGAGTTCTAAGGTGTCCCAGGGCCATTTTAGTGGACCAGGCCCAAATCCAAAGAACAGGCCGCCATTTTGAGAGTCCTGTTGCAGCCGCCTGTCGCTGTAGCATCAAGAGCGGCCGAAACTCAGCTGAATGGCAACTGAAACGGTAAAGGGGTGCCCCACTACAGCAGACGAGCCTCCACCTAGGAAGGCCCGTTCACGCCGCCTCCCCCCCCCCCTTCGGGCACCCCACGCCGTTATTCGGAACAGTATTGTAGGATGGCCAGACCAGTGCAGCAACTTGCTAGACACCACCTCGGTGGTAACCGAATCTCAGCGCCTTGTGGTGTCTTCTATTCAGAAAACATTGTTGTGCTGCCTTCGACCTATTCGCCGCAAGTGCACACGCAACTCAGCTGCATAGCTTGCTAGACACCACCTCGGTGCTAACCGAATCTCAGCGCCTTGTGGTGTCTTCTATTCCAAAAATATTGTTGCGCTGCCTTTGGCCCCATTCGCACATCGGTCCGCTACTGACGCCATCTCACAGGCCAACGGGGCGCCCCACGCCGACTTTCAGCATTGTAGGATGGCCACACCGGTGCAACTTACTAGACACCACCTCGGTGCCATCCGGATCTTGGCATCTCAGCGCCTTGTGGTGTCTTCTATTCAGAAAATATTGTTGCCCTGCCTTTGGCCCCATTCGCACATCGGTCCGCTACTGACGCCATCTCACAGGCCAACGGGGCGCCCCACGCCGACTTTCAACATTGTAGGATGGCCACACCAGTGCGGCAACTTGCTAGACATCACCTCGGTGGTAACCGAATCTCAGCGCCTTGTGGTGTCTTCTATTCAGAAAATATTGTTGCGCTGCCTTTGGCCCCATTCGCACATCGGTCCGCTACTGACGCCATCTCACAGGCTAATGGGGCGCCCCACGCCGAGTTTCAGCATTGTAGGATGGCCACACCAGTACAGCAACTTGCTAGACATCACCTCAGTGCCATCCGGATCTTGGCATCTCAGCGCCTTGTGGTGTCTTCTAGTCAGAAAATATTGTTGCGCTGCCTTTGGCCCCATTCGCACATCGGTCCGCTACTGACACCATCTCACAGGCCAACAGGGCGCCCCACGCCGACTTTTACCATTGTAGGATGGCCACACCAGTGCCACAACTTGCTAGACACCACCTCGGTGCCATCCGTATCTTGGCATCTCAGCGCCTTGTGGTGTCTTCTATTCAGAAAATATTGTTGCGCTGCCTTTGGCCCCATTCGCACATCGGTCTGCTACTGACGCCATCTCACAGGCCAACGGGGCGCCCCACGCCGACTTTCAACATTGTAGGATGGCCACACCAGTGCGGCAACTTACTAGACACCACCTCGGTGCCATCCGGATCTTGGCGCGTTGTGCTGCCTTCGGCCTATTCGCACATCGGTCCGCTACTGACGCGAACTCACAGGCCAACGGGGCGCCCCACGCCGACTTTCAGCATTGTAGGATGGCCACTCCAGTGCTGCAACTTGCTGGACACCACCTCGGTGCCATCCGGATCTTGGCGCGTTGTGTTGCCTTCGGCCTATTCGCACATCGGTCCGCTACTGACGCCGCCTCACGTGCCAACGTATTTTCTCCGCATTTTATACCCTATGCCGCATAACAGGTCATGTGACTTGTTTATAAAACTTTTCATTGGTTCATTTTACTTTTGGTTTCCTAATGATGGAAGGCTTGATCATATGACCTAAAAATAACACTTTTCATTGGATGAAAACTTTTTTTTTTCCCAAACGATGAAAGCCCCACCTTGTTTCTGGATGTTTCAGACTGAAGCTGGCGTCACCATGAAAGCACCACCATCTCGTGGTCATTCCGCGAGCAATCATGGCAGCCGCTCCCCACCAGAAGCCTGCAAGAGTCGGGGGCCCCCAAAACTTTTGTTGAATCCTCAAGGCGGAGGGGACGCTTTCGAGAATGGGGTCCAAGACCTAGCAGACAAGCGTCCGATTTCCAAGGTGTCCCAGGGCCATTTCAGTGGACCAGGCCCAAAAAGGAAAGAGCCTGCCGCCATTTTGAGAGTCCTGTGACAGCCGCCTATCGCTGCACCGCAAGAGTGGGCGCAACTCAGCTGAATTGCGGCTTTTGACACAGTGGACCAAAAGCGGACGGAATGGCAACTGAAACGGTAAAGGGGCGCCCCACTACAACAGACGAGACTCCACCTGGAGAGGCCCGTTCACGCCGCCTCCCCTCCCCCCCGGGGCGCCCCACGCCGTTATTCGGAGCAGCATTGTAGGATACCAAAACCAGTGCGGCAACTTACTGGACATCACCTTGGTGCCATCGTTCTGCTGCCTTGGAACTATTCGCACAACAGTTTGCTACTGATGACCCACCCCCCGCGACGCCCCACGCCGGATGCCGAAATCAGTGCGGCACCCAGGCAACATCACCTGGGTGCCGTCCAGAAATCTGGACGTTGTGCTGCGTTGGGACTATTCGCACAGCCGACCGCTACTTCGTTGTTTTTCCCTAAAAATGTTTAAATGTTTTTACTGTTTTTGTTTTGTTGTATATATTTATAAGTTATTAAAGTTTTATAATCTTACTACTTTGTTGGAGTGCTATATATTTTTTATGTGACACATAATTGTAAAAACTTTGATGTACAAAGAGTCATCCCTGGAATCTTCCGCTTCAGGCTCGGTCCCCTCCCCAATCACAATACAGGATGGTTTTCAGATAGTAGGAACGCGTGTGCTGTGACGGATCTCATCGAGTGTGGGCCTTGATCTACTATAACTCCTTTGAAGAGGGGTGATTCTTTACAGCTGGGGCCATAAACTACATCTGCAGGGCTAGCTGATAGCCTAGGACCGGCCTGGACAATCGGACACAGAGGAAAAGGAGTGTCAGAGGGTGCGGTAGTGAATAGGGCGAAAGGGAGGTGTCGGGCGGGCACAGGGTGTGATTCTCAGGGAAGAGCAGCGCAGATGGGGGGAGGTTTATTACCCATGCATAAGACAGAGAACGGGGGTGACCAGTGCCTGGGGGAGATGCTTGCGAGGGTGGGGAGCCATGCTAAGGATCGACAGCGTGCAGAGAGTGGGTCTGGTCAAGGCATCTAAAATGACTGCAGTGCACGACAAAAGTGTGGCATTTGAAAAAAGGCAAGATGGCGCAGACAATGTTTTTCAACACTTCCTGATTTCCTTCGAATCGAACGTTAACAGACGTTGGGGCATATTACCAAAGTTAAGCGATATTTATCCCTAACGATGCTTAGCAACAAATTTTTTACCGCTAAGCATCGTCAGAAATTATCGCAGATAAACCTTGCTATTATCAAGGTTTATCGCAAATGCGATAAAAAACGACCGCAATGCATTAATATAGCTGAAAACTCAGCGATATTCATGCATTACCGAGCTAATGCTCTTAGCCATGTTATCCACCTCCCATTGGATAACATGGCTAAGAACTGCTCAGGGCAGGTGGTAGCTTTTGGAGATATTCGCGCTTAGCGCGAATATCTCCAAAAGTTGGTAATAGGAGATAGCGATGTTAGCGACTGTTTCCAGTCGCTAACATCTTGGCATGCCCACTTTGCATGTCATTAGTGATAAATATCACTGACATGCAAAGTGGGGCCCAAGATGGTCGCTATCTCCTACTAGCGGTCGCTAACTGGTGTTAGCAACAGCTAGGTAATACAGAGATAATTTTATCTCCGCGAAGCGGAGCGCTGTTACAGATATATATCTTTTTTTGAACGTTAATTTCTCAAAATCCACTGAAGCACATATATTGAGACCTAGCAAAGGCACATCGAGCTACCAGTCCCTACAATTTTGCCAAGTTTCGTGCAAATCCATTCAGCCGTTCGATTATTATTATTATTTTTTTTTTGCCCCGCGGGGCCCTTTTAAAACCTCCACATCAAACCTAGGGGGTCAGGGAGGATCTACTATGCCCCCTTATGGTCATTTGCAACTTCGCTTTGGCCTCCTCTTGTCTCTCGATCCTACCGAGAGACAAGATGGCGGCCGCTACGGACTGTTTGGAATGTTTACAGACGCCGGAGAACCAATCAGCTTCGCAAAGCTCCGTTACGCGAAAAGTACGCGAAGCGGAGCGCTGTTACAGATATATATCTTTTTTTGAACGTTAATTTCTCAAAATCCACTGGAGCACATATATTGAGACCTAGCAAAGGCACATCGGGCTACCAGTCCCTACAATTTTGCCAAGTTTCGTGCAAATCCATTCAGCCGTTCGATTATTATTATTTATTTTTTTTGCCCCGCGGGGCCCTTTTAAAACCTCCACATCAAACCTAGAGGGTCAGGGAGGATCTACTATGCCCCCTTATGGTCATTTGCCCCTTCGCTTTGGCCTCCTCTTGTCTCTCGATCCTACCGAGAGACAAGATGGCGGCCGCTACGGACTGTTTGGAATGTTTACAGACGCCGGAGAACCAATCAGCTTCGCTTCACAAAGCTCCGTAACGCGTAAAGTCCGCGAACCGGAGCGCTGCCTGGTCCGCTGTTACAGATATATATCTTTTTTTGAACGTTAATTTCTCAAAATCCACTGGAGCACATATATTGAGACCTAGCAAAGGCACATCGGGCTACCAGTCCCTACAATTTTGCCAAGTTTCGTGCAAATCCATTCAGCCGTTCGGGCTAAAAGTGAGGCCAACCGCCCTATGGAAAACTCAATGTTAAAAACACGTTTTGGGACCCCCCTTTTTTCTCGGCCCCCCCTTGACGAACCCCCCCCAAATTTTCAGGGGTTGCTCAGAAACAAAATGTTCCATTTTCCTGAAAATTTCAGGCAATTCCGTCCACAAACGCCAAAGTTATTAGACATAGAATTTTCAAAAATCCCATAGAGAAAAAATCCTAACTATATCTACCTACTGGCGACCGCCAGTAGGTTATATATATATATATATATATGTATATATATATATATATATATATATATATATATATACATATATATATATATATATATAACCTACTGGCGGTCGCCAGTAGGTAGATATAGTTAGGACCTAGTTTCTATAAGAAATCCGCAACATTCTATTAGGAATAACTTTGGCGCCGGTTGATGAATCTTCGCGAATTTCTCCTAGAAGATGGCCAGCTCCGCCTCGCTCCTTCCCTGAAAGTTTTGGGGGATTCCCCATGTTATTTTCCATAGGACCTTTAGACACGGCTACAGCCCGAATGGCTGAAGGGAATTACAAGAAATTTGGCAAAATGGTAGAGTCTGATTCGCAGATCACGCTTTTGCTTAAAGGTTGCAAATACCTCCAGTAGTTCCTGAGGAAATCAAATGAGAAAAATATATATATCTATAAGCGTGCATGCACCGTACGCGTACGGTACGCGTACGGTATGCATACCTTCACGTGCACGAGCTGCATGCTGATTGGCTGCCACAGTCTGTCAACACTCCAAAACAGAAATTGTTGGCAGCCATCATTGTGCCTCGGTAGACTGAGGCACAAGAAAGCAGAAAAACAAACGTGTAGAACTAAAAAAGGGGGCATGGTAGTAGCACCATGACCCCCTAGGCCTGCTCAGGGTGTCCCACAAGGACCCCCAAGGCCCCAAATTGTTTTTTGTTTCAAAAATCGCGGGGTGCGCGTACGTTACGCGTACGGTATGCGTACGGTATGCGTACCCCGCGATTTTGAAAGAAAATATATATTTTTGGGGGCCTTGGGGGTCATTGTGGGACCCCCTGGCGCATACTGGA
This sequence comes from Lissotriton helveticus, assembly GCF_964261635.1. Lineage (NCBI taxonomy): Eukaryota > Metazoa > Chordata > Amphibia > Caudata > Salamandridae > Lissotriton > Lissotriton helveticus. Next base: position 871,967,520 of record NC_136061.1, on the reverse strand, counting down.
GGTTCCAAGTGCGCTAGTTGGCCCACAGGGACCCCTAGTATGCAAGGGGAATTAGTTCCCCCTCTGCAAACGCGCCAGGAGGCTGCGTTGCAGAGAGGTATAAAAAGGAGCATAACCTCATTACAGCTGTCAGCAATGCAGCCCCCTGGCGCATACTGGAGGTTCCAGGTGGGCTAGTTGGCCCACAGGGACCCCTAGTATGCAAGGGGAATTAGTTCCCCCTCTGCAAACGCGCCAGGGGGCTGCGTTGCAGAGAGGTGTAAAAATGGGCATAGCCTCATTACACCTCTCTGCAATGCAGCCCCGTGGTGCTTACTGGAGGTTCCAGGTGGGCTAGTTGGCCCCCAAGGACCCCTAGTACACAAGGGGAATTAGTCCCCCCTCTGCAAACGTGCCAGGGGGCTGCATTGCAGAGAGGTGTAAAAACATTTTTTTTTCAATTTATATTAAAAATATGTAATGTAATTTAAAAAATAAATAATTTAAAATAATGTAGTAAATTAGTATAAAAAATATAACAATTAATACATTTAAAGATTATCATTTACAAAACCATTGAAATTCATTGAAAAAACCATAGGTTTCAGGCACGTTATAGTTAGGAATTACCATTTAAAAAACCTTTGAAATTCACTGAAAAAACCATAGGTTTCAGCCACGTTATAGTTAGGAATTAGCATTTAAAAAACCTTGCAAATTCACTTAAAAAACCATAGGTTTCAGGCCTGATATAGTTAGGAATTAGCATTTAAAAAACCTTTGAAATTTACTGAAAAAAACATATGGTTTCAGGCCTGATATAGTTAGAAATTAGCATTTAAAAAACCTTAGAAATTCACTGAAAAAACTGTAGATTTTAGGAGTGTTATAGTTAGCTGGACATTTCACTCTTACAAAACCATTGAAATTCCTCCGATATAGTTAGTTGTACTAACTATATTTCGCGCGCCCGCAATCCACTGCTGATGATGTCACATATTACATCATTCATGACATGGTCAGTGACATCACTGATGACATCTCAAATGACATCACAGATGACATCATCCACTTGACGATACACCTCATCATACACTAGTATAACCTTTCGTCACTCACTGTAAAATACAGAGTACCATATTTAAATCCATTGACACACCGATACAAGTTTCTAAAAACCGACTCAGTGATTCCTAGATGTATACACACATGTAATCACTTACCTGTAGATTCACTCATACATGCTGTCAATGAACAATAGAACACTATCAAATATACTTATATACCTATATCGACATTACACACCAGCACACATCCTATTCACTTATAAAGCCATTCTATTCACTTATGCAAACAATGGATCATACTTACATTTACTTAGCTATACACATATACAAACCCCACTTTATCTATTCATATAGATAGTAAATTATACTTAGTGTGTTATAAAATCACTATTACAAGTATACAGTTATCTATACAGTCACACATACAATCACTGAGTCTTACTTATACTTATTTATAAACAACAACTGACACATACATTGCCTTTTATTTTTCTACTTTGTTGGACATGTACCATTAAGCGAGATATTTGCTCATCACCACACCTATAAAGATATTCACTCACCCAAACAACTGTTATAACATGTAGTCTTAACGTCATATACCTATTAAATCAACTATTCACACATCGTTAGGCAGTCACACACCTCCCACCGAACCACACACTCATTCATTCTCCCATACAAATACTCAGTTAACTAATCAATAACTAATATAGATTTTCAAATAGCTAGTAACCAACTGGAGAAGTAGTTTTTACAACAACTGACAAAGTGATACAGATGTTCTCACAGTTTAGTCACTATCCAATATATTTAGTGAGACACTTTAAAAAAGTCAAGTAAACAGTAAATCACACTACTACTAAACCCTCCATCCAGATATTTATATTTATATATCAACTCATTCTTCAATGCACATTGCTATATATATAATATATATTTAAATAAAAAAGCAAACCACATTCACTGGATGATGTCATCAGTGATGTCAATGAGATGTCATCAGTGATGTCACTGACCATGTCATGAATGATGCGGGCGCGCGAAATATAGTTAGTACAACTAACTATATCGGAGGAATTTCAATGGTTTTGTATGAGTGAAATGTCCAACTAACTATAACACCCCTAAAAGCTACAGTTTTTTCAGTGAATTTCTAAGGTTTTTTAAATGTTAATTCCTAAATATATCAGTAAATAAAACCTATGGTTTTTTCAGTGAAAATATATATATATATATATGGTTGCTCCAAATTCCCAAGTAATCTCAGCCGGGTTGGAAAAATACACAGCACTCTCGGGGTTCCAATTCTCAACACAAAGGGTTTATTGTCCAAACAGACGCGTTTCGGGAGAAACTCCCTTCGTCAGTGTTTACATGAGAACGCGCGAAGCGGCACCATTATATTACATCACTGTGGATGATAAACATAAACATAGGACTACTGTAAGCATTCCTGCATCAGCGCCATCTTGAAATGTGCTTTATGTTACATATGACTGTATAGATGTTAAATATACTTTAGTCATGTGCGTCATCCCCATTATCATGCCGTGTATCGGCATCGATGCAATTTATCATTTAGACAAATACAGGTTAGCATGTGTGTGGGTAATATGAATGTAACGTTCTGGGACACGAAGTCAGCAAGTTATTATAACTTCGCTTATAGCATATAAATTATGCGTTTAAACATTTGAACATTTAGATCATCTAGTTATAATCTTGCCGTGTATCGCAATTGCAGCCAAAAAGGGGGCTGCCACTACCCAGATCGATACAATATATCCGAAAAAAAAACAACATGTTCACACTGTTGATGTTATGTATAAAAGTACCCTTGTAGACAATTCTAAACCCTCGTATCAAAATACATTGATTATATAGTCCTTGCAGATTACTTTACAAAATCAATTATTTACCATTACACAACATAGGTCACAGAATTTATCATGTCCCAATTACTGGCAGTCAATATTAGCCCAAATGAGATGACATTTCCTCTCCCATATTGAGACCCCCCGGTGCTTTGGTCTCTAAATCAATAATATATCGGGATTCTAGTCTTCTAAGCATCTGTAATTTGTTGCCTCCTCTTGGATTTTCAGACACACAGTCTACACAGAAAAACCTCAACAGATCCCTGTTGCTACTGTGCTTTATAGCAAAATGTCGAGCGACCGGGTATGAAAAATCTCTATTTGTGATCGCCCGCATGTGCTCTAGCACCCTCAGTTTCACTGGATTGATCGTGCTGCCAATATATCTTAATTGGCAAGGACACATCAAACAGTAAACAGCATTGTCTGTGTGGCAGGACATGAATTTATTTATTCTCTTTCCACCCTTACAGCCCCTCACATCGAATGTTAATGTACGTCTACTGGATGCGCAGGCCTTGCACTTCCCGCAGGGGAAGAAGCCCTTTGCATCTTTCAATGTTCCCTGGCTCTTACGTATAGGATTTAAATGGCTCTGAACCATATAGTCACGTAAGCATCTCGCCTTCCTGAAAGTGATCAATGGTACAGCCGGTATATCTGGACCAACAATGTGGTCAGTTTTCAAAATATGCCAGTGTTTTGTCATTATAGATCTCAGTCTCGAGGAATTGGCCGAATAGGGGGTGATCATGCGGAACTGAACATTGGTGTTTTGGCGTGACTTTTTCTCAAAGAGAGAGTGTCTGGGAAGTTTTCTCACTCTATTGAGGGCATTATTCAAGAGATTACGTTTGTATCCTCTGTCAGAGAATCTGTCGATGCTCTCACTAGCTGCCTTTTCAAAATCTTTGTGTCTAGAGTACAATTGCATCTCAGCCTGAGCAGTTCTCCATACGGGATACTATTGATAAGTCTGTTAGGGTGGCTGCTAGTAGCGTGTAACACGCTATTTCCTGCCGTTGGTTTGCAATATAGAGAGGTACAGATCTTTCGATCTCTAACACTCACTTGGAGGTCTAAATAATTGACCTTCTCTTGACTGATATCCCTCGTAAATCTCAGGTTGCATTCGTTATTAATTAGCAATTGTATATATTCTCTAGCCTCTCCAACCGACCCATCCCACACCAGGAACAGGTCGTCGATGTACCTGCACCAGGCCACCACCTTGTTGTTTGATGTGCTGTGTTCAGGGGCCCAGGCTACCTGCTCCTCCCACCAGCCAACGAACAAGTTCGCATAGCTGGGGGCGAAGCAGGAGCCCATCGCCGTGCCAGACAACTGCCTATATATCTCATCCTGAAAGAGAAAGATGTTGTGATATAGACAAAATTGAATCAGTTCTAACAGCATTTTGTTGTGCATGGCATATTTTAGTGTTTTTTTGTCCAGAAAATATTTTACGGCATAAAGACCCTTCTCGTGTTCAATACACGTGTAGAGACTCGTGATATCGAGTGTCAAAAGTACATAGGTGGGTTGCCATTTTAGGTTCTCAATTTTCTCAATGAAGTCGATGTATCTCTAATGTATGACTTCAGGGAAAGTACAAATTCGTATAGGTAGTGATCTAAAAATTTAGACAGGTTCTCAGTTAATCCCCCTATAGATGAAATGATCGGTCTTCCAGGCGGGTTGTCAATGTTTTTATGGACCTTGGGCAGGTGATAAAACGTTGGAAGAATAGGACTTGTCGTTTTTAAAAATAAGTATTCCTCCAATTCTATCATCTGCTTGCCATGCCACTTCTTTAAAAGATCATATAGCATATCCATGCTTTCGAGATAGTCTTTCCTCGTTATTGTGGCGTAGCAAGTCCTGTCCTGTAATTGCCGCATGGCTTCTGTCACCTATTGTTCTCTGGACATAATGACAATATTACCTCTTTGTCGGATGGTTTGCATATGATAGTCTGATCCTCTGATAATTTTGTTATTGCCATGTTCTGTTCTTTAGAGATGTTGAACGATTTCCTTTGGAAAGTATGTTCTGTCCTCAAGTTCATCAGGTCCCTGATGACTGCATCGGAGAACGTGTCAATTGCATCCATAGCGGTTTGTAGCACAAATTTAGATGACAATTTTAACCCACTCTTGGGTGCTTCTTGATCAATTTCAACATTCGCTAGTCTCTGTGTGAAAGTGTTCGTGACTTCATTAATTTCGATGTTACTTTATGAACGAAGATTTTGTAGCACTTCGCATGCGGTCAAGTCATTGACCGTAAGGAGATCGGTATTCTTTTTATTGTTCCTCAGATGTTTTACCTCTTGAGCAGTGGGTTTGACTTTGAAGAATTTGTGTAGTTTGATCTTACAGATAAATTTATAGAGATCTATCCTGGTCTGGGTATATTCCATGTTCACATTCGGACAAAAAGTGAGTCCCAGTTTCAGGACAGATTCTTCTATTGTTGTCAGCTTTCTATGCGATAGGTTTACGATGGTTAGGTGGTTGGTTTTCGTTACCACCTCCCTCTTCTTTGACTTCTTGTCACTCTTGGAGCCGTGTTGGTTTGCCCGCTGCCTCTTCCCTTTCCAGCTGCCACGTCTGGTTTGCCTACCCCTTCCGGGGGTTTGTTTTTGCCATCTCTCAGCCAACTTTCCCTTATTACTTTGAACTCCTGTTGAAAAGGAGTCTTGGATATCGTGGTCGAGGGGCCTGCTGCTTCCTCACCTGACTCTTCACTTGCAGTGAGATCTGAATCAGAAGTTTCCACTCTTCCTTCTGATGCTGTTCCAGGTGTTTGATGTTTCTTTGCCAAGTCTTTTCGTGGCTGGTCATACTTTTTAGAGAAGGTCAGGACCCTGCCCATCGCATAGTCCCATTCGTCTCGATCAAACTTTTCTTACTTTCTCATTTTGATCTTCATTTTGTATTTTTCTAATCTCTTCTTCATAGATGCCCTTAGTTGTTCTTGTTCAACTTTGTCTGGGTTCTTGGAGAGTTCTTCTTCCAACTGCTCAATCTCCTTTACCACCTTGTCCTGGTCACTCCATGCAAATTGGACTAAGATTTCAAGCATCCCTTTACATGAAAGGGCTACATGTGCAGCCCAAGTTTCTAGTGGGAGGGGGGTCAGGATTTTCGTAGGCATGGACAGTGAAGATCCGGAGTCCTCTGGGTACCCTTTGTACCTCAATGTATCCCTGCAACGATGTCCCCTCCCACCACTTCCGCAGTTCTCTCTCATAAAGTTTCTCTAGTTTTTGATCCTGAATAGTCAATGTACTCGTTGCCTCCATGTTGACCTTTGGAGGTGGTTGAGAAACGTCTGGATTTTTATTTCTGAAGATATCTCCTGCCGCATCTCTGTGTTCGGACATGTTAAACATATTGTAATAGTTTATTTTGTGGTACTCCGGCCCCGGAATGCCACTCCTTTCTGTTGTTGAGTTACTATAGATCCCCTTGCTGCGCCGCCTATACAATTATCCACTCTAAGCTGCTTGGAAGGAAAATTATGGATATGGAAGAGCAGGCTTACAGCAGGCTTCTTACGGCTTGTCTGCATCCCTCCACGCTTCCCAGCTCTTTAATCAGGTGTGGCTCCGACAAAAAGGACGAACTTCGTCCTATTTCCTTCATCCACCTCGGCGACGGTGCACTCGTTCTGATTTATTAAAGCTCCAAAAAGCACCAGTAACACGAGTCACTCGAGCAGCGGGTGCTGTTTTTCGTGGTGGTGCCCCGCGACGTTAATGGTTGCTCCAAATTCCCAAGTAATCCCAGCCGGGTTGGAAAATATACACAGCACTCTCGGGGTTCCAATTCTCAACAAAAAGGGTTTATTGTCCAAACAGACACGTTTCGGGAGAAACTCCCTTCGTCAGTGTTTACATGAGAACGCGCAAAGCGGCACCATTATATTACATCACTGTGGATGATAAACATAAACATAGGACTACTGTAAGCATTCCTGCATCAGCGCCATCTTGAAATGTGCTTTATGTTACATATGACTGTATAGATGTTAAATATACTTTAGTCATGTGCGTCATCCCCATTATCATGCCGTGTATCGGCATCGATGCAATTTATCATTTAGACAAATACAGGTTAGCATGTGTGTGGGTAATATGAATGTAACGTTCTGGGACACGAAGTCAGCAAGTTATTATAACTTCGCTTATAGCATATAAATTATGCGTTTAAACATTTAAACATTTAGATCATCTAGTTATAATCTTGCCGTGTATCGGCAATTGCCGCCAAAAAGAGGGCTGCCACTACCCAGATTGATACAACATATCCGGAAAAAAAAACCAACATGTTCACACTGTTGATGTTATGTATAAAAGTACCTTGTAGACAATTCTAAAACCTCGTATCAAAATACATTGATTACATAGTCCTTGCAGATTACTTTACAAAATCAATTATTTACCATTACACAACATAGGTCACAGAATTTATCATGTCCCAATTACTGGCAGTCAATATTAGCCCAAATGAGATGCCATTTCCTCTCCCATATTGAGACCCCCCGGTGCTTTGGTCTCTAAATCAATAGTATTTTTCCAACCCGGCTGGGATTACTTGGGAATTTGGAGCAACCATTAACGTCACGGGGCACCACCGCTTTTTGGAGCTTTAATATATATAATATATATATATATATATATATATATATATATATATCTTTATATCTTTATATCTTTATATATATATATATATATTACATTTATTCTATTAATAGTTTTTATATGTCTTCCATTAATGCATTTTTAAAATATTCATTCAGACTTTACAGTACACAAGTATATTAACGGTTCACTCTCTCCATATCATCATGGACGAAGAAGATGAGAGACGACGAGAGGCAGCTTCATTATTTGCAAGAGCTCCTGGCAAGGGAGGAACCACAACTCTCACCATTGACAAATCAGAAAGTAACTCATTAAACCTTCAATTGAGCAAATATGAAAACTTAAGAAACAATAAACCGCGAAATGGTGGGAGGCAACATCCCTCCAGGATTACGTCGAAAAAAATATGGTACCAAGAGGCTTAAGGATTTATATTACGCCATCCCACGAGTCACCTAATGCAAGTATGTTAGAAGAGTGGTCAAGTAATTCCGCAATGAGCTCCAAAAATATGCTGTGCATAATGATCAAATATGCGTGGGAGGACCGAGAAGATATCCTGAAGCAATTGAAAGATTTGGAGGAGGAATTTCTGAAAAGTGCGGAACAAGATACTATAAAAAATTCAAAGATGACCTCAAAAGTAGACTCAAGAAAAATGAAGAGGACATTAAATATCGGAAACAAAGAAAACTACATCATGATTGCGGTGATTACGATAGTGGGCGTATCCTCACTGACAGCCCAAAATATGACTATCTATACAAACAAGAGCACAGACAAGCTAGTGTACCGACGAGCACCATAGTTGAAACATCAACAGCTACAGTGACAAGTGACTCAGATACTGATGCATCAAGACACACTAGAAGCACAACATCTGAAGTGGAAGTAACGACAAAACCGGTGACTTTTTTGGACGAGTTCCGGGTCCTACGAACAAGACGCAAGAAGGACATAGAAATCGCACAACCATCACCCTTCAGGAAGAACACAACACGCGGACGAACAAGGGGAAGAGGATGAGGCAGGGGAGTTCGCGACAGAGACGACTCAAGCTCAATCAGAGTAGAGGAAAAAACCAACACAAAACCAGTGGGAACCAAACGAGGTGGTTCCAAGAAAAGGAGATAATAATGGATGTACAGACGGTAAATAAAACAATAATTAATCTTTCATCCAGAACACTAACTCTAAAAGAAAAACGAACTCTCTGTCTTGGCCTCACTTTTTGCCCAACTGAACTCTTTGATTATGCGGAGACAAGGGTTGACATTTTTAAATTTATTAGAAAATTGAAACTATCCAAATGGCATGCACTTGTTAACAAGAAAGTGAGACCAACTGCAGAAGGTGAGGAGACTGTACCGGAATTAACAATAGAAGATGTAGATATGCTCCAGACTGTTTACTCATTAGGAGACATTTCACCTGATACAGAACATGAACAACAGGTGGTAGGCCTCAGAGAAACTAGAACAGACAGGGCTGCGGGTACTTCATTCAGACCTAAATCTGTCATCTATCACACTTAACCTCATGACTCGATAGATACCTTTCATGAGGTTGTGACAAGGGAATTGACAAAACTTAAACACACACGTCCCAAAATTAAGAAAGGCGAGCTCAATCTCACTAATGAACAGAAAGAATTTATTTTTTCATTGGCAAAAGATAAAAGTATTATTCTTCGGCCTTCGGACAAAGGTGGGAATATTGTCCTGTGGGGGAGGGATATGTATGTGAAGGAAACTCTTTTTCAATTAGATGGGGGTAGCTTCTATGACAAAAGTAACATGAGTGACTATAATGACAGTATCATAGAGACTTGGGAGAAACTCAGTGAATGGCATACTGAAGGCTAACTTTCATGGCATGAATTCCGTTTCCTCAAGAGAGACTATCCCAAACGACCTATTTTTTACCTTCTACCGAAGGTTCACAAGAACGCTAGGGAACCGCCGGGCAGGCACATTGTTTCATCTATTGGGAGCATTAACGAGAATCTATCCAAATATATCGACCATTTATTGAGAGAATATGTGTGCCAGTTACCATCGTATACCAAAGATACCACAGATTACCTGAACAAAATAGACAACATCCAATGGACAGAGGGCTCTCTGCTCATCACAATGGATGATGTGAGTGCCTTATACACTATTATAGACCATGTTCAAGGTATGGAAGCTAGCTACTATTTTCTTAAGAGAAGGGAGATAGGCTATCTAGAGCACACATGCATGTTAGTGGAAATGATGAAATTGTGCCTAAGAAACAATATTTTTATGTTCGATGGGGCAATGTATAAACAAATACGCGGCGCGGCCAAGGGTTCAGCATTTGCACCGAGCTTCGCTAATCTTTTCCTAGGGAAATGGGAGGAGGAAATTAGAAGTGATGATAATCTTGTTGATGATTTTGCCAAAGTAAAGAGTTGGACGAGATACATCGATGATCTCTCTATCGTGTGGGGTGGAACCAATGAACAAGCAGTTGGTTTCATTAAGAAATTGAAGAACAACATATACAATATACATCTTACCCACACCATAAGTGACCACCAGATTGAATTCTTAGACACTACCATAGAGGTTAGCAATGGTACTCTCGTCTCGAAATTACACAGGAAAGATACGGCTGGCAATAGCCTTTTACATGCCCTTAGCGCACACCCAGAGCCACTTAAGTGGAGTATACCATACGGGGAGCTGTTGAGGGCGAAGAGGATCTGCAGCAACACAGAAGGCTTTGTCCAGGAACAGGGAAAGATGCTGTCTAGATTCCGAGAGAGAGGTTATCCCGAATGGGTCCTCACCAAAGCAACAAAAAAGGTAGCAGAGGTAGAGAGATCAGAGAACCTGCAACCCAGGCCCATCATTGAGAGTAAAAACAATCCAACTAGAATTATCACTACCTTTAATCAAAGGTTTGATAAAGTTCGTAAAATCTTGGCAGACAATTGGAATATCTTAATGACAGATCAAACAATAGGTGCCCAGTTGAAAGAAAGACCGCTTATCACCTACAGGAGAGGAACGAATCTAAGGGATATCTTAGTTAAAGGTGACATATCCGACAATAAAAGACAGCACATCCAGGGCCTTAAAGGCTTTTATCCCTGTGGCCACTGTAGGGCTTGTAAAACCAGTGCCATGGTGAAAGAAATAGAAATCCCAGGGCGCTCTGTTATGCACAAAATCAAACAGTTCCTTACATGCAATACCAACTTTGTCATCTATGTACTAGAATGTCCATGCAAACTAAAGTGTGTAGGCAGTACTAGATGCATGGTCAAAAAGCGCATTAAAGAACATTTGAGAGCGGTTACGCACTCAGATATCCGTTACCCGGTAGCCAGACATTTTCAAGAACACCACCAATCTAATAACTCATTGCTTAAGTTCTTTGCACTAGAACAAGTGAACACAGGCAGAAGGGGTGGCAACCGGGAAATAGAACTAAGAAAGAGAGAATCCAAATGGATTATGTAACTCGAAACTATATTCCCAGGAGGCCACAATTTAGATGAGGAATTGGCAACTCACCTACATGAAGAGTAGCCAACAAATAGGATACCTGTTACCAACATAACCAACAATTTACTAAGATGTTCTGTAGGATTCCAACTTGCAAGAATATAGTTGTCTAGCTTTGAATTGTACTGTAATATTCTGTTTAACAAATTGATGTATGATAACAGTTTAACGTACATAATTTTAATAGTATGTTTATATGTTTCTTTCAGGAGGAAAGGAAGGGAGACATCACTTTTTTAATGCACTTCACTCTTCCCTACCCTTTTCTTCGGCGACAAAAGAAGATCACTTCACCACATAGAGATAAGATTTTCACTTTCTGCACGTTTGACAATTTTTGGCTTTTTTAGTTGCTTAGATTGGGAGGGGATGAGGTCTAATATTGTGGGTTTCTTCTTTGCATGGTATACTTAGTGATATGGTCTAAAGACATGTATGGATAGAACTACAAGTGAGAGTACTTTTTTAGTTTGCGGTTACTACCATCTTAGCTTAACAGCAGGATGGATAATACAACAGATTTGTATCCGGCACTAGACCGAAGGCATGACCGATTATCTGGACATCCAACGGCCACTGCTGCTGGTGTGATTACTACTCTGACATGAGACACACCATATTTGAACAGCGCTTCTGTATCGGCACTTGCTGTAATAGAGTAATCTCCTATGACAGTTTGCATCAGTAGGAGCACAACTAGGAACAATTAATACTGTGTAATCCTTGTCTTACATACATTCAGGAAATGAAAGTACACGATAATGATGAGTGTATAGTATATTTTACCTTTATGTGTTTACCACTCCAAAATGGCCGCCAATTTCACGTGCTATTTTAAGTAACCTTTCATCACCACCTCATCGCTGTTTATGTTTGTTTCACTGAAACTTTATTTACCGTGCCAAATTGTCATTCTGGTTAACGTGTGATCAAGTTACAACTGGTGTCGAAACGCGTAACGTTTCCTAAGGAATAAAAATTCATCATCCCTACTCCTGAGTGCGCGTATTGCTTGGAGGGATACTGGTTTGACATGTTTTAAAATATGGTATGTGTTTGAACTGAAGTATTTTTTCCTACTGTTGTACTTTCAGGAGGAGTGGGACAAGTAACTTCAGTCCAACGCTTTCTCTACTGTTGCCATGACTGGAGTGGGAATATTAAATTTCTGTGTCCAATGTTTTTCCTGTTGCTGTGACTGGAAGGGGAATAGTATAATAATTATTTCTCAAATGTAGTGTTTTTAGTATTGTTTTATTATGCATTATTATTTGTTTGTGTATTTCATTTCATATTTTTTATGTCAAGAATTTTTTGCAAAATGTATTTTTTCCTATTGTTTAATTTTTATGTATAATTAAAAAAAATATTTTTAAGGAGTTTTCTGCTTCATTTGGTATAATTTGTATTTATAACTTGTACTTTTATGTAAATATATATGTACATGTATATATATATATGCAAAGCTCCGTCTCCCTCACTCTGTAGCCTTACTTCGCAGCAGCGAGCAGGATCAGACATGGACCACGGTATTTGGATGCCAAACTTTTATTTCAGTGCTGCCGCCATAACGTTTCGGCTCCATGGAATATCTGTTATATTATTAAATAAAAATTATAATTTAAATTTTAATGCATATTTTAATTTTAATTGATGTATGTGCACATCAACATAAACATATATGTGTGTGTGTTTAAAAAGCTATATTTTTAATAGATCTTTAAACATTATATTAATGTTACAAGTTAAAATAATTAACATTCAATATTTTTATCGATATTATTGTATAGCGAGATTTTTTCAATAATATTGTACCTACCATTATATGTATAGAAGAACAACATTTTTGTGATCGGAAGTTGTAACAGCACTGGAAAAAGTTCTAGAAAAATAGAACATAATCAAATATTTAAATAGTTTGAGGTATGGGTCAGATGTATCAAGGGACTGTATTCAAAGAATCGGCCCATTTGCGAATGAGAAAAATCCTTTTGGGATGATCGCCAAATAAGGAATCGCAACTTCAAGTTGGTGGTAATTTGTGAGGTCTTAGAAAAATGCACTTTTTGAATGTTTCTAGGTGCCATGTGGCGCACATACATACCCTTAGGACATGTATGTGTTCCACATGTCACACATGCATATTTCAGTGGTGTAACAGGGTGTCCTTTTGGCACCCTTGAACCTTTGCAATTGCATTTGCAATTTGCGAGTACCTATTGGGTACTCGCAAATTGTGAATGTCTTCCCATTCATTCCTATGGGCCTCTAGACCCATAGGAATGAATGGGAATGTATTCCTTAATTGTGAATCGCAAATTGCGATCCGCAATAAGGAATATGGAGGAATAACAATTATTATTGCGAAACCTGCATACATTGCATTTTGCGAGTCTGCTCCTTAATCTCTGAGGAGATGGGAAAAGTGAAACCGGTTGGTATGTGACATCGTGAATTATGAATAAATGTTTATGATAGTGGCTGCACAAAGTGGTGTTTTTCACGGATAACAGTTTGTGTTCTGAAGAAGGATATGGCTCTGCTAATCTTTTACCAAGAATTGCTATTACAGGGCAAATTGCATTTGATCAGTAGCAAATGTTTTAGTGCTTCTAGTTGCAGCCATTGTAAGCAATTCACATCATCAGTTTGCCAATTACATGATATAGAGTCTTTCTTCTTGTCAAGGTGGCTTGGGCCTGATGCTTCAATGAGGTTAATTTGTTTCCCTGACTTTGCAATGGACTTTTTCAGATGACGGATGTTCTGTTTTTTGGAAAGTTGACTGTTTGTCTGTACTCTCTTGGGTGCTTAATTAAATTTTTATGAGCAACCACTTTATAGATGTTATCGGTTTTTACCACCTCCTGGTACAGTAAATGTGCAAATAGGAGTTGGGGGTATTCTACAATACTTTCTCCATCTGCTTCCTCTTTCATTTTTCATACTCGAATATTGTCTCTTCACACAGATTCTCAACGTCCTCACATTTCATCTGCAGCAAATCAATTTGAGCATCAACTGCCTTTAGCATTTCTCACCTGTGTGCATCCTATACAAAATGTAATTTTCAGGCCCTTTAATTTTTTTCTGCAGACACGTCATGCTGCCTCTTGCCCCATATCTAGTTCGCCTCTCATTATCGTCATCTTGTTTAGCCCTTCTTCCTCGGTCAGACTGGAGCACTCTCACAGCGCTCCAGGGTAACCACTTGTCTGACTCCAATGTTAAGTTCTTTTAATTGTCATGTTTCCACATAGCTGGATCCAGCATTCCTCTTCTTCTTGCCAGGGAGACCTCTTCTGCAATGGTGAGTAGCCACACATTTAAGTTTACACACATCAGGTCTATGGTGAAGGGGTGCTCAGCTTTCACAGGGCAGAGCTCCATCTCTGAAACCCCCAGAGCTTTCATCAGGCATTGGTTGGTGGATTGCAGCTTTGTTCTTCACAGTAAATGTTTTTAAAAAATCTGTATGAGGTAATCGCAATCTGGAGCATGAGCTTTGTGGGTTGTGGTCAGAGCATGCCCCTTGCTCCACTTTTAAATCCTAAGAGGTATGTATTAGCATTTAAGAGGGTCAACCCTCGGGAACATATCATGGTGTTCCTACATCCAATTGGGTCAATGCCCTGTAGAGACTCCTGACCACTGCACAGTCGGTTAGGGTAAATATAACTTCTCCACAGTGTTAGATTTTCTATTTCAGATTAAAGGTCAAACGCTAAGCTTGGATACTAGCAGTGTTACCTTTGATTGTGGCCTAAGTAAGCTACAGTCGATGCTGTGGTGTCAGAAGTCCTGTTATTCCGACACAACCAAGCCCATCATGCCTACAATTCACCATTGACATGTGCTCCTCCTTCTCTCAAGTGCTGCTCAAGAACAGCATCAGATGCCATTGAACTCAAAATGAATGAATGAATGGATGAATATGCGACTTTTAAAGTGCGAACTTAGCCCAAGGGCATCAAGGCGCTGAAACAGACATCCTACAGGAAGAGCCGAGTTCCTACTTAAACCGACATTCAGGGGAACAACCATGTCTTGAGGGCTTTACGGAAAAGTGAATGTTCCTGTTGCCCCGAAAGAGAGTCCGGGAGAGAGTTCCAAACATTTGCGGCTGCAAATGAAAAGGCCCTCCTGCCCCATCTCATCTTTTTAACCCTAGGAACCACTAGGAGATTCTTTGTTGCAGACCTCAGGTTTCTAGAAGGTACATACTGTTGAAAAATGGTCTTTAAGCCCAGAGGGCACAGGCCATAGTATGCGCTGTGAGTGAGGCAGAGGGTTTTAAACATAATTCTGCGGTCCACCGGGAGCCAGTGCAGCGCCCTAAGGGAGGATGAGACCAAATGATGTTTAGGGATATCCATCACCAACCTGGCAGCGGCATTTTGCACAAGTTGTAAACGTCGCAGCTGACCTTTGTTGATGCCTAAATATAGGGCGTTGCAATAATCCAGTCTGGACAGTATTAACGCAACCACCACATTTTTACGAGCTTCCAGTGAGAGGAACTGAAAGATTTTCCTTATGATCCGGATGCGCCCGAAACAGGTAGCCACTGTCCTGGAAACCTGCAGATTCATGGAGAGGGAGACATCTACCACAACTCCCAGATTCTTCCCATGGGAGACCGGGATAGGGCACGCACCCAGGGCATCAGGCCACCACTCCCTAGACCAAATGTTAGGGCTATCTCCAAAGACCAAGACCTCTGTCTTCTCGCCGTTCAATTTAAGATAGTTTTGCACCATCCAGGACGAGACTGCTAACATGCATTTCTTAAAGTTCTGCGCGGAATCCCTGAAATTTTGCATGACAGACACCATAATTTGGGTGCCGTCCGCATAGGACAGAACTTCCAACCCAAAGGACTTTACCACACCAGCCAGAGGGGCCACATAGATATTAAATAAGGTGGGGCTCATTGAGGAGCTCTGAGGAACCCAAAAGACTAGGGGGGAAGACTCTGAGTGGAAGCTTCTCAGTTTGACTATTTGGCTCCTCCAAGAAAGAGATTAGAAGATCCAAGGCCAAGCCCCCGACCCCTATCTCCCTGAGACACTCCACCAGTCTCTGGGGGGATAGGGTATTGAATGCTGCAGTGAGGTCAAGTAAAATCAGGAGGGTGGTATACCCTGCGTCCACCTGTATTCGAATCTTATCAACAACTGCAGTGAGGGCTGTCTCCGTGCTATGGAACCTTCTAAAGCCATGTTGTGAGCTATCCAAAATCTGATGTTCCGTCAGATAGGCACACAAATGAGAGTTCAGGTGGACTTCGGGGATTTTTGCTGGAACCGGCAGAAGGGAGATGGGGCCAAAAATGTTCAAGTTAGACGGGTCTAGCAAAGCCTTTTTCAAGAGAGGCCTGACTACAGCCTCCTTCCAACTTAGGGGATACTGGCCCTGTGAGATGGCTAAATTCAGGACCGCAGTAAGATGGGGGATAAGGGCCACCTTGGCTTCTTTCAGGACCTTAAGAGGGCAGGGATCCAGGGGTGACCCCGATTTAACTCCCTCAAGTAATTTCCCGACTAATTCCAGAGAGAGGATTGGAAAAGAAGAGAGACTTGCTGAAATCACCTTACTCGGACTATCACTGGCATCGGTTACAGGGAAACCACTGGGTGTCTGATTCACATTTGAGATCTCCAACTGCGCATAAATGTCCGATATCTTGGAGCAAAAAAAGGAGGCTAGCCTATCACAGAGCGCCTGGGATGGTTCCACTGCATCTGCGACCGTGGGTGCAACAAAGGAGTTAAAGATGTTAAAATAGCTCCTTGGAAGGCGACAGGCTCTCTGATAATTTAGTATAATAGCTTGCCTTTTCTTCGATGATGGCGGCTCTATAAGCTTTCAGGGAATGCTTGTGTGAATCTCTACCCCATGGTGTCAAGTCCCTCCACCAAATCCTTTCCTTTCTTCTGCACTCTTGTCTCATCCTACGTAAACGGTCAGAGAACCAAGGTGCAGAAGGCTTCTTCCTTGCCGAGTAATAAGGTTTTATAGGGGCCAGGATATCCATCACAGCTAAGATCTTCTTAGAGAAGATGTCAGCTGCTGCATTAGCACTTAAATGTTCCAAGTACTGAAAATCAACAAAAGCAGGTTCAACCTCTTCATTAGTAACCAGATTAAAATTGCGCTTATCGCCCACCTCCCTATTGGCAGAGCTGGAAAAGCCTGATCTAGTGCCCCTTAGCTGAAAGGGAATGGCATAATGATCCGACCATGCTAACGGGAGTGGCACACCCACCACCACCCGATGATCATTGGAGAAAATTCCATCCAAGGTGTGGCCCACCGAATGTGTGGGGAATTCAACTAGTTGTGCAAAACCGCAGTCATTCATGCATTCCATGAGCGTTTGCGTGTCCAGGTTCACTTTATTTTCTAAATGAAAGTTAAAGTCCCCCAGAAGAGTGAAATTGGCTCTCTCCAAATAGGGTTCTAACTTATTGCACAGATCTTGACTAAACAGAGCCCTAGAGCCTGGGGGTCTATAACACAGGACCCCTGAAAAGCTCTCCGTAGGGGTAAAATTTATTGAAAAATATAAGTCCTGGTAAGGATCCAGCGATGAAGTGAGAGGTTCAGATCTAAAAGAGAAGGAATCCCTGAGCAAGATCCCTAAGCCACCCCCCCTGGCGCCCCTCCCTGTCCAGTCTAAAAAGTCGGAAGCCGGCTGGAATAGCTTCTCAAGCTCCGGACCAGAAAACTGATTTGCCCAAGTTTCAGTTAAAAATACCCAGTCAGGGGAATGTTGGAGAACAAAGTCTTTAAACGCCACGTTATTCTTAATCAGGGACCTAGTGTTAATGAGAAAACCCTTTAGAGGCTTGCTACTTCTAATTGGGTTTTTCCACTAGTTGCTCTGCCCAAGTGACTGCTCACTTGTCCTCCTAAGCAGCATATGCCACACTTCGTGCAGGCAGTGGGCCCCTTACTATGCAGCCTTTCAATGTTAAAAATACTATCATAGCACGGTGGGTTCCTCCTCCCCAGTTCCAAAAGCACCCCCCTCGAATACCTTAGCCTGGGGCAGGAAACTGATGGCAGAGAGGCAGCATCCCTGGCCCTTGGTGCAGACGGGCTTGCCTTTGGCGCGCCCCTGCGCGGGAGACAGGGCATACTTGTTATATAGGGAGACTAGTTTAGCGCACTAGAGCGCCAACCCCTCTGTCTCCGCCCCTTCACCAGCCAGCCAAAGGAGCAATGGAGCCGCTTTCACCCTCCTCACAAACGGTATAAACCGCGGTGGAACGGGGTGCGCGGCAGGCAGGAGGCAGCTCCAATCAGGTAAGCCATGTGCCTAAACAGACTGTGAACCACAATAACATAAAATAAAACAGTATTTTTAAAAAGATAAAAGCGTCCCCATAGGACTCAGTAACGCAGGATCAGTATACATGCTTGCGTCAGAGCGCGACTGGAAGGCAGACTAAGATTTGAAGGTTCCGCACACTAGAGGCCAACCCCCTGTCTCTGCCCCTTCACCAGCCGACCGAAGGAGCAATGGAGCCACTTTCACCAGCCACATAAACGGTATAGACCGCATTGGAACGGGTTGCGCGGCAGGCGGGAGGCAGCTACAATCAGGTAAGCAATGTGCCCAAACAGACTGTGAACCACAACAACATAAATAAAAACAGTATTTTTAAAAAGATAAAAATAAAAAGATAAAAGCGTCCAAAAGAGTCCAGAAACCAGAAAACTAGCATCTGTGGGAAAATTTAAGACTACCTAACCTAAAGGAAAGTAATCAGTTAGAAGGTCTGCACAGCTGACCGATTACCCAAAGTGGGTTAAAAAACGATCACTGTTAACTGGTGTGAAGAGAAACCCATATACACGCCATGATAAATAACTAGGAAAGGAGATGAGGACACTGATCATAGGAAGTGCTTAATAAGAGAAATGCTTGCTTGGGATAAGTGCTTTAATTTGATGTAGAGCAACAAATGTTTAGACTAATGATTACATTTAATGAGCAGCAGCCAGAGAGTTGCACCTGTCGATAGAAATGCCGCTACTGTAGCAGTATTGCTAACTCTAAGGGTAAATCACTCATTTATTTAGAAAATGGCATCACTATCATGGCATAAGGGCAGTGATGCAAGTGCCACAGGAGAAAGTCTGCTGTCCATTGCTTGATTAGAGTGAGGACAGGCTATAGTGTAACTTCATATGAACCTCTGACTGAACTGTTGTACAGTTTCTAGCCAGCTGGCAGCCCTAACGTTGGAACAGCGTGTAAATTAGAACCCATTCAGGTTAAAGACAAGCTCTCAGGTTGACAGCCAAGACACATAGCTAGTCCTTTTCACTAAGTTCTAATTCTTGTGTTTGAGTCAAAATTATAAAAATGCATATAAAATGTAATAATGGATCAGTAACCAATGCTAGACATGGAACTATGTAGGACAAAGCTTGTCAAAGCTAGTTTGGGAGCAATGGAACACTACATCGAAACAGGGTTGATTGTAGAGAACATGGGGGAGGGACTGAAACAATAGACAGTGGCATGAAGCAGCACCATCAGCAACCAACACTGCTGGGTGACAGCGCCAGAGGCAACATCCTAGGAAAATCTTAAGAGTCTGGCACTTCGAGATTAACGGTCTACATTTAGAGTTAGGAAAAAACAGATACTCCTTCACAAACGTGTTGGGTTCCCTGTCCATGGTATTACGAGGGCTTTGTTGGCTTTGGCACTTCTATTACAGTGGGCAAGATATCTGTCATCATTTGATGGATTATCCTGTCTGCCAAGCTCTCAAAAAGGCTCTTAGAATCTAGTGAGTGGCCACTAATGGCCTCCACTTCCCCAGAAGAGGATCTCCTAACAAATATTCATATTCTTGCCTTCAGTAAAACCATTAGGGCTTCCCTGAAGGCACTGAATCTTTGCCTAGCAGATACCATATTGATAACCACACCTAGAAAAGATTTTGTTTTACAATAACAAACTTTAAAAGCAGGAGTTTGCTATTGGAAAATAAAAATAAATGATGGTCCTGGCATGTTGGAGGTTCAATCCCTCTATAGGGGTTATTTCGCATGCTTCATGTAGCTTTACTTTGTGTTTCCAAATAGAAACAAAATATGTCAGACAGACTGACGTAAAGTGGGTTCAAAGTCTGCGCCTCAACCAATTAACCATATTTCAGCGAATGGCTGGTTCAATCATTTTAAAGATTTGTACACTGATGAATCACAAGCGCCTGTTTATGGGGTGTCCTACCAAGTAGAAGCACAAGTTGATCCGTTGCTCAATTTGTGTGACATCAATACATCTCTAGATGCCATTGTGCGTGTTAAGGCCCCAGGGCCAGACGGTATACCTGGGGATATTTTTATCCATGAAAATGAAAACTGGTACAAATACATACAAGCACTATCAAATGCAATTGCACGTGGAGCACCAATCCCTGGATTTTAGAAAGGCGCTAATGTGGTACCCATTTACAAGAAGGGTGACAGCAACTACCCACTAATTATAGACCAATTAGTTTAATTGATTCTATTCAAACGGCATTTTTTTCGGTTAGTACTGGCAAAGTTACAGGACTGGATTGATGAAAAATAAATATTAACATCACTGCAGGCTGGATTCAGGGAACAGCAATACTGACCAGGTCTTTTGCGTTTAATTTCTGTATTGGAAATCCTTGCTAATTGGCAGAGGCAATGTTGCCTTTGTCAATTTAAAATCTACCTTTGACCTGGTCCCTCAACAAAAGTTATGGTAGAACTTCGCGACATGGGTATGGTCTCCGACGTTTTATCTCTAGTCATTCATCTCCAGGAGGGCAATTAGGCTAAAATCAGTTGAAGTGAGCAGGGACAGCTCTCGGATCAAATCCTCGTTCAGAAGGGCATCCAGCAAGGATGCGTGCTAGCTCCCACACTGTTTTCCTCACATCAGAATGATCTAGTACAATTCCTTGCCCAACATCCCGCCAATGCCACTTCCCTTGCCAAGGCAAATTTATCTATGCTTCTCTCTGCCAAGTGTCTAAAACTCCAGGCGGGCTTCAGCTATTGTTGAACTGCTTCGAGCAATGTTCCTGCATTCTCATCTTGGAGGTTAATACAGCAAATACCAAATACATGACCATCAACCCGCACAAAATCTATAGAGGGATGCTATCACTTAGGGCTGTGGCACATTAAAGGGTAGATGTTTTGACTAGTTAGGCCTAAAGCTAACTAATCCCCACGTTGACAAAAGGACCATGAAATACAGGCAAATTGTAGGTGCTATTCTGAAAGAACATTGTGTATCATACAGTAAAACAGTAGCGCCTGCACTACAGATCCGATGAGTCGAAGGCTGTGGGCTCAGGCTTCTACAGAGCTTGTTAAGCTATGAACGAAATGGTACCTCATGTTCTATTTTTCTGTGCTGCTCTTGCTCATCCATAATCCACCAGGATCAAGCTGATCTGCAGAGAGATGGGCATGCACAGTCATGAGTTTTTACTAAGACTACTAAGATCTGACCCATGCACTCTTTATGCTTGCGCCATTACTAAATGTCTGGGTAGGGTGTGGAGTGCAAGGAGGAAGGCTCTATTGACTCAGACATAAAGCCATTGGATCCTAGCTCTCCTACTTGTTCTTATGGTAAAGGCGATGAAATGCCATTGTATTAGGGATTGTAACACATGCATTTTGCCATTTATAAGGAGTTGTGCACGTAGCGCCTTGAAATATAGAAATGGTAGTACAACACAATTGCTAGAAAATAATTATGTGACTGCTCTGACTGTTTGCACTTTGTTATTGTTGAAATGTACCATTTTGGCATTATTAGTGAATGGCCGAAGTTTAAGCTTAATGTATGGATTTTTAGCCTTCTTGGACAAGAGCCGATCAGTATTATGTTATTATATAGTGGTTTCACTTTTTGCACTCTGTACCTTCCCCTTCAACGTTAGGCACATAGCACTTTGCAATTTTGAAAAGGGCATTAGTCCCTTGTCTTACAGACATTGATATAGAACACTTGAAAGTTGCAAAACTATTCATCCCTCCTGATAATTCTCTATGAAGGAGCAAAAAAACAAAGTTAACACACAAACAAGATACTATGCTTCACACCCAGAATGATCAACACTATGGGCCTTATTACGATGCCTGTCTTTTACAGACTGTCCAACAGCTGTGGTTGCCATCCGATTATGACCGCCAAGGCCGGGAAAGTTCTCCCCTCCATATTACTATGCCTCCGCTGCCATCATGGAGGTCTTATCTACGTTGGTGCACATACCACCAAATATCAATCAATCAGGGATTTGTGAAGCACGCTACTCACCCGTGAGGGTCTCAGGGTGCTGGGGTAGGGGTCGTGCAGCTCCGATTCAACCAAAGAGCCAAGTCTTGAGGCTTTTCCTGAAAGTATGCAGAGTGGGGGAGCGTCTGATGTTGAGCGGGAGCTCGTTCCAGGTCTTTGCCGCTATGTAGGAGAAGGTTCTTCCACCCGCTCTAGCTCTGCAGATGCGTGAGGTTTCAGCAAGTGCGAGGTCAGCGGAGCAGAGGTTTCTTTTGGATGCGTGGAAGGAGACTCTTTTGTTGAGGTATTGGGTCTGGTGTTATGTAGGGATTTGTAGGTGTGAGTAAGTAGCTTGAAGGTTACTCTCTTCTCTTGTAGGTGCTGGGTGATGTGGTGGAATCGTGGGATGCTGAGGACGAGTCTGGCAGTGGTGTTCTGGATTTTATGGAGTTTTCGAAGCAAGGATTTGTTGATTCCGGCATAGAGGGCATTTCTGTAGTCCAGTCTGCTGGTTATGAGTGTGTCGGTGATTGTCTTTTTGGATTCCGTGGCTTCCATTGGAATATCTTGCAGTGGATGCGGATGGTGTTGAAGCACGTGGAGGCGATGGCGTTGATCTGTTGTGTCATGGTGAGGAGAGTATGATGCCGAGTTTGCGGGCATGGTATGTGGGTGTGGCGGGTTAGCAAGGGCTGTGGGCCACAAGGTGTTATCCCATTCGGAGGGGTGAGTCTGAGGACAAAGTAATCTGTCTTCTCTGAGTTGAGCTTAAGACAGCTGCTGCTCAACCAGGATGCAACATCTTTCATTCCTTCCTGGAAGCTGAGTCTGGTGGTGTTGGGTTCCTTTGTGAAGGAGAGGATGAGCTGGGTGTCGTCGGTGGAGGATACTATGCTGAGTCCATGCTTTCTGACCATGATGGTGAGAGGGGGCATGTAAATGGTGAAGAGCATGGGGATGAGTGATGATCCTTAGAGTACTCCACAGCTGATCTCTGTGGGGTCAGAGAGGAAGGCCGGGAGTCTGATTCTTTGGGTGCGGCCGTTGAGAAAAGAGCGGATCCAGTCGAGGGCGGTTCCCTCTATGCTGCCATTGTGGAGTCTGGCGATGAGGGTGCAGTGAGAGACAGTTTAAAAGGCTGCAGAGAGGTCAAGTAGGATGAGGACTGCCCTGTGGCCCTGGTCGAGGAGAGTGCAGATGTTGTCTGTGGCAGCGAGGAGTGCGGTCTCAGTGCTGTGGTTGCTGAAGAATCTGGATTGGGATGAGTCGAGAATGGAGTTGGCTTCGTTGAAATTGGTGAGATGGGTGTTGATGATCTTCTCGGTTACTTTAGGAGCAAAGGGCAGGAGAGAGATGGGTCTGTAGTTGTGGTTGTCTGTTGGGTCTGCTGAGGGCCTCTTGGGGAGGGGCTTGGTTTCTGAACATTTCCAGTCTTCGGGGAAAGGGCTGGATTCGAAGGTGGCATTGATGGTGCATCATAGTTCGGGTCCTATGGTGGTGTCGGCTCTGTGGAAGATGTGCGGTGGGCAGGGGTCTCCAGGGGCTCCTGAGTGAATGCTTTCATGGTCATGGTGGTGTCTTCAGTGGTGACCGGGGTCCAGGTGGAGATAAAAGGCTGGCTTGTGTTGCTGGAGGTAGGTGTGTTTCGATGTCTGGTGAGATGGAAGTAGGAGCTGAGTTTGTTGAAGAGGTCCAGGTAATGGGTGACATATGAGGCTTCACTGGGGGGTTTGGTGAATTCCTGTATGATATTGAAGAGTTCCTTAGAGTTGCTGGAGTTGGCGAGGATTTTTTCCTAGATGAAGGTTCTTTTGGTGGTTCTGATGCGTTGGTGGTATTCAGTCATGGCGTTCTTGTGGCTCGTCTGTGTTTCCGGGGTTTTGCTCTTTCTCCATACTTTCTTGAGACATCTGCAGGTGCGTCTGGATTCTCAGAGGATGGTAGTGAACCAGGTGGCTTTCATGGGGTGCTGTCTGGCAGAGTTAAGAAACAGGGTGAGCTTGTCTGCGCAGTTGGTGATCCATCTGTGTAGTTTGTTGGCTGCCAAGTTGACGTTGTTTGTGTTGGGCGGGGGATCATGTTTGTGGGTGGAGTCGGTGTTCCTCGGTGACCTTGCTCCAATTCCTTCTCTGAGGCATGGGGTAGGTTTGTGAGCGGTAGTTTTGTCAAGAAAGAAGTGTATTCTGTGGTCGTCCATCCAAAAGGATTGCATGGTGTGGCTGAAGTGGATGTTATTCCCTCCTGCAAATATGGGGTTTGAGGTGTGTCCTGTCTTGTGGGTAGGGGTGGTGATGAGCTGCTTCAGTCCGATGTTGGCAAGGTTGTCCAGGGGTGTGGTGGAGTTGGGGTTCCTGAGATTGTCACGGTGGAAGTTCAGGTCTCAGAGCAGTATGTAGTCAATGGAGGCAATGGCATGGGGCGCAATGAGGTCAGTGATGGTTGTGGCGAAGCAGTTCGTGCTCCGAGAGATCTGCAGGCAAGGGTGCCATGTAGGGTCATTCTGGGGTTGGTCTGGATCTGGAAATGGAGTAGTTCCTTGGGGGACAAGGCGTCGTTCATGCTGGATGTGGTGAGGAGGAGGGAGTTCTTGTGCGCGATGGCTACCCCTCCTCCTGGGTGGTTGGGGCAGTCCTTCCTCTGGATCTTGCATCCTGTCAGGGATGGCAGTAGCGATGTCCAGGCAGAGGTTGCGTTGGTCCAGGTTTCTGTGAAGAAGGCGACGTCTGACAACAGGCTGTCGAGGAGTCCCAAATTTCTACTGCGTGCCTGAGCAGGGAGCGAACATTGGGGAGGATGCAGCTCAGGAGTTTGGGTGCACTGGTATCCAGTGGGTGGTCGGTGGCTGTGGGGAACCGGAGGTGGGTTAAGGTGCAGCTGCAGTGGCAGCAGGAGAACTGGCCGTGGGTGGTATTTGCCGTAGACTGCTGCCAGTTGTTGTTTTTTCCAGAATTCAGCTCATGGAGGGAGGCTGAATCATCCCAGAGGGAGGTTAGAGAACCAGGATCCCTGGCGCTGGTCGCATCGGGTCGTGTATGGGCACAGACGGGCATGCCTTTATAGCGCAAGGTACCTCTGTCAGGTACCTATTTCTAGGGTAAGACTCTTCTGAAGTGAAGTCATGTGTTTTAACAAATGGGGATTTAGAGTTGTCGTTCATGCATCTTGAGGCAATCAAATGGGAAAGGACACTGGTATCTACTATAACCATTGGTTATTCTTGACAACCCTCATAAACGCTTAGAGTGTTACGTTGCGGTGTCACTTCTTGTCCGCCCCTTCTTTTGCGTTATGGCATAGTCATCGGGTTGTCAAAAGACGTGCTGTATGCCTGCCTCACCCGAGGCAACCTCTGGTAAGAGTAGAAGTGTCCAGGGATTTTAGGACAGCAGCTGAACAAATGTAACTGGAGCAGTCACGAGGGATATTAAAAGTCAGTGTCTCACCAAACTAAATTTTATTAAAAAAGGTGGGCACTGATTGTTAAAACTTGTAAGTATATTTTATAATCGAGTTACCAGATTATAATATCTTTCTCAAAAATGGTAGACATGTTTCAGCTCACCTGGGCCCAGCCGGGTCTATGGAGCTTTCGTCAGGACAAAACAGGGGGATATGGTACTCACACAACTTGTGCAGTATTCTGGTAATATGTAGAACTCTCAAAAAGCTATTCCTGCATTGTGGGAACAAAAGTGAGAATCGAGAAACAAACTGCACAATTTGAACAGTAAGGATTGCATATTGCACGTGTAAAGACAGTAATATTGAGTCATTTATCTTATCAAGCAATCAATAGATTCAAAAGGTGCTTGTGAAGTGTGCGTCACACTATGCACACAGGAGCATAAAAAACTGGGAGAGGAGAGAAAGGCGGTTAAAGTCTAAACATTCAGTGGACATCGAACTATGTAGCGGAAAAAATACATTTTATGTGTCTAACGATGTCTCGGGTGGTTTCGTACATCGTGCTGTATTGGTATTGCCTAGTCACTCGATGTTGTAAATTAGGCATAGGATACTTGTTATTAAAAATACATGGAGTATACATATACGTTCACAAAGCATATACAATGACCTCTCAATCTAGTTGGGTAAATGTATGTTATTAAGGAAGCTCACAGACAAATGGATTCCGTTACGCTGAGGGAAACAGAATGCGAGAACAGTTAAATACCTTCGTATTTGATGAGGTTCTCTTCCTCAGGGTGCAAAGAGTCGCGTAAAGATAGTGTTTCTATCTAGAACAAAAAACACAATTGTGGTCTTGCTTAAATACCTGTTGTTTGCGGGAGTATCACTAAACGGCAACCGGACTACCAAAACGCCGTTCTTACCCACGTGTAGGAGTCGTCGGCTCCTTGTGCTGACTCTGCCCCTGGTAACCGAGGGTGTACTTCCTGCCTCAATATAAACTCATATTTAGACATAGAAAAGGGGTTCTGGATGTTTTGAGAATATACCACCAAAATGGAGTTTTTAAAGGGAGAGTTACTACATCTCACCTTGAGGTAAGGTATTCTGACCAAAACAATGAAACAAGCTTTGAAAAAACTTGGAAAAACGGAGGGTGTGTCTATTGGTGGATTTAATAGAACTGGTGCCACGGAATATTTTCGTTCATCCCTGATATATGGGTTTTAAGACGATTAACCCATCTTTGTTCTTTTTCGAACAAGCTCTGTTCTGCATTATTCTCTTTATCATGTAGCGTTTCTAAAACGGTCCAACTGAAGTCATCACAAGTATGGCCAGCTTCAACGAAATGCGCACAGAGCTTAGTAGTGTTTCTCTTCAATCTCACATTGCTCCTGTGTTCTCCTATCCGGATTGAGGCAGGCATACAGCACGTCTTTTGACAACCCGATGACTATGCCATAACGCAAAAGAAGGGGCGGACAAAAAGATACACCGCAACGTAACACTCTAAGCGTTTATGAGGGTTGTCAAGAATAACCAATGGTTATAGTAGATACCAGTGTCCTTTCCCATTTGATTGCCTCTGTATTGATTCAGGGGAACTGAACGGACCATAATTCCTCTTCCCTCCATTTTGATGAATTAGTTCATGCATCTTGGCCAGAAAACCCCACCTCAGTTTGTAAATTGCATTGTCTTTCTGTAGAAAAGCCACAACAATGGACTGCAACTACCATACTTTGAGTAAATCCCCAAATGAAGACATTCTCACTGGGTGACATTCCAGTTTTAAGTTATCTTATTATTCAGAAGAGTTCTTCCATTGCCAAAGTACCCTTTAGTGTGTCTCTTTGCATGCTAATCAGCCTCAATAGTTACTTTAGACTCGATAATAGGGGTGTTAATATTCTGATCTGAAGGAGCCTCTTGCTGTGTATTGTCCTAAGATATTTACAAAGTACTACATTGCTACCCTCCTCTGTGTGTACCTGCTTTGTGTATTATATTGCTAAAAGCGGTCAAATATGTAGGGGTAGATTGTTACCATCCACAGGAGCTGTGGGTGGCAGTAGACTGCCGATTCTGGCATACTTGGGAACCACAGGCACATATCAATGGAGTGTAGTCTCCTAAAAGGTCAGGGGCACCACATTGTCGGCAGGTTGTTCCACTATAATATTGTTTCCGAAATATCTCTTGACACAAATATTGTGTCCGAAATATTATGTAGTCATCAACATCGTGCGACTGCACACTTACGTTCAGAATACATTTCGAGTACTTCAAATCTTTTTTATTATACTTCTACATCATATTGTTTTTGCATTAATAGTTTTGCAGAAAATGTTTTTATTTGACTCCTCCAAAATCCAACGCTGTTGCTACTTTTGCTTAGTTTGGAGTGGGGTGATACACCTGACCTCTACAAAGTCCAACACTTTCCCTACTGCTGCTTATGGTGGAGTGAAAAGAGTAATTCTGACCCATCCAAGTCCAACACGCACTCCTGTTGTTCAGGTTTGAGTGGGAATAGTACATTTGAAACCTCCAAAATCCAACACTTTACCTAATGTTGCTTATGGTATTTTATGTACAGTTATGTTATCAGTTTTTTCACTTACACATGAGGGTACCCAGGTACTCTATAGCAGGTGTGTGAGGCCAGCCCTGGGGGCTTACTAAAAAAACTAGGTCTTTAGCTTTTTGCAAAGTCAAGAAGAGAGGAGAAGGCTCTGGTGTATTTTCAGAGGTCATTCCAGGCTTTAGGGCCCAGGTACGAGAAGGTGCAGCCCCCAATGCGCTGTTGAGTATGCATGAGGTGTGCTCCAGTGAGATACCGAAAAAGAAAAAGTGTCTGGAAGGTTGGTGGAAGTGAATGTCGCTGTTCAAATAGGCAGGGCAAACATTGTGGAGTGGGAATAGTGATTTTGTTGTGGGAATATTTGATCCGACCTCTCCAAAGACCAACATATTTCCTACTGGTGCTTACATTGGAGTGGTAAAAGTAAATTTCACCCCTTCAAAGTCCAACACTTTCCTTATTGTTGCTTATGTTTGAGTGGGAATAGTAAATCTGATCCCTCTAAAGTCCAACACTTTTCCTGCTGTTGTTTGTGTTGGAGTGGGAATAGCAAATCTGACCCCTCCAAAGCTCAGCAATATTTACTACTGTTGTTCAGACTGAAATGGAAGTACTACATCCGACCTTTCCATTGTCTAACACTTTCCCCACTGTTTAATTAGTTGGAGTGGGAATAATAAATATGACCCTCCAAAGTACATTTGCCCCCCTGCTAATTTTTATGGAGTGTAAAAAGTAAATCTGACCACTGCAAATTCAAACACTTACTCCACTATTGCTTATGTTTGGTGCACATCTAGTGAATCTGACCGCATCAAAGTTCTATTTTCGTACATGATTTTTAAAAACATTTTTACCAAATATTTTTTGTAATATAATTTTAAAAGTTATTCTTTTAAATTAGATTTAAATTACATTTTAGAGTTTTATTAAATCACGTTTTATAATAATAATTGAATTGTGTTTTAAAAATAATTTCAATATATTGCTTGTCATTATTTTGTTAATTTTATATTTGTGTTATTTAAACATTAAACATGTTTTGCTTTTCTTGTAAAGTATATATTTGTGTTTTATGTTTATCAATTATAACAATTTCTCTATCTATTTTTATTATAAAATTATTTAACCTGTAATATTTGTTTAAAGGTGATATATATTATTTAAAAAAAAATCTTTTTATTAAGGCTTAAGGACCAAGTAGCGGTCAACACAGTCGCACATGAGAGTCACTCAGACGCACCAGAG
This sequence comes from Lissotriton helveticus, assembly GCF_964261635.1. Classification (NCBI taxonomy): domain Eukaryota; kingdom Metazoa; phylum Chordata; class Amphibia; order Caudata; family Salamandridae; genus Lissotriton; species Lissotriton helveticus. Next base: position 871,937,868 of record NC_136061.1, on the reverse strand, counting down.
ATTATACAGGGTTTACAGCATTTCGTCATTGTCATGGCAAAGAGACAAATTAGCAATTAACCACTTACACATCTACCTCAAGTACTGAGTGTCTGGGCTGAGGGGGCTCACAGATGTTGCCTCTGTAGTCGTTCCATTGAGACCACACCGCCCACCATTTCTGAGGGCACCCCCGTGCCGTGTACACAGTTTTTTCTTGGAGCAGGCACCAATCCATGTCCTTCTTCCACTCGGTGAGTTTTGGAGGCGTGACTGCCACCCAAAGTCTTGCAATGTTAGTCTTTTGCACTGTCTGTCCAAGCGTTACCCAGAGCCTCACCTTCGCTGGTAGGTCTGTTGGCTCCCAAATGTTCAATACGCATCTTTTTGCCTCAAGGCGCAATTCTACCCCCCACACGTCTTGCATGCAACGTATCACTCTTCTCCAGAAGTCCTGCAGTATCGGGCACACCCACAACATGTGAAAAAAGGAACCAACCATTCCGCACCCCCTCCTACAAAGATCCTCCTCACTTCTACCCATCATTTTCAACCTGGTGCAGGAAATATGTACCCTGTGTAATATTTTGAGTTGGATGAGCCTTAGTGTGGACGATATAGCCACCTCCTATGGGGCGGCAAGCTCACTCCTCCACTCCTCCTCATCTATCTCCAACCCATCTGCCTCCCACTTCCCTTTGAGGGCCAAAAGTAAGTCAGGAAGGTTATTGATCAGTTTTTTATATGTGAGGGAGCTTGCGTGTTCCTGCATATGGCCATCTAGCAGCCTATCCTCCAGGGGGGAGGCTTGTGGGGGCGTTGTACCCTGTGGAATTTCCTTCCAGAGCCCCAGAGATCTTTGACTTGGGAAATACCGATAAGGTCCCAGTTTCGGAACCCCTTGGCGCGACCCAGGTGGCCCAGCCGCTTGGAGGCCCAGAGTGGGGTGGCCATTGTGAGGGTATTAAGCCAGCCCATTTTACGTTGGACAATGTGCCAAAGTTGTACCGGGTGGCGAGTTGGCCCGGTGAGTTTGCACCCGGCGAGCTTCGAATAAAGTGACGCTTCAAAGTTCCCTCCAGGGAGGAGCCACCTATCCATTCCGTACCCAGGATCGTTGCTGTCACAGTACGTGCCCTGATTGATAGCCGAGAGGTGTGCAGCCCAATAATACCGTCGAACCATCCCAGTTTTTGCAAGGCTATCCTGGGCGTGCCGGACCATTGGAGATCTCTCTGAGCCGCCTCAACCACTGCAAAGTACCACGGCGGTACTAGATCGGAGTCGTTTTGCAGGGCGTAGAGGAATATGGTTATATATTTTTTAAGTGAATTTGATGTTTAGTGTTTAAAATTCTATATATTTAGTTTTTAATGACAATATTTTTGCTTTCTTCATGTTTTTGTCAATATTGTTTACTTTATATAAACAGTATGTAAAGTCGATATTTGTGACCTCAATATTTTTGGCAATATTATTGTTGGGATGTTCGAAATCATTGTTGGAAGTTACACAGTTGTTAGCAGGGAAAGCATGTTGTACATATTCTTGGGTCACATGGTAGGAAAAGCCTCCACATGCTACACACTTTTTGTCAATTGGAGACAGTGGTACATAAGGGGGCTTAAGTCCCTTGGTTTGCTATGAGGATACCTAATAGATGGAGGATGGTATAACAAGGACTTTCATGTTACAGGGAGTACCATGTATTCTTATGGGAAATGCTAACATAGGATGACTGTAATGTGTTGCCAGGTCATGCTTGTGGTTCTCAGCACTACTTATTTTAAAACAGATTGTTTGGGGTTCTTGTGGGTTCTTCTGTGCAGTGTAATGATTTGATGATTCCATATTTGTTGTATCCACTGCCTATTGGGGACGCCATTCCCCTTTTTGTTTTTGCTGGATTATTTTGAAACTGTTTTGTTCTTGCTGTTTCCTTATTTTTAATTGGTGTGAATGTTTCTATTGTCCAATTTTGTTTGTTTGAAACTTTGTTTTGCCTTGATCTTTTCGTACTCTTATGTGCCATCTTTATACCTTTGCTCATTATCTTTTGAGCTTTTTTGGCTATATCATTGCCTAGCATCTCATTTCTGTTAGTCAGTCTCTCAGGAGCAAAGGTTGTTGGGGAAGGTTTCCCCTATCATCTCTGCTCTAGATGCCAAGGTAAGGTATGAGAGGCGTGACCTGCATTAAAATCGATTTCTTATTTTACTAACCAAACCAGAGCATACTTACCATGCCACTTTCAATTTGAAGATGTTGCCAGTATGATAACATTTTGAAATTAACCAAATGTAGCCATTGTTCCTCCTCCAGTTGTGTAATGTGAGCCTTTAGGTGTTTCCTGAGTCTGACCACTATGCCTAGAGCAAAGCACCTGACAATAACCATCATGGTATCCCATTCCATGCCTGTAAATAGTCTCATACAACGTGTCCATCCCAAAGTACATTAAATGAACCATCATCTTACATGCCTGGAAAGAAATTAAGCCACAGAGTTGGTTAATCTACGCTTTAACTCTGCTGAATCTCATGTGAGATATAGCGAGGGGTGTGGAGGGTGGTAACAACTGACTTTAGTCAGCTTCAGACAAACTGGCTCCCTTGAAGTTTGGCACCAATCTTAAATGTTGCACCTCAGCGCAAATCTCCACTTACTTCTGAAAAAGTTACAAGAAACTTAAAAGAGCATGGAGGAGGCATTACTCAATAAGGGACAAGGCCACTTACACGGACGCCTTTAAAAAATATCATTAGCAATAAAGTTAGCACAAGCCTTTTATTTTGAAAAGAAAATCTCTGCTGCCTCAAAAAAGTCCTAAGAAATGTTTCAAATTGCTAACACTTTCCTGCATCTCAGGGCCCTGCGTCTCCAGAACTGTGCAACAAGCTGTCAGATTGCTTTAGGAAAAAAATGATAAACATTCTGACCGCTTTAGATACTCCCTGATTTTAGACCGCAGTGGCTAGCCCAGGAAGATATGTGCACTTGCAGTTTAACCCTATCTCGCTAGAGGACTCTGAAAAGGTAATCTTGAGTTGTGAGTCAGGGTCCCCTGCTGATATTTGTGTACCTTTGATCCTAGCAATGGCCATCAGGGTAGCCAATCCAATCTAACCAACCTATTAACACCTCTCTTTGGACTGTGCAGGTTCCGGGATGATGGTAACAGGCAAAAGTGATTCCTTTATTTAAAAAAATAAAAACACACACATAAGGTAGATCATGCCCTGCTGTCCAATTTTCACCCGATCTTGCTCCAAATAGCAACCTCCATAGTGGCGGGCACATCCTATTGCACTCAGCGGGACCGCGGCCTTACCGGCGGGCGGTCCCGGAACCGCAACAATGGGCGCGCCCATCATCGTAATGAGCCCCTAAGTGCTGGCTCATTATCTCTTTTACTACTCAGGCCCCTAGTAGCTTGCCTATACTGTAAGGTAAATTCCTCTCCTTAAGCCAGAGGTCTTCAAACTGTGGGGCGTGCCCCCCCCTGGGGGGCGCCGATGGGTTCCCAGGGGGGCGCGAATGACTCTGCATTTGCATGTAAATGAAGATGGCCTGGAAGTGCGGCGATGTTTATTTGCTGCATTTCCAGGCTGTCTTCATTTACTTCGAGCCGGTGATCAGCATGCCATGGGGGCGGAGGTCAGGAAGTGTGCTGGCAGGGTCAAAACGATTTCTAAAAAAAACACAATAATTTCCAATGCAATAGGTCTCCAATTTGTGAGAGTTAGAGCTATTGCATTGTAAATGATGTTTCAATAAAGAAGGTCAATGGTTTATGGTTTTTCTCAGAGAGATCTTTTTGTTACTTGCAGTTTAAAAGTTAAAATACTAATATATAGCTGAGTGCTATTAACTGTCTTCAAAGTGCTGCATGCAAACTGCAAGGAATATATAACAGCTAGATATTATTTTGTCCAGTTTTTGCTTATCCTAGTATTGCAAAAAAGGTTCATTTGGGTAGAAATCAAGTCTTCTTATTAAAGAAAACCGCTCACAATGGTATTACATTTTAAATTCTGAATTTGTGCTTTTCCAGACCAAGGATCACTGTCTACCTTTAAAGAAGAGGCATGGGAGCTTATTTTCCTTTTTAGCATTAGGACCGAGGGCACCTTTGCAGAAAAAAGGGAGACTAAGGGGGTCATTAGGATGGCGGACGGACTTGCGTCCGTCCGCCACCCCTGAGTTTGAGGGACCGTCCGCATGGGCAGCGGCGATCCCTCCATAGCAATTAGGATGTGACCGCCACCCTGGCGGTCACATCCTGTATGTTTTACATTGCGGCGGATGCTGCTTGAAGCAGCATCCGCCGCAATGCAAAAAACGAAAGGTGTGCATTTGCATGCACAAAGCGGCAGGCACCGCGCGGTGCCTGCCGCTTCGTGCACGCAAGGGCAGGGGGGTACCATAGGTACCCCCCATGTGCACCCCCCACGCAACCTTCACCCAGGGGGCCCGCAACGGGCCCCCAAAGTGACTGTCCGTATGCTTTTCCACGGCGGAAAAGCCGCCGCGGAAAAGCATGACTCACCCTGCATCCTAATATGGCTGGCGGTGTCTGATGTTATTGCTTTTCCGCCGTGGTCGCCTTCCGACCACGGCGGAAAAGCGGCGGACGGATTGGGAGACCCACCAGCCATCCTGATTTGGCGGTGGGTCTTTCAGGCCTCCTCGGCGGATTTCCCGCATACTCCGGGCCGGCGGTGGCTTCCGCCGGCCCGGAGTATGCGGGAAATCCGCCATCCTAATGACCCCCATAGTGTGGGAGCTTTATGTTTTTTCTGAAAGGGACAGAGAACCTTATTCAAAATCGGAGTGATGGGCAGGCATGGTGAGGAAGAGGTGAAAGATGTAGAGGAGATAGCCTTCTACTCAGGACTGCTGTTATCAATAATACAGCAGGTGTAGTTGCATTGGGGTCCAAGAGTGGGAGGGGCTACAACACCCCAATAATGGGGAGCAGTATTGTTGGGACCAAACTTGTTTTTGTTTGATGCATATGCTGTTTTATAAGTATCCTACTTAGTGTGGTTTATTCCTGAAATCATCTCATAAGCCCGTCCCTCGCACACAGCCATGTCCCTCCCGCTCCACCAATCATTGCCTTAAAGTTTTGTAGGGGGGCCCGACCTCAAAACATTTTGCTTAGGGGGGGCTCAGAGCAAAAAAGTTTGAAGACCTCTGCCTTAACCGCGTGTATTTAACAAGGACCCCCTGAAAGTGCGGATACCATAGTTCCAAGGCCAGGGAATAAGGGTTTATGACAAAAAACAACCTAGGCAACTATACTAAAACAATGTAATAGACACATGGACAAATGGCTACAAAATATCAAGAAAATATATGTTTTATTATAAGTTCCATAAGGACACAACATGTAACATGGTTAAAAAGAAAACAGTGAACATGTATAAAATTATATATCACATAAAATCAATTAAAGAATTCATACATTTGTAACAATTATTCTAGACATATATTGAACAAGTTAAAAGACTAAAAGTGGCAAAATAGGGTCTCTACGCGCGTTTCGGCGAACCAGCGCCTTCTTCTGGAGTAGCCACACAAATTCTAAAAAAGAGATACATGTAAAAAAGTGCATTAATTGTACATCCTTAAAGATACAAAAAACCATATAACATCCTATATCTTAACACTGTAGCCAATTTGTCCCATCGTTGGTTCATAATTATCTGCATATCCTTTTCTTTTCATTCCCTTGCACTTATCTAGAAAATCATTATGAGGGTGAATAAGAGGACTACCATTATTTTTTCCGAAACCCTTTCTTTCTTTCTTTTTAAGAATTCAGAATACTTTTTCTACCTTGAACCTATTATTTGGACATCAATTATACGTCTGATCGAGTTGTTTTGCAAACGTCCAACATTACTTGTGAGTACCGTATATCTATACGATATCTATTCCAAATCTAGAAATATTAAGCTAGAAAAGATGCATATAATTAAAATGTGTGTCCCTCAATAATAAATTTTGCAAAGAAGCCTTTACACGACTATAATATCAAACGTTAGAAACTTACTCTTGGACAATTATCACTCTGTTCCTTCAAAAAGATTCATAATTAAGCAACAGACTCACATGAAGTATGATAACTTATCCAACTATTCACCCTCATAATGATTTTCTAGATAAGTGCAAGGAAATGAAAAGAAAAGGATATGCAGATAATTATGAACCAACGATGGGACAAATTGGCTACAGTGTTAAGATATAGGATGTTATATGGTTTTTTGTATCTTTAAAGATGTACAATTAATGCACTTTTTTACATGTATCTCTTTTTTAGAATTTGTGTGGCTACTCCAGAAGAAGGCGCTGGTTCGCCGAAACGCGCGTAGAGACCCTATTTTGCCACTTTTAGTCTTTTAACTTGTTCAATATATGTCTAGAATAATTGTTACAAATGTATGAATTCTTTAATTGATTTTATGTGATATATAATTTTATACATGTTCACTGTTTTCTTTTTAACCATGTTACATGTTGTGTCCTTATGGAACTTATAATAAAACATATATTTTCTTGATATTTTGTAGCCATTTGTCCATGTGACCTCTGCCTTAAGCCATAGCACCTTATCCCACAGTGCACCCGAGTACACATGTCAGAGTGAGACCTCATGTGGCTACACCGAGTCTGCATGCCCTCGTGGATTCCTAGATGTCAGACTCACTCTCTCTGCATAGATTACTATCTCTCTTTTGACATTTATAAAATTATAAACATTTATAAAATTATAAGCCCAGTTACTGTATGTTTGAAACATCCTCCGTCAGGAGGGTTCAAACCCATTTTCATGTATCCCAAATTAAAACTTACCTTTGTCGAATGGATTCTCATGTTAAGAAAAAGACTGGCCATATTCTAGTTGATCGACAGCCTGCATAAGAAGTTAAAGAAAAGTGTGACTCTTGATATTTTAAAAGGAAACTGCAGTATCTTATTGATTGGACGGGTAATACACCTTGTGACTGCTCTTGGGAAACAGCTGACCAGGTCCATGCCCTCTGTTTGATTAAACAATAACCTTACTCTGCAGAGAGTTCTCCAGCACGGCCCCTAGTCAATGTGCCAAAATGAGTTATTTTGCTGCAGCGCCGAGTCTGCCTGCCACCTTGGGTTTCTCCGTGGCTGCGCTGACTTTCCTCTCATAGATTCCTCTCTCCAAGCACTGGATTTAGGAGTCTGTAGCATCCTCAGCCAGCACCATCTTGTATTATGCAAGTTTCTGCATACAGGCACTTGGTATCTGCTCTGTGTGGTAATGTTATCAAAATTCAGTATAATTTAAAGGAGAGGCATAATTTCACTGTTAGTGATATTCAGATACTTTTTTATTATTCCCTTATCTTTAATATTTCTGGTTTTGGTCACTGCTCTTTCCCCATCCAAGATGGCACAATGTTTTTATTATTACCTCATGTCCTTTTCTAAACTATATAAAAAGGTTCTTTGTGCAGTCTAGTTCACTGCAATTGTTTATTCTGCTGCTCGCTCACTGTACTCCATGAACATCTTTCATTCATCAGTTATGTATTCACGGGTTCCTGTCCTTCCTCAGCCTAAAGGTCCTTCTGGTCTCCAGTTTTTTCCTTCTTGCTGTATTAATTTATGGAGCATTGCTTAACAACAGCTAATAATCTAAGGCTGCAAGTCCACTACCTGAATTCTGAAAAAAACTTTGCTTTGTCAGTCTCAAGCCATATTACAACAAGGCTCTCTGGATCCTCCTCTGGCCGGGTTGGTAGAGTTGAAATTTGATGGCAACCCTAGGAAGCTGAAGAACTTCTTGGATACATGTCAGGTGCATTTTACTTTCAAGCCCTGCATTTGCCCCTCCTATAGGTCAAAAATTTGATTTATAATCACTAATTGCTTTGCAAATTGCTATGCCGTTGGTTTCAGATGCCAGTTCTCTCCTGGATGATTTCTCAGCCTTTCTTGCTGATGTATCCACTATCAGCCTTCAAGAGCACTCTGCTCAACACGTGTTTTTGGCATCAATTCCTAAAATGAAACATACCTAAAGAGGTGGCTTTTCATTTTGTCTTCTGTTTGCCCAAGCATAGAGTCAGCTTCCACACATGTGTCCTCTAGAATCAGGACACTACCAAGAATACCTGTGTACTTTAGAAATATTTGCATTCATTCATTCATGAAACCTATCATTGTGTCAGCAGGCTTTCTATAACACAAAATGAATATTAGAAAAGCCAAAGCATCTAATTTCGCATATCACTATTATCGATAGCAATTAGTCAAAATGCTACCTAACAATATGCCTATATTATTGTCAGACTCAAAATTGTAGTATTGACTGAATAAATAGCACCAACTCTCACTTGGTATGTCTAGCTATGTATTATTCCTGCATAAATCCAAGAATCTCTGAGATTTCCAGGTGGATCTAGGCCAGAGGTCTTCAAACTTTTGGATGCCGAGACCCCCCTGTCAACATTTTGAGGCGTGAGGACCCCCTCCTGACAAAAATTTCTAAACCTGTAGGCAGGGCTACTGGAATTGAGGCATGGTACATATTCTTTGTAGCAGGCACATTAACCCTCTGCACTGTGTGGGTGACAAGAGTCCCCATGTGATGCATGGTAAGCGATGCAACAGTGTGAGAGTAGGGTAGAGGAGTGACTTCCGGGTGAGTGAGGTGGCCACATGAATTTGGGTGCGAATGCAAGTTCAGAATGGGAGGAATGAATGTATGATTACTGACGGGCTTGTTTGAGTGAGTTGCATATTAAACAGTGAGGGGGACAGGTGAGTGAAGTGTCACATGATTGCATGGCACTGACTCTCTACCTGGGGAGGTACAGCTTTGGTATCTTTTCTCAAGGGAGGACTCTGCGGTTAGAATTATCCAGTAGAAGACCCAGTTCCTTACAACAATATTGTTCTTTCTGTAGGATACTCTGTCTGCAGATTCTTCACCTCCTCCCACCTCCCCGTTCTGTGGAATGGCCTCTTTTTAACATCTGAAAAGGTCCCATGTTGGAGATCAGCCCACACGCATCTTTCATTGACTTCATGCAGCCCTTTCCTCATATAATTTCCTATCTTCCATTCTTCCTTTTAAAACTAACACATTTGAATTCCCTACTCTCTTCTCATTCTGCCTTCTCTCCCCTACTGTAAACTACCCCGGACTATTCATATTTTTCTAGCCTTTCTTCATTCTCAATTAAGTTAACCCCTATCTCTCTATCCCTTACCTTCTGACTTCCTAGTAATCATTTGTTGAATAGTCACTGGGTCATTATAATGTTCTATTGGTAACATTTGGTTAATTGGATTTTCTCTTTGCCACAACACAGGATATTCTGCTCTTCAGTTCTGTGCATATTATAAAAATGCTGAATAAAGTGTATACGCCTATTACCTTTGTCAAAGGTTATTGGACATGCATGCAGCGCCTTTGAGCAGGTAAAACCAGGAATGAGAAGATATTAAATCAGCGTAAGCACTGTAAGCGGTGCAGTAAATACCAGCTAATTTTCTACATCTGAGGGGACAGCCTATGCAAATGGTCTATTAATACCTGTGAAAAACTCGGACGTGCCGGAGATAAGACTCCAGTCACTGCCCAGCTGAGGCCCCAGCAGCGCAAGCTGCACTGCAGCAGCCGGGGCCGACACACAGGCCGGGGGAAGAGGGGGGCTGAAGCCCCTGGCAGAAGTGTGACTGGGAGCACGACCCCCTTTGCATCGCTCCACGGCCCCCCTGGGGGTCGCACACCCTGATCTAGGCTGTCCTGCATCCTCTCCAATCAACCCGTCTTTGTGTCTGTCCTCCCTAAATCTTAGGTGTTTTATATCTTTTCCCCCAATGATTCACCATGAAGAGGGAAGTGGAGTTATGTGTGCAGCTATTCACATCTACATTACTGCACGAATAATGACCCAGTTAGAGGCATATGCAAAGGACAGGCATGTGTAGCAAATTATTCTTCAATCCACATTAGCTCTGTGCTCGGCTGGGTTACCTGTCATTGTTAATTATTGCACACAGTTTCATAAACAGCACACTGGAAGATCTCATCTCTACTGCGTTTCTGTTACTTTTGTTACTGCAACTTAGGTCAAAATAACATGGAGATCTTGCATACTCTGTTCGCTACTATAACAACTTCAAGCAGTAGTTTCCTAGGTCCTAAGCCTTTCATACACATACTCTAAAGGATTAGTTTGGTCATGTTTATCATACAATTAGCACCCTTGTCTCGGACAATGACCGATGGACAACTCCTTTCTTGAATGCGTTATGTATACTTAATAATTAGAAGAATTATTTTTTATTAAGAGCTGTTATATCTGGTAATATGTAACTGCAATGTTTACTGTGTGTTTGTGATGCATTGATATGTTATTGAAAATGCTCTATGAGCATAAAAAGTAGCTAAGTGGGTTTGAAACAATAACCAATGCTTCAGACCATTTTGCTACAGGGTGTTATTCTTCCATATTTAATGTGGGTGCTGAATTTCCAACTTCATATATCTTCTGGAAGATAGCTCTTGTTCAGAAGCACTTGAACTCCTGAGGGGTAGGTACATTCTTGGTGTGTGAGTTGCATGCAAACCCATGTTTGCGAGTTTTGACTTGCCCACACTTTGTATATCTCCCTCAGTCTGCTGATTTAATTTACTTCCTCATCTTCATAATCACAAATGATCAAGCCTGGGTAATATTTAAATTGCACTGGTGTCAGTTGTGTCATTTCAGAAAATGTGTGTTCTGCCACTTACCCAAAATTTCTCAAATTAAGTCATTATGCCATTTTGTGTAACTATGCTCCATTTTCAGGAAAAAATCGAGAGTCTTTTTTAGTGGTTGTCCATGTTGCGTTTTTGGACAGTGACTACACAGCCATTAGTTTTGGTGCTGTTTTTACTGGGAGTAGTGTGGAAATGCTAGATGGCAGGACATTTGAAGATGTCAGCATATTCCAGAAGTTCCTTCACACAAATGTGAATAAATGTGTTTTTGTTTGGCACAGTTTGAGATTTGCAAGGGCTTCTGGGTAAGAAAAGTTTGTGAGATCCATGCAAGTCACACCACTATTGATTCCCTTAGGTATATTGTTTTCATAAATGTCTGGTTTTGGTGGATTTCCCTGGGTTGTGGCTGAGCTAGTACCCAAATTCCTCAGCTGCTCACATTGTAAAAAAAATATTTGATTTTTCTGGGTGAAATGTGATGTCTCAAGGCCATGTTTTGGGGTGTTTCGTGGCAAGGGCGCCAGTCGCAGCCACACAAGTGGGGTATCACTTTTATCAGGAAACATGCGGGAATACAAAATAGTAGGACCATTATTACTAATTTGATTTCTTTGCATTTTTTATGTCAAACGTAAGGCAGTGTACCAGAAAGAAAACATTTTGTAAAATGCCCTCTGAATCACTTGATAGTATCTGTAACAACCCTGAATTCAGGGGTCTATAAATAACTACAATTGCTAAACTCAGCATGTTGTGCACATTTCTAAAATACATAGGTTTGCTACACCCCCATTTCTCATTGATTAGATTTTACCATGTGAACTGCTGGACATTACAGTTAATATAAATTGCAGCTCAGTTATAGACTCTCAATATTGCTCTTTTAAAAACCTATAAACCCTATATATCATTGTGACCAGAAGGTCTATAGGTGTCAGGAATCTATAAATTGTTCGAACCCTTCGAGCCGCCGCCACGTGCATTCCTGTGCGACATAAGAGGGCTCGAATAGTGGTGAAACCCAAGAGGTTAAACGTTTGGTTTCCCTGGCCGTGCTAATTAAATTGGTGCTCTTGTATATAACTACTGTACAATACTTGTTTAAAATAGTTAGCCCTGTTAGAATCCCTACACTCAAAATGGCCGACGGACTGAGTCGCTCTTTGTCCAAAGAGCGGTCGGCACTCTAGTTTAACCTGTGGGGAGCGCGAGCTCCGTACTGCGCACTTCAACGCGTATCTTGCTGAAGTAACAGCTGGTTTCAGCTTCGCGTCTACAATTCATGACGGAAGCTAAATTTCCACTGGAATAGCTGGCAGTTACCCATATGGTCAGAGTATATTCCGGTATTTATAGAGTATTTCCATAGAAACTGGGGAATTCGTCTCCAGAAGTAATTGAACTTGAGACGGCTGAGGAGTTCCAGTCAGGCACGTCGTGGGCAATTTGTTGTCGTCTTTTCCTTCGACCACCTTCACATCAAGAACTACGGAGACTGTCAAGCAGCAGCAGTTACTACAACTGGAAGTATCAGTAAGGCAGTATCCAGCGAACAGCAGCAGCGAATTTGTGTCCTTGTTCCCTTCCTTGCGCTTATCCTCTTCTTCCCTTCTCCTTTATACCTACCCTGTACCTTTTTGCGCGCTCTGAAGGATATATGGAGTTTGCAGCTGTGAGGAGAACAATATTGACAGTCCACACAGCAAGATTACAGAAACCCCAGTACAGCAGGAGCAAGAGGCATTCCAGGTAAAAGGCTGAAAGGATCTTAGGTTATAGAAAACTGCTTAATAGAATTTAGAGTAATGAGCGTATGTTATTTTCCAGTCAGGTAGCCTCCACAGAATACCATTTAATACAGAAGAGAAGCATTGCCTAGAGAACCACTGGTAGGATAAAATGTATGTATTTCCCATAGAGTAATTCATAGAGGTAGGTTGTTGTGGCTTATTCTCTCCCTCTTCTGTGCATTAGGCATCATCAAATTGGCAAACTGCAGACCCAACAGATAGTCAGCAGCCAGAACAGGTGCCAGAGTTTTTCAAGGTGTCTCTTCTCTCTCTCCACTTCCCCTTTCCCTTTTGCTAGTGTTCTTTGCTCTAGTAGCGGAGGCACTGGTGGGAGGGCGATTGGGACTTGCAGCGATACTACCTCTGCGAAGTGTTCTGGAGCCTTCTGACAGTTTGAAGTGCCCACGTAAATTACTTCGCCCGGGTGGTATGGCGGAGGGAATGGATTTGAAGACTCTAGGAGAGATTCTTGAGGGTATCCAAAGAGAAATAGGAGTGGTACGGGTAGAAAATAAAGGTTTGCAACAGGAATTAGCGGCCTCTCGTTTGGAGACTAGGGTGTTAGCTCAGAAGGTTGAAGGATTAGCTTTGGGAAATCCAGTACAGAACATTCCTGCTCCTAGTGCCAGTAGTGCTAGTTCAGACCCAAAAACTGTAGCACAGGTTATTCATTCGGTCTCTCCTTTAATTCCGTTAGCGGCACCGGAGAGATTCACTGGGGATCCACAAAAGGCCCAACTTTTTTTGACTCAGTGCTCCCTCCATTTCATGTGCCGGCCCACCCTCTTCCCTGATGCTCAGTCCCGAGTGGCTTTTATCCTTTCATATTTGGGTGGAGATGCAGCTAATTGGGCCATGCCGTTAATCAGTGGAGATGACCCTTTATTATGTGATTTTGCTCGTTTTAAAAGTGAGTTTCTTAGGATATTCGACAGGAGAAGGATTTCCCAGGCCACTGATAATGAGCTGTTGGAGTTGCGTCAGGGGTCCAAGGATTTAATCACGTATCTTACGCAATTTAATAAACTTATTCTGGAAACGAACTGGCCAGAAGAAAAGAGAGCGGCATTGTTCTATCGAGGATTGTGAGATGAAATAAAAGACACCTTGGCTCAAGTTCCGAATCGGCCCACTGAGTTGGCGGCCTTGGTGGATTTGGTGTTAGAACTAGATTTTCGCCAATCTGAACGTAAGGGGGAGAAGAAAAAAGATTGGAAGACTACCTTCCCGCGTTTTGATCGGATTAGAACTGAGAAAGGTTCAGGAAATTCCAGTGAAGTTGAACCAATGCAGATTGGAGCAGTAAGAGGACCACTTAGTTTGGAAGAGAAAGAGTCTAGACGACAGAAAAAGTTATGTCTTTATTGTGGAGGGGCGGGACACTTTGTGAAAGAATGTACTAAACGCCCCAAAACTCCGTTTAAGGGAAACGACAAGAGCCATCAGTAGAAGGAGTCGCTCTGGTGGTGAAGGAGGATAAATCGGCTCCAGAACCTCACTTGATTCTAAACACGTTACAGACTATGATCCCACATGTGATCCTTCACATGACCTTAAAGTTCAGGGAGCATCAACTTTCTGGAGTAGCCATTATGTTGGATTCTGGGGCTACTGGCAATTTTTGCGACATTAAATATGCTCGACAAATGGGAATTCAAGCTATTCGAAAAGAAAAACAAGAGCTCATTCGGGCTGTAGATGGTACTAATTTGACCTCAGGTCCAATCACTTGTCATACCGAAGAACTCACTTTGATTCAGTCTGATGGTCATTGCGAAGTCTTACAATTCAATCTGATAGACGCACCCCAATTTCAACTGATTTTGGGGTTGCCATGGTTAACTACCCATAATCCAACTATAGATTAGGAGAATAGAACGGTTAAGATGCAATCTCAATTCTGCTTGGAACATTGTTTCGGCTTGCAGGAAGTTCACAAAGAACCCTCACAAGCTTCATTGTTGTCATATGGAGGGCAATCCATTGGAGTTATTTCCTCTGAAGAGATTCCTCCCGAGTATCGAGATCTTGCAATGGTTTTTAGTGAACAAGAGGCAGAAGCTTTGCCACCACATCGTTCATATGACTGTACTATAGATTTGGAGCCAGGGGCTGTCCTCCCATGTAGTCGGATTTATGCTTTAACTGAGGCAGAGAATGAACATTTGAAGAGCTACTTGGATCGCTATCTGGCAAATGGTTTCATCCGACCTTCACAGTCACCGGTATCTTCTCCACTATTTTTCATTCCGAAGAAACAAGAAGGAAGTCTAAGAACTTGCATCGACTACCGGGCCTTGAATCAAGTAACCATTAAAAACAGATACCCCTTGCCTTTGATCTCAATCTTACTAGATCAAATAAAAGAAGCTCGGATCTTCACTAAATTGGATTTGCGGGGTGCTTATCACCTTATTCGGATGAAGGAAGGGCACGAGTGGAAAACTGCTTTTTGGACAAAATTCGGCCTTTTTGAATATTGTGTGATGCCCTTCGGGTTGTGTAATGCCCCCGCAGTATTTCAACATTTCATAAATGATGTAATGAGTGATCTTATTGATAATATTGCAATCATTTACTTGGATGATATTTTGATCTATTCCAAGAACCCACAAGAACATCCGAAGCATGTAAGATTGGTGTTGGAAAGACTTCAAGCCCATCGGTTGTTTGTGAAGTTAGATACATGCGTTTTTCATGTGAATCAAGTAGAGTTTCTGGGATTTGTCATTTCCTCACAAGGCATCATCATGGATCCAGGAAAAGTGTTAGCAGTGGAAAATTGGCCTATCCCACATAACATCAAGGAGATTCAAAGATTTTTGGGATTTGCCAACTTTTACAGACGTTTTATTCAGGGATTTTCTCAATTAATCTCTCCTATAACTCGTTTGTTGAAGAAAGGTGTCAAATTTGAGTGGACTAGTGAGGTTGAGAGAGCATTTTGTGACCTTAAGAAGAGATTTGTGTCGGCTCCTATCCTACTGCATGCAGATCCTATGGAACCCTTTTACCTAGAAGCTGATGCCTCCAATCAGGCTATTGGAGGGGTCCTTTCTCAACGTCATCCTAAGACGGGGCAATTACATCCTGTAGCTTACCGCTCTAGAAAGTTGCTTCCAGCAGAATTAAACTATACCATCACAGAAAAGGAATTATTGGCAGTGAAGGATGCCTTCGAGGATAGGAGACATTATTTGTTGGGAGCTAGACACACTGTTACAGTATTTTCTGACCATAAAAACCTTCAATTTTTGAAAACTGCCAAAACCCTCACCCCTCGGCAGTTACGTTGGTCTTTATACTTTGCAGACTTTGATTTTGTGATTACTTATCGTCCAGGTACCAAGAATGGAAAAGCAGACGCCTTGTCTCGAATGAACACTGAAGAAAGTGAACACATTGTGGAACCTCAACCTATCATTCCGGAGTCTAAGATAATCTGCACTCTTTCCATTGACAATTTTCAAGAAGAAGTACGGAAAAGCTTGACCCAAGAGGAAATTCAGAAATGGGTACAGTCTGAAGATGGAAGACGATGTCACCAAAATCTACCTTACTTTAACGAAGCATTGTATCTTCCCACTCCCTCTCTGCAGCGGAAGGCGTTACAGCATTGTCATGATCACCCCTTAGCGGGCCACAAGGGAATTTCAAAGACTCTAGATTTAGTACAGCGCTATTTTTGGTGGCCTGGGTTGTCCTCTCAAGTAAAGGAGTATGTGCAATCTTGTGAGCTCTGTGCTCGTGGGAAACCTACTAGACAGGCTCCTCAAGGGTTACTTCAACCACTTCCTACACCCACCCATCCTTGGCACACCATTTCAATGGATATTATTGTAGATTTGCCTAAAAGTAAAGGTTTTAATACAATTTTGGTGGTTGTGGACACTTTCACGAAAATGAGTCATTTTTTCCCTCTGACAGGCATTCCTACAGCCCCAGAGTTAGCCCGGGTATTCAGTGAAAATATAGTGAAATTGCATGGAGTCCCCAAGATAGTGGTGTCCGACCGGGGATCTCAGTTTATTTCTCATTTTTGGCGGGCTTATCTGAAAGGACTGGGAGTGGAGAGTAGGTTATCCACTAGCTATCATCCTGAATCTGATGGTCAGACTGAGAGGATCAATCAGGAGTTAGAAAAATATCTTCGCTTGTTTCTTATAGATCAGGGTGGTGATTGGTCGGATCGGTTATGGCTGGCTGAATTTGCAAGTAATAATGCGAAGAGTTCCTCTACCGGTCACTCTCCATTTTACTTAAACTCTGGTCGCCATCCTAATCTATTTGTAACCCAGGAAGATTTGGGAGTTCCCGCAGTGAATGATTATTTAACTAACATGAACTCATTACATGAATCTGCAAAGCAAAATCTAATCAAGGCTAAGACCTCTTATAAGAAATGTGCTGATAGGCATAGACGATCTGCTCCGCAATACCAGGAGGGTGATTTGGTTTGGTTGTCCACCAAGAATCTTCATTTAAAGGGCAATAGGAAGTTTCAGCCTAGGTTTGTAGGTCCTTACCCTGTAGAGAAGGTATTGGGTCCAGTGACAGTGAAATTAAAGTTACCTAGTAACTTAGCTATTCATCCAGTTTTCCATGTTTCCTTATTGAAGAAGACCAAGTCAAAGATGCGTCTCAATAAGCCTCCAGGTCCTTTGAACATTCAGGGTCAGGCAGAATATGAAGTCAAGGACATTCTAGATTCCAAGCACAAGAAGGGTTTACTCCATTATTTAGTGGATTGGAAAGGTTATGGCCCTGAAGACAGATCTTGAGAACAAGAATCTCAGATTTATGCTCCACAATTGATTAAAAGATTTCACGCACTAAATCCGTCTAAACTGTGATGTATTCCTATAGGTTCTGTATCGATCCCCCTATTCCTGACCCTATTCTGGTTAACAAGTTAACTAGCAGCCATCCCATGTGGCAGAAAACCCCCATGATGCAGGAACCGTTATCTGATAAAGCCACACTACGGCACAGGAACGTGTTATCTGATTAGGTCATAACGCTTGCCATCTAATTAGACAAGCGATATTCCTCCAGCCCCTGATAAGGCATACGGAGTTCTCAAAACAAATCAAACCTATGACAGACCTGGGAAAAACCCTGCGGCCATTGTTTTGATTTCACCGAGAACTTCAGCAAAAGAATGTGCTAACGACCAGGTCGTATGACATCCTTATTGACGTATCTATGTCCATCCTTACGTCAATCTCGGCACCTTAAAGGTATAAATATTACCGATATTGCCCTATGCAAACACACGCGGTGGTGACGAGATCGGAGCAGCCAGACTTGCCGAAGCCCAGAGCAGAGCAGACCCCGCTGGCGCAGCCCCGCCATTCCTGACGCGCTGAGAACGAGACGCTGCTTTCTCCTGCCGAGAAATCCAGCTCCGGCGCTTCCGGGTAGCCCTCGCAGGCAGCCTGGAATATCGAGACCAGAGACGAGAGATACCATCCCTCATTCATCCTAGATTCCAGGTACAGAACTGAATAACCCCTTGCAGAGAATTCTTTAGTCAGTCACTTGGCAAAACAAACTTAACTTAAACTGTAACTTTCTATTCCCGCCCACGTATTAGGCTTAGGTCAGGTACACGGGGTAGGCGTAGTTAGAAACACCAGTTGAGTACGATTAGTCAAATGTAAATGTGTATGTATTCATTTTAAACCTTCATATGGCTTAGAAACCATATCAATGTTTTTACAGTATTATTTTATACTTCTGCTTTTAATGTATGCACTTTACTTAACCATAAGTATTGCAATAATATCGATCCATTTCTCTTGTATGAGAAAAGAGACTGATCAATAAATAACATCTTTTATTGAACACGCCCGTCTCTTCCTTTTCTCTACAATCTGGTGAGACTAAGAATGCACGTACTGACTGAGTAAAATAAGTCGTCTTTTGTTTTCACACGACTCTAGAGATACACTCTTGATTAGGGGAGAGCAAAGTTGTCATGTTCTATGGTTGTCAGAAACTAAATCCCTTCTTGTCTATCCAGGGAGGTTCAACTCCTCCTTGCCTATTCGAGAAAGTTTCTAGTGAACTCTGAGCTAGCTGGCAAACCCAAACCTTTAAGTCTAATATCGACAGTAGTAGACCTAGTTAACGTCTGGTCTAGGCCTATACTATTGAAGGTATTATTCCAATGCGCAGAGCCTATTGGGATAATAGGAACTACACTACATGGCGCCCAACGCATTTGGAAGGGCGATAAAACTAACGTAAGACATTTAGAGTAACTCAGTCGTGCTTTTTCACTCAGACCCCTTTTCCCATAATACTCCAAAGACGTCTGGAGTGGGTAAAAGGTAATATCCGCCAGACCTCGCAGGAGGAAACTCCTATGTATGGTTCTTGGTTTAGTCAACGTTGAAGGATACACTGTTCCAAAATATTGTGCATCTAATCTTTGTTTCCATAAGAAACCTGATCTGCAAACAAACTAAATAACGTTCCTGTCGGTAAAATGGGAGACAGTGATGACGAAAGAGAGACAGTTAGGATAGCAACTGAACTCGCAGCTGCTGATAATGCACTGCAAGACACAGACCCGGATATAATACTCATCCCGGTCATCAAGAGGAAATCTATAACTTTAAAACTTATAGAAAATGGACTGACACCTAGAGGTGGCACAGTCATATTCGTGATTGAGGCACACGAATATCGGCAGACAGAGGTATATTATTCATGGATACATTTTCCAGCAGCAAATGCTGTAACAAAGTACTTCCACTATTACAAAACAGAGGACCCTCCTAATGAGTACACTCCTTTCGAGGAGGTGGAAGTACCACTTAAATTTCAAGAGCATCTGCTCCTATTTAATGGCGCCCTAAAACATAATAATCACATCACCAGGCTCGGTCCATTAGGTAGACCAGGAGCAACGTGGCCGGTCCTAGCCGGATACACACCACAGCCAGACATCAATGGGATGTCTCAAGCAGAGCTTTTAACACAGCTAAAACAATTAATAAAATTACATAGACAATTAGTCCAATATGTGATGCGGACTTCAACAATTCAACCAGCAATTAAAATTCCACAGCTGACCCCTCACCAGGGGAACACAAATAAAATTACACCACAGAACATACAATCCTGCCTAGGTAAAGTACCAGCTAAACGGGAACAAATACCATTCTGGTTAGCACAAAAAATCACCCAAATAGAGGCGGTGTTTCCAGACACCACCCCGTTAGAAAAACACAGAATTCTGACTATCTGTCTTCCAATGGGAATCGCACCACACGTGGAGGACTGTGACACTTGGGGTACAGTCTTTGCTTCCATTTACACAAAAACGCACGGTGTTCCATCCATTTCGGTAATACCAGATGTGCTAAAACAAATTCAAGACGAATACGGTCCAGAACCCGCTTTAACTCTTGGTATGAAATTACTAAAAGACTTCAAGCAGGTCTCGGCTATATTATTAGCCAACATAAAGGGAGAAGCAGCAAACGTGGCAATCCGCCAGAGGTTAAAGGAGACAGATATAGCAGACCAACCAGCTGAAATTGCCAGAATTATAGAAAAATCCTATGAGGAACTAGGTAGAGATAGTTTAGGTGGAATACCAGTAAAACCACAATTGATTGAAAGTCCTGAAAAAATATTTTTTAATAATAATTCAACATCACAAAAAAAGAGCTGGGATGGAAACAAACAATCCAATCCTAAAGAAAAGAAATTCCAGTCCAGAGGAAGGTCTCCTCGGCGGAGAGAAAAATCTCCGAACCAAAGACACAGATCACCCCAAAGTGACCCCTCTGGGAAAAGATATAACCTTAGAAATAGGGATAAAATAAAGAAGCCTGATAGATATCAAGACATTGATACACGTCCCTCTCAATCTTTTCAGACTTCCTCGCAGAAATCGGAAAGAAGAGGACGATCAGAACAAAGAGAAGAGCACGCCAAGTCCAAAGACAAGGAACCTGCTCATCTAAAAAAGAAATTACAATTTCCAAAAAAGAAGGTAGCCAGTATCAAGGTAGTTAACAATGCCGAGAATACTGAGGACACAACTGAAAAACGGAGAATGGGCTCAGACAATGCTAGACAGCGCAGCAGAAGTGAGCATAGCTCGCAAAGTCCTTATGAATCATCTGGAGACAGTGGACACGAATGAATATCTTCAAGTGGAAACTGCAGACACCAGAGTTAGCAAACCTCACAAAATATATGAAATAACTTTACGTATAGAAGGGGATAAGACTAGAAAAATAAGGGGACTATTTTGGGATAATCTCTCCAAGGGCTATGACATCCTTCTAGCTGAAAAAGACTGGCCACCAGAGTTTGTCAGGGAGTGCCCTCATGGCGAAGAAATAATTATGCCTGCCTTCTCAAATCATATCCCAATTCATAAAAAATACACACTTGCCAGAAAGTGGGCAGTAGCTCAAGCTCCTGCTTTATATAAAAATCATGTAGGATGGGATGAGGACTCTCCTCCTCACAAAATCCAGTTAAAATCACAACCTACTGCACAAAGACAGTACCCAATTAAGCAAGAAGCTAAAAAACAGGTAAAAGAAATCCTAGATCAATTAGAATACCAGGGGTTGATTGAAACTTGCACCTCACAAATGAACAACCCTTTGTTTCCGGTCTCCAAACCAGACAATTCATATCGTCTAGTTTTGGATTATCAACACCTTAACTCATGTTGCAAAACTTTTGCAGTGCAAAACTCACATAGTGCTGCACTAATGAATAACATAGTGCGCAAAAAATACAAAACAACATTAGACATCTCTAATGGATTCTTTTGTCAAAACATAGCACCAGAGAGCAGATATTTGTCTGCATTCTCAATAAATGGCACTCAAAAACAATTCTGTCGGTTAGCCCAGGGGTACAAGAATAGCCCAGGGGTATTCTCAGCGAGAGTAACAGAATTACTACAAACATATGATGACGAAGCATTATCTTATGTCGACGACATATACTTAACAGATGATGACTTGGATACTCACTTGAAGAGAGTGAACACCATAATACTTGGGTTCGCAGCAGAGGGTTACAAATTCAACTTTAAAAAATCCAGAATTGCCCATCTAACAGTCCTGTTCTTAGGATACGAATTATCAAGTGAAGGCAAAAGCCTGGCTGACAATTTCCTAGAGAAATGTGCCGTACTCCAAGCACCTAGAACACTAAAAAACCTACAGTCAATTCTAGGCTTCCTAAATTTCGGAAGAACATACATCGCAAATTACGCAGAAAGGGTCAAACCCCTTTATGATCTAATAAAACCAGATTTTAAAAGAACCAATTGTACTCAAATACACACAGAAATTTTGAGATCCTTACAAACAGACATGTTAATTAAAACAAAATTAGAAACACGTGATAACACACGCAATCTTGTGATTCGAGTCATCCCAGGAAGATGCGGATTCACATACCTGACCTCTAATGAGGGAGAAAAGGTACCAATTGCATTCAAATCACACTTGTACACTAAGGCTGAAATGAAATTTAGCCCAACGGAAAAAATTCTTACTGCAACACAGAAAGCTATAGCAAACGAACGAGCCCTGGCACAAGGTAAACGAATAATAATCGTGACACCAATACCAGCCCTAGAGGCTGTAACAAAAGCAAGCATTCCAAATGCTAAAGCGCTCCATCCGAGATGGATACAATGGGCTAATTCTCTTGCTGCAACAGACGTGGCATACGAATTTGATCCTAACTTAAAAACACAAGAATTTCTCCAATATGAATTTGAATGTCCTCCGCCGACCGAAATTCTGCCTCTAGAACATTACGGCTGTATAATATATACAGACGGATCAGCACAACCCGCAGTAGGGGGTAAACAAGCTTACAGTGCTGCGTGCGCGATTGTTAAAGGTCGCTGGCACGAAGGAAAATTCAAACCGGCTATCACTAAGACACAATCTCTAGGAGATTGTACAGCTCAGCGAGCTGAACTACTGGCGTTTAAGATGGCGCTTGAAAATACCGATCGAGAATTCCCCACGCTCATAGTGTGCGATCCGTATTACTGCGTTCAGTCTTACAATGAATACTTGCAGATCTGGCTTCAGAATGGCTTTAAGGATGCAAAAGGAGGCACAATCAAGCATAAGATGCTCTGGGAACAAGTAGTTCTATTACAAAAAGAACTACCAAAGACTCACGTGATACATACGCTGAGTCAGCAACGTGATGGCGTTCACGTTGCAGGGAATTCATTGGCTGATGAGGCCGCGAAGGCAGCTGTGCAAACGGCTTCCGTAGCTGCCATCACACGGTCAAAAACAAAAATAGACAGCGAAATATTACAGGCTGTCAGCGCTACAGAAAAGGATTCGATAGAAACACTCCCGAAAGGCTTTCCAGTAAAATACTCATACATAACTGATGCAAACAATGTTCCTTTTGCTCGAATCCCTGGAGTGGGGGATAGGGCAATTCCAAACATGGAACATAGGTTAGGACTGATAATAGCGGCACACGAAGGGCTTGCTTCTATACATGCTGGCGTCTCAGCCACAGTATCATTATTAAAACAGAGATACTGGTGGCCACAAATGAGAAGACAAACAAGGAACTATGTTTTAGAATGTGAAATATGTCAAAGAATGAAAGTATCAACGGTGAGACGTCCAGCGCAGACGCCCCTTCTAATCTCGGATAAACCTAGACCACTGTGGTCCCTTACAAAGGGATGGTAACTATAAATACATCTTGGTTGCAGTGGACTCATGCACGAGATTCATATGGATGTGGCCCCAGCGAACGGCTGACGCCAGAACTGTTATAAAAGATTTGCGAGTCTTTATCGGCACATACGCAATTGGCATGCTGCATTCGGACCATGGTCCTGCTTTTAGCTCTAGGGCTTATAAGGAGGCCATGGTCAGCATGGGCGGTACATTGCGGTACTCTTGTCCATTTCACCCTGAGGGGAACGGAATTGTTGAAAGAAAAAACCGTGACATAAAGCAATCTATAACGGCAAAGGTATTAGGTTCGGGAGCTGGGTGGGTCAAACATCTAATAAGTGTCCAAAGTAGTCTAAATAACTTGCCAAGAAATTCTCTGAAGGGATTCAGTCCGTACGAATTATTATTTGGAACTAGGATGTTAGTCTTAGATCTCGACAGTCAGACTTCAGTGGTGAAGGAAAAATGCTTTGATATCAAAGATCGTTTGGCTGTTTTGCAGGACTTAAACGAAACAAGAAAAGACCTGAGCAACATAAAGTTGAAACAGCAGCAAACAACCACTGAAGAACCACCACCTGTCCCAGCAAGACCTGTCTGGATTCCAAAAATAGGGGATCTAGTCAGAGAAAAGATCGCGGTAAAGAAGTAATTTGGGCCTTCTTACAGAAAAGCAGTTCCTGTCTTGTCTGTCAACGGGACAAGATCAGTTGTACTACCGCCGCTTGCTGGTAAAAAGGAGAACCGAGTTGTATCCATCGACCTGGTAAAACCACAACATGTGGCCGATAACAAATAGTAGGCCAAGTGGACTCCCGAGAAGTAGTAGAACACCAAGATTTGCTACTAACACAGAGGTTCAATCTAAGAGGCTAATCACATTCGAAACGCCTACAGAACTACAACAAGGACTATGCAACAATGCAATGGAACTTAGACCTCTGAAAACCCAAATAAAAACATTTAGCAGAGACACACCAATCTATAATGAAGTAACAAACGACTATGCAAGAAACAGTAATCCTGAAGCAATTGGAACAATAGACAGAACTGCATCCGGCTACTTCATAAACTTCGATGATTCCTCTGAAGGCTTCACTGAATCAAAAACACAGCCATCAACAAAAACCTTTAAAGATAAAGTTAAAGTACTTTTGAAACAACTGAAAGAAACATATCTAATTTCTCCATGGATTGAATTTTGGGTGGGTTTTGGTGCAGTTATCCTCATACTTTGGCTCATCATGGTACTAACTTTGGGACGCTTCATTGAGGGAAAATATGCAAAAATGGACACAGCAAGTCAGAAAATCAACTTGATCCTCAAACCACACACATCTTCACACGTCGAGAAAAGAGAACTTTCTTCAGTCAACTTCACAGCCAATCCTATACCGGGTGGGGTAGCATGGGACAAAACTGACTACGAAATTTATGGTCCGGTTAAAATCCTGAAATATCCACACCAAATTAAGATCTCATTGAGTGACTTTGTAAAACCAAGCTCATTTGCTGATGATTGGGACTTTGAAAGTATAAATAATATGATGTCTGACTTAGTAATGTCTGCTAAATTTACCAAACATGATTATTTGCAGGGTTCGACAAATTATGATAGTATGTACTGTTATAACCACTATGGTAACCATTTTCTACATAGATCTGCACAACCTAGAAATGTTTTAAATTGTAATCAATGGGAACATTGTGCAACCCCTCCAAAAGGAAGCTCAAGAACCGTTTATGACAAATATTCATACTTTTCAGGTTTCAACACAAGTAATGCTGAAAATTTTATTTCAAATTGTCAAATAAGACAGGGACAAAGACCATGATAACAAACACGAAATTGATATATTCAGACTCATTCTTTGAACAAATGAATACTTTTGGTTTTGATTATTGGGACAAAAATGTTGAAGTAAAAAGTGTTTGGGGTACAAAAGAATGGCAAGTACAGGGTATAGAATCCTTGTTTAGAGCCAGCATGATCCCAGAACAAATTATATTTTTAAATGACACTGTTCAACAAACCACCTGTCTTGGCTTAGCCAAAATCAAAGACTTAAATAAACAGTCTATTCCAAAACCAACAATGAACAGCAATAGCTCCACAGATGAAGAGATAGACGTAAATTATGTATTAAACCAAAACAGAACACATCCTGATTGGAAACAGTGGTTGATCTGGCCCACAGATACTAATAACTGTCAAAACAGATTCCTGAACAAAACACAGGGGTTCAAAATGACCAGGCCAGACCCTAGATATTCCCAAAGACAACACCCAGGGATAATAACCACCTACAGTGTGGGCAAATTATGCCTTCAATGGCTAGAGACTTCCACACTGGCAGAAATTAAGCAACACCTAACTTTACTTACTGATGGTGCTGACTTGCGTGATTTCATTATGGAACCGCGCAAACAGCGTCAGAAACGTTTCATAGCAGCCTCTGTATATGCAGCATACAACGAGGCCTGGAAGGTGACTCAAATTGAGACAGCAGAAAGAATACGGGAAATTGACCGTATTAATTTGGAAAAATCACTTTCTGTAGTGGACAATGGGTTAATGACTCTGTCCTCCAGAATTTTTTCTCTGGACAGCATTGTGTCTTCAGCAATCGACATAATATCGCAAGACTTACTGTTGTTACAACACGGTCAGTCTCAATTGCGTTCTATTGTACAGCTTGGCTGGACGTTACAAAGTCTGCGTTCAGGCTATGTGCCTTGGCGTTTAATCAACACAACGTCACTATTCAATATCTTTAACCTTACTGATAAACAAATCAGTATGGCCCAGAAGGGTGCTGATTATACAATCCTGAGCATTGAGAAACTCGAGAGATTACCAGTGACAATGTCAGAACGACCTGTCAGTGAATGGATAATACATGGGATAATTAATATTCCAATATCAACCTTCAGGTTTCAATACTGCCAAAAATATATACAGGCTGGCATGTACGAAAAATTGGGAAAGGGGTACATTAAAACAACATGGAACTTGCCCTATTCACATGCATGTGTCAGTAATAAAGGCCAGAAAGTGTTTCTTAGTGGCAATAATTGTGCAATGTCACTGAGCGGTACACTTCTGTGTAATGGAATTAGTTTGCATGGAGCCTGTGAAGGGAACTCAAATAACCTTTCATGTCACCAGCTAGGCGCACCTGCAACAGAGATAGAACCATTCTTTCAAAGACTCTATAATGGGAGTTACATTCTAATTGTAGATCGCAGATGCTGTAGTCTTATGCCCGGGACTCCTTATCTCATAACTACGACTGCGAAGGTCAAGTGCTGTGGACGCTTATTGTTCCCCAGCTCCCTTCCAGACAGGGAGGCAAGGGCATGGCCCAACTTGAAAATTACTTCTATTCAAATAGATACTTTAAGCAGAATGAAAACAGTGCTTCTTCAGACGCCGACCAGACTCACGTCATCAAAAGAAACGTATGATCTCCTAGTCGCAAGGACGACTGCAGAGATTCACTCCTTATTATCAACTAATTCCCCCATACATTTCGCAGAAATCCTGAATGAAATCTTAAATATTTCTGATACCAGTGGAGTCTCAAAAGTATTTAAGACAGTATTTTCGATGGCATTAACACCATTCAAAGCCATACTGGGTATTTTTCCAGATTTCGTCCATTCGATTTTTGGCGGACTTCCCCTCATTTTGGGACTAATTGCAGGAATCCTATTCTTAGTCCTTATATTTCGTTATGGCAAACCATGTCACAGACAAAACACCTGCGACAAGGGAAGAAACAATCCTAGCCATTGGATACCGGGACCGGATATCAAAAATCCTGGGACTATCCCGGCTTAGAGACCTGAACATGACTTGGTTTCTTTCATTTCGACCAATGTGGCATCGATGTGTTTTACCTGTATTAAGGTGCTTGCTATGCGGAGAAGAATGCGTGTTAGACACCTGTCTGACTCTACAATCAGATGCGCCAATGGATGCAGAAACATTGTTGAGTCCAATAAAGGCTCATACTTTGTGCTGCCCTCAACGGCTACCAATCCTGATGACGGCATTCGTGGAAGCTTCACCACTACGATTAAGGGGTAGTGAAGTTCAAGATGAAAGCAGCATTGATCAGGTACGACCTTCTGTCAGCAATTCTAATCAAAACGTCAATGGAGACAATCATGCGCACGAATGCATGGTTACATCTTTTTCCGAGTTAGTGGAACTCTCCCAGGAAGCTGTTGACAACTTTTTCGAGAGTTTAAATGATATGATGTTCTCACCAGAGCAGAAATAGAGACTTTTGAGCAAGCTCGCACACGGCGTTCCCTGAATTTGGCCTTCAACTAGAATAGCAAAATACCATGAACAATTTTCCCTCCAGTTCACGGACAGTAATTTTTTTCAACAGCCCCAAAATATTTTTACGAATTTTTCGGGACACTTATTTTCTGCTTAAAGTAAGAACTATTCTTAGAGAACTAAGATTTCTATTTTTAGATACTTTATAGACATTAGCTGCCCGCTGGTATGTTCATAATTATTTTATTCTGTGATGGAATGGTCTCGAACCTTTTTTCTGTATTAAGAGCCATTTCATGTGTCAAATTCTCATATACAATTTAGTGATAATGTATAGATATGCGTGATTACTTTAGCATTATTCTACGGCTTGAGTGCATATATTACATGTGAATGTTTTTTTTCGTATATTTGATAATTTCAAAATGCATTTATGTATTTTGGGGTGGTAAGGTATACACGATACTCTACAGTATGTTTTACTATGCATAAATTTGTAAATATGTCCATAGTTAGCGTGGAGTGGGTGTGATGTATTCCTATAGGTTCTGTATCGATCCCCCTATTCCTGACCCTATTCTGGTTAACAAGTTAACTAGCAGCCATCCCATGAGGCAGAAAACCCCCATGATGCAGGAACCGTTATCTGATAAAGCCACACTACGGCACAGGAACGTGTTATCTAATTAGGTCATAACGCTTGCCATCTAATTAGACAAGCGATATTCCTCCAGCCCCTGATAAGGCATACGGAGTTCTCAAAACAAATCAAACCTATGACAGACCTGGGAAAAACCCTGCGGCCATTGTTTTGATTTCACCGAGAACTTCAGCAAAAGAATGTGCTAACGACCAGGTCGTATGACATCCTTATTGACGTATCTATGTCCATCCTTACGTCAATCTCGGCACCTTAAAGGTATAAATATTACCGATATTGCCCTATGCAAACACACGCGGTGGTGACGAGATCGGAGCAGCCAGACTTGCCGAAGCCCAGAGCAGAGCAGACCCCGCTGGCGCAGCCCCGCCTTTCCTGACGCGCTGAGAACGAGACGCTGCTTTCTCCTGCCGAGAAATCCAGCTCCGGCGCTTCCGGGTAGCCCTCGCAGGCAGCCTGGAATATCTAGACCAGAGACGAGAGATACCATCCCTCATTCATCCTAGATTCCAGGTACAGAACTGAATAACCCCTTGCAGAGAATTCTTTAGTCAGTCACTTGGCAAAACAAACTTAACTTAAACTGTAACTTTCTATTCCCGCCCACGTATTAGGCTTAGGTCAGGTACACGGGGTAGGCGTAGTTAGAAACACCAGTTGAGTACGATTAGTCAAATGTAAATGTGTATGTATTCATTTTATTCATTTTAAACCTTCATATGGCTTAGAAACCATATCAATGTTTTTACAGTATTATTTTATACTTCTGCTTTTAATGTATGCACTTTACTTAACCATAAGTATTGCAATAATATCGATCCATTTCTCTTGTATGAGAAAAGAGACTGATCAATAAATAACATCTTTTATTGAACACGCCCGTCTCTTCCTTTTCTCTACAATCTGGTGAGACTAAGAATGCACGTACTGACTGAGTAAAATAAGTCGTCTTTTGTTTTCACACGACTCTAGAGATACACTCTTGATTAGGGGAGAGCAAAGTTGTCATGTTCTATGGTTGTCAGAAACTAAATCCCTTCGTGTCTATCCAGGGAGGTTCAACTCCTCCTTGCCTATTCGAGAAAGTTTCTAGTGAACTCTGAGCTAGCTGGCAAACCCAAAACTTTAAGTCTAATATCGACAGTAGTAGACCTAGTTAACGTCTGGTCTAGGCCTATACTATTGAAGGTATTATTCCAATGCGCAGAGCCTATTGGGATAATAGGAACTACACTACAAAACCAGGACCGATAAATCGGTCCTTAAGAGGGGGTACTGTCAGGAATCTACGAATTGTTCGAACCCTTCGAGCCGCCGCCACGTGCATTCCTGTGCGACATAAGAGGGCTCGAATAGTGGTGAAACCCAAGAGGTTAAACGTGTGGTTTCCCTGGCCGTGCTAATTAAATTGGTGCTCTTGTATATAACTACTGTACAATACTTGTTTAAAATAGTTAGCCCTGTTAGAATCCCTACACTCAAAATGGCCGACGGACAGAGTCGCTCTTTGTCCAAAGAGCGGTCGGCACTCTAGTTTAACCTGTGGGGAGCGTGAGCTCCGTACTGCGCACTTCAACGCGTATCTTGCTGAAGTAACAGCTGGTTTCAGCTTCGCGTCTACAATTCATGACGGAAGCTAAATTTCCACTGGAATAGCTGGCAGTTACCCATATGGTCTGAGTATATTCCGGTATTTATAGAGTATTTCCATAGAAACTGGGGAATTCGTCTCCAGAAGTAATTGAACTCGAGACGGCTGAGGAGTTCCAGTCAGGCACGTCGTGGGCAATTTGTTGTCGTCTTTTCCTTCGACCACCTTCACATCAAGAACTACGGAGACTGTCAAGCAGCAGCAGTTACTACAACTGGAAGTATCAGTAAGGCAGTATCCAGCGAACAGCAGCAGCGAATTTGTGTCCTTGTTCCCTTCCTTGCGCTTATCCTCTTCTTCCCTTCTCCTTTATACCTACCCTGTACCTTTTTGCGCGCTCTGAAGGATATATGGAGTTTGCAGCTGTGAGGAGAACAATATTGACAGTCCACACTGCAAGATTACAGAAACCCCAGTACAGCAGGAGCAAGAGGCATTCCAGGTAAAAGGCTGAAAGGATCTTAGGTTATAGAAAACTGCTTAATAGAATTTAGAGTAATGAGCGTATCTTATTTTCCAGTCAGGAAGCCTCCACAGAATACCATTTAATACAGAAGAGAAGCATTGCCTAGAGAACCACTGGTAGGATAAAATGTATGTATTTCCCATAGAGTAATTCATAGAGGTAGGTGGTTGTGGCTTATTCTCTCCCTCTTCAGTGCATTAGGCATCATCAAATTGGCGAACTGCAGACCCAACAAATAGTCAGCAGCCAGAACAGGTGCCAGAGTTTTTCAAGGTGTCTCTTCTCTCTCTCCACTTCCCCTTTCCCTTTTGCTAGTGTTCTTTGCTCTAGTAGCGGAGGCACTGGTGGGAGGGCGATTGGGACTTGCAGCGATACTACCTCTGCGAAGTGTTCTGGAGCCTTCTGACAATAGGATGTTCCTTTTGCAAATTGGCCACTGTGAAAAAAGATTTCAGATGAAAACGTTGTCACCAATGGCCATTTTTATTCCTACTCATTTTCATAATTTTGTTATTTCAATTATTAGTTTCTATGGCATAACCTTGAGGTATCCACATAAATTAGCCCTTTCTAAGTTTTTCCTACTTAGCAGAAATGTATAGCTTTGTAGGATAACCCATGGGCTTAATGCGCGTTTCCACCAAAAACTTAAAGTAGGTTGAATTTACCAGAAATTGGTAATGTGGGCTACATCTTACAAGAATGCACAAAAACTTTAGTGAAAAGGTTGTTTTTTAAACAACTCTGCGTGTTTACTGGAAGCTGTCAAGATAATGAGTCCAGGACAGAAAGCCTTTCATTTATTAAAAAAAATACTCTTTCCTGCACAGCAATTTTTCACAAAAAACCCTGAATTGATCTCTTTTGGCTACTTTTGTGGTTCTCTCTATGGGGATCCACAAACCCTTTATATCTTTAGTATACACAGTATGTTTGAAAAGAAGGACTCAAATTTGGTCTCAACACCTTTTGCCGAAAAAAGTTGCAAAGGCCTGAATTCGAAGTGCCCTAAAAATCAAATAAGGTTTCAGCCCTAGGGATGGAAAAGCATCAGCAGCTAAAGGCTACATCGCGCAACGTGAGAACCATTTTTCATTGTTTCTAGAATATCTCAAATGTTTGGTTGCTTTGATACTTTCAACTTACAAATATTTTTAGTTGTAGTTGTGTTGCATTTATTGAAAAACATGTTTGTTGGCATATTAGTGATGTTTCTGATGGATTGAAAGTATTTTTCATTTATAAACAAAGGTTGTGGTTCAAATATATACTGCATTGAATATGGAATCTCCCATGTCTACATTAAAATCTAGTTTCCCAATTGTGTGAACCAACCAACATCTTTCTTAATAAAGCATATAAATGCAATATATTTTGCAGTACATGGTAATAATTCAAATTCTTATTGCAGAATTAAACTGTATGCGGAGTCTCGCTTGCTCAGCATTTCCTGATAAGCACCTAAATTATGCATGTGAAATATTCCAGCTTCATTAAAGAGATTCAATGGAACCTTAAATGACCTAATTAATGCGAGGGAATTTGTAAAGTGAAAATAGATTTCAACTTTTGCTGTTGATGTCTACGATTTTCACTGAATGAAAAACAGGTGAAGTCATATTTGATTTTGAGTATATTTTCCTTGCCAAAATAATTAATTAATTGTTCATTACTTTAAATATTCCTTGCAGATGATATGTGTTTGACCTGTCAGCCTTAGGGTGGTCTTCCCCCACACTTTTTGACTTCTCCCCTCCAGTTTTGCTGTGTTTGTTTATGTTGACCATAGGACTCTGTGCACTTTACTACTTCCAACTAGAGCTGAAGTGCTTGTGCTCATTCCCTTAAACATATTAAAATTGGTTTTCAACTGATTCACATATTCAATTTACTTAAAAGTCCCTAGTAAGTGGTTTACCATATACCCAGGGCTTGTAAATAAAATGCTACTGGTGGGCCTGCAGCACTTATTTTAGCGCCCACTTAAATAGCCTCATAAACATGTCTCAGGCTTATTATTTACAGTCTGTAGTGCACTATAAACTGCTAATTCGATTTGGCAAAATGAACCCTTGCCTGGCCTAATTCTCCCTTTTTAGTACATATAAGTCACCCTGAAGTTATGGGCTAAACACGTTAGGCATGGTTCATTGTATTAAAAAAACAGGACAGCTCTTGTTCCTTATTTTCCCAGCACTGGCACAAGTTCCTGATAGGTTGGACCAACTCTTCCTTCAATCTCAGTTCCACTCCCATAAGTTCTCCAATCGACACTAACCACCCAGTCACAGGATATAGCGTTGAAGGTGAAGTCTGACTGAGACTGTCCCAGGTACGCTGCAAATCCTGGAACAAAGCATGATGCAATTGATCTTTCAAATCCTAAAATCCTGGAAGTTCCAGTAAATATATATTAGAACATTGGAATATTGCGAGCTCCTTTGAAAACAATGGAGTGCTCTGGGCTTCTCAATGGCCGGTAGAAGCCTGGAGCTCCAACATTCCAATGTTTGTTCACAGCTGTGAACAAATGGCTCCATGATGCAATTGTTTTACAAATTAGAACATTCTGCCCACTAAGGGCGGAATGTTCTAATAGCCTTAGAGCCCTCCTATTAGGGGCCTGCTACCTTGTTAAAAGCCCTTGCCTTTAGCTCAGGCCTTTAATGCTGGAGCAGGCCTTTAATGGCCCAGCTCTAAGGCTATATTAATTCTGAAAAGCATTTCATAATAGGAGTGATTTGACAATTCATGTCTTGGCATATTATTTATTGGTTTCTGTCCCTCCAACAGATTTTTTTACTCATGATTAACCATTATCTACTATTGTCACAGTGAAGGCTTGGTGTAACATACCATTTTCTCTCTTTATGAGCCCTTTTCAACTCAGAATAAAGGGGTGCGACAACTGGAGGCTTACTTCCCCCACTTTAGTAAGTGCTAAGATTAATGCCTTAGACGTAAAAGCCAGCCTTTGGCCAGAATTACATTTAAGACCTCCGCTCATTGCTACTGAACCTCACATGTTTCTATACCCACATAAATCAGAGCATCTGTCTGCTGTCACTAATATATATTTATACCTTTCTACCAGTTGTATCGGACATATATGATCCAGGTACACAGTTTGGAAATAGTGCACAGATTTCTCAAATGGAACTGGTGTGGATTTAATACTTTTAGAATCCTTTATTTTCTCACAAATGTTACATTGCAACACACGTTGTTTAGTCGGTATTGCCTATAACGGCCACCATTAATACTCCTGTAGGATGTGTAACATTGCAGTTACCCAAGCAAGCACATAACCTATTCCTTCATGAGCTACCTTTATTGAATTGAATCTGGCAGATTCGTTTCAATAGTATGTCCTCCTATTTTAAATATGTTTACAGTAGGGAGCCCACCTGTCCAAGGAAGTAGTTATACTTCTATGGAACGCCTGGAGGAAGGATTCTTTCTTTATGTGATGATTGGAATGCTGAGTGGATGTCAGGTCACTTTGGTTTTCAACAATTGTGTCATTACAGCTACTTTACAAACCTTAACTGTTACTGCAGATTTGCAGCTTATTCTGTGGTAGAATTGCCCTTAGAGTGAAAACTCTCACTCTGGTGTACCAGCATGTGCTGGATTTCCACTAATAAAAGCTGTGTTGAAGAGAGCTGTCAGAGCCCAAAACAGTTTAGCTGTTATCATCTTTTCTTGTCAGTATTTGTATCCCTCATTATTAATGTTGTAACTGATGTTTCTGTTTTCTGCAGGGATAAAAGGGGTGCATTTAATTCTGTCATTTGTGCAATTGAATCTCCTGAGGGCTTCCTGTGTATGTTATTAATTTTAAATTTAGAACTTTCAAATACTCCTTTTCTGTATTGTAGAAATACTTTTGGCTTCAATGAAAGCTCATATTCAAACTGAATATCAGTACTAAGCAGATTCACTGCCCACTGTATGCAAGAAATGTGTAATGCTTGTGAATTTGGGGTACTTGCCTTAGTGGCAACTTCCTGAGATCGCAATGGTGCTAATTTATTTCCTTGAGAGGTGGGCCACTCCTTAATCATTGAAGTTTGTAGTGCAGTGAATATGTTTTCTATAAAACAAAATCTCTCCTTTGTAAATGTAACTACATGTGACATATACAATTGGTGTGGTTTGGCATTCGTTGCACAACAAAAAATGTGTACATTGATTGACTAGGTGCTATCTTGTTAGATCTGGGGGTCTCTTGTTGGCGATGGTATTCAACTTTGTCCAAATAGGGACCCTTACTTCTAAGTCAGGATAAGGGGATTACAATCCTTAATAACCCCTGCTCACCCCCTTGATAGCTTGGCATGAGCAGATAGGCTTATCTCAGAGGCAGTGTGTTAAGCCTTTGTAAATGTACACAGTAATACAGTGAAAAACTACAGATGGACACAATACAGGTTTTATACAAATAAGTATTCTTTATATAGACTTAAACACAAGACCACAAACAACAAAAATCCACAATACTACACTTAAGATTGCTTTAAAGATGATAAAACGTTGCTTAGTTCAAGTTGATGATAAATGCGACAAAGTTCTCAACAAAGTACCTGGACGCGTAACGCAAAGTAAACAAAAGGCTTACAAAAGGGGAGATGCATTGGTTCCGTGATCCGGGGGAAATGATGCGTCAAGCCTCAATGCATGTGCAGAGTAGGGGATGCGTCGTGATCCTTACCAGTGCGGGGTTGATGCGTAGATTCTCGGCCTGCTGGCCCGTTGCGTCGCGCAAGATGGCGCCTTGATGCAATACGATGATCCGGTTGAGATGCGAGAAGATGGAGGCCTTGAAGCGACGATGCGATGACGCTGCGATGATGATGCGTAGGTGCCCTGGCAGCCATGCGATGACTCTCTACTTTAGAGCCACGACAGGCCCTGCGACACGCTTCTCCGGTGATGTGACGGCGATTCTCTGGATGGCATCACGTTTCTCTAGAGATGCGACAGCAGGCAGCTTCGATGAACACACACTTCCAGGGAGATGCGGCAAAGGCTCGCTTCTCCGGTGATGCGACAATTTCAGCTTCCTCTCGATGCATCGCACTTCCAGCTCCCATTGACACACAAATGTCTGTAGATAGAATTCCCAGCAAGGAAATTCACAGGGGGAGCTGGAGGTGAAGTCTTTTGTCCCTGAGACTTCAGCAGGTGGCAAGCACAGTTCAAGCCCTTGGAGAACATTCTGAAGATGATGAAAGTCCTTAAAAAGTTCCTTCCCCTTTCCTTGGCAATGAAGCAACCACTGCAGGCCGACCCAGCAAACATCACACTGGCACAGGGGTAGTCCATCTCCTGCAGCTTCCTTGGTTCTTCTACTTGGCAAAAGGTTTCTTGTTACAGAAGTGATCTAATTTCTTGGGATCAGGCTCCCAATATTTATACCCAACCATCCTTTGTCCTCTGAAGGCAGAGAGGCCTCTGCCTAATCCAAACCAGATCCTGAGCACTTTGTTTACATGACTCTCTCCTTCCTTTCTCTGTGCAGGGCAGAGACATCAGACGCCCCACAGGAGGTGGAGCCAGCACAGGGGAGGAAGGCACAGCCCTGGAGCACTTTGTTGACAAGATTCCTTCTCGTCTCTCCTTTCACAGTGCAGGGCAGAGACATCAGACAAGCCACAGGAGGTGGAGCCAGCATTGTAGAGGGAAGGCCCAGCCCTATTCAGGTCCCAGGTGCAGCTCCTCTCTCCCATCTAGATGCAGATCTCTCTATTCAACAATGGGCTGCCCCAGCCTGTCTCCTGGAATCCTCCATCCCTGTCACTCACAAACCCAGACAAGGAATACACAACCTAGCAGAGGCATGCCTGGACAGTTAGGCAAGGAAATACCTACTTTCTAAAAGTAGTATTTTCAAACACATAATATTAAAACCAACTTTACTAAAAGATGTATTTTATTATTCTGAGTGCAGGCATACTAAATTCAGATTTCTACCATGTTCTCTGAGTCAGTTAGGATTATAAGAATGTAATAATGTATCTGCCCATTCTGGCCTATGGAGAACAGGTAGCCTTGCAACATTAAAAAATGAAAATGGCTGTAGTTCACTATTGGGACATGTTACACACACCAGAGCATGTCCTCTCTTATACTTACAATGCCCCCTTGGGCCTATCATGGGGGTGTCTAATATGAAGCAAGGGGAAGGTTTAGGGACTGGCAAGTGGGTGGACTTGCCAAGTCGACATGGCAGTTCTAGACTACACACAGGCCTTGCAATGGCAGGCTCGAGACACACTTTACAAGCTGCTTCTGTGGGTGGCACAACCAGTGCTGCAAGCCCACCAGCAGCATTTGATTTTCAAGCCCTGGGCACACATGGTGCACTGTACTAGGGGCTGACAGGTAAATCAAATAACCCAATCATGGAATCACCAATTAGTACATCAATTTAACATAGGGAGCACTTGCACTGTGGCACTGAATAGCAGTGACACAGTGCCCACAGCATATAACCAGCAAAAACATATCAAAACAGAGGAGGCAATCCGTCAAAAATGGAAGGGAGACTCATGCCAATGATGCCAGGTCTAACACTAATCACCTAATCAAGTTTATTATATCTTGTTTATAAGTGTGCTGAATGAATCATGCCTCTTCGAAAATGTTGGAGTATCTGTGTTTGTTCCTGTTTCCATTCCATGCTACAAAAGTAGGTGTTATCAATTGATATAACATTTTTACACTCTTAACATAATGTCGCAAGTATGTTCTTCAGAAATTCAAGAATTCCATTAATGCTGTACTTTCCGTAGAGAATTTGAGGGTTCAAGAGACCCACATTTTAAGAAGAATCCAGGGGCGAGTGCTCTCCCTTCAAATCATAACTTGTATCTTAAAATTAGGGGTGGGTGGAGTTTGCCTAGTCACACTACGCAAAGTCCTGCAAAATGGCAAAAAATCTCCCTGAGCAAGCGGAATTCTGCTAGCTCACGGAATTGCTTGTTCCACCTGCTACACTAGAGCTGCAACTTTGATGCTAGTGTGTGAAGGACGGGGCTTCCATGCGAGTTCACATGGCCCTTGTTTCTAAAACGTCAGAGACCGATCAGAGCAGCAGATGAGGAGAGAGAACCTCCTGGTCACAGGAACTACACTGGGATTGCGCTTGAGAAAGTCATGGATGCAAAGACCTCCATCAAGCATCACAGCTAATTTTTGATGGTAGATATGGGGAGAAAGCACACCTGCCCAGCCTCGACAGAGCTCACAAATTCTTTGGGCTTATTGATGTGTTACCGAATTTGAGCTTCAACTCGGGCCAGGAGCATCGTGCCAGAATGAGTACTGCCCTGCATATTTATCAAAGAAGATTCCATCGTTTTGTGCAATACCTCTGCTCAACTGGACTGGAGTACTTTCTACTGGCTAATCAGTAAGTGCTAAGTCGTTGGGTAAATGTATAGTGCTTTTCCTACACTACAGCTGCGTAAAGGGCTGGAAGAGTTGTCCCCAGTGACCATGTGTGTCTGTAACTTAGTCACTGCACTGAAAGGAGCCGGGGTCCCTCGAGTGAGCTCTCCATCATAGTGGGTAAAGGACGGGAAGACGTTGTATACCACTAGTGTGTGTGGGATAGGAATTCCATGCAAGTTCACATGCCTCTTGTTTATAAAAGATCAGAGGACGATCAGAGCAGCAGATGAGGAGAGAGAATCTCCTGGTCACAGGAACTACACGGGGATTGAACTCGAGAAAGTCATGCATGCAAAGACCTCAATCAAGCATCACAGCTAATTTTGGATGGTCAATATGGGGAGAAAGCACACCTGCCCAGCCTCGACCGAGTGCATGATATTTTTGGGCTGATTAATGAGTTACCGAATTTGAGCTTTAACTTGGGCACCTGAATTATATCTGTAAGTGCTTCCTGTTGAGGCTTAATATTTGTGACAGGAGCATCATGCCAGAATGAATCCTGCCCAGCATTTCTCCAAGAAGATGCCACCGTTTTTTGCAATACCTCTACTCCGCTTCACCGTGGATCATGGGATTTTCAGCAATTCAGCATTCCGCGCTGAATGCAGAATTGTCAAAATCTCACAAATTCTGGGAGCAGAACAGAATTTACCGCCCACCCTTACTTAAAATATTAACATAACAAAAGCTGTTTGGAATTCTTAAAACTCAACTTCTAAAGCAGTAACTATTTTATCAGTATGTTGTGAATGTTCTTCTGGATTATCATATGTGATTGATATCACCCATATAGGAAACTGCACTTAAATCACATTATAATATCTCAATTATTGTTGCTGAGAATACCCCAGCACTATTTTCTACCCATCTGCTATGTCTATGATTATATATAATTTTTGGATTTTATTTGCATCATTAAACATGTGTGGGAAGCACCCTTTACAACGCAACTTTTACAACGCACTACCATTACGATGCAACTTTTACAACGCAAGTCATTACAACGCATTGCGCTGGAGGGCGCTCTAGGATAGGGAATAGTTTAATTACTGTCCAACATCTCCCCTACTATCCACGGGGACTGGAGTTGGAATAGTAAATTAAACTATTCACTATCCAGCGCCCCCCAACGCAAGTCGTTGTAATGACTTGAGTTGTAAAACCTGCGTCGTAATGGCATGCGTTGTAAAAGCATGCGTTGTAGTGACATACATCCAACATGTGCTTTATTCTCCAAGAATTATCTGGTTTCAAAACCTGGTAAACAGGGGTGGTCATTGAGAGATTATCTATTTTCCGGGAACTGGACACCCTCAGTTGAACAGCATATTTTTAATATATTGTATGCTTGTTTAATTATAACTTTTTATTTTATATTGTATGTGCCACCCTGCATCTGTATCGTGTCATGAGACGTCTTCTTTGTCACTTTATCTTTTTCGATGTTGATTCATTGGTCAATCTCATTTGTATATTCTGCTGTGCCATGTAAACGACTCATGCCTTTTAGCGCAATGTTTTAAAAAAAAAGTTTTTGTCTTATCATAAAATCTAAAAAAAATACATTTAACAAAAAAAATAGATTGAACAGTGACGGAAGCATCTGGATTACTGAGAGAATGTAAATGAAGGGAAAATAGGAAAGTTGTTTGTGGTCACTCAAAGGCTTGAAAAGGGGTTGGTTCACTACCAAAGTTGGGGTACCAGGAGGGTACATTTGAGGGGCAATGAGATGGGGTACTGAGAGTTCAAAAAAGGAGTCAGAGGTACGGGGGTATGAGGATACTGACCGCATTTTGTGCAGTCTAGCTCCTAGCGTAATTTGTAACCCTTCACAGTTCTAAAGTTAAAGATTGTCAAAAGGAAAATAATACTGTATCTACAATCTTTTCGGAATGTCCATCTTTAGTGCCTGGCTGAACCAGTCAGGTAAGGTAAACAGAAGTGTTATGGAGTTTTTACCATTCGTGCATTAGAAGATGCCGTGGATTGTAAATCAGAAACAATTCTTGTAAGTCAGGACAAAAGGTAAGCTTTATGAGGAGTGTACCAACTACCAAGACTCAGAGGCAGAGCAAGAGCATGGGTTTCTGTAATCTTTCATTTTTATTAGTCAATGCATATCGATTAACTGAGAAGTGAGAGCAATTTACAACCAATCACAGACAAGTAGATACATGTACCGTGCTGATCAATCTCACAACTGTCATCATAACATTTAGCTGAGTACGTGCATCATGTGAAGATGATGTTGATTATGTTGCATCACAAGTCTCTCTCCAGTTACCAGCAACAGGTCCTCCCTGACCACAACCACATAAGAGCAGCTTCTCATTTGAGCCAGCACACACACTCAGCAGAATTTTCCAAATCAACACACCTCTCTCCAATCCACAGAGCTGAGTAAGCCTCAGAGTCATCATCATGTTGATTTCCATTTGAAGTCAATAGACTCAATAACTTCCTTCTTCTGGCTATTGAGGTAGTCCCGCCCTGAATCCTTTGATCCTCCTCCTGACTCAGAGTAATAAATCAGTCCAACTCCACCAGAGACCTGTAGTGCACTGCTTTTGAAGAACAAGAACAGAAACAGAATTCAAATATTTTGGGGTCGATTCCGATCCGGTTAAAAGCGCTCCGAATCGTCGTACGGAGCATTTTTCCCCCGTACAAATCGTACCTGTAAACGTCCCGTACGTACGACGAAGTACGATTCATACCAGGAGCCGTACTCCGTAGGAGTCGTACAAGACACCGTACGACTCTAATCTCCGTACGATTCTCCCTCGGAACCCGCTGTACGCGACATTTGTACAGTTGCGGCTGGTTTTTACGACCCAGCAAGTACGATACGTGTCGGGTACGCACCGTACGACCCTTTTTCTATGGGAGCTGAAAGCAGCCGTAAAAGCAGAGTTCGCGCCA
Organism: Lissotriton helveticus; assembly: GCF_964261635.1. Lineage (NCBI taxonomy): Eukaryota > Metazoa > Chordata > Amphibia > Caudata > Salamandridae > Lissotriton > Lissotriton helveticus. The sequence continues at coordinate 871,897,158 of NC_136061.1, read as the reverse complement.
AAACAGGTACGGAACGGCCCCCCCCAGGTACGGTGCATACCCCCCATGATCGCAGGGGTATGCACCGTAACCCTGCGATCATGGGGTGTACGAGCCGTACCCCCATTGTACGATCGGTGTACGAGCCGTACCCCCATTGTACGATGAGCCGTACCCCATGTACGATCAGTGTACAAGCCGTACCCCCATTGTACGATCGGTGTACGAGCCGTACCCCATGTACGATCGGTGTACGAGCCGTACCCCCATTGTACGATCGGTGTACGAGCCGTACCCCCATTGTACGATCGGTGTACGAGCCGAACCCCCATTGTATGATGGGTGTACGGCTCGTACACTGATCATACATGGGGTACGGCTCATACACCAATCGTACAATGGGGGTACGGCTCGTACACCTATCGTACAATGGGGGTACGGCTCGTACACCCCATGATCGCAGGGGTACGGTCCGTACCCCTGCGATTATGGGGAGTACGGACCGTACGGTGTGTATGTGTTTGAGTGCTTTTCTGTACGACTCGCCCTTACCTGACGTGGACGGTACGATTCGCGTCCTCATACCCCGGTCCGGATCGTGCTCGTCGGGTCGTACGGCATGTGTACGAGTCGTACGGTTCATGGTTTCAGCCTTGCAATACGTACGGATCATGACGATTCGGACGGATTCACGGAATACGGATCGTACTTCGCGACTCGGACGGACGGGTACGATTCGTACGGAGAGGGCTCCGGATACAAATCGTCCGGACGTTTTTTTTCCCGAATCGGAATCGACCCCTTTGAGTTAGTTAACTAAAGGGATTTTTATAGACTCTGAAGAACCAGGACAAAGGAGTGGACCCTGCTAGTAAATCTCGCTAAGTGTGAAAGGGCCAATCACCTTCAGGGAAAATGATCACCCATCAGGCCCCAAGCATTGGAAATCCTCTAAATCAAGTTTACAAATTAGTACTTGATCACCCTCACTCACTGTCTTCTACCACATGAATCATCAATCACAACTCATAATCACTCAATAAAATATCACTCATTTGTGCAATAGTTAGTTACCTGTTCAAATCTAAGCACAGTGGTAGGAACACATTTCTACCTCCTCTTTCATGCTAGAAAAACTTTGAATTTTGGAGGTCTTGCAAATCAAATGATCTTTACTGGGGCAGCCCTGCTATGGGATGAAACATAATGACAGGCATGGGATTGGGGGGGCATGTTCTCCAATGTTCTTGAAAGGAATGGGGAGAATACCTCACTGCATACTGGTCTAACTACAATCCGGCCATGCATGCGACTAAAAATGGTGTGGCTGAATAAGTATGACACAAACATAATGTTCCACTAGCTATAGCTTTTTTCTTTTTGGCAAAAAGTTTTGCGGTGGCCTACTCTCAGTCATAGAAGAAGAGTTTGTCCTCAACCTCAGGTGGTTCACCCAGAGGTTGGTCATCATGATCTAACACGCTTGAGTCTGACCAATCACCCTCATTCTCTGCCTGTGGTATTTCAGGAATGGTCCACTTGTGTTATATGAAGTGTTGGTTTATTTTGATCATGGTAAATCTCTTCACCTTTGAGGCAAGAGACTGGTCCATCTGACTGTGACAACTGCACCAGCTGCATTGAACACATGCTTAGCAGACACACCGGCTACCAGACAAGCCAGATACTTTATTGCCAGCCTGCTGTACTCTGGCTATTTGTGTACCTTCCCATAACAATATGCCAGTGGGTTTTGATCCTCATAAGCCCCTCTTGGGCCATCCAGATAGTCCTGGAACATCCTGTGAATGGACTCTGGTGCTGCCACTTGCTTGGCCTCTTTACCCTTTGCCTCTGCACTGGACCTTCAAATTGCAAACAACCCAATGCAGAGGTTCTGGGCGATTGTTGTATTCCTGTTGTTATTGTTGCCACTGGTGTTATTGTTGCTGATGCTTGCAGCTGTCAGGCAATAGGACTGCCCTCTCTGGAAGTTGAAGGTGGCCCCCCAGAAGTTGCGCCCGGGGATGGGACTCTAGTATCCAGCTGTTTTCTTCCAGGTCTCTAGCTGACTGAAAAAATCACGTCTTGTATACTGAAATATCCCCTTCTGAAAAATGAATGAAAATGGGTACTGTTAATCAAAGATTGGGCACAGATGTACTTTTTGGAAGGCACAACGCCTCTTTGCAGCCTTATATTGTTAGCCAAGTGTAGGATTAAGTTCTGAACCAATTTATGCACATCTTCATTTAGACCTGCAAAGATTTCAACCACCCTTTTTAACTGGTCCTGTAGCAGATTCAACAGTGGGATAGCTTGGCCCATTTTACTGTCTTCTATGCTGACATACCTGTGTGAAAATCTCAAAAGGAAGTAGCATCTTGATCAAGCAGTTGACTAGGCCCTATTTTACCAGCACAATGGGCATATTTTTCACAGTTGCATCCCCATCTCTTTGAATGACATACTCATTGAATGGTTTGTACTGCTCAACCAGAGGTTGTCATAGGTTGAATTACAATGTGTTGGCAAATCCTGTATGAGGACTATAACTGATACTCTATTAGCATGCTGACTGATCCTAAACTGCTTCCAGGCTTTAAAAGATTGGCTGAAATGAGTGCAGATTCTTCTGCAGGAAGTCAATACATTGTTGACTATATCTTGTTCCTTTTTTCATTCCTGCACATTGAGGTTGATGCAGTGCATCAACCACATGACCCAGAAATATTTACAATCTGCCATTGCCTTAACTATATTACTGCCATTGTCTGTGGTACAAAAAATCCAATTCTGAGTCTTCTGTGTCACAGCCATTGAAAAATCTTTCTGTGAAAGTTTTCCAAGATGTTTGCAGCAGTATGGGATTTCTCTGTGGCAAACATGGATACTGCAGCATGCCGCCAAACACCGTTAAAATCTTCTTCAGTGCCAAGGCCTATTGACACCTTTTGCCTAACCCCAACAAAGATATTTATTGTACAGTAACACACGTGTAATCAGTGGCTTGACAACTGGTCCACATGTTTGTCCTCAGGTGAAAAGTTTTAACAACACTCTGCTGCTAACCTTTTCCAACCAATTGCAGCACATTGTGATGGAGAGCTGAAACAGTAAATCTGCAAACCTTTCATTTTGGGCAGATGGCTGCCACAAATTCTAAAAACCCCACTAATTCCACAAAAGAAAAAGGGAGGAGGTCCAGCGCTAACCTTTTAGCCACCTTCCCATTGTACAAACTTGCCATTGGGCGGTTGCATTCACATGGCCACTCCTGCCTAAACCTGCCCTTAATAGTAGACTAAATTTGGTTTGCTTCTGCAGCCACTGGTGCATGCAACTTTCAGAGATAAGTTAATTTACCAGCAGGTAAGGAAGCCTGGATTGTTTTCTTCTCTGCAGCCACTGGTGCAGGCAACTTTCAGAGAGAAAGTAATGCACTTGCAGGTGTGGAAGAGTCAATGTGCTTCTTGGGGCTGTTGCTGTGGTGTCTCCATCTGGCTTTTGTGCCATTGTGAGTAAGCATGGGCGTAAAATCCGTTCCGCTCGTGGAATTTGTGAATTTTTGACCAATTCGCATTCCGCGAATCGTGCAAATTTGTCAAAACATTTGCAATTCGCAAGCTTGTGGATTTTTTTGCTTGGTCGCGAGAGTTTTTGTCCGCGAGCACGCAAAAAAGGACGCGAACATGCAATTTCACAACGCGAGCATGCAACTAGCCCATGTACGATCGCATGGGAAACCTCGCGGTAGCCGCGCTGATAAAGCCCCGCGAACATGCAAAAAAAGAAAATTTGAGGATTTTGCAGACCGCAAATTCGCTTTTGCGCGAATTCACGTACCGCAAATTTGCAAATTTCGCCCATACTTAATTGTGAGGTTGCTGGGGAAGGTGATACTGGGGCAGTGCTGTGGACAGGGCTGCTTTGTGTAAGAGCATTTCACCCTCGTCTTCCTCTTCACCTGCACCTCCCACCGTGATCAGAGCTGATCCACTTCTTGCATCACCATCACTACTTGAAGCAATTTTTTTAATGTGTGCCTTCCACTGAAATGCATTTTTTTTTCATATGGGTCGTTTGGCCTCCAGTACTGTAGTGTGAACCAGGTTTCCCCTTGACGAACATTCATATGGCAAATTGAGCATGTTGCAATGGTATCCTCATGTTTGCTACTCATAAAGTAGTCCAAAACTGTGGAGTCAAACTTTCTCAGTGGGCCACTGGTCCCACTGCCAATGCACCAAGAACTGGAGGTTGGTGGATGTGTCGACGATTGACTCTATGGAGAGCGTACTTCTACTGAGGTAGTGAGGTCTCAGCAGGGCCTTACAAACATGGGAGCTGGCAGTGGTGGTGATCCATGTCCCTCAGAGCGGGTTGAATAGGAGGGGTAATTTCGCTCTCCTCTGGGCCAGCTTCCATGACAATTACTGGTGCATCATCTTCATCCCCTTCCACAATTTTAAGGCTTCAGGAACTTTCATTTTCCTGAGCCTCGCCTGGCACGTCTCAGACTTGGGCGGGATCCAATCCGTGCCCAGATCATCAGACTGGGGCTTGGAAAAGATGATAGAGTACACTTTCTTATTCTTGCTGAAGGTCAGGAATCTGGTTCTAACAGAGGAGGTTCTTTCCCAGCAGTAAGTTTAACATCCTGTACTGCTCCTACTTCAGAAAGATCTACACTTACTGGCTGTAGATGTTGTCACTGTGCTCAGTTTCCTGTGATGATTGGGTACTACTTTGCAAAAGAAACAAATCCAACTCAATGTCGCTGCTCATTGGCATCGCCATGATTGTAGTGGTTGTCTCACTGCCAGACATAGGCTTGGGTCGGCAGGCACAAGTTTGTGGGCAAAGGTGTTGGTCAGCACACCGGTGGTGGAAAGCTGCTTCTTCTAACTGGCCCCTGGCCCCTGACGCCACCGGCCCGAGAGCTGCGGCGGGCCAGTGGCGTCCACGGTCTGCAGCGGTAAGGAAGCCAGTCTGACGAGTAGCAGGCGGGAAGCGGAGCTGTGTGGAGTTTGACAAGGGCCAGGAAAGGGAGCTCGTGAGCAGTGAATCGACAGGACAGGACAGGACAGGACACCAGAACGCCATTGCCTCGAGGCGGACGCTAGCGTCTCTACCGCTGCAGCTACCGCTGCTGCTGCCGCTGCCGCATAGGGAAACAGAGGGACACAGAAAATGGCAAAAACGGCAATTGGTAAACGGATTAATTGCCACAACCGAAAAGAAAGCGGTCCACCGGCCGGCCGGTCGCTGGCTCCCATCTGCTCCCATCTGCTGTCGGCTTGGCTGTCGGCTTTGCTCTCTGCGCCGACGGGGGAGCTCGGTCCGCTTTTTCCGGCGGAGGTGCTGTGGACTGGCCACGCGTACGATGAGCAGCAACTACAGGCGGGTGTGAGCGCTGAGTCAAGCGCTGTAACAACAACACCACTGTAGCCTTGCCCCGCCGCACCTGGTCCCCTTACCAAAATCTACCAGCCCGTTGAAGGAGCCGAACCCGCACCCGCTCTGGTTGCAGCACAGCAGTATAGCCGACCGGCCATGTGCGAGAGGGACAGCAGCTGCTGGCGGGTGTGAGCGCTGAGTTAAGCGCTGTGATAACAACACTGCAGTAGCTTTGCCTCGTCGTGCCTGGCCCCCTTACCAGCCCCACCGCTGATGAACTGAGAAAGTCCAGGGGAAGCCAGGAGCCAGGAGCGAGGGATAAGAGCATCTGCGAGCCGGTGAGTCAGCACCAAGGCGGCAAGGCACGGGGGTGTAATCTGCTGACCAGGTTGTTGGCTGAGGCTGGTACTGCCTCAGTCGCTCGGAGGTAAGACGTTTGCCGTGGAACCTGTTGCCAGCTGCTAAGACTGCCCCTGGGCTGTCTCTGTTTTTGCAGCTTCGCAGCCCCTGTCCATTACTTCTGGGCATTTAACACTCACGAGAGGGGTCAGGAGGTGTCTAAGATTCGGCCCCGCTTAGCCCGCAAATAACACCCTGCGGACTCACCATGGAAAACATCAAGCTGCTTAGAAGACTACCATGGAGTAAGGGTACTACTCTCCGCTCCGCCTCTCCCGGGAAGGTTCAAAAGGAGTCGCCACCACCTCAAGACACAACGTTACACTCAGGCGGCCTACCATTGCAATCTCGGATCAGCGACTTCTTCAGAAAAACTCCTTTCCAAAAGGGCTCTCCTTCCACTCATCTACTACGGCCTGACGCAGATTTTAATGCTGACACTCAGAGCGAAAACTATGGCTCTCCTAGCCCCGTTCACATTAAAAACTCAATTCTGGAGAAACCTTCTCTGTCCTCGCCCAAATCCTCTGCCTTACATGAGACATACCAGCTGCATACGCTTTCTCTGGAGGCCGCTTCTACGACCCAGGACAGTCTCTCTGCCTCACTGAGCGCCTCCTCTGCAGCCCTGGGAAATTCATCCTCACCTGTTTTCAGCTCAGACTCCTTAAATACTACTGTATTAAACACTGCAACCAAGCTGCAAGTCCAAGCCCAGGGCTATGGCAGCGTCCAGTTGACACCACCAGATCACCTTGATAACTGCAACGCGGCTAATCCAAATTTGAAGCCCCAACTTCAACACAGCCCAAGCTTACGTTCAGGGGCTCCCTGAATTGGACATAATGACCATTCATCTTCAAACAAGAGTTTTAATTATGATGATTCTTCCTTACCTAACAAACTATCAAACCGATTCCTGGCCTCCTTAGAAGCCCGAATCGAAGATTCACTTGCTCACTCACCGGGCTTTAGCCCGCTCTCAAACTCTCTTAGAACATTAACGGAGGACCGGGAATCTCCAGTGTTTACCTCCTTGGACACCACAAACTCTATCTTGGTCTCACTGATATCTCTGCATGCAAAGCAAGACGCAATAGCTAAAACCACGTTATAGCAGTCGCAGAAAATGGAGCTGCAGGTCGACTTAATGCAAACTCTGGCCTCAGCACAATCGGACCTGGGCTCCAGGATAACCTCTCTTGAAGGCTTGGTGGCGCTAATGGGCACTACGAATTCTTGCCCTTGCTCTCCAATAATCAACACACTTTCGTCTCTCCCCGAAATCTTGAGTGCAATCTTGAAAATTGTGAAGTGCCATAACAACAGAGAAGGACCATTAGAGCCCACACGAGAGTCTCATCTTTCTTTCACCGTTGAAGAGCCCTCATGCTCTGCCATAGTACCCAGTCCATCCCCAGAGAGAAAAAATACTTCCCCTTGTGTCGGTCCAGTCACTACAAGTCCAGCCCGCTTTACACCGGGGATTAGTCCCTGCCCCCCCAAAGCGGGCTTTAAACCCACTGAAGTTACTAGTCGAACACCAATGCAATTATTCACTACATGATCTGTCTGCTCTGATACTGTCCATATGGACATGGCCCACAGCTTTCCTAATGCCTCATTGAAACCTTCATTGTCAAGGAGGGAGAAAAAGAAACTCAAAAAACAATCTAAAAAACAACGCTTAGCGAAAAGGAGAGCGGGGCTTGAAGGCTCAGCAGCACTCAGTTTGCCAGCCATTAAATCAAAGGGTCTCCCTTATTTCCCCATTTTCAACTTGCCTTCAAAATCCAAAACAAAAACTACTGAAACAAGCACGACTGCCGTGGGTTTAAAGGTCACCAGTGAACAGCCCGGTCTATCAATCCAGGGAGGTCCTGGGGCCACAACAGCCATCGAATTAAACTTCCCCCCAACAGCGAATGATCCATTGTCTAACAAAATCACAGCATCAATTATCCACGATCAAAGACTTAGGAATCAGACCATCACTGTACAGTCTGCTGCAGCAATACCAGAAACACGGAAGAGTCAACTTAAATGTCAGGTAATGGCGAAATCATCGAACGCGGACCCGCAAAGTGCAATAGAGGGCGATGCAACAAGCCGCTGTGCTTATCATCTATCTGAGGACCCATCTAGAGCCGGTTGGCTTTCCACAGTGCACATGCAGAGGCCCTGTCCGCCCCAATTGCCACAAGTATCAGAAACAGTAAGCCACCCGGGGGGGAACAATCAGCCACCTGAAGCTCGCTTCCAACTTCTGACGGCGCCTGCACCTTCAAATGACCCTGTTAGGACCCAGAATCACCAGAACCTGGAAAAGGGAGCAGAACTAGTATTTTTTCCTCACTACGAGCATAAGGGCTCATATGATGTCCTCAATAGAGGCAATCTCATCTGTCTATTCAATTGTGTTCCAGCGTTGTCTGGGGTCACTTCCTCAGACCTTATATCGCTCAAGTTTTTAACAATACCAGGAAAAGGGGGCTCAGAGGCCACCACTACATGGTGGTCCCAGGAATCCATTAGGAATGCAATCCTTAGGGAAGTCAATTTATTTGAAAATTGGGGCATCGAAATGTGGGTTCCTACCCATCAAAAATATCCCCACGTTCTCCTCCCCCAGGCCCCAGTGAAGCAGTATACTAGCGTACTGAAGGGGTCCCGGGGCGCAACCCATGTTTGGCTTCCGAAAGCGTAGAAAGTGTACAATCTCTTAAACATCGCATGTCATAACAACCAACGTCTGATAAGCTGCAAATCTAACTGCTCTGCCTTCTATACAAACGATATCCGCCACGGCTATCCTGCCCTTGAGCCTCTTACTAATTTAGTCCAGCAGCGCTCCTCCTAACATGGGCGCCAGCCGGTTCAACCCCAAATTTACCATCACATCCTGGAATGTGGCCGGGCTAAAGTCAATTCTTGCCTCAAAATCAGCCGTGGATTTCCTGAACAAAAGCGATATCATATGTATCCAGGAGACTTGGGGGCAGATTTATGAGGCTCTTGCGCCTCTTTGCGCCGCAATTGCGTCACGTAATGTGACGCAATGGCGGTGCAAACAATGCGCCTTATTTACAACGTGACGCATCTAGGAGATGCGTCACGTTGGAAACCCCTGCACCATAAGGAGGCGTTCCTGCGCAGGGGGGGGCATTCCTGCGCAGGAACGCCTCCTAAAAGTGGCTGAGTGAAATCTATGAGATTTCACTCAGTCACTTTCTACGTCAATTCCCTACGCCTGCTTGAAGCAGGCGTAAGGGTGACGCACCATACATTGAACAGGTGGCCCCTGTGCATTGCAGGAGTCATGTCGCGCTTGCGACATGACTCCTGCAATGCGCCGCCCGTGCGCCGAGAGATGCGTCACGCATCTTCACTGCCTTACACCATGGTGCGCCGCATTGTAAATGCGGCGCACCATGGGTGGTGGAGCAGTGGCGCACTGTGGCGCACATTAACTGGCGCATCCCTGGGGATGCGCCAGTTAACATAAGTCTGCCCCTTAGTCTCTATCTCCATCGCCTCTGCTTGGCTATTACGAATTTTTTCAATGAGCCGTCCAGGCCAACCCCCACGGAAGACCCTCTGGGGGCCTCTCAATTTACATTAAGCACAGCTGCAAGATAACGGTCACACCTATTCCTCTGAACCTGACAACAGGGCAGACAGTACTTATCACTGGCCTCTCATTGTCAGGTAGGGCCCTCCCAATTCTCCTAATCAATTGTTACCATAATATAGCGAAAACCACAAAATCAACTGCAACTGATCTACTGGTAAAACATCTGGAAGATCTTCTACTGGAATTCGCACTTACGGAGGTACTGTTATTAGGAGACTTTAACATCAAAGACCTTGCAACTAATGGTCTCCTAGCAAGGAAAACTAAAGAGCAGGAAGCGATGACTATTTTCTAACAACTTACAACCTCCGGTCAGCTCAGCAAATTATACTGGAACAGCACCCGGGTGTTAATTTTTTGCCTACATTCAGAAACATCTCAACTATTGATTATATTTTCTTATCACCGCTTTTAGGCAAAAATCTGGCCAGGATGGAGATTCTCGATCGTATGGAGAGGGACCACAACCCCCTAACAGTAACAATGCATCTGCAAATGCCAGTTGTCATGGAAACAACAGAAGTGGGGCAATCATCGCGGGCCGAACTCCACACCTTGGCTAGAAGAATGAAATGGGATTCACTAGGCTCTGTCAAGGTGGGAATTTGGCTTAAGGCCGAAATACCTAACTGCAGACTAGAGGCCCCCACAGAGTTACATCACCTGTGGGAAAATGCCATTGTTAAATTACAGGATCTCTTGGTTGGCCGCGTGGTTCAGCCCAGATCATCTGGGCCACGTCCGAAGCAAATTCATGATCCAGCACTAGCCTCCCAAAGAAAGACCCTCAGGAGGGCTGTGCGCCGGCACAAACTGATCGGAACTGTACATACTGCCAATAACGTGGCATCGCTGCGAAAGACCTTCAAGAAATCCTTATGGGAAACCAATAAGTAAGTAAGTAAGTAAGTAAATAATTTATTGTGTTTGGTTAATTAAAACCTTTACAATGTTGAATACATTCAAAACGAACTAAAAAATGAAAGAGGTAGCCTTTGATAAAATACATTAACATTCTTTAAAACATAGTTCCCCTTTTTTTTTTAAAAACAGTATTACATTGTCAGTAGTCTGAGCCTTTTCTTGCTCATCCGTCTTTCATTGTATGGCTGGGGGGGTCACAGTTTTTTCAGATTTCATGATTAGGATGCTTGCCTTCTGTAGGAATTAGGCGGCCCTTCAGGCTGATGTGAAACCAAGAGACTCTGAGTGGGTAAAAATATTCAACCTGCTTAAGGGCAATAGCCAGTCCAAGTTTTGGACCTACATGAACAAACTCCGTTCCACGAACAAAATGAGAGGAAACACGGTTTGTGAAGAAGATTGGGCCCTGCACGTGTCCCAACTATATCGCAGTGATACCTCGGACCCAGTGGTGATTGGACTAGAAGATCGTGTTGAATCCACTCAAACAGAAACTCATGAGCTGACCACTGCAGCCGAGGTCTCTATGCATCTGCGAAATATGAAAAACAACGGTGCTCCAGGTCCCAACGGTCTTCCGGCTGGGGTATTTAAATGTGCCCTGGAACAGTGGGCGGTCCTCTTGACTCCTCTATACAACAACGTGTTCAGGACATGCCAGCTACCAGACTCGTGGTTAGGCTCGATTCTATGCTTCATATTCAAGAAAGGAGACCCCACGCTTCCGGCTAATTACCGACTCATCGGACTGTTAGATCTTGAGGCAAAGGCATACGCACGATGTCTTAGGGTGCTTGAAAAATGGGTTGCTGACAACAACATAATACCATACTACCAAACAGGGTTTCGGGCATCGGCCTCCACAATAGACAATATCACCACTCTAGCCATCCTGAGTCAACAAGCAGCCCAAAAAACCATCTTCCACTTTACTGCTGCTTCATTGACTACAGCGCGGCTTTCGACAAAGTGTCTCGGAACACCTTGTGGAGGAAACTGAATAAGTGGGGGATCCCAGAGAGTCTCCTAGGAGCACTCATCTCCCTGCACAAGAACACATGGGTGCACATCAAAACCGGCCCAAAGACAGTCTCTTCAAGAATTAGTGTCGCTGACGGGCTAAAGCAAGGCTGCGTTCTTGCCCCTCTCTTATTCAATCTTTACACAGCCGATCTTGGAACATTTTTAGAGAACAGCAATCTCCTCCCGCCAAAACTCGGCCCTGTTAAAAAGTCTCTGCATATATTACAATACGCGGATGACATTGTAATAATGGACCAAGCCAAATCGGTTCTCCAATGAGCGTTAAGTACGCTCCATATATACAACATCGCTAATGCCTTGAAAATCAATCAGGCAAAGACCAAGGTACTGATATTTGGCAGATGTAAGAATAAGAAAAGCTTAAGGTGGAATATTGGGCCTGCCAGGATCAACACAACCGTAAAATATAATTATCTGGGAGTCTGGTTCAACGAGACGTCTAGACCTGCAGCTAACCTAGCTGCCTTGCTAAAGAGAGCAGGAGCAATCACATACTCCCTGACTCGGTTGAACCTGTCCCTGTGCAGTCCCTCTGCAGAAGCCATTCTGAAGGTGATCAAAGCTACTCTTCTTCCTGCCTTAACCTATGGGCATCAGGCCTTTCCTGGGGCATGCTCTGCTAGTCTTGATCTCGCCCAAATCTCCACCTATAAAAAAAAATTCCACCTCCCAAGTTCCATTCAGCGAGCAAGACTACGTTTGGAGCTGGGCCTACAAAGACAATCAATTTACTGCGAGGCCGATACCCTGAAATATTTCATAAGGTTATTAAAAGCCGGTGACAACACTTTAAAATCCCAGCTAAAAGAAACCTTTTCCAGTCCTGGCAACCCTTGGAACACTCAGATTGCAAAGGCCATAAGAGTGCTAGAGATGGACAACGCATCCCTTATTTTAGATACCATTCCATACTCAGCCTGGAAAAATGCCATCAACAGACAGGTCAAATTAATTTCCCATTGCATGGATCTGCACTCCATAAAAACAACTTCCATTTTGCTTCCACTGAACTCTTCGTATCTTCCCTGGAAACCGCAAGCCTATTTAAAGGAAAACTTAAATGCAGTGGCACGGAACAATATTATGTTCATGCGACTTTTTGGCTTGCGTTCAACGGCTTTTAACAGATGGGCTCCAACAAGGGAGGGGGGGCCCTGCAGACTGTGCAATTACCACTCTGAGTCATGGCTGCATCTCCTGTGTTGTTGCCCGGCCCTAGCTGCCCCAAGAAAGTCTCTCTTAAAACCCTTGTATTTAAGATGGGGCATTAGGACATGCTGGGAGGCTTCAGCCTTTTGTTTCGCGTCTACTGGCACTCAGGTGCTTGCAAGGTCGGGAAAATTTGTGGGACTCTTGGACAATCTTCTGTTACCTTCTTCGGCCCCCGCTCTCCTACGTCTTCCCCCTCAAAAACTCATTACAGACTTTTTCTCCCCCGTGGTTTAGCACTTTTCATTTTTATTATCTTTATTTTGGCGTAGCAAAATGTTTATATCGGCAATTACAATACTGTTTTTTTTTTAGATGCACAACAGACACTAAGCTAAGAGAGCTGTTTCTCAGCTTTGTGTCTCTGTTTTCTTCCTTTTACCTTAAACATGACAAATGTGTTAACGCTGATTTTTTTATATATGTGCTAATGCTGTCTTTTATAGCAATGGTTTTAAGTAACTGTGCTAAATTAATAAAACTTCAATCTATAAAAAAACTTCACTGGCCCCTTTCCTGACAGCCAATTTCTTTGGGGGCACCTTGATGCTGTCAGTTGCCAGTGGCACTAAGCTCCACAAGTGGAAGAGATTGGCGAACTAACGTTACGTCCTTTGTGTTTATGTCACTTTGTACAGGCATTCTGTCTGGCAGTACTCCAGGTGATGTCTCTTGTGCACCTAAAAGTAAACAAGCAAATAAAACATTTAGTGACTCTTCTTACCACAAACCAACACCTATACTACCCTCACATACATTGTTTGTTTATAGGGGTGTTTGTTGTTGGGTTGGAGGGAACTGATAGATATGTATGTTGATATGTTGTACATTTCCTGAACAACAATGAAGCATTGCAATACTGTAAGACTATATCCAGTGATGCCCTCATGTTAAATAATCTTTACTATTGTTTTAGCTATCACATTGTATAATATCACTGTTGGAATGCCAGTGCTTTTGTGTACTATGTTACATACCAAAATCAATAAATAAAAATTGACAAAAAAACAATTAGTGAAATGTGGCACTTGTGCAGTAGTAATCGAGAACAGACAAAGACAATATAATTTAGTGTGCTTAAGTACGTTTTTATCCGTAATAATTATCAACAATAGTGACAATAGTGTATCCATTCCAAAGTCAAACCACACCACCAAAACTTAAATGTTTCATTTCGAATCAGGAGAACAACAAACAGATGTAAATGTTTGATTTATCTGCATCAAAGCCAGGGAGACACATATTGCAGTCAGGGAGGTACAGGGAAAAATTTAATAATTCTAAAAAAGATGAATGCTGGAGAGCACTTATGGCAGGCAAGGGTGCCCAGGGAAAATGAAATAATCCTTGAAAAGTGAAAGCTCGTGGGTGTGCACCTATGGCAGGCAGAGGATCCAGGTGAAAATGGAATAATACTACAAAATGAATACTGTTGTGCGGGTGTGCAGCTGTGCACCTATGGCAGGCAGGGTGAAGAGACAGTGGGAATATGCAAAAACAATTTTTATAAATAAACGTTTTTAAAAAACATTTAAATAAAAATAACAAAAAATTATTTAAATAATTTGCTATTCAATATAAGCATGGTCTACTTTTATAACCAAGGGCTTCAAAATGGCTATTGAGAATTACCATTATCTCACAGTTCTTTCATAACCAACAAGATCTGTGAGTACATTTCTTTCACCGTACTATAACGGGCTATATTGTGTGATACTTTGGTGTCATTTATGTGCAAGCACATGATATTGGCCATTTTTGAGTGCTCTTCTTTTTTTCCCTACTGATGTACATGTTTTGTGCCTGTCCATTTGTGTCTTTCTTAGGACTATTGTGGCATTACTGTCTGAACTGGGGTGGCGTGGTGAGCAAAATAACGATGAATTAAACCCAGATCTGTGACTGGGGGTGAATGTTTTGCCAATGTGCAACATTCCGTCCATCATCTTGTGTGTATTGCTGTTCGTCCTATGTGTGAAGGGTGTGCCCAGACGTGGGTCCCGTGCTCATAATGCCACTGAAGTCAAGCTATCCTGGCGGATGACAGCTGATAGCCAGGAACCGGTCCTAGGATGCTTGATTCCGGTCCAGGGAAGACATGGCTTGACAGTTTGGGCTGGACTGTTCCCATGAGGCACAGGGTCAAGACTGATTTGCATATGGCCATATCTTAACTGGGGTGGCGTGGTGAGCAAAATAACGATGGATTAAACCCAGATCTGTGACTGGGGGTGAATGTTTTGCCAATGTGCAACATTCCGTCCATCATCTTGTGTGCATTGTTGTTCGTCCTATGTGTGAAGGGTATGCCCTGACGTGGGTCCCCTGCTCACTACGCCACTGGAGTCAAGCTATCCTGGCGGATGACGGCTGATAGCCAGAAACTGGTCCTAGGATGCTTGATTCCGGTCCAGGGAAGACATGGCTTGGCAGTTCGTGTTGTACTGTTCCCATGAGGCACAGGGTGAAGACTGATTTGCATATGGCCATGTCTGAACTGGGGTGGCGTTGTGAGCAATATAACAATGGATTAAACCCAGATCTATGACTGGGGGGGAATGTTTTGCCAATGTGCCATATTCAGTCCATCATCTTGTGTGTATTGCTGTTCACCCTATGTGGGAGGGTATGCCTAGACGTGGGTCCTGTGCTCACTATGCCACTGGAGTCAAGCTATCCTGGCGGATGACGGCTGATAGCCAGAAACCGGTTCTAGGATGCTTGATTCCGGTCCAGGGAAGATATGGCTTGGCAGTTCGGGCTGGACTGTTCCCATGAGGCACAGGGTCAAGACTGATTTACATATGGGCATGTCTGAACTGGGGTGGCGTGGTAAGCAAAATAACGATGGATTAAACCCAGATCTGTGACTGGGGGTGAATGTTTTGCCAATGTGCAACATTCTGTCCATCATCTTGTGTGTGTGGCATTACTGTCATTATTTGTGAAATTTCTAACCAAAGGTGAAATATGATCACTCTTTGAGGTTTTCCAAGGTGCAGGGAAAGGAACAGGGACACATGAGATCCCTCAATCTAGGATAGGTATGCCATTCCCCCATGACTTCAGGTCCATTGTGATTCAGTTCTGTAATAATAGCTTCTCACACGTTAACCTGCTCTGAATGCCTACCTTGCCACTATTATTATGTGAATTTCCCCTTGACATTATCTTCAACCATGGACTTATGTCCCTCCCAAAACTCTAACTAGACAGTATTTGGCTGCCACTTCTCATCAGAGCTGCCCTTTTCCATTGTTTCTACTATATTCACAAGCCTTTAGAATTTTCATAGCGCACTGTTTTACAAATTGAGATCTGAAATACTATCTACAGGAGCTCAAGCATATCATTTATTTCACAATGTCCACTTCAAATAGTCCCATACCATCAGCCCTTTTTAAATGTTTCATGCAAGACATCGCACGCCTTATTTTCAAAACTGTAAACACCACCTCTTCCCTTAAAACTGGACTAATATCACAAATTAGTACAAAGTGGAACCTAGACCCCAGCAACCTATTGAAATCTCAGTCCCAGACCAGTCTCAAACCTCCTATTTCTAGGGGAAAAAAATTAGAAAGTGGCTGCCTCACACCTCATTATGTACATTTACAATAACACCCTTGTTAATAACTTCTAAACTCGACTCCTTTTGAAACACAACACAAGACAACCGCACTTCAGGTACTAGATGACATTAAAAATCCTTCAAAAGGGAGGTGCTTTTTATTGTTTGATCTCTCAGTCAAATGTGGCATCCCTTAATTAGTTATCCATTCTCCATACTGCTGGAAGGTGGGTCAAGACCTACAGAATGCATCTGAGGCTGTCTTCATCTGGGGTCAATAGAGTTGGAGAGCACGCCTGGTAAAGATCTTGTTCTGACCCAGATATTCTGCAAGGGATATGTCATGAGCGAGCCCCAGTAGGAAGACCCGGTAACCCTGGGGGACCATCAACACACGGGCTGTCCCAGGTCCAGGAACCATAGGTTCACTATGTAGGAGGTTGCTCTCCCACTAGATAAAGTGATCTCCAGAGGTATTACCAGCTACTTGGGCTTCAGGTTGCCACCTCAAGCCCTCTAGAGCTGGGCCCTCACTCTGCATCTTGAAGAATTCCTCCCAGGTGAGCCCACCATCAATTTGCCATCCACAAAGCTCAGGAGGACTCCCAAGGTGGTATTGTCCTCCCTGGAAGGTTCCAGGCAGCTTCTTCAGGCAGCCCATCAACCTGTACTGTGGGGTGTCGGGGCTGGTTTCCCATGCCCCCTGGCCTTCCCCCTCTTGGCAGCTGCCTGGGCCATTCCTCCTGGCTTCCTAAAGTCTCCTCTTCAGGAACTATGGATTGTGTGGTCATTCAGACCCACTCAGACAATCCTAACGACTCCAGGTGTGACCCAGGCCCCACGTCCTTCCAGACAGTGTGCTCTAAGTCATTGCATTACAAATATTCTACAGGCATGACTGGGCTAACAGGGTTTTTAGAGGACCCCACTCAAAGGGAACCAGAGCCACTGGGTAGTGGTTGGGTGTGACTTTGACCTGGTGGAATGCATTAGTAATTACTTGGTCTGAGGACCCCAGATGACATTTCACAGTAGTCATACTGACTCATGTGCTCACAGAGGTTCTACTCTTTTCCCATTGATGGTGACTCACTGCCTACACCAAGTATTGGCAGACATAAGGGTTTTTGGCACCATCACTCTATTCCCTAGGGACACTAAAGTAACTTCTGTCCTCTCCCCGAAGCTTACTGGGCCCACCTCCTCCCCAACCACTACACTCTCCAACCTAGTCGTCTGCCCACTTTTGGGGGGATATGCCCTCTTGGGACATTTGGTGTCTCCCTTGGAGTACCCATACCTATAGCACTCAGTACACTGCGGGGAAAAGCACCCTGTCTGCTTAATATAGAAGCCCTTTCTCTTTGGGTCAGATTGGGTCTAGTTACTGTTCCCTTGGAAATAAGTTTGGGGCCTTTAGAGAACTCCTTCTTTTTGAGTGTTTCTCCCCTCTCATTCTTCTGGTGGGACCCCCGACCACCCTTTTGGGAGTCCCCATCAGATACCTTCTTGTGAACCCTGGTGCTGAGCCAATGGTCTGCTTCCTTAGCAGCTCCCTGGAGTCAATCAGCTTATTATCTATTAGGTGTAGGCAAAGCTCTGAAAAACAATTACGGGACATATACTCTCTTGCAAACAGATTGTAAAGTACCTTGTAACCATTGAGAACACTGCCCTTCATCCAACCATCCAGTACCTTGCAAAAGGAATCCACAAAATTCACCTAAGACGGCTCGGGCACCTTCTGGATGTCCCTAACTTTTTCCTGCACTTCTCTCGGGTGAGTCCCAACTTTGCGACAAGGATGGATTTCATGAGGTCATACTTCACCTCGTCTCTTTTCTGTAGTGTGAGCAAGGAAACCCTCCCCAGTATAGGCATATTCATCCTGATACTTGCTCCCCAGTGGTCCTCTGAGACCATGTGCAGTCTTAGGGCTACCTCATAGGATGAGAACCACTTCTTAATGTCATCCCCCACCACATAACTAGACATCAGGTCTTTAGGAATACAGACCTTCTTATCACCCTGCAATTCATTTGCTTGCTTTGCCTTGAGTTCCAGCTCTTTAAGATTAAGCTCATGGGGTATTCTCCTATACTCCAGGGCCAGTTGCCTTTCAGCCAAAGCCCTCTCAACCTTTCTCTCCTCTGCTTCCAATTGTAATATTCTGAGCTGCAGCTTGAGCTCCTTCTCAGGCTTTTTGTCCCACAGCTCCTTTGGGGGCAGACCACAGGAAGACTCACTGCTTTCTGCCTGACGATGAGTGCCACTTCTGTGGTTGAATTCTCATCCTCCTTAAAGTGCTGCAGCTCAGGACCTGTGCCGCGGTCTTCCTCTTGCTTCTCCACTTCATCCTTCCCCTCCTTATCCTCAGCTGCCAGTGATTGATGAACCTCTACTCAGCCTTCTGAGACGTTTGAAGTTTCAGCAACCTGGTGTTCCTTTGTGCTCAGCCATAGTGTAATTATCCAGGTTGGCAAGCTCAAATTCCATCCTTGCAGGTGTAGCCACAGTCATAGACAGTCAAGTAGAATGAGAGGGAATTTGGAAAAAGCAAAAAGATCCTATCATGGAGAATTTAAAAGAAACTTGCAATGGTATCAAATTATTTATCTGGGATTTTTATGTTGCACACGATCATCGCATGGCACTGCACAAACACAGGCACTGAATCTCACAGCTGAACATCAATGTAGGAAATTGCATTACTGGTTGTGAGGGGTAAACCCCTACTGAAGCAGCGACCAAAATTCTTGTCAGGGTGAGACAAAAGCAAACTCCAAATTAACCTGTGCTCAACCCTCTGGTAGTTTGACACAAAAGCAGTCAAGTTTAACTTAGAGGCAATATGTTAAGAATGTATGCAGCACTTGAACAGTAAAAAAGTGAAAACACAAAACAAAAAAAAAATCTCCCACCAATTTACAAAAATAGAGACCATTTCATACATTTTTTACACCAAAATGACAACAATCCAATTAGTAAAACTGGAGATCTGCAACTTTAAAAGTTAAGATAAAAATAGTGCTTAAAAGGACACAGAGCTAACTGTGGCTATCTTGCAGTGACAGATCAGGATAAAGTCACAATTTCAGGCTGACCACGATAGAGCAGGGACCAAGTTAGACCCAATGAAAAATGCCCCTTAAGTCCTAAGTGCAGAACATTGCACATCACAGTCCTGAGAAGTGATATGAGGTCTGCATCGAAGATGTGTCACTAGGAGTGGGTGAAATTGGCGGTATTTGATTCTGCATAATTTTGCAACAGGGTGAAGTGGGCATTTGGTGTTATTTTATTAGTGCAAACTGCTCCCTCACATCCAAAAATGGATGCGCGGGTGCATTTTGTGCTAAGAAATAGCGCTGCCAAATTCACTGCAGTGCATACCCCTCGACGCCTTTACATACTCTGCAGTAACCAATGAGTATATATAAGGGCACTGAGAAGCATGCACTGCATTGCAGTCAGTGGCTTCTAAACAGGGCCATAAGAGGTAGCTGTCCCTCTATATGTAAAAATCGCAGCAGATTAAACCGTAATCTGCATTGGTTTTTAATCTTAGAGGGACTGCTCCCTTTTCCAGTTCAACACTGCAGATTAGTTCTGCCGGCTGAGTGGCGGAATATATTAGAAATTCTGCATTACAAGAGTAACTCGGAATTACAAAATTCCTCAGATTCTGCCAGCGGAATTAATAATTACACCCAGGCCTATGCATCAACCAGCAGCGGTTTTGATGAACTGTGAAGATATATTTTGGGTTTGCATCAAGCTGCATCAGTTCTGGTAGAAGCCCCAGTTGAACTGGCAGAGCCCTTTTAGCCCCACTTCTAAGTGTTCAGACATGAAGGGGCACCACTTGGGGTTGGGACTCACAACAGGCAGAGTCCATGTGCATGGGTGAAGATGGATGGATCCTTTTCTGTCCCTGAGGCTCTGATCATGAGGCCAGACAACTAGCAATTGGAGTTACTCTGGTAGTCCTGAGATCAAGATTTAGATCCAGTCCTTCTCACTTTTGCAGCAAAGCAGAAAAGTAGCAGGACAGTCCTTCCTGCAGCAGCATAGCAAACCTTCTTCCGATTCTTCCACAGGTCCAGAGGTGTAGTGAAGAGTTGAGTCTTAAGGTCCACTATTTAAACCTGGTGACCAAATTGAAGTGGGAGAAGCTTCTAGAGTGCTCCCCTGAAGAGGTGTCTAGAATTTCCTGCCTTCAACTTGCCTGGGGGCACAAAAGACTAATGTGAACCATTATTGTGAGTGTGCTCATGCAGAGTCTTTGTGATGTGCAAGTGTGTTGCATGACAGCTCCGCTCCCTTTGAAGTCAGAGCTGGTCCATCCTGCCAATACTTATTCCCTCTTTGTCTCACTCTTTAGGAGTAATACACAAGACCGATTGCCAGATACACCTAGTTATGTGACCCAGGACAACAAGCTGCAGGCACCAAATTTTTAGGAGTAGAAAATGACAACTTTCTAAAAGTGACATTTTCAGAATTATGACTTGAAGTCCAACTTTACCATTACAGAGGGTTTTAGATTACAAGTCATTAGAGACCAAACTCAACATTCCTGCCTGCTTCCAATTGAAAGTTAGCACTTAAATAAATTTAATAAAGTAACCCAATGTTATTACATGGTAGAGATAGACCTTGCTGGAGTGAGAAACAAATTTAAGAGTGTTTCACTACCAGGTCTTATAAAAGTTAAAAACACATGTCCAACTTTTTAAATATGGGCTGATTAGGACCTACCCTATGATTGATTTATATGTATCAAAAAGGAATGTTCAGGCCAGAATACAGTTTTATCTTGTGAGGTTGAAATGGCAGTTTACAACTGCACTCACAGGCTGCAATGTCAGGAATGAGACATGTTTAAAGGTCTACTTAGGTGGGTGGCACAATGTCCGCTGCAGACCCACTAAGGCCATTTAATTTACAGGCCCTGGTTATAAAAAGTACCACTTTACTAGGCTCTTACAAGTAAATTAAACAAGCCCAATGGGTGTGAACCAATTTCAACATGTTTAAAGCAGAGAGCATAAACATGTCAGCATTGGGTAGCAGAAGTAAATAGTGAAGAGTCCTAAGTCCAACAAAAATGAATCCAGCAGAAACAGGAGTAAGGCAAAAAGTTTGGGGGATGACCAACCTACGGCTGATAAGTCTGACAAAGATGTAGGTCACAAATTGTTACTCACTACAAGTGAGTGCCATCACAGGGATGGTGGCTAGCTAAGGTCAGTAAACCACCATGTCTGTGATCACATATTGCAATAGACTACTTTTTTTTAAATACAGCCCATTTTCATCAAAGTTTAAAGAGAGAAAAAAAAGTGTGTCTTTTTTTATTAGTTTATTTGAGAGGTTGCAGTTGTGTTGTGCACCACTGCTTACTGCCAAACAAATGTTTTTGAACATTTACTAAGTTGAGGAGAATGAGGTACTACCACAATTTTGGGTTGGGTAACTTTGCATTGGTTTAAGATCACTATTTTGGTACTGAACATTGATACATATGGAAAGGAATTGCTATTTGGTAAGGACGCTTACAGCATGCCCCTTCCAAATAGTAATTCCTTATCCATTTCCAAACCATTTTTAGGAGTCAATAAAAAGTTACTGACTCCCAAAATATGTTTTGTACATTGGTAATAGCAGTTTTCACAAACTCCAAATCAGAAGGTTTGTGACCAGAAAACAGCTTTGTATCCTTAGGGGCAGATTTACAAGCCCCTTGCGCCACTTTTGCATCACTTTTGCGTCACTTTTAACATGGGAAGAGTGATGCAAAAGTGGTGCAAGAGGCTTGTAACTCTGCCCCTTAGTGGGGTAAATCCGCCATCTATTACTGAAATTTTCAACCTAGAAAGAAGATATAATAGATTGCGGTAGCCCCAAAATCACCCCATAGTATCTTTGTTACAAGGTGCGGATTTATAGTACTGGTTATTTGACAAACTTGTATTGTGGGCTTTATTTTATGCTGTGTCCTCTAGTACCTGGCAGGTCTGCTTTAATCGGAGTTTCTTTATTCGTAATTTTTCCATTGTAGTATTTTTAAATTATTGTAATATAGGGACTTTTCACTTTCCATTGCACCTGTACAAGTTCATGCCTGGTTATAATATGTGTGTCCTCTTGTTGAAACTCCAGTTTTAAAATAAACCTTTATAATTTAAGGGCTGCCATTAGGTATGCTTCGAAACACAAACTCGCAGGGCAGATAAATATCTAAAACGCTGAAACACTCTTGCATGGATTAATCCACTGAACATGTTTACATATTGATACATGTCAGCATTAATGCTTTAAAAGAAAGGCATACTTAACTAAAAGCTGTCAATTTTACGCAATTACGCGTCTTTACTTTAGCTAATACATCTGCTACGTATTGAATGAGGGTTTTTTAATTTCGAATTTTAGGCAGGGCACTTTTACATACATAGGGAACATCAAGATATAATGAAATGTAGGCGATGAACCTCCAAAATAGGTGAGAGAATGAGAACGAGCATGACATTTAAGTCAAAATTGTACAGAGTAACAACTATAATGAATTAACCCTCAGTGGAATAAAATAAGACTTTTTCTCCCAAAAGCATGTTAGGCATTAAGGGGGATATTCAAAAGGAAGTGGCTGAGAGAGGCGTTAGCCTTCTTGGCTTAACGCCTCTCTCCGCCACTTTGGCAAAGCAAGGCTGCACCATATTCACAAGGACATGGTGCAGCCTTGCTTTTCCCCCTGCGATGGCGCTACGTTTCATAACTTAGTACCAACGGTGCCAAGAGTGCAAGGGTGTCTGCAAGCAGGGAGGATTGTAAATGTCCAGGAAGGTGTCCCTTCCTGCAGGTAAACAAACCTAAAATGCCAGTTTGTAACTTACATGTGTGCTGCTTCATGCATTTCTCCTCATATCCCCAACTTAAAACCAGGGTTTTCCTTGTCTTAAGTTTGGCGTTAGCTCCTATTTATGCTGCCCTTGTGAATAGGGGGCAGCGTAAATATGAATGGGTGTTGCGGTGGAACGCCAACCGCAACACCCACTGCACGCCCCTTTCAAGCTAAACACAGCGTGAAAGGGGGCCTATTCACAAGGCAGCCTTAAACCACTTTAGGTGGCTTAACGCTGCCTTGTGAATAAGGCGAGGCCCTTATCGCCACCACAACATCACTGAAAGTGACGTTGTGGTGGCGATCGGGGCTTGTGAATATGCCCCTAAGTGTTTTGTCCCAGCAGAACCATGTCTGGGAAATAATTTTGGCTGTAGGACAAACCTTGGCCCCTGTTGGCAAAATATATTTTGTACCAGCAGCATGGGAGATTTTTCCTAGCAATTGGTTAGTTCGAATTTCAGCAAGTGTCCTTTTTACCCACAGCAGTGTCTGGGGCTTAGCCCCCTAACTACTAAAAGCTAGGCTTCCTCCGGACTGGCCAGCAGCTCACCATAAGGTAAGTGTCTCGGGCGTAACATGGGATCCTACAGCCCCTGTGGCTCGGGGAGGGGGGGCAGCCCAGTTGAAGTGGCCATCTTCGAATTCAGAGCTTCCATAGTGCTGAACACTGGAGGGAAATACAGCAGCAATATGCAATAACTGCATCTTCTCATTGTCCAATGCTATATCCCCAAAAGCACTCTCCCACAAGGAAAGATTGGCAAAGTGAAATAAATGAAGAAGTGCCCTTCTAGTCAAACTTCCAGCCATGAGGAGAATCCTTGTACTCTTACCTGTTTTTAAACTGGGCCTTCTTTTGTCAACATGTACAGAGCGCTGCTGCTCATCAGCCATGATTGCACGAGTAAGTGAAAATATGGAATACGGAATCGATGTCCTTGCATACAGGGTGTCTTGTATTCATTTCCATTCCGTGTGTTTCGCTAGCCCTCTTGGTTAGGGAAGTGTAATTGCTTCATTATGATGTCTCTTATCAAAGGCTGGAAATGCAATGTGTCTGTGGTCTATCCATATTAGACAGATGTCTGACTTGCCTCCATGGTACTTATTTTTTGCCAAATGGCCATCAGCACTTGTGTGCTATAGACATGAGGCTGCCCATACTCTAGTGAAAGGCCAGCTGCCTCCTCCTCAGACAGGGGTGAGGTGGTCAGCCATCCTCGTGAGATGATGAGTTGTTGGGATCTATAGTTTCACCTTCCACACTATCTCTTTAGAAGTAATGATGTCATCAGGGGACAGATGGCATAGAACCTGTCCAAGCACCTCCAACATAGTAGTTCCAGAGGAGCATGTTTGCAGAGCTGATGTGGCAATGGCTGCAGCTGGTAATGCTTTAATGGTCAATTAAGCAACAAAGGAGTGACTTTCAACAAAAAAAATGTTCAACAAAAATTTTTTTTACGAGTGAAAAGCAAAAAGAGGAAACCAGTGGGTGTCAAGTGAAAGAATATCAACAATGATTTTAATAAAACCCTCACTCACCCGTCTATTGGGTGACATGCTTCATCATTGGGTTATTTTCACCGGGCAAGCCAAATGCGTGCCCGGTGTGCTACTACACCTGCAACTGCAGTGGAGCAGGTTACTATTAAAAACAGTGTAAGAAGTGATAGTGAAAAAAAGGTGAGAATAAAAGAGTGCGTACTCCAACCTAAACCCAACTTTAATAAAGGTTGATGCAGGCACGACCTTAAAAATTAGTAGGTGGACAGGATTGACTATAAATTTGAGTCAAAATGTCCTGTTAGGTGCAACAAATGGTCGACATGTTTCTGCTCGTCATGGCCACTTTGGCCGAGCTTTCATCAGGACCAATCTCGAACACTGGGCGGTATACGCACGCTAAGGCGTACCCTAACCTCAGTGTGTTTGAAAAAAAGGGTTTTTTTGGGACTCACAGTTTTTTTACCGGATCACCCTGGTTAATCCAGGTTTTTTAACATCTGTGGAAAAAAAACAAAGAAACAACAGAACAAGCAATCATGATTATGAAAACAATGAATGTGTTCCTTTAAACACCACAAATCGTTTTTTAAGACACCATGAAAAGAAAGTGCACTTCACCACTTGCCCTCTTAACTTGCCAAGATGGAAATTCATATTAGGGGTAGTCTAATAGAGTACGTCATTATATTTTAAACGGATTGTAGATAAGAGTCCAATCTACACTCTTTAGACAAACCCAAGGTGCCAAATATGTGCCAAAATGTGTCTTAATAGTTAACCAGACACACTGCAATTTGAAAATTATCACGATTTTCAGATACCGGTCAAATTGAATTGTGCAATTTAAAATAAAAAAGTTAAAATACAAACTACTCGCATGGTGGACCTGGGAGGGCTATGTACAAAGAGGAAAATAATAGCAATTTATAATTACGTGAAGGAGACAATCACTTCACTTCATGGGTCAGTGGCGGGGGTATTCTTCACACCGGAATCAACTGGTAGGACAAACATAAAGGGAAGGCAGCGTTATAGCCCGCTCAATGGTAAAGAACGGGTAAACTAGAAGCAAACCAACCCCATATCACCCACCTTCATTCCGATGGCTCCCCGCGTAAACACCTACGTCGTGCTCTACCACCACCCGAATAGTAATGGAAGCGTAGAGCGAGATGGGAGATATCACGTCGCGCCAGGCACGTGATTGTAACAGCGAATCAGTTTGTACATGCGATTGACATCAGACGTCTAGTTTGTTGTCATTTGATCTTAAAGGGATAGTGATGTAATTCATTTCGATCAAAGTAACTTTATTAATCCTGACAGGCTTCACAAAAAACCATATTTCAACCTAGCTTCTTATGCCCGATGGTGTAACATTGACAGACAAATTGTGGTCCAAGCTACAGGTACAAGAATCTAGCCAGGATATAGTCATTTTGTTCGTGATTAGCAAATCAAACCACCAGTCAGGGCTAGTCGATGTAATGAATACAATCTGGGATAATTTTTAGTGAGCAACCAAGAAGTATTAGCGGCGCATAACACTACCCCACAGGATATTATCATTCAAACCCCGTAGGTGGGTGGACAGACGATACACCCATCGTTGCTCCTTTTCAAATAATGATTCATGTGTTTTTACGGTGGTGTGTACCTGTTCCACTACTGTCCACCAGATGTCGTCAGGAGTATGGTTTTTTTCTTTGTAGTGTGCAGTAAGTTTTGTCATATTCTTATGACATCTGACAATAATGACACATTCATTGTTTTCATAATCATGATTGCTTGTTCTGTTGTTTCTTTGTTTTCTTTCCACAGATGTTAAAAAACCTGGATTAACCAGGGTGATCCGGTAAAAAAAATCTGAGTCCCAAAAAACCCCTTTTTTTCAATCGCACTGAGGTTAGGGTACGCCTTAGCGTGCGTATACCGCCCAGTGTTCGAGATTGGTCCTGATGAAAGCTCGGCCAAAGTGGCCATGACGAGCAGAAACATGTCGACCATTTGTTGCACCTAACAGGACATTTTGACTCAAATTTATAGTCAATCCTGTCCACCTACTAATTTTTAAGGTCGTGCCTGCATCAACCTTTATTAAAGTTGGGTTTAGGTTGGAGTACGCACTCTTTTATTCTCACCTTTTTTTCACTATCACTTCTTACACTGTTTTTAATAGTAACCGGCTCCACTGCAGTTGCAGGTGTAGTAGCACACCGGGCACGCATTTGGCTTGCCCGGTGAAAATAACCCAATGATGAAGCATGTCACCCAATAGACGGGTGAGTGAGGGTTTTATTAAAATCATTTTTGATATTCTTTCACTTGACACCCACTGGTTTCCTCTTTTTGCTTTTCACTCGTAAAAAAAAATTTTGTTGACATTTTTTTTTGTTGAAAGTCACTCCTTTGTTGCTTAATTGATACTTAGATTGGGGTATAGGAGTGTCCTGTGAGCCCTATCTCTCTTGTTGTTTGTATATAATGCTTTAATGGTAGCATAGATGTGGCTGCTAAACTGGTTGCAGCATGGGAGGCTGAAATGGCTGCTGCTGGCGTGGCTGAAGTTTCTGCTGCAGATGCACCTGAAGAGTCTGATCCAGGAACAGCTGAGGTTCCTGCTGCAGGTGTGCCTAACGTGGCTCATAAAGGTGTGTTGAATCAAGAGAAGGCCTTAAATTAAAATTTTTCATTTATTGGCTGCTGCACTTGACCTTAGAGTAATACTCAGACCTTGTGTCAGCGGATTTAGTGCAATCATCTTCACAAATCATCTCATTAGGACTATGGATGTGAGCATTTGAGGAGTTGGCTTTCAGTTATTATGCAGAATTTTAAGAAAAGTATTCGAAATGCAGAACTTTCATTCGTCCTTATATTTTAGCACAAAATGTGTCTTTGTGTCAAGTATTGACATAGGATCACCCATGGTGAAAACAAAATGTGAAAAACGCAATTGTCATGAACAACAGTCATTTGCATGCTGATTGTTCTGACTTGTTTGAGTGCTCGTGCGCTATAATTTTGTAGTGAATGACGGTGTAATTATTCAACACGGTTTAATGGCATAATTTCGGGAATTTAGCATAACAAACATAATGCTAAATTTCTGAAAGTGTGCACATTTGTAAACTATGCCGGCGAAATTAAAATTTCACCTGCAACTATTTAGGGCATTATTCTTCAGTCTGTGACAATGTTGAGATTTACTATCAGTTTTGTTTTTCTGGTTCAAAGTCATAAATATAATGGATCATATACATTTTTGAGCCTCTTTTATTATGACTTGTCTCCCTTTTCCATATAGAGCTAAATGTAATCCTTGGTGACTGAAAAAAAGAAATAAAAAAATGAAGTGCTGGTCGCCTGCTCGCCGCTATTCTCACCGGTCTTCTCCTCTGGGCACAGGCTGCAGCTCCAAGCTTCCCCGGCAGCCAGTCCCAAGGCTGCTCTCATCATGAGAGCAGTGTTGGGATTGGGCGGAGTGGGCTTGTTTTGTGCTCCATCAAGAACTGGGAGCTTGTGCCTGCTGATCTCTCCTCCCGGCAGCACAGCTGGGTTGAAGAGATGTCAGTTCGCATGAAGGTTTGGCAGTCCTAAGACAGCGTCCAAACCGTCATGTACACTGACCGCAGGGCCCACCACACCCCCTCTCCCTGCTGCAGTGCTGATACTCCACCCCCAAGACTCAGCCCCAGGACGAAAAATAAAAGTATCTGCATTAAGATCATTTTATTTTTGATTTACCTCTGTGTGCATTGGGATGACGCTCCTCCGCCATAATGGAGGAGCTGCACCTGTATGCAACCAGTGTCATCAATACTCCTCAAAGGTAAATCACAGATCTAATTAAAGTATGCTGTCTTATGCCTTGAGACTGCACTCTCAGCACAAGAAGGACTCTTGTAAACAGGCTGAGAATGTAAGGATTAGCAATTCAGAAAGCATATAAGGAAAATAATATGAAATATGTGCGTTCCAAATAAAGTTCCTAACTACTGACAGGAGTTTGAGAAAATTGGAAGAAGGAAAGGGCAAGAAAATAGCTTTCACTGTTTTCTGCATTATAGGTTCTTCTATGAGCTTTGCAGTCTGCTGCAGTCAGACTGCCTCAACACCACCCAAAAGACCAGGATTTACCTCCTGATCTGGTGGGGGGTTGCACCGCAGGTTTGGCGGTCCTACAGCAGATGGTGGAGGGCAGCCGCCACAGTAAGACCGCCAAACTTGTAATCAGGTCCTTAATCTGTAGTAGTTTATAGGTTGTCATCTTTTTTGATATGCGTATTCCTAACTAATCACTATAATTTACACTTGAAATTTGAAAAATTTGAGGCTCTGCCTCCTCCCAATGTTAACATGGAATGAGAACATAGTAAAAAGAATGGCAATGTGTTGGTCTAGGAGCTTGATATCCTGCCAAATAGGTTAATTCTGCTTCATTTTGGGTCATATTTATGAAATAGTGGCACAGTGCAGCATTTCACCTTGCTGCGTTGCATCACTGGGTAAGGACAAGAATGCACCATATTTAAGATATACAGCACATTTATGACTTTTCCCCCTGTGCTAGTGCACAATGGGCACCCTAGCGCCAACGCAGGCACCTTTGCACCATGGTGCATGGGTACGTACATTTCATGCTGCCTTATTTTTGTGCAGGAAGGGACACCTTACTGCACAAAAACAATTCTGAGAGGCATATTCCTCTATCTATGTGTGCTGAAGAATGCAGCTCACATACAAAGGAGAAGTAATAAGGAAAAATAAAGATATTTCTTCTCATTTTGCCTCACCTGGGGTGGCATATCTTTTTGGCACATTCCCAGTCGTGCAAACCTTGGAATATGGCACAAGCCATGGGAGTTGTGTGTGAAGATTAATGCAACGTATCAATTTGAGCTGTGTTGCAGTACTCCAGATTTTTGGAGCAACTGAAAGCCAACCAAAGTGGCTTTGCATGGCTTTAAAAATCTGACTTAAGGTTTGCGTTGGTTTCCTAGTTGAAGTGTTGGCCGGTAGTCAAATTTCAGCACAGGGACTGTGGAGCCGCGAGTCACCTGCAATGATCTGCATCCCTAGATATCTATACTTTTTTATCCTTGTATATCTCTAAAACTACTGATCGGATTTACACCAAATCACAAAACGCATGCTTTCTGGGCCAACATCTAGCTTTCTGGCAAATTTGGGGTCATTAGGTTCAGCAGTTTGGGCTGTAATCATCTTCAAAATCCCTCTGGGAAAATGCATGGGGGTAGACATTTTGGGACCCCATTTTTTTTCGGACCATGCTTGATTGATCGTCCTGAAACATTCAACACAGCAAGTGAACCAGCTAATATATGTATAATAAAGTTCATGAAAAATTTTCAAGCAGCGCCAAAGTTACTGGCAAAACAAAAAATGCTCTTCCTATGGAAACTAGGTCTTAACTATATCTCTTGTGGATCTTGAGAGACCTTCATGCTGACACATTTACAAAAGTAAGGAGGAAAATGGGGGAGATCTCACGGATAGGATTCCAACTAAGGGGGGGAGGGATGTGTCCTTGTGCCCATGTTTTTAGCCTCTACATTAATGGAGCAGTAGAGTGGCTGAACAATTGTAGGCATGAAGTGTCTAAGATGGCTGGAGTCCCTCTCCCCCTCCTTATGTTCCTTGAAGATTCCCTCCTTATCTCTAGAACCCATTTGGGTCTGCAAGCAGAACTAGATTCATATGCAGATTTGTTCACATAGAGGGCTAGTATTAAATATGGCCAAGTCCAAATATATGGTAACAAACCCACATCGCTCTTTTAGAGGGAAGGTGACCATTGAGGGTGTCACGATCGTTCAGATCAAAATGTTTGACTAATTAGGAGTCAGACTGAGTGACAACATATGCTGGGGCACACAATTGTCAAAAAGCAAACCTACTCTTAACCAGAGAGCAGCAGCAATTAGGAGGATATCAAAATCAATGTCTGGTGGTTCTGTTTCCCATGCTCTTAAGGTATATAGGGCAATGGCTTTATCAGCAGCCACCTATCGAGTAGAGATATGGGGACATGACGATGTAGAACAGTCAAGTTAATGTGCGGCACTCCTTAATACGAATGTAAATTTAGAAATGATGTCAATAGATTTCAACGGAAGTAATACACTTCTGGGTGCCACGGGATGGGTCCCTCTTGGCCGTGAGGGACCGAATTTGAACAAAATAATGAAGTGAAGTGTCGAATCAAACGACACTCAGTCCTTGGTGGCACTCCTAGGGAGACAGGATGTCTCGTGGGAAATTGGCTTATAGTCTATATTAAATGTGCAAAAACGAAAATTCTTTGATAATCAACAAATGGTTTATTCAATTGGTTCCAAATTATGATCATCTGGACTTAACCCATTGATAATGGTAAATCTTGGGTGCAAGTTCACGTTCATCCAATTCTAACAAATATGTCCCTATGCATTTCGGGACTGATGCCCTTCGTCAGGGGACGTTTACAACCTGAAATCAAAAAAGTATACATTCAGGAGGGGAACTCAGTCTCACAAACTATTGTATAAAAGGCAATGAGGGGTGAGCGTTGAGGAAATGTGCCAAAAAACTGATGTTAAACTTGTGGATAGACAGTAGTGAATTAGTGACAGTACCCAGGTGTGGGGAAACGGAGTATAATTGGTATACAGAAGTGTCGAGATGGTGAAAAAGCCGTGTGTGGTCGGTTCGAACAACCGTGCAAGAAACGAAGGTGCTGTGATCGGTGCACGGAACCAAGGTGATGGGAGCGTGAGGGAGCCGTCTGTGGTCGGTTCAAGTGACACGGAAGTGTTGGAAGCACAAACAAACAGTAGAAGTAGCCGTTCACGTAAAACACTCGCAGTGAAAATGAATTCATGCATCGCTCGTAAAGTTATAGTGCACTTAAAGTTTCAGGTGTTCATGCCAGTTTGGGTCACTAAGTGGTAAAAAGACCGTATCGGGTCACTCAATGGACCACAGGTTCCTGTACGTGGTAACCGCAACAGGGCTCAGAGTGTTTACCTTCCACACGGAAGTGGATCATTAATAAAGGGGCGTGGTGTGGTCAAATTCAAGGACAGTGATGACGGACTGCCGTCTCTAGTGAACTGAACGGGCTTGGCGCGATCGTTTATGGTTAACACACGGGTGTACACGATAAAAGCCTAAAGTACCAGGAAAAGTAAAGTAATGCTGTCGAAGGACAGGGGTGACGAAAAATAAAAAAAATGAAAAGTAAAAAAAGATAAAGGACGTACTCGCCGACAGCGGCCATCTTGGAGTGTATGTGTGTGCTTGAAGAATAGAGTTGTGTGTGTAAAAAAATATGGACGCAGATGGTAATAAGGTGAGTGTGCAAAGCTTCATGGAAAAATATTAAACGTCCAGTATGAACTGTGAAAGGAATGGGAGAAGGGTAAACATGTGGACTGATACAATAACCTGAAAAAAGGGAAGGTGGGGTGGGAAGTGTGGGGACATGACGATGTAACCATCCTAATGAAAGCAGAAAACAAATTCATGAGGGCCCTCTTTAATTTGCGAATAAATACCCCTCTCGTGCCATTGAGTTTTGATCTTGCTCTCAACAGCATTCATTTTCTAATTGTGTTAAAACGATTGTTGTACTGGTTGAGGTTTTGGTCATGAAAGTGACCCTGAGCCGAGACAAGCCTAAAAGTCAGCTAGAAACAAGTCAAAACCTACCTGTGGGTAAAAGCAGAAAAACTTGGCCAACCTTAAATATCATGATTAGCATAAGTGAAGTCTGGTAGGCTTTGACATGTGAAGGAAGTTACCCGTTTAGTGTCACACGGTTCACTAATGGCCAACTCTCAGCCCTCCATACAAAATGAAGAGTCAGTCAGACAGTAGAGAATACAAACCAATAACTGTTTATTCAAAGTACGCTCAGAGCGGAGCCCGGTCTGCCCAGTCGCTAGGAGTGCTGCAGAGGGAATGACATCAGCAGGCATAAAGATAGATTATGTATATTTCAGAACCAATGAAGGCACGCCCACAACAGAATTTTCCAAGCAGATGCTGCAAAACAGTGAAGTACAAAGAGTAAGTTTCAATTCTGAAGCCGGGCACACATTATCTACTATTCAAGGTCATTCTGCCTATTCCTGCCACTAGACAAGTAGGAGAAGGCCTCTATCTTGAGGGAAAGCTATGCGTTAATAAGAACAGTGTATTCATTAGTGATGCAAAACTCAACCTTGGAGAAACGCAACTCAGCAGAGGCCTTTTCTCAGATATAGCAAAGGATTGATATCTATCATGATTCAAAATGGCGCCTAAAAAGAAAATGGTGCCGCAAATGCTAACTTACATATCATAATACATACATTAAATCATTTCTATTCTAACACATGTTTTGAGCTGACTTTTAGGCTGGTCTTGGCTAAGGGTCACTTTCCTGGAAATGTACAATGGCCACAAACGATTCTATCTTGGGCAATATGTGGCCTCTCAATATGAGGGAATATGTGTAGTGGTACTTGCCAACTTTCTCTCTGCCTTCTCCTACCCCAGGGACTCTTTGCCCACTTGGGGGCGACGTGACCTCTTGCCATGAGGAAATGTGACTAATGGCACTTGCCAAATCTCTCTGTATTGTTCTCTACCCTATGGATGCTTGTGTATCCTCTCACTCTGACATGGAAACACTTGTCTTTACTAGCTTTCTTTGCTGTCCTATCTAGATGCTACATGATTCTGGGGGCGGGTGGTGATACTCACCAATGCTAGCAATGTGACAGTACAAGCCGTTCCAATCCCATATTGATGCCATTATCTCCAATAATACTTGTCGCACATTAGAACAGACTTCACAGGTACCATACATTGATTTGTGTTTTATGTTTGAATGCATATGAACACCAGATTTACATTTTCACACCAGTATGGTATTGTTACTCTTCCTCATTTCATGTATCATGTAATATTTAATGTGTACATACCGCATGTATCTTCTTTAAATGTATTTGACACTTACCTTGTATTATTTCATTTGCATGTATTTGAACAGACTTGATGATATCTATGCATCACTGATGCACTGCCCTCTGACTCTCACCTGTCCTACATGGCTGCTACTATTTTGTGCCTTAACATCATGCCACAATAACACGCACCAGGCACGTTATCATGTGATCAAGACTGCGTGGCAGTCAAATTGCGTTATGGGAGGTATGGATTAAACTTGAAATTGCAACTTTGGAACCACCTGAGTGTGCGCACTTCTGTGATATATATATATATATATATATATATATATATATATATATATATATATATATATATATATATATATATATATATATATCAACCACACCGTCACCTTCCTCGCGCTCTGGACCACCTCCAGCCAGGAAAAAAGTTAACGGACACGGACCATCTGTAGTGCTCCAAAGATTTTAATTAAGGTGCAGAAAAAAGCCTCATGACGTTTCGGCTCGCAAGAGCCTTGTTCACATGACAATGTTCATTTACATGAAACACCATTTTATATTGCCAGTAATTGGATAACAGTCGTCACATGGGAGGGCAGTGTGTTGCAATAAGCATAGAAGAGATACTTGCTAGGTTTTCCCAACGTTAAAATACATGGAAAAAACACACAAAGAAACAGTATCAGCAAAAATAATGGTAAAATACCAGACAAGAATTGGATAAATAAGACATTTGTACTGAGGTAAAATCAATGGTTAATGTCAAATAATAAGTACATAGTATGCATCAAAAGGTTTGTGATAGAGCTTATTGGACTGAGGATAACAAATCATGGTAAAATACCCAATTGTATATATAATGTGATACTGCATAGATTACATGTTTCTAACTAAAGTGCAAATGCATGATGATCAAATATGTGCAAAAAATCGCAATAGTGCAGTTTTCAATGTGCAAAATAACGCAAAGCGAATATGCAAAATTCTGCCAAAGTGCAAATTGCTACATAATGGTACATACAATATAAACGTAATCCATTGACTGATAGCCCTTTTGAATATCGGGCCCTATCACATAATGCTGTATCTTTATTAATATAAATCATCATTCTACCCAACTCCAAATTTATTTCAAGTATGAATAGATGTAATCAAATCAACAGTCCCTAGTCTATATCTATGATAAAACATTAAACATCTGTTTGACCACAAGTTGATACTGATACTAATTTGTTTCAAATACGCTTTACTGCAAAAAATAAACACCGTGAATAAAGTGCATAGAAAGGATCAGTCAGAAAGACTATCAGGGAACAAGGACCCCATTAGTCTATCCTACTCAACCATACCCATCAAAGTGATATCAGCTAATTACTAAAAAGGCAGAATGTACAGGTCAGTGTCAGGTCCAATTAAAAGCCTGAACATTTAAAATGGTCTAAACATATTGAGCTACATTGAATAGTTCCCAGCCGGGCTAAAATTATCCTGATAATTGACATCCTCTCTCATTTCAAATATATCAAGGACAAGTTAAGGCAAACACGTGTACAAGTCCTCCGTAATATTGAGCCCCCCCGGACTCTTGGTGTTAAGTAGGAGGATGTACTTAGTTTCCAATCTCCTCAATTTTGTTTCCCTATCCCCACCCCTTCTGCTTGCTAGGATGGAATCAATCACCCAGTATTTAAGTAGACTGTTATTACTCTGATGTATATATATTTCACTGAAAAAACAAAGATTACATGGACATTATAGTTGGGTAGTATAATTAAAATATCCTTAGATTAGAAAGTCACTGCAAAAAAAAGGGTAACAGGGATGTCATAGTTAGATTCAGATTTTACACATATGCAGCCATGGACATTTAGCAATTATAGTTACCTGAACTAACTATAACTTACTCCCCCACAATGCACAGCTCATGACCTCACATATTACATCACCCACGACGTGGTCAGTGACATAACTGGTGATATCACTGATGACGTCTCAAATGAAATCACTCATGACATCATCCAGTGACTGTAAGTGTTTTGTAAAAGTTTCTGAGACTTGAAGATATATACTATGCTACTGTATAAGTTGAATTACTATTCTTGCTCTGCTACTAATGAGTGATGCTATTTCTAATATATGTCATGTTATCCATAATCCCTTTTTTAAAACGGGTGTAATATTTATCAGTAAACTAGGCTCTACACTAACACATGTCCCCTGCTTATGTATGTGTGTGGTTGTACTTTGCAACAGTCTAAGCTCTGCACTGAAACTTCGCTTCACAGTGATTGCTGAGTATAGTTCTGTTTCATGGCATACTGGCCAGTTTCCTTAGACCTCTCTCCTTTGTTATGAACGACTCTAGTATTAGTTCTAGATTATGACAAGGCAAGTGATGAATGAGAAGAAGGTTAGTGGCATGATAATAAAGATATGGGAATGCCAGTGGAAAAGTCAAAAGGGAAGGAGGCGACAGGCAGTTTTGCAGAAGTCAAGGGCGGCAAGGGGCCGGCCGTGGACAAAGTGACTCAGAAGAATGACAGATATCGCAAGGAGAAGAAGGACACTGGCAGCTTGTCGGCAGTTAAAAGTGATTGCTGGGTGGTGTGGGACACAGAGGACACACAGGTTAAGGGTAAAACTTGCAAGTCTGTGGCTGTTGGGGATGGTGTCATTGATGATGCAGGGGTTTTGGTGGAGGTCGCCTCCACAGTGACAGTGACGCACAAATGGGCTGTTGACTGCAAGAAGGTCAATGGTAAAGTGGTTCAGAAGCAATCATGGGGACGATGCAATGGAAGAGGACAAATAAAGGAAGAGTTTGCCTTACATGGTCTTGGTGATGCCACTGGGGCGCCACCTTTCTGACAAGAACAAGAATAACATTTGGAAACATGAGTATGTTGATGTTTTCAAGTTCCTACACAGGGAGATACAGGCAAAGGAGGGTTCTAAGGAGGAAGAGTGAGAGTTGACTAGGAGACCCAGGGTCCACATCAACATGGAGAATTGGACGTAGGCATTTCTAATTTATGCCAGTATTTATGTTGAGCTTAACACAAACAAGGCAAATGTGTTGTTCAAGTACTGGACATAATTAGGAAGGCACAAATGCACTTTGGGGGCTGTGCATGGCTTAGTTACGAAGAGGAATTCAGGGTTATGGTGATCCTTAACTCAGATAAGCCATGGGTGAAGGTAGGTTCTGAATTGTGGATGCAGTGGATGTTAGGAGCTGCCTGCCTGCTACTTATTTGTCTTTTCACCCCCACTCATCTCCGCAGGAAGCATGTTTTGCTCCAAAACCAACTGGACCCAGCGTTTGGGAGTGTTGGAACTTCAACAAGGGGTTTTGCTCACCTCACCCTTTCTAATTTAAACACAAATGTTCCAAATGGGGGGAGGCGGCAACCCCTCACACAGTGTTTCACACTGGCCAGTACAGCGGAGCAACTGAAGACTTCTAGACGGAGGGTAGAGTAAGGGTAGTCTGGATCTAAGGGCCCCTACGCCAATTACGGTGAAGGCTTGGCACTCTAGGTACATGGACAGAGAGGCAGCATTGGGTTTGGACTGGGTTTTTATGGAGGGCTTTCGGGTGGGGTACCAGGGTCCTAGGGGTCACAGGTGGGTGGATAACTTGAAGTTGACCAAGGAACTCCTTGACGTGGCAGCGGCAAAATTGGACAAGGAAGTATCGGAAGGTTGAGTGGTGGGCATGTTTTTTGACTGGACCCTGCCATCCCTGATCATCTCCCCACTGGGTGTGGTGTCTAAGAAGGGTAAGGAAATTCCAGATAATTCACCACTTGTCTTGGCTGGCTTGGGTCAATAATTTCATTGCGCTAGAACACACCATGGTGCTGTATGCCTCAGTAGACAATGCCATTCGCTTGGTGAGAAGGTAGGGCTGGGGGCTGAACTTTCAAAGTGTGACATCAAATCAGCGTTTCGTCTCTGCCAATACACCCCACTGATTTTTCATTGCTCGGCATGCAAATTTGGACCGTCATCTATGGTGACAAGGTTTTGTCGATGGATTGTGTATTTCATGTGCATTGTTTAAGACATTTAGCACATTCTTGCAATGGGTTTGCAACAAAGAAAGTGTCAATCAGGAGGGCTCTAACTATTTGGATGACTTCTTGTTTGATGACAAGGTAGCCTCTGGGAGTTGCGATAGGGAGCTTAGTCATTTTGAGTCTTTGGTGCAAGTTTTCGTGCCTTTGGCCCCTAAGAAGACATAGGGTCCCAGTCAGGTCTTGACATTCCACAGCATTGAGTTGTACTCTGTGCAGTGGGTGATGAGGCTGCCACAGTTTAAAGTGCTGGAGATTCAGAGTTTCCTGGCAGAAGTGATTGTGGAGCCGAGTATTGAGCTGAGTTCAGTGCAGAAGCTGCTCGGTTTTCTGAATTTTGCATGCAAAGTGGTGACAGACTTTTTACAGAAGTCTTTGTACGGGTATGTCTAGGGCAGTGTTGCCATATGACAGGGTGCCCCTTTTGTTGGCTGTCAGGGCTGACCTTTGCATATGGCAGACTTTCTTGGAAGACTTCAGTAGTTTGTCTTTGAGTTTTTTGGACAAGAACACAGTGTGGCACTTCATATCTTTTCCAATGAAGTAGGTGCTCACTGATTTGGTCTGTTCTGGGATGGGAGGTGGTGTGCAGAACAATGGACAACACACTGGATGAGGCAAGTATGTTGTATCGCTTACTTGAGTTTTTTCTCTTGTTGGTGGTATTGTTCATCTGGGGCAGTGAGTTGTCAAACAGAACGGTTTTGTTCCATGTGGACAACATGACAGTGGTTGCCTTGGTGAATAAACAGAGAACAAGGGACGTGAGGGTATTGAGATTACTGCGGACATTCATGCAGGTTTGTTTGCATTAGAATGTTGGTTTTCAGGGCTAATGGTGTCCTTGGTGCCAACAATGATATAGCAGACTCCTGATCTCATTCGCAGTGGCAACAATTCCAAAGGTCGGTGCCAGGAGCGGAGAAGGTCACAACACTCTTGCTGGCCGACATCTGGCGAGAGTGAAAGAGGTTGGTCTGGTCGAGAAGTTATTGGCTAATTCCAAAAGAAGGAGATACCGACTAGCATTGAGGGAGACTGGGAAATTTGTGGGATGGTCACCGAAGGAGTTCATGCAGGATCTGCAGGAAAGTGAAAAGGGAGTGTTCTGCATTGTGCTGACAAAGGTTTAGGTTTTGTCCATGATGCTTTTTGGGAGCTTTTCCAATATCAGAACCTTTGGGGCCTCCTTGAGGTGTGGGGGTGTTACATGAGGAGGTGCGTCTGGATCGTGGGCAAATGGGAATTTGACTGTGTCAATCCAAGATGGATCAGACTGGAAAAGGAGGGTTTGGTTGTGTGAAAGGGCCGTCTCAAGGCCTGTCCTATGCAGGAACGGCACACATTTCTGGAATAGCTTGGTTGAGGGGAGTGGGTGTTTTATTGCCATGAAGATGGCAGCAGGGTTACTGCTTTCCAGTTGCCCAGCTGTGTTGCGCATGGCATTGCATTGGGTGGGTAAGCTTTGTCATACATTCTTTCTGGATTGGGGCGGCGACGGCAGGTGCATGTTTGGGTTGGTCTTGGGGAAGAATTTGGGGGATTAAATTTGAGGTGCTCTGAGTGTTATGAACACAAGGTATTGGGTTCTGGGAAGGTTGTGGGGGTTTGCAGAAGGTTTGCAGACCTAATTGCCTTTTTTAATGCAGGGTACATGGGCTGTCTGTGAAACAAGGCGGTTGGAGCATGACCAAGATGGATTTGCATAAGGTCATTCTGTTCCAGGACAGGTCTAGTGAGCTAATATGCAACATACTGGATTGTGCCCAGCATGACTTCTAATGGTTGAGACTTTTGAAACCTTTCCCCTCAGCACTTTTGTGACACAGCATTCGTCATGTGTTCATAGTGCACCAGAGCACTGATGAGGCCCCAACAAGGCTGAAAGAAGTGAGAGTTGTTTGTTTTTCCATCTAGCGAGGACATCACCTGTCATTTCAGGCTGGACTGTTCCTATTGGAGTGGAACCAAGAGTGATTAGTATAAAGTTGATCCCAGTCTGGAGTAGAATAGTGGGCAAGAAACAATGGGTTGAATGTGGCCTAAGCATTTGCCAAAAACTGAGATTTTTACGAGCATTGTACCAATTGCATTTGTGATTTAATAACTGTGTTATGATACCTATTGCACCATCATGCACTGGATAACCCATTAATAGCACCTATCCTCAAAAGAGTATCCCTGTGTAGGAAATGGTATTTAGTGAGACCTTAGCTTCAATGTGCTGTATTGGTTTTGGACACAGTAATTTCTTCAGCAAATGTATTTCATTCAATATGTTCTTGCACTAACTGATTTGAAACTGTATTTCAAAATTGAACCCCCTTGCTACCTTAATTCTATATTGTAAAATCCATAAATATTTATGACGGATGTCTGTTTTAGCATAAGTTTCAGGTGATTGGTGAGCTTTGAAATTAAAGGACCATAGTAAATGCCCTAAATTTCTGCAAGCAAATCAGTCTGTTTTTTTTCCTGTCAATTAGTGCATTCAAATTCTGAATTTTAAAATACATTTGCTCAACACTATAGTCTTTGAAATGACACTTACTATGTATTCTCAAGAGTCGACACAATTTGTTTAAAAATGTACAGAGGGGGCAATAAGTACTTCCATTGTTCCAAGGCCAGAATTGTATCATGGGTGCCCTTCATTTGAAATGGGTACTTCCTGGTGTCAAGGAATACAAACAATATGTCAGTCACAAAATTATTCCATTGATGCCGTACATATACCATGGTTGATCCATGTGTAAAATAATTCCCTCTAGTTTATTAGAGACATCATTGTGTCATGGTTATCTGCCTTGTCCATCTGGCACTCCCAGCCCCACATATGTCATGGTGGTTCTTCCTAATCGCAATAATTAGGTTCAGTATATCAGTGCCAGCATTTTCTCCATGAATGTTCCCATACGCTGAGAATTACTTTGGTAATGCTAGTGTGAACATTTTCCATTAATGTCAAAAATTACCACTAATATGTTAGTGCTTGTAGGAGATTAGGATCAGCTCTTATCGTTACC
Organism: Lissotriton helveticus; assembly: GCF_964261635.1. Taxonomy (NCBI): domain Eukaryota; kingdom Metazoa; phylum Chordata; class Amphibia; order Caudata; family Salamandridae; genus Lissotriton; species Lissotriton helveticus. Next base: position 871,856,514 of record NC_136061.1, on the reverse strand, counting down.
TCCACTTTTTGTTGATGTTTCACAGTTTTTCGACTTTAGTCTGGCTGGGGCCCTGCTAAACAAGACCCCAGCCTAGCTGCTTCCTCTCTAAATTCATTCCATGTACAGTACGTACACTCCAGTTTGGATACTGGGGTACCCCTATGAGTCGCTAGTATATGGTACTTTAGGTACCTAGAGCATAGGTAACACAGAGGCCTCCCAGGGGCTGCAGCATGTATTATGCCACCCCTGGGAAGCCTTCCAAAATGACACCACAGGCCTGGGTAAGGTGGTGCAGGCACCCTTAAATCACTTACCTTAATTCACTGCTCATAGAAACCTATCAGTCACCCCTATGGCAGGCCTTACTAATCCTGAAGGCAGGGTTCTTGGTTTTGTGTGAGATGGTGCCCAGGCATGAGCAGGGCCCCTCTGCAGCCTTTGGAACCTATTCTCTGGGGCTATTCTGTGTTGCAGCCAGACCATATACTCTTAAGTGCATTATAACCTCGCGGTAAATGTAAATGCTAACTTTAGAATGGCTGCACAGAAACATGTCAATGTTTGGTGTCAAACACTTTGGAATCCTATCCCCCTGCCATTCCTGGCGGCAGGGGCAGAATTCTACCTTTCTAGAGGGAGAGACATGTACTCACCGGTATATCCGGTGCCAGTTTAAAAGAGCCCTGGCATCACATAATGGATGCTACAGCCACAGACACAAGTCTGGCCTCCTGCTCCTTGATGAAACTCCAGCAGGGGAGGCCTGGACAATATATTTCCTGTCACAGGGAGGTGTAACCACCTCCTAGACAGGCTTTAGTGTATTGGGGCTGGGTGGGTGCACTCTGAGAGTGCCATTGAAGTCTGCACTTGGGGGAGCATTTGGTGTGCCTGTGCATAGCCCAGTTTAAACCGGTTGCAGGGGCGACCAGCCCCTGCTCTGGTGCAAACTGGACAAAGGAAATGGGTGTAGCCACCCCTCTTTCCAAACCCTCCCATAGGTGTGTCCCCAGAGTATGTCCAACCCCTTCCTAGGGTATAAGAAAGGAACCCCTGGCTACAGGACTTTAGATCACACCTGGAAATAACTCTGCTACAGAAAACCCTGAACTTCGACGATCTACATGACTAGATGACTGAAGAATCTCCCTTGGAGCAAAGGAGTTACTCCCCTGCTTGGCAAGCACCAACTAAGATTTGTCAGTCTACATCTCCAAAGCTCCCGCCGGACTCTGAAGTATTTGCAGCCCAGCAGGTGGACTTCCAGAATTCTCAGAGGCCAATCCGTGTCCCCAGCAAAGCTGAGACCCGCAGCCCTCGTAAGTAACATGGAACCAGAACTCCTGGACACAGTGCACATTTGTAAGTGCATCAGATTCTCACCGTTCCTTGAGGCTGTGCATTGGGTTCCTTGTTGCCCAGAGTACGAGCACCCTTTTAACTGAAGATTGCTGGCCTACACTCCACGAGTGTTCCGTGAGCCGGCTCTATGTGTTTTCGCTCAAGGTACCTTTGAGATCCCTGGTCCGTTGACTGGTGGGTCCCTGAGAGGGCAACTTTAACTTTCCTTAAGTTTCCCTGGTTGCTCCAGACGTGCCCTGACTCTCCACCACTTGGTGAATCCCTCGGACCTTGCTGGTCTGCACCAAAGAATTTCTTCACTTTCTGCGTTGGTTGCTGTTGCCAAGGCTTGTTGGTCCAATCTGGTCACCAATGACGCAGCACTCGACATCCTTTGTGGGCAGCTGCACGAATCCAGCTCCTAGTTGTTGTTGACACCTCCTGCTCTTCATGGCTGCAGAGTCAAGCTTCACCTCTTCAACCTGAAATCACCCGACATCGGTGGGCATTCAACTATCATGCCCCTGGTCACTGGCTAGTGACCCAGACTCTGCCCCCTCTGCTTTCAGGTTCTTCTTATCTTCAATCCGGGCTTGGATCATACCAGACACTTTCCACTGTGACGGCAGCAGCACTTTGCAGCAGATCGCCATTAAAAACAGCAACGATTCCCGACACCAAAAGACACCTTTGCACTCAGCTTCCCTGGGTGAGGTGCTCCCATGGGTGTTGACCCTAGAACCCCTTAAGTATAAAGGGGTGTGCTCAAAGTCCTCTCCTAAGTGTCCTTAATCTTTAAATTTCCAACCACAACATTTCCCCATAGAAGCTAACTGTGATTCGCGACTGCGTTCTCACACTGCACGCGTCCCCCGTGGGTCACCTGTGCCACTACCTTGCGTGGTTCCTTGTGGGCCCAGCAATTCTACAGGTTCTAGGCCATGTGACTAGTCAAGTCATGGTTCTTATACCACTTTCTTAATATATGGTTTGGTACGCCCCTAGAGCTCAATATATATTGTGCTAATTTACTGTGTGTTTTATGTGTAACATATGTGCTTTTACCTCTAGCCTCATAAAGAGACTAGTAGGGTGTGTTTAGAATAAACACATATATTTTATACATAAACCTGGTGTGGTTCTCCTTTCATTTGGTCATTTACAAGATTATAGACTGGTCAAACAAGCAGCTTTACATTCATTCAAGACTTAGCCTGAAGGCTGCTCTCCATAGCTACCACTAGGATAGCTTTCAAATAAGGTTGTCTTTAACCTATCACCTCTAAGGGGTTGTTTGGGCTGGTGCAAGGTGCCCACTATAACTAGTGGACAGCATATGCCAGGCCAACTTCTCCCAGTGCTAACATTTTGCCAAGGGTACCCCTTTATTTCAAAAACTACCCCCAAAATGTCAGCACCAGCATTTTGCCATTGTGACCAATAAGCCTAGAAATACATATAACATTCCAGCATCAGCATTCACCATGGTTTGTTCTTTTACTGACTTTACTGATGTATATGGACAAGGGAGTACCCCAGGGTTCATGCCGGAGCTCTACTTTGTTTAGCATCTATGTGGTGCCAGAGGAGGCCAGGCCAGTGAAGATCATGTCATATGCAGACAATACTCAACTTCTGTTCTTCCTTGGTCCTGATCCGGACAAGGTGAAAAGTAAGTTTGCAAATTGCATGATGGAGGTCACTGCTTGGATAAGTAACATCTGTCTGCAATTAAACAGCGACAAGAGAGAGATCATATTATTTGGCAAAGCAACAGAGATGTGGCCAACCGAGCGGTGACCCACACAACTCGGCTTGACTCCCGCACCTAAGCAGGTATTAAAAAATCTTTCTGTGACGCTGGATTAATCTCTTTCCATGAAAGATCACGTTAACACCACCTGCCACATCTGCTTTTCTACCATGAGGTTTTAAAAAAAGGCTCTTCTGTGGCTTCCAGACACTGCTAGGGAAACTCTTGTCCAGGCTCTTATGAACATTTGCCTGGACTATGGCAACGCCCTGCCAACCTCAGTATGCAACACTCTGTTGTCCATACCGCAGGTGGTCCAGAACACTGCTGCTCAGCTAATTTGCAATCTTCCTTCTCATTCGCATTCCTCCCGATCGTTGGAAAGCTTAATTGGCTGCCTATCAGGAAACAAGTAATCTTTAAATTCTGTTGTTTGACACACAAAGCACTTCACAAGTCTCAACCAATTTATTTGTCTCCTCAACTAAATCTCTACCTTCCTTCAAGACGTCTGAGATCTCCGGACAAGGCACATTTGGTGATCGTTCGTATACGTACCTGAAGATATGGGGGAAGATCTTTCTCTTACACAGAACCTTATCACTGGAATGAACTCCCTCTTATCCTTTGCTCTTGCCCAGAGTTCTCCTCCTTTAAGAAGGGGCTTAAGACTTGCCTGTTTTAGATTCTCTCTCTTTCTCGTCTCTCGCAGTGTAGCACCGAGATACTCCTCCGGGAGTGAATCATGTGCGATATCAAATGACCAAATAATAATTATAATATACCATAAATTACATCCATTATGCCAGCATATGCATTTTGCTACGGGTGTTCCATGTTCCAACCATTAGTTCTGTGAGCCAGCGCTAGCATTTTGCAATGGGTGTTACTTATAGGAAGATATGTATCAAATATGCCAGCAGCAGCATTTTCAGGAAAATTGATCCACTATATGCCAAGAAATATTTCCGTTATAATAGTACCAGCATTTTGCTAAGGGTGGGCTTTTGGCAAGAATTACGTCTAGTGTGACAGTGCCAGCATTTTACCACTCCTAACCCTTACTCCAAGTACAGCTTCCAGTGTATCTGGGCCAGTGGCAGACTCACATATGTAACACACACACTCTTACTCACTCATGCTCAGTTAGATTCATTCTCATCTCACCCACAGTCACTTGATGTCTCACTCTCTCTCACTCCAATAGTCAAATTTTCACTTCTTCCAACTTATTCTTATTCTCTCTGACTTACACATTCTCACTTACTGTTTCACTCATTCTCACTTATTTTCACACAATTCTCCTGTCACTCACTCACTCACTTTCACTCACAAAGTCACACTTACACAAACACATGCATGCACAAATTCAGACACTGTCTCCCTCACATGCTCACTCCCACTCCCTCTTTAACAGTTCCTGACACACACACACACACACACAACGCCTTGCACCCGCACACATTCACACAACAGTTGAAAGTCTTTTTTTACTCACCATAAGCTGCCTATGGTGGTCCAGCTCCTAAACTGCTGGCACATGCACCCATGAAGCAAGTACACAGTACCATCCCAAATTATGTTCAGCAGCAGAAAAATAGATGAAACCCTGCAGTACATACCCATGCACTGGCAGGCTTTAGCTTTCACTCTCTTGCTTTTTTACCTCATCATCTCACATCCAATCACAGGGTAAGGCCAGCAAGGTTTCTAAACCCACCCACTCCAGTTAGAAGATGGGAGAGTGTGAGAGGACAGGCTGATGGAATTGTAGCTGTATAGTTTAAGCCTAAAACTCTTGTGGATCTGCCTGTATAGATGATCCTGCAGCTTGTCACTAATGGTGTGGCACCCAGGTGATAGAGGCCATTGTGCATAGGACTGGGACTTACCAGCCAAAAATATTCTGTTGGATGGCTGGCAAGAGACACCTCTGTGCACCTATACCAAGCATCAAACAGATTCACTATCTGCGGCAGCTGTTGATCTTTGCTCGTAGTGAGGGTCATCATTTTTTTCTATTATACCAATAGTGAATAATAGGCTATTTTCACTATCGGTATAATACAAGTGAATCAGAAAAAGTAGGACAGAGCCTTGACATCCATAATGGTGAATAAATTGCTTTTAATTAAGTTCAACATACAACAAGTTATCAATTGGTCACTTGCCATATAAAGGCTTAAGCTTTTAGACATCACTAGGCATGTGTTGACTTGAAGTTTAGTTTTTTACATTATAGGCCTATGCCTGTAATTCCAGCATATTAAGAGTGGTTGGCTGAAACAGCAGGTCTGACGGAAATTCTCCCAAATCTATGTGTCCATTAGGCAGTTATGTGAATTATCGTCCCATTCAGGTGGTAATTCTTGTAAAGCCCTTTTCTACTCCAACTTTTAAACCTATCAATGGACCATCTACTAAAGGATGTCTCTGGAGTCTTTCTCTAAATCTGAAGACCATGGGCCATATGTAGGTAGCTTAATACCGGCTGGTAACGGACAAAAATCGGTAAATTTGCCGTTACCGACCGGTATTTAGCTTTTTCTAATGTAGGTGGCTTGATTTTAGGATTCAGTAATTTACCGATTCGGTAATTTAAGGATTCAGTAAATTACTGATCCCTTAAAATACCGAATCAGTAAATTACCGAATTCTAAAATCTTATGTAGGGAGCACTCAAGTGAGTGCATTTTTTATTTAAGGATTCGTTGTTTACCACCAAGTACAAGATCGTGGTAAACATCGAAATCATTTAAAAAAGCTATTTTGTGCTTTTTTCAAAGTGTCATGTGGCAGACATACATGCCCTTAGGGCATGTATGTGTGCCACATGTGCACACATGCACGATTCAGGGGTGCAACAGGGTGTCAATGTGACACCCTGCCACCCTTGAATATGTTACCCCTATTACCGATTCGGTATTTATCGAATCAGTAATGGTGAATGGCTTCCCATTCATTCCTATGGGTCTCCAGGCCCGTAGGAATGAATGGGAATTACCGAATCAGTAAATACCGATTCTTAACAACCAAATATTACCGATTAGGTAACATTTACCGAATTTTTACCTACATACTATTTACCGATTCTTAAATACTGAATCGGTAAAATTCGGTATTTAAGAATCGGTAAATAGAGATTACCTACATGTGGCCCAATGTCCCAATTATGGTGGCATTTTCTATCAATTAGAGAGAGACTTTAGAATGGAGGTTTCTAGTATTACTTTTACTTAGAGATGCCACTGTACTGTAATTTCCACCTTCTGCTCCCATTACCACCTTATTGCTCGTCTTAGCCACAGCCCTAGACCATGTTGTTTCGTTATTGCTTATAATAACCATTTTATGCAAACAATTTCTTACAAAAGCCACTCCCTTCCAACATGTATCCTGTTTTAATTTAGTTTAGTTTATTGATTCAAATGTTCGGTCTTTTAAAACCATTACATCAAAAAACATATTTTACCTACTGATTAAAAAAAGAGAAAAAAGAAAAATGTTAATAGGAGGTCAAAAACCATTGACCTTGTTCTACACTTAGAAAACTCAAGTCCAGTTTATATTGTCCATAAAGTGCTGCAACCTTAAAAATCATCTTCATCATAAAAACAATGTATACGACTTCTGGTTCTGTATATATTACACTTAATTTTCTTCTCGAATTCGACCCAATTCCTTTAAATATGCATTTAAAAATGTATATAATGTATATACAGTTATCCTGTTTTTCCCTTACCACCACAAAGGAGGCACTTTGCTTTGGGATGCCTGCTGGTCCCCACCAATAGCAGTAAAAATGTTTCAGTGTATTTTTCTTCATATTTTATGAATGAATGTAGAGCCCAATAATGGTCTGTCATGCACAAAGCCCCCTCCCATATATAAAATACATTTCTGATTGGTCTTAGAGAAATAGAGTGCAGATATTTACATGAGTTGCCCACTGTGTAGGCGCAGTAGTTTGTGGCATTGATGCAATCACCATCATCCTGCTGACACCTGTTAAAATACTATGCAACCTCTTTTTCCCCTCCCTACCCCCACACATGTATGACTGAGATGGTTTCCTTGCCTGCTGTTCTACAGTCTCAGTGATGAAATGCACTGAGACACCATTCAAACTGCAGCACGGAGGGACCCGGCAGCGGAGTGCGACAACAACATCGGCTGTGGGCGGGGCGGGACGGGGTGCTGGAGCTTCCCCAAAGGGCTTGCCATAGTGCAGTGTGTGCACATATGCCTGTATAACATTAGCAAGGGTGTGCTGACCCTTAGCTCTTGAGGTGGGCGAGACCGGTGGAGGGCAGAGGCCCTTTTGGAAGCCTGACTGTTCAGCTTGGCCCAAATCTGGGGAAAATGTCTACAACCTGGCTTGAATCCCCCCATGCAATGTGAGATCTACCTACAGACAACCACAGCCACCTTTGCCCACCACCACCTGGTCTCCCACCCCTACGGCCATCACAACCTCGGGTATCCCTCCAGGCCCAAGATCATCGCCCATGAGTGCAACAGTGCCCTGAAAGTCGGGCTGAAAGCAAGAACCCCAGCAATGGCAAGTAGATCATGCTGTGTAATATATATTTGTCCAACTCTAATCGCTTCAACTTTCCCTTAAAAGTAATCTTGAGTGAGTTTGCAATATATATATATATATATATATATATATATATATATATGTACCTCCACCAACGGTTCCATTCGGGCAGGCATGGCGCTCTTTGCAGGAGGTGCGTCGCTTTACGGCAGAACCAAGCCGTTACTGCGCACCTTTGAAAAAGCTCGAAGGTCGAGCGAAACATGTCAGGACTGCCGGGTGAGAGAAAGCATGCACAATAAAAACACAAAGGCTCCGCTGTTGGTGTGCGGCTTACTTTCTTTCTTTGTGGAAAATGTTGGGGAATATATATATATATATATGTAACTCTAACCACGAGTATCTGTAGTAAAGTATGTGCTTACTACCATTCTAATGTGAGTTTAGAGTTTATTTGTTTTGTATCTTTTATGTAATTCTTATACTCTGAAGTCCTTATGTAATGTAACAGGTTCTATTGTAAAGCTCTCTGACACCTTTGGGTAAAGTCTGCGCTAATAATAATCCATAAATGCAAGCGGCCAGCCTCATGTTGTTGTAGAGAAATCCCGAATTACTTGGCAGGAAGCAAAATCTCTTCACTGCTCAGCAGCAACTTAGTGGGTCCATGCTGTAGAGTTCATGCCATAAAAAGGAACTATGTTATTCCTTGTTATACAGACATACGGAAAACAATATTTATAGTGTGGAGGCGGGGATCCTGCGGTGGTGGTGAATACTTCGATGCCTGTGTTTATTTCAACTGCATATGTATCAGATGCTCACATACGCATGATACATGTGGAAAAATACCATCTACTCAGCCACAGCCCGTGCAGGCAAGACTGGTGGAGCCCGGTGGGGGGGATTTCGACAGATGAGGAGGGGGGGAAATTAATGATTAATTTAATGTTCCCTTGTCATCGTCCGTAGAAATCCCTCCCCACCCCGCCCCACCGCACTTACCTTCATGGGAAGGAGCTGCATTTACTCATTGCCGGGGTGCGGCCCATATGTGGGCAGTCCTGGCAATGGGTATATGGTCCAAAAATGTCTCACATTTAGATCATCGCAAACAGGGTCATATACATTGATGTTAATATCATGCTGTGAAGAGGGGGACCTGAACTAAAGGGATTCACAATGGACTCTCTCTGGAGGTATAAGAAAGGGGTGAATATGCACCCTAGATTCTTCATCACCGCCTCCTTGAAGCAGGTGGTTGGACCGCTGCGGTCCGCTCATGAAACAAGTAACTCATAATACGGACGGCGGTGCAGCTCTCCTGTACCACCCTATGGCAGTTGCCTTACCCCAACCGCAAACCTGACAGTCTGCTGGTGGTCTCAGCGGTCCAAAGGGCATTCACCCAATACAGCAGTCAGACCACCAAGCTCTCCATGCTCGGACTGCCACCACAAGTATAGCAGTCCACAGGACCCCAATACTTGTAATAAGGCCCTTAGTTACAAAATCAGCAAAAAATAAATGTATAAAAACTAAATCAGAGAGTATAAGGTCAGGATCATAGAAGAAAAATTTCGCAATTTCTCAAACATAATTGAGATTGCTAAAAACTCTAACAAGTTTGGCTCACTGGTTAGAGGAGGCAGACCTGGAAGCAGAGGTCAGCCCGGGACCAGGGTTCAATTCCCGGCTCGGCGGGGTCTTGAGTCCTAAAATGTCCATGGTCTCGACAATTCTCACTCCGGTGCCTACTCGATTCACGGGTTCACACTCTGCGACTCTGGGCAATAGCTTGCTTAATCTCCACAACGGCCCCTCGCGGCGGGATGCCTGGCTTTCACCTTGCGGATACCCTGCCGGGGTTATCTCACAGGGGAATACCAGGAAGGATTCCCTAAGCAAGTGCTTAGAAACCGCTTGGTGATTTGCGCTATATAAATTCCTGTACATTTACATTTACACAAAGAGCTTTTTAAGATAGTTAATCAACTTACAAATGCCCCTTAAAATAAGAATGCAAATCTAAATCAATCCTTCTGCAATACGTTAGCTTCATATTTTCAGACAAAAGTTGCAGATGTTTCCAATGCCTTCACGGCTAAATCCCTATTGACTCCCAGGATTTTTGATGAGATACCTTTAACTTTCAATTCTGAAATGCTAACGTTGTTCTCACCGCTTACCGTAGAACAGGTGCTTATATTGATTAAAGCAGTGAAAGCAGGTTCCCCCTATGACCTCCCTGGCCAAACATTATTCAGATGTACCTAGAGAGTGTATCTGCTCACTTAGCTGACATTTAATGAAATGTTCAGCTCAGGCTACTTCCTTAAGTCCTGGAGAAAAGTCTTTGTCATGCACTTAGCAATACAGGCCATTCTCCGGAATTCGCATCCAAGCAACTATCTGCCCATTTCTCGTTTGCCTTTTATGGCTAAGATAGTCAAAAAAGACATGAATCTGGCGCTGGCTTCCTTTATAAATGCAAATAATCTGCTTGATTCCACTCAGTTTGGGTTTTAGAAGCAAACATGGCATGGAATCTGCCATTATCATGGCAAATGAAGATATACAATCAATTCTCGACAAATGAGGGAAATGCTGCATTAGTTTTATTAGACCAATTGGTGGCATTTGACATGGTCAATCAAGAACTGTTGATTGACCGTCTCTACTCCTTAGGGATTAGGGGAACAGCTTTAGCTCTTCTAAAATGTTTCTATCCAAATGAGAACAATTTGTGGCTCTCGACCGATTTATATGTGATCCCTTTGCACTCGCTTGTGAACTGCCACAAGGATCACCAACAACCCCCACTCTTTTTAACCTATATGTCACCCCACTGGCTAAGCTTATGAAATCATTTGGGGGGCATATTATCAAGGACGGCGTTAAAAATTATCACCGGTTTAGCAGCAGAAAGCTGCAGCTAAAGCGGCTATAATGGGCTTGATAATATGCCCTTTAGAATTCCAATAGAAGTCCATGTTCTGGTGTGAACATGGGCTTATATTGGAATTCTCCAGGGCATATTATCAAGCCCATTATCGCCGCTTTAGCGGCACTTTTCTGCCGCTAAACTGGCGATAATTTTAACGCCGTCCTTGATAATATGCCCTTTCTCAATTCTGTTCATTACCAAGGAATATATGGAGATACGACCCACTATAAACCTGAAAAGAATCGAGTCAGTGTGTGAAGTCCATACTTTCTAGATGGAAACATTGGTCACCTTTAAAGATGCACACATCCACATTCCGATCACACAGCCAACTTCTGAGATCCTTCGTTCAAGGAAACCATGTCCAGTTTTGTTTCAGGTTGCAGACAATAGGGCTGTGCTTGTTCAGAACTTCACAGCTCCATGAGTGTTATGAGTAGAGGTCTGTGGGGTCTACTTTTATGCACAGAGCCAGCCTGTTAATGGAAGGCAAGCCTTTGTACACCCCCAACCGTTTTTCTAATGCCACTTGGTTTTTGTGCCAGCCTGACAAGAGAGGCAAAGGGGAGGCAAGTGAACTGTATCTGCCACTGAAAAGGTAGGAATCATTTGAAGCTCAGGAAGGCACTGAGATCAGCTTCCCAGGCCATCGTTTCAAGAGAGAAGTCCCATTCCCAAAGCCCTTTGTCCATGGTCTGGGTGCAATACACAACATAGGGGAACTGTTATGTATCAGGTAACAGTTGATCACTGGCAGGAAAACCTTTAGTTTTAGTCAGGATAATGACAACTTTCTAAAGGTGCAATTTCCAAAATAGTAAAAAGTGTAACTTTACCATTAAGTTGGATTTTAAATTACTATTACAATGAGTTCTTGAACCATTTTGCTAGCTAGCCCCAAACTGAATTTAGAACCTATTAAATACAATAGTGCAAACCTCTGGGAGGACCGGCCTTGCTACCCCGAAAAATGACTTTGACGGGGTTTCACTGACAGGAATTGGAAAACATTGAATGTACATGTCCTATATTTTAAATACCGTGCATCATGCATAATTTCAATGTACGTATGACTGAAAGTGAACTGTCAAATGTGTGACAGTTTCTCTTAAATCATAAATCCTAGCAACAAAGTCAATGATAAGACATAAATATCAGAAATTTGAGAAATGAGGAGCCCTAAACAAATATTGAAACTGGTGGAAAACCTCTAAATGGAAGGTCAATAAACGAATTCCCTTTTTTAAATTAATGACTTGCATTTTAGAGTGCTTTAGGTTGCATACGGCACTACGTAGCACTGTAAGTACAAAGGTATCCTATTCACCACTGCACCAACCAGGATTAATATCTGTTTCTCTCTGATTATATGTACAACCAGGATTCATTTCTGTTTCTCTCTGATTATATTTACAACCACACTCTTGCAGTGATTTTTTAAAGTAATTGAGCTTTTATAATTTAAAACAGTGGATTTTTCATCGACGTTAATATAAATGGAATTACCTTTGTCATACTGTATTTATATTAACATTGTTTTATATTAATCGCTTTATTTATTTGCACATTTTTGGGCAGATTATCTTATACTGTGCATAATAACATTTTGAAATAACAACTTGCATATGCAAGGTGTTTATACCTGTATGCTGGAACTTTATAGCACTATAAATGCACCAGTCATTGTTCCCCACTGCACCAACCAGGATTCAGTTCTGTTTACCTCTGGTTACACACAGATTTGCAATGATTGTATTGTCCAAAGAGGCTTCATAATGTAAAAAGGTGGATTTCGCACTTAGGGGCATATTCTCAAGGACTTATCGCTGAGTGAGCTGCACTTTATCACAGCCAAAGTCACAGTACATTTATCGCCCCATTCACAAGCTGGTGCTAACAGCCCATATCACCAGTTTCCCTGCAAAAGCAGCCGCCAAAAACAATGCCACAGATGACCCCAGCAATTATCGCTAATGATGTGCAGAGTAGGCATTCCCGTTCACAAAGCTGCAACAACACCACTCCGCAACATTCTCAACGACCAACCAGATTGGCGATAAGATCCGAAAACAGCTGATAAGGCACCTTAGAAGCAGGAATTTAACACCTGTTCTTACCCGGTGTAAAGTCGAACGACAACCTGCACCAGAAAACAGAGTCCAGGCCAGAGCCACACCTGAATAACAACTCATGCCATGGAGCAACTGATCATGCAGCCCGGAGCCTCAAGAGGGCCTATAACACCCACCGCCACTACCCCCAAGCCCGCCACCAGCACCAGACCCCTGCCATCGCCCCCCCAGACTAACACAGAGGCAGCGCAGACCAAGACAGCGGACCTTCAGAAAACGCACCAGCCTCACAGACCCAGCACCAGAGGATGACATTGCCCACTACAGGCTCAAAAGGACAACCATTCTCCACATCCTGAACATCATTGCCCACAGGCTGACCGTACCCACACAGTGAACAACCAACATCCCTCCGCAGACAAAGCTGCTGGCTGTGCTGCATCTGTTGGCCTCTGGTACCTTCCAACCAACAACTGCCTGAGTCGTAGGAGTCTCACAGCCAGCCCTATCAGAGTTCATCACAACTGTCTTGGATGCCATCATCAGCTTGGTACCCCAGTACCTTCACTTCCCCCATGCTGTGCAGGAAGAGCTAGAGACCAAGCAAGGTTTCTACTCCATAGCTGGCTTTTCACAAGTGTTCGGGCAATTGACTGCACACATGTCCTACTAGTGCACCATGCTAACACTGCACACAATTACCGCTACAGAAAGCACACACATTCCATCCATGTGCAGGCAACAGTGGACCACTGGGGACTCTTCACAAATGTTGTCGCCAACTAGCCAGGCAGTGTGCATGATTCCTACATCTTCCAACAGTCCTTCATCAACCTGCGCTTCCAGGATGGCACCTACGGAAATGCTCTGCTCGTTGGTAAGTACCAAATGAACACACCACACACCCCAACTCCACCTCACAACTCTGGTAGTGCACATGTTACAAACTCACATACAACATGCCAAACAACATGCCCACCCACCAGACATGACAGCACAACTTACTGAGGTAACCTCGGCTAGCCATGTACATGAGCCAACAATGGCATGGCACCTCAGCCACACAATAGCAGAATGTGGGGAGAGGTGGGAACCAGGCATGTGCGAAGGAGGCAAGTGACCCATGAATGAGAATGTACACAATGCCAAGTGTGGCGTGGATGTGCTGGCCAGACTGCAGTATGCAGACTACAGACATATCCAAGTCTACATACACTGCTGGTGTTTGGAGTGTATTGGACAGTGGATGCAACCATGCCACCCCAGCCAGTGGGGAAGATCGCAGAAATGTAGCTTGTTACATCCCCCCCTGTACGCGTGAGCGGAGTGGGCTGGCCCCGCGTACGCCAGGCCAACGTAGGGGTGTGAATAAAAAGCATGTAGTTCTGGGTGTGGTTCTCTTTTGGAATGGCCAACGTATCTGCCAGGGCAACGCCTCTCACCTCGCAACGAGGCAGATGCTGGGAGCAGTGTTGCCTGCAATCCTGTGCGTCTACTGCACCCCAGGCCGCAGGTCCCCGAACCCATCTTGCCAGCACCGGAATGTGGTGGGCGCTCCTTGATACACGCCAGTGTTGGCAGGTGAGCACTGAGGCCTGGGTGCGCAGGTACGGGCAAGCTGTTGCTGTGTTCCTGTTGGCAGCGGGTTTCTGCTTGGTTTGGCTTTTCACATCATGCCAGCACCTCTTGACCTCTCCATTGACCTCCTCAACACTCCGACTGCATTCACAGTGTTCACAATGGACTGGCATGTTTCCATTTGTGTTGCCAATGACACAGTGGAGGTGACGAACAGTTTTTGGTAGTTTTCTATCACCTCTGTGACAAATATCCGGTTTTCCTGTGGACTACACCCGTCTTCCACTTCTCCATGGCCTTCCTCGACCCCAACGTTCTTTGCTGGTGGTCTGTGGGGCTTGTGGGGTTCGGGTTGACCTCTGCACTTGGAGCGGGTGCATCCATGGTGCTACGCAGTTTATTTTTTTCCCTTTTTTTGTTCTGCTTTTATGGTGCATTTTCCCGCATGACACGTGGGAATTGCAGGCCTGTCACTGGTTATCACTGATTTTCGTATCGCGATTGGCCTCATCGCAACTATTTCCGCATTTGTGTTTCACGTTTTTTCAGCGTCGCGTTAATTTTAATGCGGTTATTTGGCATGGTAACGCCATGTTGAGAATACAACGTTAACACGGCGTTCTTTTCCCACGATAGACTGAGATGTGAAGAGTTGCATTAAGCGAATTTTGCGGTAATTATCACACGTTCTGGAAAAAATCTCCTCAGTGTGTTGCTGGCATGCAGCTTTTATTTTAAGGTGTGTGTGCATTATTATCTATATGAAGTTACCTACATTTCAAAGACCAACAAAAATACTGGCAACATTATTTTGACTAAGAACTGACCCTGCTTGCACCCCACACTTATGGCAATGCCCACACTACGCTCAGTTTGTGCTGGCACTTTTTAGAGGTTCAGTGATTATGTTTGGCTATATCAGAGAAAACATCGGGTTCCCACTGCCCAGCCCGGGAGTATCACACCCACCTGCAGGCTGCACCAGAAACACACAGTACAGGGTTACACAGTGTCATCTCGCCTGGGCACAACGCACACAGTAGAGCAAAGAAAAGACATACTGCATGCCTGGACCAAACAATAGGCATCAGGAAACATACCAGGAGAACAAAACGGCGTCTTGTTTAATGTTGTTTTCACCGTCTCACTACAACTTCGGATACACTTGGCTGAAAGAGCCCGGGCCATTTGGTTAAAACATTGAGGAAAAACAAATGTTGCCAACGCTGTTGACCCTTAGTAGCCCAGCAACATTAACTCCTCCAGCCCGGCTCATGATGACATTAGAGCAGCACATGAAACCAGCAGCACGGAGCAACCTGAAGGGCTCTGATTGGTCACAGCAATGCAGAAGCACCTCAGTTCACACGTCAGGAACCGGCGCTGTAGCATGCATGACACAAGCGCAAAAACAAAAGTTAGTATAACCCTTGAGGCGTGGTACTTGAGAGGGCTGCATATTATACCAATTCACTTCCTAATCCTGCTTCGTTAATGTCACAAGCATATAATGTACGAAATAACAAATGTAAACATGCTGGCAAATTTAGAGGCACAGATATAGACTATACCAGCCTGCTTAAAAAAACATTCAATGCTAAATAGGCAGGAATAGGAAGACCAGAGCGAACTATCGCAATTTACTGGTCACGGGAGGACAAAGTCCAACCTGCAGGTCTGAAGTAGTCCCATACTCTAATCACCAACACCCATAAAGATGAAAGGATGATTACTTGATACCTCAAAATGGCAATCAAATAAAGGAGGACAGTAACAAAGTCTATCCAGGCAGATTCCCATTCCCACTCACTCTTTCTCTACACTGGTTATCTTCCCTGGATCCATGAGATTTCATAGAGGATGACCTTCTGCCTCAGCGAGCAGACCAAATTGTATTCAGAATATTAAGAAAAGCTACCAACACACTAAAGTGACCTGCTGAGCTAATCAGAACTGCCAGCATGCCACAAGGTATAAAAATATGTGTGCCTATCCCTCTAAAGTTCTTATCCATCACACAGCCATTCACTGTGTTCCGTTACACAGTAACCACACCTCTGTGGTCCTCGCACCTGACGTGGAAAGACTTCCCATATAGGCTCAAAACACAGACAACACACTTCAACCACACACCAACATGGCGAAGCATGCTATTTGTGCAGAAAAACGCTGCAGTGCCTCACATAGGGTGGGTGTGCATTGCTCTTACTGAAGCTCTCCACTGAATTTTAAACTACACATGACATTGCTAGTCCGGTGTTAGTCAGATTCTCTATGATGATATAAGTGGTCTTCTTTGTTGTTCATTTTGTACATGGAGCATGCTGTGGAAGAAAATAATCCAGCTCAGTGTCCCAATGCATTTGTATATGGATGACACTGAATTGCACCCAAAATGCAACACTGTAAAGGCTATGTGGCTGATTAAATTGCTGGCTGAACCAAAATATGCTGCTGAGTGTCCAAAAATCAAAGCTTGCACGTAGAACAGCTATTCTGCTTACTTTAGGAAATTGTAATGCATCCTCATAGGAATAACATCGGTTTCTGTGCCATATAAAGTATTTTGTTGAAAAGTCAAATTTTGGAATGAATGGACAGCCGCGGTCGGTAGGGGAGTACCTGCCGGGGCGGTGACATGGGGAGGAAGAGGGGCAGGGTGGGGGTTAGTAATGTATGGATAATGGAGGTTTGCAGGTAAGTAAACATTTAAATAAATCAAAAAATGTCGTTGCGTGCACTGCATTGCATTTGGGGATGCAGTGAGCGCAACAAAATTTGTTTGATTTATTTAAAAGTTTACTTAACTGCAAACCTCCATTATCCATACATTACTAACCCCCACCCTGACCCTCCCCCTCCCCACGTCACCGCCCCAGCAGGTACTCCCCTACCGTCCGCGGCTGTGAATGGATGGTTAACTTTGTTGTTATTTTATTCCCAAATTTATTTAGATTTCTTTTAAAGTATGTATTTCTGAGTTTGGCACTTTGACACCTTTGTAACACTATGAGGAGGGCCGCTACAAATATGTGATTGTGTGGCAGCAGCATTTTTTCATAATTATAGATTTGCCCCTTTTGCCACATGTTCCATCATCTGCTGCATAATCGGCATATTTTAACAAAAAAGGTTTCTAGCTAAAATGGTTGAAAAGGTACTAAAAACGCAGTGACATAGGTTGCTTTGCTATGGTAAGCCCTTTGGATAGATTGACTTGCCACCTTTCCGTTGCTTATTGTTATATTTGTGTGATAAACTATTATTAAAAAGGCGCAACTAGTGCTCAGACAGTGTCAGCAAACATAAAAATGTCAAAATAATGATGTATTACTATCACAAAATGTGCCGCATTGCACCACATAATTTGGATTTCTGTGCTGCATAATTTACTCAATCTTGCCTTTAATTTGGCCCTTCTCTGCCGCATAATTCCAGTGCTCCTGTCTATGAGTCACAGTGTTGTGTAGTTCCTACAAACCTATAAAGGCTCTGCATGTTTAGACAACATAGACTATGAGATTGGTGTCAAGACTTATTCCAGACACCCTCACCCAGTATGTTTGCCTGTATACTAGCTAGCTCATAGTGCCACTATAAACCCCTCTTACCAAGTAGAGAATAGTTCTTGGCAACTATCAAACATGACAACTCTGCCCCATCAAGGATCATGAAAACTGTACAGTACTTTTCGCTCAGTCACTCATGCTCACTACGTCTCAGAGAAATACTCAGAATAAACTGTGGGGACGTTTTTAATAAGCCTTTATTGAACCAGTGTCATTGTAATGTAACATTGGTGTGCTGAAACAACCATAATACAGAAACAGATATAAATTATTGAAAGCACCAATAGAGTAAAAGGATGGTAGATTCCTAACTTAGTGCTAAAATAATGAATACAGGCAGGTATAAAAATACATGACAATAAAATGCGTACTCCTACGATGCGACCCTAACTAGATCTACCTAAGTGTCCATAGCATGTATGTAGGTGTAAAGCCAAGAATCCCTCTAGGATAAAGTAAACACCATTACCTGAAGTAGGAGACTGTGGGACCCCGTTTTGGTCTCGAGATGGAAATCCCGTAAGGGTTGTCAGACCACTGCGCGCTGAAGGGTCTGCGTGCAGGAACCTCAGCGTCTTGCATCAGTGTGTCTGCATGGAAGTCCTTTTTCTCCTCTCCCTGCCTCAGCAAAGATATGGTGTTTATATACCCAAAGTGGTAACCTTAGGGGATCTACCTTGCTGTGTCAT
The DNA here is from genome assembly GCF_964261635.1 of Lissotriton helveticus. Lineage (NCBI taxonomy): Eukaryota > Metazoa > Chordata > Amphibia > Caudata > Salamandridae > Lissotriton > Lissotriton helveticus. Next base: position 871,838,037 of record NC_136061.1, on the reverse strand, counting down.
GTTGGACTTAAGATGACGAAAGGAATGACCCTTATACATAGTTATTATGCAGGAGATGGTATTCCTGTTGAGTTTCCAAGAATGAGGCTAGTTTTCAGGGAAACCTCACGTCCTGTAAGCAGTACCGTAACTGGGTAAAAGGTCAGTCTCAAGAATTGTTATGTAGTGTAATGGCAGGAGAAATGTAGGTGAAAGGTTTAGTTGCTACCTGAGCCAATATTGGGGTACCTAATGAAAAAGTATATTTGGGCACTCGATACCCACTAAGGAACACATGGGTTTCTTCTATAGAAACAAACCCTGAGGAAATAAGCAATATAATTAGGAAACAACAGTAAACACTGTCCATTTTAATAAAAAGGCTACCTGTGGGCCTTTCAAAAATGTCTCCAATCTGCTTATGAGGTATTTGCACATTCAACAGATGCAGCCAGTCCAAAGATAACACATACACAATTTTAATTTTATTAAACTGACTAGCAGATCTGTTTAATAGCCTATTTGGTAAATACATAAATATAAACATACATATATGCATACATGCATGCATACATACATACACGCACATGTGCATAGCTGCACAGATAGCAGTGATTCTGGACAGGGTATGACATATTTGAGAGGTAAGTAAAGGCACATTTTAGCAACAGAATATTAGTGATATACCAAGGGTTGAATTTACTTTCTGAATATATGTTTCGTAAACATATTTTCTGTTGTTTAAAAACCGCCTCTAATTACAGTTTTGCTATCATCTTTTGTCTGTGGCTCTTCCCCAACTCAGTTTCATCAGGCACGTTTGACAGATTAATATTCCATTGTTCTGACTGTACGTCCGAACCTTCTGTTTGTGTTTTTTAATCCCTTCTGCTCATCGTCTAGACATTATGAGACCGGAATACATATTGTTCTGTTGGCAGCTTTCAATAGTTATTCCTACATTCTACGGAAATACCTTTCTATAAAACAGATATATACCGTGCCGAACTTTTCATAATTTGTTTAAGAACATTGCAAACATCACAAAATGAGAAACCAGTGAATTAAAAAAAAATATTAGGAACATGGGAAACCTTCCCATTGGCAACGCGATGACCAAGCAGACACTTCACAACTGAGTGCTAGTGTTTCTCTTCTACTGAATGCCCAGTGCTCAACTTTGGAGCAGATTGTTTACTATTATACCCACTTCTGCACAGGTCCAAGAAGGGCCCTGAGCGGCAGTAAAAAAACACTCATGCTGCCTGACAGACAATCTTGCAGCAGCTAAGAGAAATATGGCTTTCCCGCTTGGATATTTTTGCCCTGGAGTGTCAAGGCTAATTGAATTATTCCGTGTTGGACCTAGTGGAACTCAATTTGGATCCTTCCTCAAGGTTGCTGGGAATCCTGCTGGCGATTTGTGAGCTCCATAAATATTTTTAAGTGAGACGAGAAGGTGCTTCACCAGAGCAAGCTTCTTGTATCCAACTGTGAATGCTAAAAGATTGGCTACAGGTAGTGCCTAGGACCCAGTCAAGCTCAGGAAATCAATTACAAATGTTTTCACTATTTTTCTGATTTTATACTATTTGGTAAGGATTGTTATTTAGAATATTTCTAATCATGGTTTTTACCATTCATTTTTACTGTGTTATTTTATTCTGTTAGCACAGAGCTTCTCCAGCTTTCACTTGCCTCTGGTTACAGGGATTACAGATTCAAAGTTAAGCCACTTGCTCTTCCTAAATATAGTTCTCTCGTTTGAATTTTTTAAAGAGGAAACTGACATTTTTTTTACAAACATGCATGGAGGACAAATTTCCATTGAACCTGTCCACTTGTATCAAATGTTCTTTTGGTATTTTGGTACCCATAAACAGGAGCTAAGACCACAGAGGTGCAGTTCAACGTCACTGTTAGAGATGGTATAGAGCTAAGAGGTGGTAACAGTGAATCATGGGGTTGTTACCACTAAGGAGTTCTTAATGACATCAAATACACAACAAAGAGCAAAGCTGCAAGTGCCTGATTACAGTCAGAACACTGAGGCAAAAAACATCCTCATTATTCACTTTTTACCTGTGAATACAGTCATGTTATATAACATCATTTGCTCCTGCTTTCAACTACTACTCGGACTTAAGAGTAATAGAGGAGGGATATATACCATGACCACCCGTCTTTGTCCTTAAAGTAAAAAAGAAAAACCTGGCTGCTTACTGCCCACCTCTACGAACATCCATGTCTTCTATGCCCCCTGCCTCCTCCTAGAGCTATCCCCTCTACTGCTCACCTATCAGACCGGAGAGAGCCAGAGCAGTGCAGGCAGGATCTATGATCTTTATCCCTTTTGGTGTAGCAAATGTGGGAAAAGACTTTTGCTTCCCACACTTGATACATAATAGCAGAACCTGGTGAACACACTATATAGCCTTACAGCCCTCCGTAGAGGGCTATACCGGCTATTAAAGGCCCTCTCCAGCATTAAACGCCAGAGCCGAAGGCGAGGGCCTTAAACAAGGGAGAGGGACTTTAATAGCCAGCATAGCCTAGCTACGAAGGGCTATAAGGCTATTAGAACATTCTGCCACTTGAGGGCAGAATGTTCTAACAAAAAAAAACAAAGCCTTATGGGAGCATGAAGGAATTGGAAGCCCCCCAGTCTCCCTGAAGCCTTTGTTCACAGCCAGAGCTGTGAAACAAGAAACATTGGAATGTTGGAGCTCCAGGCTTATGCCAGTCATTATAAGCGCAGAGCACTACATTGTTTTCAATGGAGCTCCCAACATTCCATTGTTCTACTAGCGTGTATATCATGTTATTGCATAACATAATAAATTCTATCACTCCAATTAACTGACAATCCCACCATGGCCAGCAATATGCACTGACTTCATATGTCTCTTTTGAAGTTACCAATACCAGAAGCAATACCAGAAGCAAACAACAGGCAAACAAACTTTACAAAGTGTTCATAGGCACTGTGTCCCTGAAGTCAATTTCCAAAGGAAGGCCATTTCAGAAAGGGAATGCTCTTACACCATAAAATAAAGATAAAGATAGCTTGCAATTATATGAGTATGGAGAAGTGGAAAGAATGTCAAACTAGGGGTTCCGCTCATGCCTAGAAGACACGTGTCTCTTGAATAATTAGGCATGGCTTACCTTAAATCTATTCCTATCAAAGATGGTCACCTTACTAGTGTTTTCTTGAATGAAGCTCCAATTCAAATATGAAGCTATTTTTTTTCCTGTGACATCAATTCCTACTTGTACTATGTATAACAAGACATATAGATGGAAGCAGTGTGACACGTGTCCTTCTTCATTTCTGTGTCTTTCTTGCCCACTTATAAGTTTTTTGTCACTAAATTTTGGCTCTGGAATCGGATGCAACTAGATTCTCCTCTTAAATGAATTTTGGCTCTGGATTTAACTTGATTCCCTATAGATTCTTCAATGTCGGGAGATCTCTGTCTGGGCTTTTTCTCCAAATGCGGTCAGGGTGCATTTGGTGCTTGCTTATTAACTCTTGTTTAACGCATCATATACACTTAAGAGACATCAAAAATGTCAAGGAAGTTATTTACCCTTTGTGGACTTTTCCTTCTAAATGGTCTATCAAATGGAGAAATGCGATGCCGTTCACATGTATATTACGTGCAGGGAACTTGGGAGACCTTCGCAGCATCCAGTCTTTGACACTGTTAATAAAATAATTTCATCCACAAACACCTAATTTTACAGGAACATTAGGCATCTACATTTCTATGGGATTTATTTTCCAGGTATATTAATCCTACAATAAATTCTGCATATAATTTTGAAAGGTGTGACAATTCCTAAATGAAATGGTTTTCTCAGACATAAAAACACTTTACAAAAATGTCTTTTGAGATTTCTAGAATATTTTAGTTTTTGTGTCCTAGGTCCTTATACGGTGGCCTCTCAAAGTGGGAACCAAGGCCCCCATTAGGATGGCACCCTTGCGGAAAACGGGACCGCCCGCCTTAAGGGCGGGGGTGCCGATGTGTGCATTAGGATGCGCCCGCCCCAGTGGCGGGCACATCCCCCATTTTTAACATTGTGGCAGGTGGTGCTCACTGCACCGCCCGCCACAATGTTAAAAATGTGCGGTGCCTGCCGCTTTGTTTATGCAAATGCTGGGGGGTACCACAGGTACCACCCGTGTGCAACCCCTCCACCCCTCCTTCACTCTGGGAGCCCGCAGGGGGCCCCCAGAGTGAAGACCGCATGCCTTTGGAAAGGCATCCGATTTGGCCCATCATCATATGGCTGGCGGTGTCTATTAGCCACCGCCACATGTTAATCCTTTTCCGCCCGGGCTAAAGGCGACCGGGTGGAAAAGTGGCAGACGGTCTTTCTGTCTGCCGTGGTCCCCCCGCATACTAATATGGCGGGGGGCATTTGGGAGTTGATGTCGGGCGGATTGCCCCCACCAGGCCGGCGGTGGCTACCGCCAGCCTGGCGGGGACAATCCGCCCGACATCCTAATGGGCCCCCCAGTATCTCTTATAGCCCTAGACTCTAAGGATAGTGAAGTTTAAGGCTTACTCAGGGTTGTGATGTAGGCTAGAAAATGAGGGCCTCATTTATGTGTTTTTGTCGTAGGGCAGTGCTGCAGGCCTTCCTGCTGCGTTGCCCTACTGCAAAAGAAAAGGGCAGGAATGCACTGTATCTACCAGATACAGCACATTCATGTCCTTTTTCCCTGTGCTGGCACACAATAGGCTGCAGTGCGCCAACACAGGCACCTTTGCACCATGGTGCAAGGGTGCCTGCGTCAAGGGGATAATTGTTTTTGTGCAGGAAGGGAAACCTTTCTGCACAAAAAAATTCACAAGAGACTTTTTTATTTTTCTATTTGTGCTGCAGATTGCAGCACCCATAGAAAGAGGAAAAACAAGAAGAAGATATTTCTCCTCGTGCCTGAGATTAATCATTTCTCATAAATCTGGGGCAGTGTCAAAATACCACGGATGTTGCTGGGAACTCTCCCATCAAGACCCATTGGACAATCCTTTAACACAAAAAACTGTGTTACAGGGGCCAAGATGTACGAGGCAGAATTAATCCCAAAAAAAGTGACTTAGTGCTGCCTCGTAAATATAGAGTAGGCTCCTGCGCCATGGAACGCTACAAAAAGTGATGTCCCAACAGAGCAAGGGCCCTGATAAATTACGCCCTTAGAATTTAGCAACAAAACAAATAACACTTAATTAATCCATGTTCGGTCTGGATTTTTTCTTTGAGAAGGAAAACTACTTTAATGCATACAAAACTAACTGCTACATGCAAAACTAAAAATATAGAAAAAAGTGACAGGTAGAAAAAACAATTGGAATGCCTTCTAGAGGACTGCACATGGCATGCACAAAGAAGAAAGATTACAGATGTCGAATACCTCCCTTAATGCAGACCTGACCCTTTATTTCTATGTCACATTTATTGTTTGACCAACCAGCAGACCGTAAACCCTACAACTGCAATTACCTCGTATGTGTCTATAACAAACACAGGATACATAGTTTTAAAAAGGCAGGTTTAAATGCGTTGTCATAGGGTGTCACAACACATTTAACATTAAAGTAAATGCATTTCCATAGTAAACATTGGCTGATGTACCTCAAATAAGCATGTATTTTAATTGTCATTTTTGACAAGCCACACACGTTCGTCATACTTCTACCAATAAACAATTATACCAATAAACAATGCAAAATAATGACCATTTCATTGAAAAGTTTAATTCTACGTTTAAAATACCTTGCCTAGCAATCACTGTGTACCCAAAAAGGCAATAGTTTCATGCACTTCAGAGACACACTAAAAGGTCACCTCCCGGAACATCCGAAAACTTCTCCTGTGGTAACTAATCCCTGGGCTTAGAGACTTAGGTGCCACAATTTAACATTTACCATAATGGGGTTGAGTGGACACCACTACTATAGAGATTAGGTAGGTAGTCACACATGAAAGGCCTAATCAGATGGGGATAACTCTTGCATGATGGCTTGATTTGGATTCTGGTTTTTATTTTGGCTCCTGGTGCTGTGCTCCAGCCACCAGGTGGCCTTCAAAGTTTCAGTACTCATTGTTGAATGAACCTTTATGCTTTTTTCTAGCCATCTATAAAGTTTTCACTGGGGTGAGAACTTTATAGGTGAGCTAAATAACAATGATGGATTCAACCCAGATCTGTGACTGGGTATGATTGTTTGAAAAGTTTCAGCTTTCCGTCCATCATCTCCTTGAGTTTGTTTTTTTAGCCGTTGTCACTATTGCTACCTCCTTCTAGCAGCAGTGGTCTGAACGAGATTTAGACCTGCACCCCGTCCTGTGGCAGTCACTAGATTAGGGATGTGTGAAATTCATGTAATTTGCATTTGTTTATGGAAAATTTCTGGAAAATTACTTGAAATTGTAAATAACTGTCTGAAATACAAATTCATCATCTAGCACTATATTGTAGCTCAAAATGCATCTGCACTTCAATGTTTGACCTGAGAACACTTTTCACTCTAAAACATACCACAAAAAACAGATTGGTCCGGTTCGCATTAGTCCTGTGGCCTCTCTCTATAATTCTGCTGTGAACTATGAAGATGTGCCACAATAAATTAAAATCTTCAGCTAAATAGATATGGCACATTTTGTAAATGATCAGTTGAATTACAAAGAATGAGCAGATCATAGCCAAATTAATCTGGTCCCATATATCACTGTACTACTACCTCTGCCCAGACTGAGACACCAATTTTCCTCTCTCACCCTGCACACGTGTGCACCTGTGTGTACACAACTTTCTACATTACCTGTGCCCAGCCTACATCTTGCAGTGAGTGAGACTCCATTAGGGAGTTTTTGGGCCTTATTTAGACCTTGCATGCTGTTCTTCTTTCCCCAATGGCCAACAGAGGTATGTTTCTTAACTTCCCCTTTTGAACGTTTGCCATATTAATTTACAGATCACTGCCTGACTGACAGAGATCTCTATCTCTTCTTAGGAGTCACCACCATTAGAACATCTCCAAAGACATTGAAGTTATCCTGTGCAAACACCATGTTCACTGTGCTGCAGCTCAAATGTTTCGTTTTTTTTTTAACTCCGAAAGCGGGAGTTTGCTTTGAAAAAACTAAAAACATAAATGACCATCTGTCCTAAATGAAGCGGAAGGTCTTAAGTATTTTGAACGAAGGTTCAATGTCAATTTGGCCATCAGTTGAAGGTTTCCACTGGTGGTGCCAGTAGAGGCTCCACTGGCAGAAACATGATGATTTGACTCTATGATTTGCCTGACTCTAAAGAGAGTGGGCAAACTGATAGTTTGCCGTACCACCTAATCCACCTCATACGTGGAGGACCCTCTCTGCCAAACTCTAAATAAACCCTTTTTTCACCGAAAAGATACAAAACCCACAGGCCCAAAAGTAAAACACTATGAGCTTGATTACGAGTGACCACCAGACTTGGGGGGCGGTCCGCCGCATTACAACTTTGGAAAGTCGTTGCGGCGGGTGACCACCTGCTGCACGAGGGTACAGTCATTCCCTGGTAGTCGTGCAGCTGCACTACAATGGAAGATGCTCAGCGGGACTGGCGCAGTCTCGCTAAGCATATTACAATTTCCGCCACCGAAAACCATTTCAATGGCTGATGGTGGAGGATCAAAGGGAGCCGTTCATTGACCCCATGGCCCCTTCTTGTATTACCCCAAAGTTCCATCACAGTATGGACGTCACTGTCCATGTCTTTCTCAAACATTTTTGCCATTCCCATTGTGGTGCCTGGTTTTTAGGCACCGCCATGGGAAATGCAAAGGATTGTCTGCCATACATTAGTTTACCTCATAATACAGCGGGTTGTCCTTGCTTGGGTTTGGCGCAGCTGTGCCGTCGGAGAACCGAAATATGTGCCAAACTTGTATTCAGCCCCTAAGGTTTTTTATTGATCAAAACCCACTTTCTTTATATTGACGTTTCCCTCTGATTTGAAGAAATACATTTAATTTGTCCTAGTGACATAAACTTTGCAGTCCCTTTTATTTCCATACATATCCAAAGACAGGTGTCTTCAATAAAGATAAGCTGCCACATTACTGTGAGTAACTCCTCCCAAAGAGTTATTCTCTTTGAGCCTATGCTCTGTCCCTAAATTTTATCAGGAAAGCCTTTCCAATACTAGATACTAACAGATGCCTGACAGGCCCTTGAGTAGGATATAGTTGATCTTTATTCTAGTCGATGAGAGCTAAAGCCTGGCTGAAAAATGCATGAAAGTATGGAACTGGTCATACGTAAAAAATAAGAACAGTTATCTTAACCTACAATATGGGGATGAACTGCTAGCAGCGAAATGGAAAAAAGACTGAAGTGCTAGTGGTTGGGAATCAGCTGTCACTCTAATCATCTGTGTGGTGGGCATATGAGCTTGACCCTTTCCCTTCCTCTAAGCCTGCAGTGAATGATGTTGGGATTTGCCTTGAGAATTAGCTAAATAAGAACCTCCATATTAAAAAACTGTCTGGGTGCTATTAGGCAAACTGCGTAACCAAAACACATCCTGTGGGCTTTACCAAACCACACTAAGAACACCATAATCCAGGCAACTAGCATCTCATACTTGGACTATGGCAATGTACTCTCGCTGGGAGTTAAGCAGTCCTCCCTCCAGTGGCTGCATACGATCCAAAATGCTGCTGCACAGTTGCCATTGCATATATCGTAATATCACCCTATTTCTTCTCATCTGGCCTCTGTGTTTGGATAAAATACAAAATGAAGAATATTGTGTCAAGAACATTAGGATGTCAGAAATATCGTTGAAGTGAATATCGGAGATAAAAATTTAGCTTTAAGTGTTGTTTTTATATCTGTGTAAAAAATATTGATTTAAAAAATATAGTTGTACGTAACATCGTTTGTGTTTATTTATATGTAACTTATTGTAATGTGGTTGATTCTATATGTTTATTATTTTTTTATTTGTGTTATTATTAAGATAATTTATTAATTCGGAATTACTTAAACATTTTATTTTTAGTTGTATTACTCTATAAAAGTAATGTGTTTATATATTTTTAGCAGCTGTTTAATGTAAATTTATAGATAAGTATTTTATTGACATGAAAAATGTTATTAATAATATATAATTTATAAGGAATATGTATAATTTACATCAAATTCAGAAAATATTTTTTAATTTTAAATATTTTCATAAATATTTAAATTACAAACAATTAAAAAAGTAAAAATACCTAAATTACACTTAATGATATACATTAATATACATATTATTTAAGGAAATAAATTAGATGATATAAATTTAATGGAAAATTTGACAAATAAAAATTTGAAAAATATTTATTTTGAAAATTATAATGTCGTAAACATATTTCTTTTTAATTTTACATAAAAAAACTTCATATTTTTTTCATTAAATGATGGTTAATTTTGGAATATGATTTTATTATTTATTTTATAGTTCAAAGTTAAGGAATGGTAGTAAATATTCAAAGAAATGGCCTGGAGACATGGCGACAGGAATTAAGCGCATTAGCTCCCGGTCGGCCTAGCTCCTAAATCCTGCTTCCCGTAGTGGGACGATGCAATTTTGCCTGACTGGGACCAAGAAATGCACAGCGGATGGGTAGCAGCCTTTCTGGCCTTGTTAGAATATGGCGGCTCTCCTCCTGCCCTGAAGGGGTGACGGACAGCATCTCTGGCTTGCCTGGAGGCGATACGGAAGTTGCAAGCTTTCCTGCTCTCAATGACCAACAGTGCCTACCTGCGGTACTGATTTCATGGCAGAGGGTTGTGCCAAGATCAGTGGTGGGATCTGGATGTAGGCCTGAGCCCCCAGACTGAGGCTGCCATGCGTTGCGCTGCTCCCAGCAGCACAACACGCCTGAGCCTAATTGAGGTACCAGCTTGAGGCACGGAGGCCTCTCATCATCGTTTCCCCCATCCCCCAACCCCCTTTCCTGCTGACAAACCACAGACGGTGCCAGAAGAGGTGCTCGAGCCCGAGCATCCTGCTGTGGAATCGGGTGAGGGTGTGTGTGGCCTCGATCCCTCTAGAAGTAGAGAGCGCAAAGGTGAGCTACTATGCTGGTGGGGTGGCCCTTGCCTACTCTGTAGGGACCAGGGCACCCGGGTAATGGTGTGGGATGGGCCTAAAGGCAGCAGGCGATCTACAGCAGCAGGGAGGTGAGATTTGGAGGTCAGGCTCGGACCCCGTCTGGGAGCAAGGGCTGGTGGGATACGCCAGCCCGCTGTGTGTGGGTTCACTAATTTTGCAGGCTGGCTGGGATGTCTCACCCCTTCCTCCGCTACCATCAGTGAACCATTGGCCAGCATGGGGCAGTCCTCGAGGCATCATGAGTACTCAGCTAGAGCTAGCTGCTGTGGGTGACCCCCGGAGGATGACATCCTTGGCTGAAGGTGGGTGCTGTGGCAGACGCGATATGATACCGCAGGCCTGTGGTGGGCCTGTTGGCCTTTGCCTGGAGGGTCGCTGCTATCTATGGCCCTTTCCCCAATCAAGGCCATTAGTGATGATTCCAGGCCAGACTCTGGGAACCTTTCTTTTGCCTCTCTGTACTGCTTTCCCCCTGTCTCCCCTTGCTTGGCCTTGGAAGCGATAACAGCAGCTTTGTGGAGATTGGGGGCCACCTCCGGTGAACATTTGAGGGTGATTCCCGAGGAGTTTCATTTGGATGAGAGGCTGCCCTCCTTTGATCCTGGAATGTTCTGAGGAATGCCTCTTTATTATTGCGGCATTATGGTACACTACTAGGAGACTTCACCTGATTGACTCTTTTGGGGGTTCGACTTGGCGATCTTGACTGCTCCTTGCCTGCTTTTGGGGACATAGAGATAGCCTTTTACAGAGAGGTGAGGAATAGCTTACATCAGACGGCGGATCTTTCTGAGTCTGGGGAAGACCCTCTCCGAGAATGTCATGGCAGGACTTCAATTGGGCTAGCAAATGCGGATTGTGTCATATGGGATGGTGCTGTAGGCTTAAGGTGGCTTCTGAAGCTTGGACTCTGTGCCAGGGTTCTTGTGCTTTGATGGCTGGGTGGCTCTGCAGCTGTGTAAGAGGTTACCTGTAGAGAAGCCTGAGTGTCCTGAAGTCAGTGGAGCCTGCATGAATGAATGAATGAATAAATAAATTTATTAAGCACACAGCTACGCAACAAGAGTGCCCCGGCACAACATTTCATTGCTCTACATAGGCTGGTTTAAGCCATAGCACCTGGCAGGTTGTGGGCAGTGGAAACTGTGTATTGGTCTGGTCCTGATGATTATGCCCAATGCAGTGGAGCTCTGACAGGTAAAGACAGGCTGCACCGAGCACATGGCTCTTCAATGATTACACAATATACTACACAGCAGCAGCCCCCTCAGTGAATAACCTGGCCGTCTGGTGTGGTGGAAAGCGAGGGTTGCCTGAATGCTGAACTTGAACCCAGTAGGGCAGAACTGTTAACAGCAATACCGCGGTGTCACACTGCCTTAGAGTATCGGATAGAAACTGTGTCCATTGATGTCAACTTCCTGTGGATGGACCTTCGCAAGGTAGCAGATAAAGTCACTAACACTGAAACAAATATTGAGGCCTTGAAGGGAGAGGTTGCCAATCTCAAACGTCAGATGGGCAACATGAGGACAATGACAGCGGAGCTGGATTGCCGTGCGGAGGATGCTGAGGGTTGCTCAAGTAACCGCATCATTAGGGTCCTGGGCTTTCCCAAAAGGTGGAAGGGTGATCAGCAATGCTTTCCCTGGAAGACTGGGTGTGCACTATCCTGAAACCTCAAGACCTGTCCGACTTTTTTGATGGTAGAGTGGGCGCATAGGGATTTCATGCCTTCACCGAGACCGGGGGCCCCTCCCAGGGCCATCAATACTAAAATTCCTAACTATCATGACAGGGATTTTATCCTATGAGCAGCCAGGGAACAGGAGATTCCCCACTTTGACAACAGCAAGATTGCCATATATCCGGACTACACCATGCAATTACAGGAACAGCACAAATCCTATATAGCTGTGAAACAGAAGCTACGGTCACTTCAGTTGCGGTACATGCTCCTATACCCGGCAAGGCTGAAAGTCATTTTTAAGGATACGGCCCATTTCTTCGCTCGACCAGAAGATGTTTGGGAATGGCTGTAACTTAGTGATGTTGCTGTGGTGCCCTGTCGGGTGGCAGTATTTGAGAATCCTGGGGATGTCTTTCGTGTGAGCGGCATTTCCTCTCTGACCAGCCTGGAAATGGCCCCAACTTAACTCCTTTGCTGTGTTTATTTGGGGAGGATGGCGTGATGCAACTGTCTACTTTGGAGGGCCCGGCAGCAGAGGCGGAAATTGCTGCTCGGATATCCTCAGATGGTGAGAGCAAAGGCTGTCTGAACACTGAACCTAATATTACTGCTCCATTGGCAATAGGGAGGTTGTACAGGGGGATCCTTATTAAATTACAGCATGGGTATCTGCTTGCTTAGTGGACTTTGGGGAGAGTCAGCTAGGAGAATGGGTTTACAGGGTGCACAACCCAGAGGTGTGAGTCATAATTGGAAGGTTTGAGGTGGTAGCACTCGGAGTGGAGATATTAAAACGGAATGCTTGTAATGTGAACTGAATAATGTTTTTTTTTAGGATTTTGTGAGGTGGAAATGTTGCAGTGTGCAAGCATGTAGTTGGCTTGTTGGGCAGTGTGTTTTGGGGGGGTTTGTTGTTTTTTTACTGGTTGGACTTTAGCGGGTGGAGCACTCGTCGTGGCAAATGCTTTTTGTGGGTCGCTAAGTTGAGCTATTTTTGCTCAGGGTGGGGGGACCTTGGGCTTGTTTTCTTTCTTTAGAAATATAGTTTATCAACTTCTGCAGCAATTGGGAGAGGAGAAGGAGATACAGGGAAATGGGACAAGTGGGACCCTATTCATGCCTTATGAAACAGGATAGATTCAGGGTTCTCTCCTGGAATGCGCAAAGACTGGGCACTTATGTGAAAATGTATAGAGACTACTTCTCTTAAAGTTTAACAAAATAGATATTGCATGCCTGCAAGAGATGCATTTGGATGACCCTAGGGTTGCCTGCTTGGCTAAGAAATGGACGGGGCACGTGTTCCATTCCTCCTGCTTGACATATGCAAGAGAAACATTGGTACGGGTGGCTCTAAGTGTCCTGTTCGCACGTACTTATTCAGAAGCTGATGTCGGAGGAAGATATATGCTGTTGCAGGGCATCTTACATGGTAGACAATTGTGCATATTAAATACATATGCCTAAAATTCTTCATGCAGGATCTCCCAATACAGGCCCACCACATACCCATACAATGGCTGTGGGATTTTAGTTGCGTGCTGGATTCAACACTTCAGATGGACCCACCCGAAAGTAGGAACAAAGCCTCATACGATTAGTGCCTTGCGGACTGTGATGCAGAACTTGGGTTTGCAGGATGCCTGGAGATCGGCGCATGCCACACACAGGATCTTCACATGTTCCTCCTTGGCTCACAAAACCCAAAGTGTTTATGTTGAGTGTTGGTTAGTGGGCAGATGGCAATGGTAGGACTCTCAGTCACAGAAATGGTGCATTATTTGCCAGATCATGTGTCAGTCTCCTGTCTGAGGGAGAATGCAAAGAGGATATAGTTAATGAAGGTTCCAGGCGGACAAATTGGAAGATCAACTGGGGCAAGAGGCACTTTCCCGACCTCTGACTGATTATATAGACATTATTTGGTTCACTACGGCCCATACAGCTACTGAGTGGGAGGCTCTGAAAGTGCTGTTACAGTGTATGTGTATAGGGCTTATTTGAGCAGTGAGCCAACAACTCAGAGCAGAACTTCAGCATTCTGAAGCCAATCTGGCAAGACTGGAGACGGTCCCATCGGTGGGGGCTGATGTTTCCATTTGGGAACTAACACTTAGGCAGCAGGTGTCTAAATTTGGGACCGCCTGAATAAATATACCTTACGTTAGTTTAGATAGCACCTGCATAAGTAGGGTGACACGGCTGGGAGGTTGCTGGCCTGGATGATACAAAGAGGACAAACTACACCACTTGTGACATGCTTTAAGACACCCGGGGGTCGGGAGGTTACATATAGAGTGTATATCTTACAAAATGTTCATATTTATCTACAATAAGTATATACCACAGACCCAGGTGTAGATCAACAGTGTTACACTTCCTATCTGAAGGAGCTGGGTCTTCCCCGTTTGGATGCTCTTGTAGCTCCATTGGAACTTGAAGAGATTAGGTTCACGATTTGTGTTCTTCCTCATTTGAAAGCTCCTGGAAGAGTTGGCTTCCCACCAGAACTTTATCAGGCCTTCCAGGAAACGCTAGCTAATCAGCTTTTACAGGTTTATCTGGAAGCATGGGATACTGGTATCCTGCATCCCACAATGATGGAAGGGGAGGTTTGCCTATTGCTTAAACAGGGGGGAGACAAGTCTTACACAGCAGTCTATAGGCCACTCCCAGTGTTTACCACAGACATGGAGATCCTTTAAAAGGTGCTTGCTACATGCCTGGTTCCTTTCCTATTGAGTTTGGTACATGAAGCCCAATGTGGATTTATTCCTTGCCATAGCATCAAGATGAACCTGAGTAGGCTGACTCAAGGCCTTCACGAGGTCCAGGAAGGGGGGTGAGGAGTTGGCACTCGTGGCTATTGACCTAGAAAAGGCCTTTGGCACAGTGAAGTTGGTGTACCTGTTGTACACTGAGCCACGTGTCAAATTTAGGGTGGGCAAAAAGAAATCGGGGGCCTGGGATTTTGGTCAGGGGATGCAACAAGGTTCCTCTCCTATTTGAACTTGTGATGGAACAGTTGTCACTCAAGGTACGACGAGACATGCAAAAATGGGGTATTTTTTCAGGGGATGTACGGCAAGTCATTTCATGATATGCCAAAGATGTGTTGTTCTACCTGTCCTCCCCCCAGGTGTCGGTCCTAGTATTGTTGGGCTTGTTGGAGGAATTTGGGTCAAATTCTCATCCCCGACTTAACCGTGCGAAATCATTGTTGTCCCCTCTTGCTTGTTTGGCAAAGAACCTGGCGGAAGGATTGCCCAATTTGGGCATACACTGGGAGACATCCTACATCCAATATATAGGGATTAACATAGTAGGTATTTCAGTTTAGACATAATGTGGGCAGGGTCCTGTAATACTACAGGCTTCAGTAGCATTCTGGAACACTTTGCCCCTTTCATTAATGGGCAGGATTGCCATAAAATGGTGCTGTTGCTTAGATGTTTCTATGTATTGTGGAATTCATTTTGTATGACCCCAGATTGTATATTTAGATACTGTCCTCATTTCCCTTTTGTGGGCTGGAAAGCTTAGCAGAGTGGCATTGTTGACTTTGACTAAGCAGTATATGGGTGGGGGACGTGAAGTCCTGCATCTTGAATTATATTATTTCACCACTCAACTGCAATATGTGGCTCAGTGGTTGGACTCTTCTGATAATCATGAGAAAAGGTATTGCGGGGCACGGTACAGTTGGCACGTCTTCCAGAGCACCTAATGAAGGAAGCCTGGGTCCCGTCGGACACCCCTCACATTATCAGGCATATTGCCATATTGTGGTATAGGTTTGAAGTGGGTTCATTTCTATAGGAACTCCCATCTTGCATTTTGAAGCCCGTCCAAATATTACTGGATAATATCTCCTATCCGGCATGACAAGAGGCCGGTTGTGAACAACTTGGGGATCTAAATCTGGACGACCACTTCATTTGCTTTGATGAGGCAAGTGACACTTTTTAGATTGACCCTGGTATTTCTCTTGTAGCATGCCGGATTGGATGACATTGCTACAACAACATGGCCCACTTACCCTGCGACTTCCCAATATACTCAAACCTTGGGCATTGTGTTGACATGTGGAGGTGGTCAGCATTTGATTATACTCATGTATAAAGCTATGCATGAAGACGACATGAGGCCCATCCCAAAGTGCACTTTGCCTGGGATGTAGACTTGGACGCATCCCTCACCGACAGGGATTGGGACAGAGTTGATGATCTCACACACACAGTGTCCTGTAATGCATGTTTTAAATTCATTTTTGTGTTTATGGTCTTTTTGGACATTATTTTTCCTTTTTGTGGTGGATTATTATTTTTGACTAAATGGATCCTGAGAAGATGCAGCTACAGAATAGTAATTCATATTTATTTTATTTCTTTTGTGTGGAAAATGCTATATTTTATTGTTTGCATAAATATTAAGTGATTGCTATTTGGAATTGTGTGGTTTATGTGTTCCATTTATTTTACATGATGGATTGAGTTTTTCTTTGACCATATTGGTTGGTGAGGTCTACATTTTTCCTATAAATGATTTATATTATTCTCTTATTTCAGACTTATATAACATTGGAGTTGTATTTACTGGTTAGACCGATGTAATAAAAAAGTATGTTTATTATTGATATAAAAATTATTTGTGCTGTTGGTTTAGATAGTTTGACAATTTTTGGGACTTTTGTAGGTTACTATTTATTTTATATTACGCTTTTGTATAATTTTTTAAGTAATCTACTCCCTTGTTGTTTATGAAGACTTTGAATTTAAATTGTAGCATGTCACACATTATTTTGGGTTCTTTGCTAAGTTTAGGTACAACTTGGCAAACAGGTTGCTCCATTTTTAGCTGTTGATAGCTTTGCTCCTTTTGTAATTCTTCTATACATTTATAGAGTGTAGGTTGGGTTCTGCCTAGTGTTGATTGGAAGGCATTGAATCATCCATCCACTGCATTGCTTGTTATGGCTTCCTGTGCCAAGGTGCAGTTATAGACATTCCAATATTATATTTGGAATTTGGATTGGTGTTTGTGTCGGGAGTGATGCAGTCTGCCAACCCAAGTGTCTTCTAAATAATCCATTAAGTGGCATAGTGTGTCTTCATTTTGTTGCAAGAAAGGGCTTTCTATTAGTAAATTGTGGTGGTTTGCTGCTTCTGTGACAGTTATACAGGCTAGTGCCACACGTTGTTATTTTAAAGGCAATTTGGCTGTTTGTTGAATATTCTACACTCAGTCCAGATTTTTGGAGATGTTTTCATATGCTTTGATTGAAATGACAGTAACAGCCTTGTCCGGCCGTGTAGGAGTACATTTTTTAAATTGTTTGAATCATGGCTTGTTCAAAGTCTATGATTATGTTTTGTGGCTTTTAGTGAGATGGTTTTATCTTTAATGTGGTTTAAACCCTCCAGTGCTCGGAACGGCTTCCAGCAGTCTTGCGTCACGGTGGGTGTGTGCGCATGAAGACGACATGAGGCCCATCCCAAAGTGCACTTTGCCTGGGATGTAGACTTGGATGCATCCCTCACCGACAGGGATTGGGACAGAGTTGATGATCTCACACACACAGTGTCCTGTAATGCATGTTTTAAATTGACTCATTACAATTTTCTGCATAGGTCCTACATAACACCGCAGGGACTCCAGCATTGGGATCCTTCTCGCTCAGTGGTATGCCCTAGGTGTGGAGTGGATGATGCAGATTTAATGCACTTAGCCTGGGAGTGTGGGGGAGTCCAGAGGTACTGGGCACGGGTGGTGCCAGAGATCCATAGGGCAGTGGCAATACCTTTGATTTTGTTCCGGCTTGTTTTTTCCTGGATAATATTTTAAGGCTGAAGGGTAAGAAAATGTTGTATAGATTTCTGCAGTTGGCCGGAAGACGCGTGGCGTGGACCTGGTTGGGTCAGAGAGCTTCTGGTTTTGATCACTGGTGCAGGGATGTTATGGAATAGATTTTTGCTGTGGAAGCTCACATGAGACTCAGTAGGAGGGATGAAAAAGCAGAAGAGGATATTGCTGCGTGATTTATGTATTCGGTTCTTAGATCCAGAAGTTGATACTGAGGTTGACGGTATTGGAAGTGAGGGTGACCCTGAATGTAAGTGATTGGCTGGGTGGAGGACACAGATTACATATGATGGAAGATGTGATGCTGCTAGGGGATTACATGGGGGTGAACAGTTCCCTTAACAGGAGATTGGAGAAAAATGTAATGAGTCTATTGATGTTTTGCTTTGTTACACTGGATCAGCCAAAATAAATGATGATGTATTCATTTCTCTTTCTTTCCCAAAACGCTGTAATATTGATTGCTTTGAAAATGTAAATAAAAAGTTTAAAAATATATATATATATTCCAAAAAATATATGAATTGCAACTGATGATCAAAAATAGTATTTTATATGTTAATGTTTACCTATGAATGTATAGGTTTGGAGTTTTGGTTAATGTGTTTTTTAATTAAATGTAGTAAATTCTATAAATCAAAAATGATGTGTGAGAATGGAGTATTGATTGTGTGTATAACATTTTTAGTCTGTAGCACCTTGCATAAAATATTTTAGTTTAGTGGAAATAGCAAATTTCACCCCCTTAGTGTCCAACACATTCACAAATCAGCTCAGATTCGAAGGGGGAATAGTAAATTTCACTTGGTTCAGATTTGAGTGTGAAAAGTAAATTTCACTCCTTTAGCGTACAACACCTTCCCCCCTTATGGGTTACATTGGAGTGTGAATAGTAAATGTCACCCCTTTAGTATCCGACACCCTCCACAAATTGGTATATATTTGAGTGGGAGTAATAAATGTCATCCCTTGAATGTCCAACACTTTCCACAAATTGGTTTAGGTTGGAGTTAGAATAGTGAATGTCACCCTTTTAATGTCTACCACCTTCTTCAAATATTTTTATTATTACATTCAAAATTAAATTAAAATCATTTTTAAATAGTATTGTATGTAGTATATATATATTTTTTTACAATGTTTAACATTTTTTTATATTTCTTAAAATGTCTACATATGTTATATCAGCATCATTTTAACATAAGTTGTTTTCAGTGTATATTGAATAATTGCATATATTGTATGCTAATTATTAATTCATAATTTACAATTTGGTACACTTTTTACATGTTTTACATGTTTAATAATTTGTAACTTTTACTAATACATTTATTCAAAATTTCTAAATTATTTTAAATGTATTTCTATGGGGAGATAGTCTTTTTTTAAGTTTCATTTTGCGCCCATGTGTTTTCTTACTGCTATCTTCTCTTTTGTGGTCTATTTGCGTCATCTTTAGTCTATTTTCTGGGATCCAGGTCGTAATAAGGTGCTGCTGTTCGACGGAAAAGTATATCCTTTTTAAGGTTTTTTCAATGGTTTTGACTGTAAGGTGTTGTAAGGGGCAGTCTAAAAGTTAGATATAGTGTTGTTTGTGGGGTTATTTTTACACTTAGGGCCTCATTAAGATGAAACTCGGAAAGCTTCCGACCGTAGGTAGGAGGCTTTTTGAGTCACACTCTGGGTTTCACATTCAACCGCCGCATTACAATGCAGGCGGTCGAAGGTGAACCCGACCGGTCATTACGGCTGGTTTCTGACGGTCTCAAGGAGCCCATTGGCCAGTCGGAGACCTGACTGTAATCCCAATGGACGGCGTTTCTCTTATCAGGATTACGATGTCAGTTTCCGACAGGCTTACCATGTCAGTCTTTCGTACACTGTTTTAGTAACGTATCGTTATTTTACATTGTGGTATGTTAATGATTTTATGATGATTAAGTGTAATCTATATGTATTTTTGGGAATGCAGTGTGTTTTGCAGATGGGTTTTCCTATTTTGTAAGTTTTATATCTTCAAACATGTCCTATGAGCATTGGGAGTTGCCTTTTTTTATTTTTTAAAGGAAATCACTTTTAGTTTATAAAAAAACAATCATTTTTTATTTTGATCTCCCTTTTTTCGTGTTTCTAGGAGTGTATCTTTTTTAAACATTGTTTTGAGTTTTTGAGGGTTCCTAGATATATAAGATTGGCATGAGAGGTGTCTATTGAATTTGATTCATTTTTGTGTTTATGGTCTTTTTGGACATTATTTTTCCTTTTTGTGGTGGATTATTATTTTTGACTAAATGGATCCTGAGAAGATGCAGCTACAGAATAGTAATTCATATTTATTTTATTTCTTTTGTGTGGAAAATGCTATATTTTATTGTTTGCATAAATATTAAGTGATTGTTATTTGGAATTGTGTGGTTTATGTGTTCCATTTATTTTACATGATGGATTGAGTTTTTCTTTGACCATATTGGTTGGTGAGGTTTACATTTTTCCTATAAATGATTTATATTATTCTCTTATTTCAGACTTATATAACATTGGAGTTGTATTTACTGGTTAGACCGATGTAATAAAAAAGTATGTTTATTATTGATTTAAAAATTATTTGTGCTGTTGGTTTAGATAGTTTGACAATTTTTGGGACTTTTGTAGGTTACTATTTATTTTATATTACGCTTTTGTATAATTTTTTAAGTAATCTACTCCCTTGTTGTTTATGAAGACTTTGAATTTAAATTGTAGCATGTCACACATTATTTTGGGTTCTTTGCTAAGTTTAGGTACAACTTGGCAAACAGGTTGCTCCATTTTTAGCTGTTGATAGCTTTGCTCCTTTTGTAATTCTTCTATACATTTATAGAGTGTAGGTTGGGTTCTGCCTAGTGTTGATTGGAAGGCATTGAATCATCCATCCACTGCATTGCTTGTTATGGCTTCCTGTGCCAAGGTGCAGTTATAGACATTCCAATATTATATTTGGAATTTGGATTGGTGTTTGTGTCGGGAGTGATGCAGTCTGCCAACCCAAGTGTCTTCTAAATAATCCATTAAGTGGCATAGTGTGTCTTCATTTTGTTGCAAGAAAGGGCTTTCTATTAGTAAATTGTGGTGGTTTGCTGCTTCTGTGACAGTTATACAGGCTAGTGCCACACATTGTTATTTTAAAGGCAATTTGGCTGTTTGTTGAATATTCTACACTCAGTCCAGATTTTTGGAGATGTTTTCATATGCTTTGATTGAAATGACAGTAACAGCCTTGTCCGGCCGTGTAGGAGTACATTTTTTAAATTGTTTGAATCATGGCTTGTTCAAAGTCTATGATTATGTTTTGTGGCTTTTAGTGAGATGGTTTTATCTTTAATGTGGTTTAAACCCTCCAGTGCTCGGAACGGCTTCCAGCAGTCTTGCGTCACGGTGGGTGTGTGCGCATGATGGCTGTGGGTGGTCTGAATCCTGTACGCTGTTTAAAACTCCCACACAGCGCGTTAACTTGTGCAGCATGCAAGGGGTTAAGAGGTCATTGTGAGAGCTGATTTATTTATTTGGTAGTAGGGCATTTATAAAAGGAATGTTTGTGTTTTGATATTCACAAATTATAGTGTATATCTGAGTGATTGGTTTAGGGCACATTTTGAAAGTCTCATCCATCCTCTGGGTTTGACAATGGCTTTGTTTTAGTAGGTTATCTGCTGTATAGACTATTATTTTTTGTTTATCATTTGTTAGGTTGCCACATAAAACGTTCCTCTGCACGCCTGATCTTCGACATCCCTCGCCGCAGCCACATCACACCCCACCTAAGAGACCTGCACTGGCTCCCGGTCAACAAGAGGATAACCTTCAAGCTCCTCACCCACGCACACCAGGTACTCCACAACACCAGACCAACTTACCTCAACAGATGACTCAGCTTCTACACCCCCACCCGCCAGCTCTGCTCCGCCGACCTCGCCACAGTCCCCCGCTTCCGAAGAGCGACCTCCGGTGGCAGATCGTTCTCTCACCTCGCCGCCAAGACCTGGAACACCCTCTCCATCCACCTACGGCAGAGCCAACACCTGCTGACCTTAAGAAACCTCCTCAAGACCTGGTTTTTCGAGCAGTAGCAGCATTCCCCACCCGAAGCGCCTTGAGACCCTCACGGGTGAGAAGTACGCTTTACAAATGATATGATTGATTGATTGTTACATTTTTAGTTTTTCAATGTTTTAATTTCTTCAAAGGGCAAAAGGACTATTGCTTTTCTCTTTTTTAGTTTGTGCAATAAAATGTTTCAAAGTGGGTATCAGTGTGAGCTGGTCTACGATGTGTTCAGGGATTTTAGACAGTCTATGCTTTAGGATTTTGGTTGTGGGTTCCTGTGAGCTAGTGTTTGCCTCACATATATCCTGCAACACCTCCCTCCTTCTATTTCTGTCACATTTGGTGAGTGGCTGTGTTCTTTTACATGAACTACAACTTCATCTTTTGTAATGGTCTTCTCATAGCATTCATTAGAGCAGTATTTGGTACATTCCCAAATCACATTTTCTGTTGATGCACTTTCTTGGTTGAGGATATAGCCTATGTGACTTAGTGCATTCCTTTGTGGGATTTTGTATATTTGGCTCTCTTTGTCACTGTATGAGGAAGTAGTAGTATAGCTAAATACAAATATTTATAGTTTGCTATTTACATTTATATTATGTAACTACATCTATCTATCATAGTTAACATGTAAGTTATTTTGAGATATTTCACACTGTTTTACAGCTTTTCCATTTGAGGTGTTTTAAGATGAAGCAGGTGCTTTGTTTTCTGTGTCAATGTATATGTTTATTTGTTGGCAGTTTGTAGCAGAAGAGGTTGTTAGGTTTATTTTTACTTGCTATTGGGGTGAGTTTACATTTGTTTCTAAATGTATGTATTCTTACTTTGTTAGATCTTTCTGTTGGTTGGTGATTGTTGTTTTTTTCTAGCAGCTTATCACTTTTAAAATTCATAGTACTTTATTTTAGGAAGTACTTGTAATGAGATAGAACTTGAAGAGTGATTTGTTAATTATTTGCTTTTTTACATGTAACTTTATTCACAAGCATGCTTTAGTTTAAATAAAAGTTTTACTTATTGTGTTAGCTAGTTGTGAGGTAGTTGTGGAGATGTATCTGTGTGGGACTTACTGGAGGTAACAGTAGAATTGCACGGCGCACACACCACGGCCTGGAGATCCGAAGGGTTCTACTTAATACTACCGCATGGGGAAGCTCGTCTAAAAGAAACTCCCTTACATTTGGAAGCATATTTAGCTTTCCAGAACAAGACTAATTGGTCTACCTCTCCAGGAGCAGAACTTATAGAAACCCCTTCCGGGTTGGAATTATCACCGGACTTAAGCCCTGAAGAAGTCGCGGGGTAATCCCCTGTAACAGCGACTAAACACGTGTCGGCTAAGAAGGCTTAAAATCTTGAATTAAAAACATCTAAAAATATAAAGACAAGCATCATTGTGATATGTTATGTAACTTTATGTATTAACTTTTGAATGTGTGCAGAGGATTTGTTTATGTAACAGTAGAGATTGTTGGCCTCCAAGGACCCTCAGGAGCCAAGGGGACTAAATCCCCCAACTAATAGTGTGCCAGGAGGTGTGTTTGCAGAGTGGTGGTGAAGAATGGCCTTTGGTGACTTGCCGGCTGATATTTAAAAAAAAAATAATATTTGCCAATCTTGGATTGGGGAGAGGTGCCTGCTATTTTTAAATTTTTTTTTTATTTAGAGGAGAGGGTCAAGCGATCCTTAGCCTTGGGCTGATACCAGACGCTGAGACCCCATCCCCCATGGCCTGGCATAATTATAATAGGGGAGGCGGTCCACGTGCCCCCTTACTCCCTATGTCGATATCGGCCCCAGGGACCCCATTGCTCATCACCCAGGACCTGGTCTTTTAAAAAAATATAGCAATTGGAGAGGAGAGCCACACTGCCCTATTCCATGGGCCAATTTCTGCCCCAGGGACCCTATCCGCCGGGGCCCGGTCATTTACATATGGGGAGGGGTGCTGTGCGGCTCCCCTCCTGGGACCAAATTCAGACCCGGGGACCCCATCACTAAGGGCCTGGTCTTCTTAAAGTTGATGTTTCCAGGGCACTCATTCTCCACTGGGACCACGGGGGGAGCCAGATGGCCCCTGTGGTCCCTGCCGGCTCACCAGCTCCTGCTGGAGCTGGCATTGCATTTACTCACTGGGAGCTAATGGAAAAGCAGCTACATATGTGAGAAACCAATTCTGTTGTGCGTTCAGCAAGCAAGAGCATTTTTAATACTCACACATGCTGGAAGCAGAGCACTTGCTGCGGCTTGGTTGGTACAGTCAAGATCAGCTGCATTTCTAGCAGCTCCCTGTGTGCAACATCAATGCTGGATCCTGCAGAAGACAGGTAGCTGGCTGGGACCGCGAGGGCCTTGAGGGTACCCCGCTGTCCCCATCCTGCACACTGGGTGCCCTGAGTGGGAGCAGACACCCGGGGGCACATGGCGAGGCCCAGGGGATGGGGTCCTTGGGGTTGAAATCCAACTCGGGGTGGCAGCTGCCTGGACCCCCAGCCCGCATTCAATTAGGACCAGGCCGGGGAATGTGGTCTCTGGATCCAAAATCAGCCCAGGGAAAGGGGCTGTGCAGTGTCTCTCCCCCATTTAATTTGAACTGCCCTAAGGGATGGGGTCCTGGTGCCAAAATCAGTTAAGGTGGGGGGCACACAGGGTGCCCTCTTTGTGGTCTTTTTAGCCCCATGCACCACCACCTCCCTGGGGCTATATTGAAAATAAGGAGGGGGCATTGGGGACTACCCTCCATAGGGCTCCAAGAGCCCGGGGACTACCACCTCCCCAGGGTATATTAAATGAAAGGTGGGGGGTCGCCCAGACCCCCCGCCTGGGGCTTTACCCCCTCAGGCCCTGGAGACCACTACCTCTCTGGGGTCAAAAAACTTCATCAACTGGGAGGGGGGCTGTGTGGCCCCCTCCAGGGCTACATAAGGCCGAGGACCACCACCTACCCTGGCTGGCCCATGCACAGACAAGGAGGGGGCACCAGCCCCCCTACTAGACCCATTGATGGCTCTGGGGCGCGCCACCCCTCAGTTCCAGCTACTGCTATGTCCGGGGATGCCCACCACAGGGACATAGCTGTTTGCTTATAGTTGGGGGGAGCTCTGACATGTCCCATCAAGCGAATGCAAAAACTCCTTCTTGCTGTAAGTGGAGATTTATCTATTTCCCTGCCCACAGACACGCGGGCAGGAAAAGAGATGAAAGGATTGCTCTAGCATGCAAGAAGCTGCATTCCCAGGATAAAACACCTACAATACGTTTAATCTATCAATATTTGAGCTATTAAACCACATTGCTTTGACTTGACATTTTACTTGATAATCTATTAAATCACAGATACATAATTCAGAAATCGAATTCAGGAATATAGGATTACCATATTGTTCTTTATAGACCTTCACAGAGCATATACTTACCATGTCAGTCTTTCGTACACTGTTTTAGTAACGTATCGTTATTTTACATTGTGGTATGTTAATGATTTTATGATGATTAAGTGTAATCTATATGTATTTTTGGGAATGCAGTGTGTTTTGCAGATGGGTTTTCCTATTTTGTAAGTTTTATATCTTCAAACATGTCCTATGAGCATTGGGAGTTGCCTTTTTTTATTTTTTAAAGGAAATCACTTTTAGTTTATAAAAAAGCAATCATTTTTTATTTTGATCTCCCTTTTTTCGTGTTTCTAGGAGTGTATATTTTTTAAACATTGTTTTGAGTTTTTGAGGGTTCCTAGATATATAAGATTGGCATGAGAGGTGTCTATTGAATTTGATTCATTTTTGTGTTTATGGTCTTTTTGGACATTATTTTTCCTTTTTGTGGTGGATTATTATTTTTGACTAAATGGATCCTGAGAAGATGCAGCTACAGAATAGTAATTCATATTTATTTTATTTCTTTTGTGTGGAAAATGCTATATTTTATTGTTTGCATAAATATTAAGTGATTGTTATTTGGAATTGTGTGGTTTATGTGTTCCATTTATTTTACATGATGGATTGAGTTTTTCTTTGACCATATTGGTTGGTGAGGTTTACATTTTTCCTATAAATGATTTATATTATTCTCTTATTTCAGACTTATATAACATTGGAGTTGTATTTACTGGTTAGACCGATGTAATAAAAAAGTATGTTTATTATTGATTTAAAAATTATTTGTGCTGTTGGTTTAGATAGTTTGACAATTTTTGGGACTTTTGTAGGTTACTATTTATTTTATATTACGCTTTTGTATAATTTTTTAAGTAATCTACTCCCTTGTTGTTTATGAAGACTTTGAATTTAAATTGTAGCATGTCACACATTATTTTGGGTTCTTTGCTAAGTTTAGGTACAACTTGGCAAACAGGTTGCTCCATTTTTAGCTGTTGATAGCTTTGCGCCTTTTGTAATTCTTCTATACATTTATAGAGTGTAGGTTGGGTTCTGCCTAGTGTTGATTGGAAGGCATTGAATCATCCATCCACTGCATTGCTTGTTATGGCTTCCTGTGCCAAGGTGCAGTTATAGACATTCCAATATTATATTTGGAATTTGGATTGGTGTTTGTGTCGGGAGTGATGCAGTCTGCCAACCCAAGTGTCTTCTAAATAATCCATTAAGTGGCATAGTGTGTCTTCATTTTGTTGCAAGAAAGGGCTTTCTATTAGTAAATTGTGGTGGTTTGCTGCTTCTGTGACAGTTATACAGGCTAGTGCCACACATTGTTATTTTAAAGGCAATTTGGCTGTTTGTTGAATATTCTACACTCAGTCCAGATTTTTGGAGATGTTTTCATATGCTTTGATTGAAATGACAGTAACAGCCTTGTCCGGCCGTGTAGGAGTACATTTTTTAAATTGTTTGAATCATGGCTTGTTCAAAGTCTATGATTATATTTTGTGGCTTTTAGTGAGATGGTTTTATCTTTAATGTGGTTTAAACCCTCCAGTGCTCGGAACGGCTTCCAGCAGTCTTGCGTCACGGTGGGTGTGTGCGCATGATGGCTGTGGGTGGTCTGAATCCTGTACGCTGTTTAAAACTCCCACACAGCGCGTTAACTTGTGCAGCATGCAAGGGGTTAAGAGGTCATTGTGAGAGCTGATTTATTTATTTGGTAGTAGGGCATTTATAAAAGGAATGTTTGTGTTTTGATATTCACAAATTATAGTGTATATCTGAGTGATTGGTTTAGGGCACATTTTGAAAGTCTCATCCATCCTCTGGGTTTGACAATGGCTTTGTTTTAGTAGGTTATCTGCTGTATAGACTATTATTTTTTGTTTATCATTTGTTAGGTTGTCACATAAAACGTTCCTCTGCACGCCTGATCTTCGACATCCCTCGCCGCAGCCACATCACACCCCACCTAAGAGACCTGCACTGGCTCCCGGTCAACAAGAGGATAACCTTCAAGCTCCTCACCCACGCACACCAGGTACTCCACAACACCAGACCAACTTACCTCAACAGATGACTCAGCTTCTACACCCCCACCCGCCAGCTCTGCTCCGCCGACCTCGCCACAGTCCCCCGCTTCCGAAGAGCGACCTCCGGTGGCAGATCGTTCTCTCACCTCGCCGCCAAAACCTGGAACACCCTCTCCATCCACCTACGGCAGAGCCAACACCTGCTGACCTTAAGAAACCTCCTCAAGACCTGGTTTTTCGAGCAGTAGCAGCATTCCCCACCCGAAGCGCCTTGAGACCCTCACGGGTGAGAAGTACGCTTTACAAATGATATGATTGATTGATTGTTACATTTTTAGTTTTTCAATGTTTTAATGTCTTCAAAGGGCAAAAGGACTATTGCTTTTCTCTTTTTTAGTTTGTGCAATAAAATGTTTCAAAGTGGGTATCAGTGTGAGCTGGTCTACGATGTGTTCAGGGATTTTAGACAGTCTATGCTTTAGGATTTTGGTTGTGGGTTCCTGTGAGCTAGTGTTTGCCTCACTTATATCCTGCAACACCTCCCTCCTTCTATTTCTGTCACATTTGGTGAGTGGCTGTGTTCTTTTACATGAACTAGAATTTCATCTTTTGTAATGGTCTTCTCATAGCATTCATTAGAGCAGTATTTGGTACATTCCCAAATCACATTTTCTGTTGATGCACTTTCTTGGTTGAGGATATAGCCTATGTGACTTAGTGCATTCCTTTGTGGGATTTTGTATATTTGGCTCTCTTTGTCACTGTATGAGGAAGTAGTAGTATAGCTAAATACAAATATTTATAGTTTGCTATTTACATTTATATTATGTAACTACATCTATCTATCATAGTTAACATGTAAGTTATTTTGAGATATTTCACACTGTTTTACAGCTTTTCCATTTGAGGTGTTTTAAGATGAAGCAGGTGCTTTGTTTTCTGTGTCAATGTATATGTTTATTTGTTGGCAGTTTGTAGCAGAAGAGGTTGTTAGGTTTATTTTTACTTGCTATTGGGGTGAGTTTACATTTGTTTCTAAATGTATGTATTCTTACTTTGTTAGATCTTTCTGTTGGTTGGTGATTGTTGTTTTTTTCTAGCAGCTTATCACTTTTCAAATTCATAGTACTTTATTTTAGGAAGTACTTGTAATGAGATAGAACTTGAAGAGTGATTTGTTAATTATTTGCTTTTTTACATGTAACTTTATTCACAAGCATGCTTTAGTTTAAATAAAAGTTTTACTTATTGTGTTAGCTAGTTGTGAGGTAGTTGTGGAGATGTATCTGTGTGGGACTTACTGGAGGTAACAGTAGAATTGCACGGCGCACACACCACGGCCTGGAGATCCGAAGGGTTCTACTTAATACTACCGCATGGGGAAGCTCGTCTAAAAGAAACTCCCTTACATTTGGAAGCATATTTAGCTTTCCAGAACAAGACTAATTGGTCTACCTCTCCAGGAGCAGAACTTATAGAAACCCCTTCCGGGTTGGAATTATCACCGGACTTAAGCCCTGAAGAAGTCGCGGGGTAATCCCCTGTAACAGCGACTAAACACGTGTCGGCTAAGAAGGCTTAAAATCTTGAATTAAAAACATCTAAAAATATAAAGACAAGCATCATTGTGATATGTTATGTAACTTTATGTATTAACTTTTGAATGTGTGCAGAGGATTTGTTTATGTAACAGTAGAGATTGTTGGCCTCCAAGGACCCTCAGGAGCCATGGGGACTAAATCCCCCAACTAATAGTGTGCCAGGAGGTGTGTTTGCAGAGTGGTGGTGAAGAATGGCCTTTGGTGACTTGGCGGCTGATATTTAAAAAAAAAATAATATTTGCCAATCTTGGATTGGGGAGAGGTGCCTGCTATTTTTAAATTTTTTTTTTATTTAGAGGAGAGGGTCAAGCGATCCTTAGCCTTGGGCTGATACCAGACGCTGAGACCCCATCCCCCATGGCCTGGCATAATTATAATAGGGGAGGCGGTCCACGTGCCCCCTTACTCCCTATGTCGATATCGGCCCCAGGGACCCCATTGCTCATCACCCAGGACCTGGTCTTTTAAAAAAATATAGCAATTGGAGAGGAGAGCCACACTGCCCTATTCCATGGGCCAATTTCTGCCCCAGGGACCCTATCCGCCGGGGCCCGGTCATTTACATATGGGGAGGGGTGCTGTGCGGCTCCCCTCCTGGGACCAAATTCAGACCCGGGGACCCCATCACTAAGGGCCTGGTCTTCTTAAAGTTGATGTTTCCAGGGCACTCATTCTCCACTGGGACCACGGGGGGAGCCAGATGGCCCCTGTGGTCCCTGCCGGCTCACCAGCTCCTGCTGGAGCTGGCATTGCATTTACTCACTGGGAGCTAATGGAAAAGCAGCTACATATTTGAGAAACCAATTCTGTTGTGCGTTCAGCAAGCAAGAGCATTTTTAATACTCACACATGCTGGAAGCAGAGCACTTGCTGCGGCTTGGTTGGTACAGTCAAGATCAGCTGCATTTCTAGCAGCTCCCTGTGTGCAACATCAATGCTGGATCCTGCAGAAGACAGGTAGCTGGCTGGGACCGCGAGGGCCTTGAGGGTACCCCGCTGTCCCCATCCTGCACACTGGGTGCCCTGAGTGGGAGCAGACACCCGGGGGCACATGGCGAGGCCCAGGGGATGGGGTCCTTGGGGTTGAAATCCAACTCGGGGTGGCAGCTGCCTGGACCCCCAGCCCGCATTCAATTAGGACCAGGCTGGGGAATGTGGTCTCTGGATCCAAAATCAGCCCAGGGAAAGGGGCTGTGCAGTGTCTCTCCCCCATTTAATTTGAACTGCCCTAAGGGATGGGGTCCTGGTGCCAAAATCAGTTAAGGTGGGGGGCACACAGGGTGCCCTCTTTGTGGTCTTTTTAGCCCCATGCACCACCACCTCCCTGGGGCTATATTGAAAATAAGGAGGGGGCATTGGGGACTACCCTCCATAGGGCTCCAAGAGCCCGGGGACTACCACCTCCCCAGGGTATATTAAATGAAAGGTGGGGGGTCGCCCAGACCCCCCGCCTGGGGCTTTACCCCCTCAGGCCCTGGAGACCACTACCTCTCTGGGGTCAAAAAACTTCATCAACTGGGAGGGGGGCTGTGTGGCCCCCTCCAGGGCTACATAAGGCCGAGGACCACCACCTACCCTGGCTGGCCCATGCACAGACAAGGAGGGGGCACCAGCCCCCCTACTAGACCCATTGATGGCTCTGGGGCGCGCCACCCCTCAGTTCCAGCTACTGCTATGTCCGGGGATGCCCACCACAGGGACATAGCTGTTTGCTTATAGTTGGGGGGAGCTCTGACATGTCCCATCAAGCGAAAGCAAAAACTCCTTCTTGCTGTAAGTGGAGATTTATCTATTTCCCTGCCCACAGACACGCGGGCAGGAAAAGAGATGAAAGGATTGCTCTAGCATGCAAGAAGCTGCATTCCCAGGATAAAACACCTACAATACGTTTAATCTATCAATATTTGAGCTATTAAACCACATTGCTTTGACTTGACATTTTACTTGATAATCTATTAAATCACAGATACATAATTCAGAAATCTAATTCAGGAATATAGGATTACCATATTGTTCTTTATAGACCTTCACAGAGCATATACTTACATAATTATATACACCTTTTGGTGCAAAAATATTGGTTTCTGAAATAAGTTGTATTTCTGGGCAAGAGTGCAGGTAATAATCTTCTTTTATTTCAAATGTAATACACCCACAGGAAAAGACCGCCGCTCGACTCCAGGACTCCGGGCAACTGACTAGCGTTGCCCAGAGCTCTAGAACCGAACGGAGGGGCAGAACACAACAAGAGAAGGCAATCCCTCGTGCTGGGCACAGCACGAGGGAAGACATATACTACAACTTCTCCCTCTTCACAACATTTCAAACAAAAAGAAAAATGAAAGGGAGTCAATGGCATGTAAGTTAGGACATGAAAAGAATTTGGAACTGAGACATAAAATTAAGTTTAACTTAAAACATAATCATTAAACCTGACAGGTAACTTCCTACATCGAACAGATTGTGGGAAAGTTTGATGAGAAACCTCCCCACCAGCCTCAGAAAGAATGGATGAAGGAGAGGTAGACAACAAAGAAGAGGAGAGACCTGACGAGGAAGGAGAGGAATCAGTTAATGATACAGAAGCATCTGATAAAGGAGATGAGAAAGAAGAACATGAGGAATCTAACCAAAAAGACCAGTCACACTGATCAAACTGTTGTTTGGACAAACTTAACAAGGAACGAGCCTGTGAGTCGGACAGAAGAACCAAAGCCCTTTTGTTCCACCATCCTCTGCTGCCAAGTAAAGCAGAGGCCTTACTGACAGCAGTTACCTGAACAGGAGTTGAAAACTTAGAGAGTCCGTTGGCAACTTTTCTAGGATTTTTGATGAGGACCCAATCACCAACTTTAAGAACAAAAGAAGTGAACAATTTACCTGAATCATGCCTGGTTTTCATAAGGGCTTGTTTTTGAGAAACTTTTTCAGAAAGAGAGACATCTGAAGGTCGAAGGGTCTGGTCATTTTTCGCAGACAACCATGTGGGACACAATTTGGTATGAACACTCCTATTTCTTAATAAAGAAAAGGGGGAAACACCAGTAGTACAATGGGGAGAAATGTTATATGACCAAAACTTCTCTTCAACAAAATTCCTAACGTCATTGTGTGAGGAAATGGCTGTTTGTACAGCATCTTTGAGTAGTCTATTGGCCCGTTCAACTAAACCGTTAGAAGTGGGTGAATAGAGAGCAACCTTGAAATGAACAACATCATGTTCCAATAAAAATGAGTCAAATTTTTCAGATATGAAATGGGAACCATTATCGGTAACCACTACAGAAGGACAACCTTCAATGATGAACAATTTGCGCAAAAATTTGATGGCATTGGCAGAGGAGGGAGAGTCACAAAACATGTGGTACAACCATTTTGAATGATAATCAATGAGAATAATGACATATTTCATGTCATGAGGAAGGACATCAAATGGGCCAGAAAAATCCAAACCAACCTTTTCCCAAGGTTTGAGTGGAAAGGGAACAGGATGGAGGGGCGTACTAATGAGTTTCCATTTCTTATCTGAAAGCAAACATTCATTGCAGGATTCAATGTAAAACTTTACCTGGGACTCAATAGAGGGCCACCAATAATGTGATTTGATGAGTTGTGATGTTTTAGTTATGCCAAGATGTCCTTGATGTGCAAATTTAATGATATCGGGTCTGACATCAGAAGGCGGAACAAAAACATCATGCCTCATAATTAAATTGTCGACAAGAGAGAGTTCAGAAGAAACCATGGAAAAGGCCTTAAGTTCATTTGACAAATTTCTACTCTCAGGCCAGCCCTGAGAAATGTATTGTGCAACCAATTTTAGATTCTGGTCATTTTCATAAGCTCTTGACCAAGAATCCTCTGTAATGAAAAGGCACGATTTGGTGGCGTCAAGGGTGGCGACAACACACTCAACATCACCAAAATCTTGAACATCTGAATCAGAATTGAGTGACATGCGAGTTAAACAGTCAGCCCGAAAATTTTTGCCACCTGAAATGTGCTTAATATTGAAGTGAAATTCATGTAATTTTGACAATAGTCTGACAAGTCTTGAGGAGGCTTTACCTAGGCCATCACCATTGAGAAGTTGAGTGAGAGGCTTGTGATCGGTGAACAAATCAAATTCTCTACCCCAAATGTAGTTCTTAAACTTTTCAATTGCCCAAACGCAAGCCAATGACTCTCGCTCAATGGTGCTATAGTGGGTTTCAGAATCCTTAAGTGTTCTGGAAGAAAAAGCGACAGTGTGTTCCCTACCAGAAACCCACTGACCAAGGACAGCGCCCAAACCAGTCAAGCCGGCGTCAACCATGATGAAACACTTGGCAGAGTCTTGAAAGGGGTGCAAAGCAGGGGCACCAACAATCATGTCCTTGACATGTGAAAAAGAGGTATTGATCTCTTCAGTCCAAGCATATTTGGAACCTTTGCGAAGCAAAGAGCGAAGGGGTTCAACAATTTGGGCATAGCCTTTTACGAAACGGGCGTAATACTCCGCTAAACCCAAAAAGGAGCGGAGAGCATCCTTGTCATTGGGAGGAGAAGCTTGAGAAATAGCCTCAATGAGGGAGGACTTGGGTTTTATGCCTTCGGGAGTCAAAGTGTGACCCAAGTAATCCAGGGATTGAGAACCAAATTTACACTTGTCAGCCCTGACAGTCATGCCAGCTTCATTAAGCTTGCACAAAACAGAAGATAGATGGGATAAATGAGAATTCCAATCAGGAGAAAAAACCAAGATGTCATCCTGATAGGCCTGAACCCCAGGAACAGACTCGAAGAGATGATCCATGATTTTTTGGAAAACACTAGCTGCGCTAGCAAGTCCAAATGGGAGTTTCAAATATTTAAAAACACCAAATGGAGTGACAAAAGTGGTGAGGTCCTGAGAAGATTCGGTAAGGGGTACTTGATGGTACGCGGAGCGCAAGTCAATAAGGGAAAAATACTTGGCACCACCTAGGTTGGCAAGTAGGTCGTGAATTTTGGGAAGGGGGTGGCAATCAACCAAAATATTTTTGTTTAGGGTGCGAAGGTCGGCACATAGCCTGACCTCACCGTTCTTCTTGCGAACGATAACAATGGGGGAAATCCATTCGGAAGAATCCGAAGGTGCAATGATACCATCCTTTTTGAGAGAGGTGAGCACAGATTTAAGTTCGTTTCTGGCACTGATGGGGACAGGGCGGACTTTATGAACAATGGGTTGGGCAGAGGCTTTAAGTTTGATCTCATGTTTAAAACCTTTGACGGTGCCTGGTTGGTTGGAAAAAACATTGGGAAATTTGTCCAAAATTTGTTTGATGTCTGACTCATGATTATCAGAGAGAAGCCAAACTGAAACAAAAGGTGGAACAGGGGAATAACCTTCAGGAGGATCACCAACTCTAATGGGATCATCCGAACCAGGAACTAGGTAGATACCCATTTTGGCAACATCTTGCCAGCCAACTATATTGGGACCCTTGGTTGCAATATAAATTTTGGTAATAATAGATCTCCCAAAACACTCAAGCCTATAGTTGAAGTAGCCAAGCATAATTATATCAGACTCATTAAATGCTTTGGGACTAAGGTCAGATTTGAGCAAAGAAATGGAATTGTTCCATTTTTCAAGAAAAATTGCTTCATTAAGAATGGTTATGGGAGATCCAGAATCTGCCATGACTGTAACTTCAATGTTACCAAACAGTGCAGAGCAGTAAGGACCTTTGACCAAATTAGAAGTATCAATGAAGTTGCAATGGATAGATACAACCATGTCTTGAAATTCATCAATACAATCATCCAAATCAGGACATACAATACTATTTACAGAGGGTCTGGACGATCTTTTGACAGATTTGCACATACCTTGGAAATGTCCTAATTTTTTACACAAAACACACCTTTTTCCTGAAGCAGGACAAGAGGGGCTGTTGCCAATATGTGACTTAGAACCACACCTGTAACAATAAGGGTTAGGGTTAGGTTTCTTTTGAAAAGATCTAAAAGACCTATTAGTGTTAACTACACTAATAGATGTGGCATTGTCATATAAAGAAGAATGAAGAGAAGAATGAGCTTGGTCTTTTTGCAGCGCGTTAGAGGTGGTGATGGATCTTTCGATGCTCTTGGCAATGTCAATAGTTTCTTGAAGTGTAGGCTTCTTGCAGCTCAAAAGGCGTTGTTGAATCTTTTTAGAAAAACAAGCAAAAACAAATTGATCCCGAATGTAAATGTCGGGATTAGATTCGAATTCGCAAGTAGAGGCCAAGATTCTTAACTGGGCAATGTACTCCTCAATGGACTCATCTTCTCGCTGTCTCCTTTTAAAGAAGTTATGTCTCTCAAGCATTTCATTAGGTTCTTCACCATAATGTCTTGCGAGTCTGGATAAGGCTTCTTTATACTCATCCCAATTATCACCAGCCTCCCCAGTGGGAGGAGAAGATCTTGGGAGGTTTTCAAAAGTATGTTGTGCAGCAACACCCAAGCAACCATATAAAATAGCAACTTTCCTCTCAGGAGTGAACTTGACTGCATCAATCGCTACAATATGGTTGGCAAAAGCTCTAACCCATTGACGCCAAGGAATGGTAGGTTTTCCAGGGAGTTGAAGAAAAGGTGGGGGTTGAGCAAATTGCTGAGAAGAAGCCATTAAAATAGAATGAAAAATACCAAAGTTGTGGTTGTAATTGAGAAGAAATAATGAAGGTGGTTGAAGGTGTTCAAGAAATTATAAGCATGACTTGAAGCTTAAAACAACATATGAAATGCAGGCAGGGGTGTGCCTGTCACCGAAGAAGCACACACAAGAATAAATAAATTTGTCAAATATAATAAAGAATATTGTAAAAGTACCAGTATTTAACTCCAGCGTATGAATGAATGCCCAGGAAACGAAGTGAAGATCGCGCTGTAGCGTCAGGCATCAGGAAACTGACTCCGTGTGAGGAACAGCGCGGAGCGTGTAGATGTAGACAGTTGTAGCTAGGCAACGAGTGAAAAATGGCTGCCGAGTGTAACGTGATGACGTGCCAGCGTGATGAGATGAGGCGCTGGAGGATCACGTGTATCAGCGTCAAGTGCGTGTAGAAATTGAAGACGCGCAAGGACAATGACGCTTTGGAACGTTGGGCACTCACCGGCTGAAGCTCGAGTCCTCAAGGCAACCGTCAGCATGAAAGGCAAAGCGGTGGAAAATGACGGAAATTCGCCGGAAAGCAGAGTACCGTCGGTTTCAACAGCAGGTAGAAGCGATGTCCGTGATGTCCGTGAGGAGTAGTGAAGTACTTGGTAGGAGTAGGAGGGCGGGTATCGAGGGAGTAGGCCGAGTACCTCCTGGTGGGTGTCTGGTAGGTTCGGGACCCGCTCTTCGCCAAATGAAATAAGTTGTATTTCTGGGCAAGAGTGCAGGTAATAATCTTCTTTTATTTCAAATGTAATACACCCACAGGAAAAGACCGCCGCTCGACTCCAGGACTCCGGGCAACTGACTAGCGTTGCCCAGAGCTCTAGAACCGAACGGAGGGGCAGAACACAACAAGAGAAGGCAATCCCTCGTGCTGTGACATATACTACAGTTTCACATCATGTCGCAGCAGGTCTGTAAGAACACAGGCAGCATTCAAAGTCAAGGCATTTTTAATAAAATTTCAACAGGTTTGGGATAGCAGCCATGCCTGTAGAAACAGCTCAATGCTATTGCAATGGCACATCGAATAAAGCTCTCTCCATCACTCCATCTTCTGAGCTGTGGATGTAATGTCAGTAGCTGTTCTGCAGTCCTCTAATGACGGTGGAGGTTCAAAACATGGTTAGCAGACAGTGGGTAAACAGGGGATTTGCACCAGAATTCATACCAGTTATGCTCTCAGGATGCCCCACTTGAGCTCTGCAACTGCATAACTATTACCAACATTAAGATATATCCTCTTGACTTACATGTATAATAAACAATAAGTACTACGTTGATTGGGTTTGTCTTCAGAAATGTCTCTCAAGTTCACAGGAGTGCTGTCAGCAGACGTTTTTATTAATACTGCATATTTGCTTAAGCTAGCAGAAGGGCGGGTGATGCTTTTGAAGTAAGCCTACATTTGGTGCAACAATGTAATTTAGCGACAAATCAATAACGAAATTACCTATTTTGAAAATATTTTATAAAAACAAAGCACAATAAAAATCATGATTGAAAATAAAATATGCAAACTATTTAGTTTAAAGTGGGCAGAAAGCACAGTATATTTCGGTTCCATGACCTCTCATACCCCAGTAGGAGCGCTTACAGGATTACTAGATGAACAAATATATACATAATTTGATATTAAACGTTTAAGAAATGCCTGCCTGGAATATATATCACAGAATTACATTTTTGCGGAGGGACAAAAAATAATAGTAGAAGACGGTGATTGGGAAGACGCATTATGGCATGGTTGTAACGCTTCAGTGACTAAATATCGAGGGACATAATATAGAATGCCCACAATATCGACTCCAAAATATCGAATTACAGAATATAGAAACCCTATCTACAAACAGGTAAGTACTAAAATATCGAATCCAAAATATAGAATGCTAAAGTGTAGTTAACTAAAATATCGAATTTTTTAAATGTATTAAAATACTATAAAAGTAATTAAATATTAAAAACACTTAAATAAAACATAAAATGTAAAAATAATAAATGTAATATAAAAAAAAGTAAACATTTTGTTGGATAGTGAGAGTGTAAAAATTACTATTCCCACTCCAGTGATTTCAGCAGTAGGGAAAGCATTGGATAGTGTAGGGGCAAAAATTATTATTCCCACTCCAGTGAGTGCAACAGTAGGGAAACATTGGAAAGTAAAGATTTTATATTAAAAGAAGATTACATTTATTATCAATACCAATAAAAAAGTATTCAAAAATAAATACCAATTAATAAAAATTAATTACCAATTAAAGAAAATGCATTACTAATTATTGAAAAATGTATTACCAATTAATAAGGAATTATCAATTAATTATCAATACATATAAATAAAAATAAATATTTACTTTATTACAAATAAATTACTTACCACCCTATTCCCCTATAAACCCACAACCAGCTCCAAATAATGAATAATACAATTAACATAATTATCAATTAATCAATTAATAATAATTAATTACCAATTAGTAAAAATTTATTACCAATTCATAAATAATGATCAAGCAATTAATTATCAATACATATAAATAAAAATAAATATTAACTGTATAATATTTAAATTACTTCCCACCCTATTCCCCTATAAACCCAAAACCCGCTCCAAATAAATAATACAATTAACATAATTATCAAGTAATCAATTAATACAAATGAATTACCAATTAATACAAATTAATTACCAATTAATATTTATCAATCAATTAAATATCAATACATATAAATAAAATGTAACATATAATTTACTATAATTAAATTACTTCCCACCCTATTCCTCTATAAACCCACAACCCACTACGGCATTACCTTACGCAAAAATTAAATTACATAACATTCATTACTTTAAAAAAATTAAACATACATTACAAAATTAATGCATAATTTTAACACATATGCTACCATACATAACACAAAAAAAATCGATATTATGGAAATCAATATTTTAAATTCGATATTATGGAAATCGATATTTCCTACTCCAAATACAATATTCTGACTAACTATATTTTGGTAATTCTATAGTCTGTCCTATCTATATTTTGGAGTCGATATTCTGTCCTGTCTATATTTTGTATTCTATATTTTGGTCGTTCACCGGTTGTAACACTGATTTTGTTTCAAGAGTATTGATTTTAGGGAAACTCACGGCCAACCCTAACGCGTTCCCGGGGTAAAGCTTGTAAGCACAGCGCAGGTACAATTCTATATATACCAAGGGAACATTAATGGGACGATATGCCGCAAATTAATGTTAGTAATTTGGCCATTCTTAAATCCAATGATTGAGTGAACAATAACATGGAGCTAAGATGCGGATGTTATCTTACACAAACAACCATAGCCGTACTAGATTATGCATCGAACACCCTCCAGTTTTAAGACATTTGACAGAATTCAGCTAGTGAGGGAAACTGATGAATTAACCCATACTGAAATTCACAAAGCTAATGTCTCCATGTGATACCATATGCTAAGTATTGCATTGGTTCTTCCTTATGGCAAATGAAGCTAGAAGTGGAATCCAGGAGACACAGAAATCATTTGAAAAGTATTGTATTCCACTTGTAATTTATACACATTAATATATATCATAGACTTGCCTCATAGCTAACTGAGGTGATGATTTCAGCAATATACATTTTAGAGATGGATGGGATGTGAATGTGTAGTGTTCTTGTAAATGCTTATTCATACTCTTTCCTCTGTGTTCCATGTCTCATACACCCTCACTTGGTTCTTGAATAGAATATATCTGTACTAGAATGTTTGGGTTTAAGCTGCTTGTCAGTTTAACCTGCTTTCTAAAGGATGAGGTCTCTTGTAATGAAGATACAATAAAGATCTTCAACCAAATAAACCACTGCCTGCCTGTTCAACATTTCTTCGACCACACTTCATTTTGGCAACGATTGGACTTCAACCCACCCACAAGAGACCTCAACTCAATCGTTTTATCTACAAACTTGAAGACGCTTCAAATCTATCTGTAAGAAGACGCATCAAAGGTTTCTCAGAAACCTTATATACATCGACGTATATTTAAAAAAGAAGATTCTTCCTCCTGCGACACTGGCTTCAATAGCAGCGTATCATAAATGTTTTTGTCGAAAAACGCATCTACATCGGATATCTTTCCTGCCTTTTATTTCTACAATAATCCCCAAAGGAATGGTGAGGCCTCCCTCTCACATTTTCACTTGGTGCTCCTTTTTTCCGGGTTTTCTGAGGTTTGTTTCTGGATGGCGACATCTTCAAACTGTGAGTAGTTGTCTAGCAACCATCTTTAGCAGTCGCTGCCTGGCCTTAGCGTATCACGACTTCCAGGGAACATGTACGCTTGCAACATGAGGTTCTCGACGTAGCGAGCTGGCGCCATCATGCTACGCATCGTCCGCCATCTTGGTTTTTCCTGAGAGGCTTCAACGTCCAGGGAACCTCTACGCTTGCAACGTGACGTTCTCGAGGTGGCGAGCTGACGCCATCACGCTATGCAACGTCCGCCATCTTGGTGTTCCCTGAGAGGCTTCAAACATTGCGTTCCTCCGCACAGCGCTGATCCATACTTCATCCCCAAGTGTGCAAATTTTGTATACCGCTGATCTTCACAACATCTCCGCTTGTGCAGTCTAGGAACAACTTTGCTGCAACACTGTTCTGCACAGAATTTCCCACAGT
This sequence comes from Lissotriton helveticus, assembly GCF_964261635.1. Taxonomy (NCBI): domain Eukaryota; kingdom Metazoa; phylum Chordata; class Amphibia; order Caudata; family Salamandridae; genus Lissotriton; species Lissotriton helveticus. The sequence continues at coordinate 871,797,879 of NC_136061.1, read as the reverse complement.
GCAGTACTGCTTCAGTGCTGATCTGCACAGCATTCTCCACAGTGCAGTACTTCTTCAGCGCTGATCTGCACAGCATTCCCCACAGTGCGGTACCTCTTCAGGGCTGATCTGCACAGCTTTCTCTACAGTGCAGCGCCTCCTCAACTTTGATCTATACAGCATTCCTAGGCTGAACTGCACAGCTCTTCGCTACTCTTCTAGATTTATAAGGTACTGTTTATTCTCTACGCTGATTTGCACGGCATATAGCAGATCAACCTTTATTGTTATTTATCATATTTTTTTTAGAATTTTAGATTGTATTTATCTATAGAAAAGTAGTATTTTGCTCATTTCTGCATACACCTTGCTTACCTATATTTCATATTAAGATTTATTGTTCTGGTTTTACTTGTATTTTAGTCGTTTAAAATACCTTTGTTTGTGCATTTGTACCTATTCATTGTGCTCTCTGTGGAGCCCCCACCGTCCACAATGCAAAATGTCACTGCTCCTCCGTTCTTCCTTTCTGAGCCCGGAGATCCCAACATACCCTGGCTGAAGTGGAAGAAAGTTTTTGCCCACTATGAAAGGGTGTGTGGTACCTCCTTGAGCGCAGAAAGAAAAGCCTCCTTGTTCATGCACTGCTTGAGCTCGGAGGGGCAAGACGTTTTTGAGAATCCTCCTGCGTTGTTGAATGGTGAAGGTGACTCACTAAATGAGTATGAAATATGCATTAAAAAAATGGATTTGCACTATATTCCGAAGATGAGAATGGTCTTGGAATGATTTCATTTCGGGAAGAGGGTACAAAGACAGGGTGAAACGGTGGAACAATATGTTACAGCTCTTCGCAAACTTGCTTCAACTTGCTCCTTTAGAGGAAGTTTAGATGAAAGACTCAGAGATCAGCTTATGCTGGGCTCTTCTTTGGATAAAGCCAAAGATAACTTGTGCCAAAAAGACAACCCTTCTCTTCAAGAAGTCATCACGGCCTTGAAAATGCATGAGCATTCCAATACCTGTGCAGAAACAATTCATAAGAATAGTGATGATGGAAAAAAAACATCCACATCGGACACTTCAAGTAAAATCTCTCCTGCACAATCTGGTTTTGACACAAAATCTTCTGGGACCAACACGAAATTTTCCCCTGTCAAATGTTTTCGTTGTGGTAATGCAGGATATTTAGCTAATTCTAAAGACTGTCTAGGGTGGAAAGCAACATGCTCAATTTGTAAAAGAAAAGGTCACTTCTCTAGGTGTTGTAGGTCCAACAGAAACCAAAAAAAATAAGAGAAGTAGACATTTATGATCTGTCATGATATGTCTGTCAGGTGCCAAGATTACGTTAGTATCTAAAGGCTTCTTTGAAAAGTGTTTGTTAAATAAGGTTAAGCTCCTCAGGCCTGATATCAACCAGAGAGGTTATGGTGGTCAAGTTATAAATCTTTTAGGGTACTTCATGGCCACAATAGACTTTAAAGGAAGAATCATGGCAGGGAAAATATATGTGTCTATGAAAGGTGATTCACTCATTAGTTGGACTCATCAACGAGAGCTTGGGGTCTATTTAGATCCTAATGAGGTTCCTTCTGTACATTTAAGGGATCTTCCCTATGCTGTCTCAATCTCTGAACATGCTGATTGGGTAAAAAAAAATTCCAAATGTCTTTGATAAAAAAGTTGGTTGTCTCAAAAAATATCTACATCTCATCAAGTTAAAAAAGAATTCTTTGCCAAAAGTAGCCAAGGCCAGAAATGTCCCTCTTTCGGTCAAAAATAAGATGAATGGGGAATTAGATAAACTGGCGGGTAGTGGAGTCATCCTAGAATTGGAAGCCACAGAGTGGATTTCTCCAGTAGTTATGGTCCGAAAGGCCAACGGAGAGGCAAGATTATGCATCGACATGAGGGAACTCAACAAGGCTGTGGTTGTTGACCATTACCTCTCCCCAACATAACGGAAATGTTATCTTCCTTGAATGGTGCAACGCATTTCTCTACCTTAGACTTATCATTGGCCTACCATCAGGTCAGACTTCATCCCACCTGTCAAGAGTTTAGAACCTTTATTACACCATTCGGTACTTACAAGTTTCTTAGGATGCCATTCGGCTTCATTTCAGCTGCTTCGGTATTCCAAAGAATAATGGAAAATGTTCTTGATGGTATTGATGGTGTTAAAATATATCAAGAGGATGCTATGGTTCACAGTGTGACTCAGCAGGAACATGATGAGAGAATAAATGAAGTGTTGTCCAGGTTGCAAGAATCTGGTCTCACTCTTAGGTTAGACAAGTTCAAGTTTGATGTGAATGAAATAGAGTATCTGGGACATTTAATATCTAGGTCAGATATGAAACCCAAACCTTCCTTAGTAGAAGTCATTACCAATCTCAAGTACCCCAAAAATAAAGATGAATTAGTCAAATTTCTAGGTATGGCAGAGTTTTATAACAAATGTGTTCCTGGGTTTGCTCAAAAAACTGAAAACATGAGAATATTGTTAAGAAAAGGGCGTAAACTTGTGTGGGACAAACAGTGTTGTGCAGAATATTGTTTGAATGATGCCCAGAGTCTTTCAAGTTTTTATCCCACTAAAGATTCTTACATAATGACTGATGCAAGTAGTAAAGGTCTTGGCGCAGTTCTTTTACAAAATGGTGAGAAAATATATAATACCATCTTGTTCATTTCAAGACCTCTGAGAGGAGCTGAATGTGAATCTATGACAGAATATCAAGGGTCATAATATCGACAGACAAAATATCGAGGCTGAATTATCGAAGGCAAGTATATCGACACCCTATCTACAACATGGTAAGTACAAAAATATCGAAAATAAAATATCGATGTTAAAAATATCGTAATTAAAAAAATAGTTTTTTTTAAATTAAAAATAGTTAAATTAAGTAAATAATACTTATATATAATTTAAACTTATTTAAAAATATGTTATAATGTTTAAAATGAATAAATAATACATATTTAATATTAAACAGTTAATTAAAATTAAACATACAATATATAATATATACTTATTTAATAATAATATATATATATTTTTTAATTAATTAAAAAATATTAACAAATACTATAAATTACAAATACATCAACACTCATAAAATAATAACATAAATAATAATAAATAATTATATTTAATAAATAAAAACAATTAAATATACTTTCAATATTTTAAAAATTATTTAAATACAACATTATGTAACATATTAAATACATATATAAATATAAATAATATGGGATAGCGTAAGGGTAAAAATTACAATTCAAACTCCAGAGGGTGCAACATTAGGGAAAGCGTTGGATAGCGTAAGAGTAAAAATTACTATTCCAACTCCAAAGGATTCAACAGTAGGGAAAGCTTTGGATAGTGTAGGGGGAAAAATTACTAGTCCCTCTCCAGAGAGTGCAACAGTAGGGAAAACGTTGGATAGCGGGTGGGTAAAAATTACTATTCCCACTCCAGTGAGTGCAACAGTAGGGAAAGCGTTGGATAGCGTATGGGTAAAAATTACTTTTTCCAACTCCAGAGGGTGCAACAGTAAGAAAAGTGTTGGATAGGGTAAAAAGAAAAATTACTATTCCAACTCCAAAAGGTGCAACAGTAGGGAAATCGTTGGATAGCGTAGGTGGAAAAATTAATATTGCAACTCCAGAGGGTGCAACAGTAGGGAAAACGTTGGATAGCGTAGGGGGAAAATTAGTATTCCCACTCCAGAGAGTGCAACAGTAGGGAAAGCGTTGGATAGCGTAGGGAGAAAATGTACTATTCCCACTCCAATGAGTGCAACATTAGGGAAAAGGTTGGATAGCGTAAGGGTAAAAATTACTATTCCAACTCCAAAGGGTGCAACAGTAGGGAAAGAGTTGGATAGCGTAGAGGGAAAAATTACTATTCCCATACCAGAGAGTGCAACAGTAGGGAAAGTGTTGGATAGCGGGTGGGTAAAAATTACTATTCCCACTCCAGTGAGTGCAACAGTAGGGAATTCATTGGATAGCACACGGGTAAAAATTACTATTCCAACTCCAGAGGGTGCAACAGTAGGGAAATCATTGGATAGCGTAGGGCTAAAATTACTATTCCAACTCCAAAGAATGCAACAGTAGGGAAAGAGTTGGATAGCGTAGGGAGAACAATTACTATTCCCACTCCAGAGAGTGCAACAGTAGGGAAAGCGTTGGATAGCGGGTGGGTAAAAATTACTATTCCCACTCCAGTGCGTGCAACAGTAGGGAAAGTGTTGGATAGCGTACGGGTAAAAATTACTATTCCAACTCCAGAGGGTGCAACAGTAAGGAAAGCGTTAGATAGCGTAGGGGGAAAATTTACTATTCTAACTCCAAAGGGTGCAACAGTAGGGAAAGCGTTGGATAGCGTAGGTGGAAAAATTACTATTCCAACTCCAGAGGGTGCAAAAGTAGGGAAAACGTTGGATAGCGTAGGGGGAAAATTTACTATTCTAACTCCAAAGGGTGCAACAGTAGGCAAAGCGTTGGATAGCGTAGGTGGAAAAATTACTATTCCAACTCCAGAGGGTGCAACAGTAGGGAGAACGTTGGATAGCCTAGGGTGAAAAATTACTATTCCCACTCAAGTGAGTGCAACAGTAGGGAAAGCGTTGGATTAGGTACGGGTAAAAATTAATATTTCAACTCCAGAGGGTACAACAGTAGGGAAAGCGTTGGATAGCGTACGGGTAAAAATTACTATTCCAACTCCAGAGGATGCCACAGTAGGGAAATCGTTGGATAGCGTAGGGGTAAAATTACTATTCCAACTCCAAAGAGTGCAACAGTAGGGAAAGTGTTGGATAGCATAGGGAGAAAAATTACTATTCCAACTCCAGAGGGTTCAACAGTAGGGAAAGCGTTTAATAGCATAGCATTTTATTTTAACATACTTATAAATAATGTTTATATTTGAAATAATGTATAATTATTTATTTTAATACATCAACATCAATAAAAACTATTAATAATTAATAAAACCAATAACATTTGAATAATTAATTGACAATAATTTAACAACTAACACCAATAAATAATAATTATTAAATTTTACTCCCCAAATATTAAATATAAAAAATTAAACTATTTATCATTAAAATAATATTTATTGTTTAAATTTAAATCACAATTAAAAAACAATAAAGAAACAATATACTAAATACAATACATTTAAAAAAAATGTTTACCAATTAAGTAATGAATGTTTCTACAGATTAAAAAATAATTAGATATTACAAATAATAATTGCCAATTAAATAAATTAATTATGTATTAAAATAATTAATTGCCAATTAATAATTAATTAATACATTAATTATTCATAACAAAAAATTTATAAATAATTAAATATTTACAATTAATTTACTTCCCACCCAATACCCCTATAAACTCACATCACGCTCCGGTACTAAAACATAACATTTAATTTAAATTAACATTATTTACCAATAAAATAATTAATTTATCAAGTAAAATAATTAATTTATCAATTAAAATAATTAATTGCCAATTAATAACTAATTACAAAATTAATTATCCATAAAAAAATTAATTCATTGCAATTAAATTACTTCCCACCCTATTCCCCTATAAACTCACAACCCGCTCCAGTACTAAAACATAACATTTAATAAAAATTAACATTAATTACCAATTAAATAATTAATTTATCAATTAAAATAATTAATTGCCAATTAATAATTAAATAAAAAATTAATTATACATAAAAAAATCATTAATTATTTACAATTAAATTACTTCCCACCCTATTTCCCTATAAACCCACAACCCGCTCCGGTACTAAAACATATAATTTACTTAAAAATAAATGTATTAATATATATAAATAATACACATATAATATAAATGTATTTAAATATTTAACAGAAACATATAACACATACATAATTAAAAACATAAAAATAATAAAAATATTGATATTTGTGACATCGCTATTACTTACATCGATATAAATAATTTTGATATTACTTACCTTAGGGTCGATATTCTGTCCTACGATATTCTTGACATCGATATTCTGTACTTTCAAAATTTCAAACACGATATTTTGGTAGGTCGAAATTAAATACTTGATATTTTGACTGTGTACCCTGAATGTGACTGCTCCGTAGTTGTAAAAGAAGCTTTGGCGGTTTATTGGGCTGCACGCAAGCTTAAGACATTTTTATGGGATGAGTGTTTTACTGTAATTTCAGATCACAAACCTTTGAAAGAGGTATTTGAAAAGAAAGGTATTGACTGTGTGTCACCTAGAATAAGAAAATGGGTAGTAGCTGTGCAAGACTTTGAGTTTAAAGTTTCATATTTGCCGGGCACTAACAATATTCTTGCTGACTCTTTGTCGAGAATTGGTGGTGATTCAGTCTCTGAGACTGATAAAGATGACTTGTTTATCGGTGAAGACCCTTCTGAGGATTTGAAAATGTGTGTAGTAACTGAGGGAGTTGTTACCGAAGAAGAATGGATCACGAATCTGACCAATGATACCACTTTACAATGGGTAGTTGGTTTTGTGCATGATGGCTGGGGTGAGAAGTGTGAGTGTGATGATGAAATAAAAGGTTTTTGGTGTGTAAATGAAGAGTTGTCTTTGCACAACAGGTTGTTGTTCAGAAGAAGTAGACTTGTTCTGCCTTTAAGTTTACGTCACAAATTAATTGAGAACGCACACTCTAGTCACATGGGCATTGCCAAGACGAAAGAAAGGGTTAGAGAAGCGTATTGGTGGCCTGCCATGGACACACAAATAGAAAGGTCTGTACGTGATTGTGCACAATGGTCTGTCAGTGACAAGATTCTCAAGTGTAGGACTCAACCTATGGTTATCAGAAAACAATCCACTGATCCTTGGGTAGACATTGCTTTAGATATCTTGGGACCGGTTAAGGTTAAGACTCTGGATAGGTATGTCTTAGTGTGTGTTGACATGTTCTCCAGATGGCCAATCATAAAAATGGTCAATTGTGTAGATTCCTCTTTAGTGATAGCCTTTCTTGATGTTTACAAACAAAGGTTTTCCAAGTTCTATCTTGACGGACAATGGAGTACAATTTACTTCTGAAGCTGTTGAACAATTTTTGAGTGAGAGAGGGATCACGCACAAATGTGCAGCCCTGTATCACCCAGAAAGCAACAGAGCTGTTGAAAGATTTATTAGAGTTCTTAAGGAAGCAATGCAATTGGCACTGGTGTCCAGCTGTGACCGGGAAGAAGCTATTAAGAAAAAAGTGTGTGAATATAGATTCACACCCCATTCATCAACAGGTGTTACTCCCTTTTCCTTGTTTAAAGGGAGAACAGCAAGTACTTATCTCAAACCTCTATGGGTTACAACAAAGATGTCTGAAGTTGGCGGTGCTTGTGATAGTACAGTTGGTTGGAAGGATCGAGAGTTGGAAAAAATGGATAGAAGGAAAAGTATTTTTGATGTAAGAAAAGCTGTGAAGAAAACGGTGGTGAGTGTTGGTGACTGGGTCAGAATAAAACTACCTGAAAGAAGGTTTGGAATCTCTAAATTCAGTCAACCAACTAAAGTCATCAAACTGTTGGGAAATGCTGATGGAACGCAAGATCATAAGGTGTGGAACCCTAATAGAATTGCCAAATGTTCCCCAACGGGTTCAGAAGAGAACACTCCTAGTGTCTCTGATTTTGCCTCGCGCATGAAGTGAGAAGATCTGGGAGGCGAAGATCAGTTCCTCTTCGTCTTTAAGGTTGTGTGTAATGGTTTTAAGGCAAAGATCTGTTTCTCTTCGTCTTTAAGATTGTGTATTGTATTTAACTTTGATTTCAATGTTTTCTTATTTTCTTATTTTCTTCTGTTTATGAAAAAGGGAGGTGATGTAGTTTTCTTGTAAATGCATATTCATACTCTTTTCTCTGTGTTCCATGTCTCATGCACCCTCACTTGTTTCTTGAAAAGAATGTATCTGTACTAGAAGGTTTGGGTTTAGGCTGCTTGTCAGTTTACCTGCTTTCTGAAGGGCGAGGTCTCTTGTAATGAAGATACAATAAACCAAATAAATCACTGCCTGCCTGTTCATCATTTCTTCGACTACACTTCAGAATGCTTTCATGATTCTTAGTCGAGCTCAAAATACTCCCATTTGTCTTGACCATTTTTAAGAAGAGCACTCTGTGGAACTCTTCCAGGTCAATTTTTAGTCCAAAGCCACTCCCAGTTCAGAGGATAAAATGGCCCTTTAAAGAGGAATAGTATTCATCCTGATGTCCCTCATACCTCAGGCTGATATCACTATTGGTTTAGAGAAGCCTGACTACCAAACCACACTGTGGCCTGTATTATGCAGTGCACCTGCTCTGAAAAGGATACCACATCAAAATCCACCATTAAATCTATTTATTTATGTATTTATTTATTTTAAAGTTTTATAGAGTGGGAACTTAACCCGTGAGGGTGTCAGAGCGCTTTACAGGTTCAAGGAGTAATACAGAAAGATCGGTTGACAAATGATAGCAATAAATCGGGGGAATATGCAGAAACAAGGGTTATATGGTAGGCAGGGAGTCAAAGGGGTATGTGCAAGGAGGGAGGGGGTGAAAAGGTACATAGGAACATTTTACAGAATATATGGTCATACATTAGGGAGGAAAGTGCATGGGTGCTTTACATTACGAGGCTGGCAACAAAAAAAAAGAAAGAGAACTATAACACGGTGATCTTTACAGAGTCAAGGATCATACAATAGAATAGGGTATCACAAAGGTAATAAGTCTCTCGGTGCTTGTGGAGCGGGTTAGCCAAGGAATTTAGCCATGAGGAAGGATTTAGCCTCTATTTTAAAGCATGCCAGGGAGTGGATACTTCTAATGTCAGGCGGGAAGGCGTTCCATATTCTTGGAGCAGACCCGCTGAAAGAGCGATTGTAGTTTTTTGTTTTCTTAAAACGTGCAGCCGGAGTAGGAAGGTATTTGCCGATCGAGAGTTTCTGCTTCCTCCGGATATCGCGAGCTTCTGTGCAAGATACGCAGGGGAGTTGGTGTGTAGGGCCTTGTGTGTGATGCATGCCAACTTAAGTTGAATCCTAGCCTCGCGACGGAGCCAGTTCAACCGTTTCAGGTGAGGGGTGATGTGATCAAATTTTCTAGAGCCCGTAAGTAGTCTGGCGGCTGCATTAGGCAGGCTTTTAAGGGTGCCAGAGTGATCTTGGGTAAACCAGAGAGCGTGGAGCAGCCATATTCCAGCCCAGAGATGACTAGAGATTGGACTGCTAGTTTTAGGTCGGGAGCGGCTAGAAATGGTTTCAGTTTCCATAGGTAACTCAGGTGGAATCTGGCAGATTTGGCCATTGAGTTGATGTGGTTTCGCATGTTTAGGTTGTAATCCAAGGTGATTCCCAGTGATTTGGCAGAGTCCACTATGGTCGGGGAACAGATTAGGGCTGTGATAGCTTTGATCCAAATCTGTATCTCAGAGTTGCTCTTGGGCGGGGGAGATTAGAAGGAACTCAGTTTTGTTAGCATTGAGTTTGAGTTCGTTTGAGGCTAGCCAACGGACGGTCAACTTCAGGGCCTCATTCATGGTGAGGATCTCCGCAAGAGATGAGTTTTTATGTAGATCTGAGTATCAACAGCGTACATATGGAAGGAGATATTTGCATTGCGGAGGATTTCAGCAAGGGGTTCTAGATAGAGATTAAACAGGGTGGAGGACAACGTTGATCCTTGAGGGACTCCCACTGTGACCATGGAGGAGGAGGAAAGTTCACCATTGATTAGGAATCTCTGAGATCGGTTTTGGCGGTAGGAACTAAACCAGTCGAGTACTATGCCGTCTAAACCCATCCTAAGTTTGAGGCGTTCGAGTAGCATCTCATGGTTGCCAGTATCGAAGGCCGAGGATAGATTCATGAGGATTAGGAGACAAGTTTTGTCTTGGTCCAGGGCTTGAAGAGCATCATCGACGACGTGGAGCATGGTAGTTTCAGTGCTATGTCCTGGCTGGAAGCCGGATTGGCAGTCATCGAGTAGATGGAAGTTGCTGATGTGATGACTTAGCTGTATGTGAACACACTTTTCCAACACTTTTGCTAAGAGGGGAATGTTGGAGATTGGTCTAAAGTTGTCAGCGGAGGCTGGGTACAGCGATGGCTTTTTCAGAATAGGGAGAACTTGTCCAGCTTTCAGTGAGATTGGTATTGATCCCTGCTGGAGAGAGGCATTGATTTTCGTGGTCCAGCAAGGAATAATGGATTTGGTAATCGTCGCAAGAAAGTTCGAGGGGAGCGGGTCGTTGAAATGGTTGTTCGGGTTTAAGGAGGAGAGGATATTTGCGACGGAGTCTTCATCGTAGGGTAAGAATTCAGACCAGTGCGCTAGGTTCTTGGGTGAGGTCAGTGTCAGTAGCAGTGATGGAAGAGGCGGATGGTCAGTATTTGGTGGGGGGAGTGAGGCCGCTTTGAGTTCGGCATCTAAGGTTATGATTTTGTTTACGAAGAACGAGGAGAAATCTTCGGAGGAGATGAGAGACTTCTTTCGCTGTTTTGGACAGTTTGTTCGACTGGAGTTTGATCATCTCAAAGAGTTTGCGAGGCCTGTTCTGAGCATTTCCTAGTTCCGCTCTGATAAACTCTTTTTTTGAATTGAGGATGTTTTTGTTGTAAGCATTTCTGGCTTGGCGAAGAAGTTTCAGGTGATCTGTCGATGGGTGCTGTCTCCAGATTCTTTTGGCTTGACGGAGGGATCTTCTCTCGTCATTGAGGGAGCCAGTGAACCATGGGTTTCTATCTTTGACTTGAGTCCTTTTTAGTTTAAGAGGGGCGAGGTCATCCAAAATGTTCGACATCGAAACAGTGTAGTGATCATTGAGGTCACTGGCTGAGGTGATGTGGGGAGGGGGAGGTCGGATTTGCAACGTGACTCAAGTTCAATTAGGTCTAGGTTTTTAGTGTCTCTGACCCAGCGTTTTGGGAGCACAGGTTGAGGAGCCCATGTTTTGAGGGTGCAGGGTAGAAGAAAGGCGATGGCATGGTGGTCTGACCAGTCGCAGGGGTCGGTGGATATGAGCTTGACAGTTTTCTCATTAGAGATGATCCAGTCGAGAGTAGCCCCTTTTGAGTGGGTAGGGAGTAGGCAAGCTTGGGTCAGGGCTAGATCAGCCATGAGGTCTTTAATGGCGTTGACATGAGGATCCTTAAGGTCGTTCCAGTGCAGGTTGAAGTCCCCAAGGAAGATGTCTTTGGAGTTGGGGGAGTTCTTAGCCGTGATAATTTCCATGAGGTAGTCAGTGAATTGATTGTTATTGCCTGAGGGGTGGTAAAAAGTGTGCATGTTGCACAGGAGGGTGGTGTTGCTCCAGACTGAGAGGGCTAGATATTCGCAGGAATCAGTGGTATCTGTTGAGAGCTCTGAGACAAGGAGGTTAGAGCGATAGATGCAAGCGATTCCGCCACCTTTTTTGTTAAATGGTCTGTCAAGTCTGGTATGTTAAAATTGGGGGGGACTACGAGGTCGAGGCAAGGGGATGATGCATCGTTAAGCCAGGATTCAGTTAGGATGGCTAGGTCGGTGTTATTGATCAGAATGAGAGCAGCGACATCGGCGGCATGCTTTACTGCCGATCGGCAGTTGATTAAGAGCCTCGTCAGACCGGGGAGGGAAGTGGTAGTGGGGGTCGGGGCAGTCCGGGGTACAGGTGCAAGATTGCTTCTGATCACCCTTCTATTGCCGAGGGGGGCCAGTCTGTGTGGGTTGATAGCGACCGTGCAGATGGGGTGTGCGGTACTCACGTCCGGTGGGCAGGGAGGGATAGGGGCTGGGTTGAGGTCTTTAAGAATATCCAGGATTTCGATTTCGGTGAGGTCAGGGGAATCGGTGGTGATTGGGCAAAAGTTGTATGAGCAGGCGAGGTCAAGGATTTCCTCCTTAGATAGACAGCTAGTGTGCTTGCGAGGGCGAAGATGTCTTAAGGCTGTTGGTAGCGGGCGTTTGAGAAGTTCAGGGATGGGCGGGGGAGACCGCTGAGGCATGAAATTCGCGAAGGCTAATTCGGCGAGGTGGAGGAGGTTTGTTAGGTCGAGGATAGAGGAGTGGACGCATTGTATTATTTTGGAGGCTCTGGAGTGCAGAGAGCGGATGTATGTGGAGGGGGGTAAGAGGGTTGGGGTGGATGGAGCTGGGCGTTATGGAGGATTGGGTGGTAGGGTGGACTTTGCCAGGAGTCAGGGAAGGGAGGGTGTGATTGTTAGCGAGGCAGGCTTGATCTGCTGCAGAGGACGTCCCTATGGAGGGGGGGTTAGTAGGATAAGGATGGACAGTTTTGGTGGATTGGGTGGTAGGGAGGATAGTGCTAGCGGTCATGGAGAGGGGGGTGTGCGTGTTAGCGGGGCTGGCTTGACTTGCTGTGGAGGATGTCACTAGGGTGGGGGGATGAGGAGGACAAGGGTGGACCATTTTGGTGGATTGGGTGGTAGGGAGCCTTGTGCTAGGGGTCAATGAATGGGGGTGTGCGTGTTAGTGGGGCTGGCTTGGCCTGCTGTAGAGGACATAACTAGGGTGGGGGGATTTGGAGGAGAAGGGTGGACAGTGTTAGGGGTCAAAGAAGGGGTGGATAGAGAGTTTACAGGGCTGATTTGACCTGTAACAGTGAAGATCACTGAGGATGTGGTGGTCTTAAAGTCTGAATGGGAAGCATGGGGGAGGGGACCGAGGGTCCAGGGTTAATTACGATCGGGGTTTGAAGAAAGATTGAAGGGGTTGAGGTGTGTTGTGAGGTAAATCGTGGGTTCCGAACGAAGAGTGCGGAGGGGGGAAATGAAGGGTCTCTGGACGCTGGTGATATGAGGGTTGATAGGAGTAGTGAGGGGATGAGTGTGCTCTATATTGGGCCGGGGGGACGTGTTACCGTCCGGCCGGATGTTGGTGAGCATTCCAGTGTCCTGCACATGTTTACGGAGAGTGGTATAAAGAGCTGAGAATTTGTCGAGGATATTTGTTGAGGCTTGTACCAATACAATGCCGCTTTTGTAGAGGGTGATGGTTAGGTCAGCTTGTAGTGATATTGAGGGCCCTATTGAGAGATTAGTGCCATAGGGAATTTTCCTGGAGAAGCGAACATTGAGGAGTAGAGAGAGGGTGTTGCGCCAGGCGGGAATTCTTTTGGTGTAGAAAATGAGGTCGTTGGTGATGGTGCCTTTGTCCGCACAGAAACGTGGGTCGGAGATCAGAGCCCCGGGATGGTTTTTCAGGGTGAGTTGTTTGAAAGCTTTTTTGGCGGTTTTTGAGCGATTTGAGAGGTAGTCCAGGGTGTAGGTATATGACCCAGAGGCAATCAGGCCAGGACCTATCATGTTGGTTTAGGGTGGGTACACTCGTAGGAAACCGGATCAGTGAGCAATAGTTATGATGGTCATAGTTGTTAGGAGAATAGTGCTTACAGGGGCAAGCATCAGCGTTTCGGCTTCACAAGTGTTGTAGTTGTCTTCCACGAGCCAAGTGAGCGGTGATAAGTCAGGAGTGCCGCTAAATATTAGAAAGGATAAACAAGAAGTAATCCATAGGGTATTATAGCACCGCCAGTGTAAAGTCAGGTACGCCTTCAGTGAGGATAGTGTAGGAAACCAGGATTAAACGTGAGCAGCAATAAGTCTAGAATGTCCCTTTCATCAATAAATCAGGGTTGTCGCTCAACATGTCAGGCTAGGATGATCAACGGTGCAGATGATAAAAATAGGTAGCACCGCTATTTTAAAAATCAGGCAATGTAGGGCGACCGAAAATGTCTTAATCTGTCGCCATTTTGGTGTCAGGCATTCCTCGGCAGTTGGTTTAATGAGAAGAGCTGTGAACATAACACTCTTCAGGGTTGCAATGAAATTTAAGCCAAAGCGCTTATAACACAACTCGTTTTATGGTTGAAGTCTTAAGAGACTGCGGGGCGACCGAAGGTGTCTTAAACAGTGGCCATTTTGGAGTCAGGCATAGCTTGGCCATCAGTTCGTAAGGTGGAAACTGTGAATAAATCCAGTTAAAACAACACCCTTTCCAGGGCTGCAATGAGAATCCAGTTAAAGCGATCATAAAATGATTAGTTTTATGAAGGACTGAGAGCAGTGCATCGTAGTGTTTAGATTAGGGCGCCGCCATTTTGTATAGTTTAGGGCACCGCCATTTAGAGAGTAGGAGATCTCGGCCCCCGATCTTTAAAATCGGAAGCATTCCGCACAAAGCGCAAACTAGAAACAAGTACCTGGCGCACCGAATCAGGCAGCAACAGGAGATCAGCGCTGGCAGTTGGAGCATCAGGGCCCGTCGTCGTCACCCGCGGCCACAGCACGATTCCGGAAACCAAAAGGGGGACAGCCACGACAGCCCCTAAGCAGCAGTTCGATTTGCTGAGGTCGCACAGTGGCTGAGGACACGGGGACTCGGTGCGGGCGCCGTGCGGCAGCCGGGACTCAGCAGATGGGGATCAGCGGCTGCAGGCGGGAGCAAAGCAGCAGCTCACCACGGCATCGGGATGAGACTGTGCGCCAGGCTGGAGGGCCGTCCTCGGGCACCAGGAGATGTCACGTCCCAAGGGCGAGGCGCCGATCAGTCCCCAGTTGTCGAGACAGAGGGCCGCGTTACAGATCAGTTCCGTCCTGAGCTGCGGCACGAGCTGAAAAGTGGGAGATGTGGTAAGCCGTGTTGGATCCGGGCAACTGCAGATAAGATTGCAGTCAGATTCCGTTTCCACAGATAGCTTCAGTAACAGATCACTTTTAGGTTAAGAAGGCAGGGAGGGCGCGCAACGCGACAAACAAGATGGCCGCTCCCCCCTGAGCTACGCGATTACAGCGGCGCATTCTTCAAGAAGGAACCGCTTCTGGACAGCATTTTCTGGCAAAAACGGCCGTTTTGTGCGTCGGAACTGCCCCTCTACACATGGGTATGTTTCAGTACGCCTTCTTTGACTTTTTGTGGCACGAATTTGCATAGATGCATTCTCCTCGGAAACGACCGCCATTTTGTTTTTCCTGTTCATCGTATTTTCTTTATTTTTTCTCCAATGAAAGCGCCTCAAGAAGGACCCACCGTCTCTCTCCAAATCTCCACTTCCTTTTACCCTTGAGGATCTAATGGAAGAACTCAAATTAATCCGCCCTTTTATTGCGGACACTAAAGCTACTTTGCAAAGATTGGATGACAAGTGGTCCAACCTTGATAAACGAGTTACTGATGTTGAGCAAACACTCAGTGACGCAAAAGATGTTGTTGCCAAATTGGATACTCTCACCAAGGAGGTTCAAGTCCTCAAGAAGACGTCTGAAGATTTGGAAAATCATAATAGACGCAACAACCTACGTATTTATGGTGTTCTGGAGAATTCTGAAGGGTCCGACATCATCTTATTTCTGAAGACACAAGTTTTACCGATAGTTGGCCTGCCTAAACATGTGGATGTCAACATTCAACGATCGCACCGTCTTGGTCCCAAAACTTCTTCCACTTCATCGAAACCTCGTGGCATCATCACCTATTTTCTCCTCTACTCTGACCTTATGACTATTCTCCATTCAGCCAAACAACACAAGCAACTGTTATGGTCCGGTCATAAACTTTTTTTCTCTCAGGATGTCTCCAAACAGACTGCGGCACGTCGTAAAGAATTCCTGGATCTGCGGCGAACCATGAATGCTAGATATGGTTTGATTCATCCTTGCTTTTTCAAGGTTACATACAAGGAGCGGTCTTACAGTTTCGAAGACCCGGCTGATCTCCGCAGATTCCTCCACTCTCACAGAGAAGACTCCATGGAACAAAGCAGCTCTTAGTTTTTATTTATTTCCTTCCTCTCTGTGTCTCTTTTATTGTCTGGCATAACTTTTTGTTTCTCCTCGTCTCACCTCACTCTTTTTGTTTCCATTGTTTTTTAGGTCCGTTTCCCGATGTTTCAATAGTCCTCCTCTGCATTGTATTTTTTTATCGTTCGTTTCCGTCATTCCAATACGCTGTTTTTCCTGCATACCTGTTTGGTAAGTCTCCTTCATTTGTTCTTATGTCGTGCTTGGTCCCAGATACTCCTTGCATTTTTCCTCTCTCCTCTTGTTTTTCCCCTTTTGTTCCTCGGACTGTATTCTCGACTTATTCCCTTTTATTTGGTCGTCTTTTATCGCTGCTCCCGCTCTCACTTCATTGTTTTTCTTTGTTACATGTTCTGTATGGCTAGAACCATTTTGGTTCCTCTTGCCGTCCTCCTTTTCGCTGTCTTCTTTTGGGATGCTTTTGGCTCCCTCTTTCCTCCCTCTTGCTTCACTTTCCTCTCATTACCTTTCCTGTTCTGCCTACTTCAGTTTTTTCTACTTTACCCACCTTACTCCTGCTATTCTTTCCTCCTCACTTTTGGCACTGCGGTACTAGTCATTTCTTCTCTTTCTCCTCCCTTTATATGTATTCACTTCTTCTCATTTCTCCTTACTATGATGGCTTTGCTTCTTTTCCTTTTGCTCTCTTTACTCCGGTTTCTTTACTACTTCCTTCGATCCTTTTTTTTTACTACATCTGCTTTTACTATTTTTCCTTGCCAGTCTCTCTATATCTTCTCTCTCTTTACCTGTATTAATCTCTCTTTTTCCTCTTCCTTTAATCTCCTCCTAGGAAAGGTTTTCGACTCATTTCCTGGAATGTTAAGGGTCTTCGTAACCCTATTAAGAAACAACATGTTTTATCTCACCTTGCTCGTCTAAAATGTCAAATTGCCTTTTTACAAGAAACACATATTTCTACACAGCAGTTATCGACGTTACGTAGACAATGGGTTGGGGATGTTTTTTGCTCTCCTGCTGTTAATCACAAAAATGGTGTTGTTATTCTATTTCACAAAGCATTGTCTGTTCAAATTCAAAAAGAAACTGTTGATTCTAGTGGCAGGTGGTTGCTCCTTGATTGTACTGTTAACAATGTCCATCTCTCCCTTTGCAATGTCTATGGTCCGAATGGTATTGATTCTTCCTTTTGGAACAATTTCTCTTCCCTTCTCTCTTCTAATGCTAACGAAGATTTGATTGTTGGGGGAGATTGTAATCAATTGATGGACCCTTTTTTGGACCGCAAATCACAAGCACGCTACATTCCCAATAAAATGCAAAAGTCCTTCCACAGATCCATTTCCTCCAGGGGCCTTATAGATTCATGGAGGTTGTCCCACCCTGACTCTCTGGAATTTTCCATTTTTTCTCCTGTGCATAATTCCCTCTCCCGTATTGACTATATTTTTCTTTCCCATCATGCATTTCAATTCATGACCAACTCAGAAATAGGTTCTATCCTCATCTCAGATCATGCCCCGGTTATTTTAGTTATGGACTACCCCTCCCCCACTCCTCAGTCCCGCTGATGGCGCTTTAACAATTCCCTTTTACTTGATCCCAATTTCATTGAACACTTCACTCAATTCATGGATAACTTTTTCATTACTAACTTACACTCTTCTTCTGACTTTCATTTCCTTTGGGAAGCCTTTAAGGCCACTGCTCGTGGTTGTATTATTGATTTTGTGTCACGTAAAAAAAAGAAGGCGCTTTCCCAGGCTTCTTCCTTTCTCAAACGTATTAAAGAACTTGAACATCTTTACTATACTACTAATTCTCCTGATTCTCTGTCCTCTCCCCTTTCCGCTAAAATGCAATTTAATAAACATTCTTGGGAATCTGCCTCTAATCAGCTTCTTCAATTTAATGCTAAGGTATATGGTGGTCGCAATAAGGCTGGTAGAGCTCTGGCCAATTACCTCAAAATTAAGAAACAAAAATCGAAAATAGCCTCGATTAAAGATTCACAAGGCACGCCCCAATTTTCTGATGCCAAAATTCTGGATTGTTTTGTTCAATTTTGTTCTGCTCTTTATACCCCTGAGTCCACCCCTTCAGCAGAGCAATTGGATTCTTTCTTTAATTCTGTCCCTAAATCCCCCACTCCTTTGGTGGATTTCTCTTCTCTCAACGCCCCGATTTCAGAAAAAGAAATTCTTGCTGCACTTTCTCTTCTCCCCAAAGATAAAACGCCTGGCCCCGACGGCTTTACTGTTCGTTTCTTCCTCCAATTTAAATCTGTCCTGATTCCTCATTTACTCCAATTAATTAATCACTTTCTTTCCACTGGTGAATCCAAAGGGTCTTTTACACAGGCTATGCTTGTTCTTCTCCCCCAAAAAGATAAGGACCCTTCCCTCTGTAAAAATTATCGACCCATCTCCCTCATTAATACTGATTGTACATTATATGCGAAACTTTTGGCTCTACATATTAATTCTATTATCCCTGATTTGGTCAATATTCACTAATCCGGCTTCGTTAAGGGTAGGTCCATTACTGATAATTCGAGGACCCTCCTCAATATTATCCATCTCTCTGCTAAACTGGATACCCCTTTAGCGGCTATTACTCTAGATGCCAAGAAGGCATTTGACCGTGTCAATTGGGACTTTATGTTTGGCACCCTGCGCTGGCACGGTTTTAGCCCCACTTTTCTCAAACTCGTCAAATTGCTTTATTCTGCTCCTTCTACTTCTATATGGATTAATGGTATGCAATCCGATTATTTTCCCCTTCATAGAGGAACTAGACAAGGCTGTCCACTCTCCCCTCTCCTCTTTATTTTGGCACTCGAACCTTTCCTTGAGAAAATTCGACAATCCCCTTCTTACTCTGGCTTCATTTACAAAGATGTGGAAATTAAATGTACTGCTTACGCAGACGATATTCTGCTTTACATTTCTAACCCTGCTGTCGCCCTTCCTGTTTTCTTTTCTTTACTACATGATTACTCCTCAGTCTCTGGTTATAAATTAAATATTGACAAAACAGAAGTTCTCCCCCTTAATAAATTTTGTCTTCCTCACATGTTTCAGGGCTCCGGTTTCCAATGGAATTCTGGTTTTATTAAATGTCTTGCTGTTTTATACGCTAACACCATTAGAGAAACTATCAGAATTAATCACTCTGATATCCTTAAAAAGCTCTCTTCCCTTATAGAACGCTGGTCCCCTCTTTTCCTCTCCTGGTGGGGTCGTCTTTCCACTATCAAAATGATGCTCCTTCCTATTGTGAACTTCTGTCTTTCCATGCTTCCTATCTCTCTCCCTCATTTCTTATTTAAGTCTATCAATAGTCTTTTTTCCAAATTCTTGTGGAATAAGCGTAAGGCCAGAGTCTCTCTCCTTCGTCTTCAACAACCTAAACATCTTGGTGGTGTTAATTTCCCCAACATCTCACGCTTTCACTCTGCTTTTTCCCTCAAACTAATTTGGCCTTTTCTTCTGGAATCCTCATCTCCTCCTATTACGGCTTGGAGCTCTCTGGAATTGGCTCAACTTCACCCCTTCTCCTTTCTTATTGCTTCAAATCTCACTCAACCACCCCCAAAGTTATTTTCACCTACTTTTAGGCACTCCAAAGCTTTAACACTGGCCCTCTTCCACTCATTCTCTTTACCCTCCACCCTTCATTTGGACACTCCACTTTGGTATAATAAATCTCTTAAACTACGCAATCGCGCTCTCTTTTGGAAGGAATGGATCGATAAAGGAATTTTCACTTACAGGCAACTCCTTTCTAATAATTCCTTACTAACCTTTCCAGCACTCCGTGACTCTTTTGGTATCTCTAACAAATATTGTACACATTTTCACGAACTTCTCCCTACTATATCCCTTAATATCCTGCAGAAAATCCCTTCTTCCTCTTCACCTCCCCTCCTTGCCTCTCCACCAAACTTTCATATTCCCCTTAAGGCCTCTGCTATTTATAGACTACTTTCTCCCTCACCTGTTGATAGGCCTAAAACTAACCTCAAACTTATCTGGGAATCGGACCTCAATCAAACTTTTCCCTCACTCACCTGGGATTCCATTTGGTCCAAACTTCATTCCACCTCTCGGTCCGCTAGTACCACGTAAACCCTCTACTTTTTCTACAATAGATTATTTTATATTCCCTGTGACCTGTTCAAATTTAAATTGTTAGATGCTAAGAAGTGTTGGTCCTGTTCATGCATTACTGGTGACTTGTTTCACATGTTATTTCTTTGTCCTAAAGTTCAACTTATGTGGTCACACATTTGGTCTACACTTAACAAGATTTAATCTACTAATGTTCCCTTTGTTATTTCTTCTGTTTTTCTGGGTGGTTTGGCCCCAGTTTGGGATGTCCCGCCTCATACTCGTAAATTCATTGACCTTTGCATTGCTATTGCCTTTCAAATCATAACAACTAACTGGAAAGATACAAAAAATGTGGTCTATAACGCTTGGTGGAATTTACTCTGCCATCATCACAAATTAGATTGTGCATGCGCTTCTTCTATCCCCTTGTTGATTAAACGTGATTTACTTTGGTCTCCTTTAACAGACTATTTATCTAAATGTGCCTCATGATCACTTGTTATTGCTATTATTAATATTACTGTTATTATTTTTATTATGTACTTTTATTACTTTACACTTCTTTACTCTGTTTATAATTTTCTTATTCTTTGCTGCTCCCCTTCCTTTTCCCTTCTCCCTTCTTCTTTCCTCCTTTCTCTCTTTCTCCCCCCTACAAAATGAAAAGTTATAAAAGCACTTTTTCATTTGTACAGTGATTTCCCCTTTTGTTTTTTTTTTCTGTTATGTTGGCACAATATTCTCCATAATTTTTTACACTCCTGCTTCTTATTTCTTTGTGCTGTTGTACTGATGTTTTACATTGTTTTGATCTATTTCATAAAGCTTTTCAAACTTAAAAAAAAGGTTAAGAAGGCAGATGGAGCGGTGGCCGGTCAGTGGGTTTAGACGGGGATATCACCAGATTAGTAACCCCCAAACCCGGAGCTACTCGGGGTAACTCCTATACAGCGGCCATTTTCTCATTTTCTCTAGCATATCTTAGTCCTCTTCAGTTCATCACCAGAAGTGAAGAGATCCATACACATTCTCCTTTCTAAGGGTGACATTCTCGCTATGGAGGAGTTACAGAGTCCTGGACTTTTGTAGATTTCCGAGCTCCTTCTGGAATCCAAACTGGACATCAGTAATGATAATTTTATATTCATCACAGTTACATGGCTTACCTAAACCCCCCCCCCCCCCGAAGCTTACCTCTGGTAAATAGAACAGTATGTCTAAGCCAAGACAGCAGTGCAGGGATGAATCAGAATGAAGTAGCCATGAGCCAAAAAGGAATGTGCCATAATCACGTCTCTTACATTCCTCTGGGTACAGTCATTGAACTATGCCTCAACTGATGGCCATCTTAGTGAACATAACAGTAACCTAAAAGCATGCAAAAGCGCAGACATAGAAGGATAAGCTTACAATCTTAATGTAACCACCTGCAGCATAATATATAAGCATCTCTTGGTGCAAAGAGTTTTACTCCAGTATCTGGCAATGAAGGGAAGTACTTTGTTGTTGATGTGCTCCTTATGAACAGGAAGAACGCTGAGACTTGCAGTGAAGTCAGCCTTTGGCTGCAGTGGGTTGCCTACTGCCACATGCTGTTTACTGTAGTGGACGGAAGAAAAATGTGAATGACACATTAACAGACCAGTGCATGTGGAAGGCCAACTGAAAGCCCCTGAAACTAAGTATAGGATACATGTTATGCATGGCTCTCATGTGGAGCCATTAGCATGAATGGCCTGATTCCAAATCCAGTATTTCACTGTTACGACTTAGCAGCGGTGTGTTACATAAAGGAATTTCACACTGCTCTGGCTGGACACTCGAAGATCCTGTCAGAACAGCACTGCAAAGCAGGAAGCACTGATTCTAGATGAGAGGTAAAGAAAGGCACAGTGAGTGCTGAGTGTAGGTTGCAGGTGGACATTTTTTTTAAATTTACGACAAGCATGAAAGTTGCCTCTGTTGAAAGCAGATGATTTTGAGTGCCATACGTGGCATAAAATGATAAAAGGGTAAAAGGTGAAATGTGGGGATGGTGTTCACCTCTAGATTTTGAGTGACATCATAAACAACTGAAATTGCGCTCAAAAAACATTTCTGTAATTTACTGCTAACCATCTTTAATTTTATATGTTATGGATGGCTCTCATAGATATCCATTAGAATGACTGACTGGACTCTAAATCCAGTAATTCACTGCTATAATGTAATAAACATGGGTAACAAACTTTTTAACCACTATTGCTACGTCATAAAGATATTTCACACTCCTGTCGCAGGGCTCTCTGGGAGCATGTCAGAGCAGTGCCAGAAACCAGAAAACACAGCTTCTGGGGGACAGGACACCGAAATTGAAAGGTGGCAGGAGGGCAGGATTTTTTTCTCTCCATTTTGGACAGGGAAGAGAGAGTATG
Organism: Lissotriton helveticus; assembly: GCF_964261635.1. NCBI lineage: Eukaryota > Metazoa > Chordata > Amphibia > Caudata > Salamandridae > Lissotriton > Lissotriton helveticus. Next base: position 871,775,550 of record NC_136061.1, on the reverse strand, counting down.
CCATGTATGGCTTCACCAGTACTCCATGCCCCTCCATAACAGTTGCAGGGCAGATTATTTTGGGAGCCATATCTAAAATAAGTTGTGGATGGGTAAAAAGCGAATTACGCAGATATTTTTTACACCGAGGTTCTACGCAACATCATAGATCACTTAAGATTCCCTCTCATTTCTATTTGTTATCACTCAGAAACCATTGATGAAAAACATAACAATAAATCTCTGTTGCCCATCTATAATTATATGGATATTTTTATTAAAATCAAATGGTTTTGGCTAATGCTAAACATACATGATATAACTATTGCTTATATATTATCTATTGAGCCTTATCCTTCACACAGCAAAATGGGCAAATTATTTTGCTCCATTTTTTGAAAGGTAAGCACTGCAAAAATTACAATAAAGCAGTTTGCTCCATTTTTGCCCCGGAGAGAGACTTAAATATTGCACAAATACTGGTTGCTCCATTTCTTATCACACAACTGCCATTAAAAGGCGCAAATTAATGTTTTTTCAATTAACAACATTAATCAGTTTCCCAGTGGCACTCTATGTATGCATCTCATTAATTAGGATTTCTGCTGAATTTACCAAGCCCACCTGTCATCGAAAAGAGTGTTATGGGATATCTTTTATGTAATGAGCTATTTAACACACAGGCATTCTAACTTCTCCGTTGCGTTTTTTCTTGATTCCTTGATGAAGCTGTTTTTTTACCATTTATTCTGCTGATTACGACGGTTCAATCTCCTCTCTATATTTGCTTCCCACTATTTCTCTCTCCCTCTCTTAGCATTTCATTTTTTCTGCTCTATTTGAGCATTCCCTAATTTGATATGGGTAATTGTTATGCACACAGTGTCAGATGCCAAAGTGATGCTGTGATTGACAGGTAATCAGCCCATCAGTTGAAAAGAGTGAATAACTCTGTAATTGTATTTTTCCCCTGATTCCTCTGTGTGGGATGTCGAGAAAACTGAAATTAGCAATCAGCGCAGCCAACGCAATTCTGGTGAAGTGGGCTGCTTAAGCGTCTAATATAACCACCGGTGTATGTATCTCAAATGCCCTGCAACCCAGGGCAGGGGCCATGCGTTGCGGTCTAGTGCATCCAACTTGCAAATGACGGCGGATGAGCAACCTTGAGCCATTTCTGTAGATAAGCAGCAATGCGAATCAACACATTTATATGGCTTGCAATGCTGACTGTTGCAGTTTCTCAAACACAGACAGCCTGCTAGTCTGACATTCCTTGAAAGGGACAATAGACATGACTTTTGAAATCGAATATATTAATGATGAGCATCTGGTTATACTATGCTTAAATGTCGGCTACTGAGAAATGATTTCTCTAACTTGTTTCACGTCGTGCAATGTAAGAAGTTTTTCAAAATGTATTTACAAAATAGAAATACATTTTTGGTTTTTAATACATTTACCTAGTGCTTAAGAAAAACCTTCAACCTCAGACATAGCAAGCTATCTATACTTTTTTAAAAGACTGTAAAATCATACCACAAATATGGTAACCACTCTGTGTAAAAATATCAGTATTTCTCATCAAAGCTAAAGGATTTATTTGGGAAAGAATTTCGAGGCACTGATTAGTATCCCTTGGCTGAAATGTTATGCCCAGCTATCCATCCCTGCATGGTTTTCTTTCGTGTTCTGATTACATGTTTTCTTCGGCACACTCTTGATGAAGTAACGTTTGCCTCAACCATGAAGCAGGATTGCATAACCAAGTCCATAAAAACCCATTCCTCTCCGTTTAGTTTGCCCTATGCATAGTCCCGCCTCTTCATTCCAATTATAACAGGTGCTTGTGCCGCACCCTCCTAATGTATACTGAGGGGCTACTATGATAGTCATGTTTGCATCACACAATGAGATAAATGCATGACGCATACCTTAAATGCGATTGATGAAGCCGTGCAAGGCCACTTTGCATGGTCCTGAGTGGCTCCATACATCTGGAGTACAGCAACACAGAGCAAATCACTGTGTTGCCTTACTCTGCCCCGGTAAGGCATTTCACGGGCATTACGTGGGTGTTCCCATACATCTCCCATGGTTTTTGACACATTTCCAGATTGACCAGAAGTGGTAGACCTGGAAATGCAACAAAGAGATATGCATACACAGGGGAGGTGTAAAGAGGAGAAACAACTTTATTTGTCCTCATTACTTCCTATTTCTATCTGTGCTGCATTCTGCATCCTGCACATTGGTGCAAAGATGCCTGGGGAAAAGGCAAGAATGTGCCGTATTGCCTTAAGTACAGTGCATTCCTTCCTTTTCCCGGTTACGCAGTGCAGCACAGCTAGGTGATTTGCTGCCCTGCACTGCATGATATTCTCATAAATAGGCCCCTGAGGACCTCAGGGCCAGGACATCGACAGGTTCGCAAAGAAAGAGAACTCCAGGACTGTGACATGGAAAACTTGAACTTGGAACAATAAAAGGATTATGGACTCAGCAAACATCCCAATATCAATATTGAAATGCTCAGAATATCTAAATATGGTTTTGCATAAATCACCAAATAAAATAATTGTTTCTATAAGCACAGAAATAGGAATGGATTTAAAAAAAATGCAACATTTTGTAACAAATGTTAAATAATATCAGATCACATTCAAATATTCTGTCTGAGTGCTCTGGGTTCACAACCTTCCCAGCCCTTGCATAAAGATATCAGAACTTATTTGCATCTGTAGAGAGAAAAAGCTCCTTCATATTGAAATTCTCAGCAGCTACTTTGGACTTGATATCCAAGGGGATACTTTGCAAAGAGCACCTTACACAAATATTTTGGCAAACAGCAAATTGTGTTGTTGCACTGACATTCTGCCCCTCTTTAAAGGCTGTCATGTTCATAATAGCATATGCAAAATGTACTCATCTGTGTTGATCAGACAAACCCCATCATTAGAGATATGCAAGAGTGGTGATTGGACCTCTGTACCTACATTAATATTATCATCTACTTATTGTGTGGCTTTTGATAGCATGACTAAGGCCTTGTTTTAGGGGTCTGTACTGGAGACTTATAACTTGAATTTTCTTGGACACTTCAGCATCCTCCATCATCCTCGAGAAACACATCAGTTTGCAAGCCCTTTATTAAACCTTTCACATTGGTGGAGATGGGTATAAGCACTGTATCACACTTTACAATAGAATGCAGAGTTTCACTGCTTTGGAACAATACTACACACCCAAAGATGTGTAATCTGAGAGGTCTTTAGGTCGAACAATTATGTTTGTTAGTGACTTTTATGGAAAACTTAGCTCATGAAAGATACAAGACATAAACCGTCCTGTTTTGATGGAGCATACCACACAAAGCATGATTGTAGGAAATGGCTATTCATTGCAAGGTGTACCCCTAGATTTGTGCCTTATCTGTTTTAACTGGCTGTGCACTTTACTCCTGCTAACCAGGAGTAAAGTGTCTGTGCTCTCTACCCCCTTTTAACTTGGTTGGATTGGTATACTCTCAATTGATGTATTTAACTTGCCTATAAATCCCTAATATATTGTACAAATTTCCAAGGCCTAGAAGCTCCATTACTGGACTGAACATCTATTGTGCCATGCACTACAGTGGCAGCGCAAACATGGCTTCAGGCTTCCATTATAGCCGGGCCAGAGCAGTTTAAAAATTATAATTTGACCTATCAAAATAAACTCTTTTCAGGACGGGTCAAACCCTTCCTTTTAAATTATAATGTCACCCATAAATAGGCCTTGTATCCCACAAGGCAGGGTATATTGTATTTAAATGCAGGACATTAAAAAATATATTTTAGCATGTCCTTCCAGTGATTAGCACTCAAAAGCTATTTTTACTGCAGGCAGGCTAACCGGACCATACAGAAACACTGGAAATTGATGATTAAATACTGATTTTGCTATCTGCAGATGGTGAACAGCTAGAAATATGATTGTGTGACCATTTTAATTTTTATTAGAAGCTCATTTTAATGGTGAAGTCATATTTTTATTAAATATTTAGGATGAATAACCTTTGGAAAATGTACTTTTTTGCTTCGTGAATCTTCTGAATTTTGATGTACATGATCCTTCCAACTGTCACCAAGCTGGTGAATGGGTCTGAATGAGGTGTAGAGACTGCTCCCTGAGCAGAGACGAAGGCCTGGGTGTAGGTAAGTGCTTTTGTTACTATGGCAGGATGTCTACTGGGTTTTGCCCAGGAACCTCATTTACTTCAAAGGGGCTTTCCCTGTCAAAAGTAGATGTCAGATGACATCTAGCTGGGACCCTTCTTTTGTCCTCCAGCCATGCAGCAACAAATGCCAGTGGTGGGATTTTTTATTGTGTTGTAATTTGACATTATAACTGTTTTGGTTTAGGAGAAAATCTTTACACAGCGCCCTAAGTTAGGTCTGTCTGCTCTGTTTCATAGCTAGCAGCGATTGAGCTCAGGTTTATTTATGACTTTGTGGATTCACTCTGCCTATGACTATGATATTTACTCAAGGTGTCTTGTTACCCCCTTGGCTAATAATCCAATTTTTTAGAATGATGAAACAGCGATGCCTATTTATGATACACTGTGGCTAGGATGACCACATGCACACTGATGAAAACCACAGGTGGAATTTTGTGCTAGTATGACGAGCAAACGTTTCCAAATAGTGTAGCTAAACATACAAGAGCAGCCATAGAGTAGCTGTGGAACAATGAATGACTAAGGAAAAGAGGAGAACAAATCATGGATGAAGAGTAAGGCAAGTGGACCATGACCTTGCTGGAAACACAAAACCAAAGGTATTGTGACACAAGGCTCTATTTAAAAAACTTCCTTAAAAACCTCCACAAAGGCCCATCTAACAATAAGTGAGCGTTTACAAAGCAGCCATCTTAGATTGATCTACACCACCTATGAACGTGTGTGGCCACCCTTTCAGAATTACAAAGAAAATCTGTGTAAACTTCCACTATTCCGGTATGTTTCTCACAAACAGAAAGCTACTTTTGGTCTTGAACATGATACAAGAATCAGTTAGACATAAATGTAGTATCCTTGCACCCTATGAGATGATATTGCCAGATGCTGTTCATAAATGCTATAATCCGCTGCCACAATTAAGGAGAAAATAAAAACATACGAGGGCAGAAAAAAAGAACAAGGACTTCGGAGGTCACAAGAGTTAATGATTATTGATGAAGCGCGGTGCTGGTCCTATTCATTTCTGCCAAGGGCAGTCCTAAATGTACTGTAGGGCACAGTTGCTCCGTATGTTGAGGAATACATCTGTTAAATTATGCATAGGTTAAACAACACACCTCAGAAACATTGCAATGGTTATGTGTGTATGTATTAGTATCTTTGATGATTGGACAAAGTTGTTGTGGAGCAGAGCACTACTCAAGACTAGGAATTATGAATGTCTCTAGGTGGCTATGAATCAAGATGTGTACAACAGTAAGGGAGGAGTGTGGCAGGATTAGTATGTCCCATATAAATGATTTTTGAAATAGTATATAAACAGATGGGATTTCAGCTCCCTGTTGAATTGGTGCAATGATGCATCTATTATATGGAAGGATGTCATTCAAGATGCTGCTTGACTGGAGGGAGACAGCTTTTGTAAATGTAAATGTAGTATACTTGTAAAGCGCACAGCTGCCCCAGCAACGGGGCGTCCCGGCGCTGTATAACTCTGGGGAACCCGTCCTGGCTTTCCCTGTGGGATAGTCCCTTGCTGGGAGTCCCCAAGGTGGAGCCAGGCATCCCCGGAATTGGTGGGGCCGTTGTGGAGATTAGGCAAGCTAATGCCCAGAGTTGCCGAGTGGAACCCCTGATTAGAGTAAGCACCGAAGCGAGAATTATCGAGTCCGCTGACCAAGGTCCACGACCCTGCCGCGTCGGGAATTGAACCTGGTCCCGGGCCGACTTCTGCTCTCAGGCCTGCTGCCTCTAACCAGTGAGCCACACTACTACTGCAGTACTACAAAGCAATAACAACTTGGTTAAGAGTATTGTCTTTAAAATGGATGAGTTCCTTTGGTGTTATGTTTTATCTCTGATAATGATCTGTGAATGTTTTCTACATATTAAGTGCAGTCACTCAGAAATGTTTCATGGAGTGATAGATGGACTTGATGGTAATTAGATTGACTACTTTTTTATTTAGTTTTGTTGGTGCAGGAGGCCTGTCTATTAAATTTAAGATAGTTGTCTGAGAGAAGAGAACCGGGGTATTAGGTGGGGGGCTCCGTTGTTCTGAGAGTTGTGGGATCCTGAATGATGCACGGTAATAGGACATTTTAGATGGAAAGAAGGGCTCCTCTTGTCTTTCAACCTCAGTTGTAGCCTCTAAGGACATGGATGTGAAGATTTGTAAGTGAGTCAGGTCTTTGAAGTGACGACTGTGTTGAGATCATATGAGGTAACATTAACAATATGTGCAGAATGGAATGGTGTAGACTGAGTCCCATTCCTGGTTCCAGTCATCACTTTATTGAGCATATCCAAGTGAAATAATTTACCATGGCTGAACACTTCAAAATTCTACAAAGTATGCTAAAACCCAAACTCCGCAGTAAATAAAACATTTATTTTAAGTGGCATGATGCATATTACATCGTACCAGTTGAACCTTAGATCCAAAATCAAAATCATCCAAACGTTTCATCTAAACCTGGTAATGTATTTCAAAAGTAGAAGGAGTGCCTGATGGTGTCCTTGCATATCTCAATCAAATATGCTTCTTGGGCCTCCCCTCATGATACTGACTTGTATTTCTACAGGACAGGAAATATTCTGAATTTTATTAGCCCATGACATATAAGATCTTTCCCAAAGACTCAGGAGGGAGAGAGATCTTACACCCTTACTTTACAGAACCAAAATTAACAAAACATTTATCCATAAAGAATCCACTCTATCTACGTAGAGCCAGACTACTCTTATAACATTCAAAGGATGACGTGTAATCACCCTCGTAGAAAATTATCAGGATGAAATTATGATAGAACAACTTATTTTTCCAGATGGAAAGATGAAACAACAACGATGCCAACAAAATATATTCCTAGGCATGAAAATTAACCTATGGGGAATAATGTGATGTACAGCAGTCTACAAGCAAGAGATCCCAACTCCCCCAATATTTTGCTTGCAGTAGCAGCAACCAAATATAAAATGTTCAGTGTCCGAAACAAAAGAGAAACCAATTATAAGGGTTGAAATGGATCACCTTGAATGACTTCCAATAGATCTCAATTTGGTATTTGAGATTAGTTTCAGAAAACCTTCCTGAAGAAAATATAGGATAAAGATATTCCTTAATGGCACATTGTTTTATAACAACTGCCCAATGCTGATAGCAGGATTTCAATATGGACTGCCCTTTAGTGCACTGTATAGCAATTGCTAATTCCCTAGACATTCTCTTTCTCTATAAACCCAACTGCTCAACCTTCAGAATGGTAAGTCGATGTGACTCAGAAGATCCTACAACAGGGAGAGAAGCCTCGGGGGGAAGGGATATTTCAGAAACACCCATTCTGAACAAGTCATCATCTGTCAAAGAAGAGGAAACCAAGTGGAGCAGGCATTCAAGGAGCAATTACTATGACTTTCTCTTGATACATGTCAAGAACTTTAAGATTAGAGGAAATGGGGATAGGCATGCAGTTTTTCTGGCAGCCAGGGTGAAAATAAGAAGCTGACCTCAGGCTCTCATCATTTATTATCTATAACAAAAATGCGGAGTCAATGAAATTTTCTTCATTCACAAAATGGTCTATTGTTGGGATTTCACACCTCCTGCTTAGACGAGAAAATAAATGATGGTTAAACAGCCTGTTAACTATTTTTAAATCCAATACAGAGCACTGTCCCCCTGTCAAATTTTTACCAGAAATAATGAATGAATAAGCTCTTCTCCCATGCTCTTTTTTGAAGTACAGGGATCACGGTTGCCCATCTGCAGTGATGTTGACATTTACTTCTCTCAATGTCTCTGCTTTGCCACTGTTTCTGAGAATAGGTGCACAGATGCATCACAATTCTGGAGGTTAGGAGTGAAAGGGCCTGATTTAGATCTTGATGGACGGGTTACTCCATCAGAACAGTACAATATAACTCCCATTACATCCTATGGGATTTATATTTCTGCGGGATGGATATCCTTCACTTTTGTGACAGAATAACCCATCCATCGAGATCTAAATCAGGCTTAAAGTCTATAATATAGCTATCTTAACCACTTCGGCGCTGATGACGAGCTCAGCTCGTCATGAGTTGCGCCGCTCGCACGCTGATGACGAGCTCAGCTCGTCATGTAACGCGCGTTTTTAAAAAACGCCGCGTACAGCGGGAAAAACTGCCGCGCGCATGCGGTTAACAGCATCCAAGACCCACTGATCTGAAAGGTCTTTTCCCATAGTTGAAAATGTCTATGATATGCCATTTAACAGCACCTGAAATTTCCACTTTCCCCTAGTAGTCAGGATTACAATTATTGGTTCTAACTGTTTAGAAACTGTACTGTGCTAGATTTCTTTTTCTCTACATTTCCTAGTTGAAAATGCTTGTGTCTTTATGAGCTAGATGAACATGAAGGATTTTGCTTGACTCCCAAACTCCATAATGTGAATAAGAAGATTTCCGCTTATAACATTTTTTCTATTTTAAAGGTCTTAGTGGCCACATTATATAACTGGTCTCCAGAAAGCTTGCACCCGTGGTGTTTTGAATAACATGGTTTTCTCTCCTGTATCAGCCTTCAAATTTCTCATCCACAACATTTTACTTCTTGCCAGACTGGGATTGCAAAATATTATCTAGATGATTAAACGCTATGTCAGAAAGAAAGCGTGCTTGTTGCTCCCTTGAAACCAAAAGATCTGAGCAATTCACCTTCCTGCATGGCTTTCGCAAGGCAGTCCAACTCTTCAACCAAAGACTCCAGTATATGCCACATACTTTCCAGCCCTTAAACCTAAATTGTTTCCTGTATAAGCTTTGGTGAGAGCGGTTTGATACACTTGTCTACCTAAGCTGCAGCTGCGGATTTCTCACGGGTCCCTCTACAAAGTGCTGCAACAGACAGGCCATTCTGAAAAGGCCATAAGGAGATCGAGAATGGTGTTGGGACTGGGATGCCCAGGTAAAGCAAGTCTGCTGAAACACTGGAAAGGCACTCCGTGGTTGAAATAGCTTGCAGGGTTTAATTTTTAAGATCTTCTGTACGGGAAACATCATTTACTACGAGTGCATTACGACGCATAACGTTTACCACGGTACACTTACCACGCAAACGTCTTTTCAACGCGGGTGCCTTCCACGACCGTCTTTACCACGCAAGTACGTTCTGCGTGGGCTGGGGGGGAGACGTGGTATTCCTTCCAGTCGTTCTGCGTGGGCTTGGGGGGGCCTGGGGGGGCTCTGGGGGCTGGGGGGTGCCGGGGGGGTCTCCCCCCCAAAAAAAATAAAAAAGCAAGGAGCGGGTTACGGTACCTCTGAAGTAAAACGAGAGAGCCTCCCCCAAAGACGTGCCTTGTACGTAAAAATAGCAGTCCTTTTTTAATTTTGGTAGACGTGTTTTGACGCTTGTTTCCATGGTGGATGGAAGTAAGGGCTGCTGATGAAAGACGTGCAGGTGTCAGGTAAGAATATAATCTTTATTAAATATATATATATATATATTTAAGCGCACATTAAATTAAAAGAATTTATAAATCTAAGGTAATTTGTAGTTTTTGATTGTTTAAAAAATCGACCGATTGGGTTGTTATGCAGTTACTACATACTCTAGACATATTTTTTTTGCCTATCAGTTTCATTATGTTTATTACAGAGTCATTTGTGCTTAATGGACGTTTCTACGCGTGGTATAATCCTTCGTTGTAAATTCCAGCGTGGTAAAGCCACTTGCGAAGTAAAATTTGCGTGGTAAGCCATGCGTGGTAATTGTAAGCGTGGTATAATCATATATTCCTTCTGTACAGGTGTGTAGGCCACATATTAACAAGAAAGAAAACAGATTTGAGACCATTCAGAGGCAGACTAGTAAAATAGTGCATGGATTCAACCATAAATTGAATGAAAGATTATTGAACGCAAATATGTAGGCACTGGAATAAAGGAGGGCTGGGGCGATCGCAGAGATAGATGTTTGTAAGGAGCAAAAGAACTATGACGTGGAAGCGGCCTCCTAGCACTAGGAGCCAAACAATGGTAGAAAAAGGGGATGCATCTTAAAGTGACAGTGCTTCTCAATCAAAAATTGAGAAGAAAAAAAACAGAGAACACATAAAACACTTGCGACAGAAGGAGAGCCGCTCTAAAGGCGAATAAGCAAAGGTCAAGCTGAAGACTGAATAGGGTTTCTCTGTGGAAAGCAGTCAGAAGGAGGCCGATTTTATGGGTCTGGTGGTTTTTATTTACCGTCACCATGCCTGAGTCAATGGGGCTAATTTACAAGCCCTATGAGGCTTATTTACAAGCCCCGTGCGCCGCACGTGGGTCACTTTTAATATGGGAAAAAGTGACGCACCTGGTTTGTAAATAAGCCCCTATGTTTGTATTACAATCGCAACAGAAGCAGGCTTATAAAACAGTCATACTATTTCGTAAATCCGTCATCGAGAGACTACAGAAGCATTTATTCGAGCGAGTAATTCTTCCCGCTGGCTGAGGGGCCACCTAAAATGGCTTCTTTGTCATCTCCTGCAAGAAAAAATCGAAAGAGTCATATTTGTAAAAATGAAAATTGGCGTCTGGGAAATGCTCTGTTTCGAGAGGACACTATTACGTACCACAATCAGGTTTCAGCAGCAAGCTATCACTTTCATTAAAGTATGAATTTCAGTTATAAGGTGCGAAAAAATGGCTGTCATATATTAAGGAAAAAGATGCATTGGAATGGTGCTGTCACGTATAACGACCGGGCCAACATGCCGTTGTTGAGTAAATCTCTAAACTGGAATGAAAGGAGAAAGATGAGGTGTGCGTTTGACAGAACCACAGCATGTACTCCACACGAGAGGCAGCGTCTGTGCGTGTCAGTGAAAAGAGCATCTTGATCTGACTATATGTGTGTGTTCCTGTGGGAGCTGCTGTGTTCGGAACGTGAAAGGACCTCTTGGAAGGGAAAGATACATATTTATCCTGGTTCCTCCTCAGACGTGTGATTGTTCAGTACACAGGCAACAGCTGACTCTAGGTGGCAATAGAACTTTGTCTAGGAATCTTAACGTTTTGAGATATGAATTCAAGGTTTTTTCTGAGGAAGACTTATCCATAAAATATCCTATGAACTTGTATTTAGAGCACAAGCATGTGTAAATTTGGGTTTCAAGTAAGCATGGGCGGATTTTACGAATTGGCAATCCGCGAACTTGCGTATTTACGGATTCGCAATCCGCAAAATCCGCGGATTTTTCTTTTTTTTTGTGTGTTCGCACGGATTTCTGCCAGTTCGCGAGGGTTCTGTACCAGTTCGCAATTGCAAACTTACTTGTCGGCTCGCAACGGCCGCGACTATGTTGTTTCTACATCTGGTTCATCATCACAGGTTCACAGCACCCTCTGTTTCACCACTGCCACCCTCTGGTACACCCATACCACCCTCTGGTACATCACTGCCACCCTCTGGTTGGTTTATCACTGTGGATTATGGGGGTGAAAAAAAGCAGGCACACCTGCCCTGCTTCAACTGAAATGAATTAATTTGGGGTTGATTAATGTGTCACTGAATTTAAACTTCCAGTCTGGCTGGCACCTGCTTCCTTATCTGTAATTTGCTGAACTCTGAAGGGGCCCTCAGGAAGCACTGCAGGATTGGTTACTAATGATAAGATTGAACTTTTGCACCTGCTGAGTGCTTTCAGTTTTGTCTGTAATTGCTTTCTGTTGCAGTGTAATTTTTTTAACAGGACCTTTGTTGTATACTTGTAGCTATTCTCTGAGCCTGCAGTGAGGGTCAGAGCAGGGTCATAGAATAGTTGCAAGTAGGCAAATGAACTCTGAAGGGGCCCCTCAGGAAGCACTACAGGGAATAGTTACTAATGATAAGATTGAACTTTTGCACCTGCTGAGTGCTTTCAGTTTTGCAAAAATCCAAATATCTAGCAGCATCCACAAAAGTAATCCTTCCAGGTCAAGATCCAAATCAAAGTGACCAGCACATGAAGAAAGCACTGGGAGGAGCCTGGTGGACAGGAACAGGAAGTTGTAGACTGTGGGGCACTTCCTTCCTCCCACCCCCCAAAATGGACTCCTTGCAAAGAAAAAGTGCAGGCAAATGTCAACCTGAGGAGTTATTCTGATAAAAATCATAATTTTCAAGGTTTATGCTGCCTGCTGGTGGATTTCTTGTGCGAAATTGCAAATTTTGCAATCTCGCAATTGCGAGATTGTCGCTGCCCGCCGCATCTACGTGTTCGCAAGTATTTACTCCCGCGAAATTGTATAGTATTCTAGTTGGCAAGTGTGACCAAGCAAAAAATCTGCTTCGCACGGACTTTACGAATTTTCGGTAAGTTCGCTAGAGTTCGCGGATTGCGAATTTACCGAAAATCCGCAAAATCCGCGAGCGGAACGGATTTTACGCCCATGCTTAGTTTCAAGATATCCACTATGACTTATAATTATCGTTTGTTAATTAGGGGTGGCAAACTAGTTACATTATTCCTTGTGCAATGGGTGCACATTTTGCAGAACTTAAGCGTAACATATAACATTTCCCAGATCGTCAGCTTAAATATGTGTACACAATCGGATATCTCTCATACAAAACTCAATATATTTATATAGAAATATATAGGTATTTAGATAGATAGAAAGGTAGATAGATTTGAAAACTTTAACTTACCTCAAACTCACATCAATGAGCTTTCTTTCTGGCACCTCCACAGATACCCTTTACAACCATCCACCTACCTGATAAAAATCGTTCAGACACTTTTAACATGAATCAGGTGCCATCATCGGATTCATCACATCTAAGAATGCCACCCAGATGTGAAACAGTTGCCAATGCTGTACCTTCTTTGACTTGGAGCATTACATATCTAAGGTGTAAATGTTTAGCACAGACTTTAACCATTCTCTATAAGCTGGAGTCACCATCTAAATTCATGTTTACACACCTCTTTCCTTGCTAGTATGATTATACAGATACGCAATTTACTTTGGCCTGGTGATAACAGATTTCTATATTCTGTCTCCACCAAAATACCAAAAATAATGAGAGGGGATCTTGTATTTTCTGCATGAGAGTTGCAGCTACTGTCTTACCTATATCTTGCCACAATGTTTGCAGCCTTGGACCGTTAGCAAACGTATGTTAGTCAGCTGCTTGAAGAGATCCACATTGGAGGTGCAGAAAATACAACAGGAGAAATCCTGAAAACCCAGTTGAGACCTGGGTGCGGAGCAGCTTTCTTCAAGGCAGAGCATCGACCTACCCGGTAGCATTCATCCCCGATATGAGGCTTGTTATTAACATACATGCACTCATCCCCCGATGTGAGGCTTGTGATTAAAAATCACACGTAATGCAATCTGGGGCTGATTGACTCCCTCAGTTTCAACCTTTATTTATTATTTATTTGTTGGTTTGTATAGCGCTTGAATCAACTCCAGCTGGAGTATCTCTGCGCTTTTGGAGCTAGTAGTAACGGAAAGGATGAATGAGTAAAGTCTAAATTTCGTTTCTGAACAGGGCGGTCTTCAAGAGTTTTCGGAAAGTGAGATATTCTTTACACTGTCTCAAGGACAGAGGGAGTCTGTTCCATAGAGTAGGTCCAGAGATGGAGAGAGCTTTACACCCGTGCCTGGTTTTTTTAGCGCGGGGGACTACTAAAAGAAGATTATTGCTGGACCTGAGAGAGCGAGTTGGAATATATGGAACAAATTTCCTTTCTAGATAGGCTGGCCCTTTCCCATCTAGACATTTATGGATGAGACAGCATATTTTGAATTTGGCTCTTTGCCGGATCGACAGCCAATGTAGCTGCTCAAGAAGAGGTTTAGAAGCAGTTCTCGGGGGGAGATTAAGAACAAGGCGAGCTGCCGTGTTCTGAATGACCTGAAGTTTGGCCAGTACGCCTTCATTGGCAGAAAGCAGCAGGCCATTGCAGTAGTCGATCTGACTAAGAATCAATGTCTGTACAAGTGTTTTCCTGACAGAGTCAGGCAGTAGTGGGAAGACCTTACGTAACAGGCTGATGGTGTGGAAACAAATTCCTGAAACGTAATTGGTGTGTTGCTTCATAGATAGATCTTGGTCGAATCGAATCCCCAGATTCTTTACGACCTGTTTGGGCTCAGGAACTGTTCCTAGGTCTTGTGGCCACCACTCTGGAGTCCATAGCATTTTAGCCTCTCCAAACAGCATTACCTCCGTTTTGTTGACATTACACTGGAGGCAGTTGGAGGACATCCAGTCTGCCACTGCTTTCATGCCAGATGAAAAAGAGCTCCTAACATCAGCGGAGAGAGTCTTAAAAGGGAAGAGGAGCTGCGTGTCATCCGCGTAAGATACGGGGATGAAACCATACTTACTCATCACTCTTGCCAGGGGTGCCACATAGATGTTAAAAAGGGTTGGGCTCAAACAGGAGCCCTGTGGCACCCCCTTTAAGATCTCCACTTCCGCTGAACGATACGCCCCCATGGTGACTCTCTGGGTGCGATCAGATAGGAAACTCTTCAACCAGTCAAGGGCGTTGTTCTTGATGCCAGCGTTCGACAACCGATCAGTTAAGATGGTGTGAGACACGGTGTCGAACGCTGCCGACAGGTCTAATAGAACGAGGATGACTGAAATGCCCTTGGCTTGGTACATCTGCAAGTCATCAGTGACAGACAGGAGGGTGGACTCCGTGCTATGTTTTGGCCGGAACCCTGACTGAGAGTAGTCTAGGGTGCCAGCAAGTTCGATGTATCCAGACAGCTGGCGGTTTACATATTTTTCGATTAGTTTTCCTAGGAATGGTAATAAGGAGATGGGTCTGAGGTTGGTCAGGTCAGTCCAGAGGAAGGCAGTATTTTTCCTGATAGGCCTGACAAGGGCGCGTTTCCATTCTATGGGAACGATCCCTGAACTGAGTGATAGATTCACCAAATTTACAATCATGGGGCAAAGTTGCTCTGCCAGGACAGGCATTATCCTAGCAGGGATGATATCATCAGGGCTTCCACTCTTAATCTGTAGTATTAGAGAGGCAGTCTCTTGTAAAGAGATGGGAGGGAAGGTCTCTAAAGAGTATGTGTCCAGTTTTCATTCTGTATCCACAAGGGGAGTGCCAAGTCAGTGGTGATTGTTTTGTTAGCACATAATATTTTGTCTTATATTTTATCAATTGTATTGGTAAAATAGCAAGAGATTTTGTCGCATAGTTGCTGAGATGCCATCTCAGAAGATTCACATGCAACAGGCTTGACAAATGTTTGCAAGATTTGGCAGAGAACCCTAGGCGAGTTCCCTGCATCTTTTATTTGTGATGCAATATATGTCTTGCGTGCTATTCGGATAGCTTTGTGATAAAAAGAGAGTGCATCCCTGTAACTATCGATTCACTTATTGGGCACCATAAGTTTATCTTGACCCCTGGAGGATATATTATCATCCTCCTACTCAAACTCCCCTCTGCTTGGTGCATCCATCGCACACCCTACTGGAAAGCCCAATCACAGGTTCCTGGTGGAATTGATCCCCCCGTGATACCCTGCCACTCCTGGCGTGCTTCCAGACTACGCACCAGCTGTGGTTAATCAATATGTGTAGGCCCGTCCTGATGACGACCTGAAACAACACAGGCTAAAACGCTGTCGACAAAGCTCAGCGTAATTACGGCTTCTTTGTCTCCTAACAAGTTTCCAATTAATTGTAATCATAGAGTTCATGTTATGTATCAATTTTAAACTTTGCAGTCTCTCTGTCTTCTTCACCGTATCACTTGTTTCACTTTGTGCCATTTACATTGCCAGAAGTACTTTGTGTGCACTTAGAGTTTGAATTAAACTTGCATATGATGAAATGAAATATTGCTATCTGAAATTAATGTCTTTTAAAAATAAGTCTAATACAGACTGTGATATCTAACTAGTGTTTTCCCTTTCTTGCATCCTTCTTTTAAATTATTTTACATTTTGGTAATTGTCTTTGAAGTATTACCTGTTGCCTGTTACTACCTATGAACTGCAGCCCTAATTATGCCATCCACTAGTGTGACAAGGAAAACGTGACTTCAGGTCTACCAGCATAGCCTGGCTACTGCAGTTTAAACCTGCAGCCCGACCTGTCAAAGTAACCCTTTTGGCAGCGGAAAAACCTTCCATTTAAATATTAATGTCACCCCTATGTAGGCCTTGTAGCCCACAATGTAGGGTGCATAGTATTTAGAAACGTGACATTTAGTAATTGAATGTCACCGTATCCCTGCATTAGTTAGCCCTCAACCACTATTTTCACTAAGAAAGACTTTGCCTCTCCCATGGGAACACTAGAATACAGATTAAAATATTAACTCTTTATTTGGGTTTGGGATCAGCTAAATAACTAATTCACCCACTCTAAAAGTGCAATTAAATGGTGATGTTGGATTTTATTAAAACAAAAATAACTTTATTGGCATTTTTGAATTACACAAACTTCTTTACAAGGACACATGAACCATGTTACATTCAAGTTCTCGAACAAGTGATACATGGGCCCACGTGTACCACCTCTTCAAAGTGTCTACAGAAATCATGCCAACCTAACCTATTCACTCCCTCCCAAGCCTCCTCCCCGCTCCCTTCTTTGTCAGATCACAGAGCCATGAAAAAACATTTAACATTATACATGATCGTCTGTTGTTGTATATTGAAGCCTGGCTGGTATCTTTGCGTTTTCCCTGTTGGGTGCTCAGCGGCACTAGTTGTGATGCCCTTTCACCTGAGGCCCTTTGGGTCTCCAAGGCCCCTTCATTTTTTAATTCTGTTAGTGTATAAGACGATACCTGAAGATTGTCAATCATATTTTCATCCTACCGAACAAATTTAATTCCTACCATTTCTGCGGTGGCCCACTCACTCATATCTCTCACCCATTCCTCAATCTGTGGGGGCCTAGGTCAAAGCCATACTTTAACAATGCGTCTCTTAGCCAAAGCCAACCCCAGTAGAGTAAACTGTCTGCTTACCTTCTTATGGTTAGGCGTGGGCAACAATCCCTTCAAGGAGTGCCCATCCTGTGACCCTCTGGAGGTGAGCGAGCACATCATTCCAGTAGGAGAGTAGTGTCAGGCAGGTCCAGCCCATGTGGAGAAAATGTTGTTGGATTTTTAATTAATATTTAGGAAAGAAAGTTAGCTTTTCCATCCTGGAGGCTAATTTTTACATCAGCTGTCAATCAAGTGATGGACTTTAATGATATGTGTAACTGCTCCCAAAGCAGTAACAATGACCTGGAAGGCAAATAGTGGTAGGTCCAGGAACTTAATTAACTTTAAAGGGGCTGTCACAAGTATATGTCAGATGACACTTGGAAAGGACAGACCATTTGTCCCCATAATCAGTCTGGCACCAAACCCAGTGAGAGAAAAGCTATGCCTCGATCTGGTCTTGAGTGACCACAGAGGATGGTAAGGCTCATAGCCCTGGCCACACCTCTGGCTGGACATACAGGTCACACAAGGAGCAAAGGTTTTTCCCACCTTGGATTTTGATAATAAGGTGTATTGTGGGATAGTTTGCAGTAGGCCAGACAGGGACTGTGACTACTTTAAAAAGAAGAATGGGTTGCCCCTGGCAACATTTTACCCCATTAGTTAGGAAAAGACCAGGAATCACCCCCACCCACAAGCTGATGACAGGCATAAATGTGGCACCCAAAAGACACCATCCTCAGAAGAAATAGGGACCTGTAGAAGAACGGAAGAAAGACTGCACTTGCTATTTCAGACATGTGAGAATACCTGAAGGGCTAGACCTGGTCCCACTTGTATCCAGAGCAAAGAAGGGGACATTAAAGTCAGTTTTCTGACCTCCTCTGTGGCTACACGAGCACAACAAGTGTCAAGAGACCTTTTCCTAAAGTACCCAGATGACCTGTGGCCACTGGACCTGCACCTATTCTGTTTGCCCATGTCTGACAGCCTGAGAATCTCTAAGTGCCTTCCCCTGAGTTCACCCAGGCCCTCGTTAGCAGCAGACTGGACTACGGTAATGCCCTCTATGCAGGAGCCTCGGCCAAACTCCTGAAACGACTACAACGCATACAGAACACCTCCGCATGCTTGATCCTCGACATCCCTCGCTGCAGCCACATCACATCCCTCCTAAAAGACCTGCACTGAATTACCGTCAACAAGAGGATCACCTTCAAGCTCCTCACCCACACACACAAAGCACTCCACAACACCGGACCAACATACCTCAACAGACGATTCACCTCCTACACCCTGAACTGCCAGCTCCACCGACATTGCCCTCGCCACTGTACCCCGCATCCGAAGAGTGACCAGCGGCGGCAGATTGTTTTCCACCTCACCCCCAAAACCTGGAATACCCTCCCCATCCTCCTACGGCAGACCCAGGACCTACTTACCTTCAGGAAGCTACTCACGACCTGGCTATTCGAGCAGTAGCAGCATCCCTTCCCCGAGCGCCTTGAGACCCTCACAGGTAAGTAGTGTGCTATACAAATGTATTGATTGATTGATTGGTTGGGTGCTTTAAAATGTACTCCTGCATTGTTTGGGCACCAGAAGAAAGTTTGGAAACTTTTGAAAATCTTTCCTCCCGTCTCCACACATTTAGTGAGCATCAAATTGAACTTCAGCTTTCTATTGAACATAGACCTACACATCTCCAAAGTGACAAAAACTCCCAAAAAATGACTAAGTTCCATTCTACACTGGGACTTGGAAATTTTTAGAAAGAAAGAAATCTCCAAATCTTCAACGCACCAGTGGAACCAACCTTATTCAGATATTTGGCCTTCTGGCTCCATGGCCATGGGTACAATTTCAGTAGCAATCCTCTAGGGGATTATATTTCTTCTCAAAAAGTGTATCTGGACGTGGAGGAAATTTCAACGTTTTCTTTCAAGAAAGGAGCTTAAATTTTGTTCAGAACATTTGACTTTTACCAGGACCAATCCACTTGGTGTATTCGTCCCAGGATCCATGACGGCTGGCCTGAAATTGCACTTTGTCCCCAGTTTACCACGACCATGACTTACATTCAGCGCTTTATTTTTCTTTGTACTTTTTCCCACTTTTTTCCACTCAAGTACTTAAAAGTTCATGTCTGCATTTCCCCTTATTGTTTTTTTGTTGCATTGGTGTTCTTTTGCTTATTACATTTTTCTCTGTTTTTATAAATTGAAGGGGAATTTTTATTGCATTGTACTTATGGCTTTTTCACTTTTTTGTTACTTCTTAATGATTTACACATTTTCTTTAAGTTGAGCTTGTCAGTTCTGTGCCATAGCTAAGATTGATCTCAGGTGTAAATTATTGAAACTGTTGAATGGTCCTAGAAGTTTAATGACTTTATTACTTGGGGTGGACTAACATGCACCCTGTTAGAACTGGGATTTCTGTTTGGCTAAGGCTTGCACCAAAGGCAGGCAGAAACCACCACTCTAGTCAGGTCAAGGGAGTTACACGCCAAAGATAACCCCTGCTCACCTCCTTGGTAGCTTGGGACGAACAGACAGGCTTATCCCGGAGTCAATGTGTAAAGCATTTGCGCACGCACACAGCAACAACATCCCAGGCACTCTACAAAAGGAACTCCACACAAGGTTATATAAAAATAGCCTTTGTATTCTCATAACACATCAGATGGTAATCACACAATATACATTGTGCCAACTGGCATGGGCAATATTCACAAGGGATTATTTAAACAGGAAGGTGTCACGTGGGCCACAGTCAGGATCAACACTTAGTAGAAATTGGTACAAGTAAAAATAGATCATAAACCTACAACCAGTAGCTACTGGTAATCACTGTACTCCACCTCAATCTGTAACATAACTTTACAGTATGCACGGTCACAACAGGCTCAAATTACATCCTGCGCCAACCTCACCAGCATAAACACATTACGCAATCTTTCACTAGTCTAAACACATTAGACCCTACCTCCTAAGTATAACTCACATTTAGGGGCGTAAAGCACAGAGTGAAGTACAATCTCACTAACACAAACCCACATAGGTAAAACAACCTCATAATCATAAACCACAGTTTTAGAGGTATCAGATACAGGGTGCGCAAAACATACTAAATGTATTACATTTCCTAGCACCACAATCACTTCAGCAAATAAATCACATTAGGGCCTTGCGCCCTATCAACATACCAGCCCCCCGGGCCAACTGGCCATCCAAGAAGGGGCTCAAATGCCCTGTGTCCAGAATGTCAGAGCGCGCTACCAATGCAGCGCCAGCCAGGGGTGCGCCATCTGCGTAAACCTAAACGTTGCAGCTGCCCACTACGTGCTGGGCAGCAGAGAACAATGAACTGGGGCCTAAATGCTGCAGCTGGCACTAAGTGCTGTTCAGCTGTGAAAGGCCTGGCACATCGGTGCCACCTCTGGCCCTCTCAGGGGCTCTCTCCTGAATTGCGCCTCACGGTGGAGCCATCTGGCTTTGGAATTCAACAATGGGGAGCGTTGGAGCCACCTAGGTTCTAGGAACAAATAAACAGGCAACACGTGGGAGCCACCTAGGCTCTGTAAATAAACATGCCCATCGTTTGAGCCCTCTGGCTCTGAAACAAAACATGCCCATTGTTGGAGCCCTCTTGCTCTGAAACCGCCGTGCTCCGGGAGCCATCTGGCCCTTAGAACTGTCTAAGCCTACAACTGGGGGAAAGCACGGGCCTACTGGCCCTCGGGACCCCCACAGGGGGCCTTTAAACAGAGGGGCCCACGTTGGAGCCACTTAGGCTCTGGAAAAAACTGGGGCCATGCGTTGGAGCTACCGAGGCTCTGGGGGCAATGGTGGGGCCCGGAACTGCCCCTGGGCCACTCTGGCCCTTTAAGAAATAATTGCCCCAGTTGGTGGAGCGGCCCGCTGGCAGACAGGGCCACTCTAACTTGGTGCCTCGCCCTGGCACCAGAAACACTATTGGCTCCCCAGTGCTGCAGACGGTACAAACACCCATGGAGTCCCCAAGCCCGTCTCAACTTACCGGGCTGCTCTCAGGGGACTCCTCTCCATGGGACTCCTCGTTCTGGACACGGCAGTCGGCAGCACTTGCGGGGCCTCCCGCTCCTCACGGGAGACCCGCGCTGGCATCTGCTGTTGTCCCTCTTAACCCGGGACCCCTCCTGGGACATGGGGCTTCTCTGGTTGCCGCGGGCAAAAGACAGGGCTCTCTCTTCCGTATGAGAGCCCCGCTTACCTCAGAAACACTTCTCTTTCTGGCAACTCCGTGGGCGCGGGCTTCCTGTCGAAGGCAGAAGTCCCGCCCCACGACAGGCATGACGCTGTCTGACTTCCGGTCCGGGCCGATAGCATTGATTTCACCAGCGTTGAATGCGGGGTAGGCTCCCGTAATACAATTAAATCAGAAAGGTGGCAATACTGCGTGGTGGGCACACGCAGTAAACTAAAGGCACCAGTATGCGGGGTGGGCACCCGCGCTAAGCTCAGCAACACACGGGGTGGGCACCCGCTTCCCTTGGTACCAAGGCAATCTCGGGGGAATCCCTCATAAGGGGGGCTGCAGCATCGGGCTGTGCAGCCCCCCCCTCCTCCGCCGGGCATCCAGAGATAGCGCTTTCAGCAGCACTAGAGGCAGCCAAGGTCCTGGAGCAGGGAACAAAGCACAAAGCCCCCAAGGTCCCTAAATAAGTACATGCAGAAAAAAAATGTTCCAGGGCATAGCTGGGCCCAGGGAGGCAGCCCTCCTGGCAAGTCCTCCCGGGCCCTAGCAGCAGCACGCCCATCAGCAGTCAGGATCCCAAAAGTAGAGAAGATTCATGGGGACACAGCCCCTCTTTTATACACCTAATCCCTTTGATAACAAGGTGCAGGCAATGGGAAAACCAACTACAGCTGGTTCAGGGCAACTTCTGAGCACTTTGTTTTGCTCAGCCCCTCTCTCCCTGTCACTAGACAGGCTAGGGACATCAGACGCACCACAGGGGGTGGAGCCAGCATTGTGGAGGGAAGGCCCAGCCCTATTCAGGTCCCGGGTTCACTCCTCCCTCCCATCAACATGCAGATCTCTCCATTCACCACCGGGGCAGACCCATCATGACTCCTGGAGCCAGGCACACCAGCCAGCTCCAGCCAATCACAAGCCAGACAGTAAATTCACATTTACTGCACAGACATGCCAACTTCTAGAAGTGGCACTTCCACACTAGACATATTAAATCTGCGCACACCATCGCACAGCATTTAATCTCACGAGTTCACACACACCAAACTCGCCCCTGCACTCCCCTCACATCAGGAACTACCATGGACACACATAATCCCTATACAATCCTATGGGAAGGTAGGCCACTCTCACCACACATTCACAGAGAGCACACGCACTTTACACTGGACCACAGTGAAAAAGTGCGCAGAGGCCTGAAATCACCAACGCCAGGTTACAGAAACAGTCTAGGAAAAAGTATCAGGGTGAACCTGCCAAAAGGCCAAATCCAACACACCCTCAATAATAATTCACTTTCTTACACCTCATAGGCAAATATATTTTCCAGATAAAAAATGGTGGCTTCTGCTTCTTATCTACTACCATAAATAGATCGGACGATCATTGTTGAGATTTTCTTTAATCTAGGAGACATGTTTTGTAACTTTACTTCCATTTGGCATATATCTTTCAGGAACCATTCTAATGATTAACTCCGCTTGTCCAGCTTATAACATTTCTACCTTGATAAAGTGCTTCTTTCTTATCTTTCGAACAATCTCAAGGTTGCAGTTTGCTGCCTTCAATCAATTGACCACAATAGATAATTCCCACTTCTCTAAGCAGACAAATTAACTTGTCCCTCGTGCATATGGATGTGCCTGAGAATCCAAAGAAAGGATAGCTCCCTAAAATATAGGATATTTATTGTAATCCAAATATCATAACAAAGTCTATGGGCCTATTTCACAAAAGTAATCTGAGACAAAATCCTAACTTTACGACTTTCTGTATTCACAAAGCACATTTAGGTATACTAAAGTTAGGCTTTTGTCTCAGTTAAACTAAAGTTTTGGTCTGAAGTGTATCTTTAACTGAGACAAAATCCTAACTTTACTACTCCTAAATGCCCTTTGTGCATACCGAAATTTGTAAAGTTAGGATTTTGTCTCAGTGAAACTTAAGTTTTGGTCTTAAGTTTAACTTAAGACCTAAACTTAAGTTTCACTGAGACAAAATAGTAACTTTACGACTTTCCTAACTTTACTACTCCTAAATGCCCTTTGTGAATATCGAAAGTCGTAAAGTTAGGATTTTGTCTCAGATTACTTTTGTGATTCCGCCCCTACCTGCTTTAATTGTACCTTCTTGAAAATATTTGATGCTCAAAACTTATACAATAAATTTCCTCTCAAGAAGGCACCCAAGAGATCTTCAGTCATTGCTTCGAAGAGATGACCAATTGCTGGGTGATCTGAATTAGATATTAACAGTATGTGGTTCTTTAATTTGAAGGCCCAGCAGTAAAGTTGGAATCTGGTGCAGTTAAACCTCCTTTAACAAATTTTCTTCCTAATGTTTTCCAAGAGATTCTGATACCCTTACATGTCTTTGTGAAACTACTAATTTTCCATTGTAATTTAGCTTAGCTTATAATTTCTTATTAAGGCTCACATCCATGGGAAGACAAACTTAGACGGAATAGACATCTTAACCAAATGTACTTTCCAATACAGTGTTAATGGAAGACTACACTATTTCTTCATCAACATTTTTGCCTTTGCTAAGTTTTTTAAAGATTTATTTCTGCCATCTTTTCAAGGCTGTCCACTAATTTTTTCCTAGTTATCTTATCTCTTCCGTTAGTGCTATTGTTTTCCAAATCGAATTCCAAGTCATGAGTTTCATCAAGGAGCCAATCACCTGGGTGCGTTATATCTGAAATTATTTATTGCTTGTTCTTTGTACGGGAGAGACTTTTCTGTGTGTTGTGTATATGATCAAATCGTCTGCATACAAGCCAATTTTACTTAAAAAAAAAAAACATATATTATCACTATTTTGCCTGAGATGTTGAACTAACAGCGCCATAACAAAGATCAAAGAGTAAGGAGGAATGAGAGCACGTTGTCTAATCCCTCATGTTGTACTAATTTGTGTGCTCAATCTGTTAACTAACACATTTTCTTTGGTGAATCTATATATCAACTATCCTGTTTTGCAGAGAGCCTTCCCTAGCTCGTAGTGGGCTAACACCTCAATTAAATATTTCCACTTAACCCTGTCTTTGCCTCTATTATGAGAATGGTGAGCTATGGACTACTGCCAAATCGATAGAGCCTGTAAGAGTATGTGTTAGGTCATGTAAGTAGTGTCCTTGTTATAAATCCTTCTAATCTTCTTGTATCAGGGTACACGCTACCTTAATTACTCTACTTGATAAAATACTGCAGAATAATAGATAATGGCATTTTCACAAGGAAGTAGACTGGTTTGATTTGCCATCAGTTTGTGATATATTTGATTTAAAATCACACTAATAGTAGCCTCATTCCATGAAAGAGGCAACTAAGCTCTATGTATTAAAATGTAATTGAATAACATGTTCTCTATTAGGATAATTGCTTCATTTGATTCCAATAAAATGTAATTTGGTACAAAATCAGATCCTAACGCCTTAACTTTCTTAATGTTTTACATTGCTCTACTTATGTCTTCTTCTTTATCTCTTGACCTAGCACTATCTGATGGTCTAAATTCAATCTGAGAACATGTTCTTTTTTGAACCGCCTACTCACTTCAGATATATTAGATATATTATTTGCATCATATAATCTAAGATAAAAAATGACAGCATATCTCTTCGATCTTCATACTTTTGTCTGTATCTGTCTGCTATGAATTTTATGTTATTTTTTACTTTGCCTTTTCAGACCAGTAGGTTACAGCACTTCTCACCATATTCAAAATGCTCAATTCTATTGGTTCCTATTTATTACACATTTATTCATCCAAACTGACTTTAAGGTGTCTTTGAAAATCGTGTAGTGTTTGTATTAATCTGTATCTCTCTTTGCCTTCGGTCCCATGCCTTTTTAATTACCTTTCAATATTAGCAATTTTCTTAATTTTTTGTAGGTGATGATTTCTATCTTTTGTACTCTTATCCCAAAAGATACTACCAATCTTACTTTTCAGAAATAATTTAAAAGAATCCTATACCATGTTGAAGGGTTCCAATGTTTGATTGTTGGGATTATCTATCCAGTTTGTTATCTAAAAGGCCAATAATATTTCCCTCTCCTATAAAGCGGAAGAATTATGTCTCAGTAGACTAGGCCCTATGAGAGGTATTTGCAATGAAATGGTGCAGCATGGTGCCGCAAGAAAATTGGCTGCGCCGAGCTGCGTCATTTAAAAAATGCAGCGATGCACTGTATTTACATGAATGGTGCATCTCTGTGCTCACCCCTGCGCTGGTGCTAAAAAAGCTGCCTAGCACCAATGCTGGAATTATTGTTTATGTGTAGGATGGGACACTTTCCTGAACATAAACAATCATTATTGGCAATTTACACCTTCTATGCAGCACATTTAGAAAAATCAAAACCGAGGAGAAATAAAAGTATTTCTCTGTGTTGTGCCACTCTAAGGCTTCCTTTTGAATGAGCTTAGTTTTTGGCAGTGCCTTAGATTCACGCATCCTTGGAAATCTGGGGCAGTGTCAAAAAGCAATGGGTGTTGTGTGGGTATGCCCACATCAACTCCCATTGCACACCCCTTTGCTGCAGAAAACTGTGTCAAAGGGTACTATATTTACAATGCAATGTTAAGCCAGATAAAGTGGCTTAGCACCACATTGTAAATATGGAGCAGGGCATCGGAAAAAGTGACACTCCAGTGGCGAAATGCCCTTGTAAAATACCCCTAAGTTTCTTAAAGGACCTGGGTCGTCGTTATTGAGACCATAAAAACCCATAGATGTAAATATGATGAACCTTTAATTTTGCAACTATGCACTGCCCTGCATATATGGTTCATTCATACTTAAGTAGCTTCACACAGGAACTTATTCGCACCAGAATAGCCACTTCATTTGCACAGCATAATTGATTTTTGCAATCATTTGCTTAATCCATTTTTAACTTTTCATAAGTCCTCTCCATCCATTTCTGAGAAAGTTTCCTGTATGATTAGTACTTATGCACTAATATTTCGTAAATGTGCTTCTTCGTACATGTGCTTCCTTATTACTCTTAGCACATACACATTTCAGGAAATGTCCAAGAATGTCTGATCTTCAGAAGTGTTCAATACGCGCATATTGGACTGCTGTGTAAGAGGTCAAGTTATTGATCACAATATGTCTGCTTAGTTGCGATATGAAAAGAGGCCTTTTCTTTATTTTCCTGTTTCTCCCAGTCGCTCCTGAACCCCCACCTCATATTCCCCCCATTGTCAAATAACCCCCTTTCTTCAGCTAAACATAGTCACTATGCATTTTTCAGGTCCCCACCAGAGATCCACCCTGTGTTGTGCTCTACACATTTTTTCACTTCTACATAGAATCCGATGTCACCCGTCTAATTGGATCATCCACCTAATCAGGTTCAGTCATGTTGGGAAGTTTATTGTTCCACATCACCCTGAGCAATCCATCAAGGGCATTTTCCAGCTTATTTGGCTCATACATAAGTTTCCATAATTTCCATTGCTGGCTTGTTGTGTGGAGCTATATAAATCTGATCTGATGCAAAAAATGTGATCATGTATTTGTAAGGGTTTTATCTTAGGGGCTATGTTTAGTATTTGTTCCTTTGCTGTGTTTTATGAAAAATTTACTAAAGTTTGTCATGGCTTCCTTTGCTTTGGATTCATTTTAAAAGGCAGTGGTGGCTGGTTACCGTTAAAAATGGTGGAACAAACATTGGCTGCATTTTTTATGTCACAAGGCCAATAGAAGCGTGCGATTGCTATATATGTCTATTGTGTTTTTTCCTCCGTAATTTACATATCGGGTAATGGATCTCTCACAGTATGGGAGTGCATAAAATGAGCACTAGATGCATTTACATTACACAGATGTAAATGTAACTAGTGCTCATATTAAGTGCTCCAATACTGTCAGAGATCAAGTTTGCGCTATGTAAATACGGGGAAAAATTAATAGTCATATGTAGCAGCCACATGCTTCTAATGGCCTTGTGACATCAAAAATGTTATATTTTTCATGTCACAATGCCATTAGAAGCATGTGAATACTTAGGGGTCTACTATAATGTAGGGCGGATCGCCGCCGCCAGCATTGCCGCTACGGAAAGGCATTCGGATTTCGCTTTCAGGGGCCCGTTGCGGGCCCCCAGGGTACTGGGGAGTGGGGGATGCACGGTACCCCCTACATTGTCACGGACAAGGTGGCAGGCACCACGCAGTGCCTGTCACCTTGTGCATGCCAATGAACAATGTGCATTCCCAGCATTGTGGCGGGCGGTGCTGTGAGCAACGCCCACCACAATGCTGGGAATGGAGGATGCCACTGCCACGGTAGCGGTGGCATCCTAATTGCAGGTGTGGGACCGCCACAGCACTGGCAGCCGGTCCCAGCACTGCTAGGGTGGCGGACAAACTTTCTAATAGGCCCCTAGATGTCTATTGCTTTTTCCCCGGTATTTACATAGCACAAACGCAATCTCTCACAGTATGAGAGCACTTACCCTGAGCACTAGTTACATTTACATTACACAGGACTCAAACTATAAAAATAAATTAATCTTACCTTATCTTGTTTTCCACATGGGGGGGGGGCAACTCTTTTACATCCACTGCATTATCTACTGCACTAAGAGCTCAACATGTTGTTCATGGGGAAACAATCTTCACTCCTTTACTGCCCTGCCACCTCAGTCAATGAAACAAGTGCTCTCATGCTGTTTATTATAGTTAACAGCATAACATTACTGCAAGGATTTCCTGGAACAGACACTAACAACACTCCATCTGAGACTGATGGGGCTGTGTCTGGTTCCACAGACAGCAATGATTTGGAAAACCTGAAGTGGGGGAGTCAGGCTGGCCAGAAGCAAAATTCCTGACAACCTGACATGCGCAGTTCAGATACACAGCCTCAGCTGGCCATGGCAGTAAACCATGCCTCCTGCAGTACACCTCTTGCCTGCCAGCATAATATATGCAATATAATTGTTGGTAGGCAAGGGGTCAATGCCTCTATGCCCTTATGGAGAAACCACCCCTGTTAAAAGGGTCTGAAATAAACTCTCCAGATTTTTTACATAAGAGCTATCGAGGTGTCAAGTACAGGAATTGCCAATTTCAGTAAGTCAACCACAAAGAGCTTTAAATCTCCCCTTCCGCAATATTTAGGTTTCTTTCATTGTTGCGCCTTGCATTATTGTTTAGTCTTTCCATCCTATATAGCATCTTCCCTCTATGTTTTAGTCTAGTATTTCTTCCCTGTTACTCTCTACACTGAAACTGAGCTCCTAAACAGCTTTTTCCAATGCTTGAGAGTGTAAAGCTTAGCAGTTCACTTTTTTTCCAAGGTCACCCATGTTTTATGAATATCTTTTTTGTTAGTTTTGAAAGTTTCAAATCAATTTTTGAATTAAACTTACAATTTGGCCAGCATCTACTGGCTCTAACTCCTGCATTACTATTATTCTCTATGTCTCGATACCTGATATTTAGTTATCGCTGCCCTCATTTAAATTTCCTGTTGCACGAATTTGCATCCTGTTTTCTGTCTGAGCCTCCATTGTTGGAATATGTGTTTCTTGTTTCCTCAACCCCACAATGTCTCTTCCATGTATCTTTTCTCTGTATAACCAGTTTATCCTGATGAACTCAATTAGGCTTCCCATTCGTCCTTGCCACTGCCATTTATTGCTCCTTATTTCGATTTTTTGTTTTTCTGTCCAACCTCTTCACTGTTTTTTCTCACTCTGTCACCCTCCCTTGTTTGAAGTTTTTAATGATGAAGGGGTTGAGTTAGAGTTTGGCAGAGGGGGTACTTTGTTGCCTCGATGATAGAGTACGCTCCCTGCCAAATGGATGGTCTGCCTGCCTGATTTACAGATGGGAGATCTTTAAATATTTTAGTGATGGAGGCTACTCCAGGCTGCCTCATGCTTTTATACCAGCTCAAAGAAGTATGGGCTCTTGGAGGTTTAGCCAATTTTAAAATATGCCCTGTTTAATGGGTGGTCAAATGGCCAATAGGTACTCTCCCTTACTGCCATCAAAACGACCCAATAAGGGATGGTATAAACATTTAAATGACCTATGCTTTGGTGGCCATTAGTTTTTGTTTTGTCGAAAACAAAATCCTGGTTTGGAAATTTTTATTTTTTTAAATAAAAAAACATCCTAAAGGTTTGACCAATGGTAACATTAATTTGACAGCAATGTGTATCACATTTTGAAAAATTGACAGGAATTAAAGTGATGGTGGTTCCTGCCAATATGTAGAGTTGTGCTGATGAACAACTCCAAATTTGGTGGGACCCTCGGACTGGCGGAACTGAATAACTCCAACATAACAACGGAACTATTTCTGCTTGCCAAACTCTAAATCAGCTCCAGACTTTTATAATTTAGGAACAGTATATTTAAATGGGATTTTATCTTTTTTGCCTTTTTTTCTAATTATTTTTTTACACTCCGATCCCACCCTTGTACGCAAGTGGCCTTTATTAGTTCCACAGCTACTTGTATTTTTTACAATATATCTACTGCCTTCTGTCTCATGTGGTAATATTTTGGAAGATTTCGTTTATTATTCCTGTGGCAAAATACATCTAGCGGTGCATGAAGTAAGTGGGAAAATCATAGTTACATACCCTGTGGTGACAAACTCCCGACCGACGATCCTAGCTGGCTGCCATGTTCCGGCCTTCCCGCTCTCTCAGAACATTGTTAGGGTGTCAGGATTTTGAATATCCAAACATGATCTATAATTATCATTTATTAATTAGGGGTGGAAGAATGGCAAAATGTGTCCCTGTTTAATGTGTGTACATTTTGCAACCATGTCTCGCATTAAAAGAAATGCACATAGCCAGTCATCTCATCAAAAATTATTCATAAGCACATATTTCATATACTAAACTCAACCTAGATATTGACAGAAGACTGTTTGGAGCAGAAAAT
The DNA here is from genome assembly GCF_964261635.1 of Lissotriton helveticus. Lineage (NCBI taxonomy): Eukaryota > Metazoa > Chordata > Amphibia > Caudata > Salamandridae > Lissotriton > Lissotriton helveticus. The sequence continues at coordinate 871,745,241 of NC_136061.1, read as the reverse complement.
GCCTCACTACTGCTGCACACACCAATTGCAATGTTTTGTAGCCAAGAAACACATCAGTTTTACAGCAGTTCCCGTGTCTTGCAGAAGGGACACACATCAGTTTCACAGTTATTTCCAGATATTTTCTGCTCAAACCAGTCTCCTGGTAAGCAAAATGTATGCAAAATACGAGAAATCCAGGAAATAGGAAATGTTTATTTTTTGCTTGAGGAAAAAAAAAAAATCCCCTTGTAGCCTTTAGAAATATGTACCACTTTGGTATCATCTGTACCACTTTGCAAACTTATCATGTCTTGTGCATTTGATCATATCCAGATGTAACCGTAATAATATAGATTACATCCGCAACTTTTAAAACGTATCATGTCTTGTGCATTTGATCATATCCAGATATAACCGTATTAATATAGGTTACATCTGCCTTGTATCATTTCCTTATCATACTCCTTCTTTTGCATTCAGCTCTCTTTTTGGTGAGGGCAAGGGGTTTGTTAAGTTCTTCTTCACTTATTGTGCCACCTAATTTAGTAGATTTTTTAAACATGTCTTAGGCCTGCAATCGAAGCCTGGGCGCAGTTTTAAACTGCCAGTTTGACTTGGCCAGGGAAGCCTTTTGACTCTCTTTTTGCTACATATAAGGCAGCCCTAGGGTAGGTCCTAAACAGCCCATTGGGCAGGGTGTAGTGTATTTAAACAGTTAGATATGTACTTTTATGTTTTACATGTCCTCGTGATGAAAAATTACCAAATTAATGTTTTACTACTGTGAGGGCTACAACTCAATGGGATACCATTGGGTTAACTTATTACATTTAATAAGTGATAACTTTTGTTTTGGAGCAGGTAGAAATGTCATGTTTGGTTTCTAAGAAATTGTTATTTAAAATATTCTTTAATGGTAAAGTCATATTTTAGGTCACAATTCTGAAAATCCCACTTTTAGAAAATTGACATTCTCTTGTCCTAACCATTTGGTGCCTGTAGCCTGTTACCTGGGTAACATGACTAGGTGTAGCTGGCCGTTGGCCTTTTTGCATTTCCCTCCCAGACAGCCACACAGTAGAGGTACTGGGTGTAGTCAGGATGAGCCTTCCAAACACGATAGGGGCAGGATGAGCTGTGCACAGCCCCACTACTACTTCAAAGACACTTCCTTAGCTCACACATAAAGAACTTCACACTAGCCCATTGTGACTGCAACCAGTTTGGGACCAGGGTAGGAAGGAAGGAAAATACAGGTACTTCAATGGGGGCAAACTCCAGAAGTTTCTTCCACTGCAAGCTGGCACCAGGAATACGACTGAGATCCTCAGACCCACTCTTCAGTTCACTTCTGTACCTGTGGAAGGACTCTCGGAGGGCTTACCTGCTGCATGTGGCCTGCTGTGTACTTCAGAAGACTCCCCTGCTAAACCAAAAGAGGACTGCTTTGTTGCCTTAAGACTGCCTTGTGTGCTCAGAGGACTGCCCTGCTGCTTGAGACTGGGTGGCATTTTAAATTCTGCTCATGGAATTAGAGGAAATTAGGAACTCCATGTTACTACTTAAAACAGAGTTCAGACTAAATTCCAACAATCAAAGCGTGACAGACTTTTTTCCAGTTAGAGCAGCACAACGGGAGCAATGTGAGGTTCCAGTAAGTGAGCAGCCTAGGGCGAATGACAGTTGGTATCCTCTAGGGCAATTTTCAGTTGCTAAGAAGCTTTCTGGAATGATTTTCCAAAAGGAGCGGTCATGGTTAGAGGGCTGCTTCTCTGCTCTAATGCATGTTGCTCTTCACACTGATTTTTCAGCATCGGACGCGCTACCAGTGCTAAATCACATTGTGACCAGAGGGACATGCTTTTTTCCTCCCGCAGACAGAATCTTGTGGAGTTTTTAACGTAACTCTGTGGAATTACATGTAGTGAAATTCTGTGAGTTCTGTCCTCCCCTACTTGAGGCTCACTTTCCTGTTGAACCCAAGACTTTCAGAGTGAATCCAAGGGCTAGTTGTCTGGCCTCCTGATCACTGCCCCAGGGACAGAAAAATGTCTTCAACCATCTTGAATTCACACCTTGACCCAGCCCTGAGTGAGTCAAGAACCTCCAAGTGGTGCCCCTCCAGCTCTTTACCCTTGCACATTGTGATAAAGGTACCCAAGAAAATGTTCTGCCGCAAAGTGCTTTGGTACTGAGAGCCGACTGTGATCTACTTGCTCATTGATCTTCCCAAGGGGCATCGCTGGTCAGTCTGATTTTGCAGTGGCTCCTGTTTCATTCTTCTCTACAGCAACAAATCCTCACAGAAGAATGAAAAAGCATCATGGAGCTCTTATCAGCTACAGCCTGCAGCTTTGTGTCACTGGAGATTTCCGTCTTCCATAATAGAGGCTAAATCCACACATTGAAATCTTTACCACAACTTTGTCCAGTGGCTAAAAGACGAGGATGCCTCCTCCTTAGACCCCACTGGCTGGCATGCCCTGCTGCACCTTCTCAAATTTTTCTTTCAAATTTCTCCTTAGTGCGAAGGTAAGCAGCGACTGGCCCCAGTCCATTTTATGTATCCGAACCCAGCTTAATCACACTCAGCCTTAATTTTTGACTTTGCCCTAATGTCCAGTGAATAGGTGCCCGTGGTTGGTGCTTTGATGATTTAGGTGCTTTTTTTTACTTTAAAATTTCCGAAATTGTTGTGGCAGTGGACCGTCTGCTGTGCCAGGGAAAAGTCATTTCCTGGCTGTGGCGCATGAGCGCCACAATACAATATGCTGAGCGGGGACTAGCGCAGTCCCAGTCAGCATATTATGAGTCCCTAGACCACCAGCTTTTTCTTGGCAGAGCCCTGCCATGAAAAGGCTCTTGGTGCAGGAACAAATGGGGGCCCTAAGGTGCCCCCATGGACCCTCTGTCATGGAGATATATTCAGGGGGCACAACATGTGCCCCCCCAGTCTGTACCCTCACACAGTTGCAGTAAAGCATGGACATCCACGACGATGCTGTGCTGGAACTTTTTTGCTGTTCCCATGGCTGTGCCTGTTTTCAAGGCACCGCAATGGGAGTAGCAAAGGACTGCCCGCCGTATTACCAGCTCTACATTTTTAACTCATATCACGTCAGCTGTCCTTGCACGAGGTTAGCGCAGCGGAGGTGGCATTGCGCTGTCGCTGCTGTGCCAAAGTCATAATCAGGCCCTTATGTTGCCATTTGAAATGACAGTTTAACAACTGCACTAAAGGCTGCAGTGGCAGGCCTGAGATATATTGGAAAAGGCTACTTTAGTGGGGGTGGGGGGTAGCACAATGAGTGCTGCAGGTCCACTTGTGGCATTTAATTTACAGGCCCTGGGTACATGTCGCACCATTTACTAGGGTGTCACTAGGGTGTCACTGGCAAATTAAATGTGCCAATTAGGTGCCGGCCCATTTTCCCATGTTTACAGGAGAGAACAGTGGTAACATACACAGAGTCCAAATGCCAACAAAAACGTCTCTAGTTAGCAGAGGTAGGTACCTTTGTCCAAATAGGGACCCTATCTTCTAGTCAGGGTAAGGGGGATACACACTCTAGATAACCCCTGCTCACCTCCTTGCTAAATTGGTATGAGCAGACAGGCTTAACCCAAAGGCAACGTGTAAAGTATTTGTACCAACACTCAGAGTAAGACAGTGACACCACAAATGGGCACCACACCGGTTTAGAAAAATAAAGTATCTTTATCTAAACTTAACAAGACCAAATGGACAAAAATCCAACATACAAGTATTAAGAAAAATGACTTTCAAAAGTTTTTAGCAACTGAGTCCAAAGAAGACTATGAATGCCAGATTTTTTGAAAAGTACCTGTGTTTGTGACAAAATTCACCAAGTCAAACATCCGCAGCGATGGGAAGCATAAAAAAACAAAGAGATTTGTCAGTTCCTGTGAACCTCGTGGATTCGATGCGACAGTTCAGCTGTACACAGGAAAGCGATGCATTGGGCCCGGCCCGTAGGGGAAAGTGATGCATCGATTTTGGGATGACTCCGATCCTTGGGTGATGCGTCGGGGAAAGCTTTCAGCATAGGTACGATGCATGGAAATCCGGGATGTGCTGGTGAACGATGGCGACGGCGGCGAGTTGTGCTGCGGAGACCTCTTCAACTGCTATTCCTTGATGCGTCAATTCTTGGCCCGGCAATAGGCGCTGCGTCAGCTTTGGCAGCGGCAATGCAGGGAGATTCTTCTCAAACCACAGCGTTGCATCGGAAAACTGTTGCAAGAAGAGCGATGCTTCAATTTCCTTGTCATTGCGCTGTTTTTTCAGCTCCCAACAGCAGAAACAACCTCCAGAGGCCCAACACAGTCACAGGCACCTCTTGGCAGGTCAAAAATCCTAGCAAGGAAGTTCAGAGGAGCTGGGGGTGAAGTCTTTGTGTTCCTGAGACTTCAAAACAGGAGGCAAGCTCTACTCAAGCTCTTGGAAGCTTTCCTCAAGCAGGAGACACATCACACAACAAAGTCCTTCTTTCTTTGGCAGAAGGAGCAACTGCAGGCCAACCCCAGACAAACAGCAAGGGCAGTACTTCTCCTCAGTTTCTCCAGCTCTTCTCCTCAGCCAAATTTCTTCTTGATTCCAGAAGTAGTGTAAAGTTCAGGAGTTTTAGGTCTAATACCTATGCCCCAAAATGTCGATGTTCTCTTTGTACAAGGGTCTCTGAGCCCAGTCCAAACCAGTTCTGTCCTCTCTGGTGCAGCTGCTCAGCAGGAAGTAGAGACAGTATTGTATAGGGCAGACAGACCCTATTCAGAAGCAAAGGAAATCTCCCCCACCACTCTAAATGTATGCCGGGCCGATTCAGGTGCTAGTGAGAACTCCTCTCCCTACTCTGAAAGAAGCCCAGGCCTATTCAGTCCATCCCTGACTAATTCAGGAAAGGCAGGACACTCAAGAACACCCCTGTTGGCTGTCTGAGAGAATGCACCTCCCCAGTACCTGTCACTTCAAAACCAGACAGTCAATACACAAACAGGGAGAGGCACACAGAATGGTTAAACAAGAAAATGCCTACTTTCTAAAAGTGGCATTTTCAAACACACAATTTATAAAACATCTTTAGTAAAAGATTTGTTATTTTATTCTGAGTTCAGAGAACCTAAACTTTATTTTTACATCTTATCCCTATGGGAAGATATGCTTGTAAAATGTTACAAAGCATTCTCCATTCTTCCCCATGGGCAAGATAGCCTTTCAATGGTGAAAAATGAAATTGGCAGTATTTCACTATCAGAACATGTCAGAACATGTTACACACATCAGTACATCAGTACATGTCCTACCTTTCACATACACTGCACCCTGCCCAGGGGGGTACCTTGGGCCCACCATAGGGGCCCACCATAGGGGTGTCCTATATGTAAGAAAAGGGAAAGTGAGTCCACTTGCCAAGTTGACATGGCAGTTAATGACTGCGCACAGATACTGCAGTGGCAGGTCTCAGTTACCATTTCAGAACTACTGGTGTCGCTAGCACAATCAGTGCTGCAGGCCCACTAGTAGTCCAACAGTTGTAAACTGTGAATTGCCTAGATAGTTTTTGTTAGGCATATCAGTCTGAAATCCGCTATGATTATTATTTTGTGAACTGATCTATTAGTACATAATATGCAATTTATAAAATATGTTACTGGTCACAAAAAGTTGGGGTAGGATTTGTAACAGCTTTTTGCCAAAAGGTTTTTGGTACATCAGTTGTTGTATCAAATACAAATGTTTTACTTTTCAGATCTGCCTAATACACATTAGAGTTACCAATAAAATTATGTTACTAAACGTGCCATAGAATTGTAAAAATCTATGCTAGTGGGATCGATTCTATTGAGATCCATTCTGTGGAAGGATTAATGCATATTGCCATTCATATTTTAGTCGGGCTATTTCCATTTCATACAGCACAGGTAGGAAGTACATCCTAGCTGATACTGTCAATGTTGTTAGTGAAGAAGTGATTGGAAGCCAATTCATTTATGAACTGACTAAGGGGATGGAGTATCTGGTAGTGGACTGATGCAATGCGTGAATACTTCGACAGGTTGTTTCACAGACGCCTGTCTCTCTTTCTTTTCCTGTCCCATCTAGAGTATCTGTTGACAGAGGGCTTATGGAGGTGCTGAAGGTTTGAGATTAGACAATTGTGTTTTTCTTTTATGGAATGGATGAATTCTATGTGATTTTTAGGTTTTGTGTTGTAATTGTTATTGATAGTGTAAGAAAGTGGGCTATTAATGAGGGTGTATATGAGTCCACCAGAAGGTATAAGACCACAAATTTGTCACAGTAAAACACAGTTTCAATCATTCAAACACAGTCTTGCACTGAGCAGACATGAAAATGTGTAAAGTATTTAGCAGTAGCAAAACAGTTAAAAAGTCAAAAAAACAGCACTGAAAATAGAAACAAATGTATTGTGCAAACTGACACATAAACCCCAATGAGGGGAATACAAAATATGATTTTTTAAAGAATTTAAGACAAAACCTTAATGTCAATTAATGAGATCATCAGGAGTCACTGTTGGCAGTTGACCAGGAAGCAGGCATGATTTCAGTTTGAGAGCAATGGAGCATAAGTTGAATACCCCAAGTGGGTCATCCAGTTAGGATTTTTTACCTTCTGATTAAGTGGTTTATTTATATATGTGCCAATGGCCTGTTGCTGCTACAGGCGAATGTTATGTTATGTTATGTTAGGATCACTGACACAATATCGACGAGCAAAATATCGTCTGGCTAGAATATCGTTGCCAAAATATCGATGGATGAAATATCATCTCCCTATTTACAAACAAGTAAGTATAAAAATATCGAAGACAAAATATCGATGTATTAAATATAGTTTGGAAAATTATTTAATTTTTTGAATATGTTAAAAGTGATATTAACTTAATTAAATAATCAATTTAATTAAGTAAAACATACTTAAAATTATGTATTTTTTTTGTTTAAACTAATACATAATATATGTATTCTCTTAAAAAAATGTACATCAATGTTGGATAGCGGGAGGGTAATATTTACTATTCCCACTCCTGCGAGTGGAACTGTAGGGAAAGCGTTGGATAGCGGGAGGGTAAAATTTACTATTTCCACTTCAGTGAGCAGAACAGTAGGGAAAGCGTTGGATAGCGTAGGGGTCAAAATTACTATTCCAACTCCAGCTAGTGGTACAGTAGGGAAAGTGTTGGATAGCGGGAGGATAAAATGTACTATCCCACTCCAGCGAGTGGAACAGTAGGGGAAACGTTGGATAGCGTAGCGGTAAAAATGACTATTCTAACTGCAGAGAGTGCAACAGTAGGGAAAGCGGTGGATAGTGAGAGGGTTAAAATTACTATTCCCACTCCAGAGAGTGCAACAGTAGGGAAAGTGTTGGATAGCCTAGGGGTAAAAATTATTATACCCACTCCAGTGAGTGGAACAGTAGGGAAATCATTGGATAGCGTAGGGTAAAAATGACTGTTCCCACTGCAGTGAGTGCAACAGTAGGGATAGCGTAGGGTTTAAAATTACTATTCCCGCTCCAGTGAGTACAACAGTAGGGAAAGTATTGATTTAATATTTAAATAAGAATAACATAATTATTAATACCAATAAAAAATGAATTACAATTAATTACCAATTACAAAATATTTAATATTTAATTAATTATAAATACCAATACATAATGTTTATTAACAATTAATGACCTATTAATAATTAATTAACAACCAAATAATTCTCAATACCACAAATGTAATAAGTAATAGAAAAATTACCATTTAATAATTAATTAACAATAAATAATTATCAATACACAAAAATAATTTCTACTTAATTACAATTAAAATACTTCCCACCCTATTCCCCTACGTACCTACTACCCGCTCCGAATAATAAATTAATACAATTAACATAATTAACAATTAATCAATTATTAAAAAATAATTACCAATTGATAAACATTAATTACCAATTATTAATTAATTAACAATAAATTAATTATCAATACCAATAATTGAAAATAAATATTTTCTTACTTACAATGAAATTACTTCCCACCCTATTCCCCTATAAACCCACAACCAGCTACAGAACTAAAACGCAAAATTAAATTTAAAATAATTATTAATTTCTTAAAATGAATATTTAATTTGCTATAATTCATTTACTTCCCACCCTATTCCCCTATAAACCCACAACCTGCTATGGAATCAAATTACGCAAAAATTAAATAACATAAAATTCATTACTTTCAAAAATGTAAGCATACATTACAAAAATTATATACACTTTTAACACATATACTAACTTACAAAAACACTTACAAAAATTGGTTATTAAAAATTCTATATATTTTAATGCCTATATTATGTACTTCGATATTTTGAGAGTCGATATTACTTACCTGCATTTAGATATTATTAACTGCTATATTATGTCCATTCAATATTATGTCCATTCTATATTTTGAATTCGATATTCTGTCCATTCTATATATTTTTTCGATATTATGTTTAGTTACATTTATGTTAATTGAATTTCTTAAGCGCAACGCTTACCCATGGTTGTCAGGTTACTGAGGTGTGATATGACTACATGGTGAACAGCCACATTTTCGGCCCCTTCCTAAAAGTAGGGAGCTCTCTGGCATATCTAAGGTGGAATGGGAGATTGCTCCAGGCCTCGGTGGCACAAATAATAAAGCTCAAACCGCCCCAATTCGCTTTTTTACCTGAGGGATCAACTACTCTTTTTGATCCCAAAGAGCAAAGAGTCCTTCTGGGGACATACCACGAGTTCCGTTGTTTAACTGGGATCCTGTGTAATTGCTGTAATTCTCTCTTAACCAAGACAAACTTGGGTGTCCCCATCAGAAATCTGCACGATATGAAGTCTTTTACGGTATTTTTTTTAATGTTCAAATAGAGACTGTTACAGTAGTCCAAGCGCAACATAATAAGTGCTGTGACCACTGTCCTCAGACTGTCCGCCGGGGGAAAAGACTTTATATTTTTAGGATTCTAAGAAGGCAACCCTACTTATCTGTTCTCCAAAAGTGAGTATGTTGTCTGCTATGACCCCCGGGTTCTTCGCTTTCTTGGTCGGTTCGAGGAGGTTTCCCAATTCTTCCGGCCACCATTTCGGCATCCAGAGGTTCGGGTTGTTCCCGAAAATGATGACCTCAGTTTTGCCTGAATTGAGTTTCAGGCAATTTGAAGGCATCCACACTGAGACGGCTTTCATGCAATCATGACACCTTTTACCTATTTCAGCCTCTTGCCCATGCATGAGTGACAGCACTATTTGCATTTCATCCACATAAGATGCCACAAGGGAAGTTACATAGACATTAAAACGTGTAAGGTTGGGAGCAGAGCCCAGGGGCACTCCACATGGAAGTTAATTACTCCATCCCCTTTGTTGACAAGCTTCCCGCCACATTTATAAATGACCACCAAGCAGGCAGTCATTTATAATGCATTGGTATGAACAGCCTTCACGGCGGCTCCTGCCAATGCTCATCACTGTTTGGTGTAGGTCTCTGATACATGATGGAGTCCTGCACTAAACAGTTGTCTTCTTTATTTTGAAAAGGAAAATCTTGAAACTGGATTTTCTTTTTGAAAATAAATAAGAAAATGCTCCCGTTTTTATGGGAGTCATCTCCGGTGGTAAGGAAGGCATCATTTATTTTTATTGTCCATTACCGCCATGGTTTTTCTGGTGGTGATGGATAGTAAAATATAGTAATATGCACACTCAACCTTAAAGGAAGGGGGGTAGTTTTGCAGGACATAGAGATGTTTAAGAAGCAACATGATCCTAAAGAGGTCTACCCTGCCCAGTGTGTTAAGCAGGAGACCGGACCAGGACTGAAGCGCTCTCCTTGTGTTTGCATGCAGGGAAGTCACATTAAGTGTGTGTGGAAGCTCCTGCAGGATTGATAGGTAGGTCCTCAAATATTTAAAACTCAGATGCAGGTTGGGGATACTGTGCAGCCTGCTGACCACTTCCCTGTCCCCCTCAGTGGGGCGAAGAGAGACTTTTGCCAATTTGTGTGGAGGTCAGAGGCCTAACCCAAAATATGAAGGACCTGATGTCCCAACAGATGCGGATTCAAGAAAAAGAGGAACTCATCATCAGCATACAGAGCTATCTTGTCCTCAGTGTCCCCTCCCAACCTCCATCTCCACACCTGTACATCACGCTGGACAATTTGGGTCAAAGGTTCTATCGCCAAGGCGAACAGAAGGGGGAGAGCAAGCATCCCTGCCACGTGCCTCTACATATTGGAAAGAGGGCAAACATAACTCCATACATTAGGACCTGAGTGGAGGTCTCCTTATAAATGAGCCAAGTCAGTGTGCAATGTCTCATGCCAAAACTCATGTAATGCAGGACCTGGTCCAGATAAGACTAATCCACTGGGTCAAATGGTTTCTCAAAATCAATCAGCAAGAGTGGATGAGGATCAGTTATTTTGAGGTGGCGAGCGAGTGGCACATTGACACATCGAATGCAGGGCCAGTGCTGCGTTTAGGCTTAAAGCTGCATTGATCAGCATGAATGAAACTGAACAGTACATGCTGCAGCCTATTGGCTAGGTTTTTGGCGAAAACCTTCAGTTCCACATTTGTTAGCAAGATGGGCCAGTAGAAGGCTCAAGCATCAGAGGGCTGCCTCTTTTTGGAGGAGGAGAGAAAGTGTTCCACTTTAGGGGTAAAGCTTCATCAAAGGGGGAAACCCTGCTTTTCTGCTTCAGTGTAAAGGTTCATCAAGTGGGGCATGAGCAGGAATTGATAACATCAACAGTATTCCATTTGGAAGTCATTAAACCCAGAGGTTCTAAATCTTGTATAACCACCTGTATCTCGCTTACTGTAATGGTGTTGTCCAAGTCAGCTCTCTGGAGTACCGTGATTCTGGATAGGAGTATGCCCTGAAGGAGTGGGTCATTGTGCTCCCTCTCGGTGGTGGGCATACAATGCCTGATAATGGAAATGAAATGAAATGAAAATGGCACTTATAAAGCGCATGGATACCTTACGGCCTTCCAGCGCTAAGAACCGAGCCAACAGGTGCATGCTTTAATTAGCTGGGAACAGAAACGTCTTCAGTTGTCTTCAGAAGAAACGGTGGTCTTCTTCTAAATGAATATGATCAGGAAGACCATTCCACCTCCTGGAGGCAATGTAAGAGAATAGTCGGCCTACACTTCTGGCCCTGTAGATTCTTGGAACTATAGCCATGCGTCTACTTCTGGACAAAAGGGCTCTATTGGGTTGGTATGGGGAAATAATTGACCGTAGAATTGGTGGGGCTGTTGAGGCCATAATCTTATGCGTGACACAAATGTATTTAAAGTAAATCCTCTCTGCAATTGGCAGCCAGTGTAGGGAGGTTATAGCTGCTCTGGCTGCGCAGTTCTGAACTGTCTGGAGTTTCATTATTGTGGCTTGTGGGCGTCCCAAATAAAGGGCATTCGCATAGTCCAGGCGAGAAAGAATTAGGGCCTGGAGTAGCAATTTCTTTACTTCAAAAGTCAGTAAAGGTAGAACTTTCCGTATCATCCTTAGAAGTCCGAAGCAGCATCCTGCTACCTTCAGGGCCTGGACCTTCATATTTAGCTAGTTGTCCAGCCAGACTCATAAACTTTTTATATGGTCTTTAGGCATCGGTATGCTGACCAGGCATTTAGGCCATTAGGGGACAGAGCCAGCTGAGAGAGGCTTGCCCAGAAACATTAGATCGGTTTTTGCTCCATTTAGTTGAAGGAAGGAGCATTCCATCCAGGCTGATACTTTTTCTAGGCAGTTAGCTAGAATGTTTGAACTGTTTCCAGGTTGATTAAGGGATACAATCAATTGAGTATCATCAGCGTAAGTAACGATTTGTATGCCAAAGGGTTCATAAATTTTGGCCAGGGAGCTCATATAAATGTTAAAGAGGATGGGGCTTAAGGATGAGCCCTGTGGTAAACCACACCTCAATGGCATACTCTTAGAGATGGAGTTGTCCTCGAAGACCTGAAATGAGCGGCCGTCTAGAAAAGACTCCAGCCACATTAGTGCGGTTCGTGATACCCCTGCCCCTCTAATCCTAGAGATCAGTAGTTGATGGTTCACGGTAACAAAAGCCGCACTAAGGTCAAGAAGGACAATTTCTGCCGAACCTCCAGAATCCATAATTTTCTTAGCTTCCTCAACGACAGCAATCAGGGCTGTCTCTGTGCCCTGATGAGGTCAAAATCCTGTTTGCGTTTAGTGAAATCAGTCATTATCTTCCAGATAGGTGGATAAAATGGAATTTACATGTTTTTCTGCAATTTTCGCAATCCCTGGGAACAGTGAAATGGGGCGATAGTTGGAGAACACTTCAGGATCTGCAACTGCTTTTTTAAGTAGTGCCCTAACTTTGGCTTGTTTCCATAGAGATGGGACAATCCCTGTTCTCAAAGATTAATTAATGTGCTTTAGAATAGTGGGGGCAACTGCTTGGAACACTTGGTTCAGAGCAGTAGGCAGAGCAATGTCCGTCGGGCAGCCTGTTTTTAATTTATTTAAATAGGTTTTCAGAGATTCACAGTCCAGAGGCGGGTACACCTCCAATCTGGTTACTGGCAGGCTCCCTCTATTCTCCAACTGAGGATCATTAGAAGAAGAGAGAACTGGGGGGTATGCTGAATAGATGCCTTGAATCTTTATATGAAAAAATTCTGCTATATCATTACAGCGTTCTAAAGTATCAGCCACAGGTGATCCTGCAGATGGAGGAGTAGTTAGTGTTTTAAAAATCTTTAAAAGTTTCTCGCTGCGCATTTGAAGTTGAGGAGATTTTAACTTCATAGAACTTGGATTGTGCTTTACAGATTTCTAGTTTGTACAGTTTTACTGCTTCTCTGTAGGGTTGATTTTTTTCATCTAAGTAGTCTTTCCTCCACTGTCTCTCTAGTTGTTTACTTTTTCATTTCAGTTCTCTAAGACCGGGGGTATACCAAGCTATCCTTTTTAGGCCCTTTTTATTATTCCTAAGTTTTCTAGGGGCTACCAAGTCCAAGGAGGCTTCAATCCATCCATTAAATTCAAGGTGCCCAGATTCTGGGTCTCATTCTAGTGGTGGTTGAGTGTTATTGAGGATATTACCCCATGGCTCCATCGGAATCCTCGACCAATTCGGACTAAGTTTCTTAGAAGAATCCTCAGGTGGATCACTAGTCGGTTCAGACCAAGAAAAGGGTATCAAATAGTGGTCACTCCAGGGTAACGGGAGGGATTATCAACTAATAGATTAGTGTTGGTAAAAATAGGGTCAAGTAAATGCCCTTTAAGGTGGGTTGAACCATTCACTTTCAATCTAAGGGATAAAGCTCCTAACTTATCAACCAATTCCTCCACATTAGGTGAGGAGGCATCAGCAAAATGAAAGTTCAAGTATCCCAGTACTGAAAAATTAGACAGGGAGCTTACTAGATTAGCTATGTTTTCAGGCAGGTCAGTATTAAAATATCCAATGGCTCCTGGTGGTCGATAAATTAGGACCCCAAAAAAGGTGCACATATGCGTGAAGCCGATTGTGAATAAAATACTTTCGCAGCCACGAATCGACCCCTCGTTAATTTGGCAACCAAAGGAGTCCCTATAAATGATGGTGAGGCCCCTTCCTCTGCTAAGTATCTGATCTTGTCTTTGGATAACATAGTCTGGAGGGAGTGCCTCAACCACTACTGGATCTGACCAACTATTGAGCCAAGTTTCCGTCAAGAATAATACATCCAGGCTCTTTTCTTCAAAGATTAGCCTAATCTCTATGGCGTGTTTACTCATTGATCGACAGTTAAGCAGGTACATTTTAAAATCTAAAATGGATGAGGAAGTCTCACCTCTTAGGCGACAGGAGTCAAGAATTAGGGGGCAATGCGGGCATTTGGTATTTACAAAAGGGGGACCAAGGCTATGATGGCACATATGCCTTCTTTTAAGGCAGATCAGCTGTGAGGCCATATAAGAACAGGGTGCCGTTTTAGGAGAGCCAGGGGTCCTGGCCTCTGGTCCCAGTTGGGCGTGGACAGGTGCAGATGGGCTTGCCTTTGGCATGTCCGCTGCGCACGTCATCCGCCTCTCTTCAATCATGGGTGAGAGTGCCGACCTAGACAGCTGAAACGCTGACCTCTCCCTCCAAGATGTCTGCCACCCACCCGGAGTATTTAACACAACTCCGTACCAACACAGAACAAAATGAAGTTAGTGATCACAATCAAAATTAAAAGTTCTAAAAACGTAGTCATTGCAAATTCGCAATATACTTTTTTAAAAAGACAGTCTGTGAGCTGCAGCCAAAAATCGGACTGCACGCACTACCTTTCAGCCAAGTTCCCTCTTTTATATCCTCCCCACTGGCAGCATTCTCTGCAGCCCCATTACGGGCACCAGGAATTGTCCATCACCACATACACCCAGTATCTAACCAACACAGGAGTTTTCCATTTTTTGTTGAAATATTCATATACCCACTGGTTGAACATCTATCAACAGTCTAGCCTCATCCAGCATCAGTTGGCGCAAACAGGTTTTGCCGACTTTGATAGGGTATGTGATTGGTGTGCAGGGCAGTCACACCCAGCGCACTTACCATGTCGAATGTGGCATGGCAGCATTAGCAGTTAAAGCTCCCAGATGAAGCTGCCCCCTGCCAAAATCCCTTGCAGGGGATAAAACTCACATTTGTCATGCGTGAGCCTCAGGGTATTGTCACATGTGAGTCCAAGCCTCCAGAATAGGGGCGCAGGTTGTCCTCACCTCTGCAGACCCACATGACACCGGGTCTCTCCTTCTACCACAGTGGTTCATCGGTGAGTTACCACCATTTTGGAAAGCTGCCACTCTATCCGGCACTGCGTGCCACTCTTGCCCAATGGGAGCTGCCTCTACTGAGGGAGACCACCCAAGCCTCCGGATGGGGACAGATGCAGCTGAGGATCACACTAATGCGTGACTGGGGACTCCAGATGGTCATTCAATCAAGCAAGGGTTTTGTATAGCGTAACTACTCACCCAGAATGGGTCTCAAGGTGCTGAGGGAGAAGGGGGCAGGGGGGTGTCCACAGATCCAGCAGGATCACTGAGCTCCATCGAGGAGTCTAGAATTGAGGTCTTTTAGGAACTTGGGAAGCAATGCAGTCTGTCGGAGGTGGAGAGGGAGGGAGTTCCATACCTTGGCTGCGAGGAGGGAGAAGAAGCACCCTCCTGTCCTGCTTTTCGTGATCCGAGGTACAGTTGCAAGGGAGACCTGGCCGAGCGGAGAGAGTGCTGGGGAACGTGGAACACGACTGGTGGTGGTTCAGGTTGGTGGATCTGTTGTGGAGAGCCTTTTTTGCGTGGATGAGAAACTTGAAGGTGATTCTCTTCTTGATGGGCAGCCAATGTAGGGTCAGTAGGTGTTGACTGATGTGGCAGTGGTGTGGTAGGTTGAGGACAGGTCTGGTGGCAGCGTTCTGGACGTTCTGGAGTTTGTGGGTGATTCTTTTTTTTTTTTTTTTTTTTTTTTGAAGACCTTTATTTGCATCATTAGGATAAACATGTACGGGCCTACAACCATTCCGGCCGGCCACAAATCAAAGACAAGCAAGATACAAAAGAGACAACACGAGGCCAGGTGGCAGGCAAGCAAACATAATCGAACAATACTCGAAATGGGAGAAGCAGCAATGACGGCCCAACATCAGGATCAATGAGGTCAATTTTATAATGAGGGGACAAGGCTCATGGCTGACTTATAAATACGGTAAAACCCCGAAGCAGGATTAGACCCATGCCAGAACAAGGAGAAGGGGGGGGGTGGGGGGGGGAGAAGGATGTAAGGGCATGATACGACCATAGCACAAACAAACGCAAAATGTTGTGGAGAAGCTTACAAGTGCTACCAAGATCTAATGACCCCCACCCAATAACACGCTAACGGAGGCAAGAGGAACGGAAAAATGTACGAATCAAGCCCACGTCTCACAATACGAGCCTGGGAAAAGGGGGGAAGGGGGGGGGGGGAAGGGGGGGGGGAAGAAGGGAAGGGGGGGGAAAATAGGAAGGAAAATAGGGGGAGGAAACCAACAAAGGGACAGAAAAGGGGGAGGTAAGGAAGGGAGAAGAACAAAATAAAGAAAATAAAAGTGAAACACAATCGTGCGAGACGGGCGCCACCCCGGGCCAAGCGACCCGTGGCTAATAATACAGAAGAAAGTGGTAGCAGGCGAAAAGAAGGGTGTGGCAATCGCAACGAAGCATCGAAACAGCGAAAAGCGGCAAAGCAATAGACCCAACCCACCCAAGCCTGAGAAGCGAGGACAGAAGCGGCACCACTATAAAGGGATAGAAAAGGGCCATAGAACCAAAAGAAAACATCCGAAAGACCCCACCCACCCGACCCACCCCGCACCCCTGCAGAAGGCTACGGCCTACCCTCCAAACAGCGTGCCTGTCGCCCTAATCCGAAACCCAAAATATAGTGAAAGAAAAGTAAAGGAAAAAGACAAAAAGAGAAGGGGATAAAATACAAAACAAAAAATAAAGTATGAAGGAGGAGCCAAAGGATATGAACAAACACATTCGGCTACAACCCTCCCCGGCCAACAAATGAATAAATGTCAAATCAGTACTACACCTTCACGTACAGCAAGAACCACAGGGAGGGGGAGGAGGGAGAGATCGTAACGTTTCCCCACGTCGGGAATACAGACATCAAAGCAACGGGCCGGTGGACCAGCAAACTATCATGTCGTACAACTCACCCCCACCCCTTCCTGATCACGAAACCAACCCAATCAAGGATAATGTGGAGCGGACCACCCAGCAAAAAATAATCATTACATAGTCCAGCGCCACGATAATGATAGAAATCAGATAGAGTTTTCGTACGGAGGGAATACAAAAAGTCAATTAAGCAAATCAATTGTAGCAATAACTACAAGGCAAGCAAAGGCAAGCCGGAGTCCAAGTGCGCAGTTCGACAGTACAAAGGTATCCCTCCAGAACAGAAGTTCGAGTCCAACAAAGCGGGAGCAAACAGCGGCCCACCATGAGTCCCAGGCACCCGAGAAGAAGCAGATCTCCGCGGCGTGTGGAAGTCCTCGGAGTCCAGGCGATGAGGAAGCAGAGGGTCAACAGTCACCGGCCCATCCAGCGGCCGAAGAACAACAACAGCAACTCCTGGCGCAGCCGAAGGGGGCGAAGCAATGGCGGCATCAGGACGATAGGGGTGCATGAAGGAGCGGCGGCCCAAAATGGCGGCGAGCCGCACGGGGTCAGCAGAGGCACCGGGGGCCAGGACAGCATACAATGACATCAAGGCGTCCAGGACATCTCCGGGCGTGGGCGCTCGAGTACACACCCAGGCCTCTGCACAATCCGGCCAGCAAGGAGCATCGGTGCAGAGCGGAGTGTCCCCCACGTTGTCGGCAGCCATCTTGTGAGTTTCGCCGCCCCACACTCCACTGAGGGCCCCCAAACAGTTCCCAAATGTAGGACTTTACAGACCCACGGAGGCTCCCAACAACGGCCTCACCGGCACAGGATGGGAGAGAGGCCGATGGGGGGGGGATCTTCTCCGAACAGCGGCAGGCCCCACAGGCGAGAGCCAGGCGCGGGGTCCAGGACCGCCGGACAGGACAAAGGCGAAGGGACCCCTTCACACGGTCAGCCCCCAACACAGCTCGACCCCCTCCAGCCGCACGGCCCAGTCATCGGGCCGGCTCAGGATCTCCGGGGCACACGCACAACGGTTCCCACCAGTGGCTCACTGTCGCGGCCGGGGCCAGCAAACTTTTCTCCGCCGGTCGGGTCCCGCAGGAATCACGCCTCCGCCGGTCGGGTCCCGCAGGCGAGGTCCCGGTCTCGAGCGCCCGGAGGCCCCAAACGCACCGAGAGCACAGCAGCGGATCCACAGCACCCAGGGACCTCCGGATCAGACGGTGAGTAAGAGTGGGTGTTCAAAGTTCGAATTCTGTATGGAAGTAGCGTCGCAGTGCAGGATATATGACAGGATAGTCGAAGTTAGCCGGAGGGTCGACGGAGCCGAGCTAAAAGGCGGCCATCACGTCCGCGAGCTAGGCTCCTCCCCCTTGTGGGTGATTCTTGATGATCCCGGCGTAAAGTGCATTGCCGTAGTCCAGTCTGCTGCTGATGAGGGCATATGAGACCATTTTCCTGTGCTCGGGGAAGAACTTACTAGAAGGTCTTGCGAAGTAGGCGGAGGGTGTGGTAGCAGGAGGAGGTGATGGCGTTGACCTGGGGGTCCATTTGAGTTCGGAGTCCAGGATGATCCCGAGGGTGGGGGGCCACCAGGTGGCGTCCCAGGCATCGGGGTGTGGGCCCATGAGGAGTATCTCTGTTGTGTCCTTGTTGAGTTGAAGGCAACTGCTCTTCATCCATCTGGAGACTACTTCCATTCCATCTTGAAAGTTGTGTTTGGTGATGTTGAGTTCATTGGATAGGGAGAGGAGGAGTTGGGTGTCATTTGCGTATGATGTGATATTGAATCCGTGTGATCTGATGAGGGCTGTGAGCGAGGCTATGTAGATGTTAAACAGCTGATGGAGGATCCTTGTGAGACTCCACAGGTGGTTGGATGGAGGGAGTCTGACTTGTTGCATTCTGCAGGAGAGGAAAGAGAGGATTCAGTCGAGGGCCTTGTTCCAGATTCCCACATAGTGGAGTCTGTAGGCTAAGGTGTGGTGAAAGACAGTGTTGAAGGCCGCTGAGGGTTCAAGGAGGATGAGGGTCACAGTCTCTCCTATGTCAGGGAGGGTGCAGATATCGTCTGTAGCTACGAGAAGTGTGGTTTTGGTGCTGTGGTTCTTCCTGAAACATGCTTGGGAGAGGTTGAGGATGTTGTTCTCTTCGATGAAGGCAGCAAGTTGGCTGTTGACAGCTTTTTCTATGACTTTGGCCAGATAGGGTAATAGGAAGATCGGTCTGAAATTCTTGAGGTCGGTGGGGTCCGCTGTAGGTTTTTTCAGGAGAGGGTTGATCTCGGCGTGTTTCCAGTCGTCAGGGAAAGAGGCAGTCTCGAAGGAGCGGTTGATCATACATTGAAGTTCGGGGCGATAATGTCTGCGACTTTGCGGTAGATCTGGTGGGGGCAGGGGTCGGTGTGGGCCGCGGAGTAGGTGGTCTTCATTATCCTCAGAGTGTCTTCTATGCTGAGGGGGGTCCAGTTGTTAAGTGTTGGTTGCGTGCTGCTGGGAGAGGTGGAAAGGGGTTCCTCGTAGGGGTTGTTGACGTTGAAGTTGTCATAGATGGTCTTGATCTTGTGATTGAAGATAGCGCTGAGTCTGGTGCAGAGGTTCTTGGAGGGCGTGATGTCTGTGGACTCGCTGTTGGGTTGGGCGAACTCTTTGATGATAACAAAGAGTTCCATGCTGTTGTGAGGATTGTTGGATATTCTGTCCTGAAGTGTTTACTTCCTGCAGAGTCTGATGAGCTTGTGGTGAGTCACGGTAGCTGTTTAGAAGTTGATGAGGTCCGTCAGGAGAACCAGCTGACTTTGTTGGCAGGGAGTGATGTTGTTGGTGCAGTCAGTGACGTAGTTGTGTAGAGTGCGGGCGGCGGAGGTGGGGTCATCGTCTGTGGTGGTGGGAGTGGAGCTGCTGAGGGCAGTGGCGAGTTGGTTGTCAAGGATCTTGTTCCAATTCCTGTGTTGGAGCTGATGAGGGCATCTGTGGGGGATGTTGGATTTGAAGGTGAAGTGAACACAGCGGTGGCCCATCCATGGGAGTACGGAGGTGTGATGGAGTTCACTGCTTTGAAAACAGATCGAGGATGTGCCCCGTTAAGTGCGTTGGTTCAGGTATGATCTGCTTGTGTCCAATGGTGTGGAGGTTGTCCCGGAGGGTGGCAGTGTTGGGGTCCAAGCGGTTGTCAAGGTGGAAGTTGAGGTCTCCTAGTAGTGTGAAATCGGTGGAGGTGAATACACGTGATGATGCTGGTGATGGAGTCTGAGAAATGAGCGCAGGGTCCGGGGGGTCTGTAGATGAGGGTGCCTTGGAGGGTGGAGGACGGGTTGGTCTGGATCTTGAAATGGAGGTGTTCCATCAAGTCTATGGGCCCATCGGAATAGGTACTCAGCCGGGGATTGGTCTTGTGAGCGATGGTGATGCCTCCTCCGGGGCGGTTGAGGCAATCCTTCCGGGTGAACTTGTATCCTTCAGGCATGTCTGGGCCGGAGGCGGTGTTTGTCTAGGTTTCGGTGAGGAAAGCGATATCCAGGGCTGTGCTGTCGAGGAGGTCCTAGATTTACGTTGTGTGTGTTGTGGAGGGAGGGATGCCTCTCAGGGTTTGGGTTGCAATGGATGTGTTGCTGGAGGGAGGTGGAGGGTCATGGATCTCGGTGAAGGTGAAGGAATGGTGGTAGTGACAGCAGGTGAGAGGTCTGTGGGTGTCGAGAGGTGAGGAGGTATTGCAGTTGAAGTTTGAAGTTCTTGCCGGTGGAGCTGTAGCGCTGGCGGACCGGAGGGCTAGGGGTCCTGGTGCTGGTCACGGTCGGGTCGTGGACAGGCGCAGACGGTCTTCCATGACCACCGTCAAATAGGGGGGAGGGAGGAAGACACAGCTGGGAGGCAGGGGAGGGGCAGCAGGGAAAAAGAGCGGGAAAAGACGGGCAGAGAAAATGGTCAGGGGGTGTCAGACAAGGACACAGGCACAAGGGTAGGGCAGAACCAATGAAATAGAAAGAAATGAAAGAGAAAACAGCGGAGAGGAACCGGGATATAAAGAGCAATAAAAAAAGGAAAACAGCAGAGGGGAACCAAGAGCAAGCAGGCAGGTAGAGACTGTTACTTGGAACTCTCAGAAGAGTGTAGTGGGAGTGGTGAATAGAGGTTTATTTTATGCGGACCGAGATTTGTTATACACAGCCCACATGCAGCATTTTTTTTAAAGTATGTTTTTTTTTATTTGGGGCAAAGTTTTTTAGTAAAGTATAATTTGTACAAAGAATTTCAAATGTTGGTTTATTTCAGTGAACCACACGATAATATTGGGACAGGCCATAACAAATCTAAATCCTAATTGACCTGTGAAGGAGCTTCCTGGAAGCTGTGCTAATCCTGGGAAGACCTTTGAATTTATAGAAGAGTTCACATCTGTCAGTACCCTGTTCAGAGGGTCACTGGTAAAGCAGGAGTTAGAGGACCCAACATTGGGGATTGAAGCCCTTAGCTCCTGATGTCTCAGGCCCTTCCGACTGTGGATCATGAGGAATTGGGCCAAGTACCTCTTAACTCTCAGTTGCAAGGTGGGCTAAGCCATGCAGGACTTCTTGGGAGGGAAAGGTAAAGACAGGGGGGTGAACATAGGCTCACAACTCAAAATACACAGGGCTATAGTGTTTATTATGCAGGTACCTGAGTCTCACTTCCCTCCAGCTAGTGGTATTGGTTATTCCCCATTCACTGTGGGCGACATTCAGGTTAATTCAAAAGTGTTCCAGCACTGCAGCGCTTTCCGACAAGCCAGTTCATGCAGGGCCGTCTGGCCCAAAAATCAGTCCTACCAGCAATTGCAAGATCCAAGCAGCGGAAGTCTGTGAGTATGCCTCCTTCGTGGGGTGCGGAGCCTGTAGTGGCTGCCTCTGGTAAGTCTTTTACATGCAGTTCAAGAGGACTGCATTTGGGTGTCCTCAAGTTCCTCATACACGGTCCTGCAGAGGCTGGGGATTTCTCTAGCCTCCTCCGATGCTTAGTAAGTTCCTTGGGTTCTTTGCCATGGATGGCGGGGGTGTGAAAATCTTGGTCCTCAATCATGGCTTGGGCCCACTCGGGATACCACGGCTGCCTTCTTCCTCTGTTGATGGTCTGGACCAGAAAAAACTTCTTGCTTTGACCCGGTGGACCCCCGGCACATTGGGTCAATGTTCCTGCATGGGCTCTGTACTGATTGGTATGGCAGCAATCTTAATGGCAGCCCCACTTGGCAGACGGGGATGCAGATTTGATACCACACATGGGCTAATGCCTGATAGGTTCAGCATAAACCTTCACTGTAGCCACACTTGGCATACGGTGTTAGCAAATTGGGGCTGCACATGGTTGATAACTCGCTCAATGCAGCAATGTCATGGTTCACTTCATGGCGGTCCTCCTCTGGCATACAGGGGTTGCCCATCTTTCCCTGAACATGAGCAATAACTGATTGCATATGGCTTCTCATACCTTGCTACTGGGATCCACTTGCAAGGATCCATCTACTGGACCTTGTTTCCCTGCAAAGCTCTCCTATCCCTCACAGGGCACACTCGTCTTGGCAAGCAGGTTGGTGATCCTGTCTCTAAAGGCAGGTGGTCTTGGATTCCCTGTGTGATGTCCTCTCACCCAGCTGGGAGATTAGCACGCATCAGCCCCCAGCCCTCGTTAAGGGCTGAAGTCTTACAGATCTCCTCCTTGCACAGCCCGACTACATGCTTGATAGTTAACAATTTTTGGGGTCTCAAGCTCCCTATCTTATAGTCCATTTCTAGACACCAAATGTGATTTAGAGTCTGAGTCTTTGAAGTTTATGCTGGGGTCTGCTTCTTTTTGATGTGCCCTTGCCTCTGTTCTCTCTTCCTCCAGAAAGCAGTCTGTCACAGCAGGACTGACTCCAAATCAGATAGCCCCACGAAACAGGCAGGGAATGTCTATAGGTTTCCACATGGATGTCAACCACTGTGATATGTGTATCAAAAGGTTTCTCCGGGACCTCAGCCCTCCTCTCTATGATTCTTTCATCAGCCTCATCACTATCCTCAGATGTGCCCATGACCCTTCCCTGTGACCTCTCTCCAAATCAAAAAGAAATCTTTGAAGCCTGGCTCTCCCTCTTACCAGTGTGTCCAACCTAGATCACAGGAATACAGCAATTCACAGGTCTGTCTTGGAGGATTCCTCTATCTCCTATCCTCATGTTCCTCCAGTCAGCCTTGGATCTCCTAAAATGGAACCCAGAGTGTTCCATGCACTGTACCATTCAGACATACACCCAGCACATGCATATAGCATACACACTCTGCATAGCACTACATGTTTTATGTATTGTACCATTCCCAAGCAAACATACACTCAGCTCCTGCAAATAATATGCACTACACAGCACTGCATTATCCCTGTATTGTATCATCCTCAGGCACACATGACCCTACCACATGTATACCACGCATGCACTGCTGAGCATTACACCACAAACCAAGGTAGGTCAAGTGTGAGTTAAGCACAGAGCAGCAAACTTTTAAATGAGTGAGTCTATAGGTCTCACTCCAGTGACACAGGTAAAAAGGACCTGTTTACTCATACTGATCATGAGCATGAGCACAGAATGCTGCCTTCACTGTGCTCATGCTGCTTACCTCATGGAAACGCAGTAGCCTTTCACAACTATGAGGGTAGCGCTTTTGGCACCGCTCTAATTCTAAAAATGCTGCAGTCCATAAGACAGCTCTATGTCATGGTGCACACTAATGATTCATATTCACCTATGACAACAAAAATCAGCATTAGAGATGAAGACATCAGTACAGTTGAAGCAGTCAGGACAGAAGTGCGTGTGCATCACCAGGTATTACTCTTTCATTAACTGACTAATTTCTCTGTCTCTATGTTGAGAGTTCACTAACATTCCATGGGTCTGATCGACAGTTGGTTCTCTATTTGAAGTAGCAGAGTCAGAGAACAATGCCAATAATAAAAAGTGAAAATCTGCTGAAAAGCTGGTGTGCTGTGCGAATGAATGGCCTGGTCTTGTGGAAAGAAAACAGTGATCCCAAAAGAATAGGAGGGGAAAAAGTAATTGCCGACCTGCAGTAGAGAGAAATCTACAGGTTACAGAAAGGCGATACCACCATAAATACCCTTTTGCCAAAATACAGCATATCTTGAGGTACTCTGTAAATTGAGAAAACAATTAAAATTAAGGTGTAATTTAAAATGTATCAACATATTGGAGAGAGATGGAAACAAAAGTGCCAGCAACATGAGACTGAAGACTACCACCTACAGGTCATTTGGAGGCCTTTATAGACTTGGGGGCTTTTCACATTTTTCATCTTCAGGAACGAAGAATATCCACAGGATATAGCCTGTCAGTAGTTACCCAAAACTCTTGCACCCCACCTCCAAGGAAACTCCACGACATCTAATATAGATATATAGCAAAGTTGGAATTATGACCTGCTTTCTAGTTAAAGGGGCTTGAAAGGAACTTTGGAGTGACTACTTGTAGAGAGTGCATATTAGGAAGAATGATTTCCAGTCCCTAGAGTAGAACAATCTACATTTATTTCATACAGTGTGATGCTAATGACCCTAACCTTACTGCTGAGGCAGGAGTATAAAGACCTGGAGATGAGTCAATGACTAGGGCTTTGCACCAAAATGTTCATGCTGGGAATGTCATTCAATAGCAGAGAGACCCTCAATCTCACTTCACTTGATCTAGAACCATTTAGCAAAAATAAGAAGATAGAGCAGGTATTGTGAATCATTTGGCAGGCACATATTGAAGTGAGGCCAAATGGAGTACAGAAGGGGCACAGGAATTAACCAGATCCCTCTCATTTTTTGTTTAAAGATCACACCCAGTTATAGTCCAGAGGAGAACCACATGAATAAGATTGGGGCACAAAATGTGTTTGCATCTTTTACCTTCTGGGAAACATCCCCATATGATTAGGATCCACTTAGGAGATTAGTTAAAAAACTCATAACCGTAGTATTTTGAATCTTAGTTCCAAGTAGTTAGCAGCACTTTAATAGATTCATCTTTGAGAAAAACAAATGATGGTAATTGTTGCTGCATTTTACAAATAGATGACTGGTTTTGGTATTGTAATTTTTTCCAAAAATCTATTTGTGATATGTTTTGTGGAATTTTATGTTTTAATGTTTTGTGTTTGACATTTGTCAATATTTATATTTTAAGAAGTAGTGTTACAAATATTTACCAAGTTTGTATGGAAACATAGAAACAATAGACAGTGTTTTCATTTTCTCTGATACAAAAAAGGATGTTAATTGTTCGAAAAAAGTATAGAATCATAAATACAAAGGCCTATGTAATTAGTAATTGGTCTGAGTCTGTTTAAGTAGAGAACAGCATTAAGAGTGACAGCTAGATGAAATTCTCAATCTCAACTTCCTGAAAATGTGGTATTTTCAAAATTGCAACTTAAAATCAGACTTCACCATAAGTTAGGAATTTAAATTATGAATCCAGAGACACCAAACATGAACTGGTAGCTATTCTAAGTTGCAAATTACACTTATAAAAATGTAATAATGTAAAATGTAATAAGGTGACTCCAATGTCATCCTATGGGAGAAGTAGACCTTGCAGTAGTGAAACACTAATGTAAGAGTATGTCACTACCAGGACATGTAAAACTTAAAGGGCATGGTCTCCTTTTTGAATGCATTATGCCCTGCCTTCTGGGTTGTCCAGGGTCTACCTTAGAGGTGACGTGCATGTATTAACAAGCATTTGCAATGCAATAGGTCTCGCATTAGGAAAGTTTGAGCTATTGGTCTTGTAAATGACAATTTTTTTTATTTATGTGTTAGTTTTGAAAATAGCTAAATTAATAGCTCTGTCATTTACAATGCCAATAGTTATAACTTTCGCAAATGTGACACCTATAGCATTTGTAATGCAACATGTTTTGTATTTACGTGACTTAGCTGTATTAATATTACAAATTACAATGGCTTTTAATTTTTTTAAATAATTAATACTTAAATAAAAGGGATTTTAATTTATAATGGCAACAGCTTAAACTTTTGTAAATAACTTTTGTGAAGATTATGTTCAGTGTATTTTATTGTGACGAAAATCCAAGAATAGAAGTGAAATATTAACATCTTTTTGTGACATTTGTAATAAAGTTTGAAACATTGAGAGAACATATTTGAACCAGTTGTTGAATGGTTGCGCAGATTGATGCTGGGGTGGAAATGTAATATAAAAACACGCTCAGCATGCCATAATATAACACACTTTGTGATGTGCTGTAGTGTAGGTGTGCCGCGTGTCTGCTTGCGGTTGCATGTGTGTGTTGCAGCATAGATAAACAGCAACCGTTGCTGTTTATCTATGGAATCATATGTCTGTATTTTGTGTTTTCTCTGTTTGTGTCTCCGTTTGTTGTCTGTGCGTGAGTGCTTTTGTGCTTGTGTGCAAGTTATGTAAATTGTTACATGTATCTGTCTGTCTTTGCTTTATTTTTTTATATCTGTACATGTCTGAATTAGCTCATATGTGCGTGAGTACTTGTGCGGTCATATATGTAACAGTAATGCATGTAACTGCATGAACTGTGCATGGTGTGGGTTGCATGTTAGCATCTGTATGAATGTATGTATTTATAATTGCCTGGGTGTGACAAGTCGTTGTGTGTGCATGCATTTTACTTGTCTGTGTGTGTCGGTGAATTATTGTTTAAAGATTTGTGGCTTTGAGTTCCGGCCATGTTTAGAGCAAACCGCAATGATAGAGAAAGAGCGGGAGTGGGGGCTGGAGGAGGTGGACAGGTTGGGGGCAGAGAGGCGGTGAGCGCGTGTGGGCGGTGGAATGAGCAAGAGAGAGAGTCAGGAAGGGAGAGGAGAGGAGAGGATGAGTGGGAGTCAGAGAGAGCTGGGGGAGGCAGGGGTGCGTGGGAGAGACGGAGAGCTAGAGAGAGCGAGGGGGAGGAGGAAATATATAATTTAGCTGCATTCATAAAACCCTATGCGGCTTGTACCAGCGCAGCGCTATAAAAGTAACGGAATGATTGCAATTCTATGGTTCCTGAAAATAAGGGGGGAAATAATTGCCTGCGACGAAGGAAGCAGCGGTCATTTCATTGGACGCGGTGAATAGGTGTCAGGGGCACGTCAGGCGCCACCCTGGGCAGCGGCACCTGGCGAAGGGGGGCGGGGTGCGCGTGAGTGGAGCGCCTTCAAGGCTGCACTTAAAGCGCAGCTTGGTGCTGGCTATATTGAGAGGCGCCATTCTGGAAGCTTCCAGGGCCCGCAGGGGTGGCGTTTCTTGCTAATGCTGCGCTGATTTAAAGCCTCGAGCACACTATTCACTGCTCACCTGTTCCCCAGCAGCCTGACGTGCACGAGCTCAGGACACATCCTAAAACACCCATCTGTTTACTCCGAACCACAGCGCAAGGCATCCCTGTACCCCAACATCCCAAATTACCAGGTTTCAGAAGACAACCCAATATGCACGAACCCCAATGCATAGAACTTCTACAGCATAGGCAAACTAGCAACTGGAAGTTCGGCAGCGTGAAGCCGGTCGTGGGGCGGGACGTCCGTCTTCTGCGTGAAGCCCGCATCCACGGAGTGCCAGAGAGCAGCATTGGTGACGCGGGGCTCCGCGGTGGCTGCAGAAGTCAGGAGTGGCGGCGATGAGGTGAGTGGGGCTTAGTTGTAAGGGGGGGGCAGGGGTGTGTGTGTGTGTGCAGGGGGGTAGGGGGCTGCGGCGGGTGTATGCGTGCGTGTCTGTGTGCGCGTGTCTGTATGTGTGTGTGTGTGTGTGTGTGCAGGGGGAGTGGGGGGGCAGCAGCGTGTGTATGTGTGCGCGTGCCTGTGTGTGTGTGCAGTGGGTGGGTGCTGGCTGTGTGTGTGTGCGCCGTGTTTGCATGCAAGCCAGGCGAAAGCAGGGGCTGTGTGTGCGTCTGCGCAAGCGCGTCTCAGAGGCGCGCTCCCGCGGTGAAAACTGAGAATGGAAAAGCGCGTGTCAGACTCGTGTCTACATTCCCAGATACGGGCAGCAATAGGTCTCGAGCAGACTCTGCTCGACCTAAAAAGGAAGGTTTGGGCCTGGCAAAAGGTTTTGTTTGCCAGGTCGAAATGGCAGTTTACAACCCAGACACAGGGTGCAATGGCAGGTCTGAGACATGTTTAAAGTGCTACTTAAGTGAGTAGCACAATCGGTGCTGAAGGCCCACTAGTAGCATTTAATTTACTGGCCCGGGGTACAGGTAGTGATACTTTACTAGGGGCATACAAGTAAATTAAATATGACGCTTGGGTATCAACTAATTTAACATGTTTTAAGGAAGGAGCATACACACACACTTTAGCACTGATTAGCAGTGGTAAAGTGTGCAGAGTCCTAAGTCAAACAAATAGGAGGAAGAAGGCAACAAGTCTGGAGCTGACCCTATAGAAAGGGCTACGTCCAACAATGTCAAATGGATTTTCTCTGCACTGTACTGGATCCCCTCAAGAACTCTTTGTTACAATCATCTCCCCATTGTATTATTTTTGTCTCAATTGCCCCTTGTATTCTTTTTGCCTCAGTCCATTTTTCTTGGACTTTTTCTTCTAGGAATTCTGATCTTATCTGCTCCAGCGCTTGAGCAATTCATTGAGCAGTTCCGTAAAAGATGACCCTCTGTGGAATAATAAGAGAAAAATCTTCATCTTGGATGATTTTTTTGCAGTTAGGCTGTTTTATCCTATTGGGGCTCATTCTTGGAGGCACGTGTTGTCTAGCGCTAACTAATCATTGGCAGCATCATGGCTACTAAATAGGGGTGCCCATTATTCTGGTAGTATTGCTTGGTGGTTGTTGCAGATGTTGTTTCATTAATATTAATGATGCATGAATGTAATTTGAGGATACCTCTGAATGTCAGTAAATACGGAGGGAGGCATGTAATGTACAACAGACCTCCATCTATGCATTCACATTCAGAGAATGTAACATGTTATCATTTGACCTTTAAATGATTAGAAATTATACTGTTTTAAAAAACAATGGTATAGCTCAAAAGGACATCTGGGGAGCATGCAGTTGTCCCCTGGAACTCTGCCTGCTCCCCAAATGCACATGATTTCACAAAGTGGAAGCTGTCCGTGAAAAAGCTTCTATTACCTTTGAGTTTTTGATATCCATTCCACTATTAGTGACTGCAATTGTTTCTACAAACTGTTGATATTTTCATTGCAATTCACAAGAAACTCTTTCCCCACTCTCTCTTCCTTCTGCATCACAGAAAGTTACAATTAAGATGTTTTGGGGCTTTACAATTCCCTGGCAGTGCTTGGCAGGGTTTGTAGGCAAACTACCTGGAGCAGGCATATTAGACACCAGCCTCCAGAGGTAAGACAAAGGAGTAACAAATATATTGGTGAGAGATCATGAAGAATCTAGTCCTAATGTGAGAAATTGAGTTGTCGGTTGACTGGGGTGTGAACCCTGGTCAAGCAACAGCTGCAGCCCCTTGCAGGGTAAACCACACAAAGTCACTAAATTAACCTGTGCTTCACACTGGGTAGCTTGGCACAAAAAGAATTCAGGCTTAACTTAGAGGCAATGTATAAGGTATTTATGCAGCACACAGTCAGCAATAAAGTGAAAACACAACACAATACAAATCTGACACCAATCTAGAAAAATAGAATATATTTCAATAAAACATTTGACACCAAAACAACAAAAATCCAATCAGCATAACTGGAGTTATCAATTAGTTTTTGGTAACAACTAACACCTAAAAGATCAAAGCGCCAACCGCAGACATTTAGTTGTGTGAGACAGGGTCACAGTAGAAAAATATGGCCAACCGGGTTGGAGTGCAGTTTAGATACAAGAAGTGGATTAAGCCCTGTTGGTGCTCACCTTCAGACTTGGAGGAAATTCTGAGAAAAAGTGTCTGAGAAGGTAAAGTTCAATGGGGCAAGGCTGGAGGAGGTTTCTGAGGAGGGCTCGTCATCGTCAGATAGCTTTGAGAAGAAGCCACAGTGAAGATTTCTACATTTGGACTTAGAATCCATAGCGGAAGTCAAAACTCTCCAGAGGGACGAGGCAGAGGGCTGTAGCCAAAGACAGTTCCACGAGGCCAGTTACCCCTTTGCCAAAGAACCACTGAAAAGGATGTGCTGCTGTGGAAAGGAACATAACAGGAGAGGCCGCAAAGTCAATCCAACCAGTGATGCACCTCGGCGGGTAGACAAGCAGGTTGGTCCAGGTTTTCTCATGGTCCACAGAGAAGTTTTTGGCTAAAAAATGTCTAAGTACTGAGTTTTCGAATTGGCTAGCTGACCATCTATAGCACCTCAAATAAGGGTCCAGGACTGGTGGGCAACTCTTGGGGGTTCAGGACTTACTCAGGCTGGGTCCAGGTGCAGGTGCAGGAGGGTGAGAGCCTTTTATGTCCCTGTGGCTCTGAACAGGAGTCCAGCATACTAGGACTTAGATTCAATCTGTAGTCAGGTGAAGATGCAGAGCTCAACAACAGGGCTGGACTCTGAGGATTCACAGCAGCCTTCAGGCAGCAAAGCAGTCCTTCCTGGTACAGCAGCAGTCTTGTACAGTGTGCAGCAGGTCACAGCAACTGGCAGCCCTCTGAGAGTCCTTCAGCAGGTCTACTAGTGAAATGATGAGTGGGCCTGAAGTTCCTATTTTATACCATGGTGCCCTTTACCTGGAAGGTCGGAGAAACTATTGGAAAGGTACTTTGAAGTACATGGAATTTCCTGACTCCCCTGCCTCCAAGCTGGCTGCAGTGACAATAAGAGGTTATAAGGCCCTTTGTTAGGAGGCAGAGCACAGCCATTCAGTTACAAGTGGGGCAGAGCTCAGCTCCGCCACCTCATCCTGTCAGTAGATAGTCCTTTCAGGCACCCCTAATCCCTCTATTTTGTGACTGTCTAAGAAAAACTCACAAAGTCTAACTGCTAGTTAAATCCAGTCATGTGACTCAAGACAGGCTGCAGGCACAAAGGGCTAAGGGTACTTTATAAAAATTTAATTTTCAAAATTGTAAGGAAAAATCTAACTTTACTATTAGAGAGGAACTATCATTAAAATGTCATAGATACCAAACATAACATAGCTTACTGCTCTCAATTGGGCATTGCAGCTTATTAAATGTAGTATGGAATCCTCAATGTTACTATGGGATGGGTAGGCCTCACAGTAGTTTGGAGTTTTACACTGCCAGGACATGTAGGGGTGACTTATTTGTAAAACAAAAAGCAGAGTTCAAGGCTTGGAAATTGAATTTTAATGCCAAGTCGACATGGCAGTTTAAAGCTGCATTCAGGATGCAATGGCAAGCCTAGGACATGTTTTAAAGTGCTATATTAGAGAGTGGCACAAAAAGTGCTGCAGTCTGACTAGTAGCATTTAATTTACAAGCTTAGAGTATTTGGTATATCTGCAAGGGACTTACAAAAACATTAACTATGTCAATCAGATGTAAGTCAACCAAACTTTGCTTACAGGAGTGAGCAAAAAGCACGTTAGCACTGGTTAGCATCGCGGCAAAAATTCCTATGGTCAACAAAAACACATTCATCAAGTGGAGGGGAAAATGCAAAACTTTTTTGGGTGACCCTGTAGAGAGGGCCAGGTCCAACACATAGTAACTGTGTAAAAATAGATTCTTAACATGCAAGACTCTTGAAAGGGAAATGGAGCTCTAAAAGGCTGAGAATTGATTTCCCCAATGCTTTTTGGCACTTGCAAGCAGACCCATGTGTCAAGAATCATAGGCACACAAATGCAGGAAATCTTGCAATGCATTTTCTATTAAAAATAGCCCATTCCAAGTTGCCTTCAGGTGTGCACACATGCTTCATGCCCACATTTGAAGGATACATTAAAATTAAAAAATGTGAAAAGGAAGTGTGCGTCATCTCGACGCTAGTGGACCGTCATCACTTTCAGCTGCTGATGTATTTTAAATGGACTGTAAGATAAGGAGTGGGACATGGAGCAGTAGGGGGAAGAAAAAGAGAGTGTATGAGGTGAGAGGGAAGGGGAAGAATCAGGGGAGAGAGGAAACAGATGCCCCCCAAGTGCTTATTTCAAAATAAAATGAGTTCCCCAAGTCTGAGATACTTCTCTTTTAATCAAAAAACTATCAGAATCAAACACTCCTGGGTAAGACAAGCCCAAGAATAGGGAGGAAAGCCACTGAATCAAGAACATACGACGAGTTTGACAAGAAAGCCATACAATCATGAGCAACGTGCTTACCCAAAGCCGACTGTAAGCAGATGCTATGCATTTGGAAACAATAAGTTCTGCCAAAAGACGGTTAAAATGTTATATGGCTGAGACCTAAGAACGGGGTTAGATAGGTGGGAGACAGATTCTCTACAGACTAATATATACACACAATAGTATATTGAGCATGGTCAAAGCACTAATGCTTTGTGCAAACGGAATAGCATACTACCCCCACTCAAAGTGTTAAAATACCTTGTGAGGAGAGAGAATAATACAATACCATACCATATCATACCATACCATAATTAATTCAGAGGAAGAGATGAACAGGCATACGAATAACATAAACATTATTTCTTCAAAAGACTTCAGATGGCCTGCTACTTTAACTTGTCTTTATTATTGTGAATTCTGAATCATATTGGATCAAAGCAGCAATAGACACACATGATAAAAGAATAAATGAAATCGTGCAATGCAGAACAAAACACAACCAAACTGAATTCTAAGGTGCCTTCAGCTGATTAAAAAATAGGTAGAAGCATACTACATGTCCACTGATATTGTACGAATATCTCTTATCTTGGTATGTGGGTACCAGCATCTAGTAGTCCAAGTGAATATACAGAACTCGCATCAAAAGTGCTCACGAAAAACATGATGAGTGGTGTGACAGTCAGCTTTTACGAAGCACTGCTGGAAGCTATCTGTGCCTCTTATCTTCTAATAGTTTTCGTCTTTGTGGCCCTTCTGAGTTATGCTCTCCACGATGCTAGGCATGCGAGAGACAAACGACGTTGTTCAGTTGGCAGTTTATCATCTAGTTCTCTCTGTTTTTCTCCACATTGAGTGCTAATAGCGTTATAAGCTGCAAAACAGCTCTCTGCTTCACTCTGTGCCCGGGTGCTTTTCAACAGAGAAAAGCCATGCCACTAGCTATAAACTGATCACCTGTGTCGTACTTTATGGCACAAGTGGAAACTTCATTGACCAGAATCATCAATGCTTTGTGCGGCTGCAAAGTCACCAATTGTGACGCCAACTAAAACAATGTACTGATTTGTAATTTACTTTCCAGAGCAAGGCTTGTTTTGCACTGGGATGTTGTCTAAAAGTAATGCAATGCAGTGCTTTGCATTGCTCTGCTATACTTTGCATCAAGGGGGCATCCCAGGGTGGTACATGGGAATTTCCATGAGACCACTCATTGATTTTGACCTAATGTTCCATCTTCTAACGTTTCTAGTGTAGGGTTTAGGCCCAAAAGTGAAGTGCCCATAAGGCAAGCACATAGGACAAAAGCTTAGAAAAAAAGCTTTCTTTTCTTCAAACTTTTCTAACTTTCTGGGTATGCGCTACTACTGTGCAGCACACATACAAAGTGGGAAACGTTTAAAGGTAAATATAGGCATAGTAGTATTTTGTTGGGTGGCCTCCCAGTACAAAAACTGTTCTAGACTCATGCACACTCCTTTACTCAATGGTGTAAAGGTGTGTGCATGGCATAAGCAGGTAAAAAGAGCACCAGCGCTCCTGAAGAGAGTGACCACTCCACTTCTTAAAAGATATGATTTGAGGTTGTCATACTGTGTGCCCTTCACAAATGCAGTGCAAGCAACTTTGATGTATTTCCGCCATATGTCGCATGAAAATATTGTAACTTTGTCAAGTGTTTCACGGTTCCAAATAAAAGATAGGGGCCTTCTTACATGAGTTATTGGCCCCAACTATCAGTATTTTACGTCATTTGTTTTAAGGGTAGTCAGTGTTGATATTTTTGAATGCACGTTGAAAGTTAAGCTTCAAAAAGTGCCGTATTTGGAGTTGTTATTACTAAGGAAGCAAACTTATTCCAGGACAATCTATCGACCCTATTGCTGCTAAAAAGCACTTTTTTTCGGAACGATACATGTTACAATAAAAGAAAAAGCATGAAACAAATACGGTTTCAAAGACAGTCAGAGAAAGTGAATCCTTCCAGGGACTTTTCATTACAGCAGAGCTTTAAGTGAGCCAGGTCCGTCCAGGTCTCAGACCTGGTAGTATTTTAGAATGGACATTGAAACTCGTCTCTATCGAGCCCTATATTCACGTCCTTAACTTCACTGGGAAGATATACTTACGATTTCTTCTGAACACTGAATGTAATAAATGTGATTTAGTTCCCATTTGAATTTCACATTTTACTGAACCTAGCACTGGATTCGAATGTTAGCTATTCCCACAATGATTGGTTTTTATATTTTTTTAGTACAGCATAGTACTACTTTAAGGTACATACTTTGAACAGCCGCACTTGAGAGTTTTGGTGTCCTTCCTCAATCGCAAGTTTCTTTCAGTGCCTGTCAGGGGTCAAAAAGTATGCAGAATCAACCATTGACGAAGCCAACATACCAAAGTGGTTTCAGTTGCTGTGTTAATATATCTATATGCAATAACAGAAAACTCAGAAAGACACCAGGGCAGCTCAGTATCAGAATCACAGAAATGTTGCTTGTGTTTAAACCACGTATATAACTACTTATGCCATGACCCTCTTAGAAACCCCTCACTTTTTCATCTCTCTTAAAGGCTTGCATTACAGGATGTATTTACAAATTGTACTTGAGCGGAGACCTGTGGCAGTGTTTGTTGTTATTCTAACAGGACTGTAACATGTTTCCATTGCTGAACTCCTATTCATTTTGGAATTTTAGAAGGAGCTGCAAACATTTAGCCCCACATCAACGAAAAGCAGGCATTCTCTCCTTTGCATGAGATCAAATTTACTTGTTTCATAATGAAGTCGCTAAAAAATGGGGAAACAGAATATAACGCTGTGCAATAAAAGTGCACCACTAAACAGTTTGCCCCTTAGGAGGGCGTCCATTAGCATAGAGGTGAAATGAAAGATTGTGCCACGTGTGAGAAGATTCCATGCCATCACCCAATGGCAGACGTATCGTCACCTGCAGCCATAGTCACTGTGCAGCAGCATGAGCAGCACACTTCGTTTCTGGGCAGGTGTACCCTTCAACCCAGCCACTGAGCATGGCTTTCAGCACCCCCATGGGGCTGGTGCAATATCTAACCACACCCACTTTCAGTGTGGACCCACAAGATTCTCTCATACTTTGGTGGGTGTTTTGTTTTAGTAAAAGGCTTGGAACCCTGCCCACCAAGGCAGAGGCCCATCTGTCTTCTTCAGAGATCCCTGCCAACCTGTGGATATCTCTGTGGTGTGAAGGTAGCCACTGATCCTGTGACTCTCCTCAAAGTACAGCAAATCTGCCAACCAGGTGTCACATGAAGCTGCAAACATTTCCCAATTAGAACACACTGCAAGCAGTGAGCCTTCCAAACAAACAAACCTTATGGCATTTGTGCTATTCATCTGACACATCACATAATGCATGACAATGGAAGGAAGCTCTTCATATAGGCAAATAACTACTCTGTGGTAAATTATTATGAGTAAATTGATTTTGTTAATAATTGCTATGGTAACAAGTTCAATCTCCATAATTGGATCACCAAACATTAAAGCTGAGACAAAATCTTAAAAACATTACTAAGAAATGGTAATAGCATCGACACACCTATTCTCTGGTTAACCTTAAGATGAACCAATATGAGGTTTGATGGGTGTTAGTGTTTAATTTATGTGGGATTCTTAATTATCAGAGGACAGTAAATTTTGAACTTCACCAAAGACCTTATTACGAGTTTGCCAGTCTGTGGACCTCCGTCCTGGCGGTGGCAGCGGCCAGGGTGCCTGAATTCAGTGCCTGACTCCAGACCTCAGGATTCACGGTTCAATGCCCGGCTCCGGCGGCAGGTTAGGCCAGCACCATATGACTCTGGGCAATAGCTTGCTTAGTCTTCCCAACGGCCCCCAGTGCTGGGACATCTCCTTCGGAGGTAGCGGTGCGCTTTACAAGTGCTGGCATTTACATTTACATTTTACGGCGGTGATCCATCTGCCATATTACGAGTTGGACAGATTGGCTTTGGGAATACCGTGGCTGGACTGCCGGCACCACCAGCAAACTCATTGCTGAACTCCGGGGTCTTGACCAGGTGTAGAGTGTCTCCATTGGGTGGTATAGAGGTGCAACACCACCGTCCGTATTACGAATTGACTTCCCTGTGAGCCGACCACAGTGGTCGGACTGCCGCTTAAAGGTCAGTGGAAACTAAGGATTTGATGTGCATCTTCACCCATTTCCAGTTCTTCCCAGCAGATTTCGACATGGATTCCTTTCTCCAGGTCCCACTTAAACAGGAGCCTCTTCTCCCCCCAGGAATACTACCTAGACTTTGTTGAAATATAGGTACGTGCTTTAATACTATGTACCCATTACCGGGACTGCCCACAAATGGGTCGGACTCTGGAAATGGGTAGGTGGTATTCTTCCACAAATATCATGCATATGAGTGCATTCAACACATATGCAATCTGAATGTACACACAGGCATTGATATATATAGAAGTACATTGTCCACTGCCCCAAGACTGCCGGCCTCTCATGTACTCGTATTACGGCGGACGGAAGGCCACAGGCGCCGCTGTCTCCTAGCGGTCACAGACACGGTCCTTCCATTGCCATACCACTAAACTCATAAAAAGGCCTTAAAAGTTGGTAGGAAAATAGAGTTTCAAAAAGAAAACCTACTCAAACTCATGTACAAAGCAAAATTCTTTTCTTCAGAAAAATGGAAGTAAAGTATTTAAACAAAACCAAAACAACATTAAAACCATGAAAACAATACGTTCCCAAATCAATGTAGAAAAAAGGAGCAACATGTAACATGTAACATGACTCAATATAGATTAAATCTGATTGAAGGAACAGAAGACATTTTTGAGAATTTGCCACGAAAACATAAAGCGCTGATGTAGACCAATCAGAGCAGGAGACCAGGTTCATAATCCTTTTTAAAGTCAACAGCAATAAAGCAGTAGATACAGTCAAGTGGTACATACAGGTCAACAGTTTTCCTTTAGATTTAGATAAAAATTATGGAAATTAAAATGTTCAAGTGGGATATGGCAGGAAGCTGTGAACAATAAGATTATCTCAAAGTCAGCTGCAATACATAGGGGGTCACCCTGAGTTTACTGCCAAAAGCTCAGAGTGGAAGATATCTGAAAAAAGGAGTAGCCAAAGTTGCTTCATACTGGCATCACTTGATTACCTTTTCCTTTACTTGAGTTTTAATTTTCTACTTAGAAGAGGTTTTCGAGCACATGATTATCCACTGGGATGAAGTGGAAAGCCTTTGTGGGATTTTCTACTTGAAATACGTTATGGAGCTCAACTTTGCACACTGGGACGATGTTGAAAGCCTTGGTGGGGCTTTCTTGTGTATCCTCAGCAACTTGACCAAGATTACAGACATAGATAGTTATATAAAGTGTTATCTTTGTGTGGTCCCTCCCCAAACTCCCAATTCTAAAAGCCAGAATCTAGTGTATCAGGGTCCAGATGGCTGCAGGAGGCAGGCTCAATCATTTTCTTCAGCAAGGGCTGTCTTTTGGAAATGCCTTATTGAAACAGCAAAAATATTTAATTCATTAATAATAGATTCTCCCTAAAACAATTACACTTTTTATAATTTAAGGTATACTTTGGATACTAGATCTCTGATCATTTATTGACTTAACTCAATGAAAATGCAATTTAGGTACATTTCTGAGATATGCATCACCAGTGTTACCCCTAAAAGAGATCGAAATAAAGATGCAGTTAGGGTTATCAAATTAGATAATGGGTAGAATAGTATTTCAAAACCAGTTTTTAGGGTGTTGAGAATGTGGCAGCAAATTTAGTTTGTTAATTAATATGCAATTGGTTTACCTCCATTTTCAATGCTAAATTTGCCTGCTTCTTTGCCTATGACTGTGTAGTACGGGGGACCACTGCTGGATGCTTGTCAGACCACTTTACTACTGTAAGAAACTGACTGGTCTAGGGATGTCCAGCAACCTGAACAACATGAGAAAACAAGCATCATTGAGTAAAAACATACCTTATCTTTGGCAGCTTGGCCCGAAATCCGGGCCAACACTCAGAGAAGATGCATGTAAAGTGTTTTAACAAATCAAACAAGACAACAAAACAGTAATAAGACGATCAATGTCAAAAGCATGCTCAAGTAACTATAAATACATTAAATAGGATGTAAAACAAAATTAAATGCATGGGGATATGTAGTTATGGAGAAATAGAAAATATCACAAATACATTAATGGGAAGAAAGTATTACATTCAAATCAATAGAAAATAAATAAAATATAAAAAGATGCATCAATGCAAAGAAAATGCTAAAGTACGCTGCATTGTAACTCAATGGCAAATTAAAACTAGGGAAACATAGTGCAAATTTTGTCCGGTCTAGAGTTTACTGGAATAGCCATTCCTCTTTTGTCATCTCCTTAATTTTGCTCTGTTCAATGCAAGGTAAAGGGTACTGGGATGGTGGCATGCATTCAAAGGGAGTTTGTGGTCAAGCACAGATATTCAGACAAGTCTCAAAGTCAGGCTGAAATGTAAGAATATGTGGCTGGTTACAAGTTTTAGTTCTCCGTATGGCTACCCAAATTGTAATTGAAAAATAATTGAATTGAAACTGAAAACCTAGTGCAGGTTTGCAGTTTCCCATGGTGTTACAGCACCCGCTATAGTTATCTAATTCCAACAACAAATGACCCCAGCAGTAAAGTAGCCTAACAACAGTAGATACATACGTCAATTTCCCTGGAGATGCAACGCAGAATTCTGATTTGTTAAACCCCTGGTGCAAGGTCATTTCAACAGAAGAATTCAGGTAAAATGTTTGAATAATATACCAGCTAGAGTAATAGGAGCCTCTTCAACTGTGGCTATGGGTTTTGGGGCAGCAAGGGTGTGTGCATGTGTTTGTGTGAGTGAGTATATGTTTTTATATTTATTTTTATATGTATATTTATGTGTGTATATATATATATATATATATATAAACAAAAAATATTATACATATATATATATCAATCAATCAATCAATCAAAGCATTTGTATATCGCGCTACTCACCCGGAGAGTCTCAAGGCGCTTGGGGGAGGGGGGTCCGCTACTGCTCGAACAGCCAGGTCTTGAGTTGCTTCCTGAAGGAGAGGTGATCTTGGGTCAGGCGGAGGTGGATGGGGAGGGAGTTCCACGTCTTGGCAGCCAGGTAGGAGAAGGATCTATCTCCCGTTGTGGCTCTTCGGATGCGGGGAACGGCGGCGAGGGCGTGGCTGGTCGATCGTAGCTGGTGGGTGGGAATGTAGAAGGTCAGGCGGTCGTTGAGGTATCTGGGGCCTTGGGTTGTGGAGAGCTTTGTGTGCGTGGGTGAGGAGTCGGAACATGATTCTCTTGCTGACGGGAGCCAGTGCAGGTCTCTCAGGTGTCCGGAGATGTGGCTGTGTCAGGGGATGTCCAGGATGAGTCGTGCTGAGGCGTTCTGAATGCGCTGGAGTCTTTTCTGATGTTTGGCTGTGGTTCCGGCGTAGAGGGAGTTACCGTAGTCCAGTCGGCTGGTGACGAGGGCCTGGGTGACCGTCTTCCTGGTTTCGGTGGGGATCCACAGGAAGATCTTGCGTAGCATGCGTACGATGATGAAGCATGACGAGGAGACAGCGTTGACTTGTCTGGTCATCGAGAGGGAGGAGTCCAGGATGAAGCCCAGGTTGCGTGCGTGGTCCATTGGTTTGGGTGCGTTGCCCAGGGCAGGGGCCCACCAGGACTCGTCCCAGGCGGAGGGTGATGATCCCAGGATGAGGACTTCCGTCTTATCTGAGTTCAGTTTTAGGCGGCTGTTCATCATCCACTCAGCTACGTCTTTCATCCCTTCGTGTAGGTTGGTTCTGGCGGTGGCGGGGTCCTTGGTGAGGGAGAGGATCAGCTGGGTGTCATCGGCGTAGGAGATGATGTTGAGGTTGTGTTGGCGTGCGATGGCCGTGAAGGGGCTCATGTAGATGTTGAACAGAGTGGGGCTGAGCGATGATCCTTGTGGTATGCCGCAGATGACTTCGGTGGCCTCGGATCTGACCGGGGGGAGGCGGACTCTCTGTGTTCTTCCGGCGAGGAAGGAGATGATCCATTCCAGTGCCTTCTCCTGGATTCCGATGTTGTTGAGGCGCTGCACTAGGGTGCAGTGGCAGACCGTGTCGAACGCTGCGGAGAGGTCCAGGAGGATGAGGGCCGCTGTTTCCCCGTTGTCGAGCAGGGCTCGGATGTCGTCGGTGGCTGCGATGAGGGCAGTCTCGGTGCTTTGGTTGGCCCGGAAGCCGGACTGCGAGTGGTCGAGGGATCCATTCGTCTCGAGGAAGGCGGCCAGCTGTCTTCTCGATGACTTTGGCAGGAAAAGGAAGGAGCGAGATGGGGCGGTAGTTTTTGAGGTCGGTGGGGTCCGCTGATGGTTTCTTCAGTAGGGCGCTGAGTTCTGCGTGCTTCCAGCTCTCTGGACCACATCAACGCCTCCTTTGACACCGCCACCTTCATATATATGAAAGAAATTCTCCGTCACCGGTTGTTCCTTGACGAAAAGAAGACCCGCACTCCAGTGTATCTCTAAATGCAGATTTAATTAACTGTCTGACGTGTTTCGAGCAAAAGCTCTTCTTCACAAGCCAAAGTTTCACCAACGATGCTCACCATTATATCAAACTGTACAAAAAGAAGGCAGTGAGACAACTCACTCTCTCAGGCAACTATGAGAGATCCAGGTAAAATTGCACATGATGAGGCCACCACATTTTTCTACAGCAAGCTTAATCAATGGAGAGAGCAAGGATTGCTGGGGGACCAAGAATACAAGTTCCTGTATAAGAAACTTCCCACGGCAGCATGTTTTTACACCATGTGAAACCCCTGCTTAAGAGCCTTCATTGGCTTCTGGTCGCCCAGGGCTGTCTCTTCAAATTGGGCTGTCTGATTCACAGAGCCCTGTCATCCCATGGGCCAGCTTTCATCGCCAATAGAATTCAGCGCTATGTTTCGCCCTGTGCCCTATGCTCTGCTAGCTCCAATCTCCTGACCCTGCGTTCTTTTAACCCGTTTAGAGCGTTGAACGTTCAGCGCCCAGTGCTGAACGTTCGAATAACGGGTGGGGCCGCGTCGGCCAACGGACGTGCGCAGCACTACCAAGGTAGTGCGCGCGACGACCGTTGGCCGACGGCAGCGCTTAAGGGGTTAAACGGAAAAAAACATGGTGGACTTCGGTTTGCATTCTGGGCTCCTCAGTTCTGGAACAATCTACCCCCGAACTACGCCAAATCCATTCCTACCCCCTGTTCAGGAAATCCCTCAAGACGTGGCTTTTTTTCCTGGCTTTCAATTAATGGCTCTCCGGCTGCATATGTTTACGAATTTCCCACTAAGCACCAAGAAACCGCTGGTGAACGCGCGCTCAATACACATTATTTATCATATCCTTATCAGCCTGTCTTGGTTACATGACTGGGTGTAGCTGACAGTTGAGCTTTGTGTATTCCTCCTAGACAGACACACACAATATAGGGTTTACTTGTGCCTGGATTAGCCATCTCTGGCAGGATGGGTGGGCAGAGCTGGGACAAGCCCTCCTTACACTTAAAGAGGCTGTGGCCTGCCTCCACACAAAAGACTGCATACCTCCTGTAGGGTAAACAGACATAATATCGATTCCAAAAAATCGACTGGACATAATATCGAGGTAAAAATATAGACTAGACAAAATATCGACCAGACATATTATAGACTACAAAAATATCGAGTTATATCGATATTATTAGCCAAAATATCGAATCAAAAATATAGACTAGACATAATATCGACTAGATAGAATATAGACAAAAATAAAATCGAAAATAAGGTAAGTTTTTAATGATTTGTAATAATTGTGTAATATAAATCTGTAGCGGGTTGTGGGTTTATAGGGGAATAGGGTGGGAAGTAATTTAAATATAAATAATTAATTATGTAAATTAATAATAATTGTTAATTAATTATTAATTGGTAATTAATTAAAATATAATTGTTAATTAATAATAATTGATTGATAAATAATTAATTTTTAGTAAATTATTTTCTGTAGCGGGTTGTGGGTTTATAGGGGAATAGGGTGGGAAGTAATTTAATTATAATTAATTAATTATGTGAATTAATAATACTTTTTTATTAATAATTAATTGGTAATTAATTAAAATATAATTGGTAATTAATAATAATTGATTAATTGATAAATAATTAATTTTTAGTAAATTATTTTCTGTAGTGGGTTGTGGGTTTATCGGGGAATAGGGTGGGAAGTAATTTAATTATAATTAATTAATTATATAAATTAATAATAATATTTAAATAATTATTAATTGGTACTTAATTAAAATATAATTGGTAATTAATAATAAATATTTAATTGATAAATAATTAATATTTAGTCAAATATTTTCTGTAGTGGGTTGTGAGTTTATAAGGGGATAGGGTGGGAAGTAATTTAATAATTAATTAATTATGTAAATTTAAATAAATTGTTAATTAATTAATAATTGTCCATTAAATAAAATTTAATTGGTAAATAAAAGTAATTGGTATAGGAAATTAAATTTACTTGGTAATAATATTTCTATTAATTATATTTATTTATGAAGTTTTTACTTTTTCTACTGTTGCACTCACTGGAGTGGGAATAGTAATTTTTACCCCCTACGCTATCCAACGCTTTCCCTACTGTTGCACTCTTTTGAGTGGGAATT
Organism: Lissotriton helveticus; assembly: GCF_964261635.1. NCBI lineage: Eukaryota > Metazoa > Chordata > Amphibia > Caudata > Salamandridae > Lissotriton > Lissotriton helveticus. The sequence goes on along the minus strand of NC_136061.1, from coordinate 871,702,534 downwards.
GTAATTTTTACCCCTACGCTATCCAACGCTTTCCCTACTGTTGCACCCACTGGAGTGGGAATAGTAATTTTAACCTCTACGCTATCCAACGCTTTCCCTACTGTTGCACCCACTGGAGTGGGAATAGTAATCTTTACCCCTACGCTATCCAGCGCTTTCCCTACTGTTGCACCCATTGGAGTGGGAATAGTAATTGTAACCCCTACGCTATCCAGCGCTTTCCCTACTGTTGCACCCACTGGAGTGGGAATAGTAATTTTAACCCCTACGCTATCCAGCGTTTTCCCTACTGTGGCACCCACTGGAGTGGGAATAGTAATTTTAACCCCTACGCTATCCAGCGCTTTCCCTACTGTTGCACTCTTTGGAGTGGGAATAGTAATTTTTACCCCTACGCTATCCAACGCTTTCCCTGGAGTGGGAATAGTAATCTTTACACCTACGCTATCCAGCGCTTTCCCTACTGTTGCACCCACTGGAGTGGGAATAGTAATTGTAACCCCTACGCTATCCAGCGCTTTCCCTACTGTTGCACCCAGTGAAGTGTGAATAGTAATTTTAACCCCTACGCTATCCAGCGCTTTCCCTACTGTTGCACTCTTTGGAGTGGGAATAGTAATTTTTACCCCTACGCTATCCAGCGCTTTCCCTACTGTTGCACCCAGTGGAGTGGGAATAGTAATTTTAACCCCTACGCTATCCAGCGCTTTCCCTACTGTTGCAGCCACTGGAGTGGGAGTAGTAATTTTAACCCCTACGCTATCCAGCCCATTCCCTACTGTTGCACCCACTGGAGTGGGAATAGTAATCTTTACCCCTACGCTATCCAGCGCTTTCCCTACTGTTTCACCCACTGGAGTGGGAATAGTAATTGTAACCCCTACGCTATCCAGCGCTTTCCCTACTGTTGCACCCACTGGAGTGGGAATAGTAATTTTAACCCCTACGCTATCCAGCCCTTTCCCTACTGTTGCACCCACTGGAGTGGGAATAGTAATTTTAACCCCTACGCTATCCAGCGTTTTCCCTACTGTGGCACCCACTGGAGTGGGAATAGTAATTTTTACCCCTACGCTATCCAACGCTTTCCCTGGAGTGGGAATAGTAATCTTTACACCTACGCTATCCAGCGCTTTCCCTACTGTTGCACCCACTGGAGTGGGAATAGTAATTGTAACCCCTACGCTATCCAGCGCTTTCCCTACTGTTGCACCCAGTGGAGTGGGAATAGTAATTTTAACCCCTACGCTATCCAGCGCTTTCCCTACTGTTGCACTCTTTGGAGTGGGAATAGTAATTTTTACCCCTACGCTATCCAACGCTTTCCCTACTGTTGCACCCACTGGAGTGGAAATAGTAATTTTAACCCCTACGCTATCCAGCGCTTTCCCTACTGTTGCACCCACTGGAGTGGGAGTAGTAATTTTAACCCCTATGCTATCCAGCCCATTCCCTACTGTTGCACCCACTGAAGTGGGAATAGTAATCTTTACCCCTACGCTATCCAGCGCTTTCCCTACTGTTGCACCCACTGGAGTGGTAATAGTAATTGTAACCCCTACGCTATCCAGCGCTTTCCCTACTGTTGCACCCACTGGAGTGGGAATAGTAATTTTAACCCCTACGCTATCCAGCCCTTTCCCTACTGTTGCACCCACTGGAGTGGGAATAGTAATTTTAACCCCTACGCTATCCAACGCTTTCCCTACTGTTGCACCCACTGGAGTGGGAATAGTAATTTTTACCCCTATGCTATCCAGCGCTTTCCCTACTGTTGCACCCACTGGAGTGGGAATAGTAATTTTTAGCCCTACGCTATCCAACGCTTTCCCTACTGTTGCACCCACTGGAGTGGGAATAGTAATTTTTACCCCTACGCTATCCAACGCTTTCCCTACTGTTGCACCCACTGGAGTGGGAATAGTAAAGTTTACCCCTACCCTATCCAACGCTTTTGCTACTGTTGAACTCACTAGAGTTGTTACAATATATTTTAACCATTTTGCTATGCTACGGTAAAAATATTATATATGTTTATTTAATAATATGTTTTTATATATATATATGTATTATTTTTGTTATATTTGTTTTTAATTTACATTAATTATTTATTAATATTACATTTATTTAATAATTTTAACTAAGTTTATATTAAATATATTTATTATTCTATTTGTTTTAACTTAATTTAAAGACATTTTAAAAAAACGATATTTGGCAGTCTATATTTTTGTAACTCGATATTTTTGAGTCGATATTTTAGTACTTACCTGTTTGAAGATAGCCAGTCGATATTTTGTCCCTCGATATATTATCCTCGATATTATTGTATCTCGATATTTTTGTGGTCGATATAATTTCAGTGATCCCTCCTGTAGTTATTCTAGCGGACTTCAAAGAGAAGCCTCTGAAGCTTCTCCCCCACTTCAAGTTCACAACTGGGTATGCATACTGGACACAGACAACAACACTTCGGTACACTTCTGGACCTATCACTGCTCTGCCGGGAACAAGAACTGCTGTTCTGGTGAATGGACTGCCACTCTGCTGGACTGCTGCTTGAAGGACTGCTTACCTGCTGTGCAGACATGCTGCCTTCCTCCCTCCTGTCTGGGTGAGAAGGATTAGACCTGCATCTCTTGAATCCAGAGTAACTTCAAAGGCTAGTTGTCTCGCCTCCTAATCTGAAGCCTCAGAGACACCACAGGCTTCCAACAACCTTGCCACCACAGTCCCAGCCCCTTGGATGGTGGGCTAAGGTGCTTGTCAGCCTCTGTGGATCCTGCAGAACAGAGGCATCTCCCATGCTGTTCAACCCCAATCAGAACTGACATATTGCTTTTGCCACGCCCACTTATAATTTTCCTGGTTCTAGCCCTGGTGGTAGCCAAAAGAGAGATTGCGAAACGATGGGGGTCTCCGACTCCTCCCGACCTGGAGGAATGGAGGCACGGACTAGACCTCTACATGGCGGCTGAGAGGGTGACCCATAAGTCCAGGGGGTGCCCTAGGAAGTTCCGAAAAATTTGGGCTAAGTGGAGACATTATCATGGAGTAGATGGAGGATTGGGGAATGACTGAGCGCACCATAGCGTTCCTAGTACAAATAAGGGAGGGCGGGTGGGGATGGAGGGGAGAATGGGGGGTTAGAACCTTGATGCATAGTCCTTTTTTACAATTTTACGATGTACAGTATATCCACAAGATGTTTTTTTCTGGGGGGGTGGGAGTGGAATTAGAGGGAGAAGGTGCCGTTTAATACATGACTGTATTGTTCAGTTATATACAAAAAGCAAATAAAAGTGTTTAAAAAAAAAAGAACTGACATATTGCTGCTTCTGCGTGGATCTGAACTGTCGCAAAGACCCGCATCACAGCCTGTTGCATCATCATAACCACCGCTGTGAGACACATTCGTTGCTCATGGTCTCGCATCTCTCAACACCAGCCTCGACAACAATGCCTCACAACTCCTCGGAACTGATGCATTTCCCACCTGCACTATGCATCCTCGAAATGGACATTGCATCACAAGTCCTCATCGACGGATTCTTCTGTAGTGACGCAGGACTTCGCAATGCAGCCTAGCCACATTTCAGAACAGACATATTGCATTGACTGCACAACAACTCTTTGACACAGATCCTAGCAATGCTCTGAAGACCAGGATTTAAGGTATTTTATTCAGCTGGCCTAACTGAATCTCTGTAGCCCACCCGTGCTCCACCACAGTTGGCCTTAACTTGTGACTTTGTCCCTGTCTGGTACAACCAGATATCCACAGTCAGTGCTTAGTGCTTTTGGCACTATTTTTACTAAAATCTTTCAAATTGTATTATTCCGGGACTATTGATTTTAATGATTGCTTGACATTTTGGTCTAATTTTATTGATTAATCATTGCTGTATTTTTCTAAACCAATTTGGGATCCGTTTTGTGGTGTATTTTCACTGTGTTATTGTTTGAAGTGATGAACAAATACTTTATACAGTTAAGCCTGACTACTCTGTGCCAAGATACCAGAGGGATGAGCACAGGTTAATTTAGGATCACTTGTGACTTCACCATGAGAAGAGCTGTGGTTGCTGCTTGACTAGGACTCACACCCCTGTCAACTAACAACCAAATTTCTCAAAGAAGTCATCTATGAAAGTACATCTTTTGCAGTGAGTTTCTATTCACAAAGTCAAAGTTATGTAGAATTTTTCTTGGCTAAATTGCCTTTTGCTGTGATTTTCTTCATTAATATATTTTACAGGAGAAGAATACTCACAGGTCCATAATGATTGGGGACAGAAAATAAGGAGGAAATTGCTAAACCATTTGTAAGCGATAAGATAGGGTGAGCAAATGAGCAGGTGCTTAATTTGCCCCTGATTTCAAGTTGGGATTCAGAGAATGGGGAATGACTTACCCATATGCAATATTTTTCCCATTTTGAAGTGCATAATAGGTCATGTGCTATTTACTATCTTGTTTTACACAGGTTTCACTTACCACAACTTGCTGGATCCAACAACCTTGATTTGCAAAGAAAGTACAAACCCGTTTTAGGAGCAAAATGGAGATATTTTGACCCCAAATTTGGATTGGCCCTACCATAACCACAACCATGGTTGCTGCCAGGGGTGGCTCCACTACAATGTTAGAGGAGTATAACCCCACTGGCTCGGAGCCAGCAGCAAAAATATAAAATTATATTTCAGTATTGTTTTATTGTTAAGCCGCTGGCTCAGCCAGCGTGTGCAGGGAGAGGTGAGGCTGAGGTATGGGAGAGGGGTGGAGGAGTGCTAATGCACTCCATAACTGCTCATGTGTGTTTGGCTGGCCATCTCAGGCTGACCAAACTCACATGCGCCCTTAGGTTTCTCTAACCAGGCTGTATTGAGCAGCCGAGTTATAGAAACCCCACAGATTTCTTGGTCTGAGCAGGGCATCTTTCTAGCCTGCTCAGGTGAATCCTCACACTGCTCTGCAGCACAGGGATTGGACAGGGAGTCTGCAGCAAGCCTGCGGTGTCTACTGGGACAAGGAAGTTCCAGCACCAAGGTGCGACATGGGAGACGGCCGGCAGCAGGTAAGTTAACCTTTTAAATGTTTTCTTATTCATCTTCGTGTTATGTTCCCCCCTCGCCTGAGCCCCCTCCCATGCTCCCTCCCTTGCTCCGTCACGTGCTCCCACCTCACCCCAACCCTCCACTTTGTATATGTGGCGGACGCCACAGGTCGCTGCGAGGTATATCTAAAGAAAATTCATTTTGTTAATGTTGAATACAGGGATATGTACTGCATACATTCTTACAAAAGTCACTCTTTACCCGTATTGTGACATAGTGAGAACATTTGTAACTTTTAAACAGTTGGAAAGTTTTCCACAGACCTTTGAGAAGGTTGAAAGAAATTGTACTCGCCATTGATGAATCGTTTGTCAGCGTTTTGCCCAATAAAACCATGTACCCTGAAGAGGATAACTTAGCCATTCATGTGTTTACTGTAAATGGAGCATTTCACAAAATCAGCAGCAAAGCCTGCATTGAGACACTGCCAGGAAATACATGGAACCAGAGCAGCGTGGTGGGTTTTTATACTGCAATGAGTGGCTAAAACTTTACCTTGTATAGGGAGTGGAAAGGAAGTGGTCCATGGTTCAGTTTCTTAATATTGAGTGTGTGATGTACTTTCCAATGTGTTGAGCCTGATCCAAATACCACAACTATTGGAATCATTCTCACAAAAAAGTAAGCAAACAACAGCATTCAAATAGCTGCTTTTAGCTTCGGTAGTCTTTCTTCCATCCATCATCAGGCCGCAGGTATCGTGCATGTGATCAGCAGAGTGCACACAAATCTCTACGGTCAATAGTAAACCCATTGAACTTTACTACTGATGTAAAAAATGATAATTAGATTAACTCAAAAAAGATTCTGACTTGTAAGGTAAACAAGAAACACGTAGTTTATATTCTGGAATGTGTGTTACTACGTTTAGAAATGCGCCCCAATGGTTGAATATACCTTTTTAAATGAAAAAAGTCATCTTTCTACAATTTTTTCTCAAACTATCACTCATCAGCTACATTGCATGCATAAGCTTCTGTGGAGTGCTTCTATTTCTGTCTGCTTCCTCTTAACAATCCCCTGAGGGTGATAATATTTTTCCGTGAATGGATCCCACAGTTCTTCATGAAAAATTCACAAAATTTATTATGGTCCAAAAGGCTTGTATATTACCCTCAATTTAGCTATTCACTTTAAGATAAACCTGTCCAGAGCTGCTAATAGATCTTTGTACTTTTACCTGACAACTCACTTATCATTTTTTCTGCTCCCAGTTCTGCTTTCTGTATCTTCTTCGCACCTTCCTTGTCGTGTGCAGAGCAGAAATGCACACACACTACCTGTTGAAGCCAACTCGGCTTAAAGTGATGTTATAATGAAAGGGACGAACTTCTGATGTTAATATTATTATTAATATTATTATTGTAACAAAGATTAACTGGCATACATACAGACATATCAAGGGGAATATTATGAGTTCTAATCCTTCTATTTCTGGGGAATGTGTTTTCTAACAAAAATCAATTAAATTTAAACAATTATTTGTTTTTTCAACCTATTCTGTTCGGGAGAACCTGGCATATTAGCAAGAACCTCGTTAAAATTATCGCCGTTTTAGTGGCAGGAAACTGCCGCTAATCCGGCGATAATGGGCTTGCTAATATGAGTTATAGAATTCCAATAGAAGCCCAGGTTAGATGTCCTGCACATCTAACCTGGGCTTCTATTGGAATTCTATAACGCATATTAGCAAGCCCATTATAGCCGTTGTAAAGGCAGTTTCCTGCCGCTAAAACGGCGATAATTTTAACGAGGTTCTTGCTAATATGCCACCTAGCCCCTTGCTAGTTTGAAGTGATCCCTATTGTTACTCCTTACATCTTTAGTGTGGTATTCCCCCCGACTTTTTGCCACCTCTATCCTGATTTTTGCTGAACCCGTTTTTGTTGACATTAGTGTCTCATTATGATGTCAGTCGGAGTTGTCTCTGGCTGACAGCATCTCGGTCTGTGAACCGCCCGACCATAGGTCGGCGTTCCGCACACTGATTAGGATGTGACCACACATGGGGGCCGATTACGATGCACTCGTAAAGGGCTATCCTAATATGCAGGTCAGATTACTGTCCAACTGCCCATTTACAATAGAAGCAGTTGGAAAGGAATCTGAACGATCATTCCGACTGGCTTCCGACGGGCTCGGAGAGCCCATCCGCCAGTCAGAATGGGGCCAGTTATCCTAAGGGTGGCTCCTTCCACCCTTGGGATTACGATGTCGGGTTTCGGTAGCCTTTCCATGCTGCCCTTTCCGACACAGAAACGCTGTTGAAACTCTACTTTGGGGGCCTCCAGCAGGGCCCCCTTTGGTGCAGGGCCTCCATTTGGAGGCCAAGGGGGCACCTGTGGTGCCCCACTGCTGATCCTTGCACCCCGTGGCAGAACTGCACTGTTTTACAGCCAGAGTACATGCTCCCATTGTAAAATATAGGAATGCGAAGATCATAGAACTGCATTTTATGTTGATAGTTCAGTGGGTTACTGCTTTTGTTATGATATGTTATTAATTTTAGACAGCACGCAGCTTACTCCAGCTGGAGTGTGCCGGCAATCGGAATATTCTCATGGCAGAAATAGAGGGGATCCAGAGGTGTTTAGGATGAAAGCGAGAAAGGAGACAGACAAGAATATGTTACTTGCAGTTCTTAAGTTACAATCCTAATATAGCACCGTGATTTATAAACTGTCATCAAAGAGCTGTATGAAAAGTGAATAGTAGAGATTAGGCCACTATGTTTTTTCCTGTGTTTTATTATCTATTCCTAATGTTGCTGAAATTGGTTTCTTTGTATAGAAATAGATATTTTTGTTTGATAAGCCAATTCCAACCAGCACTTTAACACAAATTAAATTAATATGAGAGAGGGAATCTATGGAGAAGGAGGGCATTGGGGGTGGGGTACCAAGATACATTGTCACACTGGGCATCATCAGTGCAAAAGCTGTTCATGTTGTTGCCTGTTTTAAAGTGCCATTTTGCCCTGGAAATATAAACCTTTTGTGTGACATAAATTTTCCTTTTTAATACGTATACATACTGCTAAGATAGGTCCTAAAGGCTACTAGGGCAGGGTGCATGATAATTTAAAAAATGGGTTATGTACTTAGGTTTTCATGATCTGACAGAGAAAAGCTCTTAAAGTAATTTCCCAATGGAGCAGGTCTACCTCTTCCATGGGCTGCCGCTTGGTTACATTATTACACTTAATAAGTGAAAATTTTACGTTGGAAGCAGATAGAGAAATACTTCTTCCACTCATTTAAATTGCAATTTTATAATCCTTTGTAATGGTAAAGTTGAATTTTAAGTTACTATTCTAAAAAACAGCTAATTTACCTTTTTGCCAAAGTCCAGGTCACATGACTGTAATGGCTCTTCTGCGATGTGGTTTGATGTGATGTGCACTCTGTCAAAATAGGCAACAAAAGGACTCTGGGTGTTAGTAAGGGTGTTCCTTTCCTGAGGAGAATGGCTGGGGGTTGTATTCAACACTTTGCTGAACTTTAAAGATTAGCCTGAGAGCTGTTCCTACTGCCTTCCTGACTTCTGTAGCTGCCTTGTATATTACTGGTAAATGCAGCTGACACCTGGGCCTTCCTCTCAATTGTTACCCTAGGCAGTTTAGAGTCGAGGCCAGGGTAAGAGGAAGAACTGACCAACGCCAGGTCAGGAGTAGACAAAGAAAGGGACCCCACACTCAAGATAGCATTGGGTGTAACAGCTGAATCTTCATAACCTCTAATCGGAACATTCCTGGACCTGTGAAAGATCCATAAGAAGGAATGTCCTGCTGTCTGAAGAAGGAAGATAACAATGGACCTACTTGCTTTGAATACAGAATCCACCACAGTGACTCCAAGAGTCAGTTCACTCACCCTTTGTTTGAGCTCCAGAAACACATCAAGCTTCCAGGGTCCTTCCCTGAAACTTCCTAGCTGCCTCAGCCTTGCTGTTGGCCTCTGCTTTAGTGAGTCCTGCTCCTCAAGCGGTGCCTTATCCAGTCATGGACCTTTATCTGTCATAAGAGTGTACCCTTACTACTTTCAAAAGGCAATGACTTGAACTACAGCTGAAAATCCTCTTCGCATCAGCAACTACGGCCTGCAGCTCCTTCCAATCCAAAGCTCCAATGGCATCAGTGACTCCCCTAGTCTCCAACCAACCGGAAGCTCTTTGTGCTGACGCTGATGTCCATGCTGCACGCACCAACATGAAACTCAGTCTGAGGCTCCTCACGTTGACTTGGACTATGTGAGAAGGTAACATATTCACTGGGATAAACTTGAATCCTGTAGCCAACCTGCACTTCATTACAGTTGGCCTAAACTTGAGACTTCGATCTGGTCCAGCACAACTAGTAAACCATAAGCAAAATGAACAAATGATGGATAGAATGCTGAACAAATCAAACATTCACCCCCAGTCGCAGATCTGGGTTTAATCCATTGCATTTTTGCTCACCACAACAACGCAGCTTGGAGCCCGCCATATGCAAATCAGTATTGACCCTGCTCCCCATGGAAACAGTCCAGCCCAGACTAACAGGCCTGGTCCTCCCTGGACTAGAAACAAGCATCCTGGAATTGGTTTCGGGGTTTTTGCCCTCTTCAGCCAGGCTTGCTTGAATCCAATGGCACAGTGAGCACAGGACTCACATCTGGACATACCTTTCATACGTAGGGGGACAAAAGCAAAAAGAAGAAATGATGGATGAATGTTGAACAAATCAAACATTTATCTCCAGTCAGAGATCTGGGTTAAATCCATCATGTGGCGCTTTGTGCTTTTTGGTACTATTTTCACAAGAAACTTAAAAAATTCAAAACTTTGGTTCCACTTATGAGATTGTTGTCATCTCTGTGTCATTTTTTTATTTAAATATACTCTATCCTCTAAATGGGGTTAGGATTTCTCTTGTGTTGTGTTTTCACTTTATTACTCTCTTGCATGTAAACTTGATAAATTGCTTGAATGCTTTTGTGCCAAATTACCAGCAAAGGTTTATTTAGTGACTGTTGTCTTTCACCTTGACAGGGATTCTGTCTAAAGTGTCTCATTCTCTCAACTAGTAATGCAATTTCTGACACCTATCTTCTGAAAATGTAATTTCTCTGAGATCTATGTGCTAGCTTAATAATCTGTAGACATGCATGTTTTATCCTCTGCTCTGAGTTCCTGTGCAGGTCATCTAGCAATGATTGTGCAGAGCACTGAAGGAAAACATGATGGTGCAGTCTAACACCCCATCTGTGGGGCCTTCAGGGCAACTACAGGGTCCTTGGGACCATGGAGCAATAGTACAAACTATAACAGCAGGTTACCTTTGGTATTGTCACTACAGGGCGGGCACCTTCCTGTTTTTGGAGAGCCCTATGGTCCACTTCCATGATGGGACTAAAGTACAGTTTATGAATGCATCCCCTCAATCATTGGAAGGTCTCCTCCTAAGTCATGTACTGGGCCTACAAAAAGCAAAAGAACACAAGACGAGAACAGGCCTCCTCCGTCTATAAACCCATGATCTGTAACATCATCCTATATCATTAGAGCTGCTCGTTCCTACTCCAATTTAGGAAAGAGCAGAAGGCACACCTCTTTAAAGAACACCACATCACGATTCAGAGGCAGACTACTTTCACTCTTAGAACCCAGCTGTCAACTAATCAGTCATTGACTCTTTAATTTTGAGCCGTTTATCACTCCACTTACACTAGTCCAGGTGTGCACTATACAAATACCACATATTTACAACGATACACCTATCTTTGGTCACCCCTTCAGTGGCTTAGTAATCATGCAAGGCACAAGGGCAAAGGCATGAACTCATTTGTATGGGTCAGTTAACATGTTTTTGTGGTGGAGGATTCATTCATGTCAAGTGTGATATCATCGGTGAATAGCCAACCACATGCTTCTATCTAAGTCTTCTAGTTTCACTTTTTTATTTGTGGAACCTTCATCAAGGACCAAGTACTAGAAATAACATTCATTACAGTGAAGCATAATATAAAGTGGTGCTTGTGCCCATGGTCTGCAACTTATGGTGATAAGAAATTCAGCAGAAAAATCACTTATAAGAGAAGGTGAGGAAATGAGGGGAAATAATTAGTATTTCTTTTCAAGCAGTACAAAACTTGTTCTGCTTTAGAAAGTAGCCCTACAATAACGCAAAGTAGTCTTAGGCATCAATAAGGGATACCATGAGTAGAACATAGGCGTTGCTTGGCAACCATCCATAGTTTTAAAAAAAAAAACATATCAATTTACATTAAACAGGGCTTTGCACGAAATAAATAATGCATCTTTTTTGGTGGTGTCAACTTGGAGAAATAATGTTATTTCTCTAAACTTTTCAGACTTTGCAAGTGTGCTGCACTGTGCTGCACATATAAAATATTTGAAATGTTTAGTATGTCTTAGCAGAATATTTCATACTGGAAGGATAGCCTTCCAGTACAAATCCCTGTGCCAGACATCACATATACACCTTTGCACTCTGGCGCCAAGGTCTGTGCGTGGTGGTAGGCAGCATGTTCAATCAATCAATCAATATATACTTTATTCGGCATCAATACAATACCATAAAAGTGCAGATTATAAAAACGTACAAATGTCACAATCATCACAACAAGACGGACCCGACCCAAAAATACCTAAACAAAACGTTTACTGATAAATCCCGTTCTCTACATCATTCTTATATAGGTTATTAATAAATATTGTGTGTTAAAAAACAAGGAAGTGGCATCATCAGTTAAAATAGTAACACATGCACGATACAGCCTCCTATCAGGGAACACAAGAGGTAGTCATTTGTTTCAAAGGTACCCTCACCCACACAATTCATTAACAGGACCTTCAGCCTAGCGATGCTAAAGTCAGTGTAGTCACTCCTCTCCTCTGGTGTTTCTAAGTCGCATCGCCGACCTTAAAAAATGTACAGTACAAAAAAGAGTTAAAACCTCTGTAGACAACTTCAAAAACAATAGGGCCACCTTAGCCTGCCTAAAACCAGCTTTTTTTTTAAAATACTTTTTAAAAATCGCTTTTTGGGGTGCACATAGTAGGGACACAGTAAGACAAAGTGAAGGGTATCCTGCGGAGAGCGTTGGTCGTAGCCGCACGGACCCTTCAACTCTATAGTTTTAGTGTAACCTGCCGGCACCGCAAGACTATGATGTAATAGGTTTAGCCTGAAGCGTGTCATTAAAAATCTGTCTTGGGCATTGTGGATAAAAGACAAGTAAGGCTCAATGCCCAAGCAGGATTTGGTCAAAAGGTGCGCTCTCACACAGGGTTTATTCACCTCTCTGTCTTCCCTCCGGTTGGCCACATGTTTCATGAATTCCATCTTAACATGGGCCTTAAACCGAGGTAACAGTTTTTTAGGGTTATTAAAGAAGTCTACACAACCCAGGACTGACAGGGTTTCCCTCACATACTTCAGCAATGGGATGTTCCTCGCCTGGTCAAGTGCCAAGCAGTCTATTATAATCTCCTTGGTTAGTGAGGCCTCGGGGTTGGTCCAAATCTTAACCCAACAATTGATGGGTTTTAATTCTATCCTTTCTCTCACATAACTGACACCCAATTCCTCATGAATAATGAAGGATGGGGTACTTTGCGGGACTTTCAGCAATCGCCGCAAGTATTTGTTCTCTTCGTTTTGGACAATTTGCGTGCCAGTAAAGCCCCAAACCTCACTACCATAAAGTATTTTGGCACAGCACATCGAGTTGTTTAGTATCAAAATTTGTTTCGGTGAACAGCGACCCAACCTACACGCAATGTTCATAATGGCGCCGGAGCAACTAGTTAAGGTACGAAATTTCTCATCTAGCGAGGGTTTAAAGCTAAGACGGGTATCAAATGAAATCCCCAAATCAGAAAATGTCTGGACTTTTTCCAGGCAGTGCGCACCAATCATATATTTGTATTTCCTTTTCGGCGTTTTCCCCGCCTCCATTATATATGATTTGGAAAGGTTAGCATACAGGACTAGACTCTCCATGAAATGGACAGAGCTTTATATTAGGCAGTTTAGGCCTCGGGGGGTCCGCAGGAGATGTACTGCGTCATCTGCGTAAAGCAGAACGGAGACCCCCCTTGTTCCTATCCTTGGAGAGTCCCCCCCAAAACATCTAACGCCTGCTCCAGACCATTTATATACAGGGTAAATAAAAAAGGTGCCAATATGCAACCCTGTCTTACCCCCCCTTGAGCATGGGAATTGATCTGTCAAGCTCCCCTCCTCGTTGTATCTGATCAGAGCAAAAGTGTTTCTATGCAGAGCTCTTAAGATGTTTACTAAACCAGGGTCCACGCCGAGAGCCCCCATGAGTTCCCACAATTTCTTGTGGTTCACACGGCCAAAAGCTGCTGTCAAGTCCATAAAAAGCCAAGTACACAGTCTCCTGACTGGCAATAGTGTACTTGGCTGTCAATAGATATAAATTGAGGCATTGATCGGCTGTTGAACGTCCTGATCTAAACCCGTACTGAGTGTCAGTGATTATATGGTGTTCTTCTGCCCAATCCTAACGCAGTCGTCTTGGACGGACACACTATCCTGTGGTGCAAGTGCTCTACCTGCTATGCCCCCTTTTTTTTCCGAGCCTGCATTCGGACTCAGGTTCTGATCTACAGGTCCCTCCCTCGTGTGCCTAGTATTTCGCACAGCACCTCTTAAACTATGGGCATTTTCATCCCTAGACCCCACCAAGAGCTCTTTAATTGCACCCTCCATTATTCCCTTCTGATGTTCGCCGGCATGTATCATGTCATTATGTCTTTCTGACGGCAAAGCAACCCTTAAAGGGGTGGGAATGTCTAATGCCCCAAGCTATTTACTGTGTGTGCCGTTCCCACGTTTGCATGGTTGCTATTCTGGGCAATCAATAGGGACACTTTCTCTTCAATTAATGTGATTTTCTCATGTATGGGCCCTAGGTGAGTACTTAACATTGTTTCCAGCCTGGACCACAGTTCACAGTCCTCCCTCCCCGCAATTCCTGCCTCTCCACAATTTGTACACTGTAATTTCCCTACTGGACCATCTGTATCTTTAGCCCTGGTCAGGATTGGCGTTCCTTTCCGCTTGGGTTTACTGTTAACAGTGTGACGCCCCACCCCTCGGGTTCGCTTAGCCTTTGCCATGGGACCAGCTAAAGCCCTACTTGTCTCGCATCTATCTAATAGTGCCCTTTTGGACCAGGTGACCAACTCCCCGCCTTCCCTCATGGCTATTTCACACATCTTCGGTGTTGTGATCAAAGCAGGGCCTCCCTCTGCCTGACTTGACCCGCATGCTAGTTCTGGATATGGAACACAGCCCTCCTCACTCTCTACTGCAACTGACTCTGTCATACACAGAACCTCCTGTGATAACTCAGTTGTTTGCATTGATGATCCTGCCACTTGTGGCGCTACAGCGGTGCCGTTCGGGCTAATTATAATGTGATCGCCATTTACAATTTCTTGGACAACTGAGTTGCCAACTTTAGATGACCTGGCCGTGGCTAAGCCGCCCATTGACGACCTCTTCTGTGACACAATTGAGTCCAATGAAAGTCTTTTCTCAGCCAACTGGATCTCATGCCCTAATAAAGACTATGCCCTCAATAAAAATGCATCTAATGTCCACTTTACACTCCCCCCCACAAGGGAATCCTTCGCCTTCCTCCTGCTCATCCTGCTAGGTAAGCAGATGACCAGGTGGGCAGACCCAATACCAACAGAACAGTCTGTACAGTCCAAAGCCTTAAGAAAAACTAGGAATGTTCTGCCCAAGTCCTCTATGTTTTTCCAGGGAATAAATGTCCAAGCTCTACTGCGGTCTCCACCCCACTGTGGTAAGACAAAAGACTGCAAATAAGCACCTTAGGTTTGTCCTCACCTCACCTCCTCTTGTTGGCAGCAAATATCCGGGCAGTAAGGCGAGTGTTTCAAGGTTCTGGGGTAGTTAGGGGGGTGGCCCAGCCTAGCCTCTTCCGGCCCCTGACGGGTGTGAACGGGCCCGCCCTTGGCCCGGGCTTCACCCGGGCAGTGCCTGGGCACGCCCGCGCACGTCCTGAACTACGAGAGCCCTCGAGTGTTTATATAGCGCCTCATGGCACTTGGCTCTGATGCGGTGTTGGCCACCACTGGAGGATGCTGGGGTTTGTAGTCCCCGTCCCCGGATGGCACGAGAATGGTGGCAAAAAGGATCGTTGCAGTCCCCCTTGGACTGATTGAGCAGCAAACCAGCAGGGTAGGCAGAAATAGAATTAACACCACTGAAGGGCAGCAAAGGGTATGCGAGGGACCTGAGCTGCGGGAGCCGTCGAGTGTTTATATAGCACCTCCTGGAGCTTGGCTCTGATGCGGTGTTGGGCGCCACAGGAGGATGCTGGGGTTTGTAGTCTCCGTCCTCGGATGGCACGAGAATGGCGGCAAAAAGGATTGTTGCAGTCCCCCTTGGACTGATAAAGCAGCAAACCAGCAGGGCAGGTAGATGTAGAATTAACACCACTGAAGGGCAGCAAAGGTTATGCGAGGGACCCCTGTGCGTGGTGCTAGACAGCATGTTTGTCTGAAAGCAGTGGACGACAACAGCAGCGCCATGCCATATGAACGAGGCCCTGCACTCCACTCCTGCTGTGTATCACCAAAGCCCATGCGCAGCAGTTGTTGGCCATCTGCAGTGACATGAGTTATGGTGTGTGTTGCATAGCATAACTGGGGAATTGTAGAGGTTTTTTGTATTCACTTAGCTGTAATTATCTTTTTAGTATGTTTCTCGGTAAAAATATACACAGAATGAACTTATTTATATTTGTGAAGATAAATGCGGCCAAATATGTTATTTGACACAGTTGTACTGATAAACATGTTTCCCTCATTTATTAATACTTTGTGAACATAAAAATACTCATCATTACCAAGGTACAGTGTAACTAACTCGAGCAAACTATTCCTGTTGTCTCATAGATTCAATGGGTGTGTATCACTTACAACGCAACTTTTACGTCGTAATGCTGTTACAACGCAGCTATTACAACGCAGGATCCATTACATCGGATGCCATTACAACGCATGGCATTACATCGCAGATGCTATTACAACGCATACCATTACATTGTAAGTATTGGTAAGTATATAATTTTTTTTTATTTTATTTAATATTATATAATTGATTTAATTATTATTAATTATAAATAAAAATAAATAAAAATATTTATTTATGTTTTTAAATATTATAAATTAAATTTATTAATTTAAGTAATTTTTTTAATAAGTATGAGTATAGGAGTATATGTTTTGGTGTACTGAGGTATATGTTTTGGGGTGTTTGGGTATTTTTATGTTTTAGGGCAGGGTTTGGGTTTTGGGGTACAGGGGTGTTTTTAGGTTTCAGGGCTAGGTTTGGGTTTTGGGGTACAGGGGTGTTTTTAGGTTTCAGGGTAGGGTTTGGGTTTTGGGGTACAGGGGTGTTTTTAGGTTTCAGGGTAGGGTTTGGGTTTCAGGGTAGGGTTTGGGTTTTGGGGTACATGGGTGTTTTTAGGTTTCAGGGTAGGGTTTGGGTTTTGGGGTACAGGGGTGTTTTTAGGTTTCAGGGTAGGGTTTGGGTTTTGGGGTACAGGGGTGTTTTTAGGTTTCAGGGTAGGGTTTGGGTTTTGGGGTACAAGGGTGTTTTTAGGTTACAGGGGTGTTTTTAAGTTTCAGGGTAGGGTTTGGGTTTTGGGGTACAGGGGTGTTTTTAGGTTTCAGGGTAGGGTTTGGGTTTTGGGGTACAAGGGTGTTTTTAGGTTTCAGGGTAGGGTTTGGGTTTTGGGGTACAGGGGTGTTTTTAGGTTTCAGGGTAGGGTTTGGGTTTTGGGGTACAGGGGTTTTTTTAGGTTTTAGGGTAGGGTTTGGGTTTTGGGGTACAGGGGTGTTTTTAGGGTTCAGGGTTGGGTTTGTGCTTAGGGCTAATTAAATTATATTTACCATTTATAAATTAATTAAAATATATTTATTAAATTAAATTAATTAAATTATATTAATTACATTTTTAATTAAATTAATTAAATTAAATAAATTATTTTAATTAATTTAATTTCATTACAATTTTAAACATATTTAAATTAAAATAATTTCATTATATTAATTAATTAAAATTAATTACAATTTTTATTAAAATTAAATTAAATAAATAGATTTAAATTTATTAAATTAAATTAATTACTATTTTAAAATGTATTTTAATTAAATTAAATAAATAAAATTAATTAAATTAACATAATTACATTTTTTTTAAAAGTATACTTACCTATACTTACGATGTAATGCCATGCGTTGTAATAGCATCTGCGATGTAATGCCATGCGTTGTAATGGCATCCGATGTAATGGATCCTGCGTTGTAAAAATTCCGATGTAACGGAATGCGTTGTAAAAATCAGCGTTATAGTGACACCAATCTGGGTGTGTATCACTTACAACGCAACTTTTACGTCGTAATGCTGTTACAACGCAGCTATTACAACGCAGGATCCATTACATCGGATGCCATTACAACGCATGGCATTACATCGCAGATGCTATTACAACGCATACCATTACATTGTAAGTATTGGTAAGTATATAATTTTTTTAATTTTATTTAATATTATATAATTGATTTAATTATTATTAATTATAAATAAAAATAAATAAAAATATTTATTTATGTTTTTAAATATTATAAATTAAATTTATTAATTTAAGTAATTTTTTTAATAAGTATGAGTATAGGAGTATATGTTTTGGTGTACTGAGGTATATGTTTTGGGGTGTTTGGGTATTTTTATGTTTTAGGGCAGGGTTTGGGTTTTGGGGTACAGGGGTGTTTTTAGGTTTCAGGGCTAGGTTTGGGTTTTGGGGTACAGGGGTGTTTTTAGGTTTCAGGGTAGGGTTTGGGTTTTGGGGTACAGGGGTGTTTTTAGGTTTCAGGGTAGGGTTTGGGTTTTGGGGTACAGGGGTGTTTTTAGGTTTCAGGGTAGGGTTTGGGTTTTGGGGTACAGGTGTGTTTTTAGGTTTCAGGGCTAGGTTTGGGTTTTGGGGTACAGGGGTGTTTTTAGGTTTCAGGGTAGGGTTTGGGTTTTGGGGTACAGGGGTGTTTTTAGGTTTCAGGGTAGGGTTTGGGTTTTGGGGTACAGGGGTGTTTTTAGGTTTCAGGGTAGGGTTTGGGTTTTGGGGTACAGGGGTGTTTTTAGGTTTTAGGGTAGGGTTTGGGTTTTGGGGTACAGGGGTGTTTTTAGGGTTCAGGGTTGGGTTTGTGCTTAGGGCTAATTAAATTATATTTACCATTTATAAATTAATTAAAATATATTTATTAAATTAAATTAATTAAATTATATTAATTACATTTTTAATTAAATTAATTAAATTAAATAAATTATTTTAATTAAATTAATTTCATTACACTTTTAAACATATTTAAATTAAAATAATTTCATTATATTAATTAATTAAAATTAATTACAATTTTTATTAAAATTAAATTAAATAAATAGATTTAAATTTATTAAATTAAATTAATTACTATTTTAAAATGTATTTTAATTAAATTAAATAAATTAAATTAATTAAATTAACTTAATTACATTTTTTTTAAAAGTATACTTACCTATACTTACGATGTAATGCCATGCGTTGTAATAGCATCTGCGATGTAATGCCATGCGTTGTAATGGCATCCGATGTAATGGATCCTGCGTTGTAAAAATTCCGATGTAACGGAATGCGTTGTAAAAATCAGCGTTATAGTGACACCAATCTGGGTGTGTATCACTTACAACACAACTTTTACGTCGTAATGCTGTTACAACGCAGCTATTACAACGCAGGATCCATTACATCGGATGCCATTACAACGCATGGCATTACATCGCAGATGCTATTACAACGCATACCATTACATTGTAAGTATTGGTAAGTATATAATTTTTTTAAATTTTATTTAATATTATATAATTGATTTAATTATTATTAATTATAAATAAAAATAAATAAAAATATGTATTTATGTTTTTAAATATTATAAATTAAATTTATTAATTTAAGTAATTTTTTTAATAAGTATGAGTATAGGAGTATATGTTTTGGTGTACTGAGGTATATGTTTTGGGGTGTTTGGGTATTTTTATGTTTTAGGGCAGGGTTTGGGTTTTGGGGTACAGGGGTGTTTTTAGGTTTCAGGGCTAGGTTTGGGTTTTGGGGTACAGGGGTGTTTTTAGGTTTCAGGGTAGGGTTTGGGTTTTGGGGTACAGGGGTGTTTTTAGGTTTCAGGGTAGGGTTTGGGTTTTGGGGTACAGGGGTGTTTTTAGGTTTCAGGGCTAGGTTTGGGTTTTGGGGTACAGGGGTGTTTTTAGGTTTCAGGGTAGGGTTTGGGTTTTGGGGTACAGGGGTGTTTTTAGGTTTCAGGGTAGGGTTTGGGTTTTGGGGTACAGGGGTGTTTTTAGGTTTCAGGGTAGGGTTTGGGTTTTGGGGTACAGGGGTGTTTTTAGGTTTCAGGGTAGGGTTTGGGTTTTGGGGTACAAGGGTGTTTTTAGGTTTCAGGGTAGGGTTTGGGTTTTGGGGTACAGGGGTGTTTTTAGGTTTCAGGGTAGGGTTTGGGTTTTGGGGTACAGGGGTGTTTTTAGGTTTCAGGGTAGGGTTTGGGTTTTGGGGTACAGGGGTGTCAGCGTTATAGTGACACCAATCTGGGTGTGTATCACTTACAACGCAACTTTTACGTCGTAATGCTGTTACAACGCAGCTATTACAACGCAGGATCCATTACATCGGATGCCATTACAACGCATGGCATTACATCGCAGATGCTATTACAACGCATACCATTACATTGTAAGTATTGGTAAGTATATAATTTTTTTTATTTTATTTAATATTATATAATTGATTTAATTATTATTAATTATAAATAAAAATAAATAAAAATATTTATTTATGTTTTTAAATATTATAAATTAAATTTATTAATTTAAGTAATTTTTTTAATAAGTATGAGTATAGGAGTATATGTTTTGGTGTACTGAGGTATATGTTTTGGGGTGTTTGGGTATTTTTATGTTTTAGGGCAGGGTTTGGGTTTTGGGGTACAGGGGTGTTTTTAGGTTTCAGGGCTAGGTTTGGGTTTTGGGGTACAGGGGTGTTTTTAGGTTTCAGGGTAGGGTTTGGGTTTTGGGGTACAGGGGTGTTTTTAGGTTTCAGGGCTAGGTTTGGGTTTTGGGGTACAGGGGTGTTTTTAGGTTTCAGGGTAGGGTTTGGGTTTTGGGGTACAGGGGTGTTTTTAGGTTTCAGGGTAGGGTTTGGGTTTTGGGGTACAGGGGTGTTTTTAGGTTTCAGGGTAGGGTTTGGGTTTTGGGGTACATGGGTGTTTTTAGGTTTCAGGGTAGGGTTTGGGTTTTGGGGTACAGGGGTGTTTTTAGGTTTCAGGGTAGGGTTTGGGTTTTGGGGTACAGGGGTGTTTTTAGGTTTCAGGGTAGGGTTTGGGTTTTGGGGTACAGGGGTGTTTTTAAGTTTCAGGGTAGGGTTTGGGTTTTGGGGTACAGGGGTGTTTTTAGGTTTCAGGGTAGGGTTTGGGTTTTGGGGTACAGGGGTGTTTTTAGGTTTTAGGGTAGGGTTTGGGTTTTGGGGTACAGGGGTGTTTTTAGGGTTCAGGGTTGGGTTTGTGCTTAGGGCTAATTAAATTATATTTACCATTTATAAATGAATTAAAATATATTTATTAAATTAAATTAATTAAATTATATTAATTACATTTTTAATTAAATTAATTAAATTAAATAAATTATTTTAATTAATTTAATTTCATTACAATTTTAAACATATTTAAATTAAAATAATTTCATTATATTAATTAATTAAAATTAATTACAATTTTTATTAAAATTAAATTAAATAAATAGATTTAAATTTATTAAATTAAATTAATTACTATTTTAAAATGTATTTTAATTAAATTAAATAAATTAAATTAATTAAATTAACTTAATTACATTTTTTTTAAAAGTATACTTACCTATACTTACGATGTAATGCCATGCGTTGTAATAGCATCTGCGATGTAATGCCATGCGTTGTAATGGCATCCGATGTAATGGATCCTGCGTTGTAAAAATTCCGATGTAACGGAATGCGTTGTAAAAATCAGCGTTATAGTGACACCAATCCAGATTCAATTTTTGAATTATGATGTTACACGAAAAGCTTAGCAATGGCATGCTATCTCACTGTATGAATGTAACCCACTTGTGGATAAGATTTTAAATCTTGGTTTAATACTACCGCACATTTAAAATAGCATGGCATAAACTATACATGCAACTAGGCAGAGTGTATTATGGCATTTATCTATTAGCATTAAGAACTAATCATTGTGTGTAAAGCCAATTTTCTTTAAGTCAAATAGTTCTAAAATAGATTATTTGAGAAAATAAGCATAGTTTTCTCAACAAAGTTACATTGTATTGTTGTCAAAATGAGGAAATTGAATTTGGCATCTTAGTAATAAATACGTGAAAGTGGTTTTATTAGTACACTTAGATATAGGAAGCCTACCTACTTTTCTTCTTGGTTGAAACGTATTTTAATCTAACAAGTCTGCTCATGCAACACAAAGTCCACAAGATTCGTTTTACTGTTGAACAATAATTTAAGACACATTTATTTGGGTTTTTATGGGCCATTAACTCATAAAAATAATACTAAAGGTTCAGTCGTAGTGTGCAATATAGACTCCCACCAATTCGACACCCACGTGTCTGTGTTTTTCATTTTTGTATAAGGAATCCTACAGTATATTCAAACTAGGCAGTGTTGGGAAACCAGCTGTCATCGTCTATCCTGACAGCATATATCAGTAATTAATGTCCTTCTTTGAAAGTCTCCTTTAGTATACTTCTTTTAAGTTATCTATAAAAACTGCATTCGAAATCACCCTGCTTCCCCTTTGCATCTGACAATGATGTAAAAGCTGAAGCCAGCAACTGTGCCAGAGCCCATAACATGCTCTTTGACAGAAATACCACTTCTTTTAACCAAGATCTAACATTTTCAATATCAAGGGGTTGGTTGTCAACTTAAATCCCCCTCTCTGTACACAATAAACAAATGCCATCTTTGATCTGCAATGCAGGCGTTTGGTGGGTTTTTTCTTTACCCTGTGGGTTAATAGGAGTTACAGACTCTCGTTATTCCTCTTCCCCCGGAAGCACTCCAGAGCTGGGGCCTTCATGGAACTCAGTCTTGGCATGGGTGCACAGCTTAGGACTGCAGACGCAGGATCAAATAGGCACAATATTAACAGTTAGAAAATACAGAGGTTTGGCCATTTTCCAAGATAACTGCCACAAAGCACAAGATATGAAAAAAATGAAATTTGTCTTTAAAGAAGACCGCTGTCCAGAATGCCCATTCTGTGCTGATTGATGCTCATGATGACGCTGCCTGCAATCAAACCATCATATCGTTTTGTGATTACAGTGATACTTCGAAAAGTGACCCCTTCTCTCATTTCACTTCGGTAAATGTTCTTTATTTTCCACCTAATTGCCATCTCAAAATTGAATCGTCATTCCATTAATCCCTTTGTACGGGTTTCAGTTTTAAGCACATTACAGTTTCATGGTTTTAAGAGAATGTGCCAATTTGAATTCATAGTAACAACGTGATGGGTAATATCAGAATGCCTATTTTTCAGTGGAACAGAACCACGCTCCAAAACGATTAGGCCACGGGAGGCAAAAGATTCAGAATATGCACACGTTTGTCACTACAGCGGTTTCACTATTAAATCGAATGCACCCTCCGTTAATGGGCTGCCCATGTGTGTGTGTGAGTGTGTGTGTGTGTGTGAGAGAGAGGGAGGTGCGGTCCAGTTGCCCCCCCCCATCCCCCGAATTCTTTCTGCTAGTTTGAGCATCAGGAGTTGTGGACTGTGGAGCCCCACCTTTCAGAGTCAGTGCCAATCAATCAGCTCCAGGTCATCAAAGTACCACACATGATACATCCACGGATTGGGGTTTTGTGAGAGACTTGGGCAGTTTTTTATTTTTTTTTATAATTCTCTCAAATGTCTGTGGCTGAAACATGTTGTGCCCTTAGCTTTAGTTCAGAGATCTGGGCACAATGCCCACATGGCCAGCCAAAAAATGGCTCGGCACTCACACAAAGTGGTTGATAGTGTAGGGCCTGCAACATTAGCAGTCACCATGTTGTTTCTGCTGGATGGTCATTGACCCTGGTGCAGGCCCATTCTATCACTTAGACAAGGGTGTGAGCACAATGCATGCCATATAGACCTGTTGAGCTAGAGCAGAAGTGCATAGAGTGTGTCAGATGTAGTATCAGTGCCTTGGGAGTGTAGATGCAGAGGAAAGAGTAAAAATTGGAGGGGAATGTTGTTCCAGGTCTTGGCAGCGAAGCAGGAGAAGGAGCAGCCACAGCTGTGGCTATGACAAATGCGGGGGCTGTGTGCAAGGGGGAGTGAGGTGGTTGTCTAGAGGGTAGGTAGAAGTTCAGTCAATGGCTGAGGAAGGTCATTGAGGGCTTTGTAGGTGTATATGAGGATCTTGATGGGGATCCAGTGGAGGTCTCTCAGGTGAGGGGCGATGTGGGTTTGTTTGGGAAGGTCTGTGGCATTCTGTATGGTCTACAGCCTTCTAAGGAGCTGGATTGGGATACCGGCGTAGAGAGAATCACCATAGTCAAAGCCGCTGGTGACGAGAGCCAGAGTGACTGTGTTTCTGGTGCTGGCTGAAATCCATATGAAAATTCTGTGTAGTATGCGAAGAGTGTAGAAGCAGGAGGAGGCGACTGCATTGACTTGTAGTTTCATGGTCAGTTGGCTGTCAAGGAAGATGCCGCGTTTGCATGCATGCACAGTCACTGTTTGTGTACGTCTTAGTTCTGCCAGCCACCAGCTGTGGTACCATGCAGGGGTGTTCTTTCAGAAGATCAGTACTTCAGTTTTGTCAGAAATGAGTTGGAGGCAGTTGTCTCTCATCCATTTGGCTACGGTGGTCATGGCATTGCAAAAGTTGGTTTTGGTGTAGAAGGGGTCCTCAGTGAGCAAGAGGATGAGTTGAGTGTCATCTTTGCATGAAATTATGTTGAGTCCATGGGTTCTGATGATGTCTGCGAGGGGGGACATGTAGATGTTGACCAGGGTGGGACAGAGGGATGATCCTTGAGGTACGCCGCATATTATGTCTTTGGGTGCGGAGGTAAAGGGAGCCAGTCAAATGTTCTGTGTTCATCCTGTGAGGAAGGAGGCGATCCAATTGAGGGCATTTTGCTGTATGCCTATGTTGTAGAGTCTGTTGATTGGGGTGTTTTGGGAGACGATGTAAAAATCAGCAGAGAGGTCGAGGAGGATCAGGGACACAGTTTCTCTGCTCCTGCGGCATGTTCTGATGTCTATGGCGGCAGTCAGCATGGTCTCCGTGCTGTGGTTGGCCCGGAATCCTGATTGTGAGGCATCCAGTAGGTGGTTTTATTCCAGGAATTCAGTGACCTGCTGGTTGATGGCTTTCTCAAGTACTTTGGCCATGTAGGGGAGCGGGGAGTTCATACGATAATTTTTTAGATCACTGGGGTCGGCAGAGGCCTTCTTTAGGAGGGGTCTGTTATATGCGAGTTTAAATCTGTCAAGGGAGTTTGCAGTGGAGATGTAGATGTTGAGGATGCTGGTGAGCTGCGTCCTGACTGGGTGTGTTGAGAGGTTGTAGAGGTGGTGGGGCAGGGGGTCTGTGGGAACCTGTAATCAATGGAAGACATTATGGTGGTGGTGGTTTGGCTGCTGTTTGCTGGGTGGCTGAGGTTGTTGGGGTTGAGGGTAGTGGGTTTGAGGTAGAAATTATTGTAGCTGTTGATAATCTTGATGTGGAAGTGGTCTGAGGGAGTGTTGCAGAGTTCTTGGGAAGGGTGAATAGTGTTCTATGGTGTTCTCTTTGGTTATTGGTTTGGAGAATTCTTAGACTAATCTGAAGAGTTTTTTGTGTAGATGCGGCAGAGTTGATACGGGTGATGATGGCTGCTTTCTTGGCTTCCTTGATGAGCCTGTGATATTTGCTAAGGGCTGTTTTGTGAGCTGCTCTATCAGAGTGGTTCTTAGTGGTGCACCATCATTTTGCAAGTTGGTGGCAGTTGCGCTTGGTGAACCTGAGTTATGGGGTGTACCAGCTTGATGTGTTCGGCAGTCTTGTTGTGTTTTGTAGGTTTCAGTGTCGGGGTCGTCCTTGATCCAGGTAGCGAAGTTCTGGATAGCCTGGTTGAGGTTTATTGAACCTCGGGTTGGAGGATGGTGAGGACCTGTGACCACTGAGTTTCTGTGTCCTTGCTCCAGCTGTGGTGGGGGTGATCTGGTGCCTGGCGATGGTGTGCTGGACATCGGCGATGGTGAAGTGTCCAATGGTGTGGTCAGTCCAGGTGAGTTTTGGGGTGTGGCTTGTGACAGAGTTTGACATTTTGTGCCCATCCAATGTATAACAATATGGACCAACAGGGAATAATGAAAGCATGGAAAATGTGTGCAACCTTGGTACCAAAGAGATGGTACCTTGGTATAATGTTGATCATTCTTGGCTTCCTGTGGACATCATTTGAATATTGGTGCCCAACTATGTCATAATTGTGGCCATGGAATTTCGTTTTGTAATACTTGCAATATTCAGGGCATTCTTAACTTGATGGACCCACCCCTGGTACACTGGAAGTCTCTCCTAACATATTTTTGGTGTCACTGGCCTTTTGGAAACTATTATTGCATAACAGTATCATGAAGGTATCTTTTGCATATTTTGAGCTTTCCTGGAATTATGAAGCTCATCCCTTTCATTACAGTGGCACTTAACATAGTGTGGGCTATCTTAAAATAGTTACGGCTATCCCTGAGGGTATGATGGACATCCCAGGAAGATCATGGTGACACATGGACGGCAAGGTGGAAGATGTCATGGTGTGGTAGTAGTTGATGTTAAGCTTGCGCTGATATTTGGGGACAAACAAATGTTTGCAACAAATGAAATGGTAACATTTCAAAACAAAAGTGTTTTTCATGAAAATGAAAAACTTTTGTAAGGAGAATTGAGTTTCTTACTCCATTTAAAAAAATAATAATTATGTTTTAAATCGGCAAACTGATGGCTAGGCACACAATTAGTGAAATCCCAAACTACTATTAGTGATGGTTGTTGAGTGGTAATTTTTGCAGGTTTTGAGGCACTTATTTCTGATGTTGTTTCTTGTGCCACTGAGCATCTATGTTATTTCATTATTCTTCTAGGTACATTTAATAATTTCGATCATTTTAAAGAAAATACTAGTGCTGTATGATGTCTGAGTCAGTAAAATATTGCGTAACTTGCTTGTTATTTTGTTATAAAAGGTGTATGCAATTATAGCACTGCTGAAAGCCTATTACATGTGTCCCTCTTTGGTGTTTGTGGCCAGAAATTGTGAGCCTATGTAATTTTTATATTTCCTCCTTTGCCCCTTCCAAGTAAATTCTGTCATTGCACAAGTATAAGAATTTAGTATCTAGGACATGGTTTGGAAACTAAAAAGTAGAATACAAAGGTTAAAAAAATAAGGTATATTCCACTGGAAATATGATTAGTCATGTGCAAATCACATGCAAAGATTTTTTTTACCAACATTTAATAACAAGGACTTTATAGCAATTTTTTAGTGTAATTTTGCTTAACATTCACCAATTTGTAATCATTTTGTCAAAGCTTTCTCGGGGAATATTACAAAAAGTGAAATAACAGCAGAACACTCCAGGTGTATCGTATTCTCATGGTTTAATGAGGATCGATTGCCCAGCCAACACGTGTTTCGTCAGGGTGTGAACCCACGACTTCTTCAGGGCTAGAAGATGCACAATGACAAGGTCTCAAATCTACAACATGTATTGAATTTCAGACGTCAAGTGACTTTCGTGTAATTACACCCTGGGTGACAAACCAAAATTGTGTGCACCACCAAATCTGATGTATCGGTCCTATAAGTGATGAGTGGACCAGTGTGATGAAGGGATGTCAGGTGACATCCTAATTTGGCTCACAACTTTGCGCTAGCTTGGGCTGATTAATGATGTAAGAGTTTACTTTAGAGAACTGAAGTTACTTAATGCTATAGCTAGAGAGTCCAATCCTTCCATTGTCCTTCTGTGAAATAGTGGTGGATGGATAATAGGTTTACTCAGTATTAGTTTGTAACGGTCTGCGTGACGCCTCCTCTGTCACTGAATGCTGCTTACCCTAGTCCTCCATAGGACCTTTTGTAGTTTGTTTACTGAGTGGTAGGATTAGCATTGTCAGTCAGTAGCAGAACAACAGATGACGCAACCAAGCAACAATTTGGTGTATGCACACATTTATGCATGTGTCCTCCATCTCATCTATGTATTTTTGAAGGCAAAAATAAAATGGAAATGCAGACTTACTGAACAATTGGCCCGTCTGGAATAGGTGGTGTAGGTCAGGTGGTACTTAGGCTTAGTTAGTATTCTGGAATCAGAATGATTATGGAACATTTGATTAGTGTTCATAATAAGTAGACGGTCAGTGAATCCTGCAAGCCAGCAGTCGTTTTGATTAGATAGATCAATTTTATTGCATTTGCTGTTTCCTAAATGTTGTTTGAGCATTTTTTTAATGATTTATTTGTTTCACAGCACTCAATAATGTTTGTCTCTTTTTTATTATTTCTTTCATGATCAGCACCTAGGGGCAAGAAGACGAGGTCCGACGAGTCGGCGGGACAACCACCAGAGGACCGCTCCTTTACGGATGGTCCTGCTGGTGGCCCTAGTAAGTCCTCCAGTGGTTATTTGAACAATTATATTTCCCTAACTTTTAACGCACCTTCTTTTTTCCGAACTATTAATTACGGTTCCACTTCCTAATTCAATTTTTTACAAAAGCTTCTTTGACCTTGACTATCTGTTTCCAAATTCTGGTTATCCCTGCCTATAAGTTCCTTATAACTGCCTATGATATGCCTCTCTATACTACTACTATTAGTCTGTCTGTAGCTAAGTTTGCCCAGTTGGCCATTCTTTATTTAAGATTTTCTTTTGAATAAAACTCAGATAGACCAATAGCTCTAGCCACTGATTCCACTCCTGTCCTTTGGATTGTCCTCTTTAATCTCGAAGCTTTGACAATGCCCACCAACAAAATGCCCAACAAGATTTTTGACTAGTATTTTTGTTAGGATAGTAGTACATACTACTACTATTGTGGGGATTCTGCACAGCCACATACAGAATTATGCACAAGAAAATAGGATTTTGGTGTTGGGAGGTTGGACCTTACTCACACCTCAGTCAGAACTCAGAACCCACAATCCCCTCACCGACTAGCTAAAGTGTCTCATTAGGTCCCGGACCCCCACACGAAGATGCCCAATGATAACACAACCCAGAACATAACACCCTTTCGCTCACTCACTCGTGTAAGTCCACAGCGCCACACCAAATACCACAGAGTCTATGTGTAAGTTCAAAGGGTTTATTTATTTTCAAACAACAAGCTTTGTACGTTGTTCTATGCAATTACTACAGCCAGCTCCAACATGCAAGATTGCATAAGATTTAAAACAGTAAACATTTGTAACAACAAGTGCATGATAGGAGAAGACAAAGAAAAGATCTGTGTGAATTCTGGGAGACCCCTCACTGTTGAACGTAGAAATACTGGTTACTTGCATTGTCGCGTTAGCTCTCCAAATGTATGGTTTACTTTGTAGAAGGCAATCTTCTGCCTTTTATGAGAAAAATGGTGGACGTTAGACAGTATAATGCAATTATGCAAGCATTGCGCAGTCATGCCAAAAAGTGTAACATTATGGC
This sequence comes from Lissotriton helveticus, assembly GCF_964261635.1. NCBI lineage: Eukaryota > Metazoa > Chordata > Amphibia > Caudata > Salamandridae > Lissotriton > Lissotriton helveticus. The sequence goes on along the minus strand of NC_136061.1, from coordinate 871,673,558 downwards.
TAAGCAATAGGAACTAAACAAACCCCATAAAAAGTGGATTGTTTTTCGACCTCTTCACTTGTACGCAACATACATGTGGCCTCAAAGGCATCTTACTGCACAACAAGCTGCAAGGTAACATGCGCGAAAGAGTAGACATGAATCTAAAATGGTTACATGGCTCAGGCTAACTTTCCAAAGAGTAGAGTAGGAGTAGAGATGACCCTAGGGACCATAATACTATTAATGTCTGTGTACTGAGTCTACTCTAATACACAATTTGGACTACTGATGATGTATGTTGTACTTTAACTGTTGTTTCAATCTTCCTAGAAAATGAATAAAATAGGGGGAGGTGTACAGGCATCTAAAATTGTGTATTTTTATTCTAGGCGTACTACCAACCATCAGTGCCAGTGGGGCCAGCGGCGATGGTGATACTGCCGTTCCGGAGGGTGCAGGAGATGCGGCACCTGCAGGAGCTCCAGGGGAGGAGCCAGCAGCAGTGGTCGGTGTTGGTAAGTTATATTCATTACTTATTGGCATTACTACTAGCTGGAAGGGGAACACTCCACTCACTGTACTGTGAGACTTATTTATTAAGTATGAACTTGAAGTTGTAGTGAACAATATACAACGGTTGAAGAAGACACCCTTTATTTAGCATTACCAATGCATTAGCTAGCAATAGCATTACCAGTGTGAGTTGAGTAACCAATGGCCTCTTCTATCTGACTTAAACGCAGCTGTGAAAGTTTTTGGAGAAGACTAAAAGTCAGATCAGATTACCTTGATGGATGTGTTGAACAAAAAGGGAAAGAAGGGTTGAAGGAGGAAGGACGGGCGAGATGTGGTACGACTAGCAGAGAAGGATATTTTGGAAGCAGCATGCAGGTGGCTGATAGGAATCAGATGCATGGGTTGTTGAAGGATGTTTGGAAGGTGGAAGAAGATGGCTGCCTGGGTGGGCGACATTGTATGGGTGGATAGTGGATAGCAAGAATCATCAGCGGTGTTTGTGTCAAACTCAAAGCCAAGGCAAGGAAGGAAGGTGTGGACACAAGGGTGGTTGTTGGTGAAACCAGCTAAGGTTTGTTAAGCGATATATAACAAAAGAATGATAGACATTTACTTAAAGGATGGATGCCTTGATGTATTCATCATAGATAACATAGGTGAAGACTGTCACTGGATGCAGACTAGAGTCTCACTTTGAAGAGAATGTAAAAGAAACTACGCCAGAGTAGCAAAGCAGAGGGTAATATTTACCTAAAAGTAGGATTTTATTTCAGAATACAGTTGATGACTCAGTAGTTTGCAAGCACATCATATATATATTATCAAGCGCCTTCCTCTGACTCCAAGGACCACTTCCTACCTATGTTATTTTTTTTCACTTGAGTCAGCCAGCCTGCAAAAGGTGGTGTATCTGTTGGTTACACAATGAACAAAGTCCCTTATGTAGTAGCGGTTGGAGGTGGGAGTGCTGGCGGGCGGTGATGTAAGGAAGGGGAGGGGCAGAGTGGGGGGTAGTAATCTGTGGATTATGAATGCAGTGCTCACAACTAAATTTGTTTTATTTATTTAAATATTTACTTACCAGTAATTATCTACAATTCATAGTTTGCTCTCCCCACCCTGCCCCTCCCCTTTCCCACGTCACTGCCTACCAGCACTCCCCTCACCTCCCGCTACTGGACTGATAGGTTATTGTTCCATATAAGCAATGATCATTGGATCAGAAATATAATATAGTAATCTGCCTTTTTGTAGTAGCCACAGTACAGTGTAACTGAAATTGAGCAATTGCCCTTCATGTAACAGAGAGAGTATGGCTAGTGCCACCCGTAATTTAAAAATACGAGCTTCCCCACCTGCAGAGTAGTAAATAAAAGTAACAGGAGTCTGTGTATTGACTCGTATGTTGGTCTTGGATGCAAGCTTAGCTGACTGAGCTAGCATGCCGGCTACAACAAGGTTATGTAATTTAGCTAAACTAGAGATAAGAAAAAGACTGTTGTTCTGTGTACTGGAGTCCATCCATTGTACTAGGGCAAGTATAATGCCGGAAAAAAACTCCAGCAAATGTTATAGGCCGAGGAAGCGGGAGGATAGATACTTACCACAAATGTTATGTACTGCGCTTGATAGTGCTACTGTGATTGAATTGATTTTGTGGTACTGTTTTGCTAAAAGTATTGGTTACACAATTCTGTTTCTTTCTTTATAGATACTCCTTCCCAAAAACCAACGCAGAAGGAGTTGGCAGCCAGTGCCCGGCGCTGTAAACTGGAGGCCATCTGCGAAGAATACCGCCGGCTGGTGGCTCAGGCGGAGGAGGAGGAGGCGGCAGCAGCTGCAGCCTCTTCCAATGCCCCGGGCCCCAGCCAGGCTCCGCCTCCAGGAGTACGGCATCGCGGTCAGGCAGCCACCGACCTTTTTCAACAACTGCTTCCGCCCCCCCACATGGAGGCAAATGTAAGTGCCGGGCATTTCGCCAGAAACTTCTCCGGATGGCACAGCTCGAGGACCAGTTAGAGGAGCAAGTCTAAATCCTCGTGGACAAACACCTGAAAGCCCGCCGATTGTAGATGGACCCTGTTAATTTGTCCCTTTTTTAGTACTTTTGTTGGTGGGTGAGAAAAGGGTGTTGGGCTTTCTTATTTTTTGGACATTGGTTGGACTTGGACATTGGTTGGGTTAGGGAGAGGGGGAGGTGAGGTATGGGATAGTTTATTTTTGTTGGGGAAATAAATGTTATTTATTTATACTTACACATACGATGTTAATGTTTTGTTTGGGGGTTACTATTTCACGAATGTATGTACGTCACAAGGTTTCCTTGCAGATGCAGGGCAGCAGCCAGTGTTTGATTTAAATAATCTGCCAATTTTGTAACATGCAAACAGATAGATGTGGTACCCCTCACTGAGTTATATTTGTCTTACTAGTACTGCCAGTCGCTCCTCCTAGTCCATTATACATCCCAGCAAACTTATCTTACCTGTGATTGATGAGGATTAAGTTTGGCACAGCAATGTCTGCATGGTTTCCCAAGAGAATGGAGAAGATACCCTGGTTGTGGTGGTAGTAGTAGACACTGGCACTAGCATTTGCAAACAAAAAAAAAGAGACAGTCACTTGCCTGAGAGAGACTTTGGGAGTAGTATAAAAGTACAGTACATAAGAAGATTGCCAAACAAACAATATTGCAACTGCTAAACTAAACGAAAACATAATTGTGGCGGGGATAGCCTAGTACAAGAAGCTAAGAAGTTAAACTGTAGTTGTGTCGAAGGAGTGACTTAACACAATCATAATTCGTAAACTTTAATGCTGTAAATCCAATCAATGCAGGCAATTAATTATGATGTATTAGGTGGGTCCCTTTGGAAAACCATCTGGCTTGTACATAGACTGAGCATGGGTGGGCAAGCAGAAAAAGATCCTCGCCATGCCTCGTTGACATTTAATTAGTGTTGCTTTCACCACATCTGCCCCAGCAAGCCTGTGGTCAATTGTTTGTGGAAATTTAATGTAGTCACATCACACCTCAATATAAAATCACACAGCCCGGGGGAAGAGGGCTAGGGTTTGTTGAATGGATGGGAAGGGAGGTTTGGGTAAAGGTTTGACAAAGAAAAAGAGTACGCATGGAAACAACAAAAGAAAAACAATCTTTGAAGACGACGATGATCCACTATCCATTAAATCTATAAAGGGAGAAAAAGGAAATGCATGCATGATGAAGATAACTTGATGGTTAATGAGTAGTACTTAACTACTACTACACAATTGGACAGTACAGGGAAGTAATATTATATGAAATTTGCCTTGCCTGTATGCCCTTAAAGAAACCCTAATTCCCTGCTGTCCCGGGCTGAAATCTGGCAAAGGAAATTAAAAGATTGTTGTATGGCTCAATTAGCAAACAATCAACAATACAACAACACACAGTCGTAAAATGATTGAAGAGAAAAAAGAAATCAAATTATTTAAAAGACGAATTATGAATATGATACTAATGCTACTGTATTATCCAGGTCCAATTGTGGAGTTGTATCTCGTCATTCATCCTAGTCCTGCCTTCCATGGACAGTGACTCTGCACAATATTCTTGGGTGCCACTGGCTGGCTGTTGCGTATTGGTAATGTAAGTGTGAGTTGTTGCTCCAAGTATAATAGCACAGGGTAAAGGCCATCCTGTAAGTGTAGATGGAAAAACAAAAGGGGTAATGAAAAATAAATTAATTTAAAAAAGCATCAATTCCGAAGTAGTGCAAGAAGACAAGACTCTTGAGCGAGAACACTTTCAGACTGAGGAGGCTTGGATACATTGTGTCACCTCTAGTACTATTTATACAGCATTAATCTACAAGAAGAACAGGACAGGAGCCAGCACAGTAGAACAGGCCCACGGCACCGGGCCATGAAAGCCATTTACCTTACATTTTGACATAGCCAGACAAAAGGCATATACAGCAACCTAGCATTTTCCAAATCAAGTGACTAAATCAATGCGCCACTGTCAGTCATCAACATACCACTATTCGACTGCATGGACATGTAGCCTAGGTATGCTGTGGTTCTTGTTGAATTGTTGTGTTTACCTTTTTATGTCAGTTCATGAAACACAGTTATTCCATCAATCATCTCAGATCCAACTGACTGACTGCGCGCAAAGATAGAATGGTCATCATCATGGTGTGGTATGTGTACGTGTTGTCCAACACCAACTCAGTCTGTAGTGAGTGATTCCGATTAAGTAAGTCCAGACTGCACCTGCAGTAGTAGGAGTACAATGTGGTTAGGAAACACTGACTCACTTGAGTCACATTTGCTTTGCATATTAACTACATCCAATGCAATGTATGGCATCATTCATAAATCATATGCCTGTCTTGCTCTTCTCTTTGGCTGTCAGATCAGAGATGCCGAGCCTTCTGAAATTGATGACGAGTTTACTTTACTTTTGGATGCCTGCTCAAGGTCTGACAGTGAAGAGTTGTGGGTGCCTGCAGACAGAGGTGGTAGCCTTAGGACAGTGATGAGTTTCGACTTGGAAACAAAACAGAAGATGGCTATAGTTACATATGTTTAACTTGTTATGGAGGGACTGTTAGAGGCTACATTATTGTACTATATTCTCCATCTCCATACAATGTCTGGCTTGATTGAAATGTATTTAGTGCGAGTCAGGAAGATGGAGCAGGACTATGAGGAGTGGAGTGGACAATTAAATGCACAGACGTGCAACTTCAATAGGTACATAAAAATAGGAGACGGTGGTGATGGATTTGTTGTGGTTTGATTTGAACCAGAAAGGCAGATATACACACACATACAAATAAAGGAAGGAAGAAAGTAACAATTTGAAAGCCTAGTTGTCAGGGAAGATTAGCTTGTTCTCAAACTCTGGTGGTTCGGACAGAAGTAGGTCATGTAACCCACTACATATGTCTTCGCAGTCGCTCTCCTCTTCCTGCTGTGATTCACGTATTTTGTAGTCGGGTGGTATGAAGTGCTAATTCATTTTGATCATGGTTAACCCCTCCATGCTTTTGGGCAAGAGACGGGTCCTTTTCACAGTTACAATATCACCAGCAGCACTGAAAACATGCTCAGAAAAGACACTTGCGACAGGACAAGCCAAATGCTTTATTGCCAGCCTGCTGAGCACTGGCCATTGGCTTCTTTTCCCATACCAATACACCAATTGGCTATGCTCCATGAAGACCTCAGTTGTGTCATCCAGATAGCCCTGGACCATCCGTTCAATGTTATGGGGTGCTCCGATTTGCTTTGCCTCTTTTGACTTTGCATCAGCAACGGACTTAGCCATCCCTTTCTGTAGAAACCAATCATTTATCATTTGGTTTGCTGTGTCTGATGGACCTGATCCTGTTGGTGCTGTTGTTGTTGTTTTTGGTAGTGTTGGTGACTGCTGGGAAGCAAAGACACTGCTCTCATGCTCTGAAGTAGAACTTGACTCTGGATGCTCTGTAGAAATTGCTCTGGCCTGGGGTGGCACTGGCAGGCCTCTAATTGAGAGCCATTCATTTTCTAAATCGGTGTCTTCCACAGCTATTAAAGTTTTGCACTTGCCAACATCCACTTCTGAAAAAGGAATTACTGCATTACTGTTCAGAAATAATTTGTACCGTGGGTCCAAAATTGTGGCAGTAATGTAATGTCGATGTGACACAATCTTATTTTGAATCCTTGTATTTTCAGATAAGCGGACGGCTAAGGCGTTCATCAAATAACATACATCTACTTTATTTTCCACACCTTGGTACGTTTCAGACACCTCCTTCAGCTGTTGCTCTAGCATGTACAACAATGGGATAGTTTGACCCATAGTACAGTAATCCCTGCTGACTGCACGTGTGAAGACCTCAAAAGGAAGTAGCAGCTCTGTCAGGCATTTAACGAGGTCCCATTGCCCCATCTCAACGGTTATGGCTTTCACAGTAGGATTCCCTAATCTCATAAGCATTAAGTGGTATGTACTGCTGAAACAGATGATCAAGCATGCAATAAGTTGAGTTCCAACGTGTTGGCACCTCCTGGTTGAGTGCTTTGACTGATATTTTATGCTCACGTTGAATGGCCCTCAGCTGTTTCCGGGCTTTAAATGAATGGTTGAAATGTGTGCATATTCTTCTGCGGGTAGTCAATAAGTTGCTGACTTTGCTTTATTTTTCAGGAAGTCTTAAACAACAATGTTAATGCAGTGTGCCAAACATGGGACGCTGAAATAGCTACCATCTTTCATGGCCTTAACTACATGACTGCCATTGTCCGTGGCAACAAAACCAATGTTAAGCCCTCTTGGTCTCAGCCACTCAAATACATTGCTGTTAAACTCCAGCATTATGAGATTTCTCCATAGAAAACATGGCTACAGTTGCATGTTTGCGAGTGTCATGAAAAATCTCAGCAAAGTCAATGGCTGCAGATATCTTTTATCTAAAACCAGAAAAAGAGATCCAGTAATCAGTGGCTTGGCAACTGGTCCACATGTCTGTTGTCAGGTGGATACTCAGCACTCTATTTTAAGGCCTTTCCAAGCAATTCCAGCACGTCATGATGTAGTGCTGGAACAGCAACTCTGGCGAAATAGTAGCGGCTGGGAATCTTCCATTTTGGGCAGATGGTTGTCACAAATTCCAGAAAACCCACCTTTTCAACAAAAGAAAAAGAGAGTAGGTCCAGCGCTAACATTTTAGCCAGCTTCGCATTATACAAACGTGCAATTGGGTGGTTGCGTTCGTACTGTTCCTCCTGCTAAGTGTCTGGATTGATTGTACTCCTCAGGATCTGGATAATGCAAATAAGGGTCCACCTCCTGACATCCCCAAAACTCTAACTGAAAGTTTTACAGAGTATTAGGGCGATCAAGCAAGGGATTGGAAAGGGTGGGAACAGCAGGGATGAGAACCTGAAAAAAGAAAGTAACATAAATCAGAAACATAGACTACATAACAGTCTACTCTCATATAGTCTCATGAAGGAATATGCACACCTTATCTACCAATAGGATAAGCTTACTCTTGTAAGAACTTCAGACATAACAGAGCGCTCCTATTGATAAGACCTAGCAACCACAATGAACATACATTAACAGGATCACACATGATAATGTTACTTCATACAATCCCTTTTTCCTTTCAACCTCTAATTCCCCTACCCGCCTTGCTCACCGGTTCTCTGGGAATGGGAGGGATATCATAGATAAATGTCTTGAACCCATGAATGGAACAACAAACAAAGAAAGGTATTCAGATTGTTCCCCAAGGAAGCCTGCACTAACTGCAACTCAAGAATCGACAAAAGATCCCATAGAAAGTAATTGGGCGTCCAATTAATACAGCCTGTATTTAAGGCGCCGGGAAGAATCACCAAGAACTAGTGTAGGGCTTCCACGGTGTATATACCGCCACCTGCTACACTCTGCCAAAGAGCAAATGAAGAAGAAAGCAAATCAGGGTCTACGGCGGTTACGTCACTGCCTCCCGTAATGTTATCCAGACGAAGGCATAGAAATTAATTAAAGGTGTCTGCGGTGTTTTCAGAACCGCTACCTTAGATGAGACACAATGCACGTGACAAACAAAAAAGGCGAGAAACAAAGGCGCCCGCGGTATTTCCAGAACCGCCGCCTGAGAAGGGTTTCCTTAGCACTCACCGTTGCTCTGCCTCTAACCGGATTACCAGCAGCTCCAAAACCCAGCCGCTACCTGGAAAACTGTCACCACGAACAATTCAGAATTACGTGCACGCATCAGTGTGGAGCGCGTCTTCTTGTAGACGCGATTCCTCTCCCATGACCTTCTGGGAGTTGTAGGATTAATTACTAGGCAAGCGCTACGCTGTATGATTCCTGACACTAAGAATGGTACACTGCATGGTATTCCTTTCTGTTTGGCTAGACGCGGCACTTTTTTGCATCGCAGTACTCCTTGGTGTCTCAGGCTGACTCTTACTCATGTGCTACTGAAGATGTTGCTGATGCTGAGAATGTGGGCGGTACCACTGCAGTGCTGGGGACAGGGCTACTTTGTGTACCACTGTTAGAACCGGGACCACCGGCCCACTTAGGGTAGCATGGCACAGTGTGGGAAGGCTAACTCCAGAAGGCCATTGTGACGTACTTGCGCAGCACACACTACAATACCCCAGTGCAAACCTACCAAAAATGACACCACACCGTCTTCGTTAAATAGAAAATAGAGAGGCTTTATCCTTTTGCATTAAAAAGGGGGTGACGTTTCCAATAGTTAATAAATTAGGACTTTGAGCATTCTATTTTTGGATTAACTGCATTAATTAAAAAGCACATTGCATTGCATTACCTCACAGTAGTCAAAGAACCAGGTATTTAAATACATTTAACTAGGCATTCAGCAGGTAATTATATTACGCATAAATCAACAGGTACATGCAGCAGTTAAAACCAAGCAGGTAAGTACATTAATTATTAAATTAGCAGGTATATGCATCAGTTTAGATCAAGCAGGTAAATACATTAAGTTTTGAATTAGCAGGTATTTGCATCCGTTTAAATCAAGCAGGTAAATACATTAAGTTTTGAATTAGCAGGTATTTGCATCAGTTTAAATCAAGCAGGTAAATACATTAAGGTCAGAACATCAGTGGTTCTATATTCTAGTTGCGCTGTCGTCTCCCAACTCCTGTGCAAGAAAGTGCTTACAGATGCTTAACTTCAGGGGGGGGTCTGGCACCCACTCTCTTCATATGAGCCAGTCACGCTATCATGAAGGAGAGAGGATCAACTTAGGGGCTCAGTTCTTGGCAGCCCCATCCATTGCAGTTCCCCTGAATGACTCCGCTTCTTCAACCCCACCCTCAGTTAGGCCTTTCCCCGATACCTCTGCGCCCGTCTGGTGCTTCTGGTACTCTCCACGGGCGAGTCAGCAGGGCCGATTTTCCCCTGTCCACCTGCTCAACCCTTACACCACTTTGCCTGAGGCGGGGGCAGGGGCATAGCGAAGTCGTGACGCAGCCACAACAGAGACCCCACCGCGAGTGGGCCTCCTCTTGCTTCCTCTCCTGCCCTCTGGAGAGACTGGAGGGCAGTTGGTTCGGCCTCTTGAAGGGCCGTGGTGGCTTCCCGTCTTATGAGGAAGCTCCGGCTTGGGCATGGAGGTGACGCGCTAGGCAGAACTCGGAGTCCGGCTGCTAAGCGACCCCGTCCAGCATCTCCCTCAGAGCCTCGCGTCGTTCCTTTTTTTTCACATGGCTCGACCCCTCACAGCACCCAGGCCAGCGGCGGTGAAATATTGGCAGCCTCAGCACTTCAGCTCTTCGGTGAGGGGGGGGTCTAATCAGTGTAGCGCTGGTGGAAAGGTGAATGACACGCAGACAAAGACAGCGCACTTATGACAAGAGCCAGACAGGAGGCAAGGGCAAAGGTTGGGTCTAAGCCTCACTTCAGGGGTCGTAGGAAGGGTCCCCTGCACAGCGTTCGCCCTCTCAGCATACAGCGCCAACCCTTCCTAGGTTCCCGGGGTTGGGTCAAGGTCACTCTCACCAGCAGTCCAAATGGAGCAGTCCTCTTAATGCGGGGACACACTGGGGTGTTGCTCTCTCTGATCTTCTCTCAGACAGGGCCAGATCAACAGGTAGGAGGGCAGCACCCTCAGACCAACACGCAGCCCCTAGGAGCAGTCAAATTAGCCTGTGACACAATCCTCCTGACGCTATAGTCCGCACTCCAGCCAGCCCAGAAGTGTGACAAGTGGCAATCCAGTATCCTCCCTTATATAGCCTGGGCGCAGGTCACTAGAGTGGACCAGAAGGTTCTGGAAACCCCTAATGCTATCCTATGGGCTAGAGCTCTGAGGTAATTTCTGGCAGGCGACCATATTATGAAGCTCACCCATCCCACCATTTTAGAAAGGCGCACCTGTGCCTCAGCACTGATTGGCAGCGGTGAGGCGCCCGGAGACCTAAGGCCACACGAAAAATTGGTGGGAAAAAAAATGTGAGACAGAAAAGAGAAAAATAATAGGGGGAGTCCACCCAAAAGCTGACAGGTCTAACAACCACTACCAGAGAGAATGTATCCCTCTTCTTCTTCGTGTTCCACCGTGAGCAGACCATCTACTCCTTTATCCCCACCAACAGCAATGGTTCCAGTTTTTATGCGACGAAGGTGGTCCTCCCAGATGACTGCGTGATGTTTTTTCAGATGGGTCATTTGGCCTCCGGAACCATAGTTTGTACCAAGCTTACCACGACTAACAGAGGTATGACAAATGGAGCATATAGCACTGTTCTCCTCCTTTACGCTAACCTTAAAGAAGTCCCACACTGGGGATCTTTACTTTGGCCTCCTGCTAGAGGTGCCACTTCCAATGCCGGATGTCCTGGCATTGGAAGTTGAATGTCTGTTGAATTTGACTCTGTGGCTGTGCAGTACCACTACCTACTTCTGCTGAGGTGGTGCTTGTGCTGGCTATTGGACCCTGCCGGCCCTTTGCTAATGTAATTATGGAAGCTGGAGGTCTTGTTGGTGTTGCCTGTGTAGGAGGTATGCCTGCAGTCACAATCACAGACGCAGCCATTCTGGATAGGGTAATGATGTTGGTCTCTATGTCCTCAGGGCCGGGAGTGATCTTCGTGATAACTGGATCTTCATCATCATTATCATAATCCTACTGTTCTACATCATCCTCCATAAGTCTAAGGCTTTCTGGAACCTTCCATTTCCCTAGCCTGGTCTTGGGATGTGTCTTCCTCTCATGCTCAGATTGTTGTGGCTCCCAAGTGAGATCTAGGTCATCAGAAGGGATGCTTGGCGAAGAACTCAATGGACTAACCCACCTTTTCCTTGCAGGGGATTTGGGAGACAATGGATCTCCAGAATGAGTGACTTCCTCTTCTTCTTCCTCTGCATGAGGCTCAATTTCCTGAACTGCCCCTACTTCGGGAGGAACAACAACTACTATTGCGGGCGGTGGTTGCGGTTGTTGTTCACCACTTATCTGCTGTGTTCCCTCATGTGTTGATTGTGTACTACTTTGAGATAGGTCAGGCTCAGCATCACTGCTTTCCACCATTAGGTTGGCTACCTCTTCCACACTCATCTGCTTGGGCCTGGGTTGGTGGGTTGGGCCCACTGATGTGGAGGTGCAGCCCCCAGCTTGCCCCTGGACACCGCTGCTGCAGGCATACTTTTTGGTTTCCCAAAAAAAGGTTTAGGGTTCAACACCAAACTTATGTATCACTTCCTTCTTCTGTTCTTCCTTCTTCTCAGCAACTTTCTTGGTCTGGGAGGACCTGGTACCTGCTTTCTTTGGGCCCATCTTCTTCAGTTGTCAGCAGCACTCAGTTGCACAAGTTGCAGAGATGTCTGGTCAGGTGACACAACAAGTCACGCACAACAGCAGTACAACGGGCGATGATAACAGACACATCCTCCTCAGTTTTTTGTGCACCTACAAACAAAGAAGGCAGAAGAACATCAGTCAAACGTGGAATTTGTTGTGCTTTAATTTTAATTACTACTAGTGTACACTCAGTAAGAGTAAGAATAGCAAAGAACTAAAATACAAATGTAGTGGAAGTGGAACCTGTTTGTCCTTAATTTGTGCATCATGTGGGATGGATGCAGCATAAGGGACCTGCAGCTGGCAATGGGGATGGAGGCAGTAAGCCAAGAGGAACAATGGAAAGGCATACAGGCCTATGTGGCAAAAACAAAACAGCACACTACTACTACCACCACAAAATGGCCCCCAGCCACAGGGTCACTCATCATCACAGGCACAAGGGTAAGGCCTGGAAAAAAATGATCTCAAGCAGGCCTATATCCCTATATGGCCAGACAAAGGAGGATGCCTGTTAGACATCACAGCTTTAATGCAAAAGAGAAAATCTGCATGGCTAAAAAGGTTGGAAAGATACACAACAACAACACATACACACGAAACAAAGGCTTTTAATGAACAGACATCCAAAAAGTTAACTACACCCCAAAAACACATTTTGGAATTCAATCCAATGCCATCCATGCCCAAAATGATGTTTAACTTCAACAGACAACATAAAAAGAAGAAGTCATTAAGCACCCCCGATGAGTACCTCTGGGAGTCTGGGCCTACTGGCAGAATAGGCCACAAGTTTGGAGGCCTACGGCAAAAGCACGGTGGAAGGTCCCACAAAATGGCTGCCACCACATGGCCTGGTCACCCACAACAACATGAAAAGAGAAGACAGACAATGGTGGCCTATGGGAAAAGCACAATGCCTGGCTTCACCAAATAGCTGCCACCCACATGGTCAGCCCACCCAAAACAAGAAAGTACATACAAAGGACAGGAACAGGAAGTTGGAGTATCTGGGGAACTTCCTTCCTCTTTTAAAAAAAGTTAGAGAAATGAAAAATGACTCCATGCTTCAAGAACTACAACCAAATGACGACCTGATGAGTTTTTTTAGCAAAATGAACAAAATCATCATTTTCGAAAAGGTTTTATGAAGCTTGAGACATATTGCTCGCCAGATTGCAACTTCCGCATGTTCGACATCGCGAACTGTACAAAAAGTCGTTATCGCATGCACGAACACGCAGATTGAGTGCGCGATGAAGACAAAAATTGTAAGTTTGCATCGTCCCGCTGTGCAAAGTTACCAAAAGTACGCGAGCTGAACTCCTAGGGTTACATACTGACAGAAAAGCCCTATTTATTTAACACACATCCAAAAACTGAGATTCCACCCCAAAAAACACATTTTGCAAATCAATCCAAAGCCATCCATGCCATGCATAATGTTAAAATTCAACAGACAACACAAAAATAGTTGTTTAACTTTCATGCACCCATGATGACTGATGATGAGTACCTCTGGGCCTACTGGCAGAGTAGGCCACAAGCTTCAAGGCATATGGCAAAAGTACAGTGGCTGGTCCCACAAATTGGGCGCCATACATGGCCAGGCCACCCACAGAAAGTACATACAATGAACTAAAGCAGGTCTACACTAAGTATATGAACTCCTAAGGTTAACTATTGGCTGAACAGCACCTATTTAATTAACACACACCCAACAAGTGAAATTCCACTCCAAAAACACTAGTTGCAATTCAATCCAATACCATTCATGATGTTTAAAAACTTGAAATTCAACAGACACCACAGAAACATGATTGTACCCATGGGTACCTCTGGGCCTACAGGCTGAAATTTCAAAGAAATACAACTTGGCCCCTCATGAAAGTACAGGCCACCCACAAAAATAATTTTTGAAAAGGATGAAAAGCCCAGAAAACTGTAGATAAAAAAAAAAACAATCAAACAAACATGTACACCAATTTTCCAACTTACTTGTAAAATAACATTTCAAATCCAAAAGTCCTCAATAAATCCAATCCAATGATATAATGCAGCAGACATACACAAAAAGTGATCCTTCCAGCTCCAAATCCAAATGAAAGTGAACAGTACATGGACAAAGCACTGGGAAGAGCCTGCTGGACAGGAACAGGAAGTTGGAGACTCAGGGGCACTTTCTTCCTCATGAAAAACAGAGTAGAAAAAAAGAGGACTTCTTGCACAAAAGACTACAGCCAAATCACAATCTGAGGGTTTTTTCTGAGCAAAATGATCATTTTTTAGAAGGTTTTATCGTGCTCGAGAGATATTCTGTGCAAGATTGGAGTTTCTGTGTGCTCGGGAATGCGATCTTACCAACACTGCGTCGGTAGGAAGATAGCGCGTCCGAATGACGTGGTCGCGTTCACACAGTCGGTCGGGATTGTGCGGCCGGATTCCAAACCTCGTGGCGCACGCGACCGGGAGAGAAAATTTAGTTGGTGAACGCAGAATCACGGTAAGTTGTTACTGCGCACGCGAGAACGCATATTGAGCGTGCAAGGTAGAATAAATACTACACCACACTGTAGCTTGCGAAGTAATCTACAACTTCGAGCTCTATGCGAAGCGCGAAGTTGCCGAAACTTCGCAAACTCTGCGAACGGAGCGTAGTTTACCGCTCAGGGTTACTCTTGACTACTGACTAATTTACGGTGCAATCCAAGAAATCAAACAAAACACTGGTCTTCGAGACATGCCCAAAGCTGCTGCCTCTTTGCACATGCGTAGCAGTAGCAGCTGGTGACATGTGAAAGTGGTGAGGCGTAAAATCTGTGGTGTAGTACACTGCGGAGTGGGAGCGTAGCGAGCGAGACCGAACGACGTAAGGGGGGGTTCTCCCTACGAGAACATTTTGAAAAGAGAGTGGTGCATTTTCAAGCAAATTAAAGGAAGCAAGAAGGTTAATAAAGCAATTGTGAAAGTGCGGTTATCTCCAACAGCTCACCTTTTGCACTGCATGGCTAATAAAAATACAGCCTCATAGCCTGTTGCCTCTGGGTGCCATACCAGTTGCTGAAGACCCTGAAGCAGACATATCTCGTGCAAAAGGTGAGGCCCTATAACATGGCAAGGGAGAGGGCCTTTAACCACTGGTATAACCCGAGGCAGCTGGGCTGAAAAGCCAATATTACATTCAATCCACTGAGGGCGCTACATTAAAAAGGGAGAAACAGAAAGACAAACATTGGGAAGCTGGAGCTGAAGGCTTACACCTGCTAATATAATCCCTCAACCACTTCTTGCTTTTCATTGGAACTTGCTACATTCCGAGGCAGGAAAGAGTGATGTAGGCAGGCAAGATGGCCGCAGAAGGGTTGTGCTGAATGGTCGCACTAACCTCTCTCCCGTCAAACGCTGAGATGCGGTGTAATTCATAAAATACTAAGGACCCCGGATGGCCCTGGAGCGGTGGTGGCATGCCCAACTATTAACCTATGCCACGAGACACCCCGTCAGTGCGGCATTTAAAAGCAGCTTACTAGCGGAATTCCTCTGGTTAAAGGAAAAGCTCAGGAACCTTATGAGCTCCCTCGGATCTAAGAGGGTACAACATCAGCAGCCATCTAAAATGCCCCCGCGCCCTTCTAAAGTCGATAAGGGGAAGGAAAAACCAAAGGAGCAAGCGGAGGCGGAAAAAAATGCCCCAAACGAAGATGCAGTGTTCGCAGGGGGGCCGGTGAAGAACCCGGGGGCAATAAGGAAAGCGACGGCTCCACAGTTAAAGAAGAAGACTGAGCCACGAGTGAAAGCTAGCACGATTACTGGTTCTGACCTGATTAGCCCCGCGGAGTCACGATCCAAGACATCGGGGAAACCTGACAGATCGGAAAAAATCAACCTCAGGGAAACCCCTCTCAGGCAACCTACCTTGTCGGAAGTGTTCACGGTACGATCCGCAGGTCTAAGAGCCGGGAGCCCAAGCAAACTCGGCGATAGCAGTGAAAGCAGCGGTGGAGGTCTCCGCGATGGTGGAAGCGTCCTCGAGGACGCTGCAGACGCTCTGAACGCCAACTCTACCGTTGCTAGGCAACAGCTCAGCCAGAGCACCGTCAGCCACGCAAGCAGCGTTTCTGGGGCCCAGGATGCAGAACGGCTTCGCAAGGGAGTGACTCGATCCCAGTCTCTGTATTGGGAGGCATGACATTGATGGAACAGGTGGATCAACCCAGAAACGCATCCAAAGGTGAGATGGGAAGCGCGGACATGATGGGTGCAATTATGTCACTGGAAGCGGAGCTGCTCACTTCAAAAAGCCCCAAGGCTACATGGGGAAGCTCGGTTAGCCTGGTAAACAAAGAAACACGCACTGATGGGGGCTCTAGAGACCAGGAAGCATCAAAAATAGGTGATGTGGGCTCTGTTGAAGGGGAGCACTTTTACTCAGTAAATGAAGACTCTGATTCACTGCAGCCTAGCGAGGAAATCTCAGAGGAGGAGTAGGAAGACGCTGAGGAGGGTTCGTTCTCTGGTTCTAGCTCTTCAGGCGCTGATACTGGCAACGACACTACTCAGAAGAAAAGACTGCCAAAATTGAGTAGACAGTTGATGGGGGGAACGGAGAAGCGGTTACTCTGGGATTATTCAGCAACCTCCCAGACACATCAGGAAGAGGATTCTGCTGGGCCTTCAATAGACAGTGCTTCATTTGAGATTTTGTTTAATATGTTAAAACAAATGCAAGCCGAGGCTAGGGCAGTGAGCCAGAAAGCAAGGCAGGATTCTAAGAAAATACAACTGTCATTGAGGAAGACGAATAAGCTCTACGATGATCTTGTTGGCAGAGTCACGGAGGTAGAAGAGCGAGCGGGCAAGCTTGATGAAGATCTTGGCAACTGGCAGACCTTTAAGTCGACACAGGAAAAGATGTCAGAAGACCTCCAGTGGAAAATGGAGGATTTTGAAAACCGACAGAGACGTAACAATATTAGACTTTTGGGTGTAGCTGAGGGGTCGGAAGGGCAGGATACCAGGCGCTATGTGATTAATTTACTCAAGGGAGCATTCCCAGAGTCCCAGTGGCAGTGGGACAGGGAGATCCAGAGGGGGCACAGGTTCCCCTTCACTCAGAGAAAAGTTCACGGGGCAGAAGGAGGGGGTCAGGCGTCCTTTCCTAGAGCTATTCTAGTCTATGTAGGGAACTTTTTGTTACGGCAAGAAATCATCGAAAAAGCCAGGCCTGACAGTAAGAGATCTTTTGAGGGCACCACCTTCTTTGCCAGGCCTGACTTCTGCCATGTGACGGTTGAGAGAAGGTGGAGGATGAGGCAGATGATTACACAATTTCAGGCTTTGGGATTAGAGGCCTATATTTGTTTCCTGCCAAGCTGAAAGTAATTACGAAAGGGAGAGTCAGAATGTTGCTATCAGAGATCAAAGCACAGCAGTTCATGGAAGAGCTGAAAAAATAGGAAGGATAAGGAATAAAGAACAAAGTTGAACTGCTGGGTGGGTATAGCAGTCGCAATACCAAGAGCCACGTGGGTCTTATAAGGAATAAGGGGGTTTTATTTTTATTTTTGTGGGTTTTTTAGGGTGTTTGAGGGTTTTATTGAGGGAGGTACCAGCTGGAGGGTGATGGCGGGAGAGGGGTGCGACTGTCGCAGCCCAAAAACGGTCACATATAGGTCATTTCTGACCTATTTTCCTGTAGCGGGGGGAGATAGCAGGGGGAAGGGTAAGGGAGGGGGGAGGGGCTTTTAACACGGTTATAACTTTTGGTTTTCCAGGTTTGATAACGCACAGCTTCATTGGGTCCGGGATACAATACACGCAGTACAAACAGTGTATAAAGAATGCAGGTTGTTGTTTTCACATTTCTTTTGTTGCAAAGCGGTCTATGAGTTGGGACTTATCTGATGCTCTTTAATGCCTTGTATAATTGCCTGAATTAATGTATGCGGCCTCAATGATCCTAATAAGAGACTGAAAGTAGCAGGACTGTTGAGAACTCTGCAATTAGACCTGGTATGTCTCCAGGAGACTCACATTAAAGCATCGCAAGGATATCTTTTGGAACAGTTGGGGTTTGCCGTATTAGCTGCTAGTAAACAAGGAACTAGGACCAGAGGGGTGGCAATCCTGGGGAGAAGTAGGGATGCAGTGGTTCATAGGAAAAAGGAGGATCAATGGGGTTGGTGGGCCATAGTGGAAATATGTTTCAAAGGAGTAAGGTTTACCTTGGTCACATTATATGGTTCCACCGATGATGACCCTGAAGTCTGGCAGTTCATGGATACGGAACTTGCTCAGTGGCCAGAGCCCATTATATGTTGCGAGGACTTCAACATCCATGACCCAAAAAGTTAATTCACAGAATTGGGGGGGGTGCTACACAGGAAGAAAGAAGAGGTCATACAGAGCCCTGGCTAGTATGGTTCAGCATAATTCTTTAGTTGACCCTTGGGTGAAGTTACATCCCTTCATAGATGGTAGCACTTTCTTTTCTGCCCCACATAAAAGTTTGGTCAGACTGGATTATTTTTTAATTTCTAATTCTTTAGTTTCGGATGCACAGGTGGAAAAACAGCCCAGGATTATCTCAGACCATAGTCCTCTGGTGTTAACATTTAATATGCCTCCGGTCCAGATAAGGAACACGCAGTGGACTTTTGAACGTATCCTGTTAAAGGATGTGGCTTACCAGAAGCATATGGAAGCTTGGATAAAAAATTTCTGAGATACTAATAGAGGTACGGCGTCTCCAGGAGCAGTTTGGGATTGTTTCAAAGCTGGGATAAGAGGGGAGACACTGAGCTTTGTGTTGGCAAAACGGAAAAGGGAAAGAACTAAAATAGGTGAAATTCGGCAAAGACTAATTGTTGAAGAAGAAAATCTAGCTATAGCTATAAGACAGAATGTCTCACTGGAGCCCTTTTTGCTAAAGATTATATCTCTGAAAGGGGATGCTATAGAAGGTTTTTCCAGGAAAGCAGCCGAGAACTACCTGGCTAAGAAGCAGGAGGCGTTGAATTGAGTGTGAGAGTTGGCCATATTCTGGCAGTACGAACAAGGCAGCGTACAGCCGAGACTGATATTAAAGAAAATTCTGGATCCACAGGGAGATTCTGTTATAGATCCGGGTTTGATAAGAGAAGTCTTCAGGAATTTCTATGCTGAGTTATATTCTCTGGGTGATGAAAGGGGCCTAGCAGGGATAGAAAGGTATCTTAGCGATATTCTTTCCCCCTCTTTGTCTCCAGAGGAAAGGGAGATATTAGATGCTCCATTGCATTTGGAGGAATTTACTGGTGCTTTGGGTAGTCTGCCCTCAGGGAAGGCGGCTGGGCCAGATCAAATCCCGGTTGAATTTTACAAAGTGTTTCAGAGTGTACTGCTGGCTGACATGTTTGACATTATGTTACACACACAACAGGGTGGTCCACCACCAGAGTCTTGGGGCGGGGCGGATATTATAGTTATTGCAAAAAAAGGGAAGCCTCCAACGCTACCCGGCTCATATAGACCCATCACTCTGATGAACTCAGATGTTAAAATGTATTCTAAAATGCTGGCAAAAATGCTCACAGGGAGTATCGAGCATCTGGTAAGCCCATCACAACACGGTTTTATACCTGGCAAGGGCACTACTCAGCATGTCAGAATGGTGGTCACTATGTTTGACACTGCAGGGGCCCTGGGTGATCCTATCGCGGCACTTTTTTTAGACGCCAAAAAGGCCTTCGATACGGTCGCCTGGGAATACCTTTGGGCAGTTTTGAGGTGGAGTGGCACAGGTAAAGGCTTTGTAACAGCTATACAAGCCCTGTATAAAGATCCAACTGCGAAGATCAGAGTGAATAGGGGGCACTCAGAGGCAGTCAAAATTCAAAGGGGGACGAGGCAAGGGTGCCCAGCATCCCCACTGCTTTTTGCGTTGTACCTTGAGCCACTGTTACAAAGATTAGCAAGAAACGAAGGGATTCCACCAATGATACTGAATGGCTGTATGGTTAAATCTTTGGCTTATGCCGACGATGTGGCCATACTGACCCCTGATCCAGACACAGCTATCGTGGGGATCAAAGCGAGGCTTATCTGTTTGGACAAGTATCGGGTTATAGTCTAAATAAGTCTAAGACTCAGATAGTTAGGAATGGGTACACTAGGAGTACCGATACCAGGGTGGTTAGCTCAGCAACTTATCTGGGGATATCAATTTCCGCGAATTTGGATACTCTGGTTGAGATTAACATGGCTCCATTGCTGGCCAAAGTTAAAAAAGACCTAGAAAGAATGAATAACCTACATCTTTCTATGGTAGGTTGCACCAATGTTGTGAAAATGGTGATCTTACCAAAGCTTCTTTATTTGTTTAGATCGATTCCCCTATTCTTTGAAGCCAAATGGTTTAACACGCTTGAAGGTATTGTTAATAGGTTCATATGGGCTGATGGAAGAACTCGGAGGGCCTATAGATTTATGTCTCTACTGAGGAAAATGAAATTTTGCCTGACCAATGTGTCCCCTGCGTGTTCCCTATGTTACACATATGTGCATGTCACCCATGCATATTTCTCTTAGTGGCCTGAATCACAAGGCCTCTGCAATCACGTCCTGCTTTAGGATGCCAGTAATTAAGTCTCCCATGTAACAAAGTTAAGTTAGCATTTATGGCCCATGTATTTGCATTGTGCACTTTTAAATAAATCACGATGAAACCTTTTTGTGGTTCAGCCTGAGCCACTTTCTGAAATAAGGGTTTTTCATGACTCCTGACACACTGAAGGCTGCAGTTATGTATCTCTGACCTCGCATGCTTCTAGCTCAGCCGAAAGAAATCCAGCAAGGGTTGCCAAGACAGTATATTTTGCTTAACAGTTATCTGCATGCCCGGTGAAAAAGGTAAACAGAACCCGTCTGCTGAGATAGGGCCCAGCTTTTCTGTCTCTGTTTAAATGAAATTACAGTACTTGCATCTGTAAAAAGCTCACAGCCCCCATGTAATGAACGAAGAAATATATGCTTTTTCTGATTCTTAGCGATGAATAACCTTTGCTTCAGATAATACATCCCCGATATCAAGATATCAGATAGTACCAGATGTGCTGGTCGCCCTGACACTGAAGGCTTCTCTACTAGACTTAAAGTCAGCTCTCCTCCCAGTTACACGTCAATTGCACGTCATGACCAAGTTGCACACAAGTAGGGCAAAGTTCCAGCTGGTCATGCAAACTCCTCCTCTGTGTACCACCCACCTATGACACCTACCTATCACCTACCTATGACTCATAAAGTGTACACCCACATGTACGCCCACATGCTCTTATCTGTTCCTTTCTCTGCTCTGCGTTCCTTCCTACGCCCTATGTACAAGACAAAATGTATATATGTTGTTCATTGTTATTAAATGTTAGAAGACCCTTCCTGAACCTCAGTGGTGATGGAACAGATTCTCCCTTAACTCGAGTTATTGGAATAAAGCCCTTTTAACTTGGACACCACGGACTCTCTGCCTCTCATTTGATACATGCTAATTGTTAATGCCTAGAAATTATGCCAGGGTAATATTTTTATTTACCACATTAATTTGGCGCCCGAACAGGGAGGATTTTTGGTGAGGATTTAGGGAATCGCTTGGACTACTGTGATGCCAAATTTGAAAAGGATCTGAGCTGTGGAAGTGGTGGAAAAAGCATGTTTTGTGCGGAGGTGCGATTTGCCATGTTATCCAATGGGCGTTTTTCTGAAAATTGAGAAATTATTTTGGGGGTGTTCTAGGTGCGCTAGGGGCCCGGGGGTTGGATCAGCGGTAGAGGAGGTGGATGGCCAGGTGTGCTGAATTTTGGGGATTTTTGGCGTAGTTTGGAAGTGCGTTTTGGCACGATTTCATGACTGTGTAGCTCACATGCATGGTTACGTGAGCTGACACTAAAAGTCAGTGAGTATTTAGTTGATTGATGGTTTGATTTAACTTTTTCAGTGGTTGCTGGGTCTGCCTATGTGCTTTGTCAGTTTGCTGACTGAATGGTAACATCTTGCATGGAGAGTAAAGAAGTGTTCATTTAACATTCTATTTCAAATGCGTCCGTGTATTTGTGTAGGTTTGCCTTGGAACACTTGATTTAATGTGTTTTGACTCAGAGGTCGGTAAGCTGTAAATAAACCAGTCGGATTGAGATAAGGGTTTGCACGGAGGGTGCTTTAATGTTTTCACGGTTGAGAAGGAAATATAAAACAGACCCATCATAGAATGTGCTTTTAATTAGTGTAATGCAACCGTGTGTTGTTTTTTTTAAATTAAAATTTGTTCTACAAAATATACATTATTATTTTTTTCCAATGCAAGCTGCCCTTTAGTATAGCGTGTGACAGTTAATCCACTCAATTAGACAACATGGTTTTTTTTAACATCAATTAGAAAACATGGTTCTTTGAAAAATGATGAATCTGGCCCTTTTTAATAGGTAGAATAGAAGAGCTTGCACACTTAATTATGAAAATCTTGGTTCTGCAATGCAAAATTATGGAGTTTTCACATGTTATTTTCAAAAAGTAAAATGTGATGTGTTTCCATGTCATGTTCTGTTTCTTTTTTTTCCTTTGCAGCTAGTAACAATATTTTATGATATAATTATTTTCAAATGCTAGCATGTGTCTAGGTTACAAAAAAAAAATATGTCCTTATTAATTACTGATTTTAGGATGCTTTTTATCACGTTTTAAAAATTGCTTCAGTTAAGTTAGAGAATGTTGATTAGCTCCCTGGCATGGGTATAGATATGTTTTGAATTACAGAGAATGTGTTTTTCGACCTTGAGGTTGCCTGACTCGCAGGGAAAGATATTTTGTAAAGGGAGGGCTTTTCCCTCTTGGAGCACCGAGCAGTGCCTGTCTTGTTATTATTGGCCATTCCCCAATTCTCTTCCGCGGACAGTTATTGGCAGTCCTCCAACTGACTCAGGCTTCCTTCGCATGCAGATAAAGAATGCTTGCAATTTGACTAAGGTCTCTCGTCAGTAACTTGGCAGCTGTTCTTAGCTCTCAGAGTTTTGAAAGGGTGGAGGAACCGCCCTGTGGGTGACATCATGGTGAAGGGGAAGGCAGTGTAGAGAAAAAACTTGATGAGCCGCGGAGAAAATGTTTATAAAAGGTGGGGGTCAAGTTGCTCTTCCTTACAGCCAGCACAGAAAGCTTCATTGACTTCAGATAAGAGCATGCTTGCAAATGAATAGTTTTTCCCTCGTAGTGTAAACAGAATAATTGGCAGGAGTTTCGCTCTTGCAATGAGCCCTAGTATTTACAGTCAGGCATTAAAAAGACAGCTGGGACCTGCCCCTTGGATGCACAGCTGGGAAGATGCACAGCCAGGGCCCTGCAGCCCAGTCTCACACACCCTTCAGCCCTGGAGCTCAGTCTCAGTTAGAGCCCTGTGTGAGGTGCATCAGTCTCACCCCCCCGCTCTGCAGCTCACTCAGTTAGAGCCGTGCGTCCTGTAGTGCGGTCTCACACACGCTCAGTCTCATTACGCAGACAGTATTCATATGCCTCCCAACACTGCCCTACTACAGTACGTAGATGACATCCTAATTACAGCACGTTCAGAACCAGAATGCGCAAATGCATCACTGACAGTTTTACATTTCCCCTTCCAAGTTTCAATTCTGTGAAAAGCAAGTGGTGTACCTTGGACACTTACTTTCCAAGGAGGGTAGACAGCTGACACAAGCCTTTCATTCAGTTAATTTCTAGCCTTTCACAGCCCAAGACACAGAAAGAAGTACGTGCATTCATTGGCCTCACTTCATACTGTAGGCAATGGATTCTCCAGTATGCCTATCTAGCCAAACCACTCATACAATTGACAACACAGGAGGCAGCCACTTCGACTGTCCTCCCTTGGACACAAGAACATACCTTGGCATTTGAGGAATTAAAAAGAGCATTATGTCAAGCACCAGTTTTAGCGACTCCATGTTACAGCAAACATTTTATGCTGTTTGTAACTGAACGGGATGGAACAGCGTTATCTGTCCTCACACAAGATCAAGCAGGAAAACACAAGCCTTGCGCTTATTTTTCTAGTACCCTAGATCCAGTGGCCCAGGCTCTGCCTGCGTGCCTGAAATCAGTTGCAGCAACAGCCCTAGCCATAAGACAAAGTGACTCTATAGTGCTGGGACACCCTCTGACAGTACAGGTTCCACATGCAGTGGAGGTTCTCCTAAACAGGACACAGACACAACATTTGACTGTAGCAAGACTGACAGGATATGAACTGACATTATTTCAACCACACATAGAGATCAGACGTTGTAATATTCTGAATCCTGCTACACTTTTGCCTTCAAGTACAGTAAATGCACCACCACATGACTGTGTGGAAGTAATGAATATAGTGACAAAACCAAGACAAGACCTGACAGATATTGCACTTCCAGACCCAGACTTAACGCTCTATGTAGACGGATCATGCATGAGAACGAGTGCAGGAGAATTAGTAGCAGCCTATGCTGTGACCACTGCTACTAAAGTCATAGAGACACAGAAAATATACACACTATCAGCACAAGCAGCAGAGCTCATCGCTCTGACACAAGCCTGCATAAGAGCTAAGCACTTGAAAGTAAACATTTATACTGACTCACAATATGCTTTTGGTGTTGTTCATGATTTCGGGGTACTTTGGAGGGAGAGAGGTTTCTTGACCTCCCATGGGACCAAGATCCAGCACGGCCAGCTCATTCAAGCCCTGTTGGAAGCAATACATTTACCTACAGCCATTTCTATCCTGAAGTGCAAAGCTCACACCAAAGTTACAGACACCATTTCCCAGGGTAATGACCTGGCAGACCGAACAGCTAAACTTACAGCCCAGACAGCCCAGACACCAACAGACACGACAAGGACAGAGGTACCATTACTGACAACATGTATGACAGTCAGGGACCCCACTCAAGATGTACTCGACATACAGACACATGCCACTGCAGATGAGATAAAGAAATAGACTGAACAAGGAGGGGTCCAGACTGAACAAGGTTGGATGACTAAGGGAAAAGGCACATGGTTTCTTCCAGATTCCATGGTACAAGTAATCATAAACACAACACATAGTCCAGCACACTTGGGAGAAAAGGCAATGATAGACAGCTTACAGAATATCTGGTTTAACAAGCACATGCGTACAGCAGCGAAGCAGAAAGTACAAACATGTATGATCTGTTGCCAGTTCAATCCAGGTAAAGGCATTCCGGTGGAACAAGGCGGATTTCATCCTCCTGACCACCCTTTTGAGGTCCTCCAGATGGATTATATCCAAATGAACAGATGTAGAGGTTACAAGTATGTCTTGGTAATTGTGTGTGCACTATCTAGATGGACAGAAGCATATCCAGTTCCAGATTATACTGCTGTGACTACAGCCGGGCAATTAGTGCGCGAGTACTTCCCCAGGTATGGATTACCTCGGGTCGTCTATTCTGATAACGGTCAGCCATTCTCCTCTGAATTAATGAAACAAGTGTCTCTTCTGTTAGGATATACTTGGAAATTCCATTGTGTAAGACACCCAGAAGCAGCAGGCCTTGTAGAAAGACATAATCAGACAATTAAGACAAAGCTTGCAAAGATATGTGCAGAAAAAGGCGTGGATTGGATGGTAGCTTTACCGGTTGCCCTCTTTTACATGCGTATGGTAGCTCATTCCAGAACAGGCCTATCCCCGTATGAAGTAGTCTTCGGTAGACCGCCAAATATGTGGGGTACGCCAATGCCAAAAAATATAACTGATGGTGACAGTAACATGCTGACAGATTACCTGGCTTCCTTGATGTCTGCACTACTCTCTTGTCGTTCACAGGTTGCTGCCGCCTTCCCTGACAACACACAGGTCAAGGAACACGCCATAGTCCCTGGGGACTTCGTTTGTGTCCGGAACTTTGATCGATCAAGCCCCCTTGAGCCACGTTGGAAGACGCCGAAGTTGGTGCTACTGACCACGAGGACCGCAATAAAAGTCGAAGGACGCAAGGGAAACTTCACGCTCAGCATTGCAAAAAGTACTTTGGACAATCTGGAACTTTGATAGACAATAAGGACGATACAGACTTTGCGCCGCCTTTGCTAGAAAAGACTCCACAGCAGGAGTATAAATCTAAGTTAAGATCTAGTAAGTCAGACGTAGTTTAATTGTCTAAGTCCACTCGGTGGTGAATCGGTTAGACTAGATTTCTGACATGTATAAGATCACATACGAGAATAGTAAGAAGAGCAAAACGAGAGAAAAGTACTGCAAGTTATTACGCAGTAGATGTACAGTTACTTTGATCATTCTTTTTATTCTGTGCATTGTTATGATCTGTGTTAGTTTATTACTACATGTTTTCTTTCCTATTTCCTCACATATGCACTCTTCCCTTAATAACACTGTAGAGCATACATTTAGTGAACTGCCACCTCATGAATTGTCATATCGACTTGCATTGCGTAACAATACTTTTATTTGAATGTTACACCATTCTCATCAGACCAGCAATGCGACTGATTGCTGGGTATGTGGCCAACTGCCACCTTATAAAAAAGGCGAAGGGAGTTCTGCCCTTCTATCCTCTGCCGTTCTCACACAATGGTTCATGTGGAGCATGGTTTGCCTTAATGACCTCAATAGATAGGAAGTACATAGCTTATCCAGGTGGCTGGATATATGGAAACCTGAATAAAGTAATGAATGAAGCATGTTTTCCAGACAAAGACGGATTTCCCCAAAGGAAGGGAACCGATCTAGAGAATGAAGAGTACGAGCAGGGAAATGCATCCGTTAATTTTATAATGTTAAATGTTCAGCCCAAGCAAAATACAGGTCCACCGTTTATTTCAGTTCTACCAGCAAAAGGTGATTTATGTGTTAATAAGAAAGGCTCAGTACATATGGGACACAGCGAGTGTAAAGTTGTAGTAGAGTTTAATGATGAAGGACTTTCTTCTTTCAAAACATCACGCCATACCTATTTCATTTGCGGTCAGACAGCCTATGTACATCTGCCCTTGGACTGGGGTGGGACTTGTTATATAGCATTCTTATTGCCACCTGTATTCTTGGCCCCATCCCATTATCATAGAGATTCACGACTAGAACATGTTAGAGTAAGGAGAGAGACAGATGCCTCAGGGATTGATCAGACTGAAACAGCTTGGGAGCAATATACAGATTTCAACAAAGGATTCTTTTTCTTCATAGGTCCCGTCCAAAACAGTAAACTGATACGCAAGTTAACAAGGA
This sequence comes from Lissotriton helveticus, assembly GCF_964261635.1. Taxonomy (NCBI): domain Eukaryota; kingdom Metazoa; phylum Chordata; class Amphibia; order Caudata; family Salamandridae; genus Lissotriton; species Lissotriton helveticus. The sequence goes on along the minus strand of NC_136061.1, from coordinate 871,646,456 downwards.
CTCTTGAGACAGTAGTGAATGTGACTGCATCTGCCCTGGCGAACTTGACCCAGGAACAGTCTGCTATGAGACTTGTTGTTCTTCAAAATCGTCTCGTACTAGACGTCATCTTGGCGGATAGGGGCGGAGCATGTAGCGTGATCCGATCTAGTTGTTGCGTTTTCATCCCAAATAACGCGCCATCTGTGTATGCAGCGATAACAAGGCTCCACCAGATTGCTCATGCCATACATCAAGACCCAGGCACATGGACTTGGTCCAGCTGGCTCTGGGGTGTGATATCTGCTTGGGGATGGAAAGTGTTGTCCTTCCTAGGAATGATCCTACTTATGATATTTGGTTGCTGTCTCTGTCTGCAGTGTGGCCCGGCCATTTGTGGCCTGTGTGCAACTGCCTGTATTCCACATCCAAGTATACAAAGGGTTAAGGACGAACAAATGATGCTGTATGATCAACTATACGGTCTCATGAATATAGATGTATCCTGAAGGGTTACGTAGGGGACAAGGAGGGAATGAGGAAAATTAAATTTTGCCTGACCAATGTGTCCCCTGCGTGTTCCCTATGTTACACATATGTGCATGTCACCCATGCATATTTCTCTTATTGGCCTGAATCACAAGGCCTCTGCAATCACGTCCTGCTTTAGGATGCCAGTAATTAAGTCTCCCATGTAACAAAGTTAAGTTAGCATTTATGGCCCATGTATTTGCATTGTGCACTTTTAAATAAATCACGATGAAACCTTTTTGTGGTTCAGCCTGAGCCACTTTCTGAAATAAGGGTTTTTCATGACTCCTGACACACTGAAGGCTGCAGTTATGTATCTCTGACCTCGCATGCTTCTAGCTCAGCCGAAAGAAATCCAGCAAGGGTTGCCAAGACAGTATATTTTGCTTAACAGTTATCTGCATGCCCGGTGAAAAAGGTAAACAGAACCCGTCTGCTGAGATAGGGCCCAGCTTTTCTGTCTCTGTTTAAATGAAATTACAGTACTTGCATCTGTAAAAAGCTCACAGCCCCCATGTAATGAACGAAGAAATATATGCTTTTTCTGATTCTTAGCGATGAATAACCTTTGCTTCAGATAATACATCCCCAATATCAAGATATCAGATAGTACCAGATGTGCTGGTCGCCCTGACACTGAAGGCTTCTCTACTAGACTTAAAGTCAGCTCTCCTCCCAGTTACACGTCAATTGCATGTCATGACCAAGTTGCACACAAGTAGGGCAAAGTTCCAGCTGGTCATGCAAACTCCTCCTCTGTGTACCACCCACCTATGACACCTACCTATCACCTACCTATGACTCATAAAGTGTACACCCACATGTACGCCCACATGCTCTTATCTGTTCCTTTCTCTGCTCTGCGTTCCTTCCTACGCCCTATGTACAAGACAAAATGTATATATGTTGTTCATTGTTATTAAATGTTAGAAGACCCTTCCTGAAACTCAGTGGTGATGGAACAGATTCTCCCTTAACTCGAGTTATTGGAATAAAGCCCTTTTAACTTGGACACCACGGACTTTCTGCCTCTCATTTGATACATGCTAATTGTTAATGCCTAGAAATTATGCCAGGGTAATATTTTTATTTACCACACTACCCTGAGAAAGAGGAGGCTGGGGCGCTCCAGACTTTAGATTGTACTATCTTGCGGCAGCTCTCCAATATATGCAGGGATTGATTTGAGGGGGCGGTATCCTACAGAAAATAACAACTATGTCCACTGAAGTATATGCAGTAGTGTTAGGGTGCGAGGCAGAACATTGTTTCTTATACCATACTGATTTAGGATATGTTAGAAGGACACCGTTTAAGACTCTTAGTGGGGCCCTTAAAATCTGGAATGCCTTTTTGAAAAAGACGGGCCTGGGTTGATATAACAGATACACTAAACTATATAACAATAAATCCTTTCCTCCAGATATATTTTCTGATTCAGTAATGGCTGCCTGGGAGGATAAAGGAATTACGCAGATTGGCGATCTAAGGAACCCTGAGGGGGTAGTACAGTTTGGAGACCTAGTAAGGAGATACAACGTAGATAGAAGGGATTTTTTTAAGTATCTACAGGTCGGGAGCTTTCTGAGTAATAAACAGGGGGGCCCGGCAGGGTACAATTGCAATGAATTTATGGAGAGTATAATTAATGGCGGGGAGTCTACGGTTACGTCAGCATATGCGTTTTTAGTAAAAGGCAAATTGGATGATTTGGATAAATATAGGAGTAAGTGGGCAGAGAAATTAGAGGTAGAACCCGAAGCTTTTCAAGAGTCATTGGACTTGGGTCGCACTATCCTCTGTTCAGCTCCCCTTCAATCCCAGCACTATAAAACCTTATATACACTCTACCATACGCCAGCTAGGATCGCTAAATGGGGGGATATTGAGGGGACGACTTGTCCTAGATGTAATTCCCCTGAAGCAGACATTGTCCACATGTTTGCTACCTGTCCACAATTATACACTTTAATTAAAGACATAGAGGGCTTTTTGGATAGGTCTTTAGGGATACAGATAATTTTAACTCCCAGTTGGATACTGCTGGGAATTGGACCAGATGGAAGCAATATTATACAGAATTAATTTATCTTTATGGCAATGGCAGTCTTTAGATTAACTTTAGCCAGGGCCTGGCTTGATAAGATTCCCCCGCTTATGCAAATTTGGTTGGCAAATTTAATAGCTACATATAATTTGGAGAAGCCCATATATGCTAGGAAGGGCAGGGTAGGGAGACTTCGGGGTATAAGAATATGGGAGCCTTTAGCTCGATGGAGGGATGGGATAGGATAATAGGAGAGTCTGTTTCTGGTTTTGTTTTTTGTTTAATTTTGATTTTGGTTTATTAGTGTGGGGTGCTAGAATACGTTAAACTACAGTTTAGTGGTAATAATTCAGGACCTGTTTAAAACTGGAAAATGCATGTACTGTATGGTTATAAAGATGTTTGAGGATCAAACAAACTATTGAATGTATAAATGTGCGTGATGAAAAGTATAATAAAAACAGATTTAAAAAAAAAAAAAGGAACTTGCTACATTCCAGTCCATCTTTTAATACTGAACACACAGTTCCATGCATCAAATTAATACTGATGGGTACCAACGTCACCCAGCATGTCAACCACATATATAACCCTTAACTACCATGTAAAAAAATATAGCATCAATTTCCTTACCTTAAACACTGGGGTTGTTGAATGGTGGGGGTGCAAGAGCAGCAAAGTAGGTTGGGTTCTGTCCAGGACCCTCTTGTTGTTTGCCCAAGAATTATATAGAGTCCGTCATCCTTTACCAGCATAGTGAAAAGAAAAATATAACATAAGTAATAGTGGCAACTAAACACATACATGATAAACATTTATTTGTTGTAATTTTCACAATCCCTATGGTTTCAGTAATTCATGCAACATTGACACCAGCACCCCCACTCTTAATATTGTTCCAGCAGCACTGCAGCCTCCAAACATGGTAGACCACACCAAAGACCTTCACCCAATGGCTGCGCACTCACTTTCACATTCTGGAAGCTGGCCTAGGGTACTAATGGTAAGTGCCAGTGTAAGCAACCTCACCTGATCAGGCACAGAATAGAAGCTGTTCATTGAATGTTTATTGTTGTAACCAGCAAAGGAATTAACAGCAGTTGACAGTGGCACCGTGTGTTACTGCAATATTTAAAGCCTAAGGCTTCAGATAGTGCTGCAACTGTTATTTAAGTGGTACACAGAAAAGGCAATCCCTGCTGCTTACTCCTGTGCTACAAAAATAAAGTTCTATTTGTGTTCTATAATTGCTTGCAAGTAACAATGCACTTCTTGAGTCTGCAACATCTTTAGCTGACACTGGCCAGGCACTGGGTGGGAAGCAAACAAAGCAAGGTCAATGGGTTGCCTTAGATCACTCAACTTGTTTACATAGGCATGCAATGATTAGAACTTGGGCCTCTGTGGTCCACAGTCAACAATTTACTTTATCTACAATATATATTATTAGTTATTGTTATTAATATTAGCCTTTATTTACCAACGTGCAATCCAACAAGGCAGTTCCACTGCAGTTCCACAGAAAAGCCTAAGCACTGAGAGTGTGCACCATGAAAAGCATGAACTTAAACTCTTTCAAGTGCAGATACATCTGAACCAAATGTTTCTGAAGCTAGGCCCTGCTGGCATGCATCTCCATGAATCATTGGCAGCAGTGTGTATGCTTCTCAGAGGTGCGTGCCAGCATGCCCTAGCTTCAGAAACATCTATCCACAAGATAGAAATGTTTCTGAAGCTAGGCCCTGTTTGGCACACATCTCCAGGGACATATTAAGGATTTTGGGGCCCTGGGCCAAACATATTTAAGGGGCCCCTGTTAGGAAAAGCTTTGAATATATGATCAAGTATCACCTGTTTCATGCCCTCTTTTACCAGGTCGCTGACAGTGCACTGGCCCAATGGTTCAAATTCGAAATGTGTTTAAATCTAATGTTCATGGATAGTAGTGTGATTTCAATATTGCAACACAACAGCAGCTCACTAATATTAATGCAAGAATCTCTGTGACACCCTCCCATTTCTCATAGGTCCTGTTTTGATCTAAAAGAAACTTTTTTAATGGACGTTGCAAAATGTCTGTATTAGGCTCACACATCGCCAAAATTAAAAATAAATGACAGGTAAACGGTATTTTAAGAAATTTGTTTAGGAATTATTAAAGTTCATCAGGGCAAGACTCCGCCGAATGAAGCAGGCTCTATCAGGGGGCCCCTGAAAGGCTGGGACCCTCTTGTTCCCAGCTGTCTGAGGACTCCTCTTAATCTTTATGCATATGTGTACATATGTATGTCTCCCACCTGTGTAGATTTGTGTATTGTTTGGCAACATTTGCAGTTACCAGCTGTAGGATAACGGCTACCTATTTGGCATTTAAAGTACCACAGCCATGAGAATTAAATAAAATAAGCAAACACCACACACCGATAGCTGCTCGTGTAAAAAAACCTGAGCAGTAACAATTATACTGTAATAAATAAAGATGGGGAAAGTGTTCAAACATCGTTTGACTTTGTCTGCTGTTGTAGTGTTTTCTGCTCCCTTTCATGGTCAATTTCCATTCTCCCTAACCTTCTGCTTCCAGTTCCCATCCATGTACACAACACCAACACACAATCTCAAAAGGTACTCTAAAAGTGAGTTGTTCCTTCTCCATTTACTCTGCCATATTGCGGTCCTGGTTTTCTGTTCCTATTAATTACATGTTGAAAAATTGGGCTTTTTGTTTAAAAAGATCATTGCTTTGATCCCGGAGCGACAGCCTTTTTACCTATGGGCTACATGGGTAAGAGTTGCTCTTTGGCCCATCAAGGTTTTGTCGGGCAGATTGCTACTATGTTTTACCAGAATAAACCTCGTCAGGAGAAAAATACATTTATTTGCCTAAATGTAGCCTGTTTTAATTTTGTTTTAGGAAGCAGCAGCGAGGACGCCAATAAATAAAGTATGCACGTACAGTGTAGAAGTTATAACTATGAATAATACCCAGAAACCGGTCCTAGGATGCTTGTTTCCGGCCCAGGGATGAGTTCGGTCTGGACTGTTCCCATGAGCCACAGGGTCAAGACAGATTTGCATATGGCTGGGTCAGAACTGGGGTGGCATGGTTAGCAAAAGAACAATGGATTTAGCCCAGCTCTCTTGACTGGGGTGAATGTATGATTTTTTCAGCATTCCATCCTTCATTTGTTTGCGTAGCAGTTGTCCTCAGAGTAGACATTGAAGATCAAAGGGCAGCGATTAAGACTAATAGCCCACTGGGGCTTGAAGTTACCCCATGTTTACATGGGTATAGTAATAGTTTATCATTTTGTATGAGCCTTGGAGGAGGCTATTTATAATTATGACATTGTCAAGGTTACATCTTGGCCCAATTACAATATTGTTTATTTTATATTGTTTATTTTATGTGGTTTACTTTATAGTAATACGCTGCATTCTTAATAACAAGCATTCTCACACCTGTGGGAAAAACAGGTTTAGAATGTATTGTTCTGTGTAACCCCTGAGCCCACTGGGGCTGTATTGTGATAACCTTTCCCTGGTTATGCTTTACTGCTGCCCTGCAACATGTATGAGAGCATAAAAGTATTTTGCAAAATGGCGATAATCTAGTTGATGAAGGCGGAAGTCGAAACGTGTCCTGAGAGACTGTTGCTGTTTGCCCACCTGTGAATAAAATACCTGAAAGCATTGAGGGCCCCATCTTCATTTATTGAGTGGAAGGACCAATGGTAAAATATAAATATATATGTATTCACTGAAAAAAACATAGGTTTCACACATGTTATAGTTAGCTGGACATTTCACTCATACAAAACCATTGAAACTCCCCTGTTATAGTTAGGTCAGCTAACTATAACTTGCGCGCCCGCAATGCACTGCTGATGACGTCACATATTACATCACTCATGACATGGTCAGTGACATCACTCATGACATCACTGATGACATCTCTAATGACATCACTGATTACATCATCCAGTGAAAGTGTGTCTTTCTGAAAAATAAATATTTTTTATATGTATATCTAAAGGTCGATGGAAGAATAAATGGGTAAATATCTGTCTAAATGGATGGTTTAAAAAAAATTGATTGTATAACTGACTTAATAAGTATCCTAGTAAATATATGTATTAGTAAGTAATGTTTAAATATGTAAATATCTGTAACAGTGTCTCACTTTTTGTATAAGTGGCTGCATGAGTTAAAGAGTAGCTACATTAGTTGTTTTTTTGAGTATCAGTATGAGTGTCTGTATGGTTTGGTGGTGGGTATTACTTAGCGCATAGATGCATGAATGATATACTCACTGTTTGTATGTGTTTTGACAGCATGTGTGCAGGACTGTATGGGTGGATGAGTGTGCGTATGGGTGTGTTAGTGAGTGAAGGACTGTCTCAATAGTATCTTTATGAGTAACTACATATGTTTTAATCTAGTATATGTGAGTATTGATGTATATAAGTGATTATATGTGAGAGTGAGAGATTGGAAGAGTTCCTGTATAAATAAGTATATGTTTCTATCTGTGATTGTTTAAGAGAGTAAGTATGTGTAGGGGTGTGTGTATAGCTGTATATGCAAAAAATGGATGTTTTATAGTGTATTTGCATCTGTGAGTATGTGTGTGAGTAACTCCATGGATAAGTGTTGGTGTGTAACAGGATGCATTGGTGTATGAGTACATATGATGAGTGAGTACATGTAGGAGTGACTACATAGAACTGTTGGTGAATGAGTGGATGTGTATGTAGATAGTGGAATTACTGAATAGGTTGTTGTAACTGGTAATGGTATCTCCATGTTTTGAAAATTTTAGTTTCTATTTTTGAATTTGTGTATCAACGGTTATATTACTCTGAGAGGAGGTCTGCCACTCTTTCACAAGGATGATGTCATCAGTGATGTCATTTGAGATGTCATCAGTAATGTCATGAGTGATGTCACTGACCATGTCATTAGTGATGTAATATGTGACATCATCAGCAGTGCATTGCGGGCGCGTAAGTTATAGTTAGCTGAACTAACTATAACGGGGGAATTTCAATGGTTTTGTATGAGTGAAATGTCCAGCTAACTATAACATGTGTGAAACCTATGGTTTTTCCAGTGAATTTCTAAGGTTTTTTAAATGCTAATTCCTAACTATAACGTGTGTGAAACCTATGGTTTTTTTCAGTGAATTTCAAAGGTTTTTTAAATGATAATTTCTAACTTTAACGTAACTGAAACCTATGATTTTTTCAGTGAATTTCAAAGTTTGTTAAATGTCAATATCTAACTACAATATCCCTGTAACCTATAGTGTTTGTTAAGTAAAATTTAAAAACACGTGTATAAATGTTATAATAATAAAAACTTAACATTAGTGTTTTTTTACTTATAATCATACCTTCTGGTTTTATGGTATTTATTCTTGGGACATTTCCATCTAAATAAATTCATATTTAAAAAAAATAATTGTATATCTATTTACACATATATATTTCGGATTTTGTAAAAAAAATAATCTGAAATTAGTATATTGCCACATTTATTTTACTGATAAATATGCGCTCATGGCTGAAAGACTGACCGTTTTCACTCATGTAAACACTCTTAGATGATAAACTATACACAATCTTCATATTAAAATTTGCAACTTTTATTACACGAGAATATATATTGCTCTTTAAGAATCTTTTCTAAAAGTCTTTTATTGTTTTGACCCTTTTACTTTTAGAACTACAGACCTATTGCCCTACTACTCATCATTGACAGCATTTACAAACGCTCAAAAAATAACCCAATTTCCGTATTCATACACAGTTTAAAATAAATACAAAAAGGAAAATAAATACTTTTCTGTTTGTATTTATCTGTGAACATCAGTAAAAACATAAATCAAGCAGCCCTACTTATAATTTAAGAATATTTTCAACTTAATTAGTAGCAATTAACATATAAGTGTTGTAAAAGTATGACACAGCACGTATAATACCTGACTATCAACAACACCGTTCACAGTTTGATTCCATAGTCCATCAGCATCTTAGCCCACTACTATCCCCCTGTATGTAATACTTTGCTTAATCTTCCCAATGCCCCAAGTGCCAGCACACTTTTCCGAGGGTAGGTTTACGATTTACAAATGCAAGAATTGTTTTAATTAAGAAGCATAGTAATAACAAATATTAATCCATTTTTTTTCTTCTAATGTTAACGATATTTCTTTTTAATATCTTATATTCAGATGTTTTAAATCATGAGAATGCAAAGAACACAGTTTACCGGGTAACACTTTTTAAACTCTCCAACGTATGTAGATAATAATACCTTATACGTGTTACTATGGAAATCAAAACCTTTACAGCTTCACAGTTTGTAATTTTTACCAACACGTGCAGAAGTAAAACAGTTAAAACGTGAGCATGTGTAAACTGTAAAACGTGACATCTAAATAGGCGGAGCCACATCTTCCTTCAGTAGACTACTAAACAACCAAAAACTATATAAACCACACCTATTGTGCAATTTGTTTTGTTTTCATGAGTTATTTCTGAGTCGCCAATCTGTGATGCAGGTTCCGTTTTCTAGCATCGGATTCTTTTTTTGCGTCAACAAATATATTCCAGAGTTGTAAGTTGTTTCAATATGGCATAGGCATAGTACTTGGTTAAAATTTGTGGGTATTTGTCAATATTTTAACATTTATATCTAGAAAAAAATGTTATTGCATGTTTTTCTGGCTCATTTCAGCTTATATATTGTGACTTTTTATATTATAAGATTGACACTGTACTTCACTTGAAAGGTGTTGGTGACCGGTCGACGCAAACCCTAAACATTTACAAGCAACGTCACCATCTTCCAGTTGTTATCATGTTTTCCCCTAGAGATCATATATTGTTAATATGTATATTATAACAGTAACAGTTATGGTGATCTCAGTGGAGTTCATGATCCGTCGTCACGAGTAACGATATGTAAGCAATGTTACCGGCTTCCAGTTTTCAGCCTGTTTCCCCCTTGTGATCATGTACTGTGAAAATATATACATATTATAATTCGCACTGTCATGATCTCAGAGGAGTTTATGACCCGTCGCCATGAAGATCAAATTTTTCACCTCCCGTAGAAAAGTAGTTCAGTAAATAATTACCACTCGAAAGTATTTCATTATGGATGTTCTATTAAATACATAACTTTATTTTCCTTTTCTTCTTACTGTAACAATGGTATCAATCGTTATATTGTAATAGATTGTCCTATTGTTACAGAGAGGAATAGGAGATTTTTCAGCGCCATCTGTAATATAGCTTTCAAATATTAAAACGTACTTGATCAGATTTTTTTTTCAAGAAACATATTTTACGAAACTGCAGAATAAAAAATATAGCTATCATGCATACTTTGTTACTTTAAATATTTAATAAACCCTACATTTCTGAATATTATTTTCTAGTTTCTATTCCTATTTGCGGTTCCTATTCACCTTCTCCCTAAAGAATATATAGGACCAGTACTATATATTATTAGAGTACCATCCTATATATTCTTTAGTGAGTATGTGATTTGTTAGCGGAACAGTGTGCAACCTCTAAGCACTACGACAGAACGTTCCTGAATTCTAGAGAAGACAAATTTGAAAAATAATAATGCATACATTTCCATGTAATATGAAGTCACTTGTATTTAACTGTTTTCAGATAATGTAGTGCGGGAGTGTTTGTTGTAGCACTTCTATTCTACTTTATCTAAAAGTAACTGATACCCTCTTACATGATCAAGAATGGGGGGTAACACTTTTACAAACTCTAGCAGAAAAAAGAAGGATATAGCCACACTTAACTGATATGTTATGAAATTCCATTTTTAATTGTCACCCCTTTTATATATACAGCGACAGTTTCTGAAGAAAGTTTATTTGTATTTGCTTAATAAAAACTGGTAGAAACCTAGACTGAATTTTTTGCTGTGCAACCACACCTCCCCATCAAAAAAGTAAATACCACATTATAAGTAAATAATACTCCTAAGAAGTATGTCACCCACAAACTTGATAAAAAAACAGCGCAAGATATTGTCATTTTTCCGCCGTGGAGAAGTGTGGCTCACTGGTTAGAGGCGGCAGACCCGTAACCAGAGAACGGCCCGGGACCAGGGTTCGATTCCGACGCGGCAGGGTCGTGGACCAGAGTCAGCGGACTCGATAATTCTCGCCTCGGTGCCTACTCTAGTCAGAAACCACACTCGGCAACTCTGGGCATCAGCTTGCCTCATCTTCACAACGGCCCCCCCAGACCGCCGGGGATGCTTGGTCGCACCTTAGAGATACCCATCAGGGACCATCTCTCAGGGTGAGCCAGGACGGGTTCCCCAGCGGTCGAAGCGTGGAGATACTCCTCCGGGAGTCGATTCCTAGCGCTATATAAACCCGCAATTAAATTAAATTAAATTATACAACACACGTCAATTATATAAATGGCCCTTGAAGCATAAAAAATATATTTTTTCCCTCATAATCCCTCTCCACCACCTTATGGGCACAGTACAGAGTTAATAGTGTTCCTAACCTGCCCTCTACTACTTTCTTTTCCCATACTCCTTTGGAAGTGCGTCACAATATCACTGACAACAGTCAACCGTTCACACCCAATAAGGAGCAAACTTGTGCTCGGAACACTTTAGCCAATAAAATGTCCATGTTGTTCCGCACAGGAGGAAGGAATGACTGCCAAAACTTATACTTTTAATACTTCACAGCCAATGAACATTAAGTTTAGTAAAGTCCAGCTTGGAGCACGTTACCCTAATACTCCCCGAACAGGAAGAACTCGCTAACAATACTTTTCCACTGACTTCTTCTACGACTAATGGTTCCTATGAGAAAAACTATAAATCTCCAGCACAGTAACTATTTCATTTAGCAACATATTGTGGTGAACTTCTAACCTCAGTGCTCATGTAAGTGTTCCATGAACTGTTACTATGGTAACAGGCAGAAAGCCGTTTGAGAGTAGCGTTGAAAGGTACTGGCTGTACAAAAAACGTTATATTTACCGTAGATCCTCTACAAGACAGAAAGGAAAGCAAAGTAAAACAAAACACTGTGTACCAGATTTACAACCCCTTGTGCCACTTTCGCGTCCACGGCCCCCCCCAACAAAATTGAAAGTGTGTGGACCTCAATGACGCCCCTCAAACCCTGGGAACAATTACCCCCCGGAGATTTATGTATTGTGTGACAGGGGCTCGGTGGACCTCCGCCTGGTGCCCTCGAGAGCCCTGGAGACTGCCACGCCCAGAGCCGGTTCCTGCAGTGTCCCGGGGTGCCTACCCCCGGGACACTGAAATTTGCTATGAGAGGGAGGAAGTCTTGCGGCTCCCGCCCTCCCATAGCAAACTTAGTTTGAACTTTAAAAGACACAGCAGTGAAATATGTTCTCACTTTCAAAATCCAAACGAGATTGCATTTCCACATGCAACTTAGCATCTCTCCATGTGTAAAAGCAATGCCGGCTCCAGAAGGTCACGAGGAGTCGGCGGGACCGTGGGGGCATTGCACGCTCCGTCTTTTTTATCGGTAGGGTCACGTGTGTTGTGACGTATGTGCTGGATGGGTGTGGTGTGGGTGTTTTCCAGCCATGAGGGAGTGTGCGTGATGTTCCTGCAACTAGACCTGGTACTAAGAAATCACTACAGTGAAAATCTGGGCCATGTAGTGTTGTGTTTTCCTGGTAGCATAAGCTTAGTGGGCTTTACTAACGTATTCAGTCTCGATTAATTTCACCACCTCCCCCCGGGGCTTTTAAATGTTGGGAGGGGGATCGGGCGGCTCCGGGACACTGCAGGAGCTGGTCCTGGGGCTTGGCAGTCTCCAAGGCCTTCGAGGACTCTGGGCATAGGGTCACGCAGTCTGCTTCACGCAATACATTAAAAAGAAGAGAAAGTGATGAGAGATGATTTCTGACGTGTTTAAGCTGCAGAGCCTGGATAATCATTAAATGGGGTTTTGCAGTGAAGTGCATACTTATTCTGGAAGAAGTCTTTTGGGGTCTTCAAAGATATCTGTTTTGCTCTTTTTTTAATAACAGAAACTTTCAACACCTCCTTTTGATTGGTTATGAAGCATTGTAAAAAGACGTATTAGCAACCAATACCTTTCCTTGCGCAGATTTGGAAAAAAATGTAGTTGACTGTTGTGTACTTACGTCTACCTTCCTGATGCTAATTTTCATTGGCTTTCTTTATTGTATGTGACGTAACAATACACTCACCATGTATGTCGCCCATTTTGTGACGCACTTTATTTTACTATATGTTTCAAAAACTAGTTGCGGTACAGTGTTTTTAACTTAAACTGTGTACTCTACTTACGAGTTTTTTGACCGTAAAAGTATTTTAAAATATTATTATATTTTCTATTCTATCATAATTGTGCTGACCTTTCTCCTTTAGCGTGGAGTACTATGTTCTTTTATAAAATGTATAATTCTTCAAACCATCATTGAAAGAAAAATGCTCATGTTTTCAAAATATTTTTATTGAGTCTTTTATATTCATCATATAGGTGAAATGCAAAAATTATTTTACATTCTTTGGTATCACGCGCTGGACCACATTTATTTTATTTTATCATAAGCACTCATTCCTTATGCTTACATTATATAAGTATTGTCCCATCATCTTTTTATAAATGTATGGGCTTTTTTTACTTTCAGATAAAGCAGAATAGAGGTGCTATGATAAACACTCCCTCACTATTTCATCTTTCTTTTTATGTACATTTCATGTCATTATTACATTTAACAATCACAACATTTTATACCACCATTATATTACTTTTTTTCAAAATAGTACTTGCGAAGATAATCCTCCTAATCTCCACGAGTGAGAAATGGAAAAAGCACTACTTAATATAAATACTTTTAGTCCAATTTCACTCTAAAAGATAAAGAGTTTTATTTTCAGTACCTTTTTTCAATCATAAAGAAATACTTGCATACAAAAAAAAATCTTCGTTGAAAGTCATCGAACTCCAGTTGAAGGATCATAAAGTTATATATAAATTAAAATATACATTAACAATATGATCCCTCTGTGGAAATGAAAGATAAATTAAAGATTATGACATCACTCCTAATCAATACTTTGCACATACTAATTTGTTAAATAACCTATATTTCCATTCGGATAATTTACCTCTCTTCGATATTCTTTCCTTCCTCTGTAGAAATTCATCCAACTCCTCTGGAAAGTACATACGGTTTTATGTATTTTTAAATATACATTACCAATATATACTCTCTGAGGAAATGAAAGCTAATGTGAAGATGTTTCCGCAGTTCCGAATCATTCCTTTGCTCATAGTTTCTTCGAACTTATTGATTCTCTGAAACTAAACGAATCATCCCACGGGTGTGGTTTATATACTTTTTGGTTAAATAACAGTCTATGGGATCAATGTATTTCTCCTCCCACTATTAAACCACGTTTTTCAGTTGACAGGTGTTCTCATTTCCACTGTTTTAGCGTGTCATGTGTTTATGTAAATGTGCCTCTTTACATACTATTTAACTTTAGTATAATTTCTAAAATGCTTTAATTAAACTCGTTTTTTATTATTAAAGCATTTCTAAAGGTTACTTTTTTTAATAGGAGTATTAACATTAATTCCCCTTTTATTTCGACTTATTATTCTAGTAACTTCTCTTTTTTTTTTAACATTTTTTATTTCACTTTATTACCATATATTAATGTAATCAATCACTCAGTAAGCATGCACTCATGCAGTGAGGCAGGCTTTAGGAAATGCAGTGATTCAAAGTGCTATGTATTATGCATGTAGTGGTGTAATAATCTTTACATGTATGCTTGAGGACTACAATTCCCCACTCACTATATATACCAGGGGTCTCCAACTAGTAGCTCGGGAGCAACTGGTAGCTCACCAGCACCCTAAAAGTAGGTCTCAGAAGTGAAGCCAAACCAAACCAATCTCAGGGCCATATTATCAAGAAAGGGCAATACATTATCGCGGCTTTATCGGCAGGAAACTGCCGCTAAAGCGGTGATAATGGGCTTGATAATATCCCTTGTGAATTCCCATAGAGGCCCAGGTTAACATTGGAACCTGAGCTTCTATGGAAATTCACGAGGGCATATTATCAAGCCCATTATTGCCGCTAGAGCGGCAGTTTCCTGCCGATAAAAGCGGCGATAATGTATCACCCTTTCTTGATAATATGGCCTTTAGTACTACTCATTTCACTACCTTTAGGAGTTACAGACAGCCAAAGCAATGACAGGGCCTGTTCATAACACTCAAACACAAACTATGGTGGCGTATGAATTAATCAATTAGGGATGTATAGAGCTCACTAGTCAACTGTGAGGGTTTCCAGGCGCTTGGGGAGTATGTGGGGGGGATTTGTGCAGCTTCGGTCATTCAAAAAGGCGGGTGTTATGACTCTTCCTAAATGCTTTCAGTGTGGGGGTTCATCTGATACTGAAGGGGAGTTCTTTCCAGGTCTTGGCCATCATGTATGAGAACAGTGTACATCTTGTCTGGTTATGTGAATACAGAGGATTTCGGAGCAGGCCTGGTCAGAAGAGTGGGCACCCCATTATAAATAAAAACATTCCCCCTGGGGTTTAGCCCCCCTGGGGACTAATTAACAATAAAATGGGCGTAGTTTTTTTTTCTTTTTCACGGCGTACACGTACCCTACGAGTATACGGCGGCTTTTTAAAAAAAAAATGTTTTTGCCTTGGGGGTCCTTGTGGGACCCCCTGAGCAGGCCTAGGGGCTCAGGGTGTTTCCACCCTGCCCCCTTTGCATGCTTTTCGCATTTCTTTTGCTGCCTACACTTCCTGGTTTGGGGTGTTGACAGACAGTTGACAGCCAATTAGCATGCAGCTCATGCTCGTAATGGTACGCATACTATACTCGGTCAGTACGTGTATGGTACTTCGTCTATAGATATATCTATGATTTTACTTTTGATTTTCTCAGAAACTACTGAACGAATTTACACCATTTAACAAAAAGCGTAATCTGCGAACCAAACTCTACCTGTTTGCCAAATTTGGTTTAATTCCGTTCAGCAGTTCGGGCTGTAGCCTCACTTAAAAGTCCCCATGGAAAATTGCATTGGGAAAATTTTTCTCGGCCCCCGCTTCACCAATCACCCGGAAAACTTTCAGGGAAGGAGCGGAGCGGACCGCCCCATCTTCTTGGAGAATTTTGCGAAGATTCCTCAACCGGCGCCAAAGTTATTCCAAATAGAATGTTGCGGTTTTCCTATGGAAACTAGGTCCTAACTATAACTACCTACTGGCGACCGCCAGTGGGTAATATATATATATATTTGCCCGCTTGGAAAATCACTTTGAAACATTCAAGACAGGAGCTGACCGTAGCTGATCACTAGTTTTGAAAAATTTCACGAACATTCGTCAAACCGGCGCCAACGTTATTGGGAAAACAAAAAATGTTTTTTCCTATGGAAACTAGGTCCTAATTATAACCACCAGTAGGTAATATATGTACATATATATATATATATAAATATATATATATATATATATATATATATATATATATATATATATATATATTCACTGAAAAAACCATAGGTTATAGACCATATATAGTTAGGAATTAGCATTTAGAAAACCTTATTTTACTCACACAAAACCATTGAAATTCCATATATAGTTAGTTGCACTAACTATATATCGCGCACCCGCAATCCACTGCTGATGATGTCACATATTACATCATTCATGACATGGTCAGTGACATCACTGATGACATCACTGATGACATCTCAAATGACATCACTGATGACATCACTGATGACATCTCATTTGACATCATTCTTGTGCTAATACGATAAACCTCTTCAGACTCTAATATAACCTTAGATACACTCAGTGTATACAGACACTCACACACTGTCACTCATCCATGGAGTTACTCACACACCTAGTCAGTCATGCAAAGAAACAATCTCACCTCCATTTCCTCAACTATACAGTTATACACACCTTACTTATTCAAACATATACTAACACATATTTACTCTCTTATACAATCCCTGATACAAGTTCACAATGATCCATACAGCCACTCACACATTCAGTGGCTCTCATGCACAGTTATTTATATATGCCAACTCTCACATGTACTGTGTTTTACATATGTACTTACTATGACATGTAGCATTGAGATATCCATTCACTCATCAATACACTCATGCACACAGTCAACCGCCCATGTAGCTTTTTCCACATGCACTCTTGAACTCATACACCTAGTGAATCAACTGCTCACACATCTATGCACAGAGTCACACACCTCCCAGCCACCCCCACACAAACTCAATCTCCCATAGAAATACTTGGGCAACCAATTAATAACACATATAGCCTCTCGTATAGCTAATGATCAACACATGCAGCAGTTTACATCACAACAGACATAATGATGCACAAATTAAGACAGTTTAGTCACTAACCCATGCATTCAGTGAGACACATTTAATCACTCACTCATACAGTCAGTCACGCACCTACTAAATCCTTCATCCAGACACTTATACATCCACTCATTCTTCAATATCTAAGACATATTTTAACTTTACAGAAACATACAGTCACTGGATGTTGTCATCAGTGATGTCATTTGAGATGTCATCAGTGATGTCATCAGTGATGTCACTGACCATGTCATGAATGATGTAATATGTGACATCATCAGCAGTGGATTGCGGGTGCGCGATATATAGTTAGTGCAACTAACTATATATGGAATTTCAATGGTTTTGTGTGAGTAAAATAAGGTTTTCTAAATGCTAATTCCTAACTATATATGGTCTATAACCTATGGTTTTTTCAGTGAATTTTCAAGGTTTTGTAAATGCTAATTCCTAACTATATATGGTCTATAACCTATGGTTTTTTCTGTGAATTTCATTGGTTTTTTAACAGCTAATATCTGTAGCTGTAAAATGTATTCTTCTTTAAATCCAAAAATATATTTTATATGTTTATGAATAATTTTTTTTTTTTATATTTTTTTTTCTTCGTTCCCGCTTTGCGAATCGGGAAGCTTCCCGTTAGCTGACCTTGATGCCGCGAAATAGACCGCGAGCCGGTAAACGTTTCTTTACCGCAAGTGCCGCGTTAGAAAACAACATCGTGACGCCTCCCGTCCGCATGACGTTCCACGTTGTCGCGTGATACGTCATATGACGTGCTACGTTAGCGAACTGGTACGCGAAGCGAGTGCCAAAGCGCAGGTTTCTGGAAGCAAACCGGGAGGCCCTGCAAAGCGCTTAACGTAAACACAGCAAGTCATGTGACTTGGTAATAACACTTTTCATTGGTTCATTTCACTTTTGGTTTCCTAATGATGTAAGACTAGGTCATATAATCTAAAATGAACACTTTTGATTGGTTGAGAACTCTTGTTTTTCCCAAATGATGAAAATCCCTCCTTCTTTCCTCACTCTGACTTTCATCATTGTGAGAGAAAGACCCTTTGTGATCACTGAGCAATGGCTTCTTTAGTAGCTTCAGCTGGTGCTTCCCCACCACCTCCACCACCTCCAAGGAAGAGAGGACCACCTGCTCAAGTTGTAATTCAACAAGAAGAAGAAGAAGAGGAACAGGAGGACGAGCACGAAGAGAGGCAGTTTTTGCCTGAGCAGCCCAAGACGTCTCACCGGAAAGAAAACTTCATTTGGCAATTTTTTAAAATTCCCAAAGGTCAGAAAAAAGTAAATGCAAGATACGTAACTTGCCTTATATGTCAAGATAGACTGTCCAGAGGGACCGACAAAAAATACAGTTTCGGAAACTACACAATGCATCGCCATATGACTAGGTGGCATCCTAACAACTACAGTGCTGCACAGTTTCGGAACGACCTAGATAATCTCCCTATTATGGCCAGAAGATCTGTTGTACCGGAAGTAACGGGGCCAGAGGGCAGGGAGATGGTGCCAAATATACAAATGAGATTTGGTGAAGTAAAACACACCTGCGTATTTTGCGATGGATTCATTTCCTACGGAGAAAGAAGCATCACTCTGATCAACAGAGCTATTGACTATCATATGCAAGTTTGTCCGAAACGCCCAAAATAATAAATACTTCTTTTTTTTGTTTTGTTGCTCCTGTTGAGCCCTTTACAATGAATCGTTTTCATTGCCCCCTCCAAGAAAAACCCAAAAAAATATAAAACTGTTCCGAAAAATTCAAAAACATTAAAAAAATGTTCAGAAAAATAAAAAAAAAAGTTCTTTTCAGAACTACCTCCCCGTTATTAAAAAATTGGTACAATATTTGGAACTGTGCCAACCTCTATTTCTCTTAGTTCGCTTCCTAGTTCGCTCGCTGGTACGCGAACTGGAAGCGAACCAAAAACAGTAAGTATAAGGGAAGGAAACACACACTTATGTTAAAAGAAAGACAGCTATAGGGGAGTAAACTAGAGATACTATTACCCATAATCCACTACTGATGATGTCACATATTACATCATTCATGACATGCTCAGTGACATCATCAGCAGAGGATTGCGGGTTTTTTGGCAACATGCCTTATCCACGGTTTAATAACGCTGCCTTTTGCTTTATATAAGTTTTCAAATTGTATGAAATATATACCAATAGGTCTTTATGAACCTTTAGGTAGTGCTTTTGTTCATGAGGTCTGGTCGCTTCCATACACATACAGATGTTTCAAAGATGATCAAGAAGTTTATCTGAATGGAGAGGAATGCACTGAGACGCCAGATCATTCACTAATGTGTAGGCACATACAGTTACACGATTCATGCAACAAACACCGACCAAATATGGCTTGCGTGTTGCAAGGCACGCCAGTTCCTGCTATTATCCCCACGTTCAAGTTGTTGGAAAATGGTAGTTATTTGATGCTCAATAATGAAGATTGTTCTGAGTTAATTAAAAGTATTCCTTTTATCGTAACAGTAAGTGAACGGGTTATTTGCTGCAGAAATGTTCTATTTCCTCCCACACATGAACATAGGGAGTTTTCAATCTGGCCACAAATACCAACCTTGGGACACGTTTCAACGGCATGACAAGAATAAGAGCTCTTTTGTCTCAGAGAGAGGTGGCCTTGAGTTCGGCCCGTGAAACTTTCGTACTTCACATAGCGAACACCCGTACACAGGTTTGCCTTTCAATTTCAGCAACATGTTTCCGACTATCTTTAACGCATCCTCCACAAAATCCCTGGCACACTTTTTTAAAGTTGTTACCAGTGGTCTCGTGACTTCATTTGAGAAAATCTTTGGAGTCATCCCTGCTCCCTTTCATTCCATTTTCTCCACTCTGGTTCGTGGATTGCATTTTTACTTGCATTACCAGCGGACGCTCTTGTGCTTTTTTACATTTTTAAATATGGATGTCCCTCCTATGCAACCTCCGACCCTGCAGCTGCTGACACTGTTCCGCAATCGCATGCTAGAATATTATGGCACAATGCCGTTGGCGATATTAAGCACGGCATATGGATTATCTTTTCGGTTCTCCTACTTCACCTGTGTCCAGCCTGTATTTCACTGCCTGACCTGTGATTTCGATTGGGCCATTGATTTGTGTCTCTGCGGACCGGTTTCTCCTGACGTCGACTTTAATCAGCTGATGACTCCTATCATTACTCACGAGTTGGTTTGTCCTGGCGAAAGGATTATGGCTGTGGCATTGATGCATGGACTACTTGGTCCCTGGAATTTACTGGCGGCAGCACAGTCTTTCTTGGAACACAGCTTTCTTGAAAACCCACCGAGCTGTCCTCTGATGGTGATAGAGGATCCGGTGCTGGGAGAGCACGTATGTTCTTTTCCGCTTTTAAATTGGATGGCTGAACTGTTTTCGGATGAAGACGGTGACTTCCTGTTGGAGGCTGTTGCAGCTTATTTTGCATACACAGTTATGTCATAGACCTTTTTCATGTTTCATATGCTGAGTACTAGCATTTCATTGACAATTCATTGACTTAATTGTCAAGTTTTTATTATTTACCTTGCCTATTGGCTTAAGACTCGATAAAGTACTTGGCTGTTTTATTTTTCTTTAGCATTGAATTTTCCTAGTTTTTAATGCTTTACCTTGCGGACCGTCCACATATAAACTTGCAATCTGCTCTCATGAGATGGCACTTCTATTATCTTATTCAGTTCGTTTCCGGATCATGGGGAGGTGTCATCTAGGTCCTGGATATCTTTACACCGTGTTAAGTTAGCATGGGCTCATTACCGGTTTAAACGCCATTTTTCCTTTTTTGCAACTTCTGCACACGACATTTAGTTGTTGCTTTAGCTTTCCACCTAGTAGTTCATCGTGGTTTACATGAGAATAATATGTTATTGGTCTACTATCTGCTTTACTTGTTAAACTATATCTGTACAGCGAGTGCTAAAGTTTCAAGAACAACACGATACAGAATTGTTATGAGGTCTGATCTCCACGACTTCATACTCATAACATAAGTGCAACTTCTGCCAATTCTGGGCATGAGGCGGGTTTTATATTGCTTTGCCGAACACACATACACAACAGTTGATGCGGTTCACATGAAGAGAGAGCTGGTGTATGCTGATGTGATTCCTTCAAATCTAAGACACTAAAGTATGGGCACGCCCTAAACCAACACAAAGAGACCTTCTTAGCAAATAATATAATATGTGTATTAGGGAGGGTGAGATATAAGCAGCCGCGGGCCGTGGAGGGAGTTACGATGGGGCAGGGAGGCGGGGAGGGGGAGAAGCAGGGTGGAGCCCTCTCTACCTTGCCCCTCCCCCTCCCCGCCTCCCTGCCCCACCGTAACTCCCTCCACGGCCCGCGGCTGCTTATAAGTGTTGCTAACTCTTATTCATTTACAGCATGTTAACATACTGTCACCATTCGCTTTTTATGTACTAGTAACTATGCTGGTAATTTTGCTACTGATAATATGTGTACTTGTATTCTCCACCCTGCTTCTCCCCCTCCCCGCCTCCCTGCCTCACCGTAACTCCCTCCACGGCCCGCGGCTGCTTATAAGTGTTGCTAACTCTTATTCATTTACAGCATGTTAACATACTATCACCATTCACTTTTTATGTACTAGTAACTATGCTGGTAATTTTGCTACTGATAATATGTGTACTTTTATTATCTAAGGTACTACGCCTGAGAAGACGGCATTAGTAAATAAACATTTCAAATACACATGTGTTCTTCTTAACTCCATGTTCTGGTTTCTAAGAAATATATAACGACCGACTGTTCATGAGTTCCACGTATCCTGAGGTACTATAAGTTCATATTCTGGATTGTCTAAACATTGAGAGTTTGTTATATCCAATGTGACACTGTACCTAGCTTGCTAAATAGTTTTTGATTACTAACGTGAGTTTTGGGACACCCTAATTCGCCGAGGTTCCAATCCTCTGTCCACAGTTCTGTGTGAGAACAGAAACCCTGCGACAGGGGCACCCCCGACCCTTGCTGGAGCTTCATCACACTTGCGATACAACTCCAGCAATGCGCCACCTTTACGGCACAGATACATCACGCATCTGTGCTGTTTTTGCCCCGTGATGCGCCGCATTGTAAATGCAGCACACCATAGGTGACGGAACAGCGGCACAGAATGACTAACACATCCCTGGTGATGCGCCAGTCATCATAAATCTATCCCTATGCTTCTTATCTTGTTAGAGATGAACCGCCATATGTATCATCAAAGTTATTTGCATTTCCTAAATAGCGAACTTTAAGGAATAAATAGCGATTCTTTACCATTCCTAGTTTGCGATGAGCTATTTGCTAATTAGCCGAATGTAGCCCAATGAAGCCCAATGTAGCCCAATGTAGCCCAAAGATGGCCGCCAGACACACAAAAAAACAAATGTAGCCCAAATATCAGCCAGATGTAGCCCAACTATAGCCCAGTGACAGAATGACCAATCAGCTTCGCAAACCTCCGTTACGCGAAGCGGAGCGCTGTTACAGATATATATCTTTTTTTGAACGTTAATTTCTCAAAATCCACTGGAGCACATATATTGAGACCTAGCAAAGGCACATCGGGCTACCAGTCCCTAATATTTTGCCAAGTTTCGTGCAAATCCATTCAGCCGTTCGATTATTATTTTTATTATTTTTTTTTGCCCCGCGGGGCCCTTTTAAAACCTCCACATCAAACCTAGGGGGTCAGCGAGGATCTACTATGCCCCCTTATAGTTATTTCCCCCTTTGTTTTGACCTCCTCTTGTCTCTCGATCCTACCGAGAGACAAGATGGCGGCCGCTACGGACTGTTTGGAATGTTGACAGACGCCGGAGAACCAATCAGCTTCGCTTCACAAAGCTCCGTTGCGCGAAAAGTCCGCGAACCAGAGCGCTAACCGGTCCGCTGTTACAGATATATATCTTTTTTTAAACGTTAATTTCTCAAAATCCACTGGAGCACATATATTGAGACCTACAAAAGGCACATCGGGCTACCAGTCCCTACAATTTTGCCAAGTTTCGTGCAAATCCATTCAGCCGTTCGGGCTAAAAGTGAGGCCAACCGCCCTATGGAAAACTCAATGTTAAAAACACGTTTTGGGACCCCCCTTTTTTCTCGGCCCCCACTGGACGAACCCCCCCCAAATTTTCAAGGGCTGCTCAGAAACAAAATGTGCCATTTTCCTGAAAATTTCAGCCGATTCCGTCCACAAACGCCAAAGTTATTAGACATAGAATTTTCAAAAAACCCATAGAGAAAAAATCCTAACTATATATACCTACTGGCGACCGCCAGTAGGTAATATATATATATATATATATATATATATATATATATATATATATATATATATATATATATATATATATATGCAAGCATTTTCTTCTCCTGGAGGGAAAAGAGAGGGGTGAGTCGCACATCCAACACTTTGCTCGTGGCAATGTAAAGTACGCTTGGGCAGCTCTTCAGTCCTGACGCGTTTCGTTCGCCTGCTGCGAACTTTTTCAAAGGATGGCCCAGGTGATTTGGAAAGTTTCAGAGGGAGACTTCACTAATGTTTTATTCTCGCGTTGTCGGCCCTCTGGTGGACATCCTTGGTGGTCATTGGCCGGCATGCTGGTAGTTGAAGTCCCGCTGAGTCCCGATTTGTAGTTGCCATAGTTCTGTTGCCAGGAGACCAGAGGATTTTCTGCAGTGTTGTTCCAGTAACAGTCCGTGTTTGAGGACTGTTTGGACCCTTTCCAAGCTCCGGTTCTTGGCGGCTGCCAGTCACCCTTGAATTCGCTTCCGAGGCACAGATTGTGGTCCAAGGTCGGGTGATGATAGGCGCTCCTTGCAGGTAGTGCGTAACTCGGCGGATGGACCCTTCGCAATATGTGCAAGCATTTTCTTCTCCTGGAGGGAAAAGAGAGGGGTGAGTCGCACATCCAACACTTTGCTCGTGGCAATGTAAAGTACGCTTGGGCAGCTCTGAGCAGGGCTAGGGGGTCAGGGTGTTTCTACTCTGCCCCTTTTCTTGTTTTTCACCTTTGTAATATGTGTATATATATATATATATTATATATATATATATATATATATATATATATATATATATATATGTGTATATATATATATATATATTTGTGTATATATTACCTACTGGCGGTCGCCAGTAGGTATATATAGTTAGGATTTTTTCTCTATGGGATTTTTGAAAATTCTATGTCTAATAACTTTGGCGTTTGTGGACGGAATTGGCTGAAATTTTCAGGAAAATGGCACATTTTGTTTCTGAGCAGCCCTTGAAAATTTGGGGGGGGTTCGTCAAGGGGGGGCCGAGAAAAAAGGGGGGTCCCAAAACGTGTTTTTAACATTGAGTTTTCCATAGGGCGGTTGGCCTCACTTTTAGCCCGAACGGCTGAATGGATTTGCACGAAACTTGGCAAAATTGTAGGGACTGGTAGCCCGATGTGCCTTTTGTAGGTCTCAATATATGTGCTCCAGTGGATTTTGAGAAATTAACGTTTAAAAAAAGATATATATCTGTAACAGCGGACCTGGCAGCGTCCCAGGACGCGTACTTTACGCGCAACGGAGCTTTGTGAAGCGAAGCTGATTGGTTCTCCGGCGTCTGTCAACATTCCAAAAAGTCCGTAGCGGCCGCCATCTTGTCTCTCGGTAGGATCGAGAGACAAGAGGAGGTCAAAACAAAGGGGGAAATAACTATAAGGGGGCATAGTAGATCCTCGCTGACCCCCTAGGTTTGATGTGGAGGTTTTAAAAGGGCCCCGCGGGGCAAAAAAAAAAAATAATAATAATAATCGAACGGCTGAATGGATTTGCACGACACTTGGCAAAATATTAGGGACTGGTAGCCCGATGTGCCTTTGCTAGGTCTCAATATATGTGCTCCAGTGGATTTTGAGAAATTAACGTTCAAAAAAAGATATATATCTGTAACAGCGCTCCGCTTCGCGTAACGGAGGTTTGCGAAGCTGATTGGTCATTCTGTCACTGGGCTATAGTTGGGCTACATCTGGCTGATATTTGGGCTACATTTGTTTTTTTGTGTGTCTGGCGGCCATCTTTGGGCTACATTGGGCTACATTGGGCTTCATTGGGCTACATTGGGCTACATTTGGGCTCCAACATATATATAGGCCAATGTAGCCCAATATATATTTTTCAAAGTTAATTTTCGGAAAAACCACTGGAGCATATATCTTGAGACATAGCAAAGGCACATCGGGCTACCAGTCCCTACAATTTTGCCAAGTTTCGTGGAAATCCATTCAGCCGTTCGAGCTAAAAGTGAGTCCAACCGCCCTATGGAAATGAAGGAAATGAATGGGTAATTTGTAATTAGCAAATAGCTAATCGCAAACTAGGAATGGTAAAGAATCGCTATTTATTCCTTAAAGTTCGCTATTTAGGAAATGCAAAAAACTTTGATGATACATATGGCGGTTCATCTCTAACAAGATAAGAAGCATAGGGATACATTTATGATGACTGGCGCATCACCAGGGATGTGTTAGTCATTCTGTGCCGCTGTTCCGTCACCTATGGTGTGCTGCATTTACAATGCGGCGCATCATGGGTCAAAAACAGCCCAGATGCGTGATGTATCTGTGCCGTAAAGGTGGCGCATTGCTGGAGTTGTATCGCAAGTGTGATGAAGCTCCAGCAAGGGTCGGGGGTGCCCCTGTCGCAGGGTTTCTGTTCTCACACAGAACTGTGGACAGAGGATTGGAACCTCGGCGAATTAGGGTGTCCCAAAACTCATGTTAGTAATCAAAAACTCCTTAGCAAGCTAGGTACAGTGTCACATTGGATATAACAAACTCTCAATGTTTAGACAATCCAGAATATGAACTTATAGTACCTCAGGATACGTGGAACTCATGAACAGTCGGTCGTTATATATTTCTTAGAAACCAGAACATGGAGTTAAGAAGAACACATGTGTATTTGAAATGTTTATTTACTAATGCCGTCTTCTCAGGCGTAGTATCTTAGATAATACAAGTACACATATTATCAGTGGCAAAATTACCAGCATAGTTACTAGTACATAAAAAGCGAATGGTGATAGTATGTTAACATGCTGTAAATGAATAAGAGTTAGCAACACTTATAAGCAGCCGCGGGCCGTGGAGGGAGTTACGGTGAGGCAGGGAGGCGGGGAGGGGGAGAAGCAGGGTGGAGAATACAAGTACACATATTATCAGTAGCAAAATTACCAGCATAGTTACTAGTACATAAAAAGCGAATGGTGACAGTATGTTAACATGCTGTAAATGAATAAGAGTTAGCAACACTTATAAGCAGCCGCGGGCCGTGGAGGGAGTTACGGTGGGGCAGGGAGGCGGGGAGGGGGAGGGGCAAGGTAGAGAGGGCTCCACCCTGCTTCTCCCCCTCCCCGCCTCCCTGCCTCACCGTAACTCCCTCCACGGCCCGCGGCTGCTTATATCTCACCCTCCCTAATACACATATTATATTATTTGCTAAGAAGGTCTCTTTGTGTTGGTTTAGGGCGTGCCCATACTTTAGTGTCTTAGATTTGAAGGAATCACATCAGCATACACCAGCTCTCTCTTCATGTGAACCGCATCAACTGTTGTGTATGTGTGTTCGGCAAAGCAATATAAAACCCGCCTCATGCCCAGAATTGGCAGAAGTTGCACTTATGTTATGAGTATGAAGTCGTGGAGATCAGACCTCATAACAATTCTGTATCGTGTTGTTCTTGAAACTTTAGCACTCGCTGTACAGATATAGTTTAACAAGCAAAGCAGATAGTAGAGCAATAACATATTATTCTCATGTAAACCACGATGAACTACTAGGTGGAAAGCTAAAGCAACAACTAAGTGTCGTGTGCAGAAGTTGCAAAAAAGGAAAAATGGCGTTTAAACCGGTAATGAGCCCATGCTAACTTAACACGGTGTAAAGATATCCAGGACCTAGATGACACCTCCCCATGATCCGGAAACGAACTGAATAAGATAATAGAAGTGCCATCTCATGAGAGCAGATTGCAAGTTTATATGTGGACGGTCCGCAAGGTAAAGCATTAAAAACTAGGAAAATTTAATGCTAAAGAAAAATAAAACAGCCAAGTTCTTTATCGAGTCTTAAGCCAATAGGCAAGGTAAATAATAAAAACTTGACAAATAAGTCAATGAATTGTCAATGAAATGCTAGTACTCAGCATATCAAACATGAAAAAGGTCTATGACATAACTGTGTATGCAAAATAAGCTGCAACAGCCTCCAATAGGAAGTCACCGTCTTCATCCGAAAACAGTTCAGCCATCCAATTTAAAAGCGGAAAAGAACATACGTGCTCTCCCAGCACCGGATCCTCTATCACCATCAGAGGACAGCTCGGTGGGTTTTCAAGAAAGCTCTGTTCCAAGAAAGACTGTGCTGCCGCCAGTAAATTCCAGGGACCAAGTAGTCCATGCATCAATGCCACAGCCATAATCCTTTCGCCAGGACAAACCAACTCGTGAGTAATGATAGGAGTCATCAGCTGATTAAAGTCGACGTCAGGAGAAACCGGTCCGCAGAGACACAAATCAATGGCCCAATCGAAATCACAGGTCAGGCAGTGAAATACAGGCTGGACACAGGTGAAGTAGGAGAATCGAAAAGATAATCCATATGCCGTGCTTAATATCGCCAACGGCATTGTGCCATAATATTCTAGCATGCGATTGCGGAACAGTGTCAGCAGCTGCAGGGTGGGAGGTTGCATAGGAGCGACATCCATATTTAAAAATGTAAAAAAGCACAAGAGCGTCCGCTGGTAATGCAAGTAAAAATGCCAATCCACGAACCAGAGTGGAGAAAATAGAATGAAAGGAAGCAGGGATGACTCCAAAGATTTTCTCAAATGAAGTCACGAGACCACTGGTAACAACTTTAAAAAAGTGCGCCAGGGTCTTCGTGGAGGATGCGTTAAAGATAGTCGGAACCATCTTGCTGAAATTGAAAGGCAAATCTGAATTAAAAGTATTCCTTTTATCGTAACAGTAAGTGAACGGGTTATTTGCTGCAGAAATGTTCTATTTCCTCCCACACATGAACATAGGGAGTTTTCAATCTGGCCACAAATACCAACCTTGGGACAGATTTCAACGGCATGGCAAGAATAAGAGCTCTTTTGTCTCAGAGAGAGGTGGCCTTGAGTTCGGCCCGTGAAACTTTCGTGCTTCACATAGCGAACACCCGTACAGAGGTGCAGACCCTTTTCAATTAACTCAGAACAATCTTCATTATTGAGCATCAAATAACTACCATTTTCCAACAACTTGAACGTGGGGATGATAGCAGGAACTGGCGTGCCTTGCAACACGCAAGCCATATTTGGTCGGTGTTTGTTGCATGAACCGTGTAACTGTATGTGCCTACACATTAGTGAATGATCTGGCGTCTCAGTGCATTCCTCTCCATTCAGATAAACTTCTTGATCATCTTTGAAACATCTGTATGTGTATGGAAGCGACCAGACCTCATGAAGAAAAGCACTACCTAAAGGTTCATAACGACCTATTGGTATATATTTCATACAATTTGAAAACTTATATAAAGCAAAAGGCAGCGTTATTAAACCGTGGATAAGGCACGTTGCCAAAAAACCCGCAATCCTCTGCTGATGATGTCACTGAGCATGTCATGAATGATGTAATATGTGACATCATCAGCAGTGGATTACGGGTAATAGTATCTCTAGTTTACTCCCCTATAGCTGTCTTTCTTTTAACATAAGTGTCTGTTTCCTTCCCTTATACTTACTGTTTTTGGTTCGCTTCTAGTTCGCGTACCGGCGAGCGAACTGGGAAGCGAACTAAGAGAAATAGAGGTTGGCACAGTTCCAAATATTGTACCAATTTTTTAATAACGGGGAGGTAGTTCTGAAAAGAACTTTTTTTTTTATTGTTTTTGTTGTTTTATATTTTTTTTATTATTTTTCGGAACATTTTTTTACTTTTTTTGAATTTTTCTGAACAGTTTTATATTTTTTTGGGTTTTTCTTGGAGGGGGCAATGAAAACGATTCATTGTAAAGGGCTCAACAGGAGCAACAAAACAAAAAAAGAAGTATTTATTATTTTGGGCGTTTCGTACAAACATGCATATGATAGTCAATAGCTCTGTTGATCAGAGTGATGCTTTTTTCTCCGTAGGAAATGAATCCATCGCAAAATACGCAGGTGTGTTTTACTTCACCAAATTTCATTTGTATATTTGGCACCATCTCCCTGCCCTCTGGTCCCGTTACTTCCGGTACAACAGATCTTCTGGCCATAATAGGGAGATTATCTAGGTCGTTCCGAAACTGTGCAGCACTGTAGTTGTTAGGATGCCACCTAGTCATATGGCGATGCATTGTGTAGTTTCCGAAACTGTATTTTTTCTCGGTTCCTCTGGACAGTCTATCTTGACATATAAGGCAAGTTACGTATCTTGCATTTACTTTTTTCTGACCTTTGGGAATTTTAAAAAATTGCCAAATGAAGTTTTCTTTCCGGTGAGACGTCCTGGGCTGCTCAGGCAAAAACTGCCTCTCTTCGTGCTCGTCGTCCTGTTCCTCTTCTTCTTCTTCTTGTTGAATTATAACTTGAGCAGGTGGTCCACTCTTCCTTGGATGTGGTGGAGGTGGTGGGGAAGCACCAGCTGAAGCTACTAAAGAAGCCATTGCTCAGTGATCACAAAGGGTCTTTCTCTCACAATGATGAAAGTCAGAGTGAGGAAAGAAGGAGGGATTTTCATCATTTGGGAAAAACAAGAGTTCTCAACCAATCAAAAGTGTTCATTTTAGATTATATGACCTAGTCTTACATCATTAGGAAACCAAAAGTGAAATGAACCAATGAAAAGTGTTATTACCAAGTCACATGACTTGCTGTGTTTACGTTAAGCGCTTTGCAGGGCCTCCCGGTTTGCTTCCAGAAACCTGCGCTTTGCGACTCGCTTCGCGTACCAGTTCGCTAACGTAGCACGTCATATGACGTATCACGCGACAACGTGAAACGTCATGCGGACGGGAGGCGTCACGATGTTGTTTTCTAACGCGGCACTTGCGGTAAAGAAACGATTACCGGCTCGCGGTCTATTTCGCGGCATCAAGGTCAGCTAACGGGAAGCTTCCCGATTCGCGAAGCGGGAACGAAGAAAAAAAAATATTTAAAAAAAAAATTATTCATAAACATATAAAATATATTTTTGGATTTAAAGAAGAATACATTTTACAGCTACAGATATTAGCTGTTAAAAAACCAATGAAATTCACAGAAAAAACCATAGGTTATAGACCATATATAGTTAGGAATTAGCATTTACAAAACCTTGAAAATTCACTGAAAAAACCATAGGTTATAGACCATATATAGTTAGGAATTAGCATTTAGAAAACCTTATTTTACTCACACAAAACCATTGAAATTCCATATATAGTTAGTTGCACTAACTATATATCGCGCACCCGCAATCCACTGCTGATGATGTCACATATTACATCATTCATGACATGGTCAGTGACATCACTGATGACATCACTGATGACATCTCAAATGACATCACTGATGACATCACTGATGACATCTCATTTGACATCAATGACCACATCACTGATGATATCATTCATGTGACAATACAATGCATCTCCTCACATTTTAATATAACCTCTGTTTCACCCAGTGTTAAAAAGAGAGTATATTTTTTAAACCATTGACACACCAATACTAGTTACTACATACGCACTCACTGATTGCTACGTCTACACACACCTTCACTCATTCACCCATACAATCATTCATACATACAATCACTCATCTTTACAACACTATCATATGCACTCATACACCTATACAGACACTCACAGTCTGCCACTCATCCATGGAGTTACTCACACACCTAGTCAGTCCTGTAAAGAATCAATGACACTTCCATTTTCTTGTCTATACAGTTAAACATAGAGCACCTTACATTTTCAAACATATACTAACACATACTTACCTTCTTATACAATCATTGATACAAGTACAGATTGATCTGCACAGAGTCACACACCTCCCAGCTAGCCACACACACACTCAGTCTCCCATACAAATACTTGGGCAATCAATCAATAACCCATATAGTTACTCATATAGCTACTGATCAACACATGCAGCAGTTTACAGAACAACAGACATAATGATGCACAAATTAAGACAGTTTAGTCACTAACCCATGCAGTCAGTGAGACACATTTAATCACTCACTCATACAGTCAGTCATGCACCTACTAAATCCTTCGTCCAGACACTTATACATCCACTCATTCTTCAATATGTAAGACATATTTAAACTTTACAGAAATATAAAATCACTGGATGTTGTTATCAGTGATGTCATCAGTGATGTCATTTGAGATGTCATCAGTGATGTCATCAGTGATGTCACTGACCATGTCATGAATGAAGTAATATGTGACATCATCAGCAGTGGATTGCGGGTGCGCGATATATAGTTAGTGCAACTAACTATATATGGAATTTCAATGGTTTTGTGTGAGTAAAATAAGGTTTTCTAAATGCTAATTCCTAACTATATATGGTCTATAACCTATGGTTTTTTCAGTGAATTTTCAAGGTTTTGTAAATGCTAATTCCTAACTATATATGGTCTATAACCTATGGTTTTTTCTGTGAATATATATATATATATATATGTTTTGCCCATTGCATACCACGTTGCATTTATTAGAGCATCTGACTATTTTAGTCTGTTTTCTAAGCTATTTTGGCCATTTTTTTCTATGTTCTAATTTACCATCTTATGTCAGACTCTTGTATTTATACCCACTTTATACATTGTTATCATTGTTTATTTCGCCACTGCCAATTCAATTTGTTTATGTGTTTTCTTGATTGTCATGCGCCTTTATTTCAAAACAGTATTCCTTTGTGCACTTTCTTTATTTCCTTTTTTATGGGTGTGTTCCCTGAAATTAAGCCCCTCCTTATGTTGTGTATATATACTTTTATTTTCCCCTGAGTGTCTGTATGTGAACAAGCTCCCTTGTGGAGTGAAACGCGTCATTCAGTAATTAAACGTTTTCCTGCATACTCACTTGAGTTGATTCGTTTGTGAGCAACTTTGGCCGTTTGTTGTGGCGTCCTGAGGTCTGCACCCTGCTGTTGCCTGTCGCCCATTGACAGGTTGGGATCTCTCTTTCATATATATATATATATATACATATATATATATATATATACACATATTACAAAGGTGAAAAACAAGAAAAGGGGGCAGAGTAGAAACACCCTGACCCCCTAGCCCTGCTCAGGGGGTCCCACAAGGACCCCCAGGGACAAAAAAAGGATTTTTTTAAATCATTTTGGTGGAATTTGTTCCTGGGTTGCAAATCCCACTGAAATTATAAAAATAAATGTAGTGTGGTCTCCCTCGCTTCATTTAAATGAGGCACCCGGGTGGACCAGGTCCCGGGGCATTGCCTAATTTATAATTAATTATTGCGGGAGCCCGTGGAGGCCCCAGCAGCCGCGGAGACCACCACTTCCATAGGGCTTTGTACATGCTATGTGGGAGGGCACGTGGCCCTCCGGAAGCCCCAGAGGCTGCCACTGCCGGGGCTTGTGTTTTAATGTGTGGGGGGCCTCCAAGGCCCCCCAATCCCCAGGGGCTGCCACCCCCAGGGTTTTTATTAAATATATG
This sequence comes from Lissotriton helveticus, assembly GCF_964261635.1. Classification (NCBI taxonomy): domain Eukaryota; kingdom Metazoa; phylum Chordata; class Amphibia; order Caudata; family Salamandridae; genus Lissotriton; species Lissotriton helveticus. The sequence continues at coordinate 871,613,670 of NC_136061.1, read as the reverse complement.
CCGGGCACCCGACCCCTGCTGCCCTGGAGACTGCCACGCCCCGGGGATTTAAAAAAAAAACATGTTAGGGGTGTCCGTTATGGACCCCCATGCCCTGGGGACCACCACCTCCCCAGGGCTTTAAACACATTGGGAGGGGCGACATGCGACCCCCGTCCTAGAGACCTTGATGGCCCTGGGGACTGCCACCCCCCAGGGCTGGCTCCAGCAGTGTCCCGGTGTGCCCACCCCTCAGGACACTGCTGTTTGCCAAGACAGGGCGTGAGCATGGCTCCCGTCCTATCATAGCAAAAACTGGTTTGGATATTGTAATCAAGAGCAGGTTTCTTGCTCTTGCTTACAAAATGCAAACCAGATTGCTTTTCTGCAAGGGGAGCTGCATGTTAACAGCTCCCCTTGTGGAAAAGCAATACCGTCTCCCACAGTAGGGCGGGAGCAGGCGGGAGCGTGGGGGCATTTGGGCTCCCCCAAAGTCCCCAATGGAAAGGGCTGGCCCCAGGGGATGGGGTCCCTGGGGCCAGAAGTTGCCCAGGAGGGAGACCATGTTGCCCCCTTCCTCAATAACAAAAATAAGAGGCACAGTCCCGGGGGATGGGGTCCCGTACCATTTATTTTTTTAACAATATGGGTCAGACCCTGGGGGATAGTGTCTCCAGGGTCCCTAAGGTGGGAAAAGAAGGGGGGCCACACAGCCCCCCTTCTGAAAAAAAAATGTAAATGCTGGCATTGCGCCGGAGGCCCCGCCCTCATCCTGCAGCACTCAACAAATGCAGTGATGTCATCAGTGATGTCATTTGAGATGCCATCAGTGATGTCACTGACCATGTAAAGAATGATATAATATGTGACATCATCACTAGTAGATTGCGGGCGCGAGAGTTACACTTAGTACAACTAACTATAACTGAGGAATTTCAATGGTTTTGTATGAGTGAAATATCCAGCTAACTATAACACCCCTGAAACCTATGGTTTTTGCAGTGAATTTCTAAGATTTTTTCAATGATATTACCTAACTATAACCTGCTTGAAACCTATGTTTTTTTCATTGAATTTCAAAGTTTTTTTAATGATAATTCCTAACTATAACCTGCCTGAAACCTATGGTTTTTCAGCGAATTTCAAAGGTTTTTTAAATGGCAATTCCTAATTATAATGTTGACCACTTCCCCATATCCTCAACAAGAAGCCAAATCTGCAATCCTACCTAAAAAACACAGGCAATAGTTCCACTTACCACTAACAAATTAACATCAACATTTAACTATTGTAAGGATGTTGGCTATTTACTGCATGAATTACATCCCAGTCACACCCATATTTAAGGAGCAATATGTGATAGAGGTACTAATTTTACACTTCCGACACCCAACAAAATCACAATACCCGGCGCCATTAACACTAAAAAGACCCCTCCTGACTCCTCCCCCTCTACTACCTCAGAGGCAGCGTATAACAGGACAACAGACCTTCCCAAAATAATAGATCCCCTCAATAGCACACTAGCTCACTGTTCAGAAATGAGGCAACCAACTATGTATAAAGGAAGGAACTCGCACATCAACAATAATTTACACATTGCCAAGACTACCGGTGAAATGCTATACACATCTCACTATAGAAACTAAAACCATTTCCGTGTATAGATATACCATTGATACTTGTGTACTGCACAGTGTACGCAACCATATTATCCCAGACTCTGGTGAATATTTCGGTCATGTTGCTGTGTCATCTCCCCCCCTTGAAGCAGAACTGAAGTGGGCTAATCCAACGTACACAACGTCAGCGTATAAATATTTAGCCTATGCTTTGGGCGTGGTTCACTTCATGCCTTCTCGATACAGGCTGATTGCGAACTCAGCGCCACAGCACCGCAGACTTATGTCTGTATCGACTACTGCCTTCGATCTACACTGCGAACAGCAGGGTTCACTACTTGAATTCAGCTTTGGATCTACACTACACACAGCATTGAAGTTATCCTTCATATATGTAAGGCAGAGACAATTTTCTTAAAGTATGAACAGTAGGAAATTCAGCCTCAATTTATTTAATTTTTTAATTTTTTATTTTTTTATTAAAGACGTTTATTAATTGTTCAAGATGGCAGTACATATAGCTTAGCCTACAACCCTACGGGCCGGCTGCACCATTGCAATATGTCTAGTGAACAAGGGGGTGCAGATAAAGATGCATCATGTCGTCCTTTGTACCCTCAGTGAAGGAGGCTTTAAGTACAGTTTACATATCACATGCGTTCACCTTGTAATTATGTATGCAAATGACGTCTCATTTTTTTAATATTTTCTTATAAGTAATCTGCTTAACTCTGCAAACAAAACAGATCAGTTCTCATTGGTATGTCCCAATTTGTAGCTGCTCCAGCGCGTGGTTTGCCAGCATCCATGACACTAAAACTGAGCGTCGGTCCCTATTAGGGTGGCAGTGAAATAGGGGTCAGCAGTGCATGCGCTCAGTCTGCCTCCGTCAAAATGTGCGACAGCCTTTGATAACAGTGGGGCCCCTCGGGCTGGTAACAGAGCATGTGTAGCGCCCAACAGTTAAACAGCATAGCCGCGTCGTGTTCTCGGGGAACGTCGCTCGCGTCCGGTCTCACGGCCGGACAGGAGTCCAGGTGTATCTTCTTGGTGTGGCGTGTAAGGAGGTCATGGCTACGTTTGGGGAACCAGAGTCCGATACAACGAACATGGGGATATGTGTGGAATGGGGAGTGGGGAGGGAGAGTGTACCTGCGGGAGCTGTGCCACAGAGAGGAACCGTGTGTGTGCTTCAATCCATTGTGGGTTAGTGTGATATCGAGTGGGTGGGCGCCCGTGTCTGGAGCCAGCATGCCAGGCGTATGGCGCAGCCGCCGCCCAGCGTGTCCGGTGGCGTCTCATCTCCAGCACTCCCGGCTGGTGGGTGCCGTGTTAGCGTGGAAACAGCCTGTGGTCCTGTCGAGATCAGTGCTACCCCATCAGTGCTATCTCACTCACAGTGGTCTCTAAGTGTGCCCTCTGGCCGCGCCCTCCTCTTGGAATGACCTCAGTATTTCGTCCCAGAGTTGGGCTATCGGGAACTGCCTTAAGCCCGCTATCTCCTCCCGGTGTAGTGCCGTGCTTTCCGCTCTAGACCAGTTGGTGAAGGATACATACCAGTGTTTGGGGAATGGCGGTTCCATTCTTTTCCAGTGCTTAGTGAGCAGTCTTTTTGCTGTAATGAGGCCCAGATCCCAGAACCGAGCCTGTGTCTTATTGAGTTTAGTTCTTTTGTATAGCCCAAGAATGCAAGCCTCCCACGTGTGTGGCAGCCCCGGGCCCGTGCTATGCGTCAGGAGTGATGTCACCTCTCCCCAGTATGTATCTAGAGTGGGACAATGCCAGAGCATGTGTAAGATATCTGCGCCCAGCAGGTCACACCTAGGACAGGCGGCAGTGGTGGTCATGAAATATCTGTTGATCCTATCTGGTGACAAATATGCCTGGTGCAATATGTACAACTGAATGATCCGGAAGCGGGGGCTGCGCGGGATACCCACAGGGCTGGCCAGAACCAGGTTCCATTCCTTGTCCGTCCAATCCCTCCCGTGTTGGGCTGCCCATTTGTCCCTAATCGGTTGTGTGGATCTTTGTGTGTGTAGTAGGAGTGCCTGCGCCAACCAGTGGGTGACGTGTGAACCATTGCCCATAACATGCAAGTACTGAATTAGGTGGTGAGTCGGTGGCTCATCCTGGACATCCCCCCAGGACTCCGTGTATGCTCGCAGTATGGACGCGTGGAGCAGGAATTGCCCCGCCGGCAGGCCCGTGCCCTCCGACAGTTCCGCAAATGCGAGCATAGCCCCGTCTGCATAGAGGTCGCCCATGGTCTCCACCCCAGCCGCAGTCCAGCTCTCTAGGATACGTGTTGTCACTGCTCCACCCCTCCGGGGGGTGCCTAGCAGGGGGAGTGCGGGGGCGTCAGCCTCAATTTATTTAATGCAGAGACAATTCTACTATATGTCTTCAGATTTTGTTTAAATAAGTGACAAAAAGCATTCCTCCATGTCTGTGTCCACTACTGCCTTCGATCTACACTGTGGATAGCAGGGTTCACAACTTGAATTCAGCTTTGGATCTACACTACGCACAGCATTGAAGTTATCCATCATTTATGTAAAGCAGAGACAATTCTACTCTATGTCCTCAGACTTTGTTAAAAATTCGACGGTATCTGTGCTGACTACTGCCTTCGATCTACAGATCTACAGTGCGGTCAGTAGAGTTTACAACTTGGTACCAGTGGGCATCAGCACTACAGAGAACATTGAATTCAGTCTCGATTTCTTTAAAGCAGAGACAATTGTACTATATCCAGTATGAACAGTAGGAAGTTCAGCCTTCATTTATTTAATGCAGAGACAATTCTACTATATGTCTTCAGATGTTGTTTATATAAGTGACAAAAAGCACTCCTCCATGTCTGTGTAAACTACTGCCTTGGATCTACACTGTGGACAGCAGGGTTCACAACTTCAATTCACCTTTCCATCTACACTACAGACAGCATTTAAGTTAGCCTTCATTTATGTAAGGCAGTGACACTTTTATTAAATGATGCGACAAAAAACATTCCTCAATGTCTGTACTGAGTACTGCTTTCAAATGTACACTGCGATCAACAGATTTCACCCATTGATACCAGAAGCGCATCAGCACTACAGACAACATTTAATTCAGTCTTGATTTACTCAAGGCAGAGACAATTGTACTGCGTCCTCAGATTTTGTTAACTGTGACAAAAAAGCATTCATTGATGTTTGTGTCGACTATTGCCTTCGATGTACACTGTGGACAACAGGGTTCCCAACTTGAATTCATCTTTGCATCTACACTACGGACAATAGGGAATTCAACCTTGATTTATTTAATGCAGAGACATTTGTACTGTATGTGTTCTGATTTTGTTAAAATAAGTGACAAAAATAATTCGTCAAAATCTCTGCTGACTACTGCCTCCGATCTACTGTGCGGACAGCAGGGTTCACATCTTGAATTCAGCTTTGAATCCATAATACAAACAGCATGAAATTTAGCCTTGTTTTTTTAAGGTACAGTTAATTGTACTGTATGTCCTCAGATTTTGCTAAAAGATACAACAAACAGAATTTCTTGAAATCAGTGATGACTACTGCCTATGATATACATTGTGAGGGCTCACCATTTAGGTAGAATGACGATTGTACTTGACGTTTTACAGTAGACAAGAGATATTATACCACTGCGCCCCGCCGAACCATGAATAATTGCCGGGTACGCACACGCTGAGTTCTTTCGGTACCACTAACTCAGTGCACCACAAGTCATCTCCCCATAGCCTTATTAAAGCAGAATTCACTAGGAAAAAAACATTGCTCCCAGTGCGGCCTGAAGGACTGATCTGGCGGTGCCAGGGAACAACACCTATAACCTTCGTGGGATACCTGTTTCGGCGCACAAGTGACAGAGACACGGGAGACTTCCTTCGGCGTCAAAGATCAGAGTTTATTACTGCAGGGAGGCAAAAGTCACTAGAAGTACAACAGCGTGTAGGTTCTACGAGTCTGCTTCAAATTGTATATGTGAGTCGCTCTCTTTTATACAAGGTTTTACCATTGCACAACATGTGAACAAACGGTTACAACCCAGTTCCCACGAAAATACTTCAAAAGGGTCGCTTACATGTATTCAGAACCCCGGAACATAATTACTTTAACATCACCAGTCCCAACTGTAAAAGCACATCTTCCCAACATTAGGTACATTACACTTGAGTTGTGAATAAGCAAAAGAAAGAGACAAGAACAGCTGCAGGGAAGTCAGACAGCAGGGAAGAGATAACGCGAGGTTAATATTGGATGCGCAATCGTAGCTTAAAAGGGCTTGATCCCAGCGTGTGCGAGGCTGAAACAATAGACCGGCACGGCGGAATCACCTTCGAGCGGAGGCAATTGCCTTAGCAGATTCTCTTCCCTTAGTCATAAAAGACGCATGAAAGAAATATGCTTCTTCCGTAAAGCGTGGGAACAAAAAGGTCATGATGCGGACAGTTGCCCGTTCGCTGACTACGTGAGGGCAAGAAACAAAATGGATGCCGTATCTAAAATGGAACCCAAGGGTTCAGATGTAGAACCACGTAAATAAGGCGAAGCATGCCGGGTAGTGTAGTGAAAATGCGTACACTTACTGAACTCGTCATTTACGGTTCATAGATTCCTTACTTGCCCATATTTGTTCATGCCCGGAACATCGTAACGATTCTCACGGAACCTCAGACGCTCCTTTTGCCCTCATGTAGGCAAGAACTAGTCGAAGTCGGAGTCGATCTCGATATTCATCAGATCATTCAGATGTTGTTGGAGCATAATTCTATCCATCAATGCCTCTTTGGTAACAGATGGCCTTCTTATACACGTTGTAGCGCAAAGGCCACATAAGGCAGGACCACACTGTACACACAGACAACACGTGAACAGAAATGTCACAACAACCCCTATAATCATCAGAATCTTCCAACCCCAAGTCGACATTAGACCCCAAAACCATCCTAGAAGCGTCCAATCTCCTTCGTCCTCGTGTATGGACTCCGAGATTTTGTGCAACTTGAAGATGGCTTGGTAAACCGTTGGAGCGTTATCAGGTATAAATATGCAGCAGCTCGAATGGATGACCTTACACACACCGCCTCTATCTGCTAGAACAACGTCCAGTACCATACGGTTCTGTAACGTCATAAGCCTATCTGCTTGAAGCTCTGCTGTCAGATTACCAAGGGCACTTGCAGTTATGTTAGCAGTTGACTCTACTACACGAGTTAACTGTCTCAGATTTCTGCTATTGACCATAAGGCCCCAAAACGGTAGAAAACCCTTGAAGAAGTCTCCTGCTTCTTGGCCGGAAGTATCCTCTTTACTAATGACACCTCTCACAACTCTGGTTTTGTGATAGTCGGCAGCAACAGTGAAAGTCGGGGGCAAGAGATTTGCAATATAGCAGGTACCTGAGAAGTCATGTGGTAACCACGTGTATGCTCGGTCATAACATACAAAATAGGTACCCTTGGCAGTCAGAAATACAGGGGAAGAGAGCATCGGTAGAACGTAAGTATCCACACAAGCACTCTTCCCAAGCTGGGCTCTTGGATTTCGGCCACGACCTTGCAGACAAAAGTGGCCTAGGTGAGGTACAATCCAGATTGGAGACGAGCTTTTAAGCTGCCTATCACCCACTGATGTACTATACTCAGCCTCACTAAGGTACTTATAGGTTTGCACCTCCTCTTCTGGGATAAGTGACATATCGAAGATATCTCTATCTAGATCGGCAATAGCTATCATAAGAGACTTGTGATACGGGCCAGGACCAAAGTTTGCTGAGCGTGGCTCTCGATGGGGGTAGGAATCTAGTGCACTACGGAACATGGTTTGGAATGCTCGAGCTGACCCCTGGGGGCTGTATGGAAGAACCAAATATGGGATACCCCTGTCCATGGTATGTGGCATTAGCCCACACACCCAACAGTTTGTAGTGTTTACCACCAACTGATGCTGATGCAGAAGTTGCACAAAGGAATTGTTTCTAAATTCCGCGCGTCTGACTTGTTCATGTTGGGGTAGTAGGTGAAAAGAATGTGAAGAAGCAGTAGTGATGAAATTTAGATCGTGAGACGGAAGAGTAGGTAAGGTAGAAGGTAATAATAATTGAATCCCAAAATATACTCCACCCACCAGTAGCATTGAAACGGTTAGAAACAACATAAAGATCTGAAATAGAAAACACTTTGTACAAAACACTTTTGATCTTTGCGCCAACATTTTCTCTCTTTCCGACAGCTTCGAGAAGTCCATCCTCTAAAAACCGTCCGTGACGTTCTTGACGCACTTCGTTCTGAGTAGCGATTGCCAATTCCCAGGAGTTCCCAGAAATCGACAAAAGCAACCGACCTAGTGTCGATAGCTGCTAAACAGAAGGAAGTACCCGCACGGCCCTACGGCCAACCCAGATGATAGGTTAAGTGAATTAGAATCAATTCAATAATAGTCTCTTAGCTGCATGAAAAGAAAAGGTAAACACAATATATAATGTCCACAATGTTCATGACAACAGTAAGGGGTACTGTGAATTCAAAAAGGGAAAAAGAAAAAAAACAGAATTATTTTATTTGTCCTTAACGCGCGGTCGAAGAAAGTATCGACTTGTCCCGGGTTGAGTCTGATCTTCAAACAGTGGATTGGATGGCGAAAAAGTGTTCGATTGTCCAGGCAATTGTCCAGTACTTGTATTCCCCAATGTTGAAGGAAGGGAAATTGTTTGAGGGGAATCAACAGGGGTGTCAGATAACACTGAAGTGTTCCCTACAATCTGTGCTTCGCTGAATGGGACATAGCGCTGGGGAACGTCAGTTTCAGACGAAAAAAAACCTTTACGTATCCAGGTGTCTGCCGGCAGAGGAAGCGGAACCTTCTTGGTGTGGGTGGCATGCACCCAGTTTTTCCGTCCCTCCAGTCGAACCGCCGTCCTCGTCTCAAGTAGCACCTGGAAAGGTCCCACAAATCTCGGCTCAAGATTCCGTTTTCGTCAAAAGTTTCTGGTGAGGACCCAGTCCCCCGGTTGTAGCCGATGACCAGGACCCTCAGTTTGTGACGGTAGAGCCTCAAAGACCTGTTGATGAATCAAACTCAATTTAGCAGTCAGATCATATAGGTAATCTATTAACATTGGATATTCAAGTCTGTTCAATTCTTTAGGCCTCGGAACCCCCCAAATGTTCGCAGGACGGCCGAACACAATCTCATAGGAGCTAAGCCCTACTCGAGAGTGTACAGTAGCCCTGGTTGATAAGAGAGCTAGAGGCAAAGCGTCAGGCCATGATAAACCAGTTGTCGCCTGAATTTTAGCAAGTTTTAGTTTCAGGGTGCCATTGTATCCTTCCACCAAACCCGCTGACTGAGGATGATTAGCACTATGGAATTTCTGGGATATTCCCAAGCCACGACACACACTCTTCATCACACTTCCCACAAACTCACTTCCGTTGTCCGACCATACAATCCGAGGCATGCCGTACCTGGGGAAATACTCTTTGAGCAGAATTTTAGCTGTGGATAGGGCAGTGTTATCCTTAAGGGGGTAAGCTTCAATCCATCTGGAGAATGCACAAACCACGACTAAAACATACTTCAAATTGTTGCATCTCTCCATGTGGATGAAGTCTAACTGAATAACTTCGAAAGGACATGTAGGAGGGGCAAAATGACCAGGTGGAGTGGGGGTGCCCTTACCGGGATTATGCATCAAACATACCATGCAATTCTTAACCACTCTCTCTGCACATTTAGTAATCCCATCATTCTTCCATACAGGGGACAACAACTTGCATATGCCCTTCGAGCTAATATGTGCTGTGCCATGGGCCATCGTAACAACAGCAAGCACATATGCATCCGGTAACATCCATCTCTGTTTCTCTGACAAATCAACCCAACATCCATCCTCGTCTAATTTCCCCGTGCTTTCTTTCCACTTAGTCTTCTCCATCTCAGTGGCCTCATTCTGTATTTCCTTCACACTCTCCACTGTGTCCTCACACATACTAGTTTCCGCAGGCCATCTCACTGAACTTGTAACATAGATTCGATTTGTCAGATCTTTCGCTGTTTCTTTGGCTGTCTCATCTGCAAACGCATTCCCACGACCAACATCGTCTGTCACTTTTCGATGCGCACTACATTTAATTATGGCCAATTGCTTAGGCAACGTAAGTACATCCAAAAGGTCATTCACAAGCTGTCCATGCTGAATCTTCATGCCATGCGACGTCAAGAATCCTCTTTCTTTCCACAGTCGCCCAAAACTATGTGCCACACCAAACGCATACTGACTATCGGTAAACACATTCACTTGCTTTCCTCTGGACAACACACACGCTCTCGTCAAGGCGATCAACTCAGCTGCCTGAGCCGAGTTCTGATTTAATCTCGTAGATTCCAAAACCGTTCTCAACGTCACCACAGCATATGCAGTCGTCACATCACCATTCGGTAACTTAAAACAGGAACCATCAACATACAAAGCACCATCGGGATCTACCAACGGCGTATCTTTTAGGTCAATTCGACCTTTCGTTTCCTCTTCGGTTCTCAGATAACAGTCATGTGATGCTACATCACTTGACTCCGTGTTGATCGGCAATAATGTTGCTGGATTCAACACATTACACCTTTTTATCCGTATGTGACTTGCCAATAACGTCAACTCATATCCGGACAACCTTGCGCTCGTCAAATGTTGAGTTTTTGTTCGGTTCAAGAGAGTGTCAACTGCATGCGGAACCATCACCGTGAGCATATTATCCATGACCAGACCTGCGGACTGTCGAATGGACGCCGCAGCTGCCGCTGTTGCTCTTAAACAACTCGGCAAAGCTCTAGCTACTGGGTCTAAGGTCGAAGAAAAATAAGCGCATGGGCGCTGTTTGTCACCAAATTGTTGCGTCAGAACACTCAACGCACAACCATCCCTCTCGTGAACGTACAGTGTAAACGGCTTACTGTAATCAGGAGTACCTAACACAGGAGCCGAACACAACGCATCACGTAATTCTGAAAAACCTTTTTGACACTCTTCAGTCCAGGGCAAAGGAGTCGGAACATCCTTGCACGTGAGAGCTAACAATGGTTTCGCCAATAGTGAAAAATTTGGGATCCATTGTCTGCAGTATGACGTAATACCTAGAAAGGCACGTACATCTCTCTGAGTTTTTGGCACAGTCATTCGGGTAATCGCTGCAATTCTCTCTGGGGTCAACCTTCTCCCTTCTTTTGATAATAAGTGACCTAAGTAGGTTACTTCTTGGCAACAATATTGCAGCTTGGAAGGTGACACCTTGTGATGTAAGTCACATAAATGCCGCAACAACGATACTGTAGCGTTTTGCAAATAGCCTCCGTATCAGCTGCCACTAATAGGTCGTCAACGTATTGAATCAAAGCCGCACCCATCGGTAACACAAATGCATCCAGTTGGCTTTTAAGTGCCTGGCTATAGATCGACGGACTTTCACAATAGCCTTGTGGTGCGCGTTTTAGTCTGAAACTGCGACCACCTAATGAAAATCCGAATAGGTCTCTGCTTTCCTCAGCGATCGGGATACTAAAGAAAGCATTCTTTAGGTCGATCACCGTGAACCAGGAGGCAGAAACCGGAATCAGGGTCAACAAAGCCGTTATATCAGGGACCACGGGAAATTGTGGAATCACAATTTTATTCACCTCTCTCAAATCGATTATGAAACGGTACACAGGAGGTTTAGATGGCTCATTATGTTTTAAAATTGGTAGTACAGGACTATTACACACATTTCCTCGAGTTTCTTCAACGACATCCTTTTTGATCAGATCGTGTACAATCGCTAATAGCGCTCGTTCTCCCTCAATGGAGATACGATACTGTGGTATACGTGACAATCGCACATTTGGCTTCAGCTTGATTACATAAGGTGGGATGTCCAAGAGACCCACGTCATTGGGACCTGTGGCCCATAGAGACGCAGGAAGGGAGCTCAATTCCGGTGGGAGTTTATCGATCGACAAGTACATAGGAGAGATTACTCTCCGACCTAATGTAAGCTCCACTCCTTCAGGGGAGCAATACAAAGTCGCATATAACCGTTTTAACAAATCCAAGCCCAAAAGATTCTCACCACAACCAGTAGATAGAATCAATGGAGCCTCCAGCTCAGAAGGGCCAATCGTAAGTGGCAAAGGGCTGGAAACAGGATTGCTAACAGGGGCGCCAGAGAATCCAACGGAAACATTTGTTAAGCCAGACAAAGGTGCGCCAGGGAGTTTCGAATGCATGATGGAACTTTTCGTCGCACCAGTGTCTAACAGAAAAGGCTCAACTACGCCAGATGTAGCAACTGCGACGTAAGGCCCACTCTGATCAACCGGAACTGATACTACTCCCTCTCTCTGTCGGTGGCTGTCCTAGTAACGGTCGTTTACGACAGTCTCATGTTCAACGTAATAGTCGTCCGCGTAATACTGCGCTGATTTATCGGACCTTACATTTCGCTGGTCAAAACAATTATTCGTGTCCGAGGACGTACTAGGGCGCTCGTTCTGAATTTGAGCGATACCACGGCCTCTACCTCGAGATGACTGTTGGGGGCCACCATGACCCCCTCTAGTCGACACACCATTAAGGCGGTCACGTAGGGCAGGACAATCATACTTGATATGACCCTCCCGCCTACAATATGCGCACTGATTATACCCAAGTGAAGATCTATAGTCACAGTTGTCAGAGCGCGGCTGCATCCTATTGGGCTGTGCTCGTGGTCGATACTGCTGTTGTGAATCATTTTGATTTGATCGTGGAGGATACGCTTGCTGCAACAAAACCTTCGTTTTGAGCTCCTTCGTTTTCTTATCTACGCGATCACTTTCTTCTTTCTCCCTATTCTCATAATATTGAGCCGTCGCTAATATCTGTGCGGTGGTTGAAACAGCCCATGCACTTTCTGAATTCTTCAATTTGTTGCATAGTTCAGGCAACAAATTCAACACAAACTTATCGACAAATAACTGTTGACCTCCCTCGGAGCCCATGTCCTGCCCACTGTGGTCGACAAACGCTTCCTCAAACCTTGTAAAGAAATCCGAGACACTCTCGTCTTTCTTTTGCTTACAGGCTGATAATTTATCCCAGTTCACCTTCATCGCCGGCATGAGAGTTTTCGTAAGTGTAATGATTTTCTGAGGTAAATCTAAAATTAACTGATCAGGCTTAGCCCCACCAACTTGTAATCCATCAGCCGCTAATAGTGCAGCCCAATCACCACCTAACTCATTTGCATGATTTGCTTGGCGAATTTTCGCCCAAACCGGTTGCGGTACGACATTACCAAACAGCATGTCGATGTCGGCAAGGTTCATAACAGAAGCGTCCACCAATTGGGATAACTCCTTATAGTAACCAGCCGGATTCTTACGCGGATCAGGCAAAGATTGCTTCACTTGCAAAACTTCTGAACGTTTCCATGGGAGGTGTATCCAAACTCTTCGGAAATGCGGTAAAACCGGAGGGTGAGCTTGTGGATCACCTGGCACCCACAGTGGCGGAACCTCTTGCATAGGATACTGACCAGTGTTCGTTTTCGTTTTGTCGGTGTCATCATTAAATAATACACGAGAAGGCACTGAGGATCTATATGCTAACAGTCGCTCTAGTGCACGCCGTACATCTCCACCCACAACCATAACGTTCAAGAATTGACTCTGAAGCTCAGTCACATCGGGCGGTACATTATCTAAATCATCATTATACCATTCTTCCCTCAAAAGGTTACACATTTCTTCAAACACGAATCTCTGCGTAGGCTCATTAAACTGAGAAAACGTCTCGAAAACCATGCGTGGAGGGTAGTTGGTAGGGTGTCTTATCCACCTACGTGTCATTGTCACTAACGTCTCTTTTTCCCTTCCACTAGGGATCTGACTCCGTCTCTGGGGAGTTTCGGAAGCACTGGTTGGTAGTATCGATCCGGATAGTGGGGAATAGAGCGTAGCAACAGTATTAGGAATACGGGTACGAACAGAAGGAGAAGAAGGAAAAAGAACAGGAGCGACAATATTAGAAGTGAACGTAGGAACAGCAGAAACAGGCAAGATAGTCGGGGTAACAGAGACTGGAGTTTGCGAAGGCACAGGCAAAGGAGCAGTAGGAATGAAGACAGGTGGTGTGACAAACGTAGGACCAACAACGGGCTGACCCGCAGCCGCTGGAGTAACAGGAGGGACAACAGGAGGAATTACAGGCGGTACCGCAGGAGGAACTACAGGGGCTGTAACACCCTGTGCATAAGGAGGTGGCGAGTTCATGAAATACGTTAACAGGGGATCCTCCTTCGGATCCTCCTCTTTCTTATCAGGACTAGTTGGTAAAACCGGATAACATTTGTCTATCCTCATGTGATGTAATCTAGTAGAAACTTCTATTTCTTTTTCTTCTTTATCTCGCTGACATTGTTGTACAACTTTTTAAGCTGTTTGATTTCTTTCTGCTTGGCCTCTTTACGCCACAACCGAAAAGAATCAAACATAGCTGGCCTAGCTTTCCTTTTAAATAATTTAGCTTCAAGATTATCTAAAATCGCAAGTTCAAAACTTCCATGCGTTGGCCAACTAAGGACACCATCTTTTCTCGTGTAACGGACCCAATATTTATTATAAATAATAGGACCCACACCATGTCGACTATAGAGCTCATATATCGGAGTTCCAACTGGAGGTATCGGACACGAGTCCTCCAACCGGGAATCCTTGTTGCAACATTTAAGAAAACCAAGAAATCCACTATGGCTAGGCATCGTGCACACTAACCTAGTATCAAACTTCAAGGGTTACCGAAACACTAATTCTTCGTGAAAAACAAAACCCTCGGTTTTTGGCAATTGCAATTGTCAAATGACAACTAAGGACCAACAACTAAGAACCACAAATGCAATGGAACCATGCATACAACAAAGCTTCAGAAAGCTCAACAACAACTAAGGACTGGGAGCGACCCACAAATACTTAACTGAGAACTTCAATGGCGTCACCAGGAAGGCCTATCTATCGTCTCGCTTGTACGGAAGGTCTACGCCGGGCGTCGAAAACAGGTCGACAGTCAGGGCATCAGTCCGTCGCAGCCGTCAGGAGGCGGGAATCTTCGCGGGAAAAATCTTCAGACCACTTATTTCGACAACAGGATCGATGAAGCGGGGTGCACCTTTTCCTCGGAGATTTCACACGAAGTTCCTCACAATCGTCAGGCTTTGGACCGGTACCGCCGATGTCGCCCCACGTTGGGCGCCAACTGAAGGACTGAGCTATTTAAGGCCCAGCGGTGCCAGGGAACAACACCTATAACCTTCGTGGGATACCTGTTTCGGCGCACAAGTGACAGAGACACAGGAGACTTCCTTCGGCGTCAAAGATCAGAGTTTATTACTGCAGGGAGGCAAAAGTCACTAGAAGTACAACAGCGTGTAGGTTCTACGAGTCTGCTTCAAATTGTATATGTGAGTCGCTCTCTTTTATACAAGGTTTTACCATTGCACAACATGTGAACAAAAGGTTACAACCCAGTTCCCACGAAAAGACTTCAAAAGGGTCGCTTACATGTATTCAGAACCCCGGAACATAATTACTTTAACATCACCAGTCCCAACTGTAAAAGCACATCTTCCCACCATTAGGTACATTCCACTTGAGTTGTGAATAAGCAAAAGAAAGAGACAAGAACAGCTGCAGGGAAGTCAGACAGCAGGGAAGAGATAACGCGAGGTTAATATTGGATGCGCAATCGTAGCTTAAAAGGGCTTGATCCCAGCGTGTGCGAGGCTGAAACAATAGACCGGCACGGCGGAATCACCTTCAAGCGGAGGCAATTGCCTTAGCAGATTCTCTTCCCTTAGTCATTAAAGACGCATGAAAGAAATATGCTTCTTCCGTAAAGCTTGGGAACTAAAAGGTCATGATGCGGACAGTTGCCCGTTCGCTGACTACGTGAGGGCAAGAAACAAAATGGATGCCGTATCTAAAATGGAACCCAAGGGTTCAGATGTAGAACCACGTAAATAAGGCGAAGCATGCCGGGTAGTGTAGTGAAAATGCGTACACTTACTGAACTCGTCATTTACGGTTCATAGATACCTTACTTGCCCATATTTGTTCATGCCCGGAACATCGTAACGATTCTCACGGAACCTCAGGCCCCCTGCACTATGCATTATCACAGAATACGTACAAGCTCAGCGTCAAAGAAACGACTAACTCAGTGCATCGTAAATCATCGCAAAGAAAGTGAACAGTTTTATGTCACAATGAGACATACTGTCCCTTTTAAATGGAATTCATGCAAAATTCAATTGACAAAACATATTAGTCCAATTACTGTACCCCCCCGAACATGTACCCCGAACATGCATCATTGCAGGGTACATACACGCTAAGCGCCAAAGGTACTAGTAACTCTATTCACCAAAAATCATTATCACGTGGCCTTACTAAGGCAGAATTCTCAAGACAAAAATCATTACTATCAGTACGGCCTGCCCGGATCGCTCATCATCTCAGGCTCCACAGAACCTTGTTGTTACAGACACCACTAACTCAGTGCAAACCAAACTAAGTATAACACCTATCAAACCCTAAACAATATCCCTTTAGTATGCTTCCTTCAATAACTTCTTTTATATCACTTATTTTGAATAATAAAATGTACGCTGCATACATGTTCTATCTTTCACTTCAATCATGATTACTGATGATGCAGTCCACCCTACGATCTACACTGCGTACAGCAGGGTTTACAACTTCAATTCAATTCAGCTTTGTATCTACACTATAGACAGTAGGGAATTCAGCCTTGATTTATCTAATGCAGAGGCAATTATATTGTATGTATTCAGTTTTTGTTAAAATAAGTGAAAAAAGCATTCTTCTATAACTGTGCTGAATAGTGGCTTCGATGTACACTGCGGACAGTAGGATTCACAACTTGAATTCAACGTTCTATCTACACTACAGACAGTAGGGAATTTAGCCTTAATTTATTTGCCACAGACAAAAAATACTCTTGTGGTACTGCTAGTATGTGCAGGCACCTTTAATCCCTACATCCTCTGAACTATGTTTACAAAGAAAGTAGACCACCAAAATGTACCTCCACCACCAGTAATACCAAGTACCTCTGGGACATCACCTTCAACATCGCCACCAGACATATGTCCCCATTTTGAGAAAGTTAAAATGCACTGCATGAAATGGAATTGTTTAATTTGTTATGGAGAGCAATCAGTAGACTTAGTTTGTAGAACAATTGATAACCATTAATGGTAATTTTTTTTTAACCTCAAAATGTATGCAGAGCAGTATATATTTTGAGTACAGACGGACGAATCACGCATCATCACAGGGTGAGCACACGCTGAGCACCACACATACCACTTACTCAGTGCACCATAAATAATCACCACGTGGTCTTATTAAGGTAAAATTAAGTTACCAAAAGACATTCTTACCAGTGCGGTCTGCCTGGACCACACATCATTGCAGGCTCCACACATATCGCCCCTACCTCAGTGCAGCACAACTCATGAACCCTTCGCAATAGAATCTTCTGTGTATTATTTCACATGTATTGCTCCTACGTTTGTACAGTCATAAACCGTTTATGATTCAATATCTGTGTGTGATATCATGATTACTATTCTACTTGTTACGAACAGCAACGTAATAAAATGGAATCGAGCACACGTGCATATACCCACTTCAAATATCTATCTGTGTCTGTGTATTTATTATGTTTGTAAAATGCTGCTCCTGCGCCCTACCATATTATATTGTGCTATAAATAGGGTATGCAACCATCTTACCTCTGACAGTAAGTGTGGGCTATTCCTCCTTTTTTTTTAGCATATTCATATAGCGCAAAATCAACCCAAAACAATATGAGCAATTTACATGACCACCGTATTTACAGTACATTTTCAGGCACACGTAGATTACGTCATTACTCTACAATAACAGGATGTGGATGCGACTCCCAGCCGCGAACAATGATTTCCAACACCAAGTTCGACAGTATACCTGAATGACCACATACGTAAATATATTATCTGTCCTTCATGTGCCAAAAACTGCAACCTAAACCTTTCACAGCCATGTATTACTGCAGCTGCAACACTCCACTGAATATACAACAAACATTCATAATTGCAGAAATGCGTCATGTCCACCATCTTTTATGTATGCATCTATGAATGAATATAGAGTCAGTCATACCCCGTACCTTCCATGTTGGGCACGTTGTGGAACTTTACATATATAATGACACATTTGCGTTTAAGACCCGGGTGACATCAGCACTACAAGACGGACACCCGAATCACTTGATTTCTTAGTTCCAGATCTAGTTGTCAGAACGGCACACACACACTCCCTCATGGCTGGTATATACCCACACCACACCCATCCAGCACATGCATCGCTACACACCTGACCTTACCAATAAAAAAGACGAGGCGCACATGCTCTACACCACTTTAGAGTTGCTCCCATCGCAAGCGCTGTGATGGCCCGTCCTAGTGGTTCGGATTCCTCATGTAGGCCTGAACCACGCAGTACAACGGTCCACCACTACGTGCGTGGCATTTTAGGTCACTGAGGTAGTGGTATCACAAGGACTGAGCGGGTGAGGAACCTGCGATGAAGATAGGTGCACGAGTATGTCTTTTCCCATAACGATATCAAGACTCTGCACCATCTGTCAGACTTCTTGGTGGCAGAGCGGGACTGCATTATGTAGAAGGTGTCCTGTCCACGAAAAGGTGAGCAATGAGGCCTGGGTGCGCATCAGAGGGAGTCGGTGGGGTGCAGCAGACTGGATACAAAAAGGTGACGCAGTGATATAGCCGTACGCAGTCCTATATACCGTATCTTATTGCATTTATATATTTTTTCCAATAGCAGGAACGTTTTTATAGTCAGTCAAATGTCCGATGCGTGTGATGATCGAAACCACGTGTATCACTTCGCAATACTTGCTTTCACAACCAAATAAAAAGATTATTACTATACTCATTTTTCAAAAATCAAAGCCTTTTTAACAAGTAGTGACTGTACAAATAGTTGTTTATAAATGCGGGAGGGAAGGTGTGTGAAAGGGCGATGTAATTCTGCTCCACATTAAGCTACTAACAATTACCAATCATAACATCTTTCTTTTACTATCTTTTAGATGTAGAACTTCAGGGTGCATTATGACCCGGCATGTGGTGGAAGACAAACCAGTGACAGAAAGGTGAGCTGCAAATATTCTTTTCAGTCACTCTCTCATTCCTCTCTCCTTTGATAAAGGAACGACACACAATGTTAACTTCCTTTTCATCTTACAGGTTGAGTTTCACAAATTGGCGTCCCCCCCAAACACCTCCGAAGCTCAATGTTTGTGTATTCTGCGATGATGCATGGCCATCGTAACAACATCTGAGAAGGCTGCTTTGACACGTGGTGCACCCTCTTTGATTCACGGCAATGGCACAAGGTGAGCAAAATAGTTTGTTTCTGAAACAACGACAAGTCATCTGTGGACGGAGAGAGTGGGTAGTGTGCAGCAGCTTCACTGCGTAGGAATGTACCATTACCTCCGAGCAGTGAGAATAGATAGGTTACAACAGTCTGAGGGGCAGATTTACAAGCCACTTGCGACACTTTTGTGTCACTTTTAAAATGGGAAAAATTGGCGCAAGAACTTGTAAATCTGCCCCTGAGTGCGCATAAAAAGGCACTCACCGAGCTCAGCTCGTCATGGCTCATGATGAGCTGAGCTCGTCATGAGCACAGGAGGGGTTAAGAAATAAAAAATCATGCAGTAAAAAATTGATAAATAATTAAACTGAAACAAATAATTTACATGATATGCATTAAAAATATACATAATTAATTATCAATAAAATAATTAACTCAATTGAATTCAATTCAAATATTTTTATTTTGCCAAAGCCATAAAGCAAAACATTATTGATAAAAAAAGAAATTAAAATGTCAACAAAACATAATATCCTACGGTAAAAGATAGAGTCTTCATAGACAAATCACAAAACATACATGCCACAGCCATGTAACATTTCTAATGTTCCTAGTGGTCTGTTGGGCTCATAGAAGAGACTAACATGCAGACCCCCACTCTCAGAGCGCCAAATGAAGTTTCCTGCATGGTGTGGCATACATGCGACACCGGGCAGGAACTTTCGGTGCCAAACCAGGAGGGCACTACATGCGCTCCCCTGTATGCTCCCCAAGGTCTAGGAGCAACAGAAAGACCTTTTAGGGCCTCATTTGTTGCTTAATGCCTCCCTTTTCTTGGCGTGCTTCTCACCATGAAAAGGATAGTGTACAGGCAGCTCCTAATTTGCTTGCCAGTGCCGCAGCGGCACTGTCAGCATATTAACGCTGCTAAATACTATGTGACTGCCACGGGATCCTTGATCTCCAGCAGTCGCAAAGGTCCTGTTGTGCTCCGAACGCCATACTCATAATTCAGGGGGCAGGCCTGCAGCGTGGCAGTGGTCGGACCATCACCACCGGTTTGGTAGTTCTATGGACCTCTGATCTCTTAATAAGGCCAGGCCCTTAATCCAGAGTAAAAAGATCTTAGACCTTATATGTAAGTCGAAGTTCCTCATGATATATGAACGTGCCTCCAGAGAATTACTGTTGATTAACAAATGTTTAAAATAATATATAACTTCAGTATAATCCCAAACTATTCCTCTACAACCCCTACATCCTACTACTAAAATATAATTTAGAAACAAATATTTTAAAAATGAAATAGAAATGTAAATTTCCAAATGGAATGTAAACAAATAAAATATCAATTAAACACTTAATCAAATTTCAAAATTATTAATCAACCAAATAATTAATTAACAATAAAAACTAATTAACATTAATATTACATTGATTATAATTTAATTTACTTCCCACCTTATTACTCTACAAATCCACTACCTCATTATAAAGTACTAATTGATTTAGGTCAAATAAATGACATGTTTAAATTTGCAATCTATATTTCAAAAGAATAATAACAATTATACTAACAATACTAACCCCTAAAATGAATATATTTGTACCTTTCAAATTAGTAAAAGAACAATATTTATCACAACAATATTAAAGACAATAATATTAAATACATTATTTTTAAAAACAACATTAAAAATGAAAAATTCTGTTCCTTGATAATTTAATAGTCATAATATTTTAGACATGATATTCATGTCACACCACATTCTTACTTCGATATCTGTGTCATTTTCTAAATAAATGTAGCGGAAGGGCTGTTACAAGCTTTGACTCTAATGATAAATCACTGTTCATACTCTTTTTTTCCCTCATCCTGATATGAAACTAATTTGTACAGCCAGATAGTCTTTTCTCATCTGTGATATTTAAATATTACCCTCTTTATCTGACAATTTGAATCTACTTGGTTCTACTCTACTGTATTCCCCACCTCATTTCCATGGGTTTTATTGGGATGTAGGGTGGACAGCCTGGGTATTGATCTGGCTGGTGGTCGGCACGATTTGGGAAGGGGAAAGACTGCCATCTCTGACAGGTTGAAGGAGCCCGTCGGGGCGGCAGTCAGAGCCTAATCCCTACAATGGAGGTGGTGTCCACCTAGGCACTGCCGTGGGGATTAGGATGTCACTTGTTGACAGCCTTTTCCTGGTTGTCCGACCGCCATGAAAAGTCAGAAAGTGACTATTGGGTCCCTACCTAGGCTTCAGTCACCCTCTGCTATGTGCCCAGGGGGGGCACATGTGCTGCCCCCCAAACATCCATGCACCGTGTGCCGGGCACCACACAGTGCAAGGATGTTTGTGAACATGCATTTTACTATTGTGACTGTGCTGTGGCCCTTTTAAAAGCTCCAGCACAAGACACAATAGTAAAATGCATTGGATCGTAATAAGGCGGGTGGCGCCGCGGACAACATGTCCAGCGGTTTCCATCCCGCTGTGCGGGTGGTCTGATGCTTGTCCAACCACCAGCATAAAGAGGAGCCCTGTTTTTAGACTAGTACCCACCTTCCTGGCAAGGTTACATACTGCACTGGAATACATACAAGGGTCATGGTAAAACTATCATCTTTATGATTTTTTAGGGGGGTGGGAGCGCACCAGACACGCCCTAACGTAATTACCTCTTGCATGATGGTTCATGTAGTTCATTATTTCTCGCTCCATTCAAAGTGTTCATAGCCAGTGCTGTATTATTAGTTTCAATTCGTATCCCTAGACACGTGTTTCATGATTCCTCAATCGTCAGTAGGGAAAAAAGCAAAGTTCATAGGTTGCAGGGCGTGCTGCCTCATCTCTCAGGACCAGTTCCACTCACAGCATGAAGGCGCAGGCTCCCGAGCTCGTCAGCTCACAGGAATTTTATACTTTTTAGGGGGGTGGGAGCGCACCAGACACGCCCCAACGAGTATAAAGTTTGCGAGCTGACGAGCTCGGGAGCCTGCGCCTTCATGCTGTGAGTGGAACTGGTCCTGAGAGATGAGGCAGCACGCCCTGCAACCTATGAACTTTGCTTTTTTCCCTACTGACGATTGAGGAATCATGAAACACGTGTCTAGGGATACGAATTGAAACTAATAATACAGCACTGGCTATGAACAGTTTGAATTGATCGAGAAATAATGCACTACATGAACCATCATGAAAGAGGTCATTACGTTGGGGCGTGTCTGGTGCGCTCCCACCCCCCTAAGAGTATAAAGTTTGCAAGCTGACGAGCTCGGGAGCCTGCGCCTTCATGCTGTGAGTGGAACTGGTCCTGAGAGATGAGGCAGCACGCCCTGCAACCTATGAACTTTGCTTTTTTCCCTACTGACGATTGAGGAATCATGAAACACGTGTCTAGGGATACGAATTGAAACTAATAATACAGCACTGGCTATGAACACTTTGAATTGATCGAGAAATAATGAACTACATGAACCATCATGAAAGAGGTAATTACGCTGGGGCGTGTCTGGTGCGCTCCCACCCCCCTAAGAGTATAAAGTTTGCGAGCTGACGAGCTCGGGAGCCTGCGCCTTCATGCTGTGAGTGGAACTGGTCCTGAGAGATGAGGCAGCACGCCCTGCAACCTATGAACTTTGCTTTTTTCCCTACTGACGATTGAGGAATCATGAAACACGTGTCTAGGGATACGAATTGAAACTAATAATACAGCAATGGCTATGAACACTTTGAATTGATCGAGAAATAATGAACTACATGAACCATCATGAAAGAGGTCATTACGTTGGGGCGTGTCTGGTGCGCTCCCACCCCCCTAAGAGTATAAAGTTTGCGAGCTGACGAGCTCGGGAGCCTGCGCCTTCACGCTGAGAGTGGAACTGGTCCTGAGAGATGAGGCAGCACACCCTGGAACCTATGAACTTTGCTTTTTTCCCTACTGACGATTGAGGAATCATGAAACACGTGTCTAGGGATATGAATTGAAACTAATAATACAGCACTGGCTATGAACACTTTAAATTGATCGAGAAATAATGAACTACATGAACCATCATGAAAGAGGTAATTACGTTGGGGCATGTCTGGTGCGCTCCCACCCCCCTAAGAGTATAAAGTTTGCGAGCTGACGAGCTCGGGAGCCTGCGCCTTCATGCTGTGAGTGGAACTGGTCCTGAGAGATGAGGCAGCACGCCCTGCAACCTATGAACTTTGCTTTTTTCCCTACTGACGATTGAGGAATCATGAAACACGTGTCTAGGGATACGAATTGAAACTAATAATACAGCACTGGCTATGAACAGTTTGAATTGATCGAGAAATAATGAACTACATGAACCATCATGAAAGAGGTCATTACGTTGGGGCGTGTCTGGTGCGCTCCCACCCCCCTAAGAGTATAAAGTTTGCAAGCTGACGAGCTCGGGAGCCTGCGCCTTCATGCTGTGAGTGGAACTGGTCCTGAGAGATGAGGCAGCACGCCCTGCAACCTATGAACTTTGCTTTTTTCCCTACTGACGATTGAGGAATCATGAAACACGTGTCTAGGGATACGAATTGAAACTAATAATACAGCACTGGCTATGAACACTTTGAATTGATCGAGAAATAATGAACTACATGAACCATCATGAAAGAGGTAATTACGCTGGGGCGTGTCTGGTGCGCTCCCACCCCCCTAAGAGTATAAAGTTTGCGAGCTGACGAGCTCGGGAGCCTGCGCCTTCATGCTGTGAGTGGAACTGGTCCTGAGAGATGAGGCAGCACGCCCTGCAACCTATGAACTTTGCTTTTTTCCCTACTGACGATTGAGGAATCATGAAACACGTGTCTAGGGATACGAATTGAAACTAATAATACAGCAATGGCTATGAACACTTTGAATTGATCGAGAAATAATGAACTACATGAACCATCATGAAAGAGGTCATTACGTTGGGGCGTGTCTGGTGCGCTCCCACCCCCCTAAGAGTATAAAGTTTGCGAGCTGACGAGCTCGGGAGCCTGCGCCTTCACGCTGAGAGTGGAACTGGTCCTGAGAGATGAGGCAGCACACCCTGGAACCTATGAACTTTGCTTTTTTCCCTACTGACGATTGAGGAATCATGAAACACGTGTCTAGGGATATGAATTGAAACTAATAATACAGCACTGGCTATGAACACTTTAAATTGTTCGAGAAATAATGAACTACATGAACCATCATGAAAGAGGTAATTACGTTGGGGCATGTCTGGTGCGCTCCCACCCCCCCTAAGAGTATAAAGTTTGCGAGCTGACGAGCTCGGGAGCCTGCGCCTTCATGCTGTGAGTGGAACTGGTCCTGAGAGATGAGGCAGCACGCCCTGCAACCTATGAACTTTGCTTTTTTCCCTACTGACGATTGAGGAATCATGAAACACGTGTCTAGGGATACGAATTGAAACTAATAATACAGCACTGGCTATGAACACTTTGAATTGATCGAGAAATAATGAACTACATGAACCATCATGAAAGAGGTAATTACGTTGCGGCGTGTCTGGTGCGCTCCCACCCCCCTAAGACCATCATCTTTATGAGTTCCACTCTTCAAGTGAGTTACAATGGAAGTCAAAATATGATTGTTTTAGGGATCCTTTCATCATGTGGCTCATTTTGAGCACAGATCATTCCTCACCATTGTGCACTGTTTGGATACCCAGATATCTAAAGGTTCTAGGTTCCTGATTAATGGCGAGCTTTCTTCCTGTCTTTTCCGATAGGTTCAATTTCTACCCCAATGAGAAGTATACTGATGTATGTAGGTTTGTCTCAATCAAAGGCATGTGTCGGAATTGTCCATTATCCACATTAAGAGGTCAGCAATTGTTGACAGATTTCTTAGACGTTTCAACATATTGTCTGTATAACTTTTGAAGATAGTTGGATCCTGGTCATGCAAGTCGGAGGTTTGATGTCTAATGTAAAGACTAATTGTGTCAGGGGCGTCCCTGCTTGGTGCCTCTCTATTTGCAGGACCTTGAAAATTATTTCATTGAACTAACTCGAGAATTGCTTTAATTATTTAGTGCTTTCTGTATTTAGAGTACTACAGTAGCACCTGTAGACCTAGCACGGAACTTGAAGAAGGCCAGACACCTTCTAAATACCTCTGCTGCAGTCAGGCACACACCTTCCAGTCTACATGCCTTGGCAAGCGATTCCATTTTTAGGTTGATGGACTCTTCTTTTAATTGCTGTATGCGAGACTGACAGGATTACTAAGTGCTAGTTCTTAGGATGGGCTGACTCACAAGCAATGTTTTAGTCGTCACTTAGGCTTGACTTACTCCTGAAATTGAATAACTAAACCAGAACAACTTGTGGAAAAACGGCTTAGTGAATCAGACAGAATGAGCTGATCTTTTGTTTTTGTTTTGAATAGTATAAGAATTCTTGTTTTACCAACATATCTAGATTCTTACTGTTTTTTAAATTTTCTTAGATTTTTTTCTAATCTGTAGGTTGTGAACAAAATGTCCAAAAAGAAATAAAAAACGTAAACATTGAATGTAAAGGTTGTATTAAAGGGAAAGAGCCATTGATAAAAGCTCAGAAGCAAGTTAAGTTGTAGAGAGAGCTTTAATGGTACAACCAACAACAGGAGATACAGCAACTGACTCATCAGGAGAAAAGATAACATTCTAACAATGATGTCAGGAGAAACAGAGCTGGTAAAGTTCTATTAAAGGGAAAGTAACCACAACACATCCCCTTACCAATATAAAAGAAGGAAAGAAGATTACATGGAAAACATTTCATGATATCAAGGAAAGAAAATAAGATATGCTTAAGACATAACAAAATCATTGAACTTCCGAGGGAGGTGTATAGATCTCCTGGGAACAACACTCTGAAAACAAGGAGAAGGAGTGGACCCGGGATTACAGGAAGAACTGGAACCAGTATTGGAATAATTTTTAACAGCATGACACTTGGATAATCTAGACATATTCCAAGTGCAACCATTATCCAAGGTAACAACGTTCTTTTTGATGGAAACAATGGTGAAGGGACCGGTAAAGTTAGAAACCCCTGTTTGATCCAGGAATGTACTGTACCTTAAAGTTGAATTCTTGCAATCCCTCACTCCATCTTTTCAACCTAGGCGTCATATGATCACTTTGATGACATGAAAAGATTTGTACCAAAGGACGATGATCAGACTTTACGAGAAAGGGAATTCCCCACAAATAGAATTTAAAGTGGAGAACAGACCAAAACACTGCTAACGCTTCTCTCTCAATACAAGAGTAATTAAATTCAGCCTCTCTCAAGGCCCTTGAAGCGAAAGCAACAACAACCTCTTCACCATTCACTACTTGTGAAAGTACA
This sequence comes from Lissotriton helveticus, assembly GCF_964261635.1. Classification (NCBI taxonomy): domain Eukaryota; kingdom Metazoa; phylum Chordata; class Amphibia; order Caudata; family Salamandridae; genus Lissotriton; species Lissotriton helveticus. The sequence continues at coordinate 871,587,207 of NC_136061.1, read as the reverse complement.
GCACCCAAACCTTTAAGACTGGCGTCAGTCGTGAGGATGGTTTTGAGTTTCGAGTCAAAATGACCCAAAGTAGGCATTTTACCAATCTTTTTCTTTACTGATTCAAATGCCCTCTCACACTCATCAGACCAAGAAAAATGTACACCCTTCTTTAAAAGAGACCTAATAGGTTCAACAAGAGTGGCAAAACCTTTGACAAACTTCGAATAAAATTCAGCCATCCCTAAAAATGACTTGACTTGATCTTTGTCTACAGGAGTCGGTGCTCCAACTATGCTCTCAGCTAACTCCAGTTTAGGCTGAATCCCAGTTCCAGAAATGACATGTCCCAAATATGTAACTGACTTTAAACCAATGCGACACTTTTCCTTTTTTACAGTAAGCCCACTTTCTCCCAACTTGCTCAAGACAGACCTTAGCACTCTGTCATGTTCACCCTCATTCACACCATACAACAAGATATCGTCCTGAAAGAACATGACATTTGAAAGACAACCCAAGACCATCTTCATTACTCTCTGAAAACACGCAGCAGCTGAAGCTAAGCCGAAAGGCATTCGTAAAAATCGGTAAGCTCCTAATGGCGTGACAAAAGATGTAAGATGTCTGCTATCTTTATGTAATACAACTTGATGGTAAGCTGAAGAGAGATCAAGTACACTAAAAATTTTCGCACCTTTCAAGGTACTAATGCTCTCAGTTATATTGGGTAATGGTTGCCTATCTACCCAGATCCACTCATTCAATCCGCGTAAATCCACACACATCCTAATTGACTTTCCTCCATCCTTGGGTGCTAAAACCACTGGACTCAACCATTCCGAAGATTCTATTTCTTCAATCACACCTAAATTCAACAATTTCTCAATCTCACACTTAAGTGGCTTAAGCATCATGTTGGGTACCTTCCTCACCTTGTGCACACATGGCTTGGCAGATTTCTTGAGAATAATTCTATGCTCAAAACCTTTTAAACATCCTAAGGTATCTGCAAAAACTTTTGGATAATCAGCAAAATACATTTCAGAACTAGACACATAATCTATCTGAGGAGAAGTGGCAACATGTAAGTGTGCAGCAAGAAATTCTTCTTTCAGCATAACTTGATTCTTTGGATCTTTTGCTCCTGGATCAAGGATAATCCCCAAATCATGTTGATGTCGCCATCCCAGGAGATTATCACCTCTGACAGCACCATACACCTTACCAGAGATGCATCTTCCTCTGAAGGAAATGTTAGCTACGGTATAACCCAAAACCTCTATCCTTGACTTGTTGTAACTCAATGGAGAAATATCAGAGGGCAAAAGTTTAACATTCCCCAACCCAACCACCTCATCCCAAATTTTGTTCCTGATCAAGGTAAAAGGGGAGCCTGAATCAGCCATAAGTTTGAACACGAATTTGTCAATGGCGATATCACAAAATGGCATAAAAATGTGTTCAACATCAACCATACCTTCACTAACACTGGAAACCACCACTGTACGTATGATATCAGAACTCAGTTCGTTGCCCTCTTTCTTTTTGCCAGACCTGCACACACGTGCATAGTGTCCTTTGATACCACAGTTATTACAAATGCTATCTTTAGCATAACATTGAGGAAACCTGGAAGTGTGAAGGAAACTTCCACACCTAAAACAACGCATTTTTTGGTTAGTGAAGGAACGTTGTTGACGAGAATCTTGTTCCTTAGAACTAGTGGATTCCCTGGAAGGAGAAGGCCGTGCCTCAGAAAAACTTTTCTGCATAGATGGATTCCTTTGAAAAGATTTACTCTTAGGACCAGCACTAACTTTAGCAACATCCTGATACTCAGAGAGATCATCCTCTCCTAACATATGTACAGAGTCAGGAGTTTTCTTTTTATGATCATTAACTGTTTGACTTTCATCCTCTTAGTTTTTTCTTATTTCTTTAACCCAAGTAGAAGTATTTTCCATACCTTCTACAATATCTACTGCATCTTTTAATGTAGGATTTTTTGACAATAATTTTTCTTGCACTCTAGAACTGTTCGTGCATCGAACAAGTTGATCTCTGACAAGAGATTCTGAAAGATCACCAAAATCACAAGTGCGAGAAAGCGTTTTAAGGGCAGCAACATAGGTTCCCACACGCTCACGAGTGCCTTGAATTCGAGTAAAAAATCTATGTCGCTCTAAAACGACATTAATCCTAGGGTCAAAATACTGTTCCAACATAGTCATAGACATTTCAAAAATATCCGCAGGTTCACCATCCGCCCCACCTATGGGTATAGTGTCCATACTATCATATGTGTGCCTACTTTCAACACCTAAATTGTGCAACAAAATGGCTTGTTTTCTGAAAGCTGAAAACTTCTCTCCTCCAATGGCCACCAAGTAAGAATCAAACAAATTCCTCCATCTCTTCCAAGGAAGAATAGGTTCACCTTCCTCTGAAAGAAATGGAGGTGGCTGCGACATGCTAGAAGTAGTAGCCATAATTATGAAAGGAAAGAAATATATAAATATATATTAAAGCAAAATGTAATGCAATGTGATGCAAAATGTAATGTAATAACAGTGAAAATATATAAAAGTAAGTGGATACAATACCTATGAAGATAATAAGCAGTCCAAACCAAACATAGTAGAATATCACAGTCGCAGTTCGTAAGTTAATGTTATGAGAAAAGAAAATGTTGTAGTGTACATTAACCAAGAAAAGAAACAAAAAGAAGGATTGTTATGATATATAGCGCTGCTGTGCGCATCAGCGTGGAAAACGAAGTTTTGTTAGGCGTAAGGCTCTGCTGTGCGCATCAGCGTGGTAGTCAGAAATGTAATGATTAAGATGCACAGCCGTGTGCATCGGCGTAACGAAATCTGTATTTGAGGTAAATAATGTGCGCTGCCGTGCGCATCAGCGTGGTTGCTAGGGAATGAGATCCATAGTTATGGTAAATAATGTGCGCTGCCGTGCGCATCGGTGTGGTTGCTAGGGGACTTCAAAATGGCTGCCGCGTGATGACGTCACACGTAAGGCGTCAGACGTGAAGCGTCAGAGGTCAGAGCACCGGCCAGGCAGTGAGAGCGAGAAGATGGGTGACACTCGCGCTAAGGCACACGCTTGGCTGAAGATGGTGCTCGCGCAGTGGCAGACGCTCGTCTCAGGTTGCCAGGGTGATGAAAGAGAACGAGGAGATGGCGGCACTCGCGCAGTTCAGGAACGCGATGTAAATTCAAACAGCAACAAGGGGCAACGGTGAGTCAGGGAAACAAGGCAAAGGTACCTGATTTTCAAAATAATGTATGCTCCTCGTTGGGACCAAAATCAGTAGACAATTCAATTAGTATAACGAAGCTTCCTCAAGTAGCGTAGTTTCCATAGTTTCCATAGCAATCCAAGTAAAACGGTGAGGAGGACAGTCAGCCAAATTGAAGTATAAAGTCCTGGAATATGTAATCCAATGAAATGAAAGCAATAAGATAAGTAGGTAGAAAAATGATCCAGATAATAGAAACCAAGTCCAAAATAAATACTGTGTCCAAAGTGTCCAATGTAATCCAATAGCCAGAAAAACGAAAATTTGAAAAATCCAAGTCCAAACATAAAATTCCAAAGGTAGGGGAGTTGATGGTTGTGGTTGCTTGTCCCCAATCAAGCCTTGACCCTCGTCGCCAGTGATAAAAGCTCAGAAGCAAGTTAAGTTGTAGAGAGAGCTTTAATGGTACAACCATCAACAGGAGATACAGCAACTGACTCATCAGGAGAAAAGATAACATTCTAACAATGATGTCAGGAGAAACAGAGCTGGTAAAGTTCTATTAAAGGGAAAGTAACCACAACAGCCATGCAGGTCATTCCAAATTGAAAGAGACTTGAACAACTGGGACAGAATCAGTGAGGCATTTCCTGAACCTAACTCTACGTTTGAAAGAGAACCGCGACATAGACAACAACAATAACACAATAAAATGCAACTATACAACACTGGGAAAAGACATAAACAAAAATACGAACCCCTTATGTACCTAACTCACACTTAAGATTGCTTAAACGCGGCCATGGCTTTCTGATACCGTTGTGTCATGGAATTGTTTATTTGCGAAATATAATGCTACTTAATAATTGAAATGTGTAATTCCCATTTGATGTATACTGCTTTGCATCGTCTCTAAGATGCCATGAATGCAGAGCATTCCAGCTCCCCCAATAATGTAGTGCACTTCGTTGCTACCCACTTCACTGTGGTTCTTTATGAATACCCATGCCATTCTCTCATATGATAAAAAATACAACAACAAAAAAGATTTGCTCATCGCAGTATACTCTTCTGTTAATCATTAGAAATAAACAATCTCCCAAAACAGCGCATGATGTGCCCCTCTGGAATTGCAACCCAGTTCCTGCACAGTGCAGCATGCATGCCACACCATGCAGGAACATGCTGCAGGCGCTGTCATGGTGGCATCTCTGCAGTTAAGGCTCACCTTATACAGCTGCCACCATGAGACATCTGCAGCACCACCCGCCTGCCTTGGATTACAGTTATAATCCAGCAGAGGAGCGCTTAATGGGCTTGGTGGTCCTCCTGTTGGAACAGTGGAGGCAGGTAAGGTAGGTAAGTATACTTGTAAAGCGCACTGTTACCCCATCTCGAGGTGCCCTGGCGCTGCATACCTCTGGGGAACTGGTCCTGGCTTTCCCTGTGAGATGGTCCCTCCAGAGCACCTCCAAGGTGAAACCAGGCATCCCCGACGTTGATGGGGCCGTTGTGGAGATTAAGCAAGCTATTGCCCAGAGTTGCAGAGTGGAACCCATGGTTAGCGTAGGCACCTCGGCGAGAATTATCGAGTCCGCGGACATTGACCCAAGACCCTGCCGTGTCGGGAATTGAACCCTGGTCCCGGGCCGGTCTCTGCTTCAGGGTCTGCCGCTTCTAACCAGTGAGCCACACTTCTCCACAGGATGACTGCCAGGATGACTGCCAAACTCTTAATACCGCCCTAAATATAGTGCATACTAGGGCTCAGCAATGGGAATAGGGTGTGGCTAGAATCCTCACCCTGTACCTGCTGTGCATGACCTAAAGTTATGCTCAGGGTGACTGAATACGCATGCACGGTGCTCAAATCCCATTGAGCATGGCCAAAGGCAATTTAGAGTATGCTTTGCGGTACAAGTCTTGAAAATGGACGAGTATGTGCATATGCAGACTTGATTTAGTCAAAGGCTACGACAAAGCGTAAATTGCCACAAATTAAAAACTGTGGAGGCCCTTGATCAAAAACCGTCATCACACATATAAACCAGTTCTCTAATCATACCGTGCAGGATACATTTTAAAATGTTATGAGGATTCTTGATGAAATTTTCCACATTGAGAAATTAGGCTTAAAATGTTTGTTATTTACCAGTAGTCATAGGAATAAGGTTTCTACCTTATATATTCTGTAGCTGTTAATGGAACCTAATAATAATAATAATAATAACAATGACCACAACAACAAAAATAATAATAACAGCAATAATAATAATAATAATAACAAAGTATTATTATCGCTAGTATTATTATTATTACTATTGGTGTTATTATTATTCACCTTTTTATTATTGTTGTTATTATTATTATTATTATTATTATTATTATTATTATTATTATTATTATTATTATTATTATTAATATTGTTATTGTTATTATTATTCGCACAAATAACAAAGAAATATCTGAATACAAGTAAAAATACACATACAAATTAATATTGAATGTTATGTAGGGCCTAATAATGCAGCTTTGCCATCTATGAGCACTAGAAAAATATGTGTTCTCAGTATTATTCAAGAAGAAAAATATCCGCTTTAATGGAGTCCACACTCATGAATTGTATGTCACACACATTTATCAGCGGGGAGTGCTTAACTCGCTGAACCATCTTGCCGAAGAGCTGTTTGTTGCTTTGATGAACATTAAACAATGCAATCCAATACAACTTTTTTGTTCTGCCCTATAGAATGCAGTCCAAGTGATGTTTCACCTATGCGGGAATCAAAGAATATATATGGTCATTGTGTTATTTTTATAGCATCTTCAGCGATACGAATAGCTCAGTCTCGAGTATATGCTGGAGCCAAGAAATGCACACCAGCTTACAAAAACTTTTATTCCAGGCAGTGTGAATGGACATGTATTGTACTATTTAGTGAATACGTCACAATAAAACAAAGCTACCAGCAGAAACCTTCACACTGTCCACACTGAACTACTTGAAAGTTTTGAATCGTGAGCAGCTGCAATAGCAAGTAGTCTCCCAAATACAAGGAGACAACCGAATATTTAATGTTTGAGCAATTCTAACTTTATTTAGCAAAATATCATCTATATTACTTACTATCCAATAAATGGGTTGTTACGTATCCAAGTAACTGTTCAAATATCTTTTTTATATTCACTGTACCTGCTTCATTTACTCAGGATCGTAGAGGATGCTGTCTAATCTTAGACCTGCATTCCGAGTTGCACGGTACTGGGAGCCCGGTAAAATCACAGGCAAATGTATTGTTACTGTGAGGTAAATCCACCCTGCACCACTCAATCACAAGCTAAACCTCATGGAATGGGGAATTACTGTTTGGGATTTATTTTTCAAGTCATAAAACCACCGAGAACCAACCACGCTAGGATGGATTAAAGAGGCGCTCGCTCAGTTCCTCACTCACAATGCTAACGATGACACCTCCAAAGCCACACAATGGTCAGCTCTCAAAGCGGTCCTTCATGGAGAATTCATCTCTATAGCCACGGCTAATAATAGAGAGCGCGCACAGAAAAGGTCCGAACTCACACAGCGGGTGGCGGAGCTGGAGCAGATGCACCAGCGCACTGGAGCAGCCCGGGCGTGGCGACAGCTGTGTACAGAACGGAAGATGTTAGCGGCACTGGACCAGGATGTGGCCAAATTTGCCGCTATGCGCCTCAGGCACGCATACTACACAGGCGGGGATCGCTGTGGGAAATTACTGGCGAGTAGGCTGTGGGAGCAGCGACAGAAGCAACATATCCGAACCCTCCAGTCTCGCCACGACACACCCCTCACAGAGGACGCGGCCATCGCCGCAGCCTTTGGTGACTACTACGCTCAACTTTATTCGGCGGACCATCTCGACCCACAGTCCGGCCATGACTACCTTCAAGGGGTCGTCCTCCCGTCCCTGAATGCTGCACAGGCAGCGTTCCTCGACCGGCCCATCGGCCTAGAGGAGGTGATCTCGGCGATCTCCCGCCTCAAATTGGGGAAATCGCCGGGCCCGGATGGCTACACAGCGGCCTTTTATAAGACCTTCTGCCCACAAGTGGCCCCACTACTGAGGGATCTCTTTAACACCTTTGATCAACCTGGCGCCATATCCCCAGATCTTCTGGAAGCGGCAATATCGGTGATTCCCAAACCCGACGAGATCCCACCCGTTGTAGCTCCTATCGGCCGATCTCCTTGCTCAACATCGACCTGAAACTATACACCGGCATAATCGCGAGTAGGCTGGCACCGTACATGCAGCAACTGGTGGAGCCCGACCAAACCGGCTTTATCCCGCAATGGCAGACCAGCGACAACACCAGACGGGTCCTTCACCTTATTGAGGCTGGGTCGCGGACAAGGCCGGACTGCATGCTACTCACGATCGATGCGGAGAAGGCATTCGATAGGGTGCACTGGCCCTATCTGGACCTGGTGTTACAGCGGTTCGGGGTAGGAGAAATCCTCCGTAATCGTATATTTAACTGTTACCGCCACCCAAACGTTGTGGTCCGAGTTAATGGCCACACCTCCCCACGTTTTCGGATAGGCAGGGGAACCAGACAGGGGTGCCCACTCTCCCCCCTCCTGTTCGCGCTCTCTATGGAGCCGTTGGCCCAACGCATTAGGCACCATAGCCTCATCACGGGCATCCCGTTCGGGGGGGACACCCACACGATCAGTCTATACGCCGACGACATCTTACTCTCCCTAACCAATCCGATGCAATCTCTCCGAGCGCTCTTTGTTGAGCTCCACACTTTTGCGCTGGCGTCGGGCTTTAAGATCAACGTCGTGAAATCGGAGGCCCTGAACATATCGCTGTCCCCTGAGGTGCTGGCAGACGCCAAAGCTGAATTTGACCTGCAGTGGTCGACGTCCGCCATTCCCTACCTGGGAGTCCTGTTGGGTCCAACGGTGCGGGCCACCGTAGAAGCCAACTATACTAGACTCAGCGCTTGCCTCCGCGACAATCTCAGACAATGGAAACATCTTACGTTGTCATGGCTAGGTCGTGTCACGGCCGCCAAAATGACGATGCTGCCGCAGATCCTCTATGTGTTTCAGACCCATCCACCGAAGGGATGGCTTCAGAGGACGCAGGCGGAACTGGCACGCTTTATCTGGAATGGCCGTCGCCCCCGGTTTAAACACGCAATCGCTATACTCCCCCCTGCACATGGTGGGGTAGGAGTACCCGACCTTACCTTATATTTTCAGGCGACCCAGCTGCGCACGTTGGTGGAGTGGCACCAACTGGAGTCAAGCAAAGACTGGCTCTTTCAGGACCAGGCGGTGGCAGGTCGTCCGCTTCAGGGAGTCCCATTCTTGCCACTCTGACATAGGCCCCCCAACCTCTATGCATCGCTCATTACGAGCACCATCCTGGATGTGTGGGACAAGGTGGCGGTTCGGCTGGAGCTCACCTCCTTCCCCTCCCCGATGACGCCGCTCTTTGACAACCCTGACTTCTCACCCGGCCTGGACTCCCGGGCGTTCGCGAAATGGAGAACTGCACCATGCAGGAATCTGGGACATCTGTTTGACCGTAATGGCATCCTTCCCTTTCAGAAAGTGAAAGAGGACTACGGCATACCGGAAACGGATCGCTTGCCCTACCTGCAGATCCGCCACTGGGTGTTACAACCGTCGGTCAGGCCCGGTGCACAGCGCTTCCTTACTCCATACGAGAAATGGCTATTAACTCGCACCTCCGATAAGAAACTAATCTCCGATCTGTACCAGCACTTACTCCTCACCAACATCTACACCTACAACGCAGCAAGGGCCAGATGGGAGAAGGACCTGGGGAGACAGCTTACACGCAAGGAATGGGAGGGGGTTTACCACAGAGCCAGACACTCTGCCTATCACATGGGCCTTACTGAAACCATGACCAAAGTAGCCACCTATTGGTACCACACTCCTGCACGACTACATCAATGGGACCCCCAAGTTAGCGACCGCTGTTGGAGGGGGTGTGGGGAGCTTGGCACACTGGAGCACCTGCTATGGAGCTGTGAACACCTGCAGGCTTATTGGACTTCAATCTTAGACCTGATAGACGCACACCTGGATACGCAGCTGCCCAGGTTCCCTGCTTATGTCCTACTGGGCCTTCCCAACGCCCTGATGTACCCCCTAAAATCCAGGAGAGGGAGTCTTATTGCAATTGCTCTGGGGGCAGCTGTACAAAACATAGTAGCGCATTGGAGAGCCGTTCAGCCTCCTTTACAGATAGGATGGTTGCACCGGCTATGGGCGATTCTAGGGATGGAAAAACTGTCATTGGCAAAGGCTGGGAGGAGGGAGGAATTTGCAGAGCTATGGCGGCCGTTCCTGACCCTACTGACGGGAGAATTCCGAGAACTGAGCTGCCGTCATTACCTGCGATTGCTACGCCTTGCAGACACCCCGCTCCCAGACCCTAAGAAGCAGCCACGCAAGCGCAGGACCCCAAATGATGTTGCGACCTGAGGACCCTCTTAGAGAGGAGACAATTGTTAGCTTTTATTTTTGCTCCGTGGACGAGGAAGGGGGCGGGTGGGGGCGGAGGGTGGGGGGCTGGGGTTTGTTTTTCCTTCTTTATTTCTTCCTTTGTTACGCATGTTTCATGATTGATACCACCTGCGCCTGCCTCTTAGCTTTTAAGACGAGGCCGGCCCGGTTGGGTTGTAGGCGGCTTGCTGTGTTAACACGCCTAATGGGGGCATTTCTTGGCAATGTTCACGCTACTGACTCGTCCTCGCCCGCAATGTGTTTCCACAGGTGCGGGTGGTTGTACTCATTGCAATGGTTTGCTTTGCTGTTTAATAAAACAGAGTTAATACATAAAACCACCGAGAATTCAAAATGTCATCTGAGTTTAACATGTGCATATACCACCAGCTCCGAACACGGGGTAAAAGTATTTGTTGAAGTTTGTGGGATGGGGGTTGAGAAAGTGAGTGAGGGAATTAGGGGAGGGAAGAGAAAGGTAATTTCTGGGAAGGGAAACAAAAAGAATGAGGGATCAGGATTGGATGCTGCTGCAGCCAAAACCTCATGCGAAAAATTACACAACAAAACCAGGTCTGGTTTTCTCACAATCTTAAAAACCGGGGACCATATTATCAAGAAAGGTCGATACATTATCGCCACTTTTATCGGCAGGAAACTGCCGCTAAAACGGTGATAATGGGCTTGATAATATGCCCCTGTGAATTCCCATAGAAGCCCAGGATAACACCAGAACCTGGGCTTCTATAGGAATTCACAAGGGCATATTATCGAGCCCATTATCACCGTTTTAGCGGAAGTTTCCTGCCGATAAAAGCGGCGATAATGTATCGACCTTTCTTGATAATATGGCCCTAGGTATGGAAAAAACGACGAACTTCAAATTAGGACAAGCAGATTCCCGAAGGTGGTAATTCCACTCCCCCTGACTAGTAATGAGGAACTTTTTGGTAATTTCCATGGATCATCTGAATGTGGCAATTGTAAAACCGGGGTGTCCAATATAAGTCTAGAGGGCTGAATCCTGCAAGAGCTCCAGTATATATTATGACCCTTTGAATGAGCTGTATGTAGATTAATCATTTGTAAATTTACCTTACATGGATATCCGAAACTTCTGGTATTCAGCACTCCTAGACCTATTTTGGTCTCCCCTAAATGAAAAATTGGGAATATTCGCATCCTGTTGCTCATATGATTGGCTAAAAAAATGCAATCTCTCGGTTTGGCTTAGCATTCTCATGCACATGTGAAATAAACAAACTGTGTCAGTGAATGTCTTGCTCAAGCAGTAATGAAAGAGTAGGCTGAAGAGTGACTGACTAATTATAACCATGTTTGAAATCCAAAGACTAGTGCGAACAGCCAATAGTACTGAAATAGCCGTAATTCTGGAAGTAACAGGTGTGCGGTGAGTCACTCCACAGTTCTGATCATAGCCCAGTATGAATCATTCAGTGTGTTGCATGTAAGGTATGAGTGCAGCCTTCTATTTTGAAACCAAGGCATTTACAAATGTGAATTTAAATGTGGCAGAAGATACACATGAGTAATTGTGATCGCATTAAAAACATGATGGGGGACTTGTCCTCTGCCTTTCAGAAATCCGATTCCGAAAACGGGAAGTGTTTACTGCTTAAAAATAGTTACTCTCAATGGAGGCTCACAGGCATAGCCCCTACATTAAAATATGACTTAGCCAAAAAATGTGGGCTTCTTGCAAGATTACTAATACTTTGTTGACTTTTCATCCTATATGCTTGTACAGCCCCAGCCATTTTTTCCACAGTTCAGTTGCTGGAGTATTTCACAATGATGAATATGCTCAATTTTGTAAGCTTTTTTATAACCATCCAGATTGACAAACTAATAAATCTAAGATGGCCACTAAACATGCAGAAGCATATCTAGTGGAAATCTTGGGGGTGGGGGGGGGGGGGCAGACCCTGATGTCTTTCAAGATGGTTTCCTTTCTTTAGAGCGCCGTTCTTGTGATTCAAATCTGGCACCCCCAATGAACCAAAAAGACAGTGGTCAACTACCAGAGAGGAGGCACCAGAGGAGGTACCTAGCTAAAGTAAAATACAACAAGGCAGAGCTATGTCCTGCATTGAGTTACATTGCATTGATTAAACAAGACAAATTGGCTTTGCATGGTTTTGTAAATGCCAAGAATGATTTTGCTAATCAGCTTCAGCACAATCGTTCACAAGGAACACATTTTAAACAAGGGTTTTTCACTCAAGCAAATATCTAATGTTTTGCATTAACTCCATCAAAGGCCCAAAAGGAGAATGATAAAATTAATTTGCACATTTCAGTGTCTCCTTGATCCTTTAACTGGAGAAAGGTAGCTCAGAAAATATTTTTTTAACAGTCACTTCAGCTGCAGTGGGTGATATTTATGTGCAAATACAAAACTCTAAGCAAAAGCATACATTTACAAAACACAAAATATAATGAAGATATTTATATATTTATAAAAGAAATAAAGGAAAGTGACATATGACCCCAGTGAAGTGACCGTAACCAACATGTGATAAAACACAGATTGATAGTATCATTCTCATTTTAGGCCTTTGATCGAGTCATTGCAAAAAATTAGACATTTGCTCAGGTGAACAAGCCTTGTTTAAAATGAGTTCATTGTGATAGATTGTGCTGAAGCTGATTAGCTGTTACCCAGTTCACAGGGAAGTATGGGTTGCTCTTGTGTTTTTACATAAAGAATGATTTTGCGTCAGAGCTGCTCTACAAATGAACACACCCTGACACAAGTAGTAAATCTGCCCCTTAGTCTCTGAAATGGAAATCAAAAATGCTCAGAGGAGCTAGGCAGCAGGCTGTGGCCGAACAAATCTTCAAAACATCAAACAGTTGCTGAATATGGTGCTGGTGAAGCATGACTTTTGGCAGGAAAGCTATGAGAAGGAGACATTTGGTTTGTGGGTGCAACATTTATGCCTGGCACCAGCCTGTGGGCGGGAGTGACTCCTATCTCCTCCCAAATCACTAGGGTAAATGTTCCCAGGGGTAATCCTACCTACATTTAATCATTTCTTGTGTGACCTACTTCAAACAATCCCACAGTGTCCTCTCTACCCCAAAGTCAAGGTGGGAGAATCTGTGCCTAGGACAATGAGCAACCCCTCTCTGTTGTCACTCTAAACCAGTTATGGGGCCATCTCCTCTCTCACTGGGATTGGTGCCCACCTGCCTAGGAGACTAAATGAGAGTCCTGTTCAGGACTCAGTTAGCATTTGCCTGTGACGGTGTCAGCTTCTTTGAAGTTAATCAAGTTCCTGGGCACAGTTCAGATAGTCATCCTGTCAAAGAAATGGAACCATCTGTTCAAAACCAAGGCTTTTTTTTCTTCTCTGAGAGCAGCCTCATCAAGGGGGATATTCAGCTGCCAGATGAAAATTGGAGCTCATGCAAAGTGGCCTCCATAGGTTACAGGAACGGACAAGGTAACTCACAAACAGTGCCTATTCCAAAATGCTTATTTGAAATCTGTTTTAACTGCGAAGTAGGCTTTTAATAAATATTTCAAAAAGTCAAAGAATGTGTTTCCTAGCCAGAGATAGCAGTATTACATTTTATATGGTATACCAAAGCTTTCCTATGCAACACCTTGCCTTGCCACTGTGAAAATAGTATTTAGGCGTTTTCACTATAAGGATATGTAACATTAAAATGTAATATGACCTACTTTTGAATACCATACTCTTTGCCTTACAGGAAACAAGGCCTACTTAGGAGTATCCTATTGATATATAAACTAATTGGTTTGACCTGACAAAACAGGGTAGTTTAACTTGTCTAGTTTGCAGATAAGGAAAATGCACAACCAGAGTACAAATGGTAGGCCTGAAGTCATGTTGACACACTCACTGCAGTGTGTGGCATAATTGGTGCTGCAGTCCACTGATGACTTTTAACTTACAGGCTCTGGGTACATTTTGTACAATGTAACAGAGAATTATCATAGCAAGTGACGACATCCAGGCAAGCATGAACAAAGGGAAAACCACAGCACTCATACTAATCAGCCTCTCTACAACCTTCATCACCGTCTCTCACAGAACTCTTATCACAGGACTCTACAACACAGGAGTACATGGACCCACCCTGAGATTGCTGAACTCTTTTCTTGCCAACAGATCCAGTGAGTCAGGTTCCCACCCTATTCTTCCAATCCCAAGAACTTCATCTGTAGAGTCCCGCAAGCATCATTGCTGAGCCCTACACTCTTTAACATCTACATGGCAAAACTCGACCACTTCTTAAGATCCCACAAAATCAGCATTGTCTGCTATGCAGATGACATCCTCTCCCTCAAAGACAACAATGACACCACAAGAACTAATTTCACAACCTACCTGTCAAACGTAGCAAACTGGATGAAACAGACCTGCCTAAAATTTAACACAGATAAAACAGAGGGCCTGATCATATGGAAAAGAGCTCTCTAAGGGACCTCGGCATCATCCTGGATGACAGACTCACAAAGGCCACACAAGTAAAAACCATCACCACCTCTTGCTTCTTTATCCCATGTATGATCTGCAAAATATTCCACCAGATGGACGGTCACCCAGGCCCTCATCACCAGCAGACTGGATTACAGCAGCACACTCTATGCTGGCATCATAAATCAATTAGTACAAATGCTCCAGACCACCCAGAACACCACAGCCAGACTAATCCTTAATATGCCCCGGAGCACACACATCATGCCCTAGCTCAGAGAGCTACATTGGCTACTAATCCAGAAGTGATGCCAATTCAACTGCTCAGCCATGCATAAACAGCAATCCACAATGTTGGAAATCCCTACCTTAACCACTACCTCAACTTCCACCAACCATCCAGGCAACTACGCTCAGCCCCATTCCACCTCACGCAAATACCCCAGATCAGCAGGAGAAAATCAGGATGATGCACCTTCACCTACATCATCGGCAGATCCTGGAATGACCTTTCACGCTACATCAGGACCACACCATTCCTAATTGAGTTCCACAAGAAGCTGAAGACCTGGCTATTCAACTAGGAGCCCAATTGGACTACTCATCTTCTCCAGCACCTGGTTACTGTTTGAGTGATAAGCGCTATACAACTACTCATAACATCAGAACATTACATAACTTATAGGTAAGTTAAATTGACCAATGGGCAGTATGCCAATTTCATCATGCTGAAAGGGGATCACAGACACATTAACATTGACTTGCAAGTGTAAACTGCCATGAGTCCTAAGAGCCAGAAAAAAAGTCAAGTCAAAAATCTAGGGGTACATCACTCAAAAGAAGGTCATTTCCAACATTCAGAATATTTCTTCCTGTAGACCTCAGAAAAGCACCAGGTCAGCTGCCTTTCCATTAACTTTAGAAATCCTAGATCTTCCAAATAATAATCTGTTAATATCCATCCAATTTTCAAAAGACATGTTCTTCCTGCAAGCAGCCCTTCGTTAACTCAGCCAAAGAATCCAGGACTGGTCTGAGAATCAAAAGCTGCTCTGGAAAATATATTCAAAAGCACCCTACTCACTTCCTCTCCTCTAGCTATCTTGATTTCCATTCCTCCATTCTTTGTTCCTCTCCTCTCTCATCCTTCTTCTCTCTTTCTGTCACTCTCTCTCGTGTCGCTTCTTTCAATCTTCGTCATCTGGTGAAAGAACCAGAGGTGCCACTATCAGTCTTGGGCCTTCAACAACTGGCATTAATTTGACCAAGCCCCCTAGGGAAATGGCATATGGGTTAAATGGCCATTCTAGCTCGGCAGAACCTCCTATGTGCTGGAACATAATACTTTTGTAAAGTTGTTTCATTATATGAGTGTCTGATTCCTCATCACCCATGGTTCTGTTTATGAGTGGGCCAGGAAATTCCAATGCCAGCATAAACTCCTGTTTTCAAAGGGCTCTTATTTATAAGTGGTGTGGCAAACACAGCACCCCCTCCTGTTTTGACCAATTGACATTTAACAGTTACCACATTCAAAACTTACCTCTCAAAAATGCTGTGGGAAATCTGATACACTCATAATTCGGGGTAGAATGCAACAATTTCATATATAATTGTCCATTTCTAGTAAGAAAACTTGAAATTTGAGGTATTTTTTAATAACTATGGAAATACCTCTCCTCAGAGGGTTTTTGTTTAACTCATTCAGGAAATAACTCATCCCAGTCCGGAGTATTAGTAATCAAAGCCTATACCTCAGTCTACTCTGCTATGAATTCTTTCCATCTATGCTTCTCTTCCTACTGTTCCCTGGTGCCTTATTGTGCATGTTTCTGCACTCTAAACAGATGGCAAACAAATATATAGAGGTGTGCAAAACAGGGAATTTTCTGTCAAAATGCCAGGGCATTACTTGAAACTTCTCTGAATGTTTTTTTACTATAAAATGTTTCTTCTCTGTATTCTTTAGTATTTTAGGTCTCGCGCCTAGCGTTGCACTGTGCAGCACTGGCCGTGCAGCGCAAGACCTCATGTAGGGAGTTCAAAAAGCTGAGCACACGCTCGTTCGTGTGCTTTTGTTGTTGTTGGCTGCAATTGGCTTTCGCATGCATTTTTTGTAAAAAGCCAGCACGCAATTGTGCAAAAGTGGGCTCATGTCCCGTCTTTGCTCCGCCCATTCCCATTGCAGCACAGACAACAGGCTCCCTCTGTCCCGCTCCTCTTTGGTGCGCGCGCACCACTGGTTTCATTTCAGCACGGAATGTGAACTCTCCATCTCAACTATCAGAGACCCACATGAGAATAATGCATTAGCTGCCGAGTCTCACACGCATCATACTAAAATTGCTTTTGCACTGTGACTTTAATGTACGCAAACCCAAAGTAACATGCATACACACGGTGGCCACTGAAAGACAGCACAAAATGTCTGCAGCGGGCTCCTACTTCCAGTAGCTCTCTGGTCTTGTAAATTGAAGCAAGTGGAACTGGAAAAGCAATAGTCAAATCACAGCAACCGCTGACTATATCCAAGCCTGCCTGGGTCGCTCGGGGCAAGCGGAGTATGCTTGATGCATATCACTTTAGTGGGTTTACCAAGAAAGTGGGATCCCTTCTTTCAATAAAGGTACGCAAGTCATAAACCTTTCGTCTGTTGACGGGCTCTCGGCTCTTACCTGTTATCAATATTAAGTGACATCCGGGGCTGAAGCAACTGAACACCTTTGTTGGTAGGCACACTTCCGCCGACAGCCACTTGGTTTGTACACGACGTCAAGATTGAAAATACTTGTGTTTTATACAAGAAATGCGTCCGCCATGACCCTGCTCTTGCGGGAGCAATGCAATAAATGCGCAATTACATGATTCCCTGGCTCTCGTCTTCCATAGGTACATTCTGATGGCAGTTTAGCACAAGTTCCTCTGTGCACACATTCTCTCTTTCTTGCTGTCTTTGACCTGACCTGACCTGCTGTCTTTGACCTGAGAATGGTTCAGTGCTATGATCAGGAAGTTGTGCAGTAAGACCGGAAGTAAGACCCCCTCTCCGTCTAAACCCCGACCCACCCCATCTCCCGATCCCCACGGCTGGGACCAGCGCACATCCAGTAGGTCGCTGCTTGTTTGTGGCCTGTCAGGGGTCTTTTGTCAGGTCCTCACCCTCTTCCTGAATGAGTCTGACACCCGCAACTATTGTGTTTTACCCTCACCCATCTGTCGGAGGGTCAGGGGTCTCTGGTAGGCCCTGTTTTCTCCGACAGACAGATAACTTCCCTTAGAGTGCCCTACGCATCTCTTAGCTCATCACTTAATCTGTCCTAGAAACTTTGACCGCTTAGCCTGCTATTTCCTCTTTCGACATGACATTCATACCCTTTCTACTTAACAAAAGCTGCAAATAATTCTGCCTGTCCGTCAGAAACATCGTTGTTCCCAATCCTCCGTGGCACCTGTATGATCCTCACGCTTACACTGTGTCCTTTACAACCTCTTACCGCCTTATTTACAGCACTTACTGGTCCTCATCGAACATGAGAGTCTCTCTTCACAGAGCTCCCAGTCCTTCGCCGAAAAGTGCACAACCTTCACTGAAGTGCTGACTGTGATGCTGACAGACTCGCGGTACAAATGATTCCTTGCGATCTGTGGTCTTGGCAAGGTTAGGCCAAGTTGTTTCAGACAGTAAATGTACCTCTCTCCACCTGCTATCTGTCACCCATGTACTTCTCTCTGTCCCGCTCACCCTCGTGTAGGTCCCCATCCCTCCGATTACCTTGTTCCCATTTGCTTTCCCACCACATACTCCACTTTGCTCTCTTACACCCATTGTCTCCCCACTCTGTGCTGTTTCTGTCTACTGCTTTCCCCAACCCATGCCCTCTGTACTGCTTCCCCAAACCCATTCCTCCTTTGTTCTAATTCTTTCAGTGCTATCCTAGATAAGTAATGATTCAAAAACTTCAGCAACAGCACAATGATTTTATACTGAAACTGTGCACTGGCACATCTGTGTGTCTTGCTGTTTTTATTTTGAAAGTGCTGTCCTCAACGCACCCTTTAAATCAAGCATTTTCAATGCAAAAGTCGCACATTTGTTAAAGTTAGAGCGGTTGGCATTGAAAATTACAATGTTTTTTACTTTTGCTTCTTATACTAATGGCAATAATTGCTTTGCAAATATATTTACTATATTGTAAATAAAAAAGCAAAAGTAAAAAACATTCTCATTTTCATCACCAACAGCTCTTACTTTGACAAATGCGAGACCTATTGCATTGCAAATGCTTGTTTTTTCATGAGAGGGAGTTACTTGTATTAAAAGTCACAAGAGAGCCCGCAAGAGATTTATTTCTGTGCAACCAGTTGGCTGCGGTAGAAAATGAGTTGCATGATTACTTAATCAAATGCAACATTTCAAGAAATGTAAAAAAAAAAAAAAGTTTCACCAGCTTGGTGCAGATGCCGAACCTGCAACACAACTGTTGTAAGAGAGCTGCCCCCCTGCGCGAACTTTGGCATAACAATAGCAGCAGTGCTTAATTTGTAAATGAACGAGTGCTGATTCCCGTGGCTTTGCTCAGAAGCCACGGCCGGTGCTGTTAAATGTTGGTAGTCATTCCACCTCACGCCTCTTTGACTCACTACCAGACACCCCCAGCCCATGTATCTCACTCTTATAGGTTCTTGCTTTTGCTTTTTCCCTCCACATCATTTCCCATCTTTATCTTCTGTATTTCCAATTTGTGTTCTTAAATGTCTGATGAGGAAAAATAACTGCAAGTCCCCAAAAATGAGAGCCAATGGACCCAATCGCGTCAACAGGTTGAAACTAAACACTAATTAGTAGTAAAATTAAAACACGCACCAGAGTTGTAAGTGCACAGCTTTTTATTAGCAGTCTAAACAAAGACGTATGCCTATATTGCAGCTGTGCAAAGAAGAGGGGCTTGGGGGGGGCAGCCGACCGTAGGGAGTTCCCCCCCCCAGGCGATTTGGGAGGGGTAGTGGGGGGGTCAATGCAGTAGGTCCGCCATTTTAGGTTTTGGGCTTATTTTTGGTAGTAGCCCAAAAGGAGCCCACGCATAAATGCTTTGGGCTCCTGCTCCTAGCCACCATTTTAGGTTTGGTGACCTGGTGGCTGGGAGCTTAGGTAGAATTTTTTTGCTGTTTTTTGAGTATTTAGTGTACTTCTATTTTGGCATTACTTACGTTTATGATGGAGGACTATCGTGTTCTTGAGGCGCTGCGCCTGCTTTCAGAAGCTGGAAGGATGGATTTGTTAGTCGGCTGGGAGCCGGCGCGCCCATTGCGTCAGGCCTCAGCCGGCGTCGCGGCTGCGGTGCCTGCCTGTTTGTCCCCAAAGAAGCGCAGGTCGGCTCCGGTGAGTGAAAGGGGCCGGTCCCGTTCTAGGAAACCAGCTCTCTCGACGGCGGTACGTGTTGGGGGGGAGGCTCTGGGAGCGTTGCGGGACCCTCCGCGGGGAGAGGCGGAGTCTTTGGCGGTTTTTCCAGCTGTGGAGGGAGCGTTGACTGAGGCTCGAGTGGTGGAGCAGGCTGCTGGTTCTGGGGCTTCTGCGAGGGCTGGCGGCAAACGTGGAGGTCGGGGGGAGTAAGAAGCGGTCTGCCACTCTCACCACGTTGGAGCGCCGGCCGGAGTCAGGGGAAGGCGTCCCTGCGTGTATGCCGCACAGTAGCTCTGTTCATTTAGTTGAGGGGCGGGGCGGTTTGGAGGTAGTCGGGGAGCCTGTTTCTTCCATTTTTGATGTTCCAGGGCAATTACAAAGGAGCGCAAGAGTACAGGAGGCAGCCAGTGGTTTTGTCAGTGAGCCAGGGAGAGTCTGTGAAGCGCCCCCCCTTTATTTACAATCGGTTCAAGGGGGGGCTGAGGTTGATTTGAGGGGTGAACAGTTTGTACAAGGGGAGGTTTTCGGCAGCCCTTTATTGTTTTCCACTCCTGGATCCTTACAGGGCGACGTTTTCTCTGTCATTGGCAGTTCCAAGGGTGATGGTGAGTGGGCGCAGGTGGGCGAAGGGAGCTCCTCTAGGAGAGGTTTTTCTGGTTCTGGTGTGGGGCAGCCAGTGGTGCGGGAGTCCTTTGGCAGTGGGTCAACTGGTGCATGGCCTCTTCCTGCTGGGGAGAGCGGGGGTCATTTTGTTCCGTGTTCTTTTCCAGCGTATGGTAAGGATGTGGAGCCTGCAGGTGGTTTTACAGCAGGCAATGTTCTGGATGATGTTACTTCTTGGCCCGTGGGTGTGCATGGAAGCAGTTTGGATGATCAGTCTTCTGGTTGGTGGCGTTTTGAGTCCTGGAATAATGAGAGGGGTAGGGTCCAGAGGGAGGGTGAGGAGTTGGTTGTGGGGGAGAGGGTTTTGAGCAAGGGTAAGGTTTCAGCAGTGGCGGCAGCCAATTTGGACTGGAGTGCCGATGAAGAAGAGATAGTGGGTGATTCACCTGTGAGGGGTGCACCTGTGAGGAGTCCAGCCAGGGTTTTGTCGCTGGATAGGTTGCCTAGGCGGTCAGCTGTTTCTGTTGTTTCTCAGTGGCAGGGGACTGGGGCAGGTTCTTGTATTAGGGATCCCAGTACATCAGTCCAAACTTTTTCTTTTCAGGCATCGGAGCGGCGGTCCGGACTCGGTAGGGCGTGCTTCAGCCCAGTTTCGCCGAGGTGAAGTGAGGTTTGAGCCTTGCGCGGCACTTTCCGTACCACCGAGGGAGCCCATCGCGGTCAGCACATGAAGGTCTGGCTCGACCTCGCTGGCCCCAACAAATAGCAGGTCTAGGTGGTCCACCTTACCATTGGCTATGGAGCTACAGAGTCAGCGCTCGGGGGGTACCGGCGGGTACAGTCGGCTCCCCCACCAGGAGGACATTCTAATCAGTTAAAGTGTAATGTTGCTACTAAAGGGTTGGGTAAGACCCGAGGTGTTGATTTTGATACTGCTGGGCTTCAGGTGATGGAGCCGGTACTGTTGGATTATGATGATGGTAGCCCTGAAGAAGGGGAATTGCGGGATGTTGAGGGAGGGGAGCCCTCTCACTTGTCACATAGTATGTTTCAGGTTCCCACAGTGGCACGGACGTCAAGGGAGAGACGAGAGCACGGCCCACCAGTAAGGGCTCCTCGAGGAAGGCTGACATTGGAGGTTTCAGCTCCACGGGCGGAGTCTGCGAGAGCGGTTTCTCTTGAGCTAGGTGAGGTTACAGTTACACAGGCCATACCTAAAATGGTGTCTGTGGGAATGGCAGTAGAGGGAGTTGGGGGGGTGGGTGAGGGGAGATTGCTAAAAGGAAGGTATTTTCAAGACACAGGTGTAGGCACTGATGACAGTATTAAGCCAGCGGAGGGTGCAATGGTAAGTGGTACAAACACTGATGCTACCGGGGGTGCTAAAGAGCTGCTGGTTAGTAAAGAATTGAAAATTAAGAAGCTGCCCTATATGGGAGTAACTAAACCGCTGGGGACTCATTTAATGCTGTCCTCAAAAGAGCGCATTTGGAAGGGTGAGTATGTGGAGATATTGAAACTCCTTCACCGGGAGGTTAGGTCGAAGGAAGGTTCTAAGGAGGAAGAGTAGGAACTGGCAAAGCGCCCTAAAGTCCCCTTGACTATCGAGAACTGGACGACAGCTTTTCTAATATATGCAAGTGTTTATTGTGAAAAGTTCCCTGAGCGCAGCGTATCTATTTTTAAATATATGGATGTGATTCGGAAAGCTCAGCTTACGGGGGGAGGTTATGCCTGGGCCTAGTATGATGAGGAATTTCGGGCTCGGATGGCATGGGATCCTGAAGCAAAGTGGGGGGAGTTGGATACAGATCTTTGGCAGCATACGATGGGAGCAGCCGCAGGCGGCAAGACCATTTTTACGGCTAGTGGTTTGACGTTAATTTATCCGCCCTTTCAGGGGAAGCCCACCCGGGGTGGGGTGGGAAGTGGATCAGCGACACAAGCAGGAACTGGAGCGTGCTGGGATTTTAACAAGGGGCTCTGTACTAGGGAGTATTGCAGGTACAGACACAAATGCTTCAACTGCGGTAGGCGCCACCCCCTTGTTAAATGTTGGGGGCCAAAGCCACCAGATAGTCAGCAAGGGATTCCTTCAGGGGCAGGTACATCTAGCACCATGCAGCAGTTCCAAGGGGGTAGGGGAGGGCGAGGGGCGCAAGGCTCTGGGCCCAAGGGCTCCTACGTCAGTTAAATTGGAAAAACTGGAACAGGCTCTTCAAGGTTATGTGGATGTGGGGCTACAGAAGAAACTTTTGGAGGGTTTTCAGCAGGGTTTTCATTTGGGTTATCAGGGCCCTAGGCAAAGACGGTGGGCAGATAATTTGAAGTCAGCGTCTGAGCACAAAGATGTGGTGCGGGAAAAACTGAGCAAAGAGGTGCGTGAAGGAAGGATGGCAGGCCCTTTTGATGATTGGCCGATCCAAAATCTGATCATATCACCTATTGGAGTGGTGCCCAAAAAAGAGCACGGGCAATACAGACTAATTCAGCACTTGTCATGGCCTGAGGGGTCATCAGTGAATGATTTTATTGATGAGAGGGCGGCCTCAGTATCATATTCCTCAGTTGACGTGGCCCTGTCACTTGTAGTGACCGCGGGCGCAACTGCAGAGATGGTTAAGTGTGATATTAAATCTGCATTCAGGCTGTTGCCAGTCCATCAGGATGATTGGGAACTTTTGGGCATTCAATTTGTGGGTCATTGGTATGTGGACAAAGCCTTGCCAATGGGTTGTTCCATGTCGTGTGCTTTATTTGAATGTTTCAGCACATTTTTGCAGTGGCATTTCACGCAACACTCAGGACATGTGTTAGTGACACATTATCTAGATGACTTTTTCTTTGTGGGTTCCCCGGGCTCCGCGGAGTGCCAGACAGCTCTGGACACTTTTCATGAGCTCATGGGGGATCTAGGAGTGCCTTTGGCGCCTGAGAAAACAATGGGCCCTGCTACAGTATTATCCTTTTTGGGTGTGGAGATTGATTCTGTGGCAATGCAGGCTCACTTGCCTGATGACAAGAAACTGAAAATGTTAGATTTGCTGGCCACAATGCTGTCAAAACAAAAGGTGCAGGTGAGGGAGATTCAGATCTTGCTGGGCCATCTCAATTTTGCCTGTAGGGTGGTTAGAGCAGGGAGGACCTTTTGTAGGAGATTGGGAAGATCTTTGGCTGGTCAGCATTTGTCTCACCATCGCGTGCGCTTGTCAGCCGGAGTTAAAGAGGATTTGCGGATGTGGACCTTTTTTGTCAGAGAAGAGGATGTGCAGTGGGATGTGCAGATGTTTTCCGATGCAGCAGGCAGTGATGGTTTTGGTCTCTACTGGAAAGACAGGTGGTGTGCGGAGCAGTGGCCACAGGAATGGCGGAATGGGGGGAGAAGCATTACTTTTCTTGAGCTATTTCCCTTGTTGGTGGCTTTGACCCTCTGGGGGGAGGAATTGGCGCACAAGAAGGTACTTTTCAGAGTTGACAATATGGCTGTGGTTGAAATCTTCAATAGGCAGCCAGCCAGGGACGAGCAAGTGTTAAAGCTGATGAGGGTTTTTGTGCTCGGCTGCCTTAAGCATGACATTGCATTTCATTTTGGACCTTATAGAGAGAGGCCTTTCTTGAGTGACAATTGCAGGGAAGTTAGCAGGTATTTCCTTCATGGGAAAACTTTTTTGGGGTTATTCCCCCTCGGCGGGTGAGATTGGGAGGCGAATGCTTGAGGGTTGGGCTAGAGAAAGGGGTGGTTTGCAGTTGTCACGGGCTCCGTTATCATGGCAGAATTTGGCCCGTTTGTTGGAAGTTTTACCTCTGATTTGCAAGGACGATTTTGAAGCTTGTTTGTTCTCTGCTTTGATGGCGTTTATGTTTTTTGGGGCTTTTAGAGTCTCAGAGCTTTTGGGTTCTAATTTCAAAAAGGGCTTGGTTTGGCAGGATGTTTTTCTCTCTGACGAAGGTGTGAATGTTTGGCTGTCGAGTTCTAAGACTGATCAGAGGAAGAAGGGTAGGGAAGTCTGGTTAGTTGCTAGGATTCCTAAGGTGACTTGTCCTTTGCGTTTGGCTCGCCGGTGGAAGAACTTGTCAGGGGGGTTGGACAGTGAGCTCGTTTTTCAGTCAGTCAGTCAATTAGGCTTTATTTCGATATGGTGCATATCTTAAAAAGCATTACAAAAAGATAAAAACAGTTAAAAAGCCAATGGATACATAGAAGGTATACAATTCATATTACAAATAGCACAAATAAATTACATAAGAACAGACTAAAAATACATATTAAACAAGGTGCAAAAGCCTAATAGATCTAATACGCCATGCCCAACCTAAAAATTTCGCCACTCCACATGCAAAAAGGGGCCGCGGGTCCGTTTTCAAGATTCGTAGGGCCTCCTTGTGGGATCTAGTCCTAAGCTCTCTACAGAGTGGCTTCAACCATCTGCGGCGAGGAGCTGCATAGGCCGGGCATTCAAACAACAGGTGGGGGACTGACTCTATCCTGGTCTCACAGAAGGGGCAGAAGGGAATTGTCTGTGCCGGGACCTTCCACCTGGAGGTCAGATACCCAACTGGAAGTAGCCCTATCCTAAATTTAAAATATAGGGCCCTGTCCCAGGGTTTTAAAATAATATCCAGGTATGGCTCACAGAAGTGCACCTCCTTGACCAAGAGGAAATCCATAGTGGACCTACACAAATTGGCGTTACTATTTCTGCCATCAAACACCCAACTCCAATATAACTTCTTCAAAGCTAACTTGGGCGGGGCAGTTCTGGTGGACCAAGCGTCTTCAAGGCCCAGGTCTGCAAGAAGGTGCTTGACTACCCTTAGCCAGCAGATCTTAGACCAGCCAGGCGTTGAAAGAACTTCGTTTAGAGCTTCTGCATAGCTGGACATTCCAAGGAGGACCATTCAGTCGGGGTTGCTTCAGTGCCCAGAGCCATAGTATAGAGCTGGGAGAAGTGATCAAACCATGCACCTTCTGTTATGGGCATGTTATAAGCGAGTCCACGGGTTTGTCTCTAGCTCTTATTAAGTCCCAGAATCCCTTTGAGTCCTTCTTTGAGCTTGCCACCTTA
Source organism: Lissotriton helveticus (assembly GCF_964261635.1). NCBI lineage: Eukaryota > Metazoa > Chordata > Amphibia > Caudata > Salamandridae > Lissotriton > Lissotriton helveticus. The sequence goes on along the minus strand of NC_136061.1, from coordinate 871,561,898 downwards.
AGGTCATACCAAAACTGGTTCTCGTGCTCGGCCTTGGCCTTAGATATTGCCCTTCTGTAAATACTCCTTGCAATACCAATCAGACCTACATTCTGTGCTTTAACCGCCTTAATTAGATCACTCTTAGCAGTGCGACAGGCAGGGGAGAACCAGCCCGCAATACCCTTGGGTCCACCGCTTGCGTTGGCCCTTGTGCCTACAGAACGAACTAGGAATAGTTCGCTTAAGGCGTTGGTGGTTTGGGCAAACAAAGCGGGAACCTCGTGCACACTGAGAGCGGGGGAGTCTAAGCGGGGCATAATGTTAGACATTATGGATTTTATTTCCAGGATCTTCCCCTCATTGGCAGCAAGGATGTTCCACTTCAGGCGCCTACCACAGTTGGAGGGGCATACTTCGTGTGTTGATCTCCAAACATGCGGGAGTGGAGCAATGGTCGCTCCTGCCCATAGGAGGGACAAGGACAAAGATAGAGGATTGTGATCGCTGTCAGTAGACGGTAAGACCACCATATCTAACAAGTGGGCCCAAAGTCTGTAATTCAAGAGAATAAAATCAATTTGTGAGGAATGACCTACTCTATTAAACGTATGAGCCCCATTAGGATCTGAGTTCGATCTGCCATTGGTTGCCCTCAGACCATGTTCCAGACAAAGGGCATTGAGATCAATGGCACTTTGTGTCCAGCTTCTAATTGGGGGTAACGTGAGGGGCGGAATACCTCTCCTTGCATCGTCCTCCCGAGTACCCAATATATCCTCCATAGCAAGGGGTTCAAATGTGCAATTGAAGTCCCCAGCCAGTATAACAAGGGAGTCAGCACCACTATATCTTAGTTCCTCATCAATGCCCGTGGAGGACAGTGCGGATGTGCCTCCCCTGGAGCCTCTGACATAGATATGAAAGACTTCGAGCCCCCTCCCCACACGAGGTCCTCTCACTGATATTCTCTGCAAATCTGGCGACTTAGTGGCTATACATCTAATAGAGAATCCCAGGGAAATACTTGCCCAGATTAGTAGACTGCCAGAGGGGCGGCCCTTCCCACCAGGCGATTGTATTGCGGAAACAAAGTAGGTAGTATAACCCACCTTGTGGCAAGGTTCCAGGGACCAAGTTTCCTGAAACAAGCAAATCCCGAAAGATTCAACAAATGAATTCCATTCGGGTATGCCTGTGTTTCGTGCAAGACCCGCTATGTTCCAGCTTACCACTTTTAGGGCTACGTCGCCAACTCCACCCCGCCCTAGTGCTAAATCGTTCGCAAGGGGGTCATGCACAATGCTAGGGGCCTCCTCCGGGACCAAGGATAAAACTTCTCCCCCAGGCGCCTCTAAGGGGGGACGTGCAAGCTCAAGGTCTACAGTACCATCCACAAACAGATGATCCATAGTCATAGCGGGAGCAAAAGGAGTGCAAGTAAGAGGCCTCACCAGATCCCCACTAACGGTTGGACTGTCGCTTGGTTTCTCCCCAAATGCCTTAATGTGCTTCTCCCGTAAGGGGCAGCTAGCGCGTCAGTAATTATGCCGCATCCAGCCTGCGGCTGGAACGGGCTGTTACAAAATAGACTAAATTGGGAGAAATTACCACGAGCCTGGCTGCCACCCCGTTCCTCCCACATGGGTGTTCCAACTGGCCTAGCTCGTTTTTCAGCATATCAATGGGGCGCCTGTTACTGCTTATCAACTGCGCATGGTGTTGCGTAAGGCATTGCGTCAGATTGGTTTGGATGGGGAGCAATATGGAACGCACTCATTTAGGATTGGTGCAGCGACTGAAGCACATAATAGAGGGTGGTCTCCAGGCCATATCATGCAGTTGGGGCGCTGGTCATCAGATTGCTTTCGGCGATATGTGAGGGTCAACCCGGGGGAGGCACATGCGTCATCCTCTTTGCATTAAGTTTCATTATATTTTTCTCTTTTCAAGTTCTGTTGCTGGGCCCCTTCACAAAGCGTTGACGGTTTAGATTGTGGGGCATTCATTGGGCCCAAATGGGCCCAGGTTCCAGCGGCACAGAGTTACTTTGGAAAAATGTTGGGTTTTAATGACCAAATGTTTGATATTGTGTGGAAGGGGAAGGGGGGAATGCTTTTGAGGGAACTCATTCCGTGCTTGAATAAGTCGATGGTGAGGGGTGTTTGTCCGGATATTTTATTGATTCATTTAGGCGAGAATGACCTGTGTGGAGTTAAAAGAGTGGTTTTGCTGCGAGCCATGAAGAAGGATTTATCTTTAATTAAGGAGAAGTGGTCCGGTTGCCATGTCTTATGGACAGAGTTGGTTCCTCGACGGAATTGGAGAGGGGCGGTGAACCCCAGAGCTATCGATAGGGCTAGGAAAAAGGTGAATGCAGAGATTTCCAGGTTCTGTCGCAAACTAGGTTTTGGTAGAGTGTCCCACAGAGATATTCGCTTTGAGTCGGTTAAGTTCTTTCGTGATGATGGAGTCCACTTATCCAGGATTGGAATGGATCTGTATTTGTTGGAGGTCAGAGAGGTTTTGTCTAGATGTTTGCAGGTTTCTGATTAAAGTTTTTTGAGAACTTTTCTCTACTGGGGGGGCAGAAAGGGGGGCAGATATACTTCCCCGCCTTTCTGGGTGGCGGGGTCTATTTGGTTTTTATTTTTTTTTAATTTTTGGAATCCTCATTTCACCATTGGCAAACACAAATGAACACTAACAGCCCTAGTTGTGTCCTGGGCGCCTCGGGCTGAAGTTGTTGCTTATGCCTTAGGCCGGCCCGGCCTGCCCATTTTGTCCAGGGCATGGTGTAATCATAGGACCCCGAGGCTTTAGGCCAACCTCATTTCTTTTCCCCACTCTAACAAGGGATCCCACACCATACTATTTACATTTTGTGTAATGCCAGCTTCAAGGCTTGCCATTCTCAATACAGCTCTAAGCCAATTCTCGTACAGGGGGGGGCTCGGGTCTTTCCAGATCTTACAAATCTCTCTGCGGGCACCAAGAACAAGGTTAAAAAATAAAGCCACCTGTGTTTCCCCAAATCTACAAACAAAATCCGTGTCTAACCCAAAAAAAAATTCTAACTGTGTTCAACTTAATTTTAACCTTATAAATGCCCTCCAAAGCTCTCTCTACATTGGCCCAGAAAATATCTAAACTGGGACATTCATAAAACATATGGATGTCGTCGACCTCCAGTAAACCACATCTAGGGCAACAGCATGGTGAAGAGGCAAACTTAGATATCTTTTTGGGGGTGTAATATAACCTGTTTAAGACAAAAAAATGGTTTTTCCTAAGAGAAGCAGTCCTAACAAATCTGTAAAGATAGTGGAGAGATGTTTCGTATAGTGTGCTTGAAGCAGCCTCTAAGGGAGATGAATTCCAAACAGTGTGCAATGGTGGTATATGCCCTTCCTCAACCTCAAGCATACTTCTATACCAATAACCCACTTCTTTTTTCTTATACCCAGGTGTTAAAAGGGCGGACTCAATGTCCCAATTGCCACAGATGTTAGGCTTCTCTACAGAAAACCAAGAACAAAGTTGTATATATTTGAATCTGGAGAAAGAATCTCCAATCTTTAGCCTCAGCACCTCCCAAGGAAGAACCCCTTCCGATGTTACCAGGTCAGACCACACTGTTATGCCAGCCCTTGTGATAGGAATGGAGAGACTGTCTTTAAGGCATATTGGTAAACCCGGGGAATCCCAAATTGGAGCTAGGTCGGAGTAATATTTTATGCCCCATCTTGCCTTAACTCTGGTCCAAACTAAAAAGGCCATTTTCAAAACCTTTAGACGTACCTTTTTATAGAACTTTGGTGCCCCAAACTTGTACAAGAAACCGGGCCCTCCCCCTTCCTGACGAGCCATAATCCCCAAGATCTTTCCCCAGTTGGATTCATCATGGTTAGAGAGGAGACTACGGATGTTCTTTAGTTGGAAAGCTAGGGCATACCCCAGGACATCTGGAAGAGCTAAACCTCCCTTTAACAGTCTTCTTTTCAGTTTCTTCCACGATAACCTAGAGTTCTTATTAGCCCAGATAAAACTTCCAATTTTTCCTTGAATTCTACCGAGCATTCTTTCAGGGAAAGCCAGGGGAATCATATTAAAAAGGTATGTAATCTTGGGCAGTATCACCATTTTAACCAAGTTGACTCGGCCGTATATCGTTAAGGGGAGGTTCTGCCATCTCAGAAATAGCTGATCAATGTCCTTGGCCACCCTCTTTATGTTTATTTGGGTTATATTGGTTATGTCATGAGTTATTAGTATACCCAGATATCTGAACTGACTACTTTGAACTCCATACCAGTTGTTAGTCCCCCAACACATTATTTCAGTTTTTAAGGAATTAGTGAGGTACCCTGAGTATTGGCCAAAATCAGACATAATCTCATCTACTCTGGGGAGAACCTCTGCAGGATTGTTTGTATAGATCATCAGATCGTCCGCGTACAGCGCGAGCTTACAGTTGTACTCATCCACTTTGAACGGAGTTATCCGCTCATCCAACCTCAACTCTTGCGCCAGGGGCTCAATGTAGAGGTTGAACAAGAGGGGCGAAATAGGACACCCCTGCCTTGTTCCCCTACTGATGTTAAAACGAGATGTCAAAAGACCATTCAACAATATATTAGCAGAGGCACCTTGATAGCAGCCTCGCAATACATGGGGAAAGATTGTCCCGAACCCCATGACATTCAGGACATCCCATAGGTAGCCCCAGTTGACACGGTCGAAGGCCTTCGTGGCATCATATGCAGCCACAGCCAGGGGCTCTGACCGTGCCACAGTCAGATCTATGCTGCCGATCAGCTGGGAAGTCAGTTCATGGATGTGCCTACCAGGCCTACCGGAGTTGAGTAAAAAACCCGATAATTCCCAGTCTCTTTAAATTGCAACGCCTTTCATGGATATTTCTTGGAGAAAGTGAGAACCATTATCCAAGAGATAAAAAGTGGCACGGCAAATGTGATGGCCTTACCTACAGCCCCTCATAAACCGGCTGACTGTACCATCACACTGTTTCCAGAGATTGATACACTGAGTCTGGAACAGTTGATGGGTAGAATCAAATCTGGTTCTCCAGCAGATCCGTGTCCACCTAGAGTCTTTCAGCTAGCCCGCTGTGACGGGGGGGCGGCGCCCACCGCCCCTCTTACCTCAAACTCCTCTTTGTCATCCTTACAGCAGCCTATCTCCGGGGCCGGACTAACACCCTGGCAGGCAGTCGACTCCAGAGACGAGGGTGAGAGCTGTTACTTTAATTGGGTGGAGTTGGAGAGAGACCACGCCCCCTGGTCAGCGGAGAAACCGGAAACAAAAGACGACGAAACAGAACGGTCGGTGTGTTCATCACCCGGAGGAGTCAAGGCGTTGAGAGGTCGAGAAAGCGGAATCAAGGACGAGAACGAGCCGGAGGACGGAGAGACGGAGGAAGAGAGCCCAGCGGGTACAGAGCCAGGAGGCCAATGACAAGGCGCTTCGCCCAGCCACACTTCAAGGGAAGTGTGGCTAACCCAGGTACGGGACCGTATCGTGGGCTGGGCGGGGAGGAGAGGTCTTAAACCTCCTTAGAGCACCCGCTATCGTTTCCCTTCACGAATCCCTCCCCTTTTTCACTCTGGACACGGCATTGTAATCTGTATACACGTGTGTAGCTTCCCACACTCCCTTCCCTTGAACACGCAGAGAAAGCAGAACACCCTACTGAGACCGTTTTCTTTTCATTACATGCATCCCTCGACCGGCGGACACCACGGAAGCTCCTACATCTCCCAGAAGCCAGCTGGAGGGAGGAAAAGCGGGAGGAGATCTTCGGAAAGATTGGAGCTCCCCGGCACGTCGAGGAGCAGAACCGCCCCTTCCATACTACAGAAATCCACCTCAAAGAAAGCGTGTATTGAGAAAAACAATAAAACCTGCTTTACCCAGACCGTCTGAGTTTGCGTTTCCGTTGATCCCGCCACACCCGCCCTCTGCTGGAGGAACGCATCATCTTCCTCCTTAATAGATCCTTGGAGACAGGGCATATACCAGCTGAGTTCAAGGAAGCACGTGTAAGACCCCTGCTAAAGAAATCAGGCGTGGACCCCGCTGTGCTAAAGAACTATAGGCCTATCTCTCAGCTGCCATTCCTCTCAAAAATACTGGAACAACATGTATTAAGATCCCTGTCTATGTACCTGGAGTCTCACCACCTACTTCATGAACGACAGGCAGGGTTTCGAGCCCATCACAGCACCGAGTTGGTGATGCTCTCGGTGCTGGATGAATTGAGAGGTCTGGCTGACGGTAAGAAACCGAGCGCCCTGATTTTGTTAGATCTTTCAGCGGCGTTCGATACCGTCAGCCATGCGTTGCTTCTGGAGAGGCTGAGGGACTTTGATATCAAAGGTCGGGCCTTCAGATGGTTGCAATCCTTCCTTTCAGGAAGGACCCAAAGGATACAACTTGGGGATGAAATCTCCAAGGTGGGGACGTTAGAATGTGGGGTGCCGCAGGGCTCGGCCCTGTCCCCACTTCTATTTAATCTCTACCTGCAACCTCTGATTGCTTCTTTGGCGAGCATGGGCTGCACAGTATTTAATTATGCGGACGACACTCAGCTGTTGCTGAGTGTCGATAACACAAGTGTCGCACAACTCCAAACCCAGAACATCTTGAGGTACACGGTCCAATGGATGACGGGAAATCTTTTGAAAATCAACCCAGACAAGACCGAGGTATTGGTGATTCCATCTGCCACCTCCCCATGGGGAGACCTCTATTGGCCCGCGGAGTTAGGCCCGGCTCCAAAACCTAGCCTGAATGTAAAGAGTTTGGGGATCAAACTGGACTGTGATTTATCAATGGTCAGTCAGATCTCTTCGGTGGTGGGAAGCTGCACCAACATCATCCGGCAGCTACGTAAGCTAGCCCCCGTTCTCTCCCAATCTATGATGCGTTCAATCGTAGCAGCCACCGTGATCTCGAGAATAGATTACGGAAATGCCCTCTATTTTGGCCTGCCAAAAACTCTGATATATAGGCTACAGGTTGTTATGAACGATGCTGCACGTCTTATTTTTAGACTACCAAGACGAGCGAAAGCATCTCCCCTGCTACAGAGCTTGCACTGGCTCCCTATTAAAGAGAGAGCAGAATTTAAGAATCTGTGTATAGCTCATAAGGCAATCTATGGTTTGGCACCTGCCTACATCAAGGATCGCCTGGCGGTGTACAGCCCATTGAGATCTCTGAGATCTTCAGACTCTCAGTTACTGGTCTGTCCCCGGTACAAACTGGTAACCAAGGGAGAGAGAGCCTTCTCTGTGCTAGTTCCGCAGCTGTGGAACGCATTACCTGAGCTGCTGCGCAGGGAAACGAATCTCCTACGCTTTAGACGGGTGTTAAAAACATTGCTGTTTAGAAGAGCTATGAGCGCAATATAGACTAATGGTTGCTTTTCTGTCTGTGCTAAGTTATTGTTCTTACCATCGATTTCCGAGCGCCTAGAGACCTGTAGGTGATTGGGCGCGCTACAAATCAAAAATAACAATTACAATAACAATAAAACCCTTTTGGTCAGAATTAATGAGTAGGGGAGCCAGTTTGGCCAATCTGTCTGCCAAAATGCTAGTAAAGATCTTATAGTCCGCATTTAACAGGGAGATTGGCCGAAAAGAGTCTGCCTTAAGAGGGTCCTTCCCTGGTTTAGGTATAAGAACAATTGTGGACTCCTTCCAAGAAAGTGGTACCCTACCCTCCAAACTATACACATAATTAAAAAGTTGACAGAGTCTTGGAAGTAAAACGTGCTGGAGAACTTTATATACATCGCCAGGGAGGGCGTCTGGACCGGCTGCTTTGTTATTTTTAATCTTTTTTATATGAAGACTTACTTCTTCGATCGTAAATGGTCCATTCAAAATCTCACGCCCTTCATCTGTCAATTTAGGTAGGGCCTTATTTTCTAACCACCGCAGTGAGTTATTAGCACTTGGGGACTGTTCTTCCTTATATAATTCAGGGAACTTGGCAAGAAGGCGTTCCTCCATGTCTTCTTGTTTGGAAGAGATGGTACCCTGGTCATCGATAATTAATTTATTGATATTATTTCTTTCCTGGTCTGCCCTGATCTTGCTGGCCAGGGTCGCCCCTGCTTTTTCTCCATACTCATAATTTTCCATGGAGTATGTAGCCCACTGAGCCTTAACTTTCTGGTCCAATAATGCTCGATATTCAGATCGGAGGCAATCTAGATCTACCAGGATCTGAGGTAAATTATCTGCATGTGATTTCTGCCTTAAATTCTCTAGATTAGAGATTTTGTCTTCTAAGATTTTAAACTTCAATTTCTCTTTCCTGTTATTAGAACAGATCAGGCTATGGAACTGACCTCGAATATAGGCCTTATATGGGTCCCATACTATTTCAGTCGGCGCTGGTCCCCAATTATCGAAGAAATAGTTGGTAGTAGATACGGTTACCATAGTAATCAAATCTGGGTCCTTGAGAGCTGTACGTTGTAAAGTTCACCTGGAAGTGGTCGCTCTAATAAACACCCTTTTTGAAAGAATAAACATCACAGGGGCATGGTCAGATAATATACTGGGCAATACTTCTATCTCTACCAATTTGTCCAGACATAATCTATCCATAAGAACATAATCTAGTCTAGAGGCATGCCCATGCTTTTTGCTAAAATATGTGAAGCCCGGCTCGTTTCCCTTCTTAGCTCTCCAGGCATCGATTAGCCCAAGCTCGTGCATCGTATTTTTCATGGCTCATTGAGATCTCGGAGCTGCAATGTGGCGGCTGTGGTTGGACCGGTCTTGCTGGGGGTCGAGGAGGACGTTAAAATCCCCTCCTATAACTATAGGGGTATTAACCTGAACCAGAGTGGACTGTATGTTTAATATGCTAGAAGGATCATCTATGTTGGGCCTGTAATATGATATAATAGTTACTTCCTTTCCACTAAACTCGGCCCCTGCTAGGACCCACCGCCCTGACTGGTCTGTTAAACAATATTTTAGAGTGCCGCCACTACCCACTTTAATCAGAATGGCTACTCCTTTATTAGTCACAGACTGCCCGGAGCAGCAAAATGAGGCTATCCATCTGATTTTTCCCAAAAATTCCCTTGCCTCAGTGATACTTAAATGAGTCTCCTGGAGGAGAATTATTTTAGCCGTGGACTGCTCTAGATATTTTAAAATTAACATACGCCTCCGAGGACATCGAAGCCCATTGACATTCCAGGAAATACAGGATATGTTAATATCCGTCATCAACTGGTCTCTCTCGCCCTGGAGTGTGGTGAACCCACTTTTCTAAATATATACGCCTGCAATTATTGTGAAATGAGGACATTTTTTTATTTTTTCCCCTGCCATCCCCCACCCTCTCCTCCCCCCTCCCTCCGTGGGGAACCCTCCCTTCCTTCATGAGCCTTGAGCTCCTTGACGGAACCTGCTCTCTCCCCCCAAACTATATGGATTAGTAAACGAAAAGGTGCTTGCTTTTCTAGAATGATTCGGCCTAATTTAGTGTATCATCAAAAAAAATACATTGGAACAAAGAAAAGAAAAAGAAGAAAGAAAATATAGATATACTGCTCGTGCTACCCCTACCGCCTGACTACCAGCTGCATTGCCTCACCATTCCCTTCTTTTCCGCCCCCCCTAATTTTTTCAATCAGACTGTCTGCTTCTTCTACATGACGGATGTTGTGCATGTGATTATTCCACATTACGCAGAGTGAGGCGGGGAATCTAAGCTGGGCACGCGCCCCTAATGAGTTGAATATCGTAAGTCTCTTCCCCATCTCCCATTGTTTAGATGCAGTAATGTGAGAAACATCAGAACGTATTGTGAAAGAGAAGGGCGTAGAAAAGGATGTTGATCTTATTGAGCCAGCTTTAAGGGCAAGGGAAATGATCCTCTCTGTAATGGAATATGTCAAGAAGTTGACAAGGATCTTCCTGGGACGCTCCTTTGCAGGGTTTCTTCTGTACGGATCACGATGGACTCTCTGGATATCTGTCAATAAATCCTGATCAGCATCAGTTGAGTCCTTTAAGATAGTAGTTTTGAGGACAGCAACGATAAAAGCCTTTATATCTTTTCCCTCAAAGTCCTCGGGCACATTCAAGAATTTCAGATTGTTCTTCCTTGAATGAATTTGAAGTCTTTCAAGGTCATCCTGCATATCTCGATTTTGTTGAGCCAATTTATCCATGGCTTCTGAGGAAGGGGCAATTGCTTCTTTGATCTTGGGGAGCTCTGCTTCCAAGGCGTCAGTCCTTAGGGAAACCTCCTCCACCTTTTTGGTTACGGCCTCACACGAGGCCTGAATGGCCATCTGATTCGACTCTAATATGGAGAAGCGCTTCCCTATGTCCTCCCTCAGGCCCAATAGAATAGCTGCCAAAGAACCCGAGGTAGAATCTGTCGGAGAAGTTTGACTAGTAGATGAATTACTATTAGTTGGGCCTGTGCTCTCAGGGTTGTGAGTGCTGCCGACCCCTCTTGGTTAGATGAATCAGTCTTGGAATCCCCCGGATCTCTCACAACTATATCCTGCTCCCCTTCATCATCTTGGACATCGTGGATATCTAGGGCAGAAAAGCTATTGGTAAGTTCATTTGCGGGATGAACAGTGCCCGCTAATGGTGATGATGACATCTGTGTCTTGCGGTCAGATTTAGCTGGCACACCCTCAGTGTTCGTTACCGCGGATGCCGTATCTGCCTGTGTTTTACTCGGAGTAGGGGCGACGTTATTTACGTCAGTTTCGAGTTGAGTAGGTGTGGTACCGATTGCAGCCATTGTCTTTTGATTTTCAGATCCAAAAGAGGAGAGGACCTTGTAGTAGGATTTCAGCGACGGTGTTACCTTCGCTGAAGCTAAGGTGCCAGCTTTAGCTTTCCTCCAGCCTTTCCCTATTCCAGGAGGGGTATCTACTCTAGGAAGCCCCCCCTTCCATTTCTCTTTATGTGATGTAGGCTTGGCTTGAATTATGGGTGGAGAAACAGATGGGGTTTTGTTTAGTGAGTTTTGTGGAGCAGATGTTTGGTTAGCAGCCTGATTTCTTATTGTATAGCGGGTGACTCTCGTTTGGTGTACCTTTCTTTGTTCTAGTACTGGTATAGCTACCAAGCCCAATTCCAGTGCAGGAACTACGAGGTCGCAAACCACAGCACTTTCGCCTTTTGTCTCCATACAAAACATCTTCCTGTTATCACAAAAGAGACCAGGGCACGCACACCCTCTGACAGGAAACTGTTTAAATTTGTGTCCAATATCAAGACTTTTTATGTATGAATTGCCTACTTCCTTGTTCCGATTCCAGCCTTCTTCTCTCTTGTGTGCATGGGCCACCCAGCCTTTAGCAAAAAGTCCAACAGCTCCTCAAATATGGGATAGCTGTAATGATACACTCGTGGGGGTTTTACATGATCTGTGTTGACAGCCCCTGCTCCAGAAACGGGTCTAATCAGCCTGCCCGTATTTCTCCGCCAAAGTCGTGCGGCGCCTAGCTCACAGAGCCAAGCCGGCTCTGAAAGGTGGCCGCCCCCTTCAGATAAAACCATCCGTGTTTTCCCAACACTCCCAACACTTTTGGCAGCAGGTAATCTTTAAAATGAAACAAAAAACCACTGGTATCGTACTGAAAAAAATCTGCAGAAAAGTGGCAAACGGAAAGGTCCGACTTACAGGCACCAAACACCGGGTCAAGACAGCTTCGGCATATACCGCGTATACTGTGCACATCAAGAAGTAATGACCCCGGTGAAAACCTCAGAGGGACCCACAGAAATACCTTGCACGCGGTGCTTCTCCATCTCTCCCCTAGTACAAGAAACGCCGAGCAGAGAACGCCGAAAAACACCAAAAATGCACCAAAACACGGAGACACCGGCAAGCTGCTGCCGGGCTCAAAACGCCATAGTCTCCATAGTCAGGGGGAGGAGCTCCGTCACGGCCGTTAGCTTCTGGCCGTCATGTTCCCCACTCGGCGGGGTCTATTTGGTTTTGGGCAGTTTGGGCAGATTTTTGTTGATTGATGGGCAATTGGTGTTATCGACAGGAATAGGATAGGATGATTCAGAAAAGGGGGTGGTGATGAACAGAGTGTCTGAATTAAGCAGACCACTCTTACCCAGTCCAAAGATCAGGGCTTGATCCATCACCGTTATTTATCTCACTGCCCCATCCCAGCTCAGAACCTGGCTATATGCAAATTAGTCTGTCCCTGGCCCAGTGCATCATGGGAACAGGGCAGACCAAACTACCAAGCCAATTCTTCACCAGAAAGGAGACAAGCTACCGGGGACCGGTTTCTGGCATTTCAGCCTCTTCGGCCCGGCTTGCTTGAATCCTGATGGAGCAGTGAGAAAGGGACTCATGTCTGAGTATACCCTGCCACACCTATAGTGGCCAAAAACGATTCAGAAAAGGGGGTGGTGATGAACAGAGTGTCTGAATTAAGCAGACCACTCTTACCCAGTCCAAAGATCAGGGCTTGATCCATCACCGTTATTTATCTCACTGCCCCATCCCAGCTCAGAACCTGGCTATATGCAAATTAGTCTGTCCCTGGCCCAGTGCATCATGGGAACAGGGCAGACCAAACTACCAAGCCAATTCTTCACCAGAAAGGAGACAAGCTACCGGGGACCGGTTTCTGGCATTTCAGCCTCTTCGGCCCGGCTTGCTTGAATCCTGATGGAGCAGTGAGAAAGGGACTCATGTCTGAGTATACCCTGCCACACCTATAGTGGCCAAAAACGATTCAGAAAAGGGGGTGGTGATGAACAGAGTGTCTGAATTAAGCAGACCACTCTTACCCAGTCCAAAGATCAGGGCTTGATCCATCACCGTTATTTATCTCACTGCCCCATCCCAGCTCAGAACCTGGCTATATGCAAATTAGTCTGTCCCTGGCCCAGTGCATCATGGGAACAGGGCAGACCAAACTACCAAGCCAATTCTTCACCAGAAAGGAGACAAGCTACCGGGGACCGGTTTCTGGCATTTCAGCCTCTTCGGCCCGGCTTGCTTGAATCCTGATGGAGCAGTGAGAAAGGGACTCATGTCTGAGTATACCCTGCCACACCTATAATGGCCAAAAACGATTCAGAAAAGGGGGTGGTGATGAACAGATGGTCTGACACGGTGGACCATGACATCGTATTGACCCGTGTCGAGGCGGCGGGCATTGGGGGTACGGCCCATGCTTGGCTCCAGTCTTTTCTAACTGACAGGGAGCAGGCCGTCCACCTGGCAGGTTTCGCAGCCCCTCCCCGTAGAGTGACATGCGGCGTTCCTCAGGGCTCCTCTTTGTCCCCCTTGCTATTTAATTTATACATCTCACCCCTCATTTTTTCTTTACAGCAGATGGAGGTCTCGGTGTTCAATTACGCCGATGACCTCCAACTAATCTTTAACCTTTCCCATTCCCCTTCCTCTGCCCGGAATTTTCAGAGGGTAATGCTTTTCATTCAAAACTGGATGAACTGCAACCACCTCAAGTTAAATCCCGACAAAACCGAGTTGGTTTTGACCGGGGGTGGTTGCAGTCCTTGGTCTCCGTCTTTTTGGCCTGACTCACTTGGCTCCCCCCCTCCCCGGTTCCCAAGGTCAAAACCCTGGGCATCTTCATTAACTCCCAGCTTTCGCTTCACACACAGGTTTCATCGGTGGTGTCCTCTTGTCACTTTTCCCTCCGCACTATCCGTAAGGTTTCCCGTTTTTTTTCTGTTCCTGCCCTGAAGCTCATTCTCATGGCCATGGTGCTATCGCGCCTTGACTACGGGAATGTGGTCTATAACGGTGCCCCTGACTACCTGATCCATCGACTGCAGCAGATACAAAATCAGGCCGCCCGCCTGATTTACGGACTTCCCAAGTTTCACCGCGCCACCCCTCTGTTGCAGTCCTTGCATTGGCTTCCGGTGAAGGAGAGGGCTCTCTTCAAGCTGGGCTGCATGACCTACCAGGCCAGATCTGGTACTGCCCCTGCCTTTCTCTGTGAGATTATATCCCCTTATCTCCCGGCTAGAGAGCTTCGTTCCTCCCACCAGGCTCTTCTGACAGTTCCACGCTTTAAGAAGAAGAGGTCTGGGGGGACGAGATTTGCGGTTCTAGCCCCCTCCTTCTGGAACTCCCTCCCTTTTGCCCTCAGAGCTTCTACTTCATATGTTGAATTCCGCAGACACCTCAAAACCTTTCTGTTCCCCAGCCTTCCAGCAGTATAGTCTTCGTTCCCTACCCCTCTGGTCCACCGCTGTCTAGCGCCAGGAAACCGTCCCGGTAACAGTGCGCTCTATAAATTCATTAAAATTCAAAAATTCAAATTCAAATTCAGGATGGTCATTTTTGGTTAGGTTATACTTTTTGGGGGACTGACAGATGTTACGGGGCAGGCATGGGAGTTGGTTAACGGAGGGCTTGCTTTGATGGGTTTTAATGTTTGATATGATGATGTAATGTTTTGTAATGTTGATAATGTTGTATTGTATGGGTGGGGGCGGGTCACAAAAATTTAGGGGAGGGGGTGGGTGCGGGGTCAGGGATGTGACGTATTTAGTGAGGTTTAGTTTTGGAAGGCTTTTGCCAAGGTTTGTTAATATGTAATGCGCACCTGTGCCAATAAAGCGGCCTTTTCCACACATTCATGGTGTTGGTCTGCTTTGCTCCCTCCTCAATCCTCCCTCCCAATATCGTGGTGGTAGCAATTTGATGTAGAGCACTTTCTATCTAACTTTGCAAACTTGTGATTGTTGGCATCTCGTGTAGCAGCAAAGAGCATCAATACTAGCTGCGTGGTAGTTCTGCCTACAACCGCTATCGGAATGCTGGTGCTCCGTGTCTTCTGTTGCTGTTTCTAGTTGTGCGGGATGTGTTGTGGTGCCGTTAGTTTTTGAACTGATTGTTTTTTGGTCTTCAATATGTGCTGTTTATTTCTGCCTTTGTTTATTTTGTCTCTGCTCGGCCGTACCGGTGCACCGGTCGGCCGCGCTCCTGCATCAGCATGCTCCCCGTGCATGTGCTGGGCTGCAACGTGGAGCTTTCCTGATGTCGTGGCCCAGGTCATTCTGCACTGGGGGTTTCAAGCAGCTTCTGGCCCCCTCAGCCATGTTGTATGTATATGGCTGGGGTTGGATACCTGCAGGGCTGTCCTTTTGGTTTCCGAGTCTCATGTTACACAGGACTTGGTTAATTGGGGTTGGTGTTAATGTGGAGTGGCTGGGCACTTCCTGGTGTATGCTTGGCTTCCTGTATGTTTTGCCCTCCTGCTTGTGGCCATGAGGATTGATTATTCCTCTCAAATTGCCTGCAACATCTTTATCTGTGCAGCTTAATGTCCTTTTGCGACTTTCATGGTCTGTTTGCAGGAATTCTTTCATTCTGCTGTGCAGGTTGCGCTGCTTGAGCCTTCTGTGAACTAGGCTGGAGTTGTTTGTGTGACCATGGACAATTCCCCTGAGGGGAAGTACATCAGGGGCAAGGTTTTTCGGACATGTTGATCCCTGTTTGTGCAGTGCTGGGATTTGTCCCCCGATCCTTGTCTGATGTTGGGTTTTGCTCCCAGAGTAGTTCCTTGGTGGTACATGTCCTGCCTTTTCATAATGTCCTCAAGGATATTCTTGACTGTGGTATGGCTTGCTGTCAACATGCAGGGGATTCCGCAATTTCTGGGGTAGCAGTGTCGCCTGGCGGACTTTGTCACCCAGTTCCCTCTGGTTCCTGGGGTCAGTTCTGTTTTGTCCTCCATGGCTTCTTCTTCTTTTTATTCTTCCTCTTCCTCTTTGTCTTTGGCGACAGCTTTCTGCGCTGTCCCCATTGTGTGGGGAGGGGTGGAGTCCACTCTTAAGCATTCTTCTGCACTTCTCTTCTGGGGTAAGGGCTGGTGCTTCTTTTGGCCTATGCTTCGGATGTCCGTTCTAAGGGTTTGGGCACCTGTTTGCCTGTCTTCCGGGTCAGGGGATCTCACTCGTATCTTGGCGCTGATGGAGGTCTTGTCTCGGTTTCTGTCTGCTGTGTTTCTGTATCCCTGAGGGCCCTCTGTTCAGCTGCTGGGGGTGGCAATGGCTGGTAGGCAGGTTATGGACCGTGCTTTTGTGCCTTGATGCTGCTTAGACACCATGGTCTGTTTCCTGCCTTTTGTGGATCCCGGGCTTGTTTGGCTTACTCTACAGACAGTTTATACTGAGGGTCTTGTTTTTTTCCATGTTATGGAGTTTCCGGGTGCTCAGTCTTCTTCTCGGCCCTTTCGTGGTCGGGGGGCTATGTTCCATTTGCTTCCCGGCCTCTGCAGTGCATGCACCTGCCCCTGGGTGTTGGTCAATCAGTATTCTGCCCAGGAGGAGTCACGTGGCCTGGTGGTTCTGGTTGTGGTCTCTACCTCAATTGGTTGTGTTCAACTTCTGGTGTTTCACGGGTTGTGAGTTCCCTGTCTCCAATGTTGGCGTTGTTGCAATTTTGGTGACTCAGCTTGGTTTGTTCCTGGATCGTTAGTCCGGTCTGATTTCCGCCTGGTGGGTCTTGTCAGTCATCACTCTGGGTTACCGGATTCCGTTCCATGGCCGTCCCCCTTTTGGACTGTTTTCAAGGGCACCCTATTGTCAATTGGCTCCGTGACGCGCTCTGCCATTTTCTCTCACGTCGGCCTGTTTTTTCCTGGGGCACTGTTGTACTGGTTCTGGTGCAGGGGCGCGACTTGTGGGTTCTATTTCTCTCTGTTCATTGTCCCGGTGGCCGATGATTGCTTCTACTCACTTTCTGAATTCCTGGCCTTAGAACAGTTTGGTGCGGCCGGGTAATTTTTGGATGTTCTCCTTGCTGTTCGTTGTTCCCCTCATCCTGGTGGTCATTTGTTGTTTGGATTCCCTGGATTTGGACGTCTCCTGTTTTTACATTCCCGTCTGTCCAGCAGGTCTGCGGTTCCTGTGGTTTGCGGTGAATGGGTTCCATTACCAGTTTCAGTTCGTACCTTTCGGCCTCTCTCCTACTCCCCGTGTTTACTTTTTTCCGTGGTGTTGGCTCCTGCTGTAGGGGTTTTCAGAGTCTGGGTTTCCCTTTGTTGCTTTTGTCTGGTTTCTGCTTCCACCCTCCTTGTGGTGGTGTTGATGGCCTTGTTCCAGGATCTGGGGTTCATGTTGGATGTGGCCTTTTTCTGATCTAGTTCCTGTTCTGGGACTTCGGTTTCTCGGAGGCCTGTTCAACACTTTGCAGGAGACTGTTTTCTCCCTCTGGCTTGGTTCTCTGCCCTTTTGACTCTTAGGCGGGTCCTGCTGGGTCGCCCTTCTGCCCCAGCTTAGGGTTGGTTTCAGGTCCGGCGGTTGGTGGCTGCCTCCACGGTTGTGGTTCCTTGCGCTCGCCTGCACCTCAGGTCCTTGGTGATTCTTATGTTGGATCTTTGGGTCCCTTCCCATACAGATTGCGTGGCTCTTGTTCCTCTCTTCCCTGTTCTTTTTTCTCATTTGCTGTGGTGGCTTTGCTCTCCACACCTGGTGTGGGGGTGCGTTTTCTGCTTCCTGCTCTCCTCTTGTTGTCCTCGGATGTCTGTCCTTGGGTTTGGGGGATGCGTTGGGGTCCTTGGTGGCTGTTGACTCTGTTGGTTTGTCCCGACAATCAGGTGGCCGGTTGTTACTTGCGCCTTTTTTGGGGGGGGAGGGGCAGTTGAGAATCTCTGTAACTGCTTCCTTCCGTGATTTGTGTCTGGGTCAAATCTCATCTGTTGGCATTGAGGGCTGTTTACGTTCAGGGGCATCTGAATTTCATATGGATGGCTTGGGCCACTTCCTCCTGTACTCTATTTTGTGCCGTCTGTCTGTTCCTCTGTTCCTGGGCCTCTGTCTTCGGAGCTGGACTCTCTGGATCGGTCTTTTTTGTTTCCCCTCACGAGGCAATTTCCCCCAGTTTTGTACTGAGGTAATCTGTCTTCTGGCTTGGGGGTTGCTCTTTCTTTTCCTTAGCCTTTGGGCTTTCTGCATGCCTTCCCTCCTATTTCCCTCTTCCTGGGGGTTCTGCAGTGGATTCGGGGGGTGAAGCTGTTGGTAGCTCCTTCTTGACCTCGCTGCCTTTGGTTTTACGCTCCTGCTGGAGGTGGGCGGGTTTGGACGGCTTCCCTTGACTCCAGCTCTGCTTCTCTATCCCCACCTGTCTTTGCCCTATCTTTGTGACCTGCTTCTGTCAGCCTGGCTCATGAGCGGCTGTCATTGGCGTCTTCGGGCTGTTCTTCCATTGTGGCCTGTGGCATTCTATCATTGCGTTGGCTTTCAACACTTTAGGTACTGTGGTGTTCGTTGAGGCTCTTTGTCTCATGGCTTCTCTTGGTCTGCATCCTTGGTTGGTGGTCCTGCTTCTATTCTTGTCTTTCTCTGAGATGGGTTTTTGATGGACCTTCCATAAGCGACTGAGGAACTGTTTTTGCCCTAATGTTTTCCAGCTTAAAGGCAGACCCTACTGGAATACTGGCAACCACTCGTTTGAATGACATCTTTAATTGGATATGCTAGATTCTTGCCGTTTTGGATTTTGTTGAATTTTAGATAAAGACACTGATTTTTCTACAACTGGTGTGGTGTTCTTTTGTGAGTGCTTTTACTGTGCCGCTGTTGGTGTATGTCACAGAAATACTTTGCACATTGCCTCCTGCGTTTAGCGTACCTGCTTTGTGCCAAGCTACCCTGTCGGAAGCGGTGGTCCCTACGTGGACTAGGGTGCATACCCCTTCCAACTAGAGACCCCGGTTCTAACAACTGGGAAAACGAAATTGGCAGGTTTTCCATTACCAGGCCCTATATAACATATTTTATAATGTCCTTGCTTTTTATAGCTAGGCACCCTATCCCTGGGCACCTAGGGCAGACATCAAGGGTAACTTATATGTGATAAAAGGTAGTTTCAAACTTTGGAAGTATTTCTAAATCTAAAGTCGAATTTGGACACAGGTTTATTTTAAAAGCAGCCTGCCAAGCAGGGCTCTCTTTAAAATAACAGCAGATACCAAAGCAGTTCACACTAGAGTGCATTAAATCCCCTTGGCTTTCTAAACCTACATGCCCCACCATATGCTATGGACTTACATTTAGGTTGTCAGAAAGAATTGAAATTACATCTAATCACCATGTACCTTTTAAACAGAGCCCAGGGCCTGGTTAGCAAACCCCAGGGCACAATCAGAGTCAGTAACCACCAATTATCAGTCAAAAAATGGGGGGTGATCGGGGCAAAAAGGATGAGTTTCTCACAAGTACCGCCAAAACCAGCCTCCACGAGGGAATGAAGGCCATCGCCAAGTGGATGAGGAGCAGCCGTCTGAAACTGAACTCGGACAAAACTGAAGTCCTCATCGTCGGCCCCACCCCCTCTGCCTGGGACAACCCCTGGAGGTCGATCGCACTGGGAACAGCGCTGACACCCACAGACCATGCACGCAACCTAGGATTCATCCTCAACTCCTCCCTCTCCATGTCGAAGCAGGTCAACGCCATCTCCTCCTCCTGCTACAACACCCTCCGCATGCTTCGCAGGATCTACAAGTGGATTGCGACCGAAACCAGAAGAACGGTGACCCAAGCCCTCGTCAGCAGCAGGCTGGACTATGGCAACACAGTCTACGCAGGAATCCCAACCAAACACCTACAACGGCTGCAACGCATCCAGAACGCCTAAGCCCGCCTAATCCTCAACATCCCTCGACGCAGCCGCATCACCTCCCACCTAAAAGACCTGCACTGGCTCCCCGTCAACAAGAGGATCACCTTCAAGCTCCTCACCCACGCACACAGAGCACTCCACAACACCGGACCAGCCTACCTGAACAACAGACTCCACTTCCACACCCCGCACGCCAACTCCACTCCGCCAGCCTCGCCCTCGCTGCCGTCCCGCGCATCCAACGAACAACCTCCGGCAGCAGATCCTTCCCCTTCCTCGCCGCCAAGACCTGGAACACCCTCCCCACCCATCTGCGGCAGACCCAGGACCTGCTCACCTTCAGGAAGCTCCTCAACACCTGGCTTTTCGAGCAGTAGCAGCAAGGGTAAGTAGTGCACTTTACAAATCCAATGATTGACTGATTGATTGAAGTAAGTAGAATTAAAGTTAGATGTTTTAAAAAGAGTAGTTATATATTGTGACATGGTATACCATGGTAAGTTCGCATATAGTGTATTGTAAAGTAAATTCATTTTTTCAACAGATAACTTTTTTTAAATTTGTTTTTGGTGTTGCTGTAACATAGAAAGAGAAAATACAAGGGAAAATAAAGTTATTTCTCATCATTACTCCTCACCTCAGACGCCATAAGGTTTTGTCAAATCCCCAGGTCTACATACTCTTGTAAATCCAGGGAAGTGTTAAAATCCATGGGTGTCGCATGGGAAAACCCACCACAACGCCTATGGAATGCATCCTGGTGTACTGCGTTTTTTCTTCCTGGTTCTCTTCTTGTGAGTGCCTCACTTTGTAAGGACTGAGATGAGGAGGACCCATGAGGGGGTAATGTCTTGTTACTTACCGGTAATCTTCATCACTTCGATTAGGGTCCTCCTCATCACAGTCCTCTTCCCTCCCTCCCTCTCACTGTGTTTGTGTCTGGGACTTGTTGATAACAGGCATGGAGGTGGATGGGAGGGGTTTATATGACCTTTGACTTTGGGTTTTGTAGCGTTTTGATTGGCTGGCTGGAGGCAGGACTGCCTCACTTTGTAAGGACTGGGACGAGGAGGACCCTAATCGGGGTAATGAAGATTACCGGTAAGTAACAAGGCATTGTCCTGTATGGCTTTTCCATGATCATACAGCATAGCCTGACTGTGGCATTACATCTCGATTACCTTCAGTGCACACAGATAATTCTTTTTTTTGATCAAGTGCATCACAGAATAATCAAAATGTCCTTTATTTCAGATTGATAAGAAAGGTTTTTTCGATTATGCACAACCAAAAAAAAGAATTTGGCTTGGCATGGGTGTTAGTAACTATATTTGACCAAAAACCTGATTATGAAGATGTTGTGGTACATTGACACTAGCGAAGGAAATCATTTTGTTATTTTATGCATAGACAGTTGGGTTGCACATTAACATTTGAGACCAGAGTCCCTTTGTTCTTTGAAATTAGGCAGATTGGAAGTAAGTAAATTACTGCGGAAAAACATATGAGAACGTTGTATTTCTTTAAAAAACATGATGCGTGCTGACATTGCCTCAATATGGCACAGTACTCCTACTTTCAAATGAAACAAACCAAAAATAGACCAGGAGTGTGCTTCGAGACCGTGGGACAAGTGTGACGTCCATCTGCTGAGAACATATGGGCCCGATCAATTAAAAATTGTACAGATTTAGCAGATTACTTTTCTGACAAAATCAAATTGACTAGAAAAATATAAATAATACTGTCGTAGCTGGTCTTTTGTTCTCTTTGTTAGCAGTGAAGAATAGGAAAGGTCAGATGTGACGTCTCTTTGGAGTAAACATTTACTAGCACCAACTTTGCAAGACATTTGTTTGGTTTAAAAAAGTCTTACATTCAGTGCTAAAAAGTTATCAAAAAATGAACACGTGACTGAAGGATGCTTTCGCTAATTATGTTAAAATGCTATTGGTGCCACCCTTGTTGAAAGAAAAGTACTTGGTTTTAGAGACTCGAATCTTTCACTTTTGTCCCTAAGTGCCCTTTTCTTGTCTGAAAGATTTCAGGCTAGAGGTAGCACACGTGGGGGACACCAGCAAGACCGGTAATATCTCAAACCAGACATTATACACCCATAAAAATATAGCTGGCTCTACAAAAGGACCAATGAAGACACCATTATTGTGCTACAGAATGCAACATTCTCGTGCCATATTTATTACATATCAAACATAAAATCTTTTTCATTTTTCATATTAAGTTACAATATGTGCAGAATAGCATTGTGATTATCACATGAACATAACTAATCCAGGAAATTCACAGCAAATAGTCCATAACTAATATGTTACATTTCCAAGCAAATACTCGAAAGGGGTCATGGTTGACCACCCTGTCAAGCCCCTTGCTGTATCGACTGATTCAATTGACATGGACCCAGGATAAAACCCTGCTGGTCCCTCAATAAGTTGCCTTTTACAAGGCAAACTCACCTGCCCCCTCAAGTCAGACAGAGCTTGGGCCAGCATGAAAGCTGATCCTCCAAACAGCCAGAGCCATCCCAATACAGGGATCCCGCCTAGCACCCATTGGAAGATGGGCCTTGGCAACCAGGCCATACCTTGGTCCCTTGGTGCAGCCACTATCCCCCAGTATCCCCAGGGCCTTTTAATGGAGTACCCTGGCCCGCTATTGGCAATCGCTCCTGCTGCAAACTCCTGCTGCTGACCCCGATGCTCATCCAAGTGACCCTGCAGATGCCATGGCAACCAATCGCTGCTAAACATTGGACACCTAACAAAATTAAAAACTTGGCCACCACTGGCCATGGCCCCATACCTTTCCAATCAAGCCTGCACCTGTCTCTGGGGCCTGCGAGCTTGTGCCTTGGCCCCTTGTCTATTTATGATTGGAAGATGCAATTTGAATAGTTGGTTGTTCTGCATTAGAACTAGAGGTGTACTCCAATTCTATCACAGCAAACATGAAGCAACCTCTTGTGTGAGCTGGCGTGACATGTTGGGCATATATAACTGCAATTTGGAATGTATACACATGGTGTTTATTACCCTTGACAAGGCATTGAAAAGCTTTGTGGAAAGTAGCACGGAAAGGCAGAACCCAAGGTTACATTTAATTAGGAGGTAGATTAGTGATATGTAATCCCTTTTCCATGTAGGGTTAGTTGCGGGAAGGTTGTTTAGTGCACACACTTATTTAGGATTTTCACCTCACTCGCCCCACTACATTAGCTATAACTCGTGCCTTCTCAATTCACTGTGTTATCACACATGATGTAATTAAGGATGTATTGAGTGTTGTTAGGAAAGCTATGATTTCAGTTGCTATAACTGATGTAATAGTGAAGGGTATAACCAGTGCTTCATGAAGGTGTGGGCTACAGTTAATGTAGTGTGGAGAGGGAGGTGGCAATGAGGTGACAACACTAGATAGATAGGTGTGTGAATTATAGTAATTTGTAGGTGGTGCATACATTATAAACTTAAGTTATGACTATAACTTTAGAATTTCTAATGTTTGTCTACTTTGAGTTAGTTTGTATAGAGAGAATAAATAACATTTTCCAAACTATAGCTTATCCCAAACCTTTGTTTTTTCATTGAACTTCAATGTTTTTTATTTGTAATAAAAAAATGTTTTTTACATTGCATAGTATACAGTCATTGAGTGGAGCGTCATTAAGTAGAATGTGGTACAGTAGAGTGGAGGAGAGTGTTTTGAAGTGTATTGTTGTAGAATATAGTGTTGTACAGTGGAATAGAGCAGATTGGAGTGGAGTAGAGTGGAATGTGGTACAGTGGAATAGGGTACAATAGAGTGTTGTAGAGTGATGTGGAGTGGCGTAGAGCGGAGTGTGGTACAGTGCATTGAGGTATAGTGAAGTGTCCTTATGTGGAGTAGCATAGAGTGAAGTATTGTAGAGTGGAGTGGCGTAGAGGAGAATAGCATATAGTGGAGAAGTGAAGACGTGAAGACGAGTGGTGTAGAGTGTAGTGTGGTACAGTGTAATAGCGTACAGTGAGTAGCATAGAGTGGAGAGGCGTACATTGGAGTGAACTACAGTGGAGTGGCATACACTACAAAAGCATACAGTGAAATGTCTTAGAGGGCATTGGCATAAAGTTGAATAGTGTATAGTGGAGTGCATTTAAGAAGAGAGGCATTGAGTAGAATAGCATAGAGTCGAGTAGCATAAGGAGAGTAGAGTAGAGTGTGAGGGAATAGACTGGAATGGAACAGAATAAAGTGGCATAGAGTTGCGTGGCATTGAGTGGAGTGAAGTAGAGTGGAGGGGGTTACACTAGAGTGGCATAGAGTGCAATAGTGCACAGTGGAGTGGCATACAGTGGAATATCGTATATTACAGTAGCATACAGTGGAGCTGTGTACAGTGGATAAACGTACAGAGGATTAATGTACAATGCAGTGGCATACAGTGGAGTGTGGTAGAGTAGATTAGCATACAGTATATCTTTGTGCAGTGCAGAGGTGTACACTGGAGTGTGTTACAGTGGAGTGCCATATAGTGGAATTGTGTAGAGTGGATTGGCATAGAGTGCATTAGATTAAGGTGGACTTGCATAGACTGGACTGCCGTACAGGTGAGCAGCATACAGTGGAATAGCGTACAGTGGGTT
Source organism: Lissotriton helveticus (assembly GCF_964261635.1). Taxonomy (NCBI): domain Eukaryota; kingdom Metazoa; phylum Chordata; class Amphibia; order Caudata; family Salamandridae; genus Lissotriton; species Lissotriton helveticus. The sequence continues at coordinate 871,537,620 of NC_136061.1, read as the reverse complement.
GAGTTGCCTCTTGAAGGTTTTGGAATACAATTTCCACAATGCACGTGCCCAAATTCTTTTAAGACCTCATGAGCTGGTCAGCTGGACTAATCTTTGCTGGAGCTGGTGCAGGTGACTTCTTTTAGCTCTTTTCCACCTGTTTTAGTCAGGGAGTCCACTACTTAATCTTTTGTTGCAAGCCAGATTCCTCTTTTGTGAAGTGCAGATTATGTCGCAGGTGCAGTCCTTGTGAGTGCTGAGTTCTCTTGATACGGACCAGGGGTTCAGAAGGGCAGTCATTTTTTTCTCTTCATGTTTTCAATCAAGGACATGAGGTGCTGTGCAGCTCTTGCATATTTATTGCAGTTTCTAGGCCGGCAAAAAGGGGGCTACCCCTGACTAATGGGATTCAAGTTGCCGCCCTCTCTAATGACCACTTCCTTTGAAGTGGGGCATATTTATGTCCCAGAAAGCACTTTTCAACCAAAATCAAAATGGAGAACATCTGACCTGGAGGTTCAGGTAAGGCTAACCCAACTCACAGGTGTGACTAGCATTTCCCTACATTCTCCTTCCCAACACTCTCCTAATTCAATTATAGGGGCACCCATCTAGCTGGGGGTTCAGGAAGTGAGGGCATGCTTGGTTCCTCTCCTAACTGTCTTTCTCTGTTTGAAGACCACTTTGGCTACCAGCCCCCTTCTTGTCTTGGCATCTGCAGGCATCAGATCCCCTTCCACCATATGGTATCTTTGTTTCAGCCCAGGCCACTCATACCTCACCAGGAGCAGCATTGCTCAACCTGTCAAAGGTTGGATGTAGTGGCTGCTACCGGGCTGTTTCTGGTTACATTAGTTAAGAAAGTTCTATAACTTCTTTTCTGCAAGATTGCCAAGTTGTATTTATTGCAACTATTATTGTGATACTTTTAATTATTATTTTAACTCCTTTATTTAGGTTTAATGAAGCTTTCCATGTAATCCCATGTAGCTAAATCACTATGATGGGGAAAACGAAAAACATATAAAACATATTTTATAATGACCTTGCTTTTTATAACTAGGCACTCTACCCCTGGGGCATCTAGGGCAGACATCAAGGGTAACTTGTATGTGATAAAAGATATTTTTATTTTCAGACTTTGGAAGTACTTCTAAATCCAAAGTCGAATTTGGACACAGGTTTATTTTAAAAGCAGCCTGCAAAGCAGGGTTCTCTTCAAAATTACAGCAGACACCACAGCAGTGCACACTAGAGTGCATTAAATCCCCTTGGCTCTCTAAGCCTACATGCCCTACCATATACTATGGACTTACATTTAGGTTGTCAGAATGAATTGAAGTTACATCTAATCACCATGTACCTTTTAAACAGAGCCCTGGCCCTGGGCCTGGTTAGCAAACCCCAGGGTACAATCATAGTCAGTAACCACAAGTTATCAGTCAAAAAAATGGGGGGTGATCAGGGCAAAAAGGATGACTTTCTCACAAGTAACTAGAATTAAAGTTATATGTTTTAAAAAGAGTAGTCATATATTGTGACATGGTATACAATGGTAAGTTTGCATAACGTGTATTATTAAGTAAATTCAACATATTAATTTTTTTTTAATTTGTTTTTGGTGTTGCTGTACTCCCATGGCAATACCGCAGTACTTCAGCAGACATAGAAAGAGAAAACACAAGGGAAAAAAAAAGTTATTTCTCCTCATTACGCCTCACCTCAGAAGACATAAGGTTTTGGCAAATCCCCAGGTCTACATACTCTTGTAAATCCAGGGAAGTGTTAAAATCCATTGGTGTTGCATGTGAAAACCCACCACAACGCCCATGAAATGCATCCTGGATGCACAATCAGACAACGCAGTGATTTCTGCTGCCTTGCCTAACTCGTATCTATGAGGTCATTCAAAGCCATGTAAAGTGGCTTTGCATGGCTTCATAGATATGATTTTGTAAGTTGCGCCACCGGAGTGTCACAAAATAGAATGCTGTCGAGGTGCAATGGGCTCATAAGTATGCCCCCTGATACTCAACTAGATGTGAAGATGTAACACAGAACACAGCCAAACTGCACTGAAAAACAATATGGCTGCCTTTATCTTTTGTAAAGGCAGCCGTTGGCCATTCACCTAAAGACTTGTCATTGCTATATACTGTGTTACTTCCAGAAAATACTGCAACAACAAATATCACCTAGTTAAAATACCTTATATGTTAAAAATACTTACCCTACTTAGCTGTTATACCCAAAAGGATAATCTGTGCACCATAATGTCTAATCCTGCCAAATTTCATATAAATCCGGTCTGCCGTTTGCCGCTACGTCCAATACAAAAAGTCTATGTATAATGGATTGGGTTCAAAACCTGTTTTAGGACAAAACTTTCCATCATCTGCCAATGTAGAAGGAAGAATACCTCTGGAAGGTTTTGTGGAGATTCACCAAATGGGTGCAAAGTTATTAAAGGGCATTAATCTTAGGAATTTCTATATGATGTGCATGGTAAACAACCTTTACAACGCAACTTTTACCACGCAGTGCCTTTACAACGCAACTTTTACAACGCAAACCATTACAACGCATTGCGCTGGGGGCGCTCTAGGATAGGGAATAGGTTTAATGTACTATCCAACACCTTCCCTACTATCCACGGGGACTGGAGTTGGAATAGTAATTTAAACAATTCACTATCCAGCGCCTTAAAGCACTATGCGTTGTAATGGTATGCGTTGTAAAAACCGCGTTGTAAAAGCATGTGATGTTAAAGCATGCGTTGTAATGTCATACATCCGATGTGCATACTCTTGCTTACACATGTATGCAGGTACATTCTAACCCTGGGCGTAGTATGCGTAGTGGGGCTACGCGAAGCTACGCAAAGTGGGCGAGAAACTACGCCCACCTACGCACTTCACGTAGCCCCACTACGCGCCGTCTGCCCCCCTCCCCATCATACCTAATTTAGGTAAATGGTGAAATAAAAGTAAATAAAAAGGCACTTACCTTGTCCGCTGCGTCCCGGGGCTCCCTCTGCTCGTTCGCGCCGCCGTCGCCGCCATCTTGGATAGCAATGCGCGTGCGCGGGCGGCCACGCATGCGCATTTTTCGTGAGGAATGCGCATGCGCGGGCGGCCACGCATGCGCTTTGGTAACCAAGTCAGCGGCGACGGCGGCGCAAACGAGCAGAGGGAGCCCCGGGACGCAGCGGACAAGGTAAGTGCCTTTTTATTTACTTTTATTTCACCATTTACCAAAATTAGGTATGTAGGGGAGGGCGGGAGGGAGGCGGGTGGCGGGCAAATTCGCTACTCCCACGGGGTGGGCGTAGTGTTGCCTGCTACGCCTACTTTGCAAAGGGCAAAGTAGGCAACACTACGCTCACTCCGTGGGCGTAGCGAAGTCCTTCGCCCAGGGTTAGTACATTCTTATACAAATCCTAAACCCATTTTGATGTGTGCATGCATATGCACATAACAACAGAGAAACACCTCGACAAACTGCCTAGGTATACATACATTTCCATATACATAAGATATTAAACAATGCTCTTTCAATTCTTTTAATTTCATACTTCAAAGTTAGTTGTTATACCTTCAATGTAAATCATATTTAGATGCTTTAACATATATGTATTGTCATAGATAAAAAGCATAAACCCATATATGTCCACTCATCTACATATATGTTAGTGATATACTATATCACACCTTTGTATGTAATGCATAAACATAAATGTTTTTAATATATATATATTACAACCATGCATAATCATACAATATTTTAATATATATATTATGCACATCCATAATCATACATTTTTTAAATACATGAAGATATACATACAAATATATGCCTAGGCTTTCATACACATGTATATGCAGATATCCCTATACTAAGCCTAAATCATATGTGTTTAAATATACACACAGATAATGGTGCAATCCTTATACAAAGTGCAGATACCCATTACAGGTCTTAAAACTACAGAGTCTCCGCACATAAAAAGATAGGACTGCGCTATCTATTTATGGGTTCACTGAAAAAATATCAAAAACAGAAATATCATGGGTTATCAAAACTGTGTCAAAAATAGTGAACCCGAAAATATTGTTATGCTGTACTTCTGTTACAAATTACAAAAATATTGAGAAAAGAAATATCAGTCACTGATATCTTTGTCAAAAATATGTTTTTATATGTATATAAACATACATAGTAAACATTAAATATATCAAAATGTAATAATAATATAATAAAAATTAAATATATGTAATTAATTTTAAAATACATATCACTATTATACGCAATTACAAAATAGAATACAAATATATATGTGTATTTACATATATCTAATTTATAAATATTAAAGTCATAATTTCCATTTATGTTATAATTTACTCATTTTTTAATGTAATACTATAACATATATATATACATATATAGTTACAAAATTATATTATAAATATTTATATATGCACACATATCCAATAACATAAACATTCTTAAACATTTATCAATTTAATTACAAATAAAAAAGTAAACAATATAAAAATATTTGAATTTAATACAAATATATTACATAGTAAAAATGGTACTACTTAAAAATATTATCGTTTTGAATACACAAACACATAATAATATAAATGTAAATAGTATAAACTGAATTATTCAATTCTACAAAAAAATACATATACTATTCCCACTCCAATTTATACAACAGTAGGGAAAGTGTTGGACCCAGGAGAAGTATAAATTACTATTCCCAGTCCAATAAGTACAACAGTATGGAACAGGTTGGATTGTGGAGTTCTAAAAATTACTATTCCCACTCTAATCTGTGCACAGTAGGGAAAGTGTTGGACCATGATGGGAAAAAAGTTACTCTTCCCACTCCCGTCAGTGTATTAGTAGGGAAAGGGTTGGACTCAGGAAGGGTAAAAATTACTATTCCCACTCCAATCTCTGAAACAGTATGGAAAATGTGTGACTCAAGAGGAGTAAAATTTACTATTCCCACCCCAATCTATGCCACAATAGAGAAAGCGTTTGACGAGGTGGGAGGAAATCTACTATTCCCACTCCAGTCAATGCAATAGTAGGGAAATAGTTGGACTTAGCAATGGGTGAAATTTACTATTCCAACTCCATTCTTAGCAAGAGTAAGGAAAGTGTTGTATTGCAGTGGGGTAAAATTAACTATTCCCACTCCAGTCAGTGCAACAATTGGGAAAGTGTTGGATTGTGGTGGGATAAAATGTAATATTCCCACTAAAGTCAGAGAAACAGTACGAAAAGTGTTGGATTGCGGATAGGTACAGTTTACTATTCCCACTCCAGTCAGTACGACAGCAGGGAAAGTGTTGGATAGCGGAAGAGTAAACTTTAATATCCCCACTTCAGACAGTGCAACAGTAACAGTAATTAAAATGTTTTATTGCAGAGTGGTAAAATGTACTATTCCCACTCATGTCAGCGCAATTTTAGAGACAGATTAGCTCACTTCAAGAAAGTAAAATATTTTTTAAAAACTATACTAAATAACCAAAAATATAAATATTTAAAAATACAATTATAAATGTAATAAAAAATAAACAAATTACGTATCTATTACAATGTTTAATACATATTATAAAATAATACAAATATTATTATTATAAATGAAATACCAAACTAAAGGGCTCATTATGATAGTGGTAGGACTGCCACCGCTGGGCTGGCGGTGGCGGTTCTTCCGCCATCACATAGAGATTTACCCACTACCGTATTAGGATGGTAGTGGGTATCGTGGTGGATGCAAAGGGCCACTAACATAGTGGCGGTGCCTAGCAGGTACCGTCCGCCATATTAGGATGTGTTCTGGTAGAGGCATTTCCAAAGGCTGGTGGGGATTGGCCTTGGGGGCCCGTTGCGGCCCCCCTCTGTGTGGGGGGAGAGTGTAGGTCCACTGCAGGGGGTTGTCCATGGTATCCCCTGCACTTCCATGCAGAAGGTGGCAGACACTCCGTGTTGCCTGCCACGTTGTGCATGGAAATGCACATCATGGCATTTTAACATTGTGAACGGTGCTGCAGCCAGCAGCACCATCCGCAATGTTAATAGGCCAGGATGCTACTGCCATACTGATGGGCGCATCCTAATTGGGCTGGTGGGACAGCCGCATGTCTGGCAGTCGGTACCAGCACCACTATGATGGCGGGCGGACATCATAATGAGCCCCTATAGTCTCAAACTAATAACAACAATAAATACAATGTTATTTACAATTAAGCACAACACAATTAACATATAACATAATAAATAACACAATAAATAAAATAATTAACTATTTTTAAATTTGTTATTGCCTGAATAATTTCATACCCTATGCCTCTACAAACTACACAGCACACACCTAAAATACATTGTTACAATTTTAACATTTCCACATATCACCTAATTATCAATTAAAATATTAATTGTGAAATAATAATATATAATTACTTTCCCAACCATTATCCCTACAAAACCAACAACCCACACCTACTATATAAATTTAAGAAAATCTTATTACATAACTAATTATCAATTAATGATAATTAACTAATAATAAAATAATGGTATTTCATTAACTTCCCAACCTTTACTCCTACAAATCCAACAACTCACACTGAATATATAACTTAAGCAATATCCTAATTACACAATTTCATGATTAATTAGCAATTAAAAAATTATTATACATTAACATTCATTATGAATTATTATAATGAATTTCTTGCATACCCTTTACCCATACAAAAACTATAACACACACCAAAAAATAATGCGTACACAATTTACATTATTAATTATCAATTACATAATTAATTATAGGAAATAAATATTAATTCATTATAATTAAGTTACTTCCTACTCTATAACCCTACAAATCTCACGACCCACACCTAAAACTTACCATAAAAAATGTATTATACAATTAACATAAATTATTATCAATTAAATAATTAATAGATACAAATTAAATAATTATAATGAATGTATTTGCCACCCTGTACCTCTATAAACCATATAACCCGCTACTGTACTTCAAATGACTAAAAATGCACAAACTATATTTAAAAACATAAACAATAATTATAGATACAATTTATAACATTTACAAATAAAATATATAGGGCCAGATGTAGGTAATTCCTATTTACCGACTCCTAAATACTGACTCATACCGAATCGGTATTTAAGAGTCGGTAAATATAGGAAGGAGGCAGATTTAGGTAAAAAATTACCGATTCTGTAAGAGTCGGTATTTACCGAATCTGTAAATACCGATTCGGTATTTCACATTGATTCCTATGGGCCTTGAAGCCCATAGGAATCAATGTGAAATACCGATTTGGTATTTACAGATTCGGTAAATACCGAATCCTGCAAGGGTGCAGAGGGTGTCACTTTGACACCCTCTAGCACCCCAAGTACTGGCATGTGTGCCATGTGGCACACAGACATGCCCTAAGGGCATGTCTGTGTGCCACATGGCACAGGTGTGCATGCACAGATGTGCATGCACACCTGAATTCGGTATTTTACCACCCAATAGGATTGAGTGGTGTAATACCGACTATTAAGGGCCTGTGGCACTCTTAGGAGTGTCACCTACATATGGATTTACAGAATCGGTATATTTACCGATTCGGTAAAATACCGAAGTGGTAAATTTACCGAATCGGTAAATATACTGATTCTGTAAATTCAGACCCACCTACATCTCAAAAGCCAAATACCGGTCGGTACCGGCCGAAATCGGCCGTTACCGACCGGTATTTGGCGACCTACATCTGGCCCATAGTAACATACTTAAAAATAATTAAAAAACGATATTAATACCAATGATATTTTTGTAAATGATATTGAAAACAGATATTGTTAACATCAATATTACCAACATAGATGATTTTGTGAACAATATGAACAATGTAGATATTTTTTAAATCAATATTACTTACCATGAAATTGATATTCTTGTCACTGATATTTTTGCACACAATATTTATGTACCACGATATTTCTAACCCTGGGCGTAGTGGGCGTAGTGGGGCTCCGCGGAGCTACGCGGAGTGGGCGAGAAGCTACGCCCACTCCCGCACTCCGCGTAGTCCCACTACGCACTTCCCTCCCGCTGTCCTCGACATACATTATTTAAGAAAAATTCCCTTAATAAAGCAATTTTAAAGCACTTACCGTGTCCGGGGCTCGTCCGGGGCTCCCTCTCGCGTCATCATGGATACCAATGCACATGCGCGGGCGGCCGCGCATGCGCATTGGTATCTGTGAACGGACGCTATTCCAAGAGGGAGCCCCGGACGAGCCCCGGACACGGTAAGTGCTTTAAAATTGCTTTAATAAGGGTATTTTGCTTAGATAATGTATGTAGGGGAGGGCGGGAGGGAGGCGGGTGGCGGCCGACTCAGCTACGCACACGGAGTGGGCGTAGTGTTGCCGGCTACGCTGCCTACGCAAAATGCGTAGGAGGCAACACTACGCCTACTCCGTGGGCGTAGCCGATTCGGACGCCCAGGGTTAGATATTTCCAACTCGACATTATGTATCTTGTTATTTCATTTTCAATATTTTGTCCAAATACCCTTTTTATGTGCAGCAACTCCGTAGTTGTAAAGATATTGCCAGTAAAATACCTTTGTGAACAGCAAACAGTGGTAAACCTATCCAAAAGTGTAAGTTTACATTTTGTGAATCAGGCCCAATGTCTCTATATTTAGGCACATATATCTAGTTCATACTATTGCTACACATAGTTATATTGTGATTATTATGCTCATGTAGGGGAAAAAACATTCAAGCAGGATTTTCTGGCAATTGGTAACCAGTGTAGGCAGCAGAGGTGCTTGTAGCTTTACATGTAGGAGTAGTCTGGACACTAATTTGGGAACTATCTGTAATTGTCTTATGGTTGATAACCATGGTTTACACGATTAGTGCAATCTAGTTTTGATAGGACAAGTGAGACTGTCGGGTGACCTTGTGGGTGAGTTCTAGGTGTGGGAAGATGTGTGACAGCATTTTCATGACCTGCTCCCTTTGACAAGAGCCATAAACTCAGTTGATCATACTTATTTGAAGAGTTTGCAGCTGCTTTGTAAACCTTCCAGTGAAGGGGTTTGCTGGAAAAGGATTAGTGCTGTTTTTTTTGTATTAAGTAAGAATCCAACAATCTGATTTGCTTGTTTAAAGATGTGCCAATTTATGACAATAATACTGACAAATGGTATGGGTGCCTGCAGAATATTTTGAAGGGCAAAATGATGTGTGTAGTTTATACAATTCTTTATTGGGGCATTTTGCCTTGTGGATTCTACTTGAACGGTAGATTTTTTTGTTTGTTGTTTGTATTTTTGATTGTTCAATTGGCCATGAGTGGAAACTGGAGGAGAAAGCGGTGCTCCTCCAGTCCATAGCAGTGTGATCCTCTGCCGGCTTCCGGTGACCGCATATGCACCCTGCATTTCGAAGGCTTCTTAGAGGGTGGTGCTGCTTGCAATGACTGCTTTATTCGTCCCAGTTCCAGATTTTGGTAAACAGGACTGTCTCACGCATATCAGACCGGCAAAATACACAGGGTGCCTTTTGCTTTGGTTGTAGGGTAGCTGCCGGGCAGCATCTCTGAACTTAAGATATAGCTAGATATGTGTAAAGTCCACACGAGGCAACAATACGGATACTCCAGTGCACATATATTGCTTTAGAACAGAGTTCTTCAATCTGTGGGGTGCGCCCCCCTGGGGGACGCGACACCATCTCGGGGGGGGGGGGCGCACACTCCACTCTAATCTTACCTTTGATCCCTGCATTGCAAGTCTTCTTGGAGAATTCTGGTATGGTTGGAGGGGGGAGGCAGGGGAAATCGTCGTTGCACTACATGCCCATGGTTTTGTCTTGTTAACTCTCCCAGGAGGGGGTTATTTCATGGAGCTGAAATGGTTCTGCTGCAGTGAGAGGCAGGGTCTGCTCTGGTAAAATCGAAAGCAAATAGACAGTCCTGTTCCTTCACAATAAATATCATAGCAGAGGAGATGTCCTGCCTCCCACTGCAGCTGAAGTATTTCAGCTCTATGACTTAACTCCCTCCTGGGAGAGATAGCGCTTCCCAGAAAGGAGACAAAGTTTCCAGAGACATTTTAAGGCATGGGCAAAGTGGGCTCGGGCCCAGGGCCCCAGCCTTTCAAGGGGAGGGGAGGGCTGAAAGAGCCAGCTCTGTTCTACAGAGAGTCTTGCCCTCATGACCTTGAATAATTGTCAAACACAATGTTGTAAATTTCTATCATTCATTTTTATTGTGTAAGAGTCTATTACCGACATTTTGCAGGCAAAATGTGTTTATGCATCATGCAACATCCATATGAAAAGTTTATTTTTGATCAATTGAGGACCTCCCATATGAGAAATGGGAGGGTGCAACAGAGATTATTTGCAGAAACATTAGTGAACTGCTGTTGTGTTACATGCTGAAAACACACATCACCATCCCTGAATATCAGATGCACACACAATTAGAATTTGACCAAAGAAGGCATGAAAGAGGTGAGACTGGATAATAAAATCAAAGCTGGTACGAACAGGGGCCCCTAAAATACATTTTGCCCAGGGCCCGCAAAATCCTTAAAACGTCCTTGAAATTTTCTTTTAAAATTACACAGGCAGGCGCGCAAAATGCCAGCCAGCCATGGGTTGTTTAAACAGCCTGCAAATTGCTTGTCTTGACACTAAATATGGTATGAATTAAGAAGTATATATTAATTTGTAATGTGACTTTTCTGTCTTTGTTCACTTTTATTATCAGTCATGGACCATTCAGGCAGCCCTAGAAAACAATTAAAAGTTATTTCTATTTATATTTGTTGTTCGAAGTATGCACAGGCAAGTGCTGAAAATACAGCTTTAGGTGTCTGCTTATTTTTATACCGTCTGTGACATCAAAATAATGAGCTGGCAACATTAATCGCAAGACTGGGAGTTTGTTGAGGGATCAGTACATTATTTATTTCCTCCACCCTGATTCCTGGTTACTGACATAATAGCAATAGTTTAACACATTTGAAACCCTACGCTGCCGTCAATAACATGCTGAGTTACTTCAAGTGTCTGGGATTGCACCTTGCATTCAGACAACTCGCTCTTCATTCTCGCCTTTACTTTCACCCTCACCCTGCACTCCCAGCAATCCTGATGCACTCACACTGATCCCGATGCAGCCACACCATTCACCCACTTAACCTGAACTCACAGTAATCACTCTGCACTCACAATGCACTTGCTCTGTTCGCCCTGTACCTCACCCTGCAGTCACACAAGTACACTACTCAACATGCACTCATGTGACACTTCACTCACCTGTCCCCCTCACTGCTCAATCTGCAATCTCACTCAAATAAGCCTACAACTAACCATACATTATTTTGTCCCACTCTGTGTTAACATGCACACACACATTCATATGGTCACCCCACTCACCCCTGTACACAAGTATGGGCATAATGACCCCCATCAAGCTTTTCATCCTAAATTACAAAAGGAGACATTTATATGCACTGCAATACAGCCTTCCAGGGGCCCCTTGATAGAGACAGTTCTGTTTTTGCCCTGATGACCTGGAATAATTCCTAAACAGATTCTTGCAAATACTGTTTTGTATAATTTCTTTTTAATGTGATTAATGTGAGGGACTTTATTACTATTTGCAGAGAAATGTGTTTGTTTCATGCAGCAACCATAAAAAAGTTAGATCCAAGCAGGTCCTCACATATGAGAAATTGGAGGATATCACATATATTATTGGCTGTAAAATTAGTGGGCTGCTGCTTTGTTACAACAGTGAAAACACATCACTGTTGTAAACGATTTCAGAATTTCAACTACAGTCCCTGTGCACTGTTAGCAGCCTGGCTAAAGAGGGTATGGCAGAGCTGAAAATAAATCATTTAAACTCAAAGCTGTACTGAACAGGGGCCCCCAAAATAGTTTTGGCCCATGGCACACAAAATCCTTAACATGTCACTGCCACCACAAAGTCTGTCAGAAAACATTACTCTGAAGTAAAATAGACAACATCATTAATTTATTATTAGTTCTATTTTCTTTTAAACATAAGCCCGACGTGTCCTAAATCCCCACTGCTTCAGGCAAGCAACTTATCGTACCACTAAGTAATTCTCAATTAGGTGTTCGTTCAGCGCCCTCTCTGTCTTCGGATCCATAACTGCTTGGTGGGCAATTATCCCATTATAATGCTGCCTGAAAACATTTGTTAATGATTTCTAGTGAATATTTGTTTCTCGTGTACCAGTTATGAGCTAGGGAGTGCTTGAAAAATCTGACAACACTGTCTCCCTTACAGTCCATGTTTTGGCTGAAAATATCTGTAGAATATTCAGCTTTGAGAGAAACTACTATCAAAACTCTCTTGCCTTTCAGCTCGTCTTATGTATGTGAGATTTGGTTCTCAGCACTTGCGGTATTAAAGACTAAGGGGTCCATTAGGATGGTGGGCGGTGGCACCATGGTGCTGGCGTGGCGAAAAAATGCCCTTTTCCGCCCGTGAGCTGCGGGAAACACATCCGCCATATTAGTATAGCAAAACATAGGTCAAATCCCATCCGCCGCGGAGCGACGCGCACCGCCATCAAAGTGCACCCACTACCGCGGCAATGGGAGTCAATGGAGACTATCCGCCGTGCGGAATGTCCGCCCGCTCCACAAATTAGGATGGCTCAAACAGGCAGACCCACCGCAGCAGAGACACTGCCCAACCAGAGACGGCGGAAACTCGACATCAGAGCACGATAGCATAGACCTGGTCCACACCATCCGGTCATGACAGCCATGGACCTAGCTCTACATGTGTATCCGGTGCTGTACCTGTTACAGCACTATCATCTAATGGGCTGCCGCGGACTACGCCACAGTTACGCAACTACACACATACAACACACAACACACGGGCTGACACAGGCTCCAATTCCACAACAGACAACCTGCTGGGGGCAACAACACATCCATTAGGTCACCCACACATGACCCACCTGCCACCAAGTCACCCCACTGCATCCTGGACACACATCGACCGCGAACTTGCAGCAACGTCCCGGTCCCGGTCACGTCACCGCAGCGGTCAACACATGCACACAATGCAGAAGGCTAGGCCAGACCAAAGCATTGGCAGGGCACAAAGACTACAGGGATACACCACCCCCAATCACACATCAACACACCCCATCAAGTCACAGTCCAGGTGCCCATCCTGTGCACCCCCATGCACAGCAACAAGCAACAAGCACAGCAACAAGCAAGCAAAATCCACACCCTGCACCACACAACAAACAACCAGGGACAAGGCTGACAAGGAACACACAACATCAGTGCCACACACACTGAGAGCTGCAAATACTTGCCTGTACATACACACACAAACAAACACACACCCTGGGTGTAGCCACAAACATAACACAGACACAAGGATGCCTGAACAGATGCCTGCCCAAAAGCAACACACAAACACTACAGAAACACTGACAGAACCCCATCAGAAACAGACATACCCTGTCAGCCAAACTGTGGAAAGTCAATGGGAGTACAGACACAACAGGAGTGCACAACCCCATTACTCAGGAACAAAACACACACAACAATCCCCAAATCACACAAGAAGTGCACCATCACAGAACTGAAATAAAAATGAACAAACACTACAGGACATCAGGGGATGCACATCAGGCAATGCCAAGGCCACATACACACAGCACTGTATGCACAACAAGTAGTGTGTGCACACCAAGCAAAACAGTCACACACAGACATGACTGACACAACCTCAACACACACAGCACAAACACAACAGCACACCCAGGAAGTGAAGCAATACCACAGCCAACACACACACATCCAACACAGCAACATCAGACGCACCACTCTGGGATACAAGAGCATAAGCATCTTGACCAGAGCACTGGGCAGCACACTCAGCTGAAGTGCAAATGAGCAATCCTTACTGATTAATAGCACAAGAACAACACACATAAACTATTGGGGAAATGTCCAGAGTGGAACATTTGTCCTGCCCCAAGAACTGCACCACAAAGCACAGTGTCACTAATGAAGTGATGGGGAGGTACACATACATGTAAACCAAGGGGACAGCTGACATCAAAGTTAACTGACTTGCATGTCAGTAGTAGACATGTAAGGAGTGTACCATACACACAAATAGAGGGAGTGCAGACCCACAATGGGTAGGCATAAGAGGCACAAATAGGGGATGGAATTACACCACACATACCATGCCATACAGGAGGATAAAAGGCACCATGTGCCTGTAATGCATGAGAAACACAACCACAATGGCAGTGTGGAGCAGCAGTGCTACACAGTCTACATAAACACACTCAAGACACGTGGATGAACAAACAAACACAACACTGATGTGCAAGTCACACACTTTGCACATACATAAGTGACTAAAACAACAAGGAAGAGTCAGACAGAGCAGCACGGACACACCAACACACTGCACAGTGCACAACAGACAACTCACACATGTGCATACAACCATATCCACAGGGCAGAACAATCCAAACAACAGCACACAACTCATGGGTGACACATGTGTGTCTTTCACAATCCAGGGGCACTCACACATCCACACCCCCTACAAAGTCACACCCTTCAAACTGCACAGCTCTTGACTACCCAAGAGCACACATCTCATGTAGGCCAAGGGACCAGGACTAAGGGCCAACACAAGATGACCAACAAAATACATAGCTGGTCACACATAAACGAATAACACACATACATTATGACATTGCCCAGCCTGCATGCAAACCTGAGCACAGCATCACACCCTGTGCCGGCAGTGTCCCCCAAGCTGACATGTGAACAATGTAGCCAACAATAGCAAAGCACTAAAAAGAAAACTGCATGACAGGTAAAATAGCCATCACAGATAACACCACTATCAGTGTCTGAATGGACTGAAGACCCTGTCACCTGTTTAAAAATGTGATGCGGCCAAAGAGCTTTGCAATGTTTAAGTGACACATAGAGCATGGGGCACAGGCAATCAAATGCACACATCAAAAGAACTTTAATCAGCAAGGACACTGTTGGAGGGAGGGTCGGAAATGAAAGCTAGGAGGCCTGAGTATGGTGATAAGTTGTTTTATTGGAACTTGGGACAAAACAATTATTGTGGGCAGTAGGGCGTTCTGTAGCTGTAGGAAGGTGATTATTGTCCAATGTTAGTCCAAATTCCGAATATGGCTCATTAACGGTCGGTGAGTGGATAGGATGGCCTGCGTCTCAGGTAGCAGTGTTCTTCAGGTGGAAGACGGCTCCCCAAGATACTCAGAAAACAAACAAAAAAAAACAGAGGGCGGTAAGTATAATAATAATACGTTTCCCTTCACCAAAACCTTGTGCCAATCGTGCTGTACAAGTATCACAATGGTGAGGTAAGTGAGGGAAGGGTTGTGCCAGGGATACGGAAGAAAATAGTGCAAAGGATAGAAGGCCCCAATTTATATTTCTTAACTTCCTCTGAAATACAGCTTTAATGAAAGGGAGAAAAAAATCGGGTCAACCGGATACGCTCAGATGGTAGGCTGTTCCTCCCAGTTTAACAACCTTGTGCGTGGGCCAGTTCAAAAATGAAGTGCGGCCGTCTTCAGGGTCGAGATTGTGCCCCACCCGCCGCCCTAAACCCAAGTAACGTTCTGCCCCACACCTCCCCCCCTCCCCTTTCCAATTTTCCCAAGTCCCGGTGCACTGGGGCATCCACCAGTCTTCGCTCCAAGTCTCGGATTCTTCTTACGTGGCTTTGTCAACTGGCTCAGCGGTTGGTGGTGTTCCTTCTCCAGACTCGGCAGGAATCCTCCCCAGTCCAACGTCTTCCTGCTGGGCTCTTGTGGCGTTTTTGGCTTCCACTTCCACATTCGCCCCATCTTCCCGCGAGAGACTCCTTTTCTCCGCCTCTCTCAGCAGGGATTGGCTGTCCTCTTCTCCGTCATCCTGCAGTGGGGAAGGCACAAGGAATCTATTAACCCCTCCATGACTGGACCTTGTTGCTACTTCTCGTGACTGTCAGGCCCCCGGTTGCACAGCGTCCTGTCCTTTTCCAGACTCCCCCTGACATTCGGATACCCTAACTTTCCTGCTAGCAGGATACCTTTCAAGGGGATGCCTTGACAAAAAATCTGCGGTTGTTTGCTCTTTGCCCTTTCTATGTTGGGTTGTGAAATGAAAGGGTTGGAGGGCTAGGAACCATTGCAGGATGCGATCGTTGTGTCCTGTGTTTCTGGCAAGCCACTCCAGTGGAGCATGGTTGGTGTAAAGAACAAATTTGTTCCCTTCCAAGTAATATTTTAACAACTCTATAGCCCATTTAATGGCAGGAGCTTCCTTTTCTATAATGGCATATTTGCTCTCTCCAGGGAATAGTTTTATGCTGATATAAACCACTGTTCTTTCTTGTCCCTGTGAATCTATTTGTGATAAAACAGCCCCAAGTCCCTTCTCCGAGGCATCGGTTTGCAGTATAAATGGTTGGGTATAGTCAGGGGAAAGGAGGACAGGTTCAGTAATGAGCAGGGTTTTTAGGTGAGAAAAGGCCTGTACAATACTAGGAGAGGGATGTCTTAATTTCTTTTTTGTGGGTACATCTTTTTTTAATAGATCCGTTAAGGGGGCTGCTATCTCCGAGAAGTCAGGTATGAATCTTCTGTAGTAACCTAATATACCCAGAAATGACCGATGATCCCTTCTTGTGGAGGGGAATGGGAGCTCGGATATTGCAGCTACTTTCTCTTTTTGTGGCTTACTATATCCCTCTCCCAGGAGATAACCCAAGTATTTAACAGATCTGGCGGCTAAACAGCTTTTAGCAGGATTTATGGTGAGACCCCCCGTTTCTAGGGCCTGAATAGTTTGTTCCAGATGTACTAAATGGAGATCCCAGTCGTCACTGTAAATGGCTATGTCATCTATATACGCAGATGCGTATTCCTGATGGGGTTTGAGGATGAGATTCTTAAGGAGCTGAAAAGTGGCCGGAGCCCCATGAAGGCCGAAAGATAGCATTTTGAAATGGAACAACCCTCCAGGGGTAGAAAAAGCAGTCTTTTCCTTATCGCATTCCCTGAGGGGGACCTGCCAATAGCCTGTGCAGAGATCGAGGGCGCTGATATATTTTGCCTTGCCAAATTTTTCAATTATTTCATCTACCCTCGGCAATGGGTAGGCATCGAAGCGGGAGATCTTAGTGACTTCTCTGAAATCAATGCAAAAGCGAATGGATCCATCGGGTTTCTGCACTATGACAATCAGTGAACTCCATTCGCTTTTGGAGTATTCAATTATGCCCATATGTAACATTTGATGGATTTCTTCCTCAATGGCCTCCCTTCTAGCCTCTGGTATTCTGTAAGGTCTCAACCACACAATCTTTTTGGGTTCTGTATGTATAGAGTGAGTGATGAGGGACGTTTTCCCTGGAGTTAGAGAGAATACCCCTTTTAGAGGTGCTAGTCTGGCCTTTAATTCTTACTTTTGGGTCAGGGGTAGATCGGGATCTATACTCTGTACAAACAGGGGTTCTGTCTTGTCTTGATTAATCAGAAGAGCAGGTCGAGGATCCTCCCATTTTTTAAAAATATTTATATGATATATTTGAGTATTTCTCTTTTCTTTTGGGTCTAATTCTAGGCGATATGTGACCGGGGTGACTCCGAAGGGACCCTGCCACTGCCCCAACATCTTGTGCTCGGAAGTGGGCCTCATCACTAGAACTAGGTCATTCATGTTCAGGCTTTGTTCCTTGGCTTTCTTATCATATTGATTCTTTTGTTGTTCCTGGGCCTGATCCAGATGGGTCCTGACTATGTCAAGTATTTTATAGAATCTGGTTTTCAGCCCCAGGGCGTACTCAGGCAGTGGCTTTGCTCCCTCTGGTTCCTCCTCCCATTCCTCCTTTAACATATCCAGCAGAGTCCTAGGCTGCCGGCCATACAACAGCTCAAAAGGGGAATATCTGGTACTCTTGTGCTGTTTACAGCGAAGAGCAAAAAGAGCCAGTGGTAGCATGTCTTCCCATTTCTGGGCCTCTAGCTCTAACAATTCTTTTGAGGTGGTCTTTAAAGTGGCATTATATCTTTCACAGAGACCATCTGTCTGGGGGTGGTATGCAGCGGTTCTGATTTGTTTTATGTTTAGTTGCTGACATACCTGTTTCATGAGGTTTGACACAAAGAGCGTGCCCTGGTCGGTTATAATCTCTTTGGGAAAGCCAACACTAGCTAAGATGTTAATCATTGCCTTCACTAACTGGGTAGTGTTTGGTTGTCTTAAGGCTACGGCTTCTGGGAAACGGGTCGCGTAATCAACCATGACTAAGACATATTTATATCCGCTACGGGAGGGAAGCAGGGGACCGATGATGTCCATCACTACCGGTGTGAATGGTTATTCTGTTATAGGGAGTGGCATAATGGAACCCTTGCGGGTATTACCCGGCTGTTTTTTTGACATATGGAACATTCCTTACAGAATTTCCTAACTTGTTGATATACTCCCGGCCGATAAAAGTGATCAAGGATTGCCTTCTCAGTTTTGTCCCCTCCAAGTGCCCACCCAAGAGATGGCTATGTGCTAGGTAGAGGACTTTCTCTCGATGGGACTGAGGAACCAGTAACTGGGGCATTGCGTCTTTCCCACCCTTCCGATACAGAAGACCCTTGGCTCTAAAAAACTGAGGACCGTTTTGTTCTAGGTCTTCTGGCTCTGTGGATCTGTTCCATGCTTCACGTAAAGTGGGGTCCTCCCTCTGTGCCATTCTAAAATCATGGTCATATTCCCATACCTTAGGGGTGACTGTTTGGGTGAGGGATACTGGAGTCCACTGTCGTTTCTCTACTTTTTTCTGTCTCTTGCTTTTTCGGGTCTTCCCAGGAAATAATTTGTGGTCGGGCACTTGGGCAAATGGGGCGGTCTGTCTCCATTCTGCCTCCTCAGGAAGAGTAGTCGATGTATGTGGGGATAATCAGTCCCGAGTATGAAAGGCTTTGGTAACTTGGGTATGAGACCTACTTTAAGGGGAACCGGTTCTACTGCAGGGTCATGTTGGACAAACACTTCTGTGGTGTTATATGGTTTCTGGTCTCCATGAACGCATTGGATGTTTACCATGCCGGTTTCTTTTTGCCCACCGCCCGGGATAACGTTGGGTTGGATGACACTTTGCAGGCACCCTGTGTCAACAAGAGCACCTCTTCGTCCCCCATTTACTGTTACTGTTCTGTGGAACGGGGCTGACCTAGAAGGTACAGAGTGACAGATATAGGATCAGGTGAGCCCAATGTCCATGGGTTCTTCTCTTTGGGGGCAGGTGCGTGCAATGTGTCCATATGCTCCACAGTTATAACATTGAGGTCCAAAAGGGGTGAGTGGTCGTAAGGGAGGTGGTATGGGTGGTGGTGGTCCTGGTACCACAGTCACAGTATTGTTTTTTTATTTTGGATGGTTTAGGAAACCAGGGAGTAGAGGACCCGCTTCCATGTCTCCATTGGCTCTCTTCTCGCCCCCTTTGACTCTCCTGGGCCTGACTATATGCACTGGTTACTTCCACTGCTCTTCCTAGCGTAAGGTTTGTGTGTTGTCTAACCCATTTCTGAATGGGGGGTGAAGGGAAGATAAATACTGCTCAAGATATATTTTCTCCATGATTTCTTCTTTAGTAGAATGCTCTGGTTTCAGCCATCTATCTGTCATATCGTGTACCCGATTGTACAGTGTCCGGTGGGTCTCTTGGGGTCCTTCTCTGATCTGACGCAGGCGTATCCTATTGGTCTCCTGGTCTATTCCTATCCTTCCCAAGATAGTCTTTTTAAGATCAGGGTATGGGGTTACCCCAAGAGGATTCGCAGCCTGATAGGCGGTTTGGAGTTCGCCTAACAGGAGGGGTCCTAAATACTGGCCCCATCTATCTGCTGGCCAAGCAGCCACCCGAGCCATTCGCTCAAAGTTAGCGTAGAAAAACTCTGGGTCATCTCCATTAACATATTTTTGTCGGGTCACAGAAGGAAGGGCAGGATGACTTTTCTGCTGGGTTAGATTTTCGGCTAATTTCGTGATTACGGTCTCTTGTGTCTGGCTCTGCGCCGTGAGTGATTTTTGGAGTTTGTCGCGGTCCTCTTCAGCCACCGAGAGGAATCTCTCCATGACTTGCCCTAGCTTCTCCTGATTCTCAGCTATTCTTTTTAAAGCGGCCTCCATTTCCGCCGATCCCACTTCCGACACCACCTGTCGGAGGGAGAGTGGGAAATGAAAGCTAGGAGGCTTGAGTATGGTGATAAGTTGTTTTATTGGAACTTGGGACAAAACAATTATTGTGGGCAGTAGGGCGTTCTTTAGCTGTAGGAAGGTGATTATTGTCCAGTGTTAGTCCAAAATCCGAATATGGCTCATTAACGGTCGGTGAGTGGATAGGATAGCCTGTGTCTCAGGTTGAAGTGTTCTTCAGGTGGATGACGGCTCCCCAGGATATTCAGAAATCAAACAAAAAGAAACAGAGGGCGGTAAGTATACCTGTGGGTCTCTATGTTTCCTTTCACCAAAACCTTGTGCCAATCGTGTTGTACAAGTATCACAATTGTGAGGTAAGTGAGGGAAGGGTTGTGCCAGGGATACGGAAGAAAATAGTGCAAAGGATAGAAGGCCCCAATGTATCTTTCTTAACTTCCTCTGAATTATGGCTTTAATGAAAGGGAGAATAAAAACGGGTCAACTGGATAAGCTCAGACGGTAGGCTGTTTCTCCCAGTTTAACAACCTTGTGCATGGGCCAGTTCAAATATTAAGTGCGGCCGTCTTCGGGGTTGAACTTGTGCCCCACCCGCCACCCTAAACTCAAGTAATGTTTCGCCCCACACCTCTCCCCCTCCCCTTTCAAATGTTCCCAAGTCCCGGTGCACTCAAGACGAATCCGCAACTCTCCCTGAGTTACGGCGGCCAGCTGGTGTTTCCAGGGGGCGTCCACCAGTCTTCGCTCCAAGTCTCGGATTCTTCTTCGTGGCTTTGTCAACTGGCTCGGCGGTTGGTGGTGTTCCTTCTCCGGACTCGGTAGGAATCCTCCCCGGTCCAACGTCTTCCTGCTGGGGTCTTGCGGAGTTTTCTGCTCCCTCGGCGTCTTCAGCTTCTTCGGGTTCCACTTCTGTGTTCGCCCCCCCGTCTTCCCGCAAGAGACTCCTTTTCTCTGCCTCTATCAGCAGGGATTGGCTTTTCTCTTCCCCGTCATACTGCAGTGGGGAAGGCGTGAGGAATCTATTAACCCCTCCATGACTGGACCTTGTTGCTACTTCTCGTGACTGTCGGGCCCCCGGTCGCCCTGTCCTTTTCCAGACTCCCCCTGACAGACACTCACAAAACAGACAATAGGACTAACTGTCTTTATTCACATATTGCATAGATGTGACAGTAGAACAACAGTAGACAAGAGCAAGGCACAACATGCTGATCGTATGCAAGATAATCTGCACAGGCAAACTCCAAACAGGAAGGCCAGTGTCCATGGCAGGTGGCACAGCAAGTACATGAGAGAACAGCAGTGAATGACAAGGCCAGTGGGCATGGCAAAGTGTAGAGTCAGGACATGAGAAGCTGCACATTCAAGGCCAGAACAGCACTGAATGACAAGGCCAGTGGGCATGGCAAAGTGCAGAGTCAGGACATGGGAATCTGCACAGGCAAGGCCAGAACAGGAAAGTCAGTGGGCATGGCAAAGTGCAGAGTCTGGACATGCGAAGCTGCACAGGCAATCCCAGAACAGCAGTGAATGACAAGGTCAGTGGGCATGGCAAAGTGCAGAGTCAGGACATGAAAAGCTGCACAGGCAAGGCCAGAACAGCAGTGAATAACAAGGCCAGTGGGCATTGCAAAGTGTTGAGTAAGGACATGAGAAGCTGCACAGGCAAGGCCAGAACAGCAGTGAATGACAAGGGCAGTGGGCGTGGCAAAGTGCACAGTCAGGACATGAGAATCTGCACAGGCAAGGCCAGAATAGGAAGGTCAGTGGGCATGGCAAAGTGCAGAGTCAGGACATGAGAAGCTGCACAGTGAGTGTTTTTGACTGTACCCTACCATGGCCAGCAACACACCCAGGTGGTAAGCAATGGGCAGGACTAGCATACCTGTATGAGAGACAGGTATATGAGGGGGACTATCACTGACTCTTGGATGTCAGGCGGACTTGGAGCTGGCTGTGTGTCGGGGACAGCAGGACCACTTGACTGGGGAGACAGAGGCCCAGGTGATGTAGGGCTATTAGTGACTTGGCAAGCTGGAGGGCTATTTGGACCAGGTGGTGTAGTGGCATGTGGAGGTGGAGTCATGCAGACCTGTGACACAGTATGGGTGGGAGAAGGTTGAGGGGTGCCTTTCCACTTCTTGGAAATTCAAAATGCCTTCCCTGTACTGGGGTCAATGGGTGATGACACAACAGGCACACATACCAACAGACCCGCATCAGGTGCTGACACTGGCACTCCTTCTGTTGACATGCTGGATCCTGTGGAACACTTTGTCTGGCTTCACCTCTGGACCACCTTCCCCTGTTTGCCAGGTGTACCCCCTACAGTGTCCTCCTTTCTCTTGTTTGCCAGGTGTCCCCACCTACAGTGCCCTCCTTTCCCTGTTTGCCAGGTGTTCCCCACTACAGTGCCATCCTTTGCCTGTTTGCCAGGTGTCCCCCCTACAGTGCCCTCATTTGCCTGTTTGACAGGGGTAGCCCCCCACAGTGCCCTCCTTTGCCTGTTTGACAGGTGTCCCCTCTACAGTGCCCTCCTTTGCCTGTTTGACAGGGGTAGCCCCTACACTGCCCTCCTTTGCCTGTTTGCCAGGGGTAGCCCCTACACTGCCCTCCTTTACCTGCATCACTAGGCTTGGAATTAGAGTTGATGGAGTAGGGGAATATGTCCCTGAGCCCTTCCTAGGTGTACCCTTGCCATACAACACCTCCTCAGTGGGCATAGACACTGCACGCCTAGCTCTGCATGAAGTTTTAGGGACAGGAGAGTCCTTCGCTGGTGATGCCTTTGAGGCATGTAAGCCTGATGACTGCTTCATTGCTTTTTTGGCCTTGCTCTTCCCTGACGGGCTGTTGTCTTTGCATTCTGGGGTGGCTCTGCTCTTCTGTGGGGATGGTGTCTGTGGGTGGGCCCGCTTGGGTTGTTTCTGCTGGGTGCTTCTTGTGCTGTATCGTGACTGTGACGCATGGGAACCGTGGTCACGATCATCCGATGTGGCCATTGACTGGGGGTGGACAAAGGCACTGGAGCAGGAATGGGAGTATGTGCCTGTTGAAGGGCAAACGTCAATGTGGACGACAAAGCCTGGACTGTATGGTGTAGCCCACCAACGTCAGAGTGTATGCCCTCCATGAAGGCAACCACCTGGTAACTTTTTTTGTCATGGTCACTGAAGGCATTGAGCAGAGCTGTCAGGCCCACAGAAAGCTGGAGCAGGAGCTCTACAGACTCAGCACTGAGGGCAGCAGGGGGACAGGTGCAGGCTCAGCGGTGCCAGGTGTGAATCTAACTCGTCCCCTCTTACTGACACGGACACGGGCAGCACCAGAGGAAGTGGATGGGAGGCTCGCCACTGGCTGCTGTGTGGTATAAGATGATGCAGAGTCACCATTCCCTGTGCCTGCCAACATGGATGCATCACCGCTGGCATTAAATGATGTAGTACTTTGTGTCTCAGGCAGGGATTCCTCCTGCATACTACGGCCCCCCTCTGATGCACTGTTGACCTCTATGTCACTGGGCTCTGGTGCAGCTGTAGTGCTACTCTCACCACCACTGGTTTCCGGCTCCTGTTCCTCCATGTCCACTGGCGATTCAGCATGAGAGAGAGATGCAGAGTTATGTTAGTTCCATCAGCAGGACAAAGCAATTCAATCAATGCAGTACAAGAGATGCCCAAATCAACATGGTGACCACCACATCCTGCAATCACATTGAAGCAACACACTGCATAGAACACAACAGTGCCTGTAACCCTGAATATCTGCCATGACTGAGCCTTGTTAAGGCCACATAGCAAAACACCCTGCCCGTGGATGAAGTGTAGCAGACACACAACTTGCTCTGCCCACACCTAGGGACATGATGTGGGGATACCACATATTAGCACTGACAGACATTGAGGGAACAAGAAGGGACACCACACACATCTATTAGGACCTGACAGTCCACAAAGGCAAGTAGCCCATAACAAACACCATGTGTTACTCTGGGGCACATTGTTGTCAGATGTGTGGGCCTCAACGATCATGGTGCGGCAAAGTAGGCACACATGAAGTCACACTCAGATAGTGGACACTGCTTTTCACCCCCTAATAGATTGCCCACACTATCCCAATGCTGAATGACCATGTAGATAGTAGCACATCTGCGTATGGGAATGCACAGCAGGTAGAATCACTTTTGTAAGGCCAGTTTGGGCCAATGCATGACACTGGCACCCATCCAAGCAGGGACTCGCATGACACAGCACAGCTCCGCCCCACAAACATCACAAGGGCCACCGCTGCCAAAGGCCCTGTACACATGCATCCACTCCCAGCCAAGATCACACTCCCCAAATACTAAGCATGGGCGTAAAATCCGCTCCGCTCGCGGATTTTTCGGATTTTCAGCAAATCCGCAATCCGCGAACGCTCGCGAATTTGTCGAAAATCCGTGAATCCGCTCGCGGCGGATTTTTTGCTTGGTTGCGGCGCGCGGCGTGGTGCACGGCGTTCACTTTCCGTCATATTAGCGTTTGCCGAGTTGTTTTTCTTTGCGAGTGACGCGCCATTTTAGATCTTGCTGCGTGTTCCCGCGGGAGTTTGTCGCCCGCGAATACGTACTCGCGGCTTGCCACCTTGCACAGCACACCTCGCGAGAGTTCGCAATTGCGAACACGTAGTTGCGGCGGAAAGGAACAATCTCGCACTTGCGAAATAGAGATTTTGCAATTTCGCACAAGAAAATCACCAGCAAACAGGATAAACCTTCAGAAAATTATGATTTTTATCAGAATCACTCCTCAGGTTGACATTTGCATGGCCTTTTTTTTTGCAAGGAGTCCATTTTGGGGGGGGGGGAGTAAGGAAGTGCCCCACAGTCTCCAACTTCCTGTTCCTGTCCAGCAGGCTCCTCCCAGTGCTTTGTCCATCTCCTGGTCACTTTCATTTGGATCTGGAGCTGGAAGGATTACTTTTT
Organism: Lissotriton helveticus; assembly: GCF_964261635.1. Lineage (NCBI taxonomy): Eukaryota > Metazoa > Chordata > Amphibia > Caudata > Salamandridae > Lissotriton > Lissotriton helveticus. Next base: position 871,512,335 of record NC_136061.1, on the reverse strand, counting down.
GTGGGTGCTGCTGGATATTTGGATTTGAGGCCTTTTTGACTGTCTTTGGATCACTTTTGGATTAGAAATCAACTTTCACAAGTAAGTTTGTTTGGGGCATTACAGTTGCTGCAAGTACAATTTTTGAACTTTTTCAGAAAATTAAATAAATTATATTGTGGGTAGCCACAGTATCCAGTAGGACCAGGGTTGGTTATGGGTGCATGATACAACTGTTTTGTTGAATTTAAACACCATTGAGGCCATGGATGGGCTGGGATTGTGCAGATTTTATTGTTTTTTGTCGTTTTTTTGGGCCTGCTGGTGTGGCCCTTTGCCCAGGGGTGGTGAGTGTTGCATGGGCCTAGTCTTTCTGTGGGGTGTCTTCTTGAATTTAAACATAATTGAGGCCATGGATGGGCTGGGATTGTGCTTATTTTATTGTTTTTTGTCGTTTTTGGGGGGCTGCTGGTGTGGCCTTTTGCTTGCCCAGGGGTGGTGGTGGTGCATGGACTGAGTGTGCCTGTGGTGTGGTCTCACTCTCTTTGATGTAAACATCATGGATGGCATTGGATTGTGGTGATTTCTGGCTGTTTTTCTGTTTTTTGGGGGTGTACTGTTGATGTGGACTGGCCATGTGGGTGGTGGTGGTGGCCATCTTGAGTGCTGGCTGGTACAGGCAACATGTGCTTGGGGTGTAAGGGGGCCATTTTGAGGAGAGGCAGTGTCTGAGGCCTGCACTTATTTTGCCTACTTTTCATCCCTTATGCCCAGGGGTAGTGAGTGTTGCATGGGCCTAGTGTTTCTGAGGGGTGTCTTCTTGAATTTAAACACCATTGAGGCCATGGATGGGCTGGGATTGTGCAGATTTTATTGTTTTTTGTCGTTTTTTTGGGCCTGCTGCTGTGGCCCTTTGCCCAGGGGTGGTGAGTGTTGCATGGGCCTAGTCTTTCTGTGGGGTGTCTTCTTGAATTTAAACATAATTGAGGCCATGGATGGGCTGGGATTGTGCTTATTTTATTGTTTTTTGTCGTTTTTGGGGGGCTGCTGGTGTGGCCTTTTGCTTGCCCAGGGGTGATGGTGGTGCATGGACTGAGTGTGCCTGTGGTGTGGTCTCACTCTCTTTGATGTAAACATCATGGATGGCATTGGATTGTGGTGATTTCTGGCTGTTTTTCTGTTTTTTGGGGGTGTACTGTTGATGTGGACTGGCCATGTGGGTGGTGGTGGTGGCCATCTTGAGTGCTGGCTGGTACAGGCAACATGTGCTTGGGGTGTAAGGGGGCCATTTTGAGGAGAGGCAGTGTCTGAGGCCTGCACTTATTTTGCCTACTTTTCATCCCTTATGCCCAGGGGTAGTGAGTGTTGCATGGGCCTAGTGTTTCTGAGGGGTGTCTTCTTGAATTTAAACACCATTGAGGCCATGGATGGGCTGGGATTGTGCAGATTTTATTGTTTTTTGTCGTTTTTTTGGGCCTGCTGCTGTGGCCCTTTGCCCAGGGGTGGTGAGTGTTGCATGGGCCTAGTCTTTCTGTGGGGTGTCTTCTTGAATTTAAACATAATTGAGGCCATGGATGGGCTGGGATTGTGCTTATTTTATTGTTTTTTGTCGTTTTTGGGGGGCTGCTGGTGTGGCCTTTTGCTTGCCCAGGGGTGATGGTGGTGCATGGACTGAGTGTGCCTGTGGTGTGGTCTCACTCTCTTTGATGTAAACATCATGGATGGCATTGGATTGTGGTGATTTCTGGCTGTTTTTCTGTTTTTTGGGGGTGTACTGTTGATGTGGACTGGCCATGTGGGTGGTGGTGGTGGCCATCTTGAGTGCTGGCTGGTACAGGCAACATGTGCTTGGGGTGTAAGGGGGCCATTTTGAGGAGAGGCAGTGTCTGAGGCCTGCACTTATTTTGCCTACTTTTCATCCCTTATGCCCAGGGGTAGTGAGTGTTGCATGGGCCTAGTGTTTCTGAGGGGTGTCTTCTTGAATTTAAACACCATTGAGGCCATGGATGGGCTGGGATTGTGCAGATTTTATTGTTTTTTGTCGTTTTTTTGGGCCTGCTGGTGTGGCCCTTTGCCCAGGGGTGGTGAGTGTTGCATGGGCCTAGTCTTTCTGTGGGGTGTCTTCTTGAATTTAAACATAATTGAGGCCATGGATGGGCTGGGATTGTGCTTATTTTATTGTTTTTTGTCGTTTTTGGGGGGCTGCTGGTGTGGCCTTTTGCTTGCCCAGGGGTGGTGGTGGTGCATGGACTGAGTGTGCCTGTGGTGTGGTCTCACTCTCTTTGATGTAAACATCATGGATGGCATTGGATTGTGGTGATTTCTGGCTGTTTTTCTGTTTTTTGGGGGTGTACTTTTGATGTGGACTGGCCATGTGGGTGGTGGTGGTGGCCATCTTGAGTGCTGGCTGGTACAGGCAACATGTGCTTGGGGTGTAAGGGGGCCATTTTGAGGAGAGGCAGTGTCTGAGGCCTGCACTTATTTTGCCTACTTTTCATCCCTTATGCCCAGGGGTAGTGAGTGTTGCATGGGCCTAGTGTTTCTGAGGGGTGTCTTCTTGAATTTAAACACCATTGAGGCCATGGATGGGCTGGGATTGTGCAGATTTTATTGTTTTTTGTCGTTTTTTTGGGCCTGCTGCTGTGGCCCTTTGCCCAGGGGTGGTGAGTGTTGCATGGGCCTAGTCTTTCTGTGGGGTGTCTTCTTGAATTTAAACATAATTGAGGCCATGGATGGGCTGGGATTGTGCTTATTTTATTGTTTTTTGTCGTTTTTGGGGGGCTGCTGGTGTGGCCTTTTGCTTGCCCAGGGGTGATGGTGGTGCATGGACTGAGTGTGCCTGTGGTGTGGTCTCACTCTCTTTGATGTAAACATCATGGATGGCATTGGATTGTGGTGATTTCTGGCTGTTTTTCTGTTTTTTGGGGGTGTACTGTTGATGTGGACTGGCCATGTGGGTGGTGGTGGTGGCCATCTTGAGTGCTGGCTGGTACAGGCAACATGTGCTTGGGGTGTAAGGGGGCCATTTTGAGGAGAGGCAGTGTCTGAGGCCTGCACTTATTTTGCCTACTTTTCATCCCTTATGCCCAGGGGTAGTGAGTGTTGCATGGGCCTAGTGTTTCTGAGGGGTGTCTTCTTGAATTTAAACACCATTGAGGCCATGGATGGGCTGGGATTGTGCAGATTTTATTGTTTTTTGTCGTTTTTTTGGGCCTGCTGGTGTGGCCCTTTGCCCAGGGGTGGTGAGTGTTGCATGGGCCTAGTCTTTCTGTGGGGTGTCTTCTTGAATTTAAACATAATTGAGGCCATGGATGGGCTGGGATTGTGCTTATTTTATTGTTTTTTGTCGTTTTTGGGGGGCTGCTGGTGTGGCCTTTTGCTTGCCCAGGGGTGATGGTGGTGCATGGACTGAGTGTGCCTGTGGTGTGGTCTCACTCTCTTTGATGTAAACATCATGGATGGCATTGGATTGTGGTGATTTCTGGCTGTTTTTCTGTTTTTTGGGGGTGTACTGTTGATGTGGACTGGCCATGTGGGTGGTGGTGGTGGCCATCTTGAGTGCTGGCTGGTACAGGCAACATGTGCTTGGGGTGTAAGGGGGCCATTTTGAGGAGAGGCAGTGTCTGAGGCCTGCACTTATTTTGCCTACTTTTCATCCCTTATGCCCAGGGGTAGTGAGTGTTGCATGGGCCTAGTGTTTCTGAGGGGTGTCTTCTTGAATTTAAACACCATTGAGGCCATGGATGGGCTGGGATTGTGCAGATTTTATTGTTTTTTGTCGTTTTTTTGGGCCTGCTGGTGTGGCCCTTTGCCCAGGGGTGGTGAGTGTTGCATGGGCCTAGTCTTTCTGTGGGGTGTCTTCTTGAATTTAAACATAATTGAGGCCATGGATGGGCTGGGATTGTGCTTATTTTATTGTTTTTTGTCGTTTTTGGGGGGCTGCTGGTGTGGCCTTTTGCTTGCCCAGGGGTGGTGGTGGTGCATGGACTGAGTGTGCCTGTGGTGTGGTCTCACTCTCTTTGATGTAAACATCATGGATGGCATTGGATTGTGGTGATTTCTGGCTGTTTTTCTGTTTTTTGGGGGTGTACTGTTGATGTGGACTGGCCATGTGGGTGGTGGTGGTGGCCATCTTGAGTGCTGGCTGGTACAGGCAACATGTGCTTGGGGTGTAAGGGGGCCATTTTGAGGAGAGGCAGTGTCTGAGGCCTGCACTTATTTTGCCTACTTTTCATCCCTTATGCCCAGGGGTAGTGAGTGTTGCATGGGCCTAGTGTTTCTGAGGGGTGTCTTCTTGAATTTAAACTCTATTGAGGCCATGGATGGGCTGGGATTGTGCAGATTTTATTGTTTTTTATCGTTTTTTTGGGCCTGCTGGTGTGGCCCTTTGCCCAGGGGTGGTGAGTGTTGCATGGGCCTAGTCTTTCTGTGGGGTGTCTTCTTGAATTTAAACATAATTGAGGCCATGGATGGGCTGGGATTGTGCTTATTTTATTGTTTTTTGTCGTTTTTGGGGGGCTGCTGGTGTGGCCTTTTGCTTGCCCAGGGGTGGTGGTGGTGCATGGACTGAGTGTGCCTGTGGTGTGGTCTCACTCTCTTTGATGTAAACATCATGGATGGCATTGGATTGTGGTGATTTCTGGCTGTTTTTCTGTTTTTTGGGGGTGTACTGTTGATGTGGACTGGCCATGTGGGTGGTGGTGGTGGCCATCTTGAGTGCTGGCTGGTACAGGCAACATGTGCTTGGGGTGTAAGTGGGCCATTTTGAGGAGAGGCAGTGTCTGAGGCCTGCACTTATTTTGCCTACTTTTCATCCATTATGCCCAGGGGTAGTGAGTGTTGCATACTTGCATGTCCGTAGTCTTTCTGTGGGGTGTCTTCAATGTAAACATCAAGGAGGGCATGGGATTGTGCTCATTTTTCTGTGTTTTGTCGATTTTTTGGGGTGTATAACTGAACTGATGTTCCTCTGTCTTCCATTGCTTTTAGGTGCACAAGAAGACTCAAGAGAACCACCAGTGCCAGGAAGAAGTCCTGCAGCGGTGTGTGCAGCATAACGTCACGCGACGTCATGTCTGGACACAGAACCCTCTGCAACTCGTGCAACTGCTGCCTGCTGACCTGCTCTGAAGAGGATGGCCCCAAAAAAAGTAACCCGTAGCTCCTCTAGCAAGAAAGGTGCCAGTAAGGAGCAGAAGAAGCAAGTTACCAAGGAGACTGGTGTGCCGCCCGCCCCTTTTTTTGGGAGTAAAAAAAAAAGTATGCCTGCAGCAGCAGCAGCGGGATCTGCTGGGGACCAAGCTGGCAGCAGCACCCCCGCTCCATTGGGCTCAGTGCCACCACCACCACCACGCCAACTTAAGTCCAAGCCCTTGAGTGCTGCAGAGGCAGCCAGTATAGTTGTTCAATTACCATCGACCAGTGATGTTGGCTCATCGCAAGAAAGCAGCAGCAATGTCCCTCAATCAACACAGGTTGTTGTAGCTCATCTGACGAGTGTTGAACAACCACAGCCGCAACAACAATCACATGTGCAAGTACAAGCCCAAGTACATGTGGAAGGAGAGGCAGCGCAAGGAGATGCGCAAGCAGAGGTGCATGGAGGGTCACAAGTGCCCACAATAGTTGTTCCTCCCGAAGTAGGGGCACATCAGGAAATCGACAATCAAGGCGAGGTATCATTTGAGGAAGCCACTCCTCCTGCTGATCCTTCATTGTCTTCCACAACCCTAGCAAGGAAGAGATCAAGGGTGGTGTCTACATCCTCTTCAAGCACACCTCCTTCTGATGATACGGATCAAACTTGGGAACCAGCACCACAGCCGTCTGAGAGTGAGGCACACCATGATCCAACAAAGGTACTTACGCGTAAAAGGAAGCTCGTCCAAAGTCTCAGACTTATGGAGTGTGATGAGGCTCAACAAGAAGTGGCGGATACTGCTGCTGATGAAGACTCTGCCAACGACGACCCAGTCATCATAAAGGTCACTGCAGCCCCAGCGGGCATGCAGCAAACAGACATTTTGACCCTAGCCCGAAGAGCTGCTGCGCGTGATGATGATGATGATGATGTTGTCGATGAGGAGGCAGTGGAAACACCACAATCATTGGAGTTAAGTAGTACACCAACTCGTCCCGCTTCCATATTTCTTTCTGGCAAGAAGAGACCTGCGTCAACCTCGACCTTAATTAGTGGCGGTGAAAGTGGAAAACGTACAAAAGTTGGGCAATCCAGATCCTCCACTTCATCTGGCATTAGCTTCATGACCACCACCACCAGTATCGCCGCCTCCTCCAGGTCCCACAGACACTTCAAGTCCCCAGTTTGGGACTTCTTTACTGTTTGTCCCAAAAATCCAAAGTTTGCCATTTGTACCCTTTGTAAGCTTGCAGTTAGTCGTGGTAAGTCAGGTACCAACTATGGTACCGGCGGCCAGAGTGGTCATCTTGAGAGAAAGCACGCTGTCCAATGGTTTGCGCACCTAGCTGCGATCAAGAAAGGCCAAAATCAAGGAAACGTTGATGTTTCATCTGATGTTGACGAGCAGGAAGAAGACGTGTCAAACACTTCCCTTACACCCAGTACCCCTGTCAGCAGCACACCCAATGTGAGGCACACTAAGAGTGTTGGAGCGAGTGAGACACCAACGCACAAAAGTTCACCAGCGAGCAAAATTGGGTCAACGAAGTCATTATCAGCCCGTAAATGCTTGGTCCAGGCCAACATTAGAACAATGCTTACTTCAGACGTGCCATATGAACGCAACCACCCACTGACGCGTCTGTATAACACTAAGCTGGCTAAAATGCTAGCTGTGGACCTTCTACCTTTTTCTTTTGTAGAAGCGGTAGGTTTTCTTGAATTAGTTGCAACGCTCTGCCCTAAATGGAAGGTTCCGAGCCGGTTCTATTTTGCCAGAGTTGCGGTTCCAGCACTACATGAAGATGTGCTGCAGGCGATTGGGGCAGCTTTGCAGAAGAGTGCTGTTCACACAATACATCTGACAACAGACATGTGGACCAGTGGCCCAGGCGATGATTACATGTGCATCACTGCACACTGGGTCTCTTTTTCAGGTGTTATAGCAAAGCTAAACGCAGGTGTTGACCCGGACCAAGTTTTCAAAGCTGCTCGGAAACATGCAACACTAGCCATGTTTGGCTTGGAGAAAAGTCACACAGCAGAAAACCTTTTGGAAGAGTTTGACAAAAAGGTCTTGACAATGCTATCCCCCCTAAAACGCAAGATTGGTTATGTTTCCACGGATAATGGCGCCAATGTAGTTAAGGCCATGTCGAAGGGTGACCATGTTAGAGTGCCGTGTTTGGCGCACTGTATCAACCTGGTAGTTCAAAAATTCTTGAGTGATAAAGAGAGTCCAGCGTTCGAGGTAATGGCCACCTGCCGCAAAATGTGCAACCATTTCAGCCATTCTTTTAAGGCCCGGAAGCATCTGCGGAGACTGCTACTTGAACGTGGAATGCCAGTGAAAGCACTCATCCAGGAGGTGGCAACACGTTGGAACTCAACCTTCTACATGCTTGAGCGTCTGTATGAGCAGTATACGGTACTCGATCACTATTTCTTGACAGAGGCTACATCTCAGAAGGAGGACCTGCGGATGAGTAAGGCGCAATGGGCCATAGTTAAAAGCCTGACAGACATGCTTCGTCCTTTTGAGTTCTTCACGCGTGCAGTCAGCCAGGAGGACTGTAATTTGGGAAAAGCTATCCCATTGTTGTGCATACTGGAGCACCAACTGATGGCGGTTTCTTCTGAGTTTCAAAAAGATGAAAAAAAAAAAAAACATTTCATTTTGTCTGAGAAATTATTACATCGCCTACGTGGTGATGAACGTCTTAAAAACATCAACTCAGATCAGCATTACATTTGTGCTACTATTCTGGATCCACGCTACAAAAAGGCGCTGGCAGACAACGCATTCTTTCCTTTCGCTGATGCAGATGTTCAAAAGTACAAACATTGGTTAGCCTGGTCAGCCAAGAGGTTTGAAAAAGAACGGCAGGTTATTGAAGGAGAAGCCAGTACATCAGCATCAGCATCAGCAGGCCATCCGCAGTCACAAGAATCCACTTCTGCACCTGTGGCTGGGGCACAAGTGACCTCTCAGCCGTTAAAGACACCGGCAACTGGATCATCTGCACCACACACAATGACAACACTAACAGTGGCTGGGGAGGAGGATTGGCTAAGTTTGATGGGGTATGGTTCTCGAAAAAATGTCACAGCCAGCACAGCAAAAAGTAAGCAAAGTGGAGGAACAGTTGATGACCTTGAGTCGATGGTGCAGGACTATCTGAATGACTCAACAGTGGTCTTTCTTAATGAGGAGCCATTGCAGTATTGGCATGGCAAAAAACAATTGTGGCCACAGCTCTACAACCTGGCTATAAACTATTTGTCTTGCCCACTCGCAAGTGTGTCTTCTGAACGTGTTTTCAGTGCTGCTGGTGGCATTGTAACTCCCAAACGGAGCCGCCTCTCGCCCAAAAATGTGGAGCGGCTGACAATGATCAAGATGAATCAGCACCTCATACCACCAGATTACAAAGTACGAGAAAGCACGCCGCATGAAGACGAGGAGGACAGCAACGTAGATGAGGGGATTTTTTCTCTGTTCGGTGCCACTGACCTCATCCAGCCTGAATTCGCAGAGTATGATGACGAAATCTTGTTCTTATTCCCTGACACCGAGCCCTGAAAATGAGACAATCAATCAAGAACTTTCTTTTTCGTCCTTATTCACTTTTATTCCTGTGTGCTTTGTGTCTCTCTTTCTTTGTTTTGCACAGTTAATTTAATTCAAACTTTAATCACCTAATCCCAAAAACAAGACCATCATCAGAACTGTCTTCACTTGTTTGCTTATTGATTTGAAGGTGCCGCAGTCTACATTCCTCAGGTTCACAAGTTCTGAAGAACATGCTCCTCTATCCTCCTCCTCCAGACTGCGATTTCCCTCCAAGCAGAGTGCTGGATTACGCACAATGAAGAAAGACTCAGCACTTGTGGGGGTGTTGTACTTCTTTGCGGGTGAGTTGACGGTTTTGGGCCCATTGCTGTGAAGCTCTAATAATGGACAAAAGTGTTTTGGACCAAATATGAGGTGGAAATTTCTTGCCGTTTTTGCTGACTTGCTTGCCTTTGAGGTGCTCTTTGGCGGGGTTCCGGGGGTTTGTGTGTAATTTTTGGTGTCTGTCGAAGCACTGCTGCGACAGTCTAATCTTGATTGCATTTGCTTTTCAGGAAATCCGTGGTGGAAAACAGGAGTTATGATGATTGATGATGATGACGACCTAGCTGCACAGCGCCGCGTTTGGACCGAAGGCCGAGAGACATTGTAAGTATGAGATTTAGCTTTTCCGCTGTTTGGGGGTGTTGTGTCGGGGGTTTTTTTGCGGGTGGGTTGGCGGGTCTTGCCTGGGGCATTCCTGGGAAGGTCTAATACCGGATACAAGTGTTTTGGACAAAATCCATAAGGAACAGCCTTTTTTTTGCCATTTCTTCAGACATCTTGCTCAATGTAGCGTTTTGGGGGGCTTCCTGCTGTTCGTGGGTGGGTTGCGGCCGGGGTCTCTGTCGAAGCACTGCTGCGACAGTCTAATCTTGATTGCATTTGCTTTTCAGGAAATCCGTGGTGGAAAACAGGAGTTATGATGATTGATGATGACCTAGCTGCACAGCGCGTTACTTTGGACCGAAGGCCGAGAGATATTGTAAGTATGAGATTTAGCTTTTTCGCTGTTTGGGGGTGTTGCCGCGTGTTTTTTTGCGGGTGGGTTGGCGGGTCTTGGCTGGGGCATTCCTGGGAAGGTCTAATGCCGGATAGAAGTGTTTTGGACAAAATCCTTAAGGAAAAGCCTTTTTTTTGCCATTTCTTCAGACATCTTGCTCAATGTAGCGTTTTGGGGGGCTTCCTGCTGTTCGTGGGTGGGTTGCGGCCGGGGTCTCTGTCGAAGCACTGCTGCGAAAGTCTAATCTTGATTGCATTTGCTTTTCAGGAAATCCGTGGTGGAAAACAGGAGTTATGATGATTGATGATGACCTAGCTGCACAGCGCGTTACTTTGGACCGAAGGCCGAGAGATATTGTAAGTATGAGATTTAGCTTTTTCGCTGTTTGGGGGTGTTGCCGCGTGTTTTTTTGCGGGTGGGTTGGCGGGTCTTGGCTGGGGCATTCCTGGGAAGGTCTAATACCGGCTAGAAGTTTGTTGGACAAAATCCATAAGGAAACACCAGTTTTGGCACTTTTTGTAAGTTAGGGTTCGTTAGGGTTAGCCCTAGCAGCAGGATTGCATGTGTTTAGGGGGGTTCTATTGCAACGCGGTTCTGTTGTTGTAGAGCACTGTTGGAGCGATGCTGGCTATGGATACTTTTGCTTGCAGGCAAGTGGTTTGAATACAATCCACGGTCTGTATTTGGGTCTACTGTTACTTTCAAAGTACGTTTTGTAACCATTTTTCTGCTAGGCATCGTTTTTGGAGATATGATTGGGTTCTTCTACATTTTTGCGACTGGCTTTAGTAAGGGTCTTGGTGGGAGCATTGCTGGGAAGGTCAAATTTTGTTCTAAAACACAGTAGTACACCCACCTTGAGGGGAAAGATCCGCTATAATATTTTGGCCATACTTATTGATCCTTAAAAAGGTGACTCAGACAGAGCACGCAATTTCAAAAATATTGTACTGTCTATTAGGGAAATCAAAGTGTCACTTTTTGAACCACACAGCGTACATACCTTTTATTTATTTATCAGTGGTATTGTAATAGCACTTCCTGTTTTCCGTTCAATAATTACAGGCCGGGTTTCAGTCAACATCCGCCAGGCAGGCAGTGGACAGGGTGTCTCTTCTGTCAGTGGTCACCACCACATTGATGGACGAAGCGTCAGCTGGAATGGAGGAGTGCCGCCAATAAGAGGAATTGTTTGCTGCATGCAACTTACTTACCAATTTCAACAGGACAACTCCAACAACATACGCAATACAGATACAGTATCCATTGTTGTCTTTTATTCTATGAGTGTGACTGCATGTGCTTACCTTTAGTTTGTAACCAAAGATTGTCTGTAAACTCTGTATCTTCAATTATTGTTTGTCCATGCTCTGCTTTTTTTTTCTTCTCTCAACAAAACCTACCCAAAAAGAAACCCCCATTCCCATCCATTTTACAAACCCTAACCCTCTTCCCCCGGGCTGTGTTGTTTTGCTTGATGTCTGACTAAAATGACATCAATAATTCCACACACTTGCTGGGGAGGATAAGGTGATAGCAGCAACAGGCTGGTGAAGGAATACGAGGATATCTTCTAGACTTACTCAGCTTCAGTACTATATCTTCTAGTAGTAGTAGCCAATGTCAAATAAATTCAACGCAAGTACTAGTTATACTTGCAATACTTTACCATTTGTTAGGCTACATTATGGCACTGTTCTAGTGTACTGTCACCTGCTATTTTCTCGATCGTACCGTAACCGTTGTAATGCTACAGTAAGGAGTACAAACAAGGTTTCGTTTTCTTTTTTTCCATAGGCATGCAACTGCCACTGTGTCACACCACTAGTACCACCGCAATGAGGAAATGTCACCCGCCCAGGAATGACAACGTTAATCCCCATTTCACCTGGAGCCAGCCCTGGGCCTAGCCCTAATTTCTAACACAAATTACAGGTAAGATAAGCGTTTGGTGGGAGGTAGTATAATGGAGTATTATTTCGGAGTAGACAAGAGATTGACGGTTGTACTACTAAAGTCCTACGACTGTTCAGGAAAACAAAGTTACTGTTACACCCCCGCCCCCCACCCACCAGACTGAAAAGCAGTAAAAAACAGGTATGGTCAGATAAAGTTGAAAAATATATTTATTTATCCCTAACAAAATAATCTCCCTCACCCACCCTAACCCCAACGATTGTCTCTGAAACGTCCCAAAACGATCCCAACTCCCAAATCCCACCCCCCAAAAGTCTATAAAAAAAGGGCAAGGGACACTCCACTACTGGAGGGTGCTGGTGCTGGTGCATGATGCGGCATGGGCATCATACTCCTTGCGGAGGGTGGCAAGCTCGGAGCGGAGGCCCTTAACCAAGGTCTTATACCTCAGGACCTCCTGCTCCAGGTTGGACATGCGGACTCGTAGGCGGCGTTGGCGTTCCTTGCAGCTCCTGTGGGGGGCAGCTGGTATTTTGGTTGCTTGGCGGTGGCGGTCGGCTTTCTTAGCCCGGCTCGGTCCCGCTGGCTTAGTCACGGAGGAGGATGCAGTGGTCACAGTCGAAGATGTTGCCCCGCTCGACTGCGTGTCCTCCTCCTCCTCCAGGGCCACCAGCCGCCGATACTCGGCGACTGTGGCCTCCAGCCTCCGTTGCCGGGCCAATCTAGCCTGCTCCCTCCTTGTTGTTGATTTGGAAGGAGCAACTATATGAAGAAAGAAAGACATAGTCTGTAACCAATGCTCCTTATTAATAACACAAAGTGATTGAGCCGAAAGTTGGGTCACAGAGTACAAGTAGCAAATTGAAAGCACAGTACATAACTATTGAGGACAGTATCTATGTAACCTCCCACTTCTGCATCCTTGCTCTAACAGTAGTGGTAGTTTAATGAACTAATTCTACGACCACTATGGACTTCCATTACAGTCGACTATGACAGTACACCAGTCTTCTTCTTCTTCTTCTCTCTTGTTTAGGGAAATGGGTACGTTATCTTATGCAAGCCGGCAGAATGACATGGACACAGCACAGTGAAGTTGCACCCGAGAAAAAAAGTTGCACACCATGATGATGGAGACAGACTTGCGTTACTGTACCGGTCCAGTACATGCAGGTGGTGAAGCTATTACTTTTCTATTACGGGTGGCACTGAGAATACTCTGTTACAAGGGCTACTGCTTAATTAATTTACCTTTCACCCTACAGTGCAAATGAGTACTAGAAAAGGAAACTGAAGAAGCTAACTAATTTGATTATCTATCACTTCACATGGGACGTATTTAATGACAGATGAGATGACTTTAGGTGCTTTGCTTAATATTGAGTGAACAGTGATACACCCACACATGAATGACGTACTACAAGTAAACTAAAGTTATTAAGAGAGGTACGGAGTGTCCACCGTAATAACCAGATATATGCTGTGAATGCAAACGCAATACAAAGTACTGCTACTATTCATGGTAGTATTGGACACATTTACAATTTCTTTTCCTTGCCTTCCCTGCACTGGGACGGACGTGCGGGTGCGGTGGTACATGCTCTTCAAGGTAACACTTACTTCACCTGGCGACCATCTACTCTCTCTAGATACACATGTGCTATGTAAGAGTCAGAGAATACCATGCTCCAGGCATCCATTCAGTCAAAGTATACGCACACATACAGTTTCTGTTTCACCCACCCAGGCTGCTGTCCTTCCACCCATCCTTGCTTCATCATTGACCCAGCCATGCACCATACCATATTCTTTCCTTCCCAGCCACCTCTGGGTCCAAGCAAACACATATCGTTCTTCTTTGCCAGCCATCATACAAGTTCGCGTCCCACTTACTTACACCCTTCTTTCGCTTTTCGTTCATCCCATCCATCACGTTCGTCTAAGAACTTATTGGGATTCTTCTCACCAAAAACTTCACAGCTAAGTCGAAGTACATTTCGAGGAGGCTACTACCTGGTTGATTTGTAATTGTAATACACCCGTGCAGAAAGCACACTATGCAGTCTTCAATCTCAATAAGTAAGGAATATATAGCTTACCTGTTTCCGCCACCACCGTTTGATCCCCCACAGGAACGGCCACCAGCTCTTCTAACGCCGCCTCCTCCCCAGAGGCCTCCGAGTCCAAGTCCAACACAGCCACCTCCGCGCTGGCCCCGTCACCAGATGTTACACCTACAAAGTACATTTAAGAATGTTAGAATACACCACTCACTACTATATAATATTTGGTCTAGGAGAAATGTTAAAAAAACAGAATACAATGTAATAATTTGTGACTGTCTACTCCATAGTAAAAATGTCCCATTTTCCAGGGAAGGCTGTTGTCTTGCTGCACTTTTATGCACAACTGATGAATGCTTGCTTTTGATTTTTAACACGCACCACTTTTTCTCCTAACAGACAGAAGCTTGACTCCTGAGTCCTAAGAACACGACCAGGATCAAGTTCAAACTAGGTGAGAGTTCGGCTCGACCACAAGAAATGTGTCCAATTAATCGTCAGCACTAACCACTTTTCCGTTTACAGTTAAATAGTTTTATGACAAAGTAGATTTTAATAAATGTGTTTACTTTTAATAAAGCTTTTACACTTAAATAGACTCTGTGGTTTTTGTTCCTCTAGACTAGAGTGGATGAGCTAAAGGTTTTGGAATTTTTGCAAGCATGAGTGCCTCTGACACTTCTTGACTGTGCTGTGACTCCGTACTACTCTCTTGTCCTGCGTACGATAATCTAGAGATCATTGGGGATCTATAATCGGTGACTTCGGGAGCTGAATGACTCTGCCACACTATCTAGTCAGTAAGGAGACAGTGCATAGAGGTATTGCTGAATATAATGGGAGTCCAATGGAATTGCCAAATGTCCAATCTTAGTTAGCTACACAGACAGACTAATAAGAATAGTCTAGTAATACCACAGGGAGTCATATTCGAGGCAGGATAAGAATTTATATCCAGTCTACAAGAAGATCAAAGACGATTTAGAAAAAATCGAATGAGGAACGCTAGGAAAAAATAGGTACTGTTTATTAAAATGTAAACTTACTGGGGCCAGCAAAGGAGCCCTCGCCTGCCCGATCCTGGCCTGCATCCTCAGCACCCTCCTCCTGTGTCCTCTTGCCCTTGGGGGGAGCTGATGTACAACATGAAAGAAAGAAAAACCAGAAAACATGGATGAGATTTTTCAACCAAATCAAACATTTCAAAAGAACAATAACAACATATTTTGGAAAAATAGCAAATAGATAGACAACTATTCCACGGGATCTATCTCATGTGGTATACTACGTTATTCGTATTGCCTGATTTGCGGAACGTTGACTTAGAAAGTTCCTATGTAACTCAATAAACAGACTACTAAAGAGGTTTGCCTAGGCCTGGCACTGCAGGCAGCAGTGCGCAACACGTGACAGACAAAGTCCATCCTGCTTGCAGATCAGTGAATACTCAAACTATCAATCCACCCGCCACCACCGCCACTATTTCTTCTGATAGCCATGTGACTGTCTAAAGGAAGGACTGGACTTCAGTCTGTTGGGGCTGATTTATAAGTCCCTTGCGGAAGTTGCGGCTGATTTTCCTCCATTGTTGCGTGCCTTTTCTGACGCAGCGGAAGAACAAAAGACTCGCCATGGTGTTGGTGCGGCGTATATATTAAAAAAAAAAACACATATGGGCATATGGGCGATGCATCACGTTGTAAAGCCCTGCGCCATCAGGGGGCGTTCCGGCGCAAGGGAGGGCGTACCTGCGCAGGAACGAATCCTAAAAGTGGCTGAGGGAAATCTACAAGATGTCAATCAGTCATTTTTAGGACAATGATGCATGACTCAAACCCTGCGCGCTTGAAGCCGACGTACGGCTTGATGCAGCATTGGGGAGATAGGGTACCCCAGAGCATTGCTGGAGCTGCGCCATCGTTGGCACGCAACTCCAGCAATGCGCTGCCTTTACGGCACAGATGCGTAAGGCTTCTGTGACGTTTTGGGCCAATGGGTGGTGGTGGCATGGCACACAATTACTGCCGCATCCCTGCTACTTTGCAGGGATGCGCCGGTAATTGAAAATATGACCCTTACTGTCTAGCATTACGCAGTTCTTTTCTTTACAGTACACTCATACATAATTTCTCAGGCCAATGAAATGCTTCTGAACACAACATACAAAACAAAGAAGCATAGTAGCAAGCAAGGCTACTGAGAAGGAGAGCAGTGCACCTGAAAATGAAATGCATAGAAGATTTTGAAATATAATTTACCTCAATGTAATCGGCAGCATTATTGCTCTTGGTAAAGAACAAAGATTTGCAAATAACAGAGCAGGATAAAACAGAGTAGTAAATGTACTACTACTACTACTCACCAAGCCCGGGGACCTCTACGCCGAGCGCGTCCAGCAAGTCCCGCTCCCGGTCCATGACATCGGTCCAGCGGTGGGTGGCCTGGTTATATGTGCGCCGGACCCCAGAGATCTTGTACATGGCCCGGCACACCTTCTCCCACCGCTGGCGGCGCTCCCGGATGCCATAGCCGGTCGCGATCTTGCCGCCTCCCAGGATCGTCTTGGGGAGGCGGCGCTGGACATGGAAGATCAGTGCCGCCACTTCCTCCGCGCTGAAGATCTCCCTCGGGACCACTTGCTCCCCCCTTAAACGCCCGCACGGGAGCCGGGCACGGGGTGCGGGACCCTTCCCCTTCTCAGGGTGCTTCCCGGCTCCCTTTACCATGGTCTGGGCAGAAATAAACTTAAATGATAAAGAAGAAATAGAATAGTGAAGAAGAAAAGAAAAGAGTTTAAAAAAGTAGTTTAAAAGTAAATAAAAGCTGCAGAAAACACAAAAATATAGAGCTAGAAAAATAGAGGGTTAGATAATAAGTAAAATTAGATCAAAAAAACTTCAAACAAGCAAAGGATGGCAGAGATTGAGAGAGGATACAGAAAGCATGCCCAGAACCATAGCAATGAATGAGAAACAAGATGGCCGCGCCCGTTCACGACCGCGTGGGTAAGTTCGCGCGAGATTTTCCTTGCGAGTACGCGCGAAATTGTACTAGCGAGCAGCACACTTTGCGAGATTACACATAGCGGGCGGAAACGGAATTACGTCACGCCAACAAGATGGCCGCGCCCGTGTACGACCGATAGGGTAACTTGGCAAACGAATAGCTAGAAGCGCCTCGCGAACACGCGCAAGATCACGCGAACATACACGTCGCAACAAAAAACAATTTTGTATTCGCACGTATTCGCGGCTTCCGAAATCGATCTCGCACGGATTCGCGCCCCAAATAACGCGCGAAATTGCAAAAAAAACGATTTTAGCTAAAATGAAAGCAATGAGCAGGTGCAAAAGTTCAAACTTAACATTAGTAACATTCAAGGTAGTGCTTCCTGATGGGCCCCTCCAGAGTTTGCAACAATTCTATGACCCTGCTATGACCCAAACAGCAGGCTCATAGAATAGCACCATAAAGGTCCTGTAAAAAAAAAATTTCACTGCAACAAAAAGCAAATTACAGATAAGGAAGGAAGCAGGTGCCAGCCAGACTGGAACTTTCAAAATTACTGACACATTAATGAAACACAAATTAATTGATGGCAGTTGAAGAAGGGCAGGTGTGCTAGCTTTTTTCAACCACCATAATCTACAGTGATAAATAAACCTAATAGGTGCCAGTGAGGATGTACTAGAGGGTGGCATGGGTGTCCCAGAGGGTGGCAGTGGTGAAACAGAGGGTGCTGTGAACCTGTGATGATAAACCAGACGTAGAAACAACATAGTCGCGGCCGTTGCAAGCCGAAAAGTAAGTTCGCAATTGCGAACTTGTCCCAAAATCGGCGCGAACACGCGCCAACACAAAAAACGGAAAAATCCGCAAATCCGCTAGAGTTCGCGGATCTTCGCGGATTGCGAATCCGTAAATACGCAAGTTCGCGGATTGCCAATCCGCAAAATCCGCCCATGCTTACCAAATACTCACCCCTGCCTTGCTGCAGATGCTCCTTCAGACGTGCATCCAGCTCAGGATGAGTCACAGCCAAGGTGTGGCCCATCAGTGGTGTCATGCTGCGCTGTGCCAAACGCCCAGTGCATGGTAGCAGCCCCAAGGTCGTCTCTGCCAAGTTCTTTGCCAGCCGGCTGATATCGCCCCACCTCTTGTGGCAGTGGGTGCGTCATCGGTTAGATACCCCGAGGGCTCGCACCTTTGCTGCAATGTCCCTCCACACTGTGTAACTTGAGCTGCAGGCATGGGAGAAAAGAAGGGGAAATGATCAGTGACACAGTGTCATGTACCAACATCTATCAGTACAGTAGCAAGACACAGACTCATTACCAAATGTAATATCCTTCCATCCCACACTGGGGTACACATCTCAAGGGCACTCTGCATGGGCCAAGCAGATGTAATTGCATGCATTTATGAGGGTGTACAGGGTCCCTGATAATCTCACACACATGCAGGATGACTGTCCTGAACCCCCTCTGTGGCTTGCACACATCTCCAGTCCTATGCATGTCTGGCCACTACATACATCACATATCGACCTGTGTCTGTGCATAGAATGACTGTGTGCATGACTGGGCAGCATTCAATGAGCATGTCCTGTGTACATATATGAATGTTATGTGTGTGGCATCGGGATACATGCACTCACCAAAATAATATCCATTTACACAAGTGTGGTTGTGTGCAATTATACAGGGCTGAGATGGTGCATATTTCTATTTCAGTGTGAATGAACAAGAGTAAGGGTACAGTAAGTGCAGTGATGTGATCTCGTCTTGGTGTGCGGGCACTGGGCATAGGCTCTGGGTTGACACTGAGTCAGACAACAGGGACACACAGAGGCAATCAGCCGAGCAATTACTGTCCTGGCACCTGTGGCTTTGTATGGCTGACAATGTAACACACTCCACTCAGACATACAACTGCAGGCAGGGAAAACCGTGACATTGGGACACACACACTCCTTCGCCCTGGAGACAGCATATTTCTCAGTGTATGACACAACCTCACACTCTCAGGC
This sequence comes from Lissotriton helveticus, assembly GCF_964261635.1. NCBI lineage: Eukaryota > Metazoa > Chordata > Amphibia > Caudata > Salamandridae > Lissotriton > Lissotriton helveticus. The sequence goes on along the minus strand of NC_136061.1, from coordinate 871,493,591 downwards.
ATACACTGCAGCAGTACAACTACATGTCTGCCCCACCTGCCCTATTTACGATGGCTTACCACAACATTGGGGGCACCATACAGCCTTGGGTACTGTGTGAGCACCTCGTCCACCAGGACCTCCAGCTCCTCGCTTGTGAATGGACTGGCACGGATCTTCTCTGTCCTTGCCATCCCTGTGGACATGGAACACCGGTGGTGGAAGTGGGTGGTAAGGGGTCCCAGGGAGCAGGCTCTGTAGGCAGCAGCAGGAGAGGGTCCCAGGCAGCAGGCTCGGTAGGCAGCAGCAGGAGAGGGTCCCAGGCAGCAGGCTCTGTAGGCAGCAGCAGAAGAGGGTACCAGGCAGCAGGCTCTGTAGACAGCAGCAGGAGAGGGTCCCAGGCAGCAGCCTCTGTGAGCAGTGGAAATGTGAGGCTCATTTTCACAGATGTATAGCCCCCTGGGGTCGTTTATTAGGTGCCAAGCTGCAACAATTGGTTGTCCAGGTCTGCCTCTTTCACAAGCATCCAATGACCGCCTCCGCGGTGGTTGAGCACCCTTCCGCGATTTTCAAAACTGCATCATGCCACAGAATCATTGCTCTCATTGGCTAAAGGCAATGCTCCATGGCGGTAATGCACGCAGGGGCCCTGGGTGCGCTACCGCGAGTCGAGTGGTGGAGCATACCCACCGCCATCTTCCCATGTCTCCATGCCAATAATTACCTCACGGGGCCAGATAGTAGCTACCGTGAGTAGGGTGGTGGAGCATGCCCACCACCATCTTCCCTTGTCTCCATGCTCATGACTACCGCACTTGTGTAGAGGGTGGTGCTGGTGACACACCCCTGGGGACGGTGGTAGCTGCTGCAAGTAGGGTGGCAGAGCATGCCCACTGCCATTTAGGCATGTCTCCATGCCAATGACTACCGCACTTGTGTAAGGGGGGGTGCTGGTGACACACAGCCGGAACCTGGCGCTAGCTACCGCGAGTAGGGTGGCGGAGCATGCCTACCGCCATCTTCCCATGTCTCCATGCCAATGACTACCGCACATGTGTAAAGGGTGGGGCTGGTGAGACACCGCCGGGGACAGGTGGTAGCTACTACGAGTAGGGTGGCAGAGCATGCCCACCGCCATTTGGGCATGTCTCCATGCCAATGACTACCACACTTGTGTAAGGGGTGGTGCTGGTGACACACCGCCGTGGGCAGGCGGTAGTTCCCGTGAGTAGGGTGGCGGAGCATACCCACAGCCATTTTCCCATGTCTCCATGCCAATGACTACCACACTTGTGCAAGGGGTGGTGCTGGTGACACACCGCCAGAGCCAGGCGTTAGCTACCGCAAGTAGGGTGACAGAACATGCCCACCTCCATTTGGGCATGTCTCCATGCCAATGACTACCGCACTTATGTAAGGGGTGGTGCTGGTGACACACCGCCATGGGCAGGCGGTAGCTACCACTAGTAGGGTTGCATGCAATGGCAAAGTCCATCAGGAACAGTTGAAAACGTACACAGTGGCAACATGATGAAGGGCACATCGTCCGCACAATGCCATTATTCTATTGAATCCACAGGTGCCGACACGTGCCATGGTTGGGTATGTGTGATGTATATTGGTTTATAGTCCCTGCCATGTCAATTATGCATTTGAAAGTTGATGATGCGTGACAGTGCTGAAGTGGACTCAACAATGTGTGCACTAATCAAAGTGTTGTGGGTCAGTAATGACCATGGCAAGGCTTGTCTCACTGTATGATGTTGTTACTTACTTGTGCTTTTATATCTGCTCATACACACAATTAACAGTTCGCGGAATACTGCGATCATTGTGTTGTGGATGTGTGCCAAGTTTACACGATGCATTGAGGTGTGACAGGTACAGCAGATGAGTATGAGACAGTCATGTTCCTTTTACACACATTGGCTGGATGGTAAACTGCAAGGCATGCATATGTGAAATGTGGGGTTTAGTTTGTGTGCATTCACATCGACCTATGTGTTGTTTGAGGCATGTGTGTATGGTAAATTGAGAGGTGTGCCCTCTGTGTGGCTCAAACGTCCACCCATGTAACCTGGTGTGTCAGGCATTTCTCAGGGCAGTCTTTGTTTTGTTGTGACATCCTTAACGGGATGTGCTGTGGCCATCTCATGATGGTTGTCATTGACATGTGTCCATTTTCATCTCAACTAGGAGGAGGCCTAATCTCCTACGTCACTTGACACTGCTGGAGGACATGGAGGATGTTACGATCATTCACAAATTCCACCGCGACAGACCCACTCTGAAGACCCTTTGTGATCTGTTGGAGCCCCACCTGCAGCCTCGTCGCCACTACCCAACAGCTTTCACACCAACGTACAAAGTGATGGCAGCCCTCCATTTTTTTGCAACTGGTTCCTTCCAGGAGACCGTGGCCAGCACTGCAGGGATGTCTCAGTCCATGTTCAGCCTGGTGCTGAGGGATGTTCTTGCAGCCATGATGATCTATAAAGGACAGATACATACATTTGCCCAGGGGAGCAGAATTGGCCGTTGTGAAGAGAGACTTCTATCCGCTTGGGAACATCCCCCATGTTGTTGGTGCCATTGATTGCACACATGTCGGTCTGGTGCCACCACAGGCGAGTGAGCACATTTTTCGCAATCGTAAACACTATCACTCGATCAATGTGCAGGTGGTGTGCCTGGCAGACATGACCATTTTGCATGTGTGTGCCAGATTCCCCGGCTCGTCCCATGACTCGTACATCCTGAGGAACAGCATTGTGCCCCGGATAATGGCACATCTGCTTCCCGAGCGTGCTTGGATTGTGGGTGAGTGTGCCTAGTAATATGCTATGCTGTGTGTGTGACCTGCTGCCCTCTGCCTGTGCAACATTGCAATGTGTGTTTGTCATTCCTAGGTGATTCTGCATATCCCAACCGTCCATGGCTGCTGAGCCCATTACGTAATCCCAGGACCCCGGCTGATATCAGGTACACTGAGGCCCATGGCAGGACCCGTTGTGTCATTGAGCGGACTTTTGGCCTGCTCAAGTTAAGATTCCGCTGCCTTGACAGGACTGGAGGTGCACTGTCATGCTCGCCTGGGAAGGTCTGTAAAATCGTGGCATGCTGTATGCTCCACAAAATGGCCATTCACAAGGGGATTCCCCTGCTCCTGGATGATGATGAGGACCCAAGGCCCCCACCTGCCCAAGGACCTGAGTCCAGTGATGAGGACAGTGGAGAGGAGGAAGGAGTTGACATGCATCAACAGCTCATCACTCGCTACTTTACTTGAAGGTGGGTGACGAGGTACAACTTGTACTATGTATGGTGTGATTGCTGTGGTTGTGAAGGACTATGTGCGGGTGGTACAGATAGGCACATGTAAAGTCACCTTTGTTTGGAAATGTGACAGTGGCATGTCATCTGTGAACATATACGGGACTCAGTTTGTTGACACTTGTTGCACATTGTGTTGTCTGCCTGTTGACTCTTGTAGATGGTTGATGTAGTGTACTGTCTGTGATGCCACACTCACACCAGTGATTGTTGTTCTGTTGTGTCTCCCTAGGTGCCTTGAAATTATCCATGCCTACATACTGTACATCTTTTGGATACATTATGGACATTTTGAACACTAAATATTGAACTAAAGATGAAGCTGAACCAATTGAAGTGTGTAAGGTATTTATTTACAAAGTTGACATGAGAGGGGTGCGGGCAGATTTACATGAAGGTGGTGATGTAGTAGTGAGTTGACAGTCATGGTAAATGAGATGTAAGAGTAGACACCACATCGATGTAATGACCCAGTCCAACAGACAGGTGACCCTCACAAGGCAGTGTGGGGAAGGACAGTCCAAACAGTCAATGCAGTGGGGAAGAGGGCTGCCATCAGGGCTGGCTCCGTGACTGGCGTTTGGCTGGTGCTTTGCCTCTAGAGACTCCCAGGCTCTTCTTTGGACGCCCTGTTGATTGCTTGGGCGGGGGACCCTGCTGCATGGCCAGCAGCGTCTGAGGACTCACCCCTCTCTTTGGCCGCAGGGGAGGATGGTGCACTGTCATCCTGCAGCACAACAGAGGGGGGTGGAGGTGTTGTTTGGGACGCAGGCCTGTCCCTCACTAACACCACTTGCTGGCCAATGAGGTCCACCATTTGTCCCATGCGAGTGTCAATGGACCTCATCAGCAGGATGAGCTTGCGTAATAGTTCTTCAGACCGGCCACTTTGTCTTTGGACTTGTTCGTTGGTCCTGATGACTCTTGTGAAGTGGTCCAGGGATGGTGTCCTAACCTCCTGAGGTCTGGGGGAGACCCTGGCCCTCCCACCTGCCCTGCTGCCATGGACCTGTTGCCTCGCCACTGTGGGTCCATGCACACTCTCTCTGCCGTCCACAGTTGTTGGTGTGGGCTGGTCATCCCCTGGGACAGGGAGAGTGCTGCAGGTAGCACTGGTGGTGATGGTGGAGGTGGTGGTGGTAGATGCACAGGCCGTAACTGCAGGGGTCTGCTGTGTAGTTGTTGTTGCAGAAGACTTGGTGGAGGGGGCGATGGGGGCCTGGGACCTGTTGCTCCCTGGCACACCAGATGGGCCGGCCTGGTGCTCATCATCCAGAGAATCCTGGGAGTCTACATCCGAGAGTCCATGTACCGGGGGTGGAGATTGGCTCTGCTGGTCGTTGTTGTCGTCCTCAGCAGTGAGTTCTTGGTAACCTGTGGATTAGATGGGGAATATTCAGTGTTGTGCACTGTGCAAGAATTCTGTTAGCTGTGTGTCATCCACTGTCTGTACACTACACAATTGACAGTTCATCACTATTTTTTGTAAGTGCAATACTGTGCCTCATTACATGATGCAGAGGTACATAAATTACTCATTTGTGTCAGGTATTGATTCATTGCATGCAATTGGTGTTGTGTGTAGTGATGCAGGTATCCCACCCACAAACAGCCAGCCCAGGGAAGATGGCTACCTACCTCTTTGTTTGTTTGGTGAACAATGCAATGGCTTCCAGGGGATCCTGGGTGGTGTGAGGAGGGCTCCATCTTGCTGGGGTGTGGGACAGGGGGCAAGGTCGGAGTTTGAGTACAGGCCTCCCTCCCACATTCAGGCCTCCCAGGGAAGATGGCTACCTACCTGTAAGGTGACGGTGTAGAATACAATGGCTTCCAGGTGCTCCTGGGTGGTGTGGGGAGGACTCCATTTTGCTGGGGTGTGGGACAGGGGGCATGGTGGGAGTTGGGAGTACAGGCCTCCCTCTCACATACAGGCCTCCCAGTGAAGATGGCTACCTACCTGTAAGCTTGTTTGTTGAACAATGCAATGGCTTCACAGTGCATGTGGGAGGGAGGGAGTGCTCCATGCTACTGGGGTGTGGGACAGGGGGCATGGTGGGAGTAGTAGTGCTGGCCTCCCTCCCACATACAGGCCTCCCAGGCAAGATGGCTACCTACCTGTTAGTTTGGTGTACTGAAATGGCTTCCAGGTGCTCCTGGCTGGTGTGAGGAGGGCTCCATCCTGCTGGGGTGTGGAACAGGGGGCATGGTGGGAGTAGTAGTGCAGGCCTCCCTCCCACATAGAGGCCTCCCTGTAAAGATGGCTACCTACCTGTTAGTTTGTTGGAGAACAGTGCAATGGCTTCACAGTGCTTGTGGGAGGAAGGGAGTGCTCCATGCTGCTGGGGTGTGGGACAGGGGGCATGGTGACAATTGGAGTACAGGCCTCCCTCCCACATACAGGCCTCCACGTGAAGATGGCTACCTACCTGTAAGTTTGTTTGGTGAACAATGCAATGGCTTCACAGTGCTTGTGGGAGGGAGGGAGGGTTCCATCTTGCTGGGGTGTGGGACAGGGGGCATGGTGGGAGTTGGAGTACAGACCTCCATCTCACATTCAGGCCTCCCAAGCAAGATGGCTACCTACCTGTAAGGTGAGGGTGTAGAATGCAATTGCTTACAGGTGCTCCTGGGTGGTGTGGGGAGGGCGCCATCTTACTGGGGTGTGGGACAGGGGGCATGGTGGGAGTTGGAGTACAGACCTCCCTCCCACATACAGGCCTCTCAGTAAAGATGGCTACCTACCTGTTAGGTTGTTTGGTGTACTGCAATGGTTTTACAGTGCTTGTGGGAGGAAGGGAGTACTCCATGCTGCTGGGGTGTAGAACAGGGGGCATGGTGGGAGTTGGAGTACAGACCTCCCTCCCACATACAGGCCTCCCAGTGAAGATGGCTACCTACCTGTTAGTTTGTTTGGTGTACTGCAATGGCTTCACAGTGCTTGTGGGAGGGAGGGAGTGCTCCATGCTGCTGGGGTGTGGGAAAGGGGGCATGGTGGGAGTAGTAGTGCAGGCCTCCCTCCCACATACAGGCCTCCCAGGGAAGATGGCTACCTACCTGTAAGGTGGGGGTGTAGAATGCAATGGCTTCCAGGTATTCCTGGGTGGTGTGGGGAGGGCTCCATCTTGCTGGGGTGTGGGATAGGGGGCATTGTGGGAGTTGTAGTACAGGCCTCCCTCCCACATACAGGCATCCCAGGGAATATGGCTACCTACCTGTTAGTTTGTGTGGTGAACAATGCAATGGCTTCCAGGTGCTCCTGGGTGGTGTGGGGGAGCGCTTCATCTTGCTGGGGTGTGGGATAGTAGGCATGGTGGGAGTAGTAGTGCAGGCCTCAGTCCCACATAGAGGCCTCCCAATGAAGATGGCTACCTACCTGTAAGTTTGTTTGGTGAACAATGTAATGGCTACACAGTGATTGTGGGAGGGAGGGAGTGCTCCATGCTGCTGGGGTGTGGGACAGGGGGCATTGTGGGAGTAGTAGTGCAGGCTGACTGTGGTCATGCTCCCATGGTTATATTGCTTGCTACATTTAAGGTACATGGGAGTGGGTGTCTATTGGATCTGTGAGACAGGTTTTTGTGGGTGTGTGGTGCAGATGGATGTGATTTGTCTGGTGTGCTGTGTGTTTTTGGATGTGCAAAACAGTACATATCAGTGTGTTGGTTGACATTTCTTTATACTTACCAGCATTCACTCCCCCGGCTACTCCTGTGAGACTCTCAGGATGCAGTATGGCAAGCACCTTCCCCTCCCATGGTGTGAATGTTTTCTGTGGGATAGGAGGGCCACTGCCAGTCCTGTTAGCCTGCTCCCAGTTCTTGCTCCTCCTCTCTTTGACAACTCTTTTGAGATCATGTCACCACTTCATGATCTCCTTCTTGGATCGCGGGACGGACCCTACTGCATTGACCATTTGTACTATCCTTTCCCACATTTGAGTCCTTGTGGCTAATGGTGTCTGTCGGACCAGGCTAACAGTTGTGGTTCCACTCTGACTATCTCATTTACCATGACTGTCAACTCACTCTCTGTGAATTTGGGCATTTTCTGTGATGCCATTGTGTGTGGTGTTTGAAGTGTTTGAGGGTGCAGGGGTGCAGGGGTGTGGGTGGGGGGTGTGGTGTTTTTGTGTGAGGTGTGTTATGTGTTGGGGGATTGTTGGTGCTGGTGTAATGGTGGTGGTGGGTGTGCTGTGTACTCTTGCCTCTTCTGTCAGATCTGGTGGATGCCCTTCTCTTCTGCAGAATTGCATGGGATTGTGGTCAGTGAAGGTGCTGGTTTTATACACAGTGTGTGGGTGTGTCCACATGGGATTTTGCTGTCAGATGTGTTGTGGGGGTTGTCCTGGGAATTGTATGTTTCTGTTTGGAATTTTTCCTTTTCATTTGGTTGTGTTTTGTGTATTTGGGGGGCATGGCTACTTTGGTTTGTGCAATTTAGTGGCATTGTGGCGGTGTTTTCGCTTCGGACCACCATGTTTTTCATGTATCGTCCGCTGTGGTAGCTATGCTGCAGCTCTTCCGCTGTCTCTCACAATCACTCCTGTATGCGACCGTGGTGGGCGAAAACAGTGGATCGTACTGCGGGAGCATCGGGGATATACTAATTTCCCGTGCGGAGTCTCCGCTATGCTTGCGGCGGGTTGTAGATTTTTCGCTGCGTTTCTGACCACCGCGGTTGGTTTTTGGACGTCACCGCCCACGTCGGGCGGTTTTGGTTAGCCCGCTACCACCTCAGTCTGTGTTTTTGGGCGGTAGTTCCTAATTTGTCAGCCGGTTTCTGCACGTTCCCGGCGGCGGTTGTTTCCCGCCTCCATGGCGGTCGGGGTGGTTTTCCACCTTTCATCCTAATGGGGCCCTAAGTACCGTTCAAGACTGAGGATGACAGTAGCAAAAATCCATCCACAGATTGACCGTCTCTGTGGCAAAAAACAGGCACACCTGTCACATTTATGTTGTTGGTGTTATTATCAATCTAAATCTTGTGTAAAACAAAACATCCTGGTATAAACAATTTGCGCTCATTTTAGCTTTGGAAATGGTGTTTTGAGCTGTGGAATAAGCATCTGTCATTTCGCCACACCCACTCACAAACCTGCAGTTTACTGAACACTCTTATTGTATTGAACATTAATATGCTGGATATGCCCGGAATATGCGTGTGGCGGTTGAGTATGTAGTGTACCAGATTCCAGAAATTTCTGACACGTGGGGAGTGGTCCAACATCTAAAAATACAGCTGGGGGGCTCAACCTACAAAAGTTTGAAGACCTCTGCTTTAGAAGTTGGGCTGGTTTAATTGCTTTACTGACATGCTTGGCGCTGGGCATCTTTCAAAGTTTAATAACATAGAAGAATGCAATTAAAGATTTTTTAAATATCGACGGTCTGACTTAAAAAAAACATAGGCATCTCTTTTCGATAGCTGCAGATGTGCACATTATACTGTTGAACGTGTGCTGGCTTCTGATGGTAACACCCCCGTCCTCTGATGAGAGTATTCATATAACGTTAGTAAGGACAGGCATCCCGCTTTCACTTCCCTGTGCGCGCATCAGCAGAAGGACATTTTGTTTGACGATATTAATTTATGCCAGTTACCTACATTACTTGACATTTCCAACTAGTAACGTCTGCCCGACCCTTACGTGCAGATTGTGTAGTGTACACTTTACTCTCAAGTCAAGCCTCCAAAAACTGCCTCGGCCTGATATGTGGCTGATCTCGGGCATACTGATGAGAAGGCGGGATTATGCTGTGAGTGATAGTGGAATCCTGGCTGTCTCCCCGGATAGAATAGAGAATGAACTCCACGACATCCTTTGTGAGTGCTAGTTTTCTTTTTGCATTTGGGTGGTGATGGTTGTTGTTTCTGGTTGTGCTGGAGCTGTGTTCCATCTCCTGAATTGGCAATGCTTGAGGAAAACAAGAATGGCAAGCACTGGAGAAAATCAAATGTGAATTGCCGTTGCGTTGCATTCTTGTATGATTATGAACATCACCAATTGCTGAAACAATTTTTCAGAATTCAGGAAATGTGTATTTATCTTATTAATCCATTTGGAAGGAAGAGGGGTGAAGGACAAAAATGCCTGATTCAGTATTAACGAAAGTTTGCCTTATAAAGCTTTGCAGCAGCCGTTTTAGGATTAAAATGGTAAGAAAATCAGACTCTGAGATGGAATCCAATGCATCAAACTAGCTGGTATTTTGAAGAGCGTGACTCTTTTAGGCAGACAGATGGGCATGTCCTCCTACTCTCATAGAAGCCTCAGTCTTTGGCCTAAGGAGTACTTTGAGTACATCTTTTCAGTGTACAAAACATGAGATCCTTCTCTACGATGTTAAAACATGCACCTTCATTACCAATATTATCTGTCAGTGCTGCATACCCGCATCCTTTGCTGCCCAAGCAGCACCTGTCCATCATGTACAAGTGAAGGTTGCCATTCTGCTGTATGTGTGTTACCTGTTCTTCTGTGTGAGGGAAGTGCACACTGGTGCTGCCTTCAACACATGGCCGTGGCCTTAATACTACATCCTCTCCCGTACGTGGTACTATTCAATTTAGGCAGGAGACTGCGAATTGTGTTACCTAAAAAGTGAGTGATTTTACTTAATTCCTTCAGTCCCCTGCCCCAACCAAAATACAAGTTAAAGGGGTAATTATTTTACCCTGAGTTTGTCTCTAAATCACTCTCTTATTTGTTTACAAACGTTGACAGGTATGCTGTGGATGAAATAGAAGTGTAGGTTGTCGGACTCCATTTGAGGAAGGGGGCTTGAGGGCTATATGGCAAATAAGGGATACTAGGCATTAACTTTGGGGTTGAGGTCATTTGTGTAATACACTCCAACCCTGTGATGTTAGGACAGTAGACAGAGGGGGGTGGCCTAGGCCCAGTGCAGGGAGGTGAGGCTTTAGATCAATGCCTGGGGGGCTCAGATCCATTTGGCAAGGAGTAATGACCCCCCATGACTCTCGAGGCTATGAATATGCTACATTCATGGGTGTGTTGCCCACTCTTCTTGTCCCCACGTATTTCCCTGTTTCTTTACAATGGGTGTCAAGGCCTCCTCCACACTTGGGAAAGGGTGGTTGAGCCAGGATCAGACCGGAGGGAGGAAGGGACTATTCAACTCAGGCTCCAACTCACGCCCTCCCCCCCACCCACTAGGACAGCCCAACAAAAGGCCTCTCTATCAGCCTCTTAATCAGCAAGTCTCCGGCCCCGCATCTGCATAGCCTGTTTAGCCTCCCTTTGACTTTCATACCAGCCCTCTTATAATTTAATGGTAGGGCTATGCACACACGCCCATAGCATTGGGGCGCTTTCCATGAGCACTGGTTGCATTGCACAAAGGGACATCAGTTTTTGTAGGCACGGGGAGATAGATTGATTTGCCCTGAGTCACAGGATGTTGGGTCGACACTTTGGTCCCCAGCTCTTGATTCAGCAGCTCTGACCCTAATGTTACACCCTCTCTAAGCATGAACGAAAGAGAGCATTACACAGCATACTGATTTCATTTTTGTAGTTTTATATAAGGTGAGTTAGTTGAGGTGCACTGGAGCGCTTTAATGAGCATCACACTTTTATGCAATATCTAGGGCTCTTAATGTTAAATGATGTATTTGCCTGGTATCACATTTGCCCTGGATATGGAGTCTATGAACATTCTACACTCTACAGCTTACATTCTCCGACTATTTGCTAACTCAGAAAACCTTCTCCCACTATTCTCCTAAACACTGCATGAAAAAAGACATTGATTTACTCCCACTTGATTCCTCCTTGTTCTTTCTTCAGTGACCCTATTCCTATCTTCCATCCTCCTTATGCTTTCTATTTCTCAGTTTAGCCTCCTCTCACTCTTATTGTTTCTGCCTCAATCCTTCTTATTGTAATTCTTTTCAATTGGCTGGTACCTCATTTCATAGATCACAAGCTCTCCTCTTTCAATCTCTATCCCTGTAATCTAACTATCCCTGTAATCTAACATGAATTAATCTCCACCACCAGCCTATCTACCTCACCAACCATTCACATGAAACCACCGAGCTTCTGCTAATGATCACACCTACCTAGCATTAATATATCACAAAGTAACTGGAGTACATGGATGCAATTTTTCTTGAAAGCATGTTACTAATCACAACACCCAGCAACTACACCTACCTCTAACCGTTCCAGAGCAGCATGCTTCTCGCTGTAAAGCACTTCAACGCCTCATGAGGGGTAGTAGGCGATATATAAATCCAATTACTATTCCGAGTAGGCATATTATGTCTTGAGGTTGTTTGGTCTGAGCCAGGTAATGTTTAGCAATTTGTTGTTTTATCTTCTAATGTCTCCAATAATTCAAATAGCTTGTTTTCTTTGGCCTGTGGAATTAAGCCATGGATGGCTTAATGGAGCCATCTATAGAGTTTAGTGTGTTCAGATATGTGTTAGAAGTAAGCTGGGTTTCTACGTCCTCCAAATTCAGCTTTTTCCAAGGTCGATATGTAGTTGTGGGTAAGCTGAATTGTTAGAAATGGGATCTCTGGTTGGCTAAGGCTTGCGCCAAAACCAGGCAGACACCACCACTCTACATCAGGGCAAGGGAGTTACACACCAAGATAACCCCTGCTCACCCCCTTGGTAACATGACACGAGCAGTAAGGCTAATCCCGGAGGCTTTGTAAGTTAAGCATTTGCACGCGCACCCAGCAACAACACCAAAGGCCCACCACAAAGGAAACTCCACACAAGGTTATATATAAAAATACCCTTTGTATTATACCAAACACATTAGATAATATACACACACTTTACAATGTGGCATAGGCACGGGCAGAACTTACAGGGGATTATATACATGGGACAGGGCCACATTGACCGCTGTCAGGAATAAGAACTTGGTAGAACTAGCTCTTTGTAGAAATAGAATACTTGTAGCAATAACACTTAGCACATAGAACATATCATAACTGTAGCACCAAATAGTAAATGTAGCACACAACCAGTAACCATTGGTAAAAGGTAAGTACCACCTACGCAATCCTAAACACCTTTGGAAAATATCACGCAGGGAACCATGAGCTCACTAGCATAACTATACTAGGAAAAACAACCTCCTAAGCATAACAATACATTCAGAGGTATAGGCCAGAAGCTTCACACATGATGCATAAAAACACATTCAGAGGTATAGGCAAGCAGCTTTGTACATGATGCATAAAAACACATTCAGCGGTGTAGGTAAGAAGACATTACACATGAAAAGGTCCCCAGGCCACCTGGCCTCTCAGGGGCGGAAACGCCCTGGGTCCACAAAAGTCAGGGCAGACTGCGCAGACAGCCAAAGGAGTTGCGCAAGGGAGGCAAGCCTAAACGAAGCAGATGCCCACTAAGTGCTGGGCAGCTGTAGCAGGGAGCCTGGCACCAGCGGGCCTCCTGGCACTCTTTGGGGCACTGAGTAACCAATGGGGCCAAAAACCAATGTGGGAGCCTCGTGGGCTCGAGAGAACTGTGTGCCCTGGAGCCTCGTGGGCACTGAAGAAACAACTGGGGCCAAGGGAAACAATAGGGCCAAAGAACATGTGGGAGCCTCGGGGTTCAAGCGAACTGTGTGCCCTGGAGCCTCGTGACTCTAAATAAACAATTAGAAAGGCGAACCCGGGGGAGGCAGAAGGTGTCTGACTGACCACCCCTAGGTCTACCCCTCCTTCAGAGAAGGGACCGAGCGATGTCGAGAGGCCTCCGACGGGAGGGCCCTCTCCTAGAATCGTACAGCAGAGTAACCACACCACTACAAATATACACCACACGTAGATAGAGTTTTCAACCTTTATCGGGCAATAAGTATCGTTTCAATATATACAGCAGATCCCGAGATCTGGAAAGTCTCGTGGCAAGGGGCAAGGTAGCGGGACAGTCTTATAGATGGTCGGTTGCAAGGAGACTCTACGCACAGCTCTCAATCCTCGAGCTGGGGTGTTCCGGAAGGTTGGGCCGCGGCAGCGCCAGCAGGCTCCAAGATGGTTCAGCGAGTGTGGACCGCGGCAGCGCCGGCCGGTCCCCTGATGGTTCAGTGAGTGTGGACCGCGGCAGTGCCAGCAGGTTCCAAGATGATTCAGCGAGTGTGGACCGCGGCAGCGCCAGCAGGTTCCCAGATGGTTCAGCGAGTGTGGACCACGGCAGCGCCAGCAGGCTCCAAGATGGTTCAGCGAGTGTGGACCGCCGCAGCGCCAGCAGGTTCCAAGATGATTTAGCGAGTGTGGACCGCGGCAGCGCCAGCAGGTTCCAAGATGGTTCAGCGAGTGTGGACCGCGGCAGCGCCAGCAGGCTCCAAGATGGTTCAGCGAGTGTGGACCGCGGCAGCGCCAGCAGGTTCCAAGATGATTCAGCGAAGATGGACCCCGGCAGCGCCAGCAGGCTCCAAGGTGGTTACAGCGAAGATGGACCGCGGCAGTGCCAGCAGGTTCCAAGTAGAGCAGCAAGGGGGAGTTCGTCTCAGGGTCAGCCGCGACAGCGTCCGCAGGGCTTCTCGACTCCGGGATACAACTGCCGTCCTACTCCGGGGCTGGCCCAGATATAGGTCTGGAGTCCTTTGATGTCCGGACCCTCTCGCCTGGGGGTCAGAGGGGCCGGGATGATGGTGTCCAGACACCCAGCAGGGGGTGGGACCAGCGCTCAGGGAGGCCGGAGGTCGATCGTAACCAGGCCTCCGGTGACGGTTGGAGAGCCATCGAAACTCCCCTCTCCTTGTCTCTGGTTGAGTGGCCACTCTACCACCCGGAGGGTTCTTGGTGCCTCGATGGTGGGCTCGCTGGGGCCGTGGCCGCGGCTGGTACGGGACCACGTGTCTGTGACGTGATGGGCCCAAGATGGCGTCGGGCCTGGAATGAGGGTCCGGGGTGGGCACCGGACCGGTAATTCTGGGGCGGCTTGAGGGTGCCGTGTCAGTGGTTGTGGGCCGCCGGGTGGCGGATCTGGTGGTTTGGAGGGCATGCAGAGGTGTGCCCGAGGCCGACCCGGGCTGGATGGAGGGCCGATGTCGTCCGGGGCCCGCCATGCGGGAGGGGTAGGACCACACCACGAGGCCGGGTCCAACACACGTCCCCTCCAGCTGAAGGCAGGGGAGAGTCACCCATCTTCTTGGGGATTCTCCTCGCCAAGGCGGAAGAATCTGGAGAGGCCGTCAGCGTTGGCGTGGTCGTTGCCAGGGCGATGCTCCACGGTGAAGTTCATCCCTTGGAGGGAGATGGACCAACGTAGCAACTTCGGGTTCTCGCCCCGCATCTGCATCAACCACCGCAGGGGCCGGTGGTCGGTCTGTACTCGGAAGTGGGTGCCGAAGAGGTAGGGCCGGAGCTTCTTTAGGGCCCATACGACGGCGAATGCTTCCCTCTCGATGGTGCTCCATCGTTGTTCTCGGGCCAGCAGGCGCTGGCTGATGAAGGCCACAGGAAGGTCAACTCCGTCAGAGTTCATTTGGGACAGTACGGCCCCAATGCCGTGTTCCGAGGCGTCAGTTTGGACGATGAACTCTCGGCTGTAGTCGGGGGCCTGGAGCACCGGGGCGGTGCACATGGCAGTCTTTAGTGTCTCAAAGGCTATTTGGCACTCGGGGGTCCAGTGCACCTTCGGGGGTAGTCTCTTGGAGGTTAGTTCTGTGAGGGGCCCCACAATGCTCCCATAGTCCTTTATGAACCGCCGATAGTATCCAGTGAGCCTCAGGAAGGCTCGGACGGCGGTCTGGGTGACGGGGGGCTCCCAGGCCTGGATGGCGTTGATCTTGGGTTGAAGGGGAGCCACTTGGCCGCTCCCCACTTGGTGTCCCAGATAGGTCACGGACCCTTGACCGATCTGGCACTTGCTGGCTTTTATTGTTAGTCCGGCCCATTGGAGGGCCGTCAGGACCTTCCAGAGGTGGGTCAGGTGCTCGTCCCAACAGAGGCTGTACACCGCAATATCGTCCAGATAGGCGGCACTGAACTCTTCCAGCCCTGCCAGCACCCGATTCACTAGTCTCTGGAAGGAGGCCGGAGCATTCTTCATGCCGAAGGGCATCACGTTGAAGTGGAAGTGGCCATCGGGGGTCGAGAAAGCGGATCGTTCTTGTGCCCCTGGCGTGAGGCCGATTTGCCAGTATCCGGCCGTGAGGTCGAAGGTGCTGAGGTACCTGGCGGCTCCCAGGCGATCGATCAGTTCATCCGCTCGGAGAATGGGATGGGCGTCGGTCCTGGTGACGGCATTCAGTCCCCGGTAGTCGACACAGAACCGCAGCTCCGGGGGCACCCCGGGGGCGGCGGCCTTAGGGACCAGGATGACGGGACGGGCCCATGGACTGTCTGAGGACTCGACTACCCCTAGGGCTAGCATCTTGGAAACTTCGGCTTGGATGCAGGCCTGGACTCGGTCGGGGACTCGGTAGGCTCGGTGCCGCACGAACGGACTGTCTCCGGTGTCGACGTCATGAACACACCACTGGGTGACTCCGGGGGTGAGGGAAAATAAGTTCGCAAATTGACCCAGCAGTTTCTGGCAGTCCTAGCGCTGTTTGGGTATCAGCGTGGGAGAGAGGGAGACTCCCTCGACGGAGCCATCTTTCGCGGAGGTGCTCAGGAGGTCTGGTAGAGGCTCGGAGTCGTCCTCTGCTCCGTCATCGGTAGCCAACAACAGGCTCAGTTCGGTGGGGCTTGAGCCGATTGGCGTGTAGGACCCGGAGGGGGTTCCGGGGGGACTCCATGTCCACTAGGTAGGTGACGGGGCTCTTGCGCTCCACCACGTTGAAGGGCCCGGTCCATTTGTCCTGGAGGGCGCCGGGGTCGACCGGGGACATGACCCAGACCTGCTGGCCCGGCTCGAATTCAATGGATGAGGCATTTTCATCATACCAGCGCTTCATCTCCTCTTGACTGGCCTTCAAGTTGGTTTCGGCCAGTTCCCGGAACTTCCGAGTCTGGTTGCGGAGAGTCAAGAGGTATCGGAAAACATCGGGCGGAGTATCGGAGGCGGCCAGCTCCCAGCCTTCCTTGACCAGGCTGAGGGGGCCTCGCACCGGGTGTCCATATAATAGTTCAAAGGGGCTGAACCCCAGGGACTTCTGGGGTACCTCCCGGTAGGCGAACAGGAGGCATGGCAGCAGAACATCCCATTTGCGCCGGAGGGGCTCTTCTAGGCCCTTGATCATTCCTTTCAGGGTCCTAATAAATCGCTCCACTAGTCCATTCCCTTGAGGGTGATACGGGGTGGTGAACTTATACGCGACCCCGCACTGTTGCCACAGGGACCGCATATATTTCGATATAAAGTTTGTGCCCCGATCACTGATGACCTCTCGGGGGAAGCCGACTCTGGAGAAGATCCCCATTAGCGCCCGACCCACTACGGGGGCTGTGATAGTCCGGAGGGGGATAGCTTCTGGGTAGCGGGTGGCATGGTCCACCAGGACGAGGATGAAGTGGTGCCCCTGAGAGGTCGGAGGATCCAGGGGCCCCACGATGTCGATCCCTACTCGCTCGAAGGGAGTGGTCACCACGGGATACGGTTGGAGTGGGCCCTTGATTTTCCCCCCACTCTTTCCGCTGGCTTGGCAGGTCGGACAGGTTCGGCAGTGGTTGTACACATCGCGGCGCATCTTCGGCCAATAAAAGTGGGTCACCAGGCGGCTGTAGGTTTTGTCCTGCCCCAGGTGCCCGGCGAGGGGCAAATCATGTGCCAGGTTTAAGAGAAAGTCTCTGAAGTGGAGGGGGACGACTAGCACTCGCCCGGCCCCCAGCTCTGCGATCTTTTGTCCACTGTACAGGAGGTCCTGGTCCCAATAGATCCAGTGGGACCCCGAGGAGTCTCCTGTGGCTTGCGTGGCGGCTTGTTGTCGGAGTCCCTCAAGGGAAGGACATGTCTTTTGTTCCCGACGGAACTGCTCGCGGGTGGGGCCCCCTTGTTGGCGCCACTGGGCTTGTTCGGGAAGGGGCCCGAGCTCGGGAAGTTCTTCATGGCTGGTGCCCTGCGGCCCCAGTTCGGGTTCGGCCGTGGCAGTGGCGGGTGGCGGAGGTGCCAGCCATTCAGGTTCTTCGGGCAGATTTTCTTCGGTTGGGACGGCGTCCCGGTTGGACATGGATCGGGTCGTTACGCAAACCCATTCAGGAAGGCCTAGCATCCCCAGATGCTCTCTTCGCTCGATCTGTGCCCAGGGGGAACTTTCCAGGTCGTTCCCTAGGAGGCAGTCCACCGGGGCATCGTCTCGGACGGTGACTTTCAGCATGCCGGACACTCCTCCCCACTCGAAGGGGATGCGAGCCATCTGGCACAGGCTCTCGGAATTGTCCGCTGACCGGACAGGGCACAGAAAGTGGGGCAAGATTTGTTCTGGGGTCACCAGATGGCAGCGGACGGCGGTTATGCTGGCCCCCGTGTCACGGAGAGCCTCGGCCCGGCGTCCGTTGATGGTGACCCACTGGCGGTACTTCTGGGTGTTGATCGGAATCTGGTCTCGGGGGATCATGTCTTTGTCGCCCAGGGAGGCGAGGCACATGGCCGCGGACTCCCATTCTTCTGGTTCCATAGGGACCTCTTCTTCTTCATCCTTTTCTTCGCTCAGAGCAGCTGCAGTGATTTGTCGACTGGGGGGCCCGGTGGTGCCGGGCCGCTGGTTCATGGGGCAGAGAGGATCATTGGCATAGTGACCCAGCCGCTGGCATCTGTGGCACGTAACGTTGGGGCGTGGCCCCGGTCGGGCTGGATGGGCCACCCTCGGGCTGGAGGCTGGTGTAGAGGAGGCGGGCAAAGACCCCGGCGGGAGGTCTTGGCCTCAGCTGATGCCAGACCCGCCACCTCGCGGCCGGTGGTTCCCCGGGGACCCTCGTCCGTATTCTCCTGTGGTGTTCCGGTGGACGCGGTTGCTCGCCCACCGATCTGCTTCGACCGCTAGCTTTCGCGGCTCGGTCAACTTGCTGTCGAGGAGGTGCTGTCGTAGTTCAATGAAGCAGTTGTTGGAGAGGTGCTCCCATAACATAAGGTCGACCAACTGCTGGTAGGTAGTGACCTGACTGCCTTTGACCCACCTCTCGAAGGCTCTGCTAAAAAAGTTCACATATTCTACCCAAGTGGTACCAGGGATTTTTTTACAGTCTCGGAACCTCTGCCGGTACATTTCGGGGGTGAGTCCGTAGCGCGTGAGTAGGGCCGTTTTCATGTGTTCATTTCGGTGTCAGGGAGTTCCATCAGGGCGTCCCTCCCTTCGTTGATGAACTTTCCCCCACAGGCCGGCGCCCCAATCCTTCAGGGGCACCCGATGGGCGGTCATGGCCACCTCGTAGGCTTTGAACCATTGTTGGATATCATCGTTCTTGTAGTATTCTTTGACTGCATCTTTCGGTAGGTGAACCTTGGTGTCCACAGGAGGGGCCGAGGTCTTGGCCCCGGCCGCACTATCTTCGTTGATCTTGGCCTTGATTTCTAGTTCTCTCAGGCCTCGTTCGTGTTCATATGCTAGTCGTTTTTCTTCGAGGTCACGTTGTCTCCGTTTCTCTTCTAGATCCCCCTCCAGCCGTAGTTGCTTGAGGGCTATCTTTTTCTCTGCTAGCTGGAGTTCTCCGTCTAGCCGGAGTCGTGCAAGCTCCACTTCGTGTAGCCGGTTGCTCTCTCGTTCTCGAGCGTCTTCATAGATGAGGTCCGCGTTTAGTGTTGCGGTTCTTTCCCCCATCGGGGGTGCGCTGGTTTCCTGTTGCCCGTTCGGGCCATTCTCCTCTTGGGGTGGTCTGTCTCGGGTTTCCACCCAGGCTTGTAGGGCCGATTTGAAGTCCTCTTTTGTGCTCAGGCCAGTGGTAGCGATACCCATGTCTTTACAGAATTGTTTTAGTTCTTTGTGGCTGTATTCTTCTATCTTCTCTTTCTGGAATTCGGCAGGTAGGTTGGTTCCTTGGGTCGTCATGGTCTCTGTGTGTTTTTCCGTCGTAGCGGGTAGATCACTCTCTGTACGATTTTGCGTTGGCTCGGATCGCAGCGATTGCCTCCAATGTTAGAAAGGCGAACCCGGGGGAGGCAGAAGGTGTCTGACTGACCACCCCTAGGTCTACTCCTCCTTCAGAGAAGGGACCGAGCGATGTCGAGAGGCCTCCGACGGGAGGGCCCTCTCCTAGAATCGTACAGCAGAGTAACCACACCACTACAAATATACACCACACGTAGATAGAGTTTTCAATCTTTATCGGGCAATAAGTATCGTTTCAATATATACAGCAGATCCCGAGATCTGGAAAGTCTCGTGGCAAGGGGCAAGGTAGCGGGACAGTCTTATAGATGGTCGGTTACAAGGAGACTCTACGCACAGCTCTCAATCCTCGAGCTGGGGTGTTCCGGAAGGTTGGGCCGCGGCAGCGCCAGCAGGCTCCAAGATGGTTCAGCGAGTGTGGACCGCGGCTGCCCCGGCCGGTCCCCAGATGGTTCAGCGAGTGTGGACCGCGGCAGCGCCAGCAGGTTCCCAGATGGTTCAGCGAGTGTGGACCACGGCAGCGCCAGCAGGCTCCAAGATGGTTCAGTGAGTGTGGACCGCGGCAGCGCCAGCAGGTTCCAAGATGATTCAGCGAGTGTGGACCGCGGCAGCGCCAGTAGGTTCCCAGATGGTTCAGCGAGTGTGGACCACGGCAGCGCCAGCAGGCTCCAAGATGGTTCAGCGAGTGTGGACCGCGGCAGCGCCAGCAGGTTCCAAGATGATTCAGCGAGTGTGGACCGCGGCAGCGCCAGCAGGTTCCAAGATGGTTCAGCGAGTGTGGACCGCGGCAGCGCCAGCAGGCTCCAAGATGGTTCAGCGAGTGTGGACCGCGGCAGCGCCAGCAGGTTCCAAGATGATTCAGCGAAGATGGACCGCGGCAGCGCCAGCAGGCTCCAAGGTGGTTACAGCGAAGATGGACCGCGGCAGCGCCAGCAGGTTCCAGGTAGAGCAGCAAGGGGGAGTTCGTCTCAGGGTCAGCCGCGACAGCGTCCGCAGGGCTTCTCGACTCCGGGATACAACTGCCGTCCCACTCCGGGGCTGGCCCAGATATAGGTCTGGAGTCCTTGGATGTCCGGACCCTCTCGCCTGGGGGTCAGAGGGGCCGGGATGATGGTGTCCAGACACCCAGCAGGGGGTGGGGCCAGCGCTCAGGGAGGCCGGAGGCCGATCGAAACCAGGCCTCCGGGCACGGTTGGAGAGCCATCGAAACTCCCCTCTCCTTGTCTCTGGTTGAGTGGCCACTCTACCACCCGGAGGATTCTTGGTGCCTCGATGGCGGGCTCGCTGGGGCCGTGGCCGCGGCTGGTCCGGGACCACGTGTCTGTGACGTGATGGGCCCAAGATGGCGTCGGGCCTGGAATGAGGGTCCGGGGTGGGCACCGGACCGGTAATGCTGGGGCGGCCCGAGGGTGCCGTGTCAGTGGTTGTGGGCCGCCGGGTGGCGGATCTGGTGGTTTGGAGGGCGTGCAGAGGTGTGCCCGAGGCCGACCCGGGCTGGATGGAGGGCCGATGTCGTCCGGGGCCCGCCATGCGGGAGGGGTAGGACCACGCCACGAGGCCGGGTCCAACACACTCGCGTTGGGCAAGCGGCCCGCTGCCAGCCGGGGCCGCTCTACCACCAAAAACCACCCCCTAAATTATGTGGGAGTCCCGTTCTGGGGGCTCAAAGAACAATGGCCCCCAAAATCGTTGGAGTCCCACTCGGGGGACTCGGAATCAGTAAATACCCCGGAGCCTCTCTGGGGCTCTCAATAAAACAATGTGCCCCGGAGCCTCTCGTGGGCTCTCAACAACAATGTGCCCCAAAGGACTTGGTCTTCGTCGGACAACTGTAAGTATAGCGTCTGCATCTGCATCTGACCATTCTGCCCTGTCTTTCCCGCATGCACCCCGCTTACGCCTCTAGCACCTCCCCGCTTCTATCTTCTATTTTGGAGAGAAAATAAGAAAATCTGAGAATCTGCTCTCAATCCTCCTCTCAGCCCATGTGCGGAAGGCCGTGACGGAAAGAGGTAGACGGGGTCAGGTTGGCTGATGGTGATGGGTGCGATTGGCGCATCAGGGGACAGATTAGCGGTTGACTGTCCTGGGAGCCACAAGCCCAGAGTGCGTGCGGCTGAGCCTGCAGCCCAGTATAGCACAATTCCGCCGTAGCCACACACCGTTAACCATTAACCACTGACCTGTAATCCGCAACCTGCAAACCTGTAACCTGCAACTTAACCAACGTTCGGCGACTCATTTTCCCTTGCTCCGTGCTTTCTGCTCTCTGCTCTGCTCTGCTCTCCTGTGCCTCGGCCATTTTCCACTGCCGATCAGTTACTCGGCCGGCTCCACACCAGGCGTCATCCTCGTCATCTGCACACTCCAGGACTCTGTGTTTAAAGGCCCACGCTGCTGGTTGTTGCTAAGGAAGCTCGCGGTTAACAAGGGAGCAGGTGCAAGGAACGGCAGAGACTCGAGAGAAACAGTGGCAGAAACGGTTGAGACAAGCAACCCTGAGCTAACTATTACAGAGTAATACAGGCTTTATGAGTGAGGCTGGCAGCTGGCCACCATGAAGCTGGGGGCAATAGTAAAAGCACCGACAGAGGATGTTCAGGTCTTTGTCATAATTAAACTTCATGCACCCACTGCCAACGTCCATGGTACATACTCACACGCTAAACTCATTTCTCGGTGCCATAGAGAGCTCATCAAAAGAACTGCCAAAGGAACCCAGACTGCGATACAAACAAATACGAAGGCTACTCCAGCAGCAGGGGAGTTAAGATTATCTAAACTACACACTACTGCAGCTGCTACAACCAAACAAAATCAAAGACAAAGACAAAGACAGTTACAGGTACAGGTACAGATACAGGTACTGACACAGGAAATGGCAGGCCTCGCCGGACCCGGGGAGCAAATATTTGAGCAAACACAACCTCCATTTGACCAAGAAACACCCCAAGAATCTCAAAAAGAAGCTCCAGAAGTGCAAGATTCAAACAACATGCAGAAAACGAAGAGCTCGCAGAGGCGGCCTGAAACCAGAGGGTCGAAAGCCAAAGAAAACAGTGAAGAGAGAAATGAGGGTAACGAGAGACCCAAAGACAAAGACAAAATTAAAAATAAAAACACAGATAAGAAATCGGAGAAAGAGATGGATAAAGTGAAAGGAAAGGAGAAGGAAAATGGGAAGGAGAAGAAGGAGAAGAAGACTGAGGAGGATATTGAAGTCAACGATAATCTGGAGCTAATGGCTCAGAAAGCAAAGAGACTACAAACTATCAAAAATCTGAAGGCGGCCGCTAAAGCCACTGGGCAACCGGCAGACTATTTGCCTCGAATCGCTAACATATTTAGCCCATTGCCCAAGGAAGGGCTGAGCAAACCAACATCAAAAAAAGAAAAACAGCAACGGACCATCACAGATGACGATAAAGAGCAAAATGATGAAATGAGCAGAATCACCCATGTTGAACCTGTTACTGATATGGAGCAGTCCGTCGTGGGTATAAAAACTGCTTCAGGACCCGCTCCAGGAAATCAGTCCCCAGATATAATCCCGGGAGAAGAAAGTGCTAGCTCAGCTACAATCATACCCGACCAAAGCAAATATGTGCCTATTTATCCAAGGGAGTCCCCGAGACATGACCACTCCTCTCCTATGGTACAAACTTCCTCCACCACGGGAAGAAAGCTACAATCAGAGATCGAAGAACTCTCCAAGGAATCTGATTCAGGCATTTATGAAACAGGAGTCTCCATCTCCAGCGAGACAAGTGAGGCAAGTGAGGCAAGCGAAACAAGCAAAGACCAAAAATCAGCTGCAACAACCCCAGAGGTTTCCGACCCCACAGTCCTAAGGAAACTAAGTATATCCGGCCAAGACACCACCCCAAAGAAAAGGCTGGAAAAAAAGAGAACAAGGCACAAAAGGCAATGTAAATCAACATATGATGATACCACCGATCCCGGGAGCAACACGGATCGAATAAAAGAAAGAACTAATCATACACGGAAAAGCTCAACCCCAAAAACTACAAGAGAACCCGATCCTAATTGGCATATCATAGGGGATACTGAAGGGGGTGTCCAACAGCAACATGGAGATAGCGGCGGCATGGGAAAATCAACAGAGCCATCACTGAGTGAAGTGCTAAGCTCCATCAAGCACTTCCACAAAGATGTTAAGATGGACAGTCAAAGGAACCACGCAGCCATACAAAAACTGCAGGGAGCTATCCAAAAAGTGGACAACACCTACTCTGAGATCTCAGACAGAATGGCCTCTGTCAAAACACGTACATAAAATCTTGAATCTGATGTCACTAAGCTCCAAACCCAAGAAAAAGAGCAGGAGGGACTCATTAAAGACTTAATACTAAAAGTCGAAGACCTAGAAAATAGAGGCAGAAGAAACAACGTGTGTTTTCTTGAAATTCCTGAAGGCGCAGAGGGAAACGATCCAAGGGGCTTCATGTCAAATCTTCTAAAAGCAGCCTTCCCCGAACTACAATCCTGGGAGATGGAAAGGGAAATTCAATGCTTTTACCGCTTCCCCTTAACACTTCCTAAACGCACTCACAAGACACCTCAATACCCAAGGGTCATGCTGGTTAATATCGAGAATTTCATTCTACGAGAGGCTATTTATGACATTGCCAGACCTACAAACAAGAGAGAATACAAAGGCTTCACCTTCTTCGCACGTCCAGACTTCGCCCATGCTACGGTAGAACGAAGGTGGAGAATGAGACAATTATTCAGCCCATTTGAGCAAATCGGAGCAATTGTGTTCTTGCAAAACCCAGCGCGTCTGAAAGTAATCTACAAGGGAACAACAAAAAGCTTTATAAGCGTAATCCAGGCAGAGTCCTACTTAAAAAAAATCTCAGAGATCGCCAAGCGAAGCACGGGAAAATAGCAAAATGTATAAAACTCAGGAAAAAGAAAAAGAAGGAATAAAAGACAAAAACGAACAATACCGCCAGCTGTCTAGATCTAGGGGGCACAACTAGAACGGGATGAGTAGAGGGGAAATGTTAAAAATCGTATCCCAATATGCTTTAATATAAGGGTAAGCCTGATGGCAAATAGAACATTTTATTTACATATATGATCCACCCTTTTTTCATCCTATTTTTTTGTACTCACTCATGGCTAGGCCACGGGGCGAGCTGAGGCGCACTGACTTCACGGACACCCACACCTGGGTGCCCCATGACCCAGGAAGTCTCAGTGGGTGGGGGGTGAGGGGGGCAGGGGGTCACAGGGGGTGCTGGGGTGTGGTGAAAGGAGAGGTGGGGGTGGAGGAAGGGGTGGGCGGGAAATTCGGTCTACAGGAAGCAAAAAAGAGCGAACCATATTCAGGAGTAACACTATAGTTACTCTACAACAGATACAATACCAAAACAGGGAAAGGGGAAAAAAAAGTCAGGAGCAACACTATAGTTACGCAACAACAGGTACAACACAAAAGTAGGGAAATAAAAATATTCATGGCCAAGCTAAAAATACTTTCCATCAATATTTGTGGCTTAAATGACTATAAAAAAAGACAGAACACCGCAATAGGTCTCAGATCAACGGGGGCTAACATTGTTTGTCTCCAAGAGCGAACCATAATCAGGAGTAACACTATAGTTACTCTACAACAGATACAATACCAAAACAGGGAAAGGGGAAAAAAAGTCAGGAGCAACACTATAGTTACGCAACAACAGGTACAACACAAAAGTAGGGAAATAAAAATATTCATGGCCAAGCTAAAAATACTTTCCATCAATATTTGTGGCTTAAATGACTATAAAAAAAGACAGAACACCGCAATAGGTCTCAGATCAATGGGGGCTAACAATGTTTGTCTCCAAGAGACTCATGTGGAGGGAACACAGCGACACCTTCTGCAAACACTTGGGTATAAACTGATCACTGCCACAACACAAGCAACTAAGACAGGCGGGGTAGCTATCTTGGCAACAGGTGGGGGGCTCCAATCCATTCAATCTGCAGCCGATAAGTTCGGGAGATGGGCGATCACGGAATGCCAATATGGCGTTGGAAAGAGATTAGCTCCATCTATGGATGCGTCACGGATGATCCTGATTTGCTAGAATTTGTATCTAGTGAACTAACACACTGGCCACTCCCAATAGTAATATGTGGTGATTTCAATCTTAACCTACCCTCAGATTGGTCCCTTGGACCCAACTTTAAATACCAGGGGAGGAAGCCAAAAGTTTTTAGGGCATTTTCAGGCACTTTGCAATACACATGGGCTAACCGATTGTTGGCAATCTAAGTACCCCCAAAAATCAGGGTTTACGTTCTTTTCCCACCCTCATGTGAAATTAGCGAGATTAGACTATGTAATGGTCATCCACCCCATCATAACCAAGTGCCACATAGATAAGCTACCCAGGGTTCTGTCAGACCACAACCCACTAATCTTAAGTATCGACATAGATAAAATTCAACAAGATCAAAACAGCTGGACATTTGCAAGGGCTCTATTATTAAATGAGAAATATTGTCAACTTATGGAGAAGAGGATACCGGAATTTCTGGAAGACAACCTGGGTAGTGCACCTCTAGAAATAGTGTGGGATGCACTCAAAGCCGGAATCAGGGGCGAAACACTTTGATTTTCAATAAGGAACAATCAAGAGTCGAAACAAAAAATAAGAGAACTACAGGGAAAACTGGCAGAAGCAGAGGAAGGGCTTATAAGAGCAGTCAAGGGGGGTATAAATACAGAAGTGGCATCGCGACAGGTGACCATCGCAAGAAATAGACTAACAGAAATAGTCGCGGAAAAAGCAATATGTAAAGCCACAATGTATAAAGAGATAGCATACGAATTAAGCGAGCAAATAGGGCATCATCTTGCTATCCGCACCAGACAACAAAACACTGCAAATACAATCAAAGAGATTAAAGATCATAATAATATTCTTAGGCAAGACCCAGAAGAGATTAGGTTAGAATTTCAGAAATATTATTAAGATTTGTATAAAGAGACCAATAAGGATCAAGAATTAATCAAGGAATATCTAGATCAAGTTATAATGACCCAACTTCCACAAATAGACCAGGATAATCTAGCGGCAACACCTCGGTGGGTAGAAATCTTATTATCCATTAACAGTTTAGCCCCTGGGAAAGCAGCTGGGATGGATGGAATACCTGCAGAATTCTATGTTAAATTCCACAAACTACTAAAAGGAATTTTAACGGACCTAATGATACAAATCTTCCTAGGGGGAAACCACCAAAATCATGGGCACGAGCCAAAATCGTGGTCTTTCCAAAGAAAACCAAGGACCCAACAGAATTGGGATCCTATCGCCCAATTACATTAATTAATTGCAACTTTAAAATCTACGCTAAACTTCTAGCTAGTCAATTAGCTCCAATTATACACAAGATCATATCAGTCCGACAACATGGATTTGTTCCCGGCAGATCCACGACAGATCATGTACAAAGGGTAATTACACTCTTTGACATAGCAGAAGTAACAGGAGACCCTATGGCACTTATACTCTTGAATGCGTAAAAGGCTTTCGATAGGGTCTCCTGGCAATATCTATAGACAGCTATGTCAAAGAGTGAAATAGGGGAACAATTCCTAAACGCCATACGTAGCTTATATCATAACCCAGAAGCGGTTGTCATGATAAACAGCGGTATGTTGGGCAAGATTGATGTGACCAAAGGGACGAGGCAGGGGTGTCCGTGCTCCCCCTTATTGTTTGCGATATTTATCGATCCATTTATTCGCAAGCTTGAGACCAATCAGAATATAGCACCCATTAAAACCCCAAATGGAATTACCAAGACTTTTGCATACGCGGATGACATCGCGATCGCCACAAGTAACTCCAACGAAGCCGTCAGAATAATGGAAGAAGAGTCTAGAAGCTTTGGAGAGATCTCTGGGTACAAATTAAATCAGTGCAAAACTCAGATAATTATAAATAATAAAACAAACTACAAAGATGAAAGGATAGTAGAAAACGCTGTATATCTGGGTGTCGATATTACCTCCAATTTAGATCAACTAGTGAAAATAATATAGACCCACTCTTGAAACAAACAACGAGGAATCTTAGTAAATTACATAATCTACATCTAACCTTAATAGGTAGATGTAATGTTATTAAAATGATCTTTTTTCCGAAATGTTTATATTTTTTTAGAACTAAATGCCTAAATTTTGACCAACAAATATTCAAGGAAGTAGATAATATATTCTCTCGCTTTATTTGGGGATATGAAAGATCGAGCAGAGCCTACAAATATATCTCACTCCCGAGAGATAGAGGGGGTTTGGCTGTCCCTAATCTCAAGGTCTACTGGTGGGCTTCACTACTGAAATATAGTAAGGTCCTACTGGCCCCAAATAGGAATCTGGCACAAGAGGGGGGGAGTTCCAACTCCACCAGAACTTATTCTTGGAACCGAAGCAGGCGAACATTTGTGGCGACTGACCTACGATAATCACTTCAAAAAAGTCGGTTTCAAAACACTAGCCGGCATCTACAATGCCTGGAAACATATTCACAAACTGTTCGGAATTGGAAGGTATTCCTATTACACGAGCCTCTGTAGAAACAACAACCTACCAGAGATATTCAATGACATATGTTTGAAAAGATGGGCTAACTCAGGGATCACCCGATGTGGTGCCTTCTTTTCACCTACAGGCTTCAAGTCATTCGAAGAATTAAATAATTAGTATGGGTTAGAACACAGAGATTTCTTCGAATATCTGCAAATCGGAGACTTTTTAATGAAAAAAGGGGGGGAGGGGAGAGCAGAGTTTCAGAAAATTCAGACAATCGATGCAATCAACCGAAACAGCACAGTCAAAATTGGGGAAATATATAATAATTTAGTTTCTACACTGCCAGATTATATGGATAAACACACCCTAAAATGGCAAAATAAATTAAATATAAATGAGGATATAATTCAGCGGGCATTCCTGCTCTCGCAATCGCTACTAATGTCACCCAAACTACAAGTACAATATTATAAAACCTTTTTTCAATTATATTATATACCATATTAAATAGCTAAATGGAGTACTGGCAAAGGTACCCAGTGTTCTAGATGTTCATTACAGGAGGCTGATATAATACATATATTCGCCACATGTGACATGCTAAGTCTCATTAGATGTGAAATCTCTACCTTTCTATCAGGAATCTGAAATTCAAGAATTGAAATCTCAATAGGGGAAATAATGCTAGGAGTTGGCGGGGGTATTTCAGAAACTCATCTTCATTTCCATGGCTGTTTACAGAATTTGTTTAGCATCTAGGAGGTTGGACGCAAACCCTCCGACCTTCCAGCAATGGTGGGCAAGACTCCTAGCCACATATACCTTAGAGATAGCTATATATAGGAGGAAAGGATTAAAAAGGAAAAAAAAGGGCTTTGAAATTTGGGATCCCCTTATACAGTGGTTGCAACACCATGAATCATAAAGTATAATGTCTTATCTCTGAAATGATATTGGATGTGACTGCAATATGAGGTAATATGTTGGTGATACCTGACTATTTATCTAGAAGATGTATTCTCTTTTTCTTTTTTCTCAAATATAATTTGAAAAATGTGACCGGATGGGTGGGTGGTAGGGGGGAGGGGTCGAGGAGGAGGGACGTTTTGTTGTTGTAAAAAGACCTAAAAGAGAAGTGTGGCTCACTGGAGAAGTGTGGCTCACTAGTTAGAGGAGGCAGACCTGGAAGCAGAGGTCAGCCCGGGACCAGGGTTCAATTCTCGGCTCGGCGGGGTCTTGAGTCCTAAAAAAATGTCCATGGACTCCACAATTCTCGCTCCGGTGCCTACTCGATTCACGGGTTCACACTCTGCGACTCTGGGCAATAGCTTGCTTAATCTCCACAATGGCCCCTCGCAGTGGGATGCCTGGCTTTCACCTTGCGGATACCCTGCCGGGGTTATCTCACAGGGGAATACCAGGACGGGTTCCCTAAGCAAGCGCTTAGAAACCGCTCGGTGATTTGCGCTATATAAATTCCTGTACAGTTACAGTTACAGTTACCTCAATAAAGAATTATTTAAAAAAAAAACAATGTGCCCCGGAGCCTCTCGTGGGCTCTCAACAACAATGTGCCCCGGAGCCTCTCGTGGGCTCTAAGAAATGCATGCCCAGACGTTGGAGTCCAGCTCGGGGGACTCTAAAACAATGTGCCCCCAAAAACGAGGCTAGTACTACTGGGGGGGGGGCACCTGCAATGTGCCCTGACGCCCCCCTCTTTGCCAAGGAACCCAGGCCCCACTTCCCGGGTCTGTCGTCAGGTGGCAGGAGGCTCTTCTCTTGGCTGTTGGGTTGCACTCAGGACTCTCTCGGCAGGCGGCGTGGACAGCTGGCCTTACGTGTGGAGCCGGCGAGGCTCCAAGCTGCTGCCTCCTCTTCCGGACTGATTTCAGTCTCCACCCACATCCCGGGCAGGAGTGCCTGACTTCAGGTCCGGGCTGTCCCCGACACTCCTGGGCTGCGGCGGTGACACAGGAAGGCACACAAGGGGTAGGCTCCCTCCGCTTTAAATATACCCCGCGGGGTAGGCACCCGCGAGAGAATAAAACACGGGTTAGGCTCCCGTTTAAAAAGGAGGACAAATAACGGCCAGAATGCAGGGTGGCACCTGCTAGTTACACACGGAGGGGTGGATCCTCAGGCAGGGGGATCCCTCTCCACAGGGCTGCAGCCTCAACGCTGCGCAGCTCACACTTTCCTGGGGGAACAACCTAAGAAAGGTAGCCCAGTGCTTCCAGGCGCTGGAAAGTCCAAAATCCAGGGAAGGTCTCCTTAGTAAGGCGGGGGGGCGAGGCTGGGCCCAGAGGCCAGCTCACAGGGTCCTCCAGGCAGGGAGGCAGTCCCAGTGGCGGTCCTCCTTGCGCCCAGCAGCAGCAGGCCCCCTCCAAGTTAGGATCAGGAAGAGAGAGAACATTTGGTAAGGGGTCACAGCTCCTTTTTATACACCTAACTCCTTTGTCTATGTCTGCAGGGTTGGGGGAAAATCAGTCGCAGCTGGTTTTGGAGCACTCTGATGTGCTCAGCCCCTCTCTTCATTCACCAGTCAGGCTAGGGTCATCAGTCGCACCACAGGGGACGGAGCCAGCATTGTGTGGGGAAAGCCCAGCCCTATTCAGGTCCCAGGTGCACTCCTCCCTCACATCACTCATGCAGATCTCTCCACTCACCACCGGGACAGACCCATCCTGACTCCTGGAGCCAGGCTCACCAGGCAGCTCCAGCCAATCACAAGCCATAAATTACACAGACATGCCAAATTCTAGAAGTGGCACTTCCACACTAGACACAATAACGCCGCACGCATCATTGCACATACCAAACTCGCACCTGCTCTCCCCATGCATCAGGAACTACCAGGGACACATACATTCCCCATGCATTCCTATGGGAGGGCAGGCCAACCTCACTACATGCACACACTTTACCCTGGGCCAAGTCCAACATGAATTTAGCTGGGATGAGTTGTGTCATCTTGTGTTGGAAGGCAACCAAAATAGTGCTTTGGAACATGAGAAGGACTGGGTTGCAGAAAATAACATCTACGGTGTGTCCTGCAATGTGTGTGGTGGGTGAATTTGCTTCTGTAAGTTGAGTGTGTCTAGGCCAGTGAGGATCTTTCCTGGGGTGCGGCATATTATGTTTGTCAACCTATGAGTTCCATTTTCCTAGGATACATTGACTTGAATATTGTGTAATAGAGCTTGAGACTGTTTTTATAAAATGTTTGGGAAAGTAGAATTGCTAGGGGATGGTCTGTAAAGAAGGAGAAAGTTACATGAAAATGGTGCGGCAGGGTTGTATCTGTAATTTAAACCTTTGGTTAATTAGAACAACAACGACAATAACTCCACAACCCTGATCGATAACCTCGCCAACCTCTGACTGAAACAACTCGTCACAACGCCCACCCACTCCGCCGGCCACACTCTCGACCCGTCTTCTCCGCAAGCCCGCACGTCTCCATCAGTCACACCACCGAACTCCTCTGGACTAACCACCAATGCATCTACTTCGCCTTCCAGAAGCCCACCACACACCACCGCACCCAACAGATCCCTCGTCGCTGCTGTAGGAAAATCACTGAAGACCAACTACATGCAAACCTCGCTCTCAGCCCACCCACCGAACCCTCCAACACCGACGATGCTGCCCACAGCCTCAGACCACTGGTTCGAGGACTGCGCCAACACCCTCGCCCCGCTGAAGAACCCCCCCACAGAGACACCAGCAAGAGGGCCAGCTGGTTCACCCCAGACCTCCTAGCTTCCAAGCAAGCCTGCCGGAAACTAGAGAAGAAATGGCACAGTGAACAAACTCCGGACAGCCACACAGCACACAAGGACGCCATCTGCAACCACCACCACCTCATCAGGGTGGCCAAGAGGATCTCCTTCAAAGACCGCCTCGACCACAAAGCACACAATAGCAAGGAGCAGTTCAACATCGTGAAGGAACTCTCCAACCCCAGCTCCAACACCAACGACATCCCGCCGTCGCAAGCCCTGTACGACTCCCTCGCCACCTTCTTCCACCGCAAGATAACAGATATCCATGAGAGCTTCAACACCCAGACAGCCCCAACAGACAGCAACACAAGAGACTCTACACCCACCATCGACCCCAACCCCTTGCTTGCCTGGGCCAGCGTGAGCATCGATGACACCATCAAGACTATGTGCACAATCCACTCTGACTCTCCGTCAGACCCATTCTCGCACCACGTCTTCAACAGAGCAAGCAGCTCCATCGCACCCCACGTGCTCAACGTCATCAATCTCTCCCTCGAGACCACGACCTACCCAGAGATCTGGAAACACGCTGAGATCAACGCCCTACTCAAAAAACCTAAGGCAGACCCAAGAGACCTCAAGAACTTCTGGTCCATCTCTCTGCTCCCCTTCCTGGCCACGGTCATCGAGAAAACCGTCAACAGACAGCTAACCCGATACCTCAAAGTAAACAGAATCCTGGACTGTTCCCAGTTAGGGTTCTGCAGCAACCACAGCACCGAGATTGCCCCCATTGCCACCACCAATGACATCCGGACCCTGCTGGACAATGGCGAGACCGCAGCACTCATCCTCCTAGACCTCTCTGACACCTTCGACACCGTCTGCCACCGCACACTACGCGCACTCCTCCACGCCGCAGAGATCCGAGGCAAGGCTCTGGATTGGACACCTCCTTCCTCTCCAGCAGAACCCAGAGCGTCCGCCCCCCATTCCGTTCCAAAGCCTCCGAGATCATCTGCGGCATACCCCTGGGTTCCTCCCTCAGCCCGACGCTGTTCAACATTTACATGGCCCCACACGTAGCCCGACAGCACGACCTCAACATAATCTCCTACGCCAACGACACTCATCTGACCCTCTCCCTCACTAAGGATCCAATCACCGCCAAAGCCAGCCTCCACGAAGGAATGAAGGCCGTCGCAGACTGGATGAAGACCAGCCGCCTGAAGCTGAACTCGGACAAGATGGAGGTTCTCATCCTCGGCTCAAACCCTTCAGCCTGGGACGATTCCTGGTGGCCGATGGCACCGGGGGCATCCCCGACACCCACCGACCATGCACCCAACCTGGGAATCATCCTCAACGCAATGCTCTCAATGACCAAGCAAGTCAACGCCGTCTCCTCCTCCTGCTTGAACACCCTCCGTATGCTCCGCAAGATCTATAGAGGGATCCCGACAGATACAAGAAAGACAGTCACCCAGGCCCTTGTCAGCAGCAGACTCGACTACGGAAATGCCCTCTACGCGGGAGCCCCGATTAAGCTCATCAAACGACTACAACGCATCCAAAACGCCTCGGCACGAATGATCCTCGAAGGAACCACGCAACCGCCAAATCACCCCCCCACCTGAGAAACCTGCACTGGCTCCCCATCAACAAGAGGATATCCTTCAAGCTCCTCACCCATGCATACAAGGCACTCCACAAGACCGGCCCAGCCTATCTCAATAGATGGCTCTTCTTCTACATCCCCAACCGCCAGCTATGCTCCGCCGACCTCTCACTCGCCACAGTCCCGTGCATCCGAAGAACAACCTCCAGGGGGAGATCCTTCTCCCACCTCGCCGCCAAGACATGGAACACCCTCTCACTGAGCCTACGACAGACCTAAGACCTGCTGACCTACAGGAGGATACTCAAGACCTGGCTGTTCGATCAGTAGCGCCCCCCCCAGCTCCTTGAGACCCTCGCGGGTATGTAGTGCGCTTTACAAATGATTGATTGAAATTGATTGATTGATTGAAATTAGGGCTTTGGGTGGTATTACGGGAAAACACCAGGTGATTCATATTCCCTCATTATGAGCTGCAAGTTTCTAATGTGATGCATACTCCTCACCTCTAAACACCAGTACAATGCTATAACATCTTGCCATTACATTCTATTATAAGTTAATCACCATGGGAAACACCCATGCAGACCCATTTTTGGGGGGGAATCAGGTTATGCACATAATTCCCTATTGTGTCAGGATTCACGCTTCTACTTGCCACCTGCACTGAGCAGGAGGTAAATGGTAGCAGGGAGCTGGTGTGGGGTGAGAGGAAGGGGTTGAGGATAGAGAGGGTAGCAGTTGGCGGGGCAGGATGGAGCAAGGCAACAGCTAGAGTTGCTCCCCTCACCCTTCACTTATTCCCACAGCCTTTCCCCAATCCCGATGCAATGTTACCATCTTGATTTTCTGATTGGTAAAATTGGCCGCAGTGTTCTGTATTGCTCCGTATTTCGCATTATCTGATTTGTAATTTGGGCCGTTGTGACTTAGCAGAAGCACAAGATAGTTCTAGTCAGTTATGCCTCTGATTTGCAAAAACTTGCTCAAAATGCTTTCAAATGAGCCTTTTTTTGTGGATAGTTTTCTGTGGAGAGCTACCTTAGATTGATGATATATATGGATAGGATATTTTGGAAAAGTATCACAATTATTCTTTATTTAATGCTTTGTGTACAGTGGAGAGACTTTTAACTCTTTCTGTTATTAGGATGTATCCATTGTGCGATTATAGTTTTTCGGCATATAATGCGAATTAAAGCATCATTTGACAGATCAGCCATATGCTTAATAAGGATGCTCACCTCACACAAATATTTTGTTTCTTCGTAACATTCCCCTGTGATAACCTTAGGGTTTAATTCATATAGGGTAGGCCTTAAAAGTATGTTGATGTTTTTATGTGTGACATAGCATTTATATTATTGCTTTTTCTACATGACTACATACATCGTTGTTAATATTTGCAAAGCAGGTTGGCAGCAGATATTGAAAGGCACTACCCTCTTACTCTGATATTAAAATCGCTAAATGGCTGCAAATGCAGCAAAATGTTGTGGTTGTCTCTTTATGTGCTTTTAAATGGTGAGATAAAGATAATTTTTGTGTGTTTCAACTTACCATTCTCTGTGCTTTACTTTGATTACAACTGACTATTGTCAATGCGCAAACCCATGCGTAAATTTCCCCCTGGCATGCTGGCACCGGAGCAGGAGCTGTGTAGCCCCTACTGAGCTTTAGTGCTCCCCACTGGACCTGTCTCTCAATTTCAGTAAACTAAGTGACAAAAGTACTCAAGGAAAGACCAACGCATTTCTGGTAAAGAATGACAAACAAGGATCTTCATTTTAAGATTTACTTCAAGAATTAAAATACAGAAATGCACAAGCTGGGCCATCAATGTTAAATCAATAGGCATGATATTCAATATATAGTACAGCAAACATCAGTAGAGTTCTAATCAATGTTTAGCATAGATTAGCCTTCACAGAGTGGTGAATGGTCTCCTCCTAACGTAGAGAAATCTCTCCTTTTTATAGGCCTTTAGACAGAAGCTTCATACATTTACTACATTATAGCACATGTTTCACATGCTCATAATCAATGGCAATAAGGCAAAGAGCAACAATTGTTAACAAAATATATTAGATAATTTTCTCAATATTCAAATGCATAGAGTTCAAGTATTCGCTCATCTACGCTCAGTACATGAAATGTTACATATAGGCTTTCCTGTTTTCAGTTTCCATTTTTGGTAAATTCTGGTGGGGTTTTATCAGTTTTTTCAATACCTTAAAAAACAGTGGTTATCAGTGGTTACATATTTTCGCGCCATTGAAAACAACAGAAACAGTGTTTTTCCAGTGTTTATGGAATTTTAATTTAATTGGAATTATTGCTTGCTTTCTGCACTGATGAGGTATGGGAGATCCAAATAAATTTTTACTGCACCAGAACGGATTACAAAGTCAATAGCATTCTTCATTAACTCTGAAGATTGTAAAGATGCTTCCAGCACACCCTCTAGCAAGTGACAAGGATCTCTTACAGGGAAGCACTTTAGCTCAGGTATTGATTTAGACAGACCAGCATACAGCTTTTTCTTATACATAGCTGAATTACTGCAAATACAAACAATATCACTCCAAACTTTATTGAACTTGGTCGGAATTTTTTTCAGCAGCATTCTAAGCGGCACTGCGTTGATTTTTTACCAAAAGTCTGGTGTCATGTTTTCACCACTATCTCAGTTGCTTGGTGACAACATTCTTTTCAAATATACCTGTCACTACATCTTGCATTGAATGTTTAAAGATTGGGGTGTGTGACAGCTCACTTGCAATCAACACTGACTCGCTAGAAAAAGGGGCTGATGTATCAAAGGATTTCACCCATTCTCTGTCTGTGGGTAAATGTGATGGTACATATTAGGAAAGTTTCTTATGAAACCAGCCTTTTTACCTATCAGTGAAACCAAATGTAGCCAAAATATCAAATATGATTTCGATATATCCAGATTCTCTACAGTTAATAAAATAACTAAATAAGTCCTAAAACATGCTTCTAAACACTGCGTCTTTAGACCTAAGACCACAAACCTGAAAAAAGCAGAATGAAGAAGAGACAATGTTTTAGTGACAACCCCAAACAAGAAAACTCAAGCAGAATAATGTTAGAACAGTGTTTTTTGATGCTACCTTGTATAACAAAATTACATTGTATTGTCCTCTTCAGGAAGACATAGAAATGATTCTTTCACTCACCTTTGCCTTTCTTTGAATGACACTTAGTTTGTGGTTGCAAAGGTGTTTTTTCAGTGTTTATATGTTTACACCGGTGATGGCTATTTTCCTTTCGGTGGGTTTTTATCAGTTATTATAGGTTTAAACCTAAAACCAGATAGCCTAGTAACATAGTATGGTATTCAGACTGGGACAGTTGCTCTGTCCTTGAGAAAGTACACTCTGCTTACGTAGTCACAGTACCACTCAGATAACTGATAGAAATATGATTCACTTTGGCGCTGGAAGTGAAGAGATCCACCTCAACCAGTTTTCATTTGTCCTGCTAGCAGCTGCTGAACTTTGAAAGAGGTGGAGCATAATTTTCCTCCTCAAATTAGACCGAGCAAAAGTGCAAGACACCTTACTTTCAGAGGGTCCAGGAGTGTTTTCGCCTTTGAGGGAACGCAAACTTCAAAATAAGTGCCAGTTGGTGCATTTTACAACACATTTGAGTTACCCAGGCCTCCATGAGCAGTTATCACATTTAGGGCCTGCCTCGTGCATAACATGACTAAACATCACCCAATTCTCTACTTGCTGGCTTTGTTTCCACTGATAGCCACGGTCCCTTCACTTGTCACAAAGCACCTGTAAACACCCTCGAACCTAATTAGACAACTTGCACATAAGTGTATTCTGCCACAGATAGCGTTAAGAAGGTTTCACTGTCTTGCAGATAATCTCCTACCAGTTCCCCATACCCTCTGAGTCATAAAACAATCATGCACATGCCTACACACAACCAATTAATAAAAGTCACATGCACACCCGAGACCAAGCTAACTCACACCTATTTATAAACACACTCACTCATTCATAACTCACATCTATTCAGAAAACACACATTCACATACCTCGCAGTCCGTAGCCTGCAGCCTTAATCGTCCACCTACAGCAACACAAACAGTAAGGACAGTCACTGACCGCATGCACACTAACAAAAGGGGCCACTCTGACAGCGCTAGGCGCACTGAGGAGACAATGCCCTCACACACTCGGGAGATGGCAAAAGTGCAATATATAAAACAAATGTTACCAAGCGAGGAGATAAAATGTGGAGTGAATGTTCTATATGCGTCAGGACATTTGATTACACCAGTTTTACTAGACAAAATGCTGGTATTTAAATCTATATTCCTCTATTCACCCGAACCTTAAACCTGGGCTACTATGCTGAAGGCTTTCAATACTATGAGGCGGGAACTCCAATCCCATTTGAAAAGAGAAATGTCAAATCATACAAACAGTTTATCTGGTAAAATACCCCAAGACAATACCAGTGCAGTACACTTAAAATGGCCGCTGGTTTCTCCACGAGCCCGGGTACATCACGTCCAGGGCAGGAGGCACATTCTTGTCATATTTGAAAGCATTTCATTGGCGGATGGTGGCTCCTGCACCCCAATGCATCAACAACCAAAAACATGGCAGCAGCAGACACCAACGGCAAGCAAAAAAGGAGGGTCTAGGCCCGGGAAACAGCGAGGCCTTTTGGTTGATTTTCAGACTAGCCCTCCAACGATGCCCTCACTGCCCCTATTTACAGGAGACTTAGCTGTTGACATGTATGGACAGACTTCTGACTCCAGATATGTGTGCAACAGTTGCATTGAAGTTAAGTCAGATTATCAGGAGCAGCTAAACGTTGCATCAGCTGGTATCAGCTGTTGCAGGCGGTGGGGGCATACCAGTGTGGATGACATATGGCTCAGAGTTTCCCATGCTAAGCCAGTGTTCTTTGTGAAACTTTCAGTGGATTTGAGGCGAGTCCCCCTTTCCGTGCTACAGTCACGGCGCGTGGGGGGGAGCAGGGTGTTAAATATAAAAAGGAAAATGTACTAACCTCACAGCCGGTCCGCGCCACCTCTGATCCCCTTGGCGCCTTCACGTCAGCACTGGAATGGACTGGCAGCCCCTCTCAGCCAATCCTGGCGCTGCCAGCAGAGCCAGGATTGGCTTAGGCACGGTTATTCTTTGCCCGCTGCCTGCCCATTAGGATACCGAAAGGCTCCTACTGGGCATGCGCAAACAAGTGAAAACACAAGTGCTCATGACTGGGCACGGGCAAAAAATTTGCCCTCCGTCCCCACTCATGTGCACTTGTGTTGTGCTGCTGCCTGTTTCCCCCCACTGGTCTGACAATCATGTCAGTCAACATGATGCCAGACCGCCCACCCCTTCAGACTCTGAAGGGGGTGGGCGTTCATGCTGACTGACATGATTGTCAGTTCTCCCTCAGTGTCTTTGAACTTAAGTAAACGGATTCAGTTTACTTAAGTTCAAAGACGCCGAGGGAGCTGCGGGCGGTTGGGCTACGCCCCCACGCCCCAATGGACGCGCCTGTGTAACCTGATCCGCCTCTAAGCCTACACAATCATGAACCCCTAAACCTCAAAATTAAGGGCAATTTATCCGTCAACCACTGAGGTACCTGCTAGGAAATCCGCCTGAGTGGATGTCGCGCAGATCATCCTGACATGCTGGATTGGTTCGCAGCAGCCTAACTACTGTAGACCGTGCACTCAGATGGCATTCTCTCTTGCTCAGCTGGGAGTGTCTGCCTGATCGCGGAGCAGCTGACTTGATGGAGGTCCCCCCCAGTAGCCATGAAAATTTCCCTGGAAACCCCTGTGCTCCTCCGGGCTGAGGAGGTGGAGGTGTCGAACTCTGTGGCCCAGGGGCACATGGGTGGTGGTGCAGAGCTTATGCTGCCAGCCAGCACCACCAGCCATGGGGGTGCAAGCCAAGGTGGCTGTTGTTAGCCATGCAGCTGGAGGACGCATAGTGGCACACAAGAGGTTAGGAGCAGCAGGCACAGGGGAACTGGCATCCTCGCGTTTGAGGCCCATCCACAGCATATGGAGGCAGCAATTGGGAAGAATCACCAGTCCATCATCCTTCCTACCCCCAGGCCTCAGGATATATCTTGACGGACTCTGGCAATGATCTTAGGGGTCAGACCACCAGGATGAGGACTGCTGGAGTCCGAGGGGTCTCTACACGGGATCCCGGCTAGGGCAGTCATGATGCAATAGATGGGTGCCCAAGTATCGTTCCAGACATTGTGATCTACATGGAGTGCCCCGCACTGACTACGCTGCTGGGGCCCATGGGCTGCAGGACCGACAATCCACCCTCATGCCTAACTGTTCACCTCTCCTGATCCGTCAGTGACCAGGATACGAGGACAGCTGGGTGGGGTGTGATCCTGGGAGTTGGAGCTAGCCATCACCCCACTCCCTTAAGAATCAGAGTTCTGCTCAAGACCTAGCCTAATTGCTACGGAACTACACTCACTGGCAATGGGCCACATCTTGACCCGAAGTGCTGCTCGCGTCCTCCCTTCCCACATCTGGCATGGAAGGTTGACAAAACAGTTATCTTCCCACACACCAGGTGCTGGACTTGCACCAGCGCCCTCATCAGGTGCGTGTTTAAGCCCATGCAAGATGCCTAGATCAATCGGCACATTGTGCTCTCTGACTGTTAAATCATGGCGCTGCGGTCTTTAGCTGAATGCTGCCTCTGGGCAGTGTGGCCTGCTTTTTGAATCAATATACTCGAACTTGACCGTCAGGCCTACCTCCTCTAGCACCACTGATCACAACGCAACTCTCCTAAAGACACTAACATGGCACTCACTAAATCGACCAATCTGGCTTCTCAACAAGGTGGGGAACTGTCTCAACATAGCCAATCTGATGGCTCTTCCACCTATACTGTTGAGAAATGTGTCCTTCCTAAACACTTAGCACCCTCATCGGACAAACTAGATGCGATATTCCAGGAAATTCACGACTTCAGATCTGCATTTAAACACTGCATTGGCGCCTTGTCTGCAGATTTTAGAATTCTAAGTGATGATCATTGCAACCTTTCAGAAAAAGTGACAGCAGCTGAAACCACGCTGTCTACATTGTCCCCACTGCAAGCTTTGCATTTCACAACAATCTCTGAAATTCAAAAGCAGCTCATTGTCCTAGATAAGGGGGCTGAGGTTGCGGAAGGCCACGCACATCACAATAATGTGCATATCATAGGCATGCCAGAGGGTGTGGAGAGCTTTAGCACAATGTTATTCATTTAACAATGACTCCAGACATCAATGGCTCCCCAGGGGCTCTTTTACCTTGTTTGCTATGGAGCATGCCGACCAGGCGCCTCTTCCTGAGTCACCGCCGCACCCCATGATTGTGCAGATTCTTAATTTACAGGGCACCGATAATGATGGCTAATGCCACAGGGTTATTGGTTCCAGATTATACCTTGGAAGTGCAAAGACACAGCGCTTCCTTCATGGCATTCAAAAGATAGTTCGCATTGAGGGTCTCACCTTCGCTTTGATGTATCTGGCGCAATTGAAAGTCCTGCATAACCAGAAATCCATATTCTTTGATTCTCCAAATGCTACAATGGACTGGCTGGAGCAGCATTATTCAAACATGAAACAGCCTCCTCCCACGGAACGTCTTCAGAGGAAACCACATGCACCTTCTCACTATCCTAGACGTGAATCGACACACAAGGCAACCTCCATAGTGGCACCATCCCCGCAGCAAGCCTTGGAAGGCAAGAGGGATGTCCTGGCAACAATGTCCTCAATGGGTTCACAGTATCAATGACCGTCTTCCAGCTCCCCAGTCAGTGCTGACTTGGACTCAGAATCAAATGCAAGCTGGCACTTTTCCCCACTGTGACACCACAAACTGCTGATATATTGGACTGACCCTGTTGTAGATTCAGCTTGTCTTGTTGTTCCCACTGCTTTGCCTGGCAGCTGGTTCAGATAACTCCTCTACTGTGCTCCTCCCCCCTTTCATTGTTTGTATCTCCCCTTTTCCCAAACTTTTCTATATCTCTCATAGCTAGCCTGAGGGGAGACACAGGAGGTGGCCCAATGATGGTAGTCTGTGTCTACAAGCCTGGGGCCTGTTCTCCATCTTGTGGCTTATATCAGCTATTCACTGCCTGTTTCTACTTCACCAATAATCCTTACACACATAATATATATGAAGCACAGCTATGCGGGTAGATTTACTTTGGTCTAGCCTTTATAGCAATAAAGGATCTCTTTTGACCGTTTGGGTCTTTTTTGGTTTCTTCCTAAACATTTCTTGTTCCATCTAAGGGCACTTTTTTTGTTTTTCGGAGTTCTCTGGTATTTTGGAACCTATCAACCATGTATCTTTTTATGTGCACTATCTTTTCCAGGTGAGGTTGGTTTTGAAAACTGTGTGTTTTTAAAAATGTATTGATGCGTAGGGGAGCATGTTTCTAATTGTGTTATTCTTGCTTTATAGTGTGTTCGGAGCTGCTGTACATGAATTATGTAGATTTTGGATCCAGGCTATATCCAGACAACATCAGTGAAAACACCCATTGTTGCCTAGTCTTCCCCACCCTAATGCTCTTTTCATAGATTTACATTTTAAGTGCCCTGAGGAAGGTGATGGCTACTTGCTAGCCCAGCACCGAAACGCGGGACGGCCCCTTGCAAGACACAAACGATTGGGCTACAAACCTGGCACTAGTTCATATTTAGAAGGGAATATATACACCTGACAGGTCTCACTGGACCACTGTCAGAACCTTTACAGAGTGAACTTAGTAAAAGTAAAACATATCATAAACGTACAACCAGTAATCACAGGTAACCACTGTACGCAGCCTGTAATATAAACCACATTATGCACAGTATCACATTAGGCGAGAATCACATTCTGCACCAACCTCACCAGCATAAACTCATTATGCAATCCTCTCATTAGTCTAAACGCATTAAACCCTAACCTCCTAAGCATAACTCACATTAGGAAATAATCTCACTAGCATAAACACATTACGCACATAATCTTGTCCCTCAATGCATTTAGACGCATGAATCACAGTAAAGCATCACATTTCCTAACATCGTAGAAATCACTGACCCCCTGGTCAACTGGCCTTTTCTAAGGGGCTCAACTGCCCTGCGTCCAGAATGT
Organism: Lissotriton helveticus; assembly: GCF_964261635.1. Taxonomy (NCBI): domain Eukaryota; kingdom Metazoa; phylum Chordata; class Amphibia; order Caudata; family Salamandridae; genus Lissotriton; species Lissotriton helveticus. The sequence continues at coordinate 871,451,188 of NC_136061.1, read as the reverse complement.
CAGGGCTGCTGCCTAGGCAGCGATATCCAGAAGCGTGTCATTGCGCTAGGCCGAGGAGTGCATCTCTTTCCTTTCCCCAAAACATGCCCCCAAAGAACTGTGGTCTAAATGTTGCAGCTGCCCGATACTTGTTGGGCAGCTGTGAAGCAAATGAAGGACCTGGCACCACTGTGTCACTACTGTCCCCCGCAGAGACTCCTGAATCAATTATGCAAAACGGTGCAGCTGCCCGCGCTGGTGCGGCGCAGCTGTGACTCAATGCTAGGCCCTGGCACAACTGTGCCACCGGGGGCCTCACTGGGCTCTCAAGACATGCCACCCTTGTTGAGACGGCCCACTCTCTTGCAGGACCCCCCAGGCGCCAACAATGCACCTCAATCTGCCCCCAAAGAACTGTGGCCCTCTGGGGCTCTCTGACTCACGAAGGAAACTAGGTAGGGGGGCATGGGCACCTCTGGGCCCTCGACAGCCTTGGACCCCCTCGTTGGAGCGGCCCACTCTCAGTCAGGCCGCTCAGCCTCTGTGCCCCCAACAGGCACTAACACGCCAAGCTGTTACTCACCAGCTCTTCTGGCTCCCTTGCGCTGGATTCTCTCTCTCTCTCTCCTTCACCTGGACCCCCTCCTGGGGCCCAGGACTTCTCATTTCCTTGACTGCCACCACAGGGCTCTCCCTCATGCATGGGAGCCCCGCGTCACCACTTCGCTCTGGCATCTTCTAACCAGTGCGGCGTATGCTGGACTTCCCTCGCAAAATCGGAAGTCTTCTTTCCGGCTCAGATGCCGGGTGGGAACCGGCAAAGGAAGATAACGTGGGGTGGGCACCCGCAATATCAGTTAACAAGGCGGCCATGTGGGGTGGGAACCGACTATTTAAATATAACATTAAGCGTGGTGGGCACCCGCCGCTCTTTCCTCTAGCCGGGGGGGATTCCCCACATCGGGATTCCCTCAGGACGATTGTAGCTCCAAAGCCCTTGTGCTCCTTTGCTGGGAGAATAAGTAAAATAAAGTGCTGGCACTGCGCTAGAAGTAAAGTCCTGCAGCCAAAAACACCAGTCTTTAGGTGAAGGGGCAAAGCAGGGTCCAGGGAGGCAAGCCCTCCTGGCAGCCCCCCCCTAGGCCCCCCGCAGCAGCACGCCCTGTGATAAAAAACAGAGCATTTTCATGGAGTCACAGCCCCTATATTTATATCACGGTACATAAGGGGGTGGTGATGGACGGAGCATCAGAACCAATCAAACTTTCACACCCAGTCAACAGATCTGGGTTTAATCCATCACCGTTCTTTAGCCCACTCTGCCACCCCAGTTCAGACATGGCCATATGCAAATCAATCTGACCCTGTGCCTCATGGGAACAGTCCAGCCTGAACTGCCAAGCCATGCCTTCCCTGGACCAGAAACAAGCTTCCTAGGACCGGTTTCTGGCATTTCAGCCGTCTTCAGCCAGGCTTGCTAGAATCCAGTGGCAAAGTGAGCAAGGGACTCACGTCTGAGCATACCTTGCCAATTTATGGCGAACAAAGCGTTACAAAAGGGGGTGGTGATGGATGGAGCATCTGAACCAATCAAACACTCACACCCAGTCAACAGATCTGGGTTTAATCCATCACCGTTCTTTAGCCCACTCTGCCACCCCAGTTCAGACATGGCCATATGCAAATCAGTCTGTCCCTGTGCCTCATGGGAACAGTCCAGTCTGAACTGCCAAGTCATGCCTTCCCTGGACCGGAAACAAGCTTCCTAGAACCGGTTTCGGGCATTTCAGCCGTCTTCAGCCAGGCTTGCTTGAATCCAGTGGCAAAGTGAGAAAGGGACTCACGTCTGAGCATACCCTGCCAACTTATGGCGAACAAAGCGGTAAGAAAGGGGCTAGTGATGGACGGAGCATCTGAACCAATCAAACACTCACACCCAGTTAACAGATCTGGGTTTAATCCATCACCGTTCTTTAGCCCACTCCGCCACCAAAGTTCAGACATGGCCATATGCAAATCAGTCTGACCCTGTGCCTCATGGGAACAGTCCAGCCCGAACTGCCAAGCCATGCCTTCCCTGGACCGGAAACAAGCTTCCTAGGACCGGTTTCTGGCATTTCAGCCATCTTCAGCCAGGCTTGCTTGAATCCAGTGGCAAAGTGAGCAAGGGACTCACGTCTGAGCATACCCTGCCAACTTATCAACAACATTTGTAGACCACGCAACTCACCCGCTAGGGTCTCAAGACGCTGGGGGGAGGGGGGAGCAGCTACTGCTCGAACAGCCAGGTCTTGAGTTGTTTCCTGAAGGAGAGGTGGTCCTGGGTCAGCCGTAGGTGGGTGGGGAGGGAGTTCCATGTCTTGGCCGCCAGGTATTAGAAGGATCTTCCTCCGGCGGTGGCTCTGCGAAAGCGTGGGACGATGGCGAGGGCGAGGCTGGCAGATCGGAGCTGGTTGCTGGGTGCCTAGAATGTGAGGCGGCTGTTGAGGTATTTGGGGCCCCTGTCGTGGAGAGCCTTGTGTGCGTGGGTGAGTGGTCTGAACGTGATCCTCTTGCTGACGGGGAGCCAGTGCAGGTCTCTCAGATGGGCAGAGATGTGGCTGTGATGGGGGATGTCCAGGATGAGTCATGCAAAAGTGTTCTGTATGCGCTGGAGCCTTTTCTGTAGTTTGGCTGTGGTTCCAGCGTAGAGGGCGTTCCCGTAGTCCAGTCGGCTGGTGAGGAGGGCCTGGGTGACCGTCTTCCTGGTTTCGGTGGGGATCCACCGGGAGATCTTTCGGAGCATGCGTAGGGTGTTGAAACAAGATGATGAGACGGTGTTGACTTGTTTGGTCATCGTGAGGGAAGAGTCCAGGGTGAAGCCCAGGTTGCGTGCATGGTCTGTGGGCTTGGGGGCCGTGCCCAGTGCAGGGGGCCACCAGGAGTCATCCCAGGCAGAGGGGGATGGTCCCAGGATGAGGACTTCCGTCTTGTCTGAGTTCAGTTTCAGACGGCTGAGCTTCATCCATTCCGCGATGTCTTTCATTCCTTCCTGGAGGCTAGCTCTGGCGGTGGCGGGGTCGTTGGTGAGGGAGAGGATCAGCTGGGTGTCGTCAGCGTAGGAGATGATGTTTAGGTTGTGTTGGCGTGCGATGGCTGCGAGGGGGCTCATGTAGACGTTGAAAAGGGTGGGGCTGAGCGAGGATCCTTGAGGAACGCCGCAGATGATTTCGGTGGCCGCAGATAGGAAGGGGGGGAACTTATGGCGGTACAAAAGGGGGTGGTGATGGACGGAGCATCTGAACCAATCAAACACTCCCCCCCAGTCAACAGATCTGGGTTTAATCCATCACCGTTCTTTAGCCCACTCTGCCACCCCAGTTCAGACATGGCCATATGCAAATCAGTCTGACCCTGTGCTTCATGGGAACAGTGCAGCCCGAACTGCCAAGCCATGCCTTCCCTGGACCGGAAACAAGCTTCCTAGGATCGGTTTCTGGCATTGCAGCCGTTTTCAGCCAGGCTTGCTTGAATCCAGTGGAAAAGTGAGCAAGGGACTCACGTCTGAGCATACCCTGCCAACTTATGGCGAACAAAGCGGTACAAAAGGGGGTGGTGATGGACGGGGCATCTGAACCAATCAAACACTCACACCCAGTCAACAGATCTGGGTTTAATCCATCACTGTTCTTTTTCCCACTCTGCCACCATAGTTCAGACATGGCCATATGCAAATCAGTCTGACCCTGTGCTTCATGGGAACAGTCCAGCCCGAACTGCCAAGCCATGCCTTCCATGGACCGGAAACAAGCTTCCTAGGACTGGTTTCTGGCATTTCAGCCATCTTCAGCCAGGCTTGCTTGAATCCAGTGAGAAAGTGAGCAAGGGACTCACGTCTGAGCATACCCTGCCAACTTATGGCAACCAAAGCGGTACAAAAGGGGGTGGTGATGGACGCAGCATCTGAACCAATCAAACACTCACACCCAGTCAACAGATCTGGGTTTAATCCATCACCGTTCTTTAGCCCACTCTGCCGCCCCAGCTCAGACATGGCCATATGCAAATCAGTCTGACCCTGTGCCTCATGGGAACAGTCCAGCCCAAACTGCCAAGCCATGCCTTCCCTGCCCCGGAAATAAGTATGCTGAGACGTGAGTCCCTTGCTCAAGGGTATGCCAGACGTGAGTCCCTTGCTCAAAATGGTATGCTCAGACGTGAGTCCCTTGCTCAAAATGGTATGCTCAGACGTGAGTCCGTTGCTCAAAAAGGTATGCTCAGACGTGAGTCCCTTGCTCAAAATGGTATGCTCAGACGTGAATCCCTTGCGCAAGCACCACCCCCTTTTGTACCTATATTTATATCAGCATTTCCCGTTGTGTATCAGCACAGGGCTTGGGGATAGCGATCACAACTGGTTTAGGAGGGATTTGGACCACTTTTTTTTGCGAAGCTCCTGTTCCCCTTTGTCAAGTGGGGGCTCGCCATCAGAGACACCACAGGGGGGGCGGAGCCAGCTTTCACTAGGGAAGCACCATCCTATACAGAATCAGGGGATTTCCTCTCCTACCACTCATCCCCCAGGTGTCCCATTCAGCTCAGCGCTGATTCACCCTGCCCCTCCTGGAGCTACTCGCACCTCTCACCCCCTGTCACTCACAAGCCAGACATGCAATTCACATCAGGCGTACAGAAACATAGCACACAGAAATGCCAACCTCAAAAAATTGACATTTCTCTACCAGTCACCATAAATCTGCGCACACCATTGTGCATCATTTATCCTCACAAGTTCATACATACCAAACTCGACCCTGCACTCCTCTCATAACAGGAATTACAATGGACACACTTATCCCCAATGCATTCCTGGCGAAGCCAATCTCACCACATGTACACAGAGAGTGCACACACTTTACACTGAGACACTGTGCTACAGTGCTTAGAGGCCTAAAATCACTAACAGCAGGTTTCAGAAAAAAGCTGGGAGAATGCAAAATGTGTCGGGGTGAACCTGCCAAAAGGGCCAAGTCCAACACACGCCAAATGCCGATGAAGACTTTTTCCTCCAGGGAATGTCCTCAGTTCTAGCGGAATGGTCTCTTCTAAGTTGGCTGATAGGGAGAGATTTTAATGCAGTCCAGGATGTTGACCTTGACCATTTCCACCCCGCCACATACAGGAGCGACCAAACATGCTAAGGGCCTTGCGGGTTGGGTGTCAAGTTGGTCCTTGCTCGATGTTTGGAGGGAACACAATAGAGGCGTGTGAGAATACTTCATCTTTACCCCTCCACCTGGCCTCCATACACGGTTTGACTGTATGTTATGTACATCACACATGGTTGGAAAATTCACTCGTACCACACATCTGGGGAAGATCTTTTTGGACCATAATCCACTGGAGATTGTCCAGACATGAATGGGTGAAGGTTCCAGTGCATATTCCACCATTGCAGATATAACCCACGCTGCTTGAGGACATTGAATTCTGTGAAACCTTTGGTACTGCTACAGACTCATACTTTGCAGATAATGAAGGAACATCCTCTATGCCCCTTATTGGGTTGTAAGCGTTCACTGTAGTGATATGATTGGTATCCATAGCTACTACAATGGGCATTAGACACACTGTTCTCCAGGAATTGCAACTCACAGAAACACTGTTAGGACACCTTAACAAGAATCAGCACATGACCCTACACAACTGGAAGACCTTCAAAACACTAGAACAGAACATGCCGAGCTCCTAGATCAGCTGAGACTAATTGAACATAGATCATACATACAGAAGATACACTCTGGAGTTGATAGAGTGGGAACATTGTTAGTTCAAATGATACGACTGCCAATGTCTCCCACCCGAATCCTCAAAATGATATCACCATGTGGAATACAGTGCTCCACGCAAGTGGACAATAGCGAGGTCTTCCACTCCTATTACACTGAGATCTATAAATCCCAACCCATCCCCTTCTCAGACAGGGACACTTTTCTGAGTAACCTGAGACTTTTGCAGATCACTCCAATGGTGCTTGAGGCATTGGAAGCCCTGCTGACACTAGGGGAATTGTGCTATGCCATAAAGGAGATGACGCACAATAAAACACCTACATAGATGGTTTGCCCATCACATTTTACTCTACCTTTGCCTACCCACTGGTCACGCAACTGTACATTTTTTACAGTGTATCCCTTTGAGCAGGAACATTGCCTTTGACCACCAAACAAGCCTTAGTCACCTCACTACTTAAGCCAGGCCGGGCTTTTGAAGATCTTTTGTCATATAGGCCACTCTCCCTCCTAACTACTAAATATATTTTTCTTATTAAAGTGTTAGCCCAAAGACTACTCCCCTTGCTCTCTGGCCTGATCCATGGTGATCAATGTGGATTTGTCCCACGTCAGAGCCACTCACTTAACATTAGACACTAATATTAGGTGATGGAAACAGAGATTGGTTGCCTGTCATTAGACCTAAAACAGACTTTTGATTCTTTAGACTGGGATTATATGTTTACAGTTCTGTGAATATTAAATATACCCCCGCCTTCAATAAATAAATTAAACTATTATATGCCATTGCCACGCCCAAGGCAAAAACGGGTCCAACATTTCCATGAAGTATAAGGTAGGTAGAAGCACATAACAGGGGTGCCAGTTGTTACAATTGTTGTTTGTGCTGTCAATGATGACCCTGCCACAAAAACCGGTACAGGAAGTGGCAGTTTGGTGTTACCAGAAGGGTCCCCAGGCTTATGCAGTCTCCGTATATGCAGATGCCATGCTTATCTACACCTGGAGTCTTGGTATGGATCTTGCGCCGGTCACCACCATACGGCATTCATTCAGGGCCTCATCCGGCCTCCAAATAAATCATGTCAAGACCTGTGCCTTCTCCTTGCGAGATGCCATACCCAGAGATACAATTAGCATAGGTATGCAGACCCATGACACACATTCACGATATTTCGTCATTCAGGTCTTTAAAGGTCCAGTTAACCTGTTAAACAGGAACCTACTTATGGCCATTTCGGCACTCCGGGCATAGATGACATTCTGAGACACACTGCCCCTCTCTTTAAGAGGTTGACTAGCCTTTTCAAAAATGGTTATGCTAACCAAACTATTATATCACTTTGTCAATCAACCAGTAATTATCCCAAGGGTGATCTTTAATATTCTAGATTTCCTCCTCCTTGACCTTATCTGAGGCCCTGGTAGATAAAGCGTTAGCCTCTAGAAACTACAATTACCGACCAAAGATGGTGGAGTGGGAAACCCTGATTTTCAATCTAGTTGCTTTGCAGCCCAACTATAATGGCTCTCCCAAAGGCTGGCAGGAAAACATTTACAGGAAACTGGTTACACACAACCCATGCTACGTATTGGTCTTTACATAAGCTACTGCTGCAAGGAGTTGTTACTCCTCCCAGCCTTTCTATAATCCTACGTAACGCCCTACTATACTGGACCATTGCATTCTGTTCCATGCACAACACCACGCCTTATGCCTATTGTGCCCCCTTATGGTTTGCCTACCCCACTGGACAGGCTCATGTCTGCAAGTATGACACCGTTGGAGGCATTGGGGGTTACTACAGTTGGTCACCTTTTTGAAGATGGCCTGCTACTACCTCATCAGAACTTAATGCTACTTCACTGGCTACCAGGGGCTCTCTCCATCACACATGCCAACATTATGCATTATATTTGTATACGTTGGGCACTGTCAAGTTCAGAGCCTCCCACACATGGATTTGTTCAGGCAGCACATACCATGGGAACTTGCAGACATTTAGTCAAATGGCTTTATAAGGGCTTATGCTCCCACTTACACATCTCACTTGCACTACTAAGGGTCTAGGAAACATACCTTGGCCATGCACTCCATGACAAGGAATAGAGCTTCTTGCTAGAGTAACCCAGCTTAACACCCCGCAATACGTGATTCAAGTTCATTTAGTTCTCACTGCTGTATAGGGCATACCTGATTCACTCCAAATTGCACCGGTTCTTCCCTGCAATCCCTTCTTCATGTCCCCACTGCTGAATCGAAGGTGCAGATTTACTGCATATGTTGTGGACCTGTCCCCCTCTGCTCCCTTATTGGGTAAAAAGAAAATTAGGGAATCTCGCAAGTCCATTACCGGACAAACACACTGGAACACAGTTGAAAATTGCATCCTGGGACTATACCCTACACCCAAATCCTTGAAAAATGAAATATACTTTTGTGGACCTAGCATTTCTCCTTGCCAAATGACAGATAATGCGTGACTGAAAGTCCTCCACAGAGCCCTTAGTGAATGGTTGGCGCAAAGAGCTTTGGCAATGTGGAACTGCTGAGATCTTATTGCTGTGCAGTGAGGAATTCCAGGAGCTCCACAAGCAGCCCATAGCTACGGCATGCAATGCCATACTAGAACTCTTTACAGCACAAGGGGAAGACACTGACTAATTCTGTAACATGGGTTTGTGGCTGACCTGGTTAGGACCCCCACTCCGGACATTCCCCCTTTTCCCATTTCGTACAGCATCGACATGAAGTATGATCTCCTCTGACAGCTTGAATGCAGGGACCGTTAACATCATTATTAACACTGCTTACGGGATTGTGACATCCAGAATGATAAAGCAGATATGATTAAATATTCACTCAGTTGTGGAGCCTATACGCTAAAAGTGCGTTAATTATCTTTATGACATAGCTACTGTGCGATTCAGATATATTTAAAATTGTACTGGTGTCCAATGCAAATTTTGTCTATATCTTGCTAAATTAATAAAATATGTGAACAAAAAAAATTACATAGACTACCCATTAGATTCTACGATTGTAGTGAGGTTTTCCAAATTACTAACCCATGAGTTATTAGGTTGCATGTCAGGCTATCCGGGGAATACATATCGACCTATTAAAATACCGTTGCCCAAATATTGAATGCTAGGATATTGTGAAGGTACGTTAGTCTAGATTTACTCTTTGCTTCACATCTATGTACTTGAAGATATTATATTGTCAAGGTACATGTATGTGAGGTTAAGAATATTACATTTATACCTCCCTACATATAATTGCCTTCTGAAAGTGATGGCAGTTTTCATTCTCGACACAATAGTTTGGTATGTCAATATTAGAATCTCAATTGTCTTGTAGAAGACCATCTAATGGGTTGTATTCTGATAGGGAAAACACATTTTATGGGAACTACAACATAGGTGAGCTTGCCCATATATCTTGGTAAGTACTGGAACTGAGTATTTTACAGAGTGAGAACAAATGACACAATTGATAAGATCGCAAGCATAGCACATCACCAATGGCCTCATGACATCAATGACTTGTCACAAAGCCTTTAGATGACAGACTCCACTGAGCCTTAAGTTGAGCATGAATTGTTGCTGAGTAAGCAAGGGCTGAATATCCGTTCCGCTGGCGGAATTTGCAAATTTTTTGCAATTTCGCGGTCCGCGAATCGCGCGAAATGGTCAAAGAATTCGCAATTCGCGAGTTGGAGGATTTTTTTGCATGGTCGCGCTTCAAAAATACAATCTCGCGCGCGCGGCGTTGACTTACCATAATTCTGAGATCGCTGAGTTGTTTTCCTCCCAGTTTGCATGCGCTGCGCCATTTTCGATCTTGTTGCGTGATTGAGGAAGACTTTTCGACTGCGAGTACGTCATGGCGTGATCGCGCAAGACTTTTCAACTGCGAGTACATCATAACGTCCCGCCATCTTGTACTGTGAGACTTTAAGAACGCGAATACGTCATAAGGACCTGCGATCACACATCACGAGAGTAAACAATTACGAACACGTAGATTCGCCGCGCAGCTGACATCCAGCGGGAGATTTGAACATCTCGCTTTCCCGAAATAGCAAAAATTGCAATTCTGCACAAGAAATCTATCGCTGGTAGCATAAACCTTCTGAAATTGATGATTTGGATCAGAATAACTCCTCAGATTGACATTTGGCTGCAATTTTTTGTGCAAGGAGAGCATTTTTGGGGGGTTGGGAGGAAAGAAGTGTCCCAGAGTCTCCAACTTCCTGTTCCTGTCCAGCAGGCTCCTCCCACTGCTTTGTCAATGTCCTGGTCACTTTTCATTTGGATCTGGAGCTGGAAGGATTACTCTTTGTGGTTGCTGCTCGATATTTGTATTTGAGGACTTTTTGTTTGGATCACTTTTGGAGTTGAGATTTTACAAGTAAGTTAGTGTTGTTTGTTTGGGGCATTGCAGTTGCTGCAACTACAATTTATAAACTTTTTCACAACTTTAAAAAAAATAATTAAAATATATTGTGGGTAGCAACCGTATCTAGTAGGCCCAGGGTTAGTCATGGGTTCATGATACAAATGTTTCTGTGAGTTTTGTTGAACTTAAATATCATTTACGGCATGGATGGCATGGAATTGAATAGCTCACTGTTATTATATCTATGTGGATGTTTTTTGTAATTTTGGGGTGCGTGTTAAAGCCACACTTGCCAGTAGGCCTAGGGGTAGTCAGTGGTGCATTGGCAAAGTTTTTCTGTGTGTTCTCTTGATTTTAAACATCATTTAGGGCATGGATGCTATTGGATTGGGGTGATTTTTGTGTGTATTTTGATTTGTGTGTGTTGTTGGGGCCTGGTCCAGGGCCTGGCCATGTGGGTGGGGGTCCAGGGGCCATTCTGAGGCCAGACAGTGTGCTTGGTGCCATAGGCCTGCACCCAGTCTGCCTTGCTTTCATCCATTATGCCAAGGGGTAGTCAGTGGTGCATGGGCCAAGTCTTTCTGTGTGTTCTCTTGATTTTAAACATCATTTAGGGCATGGATGCCATTGGATTGGGGTAATGTTTGTGTATATTTCGATTTTTGGGTGTTGGGGCCTGGTCCAGGGCTTAGCCATGTGGGTGGGAGCCATTTTGAGGCCTGGTTCAGGGCCTGGCCATGTGGGTGGGGTTCTAGGGGCCATTTTGAAGCCAGGCAGTGTGCTTTGTGCCATAGGCCTGCACACAGTCTGCCTTACTTTCATCCATTATGCCCAGGGGTACTCGTGGAGCATGGGCCATTTCTTTCTGTGTGTTCTCTTGATTTTAAACATCATTTAGGGCATGGATGCCATTGGATTAGGGTGATTGTTGTGTGTATTTCGATTTTTGGGTGTTGTTGGGGCCTGGTCCAGGGCCTGGCCATGTGGGTGGGGGCCATTTTGAGGCCTGGTCCAGGGCCTAGCCATGTGGGTGGGGGTCTAGGGGCCATGTTGAAGCCAGGCAGAGTGCTTTGTGCCATAGGCCTGCACCCAGTCTGCCTTGCTTTCATCCATTATGCCCAGGGGTACTCAGTGGTGCATGAAACAACTCTTTCTGTGTGATCTCTCTTCTAATTATTTAAACATCCATTTTGGATAAGAATTGCAATTTTTATTTTGGGTCTTTCTGTTTTTGGGTGTGTTGTGTTAATAATAATAAATGCCTAGTTGCAAATATTATTGAAGCAAAACATATGCAACCGTTATTTAACTGATGTTTCTCTGGCTTCCTTTGCTTTAGGTGCTCAAAGACTGACAACCAGGAATCATCCTCATCATCATCACTTGTTGTAGTGCCAGGAAGAAGTCCTGCTGCGGTGTGTGCACAACGTCACGTGACGTCACGTGTTGTGGCCACAGACAACTCTGCAACTTGCACAACTGTGTCCTGCTGTTCTGACATCTGAAGAAAATGGGCCCAAAGAAAGGTGGCTGTAGCTCCTCTACCAAGAAAGTTGCCAGTGCCACTGCCAGTAAGAAGGAGCAGAAGAAGCAAGTGGCGCCATCTACCAAGGAGACTGGTGTGCCGACAGTCACTTTTTTGGGGGAAAAAACTACACCTGCAGCAGCGGTGTCTGCCGGGGTCCAAGCGGGGAGCAGCACCTACGGTTCATTGGTCTCTGTGGCACCACGACAAGTTATGCCCAAGTCCATGAGTGCCGAAGAGGCAGCCTCTTTAATTGCTCTTTCACCATCGACCAGTGATGTTGGCGTTGACTCATCGCAAAGTAGCATCCAATCAACGCAGGGTGTAACTCATCTGACGAGTGTTCAACCGCAGCCGCAATGACAACCACAGGTGCAACAAGGAGAGGCTCAAGGAGAGGCGCAATTAGAGGCGCAAGTAGAGGCGCAAGTAGAGGTGCAAGGAGAGGCACATGGAGAGGCACATGGAGAGGCACAACTGGCCACAATGCTTGTTCCTCCAGAAGTAGGAGCACATCAGGAAATCAAGATTAATGCGGAGGTATCAGCCAAGCAAGCCACTCCTCCTGATGATCCATTGTCTTCCAGATCCCCAGCAAGGAAAAGGTCAAGGAGGGCTAGTACAAGTTCTTCTTTAAGCCCCCTTCCTTCTGATGATCTAGATCTTGATTGGCAGCCACCAATGCAGTCTGAGAGGGAGGCACACCATGAGCCGACAAAGCTAGGTAAAAGGAAGGTTCCCGCAAGGCTTTCAGTTACGGGTGACGACGGAGAAGAAGTAGAAGTGGTGTATTCTGCTGCTGATGAACAGTCTGACGATGACGACCCAGCCATCACAGTCGTCACTCCAGCCCTCGCGGGCATGCAGCAGGCAGACATTTGTACCCTATCCAAAAATGCTGCTGTGCAGGATGTGTGCGGCGCGGCACCACTGGTACCACAATCAACACAGGTAACACTAACTACTACACCAACACGACCTACAGCTTCCATATTTTCTCATCAGAAGGGCCGGCAGGGACCTCCATCCAGCTTGACCTCCATTACCTCAAGTAGTGGTGCTGTAAGTGCACAACAGAGTCAAATTCCGCCACGCCTATCCTCCCCTTCATCTGGCATTGAAACTGAAAGTAGCACCTCCACCACCACCAGAAATCTCCAGTCCCCAGTTTGTGACTTCTTTAGTATTAGCAAAAAGGCAGAAAACCTAGTCATTTGTTCGATTTGTAAACAAGTAGTTATTAGGGGTAAGCTTGGTACCAACTATGGTACGGGAGGCCAGAGAGGTCATCTAAAAAAACACCACATTATCCAGTGGGAGGCGCACCTAAGTAACATCCAGAAAGCCAAAAGTACAAATCCAAATGTATCCATTGATATTGCATCTGATGACGAGGAGCTGATCGTGCAGGGGGGAGGTGAAGAACCAAGAGACATTTTTTCTGGTACACACAGTACCACTGGCAGCATCACTGCAGTGGTAGCGCCCACACTCTCCTCTAGCCCAGCAACATCTAGGAGGCACAGTAGTCTGGTAGAGACACCAATGCAAAAAAGTACATCAATGAGCCTAACTGGGTTGAAGAAGTCTGGATTGTCATCACATATAATAATGGTCCAGACCACCATTAAAAGCATGTTTTGGTCAGAGGCGCCATTTGATCGCAACCATCCAACGGCACGTCTGTATAATGCAATGCTGGCTAAAATGTTAGCGCTGGACCTTCTCCCTTTTTCTTTTGTGGAAGGGGTGGGTTTTCTAGACTTTGTGGCAACAGTCTGCCCTAAATGGAAGGTTCCTAGCCGGTCCTATTTTGCCAGAGTTGCGGTTCCAGCACTACATCACGATGGGCTGGAGGTGATTGGGACAGCTTTGCAGAAGAGTGCTGTTCACACTATCCACCTGACAACAGACATGTAGACCAGTTGCCAAGCCGTTGATTACATGTGCATCACTGCACACTGGGTCTCTTTTGCGGGGGTTAGAGACAAGATAGCTGCAGGTGTTGACAGTGTCACAATTTTTCAAGCTGCTCGGAAACATGCAACAGTAGCCATGTTTGCCATGGAGAAATCTCATACTGCAGTAAACATTTTGGAGGAGTTTAACAGTAAGGTCTTTGAATGGCTACAGCCATGAAAGCGCATGATTGGTTATGTTTCCACGGATAATGGCAGTCATATAGTTAAGGCCATGTCTGATGGTGGCTATTTCAGAGAGCCGTGTTTGGCACACAGTATTAACATTGTTGTTCAAGATTTCTTGTAAAAAGAAAACACAGTCAGCAAGTTACTGACCACCTGCCGAAGAATATTCACACATTTCAGCCATTCTTTTAAGGCCCGGAAGCAGCTGAGGATCATTCAACGTAACCATAGAGTGTCAGTCAGAGGACTCATCCAGGAGGTGGCAACACGTTGGAACTCAACCTTCTACATGCTTGAGAATCTGTTTGAGCAGTACTTGGTAATCAATGAGTATGTCTTTACCACACGGGGTGCTTCTATGAAAGACATGAGGCTAGAGGTGGATGAATGGGACCTAGTTAAAAGCCTGACAGACTTGCTTCGTCCATTTGAGGTGTTCACGCGTGAAGTCAGCAGGGAGGACTGTACTTTGGGCAAAGCTATCCCATTATTGCGCATGCTAAAGCATCAACTGAAGGCGGTGTCTTCAATGTTCCGAGTTGATGCTGAAAAACAAGACGCATATCAGTTGGCGGAGAGGTTATTAAACCGCATAGTTGACAATGAAATTCTTAAAGCAATACATTCAGAACAACATTACATTTGTGCCACTATTCTGGATTCACGGTACAAAAAGGCACTGGCCAGCAATACAGTCATTCCTTTTTATGAAGCAGATGTTTCCAAGTACAAACATTGGCTAGCTCTGTCAGCCACTCGGTTCGAAAAAGAGCGGCAGGAAATTGAAGGAACCACCACAAGTACTACTGAAGCAGCAGGCCATCTGGCACCAAGGTCCACTTCTGTGGCCGAAGGCAGTCACTTTCCTTCACAGCCTTTACCGACAGCAGCAACCGTATCATCAACATCACCTGCACGAGGCCCAGCTATAATATTGTCGGAAGTGGATTGAATAACTCATCATGGGTTTGCACGTTCCAGTGTTTATGCAAAGGCAACAGATGGAACACAAAGTGGGGAACCCATGCAGGACCTTGAATGGATGGTGCAGGCCTATCTGGATGACCCAACAGAGGTCTTCTTTGATCAGAACCCATTGGTGTTTTGGTATGGGAAAAGTCCTCAATGGCCACTGATCACCAAGCTGGCTCTAAATTATTTGGCTTGCCCACTCGCAAGCGTGTCTTCTGAACATGTTTTCAGTGCTGCTGGTGCTATTGTAACTTCAAAAAGGACCCGCCTCTCGCCCAAAAAATGTGGAGAGGTTAACACTGATCAAGATGAATCAGCACTTCATACCACCAGATTAGAAAATACGTGAATCCACACAGGAAGAAGAGGACACAGACTTAGGTGACGGAAGTTCTTCTCTGTTAGCTGACCTACTCCAGGTTCAATTCACAGAGTTTGAGGATGAGCTCTAATTCCCTGACACCTAGGCCTGAAATACTGACTTTCTTTTTTTTCGTTCTTTTTCACTTTTATTCCTGTGTGTCTTTCTTTGTTTTGCAACTTTTACCACAACAAAACTCTAATCACAACAAATCCATCAGCAGCACTGTCTTCGTCTTATTTCCTTATTGAAGGTGCCGCTGTCTGCATTCCTGAAGTTCACAAGTTCACAACTCAGTCATTCTCCTCTATCCTCCTCCTCCAGACACCCCCAATCCATTTCCCTCAAGGCAGATGGCTGGTTTACGCAGAATCAAGAAACTGTCGCTTCGTAGACGAGTCCCCTCAAAAGAAGTGGGACTGGAATTACTGACTATATGCTGACTGTTACTTCTGATATTGACATGAGAGGCTGCCCTGTGGGCCTTCACTTTAAGAATAAGATGCGGACGAAAAGTGGAACAGGTAATACATGATAAGATGGCATGCAGTGGACAACACTGGCTGTCTGGCTCTGATGAAAGCAATTGCTGTTTGTTTGTTGTGCATGAAATGAATCATATGTGTTCTGTTATTATTTAATCTTTTACACACTAAATGTAACTCAAGTCTACTCTGTTTTTACCTTGTTTAATGCAAATTGTACTTCTACTGCAGGGGCCACTACATTGCATTTTTAAATATGGAAAATGTCCTTGGACTCACTGTGTGTAGACTGTGACTGCATGAACAACATTGAGTTTGCCAATACCATAATGATGATGAGTCTTGATGATCAAAGTTACATAATATCTTTACAGTCACTCACTGGGATGGATGGATCATCATCATTGGTTTACAGAAGAACTATGGCCATTTCGTGAGTGGCAAACAGGTAAACAAGTCAACAACAACCACAGCAGAACTACATGTCTGTCTAGTCGTGGTATGGAGTGGTCGAGCCAGTGTAGTGTTGTTATGTCAGAGTCCAGACAGCAGTTCATGTAAAATTGCGGCTATGTGGCTTGCTGCATAAAATTAGATCTGCTTTGTCTGTCTTAGTCAAAGAGGTATGCTACAAGGAGGTTGGTTCACTCAGTGGTACCTGCCTTGACCGTCTGAATGGCCCTGGTCTGCTGTGTGTTAATTACTATCCTTGAAAAGGAGACTCAGAGTATGCACTTTAGAAATGCTGCTTGTATGTAATACTGTCGCCTCTGAAAGTGAAAGTGTTTTTTTTGCACTACACACCGTACCTTATATTTTTTCTCCTTGGTGTTTTAATACCCCTTCTTGTTTTTCCATCGACAATTACAAGCCGGCTTTTATTGTGCGATGGGAAAAACATTAACTCAGGCTTACCATAGCAATCCGCAATTCCGCATCCTCCAGGCAGGCAGTGGACAGTGTGTCTGGTCACCAAGATTGATCCACCGAGCGTCAGAAGGAATGGAGGAGTACCACGAATAAGAGGAATGGCTGGATGCATGCAACTTCCCAAATTGAACAGGACAACTACAACATACAGTTACACTATCCTATTCACTTCTCCTTTTCTCCTTATCTTTTAACCCCTTGGCTGCAACGGTAATTCTGCCACAGTGCTAGGGGGGATGGGGGGGCCGCGCGGCGCTCCCTTGCTCGTGACGGAACCGCTCCGTCATGATCCTCGGGCGCGCTGTGCTGATGACGGAGCGGTTCCGTCATGGCCTCGCCCGCTCAATAGAACATGCCACGCAGGTGCGAAATCAGCGTCGCGCAGGCCCGCCGAGCGGGCCGTGACTGAACCGCTCCGTCATCAGCACAGTTTGACCGAGGCTGGTGACGGAGCTGTTCCGTCATCAGCATGGGAGGGGTTAAATAACGTTATGGTTGTGAACTTCTATGAGTGCGACTCTGTGCGTTTGCTCTCTGCTTCAAATTCATCCCTACAGTATTTGATAATTTTATTTTCTATTTTTAAAACTAATTTAATGTACTAATGAGTGTTTATTCTCGCTGAGGGCAGACAGGCAAGTGAAATTGCGTAATTACTGCAGCCCTGTACTGTCAAATTGTTTATTCATAGTTAGTAAGTTGGAGTAAGTACTACTTTTCAGTAACCTAACCATACAGTTAGTAAACAACTTCATGCATGCAGTGCACTTCCTTTATGTCCCTTAAAAGATTTATGGATATCTTCATATCCAATGATTTGTTTTTCTTCGTTTGTTGTTTATCCATGCTGTGTTTTAATTTCCTCTCTCCACAAAGCTTTCCCAAAAACCCCCATTCCTATCCAATTTTCAAACCCTAACCCTCTTTCCCCGGGCTGTGTGGTTTTCATTGAGGTGTGACTAAATGACAACAATAATTCCACACACTTGCTGGGGAGGATAAGGTCAAAGCAACAGAAAATCAATTTCAAGGCTGGTGAAGGAATCTGAGGATATATTCTTATTCTTATTCTGCTTGACACACACCCATGAGTATTTGCAAATCAAATCAGAATTTCATGTGCGCCATCGAGTGGATTCATCATCAACAACATCCTCCTTCTACATGTGACGAATTCCTACGCTGCTGTGTCCTTCACCTTCAGTACTATTTCTTGTAGTAGCCATACTCCACGCAACTAGTAGTTATATTTTGAATACTTTAGCATTGCTTAGGCTACAATTTATTGCACTGTTCTTGTGTACTGTACTATCTATCGTACTGTTCTAATGCTCCGCTCAGGCCACTCAATGTTTCATTTCCTTTTTTTTTCGTAAGCTGCTACTGCCAGTGTGTACCACTACTACTACCACCACAAGGATGACATTTCATCTGTCCAGGATTCCATATCCAACCTTAATTGCCATTTGCCATGCAGCCAGCCCTGTGCCTAGCCCTATTCTCAAACATGAATCACAGGTAAGATAAGCATTTTGGGGGAGGAAGAATAATGGAGTAGGAGGAGAGGAGAGGCTGACGGTAGTACTAGTAAAGTAGTAGGACAATTGAATTCACTAACTCTGTCAGTGGCTCTTTTCTACAAATTTGGGCGATTAGACAATTTGAATCAACCAGTCATTTAAGTTTCAGGAAAACAAAAGTACAGTTAAGTTAACCCTCCCCGCCTCCCTCACAAAACAGCAAAACAGTAAAAAATGCTATGTTTAAGTTTAAATAAATTATTATTTGACCATAACAAAAATAAACTATCCCACAAGAAGACCCAGCCCACCCCCTCCCTAACCCAACCAATGTCCATGAAATCAAATGTCCCCAAAAGTCCAAAAACCCCAACGCCCAATTCCCAACCCCCCAAAAGTCTTTAAAAAAGGGGAAAGGGACAGTCTCTCTACTTTTGCCGGCGGTGTCCTCCTGTGGCCAAGTGGTCACGCAGCTCTCTCTGGAGGTCCTTGAGCAGGGCTTTCTGCCTCGCCACCTCCTGCTCAAGGTAGCCCACCCGCAGGGTCAATCGGTGCACACAAGCCTTGTACTTGCAGGTACTGTGGGGGGCAGCTGTTGTTTTGGCTGCTCGGCGGCAGCGGTTGGCTGCCGGACCATGGCTCTGTACCGCTGGAGTTTTGCACTGACTGTGTGAGCCAGGGGCAGCAGAGGAGGATGCAGCTGTAGTAGATGTTGTTGACTGCGACAGCGAGTCATCCTCTTCCTCCTGGGCCACCAGCCGCCGATATTCTGCGACAATTGCCTCCAGCTTCCGTTGCCGGGCCCGTATAGCCAACTCCTTCCTTGTTAGTTTAGAAGGAGTATCTATATGAAGAAAGAAAAACATACTGTAACCAATGCTCTTTAAGATTAACACAAAATAATTCAGCAGAGAGTTGTGTCACAGTAGCACTAGCAACTTGCAAGCACAGTACATAACATTTGTGGCATGTATTTATCTAACCTCCCACTTTGTTGGCCTCTGCTCTAACATTAGTGGGAGTTTCAAGAATTCTGCTAGCACTATATGGACTCACTACATTAGACTCGGACAGTATACCAGTCTTCTTCTTCTCTCTTGTTTAGCCAAATTGGTACGTAAACTTGAGGAAGCCGGCATAATGCAAGCGCAGTCAACTTGCACCGGGAAAAACAGACGCAAGCCATGATGACACAGACTTACGTTACTGTTACCAGTCCAGTACATGCAGGTGGTGAAGCTCTTACTTTTCTATTACGGGTGGCACTGGCCATACTGCTTCATTAATTTAACTTTCACCCTGCCCTGCCCCCTGACTACTACAAAAGGAAAATGAAGAAGATAAATAATATGATCATCTATCCCTTCACAGGATATTTGCTTACATATGGGATGACTTTAGGTACTTTGTTTTTGATTGAGTGAACACCGATAGGCCACACATGAATGATAGAGTTGTAAAAAAATTATTAACAGATGTAGTGAGTGGTCCCCGTAATCGTCGGAGGAAGGCACTTTTGAGTTGTGACTTACTTGACTTGATAATGCGAACTATACAATATAGATACACAATATATGCGTGCTTGCAAACTACTGTTAGTCATGGTAGTATTCTGAAAAATTAAATTACAACTTCTACTTTCCTAGGCTTTGCTACTCTGGCACGGACGTGCGGTTTTATATGCTCTTCAAAGTAACACTCTTCATCCAGTGACCGTCTACTCTGTCTACATACACCTCTGCTATATATGAGGAAGATACCATCCAGGCATCCATCCATTCAAAGTAAATGTCAATCATTTTTCTTAATGTCTCAACTGGACAAACCTTACTTTTTCTCACCGAAAAACAACCTTTTTATTTTATTTTATTTTGTAAACCGCCAGCCATGAATCCGTGCTTGACTTGCATTTGAATTTGAACCAAAGGATATATTGCGCACACATACAGTTTCTGTTTCACCCACCCAGGCAGTCCTCTTTTCTTTCTCCTTCCACCCATCCTTGTTTCAGCCTTCAATCGGCCATGCATCAGATTCCAAGCCACCTCGGGCAGCATTCAAAAACATGTATCATTCTTTAACATTCATTAATTTTAACTCGCTCGTCCTTCCTTACACCCTTCTTTCCCTTTTCGTTCATCCTATCCATCAAGTTCATCTCTGATCTGGCTTGGCTTCTCGATAAAACTTTCACAGCTGAGTTGAAGTCAAATTTAGAGGAGGCCATTGGTTACTCAACATCTACCGCCGCTAATGCTATTGCTAATGTGAAGTCAAGGGTGACTGTCTTCTACCCGGTTGACAAAAACTTAGTTCTAAATTTGTAAGTCTTCTTAACAGTAAAGTGTACTTGTTATGTACAACATATACACCCCTGCAGCCAGCCTACTCTGCAATCTCAATAAGTAAGGAATATAATATCTTACCACTGCCCGCCACCACCGTGGCATCCCCCATAGCAGTTTCTGCTGGCTGTGGCACCGCATCCGCCCCTGGAGAGACCACCTCTGCGCTGGCCCCCCAGCACTGGTGGTGGGCTGTGCCGATGGTGTTATGCCTAGAAAATACATTTAATATTTTTAGATGCCATATACACCACTCCCTATTTTGTCTAGGAATGAAAAAATATGTTACTAGTACCACATAAACGAATTAGTCTCTAGTCTAAACTAAAAATGTCCCTTTCTTAAGGGAAGGGTGTTTTTTATTTATGCTTAGCCATAACATGTGATGCTACACGTTTTGGCACAACTGATGAATGCTTGCTTTTTAACACGCACCATTTTTCTCATAACAGACAGAACCTTCCCTTCTACGAACAAGACCAATATCATATGTTAGTCAGAATCGTCATCATCACCACCAAGACTTTAATTTCCAACCAGGTGAGGGCTCTCCCACAAATGTGTGAAATCAGCCACTTTTCAGTTTTCATAAAGCGTTCACCGTTTATGAAGTTGATTTTAATAAATGTTTTTATATAATACACGATTGAAGTGTAATATACAGAGTACACACAGAGCTAGTTGTTTTACTTTTAATAAAGCTTTAAAACTTACATAGACTGTGGTTTTTGGTCATGAGTGAGTGAGCGAAAGGGTTTGCAATTTGCAAGCATGAGTCTGTGACTCTGAGAGGTCAGGACTCTGACTCCGTAGTCTTATGTTCTGGGTTGTATAACCATTGGGGATCATCGCTGCATTCAAGAGCTAAATAATGACTCTGACACACTAGCTAGTCAGTAAGGAGATTGGGGTTTCAACTTCTGTTATGACTGAGGTATGTGGAAAGTCTAACTGCGCCTATTATCACCAATGCCCTACTTCTTGTCCATAGTTCTGTATGTGCAGAATAGTCCCTGCAACAGTAGTAGTATGTCCTCCTATCCAATCAAAAAGTAAACTAGTATCTTTTTCTTGGTGGCCATTGACATTTTATTGTTGGGAATTGTCAAAGCATAAACATTAAGAAGACTTCAATAGACATTATGGACAACCCAGAGGACTGCACTCAGTGCCTAGAGCTATTGCTGAATAGAAGGTTTGTTTAACACCTTTTGCCAACTGCGCAAGCTTAGCTAGCTACACAGACAGACTAATAAAAGAGTCATAGTAGAGGCCGGATAAGAATTTAGAAACAGTCTTCAAGAAGATCAAAGACGATTTAGGAAAAAAAAGAATTATGATGAATGTTTGGAATAAATAGGTGCTGTAAAAGTTAGGGAAGTATACTTATTAATATTAACAGGAAAACTTACTGGGGCCAGCAGAGGAGCCCTCGGCAGACCGATCCTGGCCTTCCTGCTCCGCCGGCGCCGCTACCTCCTCTGTCCTCTTGCCCCTGGGAGGGGATGATGTACATGAAAGAAAGACACAAACATGTTTGATTGTTGTCAACCAAATCAAACATCAATAACAAATTATTTCGGGGAAATAGACAACAATTGCACTAAATTTATTGACCTATCTGATGTGGTCTACTAGGATATTATTATTGCTGGATTCGCAGACCGCCTACTTGGAAAGTTATGTAACTCACTAAACCAACTACAAAAAGGTTCTTCTAGGACTGGCAGGCAGCACTCCAGAGCACGCAAAGTGACAGACACAGTCCATCATGATTGCAGATCACTAAAAAGTTTCCTACTAAATAACCAGTCATAATATACTCAAACTATCAATCCACCACAACTATCTCTTCTTAGTGGCATGGGTACAAAGGAAGGACTGGACTTGAGTCTCTAGTGTCTAGCATTACGCAGTTCTGTAAAATACACTCATACATAATCACTCAGGCCAAATGAGCACAAAATTGAAAACAAGTAAGCATAGTAGCACCGCCAGTGAGCAGGCGAGCACCTGCAATCACAGAAGCTTTTGAAACATAATTTACTTGCAATGTAATCGCAGCATTCTTGCTCTTTGGAAACAAAATATATTTGAAATATCATAACACAGAGCAGAAGACAACAAAGTAGTGATTAAATAGCTACTAGTACTCACCAAGCCCAGGGCTCTCCACGCCAAGCAGGTCGAGCAGGTCGTGCTCCCGGTCCAGTATGTCCGACCACTGGTGCGTCACCTGGTTATAGGTGCGCCGGACCCCAGACTCCCGATACATGGACTGGCACACCTTCCCCCATAGCTGGCGACGATCCCGGAAGCTGTACCCGGTATGAGGCATACCGCCAGCTGCGACGGTCTTGGGGAGGTGGCGCTGCACGAAGAAGACCAGTACGGCCACCTCCACAGTGCTGAAGATCTCCCGGGCATGTACTGCCTCCCCCCTTAAGCACCCGCAAGGGAGCCGGCTACAGGGTGCGGGACCCTTCCCCTTTGCCATGGTCCTGGACAGTTAAAGGAGAATAAAATAGCAAAGAAAAGGGAAAAAGTAAACAAAAGAAAAGAGAGTTAAAAAAAGTAGTTTTAAAGTAACGAAAAGTAGAAAAAACACAAAATATAGATGTACAAAACTAGAGTGATAGATAATGAGTAAAAAAGATTAAAAGAAGTTCAAAGAAACGAAGGATTACAAAGATTGAAGGAGGATTGAAAAAGCATGCCCAGAACCATAGCAATAAATGAAAAACAAGATGGCTGCGTCCATGTGGGTAAGTTCGCGTGATATTTCCCCCGCGAGCAAACACGCAATTGCGCCCCGCACGTAGGAAATGCACAACGCGAGCATGCAACTAGCGCCCAGAAATGGAAATACGCAACGCGAACACTGAAAACAAGATGGCCGCGCCCTTGTACAACTGCATGGGTAACTTCGCGGTAGCCGCGCTGAAAAAAATCCCGTGAACGCGCAAAAATTAAAAAATCCGCAAGTTCGCAAAAGTTTGCGGATTTTGCGGACCGTGAGTATGCTTTGCCCATACTTATTGCTGAGCAAATAGACAATTACAGCAATGGGCCTCATGCTCTGGATACATGACTTGGCCTTTATTAAACTCCACCACTAAAAACTTGTGGGCATTGTCTTCATGCTCATTGTACAGCAGGTGCTTAGCAGGGCTTTCAGCAAAGGTTTGGGATGTAATGTTTTGCATTTTGGAACCTAATCCTGACACCCACAGAACCTTTAAGGATTTCTAGGGATTTATGGTTCAAGATTTGGCCAATGGACTCGCCTTGTAATTATGTAATTATGACCCACTCAAAAATCTACAAGGCAGGGTGCAGACAAAACAGAAAGGCATAATGCTCAACACCCCATCTCAAGCAGTCCACTGTTGTTATTCTACAACCAGTACATTTTGTATGACCTGACACTTGGCCACGCCTTGAATGGACTGTTTCAACCCCATATCAGCTTCAATAATGTTATCATGGAGGTAATTTATGTTATCGTGAATAGGGTCATGAATTTTGCCCTGGGGAAGCTATGAGGGTATTGCTTACCACAAAAGCCACATTTCAGTGTTCTATAGTGCACAATTTTCAGGGAATTTATTTTTTTTAAGGAAAAAAAGGGCCATATGTAGGTGGGCCAGTACTGGTCGGCAACAGTGAAATTCGGTAAATTTCACCGTTACCGACCGGTATTTAGGCAATTGAGATGTAGGTAAGGATTCAGCCATAATGAATAAGTAAATACCGATTCATCATTACCGAGTTCAAAATTACAAATTTGGAATTACCGATTCCTTATTTACCGAATCGGTAAATAATCGAATCGATAAATAAGAAACGGTAAAAACGAGAAAAGAGATGATGGGAAAATCGGTATTTCATGAAATTCGGTATTTAGGAGTTGGTAATTAACCCATTAACTGCGGCTGTTTTTTCGCGGCAGTGCGGCCGTTTTAAAGAACGGGCAGAGCTGCGTCAGCCGTTGAACGTGCGCAGCACCAGCCAGGTAGTTCTCCGAACGTTCAATGGCCGACGGCAGCACTTAACGGGTTAACACTGACTGAAAGCAGGTGGTAATCAGCTACAGTGTATATAAGCAATCCCAAAATACAACAGTATGATCACTATGGTGGCTTTCTATATGATTGCAAGGCGGCTACGGCTACAGGCAGCAGGAGTGAGGATCTGGAGACTGGAGGAGTGCATTTACAGACAGCGCATCACACTCTTCCAACAGACTGAGGCTGACATCCATGAAAGGTACAGGTTACACCCCCACACCATCCTGGACTTGATAAGGGACCTTCCCCCACTCCTGGAGCACCCAACACCGAGGGCGCACGCCATACCACCACATGTGCAGGTGCTCTGTAGCCTACACCTACTTGCATCTGTCAGTTACCAGAGGGTGAGAGCTATGGTAGGTGGGTGTCTCAGAGTAGCGTGTCCCATTTCTTCAGAAAGTTCCTGGATGCCATTATGCAGAGAATGCATCACTACATTAGCTTCCCAAACACACAGGTGGAACTGCTGAAAACCAAAACAGTCTTTTACCAGATGGCTCAGTTCCCGCATGTCATAGGGTGTATTGATGGCACACACATTCCAATCTGCCCACCTGCAGCCACTGAGTATATCTACAGGAACAGAAAGTCCACCCACTCCATAAATGTGCAGGTAATCTGCGATGCTGCCAACATAATCACTGACATCGTGGCCAAATTTCCTGGGAGCACCCACGACTCATACATCTTCCAGAACAGTGGGATCTACACACGCTTGGCTGCGGGAGAATTTGGAGAAGGATACCAGCTAGGTAAATAATTGTGACACACCCTTATAGTTACGGCAGATGAATGTGTTTTGGTGTATGTAACTAATAGCACTCTCTTTCTCACCTAGGCAATAGCGCATTTGCCATGCAGTCATTTATCCTCACTCCCTACCTAAACCCATCAAACCCGAGTGAGAAACGATACAATGTGGCACACAAATCAATACCGAACGTTGTGGAGCGCACCTTTGGACTATTGAAAAGCAGGTTCTGCTGCCTCCTCAAAAACAGAGGCACACGTCTGTACACACCCATCATCTGCTGCAAAATCATTGCAACTTGTGCTATGCTGCACAACTTTGCCACAAAGAAAGGTACAGAAGTGGGATTAACTGACTTTGAGGACAATGATGATGAATTTGCCAGAGCCCAACACAGCAGGAGTTGCGCAAGCAACAGATGGGAGACAGAGACGGCCAGAGATCACACGCAACTATTTTTAAGTAAGTAAGGAGACACAGCCAGTTGTTGTATGTAATGACATAGTTTTAATATCTGGCCACTACGCCAAAACACAAACAGCCAAACTTGGTTGTCCAAATTGTGACATCCATAGAAGGAAGTCATGGGTTAATTCACCCAATTCAGTTCTGATAGTGTGGGCTGCATCAGCATCTGCGGCCACTCACAACAGTGCTGGATGCTATCCGGGTGCCTGTTACAGGGGGAGGTAATGCTGTTTCGACTGGTTGTGTCCTCGCAGTTCCCAACTTCCACAGCACCAATAGTGGCACTTCAAGTGCAGTGGTTACCTTTACAAGCCCACTAGAGGCATCAGTGCTGCAGTGCGCCAGCCCCTCCTGCATGGCCTTGGAGCACCTGCAGAGCCGAGAAGTGGCAGTTGCTAGGCGGTTCACTGCCCACGTATGATGTTCACATTTCTGCCTCTCCCTGCGCCGTGTTACCCTGTCCTCATCCATTTTACTGCACAGCAGCATCACAGACTGGGACATGTCCCGCATGCCCACAGCGATCTCCTTCATGCCCTCAGCCATTGAGCTAATGCCCTTCTCGATGTTAACCATGTTGTGATTGAGATGCTTCATTTGTCGCTGCACCGACTGAATTGCCTTGCCCTGTAGGCGCTGCACCTTCACCATGTTTGCCTCCAGCCCTTGGAAGACACCATGACTCTCACCCTGTAGAGGTGGACTGCTTTCACGAGCCCTGCGGCGGCGTCTGTGTGCTCCCTCAGAAGTGGACAGCAAACCAGCATTGCTGCCATCCAGTGGCACAGTTGATGTCTCTCCCCCTCGTGTCTTCTGAGGACGACTCAAACTCCTGCAGTGTGGCAACAGCATGTCTCCTGGGTCTGACCATTGCAGGTGGTGTTGCTGCTGGTGAGGCCAGCAGTAGTGGTGAGGTTACCAGTAGTGGCCTGGCTGGCTATGGTGGTGAGGCTGGCTGTGGTGGCGAGGCTGGCAGTGGTGGCGAGGCTGGCCGTGGTGTTGTTGTATGCCCTGCACTTGCACTGGCCTTTTCTGTTCTGTCCTTCCGGGGTGCCCTTTCTCCCTTGTCCTGAGCAGCCCTGCACGATGTCTCACCTGTGGACAGAAATTCTACATTAGCTCAGTGTTCCTGCAGCCCTGCATTGCATTAATAAAATACATTTCTGCCACACTGTCTCATTGTCCTCTGCCTGCTTATCACTGATGTGTGTCTCAGGCCTTGTTGTTCAGTGCGATTCCTGTCATGATAGGGGTTTCACTGACTACATCTCCCATAATGCTTTGCTGGTCTTAACAAAAACCTGTACTGGAGTGGGATTCACATAGCCCAATTGGGGATTTGGGATAGGGGAAGGGGGTGCACAATGCTGTGCATGCTTCTTACCTTGTTTGGTAGCAGCTATGCAGAGCTGTCTGCATCCTCGATTCCACAGACACTTTCTGGCTCTATCATGGACTCCACAATCTGCTCAAGTTCAGTCAGGGCAGGTGCCCTGTTCCTTCCTCCTCCTGTCTGGCTGACTTGTTTTTTTAGATCAGCCATCTTCTTTTTGGTGATGCTCCTGATATCATACCACCGCTTCTTGAGCACTTCAATGTCCTTGGGGGTCACTCCAATGGCAATCACCTGTGATTGGATTCCAAGCCAGATTTTTATTTTTTCCGATTCAGCCACTTGCAGGGACTGCTTTCCAAACAACTTTGTATGCTGTTTTACTACCTCCTCCACAAGGACCTGCAGTTCCTTTTGACTGAATTTCAGTTTCCTCTTCCTCTTCCTCTCACCTCCTTCTCTTTCTGTGCCTGGCTGGCCAATGTGAAAGATTTGCAGGTAAAGTTCAGGCAGTGGCTCTGTTGCTCTCCTCTGCACTCCCAGCCTCTCCAGAAGATTCTAATTGTGTGCACCTCCCTGGGTGTGGCCACTTCCTGGTTGGGAGGGGTTGTGGTTGCACAGGATTGGCTGATTCCTCAATTGATGTTGTTTTGAATTTCCGATTCGGTATTTACAGATTCGGTAATATTTACTGATTTGGTAATATTTACCAATTCGGTATTTACCGATTCGGATCTACCGATTGGTATCGTGGAATCGGTAAATATTTACCGATTTTTACCGATTCGGTAAAATTTACCAAATTTTTATGTTCATCGGAAATACCGATTTCTAAATACTGAATCAGTAAAATTCAGTATGTAGGATAGGAATCGGTATTTCCAAGTTACCTACATATGGCCCCTAATCTCTTCTGAATAAACAACATAGTTTCCCTATAAAATGATATTGCATGCTCTTTTGTTTTCTAATGAGCTCTGTGCTTCCTGGCCAAACCAACCCTCTCCACACTTCATGGTCCTTTTTATGTACAATGTATGCTTTATGTAAAACATGGCTTGTAAATATGTTCTCTATCCTGTACCGAGGCTTTAAACCCTGTTGGGCATGATCTGAGGCTGAGTGCACTGAACTCTGAGTACAGGGCATAGCCTATTGCCACATGCTGTCTCAAGTCACTGTGACCACAGAGCCCTCCTGTGTACAGTTTTCCACAATTGCTGCCTTAGACATTTTTTACCCCAACACCATTTAGGATTACGATATTCTTTTCCAGCAGCGTTTTCATGTCGGAATGACTGCCATGAAAAGGCTGTCAGAAACAGAATTTGGGGGTCCCAAACAGAGCTCTCTCTTCCATCGTGGGCCACTGTAAAGTGTTCCAGGGGACACATGTATTGCCCTACTCACCTCTATACACTGTGTGCCACGCACCACAGGATGTGCGGTAAGTGCTCCTTTGCACGGCTGCTTGTTCTGCTGCCCATTTTGGGCCTCTACACAATGCTGCTGTGTAAAGGAGCACTCCTGATCGCAGTGATAGCAGGTGGCAGTCCGACCACCCACTATGGTAATAACCCTCTTTATCTTAAGGGAACCTTGTAACTTACAACATAGATGTGTGGAAGAATTATTTCTACATATGCTCCCAAACTGAGTTATCACTTATTAAGTGTAATAGGGTAGCGCAGTGTTAGTCTATGGGAGAGACAGCCTTGCTACAGTAAAAAATGACGTTAGCAGTTTTCACTGTCTGGATGCATAAAATAAAACAGTGGAATGTCCTAATTCTTGAACAAAATAAACCCTGCCCTATGATCCTTTAGGGCCCACCTTAGGCTTGAATTATAAGTATTAAAAAGGAAGTTTTTGGCATGACAAAGTTGATTTTTGCTAGGTTAAAATGGCAGTTAGAAACAACTCTACAGACTGCAGTGGCAGTCCTGAGACATACATGACAGTGCTACTCTAGTGGGGGACACAATGAGTTCCAATGCTCCCTAGTAGCATTTCATTTACTGGCTCTGGGTAGATGTAGAACCATGTACTAGAGACTTAGAAGTATATTAAAAGTTCCAGTCAGGTGTATGCCAATTTTACCATGTTTAAAGGAGAGAGCACAAGCACTTCACACTGGTTAGCAGGGGTAAAGTGCAGAGTCCCAATGCCAACAAAAATGGATTTAGCAAAAAGAAGGTAGTAAAGGCAAATGTCTGATGGAATATCACACCATAGATGTCAGGTCTAACAGTCACACATCAGTGGGGTCTGTCACATGGCATGTTAGTTATGTGCACTAAATCAAACAAGGAAAATAGGACCCACATCTCCTGGTTTGGTGGTAATGAAAACAGTTATGACTGGGGTGCGATGGGTCCTCAGACCAGTGGGCCCATGGCCACTTTCTACACCCCTCAGTGGGACCATGTATGCTAAAGAGTAAGGGCCATATGTATCAAGCAAATTAGCATTCGCAAATGCCGAAATTTGCAGAATTTCAGCCTTTGCGAATGCTAATTTGCTGAATGGAATGTATGAAACATTTTCGCAGCAAAATAAGGAATCGCAAAATTTGCCATTCCTTATTTTGCGATTGCACTTAAGGAATCGCAAATAAAGCGATTCCTTAAATGCAGTGTATCAAATAAAAATTAATGCAAAAATGCCTATAAGGATTCGCAAATTACCACCAACTTGTAGTTGGTGGTAAGTTACGAAATCTTTTGAAAAAGCAATTTATTTAAAATCCAAAGGTGGCATATGACGCTCCTACATGCCCTTAGGGCATGTATGTGCGCCATATGCCCACACATGTCATTTTCAGGGGTGCAGCAGGGTGTTCTTGTGACACCCCTGCACCCTTGAAAATATTCCTAAATTGCGATTAGCAAATTGCTAATCGCAAATTTCCCCTTCATTTCTATGGGCCTCCTGGCCCATAGAAATGAATGGGAAATTTGCGATTAGCAATTTGCTAATCGCAATTTAGGAATGTTAAGGAATCGCTAAAAAGAAGCGACTTCCTACATACATACCGTTTTGCGATTTCTAAATAGCGATTCCTTAAAATTCACTATTTAGAAATCGCAAATGGTGAGGATGATACATATGGCCCTAGAAGTGTTAATATATGTGGCCCGGTATTCAGAGTAGGAGACTACTAGTATCTCCTACCTAAACTGCCCTTATCATGTTGACCACTCAAATCCACAACGTGGATTTAAATAGATGCCTTAACCGTCTCTATAGGAAAGGTTAACCGCTAGAATAAATACTTATGCCGTTCCTTTCCCAACCTGCAGACCCGATTAGATCACCAATTGCTAATGTACAAAAGCTGGGTTGCAAACAATTTCTGTTTTTTTGCATCACAACTGCTTGGCGAGTCGAGCTCAGTTATGTGTTGTGACTGGTGTATGAATCAGCCGCAGTTTAAATCCATAATTCACAAGAAGTTGCAAACAGTCGTGCCTAGTTAAAATGTAAGAAGCAGTAATCCATTTACAGCTGTTTTGGATGAAGGCTCGATATGGACATAAGAAACTACGGGGCATATTACCAAGCAATAGCGATAATTATCGCTATTGCTTGGTTAGCGGAAAAAAATATCGCGAGCACCGAGGATTTTTGCCGGTGAGATACCTTGATATTATCAAGGTTTATCTCAAAAGCGGTAAAAATCCTGCGAAATGCATGAATATCGCTGAAAAATCAGCGATATTCATGCGTTATCGTGACAATGCTCTTAGCCATGTTATCCACCTTCCATTGGATAACATGGCTAAGAACTGCTTTTAGCAGGCGTTAGCTTTTGGAGATATTCGCGCTTAGCGCAAATATTTCCAAAAGTTGTTAATAGGAGTTAGAGATGTTAGCGACTGTTTTCAGTCGCTAACATCTTGGCACGCCCACTTTGCATGTCATTAGCGATAATTATCGCTGACATACAAAGTGGGCCCCTAAATGCCCGCTATCGCCTACAAGCTGTCGCTAACTGGTGTTAGCGACAGCTTGGTAATAGGGCGATAAAATTATCGCCGCATTAGCGGGAAAAAGTCCCGCTAATGCGGCGATAATGCCCTTGGTAATTTGCCCCAATAAAATTGCCATTCTGAAAATAGCACCGTCAGGAGCTAGCATTGGTCTACTGGACCACTGTTTGCTCACCGAAGGCGCCCAGCTGTGATTCACAGAGTGTGTGCTGCCAGTAACGGACCCTTGCCACATTCCCAACTTGAAGGTAGGTAACCTATCAATGTGCTGCCATCGAACTTGAGGCCGCGAGGCATTGATGCATTGCATTTTGAAAAGAAAGGGAAAAGAGGTGACCTTTTGACGGACGCCCCCCTCCGCCTTCCAGTTCAAACTGATTCCAAAAGGGTACTTTGTGGGCCAGAAAGACATTTCCCATTACAATATACAATTTGGACATAGCGATTTGCTGGCGCAAAGTCCTTGTTTGTGTGAATTGCAACCACTGCGACCTCTAAACAGTTTGGTACGTTCGGGAACGCCCCCCTTGAGCCCCCCCCCCCCACCCCTCCAATCCCCCCAGTGCACCCTCTTCAACCGGTATTTGGATCTGTGTCTACCTCTGCTCACAAACGTGATGCAGATAGAAAGCACCATTAGTTGGAACATGCAGTAAAAAGTCTATTTTAAGACAACATGGAGCAGATTTCTTTCAAAAAAGTCCCTGTATCACAGTCTCTTAATATTACAGCAAAAGTATCATACATTAATAAACATGAACAGTATTACATAACCAGAGGGGGCGTACACCCAGCATCTCTGCGGTGAATCAGGCTTCCATCTGCTATCAGTTTTAAGTACTGGGTGAGCTGGAGCGAGCTGTTGCGCTGGCGTTGGACAAAGTTTCACCTATTTTCTGAAGGTTTTATTTCGCGCTCTGAAGCTCGCTCAGCTGTCTGCCAGAGTAAGTGGGCTTAATAATGCCGGAGTCTGGCTGCCAGACAACGGGGGAAACAAGCCGCGCTGTATTATTCAAACGCATTTGGAATTTCTATCATGTCAGAGCCCTTGACGGGAGGTGAATTGCTTCATAAATAGAGCGTGTTTGCTTTAAATACAAAATATGACAACAGATCGTTGTGTTAGCTAAACATATGTCATTCTTGAGCGTAGCACGTTTGGAATAATGACCCGTGAACCTTCTCCGTGTTTGTGAACACGCAAGGGAGCAGGGATTTACATAAGGTTGAATGAATTGTGTGGATTTGGTAAGAAAGAGAATGCACCTGGTCCTTTATGGAAAACCTGGTTGGCTAATTACAAATGTCACTTTCCTGATCCTGCTGATAGCATGCAGGTTCTTTATGCATTCAATGATCTAGAAAGACAATTCGATTTGTATCTAGAAACTAGGTATTGGTGTCTCATGGTGTCTGTTATCTTCTGTATTTTTTAGGCATTCATTTTCTGCTGAACAAGTCCAAGTGCCCTAGACAAAATGCAGGTTACAGTAGAAGCCATTTGCAAATGGTGAACAGAACTGTTCACGAGGGCTAGAACATTTTGTGCCCACACACCAAATATATATGAAGGATGACACACAGTTCAGAAACGTATATGAAGGATGGACACACAGTCAGTTGAGAGCTATTTTTACAGGAGGTCTTATCTGCAAACCTCATCATTTATTGGTTCTGCTCTCTTCTGCCAAAGTAGGTTGTAGGGAGCGTGGGTTCCCATGTCCTGTGTCTATAATTGTGTCTATTTAAAATCTAAATTACCCTTGTTGGCTGGTTTTCACTATCCAGCATTTATGAAGAGTTGGCTAATTTGAACTTTAGAAACACATATGAAGGATTCGCCAGTTCATGCACAGAATTTGCAAGCTGATCAGTAAGAGCTTTAAATTACTCTCTGCATGTGTTTATGAATGGTTCAATGCCATCTGTGCTAACTTCCCTGTGCTGGTCAGGAAGCCACGTCCGGTCGCCTGGTCAGATCACTTTCCTATATTCTTCTCCTGGGCCGTCCAGCGACAGCCGCAACTGACCAGCTGCCATCCTGCCCCCACCGCCAGGTAGCTGGATGCAGGGCTTTTTAGTGACCATCTGGCGGCCTCGCGCCCGCTTCTTTTAGGCGATCTACAGGATAATGTTACCACATTTTCCACCTGGATCAGGGGGTCGGTCACTGCCCTGTCGGCCTCGGGTCACCGCAAGCTGGGGAGAGAGGCTCCTTCAAAGCCTTGGTTTACCTCGGAGCTGAAGACGCTAAAGCATGCCTGTAAGGTTTTGGAGAGAGCATGGCGGGCCAGCGGCTATTGCCCCACTGCTAAACACACCCTTAGATTAAAAAAAATGTATTACTCAGCTATTGAGATAGCCAAAGGCCAGCATTTTGCTACCCGCTACCATGCGGCCTAGGTGCATGGTGAGCGCAGAGTTGCTAGGCGCCGTCCTGGGCTCCTCAGCGGCGGCTCAGCTATGCTTCTGCCCGTGATGTCGTTGCCGGTCGCAACCCTACCCTGGGCTGCAGATCAATTTAAAAAAGGGATGAGCTTGTCTCTTGCGGTGGGTAGAGTCCGGCTCACAGTGTTAGGATGCACAATTACCCCATGGTGGGAAGGATTTTGCAGGATAATGAGCCCAGCCGGCAGAGTCCCTTCAGCAGGCGGCCATCTTGCTGCTCATCCAAACCAAGCCACGCAGTCACTGTAATGATTAATGGTTACCTAGCTATGAGGGGATGGATGGATGGGTGGGAAGGACTTGGGCCAGCTTCTGTGTGACTGACTAGTACCACTACCAATATCATCAACGATCACACCCAAATAAAATTCCAATGCCTCTCGGGGAACAGCAATGTTCTGCTACTGTACTACTGTATAAACAAGTATTTGAGGTGAGCAACATCATTATTTGTGTTTTTGTATTTTGTTTTTCTCTTACGTTATTGATATAGCTACTCCTGCTGGTTTGTTTGGTGAGAGCACCACCACTCACCAACAAGGCAGGAGAAAGCTACCTGGCTGCGTTAGCAGAAGTTGTAGGCAGTGGCTGCCGAATATCTCCGGCTGGTGGCCCTTGAATTTGAGGAGCAACAAGCAGAGGCCCAATAACAGTCATGTACCTCAGGCTACCAGCAAGGCCCACCTACAATTAAGCCAGGCCACTGCAGCTCGTAACACCACCACCCTCCACTCCTTGGATATTGTCACAGACCGCCTCCTCCACCGCGCCCTCCGATGACTAACTCACCTGATGAGGGAGATGGCACTGGAAAGGCAGCAGAAACTGACCCGCAAATTGATGCCCTCAGGGCCTTTTTTAATGATTTTTTGTTTTGGTGAGAGGGCATGTTGCAGGAGGAGAAGGTTGGCACCAGGTAGGGGAAAGGATTGATGACCTACACCAGCAGACTGTGATGAATGGGAGAGCCGGTGGAAGGGCTGTTGCATACCCACAGCAGCAGTCGCACCGGAACAATTATGGCGGTCGGAAAAAAACATACAACAAGGCCACCAAGTGCACACATCAAATTAACTCAGCCCTCAAAAACACCTAACACACTCCAAGGACACCCCCCCCATGGCAACTAACAAAATACTAATCCCAGGACCCTCCACACAACACACCTGACAGCAATACTCCATTTTGAAACACCCGCATAGCTGAGTATAAAACCTGCCCCTTCCCTGACCAGAATCCTTTAGACTACTCCAGCCCTGAAGGAACAGCACATTGGATAGGCAAAACACCACACATCTCACCAGCATAACAAAATACACACACACACACCACCTACACCACTCCCACGTCCCTCGCACCTACACCACAAACCATTTGCACATCACACACCATGGCACAAAAGAAAATGCCCAAATTCACTGACAATGAGTTGCCAGTCATGACAGATGAGATAATCAGAGTAGAACCACAATTGTTTGGTAACCTCGTCTAACAGACACCATTAGCCAACAGACAACAAATGTGGGAAAGGATAGTCAACAAAATCAATTCAGTAGGGAATACCACGCATGAACGAGATCATGAATCAGTGGCATGACCTCAAGAGGCAGGTGAAAGAGAGGAACAACAAGAACCGTCAGCTGGCTCAGATGTCAGGCGGTGGCCCTACCATTCCACCAAGAACATTCACTGCATGGGAGGAGAAGGTGCTTGCCATACTGCATCCAGAGAGTCTCACAGAAGTAGCCGGGGGTGGAGGCTGGTAAGTACAAACACATGTCTACCATCACACTGCTATGTACTGTCTTGCACAACTACAAAGCTACACTTCCTAGGCCAAAATCCATTCATCTGCACCACACACTCCCCAACACATGTCTCTCAGATCCAACATTCACTCCCTCTCATTCACCTCAAAGGTAGCTAGCAACATTCCCTGGGTTGCATGTGTACAGACAGCCAGCACTGCAACTTCCACCAGGGCTCCTGTCTCACAGCTCAGCAAGATGGAGCACTGCCACCACCCCACCCAGAAGCATGTGGCAGACATTGCATGTCAACAAACAAACTTACCGGTATGTAGCCTTATTCACAGGGAGAGGATGTGTGTTTAGGAAGCCTGCACCACAACTTCCACCAGGCACCCTTATCCCACAGCTCAGCAGGATGGAGCAAACTCACCACCCAGAACCATGTGGCAGCCACGCTATTAATCAATTCAAACTCACAGGTAGGTAGTCATCTTAACAGGGAGGGGTGTTTGCTCACATCAAACTTACAGGTAGGTAGCCATTTTCACAAGGAGGGGTTTATGTGGGTGGGAAGCCTACATTACAACTCCCAACAGACCCCCTTGTCCCACAGCCCAGCAAAATGTAGCACTGCCACCAGGAGGCGTGTCTTGCCCGATGGAAGATGGCCATGTTTCTCTAGAGCTCCGCTCATCACTGCTACCATCCGTTCACGATCCGGTCATAATTCTGCAGTGAGCGCAACATAAGAACTGGCATCTGTTGCCTGAGAAACGTCATCCTCGCACACTGCGGGAGCTCAGCGGCCACGACGTGGTGCTGCCTTTTGATCCCTGCCTCAAGTTTGGAGACGGCCGGCCCTCCTGACGTCCGGGCCAGCCGCTGCTGGTGCGGCGCCGAGTGCCTCACGCCTGTCCTGCGCCCGCTGCTCCTGCTGCTGAGGCGAGGGCTTTGGGACACTGCCTTCTGTGTGTCTGTGTGAGGCTTACCTGAGGCTGCCCGCTGTGATCCCGTGTGGCCCTGGACCTGGCCTGCTGCCCCCCCCCTGCTGATGTCTGGCACTGCAGACCCCCTTTTCTGAATCGTGTCTGGCACTGCAGCGCCACGTAGTTGACTGGGCCAGGCATTCTTCTACGACGAGCGGCCATTTTGTCCTTCAGCTTGGTGGAGACGCTGATGGGTGCGTGGTGACTGGATCTGCTATGGAGTTCTGCTTACTGATTGCGGCCTTGGTTATCCCCTTTGCTTACTTGACCCCTTGGCCCGGGGCGCCCAGGGACGCTCCTGAAGGTGGACTCCCTTACCCTCTGTGCCTGCTGCTTTCTTGGGCTGCACTTGCCTGCCCTTGGTGGCCCATTTGCTCAGCTGACCCTGGTATCCCCACAGGTGCAATCCCTCCTGCTGTTACGAGACTCTCTGACATGCGCTGGTGAAATTGGCCTCCTTGTCTTGAGATCCTGTGCTTCCCTCCTCTGCTTTGCGCCTACCTGCTCTACCTATCGCCATTATGGGGAAAGTCGATCGCACCCAACCTAAACTACAATTTGAACAGCGTGAATCCCGTTGTAATGAGGAAGGGGCAGAGGGAGTAGATGGGCCCTCCCTGAGACTGATGCCCCAACTGACGATCCTATGGGGGATATAAAACAGAATATTGCATCCATGCAGCGGGGCCTCACTGCTATAGACTCTAAGATTGACACTCTGGCCTATAGAATGGAGAAATGGGTCTCTGAGTGGGTTAATAAACATTCTGAGCTCCTGGATATGGCGGAGCGCCGCATCTCTGAGGTAGAGGAGACTCAGACTGATGCGGAGATGCACGGAAGCGGATGGAGAGCGCTATTGCGGCCTTACCCGACAAGACGGAGGACTTGGAGGTCTGGTCGTGTCGCTGCAACCTGAGCATCACTGGCCTGGCGGAGACCACGGCAACGGGGAACATGGAGCAGTTTGGTGAACGCCTGCTGACCACTCTTCTGGGCGCTGACACCTTTTCCCATCTATTCGTCATTGAGAGGGCGCATTGCTCCCTCGGGCCCCGGCCCCAACCTGGCAACCCTCCTCGGCCCATCATTGCTAAACTTTTTAATTGTCGGGACAGAGACGCTGCATTGCGCAAAGCACGTGAACTGGGGTCCTTGAAGTACGAGGGATCGGACATTTCCCTATTCCCTGACTTCACCCTGAAAGTGCAGGAGGCACGGCAGCAGTTCACTACACTGAAAAGCAAACTGCGGGACCACCACATTGAATATGCCATGCTATATCCAGCACGATTGAAGGTCCTCTTTGACGGGAAGCCCAGGATTTTCTCTGACCCACAATCCCTGCAAAAGGCCTTTAGCCAATGGGAAAAAGCTAACAAACATTCGAGCAGTCAACAGGCCTCTTCCTAACAGAATGCCGCTACTGGGTCCCTGGATGATAATGACTGAGCCAATTGTGGTATCTTATTCGAGTTATATATATGCCTCCCTTTAATACTGTTTATGGTGCTCCCATATGTTAATTTGTTTCCTGCTGGTCTGATGTTGGCCCTGCTATGCGAATGGCATTCTTAGTAATGCGCTGCTGATGTGCTGAATTTCCTCCCCCTTGCGGGGTGTGAGTGGCCGGGTTACCATATTATCCCACAATGACTTGTTCTCATGCTGTTGGCCTAGGCCTTCCTGGGCAAAGTTGATCTGGTTATCCCCTGGTTATCTGGTTATCCAGGAGACTGGAAGAAAGCCATAGTTTTGCCGATAAAAAAGAAAGCAAATGTAAGCCAGGATATACTGGAAAATCTCCGTCCAATCTCCCTTCTACCTTACTTGGCGAAAGTGACGGAAAAACTGGTAGACACTCAGCTCATGGAGTACTTAGAGTCAAACAATATGTTTCACAGCTCTCAGTCCGGCTTTCGAAAGAACTATTCCACTGAGACTGCCCTGCTGAGAGCAACTGAAACTCTACGGATCGGAGCTGATGAGGGCAACACTATGGCACTCATTATGCTAGACCTCAGCGCTGCTTTTGACACTGTGGCACATTCCACCCTGCTACGGTGTCTGAGCAGCGTTGGGGTTACCAAGGCAGCATTGGGATGGCTCAAGGACTTTCTTTCGGACCGCAGTTTCCAGGTTCAGAGAGGTATGTTCCTTTCCAACAGCGTTGCCTTAGAACAGGGGGTGCCTCAGGGCTCGGCCCTGAGTCCCACCCTGTTCAACCTGTATATGGCTCCATTGGCAGCTGTTGTTCAGTCATACGGCATAGATCTAGTATCTTATGCCGATGACACGCAGCTGCTCATCTCCCTGTCACAATCACCCAAGTTAGCAGCGGCCAATTTTAAAACCTGCATGCAGGAGCTCGCTGGCTGGATGGATCAACACTGCCTGAAGCTCAATGGGGCTAAAACGGAGGTGTTAGTGATAGGGGGAGACGGGGCGAGCTGGACTCAGGAATGGTGGCCGCCTTGCCTTGGCTCTCTGCCCATCCCGTGCAGTGAGGCTAAGAACTTGGGGGTCTGGGTTGACCCTAAACTCTCTTTTGAGAGTCATGTTGACAAACTGGTGGGGAAATGCTTTGGGGTTATGAAGACCCTAAACTGTACTCTGGACCTACTGCCACTTGAGGCCAGACGTACTATGACCCAAGCGTTGGTCACTTCTCGTGTTGACTACGCGAATGTGCTGCTATTAGGAACTACAGAGAAGAACCTGAGAAGACTGCAAGTGCTGCAAAATACGGCGGCCCGTTTAGTCCTCAGACTCCCCAAAAGAACAGCATCCAAGCCTACTTTGGCTGCCCTTCACTGGCTTCCTATAAAGAAAAGAATCCTCTTTAAAGCCCTACTCTTTTGTTATAGGATAACTTCTGCAAAAGCTCCAGAGTATTTGAAGGACTTGGCCATCCCCTATCTGCCCCAAAGAGCACTTCGCTCTATGGGTATGGGTCTCCTTACAGTTCCTCGTGTAAGAAGGGCCAGGATGGGAGGCCGCTCTTTTCGGGTGTTGGCAGCCACCCAATGGAACAGCCTGCCAGCTGTGATCAGACTAGCCAAAACGGAAATTATGTTCCGGAAACTGTTAAAAACACATTTGTTTGCCCTCTAGGGATGGTTGTTTCTGCCCTCTTGACTCTCGCTCCACTGCGCGGGGATACGCCGGGATGGCGTCACCAGGTGCTTTATAAGCCCCTTTAACAATAACAATAACTATCTCTTTATGTTTGCCTCTTTGAGGTCACGGTGGGTTTGTTACTTGCAAGCAGTGTTTGAGTGGTGGGTTGGCTTAGTTTGTGTGGCTAGGCAACATCCGCCCCACTGCGTTAACTGCTGATCAGCTTACAATGGGTTGTAGTTCTCAAGGGGTGGCGTGTGGGCTTGCCTCTCTTTTGGGTTGTCTTATTGTGATGTTCGGATGGGTTGTACCTTGCCTTTTCAATGTTGGGGTTTGCAAGGCGTGGGGGGGGTAACTGCTTGTGGATTGGTTTTCCCTTTTTTATTTCCTTTTGTGATGTTCGGATCACCTTTTTTGCTACTTTTTACGTAATGGGTAAGTATTTCTTTGCTTTTACCTTAGGTTTATGGAGTACGGGCACGAATGTTGTCTTAATGTTAAATTCTGAACTTGCTGCAGTGAAGGTTGCGGTACCCCTTGTAGACGCCTGTGTTCAATATGAGTGACCATTGAATAAGGACCCAATCGTCTGCTAGCCTGACCCTTGTGTCGTGGAATGTTCGAGGTCTAAATGACCAGCGCAAGGTGAGGAAGATTACAGCTTATTTAAAGCACAAGGAGGTTGATGTGGCACTGCTTCAGGAGACACACTTGCCCCCGGGTGCTGCGCTCCTTGCTAGCAAACAGTTGGCGGGAGTCTCACATGCTGCTTGCTTTACTTCCCATGCTAGGGGTGTTCTAACCTGGCTTAACCCTAAGGCTGGTTTCAAAATAGCACCCTTATTCACAGATTCTGCGGGTAGGTTCATCATTTCCCACTGTCACAGCCCACAATGGGAGTCCCTTGTAGTCAACTCCTCTAGTCCTAATTATGATGACCCGGGATTTTATCATTTCCTTTTTGATTTAATTAAAAAACATTCAGGCATATGCATCAAAGTAAATACTGGGAGCAAAGGGGCAGAAGCTCAGAATCTGACCCTTTGATCCCAAATGCAAAAATCGCAATTTAAGGAAGCTCTAAATTGAGATTCCTTAAAATGCAATTGCATTTAAGGAATCCCAAATTGAGATTCCTTAAATGCAATGCATGAAAGTAAAAAAATAGGGAATTCGCTAATAGGAGTAGCAAATTACCATGAAGTTGAACTTCATGGTAATTTGCTAAAACTGTGAAAAAGCACTTTTGTGCATTTTTCTAATTTTCATGTTGCGCACACACATGCCCTTAGGGCATGTGTGTGTGCAACATATGTGCAGAGATCAATTTCAGGGGTGCAACAGGGTGTCATTTTGACACCCTTGCACCCTTGAAATTGCATGAGAAATTTGCGAGTACCTACTGAAACTCGCAAATTGCTCATGCAATCTCCAATTCATTCGGAATGAATGGGACAGCATTCCTTAATTGCGACTAGCAATTTGCGAGTAGCAATTAAGGAATGTGTAGGAATCGCTATTTTAATAGCGATTTCTACATGCATAGGCTTTTGCTATTCCTAAATAGCGATTCCTTAAAAATCGCTATTTAGGAATAGCAAAAGGCTACGTTGATGCATCTGCCAGTTAGTGCTTTGCCTATTTTCTGGGGGTGGACTTTAATTGTATAATGGACACAACACTGGATCACTCTAGAGGCCCCGGCCGTACGTTCTCTGCATCGGCGAGGGCGGTGCAAGATATTGCCCTGCAGCTCCAATTGGCAGATGTCTGGCGTTCTCGCTCTGCGGCTAGTGGAGGGTACACACATTACTCAGCAAAGTATGATATCTACATGCATATTGATTACTGGTTTATCTCACAATCCTTATTGCCTATGGTGCTAGAATGTGCAGTCTTAGCTCGTACTTTCTCTGACCACTTCCCGATTATGATGGTTGCGGTCCCTTACCGTATCCCACCACCGTTCCTGTGGCGATTCCCGCCCAATTCATTGCTGGACTCTGTTTTTCACTCTGAGCTGCTTAAGGCTATTTCTGGGTTCTTGGAGGCAAATGTGGGGTTGGTCGATTCCTTCATGACAGTGTGGGAAGCATTCAAAGTTTTGATTAGGGGTATTGCTATTAGTAAACATGCGGGTGTTCTCCGTGCTATTCTCGGTCGGATCGCACTGCTGGAGACTCAGGTCTCAGATTAAGAGTCACGTCTGCTTCACTCTGATGACCCTGAGTTGCGAGACCTGCTCAAGACCACGTTGACCGAATTCCATGAGACAAATATGCTTCAGCTAGAGCTTATGGTGAGACTGAAAGAACCGGCTCAGTCCTCGCGGTGATGGCCCGCCGGCGACTGGATACGCGTGATGCTATTGAGGTGGAGGGGGAAGACGGGTCGACCCTGACGCAACCCACTGACATTAATATGCAATTCCTATCTTACTACCAGGAGCTATAAAGCTCCAAACTTGTGACGACGACATCGCCAACTACTTGGAATATATACAGCTTCCCCGGCTAAAAAATTGGCACAGGGAGTTTTTGATGCGGCCCATTGAACCAGCAGAGATTCGTCTTGCTCTGGGATCGATGCGCGAGGGTAGTGCACCTGGACTTGATGGCCTCACAGTCTCCTTTTATAAAGTCTACAGCAAGCTTCTCATTCCACATATAATAACTTTGTTCCACGAAATGGCTGTGAATGGCATTATGCTCTTATCTATGCTCGAGGCACTAATTCAAACTCTTTTGAAGCCCAACAAGGACCCACGTAGATGCCCTTCTTACCTACAACTCCCACCAGGCCCCCTGACCCACAGCTCAGCAGGATCCAGCACTCCCCCACCCAAGAGCAATGTGAAACCAATCACTTCCTCAGCTCCATAGGTAGGCAGCCATCTTAACAGGGTGGCGTGTTTGCTCACATCAAATGTACAGGCAGGTGGCCATTTTCAGAGGGAGTGGTGTATGTGGGTGGGACGCCTACACTACAACTCCCAACAGGCCCCCTTGTCCCACAGCACAGCAAGATGTAGCACTTCCACTCCACCCAGAAGCATGTGGCAGCCATTGAATCTCACTCATCAAACTTACAGGTAGGTAGCCTTCTTTACAGGGAGGGGGTTTGTGGTTTTGAAGCCATCAGTACCATTCCCACCAGGCCCCCTGCCCCACAGCTCAGCAGGATGCAGCACTCCCCCACCCAAGAGCCATGTATAACCAATCACTTCCTCTGCTCCACATGTAAACAGCCATCTTAACAGGGAGGGGTATTTGCTCACATCAAACTTACAGGTAGGTAGCCATTTTCACAGGGAGGGGTGTATGTGGGTAGGAAGCTTTCACTACAACTCCCAACAGGCCACCTTGTCCCACAGCCCAACATGATGTAGCACTTCCACCCCAGTCACAAGCATGTGGCAGACATTGTATCTCATCAACCAAACGTACCAAAAAGGTAGCCATCATCATAAGGAGGGGTGTGTATGGTTAGGGAGCAGCACCACTACTCCCCCCAGGCTCCCTTGTCCCACAGCTGAGCAGGATGGAGCACACCCCCACCTAGAACCATATGGCAGCCGTTGCATTGCTCACCTTCACCTAACGGGTATGTTGCCATCTTATGCTCCCTTGTCCCACCCCTGGGCAGGATGGAACAGTCCTGCCATCCAAGAGCCATGTGTAACGTATTCCTTCACTCTGTCAACTACACAGGGATGTGACTATTTTCATAAGGAGGGATGTTTGTCTGTGGGAATCCTGCACGACAACTCCAAACAGGCCCCCTTGTCCCATCCCTGAGCAAGATGGAGCAACCCCCTAGCAGAAGTACCTGGCAGCCATTGTACCTCCCTAACCAAACTGACATTTAGCTAACCCTCTTCACAGCGAGGGATGTGTGTGTGTGGGAAGACTCCACTACAACTCCCAACAGGCACCCTTGTCACAAAGCTGAGCAAGATGGAGCCCTCCACACAGCCACAACCATGTGGCAGCCATTGAATCTCAGTCATCAAACTTACAGGTAAGCATGGGCGGATCTAGCGGATCTCGCGTACGCGAATTTGGGTATTTACGGATTCGCAATCTGCAAAATCCGCGAACTCTCGCGGATTTGCG
This sequence comes from Lissotriton helveticus, assembly GCF_964261635.1. Classification (NCBI taxonomy): domain Eukaryota; kingdom Metazoa; phylum Chordata; class Amphibia; order Caudata; family Salamandridae; genus Lissotriton; species Lissotriton helveticus. The sequence continues at coordinate 871,407,708 of NC_136061.1, read as the reverse complement.
GATTTTTGTGTTTTTTGTGTTCGCGAGCGTTCGCGAGGATTCGTGGACCAGTTCGCAATTGCGAACTTACTTGTCGGCTCGCAACGGCCGCGACTATGTTGTTTCTACGTCTGGTTTATCATCACAGGTTCACAGCACCCTCTGTTTCACCACTGCCACCCTCTGGTACACCCATGCCACCCTCTGGTCCATCCTCACTGCCACCCATTAGGTTTGTTTATCACTGTAGATTATGGGGGTGGAAAAAAGCAAGGACACCTGCCCTGCTTCAACTGCCATGAATTAATTTGGGGTTGATTAATGTGTCAGTGATTTTGAAACTTCCAGTCTGGCTGGCACCTGCTTCCTTCCTTATCTGTAATTTGCTTTCTGTTGCAGTGAAAGCAAGCACACCTGCCCTTCTTCAACTGCCATGAATTAATTTGGGGTTGATTAATGTGTCAGTAATTTTGAAACTTCCAGTCTGGCTGGCACCTGCTTCCTTCCTTATCTGTAATTTGCTTTCTGTTGCAGTGCATTTTTTTTTTCACATGACCTTTATGTTCTACTTGTAGCTATTCTATGAGCCTGCTGTTTGTTATGTTATGTTATGTTAAATGAATTTGTTGAGCGCAACTAACACCATTAGGTTTCTTGGCGCTTGTGCTGGGGAAGCAGTGAGGAGAGTGTGAAGCGGAATCTAGAGGTAAGAAGTAGTGAAAAGGAAAGTTTTAAGGAGTGATCTGAAACCAGAGTATGAGGGTACAAGCCTAAGGGAGAGGGGGAGGGCGTTCCAGAAGGATGGAGCTAGAAAAGAAAACCTGAGGCCCCCATATTTCTTCCTCTTGAATCTAGGAACGGATAGCAGGGCCATCTGAGATGAACGGAGATTGCGGGGAGGGGCATACGGATGAAGGAGGGAGAAAATAAAAGAGGGACCTTGACCAGAGAGGGATTTTGAAATGATGCAGCCAAGCTTAAATTTACAGCGGGCAGAGACCGGGAGCCAGTGGAGACTCTTTAGAAGAGGACGAACATGTTGATCTCTCGGTTGATGATAAATCAAGTGAGCGGCTTGATTTTGGATCAACTGGAGTCTTTTCAGTTGGTAATCAGGGATGCCTACATACAATGCGTTTGCGTAATCAAGTCTGCTGATCACTAACGCAAGCAGCGCTAGGGTGAGCGCTTCGGTGGTAAGTAGGCGGGAGATTTTTCGAATTTTCCTGAGTTGGAAATGGCTGGCGGACACCACTGTGCTGATCTGGGGGGTCATAGAGAGATCGTTGCTAATGACATATGTTTGGGTCATAGCAGGGTCATAGAATAGTTGCAAATAGGCAACTGAACTCTGGAGGGGCCCCTCAGGAAGCACTAGAGTGAATGGTTACTAATGTTAAGTTTGAACTTTTGCACCTGCTGATTGCTTTCAGTTTTGCAAAAATAATTTTTCTGCAATTTCGCGCGATTTGCGGGACGCGAATCCGTGCAAGATCGATTTCGGAAGCCGCGAATTTGTGCAAATACACTATTTTTTTTTTGCGCCGTGTATGTTCGCGTGATTTTGTGCGTGTTCGCAAGGCGCTTGTAGCGATACGTTTGCGAAGTTACCCTAGCGGTCGTACAAGGGCGCGGCCATCTTGTTTGCGTGACGTAATTCTGTTTCCGCCCGCTATGTGTAATCTCGCAAAGTGTGCGGCTCGCTAGTACAATTTCGCGCGTGATCACGAGGAAAATCTCGCGCGAACTTACCCACGCGATCGTGAACGGGCGCGGCCATCTTGTTTCTCATTCATTGCTATGGTTCTGGGCATGCTTTTTGTATCCTCTCTGAATCTCTGCCATCCTTTGCTTGTTTGAAGTTTTTTTGAGCTATTTTACTTATTATCTATCCCTCTATTTTTCTAGCTCTATATTTTTGTGTTTTCTGCTACTTTTTGTTAATTTTAAACTACTTTTTTAAACTCTTTTCTTTTCTTCTTCCCTATTCTATTTCTTCTTTATTATTTAACTTCATTTCTGCCCAGACCATGGTAAAGGGAGCCGGGAAGCATCCTGAGAAGGGGAAGGGTCCCGCACCCCGTGCCCGGCTCCCGTGCGGGCGTTTGAGGGGGGGGACAGTGACAGCCCGGGAGATTTTTAGTGCGGAGGAGGTGGCCGCACTAATATTCCACGTCCAGCGCCGCCTCCCCAAGACCATCCTGGGAGGCAGCAAGATCGCAACCGGCTACGGCATCCGGGAGCGCCGGAAGCGGTGGGAGAAGGTGTGCCGGGCCATGTTTAAACTCTCTGGGGTCCGGCGCACTTATAACCAGGCCACCCACCGCTGGACGGATGTCATGGACCGGGAACGTGACTTGCTGGACGCGCTCGGCGTAGAGGTCCCCGGGCTTGGTGAGTAGTAGTAGCTATTTCTAGCTATTTCATCAATACTCCGTTTTATCCGGCTCTGTTATTTGCAAATCTTTGTTCTTTACCAAGAGCAATAATGCTGCCGATTACATTGTAGGTAAATTATATTTCAAAATCTTCTATGCATTTCAGGTGCACTGCTCTCCTTCTCAGTAGCCTTGCTACTATGCTTATTTCTTTTGTATTTTGTGTTCATTTCATTGGCCTGATAAATTATGTATGAGTGTAGTGTAAAGAACTGCGTAATGCTAGACACTAAGGGTCATATTTTCAATTGCAAAGTAGCAGGGATGCGGCAGTAATTGTGCGCCATGCCACCACCACCACCCATGGGCCCAAAACGTCACAGAAGCCTTACGCATCTGTGCCGTAAAGGCGGTGCATTGCTGGAGTTGCGTGCCAACGATGGCGCAGCTCCAGCAATGCTCTGGGGTGCCCTATCTCCCCAATGCTGCATCAAGCCGTACGTCGGCTTCAAGCAGGCGCAGGGTTTCAGTCACGCATCATTGTCCTAAAAGTGACTGATTGACATCTTGTAGATTTCCCTCAGCCACTTTTAGGATTCGTTCCTGCGCAGGAACGCCCTCCCTTGCGCCGGAACGCCTCCTGATGGCCTCCTGACGGACTGCTGCCTGCCAGGCCTAGGCAAACCTTTTTAGTAGTCTGTTTAGTGAGTTACATAGGAACTTTCAAAGTCAACGGTCCGCAAATCAGGCAATACGAATAACGTAGTAGTATACCACATGAGATTGGTCAATATATCCCGTGGAATAGTTGTCTATCTATTTGCTATTTCGCCAAAATATTTTGTTATTGTTCTTTTGAAATGTTTGATTTGGTTGACAAATATCCTCCATGTTTTCTGGTCTTTCTTTCTTTCATGTTGTACATCAGCTTCCCCCAGGGGCAAGAGGACACAGGAGGAGGAGGAGGGTGCTGTTCAGGAAGATGCAGGACAGGATCGGGCAGGCGAGGGCTCCTTTGCTGGCCCCAGTAAGTTTTAATTTTAATATAGAGTACCTATTTTTTCCTAGCGTTCCTCATTCGATTTTTTCTAAATCGTCTTTGATCTTCTTGTAGACTGGATCTAAAATCTTATCCTGCCTCGACTATGACTCCATGTGGTATTACTAGATTATTCTTATTAGTCTGTCTGTGTAGCTAACTAAGATTGCCCATTTGGCATTTCCATTGGACTCCCATTCAGGTCAGTAATAGCTCTATGCACTGAGTGCAGTCCTCTGGGATTGTCCATAATGTCTTTTCAAGTCTTCTAAATGTTTATGCTTTGACAATTGCCAACAATAAAAAGGTGAATGACCACCAAGAAAGAATAACATACTACTTTACTTTTGGTTTGGATAGGAGGACAATCCCTTCTACTACTGTTGCAGGGACAAATCTGCACAAACCGAACTATGAACACTAAATAGTGCATTGTTTATCAATTAAAATAGGCGCAGGTAGACTTTCTTTCCACATACCTCAGTGATATCAGACTTTGAAGAACCCCCAATCTCCTTACTGACTAGATAGTGTGGCAGAGTCATTTAGCTCCCAAAGTCACCGATGATTGATCCCCAATGATGATTAGATTATCCAACGCAGGACAAGAGTACGGAGTCAGAGTCAAGAAGTGTCAGAGGCACTCATGCTTGCAAAAATTCCAAAACCTTTAGCTCATCCACTGTAGTCTGGAGGACCAAAAACCACAGAGTCTATTTAAGTTTAAAAGCTTTATTAAATGTAAACACATTTATGAAAATCAACTTTGTCATAAAAGTAAACGTTTAACTGAAAATGGAAAAGTGCTTCGTGCTAACGATTAATTGGACACATTTCTTGTGGTCGAGCTGAGCTCTCACCTGGTTTGAACTTGAGCTTGACCCTGATCGTGTTCTTAGAAGTCAAGCTTCTGTTAGGAGAAAAAGTGGTGTGTGTTAAAAATAAAAAGCAACTAAAGCAAGCATTCATCAGTTGTGCCAAAAAGTGCAGCAAGACAACAGCCTTCCCTGGAAAAAGGGACATTTTTACTTTAGAGTAGACAGTTACAAATTATTACATTGTCTTTCGTTTTTTTAACATTTCTTTATTCCTCCTAGACCAAATGTTATATACTAGTGAGTGGTGTATTCTAACATTCTTAAATGTACTTTGTAGGTGTAACATCTGGTGGCGGGGCCAGCGCGGAGGTGGTGGTGTTGGACGAGGACTCTGGGGAGGATGCGGTGCAAGTGCCGGACGTTCCTGTGAGGGTTCACACGGTGGTGGCGGGAAGAGGTAAGCTATATATTCCTTACTTATTGAGATTGAAGACTGCATAGTGTGCTTTCTGCACAGGTGTATTATAAATCAACCAGGTAGTAGCCTCCTCTAAATGTACTTCGACTTAGCTGTGAAGTTTTTGGTGAGAAGAATCCCAATAAGATCTTAGATGAACTGGATGGATGGGATGAACGAAAAGCGAAAGAAGGGTGTAAGTAAGTGTGGAAGGACGAGAAATTTTATGATGGCTTGCAAAGAAGAATGATATGTGTTTGCTTGGTCCCCGAGGTGTCTGGGAAGGAAAGAATATGGTATGGTGCATGGCTGGGTCAAGGATGAAGCAAGGATGGGTGGAAGGAGAACAGCCTGGGTGGGTGAAACAGAAACTGTATGTGTGCATATACTTTGAACGGATGGATGCCTGGAGCATGGTATTATCTGACTCTTAGATAGCACATGTGTATCTAGAGAGAGTAGATGGTCACTGGATGAACTAAGTGTTACCTTGAAGAGCATGTAACAACGCACCCGCACGTCCGTTCCAGTGTAGGGAAGGCAAGGAAAAGAAGTTGTACATTTTTCCAAAAATTACCATGAATAGTAGCAGTAGTTTGTATTGCAACTGCAAGCACAGCATATATCCGGTTATTATGGTAGACACTCCGTACCTCTCTTAATAACTTTAGTTTAGTAGTAGTACGTCATTCATGTGTGGATGTATCACTGTTCACTCAATAATAAGCAAAGCACCTAAAGTCATCCCATATGTCATCAAATACATCCCATGTGAAGTGATAGATAATCAAATTATTTAGCTTCTTCATTTTCCTTTTCTAGTACTCATTTGCACTGTAGGGTGAAAGCTAAATTAATTAAGCAGTAGCCCTTGTAACAGAGTATTCTCAGTGCCACCCGTAATAGAAAAGTAAGAGCTTCACCACCTGCATGTACTGGACCGGTACAGTAACGCAAGTCTGTCTCACTCATCATGGTGTGTGTCTGTTTTTCTCGGGTGCAAGTTCACTGCGCTGGCATTATGCCGGCTTGCATAAGATAATGTATCAATTTTGCTAAACAAGAGAGAAGAAGAAGAAGACTGGTGTACTGTCATAGTCGACTGTAATGGAAGTCCATAGTGGTCGTAGAATTTGTTCCCTAAACTCCCACTAATGTTAGAGCAAGGATGAAGAAGTGGGAGGTTAGATAGACACTGTCCTCAATAGTTATGTACTGTGCTTTCAATTTGCTACTTGTACTGTGACACAACTTTCTGCTCAATCACTTTGTGTTATTAATGTTAAGGAGCATTGGTTACAGACTATGTCTTTCTTTCTTCATATAGTTGCTCCTTCCAAATCAAATCGACCATCACGGAGGGAGCTGGCTCGAATGGCCCGGCAACGGAGGCTGGATGCCACTGTCGCCGAATATCGGCGGCTGGTGGCCCTGGAGGAGGAGGACACGCAGTCAACCGGTGGAACCACAACATCCTCCACTGGGACAGCTGCATCCTCCTCCATGCCCCCACGGGCTGCCAGCCAGCGCAGTGCTCCAGTGGTACAGAGCCGGGCTACCAAAGCCAACCGCCACCGCCAAGCAGCAAAGACACCAGCTGCCCCCCACAGGAGTTGCAAGGCACGCCAGCGCCGCTTAGGACTCAGAGTGTCCTACCTGGAGCAGGAGGTCCTTAGCTACAAGAACTTGGTGGAGGGCCTCTGCTTCGACCATGCCACCCTCCGCAAGGAGTATGATGCCCTGGCCGCTAAATTCAACAGCACCCTCCCGTAGTGTAGTGTCCCTTGCCCTTTTTTTAGAGACTTTTGCGTGGTGGGATTTGGGAGTTGGGTTCTTTTTGGGACTTTTGAAAGACAATTGTTGGGGTTAGGGAGGGTCTTGAGGAAGATTATTTTGTTAGGGCTACATAAATATACTTTTTTAAACTTTATCTGACCATACCTGTTTTTTACTGCTTTTGAGTCTGGTGGGTGGGGGTTTAACAGTAAGTTTGTTTTCCTGAAGAGTCCTAGGACTTTAGTAGTACTACCGTCAATCTCTCGTCTAGTCCTAATACTCCATTATACTACCTACCACCAAACGCTTATCTTACCTGGAATTTGTGTTTGAAAGTAGGGCTAGGCCCAGGGCTGGCTCCACGGGAAATGGGGATTAAGGTTGGCAATCCTGGGCGGATGAAATGTCCTCATTGCGGTGGTACTAGTGGTGTGACACAGTGGCAGTTGCATGCCTATGGAAAAAAAGAAAATGAAACCTGGTTTGTCCTTACTGTAGCATTACAACGGTTACGGTACGATAGAGAATATAGCAGGTGACAGTACACTAGAACAGTGCCACAATGTAGCCTAACAAATGGTAAAGTATTGCAAGTATAACTAGTACTTGCGTTGAATTTATTTGACATTGGCTCCTACTACTACAAGAAATAGTACTGAAGCTGAGTAAGTCTAGAATATATCCTCGGATTCCTTCACCAGCCTGTTGCTATGACCTTATCCTCCCCAGCAAGTGTGTAGAATTATTGATGTCATTTAGTCACACATCAAGCAAAACCACACAGCCCGGGGGAAGAGGGTTAGGGTTTGGAAAATGGATGGTAATCTGGGTTTCTTTTTGGGTAGGTTTTGTTGAGAGAAGAAAAAAAAAGCACAGCATGGACAAACAATAATTAAAGATAAAGAAATCTTTGGGTACAAAGCTAACCACAAATCTTTTAAGTGACATAAAGGAAGTGCATGCCCTACTGCATGCATTGTTACTGAAAAGTAAGTAGTACTAGAATGCGACAGTACAGGGCTGCAGCGTTTTCACTAGCCTATCTCTGCACTCAGAGAAACACTTGTTACATTACATTAGGTTTAAAAATTAGCCGAAGTAAAACCTATAGAATGGCTGTAGGGATCAATTTAGAAGCAGAGAGAGATCCAAGAAATGCAGTCACACTCATAGAAGAAAACAATGGATACTGTATCTGTATGTTGTTGTTGGAGTTGTCCTGTTGAATTTGGTAAGTAAGTTGCATGCAGCAAACAATTCCTCTTATTACGGCACTCCTCCATTCCAGCTGACGCTTCGTCCATCAATGTTGGTGACCACTGACAGAAGACACCCTGTCCACTGCCTGCCTGGCATATGTTGAATTGCGGCTCGTTAATGTGAAGCCTGACTCCATCTTTTTTCCCCATTGCACAGACTGAAACCCGGCCTGTAATTATTGAACGGAAAACAGTAAGTGCTATTATAATACCACTGATAAATAAATATAAGGTATGTACGCTGTGTTGTCCAATTAGTCACACTTTGATTTTCGTAATAGACAGTACAATATTTTGGAAAGTGCGTAGTCTGTCTGAGTCACCTTTTGAAGGATAAATAAGTATGGCCAAATTAATTTAGCGGATCTTTCCCCTCAAGCTAGGTGTACTGTAAACTGTGTTTTAGAACAAAATTAGACCTTCCCAGGAATGCCCCAAGACCCGCCAACCCACCCGCAAAAAAGCACGACAACACCCCCAAACAGCCAAAAAGCAAAATCTCATACTTACAATATCTCTCGGCCTTCGGTCCAAACGCGCTGTGCAGCTAGGTCATCATCATCATAACTCCTGTTTTCCACCACGGATTTCCTGAAAAGCAAATGCAATCAAGATTAGACTGTCGCAGCAGTGCTCCGACAGAGACCCCGAAACCCACCCACAAACACCAGGAAGCCCCCCAAACAGGCCCCCGAAAACGCTACATTGAGCAAGATTTCAGAAATAGCAAAAAAAAATTCTGCATGGATTTTGTCCAAACCACTTCTATCCGGTATTAGACCTTCCCAGGAATGCCCCAAGACCCGCCAACCCACCTGCAAAAAAGCACGACAACGACAACACCCCCAAACAGCCAAAAAGCAAAATCTCATACTTACAATATCGCTCGGCCTTCGGTCCAAACGCGCTGTGCAGCTAGGTCATCATCATAACTCCTGTTTTCCACCACGGATTTCCTGAAAAGCAAATGCAATCAAGATTAGACTGTCGCAGCAGTGCTCCCAGACCCCAAAACTCACCCACAAACACCCGGAACCCCGCCAAAGAGCACCTCAAAGGCAAGCAAGTCAGCAAAAACGGCAAGAAATTTCCGCCTCATATTTGGTCCAAACCACTTTTATCCGTTATTAGAGCTTCACAGCAATGGCCCCAGAGCCCTCAACTCACCCACAAAGAAGTAGAACACCCCCACAAGTGCTGAGTCTTTCTTCATTGGGCGTAATCCAGCCCTCTGCTTTGAGGGAAATAGGAGTCTGGAGGAGGAGGATAGAGGAGCATGTTCTTCTGAACTTGTGAACCTGAGGAATGTAGACTGCGGCACCTTCAAATCAATAAGCAAACAAGTGAAGACAGTTCTGCTGATGGGCTTGTTTTTGTGATTAGGTGATTAAAGTTTGAATTAAATTAACTGTGCAAAACAAAGAAAGACAGACACACAGGAATAAAAGTGAATAAGGACGAAAAAGAAAGTTATTGATTCATTGTCTCATTTTCAGGGCTCGGTGTCAGGGAATAAGAATAAGAGTTCGTCATCATACTCTGCGAATTCAAGCAGGATGCGGTCAGTGTCACCGAACAGAGAACAAATTCCCTCATCTACGTTGCTGTCCTCCTCGTCTTCATGCGGCGTGGTTTCTCGTACTTTGTAATCTGGTGGTATGAGGTGCTGATTCATCTTTATCATTGTTAACCTCTCCACATTTTTGGGCGAGAGGCGGCTCTGTTTTGGAGTTACAATGCCACCAGCAGCACTGAAAACACGTTCAGAAGACACACTTGCGAGTGGGCAAGACAAGTAGTTTATAGCCAGGTTGGAGAGCTGTGGCCACAATTGTTTTTTCCCATGCCAATACTCCAATGGCTCATCATTAAGAAAGACCTCTGTTAAGTCATTCAGATAGTCCTGCACCATCGACTCAAGGTCCTCAACGGTTCCTCCACTTTGCTTACTTTTTGCTGTGCCTGTGACCTTTTTTCGAGAACCATACCCAAGCCAAGTTAGCCAATCCTCTTCAGCAGCCAATGTTACTCTTGTGTGTGGTGCAGATGATCCAGTTGCTGGTGTCTTTAACGGCTGAGAGGTCACTTGTGCCACAGCCACAGGTGCAGAAGTGGATTCTTTTGACTGGGGATGGCCTGCTGATGCTGATGCTGATGTACTGCCTTCTCCTTCAATATCCTGCCGTTCTTTTTCAAACCTCTTGGCTGACCTGGCTAGCCAAAGTTTGTACTTTTTAACATCTTCATTAGCAAAAGGAAAGAATGCTTGGCCTGCCAGCGCCTTTTTGTAGCGTGGATCCAGAATAGTAGCACAAATGTAATGCTGTTCTGAGTTGATCATTTTAAGACGTTCATCACCACGTAGGCGCTCTAATAATTTCTCCGGCAAAACAAAAGGGTCTTTGTTTTTTTCATCTTTTTCTAACTCAGAAGACACCGCCTTCAGTTGGTGCTCCAGCATGCACAACAATGGGATAGCTTTTCCCAAATTACAGTCCTCCTTGCTGACTGCACGCGTGAAGACCTCAAAAGGACGAAGCATTTCTGTCATGCTTTTAACTATGTCCCATTGCGCTGCATCCATCCTCAGGTCCTTCTGAGCTGTACCCTGTTTTAAGAAATAGTGATCGAGTACCGTGAACTGCTCATACAGACGCTCAAGCATGTAGAAGGTTGAGTTCCAATGTGTTGACACCTCCTGGATGAGTGCTTTCACTGGCATTCGACGTTGATGTAGCAGGCTCCTCAGATGCTTCTGGGCCTTAAAAGAATGGCTGAGATGGTTGCACATTTTTCGGCAGGTGGCCATTACCTCGCACGCTGGACTGTCTTTATCACTCAAGAATTTTTGAACTACCAGGTTGATACAGTGCGCCAAACACGGCACTCTGAAATAGTCACCCAGCGCCATGGCCTTAACTACATTGGCGCCATTATCCGTGGAAACATAACCAATCTGGCGTTTTTTGGGGGACAGCCAGTGAAAGACCTTTTTGTTAAACTCGTCCAAAATGTTTTGTGCTGTGTGACGTTTCTCCAAGCCAAACATGGCTAGTGTTGCATGTTTCCGAGCAGCTTTAAAAACTTGGTCCGGGTCAACACCTGCGTTTAGCTTTGCTTTAACCCCTGAAAAAGAGACCCAGTGTGCAGTGATGCACATGTAATCAGCGCCTGCGCCACTGTTCCACATGTCTGTTGTCAGATGTATAGTGTGAACAGCACTCTTCTGCAAAGCTGCCCCAATCACCTCCAGCACATGTTCATGTAGTGCTGGAACCGCAACTCGGGCAAAATAGAACCGGCTAGGAACCTTCCATTTAGGGCAGAGCGCTGCCACTAATTCTAGAAAACCTACCGCTTCTACAAAAGAAAAAGGGAGAAGGTACAGAGCTAGCATTTTAGCCAGCTTAGTGTTATACAGACGCGTCAGTGGGTGGTTGCGTTCATATGGCGCGTCTGAACAAAACATGGTTCTAATGTTGCCCTGGACCAAGCATTTACGGGGTGATAATGACTTCGTTGACCCAATTATGCTCGCTGGTGAACTTTTTCGCATTGGTGTCTCACTCGCTCCAACACTCTTAGTGTGCCTCACATGGGGTGTGCTGCTGACAGGGGTACTGGGTGTAAGTGAAGTGTTTGACACGTCTTCTTCCTCCTCGTCATCATCAGATGAAACATCAACGTTTTCTTGACTTCCAATTCGGGCTTCTTTGATCTCCTTCAGGTGCGCAAACCATTGGAAGCGTGCTGTCTCCTAAGATGACCTCTCTGGCCTCCGGTACCATAGTTGGTACCAAACTTACCACGACTAACTGCAAGCTTACAAATGCTACAAATGGCGAACTTTTCCCTTTTTGGGCAAACAGTAAAGAAGTCCCAAACTGGGGACTTGAATTGTCTGTGGGGGCCGGGGGAGGCGGCGATACTGGTGGTGGTGGTCATGCTGCTAATGCCAGATGAAGTGGAGGATGTAGATTGCCGAACTTTAGTACGTTGTGCACTTTCACCGCCACTAATTAAGGTCGAGGTGGATGGAGGTCCCTTCTTGCGAGAAAGAAATATGGAAGCGGTACGAGTTGGTGTACTACTTAACTCAAATGATTGTGGTGTTTCCACTGCCTCCTCATCGACAACATCATCATCATCACGCTCAGCAGCTCTTCGGGCTAGGGTCAAAATGTCTGTTTGCTGCATGCCCGCTGGGGCTGCAGTGACCTTTATGATGACTGGGTCATCGTTGTCAGAGTCTTCATCAGCAGCAGTATCCGCCACTTCTTGTTGAGCCTCATCACACTCCATAACTCTGAGACTTTGGGCGAGCTTCCTTTTACGCTTAACTACCTTTGTCAGATCATGGTGTGCCTCACTCTCAGACGGCAGTGGTGCTGGTTCCCAATTTTGATCCGTATCATCAGAAGGAGGTGTGCTTGAAGAAGATGTAGACACCACCCTTGATCTCTTCCTTGCTAGGGGTGTGAAAGACAATGAATGATCATCAGGAGGAGTGGCTTCCTCAAATGATACCTCGCCTTGATTGTCGATTTCCTGATGTGCCCCTACTTCGGGAGGAACAACTATTGTGGGCACTTGTGACCCTCCATGCACCTCTGCTTGCGCATCTCCTTGCGCTGCCTCTCCTTCCACATGTACTTGGGCTTGTACTTGCACATGTGGTTTTTGTTGCGGCTGTGGTTGTTCAACACTCGTCAGATGAGTTACAACAACCTGTGTTGATTGAGGGACATTGCTGCTACTTTCTTGCGATGAGCCAACATCACTGGTCGATGGTGATTGAACAACTAGACTAAGTGCCTCTGCAGCAGTGAAGGGCTTGGACTTAAGTTGGCGTGGTGGTGGTGGCACTGAGCCCAATGGAGCGGGGGTGCTGCTCCCAGCTTGGTCCCCAGCGGATCCCGCTGCTGCTGCAGGCATACTTTTTTTTTTACTCCCAAAAAAAGGGGCGGCCGGCACATCAGTCTCCTTGGTAACTTGCTTCTTCTGCTCCTTACTGGCAACTTTCTTGCTAGAGGAGCTACGGGTAACTTTTTTTGGGGCCATCTTCTTCAGAGCAGGTCAGAACAGCAGGCAGCAGTTGCACGAGTTGCAGAGTTGTCTGTGTCCAGACGTGACGTCGCGTGACGTTATGCTGCACACACACACCGCTGCAGGACTTCTTCCTGGCACTGGTGGTTCTCTTGAGTCTTGTGCACCTAAAAGCAATGGAAGACAGAGGAACATCAGTTCAGTTATACACCCCAAAAAATCGAAAAACACAGAAAAATCAGCACCATCCCATGCCATCCATGATGTTTACATTCAAGACACCCCACAGAAAGACTAGGCCCATGCAACACTCACTACCCCGGGGCCTAAAGGTTGAAAGCTAAGCAAAATGGTTGCAGACCTAAGAACACTGCCTGCATTCAAAATGTCCGCCTGCCTCCCAGCACATGGCCAGGGCCTGCCTGTTGCAGCACTCAAAATGGCCCCCACCCACATGGCCAGTCCCCATGAACACCCCAAAAAATGGAAAATCACACAAAAATCAGCACAATCCCAGCCCATCCATGGCCTCAATGATGTTTAAATTCAAGAAGACACCCCACAGAAAGGCTAGGCCCATGCAACACTCACCACCCCTGAGCAAAGGGCCCCACCAGCAGCCCCAAAAAACGACAAAAAACCACAAAATTCAGCACAATCCCAGCCCATCCATGGCCTCAATGGTGTTTAAATTCAAGAAGACACCCCACCGAAAGACTAGGCCCATGCACCACTCACTACCCCTGGGCATAATGGATGAAAAGTAGGCAAAATAAGTGCAGGCCTCAGACACTGCCTCTCTTCAAAATGGCCCCTTGCACCCCAAGCACATGTTGCCTGTACCAGCACTCAAGATGGCCACCAACACCACCTACATGGCCAGTCCACATCAACAGTACACCCCAAAAAAACCGAAAAACACTCAAAAATCACCACAATCCAATGCTATCCAGGATGTTTACATTAAAGAGAGTGAGACCCCACAGGCACACTCAGTCCATGCACCACTACCCCTGGGCAAAAGGCCACACCAGCAGCCCCAAAAAAACGACAAAAACCACAAAAATCAGCACAATCCCAGCCCATCCATGGCCTCAATGATGTTTAAATTCAAGAAGACACCCCACAGAAAGACTAGGCCCATGCAACACTCACCACCCCTGAGCAAAGGGCCCCACCAGCAGCCCCAAAAAACGACAAAAAACCACAAAATTCAGCACAATCCCAGCCCATCCATGGCCTCAATGGTGTTTAAATTCAAGAAGACACCCCACCGAAAGACTAGGCCCATGCACCACTCACTACCCCTGGGCATAATGGATGAAAAGTAGGCAAAATAAGTGCAGGCCTCAGACACTGCCTCTCTTCAAAATGGCCCCTTGCACCCCAAGCACATGTTGCCTGTACCAGCACTCAAGATGGCCACCACCACCACCCACATGGCCAGTCCACATCAACAGTACACCCCAAAAAAAACGAAAAACACCCAAAAATCACCACAATCCAATGCCATCCAGGATGTTTACATTAAAGAGAGTGAGACCCCACAGGCACACTCAGTCCATGCACCACCACTACCCCTGGGCAAAAGGCCACAGCAGCAGCCCCAAAAAAATGACAAAAACCACAAAAATCAGCACAAGCCCAGCCCATCCATGGCCTCAATGATGTTTAAATTCAAGAAGACACCCCACAGAAAGACTAGGCCCATGCAACACTCACCACCCCTGGGCAAAGGGCCCCACCAGCAGCCCCAAAAAAACGACAAAAACCACAAAAATCAGCACAATCCCAGCCCATCCATGGCCTAAATGGTTTTTAAATTCAACAAAACATTTGCATCATGCACCCATAACCAACCCTGGTCCTACTGGATACTGTGGCTGCCCACAATATATTTTATTTAATGTTCTGAAAAAGTTCCAAAATTGAAGTTGCAGCAACTGTAATGCCCCAAACAAACTTACTTGTGAAAGTTGATTTCTAATCCAAAAGTGATCCAAAGAAAGTCAAAAAGGCCTCAAATCCAAATATCCAGCAGCACCCACAAAAAGTAATCCTTCCAGGTCAAGGTACAAATGAAAGTGACCAGCACATGAAGAAAGCACTGGGAGGAGCCTGCTGGACAGGAACAGGAAGTTGGAGACTGTGGGGCACTTCCTCCCCCCCCCCCAAAAAATGGACTCCTTGCAAAAACAAAGTGCATGCAAATGTCAACCTGAGGAGTGATTCTGATACAAATCATCATTTTCTGAAGGTTTATGCTGTTTGCTGGTGGATTTCTTGTGCAGAATTGCACAATATCTATTTCGCGAGTGCTAGATTTTTCCTGTCCGCCGCACCTACATGTTCGCAATTGCGAACTCTCGCGAGGCGTGCTGTGCAAGGTGGCAAGCCGCAACAAGATCCAAAATGGCGCAGCACTCGCAAAATATGAGCTAGAAAAACAACTCGGCAAACGCTTAATGACGGAAAGTGAACGCCGTGCACCACGCCGCGTGCCGCAATATTGTATCACCAAGCAAAAAATCCGGCGCAAGCGAATTCACGGATTTTCGACAAATTCGCGAGAGTTCGCGGATTGCGAATTTGCCGAAAATCCGCAAAATCCGCGAGCGAAACGGATTTTACGGCCATGCTTACTTACAGGTAGGTAGCCATCTTAACAGTGAGGGGGTTTGGGTGGGAGGCAAGCATCACAACTCCCAACGGGCACCTTTGCCCTGCCCCCCCCTGGGCAGGATGGAGCACTCCACCACACACGCAGAAATATGTCAGAAATTCCCCCCAAATGTGCCAACAGAACAGGTAAGTAGACAGTACATGCGCCCGCCTTCCTCTCCAAAGGCATTGAGCCATATGACAACATCAGCCCTCACATCCCACCAAAATTGTCCCAGATCCAATTGCCACTAACAGTGTGCAGACAGCTAAGCATATGTAACTGTCAAAAAAAACAAAGTGTAACTCACCAAATCACATGTTGGAGAATCTCAGTGCACAATCATGCACAGCACTGTAAGTGCCATGGGAGCAGAGCTTCAAGGACCATATGAAAAGAAAGCAAGCATGGTCTGTAGTACAAATAAAGCAAAGGTATGCATGATATAAAAATGGCTAAGTCATGCTCAGATGTAACGTCTGCCATGCAGGGTAATCAACAAAGATGCTTCACATAAAGTAGTTGTGCTCCTAGTGTTTAGGTCCTTGTAATCACAAAATATGCATGTGGCGCATGGTATCTATTGACATGTCACGTCATGGACAAGAAATGTCTGTACCTCCACATCATGTCATGATGCACAGTACTGTGCAGACATATAATGTGATAACTAGTAAACTGTGTGGTGTATAACCTGTAAATAAGATACATCTAACACCAAGCTTGAGCTTTTACCCTCTATTCCACAGGTGACCAAGAACTGACAGCTGACAGCAGAAGACGATCATACCAACCTGCAGAGCCAGTCTGCACCCCCTGAACATGGACTCTCTGATGCTGACTCCCTGGATTTCAAGATTGCGGAGCCAGAAGCCGGCACATCAGGCATGCCAGGGCGCAACAAGTCCCAGGACCCCACTCTCCCCCAAGCCACCACATCAGCAACAACATCTATGCTGACCCCTGCTGTAACAACCTGTGCGGACTCCACCGCCACCACCACCGCTGCATGTAGAACTTTCCCTGCCTCAGTGGATGACCACCCCACCCCACAATCTGAGGAAGGCAGGGAGAGTAGGCGCCACAGGTCCGGGACAGCAGGGAGGGTGGAAGGCAACTGGGCGTTAAACCCAACTGGACACTGTGACGGAAGCCCTGGCCAACATCGCCAGAGCCCTTGGGGCCGATGAACGAGCCCAGGGCCACACAGGCCAGGCTCTGGAAGATTCCTATGAGATCCGCCTGCTGCTGAGGTCTATAGACACCCACATGGGCCAAATTGTGGACCTCTTGGGCCAGCTTGTGGTGGTTCTGAGAGACAGGCCTGCGTCCCAAACAACAGCTTCACCTCCCTCCAGTGGCCCGCAGGATGACAGTTCCCCAACATCCCTGTGGCCACAGAGAGGGGGGAGTCTTCAGACCCCACCGAGCCTGCAGCAGAAGCCCCCCTGCCAAATGTTCAAGGGGCCATCCAAAGAAATACCAGTGAGGATCCAGTGGCAAAGCACTAGCCAAACGCCAATCAAGGAGCCAGTCATGATGGCACCCCTCTTCACCTTGCCACTGACTTCGCTGACTGTCCTTGCCCACACTGCCAGGTTAATGGCATCCGTCTGTTGGACGGGGTCACCACATCAATGTGGTAACTACTGATTGTCTCATCTTCCATCACTGACAACTCATTGATTCACTTTCCACCGTGTTGTAAATATCCACTTCCCTGTCACATATACCCATTGTAAATAAACATTCCTTACACACCTATGTGTTTGTGTCAGCTCCATGTTTATCACAGGATGCACAATGTTGACTCTGTTTACAATGTACCAGCAGCAGTGATTGTTTGGAGTCATTGAGAGGCTGAAGGGATCTAGAAAAACACAAGAGAACACTATTCACTTGTCAGGTGTTGGCACCACAGCCATTACACAAAACTTGTCATCAAGGTACTCAAATCAGCACACATTACAATGAGCAACAGTACCAACATAGACATCATGCGGATGTATGACGTTACAACGCAGGCTATTACAACGCCTGCCTTTACAACGCGGTTTTTACATCGCAGTCCGTTACAACGCATAGCGCTTTGGGGTGCTGGATAGTGAATAGTTTAATTTACTATTCCAACTCCAGTCCCCGTGGACACTAGGGAAGGTTATTGGATAGTAAATTAACCTATTCCCTATCCTAGAGCGCCCCCCAGAGCAATGCGTTGTAATAGTTTGCGTTGTAATGACTGCGTTGTAATGGTAGTGCGTTGTAAAGGTTTCGTTGTAAAGGTTGTTCACCACATCATGCAACTGTGCATGACCACCCTGTCCCTGAAACATTAGCAGCCAGCACAGATTCAACAACAGGCAGCGGTTACAAAGCTTACCTAGGCCTTTTCACCAACAACAAAATCTGCAGACAATGGCACCTTTGTACATTTTCACTCACCTTCAAGGAAAGTAGTGGTTGATGGGCTGTTGACGCAGGTCGACTCCTTACTCCTTTCCACTATCCTCGTCACTGGACATGGGTGGGTTTGCAGGCGGTGGCCTCGGCTGCTCATCATCGTCCAGGAGCAGGGGAATCTCCTTGAGCAAGGCCAGGTTGTGGAGCACAATCTGACACACCTTTTGGGGAGAGTACATCAGTGCACTTCTGGTCTTGTCCAGGCAGCGAAATCGTGACTGAAGTAGACCAAAAGTACGCTCCACCACAAGACGTGTCCTCCCATGGACATCATTGTAGCGGACATCCCCTAAGGACCTGGGATTCCTCAGTGGGATCAGAAACCAAGGCCGGTTGGGATATGCAGAGTCACCTAGGTGTGAGAGACACAGACCAATGTTGTAATCTAAACAGTAGTTAAAAACAGCATGTCACTTAAACAGAACACGACTTGACTCTACATACTAACCCACACTCCACGCACACTCTGTATGCAGATTTGCCATCAGCTGTGTTTCGATGCTGTTATGCAGGATGTACGAGTCGTGGGCTGATCCTGGAAATTTGGTACAGACATGGGAGATTATAATATCCGCTTGGCATACACCTTGCGCATTGATGGAATGGAAATGCTTCCTGTTCCTGTAGATGTGCTCACGTGGCTGTGGTGGAACCAGGCCAACATGTGTGCAGTCAATGGCACCAACAACATTAAGGATGGGGCCAAGAACATAAAAATCAGCCTTCACACCCGCCAAGTCATGCCTCCTGGGGAAATTGATGTATTGGTCCCTGTATGTTATCATAGTGGACTGGACATCACGAAGCACCATGCTGAACATAGGTTGCGACATCCCACCTGCGGTGGACACCGTGTACTGGAACGAACCAGTAGCAAAGAAATGCAGGGCCGCCAACACCTCACACTTTGGTGTCAGAGCAGTCAGATAGGTTCTGCGAGGCCTCAGATGGGGCTCCAACAGAGCACATAGGTCTTGAATGGTAGGTCAATCCAGACGGAATTTCCGTATGATGTCCTCATCCTCCATGTCCACCAACGCTGTGAAAGGATGATGCATATTTGGTCATCTCCTAGGTGAGATGAAAGGGCACACGTGTCAATTACATCCCCCTATGTGATATGTCCAACATCTTACATGTTCACTGCAACAGCGCCAACAATGACTGGCAGAACCACTTCAGCTTACAGCTCTACTCACATGTAGGGACACCTTGGTCTAAACTATTTGCACACTTGTCCAGTATTCACACAGTGAGTACCCCAAAACAGAATCTGACTATGTGAATTTCAAAAGATACTTTGCCACATCTTTTGTCACCAGCGCTGAGAGTAGTTGACACAGCACATGCATGAGAAAGCAACTCTACTAGCCTCTATGTAGCTGCTGTACCGGCCACATCTACTTGCGTAAGTTGGATAGGGCACCAAGTCACAACACAATGTGCACAGTGTGTGCACAAAGAGGAAGTATTATCATGAGTTCAGCAATCTACACAGTGAAATAGGTGCAATATGTGGTCATACCCTCATTACTGTGTCGCTTAGCCATCGCACACATTGAAATGTGTATACATGTGGGAGTCCACCACACAAAAGATCTGTGTACATGCACAACTATTTCATGAGAGACATGCCTGTGCATGTAATCCTGTGCACTGAAATGGCATGTGTAGTCATCAGTGGGCTAAACATCACACTAGCATTGGTTAGCACTATCTGGTGGCATGATCAATGTGTCTGCTGTACAATGTTGAGAACTGGCCGTTGACACTGCCACAGCATGCTGTGTCCATAGGTGCCATATGCATGCTCCACCAACACAACCATGGCCCTGGGCATCAATATCAAGCGGCCAAATCACAGTAGCAACTGCCTGGCCACTGCAGTGTGCCACGGCCAATTCTCACTGCAATCGTGGTAGTGATATACACATTGCAAAATGGCGGTTGGTGTGCTCTGCCAACACAATCACGGCAATCGGCACCAACATCAAGTGGCCGAATCAAGGTAGCGGCCGCCTTGCCCCTGCGGTGTGCCACCGCCAATGCCCACAGGAATCACAGGAGTGATATGCACATTGCAAAATGGCGGTTGGTGTGCTCCGCCAACACAATCATGGCCATGGGCACTAATATCAAGTGGCCAAATCAGTGGAGCGACTGCCTGGCCCCTGCGGTGTACCACTGCCAATGCCCACAGCAATCACAGTAGTGAAATACACATTGTAAAATGGCGGTTGGTGTGCTCCGCCAACACAATCACAGCCATAGGCACCAATATCATGCAGCCAAATCATGGTAGCGACCGCTGGGCCACTGCGGGGTGCCACCGCCAATGCCCATGCCCTTACAGTTAATGGGAAACGCAATCGCAGTAGTCAAATGCATTTTTGAAAATTGCGGTAGGCGTACTCTGCTACCGCGTGGACGGTCATTGGATGCAATTGCAAAATGCACACTCGCTGTAGCAACTGCCAGGCCCCTGCGGTGTGTCACCGCCAATGCCCATGCCCCTACAGCCAATGGGCAATGTAATTGCGGTAGCCAAATGCATTTTTGAAAATCACGGTAGGCGTGCTCCACTACTGCGGGCCGGTCATTGGTTGCATTTGAAAAAAGATGTCCTGGAACACCAATTGTAGCAGCTTAGAACTACTGAAAGTACCCCAGGGGCTATATATGTGTGGGTGAGAGCCTCACATTTCCACTGCTTCCAGACACTGCTGCCTGACACTCTTCACCACCAACTGCTGCTGCTCCTGTCTCCTGGACTCAGACGCTGCTGCTTGACACTCTTCACCACCAACGGCTGCTGATCCTGTATGGAAATGGAAATGGATGTGAATTCATAGAGCGCGAGTTGCTGCCCGGAGGCGTCCAAGCGCTAGAGGAATAGCAGCGGTGACCTCATAGAGTGGCTAGCTAGGAATTAGTAGGGAAGGTTGAAGAGAAATGTTTTTAACTGTTTGCGAAAAGAAGAGAGGTTTGAGTCAGCTCTAAGATGCAGGGGGAGGGCATTCCAGGTCTTTGAAGCATTGTAGGTGAACGTCCTGCCGCCAGACCTGGTCTTTTTTATTCTAGGGGGCAAAGCCGTGAAGGTCTGGCTAGAGCGGAGGTTTCTACTGGGACGGTAGTGTGTGACTAAGTCACGGGTGATCATGGGGCCTGTATCCCAGAAGGCCTGATGGGCGATGCACATGGACTTGAAGAGGATTTTCTGTCGTACTGGCAGCCAATGCAGGCTGATCAAACCCGCCCTCACTGATTGTCTGCGAGGAAGCTCGAGCAGGGCGCGGTCCGCGCAGTTCTGCACTGTCTGGAGTCTGCGTACGGTGTAATCTGGAGCGCCGAGGTATAGCACGTTGTTAAAATCTAGGCGAGACTGTATCAGACCCTGTATGGCTACCTGCTTGGCCTCCACAGGTAGAACAGGTATCCTGGAACCAGACACTGCTGCCTGACACTCTTCACTACCAACTGCTGCTGCTCCTGTCTCCTGTACCCAGACTCTGCTGCCTGACACTCTTAACCACCAACTGTTGCTGCTCCTTTCTCCTGGACCCAACGATGGCAAGGACTGAGAACATCAAGGCTCATCCCATCACCACAGAGGAGCTGCAGGTCCTGGTGGACGAGGTGCTCTCACAATTTGGGAGGCTATATGGTGCTCCTGATGTCATGGTAAGTGTTTCAGGGTGAAAGTAGGGGAGTGCAGGGAGTGCCCACATTAAGTTGATCTGCTACAGTATGTGCCAGAGAGCGAGGGTATGTGTGATACACTGCCAAGCATGCTGACTTCAGGGGAAAGGTGTTTGTAGCCTATGTTACACAAGCTCATCTGTGACATTACAAAGGGTTTCTGTCTAGAGGGTACTTATGGAAGTGTGTCTAACTCAATATTGCCACCATGGATATGTCAGCAGTATGCACAAGAGTGAAATGTCTGAGGGTGACACTCTTGTTGGAAAGTCACCTATGACATAGCAGATTGTTGTACATCTGAAACGTTCCCCTTCCATTTTCATCAAATTGTGTACTGACTCACATGTGAAGGCACTGTTTGCCCTCTCATATTGTACATGCATGGGACAGTTCTGAGGGCACACTTTAGCCCGCAGTGTGAGCCCCCCTGGCCTGCAAAGGTACTGCCCAATTTGTCAGGGACCCATCACTGTAATGACAAAGTGGGGGCATATAGGTTGTCTGCTAGCCTATTCCTCAATGAGCTACCTTAGGCCTGAGGATAGCACAAGACAGACCTTGCGACAAGGGTGTGAGATTGTAAGATCATGTCCCTATATGTGATCTCCATGGCACATGTAGCCTTTCATAGACCAAGTATTCTGGGTAGGCTTGGGTGGTAAAATCCGCTTCACTTTTGGAATTTGCGGAATTTCGGCAATTCTGCATTCCGCGGAGAATGCGGAATTGCTGGAAATTCCGTGATCCGCGGCATAGCAGAATTTTTTCCTTGTTCGTACTTTCAAAATGTGTGTTCGCGCACGTGGTAGTGACTTACCAAGATCCTTGCGTCCGCTGACAAGTTTTCCTAACTGTTCGCGTGGGGCACGAGATTTTGGTAGCTGGCCAGTGATCCTGCGAGAGTGCGATTGCAAAAATGTAATTCAGATGCGCCATCGGACTTCCGTGTTTGCGAACAGGAAACACATCGCAAACGGTCGGGACAAGTGAAACAAGAGGGCCACGCCAATTGGAGACCGCAATGGCAAGTTCACAAGATATTTCCCCCGAGCACGCAAACAGCATTCCCGAATGGGAAAAATGAATCGCAAATGGGCGGAACTAGCAATTCTACATCTTCGCTGAACTTTGCGTAATGCGACTATGCAAATTCCGCTCAGGCCTAATTCAGGGACGGGGACTTTGGTTGTGAGTTGCAGCATGTATTCCAACCCTGATCCGGTGATGGGCTCTGTGATGTTGCTAGTGTGATGCGATGGCTTGTAAGTGGCCTCTGTGTTGGGTGCAGCAGTCATGCATTTTGGCTACATATACTTTTTAATGTCATTGATGTAATGGCCCTTGCCGTTACATCCTGAGTTGTGGCCTTATGGCATCGCTGCATTAGGGGTGTCAGGGACATCCCATGGCAGTGAACAGCAGTGTGCCTCATCTGAGTGTGTTTTCGTTAATGTGTGCAGTGCCTGACCTCAAAATTGTGTGAACTACACATCTGACACCAATGTGCAACTGTATTTGTGCACAAAAGCATGACATGGTGGATAGCAGGAGCTCATGGCCATTGCTAAATGACAATTTGGAGTCTGTATCTGTGTTGTCCCCTTATGTTGACTCCATATGTGACTGTGAAATCATGTTGGGATGTGCATCTTTTTCACCCACAGAGACCTAGGTATGCTCACAGTGACAGTGATCTGTATGTCACGTCACTTTAGAAGCACGGGTAAGCTATTTGGCTGCATGGACATCACATGGGTCAATGATGCCAAGTGTGCATACTATCAGCCATCTTTTGAGTTGTGTTGTGAAACTTTTATGGTTTTATCTTTAAAACCGAATAAAGTATTTTGAATGAATAAATAAGGGGAGATTAAATAGTCATTCATTTGAAAAGACTAATGTTGCGGCACAGGTACTTGGTACTTGAAGCTGCTAATTTATTTAGGTCTGACTTGCACTCTACTACTCAAGTACTCCCCCTGGGATTTTTTTATAAACCTGATTTGGTCTGCCCTACACCATGGACTTTGGTTGATCCTTCAAAGTGGAGCTTTTCCCATTAGTTAGCTCCCCTCAATCCGGTTGTGTCCAATACCAGATTCACCCCAGAGTCAATTAGTCTCATGCGACTGACTTGTAGGCTCTTATGCAGTTCCTGTCTCTACTTTGGTCTCCCTTAATTCAATAAAACCTGAATCCCTAGAGGCGATAATTCCACCAGACATTGTCCTCCCCAGTTCTGAGTCATGGCATAAGCTCTCAGGAGAAAACTAATATTGCTCGTAGTGATGACCTACATTTAATAAGTTGGAATATTGCTGGCCTTGTCTCCAAATTTAGGGATGAGAATTGGCTAAGTTACATTAAGGCTTTTCACTTGATTTGTCTTCAAGAAACATGGGCAAATGTCCATATTTTCTTCTTGGAGATCTATAAATCTTTTTTTAGGCCTGCAATTCAATCCTCCTCTGGTAGGGCTAAAGGTAGCATGATTAATTCCATGTTATTGGAGATTAACAGCCTGACTCATGAAGCGAAATAGCGCCCGCAATCGCTGCGAAAATGCAATTGCGGGTGCAATTTACGTAATTGGCATTCAAGAACAAAATAGCGAAATCGCTAACACATAATAGCGAATACGCTAACACATAATAGCGATTACGCTATAAAAGTCGCAGATTCCCGGTAGTCGAGCATTAGCGATACGGAAAAAGCGACCAACCACGGAATCTGCGAAATAAATAGCGAAACGCAATATATTCTCAATCGGCATTCATGAAAAATCTACAATTGCGAAAAAACCCAAAATCGCAGTTTGCGCGGCGCAAATTAAGGACAACTCAAAGCAGGTGGTAACCATAAAAGCCATGAATAAGTAAAATTTGAAAAACCGTTGGCCAATCACCAACAGGTTCAGGCCTGACCAATCACACATAAGGACATTCAGCAGCAGCATTAGGCGTTCCACAATGCCAGGAATGTACATGGTGGTGAGGCGGCGAAGGCTACAGCGAGCAGCACGGAGGAGACGCATGAGGCAGGAAAGGATTTACCACCAGCGGGTCACCTTGCTGGGCCAAACCAGAGAACAGATATTTGCTAAATACAGGCTGAATGGGGAAATGATCATCTGGCTGATACATGAACTTGACCCCCTCATGCAGCACCCAACAAGGCGAAACAATTCGGTGCCTACACATGTGCAGGTATTGTGTAGCCTGCACCTCCTGGCCTCCGGGAGTTTCCAGGGCATAGTAGCGGCTGCTGGGGGGATATCCCAGCCCACCATGTCACGCTGCCTCCACACTTTCGTTGACGCCATGCTCACCCAGCTCCACCGTCACATCACATTTCCCACGAGCCAACAGGAATTGGACTTGACAAAGCTACAATTTTACAATGTAGCCCATTTTCCCCATGTCCTCGGCTGCATAGACTGTACCCACGTCGCCATCTGCCCACCAGCTGCCACGGAGTATATGTTCCGCAACAGAAAGTCCTACCACTCCCTCAACATACAGATGGTCTGCAATGCCAAGACCATCATCACTGACATTGTCGCCCAGTACCCAGGGAGTACCCATGACTCCTTTATCTTCAGGCACAGCGGACTCCACACACGACTGCTCAGGGGAGAGTTTGGGGAAGGACACCTACTTGGTAAGTACACTTTGTCGACAATGTCACATTGCTATGAAGTAACTGCGCTGCACAGGCAATCAACATCTGCTCCTCTCATTCAGGTGACAGTGGCTACGCCCTACGGGAATACCTCCTGACCCCTTACCTCAACCCTGCCACACCTCAGCAACGGCGCTACAATGTTGCGCACATCCGGACAAGGAACTGCATAGAAAGGACATTTGGCCTGCTCAAGAGCAGGTTCCGTATACTGCACAAGACAGGTGGGGCCATGTATTACAGTCCTGCTGTGTGCTGCCGCATTGTGGCTGTCTGTGCAATGCTTCATAACATTGCAACCAAGCGCCGGATACCTGTTGACATCTCAGGCAGTGAATCAGAAGGGGACGACCGGCCACCAGCACATGCGCACCATGCACGCGGGGAGAACCCAGCTGAAGGCCACAGACGTCGCAACCACATCACAGAGAACAATTTCTAGCCCACCCTCTTCCCTCACCCCACAAATCACAATTGCATGCAAAATGTAATGATTACACAACGCTAATGTGTGCTGCAAAATAAATATATTTGTTTCATTCACAAAAAATATCACCAGTACAACTATTTACTACTAACAGTATTCCTTCATACTGCAGTGTCAAAGGACAGGGCAGGCTTATAGTCAGCCTGTGCCTGTGATTGTCTGAATGGGTCAATTGCGCCTCCTGCGCGTTATGCCCAAGCGCCTCTGAGGCTCTTCCTCTTCCGGGGCACCTGTACCTGGCGTTGCCCTGGTGCTGCGCCTAAGTGGCGGGACTAGTGTGGCAGAGTGGCTGCTGATGCTGGATGCCCCCTCACTGCCATCGTCACCCCCTACAGTGGCAGGTAGAGCAGGAGGGTGTAGTGCCGTAACCGCCGTGGTGAGGTGCTCCAGGACCCTGGTGATGTCCTCACAGCACTGTACAAGTTGGTGCTGCTGTGTTAGTGACCGAAGTGACAACTGTGAAGTGGCATTTGCAGCCACATAATTGGACCTGCTGTAGGAGGCCAGCCGGCTCATGAGCTGGTGGTGGCGCCGGCTTGCTGCACTGCGCTGCTTAATCATCGCAGCACTGTTGGCCTCCATGGCTGCAGTCATGCGGCCCATGGCCGCCGTCATGCGGTCCATGCGGTCTCCCACTCCGGCCACATTGCGCCCAATCTTGTGGGGCTGGAGCTGAATGGCACCTTGCTGCTGTGACTGGCGCTGATGAATCCTCAACATGCGTCTTTCGACGCTCAAACAGGCATGTCTCTGTCCATTGCCCCTCCTGCTGATTGCAGCAGTGGTGTGATGGCGAGACCTCCCACGCCTGCTCTGCTGGCCTGTCACTGTGGCTGGCCGCTGTGTTGGCGCTGTCGCAGGCCCAGATGTTGTAGCACCAGCTGCAGGTGGTGTCACAGCAGGCGTTGCTGGTGCGGCAGGGACTGGAGGCACATTAGTGGCGTGCCTGGCTTTGGCTGTGGGTGGTCCGCCAGATGCAGGGGGCACAACGGTGGGTGTCCTGGCTTT
Organism: Lissotriton helveticus; assembly: GCF_964261635.1. NCBI lineage: Eukaryota > Metazoa > Chordata > Amphibia > Caudata > Salamandridae > Lissotriton > Lissotriton helveticus. The sequence continues at coordinate 871,380,956 of NC_136061.1, read as the reverse complement.
GGCTGTGGGTGGTCCGCCAGATGCAGGGGGCACAACGGTGGGGGTCCTGGCTTTGGCTGTGGGTGGTCCGCCAGATGCAGGGGGCACAACGGTGGGGGGCCTGACTTTGGCTGTGGGTGGTCCGCCAGATGCAGGGGGCACAACGGTGGGGGGCCTGGCTTTGGCTGTGGGTGGTCCGCCAGATGCAGGGGGCACAACAGTGGGGGTCCTGGCTTTGGCTGTGGGTGGTCCGCCAGATGCAGGGGGCACAACGGTGGGGGGCCTGGCTTTGGCTGTGGGTGGTCCGCCAGATGCAGGGGGCACAACGGTGGGGGGCCTGGCTTTGGCTGTGGGTGGTCCGCCAGATGCAGGGGGCACAACGGTGGGGGGCCTGGCTGCTGGTGTTGTTGCAGCGGCAGGGGCTGGTGCCTGGATTTGTGGTGGAAAATCCTCCTCCTGGGCCTCCTCATCTATTTGCAGCCTTTCACTGTCGCTGCTTTCTGCGCCACCTGTGAGGGTAAGTGGATACTCATTAGTTGCATGTGACTGTCAGACGTGCTGATGTTACATGCATGCTGGGTGACATTCCCTGGATGGCTGTGGATTTGCGTACTTTGGAACCTGTCTGGCTGCATTGTGGTACTACTACATTGTGGACAAACTACATCTCCCACAATGCTTCAGGGCATTTCCTGATGCGCAACAATGGCATGACTAAGGGACAATATGTGAGCCTATTTGGTCAGGGACGGTCACAGGGGACAGGGTCGCAGTCGCATGCCACTTACCTTGGGTGGGGCGGGTGGGGCGGGAGGAGTCCAGAAGTGTGACGCCAACGCACGCCTCCCTCTCAAGGGTGTTCTCCACCTGGTCCTCCAAGGGTGTGTTAGGAGGGACTGTAGGTCCGCCACCTCCAGTGCCCGATGACTCTCCAAGGCGCTCCGCCACCCTCTCCTTGGCACGACCTCGGAGGTCATACCATCGTTTCTTGAGCTCCTCAAGTGACCTATCGGCCACACCCACGGAGTTCACAGTGGAGGCTATTCCCAGCCAGATCCTCCTTTTGTCTTGCTCCGGGACCTTCCTGGAGTCTTTCCCAAAGAGTTTATCGTGGTTGGCCACCACCCCTTCAATCAAATTTTCGAGCTCCTGCTCAGAAAACTTTAGCTTCCTCTTCCGCCCTGTGTTGTTGCTGGGGCCAGGAACAGGTTCCTCTGACATGGCAGCAGAGTAGTAGCACTTTCGCAATCACCAGAATAGCTGCAGCTTTCCAACTTGCTCCCTCGAGGTCTGCCTCACTGTGGTGAATGGGGGTGGGAACTGCCTGCTTCCTGGTTGTGATGTCATCACTGAGCTCGAAAAGCGACTTCCTGTTTTCCCGATCTCGCGAGATTGCGATTCGCATTCCCGACGCAGGTAGCCGGAAATAGCGATTATTCTGCGATTATCGTTAGTCGCTAACGGAATTTGCGCCCGCGTGCGATTCGCTTTTTTTTCCTGGTAATCTTCATGAATTCTGATTTGCGAGTTCTCAATAGCGGTTCGCATTTTATCGCTATTTGAGACTCGCAAATCCCGTTTTTCATGAATCAGGCTGTATGAGACTTGTTATTGAAGTACATACTGGGAATCCTATTTTACAAGCCATTAAAATCTCAGTATCTGGTTCAGTTGCTTTTAAATAGTTTAATATTTATAAGACACAAACGTGGTCCCAGCCTACCTCTTGCATTGATAGTTTGAGGCAGCACATTCAGTCAATTGTATATTCTCATAAAGGGGTTGATGAATTTTATAATTATGTGAGATTTTAATATGCACCTGTGCAAAAATTCCATTGCTGATTCCAACATCACCAAAAAAATTTGTCTTCACCTAGGTTACACTTAGAGCATGCACATGAAGGGGTCACATTAATGTCACTGCTAAATAATTGTAATCTTGTTTTCTCCTTAGACATGTTGATAAATATTTATGGCAAGGGACTTACTCCCACGTACACAGGAAAGGTGAGTGATACTGTGATTAATTATATTTTTTTTGTCTGCGCCATTTTACATTTTGATCACTAAATTTAATATTTGTCACCAAGAATTTAATGACCATAATCCTCTCATTTTAGTAGTAGGAGGCCCCTGCTTGCAATCTAGGGCCAGCCATGGAGCCCTTGGTGTACTCCAGAAACACTTACATCGTAGACAATTAAGATGGGCTATGGTGGAACCCTAGAATTTTCTTCACTCCTTATAACATAGCTGTGCTAATGAAGTATCAACATGTGTCAACTCTTCTGCTCTAGATCTTCAGTGGCTACATGCCTTTTGGTCATATAACCCACAAGGCTGATGAGCTATTACATGTATCATATAAAAACATCTCTGTCCCCAGGTGGTTCAATACTGGCTCTTACAAGGCCCTCCACAAGTTAAAAAAGGCACTCAAAACAATTCCCAGAGATGTAGTCCAGGTAGCGATTTGTATGCGGAGCTAAAGTGAGAAAGGGAGTTTGAGGGTTATTGCTTGAGATGAACTGGTGCAAGTGAGTACATTAAGAAACTGTTAGAATGTTTGGTGCATAGTAAATCAGCCCTGTTTTGCCCATGAGAATGTGCCTACCCTGTGCCTTCATATCACCTCCAGGGATTGGGTGACCCACTTCGAGGGGATTTATAACCACCTAGATGTGTCAGCCGTGACTGAGAAGGGGGCTATCTAGCTTGCTGTTCACAATGGATGAATTAACTAAGGGCATAAAGGTCTTTACTCGCCAGATGGCATCCTCCTGACTTATACATCAACTGCCCAGAGTATTAGTGGGTGTCCACTGTTGACCTTGGTCCTAAATGCAATAGTGCACAGAGGCCTGCTACATTCCTGCTCATCATCAGGCATAGTCACTATTTTTAAAAAAGAGATAAAGGTAATCCATAGGGCCAGAGGCCAACATCCCATTTAGATTTGGTTGGTAAGGTAGTAGGGCGGATGCTTTTGGATAGATTGAGAAGCTGTTTGTCACCCAGTCTTGCATGACCAGATAACAGTGAGTGCCGCTTGGTGCTTTTATATGCTATACTGAAATTGCATGTCTCTGAGTCTACTTTCCTTTTGGTGTGAAATAAAATAATAAATTATACTTTATTTTCCTAAATTGGTGTGTGATTTTCCTTGTGTTGTGTTTTCACTTTATTACTGTTTAAGTGCTGCACAAATACTTACATATTGTCTGATTGTTAAGCACAGGTTCATTTAGTGAATTTTGGGGGTTTACTCAGACAAAGATTTTGGTTACTGCTTGAGTAGGGTCCCACCCCCCTCAACCCAATTCCGCACACTGATAATCGCATGCCCTATGAGGATTTAAGATTGAGTTGTGGTCCTTGGTCTATGAAACTAAACTTCAACGCGGCTAACCATTTTATACAATGATTTTGCTGTCTATTGGGATTTTCAGGTACCCTGGGTGATACATTAGTGTAACTGCATCCTGCCTCAATGTCTAAAAGGGGATGGCTGATGTTGAAGTAGTGTGGAGGAGTCCTGATCCACAGTTCACTATCCCCGCCATATCATGAGCAGTTTATACTGTTGTTCCCTTACTGGTACCGGCTCTACTAATTCATGCACTTCACAATTCTTTGAACATCTATAAATAGATGGTTAGGATTTCAAGCCTGCCTTTAAATCTATTTGGATAAAAAAAAATGCCTGGAAAACTAAGACATATAAATGAGTTCACAGAAGATTCTGAGAGCCAAGGAATTAGAGTTACCATTATGCTCAGTCCAGACAAATAAATAATCCAGTTTAACTTCTAAGAATATGTATGATAGACAGAATTATAAATTTCAGGGATGCTGTTCACAGTGGAGTTCTGAGTGATCATAAACAAATAGAGAACAAGAGTGACGCTTAATTTGACCATGATGTCTTTCAGAAACACCTTGTAAAAACATCCAATTAACTCACTTTTTACCCACCCATAATGTTATGCTGTCAATGGCCCTCTAAATCATCTGCACCTGCTTTCACCTACTACACAAAGGCAGAGGAGTAACAGAGGAGTCATACATAACATAGCCTCTGTTCACTGTCCAAAATGTAAAATAAAAATCTAACTATAGATATACCTGGAATCCTGCCACCTCCCACATTCCCCCTCCCAACTCAACACTACCACCGCTCCCTGTGCAATCTCATCCAGACGTTGTGCTCTCTGATTTCTAGCCCTGCTCTGACAGGCTCGTATAGAGCCATAGCAGCCTGAAATTCCTTTGTGATGGGTAACAGTTTATGTTAACAACTGTTGCTGCATCATAGAAGTGAGTTACTGGGCATTAATCTATTTATTGAAGCAGTCACTTTTAGAGTTAGGTTGCTTTTCATACCTGAAAACAAATAGGCTGTTTGGCATCCCATTATACAGAAATTGCTCGAAAAATACCTAAATCTAAACATGTTGCACATCTACACATCTACAATACCAGTACACAAATGTTCTTCACTTGTTAAAACCTATCCTTGAATAAGGGCTATTTTTCAAATTCCTACCTTCGTTGCAAGGAATATTTTTGAGAATATTTAAAAAAGTCCCTACTTGGTGTTTTCATTATTTCCCATTAAAAATGTGGTCATATTTAGGTCCTTTTTGATGAAATTGTCTGTGGATTTTTCATTCTCTGCACTGTCACCAATATCAATTGCCTTTTGAATCTATTTATGATATGGAATGAAAAAAGATTTCCATAAAAAGATGGAATAATCATTGCAACACTGACATTGTTCAGCTAGCAATCTTTTGTGACTGTGCTAGAAGCCTTTATTAGTGTTCTGTACTGCAAATGCCTGAATTTAAAGAACATGACACATGTACCTATCCAGTTAGATTCTCTGCACTCTCATTAAACTGTTAATACTTTCTTTTATTTCTAAAACATTGTATTATTTGTTAATTATCAATATCATTAACTAAGACATATCCGCTCCCTAGTATTCATTGACCTTGGCACACATGACCCTTCTCCAAAGATCATATTACTTTTTGGGTAGATATGGGTTTCCTAGATCAGTCAAGTGGAACTGTCATTTTCTAATGTTGTCTTCCCTGTCCACAAGTATTTCTTAGCTAGAATCATTGATAGCTAACAGAACTGATATCACATGTGTGCCTAAGACAGCTAGCAGAACCCCAATCAAAGGGAGGACTTCAATGGACAAGTTGACCCTCTGCCTCCTTGGACTCCTGTAAAGGGTCCTACCCCTTCAATGTCTGCATTAAATAATTGCAATGCTCCTTGAAATAGTTCATTGCTGTAACACAATTTATCAGTTACCAATACTCTGAACATTTATACATATTGGAATCATGCAACCTTCTTCAAAATCGATGGCCACAGCTCCCAAGAATTCAAATCAAGGATAACTGTAGTAAAATATTTTTGGGGGTTTAAGACTCTGTGCCTAGCACACACAAAGCATACGATGCAGCAACAGTCCACGTCTGCTCCCAGAACCAATCTCCCTCACAAATCACTCATGGGTGAATCTTTGATCTAAGATGGTACTGAGAGTTCCACTAACTTTGGCTAGATTTGTGCTATACAAATATAGGTGTGCAAAACTCACAGACTTTGAGTCCATGGAATGCCAGAGAGTTACATAAAAACTCCAACTTGTGGAAATAGGCACATTGTGCTGCCCGTGCTATGATTTCGCGCCAGTAGTGCATTGTGTTCTGAAAAGTCAGCAGAATCAGCACCACGTGGTCTGCCAAATGGCACAGCTAATCTAGTCCATTTTGCTGACGCTCACGTATATTTTCTACTTGAGTGACACCCTTTGGACCGTAAATGGTCGCAACTGGCTGTGTTAGAAAAATCTCGCCGGATGTTCTCCTAGTGAAATTGCACTAGGACATGCCAAATCATGTTCACGCTTGTTAACTTACCATTCTGGAGCCATGGGCAAGTACAAATTCTGCCAAGTGGCAATGGGCAGAATTTGTCCGGAATTCCGCGTCCAAGAGTAATGCGGAGATGCCAAAATTCTACCACTTCTGTAGACAGAACTGAATATTCCACCCAGCCCAAATAATAATACAAATATGTGGTGAATACAAACATGCAGACATACATACATATCATTATTTACCTACCTACCGCACCTCCATCTGCCATTTAAATGTCTAGGTTCAGCCTCATAAATGATTGGACGTAAGATCTTGCCACTTTAAGGTGTTTACATTTTGGGGTGCCATTTAAGTTCACCTCTGATAAAAAACTGCCATTCTGAAGTTAAGAAAAATTCTCTATTACTCCCTCTACAACTGTAGTCTCTACCCACTGGTACTAATGTCCCAAAATGCCTCCATCCTCACACCACTTTCTTCCTATTCCTTTAAATTCTTTGAAGTGCTCACCTGGCCAGATAAGCTCTATCTTAAACACAACATCTAAAGAAGGAAATTAACATGGTTTGTCAGAATTGGTGAAATGTAACAATGTTGACAGCAAAATAGATGCTCCTGAAGATAATTCTGTAACATAGATCTTCGTCTAAATATGTGAGTTTCCAAAAACAATCAATATGTAATCATGTCCTATTACTTACCGGTAATCTTCATTACTCCTGGTCCCTATGTCCTCGTCCCATTCCTTAAAAATTGGAGATGACCATCTCCACGACAGAAAAAAAGAAAAGGAGCATGCTGGGATACCCTACCCATTCCCTCCCAATGGGAGTACATAAGCGGTACCAGCCCAGCATGCAGCCTGAAAACACCAAGCCCACAACAGGAAGGCCGGCCGCCAGGGAGGGAGGGAGGGGTGTAAGGAATGGGACGAGGACAACGGGACCAGGAGTAATGAAGATTACCGGTAAGTAATAGGACATTACCACCAGGTCCCTCCTGTCCTCGTCTCATTCCTTAAAAATTGGAGAAATACCAAAGCAGAGAACCCGGCCTTCCGGAACCCCACCAACACAAAAGGGCACCAGACCGAGAACAACACCCCACAGGAGCAAAAAGGAGCCCCTAAGAAGGATGAAAAAGAAAAAGCAGGAAGGGGCGAACAACCAACCAGACCCCCAACCCAGCAGACAGAACTGAGACCCAAAAAGCCAGAAGGGGACGGCCAGCAAAAAACAAAAACCACCACCCCTCACCGGCAAGCCAGAAAGGGGCCACACGGGCAGAGGCAAGCACCCAAGGGAGCAACCGGAGGGGCCAAAACCAAGGCCCCCACCACCGGAAAAAGGAGCCAGAAAGGCAACCGACCAGGGGGAAACCCCCAAAATCGAAGCACCCGGACCCAGGCACCACCAGGCAGCCACCCAACCAGGAACCAAACAGGCCAACCCAGCCCAACGGGAAAAAGCAGAGGAGAACAGCCCGCACAGGGCGGCAGAGCCAAAGGGCCAGGAAGGAACAAAAAGACGTGACCAACCACAGGACCACCCCCAACACACCAGGGGAGGCCACCAGCAGAGCCGCAAAGAGGGCCAACCCGCAGAGGCAAACAAGCAGAACCCCAGAGGAACTGCCAGGAAGAGGAGAGGCAGGGCACCAAACAAGGCCCCCCTTCCACCCCAAGCCGACAACAGCGTCGCCGCACCAGACACCGGGCACGGAAGCCGCGTGCCCACCTCCCCGACCGGACACCCGCGTGAGCCCCACCATCACACGGGAGCCCGTCAGGGGAAGAAACCCGCCCGGGCGGGAGGACTCGCCGGAGGGGAGCAGAGCAGGGCAGTCGCACAGGAGAAACAGGGAACCCGGAGGACAGAAACCCACGGAACCACCAGGCCACAGGGCAGGACCGACCAAAAGGCCAACCCCGGCCAAAATACTGAAGAGCGGCAGCACCCCACAAAGGTCAACCCAGCAGGAGAAGAACACGGAGCACAAGAACTGGCCAGGAGCGAGGCACACCCGAAAGCAGGAGACACCGGGACAAAGAAAAAACAGCGCCCCGCCAAACAGAGGCCAGGGAGAGCAAAAAAGCCCAACCCAAGACAGACCCGGCAAAACCAGGTCACAGTCAAAAAAGACCAAAGGAGACCCACACGGAGCCAGGGAACAAAAACCCCAGAACCGGAAGGAGGAAAGCCCAGCAACCAAAAAACCAGACCGACCGCCAGGAGGAGAAAGGAGGACACCATGGAACCACTGAAGGTGAACTCCCTGAGGCAGAAGAGCAAAACAGGAAAGACCAACAAGGAGGACCACCGCTCAACCCCAGGAAGCCAGCCGCCGAACAGGCAGGCCAGCCAGCCAGGAGGCACACAACACCGCACCACCAGGACCCCGAAGGAGATGCAAAACTACACCCAACCAGGAAGGGGCACAGGGAAAGGCACAGCAGCCAACCACAGCCAGACCGTCAGAAAAGGAGAAGCAGAGGAAGGAAGCCCAGAGCCCACACTATGGACCCAGCGCCACAGCTAACTGAATGGAGCGGCACCGGAAAGGACAGAAGACAAGCCCAGGACCAAGACAAAGCCCAAGAGAATGAGCGGCAAGGGAAGGACCGCAGCAAGGGAAAAAGGGGGCCTCAAGCAAAGAAGGGCCCCACAGCACAAAGCCCAACACAACCAAGCCGAGAAGCGTACCAGCGACCCAAACGCAAAAGCGAACAGGAGGCCAAAAACAGGAAACCCAAAGGCAAAATCAACACAGGCAGAGCCCAGGCCCCAGAGCACAACGGAACCACCCAGGCACCGAAAGCAAAGGAGAGGAGCCCGAAGGAGCCAAAGGCGCCCCAACACAGAACAAGGGAGCGGGAAGGAACTCACAGCACCAAAAAGAGAGCAAAGGTCCCAGGCCGAACAGAGACTGCACACGAGCACAGGGCCAACGACAGGTCCCCAAAGCCCCCGACCCGAAACAAGGCCAACCATAACCAAAAGCCGAAGGAGAGGGGCGAGATGGGAAAAATGTGCCACACAGCAGGGGAAGCCGACACCCAACCCCCAGAAGCAGGGAAAGGCACAGCCAACAGGACAGGGCACAAGAGCCGAGCACCGGAAGAACAAGAGGCCACCCAAGGCCGAAGCCAAGGAAGACCAACGAATCCCAGCCTCCACCAGAGGGAAACAGACAATGGAGCCAACACCCCAACAAGGCCAAGGCCCACCAGGACAGAGGAAGGGCACAACAAACCCCCCCCCTCCCGGAAAAGAAGGGGGAGACCACACCAGAAGCCAGACACCCCGAGCACGGGGCAAGCAAAAGCACCCAAAAGGGAGCAAGAAGCACCCAACAGAAAACTCTAGGCAGGCAGACAGGCCAGGACCCAGAGAAGCACACACCCAGCCCGAACCCACAAAAGGGCAGGAACCAAGGGGCGGAAGGGCTCAGGAAACCAAAGGAAGACCAAGAAGCCCACGGCACCAGCGACAAGCAGCCAGAGGAGACCAGAACAGGCAACGGCAATGGGAAAACCCAGGCGCAGAGCAACCCAGGCACCGCCCAGGGACGACCAGGGACAACAGAAGCCCGAAGGACAGGACGGTCAAACGACCCAAGGACAGAGCAAAGAGGTCCAAGAGGAAACCAACAAAAACCCCTGGAGAAACCGCCCAAAGCGAGCCACGGCCCAGAAGGCAGATACCACCCCAGGGAGGAAGAAAGCCAACACAGCCAAACCACAAGGCGGGCAGCAGGCGCAAAAGAAACCAAAGCCATGGGCCAGCACAGGCAGAAACCGCCAGGCGGCGAGCACCAAAGGGACAGGCCAGGGCAGACCCACAGGATCCCAGCCCAGACGCAAACCAGTAAGAAGCGCCGAGCAAGCGAGTAGCCACACAGGGGAGCCCACGACGCAGCCAGAGCAGGGGGCAGCGGAGGCAGAGCAACAGGCAGGAGACACCAAAGACCCCGGACCGAGGCAACAAATGGACCAAAAGCAACCAGCCAAGCACACAGGGAACAGCAACGGACGAGACCAGCCGAACCCAGCGCTAGAGCAGAGCGCAAGCAGCGCAAGGAGGAGGCCCCGGGACAAAACCCCGACCACCCCCAGGGGCGAGGCGCACAGGGAGGAAGAAAACCTGCAAAAGGGGGAGAGCAGCCAGGGCACAAGCGAACACCAACCAAAAGGAGGTGAGAACAGCGCCGCAGTCCCCCCCCCGCACCAAGCCCATACAAAGTGCAACAGCAGACCACAAGTAGCACAGACGGACACACAGCAGGCAGCAAGAGGGGAAACGAGGCAAACCACCCTCCGCAGACAGCCAACACAGGCAGTGAAACACCACAGAGTGAAACACAGATAACGGAAAAAAGAGTATATGACCACAACCACCAGGCCACAGGGACCCAGAAAGGCAAGAAGAAAGCCACCCGGGAAAGAACACCAGGCAAGAACAGACCAAGAGACCAAACCCAACTGGGAAAGGCACACACAGAGACCCACATGCACCAAACAAATGGAGCAGCAAAGAGCAAGGGCAACCTCCAAACAACAATGCTCAGAAAGTGAACCCCCGAAGGAGGACAAGGGGCGAGCAAGCCAGACACCCCGGCCACAGCACGGAACAGCACCAACAGGCGCAACAACAAACACATGTCACATGTACACAGCCCCAGCCCACACAAAGCAGGCAATATAAAGCGCGGCCATGACCACCCAACCCCATGACCGCACCCAACACAAGGAAAACCATGCGAACACCCCAAGGACAAACCAAGACCCATGTGTAAGTAGAAAAAGGGGGCCGCTACGCCGTACTCACCAAGGGGGCAGGAAGGGCGCACCACCGGCCCAACACCCCCATGAATCCAGCCCAGGTGTTAAACAGGAAACCAGAGCCGGGAGGAGCCAAAGGAAGGAGCAGGAAACCAATCCACCATACTCCGCACCTGAGGGAGAAAGCAAAGACCAGGCACCCCGCACAAAATGCAACATGTAAAAATGAATGAAACATGACCGAGCAGGAAAACCAATGCTCAGGGGCCAATAACTTCCTTGCCAAACTCCACAGCAGTGCACCAATGGAAGAACAGGAGCAGCCGAAGCGAGCACCAAACAAGGGAAAAAGAAACCGCTATGAGGTACTCACCACAGGGGCAGTCAATCACAAACACTCAAAGTCCGACCCCCAAACACCAGCCCAGGCACCATCAGGAACGAGCGCCACTCCCAAGCACTCAAGCCGAGACCAGGGAGGAAACCAAAGAAACGTCCAGGCGCCCCTGAACAGCTTCAACCGGCATCCAGGAACACCAGGAGCCTCCCCAAGACCGGCCCGTGGTGCTCCAAGCAGCAGCAGCAGCACGTCTCCCTGACCAGCCCAGCTACAGGAAGACGCGGCCTTCAACCCGGAACAAGCCGGGCGGAGCGGCGCCCCAGCCACAAAGGACCGGCCGTCCACAACGCAGCTCCCGGCAAGCCCGGCAGGCCAGGAGACCACGGAAACAGGACGTCGGAAGCCCAGCAGCACGAGGTGACAAGAAGGAGGACATCAGGGACGGAGAGGACAGCCCAGCAGCCCGACGAGATGTCCTGGAAGCCAACAGCAGGTAAGGAAGCAAACTCCACATCCTATCTGTCGGAAGACAGAAAAAAAGAACAGGCTATATGCTGGGCTGGTACCGCTTATGTACTCCCAGTGGGAGGGAGTGGGTAGGGTATCCCAGCATGCTCCTTTTCTTTTTTTCGGTCGTGGAGATGGTCATCTCCAATTTTTAAGGAATGGGACGAGGATAGGAGGGACCTGGGGGTAATGATTTCTTATTATTTCAATAAATGTAATCAGGATCAAACTTACCTTTCAGTCCTTTTGCTGTCTCCTGAAGACTTCAAATTCACCTCTTCAGAGTGATCTCTTTGTACTGTATCTGACACATTGACCCAACTGTAACTGATAACTTGTGTTCTTACATTCTATCTCCTTTGTAAATATCTCTAAACTGCTGTCCACTCCAACCCCTCACCCTTACCTGTCCCCAAACTTGCTGCTGTTCCCACCCTCTTTGTCCCTTCTCCAACTACTACCTCAAAACTCCTACTTTGCCCTCCTGCCCCATTTTTTAAGTATCTCCTTTATCCATCTAGCGCTGGCCCCACTCCTTGTTCCCCCTCTCCCCTCTCCTCCTCCTTTTGCACCTTCTTACCTCTCCTTTTCAATTTTCTTTCAATTTCCCCTCTTTACCTCTTCCTACTATTTACCACCTCTCCATCTCCCACCAAGTGCTTCATTTTCCCAATCCACACTTCCTGGTTCCTCTTCACCTCTCTTTCCCAACTCTGGAAGTCTCCGGGGCATATTATCAAGGGCCATCTCACCACTTTTTTGGCTTTAAAAGCCAAAAAAGTGTTGATAATATTATCTCTCTATCAACAACGGAGCGTTAACATGCATTAGCGCCTGTTAGCTGCCGTTTTTGTAACGCCATGCATCTTAGCAATATGCATCGCTAATGAGATGTGAAGAAGGCGTTCCTGACCATTACTCCATGTAAATAATCGCTAACAAGGCTTCGCGATATTTACAAGCTTGGAGCAGATCCATGAAGCAATGAAAAAAAGCCGCGCTAACCGCTGTTTTCGCCGGAATTCAACGCCTGGTAAAATCCTGACTAAGCTATCTGTAATATGGGAGGTGGTTTTACAGGTTAAGTCCACACTCCCATATTATCAAGCATTCCCTTAGCGCTGTGAAATAATCAATTGATTTTGCGCTCTATTGCCGATTATCGCCGTCTATTGCTGATTTTCACATCGCCATTTAGCAAAGCATTGCTAATACGCAGCTAACACGGCGATGGGAATCAGTGATAGACGGCGATAATGGTAAACGCAATAAGCGCGATTTGCGATGTTTATCGCATTACCTTGATAATATGCCCCTCCTTCTCCAGGCATCTCGAGCAAACCTGCCACACTCAACCCTTCCACCGCTTTCAATCTTCGAGCTTATCTAACCCAACCCACCCTTTCATCTCACACAGTCCCCTCTCTTCCTTTCCTGCCATCCCTACATTTTCTTCTTCTGCCTATCCTCTCTCGTCAGTGCCACTCTCTATTGCTCTCTCTGCCTTCCTCCTCTTCGTATATTTCCTGTTTCTCAGTACATCTTTTTCCAATCCCTCTGTTCACTTCCCTATTCCTCTTGTTTGCTCTGTTACTTGTTCGACGTGGAGCCTTTTTGTTGCAGTTGTAATTATTTATGCACACCTCATGGTGTTCATGCGCTATATAAAACTGTCAACTAAATAAATAATAAAAGTAGGAGCTGTAGCCTCTGAAATCATTTTTTGTGTAAATAATTTGCCTTTTTATAACGCAGCTTGTTTTATGTAGATCACAGAGCCATTTTCATTGAGACAAAGAGAAAACAAAACAATTTTATTAAACAACTTCCATTTGATACGAGTATCAGAATATTAGAACTAGCCTGTATTGGCCTTTGGAAAAAGTGTCCAGAAACAAAAATGTGTGCCCATATTGCTCAGCAACTAACTCGAAATTTATTTCTGAAACACAGTGCAAATAGTTCAAGGAACGATCAGTATCAACTCCATGCCATCCAGTGAAATTATTATTGATAAATGAAATGAAGCTTAAAAATCCCATTGAAATTACATGTCCAGAAGAACACAATATCTACAACAAATCAAGTGCAATGTTGCTTCTAATGTGAAAACTGCATCTAAAAATCAATTGTCATTGAAGAAGATAGGGCAGATCATCAACTCCTGGAAGAAAACTGAAACGAGGCAAGTAACTACAGATGACAGAAGGACAACCGAGCATCACCGCCTCGAGCCACTCAGCCACTATTCGTTTAATCAGTTGCATAGAACACAAGCTGTAAAGGACCACCATGCATTTCAAGAGAAGCTAACAGTTTAAGGCAATATCAAAAATTTATCCACCCCCTGTCTGAATAGCCTATCAGGTGCTGACAATAACATAGATAACAGTCTCAAATCAATTATTTTGTATTGCGCAATCTATGTCTATCATGAGTCTATGCGTCTTTAAATATGATCTTTTTTCAAAGATGGATGGTTTGTGTGAGCCAGAGAGGAGCCTGATATTGAGGACTGGTGGGATCTCCTTAAAAGGAAAGGAAAGTGGGCTATTTAAATCACTTAATAGTTATTTTGTCACTGGCAATCACTACAGAAGTGTTCAAGAGCACCACACTATCCTATCGCTATTAAATCGTATTTCATTCAAAAGTAATTCAACTGTATAAACATGCTTTCCCAAACACAGTGAACAAAGTTACTTACTGTGACCGAGCAGCAATCAATATAAAATAGACTATTCATAGTGATTTCATTAGGAAAGGCTGTGCAAGAAGTCATTCACTATAAAACTTACTGGTTCATGAGAAAGTTAACTGCTTTATGGTTATTTTGGACTCTTCACAGTAAAAGAAGCGTAACTTTTTTGCCCTTGTATATCAACAAAAACCTTACTCGAAATACACTTGTTGGCGATTCTGTAATTTGGAAAAATAAAATATTTTAAAATTGCTGAATACTGTTTCAATTAAAAGAAGATTTAATAGTGATAACATACTTTATTGCACTTCAGTAGCTGCAATTCCTGCCAGTGCCAAAACATTTTCATAAACTAAAGCACAAACTAGGGGTTTGGACATTATGCAATTTAAGGCGAAGTATAGCGCTAGTCCATGCTATACATACCCAGAAGCCTATAAACTATAATAGTCCAACGTTAGTCTCGCAGTGAAGTCAGAAGTGATTGAAAGTTATGGATGGCCCAATTGGTGTTGTTGATTTTATGAAAGAGGGATATGGATGGCCCAATTGGTGTTGTTTATTTTATGAATGAGGGCTATCCTAGCACATGTGCAGGCGTATCATATACACTGGGAGCCAGGCTGAGAATGGCAAACTAATTTCACATACTACTCTGAACAATGACAATCTGATGTTTGGATTTTCGCCTATACAGCTAGTGCCTAAAATATCCATAACGAATGTCTGACAAAATAAAGAAAGACATAATATGGAGGTACAACATTTCGCAGCATTAATATTGATGTCAACAATATCGACATCCTATCAACAACAAGGTAAGTACAAAAATATAGAGAAAGAAATATTGATGTCAAAATTATCGTTTAAAAAAAAAATGTTTTTTTAATTAAAAAAATATGTAAAATAAACTACATAAACTTAAAAATACAATAAAGATAGTTACACATATATTATAATATTTAAAGTAATAAGTAATATAAAGAATTTAATAAAAAACACATATATATATATATTATATAATATATATACTTACCTAATAAGCAGTTTTAATAATTATTTTAATAAAATATAAATAATAAACAATATGAATTACAAATGCATCTATACACATAAAATGTTAACATAAATAAAAATTAAATAATTATGCAAAACATATAAAAAAAAAAAAAATTACTTGTAATATTTTTAAAATGAATTATATACTACATTAGCTAAAACTATACAAAATATATTAAATAACAGAGGGAATAAAATATTATAACACCAAAAAAAATAACAGTAAAATGTTGGATTGCATAGAGATAAACATTACTATTCCCATTCCCGAGAGTGCAACAGTAGAGAAAGTGTTGGATAGCGTAGAGATAAAAATTACCATTCCCACTCCAGAGAGTGCAACAGTAGGGGAAGTGTTGAGTAGCGTAGGGGTAAAAATTGCTATTCCAACTCCAGAGAGTGTAACAGTAGAGAAAGTGTTGGATAGCGTAGGGGTAAACATTACTATTCCAACTCCAGAGAGTGCAACAGTAGGGGAAGTGTTGGTTAGCGTAGCGTTAGAAATTACTATTCCCACTCCAGAGAGTGCAATAGTAGGGAAAGTGTTTGATAGCGTAGGGGAAAAAATTACTATTCCCACTCCAAAGAGTGCAACAGTAGGGAAAGTGTTGGATAGCGTAGGGTAAAAATTACTATTCTCTTTCCAGAGAGGGCAACAGTAGGGAAAGTGTTGGATAGCGTAGGGGTAAAAATTACTATTCCAACTCCAGAGAGTGCAACAGTAGAGAAAGTGTTGGATAGCGTAGGGGTAAAAATCACTATTCGCACTCCAGAGAGTACAACAGTAGGGAAAGTGTTGGATAGCCTAGGGATAAAAATTACTATTCCCCCCCCAGAGAGTGTAACAGTAGGGAAAGTGTTGGATAGCGTAGGGATAAAAATTACTATTCCCACTCCAGAGAGTGCAACAATAGGGAAAGTGTTGGGTAGCCTAGGAGTAAAAATTACTATTCCAACTCCAGAGAGTGCAAGAGTAGGGGAAGTGTTGGATAGCGTAGGGGTACAAATTACTAATCCAACTCCAGAGAGTGCAACAGTAGGGAAAGTGTTAGATATCGTAGAGGTAACAATTACTATTCCCACTCCTGAGAGAGCAACAATAGGGAAAGTGTTGGATAGCATAGAAGTTAAAAATAACATACTTTTCATACCATTCCAGGAGCGATCACAGCCCCCCTCCTAATACGTCATTAGTACCTACTTTGGGAAGTACTATAGCTCCCTATCCCACTAAAACAACCCTCCCTCCCATCAGCGCTCCCTCTGCCTCTTCCCCTCCTTGCAATAACACACCAAGCAAGGACCCCACCCAGGCCAACCAGTCCCCCTCAATGCAGTCTCCTGTACTTTTCGGGTCACCCTCCGACCTTTCAAATAACTATCCACCCTCTAAAAATGCACCTCCCCAACCACACTCCACACTCCTGCCCACCATCATCCCTTTACTCAGCCACCTACATTAACTACCAGCCCACACACACACTCATACGATTACTAATCTTTTCACCCCTGCTCTGGCCCTTACACCAGCCCTCCAGCACACACTTCAGACGCACACCCCTATGTTACCGCCTCCCACCCCGATAACTACCACAGCTGACAACAGATTGGATGAGATCATGTCCACACTTCACTCAATCAAAGCGGATCTCCTTGTTTTTAAAGCGATGCTTTCAAAACAGCCAGAGCTCCCTGGATTCTACAGAACCTGTATCCCTGGCAAGCCCCCAGCCTGCCGATCTATCACCCCCACTTGTAATGTTCCCTGTTGGAAATCAATACCTTACCGTAATCCATCCTCCCATCCAAGGCGTTCCACCAACCCTTGGTCGGAGATCGACCTGCGTACTCTTCTTCTCTCCTACAAACCTTCCATTGCAAGTCCCGCCTCCCTCAGACACATCCCCATCCCCTCTATCCTTTCCGACCCCAATTGGCACTCTACACATAACAATAGAGTAATAAACAACAACAACCGTAGTAAAGTCCCAATCATGCAAGACTTCACCACCCCCGCTACTCCTCGGCTTCAATGCACACTCCTGAACTGCAGATCGGCCTCCAAGCACACAATCAACATAGCAGACCTCATTATCTCTACTGACCTGGATCTGCTAATTCTCACTGAAACATGGCATACAGAATCCTCCTCGCCTCTCATTGACATCCTAGTTCCACCTAACTATGACATCATCAGGCTGGACAGGACTGGCAAGACAGGAGGTAGAATTGCATGCATCCACCGGAGCAACATCACCGTTAACAGAGCCATATACCCTGCACTCCCCTCTTGCGAATACATATGCCTGGACATCAACAGTAATGGCAAAACTGTGTGTACGTTACACACCATCTATCATCCTCCTGGTGACCCCATCTTCACAGAACATCTCATGGACATGGTCACTGCTTACACTGGACGACAAAACATCCACATTTTCCTAGGTGATTTCAACCTCCACTGGAACGACCTCAATGATACTGTGGTCAACAGTCTTAAAAACTTCCTCAATGCC
This sequence comes from Lissotriton helveticus, assembly GCF_964261635.1. Classification (NCBI taxonomy): domain Eukaryota; kingdom Metazoa; phylum Chordata; class Amphibia; order Caudata; family Salamandridae; genus Lissotriton; species Lissotriton helveticus. The sequence goes on along the minus strand of NC_136061.1, from coordinate 871,363,169 downwards.
CTAGACCTTAACCAAATTTGCAATGGCCCAACACACAATAAAGGCGCAACTCTGGACCTAAAAATCTCCAAGAGCGATTCCACACACCTTGAGTCGATCTGCCCCTGCGATTGGTCAGACAATCACATCATCACCTTCTTTATCAATGAAACAGTTAAACTCAACTCGGCTCTACCCACAAAACCCAAAATTTGGAAAAGAGACTGGAAAAAAATCAACCCAAACATGTTACCCATTTCCAGCCACAATCTACTCTTGCCCCCAGCTGATGCCTCCAACGTACATGATCTCACCAACCATTATCTCAACTCCATGACTACCATAATTAACAAATTTGATCCCCTTCAATTAAAGAGAGTTTCCACGAAAGACTCTAAACCTTGGTTCAATGGTTCACTTAATGATGATAGACGCTCTCTCAGAACTGCCGAACGCAATTGGAGAGCGGTCCCTTCTGCCAAGCGCCTCATGATTCTAAAAGAAAAGAGAAATTCCTACTACCGTAAGATCAGGCACACAAAAGCAGACTTCTTCAGTCACCAACTTGACTAAGCTAGAAATCGACCAAAAAAACTCTTTGAATTAATCAAAACTCAATCTAAGGACCCTCCTCATCGTCCACTAGACCTATCGCAACCACACCCACATGCAAAGCCTTCTCTACCTTCTTCAATCTGAAGACTGAGAACATCAAGAAAGATCTCCTCAATGATCTTCTCTCTCACTCCTGTCCACCCACCAAAACCTCCCATCTATCCATAAATACAACGCCACAAACACCTTCAAAGCATGTTTTAAAAAATGATGCAGTTTGGTCTTCCTTTCACACATATTCTGAAGACGCTATGGGCAAGATTCCCAAGGCCCTGAAGCCTTCCAATCTCCTCATTGACCCTCTCCCCGCAAATGCGGGTAAAGAACTTACCCCACTGTTTCTTCCTCTCTGGACCAAAATCATCAACAGCTCACTCATACAAGGTTGCATCCCTGACTCCCTTATGGTGGGGCAGGTCTCTCCCATCCTTAAGAAACCCACAGCTGACCCTAGGGACCTAAAGAACTACCGACCTATCACCAATATTCCCACGTTGGCCAAACTTCTGGAAAAATGTGTGCAACACCAATTAACAAAACACATTGATCGCTTCAACCTTCTCAACAAACACCAGTCCGGTTTCCGAGCAGGTCACAGCACGGAAACATCCATGCCTCACATCATTGATGATGCTCTCCAGATACTGGATCAAAATGGATCATGCCTTCTTACACTCCTAGACCTCTCATCAGGATTCGATACAGTCAAACACAATAAGTTTATAGACCTCTTGAGCTGTAGAATGGGCCTGTCTGGTTCAGTGCTGAACTGTTTACCTCTTTTCTGCAAAACCGGACCCAAAAATTCAAGGTCAACAACTCCTTCTCCAAACCCTTGCCAGTTACGCTAGGAGTTCCGCAAGGTTCCTCGCTATCACCAACACTTTTTAACTTATTCATGGAACCACTCACAGATCTGCTACAAATGTCCAACGTGCAATTCCACATGTGCGCTGATGATAACCAACTCTACCTTAAGATCAACACTCTTGAAGACATCAACCTGCTTAACTCTACCCTTAAGACCACCCAAACATGGCTGGCAGTGAATCACCTCAAATTGAATGCTTCAAAAACAGAGTTCCCTCTAATTGCCCCTCCTGCCAAAGTAGCCAAAATGCATGAGATGATCAAACACCTTACGGCATTCAACGTTCAACCAACTATTGTGGACTCAGCTAAATCACTGGGCATAACACTGGACTGCAACCTCAACATGCAGCAACACATTGGTAATGCTACTAAGGGAGCAAACTTTCAGATTAACACACTTCCTACCGGCCAATGACTTCAAGATGGCGGTGCAAGCTCTAGTTCTACCTCGGTTGGACTACGGAAGTGTCTCGCTCTGCGGTCTCTACTGCTACTACGGCCCCCCTTGGAGCCTCTACCAATGCTGCAGAGCCCACATCTCCCCTGACCGTAAATCTCTAAACTGGCTGCCATTTGAAGCCAGAATTCACCTGAAAATAGCATGCATGACGCATAAGGCCATACACCATAATGCACCCAGCTATCTAACACAGAAACTTACAATATCCGGCGGAATAAGATCCACGAGAAGCTCGGAAAACATCCGGTTGAAGCCGCACAGATTCAACAAGAAAAAAACATATAAACGCTCCTTCTCTGTAATGGCGCCCAGGATTTGGAATGCCCTCCCCCCAGAAACAAGACTGAACCCCTCCATTGCAGCTTTCAAACGGGAAGTAAAAGGCATTCTTATGGCAAAATGCTCTAAAACACAGACCTTTGTTGCCTTGAGGACATATGTACATGTTATCAACCTAGCCCACCTAAGCAATCTATCTGTCGTTATCATGTCTCCTCAGCTCGTTATTGTCTGTCATCTTATTGCTCCGCTTTTTGTTGTTCCCTTTGATGCTATTTTTATTTTTGACTTACTTATCTGTATTGTATTAACTTCACTTCTCAGGTCACCTCCTACTGCCCTGCCCTATGTTTGCCCTACGGCTTTTTGTACTCTTCTTGGACTTACGTCACTGTTATTCACATGTACTGTAAAGTGCTCTGATACCCGCAAGGGTCTTGTCCACGCGCTATAAAACTTTGAAATAAATAAATAAATACATAAATATAAATAAATTAATATTTTAAAATATTTAAAACATTAATTATTAAATACATCTAAACTATTTACAAATACCAATACATAAATATAAAAGAATGTATTACCAATGAATAATTAAGTAAAAATAAATTAATAATAAATACCAATTAATGATAATTAATTACCAATTAATAATTAATCACCAATAATATAATTAACAAAAACAATTAATGTAAATAAATTATTACTTAATTACATTTAAATTACTTTGCACCCTACTCCCCTATGAACTCATAACCCACTAAAGAACATAATTATAAATTAATCAATTACAATTAATTACCAATTAATAATTAATTAACAATAATATAATTAACAAAAACAATTCATTACAATAAATTATCACTTAATTACATTTAAATTACTTCCCACCCTATTCCCCTATAAACCCATAACCCACTACAGAATATAACTATCAATTAATCAATGAAGACAAATTAATTACCAATTAATAAGAATTAATTACCGATGAATTAAAATTAATTTCTAATTCATAACAAATAATAATTAATTTAGTATAATTAAAATACTTCCTACCCTATTCCCCTATAAACCCCAAACCTGTTACAGAACATAATTACCAATTAATCAATTAATTTAAATTAATTACCAATTAATAACAATTAATTACCAATCAATTAAAAAATTGTATAATTCCTAAAAATGTATAATTAATTTAGTATAATTGAACTACTACCCACCCTACTCACCTATAAACCCACAACCCGCTACCGTACTAAAATACAAAATGCAATAAAATTACATTTATAAAATTGCATATTAAATACATAATAATATACATAAAAATCGATATTAGTAACATTGATATTACTAACATCGATATTAGTAACATCAATATTACTAACATCGATATTAACAAAATCGATATTACTTACCTTTGAAATTCTATCCCATCGATATTAAAAATATCGATATTACTTACCTTCTATATTCTGTCCCTTCGATATTTAAACATCGACATTATTGTACGTCGATATTTAAAAATTGATATTTTGTCTGCCTACCGTCCATAACATGTACCAATTCGCATGAAGCTGTGATTTTGTGTCACGTTGGAAACAAAACTCTCGATGTGTAAGTTTATTATCAAACTCTCTGAAAAAAAGGCAAGATTTGACAGCCTTTAATTTTAGTCTACCTAGTCCCCCTGTACAAAACTTTCCCAAAAAGATGACATTGATATTGATGATAATCTTGTGGAAATGAACAATATTAAATCAAATCTTCTCAAAAAGTAATATTATTCTGTATCTGTCCAGAAGAGATACCCTTTTCACAAATTTACCTCTAATGTTATACAATAGTAAAACTGCGTGCTATCTTCATGTATGACTATAGTATGTTCATTGGAAACTAACCATTTATTCTGTGGTCTTCCTGAAATCATTGTTTTATACTGTTGATATTTGTACTTGGAAGATCATCTCGTGAGGCCTCCATTGATTTAGAGACTGAAATCCACATTGGTTTGGGTTCTGAAATAAATGACGCTGTAGTCTCCAGACTATGACACCAGAGTTACTATCTCATTAAAAGAGCTTGTGTCTCTTGACCACCATACTGAGCCAATTGGCCATATCTGTATCTATGCTGTCCCTTCCTCTGCCACTATCTTATCGGAATGAATTATCTGGACAGTTTTCTTTTGTCCAATCACTGGCAGTATACTGGACTAACTGACTTTTCTGTTTCTTCTGCGTTCCTTTATATGCCACCATATTTCTACTGTTCCAACCCCGGAAGTGAAATATAGGTGAATACATAAAAATGGTTGAAAGATATTCCTCAAAGTGTTATATTAAAAAAGTCTGACACCAATGGTTAAAGGTAAAGCATGTTTTATTCGAAAAAGTAAACAAAGAAATGCTCACTAGTCCAAAAACTAATAATCAAAATTCACTTGTCTGAGAACGCCTTTTATTCAAATTAGACTTTGAGTTTTCTTACGATCTTGGCAGAATCGGTCCCGGCAGTGCTTTTTCAGCAGTCTTCCCTCCCGTCGACTTGGAGGTCTACTCACCCTATTTCAATGTTGGTGATTGCATAGACGAAAGACCACCACGGTCCTGTCGTCACTTCCAGGAAATCTCGACCACATTGACGGCCGGATAGCCTAAATCGACTGCCAGCTTCCTTGCTGGGCCAATCATGATGTGCCTTCCTACCAACGTGACGGTGGAGGTAGAACCTCCAAACCTGAGTTGGCAGAATGAAATGGATATAAGGCACAAACTCAGCTGTACTTACCTTCATACTTTCTGTACCACCATGCAGCCATTCCTACATGTTCTGCTGCTGCTCGTTGATGACATAGAAAACCAACACCCTAGTGGACACAATCAACGGTAAGACCCGCTTCTACCTGTTTCCATTGACTTGTCTCTTAACATATGCACAGGACTCATACATTTAAAAATATCATGTACAAAAAACAGCATATATATGTGCAATGCATATGTGGGTAATGATGCAGTGATACAAATTCAAAGAACACACCTATAACATCACTCAAATCATAGATATATTTGGTGGAATCTAACTACCTGAAAATGTACACATGCACAAAAAAGGATATCAAAATATATGTCAAAAAAATGATCACCCTACAGGTGTGCAAAAAAAAAATCTAACTTGCAGACATGAAAAACATATGCAACACACATAAGTGCAATGAAACATGATGTTGACATTACTCTAGACAAAGTGTAACCATTACCATGTGAAATGCCAGTTTAATCAATGTCAGTCCCAAATTTGAATTCTACAACAAATCCACCCATGTAACATTTCCTATTGTCTAGTGCATGTCTTGCACTGGATCCAAGCAAAATAGATATACACCTTTTCAGACTGATCAGCAATCAAGGTGAAACAAACACACCTGTAGTTAAACATCCAGATAAAAAAATGTCACACCAATTAGGTGGTGCACATGAGCATTACAATGATGAATGCCTGCCCATAAAATCAAATGACCATCGTATGGCATGTCGATCAGTGTATGCACATAGCGAAGTAAACTTTCAGAAAATATGTAGTATAACCTGCCATCATGTTCAATAAAAATTAGAAATTCACATCCAACTCTGCAACATTGCTAGGAATCAAACAATAGCTAAGGAAGAGTAATGCCAGGGGCAATTTGGTCAAATATAAATAAAGTGTGTATTGAAAAACAAGGGAAATGTGTCAAAATAAAGTCCAAGCCAATTGGCAGGTCTGTAGTCCAAAAAGTTAGGAGCACTTGGTTGCGGCATAAAGTTTACCTCCTAATACATTGCCAAGGGGAACCTCCTCAGGAAGGGACATCCGGTTTGGGTGGTTTGGGTTTGGGAGGGTGTCCTTACATTGGGAAGGGGAGTGTTTCTGCTTGTAAGGGGTGGTTTGGGAAGTGGAAGGATTAGTCTTTCATTTGGAAGGGGTGTGTTGGGAAGTGGAAGGGGTGGATGAGCTTTTTAGATGGGTGGATTTGGAAGGGGTGGGTTGGGGTGTCAGAGAAGTAGTATTGCCATTTGGAATGAGTGGTTGGAGGTTTAGGAAAGATTAGGGCAAAGGAAAACCCAGAATCCTCTATGGGGAACATGGTAGGCTGCTTGGGAGGGAGTGGGGTTTTGGAAGTAGAGGGAATGGTCAGTCTCTGATGTGCCTGTGTCTGTTGAGGCTGCAGTTCCCTGTGGTTCTGGTTTATGTTTTGCAAATATGGGTGTTTCTTGTGTCATATGTGTCTGTTGTGTGCTTGATTGTGTGCATATGTGTTTTTTGGGTGTGTACTGTAAGATAGGTTTGTCTGTGCATGGGTTTGCTGTGCTGGTTGTGGGCATTGTGCATGTTGATGTAGTGGTGCATGTGAGGGTGTCTGTGGTGTATGTGGATCTGATGTTTGTGTGGTGGTGCATGTGGGTGTGGTGGTGCCTGTGGTGTGTATGGATGTGATGGTGGTGATACTGAGCATGTGGGTGTGGTGGTGTCTGGGGTGTGTGTGGATGTGATGGTGGTGGGGTCGGTGCATGTGGGTGTGGTGGTGTGTGTGGTGATGTGTATGTGTTGGTGGTGAGGCTGGTGCATGTAGGTGTGGTGATGTCTGAAGTGTGTGACTTTGTGATGGTAGTGGGGGTGTTGCATGTGGATGTAGTGGTGTCTGTGATGTGTGTGGTTGTGATAGTGGTGGGTGTGGTGCATATGGGTGTGGTGGTGTCTGTGGTGTGTGTGGGAATATGCCTCCTTACAATGCATGCCTTTTCCCTACAAGCTATTACAACATGGTTGTTACAACGACCCCGTTGTAACAATGCATACCATTACCTCGCAAGTCATAACAACGACTTGCACTAGGGGGGGGGCACTGGATGTTGGAATAGTATCATTTACTATTCCAACTCAAATCTGTGCAACAATAGGGAAGGTGTTGGATTATAAATCCAACACATTCTGACCCCTCTGCAAGTCGTTGTTATGACTTGCAGGGTAATGGTATCCATTGTTACAACGCAGTTGTTGTAACAGCTGCGTTGTAATAGCCTGCGGGGAACAGGATTTGTGGTAAACAATGTTTACCGTGTGTGGATGTGATGGTGGTGAGGTGGTAACTGTGGGTGTGGTGTGGTGGTGTCTGTGGTTTGTGTGGATGTGACGGTGGTGAGGTGGTAACTGTGGGTGTGGTAGTGTCTGTGGTGTGTATGGATGTGATGGTGGTGGGGTGGTAACTGTGGGTGTGGTGGTGTCTGTATGTTTGATGTATGCAAACATTTCTTGTGATGTTTATTTTTCTGTATGGGTGGGCTGCTTGCGTCTGTATGAGTAGGTGCTGTGTAAATGAGTGTGTGCTTGGGACAGGTCTGGGAATATGGAACTGGGTTTAGGAATGGACGGGAGTTGGGCCAAAAGGCAAGGGTGGATGGGAGGCTGTGGTCAACAAGGAAGCTAGACGCTGAACAGACCCGTGTAGGCCAGATATTGCACTGTGAATGACTTCAGGGTAGGCTACCATTTCTTTCATATAGGTGCAAAGTCCCTTGATGGCATTCAGTAGTGCCGTCTGATCTACAGAGATGTTCTAGAGAAGGGCAATAGCCTCCTCATTCAGAGCAGCCAGGGAGACAGGGGCAGAGGAAGATGTCTAGATCAGAGGAGATGCCATCCCTATTAGGGGTGAGGTACAAACTGGGTGGGGAGGAACTAGGAGGGTGAAGATGCTACTGGGTGTGTAAGACAAGGAGAAGGTTGTTGGAGTTCCTATTGGGTCTGCCACCACTAGGGAGTGTCTGCTGGAGGATGCCTCAGAAGAAGAGGCTGAGGAGCTGTCATCTTCTGTTGCACTCCCCTCACCCTCCGGGCCACTAGATTCCTCAATGCTGGTGGTCTCAGCACCAGAACCACTGACAACAGTTGTTTCTCTGCTGATGGTGCCTGTTTCTCCTTTGCTTGCCCTGGATGATGCTGACATGACATATTTAATAGGTTGAACAAATCTCTGTAAACAGAACTGATCATGATCTTTGATCAAACTACTTAATACAAGTTTACAGATTTCACCTGTGTCAAGGCTCTCTCTCAACATTTGCTTCACCATTAGCCTTGAGCTCATTCATGTATTGAATATAGTCAGAAAAAATGTGGTCACAGTTATGCATTGTCTTACTAATAATACCTTTGTTCAGTGTCTTCACGAGGTCCTAAATTCAGCATACTGTACATTTTCAAAAAGTCATTTATGAATAAATGAGAGTCCATAAATACTGCACTGTTGTACCAGTATTAGCATAGACTGAAATCATGTCACCTCTGTATAGGAACTTTGCAATGATAATACTTACTGCAAGCAAAACACTAAAGTATATGTCACCTGTCAAAATTGAATAATGAAAGTGGTATTGAAGTAGCTTCACAATTTATCACATATTAAATACCGGTGTGAGGTAAACTCTGCTCCTCTGGGGCACTATGTGGTGCACTAGCAAATGATAGCCTCTGCATAAGGCTCCCGCCATCCGGCGATAATTATCCTATAAATCATCCTTTCTAAGGCACTTCTGGGCGCTATGCTCGTAGGATACTGCTCCACATGCCCTCCGACACATTCTGGCCAAGTTTGGGGAGAAACGGAGTTGACCTGGGCTGCGGAGACGTTGCGGAGACTTCGGCGGCCATGACCTGTGGAGCGCACTGTCTCGGAGATCGGCCGCACCAGCTGCGCGAGGCCGAGGCTCCCTTTGAGGCCTAGGGCCCTGGAGGGCGCGAGCATCGCGGCCTCGACTCCGGCCGCCTGAACTGCAGTGCCCGACTACGCAGGCGACATCGGGATCGGAGTGCCACGGAGCGGTGTGGAGTGAGCCCTGCGGGGGGGCCAAGGACGATTTGGGGCTACGATCTCCTGGCTGTGCGGGGAGACGAACTAAGGCCCTTCAGACCACCATCCCGTGCTGCACGAAGTACCGGCCTGCGGGACGGCCCCCCCGGGGACCTGGGAGCCAGGTATGAGATAGTGTTATATAGGCGCTTCCTGTAGATCTTCGCCCTTTTGTTATTGAACATTAGTAATCTATCCTCGGGGATCCCAAATTGTTGCAGCACCCTTACAGTGAATGATTCTCCTGATTGGCGGGAAGCGACTGGGGCTGGATACGATGCAAAGCTCCAGTGCTGTTGGACACTATAGCGCCAGCGGAGAATAGCTTTAGGCGAGACTACTGCGGAGGTGCCTGTAGTGCTGAAAGTACCGGGCTGCCCCTCTCACCAGGACACGGCGGGTGGGGTGCTACGGGGTCAGAACCGTGGCGCCCAGGGATTTTGTGAGGCCATCGACTACATCTTTTTTTTTTTTTCTGGAACTGAGAGGATAGGATTGTGCCCAGAGATTGCTGCGGCGTGCTGTGATACCCTGGAATTGCCGAGTACTCAGCAGGTGGAAGCGAATTGCAAGTTGGATTTGAGGGAGTGTGGAGCGGAGGTACACGGACCAAGTGACACACCGTGATCCTTGTATACCATATCACTAGGAGAGTTTATCCTCCCTCGACTCTCTCTGTGTATAGAACCAATTTCGGACTGCTAGCTGACGATCTGTTGGGAGCTCGGTCACCAAGCGTGATGCAAGGATGGGGAAGTCGGACACGAGACAGCCGAAGCTCACCTTTGACCCCACCAAGAAGACGAATCAAGCTGGAGGGCCTCGAAACTGTTCAGCCGGAACGAATGACGCAACTGGAGACTCCTCGGAAGCGACGGCGAACCTGCAAGAAGTGCTACACGAGATGCGGCAAGGATTTGCGACAATTGCTGACAAAGTTGATAGAATATCGTCGCGCATGGATGCAGTAGTTCATAAATTGGACGCTCACGAAAACCGGCTGAAGGAAGCGGAAGAACGTATATTGGACTCGGAATATATTACTACGAGACACGCCACGCAACTATCCAGAATGGACAACCTGCTGCGTGTTATTGCGTCCAAGAACGAGGATTTGGAGGCAAGAAGTAGACGCAATAACGTACGCATAGTGGGCATTCCGGAGACGACCAATGTGGGCAGGATGGAGGAATACGTAGAGAAGATGTTATTGGCAGCAATTGGCGCAGAGGTTTTTTCTCCGCAATTCATCGTGGAGAGAGCGCACCGGTCCTTGGCCCCTAAACCGAAACCGGGTGCGCCTCCTAGACCTATTGTTGCTCGGCTGTTGAACTATAGGGACAGAGATGCGGCCTTGCGTGCGGCCCGCAATACCAAGACGCTCTCGTATGATGGCAATTCCTTCACCATATACCCGGACTTCACGCCGTTGGTGCAGGAGGAGCAGAGAAAGTTTCTATCTGTGAAGGCCAAATTACGTGATATGCAAATGGACTATGCATTGCTCTACCCGGCTAGGCTGAGAGTCACGTACCAGGGTGGACAAAAATTCTTTTCCAACCCTCAGCAAGTTGAGGATTTCATCAAACAATATAAGCGTGCTAACAGGAATGCTGAAAGAGCGGAGGAAGAGCCGGATCCACTGCACGGCGAGATGGAGAACGGTGAATAGTGAGTGGGTGAACAATGAACAACTGTCATAATAGAGGCCCTTGACAAATGTATAGGGGACAGACAATGTGGGATAGGGAATGATATCCGGAGAAGGTACGGTACTAAAATGTGGATTTTTAGCATGTCCCCCATTAATACGGGCATTGGGTGACACGAGTATCAATATGGTCCCAACAATATGTGTTTTCTTTCTATTCTGTTTTCTATTGCCTAATGATGGTGTTTATTGCTGGTATGGCACCAGAGTTGCCTAAGGTTATGCCGCCGGACACCCCTCAGGGTCACCGGGTCAAGCTACAAGTCACATTGTGATTTTTGCGAAAGTGAGGGGGAGACGTGTAGCCACCTAGACATGAACCCCAATGGAAAAAAAACCAAGAAGTTTATTTGTGATTTGGGCATACACTGACCCTAGTTCTTGGGGCAATTGTGGGTGGGAAGGGGAGGGCACATGGGTGGCAGGTTGGGGTTTGCTTCAGTGGGAGGGTGGTGGATCAAAAATGCTAAGGGGAGGGGGTGGAGATGGGAGTTTATTGTGGGGGGAGGGAGGTTTGGGACAGTTAAGGGTTTTTTTTCCACGGAGGAGGGTGGTGTGGGGAGTTCATTGGAGTACTGTTCTACAAGCTAATGGAAATGCGTTGCTATGGGTGCTGTGGCTATTTGTGATCAGACTGAGGGATCATGTGACACATGACATGCTCTGCTATGGTTGGCTGTTTAGGAAATGTGGGTTTGTGTGGACATGGCAGGCGATGGTCGCTTAGCTAGACTTTCGGTCCTATCCTGGAACGTGAGGGGACTAAATGATGCCCGAAAAGGCAGGAGGGTGGTGGCCTATCTGGAGCAGCATCATATACAAGTTTCATTGTTGCAAGAAACGCATTTGAACCCACGCACAACTTATTCCTTTGCTAGCAAGTGGGCAGCGATTAGAAGTTTCTCTTCATACTCAGCATATGCCAGGGGCACTGCAATATTGATCAGAACGAATGTGCCGTTTGTGAAATTTGGTGAGCATACGGATACGGAGGGGAGGTTTATTGTATTATGGGGTAGACTTGGTACTGATACGGTCACAATAGTGAATTGTTACGGACCTAATGTGGATTTGCCTGAGTTTTTCATGCAGTTATGGGGTAAAATACTGAACACTGGTGTAGTGTAGCTCCTATTTTCCCAATAGGCTCTGCGCATTGGAATAGTACCTACAGCAGTAAAGGCCTAGGCCAGACGTTAACTAGGTCTACTACTGTCGATACTAGACTTAATTTTTGGGTTTGCCAGCTAAGCTCAGAGTTCGCTAGAAACTTTCTCGAATGTTCAAGGAAGGATTAACTCCCCTGATTAGACAAGAAGGGATTTAGTTTCTGACAACCATAGAACATGACAACTTTGCTCTCCCCTAATCAAGAGTCAATCTCGAGAGTCGTGTGAGCACAAGGCAATTATTTTACTCAGTCAGTACGTGCATTCTTAGTCTCATCAGAATGTAGAGAAAAGGAAGAGACGGGCGTGTTCAATAAAAGATGTTATTTATTGATCAGTCTCTTTTCTCGTACAAGAGAAATGGATCGATATTATTGCAATACTTATAGTTAAGTAAAGTGCATACATTAGAAGCAATAGTATAAAATAATACTGTAAAAACATTGATATGGTTTCTGAGCCATATGATGTTTAAAATGATTAAAATATATTTACATACACATATACATTTGACTAAACGTACTCAACTGGTGTTTCTAAATACGCCTACCCCGTGTACCTGACCTAAGTCTAATGCGTGGGCGGGAATAGAAAGTTATAGTTTAAGTTAAGTTTGTTTTTGCCAAGTGAATAACTAAAGAATTCTCTAGGAGGGGTTATTCAGTTCTGTACCTGGAATTTAGGATGAATGAGGAATGGTATCTCTTTCTCTGCTCTCGATATTCCAGGCTGCCTGCGAGGGCTGCCCAGAAGCGCCGGTGCTGGGTCTCTCGGCTTGAGATAGCAGCGCGTCTCTCAGCGCGTCAGGAAGGCGGGGCTGCTGCCTGCGGGGTCTGCTTCTGCTCTCGGCTTCGGCAAGTATGGCTGCTCCGTCTTGTCACCACGCGTGTGTTTGCATAGGGCAAGGTCGGCAATATTTATACCTTAAAGGTGCCGAGATTGACGTAAGGATGGACATAGGTACGTCAATAAAGATGTCATACGACTTGCTCGTTAGCACATTCTTTACTAAAGTTCTCTGTGAAATCAAAACAATGGCCGCACGGATTATCCAGGTTGTCATAGGTTTGATTTGTTATGAGAACGTCGTATGCCTTATCAGGGGCTGGAGGAATGTCGCTTGTCTAATTAGATCTCAAGCGTTATGACCTAATCAGATAACACGTTCCTGTGCCGTAGTGTGACTGCGTCAGATAACGGTATCTGCATCATGGGGGTTTTCTTGCCTCATGGGCTGACTGTTAGTTAACTAGCTAGTAAGTTTAACCAGAATAGGGTCAGGAATAGGGGGATCGAATCAGAACCTATAGAAATACACGACACCCACTCCACGCTAACTATGGTCATATCTACTAATCTATGCATAGTATAACATAGTACAACATACTATAGAGTATAGTGTATACCTTACCACCCCAAAATACATAAATGCATTTCGAAATTTTCAAATATACTGAAAAATTGCAGTCATATATATTGTATGCACTTAAGCTATGAATTAAATGCAAAAGTAAACACGCATTGTTATGCATTATTGCTTGTTGGTATATGAGAAATACACATGAATTAATATGGCTATACAGAAAAAAAGTCGAAACCATTTCATCACATAAAATCTATTGCGAACATACCAGCGGGCAGCTAAAGTCTATAAAGTCTATAAAGTATCTAAAATAGAAATCTTAGTTCTCTAGGAATAGTCTCTTACTTTAAGCAGAAAATCAGTGTCCCGGGAAAAAATATATAGAAAAATATTTTAGGGGCTTGCTGAAAAAAGTTGCTGTCCGTGAACTGGATTGTAATTGTTCATGTGACTTTATTTTTAAAGTTGAAGGCCGAATTCAGGGAACGCCGTGTGCGAGTTTACTCAAAAGTCTCTATTTCTGTTCCGGAGAGAACATCATATCATTCAGGCTTTCGAAAAAACTGTCAACAGCTTCATGGGAAAGTTCCTCTAAGTCGGAAATAGGGGTAACCATGCATTCATGCGCATGATTGTCTCCATTGACATTCTGATTTGCATTGCTGACAGAAGGTCGTACCTGTTCGATGCTGCTTTCATCTTGAACTTCACTACTCTTCAATCGCAGTGGTGAAGATTCCAGGAATGCCGTCATCAGAATTGGCAGCCTTTGAGGGCAGCACAGTGCGTGAACCTTGGTAGGAACCAACAGTGTATCTGCATCCACCGGCGCATCCGATTGTAGCGTCAGACAGGTGTCTAACACGCATTCTTCTCCGCATAGCAGACACCTTAGTACAGGTAAAACACACCTTTGCCACATTGGTCGAAATGATAGAAACCAAGTCATGTTTAGGTCTCTAAGCCGGGATAGTCCCAGGATTTTTGATATCCGGTCCCGGTATCCAATGGCTAGGATCGTATCTTCCATTGTCGCGAGAGTTTGATCTGTGACATGGGTTGCCATAACGAAAAATAAGGACTAGGAATAGGATTCCTGCAATTAGTCCCAGGATCAAGGGAAGTCCGCCAAAAATCGAATGGACGAAATCTGGAAAAATACCCAGTATGGCTTTGAATGGTGTTAATGCCATCGAAAATACTGTCTTAAATACCTTTGAGACCCCAGTGGTATCAGAAATATTTAAGATTTCGCTCAGAATTTCCGCGAAATGTACGGGGGAATTAGTTGATAATAATGTATGTATCTCTGCAGTCGTCCTTGCGACTTGTAGATCATACGTTTCTTTAGATGACGTGAGCCTTGTAGGCGTCTGAAGAAGCACTGTTTTCATTCTGCTTAAAGTGTCTATTCGAATAGAAGTAATTTTCAAACCGGGCCATGCCCTTGCCTCCCTGTCTGGAAAGGAGCTGGGAAACAAAGAACGTCCACAGCACTTGACCTTCGCCGTCGTAGTGACGAGATAAGGAGTCCCGGGCATAAGACTACAGCATCTGCGGTCTACAATAAGAATGTAACTCCCATTATAGAGTCTTTGAAAGAATGGTTCTATTTCAGTTGCAGGTGCGCCTTGCTGGTGACATGAAAGGTTGTATGAATTCCCTTCACAGGCTCCGTGCAAACTAATACCGTTACACAGAAGCGTGCCGCTTAGTGACATAGCACAATTGTTGCCACTAAGAAACACTTTCTGTCCTTTGTTACTGACACATGCATGTGAATAGGGCAGGTTCCATGTTGTTTTAAGGTACCCCTTTCCCAATTTTTCGTACATGCCAACCTGTATATATTTTTGGCAGTATTGAAACCTGAAGGTTGAGATTGGAATATTTATGATTCCGTGGATTATCCATTCACTGACAGGTCGTTCTGACATTGTCAACGGTAATCTTTCTAGTTTTTCAATGCTCAAGATTGTATAATCAGCACCCTTCTGCGCCATACCGATTTGTCTATCAGTAAGGTTAAAGATTTGGAATAGTGACGTTGTGTTGATTAAACGCCAAGGCACATAGCCTGAACGTAGATTTTGTAACGTCCAGCCAAGCTGTACAATAGAACGCAATTGTGACTGACCATGTTGTAATAACAGTAAGTCTTGCGATAATATATCGATTGCTGAAGACACAATGCTGTCCAATGAAAAAATTCTGGAGGACAGAGTCATTAACCCATTGTCCACTATAGAAAGTGATTTTTCCAAATTAATACGGTCAATTTCCCGTATTCTCTCTGCTGTCTCAATTTGAGTAACCTTCCAGGCCTCATTGTATGCTGCATATACAGAGGCTGCTATGAAACGCTTTTGACGCTGTTTGCGTGGTCCCATTATGAAATCACGCAAGTCAGCACCATCAGTAAGTAAAGTTAGGTGTTGCTTAATTTCAGGCAGTGTGGAAGTTTGTAGCCATTGAAGGCATAATTTGCCCACACTGTAGGTTGTTATTATCCCTGGGTGATGTCTTTGAGGATATCTAGGGTCTGGCCTGGTCATTTTGAAACCCTGTGTTTTATTCAGGAATCTATCTTGACAGTTATTTGTATCTGTGGGCCAGATCAACCATTGTTTCCAATCAGGATGTGTTCTGTTTTGGTTAAGTATATGGTTTATGTCTATTTCTTCATCTGTTTCAGAGTTATTG
Organism: Lissotriton helveticus; assembly: GCF_964261635.1. NCBI lineage: Eukaryota > Metazoa > Chordata > Amphibia > Caudata > Salamandridae > Lissotriton > Lissotriton helveticus. The sequence goes on along the minus strand of NC_136061.1, from coordinate 871,347,131 downwards.
CTAAACATTATTGGCTTTGGAATAGACAGGTTATTTAAATCTTTGATTTTGGCTAAGCCAAGACAGGTGGTTTGTTGAACGGTGTCATTTAAAAATATCATTTGTTCTGGGATCATGCAGGCTCTAAACAAAGCTTCTATACCCTGTACTTGCCATTCTTTTGTACCCCAAACACTTTTCAAATCAACATGTTTGTCCCAATAATCAAATCCAAAAGTATTCATTTTTTCAAAGAAAGAATCTGAATATATCAATTTTGTGTTGGTTATCATGGTTTTCATCCCTGTCTTGTTTGACAATTTGTGATAAAATGTTTCAGCATTAGTTATGTTAAAACCTGAAAAATATGAATATTTGCCATACACGGTTCTAGAGCTCCCTTTTGGAGGTGTAGCACAATGTTCCCATTGATTAAAATTTAAAACATTTCTAGGTTGTGCAGATTTATGCAAGAAATGGTTACCATAATGGTTATAGCAGTACATGCTGTCATAATTTGTAGAACCCTGCAAATAATCATGTTTTGTAAATTTAGCAGACATTACTAAGTCAGACATCATATTGTTTATACTTTCAAAGTCCCAATCATCAGCAAATGAGTTTGGTTTTGCAAAGTCACTCAAGGAGATCTTGATTTGGTGTGGATATTTCAGGATCTCGACCGGACCATAAATTTCATAGTCAGTGTTGTCCCAGGCTACCCCACCAGATATTGGAATTGCTGTGAAGTTGGCTGAAGAAAGTTCTGAAGAAAGTTCTCTTTTCTCGACGTGTGAAGATGTGTGTGGTTTGAGGACCAAGTTGATGTTCTGTCTTGCTGTGTCCATTTTAGCATATTTTCCCTCAATGAAGCGTCCCAAGGTAAATACCATGATGAGCCAAAGTATGAGGATAAATGCACCAAAACCCACCCAAAATTCAATCCATGGAGAAACTAGATATGTTTCTTTCAGTTGTTTCAAAAGTTCCTTAGCTTTGTCTTTAAAGGATTTTGATGATGGCTGTGTCTTTTGTTCGCTGAAGCCTTCAGAGGAATCATCGAAGTTGATGAAGTAACCGGATGCAGTTCTGTCAATTGTTCCAATTGGTTCAGGATTTTTGTTTCTCGCATTTTCACTTGGTACTTCTGTATAGATTGGTGTGTCTCTGCTAAATGTCTTTATTTGGGTTTTCAGAGGTCTAAGTTCTATTGCATTGTTGCATAGTCCTTGTTGTTCTTCTGTAGGCGTTTCGAATGTGATGAGCCTCTTTGTTAGGACCTCTGTACTGGTAGCAAACCTTGGTGTTCTGCTACTTATTGGGAGTCCACTTGGCCTACTGTTGGTTATCGGCCACATGTTGTGGTTTTACCAGGTCGATGGATACAACTCGGTTCTCCTTTTTTCCAGCAAGTGGCGGTAGTACAACTGATCTTGTCCCGTTGACAGACAATACAGGAACTGCTTTTCTGTAAGAAGGCCCAAATTCCTTCTTTACCGCGATCTTCTCCCTGACTAGATCCCCGACTTTTGGAATCCAGACAGGTCTTGCTGGGACAGGTGGTGATTCTTCAGTGGTCGTTGGCTGTTCTTTCAACTGTATGTTGCTCAGGTCTTTTCTTGTTTTGTTTAAGTCCTGCAAAATAGCCAAACGGTCTTTGACATCAAAGCTTTTTTCTGTTACCACTGAAGTCTGACTATCAAGGTCAGAGATCAACATCCTAGTTCCGAATAATAATTCGTACGGACTGAATCCCTTCAGAGAATTTCTTGGCAAGTTATTTAGACTACGTTGGACACTTATTAGATGTTTGACCCACCCAGCTCCCGAACCTAATATCCTTTCTATTATAGATTGCTTTCTGTCTTGGTTTTTTCTTTACACCATCCCATACCCTCAGGAAGGAAGTGAGAAGATTCCCGCTGGGCTGTGCTCATTTGGCCATTCTTTCCCCCCCCAGGCTGGATTGCCTGAGAAAAGGAAAAAAAAAAATGGTCGAACGTAGCATGCTCTTAGCGTATATGCCAATTAGACTCGCAAATCTTGTATAACAGTCCGGACGTCAGCCGAGTGCTGTGGATCTACATTATAAGTGGGAACTAGCCTGTATATGTTAATCGCAAGCCATTCTTTTTAGTGGTGATGTTATCTGCCTTGATACGACGAGGTATTAAACTGCTTCTCTCCCCACTGCGATCTCTGTTGCAGTTTGGGCAGTTTTTTACAAACATGGTGTAGTGCAGGCTCATGCCTGGCCACCAGTACCGTGATTGTAATTCTTCCAGAGAATCTTTTAATTTAAGGTGTCTGAGACCCTCGCTCATGTGTGCGTCTGCGATTAACAAGTTTCTCCTGTCCATGTTTGGAATCACTCTATCCCCCACTCCAGGGATTCGAGCAAAAGGAATGGAGTTTGCATCTATGATGTATGTGTAATTGAGTGGATAGTTGATCGGTAACGCCGAGCAGTCGCCTTTTGATGACGTTTTTACTGCCAGCAATGTTTCGCCGTCAATGTATTTTAATGTACGCTTTTTTCGATCTACGGGAGCCGGTTTACTGGCTGCCGCTGCGGCTGTTTCAGCCAATGAATTCCCTACAACGTGAACGCCATCACGCTGATGACTCAGTGAGTGTGTCACGTGAGTCTTTGGTAGTTCTTTTCTCAAAAGAGCTACCCGTTCCCAGAGCAATCTCTGCTTTATTGGTGCATCTGTGTCATCTTTGTAACCGTTCTGAATCCATGTCTGCAAATCCTTGTTATATGCTTTGACGCAGAAATATGAATCTGACACTATAAGTGTCGGGAATTCGCGATCCGCATTATCTAGCGCCATTTTCAAAGCTATTATTTCAGTTTGTAGTTCTGAATTAGTTTCTACTGAGTGTGATTTTGTTAATAGAGGTCTTAGTTTACCTCCGTGCCACACTTCTTTTGTAATCTCACATGTGGGATTGTATGCATGTTCTCCCCAAACGGAGGGTTGAGCATGTCCGTCTGTATAGATTACACAGGCGTAATGTCGTAGAGGCAGAATGTCGATTGGCAGAGGATACGTTTTTTCATATTTTAGATTTTTTAATTCTTCTAGTTCTTAAAAAATTGTCAACCAGGCTATACTTGATAATTCATATCCTTCGTATAGAATTTTTAGATGGGCAATTCTGGATTTTTTGAAGTTGAATTTGTAACCCTCTGCAGCGAACCCAAGTATTATGGTGTTCACTCTTTTCAAGTGAGTCTCCAAGTCATCATCTGTTAAGTAAATGTCATCGACATAAGATAATGCTTCATCATCATATAGTTGTAGTAATTCTGTTACTCTCGCTGAGAATACCCCCGGGCTATTCTTGTACCCCTGGGCTAACCGACAGAATTGTTTTTGAGTGCCATTTACTGAGAAAGCTGTTAAATATCTGCTCTCTGGTGCTATGTTTTGACAAAAGAATCCATTGGAGATGTCCAAGGTTGTTTTGTATTTTTTGCGCACTATGTTATTCATTAGTGCAGCACTGTGTGAGTTTTGCACTGCAAAAGTTTTGCAACATGTGTTAAGGTGTCGGTAATCCAAAACTAGACGATATGAATTGTCTGGTTTGGAGACCGGAAACAAAGGATTGTTCATTTGTGAGGTGCAAGTTTCAATCACCCCTTGGTATTCTAGCTGATCTAGTATTTCATTTACTTGTTTTTTAGCTTCTTGCTTAATTGGGTACTGCCTTTGTGCAGTAGGTTGTGATTTTAACTGGACTTTGTGAGGAGGAGAATCCTCATCCCATCCTTCATGATTTTTATATAAAGCAGGTGCTAAGGCCACTGCCCACTTTCTAGCAAGTGTATATTTTTTATGAATCGGTATTTGATTCGAGAAGGCAGGCATAATTACTTCTTCGCCATGAGGGCACTCCCTGACAAACTCTGGTGGCCAGTCTTTTTCAGCTAGAAGGATGTCATAGCCCTTGGATAGGTTATCCCAAAATAGTCCCCTTATTTTCCTAGTCTTATCTCCCTCTATACGTAATGTTATCTCGTATATTTTGTGGGGCTTGCTAACTCTGGTATCTGCAGTTTCCACTTGAAGGTATTCATTCGTGTCCACTGTCTCCAGATGATTCATAAGGACTTTGCGAGCTATGCTCACCTCTGCTGCGCTGTCTAGCATTGTCTGAGCCCATTCTCCGTTTTTCAGTTGTGTCCTCAGTATTCTCGGCATTGTTAACTACCTTGATACTGGCTACCTTCTTTTTTGGAAATTGTGATTTCTTTTTCAGTTGAGCAGGTTCCTTGTCTTTGGACTTGGCGTGCTCTTCTGATCGTCCTCTTCTTTCCGATTTCTGCGAGGAATTCTGAAAAGATTGAGAGGGACGTGTATCAATGTCTTGATATCTATCAGGTTTTTTAATATTATCCCTATTTCTAAGGTTATATCTATTCCCAGAGGGTTCACTCTGAGGTGACCTTTGTCTCGGGTTTGGAGATTTCTCTCTTCGCCTAGGAGACCTTCCTCTGGACTGGAATTTCTTTTCTTTAGGATTGGATTGTTTATTTCCATCCCAGTTCTTTTTTGGTGAATTATTATTAAAAAATATTTTTTCTGGACTTGTAGTCAGTTGCGGTTTTACTGGTATTCCACCTAGACTATCTCTGCCTAGTTCTTCATAGGATTTTTCTATGATTCTGGCAATTTCAGCTGGTTGGTCTGCTATATCTGTCTCTTTTAACCTCTGGCGGATCGCCACGTTTGCTGCTTCACCTTTTATGTTGGCTAGTAATATAGCCGAGACTTGCTTGAAGTCTTTCAGTAATTTCATACCAAGAGTTAAAGCAGGTTCTGGACCGTATTCATCTTGAATTTGTTTTAGCACATCTGGTATTACCGAAATGGATGGAACACCGTGCGTTTTTGTATAGATGGAAGCAAAGACTGTACCCCAAGTGTCACAGTCCTCAATGTGTGGTGCGATTCCCATTGGGAGACATATAGTCAGAATCCTGTGTTTTTCCAGCGGGGTGGTGTCAGGAAACACCGCCTCTATTTGGGTAATTTTCTGTGCCAACCAGAATGGTATTTGTTCCCGTTTAGCTGGAACTTTACCTAGGCAGGATTGGATGTTCTGTGGTGTAATTTTATTTGTGTTCCCCTGGTGAGGGGTCAGCTGTGGAAGTTTAATCGCTGGCTGAATTGTTGAAGTCCGCATTACATACTGAACTAATTGTCTGTGAATTTTTAGTAGTTGTTTTAGCTGTATTAACAGCTCTGCTGCAGGCATTCTTTCGATGTCTGGATGTGGTGTGTATCCGGCTAGGACCGGCCACGTTGCTCCTGGTCTTCCTAAAGGACCGAGCCTTGTAATGTGATTGTTATGTATTAGGGCGCCATCAAATAAGAGCAAATGCTCTTGGAATTTGAGTGGTACTTCCACCTCCTCGAAAGGAGTGTACGTTTCAGGAGGTTCCTCTACTTTGTAATAGTGGAAGTACTTTGTTACAGCATTTGCTGCTGGAAAATGTATCCATGTATAGTATACCTCTGTCTGCCGATATTCGTGTGCCTCAATTACGAATATGACTGTGCCACCTCTAGGTGTCAGTCCATTTTCTATAAGTTTTAAGGTTATAGATCTCCTTTTAATGACCGGAATAAGTATTATATCCGCGTCTGCTGCTTGCATGGTAGCATCAGCATCTGCTATTTCAGTAGCTAATCTAATTGCCTCTCTTTCTCCATCGCTGTCTCCCATTTTACTGACAGGATGGTATTATTTTTGTTTGCAGATCAGGTTTCTTTATGGAAACAGAGATTAGGTGCACAATATTCTGGAACTGTTTTATCCTTCAACGTTGACTAGACCAAGAACCATACATAGGAGTTCCCTCCTGCGAGGTTTTGGAGGATATTATGACCTTTCACCCACTCCAGACGTCTTTGGAGTATTTGGGAAAAGGGGTCTGAGTGAGAAAGCACGACTGAGTTACTCTAAATGTCTTACGTTAGTTTTATCGCCCTTTCCAAACGCGTTGGGCGCCATGTAGTGTAGCTCCTATTTTCCCAATAGGCTCTGCGCATTGGAATAGTACCTACAGCAGTAAAGGCCTAGGCCAGACGTTAACTAGGTCTACTACTGTCGATACTAGACTTAATTTTTGGGTTTGCCAGCTAAGCTCAGAGTTCGCTAGAAACTTTCTCGAATGTTCAAGGAAGGATTAACTCCCCTGATTAGACAAGAAGGGATTTAGTTTCTGACAACCATAGAACATGACAACTTTGCTCTCCCCTAATCAAGAGTCAATCTCGAGAGTCGTGTGAGCACAAGGCAATTATTTTACTCAGTCAGTACGTGCATTCTTAGTCTCATCAGAATGTAGAGAAAAGGAAGAGACGGGCGTGTTCAATAAAAGATGTTATTTATTGATCAGTCTCTTTTCTCGTACAAGAGAAATGGATCGATATTATTGCAATACTTATAGTTAAGTAAAGTGCATACATTAGAAGCAATAGTATAAAATAATACTGTAAAAACATTGATATGGTTTCTGAGCCATATGATGTTTAAAATGATTAAAATATATTTACATACACATATACATTTGACTAAACGTACTCAACTGGTGTTTCTAAATACGCCTACCCCGTGTACCTGACCTAAGTCTAATGCGTGGGCGGGAATAGAAAGTTATAGTTTAAGTTAAGTTTGTTTTTGCCAAGTGAATAACTAAAGAATTCTCTAGGAGGGGTTATTCAGTTCTGTACCTGGAATTTAGGATGAATGAGGAATGGTATCTCTTTCTCTGCTCTCGATATTCCAGGCTGCCTGCGAGGGCTGCCCAGAAGCGCCGGTGCTGGGTCTCTCGGCTTGAGATAGCAGCGCGTCTCTCAGCGCGTCAGGAAGGCGGGGCTGCTGCCTGCGGGGTCTGCTTCTGCTCTCGGCTTCGGCAAGTATGGCTGCTCCGTCTTGTCACCACGCGTGTGTTTGCATAGGGCAAGGTCGGCAATATTTATACCTTAAAGGTGCCGAGATTGACGTAAGGATGGACATAGGTACGTCAATAAAGATGTCATACGACTTGCTCGTTAGCACATTCTTTACTAAAGTTCTCTGTGAAATCAAAACAATGGCCGCACGGATTATCCAGGTTGTCATAGGTTTGATTTGTTATGAGAACGTCGTATGCCTTATCAGGGGCTGGAGGAATGTCGCTTGTCTAATTAGATCTCAAGCGTTATGACCTAATCAGATAACACGTTCCTGTGCCGTAGTGTGACTGCGTCAGATAACGGTATCTGCATCATGGGGGTTTTCTTGCCTCATGGGCTGACTGTTAGTTAACTAGCTAGTAAGTTTAACCAGAATAGGGTCAGGAATAGGGGGATCGAATCAGAACCTATAGAAATACACGACACTGGCTCAATGCATATTCTATGGGGAGGAGACTTTAATGTTACGATGACCCCAGGGTTAGAAAGGTCAGATGGGAGTCCCCAATATAATAGACGTGCCAGGGATGCATTAGCTGGGATCATTGATGAAGGAGGACTTATTGATAGTTGGCGATTTGTGCTTGCTGGGATCCGGAAGGGCACACACTTTACCACACATGCCAACACATGGGGGAGACTGGACTACTGCCTTCTGTCTAGGGGACTGGTGAATAATCTGGGTAGAGTGGCTCACTTACCACGGTCCTATTCAGACCATTGCCCGGTGCTGGTGCAGATATCAATACCGGGATTTGGTAGGGCCACACCAACGTGGCGTATGCAGCCCACGGCGCTTCTGGATGAACTGTTTAAAAAGGAGTTAGGAGAGGAAATTTCAGAGTTTTTTCCTCGTAATCATGGGTTGGTGGATAGTGTTGAAACCATCTGGGAGGCGTTTAAGGTGACAGTCAGAGGGTATTACATTGCAAAGAGCTTTGGGGTACTTAGAGACATTAGAGGAACGCTTGATAAACTGGAAAAAGAATTAAAGGTGTTAGAATTCAAGGTGACAAGAGAACCAATGGGCCCCATACATAAGGAAATCAGGGACAAGCTCACGCAGTATGAGGAAGAAGCAGATAGAGAAGCTAGGTTTAGAGGCAAACATTGGCAGGCATGACAATACTGTGAGGGTGAAAGGCCAGGCCGTGCACTGGCAGAAGTCACTAGGAAACCACGAGGTATTACGCACGTACTGGAAATACACACACCGGAGGGTGGTATATGCCGGGATTCGAAGGGTATTCTAGGTCTATTTGCGGCTAATTACGAGATGTTATATACAACGCACCAAGCTGGGGAATTACACTTTGGAAGTTTCCTAGACGATGTAGCGCTGTGTTGGCTGAGGGACACACATAGACAGTTCCTTGGGGCTCCACTTGAGCTTGATGAAATACGTGATGCAATTATGTCCCTTAGTAATGGCAAGGCGACTGGATCGGATGGACTTCCGGCGCAATTTTATAAATGCTATATTGATATAATGGCTCCGGTCTTAAAGGAGGTCTTTGAAGAGTCCTTGGAAGTGGGAAAGTTGCCGAGGTCAATGAGGGAAGTGGTAATCACTTCTCTGTTAAAGCCAAATAAAGAGCCCGCTGATTGTGACTCATACTGACCACTTTCTTTCATAAACTGTGACGCCAAGATACTGACGAAAGTGCTGGCACTAGGCTTTCCCTGCTTATGACCAAGATAGTTCTACCGGACCAGGCTGGATTTGTCCCGGGAAGATCCACGTCTAGTAACTTGCGTACTCTTTTTTCTCTGATCCAGACAATAGCACCTGCCCTCCCTGTAGCTGCAGTGTTCCTCGATGCGACAAAAGCATTTGATTCAGTTGAATGAAGCTACCTGTTTGCCATTCTAAACAGGATGGGGTTCCCTCCAATATTTGTAGCATGGATCAAACTGCTCTATACAGATCCGACGGCGAGAGTGCTCATAAATGGGGAGCTTTCGGACCCGATCTCCCTCACCAGAGGTACCAGACAAGGGTGCCCATTATCCCCACTACTATTCGTGATTGCGATTGAGCCCTTGGCATGTCGTATCCGACAACTGCACAAACAAAGCGCTTTTAAATGTTACCAACGTCAAATAGATGTGTCACTCTATGCTGACGATTTAACGCTCTATGTGGTAGACCCACAGACTAACCTCAACTCATTGCTCAGGGAATTCTTGATCTTCGGTCGGCTCTCTGGTATATAAATCAACTGGAGGAAGTCACAATTTTTTCCCCTGACTCCTGCGGTGGCCAGGTTTGCACTGGACTATCCACTGGAGTGGTGTGACTCTGATCTCCGATATTTAGGGATCCAGATATCGACTGTGAAGGATGAGACGTTGCGACTCAATTATGGCACCGCCATCACTAAACTGACGGAGGATGTTACACGGTGGATATCTCTGCCATTCACCATGGCTGTCAGGGCGTCCCTAATCAAGATGGTGATATTACCTCGTTGTTTGTACTTGTTTCAGAATATCCTGTATTATCCAGATGCTTTTTTTTTTTTAAAACATTGCGTTCGGAATTGTTACAACTGTTCTGGGCAGGCAAGCAACCGAGATTGGCATGGTCGGTCATCACACAGCCTTATCTCAGCGGAGGATTTGATGACCCTGACTTTCTGCTTTACTACCTGAGCGCTCAAGCACAATTTGCCTATAATTGGTTTACGCCCACACCATTCATGCCGCAGCTGGCTGTGGAGGAATGGATTGCCCGTCCTCTCCCACTGAAAGGCATTATTCATGGCCCAGTTACTGTAATTGAGACACCGGCTACCACGGTGACGTGTACGATTGACGCATGGAAGCGAATACTGCGCCAATTGCCAGTCACTCTCCTATACGCCCCAGCTATGCCACTGGTGTATCATCCAGGTCTATCCCTATTGCAGGAGAGGGGATTCCAAATGATGTGTGCAAAACTGAAAATCTTCACCTGGGGTGATCTGTTTGAGAATGGGCAGTTCAAAACGCGTGAGCGCTTGTTTCACGGATGCCAACCTACACCGCTAGACATATTTTATTATGTTCGGCTACGGCAGGGGCTACGGCCGTTCTACCGCAATTCCCTAAGGAACCAGACACGGTTCTTCCATTACAGTTTCTGCTTACATCTGCGGATGGTAAGCATATGGTATCTTACCTGTACCGTAGCATCCAAGGGCAATGTGAAAGGAGAGAGTGTAGGACCCTTCAGCACTTGAGTGCTGATATTGGTAGGGTAAAAAGAAAAAAGTCCCAATAACAAATGGACAACAGAGGATATGTCCGGTTTCAATATTCCTACTGAGGGTGTCTAACTAAAACAGCATGCCAAATTCATGGGCGGGAAAGGCAAAGGTACAATGTAGTGTTATACAATATTGACCGTATCACTATGGGGACAGTCGTAGACTTGCACAAAGTTACACAAATTACTTCAGGCTATAATATTCATATGAGACTTATCGCAACACATGTTTGGTAAAACTCTGGTTTCCAATTTATTAACACAATCAATTTACAATTCATATAGTCATTAAAAAACAATTAAAAAACCATGTCACACTGGACATATATACTTCACATTAATAAAAAAATTTTATATTGGTAGGGACATCACTGAGGCACAATGGTCATATTGCTGTGAGCTTACTTCTAGGGTATCGGCCAGTTGCAGACTGCGAATTATTCATTATAAGTTTTTGCAGAGAATGTATTATACGCCAGAAAAAAAGATGAGGTTTCACCTATTAGACAATGACAGATGTGAGAGGTGCAAATCAAAGGGCACAGGTTTCCTACACCTGGCATGGACATGTCCAAGGGTGTTTGACTACTGAACTCAAGTTCACACAGCACTGCAAACGATGGTGGATGATCGGATTGATAGAGATCCCCTCATAATGCTCTTGGGATATACTATGCAAATACCCAAGGTGCACAGGAAGTTTGTTGACATTGCACTGTTGCTAGCAAAGCGGAGGGTGGCATGTAAATGGGGACGTGGCCGAGCCCCGAAATTTAAGGAATGGCTAACTGATTTATTATACTGTCAGGAGCAGAACAAGATATATGCAGATACACAACCATTGCACAGTAGAGCCAGGGACATATGGGACCCACTAAGGGAATACTTACTAGCTACTGCCGATTCCTCTGCTGATGGGATGCAGGGTGCTGCGGATGCAGCATTGGATGTGGGCGTAGAGGGATTATGAGTTATTAATCTGCTGGATACCAAACGAGGCATACATACGCCGGTGTTCGGAAGAATAGGGTTAAGGTACTGGTGATGAGATATGTCTTCATGATGATTACAAAGGGTTATGAAAGTGCTGCAGATCTCGGGGTCTGCAGGGACTTGACTGTATTATGCAGAAGTGTCAAAATGTCTCAGAATGAATATGGACCCATTAGGGGGGTCCCAATGTGCAACAAGGTTGCTGGCCCAGACAATTTACACTTGAGATTTGTAACGCCCCTGTGCTTGAACATTCCCCCTAGACCTGTCGGCCATGTTGATATATCTGTGGCATAGCAGGATGGAGATAACAGCAACCCAATACTTCTATTTAGCATGTTTCTTACAGGTGAAAAAAAAAAAAAATGGAACAGGACAATCACACCCAGAACTTACGTTTATTGTTACTACAGTTCACACCGTAAAGGGACAAACAAGCAAAACATTTCATGGACCTTGCACTACAGTGTATCACGCTACAGTGGTAAGGCGCATTACCTACCGCGCTCTGCCGCCGGGCCTCCGGGTTGTCGGCACATTGGCTGTGTATCTATGTGAGAATGATTGGCACGTTTTAACATATGTAGCCGGCCCGTGGGGTTTAAAGGCAGTGTGCTGTGTACATCTGTATTGGTGCAATAAAGGTCTTTGAAAATTAAAAATTAAAAAAAACTCTGCTCCTCTGGCAGAGTTCTTGATGTTTTTACAGCTCCGCTTGTAGCGTGGGATTTGGCAAAAACTCAGCAGACGGAGCACTAGGGCTGTGATAGAGCAAGTGAAACAAATGTCAGAGATCTTGGAGGATCAGAGGCTAGTCAAAAAAATATATCAGAGGCCAGTCAAAAAAATATGTGGTTGACTCTGCCAAATGAGAACAGAACAGTGCCTGCTTCCACTCCCTCTAGTCCAGTCACAGAGTCAGGAGGGGCCTGCCTCTCTTTGAGCGCTTTCCTGCCCCAGTTTGTCAGGATCCCATTGCAACCCTCCTGATGTCTCCTCCTCACTCCTGACTCTGTCCTGGAAGCTCGTGCCGGTGAGCCCTCCCTATTCTTTTCCCCCTCCTCCCAGTGTGGTGATGTTTCTAGCAGCCTCAAACACTGGTTCGGAAGATGGTGACTGCTGGCACCAGAGGTAGTGATCCCAAACTCAGGCAACCTGCACATAACTCCTACCACCCTCCCCTGGGGCAGAGGAGCAGAGCATAGAAGGAGACATTAGAGACAGGGAAGGGTAGGACATCACTTGAGGAAGGCTGAGGGTCAAATATGTAGTGTTTGTCAGCACCCTAGGTTCTGGATTTTGTAAGCCTTCGCTACAGGCCTGCTAGAAATTAATATAGAGTTATTTTGCCAGTGGTAGCTGCTACACCCAACGAAGTTCACTGCATGACTGCGTGCTGCTTGTCCTGCCACTCGCTAAGTACTGTGTTCAGATGTGCAAAGGCACGGTCTAAAAATGTTAAAGTTGCAATATGGGTCTGCGAAATGGTAATTATATTGATGATAATGTGTAATTATATTTAAAGTTCAAAGATGTCTCTACCTTTAAGTGGCTAAATGCCGAGTGCTGTATGAGTTGTCAGTGAAGTTTAGGGGATATTTTCCTTGCCAAACAATAGCTCAACCTGCATTCTGAACTCTACAGAATTGCACAGAGTTTTTTGCTACTTGGTGGAATTCTGCAGAGTGAAAATTTGCGAGCTCAGATCACCCCTAATAATAAATAGATACCTAGGCTGTAGAGGTTAGTCTGAAAAAAGTTTGGGGGGAATGACAAATAACTTCAACAGCGTAAGTAAATACATAACCCTCAAAAGTTCCTAATACACTTCCGCACTGGGCAAAAAGTTGCTCACATTTCACTCTTAAAGGCCTATAGTCAGTTGAAGTTTTTAGTGTGTCAGTGAAATTGTTCCACTAAATATGTTGGCTTTCACTTTAGTCAAAAATGTTGTAGAAAATCACAGTACATTTCCCCATACACTAATTCCCATATAACATTTTATTTTAGGTACTCACATAAAACTCATGTCAACAGTTGGGTATGACTCATGGACATGATCTGATTTTGAGGTGACCCGATTGAACTTTCAATCTTGATAAATCCATGGAATTATGCCTTTTATCTCTCTTATTGCTTCATCATCTGGACATGAAGAAGGACAAGAAGGAATACTTTAGGGTATGTGTTTCGCTGTCACCAATTAGCACACATTCCTGTCTGTGTATTCACAATAACTGTACACCTATCACAATTATTTTTAAACATACAGACTGGCTGACACATACATATTTGTGAAGGAGTGAGACATCATGCTAATATGATACTTTAAACAGGAATAAAACAGTATTTTTGATGCACAACACCATTTGGGATATGTTTAGAGCCCAAAATGTAGGCAATAATACTGATGTCACCAGTGATTGTGGCTCACTTGCTCACTGATGTTTGTTTAGAATCCCAACTTACCAATGTGATGTTTAGCACATCCACTGCATCTGAAGTGCAAAGTATGATTTCACATGTAATAGGGCTACCACCACATAATCCACATTACTTAAGGAGCATCATACCTGACAAAATAAAGAATCGGGGACTCCATTACATTAAACTTCTTAATGTATATGTGGAGTTTACACAGCTATGTGTTTGCTCAGGATAGTACATTGGTTGTGAACAGAAATCAGGTGGTAACCTCCTCAAAAGGAAATAGACACAGCACATCATCATACACCTTGCACAAGAATTACACCTTCAAGAACTCTTATTGTGCCTTGGACATGGGTCCCCATTAAAGTTGATGGGAAAATGATGGCCTTTAACCAAAATTGGGTCATGTAACATGTAAAACTTAGTTTAGGACATACCCTCTTGAAGCTGCTGTTGGGCCCTCAAGTACCCATCAAGCTATGGATCTGCCACTGCAAGAATGCATGCCATTGGGGGGGGGGACAGACTGTGGCACACACCACTCATACGTTGGGAGGACTCCCCTGCTGGACTTCTGTGGTCTTCCTGGTCCAGCGTATTAGGTCCTCCCACGTCTTGCGACATTGAACTCTGCGGCGCCTGTAGACCTCCAGGGTCTGCACCTTCCTGGTAATTGTCTTCCATATATCCTGCTTCTGATGGGCTTTGACCTATATATTGATAAAAGAAAGCCAAGAAAAATCAATGGGATTGTGACTTTTAGTTTGTCTGCATTGATGTCACAAAATATATCTACATAGATCAGTCGCATAACTCCGGAGTTGGCATACAACATGTGTTTAGTCACATGCTGACCAACACTTATGTACTCATACATACTTTGGTACTGACATGTTGCCCAACCTCAAGCCATGTCATAATCTAAACACACAAACCTAGATCTGTGACATCACCTAGCCCCGGGGCTCCTACATAATCTGTGATGTGACCCACTTCTAACCAGCTCAAGGGATTGTGAACTACTGAAGGCTAAACATTAAATTGCATGACACAGTGAGTAGTGACCACTGTGGAGAAGGGACCTGCAGTTTGGACATGCCATATTTAACATGTGAGCCTTTGGATAAGAAGTCAGGAATATCTCCCTTTCAACTGTTTTCCATTTAAATGCATTCAGGGGCATATCTTAAGCAAAACACAAATATGACCTGTACAGGATATATGGTCTTTACAGCTGTACCTCAGTGTTTTAGCTGTTTGACCCTGAGACGCAGGCCCAGCCTGGCCCATGATTCTGATTGGGCACTGCTCACTGTCAGGCCTTGCTATCTGCAGTCTGATGATCATGATGTCACATGAACACCACCTTTCCCCAAAGTTTACATTAAAAGGGCAACCTTGTGCCCATCCAATAAGTGACTTCAAGGCTGTGTGCTACTCTGAAGGTGTCTGGGAACTACTGTTAGCTACCAAACAACAGTCTGGAGAGCATCGATCTAGGCTGATCGAATGGTGGGACAATACACATATCTAACATCATCTGCAATTGCCTTTTTACAGAGGACATACACATCTCCAGTTGTATGTTATGTTATGTTAGGAAATGTTTAAAGCGCCTGATTACCAGAGGTGTCTTGGCGCTATCTGAAGAGGTCAGAAAGTGGAGACTTACATGTTAAATAGCCAGATTTTTGTCTCCTTCCTGAAAGATGTCAATGAAGGGATACCTCTGAGGTGGGGTGGGAGGCTGTTCCAGAGTTTGATAGTTTTTAGGACTATACCTCAGCCACCCCAATGCATCTTTTTAAATGTCGGAACCACTAAAAGATTTGCCTTGATGGGGCTTGAGCTCCCCGTCGACCAGCCACCATCGCCTGCCATCCTGACTCCATGTATGGGACACGATACCCTTGCAGCTCTCCCACACCACTGCGGACACAGCAGGAGAGTTTTGGAGAAGCTGCAAGCCTCTCGCGCAGCTGAAAATCACCAGGAGTTCTCTGAGATCAGTGCAGCCGAACGGAGACCTAATATGGCGGCACCCAGCGGGATCTGACAGAGACAGAATGAACTCCGACCGTCTCCAACGAGGAGAGACACTCCAGCAACAGGGTGCTCTCCCTTCCTCCCTATGCAGGGAGCGGAACTGCAGACCAAGGGCCCCAGTAGAGCCTCCCCTCGACAATGCCCCGGAGGAGCCAAATGGCGGCATGAGCATTTTGTAACAATAGACGCGCCATGTTCTGACTAGCGTGTGCGCCTGCACCAGAGGCCTGGGGTGATCCCTCCTCCCCACCCCGCTGCAGGATAGCCCCTAACAATGGGGTACCCGCCTTTCCTCCCCCTGCAAGGAGCGACACAACGGGCCGGGGGAACCCGGACAAACTCCTACCATTGCCATACCTGAGGTGCCGAACCTGCAGACTACAATGGAATCCGGCGGGATTGCTAAGCGGCGATAGCTGGGCCCTGGACTGCCCAGCTGGCATGATACCACCAGAGACCTGAGGTGCTTCCTCCTTCCTACTTCTGAAGCAAGATTGGGTGGCCGGCTTGGAAGCTCCCTGTGCAGGAATACGGTGAGCGTGCCTGGTCATATGCAGTCCCTGGTACGGCCCGTGCAGTGTGTGGCTGACAGGTGAGCCACGACGCATGGTGGGGCCCCTTTGGAGGGTACACCTGGAGTGCGGGGACAGCATGAGGCAGCGTCTGGAGCGGCGGAGCGGTGGGCCCATGTGGGGGTGAACCAAGGAGGATCATCGGGGCCCCGCTGAATGTGCAACTGCATCGAGAACTGAAGACTGCATTTTCCCCCCGATAGGTCTTTGAAGAGCAGGACTGGCGAAAGTGTAGGTCTGTGAAGGGGACCTTGCCTAGGGTTCAGTATTGCATGGCCTGACCTCTCCCTGAGACAACAGTTGCTGTAGACGAAGACCAGAAGAGACTTGGAAGCGGTGATCAGTGACCAGGCCTATGTCCTCGCATACCTCTCACAGGAACTTGCACAATTATTGATCTGGAAGACGGGTGAGAGACAGAAC
Organism: Lissotriton helveticus; assembly: GCF_964261635.1. Lineage (NCBI taxonomy): Eukaryota > Metazoa > Chordata > Amphibia > Caudata > Salamandridae > Lissotriton > Lissotriton helveticus. The sequence goes on along the minus strand of NC_136061.1, from coordinate 871,330,461 downwards.
ACCCGGGCAAGTGCTTGCTAGAAGGAATAGCCACACAATGGATGGAGACAATTTGTAGCATCCCATGAGCACACGCACTACTAGGAACACCATAGGACATGAGGATACCATGGGGAAACACCTCAAAAAGAAAGAGAAGACCCCACCATGACTGCGCATGCGGAAGAGAGCGGGCGAACCTCGCAACAGGGAGCGCACCCCGTGGTCCCCACACTGCAGGATATGTTACAGGTTATCACCACCTCTAGTGAGCTCCTAGAAAGCAAAATTGACTCGTTGAACTTAGACATGGGGCTGCTCTGAGAAGACCATGGAAAACTAGCGGACAGGGTCAAGGCGACTGCAGGAAGCTCGCAGAAGCAGCACCGGTGATCAATAACATGCTGCAATGGATGTCTCAACTGGAGGCGAAAGTGCGGACACTGGAGGACAGGGCTGAAAATGCTGAAAACAGGTCACGCAGAAGTAACCGGCACATTGTGGGTCTACCAGAGAAAACGAAGGCCGAGACATGGTTACCTACCTTGAGAAGTGTCTCAAAGAAGGGATAGCACCTGAGGGATTGTCGAACTTCTTCGCCCTGGAGCGGGCGCACCGCATCCCTGCGAGGCCACCCCTCACGGGAGCTCCACCAAGAGTAGTGATCTCGAAAGTCCTACATTATCAAGAAAGGTACCACATCCTGACCCAGGCACAACTCATGAGAGACACACAAATACACAATTCGATGGAGCGCATCTTCCCAGATTTTTCGCGGGAGGTGCAACAATGAATGGGATCCTACAGAGACGTGAGCAGAGACTACGCCAGATGGACTACAAATATGTGACACAATACCCAGCTACGCTCCGAGTGGTAACAGTGGGGGGCACAGAGTTCTTCAAGACCCCGCAGGAGGTGTCTGACTGGCTGGACCGCCACAGCAGAGCTGGACCACCACAGACCCTGGTGAACAGAGGACAGCGAGGACCTTGTTCCAGGACACAGAGGGCTGGATCAGACTCTCTGGTGCCATCGCAGGAAGAGGAACAACTTGAGTGACTGAACGCGATGCAAGTGGTGGCCCGGATCAGCAGTGACGTGTGGAGCCAAAGCCTACCCGAAGACCGCGACCATGCGGCTCAGGGTGGGGGGGTCCAGCAACTCTGAGCCGCAGAGTGAGCATCTTCCGATTGTCACACCACAGACGGCGGATGGCATCATATGACTACGAGACCTGACAGACTAGGTCATGCAGACCGTGAGCATGGCAGGCGCCGCTTGGAATACAGGTACTGGAGTAATCCAGGTAGATGCGCTGCGGGGTAGACCGCTGAAGGTGCGGAGAACGATGACGGCTGCCAGGACTGGGAGAACTTGGGTGGCTGGGCACCCTCTGGGAATGACTGACCACCCTACAAGCAGTCACTTGTAGACTTTATAATCTGGTTTGGATGGTGGGTTGTTTTTTCCTACGTATCCTTGGGGAGTGGGAGTTCAGGGGCAAGTTTGTTGTTAGGTTTGGGAGGGGAAACACTGGGTTGCAAAATGTTGAATTTTAAGGGACCTCCAAAAGAAGATGGGTGCGGTGGGTGCTGCCCAGCCTCGTGTTTGCCTTACTGAGAAGATTGCCACCCGTGACACGCCTGCTATATTATTCAAATCGACTTGCGACGAAATCTTTATGTATACCAGCACGATACCTGGTTAAAAAGAAACTTCGTGAAGACGTTATCACCAGTGCATTGAAACCTGAATGAAATTAGAGAAACAATGAGGAAATACCTCCTTCCCACTGTTTGAAGTTTCAGCTAAGAGTTCAAAATCTGGAGCTCTAAAACTGCTTTACAAGGGTCATTATTTTAATGCAGATTTTGCCGTCCTGAAGATGGTCTTAAGGATTTGTTCGAAACGTCGACTGACAATCCAACTCCCTATGTATCAATGTACAACTAGTGACTGTATTCTATAGTTTAAGTTCGGTCACTTCTTTGATTTTATGAGAGGATTTTTACTTTTGAAATTGAGGTGGTAATTAGTTGTACCTTTTTTCATTTGTTTGCATTTGATATCAACCGTAGTGTTGAATTTACACTATTAAGTGTGAAAATTAAAAAGGTTAATATGTATTTTTCTTAAGATACCCCGTGTTTTTCATCTTTGTTGTGTCTTGAACAGAATCTCTTGTGCATTAATGCTTTAACCTATGATAAATACATTGAAGTCCACAGTTTTGATTGGTTTTCTACCTGTGGATTAAATTAATCAAGATTCCTCCGTTTAAACAAAATCCCTTGTAGGCAACTTTACTTGATACTGGAACAGGGTACTACACGACAATGGCTGACAACCGACATTACAAATACATGACCTGGAATATCGGGGGCATGCACACTATGTCTAAACACCATAAAGTTCTCTCTTAAGTTAAACGAAGAGGAGCGCAGATAGCTCTTTTACAAGAAACGCACCTCACACAAAAGGAGGGGAGGGCATTCCACAGGAGGTGGAGAGGGCAGCTCTTCTACACTACTTACTCGCCCCTTTGCACGAGGGGCATTAGTGTGGGTTCAGGCGAGGGTTCCGTTCCAGCCGTGCCATTCAGTAACTTATCCAGAGGGTTGCTACGTGGCCATCAAGGGAAGACTGGAGGGCCAAGACATTACCATGATTAGTGTGTACGCCCCTAACGTAGACCAGCCAGCATTCTTTGCAGCACTAAGCCACAAATTAGCACAATATCTTGCATGTACTGGGATAGTAGGGGGTGACTTCGACAGCGTCTACGACATACTTCTGGAACGGTCCCACCCCCGCTGCAAATCTCCCAGGCAGCGCGCGCTTCCCATTCGTTCAGCACCTGGAGACAGAGCTGGGGACTGCTAGACACATGGCAAACCCTGAACCTGCAAACCAAAGACTATTCATATTTTTCGGTGGTCCACGAGGTGCACGCGTGGCTAGATGCTTTGTTGTGCTTGGCGGATTCTCTCCAACAAGTCACCTCAGCAGAATATCTAGCATGCATCATTTTGGACCACAATCTGCTGATTATGTCCCTGAAATGGGCGCACCCACCAGCACCATTCCCACATGGCGACTTCGACCAGACGCACTGGAGGATCAGGTATTTAGAGAGGAGATCAGGGGTGAGATAGTGGACTATTTCCGACTTAACCCTGGGACAGTGACATCCCTCAACACAGAATGGGATGCTTTTAAGGTGGTCCTGAGGGGCCAGTGCATTACACGTGCCACGGGAGTCAGGAAGGTCTTTATGAGAGAAGTAGTGGTGGCAGACTCAGCTCTCCGGGAGGTGGAACTCAAGAGGGTGGGACATCCGGAGCTCCACAGGGCCTTCCTGGATGCTAAAGAGGAGACAGTGAGACATACGGAAAGGCTCAGGAGCTTCGACTACAAAAAATATTTGGAGCGCAACCATGCTGAAAGGGACAAGTCTTGCTCACTCCTGGCATGGCTGACAAATCCAGTGCGCCAGGGCTCTCCCCTAGTGGAAATAGAGGACAAATGGGGGATCAGACACTTTGCTCAGGATAAGATTAACAAGGTTTTTGCACGGTATTACGCCACACTTTATACCAAAACGTATACCTGCTCACTGACAGACAGGGGGGACTACTTGACTGATCTATCACTGACACTCCTGAACCCTGAAATTGCGAAGCTCTTGGGAGCGGATTTCACCCAATGGGAAATTCGGGTGGCCATCAAGGGAATGGCGCGTAATCTAACGCCAGACACCAATGGCCTGACAGCCGAATTTTTCACAACATATGTGGAGGAGTTGACCCCACCACCTGGCTGCAATGTACCATAAGGCCCGCAAACGGGGGTGGTTGCCAGACAGCACCAGGGAGGCTCTTATCATCCCCATTTCTAAACCACGGAAGGAACCCCATGACTACAGAGCCTACAGACCGTTGTCCATGTTGAACATGGACTATAAAATCTTGAGTAAGATCCTCGGGACCCGTTTTCTACCACACATGCCTCATCTTGTTCACCCTGATCAGGCGGGATTTATCTCAGGGTGGAACACTGCCACTAACATCAGACGCATTCTAGCTGTGATGGATGCTGAAGGGTACACTAAGCAGGAAGCAGCATTGCTAGCAGTAAACATAGAGAAGGCTTTTGACAGCCTGAAGTGGCAATACTTGAATGTGGTCCTGGCTGGGATGGGCCTGGGGGAGGGATTCCTGAAATGGGTGCAGCTCCTGTACACAGCCCTTTTACCCGGGTGCACACTGGCAGAGTCATTTCACCTTCGCAGAGAGTGGAGAGAGGAACAAGACACGGATGCCCCCTTTCCACACTCCTGTTTGCTCTGGCCATGGAACCGTTGGCGTACAGAGCCAGGAGCGGCCAGGATTACAGGGGCCTAGAGACATCAGTGGGCCGACATCTGCTAGCCTTATATGTGGATAATCTACTGATCTTCTTGAGCGACACTGCGGGCATACTCCATGGGGCACGCGCTATGCTGGCCCGTTTTGGCACTGTCTCTGGACTCCAGGTTAACAGGCAAAAACCCAGCTTGTTTTCCCTGACCCCTTATACCACTCCACCCCTTAATTTGGAGCGAATGCGGTGGGAACCTAGATGCCTACAATACCTGGGTGTTAAAGTTTATCATGAGTGTAGGAGAGTAGGGTCTGCTTCCTATGGTCACCCCAACTTTTTGCTGTGATTTTGTAATGTGGCTGTGGGCCTGCTAATCAGACCCACAGCCCAGCTGTTCTCTCTCTAAATTGATACCATGTACTTTAGGTACATACCAGATTTGGTATTGATTTACCTTTGTGAGCCCCTGTATAGTGTACCATATGTACCCAGGGCATGGGTGCGTCCAAGGCCTACCAGGGGCTGCAGCATGTATTATGCCACCCCTGGCTGGCCCTCCAAACTGGCACCACAGGTCTGTTCACACAGCCTGGGTAAGGTGGTGTAATCACCCCTTACTTAGATATAGTATACCTATATCTACCTTATATACAGACACATATGCACCTATAAGTCACTCATATGGTAGGCCTCGACAATCCTGGAGGCAGAGTGCTTAGTTTTATGTGAGAGGGTGCCCTAGCATGAGTTGAGCCCCTCTGCAGCTTTCGGAACATCACAATATAGCTGTTCTATGATGTAGCCATACCATATACTCTTAAGTGTAATGTAATCCTCGCCGTTAATGCTAACGTTAGTTTGGCTTTATCAAAACATGTCGTGTAAGGTGTCGAACACTTTGGAATACTACCCCCCCCCTCGCCAATTCTGGTGGCGGGGGTAACATTCCACCCTTCTAGAGGGAAAAGACATGTAAGTTAATGCTTTACCCAGTTTAAGTTAAACAGAGCCTCAGCATCACAAAATGGATGCTGTGCCACAGACACAAGTCTGACCTCCTGTTGCTGGACGAAACTCCGACATGGGAGGCCTAGGCAATAGGTTTCCTTTCCAGGGAGGTGCCAGCACCTCCCCAGACATGGGTTTTGTGTATTGGGGCAGGGAGAGCTGCATTCAGTGAATGCATCTAGACACTGCCTGGGGCACACAAGGTGCTCCATGCATAGCCCGGTTCAAACCAGTTGCTGGGGCACTCAAGCCCCAGCTCTGGCGTGAAACTGGACAAAGGGAAAGGGGTGTAACCACCCCTTCTCAGATCCAACCATAGGAGGGACCTAGGTAGGTAATCCAGCCCCCATCCTTATTATAAGTATAGGAGCTGTGTCCCCAGGACTTCATATTATCCTGGAAAGAAACTTTGATACAGAACTCTTGGACCTTGGACATTCTATTCTGACTAGAAGATGGAAGACATCTCCCTTGTGGTCAAGGAGGGACCATCCTGTGCAAACAGGCACCATCAGCAACTTTGCCGGTCTGCAGTTTCAAGGCTTCCGCTGGACCCCGAAGACTCTGCGACTCAAGAACTGGACTTCCAGACTTCTCTGACCCCGACCCACATCCACAGCAAAGATGAGACCCGCGGCGGACACGAGAGACGTGGGACCGGAGCCTCAGTTAGTTGTGCATTGGGGTACAAGAAGCCCCAGCCCCAGTCATCATTTGAACCGAAGCTCAGGCCCCCATACTCCGCGAGTGTCCCATGGGCCCCGACTTTACATTTGTGCTTGATGCATCTTCCCGGTTCCTTGCCCGTTGGCTAGTGAGCCCCCTGAAGACGCCATCTTGAATCTAACTTGTGATCGTGGTTCCTCCAGGCTTGCCCAAGCTCCCCTAAAAATAAAAAGCGCCACACACCTTGCTGGTCTGCAACAGAGCCAATCTTGACATCCTGCGTAGGTTGTGGTTGCCAAGGCTTGTTGGGTCCAATCCGGATACCGATACCGCAGTCAACTAGATCCTTTGTGGCTCCGATTGAATTCAGCGCCTGGTCATCGTCAATTCCTCCTGCACCTCGTGGCTGAAGAGACAAACTCACCTTCTTCATCTTCAAGCACGCGAAATCACCTGGTTCCTTCCTGGTTCCTTCCTGATCAGTGGCTAGTGGCCCAGACTCTGTCCCCTCTGCTTTCAGGTTCTCCATATCACCGAACTACCCTTGGATCCACCCGGATACTTTTCCTCTGGTCGCCTGCAGCACTTCTTTGTAGATCTCCATAGAAAACAAGTACGAAACCCGACACGAAAAGACACCTATGCACCCGGCTTCCCTCGGTGAGGTAACACGAGTACTCCGGTGTTCCCGTGGGTTTTGACTCTCGAAGTGTCCTAGTTTAAAAAGGTTCCATCCTAGTCCATCCGAAAGTGTCCTTAAACCGTAACTTTGTAACTTCTTTGTTTCCCATTATAAGTCAATGGTAACTCGCGACTCAGTTTAGACACTAAACGCAGCTCCCGTGGGCCTCCTACTTCCTAACCTTTGGTTGTTCAGTGTAGCCCCAGCGATTCTACAGGCCCTAGGCCTGCTTTCTAACTCTCACATGGTTCTAATACCACTTTCTTAGTATATGGTTCCTGAGACCCCTAGGGCATTACTGTATATGTGCAGCTTATCGTATGCTAATTGAGTAACTTGTGATGTACTTTGACCTCATAAAGAGTGCAGAGGGGTTGTGTTTAGAATAAATACATATATATTTGATATATACCTGATGTGGTGTCCTTTCATTTGGTATTCAAGGGATTATAATTGGTAAAACAACTGGCTTCACTTGCTCTCTGAAGTCTTAGCCTATTGACTGCTGGTCCATGCTACCTCTAGGATAGCTTTCTATAAGGTTGACTTTACAACCACCATCAATAGGCGTTGATTAGACTGGTGCAAGGTGCCCACTAGAACTAGTGGACATCATATGCCAGGCTAACTTCTCACAATGAGGCCTCGGACCTCTTGGAGGGTAATGTACGCAAGGCAGTGACGGCAGCAAAAGCAGCAATGCATTTCTGGAGCAAATTCCCACTTTCCGTTGCTGGAAGAGTGGCGGTCCTAAAGATGATAACATTGCCATGCCTCCTGTAATATTTTGAGACACTGCTAATGTGGATCCCACAGGTGACATTTAGAGAATTGGACTTGATGGTCACTTCCTTTATCTGGGGCACAGGCAGGCGGAGAGTAGCACTGTCATCATTGCAACGCCCTACAGCAGGGGAGGGGGGGGTTTAGGAGTGCCTGACCTTAAGAGCTATTATTTAGCTGTACAACTATACTGATTAATCTAGTGGCTAGCGGCAGACCGCAAACATGATATGGAATGCTGACCGGACACACCAGATACTGCCAACTTAACAAAAATCCTTTTACGAGTCCGCCGCACCACGCCAGCAGACACGCAGGCTACTAAGGTGGTAATGCGCTGTTGGTCCAGATACCTGAGGAAGGTGAGCGCTGTGACTCTCTACTCACCTGCCATACCACTGCCAATGTTGCGATATCTCCCACAGGGAGAGCAATGGGCAGGGCTGGAGGACTGGGTAGAAGCGGGACAGAGAGAAATGGGACACCTATACTGAGAATCCGCACTGATACCCTTCGAAGACCTGCACGCTATATATGACATTCCTGGGGGACACTTCCTGAAGCATTGGGCCTTGACCAGCAAGATTAGGGAGAGGGCACAGAGCCACGAGCACTGGCATGGTGCAGATATGTGGCGCTCTCAGCGGGTAGAATTAAAACGTTGTCCTGCTTAGACCAGGCCATATAGACGGATGCACAGCAGCCACTAGAACGCCTCAAACTACAAGGGAAGGAAGACTTTGGAAAGCAAATTCCAAAGAGGGACTGGAAAAAATACTAGAAATCATACCAAAGGGGTCCAGGAACGCACGTTTTAAATTAATGAACTATTATGTACCTGACGCCGGCCCGCATTATGAGGCACTTTGGTGCGGATCAGCGGTCTCCCCGCGATGGGTGGAGAGGGAGGCACACATACTACACATGTTCTGGGACTGCCCCCTACTGCATACTTTCTGGGGAGACATACGACAGATAATAGGCAACTTAATTGATAAAGAATTGCCACAGACGCCAGAGCATTTCCTTTTGGGATGGTTGTGTTTGGAAGTGGGATTCTCTAGGTGAGCCAGAAGATCTGACTACAGCTGATGATATGCATCAATTATATTTTGCCTACGCTATGGTATTGTTTTGGACATATCCCTTTTTAACATGACGGCAAGGTCTTGAATTAGAAAGGTGCACAGAGGCACTGGGTATATGTGTAATGTGTGGATTGCAATGTTAGTGCAAATGTTGACAGATAAGTATTGGTCAAACGTAATGAACATAGTAGTTCAAGATTGAGTGGGGTGAAAGAAATTGGTGTAATATTTGGGAACTTAAAATAAATATTACCTACTTCAAAATCATCTATGATGGAAGAAAACAAATGCATTGATAGAGTTGAGACATACAATACTAGCTTAAGAGTTTTTCACATGTAAATTATTTGTGCTAAACATGAGAAAATTAAAGGCGGTGAAAAGAATAAAAGCAAACCAAAAGTGGAGAAGTCAGTCATGGTGAATGAAACAATAATTGTAGAGCCAGAGTTATTAAGTCCAGTGTACAAAATACTACTGGCATCAGAAAGGCAAATGTGTCCAGAAATAGTCCCCACAGAGTAAATGGTAGAGACGCACTGGAGGAAATTAGTGTCAAGGTTTCTTGCTGACAGTGTCTGTGATTTTGCCATCCTTGCCTCCTGGGGATTTGGGTGGTCATTCCCTCTCGTGGGGGGTGGGATCCACAGCTGCAGGGGATGGGGGCAGCAGGTGGTTCTGCCAGTGGCAGGGCCTCCCTTCCTGTGACTGTGGTAGATGTAGATTGCTTATTTGGTGTTGGACCAAAGAAAGGTGTAGATGGTGCTGGAAAAGTCCTGCATATGTCCTGCAGCATCCGAATAAGGGAGCCCATATTGGAGTTATGGGCTTCCATCTGCTGGCTGTGCAATCTGTACAGCTGCTTCATCTCCCTGAGCTTGTTGAGTACCTGGCCCTGCATGTCTTTTTCTTTTGGGGGGAGAGTTTTATGGAGCACGAACTAGACTCAAAGATGCCAGAGCACTCTACATGAGCACCAGTTATGTTACAGACGCACACATTCATTTTTGTTAGGCATGTGTAGATTAAGTGATTTGCCCAGAATCACAGGATGTTGAGTGTCCCTGCCGAGACTCAAACTTGGTTCCTCATCTCCAAGGTCGTCTGCTCTAGCCGTAAGGCCACATCCTCTTGGGATTTATGGTAGGCTCCCAAGAGTTATGCAAAGATTGTCTGGGTGTCAGAGACCTCAGAGGACAAGTTTGCTGGCCCAGAAAGATTCTCCAAAAAACTCCTATCCCTACTACCCTGTGACCTTGCCCCCCTGCTGTTGGTGTGGGTTCAGGGAGTGTTACTAGAGATGTCTGCCCAGACTGACCAGATGTGCCAGGCTCCTCAAGCTCCTCCGTGTGACCAGGTATGCTGTCCTCACGGACAGCTTGATACTGGGCAGGACTGGATATGTCTTCAGCTACAGGAACATGCTCATGTGGTCTGACAGCATGACCTATTGAGAAGTGAAAACGTTTTTATTAGTAAAAGTGTGTATTGCACATCCAAGTCTTTAGTGACAAACAATGTTGTTACCTAGAAAACAAAATAGGTAGAGATTATAGCTTTGAGTGGGATTGCACATATTATCCTAACGTTTGTCTATTTCAAACTGTAAAATATCAAATCAACAGGTAATAAGATGTCTTGAAATGTTCACGATGCGATTAAGGAATATACCTACCATCTCCCAAACACTGAGGCCAAAACAGTGTAGAGCTGAAATGCGTAATTGAAAATTCCAAGGCCTAAGTGACTGCAAAACAGACATTTCCACTACTTGGATGGATGTTTGGCATTAGTCATCATGGGAATATTGCAGTGTAAAATTTCTTATGTACCACTTATATTCAACATTGTCATTTGCATTCCTATACTACTCCTGACAATTCTTGTGTAAACACAGATTGATTTGTGAAACTCATGACATCAGTACAATTGATTTAGAAGAACTACACAAACCATTTTCAGAAGAGAGCATTGAATATATATTGATCAGTACAAGTCACTTTACCGTGGGCCTCAATACGAGTTTGGCAGGGCAAACAAGGGCCTACGGCGGTCAGACTGCCAAACTGATAATAAGACCCCATAAGTTGAAATCTGTTAGAAAGAGAGAATGAGTAACTTGAAATAGCAATATGCTTTTGAGAAACAGAAACAAGGCATCCTGGTAGTTGTAGTCATTTCAAAGACAAGTTCACAACACTTGGAAAATGGTTAGTGATACATAGCTGTGGAAAATATTCAGTCAGAACAGGCCAGACACTTACAAAAGGACACACATGTGGGTAAAGGGTTACTTGGTGTTGTTACACTTCCAGGCACCATACAATCATGTGACATATAATGGAGATTCACATATGTAATCTTATATGCAGCACAATACATTCACACAACGATCACAGTTATATGAAAGTGATAGTTTTAGATTTCTATGTTATGAAAATAAGTGCAGAACGCATTAGCAAGAGCTAACATCTAATTACACTGTACATTGAGGTTGATTGAGAGTTTGCAATGTGTAACTTACCAGACTCCACTCCACCAGATTTTCCTGTCAAGCCTATGTAGATTCTGGAAGGCCTTCTCCTCCCAGGGTATGACTTATAAGGGGGGGGCTTGGGAGAACCACCACCAGTCCTGTTGGCCTTCATGTGATGCTTGCAGACCAGGGATCGCACCCTCCCACACAGGTTGTTCAACCTCTTCCTAATTTCCTTCTGTGTGCACAGATTGTTAGCTACTACATTCACTGTGTCGATTATGCTGGCCCACATTTGTTGTTTCTGTGCCAGGGGAGTATTTTAGACTTGTGGCTCTTCTCTTATGATTTCTCTACCATGATTGACAACTCGCCTTCAGTGAAAGGGGGATTCTTGTATCCTGGCATTGTGCAATGACATTATATCAAATTAAATAATGTGAATAAAGGTGTACAAAGTAAAAAGATGATGGGACAAGTAAGAGGAAAAAAAGTAACACAAAAATCTGAGTAGTGGAATGGCAAAGTACCATGGTGTGAAATGGAGTGTTTTTTTATAGTGTGCTATACAGGTGTCTCCATATTGCCAGTGGGCATCAGGTGTTTTTTACTGGGATCCATCTTATCGCCACAGTAATGGTGCATTGTGGTGCGCGTACCGTGAAGGACTCACTCTCTTTGGGAACTTCTGCTAGAAGACTGCCAGCATAACTGCTTGGACTAAATCTGCTAGGTGGAAACTCGCTGCCCTGACTGTTATGGAGGAGTAATCACCAGCATGGGAGACCGCTATGTCGGCAGAAGTGTTCAGCGACATCGGCAGGGAACACTCTGTCGATGTGTATGGCAAAGCAGCCTGCATGCATCTAAATGCGGCAGGTGAAAGGGTGGATTTGGTGGAGTACTAAAGACCATCGCTGTGGCGAGAGGGCAGTATGACTGCCAACATCGCAATTAGGTCCTTTGTAACTAATCCTTGCAACCCACTTTAAAAAGCCTTCTCCCAAGCCTGTTTTGATATATGTATACAAACTCATGCAGTCCCTACCTCTCTTTTTCCCAAAGGATAGGTTAGTTGCTTTAGTGAATAGACATATTATGTAAATGCTATTCTTTACTGAACATTTTAAGCATTTTTCGCACTCTAAAAATAAATGACCTGTGCTGCAGTTAAGGACTATAGAAAACTCAGATTTCTTTTCAAACAATAGAATCATTAGGAGCATTCAATATAGCTTCATCAGTTGTCTGCTGGCTACTTTGTCTAAAACACTTATGAAAAAAGTTTGAAACATGTTTCCTTTATTGTCAAATGTATGATATTATGATTTATATTCTAGTATACTTTCAATACCAAATTTAGTGTAAGAAGATTTATTGGCCACATAATGTTATGGTTTCAGTATAAAAACGTTCAAACAACATGCTTTTCAACCTTTTATTCCCTAAGATAGTTTTAGAGCATTGGCATTTGACCAAAGGTGAGTAACACACTTATTGTAACTACCCTTAATACCTTCAGTGTCAAGTTACTTAAAACGGAGTACAGACACCAGAATTATAATGATATGTCTCTTGGTATCATGTCTAAAAGCATGAAACTAACCTGCCATAGTTTTGGAGCACTCTACAGGACTTAAGAAGACCAGGGAGAATCTCTGCCTAGAATTGGACTCTAGTTGGTAATAAGCAGTAGCAAACTTCCCTGAGTAAAGTACGAAAATTGACTTGTCTGAGGTGGGTAGATTTACTTATATTTCATGCAAAGGAACACAGTCTGAAATCTTGCTGCTCTGCATTCCGCAAAGGAGACAGTACATTGCAGAAGTATACTTATATTTTCCTGCTTCTGGTATTTTCCTTTGAGCTGGTGCAGAACCAGATTAGGCCTGGGCGGTGAACTTCGCTCCGTTCGGGGAGTTTGCAGAGTTTTCTGCACTCCGCACTCTGTGGAGCGCACGGAGTGCAGAAAACTCCGCTCTGTGATATGCAGCTGAGTTTTATCCCTGCTCGCAATTGCGAATTGTAAGTTCGCGAGCGCGAGTTGCCACTCAGGTAGAATTTCTACCGAGCGGCAGGACTATCAGCACAAACTGCAGTTCGCACTGCACTCTGCCTCTGGTGGAACTTCGCAGAGTTTTTTTCTAACTTCGTGGAGTTCCTCGTAGAACTATGCACAGCCGCATAACATACTGCAGAGGTGAATGTGCATTGAATACCGTAGGATTTGCACTGGAAGCATTAACTTCCACTGCAATTTCCTATGTGCAGGCAAACACAAAAGGAGAAACAACTATTATGACACAGTTTTTACCACTCATTACACTAACCACGCAAACATCCCAATGTACATGCCTTTACCAGGCATGTCATTACCAGGCATATACCTTTACCACAATGCCATTATCGTGCATATCTTTTCCGCCCATTATTTTCATATACCTTTTCCACAAATGCCTTTACCACGCATTAGTGGGTAAGTATATAGATAAGTCTATGTAAGGATGAACTGGTGTTTGTTTTAATATAATGGTGTTTTTTGATGATATATATATCTATATATATATATATATCTATATATATATATATAGATATATATATATATATATAGATATGTATATATATATATATACATATATATATATATATATATCTATATATATATATATAGATATATATATATATATATATATAGATATATATATATTATATAACAAACAAACAAAGATTATCTCCTCTCCACACACACTGAATGACATAGCCAGATTGTCAGCATGTGCAATATATTTATTTATTTAAGGTTGCTGTGATTTCATGGGCTCGTGAAGTGCATTCATGCAGTCACGGGTAACACTCATCCGAAATCTCATCCAATGTATATAGCGTGATTCATGGTCATTGTAAATATATTAACTATTAGTATATATATTTTTTTGTCACATTTGATTACAGTGTTTTATATGAAATGACTATTGTTATTTATTGAATACTTTAATTGTTTGGATGATTTTATTTGCACGCTGTATCTTGCACATTGCTCTTTGCACATCATTCTTGAACAACATAGGGGATTACCCCGGAATGAGAGTCATCAACTTCCAAATCTGTTGTCTATGTCTTTTTTTGATTGCATTTACATCTGATTACATTCAACCAATGACGTTACACTCTGAATGGCACTAGCACTTTAAATTTTGCCTCTTCTCCTACATGCGTCATGTGACCAAGGCCTCTGTGAAGGCCGAAACGTTATGCGGAGGTGCGCCTTCATCACGATTGAATAAACCACTGCTCACCTGCACCTGGGTCTCCTCTCTTCTTCTGTGCCGTTTGGTATCCGGGATTGGGCTCCAGGCGAGAGAAAGTTGAGATTGTTTCATCTCTACAAACTGGCATTGTGCTTCGCTGGTTTTTTGGATGACCACTTCTCTCGTAAGCGGCGGAGTAGCAGGAAGCCAAGACCTCTGGTGACCCGGAAGTCGTTTGTCTTCTCCCGTCGGGGAGAAACTGCTCCAGCCCCCGGACACTGAGGACGTCGACAGTAACACGGACCTGACGAGGAACACGGAGGGGTTTTGTTCTCCGGTGACACCTGAAGTCGGGCCGCTGTGTTGGAGTCGCAATTCCAGACAGCGCCGGTAAGAGAAGTTTGTGCCCAGTCAACTAGCGGCGTGCATTTGTTAGAACCGCTGTGTGGCAGTGAGCACGCATTGCGCGTGAGGAAACCAAGGAAGGCAGCATGTCAGCAGACGCAATTAAAGCAAGGGAATTGGCAGCCCTGAATGCGTTCGATGATTCCCCGGCTGGGGAGCCATCTGTGTCAGCAGCACAAGATGCACCTATGAGCGAAATAATCAGCACCCGAGATAAGTTTAAAAAACTGGAGAAGCTTATGAGGCGTGAACTTTCGAAATGGTGGGAACACCGCTCCCTGAGCCGCTATCTGGAGGTTAATAGAATACCGCGGGGGCTGCGAGTGATGTTAGCCCCCAGCTATGAAGATCCTGACCCAGATATGCTCAGGGAGTGGGCTGAGTGCAATCTTGATTCCTCACGCTGGCTAGTACAGATACTTGTACGATATGCTGAGAGTGACCGTCTGAAAACACAAGCTAAAATGGATGAGTTGAAAATGGAGATAGAATCATCGTGTGGGGAGCTAATAACAGAATGCACAAAACTGCGAGGAGAAATGATGGCAAGACTCCAAAAGGAAGAGGAAGCAATTAGCAAGAGAAAAGCTTTTAAATTTCAAAGAGACAAAGCGGACTATGCTGAGGGGCGAATTTTTACATTTGCCAAAAAATATGAAGCTATCAAAGCCAGCAGAAGACTCAAGTCTGCACCTATTCCTGATCGTTTCACTCAGAAATCAGGGCCAGGAACAGCACTGCCAGACAACACCTCGGAATCTAATTTAAGCTCCAGCATAAACAGTGATTCTGACTCCAATACCTCTCAGACAGACTCTCAGTTGGGGTTTACCAAACCCACGTTGGCGAAGGAGCTTGAATGCCTACGAAAGGACAGGCGCGAGACTTTACGTCCGAGAATTCAAGCATCTGCAGGAACAAAATCCGCAATGCCAAGCGCTACCAACGCCGAAAAGCCAACGCAAGAAAAAAATCAGCAAAAAAAGAAGAAAAGCACCAGGAAATGGAACAGGAAGTGAGCGATCTATCAGTGACATCAGGTACTGCCCTCTCTGTCATTAATCTTACTGACACTGTGTTTACTCAGTCTGAACTACGTATTTTATCTATGGGTCTTACATTCTGCCCTCCTAGTGACTTCAACTATGTAGACATCAGGATAGACTTATACAAATTTATCCGCAAGTTGAAATTACAAAAACATTTTTCAGGCAGCAAAACACGCACAACACCAGTGAGGGCAGAGTTGGATAATCAAGGGCTCCTGGCTCGTGATGCCCCATGTCTTCAGGCCATGGAATCACTCGGACTAGAACAGTCGATATCTCAAAATACATCGGCGCAGACTACCAACAATGTAGGGGGCCTTACATCGTTTAAACCTCGCTCTACTTATACTCCTGTGATGCTATATGATAACATTGATATCTTCCATGATGCGGCTTTAAAGGAAATCAAGGTGCTGTACTCAAAAATGCTCGACACCAAACAAAGGAAATATACACAGAATGACCAATATCTGAAACTTAGCAAAAAGATCCAGCAAAATGAGAACATCATTGTCAGGCAATCTGATAAGGGGGGCAATATAGTGTTATGGCCGCGACAACTATATTTAGAAGAAGCCCTCTCCCAACTCAACAACCCAGATTGTTATAGACAGAGTGACATTAGCTTGGTCAGGAAAGCCCAGGCGGACTTCTACTCACTATTGATGGGGTGGAGGTCTTTTGGCTTGATAAGCATGGATGAATTAAAGTACTTGAAAAACGACAACCCGATCATGCCGGTCCTATACCTGATCCCTAAGGTTCATAAGAACCCAGACAATCCCCCGGGAAGACTGATTATTGCAGCATGCGGGGGTTTGCTGGAAAAGACAACTATTTATGTAGACTCGTTTTTGCAAGAACATGTGCAAAGTTTACCGTCATTTGTCCAGGATTCCAATGATTTTTTGCGCAAAATCGAGAATATAGAGTGGGATCCTAAGTGGTTTTTAATAACATTGAACGTTACATCTTTGTACACCAGCATAAACCACCAGATGGTTTACGGGCCATTGAATTTTATTTGGGTCAGATACAGGTCATGATGGTAGACCATAATCGTATGTTGGTATCCATGATTTCATTCTGTTTACATCACAATTTCTTTATGCTTAATAACAGATACTATCAGCAGGTCAGAGGTGTTGCCATGGGGGCCTGTTTCTCTCCTAGTTATGCCTGTTTGCATATGGGCTACTGGGAGAGACAGGTCCTCTATGGCGAACACTCTGACACAGCAACGCGGTCTATTGTGCGATGGTATCGTTACATAGACGATGTGTTTCTTATTTGGAGAGGCACACGTCAGGAAGCTGAACAATTTATTGAGACACTGAATTTTAACAATTTCAATCTTTCGTTCACTTCAGATATAAGTCAGGAGCAGGTGCATTTTCTAGACATGACTATCATTAATGGTCAGGACAAACTTGAGACCAGGCTATACAGGAAGCCCACGGCCGGAAATACAGTACTCCATGCCAGTAGCCACCATCCTTCCCATCTCATACGCAGCATCCCCTATGGGGAGATGTTGCGTATTAGACGGTTGAGCAGCACTGATGCTCAATGTCGTCTAGCACAGGAGGCCAGCAAAATTAGATTCTTGGCGAGAGGGTACAAGCTTGGGCAAATTGACAAAGCCATGGCCAAAGCAAATGCTCTATCACGCAACCAAACCCTCCAACGTAAAGACATTGCTGGACTTGCTACCTCCCAAGACCAGTCTGTTAGACTAATTTGGGCCTATAACAGGCAACATGGCGCGCTTAGAAGGATTATCACTAAGCACTGGGATTTAATCAAATGCGACCCTATCATAGGTGATAAAATTCCAGCCAAACCATCTATCACCTATAGAAAGGCATACTCTATGCAGGATGCCCTTGTTAAATCTAGCCCAGAGATTAGAGCAAATAAGAACTGGTTAGACAAGAGCAGGGGCTTCAGGAAATGCTCTTCCTGCAAAGCCTGCCAGCATGGACTCAACAAAACAGAATATGCGGTCCCGTTCACTCCCAGTGCTCGCAAGATCAAAAAGCAATTGACTTGCAAAAGTGAGTTTGTGGTGTATGTGCTGGAGTGTCCGTGTGCCCTGTGGTATGTGGGCAGTACCAAGCTGCAGGTGCACAAGAGGATACTCCAGCACATAAGGGCCATCAACACCAGTGACCCGGCATACCCGGTGGCGCGCCACTTTAAAGAGTGCCATAACAACGATAGCACTCTTCTGAAATATTATGCCATAGACAATGTAGGCCCACTGAAAAGAGGAGGAGACAGGGAGGGTGCTCTGAGAAGGTTAGAGACGAGATATATATTGGAAATGGATAGCAGAGCCCCGGGAGGGTTGAATTCCACGGACGATTTCTATACCTGTCTCTAAGACACACTAACTTTCTCGGTCCCCTGTTAATTTAAATGGCTACCATTGGCATCTCCGTGTGATTCACCTTGATGGCCTGGACCATGATATAGCATGGTTGTCCTGTAAATCAATCGGGCTGGTTAAGATTGTACTTCAAAATATTCCAAGTCCCGAAGATGTCTAGTACTGTAACGAACTAAGCTGTGCAACATAGCCTAGGCTTAGGCTATGTGTCTGTGCAATATACAGGATTATCGAATTTCACTCTTTTGAATAACACAAAAAATGAGAGAGGAAAGGGAGAAAAAAAGAAAAAAATAACAATTTGATTTATATATCACTGTTCACTATCACCAATGCTATTGTATAATCAAATGGTATATGTATATCCTATCATAAGTGCAAGTGGGGGAGGCTGCGATAATGTATTGGAAACAAACAAAGATTATCTCCTCTCCACACACACTGAATGACATAGACAGATTGTCAGCATGTGCAATATATTTATTTATTTAAGGTTGCTGTGATTTCATGGGCTCGTGAATTGCATTCATGCAGTCACGGGTAACACTCATCCGAAATCTCATCCAATGTATATAGCGTGATTCAAGGTCATTGTAAATATATTAACTATTAGTATATATATTTTTTTGTCACATTCGGATTTGATTACAGTGTTTTATATGAAATGACTATTGTTATTTGTTTGGATGATTTTATTTGCAAGCTGTATCTTGCACATTGCTCTTTGCACATCATTCTTGAACAACATAGGGGATTACCCTGGAATCAGAGTCATCAACTTCCAAATCTATTGTCTATGTCTTTTTTTGATTGCATTTACATCTGATTACATTCAACCAATGACGTTACACTCTGAATGGCACTAGCACTTTAAATTTTGCCTCTTCTCCTACATGCGTCATGTGACCAAGGCCTCTGTGAAGGCCGAAACGTTATGCGGAGGTGCGCCTTCATCACGATTGAATAAACCACTGCTCACCTGCACCTGGGTCTCCTCTCTTCTTCTGTGCCGTTTGGTATCCGTGATTGGGCTCCAGGCGAGAGAAAGTTGAGATTGTTTCATATATTTATATATATATATATATATATATATATATATATATATCAAAACAATACCCTTGCAGGCATAGAGTGATGCATAAATTATGCAAAAAAGAAGGAGAGAACTCTGGTTAGTTCCCAGGCTTAGGTGGAAGGCAGCTCCTGTATAGAGCACCCTTAACACAAGTGACACTCTAAATTTGCTCACCTTAAATGTCTGCTTTTCTATTAAAGTTTTTAAGCATAGGATTAGCACAGTGCCCTCCCCCCGAGATAGGAATGGACAAAGTCGTTTGCCATTTGTACAGCAAAGCCTTTAAGCATAGGATTAGCACAGTGCTATCTACGCTGAGCTGTAAAATGATAAAAGCTATTTACCACTCCAGGCACAATATTACAGCTTTGGATTGGTCAAATACCATCCAAACCAACCTGAAATGAATAAAAGCAACCCCTGACACGTGTTTCGCTGTCATTACAGGTCTTCAGAGAGGTTTAGCTTTGTCCAGACACAAGGGAGCACCAAGTGTCAGTCAAAACAATACCCTTGCAGGCATAGAGTGATGCATAAATTATGCAAAAAAGAAGGAGATAACTCTGGGTAGTTCCCAAGTTTAGGTGGAAGTCAGCTCCTCTATAGAGCACCCTTAACATCAGCGACACTCTAAATTTGCTCACCTCAAATGTCTGCTTTTCTATCAAAGTTTTTAAGCATAGGATTAGCACAGTGCTATCCACGCCGAGATAGAAAGGGACAAAGTATTTTGCCATTTGTACAGCAAAGTCTTTAAGCATAGGATTAGCACAGTGCTACCCACGCCGAGCTGTAAAATGAAAAAAGCCATTTACCACTCCAGGCACAATATTACAGCTTTGGATAATATTACTATAATTATTTTAAAACATATTGTTTAGGTAGAAACCAAACCTTTAGGGGTGGGAAGTGTATTAATACTCAGGCATTACATTGAATGCCTGAGTTATAATTTCTATAAACATTAATGTATAGGGTTTCTAATATTATATTTATTTATAAATATATGTTTAAAACTGGGAAACAACCTTTGGATACAGGTTGCAAGGGACATATGGGTATTGGGTGGGGAAATGAATTAATACCCAGGTATAAAAAATTATACCTGAGAATTGATCTTTAAGACATGAATTTATAGGGTATTTATTACAACAATTGTTATTTAAAAATATGTTTAACTATAAGAGAAACATTTAGGGATGGAATGCAGGGGATATAGGGCTATTGGTTAGGGAAGTGCATTAATACTGAGCTATTAATTCTAATACTTAAGTATTAATTTTTAGAACATGAATTGATTGGGTTTTTTAAAGTAGAAAACAAACTTTTAGGGATGGAATACATGGTAGATAGAAGTATAGGGTGGGAACAGTTATTAATACACTGTTAATTTGAACGAATCTAAACATTTTTTAGATAGTTTTAGTGTCACAGATAAAAAACCACACCAGGTTTATTAATTCAAATATTTATTAAAATAGGACGTAGAAATCTGATAAAAGTTTCATATATAGTAACCTATTTTTTATAAAAATACAACAAACATTTTAAATAGTCCATGGCATACTTTATCATAATTATTTTTAATTCCCAAGGTTTCTTATTAACTTTTAAGGGAAAATGTTTCCATTTTTTCTTTATCCTTTGCAGCTTGACACTAAGGGCCGATTCCGATCCCGTAAAATAATCCGCCGTACGAATCGCATTCGTATTCGAATCCATACGAATGGGAACTTTACGTCCGACCTGCGAATTCCGATCCGTTCCCGTCTATTTCCGTACGAATATCATCTAACCGTCCGAATCACAGTCCATGATCCGTACGAACATGCATCGGGAATCCTACCGTACGATTCGTAAACTACCCGTACTAACACACAAGTACGATCCGGTACGAGAAGCCTGACAGCGATTCGGACGGGACAAAGTATTCGGACATAAACAATGATTCGTACGGCAAATATCGGGTCGCATCAAGCAGCGTCAAACCATACCACACGTGTACCCCTCGCACAAGCACAAGTACGACATGCACACCCCCCTACGCGAAGCCCCCCACCCGCCAACGGCCGTACCAGTCAACCGCACGCACAAGTACGACACGCACACCCCCCAACCAGCCCACGCGAACAGCCCCAACCACCAACGGCCCGTACCAGTCAACCGCACGCACAAGTACGACACGTACACCCCCCTACGCGAACACCCCCAACCGCCAACGGCCGTACCAGTCAACCGCACGCACAAGTACGACACGTACACCCCCCTACGCGAACACCCCCACCCGCCAACGGCCGTACCAGTCAACCGCACGCACAAGTACGACACGCACACCCCCCCAACCAGCCCACGCGAACAGGCCCAACCGCCAACGGCCCGTACCAGTCAACCGCACGCATAAGTACGACATGTGTCAACCGCACGCACAAGTACGACACGTACACCCCCCTACGTGAACACCCCCACCCGCCAACGGCCGTACCAGTCAACCGCACGCACAAGTACGACACGTACACCCCCTACGCGAACACCCCCACCCGCCAACGGCCGTACCAGTCAACCACACGCACAAGTACGACACGCACACCCCCCAACCAGCCCACGCGAACAGCCCCAACCGCCAACGGCCCGTACCAGTCAACCGCATGCACAAGTACGACACGTACACCCCCATACGCGAACACCCCCACCCGCCAACGGCTGTACCAGTCAACCGCACGCACAAGTACGACACGCACCCCCCCCAACAAGCCCACGCGAACAGCCGCAACCGCCAACGGGTGTACCAGTCAACCGCACGCACAAGTACGACACGCACCCCCCCAACCAGCCCACGCGAACAGCCCCAACCGCCAACGGCCCGTACCAGTCAACCGCACGCACAAGTATGACACGTACACCCCCCTACGTGAACACCCCCACCCGCCAACGGCCGTACCAGTCAACCGCACGCACAAGTACGACACGCACCTCCCCAACCAGCCCACGCTAACAGCCCCAACTGCCAACGGCCCGTACCAGTCAACCGCACGCACAAGTACGACACGTGTCAACCGCACGCACAAGTACGACACGTACACCCCCCTACGCAAACACCCCCACCCGCCAACGGCCGTACCAGTCAACCGCACGCACAAGTACGACACGCACACCCCCCCAACCAGCCCACGCGAACAGCCCCAACCGCCATCGGCCCGTACCAGTTAACCGCACGCACAAGTACGACACGTGTCAACCGCACGCACAAGTACGACACGTACACCCCCACCCGCCAACGGCCGTACCAGTCAACCACACGCACAAGTACGACACGCACCCCCCCAACCAGCCCACGCGAACAGCCCCAACCGCCCCAACGGCCGTACCAGTGAACCGCACGCACAAGTACGACACGCACCCCCCCAACCAGCCCACGTGAACAGCCCCAACCGCCAACGGCCCGTACCAGTCAACCGCACGCACAAGTACGACACGTACACCCCCCTACGCGAACACCCCCACCCGCCAACGGCCGTACCAGTCAACCGCACGCACAACTACGACACGCACACCACCCCCAACAAGCCCACCCGAACAGCCCCAACCGCCAACGGCCATACCAGTCAACCGCACGCACAAGTACGACACGCACAAATAACGCCTACACCCAAAGCAGCACAAGGACTTACCAAACAGGTCGCACAACAACACTGAACATGTCTCCTGTGTACACTCTATTGAGAATCACTGTCCTGGTCACAGCCAAACAGAGGTCAACACCAACACCCACCCCATATAACACCCCCCCAATTCAAATTAAGCCACACCCACATTTTGGCCAATAAAAGGGTCCACACATACAACCCATCATCCTTAGCAACATACCCATTCTTGCGAGGAAACTGAGAGCACACCAACAATTGCAGCCACATACCTTCACACATACACCATCACATCTTCACCCACACCACCCCCTTCACAATTACAACCACAGACCCTCATCCATACACACCATCACACCCTCAAACACATACACCCCACACCATGACCACACCCAAGAATCCAAAGTTCACTAACCCGGAGAATGAGATACTCACAGATGAAGTCATCAGAGTCGAGCCACAGCTGTTTGGCGCATTGGTCAGACAGACCAGCCTGGCAGAAAAAACACGCCTGTGGGAGAGGATTGTAGACCGGGTCAATGCTGTTGCGCCCATCCGGCGCACCAGGGTGGAATGCCAGTCCGGGTGGTATGAGCTGCGGAGGATGGTCAAGAAGAAAATGGACCAGGACTACGCCTCTGCACACCACACAGGAGGCGGCGGTCCCCGCAGACCTCCTGTATACCATCCCTGGGAGGAGAGAGTCATGGCCCTGCTGCCACCGGTGGGAGTACATGGAATACAAGGAGCCGTTGAGTCTGGTGAGTGTACAAAAAATACATGTCACATGGGTGGACTTACAACAGTGCCCAGCAGCATGGAGTGGGTGGCCATGAGTCCTAGCAGGACACATCTAAAAGTGGTTTGTTGCAAGTGGAACCCACAAAGGGTGGAAGGTGGAGGGTAGGAGGCTGCACTCATCCCATATGTCCCAGGGCCTCACTCAAGCACCATGCCCAATGTACAGGGAAAGGGAAATATCACACAATATAGTAGACCACAGCTCCTAATCAATTTCATGTTGTGGACACACCTTCCCGAGATGCGATATTTTGTGACACAGTAAGGCAGTGTAGCAAGCAAACAAGCACAAACAACCTGTCTCCATCCCTGTCGCCCTCTCCCTCTGTCGCCCTCTCCCTCTGTCGCCCTCTCCCTCTGTCGCCCTCTCCCTCTGTCGCCCTCTCCCTCTGTTGCCCTCTCCCTCTGTGGCCCTCTCCCTCTGTGGCCCTCTCCCTCTGTCGCTCTCTCCCTCTGTCGCCCTCTCCCTCTGTCGCCCTCTCCCTCTGTCGCCCTCTCCCTCTGTCGCCCTCTCCCTCTGTCGCCCTCTCCCTCTGTTGCCCTCTCCCTCTGTTGCCCTCTCCCTCTGTTGCCCTCTCCCTCTGTCGCCCTCTCCGTCTGTCGCCCTCTCCCTCTGTCGCCCTCTCTCTCTGTTGCCCTCTCCCTCTGTGGCCCTCTCCCTCTGTGGCCCTCTCCCTCTGTTGCCCTCTCCCTCTGTCGCCCTCTCCCTCTGTGGCCCTCTCCCTCTGTTGCCCTCTCCCTCTGTCGCCCTCTCCCTCTGTCGCCCTCTCCCTCTGTTGCCCTCTCCCTTTGTGGCCCTCTCCCTCTGTGGCCCTCTCCCTCTGTGGCCCTCTCCCTCTGTTGCCCTCTCCCTCTGTTGCCCTCTCCCTCTGTGGCCCTCTCCCTCTGTGGCCCTCTCCCTCTGTGGCCCTCTCCCTCGGTCGCACTCTCCCTCTGTCGCCCTCTCCCTCTGTTGCCATCCCTCAGTGTTCCTCCCTCTGTCACCTCACCGCAGCTCCCTGGGCACACACACAGTTGCACCTAAGCACTGCACAGGCCTAACAAACACCATAGATCTGAATGTAAAGGGATGTCTCACAAGTACCACCAGTCATCTGCTATGTGCCTGCTACACACCCACCATTTGCAGTCCACACAGTACTGTGTTAGGACACACTTCTCGGAATGCTCTGTAGTACACAATGGGCACAGGTGTAGGCAGCACAAGTCCCTCCTGTGATCACTGCTAACACAAACACCAGGACAAGGTCACACATCTTGGGCACCAACACAAAAACACGATCATGCCAGCATGATACATCAGGGGACAGCCAAATCATGAACGATTGACGCTTCCAATTCCCAAGCTAAGTAATAGCATGCCTTGTCATACACCCCCATACAGAAAGTCAGCCCCAGGGGATAGGCAATGGAGTGCAACACTGTCCCAATTGTCATGTACCACAACAAAACACTCACTCATATGAATATGCATACAACTCATACATGCACATAGCAGATGCTCTAGTCCATTGTGCCTCTCAAACAATGCACGTGTCCCATCTCATGAACTTTGTGTATGCACGTAAGTACTGACATGGACATGGGTATCGACAAGGTGATGCGTGTTTGAGAAGTGCCAAGTTCAAAAGCCATGATCTATGACTGTGTGTCTACAGGTCCAGGTGTGTTGGCATTGTTTGCCCAGCATTGGACAGCAAAAGACATCCAAAGTAGTAGAGGACATGCAAATTAATGATGCTCTGTCTCTTACATCAACACGCTGCATATGAACTCTGTGCATGCATGACGCAGACATAAGGATTTACACCGTATCCTGGATGTTGCGTGAAAATGAGCAATGCTTAACACGTGTGGTGCCGGCAACACAAGACACAGCAATGGCTGTGTCAGTCATTGTCAAGACAAAGGAAGAATGTAAATAGCCCAGAGTACATTTAAATTTTGTACCACTACATACACAACTTAACAATGTCAACAATGTCAAGCTTCTGGAACTGTGATGCTGATAATGGATAAGTTAACAAGATGTCACTTGATAGTGCCTTAACAGTGTCTGTCTCTCCCACACACAGGGGAACGTGCGGCAGTCCCCCCCAACCAGGGGGGAGAAGGATCCCAGTCCCAGGCTCAGCAGGACCCAGACCCCACCAACAGCGCCGTCCCTCAACGCACTGTGGATGACCCCAACCAACCTGGCTCCTCTGGATCCCAAACCCCTGCAGCAACCGAACCAGCTACATCTCAGCCAACCACCGGACCCATTCCCACCACATCCCAGCAGACAGGTCGGAGCCCTGCCCATGATCCACAAGAGAGCCAGTCTGAAAATGAGGGACACCCTTTGTCGGGCGCCCCTGAGGATGGTGACGACCTCCACCCTGCCAGCAATCGGGGGGCCCGTTGAGCGGATGTGCCCCCTAGCGCAGGCCGTGCTCATGTGGGTCAGGGTGGTGGGAGTGGTGGAAGGCGGAGGCGAGAATCTGGACAGTCAGCTGCAGCACCCGGTATGCCTGAACTTGCTAACATCCTGGAGGCATACCGGCGGGACACCAGGGAGGTAAGCCAGCTTGTGGAGGCCCTCAACCAGGTCAGACAACAGCAGGCAGAGCAAATAGCCAGACAAGACCAGCATTATGGACGGGTGGAGGCACACCAGGCTCAGCTCTTGATGGTGCATCGGGACATTTGCCATATGCTACGTCAGATGGCTGCCAACATGCGGCCCCCTCCCTGTGTCACAAGGCCAGCAACATCACGGCAAAGTGCAACACCAGCCACAGGGAGGGAGGAGGAGGAGGAGGAGGTACCCTCTGACGTAGCGTCCCATGCACTGTCCATGCCTGCACATGAGGGTCCCCCAAGGAAGGTGGGTCGTCCACGGCGAAGACGTTGAGGGGCAGTGGGCCATGGACATCTCCCAGGACACTGGACCTGGCATATTGCCCCTGGGTGCAACAGCATCCCCTATGAGACTCTCCCACATGGACTTGCTGGTCACAGTCTGCCCAATGTTGCCAATCACTGTGGCCTGGACTCTGGTGACTCAAACTGTAAGGCATCTCATCTCCAGCAGTGAA
Organism: Lissotriton helveticus; assembly: GCF_964261635.1. Taxonomy (NCBI): domain Eukaryota; kingdom Metazoa; phylum Chordata; class Amphibia; order Caudata; family Salamandridae; genus Lissotriton; species Lissotriton helveticus. Next base: position 871,303,723 of record NC_136061.1, on the reverse strand, counting down.
CTTTGGATTCCACCCCTTCCTGTACAGCATCTATTCACGTTTCCTGCACAATATCACCCAATAAATATTGTACACCTCATACGCTTTAGGTGAGTTATCTTTTAAACAGCATAAACTGATATGTGTGTGCAAATGTATAAAATGCAAGGGTATACAACAAACAGCAGTCAGCCTCACACTTCGATCAGAATTTGAGTGAGGACACACATTGGTCAGAAAATCCTATCAACTACATACCTGGATGGAAATACACACCTGCGTGGGACAGTAAATGCTGGAGGGGGGTATGGATCCCAAAAATTCTATCACAGGCTGACCCAGGAGAGTGTCTTTGAGGTGTACATATCAGTGGCACAAAAGTAGTGGTCCACGTAGGGAGTACCTACAACTGTGTCCTCAGGTATGTGAGCTATCATCAGCATGATGCAGTACTGTGGATGTGATGTGTGGCGCACAGGACAAGGCTGGCAGGACAGAGTGTGGGCAATGGGCTGTAGCACTCCACACAAGCACACCTGAATAGGTGACCTACCCCTATGTAGCTACAAGTACTATACTACTGTAATGGTAGCTACGCATACAGAACAACTACACACGTCTGACAAATACCTACATCAGAACGGGGAAATCACACCACACCCGAGACATGCTCATGGTGTGTGTTCTATGTGGCAACTTGACTGACTGTGACTGCCATGTTGCAGTGGTGTGAGCAGGTTGTGTACAGCCACTTGACTGTAAGCAAGCACTTTAGTGCTATAGTGGTGTTAAGGTAACCCTGTACAATATTGTGCCGTGGAAGGGGGGGCTGTGCTGGACACGGCACATGACCTGTGGTACGTAGACCCAATGTCATGTGAATCTGCATAGTCGTGCCAGTATGTGCCGCACACACAGGCATAGCAGCAGCAATGGCTGAGTCGGAAGCATCGTGATACCAGGAGGCTGATTGTCTGGTTTTGTCTGTGTGTAGGGTGGCAGGAGCATGCTCCATAAATGGATGTAAGGAGGGTCATCCTGTAGGTGTCAGTGTTCCTGAATGGTGTGCGCTGCATGGTGGCTGTGTATGCAGCAGCAGCAATGACTGAAGACATGACGGCAAGAGGGGTGTGACAACATGCAAAACAAGCACATACCACAACGCCATTGGCAAGCCACAAAGTGACATGTGTATGTGAAGGCTGGAGTGTCTGCCTCACTCAGGGTCACTGAAAAATAAATGGCACAGTAATCACCAAGGCCACTGGATCAGGGACATTACGGACAAGTGGGGCACAGGACACACAGCATCATCAGGTGTAGACTACAGCTAGTGTTTTCAAAGCTAAACAGCAGCTACAAAGCCATCTACCTCACACACAACATAGTATACTAGCCTTCCCCAACCCCATGCGTGTGCTCACTTTACAGGTAAACACAAAACAAGCATAAGCTAAGTTAATGCCAAATAGTATAGATGCACATTAGAAGGACATGTGCTTTGACATCAAGGCGGCACAATATTCCGTAGAAGTCAGACGTCATGCACAACATCATTATTTACATTGTGAGCCCATGGAGCATCATGAAACATACATGTGCATTGGCAAGAAGTCCAAATTACAATATTATTGATGTCACCTGTAATGCAGCAGTACTATTACCTACTAGCCTGTCAAGGACTGGCCATACCTTTCTTCTTCAGAGTGGTGTGATGCTCAAAGGGTTCCACCTCCAAATAGCCCCTTGGTCTGAGTACAAACGACAGACACAAAAGGGTGATCAGGCGAGGGAAGGAGAGGATGGGAACTGCTGGGAGGGAGACCTGAAACACAGGCATATAACCATTAGGATTATATTCTCATGTCACTGACATTTCAAATACCTCATTTGATACACTGTACCACTCACACCTGTGAAGTGTACTAACTGGAGACAAGTTTAGATGATTAATCATGCCATCACATGAGATCTGATGCTATGACACGGACACATAAAACCAAGGACAGTCTGTCATCCATCAGAGTCATGTGTACCGCTCACAACTGAGCTACCATGCAATTAGATCTATGTTGTAAAAAACTCTTTCACTGGCTCAGATGAGGTGGACCTTACATACAAATGGAAACATATGGAAATGCTACTTACCCTAACTGTAATGTCTGTCTGATATTGGTTACCCATAAGGGCCATGTAGGCAAACTTTACTTCAGCCACAACAGCTGTAACTATCACATATGTAGAGGAAGCTAATGACCAACATGTAATGGAGGCACTCTGTAGCCAGTCTTTTGATATGTCAAGTTAGCACTACTATGCAATACATCACATGCTAGTAGAAGAACTATAAAGTGCTAGTGATGTTGATCCGAGCCACATAATGAGACCTTACCATTACACAGGAATGCAGCACAGGACCAGAGATTCATGTGAATGACTGCACTCCACTGGTGCAACACAATTTATCACATATGCATCATCCCAACAATTAGACTTTACATGCAAAACATACTTGGCATCATGTGAGTCTAAACAGCACTGCTACTCACTGTGAAGGCTGGCGTAGCAGTATTCTCAACCTGCACTGAGGTAACGACATGATAGTGACATGATATACAGAGACAAGGGGCAATGCATCCATGTTAACTGATTCACAGGAAAGTTGTCTTAACATGTGGAACATACACTGGGCCACACCCACACCACATAGTTTCATGGTAATCAAACTGGACTGGGCCACAAGCTGGAGGTGAGGATCCAGTCACAATCTAATGCACACAGTGAGGCTGCAATCCCCCACAGAGTCCGTGGTTGTGACCTCTGACACAATGTAAACCCAAGGTATTTGCAATGTTGCAGTGCCAATGTCTACACACATTGATGCATTCACCAGAGTCTCTAACTACAACAGATGACAGTCAGATGGGGTGAATATCCTGTCATGGGAGTGGGCATACATGTAATAAGTAACATAAAGTTGTTGCATGTATGCATGGTCTCACTACATGCACATGAACATGTACCACACGTTTCTAAACATACCAACGCTAAACAGCCTCATATGCGTCCTTACCCAAATTGACTTCTACACATGTCCATGCATGCTCCGTTGATTTGGCTGATGTTGCAATCATAATGAGCGATAGCAGGATGACCACGATGACCCCAACGGACAACAGGCAGGGCGAGCTGTGGATGAGAGTGGCACACAAGGGGTCAAGTTCTGTATAATGTCATTATCACACTGTCCTGTTGAATAGCCAGATGTTGTAGAACACCTGTACATTCCAAGTGCACACATAGCACGTATGTGTGTTGCATTAGAACTGCACATGTGTGACACTGCACAACACACATCCAAGTGACGTTGCATACAGTCTGTTGCATACACAGCATGCTACCCATGCTACTCTAGAGTCCATCTGTTGCTAAAATGCTGCGACGACTCACCATTATGCAAAAAAGTTGCGGATGAGGCGACTCCGGATATCATCTTCATCCTCCTCGTCACTGGCATCCTGGGCAAGGCCTTCATCCTCAACGGGCGGATGTTCCAGCTCATCAGGATCAAGGTAGAGTGGCACGGCCTTCTCCACTGCCATGTTGTGTAGCATGCAGCACACGGTGAAGATGTCACACACCTTGCGTGGGCTGTATTGGAGGGCTCCGCCTGTCTTGTCCAGGCACCTGATCCGGCTCTTCAGGAGTCCAAAGGTTCGCTCAATCACCCGCCTGGTCTTGCCATGGGCATTGTTGTACCGCTGGTCTGCAGCTGTCCTGAGGTTGCGTAGTGGAGTCATTAACCACGGCATGTTAGGATATCCAGCGTCTCCTGCAAATAGACATCAAGTACAAAAGTGATTATTATGATGCAGATCATGAAGTTGTGACATACTGACATACAGAGCTGACAGTGTATACTCACCAACTAGACATGCCCGGTGGTTGTGCAGCTGCAGCATCATCTGTGGTACCCTGCTATGCCTCATGATGAAAGCATCGTGGCACGATCCTGGAAAACGTGCACAAACATGTGAGATAATCATGTTGGCAAGACACACCACCAGGGCATTTATCGAGTGGTAGTGTTTCCTGTTGCGATACGCTTGCTCCTGAGCCTGTGGTGGCACCAGAGTAACATGTGTACCATCAATTGCACCAATTACATGTGGCATGCGGCCCAGGGCATAGAATTCCCCCTTGACATCTGTCAACTCTTCAGGAGTCGGAAATCTAATGAATTCATCTAGGTGTAGCAACATGGCAGCCAAAACATCACTCAACACCCGGCTTATCATTGTCTGAGACATCCCTGCCCACATCAGCTATGGTAAATTGGAACGTACCTGTGGCAAAGAAATGGAGGGCTGCCATCACCTTTACCTTGGGTGTCAGTGCAGTTGGATACCTGTGGCGTGGTTGTAGGTGAGCCTCAAGCCTGTTCGTCAGCTCCTTGATCAACTGCCTGTTGAAGCGATAGCGACGAATACAATTGCGCTCCCTCATGGCTTCCAAGTCAGGCAACGGCCTTTCCAGAGGGGGTGCCCTGCAATACACAATTTATTGGAAATGTCTTCAACTGTCTGACTGAGACTGTAACAATGTACATGGCACAAGCAAGACTGCTTAAAATAATCTAGACAATTTGGAGTGTGGCGTGGCATACACACTGAAGTAACGTGTGCCAGCTCCCAGCCACTCCTCCGTGAATAATTAAAGACCTGTGGTGTGTGGAATGGATATGACATGCATACAAACAATCTGATGGAAACATCTTAGTGAGCATGACAATGTATCATGTCAGTGACAAAGGTCATGTGAATGTCTGTAGTAGGTTGTCTGCACAACCAGACATCTGACAGCAATAAACACACACACACACCACATGTGCCATCATTTGCACACTTCTGCCTTAGTCATGTTGCGGTGTGTAGCTTTCCTAACTATTACATATCCATCATCATCCAAGCATAAATGTGTTATTCTCACAAATGGTCTGTGATGCCATCACACATATGAACAGGTCATTAACACACGTGGCATGGTGTGCGTACATTAGTAACCCTGTCATCACGGCAAGGACACTACATAGATGCTCCTACTGCAGATGTACTGAACAGTAAGGACGGATTACTTCCCTTTTGTAACAAAATATCAGTAAGCAACAGTAGTTAGAAGCATATTCCCGACTTTCAATACATACCAGGCTTTTGACCTATTTGCATCCCTGGATGCAATCGCTCTGCACAGTGAGTCGGGGGTATCCAGGCCACACCGGAAAAATGACAGTGCCGCAGATTGGCATCCTACAAGGGCGTGCCCAAGTGTTGCCTGTACCTACAACGCACACTCTGCCAGCAGTTACACAACCATGTCCCACCGAGAGTGTGGGTAGCGGACTAAGATGCATGTAATGTTGGAAGACCTCAGTCCCAGACTCAGGGAAGATGATGACATCTTTCCGTAGTGCCCATTCCTCTTGGATACCCTCTACAGCAGAGCTAACGGGAATGTGGACTGTGATTGGGAGGCCTGGATGCCCATGCTCTCTGGGGTGGGGTGGGAGGAAACGGAACATGGTCAGTCCAGGGCGGGGTGTGGGGGTCTGACAAGGTGCCTATCTACAGCCAAACATGATGCGTGGCTGTACAGGATGCCCAATATAGATACAGTACATTCCTCAAGATATGCCTGCAGCGGATCAGCTGAGCCGGAGTGAAGTTTAAGGACCTCAGTGAGGAGTTGGTCCTCATGGCAGCAACGGGGAGATGAAGGGCCAAGGCTCCGACCTGCCATGTTAACACAACACTGTACGTTGCCCGCTCATCCTAAGACACGTTAGGAGTAGAGACATCACCAGTGTCTGGCTAGGTGTCCAGACCACTTGCATCCCCCAGTCCACCTGTCCTGTTGTCTTGGGACTGACACTCACGTGCCAGTGGTTCCTCATTACCCTCCCAATACTCATTGACAATCATTGTAATGAGCATTGCCCGGCTCATTGAAGTTAAACTCCCCATGCAGCATTATTAGGGGTGTTCTGCTGCACATTTCCCACGCCGGAGCCATACAGTGTGTGGTATCGGGGACATCACCACCCGAGAACGGCGCCACGGCTGACACCTGGGTGATAGTTGCCAGTGAGGTTGCGAGTTCAACCAGCGGGGACCAGGATGAACATTCAGATCCTGTCTGTCCCGGCGGTTTGGGACATATGCGCTGCCTGCGTCCTGTAGTAAGTGAGTGATGGCGTCAGGGGCTATTCAACAGATGCGCTAGTGCCCCCAGACGGGTCCGCTGTGCCAGAAGCCGACGCGTAGGCCGTTGGTGGGGTGAGGGACATCATGGACATGAGGAAGTGCACTAACTCATCCTGCGTCACATGCAGGGCAGGGACCGGAGGTCGTGGTGCTGGCTACGATGGCTGCAATTCTGACAGAGCCGCGTGGTTGGTGTCACCCAAATCCCATGCAGCATTGCACGTGCATTGTGGTGATTTGGAATTGCTATCAGATATATCTGACTTATTTAGTTAACCGGACAACTTTGCCCGGGAGCACTGATGTCAAATTAAGGGGCAGTGATGTCTCAACTACAACGCCCATGCACTCGTCCTACGTCCAGCCCATGAGCGATTGTGGTGCAGTGCCAACTGCTGGAGTCAGAGTGGCTTGTGGGACCAATCACACCTGGATTCATATGTCTGGTCCCGGCAGTGGGAGCTGCTCTTGTTGTTGTGCTTGACGTGATAAGAGTGGAGACACAGACGGTGAGGGTCAGTCACCAACATGACTAGTTTGTATTCCTCACAGGCTTTGAAAATGACATCCCTATTGGCACCGGCCAGAGTCAGAGAATCCAAGGTAAAAGGTCTGACGTGATTGTACTATGAAAGTGGCAACAAAAGTGTGTAAGGTTACACTTATACGGGACCAGCGCTGGTGTTGTTAAAAAAGCGGACCTGACGTGTACACGCAGAGGTGACGTATGAGTACTCTGACAACGTCATCACGGCCCACATGACGCCAACAACCCATGCAGAGCCACAGGACATGCCTACCGACACACAATTGTACTACAGAACGGAAATTGACATATCCAGGATGACATGTGGGGATATTCTAAGGTGAGTTATAGAATACTGACCTGTTCATTTCATATGCAAAAGGCATGCACAATGTCGCTCATGGCACACACATGACGTGGTCACACAGGGTCATGCTGTGCGGCTATTACACCTCAGTGACAGTGGGCATGTTGCTGTCATCATGTGCCAGTTCCCTGTACTGAATGGTGAGCCATTCCAGTGTTGATGTTCCTTGCAACATGTTGCTGACGTTACTCCGGTGCAAAGTGTTGAATGCATGTGATGCACATGTGCAATATGATTGATGACATGTCTCGCAAGCTCTTCACACATCAACTGAGGCACAAGGTCACAATCCCTGTGCTTCTTCAATGTCTGCCACACCATGGGCATCCTGATGTATGTATGCCATGCTGATGTATGCACCACATCATCGACATGAGTGTAGACTACATCCCTGCTATGTGATTTCCTGGTGTGATTCTCCCAATGGTGACATGAAGGTGGACAGGGACTCAGGCTACACAACCCTTCACTTGACCATGTCTTGGGCACTGTACCCCAAGGTTCGTGTGTGTGTACGCCTCGTTTCCCTATTGCTTTTTGGCCATGCGCGAGCAAAGCATACCCCAAGGTACGTGCGTGTGTACGCCTCGTTTCCCTATTGCTTTTCGGCAATGCGCGAGCAAAGCGTACCCCAAGGTACGTGCGTGTGTACGCCTCGTTTCCCTATTGCTTTTCGGCCATGCGCGAGCAAAGCGTACCCCAAGGTACGTGCGTGTGTACGCCTCGTTTCCCTATTGCTTTTCGGCCATGCGCGAGCAAAGCGTACCCCAAGGTACATGCGTGTGTACGCCTCGTTTCCCTATTGCATTTCAGCCATACGCGAGCAAAGCGTACCCCAATGGTACGTGCGTGTGTACGCCTCGTTTCTCTATTGCATTTCAGCCATACGCGAGCAAAGCGTACCCCAATGGTACGTGCGTGTGTACGCCTCGTTTCCCTATTGCATTTCAGCCATACGCGAGCAAAGCGTACCCCAAGGTAGGTGCGTGTGTACGCCTCATTTCCCTATTGCATTTCAGCCATACGCGAGCAAAGCGTACCCCAATGGTACGTGCGTGTGTACGCCTCGTTTCTCTATTGCATTTCAGCCATACGCGAGCAAAGCGTACCCCAATGGTACGTGCGTGTGTACGCCTCGTTACACCATTGGATGGGTTGCATTAGCAACAGCAATGTCACCGTACTTGTGTGGGTATTTGAATAAATACATAGGGAACATCTAGGGGAACAGTGGACTGATCAAAATGCAACCAGGTTGTCATGGATACAGAGTTTTGTGAGCCTCCTACAGGTGTTCTAGAAAATTCAGTTGGGCAAAAGTATACAATGTTGCAAAAGTTATTGTTCAGCTCAGGCTCAGTTTTCAAACCATGCATATGTGTGTAATGGCCTTATGTGTGATGTGATTGGATGGAACATAGGATGCTAACTATGGTGGCCTATCACACACTACTCCTTGGACTCACAGACCCTCTGCAGCACAGATATAAGGAAGCATGTGGCTGTGGGAGGGCACTTGCCTGCACAACATTGGTGTGGTAACCACAGCTGCTGTCTCTGAATCCTCTGGACCCTGATTAGCTGAGCATGGAGAGGGCACCTGCATTCACTGATGCTGAGAACAAGGTCCTGCTGGATGCCCTCCTGCCCAACTACAGCAAGCTGTATGGGAGACCAGAGGATCAGGTGAGTGATTGGTGCAATACCTTGGAGTGTGCACCTGTTGTGTGTGTGACATAATGCCCACTGTGTATGTATGGTGTATAGATGCAATGTTGTTGGGAGTGAATGCCAGGGTGTACAGTCTTGTGTAAAGAGGGTTATTTCTTGTAGTGGGGTGTGTGACAGCGTGTCACAGGCTGCAGTGCACCCAGATGTAGCATACATTGCTCTGTGATTGCTATGCTCTAAGAGTGTTTTGCCCATGTCATGTCATCTGTAGTCTTTCAATGGCATGTAATGCAGCAGTGTTTGCTCACAGGCCACATACTCCAGGACAATGATGCTAATGTGTGGAGCCTACGATGCCCTGTTGTCATCAAGTCTTTTGTGCACATATGTGTGTCTTTTGAACATGGACCAGGTGTACTGATGCTCTTTAACTTTACATTTGTGACAGGTATCTGCCTATGAGAAGGGTGAAATCTGGCTGGACATCGCCAGGGCTGTCAGGAGTGAGGGGGGCCTCGCAGGAGGCTCAGGAACATCAAGAAGAGGTGGCAGGACATCCGGTGCTGGACCCGCCGCATCGCCAGAGTCCAGCTGCATCTGGAAGCTCCACGCCGGCATGGCGGCACCCGCCACCTCACCCCCAACATGCTCCGGGTCCTGGAAGTGGTGTTCCCAGACCTCCATAGGCAGTTGCAGGAGGGACAGCAGCAAGTAGGGGGTAGGTACATGTCTGTTTGTTGTCATGTGTGTCACATGCTCCCTGCAGTGCTTCATGGCATGTTCACACTCCCATAGTTTGAGTGGTGTGGTCAGATAGGCACTCCATGCTTTGGCATTAGAATGTCCCAGGTTCTGCAGCTGCTTCTTTGCATGCCTTGCCCTACTCCACATTTGCCCTGCGCTTTGGCTGATGTGTATTTTTCACATGTACTCCTATGGTGCAATGTCTCAGTATGCATCTTCCTTTGCACATCATTATGTTTGAGGTGGGTCTGTGACACCAGTTGGTACATTACATGTAGCACCACATGTTCACAGTGTCTGCCATTCTTCATATTTTTGCACTGATCTTGAGTCTTAACATGTGTTTTCTGCACGAGTCTGCCTCAATGGCCTTGGACCATGGTACTCTTTCAAATTGTAATGTGTTGGATACAGGTGCACAATGTACATGTGCAATATTTTGGCATTATGCATACTCACACTGGGCAGTGCGTGTGTGCATATGCGCCAAATATGTATAATGTTGTTTCTAACTAATAATGATGGTCAGCCACACAATGAGGCTTTGGGTGTCAACAGCTGTGATGCCAGTGTGAGGTGATGTTACACTTGGTTCAGGTCCCAGGATGGCATAACATTTCAGTACAGGCAGCACTTTTCCCATGTGGCACAAGGTCTAAGCAATTCCAACATGTCCTGTTCTGGGTTTGGGTGGCAGGGTGGGAAAATGAGCAGGGATGCATAATCAGCTATCCTGTTGCCAGGCAGTGGATCATCATTGTGTATCTCATACTAGTTTTTAGCTTACGTTTTGCTTGTATCCTACTGTACATTGAGCGTTGTTTCTCTCCCAATTGGCCACAAGTAGACTTTGATTTGTGCAGAGTTCTGTGTAATGTGCCTCATGATGCATGCCATGTTTCGAAATGAGCCATAATGTATTGTAGCTGATATGTCTGATGTGTACAAGTGACTGATATGTTATTGTTGTTCTCCTTGCCCACAGCATCATCATCTGAATCTGGAGGAGACACAGGCGCGGACCAGGCCGAGGGACCCAGCGACAGTGCCACCTGCTTTGAGGTGTCAGAGGGAGGCAGTGGCACGGAGGGTGAGGAGAGTCTGCAGGCCGGACGACATGTGACTGACACATCTTACCATGCCGACGACTCCGAGTCAGACTCTCAGGAGGGGGTGGAATATGCAGCAATGGTAACATCTTCTTCGGCTGCCCTCCCCTCCTCCAGCACCATCTCCACCCTCCCAGTCGTTAGTGTTCCTAGGGTCCGTGCTAGCCCCCGTGTCTCCTTTGTTCCCGACACCGCAGCCCCTGCCCCTGTGTCCCTTGCTGCCCTCAGTGCTGAGACTGTGGACCTACTCCGGCAGATTGCAGTAGGTCAGACATCCATGCTGACTGTCCTCCATGGACATACACAACTGCTTACACAGGTGGTGTCGTTCATGGAGAGCATGTCATCAGCCATGTCTGATCTACGTCGGAGTGTGGCTGCCATGGAGTCAGCACTGACGGCAGCTGTGTACACCCAGCAGCATCTGTCCCCCCCCATCCTTCAGACCCATCCACCTCTGCCTCTCACATACCTACACATCATACACGCACACGCCACAGGTCAGACACACCAAGCGCACACACACAGCATAAGAAGCTCAAAGCTCCACGCACCCATTCTCAAGGGGAAGTAGGCACACCCACAGGGAGAGGGGAGACACCTCACACAAGCATCCACACACCCAGTAGAACTGACTCACAGCCCTGTACCTCCACCCCCAATGTGTCCCCGGGTTCAGGTGGTAGTTTTTCCGCACTGGCTGAGGTGTGCAGCCAGGTCTTTAAAGCTACTTTCGGCGATGACCCAGCCAGTGTGGATGAATCCACTACACCTGCACCCACTCGACCTGTCCTTCCCTCTCCTGTCCATGCGGTGCCGGAGGATTCCACAGATGGTGCCCCCCATAGTCACCACAGCGGATTAAACGCCATGTGCAGGCAGGTTTAGGTGTGATGACACCCATGGAGGCACAAACTGTTGCAGAGACTTTTTTGGACTGGCCATTGGCCTTTAATGAGCGAGGACTCTTATTTGCTTTGCTATTTTAGCACCAGCTGAATAAAGCTATTTGTTTCCTTTTCAGAACTTTTGTTTGTGTGATAATGTCTGTGACTGCTGTGTGCCTGGGAGCTGATGTGATGTTAGAATATAAGTATGATGACATGTGTCACTCTCCTGATGGTAATGTGGTTATCAATGGTAGGTTTGTGATGTAAAGGTTGGCCACTGGTGGGCAGTGGGGGGGGTCTCAGCCACCCACTCTGATGTTGGGCACTGGTGGGCAGTGGGGGGGGGGGTTAGCCATACACATACTCTGATGCTGGGCACTGGTGGGCAGTGGGGGGTCTCAGCCACCCACTCTGATGTTGGGCACTGGTGGGCAGTGGGGGGGTGTTAGCCATACACACACTCTGATGCTGGGCACTGGTGGGCAGAGGGGGGGGGTTAGCCATACACACACTCTGATGCTGGGCACTGGTGGGCAGTGGGGGGGTTAGCCATACACACACTCTGATGCTGGGCACTGGTGGGCAGTGGGGGGGGTTAGCCATACACACACTCTGATGCTGGGCACTGGTGGGCAGTGGGGGGGTTAGCCATACACACACTCTGATGCTGGGCACTGGTGGGCAGTGGGGGGGTCTCAGCCACCCACTCTGATGTTGGGCACTGGTGGGCAGTGGGGGGGTGTTAGCCATACACACACTCTGATGCTGGGCACTGGTGGGCAGTGGGGGGGGGGTTTAGCCATACACACACTCTGATGCTGAGCACTGGTGGGCAGTGGGGGGGGTTAGCCATACACACACTCTGATGCTGGGCACTGGTGGGCAGTGGGGGGGGGTTAGCCATACACACACTCTGATGCTGAGCACTGGTGGGCAGTGGGTTAGCCATACACACACTCTGATGCTGGGCACTGGTGGGCAGTGGGGGGGCTCTCAGCCACCCACTCTGATGTTGGGCACTGGTGGGCAGTGGGGGGGTGTTAGCAATACACACACTCTGATGCTGAGCACTGGTGGGCAGTGGGGGGTTAGCCATGCACACACTCTGATGCTGGGCACTGGTGGGCAGTGGGGGGTCTTAGCCACCCACTCTGATGTTGGGCACTGGTGGGCAGTGGGGGGGGTTAGCCATACACACACTCTGATGCTGAGCACTGGTGGGCAGTGGGGGGGGGGGTTAGCCATACACACACTCTGATGCTGGGCACTGGTGGGCAGTGGGGGGGGTCTTAGCCACCCACTCTGATGTTGGGCACTGGTGGGCAGTGGGGGTGGTTAGCCATACACACACTCTGATGCTGGGCACTGGTGGGCAGTGGGGGGGTTTCAGCCACCCACTCTGATTTTGGGCACTGGTGGGCAGTGGGGGGGTGTTAGCCATACACACACTCTGATGCTGGGCACTGGTGGGCAGGGGGGGTTAGCCATACACACACTCTGATGTTGGGAACTGTTCGGCAGTGGGGGGGGTTAGCCATACACACACTCTGATGCTGGGCACTGGTGGGCAGTGGGGGGGTCTCAGCCACCCACTCTGATGTTGGGCACTGGTGGGCAGTGGGGGGGTGTTAGCCATACACACACTCTGATGCTGGGCACTGGTGGGCAGTGGGGGGGGGGGGGGTTAGCCATACACACACTCTGATGCTGAGCACTGGTGGGCAGTGGGGGGGTGTTAGCCATACACACACTCTGATGCTGGGCACTGGTGGGCAGTGGGGGGGGCGTTAGCCATACACACACTCTGATGCTGGGCACTGGTGGGCAGGGGGGGTCTCAGACACACACTCTGATACTTACACATACAATTACTTAGCAGACGTATGTTCCACACGTCTATTACACTGGTGAAGTGCGGTGACGTACGTCGATGATGTACATGCGGCACGTATTACACTGGTGTTGTGCGGTGACGTACCGTACCCCGTGGACGATGACGTAGGTGCGGTACGTCTCCGTATTGCACTGGTGTTGTGCGGTGACGTACCGTACCCCGAGGTCGATGACGTAGGTGCGGTACGTCTCCGTATTGCACTGGTGTTGTGCGGTGACGTACCGTACCCCGAGGTCGATGACGTAGGTGCGGTATGTCTCCGTATTGCACTGGTGTTGTGCGGTGACGTACCGTACCCCGAGATCGATGACGTACATGCGGCACGTATTCCACTGGTGTTATGCGGTGACGTACCATACCCCGAGGTCGATGACGTAGGTGCGGTACGTCTCCGTATTGCACTGGTGTTGTGCGGTGACGTACCGTACCCCGAGATCAATGACGTAGGTGCGGTACGTCTCCGTATTGCACTGGTGTTGTGCGGTGACGTACCGTACCCCGAGGTCGATGACGTAGGTGCGGTACGTCTCCGTATTGCACTGGTGTTGTGCGGTGACGTACCGTACCCCGAGATCGATGACGTACTTGCGGCACGTATTCCACTGGTGTTGTGCGGTGACGTACCGTACCCCGAGGTCGATGACGTAGGTGCGGTACGTCTCCGTATTGCACTGGTGTTGTGCGGTGACGTACCGTACCCCGTGGCCGATGACGTACATGCGGCACGTATTCCACTGGTGTTGTGCGGTGACGTACCGTACCCCGAGGTCGATGACGTAGGTGCGGTACGTCTCCGTATTGCACTGGTGTTGTGCGGTGACGTACCATACCCCGAGATCGATGACGTACATGCGGCACGTATTCCACTGGTGTTGTGCGGTGACGTACCGTACCCCGAGGTCGATGACGTAGGTGCGGTACGTCTCCGTATTGCACTGGTGTTGTGCGGTGACGTACCGTACCCCGAGGTCGATGACGTAGGTGCGGTACGTCTCCGTATTGCACTGGTGTTGTGCGGTGACGTACCGTACCCCGAGATCGATGACGTACATGCGGCACGTATTCCACTGGTGTTGTGCGGTGACGTACCGTACCCCGAGGTCGATGACGTAGGTGCGGTACGTCTCCGTATTGCACTGGTGGTGTGCGGTGACGTACCGTACCCCGAGATCGATGACGTACATGCGGCACGTATTCCACTGGTGTTGTGCGGTGACGTACCGTACCCCGAGGTCGATGACGTAGGTGCGGTACGTCTCCGTATTGCACTGGTGTTGTGCGGTGACGTACCGTACCCCGAGGTCAATGACGTAGGTGCGGTACGTATTCCACTGGTGTGTGTGGTGACGTACCGTACCCCGAGGTCGATGACGTAGGTGCGGTACGTCTCCGAATTCCACTGGTGTTGTGCGGGAGTGTGTGGCGCAACATACCCAGACATTACAGTCGTGCAATGGAGATGTGCGCGTGTGGCAACACGTACAGGTATGTTGAAGTTCGTTGTACTCACCTTCTGCGCCGTCGTCGGTTTCTAAGTACGAGGTGGTGGCCGTACAGGATAGGGATGAGACGGACGATGGCGTTCATGTCCTGAGTGCGGTTCGTGCAGGAGTGTGGTTTTACGGTAGTTTAGAGCTCTCGTAGAATAAGAGCCGTACGGAGTGTGTTCTACACGTATCGTACTTCCTGGTTCGGGAGACGCGGTCTTTTTACGTCCGAACGTTGCGTGTAATGTCAGCCGACTGCAAATCGTATGGACTTTCGATTCGGACGGCGTTTTTTCCGAGCCGTACGGAGTGATGCTTTAGATTGTGATCGTACTTGCAGATTTGTACGTGGACGCCTACAGGTACGATTCGTACGGGGAAAAACGCTCCCAAACGCTATTCGGAGCGCTTTTTCACGGATCGGAATCGACGCCTAAGGGGGTCATTGGGATGACGGGCGGACTTTGTCCACCCGCCATCCTGTCGGAATTCGGGACCGTCCGCGGGGGTCTCGTGGGGGGTATTAGGATGTGCCCGCCACAGTGGCGGGCACATACTGCATTTTTAGCATTGTGGCGGGCGGTGCTCTCTGCACCGCCCACCACAATGCTAAAAATGCATTTCAGCATTTGCATTAACAAAGCGGCAGGCACCGCGCCGTACCCCCCGTGTGCACCCCCCACCTATGCTTCACTCTGGGGGCCCGCAGGGGGCCCCCAAAGTGAAGACGGCATGCCGTTCCGTAAACACAACTATCATAATATGGCTGGCGGTGTCTGATAGATACCGCCACCATATTAAACCTTTTCTGCCCCAGCCGCAAGGTGACCGGGGCGGAAAAGTGGCGGACGGTCTTTCCGACCGCCGAGGTCCCCCCGCCATACTAATATGGCGGGGGGAAACGAGTGTGGATGTCGGGCTGATTGCCCTCACCAGGCTGGTGGTGGCTACCGCCAGCCTGGCGGGGGCAATCAGCCCGACATCATAATGGGCCCCAAACTGTTTTGCATTTTTTTCTACAGTCACTGGAGCGTTGTGATCAAGATTGGATGCAAGAAAGAGCTGCGTTTGGATAAGAAAATGTACTTTACTATTTTATATATATTGATGACTATATTTAGTGGAATTGTGGTGCAGGGCTTCAAGTTAGCTTACTTCGCTGCCCTGCGTTACAGTGTAAGGGCAGGAATGCACTGTA
The DNA here is from genome assembly GCF_964261635.1 of Lissotriton helveticus. Lineage (NCBI taxonomy): Eukaryota > Metazoa > Chordata > Amphibia > Caudata > Salamandridae > Lissotriton > Lissotriton helveticus. Next base: position 871,287,598 of record NC_136061.1, on the reverse strand, counting down.
TGTATCGAATAAGTGCATTCCTGTCCCATCCCCCTATGCTAGATGTATGATGATACAACGCATGCTTTTACAACGCATGCCTTTACAACACATTTTTTACAACGCAAAACCTATTACAACACATTTTTTAACAACACATACCATTACAACGCAATATATATAGAAATAATTAAAAGTGCCATTACAACGCAAAACAATACTACGCATACCTTTATAACGCAAAAAAGTATATAGTTTTAATTAAATTTGTAAAATAACTCCTGGCATGGGATGCAGGGAAAATAGAGGTTTTGGGTGGGTAAGTGTGTTAAAATTTGGTACGCAACTGAGCACATAATTTTTAAAAAACTGGACTAATTTTTCGGAATTAATACTCAGGTATTATCACAATACAACATTTTTAAATCTAAAAACAGAAACTTGTTTATAAATATAATAAATACATCTACAATCATTGAAAAACATAATCAACGAAGAAAAGAAACGAAATAGCTAAAAGCGATCCAGCATTTTATGAGGTTTGCTCAAACACAAGTCCTACGACAGTTTTCATGACAAGAAATAGAGCCTCCAGCAAACAAAATGGAGGTGTAAACACTGACGTACCCAATAAACAGGACCTTTATTAAAGATAATAACGTTGTCACATAAAATGAACCCCAAAAAACAAGATTCAAAATGAATATTTTTTACGAAAATAAAGGTGAGACACAAAAAAGGTATAAATAATGGTTGTCCACCATTTTGAATTCAGTGGTCATCTGATTACCAGTGAGAGCACACGCTTTTAATGCTGCCTCTCACTCTCCAACAGAAACTAACTTAGTGGCATAGCATTTCAACCATTCTCAACAAGCAAGTAAGTATAATACATTGCTAATTAAATAATAACTTTAATTATTAAACCATAAAAAGTGAATGTAATGAATATATACTATTTTTCAGTTCTTTGCAAACTTGACAAACATTTATCCAAGGAGCGGAATATTTGAAATCGATTACTAAACTTGAAAGAAAGCAAATTAAGTAAATACATTTTAAAGTGGTTTTGGTTCCCAAAATGAAAATTAGTTTACATTTGAAATGTTGAAATGAATCAGAGTCGAATGATAATAAAAAAAGGTGTTTCATATTAATTTACCGAAAAAAGAATAATCAAAAATAATATTCACCTCATAATTTGTTTTTAAAAAAGCTAATTCTTATGATTTCTACTAAATTCCAGGACACAGAAAATATTTCTGACCATATCAAAATTAAATTGAAACAATAAACTAAACCAATATCAAAGAAGGACATCTCTGTTCAAGGTAAATACATTAATAATAAACAATAATGAAGCAATGTGAAAAACTTGAAAAATAAAATCGTGTACATTTCTGCATCTGTTTCTTCACTGATTTCTCTATGTTTTAAAAAAAATGTTTTTAAACTGTTTGCTGTCAGAATAACATTTTTATATAATGTAATGACCTGTTACCTTGAAATATTGCAATATTTTTAAACCTATAAATAGGGATTTAATAAATCAAAATTAATATTCTATACATATTATATCCTATAACAGATAACAACATTTACAACAGAGCTCTATCAACGAAGAAAAAACACCAGCTTTAGAACACCTTCTAAAGAAAATCACCAGCATCTTCACTACATCCCAAAAAATACTAAAGGTAATTATTTTACATAAAAGTAAAGAAATGTAAATAAACCCCCTTTTCTCCATATAGACCAACATAGCAAAACCACAATATAAATTAAGCATGGGCGGCAAATCCGTTACGTCCGCGGATTTTTCGGATTTTTGGTGAATACGCAATCCGTGTATTTTACGTATTTTACAAAAAATCCGAAAAAATCCGCGGATGTAACGGGTTCAAAAGTTGAACCCCCACCCACTCATGTAATGGCGCCAGCAAGCTGCCAGCGCCGTTGTAAAATAGTTACAAAGTTAGCTTGCACAGGAACCACTAGATAAAACGAAGCAGGTGCTGCTTTATTTTATCTAAGTGCTTCCTGTGCAAGCTAACTTTGTAACTATTGTACAACGGCGCTGGCAGCTTGCTGGCGCCATTGTAAACACACACATGGTCGCTGGAACTAGTTGAAGCTCAAATGCAGTGACTCATTCATCAGCCCAGAAACAATCGAGAGTGTCGTCGAGGCTGGGCAATGTGCCTTCTTTACCACATCTACCGTCGAAAGTCAGCTGTGATGCTGGATAGAGGCCTTTGCATCCTTGACTTTCACGAGCACAATCCCTGTGCTGTTCCTGTGACCTGGAGTCTCTGTATCTTCATCTGCTGCTCTGATCGGCCTCTGACCTTTTATACACACAAGAGGCATGTGCAGCACAATCCCTGTGCTGTTCCTGTGACCAGGAGTCTCTGTATCTTCATCTGCTGCTCTGATCGGCCTCTGACCTTTTATACACACAAGAGGCATGTGCACTCGCATGGAAGCCCCGTCCGTTTGGCCATGAGTAGGCACATTGTGTTCGCACGGGTTTCTGCACGTTCGCGAGCGTTTTGTACAATAAAACCCTTGCGAACTTGCAGAAACCCGTGCGAACACGCCAAAAAAAAAATACGCTAGGATCCGCGGATTTTGCGTATTGTCGCAATCCGCAAATACGCAAATCCACAGATCCGAGGATTGCCAATACGCAAAATCCGCTCATGCTTAATATAAATGTAACAAAAAATATCTTATTATCTTACAGCACAAAAGTTTGAAAAGTCAACGAACCAACAAGCAGAGCAACCTAATCCATTGTAACGAACAAGCAACCAACCAAAAAGGTGAAAAAAACTTGAACAAATTTTTCAATGGATTATTCCATCAACAGGAAGAATTTTTGCAAGGACAGAATTACACAACCAAGGAGACATTGGAGGTGTGTGCAATACTACTCAACCCATTGCACAGGCAGCGTGGTTACTCTGGGCAACACTGTTGTAACAATAACAGAGCATAACTACTCTGCCTCTGCAATGGAGATTGAGGTGAGAGAAACAATAAATGAAATGAAAGATATTGCAATTACCTCCAATGACTCCTCTGTTTCCATTTTGTGGGAGGTTGCCCAGCATGTCCCTAGTCATGTTGCTAGCAGTATGCCCATCATACCCAATCTGAGATTAATTATACAACGCAAAAAACAGCCAATTAACCCTCAAAGAACTAGACCTCAAACATACTATCATAATCTTATTCCTCCTGAACTCTCTGTTTCTTTATCTAACAAACCTTTCGTACTGCACAACAACAAAAACCCTCAAAAATGAATAATTATCTTTAGCACACCCCGTAATTTAGCAAAGTTAGAGAATAGCTATGATGGATGGGACTTTTAAAGGCATGCCCCATCCTTTCACCCAAATATACACTATTCATGCTAAAATTAGCAATACAGTAATCCCCTTAGTATACAGCTAGCTACCTGATAAACAATCCACAACTTACACTGAACTTTTAACAGTGTTAAAATCCAAAACATCAAACAAAAGTCCTAGGAAAATTATTATTGATTTTGAATTCACAATGATAAATGTTATCACTAAAACGTACTCGGATACCCAAATTCAAGGATGTTTTTTCCATTTTTCCCAGGCATTTGGCGCAAGATATAAAAAACATCCTTAGTTGTGGATTACGTATCAGAAAGCAAACTGCAATTCTAATTAAAAAAACTAACAGCACTTTGCTTTGTTCCTCCTGATAGTGTAGACGAATACTACACTGCATATACAGATTCAGACTTTTTTACATCAAAGAAGAAAGATTGGCACCCTTACTAAATTATTTTGAAGACACATGGATTGGGCATCTAAGGTGGTCGGGTCGCAGGAGAAAGCCACGTTTCCATGTGGAGTGGTGGAACTGCTACTCGAGCTGCTTAGAAGGAGGAGCAAAGACAAACAATGCCATAGAGGGATGGCACAACTCCTTCAACCACACAATTAGCAAACCTCACCTCAACTTTTATAATTTTTTGGAAACTTTGAGGGAAGAGCAAAGTTTCCAAGAAATGAAAATGTCCCAAGCATTAACAGGTAGTCTAAACCCATGCATTTCTAAAAGATCAAAAGAAATGTCTGATAGACTATTGGGTGCATTACAACAATTTTCATTGTGTGTGGCTTCCGACCACCTGGATAATGTTGCGCACATTCTACATTACTAACTCAACCTACTCTATTACTTTCCCGTTTTGCCCTAAATTATAAAAATTCACTTTTAAATTGGTATTTTTCAAAACATTTTAAAAAAAAGTTAAAGTTGGGTCACCTTACCTTAGATGTCTTCATTTTTCTTTACTTTTCTTTAACAATTTATTCCATAACCATGTTTTCCAAGCTTTTTTTCTTTTCCAAATTAAAAACCACATGACGAAAACCCATTTGGAAAATCTTCTTTTATTAAATCATATTCCAAAAAGATAACCATTCCAATTAATTGATACTCCATTCCAAAAATGAATCCTTTCAAAAATGATCGATATACAAAAAAAATTCCCCAAAATATTTCTTCTCCAAATCCAAATTTTCACGAATCCCAAAAAAACGATATAACAATCCATCTTCTTTGTTCGAAAAGAAATCCAAACCTTTGATATCCTCGAATCCAAAATCCTAAAAAATCAATCTGGTTTCCCAAGAATAAATCCATTCTTCTAAAATCGATCTTCTTCTTTCTCCGGTCTTTTGAAAACAAAATCTTTTTGCTTTTTTTTCAATCAAAGTTCAGTTTTTACAGTTAAATAAACTTAGTAAATACAAATTTCAAACACTTTTTTCAAACATCAAATCACACGTGACCCGACGTGGGCATACACTAACAACTAGTTCAGGGACATGCTAAAAACATACCAACTATACATATAATAAACCTATCTAAACCTCCCTCTTCTCTCCTTGGAATAAATGTCACTCACACCATCATTCACAATTGTATAAAGTTTTTAATGTTTCTTACTTGAGCGCAGGTCTCCTTGCTTCTGCTCTGTCCGGTGACGCTCCTCAAAATGGCTGCCTTCTTGATTCACGTATATGAGTAAACGTCATCTGGAGTTACAAAAAAAGAAAACGGACAATTAATTTACTATTTATTTTTAATATTAATTTATTTTCAAAACCAATGTTATTTATAAATGAAGTTTACCTATATGGTACTTAAATATTTTTTAATTTATAAAAATGATGTAAATTGAAAATAAAGTATTTTAATAAATAAACTAAATTATACATTCTTGCATTGTAACTATTCTTTTTATAAATATAACATTGAAAATCTACTAGTAATTTTTAATATATTTATTATAGTATTAAAAATCATGCTTACCTTAAGGTACTCCATTAGGCTTCTTTTCCCTCCCGCGTTACTCATAAAATGACTTCAAATAAGAGAGACGCGGCAATCACCTAGACATCTATGGAAATAAGAGAAGGACATTTCTTTACATTGTAATCAATGTAAAAGCGTGGGAACTTTTTTTAAAACATTTTTTTAAGTAATTAATAAATATCTTTTATTTTTTTTAACATAAATTATAAGATTTTTTTAAAATTCATTTTACAAGTTTTTACATTTAAAAAAATATATATATATTTTTTTATAAATGAAAGTTATTTATTTATTTACTCTTAGGAGTATTAATTACTATTCTAAATCCAGGGAGTGTGTAATATTAGGTTAAGTGTTGGATAGTTTAGGGGTTAACATTACTATTCTTACTCCACGGTGATGTAATAGTAGGATAAGTGTTGGATAGTGTAGGAGTTAACATTCATATTCTAACTCCAGGGGGGTGTAATGGTTGGGTAAGTGTTGGAAAGTGTAGGGGTTAAAATTACTATTCTAACTCCAGGCAGGTGTAATAGTAGGGTAAGTGTTGGTTAGTGTAAGGTTTAATATTACTTTTCTTACTCCAGGGGGGTATAATAGTAGGGTAAGTGTTGGATAGTGTAGGGGTTAAAATTACTATTCTTACTCCTGTGGGGTGTAATAGTAGGGTAAGTCTTTGATAGTGTAGGGGTTAAAATTACTATTCTAACTCCAGGGGGGTGTAATAGTAGGGTAAGTGTTGGTTAGTGTAGGGGTTAAAATTACTATTCATACCCCAGGGGGGTGTAATAGTAGGGTAAGCCTTGGATAGTATAGGGGTTAAAATTACTATTCTAACTCCAGGGGGTGTAATAGTAGGGTAAGTGTTGGATAGTGTAGGGGTTAAAATTACTATTCTTACTCTAGGGGGGTGTAATAGTAGGGTAAGTCTTGGTTAGTGTAGGGGTTAAAATTACTATTCGTACTCCATGGGGGTGTAATAGTGGGAAAAGTGTTGGCTAGTGTAGGGGTTAAAATTACTATTCTTATTCCTGTGGGTGTAATAGTAGGGTAAATCTTGCATAGTGTAGGGGTTAACATTTCTATTCTTACTCCAGGGGGTGTAATAGTAGGGTAAGTGTTGGAAAGTGTAGGGGTTAACGTTACTATTTTTACTCCACAGGGATGTAATAGTATGTTAAGTGTTGGATAGTGTAGGGGTTAACATTAGTATTTAAAATCCAGGGGGGGTGTAATAGTTGGGTAAATGTTGGTTAATGTAGGGGTTACAATTTCTATTCTAACTCCAGGGGGGTTAATAGTAGGGTAAGTCTTGGATAGCGTAGGGGTTTAAAATTACTATTTTTACTCCGGGGATATAATAGTAGGCTAAGTGTTGGATTTTGTAGGGGTTAAAATTACTATTCTTATTCCTGTGGGGTGTATTAGTAGGGTAAGTCTTGGATAGTGTACGGGTTAAAATTACTATTTTAACTCGAGGGGGGTGTAATAGTAGGGTAAGTGTTGAATAGTGTAGGGGTTAAAATTACTATTCTAACTCCAGGGGGTTGTTAGTAGGGTAAGTGTTGGAGAGTGTAGGGGTTACAATTACTATTCTTACTACAGGGAGGTGTAAAAGTAGGGTAAGTATTGGTTTGTGTCGGGGTTAAAATTACTATTCTTATTCTAGGGGGGTGTAACAATAGGGTAAGTCTTGATTAGTGTAGGGGTTAAAATTACTATTCTTACTCCATGGGGGTGTAATAGTAGGAAAAGTGTTGGCTAGTGTAGGGGTTATAATTACTATTCTTTTTCCTGGGGGTGTAATAGTAGGGCAAGTCTTGCATAGTGTAGGGGTTAAAATGTCTACTCTTACTCCAGGGGGTGTAATGGTAGGGTAAGTTTGGATAGTGTAGGTGTTAAAATTACAATTCTTACTCCGGAGGGATGTAATAGTATGTTAAGTGTTGGATAGTGTAGGGGTTAAAATTAGTATTCTAAATCCAGGGCGGTATAATAGTAGGGTAAGTGTTGGTTAAAGTAGGGGTTACAATTTCTATTCTAACTCCAGGGGGGGGTAATAGTAGGGTAAGTCTTGGATAGCGTAGGGGTTAAAATTACTATTCTAACTCCTGGGGGTGTAATAGTAGGGTAAGTGTAGGGGTTCAAACTGCTATTCTTACTCCAGGGGGGTGTAATAGTAGGGTGAGTGTTTGATACTGTAGGGGGTTAAAATGACTATTCTTACTCCAGGGGGATGTAATAGTAGGGTAACTGTTGGATAGTGTAGGGGTTAAAATTACTATTCTAACTTCTCCAGGGGGTGTAATAGTAGGGTAAGTATTGGTTAGTGTAGGGGTTAAAACTACTCTTCTTACTCCATGAGGGTGTAATAGTAGGGTAAGTGTTGGATTGAATAGGGATTATAATTACTATTCTTGCTCAAGAGGGGTGTAAGAGTAGGGTAAGTGTTGGATAGTGTAGGGGTTAAAATTAATATTCTTAATCCAGGGGATGTAATAGTATGTTAAGTTTTGGACAGTGTAGGGGTTAAAATTACTATTCTAAATCCAGGGGGTGTAATAGTTGGGTAAGTGTTGGATAGTGCAAGGGTTAAAATAACTTATCTAACGCCAGGGGTGTGTAATAGTAGGGTAATTGTTGGTTAGAGTAAGGGTTAATATATCTATTCTTACTCCAGGGGGTGTAATAGTAGGGTAAGTGTTTGTTAGTGTAGGGGTTAAAATTACTATTCTTACTCCAGGGGGGTGTGATAGTAGGGTAAGTCTTGGATTGTGTGGGGGTTAAAATTACTATACTAACTCCAGGGTGGTGTAATAGTAGGGTAAGTGTTGGATAGTGTAGGGGTTAAAATTACTATTGTAACTCCAGGTGATTTAATTGAAGGGTGTATTGGTTAGTGTAGGGGTTAAAAGTACTATTCTTACTCCAGGGGGGTGTAATCGTAGGGTAAGTCTTGGATAGTGTAGGGTTTAAAATTACTATTCTTACTCCAGGGGGGTGTAACAGTAGAGAAGTCTTGGATAGTGTAGGGGTTAAAATTACTATTCTTACTCCAGGGGGGTATAATAGTAGGGTACGTGTTTGATAGTGTAGGGGTTACACTTACTATTCTTACTCCAGGGGGGTGTTATAGTGGGTAAGTGTTGGTTAGTGTAAGGGTTAATATTACTATACTTACTGCAGGGGGTATAATAGTAGGGTACGTGTTGGATAGTGTAGGGGTTAAAATTCCTATTCTTACTCCATGGGGGTGTAATAGTAGGGTAAGTCTTGGATAGTGTAGGGGTTAAAAGTACTATTCTTACTCCAGGGGGGTGTAATAGTAGGGTAAGTCTTGGATAGTGTAGGGGTTAAAATCACTATTCTTACTCCAGGGGGTGTAACAGTAGGGAAGTCTTGGATAGTGTAGGGGTTAAAATTACTATTCTTACTCCAGGGGGGGTATAATAGTAGGGTACGTGTTTGATAGTGTAGGGTTTACAATTACTATTCTTACTCCAGGGGGGTGTAATAGTGGGTAAGTGTTGGTTAGTGTAAGGGTTAATATTACTATACTTACTCCAGGGGGTATAATAGTAGGGCACGTGTTGGATAGTGTAGGGGTTAAAATTACTATTCTTACTCCTTTTGGGTGTATTAGTAGGGTAAGTCTTGGATAGTGTACGGGTTAAAATTACTATTCTAACTCCAGGGGGTGTAATAGTAGGATAAGTGTTGGAAAGTATAGGGGTTAAAATTACTATTCTAACTCCAGGGGGGTGTAATAGTAGGGTAAGTGTTGGTTAGTGTAGGGGTTAAAGTCACTATTCTAACTCGAGGGGGGTTTAATAGTAGGGTAAGTGTTGGATAGTGTAGAGGTTAAAATTACTATTCTAACTCCAGGGGGGTGTTAGTATGGTAAGTGTTGGATAGTGTAGGGGTTACAATACTATTCTTACTCCAGGGAGGTGTAAAAGTAGGGTAAGTATTGGTTTGTGTCGGTGTTAAAAAAACTATTCTTACTCTAGGGGGATGTAACAGTAGGGTAAATCTTGGTAAGTGTAGGGGTTAAAATTACTATTCTTACTCCATGGGGGTGTAATAGTAGGAAAAGTGTTAGCTAGTGTAGGGGTTACAATTACTATTCTTATTCCTGGGGGTGTAATAGTAGGGTAAGTCTTGCATAGTGTAGGGGTTAAAATTTCCACTCTTACTCCAGAGGGTGTAATAGTAGGGTAAGTGTTGGATAGTGTAGGGGTTAAAATTAGTATTCTTACTCCGGATGGATGTAATAGTATGTTAAGTGTTGGATAGTGTAGGGGTTAAAATTAGTATTCTAAATCCAGGGGGGTATTATAGTAGGGTAAGTGTTGGTTAAAGTAGGGGTTACAATTTCTATTCTAACTCCAGGGGGGCGTAATAGTAGGGTAAGTCTTGGATAGCGTAGGGGTTAAAATTACTATTCTAACTCCAGGGGGGTGTAATAGTAGGGTAAGTGTAGGAGTTAAAATTAATATTCTCACTCCAGGGGGGTGGAATAGTAGGGTAAGTGTTGGATACTGTAGGGGGTTAAAATTACTATTCTTACTCCAGGGGGATGTAATAGTAGGGTAAGTGTTGGATAGTGTAGGGATTATAATTACTATTCTTACTCCATGAGGGTGTAATAGTAGGGTAAGTGTTGGATAGTATAGGTGTTAAAACTACTATTCTTACTCCAGGGGGGTGTAATATTAGGGTAAGTGTTGGATAGTGTAGGGATTATAATTACTATTCTTACTCCAGAGGGGTGTAATAGTAGGGTAAGTGTTGGATAGTGTAGGGGTTGAAATTAATATTCTTACTTCAGGGGATATAATAGTATGTTAAGTTTTGGATAGTGTAGGGGTTAAAATTACTACTCTAAATCCAGGGGTGTAATAGTAGGGTAAGTGTTGGATAGTGTAGGGGTTAAAATTACTATTCTAACTCCTCCAGGGGGTGTAATAGTAGGGTAAGTATTGGTTAGTGTAGGGGTTAACATTACTCTTCTTACTCCATGAGGGTGTAATAGTAGGGTAAGTGTTGGATAGTATAGGGGTTAAAACTACTATTCTTACTCCAGGGGGGTGTAATAGTAGGGTAAGTGTTGGATAGTGTAGGGATTATAATTACTGTTCTTACTCCAGAGGGGTATGATAGTAGGGTAAGTGTTGGATAGTGTAGGGGTTAAAATTCATATTCTTACTCCAGGGGATGTAATAGTATGTTAGGTTTTGGATAGTGTAGGGGTTAAAATTACTATTCTAAATCCAGGGGGTGTAATAGTAGGGTAAGTGTTGGATAGTGTAGGGGTTAAAATTTCTATTTTCACTCCAGGGGGGTGTAATAGTTGGGTAAGTGTTGGATAGTGCAAGGGTTAAAATTACTATTCTAAGGCCAGGGGTGTGTAATAGTAGGGTAATTGTTGGTTAGAGTAAGGTTTAATATATCTATTCTTACTCCAGTGGGTGTAACAGTAGGGTTTGATAGTGGAGGGGTTAAAATTACTATTCTTACTCCAGGGGGGTGTAATAGTAGGGTAAGTCTTGATATGTGTGGGCCTTAAAATTACTATTCTAACTCCAGGGTGGTGTAATAGTAGGGTAAGTGTTGGATAGTGTAGGGGTTAAAATTACTATTCTAACTCCAGGGGGTTTAATTGAAGGGTGTATTGGTTAGTGTAGGGGCTAACATTACTATTTTTACTACAGGGGTGTGTAATAGTAGGGTAAGTCTTGGATAGTGTAGGGGTTAAAATTACTATTCTTACTCCAGGCGGGTATAACAGTAGGGTACATGTTTCATAGTGTAGGGGTTACAATTACTATTCTTACTCCAGGGGGGTGCAATAGTGGGTAAGTGTTGGTTAGTGTAAGGGTTAATATTACTATTCTTACTCCAGGGGGTATAATAGTAGGGTAAGTGTTGGATAGTGTAGGGGTTAAAATTACTATTCTTACTCCTGTGGGGTGTAATAGTAGGGTAAGTCTTGGGTAGTGTAGGGGTTAAAATTACTATTCTAACTCCAGGGGGGTGTAATAGTAGGGTAAGTATTGGTTAGTGTAGGGTTAAAATTACTATTCTTACTCCGGGGGCGGGGAGGGGGGTAAAAGTAGGGTAAGCCTTGGATAGTGTAGGGGTAAAATTACTATTCTAACTCCAGGGGGTGTAATAGTAGGGTAAGTGTTGGATAGTGTAGGGGTTAACATTACTATTCTTACTCCAGGGGGTGTAAAAGTAGGGTAAGTATTGGTTTGAGTAGGGGTTAATATTACTATTCTTACTCCAGGGGGGTGTAATAGTAGGGTAGGTCTTGATTAGTGTAGGGGTTAAAATTACTATTCTTACTCCATGGGGGTGTAATGTCAGGAAAAGTGTTGGCTAGTGTAGGGGTTAAAATTACTATTCTTATTCCTGGGTGTGTAATAGTAGGGTAAGTCTTGCATAGTGTAGGGGTTAACATTTCTATTCTTACTCCAGGGGGTGTAATAGTAGGGTAAGTGTTGGTTAGTGTAGGGGTTAAAATTACTATTCTTACTCTGGGGGGGGGGTAATAGTAGGGTAAGCCTTGGATAGTGTAGGGGTTAAAATTACTATTCTAACTCCAGGGGGTGTAATAGTAGGGTAAGTGTTGGATAGTGTAGGGGTTAAAATTACTATTCTAACTCCAGAGGGTTTAATTGAAGGGTGTATTGGTAGTGTAGGGGCTAACATTACTATTTTTACTACAGGGGTGTGTAATAGTAGGGTAAGTCTTGGATAGTGTAGGGGTTAAAATTACTATTCTTACTCCAGGCGGGTATAACAGTAGGGTACATGTTTCATAGTGTAGGGGTTACAATTACTATTCATACTCCAGGGGGGTGTAATAGTGGGTAAGTGTTGGTTAGTGTAAGGGTTAATATTACTATTCTTACTCCAGGGGGTATAATAGTAGGGTAAGTGTTGGATAGTGTAGGGGTTAAAATTACTATTCTTACTCCTGTGGGGTGTAATAATAGGGTAAGTCTTGGGTAGTGTAGGGGTTAAAATTACTATTCTAACTCCAGGGGGGTGTAATAGTAGGGTAAGTGTTGGTTAGTGTAGGGGTTAAAATTACTATTCTTACTCCGGGGGCGGTGGGGGGGTAAAAGTAGGGTAAGCCTTGGATAGTGTAGGGGTTAAAATTACTATTCTAACTCCAGGGGTGTAATAGTAGGGTAAGTGTTGGATAGTGTAGGGGTTAAAATTACTATTCTAACTCCAGGGGGTTTAATTGAAGGGTGTATTGGTTAGTGTAGGGGCTAACATTACTATTTTTACTACAGGGGTGTGTAATAGTAGGGTAAGTCTTGGATAGTGTAGGGGTTAAAATTACTATTCTTACTCCAGGCGGGTATAACAGTAGGGTACATGTTTCATAGTGTAGGGGTTACAATTACTATTCTTACTCCAGGGGGGTGTAATAGTGGGTAAGTGTTGGTTAGTGTAAGGGTTAATATTACTATTCTTACTCCAGGGGGTATAATAGTAGGGTAAGTGTTGGATAGTGTAGGGGTTAAAATTACTATTCTTACTCCTGTGGGGTGTAATAGTAGGGTAAGTCTTGGGTAGTGTAGGGGTTAAAATTACTATTCTAACTCCAGGGGGGTGTAATAGTAGGGTAAGTGTTGGTTAGTGTAGGGGTTAAAATTACTATTCTTACTCCGGGGGCGGGGGGGGGGGGTAAAAGTAGGGTAAGCCTTGGATAGTGTAGGGGTTAAAATTACTATTCTAACTCCAGGGGGTGTAATAGTAGGGTAAGTGTTGGATAGTGTAGGGGTTAACATTACAATTCTTACTCCAGGGGGTGTAAAAGTAGGGTAAGTATTGGTTTGAGTAGTGGTTAATATTACTATTCTTACTCTAGGGGGGTGTAATAGTAGGGTAGGTCTTGATTAGTGTAGGGGTTAAAATTACTATTCTTACTCCATGGGGGTGTAATATCAGGAAAAGTGTTGGCAAGTGTAGGGGTTAAAATTACTATTCTTATTCCTGGGTGTGTAATAGTAGGGTAAGTCTTGCATAGTGTAGGGGTTAACATTTCTATTCTTACTCCAGGGGGTGTAATAGTAGGGTAAGTGTTGGTTAGTGTAGGGGTTAAAATTACTATTCTTACTCCGGGGGGGGGGGGGTAATAGTAGGGTAAGCCTTGGATAGTGTAGGGGTTAAAATTACTATTCTTACTCCAGGGGGTGTAAAAGTAGGGTAAGTATTGGTTTGAGTAGGGGTTAACATAACTATTCTTACTCTAGGGGGGTGTAATAGTAGGGTAGGTATTGATTAGTGTAGGGGTTAAAATTACTATTCTTACTCCATGGGGGTGTAATATTAGGAAAAGTGTTGGCTAGTGTAGGGGTTAAAATTACTATTCTTATTCCTGGGTGTGTAATAGTAGGGTAAGTCTTGCATAGTGTAGGGGTTAACATTTCTATTCTTACTCCAGGGGGTGTAATAGTAGGGTAAGTGTTGGAAAGTGTAGGGGTTAACATTACTATTCTTACTCCAGAGGGATATAATAGTATGTTAAGTGTTGGATAGTGTAGGGGTTAAAATTAGTATTCTAAATCCAGGGGGGTGTAATAGCAGGGTAAGTATTGGTTAAAGTAGGGGTTACAATTTATATTCTAACTCCAGGGCGTGTAATAGTAGGGTAAGTCTTGGATAGCTTAGAGGTTAAAATTACTATTCTTACTCCAAGGGGGTATAATAGTAGGGTAAGTGTTGGATAGTGTGGGGGTTAAAATTACTATTCTTACTCCTGTGGGGTGTAATAGTAGGGTAAGTCTTGGATAGTGTAGGGGTTAAATTACTATTCTAACTCCGGGGCGTGTAATAGTAGGGGAATTGTTGGAATGTGTAGGGGTTAAAATTACTATTCTTACTCCTGTGGGGTGTAATAGTAGGGTAAGTCTTGGATAGTGTAGGGGTTAAAATTACTATTCTAACTCCAGGGGGCTGTAATAGTAGGGTAAGCCTTGGATAGTGTAGGGGTCAAAATCACTATTCTAACTCCAGGGGGTGTAATAATAGGGTAAGTGTTGCATAGTGAAGGGGTTACAATTACTATTCTTACTCCAGGGGGGAGTAAAAGTAGGGTAAGTATTGGTTCATGTAGGGGTTCAAATTACTATTCTTACTCTAGGGTGGTGTAATAGTAGGGTAAGTCTTGGTTAGTGTAGGGGTTAAAATTACTATTCTTACTCCATGGGGGTGTAATAGTAGGAAAAGTGTTGGCTAGTGTTGGGGTTAAAATTACTATTCTTATTCCTGGGGGTGTAATAGTAGGGTAAGGCTTGCATAGTGTAGGGGTTAAAATGTCTACTCTTACTCCAGGGGGTGTAATAGTACGGTAAGTGTTGGATAGTGTAGGGGTTAAAATTACTATTCTTATTCCAGGGGGATGTAATAGTATGTTAAGTGTTCGATAGTGTAGGGGTTAAAATTAGTATTCTAAATCCAGGGGGTATAATAGTTGGGTAAGTGTTGGTTAAAGTAGGGGTTACAATTTCTATTCTAACTCCAGGGGGGTGTAATAGTAGGGTAAGTCTTGGATGGCATAGGTGTTAAAATTACTATTCTAACTCCAGGGGGGTGTAATAGTATGTTAAGTGTAGGAGTTAAAATTATTATTCTTACTCCAGGGGGGTGTAATAGTAGGGTAAGTGTTGGATACTGTAGGGGGTTAGAATTACTATTCTTACTCCAGGGGGATGTAATAGTAGAGTGCCTGTTGGATAGTGTAGTGGTTACAATTACTATTCTAACTCCAGGGGGGTAATAGTAGGGCAATTATTGGTTAGTGTAGGGGTTAAAATTACTATTCTTACTCCATGAGGGTGTAATAGTAGGGTAAGTGTTGGATAGTATAGGGGTTAAAACTACTATTCTTACTCCAGGGGGTGTAATAGTAGGGTAAGTGTTGGATAGTGTAGGGATTAAAATTACTATTCTTACTCCAGGGGGGTGTAATAGTAGGGTAAGTGTTGGATAGTGCAGGGGTTAAAATTACTATTCTAACGCCAGTGGTGTGTAATAGTAGGGTACGTTTTGGTTAGTGTAAGGGTTAATATATCTATTCTTACTCCAGGGGGTGTAATAGTAGGGTAAGGCTTGCATAGTGTAGGGGTTAAAATGTCTACTCTTACTCCAGGGGGTGTAATAGTACGGTAAGTGTTGGATAGTGTAGGGGTTAAAATTACTATTCTTACTCCAGAGGTATGTAATAGTATGTTAAGTGTTCGATAGTGTAGGGGTTAAAATTAGTATTCTAAATCCAGGGGGTATATAAGTTGGGTAAGTGTTGGTTAAAGTAGGGGTTACAATTTCTATTCTAACTCCAGGGGTGTGTAATAGTAGGGTAAGTCTTGGATGGCATAGGTGTTAAAATTACTATTCTAACTCCAGGGGGGTGTAATAGTAGGGTAAGTGTAGGGGTTAAAATTACTATTCTAACTCCAGAGGGTTTAATTGAAGGGTGTATTGGTAGTGTAGGGGCTAACATTACTATTTTTACTACAGGGGTGTGTAATAGTAGGGTAAGTCTTGGATAGTGTAGGGGTTAAAATTACTATTCTTACTCCAGGCGGGTATAACAGTAGGGTACATGTTTCATAGTGTAGGGGTTACAATTACTATTCATACTCCAGGGGGGTGTAATAGTGGGTAAGTGTTGGTTAGTGTAAGGGTTAATATTACTATTCTTACTCCAGGGGGTATAATAGTAGGGTAAGTGTTGGATAGTGTAGGGGTTAAAATTACTATTCTTACTCCTGTGGGGTGTAATAGTAGGGTAAGTCTTGGGTAGTGTAGGGGTTAAAATTACTATTCTAACTCCAGGGGGGTGTAATAGTAGGGTAAGTGTTGGTTAGTGTAGGGGTTAAAATTACTATTCTTACTCCGGGGGCGGAGGGGGGGGTAAAAGTAGGGTAAGCCTTGGATAGTGTAGGGGTTAAAATTACTATTCTAACTCCAGGGGTGTAATAGTAGGGTAAGTGTTGGATAGTGTAGGGGTTAAAATTACTATTCTAACTCCAGGGGGTTTAATTGAAGGGTGTATTGGTTAGTGTAGGGGCTAACATTACTATTTTTACTACAGGGGTGTGTAATAGTAGGGTAAGTCTTGGATAGTGTAGGGGTTAAAATTACTATTCTTACTCCAGGCGGGTATAACAGTAGGGTACATGTTTCATAGTGTAGGGGTTACAATTACTATTCTTACTCCAGGGGGGTGTAATAGTGGGTAAGTGTTGGTTAGTGTAAGGGTTAATATTACTATTCTTACTCCAGGGGGTATAATAGTAGGGTAAGTGTTGGATAGTGTAGGGGTTAAAATTACTATTCTTACTCCTGTGGGGTGTAATAGTAGGGTAAGTCTTGGGTAGTGTAGGGGTTAAAATTACTATTCTAACTCCAGGGGGGTGTAATAGTAGGGTAAGTGTTGGTTAGTGTAGGGGTTAAAATTACTATTCTTACTCCGGGGGCGGGGGGGGGGTTAAAAGTAGGGTAAGCCTTGGATAGTGTAGGGGTTAAAATTACTATTCTAACTCCAGGGGGTGTAATAGTAGGGTAAGTGTTGGATAGTGTAGGGGTTAACATTACAATTCTTCCTCCAGGGGGTGTAAAAGTAGGGTAAGTATTGGTTTGAGTAGGGGTTAATATTACTATTCTTACTCTAGGGGGGTGTAATAGTAGGGTAGGTCTTGATTAGTGTAGGGGTTAAAATTACTATTCTTACTCCATGGGGGTGTAATATCAGGAAAAGTGTTGGCAAGTGTAGGGGTTAAAATTACTATTCTTATTCCTGGGTGTGTAATAGTAGGGTAAGTCTTGCATAGTGTAGGGGTTAACATTTCTATTCTTACTCCAGGGGGTGTAATAGTAGGGTAAGTGTTGGTTAGTGTAGGGGTTAAAATTACTATTCTTACTCCGGGGGGGGGGTAATAGTAGGGTAAGCCTTGGATAGTGTAGGGGTTAAAATTACTATTCTTACTCCAGGGGGTGTAAAAGTAGGGTAAGTATTGGTTTGAGTAGGGGTTAACATAACTATTCTTACTCTAGGGGGGTGTAATAGTAGGGTAGGTATTGATTAGTGTAGGGGTTAAAATTACTATTCTTACTCCATGGGGGTGTAATATTAGGAAAAGTGTTGGCTAGTGTAGGGGTTAAAATTACTATTCTTATTCCTGGGTGTGTAATAGTAGGGTAAGTCTTGCATAGTGTAGGGGTTAACATTTCTATTCTTACTCCAGGGGGTGTAATAGTAGGGTAAGTGTTGGAAAGTGTAGGGGTTAACATTACTATTCTTACTCCAGAGGGATATAATAGTATGTTAAGTGTTGGATAGTGTAGGGGTTAAAATTAGTATTCTAAATCCAGGGGGGTGTAATAGTAGGGTAAGTATTGGTTAAAGTAGGGGTTACAATTTATATTCTAACTCCAGGGCGTGTAATAGTAGGGTAAGTCTTGGATAGCTTAGAGGTTAAAATTACTATTCTTACTCCAAGGGGGTATAATAGTAGGGTAAGTGTTGGATAGTGTGGGGGTTAAAATTACTATTCTTACTCCTGTGGGGTGTAATAGTAGGGTAAGTCTTGGATAGTGTAGGGGTTAAATTACTATTCTAACTCCGGGGGGTGTAATAGTAGGGGAATTGTTGGAATGTGTAGGGGTTAAAATTACTATTCTTACTCCTGTGGGGTGTAATAGTAGGGTAAGTCTTGGATAGTGTAGGGGTTAAAATTACTATTCTAACTCCAGGGGGCTGTAATAGTAGGGTAAGCCTTGGATAGTGTAGGGGTCAAAATCACTATTCTAACTCCAGGGGGTGTAATAATAGGGTAAGTGTTGCATAGTGAAGGGGTTACAATTACTATTCTTACTCCAGGGGGGAGTAAAAGTAGGGTAAGTATTGGTTCATGTAGGGGTTCAAATTACTATTCTTACTCTAGGGTGGTGTAATAGTAGGGTAAGTCTTGGTTAGTGTAGGGGTTAAAATTACTATTCTTACTCCATGGGGGTGTAATAGTAGGAAAAGTGTTGGCTAGTGTAGGGGTTAAAATTACTATTCTTATTCCTGGGGGTGTAATAGTAGGGTAAGGCTTGCATAGTGTAGGGGTTAAAATGTCTACTCTTACTCCAGGGGGTGTAATAGTACGGTAAGTGTTGGATAGTGTAGGGGTTAAAATTACTATTCTTATTCCAGGGGGATGTAATAGTATGTTAAGTGTTCGATAGTGTAGGGGTTAAAATTAGTATTCTAAATCCAGGGGGTATAATAGTTGGGTAAGTGTTGGTTAAAGTAGGGGTTACAATTTCTATTCTAACTCCAGGGGGGTGTAATAGTAGGGTAAGTCTTGGATGGCATAGGTGTTAAAATTACTATTCTAACTCCAGGGGGGTGTAATAGTAGGTTAAGTGTAGGAGTTAAAATTATTATTCTTACTCCAGGGGGGTGTAATAGTAGGGTAAGTGTTGGATACTGTAGGGGGTTAGAATTACTATTCTTACTCCAGGGGGATGTAATAGTAGAGTGCCTGTTGGATAGTGTAGTGGTTACAATTACTATTCTAACTCCAGGGGGGTAATAGTAGGGCAATTATTGGTTAGTGTAGGGGTTAAAATTACTATTCTTACTCCATGAGGGTGTAATAGTAGGGTAAGTGTTGGATAGTATAGGGGTTAAAACTACTATTCTTACTCCAGGGGGTGTAATAGTAGGGTAAGTGTTGGATAGTGTAGGGATTAAAATTACTATTCTTACTCCAGGGGGGGTGTAATAGTAGGGTAAGTGTTGGATAGTGCAGGGGTTAAAATTACTATTCTAACGCCAGTGGTGTGTAATAGTAGGGTACGTTTTGGTTAGTGTAAGGGTTAATATATCTATTCTTACTCCAGGGGGTGTAATAGTAGGGTAAGGCTTGCATAGTGTAGGGGTTAAAATGTCTACTCTTACTCCAGGGGGTGTAATAGTACGGTAAGTGTTGGATAGTGTAGGGGTTAAAATTACTATTCTTACTCCAGAGGGATGTAATAGTATGTTAAGTGTTCGATAGTGTAGGGGTTAAAATTAGTATTCTAAATCCAGGGGGTATAATAGTTGGGTAAGTGTTGGTTAAAGTAGGGGTTACAATTTCTATTCTAACTCCAGGGGGGTGTAATAGTAGGGTAAGTCTTGGATGGCATAGGTGTTAAAATTACTATTCTAACTCCAGGGGGGTGTAATAGTAGGGTAAGTGTAGGGGTTAAAATTATTATTCTTACTCCAGGGGGGTGTAATAGTAGGGTAAGTGTTCGATACTGTAGGGGGTTAGAATTACTATTCTTACTCCAGGGGGATGTAATAGTAGAGTAACTGTTGGATAGTGTAGTGGTTAAAATTACTATTCTAACTCCAGGGGGGGTAATAGTAGGGCAAGTATTGGTTAGTGTAGGGGTTAAAATTACTATTCTTACTCCATGAGGGTGTAATAGTAGGGTAAGTGTTGTATAGTATAGGGGTTAAAACTACTATTCTTACTCCAGGGGGGTGTAATAGTAGGGCAAGTGTTGGATGGTGTAGGGATTAAAATTACTATTCTTACTCCGGGGGGGGTGTAATAGTAGGGTAAGTGTTGGATAGTGCAGGGGTTAAAATTACTATTCTAACGCCAGTGGTGTGTAATAGTAGGGTACGTTTTGGTTAGTGTAAGGGTTAATATATCTATTCTTACTCCAGGGGGTGTAATAGTAGGGTAAGTGTTGGTTAGTGTAGGGGTTAAAATTACTATTCTTTCTCCAGGGGGGTGTAATAGTAGGGTAAGTCTTGGATAGTGTAGGTGTTAAAATTACTATTCTTACTCCAGGGGGGTGTAATAGTAGGGTAAATCTTGGATAGTGTAGGGGTTAAAATTACTATTCTTACTATAGGGGGTGTAATAGTAGGGTAAGTGAGATGTGAGTAGCGCGTGCGAGAGGTGCTGGCTTTAGCTTTTTATCAATTCGAAAGTTTGATTTAAAAAACTTTTTACAAATTGAAAATTGTTCTCTGTTGTTTTTAAATATTGTGCACTTTGCTTCTCTGCACCTCCCCCTTCCATATACCCTTGTCATTCATCGCTCACCGGTCCGTCACGGCTTGCTGGAGCCGGTTGAACGGAGGGACGCGACTCCTCCCCCTCATTCGCCGCACTTCCTGTTCTTGTCTGCAAAAGGGAGATGGGGGCTCAGCCGTGCAGCTGTGAGTAGCGCGTGCGAGAGGTGCTGACTTTAGCTTTTTATCAAGTCGAAAGTTTGATTTTAAAAACTTTTTACAAATTGAAAATTGTGCTCTGTTGTTTTTAAATATTGTGCACTTTGCTTCTTTGCACAGCCCCCTTCCATTTACCCTTGTCATTCATCGCTCCCCGGTCCGTCACGGCTTGCTGGTGCCGGTGGAACAGAGGGACGTGACTCCTCCCCCTCATTCGCCGCACTTCCTGTTCTTGCCTGCAAAAGGGAGATGGGGGCTCAGCCGAGCAGATGTGAGTAGCGCATGCGAGAGGTGCTGGCTTTAGCTTTTTATCAAGTCGAAATTTTGATTTTAAAAACTTTTTACAAATTGAAAATTGTGCTCTGTTGTTTTTAAATATTGTGCAGTTTGCTTCTTTGCACATCCCCCTTCCATTTACCCTTGTCATTCATCGCTCCCCGGTCCGTCACGGCTTGCTGGTGCCAGTTGAATGGAGGGACGCGACTCCTCCCCCTCATTTGCCGCACTTCCTGTTCTTGCCTGCGAAAGGGAGATGGGGGCTCGGCCGCGCAGATGTGAGTAGCGCTTGCGAGAGGTGCTGGCTTTAGCTTTTTATCAAGTCGAAAGTTTGATTTTAAAAACCTTTTACAAATTGAAAATTGTGCTCTGTTGTTTTTAAATATTGTGCACTTTGCTTCTTTGCACATCCCCTTTCCATTTACCCTTGTCATTCATCGCTCCCCGGTCCGTCGCGGCTTGCTGGTGCCAGTTGAACGGAGAGACGCGACTCCTCTCCCTCATTCGCCGCACTTCCTGTTCTTGCCTACAAAAGGGAGATGGGGGTTCGGCCGCGCCGATGGCGCGCCAAAGGCAAGCCCGTCTGCACCCGTCCGCATCCGGATCCCGGCCAGTGCCAGCCATGCTGCCGGTGTGAGCAGGGAAGCTGTGAGGGTATACTGGTCCAGGTCTGATTTAATTGCTATGAATACAGCTAAGCAGTGTAAGGCAAGGAGAATTGACCCTGCAAGCACTGAGCTGCATCCGGAGTGCCTATTATGTGGTATGGCAAAGGGCTTCGTATCTGTGTTAGCCCACCCGATAATACAACATAAAACTAACCCTGTAGTAGGCCCTCCCAAGACGATGCTCCGGGCGGGCTTATTGAATTGTAGGTCTCTTCCCAGGCATGCAGATGACATTTGGCTGATGCTCGTGGATTCAGACTGGGATGCCTTATTTCTTATGGAAACATGGCTGAAAGAAGATAATATCGCCTCCATATCACTAGCTGTCCCCACGGGCTTTAAAATGAATTTTTCCAATAGGGAGGGGGATAGAAGAGGTGGGGGGGTTGGCTCTCATTTTTAAAGAAAGCTATGCCTTAACTTCCTCTTTGTCCATCGGCATAAAAGGCATAGAGGGTCTTTACTTCTGCCTTCAAGTAAGTCCCAAGGTATCTCTAGCCGGGTTGATTATCTTCAGGCCCCCTGACTGCTCCTTAGAAAGCACTTGTGAGCTCTCTGATTACATTGTTCAAAGATCTCTAGCTCATTCTCACGTTGTGGTATTGGGCGATTTTAATGTCCATGCAGATAGGCCCAGTTGCCCCCAGGTCTCCCAACTAATTACAACTTTGGAAGCAGCAAACCTAATACAAATAATCTCTTATCCCACTCACAGGGCAGGACATACTCTTGATTTGATTTTCTCAAACATTCAGGACAGGAAGTAATTGCAGAGACACCCCAACCATTGGTCTGGTCGGATCACTACCTGTCTCTTTTTTAGTAAAAATATCCTCCTATAACCAAGCCATTGGTAGACGCTCTTTTAGGCGTAGACAGTGGAAGAATCTATCAGTTGACACCCTAGACCCTGCCCTGGCTATTGATCCTCCAGCTCTTACCACAGACTCAAATATAGACGCACTGGTAATGAATCAATGGATAGAAAAAATGGTGGATGCTGTGGCTCCAGGAAAACTGACTATGTCACGTAGAGAATCAACATCAGCCCCTGTGTTCTCGATGGCTCTGAGGGAAGAAAAGAGCAACTGTAAAAGATTAGAGCGACAATGGCGAGCAAATTATTGTGAGACAGCCAAAACATTCTATAAAAAAGCCATTAGCAAACTTCATAAATTGATCAAAAAACAATGTATTGCCTCTTGCATTCAGAAAACTGATCAATCTAGCAAAGAAGTTTTTAAAATGGTTCAGTCTTTTTTTCAGCCGAGACTAATCGAGACGGATGTTACGTCGTCATTGGCTCTGTGTGAAGACATCTCGGATTTCTTTGATAATAAAAGTGCAAAAGTGTATGACACCTTCTCGGACCCTGTGGCTACAGTAAGGTCGGATTTGGTTATGGTCAATGTGCCTGCCCCGTCTTTAGCACGGTTCCATCCTATCTCACAACAAGAGGCTCTGGATAAAATTAAAAAATGCAAATCGGGGGCCCCAGATGACCCTTGTCATCCCAAGCTATGGAACGTGATGTCCTGCTCTCTATTAAAAACACTCTCACATATCTGGAATACCTCTATTGATTCTGGGGTGTTTCCTGACTGCTGGAAACATGCCACACTACTCCCCTTGAAATAAAAACGTAATGGAGCTGCAGAGGGCCTTATTAATCTTAGGCCCATCTTTTTATTATCAGCGCCAGGAAAAATGCTTGAGAAACTGGTACAGAAAAGGGGGTGGTGATGAACAGAGAGCCTGAATTAAGCAGACCGCTCTTACCCAGTCCAAAGATCAGGGCTTGATCCATCACCGTTTTTTAGCTCACTGCACCATCCCAGCTCAGAACTTGGCTATATGCAAATTAGTCTGTTCCTGTCCCAGTGCATGATGGGAACAGGGCAAACCAAACTACCAAGCCAATTCTTATACTGGGAAGGAAACAAGCTTCCGGGGACCGGTTTCTGCCATTTCAGGCGTCGTCGGCCCGGCTTGCTTGAATCCTGATGGTGCAATGTGCAAGGGACTCACATCTGAGTATACCCTTCCACGCTTATGGTGGACAAAATGATTCAGAAAAGGGGGTGGTGATGAACAGAGTGCCTGAATTAAGCAGACCGCTCTTACCCAGTCCAAAGATCAGGGCTTGATCCATCACCGTTTTTTAGCTCACTGCACCATCCCAGCTCAGAACTTGGCTATATGCAAATTAGTCTGTTCCTGTCCCAGTGCATGATGGGAACAGGGCGAACCAAACTACCAAGCCAATTCTTATACTGGGAAGGAAACAAGCTTCCGGGGACCGGTTTCTGCCATTGCAGGCGTCGTCGGCCCGGCTTGCTTGAATTCTGATGGTGCAATGAGCAAGGGACTCACATCTGAGTATACCCTTCCACGCTTATGGTGGACAAAATGATTCAGAAAAGGGGGTGGTGATGAACAGAGTGCCTGAATTAAGCAGACCGCTCATACCCAGTCCAAAGATCAGGGCTTGATCCATCACCGTTTTTTAGCTCACTGCACCATCCCAGCTCAGAACTTGGCTATATGCAAATTAGTCTGTTCCTGTCCCAGTGCATGATGGGAACAGGGCAAACCAAACTACCAAGCCAATTCTTATACTGGGAAGGAAACAAGCTTCCGGGGACCGGTTTCTGCCATTTCAGGCGTCGTCGGCCCGGCCTGCTTGAATCCTGATGGTGCAATGAGCAAGGGACTCACATCTGAGTATACCCTTCCACGCTTATGGTGGACAAAATGATTCAGAAAAGGGGGTGGTGATGAACAGAGTGCCTGAATTAAGCAGACCGCTCTTACCCAGTCCAAAGATCAGGGCTTGATCCATCACCGTTTTTTAGCTCACTGCACCATCCCAGCTCAGAACTTGGCTATATGCAAATTAGTCTGTTCCTGTCCCAGTGCATGATGGGAACAGGGCAAACCAAACTACCAAGCCAATTCTTATACTGGGAAGGAAACAAGCTTCCGGGGACCGGTTTCTGCCATTTCAGGCGTCGTCGGCCCGGCTTGCTTGAATCCTGATTGTGCAATGAGCAAGGGACTCACATCTGAGTATACCCTTCCAAGCTTATGGTGGACAAAATGATTCAGAAAAGGGGGTGGTGATGAACAGAGTGCCTGAATTAAGCAGACCGCTCTTACCCAGTCCAAAGATCAGGGCTTGATCCATCACCGTTTTTTAGCTCACTGCACCATCCCAGCTCAGAACTTGGCTATATGCAAATTAGTCTGTTCCTGTCCCAGTGCATGATGGGAACAGGGCAAACCAAACTACCAAGCCAATTCTTATACTGGGAAGGAAACAAGCTTCCGGGGACCGGTTTCTGCCATTTCAGGCGTCGTCGGCCCGGCTTGCTTGAATCCTGATGGTGCAATGTGCAAGGGACTCACATCTGAGTATACCCTTCCACGCTTATGGTGGACAAAATGATTCAGAAAAGGGGGTGGTGATGAACAGAGTGCCTGAATTAAGCAGACCGCTCTTACCCAGTCCAAAGATCAGGGCTTGATCCATCACCGTTTTTTAGCTCACTGCACCATCCCAGCTCAGAACTTGGCTATATGCAAATTAGTCTGTTCCTGTCCCAGTGCATGATGGGAACAGGGCGAACCAAACTACCAAGCCAATTCTTATACTGGGAAGGAAACAAGCTTCCGGGGACCGGTTTCTGCCATTTCAGGCGTCGTCGGCCCGGCTTGCTTGAATTCTGATGGTGCAATGAGCAAGGGACTCACATCTGAGTATACCCTTCCACGCTTATGGTGGACAAAATGATTCAGAAAAGGGGGTGGTGATGAACAGAGTGCCTGAATTAAGCAGACCGCTCATACCCAGTCCAAAGATCAGGGCTTGATCCATCACCGTTTTTTAGCTCACTGCACCATCCCAGCTCAGAACTTGGCTATATGCAAATTAGTCTGTTCCTGTCCCAGTGCATGATGGGAACAGGGCAAACCAAACTACCAAGCCAATTCTTATACTGGGAAGGAAACAAGCTTCCGGGGACCGGTTTCTGCCATTTCAGGCGTCGTCGGCCCGGCTTGCTTGAATCCTGATGGTGCAATGAGCAAGGGACTCACATCTGAGTATACCCTTCCACGCTTATGGTGGACAAAATGATTCAGAAAAGGGGGTGGTGATGAACAGAGTGCCTGAATTAAGCAGACCGCTCTTACCCAGTCCAAAGATCAGGGCTTGATCCATCACCGTTTTTTAGCTCACTGCACCATCCCAGCTCAGAACTTGGCTATATGCAAATTAGTCTGTTCCTGTCCCAGTGCATGATGGGAACAGGGCAAACTAAACTACCAAGCCAATTCTTATACTGGGAAGGAAACAAGCTTCCGGGGACCGGTTTCTGCCATTTCAGGCGTCGTCGGCCCGGCTTGCTTGAATCCTGATGGTGCAATGAGCAAGGGACTCACATCTGAGTATACCCTTCCACGCTTATGGTGGACAAAATGATTCAGAAAAGGGGGTGGTGATGAACAGAGTGCCTGAATTAAGCAGACCGCTCTTACCCAGTCCAAAGATCAGGGCTTGATCCATCACCGTTTTTTAGCTCACTGCACCATCCCAGCTCAGAACTTGGCTATATGCAAATTAGTCTGTTCCTGTCCCAGTGCATGATGGGAACAGGGCAAACCAAACTACCAAGCCAATTCTTATACTGGGAAGGAAACAAGCTTCCGGGGACCGGTTTCTGCCATTTCAGGCGTCGTCGGCCCGGCTTGCTTGAATCCTGATGGTGCAATGAGCAAGGGACTCACATCTGAGTATACCCTTCCACGCTTATGGTGGACAAAATGATTCAGAAAAGGGGGTGGTGATGAACAGAGTGCCTGAATTAAGCAGACCGCTCTTACCCAGTCCAAAGATCAGGGCTTGATCCATCACCGTTTTTTAGCTCACTGCACCATCCCAGCTCAGAACTTGGCTATATGCAAATTAGTCTGTTCCTGTCCCAGTGCATGATGGGAACAGGGCAAACCAAACTACCAAGCCAATTCTTATACTGGGAAGGAAACAAGCTTCCGGGGACCGGTTTCTGCCATTTCAGGCGTCGTCGGCCCGGCTTGCTTGAATCCTGATTGTGCAATGAGCAAGGGACTCACATCTGAGTATACCCTTCCACGCTTATGGTGGACAAAATGATTCAGAAAAGGGGGTGGTGATGAACAGAGTGCCTGAATTAAGCAGACCGCTCTTACCCAGTCCAAAGATCAGGGCTTGATCCATCACCGTTTTTTAGCTCACTGCACCATCTGGTACAGCGCCAATTGAACTGCTTCATTGAAAACAACGCCATTCTGCATGAAACTCAATCTGGCTTTAGATCTGGTTTCAGCACCGAGACCGCCCTCATTGAGGTGGCAGAGTCAATCAGATGGTCTCTAGATTCAGGGGCATCAGCAATGCTGGTGCTCCTGGATTTGTCTGCAGCATTTGATACTGTCGACCATGTCAGACTCATGCAGAGATTGGAGGGTGTTGGCTTGAAAGACAAGGCGCTGGCCTGGCTACACTCCTACTTAAGCGACCGCTCTCAGAAAGTTGCTTTAGGTCCTTTTTCCTCTAAACCAAAACAGCTTTGGTGTGGTGTTCCCCAGGGTTCAGCGCTCAGCCCCCTATTTTTTAATGTTTATTTAGCTCCATTGTTCACTCTGATCGCCAATTGGGGTGTCAAAGCGATATCTTACGCAGACGACATGCAGTTGATTTTTCCATATTCAGAATTATCTGTGGAAGCATTTAGCAATTTTAAAGGATGCGTTCGCGGTATTGCAATATGGATGAACACCAACCAACTAAAATTGAATGCAGGTAAGATCGAGGTGTTTTTTTACGGGAAAGGCCTGCGCCCCCGTCTGATCTGTGGTGGCCGTCTGAAATGGGACCTCCGCCTCTCCCCAGTAGTAGTGCAAAAAATCTGGGGGTGAGATGGGATGATTGTTTATCCTTCTCTGCTCACATCTAGCAGGTATCAGCTGGGTGCCTAAACAAACTTAGAAATCTTCAAAAATGTCTTGACTTGCTGCCAGAAGACTGCCGTAAAGTTGTAGTCCATGCGACTGTTACATCGAGGCTGGACTACGCCAACGGCCTCTATCTTGGCTTGCCAAAGTATCTGACCCAGCGATTACAGACCGTCCAGAATGCGGCTGCGAGGCTTATCAAACATATCCCTTTTAGACACCATGTCTCTCCGCATCTGCGCGGTCTGCACTGGCTGCCAATTGCCAGTAAGATCAAATTTAAGGCTCTGACCCTGGCTTTCAGGGCACTTCAGGGTAAATGCCCTAACTACCTTTAATTGAGACTTCCCCGATACCAGCAGGGGAGGTCTCTTCGCTCAAAAACATTGAATCTGCTATATTGAAGGCTCGGCTTGGGGGTAGGACTTTCTCCGCTGGGACGGTAAAATCGTGGAATGCTTTGCCCTTTTCTATTCGTTCTGCAACTTCTGAGACCTGCTTTAGGAATCAGCTAAAGACATGGCTTTTTAATCAAAAAAACTAAACCACTCCTTTTACATCCAGCTGCTCACATAGCGCCGGGACACCTCCGTGTGAGGTAGCTGTTCGCGCTTTAGAAATATCAGTATTATTATTATTATTATTATTATAAGTGTTGATTAGTGTAATGGTTAAAATTACTATTTTAACTCCAGGGCGGTGTAATAGTAGGGTAAGTGTTGGATAGTATAGGGATTAAAATTACTATTCTTATTCCAGGGGGGTGTAATAGTAGGGTAAGTATTGAATAGTGTAAGGGTTAAAATTACTATTCTAACTACAGGGGGGTGTAATAATAGGGTAAGTTTTGGGTAGTGTTGGGCTTAAATTACAATAAAAACAAATTAAATAAAAAAACGTAATTAAAAAATACTTACCCATACTTACGTTGTAAAGGCATGCGTTGTAATAGCATCTGCGTTATAATGGCATGCGTTGTAATGGCTTGCGTTGTAATGCCTCTTGCGTTGTAAAAGTTGCGTTGTGATGGTATTGAATTGTGAAAGTTGCGTTGTAATGGTTGTTTCCCCCTATGCTGGTGCGATGATTTTGGCAGCCATGCTCCAACGAAGGTACCTTTGACCATGGTGCAAGGATGCCTGTTTCACAGGCAGGATTCTTTTTGTGGAGGAAGGGGCACCGTCCTGCACAAAAACAATCCATAGAGGCATTTTCCTCTTTATATGTGTGCTGCAGAATGCATAGAAAGACGAGAAAATCAAGAAAAATAATGATATTTCTCCTCATTACGCCTCACTTGGGGAGGCGTAAGGTTTTGATGCATTCCCAGGTTTACTAGTCCTTGTAAATCTGGGAATGTGTCAAAATCCGGAGGAGTTGCATGGGAACACACACTGCAATGCCCATGGGAAGCCTTGCTTGATCAGAGTGCGGAAACACAGAGATTAGTGCACTGTATTACTCCATATTTGTGAAGTCTTTCAAAGCTATGCAAAGTGGCTTTGCGTGGCTTCTGAAATACAACTGAGAGGTTTGCGTTGTGAATGTACCAAGTTGCGTGGTGCAAGCATGACGCAAAGCCCTTATAAATATTCCCCTAAGTTTATTGTAATGAGAGATGGGGGGAGGTAGATAGATAGGGTATAGTAAAGAAATATATTTTATTGCTGTATTAACTACTTTTATATCACTTGTGTTCGCATGTACACATCAAGAGAGTTGGGTTTTTTTCAACTTAGGTTTAAAAAAAGTTGACAAACATTCATAGATACAACTTTTTTAAACCTATTTGAAATAAAAAACTATTTTTTTAACGTGTTTCATGGTTTCTAATCGTTTTGTGGCTTTAGAAGACAAAGACAACAGCATTGAGGGAAAAACTCTGGATTTGTGAATGGATTGCTGCAGGATTTTTGTGGGAAAAATCATTTTGGGAACTGGGTGTTTCTTTTTCAAGTTTTTTTGACAACCGGAGTTTTGGGGGGAATTTCATTTCTAGATTCGTTTTTGCTTTTCTGTGGTTTACCGAAAAATGGGATCTAGGAGAAGGTTTTTTTTTCTAAAAAGTGCTTGTAGACCTTTCTGGAGATTTGGAATTTACACTTTGGATTATTGGGTTGCTCTGGACACTTGACTCCGTCTCTGGCCAGAAAGTGTCTTTCAGACGTTTTTGAAAGGCTTTCCTCAGCGCAACTTAAATGTTATGTTATGTTATGTTATGTTATATTCGTATTTTTATAGCGCACGGCTACTCAAAAAGAGTGTCCCGGCGCTTTTGAATAGGGAGACCTACAGCAACATAACACAACAACAGTAATAAAAAGCAAAGGGAAATACAGAAAAGAACCGAGAGAAGACAGCAGAACAGCCTAAAGAGTAAACAGCCAGGTTTTGAGGCCTTTT
Source organism: Lissotriton helveticus (assembly GCF_964261635.1). Taxonomy (NCBI): domain Eukaryota; kingdom Metazoa; phylum Chordata; class Amphibia; order Caudata; family Salamandridae; genus Lissotriton; species Lissotriton helveticus. Next base: position 871,257,658 of record NC_136061.1, on the reverse strand, counting down.
CTAAATGCAAGCAGACTGGTAGCTCCCCGGAGTTCTAGCGGCAAGGTGTTCCACACCTGCGGCGCCAGCAGTCCGAAGGAGCGACCTCCAATGCGGGCTCTCTTCACTCGTGGCACTGCCGCCAAGAACAGAGATTCTGACCTGAGAGAGCGAGCGGGATGGTAGAATACAATTCTCCTTTGGAGATACTTTGCTCCCACCGCATGGAGAGCTTTATAGGCCAAAGTTAATGCCTTGAAAACAATCCGTTTACGGATGGGCAGCCAATGTAGAGTCTGCAGCAAGCCCGCAGCACTGGCTCGCCTATTAAGGCCAAAAATGGCCCTCGCGGCCGCGTTCTGCACAACTTGAAGCCGCTGCAGCAGGTACTCTGGCAGGCCCAGGTAAAGAACGTTGGAATAATCTAACCTAGAGCCGATCAGAGCCTGCACAGTCAGCTTCCTATGTTCCTCAGACAGAAGAGGTAGAAACCTCCGCAGCATCTTAAGGAGGCCGAAGCAGGTGCCCCTCACACCAAGGATCTGGGCTCATAACGTCAGACCCCTGTCCATCTTGACCCCCAAATTCTTGGCAATTTGGGAAGAACAAGACGGAGGAAACATGTGACTGGGCCACCAAGCTTGCCAGTCTGGCTCCGTCGCACACCCGAAGAAGAGTACCTCGGACTTATCGGAATTGCACTTGAGGCTGTTCAGCTGGAACCATTTAAAAACAGCCCCAAGGCAATCCCGGATACTCTCTCCATCAAAGTCTCCTCCCCTCTTACAAGAGAAGAGGAGTTGGGTGTCGTCGGCGTAGGATACGATCTGGGCCCCAAACGACTCCGCCAGTGCCGCCAGAGGGGTCATAAAGATGTTAAAAAGGGTCGGGCTCAATATAGAGCCCTGTGGGACCCCGACTCCCAAAGGCGGCATCACGGCGGAATCTGGGGAGGCCCAGACCGTTTGCCGGCGGCCAGCTAAGAAGGATGAAAACCAGCTGAGCACCGTCCCCCGTAGGCCAATCTCATAGAGTCTTGCAAGAAGGTCATCATGGGGGACGGTGTCAAAAGCCGCCGACAAATCCAACATCACCAGCATGGCTTTGCCCCCAGTGTCCAGTACCCCTTTAATGGTTTCTGAGACCTCTAAGAGCGCGGTCTCTGTACTGAGATTCGGGCGGAAGCCGGATTGGGTGGCGTGCAGAATCTTGTGTGTTTCCAGAAAATCGGAGAGCACCGTGTGTACATGCTTCTCCAAGATTTTCGTCAAAGCAGGCAATAAGGAAATAGGCCTATAATTGACCGGAGCCTTAGGGTCAAGACCAGGCTTCTTCAGCAAAGGAATGACCATTGCCTGCTTCCAGGCCTGCGGAACCACTCCCTGGCACAGTGAGAGATTCAGGAGTGGATTCGCCAGCGGGTTAATTACTTCCGCCATTTTTGCCAAAAATTTGGCCGGGCAAGGGTCCAAGGGCGACCCTGATTTAAGATTGCCCATGAGCGCTAAGGAAGCAGGGGCTGAAATAGGTGGAAAGACGGCCAGCACCGGACCTAACGGGGCCGGAAGGTGCAGACCATCCTCAGGATTAGACAGCCCCGCGGGCGCCACCAGTGGAAAGGAATCCTGGATATGTTTAATCTTGCTGGTGAAAAAATTAGCAAGATCCAATGCCCAGGATTTGGAGGGCATATCTTGAGAAATATTGGACCGCGGGGCCATGAATTCTCTCACTATGGTAAAGATCTCCTTACAGGAGTTGGAGGCGGCTTCTATCTTCCCTGCAAGGTAAATGCAATGAGGATAAGTCTGAAATTCTTCTCTATGGGGCCTCCTCCTCCCCCCCCCAGTTTAGAGAATCTCCATGGCCAGCAAACTCACCCTTGCCAGCCTCAATGGTGCAACCCGGCAAAAAATCTCGGAGTCTAGTTTGAGGAGAATCTCACCCTTTCCATCCAGATAAAGAAGATAGGGGGGAATTGCTTTTGATTACTCAGAACCCTAAGGAATGTCCTTCCACTTCTCCCTAGAGCTGCTAAGGAGACTGTGATTCAGACATTGAGTCTCTCTCGGACCGACTATGTGAAAGCCTTGTATGGCGGCCTTTCAAGTTACCATCTCAACATACTACAGGTTGTCCAGAATGCGGCTGCACGACTTGTTTTTAACATCCTGATGAGAACTAGCATCAGACAGCATTTGCAATCTCTCCACTGGCTACCTTTAGCACAACAACTTAAGTTTAAAGGCCTCTCTGGTCTTGGCCCACATACCTCGCTTTAGGATTTCAGATAGGGGGGTTGCTCTCTTACTTTCAGAGCGGCCACTGCCGGGAAAGCGCTTCCTTTCGCCCTACCCAGCATTCACGACTTCTACTTGTTTAAGAAAACCTGAAGACTTATATGTGTGCATAATTCACCACGTTTTCTCCCCTCATTGGCTCACGCCGGGACACTCCACGGAGTAGCTGGGAGCATTATAAAATTATATAACGTAACATAACATAACTTGTTGTCAGGTTTTATGAAATTTCAACAAGAGTTGACAAAAGAAGACAACTACACGTAGGCACGTAAATTATTTAATTTTGTAAAAAAACAATTTAATTTCATAATGTTGTTAAAACAGGCAAGTAATTTTAGAGGGTATTAGTTAATGTTACCAGTATAAGATGTATGCAATATTATCTAGGTAGTCTGAAGCTCCCATCAAATGAAATTGATGGATTTTTTGCCAATAGTATCATAGACATGTCTTTTTATTTTTTTTAATATATACGGATTCAGACTACCTAATAAGGATTGCACCATTCTCATCTCCTGGAAATGTTGTTCTTTTTTCCCAGGAAATAATAAAGGTTAGGGTGAGGTTTTGTAATAGATTTGTTGAACAAATTATGCCATTCGTGTATGGCATTGTTTGCTTTTGCACCTCCCTCTAAGCCAGTTGAGAAACCGTTCCACCAGTCAATGTGAAACCTTGGATTCCTCCTGTGATGTGACCTGCTTGGATGGCCAATCAAAGTGACTTCGAAATAATTTAGGAGTGGAGACAATTTTTCTTCACTTTGAGCATTCTGATTGGACAATTGATGTGTAGAAGTCATGTGCACACTCAGCGATATTTTTTTAAAATTCATATTGCAGTTTACTATTCGACATGCGATTCTCAGCTAAGGATGCTTTTCAAATGTTCCACCAAGTGCCTGGGAAAAGTAAAAAAAGCATCCTTGAATTTGTGTGTTAGGGTAAATTTTGGTAATTGTATTAATCATTTGTAAGTCAAAGTCAATTATTATTTTCCGAGGACTTTTATTTACTGTTTTGAATTTTACTACTGATAAGAAATTCAGTGTAAGTTGATGATTGCTTGTCACTTAATAAGCTGTACACTAATGGGACTGTAGTGTTGTTTACATTTGAATGAATGGTGTATATCTAGGTGAATGGATGGAGTGTTAAAATAAAAGTTCCATCCATCATCCAAATTTCAGTATTCTCCAGGGTTACTAAGCTATGGGTTGTGCTAAAGATTAGTAATCGTTTGAGAGGAATTTAATTGTCATACAGTAAAAAGGGTTCATTGGTAAATGAAGCTGTGAATTCAGGTTGGATGTTAATGTAAGAGTAGGATTTAGGTCTTACTATCTAGGGATTACTTGCCTGTTTTTGCCTCTGACCCATTCTCCTTAAATTAGATTTTGTGGTCATACTACTAGCAACATACAAGGGCATGTTTTGGGCTACCTCCCTCAAAACTGAGCTATAGGGTTCTTTGGAAATGGCTGTTATTATTTTTACTTGTTGGATGTTCTCCCTAACTTAAATATCCATTTCAGAGGCACAGTGGTTATGCTCTGTGGTCCCTTTCCAAAGTGCCATGCAGAGTAACTGCTTTGCCTCTGCAATGGGATGGAAAAACAGAACACACCTCCAATGTCTCCAGGGCTCAGTTGATCACTCCTTACCATAAATGTGCACACCATACTTTAACAGCCTGTTCCCATTTCTTGATTGTATGTAGTTTGCTTGCTTTGTTCTCTGTGGGCCATATTTGAGATTTTGTCATAGGCAGCGGCGCAGACCTTCTTGCTGCACTGCCCTATTTTTGCCATAGGGCAGTGCAGCAAGAAGGTCTGCAAAGGGCAGGAATGCACTCTATCTATCAGATACGGCTCATCCCTGTCCTTTTCCTCTGCACTGGTGCACAATGGGTTGCTTCGTGCCAAAGCAGGCACCTTTGCACCATGGTGCAAGGATGCCGATTTTGCATTGATGAATATTTTTGAACAGGAAAGGAAACCTTCCAGCGCAAAACCAATCACAAGAGTTTTTTTTACTCTTTCTGGGTGTGCTGCCGAATGCAGCACACATAGAAAAAGGAAAAACGACAAGAAATAAAGATATTTATACTCGTTGTGCCTCATTATGCTTCCCCTGAGGAGGCAAACGTTTTTGGTGCTGATTCAGATTTACGGTTTTTCATAAATCTGGGGCAGTGTCAAAAAGCCATGGATGTTGCTGGGAACGCCCCCAGCCACACCCATTGAATGCCCCTTTAACACAGAAAACTTCATTAAAGGGAGGAATATTTACGAGGCAGGATTAAGCCAAAAAAAAGTGGCTTAGTGCTGGCTCGTAAATATGGAGAAGGCTACTGCGCCACGGAACATCACAAAAAGTGATGTTCCTGTGTTGCAAGGGACCTCATAGATGAGGTCCTATATTTCACTGATCTGTGGAAAAAAGGATCAAACATTTTTTGAGTGCAATGTACTAAAAATTTGATTTATTTTTGGTGAGGAAATTCAGTCTGCTAAGGAAAAAACTATGGATTGTTAATTGATGCAGTCTGTTTAGGGGGAAAATGGTTAGTATTGCTGTAAAAAAAAGAGAGAAAATTAAGTGCTAGAGTTGTATTCTGTGGAACGGAAGTTGTTAGGTTTGGCAGTTTATATTTGAGCAAAAATGTTTTACCCGATTACTTTTTTCTTATTTCCAATGTGGTCACAAAAATTCTGAGGTAAATTGTTCTGCTTTTCATGTGTGTCAGAGTTTTTCTATCTTTGATATACATTTTAATTTATAAAAAAAAGGTAACATTTTTGCTGCTTTTTGTGTTATTGCTTCTTTGCATTTTGTGTCTTTTTGGGAATAACTAACTTACTGTTGAATTTCCTCCAAGGATGGGCCTCGATTCTGCACCTTTGCTTTTTCATTCCTCCTTCAATGTGCTTTGTTCATTCTAAGGGAAGGAGAGAGAGAAAGAGAGATAAGTACTCTGTAGAGTTAGATTATTCATTTTGCCCAGCCACTGTTTAGCTCTTTTCCTGAGGTAAGTACTTGGTGGAGTTAGAATAGTAATTTTGCCCCCACTCACTGTCCAGCACCTTCCCTGAGGTAAGTACTTGCCGGAGGTGGAATAGTAGTTTTGCCCCCAGTCGCTTTATGGCACCTTCCCAGAGGTAAGTACTTGGTAAAGTTAGTATATTCATTTTGCCCCCATTTGCTATCCAGCACCTTCCCTGAGGTAGGTACTGGGTGGAGTTAGAATAGTAATTTTGCCTCCCAGTTTCTGTCCAGCACCTCCCCTGAGGTAAGGACTCGGCCGAGTTAAAATAACAATTTCCCCCACCATTCACTCTCCAACACCATCACTGAGGTAAGTATTCTGCAGAGTTAGACTACCAATTGTGTCCCCCAGTCTCTTTTCAGCACCTTGACTGAGGTAATCACTCAGCAGGGTTAGAATAGTGAGTTTGCCTCCCAGCCACTGTCCAGCATCATCCCTGAGGTAAGTGCTTAGCAGAGTTAAAATAGTAATTTTGTCCCCAAGTCACTGTCCAGCACCTTCCTTGAGATAAGAACTGGGCAGAGTTCAAGAAGTATTCCCCCCAGTCACTGTCCAGCACCTTCCATGATGTAAACACTTGGGGGGGCTTAGAATAGTAATTATGCCTTCCAGTTACTGTCCAGCACCTTCCCTGAGTAGGTGAAAGGTTTTAATTCAATTTAAATTTTGCCACCATTTTTTCAGAAAAAAAGGTTGAATGTTAACTTGCATTGGTAAAACAGTAGTAAATGTACCCAAACTTTGGTTAGAAGATGACCTTGACAATGTGTGAAAATTATGAATATTTCTGTATTAAGAATTGCCCTAGTTATATTGTTAATATTTTAATAGGGTGATTCATTTTAAGGTTATACTTACATTTGTAGACAGATGGCAGTATTTGAAAATGGGTGTGCTGTTCTCTCCTGCTCTCAGTGGTGCATGTGGTCACATCAAAAGGCAGTGTACCAATGAAGGCAAAATGGTGGACTGCTGCATTTATATGTTTATAAAGGGGTATTCGATAATTAAAAATAAAGTAATCATTAAAAGTATGTGTTTCGTGGTTTTCATCATGGCTAAATTTATAAATATTATGTTTGGGAAAAATACCATGTTTTTGACCTTTTTCTCAGTATGCGACAGCCATTATGTTTGTGCACAAGGCTCATTGCTTATGTTGAAATGAAAGAATGACAAATGTATACATGTTAATTTGGAAAATGCGAAAACAAAAATCTAAAGGATTGTCATATTTTGCATTGTGTTGCATTGAATTGGCTTGGGTTGCATGGCATTATTCTGTTTGAAATATCTGCTTTTGGGCTGCGATGCATTGTGTTGTTTTGTGCTATATTTCGTTTTGCTGTGTTATGTTGTGCGGAGATGTGCCACGCAAAATTATTTTCTTTATAGAAATGCTTTGATAATAAATGTTAAATCATAATTATCCCATTTAACCCCTTCGATGCTGGCCCGTTTAGGCCGCTGTGCGGTAAACAAACGAACAGGGCGGTGCCGTGACAAACCCCAGCCAGCATCCGCACATGAGCAGCGTGGGGCGTGACGGCTGGGGTTCGTCACCAGCATGCAAGGGGTTAATATACATGTGTTTGAGTTGTTTGCTATGTATATGTATTAACATTTATTAGCATATTATAAAAATATATTTATTATCATTCGCCTAAAATATAAATATTGCACAGTAAAGGTTTGCGTGGTAATAGTATGTGTGCCAATAGTATGCATGGTAATAGAAATTGCAATGTAGCCCTATGTAGGTTTGTGGTAAAGACATGTGTGGTAAAGATGTGCACGGTAATGGTATGTGTGGTAAAGAATGCATGGTAAAGGCATGCGTGGTAAAGGCATGCGTTGTTCCGTCATACATCCACACAGAAGTGTTAGACCTACTGATGTGCTCCATGTGCTGCAGCATAGTCAAAGAATCTAATTTACAAAGGGCCTCCGCACTCTCGGCGAATGCTCCGCAGTCATGGGGGAGTATCGGGCCCACGGGCGGAATATCCGCAATGAGAATTCTCATTGTGGAGATTCCACCCTGAGTGCTCCCCCATGATTGAAGATCCTCTGCCACGAGTGCAGAGGCCCTTTGTGAATCAGGCCCAATGTGTTTCTTTCTGAGAGAAATCAATGCATTAGATATGGAAATGTCTGGACCAGTGAGGCTGATAGCCATGTTTAGCTGACTCTGAAATATATGCAAATCGTGAGTACATCCTGATAAATGGCATCAGCGCACTGTTCTGCCTACAAACCTGATGAACTACTCATACGGCTGTAACTGTCTAGGTTTTCCGAATTCCGCAATTTATTTATGTATTTTTGTTTATTCTATTAGCATTGAAAAGTGTTTTGAAGTAGTCCCAATTTAATAGATTACCATGATATGAAACAACTAAATAAAAAACTAAAACGAAATCGAAATTGCACACATGGTTAGTAAGCTATGAAACTATTTGCTGAGCGAAATTCATGTAAAAAAGAAAATGGAATGTTTACGTGCTTTAGGACTTTTTTCAACACATATTGAATTTAAATATCAACCTGCTTGCCAATAACACCGATTAATGTGTAGGCACAGATGTACAGCATCCTTTTTTCTACAAAAGCGCAACAGCAATATTTCTATTAGCAATGCAATTGTGCAACACCTATGCAAATTCATCCTCTCTAATACGTCTCTCGGGTGTTTAGTGAAGGTTTTCACTTATCTCTGCATAATGATTGATGAAAAGCAGCCTTTGATTTTTCCTTGGTGAATTTGTGCTTCTTAAACTTTTATACTAAATTAAAGTAGTTTTGTACTTACTCTGCAGAGAAATAGCCTTTGGAGTAATAAACATGTATTTACAAATATTCAATGATTTCAAAGATGTACAAGTCAGGCTTCTAACTCTAGATAGTTTATTGTTCAGTCCATAACCAATGACGTATGAGTAACATATACTTTCTTGAGTGAATCTTGTGGGTACTTTCCTGAATTTCGGGTAGATTTGCTACTTGTGTTGCAAGCCAGTAGTCCACAAAATGTGGAGTGTGTGGATGCAGCCTTTTATCTTCTTCCAGAAAATACAAATTCTGTCACTTTTCCTCCATTACGGAAAATATGTAATTCTTCATTGTTCCTGCTTCTTGAAATCGACTTTGTTTTCTCAGCATTGACAATAGGCAGAGTAGAAGTGAAGGAGTAGCGTTTTAAATCTGTATTGCCCATCCCTTCCTGCCAGTAGCGGCCCGTGGTGGGAGTGCTGTCGGGCGCTGACATGGGGCGGGGGAGGGGCATGGTGGGGGGGTAGTAAACTACGGATTATGGCCGATTAGAGGTAAGTAAACATATAAATAAATAAAACAAATTTTGTTGCACGCGCTGCATCGCCAAATATGTTTACTTACCTCTAATCAGCTGTAATCTGTAGTTTACTACCCCCCACCCCACCCCACCTCAGCACCCGGCAACACTTCCCCCACGGGCCGCTACTGCCTTCCTCCCGTACCACTATAAACATAGATTCAGTTTATGCCCTTTCCTTCTTCACTCACCTGTGCTCATACAGGACAATGCAGTAGTGAGTAAGAGTTGGACAGTGTTGCTGATCACAATCATAAGCACCTTGATTGCTGGAGCTAGCTTGAGCCACAGAATCTCAGCCAGCCATCGGGCAAAGGGGTGGAGTCTAGCCATTTGATGAGGTGGAAGTGAAACAAAGCTACAGCTTGCCGGAACAAATTCCTGGGCAGGGAGCAGGTAAATCCTCTGAAGACATTAAGGGTCTCCGGAGAATAGGGAGCAAAGAGGGGTTTGAGTTTACAAATATGTTACACCCTGTAACACTGGCACATATTAAACTTGGTAAGTGGGTACTCTGTCTTAGAGATGGTAGTGGGGGTTGAACGGTGGAATTTGTAAATTGATTTGAAACCAGTGCTCGAGGTACACAGTCAAACACTGTGGTGAGTACATACTGCCACATCAATTGGATTGTGAACTCAGTCTCCTTGTTGCCACCTATTTTATACCTATATATATGAAATGCTGGTTGAAATTTCACAAGTTTCAGAATGCCCAGAGGAATTTGTTTGAATGGGCAAGCGCTAAAAATGATAAAGCTTATCAACAGGTACACACACGTATAGAATTATTACCCTGCAAAGGTCCTAAAATATTGCTGTAAGTAAAAAGACTATGTGCAACAATGATTATTTTCATCCTGAAGAACATCATACTTTGATGAAGGTTTATAGATTGCAAACTTATCTAGAGAGCAAACGAGTGATGTAATAGTGAAAGATGTTATTACAAAGGTGAGAGTAGGAATAGTCAACAAGTGTGGTCAGAGCAAAGAAGGGGAGAGGTGTTGGGATTGTAGTAGGTAAGAAACATGGCAGAGGCTGAAATGACTTTGGTGTCTGTACATATGCAGTGGTGTTAGAATAGTGCAAACCTTGGTAATGTGTGAGGTCATACGTAGTGCATTGCGGGGGTGCAAGTAATAGCTACCTCTACTAAATATAACTGGTGAATTTCTGTGTTTGTTTTGTGTTCAGAACGTTAATGTTGTCAGTGATATATTCACCTAACTATAACGCTACTTTAACATTTCGTTATTTAAGTGATATATATGTACATCTCAAATGATGTGATTTGCCTGAACACATTTCATTGTACAGTTGAAAGTTGTAACTATTGTAGTTTGGCCAGTGAGTTGAGAAGACTGTGTATGGAGGTGCCTGAGTTATCTGAATTTTAAGGTGGTGCATAAGTATAAATGTGAATTATAAGTCTGACTTATAAAAGTTTATAAGTGGTGGGTAAATGAGAAATTAAAGATATAATTATAATACTAGAATTTCTAATGTTTGAGTAGTTCAAGTTGGATTTGTATACCAAATATAATTTTTTTCCTAACTATAACATCTTTAACCTTTTTTTGTCAATTTTATTTGCTTTTCTGACTGATGTTAACAATAAATTTGTAATATTGGTCGAGTTTATTAATGTTTTATTAATTGGAGTGTGCTAGAATATAGTGGAGGATGCTGTTGTAAAGTGTATTGTGGTACAGTATATTGTGGTATGCTGAAGTAGAGTAAAGTGGTATTCGGTATACTGGAGCGGCGTGTACTGGAATGGCTGAAAGTGGAGTAGCTTAAAGTTGAGTTCCATACAATGGAGTGGCGTACACTGAAGTTGGATACAGTAGAGTGGTGCATATTGCAATGGCATAGAGTGTAGTGGCATAGGGCGCAGTGTTATACAGTAGGATAGCACACAGTGGAGTGTCATAAAGTGGAGTTATGTCCTGTAAATATTGCAGAGTCTATTCACGTAGACTGTAGTGTACAGTGGAGTGCCATAAAGTGGAGTGTGGTATAGTGTAAAGACATATTGGAACATTGTATAATAAAATAGCCTGCAGTCGAGTGGCGTAGAGTGGAGTGTATAAAGTGGAATAGCACACACTGGACTGGGGTACAGTTGAGAGCCATACAGTGCAGTGGAGTACAGTTGAGTTGTGTACATAAAGTTGAATGTTGTACAGTGTGGTGTTTCAAAGCACAATTCAGTAAAATGGAGTGGCATACATTGGAGTATATTGGTGAATATTAGAGTGTCATACAGTGCAGTTGTGCAGAGCAGAATAGCGTACAGCTGAATGGTGTACAATGTAATAGGGTGCTGTGCAATGGTGAGTACGGTAATAAAGCAGGGTTTACTGGTGTTAAATCTTCGGAGGTACATTGGAGTGCATCTGGTGGAGTAGCGTAGAGTAGAGTGTCGTACAATTCAATAGAGTTAAATATAGAAGCCTGGTGACATACAGTGGAGCGTTGTTTAGTGGAGTGGCATAGAATGTAGTTTTGTAAAGTGAAATAGCATACGGTACATTGTGGTACACCACAGTGGCGTATACTACAATTTAATAGAATTGAGTGCCATATAGTGGAGTAGCCTGCACAGGAACACTCCATTATTAAACCATAAAGTGGGGCATAGTGAAATAGCATATAGTGGAACAGGTAAAGTGGAGTTGCATACAGTGGAATAGTGTACAGTTGTGAGCAGTACAGTGTAGGGTCGACTCGTAAACTGGCATACATGAAAGCAGCCGCGGCCCGTGGAGGGAGTTCGGTGAGGCAGGGAGGCTGTGCGGGGGAGGAGCAGGGTGGACAGTGGTAAACAACGGAATATGGACAAATGCAGGTAAGTAAACAATTTAATAAATAAAACAAATTTCGTAACGCACCATGCATCGCAAAATGCGATGCAGCGCGCGCTACGAAATTCGTTTTATTTTTAAAATTGTTTACTTACCTGCAATTGTCCATATTCCGTTGTTTACCACTGTCCACCTTGCCCCTCCCCCGTACCGCCTCCCTGCCCCACCGAACTCCCTCCACGGGCCGCGGCTGCATGAAAGTGTAATAGAATACAGTGATAAACAGTATAATAGCGTAGAGTATAGTGGTGTAGACTGGAGTAGTGTACAGTTGAGTTGGGTGGAGTAGACTGGAGTAATGTAGAGTGGATTAACATAGAATGTGATTGTGTATATTGGGGTGGCATAAAGGGGAGTGGCATACTGTCAATAGCATGGAGTACAGTGGCATAAAGTCAGCACTTATACATTGGAGTGACATAAAGTGGAGTGGGTAATTTAAATGAAAGGTTCCACAAAATTATTTGAAAATGTGAACTTTATATCTGAAAAATACGAATTTTAATATCTAAATGTTAATTTCTTGGCTATATATATATATTTAGTTCAAGCAACTGTAAACTTTGTATGAAAAGTAGTTGTGTAGTGTGCTATGGTATTAGGGGTGGGCTGTGATACACTAGGCAAAATTCCGCTGAGGTGCATTACAGCTCTGTGGACTTCCGCAGAGTTCTGCTCAGCTGTAGTGCCCACAGAGGCCCTGCTACAATGGATTAAAGAAGGCTTTCATGTCTCTGTTTTCTGCTCCAAGTGTGTGAGCTGCTACTCCCGCTGTGACAGCCCTGACCGGCCCTTGCTGTTCTTTCCCTACCACAGCCTGTCCCATGGAGGTCACCTGCACCTCACAGTGCACCATGAGTGATGGAAGGACTGTCCTGGCACAGGCATGTGTGAGGGACTGGCCTGGTGTAGCCAGGAGTGAGGGACTGGCCTGGTGTGGCCATGAGATCGGTCTGAACTTGTGCAGCTGGCCCTGTGACCACCAGTTTCATCTAGTCTCTCTGCAGCAGCACTAGCTCTCGCTATACCTCCCTCAGCAGGTCTGGGTGAAACAAGCTCAATGCCCCATTTACACAAACACAAATCACAAGCACAATCTGAAAAAAAAGACCAAAACAAGCCCAGCCCTGCACAAAATGAACACAGATACAGCATACGTAAACGACTCACTAACAAACAGCATTAGTAACTGTTAACAAATTGAATCCCTGGGAAACGGCCATAGTGTGATGCACAAGGCCCATCTCCAGGGTGGGGCTCAGTGCCCTGGTGATGAGGGAGCGGGTGGTGGGCCAAGGCAGACCGGCTCAATCACTCTTAGTTGTTTCAGCTTAAATCCTTGCCCTGTCACCTTGGCCTGGACACTTTGAGGGCTGACAGCTACCCACAGAAATACATTGCCCTTATACCCAGGATGCTCTCCTCCTGTTGGCAGGATTGTATCTCCATGGTAACACAGCTCTTAGAAAAGACCACCTTCTTCACTTTGAAACCCCTCAATTTACAAAGAAAGCCACCACTGTCGCTGCTTTTCTATCACTGACCCCAAAATCTGCTGTGCTCTCTCAGCTTACACTAAGCACACCCTTAATTTACGGTATTCAAAACAATTCTCACCAGTAATGTCTTTGGTAACTCCTCTCTCCGTTAGAGTAATGTTCCAGCAGCTATGTCTGTACTCAAGACCATCAAGTTTCTCTGCCCTCTCCATTTACTGACACCCCATCAGTTCTCTGCTCTCCGCCTGCTGAACCTCGTACACCTGTCTAATTCTCAGTTCTGTTTCTTTTGAAATCATCTTGTAATTTAGCTAAAACATACACCACCTGCTGTTTTTGTTTCTATGGTACATACTTTTATTTTATATTGGGTCGGCACCTGCAAACTCCTCTTCGTGGTAAGCGGAGTTTTACTTTTACCCGACCTCCACATTTCGGAGCCGATTATGATGGCGGACGGAAACGGGTTCCGTCCGCCAAGGACGCGGCCAAGATACTCCCGACCGCTCCGCGTATAAACCGCCATTGCGATTAGGATAATAATGTCATGAACGGAGTACACCTAAGACCGCCGCAAGCGGACGGAACCAAAGAAACACCGTCGCCGCGGACGAACATGACCGCGGGAACAGGCACAGCCACCGCAATACCTGCGGAGGCTCCGTGCCCGCGATTAGGATAATGCCGCCAGTCCCACGGAACTCACCTCCATCCACGAGCGCTGCGGAAACAATGCAACGATAAACCCAGCATCCCAGCGGAAGGACAACACGAACACCATCCCTACCGTCAAACCAATTTCCAAATGGCTGACGGAAGTAAATACAAAACACACTACACAGGACACCCACCCACCTTTAACACCCACACCAATCACAAGTCACAATGACACCCCCCCAAGCACCTAAAAATCCACTGAAGTCAACACACCCACCTAGCACCTGACTGGCAACAACCATTGGGACACTACCACGACACCGAGTATAAAAAGATTCCCACCCACTACCACAATCCTTTGAACCACAGCATAGCTGCAAGCAAGAGGCTCAATATGATTAACAGCAGACACAAAAGTCCACACATACAACTTGCACACAAACACACCCACCACACAAACACCCACCACACCATTCCTACACACCACACACCTGCACATCCCAACCCACTCCACCCACACCTTGCACATCACACACCATGGCACCAAAGACAAATCCTAAATTCACTGACACAGAGTTGAAGGTCCTGGTGGATGAAATCATCCGCGTCGAACCCCACCTATTCGGCACACTAGTCCAGCAGACCACCGTGGCAACTAAAAACCACAAGTGGGACAGGATAGTCAGTCGGGTGAATGCGTCAGGGACCGTGCCACGAACCAAGCACGACATCCAGAGGCGGTGGCACGACCTCAAAACAAGGGTCAAAGGCATCCGTGCAAAAAATTACCTGCGGGCACACCACACTGGCGGCGGCACACCCCCGGAGCCCATACCCTATGCAGAATGGGAGGAAAAGGTGCTGGGCATACTGCACCCAGAGAGCCTTGAAGGAATCAATGAGGGAGAAGAGGCTGGTAAGTACAAACCAAGCACCACTATCACACCGACATGGTCTGCCTCACACAACTGAGAGGACACATCCCCCAGGCCCAAAACCATGCATGTGAGCCACATACTCCCCAAAATGTGAACGACTCCCAACAGGCCCCCATGTCCACAGGGAGGGTGGTGGTGTGTGTTGGGAGGGTGGTGGGGTGTGTTGGGAGGTGGGTGGGGTGTGTGAGAGACCAGCACTACGACTCCCAACAGGCCCCCATGTCCACAGGGAGGGTGGTGGGGTGTGTTGGGAGGTGGGTGGGGTGTGTGAGAGACCAGCACTACGACTCCCAACAGGCCCCCATGTCCACAGGGAGGGTGGTGGGGTGTGTTGGGAGGTGGGTGGGGTGTGTTGGGAGGTGGGTGGTGTGTGTTGGGAGGTGGGTCGGGTGTGTGAGAGACCAGCACTACAACTCTCAACAGGCCCCCATGCCCACAGGGAGGGTGGTGGGGTGTGTTGGGAGGTGGGTGGGGTGTGTGAGAGACCAGCACTACGACTCCCAACAGGCCCCCATGTCCACAGGGAGGGTGGTGGGGTGTGTTGGGAGGTGGGTGGGGTGTGTTGGGAGGTGGGTGGTGTGTGTTGGGAGGTGTGTGGGGTGTGTGAGATACCAGCACTACGGCTCTCAACAGGCCCCCATGTCCACAGGGAGGGTGTTGGGGTGTGTTGGGAGGTGGGTGGGGTGTGTTGGGAGGTGGGTGGTGTGTGTTGGGAGGTGGGTGGGGTGTGTGAGAGACCAGCACTACGACTCCCAACAGGCCCCCATGTCCACAGGGAGGGTGGTGGGGTGTGTTGAGAGGTGGGTGGGGTGTGTTGGGAGGTGGGTGGGGTGTGTAGAGAGGTCAGTGATATGTAATGTTGGAAAGATTAAAACATGTCATGTCCACTGCATTGATCATTAAAATCTTGTCCCTCAGGTGATCCCAACCTGACTGGCGAAACCAGCAACCACCTGCAACAGTCGCCCCACTCACAGCACGGACTCTCTGAGGATGATCCCACTGTCAGCTCCGGTGCGGAGGACGTAGCGGGCCCAAGCCGACTCCCAGGACCATCAGGCTCACAGGACATCCCTGCCTCCACAACCTTGGCCTGAGTCACCCCACCAACACCTGCCATAGTGACCTGTGCAGCCACCACCACCACCACCTCCACCACCACCAGTACCACCACTCCTGCCTGTGCCACCCTGCCTGACCCATCGCACGATGCAGGGCTATCTACATCCCTGCCAAGCAGGGAGAGTGGACGGGAAAGGACCGACCAGAGGGCACATCTCACCAACAGGAGTGCTTCTCACCGGCAAGGTGTGGAAGGACACCCACCCCATCCTGCTGCAGAAACACTGGAAGCCCTAGCCAGAGTCCAGGCCTCCTATGAGCGGGGGCGGGCACAGGCTGATCGTGCCCACCAGGACACAGTGGAGAACACCAATCAGTTGCAGTCAATTGACAGGCGCATAGGGCAACTAGTGGACATCATGGGCCAGGTAACAGCACTGTGGAGGGACTGGTTATCCCGCACCCCCCCCCCCTCAGCCAAGTGCCCAGCCGCCACAGTCGCCAACACCACCGCCACCGCCACCTGAGCCCATGGACACGGATGTGGCCCCTGAGCAACCTGCCCCCCCAGCTGTCTCCGCTCCGGCTACAAGACGGAGGGGCCGTCCGAGGCTGGAAGTAGGTGAGAGCAGCGGGGATGCACCATCCACCCGCTCAAAAAGGGGCCGCCAATGACATTAATCTTGCCTGACCCTGCCATTCACCCGCCAACTAGTCTGTCCAACAACGCCAAGTATTGGCACCGGTCTACTGGACTAGCTGGACATCACCCAATGTGGTGTCACAATGGTCTTTCATCTACCATGACCTTCAACTCACCCTCCCCCACCCAACACTTACTTGTAAATATCCACCAGCATCAATTCACAACCTGCAAATAAATTTCACTTACACACTCAATGATGTGTTGCCTCCATGTTTTAATCACATGATTGTCTCAGAATCAAACGTCACCAGGCGCAGGGAACTATGTCGGTGAGAATTATGCCTCAGTGGGAGTGACCTAGGGAAAATGAGAGACAACAAACACACGTCAGGAAACTGATTCACACCCATCACAACACACTGTACTGCAACATACCACAAACCACACTCACCACCAAATCTGTGGATGAGAGGACACACATCATGGAGCCTTGCATGTCCACAATAAATACAACACACACATGCAAACATAACATACCAGAACAGCCAGCTTTCAAACACCACATCCACACACCACTAGCAAACATACATCTCGCATTGTCAACCTGCACAAGAGGTAGTCACTCACATTCAAGGAAAATAGCGATCAATGAGCTGACGCCTCTGGTCCACACCTACTTCTTCACCACTATCCTCATCAGTCGACATGGGTGGGATGGGAGGCCGAGGGACTTGTTGGTCTTCAGGGTCCAAGATCAGTTCAATGTCATTGCGCAAGGCCAGGTTGTGGAGTATGCAGCAGGCAATCACGATCCTGCATACTTTGCCTGGTGAGTAAGGCAGGGCTCCTCTGATTTTATCCAGGCAGCGAAACCTAGACTTTAGCAGTCCAAAAGTACGTTCTACCACCCTACGTGTCCTTCCATGGGCATCATTGTATCGCATTTCACCAGCTGTAGTTGGATTACGTATGGGACTCAGCAGCCACGGCCGGTTTGGGTACGCAGAATCGCCTATCTGGGGGGATGACAGACACAGATATCACTACCAGGATTGGTGGGTACCCCATGCCACACAGAATACACAACTGTCCCCACAGCATACTAACCAACAAGCCACGCACGTTCTGGACGCAGATTTGCCATCAGTTGGGGGACAATGCTGCTCCGCATGATGTGGGAATCATGTGCGGACCCTGGAAATCTGGCACACACATGGGATATGATGTTGTCGGCCAGGCACACCACCTGCACGTTGAGCGAATGAAAGTGTTTCCGATTGCGATATACAGGCTTACGTGCCCGGGGTGGAATCAGACCGATATGGGTGCCATCAATGGAACCCCCTACGTGTGGTATCTGGCCCAGTGCATAGAAGTCTGCTTTGACTGCTGCCAACTCTGCCGCCCGTGGAAAATGGATGTAATCATCCTTGTAAATCATCATGGCTTTGAGAACATCCTGCAGTACCATGCTGAACATGGACTGTGACATCCCCCCGGCATGTCCAACTGTATACTGGAAGGTGCCAGTTGCAAAGAAGTGAAGTGCCGCCATTACCTTTGATGTGGGTGTAATGGAACCAGGATATGTTCTTCGTGGCTGCAGATGAGGAGACAATTGGTCTACAAGCTCCAGCAATCTACGTCGATCAAGCCGGAATTTCCTGATCACCTCCTCGTCAACCATGTCCTCCAGCACAGTGTATGGGCGATGCACATTTGGAGCCCACCTGTGTGGGAGTAGATGTAGTAGATGTCAATTTACCAACAACGCATAGCTGTGCAACTCTATCACATGTAGGCCAACACAATCAAAATGAGAAATGTCGTCGACAATTATCATATGTGTGACATCTCTGAAATTACCTACAATACAGAGTAGCATGCAAACAATGTACAGCCACTAACAACATGATGTGTGCCAACATGTACAATGTAACATACTCACATGTCAAAATAACTGCCAACAAGACATGCCTAATGACCCTAATGTGGACAAGCGTCATCACAGACACACATGCACGTGCACACACAATACAAAAATGCCACACACACTCCATGTCTTCATGCACCAATTACCACTCCTACAATGGTGAGCATCCTCACATTACATGCATGGTCACACAAGAGGCAACACACATACGCATACACTGAATCCATGTGTACCCCCACCATTGTTACTTGCACGCACAAACCACACACTCACAACAGATCATGAATGTGGCCAGGCAGCCTTGATGTAGTGTGTAGAAGTGTATGAGTTGAAACGTGTTTACCGAAAAAACAAGAGGTCGACACGTAGACATGCACATGTGTATCAAATTGGGTGCACATCAATGGCCATAGTGTGAACACACATGATATACTGCATGACATATGCTGTTTAGCCATCACGGTCACACCCCCATAACGCATGTGCGGACTACCACGACGGTGCTGCATTTGAAAATATACAATCAGTGGCGTCGACATGGCGGTACACGGCTTCCTCCATTGTCGATGGCGCATACGCGCCCCGCGGTACCTCTTCCCATTGGCTTCCTGTGCACGTGCCGTCACGGACACACATCGGCAACCGCAAGTGCGCACTTCCGCGACGGTTGCATCTTTTGCAACAATGTTCAATCAGTGGCGCCACCATGGCGGTGCACGCCTTCTGCGGGGGAAGTGCAGGCCAACACATACTTGTGATTATGGAAATCAAAATGGCAGTTCATGACCCCCCTTACAGTCACATTGCATCATCCACCGTAGACCGACCGTCCCAGCCCGGTCACCCATCGCCGTCCCAGCCCGGTCACCCACCGCCGTGCCAGCCCGGTCACCCACCGCCGTCCCAGCCCGGTCACCCACCACCGTGCCAGCCCGGTCACCCACCGCCATCCCAGCCCGGTCACCCACCGCCGTGCCAGCCCGGTCACCCACCGCCGTCCCAGCCCGGTCACCCACCGCTGTGCCAGCCCGGTCACCCACCGCCATCCCAGCCCGGTCACCCACCGCTGTGCCAGCCCGGTCACCCACCGCAGTGCCAGCCCGGTCACCCACCGCCGGGCCAGGCCAGTAAACACCCGGCGGGGGGTGACCGGGCTGGGACAGTGGTGGGTGACCGGACTGGCACGGCGGTGGGTGACCGGGCTAGGACGGCAGTGGGTGACCGGGCTGGCACGGCGGTGGGTGACCGCGCTGGGACGGCAGTGGGTGACCGGGCTGGCACGGCGGTGGGTGACCGGGCTGGCACGGCGGTGGGTGACCGGGCTGGGACGGTCGGTCTACGGTGGATGATGCAATGTGACTGTAAGGGGGGTCATGAACTGCCATTTTGATTTCCATAATCACAAGTATTTGTTGGCCTGCACCTCCCCCGCGGAAGGCGTGCACCGCCATGGTGGCGCCACTGATTGAACATTGTTGCAAAAGATGCAACCGTCGCGGAAGTGCGCACTTGCGGTTGCCGATGTGTGTCCGTGACGGCACGTGCACAGGCAGCCAATGGGAAGAGGTACCGCGGGGCGCGTATGCGCCATCGACAATGGCGGAAACAGTGCACCGCCACACCAGGGCCTGTCATTGGCCCTTTTCGAATGAGGCATCCAGGGGAAACCAATAGCTGGCGACGTGTGCCACTGACATGGGCTCAGGGCCCTATATATGTGTGACTTTCACAAGCACACATTCACTGCTTTGATCCAATGCTGCCTGTGACCATCAACTCGACCTGCTGCTGCTGAGCTGACCAACAGCTGCTGCCTGTGACCATCACCTCGACCTGCTTCTGCTGAGCTGACCAACGGCTGCTGCCTGTGACCATCACCTCGACCTGCTTCTGCTGAGCTGACCAACGGCTGCTGCCTGTGACCATCACCTCAACCTGCTTCTGCTGAGCTGACCAACGGCTGCTGCCTGAGACCATTACCTCGACCTGCTTCTGCTGAGATGACCAACGGCTGCTGCCTGTGACCATCACCTCGACCTGTTGCTGCTGAGCTGACCAACGGCTGCTGCCTGTGACCATCACCTCGACCTGCTTCTGCTGAGCTGACCAACGGCTGCTGCCTGTGACCATCACCTCGGCCTGCTGCTGCTGAGCTGACCAACGGCTGCTGCCTGTGACCATCACCTCGACCTGCTGCTGCTGAGCTGAACAACGGCTGCTGCTGCTGTGCCACAGTCCAGGACCTTGCCATGCAGAGAGTGCGAGACACCCGGTCTTGTCCCTTTACCGCAGCGGAGCTGGATGTCCTTGTGGACGGTGTGCTCAGCCACTACCAACAGCTCTACGGTGCACCCGGACAGGTGGTAAGTTCAGTGGTGTACATATTGTTGGCCATGAGGTGTTCAGTGGCTCCTGTCTTCTGCAAGCCTGGCGGTGTGCTGTGGGACCTTCACATGTGTAGTGCTGAACATGGCTGCATGTAGAAACGTGTTACTACGATGTTTGAGCATGTCATACTGTCCACTTACGTTACCCTCTTGTCTCCCATCATGGTAGGTAAAGCTGCACCTTCGCAAGGCCGTGTGGAGGACCATCGCACGTGATGTACTGGCAGTGGGGGTGTGCAATAGACGACACACACACTGCCACAAGCGCTGGGACGACATATCCAGGCTTAGCAAGAATGCGGCGGAGATGACACTGGGGATGATTCCAAGATCTACACGTCTGGCCCGCCACACCATGACCTCTCTTATGCACCGTATCATTGCTGTGACGCATCCTGACCTGTCCGCCCGGCTGAGTGGGGATCCACAGCAAACTAGCGGTAAGCAGAATGTATGTGTATGTTACTTGGGCCTGCAATGCATGTATTGGTGCTCAGACACAGTAGCGACTTCTGTGGTGCGTATGTTTAGCTGAAATACCATGCTGGTGCCATTAGCGGAGTGAGCGGTGGCATCCATGTCCGCCAGGTGGACAGCCCACTTGCTTAGTAGTTGAGGGTTCCAGGACATGCCGTTGAGGTCTGTGGTCCCATGGCATGACATGTGTGCAGATCTACAGGCACCTGCCATGTTCGTATGATGTACATGTTTGACAGCCAACACCGGTTCTTTGAGGTGAGGATGACTGGTAGGAGTGGGACGTGTGCAGGATGTGTGCGACATGTACTATGTATGTAATGGAATTCTAGATCTGTTTTCCTTCAGTACGTGAGTGTGGCACTTACTCACACCTCGTTTCTCTCTATTTCAGCTTTGGCAAAGGGCACTGACCCACAGACGACAGAGATGAGTGGTGGCAATGCTTCCGAATCAGAGGTCACACACACGCAGACTGACACTGAAGAGGGCAGCCCCGGAGAGGGGGACAGGACCGTCCCTGAGGACTCACATGTGGAAACACCATCGCCCTCATCCTCAGAAAGTGTTGGTGAGTCCGCACTGTTGGCACAGACAGGGAGTGAGCAATCGACACCTTCAGTTGGGACACAGCACACAGGGCCCACACTGCCACCCACTGCAACATGTACTGCTCGTGCTCGCCAGAGGAGGGGGAGCAGAGTTGCCTTCGGTGCAGGAACCGCCGCCCCTGCCCCGGTGACACAAAGTGCACTTTGTGCAGAGGCTGTAGATCTGCTGCGACAGCTGTGTGTAGGGCAGACCAACATGATCAATGCATTCCAAGACCACGATAGGAAGTTGGGGCAGGTGGTGGCATTCATGGAGGGTATGCATGGCGATGTTGCTGGTCTACACAGAACAATTCAGTCATTGGCAAACACTGTGTCTTCTGCCATTGTACAGTCGCAAAGACAGGGTGCTACTTCTGTTCCCCCATCCACACCACTTGATGTCTCAGGGGGAGTGACTTCTCAGAGCAGGACTCTTTTACAGGTAATTGCACTAGGAGCAGCCACAGGCAGCAGGGCAGGGCACGGAGAGCACAGACCCCATCCCCTAGGACTGGTAAATCTGGCACCAAAGACGACGTGAGCTACACTGGAGTTGACACACAGGATCCTCAAGGGGTGTGGGTGGAAATGGCTTCACATGCTACACAGGCATCCCCCACAAAAGGTAGTCCCAAGGGAAGGGCAGCTCCCAAGTCCAGGGACACTACCAAGGACACCACGAAGGAAGGTTCAACTCCTAAGAGCAGGGACACTCACAGGGACAAGAACACTACAAAGGCAAGGCCACCTCAAAAGAGCAGGGACACTCCCAAGGACAAGGACACTACAAAGGTAGGGGCAACCCCCACGAGAAGAGACACTCCCAGGGACAAGGACACCACAAAGGAAGGGGCAACTCCCAAGAGCAGGGACACTCCCAAGGACAAGGACACTACAAAGGAAGGGGCAACTCCCAAGAGCAGGGACACTCCCAAGGACAAGGACACTACAAATGAAGGGGCAACTCCCAAGAGAAGAGACCCTCCCAAGGACAAGGACACTACAAAGGAAGGGGCAACTCCCAAGAGCAGGGACACTCCAAAGGACAAGGACACTACAAAGGAAGGGGCAACTCCCAAGAGAAGAGACAGTCCCAAGGACAAGGACACTACAAAGGAAGGGGCAACTCCCAAGAGCAGGGACACTCCCAGGGACAAGGTTGCTTCTAGAGACAGGTACACTACAAGGGAAAAGTCTGCACCCAGGGACAGGGCACCGCCCAGGGATCAGGGAACTTCCAGGGACAGGACACCTCCTACGGCCAAGGCACATCCAAGGGACAGGGCTTCTCCCATAGACACTAGCTCCATCAAGGACAGGCATACATCACCCCTGGCTGCACTGAGGCTGATGTTGTTGAAGGAAAGTAGTAAAGACGTGTCCGTGGTGGAGTCCCCCATACCTCTACTCCCATCCACGCCCGTCAGAAGCAGAGGAAGGAGGTCCCTGTAGTTGCATCCCCCATTACACATGATTTAGAGGGCAGAAGGCAGGCCCACAGCAAACGACAAGCAGGGTCCAGCATGTCCCCAGAGAGCAGACCCCCACCAGCAGATGATCCACCTTCGCTGGGTGATGTTTCAGATGAGGCCACACCACTTACCAGTCCAGTCATGTCCAGGGTGCACTCACATGTACCTAAGAAACGTAGACACACACCATTGACACCTGAACACCCCGATGTCGCTCAAGTACAGCTATCCCCAGCTCCCAGGGCCACCATGCCTCCTGGCCCATACAGCCCTTTGGCTCATCATTTCACTGGTCCCAGTGGCGCAGCTGCAGTTGACTCTCAATTGTCAGATGGTGGCACTGTGTCTGTTGTTTGCATGTGTCAGTCAGTAGATCTGTGGCTGTGTCTCACACTCCTATTTCTGGTGCTGGCAGTGTGTCAGGGTCTGTGGCTCACGTGTCAGTCACTCGAGCTGTGGCTGTGTCTCACATTCCTGTTTCTGGTGCTGGCAGTGTGTCTGGGTCAGTGGCTCATGTGTCAGTCAGTAGATCTGTGGCTGTGTCTCACATTCCTGTTTCTGGTGCTGGCAGTGTGTCGGGGTCTGTGGCTCATGTGTCAGTCAGTAGATCTGTGGCTGTGTCTCACACTCCTGTTTCTGATGCTGGCAGTGTGTCAGGGTCTGTGGCTCACGTGTCAGTCACTCGAGCTGTGGCTGTGTCTCACATTCCTGTTTCTGGTGCTGGCAGTGTGTCGGGGTGTGTGGCTCATGTGTCAGTCACTCGAGCTGTGGCTGTGTCTCACACTCCTGTTTCTGGTGCTGGCAGTGTGTCTGAGGCAGGTAGTTCAAGCAGTCCACCTGATTCTGTGATGTGAGGTGCTGTTCACTTCACTCCCATGTGATTTGACTTGGTGTGTACATTGTCCATTGTAACCAGACTTGCACTGTTGTTGTCGTTGGGTCGGGTAGCTTGACCCACGTACTGGTGTTGCTAGTGATGTCCCAAAACAAAAGAGGAGCGTAGAGGTACTGATAGAGTCACCCTCCTGACGGAACTTTATAACCAAAGAGATTCTATCAAAAAAGTGAAAAGTGATAATGTTTATATTGGTTTTGGTTTTTCTAAATAGTGCTAGGCTCTCTCTTAGAGGTGGAAAGATGAGAGCACAATGTGCTTTTTAAAATACCCCTCACACACTAAAAAAATCCGTTAGTGTCATGCTTCATCATAGGGGTCTTCCCGCCCCTATAACGGGACGGGGCGTGCTACGACCAAACGAAATACGCGGGAGCACTTATATTGTGACAGTGGCTATGTGTGGGTGCACAGGTATCAGTGAAAGTATAGGGACCTCCAAAAGTGAATATTTAAAAAGTTAAAAATTCCCTGGCTTAGTAGAAAAACATTATTTTATTCACTTCTCTAGCTGGGAACATTAAGAAGGGGTTGTGAGGTAGAGCATTAGCTAACTACCTAGTCGACATGTTTCGTAAGCAGTCCCCTACTGCTTACTCATCAGGACCAAATAGTGATCCCTACTTGTAATTGCTCAGTTCTACAGAGATATGCCTACTGTCCTACAAACAGTACAGCCCAGTAATCATTATTCCTACCCCGTGCTACTCCTCGGAGTAGCACGGGGGTAGGAATAATGATTCGTTCTTTCGCCGGACATTAACCGCGCTGGAGACCCCTCGCCTGCAAGCTCATGGGGCATTAAGAATTACTGACAAGAAGACCACAGTAGGTCATTTTTTTGGCACTATTTGTACCATTTTTTGCTTCCCCTGGGCCAACTCATGCCCCGAAGCACAAACAGTCAGCTTATTTTTGCTGTACTGTTTGTAGGACAGTAGGCATATCTCTGTAGAACTGAGTAATTACAAGTAGGGATCACTATTTGGTCCTGATGAGTAAGCAGTAGGGGATTGCTTACGAAACATGTCGACTAGGTAGTTAGCTAATGCTCTACCTCACAACCCCTTCTTAATGTTCCCAGCTAGAGAAGTGAATAAAATAATTTTTTTCTACTAAGCCAGGGAATTTTTAACTTTTTATATATTCACTTTTTGAGGTCCCTACACTTTCACTGATACCTGTGCACCCACACATAGCCACTGTCACAATATAAGTGCTCCCGCGTATTTCGTTTGGTCGTAGCACGCCCCGTCCCGTTATAGGGGCGGGAAGACCCCTATGATGAAGCATGTTGCTAGTGATGTACCTGCTCTGTTGTCCACAATGCCCTGTTGCTGTTCTGATACTGTATTCTGCCCTCTCATGTGCTG
Source organism: Lissotriton helveticus (assembly GCF_964261635.1). Classification (NCBI taxonomy): domain Eukaryota; kingdom Metazoa; phylum Chordata; class Amphibia; order Caudata; family Salamandridae; genus Lissotriton; species Lissotriton helveticus. Next base: position 871,232,175 of record NC_136061.1, on the reverse strand, counting down.
CCTATCATGTACCTGCTCTGTTGTTCACAATGCCCTGTTGCTGTTCTGATACTGCATTCTGCCCTCTCATGTGCTGCCTATCATGTACCTGCTCTGTTGTTCACAATGCCCTGTTGGTGTTCTGATACCGCATTCTGCCCTCTCAGGTGCTGCCTATCATGTACCTGCTCTGTTGTTCACAATGCCCTGTTGCTGTTCTGATACTGCATTCTGCCCTCTCATGTGCTGCCTCTGATGGACCTGTTCAGTGCAATGGACTGTTGATGCACTTAGCCCCTCTCATGTGCTGCCACTGATGGACCTGTTCAGTGCAATGGCCTGTTGATTCACTTAGCCCCTCTCATGTGCTGCCTCTGATGGGCCTGTTCAGTGCAATTGACTGTTGATGCACTTAGCCTCTCTCATGTGCTGCCTCTGATGGACCTGTTCAGTGCAATGGACTGTTGATGCACTTAGCCTCTCTCATGTGCTGCCTCTGATGGACCTGTTCAGTGCAATGGACTGTTGATGCACTTAGCCCCTCTCATGTGCTGCCTCTGATGGGCCTGTTCAGTGCAATGGACTGTTGATGCACTTAGCCTCTCTCATGTGCTGCCTCTGATGGACCTGTTCAGTGCAATGGACTGTTGATGCACTTAGCCTTAGCCCCTCTCATGTGCTGCCTCTGATGGGCCTGTTCAGTGCAATCGACTGTTGATGCACTTAGCCCCTCTCATGTGCTGCCTCTGATGGACCTGTTCAGTGCAATGGACTGTTGATGCACTTAGCCTCTCTCATGTGCTGCCTCTGATGGACCTGTTCAGTGCAATGGACTGTTGATGCACTTAGCCCCTCTCATGTGCTGCCTCTGATGGGCCTGTTCAGTGCAATGGACTGTTGATGCACTTAGCCTCTCTCATGTGCTGCCTCTGATGGACCTGTTCAGTGCAATGGACTGTTGATGCACTTAGCCTTAGCCCCTCTCATGTGCTGCCTCTGATGGGCCTGTTCAGTGCAATCGACTGTTGATGCACTTAGCCCCTCTCATGTGCTGCCTCTGATGGACCTGTTCAGTGCAATGGACTGTTGATGCACTTAGCCTCTCTCATGTGCTGCCTCTGATGGACCTGTTCAGTGCAATGGACTGGTGATGCACTTAGCCTTAGCCCCTCTCATGTGCTGCCTCTGATGGGCCTGTTCAGTGCAATCGACTGTTGATGCACTTAGCCCCTCTCATGTGCTGCCTCTGATGGACCTGTTCAGTGCAATGGACTGTTGATGCACTTAGCCTCTCTCATGTGCTGCCTCTGATGGACCTGTTCAGTGCAATGGACTGTTGATGCACTTAGCCCCTCTCATGTGTTGCCTCTGATGGGCCTGTTCAGTGCAATGGACTGTTGATGCACTTAGCCCCTCTCATGTGCTGCCTCTGATGGACCTGTTCAGTGCAATGGACTGTTGATGCACTTAGCCCCTCTCATGTGCTGCCTCTGATGGACCTGTTCAGTGCAATGGACTGTTGATGCACTTAGCCCCTCTCATGTGCTGCCTCTGATGGACCTGTTCAGTGCAATGGACTGTTGATGCACTTAGCCCCTCTCATGTGCTGCCTCTGATGAACCTGTGCCTTGCCATGGACTGTAGATGCACTTAGCCCCTCTCATGTGCTGCCTCTGATGTACCTGCTCTGTTGTCCACAATGCCCTGTTGCTGTTCTGAGACTGCATTCTGCCCTCTCATGTGCTGCCTATCATGTACCTGCTCTGTTGTTCACAATGCCCTGTTGCTGTTCTGATACTGCATTCTGCCCTCTCATGTGCTGCCTATCATGTACCTGCTCTGTTGTTCACAATGCCCTGTCGCTGTTCTGATACTGCATTCTGCCCTCTCATGTGCTGCATATCGTGTACCTGCTCTGTTGTTCACAATGCCCTGTTGCTGTTCTGATACTGCATTCTGCCCTCTCATGTGCTGCCTCTGATGTACCTGCTCTGTTGTCCACAATGCCCTGTTGCTGTTCTGAGACTGCATTCTGCCCTCTCATGTGCTGCCTATCATGTACCTGCTCTGTTGTTCACAATGCCCTGTTGCTGTTCTGATACTGCATTCTGCCCTCTCATGTGCTGCCGATCATGTACCTGCTCTGTTGTTCACAATGCCCTGTTGCTGTTCTGATACTGCATTCTGCCCTCTCATGTGCTGCCTTTGATGGACCTGTTCAGTGCAATGGACTGTTGATGCACTTAGCCCCTCTCATGTGCTGCCTCTGATGGACCTGTTCAGTGCAATGGACTGTTGATGCACTTAGCCCCTCTCATGTGCTGCCTCTGATGGACCTGTTCTGTGCAATGGATTGTTGATGCACTTAGCCCCTCTCATGTGCTGCCTCTGATGGACCTGTTCAGTGCAATGGACTGTTGATGCACTTAGCCCCTCTCATGTGCTGCCTCTGATGGACCTGTTCAGTGCAATGGACTGTTGATGCACTTAGCCCCTCTCATGTGCTGCCCCTGATGGACCTGTTCAGTGCAATGGACTGTTGATACACTTAGCCCCTCTCATGTGCTGCCTCTGATGGACCTGTTCAGTGCAATGGACTGTTGATGCACTTAGCCCCTCTCATGTGCTGCCTCTGACGGACCTGTGCAGTGCAATGGACTGTTGATGCACTTAGCCCCTCTCATGTGCTGCCTCTGATGGACCTGCTCTGTTATGGACACTGCCCTGTTGCTGTTCTGATACTGCATTGTGCCCTCTCATGTGCTGCCTCTGATGAACCTGTGCCTTGCCATGGACTGTTTATGCACTTAGCCCCTCTCATGTGCTGCCTCTGATGTACCTGCTCTGTTGTCCACAATGCCCTGTTGCTGTTCTGATACTGCATTCTGCCCTCTCATGTGCTGCCTATCATGTACCTGCTCTGTTGTACCCAGTGCCCATACTCTTGCATACTCAGAGATTGTACCCCGATTATGTTTAATAAAGCAAGTCATTCATGTGTACTGGTTTGTCGTTGTCATTCATGTATGTGTACTTCGATTGTGGATATGTTTGTGCGATCTGATGTGGTTTTTCGTACATGACACTCCCCCTCCCAACGTCACAGCCCTGCCAGGTACTCCCCTTCCGACAGTAAATGGTGTGTAGCGTACCTGCGTCTTTGTCGATGATGGTCCATGACTTGCTGGTGGAGGATCGCGAAGAGTATCCGAAAAGCGTGTACCGCTGGGTCCATTTGGGCGAGCTGCTTGTGGTGGGTATCTTAGCAATGTGTGGTTTGTTCGCTGTGGGGAATCCGCCGTGTTCAGGCAGGTTGTTTTTCCACAGCGGTTTTATGTGTGTTTTCTGCCATCTTGATTTTGAACACGGTCGGAGACGTCATTCCGTACGGCGGTGTCTCTGGATTGGTTACGTCTGCCGCGGTGTCGGGTGTAATTCCGCGGCGGTGCGTTCTCTTCCGCCGCGTACGGAGTTTTGACAGTGTTTCCCATCCTAATATGGCGGTCGGACTGTCCGCGGCAGGCGGACACGGAAAAGGCATTTTCCACATACTCCAGGACGGCGGTCGCACTTCCGTCCGCCATCCTAATGGGCCCCTTCATTCGGAGTGCAGAGTAAAAAAATCTTTGCACCCTCCGTCAGCGGAGCGAATCACCCCTATATGGTGTACAACGAAAAGTTCACAGTATACTACAATACATCGGGCTTAGAAATGGTGATGTGATTGGTTGATGGCTGTGTTCACCAAAGGTAGGAATCAGCCATGTTACTTTTAGGACAAATTTGCAATATTGTATAGTCACCGTTTGGCTGACTTGTGTGTTAGGGTGTTATAGTTAATTATTAAGTTTTATTATTGGTAACAACCTATTACCACATTCATAAAGTAGTAATAGGTTAATGTTTTTGTGTTGAAAATTAAATATATATTCTCGACCTATGGATTAAAAAAAAATTATCCCATGATAACTTTGCACCCATTTGAGAAATGACTGCACATTTAAGCAGACTTCTTCCACTGGTTGTATTCAGGAAGAAATAAAGGTTGTGCAGGTTTGGCTAAAAGGGTTGTAAAGAGTAAATTGGTGTCCCAAAATGTGCTTAAATCAAATATATTTAAAAAACACTTTCAAATTTTGCATTGCACAAAAACATGGAGTCGTACTTTGTTTACATTTGGTAGGAATACATAATATGATGCACATATGTGTATTTTAAGTAGTGCAGGTAAGTAATGTAATAATTGTATACATTTTAATGTATTTAAAGTTAGTAATAGATGCTATTGTGATACTTTTATGAAATGTGGATGTTTTTCACAGTAGTACGATGGTACATAGTTATCACAAGTCATTAGCTGATTAGGTAATCATTAGCTTCACCAAAGTTAAAGGCAAACATGTTGTTTTTAGGGACCCTTTCCACGTTGTGTGCGTTATGCCTTTGATGTGGGTAATCATTAAGTTTGGTATTTTTGCCCTAACTGTTACCACTTTAGTAAACTGGTAATAGGTGAAGCAAAATATTTGTTAGGATAACTTTTTTGTGTATACATTTTTATATATTTTTATACCAGTGTACAGTCAATCAATGAATCAAGGGTTTGTTAGGTGCAGCTACTCATGAGGAAGGGACTCATTGTGCTGGGGGGGGCAGCTCCTAGGAGCTCATGGAGGGTCGTCGGAGGCCAAGTGTTTCAGAGGACTTCCCTGGCCTTTCAGGGTAAGTGTGGTGCTGAATGCTCATGGTGATTCATCAAAGAGCCAGATCTTGAGGTCCTTCAGGAACTTGGGAAGAGTTAGTGTCTGATGGAGGTGGTGAGGGAGGGTGTTCCAGGCCTTTGCAGCCAGGAAGGAGAGGGAACGACCTCCTGTTCTGGTCTTTTTGATGTGTGGTACCGTGGTGAGGGAAAGCTGGGGGAAAGGGAAAGCTGGGCTTAGCGGAGGGATCTTTGGGGTGCATGGAACGAGATGCGGTGGTTAATTTATTCGGGCCGGTGTTGTGGAGGGTTTTGTGGGCATGAGTTAGAAGCATGAAGAGGTTTCTCTTCTTGACGGGCAGCCAGTGTAGTGCCGCAGGTGTTGGGTGATGTGGAAATGGCGCGGTACATTAAGCACTAGTCTGGTGACAGCCTTCTGAATGTTCTGGATGTTTGCAGGTGAGGTACATGTTGATCCCAGCATAGTGTTTTGCCGTAGTCCAGTCTGCTGCTGGTGAAGGCATGGGTGACGGTTTTCCTATGTTCGAAGGGGATCCAGTTGAAAGTTTTACGTAGGAGACTGAGGATGTAAAAACAGGAAGAGGTGGAGGCGTTGATCTGCGGTCCATTTTGGGTTCAGAGTCCAGGATGATTCAGAGGTTGTGTGTGTGGTCCACGAATGGGAGTGGATTCCCCAGGGCTGGGGGCCCTGTGAACTGTGTTTTTTCTTAAAGGAACGTGGTCATTATTACTAATTAACATACCACTCTGTACTTTTCTTTTTGAATATTTAAATATGTAAAAAAAATTGAAGAAACACTTTTGCAAATATATTATAAAAATACAGTGTTCTTATAGTTCATTTCCATTTATTTTCCGGTACCATAGTGCTAGTGTGGTGCTTCCGATTTTTAAAAAAGAACATGGACAACCTTATAAATATTTTTCCTCACCTATTACCACTTTACTAAAGTGGCAAAAGGTATGAGAAAATACCAAACTTAATACTTACCTACATTGAATAGCAAAATGCAGAACACATACAGACTCAAGGTGAAAACAAAATGGCTGCCTTTAACTTTTGTAAAGGCCATTATTATCCAATCAACTAATGACTGGCCATCGCTATATTCTTCAGGAGTACTGCGGTACTACGCAGCAACAGATATACCTAAATTAAAACATATAAAACTCATGAAATTCTTCACCTACTTACCTGCAGTACCCCCACAGAATCCAATGTATAGTCATTTTAATTTTTGTCAAAATCTGATTGAGGTTTTTTATGCTACGCGAAAGACAAAAGCCTATTCAGAATGCATTGGATTTTACTCACATTTTAAGACCCCCTTTTTTCTTTTCAACCCCCTTGACTAAACGGCACAAAACTTTCAGGACTCCAATAATTAAAGAGGGGCATCATGTCATTATTCAAATGGGTGCAAAGTTATTAAGGGATAAACATCCCCAAAAATTCCGATCTCTGGTCACACTAACTAAAACTACTGATAGACTACCACCACTCTGTAATATTTTTTTATATATATATATACACACACACACACACACAACACATACATATATATATATGTATATATATATGTATATATATATATATATATATGTATGTGTTGTGTGTGTGTGTGTGTGTGTGTGTGTATAACCTACTGGCTGTTGCCAAAAGGCTGTTATAGTTAGGACCTAATTTCCACAGACAGTGGGTTTTCTGTTTTTCTGATAACTTTGGCCCGCTTTGACAAATCTTCACCAACTTTCACCAATTTAAAAAACTTCCTCTGTTGTCTGGGAATTTTTGGGGTGATTCGTCAAGCGGGGGCTGATAAAAAGGGGTGTCCCAATACACATTTTCCCCCATTCAATTTCTCATAGGGATTTTAAACATGACTACAGCCCAAACCACTGGACAGAATTACACCAAATTTGGCAGAAATCTAGACCTTGGTCCTGAAAGATCTCTTTTCGTACTTTGGTGTAAATCCATTCAGTAGTTTTGGAGTTATTATAGAGAATACAATTATATATATCTAGGGACATGAATCCTCCTTGGATCCGACAGATCTCATGTTGATATCTGATTAGCTGCCAACACTTCATCCCGAAAGTATTGTAAGCCTACCTGGGACTTGGACTCAAGGCAAAATAAAACAAAAAGAGGGCAGGGTAGGAATACTCTGACCCATCTAGGCCTGGCGCAAGGGTCCCACAAGTTCTCTGCTGAGGGCCAAAATATATTTTTTTAAATTAGCGCCGGATTAGCAGAAATTCCACAAATACAATGTGGAAGAAAACAAGCACTGTCTCTTGTGTTTCTGTTTTTTAATTACCCCCTTGAGAGGGCCAGACCTCAGGGGGAATATTTATCACAAATTTGGGGGAGGGGGAGCAGGCGACCCCCTTACCTGGGCTGCTTTTGGCCCCAGGAACTGCCACCTCTTGGGCCCCGGCCATCTCATATATAGGACCGATTTAGGCCCCAGGGAACATCACCACCCGTAGCCCAGCTGAAATAATTATGGGGAAGGCCCACCTCGCAGGCTGTTTTTATCCTCAAGGACCCCACCCTCTGTGGCCCAGCAGTGCCAAAAAATGGGAGGGGAGCTGTGTGGCCCCCTTCTGGAGCCATTATTGTCCCTGTGGCCTCATTCAAGGCTGACTCCAGCTATGTCCAGCTATGTCCCTGAATTCCCACCCCGGGACACTGGTGTGGGCAGGAAAAATTGTGGGGCATATTAGCTACAACTTGCGATAATTATCGCAAACCACGCTTAGCGCGATTTTTTTATGGCCTCCTATCACTGGATTTTATCGCGGAGATAACGCAGTATTACCAACGTTTATTTCTATCGCGATAAAAAATCCAGCGATAGCGGCGAATCCCATCTTTAATGTGAGATTTCCAGTGATAAAAATCCTATCGCTAAGGAAAATCTGGCTAAAAGGCAGGTGGGGACTTAGCCGTAGAATCCACCTCACTTTGGCTATTATGGCTAAGTCAGGTTTTTACCAGTATTGCTAATAGGCGATAGCTGTGTTAGCGACTGCTTTCGGTCGCTACCAGTTTGGGTACGCCCACTTTGCATGTCATTAGCGAGAAATATCGCTGACATGCATAGCGAGCCCTAAACCGGTCGCTATCACCTGGAAGCTGTCGCTAACTGCTACAGCTTGGTAATTGGGCGATAAAAAAATTGTCGCTTTATTGGCAAAAAGTGCCGATAAAGCGGCTATCTGGCCCTTGCTAATATGCCCCAAAATTTGTTCCTAGCAGGTGAGAGCATGAAAAAGCTGGGAGCAGACTTTTCATCTGTTTCGCTGCCAGCTGTGAAGCCGGCAGGGAAACAGTTGAAACAATTGCACCTGCCTGCAGGGAGCAGCACATTTAGCTGCTCTTTGTGGAAGAGGGCGATGCTGGAACCCACTAGAGGTGGGAAACTACAGGAGCATTGAGGGGCCCTCCGATGCCTCCAATAAAGAGGAAGTGGGTGACCCTGAGTGGGCTCCAGGGCACCCACCATTTACTGGTGGTTGATTTTCCCAGTGCTAAAAACAGCCCAGGAAGGGCTGCTGCATGCCCTTCCCTGTTCACAATAAGGACAGGCCCAGGAGAAGGGGTCCCCGAGGCCAAATTATATCCTGTCCACTATAAATAATTTCACTCCCCTGAATCAAAATTGTCCCGTGTGCCCCCTTCTCATTTACAATAAGTCTGTGACCTCATACCCCTTTTAAAAATGTCCGGTCCTTGGAAGAGGGAGACCATTTGGCCACTTATTCACCTGTGGTAGGGGGCTGCATGCCCCCTTCCCCTTTACAATAAGGCCAAGCCCTGTCATGGGGTCCCCGGGGCTGAAATAAGACCCAGGGAGGTGGGCCACATGCCCCCTCTCCCTTCTAAATATGGCTGGATCCCAGGAGATGGGGTTCCCAGGGCCAGAAATTGAACCGAGAGGAGGACTGCTTGCCCACTCCCAATTTACAATAAGGTTGGGTTCTTTGGTAATAGGTCCTAAGAGATGAAATACAGCCAAGGGAGGGGAGCTTCCTTCTCCATCCCCTAAACAAATGTGGTGGGCCCCAGGGGATAGAGTCATTAGCTGCGTACCCCCCTCCGAGCTTGTCTGCCTTTGGGGGTAGGCCACATGGCAGAAGGCCATGCACTGTGTGGGGTTGACTATATGAAGGGGTTTGCTGCGGGTCCTGGCTGCATTTACTGCTAATTACCCCACATATTACATAACTGATGACATCTTCTATGGAATAATTAATAATATCACTGCAAACGTTGGAGTATAATTATTAATGAGAAAACTGTGCATGGAGGGGGCGCACATTATAATTACCTTGAGCATGAGTTATAGTTTCTTAAGATAACTGCTGTGTTTCTATGGCTTTGTGTGGGTAAATTCGCAACCTAACCTGTAAGGTCCCTCTAAGTTTTGTTAGATATAGCTTCCTGCCAAACATTGATGTAATTCTGTTCAGCAGTTTTTTGGTAGCCCATCTCAAAGAAGTGATTGGAAAATGGATGGAGATTTAGTATTTTGGGACCCCCTTTTTCTCATGCCCAGCATGACAGATCACCCCAACACAGGCAGGCAGGAGCTGAGGTGTATGAACTATTTTCTTGGGAACGTTTTGGGAAGATTTGTAAAATGGGGCTAAAGTAATTTGCAAACCAAAAAAACAGTTTCTCTATTGAAAAGAACTAAGTAATGCCTATTTAATAGCAATAGCATACCTTAGCTCTTCTGTAATGTTGGTCAGTGACAAAATCATTATTAAAGTGGTTTAACTAGCCTAATGTCTCTTCCTTTTAAAGTCAGGGGTCTCTAAACTAGTGGAGGCAGGTGGTAGATAGGGAATATCAAAAGTATGAGCGAAGACATTGTGGGCCAAACAATGGCTCACAGTGGTCAATATCATGCTACTCTCCTGCTCACACAAATCCTCCATCCTTAAAAAAAATGATCTTATTTACAAAAACACAGACCTATTATAGACATATATTGTAGAGTAAAAAACGATTCTTCTGAGAATATTGTGCTATTGACAGTACCTAACAGGCGGTTCAGCAGGGTGTCGCAATACTTGTTGATATTACCATAACTTGCCAGCTTCTCGTGAAATACGTTGTAGTACTTTATAGCTTGTGCTCTGTGAACTGTTGAAACTAGCAGTGGCTCAGTAGCTCGAGGCAGCAATGTTTAGTTGTGCTTCTGTCATCTGTAGTTACATCTCTCCTTTCAATTTTCTTCCAGTAGGTGATGACCTGCCCTCTCTTCTCCATTAAAAATTGATTTTTGGAGGTAATTTACACATTAGAAGCAACATTACACTTAATTTGTTTAGATATTGTGTTCTCCTGAGCACGTAATTACAAGGAGGTTTTTAAGCTTAATATTTATCATTTTGCTGGGCACTATGGAGTTGCTACTCATCATTCTTTGAAATTGTTTTTGCTCTGCATATCATAAATAAAGGCTGAATCACTTGCCCATCAATGGTGGCAGCTTTCCATACATTGAACCTTCTTCCAAAAGGCAAAAGAATATTATTCTCTATTAGGGCTATTGTTTTAATATTGTGACACTTACATCAAATCACTGTTCTAGGGCATTTTTTGCCTCCCCTTCTTCCTAACTCGACTGAATAAAATGGCAGATGTGGTTGACATAAAAGAACCTACATTATAAGCAAACAAATTATTTACACTACAAATTGTTTGGAGAGTCCTAAGCTTTTTCTTTTAAATATAGATTTAACTGTCGTTATGGGAGGTGGATATTCAGGTTAAGACCCTATTGGAGTTAATGCCTGAATATCGCTGGATTCCCAGCGATATTCACGCATTTCGCCGCTATCGCCGTTGTAAGTTGTGCATGAGTGCTTCTTAATAAGGTGGTCCTTTGAAAAAAAAAAAAATATATATATATATATATTTATATATATATATATATATATATATATATATATACATATATATATATTACGCTCCATGGGGTTGTCCAAGTAGCGGGTAGCCACGAGACTCGCTATCTAAGGAGTCTCGCATGTGGAGCTGCGTGATGGATGAGGACAGGAGTGATGTTTGGGGCTCATGGTAGAGCCTTGGAACGAGCAGTAATTTGAGAGTGCATCCATCCAGGATATATGGACTACATCTCCCACAAGCACAATATGTGTTTTCATACAGGGAGATGGTAGACGTCATGCACTTTACTGCTGGCCCCTGATGAGGAAAATAAATTTCCGAAACGCGTCGGGCCTATTTCAAACACGCAACTGCCCATACCAACTAACGCTTTGGGGAAGGCGCACGCAGGCTCGGGTGCTACCCGCTACTTGGACAACCCCATGGAGCGTAATATATATATATATATATATATATATTTTTATTTTTTTTTCACACCCAAAAAAACTATTTATGTTTGCCATAAAACCCCAAACTAAACTACACAACTACACAAACATTGGTCATTTTAAAGTTATAGTCGTATTTTAAATTGATCATTAAATCATTTATGCACCACTTTCAAATTAATATAAGTCATACACATAACTCATATTTATACTTAAGCACCGCCTTAAAATTCATAAAACTCATGCATCTCTGTCCACTGTCATCGCGCCTCACTCTCCGCACTACATCAAATATAACTCGCTCCTTCTCTATGCACTTCTTATACCCTTGCATAATACAGAAGTGATGTGGCAGAACTTAGTACATGGTACAGGGGCGAGTTATGGTTAATGTAATGAAGCAAGTGTGGTGGTAAGCATAAAGTGAGTTATAAGTTTGACATAATAATTTGAAATGGGTGCATAAATGATAAATGAAAATGTAACTATAACTGTAGAATGTCTAATGTTTGTGTAAATTAGGTTGGGTGTGTATAGCATACATAAATAAAGTTATCCTAACTATAATTTATCTTTAATCTTTGTTCTGTTGTGTAAATTTCAGTGTGTTTTCTAGTTTTAGTAATACATTTGGAATATTCATCCAGTGTAGGTGTGGGGACTGTGGTGTTATTAAGTGCAGAGTGGTACAAAACACTGTTGGAGAGTCTTATAAAGTCTACTATTGTATAATGTATTGTAGTATAGATAAGTGGAGTAAAGTGGAATCAGGTATTCTGGAGTGGCGTACACTGGAGTGGTGTTGCGCAAATTATGGTACAGTCCAGTGCTGTATATTGAAGAGGTATTGAGTGTAGTGGCATACATTAAAGTGGTATACAGTGGGATAGCATGGAGTAGAGAGTGGTAACGTAGATTTACATTTGTAAATATTGTATAGTCTATTTGCGTCCACTGTACTGGGGTATAGTAAATCAATCAATCAAACCGAATTTGTATAGCGCGGCTAATCATCCTTGAGTGGAGTGCTATAAAATGGAGTATTGTACAGTGTAGGAGCATAAAGTGGAATGTCATACACTGAAATAGCTTACAGTGGAGTGGCGTACTGTGAGCACGGCGATGATGTAGACGGACTCCAGGCCGGTGGCGGTGATTGTCAGCAACATGTTCTCGCGCTCCTCTCCTCGGCGGACCCAACCTCGGGCACACAGCTCGAGGTGTGGTGGTGAATCCACAGTAATCACACAGCAATTCTGGCAATTGGGGGCTGGTGGTGAAGAGATACCAGCCCTCAGTGCTTTGTCCTGATCACAGGCCAGTGACGGTGATGCACGCAGTGCTCTTGGTACTGGTGGAGAGAAGACAAGCGTGCCAGCAAGCCGAGCTTCACAGCGGCACAAACAATGTCCTGGGGACACAAAACTAGCCCCAGAGACAGCAGGGACAGCAGAGCACGATGTACGGCGAGTTGTAGAAGTTCTTGGCAAAACTTTTGTATACCTGAGTTTTAAAAAAGAGGCCAGCTCTCCTCTGACCCTTGGAGACAGGTCACTTCAGAGGGGACAAAGCACACAGCAAAGCATATCTTCAAGCAAGGGGGACACCGCACACAGCAGAAAGTCCCTTAGTACTCTTCCTCAGTAAGAACAGCAACTGCAGGTCAGCTCCTAGACACACAGCAATGGCAGCACTTTTTCTCAGTCTTCCTGGCTGTTCTTCTTAGGAGGGGATTCCTTCTTGATCACAAAGTTTTTCCTAATCTAAAATTTAGGGGTTTCAGCTCATTTATTTATATCGCAAAAGTCTTTGTTCTTCATGTGTGAGGGGTCCTGGACCAAGTCCAAACCAGTTTTAGTTGTACTCTGCCAGTGCACATCTTCTTTGTGAGTGTGGGCAAGGGCCATCAGACGCACCGCAGGAGATGGAGCTAGCATTGTGGAAGGCAGGCCCAGCCGTATTCAGACCCAGGTGCTACTCCTTCCACCACTCTACATGCAGATAGGTCTATTCAGCCTATTGCTGGCTCACCCAGCCTCCTGGAGCCACCCCAGCACCAGCCCCTGTCACTCACAAACCGGACAGTCAATCCACAAACAGCAGAGGCACACAGAAAGGTTGACCAAAAAAATAGCCACTTTCTAAAAGTGGTATTTCCAAACTTAGAATTTAAAAACCATCCACCGTAGAAGATGTTTTATTCAATTCTTTTTTTCAGGGATACCAGATTCTAACTTTCGATCTTGCTGCTATGGAAGATATGCAGGTAAACATGTTATGCAGCATTCACTAAGGGCAAGATAGCCTTTCAATCGTGAAAAACTAAATTGGCAGTATTTCACTATCAGGACATGTTAACCCACACTAGTACATGTCCTACCTTTACGTTACACTGCACGCTGCCCTGGGGGGTACCTGGGGCCTACCATAGGGGTGTCCAATGTGTAAGAAAAGGGAAGGGTCAGGCCTGGCTAGTGTGTACACTGGCCAGGACAGCATGGCAGTTAACAAGCTGTGCACAGGCACTGCGATGGCGGGCCTGAGACCTCTTGTCAGTGCTACTTATGTGGGTAGCACCATCAGTGCTGCAAGCCCACTAATAGCATTTGAAGTACCAGCCCTGGCACACTCAGTGCACTTTACTAGGGACCTACTGATGAAACAAATAAGCCAATCATGGATAACCAATCAAAATATTAATTTATACAGATAGCATATGTACTTTAGCACTGATCAACAGTGGTAAAGTGCCTACAGTCCTATAGCGAACAAACACAGGTCTGGAAAAACATAGACGGAAGAAGTAAAAAGTTTGGGGATAACCCTGCAAAAATGGCCATTTCCAACAGAGATCTTGGAATGTCTATTGGAATAACAAATACTGGACTACCCTACAGTAGAGTGTTGCACAACTGAATAGCGTTAATGATTGAAGTGGAAATTCCAGCAATATACAGTGAAGTGTCGCAGAATGTAGTCTTGTAAAGCTTAATAGAATATAGCGGATTGTAGTACTTTACAGTGGTGTATATTGCACTTCATTACAATGTTATGTCATAGAGTGAAGGGCGCACACTGGAATAGCATCCACTCCAGTACTGTACTATGAACTGGGGCATAATCGAATCGCATATAGTGAAATAGCTTAAATTAGGTCTGAGGCCACACACCCTTTTCACACCACCCTGCAAACACGCCGCCTGGCGCACTGCTGCTGGAGGGATGATGCCCACTTCTATCCTGAGATCCTCAGGACATAAGAGGACCTCATCGCCCCAACAGCAGTGCACCAAGAGGCGCGTTTGCAGAGTAGTGTAAAAAGGGGTGTGACCTCGAACCACCTCTCTGCAATCCAGCTGTGTGATGCTTACTGGAGGTACCTGGTGGGCTAGTTGGCCCCCAGGGACCCTCAGTTTTCAAGGGGACTTAATTCCCCAATTAAGAATGCACCAGGGGGTGCGTTTGCAGAGTGGTGCAGGGAGGGGACGGGGCCTCAGGTGAGATGCCGACTTTTTGAATATTTGAAGAAGGGGGCTGTGTGGCACACTTTGTTTTTTTAAATTTGGAAGTGGGCCGCGTGGCCTCCCTTCCCTGGGCCGCTATTGGCCAAAATATTTTTTTATTTTTATTTTGGAGGGATGCCTATAATGGCCTGGAGAGCCCATACCCCAAGGCATTGCCTAATGTTTTAAATAAAATTGTAGGAGAGGGGGACGCATGGCCCCCCTTCCCTTGGCCACTTCTGGCCCTGGGGACCCCATACCCCAGGGCCTGGCCAGCCTTTTTTTTTTAGGAGTGGGGCCGCGTGGCCCCCTCCGATGGCCAATATTAGCCCCAGGGACCCCATCCCCAGGGCAGTGCACCATGGCCCCCCTCCCGGGCCACTTCTGGCCCTGGGGACCCCGTCCCCGGGTCTGCCTTCCGAAAAAAAAAAAAAAAGTAATTAAGAGAGTGGGGCCCTCGTGGCCCCTCTCCCAGGCCACTTCTGGCACTGGGGACTACATCCCCAGAGGCCAGCCCTCAGTATTAAGGACCGGTGAGGTAGCCCAAATTCTTCCATGGTCCCTGCCGGCTCCTCACCTCCTGCGGGAGTCGGCATTGCTTTGGGGCAAGGGGAGCTGCTGACATGCAGCTCCCCTTGCTCAAAAGCAATATGCTTTGCTTCGTTAAAGCAGGAGTTTGCTATGGCAGGGCAGGAGCCGTGCTCCTGCCCTGCCATAGCAAACTGCAATGTCCTGAAGGTGAGCACCCCAGGACATTGCAAGAGCTGTTCTGAGGGGTGGCAGTCCCCAGGGTCATCGAGGGCCCCAGGAGGAGAGCCGTGCGGCCCCCTTCACACCATTTTTTGAGCCCTGGGGAGATGGTGGTCCCCAGGGTACTGGGGTCCGCAACTGACCCCCACCCATTATTTAAAATTGCCCTGAGGAGGTGGTGGTCCCTGGGGCAGTGTCAGGCGGGGCAGGAGCCCCTCACACTTATTTAGAACAATTTAAGCCCCGAGAAGGTGGTGGTCCCCGGGGCTTGTGGGGGCCCAAGAGGCCACCCACACTTAATTAGGAATTCCCCGGGGAGGTAGCAGTCTCTGGGGCAGTGTGGAGTAGCAGGAGCACCCCCATGCAGTTTTAAAACAAAACCCCAGGGAGGTGATGTTGATGATGATGATGATGATGATTTAGCACTTATACTGTCACCCTACGGGTATCCTGGTGCTTCCGACTGTAGAGGGTGACCAGAGTGGAAGAGAAGATCAGGCCATAGTGTATAGGAGGCGGAGATTAAGCTTTCGGGAAGAGCCAGGTTTTTAATCTCTTTTGAAATTCTATCAAAGTGTCCGTTTGTCTGAGATTCAGGGGAAGTTCATTCCAAACACGGGCACCCACCACATTGAATGCACTCCCTCCTGACCTGGCGCGTTTGTACCTGAGACCGACAATAGGCCGGCACTGGAGGAGCGAAGTTGCCTCTTGGGTTGGTACCACATGAACTTTTCCTGCAAAGGGATTAGGCCCAGCTTATGCACTGCTCTGAAAATCAGACATAGGGATTTAAACTGAACCCTTTCCTTAATGGGCAGCCAATTCAGCTCTCTCAGAGCCAAGGTGGTGGATGAGCTTCGCGGCCTATTGAGTGCTAATTTCGCTGCTGCCGACTGTAGTCTCTGCAATCCCTGGATGATGTATTGTGGGGCACCCGAATACAGAGAGTTACAGTAGTCAAGTCTACTTAAAACGGTGCTCCTTACCACCAGTGGGCGTGACTCAGTTGGTAATAGTGGAAGCATTTTTTGTAACATACGTATTAAGGAGAAACATACATTAGCTTTCTTGTTTGTATGAGACTCCATCTGAAGGTTGTCATCAATCCAAACCCCCAGATTGCGTACCTTCCTAACCAGCGCTATTGGTTCCTCCTCAGGAGTGAATTTAAATTCCCAAGGTAGGGGTTTGGGCATCCTCACAGATGAGCAGTACAACACCTCCGTCTTTCCGCTGTTAAATTGAAGGGAGTTTCTCCTGAGCCAGCCAGCCGTGCATTACATGCACACCTGGAAAGTATCCAGGGAGATCGCATGTTCACCTTCTAAGGAGAATGCAAGCTGAGTATCATCAGCATAGTTAACTAGGCTGACTCCAAAGGATTTGATAATAGGAAGCAGGGGCTGCAGATATACATCAAAAAAAATGGGACTGATCGCAGAACCCTGCGGCACCCTGTGTATTACCGGAGATTTGCTGGAAGAGAATGGTGCTAAGGACACTACCTGCTGTCACCCCACCAGATAGGACTGGAGCCATTACAGTGCTCGTCCCTTCACCACTATCCTCCTGAGTCTCTCCACTAAGATGGAATGATTCACCGTATCGAATGCTGCCGACATATCGAGAAATACTAAAACAGTAGCATTCCCGTTGTCGGCTCGCATGCGCAGATTGTCCATCATGGTGACAAGTGCCGTCTCGGTCCCGTGGCCTGGTCAAAACCCAAATTGGTCTCTATCAAGCAGGAGGTTATCCTCCAGAAACCACAACAGTGTCCTACTGACTGCTTTCTCCAGGATTTTGACTGAGTAGGGCAGGAGAGAGATAGGACTGAGGCTGGCCGGGGTAGATGGATCTAGGGTGGGTTTTTTGATCAGCGGAGTCACCACCGCCTGTTTCCAGCTTTCCGGGACAGTTCCTTCCACCAGATTGCAGATCAGTCTCAGCCACGGGAAGGTTTCCTTGCCAAAAGTCTTCCAAACTTTATGAGGGAGGGGGTCGAGAGGGGACCCCGACGTAACACTGTGCGCCAAGCTGTTAAAACTTCATCAGTGAGGACCGGAAAGTTATCCAAGACAATTGGCAGGGGAAAGTCATCAGCCACCGGTTGTTCTAAATCGTCTAGGCACTCATTATTGGGATTGAGTGTGTTAACAATTTTGGTAATTTTGTCCTGGAAGTAGAGAGAGATGTCATCACATAATTTTTGTGATGCTGCGACCTTGTTATTTAGGCATGTGGGGGAAGAAAGGTCCTTAATATTTTTGAAAAGGGCTTTTGCTCCATTCGGCGCTTGTATGAGGTAGCATAAAATTCAGCCTTTGTTTTCAGAATAAGTTCTTTATATTTCAATTGTATTGATTTCAGGTCTTTTTTATCTTCCTCAGTATATCCCCTTCTCCATTTCCTTTCCGCCTTCTTGCGGAGTATACGCAGCTGTTTCAGATCATCATTATACCAGGGGGCCATGATTTTATTCCTGTTTTTTAACTTCTTTATTGGGATTATCTGATCTAGAGTGTCTGTTATATAGCTGGTGTAGATCTTATAATTCTCTTCAGCCGTCACCATAGGTGAAAAATAATTCTCCTCCTTGACAGGTAAAAGGGAACCAATCTTGTCTAGTTTTGCCCATTCCCTACCGCTCCTTTAGGTATTCTGCTGGCTATTTTTGGCCTTTAACCAGGGCCGCCTGACCTCAAACTGAATTAAATAGTGGTCGGTCCAAGGCTGGGGTAATATGTTTGATATCTTGGAGATGGCCTGATTGGAGAACAGTAAATCAAGAATGTGCCCCCCTTGATGGGTGGGCTGTTCCACTAACTGTAGGAGATTGAGGTTGGAACACGTATGTTTTAAATCTCTCAAGTGGCAACTGAAATTCCCATCCTCCCTAAGATTGAAGTCTCCCAGTATAATCATTCTAGTATGTGTCAGGGTTAAATTGGTGATAATATCTAGGAAATTTTGATATTGCGTGGTGCTGCCAGGAGGCCTGTAACATAGCAGTCCTGTAAGTAAGCTACCCCTGAGTGTCTGCAATGTAAAGCCCTCGCGTATGATAAACAAAGCTCTGGGGATGTGACAGTCCCTGGGGCTTTTGGGGGCCCCATGAGGGCCCCACACTTAATTAGGAATGCCCCGGGGAGTTGGCAGTCCCTGATGCAGCTTTGGGGGGCAGGCGCCCCAGCCACGCATTTTTTAAAACAAAGCCTAGGGGAGGTGGTGGTCCCTGGGTCTGTGGGGACCCCCACACCATAATGAACAAGTACCCCAAAAGACCTGGACCACCCCGGGGCTGGAAACAAATGAGGCCCGGGAGACGGCGCTACTTTTATTCATAATTTCAACTGAATTTGCGCACCCAGCTCAATTTCGGCTGAAATTATTTTAAAGAAATGTTTTTTTGGGCCATGGGGTTCTCGTGGGAGCCCCTGAGCAAGCCTAGGAGGTCAGGGTGTTTCTAACCAGCCCCATTTTCTTTTTTTATCCTTTTTTCTACTGATTTCTTGTGATTAGGTTACCGATTCACAAGATGACTGCCAACACATTCCGGTTTGGAGTGTTGGCAGCCAATCAGAGGTCAGCTCGTGCTCATGTCACCGACCATGTCATGAGTGATGTAATATGTGAGATCAGCAGTTCTATGAGAGGTCGTAAATTATAGTTAGCTCATGTAGCGATTAGGCCTGGGTAAAAAACTCTGCTTGCAGAGGTTGCAAAGTTTTTCACACTCAGCGCAGTGCGCGCCGTTACAAAAAACTCCACATAGCAATGCGGAGCAGAGTTTTTACTCTCTTGTGGCTCACCAATGTTAAGTTGATGAGCGAGCAAAATCACGCGGTAGACCACCGCCTGGCAAGATTTTTCAATATGGGTGGCCACAGTAGGTTGCTTCCACACGTGTTGAGAAACCTGCTGCTCTTGTTGAGATAGCTAATACTCGATTAGAACAATCAATCAATCAATCAGGTCATTTGTAGAGCGCACTACTCACCCGTAGGGTCTCAAGGCGCTGGGAGGGGGGGGGGTGCCGCTACTGCTCGAACAGCCAGGTCTTGAGCTTCTTCCTGAAGGAGAGGTGGTCTTGGGTCAGGCGCAGATCGGTGGGAAGTGAGTTCCAGGTCTTGGCGGCCAGGTAGGAGAAGGATCTTCCTCCTGTTGTCGCTCTTCGGATGCGGGGGACGGCGGCGAGGGCGTGGTTGGTAGATCTGAGGAGGCGCTTGGGAGTGTAGAAGTTGATCCGGTTGTTGAGGTAGCTCGGGCCTTGGTCGTGTAGGGCTTTGTGTGCGTGGGTGAGGAGACGGAAGGTGATTCTCTTGTTGACCGGGAGCCAGTGCAGATCTCTCAGGTGTCCGGAGATGTGGCTGCGTCGGGGGATGTCGAGGATGAGTCTCGCCGAGGCGTTCTGGATCCGCTGGAGTCTCTTCTGGAGTTTGGCAGTGGTTCCGGCGTAGAGGGCGTTGCCGTAGTCCAGTCGGCTGGTGACGAGGGCTTGGGTGACCGTCTTCCTCGTCTCGGTGGGGATCCACCGGAAGATCTTACGTAGCATGCGCAGGATGTTGAAGCATGACGAGGAGACGGCGTTGACTTGTCTGGTCATGGAGAGGGAGGAGTCCAGGATGAAGCCCAGGTTGCGTGCGTGGTCCGTCGGTTTGGGCGCGGTGCCCAGGGCGGGGGGCCACCAGGAGTCGTCCCAGGCGGAGGGCGTGGAGCCCAGGATGAGGACCTCCGTCTTGTCTGAGTTCAGTTTCAGGCGGCTGGTCGTCATCCATTCGGCTACGTCTCTCATCCCTTCGTGCAGGTTGGCTCTGGCGGTGGCGGGGTCGTTGGTCAGGGAGAGGATCAGCTGGGTGTCGTCAGCGTAGGAGATTATGTTGAGGTTGTGTTGGCGTGCGATGGCCGCGAGGGGGCTCATGTAGACGTTGAAGAGGGTGGGGCTCAGTGAGGATCCTTGAGGGACGCCGCAGATGACTTTGGTGGCCTCTGACTTGTACGGTGGTAGGCGGACTCTTTGTGTTCTTCCGTCGAGGAAGGAGGTGATCCATTCCAGTGCCTTCTCCTGGATTCCGATGTTGCTGAGGCGCTGTACTAGGGTGCGGTGGCAGACAGTGTCGAAAGCCGCGGAGAGGTCCAGGAGGATGAGGGCCGCTGTTTCTCCGTTGTCCATCAGAGTTCGAAGGTCGTCGGTGGCGGCGATGAGGGCGGTCTCGGTGCTGTGGTTCGCTCGGAAGCCGGACTGTGAGGGGTCGAGGGATCCATTCGTCTCGAGGAAGGCGGCCAGCTGTTTGTTGACGGTCTTCTCGATGACTTTGGCCGGGAACGGGAGGAGCGAGATGGGACGGTAGTTCTTGAGGTCGGTGGGGTCTGCTGTGGGTTTCTTGAGGAGAGCGCTGAGTTTGGCGTGCTTCCAGCTCTCAGGGAAGGTGGCGGAGTCGAAGGAGGTGTTGATGATGTCCCGTAGGTGGGGTGCGAGGACAGCGTCGGCTTTGTTGAAGATGTGGTGAGGGCAGGGGTCAGTCGGAGATCCGGAATGGATGGAGTTCATGGTGCGGATGGTGTCTTCGGTGCTGATCGGGGTCCAGGTGCGGAGGGTGGTGGTGGGTGGCGTCGTTGCGGTTGTGGCTTGCGTTGGTTGGTTGTTGAAGCTGTTGTGTATGTCCGTGATCTTGTTGTGGAAGTAGGACGCGAGGGAGTTGCAGAGTTCTTGCGACGGGGTGATGTCATTGTTTCCGGCGTTGGGGTTGGATAGCTCTTTCACGATGTTGAAGAGTTCCTTGCAGTTGTGTGCGTTGTTGTCCAGCCGGTCCTTGTATGCATTTTTCTTGGTGGCGCGGATCAGTTGGTGGTGCTTCCGGGTGGCGAGCTTGAGGGTGGTCATGTTGTCCGTCGTTGGTTCCCTTCTCCAGGCTTTCTCGAGGGCTCGACAGTTCTTCTTGGAGCTCTTGAGTTCGTCGGTGAACCATGGTGTTTTTCTGCTGCAGGATCTGCTGGGTGGGGTTCTCAGAGGGGCGAGTTCGTCCGCGCAGTCGTTGATTCATTTCGTGAGGTTGTCGGCGGCCTGGCTGGGGTTCGCTGAGTTGGCGGGAGGGTGCTGGCTCAGGGAAGCGGTGAGCTGGTCGGCTGTGATCTTGTTCCAGCTTCTTCGAGCAACCTGTTGCTGGTGGTGGTGGATCGTCGTTCTTCTGAAGGTGAAGTGGACGCAGCTGTGGTCCGTCCAGTGGAGTCCTGTTGCGTGGCTGAAGGAGACGTCTTTGCTGGATGAGAAGACGGCGTCGAGTGTGTGTCCGGCGAGGTGGGTGGGGGTGGTCACCAGTTGCTTGAGTCCGAGGTTGTCGAGGTTGTCGAGCAGGCTGATGGTGTTGCGGTCGTTGTTGTTCTCCAGGTGGAACACATATTCAAGCAGCAGAAAGAAGGTGTGCCCTCATGTGCTGTGTGTGGTGCCCTTTGCACAGTTTTTCAGTACGGGACAAACTCTAGGTACTACAAAAAGTATGAACCGCGCTACTTACCTCACTCTGCTGCTTGTGGAACTACGAAGAGAGTGTTGGAGGTTTTCTGGAACTTCGCAGAACTCCGCGTAGCAGAACTCCATGAACTCCGCCCAGAATTTCACATTTTTTTAAAACATGTATTTCCTAACTGTAACCTGAGTGGCTGTATAGGTGAGTGGGTGTATGAGTGGCTATATGGGTCTGTCAGTGGGTGTTTGAGTGGCTCTATGTGTGTGTGAGTGGTTTTGTGGGGTGTGAGAAAGTCATTCTTTTTGCCGATTGCCTCCCTGTTTTTATTGATACTGGTCGTAACTGTGACTGATTATGAGGTATATGGTAATAAGGTTTAATTACAATTGGCACTGACAGCCTAGCGGTAAGTTCCTAGTACATAATAGAGCATTTAGGTTTATAGGACCAATATACTTAATGCACTTAAGTGTGCACTACTGTGCTGCCAACTGTCAATTTAAAGGCAGCACTGCTTTTCAGGCTGCCTTTACATTAAATTCATGTGCAAATTCGACTTTCGAGGTTTTAGGGTACTACCAAAGTATCAAACTACCTTATCATTACATATAAGCCACCTCTAAGGTTTCCCCTATGTTGCCTAGAAGTAGGGTGCCTTGTAACTATAAACAGGGACTTATAAAAGATCATTTATAAATCCTGGTGAGGGAAAAACTACCAATGTTGCTCCATAGGTATACATAAACATATTGCATTGAAGTATACAAATTGACAAGAGAGAGCTAGAAATGTAATTCAAAGACTCGACATGATAGCAATGATAAATCCAACAACTTGGCACTTTGAGATTTATAATAACTATTACAGAAAATACATTATAGAACTTTATTTTCTGTAAGCCAAAATCCATCCTTCCAGCTGTCCTCTCCTGATTGGGCAGCTTCTGCCATGCTGAGCCAAGCTGTCTTAATGAAGTGTGACGTGGCCTGCTGGAGAGACAAAGATTTCCTGTGAGTGGAGAATTGCAGCTGCAG
Source organism: Lissotriton helveticus (assembly GCF_964261635.1). Classification (NCBI taxonomy): domain Eukaryota; kingdom Metazoa; phylum Chordata; class Amphibia; order Caudata; family Salamandridae; genus Lissotriton; species Lissotriton helveticus. The sequence continues at coordinate 871,209,359 of NC_136061.1, read as the reverse complement.
TAGCAAAAGGCAGGATAGGAGTGGAGTAGCCAAACCAAACTGGTTGTCAAAGGGAGAATGCCACTTTGGAACAGCATAGGCTCACCACCACATTCTGTATACACAACCAGACAGCGGCCCCTGTAACCAGATTAGTAAAGAGGCATTAAGGGAAGTGTTTGAAAATCTTAGCCACACCAGTGGGTTGACTTACTCAGATCTAATCCTCCAGGAGAAAATCTCTCCCTTTTGGATTTTGGAAGAATAGTACTTTCTCGGACAGGAATTTGCCACTCTTTGGAGGAAGTGGTCATACCTGTGCGTGGCACCCTCCATCCCATTGGTCAGCGGTGTCCCCCACTGTTTGACACCCAGGAACACTGACTAAATATGCAAGGTTTGCCGAGCAACTCATGTCAGCTGCCTAAAATACCAAGGAAAAGAAGCACTGCCCTGCTGGAACCCTGACCTGTACCCAAAGGGCTGCTCTCTGAAGGACTGCACCTGCTGCACAATCTGGTAGTACGACCCGAAGGAATTTGCCTGGCTTCACAAGTATTAAGGAGTGGACTCCCTGAAAGCTACAGGTTATCAGAGCCCACCGACATCATCTTAACCAAGAAGTCCCCATCCTGGAGTACATCCAGTGGACTTTTAAGGTTTTAGCCAGGTGCATTGTGGGGAAACGTCCCAACCAAGGACCATCTCAGAGATGCTAGATCTTTGAATTGGTGTTTTGGATACTTTGAACTAACCCTGGGCATTAAAATCTGCTCCGCTCACATAGTTTGCGGATTTTTTGAAACTCTGCATTTCTCATAGAACGTGGAGTTACCGAAAACTCTGCTCTCCACAGCATAGCCAATTTTTTTTCTTGTTTGCGCTTTCAAAACGCATTGTCGCACACAAGGTAGCAACTTACCGGGATCCCTGTGGTAGACGGACGCGCGATCCCGCGAGTGTGTGCGATCGCGAACACTTCATTCGGATGTGCCATCGGACATCCGGCAGAAGTTCGACAAATCTCGTGATGCCGAACATGCAGAAATTGCTATCTGGAGAAGAATATCTCCCGAGCAGCATTAATCCTTCTCGAAAATTAAAATTTGTGTGATAAAAACTCCTCAGATGGACATTTGGCTATACTTTTTTGTGCTAGGAGTCCTTTTTCTTTTATTTTTTTAAGGGGAAGGAAGTGCCCCAGAGTCTCCAAATTCCTGTTCCTGTCCAGCAGGCTCCTCCAAGTGCTTTGCCCATGTCCTGTTCACTTTTCATTTGGATTTGAAGCTGGAAGGAACACTCTTTGTGTCTGCTGCATCATACATCATTGGATTTGAGGACTTTTGAATGTGATGTTTTACAAGTAAGTTGGAGAATTGGTGTTGTTTGTTTGATTGGGGCAACTACAATTTTTTGTATTTTTCATTAGTTTAAAAAAAAATTTATATTGGGTAGCCAGTAGGCCCAGAGCTACTCGTGGGTGCATGAAACAACTGTCTCTGTGGTGTCTGTTGAATTTAAACATTATTTAGGGCATGGATTAGGGGTAGACAAAATGTGCGTAGTCGCGCTACACAAAGCTCAGCAAAACAGTAAAAAATCTCCGCGAGCATGCAGAGTTCCACGGGCACCCGGAATTGCTTGTTACGCCTGTTCGCTATGCTTTTTTCCTGTTGGCGAATGCTGTTTGCGTGCTCGGGTGGAAATATCTCACCAACACGCATTTTGAAAGCGCGAACAAGCTAAAAATTACTTGAAGCCGCAGATCGCGGAATTTTTGGCAATTCTCCGCAGAACGCGAAATTACCCAAATTCAGCAGATTCCGCAGGCGGAAGGGGATTTACCGCCCAGGCCTAGCATGGATGGCATTGGATTGAATTGCAAAATGAGTTTTTGGGGGGTATTTCACTTTTTGGGTGAGTGTTAAATAAATGCCTTTGTTGGATGTATGTGTGTGTGGTGTGGTTGTTGTGTAACTTACAAACCTTGTTTAGCCCTGTGGATTTTCATTTTTGCATTAAAGCTGTGTTGTTTAGCATGCTTCCTTTGCCCGGCCATTATGGACCAGCTTGAGTTCATTGTTTTCCAGGTCTCCTGCTTATTGTGACTGTGAAGAACCATGTTACTGGTGGCCATTTTGTGGTGGTAGTTTAGTAGTGTGCTGCTTTTCCCATATATAGGCCTGTATGTCTTTCCTTTGTTCCTCTTGGCCTAAGCTTCTTGTTGTTGTGGGCTAGCCATGTGGCTGCCCGCTTTTTTGTGGAGCCGGCCAGTGTGCTTTTGCCATAGGCCTGAAAGCTTGTGGCATAGTCTGCCAATATAGGCCTTTTAGCCAGGTGGGGCAGAGCTACACGTGGGTTCATAAAACAACCGTCTCTGTCGTGTCTGTTGAATTTAAACATCATTTTGGGCAAGGATGGCATTGGATTGAATTGATAAATGTGTTTTTGGGGTTTCACTTCCATGACATTTGTATTTTTGTTTTTGTTCTTCTTTCCTATACCTCCTGAGTGTACACAGTAACAGTATACCATGAAAGCCCTTGTTGTCAAAGTTTCACAAATGACCACACTTTTTTTTTTTACTAACTTTAATAATATAACTCTAACAAGTGTGACCACCACACACTAAGTTATATATTATATTTGTTTGTTCGTACCAGTAGTAATTGAAGCAGAACAACAAATGCAACATTTCACTGATTTTCTTTTGGCTGCTTTGCTTTCAGGTGCACAAAAGACTGAGGAAGAGGTGTCATCATCACCTGTTGTACTGGAAATCAAGCTTCCTGCAGAGACAGAAGAAGAGCAAGCCACACTTTCAGTACATCCATTGTCTTCCAGATCCCGAGCAAGGAAAGGAGGGTTAGTCCATCAACTTCTTCTTCAATCACCCCTTATGATGATCTAGATGCCACTTGGAAGCCACCAACTCAGTCTGAGAGTGAGGCACTCCACAAGACAAGGCTATGGAAAAGGAAGGTTCAAGAAAGCCTTTAGAGTTATGGAGGTAGATGTAGAAGCAGAAGATGATGAAAAGCCAGTCATCATGAACATCACTCCCACCCCAGTGGAGATGGAGATTGACATGAATACCCCATCCCAAGTTGCTGTGAGGAATGTGGCACAGATACCATCAACACAGGTAACACCAACACGACCTCCAGCTTCCATATTTGCATTTGCAAAGACTCGACAGGGACCTACATCCAGCACAGCCACCTCCTATGTAGGTAGTGTTACTGGCACTGCACAGAGTCAAATTCCAGGTGCACCCTTCAGTTCATCCAGAATTGATAGTGGCACCTCCAGCAGAGCAAGAAAGTTCACCTCCCCAGTTTGGGACTTTTTTTGATTAGCAGTAAGGAGGAGAACATTGCTATATGCTCAATTTGTTGACATGGTGTTAGTCAGGGTATGCTTGGTACCAACTATGGTACCGGAGGCCAACCAACCCATGTGAAAAAACACCACTTGATCCAGTGGGAGGCGCACCTAAAAGGCCAAAAAACTGCAACCATTGCTGTTGGTGTGGATGAAGAAGTAGAAGATGATATGATTGCGGTGGGTACACAAAGTAGCCCTGATCCCAGCAGTGCAGTGGTACCGCCCACACCCTCATCAGCCACAGCAATATCTCAGTGGCCCCGTACTGAGAGTCAGGCTGAGACACCAAGGCAAGAGTACTGCAATGAAAAACAGTGTGTTGTTGAGTCTAACTGGGTTCAAGAAGTCACCTGCCACAGCAGCACCAAAAAGGAAAAAAATCCAGCCTACCATTGTCAGCATCTTTAGGTCAGAGGGGCAGTACGAACACAACCACCCAGTGGCACGTTTGTACAAAGCGAAGCTAGTGAAAATGTTAGCGCTGGACCTCCTCTCTTTTTCTTTTGTGAAGGGGTGGGTTTTCTGAAATATGTGACAGTCATCTGCCCAAAATGGAAGGTTCCCAACCGATCCTATTTCGCCAGAGGGGCTGTTCCAGCATTACATCACGACGTGCTGGAACCCCTTGGACAAGCTTTGCAGCAGAATGCTATTCAAAATATCCACCTGGCAAAAGACATGTGGACCAGTTGCCAAGCCACTGATTACATGTGCATCACTGCACACTGGATCTCTTTTGTGGGGGTTAGAGAAAAGATATCTAAAGCAGGTGTTGTTGACACTGCTGAGATTTTTAATGCCTCTCGTAAACATGCAACTGTAGCCATGTTCGCCATGGAGAAATCTCATACTGCTGCAAACATTTTAGAAGAGTTTACCAGCTAGGTGTTTGAATGGCTGCACCAAAGAGGTTTTAACATTGGTTTTGTTACCACATACAATGGCAGTAATATAGTTAAGAACAACAACACACCGATCAGATTGGGGACCCAAGGGAATATTTAAAGACATAAACTCTGGGAACATTCCCTAACAATATAGAGCCACAAAAGAGTACCAGAGGGTCTATAGGTATAGTGAGTTAACAGTGCAAGTCACCATAAAGCACAAAAAACCTACCAACTAACTGAGAATGGTGGTAACCAAAGACACCCTAGTAGATGGTCAAAGGTTCCCATCAGTCACCACTTGGAACCGCCCTTCATCATTTGGGATTCCTTTATGGCCATATACCCAGATGTACTATTCTCAGGAACAAAGGTAACTAAGATGGGAAAATGGTCCCTTTAACTGAGATAGAGGGTAGTATGGTCTTTCACTGCCTTATAAAGGTAAGTGGTAAATCGTGAAGTGACCAACAGTGTGCAGTGCAAAAAAACAAAATACAAAAAAAATATAAAAAGTGCATTTAAAATTGAATGTGGGAGTAATGAACAAATTTATTCAAGTGATACTCGCTTTACCAATGTTAAAAATTTGTCAAGACAGTCTGAAAAATAGCTGTCTAGATATGGTACCAGGTGGACATGTTTCAGCAATTGGGGACTTAGTTGTCCTTGCTTTCTTCAGGACCCAACAACAAATATTGCTACTGCAAAAAATATAGAGTGAAAAGTGATAATACGAAAACAGATATAAAGACAAGTATAGAGATCACCTGAAGATTTCTAGTTGTCGAATCTTGTCTATTCTTACAGGTCATGTGTTTCACTGGAAAGAGTCAGAAAGAAGAAGTTAAGTGCCACAGGTATCTCGAACACACATTAACACACAAACATCACTAGGTTCTAACTCATTAACCTTAGTGTAGCCAAATCAGCATGCTGATATCAACACTCATTATAGTAGTGTCCCGTTGTTATATTCAGGGATACATGATTATACTCCACATGAAAAGAAATGTATAGATCTTACCAGGCTTGTAAGAAGTGAAGACCTCACCCCACCTGGCAGTGGATCATGAGTAGAGTGAAGCACCGCTCTGTATTGGGGTAAGTAGACAGGAATAAAAACATACCCTTCTTTGAAATAAGCCCACAAACCCATGGTGACACATTCCCAACCAAAAACTGTTAAAAGTGAAAACTCTCATTCGCTTCATAGAAAGGTGGAAAGAACGCGCCGGGCGTTGCGTTTATGAGCGTACGTGAATCAATAATCTGTTCATATCCCCATTTTGTAGAGGCGGAACAGTGTGTACTCAAATTAGGTGCTCAGCCGTTGTTCAAAAGTGGTGGCTAGTTTGTATCCTACAAAAAACACAGTTGATCGACAGAATGTAGAACAATGTCATACATTCACCCCAGTACAAGGATCTGGGCCTAAATCCGTCGTTTTTTTGCACTCCACACCACCCTGGGTTAGACACTGGCTATATGCAAATCAGCTCTGACCCTGTGCCTCATAGGAACAGTCCAGTCCGAACTACCAAGCCATGTCTTTCCCAGACCGGAATCAAGCATCCAAGGACCGGTTTCTGGCTATCAGCCTTCATCAGCCTGGATAGCTTGACTCCAGTGGTGTGGAGAGCCTGGGACTCACGTCTGAGCATACCCAGCCCACTCAGGTGAAAATTGCAAAAAGCACAGTTGATGGACAGAATGTAGAACAATGTCATACATTCACCCCAGTACAAGGATCTGGGCCTAAATCCATCGTTTCTTTGCACTCCACACCACCCTGGGTTAGACACTGGCTATATGCAAATCAGCTCTGACCCTGTGCCTCATGGGAACAGTCCAGTCCGAACTACCAAGCCATGTCTTTCCCAGAACGGAATCAAGCATCCAAGGACCGGTTTCTGGCTATCAGCCTTCATCAGCCTTGATAGCTTGACTCCAGTGGTGTGGAAAGCCTGGGACTCACGTCTGAGCATACCCAGCCCCCTCGGGGTGAAAATTGCAAAAAACACCGTTGATGGACAGAATGTTGAACAATGTCATACATTCACCCCAGTACAAGGATCTGGGCCTGAATCCATCGTTTTTTTGCACCCCCTTTTGTACCGCTTTTGGCCGCCATAAGTGTGGCAGGGTTTGCTCAGACGTGAGTCCCTTGCTCACTTTGCCCCTGGATTCAAGCAAGCCGGGCTGAAGACGGCTGTAATGCCAGAAACCGGTCCTCGGAAGCTTGTTTCCGGTCCAGGGAAGGCTTGGCTTGGCAGTTCGGGCTGGACTGTTCCCATGTGGCACAGGGTCAGACTGATTTGCATATAGCCATGTTTGAACTGGGGTGGCAGAGTGGGCTAAAGAATGGTGATGGATTCAACCCAGATCTTTTGACTGGGTGTGAGTGTTTGATTGGTTCAGATGCTCCGTCCATCACCACCCCCTTTTGTACCGCTTTTGGCCGCCATAAGTGTGGCATGGTATGCTCAGACGTGAGTCCCTTGCTCACTTTGCCACTGGATTCAAGCAAGCCGGGCTGAAGACGGCTGTAATGCCAGAAAACGGTCCTCAGAAGTTTGTTTCCGGTCCAGGGAAGGCATGGCTTGGCAGTTCGAGCTGGACTGTTCCCATGAGGCACAGGGTCAGACTGATTTGCATATAGCCATGCCTGAACTGGGGTGGCAGAGTGGGCTAAAGAACGGTGATGGATTCAACCCAGATCTTTTGACTGGGTGTGAGTGTTTGATTGGTTCAGATGCTCCGTCCATCACCACCCCCTTTTGTACCGCTTTTGGCCGCCATAAGTGTGGCAGGATATGCTCAGACGTGAGTCCCTTGCTCACTTTGCCACTGGTTTCAAGCAAGCTGGGCTGAAGACGGCTGTAATGCCAGAAACCGGTCCTCGGAAGCTTGTTTCCGGTCCAGGGAAGGCATGGCTTGGCAGTTCGGGCTGGACTGTTCCCATGAGGCACAGGGTCAGACTGATTTGCATATAGCCATGTCTGAACTGGGGTGGCAGAGTGGGCTATAGAACGGTGATGGATTCAACCCAGATCTTTTGACTGGGTGTGAGTGTTTGATTGGTTCAGATGCTCCGTCCATCACCACCCCCATTTGTACCACTTTTGGCCGCCATAAGTGTGGCAGGGTATGCTCAACCGTGAGTCCCTTGCTCACTTTGCCACTGGATTCAAGCAAGCCGGGCTGAAGACGGCTGTAATGCCTGAAACCGGTCCTCGGAAGCTTGTTTCCGGTCCAGGGAAGGCATGGCTTGGCAGTTCGGGCTGGACTGTTCCCATGAGGCACACGATCAGACTGATTTGCATATAGCCATGTCTGAACTGGGGTGGCAGAGTGGGCTAAAGAACGGTGATGGATTCAACCCAGATCTTTTGACTGGGTGTGAGTGTTTGATTGGTTCAAATGCTCCGTCCATCACCACCCCCTTTTGTACCGCTTTTGGCCGCCATAAGTGTGGCAGGGTATGCTCAGACGTGAGTCCCTTGCTCACTTTGCCACTGGATTCAAGCAAGCCGGGCTGAAGACGGCTGTAATGCCAGAAACCGGTCCTCGGAAGCTTGTTTCCGGTCCAGGGAAGACATGGCTTGGCAGTTCGGGCTGGACTGTTCCCATGAGGCACAGGGTCAGAGTGATTTGCATAAAGCCATGTCTGAACTGGGGTGGCAGAGTGGGCTAAAGAACGGTGATGGAATCAACCCAGATCTTTTGACTGGGTGTGAGTGTTTGATTGGTTCAGATGCTCCGTCCATCACCACCCCCTTTTGTACCGCTTTTGGCCGCCATAAGTGTGGCAGGGTATGCTCAGACGTGAGTCCCTTGCTCACTTTGCCACTGGATTCAAGCAAGCTGTGCTGAAGACGGCTGTAATGCCAGAAACCGGTCCTCGGAAGCTTGTTTCCGGTCCAGGGAAGGCATGGCTTGGCAGTTCGGGCTAGACTGTTCCCATGAGGCACAGGGTCAGACTGATTTGCATATAGCCATGTCTGAACTGGGGTGGCAGAGTGGGATAAAGAACGGTGATGGATTCAACCCAGATCTTTTGACTGGGTGTGAGTGTTTGATTGGTTCAGATGCTCCGTCCATCTTTGAAGTTCCACTTTTGGTACCTTTCAGGTGTGTGGAAATTATGATGTACATAATCTGCAATGCCCCTCACTTCCTGTTATGTGACACCCAATGATACGTAGGTTTTGCAACTTATCACGTCCAACGATATGTAGGTTCTGCAACTGGTTAATCACATTTTCTCTAATAATCATGTAAATACCTTCTTACTTCGTGAATGATGCATGTAGACTGACACTATTTAGTCTTATGCTCCATCCCCTAACGTGATACATGCTGTGCCCTATAATATGTAGGCTTTGCAACAGGTTAATTACTTTCTCTTTAATAAACATGTAAATACCTTCTTACTTTGTGAACGTTGTATACAGACTGATACTATCGAGTCTTAGACTTCAATCCCTTACGTGAAACATGTAGTTGCCAACCTAGCAGCAAGAATGAGGCGGATCGCGTCTCATGTTTGACATTTTTTTACAATCTAGCTGCCTTGGTGTTTACGTACGTACCCCCTTTTGTACCGCTTTTGTCCGCCATAAGTGTGGCTGGGTATGCTCAGACGTGAATCCCTTGCTCACTTTGCCACTGGATTCAAGCAAGCCGGGCTGAAGACGGCTGTAATGCCAGAAACTGGTCGTCGGAAGCTTGTTTCCGGTCCAGGGAAGGCATGGCTTGGCAGTTCGGGCTGGACTGTTCCCATGAGGCACAGGGTCAGACTGATTTGCATATAGCCATGTCTGAACTGGGGTGGCAGAGTGGGCTAAAGAACGGTGATGGATTCAACCCAGATCTTTTGACTGGGTGTGAGTGTTTGATTGGTTCAGATGCTCCGTCCATCACTACCCCCTTTTGTACCGCTTTTGGCCGCCATAAGTGTAGCAGGGTATGCTCAGACGTGAGTCCCTTGCTCACTTTGCCACTGGATTCAAGCAAGCCGGGCTGACGAAGGCTGTAATGCCAGAAACCGGTCCTCGGAAGCTTGTTTCCGGTCCAGGGAAGGCATGGCTTGGCAGTTCGGGCTGGACTGTTCCCATGAGGCACAGGGTCAGACTGATTTGCATATAGCCATGTCTGAACTGGGGTGGCAGAGTGGGCTAAAGAACGGTGATGGATTCAACCCAGATCTTTTGACTGGGTGTGAGTGTTTGATTGGTTCAGATACTCCGTCCATCACCACCCCTTTTTGTACCCCTTTTGGCCGCCATAAGTGTGGCAGGGTATGCTCAGACGTTAGTCCCTTGCTCACTTTGCCACTGGATTCAAGCAAGCCGGGCTGAAGACGGCTGTAATGCCAGAAACCGGTCCTCGGAAGCTTGTTTCCGGTCCAGTGAAGGCATGGCTTGGCAGTTCGGGCTGGACTGTTCCCATGAGGCACAGGGTCAGACTGATTTGCATATAGCCATGTCTGAACTGGGGTGGCAGAGTGGGCTAAAGAACGGTGATGGATTCAACCCAGATCTTTTGACTAGGTGTGAGTGTTTGATTGGTTCAGATGCTCCGTCCATCACCACCCCCTTTTGTACTAGTTTGTATCTTAGTCATGTATGAGCAGAAGTCTAAACTCACAAGGTTGAATAGATTAGTCGCTCTGTTTCAAAAGACATACAGGGTGCCGTAGATTTGAAAAAGTCGAGCAGAGCAGGACCCTTCTGTAGGCGTTAAAGTAAGATTGGCGAGAAAATATAAAATAAAGGATAATCCAAACAAAGCCCGGGTTGTCATCCCTACGTATTTCAACCCACAGGGACATGTTATTAAGTACACTAGTCTTTCGCGGTTGCAATTTGTGAACTTAGTCTGCCTCCAGGGTCTAGACGTGCCTATATCGATCTCTACTGTCTTCTTGGTCTGTGGGCACGCCTAGTACGAACCATATGGGTGGTGTCCAGTCACAGGCGGGAGGTCCCAGAGGGAGCCCAAGGACCTGGGTGGCTCTTCTTGGGGTCTAGTATGGACCATCCTGTCTCTCAAATTTGGACCTCTCAGAAGAAAAGAGAGGGGTCCGGATAGAGGTATGTCCAGAATTAAGGATGGGCCAATGCCTTTTGACCAGTTTCTGGATTTTATTTGAAAGAGTCCCAAAAGTGTGCACAGAAGTGAGTCTTTCTAGTGGTGGTTTTGGTGTTAATGGTTCAAGTAATGCTAGTCGGTTGTTATTACTGGCTCGTTTCATTGATCGTCGTTCCAGTTTTGGTGGGTATTTGCATGAGATCAGTTGGTTACATAGTGTGGTGGAATGTTGCTTGAAAGTTTGAGCAGTAGAGCAATGTCTTTGTACAAACTGTCTCACTGTCCAAAAGGCAGATTTTCCCTTAAGGATCTGGGATGGTGACTATCAAACATGAGTAATGAGTTCCTTGACATCGATTTTCTGTACATTTTGGACTGTAAGCCATCAGTGGTTGCCTGAATTTTCAAGTCAAGAAAGGCCAGGCTATCGCCCCCTATCTCGATAGTAAACCGTAGAAAGGCATTCCTGTTGTTCATCCAACGGAGGAAGTCCAAACATGTCTCACTTGATCCTCGCCTCACAACCAACACATCATCGATGTATCTCTTCCAGGTCTTTAGATTCCCGATGTATGGGTTGCTGTTAGTCAGGAAGAACACATCCAACACACTAACCAACTGATCTCACGCAAATACCCACCAAAACTGGTACGACGATCAATGAAACGAGCCAGTAATAACAACCGACTAGCATTACTTGAACCATTAACACCAAACCACCACTAGAAAGACTCACTTTTGTGCACACTTTTGGGACTCTTTCAAATAAAATACAGAAACTGGTCAAAAGGCATTGGCCCATCCTTAATTCTGGTCATACCTCTATCCAGACCCCTCTCTTTTCTTTTAAGAGAGGTCCAAATTTGAGAGACAGGATGGTCCATACTAGACCCCAAGAAGAGCCACCCAGGTCCTTGGGCTCCCTCTGGAACCTTCCGCCTGTGACTGGACACCACCCATGTGGTTCGTGGCAGGCGTGCCCACAGACCAAGAAGACAGTAGAGATCGATATAGGCACGTCTAGACCCTGGAGGCAGACTAAGTTCACAAATTGCAACAGCGAAAGACTAGTGTACTTAATAACATGTCCCTGTGGGTTGAAATATGTAGGGATGACCACCCGCAAAATACGAGTGAGGATATCCGAACATAAGAGCACAATTTGGTGTAAGAGACAGGCCACCAAGCTAACTACACACTTTCTAGAGGCACGCCATCCCTCCACTGCTTTTCAGTGGACTGTTCTGGAACAACCATTCATCCCCACACACATAACAGATGTGACGAAATTTCTCTTATTGAAAGAGCAGAAATGGGTTTTGAAACTTGACACTCATTATAGGGGTTTGAATGACGAGATTCCCTGGTCTTTCCTTTAAATCTCTTAAATCTATATTTCTCCATCTTTGAAGTTCCACTTTTGGTACCTTTCAGGTGTGTGGAAATTATGATGTACATAATCTGCAATGCCCCTCACTTCCTGTTATGTGACACCCAATGATACGTAGGTTTTGCAACTTATCACGTCCAACGATATGTAGGTTCTGCAACTGGTTAATCACATTTTCTCTAATAATCATGTAAATACCTTCTTACTTCGTGAATGATGCATGTAGACTGACACTATTTAGTCTTATGCTCCATCCCCTAACGTGATACATGCTGTGCCCTATAATATCTAGGCTTTGCAACAGGTTAATTACTTTCTCTTTAATAAACATGTAAATACCTTCTTACTTTGTGAACGTTGTATACAGACTGATACTATTGAGTCTTAGACTTCAATCCCTTACGTGAAACATGTAGTGGCCAACCTAGCGGCAAGAATGAGGCGGATCGCGTCTCATGTTTGACTTTTTTTTACAATCTAGCTGCCTTGGTGTTTACGTACATACCACCACCAATAGTTGTAGCCGTTACAGCTCTGCAACTCGACCAACCAATCAGCAAACAGACCGGCGGGTCACATGGCCCGGTTATCCTGTCCGGGCAAGCCTCTTAAACGAGTGCGGCTTGAGACACCAGCACCTCCCCAGTCGGTTCAGATGCCGACTTTGAAGTACCGACGGACAGGTAAGCCCGCGACGTGCTTTGTTTGTATGATCCTTTATTTTATATTTTCTCGCCAATCTTACTTTAACACCTAGAGAAGGGTCCTGCTCTGCTCGACTTTTTCAAATCTACGGCACCCTGTATGTCTTTTGAAACAGAGCGACTAATCTATTCAACCTTGCGAGTTTAGACTTCTGCTCATACATGACTAAGATACAAACTAGCCACCACTTTTGAACAACGGCTGAGCACCTAATTTGATGACACACTGTTCCGCCTCTACAAAATGGGGATATGAACAGATTATTGATTAACGTACGCTCATAAACGCAACGCCCGGGGCGTTCTTTCCACCTTTCTATGAAGCGAATGAGAGTTTTCACTTTTAACAGTTTTTGGTTGGGAATGTGTCACCATGGGTTTGTGGGCTTACTACAAAGAAGGGTATGTTTTTATTTGTGTCTACTTACCCAAATACAGAGCGGTGCTTCACTCTACTCCTGAGCCACTGCCAGGTGGGGTGAGGTCTTCAGTTCTTACAAGCCTGGTAAGATCTATACATTTCTTTTCATGTGGAGTATAATCATGTATCCCTGAATATTACAACGGGACACTACTATAATGAGTGTTGATATCAGCACGCTGATTTGGCTACACTAAGGTTAGTGAGTTAGAACCTAGTGATGTTTGTGTGTTAATGTGTGTTTGAGATAACTGTGGCACTTAACTTCTTCTTTCTGACTCTTTCCAGTGAAACACATGACCTGTAAGAATATACAAGATTCGACACCTAGAAATCTTCAGGTGATCTCTATACTTGTCTTTATATCTGTTTTCTTATTATCACTTTTAACTTTATATTTTTTGCAGTAGCAATATTTGTTGTTGGGTCCTGAAGAAAGCAAGGACAACTAAGTCCCCAATTGCTGACACATGTCGACCTGGTACCATATCTAGACAGCTATTTTTCAGACTGTCTTGACAAACTTTTAACATTGGTAGAGCGAGTATCACTTGAATACATTTGTTCATTACTCCCTCATCCAATTTTAAATGCACTTTTTTTTTTTTATGCACTGCACACTGTTGGTCACTTCACGATTTACCACTTACCTTTTTAAGGCAGTGAAAGACCATACTACCCTCTATCTCAGTTAAAGGGACCTTTTTAACATCTTGGTTACCTTTGTTCCTGAGAATAGTACATCTGGGTATATGGCCATAAAGGAATCCCAAATGATGAAGGGTGGTTCCGAGTGGTGACTGATGGGAACCTTTGACCATCTACTAGGGTGTCTTTGGTTACCACCATTCGCAGTTAGTTGGTAGGTTTTTTGTGCTTTAGGGTGACTTGCACTGTTAACTCACTATACCTATAGACCCTCTGGTACTCTTTTGAGGATAAGTAATATAGTTAAGGCCATGCGCACTGGTGGCTATTTCAGGGTCCTGTGTTTGGCGCACGGCATTAACATCATTGTTTAAGACTTTCTGAAAAAAGAAGACCGATTCAGCAACTTATGTACAACCTGCAGAAGAATATGCACACATTTCAGCCATTCTTTTAAAGCCCGGAAACATCTGAGGATCATTTAATGTGAGCATAGAATGCCAGTCAAAGCACTCATCCAGGAGGTGCCAACACGTTGGAACTCAACTCATTGTATGCTTGCTCGTCTGTTTGATCAGTACAGACAATCAATGACTATGTCATGTAAATACTAGGGGATGCTCGTGCTACTGTGAAAGGCATGACCATTGAGATGGACCAATTGGGCCTAGTTAAATGCCTGCCAGAGATGCTACTTCCTTTGAAGCTCTTCACATGTGAAGTCAGCAAGGAAGACTGTACTATGGGCCAAGCTATCTCATTGTTGCACATGCTAGAGCAATAGATGAAGGCGGTGTCTGAATCGTACAGAGGTGTGGAGGAAAAAAGAACCATATGAGTTGGTGGAGAGCTTAGCCAACTTCAGAGCCACAAGGCAGTATGTTTGGCTCACAGCAGTCACCAACAACAGCAAGAACAGGTTCATCAGCCCCAGTAAAATCGGCACAGGATTGGTATCTACAGCAAGGGCTTGTTAGGTCCACTGCTGATGCAAAGGCAAAAGAGGCCCAGCACAGTGTCACATCCCTGAGCATTGAGCGGATGGTCCAGGCCTATCTGGATGACCCAACAGAGGTCTTCATTGATCAAAACCCATTGGTGTGGTATGGGAAAATGCGCCACTGGCCAGTGTGCAGCGGGCTGGCAATAAACTATCTGGCTTGCCCTGTCGCAAGTGTCTCTTCTGAGCATGTTTTCAGTGCTGCTGGTGCCATTGTCACAGTGAAAAGGACCAGTCTCTTGCCCAAAACCGTGGAAAGGGTAACCATGAATCAGCACTTTATAACACCGAATTATAAAATACGTGAGTTACAGCAGGAAGATGAGGACAGCAACTTAGGTAGTGGAATTAGTGTGTTAGATGATTACCTACTTCTGGTTGAACCACCAGAGTTTGAGGCCACGCTATACTTCCCTGACAACTTATTTCTTTCTTACTTCTATTATTTGTGTGTGTCTCTGTCTTTCTGGTTTGAATCACAACAAATTCATCACCACTGTCTTCTCTTTTTATTGCTATATCGGAGTTGCAGCTGTGGCCATTTAAGTCCCCTCCTCCGAGTCCTGCTACATCTCCTCCTGACTCGTCCTAAATCCATTTCCCTCAAGCCAGATGATTGGAGGGAGAACAGAACAAGAAATTTTGCTTCATCAAGTCCTTCCAAAAAAGTGGAACATGATGACTATAGCTATCCTCCGTTCCTACCCAAGAGAGACTGTCCCATAACTTAAGATATGAAGGAATAAGTAATGAATGGCATGCATTGGGCGCTGACTCTGAGTGGTTGGTATTTGTGTTGTTGTTTGTTGTGCATGAAGTGAAGTCAAAGTGTACTAGTATTTATTCTACACACTAAAAGTGACTCAAGTCAATGTTTCCTTTCTTGTTGTTTAATACCAAAATTGTACTTCTACTGCAGGCCGATCCATTGCATTTTTTAATATGGAATCTGGACTCACTTGTTACACTGCAGACTGAGTTGGACAACACCTTCATGATGACCACAGTGACATAGTATCTTCGCAGTCAGACAGTAGGATCGGAGATGATTGATGGAATAACTCAGGGCGTTTTTCATAAGTGGCAAAAAGGTAAACAAGTCAAGAACAACCACAGGAGACCTACATTTCTGTGCAGTGGTGGAGTCGAGTCACGAGTCTCACAACTGCAGTAGTGGTATGACTGACAGCTGTGTGTTGATTTAGTTACTTACTTTGGAAAATGCCATGCTGCTGTATATTTGTGCTCTGTCTAGCATACTCAAAATCTAAGCGGAGGTTGAGTGGGCACCATGAGCCTGATCTGTCCTGTTGCAGGTTAATGCTGGAAATGGACAACAGAGTAGACATGATTTAGCCATGCCGCCTCTGAAAGTGTTTGCACTCCTCCCTAATTTATGTGTTTTTTTCCCCCCTTGATTTTTCAATATCACTTTTGTTTTTCCATGTACACTTACAGGCCAGCCTTTACCCTGTGCTAAACAGAGAAAAACAACTCACTCCGACCTACCAATCCGCATCCACCAGGCAGGCAGTGGCAACCAAGACTGATGGACGCAGCATCCATGGAAGGGAAGACCAAGAGGAATTCCGAGATGCAGTTTCTCAATTTGACCAGGATCATACAGTAACTTTAGTATCATCATCTTTTAAATAATTTGATTAATTTTTTCTCTTGAATCATTACGACTGTGTGTTGTTGTTATTGTTGTTCTTTGCTTACTGTTCCCTCTAGATATTTTTATTTTCTTTGCTAGCTTTAAAAGGAAGCCCATTACAACATAATATAAAATGTATGTCATTTGGGTCTCTCTCCATGATGGCAGACAGTCAAAGCAAATAGCATATAATAATTAATAGCATACTGCTGCCCTGTACTTTCTACTAGTCTAGTTAGTAAGTACTACTTATCATTAACCATCAAGTTATCATCATGCATGCATGAATATAATGGTCGTCTGCCAAGATTTTGTGTGTGTGTTGTTATTGTCCATGTGTACTGTTTGTCTTTGTAAAGCCTTTCCCTCAAATACCCCTTCCTAACCATTCATCAAACCCTAACCCTCTTCCCTCAGGCTGTGTGATTTATACTGAGGTGTGACTAAATTAAATTTACACCAATAATTGATCACACACTTGCTGGGGCGGATGTGGTGAAAGCAACAGTATTTCAATTTGAAGACAGGACGAGGTTCTTCTTCTTCTTCTGCTTGCCCCCCATGCTTAGTATATTTGCAAGTCATTTCTTTTTTCCTAAAGGAACGTAATCCATCATAATTAATTGCCGGCATCGATTGAATTAATCATCCTCCTTTAACAGCACTAAAGGTTATGCTTCTGTTGAGTGGCTCGATATACCTACAGTTTTAACTTCTTGTTGTACTAGGCTATCCCTGCCACCTTTACTTTTTTTTTACTTTAGCATTGCTAATCAGAATAATTATGGTTTATTGTTTAGCAGTATTCTTGTGTACTGTACTGTACTTCGTTCTACTACTCCTTCCAGAGTCTCTTTCAGGCAACTCACTGTCTCATTTTCTTTGTTTGCAAATGATACTGCCAGTGTCTACTACTGCCACCACAACCATAGCATCTTGGTAAAATAAAGCACCATCACCATACACCCATCGCTGTGCCTAAGTTTAAACATCAATCACAGGTATGAGAAGAAGTTTTTGGGAGGCATAATTGATCATGGAAATAATTCATTAATTCATACACCTACACCCTTGAGTCCAATTGCAGAATGCATGGACTAGGAGGAAAGACTGACAGTACTAGTAGGACAAGTCACTCAGTGAGGGTACCGCATCTATCTGTTCATGTGTTACAAAAAATCTGCAGATTATTTCAATCAAACACTGGCTGCGGCCCTGCAGCAGCAAAGGAAATCATGTGATGTAAAAGAGTAACCCTCCACAAAACATTTACAACACATGTAAAGTTTAAGAATAAATATAATTTAATACCCTAACAAAAATAAACTATGTAAAAAATCTGACCCTCCCTAAACCCAACCAATGTCCAAAAAGAATAGTCCAACCAATGTCTGTTAAAAAATAGAATTGTCCAAATATCCCCAACGTGTGCCCAATGCTAAACCAGTGAAACCACCAAAAAAAGGGAAAAGAATGGGCAATCCAACGGGATCTCTCTATCGGCAGGCTTGCATGTGCCAGTTAACTGCCAGAACCTCCTGCTTTAGTTCCTTTACCTGCTCCTCTAGGCGTGCCATTTAGAGGAGCATGAGATGCTTAAAAGATCGACAATTGCATCCACAGGTGGGGCAGCAGTTTTCAATGAAGTGCGGTGGGTGGCTGCCAGACTGGGGCTCCGTACCACTGGAGGGGCCTGGCTAGGGCCCGGGGCATTGGAGGAGGCTGCAGGTGCTGCCGCCTCCTCCTCCTCCTCAGCCTGAACTACCAGCCCCCGGTATCCTGTACGGTTGGCCTCCAGCTTCTGCCGCCGGGCCATGGCTGCCAACTACTTCCTGTCTGGTTTAGATGATTTTGGTTTTGAAGGAGTAGCTATATCTAGAAGAAAAAAGAATATTGTAACCAATATACTCTTAGCAAAACAGTAAGACTAATTAATTATAAACATAGTGGTACAGTAGCACTAGTCAGCAGAGTACATAACATTTGTGGTATCTACCCTCCCACTTCCCCTGCCTCTTACATTTGTGGGAGTTTCAGGCATTATACTAGCACTATGGACTCACTCGAGTACACCAGACTTCTTCTTTTCTCTTGCTTAGCTAAATTAAGTAACCTTGTTGTAGCTGGCATGTTAGCTCAGTCAGCTTGCGCCCAAGACACATACTCGTCGTGACGCAGACTCACGTTAGTTTTATGTTCTACTGGCTGCATGTGGGGAAGCTGACTACTACACAATCATCTTTTTTTCCTATTATGGGTGGCACTGGCCACACTCTGTTACATCAAGGACAACTGCTCCATTTCACTTTCACCATGCCCTGACTACTATACTACAACAAGGCAGATTATATCTGATGTTAATGATCATTGCTTATATATAGGATGACATGAGGTACTTTGTTTTGATTGATTGTGTAACCATGCAGCCGATAGGCCACTCATGGCAGGCTGACACAGTCAAAAATAAATTAACATAGGTAGGGAGTGGGCCTCGGAGTCGGAGGGAGGTGCTTGATAACAACATACATACACAATATATATGCTAAGCTTGCAAACTACTGTGACTCAAGGGAGAATTCTGAAAATACAACTTCTGTTCTCCTTGGCTTTGCCACTCTGCGTGGTTTCTTTTTCTTTTACATTCTCTTCAAAGACTTCTCATCTTGTGACCGTTTTCACCTGTGCTATATGGTGTGCCTTGTTAATGCATTCCTTTCCCTGTGAGGTAGCTAGCATTCCAGGTGACATCTTTTAGAGTGCTGGTGAGTGACTGTTCTTTATTCTGAGGCTGGCGGTTGCTGAGGCAGGATGTATGGTGTTTAACTGATGCTCCATTTAACCCTCAATAAAGAAGCCAGGAACTTACCTGTGTCTGCTCCGTGTCCTATCTTCAACATTTTGGCGACGAGGGTGGGGAGATTCCTGTTAGAACATGTGGAATTCCTAAAAAATATAATGATTTCCTTTTGTATTAGTTTTACTTTGTAATGAAAAGTTTGTTAATTCAGTTTATGTGTGCTTATTTTCTTTTCTCAATAATTGTTCTTAAGAACAACATGATTTATAGTATGATGTATTGATATTTGTATGTATTCTATACCTTGTGTTTTGAAGTATAAGATAATGTAGAATGTTAAGGTTTGACATCTTTATTTATGTGTTTGTTTTTTTGTTTTTTATAAGGAAAGGAGATATGGTGTGCCTTGTTAATGCATTCCTTTCCCTGTGAGGTAGCTAGCATTCCAGATGACATCTTTTAGAGTGCTGGTGAGTGACTGTTCTTTATTTCGAGGCTGGCGATTGCTGAGACAGGATGTATGGTGCTTAACTGATGCTCCATGTAACCCTCAATAAAGAAGCCTGGAACTTACCTGTGTCCGCTCCTTGTCCTATCTTCAACATTATCTATGATAAATATCTTCCAGGATCCAGGCATCCATCCATTCAAAGTAAACATGTCTATCATTCTTCTTAATCCCTCAACAAATCTTAGGTTGTTTCACCAACAACAAACATTTTTTTTAAACCACCACCCATGTGTCCTTCCTTCCTTGCTTGCCTTTGAGTTTGACCCATGAAACTTTTCCTTCACCTTCTACCCATCCTTCAACCACCCATGTATCTGATTCCTATCAGCCATCTATGCATGCATCCCACGCTTCCTTCCCTGCCAGTCATATATATATTACATCTCACCTGTCCTTCCTCCTTACATCCTTCTTTCCTTTTTCATTCAACCCATCCATCAAGGTCATCTTATCTGATTCTTAGTCTTCTCTATAAAACTTTCACAGCTGAGTTGAAGTCAGATAGAAGAGGCCACTAGTTACTCAACTACTCCCGTCGCTAATGCTATTTCTCTAATGCTTAGTAAAGGCTGTCTTCTTCAACTATTGTTCGCAACAACGTAGTCTCTCTCAACTTACACAACACCCTTGCAGCGAGTGTGTAACTATTGTCAATAAGTAAAGAATATAAGTGTAACTCACCACCTCCCACCACTGCTGCTGCTTCACCCACCCCTGTGGCAGCTGCTGCATCCACTGCTCCCTCCTGGCTGACATCGCCTGCCCTGCTGCTGGCACCGCTGTTGGCCCCGGCAATGGTGGTTGTGGTCGGTATGCCTAGATAAAAAATTACACATTTTTTAGATGCCATATACACCTCCCCCTATTTCTCACTAGCAAGATTGAAAAAAAAGTTGCAATACATACATATACCACATACATCAAACAAATTGGGTACTAGAGTAGAGTAGACACTACTAGTAGTAGTAATATGTCCGATCCTGTAAAAAAAAGTAAAATATCTGGCGGGCATTTTGTTGGTGGGAATTGTCGAAAAGCCTCTCAAGATTAAGAAGACTAGAAGAGGCCAACCCAAAGGACTGGACTCAGTGGCTAGAGATATTGGTAAATCTGAGTTTTAATAAAAACCTTTTAAATAAAGAGTGGCCAACTGGGCAAGCGTAGCTACAGATAGACTAATAATAGTAGTTTTACAGAGAGTCTTGGCAGAGCCAGTTAGAGGCAGCGATAACAAGAATTTAGAAAGAGATAGTCTAGATCAAAGAAGATTTGGTAAAAAATAGAATCAGGAAAAGGAAATGATAGTTCAGAAAAAATAAGGTGCAGTAAAAGTTAGGGAAATATAATTATTAATATTAACAACAGGAAGACTTACTGGGGCCAGCAGCAGAGCCCTCAGTAGAGGAGCGGTTCTGGGCATGGCCCTGGTGACCCCATCTTCTTGGCCCTGGGTGCTGATCATGTAAGATATAATAAAGAAAGAGACAAACATTGATGATTGGTGTGAAACAGATACAATATTTTTTAAAACGCTTACACATTTTTGGGGGAAACAACAATTGCAATAAAATTAACCTATGTAATCTGATCGACTGGCAGTATTGCGGGATTCGCGGACTGTCTAGTCATTATTTAAGAACAGTAATCCAGTGTTTCATTCTGATTCCAGAATACTACGCCTAAGCACCACCTGACCTAGCCCACCTATTCAGACGGGCCAATTGTTTACCAAGTCTGCATTTCCATTTATTTTAGTCCTCAAAAATGCATAGCTGGAGGACACATGCATATTTATTTATTTCTTTTATTTTATTTAAAAGGTTTTATATAGCGCGGGCTAGACCCGGAGGTATCAGAGCACTTTACATGAGCATCAGATCATAGTTACAGGTTACATTGTTACAAAGGTTTCACAATTATGAGAGCATATCAACATAGTTACTTGTAAGGTCGAGATAAACAATAAGCACAAATACATAAGGGGAAAAGCAGGTAGGGGGGAAGATACAGAGGAGGGTGAAGGAGCTGGGGAGTAGACAGGTAAATAAGGCAGGAAATAGGAGGGGAGGGTGAAGGACACCGCATGGAAAGGGGAGGGGAAGGGCGACGGGAACGCAAACCGGTAGACAAGTCAAAGCAACATCCACAGTCCAGTAAACTGTGATCCCAGGGGTAGTGGTATCACTTCACTATCTCAGTTGCAGGAGGCTCCCTTTACGCAGTGGACTCTCTCAGATAGGATCCCTGAGACTCCAAGGCCTACAAACTGGATCGTTCCCCAAAATGGGGAGAGGGAGTGCTTTGGCAAGGGGGTGCCATACCATACCTCTGCTGAGAGTGGCTCCCTTGGAGCAGTGGACTCTCTCAGCTGGTTCGCTGAGACTCCAGATTATAAATATTGGATCTTTCCCCAACAAGGGGAGATGGAGTGCTTAGTTAAAGGGCCCAAAGGACATGGGGCTAGGCAGACTAGTAAGCAAGATGATAGATTCAGGGGAGAGGAGATAGGAGCTAGGGAGGTAGACAGAGAGAATGAGTACTAAATTAGAACAAATTTAATTAGTGAGTTAGTATATAGCGCTAGCTAAACCGGAAGGAATCGGAGCGCTTTACATGATGAACAATACTGTTGCAATTTACATCAGTTAAAAGTTCAAGAAAAGCATTTGAAGAACATAGGGGACAAGGTGAATGGAGCAAGGAAGGGTAAGGGCATAGGGTAAAGGGGTAGGAAGATGATAGGACGTAGAGACAAGGGGAAAATCTGCCCAAGGTCCGGCTGGGTAGGTGACGGCAGGGGGGGAGTCCACAACCCATCTCCTCTATAGTTATATGGTAGCTCCACTGGGCATCAGCCAAATCACTCTGTCCCCACAGTCTGGGGTAGGATCCGCAGGTTTCAAGACCTGATGTTTAGGCAGGTTAGGGGATAGGTTCAAGGCTGGTCAATGTCCAATTGTTGTCCCAGGGAAGTAAAACAACATGTCGGGGGCCACTATGGAAGCCATTGTGGGGTCAGGCAGGGGACTGAACTGTACACTGGTATATTGGTGGCCTAAGGTCAGGCATCTGGCAGTTAAAGTCAATATCCAGGATAGCGGCCGCCAGAGAATAACAAATCCAGCGTGCACACACCATCACACGCACAGACATGCACAAGCACACCCAATTGTGAGCAAACACTCTCATATGCGCATCAACGTACACACATAAGCACATAGAGAAAAGACATCCAAGAACACAAGCAGAGAAAAAATCCCATACTCTACTACAAAAACATCCAAATACATGTACACGCAAACATCACATGCACAGACATGCACAAGCACACACAAATGCGCTCACAATCTCATGCACGCTGACACGCAAACACACATCAGAAACTATCAAAAACACAGGCACAAATACAATCACATGCTCCAGAACAAAAAATACCCAAGGACGTACACACAAATACATGCAAAAACACAACCATCACATGCACAAACATGCACAAGCACACACAAATGTGCGCACACACTCTCATACGCGAACCGAGGGCACATATAAGCACACATATTTTTGCATACACCAAATTGTTGGTTGGTTGCTTGCTGCTGGTGTTCTGCTAAGCCTATTACTCCCTCACTAAACAAACTACAAAAGGTTCTACTAAGGAGGAAGCAGGACTCAACGGCATGTGATGTGATGGAGGATGTATCACGCAGACCGCTTAAAAATTACAAACTGATACTAAGTAACTAAACTACCTATCCACCACTATCTTAGTGACATGAGGACAAAGGAAGGACTAGAGTCTCTCTAGCATTACCTAACTTAAGTTCTCTAAAGTAAACTCTTACATAATCAGCCCAAGCGAGCACAAAGTTCCAAACAACAAGTAAGATCAGTAGCGCCAAGCACCTGTATCTAGAAGAACAACAATCACAGAAGATATTTAAACTTAATTTCCCTGCAATGTAAGCAGCAGCATTCTTGTTATTCGGAAAAAAATGATATTCACAATAACAGTAACATAGTCTATAGAACACACAATACTACTAGTATTAGCTACTCACCAAGCCCAACGACCTCGACACCTAGCAGGTCCAGAAGGTCCTGCTCCCAGTCCAAGTTGTCTGACAACCAGTTGGTCAGCTGGTTATGGATGCCCCGGACCCCAGAACAGCGAAACACTGCCCTGCGCACACTTTCCCACAGGCGGTGACACTCCTTGGTAGCGTACCCAGAGCCAGGCCTGCCACCTGCCGCAAAGGTCAAGGGGAGATGGCGCTGCACAAAAACAAACAAGGCGGCCACTCCCGCTTTGCCGAAAAAGGCCCAGGCCTGCACCCCTGCCAGACGCAGTCTGCCGCAAGGCAGGCGGCTCTTTGACACAGGCGCCTTGCACTTGGAGCGGTACCCTTTCCCTTAGCCATGGCTCTGGGGTGGGCAGGGCAGAAAAGATAAATTAGCATGAAAAAATTAAGTTAGGGGAAGAAGTAGGAGAATAAAGAAGCAAGTAACATAAAACAGTGGAAAAGTTAAAAAAAATTGCAGTAAAAGTAGAAATATAATGCTAAATATAGTCTTAGGGACAGAGAGGGATAGATAATAAATAAAACAGTACAGAAAAACAGTGTAAAAAACAAAGGATTAAAAAGATTGGAGAGGGATTAAAAAACAGGCCCCAGAACCATGCAAAAGTTAGGAAAAAAGGATGGCCGCGCCCATTGGTGACCGCTTGGTGAAGTTTGCGCGATATATCTCCCGAACATGTCATCTGGGTTCCTAAATGTCAGAAACATGTCGCGAGCATTCGTGAGCACACGCAGGCTTGCGGAAACAAGCAACTCCGCCTGCTTGCATAGCTACGAGTAACGTCGCAGAATTTTTGTGCAACTTCGCGTAGCCTTGCGTACTTCGCCCAAGGTTATTTTACACCCACAAGATGAACTTCAGGAAGATGTTTCAGAGGTTTGGAGCAACTTTCATTAAAAGCTTCATAAATTGACCAGGTGCATTGTGGGAATTGCAGTCTCAAGCCCCAAGAAGCAAACCAGAGCATCTGAACTAGGCCTGGGTGGAAAACTCCTCAGCTCATGGAATTTGTTTCACTTTTAGTCTTTCAAATTCCATATATCCTGTTTCCTACATCTAAATTTTGTCTTTTTGGTGTCATTTTAGTCATAACAAGGTTTCCTACTTTTATAATTAGTGTTGGATTTTTATTGTGTGTTGTGTTTTACTTTACTTGCACTGGTGTTTTTAAATGCTTTACACACCTGTCTCCGAAGTTAAGCCTGCCTGCTAGTTGCCAGCTACCAAAGCTTTAGCAAGGGAATAATTGAATGAGACCTTGACTGAACCTTTCATTGTGTTTATGGCCCTAAAACTAGTGGTAGATCCCTACATATCACTACTAAAAAGTCACGTTCCAAAAGTCTGTGAGTGGGTGTGTGAGTGGCTGTATGGGTCTGCAAGTGGGTGTGCGAGTGTCTGTGTGGGTCTGTGAGTGGGTGTATGAGTAGCTATATGGCTGTGTGAGTGGGTCTGTGAGTAGCTGTGTGGGTCTGTGAGTGGGTGGGTAAGTGGCTTTATGAGTGGGTGCATGAGCAGCTGTGTGGGTGTGTGAGTGTTTGAGTGAGTCTGTGAGTGGGTGTATGAGTGTCTCAATGGGTGTGTGACTTTCTGAGTGGGTATGTGAGTGGATGTAAAAATGTCTCAGTGGGTATGTAAGTGGGTGTTTGGGTGTCTGTGTGGGTCTGTGAGTGGGTGCAAGAATGTCTCAGTGGTTCTGTCAATAGGTGTGAGAGTGCCTGAGTAGGTCTGTTAGTAGATGTGAGAGTGTCTAATTGGGTCTGTCAATAGGTGTGAGAGTGTCTGAGTTTGTCTGAGTGGGTCTGTGAGTGTCTGATTGAGTCTGTGAGTGGATGTGAGTGTCTGAGTGAGTCTGTGAGTGGGCATCTGAGTGTCTGTGTGGGAGTGTGAGTGGGTATATGGGTGTCTAAATAGGTCTGTCAGTAGGTGTGAGATTATCTGTGTGGGTTTGTGACTGGGTATGTTAGTGTCAGAGTGAGCATGTGAGAGCATGTTGCTTTTTATTTTTTAGGCCAAACTTATGAATCTGCCATAGAGGTACATGGGGAGCCGCGCTCAGCATTGCAGCGGATTTGCAAACCCTTGCAGGTGGAAATAGAATAATCTTGTGGTATTTTCTTGCCCACCATGGGTCCCTCAAGGACCCCTATTTTGCACCCATGGGATCAGGGTACATCTACCCTGATCCCTTCTACTACATTTCATCTCATTTTTTGCAGCCGAAGACTGTTCCCCAATGTCTAAAATGGCAGCCACAATGTTCTACTCAGGTTGTGGCCAGCCAATCACGGCACTGCTTTTGGTGCCTGGATTTGCGAAGTTGTGCTTTGGAATTGCGATGAAGTCACAGCTCTAGACATCTATATTTCTTATTTCTTTAATAACTTTAAAAATACTGAATGGATCGGGTACCAAATCACAAAAAGGTTTTTTTTTCGACCAAGAGCTAGCTTTCTGCCAAATGTGGTGTAATTCAATTCAGCTGTTTGGGCTGCCATCATAGCTCACTATGGGAATTAACTAGGCCTGAGCGAAGCACTACGCTACGCTCACGTAGTTTGCGAAGTTTGCACAACTTCGCACTACGCAAACTGCACGTAGCACAGTGCGAACACGCGTAGCGTAGTGCAGCGTCATTTTTTGCTTGCTCACGGTCCTCAACGTCAAGTTGGCGAACGCGAACAAGCAAAATGACATCCTGGCGAGTCTTTTTCCTCGTTCGCGATCAGCAACATCAAGTTGCCGATTGCGAGCATGGAAAATAAACCTCCCTGCGAGATTCTTAACGCGGGGAGGTCTGGTTTCTCATTGCAAGTGGTCGCGTATGCTCGTGACCGCTCGCAAAGAGAAACTACCAGTCCGCGTTGAGAAAGCTGCCACTCGAGTAAAAATCTCCTCAAGCGGCAGAAAACTACAGCTCGCACTTTGCAAGATGCCGTTTTAAATGATTGCACAGTGCCGGATGCTTGTCCGCACTGTGCAATCATTGAAAACGGTATCTTGCACAGTGCGAACATGCTACTACGCTGTTCGCGTAGTGCTACATGTAGCTGGCGTAGTGCAAAGTGCACTTCGCGTAGCTTCGCGAAGCGCTAATTCGCAAACTACGCCCAGCCCTAGAATTAACATAGGAAACACTCTTTTTTGACCCCCCTTTTCTTGGCCACCACTTGATGGAGCACACCAAAACTTTTCATGCACAATGACACAAAGTGGGGCACTTGTTTTGGAAAATTTTGTGAGGATTCTTGAAACAGTCCTATAAGCAAGTCAAAACGCTTTTCCTGTGTAAACAGGGCACTTATTATGATGGCATTGGGTCAGACCGCCAAGTGCCATCCTATCAGGCAAGAGACCATTCGACAATGAGTCGGCGGTACCGCAAGCCCAATTATGATGAGACTGCAAGCACAGTGGTCAAAAATTGCTTTTTACCACTGTGGCTTGTGCTGCAGCCCAGGAAAAGGGCCGTAAGGACAAGCTCCAGTGGTAAAAAGCACTTTTTGCACATCCTTGCACCATGTGAAAGGCCCCATGTGGTGCCTGGCGCACAGTGCATGGCTGTGTGCGTAGGCACTACATGTGCCTGCAGGCCACTTAGCAGTGGGCCACAAGGGACAGGCACCCTGCTTGGTGCCCCGAAAGTCTGTTTCCATCTACCTTGTAATGGCAGTCAGATCATAATGAAAAGGCAGTTGGAATGGGACATCCTAATCCCTACGGTGTTTCTTGGCCAAGCACCACCTCCATTTTAGGAATAGTATTCTGACCGTCGCCCCAACCGGATCTTGGATCCTGTGAGAGGTGGCGGTCTTTCCCCCTGACCTCTGCGCTCCAACCACGGGTATTGTAATCCGGCAGTCGGACCGATGGCCTGGATATCCTACTGTCTGTCGATGGCAGTTCGACCACCATCGTAATGAGGCCCTAGGATCTAACTATAACTACCGACTGGCAAACGCCAATAGGTAATAGAGGGCGCGACACAGAGATAGATATAGATATATTTTCATATATCTCATGGTTCAGGGGACATTTATGAACTCAAATGTCACCTGAAACACTTGATGGCAGTAAAGGTGGACATATATTTATTACATACATTTCAGGTTGGCTTGGATGGTATTTTACCAATCCAGAGCTGTAATACTGTGCCTGGATGGTAAAAGGCTTTGGCCATTTTACAGCTCTGCATGGATAGCACTGTGCTAATCCTATGCTTAAAGTCTTTGCTGTTGAAATGGCAAAAGACTTTTTCTCTTTCTATCTCTGCGTGGATGGCACTGTGCTAATCCTATGCTTAAAGACTTTGATAGAAAAGCAGACATTTGAGGTGAGCGGAGTTAGAATGTCGCTGTTGTTGAGATTGCTCTATACTGGAGCAGCTATCCACCTAAACTTGAGAACTACCCAGATTTCTCTGCTTCTTTATTTGCATATATATCTAGATTTAGAGACTCTGGCCTTATTTATGAAGGCCCGCGTCATATTTATGTCACAATTGCGTCATTTTTTGTGATGCTGCGGCGATGTAAATAATGCACCATGTTGGCCATATTTACAAAGTGGAGCATCTAGGAAGATGCTTTGTAAACCCCTGCGCTACATTATACCTGTCAGATAATTCCCGGGCACATGTGAACAAGGTGATACTCAAATTACAGTTTTGAAAGGTCCCAAAAAAGTCTCAAAGTTCAATCTTCAATGTATTCTTGTGTTTATTATTCAAAGAAGCACACAATAACCAGCAGACACGTGTTTCATCGCTAATGAGAATTATCCTGCAACTTCCTCAGGGCTTGAAAAGTTCGTGATATGCTTGGTACAGAATGCTTAGTTTGTGATAATTCCAACCCAGCGGGTATTGAAGTCTTAAATGTAAAAAAGACCCATTTCTGAGATCAAGTAAAAAACTTGAATGAAGTTATGAGATCTTCATAAAGAACTAGAAGCCGGTGTAAATTCCCACCCACCGTAAACGGTATCAGTTAAAGTCAGAAAGTCCTGTGTAGCTAACAGCCAAAAGCTCAGGTGTCAAAGGCGTGACTATCTATACCCCTTGAGACCCACAAGTGAGCATGATGTACACCACAGCAATTGAAATGTGTCACTACAGCGCATACGCTGAGGTTGTTGTATCAAGTCTCAAAGATGATTAACAATGTCATCGAAGCTACAATTTTGATTGGGAAATTCAAGGGGGAAGATGTACTGTTGCCACGTATTCCAATGATCCCAACAGATATGCCATTTGAATTCAAATGTTTATAGTTTCCGGTGCGACTCGCTTTTGCAATGACCATCAACAAAGCACAAGGACAATCACTGCAAGTGTGTGGATTCCATTTGGAGAATCCGTGCTTCTCACATGGAGAACGGTATGTGGCCAGTTCACGCGTCGGAAAACCTTCTGATTTATTTGTGTACGCACCAGATGCAAAAACAAAAAATATTGTGTATCCACAAGCACTTGAATAAATACATAGAATTAAAACGACACTTTGAAATGTTTTCCATATTAAAATGAATATGTTTCATTAAAAATGGCACAATGTAAATTGAATGTTATCAAAACAAGTTTCCTTGAATTTCCTTTCTTCTGAGATTGCAGCAACGCGCGACGGGTAAGCTAGTAAATAATAAAAAACTAAATAAATGCTATAAATTACACCTCAAAAAAACCCTACTGCCTGTGGTTGCACTTGTGATCTTGAACACACTTCTCCTGTGCAGACCTGCTTGTCTCTGATGAAATTATTTTCTCCTTATATAAGCAGCAGAGTGCTTTATTAAGATAAGCAGGGTTGTTATCTTGTAGAGCACTTAGTACCGGGGGAGGCACACCATCTCAAGGTAGGTTCAAATGAGGTAGAAACCCTAGAAAAGTTGTCTAGTGCAGCAGCTTGAGCTAACACTGCAATAGCAAATCTTGGTAGATGCATGGACCTGAGTTGCCTTCACGTGCCTGGGGTACTCATACTGTACTGTTTGTTTCTACTCCTCCAGAACTAGAAGAACTCCTTCTTACAAAGTTTGCAATTGACATACTTTGCATAATCTTTTTGCCACCTAGGTCATGTAAAAACGTTGCCATACCAAAGACTCTTTGACAGGCCGGGGTGCCGCAACAACACTAGTCTGCTCATCTGAATATGAGGAAGACAATTTTCAATCCAAAAACAAAAAGGCTATCAGAGCAAGACAACAAGGTCTACCCACAGCAAACTCCAATAGGCAAATAAGCCATAAGTATGCAATCTAACTTTTGCAAATAAAGATATGAATTTGAACAAATTACAACTCTTTCTTGGGTGTGTTTCCTCTCCTGGACCTCTTGAAAGATTCCCGCTGGTGTCTCATGAGATTGTAAAAATGTTATTGCTGTTTATATACAATGGAGCAATTCATAACCAATTTTTTCAAGCTAATTAACATCTATAATGTCTTAATTTGTTCAGATTCACAAGAAAACACTGGTATTAACCTAATTAATGGTGCACAACCTCAAGGGTAGATTGCAAGAGCCGAAATGGAAGTACCACCCACTTGGAGTCCACGTAGGGGATCATGTGTTAAACTCCTGTGACCATCTCGCGAGATCATAAAAGTATGATTGCTTTATATCTTCAATGGAACATGTCACAATCAATTTTGCTAATAAAATCAACTTTTGTTACGTGTTTCTTTCTTCAGATTTATAGGAAAACAGAGATCTTAACTTAATCCATATTGTATGATCTTACAAGTGGGTCGCAAGAGCCGACCAGGAAATGCATCCCCCTCAAGGTCCACGCAAGGCGTTGTTTGTTCGACTCCTGTGAACGCCTCATGAGAGCCGGCACCTTTTAAAAAAGTGAATATTACAACGATACTTTAATGACTCTCTAACTGCAGATTAAGATCAAATAATAAGTGAACACATCAAAAACGAACTCTAAACAGCATATTAAATCAAAATATAGAAATCTAATATCTTGCAAGCGTCTGGCCAAAATAATCACACACTTAAAAAATAAATGTATATGACCAAGCCTAATGCTATACAATATTTAAAAAATTGATTACTCACTTTATGACAAGATTATGATTTTAATGTAAAAACACATACAAAGGCTATAAAAAGTATGCTATTAGCATGTTAATGAACTTGCTGGGCAAATGTCTCAATATGAGAGTTAGAAGAAGTGAGCAGATAGACAATCACAACACGAATATTCTTGTATTACTTTGTTTTATACTCAAACATCATTTTTTAGAATCATCAAGTGAAGTGTGCACCCATTGCTGTTGCAATACAAAAGCAATTCCCTTTCATAATAAATACCACTCTCAAGATATATCATTCAAGACAGGCGGTGGAATCGCATGCATCTATAGGAACACCCTCTCAGTCACTAGAGTCACTTCCCCCTCTCTTACCTCCTGTGAATACATCTGCCTTGATGTCATCAGCGAGGGCAAACCTGTTTGCTCCCTACACATCATCTACCACCCACCTGGGGACAACCTCAACTTCACCCAACAACTCATGGACACTATCACAACCAATTCCGGACGGCAAAACACTCAAATTTTCCTTGGCGATTTCAATCTCCATTGGAACGATCACAATGATGCGGTGGTAAACAGTCTCAAAAACTTCCTCACCGCTCTTGACCTCATCCAAATCTGCAACAGCCCCACCCATGACAAAGGCTCTATCCTCGACCTTATCATCTCCAAAGAGGACTCTACCCATCTTGGGTCAATCCAACCTTGTGACTGGTCCGACCACCACATTATCACATTCTTCATCAACGAAAAAGTTAAACTTAACCCGGTTCAATCCACCAAACCCAAGGTCTGGAAAAGGGACCTGAAGAAACTCAATCCCAACTCTTTACCTTCCCACAGCTGCAATCTCCTCCTTCCCCCTACCGGCGCCTCAGACGTCCAAGCTCTGACCGACCACTACCTCAACTCTATGACCTCAATTATCAATGAGACCGCCCCCTTGCATCTGAAAAGAGTCTCCACTAAGAACTCTAACCCATGGTACGATGGTAGACTCAACGAAGATAGACGTGCCATGCGAATGGCAGAGCGCACCTGGAGATCAGCCCCTTCCGCATTGCACCTTAAAGCTCTTAAGAAAAAGAGAAACGCCTACTTTAGGAAAATCAAGCGCTCAAAATCAGATTTCTTCAGCCTCCAGCTCGACCAAGCAAAAAACTGGCCAAGAAAACTATTTGAACTAATCAAAACACAATCCAAGGAACAACCCCAACAATCACATAGCACAATGGACAATATTCCATCTTGTGAAGACTTCTCTGCTTTCTTTAATCTAAAGACTGATAACATAAGGAGTGATCTCCTCAATGATGTAAGCCTTTACTCCAGCCCCCACAGCATAACACCCACTGAACCAAAAAACAATGCTGCATTGTCGTCCTTTGACACCTACTCAGAAGAAACAATTGGCAGACTGCTCGGCACACTGAAACCTTCCAATCACCTCACAGACCCCCTTCCAGCTAACGTTGTAAAGGACTTCATCCCACTGCTCCTCACACTTTGGACCAAAATTATTAACTGCTCACTTCTACAAGGACTCATCTCCGACTCCCTCAAAGTGGGACAAGTCACGCCTATACTCAAGAAACCAACAGCTGACCCTACTGACCTAAACAATTATCGCCCTATTACCAATATCCCCACCCTGGCCAAACTGTTGGAAAAATGCGTACAACTCCAACTGACAAAACACATTGATCAGTTTGACCTCCTCAACCCTCATCAATCAGGCTTCCGAGCAAGACACAGTACGGAAACAGCTATGACACACATAATTGATGACGCCCTCCAAATCATAGATCAAAACGACACCTGTCTCCTCATCCTTCTTGATCTCTCCTCAACATTTGACACCGTCAAACACGAGAACCTACTCGAACTGTTAAATATCAGAATGGGTCTATCAGGGACTGTACTCAAGTGGTTCACTTCCTTTCTGCATAACCGGTCTCAGAAATTCAAGAGCAACAACTTGATGTCTCCACTTATGCCCGTAACTTTAGGCGTCCCACAAGGATCCTGCCTATCCCCAACTTTGTTCAACCTAGTCATGGAGCCACTCACCACCTTGTTACAAGCATCCAATGTTCACTTTCACATGTACGCTGACGACACCCATCTCTACCTCAAACTACAATCCCCCGAAGACATCAAACTTCTGAACACAACGCTCAGAAACACCCAATCATGGCTAGCCGAAAATCACCTCAAACTCAATGCTCTGAAAACTGAATTCCTTCTAATCTCACCTCCTGCGAAAATCTCCACCACTCAAACATGTCTTAAGCATCTAACTGCACTCAATGTCCAACCTACCATCGTGGACTCCGCAAAATCCTTAGGCATAACGCTTGACACCAATCTCAATATGCAACAGCACATCAGCAAGGCAACTAAGGGTACGAATTTCCAAATCAATACTCTGAGGAAACTTAAACCCTTCCTTCCAGCTAAAGATTTCCAAACTGCAGTACAACCCCTAGTCATTCCTCGCATAGACTACGGAAGCGTCGCTCTCTGCGGACTCCCCCTATCAACCACCGCACCCCTAAGAGCCTCTTTGAATGCTGCAGCGAGACATATCACCGGATCAAAAAAACGCTCGCATATTTCCCCTGACTTAAAATCCCTGAACTGGCTGCCTTTTGAAGCCAGAATCCATCTGAAAATCGCCTGCATGGCACACATGGCTGTACATCACAACTCACCCAGCTACCTCACACAGAAACTGACAATATCAGGTGGCTCAAGAGCCACTAGAAGCACAAAAAATCTTCTTCTAAAGCCTTGAAGATTCCGGAAGGAAAAAACGTACAAGCGCTCCTTTTCAGGAATGGCACCCAGGATCTGGAATGCACTCCCTCCAGAAACCAGACTTTTCTCCTCCACTGCATTTTTCAAGAAATAAGTAAAAGCTATCCTCTTAGCTAAATTCAACTGAACTTTTACTTTAGTTCTACTTTGAGACTCTGCAGCTATTTGTACTACTTGTTTTGTCTAATCAACTATGAACCTATTTTACTACTCTTTTATTACCTACAGCTATTCTGTGTTCGAAAATCTGTTAAACACTCTCTTGTTTTTTCCTACCCATGTTTTTGTAAAGCGCTCTGATATCTGCAAAGATCTTGTTCGCGCTATATAAAACTTTCAAAATAAAATAAAAAATAAATTCAGTTATTCTACCATTCATAAACTTAAAAACAATTAATTTACTTTTTAAAAAACAACCTAGAAAGTAACTGAAAAAACAAAGGATAAAATAACATACAGTTAGGTGTGATAAAAATATCTAACTTTGTTTTAAAAAAAAGCATAGAAATCCTCAGAAAAACTCAAGGTTAATGTGTTGTTATAGTTAAGTGAATTATCAGTGACATTGATATTTTGAACTAAAAAAAAATACAGAAATTCATCAGTTATTGTTAGCAGCGCTAACTATTTCTTGTGCCCCGCCATGCACTGCTTATAACCTCACATATGACATCACACATCACATGTTCTATGACATCATTTATGACATCACTGATGACATCTCAAATGACATAATTGATTGCATCACTTTAAACTTAATAGTTTGTCTTCTAACATGTTAAGCTAATCTCAAAATTCATCTTGCATTCCATCCAAGATTATAAAAAGATCACTGATGTGCTCAACTACATTATTGTCTTCTAATCTTATATCTCATTTTCCTTTCATCAAGTTGCCTCCTTCTCCCACCATCCCATTGCTAAGCTGGCAAAGATTGGGGCAAAAGAATTGCCCATTGCATTCCAGTATAGTTGCTTGAACTTTGCCTGATGGAATAAAAAATAAAAAAAAACTTGGGACTATTGACAACATGTCCAATAATATATTTGTATGACGTAAATACTGTAAAGTCCGTTCATTTAAGAAACGCACACAGGCCTTTAAACCCCATTTCTGTGATATAACATTATACTTTGCCAGTGATACTTTGGGGTTTGAAAACTGTGCCAATCTTTGCACCAGCTGTTATTTGACCCTGACGGGACCAGCGCCCTGCACCGCGAGTCCTCCCGCCGCCGCTCCTTTCACTCCAGCGGCCGCCGAGCGGAGGACTCGCTTTCCCGGGACCACCTGCGGCGGCGCACCCTGACGCCGTCACTGGAGCGCCCGGAGGCGCATTTAAACCACTGTCACCCCCGGCGGAAGCGGGCTCCTTTGCCAGTGATACTTTGGGGTTTGAAAACTGTGCCAATCTTTGCACCAGCTGTTGTTTGACCCTGACGGGACCAGCGCCCTGCACCGCGAGTCCTCCCGCCGCCGCTCCTTTCACTCCAGCGGCCGCCGAGCGGAGGACTCGCTATCCCGGGACCACCTGCGGTGGCGCACCCTGACGCCGTCACTGGAGCGCCCGGAGGCGCATTTAAACCACTGTCACCCCCGGCGGAAGCGGGCTCCTTTGCCAGTGATACTTTGGGATTTGAAAACTGTGCCAATCTTTGCACCAGCTGTTGTTTGACCCTGACGGGACCAGCGCCCTGCACCGCGAGTCCTCCCGCCGCCGCTCCTTTCACTCCAGCGGCCGCCGAGCGGAGGACTCGCTTTCCCGGGACCACCTGCGGTGGCGCACCCTGACGCCGTCACTGGAGCGCCCGGAGGCGCATTTAAACCACTGTCACCCCCGGCGGAAGCGGGCTCCTTTGCCAGTGATACTTTGGGGTTTGAAAACTGTGCCAATCTTTGCACCAGCTGTTGTTTGACCCTGACGGGACCAGCGCCCTGCACCGCGAGTCCTCCCGCCGCCGCTCCTTTCACTCCAGCGGCCGCCGAGCGGAGGACTCGCTTTCCCGGGACCACCTGCGGCGGCGCACCCTGACGCCGTCACTGGAGCGCCCGGTGTCGCATTTAAACCACTGTCACCCCCGGCGGAAGCGGGCTACTTTGCCAGTGATACTTTGGGGTTTGAAAACGGTGCCAATCTTTGCACCAGCTGTTGTTTGACCCTGACGGGACCAGCGCCCTGCACCGCGAGTCCTCCCGCCGCCGCTCCTTTCACTCCAGCGGCCGCCGAGCGGAGGACTCGCTTTCCCGGGACCACCTGCGGCGGTTCACCCTGACGCCGTCACTGGAGCGCCCGGAGGCGCATTTAAACCACTGTCACCCCCCGCGTCACGGGAGCGCCCGGGGCTAAGCCCGGGCAAAGGGCGGGCCCTCTAAGGCCCTCAGAGGCAAGAGGAGGCTAGGCTTGGCCACCCCCATAACATCTATTAAGGAGTATTAAGTAATAGAACCTGTGACACAGGATAATAAAGTATAGTGGCCACCCTTCAAGCCCTGGTTATTAGACTGGGGTCGGCAGACAGCTAGTCAGAGCTGCCACAGACTCGCTCAGGGAGCCTGTAAAAAGGAGGGGATTTGCCTCGAGAAGTCCTAACAGCCTTTTTACCACCTCTAAATAGGAAGCGGAAAATCGCAAGGAAAGATTACCAATTGCATCTGGCATTGAAGTAAGATCATTTTGCATTCATTTCATTCTTTTTTTCTTTTTTTTTTAGTTCTTTTTCCTTCCATTTATTTGTGGGTACAAGACTAACTCTAACTGTAGCACAAACATGTCCAAAAGAAATACTTCTGTGGCACCTGAAACACCAAATAACACTATGGACAATTATCTCGTTCAGGTGGTCAATAAGATAAATAATAAACGAAGACAGTCGTTGGGTCTGAGTCAATCACCTATCTTCCCCTCTACGAGTCCTCCTCTTAACTCACAAATAACCGATGCAACACAACAAGATCCTAGCTGCGCTGCCCCTGAAACCAACTCCCTAGTCAATGTCAGCATGGATATAAGTGGACCAGATGTGGCTGACATGGAGACACATATGGACACTGATCTGGACACACATATTGACATTGTGGTGGAAGAAGTATCGCCTGAAAAGCGGGCGACCAGGGCAGTTAGAGCATGTCGCAAGACGCAAAATAAACGTGGGGGGGCACGGTCAGGGAAGAATAAAGCTACTCCATTGCCAAAAATTATAGGCAAATGTCGGGAGTATGAGGAGGAAAAAACTAGGGAGTTACTGGATGAAGCTTTATTGTCTAAAATATCAGACTTGTTAGAGTTAAAAATTCAGACATTTATTAAGCCACTCATCAGTAAAATTGACAAACTCTCCGCGGTCATAAAGAAATTGGGAGAAACTCAAGACACATTAGTTGATGCAATAGGCACTGTTTCAAATAGTGTTACTAAGCAGGATGAATGTCAAAAGATACCTAGTGTGGGTGGGACAGCATCAGATGTGATTCCATTAGAGGCCACCCCACTGGAGAACCCACAAATTGGCCCCATTATCCATGATTTAGCGAAAGAGGTCCCAATAGACCCACCGCTTGTACCAGCACCTTATAGCTTCGTGAATGATTCGTCACAATTTGTAGTAGAAGCTTCTCCATTGGTATTAGTACTAGCAAATGTACCTACCCTACCACCTGGCCAAACAGAATCAACATCATCACTAACAAGTAAGGCATTACACTGGCTGTCAACTAACATGAGGATGGCGCAGGGGGAAGAACAGCAGTTAGCTGATGAAGTTAAAACGGCAAGGAGGGTTACATGGATTGGGAATAAGCTTAAAAAATGGAAGGGCGACTGTGTCGTGTTAAATTTCTCAAACTCAGTCGCACTTCCGAATATCCTGTCCAATATTCTTCCCCCGCAACGTAGAAGTGGCACCATAATCCCCCTTACACTGGAATTCTTTTACAAAGAGTTGCAAAAGGAACCCAAACAAAATGCCTTGAAGTCTGTCTGGATGGCAAGAAATAACAGATGGGGTGGGGGACCTATGGCAACTGACACTAATATTGTTCCAGGTAATAGGGTTGGCGCATGGCTAGGTGAACACCAAAAAGCGCCCTGTTTTACTACCCCAGGGCCAAATTGGAATTTAGTGAGTAGACGGGGGCCGTGTAATCATGTCAATGAGTATGGGGCGACACGTAATGGCAATTACGTTGGAGGATGGTTAGGTGACCAGCAGAACTTGCCATACCCCAACACCCCAGTGCCTAGATGGAATACAGCTATAAACGGATGGGGTTTTGGGGCTCCATCCTATAATTGGGGAATTAGCACTTCCAACAGGTTTGGGGCTTTGGATGGTCTTAATGACTGTGATTGACTCAAGGGGGAAGGGTTTTCCAATGAAGTAAGGGATGTCATTCCCAGGGATAACCCCGAAGCTGAGTTCAATCAAAATGCACTGCCTTGCAGGTTAGAACTGTCGCCCGATCACCCCATTAGACAAAATATAGTGTCTCAAACAATGAATACAGATGTATTCGAGACTACTAGACAACCCCAGGCACATTCAAATCAAGAAATGTTAGAAATCGATAAAATATTTTGCTGGAATATTGCAGGGTTGAGAAAAAATCTATCTGATCCAGCTTGGCACCAATATCTTGCCAGTGGGGACCTTATCCTGTTCCAGGAAACCTGGGGGTTAGAGAACTATTTTAAGGTTGATTACAGATCATTCTTTATTCCCGCAACAAACACAAATGGGGGAAGACCTTCTGGTGGTTTAACAGTATGGGTCAAAATCACAGGGGGGGTAAGCCTAAAGCAAATAGATACAAA
This sequence comes from Lissotriton helveticus, assembly GCF_964261635.1. Lineage (NCBI taxonomy): Eukaryota > Metazoa > Chordata > Amphibia > Caudata > Salamandridae > Lissotriton > Lissotriton helveticus. The sequence goes on along the minus strand of NC_136061.1, from coordinate 871,171,122 downwards.
CAATCCCGACCTTCTGATGATTGAACTAAAAAAACCTAAGGGACAGACCATTTATGTGATCAATGTTTATAACAGACCACATCAAGCGTGCAAAGAGTCGCCAGTCATAACTCACATAGGTAACATTATGGCAGGGTTAGATCAGAATGCAACGGTAATTATAGGTGGCGACTTTAATAGAAGTTTTGAGCCCATACTGGGTCTTGAAGACATCTATAAAGAGGAGGATAGTGTCAACAATATACCCCTGGTTGACACGACTTACAAAGTAGCCTGCACTGTCAGTGCCCTACAATTACTGAGCTTAACGTTTGAGCATGGGTTACGTGCATGTAATGGCCGTTTGCCTTCAGATTGCCCCAGTAAGCCAATATTCATTAGAGGTGTTTGTTCTAGCCATTTAGACTATTTTTTAGTTTCTTCACACTTATGGCCTATGGTAGTGGATTTAAAAGTGGATGACCGCATGGAGAGTGATCATTATCCTCTGATTTTAACTATCCAAAATTTGATCTCTAATCCTACCAACAAGAGAGCCATGCAAAATATCTATCAACTACAAGACCCTCTAGAAGCAAATAATCGTAGGTCCCTAAAGTGGCCAGCAGTCTTAGGAAATACAAACACTATTAGCCAGATTTACCACGTCTTCGTTAGACATATATCCCCTTTGGTTGAGAATAGTACTGCAAACCATAGCTCTTGTCTGACAGAATCCCATGACCATTTAATTAGCCAGCTCAGTGAGATCCTGATTAGAGTGGTAAAAAGACCAAATGCCGCTCATAAATGTAAAAAAATGGGTGATTCTTGGTATAATCAGGAATGCCGGAGAGCTAAATCAGACTTAATTATTGCAGACCGGGAAAACTCATCAGACAATGTTAAAATCAAAAGAGCTCAGTACAAAAGAAGCTTACTCTTGGCCAAAAAAGAATGGGACGAGAGGGTGTGGTCTGACCTGTTAGACGCTTGTAAGCGCAAAGATCAGACTTCCTTCTGGAGCCTTATTGCTAGAGGCACCAAAGGGGCCTCTGAAACCAAAGATATATTTCTTGAGGAAAGGACTTGGGTTAGGCATTTCTCTTTATTATATGCTTGTGATGATCCAGGTGATAATGAAGACCGGACTAATATGTACCTTGACTTGGCATTGCATGAAACCCCTCTTGTATTTACCTTGAATGAAACAATTTTAGCAATTAAAGCAGTTAAGCCAGGAAAGCCCCAGGCCCGGACAGAATACCTGGGGACCTCTGGAAGCATGAAAATTACATTTGGGCACCCTACATTAATTTATTATCTAATGAAATTGCTAGAGGAGCTTCTGTCCCTGAAACTTGGAAGGGGGCAGTGATTGTAACATTATTCAAAAAAGGTGATAGGTCGAATCCCTTGCATTATCGTCCTATCAGTTTGATTGACGTGTTACAAAAAATGTTTGCCCGCCAACTTCTTAGTCGTCTTGCCTTATGGATCGATGACCATTCTATTTTTACGAAGTACCTGGCTGGTTTTAGACCAAAAATAAGCACAGTGGACCAGGTTTTTAGTCTGGAAATACACTTTTATAAGGAGCTCCCACATATATGTGGCTTTCGTCGACTTGAAAGCAGCTTTTGATATGGTTCCAAGGGCAGACCTATGGAAGACACTAAATAATATGGGCGTGCCCGGAAACATTCTACAGTTACTAATTAGACTGCATGAGAATAATTATGCACGAGTCAGATGGGGACCAAATGGGGAGCAAAGTGAGAAAATAAAAATATCTAAAGGGGTAAGGCAAGGGTGTGTAATGGCACCTACCCTATTCTCCCTTTATGTTAACGATATTCCTGACACCCTTTTGGGCTGCGAGCATGACTCTCCCAAACTGTGTGGTGAAGCCGGTCCGGCATTGTTATTTGCAGACAACACGATTTTAATTTCTCAGACACCCAGAGGACTTCAAAACCTTTTAAATAAATTTAGTTTGTATTGTCATAACAGGAAATTAGAAATTAATTCCTCAAAAACAAAGGTCATGACAATCAACCCTCATAAAGGTTTTAACAAAGTTTTTAAAATAAATGATGAAATTATTGAAGAAGTCCCTAATTTTAAATACCTTGGCATTATTTTAGATAGCAAAATATCATGGAAAACTCAACTAGAAAATGCAAAACTGAGGTTGACCCAAAACCAGTTCCCGATTCTAAAAAAGCACAAGAATAGTCATTTTAAATCAGTTTCGCCGGCAATTGAATTATTTAAATTTAAAGCACAATCATCCTCCCTCTATGGAGCGGATCTTTGGGGTTATGCACTGAAGGATACCTTTTTAGTACGCAAGAATTCCTTCATCAGACAGCTCTTAGGTATACCTGGTTCCACACCATTGACCCCCGTATTGTATTGTGGGACCTCAATTTTCGACGCACAGATGATTATGCTTCTCTTCGCCCGTTGCTTTATTGGGTTCGTTTATGGTCTACAGAGGAGCTGGTAGACTACAGAGAAGCTCTGAAAGAGATAATGGCTATAAAAAATACCACCCTTTTGCCATGGTTAGCGTACGTCGAAAAATGGTTTGGAAAACTGGGGCTGAGTAATTTTTGGTCAGACCCAGATTCGCTTACCAATAGCTCAAAAAAGCTTCTGAAACAAAGGTACTGGGAGTTTATTAGTGATTCAGTGTTAGCCAACCCCAATATAGGAACTCTGACTTCAAAATTTTTTTAAGTAAAAATGAATATGCAACTAGAGCCCCTTATGGATGAAATGTATCCCCCGTTGGCTAAAAGTTTATATCTAAAATTCCGGTACAGCATTTTGCAAACGAGGGATAGGACAATCAAATGGCATTGTAATAAGGGTGTAAATAGGAATACTGATTCAGTTGTATGGGAGCTTTGTGAAATGGGGTTGAAAGAGGATGAATCTCATGTTTTATTTATATGTCCTGCATATCTTAATGCAAGGAAAAAATGGTTAAAGCCCGTATGTAAAATGTTAGGCCTTCGCCATATTGGGGTTGGGCTTAGAATTTTTAAGGGAGATACCTCTCAACCGATAGTGTTTAGTCTGAGCCGTTTCCTCTTATGCGTAGCCTTGATTAGGAAGAGAAAAGGTCCTAAAATCTAATTTTATCTACCTTTGTACTGCACTATCGCTGGCTAGAATTGAATGTATAAGTTAGTTGCAGAGGTAAAATGAACTGGTCAGTCTAACATGATATTGTCTGCTAAATGTTAAAGTGTTGTTTGTTTTTAGTGACCCTGGTGATTGTTTTATATAGAAAATATTTATTGTTTTATTTTGTATATTTACTAAGTGATCTTGTTGGATGAGGCAAGCTGACTATGATGAATTGTCTTCCAATTAAGAAACCCTCAGGGAAATGTAATTGCATACTTTGTATTATTTGCTATATGAAAAAATGTGCTGCTAACTGCACCCCAATTTAACTGTGATTTTGTATTCGTTTGTATTTTATTAATTATATGTATTGTATCTTATAAGGTTTTTTTTAACCGAATAAAGATTGAATTGAATGGAATTGAATTGAATTGAATAACATTATACTGAGTTGATACATCAATAGTTTTCACTTTTTGATTTGTTGGTCATGGTATATGTTTGATGTTTGTTAGAAAATCTGAAAAATACTTTTTATAGGAAGGTAATCACTTAACAATTGAGTGCATGAAATGATAATAAATGTTTCTTACACGGACCCTGGAGTGCGAGTCTCTTTTGTGTTTTCCCTGGAGTTATCAGTGGGTGAACCCTTTCGGACATATATATATATATATATATATATATAGGTCGAGTGAACAAGTGGCGGGAGCCGCGAAACGCGTCTTTGACTTTGGGCGATTAAAACAACTTAAAGAAGGAATTTGGGTCCGTGTCCTGCTTTGCTGGTGAACAATGCGCGAGTAAGACTTGTACGCTAGACTTCTCAGGATTCTTGAATATATATAAGCAGACACTGATCAAGAAATAAAAAAGTTTGGATTCAGACCCACGGAGTCAGCGCCTTCTTCAATCGCACGAGTTTGGTTTAAAGGAATATATATATATATATATATATATATATATATATATATATATATATATATATATATATATATATATATATATATATTATGTATCCTATATGACCACAATGCAGCATGATCTGTCTTCCTCTTGGGTTAAATTGGTCCCTTTATATTTAAGGCATAAACATACATTGTCAGGATTACTTAGTGGCCTATCTCTAAACAATCTTTGTCATTATCATCAATTAAATTAATGTTATACTTAATTCTGTATTTCTTCAGACTCTCTCATTTATTTATATGTTTTAATACCATTTAATAAAATCAATCCATTCTATTTTCCACATACAAACTAGTGATTTTCTTTGTAGTGCCTAGATCTATTATTCCCTCTCTAAATACACAAGGTGAGTAAAGATTCCAAACAAAATGGGAACTCAGCTGTTAAGAGGAGACTAATCCTTCATGAGAGAAAACAAAAGTCATTGTACAAGAACACTTTTTTTTCTCCAATGGAGGGTGAGTCTTGTCATAACAGCTAGGTTCCCATTTTGAGTTGATACTTTATTTGGGGGACAAACCTAGCAGATCCTCTCACTCCCCGTTTCTTGATAAATAAACAAATGTTTGTTATAGTATGGAATATCAAGTAGGAAATATTATTATAACTTAGTATTGTTGTCAATATATCAAGAGCAAAAATATCAAAAGGCAAATCCATATGCAGAAGTATAGATATACTATTTTAACTTTACATCTCCATACATTAAAGGTACATGTATCATCAAGGTACATATTTGTGAAGTTAGGTATAAACAAATCTATACATTCCTATTATCTGAAGATATTTATGTCATCAACATAATTGCTACAATATTAAGGTGTAAAATATCCCCCTCTCATAATTAAGGTCCCACGCCAAAACATGAAGATTTGATTCACAAATTGTTTGCTTTCTTTTGCATGATAACCACAATAATTTCAATTTCCGTATATAATTATACAAAATCAATCTTGGCATCAGACATATTCATTCTTTTTTTTTATGAAAGGTTAATCCTTTCGAGGATGACCAGCTAATCTGAAGCCAATATTATTTGTTATAAATGCTTCCCTTTATTTTATTTTTTTTGTATTTTCCCCAGAGCATTTCCCGATTTGTTTTTTCTGGTCTTTGTATGGCTTAGTCCTCCTCTTTGGGTTCTCCCCTCCCTCTTCTTCCTGTCCCACAGAGCAACTCTGTGCTTCAATTAGTTATCGAGATGAAGTAGCCTCCTTTAGTCTAATAAGTTAATTTTCTTTTAGACACACCATATATTCTTTCTCCATCAGATGAATATGTTCCCTGCCTCTCCCAAGACACGACCAACACCAAGACCAACTTTCACAACTGCATGACAGATATCATCAATTGGATGAAGGACAACAGCCTGAAGCTGAACACTGACAAGACAGAGGTACTGAGCTTCGGGAACCAAAGGCTCTCCATGGGTTGCATCCTATTGGCCTCAGAACTCAGACCAACTCCTACCCCCACAGACCACGCTATGAACATGATGACTCAGGTCAACTCCATCTCCTCTTCCTGCTTCGTCATCCTCCACATTTTTTGTAGGATATTCAAATGGTTATTCTCTCTATGCAGGGATCACAGCTCCCCTCCGACAATGACTACAGACTATACAGAACACCACAGCCAGACTCATCCTGGATCTTCCTAGATGAACCCACATCAACCACTACCTCATGGAACTCCAGTGGCTCCCTGTACAGAAAATATGCCAGTTCAAGGTCGAGACCCATGCATACAAGGCCCTACTATACTGTGGAGCCACCTACTTGAACCACCACCTTAAGTTCCATCAGCCAAACAGACACCTGCGCTTTCCTTTCACTAACCCTGACACTCTCATCCAACATAGCAGATGCGGAAGTTGCTCCTTCTCCTACTAGCGCAGACATGGAGCGAGATATCCTTTCATTTGCTGACCTCCCCATTTCTTCCAGAATTACCAAAGCCCCTGATTACCTGGCTATTCAGCTAATCAACTGGACGCTGCAAGCATCTTTATACCCTCATGGGTGACAAGAAGCACTCTGCAAATCTACTGATTGATTTATTCCTGAACTGCTTAATTAGTCTACTCGTGAAGATTGAAATGTTGTATATCTGTATGTTGAAACCTCTTAGCAAAGTCTTCCTTCCACATAATCTTTCTGATCTCTGAGAAACATTCTTACTGGTGCATTTTTTATTCTGTTTCAAATTTGGATCACTTTATTTTCTCCTTCTTCATGAGTTCTTCTTTTTAATGATTATCACCTTCAGAAGCAATCCCTTGTTCCAGTAGTTCAATCTCCTAAATTATCTTTTCAGCTTCTATAGAAATATGTTTAACCAATCATTGAATTAAGCTCATTGAGGTGTCTATCACTAATTTATGCCATGCTTTCATAATGCTGAGCTTGCATTGTGACGAGTGTGTACAGTTACCACTTATAGCCCGCAGAGAACCCACTAATTATTCAAGTCTTTTATATCCAATTATTTCCAATGTATGATTGTTTTTGTTTTATATAATGCATATCTTCCATGCTTTTGTTCATGGAAGACTTATTCAACATCAATACTTTCTAAACAATTCCTCTGCAGCACATATCAATTTTCTTTCCTAGTTCTGTCATACCAATTTTCTATTCTTGTATTTAAAGGTATTCTTAAGTTTCATCTGCTTAGAAGAGAAAAACAGCATAATGAATAAAATCTGTTATCAATGTTCACTTAATTTCCCTTTTACAAACATAATAATGAAGGGAATATTCTTTGCAACCCCTGCTTTAACTCTTGAAACTGTGCATGGTTCATGAATTATTTTTTAAAAATAAACTCAGGCGGGCACACTTCTATCATTGGAAATAACATACTTGTCAGCACTCTCCACCTTCTGATTTCACAAAGCTTAACCAGTCGCCATTCACTACACCTCAAGCTTTCCTCCCCTTATGTGGTCTTACTTCATCTCTTCATTATACTTTGCTTTCTTGAAAGTGAATTTACTTCAAATCAATTGCTGTTCTTTTGCACAAAGGGCAAACCTGTTGGATTATTTATCTTCTATTCACATCAATTTAAGGTTCTTTCTCTCGTACTACAGAAACAGTCAAATAAATACATTTTCTTATAAACATCCACTTATTTTCCCTCAGTCAAGGATTGTATTTCATAAACAACTTGTTCAACTTGTTCACTGCAACGTCTGATATGACTTGTTAAACTGTGTAATTCACTTTTGCACAAACTTCACAAGGGCACGCTTAACTGGTGGTGTTGTCATTGTCTTCCAGCTGTCATTCCACAGTGTTTAACAAGTTGGCATTCTCTCTTCCTCGACTTTTTCACCTCCATTCCTTGCATTGCATCTTGGTTATATGTAGGTATAGGAAAATGCCTTTTTGTGCTGGATCACCCTATTTATCGTATGGATGGATGCTGCTGGTTTTTGACTCTGTGTACTGGGACTCTGCTACGACCCCTAAAGTGTAGAGATTGTCTAAACTCCTAATTGGCATATATAACTTATCTACAGGTCCCTAGTATATGGTACAAAGTGCAGTGAGGGCCTTAAAGTTAAATGTCAATAAAGGACTTCAGCAGCCATTGTGCCACCCACTACAGTGACAGTGCAAACATGGCTGCAGGCCTCACTCAGTCAATCATGCAGGATCTACAAAGTGCAGATAGTCATAAGTGAAGGTATTCATGTATTGAGGGTCGGTCTGCTTCAGGTGGGTTCTGTTGAACAGCAAGGTCTTTCGTGCCTTCGGAATTCTAGGAGACAGGTGGAGGTCCGAAGGTGCAGGAGAGGTAGTTCCAAGATTTAGCTGTGAAATATGAGAATCAATCAATCAATCAATACATTTGTAGAGCGCGCTACTCACCCGAGAGGGTCTCAAGGTGCTGAGGGGAGGGGGTGCTGCTACTGCTCGAATAACCAGGTCTTGAGGCGTTTCCTGAAGGTGAGGTGGTCCTGGGTCAGTCGTAGGTGTGCGGGGAGGGAGTTCCATGCCTTCGCTGCCAGGTAGGAGAATGATCTTCCTCCGGTGGTGCTTCTGCTAATCCGTGGGATGGTGGCGAGGGCGAGGCTGGTGGAGCGGAGCTGGCGGGTGGGGGTGTAGAACGAGAGGTGGTTGTTAAGGTATTCAGGGCCCATGTTGTGGAGCGCTTTGTGTGCGTGGGTGAGCCGCCTGAACATGATCCTCTTGCTGACGGGGAGCCAGTGCAGGTTTCTCAGGAGGGCGGATATGTGGCTGTGGAGAGGGATGTCGAGGATGAGTCGGACGGAGGCGTTCTGTATGCGCTGAAGGCGTTTCTGCAGTTTGGCTGTGGTTCCTGCGTATAGGGTGTTCCCGTAGTCCAGTCGGCTGGTGACGAGGGCCTGGGTGACCGTCTTTCTGGTTTTGGTGGGGATCCACCGGAAGATCTTTCGGAGCATGCGCATGGTGTTAAAACATGAGGACGAGACTTCGTTGACTTGCTTGGTCATCGTGAGGGAGGAGTCCAGGATGAAGCCCAGGTTGCGTGTGTGGTCCATGGGTGTCGGTGCGGTGTCCATCGTCGTGGGCCACCAGGAGTCGTCCCAGGCAGATGGGGATTGTCCGAGGATGAGAACCTCCGTTTTGTCCGAGTTAAGCTTCAGACGGCTGTGCTTCATCCACTCTGCGACAAATTTCATTCCGTCCTGGAAGTTGGCTTTGGCGGTGAGAGGGTCTTTGGTGAGGAAGAGTATCAGTTGGGTGTCGTCGGCGTAGGAGATGATGTTGATGTTGTGTTTGCTTGCGATGGTGGCGAGGGGGCTCATGTAGATATTGAAGATGGTTGGGCTGAGTGAGGAGCCCTGGGGTACGCTGCATATGATCTTGGTGGCTTTGGAGCGGAAGGGAGGGAGGTGGACTCTCTGGGTTCCGTCGGCAAGGAACGATGTGATCCAGTCCAGGGCCTATCCTTGGATCCCAGAGGCGGGTTATTAGGGTGCGGTGGCAGACGGTATCAAAGGCTGCCGAGAGGTCCAGGAGTATGTGTCTCCGTTGTCCATCAGGGTCCTGATGTCATCGATGGCTGCGATGAGGGCGGTCTCGGTGCTGTGGTAGGCTCGAAATCCGGACTGGGATGGGTCGAGCGAGATGTTTTCTTCGTGGAATGCGGTCAGCTGTTTATTGACGGTCTTTTAGATGACTTTAGCCGGGTAGGGGAAGAAAGAGATGGGGCGGAAGTTCTTGAGGTCTTTGGGGTCCTCTGTTGGTTTCTTCAGAAGGGCGTTGATTTCTGCGTGCTTCCAGCTTCCGGGGAAGGTGGCTGACGTGAAGCAACTGTTAATGACATTCCCGAGGTGGGGTGCGATGATTGTGTCGGCTTTGTTGAAGATATGATGAGGGCATGGGTCAGAGGGGGAGCCGGAGTGGATGGTGTTCAGTGGTGTTTTCAGTGCTGATGGGGTCCATGCGCTGAGGCTGGTGGTGGGGGTCGTTGGTTTGGTGGCTGGAGGAGGAGTCTGTGGTCCGAAGCTGTCGTGAATATCTGCGATCTTGCTGTGGAAGAATGTGGCGAGGGAGTTGCAGAGATCTTGTGACGGTGTGATGTTGTTGTTGCTGGCGCTGGGGTTGGAGAGCTCTTGACGATGCTGAAGAGTTCCTTGCTGTTGTGGGTGTTGTTGTCCAGCTGCTCTTTGAACGATGTCCTTTTGGTGGTGCGGATCATCTGGTGGTATTCGCGGGTGGCGTTCTTGAGGGCTGTCATGTTTTCTGATGTCCGTGTGTGGCGCCAGGCTTTTCCGAGGGTTCGGCATGATTTCTTTGCGATTTTGAGGGCGTCTGTGAACCATGAGGGTTTTCTGTTGCTAGTATTGCCTGAGGGTTTCTTCAGTGGAGCGAGGTCGTCAGCGCAGTTGGTGATCCACTATGCGAGATTGTGTGCTGCATCGTTTGTGTCTGGGGTGTCGACAGGTGGGTTCTGGCTCAGCAATGTGGTCAGCTGGTCTGTGGTGACTTTGCTCCAGCATCTGCGGGGGATCTGTAGCGTGTAGTGGTGGGATGTGGTCTTCTTGAAGGTGAAGTGGATGCAGCTGTAGTCGGTCCAGTGAAGTCTGGTGGAGTGGCTGAAGGAGACGTGGTTGCTGGCGGAGAAGATGGTGTAGAGCGTGTGGCCAGCGAGGTGGGGTGGCATGTCCACCAGTTGCTTGAGTCCAAGGCTGCCGAGGTTGTTGAGCAGGGTGGTGGTGTTGTTGTCGTTGTTTTTCTCCAGGTGGAAGATAAGGTCCCCTAGGAGGATGTACTCTGGTGAGGCTAGGGCGTGTGGGCTGATGAAGTCGGCGATGGTTTTGCTGAATTATGTCCGTGGGCCTGGGGATCTGTAAATGAGCATTCCTCGGAGGGTGGTCTGGGGGTCGGTGTGGATCTGGAAGTGTAGGTGTTCGGCGGCGGTGAGTGTGTCGTCGGCGTTGGTCGTGACGCTGACGGTGTTCCTGTAGATCATGACGATTCCTCCTCCAGTTTTGTTGACGCGGTCCTTTCGGGCGATTTTGTAGCCGTCCGGGATGGCTATGGCGATGTCGGGGGCTGAGGAGGCGTTCATCCAGGTTTCCGTGAGGTAGGCGACGTCTGGTGCTGTTGTATCAAGGAGTTCCCAGAGTTCGATAGTGTGTTTGTGGACAGAGCGGGTGTTGAGGAGGATGCACTTGAGGTGGTTATTGTCGTCATCGCTGCGTTCGGTGGGTGGGGTGCAGGTTCAGAGGCAGGTGAATTTGCATGCTAGGCAGGTGAAGGGTCCATGGGTGCGCCTCGGGGTGGCTCGGTAGCAGGCCACAGGTAGTCCTGTGTTGTTTGCGGTGAGGGTGGCGGTGTCGTATCTCAGTCGGGTGTCCTGGCAACGGCTGGGGCTGTGGCCAGGGGGTCTGGTGCTGGGCGTGGTCCAGGCGCAGACAAGCGCAGACGGGCTTGCCTTTGGCACGCCTTCGGCGCACCAGCTGTGCGGCCGCTGCGCGGTCTCCATATGAGGGGCTGGGGGAGCGAGGAGCAGCTGGGAGGCGGGAGCGGGGCGGCGAGTGGGGCAGCGGGGGCGGGGACGCAGTGGCGGGAAGCAGGACAGGGCACAGAAGGGAAAGGGGCAGAAGGGGGCACAACAGTGGGGGGAAACAGTGAAACAGAAGTAAACAAACAGTCAAAGAACAGTGCAACAGAAAAAATAAAGAACGGGCAGAGTCACAGATAGTACGTGAGGCTAGGACTCACACATCGAACCAAGGCAGCGGCGAGGCGGGGGCAGGCATCACAGACAGACCGTGTGGCAGCTGGGGGGCGACCTGCCTGTGGACAGGGTCAAAGGTCGCTCCCTTCGCTGCCACGCGGCCTCCTTATGAGGGGCTGTGGGAGGGAGGAGCAGCTGGGAGTCGGGAGCGGGGTGGCGAGTGGGGCAGCAGGGGGCGGGGCCGCAGGGACGCAGAGGCGGGAAGCGGAACGGGGCACAGAAGGGAAAGGGGCAGAAGGGGGCACAACAGTGGGGGGAAACAGCGAAACAGAAGTAAATAAACAGTCAATGAACAGTGCAACAGAAAAAATAAAGAACGGGCAGAGTCACAGATAGTACGTGAGGCAAGGACTCACACAACAAACCAAGGCAGTGGCAAGAGCGAGGCGGGGGCAGGCTTCACAGGAGGACCGTGTGGCAGCTTTGGGGGCGACCTGCCTGCGGACAGGGTCAAAGTTCGCTGAGAAGGAGTGTCCTCCACTGTTGCTACAGTAGATGCTTGTGGTGTGAGGGAGAGGAAGGTGAGCGCAGGGTTGGTAGAAGTTCACATTATAGTTTATGTAGACTGGTCCTTTGTTATGCAGGGCTTTGTAGGTGTGGATCAGCATTGTGAGTTGACATCTCTTCTGTATGGTGATACAGTGGAGTTTCTTGAGGTTAGGGGTGACGTGGGTCTGCTTGGGGAGGTTGAAGATGAGACTTGCTATGGCATTCTGCATGGTTTGCTGTCTCTTTAGGAGGTAGGTGGTGATTACTGCATCAAGTGGCTTGTCGTAGTCCTGACGGCTAGTGAGTAGGGCTTGAGTGATGGTGCATCTGGTGTTGATGGGGAGCCATTTGTAGACTTACAGGAGCATGCAAAGAGTGAGGAAGCATTCTGATGAGAATGCATTGATATGGGTTTCCTTGTGAGTTTGCTTTCCAGGATAATGCTGAGATGTTCTTATCAATGTGGGTGAGGGTCTTAGTTCTGAGGGCCACCAGGTGTCGTGCCAAGTAGAGGTGTTGTTGCCGAAGACCAGCACTTCTGTTTTGCCTGTGCTGAGTTACAGGCAGCGGTTTTCCATCTAGTTGGTGACGCTCATCGTACACCTGCGGAAGTTGCTCTCATGGATATGGGGATATGGGGTCTTCTGGGAGAATGAGCTGGGTGTCGTCTGTGTAGGATAAGAGTGGGGCTGAGGAACGAGCCTTGGGAAATGACACAGATGATATTCTCGGGTTCTGTGGAGAACGGTGGAAGGCGGACTCTCTGAGTTCTTCCGGTGAGGAAGGAGATGATTCACGTGGGGGTGTCTCCTTGGATTCTGATGAGATGTTGATGAGATGGTTGTTCTCCAGGTGTTCTGTGAGTTGGTGGTTGATGGCTGTTTTGAGGACTTTGGTGGGAAAGGGGAGCAGACAGATGGGACAGTAGTTTTTGAGTTTGCTGGGGTAGGTGGATGCTTTCTTGAGAAGGGGTTTGACTTCTGCATGTTTCCATTCTTCTGGGAAGTTGGCTGCGGTGATAGAGGTGTTGAAGAGGGTAGTGAGCTCACTGCTGATCTTCTTGTCCGAGGTTAAAATTGTGGTGACGACAGGAGTCCATGGGGGCTACTGAGTGGCAGGAGTTCATGATTGCATGGTATTCTGTGTGGTAGGCTGGTCCCAGGGGGCGAGTAGGTGGTTGTGGCTTGCTTCTGTGGGAGCGAGGTGGCCAAAGAGGCCAGAGGTACTGGGCTAGGTTTCAAAGTTCTTGTAAATAGTGGAGATATTGTTGTGGAAGAAGACTGTGAGGGTGTTGCAAAGTTCCTGTAAGGGGTGATGATGTTTTTAGTCGCTGAGGGATTGGAGAATTCTCTGACAATGTTGAATAGGTCTTTGCTGTTTTTGGAGCTGGTTTCGATGAGGTCTGCTAGGGCATTCCTGTTAGTCTCTTTCAAGAGTTGGTAGTAGTGGTTGAGCTCTCTCTTTGTAGGACTTTGGTGGGAAAGGGGAGCAGACAGATGGGACAGTAGTTTTTGAGTTTGCTGGGGTAGGTGGATGCTTTCTTGAGAAGGGGTTTGACTTCTGCATGTTTCCATTCTTCTAGGAAGTTGGCTGCGGTGATAGAGGTGTTGAAGAGGGTAGTCAGCTCACTGCTGATCTTCTTGTCCGAGGTTAAAATTGTGGTGACGACAAGAGTTCATGGGGGCCACTGAGTGGCAGGAGTTCATGATTGCATGGTATTCTGTTTGGTAGGCTGGTTCCAGGGGGCGAGTAGGTGGTTGTGGCTTGCTTCTGTGGGAGCGAGGTGGCCAAAGAGGCCAGAGGGACTGGGCTAGGTTTCAAAGTTCTTGTAAATAGTGGAAATATTGTTGTGGGAGAAGACTGTGAGGGTGTTGCAAAGTTCCTGAAAGGGGTGATGATGTTTTTAGTGGCTGAGGGATTGGAGAATTCTCTGACAATGTTCAATAGGTATTTGCTGTTTTTGGAGCTGGTTTCGATGAGGTCTGCTAGGGAATTCCTTTTAGTCTCTTTCAAGAGTTGGTAGTAGTGGTTGAGCTCTCTCTTTGTAGTGGCTCTGTCTTCAGGTTCCTTTTTTTTGGTCCTCATATATCTTTAAATATGCTTTAAATTCAAGGATGGGAAAATTTCGCCTATCACAGGTAGCCGGGTGTTTTGGGGAGGCTTCCGGTCACTCCTTACAGAGAGATAAAATGTCCTAAGACTCCGGAAGAGCTTCCCTTCGGCTTTATTGTGAGAGGGTCATCCGCAATCTTGATTTGTAGGAAGTGCTTCCGCCACTAATATCCCCATTCCTTGGGGTTTATTTATAGCATATTTTGTAATCATAGGACCAATCAAAACAAAATAGAACTACTCCTGTGTCCACCCCCAACCCAAAGGTTTGCGTGTAAAAATTCTAATATACCTATATTACAAAATATTGTTTTGCCATAACTTGTGTAAGCCCCCTGACCATAAAGTTTCGACCTATATCCCCGAAGTCTTCTCCACCTAGTTATCCTATATTTCCGACGTAGTGGTTTTCTTTCACTTTGTACCCGCTTGGTCCAGTTTGGCTACCCTTTGGATAGAATGTATCCATTCGTCTTCTGTGGGAGGACATGCAAAAATCCATTTAATGCACAATTCTCTTTTTGCCAGAAGTATCAGAATGAAAAACAGTGCTTTATGTTTTTGGGGTAGAAAACTCCAGTTAAATCCCTTGGTAGGACCCCAAATATTATAGCCACCGTTATTAATTTTATTTCAAAACCCATAATATTTGAAATGGTCTAACCTATTTTCTGTCACAACGAGAATATTACCGGGCAGCTCCAGAACATATGCACCTCGTTTGCCTTTCCTTCTCCACATTTCAGGCACTTCTTAGTTTCTTGACTTCCCATTTTTGATAGTTTCTGGGGTGTCCAAAAAGCTTTATGTACTGTGAAGAGGTGATTTTTTTTAAGGGTGCAGCATTGACATATGACCATAAAAAAGACATAGATACTTGCCTGATTGTATCTAGATCTTCGTTCGGCAGATCCTTCTTCCAAGGCTCATAGCATGCGACCTGCGTGTCTTCTCCATTCTGGACCAATAACCAATACCATTCTGCTACTTCTTTAGGCCTTCTTTTGTAGCTGCAGATTTTTGATGCAAGTCCCGAGTTGCCTTGCAACTCTTTGCCGTAGATCTTACCAAACTGCTCAGCTGGTAATATTTGAACTTCGAGACGCAGTCCTCAAACACTGCAGAGAAATGGGGCCAGGAAATCAGTTTTGCTTAAAAATTCAGCTGTCCCCAGGTTGTAATGCCGCAGCTGCGTAGGTGGGCTGCAAGAGCCTCTTCCAGACATGAGGGAGTTCCGGGGGAATCCCAAACGGGAGCTGCCTCATTATAGTATGACATTTCTAAAAGACATCTAACGTGGTACCAAAGCTTAATAGCAGAGGCAAGCGTCTTTAGTTTGACTTTTTTGAAGTATTTTGGGTGACCAAATTTTACTAAAAAACACCCCGCTTGTTGAGAAAACTCTGCTGTAAGGGCCTTATAGAGTGGAGAGAAAAATTTGCTTTCCAATATTAGTTGTCGGAAGTTCTTTAGGTGGAAAGCGCGAAAGTATAAGAACAGATCGGGAGTTGCTATTCCGCCATAAGCTTTTTTCTTCTTAAGTTTAGTTAGGGAGATTCTGGGAATTATGTTACCCCAAATTAAACTTGAAAAAAGGCCCTGCACATTTTTAAACCATACTTTGGGAAGTCTAAGGGGATGGAGTTAAACAAAAAAGTGTACTTTGGCAAGATCGACATTTTCAACAGGTTTGATTTACCTAGTATAGAAAGTGGGAGTCCCCCCCATAATTGCAACTGTGATTTAACTTTTTTTGTGACTTTTTCGACCATTGCAATTTTTCCAGTATTATGAACTATTTGAATACCCAGCTATCTGATTTATTTTTTTGGTATACATGCTCCTATAATTAATATTCCATTTCATTAATTCGTTTTTTTGTTGATTGATGCTATACCCAGAAACCTTGCCAAAATGTTCTTAATTGGACCATATCTCTGGCAGAGATATTTCTAAGTCGCTGGTGTAGATTATGAGATCGTCTGCGTATAGCCCAATTTTTTTTACCCAGCCGTTACAACTGAAAGGGATGATGTTTTGGCACTGTCTCATCATGCATGCTAGGTGTTCAATATAGATATTAAAAAGTAAAGGGGACAAGGGGACCCCTGCCTATTACCCCTACCTATTAGTATCGACCTGGTTAGTTTTCTATTAATGAGAATCTTAGCCGTAGGGTTCTTGTAAATGGCTTTAATTGCTAACAGTAGATTTCCACCTAAGTTAAGATGTATAACTTTAAACAAGATGACCCAGTTGACCCGATCAAACGCTTTGGCAGCATCGAATGCCATTGCTGTCAAAAGTAATTTATAGTTCTGTGCCATATCTATAGCTGCAATTAAGTCATGCGCCAATTCGCTAAGTTGCCTCCCTTTCAAGAACCCTTTTTGGCCTGGGTGTATTAGGCTACCCATTACTTTATTCAGGCGTTTAGTGATTATCCGAGTATAGATTTTATGATCATAGTTTAACAATGAAATGGGTCTATAGGACTCACAAAGTCTAGGTTCTTTTTCCGGTTTTAATAAAAATGTTATCATGGCCTCATCCCATGAGGCTGGGGGGCTCAACCCTTCAACAACGCAGGAATTAAAAAGCTGAAGGAGGAACGGAACCAATTCATCCCTTAAGCTGATGTAATTTTCATTGGGGATTGAATCTGGGCCAGCTGCTTTCCCCCTTGTTAGAGAGCTGATCGATTGAATTATCTCTTCTTTAGATATGGGGAGATTTATTTGTTCTTTTTCCTCTCTGTTTCAGGAGGGAAGGACTAAAATTCCTCTATTTTAGTTTCCTCTAGAGGGATCTCATCGGTATATAGACCAAGAAAGAACTGGACGAAAGCCTCTTCTGTTTCGGAATCCTCCGAGATGATATTACCGGTGCTCAAACATTGGAGGTATTTAATCCAGTTTCTTGTTTGGTCTACCTTAGTTTTCCATGCCAGGAGTTTACAACAACCCTCACCATACTCATGATGTGATAGTTTACTGGCATCCCACTTTTTTTTAATTCAAATTTCTAAATAGTCTGCGAGATTATGTTTCGCAATGTTTATTTCTCTAAGAAGGATAGAGTTCCCCTGATCATATTCTAGCTGTTCCTGCAGCTTCTGAGTCCCCGCTACTTTTTTAGATTCCTCTTTCACCTTTTTAGCCTGGAAGAATGATATAGCAGTTAAGGAGCCTCTTAAAAAGGCTTTATATATATCCCAGATTATTTGGGGAGATGCTGAGTTTGCATTGTTTAAAAAAAATTCCCTTGTCTCCCCCTTTTAATTTTTCTACTACTTCACCATCCTGCAATAATACCTGATTAATTGTCCATCTCCTCGGGGAGAAATGTACTCCCGCTTCCTGTTCTAGTATGACTGCCGAATGATCAGAGAGGTGTTCCGGTACATGTCTGATTGAATTGATGTTTCTACTTAAAGCAATGTTGGTTAATAAAAAATCGATTCTAGAGCGGTGTCTGCACTTTTTGTTGTAGAAGGTACATTTGCCCCCAGATGTCTTGTGTACCTTAGACTTCTATCTCCATAGGTCTACAAGCCTGATATCTGACATTAATTGTCTCTAGGCCTTGCTCATTTTTTGAGTATTAGAGCCTGCTCTAATTGAAGTAGAATCTTGCTTTGGGTCAAGGACCATGTTGAAATCCCTACTATTATAATTTGATCATTTACATTTACTAGTTGGTGAAGTAGAGTATATAAGGTCGCTGGGTCGTCTATTTTTGGGCCATAGTAACTTACAAAGGATGTCCACAAATCATTTATCTTAACTCTGGCAATGGCCCACCTTCCCCAAGGGTCGACCGAGCATTACCCCAACATAGCCTGGGCCGATTTTATAATTAGAATAGCTACTCCTTTTACTGTACAAGATTGTGTTGTACAGACACAGTGTTCTATTCACTTTTGCTGTTTTACAAGCCCCTCCCACTCCTCTTTAAGTAAGTGAGACTCTTGAACCAGAATAACATTACACTCTGACAATTTTAAATACTCTAGTATTCTTTTCCTTCTAGAGGGAACCCTTAACCCATTGACATTCCAAGACATGATTCGTGTTTTATTTATTTTTCCCTTTTTCATGGAGTCCAGCCCGGGGCATACTGAAGACCCTGCCATCATTTATATTTTGATCTAGGCCTCCAATGCCTGCATACCACCCTTGAAAATAAAAGAATACATGAGGACTTTTTTAAATGTTCTCCCACTTGCTCCCCCACCCTGTGCATACTGTTTTTGATTTTCCATTTGATTCTCCATTTTGTGTGAAAACTGGGGAAACCTCCCTGGCTACTATTAGAAGTAAGATCGGTTTCCTCTAGTTTTTTTGTGGGTTTTTTCGTCTCTCTCTCTGGACCGGCACAAAACACATAAACACCGAAGTCTGCTCACTTGGATGAACTTTTTATTTTCTCAATTAGTGCATTTGCCTCTTTGGGATACTTAAATTTAAACATTTTATTGTTCCACATAACCTTGAGAGAGGCGGGAAAACATAAATTTGCTGTGGCCCCCAAGTTTCTGAGTTCCTGCATCGATTTCCCAAATTCCCACTGTTTATCCTGAGTTATATGGGAGATATCTGACCTTAAGCGGAACAACCAGTCTGCTCTCTTATACATTCCTGCTTTTAACCCTGCTGTCAAGATTTTCTCTTTAAGAACATAAGTTTTAAAGTTCACTAAAAATCCTTCTTGTTTTTTTCTCCTGGTCTTTTAAGGACTCTTTGTATGTCATTGTCCAGGGTTTGCTTCTCGACTTCCGGGTGTAGTTCTGCAAGCAGGTTTATTACAAAGGTTTTATTATCCCCACACTCCATTTCTTCAGGAATATTCAACAGCCTGATGTTATTTTTCAGTGCGTTATTTTCCAAATTTTCCATTTTTTCTAGCAAAATGTTGTCTCCTTTCTTTATTATTTGAATATCCCAAGTATTTTCATCTACTTACTTTTTCAGTTCTTCTACGGCTGACTGCACTGTCCCTACTCTTTCCGATATCTCATTCATATTGGCCTTTAGAGTCTCACAGGCCAATTGTATTTTCATTTTGTTACTCTCTGAGATAGCAAATTTATCTCTTACTTCTTTTAAGAGAGTCGTTAGCAGGTCCTCTGCGACTGGGTTAGCTCTCATACCTCCAGTTTGAATTGGGAGCCCCCTTGATTCCAGCTCATCTGCGACAATTAGATTAGCTCCTGGGAGATTTGTATGTATGCTACCATGGCTATTAATCAAAGTTGTTTTTTAAATAGATAAAGGCTCCATATTATCCTTTTTTAGGTGGCACGAGTGTAGAAACACTACCAATAACACCTTCATCCTTTAGGGAAGCCAGGGGATCAAATCTGTTCTTTAGCCCTGAAGGCTCTATGGATTCCATTGATGTGTTGGCTATAGTATATCTTGAACTTTAAAATATGATCTGAGTGTAGGAGTGACACTGGAACTGCTTAAGCTTGCCTTCAACTGTTTCTTCTGCTTTTTACTCGTAGGAGTCTTTCCCTGGGGGACCTTTTTATTTTGAGATGTGGCCGAATTTTGAGTAGATTTTGAAATCTTGTTTCGGGATGTTCTGGTTGCTTTGGATGTTGACACCAGATCTTTATTGTCCGTCTCAGGAGGTGACTGGGATTGACCCCAGATATCCCTACTTCTGCGGGTATATCTATTTGGTTTATTGAGCCCCAATCCTAGCTCTTCTTGTCTTATCTCCTCAGCTTCACCATGCTCAACATTCCATTTTGGCCCCCAATCTCGCCCCTTCCTCCTTACTGGGATCATCTGTGGAGTCTAAGCTTAGAGAACTATTTTCTTTAGGTCTAACAGATCACTTCCCACCCCCTTAATTCTTTGACGTTCTGTACTTTGGGTTTGTTTTATTTTATTTTATTTATTTATTTCACGAGGTGGATGATTTAATGCCCCTTTTGTGGATATATCTCCTAGCCTGGAAACCCAACATAAAAAAGTATAGGCGGTCAACCGCCTACCATCTCTCCTGAATCCTATCCCAGCTGCTGCACATCTCCCACACAAGATTTTTTCTGCAGCTTTCAGCCAGCGCCCCCCTGCAAAGTTGTTCCCCCCCTAACTGCCACCTTTATTTAGTGCTATGGTGCTGAGTCTAGAGAACCCAACACCTCATCGGGCATACAGTAGGGTTTCAGGGGCGTATAGAAGTCTCAGAAGTTCAGTTACTCTAGATTAGGGGCCTCCCAACACAATTCAGCTATGCAGTAAAGGTGTCCCTTACCGGATGATATGCTGACACACCCATTACTGTATGTGATCTCGGGGGAACAGAGTACATGAATATAACCACGGAGGCATGTAGAGCTCTGGGAATAACCAACCATGCATGAGTCTAAACGAGACAAAGGAGATATTGTTAGTTTGTGAGGTTCTGACTTTCATTTGGGGGAGGGAAGCACGATTGCCAGCCAGCTCTCCTCCTCTACCCTGGAGAAAATCCCACACGAAAAAGAGAAAGGGGAAAGAAAAAAAAAACCTACCCGACCCTCTCTTTTTCGAGCAGTCCTCGCCGACAGTACCAGAATTATGCAGGGTCTCGGCACCTCAATACTGTCCCAGGCTGTGTTGAGTTCACTACCGGCGGCTAGATTCACCTACGCAGCGTCCGAGCGTGTCAGGAAGCCGAGTGTACCGCCCCCAGACGCTGAGCGTCAAAGTATGCCGGGTGCAGGACACCTAAAAAAAACGCCGCCTACAGCCCCCACCTCGGAACCGTAATTAGACCGGACCTGAGTCTCTCCCTGCATACGGGGTCCTTCAGAAGCAAGAATCAGCCCAAAAGTAAGTACATTTCTCCATTCTCATTATGTATGTGCCGCCACCACCGAGCGAGAGCTTCCGACCGCCGCTACCCGATGGCCGCCATTTTCTTCGGATTCCTTGCTAGTGCACGTCATTTCCATTCTAGTTGCTTCCAGTTGAGTTTTATGGTTCTCAACCCCATGGTTTACCATCTGGCCTGTTTGATGGATCTTTTGTATTTTTTGGGCTTGATGGGGGTGATTCTGGTGGCACAGTTAATGACCCAGGTGGTGAAGTTCTTAACAGCCTGTTCCGGGTTGGGTGCTGTATCAGGGTGGGAAATGTTGAGGGCATTGGTCCACTGGCTCTCTAGTTGTGTAGTTCCTATAAACGTATATAGGATCTCCGTGTTTAGACAACATAGACTGTGGGATTAGTGTCCAGACTGATTCCTGACATCCCCACCGGGTATGTTCGCCTGTATACCAGCTAGCTCACAGTGTCACTAGAAACCTCTCTTACCAAGGAGAGAATAATTCATGGCAACTATCAAACATGACAACTCTGTCCCATCAGAGATCGTGGAAACAGTACAGTACTTTTCGCTCAGTCACTCATACTCACTTTGTCTCAGAAAGATACACAGAATAAACGGTGCGGACATTTTCAATAAGCATTTATTGAACCAGCGTCTTTCTGCTGTAAAATAGGTGTGCTGAAACAACCATAAGACATAAACAGATATAAATGATTATAAGCACCAACAGAGTAAAAGAATGGTAGATGCCTAGCATAGTGCTAAAACAATGAATACAGGCAGGTATGAAAATACATGATAGTAATAATGCGTACTCCTATGATGCGACCCTAGCTAGAAAATTGTACCTAGCATGTATTTAGGTGTAGAGCCAAGAATCCCTCTAGGATAAAGTCAACCCCATTACCTGAAGTGAGAGACTGTGGGACCATGTCTTGGTCTCATGATGGATACCCCACGAGGGATGGCAGACCACTACGAGCTGGAGTGTCTGCATGCAGGAGCCTCAGCGTCTTACGTCAGTGTGTCAGCATGGAAGTCCTTTTTCTCCTCCCCATGCCTCAACAAAGATATGGTGTTTATATACCCAAAGTGGTACCCTCAGGGGATATTCCTCACTATGTCATGTTGGACTTAGATGATGGAAGGAATGACCCCAATACATAGTTATCATGCAGGAGATGGTAGTCCTCCTGAGATTCCAAGAATCCTCATTCATAAGGAATGAGGCTAGTTTTCAGAGAAGACCGTACGTCATCTAGGCAGTACCATAACTAGCTAAAAGGTCAGTACCAAGAACTGTTATGTAGTGTAATGGCAGGGGAAATATAGGTGAAAGTTTTGGTTACTACCTGAGCCTAAATCGGGGCACCTGTATGAAACATAACACTCTGACACTTTCTTCCACCTGTGGTGGGGGAAACTGGGTAGCTTGGGGACAGTTCTGGGGGCTGGTGATGATCAAGTGGACAATGATGTGGTCTATCCCGATGAGCTCAGTAAAATGACTGTATTTACTCTGTTACTGTCTGTGAAGATGGGGTCAAGTGTGTGTCCTGAGTTGTGTTTGAGGTTGGTGACTTGGGTGAGGCCGATGTTGTTCATGCTTTCACGCAGGGTGCCTGTGTTGGTGTCATTGGGGTTGTCAAGGAGGAAATAGAGGTCTCGGAGGAAGATGGACTCCTTGGATTCTAAGGCCAATTGGGTGATGGAGTTCGGAACAGCATTGCAGAAGATCCTGGAGGTCTGTATGCATGGGTGCCTATGTTGGTGGATTTATGGTCTGTTTTGTAGTTTACAATTACCACTGTAACCTGTATGTGCAGTTTTAAACAACAAATCTGACCTGGCAAGAAAACAACATTGACAGGCTAAACCTTACTTTTAAATATTATTAGTTTACCCGCTAAATAAGACTTAACGCCCATAAGGCAGGGCACATGGTATTTAAACATAGGGCATGTAAATGTTTATTATTAAACATGTCTTTACAGTGAAAATACCCCAAAAGCTGTATAACTACAGCAGGGTTAGTTGTCCCATAGGAAAGCACTGGGATACAATGTTACTTTTTAAAATGTTACCTACAGTTAGGAAACCGCTACAAAAATAATTTTTGGACTTTTTGAGATATTTATTACAAGTCCAATTCACTGGTAAAGTTGGATTTGTAATACATATTTTGGAAATGTTCCTTTAAAAGTTATATTTTCTCTGCATAATGCCTCTAGAAGCCCATTTGCTGGAGCTTCAACTGTCACCTAATACCTCCAGAAGCGTCCTTGCTAAGGTGTGATATTTCACCCAGAGCTGAGACAAAGACCTTATGTGGAGGAGGTATTCCATTCCTCTGGCAGAATGACCATCTGGGCTGTGTCCAGGGCCTTGATTAACTTCAAAGAGGCCTAGTCGATCACAACAAATGTTAATTGACATTATATCTTGACAGGGCCCTCTTTTGCCTGACTACTCAGCCAAAGCAAACACAAGGAGAAGATAGATGGAGTGCTGAAACCTTTCAGACACTCACCCCCATTCACAGATCTGGGTTGAAACTATCATCATTAGTTCCAGGTCTGAACTAGGGTGGCATGCTTTGCAAAATAATGGTGGATTTAACCCAGATCTCTTGACTGTGGTGAATGTTCTGATTTGTTCTGCATTCCGTCCATCAATTATGTAT
The DNA here is from genome assembly GCF_964261635.1 of Lissotriton helveticus. NCBI lineage: Eukaryota > Metazoa > Chordata > Amphibia > Caudata > Salamandridae > Lissotriton > Lissotriton helveticus. Next base: position 871,147,682 of record NC_136061.1, on the reverse strand, counting down.
CTTTTGCTTTCTCGCCCTTAGTGCGCTGGGAATGTCTAGAACTGGGTCCTGGGCTCACTGTGCCACTGGAATCAAGCTATTCTGGCGGATGAGGGGCAAACCCACAAAACCAGTCCTAGGATGCTTGATTACGGTCCAGAGAGGCCCGGGCTTGGCAGTTCGGGCTAGGCTGTTCCCATGAGGCACAGAGTCAAGACTGATTTACATATGGCCAGGTCTAAACTGGGGTGGCATGGTGAGCAAAAGAATGGTGGATTTAACCCAGATCTCTTGACTGGAGGTGAATATTTTGATTTGCTTCGGATTCCGTCCTTCAATTGTGTGTCTTTTTCTTTTTCACCCCAAGTGCGCCGGGTATGCTCAAACATGGGTCCCAGGCTCACTGTGCCACTGGATTCAAGCTATTCTGGCTGATGAGGGGTGAAACCCCAAAATGGGTCCTATAATGCTTGCTTCTGGTCTAGAGAGGACCGGGCTGGACTGTTCCCATGAGGCACAATGTCTAGACTGATTTGCATATGGCCAGGTCTAAACGGGGGTGGCATGGTGAGCAAAAGAATGGTGGATTTAACCCTTATCTCTTGACTGGGGTGAATGTTTTGATTTGTTTTGCCTTCCGTCCATCAATTGTTATTCTTTTGCTTTCTCTCCCTAAGTGTGCCGGGTATGCTCAGACATGGGTCCCGAGCTCACTGTGCCACTGGATTCCACCTATCCTGGCTGATGATGGGTGAAAACCCCAAACCGGTCCTAGGATGCTTGTTTCCAGTCCCGAGAGGGACTGGCTTGGCAGTTCAGGCTGAACTGTTCCCATGAGGCACAGGTTCAAGACAGATTTGCATATGGCCAGGTCTAAACTAGGGTGCATGGTGAGCAAACGAATAGTGGATTTAACCCAGAGCGAATGTTTTGGTTTGTTATGCATTCCGTCCATCAATTGGGTGTCTTTTGCCTATTCAGGCAGGCACCAATCCCAGTAATAGAGCAGTTGCTGCCAGCACTATTTTAGAGTGACCACAGAGAAGGGGTTGCTCATTTCCATGGCCATACCTCTGGTGTTTGTATAGGAGATCTTCACAGGATATGAAAGGTTCTGCTAACTAGGTTTTAGGTAGAGGTGGACACTGTGAGATTGTTTGCTGTAAGGCACACAGAAACCACTATAGAAATGAGTAGGGTTACCCATGGAAGCCTTTTCTCTTACCCACAGACTAGTCCCAGGCACAAATGCGACAATCCTGGGCACTCTCTTCAGACCGCTATTGGACCAATGGAAGACAGAAAAAAGACGGCATCTGTTAGCGAAACAGGGCAGAAGACCTGAAAGGCTGGAACTGCTACCACTTGTACCCGGAACAAAGAAGTGGCCTCCAAGGGTCAGTTGGTTGACCTACTGTTAAGTTACATGGACAAACCAAACTATTAGAAACCCTATTCCTGTAGACCCCATCTGACCAGTTCGAACTACACCTGCCCTGGTCCCTGCTGATGGCTACTGCTTGAGTGAGTCTTGACACGTAGTGCTGTTCCTGAGGTCCAGGGACCCTTTACTTTGTCAAAGTGTACACTTCCTAAAATCCAGAGATTCATGTGACTTAGAAACTGTTTGGATCCAAAGACCTCTGGAGAACCAGAACAAACCTTGCATGTGACTCTGACAAAAGGGCTTTACCACTGGGCCAAAAGATTAAGGTCGCTCCTGCTCTGAGACTTTCCACAATAACAAATCTGTTACAGCAGGACTTCGTGGAGAGGGTATCCAGCCTCGTGGACCCCTGTTTGGCTACAGCTTGTGGCCTTGCCCCACTGGAGGAATCAGAGCTCTTAAAACTGACTGAGCCAGCACGCAGAACTCTTCACTGTGCAAAGCTGGCAAAGGTATTTGGCAATTGAGGGACCTTGCTTGGGCACAAATTTTGAATTTTCCACTTCTGAGCTTTCCTACCAAAGTCAACGGTTTTACCACGACATCGCCCTACAGCAATCCGGCCTCATGGAGCCATTCTTTGATACAACTTTCTGCCTTTTCCCACAGAGAATGTTTTACTTCCATTTCAGAAACTAAGTCATGAACTTCCAACCTGGTCAAATCTGTTCGCTGTATCCGCCCCGCGATCCATTGTGGTCAGCCTTAGATCATACCTAGATATGGGTCAAGGGGAACCAGCTCAGGATTAATATACTGAAAACTTTACTGGACCTAATAAGTATAATGACATTACTACTTATGATGGACTACCATCCACCCCAAATAATAATTCACTTTCTGACAGTGTTTTGTTTTAACATATCGCCTGTGACAAGACTCCAAAATTTATACTTTTCTATCTAGCACTTCAGGAGGCAAATTGGTGGAGGCAGCAGAATTTAGATTATTTACTTAATAAACAAGAACCAGTTAATGCAGTGCTCATCCCCTGTTTTAGGTGGTGATGGTGCTGGTGGTTTGTTGTTTTGGTAAGTTATTCTGTTCCCGTTGGTTGTTGGTTGTTGTGCTTGGTTATTGGCTATTGAGGTTGGTTGTTGTTTATTGTTATTTTCATATTACGCTAAGAGTACAGACAAGTCCCGGCATGCAAACACCAGATCTGACATTTGTCATGCTTTTTATGGGGCCAGTTTTCAGATATCTTTTTTACATTTTCTAGATCTGAGAAAAATATGTGCTGAATAACATGGTGTCTCTAATCAAAAGTTTTGACTTGTACCAACCTAACATCAAATGATGTTTAATCAACCAAACAACACAGGCACACCTCTCATTAATAAGGTAACCAGATGACCCCATGCCACCAATGACACAATGCTCCAGTCCTGGGCATTGTATTTCACATCATAATGTGTTGTGATCGCTTTTGTCCTGATGTCAATTAATGAACATATTTTTTTTATATATTCATTTTCGCTTATTTAAACAATCAACATTACAGCATACAATAGTACATTGGCATCTTGCGCACGATCTCAGAGGCAAACAGGGCAACATTTCATATTGAGTTACATTATAATCGGCAAAGGGATAACATTATGAACATCACGTTAGTGCGTTGGAATTACCAGGGGGTATTCATTACGCTCAAACTTCCAAGTCCACTCCATTCCAGGTGTCCCCCCTTCTGAGACAGTCCCACTAGATGTTGAATCGCTCTGAATACCATCGTCTTCTTCAGGGTTGAGAGCCGTCCTGCAGAACTGGCACCACTCCATGAGGTCTGCCTGTAAGTTATCATCTTTGCGAGTTAACTGCATGTGTATTTCTTCAGCTAGGGCCCATTCCCTAACATCCTTTAACCATGTGGGGATTTCCAAGCATCTGTGTCCCATCCGATTTATCGCTATTCTGCGTCTGGCCAGCACCAACATGAGTTGCAGCAGTTTATACACTATTTTTCGTTTTTTAGGTTCGCGTACAGGGGCCAACAAATATTGAATTGTTTTTTCTTGAATGGGTAGACCCGTACTCCTACGCATCCTTTCCACGACTTGCACCCAGGACTGACGCCGCTCAGGGCACGCCCAGGCCAAGTGCAGAAAGCCTGCATCAACTACCCTGCAACGTGGGCACTTGCCATCATTAGTACTCGAGATACGTCACAGCTTCACCAGCGTGAGATAGGTGCGTTGAACAAAATTATAGTCGATCAGTTTAAACCTGCCGTTACAGGATACTGTATGTGTGAGTTCGCAAATACCCGACCAAGTACCATCCTCTATGAAAATATTAAGGTCTCTCTTCCAAGCTGCCTATGACAAAGGTGAGCAAATGACAACGTCCCTTCTCACAGCCTTATACAGAAGCAATATCAGTCTGTGCCCAGTGATACAGGTTAGGAGAAGGTCCAGAGTGTCCGGCGGCTGGGGAATGATCACATTTAGACTGTACCACTGGATTTCGAAGTTTTGGTAAAGGAAAAGCTGAGGACTGGACATTGTTCTGTATTGGTGTCATGGGGTCCTATACTAATGATATAATGTAAGCAATAATGTTTATAATGAGGGGGAAGTGACATAGGGACATTGTGAAGGCTTGTAGTCAAACATAAAAACATTGCAAAATATCTATTCCTCATTATGCAAATAACTCCTGCACCAGCCCCACTCTCTCCCCCTTTTGTGTTCCTTGTGAACAGTACCCCTTTCCTTGTAAATAAGCCAACATACACATTTCTTGTGGTGGTTTTTGTTGGCCGCAGTTTTTATTAGGGAAACATATCAATTTTCAGGTACTCAGTACCGCCTTTATTCAGCTGTCAATGGCAGTGTGGCATGACATATTGTAAACATTAGTTTTCTTGACAGGTGATTTGGCTGGGTTTGCTTTGACATCTGCATGAAGGAGGGGTGTAGCCGCTGTCCCGGAGTTAGGCCCAGCTCACTACCTTGTTGGACTCCTGTTGTGCCCTGCCAACCGGCGGGGGCTGGGCTGAGAGCGCCGTCTCCATTTGCTACCCCTCTTGGTAGGCCGCCTCACCCAGCCGTGAGGCATTGTAAGGTGAACGGTCCTACCCGCTGTCCTTCGGTCCCCTCGCCCAGCCGTGAGGCATCCTAAGGCAAGTGGTCCTGTCCCAGCACACCGCCCTCCGGTGTGCTTCTGTGCCAACCATCGTCCCCGTTGTTTCTCGCCACGCCACCAGGGAGGCTTCTGTCTTCCTGGGGGCTCCACTCACCCAGGTAAATGCCTTATCTGCACCCTGGCATGGTCAAGGCGCCCCACAGATTGCTCCAGAACATGTGCATGCCGGCCTCAGACAGGTGCACTCCATCCTGTGCGTAGAAATCCGGGCGGCCTGTGTGAATGAGCCCATGCCTGATTGCCTCCAGCCCGTTGATCCAGCAGAATTTGCTCACGGTGAGGTTCACCTTTTTTCATGAATTCTCGACTGCTTTTGTGGATTCCGCTCCTCGCCATTCCCGTCGGCTGATCAGCCCCGACCAAATCACAGTGGTGTGCTTAAAGGCTCTAGCGGCCTCAGTGAGGTCCCTCTGAATGTTGTGGAGGAGGGCTCGCCTCCCCATCTTGGCCAGATCATTTCCCCCTAGATGGAAGATCAGGATATCAGGGTGCCGGGCCGCTTCTGCCAGCAATTCCATCAGGGTCGCCGGGAGCTGGTCCCATCTCATCCCGGGTCGGCCGTACCAACGCACGCATGTAACCACTGGCTGTCCCTCCTGCTTGTGGCCCCCTTGTCGCCACCAGGTGTGCATCCTGCTTATGTATGAGTGGCCCACCACACATACCAGCAGCGGTCTTTGCCCTGCTGGGGAGAAGACACACAAATCTGTCAGTTGGTGGCGCGCCTCCTCTCCCTCCCCCAGCAGGTTCCGTTGTCCTATACTAGTTGCGGCCTTGCTCGCTCATGCCCTGTTGCACGGCTGTTGTGGCTGCCCCTATCCTGAAAGCATTTGCTCAGGTGTGACCCGTCTTTGTGCCTGAAAAGGGGGCGCCTGGGCGTATGGCCATGTAGGCCATCAGGCAACAAACTGCGCAGAAAGCCTGGTCCCTAATACAACGCAGCTTCACTAACGCCCCCTTGCCCGCCTGATCTGTTTTTGATTGTCTGAGAAGGATCTCAACTTCCTTCCCCTGCCTTTGGCACCACATCGCCTGCCTGTAGGCAGTGCCTCGCTGCCCCTGTCTTGGCTGGTGCCACCAGCTCGCTGAGTCGGAATGCCCCGAAAAAGGCTGTTGAAAATGCTGCCCTCAGTAGGCGCAGCTCAACGGTGTTTCACGTGATGCCGTCCAGTGCCCCCAGTAGCACGCCCAGCTTAGTGTAGTCTATTGGGTGCCTGCTGTCCTTCTTTGTACCCTCAGCGCGTCGCCATCCCTTCATGGCTGCCTTAATGTAGTGGGATGCTATTGGGTCGTGCCTTGTCGCTATCTTGCTGTAATGTGCTATTGTGGATAGGTGGGAGCTAGCCCATGACCTGGATTTGTTGGCATTGAAGGCCCACCTTATGAATGCCTCGGCTGCCCCGCTCGTTGCCCCCGCATCGCTCAGTGATCGGATGCCGCCTATTTGCATCACTGTGGCGGCGTACTTCTTGTACCTCCTGGCTGCCTATGGGGCAAGCACTTGGCTGATTAGTTCTGACAAGTTGACCCCGCCAGGTCCCAGAGTTGGTCCGGAAAGGGGGTCATGTTCTGGTCCGCACTGGGGGCTAGCTCCCTGAACTTCCCTATTCTTGCTCTGGATAGGGCGTCCGCCACTTTGTTGTCTACTCCCGGGACATGACGGCCCTCACGTCTATGTTGCCCTCCAACTGCAATTTAATCAGTCGGCGCATTAGTCTCACAGTGTCTGGGCATCTGGCCGTCCCCCTGTTGATTGCCTGAACCACCCCCTTGTTATTGGACCATAGTGTCAGCTTCATATTTTGCAGGGAGCGCCTCCATATCGTGAGTGCGACTATGATGGGGAATAGTTCTAGGAAGGTGATATTGCTGGTCACCCACCCCCTGTGCCATCTACTGGGCCACCATTCTGCGCACCACTTGTCGTCTAATATCGCGCCAAAGCCTGTGGCGTCGGTGAACAGCGCAATCTGTTTGCTAGTTACCCAGACTTCCCTCCAAATCAGAGTACCTTTGAAGTCTTTCAGGAAGGTGTCCCACATGAGCAGGTCCTTCTTGACCGCCCCCCCTAACCTGACATGATGGTGTTTATGGGTCACTCCGCATGTTAGCTGTGTCAAGCGCCTGGCGAATGCCCTGTCTGCCAATATCACCCTATCTGCAAAATGCAGCTTACATATGAGACTTTGTAGTTCCCTAAGGGTGGCTTTTTCACGCCCACAAAGGCCCTTGATTTCTGCCCTGACATCTGCCACCTTCTCTGGGGGAAGCCTGGCTGTCTCGGCGAGCGTGTCTAAATCTATTCCCAGGAATGTCATGGTCATCGCTGGGCCTGCTGTCTTCTCTGCTGGCAGGGGGATGCCTAGCTCGCTTGCAAGGCCCTCAAATGCTACCAGTGTGCTCTCTAATTCTGTTGACCCTGCCGGGCCTGTGAAGAGGAAGTCATCCAGGTAATGCAGCTTCCCGCCCGCCGGGTGTCTGTCATGCAGTGCCTACTATATGAAGGTGCTGAACATTTCGAAGTAAGCACAGGTGACTGAGCACCCCATTGGCATGGCCTTGTCGAAATACACTTGCCCTTCCCACTGGAAACCGAGCAAGTGGAAGCTGTTGGGATGGACGGGGAGTAGGCGAGAGGCAGACTCCATGTCCGCCTTCGCCATGAGTGTCCCTCACCCCGCTGCCCTAACCAGGTCAATGGCGTCGTCTATTGATGAGTAGCTCACAGAGCATACTTCAGCGTCAATCCCATCATTTACTGACATGCCGTCGGGATAGGATAAATGGTGTATCAGCCGGTATTGCCCTTGCTCTTTCTTGGGTACGACCCCCAACAGGGAGATAACCATGCCTTTTCACCCCGCAGGGGGAGAGGGCCTTCTATTCTGCCTAAGGATCTTTCCTTCTCCAATTTCTTAGTCACTACCCCTGGGTGTAGTAATGCTGATTTCAGGTTCCTGGTGCTGCCCTGGGGGAGGGTGCCCGAAAAAGGGATGGGGAACCCTACTTCAAAGCCCCGGACTAGTGTCCTTGCATCTGTTTTGTTGTGATACCTGTTTGCCAGCCTGCGTAGCTGGTGGGTGTTGATTGGTGACCATGCTAGCTTGTAGGCCACACCGGCCTTCTCCCCCCAACCGCCCCTGCGGGCTCCTTACTGCTTCTTTGCCTCCTTCTTGTCTCCTTTCTGGTCCCTTCTATGCTTGCATGCTGCTGCTGGGTGCCCTCCCACGCAGGATGAGCACGTGTGCTGGAATTTGCATGCCGCTCCATAAGTACATTCATTCGCTTCAAACTTCCAGCATATTGTTGGTGCCCCGCTAGCATGCGCAGTTTTCCACGTGCTGGCCTGTCTGGACCTCTGAAACGGCCTCCCCCTCCCCTTGTGGAAGGCTGTCCAAAAGGGCTGCTTGCTCCTCCCTGCCCATGACCTAGCCTCTTTGGCCACCATCATTTTATGGATGAAGCCAGATAGGTCCTCCTCATTCCACTCCATTTCAGGGTGTCTGCATCTTGAGCCTAAAGCCCTTGTACTTGAGCCCAGCGTTGCCCGGGAATTGCCTCTGGGCACTATGAATGTTGGCCTCATACAACCATAGTTCCGCCGCGCAACGCGGGAATTTCTCCACTATTTTGCACGCCATGATCCTGAACGCGTCTAGCCAGTTGTCAAAATTACTTTCCTTGCGTTCCCTTCGCCTCTCCCTTCTATCCTCATCCTTCTTATCGCATGTTGTCAGGTCAAGCCCCTCCAGCTGTATTTCCAGGAGAGAAAATATGTCTATAAACTCTTTCTGAGATTTAATCAAAAGGAGACTAGCTCATATTTATTTAAAATTACAAAAACAAGAAGACTCTGGTATGTTTCGTCACGGAGTAGGAACACCTGGTGAGTGTGTTCATAAAGCCCTCACCCACCAACCTAGTTGGTGGCATGCTTCATCATCGGGCCCACCCAGTAGCACCTAGCGTGCTCCGGGTGTGCTTCAACGCCTGATTACAGCGGAGCTGGTATTTTGCTGAGTGTGCAGTGAAGATAGTTAAGAAAGTGATGTTAAAACGGCTAGGCGGGGGTCCCAGTACCCGAGGGTAAAATTAGACTTTAATACCTGGGCCTCCGTCAGCGGTTAAAATAAGGCTAGGGGATGCAAGTGGCGAGTTACGACCTCTCACATCCATTGGGTCAACATGTTTCAGCCAGTGCCTTATGACTAAGCTGGCTTTCTTCAGGACCTAAATAAAAGGGTGTATGTAAATAAACTAGTGGGAGTGTGGTTAGACTATGTGTCTACACGCCCTAAAGTGTATCTATGTGTGAGAGGGGGATTCCCTTCTCAAGACCACGCTAGTTTTTGCTCAGTCTGACCTCAAGGTTGGGAGGTGGCAGGGGCTTGACCAGCCTTTCTGGACAGAGCCTGCTCTGGACCTGTAGTGCCTCCTTCGCATACCGGTTGGTGGGTGAGGGCTTTATGAACACACTCACCAGGTGTTCCTACTCCGTGACGAAACATACCAGAGTCTTCTTGTTTTTGTAATTTTAAATAAATATGAGCTAGTCTCCTTTTGATTAAATCACATATTACCCAGGGGATAAGGACTAGCTATCTGGTCCTCTCTCTCTCTCTTGATTCCGCATCTATAAACTCTTTCTTCCATATTCTCTCCTTTACTGCTAATGGTATGAGACAGTTATACAAGGACAAGGGAACCCAAAGGTAATTCGGAAGGGACCTTGGGTAGTATCATATTATAGAGAACAGTGGTCCCTATTCTAAAAGAATAAACAAGGGGAGATAATCATACACTAGATAGAAAGTATGTCTTTTGTCATAATAGTTTTCAATTAGTAGCGTTTAAGAAACAGTCAATAACAAGTGGGCACAGCCGTGACCCACAAAACACAAGACAAAACAACTAAAAGGATTGGCCAAAAGGCAAGCCAAAATGGGTCTGTATATTTGCTCTCAGTTTACACAGACATAGATTAACTTATAAACACCATTGCACATTCTAATACAGCTCAATCTTAGTGCATAAGGTGTAATGGTGTCGACGACGTTTCTGCCTCTGTGCTCCGCTGTATTTCCCCCCTCTGTCGGCGGCGCTATCCCAGTGAGTTGGGCGCCGGGGGAGGGTGGAGGCGACGCTCACCTCGATGTTCCGATGCCCCGCCGCTTCTATCTTCCGGTGAGTTGGGTGGATGTTCTGCCCTCCGCGTTGCCGCCTTGATGGGGGGGGAGTCGGGAAGGACTGGCGATGCTCGCCGCGATGCTTCAGCGCCCCTCTGCTGATCTTCCGGCCTGGTAGGACGACATTGCTAGTGCTTCTTCTTCGGTACAGTGTTCCGCTCTGGGTGGTCCCGACGCCTGGTCCTGGGTCCGGGTGGCGGTGCGGCTGACGTTCCCACTCTTACGATTGCCTTCTCCTGCAGCACGGTGACTTCTTCGCCATCCACGCCCTGTCATCAACAATTCCTAGTTCGTGCTTCTCCCCCCGCTCCAAAGATAGGAGCCATCCTGGGGGAAGCAGGCCAGCGAAGGTGGCCGTCGTTCGCGCCATACCCCCCATTGGGCCATTCGAATATTGCACGGGGCACATTGGGTGGGGGGTAGGCGCCACCGAGGCTAACAGGTGGGGGGCGTTGGGGGTTCCTCCCACTTTCGGCGTGCTTTTTCGCGCCACAAACCGGTTCTGGCTGGAGGTGTGGGGGGCTCGGCGTCTGTTATGGCGCCGGCCTCTGATGCCCCAGTTGGGGGCTGGCCTCTGCGAAACCCACTGCAATGTTTAAGCACTATGCTACCACTTTCTATACTGTAGTGCTTACCTCAGCCCCTGCCTCACTTCACTTCAACATCATGCTACAAACAGCATCTCTTCTTTATTTGTGTCTGTCTTCTCACCCCCGTATCTCTTCACTTTCACATCCCTCTACGGTATCAGCAAAACTTCATTGCTCCATCCCTCCACAGTCTAAATTTTCGCCATGCCCCTCTTCCTTTTAATTTACCCAGCCCTTGCATCATGCCATGTTCCTCTAATTTCTCCACAGCCTCTGCATTTTATCACCTTTACATCACTACAGATTCTGCATCTCTTCAGTGCCACATCTCTCCACATGCCCTCCGTCTATTCACTGTGCCATCGTGCCACTATCTTGGCATCTCTTGCATGTGCCACCTTTCTACAGACACTGCATTTCTTCACTGTTACATCTGCCGTAGCTCACATATTGTAAGATGTGTGAACAGATGCACCTATGAGTATGATTTTCCCAAGATCAAACAATTTGTTAAAGTAGAAGACACAGCTACTACTTAATCCAAAGGCTATACCTTACGACCATATTGCGTTTTAGGGAATAGACCATGAGAATTCCCACAGGTAATATTATGTTCCAGCAGGAGCCTACTCAATAAAAGGTTTTGCAATCTCTCATGTCTTGTCCCATTATAACAAAATATTGAGGAGCTTAGAAAGAGGCTCAATATAAGCAGTGGGTGCTATTTAAAAAATAAAAAGAGAAAGAAAACATGGCAGGGCCTCTATAAAGGTAAGCATGTCAATGAGGTGGGCAAACAGCACAAGTGAATGCAGTCTGGTGGAAATGCATTAGACTTGGAACTACAATACCTGACCTCTTATCTTGCCTTTACCATTTCACCTAAATATACTGGAAATAAACAGTGTGTTCTACAGCTGTGAAGAGCCACAACGCAGTGGCATTTGCCTATGAAGAGTAGTCCCTTTGCCTTGCTGCCATCATGACTGCCATCTTAACTGTGGTCTATTGAATTGGAGGCTGCAGAATCTGGCAACATGGTTTTTAATCCCATCTTCTACATTTAGCCAAGCTTTGTGTTCTTGGACATTCACTTTTTGAACGTATTCCTCTACTTTATTTTTGCTAAGGTTGAGAGAACTGTGACTCAATCTAATAGATGTTAGTAGGCATGTGATTGAAAATGAGGAGTGGACATTACCTGGACAATGATGTAGCACCCAGTCTCATGGAATTCACCAGTCTCATGGTATTCACCATGGTGGTAAATGTATAGCATATGGCACCAGGAATATAGGGCTGCACTTTTGAGTCTCCTAATTTAACAAACATTTTGATCTTGGGCAAATCAGACATTCACTCTGTCTCTGTCCACTAGCATAGCTATTTAATGAGTACTTTGAAATAGACTTAATGGAAGAAATAAACACCTAAGGCATATGCCTAGTACCCAAGCACGGTTTTCATTCACTCATTTGGGATGGTTTAAGGGACGTTGACTGTATTTGCATCTGTATATCTCAATCTGTTCCTGAAGCGGTAATGTGCAGAACCCTTCCTGTGATTCCTGCTACAGAGAGGCACATCTTTCGCAATTCACAAATGGCTGAAAGAGTGAGAATTGTCACCAGCAATATCTGCTTTGGTAGCAGGACAAGAGCCAGGATTGTAGGACAAACCTGCAAAATGTAGGATAGTTGGCGACTATAATGAATGACACTTGTGGTCGGAGGGCAGGGCACGAGAAGGGTCCAGGAAAATTGTAGCAGAGCACAGACCCCCTTATCCACCCCAATGATGCCACTAGGTACAGTTGCCCTATTGGCCTCCTCTGGTGAGAACAAAAGTTAGTCAATCTATGTCGGAAGGAAGTCATATCCTTACAAAGGGAGGAGAGCTGAAAGGACCTGTATTGACAATGCACTGCCATAAAAGCTCCCACAATAAATGGTAGCCTTTGCCAAGCAAAGTGTTGTGACAGTGACAATCAACTTTGTGAGGGAAAATATATTTTGTGCTGAAAAACTGACAGAAAACGCAAACCAAATTAGCGTTACATAGCACCGTACCCCTGGTAATAAAAATAAAAGGGGCATAACTTTGCAGCAACAGTACAAACACCCCAAGGATTTCACAGTAGGCCAGGTCTTCTAAAATAGCCTGACCTGGCCTTCTGTGAATTCCTAGTACCAATGAAACGAAGCACACCAGGCCCTGTATTAGTGATAAGTTGCACATCCTTTACGCTATGGTGCAGCTTGAAACAGGTGTGCCTGACACAAACGAGAACAGTGTGCTCTATTACAATGGATGCACTTCCCCAGGGCAGCTGTGAACTCGCACCACCCTGGGGACAGCACATTCAGTGAAATATTGAGCGTCTGCTTCAAAACCACTCTGTGTTTCGCAGTGCAAGGGGCAACTCACCGCAGTTGGAAGAGGGGCGAGAGTTTACCTTGCAGACAGGTGCAGTAAGAGATTGCACCCGCCTGTAGGGAGATGTCTGTAGGCTATAGGACTCCCTTTCACCACACCAGGGGGCTGCCATCAGGTGGCACATTAACAGTGGAAATGATTGTGAGGGTGGCATGAAGCCTTGAGGAAGTAGTGGAGGATGGCTGGAGTTACATATATCGATTTGATGACCCCCTCTGCCCACTCTGCTTTGCAGCTGCATACAGTCCTTTTGGGGATAAAGTGATGGTGGAAACGGCCTATGCATTCTATTATTGTGTATGCATGACCTTCAATGTATAAGTGCTTTCACCTTGATGTTACGAGTGTGTCAGGGCCCAGGGCAGCCTGAGTCTGACATCATTTCCTACCATGCACATAGAACCTTAGCAGAAAACCTCAAAGCTGTCCTTCCTTTCAAATAGGTAGGCATTCCTTCGAACCGCTTCCACCATTCCGATTAATATTTACCACTTGCATGTCAAATGATTAAAGCTGTTTATGATCAAATGGCGTGGGGGATTAAAAATAGATGTAATTCATGCATTACTGATTTACGAATATAAACGTAAATGTGATTGCCGATTTTCCGAATTCAATCTTTGCATAGCATAATCTGTGCTGAAGAGGAGAGTGCCAGAACGAAACACGTGTGGCAACATAAGGTATGGTCAAGTGTTTTTTCGATTCTAGTGTGTGCAGGAGATTCTAAATTAAAGTGATAAAAGGATATTCAGATGTGTGACACGGACTGCAGTGTCGTGCTTTAGAGGAGTTGCCAGTGTTAGTGTCCTTTGAACCCCTGGCTCCAGCCTCCTTCCTCCTGCAGTAAGCATGCTTTGCTTTATGTGTCACCTTGGTGGGTGCACATAAAACATTGTAACGAATCGCAACCCGCCTCTCTGTGTACAGCCCGTAGTCTGGAGCAGATATTGCCGCTGAACATGTGCGCACTCCACAAATAAAGACATAGCCGAGGGCTGTTGTTGGCATTCCTTCAATCTGCAGAACTGATCAATAATTCCTGTTAAAGTTTTATCCTTTGTCTGCACAAAAGCATGGATTTAATCTTCCATAGCTAGTTATCGAACATGCAGTAGGTTTGCCTGCCCGCCATGTTTACACGCGCCTTTGATCAATACTCAATTTTATTATTCACTTTGTTCCTTCTTTCATTTCAAAGGCAGAACACCGCTCCCTACCTCGCGAACATTGAGGCTAACCAACACCGGGTATATGGCCTATCTTTGGAGTTACACTGCCTGAATAATTCTACCAGATTCTATACCCGGGGAAATATTCTTATAGAAGAGGTTGGGTGACCCGAATTTTGTCGAAGTCAGATTACTAACTCATAACAGGTACCTTCAAAACAGAGCAGTCTGATGAGATATGCCGTCGCCCGTGTTATCTATCTTCCCTCCTTTTTTCTCGGGCAACCTGCAAGTATTCAAGCATCTTAAAAGACATTTTACAGGCGAGTAAACCATGGAAGTCCAATGTTTGTCTTACCCCCTGCATGTGAACCGGGAGTAAGGGGAAAGTTCAAAGAAGGAGATATGTTTGAGGAAGCAAGGGCCCGTCGCGAGTGTGGCAACGTGAAAGAAACAGACAGGTGGTGGGTGGCCTGTACTGTAAACAAAGGGGTGAGAAAAAAAGTGAATGTCCTACTTGCTCCTCTTACATGCATTTAGTTTCCAATACATCTAATTCCTGCTAAGCAGGTGACTAAGTGGCTAGGAGGTGGACTGCAGCCCTTCTATGAGCCGCTTGGATTGCACAAGGTGTGTACTTATAGCACCAACTATCAGTTCAGTATTGTTCAGTTCAGCAATACTTTATTCGGTCATTCAAACCAATTTAAAGTAGACAAAGCCATGAAAACCAGGTACATTATTGTATATATGCAAAAAAAGAAAAATACATCCACAAAAATATAAAAACACAGTACAATCGCCAAAAACAAGAGGTTTGACAACTCATTAAGTGGGGACCACCTAGTTACTAAACAACGTCTTCCTAAGTTTAAGGGCATTAGAAAGGAAACTTGCGACCCCAAAACATACCATAGGAGACAGGAGCATTTGTAAATACATTATGGCTGTTTTTACTTGTGCGAATTGATTATTCCTTATCAACGGGAACCCACTTTGAATCAGAGGTCAACCCCGCCACGCCAGCAGCACCGGCATCGGCAGCAAGGGGACCCCAGCCCCCATAATGCACAGCACCCGGAGGCGCCAACGTAGCAGCCACGTGCAGAGTGGCGCATAAAGCTTGCTGCAGGCCCCCCAGCACGGGAACCTGCTTTGAATCAGAGGGAGCCTCCATAGCTGTCAAGGTTTCAGATTGCTATGTGTGACATTTTCATAATTTCAATGGAATTATGAGTGACATTTCAACAGCCCTTTAAGAGGGATGAAAAAACTGGGGGGTCTCTCAAAGGGGCATGACCAGTGTAATTAGGGGCGTGGCTTAAACACTTATGCTAAAATCTGTGTTTAGCATAGTGTGCCGCTTGACTTGTATTTTGCTATTTCTGTCTTTGTATCCCGATTTGTGATACAACAAGTAACATCATACCTACAACGAGTAAGGACTATTGGCTTTGTCAATGGTTATTCGTTGCATAAGAGAAGTAAGCTGCAACTATGGCTTGTTACATATAATATTGAAAAAGCTTCCAATAAAAGCCCTGATGACCCTACCACAATGTTGTTGCTCTTGCGTTTCAGAAACAGAAGGGAAATCCAGAAAGAAAATGACTCTTTAAAGGATTTCCCTTCCCCCACAACGCTCACCTGGCATGACGTCATGACATACCTTCTCCACTAGTGAGAAGTGAACAGTGTGAGCAGCGCACGTCGATGTGCTTGCTATCTCGAAACAGGTCTGTATCGTGCTGTTTCGCGCCCTGGCATTTTTTTCCAGAATGCATGCTGTCATTGCAGTCCGGGAAAAAAACGGACCGCCTGTGCCAGGACACAAAACAGAGCCCGATAGAGACCCGTTTCGAGGCCTCCTTTAAAGAACTGCCGGTGCTCCGACCCCTTGAAACCCGGCCCACGTAAAGCCCTGCATTTCAACGACTATGAGTGACACTTTCTTGCTATCAAAATCAAGCAATTTAGACAAGAGAAACATAAATATCAGGATTTATACCCACTGGAGCAACGAGAAACTCCAAGAAGATTTTAAAACTGCAGCAAAGCATCAGGAATACTTAGATGGGAATGTGCAAGGCGGTCTGCTTCTAAGGACGTCATGACACTGACCCCTAGCATCTCCAGCCCTTCTTGAGTTCTGGGGTGCTCCCTCTGTCCTAATATGCCTCCCACCCTACTAAGGGGAGACCCAGGCTGCAGACTCACATATAGAAATCAAGTAGGATCATCCTACATGTGTGTGGTACTCTGTTTCCTAAACATACCACCTCCAACCAGTACCTCTATCCCTCCTTTGATTCTATGGTGCTCTCTCTGCCCTACTGTGCCTCTCACACTCCTATGGGGACATCCAGGCTGTAGGCACATAGAGCATGTGAGAGAGCAGCTGCCTACACTTAAAATTAAGAGTCAGTAAACACAGCTGAATCGTGGACACCGCCACACACAGGCATTGATTGGGCAAAAAGTAGCACTACGCAACTGAGGCACATAGGTCACTGACAGCCGGCAGCAGTATTTAAACAAGCATTTGCAATGCAATAGGTCTCGCTTTAGGAAAGTTTGAGCTATTGGTATTGTAAATGACACATTTTGTATTTATTTGTTGGTTTTGAAAATAGCTAAATTAATAGCATGTCATTTACAATGCCAATAGTTTTAACTTTCGCAAATGTGACACCTATAGCATTTGTAATGCAATATGTGTTGTATTTACGTGACTTAGATGTATTGATATTACAAATAACAATGGCTTTCATTTTTTGTAAAATAATTAATACTTAAATAAAAGTTATTGTAATTTATGATGGCAATAGCTTAAACTTTTGTAAATAACTTTTGTGAAGATTATGTTCAGTGTATTTTGTGACGAAAATTCAAGAACAGAAGTGAAATATTAACATCTTTTTGTGACATTTAAAATAAATCTTGAGACATTGCGAGAACATATTTGAACCAGTTGTTGTTGAATGGTTGCACAGATTGATGCTGTGGTACCGCTGAGTGATGTTGTGGTGGCGACGAGTGATGCTGTGGCGTTCAGTGATGCTGTGGTAGTGCATAGTGATGTTGTGGTGGTGCTGAGTGATGCTGTGGTAATGCGATAGATAGAGGGAGGGCGATAGATAGATAGAGGGTGGGCGATAGATAGAGGGATGGTGATAGATAGAGGGAGGGCGATAGATGGAGGGAGGGCGATAGAGGGAGGGAGGGCGATAGATTGAGTGAGGGCGGGCGATTGAGTGAGGGCGGGCGATTGAGTGAGGGCGGGCGATTGAGTGAGGGCGGGCGATTGAGTGAGGGCGGGCGAGTGAGTGAGGGAGGGCGAGTGAGTGAGTGAGGGCGAGTGAGTGAGGGCGAGTGAGTGAGTGAGGGCGATAGCGATAGAGTGAGTGAGTGTGGGCGATAGAGTGGGTAAGTGTGGGCGATAGAGTAAGTGTGGGCGATAGAGTAAGTGTGGGCGATAGAGTGAGTAAGCGTGGGCGATAGAGTGAGTAAGTGTGGGCGATAGAGTGAGTAAGTGTGGGCGATAGAGTGAGTAAGTGTGGGCGATAGAGTGAGTAAGTGTGGGCGATAGAGTGAGTAAGTGTGGGCGATAGAGTGAGTAAGTGTGGGCGATAGAGTGAGTAAGTGTGGGCGATAGAGTGAGTAAGTGTGGGCGATAGAGTGAGTAAGTGTGGGCGATAGAGTGAGTAAGTGAGGGCGATAGTGAGGTGTAGAGAGAGGGGAGTGGCGTAGAGAGAGGGGAGTGGCGTAGAGAGAGGGGAGTGGCGTAGAGAGAGGGGAGTGGCGTAGAGAGAGGGGAGTGGCGTAGAGAGAGGGGAGTGGCGTAGAGAGAGGGGAGTGGCGTAGAGAGAAGGGAGTGGCGTAGAGAGAAAGAGAGAGAGAGAGGGGCGTAGAGAGAAAGAGAGAGAGAGGGGCGTAGAGAGAAAGAGAGAGAGGGGCGTAGAGAGAAAGAGAGAGAGGGGCGTAGAGAGAAAGAGAGAGAGAGGGGCGTAGAGAGAAAGAGAGAGGGGCGTAGAGAGAGGGAGGGGGCGTAGAGTGGCTTGCAGGTGTTGTTTTGGGTGCGTGAGATATATGTTGTTGTGTATGTTGGACTCTGATTTGTGAGCAGGTGGTGGGATTTGCCATGTTGGTGGTTTGTGTCTTCAAAGCAGTGTGTTTTATTGGTGGTGGTGTGGTGGAGATGGACAAGAAATCTATTTTTTATGAGAATCTTTTTTTGTATGTAGAGTATGGATGGTAAGTCGTATTGTTTTATTTATGTATGTGGAACGAAGGAAAAGATAAAAGTATTTTCTTAAGAGTGTGTATGGTGGTGTTATTGTTGTAGTTTGTGGTCGACACGCCAAAATTGTCAGTACGGAATTGCTCTCTAATCTGTCAAACTAGGACACAGGGTGACAGCCAGACTGGGTGGCTGGGATAAAGGAGGATGGGGAGGAGATGGGGGGCGACAGCCAGACTGGGTGGCTGGGATAAAGGAGGATGGGGAGGGCTGAGAGGAGAAGGGGAGTGGAGATGGGGTTTGAGAGCAGTGTCCGAGAACTAAAGCGTTCAGTCTCAGGAAGAGATCGAGGCGCTCTGTGGACAATTTGGAGGGTGCTCGAAGGGAGAAGGGGGCTGAGATTGCAGATTGAGAGCCTGCTGTAGCACGGGTGTCCCTCACATTAAGGGTGGGGGTACGCTTCAAAGGAAGGAGAGGGTAATCCCACAGGGGGCTAGAGTGTACCCTAAGGAGGGAAGGAATGAACTCTTGGTGAGTGTGTACGCAGGGAATGAATGGACACTCGAGGAGTGAGTACACAGGGAAGGAATTGATACTCGGTGAGTGAGTACGCAGGGAAGCAATTGATACTCGAGTGATTGCACATGGAAATAAATAATGGACACACGGTGAGTGAGTAGACAGGGAAGGGATGGGACTCGGGTAGTGAGTGCACGGGATGCTTTGGTAAAGGAATCCTTTGGTAATCCCCGAGGGTGCCCTAAGCCAGAGGAGCGATGGGTGTTCTCTGAACGAGATAGGGAGCTAGTGAGTACCTTTTCAGAGAGAAGGGTTGGGCGCTCTGTATGTTGGTACAAAGGGTGGTGTTTTGGTAAGGCACGAAAAGGGCGATCCATATGGGAGAGAGATGATGCCTGTGGGGGGTGCGTGAGGGATCAGCATGAGGAAGCGCTTGCCCACTGAAGTAGACGCCTCTTGTCGAGGGAGGTGTAACTTAAGCCGTCGGGAGACTTAATGAGCCTAGTCATTTGACCAACTGCACTGAATGCTGTGATGTTAACCTATTGCGGAACTGGTGATAGAATACGAGTCCCAACATGCAAAGTGCTGTCCAAAACAGCTAGGACTAGCTGTTGGTGTTCCACGTGGCAGATGCAGTGATGTAATGCAAATAATGCCCCACCCCGCAGAATGTGAAGAGGACCCCCATACCTCACAGATACTCACTGTCCTTTGGCTTATGATGGGTTAGTGGGCCCCTGAAGGGTGGCGCCTGCCGCTCTGCAGGTGACCCGTGTTACTCCGCTGGGGTGATGAACACTTCAGTTCTGTATACAAAGATTAAGGCAGCATCAGGATAGACTCTTCCGAGGAGTCTCAAATGTTATGATGAGAGGGGATTAGGGTACAGAGTGATAAAGTGCTTTGCTGAGGATCAGAAGGAAACAGGGCAAATTTAAAGCGGCAGTAGGCCACGTAGCACTGCACATTGTTGAAAGTATCGGCAGAGGGGGAAAGGGTTAATGATCTGAAAATGCCGCCAAAGTAAACAGAGGCAGGCAATGTGAGAGTGCTGGAGGGGGGAGTGGATATGCAGTGCGAGGTCTCAGCGTTGGCTCTCCTCTGTGAGAAATCCACAGCTGCGTTTGTGCTTCCAGGGTGGAGAGGGTTCCGAACACGAGGAGGGAGGAGAAAGCCAAAAAAACGATGAGGAAGCAACAGAAGGGAAAGTTGAGGCGGGGGTAATATAAATGCCGTCCAAAACATAAATGAGTGGAAAGGGCCGCGGCAGTGTTTATACGCCACATCTAGAGTTAGAAATTGTAACCTGCTGATGCATAAGCCGGATAAGCAAGAAACAAAGCCGCCAATTATATGAGAGTGAAATGGTTAATAAAAATTGTGCCTTTAGCCCGGATGGTTGAGCTAAGTAGAAAATATTCATCTTCAAAGCTGTTGCGTACAATTAGCTGCAGCTTCCAAAAGAGCGTTAGGGTTGGGGATGAAGCTGTTTGAACTATGTTTAAATCCTAATTTAAACAAGAAAGGGTGGAGGGGGCAGGGGAGGAGGGGGCAGGGGAGGAGGGGTCCGGGGAGGAGGGAAGGGCCAGAGGGACTTGATGGGAGTGGTGGGGGGGAGGGGGAGGGTATAGAGAGGGGGAGGAGGAGAGACAGGACAGGGGGAAGCAGCAGAGACACGGCGGGTAAAATAAACAAGCCTTTCACCGTAACACGGCTGGCAGGGGAGGGGGCGGAGAGGGGAGAGGTGCGACACGGCAGTAGGAGGAGGAGGGGGGAGGGGAGTAGGGGAGGCACGGCCTAGCGGCAGGCAGGCAGGGGAGGAGAGGAGGAGAGGGAAGGAGAGTAGGGGAGGCACGGCCTAGCGGCCGTGCAATCAAGTAGTGAGGGGGCGGAGTTGTGGGAAGGCTGAGAGAGAGAGTAGGCGGCTGGGTGCATGTGCACGCGCTTTTAAGCTCAATGCACATGCGCATTGAGCTTAAAAGTCACGGGCACTGCAAGGAATCGCCACGATTCCTTGCAAGTTAGATAAAGTGTGGATGAGCCCCTATAGTCTCGCTTGCTCGATGCGCATGCGCATCGACAGGCGAGACCTAAAAATGTCCCCTCCGCTCACTGACACCAAAAATAATTAGATCACCAGCGCACCAAATTAAAACAAGTTAGTAAATGCTGTGCGACTTAACTTATGTCAAGAGGATGCATGCTCGCTCCACTCCGAGACTTCTGAAAAGTATTGTAAAACTAAGCTGAATTAAGCTAATTTCTGTTCTCCTTAGTGATGGCGTGAGCGTGGGGTCACATGAGGACGGCGCAGTGCTAAGGAGAGAGATCTCTGAAGATCCCCGAGCATGGCAAGAGTAGAGCCTGAGTAGGGGCCTTACTGTGTCGCCTGATGGAGCAGCACATTCTGTGCTCACCGTAAATCATGGCTGCTGGTGTTCACAGGGCGTGACTGGAAAGGAGTGAGCCCTCGGACTCTGAGGCCCTGCGTCTTCTCAAGACAAGAGGTGGCTGGCACCGGCATGCTGCAGTGAGTATGTGAGAGAATGTATGGGCATGGAGGCAGCGTGACTGGCGTCCGGGACTCTCTGCAGCAGGGTGCCAGGCAAGCTCCGCTAGCGGTCCACCCCTGCTGCAATCAACGTGAACTTTATCACCTCTAGGCACTTGGTACTGCTCAAAACCCAAGGGCTAGGCAGCTGCCAGCTCAGTGGGCCCACACTGCGTAGAGGTAGTCCAAATATGCGGCAAGGTTTTTATGCCAAAAACGAAGATTCCTTGTTTCCATATGGATTTAGCAGACCACATTGCTCCACATTTTTAAATGTGTGTAACCCGCCTGTCCCCTATATCGGCTAAATTACCAGGCACAAATAAGATAAACAGAATAAACAGAAAAGGATCGGTTAATTTTTTCTTTTGAGTGACGTTCAGCTTATTCCAAGCAGCTGATTTTCCCTGCTGTGAGTTCTGTCTTCCTGGCGGACGGCCACTGCACCTTACAGTGAGTGTGATGGACGACTCCCACAAGGTCCACTGGACAGCACTCTCCCTCGGCCGGGCTCCACAATATTGAATTCACAGCGGGCGGCAGCCATCATATGCCCACAGCGCGGGTGCACGGCATGCCCTAGGAGTATTTTATAAACATAGAGAATCCACAAGTGGTGGGAGTGGTCCCTACAATGGTGGGGGCACGTAGTGTTCTTTAAATACCCCTCACACACCAAAAGGACCCTTGGTGTCATGATTCATCATCGGGGTCTTAGCACCCCTCTACGGGATGTGGTTTGCTACTACCTACGACTACGCGGGAGCACTTTTACACAATGACTATGTGAGGTGCATGTGAGGTTTTTCTGTTATTGAGTGAGTGGTGGGTTTCACAGTGACTAAAGTGATGGTTAAGAAGTACCTGGCTTGTGAGGTGGACTCAAAAACAATTTTATTGGGCCCCCGGGCTGGTACTGATAAAAGGATGATTTTAGAGGTTCTTATGTAATGCAATGTACATCACCTCCTCTGTGCGTCAACATGTTTCGGAGTGGAACTCCTTCTTCAGGACGGGGTGCACAAATCCCCACCTTACTCACGGTTTCCTACAAAAAGTCTGTAGTTTACAGAAAAGTGATAGTTTAAGACAAGGCTAATATGTGCCTAAATTTAATTGTCACAAAGTTTTCTGCGATTCGCGAACCTAAGGAAAAAACACAAGAAAACAAACAATAATATTTCATTTTTATAGTGATTCACTATTCCTGGTTCAGTGACCTAAGAAAAAAGGTGTGTGGGAAGCCGCTACTAGACAAATATTGTCATCCTAATAGTGAAGGTGCGCCCTGTAAAAAGGAACGAAGACAGGATATACAAAACACAGAACATAAAACACACGCTCTATTTGTTTAGCCTCTGTAGCTCGGGGACCTATTAGTCTGAGGAGGATAATAAAGTTGTTTTTAATGCATACTTGTTACCACAATATGTTGTGCCTCATGAGCCTCCTAATGTTGGGGGACTGTCGTGCCAATCTGCACCCTGTAAGGTAAGAGATACAGCTCAGATCGCTGACCTTCAGAGTTGGAGTTTCTGTACGTTGTTGCCTGCTATAGTACTCACGATCACGAGGGAAATTCCTACGCCTTGCTGCCCCAATGCTGCTCTGCTGTGAATGAAGGCTGGACTCTTGTATTCGATCGTCCAATCAATTAGGCGTTAATTGCCCGAAAAACCGGAAGGAAATGGGCTTCCCATATATGGTCTATCCGGGCCGCGTGTTTGTTTAGGCTGCCGGTCCGAGAGTAAGCTAGGTAGCATAGTGCCGGCGTGTGAGCAGCGTGTGTTCACCGCGCATGTGCAGGCGAATTGCCCACGTGTCCCTTGTTCTGCACATGTGCATCTGCCAGAAGGTAGTGGCTTACCGCTGTCACCTTTCGGCACCGAATGCGCTCCTCATTGGGGACATAATTCTTATGTCTGAATTTGTCAAAAGTGCCAGTTAAACAATCGCTACCTCTAAAGCGGAAGTTTGGTTTTATAGAAAATAACGAGCTCATTGATTGTGCTGATAAATGTTAACTACCCCGGGGGGGGGTGCGGGGGGGCGCTGCACACTTTTTGAGTGCTGTATATTCAGAGGGCTGTCAGTTACATGCCACAGTTAAGAGTGCCAGTTAAACAAACGCTACGTCTAAAGCGGGAGTTAGGTTTCTTGAAAATAATGCGCTCAGTGGTTGTGCTGATACATGTTAACTACCTGGGGTTGGTGGCGCTGCATACCTCTATGAGTGCTGTATATTCAGGGGGCTGGCAGGTCCATGCTAAAGTAGCATAGGGTGACTTGATTTGTTCAATCAACTAGGGATGTATAAATGTAACAAGTTAATGGCTGTGCTGACAAAGTTGTCTACCCAGGGCGCTAGTGGTAGGTAACATTTAACAGCACAATCATTGAGCGCGTTATTTTCTAGAAAACCGAACTTCCGCTTCAGAGGTAGCGATTGTTTAACTGGCACTTTTGACAAACTCAGACATAAGAATTATGTACCCAATCAGGAGTGCATTCGGTGCCGAAAGGTGACAGCGGTGAGCCACTACCTTCCGGCTGATACGCATGTGCAGAACAAGAAACACGTGGGCAACTCGCCTGCACATACGCAGGGGCCGTGCGCTGTTCACAAGCCGGCACTATGCTACCTGGCGTACTCCGGGACCGGCAGCCTGACTAAACACGCGGCCCGGATAGACCATATATGGGCAGCCCATTTCCTTCCGGTTTTTCGGGCAATTAACACCTAATTGATCGGACGATCGGATATAAAAGGTGCGAAATCCAGTCCAGCCTTCATTCACAGCAGAGCCGCGTTGGGGCAGCAAGACGTAGGAATTTCCCTCGTATTCGTGAGTACTATAGCAGGCAACAACGTACAGAAACTCCAACTCTGAAGGTGAGCGATCTGAGCTGTATCTCTTACCTTACAGGGTGCAGATTGGCAAGATAGTCCAACAACGTTAGGAGGCTCATGAGGCACACCATATTGTGGTAACAAGTATGCATTAAAAAACAACTTTATCATCCTCCTCAGAATAATAGGACCCCGAGCTACAGAGGCTAAACAAATAGAGCGTGTGTTTTATGTTCTGGAAAACGTGAGTAAGGTGGGGATTTGTGCACCCCGTCCTGAAGAAGGAGTTCCACTCCGAAACATGTTGACTCACACATGAGGTGATGTACATTGTATTACATAAGAACCTCTAAAATCACCCTTTTAACAAAACAAGCCCGGGGCCCAATAAAACATTTTTTGAGTCCACCCCACGATCCAGGTACTTTTTAACCATCACTTTAGTCACTTCGAACTCCACCACTCACTCAATAACATAAAAACCTCCCATGCAACTCACATAGTCATTGTGTAAAAGTGCTCCAGTATAGTCATAGGTAGTAGCACGTTGCATCCTGTAGAGGGGTGCGAAGACCCCAATGATGAAACTTGACACCAAGGGTCCTTTTGGTGTGTGAGGGGTATTTAAAGAATACTACGTGCTCCCCACCATTGTGGGGACCACTCACACCCACTTGTGGATGCTCTATGTTTATAACATTTTACTTAGGGAGAACGAATCCACCCCGTCTCTCTCTCTCTCGCTTTATGTTATTTTCATGCCCTAGGAGCACTCAGCAACAGAGACAGCAGCACTGAAACAAGCTGGCACCCCCATACCAGTGAGACCCTATGGCACTGACCTTCCCCTCAGGCTTCCTGCGTCCCTATAGTAGGACGTGACGTCCGCTGCGTCGCACCGGCCAATCTATAAACCAACCTGACTGGGCCCAGCCCTAAGTCAGGTTGTCTGAATCAGAGCCGTATGGTGCCGCAGAATAATCGCCTTAAGTACATTGTAGCACAGTGAGACTGCCCTCAAGCCTGCGGGAGCATTGCTCACAGGGCACAAGGCAGGGCGTTGCCAGCCACCTACCACACACACACTGCCTTCCACAGTGCTTCACAGTGACAGCTGTCATATCTGCAGAAATGTGTGACAATGCATTTCAGTGCGGTGCTGCGGAGCACCACACTGAAATGCGTTAGAATCACGCCTGATGCGTGATACTTGGCAGGACTGAGCCTCCAGCACCGCCACGCCAGCAGCACCGGCATCGGTAGCAAGGGGACTCCAGCCCCCATAACGGACAGCGCCCGGAGGCGCCAGCATAGCAGCTACGCACCGGTAGACGAATAAAGTGTGCAGCGGGCCCCTGCAGCGTGGGACACGTATGGGCGTGCCCGGGCAGGCCTATCTGCGCCCGTCAGAGCCCGGAGTAGGCTCGGCTGGGCCACCCCCTTGGATGAACCCGTGGAAAATTACCATCAGCCCACAGAGTTACATCTGAAGCGGGATCTTAAGGTGGGTGTCAATACACCGTAATTGTCTTATCTCCTGAAAAAGCCAGGCAAGCAGCCTTTGCTTCTCCCCCTCTTTCCTTTTTTCGTGGGCGTCCCGTGCTGTGTGCAGCTCTTGAGCTGCCTTGGATATGTTTTTCTTTTTTAAATTAAGGTTATCGAAAGCCAGATCATGTTTTTGTTTACTAACCATGATTGGGAAACATACCTGCATAGGGAAAAATAATCATTAATCATGCAATCTCCAACAACTCACCAGCTCACCTCTATCGATAAGATGTTCCAGAGGGTAAACAGCGTTCATGACAAAACTTTTTTCACGCATGGAATAACAACACAGTCGTTACAACGCCCGCTTTGTGATTCCGCATACCATTACTCGGGAAGTGAATCCTTGTGGGGAAAAAGACTGTGGGACAAAGAGATATATTCGTTCCAGAGGGCCATAGTGGCAGTATCAACTGAAATCGAATTGACTGAAAGGCGGCTATCGATAATACCGGACGTAGTTCTTCCATTGACTAGCCGTGATATGCAATCTGCCCCGCTAATTGCGGATTCTGACTCCCCTCTGACCCAGCCCAGGATACGTATTTTGGTAAATGACACCTTCTGGTTCAGGAAGGAGAGGGAAAGTTAAAGTTGCATGAAGGTTGGGCGCAATCGGAAGAAGGGCGCCATGGAACTTACAGAGAATGGAGACTTGGGGAAGGGAGGGATGGGTGGTTGCGTGATCGAAGGTACAGAAAAGCCATCTTGGGTGTCAAATTTGGTCATGGATCGGCAGTTGTAAATAAGAGAAATTATAAAGGAGAAGTTGAACATCTTGACTTCCCGGGTAGATAAGCTTACAACTCTGTTAGAGACTTTTGCAGGCAATATAGATTCAAATTTAAGGGTGCGCGAATCATCCCAGCAGTGAGTGTCTCAAACCCAGTCCGTCCACTCCAGAGCCGACCACCCCCCTAACTTAACCCAAGCCCGCCCCCTCAAATCCAGAGTAATAAGGAGATGCAAATAAACATGTGATTATTCCTAACAAGCCAAGAGATAATGTTAGTATCCAAAGTCAGGAACCCAGACGGGGTTGGGAGACTCGTAAGAAGCAAAGACCCAGGCCACAAATGCCTTTAGTTGAAACCAATGTGCAGCATTCAGGGCCAAAGCACAGAGCAAAGGAGGGGCAAGATGTATAAACAGAAGTAGCAGAGGGAAGGTTAGCCTTACCATTTATTAATCTCCCCCCGGACTCTACACCATATGTCATGACCTTAACTAGAATACCGGAACTCAATAGGAGGCAAAGGGAATTAATTTTTTAATAAAAAAAATGCATCTTTTGGCTATCAAAGCAACTCCAATTCTCGTGCAAGGATGCAGGTGAAATTTTGTTTACACGAAGGGTGGGATAGGTGGGCCAGAGTCCGAAAGATTTATCTGGTGATATCATTGTGATCAATTTTAGAAATGTGCAGGTTGTAAGGGCCCTTTAGTGCGAAACCAGCAAAGGCAGAAAGGGGGAATCAGGCCTCTCCTGTTGGGCTATTTTTACACTCCGGGACTTGTGTCTGAAAATTGATTGCGGCCAGTCTATGGGGGAGGGACTAGGCAGCAACCCAAGCAAAGCACCATTTTGGGGCAGGACCAACCACCACTGTTTCTTAATCTCCCACTCACAAATAGATTTGCATCCCTAGACGCAGTAGACTGATTAAAATGAGCACAGCCACTGAAAATGGAACCAAGTTCACAGCGGGATTATTGGTAGGATCTTTCAGAATGGAGGGCATCGTTCAAGATTCCTGGTATTTCCAGACAGAAAACAGGTCAGGTCACCGAGAGGGCTGTTGGAGAGGGAAAAGCCCAATGCGAAGGAGCACAAGGGTCTTCTAGTATTTGTAACCTTGTAGGCACACCTTCGACGCCTCCACAGGCACCTAAAGGCCAACAGCGGGTGATTTCAGAGTTCACATTCTCTAGAGTCGATCATCCCATTACCGCTATTGGCTCTAGGCTGTTTGTGGAGAAAGCTAGTGGTCTCACACAGCCAATAAATTACATAGCCAAGCTTCATGTATCATCCTGGAAACTTGTGGGTCTCACCTCCTATTTAGATAGTCCAGAGTGGGGAGCGTTTATCCAAGTAAACGACATTGCATGTTCCAGGAAACCTTGGCTAGGGAGAATACCCACAGATTAGGCTACGCGACTTTTAGCTTAGTAGCTACATGTGGGGGAAGGAGAAGACCAGCATGGGATCTCTGTACTTGGATTGCCGGGCACTTGGGGTGCACTGCAAAACAGGTTGAGACATCTTCTCAAGATATACTGTGCGTTATTTTGAGCTTCCCAGCTAAAATCAGAATAGCTGTAATCAATGGCTATACCCATCCAGTTGGTTACGGCTAGGAGTCTACAACCCTCAATGATCTGACAACTTATTTGCACACTATTCCTGATAATACCCTGGTGATCCTTGCTGGTGACTTTAATTGCCAATTTGAACCCCTGAACGATCTGAATGTGTGTAACCTCAGTGAGGAGGACCTGCATTGGGCCATTCCAGAGCCAAATGTAATGGCAATTCAGGCCAGGACCCCATTGGTACTTCAAAGGAACACCCTCAAACTGAATCACTCCCTTAGGGCGTGTAATGGATGAACAAAATCTGATTCCCCGGCGAAATATACTTATGACAGACTGGGAAATCCCTCCACTTTAAATTGCATCCTGGTGGACACTTAATCCTGGCATCGGGTAATTGATTTTAAGGTGGTGCTCCGACACAATAGTGATCATAATGCCTTTATTCTTGAGATGATTCCGCCGTGTCCCAGGGATGCACATGAAGGCCAATCCCTAACTTGTAGGAGGAGAGTCAAATGGGGGGCATTTTGTCAATCTCAGGAAAAGCTAACCTCCCTCTACCAAACTGACATCCCATATCCTGAGGCTGCAAATCAATTCAGTGGAACTCGATTCCTCCAGTGCCTTTTTTGAAATTGGGGACAACCACCAAGGTCTAGTAACTGATTTGACAACTATTTTTTTCCCTAACATAGGATTTAGGGAAAAGGGGTTTTCTGGGCACCCTTGGTACAGTGGTGATTGCGCAGGGCCAAGCAAGTCCTAGCTATTAAATCCAATGCTAGGCTTCTAATAAAAAGATAAGTGGATAGCCCATAAAAATATAATCAAAGTAGCAAAAAAACAATGGGAGGGAGATAAATGGGAGTGCCTAAAAAGAGCCTTATATACTAGGGATATGAAAACTTTCTGGAATTTAGTAAATATTTGCTGTGCAGAGGGTAAATCGGCAATAGACCCAAACTTGGGGGCAGAGGTTTAGAAGGCCCATTTTGAGTCCTTATATGCAAGGGTAGAGGGTAATGCAGGGCAGGCTTCAAATGAGTGCTCCCACTTGCAGTCACCCCCCTTTGGTGCACCAGGAATCTCATTAAAAGAGATAACGGATGCCCTAAGTAGGGTAACTCCATCCAAGGCTCCAGGCCTAGGCAAGATCCCTGGCGACCTCTTGCGTAATGAGCCTAATATATGTGCTCTGTACTTATGGACCGTGTTTATTGCTATTGTGCAGGGAATGCTGATTTCTATGACCTGGTTGGGGGCAGAAATGATCCCAATTTATTAAAAGGGCTTACCACTCCGTCCCGCCAACTATCGCCCAATCAGCCTCATAGATGTTACCCAGAAGATATATGCATGAGTGCTGTTGGGCCGATTACAGAACTGAATGGAGGAGTATACTATACTTAGCCCCTTACTGGCCAGATTTAGAGCTAGAATGTCCACAATAGACCAAATCTTTAAGCTGAAACTACTGTA
Source organism: Lissotriton helveticus (assembly GCF_964261635.1). Lineage (NCBI taxonomy): Eukaryota > Metazoa > Chordata > Amphibia > Caudata > Salamandridae > Lissotriton > Lissotriton helveticus. The sequence continues at coordinate 871,118,215 of NC_136061.1, read as the reverse complement.
TTGAACGACAGTGTTTTTGGAGGGCAGCAGCCTCTATTTGATCTTTGTGGACCTAAAATCGGCATTTGATTTGGTACCCAGGGAAACATTTGGGCCATTCTATCAGATCTGGGGGTTCCTCCGTATTATTGCCACCAGTTGAAACGACTCCACGAATGTAATTTTGCACGAGCAAGGCCTGGAAAAAACAGTAAGCTCACTGACCCCATACCTATCGACAGAGGGGTACGACAAGGGTGCGTGCCGGCCTGACCCTCTTCTGCCTATTTATTAATGACCTAGTGGAGGCCTTGATGATCCTAGGTTGGCAAACCGCAAGGTACCTGCCTTGATGTTCCCGACGATACCCTCCTGCTATCCAAGTACCCCTAAGGGAATACAGAGGGCCTTTGATATTTTTTACTCATTTTACAAAAGCAGGGGTTTAGAGATAAACTCTCAGAAAACCAAATATATGGCTTTCAATGCAGGAAATACCACACAACCAAATCCTCAGCTAGATGGGAAACCACAAGAGAAAGTGACCGTCGTCGAATATCTGGGAATAACACTCACTGAGAAAATGGAGTGGGGCGTTCAAAACAAGGCTAGCCTAAAGTTGGCCCAGACAATGGGGGTTAGCAAAGATGCTTAGAAAGAGTATTCATAAAATGGTTGGACCTGTGATGGAAATTTACAAAGTACAAGCTAGGGGGGTGGCCTTGTGTGGGGCAGAAATCTGGGGCCCTCTATCTAAGATTGTGAATTCCTTTGCCAGGCAACTCTTGGGTCTCCGCAAAAGCACACCACTCACGCCGCTCCAAATGGACTTTGGGGTCAGACCAATTGCAGAGGAAGTTGCTCTCACACCCCTTACATTGGCGACGTTTATGGAGTACCCCAGAACTAGCCATTTACAGGGAAGAGCTGAAAGAAGTGCTAAACTTACAGGGAGTTTGGGAAATGGCCCTTTTTGCAGGGTTATCCCCAAACTTTTTGCTTCTTCCTCCTTTATTTTTCCTGACCTGTGGTTGTTGGCTATAGGACTATGGGCACTTTACCACTGCTGATCAGTGCTAAAGTGCATATGCTCTCTGTGTAAATTGTTATTGTGTATCCATGATTGGCATATTTGTTTTACCAGGAAGTCCCTAGCAAAGTGCACTGAGTGTGCCAGGGCGGGTGATTCAAATGCTACTAGTGGGCCTGCAGCACTGATTGTGCCACCCACATGAGTAGCCCTAAAATGGTGTCTCAGGCCTGCCACTGCAGTGCCTGTGTGCAGTCTGTGAACTGCCATGTCAACCTGGCCAGTGTTTCCACTGACCAGGCCTAACCCTTCACTTTCTGTACACATGGGGCACCCCTATGGAAGGCCAAAGGTACCCCCATGGGCAGGGTGCAGTGTATGTGAAATGTAGAGCATGTACTAGTGCAGGTGATATGCTCTGGTAGTGAATTACAGCCATTTTCGTTGTTTACTATTATAAGGTTATCTTGCCCATAGGCTATCATGGGGAATGCTGTGTACAGTGGTTACCTGCTTATCTTCCAATGGGAGCAAGATAGGACATAAAAGTCTGGTATTTCTGAACTCAGAATTTAATAACACATCTTTTAGGAAAGGTGTTTTTTAAATCCTGTGTTTGAGAACAGCACTTTTTAGAAAGTGGCTGTTCTCTTGTCTGACCTTTCTGTGTGCCTTGGCCTGTTTGTGAATTGACTGTCTGGTTTGCGATTGACAGGGCTGGGGTATTCCAGGAGACAGCATGAGTCCGCCCAGTGGTGAATAGAGAGATCTGCATCTAGATGGGAGCGAGGAGTTGCGCCTGGGACCTGAATAGGACTGTGCCTGCCCCCCCCAGTGCTGGCTCACCCCCTGTGTTGCGTCTGATGTCTCTGCCCTGCACTGTGAAAGGAGAGAAGGAATCATGTCAACAAAGTGCTCCAGGGCTGTGCTTTCCCTCCACAATGCTGGCTCCACTTCCTGTTGGGCGGCTGATAACCCTGCCCCTCTCTCTGAAAGGAAAGGAGAGGCCAGAAAAACAAAGTGCTCAAGGAACACCCAGAACTGGTTCAGACCGGGCTCAGAGACCTCCTGCACAAAAGGAACAAAGACTTTTAGGGGTATAAGTACAGGACCCAGACTACAGAAAATTAGATCAGCCTGGAATCAAGAAGAAACCCCTGCCAAGGAGAAAGCTGAAACTGAAGAAGAAAGACTGTCCCGCTGTTGCTCTGCTGGACTGACCTGGTGTTGCTTTGCTGCCAAGAAGAGGGGAACGACTTCACTTTGTGCTGTCCCCCCTTGCTTGAAGGAATCTCCAAGGGCCTGAGAAGAGCTGGCTCCCTGTTAAGAAGTCCCAGGAACAAAAGGACTTCACCCCCAGCTTCCCTGAACTCTGCTGAGAGAGTTCTGTCCTTCCTGGAGTGCTTGGCCCAGTTGTGGTGCCTCTGGAAGGTGTAACTGTGTTGGGAAGCTGGAAACCAAGATTTTAAGAACTTTCTGCAAAGTTTAACGCATCACTCACTTGTGGAGCGCATCCCCGTCAGTGCGAAGAAATTCCTGCCGCCGCGAAGGCAAAGATCATCGAAGCGCCTGTTGCCGCTGCCAGAGTCGTCGCATCCTTTGCTTGTGTGACGCACCAGTCTGGTGCGGGAAGATTACCATCGCTGCGAGTATCGTCGCAGTGCCTGTCGTCACCGTGGGAGATCGTCGCAATGCTTGCTTGTGGACCGCATCACGTCGCTGCGAGAGTCATCGCAGAGCCATCACATCGATGGGCTGTGAGAGGAGATTATCGCCACTGAGCCGCGCATTGTCGCCGCACGGGAGATCGTCACCGCCCCAAAGATCGTCGCATCGTACCTTTTGCGAGCCGCTTCCACCGAAACCTGTGCACCGGAATCCACGCAAGGTATCGCATCCCTCCCCATACAGACCGGAGTCACAGCAACATGCCCGCTACATCCAGCGGGGTTGTGGCATCACCTCCCCAGGGTCTCAGAAGTGACGCATCGCATGCTTTTCAATGCTACAACTTTCACTTGGAACTTTTGTAGCATCTAAAGGTACTGTAGGCTAAAGCTTGACGCAACTGTAGATTATTTTATCGCAACCTTAAGAACTTGTTTGAAACCATATTCTTGAACTGTGTTTGTTGGATTTTTGTTGTTTTGGTCTTGTGTAATTTAGATTAAATACCTTTATTTATCTAAGCTGTTTTGGAGTCAGTTTGTGGTGTTTTCACTGTGTTACTGTGAGTGTTGGTACTAATACTTAGCACATTGCCTTTGATAAGCCTGACTGCTTGTGCCAAGCTACCAAGGGGGTGAGTGTATCCTTCTTACCCTGACTAGAAGCAAGGGTCCCTATTTGGACAGTGGCACCTACCTCTGCCAACTAGAGACCCCCAGTTCTAACAGGGAGCAAGTAAAATCCCATGGATAGCCTATATTAAAAATTCTATAGCAGTTATGGGGTTATGGGGTTGGGCGACCTATGGGCTGGTGCTGAAGAAAGCTGCTTGTCGATATCAAGGAAGGCCCTGTCTAAGAGTTTTAGGGAATACAAACTCAACCAGATAAAGGGGAACTCCGTGACCGGTACACTGACTGCAACTTTCCTAGAGGTTAAAGAGCAATACAGGTTACAACCTGCTTTTGATGACATCCAGCCTGCCCTTGCTAAAAAGCTCTATCTACAGTTTAGGCAAAGAGTACTGCCTTTACGTGCCTTTACAAATTATTGGGGTGGGGGGGAGTCTGATTCAGGGTTGCCCAGTCTGTAATAATACACAGGAGACAGACCAACATGTATTATTTTCTGTCCAGCATACAAGAAGGCGAGACACCGATGGTTACAACAGTTATGGCAAAATATTGGAACAAATCACTGCAAACAGGCCTATAGGATACTACAATATGATACCAGCATGCCTATTGCATACTCAGTTTCTCATTACCTATTTTCTATGTGGTATGTACGTCTAGCTATATTAAAGCTAGGGCTCGCCATTCCGATTATTTTATTCCATCTCTGTGATTGGTAATCTTTTTTAACCTTATTATGTTATATTTGAATTTTATAAATGTGTATTTTTTATGTATCCATTACATTTTGGGTTTTTTATTCGGAATTCTTGACATTGTAATGCACATGCACTTTATTTCTGGGAAATGTAAATGTATGAATTTTGCTGTACTTTTTATCTGTGCTTTGTGGCCTCACAGGCCGAAATAAAGAATTATTTTTAACTTGACTTGACTTATCAAAGGAATAAGAAAATGGGGCCTAAATAAACGAGAAAAATCACCCGAAATTATAAATGCATAGTATCTTGCTCAGAGAAATTGTCACGGGTACAGGGATTCAGCTCCCCAATTTTATGAAACCCTTTTGGAAAAGCTAAAAATTAATGCATTAAATTAAGCCTAAAGTTAATCTTACAACTTGTGTTTATCATTGATATGGGGTGGTAGGTTTTGCATTGGGACAGGTCACAATCTTTTTTTGGAACAAGATAAATCATAGCTTCAGTAAAGGAGCATGTGGAATTAATCTGTGAAAGAAAGTGATTAATTAAAGCACATCATTTAGGAAATAAAATGAAGAACAAATTCAACCGTGAACCCATCCGGAACTGACGCCTTGCTCGTTGGAAGAGGTTTAACTGCCAAAAACAGCTTTTCCCCTTGTAATGGTAGCTCATGTGGAGACAGGTCAATATGAGCAGACTTGTGCATTTTAGAGTGTGAGAAGTAAGATTGAAGGGACTCTACTGAAAGCTGAGATTCAAGGATATGCAGATCTTAATAAAAGTCAGTGAAGCAGCTAGCAATATCTGAGTCACGAAAGAAGTTGATACCAGATTGATTAGTAATTGATTTGATACAAGATTTTCTCCCCTACATTTCAAACAGTTAGCTAGTAAATTACTGATCTTTTTTATAAATATGTAATATATGGTGCTAATCTTAAGCAAGTACCACATGCCTTTTCTCTTGTTGCTTTATTAAATTGAAGCTTTGCTGCCACCTGCACATCTAAATCAGCTTTATTTTTTGGACGCAAAATATTTGCGTTCCAATTTTGTAATATCCATAAGAGTGGAGTCTTTTTCCATTGACTTCTGTTTCTTAGAGACATAGGGGCCGATTATGTTGGCGGGGAGACTGCCACCAACAGTCTGTCGGTGGCGTTCTCCCCGTAATCAGAGACATGATTCCCACCTGCCATATTGCAATGGCAGGCGGGAGAGATTGCAGTCAGAAAGTACGACCTCCATGCATCCGATGAGCTCCTTGAGCCCCCCGTGTGGTGGAGGGGCTTGTAATTCCTCCCAAGCTGGAGTGATTACAATGTCCCTTTCTACCGGCGTTTCATGGCAGTTAACCTGCCATGAAAAGGCTGGCCGAAAGGGACTTTGAGGGCCCGTAGTGGGTTCCCCTTGACCACTGGCACCCAGACATGAGACCTAGGAGGCACCTAGTGTACCCCCCTACAGATCCCTGCAACTAGTGGCAGGCACATCATGGTGCCTGCCACGTAGTGCAAGGATAAGTAAGTTGTCCCTTTTTGCATTGCTGCGGTTGCTGCAGCCAGCATCACCAGCCACAATACAAAAAACAGGTTTTGCGACCACTGTGGTAACGGTTGCATCAAAATATCTATACAAGACCGATGAAAGCCTGCCGAGCAGACCCAATCTCCTATAGGGTGGCAGGCGAACTTAAGTCCGCCTGCCATCGTAATCGAGCCCATATGGTCTGATTTAGAACAAGGCGGATGGGTTACTTCATCACAATAGTGATGGATATCCCTTCCACTGACATATAAATACCATTGCATCGTATGGGATTTATATTTCGGCGGATGGGATATCTGTCACTATTGTGACGGAGTAACTCAAACGCCGAGCTCTAAATCAGGCCCTTGGTATATATTGAGGCAGCTTTGAAGGAGTCCCTAGCAGAATAAAAAACTTGTCTATTGTATCATTAAACCCAAAATATTCATGAAAAATATGTTTTTTAGGATTAGAGACCAGCCTTGTTGAGTTAGAATGAATGAATGAATGGAAAGGAGGTATAGAGCGTGCAGCAACTTTATGAGAGGCCCGGCGCTAGACAGGTGGCAGGTGTTGAGGTCTGTGAGCAATTAGTCTTTGAACAGATAGATTTTCAGTTGCTGGCTGAATAGTTCTGTATCTGGTAGGCATCTGAGTGGAAATGGAAGCTCCTTCCAAAGTTCGACCGCCAGCAGTGAGCAGGCTGATCCCCCCACCTTTTCTTTTTTGTATGTGGGATTGATAGAAGATGAGCTGATTGTGAACACAGTTCTCTTTGTTGGCATTAGTAAGGTGCCATTGATGTGTAACCTAGATCTAGATAAAGTATCTTGGAGAATATCCAGTTCAGAACAAACAGGGGCATGATCAGAGATCACGATTGACCCTATCTCCAACTGTACTTGATGTTTGCTCACATTTCTACTAAGAAACACATAGTTGATTCCAGTTTGGGAGTTGTGAGGGATGAAGTCAAAGAAAACGTCTTGAAGAGAGGGGTTGGCTAATCTCCAGGAGTCTAACAGGGCATTGTGAGAGATAGTGTGGAAGAAATCTCATAGATGAGTTTCAGTCAAGAATGGGATCAATGATTTGGTTGCAGTCCCCAACGAGACTGAAATTGTCTGTGGAATGTGGTGCACATTATTGAAAGATGGTTCTCCAGAATATCAGGTCAGTGTGTGTGGGGCTGTAGACATTCATAATCGTAAAATATATATTGTCAATTTTCAAAGTAACTAACAACCATCTCCTCTTCACGTCATTCTCTTGGGTAGTAAGAACTATATATAATAATTTGTGACATAGTATTACTATGCCATTTTTGTGTAGGACAGAGAGGGGAGAGTAAAGCTCGCCAACCCGTTGCTTCTTAAGTTAGATAATGTCCGCGTTAGTGAGGTGCATTTCCTGAAGTAGTGATGACGAACACTTTAGTCTGGATAAGTGGGACAAACATGTTAATGTTTAGTAGAATTTCTTAAACCCTTCACGTTCCAAGTTGTTATTCTGAGATGCATTAGAGGAGAAGTCATCATTGTACATGTAATAAAGACTAAAAAATCCTAATGGTAAACTTTAAAAGAATTGTTTTGCAAGACCCAGTATGGAGATAAAAAAGAAGAAGGGGAAAAGAAAGGGATGGAGATGAGAAGTGGAAGAAGAACTTCACTAAAGTAAGAAAAACATAAAGGCAGCACAGGAGAAAAGATCCTTTGCTGTGGAATAATCATTATTGACTGAAGAGGACATCCCAAAGGATGGAGAGGGTACAGTGCACCTAAAAAAGATGGAACCAGATACGGCTCCGGTGAACAGGGTGGGAGACACAGAAAATATTGAAAATAAAAGAGTAAAGAGTGTAGGTTGTTACATGACCGGGATATGAAAGAGAATAAGGAGTGGAAGAAACAGAGGAATGTGAATCAGATACTAGAAAGGTGAGAATGATTGAATAAAAAAAGAACATAAAAGGAAGGCAAATTTGCCATGGAACAAAGGGGACAGGAGACAGTGGGAGCAGTCGGGAGTGTCCTTGTTACATCTGATGCAGCGGGATTTGAAGGCAATTAGGAGCAATCTGGCTGGCGCCTGTATTGTTTGGACTGAGTTTGTACCACAACGGATCTGGAGGGGGGCACTTAAGCCTGCAGCCATTGAAAGGGCAAGGCGGAAGTTGAATAAGGCTATGAGACTTTTTTGTGCTGACCATAGAATCAAAGTGCTTGCTCATGTAGGGCTCCGGCATGAGGAGCCCCTTCTCTTTCAGGATGACGGTGTGCACCTTTCGTACATGGGAAATGTTTACTATCTAATGGAGATGCGGGATACTATCAGCTTGTTGTGGAATGAGTCTATCTGGTGTCGGAGGGATTGAGTACGAAAGGTGCACGAGTGGTGGGGCAGGTAACCGCCCTCCGGGGGTTCCCTGGGTGGCAGGACTTGGGAGGGGTGGGGAGTCCATGACGGGCAGAATCACCCTTCCGGGGAGGGGGTTACAGGTGCAGGATGGGGGGTGTGGTAGACGGGAGTGCGATGGCTGGAGATGCTGGAGGAGTTTGAAAGAGAAGGGAGAAGTGAATGGTATACGTGAAGAGGTCGAGGTGTGAATTGGCAGTGAGTAATTGGAGTATGTGAGTGGATGATGGTTGGAAGTCATGATGTTGGGGGATTGTTAACTGTTATGGGGGTTTACGTTGAATTTGGTTGTCATACCTGTCCTAATAAATTGCCTTTTACGCTAAACTAATGGCGTGGAGTGGTTATTGCGTGATGCGGCCCCCGGGGGAAGTGAGGTCGATAGACCAGTCTTCCCCTGGGGTGTTCGCGCGAGACCTTAGGACAGGCATGAGGAAGGCTAGGGGTTGGGTTTAGGGGGTGGGGGCTAGGAAAGTTATTTAAGGGGACAGGAGGGGCAGTCCTTCCTCTTCCTGCCCCCAGTGCCTCAGGGATTAGGTTAGAATTTGACCGCCCTCCCACCCTACAAGTTTTAGGATTGGGTACGGGTGTTTTTGTTTGTTTCTGCTAATGTTGTTCAGTGTGCCAGTTTAGGACGGGTTGACATAGGGGGGGTGTGTGCAGGACTTGGGAGGGGTTGGGAGTCCATGACGGGCAGAATCACCATTTCGGGGAGGGGGTTACAGGTGTGGTAGACGGGAGTGTGATGGCTGGAGATGCTGGAGGAGTTTGAAAGAGAAGGGGGAAGTCAATGGTATACGTGAAGTGGTTGTGGTGTGAATTGGGAGTGAGTAATTGGAGTACGTGAGTGGATGATGGTTGAAAGTCATGATGTTGGGGGGTTGTTAACTGTTATGGGGGTTTACGTTGAATTTGGTTGTCATACCTGTCCTAATAAATGGCCTTTTACGCTAAACTAATGGCATGGAGTGGTTATTGCGCAAGAAGTCGGGTGGCCTCAGGAGGGGAGCCAAAGATGACTGGAGTCCAGGAGGGAGAAGCGGGACTGGAAACCGGTCCGGAAACAGATCCAGAATTCAGGTAAGGGGCAGCAGTTCTCTAAAAGCGGGTCCGGAGCACTAGCCGTGACACAGTAGAGTGAAGCACCGTTAAGCGAGCGGGAGGGTTTTTTATAGTTGTTGCATGTGTAACGTTACAGGTGCACAGCACGTCGCACGTGGATTTGGTCCGACAGTTTTAAAGGTGTGTCAAAACTACAGCCCACGTGAGCCTATCTTTGTGGTATGGTGTTCAATGATCAATCCAAAAGAACAACAAGCACTGCTACCTTCAATTGCTGCAATAAGATAATACAGATTATGTTTAAGAAATACAAATACTTAGATTATACAGAGATATTATTCACAAACATGAATTGAGCAGATGTTAACAACTTCACTGCTTCAAAATAAGCACTAGACAAAATAATCAGGGTGACATACATGCTGCTGAACCTATATTACCTCTAAAATCTCCAGGATTCCATAAAGTCTGGTATTTCTCTGATACATGTTCTTCAAGTTTTTAGTAGTTCTTTTCAGTAATTCAATTTCCTTTGTCAAATTAGATATATCTGAGATAGAGTCCTCCACATCACTGACCCGTTGTTTGACAGCAGTGATACGTTGGTCATGGGAAGACCATTTCTCCGATCATGCAAAATAAGGAGGCATTAGTTTACACAACAAAAGGTTTTAGAGCTCTTAATTTGCTCATGCTTAGATCTTTTAACTGATTTTGAGGGCTGTTCTGAAGAGCCAGAAGTTGTAGAAGAACTTCCTATTGCGTTCTATTGTCTATAAGACTGGAGAAGTTTTCAGGGACGAGGTCCCAGTGTCAATTTTTATGGTGTATAACACTCCGAACCAGCAGGCGGCACCAACATTTTAGTCAAGTACCTTGGGCCCAGAATTTATCTTTGGGGCGGACGAACAGGTATACTTTGCGCTGGTCCAGTTATGAACCAATAAAGTTCACCAAACAAATCGTGACCAAGTGTTGTAATTCTATTTTAACCTGTTTGGAGGAATCCAGTTCCCTTGATATTACGCTAGAAGCTTTCGCTCAGCTTGCAATGGAAATACAAAATGCTCTTAGGGTGGAGCGTAATGGAGCATAAATATGCAGTCAGGGTTGGTTTGATACCAAATGCATCTAAGCCTACACTAAATTAAAGGCAGCTCTCCATACATCTGAAAGGGACAGTGTGGAAATTCGGGAGTGCAGGAGGAACTACAACCAAGCCCTAAAAATACACAAAAAGGAGTTAAAAGATAACGCATGAGCCACTCTTCATGAAGCCTAACGGAATAAAGATAGTGCCGCTTTTTGGCAGGTGGTGGATGCTCCTTTTTTCACTGCCTCTAATAAACTGTTGATAGAGGTTGCGATCGATGAAAAGCAATGGGTGGATTTCTTTTCCAAGGTCTATAATTCTTACCCAGATGAAGTAAGTTTAACGTCCCCTTGTAGCCAACGGAGAACTAGCTACTATGAAATACCTCCCCTAGACCTTTATTTTTCATATGACACGGTCATTGGTGCAATCGATGAAAGCAAGGGCGGTAAGGCTCCTGGCACAGACGGTGTGCCAATTCATCTTTTTAAATCAAATCTGTCCCTTTGGGCTCCTTTCTTGACAGGGATATTGCATGCCTGCTGTTCGTAGGGATTTATTAAGACCTGGTCCGAGTCGATTATAGTGCCCATTTTTAAGAAAGGTGTTGGACTTGGGCCTTAGGGCAGGTTCACCCCTAATCTTTTTGCTTTTATTTGTGACCCTGTGTAGTGATTTTTGGGTCTTGGCGCACTTTTTCCCTGTGTCCCATAGTAAAGTGCATGCGTGTAGTATGGCTGGCCTGCCCTCCCATAGGAATGCATGGGGAATGTGTGTGTCCATGTTAATTCCTGATGCGTGGGGAGTGCAGGCTCGAGTTTGGTATGTGTGAACTCGTGAGAATGAATGCTGCGCGATGGTATGTGCGGCTTGTATGTGTCTAGAAGGGAAGTGCTACTTCTGGACATTGATGTATGTGTGCAGTGAGGATACTGGAGCGTGATTGGCTGGAGCTGGCTGGCATGCCAGGCTCCAGGAAGTCTGGATGGGTCTGCCCGGTGGTGAGTGTGGGATCAGCATGAGTGATGTGTGGGAGGAGTGCACCTGGGTCCTGGATGGGCTGGGCTGGGTTTTTCCCCACACAATGCTGGCTCTGCCCCCCTGTGGGTGTCTAATGACCCTAGCCTCCCCAGTGAATGAAAGGGGTGGTTGGGCCATCAAGGGTACTCCCAAGCCAGCTGCAACTGGTTTCCCCCCACCCTGCACCCTGGAAACAAAGGATTTCTCAGTATAAGAAGGGGCTGTGTCCCCTTACAATTTGTTCTACTTTTGGATCCTTGCCAGAGGGGGCTGTTGCTGCTGCTGGGGCCAGGAGGACCGCCACTTGGACTGTCTCCCTGCCTGGAGACCCAGTGTGCTGGCTCTGGCCCAGCCTTGCCCCCCTGTCTGCCTCCAGACCTTGCTGGAGCTTTTTGCTTTTGGCCAGAGCGCCTAGAAGCGCTTTATTCCTCCCCTCAGCGCTTTGCTTATTTTTCTAGCGCTGTGAGCGCTTTATTTTGTCCCTGAAGCGCTGGGGAGCGCTTTTCGTGCAGCCGGTGCCCACCCGGCATCTGCCCGTTTTATTTTGTCGATTTTCGGCATAGCGAGTGCCCACCTCGCTTTATCTTTAATCTGGAAGCCGGTGCCCCCCGGCATTGCCCCGTCTGTGGATATTGAAATTATCACGAGGGAGCCCACTCCTCGGATACTGAGAGCCCGCCTGCCTGCCTGATACGAGCCGCCGCGCTGCCCGCAGCGACCCGAAAGTGATTGGTGGGCCGGCCAATCCCTGCGCGGCCCGACCGAGAGACCCGGAAGTCCCGCCCTCGGCACTGCGCGAGGAGAGGAGAGAGGCTGCCGGTGCTCGCGGGGCTCCCGTGAGGAGTGGAGAGCCCCGCACTGCCAAGAGGAGAAGCCCAGCCAAGAAGAGCCGACGCCGCGAGGAGACGCCGCCTCCCGAGGTATCTGGTGAGTGCGGGCGTGCCCCGGGTCGTGTCTCTGGCAGGGCATTCCGTTGATTTAGAGCCACGCGGCTCTGGGGGCATTTATTTGTTCTGAGTCCCCCGTGAGGGACTCCAACGACCGGCCCCATTGGGGGAGAGCCAGAGAGGCTCCAAGGCACCCACCACTAAGTTGTATTCACGAGCCCCGAGGCTCGAGGGGGGCAGTTCTTTGTTCTTCGAGCCAAGTAGGCTCACGGCGCCATTTGTTCACGAGCCCCTGGGGCTCCCAGCCCATGATTGATTTACGAGCCTGAGAGGCTCTAGGGGCACTTTATTGTTTAGAGCGCTGTGGCTCTTTAGTGCCTATTTCCTTTGCTAGTTGTTCTACAGAGCCCAGAGAAGGCTCACAGCGCCCACATTTGTTCTAGAGCCCCAGAGAGGCTCTTGGGTGCCATTCATTGTTCTTGAGCCCACGAGGCTCCAACGTTGCCCAGCCCTATTTACAACTGTCCAGCACTTAGTGGACAGTTGCTACGTTTAGGCTTTGTGTTCTGGCTACCTGCGCAGCCTTCCCGGACATTGAGACTCAGGGCATTCAGCCCCTTGCGAGGCCAGTTGGCCTGAGGGACAGTTCTAGTGTTGTGCCATGTGCACCCTGCGCAATTTATGATTTACTGCTTATGTGATTCCTGCGCAAATGTTCTACCTGCACCTCTGAATGTGTTTTAATGTTTCATGTGCAATTGTCTATGTTATTACCTTTGCTAAAAGTGACCTGCTTAGGTGATTCTTTATGTTTTATTCCCCTTTGCTAAAAAAAACCTGCTTAGAGGAATGTTTGTTGTTACCTTTGCTAAAAGTGACTTGCTTAGGTAATTGTTTATGTTTTATCCCCTTTGTTAAAAGTGACCTGCTTAGAGGATTGTTTATGTTATTACCTTTGCTAAAAGTGACCTGCTTAGGTGATTCCTTATGCTTTTATTTCCCTTTGCTAAAAGTGACCTGCTTAGAGGAATGTTGATGTTTTATTGCCTTTGCTAAATGTGACTTGCTTAGGTGATCATTTTAGGTTTCCTTCCCTTTGCTAAATGTGACTTGCTTAGGTGATGGTTTTCCTTCTTTAGGTCCTGATGATAAGGTCCTAGTTCCCTGCGTGATTTCCCTATAGTGTTTAGGGTGGCGTAGGAGGTATTTACCCTTTACCAGTAGTTACTGGTTGTACGCTACATTTACTATTTCTGGGTTACAGTCATTATATGTTTATGTGCTAAGTGTTATACCTACAAGTGCTATTTCTAAAAAGTGCATACCCCTGACAGTGGTCCAGGTGGCCCTGTCCTGTACATAATCCCTTGTAAATCTTGCCCGTGCCTGTTGGCACATTGTAAAGTGTGTGTGTTATCTAATGTGTTTTTATTATTAAAATACAAAGGCTATTTTTGATATAACCTTGTGTGGAGTTTCCTTTGTGGTGGGCCTACGGTGTTGTCGCTGGGGTGCGCGCGCAAACGCTTTACACATCGCCTCCGAGATTAGCCTTGCTGCTCGTGTCACGTTACCTAGAGGGTGAGCAGGGGTTGTCTTGGTGTGTAACTCCCTTGCCCTGACTTAGAAATGGTGATCCCTGACTGACTTTGGCGTGAGCCTTGGCCGGCCGGGGGTCCCGTTTCTAACAAAAGGCAACAGGCAAAACCAAGCCTGCTATTGCCCAATATCTTTATTGACTCTTTGGTGAAGGTAGCAGTGCAGATCGTTTTAAACCGGCTCCAAGATTGGGCAGAAGAAAAAAATATTTTTTCCGATGTACAATATGGTTTTAGGCAGGGTTGGGCACTATGGAGCAAGCTCTTAATCTCAGTATTTTAACAGGGAAATACACACAGGCTTAAACAGGGAGACTTTACCTAGCATTCGCCAACCTCACAGCTGCTTTCGATTGTGTTATATATAGTCAGATTTGGGTCATTTTAACTGATATGGGAGTGGATCCCCAGTTGGTCCTCTTTCTGTGGCAGCTATACAGTGGCTCAACAGTCAAGGTCCGATATGGAACCAGGGGAGAATGCACTGTACCGTTTATGGTGGAAAGGGGATTAGACAGTGCCACGCCCTGGCACCGTTCTTCTTCACTTTATAGACAAATGCCCTGGAATAAGTGATGGTGGAAAAGGTGCAGGACACGCCATATATTAATAAATGCCCTACAGCTACCCTTCTGTATGCGGACAACGCAGTGTTGATGGCCCGCACACAGATAGCCCTACAAAAGGCACTCTCTACCTATGCTGCATACAGAGACAATCTTGGCTTAAAATTGAACTAACAACATAACGAGGGGTGAAGGGTCAAAGGGAATTCTAAAGACCTAGCCCAGGTTAACATCCCCTGATAATCAAACTGTACAACTAAATAAACCTGGGGGTCTAAAGAGTCCAAAGGTACTCTAAAATAATAATAAGACTAGAAGCCATTGTGTGTGCAAGGCAAAAGCCTTTGAGTCTTAATACTAGAATTATTAACTAGAACACATTACACCACTAGCAAAAGTAGGTGAGACCCAATGTCCAGGGATGGATTCCCATCAAAGTCTTGGTAGTGATCACGTTATATCATCTGGTCATCCAAAGGTTGGGATAGATCGTCTCTACAGCATCGAGACTGTTTCAACTCCCACCTTTTGGGACTGGGTTCTAGCCCACGGCTGCTTGAAGACCATGTGTTTGACCACTAATTGGGAATGTGCAGTGCAGAAAGGTGACGTGATTGGATGGACGTGATTTAAAAATAGGATAGAAAACCAACAGCAAAACAACTTTAATAGCTGTAAGTATCTTTCTAGTTTAAAAGCAAGAACAGCGCAAAAAAGCAGTTTTAGCAAATAGCTGCATATGGGCCGACATGTTTCTGCCAGAAGGGGGAAACCTCCCAAGGCATTCCTCAGGGCCTCTGTTCTGATAAGTTTTTGACACTGCAAGTGTGTGCTACTAAACAACAAAAAAACATGTGTAAAACATGACTAAATCAAGCATAAAGGATATATTTTCTGTTATTCCTCCATGTCAAATAGTGTATTGCTCACCTACAAAGAACAAGAATAAATAAAGATGGTGTAAATGTGTTGGATCTAACATAAATATAATATATATAAATAATAATAAAAAAATACATAATTCTTTACTCACCCATAATGACTGGGGATAAAACCTCACCTCACCTGGACCTGTCTCAGGATGAAGGAGGCCACGCACTGTGGAGGTAAGGTAGAGTGCTTAATGTAGAGGAAGCAATAGAAATGCAAATCCTTTCCACTAACAAGAAAGTCACCCTTTCAATCCCTTAACTCACACTTCTCTTTTTGACCTACGCTACACAAAGGCTCACCCTCTAGCTGACAGATAGTACCCTAGTATGATACCTCTAGGTAATGACCTGTACAAGTGTATAGAAGGAACACTGTCCCTTTCTCTTTGCTCCAAAATAATGTTATCTAAGCGAACAGACCCCTCCTTACCTCTCTGTCGTTGCCGCGGACTGAGCCTGAGTAAGGGGGAGGCAACGTGGTAGAGGAGGAGGGTCTTTTTAAGTCAAAAACTCAAAGGCAGAAACGAAGGCTTCACTCTCAACCTGGTGGCTATCACTTAAACGCTCTGCCGTTTACTATGTAAATGAACGCCACAAAAACCTACATAATGATGTGCGGAGGGGAAGCCTGAAATGCCGAAGCATGTCCATAGGGGGCAGTAGGGTAGAATCTACCAAGACATTTTCATATTTAGGGATTTTATTTGATTCCAATGGGTCCGGGCTTCAAGCTGTTGAAAGTTGGAGTTTACTTTTCATGAAATTGATGGTAGCTGTGGCCAATTTTGCAAAGAAATTGGGTAGAAGGCCACCAGCCCTGCTCCTGCACAACTATCAAGCTAAATATGTGATTACAGCTACCTATGGGGCGGGCGTGTGGGGGCTTCAAGACTCCCAACCCATTCAGAGAGCTGAAAATGCCTTTTTTAAGTTCCTCCTGGCAGTCCCAGCTAGTACTTCTGTTTACAATTGCCATAGTCAATTAGGCGTTCCATATATTGCACACATCATTAAAGTTCAACCTGCTCTATTATGGCATAGGATTTGGACTTCTACCAGAACTGGTCTTAACCAAGATATCATTAAAGAAAGCATGATCTGGACCAGGCTATTAAGATCGCCCGGTTAAAATATGTAAAAAACTCCATGTATGATCTTGGGCACACTGATTATTATAATTCCACTGATTCCATAAACTCTGTCTCAAGGAAGGAGTTTAAACAAATTTGTATGACTCACCTGGAGGCAAACAGATTTATTTTAGGAGCAAATAAACCAACAGTACTGATAGAGCGCGCATGTCACCTGGCCAACAATTTTACCATATACGTATCGGGCCCATATATTTCAATTTACCATATTTATAAATCGGGTAACCTTACACTCTACTACCAGTATCCCTTATTTCTTCCTATTTATTCCTACTGTACCCGACTTACCAATCCACCGTTACGGGTACCTATTGATCACAATGGATCAGGGAGCTAGCTGTAAAAGAAAGGCAGATACCAAAAAAATACTTTCTATATTTGCACTCATATAATAAACACAAACTCAAGAAGTTTTAAGATCTTTATCTAAAGTTCAGATTCAGAAAATAATAAAGAGTACGTATCCATAAAGAAAATAAATCAAGCTAACCATTTACGAGTCTAAAGAAAGGAATGAACAGGGAAACATGCTAGTTAGAGTTTTCAGTGCAATGAATATTAGAATGAATAACTATGGACGGGAAAATTATGGAAAATACTTCCGATGAATGGGTATAGAAAAGGACTTGATTTGTATTGCGAGAATTTGGAATGCTATACCACTATAGGAAAGGTAAAAATGGGACACGCTATAAATTCTAGAAACATCACTTCAGTCAGCTGAACAGAGAAAATTATTTAAACACATCTACTTTCATGAACGTTGTAGAGAATTTTGCTTAAAGGAAAGGAAACATAGGAACATACCAAGAGAATAATCAACAATGTATGAGTTTTTCATTCAGTAGTTTGCGGAAAGCATGGAAAATCAATATATGCAAAGGTATGTCTTGATTAAAGCAAAAGACAGGAAAATAGAAAGGTGCAGTATAGAGTTTCAGCACTATATTTACCTAGAATGGTGTGAAGACCAACCCTGGCCACAGGTCAGTTAAGAACGGGAGGAACCCCAAAGGGAAATCGTCAGCAGTAGGACAGCAGGTGCAGAATGGACACCCCAGAACAGGACAGGAAACCCAGATTAGGATCAGGTCAGGACCACCAAGGCACGACCAGCACCCGCAGTTTGGAAGAAAAGCCTGCGCTCCACCCTCTCTGCAGCTATCAGCCAGAACCCCGATTGGGTTATCGATTTCCCCAGCAAAGTGCTCCACCAGCCCTTTAAGGTTTTCAGCAAAACCTTTTGAGTCTATAGAAATTTCGGACAGAGTGCTCCGCAGCTCTCTGTATCAGTCACCTATTGAGTGTGTTGGGTCAGTGACAGGTCAGCTATTCGGACAAGTCGGACAATTTCTCTAGCTAAACCTAGGCCAGTTATACTGTTTTCGGGTCAGTGTACCACCCCCAAAATGTTGCAAGTGTCAGAATCCCCAATTTCGATTGGTCCCCAAGTAGGATAGGTCAACACACCAATCATATTTCAACTCTACAAGCCTATATTAACATATTCTGGGACCACCTATTGATTTTGGGGTTCCCATGACATACTCTACGGAATACAATGAATAAAATACATTTGTTGCATTTGCAGGACAGTTTAGCTTCTTCTGCTAGGTGAGGGTGCATCTTCCCAGGCACATCTTGGCTGAGACCTCTGGTTGGCAGGGATTCAATGCCACCGGCAGAAGACTGTCATGCGCAGAAAGGTTGTTCAAGATGGATTCACGAGTGTCTCTCAGACCCTCAAGAACGCGGTACATGAAAAGTAAGCGAAAACAAATTAAAACACAGAAATAAATGAATACACTGTATACCATGAATAGCTACTCTATACCCCTTACTTTATATAAACTATGGCATTAGGTTTTAGTGCAACAGGAAAAAAAACATCAGCGCAAGCTTCACCATGTGAGGACACAAAACGGCCATCTTAATGCTAGTGCGCAAGCGCAAAAGGTTCCCACCAGAACTGCAAGTACGTCACGTCACGTGAGTGTGACTAACGCATGGGCAGAAGAAACCCCGCCAAGCAGCGGCCATTTTTAGTGACAAGTGTTATTAAGTTTTAGTAAACACATAGGCAAGCGTCTCTTGGGCATTCCCAATGTCAAAATAAAGGGAAATTAGTAAGACAAACATGTTGAGTTACTCTATTACATGTTATTCGAGGTTCATGAATTCAAGCAAGTCGCGTAACGTGCGAATCCTTGCTCCATCAGTACAACAGCACCAATTGAGTCTAAATACTCACACTATACAGCGATCACTGACCCTGCATGCAGGCCAGGTCGCTCCCCTTCTGCCACACAGCTCCACCTGTGCACCTGTGCCTCCCACACTGCCAATGCCTCCCTGCCCGCGAGTTTGTTCCTGTCATTGCCTGTGGTAGAGTGTCTCCATTTATTTGGTACCTGTATTACAGTTATTCTGTACTTTATTGTACTGTTTTTCTGTTTGTTCCATCCTCGTTGTTTGGCCTCGTTCCCCCCTCCCCCTTGTTTGCCTTCTGGTCCCCTGCCCTTTCACGCCGCTGCTCCCCTGTGGCCCCGCCCCCTCGCCACCCCGCTCCTGCCTCCCAGCTGATCCTCCCTCCCTCCCCGCCTTAAATGGCGGCCGATGCGCGGCTGCACAGCTGGCGCGCCAGAGGCGCGCCAGAGGCAAGCCCGCCTGTGCCCGTACGTGCCAGGACCGCGCCCAGCACCAGAACCTCTGGCCCCTGCAACACCAGACTCCAGTACTATGCCAGCACTCTCCTCGCACTCAACCCCGTACGAGACCACACCTGCATCCAAGCCACCCCAAACACATACACGGTCCCTTCTCCTGCCGCACCTGCAGCCTCACCAGCGACAGAGCCAACAAACCACCTAAGACCGGGCACAACCACCTCCGCTGCATACTCCTGTACAACTGCCCCGCACGCAAACACACCGTCGAGCTCGGGGACCTACTGGACACCCTCGCCCTGACGCAGCCTCCCAGACCGAAACCTGGTGGAACGATTCCTCGGCACCTGACATCGCCATAGCCATTCCGTACGGATACAAGATCACCCGCAGGGATCGCGCCAACGGAAATATAGGAGAAATAGCCATCGTCCACAAGTCCACCCACAAGGTCTCCATCCACGCGGACAACACTCTCAACACCGCCGAGCACCTGCAATTCCAAACCACACCGACCCCAACACCACCCTCTGAGGAACCCTCATCTACAGACCCCCCATACCCCAGGCCCAGTTCAGCGACTCCATCGCCGACCTCACCAGCACCCATGCACTCGCCTCCATAGAGTACATCCTCCTCGGGGACCTGAACTTCCACCTCGAGAACAACAACGATGTCAACTGCGCTACCCCGATCGACAACCTCGCCAACCTCCGCCTCAGACAACTCGTCACCACACCCACCCATTCAGCTGGCCACACTCTGGACCCCGTCTTCTTCACAGGCACCCACGTCGCCTTCGACCACACCACCGAACTCCACTGGACTGACCACCACTGCATCCATTTTACCTTCAAGAAACCAACCACGCACCACCGCCCCCAACAGCGGCCCCACTGCTGCTGGAGCAAAGTCACAGAAGACCAGCTGATTACCACCCTCGCCCAGAACCCACCCACCGACCCCACCTACCCAGATGCCGCAGCCCGCAACCTCAGACAGTGGATCAAAGACTGCGCCAACACCCTCCCCCGCTCAAGAAACCCTCCAACAACCACACCAGCAAGAGAGCCACCTGGTTCACTGACGAGCTGCATACCTCCAAACGCGCATGCCGGAAACTGGAAAAGAAATGGCTCCGCGAAGGCACACCTGACAACCACGCAGCCCACAAGGACGCCACCCACAGACATCACCACCTCATCAGATTAGCCAAAGGATCCTCCTTCAAAAGCCACCTAGATAACAACGCACACGACAGCAAAGAGCTCTTCAGCATCGTAAAGGAACTCTCCAACCCCAGCGCCAACGACATCCCGCCCTCACAAGAACTGTGCGACTCACTAGCCATCTTCTTCCACCGCAAGATCGCTGACATCCACAACAGCTTCAACACCACAACCGCCCCGACTACGCCAGACTCCACTTCCCCTGTGAACACCACCAGCGCCAACCGCATGACTTCCTAGTCCAACGTCAACGACGACGAGACACACATGGTCATGAACTCCATCCACTCAGGATCTCCGTCAGACCCGTGCCCACACCATGTATTCAACAAAGCAGACGCAGCCATCGCACCCCAACTACGGAAGGCCATGAACATCTCCTTCGAATCAGCAACATTCCCGGAAAGCTGGAAACACACCGAAATCAACGCCCTCCTCAAGAAGCCGAAGGCGGACACCAAGGACCTAAAGAATTTCCGGCCCATCTCCCTGCTCCTGTTCCCGGCGAAGGTCATCGAGAAAATCGTCAACATACAATTGGCCCGCCACCTGGAAGACAACAACATTTTGGACCCATCACAGTCCGGATTCAGACGAAACCACAGCACCGAGACTGCCCTCTTTGCTGCCAAAGACGACATCAGGCGCCAACTGGACAATGGCGAAACATCAGCCCTCATCCTCCTGGACCTGTCAGCCGCCTTCGACACGGTCTGCCATCGCACTCTACAGAACGCCTCCTAGAAGCCGGAATCCAAGAGAAGGCTCTTGACTGGCTCACGTCCTTCCTCTCCGGAAGAACCCAGAGCCTCCGCCTCCCGCCCTTCCGATCCGAAGCCACCAACATCATCTGCGGCGTCCCCCAGGGCTCATCCCTCAGCCCGGCGCTGTTCAACGTCTACATGGCCCCCCTCGCACAAGTGGTCCGCCATCACGACCTCAACATCATGTCCTATGCCGACGACACCCAGCTCATCCTTTCCCTCACCAAGGACCCACACACCGCCAAAACCAACCTCCGCGAGGGAATGAAGGCCGTCGCCGACTGGGTGAGGAACAGCTGCCTGAAGCTGTACTCGGACAAAACGGAGGACCTCATCCTCCGACCTACCCTCTCAGCCTGGGATGACTCATGGTGGCCTACTACACTGGGAACAGCACCGACACCCACCGACCATGAACGCAACCTTGGATTCATCCTCGACTCTTCCCTCTCCATCTCTAAGCAGGTCAACGCCGTCTCCTCCTCCTGCTACAACACCCTCTGCATGCTCCGCAGGATCTACAAGTGGATCCCGACTGAAACAAGAAGAACGGTGACACAGACCCTCGTCAGTAGCAGACTGGACTACGGCAACGCACTCTATGCAGAAATCCCAGCCAAACACCTATGATGACTACAATGCATCCAAAACGCCTCCGCCCGACTGATCGTCAACGCCCCCGCCGCAGCCACATCACCCCCCTCCTGAGAGACCTACACTGGCTCCCCGTAGACAAGAGGATCACCTTCAAGCTCCTCACCCATGCACACAAAGCACTCCACAACAACGGACCAGCCTACCTGAACAGCAGACTCATCCTCCACACCCCCACCCACCAGCTCCGCTCCACCAGCTTCGCCCTCGCAGCTATCCCCCGCATCCAACGAATGACCTCAGGCGGCAGATCCTTCTCCTACCTCACCGCCAAGACCTGGAACACCCTCCCTACCCACCTACAGCAGACCCAAGACCTACTCGCCTTCAGAAAAATCCTCAAGACATGCCTCTTCGAGCAGTAGCGGCACCCCCCCTCCTCCCCTCAGTGCCATGAGACCCTTACGGGTAAGTAGCGCGCTTTACAAGCACTATGATTGATTGATTGATTGATTGATTTATTGATTACAGCCGTATATACT
Source organism: Lissotriton helveticus (assembly GCF_964261635.1). NCBI lineage: Eukaryota > Metazoa > Chordata > Amphibia > Caudata > Salamandridae > Lissotriton > Lissotriton helveticus. The sequence continues at coordinate 871,096,144 of NC_136061.1, read as the reverse complement.
GTGTAAGTGGGTATGATAGATATGTTTTGACCCAATTAAGATTTTTGAACTTTTAACATCTGATAAGTTTTCCCGAAATAAATAACTAGTCAAAGGAGCTATACTCTTGTCCATGCGATAATCAGTCTTTGCAATCATCAATGCAGGTGGTTTTATTTTGCAAATTTAAAAAAAAACAGAGAAAGAGGTGAAGTCTGCCAATTTTAAGATTAGGGGGGTGGACCCAATGCCGACAGGCATTTTTATTTCTGCAATTTTTAGACAAATAATTTTTTACCAATGCAATTGCCTGTTTTTTAAAAAGTATATTGAGTATCAGAAAGACTATTTCTATTTAAAATTCACACGGACATGTGTTTTTGATACTCTGTGATGGACTCAATTTCATTAGACATTATTGTTGCGATACCTTTTTCTTTTGTTTGTCTGTGCTGTACGTCCATAATTAGGTTTTATTTGTAAGATGAAGTGTTTTTTAATTGTTGTGTCAGCTTTTGTGATTTTATGTTAATAAATGAGCTTGGACGATGACGGAAGAAGAGTGGCCTTGTACTTCAGTTTTGGAGACCTTCCAATATAGGACGTTTGCACAAGAAAAGAAATGACAGACCAAGGTCCAGCTCAACCAATCCACATGTACAATGAATTACAGGGTGGTACAACACACTCCCTGCACCCGTGACGTCGTCTGAAGGTGTGAGTCACAGTCAAAACTTTTCTAGAGAAGGCGGAAGGTGCACTCTTAGCAAAATCAGACACGTAAGCAGTAATTCCAAAAAGTACTTTCTTTTATTGAATCAGTCCTTAAAACCGGCCCACAGCCAACGCGTTTCGTTCACAATTGTGCCAAATGGGAAATTCATCCGGTCTGTACACAATCATAGACAAAACGTAACATTAAACAGGACATAACCAATCTACCGACACTACAAAATATTTTACAAAATGACCCACAAACTTCTACAAAGAAATTCTTTTTCACATAAATATTTATAAACATATATACATGACAATAAAAGTAAAAACCACATAGTTAACACACAACTATTTGTATAACACATTTAACATATTAAATATAAGTATATACATTTCCAGAACATAAAGTGACATATTTGTCAATGCATATACGGGAGAGAAAAAAACACTGAGAATAATAATGTGACAATATCCTAAAAGATTATTTTCCACATAAATATTTACAAACGTATATACATGACAATAGAAGTAGAAAACCACATAGTTAACCCAAAGCTATATGTATAGCACATTTAACACATTAGATATAGGTGTATACATTTCCAGAACATAAAGTGACATATTTATCAATGCATACAGGAGAGAAAAACAACACTAAGGATAATAACATAACCATATGCTAAGGGATAGTTGCGGGGAGGTAAGTTGGAAATAATTGCTTTTTGGAATTACTGCTTATGTGTCTGACTTTGCTACGAGTGCACCTGCCGCCTTCTCTTGAACCATATAGGATGATACACTTGTCAAATTTGGCCATAAACAAAGAGAATAAATGAATGTGTGAAGACCACTGTCTGTTAAGGTGAAAGTAATATAAATCGCTAATAATCCCCTAGAGGAAGACAATTAATAACCTGAGCCAAATGTACAGTATAGCTTGATGGATGAGTAGAGGTACTAAAAGTCAGTCGTAAAATTGGAGGTTCCCTGTATGGAGGCAGGGATTCAAATACTATATTTAGCCAACAGCTGGTGTAGCGTGATGAAATGAAGAAGCCAACGCCACTGCTTTAAAGAGAGCAACAGTAACAGGAGAAATCCAATGTAAAAATGCAAATAAGCCCTTACTTTGACAAAGTTACAACTGCTGTAATGTCCAAATGGGGAAATGGACTCTCTCAGCCACCGTGGCACAGCCATCAGGGAACTCAGGAAAACTGATTGTAAACAAAATGGCACCCCTCCAGACTTGTGCAGTATTTTAAGAAAGAAAAAATGCAAAAACTACGCATTCAAAGGTAGGAAAAAATCTGAAATGAAGGTGTCTACTTCTGATGAGAAAATCCATGAAGAAGGTGATAGAATATTCATTACGATTGCTCTGTCTCCAGAAAGATCGCCAGAGATCCTCAGAGAGTTGAAGACCGGTGGCCATCTTGTATAGTGCTCATGGCACGCTTCCTAAAACGGGATAACAATTTACAAAAATTAATACTTTATAGCCTACCAAGCACCCTTTTCAAGTGCAAGTATCTCAACAATTACTGAATGAATGTACACAAAAAAAAGCACACTCTCAGTTAACTTTTACTTTCATGCCACATTTAGTATAAGGGACCGTTTATGATTTGACAAAGGCATGGTGGTCTGTGTCCACAATATGTTTGCTGGTGCCGTCTGTAGCACTGCCAAGCATATTACACGTTTCCTGACGTCCTTACTTTTTATGGCGGTGACCCCGCCATTAAAGCAGTGGTAGTAAACAGTGCCCTACAATGCCCACTATTGCCTCGGGGCCATGTGAAACATGCAGGGGGCCCATGGTGTGTCCGCTGTGCGCATGCACTCTCTTTCCTACATGGCATGGACTCTACAGTCCATGAAGCTGGAATGGGCTTTGGCGCTCCCATTGCGGTGCCTTTTTAATAGGCACCGCCATGTGAGCGTCAAAGGACCACCCACCAGACCACAAGATAATTTGTATTCCAGCAGCCAGCCGGCTGGGAGGTTTTGTGGTGTGGGAGTGGGGTGGGGGTGTGACAGCCTGCTTCCACACCACCAAACACATAATCAATCCCTAAGTCTTTTCAGTGGTTTTAGCTGTAGGTGCTAAAATAGGAAAGCACGTCTTCATGACTCCCCTCTACTTTTTCCCTTGGCATGGAACTACACTAAAATTGGAATGCCAGACCTTCGTTGAATATGCTAAATGAGTTCGAACTCTGGTGCAGATCCAATTATGCAAACCTAAAAATGCATTTTCAAGCAAAAGTGAAACTGATCCATAACTACACAGAGGTGACTGTCACTGTGTAATATAGAGAGAGTTAAGGAAATTGAGAGTTAGCGTTGAGATTTTGTGTACAATAATTGCAAAATGCAATAACATTATGACTATTTAAAAGATACAATACATTGTACAAATCAATTCAACAACAGATAACAGTACACGAACACAATAAACAAAAATAGAGACCAATGCAAACATGCTCTTGAAATGAAGAACATTACAACACAACACAAATAATACCACAACAATACAAACAGTTCAACACTGTAAAAGCATGTCACAACATCACAGGTATGAAACAACAAACAATTGAACATCACACAACAAAAACAAAGCCACAAGAATATTATTTAACATCACAGCAACACCACACATGGGCACAAAATGCAAACAACACAACTCAATAACTAGCACTCAGAATCAAAATTTACTACAACCCCACATCACTCTAAAAGCACAACATAACATAACAACAAGCAAGCAAATTGCAATGCTACCAAAAAAACAACAAAGAACAAAACCCCTGCACATACACACAATAACACCATAACAACCAGCTGCAGCCCATATGTGTGTATTATTGCTTCGTATGATTTTGTTTTAGAAAGGGACTACTGTTCCTTTGAAATTGCTTGTACACAAGGTCCCTTTATGACTTCCTGGGTTCCCTTGTCTCTTTAAAATGCACTTTCTAGAAGTGGCATTTCTAAGCTATAATGACAACTCCCTCTTTGCCAAAGGAGAGGGTTTGTGATTGTGAATCGAATAATAGACAACATTTTGAAGCTGCTCCACTGTAAGGAGCTTGAAGTAATTTCAACCATTCCCCCATACCAACCTATAGGAAGAAAAAACCTCATAGGTAGTGAAACCACACATGGGTAATCTTCAATACCTAGGAAGGGAACACACCTGTGTACTAGCCATGCCTTTCACCTACCGCTTGCTGCACCCCTTAAGATTTACCCCAGGGGTGTTCTAGTCATAGTGAAAGGTCCCCTCAGGATTGGCCTGTGGTTTAGAAAGGCCAACCTGAGCATACATGCAATCGCGCACACACAGGCTTGCAATGGCAGGCTTTGCACATGTTTAAAAACATCAGGTACTCAACACTTCCTAGCATGTGTATGAAGGGCGCGTGCACTTTCATACTGCATTTATAGTGGAAAAGTGCCCAGAGATCTGAGGCCACTAAAAGAGAATCAGCAAAACCAATGAGAAAAAAGCAAAAAGTTTAGGGAAACACTACCTCAAGTGTGTCAGGTCTAGCAATGGTATTTTCATATTGTGTTGTGAGAGCCTTTCCCATCAAAATTGGTGCTGTGTCAAGTATAATATTTTCCAGCCAACCCACTTAGTCATTGCCATATTGCCTACCAGGAATTTTGAGCAAACATGGAGGTATAAATACTCCTAATTGTAGATTTATACAATTACAAGAAAGACTGCCCTTGGTCAGCGATCTGCTCTTCCGCCGTACTGTGCTCTGCCTGCAGTTCTCCCAGACAGGGTTCGAGACCTCCCCTTGCTGTGCCGGTATCACTCACCCTTTTTTTTTCCCCTGCACTGCGCCTGTACTGTAGCCTGATTTTAATCACTGTTTCCCCTGTTATTTTATTCCTTCTGTTTTGTGGTAATTTCTGCTTTTCTGTTTTTATTTCGTGTTCCTTGCTTGTGCCTGTGCTTGTGCCTGTGCCCTTCGTCTGCCATCATTTCCCACCGTAACCTCTCCCCCTGACTAGAGCCCGCTCCATCCTCCTCCCGCTGCCTGTCCCTCTCCCCTCCCCTACTTAATGGCCGAAAGCGCACCTAAAGAAAGCCGTCTGTGCCCGTCCGTGACCCGACTGCTGCCAGCGCCAGGAACCCTAGATCTCCGAGGCCCGCCGATATGACTCTGCCACCCTCCACGCACTCAACCCCAGAAGACACACCGACTGCCAACACAACCCACGGACAATTCTCCTGTTGAAACTGCTGGCGATCCTTCACCATCAACAGTGCCCCCATGACCGCCAAAGGTACCCTGGATGCACGCACTACCGAGGCCCTGACTTGCATCCTCCTCAACGTGCGCTCCCTACACAGACACGCTGTAGAGATCTGGGACCTGATCGACACCCTCTCTCCCAACGTTGCCTTCTTTGCGGAAACCTAGACCAACGCCAGAGCCGGCCCGACATTGCCACTGCCCTCCCTGCCTCCAACTCTCCACCTCCAGCACGAGCGACCCTCCCACCAACACAGAAAACCACTACTGCCAGACACAGACCAGCCCCTGGAGCACGCTATGCTGCACCCTCACCTAGACCCCCGGGACCTCGAAACCAGTCCGCAACTACATTGCTGACCTCATCAGACCCCACACGATCACCTCTATGGACTACATCCTTCTCAGAGACCTGAACTTCCACCGCAGCAACCCTGACTTCACCACCCTCCTTGACAACCTCTCCAACCTCAGATTGAAGCAGCTCGTCAACATCCCCACTCACAGAGCAGGACACACCCTCAACCCCATCTTCACAGGAGGGACAAACATCCACTTCAGCCACACCACGCAGCCCCCCTGGACGGACCACAACTGCATACATTTCACCTTCAATGCCAGGACTGCACCCAAGCCCTCCCTACGCCCCCACAATGAAAATGGGGCATGATCACAGAAGAACACCTAATCAACACCCTCCTCCTAGATCCCCCTGCTCCACGACCAACACCAACTCTGCATCAAAAGAACTTCACCGCTGGATCTCTAGCTGTGCTGACAAGCTCGCACCCCTCCGTCACCCCGCCAAACAACACCCCCCGAAGGTCGCCTGGTTCACCACCGAACTCCAAGAAGCCAAGTGCTCCTGCAGATGCCTCAAGAAAACCTGGTGAAACAGGAAAACCACAGAAGACATGAACAACCACAGGAGCTCCCTGAAGAAATACCACCGGTGCATAAGAGACAACAAGCGGACTTTCATCAAGAACAAAATCCACATCAATGCAACCAACACCAAAGAACTTTTCAACTTCATACAGCAATTCACCAAACCCCCCAGCGAAGCCACGGACATCACACCATGCCAGGAACTCTGCAACAAGCTCAGCTCCTACTTCCATCTGAAAATCAAGGCCCTCTACAAAAAATTTCAGCAAACAGATGCCGGACACCACTCCCTTCCCCACCGCCGACAACAAGCTGACTGTTGCTACCTAAAACCCATCACCGCAACTATGAAGAACACCCAATCAAGAGCCATCACGGACCCCTGCTCACCACATATCTACCACAGGGCCGCCACTGACATCACACTCAAACTAGGATGGACCGTCAATGCCTCCTTCAAATCCGGCACCTTCACAGATGACTGGAAGCGGGCAGAGGTCAAATCCCTCCTCAAGAAACCCATGGCCGACCCAACGGACCTGAAAAACTACCAGCCCATGTCTCTCCTCCCCCTCCCTGCCAAAGTCACTGAGAGACTCTTAAAAGCCCAGCTGACCGCCTTCATCGAAGAGAACTCCATCCTAGACTCCTCCCAGTCTAGATTCCGCAGCAACCACAGCCCTGAGACCGCCCTCCTCGCCGCCACTGATGACATCTGCATGCTACTCGACCAAGGACACACTGCGGCCCTCATTCTACTAGACCTCTCAGCAGCCTTCGACACCATCTCACATCGGTCTCTCGCAGCCAGACTTCACAACTTTGGGATACGAGGAACTGCCCACAACTGCAACCAATCCTTTATCTCTGGCAGAACCCAGAGGAACAGACTCCCTCCATTCCTCTCCGAACCCACAGAGATCAACTGCGGAGTATCTCAAGGATCATCGCTCAGCCCCACACTCTTCAACAGCTACATAGCACCCCTCGAAGCCATTCTCAGATGGCATGGACTCAGCATACTATCTTACGCCGATGACACCCAGCTCATCCTCTCCCTCATGAAGAACCCCAATGACACCAGAATCTGCATCCAGGAAGGAATGAAGAAAGTTGCAGCCTGAATGAAAGAGAGCTGCGTGTAGCTCATCTCTGAGAAGACTGAGGTCCTCATCCTCGGACCCTTCACCTCCGCCTGGGACAACACCTGGTGGCCCTCCACCCTTAATACTTCACCCACCCCTACAGACCACGCACAGGACCTCTGTATCATCCTTGACTCCTCCCTCACAATGACCCACCAGATCAACTCCGTCGCCTCCACCAGTTTCAACATCCTCCTCTTCCTCCGCAAGACCGTCAATTGGACACCCCCCCAAATGCAGAAGGACCGTCCCCACGCACTCAAAACCAGCAAACTGGACTACAGTAGCACCCTCTACTCCGGATTCAACAGAACTCTTCCACACAAGTTACACAAGCTCCAATCCATCCAGAACACCACAGCCAGACTCGTCCTCGGGACACCACGGCACAAGCACATGACCTAACACCTACAAGACCTCCACTGGCTCCCTGTCGAGAAAAGAGTAACCTTAAAACTTCTCACCCACACCTACAAATACCTCCACAACATCGGACCCAAATACCTCAACGAAAGAGTCTCCTTCCACGTACCCAAAAGGGACCTCCACTCTGCTGACTTTGCCCTGGCGGAGACCCCCTGCATCTGCAGAAACAGAACTGGCGGAACAGCCTTCTCCTACATTGCTGCCAAGACCTGGAACGAGCTCCCAGTTAACATTAGATGCTCTTGGTCCCTGCTCACCTTCAGGAAGAACCTTAAGACCTGGCTCTTTGACTGAACCAGATCGCCCCCCCCCCAGCACCTTGAGACGCTCAAGGGTGAGTAGCACACTTTATAAACCCCTGATTGATTGATTGATTGACTGCATGCAGCAGAATAGTTTTAATGTATTTATAGCATTAGTTTTATGTTATCTGTGCACATAATTTATTTAGTCCTACTCTTTTGTTTACATGTTGTGGTTTATGTAATTGCTTTTAGCTTAGCTGCTGACCTTTAGGGTTAACTTTCAAGGTTATGTGAATAGGCAATTACTTTGAACTGCATTGCTCTTAACACTGGCTTATAGTTATAACTGTTTTGTATTTACAATTGATTTAAGAGGCAATGGGCTGTTCTTTTGTAATATTAAGGCCCTGCTTATAAGCTGTGCATAAAATTCTGGAGAAATGCCACACCCTTGAAATATACAGTGGTGTATATATTGCATGATTCCAAGTTTTTACCGTACACTGCCATATCGGTATGTACCGGGTGGGTTGATCGCTGCATGTGCTAGATATCACATCACAGAAATAGGTATTCACAGTGCGTGAAATTTAGTTTATGCATAAAATGTTGCATCTGGAAAGTCCTGCACATGGGTTAAATCAAAAGAAGCAGCCATTTCATGAGGCAGCCACTGGAGTTGAGCCACCAGAAAGTACGCCTCCAAGGATGGGGCCCCTAATCCGTCCCAGCCCATGGACAGTTGTAGCTTTGTAAGGGCTACTATGGGCGCCGTTGCTCCATATGCGGGAACTGATAAAAGAGTCCAGCTCCCGAAAAAAGGATTGGGGAATGTGGAAAAGTAAATTTTGTCATGTTCTGTGTCCCTACGTGTCATCCATCATATGTTATGTGTGCATGATTAAATATGCATATGTACTCCCCATGTCCGATTAATGACGCAATTATAGTTGTGTCCACCTCTGGTATGTCATTTCCCAGTCCCCGTGAATACTACGAATATCAGGCTTATGTAAAGTAATGTTGCCACGTTTCTCAGTGTGCACGTTATTTCATTATAAAGTCCCCGTTTCCAGGCCTCAACAGGGCCCGGACATCAGATTCAGCTCCTGTCTCCTGAAGCCTCGCTGAGGAGCGATCCAGCCCCCACCTGTATCCTCGACCTTTCACTTACTTCCTGCCTCGCGGTGCCCGGTGCAGCTTGGCTCTGCCTCTGAGTCTGCCAAGACTATGTTATGATTCCAGTTATCAGTTTAGTCCTCCTTCTCTGCATTCCTAAGCTACTGAACTACATCAATAGTTTCCGTCATTGTCTAGCCTATGCGGCTCCATGTTAAGAGAAATATTGTATTTAATGGTCATTTAATATTCTTCATCACGCACTATATGTAGAATAAATGCATGCTCCAGTCTTAGAGTCAGTTAGCTTTTCCCCTCATGACTTCTAGTTTATATCAACATGTTCCCTAAACATTAGATACCAGATAGGGTTTAGGTACATGTCGCTCCGACCCTCCAGACTTTAGTCTCTGCTCCTAGCACAGAGTTCATAGCCCCCAGCTTCTCCTCGTAACACGTCATTGCCAGTTTGCGCGCACCACCAGGTTAGAGGTCCCGGCTCCTTAGGTAGCCCCCTCCTATGTTTCCGCCCATTCATGACATATTCTGTTACGTTTGCATCACATGTCTGAGTTACACCTTCTTTTTACTCTTATCTTTCGCGACTGCTACGCGTCACGCCTTCTGCTCCACCCACTGCTACGCCTACTGCAATGTAATGCTATGTGTTTGCGCTCTATATATATGTGCTCGTGTATTGTTATTAAAAGTTAGCGCGCTCATCCCAGATCCAGCCCCAGCAGCTGCTGGGCCCTGTCATCCTATTCCTATGCAGGTTGTCCTGTTCCTGTCCTTATGCTGTATTAAACCTGCAAAAACTCCTACTACCTCGAATCTTGACTCTTATTTATTGAGCTATCTGTTATGATATATGTCTAGTCAAAAATAGGGTATTATTTATTTATTTACCACATAATGGCGCCCGAATAGGGACTTGCCCTTTCCCCACGCGTCGGTGAAGCCACGCCGACCCCCTGACCCTCTGCAGTCGTGACGGAACTCTTCTGCGCAGTGGCAGATATTTCTGCTCAAGTATCCCTCAGGCCCACGGAGGAGACGGAGGAGGCGGTCCAGCATCCAGACGAGACGGTGGAGGAACGCGGCGAGTCCCGACCAGAGCCCAAGCCAAGAGTCCAAGGTCCGAGGTATCCGGAGGTCCACCCGTAACTGAAGTTCATCGTCATCGTCGTAGCAGTCCAGTCCAGTCCGAGGCCTTCCGTTCTTGCTGCCCGGTGAGTACCGTTACTGGGGTGGTATCTAGACAGGGTCAATTTAATTGACTCTGGTCTGTGGGTTGGTGGTACACAGTCCCACAAACGAAGTGTCCACTTCGGTGGATGCGGGTCCTGACGTGTCTCTTTAAGAGACCGGTAAGTTTCGTACTGTTTCAGCAGTGCATCTAGTTTCTGTTCTAGTCAGTTCTGTTCTCGAGAAATTTCAAGTATTTTCAGGTAGTATTCTGTTCGAGCTGTTATTTTAAATGTTTTTCATGTATTCTAATGTCGTGGTATGAATGGGAAATAAGTATCGTGTTCATTGTGTATTGTATTGTGTCTAGATTACAGTTCAGTCATGCCCATATTTTCCAAGTTACGTCAGTTAAAAACTAGAAAGGGTCTGCTGGAAGCAGCAGTTCCCGTCCCGCCCAGGGACAGTCCAGGTCACTTTATGTATCAGAAGCATGGCATAAGCGCCATATTGTATCTAGATTTATGGGTAGAGTATACAAAGCAGTTAGAAGAAAAGTATAGATGGCCCGTATCGGGTACATGGGATGCCGAATGCATCATGCGAGTAGAAGAAGCATTATGGAAAAAGAAAGCCAGACAATCACAGAAAGATGCCATCGAGTTATGGCGCAAAGAAGCTCATAAAAGAACCGAAAAAGAAATCAGAAAGTCAGAACTAAGTAGAGAATCCCAAGAACGAGCCCAAGAAAGAGAATTAATCGAGATAGGTGAACGAGTTAGAACTGAGCAATCAGACAGACAGAGGAATGCCCTCATTAAGGGTATGTATCCTCTTCTTGCCGAAGGCTTGCCAAAAGCGACCCCAGAGGCATCCAGTAATTTCCCGCCACCATTAGTTCCGACCAAGCTACGTCACAAACCGACCGCAGCTGATATTTTTATTTCGTCCTATTTGGACGACACAGTCCCTGAATATGCAAATCCTGTTCGCGCTCCGCCAGTCCCTGTAAATCAGGTAATTCCTGCTCCTCCAGACACCGGGGTGCCCTTAACAGCCCCCCCGGGTCAGCCCGCCTTACAAGTCCAGCCCACGTTACAATTACCGACCCTGCCAGGACGGAAAGCATCAGTTGATGATTCTAGTTTAGGGGCCGCAGGAGGAGGTCTTCCTCAAACCCCGCCGCCATACAAACGTTTATCAGCACTCGAATTACATGCTCAAGCATCACAGCGTACTCCTAAAAGTAATAAGTCTGTTGCAGAGATCAGGCAAACCCTTGGCGAATGTGTCTATGACCCAGTTCCAGGCGAGTTTAATATGGTTTTATATTCCGTACGCGTAAGGAGAGTGACCGAGTATCTAGTCACCCTGCCGAATATGAAAGAAGATCTAGACCGGATATATCGTTTCATCCGTACAGGGGATGACCCACAAAGTATTAGTGATGCCATGTCTCAAAGGAAAGCCGAGATTCAGCGCATGATATTAAAGTTCTTAATTAACTGTCTAATAAGAGAACAGGATTACCCGTCTAAAGACCCGGAAGAAATGAAAACTCTAACAAAGTGGAGTGATAATATAGCCGAAGGAAAGCACAATACCATTGGTGCCATGGAAAGTATGTACAAGAAAATCCGTAGAGAAATAATAAAGATACACGAACAACGTAAAGCAGCACAAGTAAGCGAGAAAGAAAGTATCTCTGATCCTGAAGAGGAAGACGACGAGAATACCGCCAGAATAGCGTATGTAGGAAAACCTAGATTTCCAGATCGCCATTTACGTCTAGAACCCAAGTCTATTTTCCATCATCCAGCACCAGAACAAGGTTCCCTAGAACAAGTGTTCCAAGCTACCGATCACATTCTGAAATCACGAATCGGTTATAGTGAGTTAAGTACTATGCATGAACAAGAAATAGTTCGGTCAGCAGTCCGATGGATTACTGATTCTACCACTTTTCCAGACGAAATAGTGGCACAAATGTTTCTGAAAATGCCCCCAGCCGAGCAGCGACTGGTGGGTATGTATATGATTCAGCACCTCATTACTCTGTATGAGGGTCAACATTCTGATCCAGGCCCGTTACATGATATCCTGAACGAGTTACTCCAGTACAAATGGAGAGGTCTAGGTACCGATTTAATTAGTGTCATTTTAGAACAGCGTCATAAATATAGAACATTCTTGAACCCGCATTTTGTTCATGTCTCACCCCCAGAAAGTAAATCATTCTACATAGACAGACAGAATCCGTTACGAGAAGTCCACCCAGTCAGAGGAGCGGGTGGCGAAATGCAGCGAGTGTTTGTATACACTCCGATCACAAAGATGGAACTCCTCGAAATGAAGAAATTAATTCCCTGTCATGATAAAGATCCAGCAGGGTTCCATAGAGAATTAAAAGACATGCTCCGTATGGGAGAATACACTTACCCAGATATCATTAAAATGTTAAAGGTTCTGTTGCCCGCAGGGGTGTATGAAAAGCTAAAGGAAAAAGAATGGGAGGTGGGAGAGAAAAAGATCGATTGGGCAGTTCTAGAAGCTGAAGACAAGTCACGTGTACCAGGTACTGGTCTTGGAGATAAATGTAAAGAATTACCAGAATTATTGATTCAAGTTTTACCCAGATTATTAACAACGAAAAAGGAAGACTGGGATGCAATCTCAGCCTGTAAACAGAAACAAGATGAAGATATTAGTGATTTTTATTCTAGGTTTGAAAAGTGCTTTAGTATCAACAGTGGCCTCAAGACAAGTAGTGAGTCATATCCTCACCTTTTCGTTACTAAATTAGTCGAGAATCCAAGCCCACAAGTTAAAAACCGAGTTTTGAAAGTCGAAAGCACCTGGCAAGCTAATACTCCGTCCCAGATGCTCCAGATGCTCCAGTATCACCAGAATAGAATCAGGGAAGAGCAAGAACACGAGAGAAAACGTATGAAAGACACGAAAATGAAAGTACTAGTTGCACAATCTGTTCCTCAAGACAGTCAGAAGAGGGGTCCGAATCAAGCCAGTCATCCTGCAGCTCCCGTTAAAGGGAACTGCAATTATTGTAAACAACCAGGTCATTTCATAAATGAGTGTACGGTTCTGAAACATAACATAGCTACTGGTAAGACTAAAGAAAGACCACGTCCGCCTAGACAAGAGCAAGTTTCACAGATTCCTCAGTCACAGAATGCACCACAGACAGTTACAGTACCGCAGCCTATTGCTGCAACACAGCATGTTACATCGCAGATGTACCAGTATGCACAGTCTGAGTATCCAGAGTACCAGCCATATTCATGAAACAGCCTAGAGAGGGAGGTAGGCTTGCCTCTCATCGAGATACCTGTAGATCAAGAAGGTCCCTATGTTCACAGTCAAGTATTAGGGAAAGACAGAAAGTTTTTGATTGATACAGGGGCAAGTAGGACCACAATTAGTCATGCCGAAGTTCCAGGGGCTCCGCTCTCAGGCTCAAGAAATGTTTCCCTTGGATTTTCAGGAAAGCCTATCGTTAATGAGATTTCAAAGCCAGTTACTCTAGAAGTAGGTCCATTGTCCCGCACTACTGATCTGTTACTTACTAAGTCATGTCCAGAAAATCTATTAGGCATTAAAACACTGAAAGAGTTAGGTGCAGTTATATGTTGTTCCCCGGAGGGAATACGTCTGTTCCTACGTGACTTTAAGGGTCACTATGTATTACGAGATTTTGATTCCAGACTGTCTAAAGTTCCGCAGCATTTATGGGCGCAAGGTCCAACTGATGTAGGTTACATGCAAATCACACCCCATCGTGTGACTCTCAAACCAGGTGTAGTGTTACCACGAATCAGGCAGTATAGATTGCCACCTGAGGCTGTAGCAGCCTTATCCAAAATTATTGACGAGCTCATGGCTCAAGGAGTGGTTGTAGAAACTGACTCCAACGTATGTAACTCTCCGATCATTCCAGTCATGAAACGTACTGATCCAAATGCACCCCCAGTATATCGATTAGTGATTGATTTACGGGAACTTAATAAATGTATTATTCCGCAGTACCCAGTTGTCCCAGATATCTCTTCCCTATTGACAGCCATTGATTCCGAAGCCATGTTCTTTACAGTAATCGACCTCAAGAACGCATTTTTTAGTGTTCCCATCCATCCAGACAGCCAGTTTCTTTTCGGATTCTGTTTAAATGGAAGGAGCTATATGTTTACACGAGCTCCTCAAGGTTTCACAGAAAGTCCTAGTATTTACAGTCAAGCACTTAAGAGACAACTAGACAATATTCACATGCCAACTGACACTGCCCTGCTCCAGTATGTCGATGATCTACTGATCACAGCCCGTTCTGAACGTGACTGCGAGCGTGCGTCACTTACAGTCTTGTATTTCCTAGCCGAGATGGGGCACAAGGTATCCCCTTCGAAGCTTCAATTCTGTGTCCAGCAAGTGGTCTACTTAGGACACTTACTGTCCAAGAGGGGTAGGCAGTTGACACCAGACCGTATCCAGTTAATAGCGAGTCTTCCTCAGCCCAGGACCCAGAAGGAGGTACGTGCCTTTATCGGCCTTACTTCTTATTGCAGACAATGGATCCCTCAGTATGCATTTCTAGCCAAGCCACTGATACAGTTAACGACACAGGAGGCAGCCGTATCGACTGTCCTCCCTTGGACATCTGAACATACACTTAGTTTCAATGAGTTAAAGAAAGCTTTATGTCAAGCTCCAGTTCTAGCCACACCGAACTACAGTAAGCCTTTTACACTTTTCGTCACAGAACGTGAAGGTACAGCATTATCTGTTCTCACACAAGACCAAGCAGGACAATACAAGCCTTGTGCTTATTTTTCGAGCACACTAGATCCTGTAGCCCAGGCTCTGCCTGCGTGCCTCAAGTCAGTTGCAGCCACAGCACTAGCTATCAGACAAAGTGATTCCATAGTTTTAGGACATACCTTGACAGTACAAGTCCCACACTCCGTGGAAGTTCTTTTAAACCGAACACAAACACAGCACTTGACAATTGCACGTTTAACAGGTTATGAATTGACACTGTTTCAGCCACACATAGAAATTAGACGCTGCAACATCCTGAATCCTGCTACACTGTTACCATCAGTTAATTCAAATCCAGCCACACATGATTGCGTGGAAGTAGTTAACATTACGACAAAGCCAAGACAAGATCTGACAGATATTCCATTACCAGACCCTGACCTGACACTTTATGTGGATGGTTCATGTATGAGGACTAGTACAGAAGAACTAGTAGCCGCGTATGCAGTGACTACTGACACCAAAGTTATTGAGACACACCGTATTGATACCCTGTCCGCTCAAGCAGCGGAGCTAGTTGCTCTGACACAAGCCTGTATACACGCCAAGAACCTGAAAGTTAATGTTTACACAGATTCACGTTACACATTTGGAGTTGTACACGACTTTGGAGTGCTCTGGCAGGAGAGAGGTTTCATGACTTCTCATGGAACCAAGATTCAGCATGGTCTCCTTATTCAAGCTCTGTTAGATGCCATACACTTACCGACATCTATCGCTATCATGAAATGCAAAGCACATACGAAAGTCACTGACATTATTTCTCAAGGTAATGATCTAGCAGATCGCACAGCCAAGCTTACAGCACAGACTCTAGACAGTCCAGTTAACATGACACATACTCCAGATCTGACTACATGTATGACAGTTAAGGACCCTACTCAAGATGTCATAGATATCCAATTACATGCTACTCCCGATGAAATCAAGAAATGGTCTGAACAAGGAGGGGTCCAGACAGATCAAGGATGGTTAACAAAGGGTAGGACCGCATGGTTTCTCCCCGACTCTATGGTTCAAGTCATCATTAATACCGCACATAGTCCAGCACATCTAGGAGAAAAAGCAATGTTAGACAGTATCCAGAACATTTGGTTCAACAAGCATTTACGAGCTGCAGCCAAGCAGAAAGTCCGTACCTGTATGATATGCTGTCAGTTTAATCCAGGTAAAAGTGTCCCGGTGGAACAAGGTGGTTTCCAGCCCCCTGACCACCCTTTTGAGGTCCTCCAGATGGATTATATTCAGATGGAGCGATGTCGAGGTTTCAAGTATGTCCTTGTAGTTGTATGCGCTTTGTCCAGATGGACAGAAGCATATCCAGTCCCAGATTACACAGCCGCGACCACTGCCAAACAGTTGGTTCGTGAGTTTTTCCCTCGATATGGACTCCCTAGAGTCGTATATTCTGATAACGGTCAGCCATTCTCATCTGAGTTGATGAAGCACGTTTCCCTGTTGTTAGGGTACCAGTGGAAGTTTCATTGTGTACGCCATCCTGAAGCAGCCGGTCTAGTCGAGAGACATAATCAGACTCTGAAAATCCGAATTGCCAAAATATGTAAAGATAAGGGTGTGGACTGGCTAGTAGCTCTGCCAGTTGCTTTGTTTTATATGCGCATGGTCGCACATTCCAGATCAGGTCTGTCCCCGTATGAGGTCGTATTCGGCCGCCCCCCTAACATGTGGGGTACTCCTAGACCCCGAAGTATTACTGATGTTTCATGTAATATGCTGACAGATTACCTAGCTTCCTTGATGTCTGCCCTCAACTCATGTCGTTCACAGGTTGCCGCCGCATTTCCAGACAATACCGAGGTGGCACCGCATGAAATCGTTCCAGGTTCGATGGTGCTCGTACGTAACTTTGACAGATCAAGTCCGCTGGAGCCACGTTGGAAGGAGCCCCGTCAGGTCCTCCTCACCACCCGTACAGCTGTGAAATTGGAAGGACGCCGCGGCTGGGTGCACCTTTCGCACGTCAAGAAATTCTACGGATTGAAACCGGTCTCTAAGAACATTTCCCAGGATATCAAGACTTGTCAAAACATTGTTCCTAAGGACTGTCCCGCAAATGACATTGACACAACCCCTCCCCTGTTAGAGAAAACTCCGCAGCAGGAGTATAAGCAAAAGCTAAGGTCTAGTAAAATAAGTCAGTCAGTTTGATTGTATAAGTCCTCCCCTAGGTGAAACGGTTAGACTGTTTCTGACATGTATAAAATAGACCCCCATAGTGAGAGAGTCAGTCAAAACTCAAACCGATGTATCGTTTTTCTAAGTTTCATATTATTCATCAGCATAATGATTTCCTGCACTAGTTACGCATTTTTCCTGTGTTTCCCAGTTCCTCATGTAAATAAGCATTCTAATGTTACAGTAGAGCACACGTTTAGTGATCTGCCTCCTCACGAATATTCATACCGCCTCGCTATGCGTAATAACTCATTTATCCGCATGTTACATTATTCACACCAGACCAGCAATGCCACTAATTGTTGGGTGTGTGGTCGACTCCCCCCTTTCCAGACGTCAAAGGGAGTTCTGCCACTCTTTCCTTATCCTTTCTCAAATAATGGTTCGTGTGGAGCATGGTCCACGTTAACGTCATCCTTAACAGATATGTCTTTTCTTAACAGCACATGTTTCCCAGACAAGCAAGGTTTCCCACACAGAACAGGTTTAGATCTAGAAAATGAAGTGTATAATTTAGGTAACTATTCTTCGAATTTCATGGTCCTGAATGTTCAGTCTGATACTACTCCAGACTCACCTGCTATTTCAGTATTACCAGTCAAAGGCGAATTATGTGTCCGTAATTATGGTTCTGTACACGTAGGACATAGTGATTGTACTACTATTATCCAGTATAGTGACAGTGGGAAATCTATTTTTAAAGCTTCACGTCATTCTTATTTTGTTTGTGGTCAAACTGCATATGCTCGTCTGCCCCTCGATTGGGAGGGAACCTGTTACATTGCCTTCCTACTGCCACCTGTTTTTCTAGCCCCACCTGACTACCATAGGAATTCCTTCCTAGTACATACTAGACACAAGAGAAACCTCCCGATTGTCGATTATACTGAAACTGCTGCAGAGCAATTCATTGATATCGATAAAGGTGTGTTCCCTTATTTAGGTACAGTTGTAAACAGTAAGCTAATCCGTAGGTTAACAAGAACCCTTGAAGCAGTAGTAGATGAGACTGCCTCCGCTCTAGGTAACTTAACCGAAGAGCAATCCTTTATGAGAATTGTTGTGCTCCAGAATCGTCTCGTCCTTGACGTCATACTGGCCGATAGGGGCGGGGCCTGTAGAGTCATCGGATCTAGTTGCTGCATTTTCATTCCAAATAACGCGCCGTCTGTTTATTCAGCTATAACCAGACTCCATAAAATTGCCCATCTGTTACACCAAGATCCAGGCACCTGGACATGGTCCGGTTGGTTCTGGAATATAATTTCCGCCTGGGGATGGAAAGTCCTGTCCTTTCTAGGTATCGCAGTAGCGATCATATTCAGCTGCTGCCTCTGTATACAATGTGGCCCTGCGATTTGCGGCATGTGTGCTACCTCTTGTATTCCTAGTCCCAAGCCCCGTTCTAAATCCCGTTCCAAGACAATTCGAGATGAACAAATGGTACTGTATGAAATGATAGACGGTATCATGAATATTGATGTTTCCTGATGGAAACGTAGTGACAAGGAGGGAATGTGGAAAAGTAAATTTTGTCATGTTCTGTGTCCCTACGTGTCATCCATCATATGTTATGTGTGCATGATTAAATATGCATATGTACTCCCCATGTCCGATTAATGACGCAATTATAGTTGTGTCCACCTCTGGTATGTCATTTCCCAGTCCCCGTGAATACTACGAATATCAGGCTTATGTAAAGTAATGTTGCCACGTTTCTCAGTGTGCACGTTATTTCATTATAAAGTCCCCGTTTCCAGGCCTCAACAGGGCCCGGACATCAGATTCAGCTCCTATCTCCTGAAGCCTCGCTGAGGAGCGATCCAGCCCCCACCTGTATCCTCGACCTTTCACTTACTTCCTGCCTCGCGGTGCCCGGTGCAGCTTGGCTCTGCCTCTGAGTCTGCCAAGACTATGTTATGATTCCAGTTATCAGTTTAGTCCTCCTTCTCTGCATTCCTAAGCTACTGAACTACATCAATAGTTTCCGTCATTGTCTAGCCTATGCGGCTCCATGTTAAGAGAAATATTGTATTTAATGGTCATTTAATATTCTTCATCACGCACTATATGTAGAATAAATGCATGCTCCAGTCTTAGAGTCAGTTAGCTTTTCCCCTCATGACTTCTAGTTTATATCAACATGTTCCCTAAACATTAGATACCAGATAGGGTTTAGGTACATGTCGCTCCGACCCTCCAGACTTTAGTCTCTGCTCCTAGCACAGAGTTCATAGCCCCCAGCTTCTCCTCGTAACACGTCATTGCCAGTTTGCGCGCACCACCAGGTTAGAGGTCCCGGCTCCTTAGGTAGCCCCCTCCTATGTTTCCGCCCATTCATGACATATTCTGTTACGTTTGCATCACATGTCTGAGTTACACCTTCTTTTTACTCTTATCTTTCGCGACTGCTACGCGTCACGCCTTCTGCTCCACCCACTGCTACGCCTACTGCAATGTAATGCTATGTGTTTGCGCTATGTATATATGCTCGTGTATTGTTATTAAAAGTTAGCGCGCTCATCCCAGATCCAGCCCCAGCAGCTGCTGGGCCCTGTCATCCTATTCCTATGCAGGTTGTCCTGTTCCTGTCCTTATGCTGTATTAAACCTGCAAAAACTCCTACTACCTCGAATCTTGACTCTTATTTATTGAGCTATCTGTTATGATATATGTCTAGTCAAAAATAGGGTATTATTTATTTATTTACCACAGGGGGATGACTGGAATGTTGGAGAAGTGATATAGTGGTGAGGGCATCATAATCATCTTTGATATGGCTATTCTACTTATTGGGGCTAGTGGTATGGTCTTCCAGAATCCCACTGAGCTTTGTATGTCCATCTGTGCCCGATGGTGATTCCCCTCATATAGGTTATCTGGAGTATGATAAAGTCGGTATTAACAAAGAAGAGAGTGAGAGATTCTTCACAGCTGTGAACGGAGGGTACTCCTAGTCCCCGGGACTTCTATAGAGTATTAACAAAAAAGGAGTATCACCAAAAGGACCTAAAGAGGTACTAAATGGGATGTCAGAAGAGAAAAACAAAATGATATTTCCCTTTTGTTAAAAACCCCTCACTCACCAACCTGGTTGATGACATGCTTCATCATTGGGGTACACCCAGATTGCCGAGTGCTATCCGGGTGTGCTGCGACACCTGACTACAGTGGAGCTGTTTTTTTGTGTGAGGTGTAAAAAAAGGGGTGTTAAAAATTGTCCTGGTACGACTTGTAGAAAAAAGCTTTAATCAGAAGCTACTGGAAAATATTAAAAACAGTGTGTGGATACTGATAGGGTATAATGACCAAGAGTATCTATGTGATTGTTATATAAAAAGGGTCTACATGTTTCAACCTGTAAGTGGTAATCCCAGGTTTTTGTCAGGACCAGTGAGGAAAATGGGTGGTATACACACACTAACGTGTACCCAATCCTAGATTCCTATAGACCGTACTGCAAAAATCTGCAGCAGGCACCCTCAAAAACCTAAAATGGCGAGGAAAAAAGAGAAACCTGTGGGAGGAAAATGAAGACAGTCACAAACAAATAGTATACATGCCTGTAACGTAGTGTAGGTTCTCATAAATCTGCATGCTTCATGCGAATCCCATTTATAATTAATTAGAAACAAATATCGTGCCAGGGACGTGGATACTAGCGTGAACAAGTGCGTGTATCTCGTGTTGCAGTGCTTGCTGGCCGAATATCGTTGTCTAGTGGTGCTAAAATATAGCCATCAACACAAGCTCACGCAGTCACACTGCTCAATACTAGTGTGCGTGGTGGCTAGGAAATAACATTACATAGTGTCACTCGCACACAGAAAACTATTCGGTTTGCAAACTCCGCTTGCGGAGTTTGCAAAGTTTTCCACACTCCGCATTATGTGGAGCTCGTGGAGTTCCGAAAAACTACGCTTCGCTTTGCGTAGCAGAGTTTTTTTCCTCGTTTGAGTTCTTCAATGTCAAGTTGACAAGCACAAGTGATGAAAATCCACCTCCCGACAAGATTTTTCCTTGTTTGTGATCACCAACATCAAGTAGGCGAGCGTGGAAACTCAACCTCCCGGCGAGATTTCTCAATGCAGGCGGTCAGATTTCTCATTGAGAGTGGTCACATATGCGCACGTACACTCGCGTTGAGAAACCATCTGTTCACGTTGAGAAAGCTGCAGCTCGAGTAAAAATCTATTTGAGTGGCTGAAAGGAAGCAGTGGCCACTTGCCCTGTGCATGGTACTTTTCGCAATGATTGCACAGTGTGGACAAGCACCTGGCACTGAAAATCTCCGCAAACAGCATTTATCTAACGCACTCCGCTGCTGACAGAGCTTTGCGTAGTGCGGCAGAGGTTTGTTTGCATAGCCGAACTCCGCAAACTCTGACAAGTTGCTGATCGCAAGCATGGAAAATAAACCTCCTGGCGAGATTCTCAACACAGGGAGGTCAGGTTTCTCAATGCGAGTGGTCGCGTATGCTCGCGACCGCTCGCGATGAGAAACTACCAGTTTGCGTTGAGAAACCTGCCGCTCGAGTACAAATCTACTTGAGTGACAGAAAACAAACGCTTGCACTGTGCAAGATGCCGTTGGTGCAGTGCGGACAGGCATCCGGCACAGTGTAATCAGTGCGAACAGCATTTTCCCTACCGCACTATGCAGTTTGCGTAGCTACACGTAGCTTGCGTAGTGTTAAGTGCACTTCACATAGCTACGCGTAGCACTACTACTCAAACTACGCCCAGGGTTAACTAATGTGTTGTGGTGTCAAATCCAAAGAGCGTGCCATATGCACCGGCCCCTTAGAAAATCTCTTTGCCCAGTGGGGTCTCTTATACTTTAGGCTTGCTTGGTGTAGTGTTCTGAGTAGTTCTGTGTGTCCATACATGGAGCGAAGGGTGTTTCATAGTGTAAATAGGTACTTTTCCAAATCTATTACATTTGTCCTTCAGTTGAGTGTGCCTGAGGTTTGGAGAGTCACTTGCGGTGGGGTCTCGGAATCCTCTCTGGATGTGCTGGCATCACTTGCTTCATCCTCTGTTGTGAAGATGGGGTGTCATCCCTCAATGTCTGAAAATTCCAAGGCGGACTAGCTCTGCGGCCACCTGCAGGGCTTTCTTGCGTTCCGCTATGATTTTTTCAGATTAAGGGGACTTGCGGTCACTCCTCGTGGGTGTGATGTGGATTACTGGCAGGATTTCTTCCCTCGTTGTCGATTGTTCCACTGTCCATGGTTGTAGCACAACTCATCCCTTTGTGCTTTGCCTTGTTTTCAAAGTTCCTGCCAGTCGTGCACATCCTTTGGGTCTGTGAAGAATGTGGGGCTCCGTCATATATTGTATTGAGCTTCGCTGGAAAAAGTAGGGAGTATTGTATTCCCTCCTGGTGGAGGTTTTATTTTGAGGTATGATGTTCGTTGCACCACCCTGGAATAATCTGGGAATATCATTAATTGCATGTCTTCCATTTGAAGGTCCGCTCTGTCTAGAGGCCTGCAGCACTGTGTCTTTGTCCCGGAAGTGAAGGAACTTTGCAAGCAGTGGTCGTGGCGGTGATCGTGGAGGTGGATGCCTCGCCGGGACCCGATGAGCTCATTCCACGGATAAGAAGACAGTTACTTCTGCCTGCAGGTGTGAATGATTTGAGCCATGTCTCTATGAAACTGAATGGGTCCAACCCTTCCACTCATTCCAGTAGATTGATTACTCGAATGTTACTCTTCCAGGACCGTCCTTCTAGGTCTTCTGTTGATCCTTCGAGAAACATGACTCACTTTTGAAGTTTCCTTAGGGTCTCCTGGTGTGCTTTGGCCATAGGTTGGAGGACGGTAAGTGTTTTTTCCCCATCTGCCACCTTGTCTGCAAACTTACGGTGGTTGTCCCATAGTAGATAAAGATCTGTAGAAAAGGCACTGAATTTTTCCTCCACAGTGATGCGGGAATGTTCAATTGCAACGAGCACCTTATCAAGTTTTGTCTGACATGGAGAGCATGGACATCGCCCCCTCGTCAGCTGATTGATTTCTGGTGGACGGGGAGGGATTTCGCTTTGTTGTCAGCATCTGTCGCCCCACATGTGTGTGCGGCCTTCCCATTATGTATTGATTGAGGGGCAGGGCCTCCTTCTGCGCTCTAGTTTGGTTTCCTTATGCAGTTCCAGTGCAGCGCCTCTGGTAAGTATTCGTATTACTGGTCCCCCCTGTGGTTTGGTTCTTGGCCCTGGGATTGTTGGGTCTTTTCCTGATTTGGTGTCCTATTTTTGTTGCTCTTCTGGGTAGATAGTACTAATCTCTGTTTGCTCTATAGTAGGAGGGGTGCATGATCACTGATCAGGTCGCTAGGGATACTGATCGCCACAATGATTCAATTTCTCTGCCCTTGTAATCTAGCACCCCGGGGCCTGGTGACAAGCGGTGCCTGTTGGTCTCTAGGTTCTTCTCCCCCACTCGATGTCCTTCCTGTTTATGGCTGTCTCTTGTGCTTTTAGTGTGTTCCTCCCGGTGGGGGGCCTAGTCATGAGCACCTGGTGGTGTGTGCGCGTTCAGGCCCCTGGCTCCATGGCTTTCAGTCATCCTGTGTTGGATTATCATGGGCGCAGCCGCTGGGTCCTCGCCGCATCTTGCGTCTGCTGGGGTAACGCTTGCTTTGCCTCAGTGCTCTCACTGTATTTGCATCTCGCTGCTTGTTAGTCGCAGTTCATAGTGCTGTCTCAGAAGCTGCTTACATGTCTCCTCCTATCCAGCCTGTGGTGTCAGCTCCCAGCTGCGGTCGATCTTCCTGCTGTTACAGGGCCACTATATGAGTCCTCTCTTCGTGGCCTGTGGCGTGGCTATGCAGCAGGTCATCTCTAGTTGTCTCCATAGCCCCTTAGCTGCCATTGGCGTCAGGGCGCTGGCAGGTTAGGTGTGGCCGGGATCCGTGTTGGGATATCACTTCACCCCTGGGACCTCTCAGCGGTGGTTGCAGTTGTTTTAGGCCGCTCCGCCGGTATCTGCAGTGTGTGCACTCTTTTCTTGGTGGTATAGCAGGCCCCACGGGTGCGGATTACTGCCGATGGTCGGTCCGCGACACAGATCTCTACGCAAACATGACTGCCATCTTGGCTTGCTTGGCCAAGGTCCAAAAGTATTTTCAGACCTATTGTTGACTACACAACTCACTTTAGTCCACAGATGTTTTCTGTTTGGAAAATACCACCTGGTCGTGGCTGGTGATATTTTTCTGTACTAATTTCTGATTGATATTACCGTTCCACCTCACTCGTGATTAGGTTTTAATTACAGCATGAGTAAATATGAATTGCATATTTTACTACATAATGCAAACATCGCATACTGTAAATTAAATAAATGATACATGCTCCTTAAATTATTTCCGAACATAGTAATTAACTCATGTTATATATAACTTGTAATTGTGCGTACTTTTTAACATGTGTGTAACTATTTTACCAAAACATGTGCTGGCCCCACTGAAATGTACTTGGGCAAGACACCTCTATCTGAGGGCTAGCATCAGGGATTCTTGTGGCTTATAACATGCAAAAATATATGACGAGAAGCTTAAATTCATACTCTGGATGTCTGTTTGTTCTTGAGCCTGCTTCACTGTGCATAGAGTGTATGGAGATTTTTAGAATATAATGGTGCACCTAGAAGTGTGCTGTGCCCTGCATTGCAGGCTCAGATATGTGTATGCTTTGGGGGCATGCAGTTTTACAAATATAGAAACCCTTATGGTATGCTATTCCAGAACAAAAAGGATGGCCATTTAGTTACAATCAAAATGAATTTCTGCAGAAAATCAATGTCCAATTATGAGAATGATCATAAGCTTGGACAGTAGTCTGCACAGGCTGAAGCCGTGACATTGACTGCCTTTTACTATTCTGTTTTAAACCTCACAAATTGAAAAAGGGTAAACACTTCCTCTCCCTTATAATGAGGAGGGAGAAGAGGAGCTTGAATATGGTGAAGACTGAATATGGCAAAGAAACATAAACACACCTTGATTAAAGATCAACTCAAGAGAACTTGTTTCACATTTCTTTATTTGAGTTTAGCAGGGAATACCATAAAATTAACTTGATACCCAGGTCAATACAATGCAGCGGCATCACGCAGGAGCAAGTAAACACATGGGCACACATACTACACATGAAGGACACAGCACCGCAGCAATACATGGGCCCGTATCATCCGATGACAAGAAGGCAAAACGAGGACAAGATGAGGATGAGGGAATCCCGCAGGGGAAGGGTGGAGTAAGAGGGGCAGGGATGAGAGGCGAGGTAGTAGAAAAGAAGAGCAAGAGAGAGAAGAGAGAGGAAGTAGAGTAGTTAGGTGAGGGAAAAGAGAGGAGGAAAGAGGGGAAAATATGATGGGGTAGATGGGTGGAATGGGAAGGGAGAGGGAGAGGAGGGATCATAAGTCAGTGAAATTGCTCTTCCTCCTTCGCAGCTCCACCATTAAGTGAAGCCTTCACCCGAGCCCCTGCACTTCCAAGTGTTGGTGTTCAAGGCCCTCCTCCACCGGTAGGTTTTACCTGTGGCTCATCTCTTTTTTTATTTTTTTTTCATTTATGATTTTCACGGTGCAGCATAAAATACATACAGACGATAATGCAAAATAAGGGCAATGTGGATGAATAAAATAAAAGTATAATACCATCAAAAATAAGAACAACAAAAATGGCCGTAGAATACATACATAGATGGGTAGATTCCACCTGCTTCAGCATAGTTACAGTAATAGTACATCATATTCATTAATAATGTCAGCAGTTATACAGCTTCCTTATCAGAGGCATCAATAGAGACAATAGAACCTAAATAAATCAACAGGGGTTCCCAAATATCATTTGGCCGAGAGGTCATAGGTAGCTCTTCCACATATAACACCAAATTCTCCCTACAGTATGTCAAGTCCTTAAGCCATTGTGCCTCGGTGGGGCTCCGTTTACTGTCCCATACCATCGCCACTCACCTCTTTGCAATGAGCAATGGCACTCTAGCTCGTTTGCCTGTAGCGCCTTTCAAAAAGGGGAGCAGACCTAATAAACACATGTGGGTCAAACAAATCAAAGTAACACCAATAATTTTCGATAATGTAGTGGTCACTGTTAAACTCAAATAAAGAAATGTGTAACAAGTTCTCTTGAGTTGGTCTTTAATCAAATTCCTCACCTTGTTGCAGGACCAGGCCAGGTGCCAAAAATCAGCTCCAAGAGTACTGCTTCGGGTACACACATCAGACTACCTGAGACCATATCTAAAAAGCAGGTGAGGTGTATGGTAGGTCTGGTGGAAGAATTTGAAATGTATAATGCGGAGGTTCCCATTGGATGTGAGGGCAACAGTTAATGCACAGCAATGTTCCCAATCTTAATGGGTGAGCAGCGGGTCTAAATTCTTATTCCTTTTATTCAGACTCTTGTCCTCGGGGAGTGTCCTATCCACCCTGGCGGCCCTATATAATTTATTGACAAGCTTCTGCCTAGTGGGGCTAGTTAATAAGGTGTGTAAAGCCATGGACGAAGGAGGTTCCGCAGGAAATGTTGAAAGGGAACCAGTGATGCCCCTCTCAATCAATACAACAAAAAAGTAAACAGAAGGGTGTTATGTTGCATATATTCCATATCTGCAGAAGTAAAAAATGAGCCATTAGGGAATAAATCCTGCATTTTCTCAATGCCCGCCTGAGCCAAAACACGCATGCGTCCCGCTTCATGTGTCACTGAGATGTCCGCATGACAAGCAACGGGGAGCAATGGTGAATATAAGGGTAATTTCCCAGCTAGGCGACCCAGTGCCTGCCATGCCGCAATCGAGTTGACAGTATTGATGTTGTCACGGGGGTAAGGCGACGGCTGTGTGTAAGGATTGAGTTCAGCAGAATGGGGTGCACATCTTAGTGCTCCACCGCCACATGAGGGATAAAGTTGTGATATGCAAACCAAAAATGTGCATAGTGTGCCTATGCACATAAATAGTAAAGCTAGAGATGAGGCGCGTTAAAGCCCCCATGTTTATAATCAAGAAGAAGAGTCTGCCAGCTCAATCAAGCCTGCTTCCCACCGCAGATCAATGGAAGGAGCAATGACTGTAGTGTTTTAAAAATTTGTTGAGCGAGGAGAATAGGCACGTTATTGAAAAGATATAAGAATTTTGACAGTACCACCATTTTTATAAGTGCAATGCGGTCCGCAAGAGAGAGTTGAAGGCGAATCCATTTGTCAATCTGACACTCCAGCCATGTTATAGCCATGCCATAATTCTCCCGAAAGACTATATCAGGATCACGGTGCACCCACATTCCTAAATACTTAACCGACTGACACCCATACAAGGGGGAAGTCTAACTCATGCAGATTTGTACATATGGTCAAAGGCATTACCACCGATTTGGTCCAGTTTATAGATAGCCCGGAGAAACGTGCAAATCGGATATATTCGCACAGAATTGGTGCTAGATGAGTGCGGGGTTCATGGATGAAAAGCAGCATGTCGTCTGCATAAAGCGAAATGATAAGGGGGCGTTGATGCAGATTTATAGCTGCTTGTTTGTGACATTGCCAATTAAGACAGGCCAGGGGTTCCAACGCCAGGGCAAACAGCAGCGGCGACAGTGGGCACCCCTGCCGAGTGCCTCTAGTGATAGTAATCGGGTCCGAGGCGTGACTACCTGCCCTAAACCACGCCGTGGGTCGTGTATTCAGTCATTTAACCCATTTTTAAAAAAGGAGGAGAAGCCTGGCTCAAGCAGTGTTTAATTTTTTGGGCTAATTGGTGTCCAGGCTGTCCTCCCTCTCCATACGAGCGAGCCACATAGCGCTTGGATATATATCGCATTTCTTCCTCTGCCAGTTTTGCATGTTCAAGCATGGCTACTTTAAGAGATGCCAGTGTCAACTTATTGGGCGGCATTCGTAATCGCACTCAAGTCCAGTTAGCATAGCTTCTACCTTGGAAATCTGGCCCGAATATTTTTTAATATACCGGCTGTTGTACTGATACATGTGCCCTGAATAGTGGCCTTAAAACCCTCCCACAGTACTCTGGCACTATCTACCATCCCCGTATTGTCAGCAAAGTATTGTGTAATAGCTTCACGGATGGTTTCTTTGTAGAGAGGATCTAACAGTGACTCAGAGTGAAAGCGCCAAGTGAAGGACCTTGTGGTTCTCGTAGGAATGCATGAAGTGAGTTGGACAGGGCAGTGATCAGAGAGAGTGTGCAGCAGATTTTCTACCTGTTACCCAGCCCGCCACCCTGTCACCCACCAGCCAGTAGTCAAGGCGGGATCAGCTGCCATGTATTGATGAAATATGTGTGCCGGCAAATGTGTCCATTTGTCTATGTCGCCAGAAATCTAACAAACAAACTCTTGCAGTCCGGAATTTAACACCTGAGCTGCCCGTGGTGAGTGTCCGTCCCTACCGCTATACTTGTCTTTGCTGGGGTCCAGGTGCATGTTGAGGTTCCCCCCATAAGATCGCTGCATCTGGCCAGTCTCGCAGGACTGCTAAAAGGTTCAAGTATAGACCAGGGTCATCTACATTTGGACCATAACAGTTAACTATGGTGACCAGTTTATCTGCTAGTGTATCATGCACAATAGCATAATGCCCTTCAGAGTCAGTATGTGTATGATGAGCCGTAAAAGAGAGACCTTTCCTTATCAGTGTTAGGACCCCCCCGGCTGTAAGAGGAATGAGGAGGCCTTCCTTCTCACCTCACTACCCCTACCCACTTCAGCAACCCCAACATGTTAAAGCCATCCCGAACACCCACAAACAAATCCTCAGCAGAGTACCGAGGAAGTAACCATTGACGAGGAACACCCATATAAGGGGGAGCCGAGCGCAAACTCCCTCCAGGTGTAAGTAGGAGGTGGCCGAGCTATCATGATCTACCAGCCTCAGCCGCCCTAGTTACATATTAAACTTAAACATGTAGGATAGCCATCCCAACATAATGTGAACATAATGACCTCTAGCAGTCAAACATTATCTGTCACCATTCCAGAGCTACTGCAGCCTCTCAGAAGTCCCGGCAATCAGTACATAGGCCGATAACAGAGTAGAAAAAGCCAGAGGAAATGCACCCTTGCGAACCAGCTGCGTCAGTGTCCGTCTTGTTCAGCAACTGCATCATCTTGATCCACAGTGTCTGCACCTCCCGTGGATCTGGGGGATCGATTGTGACGGGATATAGTTTAGGCAAAGTCAAGAGCTAATTTCGGGCAGTTTAAGAACTTATATTTCCCGTTGTACTCCACTCGTAACCTGGCAAGATAGAGCATGGCGTATAGGATATGCACAACTGTGAGTATTTTCTTGCAAGTTGGCACTCCCGACGAGCCTCCTGTACCGGCAGTGTAAAATCGTGGTAGAAAGCAAGGGTGTTACATTCATGTGTGATGGTACCCCTCTTCCTGGAAAGGCGGAGAATCACATCCCGATCTCTATGATTTAATAGGTGGGCAATGATAGGCCGCAGTGGGGCACCCAGCGGGGGTCTTGCAGCCAAGGAGCGATGGGAAAGCTCCATGACAAAGACCTACAACAGCTTTTCCGGGCCAAAGATATCATGTATGAGCTTCTCCCTGTATGTCTCTAGGCGTCCCATGTTCGTGGACCCTGGCAGGCCCGTAATGCACACGTTGTTGCAGCACGACCTAGCTGCCAAATCCTCATTACGGGCCTGGATGACAGCAAGTACTTTCTCCGTGAATGTCCCCTTCTGGGTAACCTGTTGTAGCCCATCTTCTTCATCTGAGATGCGGGTCTCAGCCTCCCCCAGACACTGCGCATGTTTGTCCAGCTTGGATGATATGTGATCAATGCAGAGGTTAAGGTGATCGATCTTGCCATCAATAGATTGTAGCCTGGCCTGTACCACAAGGAGTGTCTTATCTATATTTGGCAAATGATCGTTGGGAGTGTCCACCTCCAAATCTGAGGCCGCATGCTGAGCCGCCCTGTTAGTTTTCGGGGGCTCGAAGGTAAGGCATGGTTGGCTCTTCCCAATGGCACACACCCAGATCAGCGCTCCCCTTAGGTTGAATTAGCTAGAGAGCACAGGTCTTTACAATGTCCAAACTGTACTGCAGCCCCAGTAATTGACAGTGTTATTGCAACAGTAGCAAAAAAGTGTTTTTAAGGGGGCCAGGCAGGTCCTGTGGGTAGCAGCGTGAGCGAGGCAACATATCCTCAAAAGTTCAGATTTCAGTGGTCCCCAACCAACCTCAAGTGACCACCCAGAAGGGCGGCCACACCGTGTCAGCATGCAGGTGATGAAGACATGAGCCGATGATGAATGTAAGATAGGAGCAAGTGGGCTAACGTATCAGGCCAGCACCATGCATGAAGAAGGGAAGGAACACCAGGCAGCAAACAACAGAACCAGCCTATGTATTTCTCTGACGCCAGTATCGGGAGAGCCTGGGTGGGCAGTAGGCAGGCAGGTGCAGCACTATTCTGACAGATCCGAGGAGGCAGACGTAGTCTGTGTTAGCTGCAGGCAGGCACCACAGGGTCACGTAGCTCAGCGGTGGTCCCTCGGGGTGCACCACAACGGGAGCTGCCTCAATGCGGCTGTTCACTTGGGGGAGCCCTGTATCCGCTGCAGATCAGAGTGCTCAGAGACCAATAGCAGCAAGGAGACCCTCTGGATAATGAGGGCGGTATGGCGGTGCACAGGGCAGATACAGAGTGCTAAGCGGCGGCAACCAGGGACAGGAAGCAGCACACCGATCAGCCCAGAGCAGGACTATGACCATGCACCGGTGGTCTGCGAGGCCGCGAGGTCCAGAGACGCAGCAAAGCTCACCACTAGACCTGCCACCAGTAGGCCGCACGGTCAAGGCCCAGGAGGCAGCACGGTCCTCCAGCCCAATCAGCGCCTCATCTCTGGTGGACCAGTGGACCTATGTCTCCTTTCTCTCACTCTGCTTTTTCTCTCTGTTCTCACTCGTTTTCCCCTCATTTCAATCTCACGCTTTCACTCTCCTTCTGTGTGTTTCCTCCGTTTTCACTCACTTTTCCCTCATTTCAATCTCCCCCTTTCACTCTCCTTCTGTATCTTTCCTCCACTTTTCTTGCAATTTCTTTGCCCTTTTTCACACTTTCCTCTTTTTTCAGGCTGGTTGTTTTCCCCAGTGCTTCTGCCCCTGCGGCCCCTCCCCCCCCCACAACCGGCCCTTTCCAGTTCCCCACTCCCGCATTCCAGCTGTCTAGCTCTCCCCGACCCCTACATAATCGTGGCCGCTGTGCAGCCGTGCTGCTAGTGTCCCAAAGGCAAGCCCGCCTGCGCCCGTCCACGACCTGACCGCAACTAGTGTCAGGAATCCTGGACCACTGCACCACCAACGCTACAGCCCAGGGGCACTCCACAAACTCAACCCAGGCCACAACAACAACTGCAAGCTAGCATCACAGGCTGACACACACGGACCCTTCAGCTGTCACCGCTGCCTGCACACCCACAGCACCGCCAAGAACATAGACCCAGCACAACCCGCTCACAAGAACACAACCAAACGGAAGACCCTGCAATGCATCCTCCTCAATGTCTGATCCCTCCACAAACACGCCTCAGAAATCTGGGACCTCCTCGACAGCACCACCCCGGACGTAGCGTTCTTCACCGAAACCTGGGCCAACACTACCTTGGGACCAGACATATCCATCGCCATTCCCCAAGGATACAAGATCTCCAGGAAGGACCACCCCACCTGCCCGGGAGGAGGAATCACCATTGTCCACAAATCCACCCTCCACCTGAGCACACTCACCGGCAAGCCTACAGACCTGATGGAACACCTTCACTTCAATATACTGGCCAGCCCTACCACAACCCTCTGAGGAACCCTCATCTACCGATCCCCTGGACCCCGCAGACCTTTCACTCCATCACAGACATCATCTCCCTCGCATGCCATCCCCTGGACCCTGCAGACCTTTCACTCCATCAAGGACATCATCTCCCTGCATGCCATCGCATCCACAAACTACACCCTGCTGGGAGACCTCAACTTCCACCTCGACAACCAACTGGACCCGATCACCACATCCCTCCTAGACACCCTCCACAACAGTGGACTCTGCCAGGACATGACTGAACCCACACACTCAGCAGGACACACACTCGACCCCCTCTTCACGAGAGGAAACTCCATCACCTTCAGCCACACCACCGAACTCCCATGGACTGACCATCGATGCATCGACTTCACCTTCAGAACACCGACCATCCACAGACACCAGCACCTGCTCTCATGAAGAAACTGGACCAGAATTACCGACGACCAGTTCACCTCCTCACTCAGCAACTCCACCCCAGCCATCGTAGAAAACGACAACCCCAATACCACAGCCCAAACCCTGCACAGATGGATCTCCGACAGTGCCAACACCATAGCCCCCCTCAAGAAAAACAACAACACCCATGCCAAGAAAGCCAGATGGTTTACCACTAGATTTCGGGAGTCCAGATGCACTTGCCGCCACCACATTCATTGAAGAGCCCAACATCCTCGACTCCTCCCAAACCGGCTTCAGAAAAAACACAGTACAGAAACCGCCCTCCATGCCACAACAGACGACATCCTCACCCTACTGGACAAAGGAGAAACAGTAGTCCTCATGCTCCTCGACCTCTCAGCGGCGTTCAACAGTCTCTCAACGCACCCTAATACGCAGACTTCCCGATGCAAGGAACCAGGACAAAGCCCTCAACTGGATCCGTTCCTTCCTCTCCGCCACAACGCAGCATGTCAGACTCCTCCTTTCCTCTCGGACCCTACACCAACCACCTGTGGAGTCCCACAGGGACCCTCCCTCAGTCCTATGCTCTTCAGCGTCCTCATGACTCCGCTCACCCCCATCGTCAGAACCTACGGACTTAACATTGTGTCATAAGCAGATGACACCCAAATCATCCTCTCCCTATCCAACTAATCCAACACCGCCAGACACAACTTTCGAAAAGGCATGGAAACCATCGCCAAAGGGATGAAAAACAGCTGCCTGCAACTAAACACCAACAAAACAGAAGTACTCATCATGAGCTCAAAGCCCAATGCCTGGAACGACACCTGATGGCCCCCCGCCCTCAGAAGCCCACCCACCCCCACGGACCATGCACACAACCTGGGAATCATCCTGGACTCCGAGCTCAAAATGGACCGCCAGATCAACTCCGTCTCGTCCTCCTGCTTCCATACCCTCTGCCTCCTCCAGAAGACCTTCAAATGGATCCCCCTCGAACACTGAAAGGCTGTCACTCATGCCCTGGTCACGAGCAGACTCAACTACAGCAATGCACTCTATGCCAGAATAAACAAAAACCTCATCCGCAAGCAACAGAACATCCAGAACGCCGCCGCAAGATCGGTCCTCAACCTGCCAAGAAACTGCCACATCTCCTAGCACCTGAGCACACTCCACTGGCTCCTCATTGAGGCTAGAGTCACTTTCAAGATGCTCAGCCATGCACACCAGGCCTTCCACCACACTGGACCAGCATAGCTGAACAGCTGACTCAAATTCCACGCTCTCCAAAGGACCCTACGATCAGCCCAGCTCTCCTATGCCGTGGTCTCCCGCACCAGAAAGACCAGATCGGGAGGCTGCTCCTTCACCTTCCTCCCGGCCAGAGCCTTCCGCTCCACCTCAGACAGACAGCATCGCTCCGATTCTTTACAAGAAACCTCAAAACCTGGCTCTTTGACAGACACCGTCCTTGATAGACTGGATGGAAACTGTACACCCCCACCCCCAGCTCCTTGAGACCCTTACGGGTGAGTAGTCGTGCTCAACAAATGCCTGAATTATTGCTTGATCACAAGGAGGTAGAAGGGACCCAGAGATAGGCCCACAATGATGGCTGCAACCCATTAAACAGCTTGAGGGGACAGGATCAAAGCTCGGGTAACAATAGTAGCCCAGCAGGCCCACCCACTGTGGAACCAGCTCAGAACACTCAGCAGTCACTGTTCTTAGTACGGAGGAAGGTATCCACCTTGTGTTGTATATTGTGAATGGCTTGCTTGTGCTAGGATTTTTGATGCATGGAGGAGAACCACTCCTCATGAGTGAGAGAGGGGAGAGCACCAATGCTGGATGATGCTGTTCTTTGCCCTTGCAGGCACCGTATTAAGGAACAAGCCATTGTGTAGGGACAAGGATTGGGCAGTGTATACCCAGATATGGACCACTTGCTCACTTTTCCCCTTGATTCAAGCTAGACTGGCTGATGAGGGGTGTTACCTTGAAACCGGTCCCAGGATGCTTGTTTCCTGTCTAGGGAGGGCCTGGCCTGGCAGTTCGGGCTGGACTGCTCCCATAAGGAACAGGGTTAAGACTTATTTTCATATAGCTGAGTCTAAACTATGGTGGCGCAGTGAGCTAAATAATGATGATGGATTAACCCAGATCTAATAGTGACTGGGGGTGAGTGTCTGAAAAGTTTCAGCGCTCCGTCCAGCATCTTCTTGTGTTTGTACAGATATTAATGCTCCACAGTTTGTGGCCTGGGCTGGACAGCCCCAGAACCAGGGAGAGAGGGATTGGGGAGTGGTCGGAGAGCATACACTCAAGGATCTACATGTCCCTTGAAAGGGCAACCACAGGCTGGGAAACCAAGAAGTAATTCAGACTGGATAGAGAACTATGTACTGGAGACAGAAAAGTGAACTACCTATCCGTAGGATAGGAGCGGTGCCAGACATCCACTGGGCCATTGTTTATGGCGCTGTCCCCTAAGAGAGCCTGATCACGTCAAGCAGGCCGGTGCATTCTGAGACTGTGTACAGTGAGTGGCATTGATTTCCATGAGGAGGCAGTTGAGCTGCAAGAAAAGTTGGCATTTAGGCCCCGCCTGAGAACAAACATGTTGAAAATGGCAATGTATGTGCACATAAGCGGTGTTCATTTGTGTTCACTGTACCCCTTGTTGTAAGCAGAACGGATATGGCGAAACACTGACTGTGTTATCCCGCCAGCATAGACCCATGCACACACGTACACGACAGCCATTTTAGGCACCATGGCCTCTCTGTCCGTTTGTTAAACCCCCGGCACCCCTCCCCGCGCGCACTGCTCATGCATCGGCCATAAGACCCTCTCCCTCTGCGTGACCCTGCTCTAGAAGTAACACACCTGCTTGGCCCACACCCCCCATTTCCTCCCAAGAACACCCTTCCCCTCAGCTGACGACCCCCCCCCTCAGCTGCACTTGGCCTTTCGACCCGGTCCCAAGTCCTAAGACCAAGCCTCGTGGATGTACACCCCACCCCTTTTTCCTGCCCAGCATAACAAAACCGTGATACACCAACCGAAGTGCCCGATCTTATAGCCTGCCCAACCTTTGATCTGATCATCCCCTCCTGCCCTCGTGTCCTGTAGGAATGTCCGGCTGAGAGATCACAATCTCTTGTTACATTCAGGAGGGGAGGATGACATCTGAGCGACTGGTATGGGAATAGGCCTGAAGCTGGGATTCCAAGCATGCTTTTTCCTACTTCAAAGCGTCTTTATTGCAATAAGGAATGTTTGTGCATCATAAACATGTGTATAAAAGACGAAGCCTCAGAGAAACTTGGAGGAGCACCTCCGGGGGGCAGCAAGAGAGAGCACCTCCTGAAGACACTACGCGAGTGTCCGAAATGACAGGCTCTCCTCATGAGAAATAAAACTCTGTTCTTGTTTTCCTGCTTCCAGCGCCCGTCTCTTTTATTTTATAATTGTTCAAAGATGGGAACTAAGAGGCGTCGTGCGCCAGCAGCCTGGGCATCAGGTGCGATATGGGCTGACTTTTCCACAATTGGCGTCCCAACGCGGGGTCCATCAGTGACATAAGGTCCGGTAAGAGAGGTCCAGACGATGGGGTGAACATCTAAACGATTGGAGTATACCTGCCTTGAGAGGGCCCTCGTCCGGCTGCCGATTGAATGAACTTCACCGATTCCGAATGGACCTCTCTCAAGTGACCTACTGTCCTGACTGGAATCCCACAGGAATGCTGCGGTAAAAACATGGAGAAAGAGAACGATTGGGCGCTGGAAAAGGGAAGGCGAAGAATTGCCCACACGGTCCGGTCCAGGTAAGGTTAAGTAGGACGTCTTTACGTCCGATTGGTAGGATGGCTTTATCCATCTGATTGATTGATTGATTGTACTTGAAGTATTGGTTCTCTTTGAGACATTCTCTATTTGCAAACAGCGATGAATAGGAACGTTCCTCTCTCTTTGCAAATAGTGAAGGATAGGTAATGCAGACGTTTGTCCCCCATTGTAATCCGTCATGCCTATCTTTCTCCCCACTGATTGTTTGTTATCGATTTTTATCGATTATTGCTCTTTGAGATATTCCCTGTCTACAAACAGGGAAGAATAGAAATATTCTGCCCCCTTTGCAGATAGTGAAGGATAGGTAATGCAGATTTTTGCCCCCGTTGTAATCCGTCATGCCTGTTTTTCTCCCCACTGATTGATTGATTGTCTGGACATTTATTGTTCAAGGAATAGTTCTTTTGAGGTATTCTCTGTTTGCAAATAACGTAGAAAAGAAATATTCTGTCTAATCTTTGCAAGTAGTGAAGGGTAGGTAATGCGGACCTTTGTCCCCCGTTGTAATCTCTCGGGCCTATCTACTCCCCACTGATTGGTAAACTAGTTCCACCCGGACCATTTATTAGAGGTAGGTCATCTGGCTCGACCGGAGGGCACCCCTAATAAAAAGGACATATGCAACAATAACGAAGTAATCACCGTATCCTGTTAACAGAAACTTTAGCATGAAACACGCTAGAAAGAGAAGAAAAAAAAAAAAGGAAAAAAAGAGAGAAAGAAATAAGAAAGCAAAATCAGTAGGCCACTGATGAGTTTTTTGATTTCGCCACAAATAGGAAAACGTTAGAAATAAGCTCACGATAAAACACATGATTTCGCTAGAAATAAGAAACGGTAGAAATAAGCCCGTAATAAGAAAACATGAAAATGTTGAGAGAAGCCAGGCTTGACATCGCGACGGCCACGAGGCAACTAGGCTTCGCCACCTCTCACTGCTCCCAACATGTCTGTCCCGCCTGCCACGCCCCAATAACGGTAACATGAGATAGATAGAAGTCAGCAGATACCTACCCCCATTCTGGAAACTCCCGAAGTGCAACAGGTCCGCGGCTACGCCCATCCGGAAGACGAGATCTTCGGCACGTGTAGGGCGGGTCCTGCTGCCAGCCGTCGGTCGGGGAGGTCGTCGCGTAAGGTGGGCCAGAAGAGGAGCCGAGGCCGACGGGATCCGGGCGTTCCCTCTTCTTTCTTCAATAATGGCTGCGACAACATGGGGGGGGATGTCTTGCTCATGCCACCAACCCCCCCTCACATCTCCTGGTCCAGCCACGGCTTGGTAGAAGCTCCCCGTTCGGCCCTGAAGCGGCGCCTTGCAGGCCACCGGGGGGGGGATGTCTTGCCTATGCCTCCGACCCCCCCCCTCTCATCGCCTGGTCCGGCCATCATGAATGTTAACGCCGAGAAAAACGGCGTGGGGTGCGCTGGGAGGGAGAGGCGGCGCGAACAAGCCTCTCCCACCTCCCCAGGTGGAGGCCCCCAGCGGCACCCCCAACGCTCCATTCACCCGACGAGGGTTCGTCCACTCGTAAAATGGCGGTCGACCCTGCAGGAGCGGGCGTGAAGAGATGGCCCGGTTGCTTGTTGATTAAGAAATAAGTCCCACAATCAGAAGTGTTCTCCTCGACTTTGAAGATTCTATAAGAGCCACAGGGGCCCCCGACCCCCGCAGACACCCCCGATGGGGAATGACTGCCATGATTGCCCGCGGAACGATGAAAATGTAGCCGTGAGATGTCGGCGCTCCCATGCTGGCGCCAGCCTCAGTTCGAATGACTAAAATCCTGCAGACTACAGTTCTGATCAGTTCCGGTGAAAACCCAGTATGACCCGGTAGGAAAAAATTGTTGCCTCACTCCCCCTTTGACTGATGGTTCATACCGCCGATCCTTTCTGTTGCCCTTTAACGGAACTTTTTGGACTGCCGAAAGAGGCTCTGGGCCAACCACGAGTAGGTGGAGATTTTGACTATGCCTGGATCTGCCTGGCTGCACCCAAAATGGCGCTGGTACAAATGGAACTTTCAACTCCTTGTTGTACCCCGATTGCTCAGCCTTGGTGTCATGAGATATGTATGCAGTTTTTTAAACACAATGAATTGATATGGGGTGGGTACTGATTATGTGTTCGGACAATGAATTGACATGAGATGGGTACTGATTGAACATTCGGACAATGAATTGTTGTAAAGTTTTGGCGCATCATGATTATTGAAAGTTCGAATTTCAACACTTATGATACTCGCTCACACTGAAGTTTCGATATGATTTTATTGTACTTGTCGCACTTTTTATTATGAAATCACCGACCACCGACTCCATTAGGTTTTCCACTAATAAGTATCCCCACATGTACAGTTCCAGCCTGCTCCGTGGCTGGCCCAAGGGGTTGTAGGCCCGTATTTATGCACCGACATTTTTATTAAAGATTTTTGGAAAAAGCAAACGTAGTTGTCATGCGTAAATTGGTAAGTTTCGAATAAATGACCACTATTTCCGATATAACTAAATTACAGGTGAAATGGCTCAGCTCGATTAGTTAAGGGTTAAAAAGTATAGTACGCAGAAATATTGCAAACATGAACGGTCCAGGTTTTTGTTGTATGTGTTTTTCATTCTTGTACAGCCTAAAGCAACCGCTAAAGATCCTGGTATTTAGCCTATACTTTATATGCTACCTGTATCAGGAAAGTTGTTTTAAAATGCCCCTAAGTCGCCCCGAAGGAGTGCCACCTGACCCCCCTGCACGCGATCCGTAATACCAAACTTGGGCGACCTATGCTATCCACAGGCTTCCGATAATCATCTCTCTCACACTGAACGGTCCACCTGGGCTTAAACGGCAAGTTGGCAGGGAAAGCGTCCCGTGGAGATAGACCAAGTATGTAGTAAGTAAAAGCCTTTTCGGGTTTATGCACGCTAATGTGTTTTTAAATGCTGCCCCCGCCCCCTTCTTTTTCCCTCTTTCTGCAGGTCACATCGGAACGTCGATTAAAGTACGAAAAAAAAATGGTGATCTAGCGGACGAAGAGATGGGAAAAAGGGGTTCGATTATGGTGCCTACACACGACGAGCAAACAATACTATTTCTCTCCCTGAACTTAGCGCTTGGGAGGACAGCCTGAAGCGGAAACTACAAAATATGACTTCGCTCGGCACCCCGAATAATACAACCAAGAATGACGTGCACTAATGAATAAATCCCTACGTTTAACTAAATAGGGAAAATTTAAGGAATATTCCGAGGTGAGGTTTACCCAAGTACCCTCCGCTTGGAGGACTTGGAATGTTGCCAGTCTTTAAAATCTACTACCTCCTTTTCGCACCCTCATAGACATGAAACTCAAAGCTGCCCCATTGTTCTCACAACTGACACCCACTGTTGCCTCAGCCTGGAAAAACATTAGCCCGACCAGGTTAGTTCTTGACCAATTGCCAAAGGCGTAAGTGTGTGCAACCAAAGCCACCAGTGAAGGCAGCCGACGATAAAAGAGAAGAAAAAGGTAAAAAGAGCTAAGGATGCTAAGGATGCGCAGCATACAGGAAGAGATCATTTTGGCCAATAACTGTTCTATGTTTTGTCTTGGATTTTTGTATATAATACCAATAACTGTTCTATGTTTTGTCTTGGATTTTTGTATATAATACATGTACTGTCTCCCCCGCCTGAGTTTGTGTGCACGTAATGTATGGATCTACGTCGTCCCTCTGCCTGTGCCTCCGTATTACTTGACCCCTGCTGTTCTGTGTTGTGTGCGCACTGAATGGCCCATTATTGTACACGTTTCTCTCTCTCTCTCTCTCTCTCTCTCTCTCTCTCTCTCTCTCTCTCTCTCTCTTTCTCTCTCTCCATGTCATACGTGTACTGAGTGGTTCGTTTAGAGTGCGGACTCTCTCTCTCTCTGAGGGTCCCCCTGTTCCCTCCTCCCTTGTGTGGTAACGTTGTGCCCCACCGGCACAAACTTAATTGGGTCTCTTCGAACACAAAGGTGTTCGGCAAAATTGACAGGAACTAAAACGATTGTAACTTGCCATATTACTACCTCTCCTTTCTGCAAAACGATAGAACCCGAGTTGGTAATGAAAGAAAGGACAGGTAAGACGACTGATGTCCCCTAATCTGGCCTTTTTATAGGGGGACTATAACGTCAATGGTCTTCTGTTTTTCAGTTCGTTAGAAATGCAATCCCCAATGCCCAGATTGCCTCACCCCTCTGCACTTAAGTGCGGATGTCCAAAGCGTCCTCGCTTCTCCCGATTGACCCCAGCTCCCTGTCCAAAGCGTCCTCGCTTCTCCCGATTGACCCCAGCTCCCTGTCCAAAGCGTCCTCGCTTCTCCCGATTGACCCCGGCTCCATATCAGCTATCCCCGAAGCATAATTGATGACCTTGATTAACCGTCGCTCCCCAAGAAAAACATGTTTAACCTCTGCCCCCCCTCTCATGATGATAACCCCCCTGCTTGCAAGAGTTAGCCGACCCCGAAGGGAAA
The DNA here is from genome assembly GCF_964261635.1 of Lissotriton helveticus. Lineage (NCBI taxonomy): Eukaryota > Metazoa > Chordata > Amphibia > Caudata > Salamandridae > Lissotriton > Lissotriton helveticus. The sequence goes on along the minus strand of NC_136061.1, from coordinate 871,055,513 downwards.
TGTAAGATTGTCAGTACTTGGGTTAAAAAAAAGGGCGAGTCTCTACCTAAGGACTCGATTTCGAGTTTGATAGAATACACTGTCAATGGGAGTCCGATTTCTCTCCACGTACGTCACGAATGAACGCCAAATGGGCTTACGAACTCAGTGGAAATGCCCTCCTACATACTTCATAAGTGATGACTTCTCACTATGACCGATGAACCTATCCCCCACCTACTTAGGATTGGGGACGGAATTGAGATGTATAAATGTCTTCTCCTGCCAGTTTTTCTAAAACTTGTTTTGTACTCATTCAAAGATACAATCACCGGAGGAGAGGAGCAGGACGTGACGCACAGCCTGGCCACAGATCATGAAGCACGTGTGACCGCGACCAAAGGTGGAGTCGCAGAGCAACGAGACGCGGGACGAGGCACCACTCTCAAACTCGGCAGATGAAGGAATGAAGGGCTGCCTTGAAGCCCTCGATTTGCTGACCCACTCGTGCCTGAAGTCCCCGTCCCTTTTGGAGCCCGACTGATGGGCCTGCCTGCTCGTCGTCCTTTGCTCCTTTGGTCCCTTGGTGTGTTCAAAGATCTGATCCCACTCCGCCCTCTCTTCCCTCGATTATTCAACAACATCACCCTTTTCGCATAACTTTTGACTCAGAAAAGAAGAGCAGCATTTAGATAGAATAAGGTTTTGCCACGGAAGAAGAAAGACACGCAGGTGCCCAGCATGAGGCACCCCTAAGAAGGTCAGTTAGGAAACAGCACTGTGATCTAACAGCAGAGGACTGATCGCACCCTGCAACGCGTAAGGATGAATCCGAGCTGGACCTATAGCTCCACCGCCGGTGCTCAACAGCGCCAACGAAAGAAGACGGACTCTGTTAACAAGACATTGTGACGAAGACCCCCCCTTCCTGAACTTTCTACCCACCCCTTGACTAATTGCTTGTATCAAACTGAATTCCTCCCTCAACCATTTTTTGTATTGCTTTCAAAAATGTTTCATCGGTCACTCATGTATTTAGTTTTCCAAAAAGTCTCTGTTATAGCACCGACAAGACCCGAAGGTATCAGAGCACTTTTTACTGTATGTTGATGTCACCGGAGAGAAAGTCAGAACGTGATTCTATAATGTGTCAAAACCTTTTCCTTGATTGACCCCGACTAAGTATTATGCCGATCTCTAGACTTGTATGAATAACCCAACAAATGTAAATTCATATGTACCGCATTCTGCCAATCGTATCGACTGTATATGGTTACACGCAATCTGCTAGTATTGACAAACGCTATTTCATTGGCCACACATGACTATATGTACACTCCGTCAGTTGAGGTGAACGCCGAAATGAACTAGCTTATGTAAAAAAAGCGGCGACTGTTGAAAATGGCAATGTATGTGCACATAAGCGGCGTTCATTTGCGTTCACTGTACCCCTTGTTGTAAGCAGAATGGATATCACGAAACACTGACTGTGTTATCCCGCCAGCATAGACCCATGCACACACGTACACGACAGCCATTTTAGGCACCATGGCCTCTCTGTCCGTTTGTTAAACCCCCGGCACCCCTCCCCGCGCGCACTGCTCATGCATCGGCCATAAGACCCTCTCCCTCTGCGTGACCCTGCTCTAGAAGTAACACTCCTGCTTGACCCACACCCCCATTTCCTCCCAAGAACACCCTTCCCCTCAGCTGACGACCCCCCCCCCAGCTGCACTTGGCCTTTCGACCCGGTCCCAAGTCCTAAGACCAAGCCTCGTGGATGTACACCCCCCCCCCCCTTTTTCCTGCCCAGCATAACAAAACCGTGATACACCAACCGAAGTGCCCGATCTTATAGCCTGCCCAACCTTTGATCTGATCATCCCCCCCTGCCCTCGTGTCCTGTAGGAATGTCCGGCTGAGAGATCACAATCTCTTGTTACATTCAGGAGGGGAGGATGACATCTGAGCGACTGGTATGGGAATAGGCCTGAAGCTGGGATTCCAAGCATGCTTTTTCCCACTTCAAAGCGTCTTTATTGCAATAAGGAATGTTTGTGCATCATAAACATGTGTATAAAAGACGAAGCCTCAGAGAAACTTGGAGGAGCACCTCCGGGGGGCAGCAAGAGAGAGCACCTCCTGAAGACACTACGCGAGTGTCCGAAATGACAGGCTTTCCTCATGAGAAATAAAACTCTGTTCTTGTTTTCCTGCTTCCAGCGCCCGTCTCTTTTATTTTATAATTGTTCAAAGATGGGAACTAAGAGGTGTCCTGCGCCAGCAGCCTGGGCATCAGGTGCGATATGGGCTGACTTTTCCACAAACAGACCCCGCACACAGCATCCTATCACAAAGTAAAAACTTGACAATTGTGTATCTACTATCCGGTTCGGTCCGCGTCTCGAGTATTGTCAGGGTCATGGATTTACATTGGAGGATTTCCATACTGCATTTTCAGGGCTGCCCAGTTCCTTCAGTCAAGGAGGATGGACAGATGCTGTGACTCATCTTTCTAAAGTAATCTGACATGACCTTCTCTGCTTCCTCAGGGGTGAGGTATGTATCCTGAAGCAGGGCCACATCAATTTGCTTGGAATGGAGGTAAGCTAGCACCTTCTGGGGTTTGATAAGTTTCATGAGGCCACTCACATTCCAGGAGATGAATGCAGAGGTTTGTGGTTACATATCGCAGTACTGGCAAATAAGGCGGTGGTAACACAAAGGTGGGAGGGGGAGGATGGGAAGAGAGGGGGTAAAACACAGAGGGAAGGAGAGAACAGGGAAGGAAAAGGAGAAAAGTATATAGAAGGGAGAATGGTATGTAAAAGGTGAGGAAGAAGAGAAGAGAGGAGGAATGGGGGGCCCAGGTGAAGATGGGAGAAGAGGGGACCCTTCTATGGGGAAAAAAGGAGGAGGCTCTGAGGGGAGCAGAAGGGCAAGAGAAGAATCTTTAATCTGAGGACAGGGGATAGCGAAGAAAGGGTGAGGGACCAAGGACAAACCTGTGGGGAACTTGCGCACAATGCCTCTATGAAAACCTGGAACCTTTAATCACAGGTCCAAATTTGGAGCTCTTCAAAGCACAGGAGGCTCATGCTGGAGGCAGAATAATGCAATGGTCTGCAGAGGAGCCGCAGAACCCAAGGGAAGGGGTTGCTCGGTAGGGGCTGCAAGGGTTAGGGAGAGAGTGAAAGGCAAGGGCAAGAGGTGGACAAGGTCTGGATCAGGCTCCCAAACCCCCATGTGGCACCTGGGATCCATGACTGCAACCCCCAGGGACATGTAAGTACTGGCCAGGCCAGAAGAAATGGAAAACTGGCACGGATGACTATGAGAGGTCACAGCAACAGGACAGGGGGTGTGCTGGTCTACGCACCGAGAGCAGCAAAATACAGACCGTATATAGAGCATAACTACAATGTAATACCACTGGGTGCAGTGAGATAGAATGGACTACAGCAAGTAACAAGGGCTGGGCATGGCAGGTAACAAAGTTTGCCTTGCACCAGTAACAATTAACAGTACAAAGAAAAAGGCACAAGAATCAGCAAACAAATAAACAGCAATTAAGTTGTCAGGCCCTCGGTAATGCTCATTCATCAGCCCGGAGGGCACAGAAGGCAGAGATAGACAGCAGGCAATAGAAAGGACACCCCAGTCATTGGCCAACCCAGATTTTGGTGGAGAGTGGGACTTGTCGTGCCTGCTGTCCTGTGTAAAGCTCCGCCACTGGCTGACTCACCTTGTCCTTACCACGCTGGGACCTGCTTGAGCGGTCTCGAAGTCTGTCCAGATGACGGCCCCAGTCCTCAGCCATCAAGGTGATAGTGTCTGCTAGTTGAGCCACCATCAACGACCCCAAAGGGGCTGTGTCCATCCCCTGGTTCATGGGACTCTCCAGAAAAGATCACAACTACCCAGGATCAAGGAAGTACTTGTACTTGCTATCCATCATGACCACATGTGTGCGGGTTTAAAGAGGCGGAATGTGATCTGAAGTTTGTGCAACTGGGGCCAGAGGGCAATGAAGACCCTCCTCTTGTCATTGGTCGCCAAGGAAAAGTCTGTCACAATGTGTATCTCGTGGCCCTCGAAATTGTACTGGCTTTGGGCACGGGCCACAGTCATGATTTGTCAAACCAACTAATGGCGAAGGAAGCAGGCAATGAGGGACCAGGCCGCCCTCACACCACCACACACACTGTGGACCAAGGCAGTGGGCCCTCGGTATCTCTGGATAGGGGTGAAACTCCAGCCCCATGAGGCTGGAAATGAGGTCCCCAAGGAAGATAGGGGCACCTGAACTGTCCACACGTTCCAGGAAGCCAAAGAAGTGGAAGTTGTCAATGCAGCTCCAGTCAACCCGGTCAGTGGGCTGATTACAGAGATGCCATAGTTCTGAGTCCCAATCTGGGAAACAGGCATGCTGATCCTCCATGGTTGACAGATGATGCTCACCCCCTTCCACCTTGTCATTGAAGCTGGCAATATCGCCCCAGATAGAACTCTGCTGCAAGATCAGGCATCTTGACATCCATGCCGTCCAAGTGCCAGCCCACTGTGGTTATTTCCTGCAGAATTTGGTTAATCATAGGCCTTGAGGTGGGGCTACTAAGGCAGGGAGGCAGTTGGGGGACAGGACTGTGAAACAACCTCTGTGAAGAGCAACTGGAAGTTTGACTTTTTCAGAAGACATCTCTGGCACTATGGGCGAGAGGAGAGCACACTACCAATCAGCAGGTCCTGTGAGGGTCCCAACAACTGTCCAAGTGGTCCACCCCGGAGGGAGGAGAGGTAGGTGCCAAACACCCATAGCCAAAGGATAGTGTGATCCTAGCACAGGCCCACTATGCAGCTCCTTATGAGGCTAGCCACCCTACAGGGTGTACAGCAATTCTCCGCAGGTGGTCTGAAGTAGTAATCTGTGAGGGGAGAGAGTACCAAAATAGGTAAAGGGCGGGCAACCTCCATGTATCAGTCTCAGGGGCCAGGTCCATGGCCAGGCCAACTCAGAACTGCACAGATCTCAACTGCCCTGTCAGGGATGGGTTCCAATGCCCAAAGGACCACAAGTGTCTGGGTGGGCAGTGGGGTGGTCACAGGTCCCACCTTGGTGGATTGGGTCCTTCACAGGCTGGAAGAGTCTTCCATTCCAAAACAAGCCCCTGCCATGGGACAATAGGCACAGGCTGCATGTGTCTAATCCAGATGCAAGGCCCTGGCCCCTAGTGTGACCTGCAGTCCTGGAATGCCTCAGGCAAATGAGCTGATTGCTAGAGCACCCAGTCCACCTGCAGCTCCAGTCCAGGTGAGGCTCATGGAGGCCGAGGGCAAACCGAGCCCACGCAGACTCACTATGGGTACCAAAGGTGTCAGGCATGGCAGGTGGGTCCAATGCTCTCTAATGGGGCCAGCCATGGCCCTTGGAAGGCTCACAGGGCTGATGAGATGGCAGTGGGCCCCCAAGAGGATGAGTGCTGACCAGGCCCTGGCTGGCCTCAAGTTTTAATAGGCCTCTTCTGAAGTCAGGTGTAACAGTGGTCCACCACCACACTCCACCCACATCCACAAGGATCCAGGGTTTCCACCCCACAAATAGCCTGAAAGGGTACAGTTAAATGTCATTCAAGCATGCTGTCTTTGCACTGCTCCGCATCATCTGCTGGGTGGGTACCAGTTAGGCCAGCCCATGCTCCAGTCTAGGCCAATGTGTGCAAGGGGGGGCAAAAGATCAGGATGGTTTTGCTTTAAAGATCAGAATGGGCAGAGATGGGAAGGGCAGGCTGCCGCCCCACTCCCCAATGTATGGTGTTGGCCTCAGGGTCCAAGCCCCGACCCCATGGCCCACTCTGGCACATCCATGCCCTCCCCAAGGAGGAGGTGGAGAGGATGTGGTGCAGCAGCCAGAGCTGCCAACTTGGGAGCTGGCTATCCGGGCTCGAGTCTCTACATCAGCTCAACATCCGGTGATTATGGGCAAATCGCCGAATCTCCCCATGCCCGTGGATAGCACCTGGATACCATCACATGTGATAAGCTGCGCTATATAAATCTATTAATATATAAGACGAAGCCCGCCGAGAAGGAGTACTGTTCTCCAGTGTGTCGCATTTGCAGCAGTCGCTAGCCCGGGGCAGTTAGGATGAAAAGCTGTCCCCTCTGCTGATTCAGCTGTACTGGCAATGCCTCTGTGTCACCCTGGACCTCCCAATGCAATGGAGCTCTTCTCTCAGGCAGCATTTACCATTGGGAGCCAGACTCTGTCCCACTAAGGGATTGTTTGAATTAACCTTGGGCAAAAAACTCTGCTCATCCTGCAGTTTGTGGACTTTTGACAAATCAGCTTCCACGTAGAACACAAAGTTGCTGGAAAAAACTGCACTCCGCAATGGAGCAGAGTTTGTTTTGTGTTTGGGCACCCAAAATAAATGTTTGCGTGTGCTGGAGCAACTTACCAGGTGTTTGCGATCCCTGACAAGATTTCCTATCCATTCACGAGTGCCACGAGATTTGCTAGCCAGCTGCATGAGTCACGCAAGTTTGCGATCGCAAACATGTTATTGGGGCACGCCATCGGTCTGTCGGTGGAAGTTTTGTGAAAAATTCGATCCCGAACATGCAGAATCTGCTTTCTGCAGAAGATCTCTCCTGAGCAGCATCAAAACCTTATCGAAATGACAATTTGGATGAAAAAAATTCCTCAGCTTGACACTTGGCTTTACTTTTTTGTGCAAGGAGTTCTTTTTCTTTTTTTCAAATTTTTTTAAGAGAAAGGAAGTGCCCCGGAGTTTCCAACTTCCTGTTCCTGTCCAGCAGTCTCCTACCAGTACTTTGTCCATCTCCTGTTCACTTTTCATTTGGATTTGGAGCTGAAAGGATCCCTCTTTGTGTCTGCTGCATCATGTATCATTGGATTTGAGGACTTTTGAATTTGAGATTTCACAAGTACGTTGGCAAATTGGTGTGTTTCTTTGATTGGGGCATTGCACCTACATTGTTTGTACTGTTCATTTTTTTTTAAATTATTGTGGTGGGTGACCTGCAGTTTCAACAGGAGCCTAGTTGTTTCTTTGTAAGTAATTTTTCTTCTTTTATAAAGGAAACATGTTGCACAGTTTACTACATTTTCTCCAACTTTTGAAATCAATTTACAATATTTATTTAATTCATTAGCCCAGTAGTCTGCCAATAGGCCTTTCAGCCAGTAGGCCCAGAGCTACTCACGGGTGCATGAATCAACTGTTTCTGTGGTGTTTGTTGAATTTAAACATCATTTAGGGCATGGATGGCATTGTATTTAATTGCAAAATCTTTTTTGGGGGTATTTCACTTGTTTTCATGTGTGGTTGTTGTGTAACTTGCAAACATTTTTTAGCTTGTGGATTCTCAGTTTTGGCATTGTTGCATTAAAGCTGTTTTGTTTAGCATGCCTCCATTTTCTGGCCAGCGTGTGAGTGTGTTTGTAATAGTGGGCCAGCATCTGCCTTGGCTGAGCTTCCCAGTGTGGCCAGGTGCCATTTTGTAAAGTTTGTGTCCATCCATTTAGGTCTGCTTGAGTTCATTGTTTTCCAGGCCTCCTGCTTTTTGTCAGTGACTATGTGACTGGTGGCCATTTTGAGGTGGAAGTTAGTGTGATTTTGCCATAGGCCTGCATGTCTTTCCTTTGTTCCTCTTGTCTTACTGCTTCTGTCCATTGTCAGCTGAAAATCCCTGAGTGCTGCATACCATGTGATGCACAATGCCAAACCGGTTCCGTTACATTTGTATTTTTGTTGTTTGTCTTCTTTCCTATCCTTCCTGAGTGTACAGTACGCCATGAAAGCCCTTGTTGTCAAAGCCTCTCAAATGCCTACACCGTATTGTTATGTTCAATAACTGAGGTAATACATTTAATAATATTAATAACACTAACAAGTGTGACCACACAATAAGTTATATATTATATTTGTTTGTTTGTACTAGTAGGAATTTAAACAACACTGAATGGCACATTTCAGTTATGCATAAACAACAACAATGGAGAGAGGGTCCAAGGGAATTTTTAAAGACCTATCACAGCTACAGCCCCCCTGAAAAGACAATGTATGCAAACAAAAAATAACTGTGGGTCTGGATACTACTATTAGTGTGTCTTGAGTCTGAAAACAAAACTCCTGAACCAAAAGATGTCTAAGTAAAAACTAAACACAACTGGATACTTTCAGAGTGTGAAAATACCCATCAGTTATCGTTCGGTACTGCCCTTGTCATCATCTGGGCCCCTTCACAGTCAGAAGGAAGTGGATGCCCCATTGTAGTACAAGTGTATAACAGTACTGTTAACTGAAAAGCAGTGCATGAAATAAAGTGAATGTGCAATACGTGAGATTATCGTAAAATTGGAGAGTTAGGAGAAAAAACAACTTTAATGGGTGACTCTTAAACTTCCAACATTTAAAATGAGTGCGAAAACCTAGTAGTTTGAACAAATAGCTACTAGTTACGTTGTGTGGGTCGACATGTTTCTGCAGTTTTATGGACCCAGTCAGGTGTCCACTGCTTTCATCAGGACCGATAACGCTACTGCATATATAAAAAATAAAAGATAAATTCAATATATGAACAATATCACCTGGGAGTTCATGGTGTGTAGATGTCCTCCTTATTACTATAGGGTAGGAGATACGTACTCCGCCTCACCTGGCTGCGGCTCAGGTAACTGGAGCACCGCTCTAACCGTTGGTACTCCGGGCGTCCATCTGGGCTGTCTCGGGGAACATTTCAGATATGTTCTTGGCTTTTGGGTCCACAAAAGAGGAGGGCACAACATCACCCATTGTACTGCCAAACAGAAGTCCTGCTGTGCACAACGTCACGTAACGTGTGAACACAGACATTTCTTCAACTTTTGCCACTGCGTGCTGCTGACATCTTAAAGATGGCGCCAAAGAAAGGTACTAGGTCCAGTACCAAGAAAGTTGCCAGTGAGCAGAAGGCACTGCCACTTACCAAGACCGGTATGTCACCAAAAACCTTTTTTGGGAAAACAAAAATTGCCTGTAGCAGCGGTGTCCCAAGAGCAAGTTGGGAGCAGCACCCCCGTATCAGAGGACCCACCCCGCCAACCTAGGACCAAGCCCCTGTCTGTTGTAGAGGCAGCCAGTCTAACCACGAGTCCAAGGCAGACGAGCAGTGATATTGAAATTGAACTATCACAAAGTAGTACCCATTCAATGCAGGAAACTCAGATAAGTGGGCAACAACAGCCGTAACCACCGCCCTCAATAGTAGTTGTTCCTCCCGAAGTAAGGGCAGTTCAGGAGATCGAGGTTCCTTCAGAGGAAGAAGACAATCAAGCCACTCTTTCAGCAGATCCATTGTCTTCCGGATCCCCAGCAAGGGTTGGTCTATCAACTTCTTCAGCAAGGCTCCCTTTTGATGATGTAGACGCCACTTGGAAGCAACCTCAGTCTGAGAGTGAGACATGCCACGAGACAAGGCTAGGGGAAAGGAAGGTTCCAGAAAGCCTTAGAGTTATGGAGGTAGATGTAGCAGAGGAGGATAATGATGAGAAAGTCATAATGGACATTGGTCCTTCCCCAGTGGAGACCAAAATTGTCCCATCCCAAATTATTGTGAGGGATGTGGCAAGGATACCACCCACACAGATGATACCACCAACACCACCTCCAGGTTCCATATTTTGCCAGCAGAGGCCTACATCCACCACAACCATCTCAGTAGAAGTAGGTACTGCAGGGAGTCAAACGTCACTCCCACCTACCAGTTCATCCAACATTGCAAGTGGCACCAGCAGCACCAGAAAAATGACCTCCCCAATTTGGGACTTTTTTTCGGTTAGTAAGAAGGAGGTGAACATTGCTATATGCTCCATTTATGGACAAGGTGTTAGTCTGGGTAAGCTTGGTACAAACTATGGTACCAGAGGCCAAACAACCCATCTGAGAAAACACCACTTGATCCAGTGGGAGGTGCACCTCAGCGGGCAAAAAACTGTACCCATTGTTGTTGGACAGGAGGAAGAAGTAGAAGATATGACCATCGCGGAAGGTGAACAAAAGGGAGAAAAAACAGTAACACAAATTGATACACATAAAATTGTAGAACAGTAGCACTAGCAGTACGTAACATTTGTGGTTTCTTCAGTACCTCAGCCCCTAAGATCTGGATGTGATGATGATTAGGCTTCAGGCATTAGGCACTATGTAGTTGACAGGTATTCTTCTTCTCTCTCTTGTTGAGCTCAATTAATCTTGTAGGCATGCCAGCTCAGTCAGCATGTGCCCTAGACAGACATACTCATGTCGCAGACTCATTGTTACTTTACTACTATCTGCAGGTGGGGCAGCAGTACTACACAATTATCTATTTTTCCATACGGCCAAATTGTGTTAAATCAATGGCAAATGCTTAATTGCACTTTCACCCTGACTACTACAACAAGGCACATTATATGCTGAATATGAATGATGATGATATATGGCACATAGTCACGTCGCGTCACGTGTTGATGACATACTACTTTTATTTGATTGTAAGTTAACCATGCAGCCGATAGGCTGACACGTTGAAATGATATGGGTAGGGAGGGGAGTGGTCCTCGGAGTCGGAGGGAGGAGATTGATGAATGGTGGGTACATATACATAGTCATGCACAATATATATGTTGTGCTTGCAAACTACTTTGAGTCAAGGGAATATTCTATTCTGAAATACAACCTCAAACCTTTGAATCAAAAACCTTGAAAAAAAAACAGTCCTTTTTTTTCTTTCCAGTGTTTTTTCATTTATCATTGCATTGCCCTTCTGGTAATATTTTTATTTTATTCTTTACTCTTGGCTTTGGTACTCTGGCACATCTTAATTTTCTTTTACATTCTCTTCATCCAGTGTGATTCTTCACCTACTATGATACCATCCAGGCATCCATCCATCCAAACATGGCTATCATTCTCAATCTCAACAAACCTTTCACCAACAACATACATTTGTCATTTAACCACCACCCGTACATCCTTGTTTGCCTTTGCGTTTGACCCATCAAACACCCCAGAGGATTCCTTTTACTCATACAGTTTCACCCACCCAGGCAGGCATCCTTTCTTTCACCTTTCACTTATCCTTCAACTACCCATGCATCCTATCAGCCACCTATATGCGCCCAGTGGCCCCTTCCTTCACACACGCATCATTCTCTTCCACTCATATATTACATGTCGTCTGACTCATTATCTTCATCATAAACCTTTCTCTGCTGAGTTGAAGAAAGAAAAGAATAGGCCATTAGTTACTCAACTCCCACTAATGCTAATGTTAAGTAAAGGGTACTTTCTTCAACTGTTCATAACAACTTAGTCTCAGCAGCAGTACAGTGTACTGAGTGTACACCCTTGCAGCGAGTGTATTCATCATTCTCAATAAGTAAGGAATATGACTTACCACCACCCGCCACTGCTGCTGGCTCATCCCCTAAAGCTACTGCATTCGATCCCTTCAGAGTGGTATGGCCCTCACCGCTGGCCCTGGCACTGGTGGTCGGTTCACATGGAAACAGCATTTTACATTTTGTATATGTCATATATGCCTCCCCTACTTATTTTTGTCATTAGCAAGATTGAAAATACATAATAATACATACACCACACACATCATGATCTACAATTCGTATACTAGAGTAGAGTAGACAGTATGTCCTATCAAAAATACAAAATATCTGGTTGGGCAGTTTGTTGATGGCAGTTTTTGAAAAGCCTCTCAGGAAGAGGACAAAACAAAGGACTGGATTCATTGGCTAGAGCTATTGTTGCATCTGATTTTTTTTAAAGAAGAAAAAGCATGGCCAACTGGATGGGCAATCGGACATGAGGTCTCTCTTTGTTGGAAAATAATGGTGCCGTCAGTTGTTGAGTGTTCACCATCAACTGCTGCTAATAAAAAAATTACTAGGCCAAGTCGAAAAAAATTAAAATACACTACTTTCGGGTATCCACCGTGAGTAACTATCATTTACTGATTGAGCATGAGACAGTAAAAGAAAGCCTTCTCATCTCAACAAACATGCGTAGAACACCTTACTTTGGCATGCAATCTGCGCAGCAGATTAGTACTACTAGTAGTATGACCAATGAATTCTCTGAGTCTTACAGTACCACCACTAGGCAATCCACAATATATATAAGGGGAGAGGGAAAGCTGAGTGGAAACAAAAAGAAAGCAAGCTATGGACAGACTAATACAGAGTCAGAAGCAATTTCATTTGATGTAAAAAAATTAAAAAAACTTACACTAGAAATATAAATAACAATGTTAGTAGGTAATGGAGCAATAACAAGAATATAGAAACAGATAGATCGAAGAGGATTTGGTAAATTTAAATTAGCAATTGGAAATAATAGAGCGGTAAAAGTTAGGGAAATATATATTAACATAACACCAGGAGGACCTACTGGGGACAGCAAAGACATCTGCATTTGAGACTGCTTCCTGCCCCTGGGAGGCCCCTACGGCTCCCGAACTCGCCCCAGTAGACTCAGTCGTCTGCTTGTTCTTGCACCTGAATGCTGAGATATTTAAAGAGACAAAAAATTATTGGTGTTAAATAATAAATAAATATGAAATAATCGCTCTAAAAAGATTTTTAGAGAGGAAACGGCAATTGCAACAACATTGACCTATCCTAAATCAGATCGACTACAAGTAGACTAGTATGGTGGTCGCAGACCATCCTATCTTCATTATTCCACAGTTCCATTCCGATTCCTGAATCCTAACCTACCTAGCCTACCTATTCCAAAGACTTTGGAATGAATTGAAAAAATTATATTTTCTTCTAAGTTCCGATCTCATTCTCAATCATCTCTCAGTCTCAACCCCCTTTGACTGACCAATTCACTAAGTCTGCATTTAGTCTTAAATGCACAGATGGACACATGCATATTTGATACACCAAATTGGTTGTTTGCTATTCACTCACTATATGAACTACAAAAGGTTCTACTAGGACTGAAGTCAAGTGAGATGATGCATCATGCAGGCTGCTAAATTACCAAATAATACTAAGTAACTAACTAACTAACTACTACCAATATCTTAGTAACAGGCCAGCCTGACAGGACAAAGGAAATTACTGGAGTCTTTCCTACCTAACTTAAATTCTCTAACCTCTCTTACATAACCAGCCTAAGCAAGCAACAATTGCAAACAAGTACAATTAGTAGCGCCGAGCACCTGTCTAGTAGAACAACAATCACATATTATAAGACTTTTAAATGTAAGTTTCATGCATGTAAGCAGCAGCATCATTCTTACTATTTGAGAAAAAAATAATATTCGCAATATCACAGAACAGAAGAACACAATAGTAATATAATTAGCTAATCACCAAGCCCCGGGACCTGAACAACTAGTAGGTCCAGCAGGTCCTGCTCCTGCTCCAGGATGTTGGACCACCGGTGCATCAGTTGGGAAATTGGATGCACTGGACCTCAGAGCAGTGACACACTGCCCGCCGCACCCTCACCAACTTCCGCTGATGCTCCCGGAGCCCATATCCGTACCCAGGCCTGCCGCCTGCTGCCAGGGTTAAGGGGAAGTGGCTGGAGAAAAACAAGTGTGGCCACCTCCACCATGGAAAATAAGGCTCGGGCCTGCACCGCTTCTGGGCGACGCCTTTCGCAATGAAGGCGGCTGCGGCTCCTGCTCCTCCTCTTTCCCTGCTTACTAGCCTTCTTCACCATGGTTCAAGGGGGGGAGAAAATAAAATGTAGGCAGTAAAGAAAAAAAGTAAAAAAAATTAAAAGCAGGTAATAGAAAATCAGTCAAAAATGCACCAAAAAAACACACAAAAAAATAGAAAAAACTCAAATATACACTCAGGAATAGAGAGGGATAGACAATAAATAAAAATGATCAGAAAAAGGTTTTAGAAACAGAGGATTGAAAAGATACAGGGAGGATAGAAAAACAGACCAGAACCATAGCAAACATAAATAACAAGAAAGCCGAGCCCATGGGCGACCTTGTGGTGAAGTTTGCATGATACCCCCCGAGCAAGCAATACACGTTCCTAAATGCGTAATACGCGTTCCCGAATTTAAAAAAAGCATCGCAAACGGTTGGAGCGCAACTCCGCACACGCGCAGAACTCCTTGTAGCTTGCAGAGTTTTTTTAAGAGTTCTCAGAATTCTGTGAAGCAGCGCTACGCAAACTCCGCCCAGGCTTAGTTTGAATGGCTTCTCACAGCCAACCGTGTTGCCAGGCCATACATTTGCATGCTTCACTCTAAATCTATGTGTCTTTTGTACACTTTCTGATCCATTGAGTATACTTTGTGTTGCACTCTTAATGGTGTAAATGTACCAGTAATTCTATGTTTATAATTGTTCCTTGAGTCATCCGATAATGATCTGAGCCATAACATTTGGAAGAATCTGTACTTTCTACTTAAGCTTTCAGGGACTGTTTTACAGGAAGTTGTATGAGATTTTTGGGACCCTGAAACACCTTGTCACTGTAGATGGAGCTGCTGACAGTTCTGCTGCTGTTTCTGTGACATGAATTCTATTGGTGCTTATTTTTCACCTGCGCAACCACAATGGAGTGGTTTCTCATTTACATGGGGGTGTGACAATATGCCCCTGTGCTGAAGCTTTAACACAGATGCAGATGCAGGTACAGAGGCAAAGAGGCTGTCAGAAGGGCACAATCAGGGCACCCATAGAGTGCCGCTTGGGACATGGCCAGAGGGTCCCTGAGACCGCCCCAAAATGACTTCCAAAGTCAGGTGAAGTTACAGACTGCATCAACACGTGGCACTTTCATGGCTCTTTCTCAAAGTGCATTTTACCACTGCACACCTCCAAACTTAGCCCCTGATGTGTTTTGTGAGATCTGCCTAAAGCATGCTTTTTGCTGCAACTCTGCACCACAGACATTGTTTGGAGCCCAAGAGCATCACTGGAAGCCAAACAGACTTCAAATATTTTCTCCAGACCTGAGTTGTCAATTGCACAGTGGCGGCTACTGTGGGCAGGTGGGGGTCCACAGCAGGCCCTGGAGGTAAGGGGATTTGAGGGGCTGCTAGTGGGGATTTCACCCTCATTGTCCTTGTTTTATGCAGTGTAGGCATCCTTTGATTTTCTAGGGCATGCCTGGGCTGTTAGAGTGCAGGCTGTGTATATTTTTGACAACATTATAAGCAGCACGGGAGGGCTGAGTACGGGCCTTTCTTGTTTTTTTGCCTAGTTGTAGTGGACATTCCATTTTAAGGAGTTTTTGCCTTAGTAGGTTAGTGGTGACTTTGTGTTTGGTGGCCTGGCAATATAGTTCTGAGCCTAGGCACTGGCAAATCATTTTCTTGTGTGGTACAGGGCAGTCAAGGCATTTTGCAAACATTAGTAGTGAACAGTTGTGTGGCCTCTGATGCTTTTGCTAATCTTTTGGTTGGGATATTCCTGTTTGCGTCGATGTCCCGGGAAATGGTTGAGTACCTTGTTTATTGTCTGTGCTGCGGGGCAATATAGCAGTGTGCTTTCTGTTTTTTGGGGCTACGTTCGCGTCCGTAGTCAAGATGGCCAGGGGTGTCGAGAATGGTTCCAAGCGTGCTTGCAATGTGGTTGGTATGAAGTCTTTGATGCATAAATGAACTGTGCTGGACAAGATCCACAAGGGGGACAGTCTGGGGAGCTAGTGGTGCCTTAAGAGAGGCTGAGGAAGCCACAGATGGTATCATGAGCAGCAATTCCTCTGGTTAAAAAGAGCACTCAGGGGCAGGGATCTAGGAAGAAAGGGGGTCCAAGGACAGGGGTTGAATCGGGCACCCCGTCTGTGAGTGTTATAGGTGAAGGTGGGGCATAGGGAGGTGTTTCTGCTGTGACAGTCCCAGCGGCTTGAATAAGCATTGTGCAGAATGGCAACAGCTGTATGGCAATGGGAGTCATGCCTGCTGAAGGCACTCGGATGCCAGATTTGGTCACAAATGTAGTCAGTATTTTGCCTTGGCTTTCTATTTGATGTGGGGCACCTTTTATGGTGTAGCTAAAGGTTACAATGTGGAAAGACTAAGACGCTAGAGGCCCACCTTGAAGGAATAGGAGGACTGGGTGGTCAAGCACAAACTGTTGGTGCACCGGTGGACGTGGTATTGTGGAGGCTGGACAAGGGATGCAGGGGGGACCAGGGGGCTGTTACCTGAACTAAAGTAGTGTTCAGCAAGGCATTCCTGCGGCAACGGGGCCGCACCCTCTCCTCAGGAGTTAGCATCAACAGGTACCATGGTTTCTTTGCAGAGCATTGGGCTGCGGGATGTGCCTTCCGTGCATGATCAGTTGGGCAGGCCCATGCCCGTGGAAGGGAAATAAAACATTTGGATGGGTACTTATACTGATATGTGCGAGCTGATTGTGGATAAACGCAATCGGGAGGAGAGCAAGCAGTGCAAGGAGTGCTCCCTTTCTATGGACTTAGGCCTTTGGCCGTACAAAAAGAGGGTAGATGAGACATTGTTCTTCCAAGCAATCATGGGGGAACACCAAAGGATCACTTACCTGACGCCAACGGGCAGGAGCCGTGAGGGCAACGGCGGAAGCAGCAATAGACGCCGGGAGGCAGCCCGGTCCAGCGGACTACACTCCCCAGCAGGCTCTGGGGCGGCAGCGCGCCCGTGACGCGCAGGGAGCGCCCGGAGGCGCCAGTAAAAGGCTGACCCCCCGGGAGCCCAGGGGGGAACACCAAAGGATCACTTACCTGACGCCAACGGGCAGGAGCCGTGAGGGCAACGGCGGAAGCAGCAATAGACGCTGGGAGGCAGCCCGGTCTAGCGGACTACACTCCCCAGCAGGCTCTGGGGCGGCAGCGCGCCCGTGACGCGCAGGGAGCGCCCGGAGGCGCCAGTAAAAGGCTGACCCCCCGGGAGCCCAGGGGGGAACACCAAAGGATCACTTACCTGACGCCAACGGGCAGGAGCCGTGAGGGCAACGGCGGAAGCAGCAATAGACGCCAGGAGGCAGCCCGGTCCAGCGGACTACACTCCCCAGCAGGCTCTGGGGCGGCAGCGCGCCCGTGACGCGCAGGGAGTGCCCGGAGGCGCCAGTAAAAGGCTGATCCCCCGGGAGCCCAGGGGGGAACACCAAAGGATCACTTACCTGACGCCAACGGGCAGGAGCCGTGAGGGCAACGGCGGAAGCAGCAATAGACGGCGGGAGGCAGCCCGGTCCAGCGGACTACACTCCCCAGCAGGCTCTGGGGCGGCAGCGCGCCCGTGACGCGCAGGGAGCGCCCGGAGGCGCCAGTAAAAGGCTGACCCCCCGGGAGCCCAGGGGGGAACACCAAAGGATCACTTACCTGACGCCAACGGGCAGGAGCCGTGAGGGCAACGGCGGAAGCAGCAATAGACGCCGGGAGGCAGCCCGGTCCAGCGGACTACACTCCCCAGCAGGCTCTGGGGCGGCAGCGCGCCCGTGACGCGCAGGGAGCGCCCGGAGGCGCCAGTAAAAGGCTGACCCCCCGGGAGCCCAGGGGGGAACACCAAAGGATCACTTACCTGACGCCAACGGGCAGGAGCCGTGAGGGCAACGGCGGAAGCAGCAATAGACGCCGGGAGGCAGCCCGGTCCAGCGGACTACACTCCCCAGCAGGCTCTGGGGCGGCAGCGCGCCCGTGACGCCCAGGGAGCGCCCGGAGGCGCCAGTAAAAGGCTGACCGCCCCGCGAGTCTCGCGCGGGAGAAGCCCGGGACAAGGGCGGGCCCTCTGTGGCCCTCAGAGGCCGGAGGAGGACGGGACGGGTGTAGCCCTCTAACATCTCTACCTTAAGGTATTTGATATTCGATAACTTTGACTATAAGACCGGACATTTGCACAGAGGACTAAGGATCATGGTCCAATTTGCATAAACGTTTGGACTGGGAGTATCAACATATTGATTGATTACTAGTCATCTGTTGTGATTTGATTTAGAGATTGTGTGGCCATTTATTACTTGCCCCAGGCATTTGGGTATTTGTACAAACATATATTGAAGTGCCTAACAAGTCTCTAAGCGTGATAGGCTATCACCCACTGTTATAATGTCTCCTAGGGGGAGCCGCAGTAGAACAGCAGCTGCTGCGGGTAGCTCTAAAACCGGCCCTATTGATAACTTCATTATCAGGGCCAATGATGCTATAAACCAGGGTATATCTCTTCTTGAACGTAGGGTTTCACAAGATCTCGCCCACGCCAAACGTTCGTCCCTGGGACTTATCGCCTCTGCTACTACACCCGCCCAGGTTTTGCCTGCCAACATTAGACCTTTATTGCTCACGAGTGCTGATATTCACACCATCCCGAATGAAGTAAATCTATCCGCCTCTATCCCCCTGATAGAGTCTGACACCGACACAGATATTTGTATGGATTTAGAGAAGACTCCGGATTTACATATGACCCCCACCCCCGAAATTATATCTGTAGAAAATATGAGGGAATCTAGGGGCAGACGTGAGGGCGCCATTCGAAAAATACAAAAACATCATGCACTTAAGCCCCAACCCTCAAAGGTCAGTAAACAAATCCAAATTGGGAGTAATGTCAATTCTAAATCCAACACAAGTAGGGCTAAGAAGAATACTAAGGGTGTCGACGATGAAGAAAGAGAGGAGGAGCAGCAGGGTGGGTTAGAAGTAAGGGATGGTGAAATAATTGACAACACTGTTGCAGTAACCGACTTTATGTTGGCAAAATTGGGTGAACTTCTCAGCATTTATCTATCCCCTATTGAAAGTAGACTTACTAGGATAGAAAAGGAAATAGCTGAACTAATTATTCCTATCAAGAGCCTATCCACAACAAACACTGTGAATGACACAATGAAATCTACTTCCACTAAAATAGTCGGTCCCTCACTTAATACCCCTCAAGCACCAACCACAAATATAGTTATTACACCCAAACCCCCCCCCAGCTCCCCCGAAGGGGATAAGTGTTAGTCAACCAACGGCTAATGTTATTAATGCAGCCCCAGCCACAAGGAAGGATCAGATTACCAAACATACTAGTGTGCCTATGGTGGGCCACCCCTCAAATCCTGTAAATGCTTCCATCCTGGTCCAATCAGCACGAAAAACAACTAGACAGGCTCCCTCCCGCATCAATCTTCCACCAGAATGCGGGGCCTATGTCCTTGTCCTAGTTAATGTCTCCAAACTAAGGAAGGACCAAGAGGAAACTCCTATTTCCCTTAAAAACAAGACCTTACATTGGTTAATTGCAAATTGCAATTTTCCTATAGAAGGCGCAAGGGAGATTATAAATACCCAGAGAGTGGGTTGGATAGGCCCACTTAGAAAAAAGTTTGAGGGTGACTGTGTCACAATTAATTTTAGGAACCCACAATGGGCAGAGAAAACCTTAGCAAATGCCCCATTACCCTCAACACATGAATTTAACACCACACTCCTTCCACTTGGTTATTTCTAGAGACACCTTATACCCCCAAAACAAGTTACGATGAACCACCCCATCACCACTCATCAAGATTTAAATTTTGGTGCGAGGATCAAATCTCCGCTCTTTTTACAAAATCAGGATCCTGGCCATATTAATGGCCATAATTGGCGGAACCAGATCCCAATGTCAGTACCCTTTTCCCATCCCCCGCATCATTTTCAACTCTCAAACATGAACCAATATAATTATAGAGATATGTCTTATCCTGCTCCTGACCTCCAACAGTTTCAGCCATTAACTGAAGTAAGGTCAATATTCAACATTCCCACACATAACCGATTTGAATATTTCTCCAACCTAGATGAACAGGATTGACTGACTATAATGCCTAACAAGGACGTACCTAGCCAAGCCATAGTCAGTATACATGAGGGACACCCAGCAACAGTCACGGACCATCAGGTTCTTAATGGCACACATGAAGTTATGGAATCGGTGCCCGGTAATTGTAATTTTCCTGTTGCCACTAATACGACTCTTGAGGTAGCAGGGAGTGCTGGGGTAAGGCCAGGCAAATGTTGTAACATCCATAGATTATCAATTATAAGTTGGAATGTCGCAGGTTTAGAATCTAAGCTATTGGATCCTGCATGGATTGAGATAATTAATGATGCGGATATTCTTATGTTTCAAGAAACATGGGCTGTTGGAAACTTGTATATTGAGGGCTATCATTGTTTCAGCCTAACCTCACCTAAACCGAGTTTTGGCCGAGCAATGGGTGGCCTATTCATTGGGATTAAGATTCTCGCAGGCGGTACAATCAGAAACCTGCAGAACGATGGTCCTGTTAATCCCAATATCCAGCTTCTTGAATATAAGCTGAAGTCAAAGACCACAATTTATTTAATCAATTTTTACAATAATGATTTTTATAATGTACCGAATAAGAACTTTATAGCATTATCCAAGGTTTTAAGTACATTGGAATGCTCTCTTTCAGTAGATAACAAATCAGGTATTTTATTAGGAGGAGATTTCAATGCAAAATTAGCAGTGAGTGCTGGATCGGAAAATCAGATCTTTTCTGATCCAGCAGAGCGTAGGGGCTCTGAACTGTCCAAATTACTCATTGAATTTGACCTAGCTGATGCCCTGAGAACAGGACATAACTCTGATTCCCCTTATGTTCCAACGTACATTGGAAGGGACAGCAGTTCCACCATTGATTTTGTATTTGCGTCACCATTGTTGACAGATTGTATAGTTAAAACCTCTGTGGTAC
The DNA here is from genome assembly GCF_964261635.1 of Lissotriton helveticus. NCBI lineage: Eukaryota > Metazoa > Chordata > Amphibia > Caudata > Salamandridae > Lissotriton > Lissotriton helveticus. The sequence goes on along the minus strand of NC_136061.1, from coordinate 871,034,822 downwards.
AAACATTTTTTAGCGACCATAATCCATTGGTTGTAATTTTGGATCTTGCCCCAAGCCCGATTTTTGCGAATTTAAATGGTGCAAGGGACATTACCCCATCAATTGATGGCCTTCGTTTAAAATGGAGGGGAGTGGATTGTGGGGCTATTCTAGATAGCATACAAACACTACATCCACATCTGATTAGTTCTTGTTTGTTCCCAAGCGATAATTACGACCAACTAATTGCTGATTTTGAAGCTTTGTGTTCAACCATTAAAACCCTTCTGTCAGTCCCATTACCTAAGGAAGGTAATGAGCCAAGGTGGTTTGATTCATCTTGCTCTGTGGCTAATAGAGAATTAAGAAAGGCTCTCTCTACAAAACCTAGGTGCAAAGTTACCGTTCAATTAGCTAGGAAAAATTATAAAGCTAAAATACTTGAACGGAAATCTAATTTGCTTACTGAACAATGGGACTCTTTGGTAATTAGCGCAAACTTGGGTGGCAGCGGCCCGTTTTGGTCAGCTGTCAGAAAAACGAGGGAAATGGGAAAGAAGCTCACCCAAATCAGTTGTAATATAACAAGCTCAGCTTGGGAGACCCATTTTTCCAGAATTTATGCTGCCCCCCAAGAGGAGTATTCTCCTCTTATTTTTGGTCAATCAAATGGTTTACAAATTTTGGAACATGAAGTCAGATTAGCTATAAAAGAAAGTCTGGGTAATAAGGCGCCCGGACCTGATGGCCTGCCCATTGATATTATTAAATATGATGTTGACTTATGGACACCCATATTTCTTAATATCTTTAATAGTCTTCCAAAAACAGGCATGCCGACTACATGGGCAACCAGCATTATTGTTCCAATCTATAAAAAGGGAGACAGGTCTGATCCTGCAAATTATCGCCCTATCTCCCTTTTGGACAACACGTTAAAAGTGTTGGGTCACATAATATACCACAGAGTACTTGAATGGGCAACTGATACTGACTTTTTAGACCCTTGTCAGATGGGGTTCCGCAGTGGGGTAGGCACAGTGGAGCAATGCCTAAATTTAAAACTGATAATTGACAAATATAGTGTTGCCCGCTCCTGCCCCACCTATCTCGCGTTCATGGATCTCTCATCTGCTTTCGATCTTGTGAATAGATCGAAGCTTTGGTCTATCCTTTCAATCAATGGTCTTGATATCACCCTTGTAAGTTTTCTAGCCTATCTCCATACCGACCTGAAAGCACGGGTACATATCGGGATGGGTGGAGAGGTATCGGGAGCCATTGACATAGGTAGGGGGGTGAGACAGGGGTGCGTTCTAGCACCCCTGTTGTTCATTATTTATATTAATGGCTTATCCACCTGCCTGAAAAAAGTCACTACAGATGTTCCAATGATTCTAGGGAAACCACTTCCAGTGCTTTTATACGCAGATGATGCGGTGCTTATGGCCCGCACTCCTAATGCCCTTCGTCTGCTTGTAAATAGTTTTGTAAATTTTATGAGGGATTTGGACCTGAGTGTAAATTTAAAAAAATCTTTGATCATGTCCTGTGGCCCAGGCAAAAGGAAACTCAATACCATTCAGTTGGGTACAGACAAATTGGAATCTGTCCCCAAATTTCCTTATTTAGGGTTGGTTTTCGCTGCGAACGGCTCATGGAGTGGGCATTTGGCCCACGCCACGAGCAAGTTCTCGAAAGCCAACAACTCTGTTCTGAGTCTCCCCCGCCCAAAGAGAATAGGTGCCACTAGGGCTATTTTAAAGATTTTTAAATTACAGTGCTCACCTGTTGCCACGTATGGAGCAGAGGTGTGGGGATCAGGAAATAGCTCCTGTATTCAAAGGGAGGATAATCGCTTCTGCAGAAAAGTGTTGGGCGCACCAATCTCCTCACCCAATTTTATCTGTCACAATGAATTAAACCTTCCACACATAAGTGACTTCATTAGAGCAAGACCAGCACTGTTCTGGATTAGAATCTGGAGGAATGATGCTGCTGCTCTTACACAAGATATTATAAAAGACTGTCTAAGCTGTGTACATGGAATGAAGATTCCATGGATTCTGGAAGTTTCCAAATCACTTAATGAAGTTGACAGAGGCACTTTGTTCACTGATCCTATGACAATAGAATCAAAGGACAAAGGTGAGGTTAAACATGCACTATATGCCCTTTATAATAGCGAAAGGCTACGAAGAGAATCACAAAAATCAAGTGTTAGAAAATATTTAGGAAATGGACTGTGTAGCCAAACACTGCCGCCCTACCTCTCCCTGCCTATGACTGGCTGGGAGCGATCACTACTGTTTCGTTTAAGGGCAGGCACTGTAAAATTTATGCTGCCTTTTCCATTGGGATACCGCCACAGTGCTGACTCTATTTTATGTCCATGTGATGGTGTGAGCTCACAGGATGATTTGCACTTTTTATTTTTCTGTAAATTTTATCTTAAATTCATCAAATGGTTTTTAACTCCGTATTTTAAGAAATTCAGACCACTGTCACTCAAAGATTCATATAGTATGTTAATTTCTCTGGACAGCGACGAATTAACTTTTCGTACCAGTTCTTTTTTAAGACTGGCTATACAAGCACGTAAATCCCAGTTCTGGGACACCCCGCGCCGCACGGCCACCAGCTGCTGCAGTGCTTCCCCGCCTTCTGCCTCGCTGCCCAGGCTCCGCCGCGTGACCACGCCGCCTGACATCGAGCGGCGTGGTCTGTGCTCGCTTCTTGCTCTGTCTCACTGTATCTGCCTGTATTGTGTCTCTGATTAGTTATTGTTGTTTAAATTGCACTTTTGTCCCCCCATTTCTGCCTGTTTAGCCTTAGTTTTCAGCCGCCGTCTCATCCCTCCCCGCTCCCGCTTCCCGACACCACCACTGACCCCGCCCCTTTTTCTTTCTGTACCCTCCCCGCTCCCGCCTCCCAGCTGCTCCGCCCACCCGCGCACTTCGCCATATATGGCGACCGTGCGAACGCGCAGCGATCACGCGCAGCGGGCGCGCTGATTGTGCGCCGAAGGCGCGCCAAAGGTAAGCCCGTCTGCACCCGTCCGCGCCTGGACCGCGCCCAGTGCCAGGACCCCTGGCCCTCGACGACCCCGACCGACCCGCCTGACGTACACCGCCGCCACCCTCTGCGCACTCAACGCCGGTCGACCCCCAGGATGAGGTTCCGTGACGATTTTACTCGTGTTTGTAACATTGTCGTAAATACATAATTTTGGTATCAGTGAACCGCAAATGATCCATTTAGTATATCCTGGTGTTTTCGCTATGCTACGAGCAAGAGCACTCCTGTTACAAACACATTTCTGTTCTACCCATGGCATCCATCTTAGACACGGAAGCCATTTTGTATTCCTTGCCCTCACATAGTCAATGGACACGCAATGACCTCTTTTCATTTAAGGACACGTAGGCTTTTAGCCGGCGATTCACCTTGCTAGTGACACGTGCACCTTAGGCCAGCAACGCTGTAGCAGCATGACTCGGCAAGAACTGCCTCCCCAGCCTGAGGCCAGTCCTGCTATACTGGTTCTTGTGTTCGTTGGCCTGATCATGATTAGGCGGCCGAAACTGGTAACCGTGCCCATTTACGACCCACAAACATCTCTTATCCTGTCTTTCTATCTTCTACACCTGGCTCTGCTCCTTTCCTTCTGGGCCTTTATTAGGGGGAGGTAACGAAATTTACGATGAGGCGGTCCGGGTCTTGAATGAGGAATTGACATGGGATTATGATGGACTAGTGGGAACCCCTCATTCGTAATGTTTTGACATCAGATACTGTTGACGATTCCTGTACAACGCCAAATATTTATTGTTTAAGACACGAATGTTTAGAACTGTGGTAACATGTAAAGAATTTGCCCCGAGCAGAATATTTAGTATATAAGGAACAACCCTCTTTGTACAAATTGAACAGGCTCCTAGATACTGCCCATGTGTAGTTTCTGTGACTTCTGTGTCCCTGCAGTAATAAACCTTTGGTCTTTGACGCCACCATCGAGAAGCCCGTGTTTCTGTTTGTTTGTGCACCGAGACAGGTTGAACTCCGGGGTCTTCGGGTGTTGTCCCTGACACCTCTGGACGGAACCAAAAAGTCCAGAACTCCAATTGGCGCCCAACGTGGGGCGACGTCATTCGGTACCGGTCCAAAAGCCTGAAGAGTTCGAGGAGCTTCGTGTGAAGATTTCAGAGGGAGGCGCCCCACTTCATCGATCCCGGCATATCGCAAAAGTGGCCCCGACGTTCTCTTCCACGAGGGTTCCCGTTCAGACGGCTGCAGTGGTCCGTTGCCTTGACCGTCGCCCTGTCTTGGACCCGAGGTGCAGTCCTTAGTACGGCGAGACGTGACGGGTTTCTCCTTGGTGACGTCTTCAGTGCCTCAGTTAAGTATTTTGTGAGGGTTGCTCCTGTTTGGATAATCCTTTTAGTTCTCAGTTCAGTTCAGTTCTGTAAGATTATCACTGGTTATTCTGGTTATGATAATCATTCTGTTCAGTTCAGGTATCGATACATTTGTCAGTTCTGGTAGGCCTAAGTTCTTGGTTCGAGTGCGCATCTTTTCTGTTTGTGTCTCGTTTGTTTTGTGTTCCGGATTATAAAATGGTAAGTCGGAAAAATTGTATGTTGTCTTGTTTCAGTTGCAACAGTGATTCCCAGTTGGAGGACTCGTGTTTGGTTCCTCCGATTGGAACTCCCCTTTATGACCTATATTGCAAATTTGGTGTGGGCCCTATCTCTTATAACGAGGTATGGATCCGCTTCACAGAGAAAGATGGTGTCCTTAGTTGGCCACTACATGGTAGTTTTGAACCTGAAGTTCTCGATAATCTAGAAAGAAGGTTGTTCAAGAAGAAAGCCCGGCCGGCAATGTTTGATTCTTTCCGTTATTGGCGAAAAGAATCTAAACAGAGAGAAATTAAAAAGTTGAAGAAAGAACAGAAAGAGCAAGAGTTGACTTTAGAACAGTCTGCTAAGCAGCTGCAACTCAACGAGTCTGAGAAAGCGATGGAGGTGGCCAATAGAGAGCGTAATTTAGCGATAGACAAGTGCTATCCTGCTTTGCCATCGAGTACGGCTAAGATAGTAGAGGACCCTGAAAAGGATCCCCTGTTGTCTTATTTGTTACGATCACCCCCACCGTATGCACAGGGTGCTACGGCTCCACCTATACCGAATGTTCAATTACCGGTTGCTGGACAACCTGGTGTCCCTGTTCCCGCTCCCCTGAATCAAGTTCCTGTACCTCCTGTGGTCAATATTCATGTTCCCTCGACAACCCCTCTTCCAGGGTTGCCGGCTTCTTTGCCTATGCCTGTGTCGCTCACACCTGCTAGTTCACAAGCTATTTTGCCTGCTACTCCTACTGTTCCTAATCTATCTGTTCCAACTGCTACTCTATTTACTGCTTCTGCTAATATTATGACTCCGCTTTCTGTTCGTCGGAGAATCACTGATTCTGTCTCTAATATTCTATCTCCCTTCTATAAAACTCTGATTAAGACTCCTACCTCTGACTCTGTGCAGAGGCGTAGCCAGCTTCCCAGTACTGAAGAAAGAGGAATATTAGATTCCACTGCTCTTAGATGGGTTTCAAAAGTTGGAAGATATAGTATACAAAATGTATTAGATACATTTATGCAATGGAATGAACCGACACAACGATATGTGTTCGACGAAATGTGTTTCCTTCTACGTGAGGAATTGGAAGAGGATGACACTGAATCAAATCTAGAAGAATTAATTAATGTTCAGAAAGAGTTTGCTGCAGGTATGATAGTTGGTCAAAATATAAAAGAAGCGATGGAACTGGTTCTAAGTTATAGGACCGACTCATCCCTTCGTTCACCAAGAGAGTTAGAGAAACGTAGTACGAAACAAAATCGTCAATACCCAATGAGAGAGGTTCCACCAATTTGGCGTGAAGCTGTGCAAGCTAATGCAAACCTTGGTATTGCAGCCGCTCCGGCCCAATTCCAGAGAGTATGGATACATATTCCATGGAAGCGAGCTGAAGTATTAGCAGTGAAACAGGCCTTGCCAGATCCGCGTAAAAATCCTGCAGGGTACTACAAAGAGTTGGCTCAAACAGTTGACGCTTGTGTATTGAATCTTGCTGACATAGATCTGCTATTTGGTAATGTAGTACCGCAACCAATTTGGGCTAAAATTCGTAAAGAGAATCATCCAGTTGCCCTAGGTGGTGACTGGGCAGCTATAATTGCAGCAGATGGTCAACAAATAGGTGGTTCCAAACCAGAACCCCTAATTGCTAATTTGCCTGGTAGAATAATCGATTTAATGAAAACCTTGATGCCAGCATTGCGCGTTAACTGGGACAAATTGTCCGCGTGCAAACAAAAGAAAGACGAAAGCGTCTCCGATTTTTTCACAAGATTCGAGGAGACTTTCGTGGATCATAGTGGTCAGGATATGAGCACAGAAGGAGGCCAGAGATTATTTGTTGATAAATTTGTGCACAATCTGTTGCCAGAACTTAGTGGTAAATTAAAGAATTCTGAAAGTGCGTGGGCTGTCTCTACGACTGCGCAAATACTTGCGACTGCCCAGTACTATGAAAATAGGGACAAAGAGGAGAAAGAAAAATCAGATAAAAAGACGAAAGATTTAAAAACTAAAGTACTTTTACAGCAAGCTTATCCGCCTCGCACGAATCAGACTAATATACAGCAAGGGTCATATCAAAGAACGGATTATAATTTTCAAAGGCCACAATACCAATGGAATCAATGTGCTTATTGCAAAGTGGAAGGTCATTACAAAAATGAGTGTCCAGTTCGGGCACAAAATAATGCTGCGGCAGCTCAGAGAGGTCGTGGTAGTTCTATGCAAAATTCTAGAGGTCGAGGAAGAGGTGCTATGCCTCCGCAGACGAGTGATCGCCCTTCTAATTATTTCGACCAGCGAAATGGACAATCTGCCCAACAGAATAGGTCTCCACAGTATCACGTTGAAGACTATTATGAAGCTAGTGAGGAAGTTCAGCAAAGTGAGTACTAGGACAGCCATGGACAAAGAGAGGGAGTAGTATCAGTTCCAGTAGATCAGAGTGGGCCTTATGTCGCAGTAGCAGCATCAGGTATAGTCGAACCGTTTCTGTTGGATACTGGTGCAGCAAAAAGTTCTATCATACATGCGAAACTCCCTGGCGCACCTTTGTCTGGCTCAACAAACGTTTCAGTAGGTTTTTCGGGCGCCCCTGTTCATAACCCTGTTTCTGGTCCTTTGTCTATTTCTGTTGGACCCTGTCAATTGAAAGCACCCTTGATTTTGACGACAGGTTGTAACGAAAATCTGCTTGGTTTAGACTTGTTAAAACGCCTGTACGCGACATTGTACTGTTCTCCAGCAGGAGTACAGCTTACGTTGGGTAAAAGAATAATCTCTCCGATGTACTTGTCGATGGATGCGCTCCCACCAGAGCTGCGTTCACTCCCTGATACTCTTTGGGCGACTGGTCCTAATGATGTAGGTCTATTGGAAATTCCACCTTATGTAGTAACTTTGAAAGCAAATGTCAAACTTCCACGAATTCCACAATACAGAATCTCTAGTGAAGGTGAGCGTGCGCTCCTACTGATAGTGCATGATCTGATTGAGAAAGACGTTATAGAAGAAACTAGAGGTAATGTCTGTAATAGTCCTGTACTGCCTATTTTGAAACGAACTGACCCTACAAAACCTCCAATATATAGGTTTGTAATTGATCTCAGAGAGGTTAATAAAATTGTGATTCCACAGTTTCCTGTGGTTCCAGACATTACTGCGTTGTTAACGTTGATTCCTGCTACAGCAGCATGGTTTTCGGTTGTCGACTTGAAAAATGCCTTTTTCAGCATTCCGATAGCCGAAGAAAGCAGAGATATCTTCGGTTTCTCTCTAGGAGGACGAAGCTTCAGGTTTAAACGCGCTCCACAAGGCTATTGTGAAAGCCCATCCATTTACAGTCAAGCATTAAAAAGCCAGTTAGATTCCTTCGTACTTCCTCCTGGTTCTGCTTTAGTACAATATGTCGATGATCTTCTAGTGGCTGCTGATGACAAGGAAACTTGCAAAACAGCTACGATTTCTTTATTGCATCATTTGTCAAAGTTGAATCACAAGGTGTCACCTTCAAAAATGCAATACTGCTGCCAAGAAGTGACCTACCTAGGTCATCTCTTGTCAAAGGAGGGAAGGAAGTTGACCCCAGAGAGAATAAAAGCAATTACACAGATGAATGTTCCTAGCACGCAGAGAGAAGTACGTGCCTTTTTAGGTATTACCTCATATTGTAGGCAATGGATCCCAAATTTTTCTCTTTTAGCAAAACCATTGGTAGCCTTGACTGGGAAAGGTGTTCCGAGTCCGGTACCATGGTCTGCTGAATGTCAGCAGAGTTTTTCTGAGTTACGAAATGCACTGTGTTCAGCACCTGTATTGGGTACACCCGACTACAGTAAGCCATTCACGCTCTATGTCCACGAGAGAGAAGGTTGTGCATTGAGTGTGTTGACGCAGAAATTTGGTGATAAACAACGCCCTTGTGCGTATTTTTCATCAACATTAGATCCAGTAGCCAGAGCATTGCCTAGTTGCTTGAGAGCTACAGCCGCAGCTGCAGCCTCCATTCGACAATCTGCTGGTTTAGTAATGAACAACATGCTAGTGGTTATGGTTCCTCATGCTGTGGATACACTCATGAACCGAACCAAGACGCAACACCTTACCAGTGCTAGATTATCAGGTTATGAACTGACACTGTTAGCTAGTCATATTCAGATCAAAAGATGCAGTGTATTGAATCCAGCAACATTGTTGCCGACTAGCCAAGAGTCGAGTGATTCCGAACCACACGACTGTTATTTCAAAACTGAGGAAGAAACAAAAGGACGAATTGATCTAAAAGACACTCCGTTATCAGATCCAGATGGCACGTTGTATGTTGACGGGTCTTGCTTCAAATTAGAGAATGGTGATGTGACTGCTGCTTATGCAGTAACGACTTTGAGTACGATTGTGGAGACTGCAAGAGTGAGTCAGAATTCTGCCCAGGCTGCAGAATTGATCGCGCTAACAAGAGCGTGCGTTTTAGCTAAGGGAAAGAGAGTGAATGTGTTCACAGATAGTCAGTACGCGTTCGGCGTGGCCCATAGTTTTGGCCGTTTGTGGAAAGAGAGAGGTTTCATTACGTCCCATGGGACTAAGATTCAACATGGTCAGCTAGTTAATGACTTGTTGGAATCTCTAACCTTGCCGACTGAAGTTGCGATTGTGAAATGCAGTGCTCATAAAGCAATCACGGATGATGTTGGTCGTGGGAATGCTTTTGCTGATGAGACTGCAAAACAGACAGCTAGAAATATGATGAGTAGAATGTATGTTGCAACGTCTGCAAGATGGATTCCTGAGTCTGGAATGTGTGAGGACACAGTGGAAAGCGTGAAGGAAATTCAGAAAGAGGCGACTGAGGAGGAAAAACTTGCATGGAGAGAGAGCACGGGTAAATTGGACTCGAGTGGGTGTTGGATTGACTTGTCGGAACAACAGCGTTGGATGTTGCCTGATGCGTATGTGCTTGCAATAGTAACGATGGCACATGGAACAGCACACATCAGTTCAAAAGGGATTTGTAAGATGTTGGCTCCGGTCTGGAAGAATGATGGGATTAGTAAGTGTGCAGAGAGAGTGGTGAGAAATTGTATGGTATGCTTGATGCATAATCCTGGCAAGGGAATCCCCACACCTGCAGGTCATTTCGCTCCTCCTTCCTGCCCCTTCGAAGTGATCCAGCTAGACTTCATTCACATGGATCGTTGTAATAATCTGAAATACGTCCTAGTGGTAGTTTGTGCTTTCTCCAGATGGATCGAAGCATACCCGCAAAAGGACAATACTGCCTTATCCACTGCCAAAATTCTTCTTAAAGAATACTTCCCCAGATACGGAATGCCACGGATTGTATGGTCAGATAACGGAAGTGAGTTCGTAGGGAAAGTTATGCAGAGTGTGTGTGCCGGCCTAGGGATTAGACAGAAGTTTCATAGTGCGAATCATCCCCAGTCCGCGGGTTTAGTCGAGGGTTACAATGGCACCCTTAAACTGAAACTTGCTAAGATACAAGCATCCACGGGTTTGTCCTGGCCAGACGCATTGCCTTTGGCTTTGCTATCAACAAGAGCAACTGTACATTCTAGAGTAGGGCTTAGTCCTTATGAAATAGTTTTTGGTCGTCCTGCAAATGTTTGGGGGGTACCTAGACCAAAAGAATTCAAGCAGCTGGAATACCCAATGTTAATTGATTACCTTTTCGACTTGACTGCTAAATTGAGTCTTATTCACCAACAGGTTTTCGATGCATTGCCAAAGCCACCGGAGAGTCCAGGCCATCAGCTGAAACCGGGTGACCAGGTGGTCATTAGAAATTTTGCAAGAACGAAAAATCTTCAACCCAGATTCATTGGCCCTTTCCAAGTCCTACTAGCAACGAGAACTGCTATTCGTGTGGCCGGAAGGAAGAACTGGATCCATACGACACATGTCAAACGTGTGCCTTTGCCACTTCCTTACGACAACTGGGTAAAGAAAGGAATCGGTGCCTCTGAAACGGAACAAGTCCCCAGGTTCATACCTTTCAGCGATGCAGAACTGATCACTGATTCACCAAATTCTGACTCTCCTCCTGAAACTGCTCTTTTGAACCCTGAACATTTGTCATCCACACCCAACGAACATTTGCCATCTGCACCAAAAGAACATTTGTCATCTGAAAACGTGAACATTGCAACGTCGGCTGAAAATACATTGTTTCCAGATCAGACAGCTCCTGCAAAACTGAGATACAACTTACGTTCTCGCAATATGGACAAATAAAGCAGGAAACTGCCTATTTTCAGATTTGAATTTTCTATACATTGCCTCCAGCCAGGAAGTTTGCTAATACTTTGTATTGTTTCTTTTTGTTTTAAAATTGCCTTGCCGTCTGGGTAGCCGTAGGGTCGTGGCTGTGTGCCTAGTTGAATCTGCGGGGGTCAGACACAAGGTCGATCTTTCTGTTAGTTCTGGGAACTCCCAGGGCTGATAGAGGCATTTTCATCTACGTACACATCATCAGTGGTCGCGAACGGTCGTAGAAGATGGAGCTTCCTGAGCTGCAACGAGAAAATGTAATTTATGTTCGCAGAAATAGACTGTACAGAATACTTCACAGCAAATGCTTTCTAATGCAATGTGCAGTTACATTTTTAATTGTTTTGATAACGTTGGTGGGTGGAATCGTCTTTGGTGTACATTTGATTTTTATGCCAGTAACTACAGTACCTCCCCTTGATCCTACTACTTCTACGGTTTCTTCTATGCATTCTTTTCACTCATTTCCTGAACACGAACAAGCTCGACGCTCAGAATTTATTAACAATACATTTGTACAGCTCTTGCATCAACACCAACTGGTAGTTAATACTACAGACTGCTGGGTGTGTGGCTTGATACCTCACACTATGGATAAAGGCATTCCCTATCTAGTCTTGCCTTTTAGCTACAATGGATCATTTCAGGCCTTTCAGACCATTTTTTCATATGCCCTTGAGGCCTATCCTCCGCGTCCACCACGGTCCACTAAATACAACTCAGCCAACAAAGCTTTAGTCCAGGGAATTATTGACATGATTAGAGACGTCAATAATACTCCATCTTACCCTAGAGATGAATTACGGGTGTATTTGAGTTGGAACTCTACCGAGTATCGCCTTAGTTTGGGAGAAAGCAAGCGTAAAAGCTCCACTTCAGTTTGGGTCGTGCCTCACCGAGGTCAGGTCTGTTTGCAAGGAAATGGGAGAAATCTGAGAGCTCAGCTAGGGAGGAGTGAGTGCGTTGAGACTTACGTATTTCCGTCTAACTCCTCCCCTGCCTTTCTGACTGCTAGGGGTACCTACTTCATCTGTCAGGACAGAGCATATACATGGCTGCCTGCTGACTTTTCAGGTTCATGTTATATTGCTCGATTGTTACCTCCGACATACACTGCTTCTTCAGATTATCACAAGACCAGAGTAGCAAGAGGTGTCTTCAGCAAGGAAGATACCGCTGGTCAAGAAGCTGGAGACTTTTTCAAAGGTTTCCTTCCGTTTTGGGGGCCTATGGCCAATAGTAGAAATCTACGTCAACTAACACGGGTAGTTGAATCTACTATTACAGAAACTGCTGGTGCCCTTAGTAACTTAACAGCTGAGCTTCAGGCGGATCGTCTCATGACGTTGCAGAACCGAATGGTTCTAGACGTAATACTTGCAGATCGAGGTGGGGTATGCAGAATGATCCAATCGAGCTGCTGTGTCTTTATTCCAAATAATGCTCCTACAGTCTATGAAGCGATCTCTAAGCTACACAAGATTTCCGACTCCATACACGTAGACAAGGGAAACTGGTCCTTCATGGAGTGGTTTTGGACTCTGGTATCAGCGTGGGGATGGAAGGTTCTGATGGTCATTGGTGTCATCCTAGTATTTCTGTTCTCGTGCTGCCTTATTATCCAATGTGGTCCCGCTCTGTGTAGTTTCTGTGTTGCAACCTGTTTCAGAAAACCACCTGCATTAGGAGAAAAGGCACGAGACAGGATGATGATACAACAACATGTCACTGACCTAATGAGCATAGAATTAGACTCTGACTCTGACATAGACTGAGTAATTGCCTATGTAAGGGCAAAAGGAGGGTCTGAGGTTCCGTGACGATTTTACTCGTGTTTGTAACATTGTCGTAAATACATAATTTTGGTATCAGTGAACCGCAAATGATCCATTTAGTATATCCTGGTGTTTTCGCTATGCTACGAGCAAGAGCACTCCTGTTACAAACACATTTCTGTTCTACCCATGGCATCCATCTTAGACACGGAAGCCATTTTGTATTCCTTGCCCTCACATAGTCAATGGACACGCAATGACCTCTTTTCATTTAAGGACACGTAGGCTTTAGCCGGCGATTCACCTTGCTAGTGACACGTGCACCTTAGGCCAGCAACGCTGTAGCAGCATGACTCGGCAAGAACTGCCTCCCCAGCCTGAGGCCAGTCCTGCTATACTGGTTCTTGTGTTCGTTGGCCTGATCATGATTAGGCGGCCGAAACTGGTAACCGTGCCCATTTACGACCCACAAACATCTCTTATCCTGTCTTTCTATCTTCTACACCTGGCTCTGCTCCTTTCCTTCTGGGCCTTTATTAGGGGGAGGTAACGAAATTTACGATGAGGCGGTCCGGGTCTTGAATGAGAAATTGACATGGGATTATGATGGACTAGTGGGAACCCCTCATTCGTAATGTTTTGACATCAGATACTGTTGACGATTCCTGTACAACGCCAAATATTTATTGTTTAAGACACGAATGTTTAGAACTGTGGTAACATGTAAAGAATTTGCCCCGAGCAGAATATTTAGTATATAAGGAACAACCCTCTTTGTACAAATTGAACAGGCTCCTAGATACTGCCCATGTGTAGTTTCTGTGACTTCTGTGTCCCTGCAGTAATAAACCTTTGGTCTTTGACGCCACCATCGAGAAGCCCGTGTTTCTGTTTGTTTGTGCACCGAGACAGGTTGAACTCCGGGGTCTTCGGGTGTTGTCCCTGACACCTCTGGACGGAACCAAAAAGTCCAGAACTCCAAGGATGCTACCAAGCCACACCACGACGCACCCACGGACCCTTCAGCTGCAACGCCTGCAAGTTCACCTGCATCCGGACCTGCCTCGCACCAGCACCCGCCAAGTCTCACACCAGCAGCACCCACCTCAAGTGCATCCTGCTCAACACCCGCTCCGTCCACAGACATGCCATCGAACTCTGGAACCTCCTCGACATCACAGCTCCTGACTTTGCCTTCCTCACAGAGACCTGGATGAACGCCTCTTCAGCTCCCGACATCGCCATCGCCATCCCAGAGGGCTACAAGATCACCCGGAGGGATCGCACCGCCAACCAGATGGGAGGAGGCATCGCCATCATCCACAGGAACACCCTCCGTATCACGACCAGCACCGACAACACCCTTACCACCGCCGAACACCTGCATTTCCAGATCCACATCGACCCGAAGACCACCCTCAGAGGCACCCTGATCTACCGACCTCCGGGACCACGCACACTATTCAGCGAGGACATCGCCGACTTCATCAGCCCGCATGCCCTCCCCTACGCTGACTACATCCTCCTGGGGGACCTCAACTTCCACCTGGAAAACAACAACGACCGCAACACCAGCACCCTGCTCGACAACCTCGCCAATCTTGGACTCAAGCAGCTGGTGTCCACCCCCACCCACCTCGCCGGACACACACTCGACGCAGTCTTCACATCCAGCACAGACATCACCTTCAGCCACGCCACAGAGCTCCAATGGACGGACCACAGCTGCGTCCACTTCACCTTCAAAAGAACGACGACCCACCACCACCAGCAACAGGCTGCCCGCAGAAGCTGGAACAAGATCACAGCCGACCAGCTCGCCACCTCCCTGAGCCAGCACCCTCCTGCCAGCTCAGCGAACCCCAGCCAGGCCGCCGACAACCTCACGAAGTGGATCGGCGACTGCGCGGACGAGCTCGCCCCGCTAAGGACCCCGCCCAGCAGACCCGGCAGCAAAAAAGCCCCATGGTTCACCGACGAACTCAAGAGCTCCAAGAAGAACTGCCGAACCTTTGAGAAAGCCTGGAGAAGGGAACCAACACCGGACAACTGGACCACCTTCAAGCTTGCCACCCGGAAGCACCACCAGATGATCCGCGCCGCCAAGAAAACTGCCTTCAAGGACCGGCTGGACAACAACGCACACAACTGCAAGGAACTCTTCAACATCGTGAAAGAGCTTTCCAACCCCAGCGCAGGAAACAACTACATCACCCCATCGCAAGACCTCTGCAACTCCCTCGCCTCATACTTCCACAACAAGATCGCGGACATACACAACAGCTTCAACAACCAACCAACGTACACCACGACCGAACCACCACCCCCCACCACCACCCTCCGCGCCTGGACTCCGATCAGCACCGAAGACACCGTCCGCACGATGAACTCCGTCCACTCCGGATCTCCGACCGACCCCTGCCCTCACCACGTCTTCAACAAGGCCGACGCTGTCATCGCACCCCACCTGTGAGACATCATCAACACATCCTTCGACACCGCCACCTTCACTGAGAGCTGGAAGCACGCCGAACTCAGCGCTCTACTCAAGAAACCCACAGCGGACCCCACCGAACTCAAGAATTACCGCCCCATCTCGCTCCTCCCGTTTCCAGCCAAAGTCATCGAGAAGACCGTCAACAAGCAGCTGGCAGCCTTCCTTGAGACGAATGGTTCCCTCGACCCCTCACAGTCTGGCTTCCGAGCCAACCACAGCACCGAGACCGCCCTCATCGCCGCCACCGATGACATCCGAGCCCTGATGGACAACGGAGAAACAGCGGCCCTCATCCTCCTAGACCTCTCTGCGGCATTCGACACTGTCTGCCACCGCACCCTAGTACAGCGCCTCAGAAACGTCGGAATCCAGGAGAAGGCTCTGGGATGGATCATCTCCTTCCTCGACGGAAGAACGCAGAGAGTCCGCCTACCACCGTACAAGTCAGAGGCCACCGAAGTCATCTGCGGCGTCCCTCAAGGATCCTCGCTGAGCCCCACCCTCTTCAACGTCTACATGAGCCCCCTCGCGGCCATCGCACGCCAACACGACCTCAACATAATCTCCTACGCCGACGACACCCAGCTGATACTCTCCCTGACCAACGACCCTGCCGCCGCCAGAGCCAACCTGCACGAAGGGATGAAAGAGGTAGCCGAATGGATGACGACCAGCCGCCTGAAACTGAACTCAGACAAGACGGAGGTCCTCATCCTGGGCTCATCGCCCTCCGCCTGGGACGACTCCTGGTGGCCTCCCGCCCTGGGCACCGCACCCAAACCGACGGACCACGCACGCAACCTGGGCTTCATCCTGGACTCATCCCTCTCCATGACCAGGCAAGTCAACAACGTCTCCTCGGCGTGCTTCAACATCCTACGCATGCTACGGAAGATCTTCTGGTGGATCCCCACCGAGACCAGGAAGACCGTCACCCAGGCCCTCGTCACCAGTCGACTGGACTACGGCAACGCCCTCTACGCCGGTACCACCGCCAAGGTCCAGAAGAGACTCCAGCGGATCCAGAACGCCTCAGCCAGACTCATCCTCGACATCCCACGAACCAGCCACATCTCCGGACATCTGAGAGACCTGCATTGGCTCCCCGTCAACAAAAGAATCACCTTCCACCTCCTCACCCACGCACACAAAGCCCTACACAACCATGGCCCGAGCTACCTCAACAACCGTATCAACTTCTACGCTCCCAAACGCCACCTCCGATCAGCCAACCACGCCCTCGCCGCCGTCCCCCGCATCCGAAGAGCGACAACAGGAGGAAGGTCCTTCTCCTATCTGGCCGCCAAGACCTGGAACTCCCTCCCGACCAACCTGCGCCTGACCCAAGACCACCTCTCCTTCAGGAAGAAGCTGAAGACCTGGCTGTTCGAGCAGTAGCGGCACCCCCCTCCCCCCAGCGCCTTGAGACCCTACGGGTAAGTAGTGCGCTCTATAAATGTCTTTGATTGATTGAAATCGATGGAAAATCCCTGAACACAGTAATTAATTTTTGTCACAATGTAAACGTAGTATGATGATTTGATGTATATTGTATTGTCACTGTATGGAATTTAATGTCATATGTTATTTTATCATTTGTATGTATATATATTATTATTATTTTGTGTTGTTATTGTAATCGGTACTTTTATGAATTTTAAGAAATTCGAATAAAGGTCTTTTGAACTTGAACTTGAATCATGGCAGAACACATCCTGACCTTGGGGGCACAGCTGGCATGGTACCAGAATAGGATTGTATGCCCTCACAATGAGTCTGGAGGCTTGCCTGCAGAGATTATGACAAGGAATTTAGGAGGATTAAGGCCAGTAGACCCACGCTGACATGGTATCAGATTGACGTTAACACTTGGCTGCACTTTATGAAGCCGCAAAGGTTGGATGCTGCGTTTAGTCAGTACTTTCAGTCGGGAACAGGGGCAAGTAGTAGTTCGGGAGGGGGGGCAAAGAAAGGGTCCTATTGGGATTTCAATAAGAGATCATTTTCCAAACTTCAGGGACTTTCTAGTTCAAACACTATTGCTCCTTCTGCGGTCTCTATTCTCACCCAGAGTCCAAATGTTTTAAAAATTCAAGAAACAGAGTTCCCAAGAAACATTCTTGATCACTCCCTTCTAGTGAAGGCCACTTCCCGAGCTAACTGGAAGGCAATGTTGTCATGGTTTAATGTTTATAGCAATGAAGCAGCGCATAGTTCTAGTATGAGGATTTTATGGATAGCTTAGTGATCAAGGAGGCAGGATGTTTTGGGGTCCCATTCTGCAAGAACCAGCAGTCCCTTAATGTTAACCGTAGCATCACCAGGGCTAAGATATTGAAGGAAATTAACCTGGGAAGGTTGGAAAGCCCCTTCGATTCAGTCCCACTTGATAATTTTGTACGTGCGCCATTGGGAGTGGTCCAAAAAAGGACCCTGAGGAGTACCACTTGATCCACAACCTCTCTGCACCTAGGGGTCAATCTGATAATCAAGTTAGTGTTGGAACACTGTGCCTGTTCAATATGTGTAGCTGAATAAGAATCCTGCAGGAATCGGGGGTGTTGCAAGCAAAGGCAGATACTGAATCGATTTTCCAGCTGCCTCCTCTGCACCCGGACGATTTCAATCTGCTGGGTTTCCA
The DNA here is from genome assembly GCF_964261635.1 of Lissotriton helveticus. Classification (NCBI taxonomy): domain Eukaryota; kingdom Metazoa; phylum Chordata; class Amphibia; order Caudata; family Salamandridae; genus Lissotriton; species Lissotriton helveticus. Next base: position 871,017,008 of record NC_136061.1, on the reverse strand, counting down.
GTTTGAGGGCTCTTTCTACTTTGACAAGTACATGCCCTTGGTTTGTTCTGTATCCTGTGCTTATTTCGAGCAGTTTAGCACCTTCCTTGAGTGGGTATTCAGACAGAGGTCAGGAAACTGGTGGGCTTTACGCTATTTAGATGACTTCCTTTTTCTGGGTACCCCTGGTACGGTGGAGTGCAGTGGGGCCTTGCAGTCTTTCCAGGAATTGACCGGGATCTTTGGGGTACCCCTGGTGGATGCCAAAACATGTGGCCCAGCTACAACTATTGAGCTCGGGATTAATTTGGACTTCCAGGTGGGTATCTTTAGGCTGGCTTAAGAGAAACCAAGACCTTTTGCAGGACTTGAGGAACTGTCTGGCAGCCAAGAAGGTGACCTTGCATCAGTTGCAGGTGGTGGTCGGGCAGCATGAATTTTTCTTTCCGTAACCGTAGAAGCCCAGGTTAACACCAGAACCTGGGCTTCTATGGGAATTCACAAGGGCATATTATCAAGCCCATTATCGCCGCTTTAGTGGCTGTTTCCTGCCGATAAAAGCGGTGATAATGTATCGCCCTTTCATGATAATATGGCCCAGTTAGTTTAGTTTATGGGCAGGGAACTATCATTTACTAGCGTCTCTAATGTGGGTTGCTGTGAAATAGTGTTTTGAAAATTATGTTTGTGTATATGTTTAATAAGAAAGGTCAGGGTGCTCACGACTCCTATCCCAAAAGTGAACTGGACTGGGACTTTCTCATTGAAATGGTTATGATGGGTGGGGAGGGGCTTTGTAGTTGCAAGGGACATCGTGACGGCCTGCCATAGTGGTGCACCATTGTGTGAGTTTGTCTGACATATTTTAGTGTGACCGCTCCAGCTGAAACGGACCATCTATGATCATATGAGATATAAACGCGAAGGTTCTGAGTACACAACTGCCTATCAGCTACCTGCATTAAAGTACTGTTGCCAAATCTTCATCATCGTTCTTCATCTTGTTAAAGGAAATGATTTACAGAACAAAAAGTTGACTTATTGGCCATTATGTTTTCCATGAAAAACCGAACTCGCTATGCTCGTCCACTTGATATCTGCACATACCGACCACTTTATTTTGCAAAACCACTTCCTTGAAAAACGAGTCTAACTAAGTGATTGAAACGTATGCGTATTGGTCCAGTTCCGGGGGCCCTCGCCATTGAAGTGCCCACACATGTTGTTCTGCTCGTGAGTGTCGAGGAGTCTTGGAGATTGACACGGAGGGCTGGCAGGCGACACGCAGTGCCAGGCGCACAGCCGAGTGTCATCCTAATTGCTGCACAATACTTAGGAATTCAGGAGCAGGAGCCCTGCGCCTTTGAAGAAGTGGCACCTTTCCCCACAGGGAATTTAATGCTGAACAGGATCCTGCTCGGTGTCCCTTTCAAGATGTGCAGCTTTCTTCTGCGACAGCGGGGTTTTATTTGCAGCGTCCCACAGTGCATCTGAGTTCAAGGAATGTAGGGCAGAGCCTGGAAAAGTCGATTCGCTGAGGAATGAATAATAACTGGTCAGGTTTTACGAACTCCCTTTGTCCGAACAATTGTGGTATTGTACTGAAGGAACGTAAAAAAAAAAATGTGTTACATTAGAGTGTTTTGTTGTTTGAATGGTGGTTTTAAGGACTGCCCACTTCTACAACAACAATGTCTACTTTAAAGGGCAAAGAGAACCGATTCACAACAGATTTAGCGGTCATTATGCTTTTGATCACAAAAAGTTGAATTTAATTCCAGAATCCCCTAATTGTAATTCCTCCAAGTGCTTTTTCAGCTTTAAACCTTACTTCTGACGGTAGGGCAACTTCCAGTTTGGCACATTCTGCACCGCCGCGAGAGTAGCATGCATACATGACTGTGCTGCGGCAGATGGGTCGCTTTTGAAATTCCACGCCACACTTACTGCAGGTTTTTTCTTTTTTGCATGGATGCTGCTACTTGTGTAATAGGACATTATAGAAACATTATTTGTACTACTGCAATTTTGACACATGCTGATTTCCCACTATTTTCGATGTGTTTACATTAAGGAAAGGTTTAAACAGTATGTAAATTGGATGACGTTTGAGGACTTTAATTTTTCACAGTTCGTTTTCACTTTTATTACAGTAGGAAACATCGTTTTAAATCACTGTTTCTGTGAAAGTCTATTTATATCCTGATTTTTTTTGTTAAAAACTCCGTTACTCATTTTAAATAAAATAAAAGCAAATGTGTTGAGTGGTGCAATTTCAGAATTATATATTTCTGAAGCAGAAGGACACCAAGGGCCATATGTAGGTAATTTGTGTTTTGAGATTCTCGAATAGCGATTTTTTGGGAATCGCATTTATAGAATCGCAAAACGCAATGTAGGTAGGATTAGCAACATTTTTGGGGAATCCCACTTATTCCTTATTTGCGAATTGCAAATTGAGATTTGCAAATAAGGAATACCTTCTCATTCATTCCTATGGGCTAGAAGGCCCATAGGAATGAATGGGAAGACATTCTCAATTTGCAATTATCAAATAGAGAATCGCAAATTGGGAATGCAATTTCAGGATTGTAAGGGTGTCAATAGGACACCCTTTTGCACCCCTGAAATTAACATGTGTGCACATGTGGCCCACATACATACCCTAAGAGCATGTATGTGACCCAAAGGACATTTTGAAAAATGCCAAAAAGTGCATTTTTCAAAGAAATCGCAAAATACCACCAACCTGAAGTTGGTGGTATTTTGCGATTCCTTAAGCCAAATTCTGCACAACTTGGGTGCTTCCTACATTGCATTTAAGGAATCACAATTTGCGATTCCTTAAATGCAATAGCAAAATAAGGAATCACAAATTTTGTGATTCCTTATTTTGCATGTGGGTTTTTGTGTGCTACATAGCACACTGCCCTAATAGCGATTGCAAATGCTGAAATTCTGCAAATTTCAGCATTTGCGAGCGCAATTAGGCTTCCTACATATGGCCCCAAGTCATTTTCCCCTGTTTTATTTTCTATGGCAACATTTCTGTAATGTGGTCCCTGGTTACTGCCTTCAGCATCCTGTACCTGATGCATGTCTCGAGAACACACTGAAAGTCCAGAAGTCAGCATTGATTCACGCAGACTGTGGAACATGCTCCTACGAAACTGTTGCAGCTTGGGAGCCCGCTACATCTTTGGAGAGAAACATAAAAGTCACCTATCTAGTTCTTCTCTCTAGCCAAAAAAGTTTTCAATCAATTCCGCTAGCCATGTTGTTCTAGAAAGGCATATTCATTCATTATTCAATTAAATAAAGTTTCTAGATCTTATCTTTAACAAAACTATTGCGTTAGCTCTTGTATTCCAACAATTAAATATCTGATCTGAAACTATCTTTGACAAAAATGTCCAAATATTATAATAGAATGAATGCCCTTTTTAAGAGTGGCTCGGCAATTGAATTGCTGTGATGTTTTTGCACCTGATAAAATCAAGTGCAATAAATATCATCCGAATATGAGTTTTTGAGGTTTAACATGCATTGTTTCTTACCACATCAAAATGCCATGTTCCAATAAATACTGGTCATTGTCCCCTGATGAATGTTGGCAGGTTTGCTCTGCCATATTTATATTTATTACAAAGCTCATAATTGTGATTATTGTAGTAACAGTAAATTCTGCACATATCACAATTCACCAGGTTGTTCATTCTGAGGGCCTATATATTACAATCTAATATATGATGATTGGGAATAATACCCTTAATAATTACCTTTTGTTCACGATTCTTACACAAAATTGTGAAGACAGTTGATAAGATATAGCTTTTTTTTAAAATATTGAATCTTTGAAATATGCAACCCTTGTGAAAGTTTTAGACGATGGCAGATTTCGGAGCCCTTTTTGTAAATATTCCTCCTGCTGTAAGGAGCAATAAGTAGACCATTGTCATTGAGGAAAAAACCCTCCCTTGCTACGTCCTCTGCCCGGAGCCTGTTTCACTCAGTGTACTACCCCCTATACTTTGAGCAATCCTCCTTACCCAGAAAAGTCACTTTCTACGTACATCCTATATACTACCCACAGCGTGTCGGCTTTGCTATGGCCCTGGCACTCACCCTCAGCACTGTCTCAGGTCATATCTTGGATGACTTTTGCATCCTCTGGATTCCACATCTTTCTTGAGAAGTACATTGTGAAGCTGTAAATCAGCACTGTAGGTGAAGCAGAATGAAATAACCTTCACTTCAGGAAAGTGTGGTAGTCAAGAAACATTGTGGCTTTTGTAGGTAAACAGTGATTCTTCACACATTTCTACTTAGAACGTTTGCCTGCAAAGAAGTTCTAGAAAGGTGGCTGAGGAGGGCACATCCATATGTTGTCCACATTGATAAAGGATTATTTAAGACCAAGAAACTAAATCCCTCAAAATGATTAAATCTCAGGCAAGAGTAAAAATAATGTATGCCTCTTTCTGTTGGCCCACATACCTTGAATCCACGCCCTGCTCATTAGCAAGAAACCTCAGACTCATCATAGACAACAAAATAGACATGGCTACCCAAGTTAACACAATAGAATGTACCTGATTCAATGCACTGAGGATGCTGAAGAAAATTTTCAAGTGACTGCAAGACAACACCAGAAAAATGATCACCCAAGCCTTCAGTATTAACAGACTGAACTGTGGGAAGATCATGTACCTAATGATTACTATCAAACTCACAAGAAGACTGTAGATGGTCCAAAACACAGCAGTCAGACTAGTCCTCAACCCTCCATGCTGAGCTCACATCACACCACACCTTAGGGAACTCTACTGGCTCTCGACACACTAGTGGCCACACTTTAAACTCCTCATCCATACCTTTAAAGTTCTCCACAACATTGACCCTACGTACCTGAACATCTGGATTTACTTTCACCAACCTTCCAGGCACCCCTATTCTGCCGGTCTCTCACTAGTACACACTACATGCATACACAAAAGCAGAGCAGAGGGCCGCACCTTCTCATACCTGGCTTCACAAGCCTTAAATGACCTCCTACAACACATCAGGGGTGTTCATCTCTTCTTCACTTTTGCAAGAAGCACTAGACCTGAATTTTCGACTTAAGGCTGGTCTCGCACACCTGCTACAGAGTGCTTTGATACCCTCACTGGTGTGTTAGTGGCTATAAAAATACCAATGACATGACATGTTTTTTGCAATTTTCACCCCGAGTGGGCTGGGTATGCTCAGACGTGAGTCCCAGGCTCTCCACACCACTGGAGTCAAGCTATCCAGGCTGATGAAGGCTGATAGCCAGAAACCGGTCCTTGGATGCTTGATTCCGGTCTGGGAAAGACATGGCTTGGTAGTTCGGACTGGACTGTTCCCATGAGGCACAGGGTCAGAGCTGATTTGCATATAGCCAGTGTCTAACCCAGGGTGGTGTGGAGTGCAAAAAAACGATGGATTTAGGCCCAGATTATTGTACTGGGATGAATGTATGACATTGTTCTACATTCTGTCCATCAACTGTGTTTTTTGCAATTTTCACCCCGAGTGGGCTGGGTATGCTCAGACGTGAGTCCCAGGCTCTCCACACCACTGGAGTCAAGCTATCCAGGCTGATAAAGGCTGATAGCCAGAAACCGGTCCTTGGATGCTTGATTCCGGTCTGGGAAAGACATGGCTTGGTAGTTCGGACTGGACTGTTCCCATGAGGCACAGGGTCAGAGCTGATTTGCATATAGCCAGTGTCTAACCCAGGGTGGTGTGGAGTGCAAAAAAACGATGAATTTAGGCCCAGATCCTTGTACTGGGATGAATGTATGACATTGTTCTACATTCTGTCCATCAACTGTGTTTTTTGCATGACATAACATAACATCATGTATTATAAATTAAATTACATATGCTCTGCACTTAAAAATAAGGCTAAGTGAAACATAACTGTATTTTTCATTTTAGACTGTCCTTTTTATGTGGTATGAAAGATATAGAATTTGCACATAAAACTGTGTTTTGCTACAAGCGTTTGAAACATTTCATATGACGCAAGAAAAACTGAAAGCACAGTAATACATCCTTTCCTTTACCTTAGTCAAGGTAAAAAAGAAGAATGTTACTTTAACATTGTCAGCCCGACAATGTCGGAGCATGTTTCACTGTGAAAAATACAAGGGTATTTCCATTCTGCACAATCCAGAAAGATTTGATTTTTTCATATGACATAAAGAAATAATTAAAAATGAACAGTGATAGTCATAGAGATCAAAATGACACACAAAATTGCACTAAAGTCACAACACATCATATCAACAATTGGAATATGCGGATTTGAAATTATTACTTAATTAAGCAAGTACATTTAAACAATGTATGATCCATGGAAAATTATGTATTTTATCTTCGAAATAATCAGTGTATCATAGTTGAGTGTGCACGTTAGTAGTCTGTCAGAATATGAACATCAATTCGGCAAATTAGCTAAATATTGTGTATCTTTGCTTTTTATCAAACTAATGATGCTGTGACATCCACACACAGTGTTTCCATTTTACCATGTTACAACAAAATGATCCTATCTTGCCTGCAACTTCCCTATTGCCTTAATGATAAGTGGATTTCTGTGCACATTTGATTTGGTTGTATATGCGCCTCAAACATGATTTTCCATTCTACTTTCCAATAATAATAATCTTCACAATCGTCCTCATCTGTATTCTGAGGTTCTTTAAGCCACTATAGTGTGGCCTATTTGTTCTGTAAAGAGTAGGCATTAATAGTATATATGGTATAATGTACCTTCTGATGTGTATTTTAAGGAAATTGCAAGTCACAAGTAGTTCCATGACCATATAGACTAACAAAGTCAAAGTCAGAGTTCCTTTAAAAGTTCATGGAACTATAGGTCACATATTCTTTAATGTATCACGGAGTGTATATTATTTCTTATAATACATAGTCACACCATCACCCTTTCCACAAACTGCATAAATCCTTAGAGGCTGTTTAAGAGGAGAGCAGCCCCAAGACTGCCATGCCATCAGTGAAGATCCGACTGCCCACTTATAAGCATGGCAGTCAGACCACCATGAGACCGCTACCGCCACCACCCCCACCACCACCAGGATCTTGGATCAGCTGTGAGGAAAGCGGCAGGCCAGAGAGGCGGTGCCAATGCCAGCACCGTCGTTCTGATTACAATGTGTGTTTCCGTCGACCTTTTCATGGTGAGGACCACGCCTTGTAAGGATCAGTGTAAAGGCAGGCAAAGTGCCCCAAACAGCGCCCCTTAAAATTTTAGCCCATTGGGCATTGTGGATGGGGGCACATGTGCCCTGTATGCCTGCACTGTTGTGTGGGCACTGTGTGCCTTGCACAATATGGTACATGGCAACAGTGCATGCACAACTGTGTGGGAGCTGGTGTGTGGCGGCTTTGCCTTCCGGCGCTCTCTGTGAGCTGAAGCATGCTGCTGCCCCAAGTCTACGGCCGGCACACCGCCAGCCCAGCTGTAAACTTCAAATGAGGCGGTCGCCACTGACTTAGCTGTATTCTCCTGACTGCATACACTGCAGCCTAGTGGTCCAACCTGCAAGGTCGTAATCAAGGCCTTAATCTCTTCATCCTTCATGTTCATTGGAGATAAAGTACAAAACCTTTACTACAAAATTAGGCACACTAAAAATGGAGATAGTATTTTCTTTAAAAAATGCATTAGAATCAGCTTAAAGTAAGTTAGGTTAAGTTATGTGTCTCAGTTTGTCTAGAAACATGCAGAAGTTTTTTCTTGCAACAACCTATAGTGTTGAAAAGCATAAACATTTTGCCATAAATATATCAGAAGAAAGAAAGCCAGTTCCCATTTTCCTTTTTTAAACCGCAGCCATAATTAGGCTCCATGACCTACCGTTCACCTTTGTTGCTGACTCTCACAGCAGACATTGTGATGCCAAAACTCAACAGTTATACCATATTACAGTTGAGCAGCTACATCATTTCTTTATAACTGACGACTAGTTACAAATCGGCTGTAATAAGGAAATTAGAGAAAGGCATTATACAGAGATTGCAAGCTCCCAGGTTCAGTTCAGTTCAGTAGATCTTTATTTCGATGATTAAAAACCATCATAAAAATACATATTTACAATAAAACATTAATTAAATCACATATCTGAACTAGATCTAAAAACAGAGTTTATACAATTATAAAAACACAATATTATGTACATCATGCGTCATTACTTAGCCTCTTGTATTACTCAGTCCTACCGCTACTTTTAAAAAGTTCATAATAGAGCATAAAATTTGCATATCGTTTGCTCTTTGTAGAAAAAGTAAAGCAGTTTTTGCATGACGGAACTTTGCCTCTTTTGAGATACCCACCAAAAATTTCCGCCGGGGGATCGGATAAAATGATCACAAAAGTACAAAATGAAGGGTGTCCTGTGGAGACCTATTGTCTCAGCCGCAGGCACCCTTCTGCTCAATTGTTAAAGTAAAACCAGATGGATAAGACAAAATATTTGGTAACAAATTAAGCCTAAAACGACACATTAAAAACCTGTCCTGCTGGTTGTACATCAAGAAAAGATAAGGTTCCAAACCCTCGCCATTACTTACTAGACAGTGGGCAGTTGTTGATCGCTTTAGTAAATCAGAGCTTAATCTGCGAGCTGCAAATTTTTCTAATAACAAATTTTTAATTTGGGATTTACAAGGGATAGAGATTGCAGTCGGGTTAGAGAAGAGGTTATACCGGCCTATATCCTCTAATCTAACCTTAAGATAATTTAGCCAAGGGATTTGCAGTCCCTTATCCCTTTGTAAGCAATCTCCTACAATTAATCTGCTTAATTCTGCCTCGGGGTTAGCCCAGATTCTCAGCCATGCCATAATGGGCCTCAGCTTTACCTGGTCTAAAATATATGGGATCCCTAGTTTGCTGTGCGCAATTGCTGCTGGGATACTCTGTGGGGTCTTTAAGATCCTGCGGAGGAATTTATCTTCCTCCAGCTGTAAGTGTTTTGCATCCCCAAAACCCCAAACCTCTGCTCCGTACAGGGCTTTTGCAGTGCTTATAGAGCCATATAGGCTCATTACTTGTTCTGGTGACCAGCAGCCCAATCTTCGAGCAAAGTTTAGTATGGCCCTGTTAGAGGAGACCAACTTTGAGCAACGTTCCTCGATCAGGGATTTAAATTTTAACGCTCCGTCAAATAGGAGACCGAGGTAGGGAAAGGTGGTTACAGTTTCCAGAGTATGGGTCCCTATTTTGAATACAAATTTCCTGGAAGGTCTTTTGCCTGCCACCATCACGAAGGACTTGTTCAAATTCACGGACAAGTCTAAATTATCCATGAATTTTACAAATCCATCAATCAAGCATTGTAAACTCCGTGATGTACGTGCAAGCAGGACCGCGTCATCCGCGTATAACAGTACCGGAATCTGACTCGTTCCTGCTTTAGGGCAGTCTACATTCAGGGCAATCAGGGATTTCTCAAGGTCGTTAATATCAAGTGAGAACAAAAAGGGAGCAAGGATACACCCTTGCCTCACTCCGCTAGTGCACGGAAAGGGATCAGTGCTCCCCCCTCCATGCTGAAGCGAACCCTGGCCGTAGTATTCCAATGTAATTCCCGGAGGATATTGATCAGTCCAGGGTCAATTCCCAGGTCCCTCATCATAGCCCACAACTTGTTCCTATTTACATTATCAAAGGCCGCGGCCAGATCCATAAATCCTAGGTAAATAGTTTCATTACTGGCTTTTGTGTATTTGGCAACCAGCAAATAGAGATTGAGGCACTGGTCGCTAGTTGATTTGCCTTGTCTAATGCCGTACAGAGTTTCTGCCATGGTGTGGTGCTCTTCTGTCCAACCCATAAGACGGTCCAATACTACCCGGCCCAATATTTTAGCGGAGACATCGATCAACGATATTGGCCTGTAGCATTGAGGATTGTCCCTATTTCCCTTCTTGAAAATAGGGACAATTAATGCAGTGGACCATGAGCAGGGCAGCCCGGATTTAACAGCCGCGTTTAAGACCCTCGTCATAATTGGGGCCCATAGGTCCACATTGCTTCGGTAAAGATCTGGGGGGGTACCATCAAGACCTGGAGCTTTATTTCGAGTAAGACCTTGAATTGCCTTGGTTATTTCTATGAGCGAAAATTCAATTTCCAGACTCCGTGTACCATCCCAACCTCCGTCTGAAACTGTGACATGGGTGTGATTATAAAGGCCTTTGAAATGTGTCACCCATTGTTCAGGGAGTATGTTGGTGCCAATCACCGGGGTACTACTGTCCTGAAAACATGACCTGTTGATGATTCTCCAAAATGCCGTGAAATCCCTGTTCTCCCCTGCCTCCCTCAAGTCGGCCCAAACTTCAGCTTGCAGAGCGGCCTCTCTCTGTTTTACCACAGTTTTGTATATCTTTCTAGAGAGGGCCACTTTTAATTTGTCACTAAAGACGCTCCAATCAATGCGAACCTCGGTAATCCAGTTTTTTGCAAAGCTGGATACCACCATAAAATCTATGATAGAAGAGCATCCTCTGCCTTTAAAGGTTGGGATAAGGGAGCCCTCTTTTCCCGGGACGACCAGATCTATAGTGTGTGTTAAAGCATGTGTATATAATAGTCTGGTAAGTGTTAATCCCTCAGCATTATGTTCGAAATGTGGCCCGCTTTCAGCCGAGCAGGAAGACCAATCTGCCATTACTGGGAGCAGTTTTGGGAATGGATGACAGTTTAAGTCGCCCATCACTAATACTATTGGTTCTGCCCCCTCCTTCTTGCGTTCTGACTCCTGGGCGAGTCTGTAGTCTAATTCCTGGAGTATAGCATTATTTCCATTTACTGGCCCCGAATTATAGATGTTAAATAGCTGTAACTTCAACCCCTGCCCTGAAAATGTTACAGCCTGGAGAGTATGCGATGTCCAGGACTGTAGCGTCCACACTCCTTCTAGATTTAGGTCAACGTATAATGCTAACCCTCCCTTTGCCCTCCCAGATCTGCTTTCTTGTGCTGGGATGAAGAAACATTTGTAGCCCTCTATTTGGTAAGGGGAGCTTTCGACCACCCAGGTCTCCTGGAACGCTATTTTTGGGAACCCCCTTCAGTGGTTCCACCAGTCTTTGTTTCCAAATTTCCCAGCAAGACCAGCTATATTCCAGGGCATTATGTTCAGTCCTCCCCCAGTTTGCATTTCGACCTGTTCTCCTTGGTAGTCTGGGGTGGGGCCGTCCCTACTCAATAGCATGATCCCTAATTCCCCTCTTACTTGCCTGGCTTGTGCTACCTCACACCCCCGCTGTTGACTTTCTCCACAGTCGCCCTGAGTAATGAATTCATCACCTAGCTTTTTGATCATCTGATCTTGGGGATTCCCTACTTTATGTAGTCAATCATTTTCATCAAGGGACAGTAGGGGACTAAATCTATTCGTCCACTGTAGCAAACCCTGACCTTGTAAGAATGAGTCTGCCTGGGCATGCTTCCTTGTCCATGCCATATCTGGTGCCCTTCCTATTTTGCCAAAAGTGTGCCTTGGATCGTAAATGACAAGTTTTTTAGGATAAAAATATCCTAATGGCAAGGAACGTATAGTACTAGTCTGGTTCCTGTTTCCATTTTCCAGTATGTATTCTACTAGGCGGATGTTCCTAAAATTCGCAATGATGCAGTTCCCCACCATTTCTTTCCTCCTGTTCCCTATCCAGTTTACCCTTCTGACATGGTGGATCTCCCCGCATTCCTCCCCGTGCAGGGGCCTATGTATGTTTAGCCAATTTATTAACTTATTTTTTAGCTGCATATGTGATTCTCTCTGCCCACCGTTAAGTTCAGGGACCCCCACAAAAACAACTACGTAGGGGCACGCTTCTGGGGATAGATTTATGTTTGGTAGGGAATAGTTAATTCTATCGTCTGATTCTTGGCGGGTCTGAAGCATCTCTGCCTGTCTGTGTGCTGCATGTTTTTCTGATTTTGAGATTATCTGCGTCCTTATTGCCAACTTTCTGCTTGTTATCCACCTCCACCTGGGCTAGAAGATTTGGGGATGCATGAACTTTTACAATCGTGCATTGCTCGTTACTGACACAGTTATTGTTATCAGGGGTTTGCCGGACTGGGATAGTGTTTAACGAGGTAGGGTTAACAGTTGAATTATTATTTAAGGGGCCCTTTGTCTTATTCTGCTTGTTCGGTTCATTTGTGATTTTGTCTAGTCTACTGACAAGTGGTTTTATCTGACTTGTGATAAAAAGTTCCAGGCGTTTTTGGAGGTCTTCAATTACTTGATCCATCCATCCTGGTGGACCTAGCTGACGTATTGGTTCTAATTCCACTACCTCGTCCTCAGTGTCTTTTAACCTAAGCATAGCAGTGCTTGGTTTAATTTTTCTAGGATAACCCTTCTTGGTGCCCACTCTTCTAGTTCTATTGTGTGGGGTTTTGTTGTCAACCATGGCTGTAGTCTCCTTTACATTCATTACCGTCTGGGCGCAAGGGGTACCATCAGTGTAGGAGAGTAGGGTCTGCTATCCTATGGTCACCCCAAATTTTTACTTTTTGCTTCACTGGTTTATGACTTAATGTGGCTGTGGGCCTGCTAATCAGACCCACAGCCTGCTGTTCTCTCTCTAAATTGTTACCCATGTACTTTAGGTGCATAACGAAATTGGAACTGGTTCACCTTATTGGCCCCTGTAACAGTGTACCCAGGTACCCAGGGCATAGGTGCTTCCAAGGCCTGCCAGAGGCTGCAGCATGTATTGTGCCACCCCTGGCCTGGCCTCCATATTTGACACAATTGGCTGATCACTCAGCTGGGGTAAGTCGGTGTAACCACCCCTTACTTAGGTGTAGTATGCCTATACCTAACCTAAAATGGACACATATGTTCCTATCAGTCACTCCTATGGAAGGCCTCATCAATCCTGGAGGCAGAGTGCTTGGAAATATGTGAGATGGTGCTCTGGCATGAGCTGAGACTGTCTAAAGCTTTCGGAATCATGTCCTTTAGCTGTTTCATGATATTGCCATACCATATACTCTTAAGTGCATTATGAACCTCGCGGTTAAATGCTATCTTGGGTTTGGCTTTATCAAAACATGTCGAGTAAGGTGTCATATGAATTGGAATACTACCCCCTCGCCAGTTCTGGCGACGGGGATAGCATTCCACCCCTCTAGAGGGACACGACATGTACCTAGCCTGAACCCCGGTTAAAGTTAAACAGAGCCTTAGCATCCCAAAATGGATGCTGCCACCACAGACACAAGTCTGACCTCCTGCTGCTGGGAGTCCTTCCAGCGAGGGCAGCTTGGACAAAGGGTTTCCTGCCTGGGGAGGTGCTAGCACCGCTCCAGGCAGGATTTTGTGTATTGGGTAGGACAGGGCTGAATAGAATCAGACATGCCTGGGGCACACAAGGTGTCCCTGTGCATAGGCCAGTTCAAACCGGTGCTGGCGCTTCCCAGCCCCAGTCCTGGCGCGAAACTGGACAAAGGAAAGGGGGTGTAACCACCCCCCTTCCTGGTTCCACCCAGAGGAGGTACCTAGTAGGTGATCCGGCCCCCCAGATTCGAATAAGAGTGCGAGCTGTGTCCTGAGACTTCAGATCATCCTGAATCAACTTGAAATACAGAAGAAGACTGGACTTCGACATTCTGCTGCACAGAAGACGGAAGAGAATCTCCCTTGTGGCCAAGGAGTGACCACCCTGTGAATACAGGCACCAACCAGCAACTCGACATCTGCTTTGCCGCCGCCTCCCGCCGGAGCCCGAGCCCAGAGCCTGACAAGACCCAGACTCCCAGACTTCTCACTGCCCGATCCACAGTCCCTGCAAAGAAGGGACCCGTGGAGGCACCGAGAGACGTGGGACCGGACCTCTTGGAAGACCCCCGAAACGCTGACTGCGCAGCATCAGAGGCACCCTCGATGCTGTGCTTTGGGGTTTGAGAAGCCTCAACCTCGAGCAGCCCTTGCACCAAAGATCAGCCCCCCAGCATCTCCACGATCTGCGTGGGGCCCTTTTGCACTGTGCCACTCAATGCGCCATCCCGTCCACTTCCCACGTGGCTAGCGGCCATCTTGGCAACAAAACCTTCAACTTACACTGCGGGTCTGGTTGCTCCAGACTTGCCCTCGCTCCTGTAAAAAGGAGCACCTGCTCTGACCTTGCTGGTCCGAGTAAGAAGCTTGAATCACTTCCTGCGTGGCTTGCTTTTGCCAAGGCCTGTTTGCTCCAATAAAATTGCCAACACCGCCATCAGCGAGAGCCTACGTGGGACAGCTCGTGACCGACTCCTGGACGTCCTCGACCTCTTCGTGTCCACGTGGCTGCAGAGACAATCTTCACGACATCACCTGTTTGCGCCCGGCATTGCCTGGTTCCAGTCTGGTTCCACGGTAGTCACTGGCTAGTGACTTTGAACATTGTCCCCTCTGCTTTCAGGTCTTCACCTCTTCAGATCCACCCTTGGATCCACCGGAACTCTTCACATCGAGCCGCCTGCAGCATCTTCAGCTCCAAGCACCATGTGGTGGGGGTTCCCTTTGAAAGGGTGGGGATTGACATTGTTGGACCAATGGACCCCCCTACAGCATCTGGGCACAGATTCATACTGGTGGTGGTGGACCATGCCACCAGGTACCCAGAGGCAATTCCACTTAGGACCACAACAGCCTTACTTGGAGTTTTCTCCAGAGTGGGGTTTCCTAAGGAGGTAGTATCTGATAGAGGTGCAAACTTCATGTCAGGTTACTTGACAGCTATGTGGAAGGAGTGTGGTGTCAACTATAAGTTCACCACTCCCTATCATCCACAATGCAATGGGCTTGTTGAGAGATTCAACAAGACCCTAAAGGGCATGATCAAAGGATTACCTGAGAAGCTCAGGCGAAGATGGGATATCCTTCTGCCCTGCCTTCTGTTTGCTTACAGAGAGGTCCCGCAAAAAGGAGTTGGCTTCAGCCCCTTTGAATTGTTGTTTGGACATCCTGTAAGAGGACCCCTATATCTGGTGAGGGAAGGATGGGAGTTACCTCTCAAAAAGCCCAAGCAAGACATAGTGGACTATGTACTTGGTCTCCGCTCCAGGATGGCTGAGTATATGGAGAAGGCATCCAAAAACCTTGAAGCTAGCCAGGCCTTACAGAAAGCCTGGCATGACCAAAAGGCTGTCCTGACTGAGTACAGCCTGGACAGAAGGTATGGGTGTTGGAGCCAGTGGCCCCAGCAGCACTCCAAGACAGATGGTCTGGACCCCATACAATCATGGAGAAAAAGGGAGAGGTTACCTACTTGGTGGACCTTGGAACTCCCAGGAGCCCCCACAGGGTGCTCCATGTTAACAGGCTGAAAGCATATGTTGACAGGGCAGACATGGGCTTGCTCATGGCTACAGATGAGGGGCAGGAGGAAGAGAGTGACCCTCTCCCAGACCTGCTGACTCAGAACCCTGAGGATGGCTCAGTTGATGGTGTGGCCTTAGATGGCAGCCTCACTGAACATCAGCAACATGACTGTAGACAGGTTTTGCAGTCATATCGACATATGTTCTCCCTGACACCCAGTCAGACTAACTGGTGTACCCATGTGGTGGACACTGGTGATAGTCTTCCTGTAAAGAACAAAATTTACAGGCAGCCTGACCATGTCAGAGACTGTATCAAGGCTGAGGTACAAAAGATGCTGGAGTTAGGTGTCATTGAGCCTTCAGAGAGCCCCTGGGCTAGCCCAGTGGTTCTGGTCCCCAAACCTCACACCAAAGATGGAAAGAGAGAGATGAGGTTCTGTGTGGATTACAGAGGACTCAATGCTGTCACTAGGACAGATGCACACCCAATTCCAAGGGCAGATGAGCTCATAGACAAATTGGCTTCTGCCAAGTATTTGAGCACATTTGACTTGACAGTTTGCGACTGGCAAATCAGGTTAGCTGAGGAGTCTAAAGCCAAGACAGCATTTTCTACCCCCAGTGGACATTACCAGTTTGTGGTGATGCCCTTTGGTTTGAAAAATGCACCTGCCACCTTCCAAAGGTTGGTGAATCAAGTCCTTACTGGGTTGGATGACTTTTGTGCAGCATATCTGGACGATATTGCTGTCTTTAGCTCCACCTGGGAGGATCACCTGGTCCACCTGAAGGAAGTGCTAGAGGCTCTACAAAAGGCAGGCCTCACTATCAAGGCAACCAAGTGCCAGATAGGGCAGAGTAAGGTTGTGTACTTGGGCCACCTTGTGGGTGGAGGCCAAGTTCAACCACTGGAGAGTAAGATTCAGACCATAAAGGACTGGACTCCTCCAACTACCCAGACTCAGGTCAGAGCTTTCTTGGGCCTGACTGGGTACTACAGGAAGTTTGTTAAGAACTATGGGTCCATTGTGACTCCTCTTAATGATCTGGCATCCAAGAAGATGCCCAAAAAGGTTCAGTGGACAGAATACTGTCAAAAGGCATTTGATGACCTGAAGAAGGCCATGTGCTCTGCACCTATCCTGAAGAATCCTGACTACTCAAGAGAGTTTATTGTCCAAACAGATGCTTCTGAGTTGGGAGTGGGAGCTGTGCTTTCACAACTTAATGTAGATGGTCAAGACCAGCCCATTGCTTTCATTAGCAGAAGGCTGACCCCCAGAGAGAAACGTTGGTCAGCCATTGAGAGGGAGGCCTTTGCTGTGGTGTGGGCCCTGAAGAAGTTGAGACCATACTTGTTTGGCACTCACTTCAAGATTCAGACCGACCATACGCCCCTCTTATGGCTTAATCAGATGAAGGGTGAAAACCCCAAACTGCTCAGGTGGTCCATTTCCCTACAGGGGATGGACTTTACAGTGGAGCACCGCCCAGGGACTGACCATGGTAATGCAGATGGTCTCTCCAGGTACTTCCACTTAGAACATGAAGACACAACTGGTCAAGGTTAGTCTAATGTCCCTGCGTTTGGGGGGGGGTTGTGTAGGAGAGTAGGGTCTGCTATCCTATGGTCACCCCACATTTTTGCTTTTTGCTTCACTGGTTTATGACTTAATGTGGCTGTGGGCCTGCTAATCATACCCACAGCCTGCTGTTCTCTCTCTAAATTGTTACCCATGTACTTTAGGTGCATAACGAAATTGGAACTGGTTCACCTTATTGGCCCCTGTAACAGTGTACCCAGGTACCCAGGGCATAGGTGCTTCCAAGGCCTACCAGGGGCTGCAGCATGTATTGTGCCACCCCTGGCCTGGCCTCCATATTTGACACAACTGGCTGATCACTCAGCTGGGGTAAGTCGGTGTAACCACCCCTTACTTAGGTGTAGTATGCCTATACCTAACCTAAAATGGACACATATGTTCCTATCAGTCACTCCTATGGAAGGCCTCATCAATCCTGGAGGCAGAGTGCTTGGAAATATGTGAGATGGTGCTCTGGCATGAGCTGAGCCTGTCTACAGCTTTCGGAACCATGTCCTTTAGCTGTTTCATGATATTGCCATACCATATACTCTTAAGTGCATTATGAACCTCGCGGTTAAATGCTATCTTGGGTTTGGCTTTATCAAAACATGTCGAGTAAGGTGTCATACGAATTGGGATACTACCCCCTCGCCAGTTCTGGTGACGGGGGTAGCATTCCACCCCTCTAGAGGGACACGACATGTACCTAGCCTGAACCCCGGTTAAAGTTAAACAGAGCCTTAGCATCCCAAAATGGATGCTGCCACCACAGACACAAGTCTGACATCCTGCTGCTGGGAGTCCTTCCAGCGAGGGCAGCTTGGACAAAGGGTTTCCTGCCTGGGGAGGTGCTAGCACCGCTCCAGACAGGATTTTGTGTATTGGGTAGGACAGGGCTGAATAGAATCAGACATGCCTGGGGCACACAAGGTGTCCCTGTGCATAGGCCAGTTCAAACCGGTGCTGGGGCTTCCCAGCCCCAGTCCTGGCGTGAAACTGGCAAAGGAAAGGGGGTGTAAAAACCCCCCTTCCTGGTTCCACCCAGAGGAGGGACCTAGTAGGTGATCCGGCCCCCCAGATTCGAATAAGAGTGGGAGCTGTGTCCTGAGACTTCAGATCATCCTGAATCAACTTGAAATACAGAAGAAGACTGGACTTCGACATTCTGCTGCACAGAAGACGGAAGAGAATCTCCCTTGTGGCCAAGGAGGAGTGACCACCCTGTGAATACAGGCACCAACCAGCAACTCGACGTCTGCTTTGCTGCCGCCTCCCGCCGGAGCCCGAGCCCAGAGATGTGGGACCGGACCTCTTGGAAGACCCCCGAAACGCTGACTGCGCAGCATCAGAGGCACCCTCTATGCTGTGCTTTGGGGTTTGAGAAGCCCCAACCTCGAGCAGCCCTTGCACCGAAGATCAGCCCCCCAGCATCTCCACGTTCTGCGTGGGGCCCTTTTGCACTGTGCCACTTGACGCGCCATTCCGTCCACTTGCCACGTGGCTAGCGGCCATCTTGGCGACGAAACCTTTAACTTACACTGCGGGTCTGGTTGCTCCAGACTTGCCCTCACTCCTGTAAAAAGGAGCACCTGCTCTGACCTTGCTGGTCCGAGTAAGAAGCTTGAATCACTTCCTGCGTGGCTTGCTTTTGTCAAGGCCTGTTTGCTCCAATCAAGTTGCCGACACCGCCATCAACGAGAGCCTATGTGGGACAGCTCGTGACCGACTCCTGGACGTCCTTGACCTCTTCGTGTCCACGTGGCTGCAGAGACAATCTTCACAACATCACCTGTTTGCGCCCGACATTGCCTGGTTCCAGTCTGGTTCCACGGTAGTCACTGGCTAGTGACTTTGAACATTGTCCCCTCTGCTTTCAGGTCTTCACCTCTTCAGATCCACCCTTGGATCCACCGGAACTCTTCACATCGAGCCGCCTGCAGCATCTTCAGCTCCAAGCACCATCGACCTGCGTGACGAAACCCGACACTACTTCGACCCTATGCACCCGCTTCCTGTGGGTGAGGTAACTCAGCTCCGCCGGTGTTCCCCCACTGGTACACACCTCTAGTTTCTGTGTCTAAAGTTTCATCCTTCTAGGTCACTCGGAAGGTTCCTTTTTAACTAACTTTGTAACTTTTACGCACCATTGACATTGCATTGGTAAAGCGTGCACTTTCCGCACTGCACCCGAGTCCCGCGGGCCTTTCCCGACTTCTTCACTGCTAGTCCCGAACAGCTCCAGCGATTCCCCAGGCCCTAGGCCTCTTCACTTTCCCCATAGTGGTTCTTATACCACTATTTTAGTATATGGTTTAGGTGGCCCCTAGGGCTCATCCATAATTGTGCAACTTTTGTGTATTTAAACTGTGTTTTGTTTTAACGCATTTGCTTCTGTGCTCATAAAGAGTATCAGGGTTATTTGTAGAAATAAATCTATATATATTTTCAATATATATCTGTGTGGTGTCCTTTCATTTGGTATTCAAGGGATTGTGTATGGTAAAACAGCTTGCTTCACATGCCTTTACAGAGTTTAGCCTAAGACTGCTTAGTTCATGCTACCCCTAGGATAGCTTGTCTATAAGGTTGACTTTACAACCTGCACCATAAGGGTTGCTTGGCATGGTACAAGGTGATCACTAGAACTAGTGAGCATCATATACCAGGCCAACTTCTCACAATCAGCCGAGGTTTCTAGGGTATCAATTTGGGGAGCAGGCGATAAATCTTTGTCTAAGACCTGTATGGGTATGGGTGAGTCAATTGATGGTGTCATTGATAAGCGTCTCTCTGTGCGCTCAATCTCCCCAGAGACAGCCCCAATGACTTTTCTCAGCATTATATCAATAGCCGTAGGTTGTGCTTTATGGGCTGATAAAAGATTGGAATCAAGCACTGTTATGCTAGGTGTAAGGGGCGTCTGTGTTTTGACTTTGGTGGAGCGCGTTTTCACTTTACTAGCCATAGTGCAGAAAAACGAACTGGGGGTTCTTACTATCTCTTGCTAGCCTTTGGCACCCCTTAAGGGTCAGTAAAAGCCTCCTCCTCCCTTTGTTATAGGGTTACACAAGTTATCTCCCCTTCCTGTATTCACAAGCTGGTTTACAATCCACTTAATCCGGCACCCACCCACATTGTCCAATGTCTGCGTTGGCCCCCGTACTGGATATGTTCAACTAAGTGCAGAGTAAAAAGTACCTTTTTTGTCAAGCAATAAAGGGGGGTGGCCCAGCCCGGCCTCCTATGGCTTCTGACGGCCACAGACGGCCCGCCCTTTGCCCGATCTTAGCCCGGCACCGCCAGCGCGCGTCCACGATGCGGAGGGAGCTGCCGCTGTTTAAGCACCTCCGGGCGCGCTAAGGCAGAAGTGGGCGGTGCTGGTCGCTGTGCAGGCTGGGAGCTGTAGTCTCCCCCCACAGCGGCCGTGCGGTGTCACGAGCAACGGCGGCGGGGAACCACACTGCATCTGGGCCCCAGGAGCAAGTGTGGCAGCAAGTAATGTGGTAGGTCTGCTCTGCCCCTCAAAGAGTTCCAAATGTCCCCGCTCCGCCGAGGGAGCTGCCGCTGTTTAAGCGTCTCCGGGCGCGCTGAGGCGGAAGTGGGCGGTGCTGGTCGCTGTGCAGGCTGGGAGCTGTAGTCTCCCCCCACAGCGGCCGTGCGGTGTCACGAGCAACGGCGGCGGGGGAAAGACACAGCGTCAGGGCCCCAGGAGCAAGTGTGGCAGCAAGCATTATACAGAGATTGCAAGCTCCCAGGTATTTTACCCAACTTAATGGGGCTATGTGAAAAATTGGTTTGTTGTTTGAGGGGTGATGGGGTGTAAGTCCCTCTCATGCAAAAGCCACAGTTTTTGATAGGGGGAACCAAATATTTCACTAAATTAACCTGTGCTTAACACTTTGGTAGCTGTGTGCAAAAGCAGTCAAGCTTAAATTAGAGGCACTGTTTAAAGTATTTATGCAGCACTCAAACAGTAATAAAGTGAACACACAAAATGAGAAAAATCCCATCCTAATTTAGAAAAATAGAGTAAAACTTAATGAATTATTTCACATCAAAACAACAAAAATCTAATCACTAGAATAGACTATGATTTTTTTAAGGTTTTGTTGTAAAAGATCAAAGCGCCAATCTTGGACATCTAGTTGCGTGTGACCTGGACAAAGTAAAAAGTTGTGTCCAACTGCGATGAAGCAATATTCAAATACAAGAAGGGTATTGGGCCTGGTCACAGCTTACCTTTGGATTTAGAATATATTTCAAAGAAAAATGTCTGAGAAGCTAAAGTTTAGAGGGGCAAGGCAGCCAGCAGTGTTTGAGAGGAGGTGCCATATTTGGGAAGCCACCGGGTGACATTGCCGTGAAAAGATTTTCAATTGGTCTTAGGGCCTGATTTAGATCTGGGCAGACGGCTTTACTCCATCAAAATGGTGACGTTATCCCACCCGCTGTAATATAAGTAGCAAGAATGCAATGGGATTTATATTGCGACGAACAGGATATCCATCATCGTTGTAACGGAGCAACCCGTCCACGGAGATCTAAATCAGGCCCTTGGTCTCTTTTTTGGAAGTTGAAGATCTCCGGTGGGATGAAGCTACAGGCTACATCCATTGAGGGATCCAGGAAGCCAGATACCCTTCCAGAGAAAAGAGGCATTGCTGTTGCAGAGAAGAACATGGCAGGAGCTACTATGAAGTGAGGACAATAGAAAATGGACCTTGGACATATCGGCAAGCAAGTGGGTCTCAGCTAGGGGTGCATTGAGAACTTTGCTCTGTCGACTTCATAGAGTTATGCCCACTCCACACTCTGCCTGGTGTGCAAAGTTCCAGAAAAAGTCAGCGAACTGCTGAGTTTTTCTTGTGTGCAGTTTGCCAATGTTAAGGTAGCAAGTGAGGAAAATTGAGCTCTAGGACGAGTCCTAGCACGATTTCTCAATGTAGGCAGTCACTGCAGGCCACTACCATTCATGCTGAGAAAGCTGAAGCTTGAACAGAAAATCTACTCAAGCTGCAGAGTGACGCAATGCCCTCTAGCGTAGTGCGTGGTGCCATTCGCACTCATTTTATAGCACGGAACAAGCTCCCAGGACTAAATATCAGCTTGAGAAGCGCAACATGCCGAAATTCGACAGCTCTCCGAACCCTGTGGAATCTCGCAGAGTTTTTATGTAACTCTGTGCAATTCCATGGAGTAACACTCTGCAAGTTCTTCCCACCCCTAGTCTTGATCTCCTCTCAGTTTTCAGAGCACATTTTGGCAGAAATTGTATCAGTCCCACGATTTAGATTTTGGCTGGTTGTCACTTTTAGCACCACTCACAAGGGTCTAGAAATGTGAGGGCATCACATGGAGGGTCAGGACTTACTTCATGCTGATTCAAAGTGCACTTTATAAGCTGTTGAAGCATTTTTTATGTCCCTGCATTTCTGATCTGGAGGCCAGCAAACTAGCCTTTTAAAGTCAATCTGGTGATCCCGGGTAGAAGCAGAAAAGCAGGTCTCCAGCAGCAGGGCAGTTTATTGAGGTCAGAGGGAAGGCTTCAGGCAGCAAAACAGTCCTTGTGGTGTAGCAGGGCAGTACTCTGACGTACACATCAGGGCAGTCCTCTAAAGAGTGGGTCGGTCGGTCCTATTTTTATACCTGGTCCAGCTTTGAAGTGTAAGAAACTTCTAGAGTTTTCCTCTCATAGATGGTCCTAGAATTTACTGCCTCCCTGCCCAGGCTCCACTGGGTGAGGAATCACAAAAGGCTAGTGTAAAGTTTTTTGTGTGTATGCTGAGGCAGCTCCTCTGAAATGTTAGTGGGGCTGCGCAAAGCTCTGCCCCTGCCATGCCTTTAGGATGGTGCATCCTGCAAATACACAAGTTTACCCAAAAATAACTAACCTTTCTTTTTTACTTAAATTTCAATGGTTTTTAAAAAAGTTTATCAAAAATGTGTGTCAAATCTTAGAGTCTATTGTCATTGAATGAAGTATTGTTTTGTGGAGGATCCTACAGTGCAGTGGAGTTTTATGGAGTGGAATAAAGTGGAGTGGAGTGGGGTAGCATAGAGTGATGTAAAGTGTGATACAGTAGAGTGGGGACTTGTAGAGCAGCATGGTTTGCATTACAGTTCAATGGTATAATGTGCAGTTTAGTAATGTGTCATAAATTGGAGTGCTGTAATATACAGTATAATGGAGTGCTGTGTTAGAAAGGCTTATAGAGTGGACTAGAGTGTTGTTCACTGAAGTGTTCAGGACAGAATTGAGTTTAAAGTTGTAAAGTGGAGTGTATGCTGCTGGAGTGCAGAGTAAGGGTGGGTGGAATTTGCGGAGTACCACTTTGCGTAATTCCGCAGAGTTAACTAAAAACTCCACGTAGCTCAGTGTGCAGCGGAATGTGGGCCAGCCCATTAAATCTGTATTCCTATCCCGACTGCGTTGTTGTAATTTAAATACAACAAAACATCCAGGATACGATTTCAGATTAAAAAAAGTATTGTATTCAAAATCATAACCCAGCCCGCACCCCCTATGTGCCCGCCCACTGAAATTCACTCACAGAGCCCACCCCCACAGCAGCACCGACATCAGCAACGGACTTTGGTGATCCTAAGCGCTGTCCCTCTATCGTACCCAGGGCTTCCTTACCTCTTACAGGGCTATGCTGTACATGTAGACCTGAGAGCAGCTCTCTCCCTTACAGTCCATGCCCAGGGCGCCTTCCTATGGGGTAGCTGCCATATCCTCCGCCATCCACTTCACACGACAAGATCAGCGGTAGCTCCGTAGTCTGGACTGGAGTCTGCAGCAGTGCTTCACAGGCAGTGGGTCCTCCTCAGTCCTCAGCCCACCCTTGGGTGCCAGGTTCTGACCCTATTGGCAATGGCAAAATAAAATTGCCGCTGCGCTGGAGCTGTGTTAGTCTAGTGTCTGGTCAGGCAGTCATCCATGGGGAAAGGGGCGAACAAAATGGTGGGTGCGCATGCGCTCTACTGGCAGTGAAGCTGACCTCAAGGGCTCAGAGCGGACTAGCTGGGATCATGAATCATGATTCATGTCGTAACGGCTAGTGAGTGCGAGCGCAGCAGTACATATTAAAAACGACATTCCGGGGAATCGTAGACAGAGTTTTTTGGCATACTCTGCACTGGAGAACTCTGAGAATTCCGCCGGCGGAACAGAGTTTGCCACCCACATTTAGTATAGTGTTGAAGAGTGTAGCAGAGTTTTTTAAATTACAGTTGAAAAGTAGGAGGAGAGTGTGTTAGAGTTGAGCGGTGTGGAGAAGAAAGTTGAACAGTGCCATAGAGTGTGGTAAAGTATTGCATAGTGGAGTATAGTGAAGTGTAGTTGATTGGAGTAGTGTTGTATAGACTAGATTAAAGTGTCATGCAGTGTATTGTCATGTTGTGGAGTAAAATGGCTCATGTTGTAGAGCTGCGAGGCATGGAGTGGAGTACAGTGGGCTGTCGTAGCACAGATTGTAATATTGTGTTATAGAATGGAGTGGTGTGGCGTGCTGAGGAGTGGACTGCCATTTGGTACACTGTTGGAAAATGTCATACAGTGGAGTAGAGTGTACTGGCACAGAGCGTATTAGAGTGTTGTAAAGGGCAGTACAGTGTAGTAGTGGGGAGTGGCATCGAGTTTTAAATAGTTTATTTTCATTTTGAGTTCGGTAGAGGAGAGTTGTACAGAGATGAGTAGAGTAGTACATTAGAGTAAAGTGGAATAGTGTTGTAATTTTAATTGCATTTATATATCACTTACTACACTTGACGAGGTGTCAAAGCACTTTTCTGGTGAACAGCATGCTACTCCAGAACCCCAAAAAAGATTAGTGCTGAATTAGTTTAGAAAAAAATTAAAATATTTGAGCGCTGGACATGTTAGTCTGTTATTTGGAATGAAATGGATAGTGGAGAGATAGAAAGGGAAGGATTTGCATACATATAGCGCTTGCTTCTCCTTATGAAGTATAAAGTGCTTTTCGGTGAGTAACACACTAATCCGGAACCCAAAAAGATTTAGGGCCCGATGTAGGTAGGCATTTACCGGTCGGTAACAGCCGAAAATCGGTAATTTCGGCCATTACCGACTGGTATAAGTGCATCGAGATGTATGTCACCAAAAACATACAGAATCGGTAAATACCACTCGGTAAAACACCGAATCGGTATTACACGAATCGGAATTTACCGAATACATATTCTCCGAATCGGTAAATAAGAAATGGTAATTTACCGAATCGGTAAATACCGAATTCATATTTACCGAGTCGGTAAATATGAAGTGGTAAAAAATGCCTGTTGAGATGTAGCAAAGTCAGGAAATACCGAATTTCGTGAAATTCGGGATTTAAGAGTCGGTATTTAACATGGATTGGAAGCAGGTGGAAACCAGGAACAGGATATATAAGAAGGTCCCAAAATGCAACTGTGCACCCACAATGGCGGCTTTCTACGTTAGTGCAAGGTGGCTACAGATACAGGCAGCAGGAGAGAGGATCTGGCTAAGGGAGGAGCAGGTATATAGGCAGAGGATCACCCTCTTCCAACTCACTGAAGCAGAGATCCTGCAAAGGTACCGACTCCACCCCAGAACCATCCTGGACTTGATCAGGGACCTCCACCCATATCTGGAACACCCAACCCTAAGAGCACACGCCATCCCACCCCATGCAAAGGTGCTGTGCTGCCTACACCTTCTTGCCTCTGGGAGCTACCAGCACGTGATAGCCTCAGTAGGTGGAGTGTCTCAGAGCTGCCTGTCACGCTTTTTCAGAAAATTCCTTGACGCCATGATGCAGAGGATGGAGCACTACATTGAGTTCCCTGAGACACCTGCAGAACTAGCAAGGACAAAAACCGATTTCTATCAACTTGCACAGTTCCCCCACATCATCGGCTGTATCGATGGGACGCACATCCCACTATGCCCACCTGCAGCAACAGAGCACATATACAGAAACCGGAAGTCCACACATTCAATCAATGTGCAGGTGATCTGCAACGCTAGCAACATGATAACGGACATTGTAGCCAAATATCCTGGGAGTACCCACGACTCCTACATATTCACCAACAGTGGGATATACAGACGCCTTGTGGCTGGTGATTTTGGTAATGGATACCTGCTGGGTAAGTATGTGTGAGACACCCTGATCATGCAGAAGGAGCACTCCTGAGTATGTGACTAATCAAAATATCCTTTCCCACCCAGGTGACAGTGCATATGCCCTGCGGTCATTTGTGCTCCCCCCTACCTGAACCCATCCACCAGGAGTGAAAGGCGTTATAATGTGGCACACAGAACAACACGTTGCGTGGTGGAACGTACATTTGGACTGCTGAAATGTAGATTTAGGTGCCTCCATAAGAGTGGAGGTGCACGTCAGTACACGGCAATTATCTGTTGCAAGACTATTGCGACCTGCGCCATGCTGCACAATCTTGCCACCAAGGAGGGCACAGAGATAGAACTAACATATCATGAGGACATAGATGATGGGACAGTACAAGCAGATCACAATGCAGCAGGAGCAGCACCAGCAACAGATGGTCGACTGCGACATGCTGAAATCACCAACAGATACTTCTAATAG
The DNA here is from genome assembly GCF_964261635.1 of Lissotriton helveticus. Classification (NCBI taxonomy): domain Eukaryota; kingdom Metazoa; phylum Chordata; class Amphibia; order Caudata; family Salamandridae; genus Lissotriton; species Lissotriton helveticus. Next base: position 870,990,465 of record NC_136061.1, on the reverse strand, counting down.
AGCGATGACACACAGGCATGTCCATTTTTTTGAACACTCACTTTAATATGCACTACTGCACCATCCAAAAGAACATATAACAAATTAAATGCACTTTGCACAATGGTTGGCCAAAGTTCACTTCACTGTGACCTGTCCTGTGTTCATTATGTCTCTCAATGTTTGCGCTTACGCATGATGTTTTGCGAGCCACGGGGCTGGGGGTCTACATGCGCAGTCGTGCCGGTGTCATCAGCATGGAGTCTGCTGCCCTACGAATGTCCTGAACAGGTGTGCTGGACCCACTCCTGCTCGTTGACTCCTCAGTGTCCCCAACACCCATGTTGCCACCTGTGGCTGTCTGCTGTGTCAGCATTGCCTCCATTGCAGAGGTCACCCTCCCCATCCCCCGGGACAAGTCATTGCAGCAGTGTACAATGTCAGTCTGCATGTTTACAGAGCGGCGACAGTGCAGTGTGGTAGAAGTTGCCAACCAGTTAATAGACTGATTCAGCAGCCTGACCTCGCGCCTATACCTGCGCCTCTCTTGGTGGTCACTTTCAAGCTTGTCACAGAGGGTGCCCATGCGCACCCCTATGTCCCTCACCCCCTCCGCCATGGACTCCATTCTTTTGCCCATTGCCTCCATTCCTTTGCCCATGGCCTCCATTCCCTTTGTCATGGCACCTATCTCCCGATCGATGTCCGCCATCCTGGTGTTCAGGATGTGCACCTATCTGTGCACTGCCATGATGCCTTTGGCCTGCATACGCTGGACCTTAACCATTGTGGCTTCCAGCCCAGCAAAGACCCCCTGCACATTCTGCCCCTCATCCTGCTCTCGTGCCCTACGGCTACGGTCACTTGCACGGCCAGATCCCATTGACCCAAGTTGTCCAGCGTGGCCAGCCAGTGGTGGTGTGCTAGGTCTGGGAGCCTCGACCACTTCCTCATCGGAGCTCTCCAGGATCCTTAAAGGTGGTACGTCCTGCCTCCTTGGCCTCACATGCACAGGGGACCCTGAGCTGGGTGTTGTGGCTTCTGCAGGTGCTGGCGGAGTCTGTGTCTCGAACAGCAGGGGCGACAGTGGCTGAGCAGTTGTGTCTTGCTCCATAGCTGTGGGTGCGTGGGGTGTGGTTTTATCCTCAGGGACAGTGCTAGGTCCAGCTGTGTCTGTGGCCTTCTCCCTCGCAGCCGTTGTTGTTGCACTAGACTCCCCTCCCTGCGCTGCTCTGCACGATGACTCTCCTGTGAACAGACATGGACATTGATCAGCTGTGTGTTTTCCCAACACAGATTCCTAACACACAATTTCATTTGCCTAGACTGTTTGTGTATGGGGAGTGTGGCATGGCATGCAGGGTTCGGTGTTGGCAGCTTTGATGTATGTACCTATGACTACGACTACCATGATGCTTTGCTGGGGACTACAGTCATGTGTGCTGGATTGTGAGTGAATCACCCACATTGGGGAAGGGGCCTGGGAATGGGTGGGGTACATGTCCATGCATCTTACCTTTCTTTCTTGCAGCTCTGGCTGAGCTATCAGCATCCCCGATCCCATGTTTGCTCTCAGGCTCCATGGTGGATTCCACGAGCTGCTCCAGGTCGGTGAGGCTTGGGGCACGGCTCTTTCCCCCACCGGTTGCTGCTGATTCCTTCCTCTGGGTGACTAGTTTTTTTTGGTGGTGATCCTCAGATCATATCACCTTTTCTTCATGTCGTCGAGGGATAGAAGAGGTCAGAGTTTGCCTTTATATAGCGTTCGTTCGATAACTTTATTTCGGCCTCAAAGGACTATAAAGTTCATAAAAATACATACAGATAATAAGATATTAAACATTTAAAATAGCATTTGCATAGAATATTTAAAATTACAATACTATATACACTATAAGACAGAATTAAACAAGAAATTCATTATAGAACATCTCATTAATTAAAATAAAGATTAAAAACATACTAGACGCTGCCACCACTACCCAGTTTCCTACGCCTGATCCACATTGCATTGAGAAAACTCGAAACTGCAAAAACAATTGGGGGGTGCGTATCGTATTTCAAAACTCTAAAAGCATGTAAACATTAACGGAAACCCAAGTTTCTACAGATAGGCATTATCCAGTATCTACGTGCACCCTGATACCCGGGGCAGAAAAACAGAACATGGATTTTGTTCTCCAGATGGAATCCACAGACATGACACTCCTTAGACTTGTTACTATCCCACTTACTTGTAAATACTCTAAGTGGTAGAGTGCTCAGTCTGAATTGCATGTACAATTTTCTTGCTATAGCAGGAAAAATCACATCTAGAAATTCTTCCTTCTTGTAATTTACCTTAACTTGAAGGAACTCAGTGGTCAATCTTCCCACCTCCCGGCTCGAGTGCAAGGATGCGAAGTTGCAATTCTTGTAATGACGAATCAACTCAGTTTTAGGAATCACTGGGCAGGCAATTTCCGGGGTCTCCCATAACTCTGATAGGCCTATCCTATAACAGGTTGTCTTAATACGGGTAAGCCACCCAATATTCTTTCCTCTCAGAGCCTCCCAGATTTCCCTAAATTCATTTCTATAGGACTCGAGTTCCGGGAGAGACCACAGTCTTTTCCAGTATGCTATGGGGCGCGATGCCATCAACTCCTCAATCGAGAAAAGCCACAGGTCCATACGAAGTGGTATAAGAGGTGTGCTCACAGGGAGGCCCATTATATTCTGCAAGAAGGTATGTTCAATCTTTGCTAGGCTGCAAGATTTCCGGTGCCCCCAGAGTTCAGCACTATAGAGTGCTACCGATCTTGCCTGGACATCATAAATTTCAATAACTGGGGCCGCAGGCTTGAACTCGGATTGCCTATAAAGCTTCTTGATCCCCCCCACCACCCTTGTCAGTTTAAGAGTGGCCTTAGCAAGCTGTGGGTCCCATTCTAGGTGTTCTCCCAGGGTAATGCCCAAATATTCAAAGGTCTTTACCCTCTCGAGTGATGTACCTCCCAAGATGGGGTTCGGGCATGTCTGCTTAGGGGGATTGAAGATCATAAACTTGGTTTTATCCAAGTTTATCTCCAAGCCCCTTGACCCACAAAATTCGGCAAAACCATTCATTGTGCGTTGGATACCCGTTGATGTCTTGGACAACAACAAGGTGTCGTTCGCGAACATCAAAGCGGGCACCCGGCCAGTCACTAACTTCGGGGTGTCTATGTTGCTAACACTATGGATATGTTCTATCAGGCCATTAATATACAGGCAAAATAGAGTTGGTGCCAGGACACAACCCTTGCGTACCCCTTGCTTTATCGGAAAGCGGGATGACAACTGTCCCTGCTTCCCGCACCTTACCTGGACATAAGTACCATTGTGTAGTCTCATCAGGACGTTAACGATGTATTGTGGCAGACCCAGCTCATTTAGAACCTTCCTCAATTTGTCTCTTGGTACCAGGTCAAATGCTGACCGTAGGTCAACAAAGATCATGTAGAGGCTGCCACCCTCTACAGTCACTGTTCTCCAAAATAAGACCTGGAGTCTAAATAGCTGGTCCACAGTTGATGTGCCCTGCCTGAAACCAGCCTGGAAGGATGACAGAATCCCATTACCCTCCATCCAGGCCTGTATTCTGTCCAGAATATTACTTCCCATCAGTTTCTGGGTAACGTCTATGAGACTAATTGGCCTATAATTAGATGGTTTGAGGGGACAGCCTTTTTTCAAAATGGGAACTATTTCAGCACCCCAACAAGAATCTGGGGGGTCCATGCCTTTCAGAATGGCGTTAAATAAAACACAAAGATATGGAACCCGTATTGCCGGTACCGAGCGGACAAATCTCCCGGTTTCTTGTCCAGGCCAGGGGCCTTATTCGATGCCAATTTCAAAATAGCAGCCTCAACCTCCAGCGGTGTAATCTCCCAGGCCTCCTCCAGTCGATACTCGTGGGGGGGGGGCTGGGAGAGAAACCACTGTGCCATCACTACTCAGCGGGGAGTATAGGGCCCCAAAATGCTTCTCCCATGCCGAGGCAGCTATGTTGGGTTCGTTAGCCAATAGACCTTCCCTGCTCCCACAACTAACTATGGCCCAAAAGGATTTAGAGTCCCTAAATTTTAATGCAGTTCTCAGTTCTTCCCATTTCTCTACCTCCCACTCCTTCTTTCCCTTCTGTATTACCTGCTTATACAGACGCCGATTAGACTTAATCTTAGGTTTATCGTGTGACTTAACTGCAGAGACCAGTTCCCTTTTGGCTTCCCTACAGTTAGTGTTAAACCAGGGCTGGATGAAGGTAATTTTTGCCTTTGATTTCCCTACCGGCCAAAACACATCAGTAAGTTTCAAAACGAGGCCCTTGTGTACTTTAAGGGGCTCATAACTAAGGCCTTCCTGCAGATTGTTATCTACCACCTCAGCCATGTCACTAAGGCATGGCAGAGCCCTTCGATATACCTCAGCAAGTTTATTAGGGGAACCTAGAATATGTGGCCACTTCACCCTCCGTCTATTACTAGCTAATGACAGCATAGGGCCAATTTGGATTGGGTCAAACTGTGGGTTTTTAGGCCCAAACTCCCAGGTTTCAGGGACATAACCAAAGGGTTATGGTCACTATCCTTCCTAGGATGGAATTTAAAGTCCAGGACTATATCCCATGATCTAGCTTGCACCAGGATGTAATCCAGGATGGAACATTGGCCTTCTCTGTTAAATGTCATTTGTCCCGGTCTATCTAACTTAGTTCTCCCATTACAAGCTCTTAGGGAGTGCAGTGGGGAAAAGGAATTAATTTGTAACACCAAGGGGGGCCAGGCCCTTACTACCGGAATCTGTGGATCCGGGATAGACCAGTACTGATCCTCAGCATCTGGCCCATCTTCGTTTGGATCAGTGAGAGGCTCAAACTTGCAATTAAAACCACCTCCCACAATGATGGTAACTAGTGGGTCCAGGGTCGAAATAAACTGTCCCAGTTGTTCAATGGTTTCAGACTCCTTCCCTCTAACAGTTGGTCGAGAATAAATATTTATTAAGGCGGTTTGTCTGTTTCCTGGGAGTGTGAGCAGCACACACTGCACATCACACGAGTCAGTAGAGATCTGTTCTGCCTGGGCCCTCAAGTGGGTACCTACCCAAATACTGAGTCCCCCAGATGGCCTCCCCCTTCCCTTCTTTATTGCCGGTTCATTAAAAACAGAGTACCCACTCCAGTGAACATCATCCACAGCGCATGTCTCCTGGACTAAGCATACATCATTTGTTTCCACAAAACTTCCCCACTCTGGGCATAGCAGTTTGTTTTTTATCCCCGCCACATTCCACCCCAATTTCTAGGTTCACTATGTGAGGGCTATCTCCTCGAGTAGCCAGGTCCTCATAAGAATCTTGGAGGGAGGTTTGCCCTGGCTTCCCTATCTCACTCTCGTTGGGCTTTCCCCCTGCCACTGTTGGAACCGTGACTTCATCAGCCAGCACATTAATTGGACATGGGAATTGGGTATTGAGACCAGTCCCAAGGTCTTCATTCCTTGGCTCACCCACTGCATGCCCTAGATCCTCTCTATTTCTCCATACCCCTATAGGGCTTGTACCTTTATTAATTTGTGCACACTCACCCGGGCATGGGGGAACCACACATACATCCTCCACATCCTCCTTGCGCGGTGGAGCTGTACCTCCATTCCAGCGTCAGTCGATCTGATCTAACATACTATATCTATTACCCAGAGCAAGCAAATCACTGCTAGGGTCAGTAATATTATTTCTCATCCGAGCAACTTGTGTGACGTATGGCCTAAGTCCCGGGGTATCCCGGCCTTCCCAGGTCTGAGGCCCTCTGGGCCTAAATATCGGGGGATAAAAATAGGTCAGATCCTACAGATCCGGGGGCCCAGTTGGAAATATGGTCCACCACCCTTCGGTCCCTAAAATTGATGACTATACAGTCACCCTGAATACTCTTTGCCCGTGTCCCTACCCAGTCTACAGGTCGTACAAAGAGTATTTCACTAGAAACATACTGGGGTAGTGGCCTATTGGCATTAAGCCAATGAATGCATTTATTCTTCAGGTCCCCGTAATCCTCCCTTTTATCTTTGGCCAATGGTGGAATTCCAGCAAGGACAACCACATAAGGGACTGACTCAGGTGGGAGGTTCAGACTATTTGGTTCTCTATCAGAGGTTGGAGGATTCCAACTTGTGCTCCTCAAGCCTTGTAATTGAGTATATGGTACCTCCCCACTCTTAGCCCGCTCATTTGTTCTATGCCCCTCTGCTTGACCTTCCGTACGTACTATTGATTGATCCACTAGTCTCATTCCTGGAATACTTTGCAATGTCAGAAGTGGCGGGTTAGCTGTAATAGAACAGGGGGATTACAAGGGACATTTTCGGGCCCCTTCAAACTTTCACTGGTGTCATTGCTTACTAATGGGCAAGAAACCCCCTCCTCCCCCGACACAGCAGGATACAGTCTTTCTATACATGTCAGTCTACTTTCAATAGCATTTAGTCTATCGAACAGCGGCGACAGGTTTGGAGAAAAATATTTTCTATTGTGGCCCAAAACTCTTCTCCCAGTTCTGTTGGGCACACTTTACTGAAAGCTAAGGAGGTCCTGGATCCAAGTTCAGGGTGGACATTTGCTGGGCTCTCGTTGATTAGTAGCATTGGATCTTTATCGCCGTTGTTGCATTTCTGCATTTTGGCCTTCCTCCTATTCAACGTTACACTCCCACGCTTCCTTTTTGCTGCTACTACCACAGTTTGTCCATCCCTCTTTGCGTTGGTAGCCGAGCGTGTTTGGAGTTTCCTAGGAATTGGGCCTTGGGTGACCCTCCTGTTTGCAGATACATCAAGGCCAGAGAGTACATCGTCCTCCCCCTCATCAGAAGCTTCCTGGTTCGGGGATGTCACAACTAGCCCAACTGGGGATACCAACAGTCTCATTTCAATTTGGACCTGCAGGCAGCCATCTCCGCCTACCCCCCTGATAGGTGTTTCAAAAACACCCTGTGGGTTGGGTGATGGCGCCTGTGCCAGCCGGCCCAAGGAGGACCGCTTGTCAAAATTGAGGTCCAGCGATAGCCTTTTCTCCGTAATGTCGATTTGTTGGACCAGCATCGACGATGCCCTGGTGAGAAACTGATCAAAAGTTCCTATGAACGACCCGCCAGGGGTCGTCTTCTTTCCCTTCCCCGATTTTGGGTCAGCCATAATTGGCGTATCTGTACGACCCGAGTTTTTGGAGCCAACCAGGTTGTTGTAAGCACTGAGGTACTTCGTCAATATATATCGCAAATTTGGACACAAAGGCTTTCCACTAACATTCTATTACACCATTGCTATGCAGGCGAAGGGGAATGACCCCATCCCATCCTCGCTCGTTCGCGAACGGGCTCAAACGGGCTCAAACGGGCCTGCCCTTGGCCCGGGCTTCGCCCGGCATGTCCCGCGTCCCGGGAGAAGGAGCTCAATGAAGTACTCCCACTTCGGTGGTAGGAGGGGCATGTGCTGCGCGTCGGACCCTTTGCCTCCTGGATTTTGAATTTAATTTTGAATTTAAAATTATTTATAGAGCGCACTTTCACCAGCGGTTTCATGGCGCTACAACAGACAAACCTCGAATGGTGGGAAATGAGAGAGATAAATGAAATGTGAACAAAAGTAACGAGTGGTCTAGTTGAAAGCTTTGGCGAATAGATAGGTCTTGAGCTTTTTTCGGAATTGAGGATAAAGAGGTATGGACCTAAGCTCTAAAGGCAGGGAATTCCATAGAATTGGTGCAAGGGTGGGAAACTTTGAGCCTCCCCATTTCTTCCTCCGGAAGCGGGAAACTGTCAGAAGGGCTTGCGAGGCTGAGCGTAGTGCCCTAGTGGGAACGTAGGGAACTATCTCTGATGTAATGAAGGCCGGAGCCATGCCCAGTCGTACTTGACAGATGATAGAAGCAAGTTTAAACTGGACACGTTCACGAACAGGAAGCCAGTGAAGGGATTTGAGAAGGGGTGTTACATGATGGAATTTTGGGAGATTGAATACCAGCCGAGCCACCTGGTTCTGTATCAACTACAAACGCCTTAAGCTATATGCAGGTAAACCTGCATATAGGGCGTTGCCATAGTCCAGGCGGGAGAATAACCATTGCCAAGATGATCGTTTTCAGGGCATCAGAAGAAAAGAAGCGGGATACCTTGCGAATGGTGCGAAGTGACAGAAAGGAAGAGGACACCACAGCGCTAACTTGGGAGTGAAGGGTGAGCTCAGAATTGAGTTTAATGCCTAATGTTTTGACTGAGGTAGAGGGGACGGGGGGAGGGCCAAGGGAAGGGGGCCAGAAAAGTGAGGACCAGGGACTGGATGAACCACCCGTCAATACCAGCTCGGTCTTGTCCGGGTTAAGTTTCAGATGGTTGTGGTTCATCCATAATAGACTGAAAATTAAGGATGGAAGCAGGGGAAGGAGATAGATTGAACACAAGTTGGAGGTCATCCGCATAGTTGTATACGTCGACCTCCATTTGCTGTAGTGCAAAAATTAAAGGGGAGCTATAAAGATTAAACAAAAGGGTCAGGTAGTCCTCTCAATGGTGATCGTGAGTGCCCCCAGCAGCCTCGGCACCCGGTCACGGAAGATCTGTGTACAGCGTCTCCCATGAAGCGGGAGACGGAAGAAGTTAATAAAGCCCCGGTTCGGTGGTAGGAGGGGCATCTGCTGCGCGTCGGACCCTTTGCCTCCTGGGTCAGGTAGTCCTCTCAATGGTGATCGTGAGTGCCCCCAGCAGCCTGGGCACCCGGTCACGGTAAATCTGTGCGCAGCCTCTCCCCTTTATATAGCATTTGCGACCCCTAATTAGGTGTTGAGACACTTTTCGTCTGGTAGCATTTTAGTGATGAAGGACAGACACACTTGTAGTGAATTCTCTAAGTATTTATTCCAGGAGACATCTCTCTTCAAGCAGGGGCACTCGAGCAACTGTCCAAGATGGAATGGTTTGCCCCATGACATCAACACATTCCTACAACATTCTATTCTGTAGCTGACATCACCACACATCTCCACGCTTGACAAAGAATGCCCAAAATGAATTAGTGATAGGAGCGCTACTTGACAAAGAATGCCCACAATAAATTAGTAAAAGGAGCGCTCAAGTCATCCAGAAATACGGTGAAGGACGTGAATAACAGTCTCACCTTGATTGTTCACTTACTTGTGAACAATGTCGTCCTCTTAAATTTTGCTCCTTGGCCCCTCTTCTTTGTTCAGTCTGTGCGTAGCTTGAAGAAAGTCATCAAAAGCATCCCAGATCATCACCAATTTGGTGATGAAGGACAGTCCAGTTGAAGTGAATTCTTTAAGTATTTATTCCAGGAGACATCTCTCTTCAAGCAGGGGCACTCAAGCAACTGTCCAAGATGGAATGCTTTGCCCCATTACATCAACACATTCCTATAACATTCTATTCTGTAGCTGACACCACCACAAGCATGCTCCTCTGGATCGCAAACAGGATTAGGAGGAATTTGTGCAGGGGAATATGAACTTAATTTGAGCGGTGGACATGTGAGATTGTTATTTGTATTGAAAACTGATAGTGGAGGGATAGAAGAGTGAAGAGTTTGTATTTATATAGTGATTGCTACCCCTGATGAGTTGCTGAAGTGCTTTCTGAAGGGTAGCATGCTACTCCGGAACCCAAACAGGATTGGTGGGGAATTAGCATAGGGAAATTTGAAATTAATTTGAGCAATGGACATGTTAGTTGGTTATTTGGATTGAAAAGAAATAGTGGAGGGCTAGAAGAGGGTGGGGTCTAGAAAGTTTGTTTTTTGGAATTCATAGCAGTAGGAGGAGGTTTGGGATGAGTAAAGGGGAGGTGGAAGTTGAAGAGTTAGAGGGAAGGGTTTATAAAGGCTTATTTGAGAGATCTGAATAGTTAAAGGTGTATGAGATGATGCTAGGAGGGGTATAGGAAGGTAGAGCCTAGAAAGGGCTATTTTGGGGATAATAGTATTAGAATGGGATTTGGGATGAGTGAGAGAGAGGAGGTAGAGGATATATGGAGAGAGGTATAGGGTGAGAAATAGGGTAAGGCATTGGAAAGGGTTGTAGAATGTGATTAGAGATGAGTCAGAGAGTGAAGGTAGAGGATATATCGAGAGGTATAGGGTGAGAAATAGGGTAGTGCATTAGAGAGAGTAGTAGAATGAGGTTTGCGATGAGTTAGAGTGGAGGTAGAGAATATATATTTTGAGTGGTCTAGAGTGAGATATAGGATAGTGCATTGGAGATGTTGAATTAGAAGTAAAGTATTAAATATAAAGGTACATAAGTACATGGAAGGTATACATGTATAAGGAAGGTAGTTTATGGAGATTTAAGTTGTATTTAATAAGCTCAGACTTTAAAGTGTTGCTGTACTTTAAGTTATTTTTGTGTATAATTCCATAGTGAAGCAATTGTAGTTAAATAGTTATGGTAAAAGATTTACTAATTTATGCAGTCACGTATATACATGTTAATAATAGAATAATATAACCATAAGTAATATGTACATTTGTTAAGAAGAACTAACGAATAACTATATATTTAAAAACATGATTATTATACACGTTTACACAAAGTCATACACATTTGTAGGTAAACATCTATAGACCAAATATATGCTTATAGGATATGCTGTACATTTATGTTTGAGTATGGTGGTTATGTGTGGAAGAGCCAACTCTTGAGTATGCTTCTGAAGATTAAGTAGTTGTCCATCAATCTTATGTTGGGGTAAAGTGTTCCATAGTTTGGCTGCTTGAACAGAGAAGGATGTCCCACCTATGATTTTTTCCTTGTATGGTGGGATTTTGAGGCAAGGTGCCAATCTACAGCGGAGGTTCCTTTGTTGAATGTATTTGGTGAATTTATTCCTGATGAAGAGCGTTTTTCTTCCATGTATTGCTTTGTGGGCAATGTAAAACAGCTTGAATTGAGATCTTCGGGCAACCTGTAACCAATGTAGGGATGTGTTGTTGATTGTAATGGCAAAGAGGGAGTTGAGTTGGTGTCATAGAGTGTAGGAGAGTGTTGTATAGTGGTATAGAATAAACAATAGTGCTGTACACTTGCATAGAGTGGAGTAAAGAGTTGTACAGTGAAGTGCTATAGGTTGGAATATTGTGTGGTACAGTAGAGGGCTGCAAATTGTCATTGAGTGGAGCAGATAGTTGTACAGAAGAGTAGATGTGAGTAGAGTAGAGTTGCATGCTGTGGAGTAGAATACAAAGGAATATCATAGAGTGATGTGTCGCAGAGTGTAGTCGCATGACTATGTAGGTGAAATTGACCAGGAATTGATATTATGTTGTGTCATGTTGTGGGAAAACAGTGAAATACACTGCCTTGCATTTCTCAGGATTTACCAAGCAACACAGTGTCATGCATGATGGCCTTCTGCTGCTTTGTAAGTGTGACTTAAGTATTGCATAGCCCATGCAATAGTTATATCTTGTGCCAGGGTATACTGTGTTAACTTCATGTTATAGCATGGTACATGGCAATGACAATAAAAAAGCCTTTGCAAAACAATAATTAAATATGCTAATACATGGAAAAACACTGCAGGAGACTATATTTTGGGCAGAGTGGGTCTGACTACGATGTGACTCTGAAAGCCTCTGACCACAGGTCAGAGGCTTTCCTAGGCACTTCTTAGGTCTTACTTCTGACCACCGCATTACCATGCAGGCGGTCAAAAGTGAAGCCGGCTAGTAATTCCAGCTGGCTTCCAATGGGCTCAAGAAGCCCGTCAACCAGTCAAACGACTCACCATAATTTCTAAGGACGGCATTTCCGCAGTCAGGATTACGATCTCTGTTTCCAACAGGCTTTCCATGTTGGGCTTTCCAACATGGAAAGCATGTAGGAAAGCAACTTTGGGGGCCCCTAGCAGGGCCCCCTTCTCCGAGTGGCCATATTTCGTATTTTATTATTTTAATTTACTTTATTTAATTTTGATACAGCAGTACTTCATTGGTAGTACCACAGTACTCTGTGAATTGTTTTAAAAAATACATATAAACTATACATCATTTTCCCTACCTATTTCTATTTTAATTAAGTGGTAATAGGTAAGGAACGTTTATAAAACATGATATTTACCTTGAGTTAAGGACCTATCCCACATCCATTATGTGATAAAACAACATGGCTGCCTTTAACTTTTGTAAAGACACTAATTAGCCATTCACATAATAACTTGTCATCACCATCTGCCATGGTAATTACATGAAATTTCACGAAAATACTGCAGCCAAAATTACCACTAAGTTACAATGCCTGTTAACTTTAAAGAACATTTAACCTACTTACCTCCAAAAAGGGTCATCAAAACACCATAATCTACAATCCTGCCAAGTTTCATGTAAATCCCCTTGGGTGATTGTCCGCTACTCGTCTATACAAATGCATTGGAGACAAAACACATTTTCTTTGTTTGCGCCCATCTTGACCAATTTGTGGTCTACACATGTATTAAAAGCAGAGTGATATTAATAAATGTATGCATGATACTGCAATATGTTTGACAATTGTAGTAGCTCCAAAATCCATAGGTAGCCCGTAATTTGCATTTTAATGAAAAGAGAGATTTCTTATCTATTTATGGTTTTAACACGATAAATGAACCAATGAAAATGGCGCTTAACAGATTGACAAAGGCTGCTGTTACAGCCAAAATGAGTCTCTTCTGGTTGCTGGGTCGAGGGAGGCCCAACGGATCACTGACATAATATCGACTATCAGAAATATCGTCGAAAAAATATCGACAGACAGAATATCGACTTTGTATCTACAAACAGGTAAGTACAAAAATATCGAGTAAAAAATATTGTTTACAAAAATATAGTTTATAAAAATATCGACTTTATTAAAAACAATGTTAAATTAAATTAATATTAAAAATTAATTACTAAAATATACTTAAAAATACTTAAATTAGCTTATAATAATTAAATAATTAATGAAAGTTATAAAAAAACATTTTTACAATCATATTTGTTAAAACATATATATATAGAGTAACATAATATAATTAAATAATATCCAATATTATTACCGTAGGATAGCGGAAGTGTAAAAATTACTATTCCCACTCCAGAGAGTGCAACAGTAGGGAAAGCGTTGGATAGCGTAGGGGTAAAAATTACTATTCCCACTCCAAAGAGTGCAACAGTAGGGAAAGCGTTGGATAGCGTAGAGATAAAAATTACTATTCCCACTCCAAAGAGTGCAACAGTAGGGAAAGCGTTGGATAGCGTAGGGGTAAAAATTACTATTCCCACTCCAAAGAGTGCAACAGTAGGGAAAGCGTTGGATAGCATAGAGGTAAAATTTACTATTCCCACTCCAGTGAGTGCAACAGTAGGGAAAGCGTTGGATAGCGTAGGGGTAAAAATTACTATTCACACTCCAGTGGGTGCAACAGTAGGGAAAGCGTTGGATAGTGTAGAGGTAAAAATTACTATTCCCACTCCAAAGAGTGCAACAGTAGGGAAAGCGTTGGATAGCATAGAGGTAAAAATTACTATTCCCACTCCAGTGAGTGCAACAGTAGGGAAAGCGTTGAATAGCGTAGGGGTAAAAATTACTATTCCCACTCCAGTGGGTGCAACAGTAGGGAAAGCGTTGGATAGCGTAGAGGTAAAAATTACTATTACCAATCCAAAGAGTGCAACAGTAGGAAAAACGTTGGATAGCGTATGGGTTAAAATTACTATTCCCACTCCAAAGAGTGCAACAGTAGGGAAAGCTTTGGATAGCGTAGAGCTAAAAATTACTATTCCCACTCAAAGAGTGCAACAGTAGGGAAAGCGTTGGATAGCGTAGGGGTAAAAATTACTATTCCCACTCCAGTGAGTGCAACAGTAGGGAAAGCGTTGGATAGCGTAGGGGTAAAAATTACTATTCCCACTCCAGTGGGTGAAACAGTAGGGAAAGCGTTGGATAGCGTAGGGGTAAAAATTACTATTCCCACTCCAAAGAGTGCAACAGTAGAGAAAGCGTTGGATAGCGCAGAGGTCAAAATTACTATTCCCACTCCAGTGGGTGCAACAGTAGGGAAAGCGTTGGATAGCGTAGGGGTAAAAATTACTATTCCCACTCCAGTGAGTGCAACGGTAGTGAAAGCTTTGGATAGCGTAGAGATAACAATTACTATTCCCACTCTAGTGGGTGCAACAGTAGGGAAAGCGTTGGATAGCGTAGGGGTTAAAATTACTATTCCCACTCCAAAGAGTGCAACAGTAGGGAAAGCGTTGGATAGCGTAGGGGTAAAAATTACTATTCCCACTCCAGAGAGTGCAACAGTAGGGAAAGCGTTGGATAGCGTAGGGGTAAACATTACTATTCCCACTCCAGAGAGTGCAACAGTAGGGAAAGTAAATACTTCTTATATTATTTGAAAATATATAAATTAATTTGTATAAAAAATTAATTAAAAGTAATTACCAATTTAATATAATTTAATAATTAATCAATTAAAATAACAAATTACAATAAATTTTTACACTTAGTTACCTGTTCAAATTAATTTCAAATTAACAATTAATTAATTAACAATTAAATATTAATTAACAATTAATTCAAATTAAATACAATTAAATAAATTTAATTATTTAATTAATTATGAATACATTACTTCACACCCTATTCCCCTATAGATTCACAACCCGCTACAGAAAATAAATTAGTAAAATTAACATAATTAGCAATTAATCAATTAAATACATTTAATTGGCAATTAAAATTTAATTAATTACCCATAAATAATTAATTAACAAATATTATTTTTAAAATACAAGTAAATATTTTTATATATTTAATAAATTATAAATAAATTACTTCCCACCCAATTCCCCTATAAACCCACAACCCGCTACAGAAAATAAATTAGTAAAATTAACATATTTAGCAATTAATCAATTAATTAAAATTAATTGCCAATTAAAATGTAATTAATTACCAAATATAAATTAATTAACAAATAATTAAAAATGAATAACAATATATAAATTTAAATATTTAATTAATTATAATTAAATTACTTCCCACCCTATTCCTCTATAAACCCACAACCCGCTACAGAATTAAATTACGCCAAAAAAATCATTAATTACAATTAATTATAACATAAATACACACTTTTCACACATATTATAACATAACAAACACTATAAAAAATTCTATATTATTAAAAATTTGATAATTTTAATAAACTATAATATATACTTCGATATTTTAACTTTCTATATTTTTAACATTCGATATTACATTACTTACCTTCAAAACGATATTTTTGATGTCTATATTCTGTCCATTCGATATTTTGTCCAGCCTATATTTTGGACTCGATATTATGTCCATTCGATATTTTGAAGTCGATATTATGTCTGTTTACCGGCCCAACATAATAAAGAAGCCTTGATCTTGCTGCCCTTGTGTGAGTGCTCTCTTTCTTTAAGGGAGATGTGGTTGTTTGTTTACAGAGATGTTATAGTTAGGATATTGAATTAAAAAAAAACTTAAAAATTAATGTAAAAAACAAAGATAGTTAGGCTGAAGTTTTACGAAACCAGAGAAAATCCGCAGTTATAGTTCCCTTGGCTAACTATAACTCACCTCCCCGCAATGCACTGCTTATGACCTCACATATTACATCACTCATGACATGGGCAGTGACATCACTGATGACATCTCAAATGACAACACTGATGACATCACTCATGACATCACTGATGAGGTCATCCGGTGATTGGGGGAGGTTTCTAAAAGTTAATGAGTGTTAAGCATAAATAATAAGGTAACTCACAGTGGAAGTGCCTGTATGTAAGTGGTGGAAGAAGTGTGACTGGGTATACAAGGGAAGCACCATTTACATTTCATGCGGTACAACGCATGCAATTACAACATGGTCATTACAATGACCACGTTGGTACAACGCAAACCATTACAAAGCAAGTTGTTTCTACGACCTGGTGTAGGGTGCAATCTAAACTAAGGAATAGTATAATTTACTATTCCAACACCTTCCCTACTGTTGCACACGCTGGAGTTGGAATAGTAGATTATACTAAACCTAAGTCCAGCACCCCCCTACAGCAAGTTGTAGCAACAACTTGTGATGTAATCTAATGCATGTACCGCATGCGATGTAACATCGCATATTCAGTATACAAGAGGCGGTAAACATGAGACAGTGGGTGTGGGAGTATTTATGGAGGTGAGCAAGTTAGGTGTGTCAGTGCGAGTATGAGTAAGTGAGTGGGTACGTGAGCATCTGTATAGTGACTGAGTTGGTGTATCAGTGGTTGTAAATGGTAAATGAGAGGGTGCATGAGCGGCTGAAGGGGTGTTTGAACAGGTACATAAGTGTATGGGCAAGGGACAGGGTACAAGTGGCTGTTTCGGTGCATCAATGGGTGTGTAAGTGGGTGTATTGGTGAGTGAGTGGGTGTTTGAGTAGCTGTATGTGTGAGTGAAGTGCTGTTTGAGTGGTTGTATGGGTGAGTAAGTGGTTGTGAGATAGATTGTATGGGACAGTATGTGGCTGTCTCAATCACTGTATAATTGAGTGAGTACCCATATTAGTAAATATATAAGTGACCGAGTGGCTGTGTGAATAGTTGTATGGGTGAGATTGTGGCTGTGTGAGTGGCTGTTTGGGTGAGTGAGTAGGTGTGTGAGTAGGTGTATGGGTAACTCATTTACTGTGTCAGTAGCTATATGAGTATATGAGTGTGTGTGTAAGTGTGTCTATGTCTCTGTGACTGGATCAGTGAGTGGCTGTATTGGTAAGGGAGTAGGTGCATGAGTGCATGAGAGTAGGCAAATCTCCGCAAACTCTGCTGGAGTTACCTGCCCAGGTTATTACTGGTGCATTTTAAAACATTAGGAATACAACACAAATTATACTCAATGAATCAGAAAGTGTACAAACGACACATAGGGGTGTATTCTCAAGATCACCATCTATCGCAGGAAATTATCTCTGTGTCAACATCACATTCTAATCACGGCGGTAAAATGCGGTACTGACCCGATAACACGTCAAATGTCCGCAAAAACATTACTGGGATGGCGATAAAAATCAAAACCCGAACGCGGAAAAAGTCTGCGATGGGCCCAACTGCGATGACAAAATCAGCGATAAGCCGTGCCAGGCCTGCAATTCACACACATCAGGCAGGAAAGATCTCTATAAAAGCAGAAAAAAACACAAACAAAAACAAACCAACTGCAAAGCACAATGGAGGTAGCCAGAGCAGGAACAGAGGACGACCAGAACCCCACAAGCCTCCCAGAGGACCAGGCCGGGACCTCGGGGTCAGGGAAGGGCAAGGACAAGAAGAAGACACGGTTCAGTCCGCAGGAAAACATGATCCTGATAACAGGCGTGATAAAATACCATCAACAACTGTTCCTCACCTCCAAAGTGTCTTTGGCGACAAAAAATGGAATATGGCAGTCCATCGTGGCCAAGGTGAATGCAATCGGAGTGCTGAGGTGGAGAATGGAAGAGGTCAAGAGGCGCTGGAATGATGTGAAGCACAAAATCAAGCAGAAACTCAGCAACAACAACAAGGCAGCAATGCAGACTGGAGGTGGGAGTCCAGCACCACAGGAGGAGCTGGACGAGATGGAGGAAATGGTGTCCACAATCATCAGTGTAGAGATGTTGGCTGGAGTTTGGGGACCGGTAACTGCTTGACAGGAGCTGACACAACAGCACGAGGGTGAGTAACAACCAGGGACGGGGGGATGGGGGAGATGGGCACAATGGCACACATGCACAATTGAGCATAGCACAGTGCATACCCACAATGACTCTGGAGCATATACCTGATCTCCTTGGCACACTGCAGCACACCTAGAAACTGCAAGTAGGCCTCCCTTAAACTATGTGCCCAGAGGGGGTCCTCCCCACACATCACTAATCTCACAACTAACCCATGCACATGTGCTGAACCCAGCAAAGCTGCGGGTCCATGACCCACACTGACAATGTAAGTGACACTGCATGACGATTAGCATGACTATAGTCCAATTATCATGACATGGTGCACACCACAACACTGAGGTGGCTGAGTGTGGACCACATCCTTATAGGAGCAGGTCACAGTCTGATACATCCACGTGCACAAACAACCCTTGACGTCAACAAGACATCTAGGGACAAACCATGCCCAAGAATCCCAACTCCCACCAAGAGCCCAATTTACCCAAGTCTGCAACATCTCAGCACTTAAAAACACAGAATTGAAAGGCACACCGCCTGAAAGTGATAAGGGCCAGCAAAATCAGAGCTGCAGGGGCGACTCTCCCACAATGCAGCACACATACATAAGAAGCAGAGCACATCAACATTGACAACAATGTGATACAAACTGCAACATGTTCACAACAGAACAGAGGACACAACTGCTGCCGCTTGTGTTTAGAATCTGACCAATCACATTTGGCATAGCAGGGAAATGTGAGATGATGTACAAGTACAAACACACATCCACAATGTTGTTAAAATGTCCACTGTCCCGCCTCAAATAGGCAGCTCCTCCCAAACCACCATGATGTACATTGTCATGCAGTCTGTATGTAAACTTGTACAATGGTCAACATACATTTGAACACAATGTTAAACTGCATCTCCCCTTCAGATTGCAGAGGGGGAATCAACACCTCCTGCAGAGCAGACCCAACAACTCTTCACTGATGACAAAGAGGACCTCCCCACATTTGACACCGACTCCCGCTAAGAGCTCAGGGACAGCTTCAGCACCTCACCTCCAGGAGCATCCCAGCTGCATCCAGGAGAACCTCGCCCCCTACACAGACCACACAGTAGGAAGCACCAACCACCACGGCTGTCACCCAGGACCCAAACGAACAACACATGCCCTGCCAACAACATGTGTTAGCATGCAAGGACAAGATGGCTGATCAGATGCGGGTGTGGTTCGACCTCATGGCATCTAAACTAAATGCCATACATGGGTGTCTAAGTCCCATCAGGGACCACTTACAGTCCCTAACGGACACCCACAGCCCGCTCCATGCTCTCCAATGATCCATGGATGACATCACTGGAGTCCTGACTCTGAGACAATGTCAACTGTCTAGTCAGAGTGGCTCCAGCTGTGTCATCTGGATGTTGGGACACATCCGGAGGACCATAGAGAACAAGGAGAGGGTGCAGGCTGAAAGAATGGCTGCCACTGCTGCACACCAGCGTGATGTAGCTCGGATCTACCATGCCCTACAGATTCTTGTTGTGGCATTGCTTCCAGAAGGCCTGGGGCAGATGAATGCTGCTGCTGCTTCGACAGCCACATCTCCGCCCTCTGAAGTGTCAGTGTCACACAGTGCTGGAGACAGAACACCACCCACATGTGAGGCACACGAAACATCAGAGGACGAAGATGGGGATGATTCTGCCTTACTGGTAAGAAGGAAGCTATAGTATTCATCTCCGTCATATGGCCCGTTCTGCTTGGTTCTGCCCTCTGCATCATCACCTTCCACTGTCCCCTAATGCACTCTGCGACACTCACCTTGGACCTCAACATGGACTGCCATATTCTATTTGGTCACCAATGACACAGCTATCAGACTGCGGACTGAACTCTTCCTCTTCCGATGTTTCCTGAAGGACTCTGGCTGGCCCTCCACGGGCCAACAATGTAAAGTGGGGTTTGCATGGCCCTGTACTGCGCCAGCTACAGCATTCAACTGAAAGTGCATTAAACAGTCAAATGCAAACAGATGTATCATGTCTATGATCATTCAAGTGTGAAAGTATAGATGAATGTAGGGTCAGTAATTTCCCCTTACGTCCATGTTGCTCATGAAGTGGGATGGCGGTCCAGGTGGTGCCGACACTACAACAGAGACACACACATTAGTTACTTTCTTGTCCAGCCCAGAATGGAACCACACCCAGAGCCCCGGGGTCATTGTTCACATCCTTACGCTCTACTGGCATACTCCAGGCCAGCCCACTCTGCTTACGCTTACAGCGGGGGATGACAACACTACATGTCCCAGGTGGTCCCTGTAGTGATCTGCTGATCACAGGTCCAGTTGTCAGCATGCCAATGGCACTCCCTGAGGGCTCGTTTACACCCATCCAGCACAGGCATTACAGGACATGTGACCCTGCCAATAAAACGGGACTGGCGCACAGGCTTGAGGTCATTTCCACTATCTATCTGAGTGTGTCCGTGTGGTCATTATTTATGTATGAGGGCCTACGGCCCTACCACATCACATTCCCCACTGCAGGTGACATGATGGCATCCGCACCACATGACTCAATCATTAAGGGCCCATGACTTGTGGTGCACAGAGTTGGTGGCAGCCGAGGTCCTTTGGACGGCACAGGCCTACCGCCATGAGACCACATAACTCAATCATTAAGGGCCCATGACTTGCGGTGCACAGAATTGGTGGCAGCCGAGGCACTTTGACCTGCACGGGCCTCCTCCCGCCACGTGGCGATGACTTGTGGTGCACTGGGTTAGTGGCACCAGAGCTGAGTGGTTGTGAAGCCTGCTATGATGCATAGGCCTCGATATGCCGTCCTACCAATCAAGATTCGGTTTGAATTGTGAGCCCAACTGGACCGCAGTGTACACCAAAGGCAGCAGGATGCACAGACATGACTCTGTGGCACAGTGTGGCAAGGTGCGTTGGGGCCTGTGGCGCGAATCCAGTGATTGGCTGAGGAGGTTGCACCGGCACGTGGTGAGCCCCTTGGAGACATGCCAGTGGCGGCAGGTGAGCATTGAGTCCTGGGTGCGCAGGGGTGGACAATATTCGCTGGGTGGCGGACCAGTCTGGGGACAAGGGCTAGGGTGCAGCAGGTGCCCAGGAATGCGTAGGCACCATCGGTCACGGCAGTGCCCTCGTGGCTGGGTGGGGGGAGTGAAGGTACATGGGTATCAAGCTGATACAAACCGTGATGCTTACAGGTATGAAAAATCCTGCATCATGAAATCGTAACAGAAGTTCATGTGACCATAACCTTTCCTTTTCTTTCCTACAAATGTTAAGACCACACATACTTCTGTTACGGTCTTTTTGAGCAGGATTTGTCTTTCCTATAAGCATTCCGGTTTGTTCAAGTGCTATACACTGTACCTGATTGGGTTTGTGACTATAGAGACTTTTGTCTAACAGGTTTCTAAATACTAACTTCCGGAGTATGGAATTTTATTGGGGAGTTCCCGCAGCATATGCAGTTACCTGAATCCACATGTTGCCCTGATGAAGTTCCCCATTGGGCATTGGCTGTGCTTTTCGGATTGTGTATTTGTGTATTTGTAATAATGGACTGTTTTTGCACGACTGTTGACTACTGGACTTCATTATCGTGTGCACCCCCATTTCAGTTACTACAATCTGGGTCACAGAGGCATCTGGCAATGGCTGGTATTGGGGTTGGTTGCGCAGGAACACTATGAATTGGAACTGTCATGTGGTGCAGATACAGGGGCCCGCCGTTGCTATTGTGGACTTGCATCCAAGACATGTGTGAGGCAGTTTGATAGGGCTGGCGGTGAGACTCCTTCGACTCTGGCAGTTGTTAGTTGGGAGGTACCAGGGACCAACAGGTGCCGCACAGTAAGCAGCTTTGTCTGTGGGGGGATGTTGGTTGACCGCTGTGTTTGTACCATCAGCCTGTGGGCAATGTTGGTCGGGATGCAGAGGATGGTTGTCCTTTTGTGCCTGTAGTGGGCAATGACTTCCTTTGGCATTGAGTCTGATGCTGGTGTGTGTTAGGAACGTGTGCTTTCCTGATCTGCACTGACTTGGTGGTAGTCCTGGGGGTTGTGGTCTGAGGGGGCATGGGGGTGGTGGCGGAGGGTGTTGTGGACCTCTTGGGTCTCCGAGCTTCATGATCAGTGTCTCCATGTCATGTGTTGGTCTTCAGATGTGGCTCTGGTCTGGGCTCCATTTCATACTGCAGATAGTCATCCTGCTTTACATCAGTAAAAAACAGGTGTTAAAGCTCTGCTGCTAATGTGCCTTATCACCTGTTTTTGGATTGCATTGCAGATCAGGCTGGTCATTGAGAATATCGTGAAGTGGTGTTTTCATGTGTTTTTGCACGGGAATGCCTACTCTGCAAATCATTAGCGTTAGTTGTTGCTCTCATCCGTTGCAGTTTTTGTGGAAGCTATCTCTGGAAATCTGGCGTTGTCGGCAGTTTTCACCAGCCTGAGAATGGGGTGATAGTTCTTTTGCCCCTTTTGCTGCGCTAAAATGCTGATAACTCATCTAGAAGTCCTTTAAAATATGCCCCTTAATTTACAGTGATGCATGAAAATGTATGGCCTGGCAACGTGGTTGGCTGTGAGAATCCTTTTAAACTAAGCCTAGGCGGAGTTTGCATAGCAAACTTGTAAAAAAACTCCTCGGGGTACGGGAAGTTCCGCGAGCGTGCAGATTTGTTTGCTTCGCTTGTTCGAGATGCATTTTTTGATGTTCGGGAATGCATATTGCATGTTCAGGAACGCGTATTGCGTGCTTGGGGTAAATATCGCATGACCTTCACCACGCGCTCCCCCATGGACGCAGCATCTTGTTTTTCATGTTTGCTATGGTTCTGGTCCTGTGTTTCTAAAACCTTTTTTCTGATTTTTTATATTTATTATCTATCCCTCTCTATTCGTCAGTGTATATTTTGCAATATTTTCAGTTTATGTAGTGTGTTTTTGACTGTTTTCCTACTTACTTCCTTTCTTTACTTCTTACATTTTTTTTCTGCCCCCCCTGAACCATGGTGAAGACAACTATTAAGCAGGGGAAAAGGAGAGCAAGAGCCACGGCCGCCTTCCTTGTGAAAGCCAAGGCATCGCCCGGAAGGGGGCAGGCCTGGTCCTTAGTTTCCAAGGTGGAGATGGCCGCACTCATTTTTTTTGTCCACCGCCACCTCCCCTTAACCTAGGCGGCAGGCCTGGGCCCGGGTATAAGCTCCGGGAGTATCACTGGCGGTGGGCGAGGGTGTGCCAGGCAGTGTTTTGATGATCAGGGGTCAGGCGCACCCATAACCAATTGATGCACCGGTGGTCCGACATCCTGGACATGGAGCAGGACCTACTGGACCTGCTAGGTGTTATGGTCCAGGGGCTTGGTGAGTAACTAATGATATTACTATTGTGTTCTGTTCGGTGTTATTACAAATATAATTTTGTTCCCAAATAGCAGGAATGCTGCTGGTTACATGCATGTAAGTTACATTTAAAAATCTTATGTTATGTGATTATTATTCTTCTAGACAGGTGCTCAGCGCTACTAATCGTACTTGTTTGCAACTTTGCGATCGGTTGGGCTGGTTGTATAAGAGAGGATAGAAAACTTAAGTTAGGTAATGCAGACTAGAAAGACTCCTTTCCTTTGTCCTGTCAGGCACTCCTTTCACTAAGATAGTAGTAGTTAGTAAGTTACTTAGTATTATTTTGTAAGTGAGCAGCCTACATGACGCGTCTTATCACGTGACTTCAGTCCTGGTAGAACCTTTTGTAGTTCATAGAGTAAGTGAATAGCAACCAACCAATGTGGTGTATGCAATATGCTTGCATCCATCTATGCATTTAAGAAGACCAAATGCGGACTTAGTGAATTGGCATGTCAAAGCGGGTTGAGAGATGATTGCGAATGAGATCGGAACTTAGAAACAAATATCATTTTTTTTCAATTAATTCCAAATTCTTTGGAATAAGCGGGCTAGTTAGGTTTAGGATTCAGGATCAGAATGGAACTGTGGAAGAATAAGATAGGATGGTCCGTTACCACAATACTATTCTACTACTAGTCGATCTGATTTAGGATAGGTCAATGTTATTTCAATTGCCTTTTCCTGTCTAGAAATCTTTTTGGAGCAATTATTTAATATTTATTTATTTTACACCAATCATTTTCTGTCTCTTTAATTATGTCTTAAATGATCAGTATCCAAGGACAAGAAGAAGACTGGATCTGCTGAGGTGGCTGAGGGAGCCGGAGTGGCATCCCACTGGCAGGAAGCAGCCTCAGATGCAGATGGCTCTGCTGCCCCAGTAAGTCCTCCTGTTGTTAATAATAAGATATATTTCTCTAACATTTACCGCTCTTTATTTGTCCGTTTCCGAATTAAATCTTTTCCCAAATCCTATTCGATCCATCTGTTTCTAAATTCCTGTTGTTGCTCCATTACCTACTAACATTGTTATTTATATTTCTAGTGTCTGTTTTTGTTTACATCAAATCCAACTGCTTCTGACTCTGTATTAGTCTGTCAGTATCTTGCTTTCTTCTGGTTTTCCACTCAGAGTTCCCTCTCCCCCTATATATTTGTGGATGGCCTAGTGGTGGTACTGTAAGACTCAGAGAACCCATTGGTTCTACTACTAGTACTAATAGTAATAAGGACTCTTTGCTACTACTAGTACTAGTAGTACTAATCTGCTGTATAGAATGCATGACCAAGTAAGGTATTCTACGTATCTTTGTTGAGATGAGAAGGCTTTCTTTTACTGCCTCATGCTTAATCAGTAAATGATGGTCACTCACATTAGACACCCCAAAGTGGTGTATTTTACTTTTTCTCGCCTAGCCCTAGTTTTTTTTTATTTTTTTAGCAGCAGTTGAAGTGAACACTGAACAACTGATTACCATGCACCATGGCTGAAAGGAAGTATGAGGAGGAGGACAGTAGGATGGCAACATTATTTTCCAACCAAGAGAGACCTCATGTCTGATTGTCCTCCCAGTTGGCCAGTCTTTTTATTCTTTAGAAAAAGCAGATGCACCAATAGCTCTAGCCACTGAGTCCAGTCCTCTGGGTTGTCCTTTTCTTGAGAGGCTTTTCAAAAATTGCCTCCAACAAAATGCCCAACCGAATATTTTGTTATTTTTGATAGGACATACTGTCTACTCTACTCTAGTCCCCGAATTGTAGTGATGTGTGAGGTGTATATATTGTATTTTTAATGTTGCTTATGAAAAAAATTAATAGGGGAGGCGTATATGGCATCTAAAATATGTGAAATGTTTTTCCAGGAGTATCGACCACCAGTGCCGGGGCCAGCGGTGAAGGCGTCGCCACTCTGGAGGAAATGGATGCCACAGCTGCAGGGGGTGAGCCAGCGGCAGTGGGGGGTGGTGGGAAGTCATATTCCTTACTTATTGACAATGATGAACGCACTCGCTGCAAGGGTGTACAATATTCTGTACTGCTGCTGAGACTAAGTGGTTGTGAACAGTTATAGAAAACACCCCTTACTTGACATTAGCATTAGCGGGAGTTCAGTAACTAATGGCCTCTTCTATTCTATCTCCAACTCAGCAGAGAAAGTTTAATGGCAAAGACAAAGAGTCAAACGACATGTAATATATGACTGGCAGAGAAGGATGTGTGGGTGAAGGAAGGGGCACCTGGGATGCATATAGGTGGCTAAAAGGATGCATGGGTGGTTGAAGGTTGGGTGAAAGGTGAAATGAAGGATGCCTGTCTGGGTGGGTGAAACTGTATGGGTCAAAGGAATACTTTGCGGGGTTTGCTTGGTCAAACTTAAAGGCAAGCAAGGATGCATGGGTGGTGGTTAAATAACAAAAGTATGTTATTGGTAAAAGGTTTGTTGAGGTTGAGAATGATAGCCATTTTTGAATGGATGGATGCCTGGATGGTATCACAGGTGAAGAGTCAGACTGGATGAAGAGAATGTAAAACAAAATTAAACCATGCCAGAGTAGCAACGCCATGGGTAAAGGATAAAGTATAAAATAATGCTAGAAGAGCAATGCAAATATAAATGAAAAAACATTGGGAAGAATATACAAGGACTGTTTTTTTTAAGGTTTTTGATTCAAAGGTTACAGTAGTTTGCAAGCACCACATATATATCGTGTATGTACTCACCCATCATCAATTATCTCCCTCTGACTCCAAGGCTCCCTACCCATGTCATTTCAACCTTGTCAGCCATGGGTGGCCTATCTCCTGCATGGTTAACTTACAATAACTTACAGTCATCATTATGTGATGTCCTGCCATATATCATCATCATTCATATTAGTAAGCATATCATGTGCCTTGTTGTAGTAGTCAGGGTGACCGTAAAGGAAAAATAGATAATTGTTAAGTACAGCTGCCCCACCTGCAGACAGTAGTAAAGTAACATGAATCGGCGACATTAGTATATCTGTCTAGGGCGCCAGCTGACTGATCTGGCATGCCTATAATATTAATTTAGCTAAACAAGAGAGAGAAGAATACTAATACTGTCTACTCCATGGTGCCTATTGCCTGAAAGTCTAATCATCATCACATCCAAATCTTAGGGGCTGAGGAAGTAAGGATACACCAAATGTTATTTACTGCTAATGCTACTGTGCCAAGAAAACCCACCCCTTCTACAAAAGAAAAAGGGATGAGGTCCAGCGCTATCATTTTAGCCAGTTTTGCATTGTACACATGTGCAGTTGGGTGTTTGCGTTCATACTGCCCCTCTGAACTAAACATGTTGAAAATGGTAGCCTGGATTTTTTTCTTTTCTGGTGCCACTGATGCAGGTGACTTCTTGACGCCGGATGTTAGGCTCAATGCATGCTTTTTCATTACAGTACTCTCTTGCCTTGCACCCCTTGCTGTCTCAGCCTGACTCTTGTGTCATTGCAATTTTGCTGAGGATGATGTGGGCAGTACCTCTGCACTACTGGGTACAGGGCTGATTTGTGTAACAGAGAAAATATCTCTATTGGGAGGTCTATTTTCTGGAATTGCTGGTGCCACTTGCAATGTTGGATGAACTGTTAGGTGGGCATGACATTTGACTCTCTGCAGTACCTACTACTACTGAGGTGGTTGTGGTGGATGTAGGTAGCTGCCAGCGAAATATAGAAACTGGGGTTGGTGTTGGTGGTATCATCTGTGTTGGTGGTATCCTTGCCACATCCCTCACAGCAATTTGGGATGGAGTAGTGTTGTCTCCTCTGGGGGGGACTATTGTCCATGATGACTGGCTCGTCATCATCCTCCTCTTCTATATCTACCTCCATAACTCCAAGGCTTTTTGGAACCTTCTTTTTCCCGAGCCTTGTCTCATGGCCTGTCTCACTCTCAGACTGAGGTGGCTTCCAAGTGGCATCTAGAGAATCGGAAGGGGGCTTGCAGAAGAAGTTGTTCGACTAACCCTCCTTTTCCTTGCTTGGGATCTAGAAGACAATGGACCTTTTGAAAGAGTGGCTTGCTCTTTTTCTTCCTCTGCATGAAGCTCGATCTACTGAACTGCCCCTACTTTGGGAGGAACAACTACTATTGGGGGTGGTTGCAGCTGTTGTTTCCCACTTATCTGAGTTTCCTGTATTGATTGGGTACTACTTTTCAATGATGATAAGTCAATTTCAACATCACTGCTTGTCAGCGTCGGACTCATTTATTAGACTGGTTGCCTCTGCGACAGACATGGGCTTGGGTCTTGGTTGGCGGGGTGGATCCAGTGATAGGGGGGGTGCTGCTCTCAGCTTCCTCCCCGGACACCGCTGCTGCATGCTCCATTTTTGGTTTCCTAAAAAAGGGCTTGAGAAACAAGAGTTTTGGTAAGGGACAGTGTCTTCTTTTCACTGGCCACTTTCTTGGTCCTGGACCTGGTACCTTTCTTTGGGGCCATCTTGAAGATGTCAGCAACATGCAGTTGCACAAGTTGAAGAGATTTCTGTGGTCACATGTTACTTGACGTCGTGACCAGCAGGACTTCTGTCTAGCAGTGCAATGGGTGATGTTCTCATCTCCTCTTTGGTGCACGTAAATGCAAAGAAGCAAGAAGAACATCAGTGAAATATGGCATTCATTGCTGCGGTTCAGTTACTGCTAGTACAAACAAACAAATATAATGTATAATGTAGTGTGTGGTCACACTTGTTGGTGTTATTATTATTATTATTAAATGTATTACCTCAGTTATTAAAAAAACAACAATACACTGTAGCCATTTGTGAGAAGTTGACAACAACAAGCGCTTTCATGGTTGGTGAACAGTACACAGTACACTAGGAATAGGAAAGAAGAAGAACAACAACATAAATACAAATGTAACTGACCCAGTTTGGCATTGTGCATTACCTGGGATGCTGCATTCAGGGAGCGGCAGCTAACAATGGGTGGAATCAATAAGCCAAGTCGAATAAAGGAAAGACATGCAGGCCTATGGCAAAAGCACACTAATTACCACCATAAAATGACCACTAGCCATATGGTCTCTCACAACAAGCAGGGGGCCTGGAAAAAATGAACTCAAGCAGGCCTACATTGACACAGACTTTACAAAATGCCCCCTGGCCACATTTGGGGATGCTCATCCAAGGCAAATGCTGGTCCACTATTACAAACACACTCATACACAGGCCAGACAAAGGAGGCATGCTAATGCAACAATGCCAAAAAAGAAAATCCTCTGGGCTAAAAAAGGATTGTAAGTTACAACCACAAACATTCATCAAAGGCATGTATTTAACACACATAAAAAAAAGTTAAATAAAAAAAAAAACATTTTGCCTTTCAATCCAACGCCATCCATGCCCTAAATGATGTTTAACTTCAACACACACCATAGAAACAGTTGTTTCATGCACCCATGAGTATCTCTGAGCCTATTGGTTGTAAAAACCCATTGGCAGATTAGGCCACATTGTGAATCAATCAAAAATCAACAATATTGCACATTTATTAGAAAATGTAGTGAACTGTGCTACATTTTTTGCTGGATTAAAGCAAAAGAAAATTGCATGCAAAACAACAGCCAGCAAGAAGGCATGGCCACCACAAAGAAGGCTTGCAGGCTTAATGCATTAGAACACTGGCTGCCCCTTCACAAAATGGCGGCCAGCCACATGGCCAGGCCACAACAACAAGAAAGGGAATACAGACAATGAAGGCCTATGGCATAAGCATACTGGCTACCTTCATAAAATGTCCATCAGCCCCATGGCCAGGGCACAACAACAAGAAAGGGAAGACAGACAATGCAGCCCAATAGCAAAAGCACACTGGCTGCCTTCACAAAATGGCCACCAGCCACATGGCCAGGATACCACAACAAGAAGCAGTAAGCCAAGAGGAATAAAGGAAAGAAGACATGCAGGCCTAGGGCAAACGCACTACAAAATGCCACCAAACATATGGTCACTCACAACAGCAACAAGCAGGAGGCCTAGAAAACAATGAACTCAAGCAGGTCAATATGGACACAGACTTTACAAAATGGCCCCTGGCCACACGAGGAGGCTCAGCCAAGGCAAATGCTGGCCCACTATTACAAACACACTGAAACACTGACGAGACAAAGGAGGCATGCTAAACAACACAGTTTTAATGCAACAATGCCAAAAACGAAAATCCACAGGCAAAAAAGGTTTGCAAGTTACATTACAACCACACACATCCAACAAAGGCATTTACTCAACGCACATTAAAAAAAGTGAAATACCCAAAAAAATACATTTTGCAAGTCAATACAATGCCATTCATTAAATTCAATGGACACCATAGAAACAGTTGTTTCATGTACCCATGAGTATCTCTGGTCCTACTGACTGAAAGGCCTATTGGCAGACTACTAAGCTAGTGAATTAAATACATTTTGCAAATTGATTTCAAATGGTGGAGAACATGTAGTGAACTGTGCAGCATGTTTCCTTTATAAAAGAAGAAAAATTACTTACAAAGAAACAACTAAGCCGCACTGTAACTACAAGCCACCCACCACAATACATTTAAAAAAAAACAATGAAAAGTACAAAAAATTGTAGGTGCAATGCCCCAATCAATGGTGGGCGGCAAAGATGGCGGCCGATCAGTTGGCCGAGTGAGCTGGTCTTAACGTTCTCCCCCTCCGGTTGACTTGCCAAGTGGACAGACCCATGGATTTCTCGAGATAGATGGAGCCTATTTGTCTGATCATACTAGCTTTTCGGAGGGGGATGGTAGTTTGGAAAAAGACTGGACGGACTACGAGGATAGCGAGTTGGGGGATTGGCGTACTAGCGATGCCCTAGATGCAGAAGCTGTCTCAAATGGATTGTCTACTGTTCGCAAAACACCTAAGGTTCTGGGACCCTCGGTCCCGGGGTCAAATACTGGTTCTTTAGTGTGGGACTACTCGTTCACTGTGCAATCTGGCTTAGAAGATACTCCTACTACTCAAAGTGCAACTTGCTCAAACCCGCCCCTTGGTGAGATGACAGTTGGGACAATCTATCAGATAATAATGGCACACAGCAAAGAGACCCGGCAGGAGAGTGTTCGAGCTCGGGGAGCATGCCGCAGGGTTCAGAACTCTATCCGAAGGGTAGCTAAAACTTGTTCTGACATCGCCTCTAGAATTGGGGAGGCAAAAGCGAGGATCTCTACTCTGGAAGATGATATGGCCATTCAAAGAGACATAACAGACTCATTTAAATCTCAAAGGGACGATGTTCAGTGGAAACTTGCTGACCTTGAAAATAGACCTAGGAGAAATAATCTTAGGGTTTTGGGAGTACCAGAAGGGACTGAAGGGTCCGACACTAGAAAGTTCGCTGTGGAATTGTTTAGTGAAGCATTTCTGGACGTTAAACAATGGGATTGGAAACTCGAAGTCCAGAGAGCACACCGCTTCCCATTTAAGGTAAAGCAACACCCTGGTCAAATGGACAACATTTGACATCGGAGGCCCTTACCATCTGTCCATGTCCTCTTTTGGGCAACTTGGAAGATAACCTTAGCCTCTTTCACGATTGGCTGGTAGCCAGACTTGAGACCTTAATCCCCGAAAAAAAGCTTAAATCAGGTGAACGTAGAGCGTCGGCCCCTTGGTTCACCCCCCAATTAAGAGAGCAGCGGCAGGGTTGTAAAAGGGCTGAGAGAGTCTGGAGACGGGCCTATGACCCGACCGAGAAATTGAAGCTTCGAGCAATAACTAAAGCCTATCACCAGTCAATCTGGAGTGAAAAAAAGGCTTACTTCGAGCGTCGTATCGATGAGGCAGAAAATGGATGCAAAGAAATTTTTAAAGTTGTTCTGGATTTCGCCTCTCCAGCCACTTGTACACCAGCTCATACTCATTCAGAAGTATGGATAAAACAGCTTGCAAATTTTTTTGTAAATAAAATCACTACCATTCAAGCCTCTCTTTTCCATTCTAGCTCTCGGTCGGCTGTGGATCCTTCATCCCCCTCCCCTTTTAGGGAGGATCCTGGCCCTTCTCTTTTACAGTTTCCACATCTATGCCTTGACACATCCTTAGAGCTTTTGTCAGGCTTGAAATCAGGCTCTCCACTTGACCCGTGCCCGGCTAAACATATGGGGAAGGTGGCACCTGCCCTAAATGCTTTGTTGAACCCTCTTCTAAACTCTTCAATGTCAACTGGAGTGGTTCCATTGGCATGGAAACATGCTTTGATCCTGCCATTGATCAAAAAGCCCACCTTGGACCCCCTTATCCATGCCAACTACAGGCCTATTTCCCTTCTCCCTGCTCTGGCGAAAGTGGCCGAGAGATTTGCACATCGAACGATTTCCAATTTCATCGAAGGAAATGACCTGCTGCACGATACGCAATCTGGGTTCCGTGCAAATTTTAGCACGGAGTCGGCTCTTCTCGAGGTCACTGATGCCATCAGGGAAAGACTCGACTCTGGGGGAAGGGCCATGTTGGTCATGTTGGATTTGTCAGCGGCTTTCGACACCGTTCCTCACGATCGCCTCCTCATAAGACTCTGGGAGAGCGGCATTCGGGGAACGGTGTGGAAATGGCTTAAATCCTTTCTGGCCGACCGCCGGCAAACGATCTGGGCGCCACCATTCTCCGCTGATATGGCTCCGCTAGAGGTAGGGGTTCCGCAAGGCTCCATTCTTAGCCCCATGCTATTTAACATCTTTATGGCACCTCTGGCGGTAGTCGCGGAATCCTTGGGTGCCCAGATCGTATCTTACGCCGATGACACCCAGCTCCTATTCACTTGTGATAGGGGTGGGGCATTCGACGGCGTAAAGATCAGGGACTGCCTTAGTGCGGTCTTTGAGTGGTTCAGGGGCAATGGATTAAAGTACAACTCCGATAAGTCGGAGCTGCTCTTTTTTGGATGCACCTGTGAACCAGATTGGAAGGCTTGGTGGCCACAAGATCTGTTCCCTCCTGACAATGTGTCTCTCAAGGCAAAAAATTTGGGAGTGATTGTGGACAGTGAACTGTCCTTTGGGCCACATATCTCGTGTCTCTCAGGCAAATGCTTTGGCATTTTGCGAATGCTGAGGAAGTTTCTTCCTCTAGTGTCTCTCCAGCACAGGAAGATTATTGTCCAGGCCTTGATCGGATCTCGACTGGACTACGCAAACGTTCTTTTCTTGGGTTTACCAAAATATCTTCTGAACCGCTTGCAAGTAGTCCAGAACTCTGCAGCCCGTGCTATCTATGGACTTCCGAGAAGAGCAGGAGCTACGGTTTTACTGAATTCTTTACACTGGCTACCGATCGCCAAAAGAATTCTTTTCAAGTGTCTGACCTTTGCTTTTAAAGCTCTACATGGATCTGTCCTAAGTACATAAGGAAACGCCTCTCCCGATATGTACCTAGTCGATCTCTGAGATCATCCTGTCTATCTAAAATGACAGTCACAGTAATCAGGCGTGCAAGGATTGGTGGTCGATCCTTTCGCTATTTAGCCCCGAAGGAGTGGAATGAACTACCACTCTCTCTCAGACAGACTCCCAATCTCCTTACTTTTAGAAGAGAGCTAAAAACGTGGCTTTTCACGAAATAAATGTGATCCTTCTCCTGTGTCTGCTTTTAAGTTGTTGTGTTGTTGTTTACTAGCTGTTCTTTCTTCACCAAAGCGCCGGGATGCTCCTCGGAGTCGCCGAGCGCTATAGAAGAAATAAATTAACATAACATAACATAACAACAGGCCCCGTGCTATTCTAATCTGTTTGAGCAGTTTTTAGCTAGGGAAAAGATCTATGATTTGGCAAGGCGGGATAAGAGGCGGGCCGGCAAGGGCTGTGAGTTCTTTGTCAGGCCTGACCTCTGTCAAGCATCGGTTGAACAGAGGTGGCAGCTCCGGCAACTAATAGCACCCCTTCAGTCAAAGGGTCTCAACTATTTTGGCTTTTTCCTTCTAAACTAAAAACTATTTATCAAGGTCAGACCAGATTTTTTCTTTCGGAAATCCAGGCGAAAGAGTTTCTTTTTTTTAGGGGGTGTTGCCCTTCTGTGGGGGCAAAGTTTCTAGTTGTGTATGGACATTTTTTCTCTCTTTCTTGGGTCCTCCACGGGCAATTTCCCAGTTGGAACTCCTACTTGGCAATGACATTGGGGGGGGTTTGTGTTCAAACCTGCCTCTCCATCACTAGGACCTAGGTCCTGATGCCTTGTTTGGGGGGTGGTGGGTCAAGGGGGGTGTTAGGGGTGTTGGGGGTTGGGATGGAGGGTTGGTGGGGGGAAGGTAGGAGGGAGGATGGGCAGGGGGGATAAAAAAAGCTTGAATCTACAGTTATATCATGGCTCATTGGTTAATATGTTTTACATGGTTATTATCAGGAGGCTCTCACTCTCGAGGGGGTGTGGCTATTGATCTAGTTAGCTTATGTTTTTTTCTCTTGAGAATCAATGGTGTAGGGTAAAATACGTATAGGTTCTAGGAATATTTGTGGGCTGAATGATGGTAAGAAAAGGGCGTTGCTTTCGAGAGTTGTTCAGTCATTAAGATTACAGGTACTCTGTTTGCAGGAAACACATGTATCTTGGAGTGATCGTGACTATCTGAAAATTCCTGGGTATGACTTAATTGGGTGCTCTCGCCAGACCTCTAGGATTAGAGGGGTGACAGTTCTATTAAAACATGGATCCGGGCTTTGTAGGAAGACCGCCCAAGATAGCAGTGGGAGATGGGTAATTAATGAGCTGCAAATAAATGGTAGATCTTTAACCATTTGTACAGTCTATTCCCCAAATCTGGATGATCCGTCAGTGCTGCATCATCTGAACTTTGAGTTGGCTCTTTGGCCCTGGCCCGTTTGTCTTTGTGGGGATATGAACATTAATCTGTCTGCTGATTTCAATTTAGTGGGGGTTCAAAACTATGTTGTCAAAAAGCCTAGAGTTTTTAGGGCCCTTTAAGCTCTGGCACAAGAACATTACCTCACAGATCTTTGGTTCTACCATAAGAAACACCTTGATGGCTACACATATTTCTCTGCCCCCCATAATAAGATGGTCCAGTTAGATTATTGTTTTATGTCTGAGCAACTGGTAGCTCCTACATTTATTTCAGTCCTTCCTAGGATCCTATCAGATCACAACCCTTTGATTATAGAATGTACTTTTACTCATACAATAAGAGTCCCAAGTACTTGGACATTTGAGAGAAAGTTTTAACTGGAACATTCATATATAGACCACATGAGGAATTGGATTTTGGAATTTTTAAATATTAACAGAGGGACTGCCTCTAGTACCATTGTTTGGGATACGTTAAAAGCAGCAGTCCGGGGGGAAACGAAGAGCTTTTGCATTTTTGGCAGAGGTCTATACAAGATCAGGCTAATAGGAGTATTGTGGAATTGGGGTCGGCAGAGGCTCAACTCATGTGTGCGATTAAAGAGGGTCGAGATACAACTCAAGGGCAGTTACAGGTAGCCAGGGTCAGGGCCTCTCTGTTGGAGATTTTTGGGCGAGATCTTGCTGCTAAGTACCTGCAATTCCGTTCTATGATGTTTGAGTTTGGGGAAAAATCGGGTAGGGTTTTGGCCAAGCGACTCCAGCAGAGAGGGTTGGCTAATCTTGTCACTAGAATCCAGGACTCTCAGGGGCATATTCAGGATACATCAGAGGGAGTTATGGAGGTTTTCTGGCAGTTCTACTGTTCTTTATGTACAGAGAAAACCAGAGATTTTAACTCAAAATGTGAATCTGAGGCTTTCCTACAGGACCTCAATTCTCTCCAGGTAACTGCTCAGCAGAATGAAGTTCTTTCTTCCCCTATAGATTGGGATGAGGTTGAGTTGGCAATTAATTCATAAGCGAAGGGTAAAGCTGCTGGCCCTCATTCCATTCCTCTGGAATTCTATAGTTTGTTTCATTCAGAGATTCGGGACAATCTGCTAGCAACTTTCAGAGGGGCACAGCTCAGGCACATACCAGCTACATGGCGCCAAACTACCATTATCTTAATTAAAAAGAAAGGGAAGCCGTAACTAGACCCATATTCCTTTCACCCAATATCTCTGATCAATACAGACAATAAAATGTATTCGAAAATCCTATCCACTAGATTGTCCTCGGTAATCTCCCCATTAGTCTCCTTGAGCCAGCATGGCTTCATTCCAGGCAGGGACACGGCTGACCATTTCCGCCGTGTAATTGCACTGTTTGACTGGCTGGGCCCAGCTACACAATCTCCTCTCGGTGCTATCCTGTTGGACGCCGAAAAGGCGTTCGACAGGGCCGCCTGGGGGTTCTTATGGGCGGTCCTACAGTGGAAGGGGTTCAGCCCTGAATTTATTCAAGCAGTCCAATCACTTTACATCGCCCCAGAGGCTACTCTTTCCGTTTCGGGGCTGCTATCAAGATCATTCAGCATCAGCAGGGGTGCCCCTGCTCGCCCCTGCTGTTTGCCTTATATATTGACCCCTTTTTAAGCAAAATCGAGAGTTTGTTGAATATACTCTCAGTTAGGGTCAATATGTCAGAATACAAGGTTCTGGCTTACGCTGATGATATTATAGTTTTGACCAGTAATGTAGCATCAGCCTTTATAACTATTAAGAACTTAGCAGAACAATACGGCCAGTTCTCTGGATATAAACTCAATGTTACCAAAACTCAGGTCATCCAATCAGCAGCTATGGGCCCTTTTGAAGCTCCAGTTGTTCAAAGTGCACTGTATCTCGAGGTCAAAGTTACAGCTATAGTCGAAAAGATTCCTGACTTGAATAACTTACCTGTTATTTATTTTATATTCTTATATAGCGCCTGAATAGACCCCCGAAGGGGTATCTCCGTGCTTTGCCAGTAAGAATATGACTCCAGATGGCCGTGTTCAGAGAGGGGTAGTACATATTACAAAGGAAGCGTTAATTACTAGTGATTAAGTGTGTTTTTAAGGTCTTCCGAAAGGCCAGATGGCTAGTGAGTGATCTCAACTCAAGAGGTAGAGAGTTCCAGAGCACTGGTCCTACATGGGCCAGCGCTCGGCCTCCTTGTCTGGATTTCTTTATTCTGGGTACCTGCAATAGCTGCAAATTGCTGGATTGCAGGGAACACCCATGAGCATATGGCTGAAAGATTTTAGCCAGATATTTTGGGCCTTCGCCTATCACACTTTTGTGAATGGTACATAGAGTCTTAAACTGTACTCGCTTCCTCACTGGTAACCAGTGGAGTCTAGTCAGCTAGGGGCGAGAAGGAGTCCTAGGGGGAACATTCAGGACAGTCCTTGCGGCCGTATTTTGGATTACTTGTAACTTATTAAGTTGACCTTCATTAGCTCCTAAAAGAAGACCGTTACAGTAATCCACTCTGCTGATGACTAGCGCCTGCACAAGTGTTTTCCTGTGGCAATCTGGCAGATAGGGAAACACTCTTCTTAGCATCCCAATTGCCCGAAAGCAGGTACCAGCCACTTGGTTTACGTGGTCTTTAAATGTGAGTGTCTGATCTAATAACACTCCCAAGTTTTTTACCGTGCTCTTGGGGCTGGGAACAGGTCCTAATTCTAAAGGCCACCATTCAGGTGACCAGTGTGTTGCCGCTTGTCCAAACAGCATGACCTCTGTTTTCCCTACTTTACACTGAAGACAGTTTGATGACATCCACTCTGATATTGCTCTCATTCCATCTGCAAATGATCTTTTTATTGCAGGTGTCAGACTTTTAAAAGGAAAGAGGAGTTGGGTGTCGTCAGCATACGACACCGGGGTAAACGCAAATGATCTTGCTAAGTTGGCCAAGGGGGCCACATACACGTTAAATAGTGTCGGGCTTAAACATGAGCCCTGTGGCACTCCCTTGTCGAGCTCCCTGTAGGTGGATTTGTGGGAGCCCAACCTAACTTCTTGGGAGCGGCCAGATAGAAAGCTCTACATCCATGACAGAGCCACTCCCTCCAAGCCTACGTCCCTTAAACGATCGAGAAGCACCGTGTGAGACACCGTATCAAAAGCAGCGGAGAGATCCAACAGCACCAGAATCATAGAACTGCCCTCATCCAGTGCCATTTTGATGTTATTGGTCACTGTTTGAAGGGCTGATTCGGTGCTGTGGTTTGGCCTGAACCCAGATTGCGAGTAGTCCAGGCCCTCCATTGCTTCTAGATGTCCTGATAGATAGGTGTTCACGTGCCTCTCTGCTATCTTGCCGATGTAAGGCAAGAGTGAAATAGGACGCAGGTTTGAGAGGTCTGTCCATGGAGATGCCGCTTTTTTCCTTATTGGGTTTACCACCGCTCTTTTCCAGTCTGCCGGGACCTGCCCTTTCGCAAGAGAGATGTTAATGACGCTCTGTATAGAGGGTCCCAAGAGAGAAATCAGACTCAGTTAACTCTACTTTGGTAAGGCTAGACAATTTGCATATGTCTCTGTATGGTAGGGGGAATGTTTTGAAAATGCTGGTCTTGCCAAAGTTTCTATACAGTTTCTATAAACCATACAGCTCAAGTCAATGCCTCGTGGCTGTGGGTCCTTGCTGAACACTCCCTCTGGCCTATACTACAGACTTCAGTGTCCACATTTGACATTGAGTCAGTATTGTAGATGATGCAGTCCTGTAGTAAAAGACATTGCTCCAGTGCGCTCCGTCTGTACCACTCATATGCATCATTGCAGGCTCTGCACACGTTTTTTTTGCTTCGTGTATTGCAAACTGTAGAGCTCAAGTGAATGCCACGTGGCTGTGGGCTCTTGCTGACTGCTCTCTCTGGCCTACACTGCAGACAACAGTGTTCACAATTGAGATCGAGTCACTATTGTAGATGAGGTAGTCCTGTAGGAAAAGACATTGCTCCATTGTGTACTGTCTGCACCACTCATATGTATCATTGCAGGCTCTGCACTAATTTTTTTTGCTTTGCATATTGCAAACTGTAGAGCTCAAGTTAATGCCACGTGGCTGTTGGCCCTTGCTGAACGATCTCTCTGGCCTATACAGCAGACTTCAGTGTTCACATTTGACATTGAGTCGGTATTGTGGATGATGCAGTCCTGTAGGAAAATACATTGCTTCAGTGCGCTCTGTCTGCACCAATCATACGAATCATTGCAGGTTCTCCACACATTTCTTTTGCTTTGCATATTGCAAACTGTCAAGCTCAAGTCAATGCCATGTGGCTGTGGGCTCTTGCTGACCGCTCTCTCTGGCCTACACTGCAGACAGCAGTGTTCACAATTGAGATCGAGTCGCTATTGTAGATGAGGTAGTCCTGTAGGAAAAGACATTGCTCCATTGTGTACTGTCTGCACCACTCATATGTATCATTGCAGGCTCTGCACTAATTTTTTTTGCTTTGCATATTGCAAACTGTAGAGCTCAAGTCAATGCCACGTGGCTGTTGGCCCTTGCTGAACGATCTCTCTGGCCTATACAGCAGACTTCAGTGTTCACATTTGACATTGAGTCAGTATTGTGGATGATGCAGTCCTGTAGGAAAATACATTGCTTCAGTGCGCTCTGTCTGCACCAATCATACGAATCATTGCAGGTTCTCCACACATTTCTTTTGCTTTGCATATTGCAAACTGTACAGCTCAAGTCAATGCCATGTGGCTGTGGGCCCTTGCTGAATGCTCTCTCTGGCCTATACTGCAGACTTCAGTCTTCACATTTGACATTGAGTCGGTATTGTAGATGATGGAGTCCTGTAGGAAAAGACATTGCTCCAGTGCGTACAGTCTGCACCATGCATATGTATTATTGCAGGCTCCGCACACGCTTTTTTGTTGCTTTGTTGACAACAAACTGGGCAGGTGATGTCACCTTACGTACCTGTGGTTCCTTGCTCACCGCTCTCTGTGGCCTACACTGCAGACAGCAGTGTTCACAATTCAGATTGAGTCGCTATTGCAAATGATGCAGTGTTGATGGCAACATATATTGCTCCTAGTATGACCTGTCTACAGCATGCATTATAGCTGGCTGTGCACATGCTGAATGCTTTTGATGTGGCCATGTCAGTGCACTAGAACTGATGGAGCGTTTATGATGTAATCTTTTTGGGCCACATGCATCAAGCGTTTTTGCATTCGCAAACGGTGCGAATCGCAAAATTCGTCCGTTTGCGAATGCAAAAAACATTTTTGGGATGCATCATTTTTTTTCCATTTTTCGCAATTTAAGAAATCGCAATTTTTTGCGATTTCTGGAATTACGATAGCATTTAAGAAATCGCAAATTTTGCGATTTCCTAAATGCTACGCATGATTTTTTTTAAATTGCGAATTCGCAATTATGAAGGGAAAAATTACCATGAAGTAAACCTTCATGGTAATTTGCGAAAAGTTTCAAAAATGCACAAAAGTGCATTTTTGAAACTTATATTTTACACACACACATGCCCTTGGGACATGTGTGCTAGTAAAATGTACTTACGTGACATTTCAGGGGTGCAAGGGGGGATCCCTTGGACCCCCCCTGCACCCTTAAAATTGCATTCTCATTTTGGGATTCCTTAATTGCGGATTTGCAAAATGAGAATGCCTTCACAATTCGCAATTAAGGAATCACAAATAAGGAAAATTAAGAAATCGCAAAAACTTTTGCGATTTCTTGATGCATAGGAATTTGCAATAAAGAACGTTGTTGCTGCAATTCCACTGTGTCCGTGAAACTTTCTGGAGGGGGAAAGTCTTGAAATTGGATATACATAGATATATTTATATATATCCACTCATTCTTCAATGTAAATTGCTATATATATAATGCATATTTAAATAACGAAGCAAACCACATTCACTGGATGATGTCATCAGTGATGTCATCAGTGATGTCATTTGAGATGTCATCAGTGATGTCACTGACCATGTCATGAATGATCTAATATGTGACATCATCAGCAGTGGATTGCAGGTGCGCGAAATATAGTTAGTACAACTAACTATATAGGAGCAATTTGATTGGTTTTGTATGAGTAAAATGTCCAGCTAACTATAACACCACTAAAACTTATAGTTTTTTGAGTGAATTTCAAAGGTTTTTTAAAAACGAATTCCTAACTATATAACTCCTGAAACCTATGGTTTTTTCAGTGAATTTCAAAGTTTTTTTTAATGCTGATTCCTAACTATATAAGGCCTGAAACCTATGGTTTTTTCAGTGAATTTCAAAGGTTTTTTAAATGCTAATTCCTAACTATATAAGGCCTGAAACCTATGGTTTTTTCAGTGAATTTCAAAGGTTTTTTAAATGCTAATTCCTACCTATATAAGGCCTGAAACCTATGGTTTTTTCAGTGTTTTAAAAAAAATTGATTGGTTAACTGGCTTATTAAGTGTATCTTAGTGAATACATATATTAGCGAGTAATGAGTGATGTAATATGTGACGTCATCAGCAGTGCATTGCAGACGTGCAAGTTATAGTGAGTCCAACTAACTATAACGTGGGAATTTCAATGGTTTTATGCGAGTAAAATTTCCAGCTAACTATAACTGGTGTGAAACCTATGGTTTTTTCAGTGAATTTCAAAGGTTTTTTAAATGCTAATTCCTAACTATAACTGGTGTGTAACCTATGGTTTTTTCAGTGAATATATATATATATATAAAATTTCTATGGCAAAATGAAACCCCTCATTTTGTTCCTTTTCAAATTAAATGTATTAAGTGTTACCACTTTATTCCAATCAAGATGACTTCAGGTGTGCCATACTTTTGTCATAAGTAAGACTGTTAGCGTTCTAGTTGTTCTTTAGAACACTCTGGGACATTCATCATTGGGCTATAGTTGGGCGACATCTGGCTGATATTTGGGCTACATTTGGGCTCTTTTGTCTCTGGTGGCCATCTTGGGAGACTGCATATCAGAATTTTTTTAATGAAATATAGGAGGATTTGAGAAGTCACTCAAAATGTGCCCTAATTTTTCTTTCTTCAGCACTAATCATAATTTCTATGGCAAAATGAACCCCCTCATTTTGTTCCTTTGCAAATTAAATGTTTTAAGTGTTAACACTTTATTCCAATCAAGATGACTTCAGGTGTGCCATACTTTTGTCATAAGTAAGACTGTTAGCGCTCTAGTTGTTCTTTAGAACACTCTGGGACATTCTGTCATTGGGCTATAGTTGGGCTACATCTGGCTGATATTTGGGCTACATTTGTTTTTTTTTTGTCTCTGGTGGCCATCTTTGGGCTACATTAGGCTACATTGGGCTACATTGGGCTACATTTGGGCTCTAACATATATATAGCCCAATGTAGCCCAATATATATTTTTTCAAAGTTAATTTTCGTAAAAACCACTGGAGCACATATCTTGAGACATAGCAAAGGCACATCGGGCTACCAGTCCCTACAATTTTGCCAAGTTTGGTGGAAATCCAGTCAGCCGTTCGGGCTAAAAGTGAGCCCAATTAACATGGGGAAAACACGTTTTGGGACCCCCCTTTTATCTCGGCCCCCACTTCACGAATCCCCCCCAAACTTTCAGAGAAGGAGCGGAGCGGGCCATCTTCTTTGAGAAATTCGCCAAGATTCGTCCACCAGCGCCAAAGTTATTCCCAATAGAATGTTGCGGATTTCCTATGGAAAACAATCCTAACTATAACTACCTACTGGCGACCGCCAGTAGGTAATATATATATATATATATATATATATATATATATATATATATATATATATATATATATATATATTACCTACTGGCGGTCGCCAGTAGGTATATATAGTTAGGATTTTTTCTCTATGGGATTTTTGAAAATTCTATGTCTAATAACTTTGGCGTTTGTGGACGGAATTGGCTGAAATTTTCAGGAAAATGAAACATTTTGTTTCTGAGCAGATACTGAAAATTTGGGGGGGGTTTGTCAAGGGGGGGCTGAGAAAAAAGGGGGGTCCCAAAACGTGTTTTTCCCATGTTAATTTCCATAGGGCGGTTGGCCTCACTTTTAGCCCGAACGGCTGAATGGATCTGCACGAAACTTGGCAAAATTGTAGGGACTGGTAGCCCGATGTGCCTTTCCTAGGTCTCAATATATGTGATCCAGTGGATTTTGAGAAATTAATGTTCAAAAAAAGATATATATCTGTAAGCACGTTCCGGGCAGCGCTCCGGTTCGCGTACTTGACGCGTAACGGAACTTCGCGTAGCGAAGCTGATTGGCTCTCCGGTGTCTGTCAACATTCTAAACAGTCCGGAGCGGCCGCCATCTTGTCTCTCGGTAGGATCGAGAGACAAGAGGAGGCCAAAACAAAGGGGGAAATGACCATAAGGGGGCATAGTAGATCCTCCCTGACCCGCTAGGTTTGATGTGGAGGCTTTAAAAGGGCCCCGCGGGGCAAAAAAAAAAATTTGTTTTTGGTTTTTTTGCGTGGGGAGCGCCCGGTACGCGCACCGGGAAGCGCTCTGGGGAGCGTACTATAAGGAAAAAAGAATGATAGACTTTTCAAATATTGTATGTTAATTGATTGTTTGTTTTGTTGATTTTTTTTTATTTCTTTATTTTTTAAGCAATTATTTATTATTGTCATTGTGTTTCAAAATTTAATAAAATGTCTAATATTTCACTGTCTGAAATGTCGTTATTTTCATTGAACATAGCTTGTAATGTTTGAGTGTGTAAAATGTCCTCATTTTCAAGGAGGACATCTACTGATTGCACACATTGCAGTAGTTCTTGGTCCCAAGTTTCATCCATAAATTCAATGTCATTTGGATCAATGATTTCTTGGTTGGTCTCTGCAAGGACAATTTCAAATGAAACTTTCTGTTCGCCTTGCATTTTGTCTGAAATTTGCATTAAAAAAATATATATTAGTAGAGATAGGGCACTGTTGGGATTAATTTTAGATAGGCAGTTTTTAACAGTGAATTTATCTTTGGGCAGTGTATAGTATCAGAGTGGAAGTAGGAATATAAAAAAGTGTATGTAATTTAACGTAAGTAAATTCATAATTATAAAAGAGAAGCGTAACTCCATCCATAACTATAACAGAGAAGTCTATCTAAATCTATAACTACTACAGAGGGATACTATATAAGTATCAGAAAAAGTTTACCATATTAACTTAAAGTGCACAATATACTTCAGTTTTTAAAATAGCAACTTACCTTTACAAAGAAGTTGAAGTTATTAGTGAAAATCCTATTGAAATGTACACCAGGAAGTAGTAGTCAAAATGGCTGTGTTTCCTTCTCTTCATTTATATATATTCAGGTACATAACCAATCAAATGTCAGGTAAAAAAAATAGAAAATGAAAGTAACATTTTAATTGGTTGTGAATTCCAACACTTCAGATGTGTTTTGTGAAGTAATTTACCTCAGGGTATTTAGAGAGGTCTACAGGCTAAATGGCTAAATGGAATTCCAACCACATTTTTGAAAATGGTAGGGATTGGTATGTAGTATGAGCAAATCTATATTTGGTGAAAGTGTCTCCAGGGTTTCTTCTGTAAATTACTTTCCCACCTTTTTTGATGGAGCGCTTCCCGGTGAGCGCCCCGGTACGCGAACCTGCAGCATTACGGGAGTCCACCATTTTGTGTTTCGGTCGAATTAAAATACAAGATGGAGGGCAAATAATGTTCAGAATGGGTAGAAGGGGGCACGGTGGACGTATCTTGACCCCTAGGTTTTCTGAGGGTGGCTGAGGAGGCCCATATGTGCGGCAATGTTTTTTTTGTTTTTAATTTCGCGCGGTTAGCTTCCGGTTCGCGTACCGGGTAGCGCTCCGGGGAGCGTACTTTGTTGAAAATTTGTGAAAAAAGTTAGAGTAAAATAATAATTGTGAGTGATCAGATGTAGGGTAGCTCTGAGAAGAGCTTTTGGGTTTATGGTACATTTAGGTACTTATAAGTAGGTACCAATGCACAGTCTTAAATTCAAAATGAAAACTCTGTTGCCCTCATCTGAGAAGTGAACTCCATCTCCTCTGTAGATATCTTGCATGTAGTAAAGCAAGTTATTGTTGTACATGGAGCCCATTCCATGGTCTCTCATGTAAGCTGAAACAGA
Source organism: Lissotriton helveticus (assembly GCF_964261635.1). Taxonomy (NCBI): domain Eukaryota; kingdom Metazoa; phylum Chordata; class Amphibia; order Caudata; family Salamandridae; genus Lissotriton; species Lissotriton helveticus. Next base: position 870,946,262 of record NC_136061.1, on the reverse strand, counting down.
TTTGTTTACATGCTTCCTCGACTTCTCAATTTGTGGACAAAATTGGTTCGACCACCTCCATTTCTGTCTTTGGCATATATTTGAATATACCAAGGCAGTTTGAGGAAAAAGTGCCATCAATTGCTCAAAGGTGTCCTTTAAAAGTATTTCCAGACCTACACCAGTCAAAGTGCCCAAGTCATTTCCTCCACAGTGCATAATTAACAGGTCAGGTTTTGGCAAATGCATAAAGGTTTTCACCAATGGTATCAATTGGTGACATTTTAATCCTCTGTGGCCAAACCACTTAATTTCCACATCTTGTAAATTGAGGTTAGGTAAATTTCTGTTCTCAGCATACCTTTGAGCCCAGTAGATGTAACTATGTCCAACAATCCAGACAGAAAACATGGTGAGAGGAGGTTCTGCTGCAGTCAGATGAAGTGTGGCAATGAAATGGGAGTTGAAAAAATAAGAGTTTAAAATGAAAAAAACTGTGGAGTTTCTGTGTTAAGGAAGCAGTAGCAGTGATTGGTGGATTTTGATTGCTGAAAACAGAAAGTTAGGGTGCATGGATGTGTTGTTTGAAAGATGTAATTTGAATGGTCAAGAAAAAATCATTTAATGAAAGATTGCACTGGATACGCAGGTGCACTGAGAGTTCAGAGTTCAATTGAAACATTGTTGTGTGAACTTGCAAACATGAGAGGTCTTTCAGGAGGTGGTTGCTATGCAAAAAAGGCAGAAAGGCCAGAGGGGGGAAGGGTGTTGATTTGAAAAAAGTGAGGGAAGAGTTTTGATTGGGTGACATGAGAGATATGTGTGATGAGTTACAGCATTTCTGTGCTTTTCATAGCTGCAGACTCTGGAGTGCATACCTTTTGCTCTGCTAAAGACAATTTGGTGTGTTTCTGAGACTGTTTTGAAACTCATAAAGTATTTGCTAAGGTGAGAAAAGATACATTTAATTTAGGTAGAGAATAGTATGGTTTAGGGAGAAAATTATGAAGAAAGTTGTGTATTTAAAATGTTGCTTTGTGTCAAGTGTTTTACAAATAGATTTTGTTTCTTTGTGTTACATAGCCATGTTAAAAGTGATGCAAAAAAAGTGCAAGGGTCTTACAAAAATGCTTTCATGTGTCTTAGGGTATTTTAACTCACTTCCCCATGTATGAATATAATTGATTTACAAGATGTGTTTAAAAACGTTTTTTGAAATCAATTAGGTTTCTTGATATGTACTGCTAGAGTTTCATAGGTTGCTTGGGTCATATTTTCAAGGCTTTTGACTTCCTTTGATGTAATTTTTCCCATTTTAATTTAAGACCTTTCCCCGTGGTGCAAGGTCCTTGTAAATATGCCCCCATCTGTGCTTGGCAAATTTAGATTTTAATTCTTTGACTAACATAGCCATGTCAAAAGTGACCCAAAAATGTTGCAAGGGACTTAAAAAAACGCTTTCATGTGTCTTAGGCCATTTTAAGTCATTTCCCCTTGAATGTAGGTATCTAATTGATTTAGTTGATGTGTTTAAAAACGATTTATGAAAAAAATTAGGTTTCTTGATATGTACTGCTAGAGCTTCATAGGTTGCTTGGGGCATATTTATAAGGCCTTTGTGTCTCTCTGATGTTATTTTTCCCATTTTAATTTAAGACCTTTCCCTGTGGTGCAAGGTCCTTGTAAATACGCCCCCATCTGTGCTTGGCAAATTTAGATCTTGATTATTTGACTTACATAGCCATGTTAAAAGTGATCTAAAAATGGAGCAAGGGTTAAAAAAAACGGTTTCATGTGTCTTAGGGTATTTTAAGTAACTTCCCCATGAATGTATGAATATAATTGCTTTTCAAGTTGTGTTTAAAAACTTTTTTGAAATCAATTAGGTTTGTTGATATGTAATGTTAGAGGTTCATAGGTTGCTTGGGGCATATTTATAAGGCCTTTGAGTCTCTCTGATGTTATTTTTCCCATTTTAATTTAAGACCTTTCCCTGTGGTGCAAGGTCCTTGTAAATACGCCCCCATCTGTGCTTGGCAAATTTAGATCTTGATTATTTGACTTACATAGCCATGTTAAAAGTGATCTAAAAATGGAGCAAGGGCTTAAAAAAAAACGATTTATGATAGGTGTATGCCTCTTTTGCGTCACTGTGCGTCACTTTTGTGACGCAGCGGCGGTGCAAAAGATTTGCTATGTGGTGACATATTTACAACTTGATGCATTTAGGCAGATGTGTCATGCTGTAAAGTCCCGTGGCACATGAAACCGATGCAGCAGTGATGCAAAAGATGTGCCATGTTGCAAGACAGGCCTCATTTCATCTCCAACAAGATAAGAAGCTGAATCTTCTTTAAATGTCAAAATTGTTGTATACACTGCTCAACTTATGTGTACTCTTTGATATGCTAGAGTCCATCTGCACTATGAGATACCTAAGCAAAGGAAACACAGGTGATGTGATTGTGAAATGAGGAAAAGAAACTCTACATTTTTCAATTACATCACCTGTGTTTCCTAAGTTTACGAATGACATTGTGCAGATGAGGTTTAGGTCTGTCCACGGACACAGAAGAGGTCTGGCCTTTGTTCAAGAGTGAAGTTGACATGACTTACTTCATTGGTAGGCCTTCACATGTATTATCTCCTCTGTAGTCTTCAACAAGCGTAAATTTCATCTGAAACCCTGAGTAGGCCTCACCTCAAACAAACCTCTGGATAGGCCACACTTTATCGTCATCCTGAATCAATCATTTAAAATGTTAGGGACAGATTTATGATAGGTGTAAGCTTATTTTGTGTCACTGTGTGTGACTTTTATGACGCAGCGACGGTGCAAAATATTTGCTATGTGGCGACATATTTACAACTTGATGCATCTAGGCAGATGTGTCATGCTGTAAAGTCCCGTGCCACATGAAACCGATGCAGCAGTGATGCAAAACATGCACCATGTTGCAAGACAGGCCTCATTTCATCTCCAACAAGATAAGAAGCTGAATCTTCTGTAAATGTCAAAATTGTTGTATACACTGCTCAACTTATGTGTACTCTTTGATATGCTAGAGTCCATCTGCACTATGAGATACCTAAGCAAAGGAAAGACAGGTGCTGTGATTGTGAAATGAGGAAAAGAAACTCCACATTTTTCAATTACATCACCTGTGTTTCCTAAGTTTACGAATGACATTGTGCAGATGAGGTTTAGGTCTGTCCACGGACACAGAAGAGGTCTGGCCTTTGTTCAAGAGTGAAGTGGACATGACTTACTTCATTGGTAGGCCTTCACATGTATTATCTCCTCTGTAGTCTTCAACAAGCGTAAATTTCATCTGAAACCCTGAGTAGGCCTCACCTCAAACAAACCTCTGGATAGGCCACACTTTATCGTCATCCTGAATCAATTATTTAAAATGTTAGGGACAGATTTATGATAGGTGTAAGCTTATTTTGCGTCACTGTGTGTGACTTTTATGACGCAGCGGCAGTGCAAAATATTTGCTATGTGGCGACATATTTACAACTTGATGCATCTAGGCAGATGTGTCATGCTGTAAAGTCCCGTGCCACATGAAACCGATGCAGCAGTGATGCAAAACATGCACCATGTTGCAAGACAGGCCTCATTTCATCTCCAACAAGATAAGAAGCTGAATCTTCTGTAAATGTCAAAATTGTTGTATACACTGCTCAACTTATCTGTACTCTTTGATATGCTAGAGTGCATCTGCACTATGAGATACCTAAGCAAAGGAAACACAGGTGATGTGATTGTGAAATGAGGAAAAGAAATTCCACATTTTTCAATTACATCACCTGTGTTTCCTAAGTTTACGAATGACATTGTGCAGATGAGGTTTAGGTCTGTCCACGGACACAGAAAAGGTCTGGCCTTTGTTCAAGAGTGAAGTGGACATGACTTACTTCATTGGTAGGCCTTCACATGTATTATCTCCTCTGTACTCTTCAACAAGCGTAAATTTCATCTGAAACCCTGAGTAGGCCTCACCTCAAACAAACCTCTGGATAGGCCACACCTTATCGTCATCCTGAATCAATCATTTAAAATGTTAGGGACAGATTTATGATAGGTGTAAGCTTATTTTGCGTCACTGTGTGTGACTTTTATGACGCAGCGGCGGTGCAAAATATTTGCTATGTGGCGACATATTTACAACTTGATGCATCTAGGCAGATGTGTCATGCTGTAAAGTCCCGTGCCACATGAAACCGATGCAGCAGTGATGCAAAACATGCACCATGTTGCAAGACAGGCCTCATTTCATCTCCAACAAGATAAGAAGCTGAATCCTCTGTAAATGTCAAAATTGTTGTATAGACTGCTCAACTTATGTGTACTCTTTGATATGCTAGAGTCCATCTGCACTATGAGATACCTAAGCAAAGGAAACACAGGTGATGTGATTGTGAAATGAGGAAAAGAAACTCCACATTTTTCAATTACATCACGTGTTTCCTAAGTTTACGAATGACATTGTGCAGATGAGGTTTAGGTCTGTCCACGGACACAGAAGAGGTCTGGCCTTTGTTCAAGAGTGAAGTGGACATGACTTACTTCATTGGTAGGCCTTCACATGTATTATCTCCTCTGTACTCTTCAACAAGCGTAAATTTCATCTGCAACCCTGAGTAGGCCTCACCTTAAACAAACCTCTGGATAGGCCACACCTTATCATCATTCTGAATCAATCATTTAAAATGTTAGGGACAGATTTATGATAGGTGTATGCCTCTTTTGCGTCACTGTGCGTCACTTTTGTGACGCAGCGGCGATGCAAAAGATTTGCTATGTGGCGACATATGTACAACTTGATGCATCTAGGCAGATGTGTCATGCTGTAAAGTCCCGTGCCACATGAAACCGATGCAGCAGTGATGCAAAAGATGCATCATGTTGCAAGACAGGTCTCACTTCATCTCCAACAAGATAAGAAGCTGAATCTTCTGTAAATGTCAAAATTGTTGTATACACTGCTGAACTTCTGTGTACTCTTTGATATGCTAGACTCCATCTGCACTATGAGATACCTAAGCAAAGGAAACACAGTTGATGTGATTGTGAAATGAGGAAAAGAAACTCCACATTTTTCAATTACATCACCTGTGTTTCCTAAGTTTACGAATGAAATTGTGCAGATGAGGTTTAGGCCTGTCCACGGACACAGAAGAGATCTCGCCTTTGTTCAAGAGTGAAGTGGATATGACTTACTTCATTGGTAGGCCTTCACATGTATTATCTCCTCTGTACTCTTCAACAAGCGTAAATTTCATCTGCAACCCTGAGTAGGCCTCACCTCAAACAAATCTCTGGATAGGCCACACTTTATCGTAATCTTGAATCAATCATTTAAAATGTTAGGGACAGATTTATGATAGGTGTAAGCTTATTTTGCGTCACTGTGTGTGACTTTTATGACGCAGCGGCGGTGCAAAAGATTTGCTATGTGGCGACATATTTATAACTTGATGCATCTAGGCAGATGTGTCATGCTGTAAAGTCCTGTGCCACATAAAACCTGCGTCAGTTTTCATATAGGTGTTTTGTTGCAAGGTATGCATTAATTTGCATGAAAGCCCTGTAAAACTAACACAGTGAAATTTAGAAGATTTCACTGACTCAGCTTTATAGCATTGCTGAATCAAATGCTTACGCCTGTTTGAAACAGGCATAAGAAGTGATGCACCATGCAATGTGAGGCTTCCTCCTGTGCATTGCAGTAGACATGTCGCGCTTATGCAAGATTCCTGCAATGTGCTGCTTTTGCGGCACAGATGTGTGACGCATCTGTGCTGTTTTTGCTCAATGGTGCTCCACATTGTAAATGCGGCACACTATGGGTGGCAGAGCAGCGGTGCACATTAACTGGTGCATCCGTGGGGATGCGCCACTTAGCATAAATCTGCCCCTGTACATTTAAGTATGAGCAGGGGACACAGAGTCGGTGAGGCTTATCCAAGGTTAAGAAGAGATGAGTCCTGTTCACTGAAAACTTGGACATAGGCCTCACCTCCTCAGCATCGCTGGACATGGCTAAATAATAGCTGCAAAATGTTACTCTTGTTAAACAAATTTAGTATTATAATCTCTGAGATTTGTCTCTTACTCTGCAACATCTCATTGTTGTTCTCTTTCTTTAAAGATAACGACAACATCAACATGAGTGACAATCAGCAATCAGTTGATCTCGACCTCATCATTGAACTTGTAATTGAAACGTCAGTGGAAGTAGATCCCTTGGATGATTTAAATCCTGAGGATGATGAAGAACATGATGAGGATGCTGATTTGTCAGAATTGTATGACATAGGGTGGGAAGCTGACCTGCTTGAGCCTATGGAACTATAAACATTTATTTTTAAAATTTACAATAAATTAAAAGTAAAAATGTAAACTGTTTAATTTTAAATTAAACACACCTTCAAAAACAGGTTATGTGTAGTGTCTTCAATAAAATATTAAAATATGCTCATAAAATTAGATCAGATTCACATATAAAACAGGACAGGTAAAATGAAGAAGAATTCCATTTCTTTTCTGCTATTTCTGTATTCTAAATTTGCCAAAGCACTAAAAAATATTATATGTAAAAATGTCAAGTAGTGTGTTAAGTTTTTGATGACTGTTATTGATTTACTGTTTGGTAATAGTGGTTAATAACATTTTTTATTATATTTTACCACAGATTCAACTGCAGATCATTTCAAATTTTGAGAATGCCAACTAAGGATAGAATGAGAAAGGCTACAAAACGTCAAAGACAGCAGGTCCATCATTTACTGCAGCAGTCCTCTACAATAAAAAATCGTCAAGTCACCAAGAAAGCACCGGGTAAGACCACGAAAACATTCATAAGAAACATTTCTAGAAAAAAAAGTAGTACTACAGAAAATGTTTTTGTCCAGAAAAAGAGAAGCAATTTAAACGGAAAGGAAAGGCCAATCAAAAATGTTACTGCTAGAGCAAGAGATAACTCTGTGCATGATAGTAGAAGGAAACAACAGTTTAGGGACATTCGTAAACGAATGTTCCGCAACAGGATAATTGGCAATTTGTTAAAAAATATTAAGAAAGGTAAACAGAAAGTTGTTTTTTATAACAGAAAAAAAAAGTTGAGAAAGTTATTGATCAGGCATTTGAAATTAAACGAAAGTTATTTATTTTGATAATCAATAGAATTAGAAAGCTAAACAAGGCAATTTATGATTTCAAAAGAAATAGTAGATGGAAGAGAACAGTTAATCGTAGTAATTTTTGTGAAGTTTTTTCCGGAGAATGGATGCATAGTTCAAGTTGTGAGGCATTTTTCAATGAGGAGAGTTATTTCCAGGATAATGATTTGGTGCATGCAGTTGACACCAGCGGTCGAGCTTATGAGGTGAAAGATGGTTGTCCAGTTGAAAAAGAAAAACTTGTGACAACAGAGGCAGAAGAGATGTTAGGTAATGAGGTTTTAGGAAGACGTCCTAAGGAACCTGTGTACACCTGGAAGTGTAGTAGTATTTGCAGTGTGCGACAGGATTCCATCAATTTGCTTTGTGATTTTGTACGGACATTTAATAAGAAAAGTTTGAAGCAGAAAATAAAGTTGTTGCAAGAATTAGATCCTTGCAGAGTGAGATAAGTGACAGGTTTGCATGGTCATTCACTGGCTTGTCTTTCCAGGAGAGTATGCCAGAGTGTTTTTCATCATTTCAGGATGCTAGCAGTGCATCATAATAAAGTGAGGAAATTAGTTAGAATGTTGTATTATGCTAAGAGTCCAGCAGTTATGCTTAAACAATTATGCGCTGCTCTTTTGCATGGTTCTGAAATAGATGTGAAGAATATGTGTGAAGAAATTGAGTTTTGTTACTTTGGAAGTAAAGAGGAGAATGTTGAAATTGACCCAGAAGAAGAGGGTAATGTGGAAGATAGTGTACAGGTTTCCAGTACAGATAATTTTCAGAAGGAAATTGCGACGTTTGAGGTGAAATCAAGTGAGAGGCCAAATTTCACTTGTGTGTGTTGTCGACGCACTTATTATAAGAATCAGACTAATTTAGTGGATTTATATGCAAAAAGTGAAAGGGAAAATAATAGTGAATGGAAGGATTTCACAACATACTTGATGGTAGAAATTTGTTTTGATTTGGGATTGGATCAACGTGTGTGTACTTATTGTTGTAACAAATTAAATCAAAACCAGATGCCTGCTAGAGCAGTTCATAATAATCTGGAATTGGTTGAGATTCCTTCTGAATTGAAGGATTTAAATACTTATGAATCTATTTTGATTCAAAGTATCCATCCCTTTCAGGATATTGTAAGAATGGAGCCAAAGACAGGGAAATTGCCTCCATCAGATTTACAGAGAGGATTAAAGGGAAGAGTTGTTTATTTGCCTCTAGATTTGAAGAAAAACATTAACACAATTGGAGTAGAAAAAGTGGAAGAGGAACCTCTGGTTATCTTAGTTAATGGGGTTCCGACAAAGAATAAAAAAATATGGCAAGATTTAGTGGATGTTAGGAAAGTCAAAAAGGCAACATTGTATTTGAAAAAAAATAATAAGTACTATAAGAATGTATATGTTGCAGAAGAGGAAGTAAGTGAGGAAGAGGATAGCGATTTGTGTGCTGGTCAAATTGAGAAAGTAGAACCCTCTAAAAGTGAAGAAATATATGAACATTATAGTGTTCATCCTTTGCATTCCAAGGAAGTCATGGGGAATGCTATTGAGTTGTTTCAAATGAAACAAGCCAAAGGGAGTCCCATTAGTGTCTGGGAGGAAAGTTTGGAAGCTCTGTGTTTCCCACAGCTATTTCCAAAAGGTCAAGGAGGAAGATATGATGAGCGACCTCATCAAATTCCTGCTTCTGAATACCGGACTTTACGATTGTATGCAGAAGATGCTAGGTTTCGACAATGCATTCCCTATTTGTTTCATCTCCTGTTTGAAAGCGATCTGTCTGGACTGTCATATGCAGTGAACCACATCTTGAAAAGTGGTGTACAGATGCAAAACATCTCGGCAAGTGACTTTATGGATAAAGTCAATGTCCAAGACAGTATTTTGGATTGTCACCTGATTAATCTCATGGCGTGTCAGCGTGGTACTAATGAGTACTGGTACCGTCGTCATGGTGATTTAAAATGTATGCTGAGGAACTTAGGAACTCCCACATGGTTCCTCACTCTGAGCTGTGCTGAGTATGGCTGGGAAGACTTACTTGAATTTCTACGAGAGGCAAATGGAAACATCGAAAACATCGAATTCAAGACACCCGGAGAACTGTGCTCTTTGGATCCAGTGAATGTATGCAGGTACTTCAATCATAGATTTGAAGCTATGATGTCTTTCATCATGAATAAGAAGAATCCGCCTCTTGGAGAGGTGTTGGATTTCTTCTGGAGAAAGGAGTACCAAGCAAGAGGTGCTCCTCATATACATATGCTGCTGTGGATCAAGGATGCACCTAAATTTGGAACAGATCCAGAAGACTTAGTGATGAGTTTCATAGAACAGTATTCTACATGTGCTGTTCCAAACGCAAAGGAGGACAAAAGCCTAAGAGAACAAGTTCTACGCTTCCAAAGCCATCGTTGCGGAAAGTACTGTTGTCGTAAAGTCAGAAACAAGGACAAGTTCTACACCAAATGTCGTTTCGCCTTTCCACGACCGGTGATTTCTAAAGGAAGAGTGAACAGTTTGATGTCTTCGCTGCGACATAATGTGATGAAGAAATCACCTAAAAACACATACAATTTGAAGAGGAACGAAGAGTCCAAGTACATCAACGACTACAACCCAGTGATTTTGTCCATGTGGAATGCTAACATGGATATACAGTTTGTGGCTGATAACTGTATGGCTGTGGCTCGGTATGTGACCTCTTACATCACCAAAAAAGAAAAGACAGAATTGAAGGATATGTGGGAGGACATTTCCCATGAAAAGAGCCTCAGTAAGAAGTTGTACAGTTTCAGTCTGAAGATGTTGTCGCATCGAGAAATCGGAGCTTACGAATGTTCTGACCGGTTGTCTTCAGCAAGTCTCTATGCCAAATCTAGGAGTATCGTTTGGGCGAGTCTTGGTCTTGCTGCAACGCGTAATCGAGTTCTGAAACCTGTGCGGGAAATTGAGTATTTGGCGGAAAAGGAGCCAAACAGTACCGACATTTTGAAGACCAACATGTTGGATACATATTATCCAAATCGAAGCAGTCACCTTGAGAATGTTTGTCTGTATGAGGTTCTACAAAATTACATATTCAAGAGGAACATCAAAGAAGATATTGATAAAGGAGTGTATGCTGTAATTGGAAGTGAGGGATGTCTGGTCAAGCAAAGAAAATGCCACTTGGTAAACCATCGAAAACTGAGTGGCGAATCTCCTGAAAAAAAGGAGTTTTTCTATTTAGCACTTTTGCAACTTTTCAAGCCTTGGCGTGCAGAAGAGGAACTGCTTGGAGATTTCCTCTGTTACGAAGACTCTTTCACTGCCGCCAAGGAGACCATAGAATGTCCTGCTTTTCCCAAATATGTAGAAATGTTGAATGCGGAAATCGAGCAGGAAGCAACGATTGCAGCCGAGATTGCCAGAGACAGTTCTCAGGACAGTCAGAGTTCTGTTTCATTGAGTCAGGATCCACTAGGAGGACCTGTTATCGAAAATGAAGCTGCCACTGCCATGAATGAAGTGGAAAGAGCCATGGCACATGCTCAGGAGGATGCGGTTAACTTAGAAGACTTGGAAAGACAACTCAACGTTGAGCAGAGGAAAATATATGACGAAGTTACCAAGCAAATTGATCATGGATTAAGTCATGAGAAGAAAGAGTGCTCATGTACGTCGTTGAAGCCTGTCCGACTGTACGTGAGTGGAGAAGCGGGAACTGGAAAGAGTTTCCTCATTAAAGCAATTTCATGTTATTTGAAGGAAAGGACTGAGTCATCGCTGTCTTGTGTTGTCTCCGCTCCAACTGGACTGGCAGCACATAACATTAAAGGTATTACTTTGCATCGTCTACTGATGCTGCCAGTGGAGCATGATAACAAATTACAATACCACAAGTTATCTGGAGATGCTTGTTGTGAAGTTTCAAGAGTCTTGAGGAAAATGAAACTTCTTATCATTGACGAAGTAAGCATGGTTTCCAATGTCATGCTTGCCTTTGTGCATTTGAAAATGCAAGAAGTTCTTAAAACAGAGTATGATGTGTTATTTGGTGGCAAACACATCATTGTTTTCGGAGATCTTCTGCAGCTGACACCAGTGAAAGGACAACCTGTGTTCAAAATGCTCACGCATGAAGATACCAGGAAGTGCCTAGGGAGCATTGGCAACGTCAATATATGGTTAAACTTCAATTATGCTGAACTGCATGAAAATATGCGTCAGGCGAAGGATGAAGTTTACAAGAATATTCTACAAGATGTTAGAATTGGAAAAGTGACCGAGCATGGGAAAGAAGCTTTACATGCACGATTACTGTCAAATTTATATCCAGAACAAGACGTTGTGCCTGAGAATATTTTTCAGAAAATTACTGAGAAGAAATCTGGAATATGTTTGATGCCAACTCTTGCAGAATGTGCCATCTTCAACAACAAAATGTTGCGTTTAGAAAACCAAGAGATTGTGAAACTGGAAGCTATTGACAGAGTAGAGCATATGGGATCAACAATTATTTTGTCTGAGAATTTGAAAACAAAATTGGATTCATTAGAGAAGACTATATCTAAAACTGCAGGTTTTGAAAAGACTCTGAATGTGTGCTTAAATTGCCGTATAATTTTAAGAAGGAATTTACATGTTGAAAGAGGTATGGTAAATGGATCAATGGGTAATGTTGTTGATTTTGTGAAATACAGAAATAGAGATGGAATTGAATTTTTAAAAATTAAATTTCATGGCATTGAGGAAGTACAGCTAATTGGTCGTTGTTCTGCTAGATTTTTGCTTGTAAAAGACTTATATGTTCGCCGTAAGCAGTTTCCTGTTTGCTTGGCATATGCGGTGACAATCCATAAATCACAAGGTTTAAGTGTAGACAGTGCATTGGTGAATATTGGCAGTTCTATGTTCAAGGAGGGTATGGCATATGTGGCATTGTCACGAGTTAGAAATTTATCGGGATTGTACTTGATTGAGTGTGATGTCACAAACATTTGTGCGGATCTAGATTGTGTTAAGGAATACAATAGGTTAAGAAGAGAGTATGCGCCACATTTGCCTCAATATCCTTTGTTTGAGAAACGTGTGGTAGGCCGGAAACGAAGAAATGTGACCAATACTAGGGAGGTTGTAGCAAAAAGACGAAAAGTCGATGAACCTGATGTTATAAGCAAAAAGAAAAAGGATTCTGTTGAAGATGTTGTTGGTGTTCAATTTGAAAACAGTTCTGGTGTCAACTGCTATGCTAATGTAGTGGTTAATGTTTTGTTTTCTTTAGAAAATGTAAAAGAAGAGATTGTGGGCAATTCGGATCACAGATTTTGCAGTTTGTTAAATTCTGTGTTAGAGAAATGTAGCACTGATAGAACAAAAATAGAAAGTGTGTCTGAAATTCGAAATCTGTTAGACAGATGTTCAGGTCAAACACAATTCTCTCAAAATATTCAGCAAGATTGTCAGGAGTTTTTAATGTATATGCTTGATGTATTGCATGCTGAAGGTGTAGATGTAGATCACCTGTTTGGGCTTTCTTATCAATGGCAGCATGACTGCGACAACTGTAGGGTATCAAGTACTACCAGTGTAGACTCAAAAAGATTTATATATTTAACTTTGCCAGACAGTAAATCAGTGTCCTTTAAAAAAGCTAGTAAAAGCAGCTGATCACAACATGGAGTGTAGCCAATGTAAATCTGAAATGATGTCAACATTATTTATACGAACATATGGGCAGTATGTCATTTTAATGTTCCAACGATGTAGGCCTGATGGAACAAAATTGACAACTTTAATTAAAAATTTTGTAGCTTCGCAGTTGTCAATATCAGGAAGGACTTTTGTGACTGCAGCAATTATATATCATGACGGTCCTTCAATAACATCAGGACATTACACAGCTTATTTAAAGTCTAGAAACGGCTGGTCATTCTGCAACGATTCTGTTTTAACTTTAAAAAAAACATTGCCGTATGACCTTAAAAATTCTTACCTGGTGTTTTTAAAACCAACATTTTAGGGAAAGAATCTCAAGATGTGCTCTGAGGAATTTCAAGAGGTTCTAATGGCTCCTACACGATTTGGCCTTGAGGATAAGTGTAGTACAGAGACATAAGTTATTTTTGAGTATTAAATAGTTCCTGGAAAAAAAGAAGATTTTCTTACAGAAAGTGGTGGACACAGATTAGTTGAGGGACAACAGAGTATTTCCCAAAGCAAACGGTCTTCTTACCATAACACTTGACGTCATGGAAAAATAACTGCACTTTGAATGAGTTCAGAAAAACTGTTTCTTTTTTATAAGCTAATTCAAGCTGCGAATCAAAACATGGAGTAGAGGGAATGTAAGTCTGCAATGCTGTCTAGATTATTGGTCCAAACTTTTGATTATAATGTCATTTTAAAAATCCAAGTATATAAACCTGATGAAAGTAAGTCTTCAACTTTAATTACAAATGTTGTGGCTACACAGTCGTTGATTTTAAGAAGAACATTTGTAACTGCAGCTATTATATGGCATGATGGAAATTTGACAAGATCCGCTTATTACACAGCTTATATAAAATGTAAAAAAATTTGCTGTTTCGGAAATTATTGCCATTTGACTACGATACAATGTTGCCTTTTTACTTAAAAATATTCTTACTTTCTGTTTCCAGAAAAGAGAATTTAGGGTAGGTAACTGGCGTATAATGATTCTAGGGGTTGATATAATTTTATCTACTGTTTTATATTGCTTTGTGATTAAAAGTGATGTAGAGAATTAAATAATTGTAGTAGTCATAGAGGTAGTGTAAGTCTGCTTCATAGTAAGCAGTATCAGTGTCATAGGAAATGTAGAACATGACTGAGCAAGAAGGGTAAGATATTACTAGTCTAGGATTGTGAAAGTGATCTTGAACGTTTTCTTTCTGAAAGTTGCGGAAATAGAAAATGACGGGATTTGCTTACAAGAATTCCAAGAGTTATAAATGGCTCTTACATGATTTGGCCTTGTGGAAACGTGTGGTAGAGAGCGAGAAGTCATTTATTGTATGTAACATATTTCTCAAAACGATGGAGGTTTTCTTTCAGAAAGTGGCGGGCTGAAAATAAAAACAGCACAACCGAGTGTAAGCTGTTCATAGGACATCCTTCGACGTCATGGAAAGTAAGTTACTTTTGAGGAGTTCTGATTTCTGATTGGTTATGTTATATGGGTTTTTTAAACACAATCATTTTGATTGTGTTTTTTTTCCCCGCTGTTATATGATGAATACCTTCAACTCACTGTTTTTAGTGAAATTTGATACATTCTGAGAACAGCAAAAATAAACCATTTAACATGTATAATTAATTCTGTACTGTTTGTATTTATGATGTACATTTAGAACTGTGTAGGAGGCATGGAGAAGGTGAGGCTTCTGTAAGTGTCAAAGTTGTTGCATACAGTGCTCACATTTTACGTAGTCTTTCATATGATAGACTACATTTCCACAATGAGATACCTAAGCAAATGAAACACAGGTGATGTGATTGTGGAATGAGCAAAAAAAATTGCACGTTTTTCTATTATATTACCTGTGTTTCCTAACATTACACATCACATTGTGTAGATGAGGTTTAGGCCTGTTCCAGGAGACAGAGGAGGTCTGACATTTGTACCTCGATAGACTCCCTAACCGAGGGTTCAGGCAAGGGATCCTGAGGTGTCGAACTGGTATTAACCCGTGGATAATAAATAAAGAGCTTAAAGCCAAAATGCTTGACCATGATGGCTGTTGTAAGTGTAGGTTGAGAACCAAGGGGGACTGGCCGCATATTCTATTGGACTGCCTGTTCCTCCTGGAGCAGAGGAAACTATGGCTGCGACCGGTCTTCTTAAAATATGAAATAAAAACGAGGAGGCAGGCAGCCAGCCTCTTAACAGAAATACCCTCCATCGATATTGTGATTGCCCTAGGGAAATTCTTAAAGGTGGCCCAGAGTGCATGGTGGCCCAAGGAAACATGTAGTACTGTATGAATTTTTCTTCTTTCTTCTTTGTTTTCTTTGAAACTTGCACAACGTTATGAACTTGAATAGGTTTTAAACTTTTTATAACATGTTTTTAGGTATTGAACCTTTTAACTGGTGCTTAGTGTTTTAGAAATGGAATTTGTACTTGAAAATGAATTATAGAACTGTCTTTTAAAGAATAACATTTGAAAAATAAGTATAGGTATTTATTGTTTACACCCCTTACTGTGTAATGCTCACTGCTTTGTTTAAAGACTACGGTCATAATAAACATACATTTTGACTTGACTTGACTGACATTTGTTCAAGAGTGCAGTGGGCATGACTCACTTCGTTGGTAGGCCTGCACATGTATTATCTCCTCTGTACTATTCAAAAACTCTAAATTTCATCTGCAACCCTGAGTAGGCCTCACCTCAAACAAACCTCTGGATAGGACACACCTTATTGGCATCCTGAAACAATCATTTAAAATGTTAGGGACAGCTTTATGATGGCTGTGCACCTCTTTTGCGCTGCCGTTGTGTCACTTTTGTGAGACAACAGCAGTGCAAAAGATGCACCATGTTCCAAGATAGGCCTCACTTCATCTGCATCAAGATACTGTTAGTTTAAAATGTATATCTTTAGGACTGTGTAGGGGGCCTGGAGAAGCAGAAGCTTCTATAAGTGTCAAAGTTGTTGAAAAACTGTTTGTCCTTCAATCTTTTCCCTTGTCTTTTCTAATTTTTAAATACATGTTTTAATATTTTTCAAATGTTTGTTCTCTCTTTCACAGATTGAAAGTATAAAAATAACAAGTGACTAAGTTAACGACAATTATAAGGTAAATGTTTTGTACTCTTTTCATGACATTTCTATCACATTTAACTACTATTAGTTCCACTGCTTCATTTCTTTAACCCTCACTTTCCTGCCTTTGCTACTTCCCTCATTCCTTTCTCTATTACTTACTTACTCTACTCCTTCCACTCCTTTTCTCAGTCCCTCTCTTCTCATAGTTCCTCACTCTTGTTCACTCACTCCGTCTCTATTACTCTTAGTGTCTTTGACTGATCACTCTTTCACTACTTGTTCATTATGCTTTCTCTGTGTAGTTGAAGCACACTAAGGGGCATATTATGAACACAGCCAATAAAATTATTGCTGTTTTTATCGGCAGAAAACTGCTGCAAAAGCGGTTTTAGCGGCAGTTT
Organism: Lissotriton helveticus; assembly: GCF_964261635.1. Lineage (NCBI taxonomy): Eukaryota > Metazoa > Chordata > Amphibia > Caudata > Salamandridae > Lissotriton > Lissotriton helveticus. Next base: position 870,929,914 of record NC_136061.1, on the reverse strand, counting down.
TCTGCCGCAAAAGCGGCTTTAGCGACACATTTCTGCCGATAAAAGCTGCAAAACTTTTATCGCCTATGTTGATAATATGCCCCTATGTTATTTACATTTCTTTGCTGTTTCAATTATTCTTTTTCTGTTACTTCTTCTTTTCTGCTTTCTGTTTTTTCTCTCTGTTATTCCACATGTTTTAATCTTATTTTGAACATTCACTCACATTCTCTAACAAACTCTTCTTTGTTATTCTTCTACTCTCCTCTTTTTCTTTCACTTCCTTATCTATTTTGTTTTTCAGAATTATATCCTCTTCCCTCTTTTCTTCGGTAAATAAATCTATTAAACAGTTTCTCTTGTTTAGTCCCTATAGCTGTCTTTCTTTTAACATTACTCTCTGTTTACTTCCCTTATACTTTTCTTTTTTTTTTCAAAATTTTTTGGGGTTCGCTCCCGGTTCGCGTACCGGCGAGCGAACCGGGAAGCGAACCAAAAGAAATAGAGCTTGCAGAGTGCTAAACATTCTAGCAATTTTTTTATAAAGGGGAGGTAGTTCTGAAAAGAACTTTTTTTTTTAATGTTTTTGTTGTTTTATATATTTATTTATTTTTTCTGAACATTTTTTGTTTTTTTTGTATTTTTTTGAACAGTTTTATGTTTTTTTTGTTTTTTTTGGAGGGGAAACAACAAAAAACAGGCATTGGAAAGGGCTCAACAGGAGCAAAATTTTTTTTTATTTTCTGGGGCGTTTAGAGCACTTGTGGTTTTCAAATGCTCTGTTTATTAAGTTAATGCTCATATTGCCACATGAGAGTAATGTACCGCAATATAAACAGACCATCTTTATGTGGACAAAGTTTTCCTGAATGTTTGGCACTGTTTCCCGTGCCTCTGGCCCCGACAGAGATATCTGTGTTGATGTCCTGGCCACAGGAGTTGGTGGGTTATCCTGAAGGTCACGCATCTCTGCCCGGCTGTAATTTAGTGGATGCCACCTCAGCATGTGACGGTGCATAGTATAGTTGCCGTAACTATACTTCTTTTCTGTGCCTCTAGATAAGTCCTCTTTACATATCAGGCACGTGACATATCGAGCATTAACTTTTTTCTGTCCTTCAGGAAAAGAAAAAAACTGCCAAATGAAACTACTTTTATGATGAGATACCCGGGGCTCCTCTTGTAAAAACTGTGTTCCCTGTATCTCCTCTTCCTCTTCTTCATCCTCTTCCTCCTCTGTGTTGGTAATGAACTGTGGAGGTGGTCCTCTCTTCCTATGAGGAGGTGGTGGTGGTGGTGGGGGTGCACCAGCTGAAGCTACTAATGAAGCCGTTGCTCAGTGATCACAAAGGGTCTTCCTCTCACAAAGATGAAAGTCAGAGTGAGGAAAGAAGGAGGGGTTTTCATCATTTGCGAAAAAAAATAGTTCTAAACCAATGAAAAGTGTTATTTTTAGGTCACCTGACCTAGCCTTACATCATTAGGAAACCAAAAGTGAAATGAACCAATGAAAAGTTTTATTAACAAGTCACATGACCTGTTACGCTTATGTTACGCGCTGCGGAACGCGCCCCGGATCGCTTCCGGGGAGCTGCGCTTCGCGCCTCGGTTCGCGCTCCGGAGCACTTCCGGGTGCGCTAACGCGGCGCGTCATAAGACGCATTACGCGGCAACGCGATACGTCGCGCTTTCGTGACGCGCCCCGGATCGCTTCCGGGGAGCTGCGCTTCGCGTCTCAGTTCGCGTACCAGAGCACTTCCGGGTGCGCTAACGCGGCGCGTCATAAGACGCATTACGCGACAACGTGATACGTCGCGCTTCCGCGACGCGTCACGATGTTGATTTCTAACGCGACAGTTGCGCAAACGGAACGTTTACTGGTTCGCGGACCGGGTCGCGGCACCAAATTGAGCTAACGGGAAGCTTCCCGGTTCGCGAACCGGGAGCGAACAAAAAAAAATAATAATAAAAAAAATTATTAATAAACATATAAAATATATTTTTTGATTTAAAGAAGAATACATTTTACAGCTATAGATATTAGCTTTTAAAAAACCAATGAAATTCACTGAAAAAACCATAGGTTATAGACCATATATAGTTAGGAATTAGCATTTACAAAACCTTGAAAATTCACTGAAAAAACCATAGGTTATAGACCATATATAGTTAGGAATTAGCATTTAAGAAACCTTTTTTTTACTCACACAAAACCATTGAAATTCCATATATAGTTAGTTGCACTAACTATATATCGCGCACCCGCAATCCACTGCTGATGATGTCACATATTACATCATTCATGACATGGTCAGTGACATCGCTGATGACATCACTGATGACATCTCAAATGACATCACTGATGACATCACTGATGACATCATCCATTGGCTGTGTGTTTCTGTAAAGTTTAAATATGTTTTACATATTGAAAAATGAGTAGATGTAGAAGTGCCTAAATAAAAGATTTAGTAGGTGCGTGACTGACTGAATGAGTAAGTGATTAAATGTGTCTCACTGAGTGCATGGGTTAGTGACTAAACTGTCTTAATTTGTGCATCATTATGTCTGTTGTTCTGTAAAGTGCTGCATGTGTTGATCAGTAGCTATATGAGTAACTATATGGGTTATTGATTGATTGTCCAAGTATTTGTATGGGAGACTGAGTGTGTGTGTGGCTGGCTGGGAGATGTGTGACTCTGTGCAGATCAATGTGTTCTTGTATCAATGATTGTATAAGAGAGTAAGTATGTGTTAGTATATGTTTGAAAATGTAAGGTACTCTATGTTTAACTGTATAGATTAGAAAATGGAAGTGTGATTGATTCTTTACAGGACTGACTAGGTGTGTGAGTAACTCCATGGATGAGTGGCAGAGTGTGAGTGTCTGTATAGGTGTATGAGTGCATATGATAGTGTTGTAAAGATGAGTGATTGTATGTATGAATGATTGTATGGGTGAATGAGTGAATGTGTGTGTAGACGTAGGAATCAGTGAGTGCGTATTTAGTAACTAGTATTGGTGTGTCAATGGTTTAAAAAATTATATTCTGTATTTAACACTGGGTGTAACAGAGGTTATATTAAAGTGTGAGAGATGCATTATATTGTCACATGAATGATGTCATCAGTGATGTCATTTGAGATGTCATCAGTAATGTCATCAGTGATGTCATTTGACATGTTATCAGTGATGTCATTTGAGATGTCATCAGTGATGTCATCAGTGATGTCATTTGAGATGTCATCAGTGATGTCATCAGTGATGTCATTTGAGATGTCATCAGTGATGTCATCAGTGATGTCACTGACCATGTCATGAATGATGTAATATGTGACATCATCAGCAGTGGATTGCGGGTGCGCGATATATAGTTAGTGCAACTAACTATATATGGAATTTCAATGGTTTTGTGTGAGTAAAAAAAGGTTTCTTAAATGCTAATTCCTAACTATATATGGTCTATAACCTATGGTTTTTTCAGTGAATATATATATATATATATATATATATATATAGATAGATATATATATATATATATCTATATATATATATATATATATATATATAGATATATATATATATATACATTACCTACTGGCGATAGCCAGTAGGTATATATAGTTAGGATTTTTTTCCTATGGGATTTTTGAAAATTCTATGTCGAATAACTTTGGCGTTTGAGGACAGAATTGGCAGAAATTTTCAGGAAAATTGAACATTTTGTTTCTGAGCAGCCCCTGAAAATTTGGGGGGTTTCGTCAAGGGGGGGCCGAGAAAAAAGGGGGGTCCCAAAACGTGTTTTTCCCATGCAATTTTCCATAGGGCGGTTGGCCTCACTTTTAGCCTGAACGGCTGAATGGATTTACACCAAACTTGGCAAAATTGTAGGGACTGGTAGCCCGATTTGCCTTTGCTATGTCTCAAGATATAGGCTCCAGTGGTTTTTACGAAAATTAACTTTGAAAAATATATATTGGGCTACATTGGGCTATATATATGTTGGAGCCCAAATGTAGCCCAATGTAGCCCAATGTAGCCCAATGTAGCCCAATGTAGCCCAAAGATGGCCACCAGAGACAAAAAAAACAAATGTAGCCCAAATATCAGCCAGATGTAGCCCAACTATAGCCCAATGACAGAATGTCCCAGAGTGTTCTAAAGAACAACTAGAGTGCTAACAGTCCTACTTATTACAAAGGTATGGCACACCTGAAGCCATCTTGATTGGAATAAAGTGGTAACTCTTAAAACATTTAATTTAAAAAGGAACAAAATGAGGGCGTTCATTTTGCCATAGAAAGTATGATTAGCGAATATATGACGAAATCCCGCATACCATCAGTCCGCAAAAAAAATCCCGCATGCACTATTAGGCCGCAAATTAAAATAACGAAAACTTTTGGAACGAATATGCCTTTAGCATACACTAAACAACTAAACTACCCTAAACCTTGTGGGACACCCCCGCGCCGCACGGCCACCAGCTGCTGCGTGTGCCCCCTCGCTGTGCCTAGCTGCCTCGCTGCCTGCCTCGCTGCCGGCTGACCCGGCTGTCGTTTGTTTTGTTTTTGTTTTTCCAATCATTTGTGCTTGTTTTTATTTCAGAGTCTTTTCCCCGTGTTAAGCGTGTTTTGTCATTCATTTGTGCTTGTTTCAGAGTCTTTTTCCCGTGTTAAGCGTGCTTTGTTTACCATCTGTGCCTGTTCCTTCGTAATCTCTGCCCGCTCTGTTTCCCGCCTTCCTCGCCGCCCCCCGCTTCCCGCCACTACCGCCGACCCCGCCCCTTTTTTCCTTCTGTTCCCTCCCCGCTCCCGCCTCCCAGCTGCTCCGCCCACCCGCGCACTTGGCCTTATATGGCGACCGTGCGACACAGGTGAGTGTGACCCACTTGTGGGACACCCCCGCGCCGCACGGCCACCAGCTGCTGCGTGTGCCCCCTCGCTGTGCCTAGCAGCCTCGCTGCCTGCCTCGCTGCCGGCTGACCCGGCTGTCGTTTGTTTTGTTTTTGTTTTTCCAATCATTTGTGCTTGTTTTTATTTCAGAGTTTTTTCCCGTGTTAAGCCTGTTTTGTCATTCATTTGTGCTTGTTTCAGAGTCTTTTTCCCGTGTTAAGCGTGCTTTGTTTACCATCTGTGCCTGTTCCTTCGTAATCTCTGCCCGCTCTGTTTCCCGCCTTCCTCGCCGCCCCCCGCTTCCCGCCACTACCGCCGACCCCGCCCCTTTTTTCCTTCTGTTCCCTCCCCGCTTCCGCCTCCCAGCTGCTCCGCCCACCCGCGCACTTGGCCTTATATGGCGACCGTGCGAACGCGCAGCGTTGACGCGCAGCGGGCGCGCCGATTGTGCGCCGAAGGCGCGCCAAAGGTAAGCCCGTCTGCGCCCGTCCGCGCCTGGACCGCGCCCAGTGCCAGGACCCCTGGCCCCCACCGACGGAAGCCGACCCGACGAACCTACAACGCCGCCGATCTCATCGCACTCAACACCGGCCGCATCCCAGGATGTCATCGAGCCGCCCCGAAGCACACCCACGGACCCTTCAGCTGCCACGCCTGCAAGTTCACCTGCATCCGGACTCACCCTGCACCAGCACTCGCCAAGCCGAACACCAGCAGCAGCCACCTCAAGTGCATCCTGCTCAACACCCGCTCCGTCCACAGACACGCCGTAGAACTCTGGAACCTCCTCGACACCACAGCCCCCGACGTTGCCTTCCTCACCGAGACCTGGATGAACGCCTCCTCAGCGCCCGACATCGCCATCGCCATCCCGGAGGGCTACAAGATCATCCGGAGGGACCGCACCGCCAACCAGACGGGAGGAGGCATCGCCATCATCCACAGGGACACCATCCGCATCTCGACCAACACCGACGACACCCTAACCACCGCTGAACACCTGCACTTCCAGATCCACACCAACCCGAAGACCACCCTCAGAGGCACCCTGATCTACCGACCCCCGGGTCCACGCACACGATTCAGCGAGGACATCGCCGACTTCATCAGCCCGCATGCCCTCCCCTCCGCCGACTACATCCTCCTGGGGGACCTCAACTTCCACCTGGAGAACAACAACGACCGCAACACCATCAGCCTGATCGACAACCTCGCCAACCTCGGACTCAAGCAACTGGTGACCACCCCCACCCACCTCGCCGGACACACACTCGACGCCGTCTTCTCATCCAGCAAAGACATCACCTTCAGCCACGCAACAGGACTCCACTGGACGGACCACAGCTGCGTCCACTTCACCTTCAAAAGATCGACGATCCACCACCACCAGCAACAGGTTGCCCGAAGAAGCTGGAACAAGATCACAGCCGACCAGCTCACCGCTTCCCTGAGCCAGCACCCTCCCGCCAGCTCAGCGAACCCCAGCCAGGCCGCCGACAACCTCACGAAGTGAATCAGCAACTGCGCGGACGAACTCGCCCCTCTGAGAACCCCACCCAGCAGACCCTGCAGCAGAAAAACACCATGGTTCACCGACGAACTCTAGAGCTCCAAGAAGAACTGTCGAGCCCTCGAGAAAGCCTGGAGAAGGGAGCCAACCACGGACAACATGACCACCCTCAAGCTCGCCACCCGTAAACACCACCAACTGATCCGCGCCACCAAGAAAAATACATACAAGGACCGGCTGGACAACAACGCACACAACTGCAAGGAACTCTTCAACATCGTGAGAGAGCTCTCCAACCCCAACGCCGGAAACAATGACATCACCCCGTCGCAAGACCTCTGCAACTCCCTCGCCTCCTACTTCCACAACAAGATCGCGGACATACACAACAGCTTCAGCAACCAACCAACGCAAGCCACAACCGCAACAACGCCACCCACCACCACCCTCCGCACCTGGACTCCGATCAGCACCGAAGACACCATCCAAACAATGAACTCCATCCATTCCGGATCTCCGACTGACCCCTGCCCTCACCATGTCTTCAACAAGGCCGACGCTGTCATCGCACCCCACCTGCGGGACATCATCAACACTTCCTTCGACACCGCCACCTTCCCTGAGAGCTGGAAGCACGCCGAACTCAGCGCTCTTCTCAAGAAACCCACAGCAGACCCCACCGACCTCAAGAACTACCGTCCCATCTCGCTCCTCCCGTTCCCGGCCAAAGTCATCGAGAAGACCGTCAACAAACAGCTGGCCGCCTTCCTCGAGACGAATGGATCCCTCGACCCCTCACAGTCTGGCTTCCGAGCGAACCACAGCACCGAGACCGCCCTCATCGCTGCCACCGATGACATACGAACTCTGATGGACAACGGAGAAACAGCGGCCCTCATCCTCCTGGACCTCTCCGCGGCCTTCGACACTGTCTGCCACCGCACCCTAGTACAGCGCCTTGGCAACATCGGAATCCAGGACAAGGCACTGGAATGGATCACCTCCTTCCTCGACGGAAGAACACAGAGAGTCCGCCTACCACCGTACAAGTCAGAGGCCACCAAAGTCATCTGCGGCGTCCCTCAAGGATCCTCACTGAGCCCCACCCTCTTCAACGTCTACATGAGCCCCCTCGCGGCCATCGCACGCCAACACAACCTCAACATAATCTCCTACGCCGACGACACCCAGCTGATCCTCTCCCTGACCAACGACCCCGCCACCGCCCTAGCCAACCTGCACGAAGGGATGAGAGAGGTAGCCGAATGGATGACGACCAGCCGCCTGAAACTGAACTCGGACAAGACGGAGGTCCTCATCCTGGGCTCCTCGCCCTCCGCCTGGGACGACTCCTGGTGGCCCCCCGCCCTGGGCACCGCACCCAAACCGACGGACCACGCACGTAACCTGGGCTTCATCCTGGACTCCTCCCTCTCCATGACCAGACAAGTAAACGCCGTCTCCTCGTCTTGCTTCAACATCCTGCGCATGCTACGCAAGATCTTCCGGTGGATCCCCACCGAGACGAGGAAGACGGTCACCCAGGCCCTCGTCACCAGCCGACTGGACTACGGCAACGCCCTTTACGCCGGAACCACCGCCAAGCTCCAGAAGAGACTCCAGCGGATCCAGAACACCTCGGCCAGACTCATCCTCGACATCCCCCGACGCAGCCACATCTCCGGACACCTGAGAGATCTGCATTGGCTCCCGGTCAACAAGAGAATCACTTTCCGTCTTCTCACACACGCGCACAAAGCCATACACGACCAAGGCCCGAGCTACCTCAACAACCGGATCAACTTCTACACTCCCAAGCGCCTCCTCAGATCAACCAGCCACGCCCTCGCCGCCGTCCCCCGCATCCGAAGAGCGACAACAGGGGGAAGGTCCTTCTCCTACCTGGCCGCCAAGACCTGGAACTCACTCCCGACCGACCTACGCCTGACCCAAGACCACCTCCCCTTCAGGAAGAAGCTCAAGACCTGGCTGTTCGAGCAGTAACGGCACCCCCCCCCCCCAACCCAGCGCCTTGAGACCCTACGGGTGAGTAGTGCGCTCTACAAATGACCTGATTGATTGATTGATTGAAACCCTAAAACACTACCCCCAGCATGACTCTACACTACACAAACAGTACAACACTACCCTTAACCCTAAAACACTACCCCCAGCATGACCCTACACTACACAAACACTACAACACTACCCTAAACCCTAAAACACTACCCCCAGCATGACCCTACACTACGCAAACACTACAACACTACCCAAAACCCTAAAACACTACACCCCAGCATGACCCTACACTACGCAAACACTACAACACTACCCTAAACCCTAAAACACTACCCCCAGCATGACCCTACACTACGCAAACACTACAACACTACCCAAAACCCTAAAACACTACACCCCAGCATGACCCTACACTACGCAAACACTACAACACTACCCTAAACCCTAAAACGCTACCCCCAGCATGACCCTACACTACGCAAACACTACAACACTACCCTAAACCCTAAAACACTACCCCCAGCATGACCCTACACAACGCAAACACTACAACACTACCCAAAACCCTAAAACACTACCCCCAGCATGACCCTACACTACGCAAACACTACAACACTACCCAAAACCCTAAAACACTACCCCCCAGCATGACCCTACACTACGCAAACACTACAACACTACCCAAAACCCTAAAACACTACCCCCAGCATGACCCTACACTACGCAAACACTACAACACTACCCAAAACCCTAAAACACTACCCCCAGCATGACCCTACACTACGCAAACACTACAACACTACCCAAAACCCTAAAACACTACACCCCAGCATGACCCTACACTACGCAAACACTACAACACTACCCAAAACCCTAAAACACTACACCCCAGCATGACCCTACACTACGCAAACACTACAACACTACCCAAAACCCTAAAACACTACCCCCAGCATGACCCTACACTACGCAAACACTACAACACTACCCAAAACCCTAAAACACTACCACCAGCATGACCCTACACTACGCAAACACTACAACACTACCCTAAACCCTAAAATACTACACCCCAGCATGACCCTACACTACGCAAACACTACAACACTACCCAAAACCCTAAAACACTACCCCCAGCATGACCCTACACTACGCAAACACTACAACACTATCCTAAACCCTAAAACACTATGCCCAGCATGACCCTACACTACGCAAACACTACAACACTACCCTAAACCCTAAAACACTAGCCCCAGCATGACCCTACACTACGCAAACACTACAACACAACCCTAAACCCTAAAACACTACCCCCAGCATGACCCTACACTACGCAAACACTACAACACTACCCTAAACCCTAAAACACTACCCCCAGCATGACCCTACACTACGCAAACACTACAACACAACCCTAAACCCTAAAACACTACCCCCAGCATGACCCTACACTAAACAACCACCACAACTCTACACTACACTAACACAACACTACACTACACAACACTACACTACACTACACAATCACTAACCCACGAAAAAATTAACACAAACCCACTTACCTCTCTCGTCATCGTGGTTTTCACAACGCAAATGCATTTACCATACATGCCTTTAAAACGTAATTCTTTGTAAAGGCATGCGCGATAAATGCACATGCGTTTTGAAAAAATGCGGGATAATGGTATGCGAGGTCAATGACCTTGCGGGATAATGGTATGCGGACTGAAAGTCTGCGGGATAAAAAATGCGGGAAAATGGCTGCAAACCATGATTAGCAGCAGACTTCCCTGGTGAGCACTAGCTTTACTACAGTGATCTAATTAGCAACTAGAGTGCTAACATTCAGAATTTATGGCAAATGTGTGACACATCTGAATGCCTTCTTGATAGAACCAAAGTAAGCAAGCATTGAAAATGCAATAGATCTCGCCCTCGTTTAAGTTAAAGCCATTCTGTTTGTAATGAGGTGGCTTTTTAGCTTTGCTTTTATTAGTGTTTTTAAAACTTTCATGTAAATAACATGCATATGTATGCATATATGTATATGTATGCATGCATTTATATTTATATAGATATGCAGATTATATATGTTTATATATGTATATTACCTACTGGCGATAGCCAGTGGGTATATATAGTTAGGATTTTTTCTCTATGGGATTTCTGAAAATTCTATGTCTAATAACTTTGGCGTTTGTGGACGGAATTGGCTTACGTTTTCAGGAAAATGGCACATTTTGTTTCTGAGCAGCCCCTGAAAATTTGGGGGGGGTTCGTCAAGGGGGGGCCGAGAAAAAAGGGGGGTCCCAAAACGCGTTTTTCCCATTCATTTTTCCATAGGGCGGTTGGACTCACTTTTAGCTCGAACGGCTGAATAGATTTACATGAAACTTGGCAAAATTGTAGATATGGTTTGCCCGACGTGCCTTTGCTATGTCTCAATATATGTGCTCCAGTGGATTTTGAGAAATGAACGTTTAAAAAATATATATATCTGTGACAGCGCTCCGGTTAGCGCCCCGGTTCGCGTACCTGGCGCGTAACGGAACTTCGCGAAGCGAAGCTGATTGGCTCTCCGGTGTCTGTCAACATTCTAAACAGTCCGGAGCGGCCGCCATCTTGTCTCTCGGTACGATCGAGAGACAAGATGTGGTGAAAAACGAAGGGGGAAATGAAGGAAAGGGGGCAAGGTAGACCACCCCTGACCCCCTAGGATTGATGAGGGGGATATTAAAGTGCCCCGCGGGGCAAAAAAAAATAAAAAAATTTTTTTTGCGATTTTACGCCGTAGAGGCGCGTCCCGGTACGCGAACCGGGCAGCTCACCGGGCAGCTCACCGGGCAGCTAACCGGGCAGCTAACCGGCAGCGTAGCTGTCAACATTGTAAACAGTCCGGAGCGGCCGCCATCTTGTCTCTCGGTAGGTTCGAGAGACAAGATGTGGTGAAAAAAGAAGGGGGAAATGAAGGAAAGGGGGCAAGGTAAACCCCTCCTGACCCCCTAGGATTGATGAGGGGGATATTAAAGTCCCCCGCGATTTTTCGCGGTAGAGGCGCTTCCCGGTACGCGAACCGGGCAGCTAACCGGCAGCGTAACGGGAGTCCGCCATCTTGTGTTTTTGGAGCGTCCGGTTCGCGTACCGGGTAGCGTCCCGGTAAGCGTAACAAGGGGAAAACCAAGAGAAACAGTAAAAAAAAAATTAAGGGAATAGATTTCCAGCAAACTTGGCAAAATTGTAGGGACTGTTTGTTTGATGTGCCTTTGCAAGGCCTCAAGATATGTGCACATGTGGATTTTGTCTAATTAAGGTTAAAAAAAATATATATATCTGTAAGCGTGCTCCGGCACGCTTACGTTACGGGTTTTGTTTGCGCTGCAGAGCCGATACGTCACGGTTATGCGACGCGTCATGAGGCGTCTCACGTGGCTACGTGATACGTCACGTAATAAAGAATATATTTTACAGCTATAGATATTAGCTTTTAAAAAACCAATGAAATTCACTGAAAAAACCATAGGTTATAGACCATATATAGTTAGGAATTTGCATTTACAAAACCTTGAAAATTCACTGAAAAAACCATAGGTTAGAGACCATATATAGTTAGCTGGACATTTTATTGACATAAAACCAATGAAATTCCATATATAGTTAGTTGCACTAACTATATATCGCGCACCCGCAATCCACTGCTGATGATGTCACATATTACATAATTCATGACATGGTCAGTGACATCACTGATGACATCACTGATGACATCTCAAATGACATCACTGATGACATCACTGATTACATCTCAAATGACATCACTGATGACATCATGACACACCAATACCAGTTACTACATATGCACTCACTGATTCCTACGTCTACACACACATTCACTCATTCACCCATACAATCACTCATACATACAGTCACTCATTATTACAACACTATCATATGCACTCATACACCTATGCAGACACTCACACACTGCCACTCATCCATGGAGTTACTCACACACCTAGTCAGTCCTGTAAAGAATCAATCACATTTCCATTTCCTCATCTATACAGTTAAACACAGAACACCATACTTCAGTGACATCACTGATGACATCACTGATGACATCTCAAATGACATCACTGATGACATCTCAAATGACATCACTGATGACATCATGACACACCAATACCAGTTACTACATACGCACTCACTGATTCCTACGTCTACACACACATTCACTCATTCACCCATACAATCACTCATACATACAGTCACTCATTATTACAACACTATCATATGCACTCATACACCTAGTCAGTCCTGTGAAGAATCAATCACACTTCGATTTCCTCATCTATACAGTTAAACACAGAACACCATACTTTTCACACATATACTAACACATACTTACTCTCTTATACAATCACTGATACAAGTACACATTGATATGCAGAGTCACACACCTCCCAGCCAGCCACACACACACTCAGTCTTCCATACATCCACTCATTCTTCAATATGTAAAACATATTTAAACTTTACAAAAACACACAGACACTAGATGATGTCATCAGTGATGTCATTTGAGATGTCATCAGTGATGTCATCAGTGATGTCACTGACCATGTCATGAATGATGTAATATGTGACATCATCAGCAGTGGATTGCGGGTGCGCGATATATAGTTAGTGCAACTAACTATATATGGAATTTCATTGGTTTTATGTCAATAAAATGTCCAGCTAACTATATATGGTCTCTAACCTATGGTTTTTTCAGTGAATATATATATATATATCTCTAAAATATATATGTATATATATATATTCACTGAAAAAACCATAGGTTATAGACCATATATAGTTAGGAATTAGCATTTAAAAAACCTTATTTTACTCACACAAAACCATTGAAATTCCATATATAGTTAGTTGCACTAACTATATATCGCGCACCTGCAATCCACTGCTGATCATGTCACATATTACATCATTCATGACATGGTCAGTGACATCACTGATGACATCACTGATGACATCTCAAATGACATCACTGATGACATCACTGATGACATCTCATTTGACATCATTCTTGTGCTAATACGATAAACCTCTTCAGACTCTAATATAACCTTAGATACACTCAGTGTATACAGACACTCACACACTGCCACTCATCCATGGAGTTACTCACACACCCAGTCAGTCATGCAAAGAAACAATCTCACCTCCATTTCTTCAACTATACAGTTAAACACACCTTACATATTGAAACATATACTAACACATATTTACTCTCTTATACAATCCCTGATACAAGTTCACAATGATCGATACAACCACTCACTCATTCAGTGGCTCTCATGCACAGTTATTTATATATGCCAACTCTCACATGTACTGTGTTTTACATATGTACTTACTATGACATGTAGCATTGAGATATCCATTCACTCATCAATACACTCATGCACACAGTCAACTGCCCATGTAGCTGTTTCCACATGCACTCTTGAACTCATACACCTAGTGAATAAACTGTTCACACATCTATGCATAGAGTCACACACCTTCCAGCCACCCCCACACAAACTCAATCTCCCATAGAAATACTTGGGCAAGCAATTAATAACACATATAGCCTCTCGTATAGCTAATGATCAACACATGCAGCAGTTTACAGAACAACAGACATAATGATGCACAAATTAAGACAGTTTAGTCACTAACCCATGCATTCAGTGAGACACATTTAATCACTCACTCATACAGTCAGTCACGCACCTACTAAATCCTTCATCCAGACACTTATACATCCACTCATTCTTCAATATGTAAGATATATTTTAACTTTACAGAAACATACAGTCACTGGATGTTGTCATCAGTGATGTCATCAGTGATGTCATTTGAGATGTCATCAGTGATGTCATCAGTGATGTCACTGACCATGTCATGAATGATGTAATATGTGACATGATCAGCAGTGGATTGCAGGTGCGCGATATATAGTTAGTGCAACTAACTATATATGGAATTTCAATGGTTTTGTGTGAGTAAAATAAGGTTTTTTAAATGCTAATTCCTAACTATGGGGCCGATTAGGATGGCGGACGGACTTGCGTCCGTCCGCCACCCCTGAGTAGGAGGGACCGTCCGCATGGGCAGCGGCGGTCCCTCCATGGCAATTAGGATGTGACCGCCAGGGTGGCGGTCACATCCTCTACTTTTTTACATTGCGGCGGGTGCAGCTTCAAGCTGCACCCGCCGCAATGTTAAAAATGCATGTGTTGCATTTACATGCACAAAGCGGCAGGCACCGCACGGTGCCTGCTGCTTTGTGTACGCAAATGCAGGGGGGTACCATAGGTACCCCCCATGTGCACCCCCCACCCCCCATTCACCCAGGGGGCCCGCAACAGGCCCCCAAAGTGAATGTCCGTATGCTTTTCCATGGCGGAAAAGCCGCCGTGGAAAAGCATATTTACACCAACATCATAATATGGCGGACGGTGTCTCATAGACACCGCCTGCCATGTTATAGCTTTTCCGCCGCGGTCGGAAGCCGACCGCGGCGGAAAAGCGGCGGACGGAATTCCAGACCCACCAGCCATCCTAATTTGGCGGTGGGTCTTTGGAGTCTCCGACGCGGTTTTTCCGCATCCTCCAGGCCGGCGGACACTTCCGCCGGCCCGGAGGATGCGGAAAAACCGCCATCCTAATCGGCCCCTATATATGGTCTATAACCTATGGTTTTTTCAGTGAATTTTCAAGGTTTTGTAAATGCTAATTCCTAACTATATATGGTCTATAACCTATGTTTTTTTCAGTGAATTTCAATGTTTTTTTAATAGCAAATATCATAAGCTGTCGAATGTCAAGTACGTGGTAAGTGAAAACATTTTCGTGTTTATGCACACTGATCTGCTTTGAATGGTGCCCCCCCCCCTCATTTCTATTAGGAGTACTCTCTCTTTGCAGATAGTGAAAGGTAGTTAACGCAGGCCTTTGCCCCCGTTGTAATCCGTCGTGCCTGCTTCTCTCTCCATTTGATTGATTGTTATCCAAGTATTTACTGTTTTAGAATTAGTTCTCTTTGGTTCATTCTCTATTTACAAACAAACACAGAGTCGCAATACTCTGTTTAGTCTTTGCAGATAACGAAAAATCGTGTAAAAAAAAAGAAAAGGAATCGAGCAAAATCAGTAGGCCACTAATGGGATCTCTTTTTTACCTCGCTAAAATAGAAACATTAGGAACAACCCCTCATGACAAATACAAAACTAGTGAGATGAACTGAACTCCACACAATGATGGCTGCAAAACAGCTCGGCTCCGCCACCCACCCCGCCCAAAATAACGATAAAGAGCGGCTGCCATGATTGGTTGCGGAATGGCCACGACGGAGCTACGAAATGATACTGCTCTCATGCTAACCCCAGCTTCAGTCTGAAACATCCAGAAACACTGTAGACTACCAATTCGATCAGTTCCGGTAGCGCCCCAATGTAACCCGGTAGAGAAGAACTAGCCCTCCCCTCTTTCACTGATGGTTCTTGTTGCCTGTCCCTTCTGTTCTCATTTAACAGAACTATTTAGCCTGCTGAAAGGGGTTGTGTTCCGACCGCTGGTTGGTGGAGACATTTTGACTATATTCTGGACCTGTGTTGTCGCGTAATGCGTCATATGACGCGCCGCGTTAGCGCATCCGGAAGTCATCCGGGGCGCGCAGCGCGTAACGTAAGCATAACAAGTCATGTGACTTGTTAATAAAACTTTTCATTGGTTCATTTTACTTTTCTTATTGTAATGATGAAAGGCTTGCTCATATGACCTAAAAATTACGCTTTTCATTACTTCCGAACATTATTTTTTCTTAAATATATGTTATAATGTTCCAGGCTAATGTACTTTCCCGGAAATTTTACAACTGTCCTGCAAGTAAAATATATTCTTTTTTCGAGAAAAAGAGCGTTTCTTCGTCCCATGATGGAGCCGTTGAGCAAAAGAGGGTCGACCTGCTGTCTTAGTCGCCGATACGCCTGAATATGAGATTCTTATCGATCACTTTATGTTGCAGGAATAGAAAACACAACAGCCCTTGACCATTTATCTTTACTGCGTTCCTTCGTATTATACCTTTTACCCTTCATGTAATTGGTCTGCTTTATTTCACTTGCCTTTTAATGATTCTAAAACAGTGACTATTATTACAAACTTTACCAATGTATATACTACTACCATGTTTTCTTTTAAAAACCTTTATTGTGAAAATTTCATTATACAAATACGAGCCTATAACCACGTGGGCCGGCCACGGAGCAAACTGTAATCGTATGTGATGAGTAGACATTTACACTGTAGAGGAACGTAACGGGCGGGCCATTAGGTTGCAAGAACTAAGGTGTCTAACAGTTACGGAATCGGTGGACGTACATTTTATAATTAAAATACGACAGGGCCAGTTACAATAAAATTATCTAGATATACATTTGCGGGCAAGTACCATGGGTGACGTTAATTCGAACTTTCAACAGTACAGTAATCAATAACACATCAGAACTTAATATCAATAGGGATGTCGAAATATTCAATCAATTCTCGTCCCCGCCCGCCATGTGCTTCAAAACTGCATACGTATCTCGTGATTTCAAGGTTCTGCAACCAGTACACAACAAGGAGTTACGAGTCCCATTTATTCCGGCGCCATTTTGGGCGAGGACGGGCAGGTCCAGGATATAGTCAAAATGTCTCTACCAACCATCGACTATGATGATGTTCATATGCTGTATTTATTAGAGTAACACTCATCTGCCCACATGAAATTAATTTACCACAATCTAAACATGTCATTTTAATCTTTCCAAAGTTCTTCTAAATATTTGGGACCGTTTCCCTTGCCTCTGAAGCTCTCAGTGCCACTTCTTTGATGAATGTACTAGCAGGTCAGGGGTTCTCCTCCAAATCTCTCTTTTATGCAGCACTATAATTAATTGGTGCCACCTCTCCATATGACGATGCATGGTATAGTTACCACAACTATATATTTTTTCGGTTCCTCTGGAGAGTTCATCGTGGCAGATGAAGCGTGTAACATACCGGGCATTTACCTTTTTTTGCATGTACAGGAAAGGAAAAAAAAATCGAGCGTTCGAGTTCTTAGGTGTCCCAGGGCCATTTTAGTGGACCAGGCCCAAATCCAAAGAACAGCTATCTCACAGGCTAATGGGGCGACCCACGCCGAGTTTCAGCATTGTAGGATGACCACACAAGTACAGCAACTTGCTAGACATCACCTCGGTGCCATCCGGATCTCGGCGCCCCACTGCAGATGAAGTGCCTCTCAACTATGAAACCACCAGAAAACGCTTGAGTCAGCTTTGTGTGAAGCCGCCATTTTGATTCAATCAATAGCGTCCCCCTGCACACATTCAGGGACCTGGTCGTGTCTTCAGGTCAAACGAATTTGGGACAAGATGCAGAAAGGAAAAGGAAAAAAGTTCCGCCGGACCCCGGGAGGTGGCCGCCTATGTCATGGGCGATCTTAGGCCACACCAGGGCAATAGTGAAGCTGCAGCAGGTGCAAATAAGCTTCAGACAGTGTTACAAGCGCTGCTCAGAACTCTCAACTATGACACCACCTCGGTGCCATCCGGATCTTGGCGCCTTGTGCTGGTTCCGGCCTATTCACACATCGGTCCGCTACTGACGCCACCTCACAGGCCAACGGGGCACCCCACGCCGACTTTCGGCGCAGCATTGTAGGATGGCCACACCAGTGCGGCAAATTGCTGGACACCACCTCGGTGCCATCCAGATCTCGGCGCGTTGTGCTGCCTTCGGCCTATTCGCCACAAGTGCGCACGCAACTCAGCTGCATAGCGAGTGAAACACCAAGGGGCGCCCCACTGCAGCCGAGGAACCTCCATCTTGGGGGCGACGCACAGCATCACATTGCTTTCCAATGCAGTCAGATCCTCAAACAGCCCCCACTGACTGACGCAAACTCACAGGCCAACGGGGCGCCCCACGCCGACTTTCGGCGCAGCATTGTAGGATGGCCACACCAGTGCGGCAAGTTGCTGGACACCACCTCGGTGCCATCCGGATCTTGGCGCGTTGTGCTGCCTTTGGCCCCATTCGCACATCAGTCCGCTACTGACGCCATCTCACAGGCTAATGGGGCGCCCCACGCCGACTTTCAGCATTGTAGGATGACCACACCAGTACAGCAACTTGCTAGACATCACCTCGGTGCCATCCGGATCTCGGCGCCCCACTGCAGATGAAGTGCCTCTCAACTATGAAACCACCACTGTGACATCCGGATCTTGGCGCGTTGTGCTGCCTTCGGCCTATTCGCACATCGGTCCGCTACTGACGCCATCTCACAGGCTAATGGGGCGCCCCACGCCGAGTTTCAGCATTGTAGGATGACCACACCAGTACAGCAACTTGCTAGACATCACCTCGGTGCCATCCGAATCTTGGCATCTCAACGCCTAGTGGTATCTTCCATACAGAAAATATTGTTACGCTACCTTTGGCCCCATTCGCACATCAGTCCGCAACTTAGACATCACCTCGGTGCCATCCGGATCTTGGCATCTCAGCGCCTTGTGGTGTCTTCTCGTCAGAAAATATTGTTGCGCTGCCTTTGGCCCCATTCGCACATCAGTCCGCTACTGACACCATCTCACAGGCCAACAGGGCGCCCCACGCCGACTTTCAGCATTGTAGGATGGCCACACCAGTGCGGCAACTTACTAGACACCACCTCGGTGCCATCCGGATCTTGGCGTGTTGTTCTGCCTTCGGCCTATTCGCACATCGGTCCGCTACTGACGCAAACTCACAGGCCAACGGGGCGCCCCACGCCGACTTTCAACATTGTAGGATGGCCACACCAGTGCTGCAACTTGCTGGACACCACCTCGGTGCCATCCGGATCTTGGCGCGCTGTGTTGCCTTCGGCCTATTCGCACATCGGTCCGCTACTGACGCCGCCTCACGTGCCAACGTATTTTCTCCGCATTTTATACCCTATGCCGCATAACAGGTCATGTGACTTGTTTATAAAACTTTTCATTGGTTCATTTTACTTTTGGTTTCCTAATGATGGAAGGCTTGATCATATGACCTAAAAACAACACTTTTCATTGGATGAAAACTTTTTTTTTTTTCCAAACGATGAAAGCCCCACCTTGTTTCTGGATGTTTCAGACTGAAGCTGGCGTCAGCATGAGAGCACCACCATCTCGTAGCTCCGTCGTGGTCATTCCGCGAGCAATCATGGCAGCCGCTCCCCACCAGAAGCCTGCAGGAGTCGGGGCCCCCAAAACTTTTGATGAATTCTCAAAGCGGAGGGGACGCTTTCGAGAATGGGGTCCAAGACCTAGCAGACAAGCGTCCGATTTCCAAGGTGTCCCAGGGCCATTTCAGTGGACCAGGCCCAAAAAGGAAAGAGCCTGCCGCCATTTTGAGAGTCCTGTGGCAGCCGACTATCGCTGCACCGCAAGAGTGGGCGCAACTCAGCTGAATTGCGGCTTTTGACACAGTGGACCAAAAACGGACGGAATGGCAACTGAAACGGTAAAGGGGCGCCCCACTACAACAGATGACACTCCACCTGGAGAGGCCCGTTCACGCCGCCTCCCCCGGGGCGCTCCACGCCGTTATTCGGAGCAGCATTGTAGGATACCAAAACCAGTGCGGCAACTTACTGGACATCACCTTGGTGCCATCGTTCTGCTGCCTTGGAACTATTCGCACAACAGTTTGCTACTGAAGACCCACCCCCCGCGACGCCCCACGCCGTTATTTGCTGGGTGGCAACTTACTAGACATCACTTTCGTGTCATGTAGATTTCAGCGCGTTCTGCTGCCTTGGAACTATTCGCACAACAGTTTGCTACTGATGACCCGCCCCACGCCGGAAATCTGGACGTTGTGCTGCGTTGGGACTATTCGCACAGCCGACCGCTACTTCGTTGTTTTTCCCTAAAAATGTTTATATGTTATTACTATTTTTGTTTTCTTGTATATATTTATAAATTATTAAAGTTTTATAATCTTACTACTTTGTCGGAGTGCTATATATTTTTAATGTGACACATAATTGTAAAAACTTTGATGTACAAAGAGTCATCCCTGGAATCTTCCGCTTCACGCTCGGTCCCCTCCCCAATCACAATACAGGATGGTTTTCAGATAATAGCAACGCTTCTGCTGTGACGGATCTCATCGAGTGTGGGCCTTGATCTACTATAACTCCTTTGAAGAGGGGTGAATCTTTACAGCTGTGGCCATAAACTACATCTGCAGGGCTAGCTGATACCCTAGGACCAGCCTGGACAATCGGACACAGAGGAAAAGGAGTGTCAGAGGGTGCAGTAGTGAATAGGGCGAAAGGGAGGTGTCGGGCGGGCACAGGGTGTGATTCTCAGGAAAGAGCAGCGCAGATGGGGGGAGGTTTATTACCCATGCATAAGACAGAGAGCGGGGGTGACCACTGCCTGGGGGAGATGCTTGCGAGGGTGGGGAGCCATGCTAAGGATCGACAGCGTGCACAGAGTGGGTCTGGTCAAGGCATCTAAAATGGCTGCCGTGCACGACAAAAGTGTGGCATTTGAAAAAAGACAAGATGGCGCAGACAATGTTTTTCAACACTTCCTGATTTCCTTCGAATCGAACGTTAACAGACGTTGGGGCATATTACCAAAGTTAAGCGATATTTATCCCTAACGATGCATTGCAAAGATTTTTTTACCGTCAGAAATTATCGCAGATAAACGTTGCTATTATCAAAGTTTATCGCAAATACGATAAAAACCGACCGCAATGCATTAATATCGCTGAAAACTCAGCGATATTCATGCATTACCGAGCTAATCCTCTTAGCCATGTTATCCACCTCCCATAGGATAACATGGCTAAGAACTGCTCAGGGCAGCTGTTACTTTTTGGAGATATTCGCGCTTATCTCGAATATTTCCAAAAGTTGATAATAGGAGATAGCGATGTTAGCGACTGTTTCCAGTCGCTAACATCTTGGCATGCCCACTTTGCATGTCATTAGTGATAAATATCACTCACATGCAAAGTGGGGCCCAAGATGGTCGCTATCTCCTACTAGCCGTCGCTAACTGGTGTTAGCAACAGCTAGGTAATACAGATATAATTTTATCTCCGCGAAGCGGAGCGCTGTTACAGATATATATCTTGTTTTTGAACGTTAATTTCTCAAAATGCACTGAAGCACATATATTGAGACCTAGCAAAGGCACATCGGGCTACCAGTCCCTAATATTTTACCAAGTTTCGTGCAAATCCATTCAGCCGTTCGATTATTATTATTATTTATTTTTTTTGCCCCGCGGGGCCCTTTTAAAACCTCCACATCAAACCTAGGGGATCAGCGAGGATCTACTATGCCCCCTTATGGTCATTTGCCCCTTCGCTTTGGCCTCCTCTTGTCTCTCGATCCTACCGAGAGACAAGATGGCGGCCGCTACGGACTGTTTGGAATGTTTACAGACACCGGAGAGCCAATCAGCTTCGCTTCGCAAAGCTCCGTAACGCGAAAAGTACGCGAAGCGGTCCGCTGTTACAGATATATATCTTTTTTTGAACGTTAATTTCTCAAAATCCACTGAAGCACATATATTGAGACCTAGCAAAGGCACATCGGGCTACCAGTCCCTACAATTTTGCCAAGTTTCGTGCAAATCCATTCAGCCGTAAGATTATTATTATAATTTTTTTTTTTTGCCCCGCGGGGCCCTTTTAAAACCTCCACATCAAACCTAGGGGGTCAGCGAGGATCTACTATTCCCCCTTATGGTCATTTGCCCCTTCGCTTTGGCCTCCTCTTGTCTCTCGATCCTACCGAGAGACAAGATGGCGGCCGCTACGGACTTTTTGGAATGTTGACAGACGCCAGAGAACCAATCAGCTTCGCTTCACAAAGCTCCGTTGCGCGAAAAGTCCGCGAACCAGTGCGCTAACTGGTCCGCTGTTACAGATATATATCTTTTTTTAAACGTTAATTTCTCAAAATCCACTGGAGCACATATATTGAGACCTAGCAAAGGCACATCGGGCTACCAGTCCCTAATATTTTACCAAGTTTCGTGCAAAACCATTCAGCCGTTCGATTATTATTATTATTTATTTTTTTTGCCCCGCGGGGCCCTTTTAAAACCTCCACATCAAACCTAGGGGATCAGCGAGGATCTACTATGCCCCCTTATGGTCATTTGCCCCTTCGCTTTGGCCTCCTCTTGTCTCTCGATCCTACCGAGAGACAAGATGGCGGCCGCTACGGACTGTTTGGAATGTTTACAGACACCGGAGAGCCAATCAGCTTCGCTTCGCAAAGCTCCGTAACGCGAAAAGTACGCGAAGCGGTGCGCTGTTACAGATATATATCTTTTTTTGAACGTTAATTTCTCAAAATCCACTGAAGCACATATATTGAGACCTAGCAAAGGCACATCGGGCTACCAGTCCCTACAATTTTGCCAAGTTTCGTGCAAATCCATTCAGCCGTAAGATTATTATTATACCGAGAGACAAGATGGCGGCCGCTACGGACTGTTTGGAATGTTTACAGACACCGGAGAGCCAATCAGCTTCGCTTCGCAAAGCTCCGTAACGCGAAAAGTACGCGAAGCGGTGCGCTGTTACAGATATATATCTTTTTTTGAACGTTAATTTCTCAAAATCCACTGAAGCACATATATTGAGACCTAGCAAAGGCACATCGGGCTACCAGTCCCTACAATTTTGCCAAGTTTCGTGCAAATCCATTCAGCCGTAAGATTATTATTATAATTTTTTTTTTTTGCCCCGCGGGGCCCTTTTAAAACCTCCACATCAAACCTAGGGGGTCAGCGAGGATCTACTATTCCCCCTTATGGTCATTTACCCCTTCGCTTTGGCCTCCTCTTGTCTCTCGATCCTACCGAGAGACAAGATGGCGGCCACTACGGACTGTTTGTGGCCACTACGGACTGTTTGGAATGTTGACAGACGCCGGAGAACCAATCAGCTTCGCTTCACAAAGCTCCGTTGCGCGAAAAGTACGCGTCCTAGGCCGCTGCCCGGTCCGCGCTTACAGATATATATCTTTTTTTAAACGTTAATTTCTCAAAATCCACTGGAGCACATATATTGAGACCTACAAAAGGCACATCGGGCTACCAGTCCCTACAATTTTGCCAAGTTTCGTGCAAATCCATTCAGCCGTTCGGGCTAAAAGTGAGGCCAACCGCCCTATGGAAATTAACATGGGAAAAACGCGTTTTGGGACCCCCCTTTTTTCTCGGCCCCCCCTTGACGAACCCCCCCCCAAATTTTCAAAGGCTGCTCAGAAACAAAATGTGCCATTTTC
Organism: Lissotriton helveticus; assembly: GCF_964261635.1. Lineage (NCBI taxonomy): Eukaryota > Metazoa > Chordata > Amphibia > Caudata > Salamandridae > Lissotriton > Lissotriton helveticus. The sequence goes on along the minus strand of NC_136061.1, from coordinate 870,906,119 downwards.
CTGAAAATTTCAGCCAATTCCGTCCACAAACGGCAAAGTTATTAGACATAGAATTTTCAAAAATCCCATAGAGAAAAAATCCTAACTATATATACCTACTGGCGACCGCCAGTAGGTAATATATATATATATATATATATATTCACTGAAAAAACCATAGGTTATAGACCATATATAGTTAGGAATTAGCATTTAGAAAACCTTATTTTACTCACACAAAACCATTGAAATTCCATATATAGTTAGTTGCACTAACTATATATCACGCACCCGCAATCCACTGCTGATGATGTCACATATTACATCATTCATGACATGGTCAGTGACATCACTGATGACATCACTGATGACATCTCAAATGACATCACTGATGACATCATCTAGTGTCTGTGTGTTTTTGTAAAGTTTAAATACGTTTTACATATTGAAGAATGACTGGATGTATGGAAGACTGAGTGTGTGTGTGGCTGTTGGGAGGTGTGTGACTCTGTGCATATCAATGTGTACTTGTATCAGTGATTGTATAAGAGAGTAAGTATGTGTTAGTATATGTGTGAAAAGTATGGTGTTCTGTGTTTAACTATAGATGAGGAAATCGAAGTGTGATTGATTCTTCACAGGACTGACTAGGTGTATGAGTGCATAATAACTGACTGTATGTATGAGTAATTGTATGGGTGAATGAGTGAATGTGTGTGTAGACGTACGAATCAGTGAGTGCGTATGTAGTAACTGGTATTGGTGTGTCATGATGTCATCAGTGATGTCATTTGAGATGTCATCAGTGATGTCATTTCAGATGTCATTAGTGATGTCATCAGTGATGTCACTGAAGTATGGTGTTCTGTGTTTAACTGTATAGATGAAGAAATGGAAGTGTGATTGATTCTTTACAGGACTGACTTGGTGTGTGAGTAACTCCATGGATGAGTGGCAGTGTGTGACTGTCTGCATAGGTGTATGAGTGCATATGATAGTGTTGTAATAATAAGTGACTGTATGTATGAGTTATTGTATGGGTGAATGAGTGAATGTGTGTGTAGACGTAGGAATCAGTGAGTGCGTATGTAGTAACTGGTATTGGTGTGTCATGATGTCATCAGTGATGTCATTTGAGATGTCATCAGTGATGTCATCAGTGATGTCATTTGAGATGTCATCAGTGATGTCATCAGTGATGTCACTGACCATGTCATGAATGATGTAATATGTGACATCATCAGCAGTGGATTGCGGGTGCGCGATATATAGTTAGTGCAACTAACTATATATGGAATTTCAATGGTTTTGTGTGAGTAAAATAAGGTTTTCTAAATGCTAATTCCTAACTATATATGGTCTATAACCTATGGTTTTTTCAGTGAATTTTCAAGGTTTTGTAAATGCTAATTCCTAACTATATATGGTCTATAACCTATGGTTTTTTCAGTGAATTTCATTGGTTTTTTAACAGCTAATATCTGTAGCTGTAAAATGTATTCTTCTTTAAATCCAAAAATATATTTTATATGTTTATGAATAATTTTTTTTTTAAATATTTTTTTTTCTTCATTCCCGCTTCGCGAATCGGGAAGCTTCCCGTTAGCTGACCTTGATGCCGCGAAATAGACCGCGAGCCGGTAAACGTTTCTTTACCGCAAGTGCCGCGTTAGAAAACAACATCGTGACGCCTCCCGTCCGCATGACGTTTCACGTTGTCGCGTGATACGTCATATGACGTGCTACGTTAGCGAACTGGTACGCGAAGCGAGTCGCAAAGCGCAGGTTTCTGGAAGCAAACCGGGAGGCCCTGCAAAGCGCTTAACGTAAACACAGCAAGTCATGTGACTTGGTAATAACACTTTTCATTGGTTCATTTCACTTTTGGTTTCCTAATGATGTAAGACTAGGTCATATAATCTAAAATGAACACTTTTGATTGGTTGAGAACTCTTGTTTTTCCCAAATGATGAAAATCCCTCCTTCTTTCCTCACTCTGACTTTCATCATTGTGAGAGAAAGACCCTTTGTGATCACTGAGCAATGGCTTCTTTAGTAGCTTCAGCTGGTGCTTCCCCACCACCTCCACCACATCCAAGGAAGAGTGGACCACCTGCTCAAGTTATAATTCAGCAAGAAGAGGAAGAAGAGGAAGACGAGGAAGAGCAGGAAGAGAGGCAGTTTTTGCCTGAGGAACCCAGGACGTCTCACCGGAAAGAAAACTTCATTTGGCAATTTTTTAAAATTCCCAAAGGTCAGAAAAAAGTAAATGCAAGATACGTAACTTGCCTTATATGTCAAGATAGACTGTCCAGAGGAACCGAGAAAAAATACAGTTTCGGAAACTACACAATGCATCGCCATATGACTAGGTGGCATCCTAACAACTACAGTGCTGCACAGTTTCGGAACGACCTAGATAATCTCCCTATTATGGCCAGAAGATCTGTTGTACCGGAAGTAACGGGACCAGAGGGCAGGGAGATGGTGCCAAATATACAAATGAGATTTGGTGAAGTAAAACACATCTGCGTATTTTGCGATGGATTCATTTGCTACGGAGAAAGAAGCATCACTCTGATCAACAGAGCTATTGACTATCATATGCAAGTTTGTACGAAACGCCCAAAATAATAAATACTTTTTTTTTGTTTTGTTGCTCCTGTTGAGCCCTTTACAATGAATCGTTTTCATTGCCCCCTCCAAGAAAAACCCCAAAAAATATAAAACTGTTCAGAAAAATTCAAAAAAAGTAAAAAAATGTTCTGAAAAATAATAAAAAAAATATAAAACAACAAAAACAATAAAAAAAAAGTTCTTTTCAGAACTACCTCCCCGTTATTAAAAAATTGGTACAATATTTGGAACTGTGCCAACCTCTATTTCTCTTAGTTCGCTTCCCAGTTCGCTCGCCGGTACGCGAACCGGAAGCGAACCAAAAACAGTAAGTATAAGGGAAGGAAACAGACACTTATGTTAAAAGAAAGACAGCTGTAGGGGAGTAAACTAGAGATACTATTACCCGTAATCCACTGCTGATGATGTCACATATTACATTATGCATGACATGCTCAGTGACATCATCAGCAGAGGATTGCATGTTTTTTGGCAACGTGCCTTATCCACGGTTTAATAACGCTGCCTTTTGCTTTATATAAGTTTTCAAATTGTATGAAATATATACCAATAGGTCGTTATGAACCTTTAGGTAGTGCTTTTCTTCATGAGGTCTGGTCGCTTCCATACACATACAGATGTTTCAAAGATGATCAAGAAGTTTATCTGAATGGAGAGGAATGCACTGAGACGCCAGATCATTCACTAATGTGTAGGCACATACAGTTACACGGTTCATGCAACAAACACCGACCAAATATGGCTTGCGTGTTGCAAGGCACGCCAGTTCCTGCTATCATCCCCACGTTCAAGTTGTTGGAAAATGGTAGTTATTTGATGCTCAATAATGAAGATTGTTCTGAGTTAATTAAAAGTATTCCTTTTATCGTAACAGTAAGTGAACGGGTTATTTGCTGCAGAAATGTTCTATTTTCTCCCACACATGAACATAGGGAGTTTTTAATCTGGCCACAAATACCAACCTTGGGAGAGATTTCAACGGCATGGCAAGAATAAGAGCTCTTTTGTCTCAGAGAGAGGTGGCCTTGAGTTCGGCCCGTGAAACTTTCGTGCTTCACATAGCGAACACCCGTACAGAGGTGCAGACCCTTTTCAATTCAGATTTGCCTTTGAATTTCAGCAAGATGGTTCGGACTATCTTTAACGCATCCTCCACAAAGACCCTGGCGCACTTTTTTAAAGTTGTTACCAGTGGTCTCGTGACTTCATTTGAGAAAATCTTTGGAGTCATCCCTGCTTTCTTTCATTCTATTTTCTCCACTCTGCTTCGTGGATTGGCATTTTTACTTGCATTACCAGCGGACGCTCTTGTGCTTTTTTACATTTTTAAATATGGATGTCCCTCCTATGCAACCTCCCACTCTGCAGCTGCTGACACTGTTCCGCAATCGCATGCTAGAATATTATGGCACAATGCCGTTGGCGATATTAAGCACGGCATATGGATTATCTTTTCGATTCTCCTACTTCACCTGTGTCCAGCCTGTATTTCACTGCCTGACCTGTGATTTCGATTGGGCCATTGATTTGTGTCTCTGCGGACCGGTTTCTCCTGACGTCGACTTTAATCAGCTGATGACTCCTATCATTACTCACGAGTTGGTTTGTCCTGGCGAAAGGATTATGGCTGTGGCATTGATGCATGGACTAATTGGTCCCTGGAATTTATTGGCGGCAGCACAGTCTTTCTTGGAACAGAGCTTTCTTGAAAACCCATCGAGCTGTCCTCTGATGGTGATAGAGGATCCGGTGCTGGGAGAGCACGTATGTTCTTTTCCGCTTTTAAATTGGATGGCTGAACTGTTTTCGGATGAAGACGGTGACTTCCTATTGGAGGCTGTTGCAGCTTATTTTGCATACACAGTTATGTCATAGACCTTTTTCATGTTTGATATGCTGAGTACTAGCATTTCATTGACAATTCATTGACTTATTTGTCAAGTTTTTATTATTTACCTTGCCTATTGGCTTAAGACTCGATAAAGTACTTGGCTGTTTTATTTTTCTTTAGCATTAAATTTTCCTAGTTTTTAATGCTTTACCTTGCGGACCGTCCACATATAAACTTGCAATCTGCTCTCATGAGATGGCACTTCTATTATCTTATTCAGTTCGTTTCCGGATCATGGGGAGGTGTCATCTAGGTCCTGGATATCTTTACACCGTGTTAAGTTAGCATGGGCTCATTACCGGTTTAAACGCCATTTTTCCTTTTTTGCAACTTCTGCACACGACACTTAGTTGTTGCTTTAGCTTTCCACCTAGTAGTTCATCGTGGTTTACATGAGAATAATATGTTATTGCTCTACTATCTGCTTTGCTTGTTAAACTATATCTGTACAGCGAGTGCTAAAGTTTCAAGAACAACACGATACAGAATTGTTATGAGGTCTGATCTCCACGACTTCATACTCATAACATAAGTGCAACTTCTGCCAATTCTGGGCATGAGGCGGGTTTTATATTGCTTTGCCGAACACACATACACAACAGTTGATGCGGTTCACATGAAGAGAGAGCTGGTGTATGCTGATGTGATTCCTTCAAATCTAAGACACTAAAGTATGGGCACGCCCTAAACCAACACAAAGAGACCTTCTTAGCAAATAATATAATATGTGTATTAGGGAGGGTGAGATATAAGCAGCCGCGGGCCGTGGAGGGAGTTACGGTGAGGCAGGGAGGCGGGGAGGGGGAGAAGCAGGGTGGAGCCCTCTCTACCCTGCCCCTCCCCCTCCCCGCCTCCCTGCCCCACCGTAACTCCCTCCACGGCCCGCGGCTGCTTATAAGTGTTGCTAACTCTTATTCATTTACAGCATGTTAACATACTGTCACCATTCGCTTTTTATGTACTAGTAACTATGCTGGTAATTTTGCTACTGATAATATGTGTACTTGTATTCTCCACCCTGCTTCTCCCCCTCCCCGCCTCCCTGCCTCACCGTAACTCCCTCCACGGCCCGCGGCTGCTTATAAGTGTTGCTAACTCTTATTCATTTACAGCATGTTAACATACTATCACCATTCGCTTTTTATGTACTAGTAACTATGCTGGTAATTTTGCTACTGATAATATGTGTACTTGTATTATCTAAGATACTACGCCTGAGAAGACGGCATTAGTAAATAAACATTTCAAATACACATGTGTTCTTCTTAACTCCATGTTCTGGTTTCTAAGAAATATATAACGACCGACTGTTCATGAGTTCCACGTATCCTGAGGTACTATAAGTTCATATTCTGGATTGTCTAAACATTGAGAGTTTGTTATATCCAATGTGACACTGTACCTAGCTTGCTAAGGAGTTTTTGATTACTAACGTGAGTTTTGGGACACCCTAATTCGCCGAGGTTCCAATCCTCTGTCCACAGTTCTGTGTGAGAACAGAAACCCTGCGACAGGGGCACCCCCGACCCTTGCTGGAGCTTCATCACACTTGCGATACAACTCCAGCAATGCGCCACCTTTACGGCACAGATACATCACGCATCTGTGCTGTTTTTGCCCCATGATGCGCCGCATTGTAAATGCAGCACACCATAGGTGACGGAACAGCGGCACAGAATGACTAACACATCCCTGGTGATGCGCCAGTCATCATAAATGTATCCCTATGCTTCTTATCTTGTTAGAGATGAACCGCCATATGTATCATCAAAGTTTTTTGCATTTCCTAAATAGCGAACTTTAAGGAATAAATAGCGATTCTTTACCATTCCTAGTTTGCGATTAGCTATTTGCTAATTACAAATTACCCATTCATTTCCTTCATTTCCATAGGGCGGTTGGACTCACTTTTAGCTCGAACGGCTGAATGGATTTCCACGAAACTTGGCAAAATTGTAGGGACTGGTAGCCCGATGTGCCTTTGCTATGTCTCAAGATATATGCTCCAGTGGTTTTTACGAAAATTAACTTTGAAAAATATATATTGGGCTACATTGGCCTATATATATGTTGGAGGCCAAATGTAGCCCAATGTAGCCCAATGAAGCCCAATGTAGCCCAATGTAGCCCAAAGATGGCCGCCAGACACACAAAAAAACAAATGTAGCCCAAATATCAGCCAGATGTAGCCCAACTATAGCCCACTGACAGAATGACCAATCAGCTTCGCAAACCTCCGTTACGCGAAGCGGAGCGCTGTTACAGATATATATCTTTTTTTGAACGTTAATTTCTCAAAATCCACTGGAGCACATATATTGAGACCTAGCAAAGGCACATCGGGCTACCAGTCCCTAATATTTTGCCAAGTTTCGTGCAAATCCATTCAGCCGTTCGATTATTATTATTATTATTTTTTTTGCCCCGCGGGGCCCTTTTAAAACCTCCACATCAAACCTAGGGGGTCAGCGAGGATCTACTATGCCCCCTTATGGTTATTTCCCCCTTTGTTTTGGCCTCCTCTTGTCTCTCGATCCTACCGAGAGACAAGATGGCGGCCGCTACGGACTTTTTGGAATGTTGACAGACGCCAGAGAACCAATCAGCTTCGCTTCACAAAGCTCCGTTGCGCGAAAAGTCCGCGAACCAGTGCGCTAACTGGTCCGCTGTTACAGATATATATCTTTTTTTAAACGTTAATTTCTCAAAATCCACTGGAGCACATATATTGAGACCTACAAAAGGCACATCGGGCTACCAGTCCCTACAATTTTGCCAAGTTTCGTGCAAATCCATTCAGCCTTTCGGGCTAAAAGTGAGGCCAACCGCCCTATGGAAAACTCAATGTTAAAAACACGTTTTGGGACCCCCTTTTTTCTCGGCCCCCACCGGACGACCCCCCCCCCAAATTTTCAAGGGCTGCTCAGAAACAAAATGTGCCATTTTCCTGAAAATTTCAGCCAATTCCGTCCACAAACGCCAAAGTTATTAGACATAGAATTTTCAAAAAACCCATAGAGAAAAAATCCTAACTATATATACCTACTGGCGACCGCCAGTAGGTAATATATATATATATACAAAGGCTAAGAGATGTTATAGTTAGGCTCAAGTGTCACTCATACACAACCAGAGAAATTCAACAGTTAAAGTTAGCTGAGGTGAGTGAGGATGTGTTAGTATCTGTATGAATAATTGAGTGTGTGTGTATAACTGTATAGGTGAGTGAGTGGCTGTGTGATTCACCCTATGAGTGAGTGAGTGGATGTGTGAGTAGCCCTATGGGTGACTGACAGTGTGTGAGTGTCTGTATTGGTGTATGAGTGGATATATCAGTGGCTGTATTAGTGAGTGACACTCAATAAATGATTGTCCATTCTATACATTTTCTTTTGAAAAAAGAAAAGTATGTTTATTCACACACTACTCAATACAACACAGTAATTTACCAATATACATAAGGCTGATGGAATACCTTTTGGTGAAATTGCGTAATCTCATCTGACCTCCTAAATAAAGGGGTCAGGTTCACCAAACAACATGTCAAAAGATTTTCTTTAGAACACTCTGGGACATTCTGTCATTGGGCTATAGTTGGGCTACATCTGGCTGATATTTGGGCTACATTTGTTTTTTTTTGTCTCTGGTGGCCATCTTTGGGCTACATTGGGCTACATTGGGCTACATTTGGGCTCTAACATATATATAGCCCAATGTAGCCCAATATATATTTTTTCAAAGTTAATTTTCGTAAAAACCACTGGAGCACATATCTTGAGACATAGCAAAGGCACATCGGGCTACCAGTCCCTACAATTTTGCCAAGTTTGGTGGAAAACCATTCAGCCGTTCGGGCTAAAAGTGAGTCCAACCGCCCTATGGAAATTAACATGAGGAAAACACGTTTTGGGACCCCCCTTTTATCGCGGCCCCAGCTTGACGAATCCCCCCCAAACTGTTAGGGTAGGAGCGGCGCGTCGCGAGGCAAAGTTAAGGAAAATTTCAGGAAGATTCCTCAACCGGCGCCAAAGTTATTCCCAATAGAATGTTACGTTTTCCCTATGGAAAACAATCCTAACTATATATACCTACTGGCTATCGCCAGTAGGTAATATATATATATATATATATATATATATATATATATATATATATATATATATATATATATATTCAAAACAACTTGCACTCAGCAATTGAAGACACCCACGCGGCGTCAGTTTCATCCTTTATTTGCAGAACAGCAGCAACGGTCAGGGGATCTCCTTCAAACAAAGTTCACCAATATGCCTACGCGTTTCAGAAGAACCTTCCTTAATCATGGCTCGGTGTACAATGAGGTAAGGCAGGCAGCCACAGTTTTCACAGGTGATGTTAAGAGTCGGCACCGCCCATCCGGGCGTGTCAGCTACCAAGCATTGTGGGTCTTGTAGTCTAAAGTAATACCCTTAGTGGGAGCCGCTTGCATTCACCTTCAATTCGTATTTCCCATCGGGTTTGTCAGTCCGTTGATACTCAGGCCGTAGCTTTTCTTATGCTGTTTCTGCAAGGCAAGCCGCTCCGTTTCATGTGATTGTGTCCACAAACACACGGATCCGCAGGCAGCGGTGGGGTGGTCTCCGTGACCCGAAGCCGGCCACCATCTATTCAAAACAACTTGCACTCAGCAATTGAAGACACCCACGCGGCGTCAGTTTCATCCTTTATTTGCAGAACAGCAGGAACGGTCAGGGGATCTCCTTCAAACAAAGTTCACCAATATGCCTACGCGTTTCAGAAGAACCTTCCTTAATCATGGCTCGGTGTACAATGAGGCAAGGCAGGCAGCCAGAGTTTTAACAGGTGATGTTGAGAGTCAGCACCGCCCATCCGGGCGTGTCAGCTACCAAGCATTGTGGGTCTTGTAGTCTAAAGTAATCCCCTTAGTGGGAGCCGCTTGCATTCACCTTCAATTCGTATTTCCCATCGGGTTTGTCAGTCCGTTGATACTCAGGCCATAGCTTTTCTTATGCTGTTTCTGCAAGGCACGCCGCTCCGTTTCATGTGATTGTGTCCACAAACACACGGATCCGCAGGCAGCGGTGGGGTGGTCTCCGTGACCCGAAGCCGGCCACCATCTATTCAAAACAACTTGCACTCAGCAATTGAAGACACCCACGTGGCATCAGTTTCATCCTTTATTTGCAGAACAGCAGCAACGGTCAGGGGATCTCCTTCAAACAAACTTCACCAATATGCCTACGCGTTTCAGAAGAACCTTCCTTGATCATGGCTCGGTGTACAATGAGGTAAGGCAGGCAGCCACAGTTTTCACAGGTGATGTTGAGAGTCGGCACCGCCCATCCGGGTGTATCAGCTACCAAGCATTGTGGGTCTTGTAGTCTAAAGTAATACCCTTAGTGGGAGCCGCTTGCATTCACCTTCAATTCGTATTTCCCATCGGGTTTGTCAGTCCGTTGATACTCAGGCCGTAGCTTTTCTTATGCTGTTTCTGCAAGGCACGCCGCTCCGTTTCATGTGATTGTGTCCACAAACACACGGATCCGCAGGCAGCGGTGGGGTGGTCTCCGTGACCCGAAGCCGGCCACCATCTATTCAAAACAACTTGCACTCAGCAATTGAAGACACCCACGTGGCGTCAGTTTCATCCTTTATTTGCAGAACAGCAGGAACGGTCAGGGGATCTCCTTCAAACAAAGTTCACCAATATGCCTACGCGTTTCAGAAGAACCTTCCTTAATCATGGCTCGGTGTACAATGAGGCAAGGCAGGCAGCCAGAGTTTTAACAGGTGATGTTGAGAGTCAGCACCGCCCATCCGGGCGTGTCAGCTACCAAGCATTGTGGGTCTTGTAGTCTAAAGTAATCCCCTTAGTGGGAGCCGCTTGCATTCACCTTCAATTCGTATTTCCCATCGGGTTTGTCAGTCCGTTGATACTCAGGCCATAGCTTTTCTTATGCTGTTTCTGCAAGGCACGCCGCTCCGTTTCATGTGATTGTGTCCACAAACACACGGATCCGCAGGCAGCGGTGGGGTGGTCTCCGTGACCCGAAGCCGGCCACCATCTATTCAAAACAACTTGCACTCAGCAATTGAAGACACCCACGTGGCATCAGTTTCATCCTTTATTTGCAGAACAGCAGCAACGGTCAGGGGATCTCCTTCAAACAAACTTCACCAATATGCCTACGCGTTTCAGAAGAACCTTCCTTGATCATGGCTCGGTGTACAATGAGGTAAGGCAGGCAGCCACAGTTTTCACAGGTGATGTTGAGAGTCGGCACCGCCCATCCGGGTGTATCAGCTACCAAGCATTGTGGGTCTTGTAGTCTAAAGTAATACCCTTAGTGGGAGCCGCTTGCATTCACCTTCAATTCGTATTTCCCATCGGGTTTGTCAGTCCGTTGATACTCAGGCCGTAGCTTTTCTTATGCTGTTTCTGCAAGGCACGCCGCTCCGTTTCATGTGATTGTGTCCACAAACACACGGATCCGCAGGCAGCGGTGGGGTGGTCTCCATGACCCGAAGCCGGCCACCATCTATTCAAAACAACTTGCTCTCAGCAATTGAAGACACCCACGCGGCGTCAGTTTCATCCTTTATTTGCAGAACAGCAGCAACGGTCAGGGGATCTCCTTCAAACAAAGTTCACCAATATGCCTACGCGTTTCAGAAGAACCTTCCTTAATCATGGCTCGGTGTACAATAAGGTAAGGCAGGCAGCCACAGTTTTCACAGGTGATGTTGAGAGTCGGCACCGCCCATCCAGGCGTGTCAGCTACCAAGCATTGTGGGTCTTGTAGTCTAAAGTAATACCCTTAGTGGGAGACACTTGCATTCACCTTCAATTCGTATTTCCCATCGGGTTTGTCAGTCCGTTGATACTCAGGCCGTAGCTTTTCTTATGCTGTTTCTGCAAGGCACGCCACTCCGTTTCATGTGATTGTGTCCACAAACACACGGATCCACAGGCAGCGGTGGGGTGGTCTCCAAGACCCACAATGCTTGGTAGCTGACACGCCTGGATGGGCGGTGCCGACTCTCAACATCACCTGTGAAAACTGTGGCTGCCTGCCTTACCTCATTGTACACCGAGCCATGATTAAGGAAGGTTCTTCTGAAATGCCTAGGCGTATGCAAATAAAGGATGAAACTGACGCCGCGTGGGTGTCTTCAATTGCTGAGTGCAAGTTGTTTTGAATAGATGGTGGCCGGCTTCGGGTCACGGAGACCACCCCACCGCTGCCTGCGGATCCGTGTGTTTGTGGACACAATCACATGAAACGGAGCAGCGTGCCTTGCAGAAACAGCATAAGAAAAGCTACGGCCTGAGTATCAACGGACTGACAAACCCGATGGGAAATACGAATTGAAGGTGAATGCAAGCGGCTCCCACTAAGGGTATTACTTTAGACTACAAGACCCACAATGCTTGGTAGCTGACACACCCGGATGGGCGGTGCCGACTCTCAACATCACCTGTGAAAACTGTGGCTGCCTGCCTTACCTCATTGTACACCGAGCCATGATTAAGGAAGGTTCTTCTGAAACGCGTAGGCATATTGGTGAACTTTGTTTGAAGGAGATCCCCTGACCGTTGCTGCTGTTCTGCAAATAAAGGATGAAACTGACGCCGCGTGGGTGTCTTCAATTGCTGAGTGCAAGTTGTTTTGAATATATATATATATATATATATATATATATATATATATATACACACAAAGGCTAAGAGATGTTATGTGTTAGTATCTGTATGAATAATTGAGTGTGTGTGTATAACTGTATAGGTGGGTGAGTGGCTGTGTGATTCACCCTATGAGTGAGTGAGTGGGTGATGTTTATTTACTGTGCTTCATTGTAGCTTAACCACACACCGCTGAAGAAGAGAACATGGTGCTCTCGAAACGTGTTTGGCAAAGGATCTTTTTTGAGTCATTCAGCCTTCAGGGAAACTGCCAGCAGGCTGCCATTAAATTTGTGATTTACCTACCTCCAGTGGCAGTTCTTTCAATGGGTCTCTGCAAGTGCTGGATATATATATATATCCGCTATAAGATTACTCGTGAGTTCAAAGAATAATCATCCGGCACTCCAGGTAAAGTTATAGACCATTTTTGTGCTTTATTTCAACGAGGGTAACATCTACACGCTTCAACAGCCACTGCTGCCTTGTTCACGATGTTTTTTAGCACCATTTTTTTCAATAAAATACCATTCAGGCAACATTGAAAAAGGGCATTACATGCCATAAAGGTAGGACTAAGCCTTCAAATTTGTAGCTGCCATCTTTGAGTATATTACTTTGAAAATGTTTCACCATTATGACATTACATTTCATTTTAAATTCATGGGGTTCCATAGATAGTAAAATGCATTAATTACAGTGGGAAAAAAATATTCCTCACATTTTTAAAAAAATGTTATTTTACATCTAAAAGAATTTTTTTGCCCCCAAAAGAACAAACTTAATCAGTACTTGTCAAAAATGTAAAGTGCAAGTGCTTAATCACATTTCAAATGCTGGCAACATCATACAATTTTTTTGGCTAGTGCCTTTTTGAATCGGGTTTTAAGTTCTTAAAAAATAAAGTGCTAGTGCATCAGTACAAAAATATACATTTCTCCCCTCTATACCTTAATTGCTCTCTTCCATTAGTTACTTCACTAAAGATAAAGTGCAAATGCTAAATAAATACAATATATCTTTATTCATATAAAATAAACAATTTCAAGAATTATTTGACAACCCATCATTTCATGTATTCATTACATAAAAAAAAATAAAAAAATGTAGAGGTTTAAAAGAGGGATCTCAATTTAAGGTGCAAATGTCTATATAAACTCCAAGAGGGCTGCTCTTTCTGCAGCAAGAGCAACCTTATTTTTCCTTAATCCTATAGATATTTAACCACCTCCAACTATATATACTCTATCAAAATCCACTCAAAGGGGAAATGCATATTGACAAACAAAAAAAAAGAACCATACATATATATATATATTACCTACTGGCGGTCGCCAGTAGGTAGTTATAGTTAGGATTGATTTCCATAGGGAAATCGTAACATTCTATTGGGAATAACGTTGGCGCCGGTGGAGGAATCTGGCTGAAATTTTCCTCAACTTTGCCTCGCGGCGCTCCGCTCCTTCCCTGAAAGTTCCCTGCCCCTGGGGGGCATTTGTCAAGCGGGGGCCGAGATAAAAGGGGGGTCCCAAAATGTGTTTTCCCCATGTTAATTTCCATAGGGCGGTCAAACTCACTTTCAGCTCGAACGGCTGAATGGATTTTCACAAAACTTGGCAAAATTGTAGGGACTGGTAGCCCGATGTGCCTTTGCTATGTCTCAAGATATGTGCTTCAGAGGATTTTGAGTAATTTAGGTTAACAAAAATGTATATATCAATAGCCGCGCCCCGGTACGCGCACTGGGGTGCGCTCCGGGCGTGCCACACGACTTGCGCACGGAAAGCTGATTGGCTCTCGGGTGTCTGTAAACATTCGAAACAGTCCGCAGTGGCCGCCATTTTGTGTCTCGGTAGGATCGAGACACAAGAGGTGGCAAAAACAAAGGGGGAAATTACCATAAGGGGGCAGGGTAGACCCCCCTTGACCCCGTAGGTTTGATGTGGGGGCCATAAAAGGGTCCCGCGGGTGAAAAAACAAAATTTAATTTTTTTTCGATTTTTGCGGGGCGAGCGCCCGGTACGCGCACCGGGGAGCGTACCGGGGAGCGTACTTTGGTGAAAAATAGTGAAAATAATAGTGTCAAATAATCATTTTGAGTGATTACAGGTAGGGTAGCTCTGAAAAGAGCTTTTGGGTTCTGTGGCTGTTTTAGGTACCTACAAGTACGTCCCACACACACACAACCCCACACCCCCACACCCACACACTCCCCCACACACACCTCACACACGCACACCTCCACCAACACCCAAACACCCCACACCCCCACACCGACACCTTACACATCCACACCCACACCCACATCCCACACACCCACACTCACACACACACCTCACCCCCCCAACACACACACGCACACACAGATACCTCACAGACACACCCCACACATCCCACACCCACACCTCCCCCACACACACACACACACCTCACAGACACATCCACACATCCCACACATACACACACATTCTACACACATACCCCCCACACCCACACACACCCACACACACACCTTACACACCCACATCCCCACCCACACCCACATACCCCACACAGCTACACACACCTATACACCTCATCCCCCCCAGACACACACACACACACATACACACCTCACAGACACACCCCACACATCCCCCACACACACCTCCCCCCCCACACATGGGGAAAACTCAGTGAAACACTAAAATAATAATTTAAAGTGCTTAGAGGTAGGATAGTTCTGAATAGAGTTGTTGTGTTGTGTGGGTGATTTAAGTACCAACATGTAGGTACCAATGCTGAGTCTTAAATTTAATGTACACCGTTTCATCTGTAGATATCTTGCATGTTGTTACAGAAGTTATTTTGGTATATGGAATCCATATCATAGTCTGTCAGGAAAGCAGAAAGAACATGGAGGCAGGAGAGGAAAAAGAGATGTCAAATACTCATTGGAGATAATATAGTGGGAGAAAGGAAGTAACTATGAGCAAATTTACTATGTAACATAAAAAAGTTGCACAGTATACTATAAGTCTGAATTTACATTATAATCAATTTGGTACTAGTTTATGAATTACATATAAAAATGAATAATGTCTCGAACAATTTTTGATTATTAAATATAAATTTATTTTTCTGATTCTTTTTCCAAATTTAACAGCACTTCTAACAATACATTGTCGGAAATGTCCTCATTTTCAATCAGCAAATCTACTGCTTCTACACATTGAACTAATTCATAGTCCCGTGATTCATCCATGAAATCTAAGTCATCATTGTCTTCAATACATTTTTCAGCGTTGTTCTCCAGAACAATTTTGAAGGAAATATTCTGCTCTCCTTCCATTTTCTTGCTGTAATTCGCATAAAAAATAAATATATCAGTAGAGATAGGGCACTGTTGGGTTTAAGTTCAGACAGGTAGTTTTGATTTTTTAACAGTGAAGTTATCTTTGGGCAGTGTATGGTATCAGGCTGGAAGTAGAAATATAAAAAAGTGTATATCATAAAGCCTAAGTAAATTGATAATTATACAAGACAAGCCTAACTCCATCCATAACTATAACAGAGAAGCCTATCTCAATCTATAACTATTACAGAGGGATAGTATATAACTATCAGAAAATGTTTTCCAAATTAACTTAAAGTGCACAACATACTTCAGTTTTCAAAATAACATCTTACCTTTGAAAAAGAAGTTCTCAGTGAAAATTCTTTTGAAATGTACTTCAGGAAGTAGTAGTCAAAATGGCTGTGTTTCCCTCTCTTTCTTTATATATATTCATGTACATAACCAATCAAATGTCATGAAATAATAGTAGAAAATGAAAGTAACATTTTATTTGGTTGTAAATTCTAACACTTCAGATGTGTTTTTGTCAAGTAATTCACCTCAGTATATTTAGAGAGGGCTACAGGCCAAATGGCTCAATGGAATTCCACCAAATTTGGGGAAATGGTAGGGACTGGTATATAGTATGGCCTATTCTATATTTGGTGAAAGTGTCTCCGGTGGTTTTTATGTAAATTAAGTTTTAAAAATTTTTTGGAGCGCTTCCCGGTGCGCGCCCCGGTACGCGTACCGGCAGCGCTGCGGGAGTCCTCCATTTTGTGTTTGGGTAGATTTGAGACAGAAAATGGAGGACAAACAACGTTGGGAATGGGTATAAGGGGGCATCGTAGGCACTCCCTGACCCTCTAGGTTTTCTGAGGGGGTCTTAGGAGGCCCATATAGGCGAAAAAATATATATATATATTTTTTGCGGGGGGAGTGCCCGGTACGCGCACCGGGGAGCGTACCTGGGAGCGTACTTTGGTGAAAAATAGTGAAAAAAGTTAGAAAAATATAATCATTTGGAGTGATCAGAGATAGGGTAGCCCTGAAAAGGGCTTTTGGGTTCTGTGGCTGATTTAGGTACCTACAAGTAGGTACCAATGCACAGTCTTAAATTCAGGAGGAATATTCTATTCCCCTCATCTGAGAAGTGCACACCATCTCCTCTGTAGATATCCTGCATGTTGTAACGCAAGTTGTTGTTGTATATTGAACCCATTCCATAGTCTCTCATGTAAGCAGAAACAGATTTATTCACATGTTTCCGTGCTTTCTCAAATTGAGGACAAAATTGGTTGGACCAGTTACATTTCTGTCTTTGGCATATATTGGAATATACCATGGCAGTTTGTGGAAAAAGTGTCATCAATTGCCCAAAGGTGTCCTTTAAAACCATCTCCAGACCTACCCCAGTCAAAGTGCCTAGGTCATTTCCACCACAGTGCAAAATTATGAGGTCAGGGTGCAGCAGATGGTAAAAGGTTTTCACCAATGGTATCAATTGATGACATCTCAATCCTCTTTGGCCAATCCATTTTATGTGCACATTTGGTAAATCAAGGTTGTGAAAATTTCTGGTAGCTGCATACCTTTGAGCCCAGTGAATGTAGCTATGTCCAATAATCCAGACAGAGTACATGGTGAGAGGAGGTTCTGGTGCAGTCAGATGAAGTGTAGGAATGAAATGGCAGTTGGAACAGTAGGAGTGTGCAAAAAAAAATGGGGAGTTTCAGTGCTCTTGAATCACAAGCAATGATTGGTGGATTCAGATAGTTGAAAACTGAAAGTTAAGGTGCCTGGTTCTGTTGTGTGAAAGAAGTAATTTGAATGGTTAAAAAAAAGTCATTTAAAGAAAGATTGCAGTGGATAAACTGGTGTATTGAGAGGTCAAACATCCTTGCTCATTTGATTTGCAACATTGTAGAATAAACTTTTAACCCTGGGAGCTCAGTGAGGAGGGAGTTGCTATGGTAACAGGTAGAAAGGGCTGAGGGGGGGAAGGGTGTTGATTTGAAAATAGAGAGGGAAGAGTTTTGATTGGTTACCATGAGGAATATGTGTGTAGAATTAGAGGTTTTCTGTGCCATTAATGGTTGCAGTGCCTGGAGAACATACCTTTTGCTCTGCTAAAGAAATATTGGTGTGTGTATCTGACACTGGTCTGAATCTCCCAAAGCATTTGTAAAGGTGAGTTATGATTCATTTAGATAGAGAGTTCAGATTAAGAAGCACATTGATTTTCTTTGCTGATGGTTTGTGTGATGCTTTTTGAAAATGCATGGTTTCTATATTTGTAAAATAGAGGATTTGTATGTTGTGAAATAGTGATGTTTCAGTAGTGAAGTTGAATGGTTGTACATAGGATTTGCACTCTGTATCTAAAATGTTATTTTAAAAATCAATTTTAGGGTAAATGAATGGGTTTCAGTAGTGAAAATGAATGCTTGTACATACGACCTGTGTTGTGTTCCTAAAATGGTAATTGAAAAACGATTTTAGTGCAAATCAATGGGTTTGAGTAGTGAAAATGAATGCTTGTATATAGGATCTGTGCAGTGTTTCTAAAATGTTAATTGAAAAACGACTTTACTGCAAAACAATGGGTTTTAGTAGTGAAAATGAATGCTTGTAAATAGGATCTGTCCTCTGTTCATAAAATATTAAATAAAAACGATTTTAGGGCAAATTAATGGCTTTCAGGAGTGAAAATGAATGCTTGTACATAGGACCTGTGTTCTGTTCCTAAAATGGTAATTGAAAAACGATTTTAGTGCAAATCAATGGGTTTGAGTAGTGAAAATGAATGCTTGTATATAGGATCTGTGCAGTGTTTCTAAAATGTTAATTGAAAAACAATTTTAGTGCAAAACAATGGGTTTTAGTAGTGAAAATGAATTCTTGTAAATAGGATATGTCCTCTGTTCATAAAATATTAAATAAAAAACGATTTTAGGGCAAATTAATGGTTTCAGTAGTGAAAATGAATGCTTTTACATAGGATCTGTGTTCTGTTCCTAAAATGGTAATTGAAAAACGATTTTAGTGCAAATCAACGGGTTTGAGTAGTGAAAATGAATGCTTGTATATAGGATCTGTGCAGTGTTTCTAAAATGTTAATTGAAAAACGATTTTAGTGCAAAACAATGGGTTTTAGTAGTGAAAATGAATGCTTGTAAATAGGATCTGTCCTCTGTTCATAAAAAATTTAATAAAGAACAATTTTAGGGCAAATTAATGGCTTTAAGTAGTGAAAATGAATGCTTGTACATAGGACCTGTGTTCTGTTCCTAAAATGGTAACTGAAAAACGATTTTAGTGCAAATCCAAGGCTTTAACATTTTTAAGAAGGAATAAATAGTGTGTGCATAATTATATAAAAATATTTGAATCTTTTACAAACATGTTACCTGTTTTACATCAGATTGGGAAGCAGACTGAGTTTCTTTGCTGTTGGTTTGTTTAATTTTTTGGGTAATGCTTGGTAGGAATGTTTGCAAGAGATAGGAAATGTATTTTGTAAAATAGTGAGTTTTCAGTACTGAAATGGAACGCTTGTACTCCAGCAATGCATCCTTTCACATGGGGAAAGCTCCATGTGAAAGTGTTTGCCTCAGTCTTATGTCTGCTGTGAGGCAGGCGCAAGATTTTGACGTAACAGTGTCTTAAAAGTGATGCAGTGAAATCTCATATATTTCACTGCGTCACTATTACGAGGCTTTCTGCGGAGAAATGACCCCTCTGTGTACATTACACCAGACAGAGGTATAATGTGGCGCAGAGGTTTAAAAAGTGACGCATCTACCTACATGCGTCACTTTTTAAATATGGCGCAACAAGACACATGTTTTATGCCGCCGATATGTCACAAAAAAGTGACGCATCAGCAGTGCAAAACTGACGCACGGCCTCATAAATGAGGTTCATCTTTTTTTGCACACTACTCCAGTTTAGTCTTGTCCACTGCACTCTTGGACACAAGCCTCACCTTTTGTGCTCCCCTGGACAGGCTTCATCTCATCTGCACTCCTGCTTAGGTGTCAGAATCCTTTGCCTCAGTCTTATGCCTGCTGTGAGGCAGGTGCAAGATTTTGAAGTAACAGTGTCCTAAAAGTGATGCAGTGAAATCTCATAGATTTCACTGCGTCAGTATTACGAGGCTTTTTGCGGAGAAATGACCCCTCTTTGTACATTACACCTGACAGAGGTATAATGTGGCGTAGAGGTTTAAAAAATGACACATCTACCTACATGCGTCACTTTTTAAATATGGCGCAACAAGGCACATGTTTTATGCGCCAATGCGTCACAAAAACGGACGCATCAATAGCGCAAAACTGACGCAGGGCTTTTAAATGAGGCTCATCTTTTTTTTGCACACTACTCCAGTTTAGTCCTGTCCACTGCACTCTTGGACACAAGCCTCATCTTTTGTGCTCCCCTGGACAGGCTTCATCTCATCTGCACTCCTGCTTAGGTGTCAGAATCCTTTCACATGGGGAAAGCCCCATGTGAAAGCGTTTGCCTCAGTCTTATGCCTGCTGAGAGGCAGGTGCAAGATTTTGATGTAACAGTGTCCTAAAAGTGACGCAGTGAAATCTCATAGATTTCACTGTGTCACTATTACGAGGCTTTTTGCGGAGAAATGACCCCTCTGTGTACATTACACCTGAAAGAGGTATAGTGTGGCGCAGAGGTTTAAAAAGTGACGCATCTACCTACATGCGTCACTTTTTAAATATGGCGCAACAAGGCACATGTTTTATGCCGCCGATGCATCACAAAAAGTGACGCATCAGTAGCGCACAACTGACGCAGGGCTTTATAAATGAGGCTCATCTTTTTTTTGCACACTACTCCAGTTTAGTCCTGTCCACTGCACTCTTGGACACAAGCCTCACCTTTTGTGCTCCCCTGGACAGGCTTCATCACATCTGCACTCCTGCTTAGGCCTCATAATCTTTTTTAGAATAACATTTGAAAAACAGAGAAAAGGTAATATGTATAAGCTTTTCATTGCACTACTGAACCATTTTTGGGGCAAAATAATGTCTTTTACATTTTTCAGAAATAATAAATAGTGTGTGCATGATTACATAAAATTTTTTGAACTTTTCACAATCATGTCACCTGTGTTACCTCAGATTAGGAAGTAGATTGTACAGATGAGGTGAGGCATGTCCAGAGGGACAGAAGAGGTGAGGCCTGTGTTCAAGACTGTAGTGGGAGAGAGGCTTTTCTTGGAGAGCATAAGTGGTGAGACCTGTGTCTAAGAGTGCAGTTGACTAGGCTTCATGAAGCCTATCCCCCACTGCACTCTTAGACACAGGTCTCAAGTTCTTTGCACCCGTGGACAGATCTCTCTTCTACTACACTCTTCAATAGAGGCCATACTTCTTGTGCACCCCTAGACAATCCTTACCTCATCTGGAACCCTGAATAGACTTCAACTAATTGGCATGCTTAGACAGGCCTCAGCTTATTTACACCCTTGGACATGCGTTACCTCATATGCACCTACTTACTATCAATTATACTCAATACATTGAGGCCTGTTCAGAGGACAGAGATGAGGTAAGGCTTGTCCAGGGTAAGAGGAGGTTAGTACTCTCCATTGTAGTCATGGACACTGATTGCTTGTACATAGGACATGCACTGTGTGTCTAAAATGTTATTTAAAAAACGATTTTGGTGAAAAAAATGACTTTTAGTTTTTTGAGAAGGAATAAATAGTGTCTGCATGATTAAATACATATATTTCATCTTTTCACAATAATGTCACGTGTGTTACCTTAGATTAGGAAGTAGATTGTGTAAATGAGATGAGGCATGTCCAGAGGGACAGACGAGGTGAGGCCTGAGTTCAAGACTGTAGTGGGAGAGAGGCCTTTCCTGGAGAACATAGGTGGTGAAGCCTGTGTGTAAGAGTGCAGTGGACTAGACTTCATGAAGCTTATCTCCTACTGCACTCTTAGACACAGGTCTCACTTTCTTTGTACCTGTGGACATACCTCTCTTCCACTACACTCTTCAATACAGGTCTCACCTCTTCTGCACCCTTGGAGAATCCTCACTTGATCTGTAACCCTGAATAGACCATTTGCTTTTTGTCATTGCTTTGTTGTTTGATAATAGTGGTCTATAATGTGCTATTTTTTTTAACACAGATTGAAATCAAGATTTCAAGAGTAAGGAAAGATGCCCTCAAGGCAAAGAAGAAGGAAGAATGAAATACGGTTCCAAACAAAAACAGCAACGGAATTACAGCATTCTTCAACAACAAATACTTCAAAAAACAGGAACAAAGCTCCTGGTAAGACAACTAAGTCTTTCTTACGGAACATATGTAGATCAAGTAAAAATGTTGGACAGCATGTAGAAAAAGAGAATGAGAGAGTAAATTTGAAAAGGAAGGAGAGAACCTCAAAGAATCCTACAACTGGAGCAGGAGAGAATAATATCTATAGGAATAGAAGGCAGAATCAGTTTAGAGACATTCGTAAACGAATGTTTCGCAATAGGGTGGTTTTAAATTTGTTAAAAAACATTAGGAAAGGTAAACAGAGAGCTGCTTTTTATAAGAAAAAGAAAAGTGTAGAGAAGATTGTTGATCAGGATTTTGAAGTTAAGAAAAAATTATTTATTTTAACAATCAATAGAATTAGGACACTTAACAAGACAATTGATGTTTTCAAATCAAACAGTCGATGGAAAATAGTAATTAATCGGACTAATTTTTGTAAAGTTTTTTCAGGAGAATGGATGCACAGTTCAAGTTGTGAGCCATTTTTTAATGAGGAGAGTTTCTTCCAGGAGAATGATTTAGTGCATGCAGTTGACACCAGTGGTCGAGCGTATGAAGTGAAAGACGGTTGTCCGATTGAAAAAGAGAAACTTGTGCCTAGAGAAC
The DNA here is from genome assembly GCF_964261635.1 of Lissotriton helveticus. Lineage (NCBI taxonomy): Eukaryota > Metazoa > Chordata > Amphibia > Caudata > Salamandridae > Lissotriton > Lissotriton helveticus. The sequence continues at coordinate 870,883,702 of NC_136061.1, read as the reverse complement.
CAGAAGAGGTGTTAACTGATGAAGTTTTAGGGAGATGTACTAAGGGTCCAGTGTACACTTGGAAGTGTAGTCGTATTTGCAGTGTGCGACAGGAATCAATTGATTTGTTTTGTAATTTCTTACGAACATATAGTAAGAAAAGTCTAAAGCAGAAAGTGAAGTTGTTGCAAGACTTAGATCCTTGCAGAGTGAGAGAAAACACAGGTTTGCAAGGGCATTCACGGGCTTGTCTTTCTAGAAAAGTTTGTCAGATTGTTTTTCATCATTTTAGGATGTTAGCAGTGCATCATACCAAAATGAGAAAATTAGTGAGAATGTTGTATTATGCAAAAAGTCCAGCACTTAAGCTTAAACAATTAAACAGTGCTCTTTTGCATGGAACTGAATTAAATGTGAAGAAGATTTGTGAAGAAATTGAGATTTGTTATTTTGGTGAAAAAGAGGACAGTGTAGAAATTGACACAGCAATTCAAGGTAATGTGGAAGAGAATGTACAGATTTGAAGTACAGAAAAGTTTGAGCAGGAAATTACCAGGTTTAAGGTGAAATCAAGTGAAAGACCGAATTTTACTTGTGTGTGTTGTCGACGAAGTTATTATAAACATCAAACTAGATTAGTTGATTTATACGTAAAAAGTGAAAAGATGAATAATTATGAGTGGAAGGATTTTGCAACTTATTTGTGGGTGGAGAATTGTTTTGATTTGAGTTGTGATCAGCGTATTTGTAAATATTGTTATGATAAATTAAATCAAAACAGAATGCCTGCCAGAGCTGTTCATAATATTCTGGAGTTGGTAGACATTCCCCGTGAATTGATGGATTTAAATACATATGAGTCTATTTTGATTCAATGTGTCCATCCTTTTCAGGCAATTGTTCGCATGGAGCCTAAAATAGGGAAATTGCCTCCTACAGATTTGCAGAGAGGATTAAAGGGAAGAGTTGTTTATTTGCCCCTAGATTTAAAAAAAATATTGATACAATTGGTATAGAAAAAGTAGAAGAGGAACCTTTAGTTATTCTAGTTAATGAGGTTCCTACAAAGAGTAAGAAAATCTGGCAAGATTTAGTGGATGTTAGGAAAGTCAAAAAGGCAACGTTGAATTTAGTCAAAAACAATGAGTATTACAAATATGTATGTGTTGCAGCAGAGTAAACAGCTGCAGATGAAGACAGTGATTGTTCAGGCGGCCAAATTGAAAAAGTTAATGTGTCTAGAAGTGAAGAAATATATGAACATTATACTGTTCATCCTTTGCATTCCAAAGAAGTAATGGGGAATGCAATTGAATTGTTTCAAATGAAAGCAGCAAAAGGAAGTCCCATTAGTGTATGGGAAGAAAGTTTGGAAGCTCGTTGTTTTCCACAGCTATTTCCAACAGGTCGAGGTGGACGATATGACGATCGACCACTTCGAATTCCTGCATCTGAATATCGAACTGTAAGATTATATGCTGAAGATCCAAGGTTTCGTCAATGCATTCCCTATTTGTTTCATTTACTGTATGAAAGTGACTTGTCTGGGCTTTCTTATGCAGTAAACCATATACTGAAAAGTGTAGCACATCTGCAAAATGTTTCGGCGAGGGACTTTATGGAGAAAGTGAATCTGCAAGATAATATTTTGGAATCTCATTTAATCAATCTCATAGCATGTCAGCGTGGTACAAACGAGTATTGGTACCGTTGTCATGGGGAATTGAAATGTATGCTAAGAAACTTAGGAACTCCTACATGGTTCCTCACTCTTAGCTGTGCCGAGTATGCATGGGACGACTTACTTGAATTTCTACGCGAGGTAAATGCAAATATACAAAATATAGAATTCAAAACACCTGGAGAACTGTGTTCTTTGGATCCAGTGAATGTATGCAGATATTTCAATCATAGATTTGAAGCTATGATGTCTTTTATTACCAACAAAAAAAATCCTCCCCTTGGAGAGGTTTTGGATTTCTTTTGGAGAAAGGAGTATCAAGCGAGAGGTGCTCCTCACATACATATGTTGTTGTGGATTAAAGATGCACCCAAATTTGGAACAGATTCGGATGAGACAGTGATGAGCTTCATTGAAGAGTATTCAACATGTGCTGTTCCGAAAACTACCGAAGAAAACAGTTTAAGGCAACAAGTTTTACGCTTTCAATCCCATCGTTGTGGAAAGTATTGTCGTCGAAAATTCAGAAACAAGGACAAGTTCTACACAAAATGTCGTTTCAGCTTTCCACGACCAGTGATTTCTAAAGGAAGAGTAAATAATTTGATGTCTTCTCTGCGACATACTGTGACGAGGAAGTCACCAAAAAATACATACAATTTAAAAAGAAACGAAGAGTCCAAGTACATCAACGACTACAACCCAGTGATTTTGTCCATGTGGAATGCTAACATGGATATTCAATTCGTTGCTGACAACTCTATTGCTGTGGCTCGATATGTGACGTCTTACATCACAAAAAAAGAAAAGACAGAACTGAAGGAAATGTGGGAGGACATTTCACATGAAAAGAGTCTAAGCAAGAAATGATACAATTACAGTCTGAAGATGTTGTCGTATCGAGAAATTGGAGCATATGAATGTTCTGATCGATTGTCATCAGCAAGTCTCTATGCCAAATCTAGAACCATCATTTGGGTGAGTCTAGGTCTTGCTGCAACACAAAATCGAGTTTTGAAATCTGTACAAGAGATAGAGTATTTGGCGGAGAAAGAACCAGAAAGTACAGCTATTTTGAAGACAAACATGTTGGATACATACTATCCAAATAGAAGTCCTCACCTTGAGAACGCTTGTCTCTATGAAGTTCTTCAAAGCTATATTGCCTTAAGAGGAACATCAGAGAAGATATTAATAATGGAATATATGCTGTCATTGGATGTGAAGGATGTCTAGTGAAACAGAAAAAAGGCCAGTTGATTAATCATCGAAAATTGAGTTGTGAAAATCCAGACAAAAGGGAATTTTACTATTTAGCTCTTTTGCAACTCTTTAAGCCATGGCATACAGAAGAGGAACTACTTGGAGATTTCCTCTGTTACGAAGATTCTTTTAATGCAACCAAGGATACCATAGAATGTCCTGTTTTTCCAAATTATCTGCAAATGTTGAACGAAGAAATAGAGCAAGAAGCCACAATTGGTGCAGAGATTGCTAGAGACAGTTCTCAAGACAGTCAGAGTTCTGCTTCATTGAGTCAGGATCCACTTGGAGGACCAATTATTCAAAATGAAGCTGCCACTGCCATGGATGAGGTGGAAAGAGCTATGGAACAAGCTCAAGATGATGTAGTTAACTTAGAAGATTTGGTGAAACAACTAATCCTTGAGCAGAAACAGATATATGACGAAGTCACAGATCAGATTGAACATGGATTCACTCATGAGAAAAAAGAGTGCCCATGTACATCATTTAAACCAGTCCAACTGTACGTAAGTGGAGAAGCGGGAACTGGAAAAAGTTTTCTGATTAAAGCAATTGCAACTTATCTGAAGAAAAGGACTGAATCATCGCTATCTTGTGTTGTTACTGCTCCAACTGGGCTGGCAGCACATAACATTGAAGGGATTACTTTACATCGTTTACTGATGCTGCCAGTGGAGCATGATAACAAATTGCAATATCACAAGCTATCTGGAGATGCGTGTTCCGAAGTTTCGAGAGTCCTGAAGAAAATGAAACTTCTTATCATTGATGAAGTAAGCATGGTGTCAAATATAATGCTTGCTTTTGTGCATTTGAGAATGCAAGAAATTCTTAGAACAGACTATGATGTCTTATTTGGAGAAAACATATTATTGTTTTTGGAGATCTACTGCAGTTGACTCCAGTGAAAGGACAACCTGTGTTCAAAATGCTCACGCATGAAGATACCAGGAAGTGCCTAGGAAGCATTGGAAACGTTAATATATGGTTAAACTTCAAATATGCAGAACTGCTTCAAAATATGCGGCAGGCAAAGGATGAAGATTATAAAAATATTCTACAAGATGTAAGAATCGGAAAAGTAAGTCAGCAAGGGAAAGAAGCTTTACATGGACGATTAATTTCAAATTTGTACCCAAATGAAAACATTCTTCCAGAGAATATTTTTAAGAAAATTAACGAGAAGAAATCTGGCATATGTTTGATGCCAACTCTGAAAGAATGTTCCATGTTCAACAACAAAATGTTAAAGTTAGAAAATGAAGAGATAGTGAAACTGGAAGCTATAGATAACATTGAACATATGGGAGCAACAATTATTTTGTCTGAAAATTTGAAATCAAAATTAGATTCATTAAAGAAGACTATATCTAAAACTGCTGGTTTTGTAAAGACTATGAATGTGTGTTTAAATTGTCTTATCATTTTGAGAAGGAATTTAAATGTTGAAAGAGGTCTGGTAAATGGAGCAATGGGTCATGTTGTTGGTTTTGTGAATTACAAAAATAGAGATGGAATTGAAATTTTAAAAATTAAGTTTGATGGCATTGAGGGAATAGAACAAATTTGTCGTTGTTCAGCTCGATTTTTGCTTGTGAAAGACTTATATGTTTGCTGAAAACAGTTTCCTATTTGTTTGGCATATGCGGTGACAATTCATAAATCTCAAGGTTTAAGTGTAGATAGCGCTTTGGTGAACATTGGAAGTTCTGTGTTTAAAGAGGGTATGGCATATGTGGCATTATCACGAGTCAGAACTTTGGGGTCGATTAGGATGGCGGACGGAAATGGGTAATGTCCGCCATGGTCGGGTAAATTTTACTCCCGGCTGCGCCGCGGATATTCCGCGGTTTCGATTAGGATATTCATGTCACCAAACTCCGACCGCGGCGGACGGATCATAACAAACACCGTCCGCGGTGGACGGAACACATCTAACTCCGTCCGCGGCGGATGGAGCCTAATGAACAGCCGCAGACGGGAATGACCGCGGAAAAAGACACATTTACCGCCATACCTGTGAATACTCCGTGTCCGCAATTAGGATAAATCCGCCTGTACCACGGAACGCACAGCCATCCACGTCCGTGGCAGAAAGAATGCAACGATAAACAGTGCATCACTGCGGAAGACCAACACGCACAACATCCCTAACGTCAAACAAATGTCAGAAAGTGTACCGCAAGTACAAAGCAAACATACGAACATTGACAACGCCCCCCCGATACACCAACACCAAGCACAAGCCACCATGACACGCCCCAAAGTACCCAATAATGCACACTAGTCAACACGCCCACCTACCACCTGAGTGCCAACAACCATTGAGACACGACTATAAAATGACACCCACACACTACCACAATCCTTTGCATCACAGCATTGCTGCTAGCAAGAGGCCCTAATCGATATACAGCTTACTCAAATAGAAGACACACAACCACCACCATACCACACCCACCACACAAACACCCACCACACCATTCCTACACATCACACACCACACACCTGCACCCCCCAACTCACTCAACCCACACACTGAGCACCACACACCATGGCACCCAAAAAAAAAAACTACATTCACGGAGACAGAGTTGAAGGTAATGGTAGATGAAATCATCCGTGTTGAGCCCCACATCTTCGGGGCCCAAGTCCAGCAGACGTCCGTGGCGCAAAAGAACCACATGTGGGACAGGATCGTCAGTCGGGTGAATGCGTCAGGGACCGTGCGAGGACGAAGCATGAAATCCAGAGGCGGTGGCATGACCTGAAGACCCGGGTGAAAGGCATCCGCGCCAAAAACTATGCAAGAGCCAATCATACTGGCGGCGGAACACCCCCGGAGCCCATACACTACACCGATTGGGAGGAGAAGGTGCTGGTGATACTTCACCCAGAGAGCCTAGATGGACTTGATGAAGGAGAAGAGGCTGGTAAGTACAAACCAAGCACCACGATCAGTACGACATGGTCAGGCACACACAACTGAGAAGACACATCTCCTACGCCCCAACCCATGCACGTCGGACACCTACTCACCAACATGTACATGGCTACCAACAAGCCCCCATGTGCACGGGGAGGGTGGTGGTGGTGGGTGGAGGGTGGTGGGGGTAGGGTGTGTGGGGTGTGTGAGAGGTCCAAACTACAACTCCCAACAGGCCCCCATGTTCACGGGGAGGGTGGTGGTGGTGGGTGGAGGGTGGTGGGGGGTAGGGTGTGTGGGGTGTGTGAGAGGTCCAAACTACAACTCCCAACAGGCCCCCATGTTCAAGGGGAGGGTGGTGGTGGTGGGTGGAGGGTGGTGGGGGGTAGGGTGTGTGGGGTGTGTGAGAGGTCCAAACTACAACTCCCAACAGGCCCCCATGTTCACGGGGAGGGTGGTGGTGGTGGGTGGAGGGTGGTGGGGGTAGGGTGTGTGGGGTGTGTGGGGTGTGTGAGAGGTCCAAACTACAACTCCCAACAGGCCCCCATGTTCACGGGGAGGGTGGTGGTGGTGGGTGGAGGGTGGTGGGGGGTAGGGTGTGTGGGGTGTGTGAGAGGTCCAAACTACAACTCCCAACAGGCCCCCATGTTCACGGGGAGGGTGGTGGTGGTGGGTGGAGGGTGGTGGGGGGGTAGGGTGTGTGGGGTGTGTGAGAGGTCCAAACTACAACTCCCAACAGGCCCCCATGTTCACGGGGAGGGTGGTGGTGGTGGGTGGAGGGTGGTGGGGGGTAGGGTGTGTGGGGTGTGTGAGAGGTCCAAACTACAACTCCCAACAGGCCCCCATGTTCACGGGGAGGGTGGTGGTGGTGGAGGGTGGGGTGTGTGGGGTGTGTGCGACAGGACACAGAAATGTGTACAAATCTATATGAACATGTAATGTCCACATTACTGACCAGCTCTATCTTGTCCCTCAGGTGATCGTGAACTGACTGGGGAAACCAGCACCCGGCCGCAAGCCTAGCCTCCCACACATACCGGACTCTCTGGTGACGATGACACAGGCAGCTCCGGTGCGGAGGATGGAGCGGGTCCAAGCAGACACCCGGGCCCGACAACCGCCGCATGTGTGACTCCAGCGACACCTGCCTCTGTGATCTGCAGAGGTCCCACCACCACCACCACCACCACCACCACCACCAGTACCACGACTCCTGCCTGTGCCACCCAGCCTAACCCAGCGCACGACGCAGGTCCATCGGCCTCACACCCAAGCAGGGTGAGTGGGCCACAAAGGAGAGAGGCGACAGGACATCAGGCAATCAGGCGACCCACACTCCGCCGTACAGAGGAAGGACAGCTACCCCATCCTGTGTCTGAGTCCCTACAAGCCCTAGCCAGGTGCCAGGCATCATATGACCGTTCCCAGGAACATGCAGATCGTGCACACCAGGACTCAGTGGACAACACGAACATGTTGCCCGAAATCTCGGGGTACCTTGGCCAGAGAGTGCACATCATGGGCCAGCAGACAACAATGTGGAGGGAATGGATTGGCCGGAACAACCCCCCCTCCACCAATTGTCGTTGCGCCACCGCCACCTCCACCTCCACCTCCACCGCCACCGTCACCTCCGCCTCCACCGCCGCCGCCACCACCACCACCACCTGTGCCTCTGGCGACGGATGTGGCCCATGACCAACCTGCACCCCCAGCTGACTCTGTTCCACCTCAGAGACGGAGGGGCCGCCCGAGGCTGGAAGTGGGTGAGAGCAGTGTTGGAGTGCAATCCACACGCTCCAAGAGGGGCCGCCAATGACTTTGTCACTGCCTGTGTCAGACATTCACCTTGCAAAGTATCCTGTCCCACAGAGACAATCATTGCCACTGGTCTGCTGGACTAGCCTGACACCCCTCAATGTGGTGTCAGCATGGACATTTCATCTGCCATTACCTTCAACTCCAACTCCCTCCCCCCCACTTACTTGTAAATAATCACCAGCACAAATGCACAACCTGTAAATAAATTTCACTTACACACTCAATGATGTTTTGCCTCCATGTTTATTCACATGATTGCCTTCAGAAACAGACGTAAACAGGTTCAGGGATCCTAGTCGTACATGATCATGGCGCTGCGGGAGTGACCTAGGGAAAATCAGAGACAGCAAACACACGTCAGGAAACACATTCACACACATCACAACACACTGCACAGCAACATTACACAAACTACACTCATCACAAAAGCATGGGATGAGAGGACACACATCATGGAGACTTGTATGTCCAAAGAAATGAAGACACACATATGCAACCATCACAAACAAGAACACACAGCTGATGCACCCCTCATCCACACAACACCAGCAAACATACATAAGGCATTGTCAACTGGCACAAGAGGTAGTTACTCACATTCAAGGGAAGTAGCGATCAATGAGCTGGCGCCTCTGGTCCACACCTTCCTCCTCACCACTATCCTCATCAGTCGACATGGGTGGGATGGGAGGCCGAGGAACTTCTTCGTCTTCAGGGTCCAAGAGCAGTTCATTGTCATTGCGCACGGCCAGGTTGTGGCGCATGCAGCAGGCAATCACGATCCTGCATACTTTTCCTGGTGAGTAAGGCAGGGCCCCTCCGGTCTTATCCAGGCACCGAAACCTAGATTTTAGCAGTCCAAAGGTACGTTCAATCACTCTCCGTGTCCTTCCATGTGCATCATTGTAGCGCATTTCACCCGCTGTAGTAGGATTACGTATGGGACTGAGGAGCCAGGGCCGGTTTGGGTACGCCGAGTCGCCTATGTAGGGGGATGACAGACACAAACATCACAACAAGATATGGTGGGTACCCCATGCCACACAGAGATCACAAGAGTCCCCACTGCACACTCACCAACAAGCCACGCTTGACCGGGTCGCAGATTTGCCATCAGTTGGGGGACAATGCTGCTCCGCATGATGTGGGCGTCATGTGCGGAGCCAGGAAATCTTGCACACACATGGGAGATGATGTTGTTTGCCAGGCACACCACCTGCACGTTCAGCGAATGGAAGTGTTTGCGATTCCTAAAAACCTGCTCACGTGCCCGTGGTGGAATGATAGCGATATGTGTGCCATCAATTGAACCCACAACGTGTGGTATGTGGCCCAGTGCATAGAAGTCTGCTTTGACTGCTGGCAACTCTTCCGGCCGTGGAAAATGGATGTAGTCTTTCTTGTACAGCATCATAGCTGTTAAAACATCCCGAAGTACCGTGCTGAACATGGCCTGTGACATCCCCCCGGCATGTCCAACTGTGTACTGAAAGGTGCCAGTAGCAAAGAAATGTAGTGCCGCCATAACCTTTGCAGTGGGTGTAATAGAACCAGGATATGTCCTACGTGGCTGCAGATGAGGAGACAATTGGGCAACAAGCTCCATCAACCGACGTCGATCCAGCCAGAATTTCCTAATCACCTCCTCGTCAACCATATCCTCCAGCACAGTGTATGGCCGATGCACATTTGGAGCCCTCCTGTGTGGGAGAGAAATGTAACTTGAGTCAACTTACAAACGACGCATACGTGTGCAACTCCATCACATGTAAGCCAACATTAGCAACAAAATAATTTTCGAGGGAGAATGGTCATATGTGTGACATCTCTGATAGACTATACAATACGGAGTGGGCCGTTAACAAAGTGCAGCCACTTGCAACAGGAAGTGTGTCAACACGTACAACGCAACGTAGTCACATATGAACCTTACTGACAATACGTGTGTCTTTACCCTAATGTTTAGTAGCCACATCACAGACACACATGCAAGTGCATGCACACAAACGATAATGATACACACACACCATGTCATCATGCCCCAATGCCAACAGCAATAATGTTGTGCATACGGTAATTACATGCATGGTGACACAACGTTCAAAACACATACACTGAATGCATGTGTACCACCACCATTGTAGTCACCTCGCCAGAACCACACACTGACAACAGATTCATAATTTGGCCATACAGCCGTGATGTACTGTGTAGTTGTGAAGATGTAATAACATCTGTAGGGTCACACCCGACGTCGACACGTCCAAATGCACATCTGTTGCCCATTGTGTGCCCACCGATGGGCATAGTATGGACACACATGCAATAGTGTATGACATATGAACTTTCCCTATCACGCTCACAACCCTCATGACGCAACTGCAGACAACACATCACGGTGCAGCGTCTGACAAGATAACATAATTGGCACCGCCGTGGCGGTGCACAGCTTCCGCTACTTCCCAATGGCCATACGCGGCCAGCGTCCCTCTTCCCATTGGCTGCATGTGCACGGACCGTCACGGGCACACATCGGCAACCGCACGTGCAAGCTTCAGGCACGGATGCTTCAGTTGCAACAATGTTCTATCACTGGCGCCACCATGGCGGTGCACGTACTCAGCGGGGGAGGTGCAGGCCTATACACCCTTCAGATGTACTCAATGGACATGCCAGTTCATGTCCCCTCTTACAGTCACATTGCATCATCCTCCATCATCGGGCCTAGGACGGCCGTGCCGGCCATGGCCACAACCGCCGTGCAAGGCCATGTCCACAACCGCCGTGCCAGGCCATGTCCACAACCGCCGTGCCAGGCCATGTACACAACCGCCGTACAAGGCCATGTCCACAACCGCCGTGCAAGGCCATGTCCACAACCGCCGTGCAAGGCCATGTCCACAACCGCCGTGCAAGGCCATGTACACAACCGCCGTGCCAGGCCATGTCCACAACCGCCGTGCAAGGCCATGTCCACAACCGCCGTGCCAGGCCATGTACACAACCGCCGTGCAAGGCCATGTCCACAACCGACGTGCAAGGCTATGTCCACAACCGCGGTGCCAAGCCATGTACACACCCGCCGTGCAAGGCCATGTCCACAACCGCGGTGCCAGGCCATGTACACACCCGCCGTGCAAGGCCATGTACACAACCGCCGTCCTAGGCCCGGCCTTGCACGGCGGTTGTGTACATGGCCTTGCACGGCGGTTGTGTACATGGCCTGGCACGGCGGTTGTGTACATGGCCTTGCACGGCGGTTGTGTACATGGCCTGGCACGGCGGTTGTGGACATGGCCGGCACGGCCGTCCTAGGCCCGATGATGGAGGATGATGCAATGTGACTGTAAGAGGGGACATGAACTGGCATGTCCATTGAGTACATCTAAAGGGTGTATAGGCCTGCACCTCCCCCGCTGAGTACGTGCACCGCCATGGTGGCGCCAGTGATAGAACATTGTTGCAACTGAAGCATCCGTGCCTGAAGCTTGCACGTGCGGTTGCCGATGTGTGCCCGTGACGGTCCGTCCACATGCAGCCAATGGGAAGAGGGCCGCTAACCGCATATGCCCAATCGAAAGTAGCGGAAGCAGTGCACCGCAACAACAGAGCCAGTCATTGGCCCATTTCACGAACACGCATCCAGGGCTGACCAATTGCTGGCGACGTATGCCACTGACACGTGCTGAGGGCCCTATATATGTGTGTTGCCCAAAAGCACACATCCTACCCTGGGGACCAGTGCTGCCTGTTCACCTCGACCTGCTGCTGCTGCTGAGCTGACCACCGACTGCTGCCTGTGACCATCACCTCAACCTGCTGCTGCTGCTGAGCTGACCACCGACTGCTGCCTGTGACCATCACCTCGACCTGCTGCTGCTGCTGAGCTGACCACCGACTGCTGCTCTAGTGCCATACTCCGTGATCTTGACATGTCGAGAGTCAAAGAGATCCGGTCTCGTCCCTTCACCGCCGCGGAGCTTGATGTCCTCGTGGACGGTGTGCTCCGCTACTATGGACGCCTCTATGGCGCACCCGGACAGGTGGTAAGTGCAGTGTGGGACATGTTGGTGTGCATGAGGGGGCCAAATAATCCTGCCTACTGCAATCTTAGCTGTGTAGTGTGGGCTCGACATATGTTCCGGATTGTGCATGGCTGATGACAGATACGTGTTGCCCCTATGTGTGTGACAGGCCAACTGTCCACTGACTTACACCCTTTTGTCTCCCATCATGGTAGGTCAAGCTGCACCTTCGCAAGGACGTGTGGAGGAGCATTGCACGTGAAGTACGGGCATTGGGGGTGTGCAACAGACGACATACACACTGCCACAAACGCTGGGACGACATTTCCAGGCTGAGCAAGAATGTAGCGGAAGTGACACTGGGGATGATTCCAAGGACGGCCCGTCTGGCCCGACGCTCCATGACCCCTCTCATGCACCGTATCATTGCAGTGACGCATCCTGACCTGTCCGAACGTCTGAGTGTCGATCAACAGCAAACTAGCGGTGAGCATACTGTCTGTGTAGGAAACATGTGAGTGCAATGCATGTATTGGTGCACAGACACAGTATTGAGTTCCGTGTTGCGTATGTATCTCTGTGATGCCATGTTGGTCCCATTGGGTGGGTGTCATTTGACATCCAGGTCCGCCATGTTGACACGCCACTTGCTTAGTAGTTGAGTGTTGAAGCACATCCCCTAGTGGTCCATGGCCCCATGGCAGGAAATGTGTGCAGATGTACGTGCTCCTGCCCTGTCCGCATGCTGTACATGTGTCACGGCCACCAACGCTTATGTAATGTGAGGATGACTGGTAGAGGTGGGCCGTGTGCAGGATGGGTGCTACAAGAACTTTGTCAGCTATGGAATTTGGGAATCCCTGTCCTTCTGTACGTGAGTGTGCCCATGACTTACACCTCTTTTATGTGCATTTCAGCTATGACAGAGGACACTCGGCCACAGACGGAGGAGATTAGTCGAGGAAATGAGTCCGGGTCAGACTTCGCACACACGCAGACTGACACAGAGGAGGGCAGCGCCGGAGAGGGGGACAGGACCATCCCTGAGGACTCGCATGTGGAGACACCATCGTCCTCATCTTCGGAAAATCTTGGTGAGCCTGCACTGTTGTCACAGACTGGGAGTGGGCAATCATCACCTTCTGTCGGAACACAGCACACAGGGCCCACACTTTCGCCAACTGCACCATGTACTGTTCGTGCCCACAGGAGTAGGGGGAGCAGAGTGGCGTTCGGTGCAGGCACCGCTGCCCCTGCCACGGTGAGCCAAAATGCACTGTGTGCTGAGGCCGTTGATCTGCTGCGACAGCTGTGTGTGGGGCAGACCAATATGACAAATGCTTTCCATGACCATGATAGGAAGTTGGGGCAGGTGGTGGCATTCATGGAAGGGATGCATGGCGATCTTGCTGGTCTACACAGGACAGTGCAGTCATTGGCAAGCAGTGTGTCATCTGCAATAGTACAGTCGCATGGACAGGGTGCTACTTCTGTTTCCCCATCTACACCACTGGATGTCTCAGGGGGTAGTGATTATTCTGAGCAGGACTCAAATACAGGTTATTGCACTAGAAGCAGCGTCAGACAGCACGTCAGGGCACGCAGGGCACAGACCCCATCCCCTAGGTCAGCAAAATCTGTTCACGACGACAACGTCAGATACACTGGAGTACACACACAGGATCCACAAGTGTTGTTGGGGGACATGCCTCAGGAGCTGCACAGGCATTCAACACAAAAGGTACTCCCAAGGCAAGGGATACACACAAGTCCATGGACAGTCCCTTGGACAAGGCCACTCAAAAGACAAAGGCACCTCCTAAGAGCAGGGAGACTCCCAAGGGCAGGCCCACAACAGAGGAAAGGGACCCTCCCAAGGACACGGACAAGGACAGTCAAAATACAAAGGCACCTCCTAAGAGCAGGGAGACTCCCAAGGGCAGGCGCACAACAGAGGAAAGGCACCCTCCCAAGGACAAGGACAGTCAAAAGACAAAGGCACCTCCTAAGAGCAGGGAGACTCCCAAGGGCAGGCCCACAACAGAGGAAAGGGACCCTCCCATGGACACGGACAAGGACAGTCAAAAGACAAAGGCACCTCCTAAGAGCAGGGAGACTCCCAAGGGCAGGCCCACAACAGAGGAAAGGGACCCTCACAAGGACAAGGACAGTCAAAAGACAAAGGCACCTCCTAAGAGCAGGGTGACTCCCAAGGGCAGGCCCACAACAGAGGTAAGGGACCCTCCCAAGGACAAGGACAGTCAAAAGACAAAGGCACCTCCTAAGAGCATGGAGACTCCCAAGGGCAGGCCCACAACAGAGGAAAGGGACCCTCCCAAGGACAGGGACAGTCAAAAGACAAAGGCACCTCCTAAGAGCAGGGAGACTCCCATGGACAGGCACACAACAGAGCAAGGTCCATCTCCCAAGGCCAGGGACACACACAGAGAGCAGGTGTCTACTGGAGACAGGTACACCACAGACGACAAGTCTGCTGGCAGGAACAGGGCGCCGACCAGAGCACAGGCAAAATCCAGAGACAACACTCCACCTAAGGATAAGGCACATCCTACGGACAAGGCTTCTACCATGGACAATGGCGCAATCAAGGACAGGCATACTTCACCCCTGGCTGCACTGAGGCTGATGTTTTCGACTGAACGCCACACAGATGTCTCCGCGGCGGTGTCCACCCATACCTCCACTCCCATCCAGCCCAGTCAGAAGCAGAGGAGGGAGTCCCCTGTTGTTGCATCCCCCATTACACATGAATCTGAGTCCAGACGGCAGACACACAGCAAACGACAAGCAGGCTCCAGCACATCCCCAGAAACCCGATCCCCGGCTGCAGATGCTCCACCTATGGTGGGTGATTTTTGTTTAGAGTCACCACCACATGCCAGTCCTGTCCTGTCCAGGGTGCACTCACACATCCCTAAGAAACGCAGACACACACCATTGACACCTGCCCACCCCGATGTCGCTCAAGGTCAGCTATCCCCAGCTCCCAGGGCCACCCTGCCTCCTGGCCCATACAGCCCTGTGGCTCATCATTTCAGTGGTCCCAGTGGCACAGGTGCAGTTGACTCTCATGTATCAGATAGTGGCACTGTGTCTGTTGTTTGCTGTCATGCATCATGTTGTGGCACAGTCTCAGTTGTGCCCTCTCCTGTTGCAGGTCCTGGCAGTGTATCTGGGTCTATGGCTCACGTGTCAGTGAGTAGATATGTGGCTGTGTTGCACACTCCTGTTTCTGGTGCTGGCAGTCTGTCTGGGTCAGTGGCTCAAGTGTCAGTGACTACATCTGTGGCTGTGTCTCACATTCCTGTTGCTGGTGCTGGCAGTGTGTCTGGGTCTGTGGCCCATGTGTCTGTCACTCGGGCTGTGGCTGTGTCTCACACTCCTGTTGCTGGTGCTGGCAGTGTGTCTGGGTCCGTGGCCCATGTGTCTGTCACTCGGGCTGTGGCTGTGTCTCACATTCCTGTTGCTGGTGCTGGCAGTGTGTCTGGGTCTGTGGCCCATGTGTGTGTCACTCGGGCTGTGGCTGTGTCTCACACTCCTGTTGCTGGTGCTGGCAGTGTGTAAGAGGCAGGTAGTTCACGCAGTCCACCTGATTCTGTGGTGTGAGGTGCTGATCACTTCACTCACATGTTATTTCACACGGTGTGTCCATTGTCCATTGAGAACTGTGTTGCAATCTTGTGGTCCCTGGGACGGGTTGGTTGGGACACGTACTTGTGCTGCCTCTGATGTCGCTGCTCTGTACTCCACAATGCCCTGTTGATGTTCTGATACTGCATTCTGCACTCTCACGTGCTGCCTCTGATGTAGCTGCTCTGTACTCCACAATGCCCTGTTGATGTTCTGATACTGCATTCTGCACTCTCACGTGCTGCCTCTGATGTAGCTGCTCTGTACTCCACAATGCCCTGTTGATGTTCTGATACTGCATTCTGCACTCTCACATGCTGCCTCTGATGTAGCTGCTCTGTACTCCACAATGCCCTGTTGATGTTCTGATACTGCATTCTGCACTCTGATGTGCTGCCTCTGATGGACATGTTCAGTGCTATGGACTGTTGATGCACTTGGCCCCTCTCACGTGCTGCCTCTGATGGACATGTTCAGTGCTATGGACTGTTGATGCACTTGGCCCCTCTCACGTGCTGCCTCTGATGGACATGTTCAGTGCTATGGACTGTTGATGCACTTGGCCCCTCTCACGTGCTGCCTCTGATGGACATGTTCAGTGCTATGGACTGTTGATGCACTTGGCCCCTCTCACGTGCTGCCTCTGATGGACATGTTCAGTGCTATGGACTGTTGATGCACTTGGCCCCTCTCACGTGCTGCCTCTGATGGACATGTTCAGTGCTATGGACTGTTGATGCACTTGGCCCCTCTCACGTGCTGCCTCTGATGGACATGTTCAGTGCTATGGACTGTTGATGCACTTGGCCCCTCTCACGTGCTGCCTCTGATGTACCTGCTCTGTACTCCACAATGCCCTGTTGATGTTCTGATACTGCATTCTGCACTCTCACATGCTGCCTCTGATGTAGCTGCTCTGTACTCTACAATGCCCTGTTGATGTTCTGATACTGCATTCTGCACTCTGATGTGCTGCCTCTGATGTACCTGCTCTGTACTCCACAATGCCCTGTTGATGTTCTGATACTGCATTCTGCCCTCTGATGTGCTGCCTCTGATATCGCTGCTCTGTACTCCACAATGCCCTGTTGATGTTCTGATACTGCATTCTGCCCTCTGATGTGCTGCCTCTGATGTGGCTGCTCTGTACTCCACAATGCCCTGTTGATGTTCTGATACTGCATTCTGCCCTCTGATGTGCTGCCTCTGATGTACCTGCTCTGGTGCCCACTTTGCCCATGCTCACGCATACACTGTGATTATAACCCTATTATGTGGAATAAAGGTAGTCTATCATGTCTCGTGGTTTGTCGTTTTCATTCATGTTAGCCTACTACAAATGTGTATTTCTATTTGCTTCTCATCAGCGGTTTCGGTAACATGACACTCCCCCTCCCTACGTTACGACCCTTGCAGGTATTCCCCTCCATGCAGCCAATGGTTTGTGCCTTACCTGCGCCGGCGTCGATGGTGGGCCAAGACTAGGACGTGGTGAATCGCGAAGAGCATCGGGAAAGCGTGTAGCGCTGGGTCCATGGTGGCGAGCAGCTTGTGGTGGGTCTCTCTGCTATGTATCTTTTCTTCGCTGTGGGGAATCCGCCGTGTTCAGACAGGTTGTTTTTCCGCAGCGGTTTTATGTGTATTTTCCGCCATCTTGATTTGGGGGACGATCTCAGACGTCAATACGTACGGCGGAGCCTCCGGATGTGTTCCGTCCGCCGCGTGGTCGTGTGTAGTTCGGCGGCGGTGCGTGCTTTTCCGTCGCGGACAGAAATTTGACACGTTTTCCTATCCTGATATGGCGGACGGAGAATAAAATAGGTTAAGAAGAGAGTATGCTCCACATTTGCCTCAATATCCTCTGATTGAAAAACGTGTGGTAGGCCGAAAAAGAAGAAATGAGAGTAATTGCAGTGAGGTAGTAGCAAAAAGACAAAAAGTAGATGAAACTGTAATTGTAAGTAGAAAGAAAAAGGATTCTGTTGAAGATGTTGTTGGATTTCAGTTTGAAAACAGTTCTGGTGTCAACTGCTATGCTAATGTAGTGGTTAATGTTGTTTTTTTTCTTCAAAATATACAAGAACAGATTGTTGAAAATCAGGATCAAAGATTCTGTTGTTTGTTGAATTCCGTGTTTGAGAAATGTAACAGTGATAGAGCAAAAATAGAAAGTGTTTCAGAAATTCGAAATCTTCTAGACATATGTTCTGGTCAAAATCAATTTTCACAGAATATTCAGAAGGATTGTCAGGAATTTTTAATGTATATGTTTGATGTATTGGAAGATGAAGGTGTATATATAAAAAATCTTTTTAGCCTTTCTTATCAATGGCAGCATGACTGCGACAACTGTACTTTATCAAGTACTACTAGAATAGACACTGAAAGATTTATATATTTGACTTTACCAGACTGCAAATCAGTGCCTTTTAATAATCTAGTTAAAGCAGCGGATCACAATATGGTGTGTACCCAATGTAGGTCTACTATGCTGTCCACATTATTTCTACAAAATTATGGTCAGTATCTAATTTTAATGTTCCAACGATGTAGACCTGATGGAACTAAATTGACAACTTCTATTAAAAATTTCGTTGGTTCTCAGTTATCAATATCAGGTAGAACCTTTGCAACTGTAGCTATTATTTTTCATGACAGTCCTAATACAACATCAGGGCATTACACATGCTATTTAAAAAGTTGTAAAGGTTGGACCCACTGTAACGACATTCATTTGACTTTCAAACAACGTTTGCCTTTTGGCTTAAAAAATTCATACCTAGTGTTTTTACAACCAAAATTTAAGTAAAGGTAATTGGCCTTTGAAGACGGGAGCAGTTAATAAAGGGTATTTTGCTGTTTAAAAATATATTCTGAGTAAAAGTGATCCAGGTAATATAAAAAAATTGACTTGTCATATAGGTACTGTAAGTGGATCTCATAGTAAGTGATATTAGTATTATACAAAATGATGAACATGAGTGAGTCAGAGATGGTTTTACAAATACTTAAATATTGTGAAAATGTTGTATGAGCCTTTCTTTCAGAATGTCGGAAAAAAGGTAATTTCAGAGTTTCTTAGAGTTAATTTGAAAATATACTCATACATCTGACACTATTTGGCCAAAAGGAAAGGTACAGGAATGAGTAAAGAGTCATGACTGAAAAAAAGGAGTATATGAAAATAATGAAAATATTTCAGATGTTCTTGGAGCTTTTCTTCTAGAAAGTCGATGAAATGGATTTTTTAGTGAACAGCAGAGTACTTTGCAACGAGAAAAGGACCTCCATGATATATTATTTGGCCACAAGGAAAAGTAAGTCAATCAAAGATTAGTGTACATTTGTCATTTGTCAGTATCTAAGGGTTTTCTTAAAACACAATCTTTTAGATTGTGTTTTTTTTTCCCGCTGTCATATGATGAGTAATTTGAACTCACTGTTTTAAGCGAAATTCAATATATTCTGAGAACAGCAAAAATAAACTATGTAACATGTTGTACAAGTTATACTATAATTTGGATTGTGTAAATTAAATTGTATTCCTATTCTCTGACACTCATTTTCTTTTTTCCTCTCTCTTTCAGCTCTCTTTACTCACTCACACTGCCTTTCTCTCACTCTGTTTCACACCCATTCGTTTACTGCACTTTTTTCACAACCCCTCATTCTCATTTCAACTGTCTGCATCCCCTCTCTCCCTTGCATCACTTTTCAGCTTTCAGTCTCTCTGCTTTACTTCCCTTTTCCGTCTTTTCCTCCTTTGCTCTTTTACTAATTCCTCTTTACTCACTGAGCAGTATTGTCACACTCTATCACTATAACTCACCCACTCTCCCTCGCTTATCTTTGTTTGCTCCTTTCTTTAGACCTCTTTTCTCGATTTTTCGTTCACTACCTCTATGTCCTCAGTGCCTCACTCTCCTTGTGTTAGGTTCACTTGTGTTTATCTACCTTCTATAATTTCTCTTTCAACTTCACTGCTCCTCTCTCATCATTCTTCACCCCATTTCTCTTAGTCCGGTTCCATTACTACCCCTCATTTCCTATCTTTCAATGTTCTTCTTTTTACTTTCATCACCGAATCACTTTCTCTCAGTACCACTGCTTTAGTACTCTTCCCCTCTATTTCCTTCTTTTACTCCCTTACTCATTTTCCTTTCCTCACTCATTGTACTCCACTTCACTCAGTCCTTGCCTTAGTTTCTTTGTCTACTAACTTCCTCACTCATTTTCCCTCAATCCTTCTATATAATCCTCTCTCCCTTCATCCCTTCACTCTATGACTCTCCTTCACTTACTCTCAGTTATCTTCCATTCCTCATGCTTCTAAATGCATCCTTAATTAGACTCCTTTCCCTCTCAGTCATTGTCTTTTTACTTACCCCTGTTTCCTGATTTAGTTTTGCTAACTCACATTCTTTTAGTATCTTTCTTACCTTCAGTTCATTTTTCTGTTCTTCTCTTCCTCTCTGTCAGTGAATCTATATGCCTTACTCTTACTAATTTGCTCTCCTTCTATTTCTTTTTCTCTCTTTTTGTCCTTCTACCTTACTTTATTTCCCTTTCTATGTCCTTCACTCTTACTTTATTTCTAAATACACTGTTATGATTTATAACCTCTTCATTTGTATATTTTAATTTAAAATACACATTTTACTAATTATAACTTATTTTTTCTTCTCTCTTTCACAGATACAAAGTGTAGTAAAAAATTAATTAAAGTTACATTTATTATATGTTAAGTATGACTATAAAAATGTATTTTGTCATCACCCTTTGCTTTAAGCTCACTAATATTTTCTCAACCAACCTCACTCCTGTGTCTTTATTCTGCTTCCCTCACTTATTCTTATTCTCCATGTTTATTCCAATTTCCCTATTTCCCCTCTCATATTCGACTTCTTTCAATCACTATTCTTTACTTCACTTACCCTCTGTTCCCTTCCTTTGCTTCTTCACTCATTCTGCTTTTCTTAATTATTTACCTTACTCCTACACACACACCTCATCCCCTTCTCAATACATACACACACCTCTAACATACAACCCACACACACATCACACACACACCTCATACACACAAATAAAACCACACACACTCTTCACATACACAAACACATTCCATACACACACATCCATCGCACATATACACCCCATACCCATACACTCCTCACAGATACTTCACACACCCTCACCTCCACCCACACCAAAACATCCCACACAGCCACACCCACAGACACACCTTACACACCCACACCCTGACCTACACCCACTGACTCCCTCTAAGTCACACACACTGCATTACTTATCTTTCTTTGCTGTTTCACTCAAACCCATTCAGGTACTGTTTTCTTTACTCTCTTTGTCCTTTCTCTTTGTCACTCCCCATGTCTTATCCTAATTCAATTTTTCACCCTCTTTCACCCCTCTTTCCTTACACTAACTGGTCTTTTCTTACCCTCACTCACCGTTCTTCATTTATCCCGGTTACGCCACTACCCTTCATTCTCAATTTTTTACTGTCCTTTCTTTTTCTTTCAACACCCACTCACATTCTCCCACTATCTCTACTTTAGTCTTCTTCCTCTCTCTTCCCTTCTTTCGCTCCTTTAGTCATTTTACTTTTCTCACTTTCACCCTATTACACCTTCTCTGTTTTTTACTATGTAATAAACAATCCCTCTGTGTTCATCCTGTAGCTCTCTTTCTCTTAACATTACTCTCTTTGTGTTCTTCCCTCGTGCTAACTCCTTCATTACATTATTTTTTCTATTGTTTTTGGGGGGGCGCGCCCCGGTACGCGTACCCTAAGAAAAAACAATTGACAGAGATTCATTAAAAATATAGGTTTATTTTTATAAATGAAAGATAGTTCTAAAAAGAACAGTTTTTTTTCTTCTTTTTGTTGTTTTATATTTTTTTAATGTTTTTTTTGAATATTTTGTACTTTTTTTGGCTTTTCAAAACAGTTTTATAATTTTTTGTATTTTTTTTATGGGGAGAAACAAAAAACAGGGAATTGTAAATGGCTCAACAGGAGCAAAAAACAAAAAACGGAAAAAATTACTGTTTTTTGGGGCATTTGTGATTGTCACCAGCAAGGACGACGAGCTTCATGCTCTTTTCACCATAGGCGATGAGCTTGCCACATTGAATACATGTGATTCTAAAATCTGCAAATCGTGGTTGTATACAAGGCATCATCTCCGTTGTTTTCTGGTCCCGATGGAGTGGGTTGTGTTCTTTTGGAGGCGGTCCTTGAAGACTGGGGGAGGTTACTGGCTAGTTCCCTGAGCTCTGCACGAGAATAGTTGTTTGGATGCTTCCGGGTCATATGTCGAATCATGGTATTATTACCAAAGGAATATTTTTTGTTTGGGATGCCCCTTGATAGTTGTTCGCCACAGATTAGGCCGCATTCACTTTTTTCTTGCCCTCTGGGATTGAAAAAAACTCCCATACAATGTGTGACTTGGGCTTGTATGGGGTATTTTGTTCAGGCAGCCATGTTCTCCCCTCCTCCTCTTCCTCTTCCTCCTCCTCCTCTTCTTGACCACCAATGTACTGTTGTGGTGGTCCTCTTGGTAGGTGGTGGTGGTGGTGGTGGTGCAGATGCTCCAGCTGTTGCAGCTATAGTAGCCATTTGAAAGTACAAAATAGTTCTGTCTCTATTGCTGAAACAGGTCTTTCTCAGTCAAAGGACAAAGTCAGAATAAGGAAAGAAGGTGGGGTGTTTCATCATTTCCAAAAAACAAAGTGTCCTGAACCAATGAGAAGTGTTATTTTCAGGTCATATGACCCGGGCTTTACTCATTTGGAAACCAAAACTGTTCTGCACCAATAGAAAGTGTTATTTTCAGGTCACATGACCCGACGCGCTTACGCTACGCGCCCCGTGGCGCGCCCGTAGTCGCGCTCCGGGGCGCGCCCGCGGGCGCGTAGTGTAAGCGCGTCAAGACGTTGCACGAACGTATGCGCTCGCGTGCTTCCGGGTGCGCTTACGCTGTGCGTCATATGACACATCACGCGTCTACGCCAAACGTCACGATGTTGTTTTCGTACGCGAAAATAGCGCTAACGGGACGCTCCCCGGTACGTGCCCCGGGGCACGCCGCAACATTGCGCTGACCAAGGCGCTCCCCGGTACGCCCCCCGGGAGCGCCCCCCGGGAGCGCCCCGGGCAAAAAAAAATAAAAAAATTACATAATTATACAATATAAAATTCATTATAAAAAATATTACTTTTCATACCTATTGAGATTTGCTATTAAAAAACCTATGAAATTCACTGAAAAAACCATAGGTTTCACACCAGTTATAGTTAGGAATTAGCATTTAAAAAACCTATTAAATTCACTGAAAAAACCATAGGTTTCACACCAGTTATAGTTAGCTGGAAATTTTACTGGCATAAAACCAATGAAATTCCCACGTTATAGTTAGTTGGACTCACTATAACTTGCGCGTGCAATGCACTGCTGATGACGTCACATATTACATCACTCATGACATGGTCAGTGACATCACCCATGACATCACTGATGACACCATACTTGTGACAGAGTGACAGACCTCCTTTCACTGTAATGTAACCCTTGAAACACATATTCAAAAATAGAAACTAAAATTCTCAAAAAAATGGAGATGCCCATACCAGTTACAACAACCAATTCAGTAATTCCACCATCTATATACATATCCACTCATTCACCAACAGTTCTATGTAGTCACTCATACATATACTCACTCATCATATGTAGTGATACACCTATACATCCTGTTACACACCGACAGTCATCCAAAAGATACTCTCACACATACTCACACATGCAAAAAAACTATTGAACATCCATTTATTTGCATATACAGTTATTCACACACTACCACCTTACTTCTAAGGAACCTTACACATACTTACTCTCTTAAACAATCACTTATAGAAACACATACTTATTTAAACAGGAACTCTTACAATCCCTTACTCTCACATATAGTCACTTATATACATCAAAATTCACATATACTACATTAAAACATATGTAGTTACTGATAAAGACACTAGTGAGACAGTCATTCACTCACTAAAATACACATATACACACTCATCCACCCATACAGTCCTGCACATGTGCTGTATTCAAAACACATACAAACAGAGAGTCAGTCATTCATGCATCTATGTGCTAAATAATACCCCCACCAAACCATACAGACACTCATACTGATACATCTAATAACCCATATACCTACACATGTAGCTACTCACCAACCCATGCAGCCACTTATACACAAAGTGAAACATTAATACATATATTTAAATATTTAAACATTACTCACTAATATTTATTTTTCAGAAAGACACACATTCACTGGATGGTGTCATCAGTGATGTCATGAGTGATGTCACTGACCATGTCAATGGTTTTTTAATAGCAAATCTCTATAGGTATGAAAAGTAATATTTTTTTTAACAAATTTTATATTGTATAATTATGTAATAGTATTTTATTTTTATTTTTTAATTTTTTTGCCCCGGAGCCCTCCCGGGGCGCATACCGATGCGCTCACCGGTAAGCGCAGTGCTTCGGCGCGCCCTGGGGCGCGTACCGGTGAGCGCCCCGTTAGCGCTATTCCCGCGAACGAAAACAACACCGTGACGTATCGCATAGCCGCGTGATGCATCATATGACGCACTGCGTAAGCGCACCCGGAAGCACCCGAGCGCATACGATCGCGCCACGTAAGCGCCCCTGGGCACACACCGGGGCGCGTAGCGTAAGCGCGTCGGGTCATGTGACCTGAAAATAACACTTTTGATTGGTTCAGAACACTTTTGGTTTCCAAATGAGGAGAAAGCCCAGGTCATGAGACCTGAAAATAACACTTTTGATTGGTTCACAACAGTTTTGTTTTCCAAATGATGAAAGACCCCACCTTTTTTCCTCATTCTCACCTTTCTTGTTTGAGTGAAGAAGACCTGCATTCATTCTGTGAGAAATGGCTTCACTAGTAGCAGCTGCAGGTGCATCTGCACCACCACCACCTCCACCACCACCACAAGGACCACCACAAGGCCACATTGGTGGTCAAGAAGAAGAGGAGGACGAAGAGGAGGAGGAGGAGAGGCGCTTTCTGCCTGAGGACAATCCCCTATACAGACCCAAGGAACATTTTATTTGGGAGTTTTACAAGATGCCAAGGGTTGCAAAAATAAGTGAATGCAGCTAAGGTGACTTGCCTCATCTGTGGCGACCAACTGTCAAGAGGGAACCAAAACAAGAAGTACTCTTTTGGGAACCACACTATGATTAGACATATGCAAAGGAAGCACCCGAACAATTATTAGGCAGCAGAGATCAGGGAACTGACCAGGAACCCTCCCCATCCTTCTTCTTCAAGTGCCTCCAATCAACCCACTCCATCGGGTGCAGAGGCTAGGGAGATGGTCCCTAATGTACAAACCAGGTTTGCAAAATTTAAATTTGTTTGCATATATTGCAACAAAACAATTTCATATGGTGATCAAAGCATCACTTTACTCATTCGAGCTGCAGACAACCATCACTGCAGCAAGCAACTTTAATTTTTTTCTATTTTTTTTCTCCAGTTGAGCTGTTTGCAATTACCTGTGTTTTGTTTGACCCCAGAAAAACTACAAAAAAATATAAAATTGTTCAGAAAAGCCAAAAAAAATAAAAAATGTTCAAAAAAACAATAAAAAAGAATATAAAACAACAAAAACAATACCAAAAACAGTTCTTTTCAGAACTACCTCCAATTTATATAAAAATGCTACATTTTAAAAAAACTCTGTCTTTCTTTTTTTCTCCAGGGTACGCTTACCGGTACGTGTACCGGTACGTGTACCGGGGCACGCACCCCCCCCAAAAAAAAAAATAATAATGAGTGTGTGTGTGTGCGGTGTGTATGTGTGGGGGGGTGTGGGGTGTGTGGGTGTGGGTGGGGGTGTGGGTGTGTAAGGTGTGTGTGTGGGTGTGTGGGGTGTTTGGGTGTGGGTGGAGGTGTGGGTGTGTGAGGTGCGTGTGGGGGGTGTGGGTGTGGGGGGTATGTGTGTGGGATGTGTGTATGTGTGGGATGTGTGTGTGTGTGGGATGTGTGGGTGTGTGTGGAGTGTGGGTGTGTGTGGGTGTGTGGGATGTGTGTGTGTGTGTGTGGGGGGGTGTGTGTCTGTGGGGTGTGTTTGTGTATGTAGGATATGTGGGTATGTGTGGGGTGTGTGTATGGGGTGTGTGTATGGGGTGTGTGGGTGTGTGGGGTGTGTGTGGGAGTGTGGCTGGCGGTGTTGGGGTGTGTGTATGTTGTGTATGTGGGGTGTGTGGGTGTGGGTGTGATGTGTGGCTGTGAGGGGGGTGTGTGGGTGTGTGTGGGGTCTGTGTGTTGGTGTGTGTGTGTGGGGGTGTGGGGGTGTGGGATATGTGTGGGTGTGTGTGTGTGTGAGAGAGGTATGTGTGTGGTGTGTGTGTGTGTGTGTGTGTGTGAGGTGTGTGTCAGAGGTGTGTGTGTGTGGGGGGGGGTGAGATGTGTGTGTGGGATGTGTGGGGTGTGTCTCTGAGGTGTGTGTGTGTGGGGGGGTGAGGTGTGTGTGTGGGTGTGTGGGGTGTGTGGGTGTGGGTGGGGGTGTGGATGTGTAAGGTGTGTGTGTGGGTGTGTGGGGTGTTTGGGTGTGGGTGGAGGTGTGGGTGTGTGAGGTGTGTGTGGGTGTGTGTGTGTGGTGTGTGCGTGTGGGTGTGTGTGGGATGTACTTGTAGGTACCTAAATCAGCCACAGAACCCAAAAGCTCTTTTCAGAGCTACCCTACCTCTGATCACTCAAAATGATTATTTTACACTAACTTTTTTCACTATTTTTCACCAAAGTACGCTCCCCGGTACACTCCCCGGTGCGCGTACCGGGCGCTCCCCCCGCGAAAATCGATGTTGGTTTTTTTTTACCCACGGGGACCTTTTATGGCACCCACATCAAACCTAGGGGGTCAGGGGGGCTCTGCCCTGCCCCCTTTTGGTCATTTCTCCCTTTGTTTTTGCCACATCTTGTGTCTCGATCCTACCGAGACACAAGATGGCAGCCGCTCCGGACTGTTTGGAATGTTGACAGACACACGAAAGCCAATCAGCTTTCTGCTCGCGAACTCGCGGTGCGCGAAATGCCCCAGCTTTAGGATCGCACTCTGCTGCTCTCGACCATCCGGCAGTGAAATGCAGCCTTGTGATTACCTCCGTTTCGTTAATTACTGCCAACGC
The DNA here is from genome assembly GCF_964261635.1 of Lissotriton helveticus. Lineage (NCBI taxonomy): Eukaryota > Metazoa > Chordata > Amphibia > Caudata > Salamandridae > Lissotriton > Lissotriton helveticus. The sequence continues at coordinate 870,857,089 of NC_136061.1, read as the reverse complement.
GTTTCAGGGCTTGACGCCCCTTCTTCCTGGGCTGAAAAAAGCACAACTGAAGCCAGCATGTCTTGTTAATCAGCATTTATTCCAACAATCATCCTCCCCCAGAGGGCGTGTTACATCCAATCTCCACTGGTGCATTATGGGAGGTGGAGTGCTGCATGCGGCTGTTAATCTCCTTATAGTAAGTTCATTTGTGTTTTTTCTCCATTATCAAATATTTTCCTCTAAGTGAGTCACGTTTTGGTATTCACAGGGTAGTTTTGAGCAATTTAGAAAGCAGCGCCGCATTACCCAGACACAGTTCCGAGCGCGGCCTCTCTCAGCTACGGAGTCTTGTCTTCCCCAGCTGATGGTGGTGCTGACCCCCACGGCAGGGCTGCCGTGTAGTAATGTTCTCTCGAAATGCCCCAGCTTTAGGATCGCACTCTGCTGCTCTCGACCATCCGGCAGTGAAATGCAGCCTCGTGATTACCTCCGTTTCGTTAATTACTGCCAACGCGTTTCAGGGCTTGACGCCCCTTCTTCCTGGGCTGAAAAAAGCACAACTGAAGCCAGCATGTCTTGTTAATCAGCATTTATTCCAACAATCATCCTCCCCCAGAGGGCGTGTTACATCCAATCTCCACTGGTGCATTATGGGAGGTGGAGTGCTGCATGCGGCTGTTAGTCTCCTTATAGTAAGTTCATTTGTGTTTTTTCTCCATTATCAAATATTTTTCTCTAAGTGAGTCACATTTTGGTATTCACAGGGCTTGTTTTGAGCAATTTAGAAAGCAGCGCCGCATTACCCAGACACAGTTTCGAGTGCGGCCTCTCTCAGCTACGGAGTCTTGTCTTCCCCAGTTGATGGTGGTGCTGACCCCCATGGCAGGGCTGCCGTGTAGTAATGTTCTCTCGAAATGCCCCAGCTTTAGGGGCATCTCGACCATCCGGCAGTGAAATGCAGCCTCGTGATTACCTCCGTTTCGTTAATTACTGCCAACGCGTTTCAGGGCTTGACGCCCCTTCTTCCTGGGCTGAAAAAAGCACAACTGAAGCCAGCATGTCTTGTTAATCAGCATTTATTCCAACAATCATCCTCCCCCAGAGGGCGTGTTACATCCAAACTCCACTGGTGCATTATGGGAGGTGGAGTGCTGCATGCGGCTGTTAGTCTCCTTATAGTAAGTTCATTTGTGTTTTTTCTCCATTATCAAATATTTTCCTCTAAGTGAGTCACGTTTTGGTATTCACAGGGCTTGTTTTGAGCAATTTAGAAAGCAGCGCCGCATTACCCAGAATCGGAACTGTGTCTGGGTAATGCGGCGCTGCTTTGCACCAGTGGAGATTGGATGTAACACGCCCTCTGGGGGAGGGGAGGATGATTGTTGGAATAAATGCTGATTAACAAGACATGCTGGCTTCAGTTGTGCTTTTTTCAGCCCAGGAAGAAGGGGCGTCAAGCCCTGAAACGCGTTGGCAGTAATTAACGAAATGTAGGTAATCACGAGGCTGCATTTCACTGCCGGATGGTCGAGAGCAGCAGAGTGCGATCCTAAAGCTGGGGCATTTCGAGAGAATATATATATATATATATATATATATATATATATATATATATCCAAACACAATCCCGGAGAGTAAAAGTACCAAGGAAAGCAGCACTCGCAGGGGGTTGTTCCAACCAGTTTATTATGGCGGAACAAACAGCAACGACGCGTTTCGCCGTAGGGCTTTGTCAAGTTGTGAGAGAAGCGAGGACGTACAAACAATTTAAACTTGTCACAACTTGACAAAGCCCTACGGCGAAACGCGTCGTTGCTGTTTGTTCCGCCATAATAAACTGGTTGGAACAACCCCCTGCGAGTGCTGCTTTCCTTGGTACTTTTACTCTCCGGGATTGTGTTTGGATATTTAAAAACGGGTACACCCCCGTTATGGCGTGCACCCGCCCATGAGTGCAACCGGCTGGTGTTTGGGAGCTGATATATATATATATATACATATATATATATATATATATATATATATATATATAGACAAAGGCTAAGAGATGTTATAGTTAGGCTCAAGTGTCACTCATACACAACCAGAGAAATTCAACAGTTAAAGTTAGCTGAGGTGAGTGAGGGTGTGTTACTATCTGTATGAATAATTGAGTGTGTGTATAACTGTATAGGTGAGTGAGTGGCTGCGTGATTCACCCTATGAGTGAGTGAGTGGGTGTTTGAGTAGCCCTATGGGTGACTGACAGTGTGTGAGTGTCTGTATTGGTGTATGAGTGGATATATCAGTGGCTGTATTAGTGAGTGACACTCAATAAATGATTGTCCATTCTATACATTTTCTTTTGAAAAAAGAGAAGTACGTTTATTCACACACTACTCAATACAACACAGTAATTTACCAATATACATAAGGCTGATGGAATACCTTTTGGTGAAATTGCGTAATCTCATCTGACCTCCTAAATAAAGGGGTCAGGTTCACCAAACAACATGTCAAAAATCACCATCTGAGGAGTAAATGCAATGATCAAATATATCCATGAATGAATGATCTTATTACTGGTAATAAAGCATATGTACTTTGGTCACTAGTGGCTGTAAACTCCTTACCTCAATAAAGCATTTACAAAGAAAATCTGCATTGCTCATGGTTCTGTGTGCATTCTGTATATTTGAAACATTGAAAATGCAATCATAAAAATAGCATCACATTTTGATCACAACAAATGTAACCATAGACTTCGCCCCTAGATGGCATTGTACAACATGTACTCTTTTTAACAGTTTTAGGCCACAGTAATTTCAGCCATAGACTTCGCTGCAGAGGGCGCTGCACTCTCAGTAAGGTATACAATATAGCGCCCATTTGGCTCACGACCATGATCACATGCTTTAAATGTCTTTAATTATTTAGATCAATGTTTCTGTAGCTTTTTAAATAAGTAGAAGAGCGGACAAATGTCGCCCAGGCTTTCATAGCATCATAAAATGGGAATTCACAATAATTGACATTGTAATGAAGTAGATATGAGTAGAATACATGTTTATGAACATCTTTTGAAAATATAAATCTTCTTGTAGGTGACTCTTGAAGCTACTGTTTGATGATGCAAACTGATGGATTATAGAAACAATTTTATAGATAAAAATCAGGAAGTAAAACATTTATGTTTTGTTAATCTTCTAAAATAGACTAGTGTTTTCTGATGAGTGAGTGCCAATACAACTGCTAGGGTAAGATGATAAGGGCTGTAGAACGTATGATGATATAGAAATGTATGTTTTTGACCTTAAAAAAGACAAATTCTGTTTGGGTTATTATTAGAAAATATTTTGTTCGCATATGATAAGTTACGAAAGTATTTGAAATAAATTGCCTACTTTCTTGTGTCCCAGGCCATTTTTGGATAAAGCATAGTCACCACATATTTGCTGACTGTACCATTGGATGTATTAAGAGACTGAATGTGATTAGGAAATATGCATTGATGGATGTTATAGTTAAGGATGCCTAAGTGACTCAATTGTAAGTAGTATATTGGATAAACAGGCAATATCAGTTGTATATATGCCGCTTGCCTTATCTATGCAACTATAATAAAGGAGAAACTTTCAGGCTTTGAGGCGGGTAAACTCCGGAACCACTGCGCCAATCTACACACCCGATACACCGTAAAAATCGTCAGGGTGTGTAGATGGTTATAGGCTATATAAAGTTTAAAAATAAACCTTATTTAAAAAATGTATATTAAAAAAAAGTAGTCCCCCCAAAGTAGCGCCGGCCGCGACGTGCGTGCTCACTGCGAGGAGCGGCATCAGAGCGGCGTCAGAGGAGCGGCGGACATGGCGCGGGGAGGAGCGGTCATGTGAGGAGCAGCGGACAGGCCAGCGGCGGTGTGACCAGCGGAGAGGCGGACAAGGCGCGGGGGAGGAGCGGCGGCGGACAAGCAGTGAGGAGCAGAGCGTTGGCTGAGGTAAGCAGGCGGGTGTTGGGCCAGGCGGGGGACGGGGAGTTAGCAATGTCGGGGCAGGCGGGGGTCGGGGAAGGCGGGAGACGGGGACTATCACCTCCATTGACTCAGGCCACATGAGGGTTGGGCCAGGCGGCAGGCGGGGGACGGGGCGGGCGGAGGCATGGGCTGCTGGGCAATGTCGGGGCAGGTGGGGGTAGTGGGAAGACTGAAAGCACACCTCCATTGACTCAGGCCACGCGAGGGTCGGGCCAGGCGGCAGGCGGGGGACGGGGCGGGCGGGGGCACGGTCTGCTGGGCAATGTCGGGGCAGGCGGGGGTAGGGGGGAAGCCTGAAAGCTCCCGGACAAGGTCGGGACGGGCTGCTATTTTCTAAATAAGACTTAACCTAATTATGATTCTGTGTCCGAAAATAGATTGCTTATCTATAAATTACAAATTGCCATATTGTAAATGCACTATGTTTTTAGTAATACATGTTGATAGGATATGGCTGCAATACATGAAATGTTAGCATTTCTTTATTGTCCTGTATGCATTTTTTTATTAGCCCTGAAGATGCCCTATTGTCCTTGGGATGTAATGCGTTGGCTATGTTTGTGTCTTACTTCTATATGTCAAAATGGGAATAAAAAATACAACTCTGACTACACACGAGTACCTTTTTGTTTTCAGTTTTGACTAATTACTGATATGTGAATCACTTGATCTCACCCTAAATACATTGGATGCTGGGATACTATTTACTGAGTGCTTCTCCCACATTTTTTAATGCCTCTTACCCATTCTGAATCACAGTGGCCTTATTTTAAAAGGTGGACCCTGGTAGTTAACATGGGCAGTCCATTTATCATGAGTTTATTGTGAATGAATCGCAGGTGATGAGGCTTCCCCACAGTAAAATGTTGAAAACCAGGTGATCAAAAAGCAAACATCTGGGCAGATTAGATGAGCAGGACCCAGCATCTCACAGACTCTAAGGGCCTTTTTTATGAAGGCCTTGCGCCGCCGGTGCGTCACGTTTAACATGGAAAAAAGTGACGCACCGGCGGCGCAAGGCCTTCATAAATAAGGCCCTAAATCCTTTTGGTAAATTATCTCACTTAGATGACAATGAGTATCATTTCCCATAGGGTAGTGGTTTGTCAGGTTACAGATCTTTGACTCAGTCAAACATTCGATACAGTGGTAAGGTTTAAGCTTTCTTCAGGCAAACACATTCTGAAAGGCTTAATAGCATTTGGATAGTGCTTCTTATTCATCTGGTAATGCTGCAGAAATGAAAGGATGAATAACTGGAACTTCATTAGGAGATGAATACACTAGAGCTATTATGATCAACTCAATATCTGTATAATAATTAGGCCTGGGCCGTAAATTCCGTTCTGCTCACAAAATTTGCAGAATTTGGGTAATTTTGCATTCCACAGAGAACGCAGAATTGCCCAAAATTCCACAGCTTCGCAGAATTTTTTGCTTGTTCGCGCTTTCAAAATGCGTGTTCACAAGATATTTCTCCTCGAGCACGCAAACAGCGTTAGCGAACAGGAAAAAAGCATCGCAAACGGGCAGAGCAAGAAATTCCGCATGTTCGCTGAACTTTTGCGGGCTTGTGGAGATTTATTTCCGTTTTGTAGAGCTTTGCAAATTCCTCCCACTCCTAATAATAATGTGTAAGCCATCACATTTCTAAAATTAGAAAAACTGTGGGACAGGGAAATTTCAAAATGAATATGCTCTGTTCTTGAATTTGTATGTTCAATTTGTTACAAAATATGACTTAAGAAACCACTAACAAGTCCCTTATTTAATATGTAATGATTCTAAACTCCATTGGTAATGGTGAGATCCCCTCAGTGAGGATGGTAGGCTCTTTTTCCTCGAAGAGTTAGGAAGAATCTGTGATGTGGACAAGAGAACAAGAAAAAACTACAATATTGACTTAATGATTAATGTCTTTGATGGCCAATTCCACACTCACCCCTTATATACAAAGTCACCAAGATGAATGTACCCCTGGCATCAGGAAAATTAAACTTGTCTGTCTAGGAAATTAGAGTTCAATTTTAAATGACAGTGTAAATAATCCCAAGAAAGTATTCTAACAATATCACCTGACATGATCAACTTGTAGAATTACAGCAAACAAGATCACAAAAAATATGTAAAATATCTGCAGCAGTATCTCAAACACTAATAACACAGTAGCAGCTCTGGAAACACAGGCCCAATTCACATAGATAAACTTAGACCGGAAGTCTAAGTTTAAAAATGAAGTCTAAGTTTACACCTAAAGTCTAATGGACCTGAAGTCTATGTTTAGACCTAAAGTGTAACTCTAACCTGAAGTCTAATGTTAGACCTAAAGATTAACTTTAGACCTGAAGTCAAAGGAAGACCGAAAGTCTAACTTTAGACCTGAAGTCATAGACTTCAGGTCTCAACTTAGACTTTAGGTCTAAACTTAGACTTTAGATCTAAAGTTAGAATTCAGGTCTAATATTAGACTTCAGGTCTAAACCTAGGGCATGATTATGTCTTAGGCGGTGTAGAAGCAGGCTGCCACACTGCCAAAGTCGTCAACACACCGCCCGCCAGATTACGGGTTAGCTGGTAGTCTGTCGGGCAGAGATTTGTCGGATTTATAGGTGCTTGAGTTTTGGTGCAGTAAATGGATTAGTAAATACTGTTGAATGGGTCACTACAACAGTGCAACAGCAGTGACAGAGTGTTTGGTGAAGTGTAAGGATACAGACTGGGGAATTGAAGATGTGAAAGACAAGTATGCAGGTGGATAGAAGACTACATGTATAGTGTATAGGTGTTTGAAGCAGTTCATGTCTTAAGGCCTACTTCACTGCATGAGTACTTGGGTACTGACTGAATGATTACAGTTCTGCAAGGAGAGTGCCTAACGGAATTTGTAAGTGCTACAGTTTTAACACAGTGAATGGATTAGTACATACTGTTGAATGGGTCACAACAATAGTGCAACAGCAGTGACAGAGTGTTTGGTGGAAGTGTAAGGATACAGAGTGGAGAATTGAAGATGTGAAAGACAAGTGTGCAGGTGGATAGAAGACTGAATGTACAGTGCATAGGGGTTTGAAGCAGTCCATGTTCTAAGGCCTACTTTGCTCTATGAGTACTAGGGTACTGACTGAATGATTACAGTTCTGTAAAGACAGTGCGTCACTGAAATTATAAGTGCTTGAGTTTTAGCACAGTGAATTGATTAGCACATACTGCTGAATGTGTCACTACAATAGTGCAACAGCAGTGACAGAGTGTTTGGTGGAAGTGTAATAATACAGAGTGGATAATTGAAGATTTAAAAGACAAGTGTGCACGGGGATAGAAGACTGCATGCATACAGCATACGGGTTTGAAACAGTCCTTGTCCTAAGTCCTACTTCGCTACATGAGTACTTGGGTACTGAGGGAATGATTACAGTACTGTAAGGAGATTGTCTGAGTGAATCTATAAGTGTTTGAGTTTTAGCACACTGAATGGTCAGTACATACAGCTGAATGGGTCACTACAACAGTGCAAGGGCAATGACAGAGTGTTTGCTGGAAGTGTAAGGATACAGACTGGGGAATTGAAGATGTGAAAGACAAGTGTGCAGGTGGATAGAAGACTGCATGAATAGTGTATAGGGGTTTGAAACTGTCCATGCCTCAAGGCCTACTTCGCTGCATGAGTATTTGCGTACTGACTGAATGATTACAATTCTGCGAGGAGAGTGCCTAACTGAATTTATAAGTGCTTCAGTTTTACCACAGTGAATGGGTTAGCACATACTGCTGAATTGGTCACTACAACAGTGCAACAGTAGTGACAGAATATTTGGTGGAACTGTAAGGATTCAGACTGGGGAATTGAAGATGTGAAAGACAAGTGTGCAGGTGGATAGAAGACTGCATGCATAGTGCATAGGGGTTTGAAACAGTCCATGTCCTAAGGCCTACTTCGCTGCATGAGTAATTGGATACTGTCTGAATGATTAGAATACTGTAAGGAGAGTATCTAAGTAATATATAAGTGCTTGAGTTTTAGTGCAGTAAATAGAATAGTACATACCGCTGAATGGGTCACTACAACAGTGCAAGGGCAATGCCAGAGTGTTTGCTGGAAGTGTAAAGATACAGACTGGGGAATTGAAGATGTGAAAGAAAAGTGTGGAGGTGGACAGAAGACTGCATGCATAGTGAATGGGGGTTTGAAGCAGTTCATGTTCTAAGGCGTACTTCGCTCTATGAGTACTTGCGTACTGACTGAATGATTACAGTTGTGCCAAGACAGTGCTGTGCAGGAACAGGGGTATATACAGTCATGGGGGCACAACATGTGTCCGCTGGATGCACCCCATGCTCAGGGGCATCAGGGGGGCCTGTAGGCCCACTTACTTTCCTGACCTCAACACTTTTCATTGTGGGCTTGCCACCATGAAAAGTGTGGAGATCTGGAAAGTCGTTATATGCTTGGTGGTGCTGCAGCTGCACTGCCATCATATTGCTTCCCCAGACTACTGCTCCACTGCCTTGGGATCAAAGATCCCCGGTGGTTGCAGCTATCCTGTGGTGGTGCGACCACCAAACTCATAATGGGGTGGTCAGACTGCCAGTGCGGCTGTTCCCTCCACACCACAGCAAGTTAAGCAGTCCGATGGACCGCCAAACTCATAATCAGCCCCTTAGACTTCAGGCCTAAAATTAGGCTTAATGACTGAATATAGACTGCATGTCTAAAGTTAGTCTTTAGACTTTAGATGCAAACTTACACTTGAGGTCTAAAGTTAGACTTCAGATCTAAGTTTACTTTTGTGAAATGGCCTAAAGTATTTGAAAGATTCCAGTAGGAAATCTGCTGCAGTGTCACAAACACCACTGAAATGGTAGTAAATCCTGAAACAATGCATCTGGAATAGTGAACAAGCCTCTGAAATCTGTTTTATGTGACCTTTAAGAGTCGCTGAACTGTACGGAGCGAGCTTAGAAAAGTAGGGGCATATTTACAAGTATTTAACGCCACAGTAGCATCAATTTTTTGATGTTACGGTGGCTTTTTTTATTCAGCCTAATTTCAGGTTGCCACAAAGTCCAGTTAGCGGCATTTAAGCAGCATTAATTAGAACTGTTCACAGCGCCACTTCTGTTAGCGTGACTTAACGTAAATGAGATGCAAGGTAGGCGTTCCCACGTAAAAACTCCAGCAAAAAAACAATGCGATATGTACAAGGATTTCCTTGTATGTTGCTAAAAAAAGAAAAACTGCTGTTAAGTCCCATTAGCATCAATATTTTAATGTCAGACATTACCTGGGATTAAAATTTATGCAAACACACTTGGGGGCCCCATTTAAGGAATTTTGGTGCAGGATGGCACTGCAAGGAATCCTGTGGCGCTGCCTGGCGATAAAACGAAGTGGCAGAAATGCGCTCTATCAATAAGAAAGGGCGCATTTCTGTCTTTTTCCAAATGGTGGTGCAAAATTGCTGCCATGCACCAATGCAGGCACCCTTGCGCCATGCATTGCAGGGCTGTTTAATTTTTCGCAGGAAGGGAATCCTTCCTGCACACAATCAATCAATTCAGTTGATTTTTTTTCTTTCTATGTGTGCAGTAAACAAGAGCAAAAAGGAACAGAAATAAAAACATTTCTCCTCATTGCGTCTCTCTAACGCCGCCCCTGGGGTGGTGTTAGATTCGGACACATTCCCAGGTTTACGGTTTCTCATAAATCTTGGAATGCTTCAGATTCCATGGGTGTTGCATGAGAACACTTACAGCAACACCCATGGAACACCCCTTTCACTCAGTTTTCTGTGTGAAAGGGGCACACATTTACAAATCCATGAAAAGCCATGTGAAGTGGTCTTGTAAATATGCTGTGGTACATTGCGCCATCAGAACGTCAAAAAAGTGAGGTTCCGGCGGTACAAAAGTGCCGCTAGTATGAGGCCCTTAGATAATAGGAGAACTCCTCCAATTCATCCTTGGCAAGCTCAATGATGCCGTGAACCTCCTAATATTGCAGGTAGGAGCACCAAGGAGACCATCACCACCACCCATGTCATGCGTCGCTCACCTGAATAACTGCTCTGATCCCTTTGGGTGACGACTGAACCTGATCCCCTCTAAGTGCTGACCTTGGTAGCAGTGATAATAGAAACATTGCACAGTTGGAAGATTTCAAAGGGAAAAGGGAATAAGGAATAGGTAGGGAAAAAAAGAAAATTCAGGTCTCTGGATCAATGTCTGGACAGGGACTGGATTAAGGGTGCAATGTATCAGGATGCTGTTGTCTTCTGACTGGCCATCTTATTTCAGTGGAATCTAATAATTAGTATATAAGAAATGGATAGTACCCCTTGAGTCAAAGTGCGGTGAAATGTTCTGTACCCCCATCCAACCCATCCGAACATGGCAACAGGAGTTTTTCCAGGTAGCAGGGAAGGATTGCTTGTTCCTGCTCCTAAGTCCATGAATGGAGTGCTGATGAGGTAAACAGGCAAAGAAAACCCAGTGAATTGAATATGTTACCAGGAAGCACTGTAATGGATCCAATGGATTAGAAGGACTATCCTGTTAGAATGTCTTAACACATCACGAAGTTGGGGTTAAACCTAATTTGTAAAGGATATACAGTCTGAAAAGACAATTTTGGAGAAAAGAGATCATTGTGTGTTCTGAGTCCTTAGGAGTACCCTGAAAGAAATACAATAGGGTTCTGTTAGAACTGCCACAAGTGCATACCTGTGCCAACCGGAGACCCCCGATTCTAACATTGGTGGCAGCGGTGGGATTCCGAATTTGCATTTATGATTTATGTACAGTGAATTACTGATCAACACGTAGTGAGAGCAGACCTATAACAAAGCCACAGGTTTATTGTCTTGCCAAAAGATCTCGTATCGTCCAATCATGCCTGGTTCACTCCCCGTGAGAGCAGCCTCTATCATCTCTGGAGTAGATGATGTCGATTGGGAAAGGCTTGAAAATTACAAAGTAGAGCAGCTGAAAGGTTATTGCCTAAAGTTCTGAGTCGCCCAGACCGGGTGCAAAAACAAAGCCAGACCATCAAGGCACTGAGAGCCTGGAAATAATCGAGAGAGCCAGAGAATCAGCTGGTGGTGGATCCACCAGATAGCCTTGTTAAGGTGTACGGAGGCCTATCCCTAGACGAGCTGGCGGACAGGGCCGCGAACAGAGCGCATGAAGTTGAAATGGCAAGATCAAACGGACAGATGGCGATGGCTGAGAAGAAACTCCAGCTAGAGCATGAGATACGACTAAAAGAATTGGAGCTGAAAGCAAAGAGCTTGGACCCAGCTCCTGGTGGCAGCATAACGCCAGTGCAGGTAGAGTCAAGGGTCTACGTACCGAAAGATGTAGTGAAGGAGTACTTTAAGGGGGATGACATAGGGCAGTGGTTTCAGGGCCTACAAGGTAGCCATGTCCTCACATCAGGTCCATGAGAAAGATTGGGGAGCGGGGTTGTGGGGGCAGTTCCTGACTGAGGGGCGGAACACCCTGATAGATCTCCCTTCCGAGGTGAACAATTCCTACCCACACATGAAAGATGCCCTAGTGACCAGGTTTGGGTTAACCCCGGAGATGTACCGACAGAGGTTTAGGGGTTGTACTAAGATTTCTGGGGGTACGTATGTGGAGTATGTGACCTTTTTCTGCAGAGCGCTGGATGGTTGGGTGAAGGGTAGCAAAGTGAATGATTTTCAAGGACTTCTCGATTTAATGGCGTGGGAGCACTTGTCTGATAATTGTTTTCCTAAGCTACGCCAGCACCTGATCGATAGCAAGCTGCCCAACCCGAGGAAGCTTGCTGAGGAAGCGGACCGCTGGCTCAGCACCAGGGCCCACAAGGGTCCAGTGGGAGACTCAGCCAAAGGTGGGCAGGGTCCCCAGCAGAAGAGTGGGGGGACAGGGGAAAACAGAAATGGTTCCACAAAGGCCCCCAAAGTAATCCCCAAGAGAACCAAGGGAAAGGTTCTCAGCCTCCTCCACCCCCGAAGCAGAACGGGGCCCCGACAGGTAGACCTGTTCCAAGAGGGCCCATCACCTGTTTTAGGTGCGGCGACCTGGGTCACAGTGCCACTGATCCTAAATGTCGCTTATTTGGAAAACCCGCACATACTGGTGCTCCCCCCCGGCAAATGGCTAGCGTTAATTTTGGGGAGGAAGTAGCAGTCCAAGGGGGTGGGGATCCCGTACAGATGACCCTAGTCTCGCTAGGAGACAGCGAGATGGTCCCTGAGAACTACCTACCCAGTAACACTAAGAAATATGGGCAGGTAGTGACCATCAACGGTAAGAAGGCGGAGGCTCTTCGAGACACAGGAGCCAGTGTGACTGCCGTCCGGCAGCACTTGGTGTCTCAGGAGCAGGTGGTACCGCATGCCTACTGTAGGGTTGTCAATGCTGACAATTCTGAGAGCCAGTGTCCGATGGCTCAGGTTCCCTTTGAGTGGGGTGGTCTCAGGTACTCTGCAAGTCGCTGTGAGGACCTCCATGCCTGTAGATTGTTTGCTAGGGAACGATTTGGAGAATTTCCCTTGGGGAAAGGTGGAGAAAACGACTCATCTGCGGTGGTGGGTCTACCCGACTGGGCGTGCGTGACAACGTGGTCCATGGCAGCCAGTAGGGGTGTTGAAGGAGTCCTGGAGCCTGAGGGAGAGGCCCAGGAACCGGCCATGGAGAGAAGGCGCAGGGGGCGCGGACAGCCGGCCCCCGAAGTTCCCACGGCCCAGGAGGAGGCAGACCTTACGGGGGATGCCCTGGAGCCTACCGGGGAACAGATCGCCGAACTGGAGGACCTGCCTGAGCTGACCCATTGGCAGCAAGAAGGAGGCCCCTCCAGGGAGGAATTCTGCAAGGAGCAGAAAGAGTGCCCTTCTCTCGTGGGTATGCGGCAGCAGGCTGCAGACCAGGTCAATGGTGTTCAGTCCGGAAAACACTTGGTCTACTGGGAGAAGGATCTCCTATATTCAGAGCCTAAGGCTGCTGAACCTGGGTCAGCCCGTACGCTGGTGGTACCCCAGAAGTGGGTTGGCTCACGATGTGCCGTTAGCAGGACATTTGGGGATGGTCAAGACCTATGACAGGCTTGTCACCCACTTTTATTGGTCCCAAATGCACAGGAGCTCAGATGCTCACTGTAGGACCTGCCAGACTTGCCAGGCAAGTGGTAAGTATAGAGGGAAGAACAAGGCTCCCCTCCAACCATTCCCCGTCGTAAGTACCCCATTCCAACGAGTGGGAATTGACATTGTGGGGCTTCTGGACCCCAAGACAGCCATGGGCAACAGGTTCATCCTGGTCTTGGTGGACCATGCCACCCTATACCCTGAAGCCACCCCTCTGAGGACAGTGACGGCCCCCGTGGTGGGACGAGCACTGATGGGAATTTTCTCCCGAGTGGGATTCCCTCTAGAGGTGGTGTCTGACAGGGGCACCAATTTCATATCAAAATATATGAAATCCCTTTGGCAAGAGTGTGGTGTAACCTACAAGTTCACCACCCCTTACCACCCCCAAGGAAACGGGTTGGTGGAGAGATTCAACCGAACCCTAAAAGGCATGATCATGGGCCTAAAAGGACCAATGAGTCGTAAGTGGGACGTACTCTAGCCATGCCTACTCTTTGCATATCGAGAGGTGCCACAGAAGTCGCTCGGGTTCAGTCCCTTCGAGCTTTTGTACGGTCACCCGATCCGAGGACCTCTGAGTCTGGTTAGGGAAGGCTGGGAGCAATCTCCCAGGAAACCTCCCCAGAATGTATACAGTTACATACTGGCCTTCCGAAACCAGACCAGGTGATTTTCAGCGCCAAGATGCTCCTTCCGGAGCGAACGCTGCGCTTTATAAATACCCCCACCAATAACCAATAACCAATTCAGGCAACTTGCTGAGGCAAACCTGGAAGCCAGCCAGGAAGAGATGAAGCGGTGGTACGACCAGAATGCCTCTCTGGTAGAGCTTCAACCTCGACAGAAGGTGTGGGTCTTGGCCCCAGTGGAGCCTTGTGCACTTCAGGATAAGTGGACAGGTCCATTTGAGGTTGTGGAGCGCAAGAGTCCTGTCACCCACCTGGTGAACTTGCAATCTCCCAGGAACCCTTTGAGGTCCTACATGTTAACCGCCTTAAGCCCCACTTCGAGAGGTCCGAAGGGGGCATGCTCTTGGCAACCGATGACGGAATGGAGGAGGAGACCGAACCTCTTCCGGACCTCTTGGTAGCCTCAGAGTGAGATGGGTCAGTGGACGGAGTTAACCTCTCACCCTCCCTGACCCCTGAGCAACAGAGTGACTGCCGCCAGCTGCTGGGGCAGCTCCCTGACTTGTTCTCCCTGGTTCCCGGTGTCACAGATTGGTGCGTCCATGATGTGGACACGGGAGACAGTTTGCCGGTGAAGCACAAGGCTTACCGCGTGACTGACAGGGTAAGAGCCTGCATCAAGGAGGAAGTCTCGAAGATGTTTGCTCTTGGGGTGATTGAGTCCTCCAGCAGTCCTTGGGCCAGCCCAGTGGTCTTGGTCCCGAAGGCTGCAACGCCGGGAGCCACGCCCGAACTCCGGTTCTGTGTGGACTATCGAGGACTCAATTCGGTCACGAAGACCGACGCGCATCCCATCCCCAGAGCTAATGAGCTCATCGATCGGTTGGGGGCTGCCCGGTATCTCAGTACGTTTGACCTAACGTCTGGGTACTGGCAGATCGCCTTAACTGACGGGGCCAAAGAGAGGTCAGCGTTTTCAACCCCAGATGGGCATTTCCAGTTCCGGGTTATGCCATTTGGGATGAAGAATGCCCCTGCCACCTTCCAGAGGTTGGTCAACCAAGTGTTGGTTGGACTGGACGTGTTCAGTGCCGCCTACCTTGATGACATCGCTTTATTCAGAGGTACGTGGAAAGAACACTTGCAACACCTTTGGGAAATGTTGACGGCACTGCGCAAGGCAGGCCTCACGATCAAGGCAAGCAAGTGTCAGATCGGGCAGGGTTCCGTGGTGTACTTGGGACACCAAGTTGGGAGCGGCCAGGTGGCGCCCCTTCAGCCCAAGATTGAGACCATCCTGGCTTGGGGAGCCCCCAAGACCCAAACGGAGGTAAGGGCCTTCCTAGGACTCACCGGGTACTACAGGAGGTTTGTCAAGGTGTACGGCACCATCGTTGCCCCCTTGACAGAGCTGACTTCGAAAAAGCCCCGGAAAGTGATCTGGACTGACACCTGTCAGGAAGCATTCGACACCCTGAAAACGGCCATGTGCACGGCGCCCGTGCTCCTGGCTCCTGATTTCTCCAAAGAGTTCCTAGTGCAGACAGATGCTTCAGAGCATGGAGTAGGGGCTGTTCTTTCACAGATGACTGAGGAGGGCTGGGACCAACCTGTAGCCTTCATCAGTCGGAGGTTACTTCCACGGGAACGGAGCTGGAGTGCGATTGAGAGAGAAGCTTTCGCTGTGGTCTGGGCATTGAAGAAGCTAAGAACCTACTTGTTTGGGTCTAACTTCCGAGTTCAGTCAGACCACAGGCCCCTCAGATGGTTGATGCAGATGAGGGGTTAGAACCGAAAGGTCCATGTTCCTACAGGGTATAGACTACGCCAATGCTTACGGTCTGTCAAGGTTTTTCTGCCTTAGTGATAAGGAACTCCCTGGGGAAGGGTAGTTCTCCTCACGTTTCAGCTGGAGTGGACACGTGTTACACCTGGCACCTTGGCGTGAGTCTCCCTTCCACTTTTTGCTGATGTGCCTCAGATGTTTTGCTGATATTTGATGCTCAGGGGACTGCGCCACGGCCAATCTGTGCCGCAGTGCAAGTGCTCCCAATGTAAAGTATATCTGTAATTGATTTCCATGATTGGCTTATTTGGTTTACTGCCAGTCCCCAGTAACGTGCACGAGGAGTGCTGGGGCTTGTAGATACAAATGCTGCTAGTGGGCCTGCAGCGCTGGTTGCGCCACCCACAGAAGCGGCCTCGTAAGATATGTCTCGGGTCCGCCATTGCAGACCCTGCGTACAGTCTGGTACTGTCACGCTGACTGCGCAAGTGCACACACTTGCCAGTCCCTAAACCTTCGCTAACCTTCATATCAGTCACCCCTAGGGTAGGCCTATGGGCAGGGTGCTTTGTAAGCGTAAGGTAGGACAAGCCAGGATGTGTGTGGCATGTCCTAGTAGTGAATTACCACCCTTTTCGTTCTTCACTATTGAAGGGCTGCCTGTTCTCTTAGGCCAAGGTGAGCTGCCGGAATTATTACACGCTATAGTCCCGGCAGGCTCAGGGAACACGGTCGCACGTCGAGTTTAGTATGCCTGAACTCAGAATAATAAAATACTTCCTTTAGCAAGGTTTATTTTAATATCCTGTGTTTGCAAATGCTACTTTTAGAAAGTTAGCATTTGCTCGCCTAACTATTTCAGCCCGCCTCTGCCAGGATGTGTATCTGCTGTCTGGGTTTGTGTGAGTGACAGGGCTGGGGGATTCCCGGGGACAGTTGGGGTTACCAGGTGGTGAATAGGGTGCTTACACCAGGATGGGTGGGTGGAGTAGTCCTTGACTCTGAATAGGGTTGTGCTCCACCACCACAATGCTGGCTCCACCTCCTGCGGAGCGTCTGATGTCCCTGCCCTGCACCCTGAAAGAAGGCAGCTTCCTGTCAACAGAGTGCTCCAAAACAGGGTTGAACCAGGCTCAGGCCCCCTGGCCTGCAAAGACAAAAGAAACTGAGTATAAATATAGGAGCCCTGCTCCTAGCAAATCAGATCCTGTTTTGACCACGACGAACCTCTGCCTGACTAGAAGGGCCAAGAGAAGCTGAAGGAAGGAAACCGGTCGCTGCCCTGAAGGACTGGCCTGCAGTGGTGCCTTGCTAAAAAAGGAGAGGAAAAGACCAGAGAGGACTTTGTAGACTTGTGCCTGAAACAATCTCCAAGGGCTTGATCGCGAGCTTGCCCCTGAACGGAAGCCCAGGACCATTGGGTTCTATTCTGCCTGGGCCCGTCTGCTGTTGGGCCTTAAGTTCTTATTCCCTCGCCGGAGTTGTGACCCGGGTGCCTTCGCCCCTCTGAAGGTCGTGACAGCTCGGAGCCTGGTCGCCCCGCCACAGAGAGCCCCGCTCACGCTTGAGTCGCTCTCCGCTTCAGTGCCGGGCCGCCCGCTCTCCTGTCATCTCGCCTGCTACGAAGCGCGTTGTGCGCCTCTCACCTTCTCCCGCCGGAATCCTGTATGGAGTGCATCTGATAGCCTCGGACGGTCCGTACGTCATAACGTACCCGGCTGTCTCGCTTTGCCCTCCTGCATACCAAGGCTTGTGCCACACCTCAAGAAAGGCCTCCCTGTACAGTGGTACCGGAAGCCTGGTGCTGCACCCGTCTGCCAGAGAACGCAACGCCCCTCACAGATCCACAGGTACGACTTGGCGTGCTAAGAAGTAGTACGTCCCGCAGGCCTGAACGGCACCTCGCCCCGTGAGCTGCATCAGTCCCCGGATCGCCACAACCCTCCTCACCATGGAGAACCGTTGGCCTCGTCCCGGGTCCGCCCTCACCAGTAGCCGCGCCTGAAACGCCTCGGACACTCAATGCAAGGTACACTTGAACTCTATCCCGAGTTCGCATCGGATCCAGGGTCCGCAACGTTTGTTTTCCCTGTCATCGTACCTTGCTAACCAAGAAACGCTAAAGGACAATTGCCTATTTAAATCTGGTGGCCCTCAAATCGTGAAACGTTATATGGTCTTGTGATAATTCTGCATATGAAGTATTTTTATATAAAGTCTACGTATTTTTTATACAACCTACCGACTGGTGTCCGTTTGTGGTGGGTCAGGGGGTTTACTGTATGTGATCATAAATGCTTAACTAACTATCGCCCAGAGGATGAGCTTTGTTTGCTCGCACCACGCAACCTAGAGGGTGAGCAGGGGTTATTCTTACGGAGTAGTTCCCTTGCCCTGACTAGAGGAGAAGGTCCCTGCTTGTCACAAGTGCATACCTGTGCCAACCCGAGACCTCCGATTCTAACAGGTTTGAAAGGGCGACAACTGTTGTTTCACAAAATAAGTGCTCTACGTAAGCATTTACCATTGAGGTTCATGGTGTAAATTAATTGAAATTATAACTGTGATGGTTTAGAATGAGCCCAATTGGTACACTATTTGGCATTGCCCTTGTGGAAAGAATACACAAGCAGGGTGTTGTAACACCAGCTTGCCGGGCATTTTTCGTTTAAAAAAATGATACATTGTTTTCATTATTACAGAACCTGAGAAGACTTTTGTATTAGGTGATTTAAATTGATGTATTGTCCAATGTAATGTTTTGTTCGATTTTTTTTATTGTTATAAAGAACCTTATATATACTGTTTTGTGCTTCTGTATAGTTTAAAGTTTTATGACAGATTAATGTTCCAACAAATGAATAATTCCTTCTGATAACTTTCGATAAATCAATACGAGTTAATTAAGGAAAATAAAATATATGGTCATATCAAATGCTATGTATGATCATGATGTGTGATGGTGAATTGATATCAGTATTGGCATGTGTGTAGTTGTTTGAATGTACTGTAAATACAGCACATCCATGGTATTGGAAGGATGGTGCAATGAAAAGTGCAGCCTCACTGGTTTTCCCCAGCGATGTGCAACTTTTCATGAATGAGGCCCTGAATCTGCATTTCCGCTTTCCCTAAGACTCTAACTCTTCGTCCTGGCTGCTGGGGGAATGGGGTGTTGTTGACCTGTGCTGAACTTGGTCCTGGCTGTTCCATTCTGCATTTCGGTGTGTTTACTTTTATTTTTATCCTTAGAGGTGTATTTGTATGCTCTTTTTGTCTCTAGACGCTGAAAAGTGATGTTGGGCTGACCAGCATGATTTTTTTTAAACAAATGCCACCAAAGTGTCAGTGTGAAGGGGGTCTGTGTAACAGGTGAGCACCTACAACCTTGTGATTGAAAGTTGGTATTAACTCGAAGTCCTAGAATATTGATTTAAATGAACTTCGCTACTGTGCTAATTTGAATACATAAAAGAAATGTGTTGCTCAGGTGTGGTAACGCTAGTAAGTAACAGGTTGTAACTGCACATTGGTTCCGTTAATAGCAATGCAAAAATTGACCTGTTAACTCTTTGGTAGATTTCTTTCTCATAGGTGAACAAGTAATAAGGACTCCACAGCCATTCTTAACTGGTATCTTGTCGTAACAAGTGTATTTATCTCCACTTGAGAAGGTCTCTTAAAGTGTATATATGCCAACTTGGAATAGAATAAAAATCAAATACTTGTTTACAAAGATGTCAGAGTAGCCAATGGTGTGTGTTGATGCTTAGTAGCAGCATATGTGAACTACAAACTTCTAATCCTTCTGTATATACATTCCTTCACGTTTCAATTTCCATGATTTGTGATCGTTACCACATAAACTGGGGAAGGAATTCAGCAACGTTTCTAGCTGTCAAACATTTCAACATTGATTTAATATTTTGCGATATATTAAAAAATTTCTTATCATTGTGCAAGTCCCCCAAAAAATGATGTACACTGTTGAATGTGACAACATTCATTTTGACAAACGAAAGAAAAATACCTTTATATTTCTTTTTTTAGTCCAGGTCAAATCGTTTATTGATTTCTGTAATGATCTTATTTAGTTAGGAGATGTATTACACGTTCATGCACCCAGCTGTTTTGTTGTGTTAGTAGAAGGACTAGGAACAGGTGAGTTCAATTATGAGAGACAAATAGGAAGTTGCATTTTCAATGTTTTGGAGAAATGCAGATGATTAGGTAAAGTCATATAAGTTAGTGGTAGAGTATTCCACAACCTAGGGATCAGGGCCAAAAGCGATTTGCCACTAAAGTCTGTGGGGCAGATTTATGAAGGCCTTGCGCCACCAGTGCGTCACTTTTTCCCATGTTAAAAATGAGGCACCGGCGGCGCAAGGCCTTCATAAATCTGCCCCTGTATCTGCATCTATATCTGGTATTTGTAAAGTGCAAACTAATCACCCCTAAGTGTCTCTAGGCGCTGGGGGGCGTCATGGAGATTAAGTGAGCTTTTGCCCAGAGTCACAGGTTGTGACCTGAGCTGCTGCTGGGGATTGAACCGTTAGCCCTGTGCTTTGGAGTCAGACATTCAGGCCGCTGCGCCACACCTCTCCTTCCAAATTCTAGAACCTAACGCAGGAAATGGTTGGATGAACGGAATGTGCAACAAGTTGGGAACCATATTTCATTAATTTGCATTCGAGAAGTTTGGTAGAAGCTGAACCACTTTGCGAGATGTTCACCTTTAGGAAGCAGAAAAGGCAGCTCCTCCAAGGTAGACACAGTTATCGGAATGTGGAGATTTTGCCGGAATATCAAATGTTTTTAAATTCTGAGGTCTTCTGCACACAACAATCAATATAATTGAGTGAAAGACCTGGGGCACCTCTCTTCATTTCCTCATAACATTCGATTAAATTATCCCATACAACATTAAAGCCTTTCTAATCTTCAATAAGCAGAGCAGAAATACACCCTTCCTAAAACTTCATTCTGGTTTTACTTTCAACTTAAAAGTCTCCTGTGTCCATCGTATCACAAAGGGGGTAGGTTTTACTATTCCTGCCTCCTAAAATTAGGAATACCCTTTTTCTGTTTATTTTATCTCCCTTGACACATCGATCATTCAGCGAGCATTCAAAGCCAGGTGTTTTACCTCTATCATCTCTTTTCAGACAGAATGTTTTCTCTTGCTGTTCTTAGCTGTTTTCCATTTTAAATACCAGGATACCTCTTTAAGTAGCTACTGAATTATAGCAGGTTGATTTTCAATTATTCATTCGGACACCTATATCCACAAGTCTCACCCTCACAAATCTGGGGTTGGTTTCCCCTTCATGCTTAAACTTTTTCTTGCCAGAATCACCCTATGCAGTCTCTTTGAAATTCTGACTGCCTGCTTGCCTCAATATCTCCCTTACACATAATATCACATTTCACATTATGTATCGCGATTCTGATCCCAGCAATCATTTTAGTGGTAATTTCTTCACTGCATCTTCGTAGTTACTCCACAGAAATACGTCTTTGGGAACTCAAACGTCCCAACAAAAGTGATCACCATTAGCATGATATTGCATTACTCATCTATTTCCCTAACATCAATCTTAGGGGCTTATTCATACAAATAGTAACGGAGAGCGGCGTTAGCCTTCTTGGCTTAATGCCGCGCTCCATAACTTTTGAAACGCAGGGCTGCACCGTATTTACTGTAGAAAGTTAGTGGTTTTGCTTCCTGTGGACCACCCAGCTGTATATGTACCTCACCCTCTGGCCAGGTGTGGCCCGAGGCTTTAAATAAACGGGATAAGACCACTCTAACACTATAAGGCAGAGTAAAAGTCAATGGGACTCAGGAGTGGGGCCTACTACACGTGGGGCGCTACCACCACACTGGTGATGAGGATTGAATCAGTACCCTGCACACCACCAACAAATGAATACCTGAAGCGGCGGCATCCAACACCGGTGTGGGTTTGACGCAGCGGTCCTATTTGCTGCAGTGTGCAACACCGCGGAACCCAGGCAGAATCCATGACCTCCACGGGGCTGGAAGCGCTGTGCTTGCGGCTGACACCCCTCCCTCCTAGTCAAACGGAGGTCGAGCAAGGTGAAGTAGCCAGAAACCAGGGGCAATACGTAGTGTCAGGCTGAAGCCTCGAGGAGAGCAGCAGCCGGCCAAGGCCCCATCCAACATGCAAGAAAGCATGTGCGTCCTGAGCGCTCCTTGACTGGGGGGAAGCCAGCACACAGCCAAGTTGGTCCCCTGTGACCTCACACGCTGGTTCCACATAAGTCTACTGCCTCACTATCTCCCTCAAGTGCTGGCACCTGCAACAAAGAGGACAATAAATAAATATAGGAAAAGAAGAGTAACTTTTGTTAAGTTTGAACAGGGGAAAAAAAATAGAAGCATATCTGACAAAACCCCATCAACTGGCAGAAGGTTAAGCACCCAGAGGGGCCTATATCTAAATCGCCAGTCATTGCAGAACACAGTACAGAGCTCACATTGATTGCACAAGTCCCCGGAGCACAGAACCTGGGTTGGCATGCCACCCACCAGCCCCTGAGACCCAGACAACATGACGAAGTCCAGCATTCGCAGCCACCTCTGCACAACACGCTCTCTCAGGTGCTGCCACTGTTTAACAAACTGGCAGACCAGCTACTACATACCCGCGGTGGAAGATATGGACCCGATGATTAGATAACTACTTCTTCACTACGAGGGAAAAAGATGGTGCTGTCAAGAGGTCACTAGTCCTCCATGAAGCAGGAGAACAAATTTACAAGCTGTTCATGCCTCTCCCAGTTACCGGGCCAGCCACTGACTATGACCCAGTTGTAAAGGCACTCAATGCCCATTTTGAGCACCAGCTGACCCAGATTATGAAAGATTCAAGCTATGCGAAGGCCGCCAATGAGAGGGGTGTTCATCTACAACTTCTACATGATGCTATGCGAGCTGGCCAGCACCTGCACAAAGGACAGCAAGCTCAAAGAACTCAGAGTGCAGCTGACAAAAGGAGGCCGAAATAAAACCCTACAAAGCCTGATCCTGTGACAACCGAACTTCAGCCTTGATGACATCTTGGTCCTGGCGTGATTGCATGACCTGTCTGTGGCTTGGGCTAACTAAATGGACCTTGCTTCCACACTGACCCCAGAAAAGATAGAGAACATAAAGACCAAACAGGCCGACCCCATTCATACCAAGGGCCAAGGGTACTTGACTAAATGAAGAAGGTCTTAGTCAGGCAAGCCACAGTATGGGTACTGTTGCCGTGAGAAATGCCCAGCTAGTAACTCCTTGGCCCAAGGCTGCACCTGTTCAAATAGTGGAATCCAGAGCCACTTTGCGGCAGGCTGCAGAAAGAAGCTCAGGAACAATGGCCCTAGAGAAAACAGATCACTGTAAAAGATTAAGCTTCAACTATCCCTCACAAACATGACATGCCCAAACGAGCAAAGCCCCCGGAAAGACAAAATCACTGCCAAGAAGATTCGCCCCCAGAAGATGAAGAAGAGACATTCCTCATCTCATTCACAAGAGAACTAAAGTGCCGCAGAAGGCCACAATCCACGTGCCTTGTCCAAATTGCAGGGTCAGAAGTAATAGGAATCATCAACACCAGAGCCTCAGTCAATGTAATGGGGGTACAATACAACTGCCTCCGGCCCAAACCTCAATTAATGCCATCCTACATGAAGATCTTCACATATGGGAGTCACATACATCTACCCCTCTGTGGACGAATGTCAGTACCAGTCCAGTCCAAAGATCAGAGGGTCACCACAACATACCACATCATCGGCCAAGAAGTGGGCATACTAATTGGCAGCCAAACAGCGGAGTATCTCAGCTTTGTATCCTTCGCTAAGAGAGTGAGATCACACCAAATTGATGATTTGTTAGACCAGTTTCCTGAATTGTTCAGCGGCCTCAGCTGTCTCAAGCATACCCAGGTGAAACTACACATTGACCCCTCAATATCTTGAGTGGTCCTTCAACATTGCTGCGAAAGAGCTCCAGAGGCTAGAAGACCAAGGAATGTTAGAGAAAGTCTCAGAACCTACGCTCGGGGTCTCCCCAATTGTGATCGCAGAGAAACCCAAACAACTGGGGAAAATCCATCTATGTATTGACATGCAACTCTCCAACCGTACCATTAAACGGGAGCGACACATCACTCCGACTGTGGAGGAGAAAATGGCAGATGTCGATGGCTACCGCTGGTTCTCAAAGCTGGATCTCACTGCTGGTTACCACCAGCTATAACTAGAAAAAAAAAGCTGATACAGCACTACATTCAGCACCCATCTGGAGCTGCGAAGATCTAAACAAATGAAATTTGGCATTTCATAGGCTGCTGAAGTGTTTCAGAATGCAATACATAAGACTTCAATGTCAGTGATGATGTACTGAGCCACTCATCCACTGCGGCTGAACATCATAAACATCTGAAGGCCACCCTCAAATGCCTCCAGGAATACAGGGTAATGCTGCACAAAGATAAGTGCTCATTCTTCCAGCGATCCATCGAGTTCTTTGGATATATCTTTAACCAAGACTGGATGCAGTTCGACCCCTGCAAGTCACAGAGGATCAAGCAAGCGCCAGTACCCACCACCGGCCCTGAAGTGAGAAGCTTCCCAGGGATGGCTACATACTGCTGGAGGTTTATCCCAGACCTGGCAACCCTGGTCAAACTCCTGCAATCCCTCATGAAGTCCGACGCATACTGGACATGGGCCATTGGGAAGAGAATGTGTTCCAGAAAATCAAGGACGCCTTTCTGAGTAACATTACACTTATATACTTTGACCCTGACAAGCGTACCAAGCTGTTGGTTGATGCCAGCCCTATCGGACTGGTGGCCATTCTGGCCCAGGAGCAGGAGCCAGGGCAGTGGGCAACATTAGCATTTGCCAGCATGGCGTTGACACTGATGGGGGCACGATACACCAAAATCGAGCAATAGGCCCTTGCATTTAAGTGTACCTGCAAACATTTTCACCTGTACATACGTGGCCAACCATTCAGGGTCTTCACAGGTTTAGGATACCATTTGAGCCTGGGATCTGGACCATTATGAGAAGTGACAGAACAATGATGATGGCAAGCAAAGGGGCAGAAGAAATCTCGAGGAACTATTGTGGTTCAAAAGGGGAAAAAGCTCACCCCAGGATTCCCCCCAAAGCGACAATGAAGAGAATACTGGTTGGTGTGAGTACTGAGAAGATGACTCATTGGGTAATGACTCAAAGAAAAGGAGGTTCCCCTGTCGTATATATCAGGGAGGGGGATATTCAGTCTCAAAAATATGGAAATCCCTGTTGTAATTGTAGCAGACTAGGATCGCTGGAAAGAACTGGGGAGGAGTTTATTAGATTTAGTCTATGCTATTTGTAGCCTAGTCGGGATTTTTCAAAACAAACATCAAAACTAAATAAAGGCAAGTCACTAAAGTACACAGAAGTAAATGGAACTATCACCAGAGTTATAAAAATAATGTGCAAAATTTATTTATAGCCTCCCAAATGGGTTACATTCTAAAACATAATACAAAACAATTAAAATCCCACCTAGAGTGGTATCACAGTACCACTCTAGGTGGAAAGACATCCCTTCCTGCACATAAACAATCTTAAATGGCGATTTGTAACTTCTATGTGTGCTGCTTTGTGCCGCACACATAAAAAGTTGCAACTCGTCATTTTTCAAATGATTGTTCATTTGCAGGAAGGGACGCCTTCCTGCACATAAACAATGATGCATGGCATTTTGCTGCATTGTGCAGCACACATAGAAACATCAGAACCGAGGAGAAATAAACCATTTCTCCTTCTTGTGCCATGTTAAAACCTGTTTTTTCTTTTGGTCTTAATTTTGCTGCTGCCCCATATTTACGTCACCCTTCTAATTATGGGGCAGTGTCAAAATCAATGGGTGTTGCGGCGGTACTCCCACAGCAACACCTACTGCCCACCGCTTTCACGCTAAGAATAGTGTGAAAGGGTGCCTTATTTACAAGGCCGCATTAAACCACGTTAAATGGAATATTATACTTTACAACGCACGCATTGCAACGTGTGTCATTACCACAGATTTTTTACATCCTAAATTCCATTACAACGCATCTTGTTACAACGCATGTTGTTAAAACGCATAATCCCTTACAACGCAATTACGCTATTACTGGGGCATTACTTTTGGGAATGCCTTGTAATGGATTATGCAATGTAATGACATGCTTTCTAATGGATTTGCGATGTAAAAAATGAGTTGTAATGACACGCGTTGTAACGCGTGCGTTGTAATTGATGTTTCCCCGTTAAGTGGCTTAACAGTGCCTTGTAAATAAGGCGAAGCCCATATCGCCACAGGACCGTAAAAAAAAGCGATGTTCCTGTGACGATGGGAGATTGTAAATATGAACCTGAATCCCATCCTCTCATCTTGTTTCACCCTCTGCTGCGCTCTGTCCTAAATCGTTGCCATGAGTCTTGCCCTTCACACCTCTGTGTAGTGAGCACCTTCTTCTTGTGTTCAGGAAAGGAGAACAATCCTCCTCCACCTTAAATCCTCACCCTATCCTTTTTGGGATCTTACAATCTACAGACCTCTACTGAAGTCTTCTAAAACAAAATATTTCTTCTGGTTTATAAAGGTCTGTGTGTCCCGCAGAATTCAATTTTCCAGGCCAATGCTTTATATATTTCTATTTATAACTTTAGTATAATGTATATGAAATGTATATAGTACCAGATTTGATGGAAAGGAAAAAATATCGTAACCTTGCACGCTGCCCTAGTTAACACTCACCAATAGTGTCTCTAACCTGTACAGGTCGGTTAGTATCCTTGCCTTCTCCTTGCTCTCTGTATAGCAGTCCACAGTACTCCAAACTAGTTAGGCTCGTAGGCGCTATAAAAAATGTCAAATAATAGAATATTAAAACAAAAATGATTGCAACTGTGGCTTTGGTACACGGTTTCAGCATTGTTATTTTTAAAACGTAGAAAGGCAATGACCCTTTTTAAAAGAAATTATAATAATTAGAAGGAGAGGGAAAATTGAATATTCAATGGAAGACATTCGACCACATGGTGTGATACAAGTAAAAGCTTCTGAGATTTCCACCCTGATCATTACCACGCAGGAACAAAAATCGAGCAAATTCTTTAAAAAAAACGATCATGAGTTTATAGTTCTTTTCGGATCAGTATTTCAAATTACCTTCAGCCTGCCGTTTGAAAAGGCAATTTCTTTTCAGCAAATGATATAATTGGAGAAAATATTGATTAGGCTCTATTCAGATCTAAACTTCCATTGAATTTACTCATCCGATGAATCCATCCGTTGTCTGTAAAGACTGTCAAGCCGTCTTGCTATTGTCAAAAAAGTTGCATACAAGCAGTACTTAAAAAAAAGTAACGCTTTCTTTCTGTTCTGTACCCACTTAGGACCATTTCTTGATTTTAATAACCAATTTACTATTATCAACGGGTCTTTTTATTCTGCAGTGGGGAAAGAAATTGCAGCAATCCTTTATAATTCTCATGAGCACACTAAAGCAACTTGTTCCCTCGAGCTTCAATGCTTATAACACTATTGATTGTTTTGTTCAGCAGGAAAGCATGTAAATATGTTTTGAGCTCGCTTTATTGTCCTAGCAGTATGTTTATTGCTGCTCTACCTTTCACTTTTCTCACTCTTTTCTGTACTCCTCAGTTCTTCTTGCTTCTGAAGTGTTCTATCTTTCATTTTCGTTGAGTCTTTGATCTTCCCTTCCTCACATCCTCCAATTCTTTTTCCCTGCATTGGTTATATTTTCATTTTTTTTTCTTTTGTCTTCTCTCTTCTGCTTTGCTTCATCCCTTCCATCCCTTCCATCTACCCCCATACCCTCCTTCAGTTCAGCAAGGCCTTCAACGGATCCATTGTATCCTTCATTCAACAGGTAGAGATTATGTGTCAATGCTGTCTGTTAAGTGCCGTTCTTCATTGTTTGTCTTTTCTTTCCAGTCTAGGGTCCATTTCAGAGGATACCACTTTGTTGAGCACAGGATGTGTATGATTGAGAAATTAAGATGTTGAGCTGTTGACAAAGCATCAGCTTTCCACGCCGAGATGGGGACAAAAGGGTTAGTGACCTAAACACTGCTGCATGCTCACCAGCTGAAGATGGGGCAAAAGCCTATGTACAGTTTAGAGTGTGAGTTTGGAGGCCAAAGGTGTCCCCATCTCTCTGTGAGATGTATGGAAGAGTAGGGGGAGAGGAAGTATATGTTAAAACACTGTGGGCCTGATTCACAAAAGTAAACGTACACTATTCTGTAAGTTTACTACTTTCAGTATTCACATAGGTAAACTTAGACCAAAAGTATAACTTTATGGCAATTATTGAATGTGCAATGCAGTCAGAATGCTTGAGGAGACCATTAATGGCTTTATGGAATTTATTATTATGAGCAAGCATCAAGTTTTATTACGAACTTTGGCATTAATGGAAAGGACTACGGATCCCAGAGGGCAATGTGGATACGTTATGAGGCCCCATCTGTAGGCAATAAAAGGCACTTGTGACATAATTTTCGAGTCTTTAACCAGCTTTATTTTGTGTTTCCTTATGTCTGTGAACATGGACACATGGGGGCATATTATCAAGGGGGTTTATCTCCGCTTTTTTGGCTTTAAAAGCCAAGAAAGCGGAGATAAAATTATCTCCCTATTACCTAGCTGTCGCTAACACCAGTTAGCGACAGCTAGTAGGAGATAGCGACCATCTTTGGCCCCACTTTGCATGTCAGTTATATTTATCACTAATGACATGCAAAGTGGGCGTGCCAAGATGTTAGCGACTGGAAACAGTCGCTAACATCGCTATCTCCTATTACCAACTTTTGGAGATATTCGCGCTAAGCGCGAATATCTCCAAAAACTAACACCTGCCCTGAGCAGTTCTTAGCCATGTTATTCAATGGGAGGTGGATAACATGGCTAAGAGCATTAGCTCGGTAATGCATGAATATCGCTGACTTTTCAGCGATATTCATGCATTGCGGCCGTTTTTTATCGCATTTGCGATAAACCTTGATAATAGCAAAGTTTATCTGCGATAATTTCTGACGATGCTTAGCGTTAAAAAATTTGTTGCTAAGCATCGTTAGCGATAAATATCGCTTAACGTTGGTAATATGCCCCTTGGAGTGTTGGAAACGCGTTAGGCTTAATATTGACCTGGTGCATTTGGGGACTGTGGTGCATCCTTATTGAACGGAGGTTCACGGACAGTGAGTGCATCCTAAAAGCTGTGGGCATTTGTGAGACAGTACATGTGCACGGCAGTCCAGCCATGGGGTTCGCACCACCGCAAGAAAAGAAAGCATCCCGGTGGGCTTTTTATTTGAGAGCCTGTGATTGGATCATCTATTATGGCAATTATTAAATGTACAACGCAGTCAGAATGCTTGAGGAGCCCATTATTGGCTTTATGGAATATATTATTATGAGCAAGCATCCAGTTTAATTACGAACTTTGGCATTAATGGAAAGGACTATGGATCCCAGAGGGCAATGGGGCATTTGTGAGACAGTACAAAAGTATAACTTTACTTCTCTTCGGTATTCACAAAGGTAAACTTAGACCAAAAGTCTAACTTTACTACTTTTTGATATTCACAAAGGTAAACGTAGCGCAAAAGTCTAACTACTTTTCGGTATTCACAGAGGTAAACTTAAACCAAAAGTCTAATTCTACTACTTTTCGGTATTCACAAAGGTAAACTTAGACCAAAAGTATAACTTTATTACTATTTGGTATTCACAAACGTAAACTTAGACCAAAAGTATAACTTTATTACTTTATTGATTTTTGGTACTCACAAAGATAAACTTAGACCAAAAGTCTAACTTTATTACTATTTGGTATTTCACAAACGTAAACTTAGACCAAAAGTCCAACTTAATTACTTTTTGCTATTCACAAAGATAAACTTAGACCAAAAGTATAACTTTTCAAGTAGTTACCTTTGTGAATACCAAAAAGTAGTAAAGTTATCATTTTTGTTTAAGTTTAAAGTAGTAATGTTTTGGTCTAAATCTAACTTTGTGAATGCCGAAAAATAGTAAACTTACACAAAAGTGTATGGTTACCTTTATGAATCAGGCCCTATAGGTGATCCATACATTTGCCACACTTTGGCACTGCCTTTCTTCTGCCAAATTACTTCCTCTGAATTTTCCAGAAATTATTGAATTTTGCCAATATAAATTTCTTCTATTTAGAGTTTGCCTAAAACCCCTTTGGGACTGCAAAAAACGGTCGTACATCTGGCACTATGTTACGTAAATTTTCCAAATGTCTCATATGTCTCATTTTACCCCTTGAGCAGTGAACACCTATGAACTTACTAACCCACATGCCAATGCTCACGTTAGAACTTCAGGAAACAATTTTGGGTTGTAAGTCATAAAATTCTGTCTTACAAAGTGTACGTCAAATATTTTTGTCTGAATACGGCGATGCTTAAAATTTGGGATGAAATTGTAAAGACGAGGTCCACTCAAAGTAGGTTCAAACTGAAGATTTATTGTAACAATTCCAACCCATGAAATAAGTTTAGCTTGGGAAGCCAGGAGGAGCGTCCTGTCACTGCGGTCATCAGCTGTCATCTGTCAACATTTTGGAAAGCACAGCTGATGACAGGGGAGGAAGAGGTACAGGAAGATGGTGAAGACAAAGTACAGAACAAAAGTGCACACCCTGCGCACCTGCGCAGCTGTTCACTTCAGCATATTCGTCCGGCGAGGTGTTCCATAGCCACACCATAAGGCAGTTGTGTTTTACTGGAGGCAGTCATTTCAAAACAGTAAGTCTCCTTCTGCATGACTGTTCACCGCTGACATCTACGCTGATTGACACAACATTTCATTATTTCTCTTATCTGCCCAGATGTCAACTTCTGTTTCACTGCACACTGCATCTGCATCTTGTGTTACATTACCTCACAGTGATTTTTGCGCATTCCTCTCATTGCTGCTCCACTCACATCAACGCATCATTATCCAGTTAATATTTACATTTCCGGTCAACAGTCTTTGCTTCTGCTGGCACATACATGGCCACCGGGTATTTGTTGAATCTCTCCCTTCTAAAAGCTTCTTACCAGGGAGTGGTGAATTCCTCCTCAAATGGGAAGAATGGAGGGAGCACTTCCTCAATTTTGTTTTAACTGTTGATGCTGAGGAAGAGTTTACTGTTGATAAGAAATATACATTTCTTCTACATTGTCTAGGCGCAGGGGGTATACAAGTTTTCAAAAGTATTAACAAAAAACACAGGGCTGCAGTGCAGTGTGACATTTTCAGTAATGCCATCGAAGATTTAAATAATTACTAGAAACCCACCATTTGTGTAGTGGTGGACAGGTACAAGTTCCTCCACAGGAAGCAGGGTAAAGATGAATCCATTGATGATTATGTTGCAGATTTAAAAAATCTAGCCATTAATTGTCGCTTCGCAGGGCCTCATGATGAATTCATTAGGGACCAAATAGTGATGCAGGGGTCCAATGCAAACATCCAAGACAACCTTTGGGCTAAAGGGGAAAGCCTTTTTCAAAGTGTTATCGACATTGCTGAAAGAGCAGAACTTACAGGCAGGTGTGCCAAAGCAGTCATCGCTGAGAACAAAGAAGGAAAGGTCAACGCAACTGTAGCCAAAGTAAGCGATGTAAAATTCAAACTGGGGAAGAAACGGTCCAACAGCAGGTTTGGCGAGACAAAACTTCTAGTGACTCCAGTAATTCAACAAGACGCTGTTATAGATGTGGTAATACTAATCACCTTGCCAATGATATAAATTGTCCCGACAAAAATCAAAAATGTGCATTCTGCGGTGTCATAGGTCATTTTCAAAAAACTATGCCATAAGAAACGCTCTAAGTCAGTCAAGCTAGTAGAGGTTGAGAAGGACATCACTTCTAACTCTTCTGATGAAGATGATATCAACATGATTTACTTAATGTTGAAGATGACTGCATCTTACAAGTAGATGTAACCGAA
Source organism: Lissotriton helveticus (assembly GCF_964261635.1). Classification (NCBI taxonomy): domain Eukaryota; kingdom Metazoa; phylum Chordata; class Amphibia; order Caudata; family Salamandridae; genus Lissotriton; species Lissotriton helveticus. The sequence goes on along the minus strand of NC_136061.1, from coordinate 870,825,486 downwards.
ACAGAGCAGCACTGGAAAAAACTTGTTTGTCAAATGTCCCTGGGGGGGTTAATGTCTCAATTATTGCAGATTCTGGTTCGCCCTACACTATCATCAATCATGCTCTATGGAAGGATACGTTTTCACCCCTCCTAGGTGATCAGTTAGAAGCACCTGATATTTCCATCAAAACTTTCACAGGAGATGCCATTGAAGTTAAGGGGTTACAGGAGACTCAAATTTTAGTTCAAAGCTAGAAAATCCTTATGCAAGCTTTATGTTTCTAAGACAGGACCTCCGTCTTGGGGTGTTTGGACCAAGGTAAACTAGGCATCGTCCTAAATCCCAATAGTGCTAAACCTGTCCTCGTACTGCAGGCTGATGAGAAACTAAGCAATACCATTCTCCAGAAGTTTCCCAAAGTATTTTCTGATAGAATAGGCCTTTTGAAAGGTTTTGAGCATACGATTTGTATTAAAGAAGGAGCTATACCCAAAATTCATAAAGTCAGGGGCATACCATTTGCAGTCAAAGCACAGTCGGACAGCCTATTAAATGATGACAAAATTGAAAGGGTGGGGTCATCTGAGTGGGTTGCTCCCTTGTTGGTGGTCAAACTACCCAATGGAAAATTGGGATTGTGCATCAATTTGCGCGTCCTCAATAATAACATCATCATTGATCAGTTTCCCCTACTACGCATTACCGAGATGTTGGCCCTCACCAAGGGTGTCAAGTATTACATCAGGTTACCTTACATCCTGACAGCAAAAGTTTGACCACATTCATCACTCCCTTTGGGTGTTACTGGTTCAAGAGGGTTCCCTTTGCTTTTGCATCCGCCGCCGCTATGTTCCAGAGACTCATGCAAGACATTTTTAGAGAAGTAGACAATATTCTTCTATTCCAAGATAATATTTTAGTAATGGAAAAAAACAAAAAGAAACATGATGAAAATTTAGCACAGGTATTAGGTATTCGAGAAGCTAATGGACTCACTGCTGAGCTTGATAAATTTAATTTTGCTTATTCTGAGGTAACTTATCTAGATCATGTGATCACAGCAGAAGGCATCAAACCCAAGAAGGAACTTTTGGATGCCATTCAAAACGCACCCGAACCTAGATGCAAAGACGAGCTACGTTCCTTCTTGGGTCTGGTTTCTGCCAAAACATATGAGATGAGACAACTACTAAAAAACAAAAACAAATTTGTATGGTCTGACGTGTGCAAAAAAGCATTTGGTGAGCTTAAAAAATAATTGTTTCCGTACCACCCCTACAAGGTTATGATCCCTCCTTATGCAACATTGTAGCCACTGACGCCAGTGGTAAAGGTTTGGGAGCTGTACTTACTCAAAAAGATTCTAAATGCAATGAGTGCACAATTGGTTTTGCCTCTCGCTTTTTGATACCCACAGAGGAAAGGTATTCTGTCATTGAGTGAGAGGCCTTGGCCTGAGTGTGGGGGTTGGAACATTTCAGGCAGTTCACATGGGGTAACAAAGTCCTTTTACGCAGTGATCACAAACCCCTCACCAAAGTCTTAACTACTAAAGGGCTGTACAATGCATCCCCAGACTTGCAAGGACGTCCGTAAGATTATTTGACTTCAATTACAAAGTACAATACATGGCAGGTACCAAGAATGGGATGTACGACATTACAACGTATGCTTTTACATCGCATGCTTTTACAACGCGAGTTTTACAACGCATACCATTACAACGCATAGTGCTTTTGGGTGCTGGATAGTGATTTATTTAATTTACTATTCCAACTCCAGTCCCCGTGGATAGTAGGGAAGGTGTTGGATAGTAAATTAAATATATTCCCTATCCTAGAGCGCCCCACAGTGCAATGCGTTGTAATGGTTTGCGTTGTAAAAGCTACGATGTAAAAGCACTGCGTGGTAAAAGTTGCGTTGTAAGTGATGTTCCCCCCAAGAATGTGGTGGCAGATTTTCTAAGCTGCATGCCCACGCTTGTGCAAGAATCTGCGTACAATCCCGAGGAGAATGCCTGTGTGGCATGTATACAGGAAGAAGTGTACGGCATATCCGTAAAAGAGTGGATCAGCGAGCAGAATAGTGATACCAACCTGGCAAAAGTCCTCAGCATGCTTTTGAGAAGGTTGGCCCGAGAAAATATTAATCGCCAAAGACATTCATCCATTCTGGGAAGTCAGACATTAACTTACACATGAGAAAGACTTTCTCATGAGGAGTGGCAAGGTAATTCCCCCCTCAAAACTCAGACAAAAAACCCTCCATATCTGTCTTGAAGGACCCTTGGAGATCAGTAAAAACCAAATGCAAGGTTAGGAACCTGTATCGGTGGGCCGGTGTCAACCTTGCCATTGAAAGAGTCATCAGAGATTGCCTAAAATGCTGCAATTAAGACAAATCCCAGGTCACTATTAGGCCCCCACTCCATCCCATCACCTGCCCCACCATGCCCTGGGAGAGGGTGGGTATAGACATTATGGGGCCTGTAGTATATCATGGTATACCTACCTACACCATTGTCCTCATTGACCATTTTTCAAAGTGGCCAGAAATAGAAATTGTCAGTAAAGCTCATGCCCCCAGTGTAGTGAAATTCCAGAATGAAATTTTCATTAGGGAAGGTCTGCCCAAACATATACCGCAGTGATAATTTATTTATTTTATTTATTTATTTTAGCTGTTTTATAGCGCGCTCAGTTACTACCAGAGTGTCCTGGCCCACAATCTAACTCCGATGTTTTCCAGGGCAACCTTCACAGAAACAAAATCCACCGCAAAACTACATCTGTCTCTCACCCGGCTGGCAATGGGGCCATGGAACGCTTCAACAGGATGATCAAAAGTATTGTACAACCGGCCAACAACAATAACTTGTGTAGAAGAATGAGGGGGCATATTATCAAGACAGGCAATACAATTATCGCCGCTTTAGCAGAAGAAAACTGCAGCTAAAACGGCAATAATGGGCTTGATAATATGCTCTATCGAATTCCAATTGAAGCCCATATTAGATGTCCTTGACATTTAACATGGGCTTCAATTGGAATTCCATAGAGCACATTATCAAGCCAATTATCGCTGTTTTAGCGGCAGTTTTCTGCCGCCAAAGCGGCGATAATTTTATCGCCTGTCTTGATAATATGTCCCGTGGTTTTTAAAACATTTTTTAGCATACTGCATCACACCATGCAATAGCAAGGGTCACAGTGCATTCAAGTTGATGAGGGGCAGGACTCCCATGTCCAAAGACAACTTGCACTGGTCGTCCACCTCCAAAAGGGCAGAGTGGTCATCAGAACAAGTTATAGATAAACTGGAAAAAGCCCTAGCTGAAAGCAAGAAACATTATAACACCAAACACGGGTGCAAACCTCTATATTTGTGAGAGGGTGATGTTGTGCGTGTTAAGAAATGTGGGTTCACTTACAAGGGGCAGAGTAAGTTTTCCCAACCCCTCAGTGTTAGAAGGTTCTTTTGCAATTTCACCTGGGAAGCCTGGAGGAACGTCCTGTCACTGCGGTCATCAGCTGTCGGCTGTCACCATTCCAGAACACACAGCTGACGACAGGGGAGGAAGGGGTACGGGAAGAGGGAAAGGACAAAGTACAGAACAATGCAAAATGCAACAGATATGACTTCTATAGCAGGAAATGAAAGTTACTCAGGTGATTGTGAATAGTGATTGGGCCACAAAAAAGTGAAGTCCCACAATGCCCTCAATTTTCACCAAACTGCCTACAAAAAAACAGGAACAGTCTTACAAGTTTCCAAAGGATGTTTGCTTGTCCTTTGTTTGCTTCCATGTTTAGATACTATTTTCTCCCCAGCAGCATGTTAAGTCTCTGCATGCCAAAACGTGTCAGCACCTATGGAGCAGTCCAATTCCTGTTGACGAAGGTCTCAGACGTAGGTAGACACAGATGCATTGATTGTTTTCTATAGTGGTATCCTACACCCGTCCTTGAGAAGGAGTTACATAAAATGGTAGAAAATGAGATGGAGATGGAGGCGAGAGTTAAAACTGAAGTGAAAAATAGAGTACTGACCCACAGCAATGTGTCGCACTGTAAAAGAAACAGATGAAAGTCAAATGGTGGAGCCTATAGACCTATCAGTCTGAGTGAAACAACCTTCTAGTGAAAGCAAAATTACAAGCAAACGATAAATTCACACGAAATCATCCATCCAAAAGTATTCTTTAATAGTATCAAACAATAAAAAGTGCACCTCCCGTGCATTATTAGTACAACGCCATCAACATCTTTGTGACTAAGTGCTGATGCTAGTTTAGGCAGAGAAGCCAATCAAATGCAACCACTAACAGGCAGTGAACTTCTGCTCATTCCATAGTATCTCATATTCATATTCAACCTATTTACTTTTTGCACAGGACAAGGCCAGAGCTAAACAACCAGGTATCATCAAATACTCAGATGGTAATGATCAAAGAATAATGCATTTACCAACTCATCCAAAACCTAAAACTTGTAATCACTGTTAGTCATTCATGACTATCTGCACCAGTAAAAATAAAGCCCTGAATGCTTAATTTAAGCTAGTAGTTGGAGGTGGAGCTCACTGGCACTCTTTTTTGGGGACCATGACTTATTTCTCATCATCAGACTTTGACTGACTAAAAGAGAGAACAAAGCAGCAAAACGGACAGAAGGAGGCACTTACCAACTATTCTTAACAATACAATCGGTGCTAAAGATGGGTGGAGTTGGTCGCGATGAAAACAGTTGCCTTGGGTGAAGCTCTGTGCCACTGATTGTTGTTGTTTTAAAGAAAATGGAGTTAGGTCCTGGGACATACAGTGGGTTGGACCTTTAGAATAATAAGTAACTAGTGAGATACCCGCTGTATTATTTCTTTTCGACTCGACGCTTAAGAAGCACAAACTAGTTTAGTATAGTTTATGCGGTATTATTTATTTATACCTTTTTTTTAAATTTACTTTGTCAAAAAATTTTTAAATTCATTAATATCTGATACCAGATACTATCACAAACAATTACAATACAATTAACATCACAATTCAACATACATATTTACAAACACATTTATATACAATCAGTAAATCGAATTCAATTGTCTTTTCAGCAGACATTCATTAAGGTAAGAGTTATTTGATAACATTAGTGACAATGCCATGCAGCATTAACCTGAACAGTCCGTTACTTTTGAACCAATATCAGTAAGTCAAAAATACATGAAAACAAAATCTATTTAAATTTTCAGAAAGAATCAAATAACAAGAATTATTTGTTGAAGACCACAAGTTAATTTCTTGGTCAACTGGACACTCTAGGTATATTTTTTGAAATGCCGACGCGTTTCAAACCCTGTCACTTCAATTATTGGGTTCTCATCAGGGCTCTTTCCTTTTTAGTTGTCTGTGGAATATATGGAAAAGAACTTAGTTTTAGTATTTAGTTCTCCTAATCGCTTCATCCTTTTGCTTTTACCTTTAGCCTACTGAAATTTACCTGGCTTCCAGCTTTTGCCAGTCCGAGGGCTCTCTCGGTTAAAAAACGGTTCAACCTTCGCGCTTCCTAAAAAACAAGTATTTAGGGTAAGCCTTCACTCTTAGGGCGAATAGGTTGATCATCCAAATGTTTTAAGCTCTCTTATTTTTAGGAGAACATACCTTCCTGTGTCCTCTGATTAGTGTGGACACTTTTGAGTACTTGTCTTTTGTTTTTCTGGATTATCGGCGGTTTATAGCGGCTTTTTGCAACCACCTGCAATTCACAATACGAAAAATATTTTCAGTCAGATTTCCTTATGTTTAAACTTGCCGCGCTTGCGGAAGAAGAGACATACCTTCTTTCTAGAAGAGTGAACACCTCGTCTATCGTCTTTCCACTTTTAGACTGGAATTACTTTCTCACGCCCGTCGAGGCCATCTTTCAAGCTTGCCTGTGTATACAAGGACGGGCGTTTAGTTAAAGTCTTCCGTTTCCGAGTGTCTTTCTGGTTTATCTCTAACGCTACGTTTTTGCTTCTTACCTGTTCGATTCTTGCTCCGAATTCAACTGGATCGAGCGTTAGGTGTGGCGGCCATCTTTTAGTGTGTTTTTATACTCGTTAGTTTATTAAGGCAAAAGTGGCGGCCATCTTTTAGTATAGTATGCCGAATTAATGGTATGTCTACAGTCTTGATATTTCAGATAAAGTGTTCAACCCAGTCATGGCGCTATCAAATTTGAAAATTAGATATGCTTCTGTTTTCAACAGTAGTGTTTCAATGTCTGTGCTTTTTTTCCGATGGTCGGTTGTGAACAATATAGACCATTTGAAATCATTTTCTCCGTGTTGGTTAGCAATAAAGTGCTCAACCATTGGGGCAGATGCAACTTTATTTTTAATTCTCGATCTGTGCTGCGTTATTCGCACGTTTATTTGCTGAGTAGTTTTGCCTATGTATAGTTTTTGGCAGGGGCATAAAATACTGTAAACCACATTGCGTGTCCGGCAATTGGAGAATCCAGTATGTTTCCATTTTATGTTTTTGTGCTGGAAATCTTTTCCCTCAATTGTACTCGCACATGACACGCAATTCCCACATTTATGGTGGCCTTCTGTGGGTTTCATTCCCCATTGTGACAGTAAGTCACTTCTCGGTTTGGGTAAGGCTATGTCTGCCTGAATCACTTGTTGGCCAATACTTTTGTTTCTTTTGTACGCGAAAAGCGGACGAGGGAACGGGCACTCTAGGTTTTCTAGCAGGTGCCAATTTCTTAATACCATCTGTCTCAGCCTATTGGTGTCAGGGCCAAATGTTGTTACACATACGAGTCTGTCTAGTGTGCTTTTTTCTTTTTTCTCTAATAGACTCTCTCGCGGTGTGTATCTTGCTCTCTTATAAGAGTGTTTTAACAGTTTTTTTGGGTAACCTCTATGTTTCAATTCTTCACAGAACATTTCAGCATGTTGGTCAAAGTCCGTTATTTCTGTACAATTTCTTCTTATTCTGAGTAGTTGGCCATAAGGCAAGTTAGCCTTCAGGTTTCTGGGGTGGGCACTTTGATGGTGTAAAATTGTATTGCGGTCAGTCTTTTTCTTGAATAAGGAGGATTTCAAAGCCCCTTCTTGACATGTAATTTCAATGTCTAGAAACGTCATTCTGGCACTACTCGAATCAATGGAGAATTTAATATCCTGGTGTCTCGTATTAAGCCAAGTGTGGAACTCCATCAGTTCCGTGTGACTCCCCTGCCACAGGAGCCACACGTCATCGATATAACGGTACCACTGTTTGATATGTGCTTTGAACGGATTGTTATTGTCCACAAACCTTTTTTCGTATTCCGCCATAAAGAGGACGGCCATCTCAGGGGCATAGGGGCAACCCATCGCGGTCCCCTTAATTTGCATATAAAACTGGTCGTTAAATTTGAAGTAGTTTTTCCTAAGTGCCACTTCTGCCAGTTTTAAAATGAATGGAGTTGGGACTCTGTGTGGTCGCTCTCTAGTTTCTAGGTAGAGCTCCATAACTTCTAGTGCTTCCTCTTGTGGTATCTGGGTATACAATGACGTTACGTCCATTGTTACCATAAGTTCAGAATCAGGGTCAAAGTCAGTTTTTTCGACTTTCAGCAGAAAATCGGTGGTGTCTCTTAGATAGGATTTCACTGTACCAATAAATGGTTTTAAAAAGAAGTCCACATACTTCGCAATGGGCTCCAAGCATGAGTCACACCCAGACACTATTGGGCGTCCTGGGGGGTCTCTTTCATTCTTGTGGATCTTTGGGAGAAAGTATAATATCGGAGTTCTTGGAAATTTCTTCACCAAGAACTCGCTTTCTTTTAGTCCCACAAATCCTTCTTCTCTTCCTTGCCTGATGGTTTCAGCAATTATGCCCTGGATTCCTTTTACGGGGTCCTCCTGTAGTTTCCTATACCACACTGTATTGGAAACTTGTGATGTTGCCTCTGCTATATATTTATCTCTAGGCCACAGTACCACTGCCCCGCCTTTATCGGCACGCTTAATCACAATAGACGAATCGTCTTTGAGATTCTTTAATGCTTGCCTTTGATTTTTACTAATGTTTTGATTCATGTATTTCTTACTTTTTTCCAATTTAGTAATTGCAGATAGCATTGTTTGTTCGAAGGCGTGAACTTGCTTGGGAATATTTTGGCTTGGGACAAACCTAGAGCGGTTTCTTAGACCAGTTGTTTCAACATCAGGGCTCAAGGGTTGGTTCGAGAAATAGACCTTAAGTCTAATTTTCCGACAGAACTCGATGATTTCGAGTTTCGCTTTTGTAAAGTCGGTGTATTGGCTTGGGACAAATTTGAGTCCTAGATTTAATACGGACTCCTCGTCTTTTGTCAGAACCTTCGAGGATAAATTTACTACCGTGGTAGGACACTCTACGATTTGTAGTAATTCCTTCTGGTTCTCATCTCCCATTGGGGCTTGAATCTCGCCTTTGGCTGCGGACCCTTTTCTAAAAAAGACACCTGTTTTTTGCTTGTATTCCCTCGTGTTTCTGATCCAGAGGAGTCAGAGGACGAAGTCTCTGAAAAGGTTTTAAATCTATAGCGGGACCTTCCCTGATAGTTCGATAGAGCCCCTCTTGAGTCTGGCTGTGTATAGTATTCGTCTTTTAGGAAGGGGTATGTCTTTTCCAGAGAGAATGACTTAGAGTCTTTCTCGTATTGTGCAGTCTTGCTATTTATAGTAATATCTTTAAATGCAAGAATCTCTTTTTCAATTTTTTCTAAGAGAGCTTTCGCATCTGGGATGACGTCACTATTCTGTATGGCTTTAGTGAGATTCTCAATCTCTTCAAGTTCTTTAACGCAAAGTCTTTGGGCTGTTTCTATTGTATGTACCATCAGGTCGCGGCTGCATTTGGTATTTATGCAACTGAAACCTTTCCTGTACTCTATATCTTCTGTGAATATAACTGGCGTATTTTTCACTTGGAGCCCCCACGGAATTGTGCCTCCCACCAGATGTTTTAGGAGGAAGTGGCCGTGGAGTTCAGTCCTGATGTGCTTCTTGCTTAGTCTTATTAATTTATCCGACTCATTTTGTTGTTGGGCCGAGGTACTTAGTGTTATATTGGCAAATGGGGATGAGGCTATTAGGCTTTGTATATGGTTTTCTGTAAAAGATAAAGGGGTCGATCAGGATGGCGGACGGAAGAGCCACCGCGGCCCTGGAGTAGGCGGAAAAAGCCTTTTCCGTGTCCGCCTGCCGCGGATACTCCGTCCGCCATATCAGGATAGGAAAACGTGTCAAATTTCCGTCCGCGACGGAAAAACACGCTCCGCCGGCCAACTACACACGACCACGCGGCGGACGGAACACATCCGGACGCTCCGCCGTACGCACTGACGTCGAAGACCGTCCCCCAAATCAAGATGGCGGAAAACACACATAAAACCGCTGCGGAAAAACAACCTGTCTTAACACGGCGGAATCCCCACAGCGAACATAGGTGACACAGCCGAGATACCCACCGCAAGCTGACCACCACCATGGACCCGGCGCTACACGCTTTCCCGATGCTCTTCGCGATCCACCACGTCCTAGTCATGGCCTACTATGGACGACGACGCAGGTAAGGTACAAACCATTGGCTGTCTGGAGGGGAATACCAGCAAGGGACGTGACGTAGGGAGGGGGAGTGTCATGTTACCGAAACCACTGATGAGAAGCATATACGAATACACATTAGCAGTACGCAAGCAGGAATGACAACGACAGACCACGAGACTTGATAGACTACCTTTATTGTCAAATAATAGGGGTCAAATCACAGTGTATGCGTGAACATGGGCAAAGTGGGCACCAGAGCAGGTACAACATAGCAGGTAACGAGAGGGCAGCATGCAGTATCAGAGCATCAACAGGGCATTGTGCATTACAGAGCAGGTACATCAGAGGCAGGTAACGAGAGGGCAGCATGCAGTATCAGAGCATCAACAGGGCATTGTGCATTACAGAGCAGGTACATCAGAGGCAGGTAACGAGAGGGCAGTATGCAGTATCAGAGCATCAACAGGGCATTGTGCATTACAGAGCAGGTACATCAGAGGCAGGTAACGAGAGGGCAGTATCAGAGCATCAACAGGGCATTGTGCATTACAGAGCAGGTACATCAGAGGCAGGTAACGAGAGGGCAGTATCAGAGCATCAACAGGGCATTGTGCATTACAGAGCAGGTACATCAGAGGCAGGTAACGAGAGGGCAGTATGCAGTATCAGAGCATCAACAGGGCATTGTGCATTACAGAGCAGGTACATCAGAGGCAGGTAACGAGAGGGCAGTATGCAGTATCAGAGCATCAACAGGGCATTGTAGAGTACAGAGCAGGTACATCATAGGCAGCACGTGAGAGGGGCAAAGTGCATCAACAGTCCATTGCACAGAACAGGCCCATCAGAGGCAGCACGTGAGAGGGGCAAAGTGCATCAACAGTCCATTGCACAGAACAGGCCCATCAGAGGCAGCACGTGAGAGGGGCAAAGTGCATCAACAGTCCATTGCACAGAACAGGCCCATCAGAGTCAGCACGTGAGAGGGGCAAAGTGCATCAACAGTCCATTGCACAGAACAGGCCCATCAGAGGCAGCACGTGAGAGGGGCAAAGTGCATCAACAGTCCATTGCACAGAACAGGCCCATCAGAGGCAGCACGTGAGAGGGGCAAAGTGCATCAACAGTCCATTGCACAGAACAGGCCCATCAGAGGCAGCACGTGAGAGGGGCAAAGTGCATCAACAGTCCATTGCACAGAACAGGCCCATCAGAGGCAGCACGTGAGAGGGGCAAAGTGCATCAACAGTCCATTGCACAGAACAGGCCCATCAGAGGCAGCACGTGAGAGGGGCAAAGTGCATCAACAGTCCATTGCACAGAACAGGCCCATCAGAGGCAGCACGTGAGAGGGGCAAAGTGCATCAACAGTCCATTGCACAGAACAGGCCCATCAGAGGCAGCACGTGAGAGGGGCAAAGTGCATCAACAGTCCATTGCACAGAACAGGCCCATCAGAGGCAGCACGTGAGAGGGGCAAAGTGCATCAACAGTCCATTGCACAGAACAGGCCCATCAGAGGCAGCACGTGAGAGGGGCAAAGTGCATCAACAGTCCATTGCACAGAACAGGCCCATCAGAGGCAGCACGTGAGAGGGGCAAAGTGCATCAACAGTCCATTGCACAGAACAGGCCCATCAGAGGCAGCACGTGAGAGGGGCAGTATGCAGTATCAGAGCATCAACAGGGCATTGTGCATTACAGAGCAGGTACATCAGAGGCAGGTAACGAGAGGGCAGGTTGCAGTATCAGAGCATCAACAGGACATTGTAGAGTACAGAGCAGGTACATCATAGGCAGCACGTGAGAGGGGCAAAGTGCATCAACAGTCCATTGCACAGAACAGGCCCATCAGAGGCAGCACAACTACGTGTCCCTACCAACCCGTCACAGGGACCACAAGAGTGCCACGCAGTTCTCAATGGACACACCATGTGAATTAACATTTGAGTGAAGTGTACAGCACGTCACATCACAGAATCAGGGGGGACTGCGTGAACTACCTGCCTCGGACACACTGGCAGCACCAGCAACAGGAGTGTGAGACACAGCCACAGCCCGAGTGACACACACATGGGCCACGGACCCAGACACACTGGCAGCACCAGCAACAGGAGTGTGAGACACAGCCACAGCCCGAGTGACACACACATGGGCCACGGACCCAGACACACTGGCAGCACCAGCAACAGGAGTGTGAGACACAGCCACAGATGTAGTCACTGACACGTGAGCCACTGACCCAGACAGACTGCCAGCACCAGAAACAGGAGTGTGCAACACAGCCACAGATCTTCTAACTGACACGTGAGCCATAGACCCAGATACACTGCCAGGACCTGCAACAGGAGAGGGCACAACTGACACTGTGCCACCATCTGATACATGAGAGTCAACTGCACCGGCGCCACTGGGACAACTGAAATGATGAGCCACAGGGCTGTATGGGCCAGGAGGCAGGGTGGGCCTGGGAGCTGGGGATAGCTCACCTAGAGCCAAATCGGGGTTTGCAGGTGTCAATGGTGTGTGTCTGCGTTTCTTAGGGAGGTGTGAGTGCACCCTGGACAGGACAGGACTGCCAAGTGGTGGGGACTCCAAAGAATCACCACCCAGCATAGGTGGAGCAACTGCTGCCGGGGATCTGGTTTCGGGGGACGTGCTGGAGCCTGCTTGTCGTTTGCTCTGTGCCTGCCGCCTGGACTCGGAATGATGTGTAATGGGGGATGCAACAACAGGGGACACCCTCCTCTGCTTCTGACTGGCCTGGATGGGAGTGGAGGTATGGGGGGACTCCGCCGCGGAGACATCAGTTTGGCGTTTAGTAGAAAACATCAGCCTCAGTGCAGCCAGGGGTGAAGTATGCCTGTCCTTGATTGCGCCATTGTCCATGCTAGATGCCTTGTCCGTAGGATGTGCCTTATCCTTAGGTGGAGTGTTGTCTCTGGATGTAGCCTGTGCCCTGCTCGCCGCCCTGTTCCTGCCAGCAGACTTGTCGTCTGTGGTGCACCTGCCTCCAGCAGACACCTGCTCCCTGTGTGTGTCGCTGCCCTTGGGAGTGTTCCTATCCACTGATGTGGGCCTGCTCTTGGGAGTCTCCCTGCTCTTAGTAGGTGCCTTAGTCTTCTCACTGTCCTTGGGAGTGTTCCTATCCACTGCTGTGGGCCTGCTCTTGGGAGTCTCCCTGCTCTTAGTAGGTGCCTTAGTCTTCTCACTGTCCTTGGGAGTGTTCCTATCCACTGATGTGGGCCTGCTCTTGGGAGTCTCCCTGCTCTTAGTAGGTGCCTTAGTCTTCTCACTGTCCTTGGGAGTGTTCCTATCCACTGATGTGGGCCTGCTCTTGGGAGTCTCCCTGCTCTTAGTAGGTGCCTTAGTCTTCTCACTGTCCTTGGGAGTGTTCCTATCCACTGCTGTGGGCCTGCTCTTGGGGGTCTCCCTGCTCTCAGTAGGTGCCTTAGTCTTCTCACTGTCCTTGGGAGTGTTCCTATCCACTGCTGTGGGCCTGCTCTTGGGGGTCTCCCTGCTCTCAGTAGGTGCCTTAGTCTTCTCACTGTCCTTGGGAGTGTTCCTATCCACTGCTGTGGGCCTGCTCTTGGGGGTCTCCCTGCTCTCAGTAGGTGCCTTAGTCTTCTCACTGTCCTTGGGAGTGTCCCTTACCTCTGCTGTGGGCCTGCTCTTGGGAGTCTCCCTGCTCTCAGTAGGTGCCTTTGTCTTCTGACTGGCCTTGTCCAAGGAACAGTCCATGGACATGTGAGTATCCCTTGCCTTCGGAGTACCTTTCGTGTTGAATGCCTGTGTAGCTCCGGAAGGCATGTCCCCCAACAACACTTGTGGATCCTGTGTGTGTACTCCAGTGCATCTGACGTCGTCTACCTGAACAGATTTAGCTGATCTAGGGGATGGGGTCTGTGCCCTGCGTGCCCTGACGTGCTGTCTGACGCTGCTTCTAGTGCAATAACCTGTATTTGAGTCCTTCTCTGAATAATCACTACCCCCTGAGACATCCAGCGGTGTAGATGGGGAAACAGAAGTAGCACCCTGTTCATTCGACTGTACTATTGCAGACGACACACTGCTTGCCAATGACTGCACTGTCCTGTGTAGACCTGCAAGATCGCCATGCATCCCTTCCATGAATGCCACCACCTGCCCCAACTTCCTATCATGATCCTGGAAAGCATTTGTCATATTGGTCTGACCCACACACAGCTGTCGCAGCAGATCAACGGCCTCAGCACACAGTGCATTTTGGCTCACCGTGGCAGGGGCAGCGGTGCCTGCACCGAACGCCACTCTGCTCCCCCTACTCCTTCGGCCACGAACAATACATGGTGCAGTTGGCGGAAGTGTGGGCCCTGTGTGCTGTCTTCCGACAGAAGGTGATGAGTGCCCACTCCCAGTCTGTGACAACAGTGCAGGCTCACCAAGAGTGTCCGACGAGGAGGACGATGGTGTCTCCACATGCGAGTCCTCAGGGACGGTCCTGTCCCCCTCTCCGGCGCTGGCCTCCTCCGTGTCAGTCTGCGTGTGTGCGAAGTCTGAGCCCGACTCATTTCCTCGGCTACTCTCCACCGTCTGTGGCTGAGTGTCCTCTGTCAAAGCTGAAATGCACAGAAAAGATGTGTGAGTCATGGGCACACTCACGTACAGAAGGAACAGGATAGCCAAATCACATAGCAGACAAAGGTTCATGAGCCCTCAGCCTGCACATGGCCCACCCCTACCAGTCATCCTCACATTTTCTGCCATGGGGACATGGACCACTAGGGGATGTGCTTTAACACTCAACTACTAAGCAAGTGGCGTGTCAACATGGCGGACCTGGATGTCAAATGAGTACCACCCAATGGGACCAAAATGCCATCACAGGCATACATACGCAACACGGAACTCAATAGTGTGTCTGTGCACCAATACATGCATAGCACTCACAAGTTTCCTACACAGACAGTATGCTCACCGCTAGTTTGCTGTTGATCGGCACTCAGACGTTCGGCCAGGTCAGGATGCGTCACTGCAATGATACGGTGCATGAGAGGGGTCATGGAGCGTCGGGCCAGACGGGGCGTCCTTGGAATCAGGCCCAGTGTTACTTCCGCTACATTCTTGCTCAGCCTGGAAATGTCGTCCCAGCGTTTGTGGCAGTGTGTATGTCGTCTGTTGCACACCCCCAATGCCCGTACTTCCCGTGCTATGGTCCTCCACAGGTCCTTGCGAAGGTGCAGCTTGACCTACCATGATGGGAGACAAAAGGGTTTAAGTCAGTGGACAGGTGGCCTGTCACACACATAGGGGCAAGACGTTACTGTCAGCAGCCATGCACAATCAGGAACATATGTCTAGCCCACACTACACAGCTAAGATATAAATAGGCCTGATCATTTGGCCCCCTCATGCACACCAACATGTCCCACACTGCACTTACCACCCGTCCCGGTGCGCCGTAGAGGCGTCCATAGTTGCGGAGTACACCGTCCACGAGGACATCAAGCTCCGCGGCGGTGAAGGGTCGAGACCGGATCTCTTTGCCACTCGACATGGCAAGATCACGGAGTATGGCACTAGAGCAGCAGTCGGTGGTCAGCTCAGCAGCAGCAGCAGCAGGTCGAGGTGATGGTCACAGGCAGCAGTCGGTGGTCAGCTCAGCAGCAGCAGCAGCAGGTCGAGGTGATGGTCACAGGCAGCAGTCGGTGGTCAGCTCAGCAGCAGCAGCAGCAGGTCGAGGTGATGGTCACAGGCAGCACTGGTCCCCAGGGTAGGAAGTTTCATGTTGGCCAAGACACATATATAGGGCCCTCAGCACGTGTCAGTGGCATACGTCGCCAGCAATTGGTCAGCCCTGGAAGCGTGATCGTGAAATGGGCCAATGACTGGCCCTGTTGTTGCGGTGCACAGCTTCCGCTACTTGCGATTGGCCGTATGCGGCCAGCGTCCCTCTTCCCATTGGCTGCATGTGCAGGGACCGTGACGGGCACACATCGGCAACCGCACGTGCAAGCTTCAGGCACGGATGCTTCAGTTGCAACAATGTACTATCACTGGCGCCTCCATGGCGGGGCACGTACACAGCGGGGGAGGTGCAGGCCTATACACCCTGCAGATGTACTCAATGGACATGCCAGTTCATGACCCCCCTTACAGTCACCTTGCATCATCCACCGTACACCGGCCGGAGCGGCCGGCCCATGAACATCCGCCGTGCCCGGCCATGAACACAACCGCCATGGCCGGGCACGGCCATGAACATCCGCCGTGCCCGGCCATGAACACAACCGCCATGGCCGGGCACGGCCATGAACATCCGCCGTGCCCGGCCATGAACACAACCGCCATGGCCGGGACCGGCGGTTGTTCATGGCCGTGCCCGGCCATGGCGGTTGTGTTCATGGCCGGGCACGGCGGTTGTTCATGGCCGGGCACGGCGGTTGTTCATGGCCGTGCCCGGCCATGGCGGTTGTGTTCATGGCCGGGCACGGCGGTTGTTCATGGCCGGGCACGGCGGTTGTTCATGGCCGGGCACGGCGGTTGTTCATGGCCGGGCACGGCGGTTGTTCATGGCCGGGCACGGCGGTTGTTCATGGCCGTGCCCGGCCATGGCGGTTGTGTTCATGGCCGGGCACGGCGGTTGTTCATGGCCGTGCCCGGCCATGGCGGTTGTGTTCATGGCCGGGCACGGCGGTTGTTCATGGCCGGGCACGGCGGTTGTTCATGGGCCGGCCGCTCCGGCCGGTGTACGGTGGATGATGCAAGGTGACTGTAAGGGGGGTCATGAACTGGCATGTCCATTGAGTACATCTGCAGGGTGTATAGGCCTGCACCTCCCCCGCTGTGTACGTGCCCCGCCATGGAGGCGCCAGTGATAGTACATTGTTGCAACTGAAGCATCCGTGCCTGAAGCTTGCACGTGCGGTTGCCGATGTGTGCCCGTCACGGTCCCTGCACATGCAGCCAATGGGAAGAGGGACGCAGGCCGCATTCTGCCTTTGGGAAGTAGCGGAAGTTGAGCACCGCCATGGCGGCGCCAAATATGTGATCTTGTCAGACGCTGCACCGTGATGTGTTGTGTGCAGTTGCGTCATGAGGGATGTGAGCGTGATTGTGAAAGGTCATATGTCATACAATATAGCATGTGTGTCCATACAATGGACATCGGTCGGCACACAATGGCCAACAGATGTGCATTCGTACGTGTTGACGTCGGGTTTGACCCTACAGACGTTGTTACATCTTCACAACTACACAGTACATCACGGCTGTGTGGCCAATTCATGCATCTGTTGTCGGTTTATTGTTGTGTCGAGGTGACTACAGTGGTGGTGGTACACATGCATTCCGTGTATGTGATTTATACGTTCTGTCACCATGCATGTCATTACCGTATGCACATCATCATTGGTGGTGGCATTTGTGCTTGATGACATGGCGTGTGTAAACTTATCGTTTGTGTGCATGCAGTTGCATGAGTGTCTGTGATGTGTCTACGATACATTAGGGTGCCGACTGGAGTTATGTCAGTAAGGTACACATGTGATGGAGTTGTACACGTATGCGTCGTTTGTACGTTGACCTAAGTTACATCTCTCTCCCACACAGGAGGGCTCCAAATGTGCATCGCCCATACACTCAGCTGGAGGATATGGTAGACGAGGAGGTGATTCGGAAATTCAGGCTGGATCGACGTCGGTTGCTGGAGCTTGTGGCTCAATTGGCTCCTCATCTGCAGCCACGTAGAACGTATCCTGGCTCGTTTACACCCACTGCAAAGGTCATGGCGGTACTACATTTCTTCGCTACTGGCACATTTCAGTATACAGTTGGAGGTGCCGGGGGTATGTCACAGGCAATGTTCAGCACGGTTCTTCGGGATGTGTTAACAGCTATGATGCTGTACAAGGATGAGTACATACATTTCCCACGTCCGGAAGAGTTGCCAGCTGTCAAAGCTGGTTTCTATGCACTGGGCCACATACCTCACGTTGTGGGCTCAATTGATGGCACGCACATCGCGCTCATTCCACCACGGGCACGCGAACAAGTGTTCAGGAATCGCAAACACTTTCATTCGCTGAACGTGCAGGTGGTGTGCCTGGCGAGCAACATCATCTCCCATGTGTGTGCAAGATTTCCTGGATCCGCACATGACGCCCACATCATGCGAACCAGCAATGTCCCACGACTCATGGCAAATCTGCCACCCGGTCAAGCGTGGCTTGTTGGTGAGTGTGCAGTGGGGACTCTTGTGATCTCTGTGTTGCATGGGGTACCCACCATATCTTGTTCTGATGTTTGTCTCTGTCATCCCCCTACATAGGCGACTCGGCTTACCCAAACCGGCCCTGGCTCCTCAGTCCCCTACGTAATCCGAGGACGGCGGGTGAAATGCGGTACAATGAGGCACATGGAAGGACACGGAGAGTCATCGAACGTACCTTTGGACTGCTGAAGTCTAGGTTTCGGTGCCTCGATAAGACCGGAGGGGCACTGCCTTACTCACCAGGAAAAGTATGCAAGATCGTGATTGCCTGCTGCATGCTCCACAACCTGGCAGTACGCAATGACATTGAACTGCTGTTGGACCCTGAAGACGAAGGAGTTCCTCGGCCTCCCATCCCACCCATGTCGACTGATGAGGATAGTGGTGAGGAGGAAGGTGTGGACCAGAGGCGCCAGCTCATTGATCGCTACTTCCCTTGAATGTGAGTATCTACCTCTAGTGGCGGTTGACAATGCCTCATGTATGTTTTCTGGTGTTGTGTGGATATGGGGTTATTCAGCTGGGTGTGGTTTGTGATGGTTGCACATGTGTGTCTTCATGTCTTTGGACATAGGAGTGTCCATGATGTGTGTGCTCCCATCCCATGCTTGTGTGATGGTTGTCGTTTGTGTAATGTTGCTGTGCATTGTGTTGTGATGTGTGTGAATCTCTTTACTGACGTGTGTTTGCTGTCTCTGGTTTTCTCTAGGTCACTCCCGCAGCGCCATGATCATGTGCGACTATGATCCCTGTACCTGTTTACGTCTGTATCTGATGGCAATCATGTGAATAAACATGGAGGCAAAACATCATTGTGTGAGTAAATGCAATTTATTGACAGGTTGTGCTTTTGTGCTGGTGAATATTTACAAGTAAGTGGGAGGGAGGGAGTTGGAGTTGTAGGTAATGGCAGATGAAATTTCCGTGCTGACACCACATTGGGGGGTGTCAGGCTAGTCCAGCAGACCAGTGGCAATGATTGTCTATGTGGGACAGGATGGTTTGCAGGGTGAATGTCTGGCACAGGCAGTGGCATTGTCAAGGTCGTCCCCTCTTGGAGCGTGTGCCTGGCGCTCCAACACTGCTCTCAGCAACTTCCTGCCTCGGCCGCCCCCTCCGTCTCGGAGGTGGTACAGAGGCAGCTGCGAGGGCAGGTTGGTGATGGGCCACATCCGTCGCCAGGGGCTCAGGTGGTGGTGGCGGCGGTGGAGGCGGAGGCGGAGGTGACGGGGGAGGCGGAGGTGACGGTGGCGGTGGCGCTGACACACATGGTGGAGGGGGGGGGGTGTTGTTCCGGGCAACCCATTCCCTCCACATCGTTGCCTGCTGGCCCATGATCACCAACATCTGGCCAAGGATGCCAGAGATCTCGCGCAGGCTGTTGGTGTTGTCCACTGAGTCCTCGTGAACACGATCAGCGTTTGCCTGGGACCGGTCGTATGAGGCCTGGCACCTGGCAAGAGCTTGTAGGGACTGTGCCACTGGCTCGGGTAGCTGTCCCTCCTCTGACCGGCGGTGTGTGGGTCGCCTGATTGGCAGTTGTCCCGTTGCCTGTGTTTGTGGCCCACTCACCCTGCTTGTGTGTGGGGCGGTTGGACCAGCGTTGCGCGCTGGGTCATGCTGGGTGGCACCGGCAGGAGTCGTGGTGCTCGTGGTAGTGGTGGTAGTGGTGGTACTGGTGGTACTGGTGGTACTGGTGGTGGTGGGGACTGTGCAGATCACAGAGACGGGTGCCGCGGGAGTCACACATGCGACGTTGGTTGGTCCCGGGAGTCCCTGTGAGCCAGATGGCCCTGGCTGCGTGCTTGGTCCCGCTCCATCCTCCGCCCCGGAGCTGCCTGTGTCGTCGTCGGCAGAGAGTCCTGTAGGTGTGGGAGGCGAGGCTGGCGGCCGGGTACTGCTTTCCCCAGTCAGTTGACGATCACCTGAGGGACAAGATCGAGCAGGTCAGTAATGTGGACAGTACATGGTTACATTGATTTGTAGACATTTCTGTTTCCTGTCGCACACACCCCACCCTCCACCACCACCGCCACCCTCCCCGTGCACATGGGGGCCTGTTGGGAGTTGTAGTTTGGGCCTCTCACACACCCCACCCTCCACCACCGCCACCACCACCACCACCCTCCCCGTGAACATGGGGGCCTGTTGGGAGTTGTAGTTTGGGCCTCTCACACACCCCACCCTCCACCACCGCCACCACCACCACCACCCTCCCCGTGAACATGGGGGCCTGTTGGGAGTTGTAGTTTGGGCCTCTCACACACCCCACCCTCTACCACCGCCACCCTCCCCGTGCACATGGGGGCCTGTTGGGAGTTGTAGTTTGGGCCTCTCACACACCCCACCCTCCACCACCGCCACCACCACCACCACCCTCCCCGTGAACATGGGGGCCTGTTGGGAGTTGTAGTTTGGGCCTCTCACACACCCCACCCTCTACCACCGCCACCCTCCCCGTGCACATGGGGGCCTGTTGGGAGTTGTAGTTTGGGCCTCTCACACACCCCACCCTCCACCACCGCCACCACCACCACCACCCTCCCCGTGAACATGGGGGCCTGTTGGGAGTTGTAGTTTGGGCCTCTCACACACCCCACCCTCCACCACCGCCACCACCACCACCACCCTCCCCGTGAACATGGGGGCCTGTTGGGAGTTGTAGTTTGGGCCTCTCACACACCCCACCCTCCACCACCGCCACCCTCCACGTGCACATGGGGGCCTGTTGGGAGTTGTAGTTTGGGCCTCTCACACACCCCACCCTCCACCACCGCCACCACCACCACCACCCTCCCCGTGAACATGGGGGCCTGTTGGGAGCCATGGACATGTTAGTGTGTTGGTGTCCGACGTGCATGGGTTGGGGCGTGGGGGATGTTTCTTCTCAGTTGTGTGAGCCTGACCATGTCGTGCTGATCGTGGTGCTTGGTTTGTACTCACCAGTCTCTTCTCCTTCGTCAAGGCCGTCTAGGCTCTCTGGGTGTAGTATCACCAGCACCTTCTCCTCCCAATCGGTGTAGGGTATGGGCTCCGGGGGTGTGCCACCGCCAGTAAGATTGGCTCTGGCGTGGTTTTTCGCTCGGATGCCCTTGACCCTGGTCTTAAGGTCATGCCACCGCCTCTGAATGTCGTGCTTGGTCCTCGGCACAGTCCCCGACGCATTCACACGAGTGACGATCCTGTCCCACATGTGGTTCTTTTGCGCCACGGTCGTCTGCTGGACTTGGGCCCCGAAGATGTTGGGCTCCACACGGATAATTTCATCTACCATTACCCGCAACTCTGTCTCCGTGAATTTGGGTTTTTTTTTGGGTGCCATGGTGTGTGGTGCTCAGTGTGTGAGTTGAGTGAGTTGGGAGGTGCAGGTGTGTGGTGTGTGATGTGTAGGATTTGTGTGGTGGGTGTTTGTGTGGTAGGGTGGTGGGTGGGTGTCTTCTATGTGATTTTATGTGAGTTAGCAGTGTCTCGAATGGCCCTCTTGCTGGCAGCAATGCTGTGGTGCAAGGGATTGTGGTTGTGTGGGGGTGTCTTTTTATAGTCGTGTCTCGATGGTTGTTTGCAGTCAGGTGGTAGGTGGGCGTGTTGACTTGTGTGCATTATTGGATAATTGGGACGTGTCATGGTGGCTTGTGCTGGGGGGGGGGCCTTGTCAATGTTCGTATGTTTGCTTAGGACTTGCGGTGCACTTTCATACATTTGTTAGGCGCTAGGGATGTTGTGCGTGTTGGCCTTCCGCCCTGATGCTGTGGTTCTCGTTGCATTGTTTCCGCCGCGGACGTGGATGGCTGTGAGTTCCGTTGTACGGGCGGATTTATCCTAATTGCGGCCACGGAGTATTCTCAGGGATGGCGGTACATGTTTTATTTTCCGCGGTCATTTCCGTCCGCGGCAGTGGTTATTCATTGGACTCCGTCCGCCGCGGACGGACTTGGTTGTGTTCCGTCCACCGCGGACGGTGTTGGTTGTGTTCCGTCCGCCGCGGTCGGAGTTTCGTGACATGAATATCCTAATCCCAACCGCGGTTTCTCCGCGGCGCAGCCGGGAGTAAAATTTCCCCCACCATGGCGGACAGTACCCATTTCCGTCCGCCATCCTAATCGGCCCCAAAGTATCTTTCTCAGACATTCCTAAGGGGGAGAGAAGTCCTCTCCCTGCGTTATTGGATCGATTTATTCGAAAAAGGGGAGTAGCAAGTCTTTTGCCCTTTCTACTCTCGCGGATATTCACCCGCTCTATACTTTTAAAGAAAATGGAGTTAGGTCCTGGGACATACAGTGGGTTGGACCTTTAGAATAATAAGTAACTAGTGAGATACCCGCTGTATTATTTCTTTTCGACTCGACGCTTAAGAAGCACAAACTAGTTTAGTATAGTTTATGCGGTATTATTTATTTATACCTTTTTTTTAAATTTACTTTGTCAAAATTTTTTTAAATTCATTAATATCTGATATCAGATACTATCACAAACAATTACAATACAATTAACATCACAATTCAACATACATATTTACAAACACATTTATATACAATCAGTAAATCGAAATCAATTGTCTTTTCAGCAGACATTCATTAAGGTAAGAGTTATTTGATAACATTAGTGACAATGCCATGCAGCATTAACCTGAACAGTCCGTTACTTTTGTCTGAGAAAGATACTTTATCTTTTACAGAAAACCATATACAAAGCCTAATAGCCTCATCCCCATTTGCCAATATAACACTAAGTACCTCGGCCCAACAACAAAATGAGTCGGATAAATTAATAAGACTAAGCAAGAAGCACATCAGGACTGAACTCCACGGCCACTTCCTCCTAAAACATCTGGTGGGAGGCACAATTCCGTGGGGGCTCCAAGTGAAAAATACGCCAGTTATATTCACAGAAGATATAGAGTACAGGAAAGGTTTCAGTTGCATAAATACCAAATGCAGCCGCGACCTGATGGTACATACAATAGAAACAGCCCAAAGACTTTGCGTTAAAGAACTTGAAGAGATTGAGAATCTCACTAAAGCCATACAGAATAGTGACGTCATCCCAGATGCGAAAGCTCTCTTAGAAAAAATTGAAAAAGAGATTCTTGCATTTAAAGATATTACTATAAATAGCAAGACTGCACAATACGAGAAAGACTCTAAGTCATTCTCTCTGGAAAAGACATACCCCTTCCTAAAAGACGAATACTATACACAGCCAGACTCAAGAGGGGCTCTATCGAACTATCAGGGAAGGTCCCGCTATAGATTTAAAACCTTTTCAGAGACTTCGTCCTCTGACTCCTCTGGATCAGAAACACGAGGGAATACAAGCAAAAAACAGGTGTCTTTTTTAGAAAAGGGTCCGCAGCCAAAGGCGAGATTCAAGCCCCAATGGGAGATGAGAACCAGAAGGAATTACTACAAATCGTAGAGTGTCCTACCACGGTAGTAAATTTATCCTCGAAGGTTCTGACAAAAGACGAGGAGTCCGTATTAAATCTAGGACTCAAATTTGTCCCAAGCCAATACACCGACTTTACAAAAGCGAAACTCGAAATCATCGAGTTCTGTCAGAAAATTAGACTTAAGGTCTATTTCTCGAACCAACCCTTGAGCCCTGATGTTGAAACAACTGGTCTAAGAAACCGCTCTAGGTTTGTCCCAAGCCAAAATATTCCCAAGCAAGTTCACGCCTTCGAACAAACAATGCTATCTGCAATTACTAAATTGGAAAAAAGTAAGAAATACATGAAACAAAACATTAGTAAAAATCAAAGGCAAGCATTAAAGAATCTCAAAGACGATTCGTCTATTGTGATTAAGCGTGCCGATAAAGGCGGGGCAGTGGTACTGTGGCCTAGAGATAAATATATAGCAGAGGCAACATCACAAGTTTCCAATACAGTGTGGTATAGGAAACTACAGGAGGACCCCGTAAAAGGAATCCAGGGCATAATTGCTGAAACCATCAGGCAAGGAAGAGAAGAAGGATTTGTGGGACTAAAAGAAAGCGAGTTCTTGGTGAAGAAATTTCCAAGAACTCCGATATTATACTTTCTCCCAAAGATCCACAAGAATGAAAGAGACCCCCCAGGACGCCCAATAGTGTCTGGGTGTGACTCATGCTTGGAGCCCATTGCGAAGTATGTGGACTTCTTTTTAAAACCATTTATTGGTACAGTGAAATCCTATCTAAGAGACACCACCGATTTTCTGCTGAAAGTCGAAAAAACTGACTTTGACCCTGATTCTGAACTTATGGTAACAATGGACGTAACGTCATTGTATACCCAGATACCACAAGAGGAAGCACTAGAAGTTATGGAGCTCTACCTAGAAACTAGAGAGCGACCACACAGAGTCCCAACTCCATTCATTTTAAAACTGGCAGAAGTGGCACTTAGGAAAAACTACTTCAAATTTAACGACCAGTTTTATATGCAAATTAAGGGGACCGCGATGGGTTGCCCCTATGCCCCTGAGATGGCCGTCCTCTTTATGGCGGAATACGAAAAAAGGTTTGTGGACAATAACAATCCGTTCAAAGCACATATCAAACAGTGGTACCGTTATATCGATGACGTGTGGCTCCTGTGGCAGGGGAGTCACACGGAACTGATGGAGTTCCACACTTGGCTTAATACGAGACACCAGGATATTAAATTCTCCATTGATTCGAGTAGTGCCAGAATGACGTTTCTAGACATTGAAATTACATGTCAAGAAGGGGCTTTGAAATCCTCCTTATTCAAGAAAAAGACTGACCGCAATACAATTTTACACCATCAAAGTGCCCACCCCAGAAACCTGAAGGCTAACTTGCCTTATGGCCAACTACTCAGAATAAGAAGAAATTGTACAGAAATAACGGACTTTGACCAACATGCTGAAATGTTCTGTGAAGAATTGAAACATAGAGGTTACCCAAAAAAACTGTTAAAACACTCTTATAAGAGAGCAAGATACACACCGCGAGAGAGTCTATTAGAGAAAAAAGAAAAAAGCACACTAGACAGACTCGTATGTGTAACAACATTTGGCCCTGACACCAATAGGCTGAGACAGATGGTATTAAGAAATTGGCACCTGCTAGAAAACCTAGAGTGCCCGTTCCCTCGTCCGCTTTTCGCGTACAAAAGAAACAAAAGTATTGGCCAACAAGTGATTCAGGCAGACATAGCCTTACCCAAACCGAGAAGTGACTTACTGTCACAATGGGGAATGAAACCCACAGAAGGCCACCATAAATGTGGGAATTGCGTGTCATGTGCGAGTACAATTGAGGGAAAAGATTTCCAGCACAAAAACATAAAATGGAAACATACTGGATTCTCCAATTGCCGGACACGCAATGTGGTTTACAGTATTTTATGCCCCTGCCAAAAACTATACATAGGCAAAACTACTCAGCAAATAAACGTGCGAATAACGCAGCACAGATCGAGAATTAAAAATAAAGTTGCATCTGCCCCAATGGTTGAGCACTTTATTGCTAACCAACACGGAGAAAATGATTTCAAATGGTCTATATTGTTCACAACCGACCATCGGAAAAAAAGCACAGACATTGAAACACTACTGTTGAAAACAGAAGCATATCTAATTTTAAAATTTGATAGCGCCATGACTGGGTTGAACACTTTATCTGAAATATCAAGACTGTAGACATACCATTAATTCGGCATACTATACTAAAAGATGGCCGCCACTTTTGCCTTAATAAACTAACGAGTATAAAAACACACTAAAAGATGGCCGCCACACCTAACGCTCGATCCAGTTGAATTCGGAGCAAGAATCGAACAGGTAAGAAGCAAAAACGTAGCGTTAGAGATAAACCAGAAAGACACTCGGAAACGGAAGACTTTAACTAAACGCCCGTCCTTGTATACACAGGCAAGCTTGAAAGATGGCCTCGACGGGCGTGAGAAAGTAATTCCAGTCTAAAAGTGGAAAGACGATAGACGAGGTGTTCACTCTTCTAGAAAGAAGGTATGTCTCTTCTTCCGCAAGCGCGGCAAGTTTAAACATAAGGAAATCTGACTGAAAATATTTTTCGTATTGTGAATTGCAGGTGGTTGCAAAAAGCCGCTATAAACCGCCGATAATCCAGAAAAACAAAAGACAAGTACTCAAAAGTGTCCACACTAATCAGAGGACACAGGAAGGTATGTTCTTCTAAAAATAAGAGAGCTTAAAACATTTGGATGATCAACCTATTCGCCCTAAGAGTGAAGGCTTACCCTAAATACTTGTTTTTTAGGAAGCGCGAAGGTTGAACCGTTTTTTAACCGAGAGAGCCCTCGGACTGGCAAAAGCTGGAAGCCAGGTAAATTTCAGTAGGCTAAAGGTAAAAGCAAAAGGATGAAGCGATTAGGAGAACTAAATACTAAAACTAAGTTCTTTTCCATATATTCCACAGACAACTAAAAAGGAAAGAGCCCTGATGAGAACCCAATAATTGAAGTGACAGGGTTTGAAACGCGTCGGCATTTCAAAAAATATACCTCGAGTGTCCAGTTGACCAAGAAATTAACTTGTGGTCTTCAACAAATAATTCTTGTTATTTGATTCTTTCTGAAAATTTAAATAGATTTTGTTTTCATGTATTTTTGACTTACTGATATTGGTTCAAAAGTAACGGACTGTTCAGGTTAATGCTGCATGGCATTGTCACTAATGTTATCAAATAACTCTTACCTTAATGAATGTCTGCTGAAAAGACAATTGAATTCGATTTACTGATTGTATATAAATGTGTTTGTAAATATGTATGTTGAATTGTGATGTTAATTGTATTGTAATTGTTTGTGATAGTATCTGGTATCAGATATTAATGAATGTAAAAAATTTTTGACAAAGTAAATTTAAAAAAAAGGTATAAATAAATAATACCGCATAAACTATACTAAACTAGTTTGTGCTTCTTAAGCGTCGAGTCGAAAAGAAATAATACAGCGGGTATCTCACTAGTTACTGATTGTTGTTGAGCACCATTTTGTCTTTGAATGGATGGAGGGAGCACTAGAGAACAGATGGGAATGGTGCTGAACATTTGTGTCACCTGATTGAATGATTCTGCACTCCTGAATATGTGCACTAGTTGGTTTAATCACTTTGATGTGAAGCAGTCCTTCTCACCGAACAATGGCATTGGCCTGAGAAGCTGTTCCCTTGCTCAATGGAAATGGATATTACCCATAGGTAATGTATGGTGAGAACTCTCAATGATTCTCACTTTTTGGGGTGGAGGTGAAACCAAGGAGGTATAGCCTCATCAGACCCCCTCCTTGGACCAGCCATGACTGACAGGGCACTGACATGTCTGTCTCAAGACCTTATCTGGGAAAGATGCCTTGCCTAATGACCCAACTCTGAAGAAGAGGAGTGAGCCCATTCTTACAAGTGGCCCACATTGTGGAACTTTGGACAACCAAACAATGTTTTGGCTCTGTGATTTCTCTGTCCTCTTCCAAACTGTTTTGCTTACTGACATGGCAGTACTAAGCTCACCTGAGAGGCCACCATAATCATTGGTAGACCTAACAAAACTGTCAACCCTATTTAGATGTAGATTTAGATTTAGATTTATGGACTCAGTAAAATGCATAAGTATATGGCGTCTTGGTGCAGTACCTCTTGATATACTTAGTTGAACAAAAAGGTATTTAAGGTCTTTAAACAGTGCTTGTTGGAAGATTGTGTGCGGAGGTCTAGGAGATGAGAGTTTCAAGATTTTATGGTTGTAACAGAAAAGGCTCTGCCACCATATTTGACGGACGGGTTTGGGGACCATTTAAAGGAATTGATAGTCAAAAAGGAGTGCTCTTTGAGTTTCATGCACAAGAAATATCATGGTCATACAATGTGCTTGCTACGATCCTGATTTTGAGTACATCATTGGTCAATGGTCATGACTTTAAAGAGTACTCTAGAATAAATTAAGAAGCCAACATTTATTTATGGTAAAAACCACTCTGCTTCTTTTGGGCCATATATAAACCAGTTGCTGTATTCTAAAAGCTGTTTAACTGATTCAGAAAGTATTTTGAAGCACCCAAGAGAATGGCATTTCTATAATTCAATCTGAATTCAATGATGGGGTTATGATTTGGGTTCTGAGCAGGGGATCATAGCACAAGGCCATAGCGCAAGGACGCTTCGGCAGCAGTGCGCTTTATAAATATTTTCATTCGTTCATCATCATTATGGAGGACTTGACTTCGAGTTTTCAGAAGAAAGAAACAAGAATTAGCAACCTTGGTTACATGATTCTGAAGCAGGTCTGGGCAGTGAACTCTGCTCTGTTGCCGACTTGGTGGAGATTTTCACACAATTCCCAAAAGCTAAGCTCAGCTGAGGTTCGTCCTCCCTCGCCAAAAGTAGCATGAGCAAGGACAATCTGCTTCCCAGAGAGATTTCTCAATGCGTGTGGTTGCGGATGGTTATTACAGCTCACATTGAGAAACCTTCAGATCGCATTGAGGAAACTTCCGCTCGAGTAGACCTTTTACTCGACAGGCAGACAGAAGCAACATCCTCTTGTGCTGCTTGTGATGCAGTTCACACTGATTTTACAGCATGGGACAACACCTGGCGCAGTCGTTCATCACTTTTCTGCCCAGGTCTAGTCTGAAGGCCTTAGCCAGGATACAAGTGAATCCAGAGGTTGAAAATGGAACTAGAAGGTTTTTGGAAAGGACCCATTCAAGAGGGGCACACTTGTTCCATTTAATTAGTATTAATATTATTCAAAAGTGGCTTAGTCTTATTTGGATTTAGCTTTGAAAGGATTTTTTGACATCCACCACCATTTCTTGGATAAGCTGTTGCACAATGAAGATCCTTCAGCTGGACCATTGCAACATTTAGGGAGACACGAAAGATACACTGTTTATCATCTGCAATACATATAAATGGTGGTGTCCAAGGATCGTAGCAAGTGAGCACACAAAAGTGGTGAAAGTACTGAGTTCTGAGGAACTTCAAATTTAACATCATTAGAGGTGGAAAAATGTGAGATGGAAATGTTTGTTGTTGTTTGTTAGAACATATTCAAGCCAGAAAAAAGAGACATCTCTGATGTCAATGTGTGGTAGTCTCTGAAGAGAGGTGTCATGATCAATGGCATTGAGGCAGCTGAGAGGACATGGAGGTCATCCATTGCTGAGACCATGACCAACTTGGTGCTCCTACCTAGTCAAAAGTCTGATTGGTTAGTATCTACAAGGCCATTCAACATACTTTTGTGACTGAGTGAACACCAATCTTTTAGGAACTTTAGAAAGAAAATGCAGTACTGGGATCAGGCAAAAATTCTCATTGTAGAAGTATCTAATGATGTATTCTTTTAGTAGAGGATGAATAATTCCTTCTATCCAAATGTATGCCACTATTCCTTTGTAAAAGTGGTCAGCAGTGTTGAGTGAAATTAATTAAGTTAGCTGTTACAGGAATAGAAAACTTGCCTAAAATAACAGAAACTGGTGAAGTGATGTAACAAGTGGGTGAAGAACCAATTGGCTTGTACAAGTTGGCTGTTGGATGTTCTCCAAGGCAACTTTGTCCCTGATTTTTATAATTATTGGTTGAAGAGGACCTATATGTTGTGGTTTATCTACCATTTTGAAAAGTTCTGTAGAAAGACTTGATGCATTACTTAGCCGCTCAGAGAAAAAAAGGATTTTGTTTCCTTTATTTTTTAGTTGTACTGTTTGTCCGAGGTAAAATAGTTAGTACTTTCTTGAGGTCCATAGGTTTTCAACCAGCACCATTTGACACATCTGGATGCCTGTTTTGTTTAATCAGTTCATTAGAAAATCTTGAGTTCCCTTTTTTAAGGTCTGATATCTTTAGTAATGTCCATGGAAGACACAAATGTGTGGAGGATCAATGATTTTAGTGAATTGTGGTAAATTCTTTGAAGACTAATTTAGCAACTTATCTAATTGGTTCTCAAACTGTGATCTAATTAATTGCCCTTTTGTTCTATGACTGAAGTTTTTCCATGCTTGGCTGTTACAATAGTTGATTTGATTTCCAAGTTTATGCAAAGGAGTGCATAGGATTTGGAATGGGAATAATGAGTGGTCCATCCAGGTCATAGGCTGCGTCTTGTTTATTATGTTGTGATCATTATTTGCAAAAATCGAGTCTAAAGAGTAGAATAGGAAGAAAACAATATGAGGCTCAAAGTATAAAAACTTGACTTGAACTCTTTAAATGGTTCAGTTGAAGGACCTATCACAGGATATAAAGCACGCCAATTTGTTTTCTGAAAACATAAGGGGCTTAACAGGTCCAAATAGTGGCCAATCAGTAACAAAACCACACGAGGGGGGCAATTAACTAATAAAATGTCTAAGCCATTACCTTTGCTGTTGAGTGTACACAGTTTAAGATTGTTGATTGGTGTACATGGGAAGAAATGGTTTTGTTTAATCTTCAAGAATTTTAAGTAAATAAAGGCATATCCTCCTCCGTGTTTACGCATTCAGTCAACATGAAAAGTTTTAAAACCTGGAGAAAACAATTCATCATTCAGAGGGTTATGGTGTAGAGTGATTCAGGTTTCTATTATGAATAATAAATGAAAATTATGTTGTTTTATTAAAATTATACATTTCAGAGCAATGAGCCAAAGCAGAATGCATTGAATTACTTAGCATTCAAAGTGCCTGGATATTGGTTTAAAGGTTTTTGAGTATTTATCAGCGACGATGGAAAAGGCAGGTAAGGCACTCTTGTGTAATTCATCAATAAGTATTTTATAGACGTCATCACATAAGGGCAGGGATAAACTGTGTTCAGCCACAGCATTCTAAGTGCTTTGCTACAATATGGTGTCATGGGAGTGACCTTACCTGAAATAAAATTGGCTGTGTGACATGCAATAGGCAGATTTGGGAGCAGACAGGTGCAGATGGAATAGCCTGTGTGCCCATTGCACAGACATACATAGGTCTATAATTTACTGAACATGTCAGCCAGGTGCAAAAAGGTTGGAATGCTCAACCTAGGCCAAACTTAAAGTGGCTCCTGATGTAAAAACATAGAAAATAATAATCTGCCAATGCAGCTTCTCACAAAGTATAAGTAATTAAAAAAAAAATTGAGGTTTAAAAACAAATCGATCATCAAGTTATTTATAGTCTTGCATACCTTTTCCAAATAATTAATTATTAAGCAAAAGTTGATGCCTATTCCCTTGAACAGATCCACACTTCTCAATACAAAAAAAGGAAAGCATGCTGTAGCTCACCAAGAGCGCACTATGGTTCCTCCTGTTTGGCAACACAGTCACATTTGAAGGTATCTGGAAACCCAACTGGTTAATGAGGAACCAATCTACAACAACATCTGGATTTCAGCTCATCTTCCCCCACTTACTACAAATTCCGACTATCTTATAAACTATACAGTAGCCCCATCATTTGTCCCGCTGAAGGCTGTGGTGCTGTTCCCAACTGCAGGGATGTTCCTGCAGTGTACTTGGCATGGGAAAGCAAGTGTCAGTTTATGGGTCTCTATGTTCTCCTTGGATTACCATGGGTCAATACCTCCTCGTCTAAAGGCCACTGTGTCTGAATAAACAATCCAGGATTGTGCCAAGAACGGTTAACCTGTTGGGGAAAGAAGCATATTAATGTGCAGCGAATGAGGTTGACCATGACCAGAAACCGGCCACTGTGACTCTCTCTACCATTTTCTTTTAAACAACCTCACACTGCCTCTATTCTGTCTCTTCAGATGACCCCACTGGCATGACCTCTAGCTACTGGAAACTGGCATGTACTGGCCCTCTGTACAGACTTCATAATGTCATCCTCATTACTGTACTGTATGGTCATCCTTAAGTCCACGCAGACAGATTTTGATCTCTGAAACAGCAAACATGCAATTTCTACTTCCCTTAGACCCCAGATGGCAGCCATTACTTTAGAAAAAATATTTAAAGATTTCGGGGTGGTTAGCTTATCGGTAGAGTCTGTGGGAGTACCGATTGTGGAATTCTCCCTTATATATATATATATATATATATATATATCAAGAAAATGCACCGCAAGACTCCGTGCTCCGCTTGGACCCTCCCGCTGACAACAGTGGTTCGTGCCGGGCAGCGAGCCCAACAATTCCATCAATCACACTCCAGTCCACTAAATCCAGGGACAGTATGAGGCATGAACACGAATTGCGTGTTTAAAGAATTTTAATCAGCCAAGATAGCAGAAAGTATCAACAAACTCGACGCGTTTCGGGGCTCCTCCCCCTTGGTCACGAGTAGTAAACAGAGTAGTAGGAAACTAATACATATACTTTCTCACATGGTCCGTGTGAAAATGAACATAAACAAAATACTGTGCGCTTGAGTCAGCGCTGTGATAAAAATAATATTGTGCTTTACAATTATTTTGCAATCAGGGTTAAGGGTGAATTTTCACAGAGTCCTGCGGTGAAGACCTAATCAGTTATTGGACAAAAGGAAATGCGAGCATAGTTGCTAGTTTGACATAAACAATGTAAAAGAGGGCATTCCATTACATGCCCTTATTACATATCGCTTCCCATTTTATAAATCCTAGTGGAGATTACAAGTTGCATTCTGCCCCAGTGGGCTAATCAACTATAATGGAAAACAACTATGAGGAAATTAAATGTCAAATAAATTGCCCATGTGGGCACCAAACATTATTGCATGTCGAGTTCCCAGTTCCAGTGTCGCCTCATTGTAAATCTCTCAAAGGGTCAAGAAGTTGGTCAACACAGATTAAATTCAATCAAACCCTGAAAAAAGACAAAATAAAAAAAAGCGATCAGTGATGAAGAAAAAGGGGGACCAGTGAGTCAAAACAAATAAAACTAATTAAACTGCCACAGTGAATCCTACCAACCTAAATTACAAAACAAAAAGAGGTTAAAAACAAACAAGGGCCTAAAATCTTGAAATATACGACATATTTACATACTGAATCTCCGATAGGAATACTACAGGTCAAAACTACAGAAAGCTCAATGAAGACAGAATCATAATATTAAAAACAATTAACCCAAATGTACTTCCATCTCTTCGTCACAGTTATGGCCATTTGGAACCAGTGTTTTGTATTGAATAATCATGCGTGATTCAAGTCTCCTTAATTTCTGTACACGGTTCCCACCTCTCTCATCAAATTTGACTGTACATAAAACACAGAAACTCAATAAGTTGGCATTTTGGTTATGATGAGTGAAAAAATGACGCGCTATTGGATAAGATTTATCCATGTTGTTGATTGCACGCATGTGCTCTAGCACTCTCAATTTGGCAGGTTTAATCGTGCTCCCTATATAGGTTTTGTTACAGGGACAGAATAAGGCATAGACTGCATGATCACTGGTACATGAAGTGTGTTCCTGGATAATCAGAACTTTGGATGCAGGTGACAGTTTCACTTTTTTCAAATTCCGACTGTTCCTGCAAGCTTTGCAATTTCTACAGGTGAAAAAGCCTCTCACTCCAGTAATTGTGGTTTTTTTGGGGATCACTGCTGTACACAATTGGTCCTTCAAGGACCTCACTTTCCTGAAAGAGATCTGTGGAACTTTGTGGACAAATTTGGCCACATCTGAATCATTTAGTAATACTGGCCAAAATGTATTCAGACTTTTCCTAAGTATCCCTGCTTGGCTACTATAGGTAGTTATAAATCGTGTGTTAATCTCCTCTTTGTCTGCAGGTTCCCTAGGTTTAGGCTGTAAAAGTGATTCTCTAGATCGTTTTTCTACAGCTTTTGTTGCATCTGTAATGGTTTTGGTGGAATAACCACGTTCCGAAAATCTTTTAACCATATTACTTTGTTCCACTAAAAATGCTTCTTCAGTGCTGCAGTTACGTTTGGCCCGTAACAGTTCTCCTACTGGGATACTTCTGATCAGTGAATTGGGGTGACAGCTGCGTGCGTGGAGTATGCTGTTGCCCGCTGTCACTTTTCTAAAGAGAACTGTTTGCAATTTATCATTCTCAACTTTAACATTCAAATCCAGGAACTCAAGGCTTTCTCTAGACCAATTACTTGTGAATTTGAGATTGAAGTTGTTTAGGTTAAGTTCATGCACAAAAGTATTCGCCTCCTCTTGGGTTCCATTCCACACAATCAAAATGTCATCTATGTACCGCAGCCACTTAATGACGTGGCTGCGGTACATAGGTGACCTGTAGGCTACACTCTCCTCCCAGAACCCCATATGGAGACCCGCAAAGCTTGGAGCAAAGCAAGTCCCCATAGAGGTCCCAAGAGTCTGTCTAAAGATTTTATTATCTAACAAAAAATAGTTTTGTTTGAGACAGAGTTCCATCATCATGATGAGCATTTTGGTGTGATGTAGATAAGACACGGATCTTGTGGAAAGAAAATGCATGCAAGCATCGAGTCCCAACTGATGAGGAATCGAAGTATACAAACCAATCACATCTAATGAAAGAAGTGAAAATTCCTCTTGCCATACCACTGTTCTGATTTTGTTCAGGAAATCTCCTGAATCCCTGACATAAGATGGCAGTTTTTGAACAAGGGGCTGCAAAAAATAATCAACATATTGGGAGGTACATTCAAAACAACTGCCGTTAGAAGAAACAATAGGTCTGCCAGGGGGATTTGATAAACTTTTGTGAACTTTAGGGAGGAGATATAATGCTGGTAATTTGGGGGATTTACATAAAAGAAACCTGTATTCTTCCTCCTCAAGTAACCCTTTGGTTTTCCATTCTAACAATTGTAGTTCGAATTGTCTGATGGAATTTTCGTATTCCATACGATTGCTTCTACAATAGTTGTTGGTATCTGCTAATTGTCTTAATCCTTCCGATATGTAATTTTCCCTTGACTGAACCACGATGTTTCCACCCTTGTCGCTAGTTTTAATGACAATGGTATGATCTCTCCGTAGATTGTCAATTAGTTTGCTTTGTTCACTCGTAATGTTGCTCCATTTCTGATGGTATTTCTTGGTTTCGATTTTATTCAGTTCGTTTACCATGCATTTTTCAAAAACTTCAATTGTGTCATTTTGAATCTGTGGAAGGAAGATAGATTTGGGTCTGAAATTACTGCCAGAGCTCATTGACAATGGTATGTTCGCTTCTATCAGTTCCTGATAGGGGTCATGGCTTTCTTCCCATTCTCCATTAAGAACTTTCAGGGAATGTGCTAATTGAATCTCAGAGATGCTTGCATGATGTGGTGTGTCTCTGGTGTCAACATTAGCTGACCTTACTTTGGTTGCATACCACTTTTTTATTTTCAGTTTCCTGGTAAAGAAAAATAAGTCAATTTTGCTCTGCGTGAAGTTAAAATTCATAGATGGACAAAATGTTAAACCCAAAGATAACAACTCAATCTCAGTGTTAGTCAAAGTACGTTCAGACAAATTAATTACCGTTTTCCTTTCCATCATTTCAACTTCATTTGGCCCCTTGTACGTTTTCCCACCGGGCTTGGAGGATTTCCTCCTGCAGATGTGTTTTTGTTTTTGCCTCCTCTGTTGCCTCTTCCTCGCCCTCGATATCCCTGTTGATTGTCCTGCATCAACATCGAGAACTCCATTAAAACATTGTTTTTTACCCCTGTAAAGGTGCTCACAGTTGAGATATCACTCCCACTCGTCAGTGATTGTAAGCCATCTTCTGATATATTAGAGGCGCTTGCCAATTCTTCCGTGGGATTGCTGGGATTGGATTGTGACTGTATTGCAGCCCTCATTTTGTCATATTTTTTGGCAAATGTGAGTATCTGCCCGCGTTGGTAATCCACCAAATCCCTTTGGAATTTGCTCTGTTTTCTGTTTCTGATGTCCACTTCAATTTTATCCAGATTGGCTTCTATCTTGTCCATTTCCAGTTTAAACTCACTCTCCGTGCATATATCTTTTAGTTCTTTGGTTAAAGCCTCAATCTCTCCTTTTAGTCTTTCAGTATCTTTGGTGGCAAACTCAATCAACATTTTTAGCATGTTTAACGAACATTCATGATTGTTCGCTGCCCAGCGTGTGACCAATTCAGGGTCTGGGTTCTGGAAGGTTGGGGTGACAAAGATGCGCAACCCCCGAGGAACTCTTGACACATCCACATACTTTTGTAACGTGGTGGCCTCCCACCACTTATTCTGCTCTAGCTTCAGAGCTCTCCACAGCTTATCCCATAGGGTCCTTTTCGGGGATTTTGCTGTATTAACGTTTAAAACGTTAGTCGTACTGGCCAATGTTCCACAGTCCTGGAACATGTCACTGGCTGCTTTCGCCCATTTCTCTCTCCTTTCTGCTGCCATCTAAAGCGGCTGAGCCGGCACTGTAATCACCTGCCGTATATCCACGCTGCGCTTTAACATGCAAGCAATCTGCATAAAAAGCGCTAGAGCCTGTTTACGGATTTCACAGTTAGTGCAACGGGGAAAATAATGCTTTTAAAACGCGCTTACCTCCGCACCTCGATTTGTAGTGCCGTGTTTCGTCGCTGGTCGCAAAAGGATCCTCCGTTTGTAACAAATCCGTGGGTCGGGTCCTTAATTCAATACCAAGAAAATGCACCGCAAGACGCCGTGCTCCGCTTGGACCCTCCCGCTGACAACAGTGGTTCGTGCCGGGCAGCGAGCCCAACAATTCCATCAATCACACTCCAGTCCACTAAATCCAGGGACAGTATGAGGCATGAACACGAATTGCGTGTTTAAAGAATTTTAATCAGCCAAGATAGCAGAAAGTATCAACAAACTCGACGCGTTTCGGGGCTCCTCCCCCTTGGTCACGAGTAGTAAACAGAGTAGTAGGAAACTAATACATATACTTTCTCACATGGTCCGTGTGAAAATGAACATAAACAAAATACTGTGCGCTTGAGTCAGCGCTGTGATAAAAATAATATTGTGCATTTACAATTATTTTGCAATCAGGGTTAAGGGTGAATTTTCACAGAGTCCTGCGGTGAAGACCTAATCAGTTATTGGACAAAAGGAAATGCGAGCATAGTTGCTAGTTTGACATAAACAATGTAAAAGAGGGCATTCCATTACATGCCCTTATTACATATCGCTTCCCATTTTATAAATCCTAGTGGAGATTACAAGTTGCATTCTGCCCTCAGTGGGCTAATCAACTATAATGGAAAACAACTATGAGGAAATTAAATGTCAAATATATATATATCCAAACAAAGTCCTGTTGCCTCGGCTCTTCAGTGCTGCAGTTTTTACAGGTACGGATCACTCAGACACCAGCATTCGTGAATATTAAAGTATTTATTCTCTACTCTCCACCAGCAAATATATATATATATGCACTGAAAAAACATAGGTTTCAGGGGCATTATAGTTAGCTGGACATTTCACTCGTACAAAACCAATGAAATTCTCGTGTTTTAGTTAGTTCAGCTAACTATAACTCGTGCGCCCGCAATGCACTGCTGATGACGCCACATATTACATCACTCATGACATGGTCAGTGACATCCCTCATGACATCACTGATGACATCTCAAATTACATCACTGATGACATCATCCAGTGAATGTCTGTTTTTCTGAAAATTAAATATGTTTCATATATGTACATGTCATGGTCGATGGAAGAATAAATGGGTATATAAGTGTCTAAATGGATGATTTTTTTGTTGAAAAATTGATTGTATAACTGACTGATTAAGTGTATCTTAATGAATACATGGGTTGGTGAGTAATGTTTAAATATATACATTTCTGTATCAGTCTCTCACTTTGTAAATAAGTGGCTGCATGGGTTGGTGAGTAGCTAGATGAGTGCATATATAGGTTATTATTTGTTTTTTTGAGTATCAGTATGAGTGAGTGTCTGTATGGTTCGTTGGGGGTCTTACGTAGCGAATAGATGCATGAATGAGTGACTCACTGCTTGTATGTGTTGAAGATAGCATGTGTACAGGACTGTATGGGTGGATGAGTGTGTGTATGGGTGTGTTAGTGAATTGACTGTGTCAATAGTGTCTTTATGAGTAACTACATATGTTTTAAACTAGTATATGTAAGTATTGGTGTATATAAGTGAGAATATGTGAGAGTGAGAGATTGGAAGAGTTCCTGTATAAATTGGTATGTGTTTTCTATAAGTGATTTCTTAAGAGAGTAAGTATGTGTACGTTTCTGTAGCAGTAACTGTGATGGTGTGTGTATAACTGGATATGCAAGTAAATGCATGTTTAAATCTTTATTAGCGTGAGTGACTGTGTGTGTGAGTAACTCTATAGATGAGTGGCGGAGTGTAACAGGATGTGTAGGTGTATGAGTACATATGATGAGCAAGAACATATATGAGTGACTATATAGGACTGTTGGGGAATGGGCGGATGTGTCTGTAGATCTTAGAATTACTCAATAGGTTGTTGTAACTGGTATTGGTCTCTCCATTGTTTTGAAAATGTTAGTTTCTATTTTGGTATGTTTGCATCAAAGGTTATATTAGGGTGAGAGGAGGTCTGCCACTCTATCACAAGGATGATGTCATTAGTGATGTCATTTGGGATGTCATCAGGGATGTCATGAGTGATGTCACTGACCATGTCATGAGTGATGTAATATGTGACGTCGTCAGCAGTGCATTGCGGGGGCGCGAGTGATAGTTAGCTCACCTCTTAAAATGAGCCACAGGTCGTGTTTGCACATGTCACCTCAGGCCCCGTCCCCTCCCTTCACCACTGTGTAAACACGCCCTGTGGCGGTTCTAAGTTGGGAGATTAAGTCCCCTTGAATTTTAAGGGTCCCTAGGGTCAAACTAGCCTACTAGATACCTCCAGTAAGCGCCACTGAGCTGCGTTGCAGAGTGTTGTAAAAAGGGGCGTGGGCTCTGAACACCTGTCTGCAATGCATCTCCCTGTGCATACTGGAGATACCTTATGGGCTAATTTGCCCTCAGGGACCCTAGGTATTGAAAGAGAATTAATTCCCAGCTTACAACTTGCCACGGGGCGAGTTTGCACAATGGCATAGGAAGGAGCGGGGCCTGAGGAGACATGTGTGCAAACATGCCCTGTGGCGCTTTTTAATTTGGGGAATTAATTCCTCTTCAACCTTGAGGGTCCCTGGGGGCAACCAGGTATCTCCATTATGCGCCATAGAGCTGTGTTGCAGAGAGGTATTCAGAGGCCATGCCCCTTTTTACAACACTCTACAACGCAGCTCCGAGTCACTTCCTGGAAGTACCTGGTGGGCTAGTTCGCCCACAGGGACCCTCAGGATTGAAGAGGAATTAATTGCCCAACTTAAAACGTGCCACAGGGCGTGTTTGCACACATGTCACCTCAGGCCCTGCCCTCTCCCTTCACCACTGTGCAAACGTGCCCTGTGGCGCATTTTAAATTGGGGGATTAATTCCCCTTGAATCCTGAGGGTCCCTGGGGTGCAACTTATCCACCAGGTACCTCCATTAAGCGCCACAGAGCTGCGTTGCAGAGAGGTGTAAAAAGGGTTGTGGCCTCAGAAAACCTCTCTGCAACACAGCTCCGTGGCGCATACTGGAGGTTCCTGGTGGGCTAGTTGGCTCCCAGGGACCACCAGTATTGAAGGGGATTTAATTCCCCATTTTAAAACGCGCCACAAGGAATGTTTCCAAGTGGGGGCGGGCCTAGGCACGATAGCATTTTTTTGGGGGGTGGGGGAAAGGGGGCACAGCCCCCCTTCTTTTACTTTTTTTAAGGGACCCAATCTCCCAGGGCCTGACCCCCAATGTTAAAAAATATACATATTAACAGGAAGGGGCCGCATCAGCCCCCCTCCTGTGCCCAATTCCGGGCCCTGACGACCCCACCTCCCCGGGGCATGGGCATTTTTGTTTTATATTATTTTGGAGGGGGGCTGCATGGCTAAATAGCAATGAAGCGTGCTCTTAATTTTTTTTTTCTTGCCAGAATCCATGCACCCTGTATGCCAGTAGGTAGTTATAGTTAGGACCTATTTTCAATAGGAAATCCGCAACATTCTATTGGGAATAACTTTGGCGCCGGTTGACGAATCTTTGCCAAATTGTCAAAACTTACAGTCAGCTCTGGTCTGCTCCTATCCTGAAAGTTTCACAGTGATTTGTCAAGCGGGGGCCGAGAAAAAAAGGGGGGTCCCAAAATGCGTTACCCCATGCAATTTCCCATAGGACCTTTAGCCACAGCTACAGCCCGAACTACTGAACGGAATTACGCCAAATTTGGCAAAGAGGTAGTCCTCAGTTCAGACTTGTGCCTTTTGCTTAAATGGTGTCAATCTGTCTAGTAGTTACTGAGAAAAGTACAGTTAAAAGCATTTATATCTATGGCCGCAGTGGATCCGCACACCGTGAGCGCACCATGAGCGCACTATAAGCGCACCCTTCCGATCAAATGCTGACTGCTAATTGGCTGTCAAGTGGTTGTTAACATTCAAAACCAGGAAATGTTGGCAGCCATTTTGTGTGTGTAGAAGCGAGGCTGAAGAAGTCAGTGGAATATGTGTGAAAAATGTTGAAAGGGGGCAGGGTAGAAATACTTTTACTCTCTAGACCTGCTTAGAGGGTCCAGAAGGACCCCCAGGGCATACAAAATTATTATTTTGATTTTAAAAGACCCGGCAGGTGCTTGTAGGGTGCGCGGGCTCTGCTATAAAAAAATAAAATAAAATAAAACAGAGCTTTTTTTATAATTAGCACCCAGGGGGGACTAAACTGGGGACAAAATGATTACATTTTATGGGGGGCCCAGAGAGGCCCCCCAGCCCCGGGGATCATCACCCCTGGGGCTACAAAAAAAATGGTGGGGGAGAGGTCCAAGGTCCCTAAAGCCGCTGGGACCACAATCCCACGAGGCTTTATGTATTGTGGAAGGGAGACTGCGTGGCCCCCCTCCTGGAGCACTCAAGGGTAATGTCCGCCCCGGGGCTACAAAAAAAATAGTTGAGGGGCTGCAAGGTCTCCAAAGCCCCAGAGACCACCACTCACTGGGGCACTATGTATTGTGGGAGGGCCGGATCCTGCAGTGTCCCGGGTTGTCCATCCCGCCCTCCTATAGAAAGTAAATCTGTTCTCTCTTTCAAAATCCAGATCAGATTGCTTTTCTACATGGGGAGCTGCATGTTAGTAGCTCCCCATGTGGAAAAGCAATGCCGGGTCCCAAACGCGTAGAAGTTATGCAACAAAGGCGCGTGCACACCAGGAGGCCACACTGGGCGCCGCGTTGGGTGCGCAACTTCTAATTATACCATAAAATATAGATTCTATCAGTAATTTCTAATATCCCTGGGGACCTGATCCCCCGGTTGTTATAAAAAATGTTGGGGACCGTGGGGGGAGCCAAAATGCGCTCACGGTCCCGCCGGCTCCCCCCGTCCTTCGGGAGCTGGCATTGCTTTTCAGCATGGGGAGATGCTAACATGCATGTGGAAAAGCAATCTAGTTTGGATTTTGAAAGAGAGAGTAGATTTCCCTGCTCTCTCTTTCAAAATCCAAGCCAACTTTGCTATGGAAGGACGGGAGCCGCGAGACTCCCACCCTCTCATAGCAAACAGCAGTGTCCCAGGTGTAGGCACCCCGGGACACTGCAGGAGCCAGCCCTGGGGTGTGGTGGTCCCCAGGGACCTTGAGGGCTCCAGGCGGAGGGCCACGCAACCTGCCTCCCACAATACACAAATCCCCGGGGAGTAGTGTTTCCCGGGATTTGAGGGGGGTCGTTGAGGCCCACACACTTCAAATTTTGCAGGGGGGCTTTGGAGCCCCCCAACCATTTTTTTTATAGCCCTGAGGGGTGGCTCTCACTCTTGCTTAGGAAACAACAATGTTAAGAAAATCTTCCAGTAAGATAACAAAGGATTTTGAAGTCAATTTTCGGCATTTTTGTTGTAGGTTGCAGCTGTTAAAGCGACAACAATTTTAACTCTTTCTTTGTAAATATGCCACTGAGTTTTGTAATGTCGACAATCTCGTCTTCCATTTAAATAGGCACAAAGTATTTATTGAAGTTCATTGTGAATCGTGAAGCAACACTCTCTAATTTCGATTGATAAAGAATTGGGTTGTGTTCTTGTTTTGCTCGTAATGTGCATAGGGGCAGATTTACAAGTTTATTTCATTACTATTGCATCACTTTTAAGATGGGAAAAGTGACGCAAAAGTTGTGCAAGGGGGTTGTAAATCTGGGTCACAGTGTTCTGTTTTACTTTGATTTCCTTTCTGTTATGTAGAGGATCCTGGGTAAATATGACGGTTTCTGTACAGCCAGTATCTTTCAACCCTACCCCCAAACGGCTGACTGCCTGTTACCAAAGTAACAGTTCATGGAAAACTTAAGTGAGCACAGAGGTTAGAAGTTCACCACACTATGTTGCTAATCGAAACAGTTACTGTGCTGGAATTTTAAAAGTTCCATAGGAACTGTTAGTCGTAGCTATAGGCTCTGTTAAAGAGCTGGTAAAGAGTTAGCCTCAGTATTATACTTCAAGTTATAAATATAATTTCTATTTTTAATGTTTTCTAACTGTATTATTATCACACTAAATATTAGTGAAATGTCAGAAATAGAAGACATATATACTTTGTTTTTTAATTAACTTTTATTAAAAGAACAAACAATAACTGGAAACGTAACTTAAAGATACTAAATGTGATATGGACTCCAATAGAAGTAGAATAGGTAATCTCCAAAACAAAAATGAAAATAAGTGTTCAAAATTAGATCGATGTGACTAAATGCGGTCAAACATTACAAGTTAAGGTAATACTTGGCAATAATTTTTAATTTGCACGTCTGCAGTGTGCCTGATACATTCCACCTCTCTTATAGGCCCGCGTTCAAGAGGTGTCTGTACGGAAGTGCCTACTGCGTCAGATTTACAGTATAGACTAACAGATCTTTAAAATGATTCAGAGATGAGACAGAATTAGGTGAGAGATATAGTCATTAAACAGGACAATATTCTTTAGGGCTTATTTACAAGCCTCATGTGCCACGTTTGTGTTCATTTTCCCATTTTAAAAGTGACACAAAATTGGCGCAAGGGGCTTGTAAATAAGCTCTTTTATTTCTAATGCATTTAATCGGAGGCATTGTATATCTAGGCTGCTCTGCTTACCTTGTGTAAACACTGTGACCAACAGAGTTCACAACTTGAACTCAGCTTTGGTTGTACCCAGCAGAGTGGACAGCAGCATCCTAACATTATAAGTGAGAGAAAATTGATGTGAGAGAGAGTGAGAGAGAGAAAGAGAGAAACAACAACATTATAACTGTGAGAGAGAGAAAGTTATAGATAGAGCATTTAATACTGGAGAAAATACTTGTAGCTCACCTTTTGCCTCAGTTGTCTGTCCAAGCACATGCTGGTTCATAGTGCACCCTCCAGTTTAGTGATCTGAAAGATAGTATATAGAGTTAGTAATAGCATAGTACATACAACTGCACACGTATATTTTTGCTTTATTTATTTGTACACTCAGGATAATGTATTTCATCAACTTCCACTGTAAGGAGGCGTCTGTGCGCTATTTATATTTCAAAGTAGCATATCTCATGCACTCCCACTGCATTGCGGTGAGTTCTCAATATTGCGTACCTAGACTGTTGCACCCCATTGACTTACAGAGTTTGGAGGTGAGTGTTTTCAATGGAAGTCAGAGGCAGATTTACAAGCTCCTTGCTCCACTTTCCCCATGTTAAAAGTGACACAAAAGTCACGCAAGGGGCTTGTTGATCTGCCCCTCAGACTGTTGTAACCTATCCTCACTGCTCGGAGGTAATTGTTCATTCCTACGCAGTGAAGCTGCTGCACACTACCCACTGTCTCCTTTCACAGATGACTTGTTGTTGTTTCGGAAACCAGCTTATTTGGTCACCTTGTGCCATTGGCGTGATTCAGAGAGGGTGCAGCACGTGTCGAAGCAGCCTTCTCAGACGTTGTTACGATGGACACGCATCATTGCTGAATCCATGAACGTAGAGCTTTGTAGGTGTTTTGGGGGGGATGACGCCAATTTGTGAAACACAACCTGTAAGATAAAAAGGAAGTTAACATTGTGTGTCATTTCTTTATCAAAGGAGAGAGAGGAAGTGAGAGAGTGACTGAAAAGACTATTCAAAGCTCACCTTTCTGTCACCGGTGTGTTTTTCACCACGTGCCGGGACATAAAGAACCCTGAAGCTCTACATGTAAAAGATAGTTAAAGAAAGATGATTGGTATTTGTTACTATCTTAATGTGGAGTTGAATAACATCGCCCTTTCACATGTCTTCCCTCTCGCAAAAACAACTATTTGTATAGTTTATATTCTGGACAGTTGACCGATTTTAAAAACGTTCCTGCTATTGGAAAAAAAATATATATACATGCAGTAAGATACGGTATATAGGACTGCGTACGCCTAAGTCGCTGTGTAGCTTTTTTGTATCCTGTCTGCTGCACCCCATGGACTCCCTCCGATGCACACCTAGGCCTTACTGCTCACCTTTTTGTGGACAGGACACCTTCTACATCATGCAGTCCCGCTCTGCCACCAAGAAATCTGACATATGGTGCAGAGTCTTGATATCGGTATGGGTAACGACATACTCGTGCTCTTATCATCATCGCAGGTTCCTCACCCGCTAAGTCCTTCCGGTACCACTAACTCAGTGACCAAAGAGGGCACGCATGTAGTGGTGGGCCATTGTACTCGGTTGTTCGGGCCTACCTGAGGCGTCTGAACCATTAGGATGGACGATCACGCGCTTGGGATGGGAGCAACTCTAAAATGGCATAGAGCATGTGCGCCCCGTCTTTTTTATTGGTAGGGTCACGTGTGCAGTGACGTGTGCGCTGGATGGGTGTGGTGTGGGTGTATACCAGTCATGAGGGAGTGTGTGTGTGCCGTTCCTACGA
Source organism: Lissotriton helveticus (assembly GCF_964261635.1). Taxonomy (NCBI): domain Eukaryota; kingdom Metazoa; phylum Chordata; class Amphibia; order Caudata; family Salamandridae; genus Lissotriton; species Lissotriton helveticus. The sequence goes on along the minus strand of NC_136061.1, from coordinate 870,780,836 downwards.
CTAGACCTGTAAGTAAGAAATCACTACAATGGAAATCTGGGCCGTGTACATACCGTGTACCTAGCGTTGTTGTACTTGCCTGAAAGATTAAGCAGAGTGGGCTGGACTGACCTATGCCAGTGTTGCGTGAGGCTGTGAATGATGACTCAGAGCTATGGGCGTGGTTCCGTTGTGAGGTATATGAAGAATCTACTGATTTGGGTGTCCGTGTTGTAGTGCTGCCGTCACCCGGGTCTTACATGCAAATGTGTCATTATGCCTGTAAAGTTCCACAATATGGCTAACATGGAAGGTACGGGTTATCACTGACTCTAAATTCATTCATAGATGCACACATAAAAGATGGTGGACATGACACATTTCTGCGAATATGAATGTTTGTTGTACATTCAGTGAAATGTTGTAGCTGTGGTAAGACAGGGTTGTGAGAGGTTTAGGTTGCAGTTTTTAGCACATGAAGGACAGATAATATATATATGTATGTGGTCATTCAGGTATACTGTCGATCTTGGTGCTGGAAATCATTGTTCGAGGCTCAAAGTCGCAGCACATCTTGTTATTGTAGAGTAATGATGTTATCAACGCATGCCTGAAAAATGTACTGTAAATACGGTGCTCATGTAAATTGTTGATATAGTGTTAGGTCGACTTTGCGCTATATAAATATGCTAAAAAAAAAGAAATAGTACACATTTATAAATCAACTATACAGCTTCTTTGCAGTATTGTAATGATCCGCCTTGTGCATTTGTGTTTGTAGAATGAGTGAGAGAAAGTTATATAATCAAAGTTTTTGTTATTGACTGAGGTAAGATGGTTGTATACGCTATTTACAGCACAATATAATGTGGTAGGGTGCAGGAGCAGCATTTTACAAATATAATAGGTACACAGACACAGATAGATAGTTGAAGTGGGTACGGGCACATGTGCTCGACTCCATTTTATTACGCTCCTTTTGGTAACAAGTAGAATAGTAATCATGATATCATACACAGATATTTAATCATAAACTGTTTATGATCTGGTGTACAAAGGTAGGAGTACTGTATGTGAAATAATACACAGAAGTTTCTATTGTAAAGAGTTCATGAGTTGTGGTGCACTGAGGTAGGGGTGGTGTGTGGAGCCTGCGATGATGCGTGGTTCAGGCAGACCACACTGGTAAAAATGTGTTTTGACTATTGAATTTTGGCTTAAAAAGGGCACAAGGCGATTATTTATGTTGTACTGAGTTAGTGGTACATTGGTGTTTAGCGTGTGCTCACCCTGCGATGATGCGTGGTCTGAACAGGCTGCACTCAAAACATTGACTGTTGCATACTGGACTGCATGTACTTTGAGGGGGGAAAAAAATGTACCATCGATGATTATCAATTCTTCAGCAACAAAATGATCTGAATCAGATGATTCTTCCAGTGGTGTAGCCATTTTTGTCACCAAAAAAGAAATTCAGGTTTCCAATGAAGAAAAAGTATGGTTCAAATTGTGACCTATGCTATCCACAGTGTAGACTATCATTAAGTGTACCTTTGCACTTGCAGCGGGAATTTTATTATTCAACTAAATCTATAAAGGAAGCATAATAAAGGGATATTGTATAGGTTGGATAAATGCTATACTTAGTTTGGTACTGTACTCTGCAAATAATAAATCAACAGTGTAATTCATTGTGAGTTCTGATGACCACAGTATAGGCATGAGGCAGCAGCTAGGAGGAGCTCACGTACACATGGCATTGAGGAGAGCTGCACAGTATTGGTAATTTAGTGTGTGTGCAGCCAGCGATTATAAGTAGTGCACTGAGTTAGTGGCACCTGAAACAACAAGGTTCTGTGGAGCCTGCGATGATGCGTGGTCCGGGCAGGTCGTACTGATAGTAATGTTTTTTGTCTTGTGAATTCTGCCTTAGTAAGGCCACATGGTGATGATTTTTGGTGCACTGAGTTAGTAGTACCTTTGGGGAATAGTGTGTACGTACCCTGCGATGATGCGTGGTTTGGGGGGGAGGCACAGTAATTGAATTAATGTCTTTTGTCGTTTGAATTCTGCATGAATTCCATTTAAAAGTGATAGTATGCCTCATTGCTGACATAAAACTGTTCACTCTTCTCTGCGATGATTTATGGTGCACTGAGTTAGTAGTATATTTGGCGGTGAGCTTGTACGTACCCTGCGATAATGAGTGGTAAAGGGGGTGCCGCATTCGGAACAATGTCTTTTCTCTATTGAATTCAGCCTAAATACGGCCACGTGGCGATGAATTATGGTGCAGTGAGTTACTGGTACCTTTGGCACTGAGCGTGTACGTAACCTGCGATGATGTGTGGTCTGAGCAGGCCGCACTGGGAGCAATGTTTTTTGCCTAGTGAATTCTGCCATAACAAGGCCACGTGGAGATGACTTGTGGTGCAGTGAGTTAGTGGTACATGAAGAACTCGCGTGTGCACACCGTGCGATGATTCGTGGTTCGGGTGGGTCGCACTGGTACAATGTCTCTTGGCAATTGGAATGCTTCATGTGTAATCGCCATTCCACCTGAATCGTGAGCCCTCACAATGTAGATTGAAGGCAGTTGTCAGCACAGATATCGACGAATGATTTTTGTGACTCATGTAAAAAAAAATCTGAACACATACAGTAGAATTGTCTCTGGATTACATAAATCAAGGCTGAATTCCCTACTGTCGGTTGTGTCGATTGAAATCGAGAATGAATTCAATGTTTTCTGTAGTGCTAATCCGCTTCTGGTATCAAGTGGTAAACTCTGTTGATCACAGTGTACATTTGAAGGAAGTACTTAGTACAGGCATTGAGGAATGTTTTTTGTGGCATCCATTAACAAAATTAACTCTGCCTTACATAAATCAAGGCTAACTTGAATGCTCTCCGTAGTGTGGATGGAAAGCTGAATTTAAGTTGTGAACCCTGCTGTCCGCAGTATAAATTGAAGGCAGTTGTTGACACAGACATGGATAAATGCTTTTTGTCACTTATGTAAACAAAATCTGAAGACATATAGTACAATTGTCTTTGCATTAAATAAATGAAGGCGGAATTTCCTACTGTTCAAACTTTAACACAATCTGAGGACATTGTACAATTGTCTCTGCTTTAAATAAATTGAGACTGAATTCAATGTTTTCTGTAGTGCTGATGTACAACTGGTATCAAGTTGTCAATTCTACTGACTGCAGTGTAGATTGAAGTCAGTACGCAGAAGAGATACTGACGAAACATTTAGATCCAAAGTTGAATTCAAGTTGTGAACCCTGCTGTCCGCAGTATAGATTGAAGGCAGTTGTTGACACAGACTGGACAAATGCTTTTTGTCACTTATGTAAACAAAATCTGAAGACATATAGTACAATTGCCTCTGCATTAAATAAATGAAGGCTACATTTCCTACTGTTCAAACTTTAACAAAATATGAGGACATAGTACAATTGTCTCTGCTTTAAATGAATCAAGATTGAATTCAATGTTTTCTGTATTGCTGACCCGCAACTGGTATCATGTCAATTCTACTGACCGCACTGTAGATTGAAGGCAGTACTCAACACAGATACCAACGAAAAATGTAGATCCAAAGTTGAATTCAAGTTGTAAACCCTGCTGTCCACAGTGTAGATCGAAGGCAGTAGTTAATACAGACATAAGTCTGCGTGCTGTGGCGCTGAGTTCGCAATCGGCCTGTATTGAGGAGGCACGTGCTCATGGCGGCAGCCACATGGCAGGGTGAGGACCTTTGCTGTGGTGGAGTCTCTTCTCTTTGCAGAAGTGAACCAATCACAAGGCGTAGCCTAATTATTTATAGTCTAACACTGACGTTGCTTATGTTGGACCAGCCCACTCCGCTTCTGCTTCAAAGGTGGGGAACACAGCTACATGACCAAAATATTCCCCAGTGCCTGAGATAATATGGTTGTGTCCACTATGCAGTACACTACACGTATCAATGGTATATCTACATACGGAAAAGTTCTGGTTTGTATAATGAATAGTGTGTAGCATTTCACTGGTAGTCTTGGCTTTGTGTACATTATTGTTGATGTGCGAGTTCTTTCCCTTATACATACTTGGTTGCCACAACTCTGAACATTGAGCTAGTGTGCTGTTGAGGGGATATATTATTTTTGGAAGGTCCGTTGTCCTGTTTTGTACTGCCTCTGAGGTAGTAGAGGGAGTGGGGTCAGGAGGGGTAGTTGTAGTGGTGGTGACGCTGGGTATTGTGATTTTGTTGGGTGTCGGAAGCAGTACATAGTCGACGTACTAACACTAGTTAAATATTGATGTTGATTTGTTAGTGGTAAGGGAACTATTACCTGTTTTTTAAGTAGCATTGCAGATTTGGTTTCTTGTTGAAGATATGGGGAAGTGGTCAACATTATAATTAGGAATTGTCATTTAAAAAATCTTTGAAATTCACTGATAAAAACATAGGTTTCAGGCAGGGTATAGTTAGGAATTATAATTCAAAAAACCTTTGAAATTCCCTGAAAAAAACCATAGGTTTCAGGGGTGTTATACTTAGCTGGACATTTCACTCATACAAAACCATTGAAATTCCTCCGTTAGTTGTACTAACTGTAACTCTCGTGCCCGCAATCCACTGGTGATGATGCCACATATTACATCATTCATGACATGGTCAGTGACATCACTGATGACATCTCAAATGACATCACTGATCACATCACTGATGACACTATCTATGTGACAATCAGATACACCTCATCATACACTAGTATAACCTTTCATCACTCACTGTAAAACACAGAGTACCATATTTGAATCCATTGACACAGCAATACAAGTATCTAAAAATCCACTTAGTGATTCCTAGAGCTACACACACATCTAATCACTTACCTATAGATTCACTCATACATGCTGTCAATGATCAATATAACACTATCAAATATACTTATACACCTATATCGACATTATACACCAGCACACATCCTATTCACTTATGCAGTCATCCTACTCACTTATGCAAACAATGGATTATATTTACATTTAGTCAGTTACACACTTATAGAAACACCACTTCATTTATTCATATAGATAGTAACTCATACTTAGTGTGTTATAAAATAACAATTACAAGTATACAGTTATCTATATAGTCACTCATGCAATCAATGAGTTTTACGTATACATATTTATATAAAACAACTATCACATACACTGCTTTTCATTTTTTCTACTTTGTTTGACATGTACCATTGAGAAATATATTTGCATATCACCACATCCATAAAGATATTCACTCCCCCAAACAACTATTATAACATGTAGTCTTAACGTCGTATACCTACTGAATTAACTATTCACATATCTTTGGGCAGTCACAAATCCCTCACTGATTCACACACACATTCCCTCTCCCATACAAATAGTCAGTTAACTAAGCAATAACTTATATAGTCTTTCACATAGCTAGTAACCAACTGGTGCAGTAGTTTACACAACAACTGACCAAGTATTATAGATATTCATACAGTTTAGTCACTATCTAAAAATGTAGTGAGACACTATAAATTAGTAAAGAAAACAGTCAATCACACTGCTACTAAATCCTCCATCCAGATATGTATATATCCACTGATTCTTCAATGCAGTATATATATATATATATATATATGACATATTTAAATAACAAACTAAACCACATTCACTGGATAATGTCATCAGTGATGTCATTTTAGATGTCAGCAGTGATGTCATCAGTGATGTCACTGACCATGTCATGAATGATGTAATATGTGACCTCATCACCAGTGGATTGCGGGCACGAGAGTTAGTTAGTACAATTAACTATAACGGAGGATTTTCAATTGTTTTGTAAGAGTGAAATGTCCAGCTAGCTGTAGCACCCCTGAAACCTATGTTTTTTTCAGTGAATAGGTATATGTATATGTAGGTATATATATCTCAACAACGTCTCCCTCGAAGAAAGAGACCTTGAGTCGCACACAAAACTTTTTCACTGCCCATTTATTGGTGGATTACAACAGTATGCGGCATAGTCCTTACATGTTTCGTTCCCTCTGGAACTTTTTCACAGGTGAGCCTTACACCAAAAGCAATTCGTTTTTCCACAGTCGGGTGTTCTCCATTATTTATTTTGTGTGCAATGCTGGCGCTGTTTTTTGGAATCACTTCCTTTGTAGTGACGCATAATGGGATCTGTGGTTCATCGATTGTTAGTTTTTATCCCTTCAACAGGTGATCTTTTAATATCCTGTTGAGATAAGGAACATTGCCTTAGTTTATCCATCCGATAATGGAACAAAGTTTCCCCGTGTCAACCTACTTTCAGGGTTGACTCAGGACCAATACCGAGGTCCAGTCCTCGGCGGCAGGTATATATATATATATCTATATTCACTGAAAAAACCATAGGTTATAGACCATATATAGTGATGTCATTTGAGATGTCATCAGTGATGTCATCAGTGATGTCATTTGAGATGTCATCAGTGATGTCATCAGTGATGTTACTGACCATGTCATGAATGATGTAATATGTGACATGATCAGCAGTGGATTGCGGGTGCGATATATAGTTAGTACTACTAACTATATATGCGAATTTCAATGGTTTTGTGTGAGTAAAATAAGGTTTTGTAAATGCTAATTCCTAACTATATATGGTCTATAACCTATGGTTTTTTCAGTGAATTTTCAAGGTTTTGTAAATGCTAATTCCTAACTATATATGGTCTATAACCTATGGTTTTTTCAGTGAATTTCAATGGTTTTGTAAATGCTAATTCCTAACTATATATGGTCTATAACCTATGGTTTTTTCAGTGAATTTTCAAGGTTTTGTAAATGCTAATTCCTAACTATATATGGTCTATAACCTATGGTTTTTTCAGTGAATTTCATAGGTTTTTAATAGCAAATATCTATATGTATGAAAGTAATAATTTTTATTAGAAATGTTAAAATGTGTGAATATTTTTTTTTTATTATATGCCCCGGTACGCGCCCCGGGGCGCTCCCGGGGCACGTACCGGTGAACGTACCGGGGAGCGTCCCGTGAGCGCTGCTCCCGCGAACGAAAACAACATGATGACGTTTCGCGTAGTCGCGTGATGCGCCGCGTAAACGTGATGCATCGCATAACTGCGTGATGCGTTTCTTCGGCGCGCTCCGTAAACGTACCCGGAAGCGCTCCGTGGCGCGACCTGGAGCGCGAAACATAAGCGCGCCGGGGCACGTAGCGTAAGCGCGTCGGGACATGTGACCTGAAAATAACACTTTTCATTGGTTCTCAACTTTTTTTTTTTTACAAATGATGAAAGCCCCCTCCTCTTTTCCTCATTCTTACTTTTTTCTTTGAGAAAGCAAGAGCTATCTGTGAGACATGGCTTCAGTAGTAGCTGCAGCTAGTGCACCCCCACCACCACCACCACCACCCCGAAAGGAAGGTCCACCACCACAGATCCTTACAGGAGTTGAAGAAGAGGAGGAAGAAGATGATGAGGACCAACAAACCATAACATACTTGCCTGAAGAACCAAGACAAAGCCATGTCAAAGTTCATTATATATGGCAGTATTTTTCCATTCCTGCTGGGCAAAAAAAAGTGAATGCCCCGAAGGTGACATGCTTAATTTGCAAAGAGGTCATGTCCAGGGGCAACCCAAATAAAAAATATTCATTTGGGAACTACACAATGATCCGCCACATGCAGAGGTGGCACCCTAACAATCTGGCACAAGCTGAGGTACGGGATCTGGCTCAGAAAAAAAGAGACCATCAGGCCAGCATCTCCTCAGGTGAATCTTCATTTGCAGCACCAGAAGGGCGCGAAACAGTACCAAATATACAAAAAAATTTGGTGTAATAAAAATGGTCTGCATTTTTTGCGGAAAGACCCTCCGCTACGGGGAACTAAGCATTCACCTTATTAATGCTTCCATCGACAACCACAACTGCAGCAAGAGAAGAAAGCAGTAGTTTTTGTTTTTTGTTTCTCCTCTCGAGCCACTGTTAATTCCCAGTTTTTTGTTTCTTGTTTTTTGTTGAGCTCTTTATAATGGCTGTTTTTCGTTGTTTCCCCCCCAAAAAACCAAAAAAAAATAAAATTGTTCCAAAAATACAAAAAAAACAAAAAAAATTCAGAAATATTAACAAAAATATAAAACAACAAAAACATTACAAAAAGTTCTTTTCAGAACTACCTCCCATTTTTAAAAAAATACTAAAATTTTAAGCACTCTTGACTTCATTTTTGTCATTGGTGCGCTTCCCGGTACGCGCACCGGTACGCGAACCGGAAGCGAACCAAAAATTTTTTTTTTAAAAAGAAGAGTTAGTATAAGGGAAGGAAACAGAGAGTAATGTTAAAAGAAAGACAGCTAGAGGGAGTAACAGAGAGATACTGTTTAATAGATCTATTTACCGAAGAAAAGATGGAAGAGGGTATAATTGTGAAAAACAAAATAGATAAGGAAGTGAAGGAAAAAAAGGAGAGTAGAAGAATAATAAACAAGAGTTTCTTAGAGAATGTGAGTGAATGTTCAAAATAAGAAGAAAAATAGTAAAGGATGTGGAATGAGAGGTGGGGATAGAACCGGACTAAAAGAACAATCCTGAGGGAAAGTGTTAAGAAAACAGTGAGCAAAAGTAAATAGGAATAAAACAAGATGTATGATAGTGACTAAGGTTAAAACATGTGGAATAACAGAGAGAAAAAACAGAAAGCAGAAAAGAAGAAGTGACAGAAAAGGAATGATTGAAACAGCAAAGAAATGTAAATAACATAGGGGCATATTATCAACACAGCCGATAAAATTTTCGCTGCTTTTATCGGCAGAAAACTGCCGCTAAAGCCGCTTTTGCGGCAGAAAACTGCCGCTAAAGCCGCTTTTGCAGCAGTTTTCAGCCAATAAAAGCAGCGATAATTGTATTGCCTGTGTTGATAATATGCCCCTTAGTGTGCTTGAACTACAGGGAGAAAGCATAATGAACAAGTAGTGAAAGAGTGATCAGTCAGAGACAGTGAGAGTAATAGAACAGGAGTGAGGAACTATGAGAACAGAGGGACTGAGAAAAGGAGTGGAAGGAGTAGAGTAAGTAAGTAATAGAGAAAGGAATGAGGGAAATAGCAAAGGCAGGAAACTGAGGGTTAAAGAAATGAAGCAGTGGAACTAATTGAAGTTAAATGTGATAGAAATGTAACGAAAAGAGTACAAACATTTACCTTATAATTGTCGTTAATTTAGTCACTTGTTATTTTTATACTTTCAATCTGTAAAAGAAAGAACAAAAATTTGAAAAATATTAAAACATGTATTTAAAAATTAGAAAAGACAAGGGAAAAGATTGACAATCATCCAATTTTACAAAGAAATAAAGTTAGAGATAAACATGCATGGTTTTAAGGAATCTGAAGGGTGCAGGGTCCAAGGGTGATCCGCTTTTCATTTTGGTCATGATGACTCCTACCACGTTGCAGGTAACTGGCCTAAATGTCGCAAGTTGGGGGCGTATGCTGCTTCCAGTCTGACTGGGGGGTAAATCATTGTCCGTGTGGCTAGAGGGACAAGAAGGGGGAAGGGATGCTAGGATGCGAGCAATTTTGTCATTGAAATAGGTGGCTAGTTCGTTGCTTCGGTCCACAGGGGGGATGTTGGAAGAAGGAGTGGTAGGTACTTTCAGAAGTTCCTTTACGATTAGGAAAGATTCCCTGGCTGAGTTAGTGGATTCTTTTATCCGACTATCGTAATGGGAAGCTTTAGAGTGCCTAATAGCAGTTTTGTATAATCTAACCGAGTTTTGGTAGGCTTCCTTGCTGGCATGCTGCCAGTCTTTCCTCCAAAGTCGTTCGGCTCTCTTACACTTTTTGCGCAATAGTCGAAGTTCCGGGGTGTACCACGGGGCGGAACCTGGTTTCCCATTTTTGTCCTCCCGAGTTCTAAATGGGAGTACGGAGTCCAGGGAGGTAGTAATCCACTCTCTAAATTTACTATCGGCGATAGCCGGGTCTTCTGCGTAGGCAGGGGTAGTTGACTTTAGGGTCCTGGTCCATTCTTCGGTGGGAAGCTTGGACCAGGCCCTGTCCCTGGTGTAAGTGGGCGGTTTTTGGGGTTTCCTAAAAGTTCCTGGTAGTTGGAAGGAGACTAAAAAGTGGTCCGTCCAGGGGAGGGGAAGGGACTCACTGGCTTGCATAGTGGGGGTGCTCGTGAACACGGGGGTCCAGCAAATGACCTTTGTTGTGAGTAGCTCCAGTTTTTAGGAGGCGGATGTCGAGAGCCGCCAGATCAGTGATAAGGTCGACTGCCCCAGAATCTAAAGGGTCATCGAAATGAATATTCAGGTCTCCTAGTATCATGAAATTAGTGATGGAGTGGGCTTGTGTAGCTACTGTGTCCAAGAGAGAACTAGCAAAAGGACCTGGATGACCGGGGGGGCGGTACACTAGAATCCCTGTGAGGGAGTTAGTAGGGTCTACCTTAATTGTAAACTGCAGGCTTTCAGAGTCGAGAATCTGCGCATCATTGGATTTGCAGAGGAGATGATCCCGGTGGATAATGGCGACACCACCACCCCTACCTGAGGGACGAGGTAGGGACTGAATGAGGAAGCCCGGTGGGGTTGCTAGTACCATATCTGACTCCGAGTTTGGGGAGAGCCACGTTTCCGTCAGGAAGAGGACGTCTATGTCATGGTCTTCTATGAGGTGGTTAATCAGCATCGCATGTTTGGGGAGAGAGCGACAATTCAGCGAAGCGAGGTTAAGGGCTGAGGGCTTGTGGGGTCGAGTAGGGAGTTTGAGCTGGACTGGATGGCAGTAAGTACAGCTGATAAATGGTCCATTCAGGTCATGAACATACTCACAGGAGGAGGCGATGGGGGGTCTGAGACTTAGGAGGTCCCGACGTGAGTAGCTTGCCTTGGGGGCAGCTTTATCCAGCAGGGGTTCTGGCCCTAGGCCCGGCCGTGCGCGGACGGGCGCAGACGGGCTTGCCTTAGGCGCGCCTTCGGCGCGCAAACGGCACTCCCGCTGCGCTCGTCCGCTGCGCTTGCGTGAAAGACACATTTGTAGTGGGGAAAGTGGGCGTGGCCTCCAAAGTGGGCGTGTCCTATCGTTAGAGCCGCGATGGCGGCCGAGCAATCCTACCCTGTCTCAGCGCTAAGATCCGCTGGATCAGGGTCAATGACAGGCGAAGTATAAGCAAGTAATCAGGGTGAGTACCCACTCGTTTTAAAATCAATTTTACACAAATATACAATTTTTAAAAATGCGGGCAAATACACCTCCGGTTTTCCGCCTCAGAGGATAACAATGACAGTTATGGCGCGCTCGCAGTCAGCGCTTTAATAGGCCGAGGTGGGCGTGGCCTCCAAAGTGGGCGTGTCCTATCGTTAGAGCCGCGATGGCGGCCGAGCAATCCTACCCTGTCTCAGCGCTAAGATCCGCTGGATCAGGGTCAATGACAGGCGAAGTATAAGCAAGTAATCAGGGTGAGTACCCACTCGTTTTAAAATCAATTTTACACAAATATACAATTTTTAAAAATGCTGGCAAATACACCTCCGGCTTTCCGCCTCAGAGGATAACAATGACAGTTGACATATCCGCATTAGAGGAGAGATTAACCAGAGTTAAAACAATTCAAACAGTATTGTACCACATGAATAGACTTACATCCAATTTTGACACGTGATTATGAGGAGTGATGATGGTATGACAATACCGGTTGCTGTTATCCGCACCCGGGCAAGGTATCAATTAATTGCACGAATTCTAGATTAAAATAAGAATAGTGAAACTCATTTAGGAACATGACATTCATAATGCAGGACCAACGAAAACAACATATGAGTCATCTGGTCACTTACATTAGATACAGGAAGTAAAGCGCTGTCGGCCTTTACCCAGGGAATATTAGTTCTGATATGGTTTGGTAGCGTAGTTTACTGTGAAAATAAATTAAAGGACCAACTAGTAACACAAATACTTGGCCCTGGTTATCGTAATGTGACATGATTTCGAAAATAAACTTACATTGGGACTCAACATGGCGGGGTACCGAGAATCCAAACAAATGATAAAGGATCTATGGTTTCGCCACTGTAAAAATAATCATAGGAGATTTGTCAGTAGCAGATCGAATAAGATGCCTACTTGGTAATCGGCAAAAGAGAATGTCACATACCTATGCATGTGTCTTGTATTTCGTAAGCTCGATCTCAGAATTGGTCGAGGCGAGGATTAGACGACTGCTACGTCCTCCGACGTCTAATTGCTAGCCGCCACGTGGCTTCCCGTATTCCATTACCGGAAATTAGCGCGACATTTCTACTGCAATGCACAGGGGAAGCCACACATTGCATGGTGCATCACTCCTTATGCCTGTTTCAAACAGGCGTAAGGATTTGATTCAGCAATGCCATAAAGCTGACTCAGTAAAATCTTCTTAATTTTACTGTGTTAGTTTTACACGGCTTTCATGCAAATGACTGCCCACCCTGCAACAAAACACCCACATGAAACCTGACACAGGTTTCATGTGGCACAGGACTTTACAGCATGACACATCTGCCTAGATGCATCAAGTTGTAAATATGTCACAAAATAGCGCATCTTATGCTCATCTTCTCCATGCCCCCTACACAGTCCTAAATATATACAGTTTAAACTGATGGTATCTTGTTGCAGATGAAGTGAGGCCTATCTTGCAACATGGTGCATCTTTTGCACTGCTGCTGCGTCACAAAAGTGACGCAACAGCGGCACAAAAGAGGCGCACGGCCATCATAAATCTGCCCCTAACATTTTAAATGATTGATTCAGGATGACGATAAGGTGTGGGCTATCCAGAGGTTTGTTTGAGGTGAGGCCTACTCAGGGTTGCAGATGAAATTTAGGCTTATTGAAGAGTACAGAGGAGATAATACATGTGCAGGCCTACCAGTGAAGTGAGTCATGTCCATTGCACACTTGAACAAAGGCCAGACCTCCTCTATCTTCCTTGGCAGGCCTAAACGTCATCTGCACAATGTGATTCATAATGTTAGGAAACACAGGTGATGTAATTGAAAAACGTGCAAATATTTTTGCTCAATTCAAAATCACATCACCTGTGTTTCCTCAGCTTAGTTATCTCATTGTGCAGATGTAGTCTAGCATATCCAAGAGTACGCAGAAGATGGGGACTGTATACAACAGAGCAATATACATTACTCACCTCCCTTGACACTTACAGAAGCGTCAGTTTAATATTTCCCAGTTTAATATTTATTTAAAGAAGCAGACACCATTGCAGGAATCACGTCATAAGCGCGACATATCTACTGCAATGCACAGGGGCAAGCCACACATTACATGGTGCATCACTCCTTATGCCTGTTTCAAACAGGCGTAAGGATTTGATTCAGCAATTCCATAAATATGACTCAGTAAAATCTTCTTAATTTTACTGTGTTACTTTTACACGGCTTTCATGCAAATGACTGCCCACCCTGGAACAAAACGCCCACATGAAACCTGACGCAGGTTTCATGTGGCACAGGACTTTACAGCATGACACATCTGCCGACATGCATCAAGTTGTAAATATGTCGCAACATAGCGCATCTTTTGCTCATCTTCTCCATACCCCCTACACAGTCCTTAATGTATACAGTTTAAACTGACGGTATCTTTTTGCAGATGAAGTGAGGCCTATCTTGCAACATGGTGCATCTTTCGCACTGCTACTGATTCACAAAAGTGACGCAACGGCGGCGCAAAAGAGGCGCACGGCCATCATAAATCTGCCCCTAATATTTTAAATGATTGATTCAGGATGACGATAAGGTGTGGCCTATCCAGAGGTTTGTTTGAGGTGAGGCCTACTCAGGGTTGCAGATGAAATTTAGGCTTATTGAAGAGTACATAGGAGATAATACATGTGCAGGCCTACCAATGAAGTGAGTCATGTCCATTGCACTCTTGAACAAAGGCAGGACCTCCTCTATCTTCCTTGGCAGGCCTAAACCTCATCTGCACAATGTGATTCGTAATGTTAGGAAACACAGTTGATGTAATTGAAAAACGTGCAAATATTTTTGCTCAATTCACAATCACATCACCTGTGTTTCCTCAGCTTAGTTATCTCATTGTGCAGATATAGTCTAGCATATCCAAGAGTACGCAGAAGATGAGGACTGTATACAACAGAGCAATGTACATTACTCACCTCCCTTGACACTTACAGAAGCCTCAGTTTAATATTTCTCAGTTTAATATTTATTTAAAGAAGCAGACACCATTGCAGGAATCACGTCATAAGCATTCTCATAAATGTGAAAAGCATTTCTTTTTTTAAAAAAACGATTTTCTGGTCATAATTTGAAAACACAACACAGGTCCTATGTAGAAGCACACCCTGTCAGTACTTAAATTTGCCAAGCACACATGGGGGCGTATTTACAAGGACCTTGCACCACAGAGAAATGACTTAAATTAAAATGGAGAAAGTAACATCAAAGGGACTCAAAGGCCTTGTAAATATGCCCCAAGCAGCCTATGAAACTCTAGCAGTACATATCAAGAAACTTAAATGACTTCAATAAACGTTTTTAAACACATCAAATAAACCAGTTATTCAACTACATTCATGGGGAAGTGACTTAAAATGCCCCAAGACACATGAAAGCATTTTTTTAAGTCCCTTGCACCATTTTTGCGTCACTTTTAACATGGCTATGTAACTCAAAGAATCAAAATCTAAATTTGCCAAGCACACATGGGGGCATATTTACAAGGGCTTTGCACCACGGGGAAAAGTCTTAAATTAAAATGGGAAAAATAACATCAGAGGGACTCAAAGGCCTTGTAAATATGCCCCAAGCAACCTATGAAACTCTAACAGTACATATCAAGAAACCTAATTGATTTCAAAAAATGTTTTTAAACACATCATGTAAAGCAATTATATACCTACATTCATAGAGAAGTGACTTAAAGAGCCCTAAGACACATTAAAGCGTTTTCTTAAGACCCTTGCACCATTTTTGCGTCACAATTAACATGGCTATGTAACTCAAAGAATCAAAATCTAAATTTGCCAAGCACACATGGGGGCGTATTTACAAGGACCTTTCACCACGGGGAAATGTCTTAAATTAAAATGGGAAAAATAACATCAAAGGGACTCAAAGGCCTTGTAAGTATGCCCCAAGCAACCTATGAAACTCTAGCAGTACATATCAAGAAACCTACTTGATTTCCAAAAACGTTTTTAAACACATCATGTAAAGCAATTAAATACCTACATTCATGGGAAAGTGACTTAAAATGCCCTAAGACACATGAAAGTGTTTTTTTAAAGCCCTTGCACCATTTTTGCGTCACTTTTAACATGGCTATGTAACTCAAAGAACCAAAATCTATTTGTAAAACACTTGACACAAAGCAACATTTTAAATACACAACTTTCTTCTTAAATTTCTCCCTAAAGCATACTATTCTCTATCTAAATTAAATGAATCTTTTCTCACCTTAGCAAATACTTTATGAGTTTCAAAACAGTCTCAGACACACACCAATTTGTCTTTAGCAGAGCAAAAGGTATGCACTCCAGAGGCTGCAACCAACAATGGCACAGAAATGCTGTAATTCATCACACATATCTCTCATGTCACCCAATCAAAACTCTTCCCTCACTTTTTTCAAATCAACACCCTTCCCCCCTCTGCCCTTTCTGCCTTTTTTCCATAGCAACCACCTCCTGAAAGACCTCTGATGTTTGCAAGTTCACACAACAATGTTTCAATTGAACTCTGAACTCTCAGTACACCTGCATATCCAGTGCAATCTTTCATAAAATGATTTTTTCTTGACCATTCAAATTACATCTTTCAAAGAAGTCATCCATGCACCCTAACTTTCTGTTGTCAGCAATCAAAATCCACCAATCACTGCTACTTATTCATTAGCACAGAAACTCCACAGTTTTTTTCATTACATACTACTACTATTTCAACTGCCATTTCATTCCCACACTTCATCTGACAGCAGCAGAACCTTCTCTCACCATGTTTTCTGTCTGGATTGTTGGACATAGTTACATCTACTGGGCTCAAAGGTATGCTGATAACAGAAATTTACCTAACCTCAATTTACAAAATGTGGAAATCAAGTGGATTGGCCACAGAGGATTAAAATGTCACCAATTGATACCATTGGTGAAAACCTTTTTGCATTTGCCAAAACCTGACCTGTTAATTGTGCACTGTGGAGGAAATGACTTGGGCACTTTGACTGGGGTAGGTCTGGAAATGCTTTTAAAGGACACCTTTGACCAATTGATGGCACTTTTTCTTCAAACTGCCTTGGTATATTCAAATATATGCCAAAGACAGAAATGGAGGTGGTCAAACCAATTTTGTCCACAAATTGAGAAATCAAGGAAGCATGTAAATAAGTCTGTTTCAGCTTACATGAGAGACCATGGAATGGGCTCCATGTACAACAATAACTTGCGTTACTACATGCAAGATATCTACAGAGGAGATGGAGTTCACTTCTCAGATGAGGGGAACAGAGTTTTCATCCTGAATTTAAGACTATGTATTGGTACCTACTTATAAGTACCTAAATCTACCACAGACCAAAAAGCTCTTCTCAGAGCTACCCTAACTATGATCACCATAAACAAATTTTAAATGTAACTTTTTTTTACTAATTTTCACAATTTACGCTTTCCGGAGCGCTACCCGGTACGCGCACCGGACGCTAACCCGCGAAATTTTAAAAAAAAATGTTTTTTTCTCGCACATATGGACCTCCTCAGCCACCCTCAGAAAACCTAGGGGGTCAGGATACGTCTACCGTGCCCCTTCTACCCATTCTGAACATTATTTGCCCTCCATCTTGTATCTGAATTCTACCGAAACACAAAATGGAGGACTCCCGTAACGCTGCCGGTTCGCGTACCGGGGCGCGCACCGGGAAGCGCTCGCTGAAAAAAGGTGGGAAAGTAATTTACAGAAAAACGACTAGAGACACTTTCACCAAATATAGATTAGCTCATACTACATACCAATCCCTACCATTTTCACAAATTTGATTGGAATTCCATTTAGCCATTTAGCCTGTAGACCTCTCTAAATACCCTGAGGTAAATTACTTCACAAAACACATCTGAAGTGTTGGAATTGACAACCAATTAAAATGTTACTTTCATTTTCTACTTTTTTTACCTGACATTTGATTGGTTATGTACCTCAATATATATAAAAAAAAGAGAGAAACACAGCCATTTTGACTACTACTTCCTGAAGTACATTGCAAGAGCATTTTCACTGTCAACTTAAACTTGTTTTTAAAAGGTAAGATGTTATTTTATAAATTTGACAGGAGAACTATGTTATGCACTTTAAATTAATTTGGGAAAACATTCTCAGATAGTTATATACTATCCCTCTGTAAGAGTTAGACATTGAGAAAGGCTTGTTTATTATAATTATGGATTGATTTAGGTTGCTGTGGTATAATTATGAATTTAATTAGGCTTTTTCACAGGCACTTTTTAATAGTACTACTTCACGCCTGAAACCATACAGTGCCCATAGATAACTTCTCTGTTATAAACTCACAAGTACCTGTCTAGACATTGAGAAAGGCTTGTTTATTATAATTATGGATTGATTTAGGTTTCTGTGGTATAATTATGAATTTACTTAGGCTTTTTCACAGGCACTTTTTAATAGTACTACTTCACGCCTGAAACCATACAGTGCCCATAGATAACTTCTCTGTTATAAACTCACAAGTACCTGTCTAAACTTAAACCCAACAGTGCCCTATCTCTACTGATATATTTATTTTTTATGCAAATGTCAGCACAAAAATGGAAGGAGAACAGAACGTTTCCTTTGATATTGTCCTAGAGATGAACAATGAGGAAATCATTGAACCCATTGACTTGGAATTCATGGATGAATCACGGGACCATGAACTTCTACAATGTGTAGAATCTGTGGATTTCTTACTTCAATATGAGGACGGTCAAATGTGGGAAGTTATGTTTAGTCAAAAAGAAGACATTTCGGACAGTCAAATGTTAGACGTTCTATTAAATTTTGATAAAGAATCAGAGAAATAAATGTATATTTAATAATCAAAAATTGTTCGAGTTTTTAATCATTTTTATATGTAATTCATAAACTAGTACCAAATTGATTATAATGTAGAGTCAGACTTATAGTATAGTGTGCACAATCACAAAAATAAATTTATATTTAATAATCATAAATACTGCTACTTAAATAAAAAAAAACAAAAAAAACAACAAAAAGAACAATCAATAAACATACAATATTTCAAAAGTCTATCATAGTCTATCATTCTTTTTTGCTCATATTACGCTCCCCGGACCGCTTCCCGGTGTGCGTACCGGGCGCTCCCCACGCAAAAAAAACAAATTTTTTTTTTTTGCCCCGCGGAGCCCTTTTAAAGCCTCCACATCAAACCTAGGGGGTCAGGGAGGATCTACTATGCCCCCTTATGGTCATTTCCCCCTTTGTTTTGGCCTCCTCTTGTCTTTCGATCCTACCGAGAGACAAGATGGCGGCCGCTCCGGACTGTTTAGAATGTTGACAGACACCGGAGAGCCAATCAGCTTCGCTTCGCGAAGTTCCATTACGCGTCAGGTACGCGCACCGGGGCGCTAACCGGGACGCTGTCACAGATATATATATTTTTTTGAACGCTAATTTCTCAAAATCCACTGAAGCACATATATTGAGACCTAGCAAAGGCACATCGGGCTAACAGTCCCTACAATTTTGCCAAGTTTCATGCAAATCCATTCAGCCGTTCGGGCTAAAATTGAGGCCAGCCGCCCAATGGAAATTAACATGTGAAAAACGCGTTTTGGGACCCCCTTTTTTTCTCGCCCCCCCCTTGACGAATCCCCCCCAAATTTCCGGGGGTTGCTCAGAAACAAAATGTTTCATTTTCCTGAAAATTTCAGCCAATTCCGTCCACAAACGCCAAAGTTATTAGACATAGAATTTTCAAAAATCCCATAGAGAAAAAATCCTAACTATATATACCTACTGGCGACCGCCAGTAGGTAATATATATATATATATGTATATATTACCTACTGGCGGTCGCCAGTAGGTATATATAGTTAGGATTTTTTTCTCTATGGGATTTTTGAAAATTCTATGTCTAATAACTTTGGCGTTTGAGGACAGAATCGCCAGTAGGTATATATAGTTAGGATTTTTTATCTATGGGATTTTTGAAAATTCTATGTCGAATAACTTTGGCGTTTGAGGACGGAATTGGCTCAAATTTTCAGGAAAATGGAACATTTTGTTTCTGAGCAGCCCCTGAATATTTTGGGGCGTTTTTCCCATGCAATTTTCCATAGGGCGGTTGGACTCACTTTTAGCTCGAACAGCTGAATGGATTTCCACGAAACTTGGCAAAATTGTAGATATTGTTTGCCCGATGTGCCTTTGCTAGGTCTCAATATATGTGCTCCAGTGGATTTTGATAAATTAACGTTCAAAAAAAATATATATATCTGTAAGCGCGCCCCGGTTAGCGCCCCGGTTCGCGTACTTGACGCGTAACGGAACTTCGCGAAGCGAAGCTTATTGGCTCTCCGGTGTCTGTCTACATTCTAAACAGTCCGGAGCGGCCGCCATCTTGTCTCTCGGTAGGATCGAGAGACAAGAGGAGGCCAAAACAAAGGGGGAAATGACCATAAGGGGGCATAGTAGATCCTCCCTGACCCCCTAGGTTTGATGTGGAGGCTTTAAAAGGGCCCCACGGGGCAAAAAAAAAAAATATATATTTTTTTTTTTTTGCGTGGGGAGCGCCCGGTACGCGCACCGGGAAGCGGTCCGGGGAGCGTACTATGAGGAAAAAAGAATGATAGACTTTTGAAATATTGTATGTTTATTGATTGTTCGTTTTGTTGTTTTTTTAATTTTTTTATTTTTGTGATTGTTTTTCAAAATTTAATAGAACGTCTAACATTTGACTGTCCGAAATGTCGTCATTTTCAGTGAACATAACTTCCAACATTTGAGTGTCCGAAATGTCCCTATTTTGAGTGAACATAACTTGCAACATTTGAGTGTCTGAAATGTCCTCTTTTTGAAGGAGGAAATCTACAGATTGTACACATTGTAGTAGTTCATGGTCCTGTGATTCATCCATGAATTCAATGTCATTTGGTTCAATGTTTTCTTGATTGGTCTCTTCAAGGACAATTTCAAATGACACTTTTTGTTCTCCTTCCATTTTGCCTGAAATTTGCATAACAAAATATATATATCAGTAGAGATAGGGCACTGTTGGGATTAATTTAACAGTGAATTTATCTTTGGGCAGTGTATGGTATCAGACTGGTAGTAGAAATATAAAAATGTGTATGTGATGAAACCTTAGTAAATTCATAATTATACAAGACAAGCCTAAATCCATCCATAACTATAACAGAGAAGTCTATCTAAATCTATAACTATTACAGAGGGACAGTATATAACTATCAGAAAAAGTTTTCCATATTAACTTAAAGTGCACAATATACTTCAGTTTTCAAAATAACATCTTACCTTTTAAAAACAAGTTTAAGTTGTCAGTGAAAATGCTCTTGCAATGTACTTCAGGAAGTAGTAGTCAAAATGGCTGTGTTTCTCTCTATTTCTTTATATATATTGAGGTACATAACCAATCAAATGTCAGGTAAAAAAAGTAGAAAATGAAAGTAACATTTTAATTGGTTGTCAATTCCAACACTTCAGATATGTTTTGTGAAGTAATTTACCTCAGGGTATTTAGAGAGGTCTACAGGCTAAATGGCTAAATGGAATTCCAATCAAATGTGTGAAAATGGTAGGGATTGGTATGTAGTATGAGCTAATCTATATTTGGTGAAAGTGTCTCCAGTGGTTTTTCTGTGAATTACTTTCCCACCTTTTTTAAGCGAGCGCTTCCCGGTGCGCGCCCCGGTACGCGAACCGGCAGCGTTACGGTAGTCCTCCATTTTGTGTTTCGGTCGAATTGAGATACAAGATGGAGGGCAAATAATGTTCAGAATTGGTAGAAGGGGGCACGGTAGACGTATCCTGACCCCCTAGGTTTTCTGAGGGTGGCTGAGGAGGCCCATATGTGCGAAAAAAAACAATTTTTTTTTCTAATTTTTGCCCGGTTAGCGTCCGGTGCGCGTACCGGTAGCGCTCCGGAAAGCGTAAATCGTGAAAATTAGTAAAAAAAAAGTTACATTTAAAATTTGTTTAGAGTGATCATAGTTAGGGTAGCTCTGAGAAGAGCTTTTGGGTATGTGGTAGATTTAGGTTCTTATAAGTAGGTACCAATACATAGTCTTAAATTCAGGATGAAAACTCTGTTCCCCTCATCTGAGAAGTGAACTCCATCTCCTCTGTAGATATCTTGCATGTAGTAACGCAAGTTATTGTTGTAGATGGAGCCCATTCCATGGTCTCTCATGTAAGCTGAAACAGACTTATTTACATGCTTCCTCAATTTCTCAATTTGTGGACAAAATTGGTTGGACTACCTCCATTTCTGTCTTTGGCATATATTTGAATATACCAAGGCAGTTTGAGGAAAAAGTGCCATCAATTGCTCAAAGGTGTCCTTTAAAAGCATTTCCAGACCTACCCCAGTCAAAGTACCCAAGTCATTTTCTCCACAGTGCACAATTAACAGGTCAGGGTTTGGCAAATGCAAAAAGGTTTTCACAATGGTATCAATTGGTGACATCTTAATCCTCTGTGACCAATCCAGTTGATTTCCACATTTTGTAAATTGAGGTTGTGTAAATTTCTCTTATCAGCATAACTTTGAGCCCAGTGGATGTAACTATGTCCAACAATCCAGACAGAAAACATGGTGAGAGGAGGGTCTGCTGCAGTCAGATGAAGTGTGGGAATGAAATGGCAGTAGAAATAGTAGGAGTATGTAATGAAAAAAACTGGGGAGTTTCTGTGCTAATGATTCAGTAGCAGTGATTGGTGGATTTTGATTGCTGAAAACAGAAAGTTAGGGTGCATGGATGAGTTCTTTGAAAGATGTAATTTGACTGGTCAAGAAAAAATCATGTTATGAAAGATTGCACTGTATACGCATGTGTACTGAGAGTTCAAAGTTCAATTGAAAGATTGTTGTGTGAACTTGTAAACATGACAGGTCTTTCAGGAGGTGGTTGCTATGGAAAAAAGGCAGAAAGGGCAGAGGGGGGAAGGGTGTTGATTTGAAAAAAGTGAGGGAAGAGTTTTGATTGGGTGACATGAGAGATATGTGTTATGAATTACAGCATTTCTGTGCCATTGTTGGTTGCAGCATCTGGAGTGCATACCTTTTGCTCTGCTAAAGAAAAATTGGTGTGTGTCTGAGACGGTTTTGAAACTCAAAAAGTATTTGCTAAGGTGAGAAAAGATTCATTTAATTTAGATAGAGAATAGTATGCTTTAGGGATAAATTTATGAAGAAAGTTGTGTATTTAAAATGTTTCTTTGTGTCAAGTGTTTTACAAATAGATTTAGTTTCTTTGAGTGTCATAGCCATGTTAAAAGTGACGCAAAAGTGGTGGAAGGGCCTTAAAAATAAGCTTTCATGTGTGTTAGGGCATTTTAAGTCACTTCCCCATGAATGTGGGTAAATAAGTGATTTACTTGATGTGTTTAAAAACGTTTTTTGAAATCAATTAGGTTTCTTGATATGTACTGCTAGAGTTTCATAGGCTGCTTGAGGCATATTTACAAGGCCTTTGAGTCACTTTGATGTTATTTTCCACATTTTAATTTAAGACATTTCCCCGTGGTGCAAAGTCCTTGTAAATACGCCCCCATGTGTGCTTGGCAAATTTAGACTTTGTTTCTTTGAGTTACATAGCCATGTTAAAAGTGACGCAAAAATGGTGCAAGGGCCTTAAAAATACGCTTTCATGTGTGTTAGGGCATTTTAAGTCACTTCCCCATGAATGTGGGTGAATAAATAGTTTACTTCATGTGTTTAAAAACGTTTCTTGAAGTCAATTAGGTTTCTTGAAATGTACTGCTAGAGTTTCATAGGCTGCTTGGGGCATATTTACAAGGCCTTTGAGTCACTTTGATTTTATTTTCCCCATTTTAATTTAAGACATTTCCCCGTGGTGCAAAGTCTTTGTAAATACGCCGCCATGTGTGCTTGGCAAATTTAGACTTTGTTTCTTTGAGATACATAGCCATGTTAAAAGTGACGCAAAAGTGGTGGAAGGGCCTTAAAAATACGCTTTCATGTGTGTTAGGGCATTTTAAGTCACTTCCTCATGAATGTGGGAAAATAATTTGTTTTTTTGATGTGTTTAAAAACGTTTTTTGAAATCAATTAGGTTTCTTGATATGTACTGCTAGAGTTTCATAGGCTGCTTGAGGCATATTTACAAGGCCTTTGAGTCACTTTGACGTTATCTTCCCCATTTTAATTTAAGTCATTTCCCCGTGCTGCAGGGTCCTTGTAAATACGCCCCATGTGTGCTTGGCAAATTTAAGTACTGACAGGGTGTGCTTCTACATAGGAGCTGTGTTGTGTTTTCAAATTATGACCAGAAAATCGTTTTTAAAAAAAAAGAAATGCTGTATTGTGAGTAATGTACATTGCTCTGTTGCATACAGTCCTCATCTTCTGCGTACTCTTGGATATGCTAGACTACATCTGCACAATGAGATACCTAAGCTGAGGAAACACAGGTGATGTGATTGTGAATTGAGCATAAATATTTGAACCTTTTTCAATTACATCACCTGTGTTTTCTAACATTATGAATCACATTGTGCAGATGAGGTTTAGGTCTGTCCAGGGAGACAGAGGAGGTCTGGCCTTTGTTCAAGAGTGCAGTGGATATGACTCACTTCATTGGTAGGTTTGCACATGTATTATCTCCTCTGTACTCTTCAACAAGCCTAAATTTCATCTGCAACCCTGAGTAGGCCTCACCTCAAACAAACCTCTGGATAGGCCACACCTTATCGTCATCCTGAATCAATCATTTAAAATGTTAGGGGCAAATTTAAGATGGCCGTGCGCCTCTTTTGCGCCGCTGTTGCGTCACTTTTGTGACGCAGCAGTGGTGCAAAAGATGCACCAAGTTGCAAGATAGGCCTCACTTCATCTGCAACAAGATACCGTCACTTTAAACTGTATACATTTAGGACTGTGTAGGGGGCATGGAGAAGCTGAATCTTCTGTAAGTGTCAAAATTGTTGCATACAGTGCTCCCCTTCTGCGTACTCTTTGATATGCTAGACTACATCTGCACAATGAGATACCTAAGCAAAGGAAACACAAGTGATGTGATTGTGAAATGAGCAAAAAAAATTGCACGTTTTTCAATTACATCATCCTTTGTTTCCTAACATTACGAATCACATTGTGCAGATCAGGTTTAGGCCTGTTCAGGGAGACAGAGGAGGTCTGGCCTTTGTTAAAGAGTGCAGTGGACATGACTCACTTCATTGGTAGGCATGCACATGTATTATCTCCTCTGTACTCTTCAACAAGCCTAAATTTCATCTGTAACCCTGAGTAGGCCTCACGTCAAACAAACCCCTGGATAGGCCTCACCTTATCGGCATCCTGAACCAATCATTTAAAATGTTAGGGGCAGATTTATGATGGCCGTGTACACTTCTTGAAGTCAATTAGGTTTCTTGATATGTACTGCTAGAGTTTCATAGGCTGCTTGGGGCATATTTACAAGGCCTTTGAGTCACTTTGATGTTATTTTCCCCATTTTAATTTAAGTCATTTCCCCGTGGTGCAAGGTCCTTGTAAATACGCACCCATGTGTGCTTGGCAAATTTAAGTACTGACAGGGTGTGCTTCTACATAGGAGCTGTGTTGTGTTTTCAAATTATGAGCAGAAAATCGTTTTTTAAAAAAAAGAAATGCTTTATTGTGAGTAATGTACATTGCTCTGTTGCATACAGTCCTCACCTTCTGCGTACTCTTGGATATGCTAGACTACATCTGTACAATGAGATACCTAAGCTGAGGAAATGCAAGTGATGTGATTGTTAAATGAGCAAAAATATTTGCACGTTTTTCAATTATATCACCTGTGTTTCCTAACATTACGAATCACATTGTGCAGATGAGGTTTAGGCCTTTCCAGGGAGACAGAGGAGGTCTGGCCTTTGTTCAAGAGTGCAGTGGACATGACTCACTTCGTTGGTAGGCCTGCACATGTATTATCTCCTCTGTACTCTTCAACAAGCCTAAATTTAATCTGTAACTCTGAGTAGGCCTCACCTCAAACAAATCTCTGGATAGGCCACACCTTATCGGCATCCTGAAACAATCATTTAAAATGTTAGGGGCAGTTTTATGATGGCCGTGCGCCTCTTTTGCGCCGCCGTTGCGTCACTTTTGTGACGCAGCAGCAGTGCAAAAGATGCACCATGTTGCAAGATAGGCCTCACTTCATCTGCAACAAGATACCGTCAGTTTAAAATGTATATATTTAGGACTGTGTAGGGGGCATGGAGAAGCAGAGGCTTCTGTAAGTGTCAAAGTTGTTGCATACAGTGCTCACCTTCTGCATAGTCTTTCATATGCTAGACTACATCTGCACAATGAGATACCTGAGCAAAGGAAACAAAAGTGATGTGATTGTGGAATGAGCAAAAAAAATTGAACGTTTTTCAATTACATTACCTGTGTTTCCTAACATTATGAATCACATTGTGTAGATGCCTCACTCAGTCTGTATCTGACACTCTTTCCTTCACTTCCTCTGTCTCCTCTCTCTCTCACTCTCTTTTCCTTATTCACCCTTTCCTTATATAGTTTACCTTACTCACTTTCTTTTAGTAGCTTACACAACTTCAATTTAGTTTTCTCTTCTATCCTTCTTTTCTGTCACTGAAAGTATCTTCTTTTTTTTCTCTTAGTAATTTACTCTATTTCAATTTCTTTTTGTCTCTGACTGTCTATCACCGTTTCTTTCTATTTTTTTCTGCATGTTTATCTCTAACTTTATTTCTTTGTAAAATTGGATAATTGTCAATCTTTTCCCTTGTCTTTTCTAATTTTTAAATACATGTTTTAATATTTTTCAAATTTTTGTTCTTTCTTTCACAGATTGAAAGTATAAAAATAACAAGTGACTAAGTTAACGACAATTATAAGGTAAATGTTTTGTACTCTTTTCGTTACATTTCTATCACATTTAACTTCTATTAGTTCCACTGCTTCATTTCTTTAACCCTCAGTTTCCTGCCTTTGCTACTTCCCTCATTCCTTTCTCTATTACTTACTTACTCTACTCCTTCCACTCCTTTTCTCAGTCCCTCTGTTCTCATAGTTCCTCACTCCTGTTCACTTACTCCGTCTCTATTACTCTCACTGTCTCTGACTGATCACTCTTTCACTACTTGTTCATTATGCTTTCTCCCTGTAGTTCAAGCACACTAAGGGGCATATTATCAACACAGGCGATAAAATTATCGCTGCTTTTATCGGCAGAAAACTGCTGCAAAAGCGGCTTTAGCGGCAGTTTTCTGCCGCAAAAGCGGCATTAGCGGCAGTTTTCTGCCGATAAAAGCAGCGATAATTTTATCGCCTGTGTTGATAATATGCCCCTATGTTATTTACATTTCTTTGCTGTTTCAATCATTCCGTTTCTGTCACTTCTACTTTTCTGCTTTCTGTTTTTTCTCTCTGTTATTCCACATGTTTTAACCTTAGTCACTATCATACATCTTGTTTTATTCCTATTTACTTTTGCTCACTGTTTTCTTAACACTTTCCCTCAGGATTGTTCTTTTAGTCCGGTTCTATCCCTACCTCTCATTCCACATCCTTTACTATTTTTCTTCTTATTTTGAACATTCACTCACATTCTCTAAGAAACTCTTGTTTATTATTCTTCTACTCTCCTTTTTTTCTTTCACTTCCTTATCTATTTTGTTTTTCACAATTATACCCTCTTCCATCTTTTCTTCGGAAAATAGATCTATTAAACAGTATCTCTGTGTTACTCCCTCTAGCTGTCTTTCTTTTAACATTACTCTCTGTTTCCTTCCCTTATACTTACTCTTCTTCTTTTTTTTTTCTGGTTCGCTTCCGGTTCGCGTACCGGCGAGTGAACCGGGAAGCGAATCAAAAGAAATAGAGGTTGCCAGAGTGCTAAACATTCTAGCAATTTTTTATAAAGGGGAGGTAGTTCTGAAAAGAACTTTTTTTTTATTATTTTTGTTGTTTTATATTTTTTTTATTATTTTTCTGAACATTTTTTTACTTTTTTTGTGTTTTTTGAACAATTTTATATTTTTTTTGTTTTTTTGGGGGGGGGAGAAACGAAAATGATTCATTATAAAGGGCTCAACAGGAGCAACAACAAAAAAAGATAATTTATTTTCTGGGGCGTTTTGGACAATTATGATTGTCGATAGCTCTGTTGATTAAAGTGATGCTACTTTCCCTGTAGCAAATCAATTGGCCGCAATAAACGCACACTTGTTTCACACTCCCAAACTTCATCTGTATATTTGGGACCGTCTCCCTCGCCTCTGGTCCCGTCACTGCCTCTACATTTGATGTTCTGGCCACAGGAGGGGGGTTATCCTGCAGGTCACGTACCTGCGCAGCACTATAATTATTAGGGTGCCACCTCTGCATATGGCGATGCATGGTGTAATTGCCATAGCTATATTTCTTATCTGTCCCTCTGGACAGATCTTTTTTGCAGATAAGGCAAGTAACATAGCGGGCATTTACTTTCTTTTGACCCTGGGGAAATTAATAAAATTGCCAGATGAAATCTTCCTTTACACGGGAAATTCTTGGCTCCTCAGGCAAAAACTGCCTCTCCCCTTGCGTCTCTTCCTCTTCTTCCTCTTCTTCCTCCTCTTGCTGAAGGATAACCTGAGGAGGTGGTCCTCTCTTCCTAGGAGGTGGTGGTGGTGGTGGGGGTGCACCAGCTGCAGCTACAAGACTTGCCATTTCTAAGTAATCAAAAAAGGTCTTCCTCTCACAAAGTTGAAAGTCAGAGTGAGGAAACAAGGAGGGGTTTTCATCATTTGGGAAAAAAAAGAGTTCTAAACCAATGAAAAGTGTTATTTTTAGGTCACATGACCTAGCCTTACATCATTAGGAAACCAAAAGTGAAATGAACCAATGAAAAGTTTTGATAACAAGTTACATGACCTGTTACGCTTACGTTATGCGCTGCGCGCCGCGCCCCGGATCGCTTCCGGGGCGCAGCGCTTCGCGCCTCGGTTCGCGCTCCTGAGCACTTCCGGGTGCGCTAATGCGGCGCGTCATAAGACGCATTACGCGAGAACGCCATACGTCGCGATTACGCGACGCGTCACGATGTTGTTTTCTAACCCCGCAGTTGCGCAAACGGAACGTTTACCGGTTCGCGGACCGGGTCGCGGCACCAAATTGAGCTAACGGGAAGCTACCCGGTTCGCGGACCGGGAGCGAAAAAAAATAAAATAAAAAATACATAAAAAAATTGTATTAAAAACATATAAAATATATTTTTCGAATTAAAGAAGAATACATTTTAAAGCTTTTGATATTTGCTATTAAAAAACCATTGAAATTCACTGAAAAAACCATAGGTTATAGACCATATATAGTTAGGAATTAGCATTTACAAAACCTTGAAAATTCACTGAAAAAACCATAGGTTATACACCATATATAGTTAGGAATTAGCATTTACAAAACCTTATTTTACTCACACAAAACCATTGAAATTCGCATATATAGTTAGTTGCACTAACTATATATCGCGCACCCACAATCCACTGCTGATCATGTCACATATTACATCATTCATGACATGGTCAGTGACATCACTGATGACATCACTGATGACATCTCAAATGACATCACTGATGACATCACTGATGACATCTCAAATGACATCACTGATGACAACATCCAGTGACTGTGTATTTCTGTAAAGTTAAAATATGTCTTACATATTGAAGAATGAGTGGATGTATAAGTGTCTGGATGAAGGATTTAGTAGGTGCATGACTGACTGTATGAGTGAGGGATTAAATGTGTCTCACTGAGTGCATGGGTTAGTGACTAAAGTGTCTTAATTTGTGCATCATTATGTCTGTTGTTTTATAAAATGCTGCATGTGTTGATCAGTAGCTATATGAGTAACTATATGGGTTATTGATTGGTTGCCCAAGTATTTGTATGGGAGACTGAGTGTGTGTGTGGGTGGCTGGGAGGTGTATGACTCTGTGCATAGATGTGTGAGCAGTTGATTCACTAGATGTATGGGTTCAAAAGTGCATGTGGAAACAGCTGTATGGGCGGTTGACTGTGTCCATGAGTGTATTGGTGAGTGAATGGATATCTCAGTGCTACATGTCAAAGTAAATACATATGTAAAACACAGTACATGTGAGAGTTGACATATATAAATAACTGTGCATAAGAGCTAGTGAATGTGTGAGTGGCTGTATGGATCATTGTGAACTTGTATCAGGGATTGTATAGGAGAGTAAATATGTGTTAGTATATGTTTGAATAAGTAAGGTGTGTATAACTGTATAGTTGAGAAAATGGAGGTGTGATTGATTCTTTGCATGACTGAATAGGTGTGTGAGTAACTCCATGGATGAGTGACAGTCTGTGAGTGTCTGTTTACACTGAGTGTATCTAAGGTTATATTAGAGTCTGAAGAGGTTCATCATATTATCACATGAATAATGTCATCAGTGATGTGCTCTGTAATGTCATCAGTGATGTCATTTGAGATGTCATCAGTGATGTCATCAGTGATGTCATTTGAGATGTCATCAGTGATGTCATCAGTGATGTCACTGACCATGTCATGAATGATGTAATATGTGACATGATCAGCAGTGGATTGCGAGTGCGCGATATATAGTTAGTGCAACTAACTATATATGCGAATTTCAATGGTTTTGTGTGAGTAAAATAAGGTTTTGTAAATGCTAATTCCTAACTATATATGGTGTATAACCTATGGTTTTTTCAGTGAATATATATATATATATATATATATATATATATATATATATATACATATATATATATACATATATATATATATGTTAAACACACAACTGGTAAGCCACACGAAGAGAAGCCTCAAAAAGTTCGTAAATATTCGCATTTATTGGTTCCACAGCTTGCCAGCAGACAGTCAAAACCCTTGCAGTCTTCAGTAAAATAAATCAGCCTGACGCGTTTCAGGAACTCTGTCCTTTCATCAGAGGCATGTTCAGAAAGATTACGGAGCAGTTTGTGGGCACGCACATTCATTAATTATTAGTACCTGCCTCAGTGGGCGTGGTTTTCCGCTAGGCCTTCTGGTCCTAGTAGTGCGTGCACCATCTTCCCCAGGTGGGGCACTTGTAATCCCTCAAACTTTAGAACAGTTTTCATCCAAGTGGAAAAGAGCTGTGCACTGGATGCCGTCTGCCCTGCTTTGTAGCTGTGAAATCATGCCCAAGACAGCACCACCTGAATTGGCACCGTACTTGTCTTCTTTTCAATGTTACAAGCCGAGATTCACAGCCTGCATGAACCCGCCTCCAAGCGGTGAGCTTCTCTTCACGGCCTGGCAACGGCCGTATTTCAATTAAACACACAACAGGTAAGCCACACGAAGAGAAGCCTCAAAAAGTTCGTAAATATTCGCATTTATTGGTTCCACAGCTTGCCAGCAGACAGTCAAAACCCTTGCAGTCTTCAGTAAAATAAATCAGCCTGACGCGTTTCAGGAACTCTGTCCTTTCATCAGAGGCATGTTCAGAAAGATTACGGAGCAGTTTGTGGGCGCGCACATTCATTAATTATTAGTACCTGCCTCAGTGGGCGTGTTTTTCCGCTACGCCTTCTGGTCCTAGTAGTGCGTGTACCATCTTCCCCAGGTGGGGCACTTGTAATCCCTCAAACTTTAGAACAGTTTTCATCCAAGTGGAAAAGAGCTGTGCACTGGATGCCGTCTGCCCTGCTTTGTAGCTGTGAAATCATGCCCAAGACAGCACCACCTGAATTGGCGCCGTACTTGTCTTCTTTTCAATGTTACAAGCCGAGATTCACAGCCTGCATGAACCCGCCTCCAAGTGGTGAGCTTCTCTTCACGGCCTGGCAACGGATGTATATATATATATATATTACCTACTGGCGATAGCCAGTAGGTATATATAGTTAGGATTTTTTTCCTATGGGATTTTTGAAAATTCTTTGTCGAATAACTTTGGCGTTTGAGGACAGAATTGGCTGAAATTTTCAGGAAAATGGAACATTTTGTTTCTGAGCAGCCCCTGAAAATTTGGGGGGGTTTCGTCAAGGGGGGGCCAAGAAAAAAGGGGGGTCCCAAAACGTGTTTTTCCCATGCAATTTTCCATAGGGCGGTTGGCCTCACTTTTAGCCTGAACAGCTGAATGGATTTACACCAAACTTGACAAAATTGTAGGGATTGGTAGCCCGATGTGCCTTTGCTATGTCTCAAGATATAGGCTCCAGTGGTTTTTACGAAAATTAACTTTGAAAAATATATATTGGGCTACATTGGGCTATATATATGTTGGAGCCCAAATGTAGCCCAATGTAGCCCAATGTAGCCCAATGTAGCCCAATGTAGCCCAAAGATGGCCACCAGAGACAAAAAAAACAAATGTAGCCCAAATATCAGCCAGATGTAGCCCAACTATAGCCCAATGACAGAATGTCCCAGAGTGTTCTAAAGAACAACTAGAGTGCTAACAGTCCTACTTATTACAAAGGTATGGCACACATGAAGCCATCTTGATTGGAATAAAGTGGTAACTCTTAAAACATTTAATTTAAAAAGGAACAAAATGAGGGGGTTCATTTTGCCATAGAAAGTATGATTAGCGAATATATGACGAAATCCCGCATGTACTATTAGGCCGCAAATTAAAATAACGAAAACTTTTAGAACGAATATGCCTTTAGCATACACTAAACAACTAAACTACCCTAAATCCTAAAACACTACCCCCAGCATGACCCTACACTACACAAACAGTACAACACTACCCTAAACCCTAAAACACTACCCCCAGCATGACCCTACACTACACAAACACTACAACACTACCCTAAATCCTAAAACACTACCCCCAGCATGACCCTACACTACGCAAACACTACAACACTACCCAAAACCCTAAAACACTACACCCCAGCATGACCCTACACTACGCAAACACTACAACACTACCCTAAAACACTACCCCCAGCATGACCCTACACTACACAAACACTACAACACAACCCTAAACCCTAAAACACTACCCCCAGCATGACCCTACACTACGCAAACACTACAACACAACCCTAAACCCTAAAACACTACCCCCAGCATGACCCTACACTACGCAAACACTACAACACTACCGTAAAACCTAAAACACTACCCCCAGCATGACCCTACACTACGCAAACACTACAACACTACCCAAAACCCTAAAACACTACACCCCAGCATGACCCTACACTACGCAAACACTATAACACTACCCTAAACCCTAAAACACTACCCCCAGCATGACCCTACACTACGCAAACACTACAACACTACCCAAAACCCTAAAACACTACACCCCAGCATGACCCTACACTACGCAAACACTACAACACTACCCTAAACCCTAAAACACTACCCCCAGCATGACCCTACACTACGCAAACACTACAACACTACCCTAAACCCTAAAACACTACCCCCAGCATGACCCTACACTACGCAAACACTACAAAACTACCCTAAACCCTAAAACACTACCCCCAGCATGACCCTACACTACGCAAACACTACAACACTACCCAAAACCCTAAAACACTACCCCCAGCATGACCCTACACTACGCAAACACTACAACACTACCCAAAACCCTAAAACACTACCCCCCAGCATGACCCTACACTACGCAAACACTACAACACTACCCAAAACCCTAAAACACTACCCCCAGCATGACCCTACACTACGCAAACACTACAACACTACCCAAAACCCTAAAACACTACCCCCAGCATGACCCTACACTACGCAAACACTACAACACTACCCAAAACCCTAAAACACTACACCCCAGCATGACCCTACACTACGCAAACCCTACAACACTACCCAAAACCCTAAAACACTACACCCCAGCATGACCCTACACTACGCAAACACTACAACACTACCCAAAACCCTAAAACACTACCCCCAGCATGACCCTACACTACGCAAACACTACAACACTACCCAAAACCCTAAAACACTACCCCCAGCATGACCCTACACTACGCAAACACTACAACACTACCCTAAACCCTAAAATACTACACCCCAGCATGACCCTACACTGCGCAAACACTACAACACTACCCAAAACCCTAAAACACTACCCCCAGCATGACCCTACACTACGCAAACACTACAACACTATCCTAAACCCTAAAACACTACGCCCAGCATGACCCTACACTACGCAAACACTACAACACTACCCTAAACCCTAAAACACTAGCCCCAGCATGACCCTACACTACGCAAACACTACAACACAACCCTAAACCCTAAAACACTACCCCCAGCATGACCCTACACTACGCAAACACTACAACACTACCCTAAACCCTAAAACACTACCCCCAGCATGACCCTACACTACGCAAACACTACAACACAACCCTAAACCCTAAAACACTACCCCCAGCATGACCCTACACTAAACAACCACCACAACTCTACACTACACTAACACAACACTACACTACACAACACTACACTACACAACACAATCACTAACCCACGAAAAAATTAACACAAACCCACTTACCTCTCTCGTCATCGTGGTTTTCACAACGCAAATGCATTTACCATACATGCCTTTAAAACGTAATTCTTTGTAAAGGCATGCGCGATAAATGCACATGCGTTTTGAAACAATGCGGGATAATGGTATGCGAGGTCAATGACCTTGCGGGATAATGGTATGCGGACTGAAAGTCTGCGGGATAAAAAATGCGGGAAAATGGCTGCAAACCATGATTAGCAGCAGACTTCCCTGGTGAGCACTAGCTTTACTACAGTGATCTAATGAGCAACTAGAGTGCTAACATTCAGAATTTATGGCAAATGTGTGACACATCTGAATGCCTTCTTGGTAGAACCAAAGTAAACAAGTATTGAAAATGCAATAGATCTCGCCCTCGTTTAAGTTAAAGCCATTCTGTTTGTAATGAGGTGGCTTTTTAGCTTTGCTTTTATTAGTGTTTTTAAAACTTTCATGTAAATAACATGCATATGTATGCATATATGTATATGTATGCATGCATTTATATTTATATAAATATGCAGATTATATATGTTTATATATGTATATTACCTACTGGCGATAGCCAGTGGGTATATATAGTTAGGATTTTTTCTCTATGGGATTTCTGAAAATTCTATGTCTAATAACTTTGGCGTTTGTGGACGGAATTGGCTGAAATTTTCAGGAAAATGGCACATTTTGTTTCTGAGCAGCCCCTGAAAATTTGGGGGGGGGGTTTCGTCAAGGGGGG
Source organism: Lissotriton helveticus (assembly GCF_964261635.1). Lineage (NCBI taxonomy): Eukaryota > Metazoa > Chordata > Amphibia > Caudata > Salamandridae > Lissotriton > Lissotriton helveticus. The sequence goes on along the minus strand of NC_136061.1, from coordinate 870,746,260 downwards.
CCGAGAAAAAAGGGGGGTCCCAAAACGCGTTTTTCCCATTCATTTTTCCATAGGGCGGTTGGACTCACTTTTAGCTCGAACGGCTGAATAGATTTACATGAAACTTGGCAAAATTGTAGATATGGTTTGCCCGACGTGCCTTTGCTATGTCTCAATATATGTGCTCCAGTGGATTTTGAGAAATTAACGTTTAAAAAAATATATATATCTGTGACAGCGCTCCGGTTAGCGCCCCGGTTCGCGTACCTGACGCGTAACGGAACTTCGCGAAGCGAAGCTGATTGGCTCTCCGGTGTCTGTCAACATTCTAAACAGTCCGGAGCGGCCGCCATCTTGTCTCTCGGTACGATCGAGAGACAAGATGTGGTGAAAAACGAAGGGGGAAATGAAGGAAAGGGGGCAAGGTAGACCACTCCTGACCCCCTAGGATTGATGAGGGGGATATTAAAGTGCCCCGCGGGGCAGTAACTGGTATTGGTGTGTCATGATGTCATCAGTGATGTCATTTGAGATGTCATCAGTGATGTCATCAGTGATGTCATTTGAGATGTCATCAGTGATGTCATCAGTGATGTCACTGACCATGTCATGAATGATGTAATATGTGACATCATCAGCAGTGGATTGCGGGTGCGCGATATATAGTTAGTGCAACTAACTATATATGGAATTTCATTGGTTTTATGTCAATAAAATGTCCAGCTAACTATATATGGTCTCTAACCTATGGGTTTTTCAGTGAATTTTCAAGGTTTTGTAAATGCAAATTCCTAACTATATATGGTCTATAACTATGGTTTTTTCAGTGAATATATATATATATATATATATATATATATATATATATATATATCCATCAAAGTTTGCCCTGCAGCAAGGATATCCTTCACAGTCGAGTGCTTTAAAAAAGCCTTTATTTTCAAAACCGGCATTTTTCAGTTCCACAGTAGCAAATCCTGACGCGTTTCAGAGCCCGAAGGCCCCTTCATCAGAGGATGACGCTGATAAAACTGGATGCTCGCTGGGGCGCCATTTCTGCATGCAATTTGTACTGCCCACGTGGGCTCTCAGGTGAGTCAATGTGAAAGCATGCTGGAACCCGTAGTTCATTCCCTGCGATAATATTGTCCATGTGGATTCAGTTATTAGTCAGTGTCTTAATGTTTAAGCAAATACAATACCCAAGTGAGTTGAAAATGAAGTCACCAGTTTCATTCTTTCATGCTCGGCTGCGCCTGAAGGTTGGAAAGTTCGAACCTCTGGCCCCATAAAAACTTCATGGTGAGGCATCCTTCTTGGCCAGGCTGCCGAGTATAAATCCATCAAAGTTTGCCCTGCAGCAAGGATATCCTTCACAGTCGAGTGCTTTAAAAAAGCCTTTATTTACGAAACCGGCATTTTTCAGTTCCACAATAGCAAATCCTGACTCGTTTCAGAGCCCGAGGGCCCCTTCATCAGAGGATGATGCTTATAAAACTGGATGCTCGCTGGGGCGCCATTTCTGCATGCAATTTGTACTGCCCACGTGGGCGCTCAGGTGAGTCAATGTGAAAGCATGCTGGAACCCGTAGTTCATTACCTGCGATAATATTCTCGCAGGCTGCAAACCCACTCTGCACTTGTGGTGCCACATACTCTGTGAGCAGCTAGGCCACGCCACGTGGTAGTAGGCCCCCGCTGTCCTATGGCTCAGGACGTCACTGCGGTCATGCATGGCACACAAAATATGAGTTGTCTGGACCACCAGGACGGGGCATCAATGCAGGCTGCACACCCACTCAGCACTTACGCTGCCCCAACCTCAGTGCACCGAAAGTCACCGTCCCGTGGCAGTGTGCCCGTGCCGGCTGCAGTGCATCCAGTGCCACCAAGTCTGTGCCCCGAAAGTCATGAACCCTCTATGGGGCCCATTATGATCGCGGATGGACTTGAGTCCGTACGCGACCATAGAGGAGGAGGGAACCTCCGCATGGCCTGCGCAGTTCCCTCCTGTCCAATTAGGATGTGACTGCCACCCTGGCGGTCACATCCTCTATTTTTATCATTGCGGCGGGTGCGGCTTCAAGCTGCACACGCCGCAATGGTAAAAATGCATACATTGCGTTTGTATGCGGAAAGCGGCAGGCACCGTGCGGTGCCTGCCGATTTCTGCATACAAATGGAGGGGGGTACCATAGGTACCCCCCATGTGCACCCCCCACCCCCCCCTTCACCCAGGGGGCCCGCAACGGGCCCACGCAGTGTAGTTTCACATGCTTTCCCACGGCGGAAAACCCGCCGCGGAAAACCATTTTTTAAAGCCCATCCTAATATGGCTGGCGGTGTCTGAGAGACACCATATTAGAGCTTTTCCGCTGCAGTTGTAAGCTTACAACCGCAGCAGAAAAGCTACGGACGGAGACCAGGACCCACCAGCCATCCTAATGTGGCGGTGGGTCTTTGGTGGGTCCGCTGCGGTTTTTCCGCATCCTCCGGGCCGGCGGTGGCTTCCGCTGGCCCGGTGGATGCGGAAAAACTGCAATCGTAATAGGCCCCCATGTTTGGATAATGTGGTGCCATCATGTCACCTCCAGGCCAGTGGAATGTGATGTTGCAGACCCCTGGGCCCACATGCACACCACACGGATACGCCCCGAGAGAAGTCGGAACTGGCATTGAGCACATGCGCCTGGTCCTTTTTATTGGTAGGGTTACTTGTCCTGTGACACCTCCGCTGCATGGGTGTAGTGTGGGGGTAAACTAGCCATGAGGGAGTGGTTGTGGCATGCTGACAACTAGAGCTGTGAACAGCAGATTGCTATAGGGAAAACCTGGGACATGTAGCATTGTTGGTCCTTCCTTGTAAGCGTAAGCGGAGTGGGGTAGGGGGAGACGAGCGACCTTCATGACTACATCAATATGGCGGTTTGCTTCTGAGCACCCATCGAGATGGGTACATGATGGGTGCGAGACTCCACTTTTTGCTCCCAAAAAAATATATATTTTATTATTTTATTTAAAAAGAAGACAATATATACTTTTAATAACAAACACAAAAAATGTTAAAAACTATTTTAAGGATATTACAGTTACAAAATATCACCAACAAAATCTAAATTACAGAAAAAACATAGGTTTAATGAACATTATCATTAGAATATAGCATTTAAAAAGCTTTGAAATTCACAAAAAAAACCATAGGTTTCAGGGACTTCATAGTTAGAAATTGCCATTTAAAAAAACTTTGAAATTCATTGAAAAAACCATAGGTTTCAGGGACGTTATATTTAGAAATTAGCCTTTAAAAAACCTTAGAAATTCACTAAAAAACCCATAGGTTTCAGGGACGTTATGCTTAGTTGGAAATTTTACTTGCACAAAACCAACCATGTCATGAGTGATGTAATATGTGACATCATTAGCAGTGCATTGCAGGGGCGCGAGTAATAGTTAGCTCTAAAACGGCCGTAAAAAAAATAACAAAAAAATAAATATATATATATATATATATATATATATTACCTACTGGCGGTCGCCAGTAGGTATATATAGTTAGGATTTTTTCTCTATGGGATTTTTGAAAATTCTATGTCTAATAACTTTGGCGTTTGTGGACGGAATTGGCTGAAATTTTCAGGAAAATGGCACATTTTGTTTCTGAGCAGCCCTTGAAAATTTGGGGGGGGTACGTCAAGGGGGGGCCGAGAAAAAAGGGGGGTCCCAAAACGTGTTTTTAACATTGAGTTTTCCATAGGGCGGTTGGCCTCACTTTTAGCCCGAACGGCTGAATGGATTTGCACGAAACTTGGCAAAATTGTAGGGACTGGTAGCCCGATGTGCCTTTTGTAGGTCTCAATATATGTGCTCCAGTGGATTTTGAGAAATTAACGTTTAAAAAAGATATATATCTGTAACAGCGGACCGGGAAGCGTCCCAGGACGCGTACTTTTCGCGCAACGGAGCTTTGTGAAGCGAAGCTGATTGGTTCTCTGGCGTCTGTCAACATTCCAAAAAGTCCGTAGCGGCCGCCATCTTGTCTCTCGGTAGGATCGAGAGACAAGAGGAGGCCAAAACAAAGGGGGAAATAACCATAAGGGGGCATAGTAGATCCTCGCTGACCCCCTAGGTTTGATGTGGAGGTTTTAAAAGGGCCCCGCGGGGCAAAAAAAAAAATAATAATAATAATCGAACGGCTGAATGGATTTGCACGAAACTTGGCAAAATATTAGGGACTGGTAGCCCGATGTGCCTTTGCTAGGTCTCAATATATGTGCTCCAGTGGATTTTGAGAAATTAACGTCCAAAAAAAGATATATAACTGTAACAGCGCTCCGCTTCGCGTAACGGAGGTTTGCGAAGCTGATTGGTCATTCTGTCACTGGGCTATAGTTGGGCTACATCTGGCTGATATTTGGGCTACATTTGTTTTTTTGTGTGTCTGGCGGCCATCTTTGGGCTACATTGGGCTACATTGGGCTTCATTGGGCTACATTGGGCTACATTTGGGCTCCAACATATATATAGGCCAATGTAGCCCAATATATATTTTTCAAAGTTAATTTTCGTAAAAACCACTGAAGCATATATCTTGAGACATAGCAAAGGCACATCGGGCTACCAGTCCCTACAATTTTGCCAAGTTTCGTGGAAATCCATTCAGCCGTTCGAGCTAAAAGTGAGTCCAACCGCCCTATGGAAATGAAGGAAATGAATGGGTAATTTGTAATTAGCAAATAGCTAATCGCAAACTAGGAATGGTAAAGAATCGCTATTTATTCCTTAAAGTTCGCTATTTAGGAAATGCAAAAAACTTTGATGATACATATGGCGGTTCATCTCTAACAAGATAAGAAGCATAGGGATACATTTATGATGACTGGCGCATCACCAGGGATGTGTTAGTCATTCTGTGCCGCTGTTCCGTCACCTATGGTGTGCTGCATTTACAATGCGGCGCATCATGGGGCAAAAACAGCACAGATGCGTGATGTATCTGTGCCGTAAAGGTGGCGCATTGCTGGAGTTGTATCGCAAGTGTGATGAAGCTCCAGCAAGGGTCGGGGGTGCCCCTGTCGCAGGGTTTCTGTTCTCACACAGAACTGTGGACAGAGGATTGGAACCTCGGCGAATTAGGGTGTCCCAAAACTCACGTTAGTAATCAAAAACTCCTTAGCAAGCTAGGTACAGTGTCACATTGGATATAACAAACTCTCAATGTTTAGACAATCCAGAATATGAACTTATAGTACCTCAGGATACGTGGAACTCATGAACAGTCGGTCGTTATATATTTCTTAGAAACCAGAACATGGAGTTAAGAAGAACACATGTGTATTTGAAATGTTTATTTACTAATGCCGTCTTCTCAGGCGTAGTATCTTAGATAATACAAGTACACATATTATCAGTAGCAAAATTACCAGCATAGTTACTAGTACATAAAAAGCGAATGGTGATAGTATGTTAACATGCTGTCAATGAATAAGAGTTAGCAACACTTATAAGCAGCCGCGGGCTGTGGAGGGAGTTACGGTGAGGCAGGGAGGCGGGGAGGGGGAGAAGCAGGGTGGAGAATACAAGTACACATATTATCAGTAGCAAAATTACCAGCATAGTTACTAGTACATAAAAAGCGAATGGTGACAGTATGTTAACATGCTGTAAATGAATAAGAGTTAGCAACACTTATAAGCAGCCGCGGGCTGTGGAGGGAGTTACGGTGGGGCAGGGAGGCGGGGAGGGGGAGGGGCAGGGTAGAGAGGGCTCCACCCTGCTTCTCCCCCTCCCCGCCTCCCTGCCTCACCGTAACTCCCTCCACAGCCCGCGGCTGCTTATATCTCACCCTCCCTAATACACATATTATATTATTTGCTAAGAAGGTCTCTTTGTGTTGGTTTAGGGCGTGCCCATACTTTAGTGTCTTAGATTTGAAGGAATCACATCAGCATACACCAGCTCTCTCTTCATGTGAACCGCATCAACTGTTGTGTATGTGTGTTCGGCAAAGCAATATAAAACCCGCCTCATGCCCAGAATTGGCAGAAGTTGCACTTATGTTATGAGTATGAAGTCGTGGAGATCAGACCTCATAACAATTCTGTATCGTGTTGTTCTTGAAACTTTAGCACTCGCTGTACAGATATAGTTTAACAAGCAAAGCAGATAGTAGAGCAATAACATATTATTCTCATGTAAACCACGATGAACTACTAGGTGGAAAGCTAAAGCAACAACTAAGTGTCGTGTGCAGAAGTTGCAAAAAAGGAAAAATGGCGTTTAAACCGGTAATGAGCCCATGCTAACTTAACACGGTGTAAAGATATCCAGGACCTAGATGACACCTCCCCATGATCCGGAAACGAACTGAATAAGATAATAGAAGTGCCATCTCATGAGAGCAGATTGCAAGTTTATATGTGGACGGTCCGCAAGGTAAAGCATTAAAAACTAGGAAAATTTAATGCTAAAGAAAAATAAAACAGCCAAGTACTTTATCGAGTCTTAAGCCAATAGGCAAGGTAAATAATAAAAACTTGACAAATAAGTCAATGAATTGTCAATGAAATGCTAGTACTCAGCATATCAAACATGAAAAAGGTCTATGACATAACTGTGTATGCAAAATAAGCTGCAACAGCCTCCAATAGGAAGTCACCGTCTTCATCCGAAAACAGTTCAGCCATCCAATTTAAAAGCGGAAAAGAACATACGTGCTCTCCCAGCACCGGATCCTCTATCACCATCAGAGGACAGCTCGGTGGGTTTTCAAGAAAGCTCTGTTCCAAGAAAGACTGTGCTGCCGCCAATAAATTCCAGGGACCAATTAGTCCATGCATCAATGCCACAGCCATAATCCTTTCGCCAGGACAAACCAACTCGTGAGTAATGATAGGAGTCATCAGCTGATTAAAGTCGACGTCAGGAGAAACCGGTCCGCAGAGAAACAAATCAATGGCCCAATCGAAATCACAGGTCAGGCAGTGAAATACAGGCTGGACACAGGTGAAGTAGGAGAATCGAAAAGATAATCCATATGCCGTGCTTAATATCGCCAACGGCATTGTGCCATAATATTCTAGCATGCGATTGCGGAACAGTGTCAGCAGCTGCAGGGTGGGAGGTTGCATAGGAGGGACATCCATATTTAAAAATGTAAAAAAGCACAAGAGCGTCCGCTGGTAATGCAAGTAAAAATGCCAATCCACGAAGCAGAGTGGAGAAAATAGAATGAAAGAAAGCAGGGATGACTCCAAAGATTTTCTCAAATGAAGTCACGAGACCACTGGTAACAACTTTAAAAAAGTGCGCCAGGGCCTTTGTGGAGGATGCGTTAAAGATAGTCCGAACCATCTTGCTGAAATTGAAAGGCAAATCTGAATTGAAAAGGGTCTGCACCTCTGTACGGGTGTTCGCTATGTGAAGCACGAAAGTTTCACGGGCCGAACTCAAGGCCACCTCTCTCTGAGACAAAAGAGCTCTTATTCTTGCCATGCCGTTGAAATCTCTCCCAAGGTTGGTATTTGTGGCCAGATTGAAAACTCCCTATGTTCATGTGTGGGAGAAAATAGAACATTTCTGCCGCAAATAACCCGTTCACTTACTGTTACGATAAAAGGAATACTTTTAATTAACTCAGAACAATCTTCATTATTGAGCATCAAATAACTACCATTTTCCAACAACTTGAACGTGGGGATGATAGCAGGAACTGGCGTGCCTTGCAACACGCAAGCCATATTTGGTCGGTGTTTGTAGCATGAACCGTGTAACTGTATGTGCCTACACATTAGTGAATGATCTGGCGTCTCAGTGCATTCCTCTCCATTCAGATAAACTTCTTGATCATCTTTGAAACATCTGTATGTGTATGGAAGCGACCAGACCTCATGAAGAAAAGCACTACCTAAAGGTTCATAACGACCTATTGGTATATATTTCATACAATTTGAAAACTTATATAAAGCAAAAGGCAGCGTTATTAAACCGTGGATAAGGCACGTTGCCAAAAAACCCGCAATCCTCTGCTGATGATGTCACTGAGCATGTCATGAATGATGTAATATGTGACATCATCAGCAGTGGATTACGGGTAATAGTATCTCTAGTTTACTCCCCTATAGCTGTCTTTCTTTTAACATAAGTGTCTGTTTCCTTCCCTTATACTTACTGTTTTTGGTTCGCTTCCAGTTCGCGTACCGGCGAGCGAACTGGGAAGCGAACTAAGAGAAATAGAGGTTGGCACAGTTCCAAATATTGTACCAATTTTTTAATAACGGGGAGGTAGTTCTGAAAAGAACTTTTTTTTTATTGTTTTTGTTGTTTTATATTTTTTTTATTATTTTTCAGAACATTTTTTTACTTTTTTTGAATTTTTCTGAACAGTTTTATATTTTTTGGGGTTTTTCTTGGAGGGGGCAATGAAAACGATTCATTGTAAAGGGCTCAACAGGAGCAACAAAACAAAAAAAAAGTATTTATTATTTTGGGCGTTTCGTACAAACTTGCATATGATAGTCAATAGCTCTGTTGATCAGAGTGATGCTTCTTTCTCCGTAGCAAATGAATCCATCGCAAAATACGCAGATGTGTTTTACTTCACCAAATCTCATTTGTATATTTGGCACCATCTCCCTGCCCTCTGGTCCCGTTACTTCCGGTACAACAGATCTTCTGGCCATAATAGGGAGATTATCTAGGTCGTTCCGAAACTGTGCAGCACTGTAGTTGTTAGGATGCCACCTAGTCATATGGCGATGCATTGTGTAGTTTCCGAAACTGTATTTTTTGTCGGTTCCTCTGGACAGTCTATCTTGACATATAAGGCAAGTTACGTATCTTGCATTTACTTTTTTCTGACCTTTGGGAATTTTAAAAAATTGCCAAATGAAGTTTTCTTTCTGGTGAGACGTCCTGGGTTCCTCAGGCAAAAACTGCCTCTCTTCCTGCTCTTCCTCGTCTTCCTCTTCTTCCTCTTCTTGCTGAATTATAACTTGAGCAGGTGGTCCACTCTTCCTTGGATGTGGTGGAGGTGGTGGGGAAGCACCAGCTGAAGCTACTAAAGAAGCCATTGCTCAGTGATCACAAAGGGTCTTTCTCTCACAATGATGAAAGTCAGAGTGAGGAAAGAAGGAGGGATTTTCATCATTTGGGAAAAACAAGAGTTCTCAACCAATCAAAAGTGTTCATTTTAGATTATATGACCTAGTCTTACATCATTAGGAAACCAAAAGTGAAATGAACCAATGAAAAGTGTTATTACCAAGTCACATGACTTGCTGTGTTTACGTTAAGCACTTTGCAGGGCCTCCTGGTTTGCTTCCAGAAACCTGCGCTTTGCGACTCGCTTCGCGTACCAGTTCGCTAACGTAGCACGTCATATGACGTATCACGCGACAACGTGAAACGTCATGCGGACGGGAGGCGTCACGATGTTGTTTTCTAACGCGGCACTTGCGGTAAAGAAACGTTTACCGGCTCGCGGTCTATTTCGCGGCATCAAGGTCAGCTAACGGGAAGCTTCCCGATTCGCGAAGCGGGAACGAAGAAAAAAAAATATTTTAAAAAAAAATTATTCATAAACATATAAAATATATTTTTGGATTTAAAGAAGAATACATTTTACAGCTACAGATATTAGCTGTTAAAAAACCAATGAAATTCACTGAAAAAACCATAGGTTATAGACCATATATAGTTAGGAATTAGCATTTACAAAACCTTGAAAATTCACTGAAAAAACCATAGGTTATAGACCATATATAGTTAGGAATTAGCATTTAGAAAACCTTATTTTACTCACACAAAACCATTGAAATTCCATATATAGTTAGTTGCACTAACTATATATCGCGCACCCGCAATCCACTGCTGATGATGTGACATATTACATCATTCATGACATGGTCAGTGACATCACTGATGACATCACTGATGACATCTCAAATGACATCACTGATGACATCACTGATGACATCTCAAATGACATCACTGATGACATCATGACACACCAATACCAGTTACTACATACGCACTCACTGATTCCTACGTCTACACACACATTCACTCATTCACCCATACAATAACTCATACATACAGTCACTTATTATTACAACACTATCATATGCACTCATACACCTATGCAGACAGTCACACACTGCCACTCATCCATGGAGTTACTCACACACCAAGTCAGTCCTGTAAAAAATCAATCACACTTCCATTTCTTCATCTATACAGTTAAACACAGAACACCATACTTCAGTGACATCACTGATGACATCACTAATGACATCTGAAATGACATCACTGATGACATCTCAAATGACATCACTGATGACATCATGACACACCAATACCAGTTACTACATACGCACTCACTGATTCGTACGTCTACACACACATTCACTCATTCACCCATACAATTACTCATACATACAGTCAGTTATTATTAGAACACTATCATATGCACTCATACACCTAGTCAGTCCTGTGAAGAATCAATCACACTTCGATTTCCTCATCTATAGTTAAACACAGAACACCATACTTTTCACACATATACTAACACATACTTACTCTCTTATACAATCACTGATACAAGTACACATTGATATGCACAGAGTCACACACCTCCCAGCCAGCCACACACACACTCAGTCTTCCATACATCCAGTCATTCTTCAATATGTAAAACGTATTTAAACTTTACAAAAACACACAGACACTAGATGATGTCATCAGTGATGTCATTTGAGATGTCATCAGTGATGTCATCAGTGATGTCACTGACCATGTCATGAATGATGTAATATGTCACATCATCAGCAGTGGATTGCGGGTGCGCGATATATAGTTAGTGCAACTAACTATATATGGAATTTCAATGGTTTTGTGTGAGTAAAATAAGGTTTTCTAAATGCTAATTCCTAACTATATATGGTCTATAACCTATGGTTTTTTCAGTGAATTTTCAAGGTTTTGTAAATGCTAATTCCTAACTATATATGGTCTATAACCTATGGTTTTTTCAGTGAATATATATATATATGTGAGTGTGTACCTACAACATCTAGAGTCATCAAAGAAGGGATTTGCTGACCTAGACCACATCTCCCAACTGGGGTCAGGACATTTTGCACCAAAAAATCACTCAAGGAGGGATAATGTGCACTCCTATAGGATCCCAGAGTTATAGAAGGTATGTTGTAAGTGCTTTCCTCACTCAAATCATATCTGCTCTACAGAACACGGTCATTTCTCAGCCCTAGAACTCCAGGAGCCCTACAACGTCTGAACCAGGGACTCTTTCAACACATCTCACCTGAAATCCATAATGAATTGCAGGTGTTTGACTTTAATATTGTTCCAAAAATATCTTGTTGCAAAAATATTGTGATGTCCAGAAAATTTGAATACATAATGTTACAGGTGAGAATATAGTTTTTTAATTGATGACATTTTTTTAAGTATTTAATATAATTGTATTTAGTATCATTGAATGACATATTGGTTTTCTTAATGTTTATTAGTTTGAGTGTTAGAAAATATTAATATTTTATATTTATTCATTATTACTTTGGAGTATAGTTTATTATTTTTTTGTTTGGTGAACTATTTTAAAGATTATATTTTATTTTATTAAAATGTTTGTATGTGTTGGTGGACTGCTGGACTGCTGGATTTAGAGGGGAGTAGAGTGGGAAGTGTGTATAATAATACAAGTGTTATACTATTTAGTACCATGATAAAGCCTTTTTAAATTGTAATTGGTTAATTAAAGTAATAATAACCTAATTAGTTACTTTTATTATTTATATTTCTGTTATTGGTTTGCATGTATTAATTGTATTTTATATGCATCCTTGGTTTGTTTTCGTGCATTTTTTATTTATCATAAACAAATGTTGAAAAAAAAGTTTGCTGGGTTTCTGTGGCAGTGGGGTGGAAAGTGAGTTATATATGTTTTTTAACTGCTTAATTGATTAATGTATTTTAGTTGGTTAATTTGTGCAATAAACAGATTTTTTATTGATTGTTTTATTTTACAAATGTTTATCAATATTTGGTTGTTTAATCAAATTGTAAACCATTTAATTATTTTTTTTATATTTAGTGTGTTTGCATTCTTCTTCTTCCTATTATTATTATTATTATTATTATTATTATTATTATTATTATTATTATTATTATTATTATTCCATTATGTTTTTGTGTAAGAAGGGATGTAAGTGTATATAAATAAATGTGTTATCCTTTAAAATGTGCTTATTAATTATTAATAGGTGAACTTGTTTAAAAGTTTTGAGAATTATGGGGTCATTAGGATGGATATATATATATATATATATACTAGCTTACCCGTCGCGCGTTGCTGCAATCTCCGAAGGAAGGAAATTCAAGGAAACTCGTCATGATACCATTCAATTTACATTGTGTCATTTTTATTGAAACTTATTCATTTTAATATGGAAAACATTTCAAAGTGTCGTTTTAATTCTATTTATTTATTCGAGTGCTTGTGGATACACAATTTTTTGTTTTTCCATCTGGTGCGTACATCAGTGTCCGAAAGATTATGAGGGCCCTGGGGGGGGGCGATATTTAAAAAATGTTTCTGGCAGAAACCTTTGCGGGAGTGTACTCAACAACTTCCCAAAGTTTCATGGCAATCGGATGAATGGTGTAGTAATGCATAAAGGACAAACAGACAGACAGAAATACATTTGTTTATATATATATATATATATATATATATATATTCAAAACTCCGTTTCACCAACTGCCGCTCCTCTTCTCCTCGGGTGCCTCCTTAACGCACGGTGAGATGCGTAATTTATTAGCAACACACAAACGCGTTTCGGCGGTGCCGCCTGACGAAGGCGGCAACGCCGAAACGCGTTTGTTGACTTGATTTGTGTGAGGAACGCTTTTGAATAAACGGTGAATATGGGACTACAAAGAACGACCTGAGTGTCCTTAATTGAGGAGCGGTTCTGAAGGATTTGAACTGTGTGTTGCTAATATATATATATATATATATATTCAATGAAAAAACCATAGGTTTTACACACGTTATAGTTAGGAAGTAGCATTTACAAAACCTATGAAATTCACTGAAAAAAACATAGGTTTGACACCAGTTATAGTTGGCTGGAAATTTTACTGATATAAAACCAATGAAATTCCACGTTATAGTTAGTTGGACTCACTATAACTTGCGCGTGTAATGCACTGCTGATGACGTCACATATTACATCACTCATGACATCACTGATGACACCATCCAGTGAATGTGTGTCTTTCTGAAAAATAAATATGTGTTATATATGTATATATTATTGAATATCTTAGTGAATACATATATTAGTGAGTAATGCTTAAATATTTAAATATATGTATTAGTGTTTCACTTTGTGTATAAGTGGCTGCATGGGTTGATGAGTAGGTACATGTGTATGTATATAGGTTATTAGATGTTTTTCTTAGTATCAGTATGAGTGTTTGCATGCTTTGGTGGGAGTATTACTTAGTACATAGATGCAAGAATGACTGAGTCTCTGTTTGTATGTGTTTTGAAGACAGCATATGTGCAGGACTGTATGGGTGGATGAGTGTGTATATGTCTGTGTTAGTGAGTGAATGACTGTCTTATTAGTGTCTTTATCAGTAACTACATATGTTTTAATCTAGTATATGTGAATATTGATGTATATAAGTGAGTATATGTGAGAGTGAGGGATTGTAAGAGTTCCTGTTTAAATTAGTATGTGTTTCTATAAGTGATTTTTTTAAGAGAGTAAGTATGTGTAAGTTTCCTTAGAAGTAAAGTGGTAGTGTGTGTATAGCTGTTTATGCAAATAAATGGATGTTCAATAGTTTATTTGCATGTGTGAGTATGCGTGTGAATAACTTTTGGATGACTGTCGGTGTGTAACAGGATGTGTAGGTGTCTCACTACATATGATTAGTGAATATATGTATGAGTGACTATATAGAACTGTTGGTGAATTAGTGCATGTGTATATAGATGGTGGAATTATTGAATTGGTTGTTGTAACTGGTATGGGTATCTCCATTTTTTTGAAAATTTTAGTTTCTATTTTTGAATATGTGTTTCAAGGGTTAGATTACAGTGAAAGGAGGTCTGTCACTGTGTCACAAGGATGGTGTCATCAGTGATGTCATGAGTGATGTAATATGTGACGTCATCAGCAGTGCTTTACACGCGCAAGTTATAGTGAGTCCAACTAACTATAACGTGGAATTTCATTGGTTTTATATCAGTAAAATTTCCAGCTAACTATAACTGGTGTCAAACCTATGGTTTTCTCAGTGAATTTCATAGGTTTTGTAAATGCTACTTCCTAACTATAACGTGTGTAAAACCTATGGTTTTTTCAGTGAATTTCATTGGTTTTTAAAATGCTAATTCAGAAATATCTCGTGTATACAACCTATACTTTTGTCAATAAAGTTCTGGCAATATTTTTTTCGGAAACAAGCCGTTTTCTTCACTGTTCAAGTTGCATAGAGACTCCTTGTAAAGCGATACAGAATTAGAAAGTCTGTACCTTGCCTTTTTTTCAACGCATTAAAATTTGCCTGTAAATAAAAATACCCTTTCTGAACTTTCGTGCACGACCCGGTGTGCGCACGCTCGGCAACAGTTCTCAATAAAATGGATAGCGCATTTCCAGGCTTTCGTGCGCGACCGACTGCGCGCACCCGTCTATATATTTCGTGAAAACTTTGCAATCTGAACTTATTGAATTTCTTCATAGACCCATCAAAGAACTTATACTACGTCAAAGAGACTAAACCTAGGCTTCTTTTTTAATATTATGAAAATTTTCATTAAATGGAGCCGAATGTCTTTTTAAACTTTCGTGTGTGACCGAATGTACACACCTTGGTATTTAAAAAAAAAATATAAAAGGTTTTATACTTTAACAATTGTATGCTTGAATCGAGCTCAGAAGATATATTAAATCCGGATATGTTTGGGTTTACTCCTTTTCACGTTTTGAAACTTTGCTGAATTAGACCGCTACTTCCAAATGGCGTACGTGACCAGATACTATCACCGCGTACACGTCCTGAGACGCGCATGTGAAGTCATGTGACTTGAAAACAACACTTCCAATTGGTTCTTAGTAGTTTCTATTCTGCAATTTACACGGAGCACTCCACCCACTTCTCTCACTATCTTTTCTACTCTCAAAAGAGAACGACGTTCAACACCCTTCGGAAGACTTTGCTGAAATGGCTGCCTCCCCGCATTCATCTTCCGAATCTGCAGGAAATGAGCGACTACCTTTAAAAAGAAAAAAGGAATCTTTATTTGGCAATTTTTCACTTATCCTGAAGAACAAAAGAAAGTGAATGCGCCAAAAGTTACCTGCACGATATGCAATTCGGTTCTATCAAGAGGAAATCCAAGAAAAAAATATTCCTTTTCCATACATACCATGGTGCGGCATGTCAAACAAGTGCACCCTGTGGAATTTGCAAAGGCATCGACAAGAGCCCTGGCCACGCTATTACCATCAGAGGTGGCCAGCACATCTTCTGGTGGACGACCTGTATCTCCATTGAGTGCTGTGATGGACTTGAGACCATATCTTGCAAAGGTGCACATGAAATGCAACGAGTGTGGAGAAATTCTTCTGTACGGAGAGCAGAGCCTCATTCTTACTAAACTAAAAATTGAGAGTCATAAATGCCCCGAGAAAAGATACATTTCTTCATTTCATTTTGATCCTGTGTCACACATGAAAATGTTGTTGCAAGTTTAAAAAATCAAAAACAACATAACACTTGTTTTAAAAAAAAAAAAGTTCTTTTCAGAACTAACTCATTCTACCAAAAAGAGCTCCAGGAGCCTATTATAAAGGGGGTTTATCTCCGCTTTTTTGGCTTTCGTTCGTGTGCGACCGTGTGCGCGCACCCGCCTATATATTTCGTGAAAACTTTGCAATTGCAACTTATTAAATTTCTTCATAGACCCATCAAAGAACTTATACTACGTCAAAGACACTAAACCTAGGCTTCTTTTTTATTATTATGAAAATTTTCATTAAATGGAGCCGAATGTCTTTTTAAACTTTCGTGCGTGACCGAATGTACACACCTTGGTATTTAAAAATAAATATATAAATGCTTTTATACTTTAACAATTGTATGCTTGAATCGAGCTCAGAAGATATATTAAATCCGGATGTGTTTGGATTTACTCCTTTTCACGTTTTGAAACTTCGCTGAATTAGACCGCTACTTCCAAATGGCGTACGTGACCAGATACTATCACCGCGTACACGTCCTGAGACGCGCATGTGAAGTCATGTGACTTGAAAACAACACTTCCAATTGGTTCTTAGTAATTTCTATTCTGCAATTTACACGGAGCACTCCACCCACTTCTCTCACTATCTTTTCTACTCTCAAAAGAGAACAACGTTCAACATCTTTCGAAAGACTTTCTTTTCACGCGATAATGTGAAATACTGAGATTGTTACAGGATTTTCTATCAGATATGTGTTCTCATTTCTGTTGAAGCACTAACACCGTGGAAAATTCCACCGATAGCAGTGATATTTTTAACGCCGAGCACCGGCGATTTTTATCACTTAGAAGCCTTCCTATTATGAAGGTTTATCTCCTAAGTCTCTGATTCTCAAACTGTGCAACGCGGCTCCCCTGTGTGCTGTAATGAAGTGCTAGGGGCGCCGCCCACACTCTAGTGTGACTAACCATCTATAAATTCCACAGACATCTCTACCCTGTTATCTGCAATTGTGAGCATCAAAAGGAGCTGCGCTACGCCCCTGTGAGAGGCCTCACTCCCACTGCTGCAACGGCTTGGCAGTCCTCCAGATGCACAGGAACAGCCCCTCCGATCCATTGAAGTTCTCTGTCGTGAGAGGCCTCACTCCCACTGCTGCAACGGCTTGGCAGTCCTCCAGATGCACAGGAACAGCCCCTCCGATCCATTGAAGTTCTGTGTCGGTCTCAATACCACTTACGAAATGAAAATAAGCACTGAAGAATATTCAAGCATGTAGTACTCCTCCTGGTACAGCATACAGAATGCATTGTATTACCTATAAAAAAGTGAAACACCCACGCTACAATCATATAGAATACTTCCTCTAAAGAAGCCTGTGAATAACTTTAAAACATCAGGTTAACCTTTTTTTACTCTCTCATCATTGTTAAAGATAAGTATTTACAATACTATATTAAACAATGCCATGGTTGTTGCTTTTTAATTTTAAAAATCTTGCAATCGTTCACAAACCCAATACTCATGGCTTCTTTTTCGTGACAAAAATATTGCAATATTACATACCTACATAGAATAACAGAAAAAACATAAAACTACAAAGGCCAGTCTACTAAACGCGGATTTGTAACCTATGGGGCAGATTTATGTTAACTACTTCATACCCAGATATGCACCAGTTAATGTGCACCACAGTATGCTAGTGCTCCGTTACCCATGGTGTGCCACATTTGAAATGTGGCGCACCATGGTACAAAAACACCATACATGCGTAACACATCTGTGCTGAAAAAGTAATACATTGCTAGAGTTGCATCGCAACTGTGATGCAGCTCCAGCAAGGCTCACCAATGCACTATATTCACAATGCTGCGTCAATACCTACGCCTGCTTCAAGCACATGCACAGTTTTGAAACAGCATGGGCCTGAAAGTCACTGAGTGAAATATCATACATTACAGTCAGCCACTTTCAAGACGCATTCCTTCAGAGGAACACTTACCGTTTATTAGAGGTAGATCGTCCGACTCCACCGGAGGACACCCCTAATAAAAAAGACATATATATAAAATGCGGACTAGCCGCTGTATCGTGCTAGCAAACTTTAACTTAAAAATCGTTAGAAAAAACAAAAGGAATCGAGCAAAATCAGTAGGCCACTGATAGGATCTCTTTTTGACCTCGCTAAAATAGAAACATTAGGAACAACCCCTCATGAGAAATATGAAACTAGTAAGAGAAACCGAGCTCGACGCCATGATGGCTGCAACATAGCTCGGCTCCGCCGCCCACCCCGCCCAAAATAACGACAAACCCTATGCAAATATTATAAATAAATACAACACACCAGCAAAGTAACAGGGTAAAACGTTTTATTAAATAACTATTTACATGGCAGCCTGCTGCAACATGAAAACAACACTTCCAATTGGTTCTTACTAGTTTCTATTCTGGAATTTACACGCAGCACTCCACCCACTTCTCTCACTATCTTTTCTACTCTCAAGAGAGAACAACGTCCTACATTTTTCGGAAGACTTTGGTGAAATGGCTACCGTATCTCATTGATCTTCCGAATCTGAACAAAATGATCGACTACCTTTAAGAAGAAAAAAAGAATCTTTCATCTGGCAATTTTTTCACTTATCCTGAAGATCAAAAGAAAGTAAATGCACCAAAAGTAACCTGCACGATATGTGACTCGTTTCTCTCAAGAGGGAATCCAACAAAAAAATATTCCTTTTCCATACATACCATGGTGCGGCATGTCAAACAAGTGCACCCTGTGCAATTTGCAGAGGCATCGACAAAAGCCCTGGCCACGCTATTACCATTAGAGGTGGCCAGCACATTTTCTGATCGACGACCTCTATCTCCATCGAGTGCACAGATGGACTTGAGATATTTAACTATATATGGTCTATAACCTATGGTTTTTTCAGTGAATTTTCAAGGTTTTGTAAATGCTAATTCCTAACTATATATGGTCTATAACCTATGGTTTTTTCAGTGAATTTGCTCCGCCGCCCACCCCGCCCAAAATAACGACAAACCCTATGCAAATATTATAAATATATACAACACACCAACAAAGTAACAGGGTAAAACGTTTCATTAAATAACTATTTACATGGCAGCCTGCTGCAACATCGATCCAAATGCATGACACTGTTCCTGTCAAGGTAGCATAGCTGGCGGCCTAGGGGTAGAGGACCGTTGTGCAAATACCCCGGGGAGGACTCTGGATATGCTTGGTCCCTGAGATTCTTCGATGTCACTGCCTTCCACAAATGGCATAAGTCCTGGATGTTCGGTGCCATACTTGAGGGTTTGACCTAAAGACACGTCCTGCGGTGCCCTGGTCCAACCATCACATATACCTGCGCCAGGAGACGGCGTGGGGTGCACTGGAAGGGAGAGGCGGCGCGAACGAGCCTCCCCCACCTCCCCAGGTGGAGGTTTCTCAGCTACACCCCTAAAGACACGTCCTGCGGTGCCCTGGTCCAACCATCACATATACCTGCGCCAGGAGACGGCAACATCCACGACTTATGCCATTTGTGGAAGGCAGTGACATCGAAGAATTTCAGGGACCAAGCATATCCAGAGTCATGGATGTTGGGTGCCATAGTTGAGGGTTTGACCTAAAGACACGTCCTGCGGTGCCCTGGTCCAACCATCACATATACCTGCGCCAGGAGATGGCGTGGGGTGCACTGGAAGGGAGAGGCGGCGCGAACGAGCCCCCCCACCTCCCCAGGTGGAGGTTTCTCAGCTACACCCCTAAAGACATGTCCTGCGGTGCCCTGGTCCAACCATCACATATACCTGCGCCAGGAGACGGCGTGGGGTGCACTGGAAGGGAGAGGCGGCGCGAACGAACCTCCCCCACCTCCCCAGGTGGAGGTTTCTCAGCTACACCCCAGGCCTTCACTGATCTCCTTGTCCTCAGTCAAGCATCAGTAGTAAGATTTTCATAGGTGAGTGTAGGTTCATAGTTTGCCATCCACAGACTAAAAGCCTGGAGTGGGAGTGAAAAAACCATAACTAGGTAAGAAGGAACGCAGAGGCTGTAGGAAGGACTCTGGATATGCTTGGTCCCTGAGATGCTTCGATGTCACTACCTTCCACAAATGGCATAAGTCCTGGATGTTGGGTGCCATAGTTGAGGGTTTCACCTAAAGACACGTCTGCGGTGCCCTGGTCCAACCATCACATATACCTGCGCCAGGAGACGGCGTGGGGTGCACTGGAAGGGAGAGGCGGCGCGAACGAGCCTCCCCCACCTCCCCAGGTGGAGGTTTCTCAGCTACACCCCTAAAGACACGTCCTGCGGTGCCCTGGTCCAACCATCACATATACCTGCGCCAGGAGACGGCGTGGGGTGCACTGGAAGGGAGAGGCGGCGCAAACGAGCCTCCCCCACCTCCCCAGGTGGAGGTTTCTCAGCTGCACCCCAGCGCTTCACTCGACAAGATGAGTTGCGCCCGCTCCTGCGGCACATTGCCTCGCTCGGCCAGCTCAAATACGCCTGCTCTTGCTATTACAGCGTCTCACCCGCCATCCGGCTGAATTGCACCCACTCTTGCAGTACAGCGACAGGCGGCTGCCACGGAGCTCAGGAAATGGCGGTCGGCTCCACAGACTTGGGCCTGGCCTGTAAGAATGGCCTGTAAGAATGGCTCTGGACAAC
This sequence comes from Lissotriton helveticus, assembly GCF_964261635.1. NCBI lineage: Eukaryota > Metazoa > Chordata > Amphibia > Caudata > Salamandridae > Lissotriton > Lissotriton helveticus. Next base: position 870,725,806 of record NC_136061.1, on the reverse strand, counting down.
CCTGGAACTCGGACGCTTGACTGCTACGTCATGGGCCCCATTCCCAAAAGCGTCCCATCAGCCTTAAAGATTCTACAAGAGTCACCGGGGCCCCCGACTCCCGCAGAGTTCCGGTGGGGAGCTTCTGCCGTGATTGCTCGCAGAATGGCCACGACTTAGCCACGGGGTGCTCTCATGCTGACGCCAGCTTCAGTCTGAAACTTCCAGAAACACGGTAGACTACCAATTCAATCAGTTCCGGTGGAGCCCCAACGACGTATCGCGTTGTTGCATAATGCGTCATATGACACGCCGCGTTAGCGCACGCGGAGCGCGTAACGTAAGCATAACAGGTCATGTGACTTGTTAATAAAACTTTTCATTGGTTTAGAAATATTTTTTGTCCCAAATGATGAAAACCCATCCTTGTCTCCTCTTGGCTCCTGCCCCCTCCCCTTGCTGGGCCAGCTGAGTTTCGCCCACTCTTGCGGCCTACGACATGGATACGCCGGGGCGTTATGGATCAGTATGAGCAAATATACACTTGGGGATTCACAAGCAACAACAAGCCTTTGTATTTGGGGCTCTAAATCAACAACAGTGACAGAGAACAGAACCGAACTAAGCACTCAGGGGCTACGGTTAAACGTAACATCATCTCCCCAGAGTCCCCAGAGTTACATCACCTTACACACACATCCACTCTGATCTCCTTGGCCTCAGTCAAGCATCAATAGTATGATTTTCATAGGTGAGTCTAGGTTCATGGATTTCCATCCACAGACTAAAAGCCTGGAGTGGGAGTGAAAAAACCATAACTAAGTAAGAAGGAAGGCAGAAACAGAATCTTCCTCTGCAACATCCGGCTCTGCATCGCTACTTACTTATAAATGCAGAAAAAACTCAATTAACACAAGGGCTCTTTTCAGAGCCACCTTATATCAAAGCACTGAAACTTCTGATTTATCTCCATTTTCACACTCTTGTAAATAGGTGTGCGCGCCCGAGTGCGCGCACCCCGCAACTTTTAAAAAAAATATATATATATTTTCGCCTTTAAGGACCTTACTGCACACCCTGAGAAAACCTACGCAGCAAAACAATCTCTACCTTCTCCCCTTTCCATGTTCCAACGCTTTGAAATGAACAATATATTTACTTGCAGTGACAAAATGGCGGTCAACACTTCCTGATTTCCTTCGAATCGAACGTTAACAGACGTCACGCAGCAAAAAAAAAATTCCGCTTGCGCGCAGCCGCTTGAGTGCGCGCGTATAGATATATAATTTACTTTAACTTTAATTTTCTCAGCAACTACTGAACGGATTTACACCATTCCAAAAAAAGCGTAATCTGCGAGCCGGACTCTACAGTTTTGCCAAATTTCTTATCAATCCATTCAGCCGTTCGACCTGTAGCCGTGTCTAAACGTCCTATGGAAAATAACATGGAGAAAACACGTTTTGGGACCTCCCTTTTATCTCAGCCCCCACTTCACCAATCCCCCCAAAACGTTCAGGGAAGGAGCGCAGCGGACGTAGCCATCTTCTTTGAGAAATTCGCAAAGATTCATCCACCAGGGCCAAAGTTAATCCAAATAGAATGTTGAGGATTTCCTATGGAAACTAGGTCCTAACTATAACTACCTACTGGCGACCGCCATATATATGTGCAAAAAGATACATTAACAGGAGTACCTGTAGCATATACCATCTTTAAAAAATATAAATCTATATCTATTACCTACTGGCAGTTGCCAGTAGGAAGTTATAGTTAGAACCTTGCTTCCATAGGAAATGCATTTTTGATTTGTTAATGACTTTGGCGTCGTTTGCTGAATCTTTGCAAAATTCTCCAAGGTCAGCTCCTATCATGAACGTTTGGGGGTGATTCATAAAGCGGGGGCTAAGAAAAAAGGGGGTGCCAAAAATGCATTTTCCCCACATTAATTTACATAGGAAATTTTGCGATGAGCTACAGCCAGAACTGCTGAACGGAATTACCCCAAATTTGGCAAAAAGGTAGAGCTTTGTTCAGAAAGTGACCTATATAACAGTGATTGTATCAAAGTTATATTTGACTGTGAAGTGGTGCATTAGATTTTCACGTGGATGATGTCATCAGTGATGTCATCAGTGATATCATTTGAGTTGTCATCAGTGATGTCATCAGTGATGTCATCAGTGATGTCACTGACCATGCCATGAATGATGCAATATGTGAAGTCATGAGAAATGCATTGCGGGGAGCGAGTTATAGTTAGCTGAACAAACTATAACAGTGGAATTTCTATGGTTTCATACTTGTGAAATGTCCAGCTAACTATAATGCCCCTGAAACCTATGTTTTTTCAGTGACTATATATATATTGATGACATGTTCGTCATTTGGAAAGGTACAAAACAATCAGCTATGGATTTTGTCAGGAAGATTAATATCAATTCTCTTAATTTGGAATTTACGGCACAGGTTAGTGACTCTAGGGTAGAATTTTTAGATGTAGAGGTATTCATCGATCAAAATAAGATTTGCACTAAATTACACCGCAAAGCAACAGCTGGTAACTCTATTCTACATGCCAGTAGTGCTCACCCTAGGCACCTCATAAAAAGTATTCCCTATGGTGAGTTTTTACGTATTAAAAGGATGTGTAACAGAAAGGAGTATTTAGACATTTGTCTACATGAAGCCAAGGAAAGATTTTTGAACAGAGGCTATAGTGCCAAAGATCTACAGTGGGCCCTGGATAAATTAAATAGATCTACTACAACAGAAGTCAATGAGGTAACTGATGGGACTCAGGCAGTAATAACCGCTCCTACACCAGTAAGGTTAATTACTACCTATAGTAGTCAAGAACAGGACATCAGGAAAATTGTCAATAGGCATTGGTCTATTCTTCATACTGATATTGTTTTATCGCCAGAACTACTCAATCAGCCTACTGTCACCTTCAGAAGAGCACCATCCATGCGTGATGCTCTAGTTAAAACTAGTCCTGAAGTGACAGATAAAAAGAATTGGTTGACCGACAGGAGAGGTTTTGTAAAATGCTTTTCTTGTCGTGCTTGTAAATTCGGTATTAATAAACAATCCTTTGTTGACCCTTTTTCAGGAATACCCAATAAGATCAATGGTTACTTTACCTGTAAAACTGATCACGCGGTATATGTTCTTGAATGTACATGTCAATTATCATATATCGGCAGTACCAAACTCCCTGTATTCAATAGGATTCTCCAACATTTGCGAGCAATTGTAAATTCTGATCCATCTTATCCAGTTGCTCGCCTTTTTAAGCTTGTACATCGAAACAAATTGGATGACCTGAAATACTATGTAATTGACTCTGTTCCAAAATCAATACGTGGGGGAGACAGAGAGAAAAAGCTCCGCCAGTTAGAGAGTAAATACATAGTGAGATTAAATACCAAGATACCTAATGGTTTGAACACAGGAGAAGATATGGTTAACTTTCTATGAATTATTGGCTTTTATGGTTTTTGATTATGGGATTATCCTAGATGTATACCTGGTATTGGGCTCATTATCAGGTGTTCTTCTTTTACTAAGCCATTACCCACATTATGTCTAAGATGATTTAAGCTCCATTGATATAGATGCTATATATGTGTGTATATATATGAATTTAGTTTTTAAAGGGTAAATTTATTAATATTCTGAATATAATAGATTTTTTATATAACCTTTTATTGTATATTATCTAATAGGTCTTCTAGTTTTTTCTAGTTTGACTATGGGGTTTTCTAAGAGAGGTTTATCAATCTATTATGGATTTGTTGATATTGATTAGCATCTTATCATGATTCCACGAAATTGCCTAAAAGATTTTATTCTATATTCTGATTTTATACACATATATATTTATTTATTTATTGATTATGAATTGATCCTTCCATACTTTCAAGTTTCAAATTAGAACAGTACTAGTATATTTGATAAAATATTCATCTCTTTTGCTATTTATATGATTGCTTGACAAATTGCATCCGCACTTTCATGTATTTTAACTTATCATTCATGAAAGGTTGTAATCAACCACATTTTTTAATTCACATAATGGGTTTTTACTATGATCAATTGTGGTTAGAATCGTGCAATATTAATAGTCCTATTCAATAATTAGGACTTGGGCCCTTGCCCCGGATTTCTTTCCTTTATTTTTAAGAAATAATAATTTTTTGAATATTCAGATTTTTTCGGAAGAAAAACAAACAAAAAAAAAAAAATGTAGTAGGAGTATTTAAATTATGTTGAACAAATGCATAATATGTATTGTTAAACATCTAGGACAGAATTTGGTTTTGCACGATTTCACTATGTACTTTACTAGTGTTAACTAGTCTGTTTACCCTTTTCATGTGAAGAATGGGAGGGTTTCACGTTGATTCATAGTATTTAAGGGGGGAGTTTTTCCTGACACATCATGTGATCAAGGCCGGGGCAACCCGGCTGAAATGCGTCATGTTGTGAGAGGCTTAATAAAATGCACTGAAATTCTACAACCTTGGTGGTGGTCCATTCCTGTTGAAGGAGTTCGCTTTTCTGCTTCAGGATTTGGTTTCCATATATATATATATATATATATATATATGAATCGTTTTCCCCAAGGGGAAATTTTTCTTTCTGCACTCTTGGGTATTTACAAATTACAATCCAACACATAAATTGCAAAGTTCGTGCGGTTTATTCCTCAATTTTAACAGCAATCCAGCAACACCTTACGCGTTTCGTCTCTACGGAGACCTTGCTCACAGGAAAACCAATTAGGCATTTTTTACACAGTTTAAATAAAGTGCATACTCATTACTGACACATCACTTTCTGTTACTTCACGGGAATTGTGGGACCTGTAGTTTTAACACATAAACAAGAACTGTATTTCAATTTAATATCCGATTCTGAGTATATAAATTTATCTGGGAGATACACGAGGAATAAATTGTGGAGTATTGCCCTCCAGTGGGTAACTAATAAATCACTTGGATACTGGTCTTGAATTTCGAACCATATGATTCTTATGTATAATACACCATATGTTTATATTATATTCAGAATTTTTGCACATGAAACTAATCCAATCAAACCCTCCGGTGGGCTAAAACAATATTCTTTCACAAACATCTCCTTGTGTTATCTCATTTGTGTCATTGTTAATATACAGATGTAATATTCAATTCTGTGTCCCGTACAAATTGATGTGAAAAAGATTTTTCTCAAAATTGAGGTGAACCAAATTGTGCAGTCAAAAGGTTACAAATAATAATAGTGAAAATAGTTAAAATGTCTTGAGAGAGGTATAGTTCGCACTTCATAATGTTACAGTTATAGGATGTTTAAAGGTGGCAATGCAGTTCTTCATTCGAAAACTCATTATGTGCTTTGATTCCTTTTGTCTCATGATTTTTTCACGGTCACCTCCTCTCTGATTTGATCCAACACTCTCAATGCCATAAAACCTGAGTTCTTTCCAGTTGCCATTGTGTTCTTTTTCCATGTGTTTGGCCATGGCATTGCTTCTGTCGTTATTAATGGTGGCTCGTACATGTTCCAAAATGCGTATTTTTAGTACTTTTTTGGTGCTGCCAATATATTTCAACCGACACGGGCATTCCAGCACATAAATGACGAATTGTGTCTTGCAGTTGATCAGTTGGCCAATTTTCCATGTCTTTTTATTGGCCATCTCCAGTTCCTTTGTGTTTTTGGCAATGCAGCAAACTTTACAGCCAGAACAGTTATAGAAACCCTTTGGTTTATACCATGCCTCTGGTTATATATATATTTCTCAACAAAGAACGAACCCAGCCGAGTTCCTGTCTGTTGCCCAGACGTTCGAATACACCGCAGCACAATCGGAATCCAAATGCGAGTTCTTCAAATTAAGGTATTTTTTATTCTTTTTACAACACCATTAGTGCAAACAAGGAGGACGGTCAAAGCGTTTCGGCGGATGCCTTCAACTGGACCATAGAGTCCTGCGGTCTAAACTGTCCATTTAAAGTGTTAAGTGCATGAGTCCCTTCTTCATTTCATTTAAAAATAGACTAGACTGTTAACCCTGTTAGTCTGCCCTTATTTAGTGGCCGTTTTAAGCATACATTTTTGTTTTTTCTGTAAAAACAGAGAGGCATACTGGTAAAGTACCCAAACACAATAAGGAGGATCACATCATCATTCTCAATTCCTGATTAAAAACATGTTGTTAAAATTCTTTAAGAAAAACGGAAGCATAGGAGTTTATACATATTAGGGGGTACAATGTGTGATATTTAATTATCATGAGGTAGAAAGGGGAAGGTAGAGGCGAAGGGCAAAATCAGGAGGGTCCAGAGGGGGGGAAGAGAAGGAAAAGAAGGGGGAATAACAGATATTTGTAGGACGGAGTAGGAAGAAATTCGGAAGTAAAGTGTCATGTGCATTGTGCAAAACATCATGTGCAAATATTTTTCATGTGCAAAGACGCATTAAAGTTTTCCATCTCCCTGTGTTCAATCATACTAAAGTAGGCTTTTTTTCAAAAGAGAAAAACACAGATAAGGAGAAAGAAGAATAAAACTATCTATCCAATTTCCAGGTCCATCCCTAAGTCCCACACTTAATCTTTGTTCAAGGTTCCCTCATTCCTTCCAAACAGTTCACCCCTACTCATTATTTCGGTTATATCACCACCTCTCTCTCCCTTAGTCCCTCTTCCCATGTATTTCCTCATTTTTAGGTTATTGTTCATTTTATAATCAAATTCTCATCACATTGTACTTATAGTTATTCTGTCCCCATAGGGTTTGTATATGTTCTTCATGTCCTATCCATTTGGTTCCATTTCTACAAATGCACATGTAATTCAGCATCCAGGTTATGTCCAAAGGGACTTTCCGTACCCAACGCTAGGATGAACGTCGATTCAGCTCTTCTTAGATCCAAAGTTCTATCTCCACCTCTTTCATTTGGTTTTACCAATTTCGCACCAAAGAATTTCAACTCTTGGTTATTGCTTGAATGTTTTCCCAAAAAGTGTTTTGCCATTGGGTAAGAAAGATCTTGATTCTTAATAGCTCTTAGATGCTGTAGTATTCGCAATTTTAGTTTGTTTATTGTGCTCCCAATGTATAGTTTTTGACATAGGCATTGTAGAACGTACACCACAAATTTGGATTCACAGGTTATGTGGTCAGAGATGTTTTCCCTTTTTCCGTTTTGTAATTGATATGAAAGAGTGTTACAACCATGTTCACAGGCTTTGCACTTCGAGCATTTCCAAAAGCCAGGTGTTGTTAGCCAAGATTTCTTACTCTTCTCATTCTTTGAGTTGATTGTTGATAGATGACTCTGTGTTAGGATATCACCCAACGAGGCTGTCTTCCTGTATGTTATCTTGGGGGTTGGTGGAAATGTTCTTTTTAGTGAATCATCCAGCATCAAGATGTTCCAATTTTTCTTTATGATGTTTTTAAGGCTTCTATTCTCTGAATTGAAGTCCAAAATGATTCGAGTTGTCTCCTCATTATCCAACCTTTCCGATGTTTCCAATAGTGTGGATCTATGTCTATCTGTGATTTTCATTTTTGCTTCTTCAATAACCCCCATAGGATATCCTCTGGCCAAGAATCTCAAACCTGTGTCTTCAATGTTCTGCCTGATATCATTATCATCAGAGCAGTTTCTTTTTACGCGGAGCATCTCCCCGTATGGGATGCTCCACTTTAGATGTTCCGGGTGTCCACTACTGGCATGGAGGACACTGTTGGTGGCCGTAGGTTTCCTATGTATCTTGGTACAAAGCTGTTGGTTTTTGACAAAGACCTCCACATCTAGATATATCACTCTTGTTTTGCTGCTCATGGATGAGAATATTAAACTTTGATCATTGCAATCCAAGTTGTTGATAAATTCTGTTAAACAGGATTGGTCTCCTTCCCATATAACAAATAAATTGTCAATATATCTTATCCATGGTTTTATATTTGACCTGTACCTACTCTGTAGTATGTCTTCCTCCCATGCTGCCATGAAGAGATTGGCGTATGTTGGGGCAAAAGACATCCCCATTGCAGTCCCTTGCCTTTGAAGATAAATCTCCCCAAAAAAAAGAAAGACATTATGAGTAAGGCAATAATTCAACATTTCCATTAGCATTTCAGAGTGTTCAAGGAAACTCAGTGATCGCATGTCCCAGAATTTCCTAACGGCTGACAGTCCATTTTGATGAAGAATTGACGTTTACAATGAATTGACGTCTATTGTTACCATTATTAGATTCTCATTCCAGTTCATATTTTTCACTTTGTTTAGGAAAGCTGTCGTGTCCTTAATGTATGATGGAAGGAGTTTCACATACTTCATTAAGAACACATCCACAAAATGTGAGGTTTTCTCAAGTACTGAACCCATGGCACTCACTATGGGTTTACCCAGTGGGTCAGTAAGGGACTTATGTACTTTTGGTAGAAAATATATCGTCGCTGTTTTAGGGTTTTCTACCTTCAAGTACATGTATTCCTCGAAAATGATGAGTCCTTTATCCTTCCAGTTCAAAGTAGAGAGTGATATTCTTTGGTCCATCGTTCTGTGCGATTGACCTCCAGCTTTGTGTAATGCTCTTGTTTATTCAGTTGTCGGTAGGCCTCGTTAATATATTGTTCTCGATTTTGTATAACAATATTTCTGCCTTTATCCGCGTATATGTATATATATATAGGGCGGAGTGCTTATTCACCTGGCAGGTCGGGACCAGGTACTCTCACTGGTCACTTTATCCTGACGCTGCCTGAACCACGTCGCGCTGAGGAAGGCTCAAATGGAGCCGAAATGCATTCTCTTGGGCTTTGGTTCTTTTTGCAATAAAGGATACCTCCATAGACTCCCCTGTGTGGCCTCACCTTCTTGCTGCTGCAGAGGTTTTTCGTCCACTAATTAGCGCGCACGCCAGCATCGCGCTGTAAGAGGCCCCTGCACCGGAAAGAGGCTCCTGGCTGCTGGTATCTGCCTTGGTGGAGATCGTTATGTGCCCAAGTTATTGGGATTCTGGGAGCCCACCACTGGAAGCGGTACGAAAACACAGCAGTGTTGGAGTAATTTACTTCACCTCGGGCACCGGATCATTGGTCCAGCCCCTGTCGCATAGACTGTCGTATCTGCGTGGTTGGTGCAGTAATGGATAGCAGAGGTGGTTCCTGCAAGGCATTACAGAGGTGAAAGTAACCCGTGAACATTTGTCATCATTGATGCGGTGCTGGACCAGTGCACTGCATCTCGGTAGTGGTAGTCCAGACGCACTGGGCGTCCTACCATGTGTTACCTGCGGCCAATGACATTCTGAGCTGTTGGGGGCGGAGTGCTTATTCACCTGGCAGGTCGGGACCAGGTACACTCACCGGTCATTTTGTCCTGACGCTGCCTGAACCACGTCGCGCTGAGGAAGGCTCAAATGGAGCTGAAATGCATTCGCTTGGACTTTGGTTCTTTTTGCAATAAAGGATACCTCCATAGACTCCCCTGTGTGGCATCCCCTTCTTGCTGCTGCAGAGGTTTTTCGTCCATATATGTATATTAGAGCCAAACACTGTGTCAGGGGTTGCTTTTATTCATTTCAGGTTGACTTGAGTTGGTATTTTACCAATTCAAAGCTGTAATATTGTGCCTGGAGTGATAAATGGCTTTTGTTATTTGACAGCTCGGCAAGGACTGCACTGTACTAGTCCTATGCTTAAAGACTTTGCTGTTTAAATGGTGAAAGACTTTGTCATTTTCTATCTCGGCATGGATAGCACTGTCTAATCCTATGCTTAAAAACTTTGATAGAAAACCAGACATTTGAGGTGAGCAGATCTAGAGTGTCGCTGGTGTTGAGAGTGCTCTAACAGGAGCTGCTTTCCACCTAAACTGAGACCTACCCAGAGTTCTCTCCTTCTTTTTTGCATAATTTATGCGTCACTCTATGCCTGAAAGGGTTTTGTTTTGACTTCATACTGGGTGCTCCCTTGTGTCTGGACAAAGCTATACCTCTCTGAAGAGCTCTAATTAGAGTGAAACACTGTGTCAGGGGTTGCTTTTATTCATTTCAGGTTGGCTTGAGTTGGTATTTTACCAATTCAAAGCTGTAATATTGTGCCTGGAGTGATAAATGGCTTTTGTTATTTGACAGCTCGGCAAGGACTGCACTGTACTAGTCCTATGCTTAAAGACTTTGCTGTTTAAATGGCGAAAGACTTTGTCATTTTCTATCTCGGCATGGATAGCACTGTCTAATCCTATGCTTAAAAACTTTGATAGAAAACCAGACATTTGAGGTGAGCAGATCTAGAGTGTCGCTGGTGTTGAGAGTGCTCTAACAGGAGCTGCTTTCCACCTAAACTGAGACCTACCCAGAGTTCTCTCCTTCTTTTTTGCATAATTTATGCATCACTCTATGCCTGAAAGGGTTTTGTTTTGACTTAATACTGGGTGCTCCCTTGTGTCTGGACAAAGCTATACCTCTCTGAAGAGCTCTAATTAGAGCGAAACACTGTGTCAGGGGTTGCTTTTATTCATTTCAGGTTGGCTTGAGTTGGTATTTTACCAATTCAAAGCTGTAATATTGTGCCTGGAGTGATAAATGGCTTTTGTTATTTGACAGCTCGGCAAGGACTGCACTGTACTAGTCCTATGCTTAAAGACTTTGCTGTTTAAATGGCGAAAGACTTTGTCATTTTCTATCTCGGCATGGATAGCACTGTCTAATCCTATGCTTAAAAACTTTGATAGAAAACCAGACATTTGAGGTGAGCAGATCTAGAGTGTCGCTGGTGTTGAGAGTGCTCTAACAGGAGCTGCTTTCCACCTAAACTGAGACCTACCCAGAGTTCTCTCCTTCTTTTTTGCATATATATATATATATATATATATACATTCTTTTAGAGAAACTGCCCTACATTATTTACTATTGAAAAGATTTTCTTCACCGGCACTTTATTGGTAGATATTGCAAAAAAAGAGATCATAAACGTACTTTACATATAATAAAAAATTAAAACATGGGAAATTAAATGTTTTTACTCTTTTTACTCTTCGTATTCTGTTTATAATTGTTCTGCTCTATTACTTCATTTACAAAAAATGTACTTGCATTGACTAATTATATTATGCTCCTAAAAGTATGCATAACATTCATTAATGTACTTTACATTTAATGAAAGGTAAAAATGGCAGAAACATGTTGCCATTCAGTAAGAACAGTGGGTTAGCAGTCTAGAAATGTGAACAAGGGTAGAAACAAACAAGGGATCGTAATGAGCACCTATCACTTTAAAATGGTGATCTAGACAGCCGGACTTTGTGGTCCAGTTGAAGGCATAGCACTAAAACGTGTAGAACGTCCATATATCTGCACTAATGGTGAATTGGAATAAACTTTGAAAAAGTGAAATATAATGGCCAGACCTGATTTTCCTCATGGTGCTGTAGTTGCCTTGCTGTGTGTGTTGAAGCGTTTTTCGGTGAAAAAAAAAAACCTATATATATATATATATATGCACCATAAGATATGGGCATAATGTCTTACCCTACGAGGCAATGTATTTAAATTGTCTAAAATACTTTAAATTACCCATGATGTCATGTACCAATTGTATAAATTGAATTTATGTTTTAATCTAAATGTGTACATTAACAGCACCTCTTTACTCTGCTCATGCAAATAATGGCAGCAAGTCTGTTTTCTGCAAATGAACTTTGCAAGTCTTTTTTTCATGTTAATGACAAGGAATGGTCCTACCTTTATGTTTGTAAATACTTTGTTTATAATGGTGATCACTGGTGGTGAATCCTTGGCTTGTGACAAAGAGCTTTTGCTCGAAACGCGTCAGCCTAAATAAACAACCTTCCAATTTTAGCAGCGTCGAGTGCGAGTCTCGTCTTTCCTGTGAGTTAAACTGAACGGGGAATCCTTCGCTTATACATATATATATATATATACACATAGAGGAGCACTCCAAAAGCCACATCCAATCCACACGGACCGGCAAAGCAGGAGACAACCACAGGATCTGACCAAATGGTTTCTTTAATGGTACAGGTACACAGCAATGACGCGTTTCGGGCTCGAGAGCCCTTGATCACATGCAGAGCGCTTACACCTTTTTTAGTTTTTATAATAACATTAAATGTGCACGCCCCCAAACATTCTCCTGCCCCGTCATGTGACCATGTACATTGTAGAAATACTGTTCGTACTTCTTCATGAAAGGTAAATTCAAGCTTTTTTGTAATGTGCAAATACGCAGTTTCCAAATACCTAAATGTATAAAAAAAAACTTTAAAAACCACAAATTAAGCAACATATTAGTAACTGCTATTTTTTTAGAGTCAAACATATGTAAACACAATAGATCAGCATAAATGCATGAAGACTGTCGATCTCCCTTAAAATTTTATATCTGTATGAATACAAATTTATTCGAGAAAGGAAAAATCCTCCAAAATTTGGAAAGTCCCAGATCTAATTAAAATAAGTTGTTAATATACCCATTTTGAAGCTTTGGACTGTATTAAAATGAGGATATTAGCATGATAAAGTGCATCAATTTTTCATGTCTAACTAGGTAACACCTCTGCCTAATGTGCAAAAACTGTGCAAAAATTAGTGCAATATATACTATAAAGTGCAAAGTGTATGGTAGAAAAATATATATGTACAAATATTATTAACAATAATAATCGGTCATTGCCTAAATCCATTGTTAAAAACATATAAATAACATATTTAGAAACAGTAATTCATCATACTTAAAAATGGAGCACAACCCATGTGTAGTATATAAAAATAAGAGAGCGATATTTCATCATATATACAAGCGACTGATGGAGTAATATTTCATGTCATAGGTAACAGGGAACCTGACTACCTATAAGGGATAAGAAAAAACTGAGACTCTAATAGGATACGTTACTGAAGAGAGAAGGGATATGGTGGTAAGGCCTAAACTCAATAGAGGGCGGCAACTGGAACATTATACTCACAAAAAGTTATACATGTCTTCTGTATTATTAAGACCATTGGGCCATTTGCTGTCGAATTCCAAGATCATGGTTGTTTTAAGTTGCCTCAACTGCTGCTCTCTATTGCTACCTCTGCGTGATTTAGGAATGGACCCCACCACATAATAAGTTAGGCAAGCTACGTCATTATTATGTTTCTTTTTAAAATGCCGTGCTACCGGATAGGCAGGGTCACTATGCAGGATGGCTCTAAGATGTTGCAAAATCCTGACGTGTACTTGTAATTTGTATTGCCTGATGTAGTTTAGGCCACAGGTACACGTCAGGACATACAATGCAAACTCAGTCTTACAATTAAAGCTACCAGTAATGGCAATATCAGAGGAACAAAAAGGAATTTGGTACTGAGTTTTATTGGCTCCAAATTTGCACGCCCTACATGTAGAGCATTTCCGGAACCCTAATGCAGGTTGCAGCCACATAGTTTTCTGTCTCGTATCAGGCTGCTTCCATCTAGAACTGACCCCATGCTTTTGGCTTTTCGAAAAGTGACCAGCGGCATACTAGGTAGTTTGGGACCCAGTACCACATCCGTTATCACAATGGGCCAATTCTTCTTAATGATGGGCCTGATTTTTCCTTCCTCATTGCTGGAGCCAATAATTAACCTAGGGAAATCATTAGCCTCATTTCTGAAAGCCAAATTGGTATCCATATTATCATTGCCAATAGGATTCAACGGAAAAAGACTTTCTCTTGGTCGTAAATTGGCTTTAGTTATAGCCTGATGCAGCATTGCATCAGAGTATCCACATGCCTTTAACCTTGCTTTCATCTCTTTTACACATTCCTCAAAATCACTGGTGGACCTGCATATGCTTTTGAGTCTTAAGATCTCGCCATAGGAAATGCTACTGATAGTGTGCTTAGAGTGTAAGCTAGTGGCGTGCATTGTCGTGTTACCAGCAGTTGGTTTTCTGAAAAGGGTTGTTTTTAATCAGGCATTTTTGACATACACTTTCACATCCAAAAATTCTATCTCACATTTACTAATGTGGGAAGTGAAGTTCAGGTTGAGGGAGTTATCATTTATTTCTTTCAAGAATGTTAACGCTTCCTCCTCATCCCCTTGCCAAAGAATAAAGACGTCATCAATATAACGTAAATATTTCACAACCTTTTCATTGACCCATACACGATGTTTGATGTTAAGGACCTGTTCCTCCCACCAGCCTACGTGTAAACACGCATAGCTGGGGGAGAAACAGGATCCCAACGCCCCTTAGTTGTTTCCACACATCTTTACCAAAGAGAAAAAAGTTATTGTAGAGACACCATTCAATGAGACTGATAATGACTTTGTTATGTTCATGATATTCATAAACTCGTCTACTCAGGAAATGATCTACCGCTTTCAAACCACTCGTGTCCTATACTCGTATATAATGACTCCACGTCCAAAGTTATTCACAGCCTATCGTCATTCCATTCTAGGTCCCCAATTTTTTGCAGGAAATCACTGGTGTCCCTAACAAAACTAGGCAAACTTTCAATATATTGTCCAACCTGTTCACTTGCACTTTTAATTGCCGAAATAATCGGTCTGCCCGGCGTTGGAGTAATGCACTTATGAACCTTGGGAATTAGGTAAAACACATTTGAGATGTCATCAGTGATGTCATCAGTGATGTCACTGACCATGTCATGAATGATGTAATATGTGACATCATCAGCAGTGGATTGCGGGTGCGCGAAATATAGTTAGTCCAACTAACTATATAGGAGCAATTTCAATGGTTTTTTAAATGCTAATACCTAACTATATATGACCTGAAACCTATGGTTTTTTCAGTGAATTTGCACGGTTTTTTAAATGCTAATTCCTAACTATATATGACCTGAAACCTATGGTTTTTTCAGTGAATTTCCAAGGTTTTTTAAATGCTAATACCTAACTATATATGACCTGAAACCTATGTTTTTTTCAGTGAATTTGCAAGGTTTTTTAATTGCTAAACTATGTAAGGCTTCAAACCTATAGTCAAACCTATAGTTTCATCAGTGAATATATATATTTTTATTTTCAAGTTTTCTTTTATATGATTACAGGGTCCGCGCACCGTGAGCACTCCGAAAGCACACCGTAAACGCTCTGAGCTCTTACCCCGACAAATTTTAAAAATTTTCTAAAACATAATATCTACGTTTTTAACGTTGATTTTAAAGGTAGACAATATTTGCTTTAATGTAGAAAATGTTTTTAAAAAACTTTTAACAACAGTATATTACTTTTTAAAGTAGTACCAAATCTCGCGAGGGTGCGTCGCACGTGCAGGCAACGTAAGAACTTCGTCCGCGCAACGTAAAAGCTTCGAGCTCTTACCCCCAAAAGTTTTAAAAACTTTAAATCGTTATATCTACGTATTCATTGCACAATGTACAGGTACACATTATCTGGGATAATAAAGAACATGTTAATTTAAACTTTTAAAGACCATATATAACTTTATTAAAGCAATTATAAATCTCGCGAGGGTGTGTATTACGTAAGCGCATCGTAAGATGACGTAACTGCTCCGTAAATAATACGTAAACGCACCGTAAGCTTATGTAAGCTTACGTAAACGCTCCGTAAGATTACGTTCAACCATGTGACCTGAAAACAAGACATTTTATTGGTTTATAATACTTCCTACTCCAATTGTAGACAGACCCCTCCCATGTTCATCATTCATCTTTGGCTTTCAGAGAAGCAACATCTACTTTCAACAGCTCCTGGCTTGTTTGGAAATGGCTGAACGTGAGGAATCAGAACATTCTTCTTCAGAAGAATTTGTGGAAGAGGACCCCATCCATCTAAAAAACAGTCCATAGTCTGGAAGTTTTTTTCATTTCCAGAAGGTTTGAAGAAAGTCAATGCACTGCATGTCACATGCAAAATCTGTGACACAGTATTGTCAAGAGGCAATCCAAATAAGAAATACTCATTTGGAACCTATAGCATGGAACGCCATGTTAAGAATATGCACCCCAACAATTGGTCTAGAGCTGTGGTGCGTAGATCTGAAGAGCAGGGCTCTGCTCCTAGTACTTCAACAGCACCACCAATGCCAGCTTCCACTATTGCCAATATCCAGCCGGAATTGAAAAATCTAATGATGCAGTGCATACAGTGCAATAAATTAGTTGCCTTTGGACAACAGTACGTAGAAGTTATTTTGCAGAAAAACAGGAGCCACAAGTGCACCAAATACGTTTTTTCTTTATTTTTCATGGTTTGTTCATGGTGAACAATTGTTTTGGTTATAAAGTCCATTTTTTTACACCGTTTTTCTAGCAACCAAAAAAAATACCAAAAAACCCAGTTCTTTTTAGAACTACCTCTACTGGTCAAAAAAAGAACTATATTTCTATGTTTGTATGTAAAAGTTTGTTATAGTAAATGTAAAAGTGCAAAACTATAAGGATGTGGTACAGCATAAATCTATAGGGTGTTTACCTATAGTATACGGTAGTACTTCCAAAGCACTGAAATTTAACATATGTATATAAATATGTTACAACTCAATGAGCCACATGTATGTAATCTCCATTTACCTACTCTTAAATACCAAATCATACCTGTTCAACATTTAAGAGCAGGTAAATGGGATGTAGTTAATTTCTCTTTTGAAATTACCAAATCTATACAATTCAGTCATTTTACCGAATCGGTATTTACCGATTCGGTAATTGCCATTGATTCCTATGGGCCTTGAGGCCAATAGGAATCAATGGCAATTACCGAACCAGTAAATACCGATTTGGTAGAATAACTTAATTGTCAAGGGGGACAGGTTATTACTTTGACACCCTGTTGCACCCCTGATTCTAACTTGTGTGCCATGTCACACACATACATGCTCTTACGGCTTGTATGTGTGCCACATGGCACAAATGTACATGCACAGATGTGCATGTACACAGGAATTCGTTATTAACCACTGAATAGTATTTGGTGGTAACTAACGAATACTTAAGGGCCTGTGGCACTGTTTTCAGTGCCGCCTTCATCTAGATTTACCAAGGAAGTGCACTGGGGAAAGTGGAGTGCCAATAAATGAAGGCTTACTAACAGGTAAGAAATGGATAACAGAGTAAAGGAAGGAAAATAAGATCAAACACAAAAAAATAAAGAAAGAGGGAAACTGACTGAGGTAAAGAGGAGGAGTGGTAGAAAGAGAAAACATACAAGATTAAGTGTCAGGGAGAGATATGTAGAGAGAGAGAGAGCAAGGGACTGAGAAAGAGTGAGGCAGTTATTCTGTCACAATAACAGAGTGATAACAAACTTATTTTTCTTTCTCATACTTACCTTATAAATAATAAAAACGTAAACACTATTGCGAAAAAAGTTTTTTATTTGTTATACTTACCTTCTAAGATATAAAAAAGTTAAGGAAATTATTTAAAAAAAATATAATATCTGTAAAACACAAGAAAAAAATAAATTGTAATGCATACAATGTATATGTCACAATACAAGAAAGAAGGAAGAAGATTAAAAGGTGGGAAAGTTAGATGGCACACGCAGAGGGACAGATGCAACAGAGAGAGGGTAAAATGGTGCAGGCAGAGAGTGAGATAGAACAAGTAGAAGGTGAGATGGTGCAAGCAGAGAGTAAGATGACACATGCACAAGTATATATTGTGCAGACAAAGGGTAAGATGGCACACACAGAGAGAAACATGGAACAGCCACAGGAAGACATAGCACAGTCAAAAGAGAGATGGCAAATGAGCGTGAGACAAGGGGACTGATGACACAGAGGGAGTGAAGTAAACAGTGAGAGTAGGGGACTGAGTGAGGGAGCAAAGAAAGACAAGTGATGGAGTGTGGGTGAGTTAAAGAGAGTGAGTGTAAGGGAAGGGCAGTGAGACAGTGAAGGGACAGAGGAAGTAAGTCTAACAGAGAGACAGTGAAGAAAGAGAAGTGAGGATGTCAGAGTTCAAAGGGAGTGACAGAAGGAGTAAGTGAAGTGGAGTAAGGTGAGTGAGGAAAGGTTAATGAGTAAGGGAGCAAAATAAGGAAAGAGAGGTGAAGGGGAGTAAATCAGATGAACTGAGAAAAGGTAAGTGAGGGAAACAAGAAAGGAGAAGGGGAATGAAGGATAGGAATAAAGGGTACTGAGGGAAGCAGCCTAACGAAACAAGGGAGAGGTGAGTGAGAGAAGGACAGTGAAGTTGAAGAAAGACAAATGATAGAGGGTGGATGAAGTCGAGTGAGTGTGAGACAATGGGAGTGAGTGATTGACTACACACGGAGAGTGAATGAAGGAGTGATAGAAGGATACTCAGTGAGGGATCAAAAAAAGGAAAATGTGATAGTGTAGGTGAGGGAAAAGGAGTGACAGAATGAGGTGATGAAGAGAGTCACGCTAAGAGACAGGGAGCGATGGAAGGATAGACAAAAAGAGAAATAAAACAGTTTTTTGGGTCAGTTGTACTTACCTTATAAATGAAATATCTGTGGAAACGAAAAAACAAATCATATAAGACATTATTCACAATACAAGAGACAAAACAGGAGAAAAAGGAAAGAGGAGTTAGGGAAGGAAAATGAGGGAGAGGGAAGGGGGAATTAGTGCAGGTGCGTTAACAACAGTGAGTCTAAGAGAGAAGGAGTGATGGAAGAGTACAGAGAAAGTAAGAGGACACAGGGAGTTTTATGAAGGTGTGTTTGAAGTGCAGTTATGTGAGTGACAGAAGAGGAATTAGTGAGTGAGCAAAGGAAGGAAAGAGAGGTGAAGGGGAGTGAAACAGAGGGACTGACTTAACATGAGTGGGTGAGAAGACTAAGAAGAAGGGAAGTGAAGTATAGGGAATGAGGATAAGTAAGGCAAGCAAAATAAAGGGACAGGTGTGGCGTAGAGTATAAGAATGACAGTAAGTTTGATGAAAAAGAGGTGATAGAGGATGAATAAAGGTAAGTGAGCATGAGACAAGAAAAGTAAAAGAGTGAGGAAATAGAGGGAGAGAAGGAAAGAGTGAGAGAAGGGGACTGAGTGAAAGAGCAAAAAAAGTCAGTGACAAAATGTGGATGAGTTAAAGGGAGTGAACATAAGAGAAAGGGAGTGAGAAACTGAAGGAATGAAAGCAGTGACATTAAGAGAGAGGCAGTAAGGGAAGGATAGAGAGAAACAGAAATAAAAAAGTAATGACAATGTATTTTTTATTAGTCGTACTTACCTTATAAATGTAATATCTGTAGAAAAGAGTAAAGAAATCAGTTATAATATATATTTCACAATACAAAATGCAAATTAACTTGTACAACATGTTATATGGTTTATTTTTGCTGTTCTCAGAATATATTGATTTTCACTAAAAACAGTGAGTTCAATACTACTCATCATATCACAGCGGGCAAAAAAAACACAATCGAAATCATTGTGTTTAAAAAACCCATAAAACTTAGAAAAAACATATCTTAAATGTTTTCTTCCAAACAGCAATTTCTAAGATACAGTATCTCATTATTATACTCTCAAACTAAAGTGATATAGAAACATATATTAACCACATTTACCCGAAACACGTAATCTTCATTTACATACCTTTCCACATGACCAAATGGTATACAGAAAGTCCTCGTTTTGGAAATTACTTATTAGTAGTTTTAAACTTCCATTTACCCGACTTTCGGAATGAAAAGTCCAACATCTATTTCATCATCTAACAAAAATTATATTCACACCTCTGACTTACTCTTGATAAACATTTCATATAATACTGATATCACTCCCTATGTGATACACTTATACTACCACTGTGACAACTACCAGTTTACTAATTATCTAGATCACTTTTACTCACAAACTAATTTTGAGCAACACACTTACTTTTATTAACTGCTCCAATCTTCATTGTCCAATTACTTTCACTAAAATGTGGGTTCTAAAAACACTAGATAAGAATTTGTTAAGTCAAAAGGCAAACGTTGTTTGAAAATCAATTGAGTATCAGTACAAAATTATGTAAAAACATATATTATCAACATTTACCCGAGAAACTCATTTTTCATTGATGTACTTTCCCACATGGCCAAATAGTACGTAAAAATTCCTTGTTTTGGAAAATACTTAATAATACTCTTGACCTTCCATTTCCTGACCTTCGGCATGAAAAGCTCCAAAGTCTTTCGTAACACCTAACAATATTTATATCTCCACCCAAGGATGTGTATCATGTCCATAAAACCTTAAACAACCAGTAAAGTATCAGAATCTGAACATCATGTAGTATCCTGATGACTAACTTTTATTAATTGCTCCAATCTTTCTAGGCCAATTACTTTTCCTAAAATTTAGGTTGTAAAAACACTAGGTAAGAATTTTTTAAGTCAAAAGGCAAACGTTTTTTGAAAGTCAAAACAGTATCATTACAATAAGTCCAACCATTTTGACATTTTAAATAAGCTGTATAATGTCCAGATGATGTTG
The DNA here is from genome assembly GCF_964261635.1 of Lissotriton helveticus. Taxonomy (NCBI): domain Eukaryota; kingdom Metazoa; phylum Chordata; class Amphibia; order Caudata; family Salamandridae; genus Lissotriton; species Lissotriton helveticus. The sequence continues at coordinate 870,705,350 of NC_136061.1, read as the reverse complement.
AAGGACCATCATGGAAAATAATTGCTACTGTTACAAAGGTTCTTCCTGAAATTGATAACTGAGAAGCAACAAAATTATTAATTAAAGTTGTTAATTTAGTTCCATCAGGTCTACATCGTTCAAACATTAAAATTACGTGCTGTCCATAACTTTGTATAAATAATGTTGATAGCATTGCACAGTTACATTGGGTACAAACCATGTTTTGATCAGCTGCTCTAACTAGATTATTAAAAGACACTGATTTGCAGTCTGGTAAAGTCAAATATATAAATCTTTCGGTATCTACTGTTGTACTACTTGAAAAGGAAAATTATCGCAGACATGTTGCCATTTATAAGAAAGGCCAAAAATATTTTCAACATCTACACCTTCCTCTAGTAATACAACAAGCATGTACATTAGAAATTCCTGACAATCTTGCTGAATATCCTGAGAAAATTGAGTTATACCAGAACATATGTCTAAATCATTTCGAATATCAGAAACACTTTCTATATTAGTTCTATCACTGCTACATTTCTCAAACACAGAATTCAACAAACAACAAAAACTTTGATCCCGATTTTCAACAATCTGTTCTTGCAAACTTTGGGGAAAAAAAAACAACATTAACCACTACATTAGCATAGCAGTTGACACCAGAACTGTTCTCAAACTGAAATCCAACAATATCTTCAACAGAATCCTCTTTGTTTCTGCTTACAATTACTGGTTCATCTAGTTTTCTTTTTTTTGCTACAGCCTTGTTACAATTTTTCTCATTTCTTCTTTTTCGGCCTACTACACGCTTTTCAAATAGAGGATATTGAGGTAAATTTGGAGCATATTCTGTTCTTAACCTATTATATTCCTTTACACAATTTAGATCTGCACTAATCTTTGTCTCATCAAAATCAATCAAGTACAATCCAGATAAAGTTCTGACTCGAGATAAAGCAACATATGCCATACCCTCCTTGAAGACAGAACTTCCAATATTCACCAAAGCACTATCTACACTTAAACCTTGAGATTTATGAATAGTCACCGCATATGCCAAAGAAACAGGAAACTGTTTTCTGCGGACATATAAATCTTTCACAAGCAAAAATCGGGCAGAACAACGACTGATTTGTTGTACTTCTTCAATACCATCAAATTTAATTTTCATAAATTCAATTCCATCTCTATTTCGGTAGTTCACAAAATCAACAACATGTCCTATTGCTCCATTTACTAAACCTCTTTCCACATTTAATTTCCGTCGTAAAATTATACGACAATTTAAACATACATATAGAGTCTTTTCAAAACCAGCAGTTTTAGAAATTGTCTTCTCTAAAGAATCCAACTTTGATTTCAACTTTTCTGATAAAACAATAGTAACTCCTTCGTGCTCTATTTTATCAATAGCTTCCAGTTTCACAATCTCTTGATGTTCTAGCTCTAACATTTTGTTGTTGAAGACTGAACATTCTCGAAGAGTTGGCATCAAGCATATTACAGTTTTGTTTTCAGCAACTTTCTGATACATAATCTCTGGGAGAATATTTTCCTTTTGAAACAAATTTGAAATTAATCGTCACTGTAAAGCTTCTTTGCCATGTTCAGTTACTTTTCCAATTCTTACATCTTGTAGAATATTTTTATAATCTTCATCCTTTGCCTGTCGCATGTTTTGAAGCAGTTCTGCATATTTAAAATATAACCATATATTCACATTTCCAATGTTTCCTAGGCACTTTCTTGTATCTTCATGCGTAAGCATCTTAAACACTGTTTGTCCTTTCACTGGAGTTAGCTGCAGTAGATCTCCAAAGACAATGATGTGTTTGCCTCCAAATAACACATCATACTCTGTTTTAAGAATTTGTTGCATTCTTAAATGCACAAAAGCAAGCATCACATTTGAAACCATGCTTACCTCATCAATGATAAGAAGTTTAATTTTCTTCAGGACTCTACCAACTTCACAACAAGCTTCTCCAGATAGCTTGTGGTATTGTAATTTATTATCATGCCCTACTGCAGCATCAATTAACAATGTAAAGTAATCCCTTTAATGTTAGGTGCTGCCAACCCAGTTGGAGCAGTAACAACACAAGACAGTGATGACTCTGTTCTTTTCTGCAGATAACTTGCAATTGATTTAATCAGAAAACTTTTCCCAGGTCCGGCTTCTCCACTCACAAACAGTCGGACAGGTTCAAATGGGTATGCAGCGTTTAGAACGCAATCATTACCACGGAATACCTTTACAACGCGGGCATAACAACGAAAGTTGTTACCACGCATTGCACTGGGGGGCGCTCAAGGATAGTAAATGATTTAATTTACTATCCCAACATCTTCCCTACTATCCACGGGGACTGGTGTTGGAATAGTAAATTAAATTAATCAATTTTGCGCCCGCCAGCGCAATGCGTGGTAACAACTTTCGTTGTTACGAACGCGTTGTAAAGGTACGCGTTGTCAATGTATGCGTTCTAACGTCATACATCCGTTCAAATGACATACATCATGATGTAAACCATGCTCAATCTGTTCTGTGACTTCATCATATATCTTTTTTCTGCTACACGTTTAGTTGATTTTCCAAATCTTCTAAATTAACTACATCCTCCTGAGCTTGTTCCATGGCTCTTTCCACCTCTTCCATGGCAGTGGCAGCTTCATTTTGGATAATTGGTCCTCCTAGTGGATGCTGACTCAACGAAGCAGAACTCTGACTGTCTAGAGAACTGTCTCTAGCAATCTCTGCTGCAATGATAGCTTCTTGCTGTATTTCATCGTTCAACATTTGCAGATAATTTGAAAAAACAGGACATTTTATGGTATCCTTAGGCATTGAAACAATCTTCAAAACTGAGAAAGTCTCCAAGTAGTTCCTCTTCTGAACGCCATGGCTTAAAGAGTTGCAAAAGAGCTAAATAGTAAAATTCCCTTTTATCAGGAGATTCGCAACCCAATTTACGATGATTAATCAAATGTCCTTTTCATTGTTTCACCAGACATCCTTCACATCCAATTAAAGCATTTACTCCTTTATTGATATCTTCTGTCATATTCCTCTTAAAAGTATAGCTTTGCAGTACTTCATAGAGACAAACGTTCTCAAGATGACTACTTCTATTTGGATAATATGTATCCAACATGTTTGTCTTCAAAATATCTGTACTATTTGGTTGAAACTTCACCAAATATTCAATTTCTTGTGCAGACTTCAAAACTTGGTTTCATGTTGCAGCAAGACCTAGACTTACCCAAATGATGGATCTCGATTTGGCGTACAGACTTGCTGATGATAACCGATCTGAACATTCATATGCTCCAATTTCTCAATGCAACAACATCTTCAGACAGTAACTGTATAATTTCTTACTTAGGCTCTTTTCATGCGAAATATCCTCCCACATTTCCTTCAGTTCCGTCTTTTCTGATTTTGTGATGTAAGACGTTACATATCGAGCCACAGCAATAGAGTTGTCAGCAACATATTGAATATCCATGTTAGCATTCCACATGGACAAAATGACTGGGTTGTAGTCATTTATGCATTTGTACGCTTCATTTCTTTTCAAGTTGTATGTATTTTTCGGTCATTTTCTTGTCACAGTATGTCGCAGTGAAGACATAACATTTTTTACTCTTCCTTTACATATTACTAGTCGTGGAAATCCAAAACGACATTTTGTGTGTAACTTCTCCTTGGATTTAAACTTTCGCCGACAGTACTTTCCACAGCGATGGGTTTGAAAGCGTAAGACTTGATGTCATAAATTGTCTTCTTCTGTACTTTTCGGAACAACACATGTGGACTATTGTTCAATGAAACTCATCACTGTGTCATCCGAATCTGTTCCAAATTTGGGAGCATCTTTGATCCATAGCAGCATATGTATGTGAGGAGCACCTCTTGCTTGATACTCCTTTCTCCCAAAAAAAATCTAGAACCTCTCCAAGTGGAGGATTTTTTTGGTGGTGATGAAAGACATCATAGCTTCAAATTGATGAATAAAATACCTACAAACATTAACTGGATCCAAAGAGCACAGTTCTCCAGGTGTCTTGAATTCTATATTTTCTATGTTTCCATTTGCCTCTCGAAGAAATTCAAGTAAGTCTTCCCTGACATACTGAGCACAGCTAAGAGTGAGGAACCATGTAGGAGTTCCTAAGTTTCTTAGCATACATTTCAATTCCCCATGACGACGGTACCAATACTCATTCGTACCACGCTGACATGCCATGAGATTGAGTAGGTGAGATTCCAAAATACTGTCTTCCACTTGGACTTAATCCATAAAGTCCCTTGCCGAAATATTTTGAAGATATACTCCAGATTTCAGTATATGGTTCACAGCATAAGATAGTCCAGAGAAGTCACTCTCAAATAGAAGATGAAACAAATATGGAATGCATCGACGAAATCTTGGATCTTCTGCATATAATCTTAAAGTCCGGTATTCCGACGCAGGAATTCGAACAGGTCGGTCACCATATCTTCCACCTTGACCTGTTGGAAACAATTGAGGAAAACAACGAGCTTCCAATACACTTATGGGACTTCATTTGGCTTCTTTCATTTGGAACAACTCAATAGCATTCCCCATTACTTCTTTGGAATGCAAAGGATGAACACTATAATGCTCATAAATCTGTTCACTTCTAGACACATCTACTTTTTCAATCTGTCCAGCTGATGAATCACTGTCCTCTTCTACAGCTGTTTCCTCTTCTCCTAAATATACATTTTTGTAGTACTGATTGTTTTTTACTAAATACAACGTTGCCTTTTTGACTTTTCTAACATCCACTAATTCTTGCCAGATTTTCTTACTCTTTGTAGGAATGCCATTAACTGGAATAACTAGAGGTTCCTCTTCCACTTTTTCTACGCCAATGGTGTCAATATTTTTCTTTAAATCTAAAGGCAAATAAACAACTCTTCCCTTTAATCCTCTCTGTAAATCTGAAGGAGGCAATTTCCCTGTCCTAGGCTCCAAGCGAACAATAGCCTGAGAAGGATGCAGACGGAATCTTTACCAACTCAAGGTTAATATGTACAGCTCTAGCACACATTCTGTTTTCATTTAATTTATTATAACAATATTTACAAATACGCAGATCAGAACCCAAATCAAAACAATTCTCAACCAACAAATAAGTTGAAAAATCCTTCCATTCATTAATATTTTCCATTTCACTTTTAACATATAAATCAACTAACCGAGTCTGATTCTTATGAGTTCGTCGACAACACACACAAGAAAAATTTGGCCTTTCACTTGAAATGACCTTAAACTTTGTAATTTCATGATCAAAATTTTGAGTACTTACAATCTGTACATTCTCTTCCACATTACTTTCTATTACTGTATCATTAACGACAGTATCCTCTTTGTCACCAAAGTAATAACAACTCTATTTCTTCACAAATCTTCTTCACATCTAATTCAGATCCATGCAAAAGAGCACTGTTTAACAGTTTTAGCCTAAGTGCTGGACTTTTTGCAAAATACAACCTTCTCACTATTTTTCTCACTTTAGTTTGATGCACTCCTAACATCCTAAAATGGTGAAAAGTACTCTGACATACTTTTCTAGAAAGACAAGCCAATGAATGACCATGCAAACCTGTTTTTCCCTCACTCTGCCAGGATCTAAGTCTTGTAACATCTTAAACTTTTGTTTTAGACTTTTCTTACTATATGTACGTAAGAAATTACAAAACAAATTAATAGAATCCTGTCGCACACTACAAATACTACTACAATTCCAAGTATACATCGGACCCTTAGCACATCTCCTTAAAACTTCATCAGCTAACACCTCATCTGCATTTCTAGGCACAATGTTTTCTTTTTCAACTGGACAACCGTCCTTCACCTCATATGCTCGACCACTGGTGTCAACTGCATGCACCAAATCATTATCCTGAAAGTAACTCTCTTCATTAAAAAATGGCTCACTACTTGAACTATGCTTCCATTATCCCGAAAAAACATCACAAAAATTAGTTTGCTTGATTACTCTTTTCCACTTACATTTTGATTTCAAATCATTGATTGCCTTATCTAGTGTACAAACTTTATTGATTACTAAAATATACAGCTTTCTCTTCACTTCAAAAGCCTGATCAACAAACTTTTCTATTCTTTTCTATTTCTTGTAAAAAGTTGTTTTCCTATTATATTTCTTAAGATTTTTTAATAAATTCAAAACTACTCTGTTACGAAACATTCGTCTACGAATGTCAATAAACTGATTTCTCCTACGATTACCAGACACACTATGATCTCCTTGTACCATTATACCATTTTTTGGTGACCTCTGCTTTTTCTTTCTAGTTACAACTTGTTTTTTTTTCCGTAGAAACACTTTCTTGACTTTTTCTGCATTTTAACAATTTCCTTCCTTAGCAATTCCTTGGTTTGCTTACCAGGAGCATTTTTTCTTTTCTCTGAAGATTGTCCTTTGCATGAATCTTCTAATTGAGTCCTCTTGGTTGATAAAACTTTCTTATAAAGTCTCTTTTGGCGGTCTTTCGTAGGCATAATCTATTACGACTCTGTAGATATTTACAATCTGTTGAAAAGAAAAATGTGACATATTATAGACCACTACTAACATAACACGTAGCAAATACATTAACTAAACATTATAAACACTAGTTCACATCTCTCTTTGTGTGTCTCATATCACTCTTTGCCTGCACTATCTCCCTCTTTGCATGCCTCATCTCACTCTCTCTTTCCACCATCTCTCTGTTTGTATATGTGTGTCATCTCAATCTCTGCCTACACCATCTGTCTGTTTGTGTGTATGTGTCATCTCACTCTCTGTGCCTAAAACGATTTACCATGCTAAATGTTTTTTGCTGAAATTACTGGCTTTAAGATTTTTGACAAGCGTCACACTGAGTGTGTATGTGAATTAAGGAATTATATTTTCTTCTTTTTCCTTAATGTTAGCTGTGTGTGCTTACAGTTTGTATCTTTTACCTTATACGGTATACTTCTTTTTAAAGTGTTTCTCATGCTTGAATTCAATGCTGGTACAGAGATAGTGCTAATGGTTTTATTGGGCTTATAAATATGCTCCTTTTTTACAAGCGCTTTGCGCTACCTTTAACATGGATGCAAGCAGTAAATGTATACAGAGGGATAGGAATAGCAGATAGAAAACAATATGAAATGCTGTGAGAGATGCATAAAGGATTTTACTAATGGCATCAATTGAGATAGAATATACAAAAAGAGGGTCATATTTAGAAGCCCCTTGCGCAATGTTTAACATGGATGCAAGCAGAAAATGCATACAGAGTAATAAAATTGGCATTACACTATCTCTATACCAGCATTAATGTTAAACATTGCGCAAGGGGCTTGTAGAGATGCCTCTCTTTTTTGTATATTCTATCTCAATTTATGCCATGAGTAAAATCCTTTACGCATCTCTCACAGCATTTCACATTCTTGTCTGTGTGCCAAATGTATTACTCTGCATGCATTTTCTGCTTGTACCCATGTCAAACATTGCGCAAGGGGCTTGTAAATATGCCTCTCTTTTTTGTATATTCTGTCTCAATTTATGCCATTAGTAAAATCCTTTACGGATCTCTCAAAGCATTTAAAAAAAATAAAATCGAAAAATCGCGAGGGTACGCGCACCGGAAAACACGTTTTGGGAACCCCCTTTTTTCTCGGCCACTGCTTGACGAATCCCCCCAAAACTTTCAGGGAAGGAACGGAGCGCAGCGAAGCAAATATAAGGAAATTACAGGCAGATCCCTCAATCGGCGCCAAAGTTTCTTTGCTGCCGTTATTGTCTTTGCCAGTGTTTCTTTGCTGCTGTTATTGTCTTTGCCAGTGTTTCTTTGCTGCCGTTATTGTCTTTGCCAGTGCTTGTTCGCTGCTGGTATTATCTTTGCCAGAGCTGTGTGGGCTGTGTGGGCTGTGAGAGCTGTGTGAGCTGTGAGAGCTGTGTGGGCTGTGAGAACTGTGTGGGCTGTGAGAGCTGTGTGGGCTGTGAGAGCTGTGTGGGCTGTGAGAGCTGTGTGGGATGTGAGCTGTGTGGGCTGTGAGGGCTGTTTGAGCTGTGAGAGCTGTGTGGGCTGTGAGAGCGGTGTGGGCTGTGTGGGCTGTGAGAGCTGTGAGAGCTGTGTGGGCTGTGAGAGCTGTGCAGGCTGTGAGAGCTGTGTGGGCTGTGAGAGTGTGGGCTGTGTGGGCTGTGAGAGCTGTGAGAGCTGTGTGGGCTGTGAGAGCTTTGTGGGCTGTGAGAGCTGTATGGGCTGTGAGAGCTGTGAGAGCTGTATGGGCTGTGAGAGCTGTGAGAGCTGTGTGGGATGTGAGCTGTGTGGGCAGTGAGGACTGTGTGAGCTGTGAGAGCTGTATGGGCTGCGAGAGCTGTGTGGGCTGTGGGAGTGTGGGCTGTGTGGGCTGTGAGAGCTGTGAGAACTGTGTAAGCTGTGAGAGTGTGGGCTGTGAGGCCTGTGAGAGCTTTGTGGGCTGTGAGCTGCGTGGGCTGTGAGAGCTGTGTGGGCTATGAGAGCTGTATGGGCTGTGAGAGGTGTGTGGGATGTGAGCTGTGTAGGCTGTGAGGGCTGTGAGGGCTGTGTGGGCTGTGAGAGCTGTGTGGGCTGTGCAAGCTGTGTGGGCTGTGCGAGCTGTATTGTAATTGTAAGGGGAATTTATAAAGCGCGCTGACACCATGGGTTTCCTGGCGCTGGCAGACTGCTGAGGGACTGGAAGGGTTTAGCCAGAATGAGGGAAGAGCCAAGTTTTTAGGGATTTACGGAAGAGGGTGAGGGAATTGGAGGTTTTGAGAGAGAGGGGGAAGGAATTCCAAAGTTTGTGGGCCAGGAATGCAAATCTCCGGCCTCCGGATCTGCAGAGTTTGACAGGGGGAGTGAGTAAGAGGTGCAGATGAGAGGATCTCAGGTTCCGTGAGGGGCTGTAGGTCCTGATGAGAGATTTCAAAAAGACAGGACAGGAACCAGATAAAGATTTAAAGGTAAGGCAGCCGATCTTAAAGGCTGCCCTCGAAATGACGGGGAGCCAGTGCAGTTTTAGAAGGAGGGGTTTGGCGGATTGCCATTTCGGAATCCCAAAGGCCAATCTCGCCGCTTGATTCTGAACGAATTGGAGTCTGCAGAGAGATGTTTTGGGCAGACCATGATAGATAGCATTCGAAAAATCTAAGCGGGAGAGGACAAGGGCCATGATTACTTGCAGGAGAGCTTCAGGAGTGAGGAGATAAGCCACCTTCCTGATCCTGCGCAGCTGGAACATGCAGGAGGAGACAACTGTCCCAACCTGGGGCCCGAGGGAGAGACCGGAGTCAATAGTGACCCCTAGGCTTTTTACCGAGGCCACAGGGGTGGGGGGGCCAAGTTCTGCCGGCCAAAAATGCGGACCCCAGTGGGTAGAGCTCTTACCAGGGAGGAGAAGCTCCGTCTTTCCGGGATTCAGCTTAAGCTGGTTTTGGCACATCCACGATAGGATGTGGGACATAACTGCCTGAAAGTTGGGAATAGCAGAGGGGGATCCAAGAGGAAAGACGAGTTGCAGGTCGTCCGCGTAATTGAAGACGGTGACGTCCCACTGCCTCAAGGAAAAGAGAAGGGGTCGAAGATAAAGATTGAAAAGAAGGGGGGACAGAGAGGAGCCCTGAGGGACCCCGCAGGGCAAGTGCTCCCGAGGAGCTCTAAAAGTGCCCAGGCTGAGGGTCTGAGACCTCCCGGTCAGGAAGGATTTGACCCATGCCAACGCCAGGCCCTGGATGCCAGCTTGCTCGACACGGTGGAGAAGGATGTTGTGGTCCACCCTGTCGAAAGCAGCCGACAGATCTAATAAAACCAGGGCCTGGGGGGTACCCTTGTCAGCACCGTCTCTCAGGGCATCCAGCACAGCCAAGATGACGGTCTCCGTAGAGTGGCCGGGTCTGAAGCCGGCCTGGTTGGTCTCAAGAAAGTTGGAGTTCTCAATGAACTGTGAGAGGCAGGTGGTGACATGGGCTTCCAAAATTTTGGAGAAAAAAGGCAAGAGAGAAATGGGACGGTAATTCGCCGGGACGGCGGGATCAGCCCCAGGCTTCTTCAGTAGAGGCACCAACACGGCCTCCTTGAAGGAGCGGGGTACCGCACCGGACGACAGAGAAGAATTCAGCAGGGGAAGGATACAGTCGGGTAAAGAGTGGCAGATATTTCGTAATATGGTGGGGGGGCAACAGTCATCTGGGGATCCAGATTTAACGCGGGTGGCCAGTGTGGCCAAAGCAGTAGGGTCTAAGGGAAGGAAAAGTGTAAAGGAAAGAGCATTATGAGGGGGAGAAGCGGAGCCAGTGCCAGGAGGGATAGTCGGAATGGTATCTTTGATCAGGGCAATTTTTTGAACAAAGAAAGTGCTCAGCGCGTTGCATGATTCTTGTGTAGGGGCCTGGGTCGGAAGTGTCCTGGAGTCGGAAGTAAATTCGTTGAGGATTTTAAAAATCTCCTTAGGCTTGCAGGGGGCAGATAGAATTTTATCTGAGGCATAAGCTTTTTTGGCGGCGGAAATAGCTGTTTTATACTCGTTCCGCGCGCCCACATATGCGCTTCTGCTAGGTGAGCAATAGTCTCTCCTCCACCTGCGCTCGAGTCAGCGGAGTTCTGACTGCAGAGTCTTAAGGTGAGGGGTAAACCATTTATGGGAGTGACAGTGTCGGGATCGGGGAAACTTAGTTAAAGGTGCGAAAGTATCGCTGGCTATAGTGAGCCAGTCAGAAACTTGTCCCTGGAGCTCGTCAGTGCTTGAGTCTATGGGGAACAAGGGACGGGTGAGAGAAAGATGAGATAGAAGTTTGGAGGAGTCGGCGGCTCTCCACTTGCGTGCGGTGCCGCCCTCCTGCAGTGGGGTCCTGATCTGGCCGGCGGCCGAAAAGGTGGTATCAATTAAGAAATGATCGGACCACACACATGGAGTTATGAGTGGGCAGGAGGACTTGACCCCGTGAACCCAGATGTGGTCAAGGATATGGCCGCCGCTATGGGTGGCAGACCTGACTAGTTGTATAAAGTCCAAGCTCGAGAGGGCCTCGAACAGTTCGGTGGCATGGGGGCCGGCATCCTCGTGCTGAAACCAGTAATTGAAGTCCCCAACAATGATAGTACGGGGGGAAGAGGTGGCAAGGTTAGTTAACTGTTCAGTGAAGGAGGAAGGGAAGGAAGGAATGGGGTGAGGGGGACGGTAAAGTACCATAAGGGTAACTGCGCCTACCTCGGTCCCAAGACGGAGGACCAGGTTGTCCACATCGGGGAGGGTCATATTGGCAGAGGCGATGATCTTAAGATTCTTCCGTATTATCGCTGCCACCCCTCCACCGGAGCGGCCTCCAGGGCGGTTGGTGTTCAACAGAAAGTAGTCTGGAGGTAGTGCAGTGAGGATGTCGGGGAGGGAGTCGTCAGTGAGCCAGGTCTCAGATAGTAAGAGGACGTCTGGCCTCTCTGTCATGAGAAGATGGAAAATATCAGCTTGATGCCTGACCTGTGTGGGCTGTGAGGACTGTGTGAGCTGTGAGGGCTGTGTGGGAGGTGACAGCTGTGTGGGCTGTGAGAGCTGTGTGGGCTGTGAGAGCTGTGTGGGCTGTGAGAGTGTGGGCAGTGTGGGCTGTGAGAGCTGAGTGGGCTGTGAGAGCTGTGTGGGCTGTGTGAGCTGTGAGAGCTGTGTGGGCTGCGAGAGCTGTGTGGACTGTAAGCTGGGGGGCTGTGAGCTGTGTGGGCTGTGAGAGCTGTGGGAGCTCTGTGGGCTGTGAGTGCTGTGTGGGCTGTGAGAGCTGTGTGGGGTGTGTGGGCTGTGAGAGCTGTGTGGGCTGTGAGAGCTGTGTGGTCTGCGAGGGATGTGAGGCCTGTGAGAGCTGTGTGGGCTGTGAGAGCTGTGTGGGCTGTGAGAGCTGTGTGGGCTGTGAGAGCTGTATGGGCTGTGAGAGCTATGAGAGCTGTGTGGGATGTGAGCTGTGTGGGCTGTGTGGGCTGTGAGAGCTGTGAGAGCTGTGTGGGTTTTGAGAACTGTGTGGGCTGTGTGGGTTGTGAGAGCTGTGAGAGCTGTGTGGGCCGTGAGAGCTGTGCGGGCTGTGAGAGCTGTGTGGGCTGTGTGGGCTGTGTGGGCTGTGAGAGCTGTGTGAGCTCTGTGGGCTGTGAGAGATGTGTGGGCTGTGAGAGCTGTGTGGGCTGTGAGAGTGGTGTGGGCAGTGAGGGCTGTGAGGGCTGTGAGGACTGTGAGAGCTGTGTGGGCTGGGATAGCTGTGTGTGCTGTGAGAGATGTGTGGGCTGTGAGAGCTGTGTGGGCTGTGTGGGCTGTGTGGGCTGTGAGAGCTGTGTGAGCTCTGTGGGCTGTGAGAGATGTGTGGGCTGTGAGAGCTGTGTGGGCTGTGAGAGTGGTGTGGGCTGTGAGGGCTGTGAGGACTGTGAGAGCTGTGTGGGCTGGGATAGCTGTGTGTGCTGTGAGAGCTGTGTGGGCTGTGAGGGCTGTGAGAGCTGTATGGGCTGTGAGAGCTGTGAGAGCTCTGTGGGATGTGAGCTGTGTGGGCTGTGAGGGCTGTGTGAGCTGTGAGGGCTGTGTGGGCTGTGAGAGCTGTGTGGGCTGTGAGAGCTGTGTGGACTGTGAGGGCTGTGTGGGCTGTGAGAGCTGTGTGGCTGTGAGAGCTGTGTGGGCTGTGAGAGCTGTGTGGGTTGTGAGGGATGTGTGAGCTGTGAGAGTGGTGTGGGCTGTGAGAGCTGTGTGGGCTGTGTGGGCAGTGAGAGCTGTGTGAGCTGTGAGAGCTGTGTGGGCTGTGAGAGCTGTGTGGGATGTGAGCTGTGTGGGCTGTGAGGGCTGTGTGAGCTGTGAGAGCTGTGTGGGCTGTGAGAGCTGTGTGGGCTGTGTGGGCTGTAAGAGCTGTGAGAGCTGTGTGGGCTCTGAGAGCTGTGCGGGCTGTGAGAGCTGTGTGGGCTGTGAGAGTGTGGGCTGTGAGGGCTGTGAGAGCTGTGAGAGCTGTGTGGGCTGTGAGAGCTGTGTGGGCTGTGACAGTTGTGTGGGCTGTGAGAGCTGTATGGGCTGTGAGAGCTGTGAGAGCTATGAGAGCTATATGGGCTGTGAGCGATGTGAGAGCTGTGTGGGATGTGAGCTGTGTGGACTGTGAGGGCTGTGAGAGCTGTGTGGGCTGTGAGAGCTGTGTGAGCTGTGAGAGCTTTGTGGGCTGTGAGAGCTGTGTGGGCTGTGAGAGCTGTGTGGGCTGTGAGGGCTGTGTGGGCTGTGAGAGCAGTGAGAGCTGTAGGAGCTGTGAGAGCTGTGTGGGCTGTGTGGGCTGTGAGAGCTGTGTGGGCTGTGAGAGTTGTGTGGGCTGTGAGGGCTGTGAGGGCTGTGTGGGCTGTGAGGGCTGTGAGGCCTGTGAGAGCTGTGTGGGCTGTGAGAGCTGTGTTTGCTGTGAGAGCTGTGTGGGCTGTGAGGGCTGTGAGAGCTGTATGGGCTGTGGGAGCTTTGAGAGCTCTGTGGGATGTGAGCTGTGTGGGCTGTGAGGGCTGTGTGAGCTATGACGGCTGTGTGGGCTGTGAGAGCTGTGTGGGCTATGAGATATGTGTGGGCTGTGAGGGCTGTGTGGGATGTGAGAGCTGTGTGGGCTGTGAGAGCTGTGTGGGCTGTGAGGGCTCTGTGAGAGCTGTGGGGGCTGTGAGAGCTGTGTGGGCTGTGTGGGCTGTGAGAGCTGTGAGAGCTGTGAGCGCTGTGTGGGCTGTGAGAGCTGTGTGGGATGTGAGCTGTGTGGGCTGTGAGGGCTGTGTGAGCTGTGAGAGCTGTGTGGGCTGTGAGAGCTGTGTGGGCTCTGAGAGCTGTGTGGGCTGTGAGAGTTGTGCGGGCTGTGAGAGCTGTGTGGGCTGTGAGAGTGTGGGTTGTGTGGGCTGTGAGAGCTGTGAGAGCTGGGTGGGCTGTGAGAGCTGTGTGGGCTGTGAGAGCTGTGTGGGCTGTGACAGCTGTGTGGGCTGTGAGAGCTGTATGGGCTGTGAGAGATGTGAGAGCTGTGTGGGATGTGATCTGTGTGGGCTGTGAGGGCTCTGTGAGCTGTGAGAGCTGTGTGGGCTGTGAGAGCTGTGTAAATGCTAATACCTAACTATAACGAGTGTCTACATGGCGCAAGGGGCTTGTAAATATGCCAATGAAACCATTACACTATCTCTATACAAGCATTAATGTCAAACATTGCGCAAGCGGCTTGTAAATATGCCAATGAAACCATTACACTATCTTTATACCAGCATTAATGTCAAACATTGCACAAGGGGCTTGTAAATATTCCAATGAAAACGTTACACTATCTGTAGCCCAGCATTAATGTCAAACATTGCGCAAGGGGCTTGTAAATATGCCAATGAAACTATTACACTATCTCCATACCAGCATTAATGTCAAACATTGCGCAAGCGGCTTGTAAATATGCCAATGAAACCATTACACTATCTCTATACCAGCATTAATGTCAAACATTGCGCAAGCGGCTTGTAAATATGCCAATGAAACCATTACACTATCTCTATACCAGCATTAATGTCAAACATTGCGCAAGCGGCTTGTAAATGTGCCAATGAAACCATTACACTATCTCTATACCAACATTAATGTCAAACATTGCGCAAGCGGCTTGTAAATATGCCAATGAAACCATTACACTATCTCAATACCAGCATTAATGTCAAACATTGCGCAAGCGGCTTGTAAATATGCCCCTCTTTATCCTATATTCCATCTCAATTGATGCCATTAGTGAAATCCTGTATGCATCTCGCACACCATTTCATATTGTTTTCTATCTGCCATTCCTATCCTTCTCCATACATTCACTGCTTCCACCCATGTTAAAGGTTGCACAAGGCGCTTCTAAAAAAGGATCATATTTACAAGTCCAATGAAACCATTACACTATCTCTATACCAGCATTGAATCCAAGCATAAAAAACAATTTAAAAAGAAATCTACCTTATAAACTAAAAAATACAAACTGTAAGCACACACAGCTAACATTATGGAAAAAGGTAAGAAAATAATTCCTTAATTCACACAGACACTCACTGTGATCCTTGTCAAAAATCTTTAAGCCACACATTTTATCAAAAAACATTTAGCATGGTAAATCATTTTACACACAGAGCACAACCCATTTAAATGAACACTTCACTACAATGCAGAAAACTGACTCATTTTCAAAATACAACAGGAATGAAGCCCAATATGCTTGTTATGCTTCCCAGTACTGCAAACAGCACTCTCTCTATATCACTCACCTTTACAATCACTTTTGAAAATATAGAACAGTGTCAAACACACAGCAGATTTTCTTAAGCAGAATCTCTGAAATGCACCTCAGACACTGAAACCAGAAATGGTACACTTTCCCACTCATTCTTCACACATATTTCAGGTCTTAACCAATGAAATCTCTTCCCACACTATTTCAAAACTAAACTAACATTTCAATTGGTTCTACATTCCCACAATTTCAAACTCACATAATATTCACCAATACCCCTAGTGCTCATTCAACCTGTCACCATGGTAACTCCCACCTAAGGAAGAACAGAGTTTAAAAGTTCATTATACTTTGTTGCAAATGAATCCACCAAGGTTGTTAGAGCTTTCAAAATAACAGCTAATCATGTGCAATGTTCCTTTCAATGACCTTTTCTGAACCAATAGAATTGCTTCTTTTAAAAAACAAAACGATGCACCCTAATATGCTCTTTTCCATTTTCAGAAAGCACCAATCATTTCTTAAGCTTCAAGTGCAGTGAATGTCCTCCTCTTTTTTTCTACAATGCAAGCTTTCCAACTGCCATTTCATTTGCAGCCCTCATCTGAGTACTACCAGACCTGCCTTGAAGATACCTTCAGTATGGTTTGTAGGACACAGTTTTGTATTCTGGTCTAAAAAGTATGCAACAAACAGAGGAATTTTAAACCTTGATTTACCAAATGTGGATATTTTATGGATTGGCCAGAGAGGATTGAGATGTCACCAACTGATACCATTGATGAAATCCTTCATGCATCTCCCACATCCTGACCTTATAATTGTGTACTGTGGTGGAAATGACTTATGCACTTTGACTGGGGTTGGTCTGGAAATGCTATTGAAGGACATCTTTGGACAATTGATGTCACTTTTTCCTCAAACTGCCTTTGTCTATTCCAATATATGCCAAAGACAAAAATGGAATTGGTCCAATCAATTTTGTCCACAGATTGAGAAAGCAAGGAAACATGTAAATAAATCTGTTTCTGCATACATGAGAGACTATGGAATGGGTTGTATATACCACAACAACTTGCGTTACAACATGCAAGGCATCTATAGGACAGATGGTGTACATTTCACTGATGAAGGGAACAGAGTCTATCTCTGTAACATCAGACTCTGCATTGGTACTTACTTGTAGGTACCAAAAAAAACACAATGAACACAATGGCTCTTTTTAGAGCCAACTAACATGTAAACACTCAAATATAATTTTTAACTTTATTTTTTGTATTCATTTTTACCGAGGTCCGCGCACCGAGCACTCCCCGTGCGCGGACCTATCGTGTTTTCTGTTATTTTTTTTTTTTTAAATACATTATTTTTAACCTTAGGAGTCCTTGAACGACCCCCTGAGAAGGCATAAGGGGTCCGGGACACTCTACCCTACCCCCTTCCCACGTTTTTAAGTTATATTTTTTACTCTCTTCTGAAACCACAAAATGGCGGCGATAGGGTTCGCGCACCATGCATTTACCGAGCACTCACGGTGCGCAGACCTAGTGGAATAAAAAAAAAAAAAACGAAATGGAAATGGACATCTTCTCCTCTGTAGATACCTTGTATGTTGTAATGCAAGTTATTGTGGTATATTGAATCCATACTATAGTCTTTCAGGAAAGCAGAAACAGATTTGTTCACATGATTCCTTCTTTTCTCAATGTGTGGTCAGAATTGGCGTTGTGGGTCATGAGTTCCTACTCTGGTGAAACACACTTGCTGTTCTATATACTTACTTATGTTGTAAACTAGTGCATCAGAGACAGTCAGTGACAGAAAGGATACAGGACATGAAGAACACAAAATTGTATCACTTTGCTACTACCTCATAAATTACATTTAAATAAGTATAATTTTAATTTTCAAAACAATTTTTCTTTACTAAATTAAAATGTATTTATCAGAATTTTCAAAATCTAAAAGAACTTGTAGGATTTCTTCATCAGTAATTTCATCCATCAAAGTGTCTGAAAATGAGTTGTCTCACTCGACAACGTCTACACATTCCATTAATTCCATATCTAGTGTTTCATTGAAAAAATCTGCCATGGTATCTCCTTCATGTTCTTCATGATTTGTTTCATCTATAGGATCAATATACACCTCAGAATAAGTTGCCTCAATAAACTTTGCTGTTATTTCAAAGAAGATGTTGGTAGGCTCCTCATTTTCATTCATCATTTTATGTTAGTGTACTATTAAAAGAAAGAGAAACAGCGCTTACTGCATGATTTCCTGCTCTGGTGAGACACACTTGCTGTTCTTTAAACTTACTTATGTTGCAATCTTCTGCATCAGAGACAGACAGTGAGAGAAAGGATGCAGGACATGAAGAAGAGATGTCAAATACACATTTAAGAACATTTTGGGGAAGAACGGAAGTATTTATGAGTAAACTTACTATGTAACACATTTAGTTAAGTATACATTCTCATACAATATTTATTTACTAAATTTAAATTTATTGTTGGGAATTTCCAAAATGTAAATGATCGTCTAAGATTGCATCATCAGCAATGTCAATATTGAAAATCTCCCAAAAAGAATCCTCAAACTCAATGAACTCCAAAGCTTCCATTAAATCTGAATCCAAGGATTAATCATAAAAATCGTCCATGCCATCTCCTCCATCATAAAGCTCTCCTTCAGGATTACTCTCATCAACAGAAACATCCTCAATAACAGTCACAAAAATGTCTACAACAATGTCAAATGACTCTTCATTTTCAACCATTATTGATGTAAGTGTACTATTAAAAAGAAAGAGAAAGACAGTGAGATGTTGCAGGGTAAGAGTGAGATAGGGCAGAGAAAAACTATTAAATTCTATAAGAAGAGTTACTACTGTGTAAATCTCACACCAGAAATTGAACACCAAAATGTCCACATAAGTACCTCAGACACTATAGTCACAAAATGGCCGTGTTTCCCTGGACAATGTATAGTATCAAGCAAGAATTAGAAATATAAAGCACTGCATCTGATGTTGCCCTACTCAATCCATAAGTATAACAAAAAAACATTAAATAATTAACAGAAAACATTTTTCCTATTAACTTAAAGTGAACAACAGAGTTCTCCTTACAAATTAACAACTCACCTTCTAGAAAACTGTTGTACAGTAAATTCTGTCTCAATCTCACACCTCAGAAGTATACCTCAAACACTAAAATCTCAAAATGGCTGTGTTTCCGTCTCATTTTTCATACATATTTAAATACCCAGCCAATCACATTTCATCACACACAAAATCAAAACCAAAGTAACATTTTAATTGGTTCAAATTGTCAACACATTCAAACTCACATAATCTTCAACCTACCCCCAATGCTCTCTACCAATTACCATACTAACTCTCCACAAAACACCTACCTAAACCCAAAGGTGAAAGAGTCATCACTCAATGTTGCACTCAACCAACATCTAAACACTGAAACTTGTTATTTTAATGTATTTCTTTTTTGTCTTTTTGAGCCGCAGTCCGCGCACGGTGCGCGGACCCCGCGATTTTTTAAAAAAATTTTTAAAAAAATGTTCAACCTTCGGGGTCCTTTACAGACACCATGACAAAACCTAGGGAGCTCAGGAATCTCTACCCTGCCTCCTTGTCAACTATTACACTTCTGTTTACAACCACTATCATCTGCCACAAAAACAAGATGGCGGACAACACTTTCTCATTTCGACTGAATGGAATGTTGACAGACGTCCAACAGCCAATCAGAATTCCGCCCGTGCACGCTAAGGTCCCCGCACGTGCAAGGACAGTGCAAGGACGGTGCATGCCCGTGAGCGCACCGTGTCCCGCCTATAGATATATCATTTGAAAAAAGTCGATTTTCTCAACAATTACTGAAGGGATTTTCACCAAATATACAAAAGGCACTTCTGCATACCAGGCTCTACCATTTTGCCAAGTTTGCAGTAATTTAATTCTGCCGTTCAAGCTGTAGCTGTGTCTAAAGGTCCTATGGAAAATAGCATTGGACTCAATTTCACATTCAATGTTCTCAAAAACTACTGGAGGGATTTACACCAAACATACAAAAGGCTGCTGCATACCAGTCCCTACCATTTTGCCAAATCTGGTGTAATTCCGTTCAGCCGTTCGAGCTGTAGCCTTGTCAGAACGTCCTTATGGATATTAACATGGGGAAAACACGTTTTGGGACCCCCCTTTTATCTCGGCCCCCGCTTGACGAATCCCCCGAAACTTTCAGGGAAGGAACCGAACGCAGCGAGGCAAATTTAAGGAAAATTACAGGCAGATCCCTCAATCGGCGCCAAAGTTATTCCCAATAGAATGTTCGCAATTTCCTATGGTAACTAGATCCTAACGACCGCCAGTAGGTAATATATATATATATATATATATATATATATATTTATTTACTGAAAAAACATAGGTTTCAGAGACGTTATAGTTAGGAAGTAGCATCGTAAACACCTTTGAATTTCACTGAAATTCCATAGGGTTCTGGAACGTTATAGTTAGGGGAATTATCATTTGTAAAACCTTTGACATTCACTGAAAAAAACACAGATTTCAGGGACGTTATAGTTAGCCTGACATTTTACTATACAAAACCATAGTAATTCAACTCTTATAGTTAGCTGAGCTAACTATCACTCGCCCCCCCGCAATGCACTGCTGATGACGTCACATATTACATCACTCATGACATGGTCAGTGACATCACTGAAGACATCACTCATGACCTCTCAAATGCCATCATTGATGATATCATCCAGTGACTGAGTGTCTCTAAAAAGTTGATGAATGCAATATATATGTACGCCAAGGTGTATTGAAGTATGAGTGGGTTTATGAGTGTCTGTATGGATGATTTAATGGGTGCGAGACTGACTGTATAAGTGAGTGATTAAATGTGTCTTAGTGAATACATGGGTGAATGATCAATCTTTGTTAATTTCTGTATTAGTCTGACAGTTGGTTGTTAAGTGGCTGCATGGGTTGGTGAGAAGCTACATCAGTGTCTATATGGGTTAATGAATGGTTGTCTGAGATCCTGTATGGGTGCCTGAGTGTCTATGTGGGTGGGTGGTGGGTGATTCACTAGCTGTATGGGTTTATGAGTGTGTGTGTTAGGGACTGTATGGGTGAGTGAGTGTGTGTATCGATGTGTTGGTGAGTGAATGGATATCTCAGTGGTATAAGTGTAAGTAACTACATATGTGAAAGGTAGTATATGTGAGTGTTGGAGTACATAAGTGAGTATATGTGACATTGAGTGATTGTGACAGTGGCTGCATGGAGAAGTGTCTGCTGATGTCAGTAATTGTTGAAGAGAGTATGTGTATGGTACTATCTGTATGTTGAAGGAAGGTGGTATGTGTGTATAACTGTATAGGTGAGTAGATGGCAGTGTAGTTAATTCTTTGGGTGACTGACTAGGTGTTTGAGTAACTCTGTTAGTGAGTGGCAGTGTGTGAGTGTCTATATGGGTATATGAGTGGATATACCAGTGGCTGTGTTGATGAATGACTGCGTGTATGAGTGACTGTATGGGTTAGTGAGTAGATATGTGTGTAGTCATATGAGTCACTGAGTAGGTATGTACTAACTGGTATTGATCTGTCTATGGTTTCAATATTGGTAGTCTGTATTTTAGAGTGGGTGTATCAAACATTATATTAAGGTGTGAGGAGGTGCATCAAATGATCACGTGGATGATACCATCAGTGATGTCATCAGTAGTGTCATTTGAGATGTCATCAGTGATGTCACTGACCATGTCATTAGTAATGTAATTCATCAGCAGTGCATTGTGGGGGCGCAAGTCATAGTTAGCTTAGCTAACTATAACGGCTGAATTTCCATGGTATTGTTTGAGTGAAATGTCAGTCTAAGTATAACGTCCCTGAAACCTGTGTTTTTTTCAGTGAATTTCAAAGGTTTTTCAAATGCTAATTCCTAACTGGCTATAACGTCCTTAAAACCTATGGGTTTTTCAGTGAATTTCGAAGGTTTTCCAAATGCTAATTCCTATCTATAATGTCTCTGAAACCTATGTTTTTTCAGTGAATTTCTAAGGTTTTTAAATGCTAAATCCTAAGCATAAAATTATTGTAATCTTACCTTTTTTACAATATTTCTAAGTGTTTTATAAAATTCCTCTTATTTAAAAATATTTGGAAGTATATTTTTTAACAATTAATATCACTCTTTCAAAATACATATATCATCCATTACTAAAAATGAATTCTATTATTTATGTGAAAAACTTACATTTATATAATATTTTCAATACTGTGAAAGTTGTTTTATTGTATTGTTATGCTTTTTTTCCCTTTTTTTAAATAAAAAAAAGAAGTCATGCACCCTACACAAACCTACACAATGGGTGTGCGGATTTAGGGTGCGCAAATACTGCTTGTGTGTATTTCCAGAATCAGGCAGGAGTCGCAATTCCGGCATAGTTTCAAAAGTATGAAATATTATTGAGGAAATTTAAAATATCAGTTTAGGTTAAAGACTTTCACTAATATCCTTTAGAAAACAATTTATAAACAGGAATCTATACTTTATAATTAACTGTACGAGAGTACACAAGTGTGCGAAGTATGCACATAGGGTGTGCAACACTTGCTGACACGTATTTCTGGAGTCGCGCAGGGGTCGCGACTCGAGTGTAATTTCAAAAGTGTGAAATATCACTGTTCAAAGTTTAAATATCAGTTTTGCTTAAACTCTTTCACTAATACATTTTGTAAAATATTTTATAAACACCTATTTATACTTTCTAATTATGTATACAAAGTTTTACAGGTACGCTAATTGTACGCGTCGGGTGCGCGCACCCTATGTGACTCCATGTGACCTGAAAAGAAAGCTTCTGATTAGTTTAAAACGTTTTCATTCAGTTATATGGGAAGATCTAACCTGTCTGTATTCCTGGCACGACCAGTTTATTCTAGTATCTTTCTATTTCTTTTTGGGTGTGTTTTTTTACTTTTTGGGGGAAAAATGTCATCCAGTCATCCAAAAGAAGATCTCCTGGAAGAGGTGGATGATGTGGAGGAGCCTGTGAAGAAAAGAAAGGAGAGTGTGGTTTGGGCTTTCTTTATAGTGCCAGAGGATGAGAAAAAGGAGAATGCAAGGAAGGTTAATTTGTGCAAAAGAGTGCCATTAATAGGATCAGAAAAAAGTAGTCTTGTGGAACAACCTCTATGAATTACACAGTGTATCTGGATAAAGTAATCCCACAGAGAGAAAAAAATGAACAAGCTGCACAGGTTGACCCAAATGCTCCATCTATATAATCAGCAGGAGTTCCACCTTCACCTCAGCCACACATTTTCCCGGAGCTTGTGGATGCTACAATTAACAGTAAAAAGTGTGATGCAAAACTCTGCATTGGGGAGCGATGCCTTGACATTACAGTCAATGCAAATAAAACACACAAGTGTTATTTTTATCTGCTCCCAAATCTTCTTTTCCTTTTTTTTCAGATAGTTAAAATGGGCTGTTGAATTTGGTTTTGTTTAAAAAAAGTCAAAAACAGTGCACCCACCACAAAAAGAAAAAACTGTGTGAACAATTTTTTACAATTGTTAAAAAAAACGTTTCTTACGGAACCACATATGCTAGTTTAATAACAGAAAAATTGCCGGAGTGATTGCAGGGGTGCAGGGATACTGCTTGAGTGATTGCAGGAGTTCTTGTATAGGTAGTGCCTGGGTGATTGTATAAGTACATGGCTACTGCCTGGGTGATTGGAGGACTGCATGTGTACTCTCTGCAAGAGTGCAGGGGTAGTGCCTGTGTGCATGGATGAATGCATGTATAGAGCCTGAGTGATTGCATGAGTGCCTGAGAGGTGCCTGTGTGATTGCATGAGTGCAGGGGTAGTGCCTAAGTGCATGGATGAGTGCATGGGTACTGCCTGGGTGATTGCATGAGTGCGTGGGTAGTGTCTGGGTGATTGGAGGAGTGCATGTGTACTGCTTTGGTGATTACTTGAGTGCAGGGATGGTGCCTGAGTGCATGGATGAGTGCATGGGTAGTGCCTAAGTGATTTCATGAATGCAAGGGTAGTGCTTGGGTAATTGGAGGAGTGCATGGATAGTGTTCAGGTGATTGAAGGAGTGCATGCGTAGTACCTGTGTGATTGCATGAGTGCAGGGGTAGTACCTTAGAGCATGGATGAGTGCATGGGCAGTATTTGAGAGAATGGATGAGTGCATGAGTAGAACCTGGGTGATTGCAGGAGTGCATGGCTACTGCCTGGGTGATTGGAGGAGTGCATTTGTACTGTCTGAGTGAATGCAAGAGTGCAAGGTTAGTGCCTGAGTACACGGAGGAGTGCATGTGAGGTGCCTGGGTGATTGCATGACTGTATGGGTAGTGCCTGTGTGATTGCATCTGTGCAGGGGTAGCATCTGAGGGCAGGGATGAGTGCGTGTGTAGTATTTGACAGCATGGATGAGTGCATACGTAGAGCCTGGGTGATTGCTGTGTGATTGGAAGAGTACATGTGCACTGCCTGAGTGAATGCACGGGTAGTGCCTGAGTACATGGATAAGTGCATGGGTAGTGCCTGGGTGATTGCATGCATGCATGGGTAGTGCCTGGGCAATTGAAGGAGTGCATCATTTGTGTCTCTGTGATTTCATGAGTGCATGGGTAGTGCCTATGTGATTACTTGAGTGCAGGGGTAGTACCCTAACGATACAGAAAAGGGGGTGGTGATGAACAGAGTGTCTGAATTAAGCAGACCACTCTTACCCAGTCCAAAGATCAGGGCTTGATCCATCACCGTTATTTAGTACCCTAAGGCATGGACAAGTGCATGGCTAGTATTTGAGTATTGCCTGGGTCATTGCATGAGTGCATAGCTGCTGTCTGAGTGGTTTGAGGAGTGCATGTGTACTGCCTGAGTGGCTGCAAGAGTGCAGGGGTAATGCCTGAGTGCACAGATGAGTACATGAGAAGTACCTGAGGGATTTTATGAGTGCATGGGTAGTGCCTGTGAGATTACATGAGTGCATGCGTAGTCCCTGAGTACATGGATGAATGTATGGGTACTGCCTGGGTGATTGCATAAATGCATGCATAGTGCCTGGGTGATTGGATGAGTGCATGGCTGGTGCTTGGGTGATTGCATTAGTGTAGATTAGTACCTGAGTGCTTGGATAAGTACATGGATAGTGTGTGAGTGATTGCATGAGTGCATGATAGTGCCTGGGTGATTGTACCAGTACATGCGTAGTGCCTGAGTACATTGAATGAGTGTGGGAGTTGGTCTGCCCTGTTCCCATGATGCACTGGGCCAGGGACAGACTAATTTGCATATAGCCAGGTTCTGAGCTGGGATGGGGCAGTGAGCTAAATAACGGTGATGGATCAAGCCCTGATCTTTGGACTGGGTAAGAGTGGTCTGCTTAATTCAGACACTCTGTTCATCACCACCCCCTTATCTGAATTGTTTTTGGCCACTATAGGTGTGGCAGGGTATACTCAGACATGAGTCCCTTGCTCACTGCTCCATCAGGATTCAAGCAAGCCGGGCCGACGAGGCTGAAATGCCAGAAACCGGTCCCCGGTAGCTTGTCTCCTTTCTGGTGAAGAATTGGCTTGGTAGTTTGGTCTGCCCTGTTCCCATGATGCACTGGGCCAGGGACAGACTAATTTGCATATAGCCAGGTTCTGAGCTGGGATGGGGCAGTGAGCTAAATAACGGTGATGGATCAAGCCCTGATCTTTGGACTGGGTAAGAGTGATCTGCTTAATTCAGACACTCTGTTCATCACCACCCCCTTATCTGAATCGTTTTTGGCCACTATAGGTGTGGCAGGGTACACTCAGACATGAGTCCCTTGCTCACTGCTCCATCAGGATTCAAGCAAGCCGGGCTGACGAGGCTGAAATGCCAGAAACCGGTCCCCAGTAGCTTGTCTCCTTTCTGGTGAAGAATTGGCTTGGTAGTTTGGTCTGCCCTGTTCCCATGATGCACTGGGCCAGGGACAGACTAATTTGCATATAGCCAGGTTCTGAGCTGGGATGGGGCAGTGAGCTAAATAATGGTGATGGATCAAGCCCTGATCTTTGGACTGGGTAAGAGTGGTCTGCTTAATTCAGACACTCTGTTCATCACCACCCCCTTATCTGAATAGTTTTTGGCCACTATAGGTGTGGCAGGGTATACTCAGACATGAGTCCCTTGCTCACTGCTCCATCAGGATTCAAGCAAGCCGGGCCGACGAGGCTGAAATGCCAGAAACCGGTCCCCGGTAGCTTGTCTCCTTTCTGGTGAAGAATTGGCTTGGTAGTTTGGTCTGCCCTGTTCCCATGATGCACTGGGCCAGGGACAGACTAATTTGCATATAGCCAGGTTCTGAGCTGGGATGGGGCAGTGAGCTAAATAACGGTGATGGATCAAGCCCTGATCTTTGGACTGGGTAAGAGTGGTCTGCTTAATTCAGACACTCTGTTCATCACCACCCCCTTATCTGAATCGTTTTTGGCCACTATAGGTGTGGCAGGGTATACTCAGACATGAGTCCCTTGCTCACTGCTCCATCAGGATTCAAGCAAGCCGGGCCGACGAGGCTGAAATGCCAGAAACCGGTCCCCGGTAGCTTGTCTCCTTTCTGGTGAAGAATTGGCTTGGTAGTTTGGTCTGCCCTGTTCCCATGATGCACTGGGCCAGGGACAGACTAATTCGCATATAGCCAGGTTCTGAGCTGGGATGGGGCAGTGAGCTAAATAACGGTGATGGATCAAGCCCTGATCTTTGGACTGGATAAGAGTGGTCTGCTTAATTCAGACACTCTGTTCATCACCACCCCCTTATCTGAATCGTTTTTGGCCACTATAGGTGTGGCAGGGTATACTCAGACATGAGTCCCTTGCTCACTGCTCCATCAGGATTCAAGCAAGACGGGCCGACAAGGCTGAAATGCCAGAAACCGGTCCCCGGTAGCTTGTCTCCTTTCTGGTGAAGAATTGGCTTGGTAGTTTGGTCTGCCCTGTTCCCATGATGCACTGGGCCAGGGACAGACTAATGTGCATATAGCCAGGTTCTGAGCTGGGATGGGGCAGTGAGCTAAATAACGGTGATGGATCAAGCCCTGATCTTTGGACTGGGTAAGAGTGGTCTGCTTAATTCAGACACTCTGTTCATCACCACGCCCTTATCTGAATCGTTTTTGGCCACTATAGGTGTGGCAGGGTATACTCAGACATGAGTCCCTTGCTCACTGCTCCATCAGGATTCAAGCAAGCCGGGCCGACGAGGCTGAAATGCCAGAAACCGGTCCCCGGTAGCTTGTCTCCTTTCTGGTGAAGAATTGGCTTGGTAGTTTGGTCTGCCCTGTTCCCATGATGCACTGGGCCAGGGACAGACTAATTTGCATATAGCCAGGTTCTGAGCTGGGATGGGGCAGTGAGCTAAATAACGGTGATGGATCAAGCCCTGATCTTTGGACTGGATAAGAGTGGTCTGCTTAATTCAGACACTCTGTTCATCACCACCCCCTTATCTGAATCCTCTTTAAACACTTAGCTTCCAATATTGCCCCAAACTACTGTCTATAGTTAAACCTTGAGATTTAGGAATGGTTGCTGCATGTGCTAAAGAAAGGGGGAACTGTTTTCTACAAACATACAAGTCTTTTACAAGCAAAAAACATACAGCACAACGTCCCAACTGTTTTACCTCTTTAATCTGATCAAATTTAATCTTCCATAATTCAATTCCATCTCTTTTCTCAAAATTTACAAAATCCACAACTTTTCCCATTGCTCTATTTACTAAACCTTCTTTTACATTCAAATTACGCAGTAAATTTACCCGACAGTCTACACATACATGTAAAGTCTTTTCTAAACCTGCAGTCCAAGATACAGACTTTTGCAAAGAATCCAATTTTGATTGTAATTTCTTTGAAAGAAGAATAGTAACTCCTTTGTGTTCCATTTTGTCAATAGCTTCCATTTTCACTATTGGTTGTTTTACCAATTTCGAAAGTTCGAAATTGAAAGTCTTGCAGTGTAGGCATTAGGCAAACTAAAGACTTATTTCCTCCAATTTTTTTGTACATTATTTCAGGTGCTATATTTTGGTTGTAAACAAGTTCCTTAGTAGCCGACTTTGTAGAGCTTGTTTACCATGTTTTGACCAAAGACCAATTCTTATATATTTAAGAATATTTCTATAATCTTCATCACTTGCTTGTAGCATATTTGTAATAAGTTCTTTATATTCAAAATGTAAAGAAATATTCACATTTCCAATACTTCCCTAAGATTTCCTAGTGTCTTCATGGAAAACTGGTTGCCCTTTTACAGGAGTAAGTTGTAGTAGATCGCTGAATACAATTACATGTTTTCCTCAAACAGAACATCATAATCTATTTTTAAAATCTGTTGCATTCTTAAATGGGCAAAGGTAAGCATTAAGTTTGAGACCATGCTCACCTCATTGATGATTAGAAGTTTCATTTTCTTCAGTACTCTTGAAACTTCATAGCAAGCTTCTCCAGATAGCTTCTGATATTCCAATGTATTTTCATGCTCAACTGGTACAATGAGTAATTGATGTAAAGTAATTCCTTTAATGTTGTGTGCTGCTAATCCAATTGGTGCTGTTACAACACAAGATACATGGGATTCAGTAGTTTTGTGTAGATCACTGGTCAAATCTTTAATTAAGAAAATGTTTCCTGATCCAGCTTGACAATTTGAATATGTTTAAATGATGTGAATTGGCATTCTTTTTTTTCACGAAGCAAACATGCTGTATCTATCCTGTCATTTGCTGAAATATTTCTTTTTGTTCAATATTTAGTTTTTCTTCCAAGTTTCCCACCTCAATAATATCCTGTTGTGCTTGTTGCATTGCTGTTTCTACTTTATTCATGGCTATTGCTGCTTCATTTTCAATAATTGGTTGTCCTAGTGGATCTTGACTTAGTGGAGCAGAACTTTGACTATCTTGAGAACTGTCTCTAGCTATTTCAGCTGCAAAAGTAGTTTCTTGTTCAATCTCTTCATTTAACATTTGTAGATAAGTAGGGAAAATTGTGCATTGAATGTTATCTTTACATACATTAAAAGAATCTTCAAAGCCATCAAAATATCCAAGTAATTCCATTTCACTACACCAGGGCTTGAAGAGTTGCAGAAGTGCTAAATAGAAAACTTCCCTTTTAATTGGAGTTTCCCAACTGAATTTTCTGTGGTTAATAAGATTTCCTTTGGCATGTTTTACCAAACATCCAATACATCCAATGAATGCATATTTTTCTTCATTTATATTTTCTGTAACATTTCTTTTAAAGGTGTAATGTTGCAGTACTTCATAGAGACATAGGTTTTCCAGATGTGGACTCCTTTGGGATAATACGTATCCAACATATTAGTTTATATTTGTACTTTCTGGTACATTCAATGCTAAGTATTCAATTTCTTGAAGCAATTTCAATACTCTATTTCGTGTGGTGGCAAGACCTAGACTTACCCAAATGATTCCTCTTGACTTTGAATATAAACTGGCAGAGCTCAACCGATCTGAACATTCATAAGGATCTAATCAAAGCTGTACAATTTGTTACTAAGACTCTTCTCTTGTGAAATTCCTTCCCACATTTCCTTCAGCTCTGTCTTTTCAGATTTGGTTATATATGACATAACATAACGAGCAACAGCAATTGAATTATCTGCAACATACTGGATTTCCATGTTTGCATTCCACATTGTCAAAATCACTGGATTGTAGTCATTATTATACTTTGAATCTTCAGTACTTTTTATGTTGTAAGTATTCTTTGAGTTATAGTATGTCTTACTGCTGACATAAAACTATTGACACTTTGTTTTTAAATTATTGGACGTGGGAATCTAAAACGACAATATGTATAAAATGTTCCCTTTGACTTGTATTTTCGTCGACAATATTTTCCACATCGATGACTTTGAAAACGTAAAACTTGTTGTCTCAAGCTATTTTCTCCTCCTCTTTTTGGAATGGCACAGGTACATACTCTTCGATTAATGAAAAACACTTTCATCAGTCTTAGTTTCAAATTTTGGTAAATTCTTGATCCATAATAGCATGTGTATTTGAGGAGCACCTGTACCTT
Source organism: Lissotriton helveticus (assembly GCF_964261635.1). Taxonomy (NCBI): domain Eukaryota; kingdom Metazoa; phylum Chordata; class Amphibia; order Caudata; family Salamandridae; genus Lissotriton; species Lissotriton helveticus. Next base: position 870,675,962 of record NC_136061.1, on the reverse strand, counting down.
GGTACTCCTTTCTCCAAGAGGTGATTCTTTTTATTGCAGATAAAATACATCATATGAAACCTATGATTAAAATAACTACACACATTCACAGGATCCAAGGAACACAGGGGCATATTATCAAGGGCAAGTATCGCCGCTTTTACGGCGAATTGTGCCGAGAAAGCGGCGAAACTGCTAGAGCTCTATTAACAAGGGCATGGCGCAAGCCCACTTTGCATGGCGGTGATAAACATCGCTAATGACCTGCAAAGTGGGCGTTCCCACGTCCAACCACATGTAAAATGTGGCTGGAGGTGGGAACACCTTATTACCTAGGCAGGCGTTGGGAGAGGGAGACCTGCGATAAACTTGTTTATCGCAGGTCTCCCAACGCCTGCTCTGACCAGGTGTTAGGGCATTGATGACATGGGGGAGTGGTTCATAAAGCTGAAACCACCCCCCCATATTATCAAGGAACACATTAGCGCATGAAAACAAAGTTTGTTTTCATGTGCTAATGTGCCATATCGCCGACTATCGCCTACATGATGCGCATTGAGAATTGCGCGCTAAAAAGGCGATGAAATCCGGCGATAGCCGGCGATATGGGGATGTGCGTGGTGCGTTCACTAACGCACTTCTTGGTAATATGCCCCTAAGTTCTCCAGCTGTCTTCAATTCAATGTTTTTTTACATTTGAACGTGCTTGTCATAGAAATTCAAGTAAACCTTCTCACGCATATTCAGCACAGCTAAGTGTTAGAAACCACGTAGGGGTACCTAAGTTTGTTAACATACATTTATGTTCGCCGTGACAATGATACCAATACTCATTAGTACCACATTGACACGCCATCAAATTAATTAACTGAGATTTTAAATGATCGGCTTTTTGTTGAACTTTGTCCATGAGTTCCTTTGCGGAACCATGTGTAAGATGAACTCCTGTTTTTAATATGTGGTTCACTGCCTATGAAAGTCCAGATAAGTCACTTTCAAATAGAAGATCAAATATATATGGAATGCACTGTTTAGATCTTGAATCTTCTGAGTACAATCTAGTTGAGCGGTATTCTGAAGCTAGAATCTGTACTCCTTATTCATATAGTCCTCCTTCTCCAGTGGGGAACAGCTATGGAAAACAATAAGGTTCTAAACTTTTTTTCCATACACTCATGGGAGTTCCCCTTGCTTTCTTCATTTGAAATAATTCAATAGTGTTTCCAATCACTTCTTTTGAATGTAGTGGATGTATACTGTAATGTCCATAAATGACTTTAATTCTGAACTTGTCTACTTTTTGTATTTGGTTTGAAAAACAAGGAATCCCTGATCCGGAATCAATCTTTTTTTGGGCAAAAGACTCTGTATTTTAGAGTCTGCCTCAGAAATGGATCATGTGTTAAAACCAGACATTACTGTAGACCAATGCTTTCCAATACCATCAACAACAACATAAGATGTATCAGTGTGCACTGAATTATTTTAACACAAAATACATTGAGAATAAACTAAATATGTAAATAAAAAGTTTGTTTATTTTGCAAAACATCTGTGCAAAACGGGATAGGCGTTACAATATATACTTTAATTAAAAACAACTTCTCACATGAGTAGTTACAATAGATATGTATAGAGACATAAATGATTAAACATTCAGTCCTATGAGTATGTATTAGGCAGTTTTTGATTGTGCAATTCCTTCTAAATGAACACATAGGTTTGGCTAGTTTGGTGGTACTTTTTTCGTTGACTAATTACCATTTCCTCTTTATTAAATTCTTGACCTTAATGCTGATACTGGTAAAGTCGGTAACAAAAGTTAATGGTAATTTCTGTTTCATATCCTTGGCTTCAAACAGGGAATCTCTATTGTAATAATTTGCCCTTGTATATGCCCATTTGACCAATTTATTTATTTATTTATTTTATTTATTTATTAGGAGTTTTGTATAGCACTGGCCAGACCCCAGGGTATCGGAGCGCTTCACAACTGATTTAAGGTAGAAATCACATGAAAAAAAATAAACAAAAGGCAAAGGTATATGTAAAAGTTTAACGGACTCCTTGAGTTTTGCATCCTTGAGGTAGAGAGGTCCTGAGATAGCACCAATGAGTGCACACTGTCCTGGGTTAAACCTCTTTTCAGGGGGAGGAACCGAGGAGGGCGTAGGGGAGCGGGGATGAGGTAGATAGTGGCGGAATAAAGTCAAGGGGTTGTACAGTCCAAGAAGAGGTAGGTTGTGGTGAAACATTGTCGGGTGACAGCGGACTTCAGGTTTGCGTGTTTCATCAGAGATTCTCGTTTCGGGAAGGCACATTTGAGGTAGAGATCTTTTAGGAGACTTTTGAATTTTATAAAGGAAGGGATAGTCCTGATATTGACTGGGATGGAGTTCCTGATTTTGGGTGCATTTCCAGTAAAGGATCGTGCAGCAGATTTTTGTTTGTGTGTTTTCATCGGGATGAGTAAGAGGGTGTTGGAGCTCCTGAGGTTTCTTATCTGGCCAGCTTTCTTGAGTTTGGAGGTCCAGGTATTATGGTTTCCCTGTGTGCAGGGCTTTGTGCGTGAGGTAGGAAGTTCTGAAGCTGGCACGCATTTCGACTGGGAGCCATTTTAGTTCTCTGAGTGCAGTGAGAGAAGTGGTCGTATTTCTTAACCCCGGAGACCATTCTGGTACCTGCATTGAGGGTTGTTTTGAGGGGCGCTAGGTGGAATTTCTTAGGGTAACCTCTCCCTAGCAACTTAGTAGTCAGCTTATCAGCATGTGTATTAAAATCTCTCATATTTGTACAGATGTGTCTTACTCTAAGAAATTGGCCATTTGACATGTTGGGTGATTGCTATTATAATTATACTAAAGCACTGTGTTGCGATCTGTAGGTTTACTGAATAATCAACTTGTAGTGTACCGTTTTTATTCTTTATTTTTATATTCAGAAAGTCACAACTATTTTTATTGATAGAGGATGTGAATTTCAAATTCACATTAGCTAGATTGAGCCATTCAACAAAATCTGTTAGATGTTCTTTAGTCCCTTTCCATAGAAAGAAGACATCATCAATGTATCAGTACCAGTTGGATACATTTTCATAAAAGGGGGCCGGTACATTGAAGATATGTTTGTCCTCAAAGAAGCTAATGTACCGACAGGCTAGGCTCGGTGCACAGGACGCTCGTACCTTTTATTTGCCAAAAATATCCATATTGAATAAAACAATGTTATTTTTGAGATAATCTCCACGCATTCGATAATAAAAGTAGCATGTGGAGATAGATCTTCTTCGTCATTTAGAAAGAGGCCCTCTACCATCTGGATAGTGTCATCCTGTGATATGTTTGTATAAAAGGCCTCAATGTCTAAAGTGACTAGCCATTGTGTCTCAATGTCATAGGGGAGATTCTCTATTTTGTGGATCATAGCTGTGGTGTCTTTTATATAAGCTTTTTTGTTGTGTGACTAGAGGTTGAAGAAAGAAATCCACATATTTACTTAGTGGTTCAGTTAGTGAGTTTATGGTTGAGACAATGGGTCTCATATGAGGATTGTGTATATACTTATGGACCTTAGGTAGGCCATATAATGCCAGAATCATGATGTTTGTATTCATTGAGAAATTGAATTCATCTGGGCATATAATGTCATCATCCCTAGCTGGTTTATTACTCTATTTGAGAGGGCATTCCACTCATCTCTGTTTGATTTCTGATAATGCAGGTCATTGTTTAGTAGAGTTTGCATTCTTCTGTTGTAATCACTTGTATCCATAACTACAATGCTTCCTCCTTTATTCCCAGGTTTAATGGTACTGTACTTGCATTGTTCTAAGTCCGTAACCTCTATTCGTTGTTGGGGGGTCAGGTTATTATCCATCCAGAATTTTTCATTTAGAAGGTCATCAATACCTTTCTCTACAGATCTTTGAAAGAGTTCTATATCTTGTTTCACGCTCTGCAGTGATGGTGTCCATGTGGAATTAGGTTTTAGTCCTGATTTGTTTCTGACTGGTATTTTCTCCTTGCCTTCAAAGAACTTGTTTAATCTTACTTTTCTAAAAAAAACTCTGTAAGTCTCTCTCTAAGTTATAACTGTCTACAGGGGAAAAGACCCCCTCGCAAGACCTTTACGACTCCCTCGCCTCCTACTTCTACAACAAGATCGCGGACATACACAACAGCTTCAGCACTCAACCGACGCACGCCACGACTGAACCTCCGCCCCCCACCACCACCCTCCGCACCTGGACCCCGATCAGCACCGAAGACACCATCCGCACGATGAACTCCATCCACTCCGGATCTCCGACCGACCCCTGCCCTCACCACGTCTTCAACAAGGCTGACGCTGTCATCGCACCCCACCTGCGGGACATCATCAACACCTCCTTCGACACCGCCACCTTCCCGGAGAGCTGGAAGCACGCCGAACTCAGCGCTCTACTAAAGAAGCCATCAGCCGACCCCACCGACCTCAAAAACTACCGCCCCATCTCGCTGCTCCCGTTTCCTGTAAAAGTCATCGAGAAGACCGTCAACAAGCAGCTGGCCGCCTTCCTCGAGACGAACGGATCCCTCGACCTCTCGCAGTCTTTCTTCCGGGCCAACCACAGCACCGAGACCGCCCTGATCGCTGCCACCGATGACATCCGAGCCCTGCTCGACAACGGAGAAACAGCGGCCCTCATCCTCCTAGACCTCTCCGCGGCCTTCGACACTGTCTGCCACCGTACCCTAGTGCGGCGCCTCAGCAACGTCGGAATCCAGAAGAAGGCACTGGAATGGATCGTCTCGTTCCTCGCCGGAAGGACACAGAGAGTCCGCCTCCCCCCGTTCAGATCAGAAGCCACCGAAGTCATCTGCGGCGTTCCTCAAGGCTCCTCGCTCAGCCCAACCCTCTTCAACATCTACATGAGCCCCCTCGCAGCCATCGCATGCCAACACAACCTCAACATAATCTCCTACGCCGACGACACCCAGCTGATCCTCTCCCTCACCAATGACCCCACCACCGCCAGAGCAAACCTACACGAAGGGATGACAGACGTAGCCAAGTGGATGACGAACAGCCGCCTGAAACTGAATTCTAACAAGACGGAAGTCCTCATCCTGGGATCTTCACCCTCCGCTTGGGACAACTCCTGGTGGCCCCCCGCCCTGGGCAGCACACCCAAACCAACAGACCACGCCCGCAACCTGGGCTTCATCCTGGACTCCTCCCTCTCCATGACCAGACAAGTCAACGCTGTCTCCTCGTCGTGCTTCAACATCCTGCGCATGCTACGTAAGATCTTCTGATGGATCCCCACCGAGACCAGAAAGACGGTCACCCAGGCCCTCGTCACCAGTCGTCTGGACTACGGCAACTCCCTCTACGCCGGAACCACCGCCAAACTCCAGAAGAGACTCCAACGGATTCAAAACGCCTCAGCACGACTCATCCTGGACATCCCCCGACGCAGCCACATCTCCGGACACCTGAGAGATCTGCACTGGCTCCCGGTCAACAAGAGAATCACCTTCCGTCTCCTGACCCACGCACACAAAGCCCTACACAACCAAGGCCCAGGATACCTCAATAGCCGCCTCAACTTCTACGCCCCCACACGCCAGCTACGATCGACCGGCCACGCCCTCGCCTCTGTCCCCCGCATTCGAAGAGCCACCACAGGAGGAAGGTCCTTCTCCTACCTGGCCGCCAAGACTTGGAACTCCCGCCCCAACTCACCTCCGCCTGACCCAGGACCACCTTGCCTTCAGGAAGCAGCTCAAGACCTGGCTGTTCGAGCAGTAGCGGACCCCCCTCCCCTAGCGCCTTGAGACCCTCCGGGTGAGTAGTGCGCTATATAAATGCTGTGATTGATTGATTGATTGATTGAAAAGATAGCATATCCTAACCCTTATTCCAGAGTGTTCATTTCATCTTCTGTCATTATCCTACTTGATCAACTGATTATAGGGGCTTTGTTGTCTACTCCCAGCCCTTCGAACTTCTTGTTTTGATGTAGGTGCGTTTTTGTGTGGGATTTTGGGGATATAGTCCCCCTTCCTCTTCCTCAATTCTGGCCATTTATTCTCTCCACAACTTTTTAAATAAAATTGTTTAGTTCTCTTACCAGGAGACACTTTATCCTCAGCATCCTTTGGTGTTTTTCTACTCCACTCTTTTTCGTTTGCATTAAGTACTTCTGTTTACTTTGTTCTCTCTTTTCATGTTTTCTTGCCATCTTTTATTTATAATCCAATCAAAATACCTTCCTAAAAAACAAATAATGGTTTAATTATTTTAGTACATCAATTAAAATTTTAAAATTAATGACATTTCAATTTTGAAAGTAACAACTAAGCACAAAATTACACTTAAATTCTTATTAAATTTACAAAACATAAATAGAGAAAAGTATAAAAACGAGCAAAAGAACTGCAAAAACAGAAGGAAAGGTGGTTACACAGCAAAAGGGAGAAATGAAAAAAAAGGTTACAAACAGGAAAATGAAATACTCCAACAACACAGCTACTCAAAAATGTAAGAAATGCAGAAAGAATCAACAGATGTACAGAAAGAGGAAAGATGGTTGCAGAAATAGGCAAGATAAGTCAAGAAAGAAGTAAAAGAAATGTAGAAAGAGCCAAGAGAAGTGCACAAAGTGGCATGAGAGGTGCAGAAAGAGGGAACAGTGGCACAGAAAGAGGGAAGCGAGGTGCAGAAAGAGGGAAGAGGGATACATAAACAGGTAAGAGGGGTGCAGAAAGAAGTAAAAGGGGTGTAAAAAGCAACAGAGGTGCAGAATGAGGCAAGAGAAGTGCAGAAAAAGACAAAGATGTACAGAAAGGGACAACAGGGGTGCACAAAGAGACAAGAGAGGTACACCGAGAGGGAAGACATGTGTAGAAATAGGCAACAGGGGTGCTGAAAGAAGCAAGAGAGGAACTGAAAGGCATAATAGAAGTGCAGAAAGAAGCAACAGAGGTGCAGAAAGAATCAAGAAGGTTGCAGAAAGAAGCAAGACAAGTACAGAAAGAAGCAAGGGAAGTGCTGAAAGAGGCAAGTGAGGTGCAGAAAGAGGCAAGAGAAATTGCAGAAAGAGAATTGCAGAAAGAGGAAAGAGAGGTGAAGAAAGGGGCAGGTGAGGTACAAAAACAAACAATAGGGCTGCAGAAAGAGGCAAGATAAATGCATAAAGAAGCAACAAAGGTACAGAAAGATGCAAGAGACATACAGAAAGAGGGAAACAGAGTGCAGAAAGAGGGAAGTGGAGTGCAGAAAGAAACAAGAGAAGTGCAGAAAGAAGCAACAGAGGTGCAGAAAGAGGGAAGAGGGGTGCAGAAAGAAGCAAGAGAGTTGCAGAAAGAGGTAAGAGATCTGAAGAAAGAAACAGGCAGGAGAGGTGCAGAAAGATGGAAGAGGGATGCAGAAAGAGGGAAGAAGGATATAGCTGGAGGCAATAGGGGTGCAGAAAGAAGCAAGTGAGGTGCGGAAAGAGGCAAGTGAGGTACAGAAAGAGGCAAGAGAGTTGCAGAAAGAGGAATGAGAGGTGCAGAAAGAGGCAAGCAAAGTACAGAAAGAGGCAAGAGAGGTGGTAACTGTATGACTGTGTGGTAGTGCCTGAGTAAGAAGATTAATGTAAGGGAAATGGTAGGATCACTGGATGAGTGCTTATGCAGTGCCTAATGAAATGGATCACTAAATGGCTACTGCCTCAGTCAATAGTTCAGCGCTAGAGTAGTGCCTGGAAAATGTAATCAGTGCAGTGATACGGGCTGTGTGATTGCATCAGTGCATGAAAAATACCTGAGAGAAACTATGAGTACATGGTTAAACCATGGTTTATTGCATGAGTGTATGCCTAGAGCTTGCGAAAATGGATGAGTGCACGGATACTGCCTGTCTGATTTTATCGCTGCAGAGGTAGTACCTGGATGAAAGTATGAACATTAAGGTAATGGTTGGACCATTGCAAGTGATTATGTGAGTGTATGTATGGTTAGTGTATAAGTGATTTTTTTTATAAAATTTTATTGTTAACACCACAAACTCCGAGTACACAGTTTCAGGCCCACAACCTCATGGGCCGGCCGCGTATTATACCTATTTATTTATTTATTTTGAAAGTTTTATATAGCGCGGACAAGATCTTTGCAGATATCAGAGCGCTTTACAAAGGAAGGGGTATATGAGGGAGCATAGTCGAACAGGTAAGTCATTAAAGCTAGTAGTACAAAAGGTCGAACAGGTAAGTCGAATAGGTAAGTCATTAAAGTTAGTGGTACAAAAGGTGGGGGCAAAGCCAGACATGTAAATCAAAAATACAAGTAATACAAATAAGCAAAGGGTCAAACAAGTAAAACTGATCGGTGCAGAGTCTTTAAAGAGACCGAAATGATAGTTCAGGTGTATTTAGCCATGAGGATAGCTTTTACTTCTTTCTTAAAGAGTGTAGTGGAAGAGATGCGCCTTGTTTCGGGAGGGAGTGAATTCCAGATCCTGGGTGCCATTCCTGAGAAGGAGCGTTTATAGGTTTTTTCCTTCCGGAATCTTCGTGGTTTCAATAGAAGATTGTTTGTGCCTCTGGTGTTTCTGGCGCCGCCAGATATTGTCAGCTTCTGAGTGAAGTAGCCGGGTGAGTTCAGGTGTAACGCCTTGTGTGTCAAGCAGGCGATTTTCAGATGTATTCTGGCTTCAAAAGGCAGCCAGTTCAGGGATTTCAAGTCAGGGGAAATGTGAGAGTGCTTTCTTGACCCAGTGATGAGTCTCGCTGCAGCGTTTAGAGAAGCTCTTAGGGGTGCGGTAGTGGTTAGGGGGAGTCCGCAGAGGGCAATGCTGCCATATTCAATTCGAGGGATGACTAGTGCTTGTACTGCTGTTTGGAAGTCTTTGGCAGGTAGGAAGGGTTTAAGTTTCCTCAGGGTATTGATTTGGAAGTTCGCTCCCTTAGTTGCCTTGCTGATATGTTGCTGCATGTTGAGATTGGTGTCGAGTGTTATATCTAAAGATTTTGCTAAGTCCACGATGGTGGGTTGGACATTGAGTGTGGTTAGGTGTTTAAGCCAACTTTGAGTAGTGGATATCTTCGCTGGAGGTGAGATCAGCAGGAACTCTGTTTTCAGCGCATTGAGTTTGAGATGATTATCGGCAAGCCAGGATTGGGTGCTTCTGATTGTTGAGTTCAGGAGCAGAATGTCTTTGGGGGATTGTACTTTGAGATAAAGTTGGGTGTCATCGGCGTACATGTGAAATTGTACATTGGATGCTTGTAGTAAGGTGGTGAGAGGTTCCATAACTAGGTTGAACAGAGTCGGGGATAGGGAGGATCCTTGGGGGACGCCTAGCGTTACAGGTATTGGCGAGGACATCAGGTTGTTGCTCTTGAATTTCTGTGACCTGTTGTGTAGAAAGGAAGTGAACCACTTGAGAACCGTTCCAGATAAACCCATTCTTGTGTTTAGTAGTTCGAGTAGATTCTCATGTTTAACTGTGTCGAATGCTGATGAGAGATCAAGAAGGATGAGGAGGCAAGTGTCATTTTGGTCTAGAATTTGAAGTGCGTCGTCAATTATGTGAGTCATAGCAGTTTCTGTGCTGTGACCTGCTCGGAAGCCTGATTGATGAGGGTTGAGGAGATCGAATTGTTCAATGTGTTTAGTCAATTGTAGTTGTGCGCATTTTTCCAGCAGTTTGGCGAGAGTAGGAATATTGGTAATGGGCGGTAATTGTTCAGATCAGAAGGGTCGGCTGTAGGTTTCTTTAGTAAGGGAGTGACCTGTCCAACTTTGAGGGAATCAGGTATGGTTCCTTGTTGAAGAGAGCTGTTGATAATTTTATTCCAGAGTGGGAGAAGCAAAGGGGTAAAGTCTTTTACAGCGTTGGCAGGAAGGGGGTCCGTGAGGTGGTTGGATGGTTTCAAGGTGCTGAGCAGTTTGCCAATTTCTTCTTCAGAGTAGGTGCTAAAGGTTGACCTTGTAGCACTGTTTTTTGGTTCAGTGGGTGTTATGCCGTGGGGTCTGGAATAGAGGCTTGCGTCAGTGAGGAGATCGTTCTTTATGCTATCAGTTTTTTGGATAAAGAAAGCTATATCAGATGAATAATAATCACTATTGTACACAGCCTATCAGCCGACAACCCGGAGGGTCCGGCGGCGAGTTCGTCATAGGAACTAATTGGTTCCGCCAACATCGCTGGGCGAGAGCATCATACCCCAATACTTATTGCAACTGCAAGTGCAACCCCGCCCCCCCCATTATTCCGCAGCTAGTATTCAAGATAAGTATGTCCGTGACTTAACTAAACACCAATAACTACCCCAATCCCCTCAACAGGGCCTCCCCCTGTGGTAAATAAATAAATAATACCCTATTTTTGACTAGACTTATAGCATAACAGATAGCTCAATAAATAAGAGTCAAGATTCGAGGTAGTAGGAGTTTCTGCAGGTTTATTACAGCATAAGGACAGGATCAGGACAACCTGCATGGGAATAGGACAATAAGGCCCGGCAGGGGAAAAGAGGCCCGGCAGCTGCCGGGGCTGGGTCTGGGATGAGCGCGCTAACATTTAATAACAAAACATTGACATTTATACATAGCGCGAACACATAGCATTACATTGCAGTAGGCGTAACAGTGGGTGGAGCAGAAGGCGTGACGCGTAGCAGTCGCGAAAGATAAGGGGGAAAGTAGGTGTAACAGGGCGTATACATAGACATGTGATGCGAACGTAACAGAATATGTCATGAATGGGCGGAAACATAGGAGGGGGCTACCTAAGGAGCCGGGACCTCTAACCTAATGGTGCGCGAAAACTAGCAATGACGTATTACTAGGAGAAGCTGGGGGCTACGAACTCTGTGCTAGGAGCAGAGACTAGAGTCTGGAGGGTCGGAGCGACATGTACCTAAACCCTATCTGGTATCTGATGTTTAGGGAACATGTTGATATGAACTAGAAGTCATGAGGGGAAAGGCTAACCTGATTCTAAGACTGGACCATGCATTATTCTACATGTAGTGCGTGAAGAATATTAAATGACCATTAAATACAGTATTTCTCTAACGTGGAGCCGAGAAGGCTAGACAATGACAGAAACTATTGATGCAGTTCAGTAGCTTAGGAATGCAGAGGAGGAGGACTGAACTGATAGCAGGAACTATAACATACTTTTGGCAGACTCAGAGGCAGAGCCGGGGTGCACCGGGCACTGCAAGGCAGGAAGTAAGTGAAGGGTCGAGGATACAGGTGGGGGCTGTATCGCTCCTCAGCGAGGCTTTCAGGAGACAGGAGCTGAATCTGTGGTCCGGGCCCTTTTGAGGCCTAGAAACGGGGATTTTATAATGGAATAACGTGCACACTGAGAAACGTGGCAACATTACTTACATAGGCCTGATATTCGTAGTATTCACGAGGACTGGAAAATAGCATACTAGAGGTGGACACAACTGTAATTGCGTCATTAATCAGAAATGGGGAATAACATATGCATATTGATCATGCACACATAACACATGATGGATGAGGCGTAGGGACACAGAACATGGCAAAATTTACTTTTCCACATTCCCTCCTTGTCACTACGTTTCCATCAGGAAACATCAATTTTCATGATACCATCTATCATTTCATACAGTACCATTTGCTCGTCTCGAATTGTCTGGGAACGGGATTTAGAACGGGGCTTGGGACTAGGAATACAAGAGGTAGCACACATGCTGCAAATCGCAGGGCCACATTGTATACAGAGGCAGCAGCTAAATATGATCGCTACTGCAATACCTAGAAAGGACAGAACTTTCCATCCCCATGCGGAAATTACATTCCAGAACCAACCGGACCATGTCCAGGTGCCTGGATCTTGATGTAACAGATGGGCAATTTTATGGAGTCTGGTTATAGCTGAATAAACAGACGGCGCGTTATTTGGAATGAAAATGCAACAACTAGATCCGAGAATTCTACAGGCCCCGCCCCTATCGGCCAGTATGACGTCAAGGACGAGACGATTCTGTAAAACGACAATTCTCATAAAGGATTGTTCTTCAGTTAAGTTACCTAGAGCGGAGGCAGTCTCATCTACTACTGCTTCAAGGGTTCTGGTTAACCTACGAATAAGCTTACTATTTACAACTGTACCTAAATAAGGGAAAACACCTTTATCTATATCAATGAATTGCTCTGCGGCGGTTTCAGTATAATCGACAATCGGGAGATTTCTCTTGTGTCTAGTGTGTACTAAGAAAGAATTCCTATGATAGTCAGGTGGGGCTAGAAAAACAGGTGGCAGTAGGAAAGCAATGTAACAGGTTCCCTCCCAATCGAGGGGCAGACGGACATATGCAGTTTGACCACAAACAAAATAAGAATGACGTGAAGCTTTAAAAATAGATTTCCTACTGTCACTATACTGGATAACAGTAGTACATTCACTATGGCCTATGTGTACAGAACCATAACTACGGACACATAATTCGCCTTTGACTGGTAGTACTGAAATAGCAGGTGAGTCTGGAGTAGTATCAGACTGAACATTCAGAACCATGAAATTCGACGAATAATTTCCTAAATTATATACTTCATTTTCTAGATCTAAACCTGTTCTATGGGGGAAACCTTGCTTGTCTGGGAAACATGTACTGTTAAGAAAAGACATATCTGTTGAGGATGACGTTAGCGTGGACCATGCTCCACACGAACCATTGTGTGAGAATGGATAAGGAAACAGTGGCAGAACTCCCTTCGGTGTCTGGAAAGGGGGGAGTCGACCACACACCCAACAATTTGTGGCATTGCTGGTCTGGTGTGAATAATGTAACATACGGATGAATGTGTTATTACGCATTGCGAGGCGGTATGAATATTCGTGAGGAGGCAGATCACTAAACGTGTGCTCTACTGTAGCATGAGCAGACATATTTACATGAGGAACTGAAAAACACAGATAGAAAGCATAGCTGGTGCAGGAAATCATTATGCTGAGAAATAATACGAAACTCAGAAAAACGATGCATTGCAGTGAACTTCGACTGACTCTCTCACTATGGGGGTCTATTTTATACATGTCAGAAACAATTTAACCGTTTCACCTAGGGGAGGACTTATACAATCAAACTGGCTGACTTATTAGACCTGAGCTTTAACTTATACTCCTGTTGCGGAGTTTTCTCTAACAAGGGAGGGGTTGTAATAAAGTCTGGTGCGGGACAGTCCTTTAAAACAATGTTCTGGCAATCCTTTGAATCCTGGGAAATGTTCTTGGCAATTTCTTTGAAGACTGGCTTTGGTCCTTTGAAAAGTTTTACATGAGAAAGGTGTACCCACCCCTTCCTGCCTTCCAACTTGACGGCAGTTCGGGTGGTCAAGAGGACCTGACGTGGCTCCTTCCAACGTGGTTCCAGCGGACTTGATCTGTCAAAATTTCTGATCATCACCAAGGAACCTGGAACGATCTCGTGCGGTGCCACCTCGGTATTGTCTGGAAATGCGGCGGCAACCTGTGAACGACATGAGTTGAGGGCAGACATCAAGGAAGCTAGGTAATCTGTCAGCATATTACATGAAACATCGGTAATACTTCGGGGTCTAGGAGTACCCCACATGTTAGGGGGGCGGCCGAATACGACCTCATACGGGGACAGACCTGATCTGGAATGTGCGACCATACGCATGTAAAACAGAGCGACTGGCAAAGCTACTAACCAGTCCACACCCTTGTCTTTACAGATTTTTGCTATACGGATTTTCAGAGTCTGATTATGTCTCTCGACTAGTCCAGCTGCTTCTGGATGGCGTACACAATGGAACTTCCACTGGTACCCTAACAACAGGGAAACGTGTCTCATGAGTTCGGATGAGAATGGCTGGCCGTTATCAGAATATACGACTCTAGGGAGTCCATATCTAGGGAAGAATTCACGAACCAACTGCTTGGCAGTGGTCGCGGCTGTGTAATCTGGGACTGGATATGCTTCTGTCCATCTGGACAAAGCGCATACCACTACAAGGACATACTTGAAACCTCGACATCGCTCCATTTGAATATAATCCATCTGGAGGACCTCAAAAGGGTGGTCAGGGGGCTGGAAACCACCTTGTTCCACCGGGACACTTTTACCTGGATTAAACTGACAACATATCATACAAGTACGGACTTTCTGCTTGGCTGCAGCTCGTAAATGCTTGTTGAACCAAATGTTCTGGATACTGTCTAACATAGCTTTTTCTCCTAAATGTGCTGGACTATGTGCGGTATTGATAATGACTTGAACCATAGAATCGGGGAGAAACCATGTGGCTCTACCCTTCGTTAACCATCCTTGATCTGTCTGGACCCCTCCTTGTACAGACCATTTCTTGATTTCATCGGGGGTAGCAAGTGACTGGATATCTATGACATCTTGTGTAGGGTCTTTAACTGTCATGCATGTAATCTGGTCTGGAATATGTGTCTGTGTCTGATTAACTGGAATGTCTGGAGTCTGTGCTGTAAGCTTGGCTGTGCGGTCTGCTAAATCATTACCTTGGGAAATAATGTCAGTGACTTTCGTATGTGCTTTGCACTTCATGATAGCAATAAATGTCGGTAAATGTATGGCATCTAACAGGGCTTGAATAAGGGGACCATGCTGAATCTTGGTTCCATGAGAAGTCATAAAACCTCTCTCCTGCCAGAGCACTCCGAAGTCGTGTACAACTCCGAATGCGTAACGTGAATCTGTGTAAACATTAACCTTCAGGTTCTTGGCATGTATACAGGCTTGTGTCAGAGCAACTAGCTCTGCTGCTTGAGCGGACAGAGTATCAATACGGTGTGTTTCAATAACTTCAGTGTCAGTAGTCACTGCATACGCGGCTACTAGTTCTCCTGTACTAGTTCTCATACATGAACCATCCACATAAAGTGTCAGGTCAGGATCTGATAACGGAATGTCTGTCAGGTCTTGTCTTGGCTTTGTCGTAATGTTAACTACTTCCACACAATCATGTGGGTCTGGATTTGAACTAACTGATGGTAACAGTGTAGCAGGATTCAGAACGTTGCAGCGTCTAATTTCTATGTGTGGCTGGAACAGTGTCAATTCATAACCTGTTAAACGTGCAATTGTCAAGTGCTGAGTTTGTGTTCGGTTTAAAAGAACTTCTACTGAATGTGGAACTTGTACTGTCAGGGAGTGTCCTAAAACTATAGAATCACTTTGTCTGATAGCTAGTGCTGTGGCTGCAACTGACTTGAGGCACGCAGGCAACGCCTGGGCGACTGGATCTAATGTGCTCGAAAAATAAGCACAGGGCTTGTATTGACCTGCTTGATCTTGTGTGAGAACAGATAATGCTGTACCTTCGCGTTCTGTAACGAAAAGTGTAAAAGGCTTACTGTAGTTCGGTGTAGCTAGAACTGGAGCTTGACATAGGGCTTTCTTTAACTCGTTAAAACTAAGTGTATGTTCGGATGTCCAAGGGAGGACAGTCGATACGGCTGCCTCCTGTGTCGTTAACTGTATCAGTGGCTTGGCTAGGAATGCATACTGGGGAATCCATTGTCTACAATAAGAAGTAAGGCCGATAAAAGCACGTACCTCCTTCTGGGTTCTGGGCTGGGGAAGATTCGCTATTAACTGGATACGGTCGGGTGTCAACTGCCTACCCCTCTTGGACAGCAAGTGTCCTAAGTATACCACTTGCTGGACACAGAATTGAAGCTTCGAAGGTGACACCTTGTGCCCCATCTCGGCTAGAAAATACAGAACTGTAAGTGATGCTCGCTCGCAGTCACGTTCAGAACGGGCTGTGATCAGTAGATCATCGACATACTGGAGCAGGGCAGTGTCAGTTGGCATGTGAATGTTGTCTAGTTGTCTCTTGAGTGCTTGACTGTAAATACTAGGGCTTTCTGTGAAACCTTGAGGAGCGCGTGTAAACATATAGCTCCTTCCATTTAAACAGAATCCGAAAAGAAACTGGCTGTCTGGATGAATTGGGACACTGAAAAATGCATTCTTGAGGTCAATAACAGTGAAAAACATGGCTTCGGAATCAATGGCTGTTAACAGGGAAGAAATGTCTGGGACAACTGGGTACTGAGGAATAATACATTTATTAAGCTCTCGTAAATCAATCACTAATCGATATACTGGGGGTGCATTTGGATCAGTACGTTTCATGACTGGAATGATCGGAGAATTGCATACATTGGAGTCAGTTTCTACAACTACTCCTTGAGCCATGAGCTCGTCAATAATTTTGGATAAGGCTGCTACAGCCTCAGGTGGCAATCTGTACTGTCTGATTCGGGGTAACACTACACCTGGCTTGAGAGTCACACGATAGGGTGTGATTTGCATGTAACCTACATCAGTTGGACCTTGCGCCCATAAATGCTGCGGAACATTAGACAATCTTGAATCAAAATCTCGTAACACATAGTGACCCTTAAAGTCACGTAGGAACAGACGTATTCCCTCTGGGGAACAGCAAATAACTGCACCTAATTCTTTCAATGTCTTAATGCCTAATAGATTTTCTGGACATGACTTAGTAAGTAACAGATCAGTAGTACGGGACAATGGACCTACTTCTAGAGTAACTGGCTTTGATATCTCATTAACTATGGGTTTTCCTGAAAATCCAAGGGAAACATTTCTTGAGCCTGAGAGCGGAGCCCCTGGAACTTCGGCGTGACTAATTGTGGTCCTACTTGCCCCTGTATCGATCAAAAACTTTCTGTCTTTCCCTAATACTTGGCTGTGAACATAGGGACCTTCTTGGTCTACAGGTATCTCGATGAGAGGCAAGCCTACCTCCCTCTCTAGGCTGTTTCATGAATATGACTGGTACTCTGGATACTCGGACTGTGCATACTGGTACATCTGTTGTGTGACATGCTGTGTTGCAGCAATAGGCTGCGGTACTGTAACTGTCTGTGGTGCATTCTGTGACTGAGGAATCTGTGAAACTTGTTCTTGTCTAGGCGGACGTGGTCTTTCTTTAGTCTTACCAGTAGCTATGTTGTGTTTCAGAACTGCACACTCGTTTATAAAATGACCTGGCTGTTTACAATAATTGCAGTTCCCTTTAACGGGAGCTGCAGGATGACTGGCTTGATTTGGACCCCTCTTCTGACTGTCTTGAGGAATAGATTGTGCAACTAGCACTTTCATTTTCGTGTCTTTCATACGTTTTCTTTCGTGTTCTTGCTCTTCTCTGATTCTATTCTGGTGATACTGGAGCATCTGGAGCATCTGGGACGGAGTATTTGCTTGCCAGGTGCTTTCGACTTTCAAAACTCGATTTTTAATTTGTGGACTTGAATTCTCGACTAATTTGGTAACGAAAAGATGAGGGTATGACTCACTACTTGTCTTGAGACCACTATTAATACTGAAACATTTCTCGAATCTAGAATAAAAATCACTAATGTCTTCATCTTGTTTCTGTTTACAGGCTGAGATTGCATCCCAGTCTTCTTTCCTAGTTGTCAATAATCTGGGTAGAACTTGAATCAATAATTCTGGTAATTCTTTACATTTATCTCCAAGACCGGTACCTGGTACTCGTGCCTTGTCTTCAGCTTCTAGAGCGGTCCAATCGATCTTTTTCTCTCCCACCTCCCATTCTTTTTCCTTTAACTTTTCATACACCCCTGCGGGCAACAGGACCTTTAACATTTTAATGATATCTGGGTAGGTGTATTCTCCCATACGGAGCATGTCTTTTAATTCTCTATGGAACCCTGCTGGATCTTTGTCATGACAGGGAATTAATTTCTTCATCTCGAGGAGTTCCATCTTTGAAATCGGAGTGTATACAAACACTCGCTGCATTACGCCACCCGCCCCTTGGACTGGGTGGACTTCTCGTAACGGATTCTGTCTGTCTATGTAAAACGATTTACTTTCTGGGGGTGAGACATGAACAAAATGCGGGTTCAGAAACGTTCTATATTTGTGGCGCTGTTCTAGAATGACACTAATTAAATCGGTACCTAGACCTCTCCATCTATACTGGAGTAACTCGTTCAGGACATCGTGTAACGGGCCTGGATCAGAATGTTGACCCTCATACAGAGTAATGAGGTGCTGGATCATATACATACCCACCAGTCGTTGCTCGGCTGGGGGCAGTTTCAGAAACATTTGTGCCACTATTTCGTCTGGAAAAGTGGTAGAATCAGTAATCCATCGGACTGCTGATCGGGCTATTTCTTGTTCATGCATGGTACTTAACTCACTATAACCGACTCGTGATTTCAGAATGTGATCGGTAGCTTGAAATACTTGTTCTAGAGAACCTTGTTCTGGTGCTAGATGTTGAAAAATAGACTTGGGTTCTAGACGTAAATGGCGATCTGGAAGTCTGGATTTTCCTACATACGCTATTCTGGCGGGATTCTCGTCTTCCTCTTCAGGATCAGAGATACTTTCTTTCTCGCTTACTTGTGCTGCTTTACGCTGTTCGTGTAACCTTACTATTTCTTTACGAATTTTCTTGTACATACTTTCCATGGCACTAATGGTCTTGTGCTTACCCTCGGCTATATTATCACTCCACCTTGTCAGGATTCTCATTTCGGCGGGATCTTTAGTCGGGTAATCTTGTTCTCTTATTAGACAATTGATCAGGAACTTTAATATCATGAGCTGAATCTCGGCTTTCCTTTGAGACATAATCTCGCCAATACTTTCTGGATCATCCCCTGTACGGATGAAACGATATATTCTGTCTAGATCTTCTTTCATATTCGGTAAGGTGACTAGATACTCGGTCACTCTCCTTACACGTAAGGAATATAAAACCATAGTATATTCGCCTGGAACTGGATCATAAACACATTCGTTAAGGGCTTGCCTGATTTCTGTAACAGACTTATTACTTTTAGGAGTACGCTGTGATGCTTGAGCATGTAATTCGAGTGCTGATAAACGCTTGTGTGGCGGCGGGGTTTGAGGAGGACCTCCTCCTGCGGCCCCTAGACTAGAGTCGTCGACTGACATTCTTCGTGCTTGCAGGGTCGGTAATTGTAACGTGGGCTGAACTTGTATGGCAGACTGACCCGGGGGTACCGTAACAGGTACTCCGGTGTCTGGAGAAACGGGAAGTGCCTGATTTACAGGGACTGGCGGAGCGCGAACTGGATTTGCATATTCTGGAACTGTGTCGTCCAAATAGGACGAAATAAAAATATCAGCTGCGGTCGGTTTGTGACGTAGCTTGGTCGGAACTAATGGTGGCGGGAAATTACTGGATGCCTCTGGGGTCGCTTTTGGCAAGCCTTCGGCAAGGAGAGGATACATACCCTTAATAAGGGCATGCCTCTGTCTGTCTGACTGTTCGGCTTTGACTTGTTCACCTATCTCGATTAATTCTCTTTCTTGGGCTCGTTCTTGGGATTCTCTACTTAACTCTGACTTTCTGACTTCCTTTTCCGTTCTTCTATGCGCTTCCTTACGCCATAACTCGATGGCATCTTTCTGTGACTGTCTGGCTTTCTTTTTCCATAATGCTTCTTCTACTCGCATGATACATTCGGCATCCCATGTACCCGATACGGGCCATCTATACTTTTCTTCTAACTGTTTGGTATACTCTACCCACAAATCTAGATACATTATGGCGCTTATGCCATGTTTCTGATACATAAAGTGACCTGGACTGTCCCTAGGCGGAACAGGAACTGCTGCTTCCCGCAGACCCTTTCTAGTTTTTAACTGACGTAACTTGGAAAAGAGCGGCATTCTAAACTTGAATCGGAACACAATACAATACACGAAAAACAATAACAATTGGGAAAACAATTCAGGCATACCACGACATTGGAAATACATTGAACAACATTATAATTAACAGTTCGAACAGAATACTACCTGAAAATACTGAAAACAGAAACAGAACAGAATTCTCGAGAACGGAACAGACTGGAGTTACTGGATGCACTGCTATAACAGTACGGAACATACCGGTCCCATAAAGGAACACATCAAGACCCGTATCCACCTAGGTGAACACTTCGTTTGTGAGCTTGGGTACCACCAACCCACGGACCAGGAGTCAATTTAGACTGACCCTGTCTAGACACTACCCCAGCAATGGTACTCACCGGGCAGCACGGAACGGAAGGCCTCGGACGGGACTGGACTACGACGACGAACTTCGGACTTCGGACTTCAATTACGGGTGGACCTCCGGATACCTCGGACCTTGGACTCTCGGCTTGGGCTCTGGTCGGGACTCGCCGCGTTCCTCCACCGTCTCGTTCGGATGCTGGACCGCCTCCTCCGTCTCCTCCGTGGGCCTGAGGGATACTTGAGCAGAAATATCTGCCACTGCGCAGAAGAGTTCCGTCACGACTGCAGAGGGTCAGGGGGTCGGCGTGGCTTCACCGACGCGTGGGGAAAGGGCAAGTCCCTATTCGGGCGCCATTATGTGGTAAATAAATAAATAATACCCTATTTTTGACTAGACTTATAGCATAACAGATAGCTCAATAAATAAGAGTCAAGATTCGAGGTAGTAGGAGTTTCTGCAGGTTTATTACAGCATAAGGACAGGATCAGGACAACCTGCATGGGAATAGGACAATAAGGCCCGGCAGGGGAAAAGAGGCCCGGCAGCTGCCGGGGCTGGGTCTGGGATGAGCGCGCTAACATTTAATAACAAAACATTGACATTTATACATAGCGCGAACACATAGCATTACATTGCAGTAGGCGTAACAGTGGGTGGAGCAGAAGGCGTGACGCGTAGCAGTCGCGAAAGATAAGGGGGAAAGTAGGTGTAACAGGGCGTATACATAGACATGTGATGCGAACGTAACAGAATATGTCATGAATGGGCGGAAACATAGGAGGGGGCTACCTAAGGAGCCGGGACCTCTAACCTAATGGTGCGCGAAAACTAGCAATGACGTATTACTAGGAGAAGCTGGGGGCTACGAACTCTGTGCTAGGAGCAGAGACTAGAGTCTGGAGGGTCGGAGCGACATGTACCTAAACCCTATCTGGTATCTGATGTTTAGGGAACATGTTGATATGAACTAGAAGTCATGAGGGGAAAGGCTAACCTGATTCTAAGACTGGACCATGCATTATTCTACATGTAGTGCGTGAAGAATATTAAATGACCATTAAATACAGTATTTCTCTAACGTGGAGCCGAGAAGGCTAGACAATGACAGAAACTATTGATGCAGTTCAGTAGCTTAGGAATGCAGAGGAGGAGGACTGAACTGATAGCAGGAACTATAACATACTTTTGGCAGACTCAGAGGCAGAGCCGGGGTGCACCGGGCACTGCAAGGCAGGAAGTAAGTGAAGGGTCGAGGATACAGGTGGGGGCTGTATCGCTCCTCAGCGAGGCTTTCAGGAGACAGGAGCTGAATCTGTGGTCCGGGCCCTTTTGAGGCCTAGAAACGGGGATTTTATAATGGAATAACGTGCACACTGAGAAACGTGGCAACATTACTTACATAGGCCTGATATTCGTAGTATTCACGAGGACTGGAAAATAGCATACTAGAGGTGGACACAACTGTAATTGCGTCATTAATCAGAAATGGGGAATAACATATGCATATTGATCATGCACACATAACACATGATGGATGAGGCGTAGGGACACAGAACATGGCAAAATTTACTTTTCCACACCCCTCCCCCACCCCAACATTGTGAAGAGCAGTGTGTGCGGCTATGGAGTGCACGCCCCAGTGCCATCAAGCTCTGTGTTATAGCTACCCTTATTCTCAGTGTACTCTTCCGCAACGTCCGCATCTCATCCACAAATGTCCCTAGTGAGTATCTGTCCCTATTATAGAGCTCCAACTAACTTAGAGGTGAAGTTGTTATCTGTGTTGCAACCTCGCCTATCCATTCCACGTCCACAGCGCTCTCCATCCTCACTCTGCCCTGCATTACATTCACCAAATCATTCTCACATCTTTCAACTCACTCCAGCCGAGGCTCAGGCATCAAGTTATTGTCGGCTTGCTGACCCATTGCCGTCTCCTCCAGGCCTTCAGGCTCCCCACTCTCCCTTCCAATAAGGTAGGTTTGGTACAGGGCCCAAAAATGTTTAGGGCGGCTTTTGGGGGGTAGTAGTTCGCTATAATGTTCCGCTTGTGTGTTACAGTACAGCATGTCCCTCGCCCATCTGTTTCTGGTTGGGAGCGGACCTCTCATCCAACAGTGTGCTACTACTCTCCTAGCCATTAGCATCCCCATATCCATGAGCCTGCGGAGTGCTACTGGGAGTCGCCTGGAGTTGCCAATCAGCGCCAAGCTCGGTTCCGGGGGGATGTCAACCTCCAGAATTCTACTCATTTCCGAAAACACATCGCCCCAAAAAGTCTGAACAACCGGGCATCTCCTCGCCAAGTTCAGGAAGTCCGCGTCAGCAGCGTGGCACCGCTCGCAGTGTGCTGTGGGCCTCAGTCCGTATCTGTGGTGTCTCTCCGGGGTGTAATACACCCTCTGCAGGAATTTAAAGTGGATCAGTCTATGCCTGCCATTGAGCGAGATTCGCTTTGTGCTTTCGCAGCAGTACCGCCACGTCTCATCATCTAGCGTCATCTCCAGGTCTCTTTGCCACTCTAATCTAGCTTTCACAAGTTGATGCTCCCCTTGTGATCCAGCCACCCGATATAGGTTCGTGAGGAGCTTCCGAGGCTCCCTAGTCTTGATGACGTATGTCAGTTCGAGGACATCCGGGGGCTCCACCATGTCCGGGCCTAGCAGTTCCGAAAACGCACTTATCGTCCTGTGAAAGTGGAAGCGCTGCATCAGTGGGATCTCAACACGATCTCCCCATACCTGAACCCAGGTTTTAACCACACCATCCTGAAAAAGGTCACCCGCTCGGCGGAGACCCAGCTTCTCCAGCTCTCTAGTGACCCCCCTCTCCATCATGGGTGGTAGCCATAGCATCCATTCCAGCGGCATCTCCGGTGAGTATAGCAACGCACCTCCCCGTCTTTGCAGAAGTGAGTGCCATGCGTGGTTGGTAGCGGTAATGGAGTCTAACACCCCTATCCTACGATTTAGTGGCCTGCAGATCGTGGCTGGCAGTGTCAGTGGCAGCGCGAAGAGTCTCTCCATACGGACATGCGGGATCATCGTATCCCCATGAATCCAGGTGTGCAGGTGTGTAGCCTGAGCCGTTCAGTAGTATAGTTCAAGGTTCGGCGCTGCTAAGCCTCCCATGCTATAGGGCAGAGTCAGAGTTGACCACTTGACTCTCGGCTGTTTACCAGCCCACGCCAAGCTGACCATGAGACTCGTCAGCCGTTGAAAGAATGCCTTAGATAGCACTATGGGGAGAGCGTTGAAAAGGAACAGGAACCGCGGCAGGACCACCATTTTCATAATGGCTATTCGGCCCATTAGAGTGAGGGGCAGCTTACTCCAGATCACTATATCATCTTCCAACTTACTGACCGCTCTGCCGTAGTTCTGGCTAATGAGCAGGTCCGGATTTGTGTGAATTTGTATCCCTAGATACCTAATCGGGTCTTCTGACCAACGCAGAGGGTAATCCGTCTCCACCCGCCTAGTCACAGGCATAAGCGGCAACACCATGGACTTTGCCCAGTTGACCTTGAGGCCCGACAGTGCACCAAACCGCACAACCTCCCTCAGCATCGGGGGAAGGGTAGTAGCCGGGTCGTGTGCGTACAGTAGCGTGTCATCCGCATACATAGACAGTACTATTTTGTAGGTCGGAAAGCGTAGGCCCCTGTGGCCATGGTATTCCCTTAGTGCACAAGCCAGAAGTTATGCCGCCAGGGCACATAGCAAGGGGGACAGGGGCATCCCTGGCACGTCCCCCTGCCTATCTGGAGGGGTGTCGATATTGCGTTGCCAACTTGCACTCTAGCCAAGGGCCCCTCGTAGAGAGCCCCCACCATTTGCAGAAAGGGCTCTCCAAGCCCCATACGCCGTAACACCTGTACCAGAAAAGGCCATTCCACCGAGTCGAACGCCTTCTCCTTGTCAAGAAAAACAGCAACAGCCGAGACATCCTGCTTAACATGCTGTATGGTTCCCAGGACCGTTCGTATATTGTATGTCAGATTTCTGGTGGGTATGAACCCTGCTTGTTCCGGGGCAACCAATTCAGGGGCCAGTAACGCTAATCTGGTCGCTAGAACTTTAAAGTTTGGTATCTACATTTAACAACGACAGCGGACGGTATGATCCGCACTCATCATGTAACTTGCCCTGTTTGGGGATAGTGATTATCATAGCCTCTCTCATAGAGCCTGGCATACTTCCCTGGATACAGATGTCTTTCAGCAGTTTAGTGATATGCGACAGTAGCTGTTCCTGAAACACTTTGTAAAACTCGACTGTCAGGCCGTCCATAACAGGCGCACTGCCCGATCGCATTGAGGCCAAGGCGTCCCTGATTTCGTCCTGTTGTATAGGGCACATGAGGAATTCCCTGTCAGAGTCAGAGAGAAAGGGGAGCTTTATGTGCTCCAAGTAGTCTAGTATTTCTGCCGATAGATCCCCGCCTCTCGAGGAGTACAGGTCTGAGTAGTAGTCACGACAGATGGCAGCTATGTCGGCCTCATCCGTGGCACTGAGTCCGTTCACGTCTCTCAGTTCCACGACCAACGGCCGCCCTCTCCTGCCTTTAAGGGCGTTAGCCAATACGGAGCCAGGCCTTTCCCCCTCACCGTATGTGCGGGATGTGGCATATTTGCCCAGATGTTTAACCTCTCTGTCAACCTCGTCGTGGAACTCCAGCAGGAGGCGCCGAATACCTTCCTCCGAGTCCAAGCCTGGCCTGCGCCGCTGCTGTTACTCCAGGGCTTGCAGCTGAGTTTCTAGCTTGGCTAGCCTACGTCTTATCGCCTTCAGGACACTGGAGTGTTTAGCCATGGTGATGCCCCTTATATAGACTTTGAACGCCTCCCACACAGTCTGGAAGTCCTCCACCGATCCTAAGTTTTTTTCAAAAAATACTTCAATCGCCTCTGCAAGCTCCCCACGAAAAACCGGGTCCAGAAGCGAATAGGGCGGGAAGCGACAGGTAAACGGAGGAATTTTCCTCGCAGGGGCTTCCACAATCAGTAGTATGGGAGAGTGATCAGATAGCGTGCGCGGTAGAACTTTCCATTGCTTAATACTACGATTAAGTCCCGAGGTGGCGAACCAGTAATCTATTCTAGTATGCACCTCGTGGTAGGCCGAGTAATGCGTGTATCCACCTGACTCCCCATTCCTGCTTCTCCACACATCCTCCATGTCCAACACAAATAGCTTAGCTGCCAACAACTGCGCTGCCACCGACAGCCTGCGAGGTGGGCCCGCAGACCTGTCAATGTCTGGGTTAAGTGTCAAGTTGAAGTCCCCCCCCATATTATGTGCGGCTCAGCGTACGTGCCAATCTTGGTAGCTAGTGTGTCATAGAATTCAGGGGAGTCATAATTGGAACATAGGTATTGACAACCAGCAAGTCCAGCCCCATCCCTTTACATGCTGCTATCACGTATCTTCCCTCCGAGTCAGCGCAGAGAGTCTGTATCTGGATTTCTGCACTCGGGTTTACCCATGTGATAACCCCCCTAGCATGTGTAGTGGACCCAGCCACAGCTATGTTCCCTTCCAGGCCTCTGCTGCGTAGCATCCCGCTTGATAGGGGCAAGTGTGTTTCCTGCAGTAGCGCTATGTCTACCTTGTGTCTTTTAAGATAACCTAAAACTTTCCTCACCTTCCTAAAATCATTCAGCCCCCTAACATTCCACGTGAGTGCGCAGACAGTGGCCGACTGTGCATGGTCAGGTGCTCTCGATTCAGCTGTCATGGTGACATTGCATGCACATTGTGAGGTGAGTCAGGATTACAGATGGGAAACAGAGCAGTGCGATATGTCGTGAAGCAGTGTGCATCCTAGGCGTGTGCCATCCTACGGAGAGCCATTCGTGCTCCAGAGTACATGAGTGCCTTATTTTCAATCTGCGCCTGCCCAACCCCAACTCGGCAGCTTCCCCCCCTACAGACCCCACATCCCCCACCCACAGCAGACCAACCCCAACTTGGCCCCGCCTCTCAGTAAGCCCCCCCGTGTTAACCCCTCCAAACTCTGGATGTCCCCAGTGGGAACGAACAGTGCATACAGCGCCGGGGCCGAGGTTGCCAGGAGTAGTAGTCTTTCCCTCGGTTAATGCCTGTGCAAGCATCGCTCCCAGAGCCATCGCCTAGGATTGCATCTCAATATGTGCCAACAAATTTCCAGAAAACTTAAACATCATACCCTCAGCTCTGTTCAATTACTGCTCGGGGAGCTCCAGGCCCACCATCCCTTGCCTCCCTGCACAACTAGCAAATTGCAAGCCTACAATCTTTTACATTATCTATACGAAGTGTGTAGGGAGGAGGAAAAAAGGAACATTCTCACCCATTAGACCGAGCCTCCGGACAGTCGCAGCCCCCCTCATAGAGTCTAGGTTCTCGAGCTTCCAGTCAATCAAAGGTTGCCTGCACTGCCGCTAGGCCCCCAGGCTAGACCCAGGTGCGTAACGACTCACCAGATCACAGCTCGGGCCTATACTTTGGGCCTTTCAGTGTCATTAGTCTTGTTTCTCCAGCTGGCTACCACCACTCTCTTCGTCGTTCTGGCTCCGGGGGCTGCCTCTACGCTCCTTGGTCCAGACCTTTAGTGCTTTATGGAGATCCCTGGGGTCCGTGAAAATGTGCGAGTGACCCTGCCAATTATCCTCAATTTTGCCGGATATAGCATGGCGTAGTCCAGTCCGAGCTCACGGAGCTGTTTCTTATAGGAAGCATAGTGTCTGCATTCCTCCTGGACCTTCGCAGTGAAGTATGGATACAGTGAAACATCAGAACCTTCATATTGCAGAGTCTTTTTTTCCCGAGCAATCCAGAGGGATGTGTCCCTGTCCCTGTAGTTCAATAGTTTAGCTATGATCGGTCTCGGGGGAGCACCCGGTTTCGGGCGCGGGCCCAGCGTTCGGTGCGCCCTCTCGACAATGAACATTGGCGAAAAAACATCTGCTCCCAACAGCGTGGTCAATAGCTTCTCTACAAATAACTCCATCTTCCCGGTCTGGGTGGTCTCTGGCACACCCGTAAAATGTATGTTCGATCTTCGAGAGAGGGCCTCCAAATCCTCTGATTTATCCTGAATTACCTGCAAAAGTCTATCATGTTGTTTGCGAAATGTGTCCTGCTCCGTTTGCGCTTCTTCTACCTCCGTGATGCACCTCTCTGCCATATCCAGGCATTCCGCATGTTTATCCACTCTTTCCGACATCCTGTCCATGCGGTAGGAGAGCGCATCAATTTTAGTGCCCAGGGATGACATACTGTCCTGGAGGCTCTTTTCCATCATGACCAGCAGGTCCTTAATGTCTGTGTAGATCGAGACTTCTGCGCTTTTGCTTTGTGACGCAGTTTCCATGTCCCGCGTGTCTGGGGCCTTTGTGCGGCACTGCTCGAAGGGTAATTTAGTCTGGGTTTTGTCCCCTTTGCCCATGCTGCCAATGTGGCCCTGGGCTGCTCCCGATAGTTCCAACGCAAGGTCGTGTCCTCGACCTGCTGTACGGCTATTCACACAGCACTTCGTCCACCAGTTGGTGTCCTCCACTATCTTGCGGCGCAGTCCGTCCGAGGTTGCAAAGTACAACCATGCCCGAAGTTGGAACTATCACTTTCAGGGGACCGTTGGGGCCCCACCCAGACCAGCTGATCTGTATAACGGGTCCGCAGTCTCTAGAGCGCTACCTTGGTGTAACTCAGGCCTTCTGCAGTGGGGGGGTGCAGTCTGTACCCCCCACCCGGCTCCGCTGTGTCGTCCTCTCGCAAGCCCCCCCTGCAGCAGCAGTCTCACAAACACCTAGGGTCCCTCGTTACAGCACCAAATTGCGGGCGCAGGTAGTGTCTGTCCTCAGGGCCATCCGGGCAATGTCAAGTAGTTCGGCCACCGTTGTAGAGCACCGCGCGGTGTAGCAGCACGGGAGAGGGCCGCCGGGCTTTAATGCTTAATGCCTCTTGGATTGCCTACGCCGCTCGAAATACGTGCTCGCGTGAGGTAGGTTCCCTGTGGATGAGAGGCGATACCTGGGGCCCGGGACAGATTCGACCCCCGCCGGAGCCTCGGCACTCACCCACGAGCTCCCACTATGTCCTGCTGTCTCGTAGCTGCGCAGGCACTGTCACCGTGCCCCATCCACCTCTGTAGGACGCCGTGTGGCGCAGCGATATGGGACAGGGGCCGCTGGCGTAGAACCGCCGCCTCAGGTGTAGGACAAGCTCCGTCCCCTCCGGCGTCTCCTCTTGGGATCCCAGGCTCCCGCAACACTGCGCGGTCTCACCGGTTGGTCCCGCCTCTAGTCGGCCGCACGCAGGGTCACGTACGCCGGCCTCCAATGTAATCCAGTCCGAGGAGTAGAGGCCTAGGACGTCAGCTCCCGAGTTACCGTTTCTGGCAGTTTTAGGCGGAGTAAAGTCGCCGCTGGAACTCGCATCAAGCACCAGAGGGTTCTGAAAGATCTCCCGAGGCCCCCGGCCTCCTTGTTGGTCTTATTGGAAGGATTACTGCAGGATTATTGCGGCGATGGCGCGGAGCTCCCAAATCAGGCGTCCGCCATCGGTGCTGGCAAGCTCCGCCCTTATATGTATAAGTGATTAAAAGTGCGTATAGGTAGTGCCTCCTTGATTGCCTAACTGAATAAGAATGTCTAAGTGAATTCATGAGTAAAAGAGTTATACGAGCCTCTTTTCAACAGTGCACACCTAGTGCTTGAGCATATAGATGCAATTCTCACTACATTCCCAAAAGCAAGCATGCATATGTATGCATCTTTTCCTAGTAGTATCATATGTAAAAGAAATATACAAATACATATATACCAGTGTTTTAGAGCTCTATCATCTCCATAGAAAGAACACATGTGAGAATATATGTGCAAGCAGACAAATACTTGAGTCATAAGCAATGTTCCCTCTAATTGTCTTCCTTTGAGTGCGGCAGAGTAAGATCTCTGTGCGCTGCAGCCAAGGCAATGTGCGCCCAAGAACCCAACAGCACGTGTAGACCAGGGCTTTAAGTGGGATGAAAAAACTAGGGAGGTCTCTCAACTGGGCGTGACCGATGCAATTAAGGGCGTGGCTTAAAAGCAATCAAGCTAAAAATCTGTGCTTAGCATAGTGTGCCACCTGACTGATATTTTGCTTCTTCTGTCATTGCATCCAGAAATGTAATACAAGTAACATTACACCTACAAGAACCAGGACTATTGATTTTGTCAATGGTTGATTGTTGCCTAAAGTTGTATATAATATTGAAAATGCTTCCGCTCTTGTTGTAGCAGTTGTGGCTTAATGCTCCAGCTGCCGACTTAGTAGACCCGTTTTGAGTCTCGGGTCAGATTAACATCCTGTGATTCTCAGCAAAATAATAAAACTCCCCATGCATACAAAATAAATAAATAAATCATGTAAATCAAACTATATAAAACTAGCTGCATTTCTTTTATAAATGCAGCGTGGCTGCAGGTCTGAATGTGCCTTTTGAAAGTATATATGTTAATCACAGCGCCCATGAAGGGCTGCACTTAACATAAATACTTTCAAATGGCAAACAATGAGCCCCACAGTCGTGCTCTAATTTGAAAGGAAATGCATCAAGTTTAAAAATACAACCATGCTCTTTCAGATGATTCTGGGTGAAGACTTTGTGTTGTATAGTGTAGTGTCATGTGTGTTAGAGATAGCGGGACCTCTCAGGTCCCTGAAGTACTGCGTAGAATAGTGACATAAGTGTTTGGGTGTGGTTAAGAAAAACCATGAAGTAGTAAACGCAGTTAACGGTTACACGCAGATGAATAAAGAAATGTAATACTGAGCTCCGTGTTGCTGTGATTATTTGCAAGCTCCCAGTCCCAAAGTGATGGCTGTCCTGAATAATCCATCAATAGCCTAAAGGAGAAATATGTCGCTATTTTTGAGAGTTTTATTTTATTTGTTCAATTTGTTATTAAAGTAAAGCCCCGCCGGAAGTAAAACCTAGGGGTGGATATGTCTGACAGCTTTTAATTGATGAGAATATTCTCTCAGAATAGGGGAATGTTAGCTCATTTCACTTAGATAAGGAATAGTCTCACAGTGAAGACGGAAACACCACCTGGTAATGGTTAGGCAGGAGCATTGTCAGGGGGCAGTGTCAATGGCAAACAAAGCAACACTGCAGGACAATAAGACATGCTCTTGTATCTCTTGCTATCGCTCCTATGGAAACTGATAATGAGAAACACTGGTGGTCAGAATAAATGGCTGAAGTGACCCGTCTGGTGCTGCTCTTGTGAGGTGTACACTCCTCTTTACAGCCACTACATCCTCAATCCTAATCTTCTTGCATTGCCCTCTTTTTCTTTAAAGGATATTCCTATCAGCGGCCAGGCCTTGATTATGAAATCCATGCATCCTGTTTTGTACATACTTTTTATGTGTGATGTCTAAATTTGTACGAGTTTTGGAATAGAATCAGTTCACTGATGGCCTGTACTGGGCAGTGATTTTTGTTGGCATTAAGTATGGGAGGTAGCCCAGACAGATAATAAAAAAAGATCCCTTTTTATTTTTGATTAAGCCTATTACTGTCTGCCTTAGTGGCCCACTGTGTATTGCTGACACATGGGGATTGGAGATGGCATTGCAAGGAAAATCGCTCATTGTGCCTCGTTCTTTTTGTTGCAACCGGAGAAGACTTGAGGTGCACAAAGTGTGGAGTAAGCACAAGCTTGAGAAGGAGATGGGGTACCACACGGCTGCAGTTCACCACATGCAGCTCCACGTAGGAGGTGCTACAGCAGCTCACATGCATAACTGCGAATACCCCAGAAATGTTGTGGGCTGATCCAAAATGTGGTGGACATCCCATGTAGCCAATGACTGAAGGGCGCTCACCCAAACAATCCAAGAGCTTTGGAGGGCTGATCCAAAGCACCTTTCTGTATGTTATGATATGCTGGGCAGGGGAGTCAACTCCATAACATCACATGCGTTTGTAAGTGCAAGTTTACCCTGACGAGTAACTTGACACTGAATTCACAGGTGTTTACTTGAATATTCTTTTAACAATATGTATGAAGAATATCGAAACATTGCAACTATAGGACTAAGCATGCTGCATACATAACTAGGTGTCTCAGCAGTGTCCTTTAATAAGAACACATCATTAGATATGCACATTATGAAACAACACAACTGTCCCAGCGGTAAAGGGAGAATAGTCAATTAAACATGCAAATGTGTTAAACAGACAGACATCCACTATGCAGACTGATAATTCCGGAAAAACCTCATGGCTTTCGGGATAGCACCTAAATATTTATAAAACTGCGCTACAATGAAACATCAGAACTGCCTTGTAACACATCACATTTGCACAGTACTTCTTTCAAATCACAAACATATATGAATTTACTGACAATTTACAATGCAATAAAAGTGTCCACATAGACAGAACTGGCTCCAAGACTGAGGTTCTCATCAGACACATATGTGCATACCTCAGTCTATAAATAGAACACTTTCAAAATGTGTGCATCCAGGAAATCACTCCTGACACCTTCTGTAGTGAGTGGAAGAATACACACTTTATTAGCAGTAATCACTTGCAGTACACGATCAGAAGTTCCCTGACACAGAACAATACTTACTCAATGAACAAGAGGTCATTGTGGATTGTAGAACCCGAACACACATGTATGCCCTTTTGTGTTTCAATAAACTATCTCTCTTTAACCTCTACTTATCATAAGACTGAATTAATTCGTTCAATACTGTTCTTCTCAAGGAGGGGCAGTTGGGTAAGTGGAGGGTAGGGTTGTGTGAAAAATTTAAAAATGTCCTCATTTCCCAATTAAGTTTTGCTAAGTACGGTATTAAGCAGGTAATGCTTAGCGAATTATTTTTACAGTTAGGGCGGGATACTGGAAACCTTCTTACGTATGGTTGGTTAAGTGGAGTCTGGATTAGTTCCTATGGGTAGTTTTAAATTTATCTCCTGGAATGTTAATGGCCTCCGTACCAAACCAAGAGCCGATAAAATTATGCAGTATCTATGCGATTCGGATGCGCAGGTCATTATACTCCAGGAGACCCATTTGCCCCAGACTGAAATGTCTGCTTTAGGTAAGAAGAATAGGTGGATAGACTTTTCGGTATCCACATCACAAACTATGAATAACAGAGTTGTGTCTGTCATCTTCAAGAAACAATTAAAAGCTAGGTTAGTATCCCAGTTGGTTGACCCAGGTGGCAGATGGGTCATCACCACGGTCACTATTGCTGGGGTCCAATTTACAATTCTGGGCTATTATGGGCCAAATCAAGATGACCCCTCAGAGTTAGAATCTATTTTCTCCCATCTATTGTCCTTCTCTGAACCAATTATCCTGGCGGGGGACTTCAGCATTGTATTGGATCCGTTTTTAGACAAAACTTCTAATAGTCGTCCCCTACTCCTTTCTAAAACTAGGACCTTTTTGCTTAACTCCATGAAACAATATGGGTATATAGACATCTGGAGGGTAAGGTCAGGGCAGCAACACAGTATCTCTTTTCAGATTCATAAATACCAACATAAGTCTAGAATAGACTTTGTACTAATCAGTCAGAGATTGATGGATACCGTTAAGAGTATTATCTACCTACCTTTACATCTATATGACCACTCAGCGGTGTTTATGGAGCTTGTGGGGCTTCCCAAGGCTCCTCATAGAAGTTGGTCATTTGACCGCTCTTTACTCTCACACCCAGATGACATTGCGTTTCTCAAATCCGAAGCCCAAAATGTTATGAGTATTAATATTGGCTCAGCTGCGCTTGGAGTTGTTTGGGACTCCTTCAAGGCTTTTTTGAGGGGTCTTATCACTAGTTAGGTGTCATATCGAAGAAAACAATACAAGGAGGAAGTTGGTTCCATTGAAGCAGTTATAGCCAAAACACAAATTGACATAGATGCCAATGCTGCTTACCCAGACCCCATTTTAAAACAGTTACATAACAAATTACTTTCACTTAAGGGCCACTTGGACTCGGTCCTAAACCGGAGAATTCAGCAAAAATGGGAGGCTAGTAAGTTGGCCCACTTCCAGTATGGCGAAGGTGCAGGTAAGCTATTGGCCTGGAAGGCCAAAACAGACCAGGTCCGCAATAATGTTGAGTCTATCACCGTCAGTAACATCACACTCTCCTCAGATAAAGATATCAGACGAGCCTTTAGAGAGTTTCTTCAATCAATCTATCATGAGGACAACAAGATCGAACCAGCGCTTATTGAGAGTTGGCTGAGTGGAATTTCTCTCCCGGCACTCTCTGCGCAGCAGCAAACATTCCTTGATAGTACCATCTCGGAGGAAGAGGTCAGGATTGCCTTCCAAAGTAGTAAAAAAGGGAAGGCGGCAGGACCCGATGGGCTTCCTGACGAAATTTATAGAGCCTTGGAACAAGAAATAGTAACCCTCCTTACTACTCTATTTAATCAAATTTTACAGGATGGCCAGCATCCACCTGTATCCTGGGACAGCGCATCAATCACCCTCATTTTGAAACCAGGGAAGCCAGCTTCTTGCTGTGGGGCTTATAGGCCAATCTCAATTCTAAATGTAGATTACAAAATCTTTGCTACAGTTCTTGCAAAGAGACTGGCGGTTGTGGCCCCCTATATATTATATCCACGGTCACTTCTTGCTGCAGCACCTCCGAGAAGGCACCATTCCGGCTGGGCTACAAATTAAGAATATACCTGTAATCTTTACAGAAGATCCAATTTTTAAAAAAGGATTCTCTATGATAGAGACCAAACGCAGTAGAGATCTTATGGTCTTAACGGTTGAAACAGCTGTGAGAATATCTAAGGAAGAATTAGCTGAGATCGCCAAGCTAGAGTCTGAAATTAGTGGTAACCCCACCATAGCAGATGCCAAGACACTTTTAGAAAAAGTCGCGAAAGAAGTACAAGAGTTTAAGGACTACACGATTACTCAAAAGTCGAACCAATTTGAAAAAGATAAAAAAGGTTTTTCTTTAGACAATATATATCCTTATTTACAGGCTGATTTTTATTCTAAAGTGGAATCTAGACGTTTCCTTCAAGGAAACCAGGGTAGATCGCGAAGACAATTTATTTCTTTTTCTGATACCTCCTCCTCTGGAACAGATAGTGACGCTGCAAGCTCTTATAATCGTTCCAATAGAAATAAAAACTGGAACAGTAACCAGCAGCAACAGCAGAACCAGTCGGCTAATTTTTTAGGGAGAGGCCAAACACTCCCGAGGGGCCGAGCGAGAAGCAACGTCCAATGGGAGATGAAAACGCGACGACAACACTACAAAAACTGAACGCGTCGCCTATCTTTAATCTTTCAAAAAAAGTGTTGACACCGGACGAGGTTAGTGTTTTGGCAAAAGGGTTGTCATTCGTCCCCTCCAAAAGAACCGACTTCGTTAAAATGAAGTCTGAGTTTATTGAGTTTTGCAGAAAACTACGCTTGACCGTGTTTTTTAGTGAGAACCCTACTATCCAATCCGTAGAGGTGACCGGTCTCAGAAATAAGTCTACCTTCTGCCCCCCAGCTAATAAAGTCCCGAAAAACCTTTTAACGTTTGAGAAAAGTGTACTCTCTGCCATATCGGCTATGGAACGGGAGAAAAAATACATCAAGTTCAATACCACTAAAAAAGAAATGACGGCTTTAAATAATCTTAAAACTGACAACACGGTTATAATCAAGCAGGCAGATAAGGGCGGGGCAATCGTGGTGTGGGATATCCAAGACTACACCGCTGAAGTATTGAAACAACTTCAAGACCCTGCTTGTTACCGCAAGATAAACAAAGATCCTACTATGCAATTACAAAATGAGCTCTTTGCCATTGTGCAAGAGGGTTTTGACTCAGGTTTTGTTGGCCCTAAGGAAGCCGAATACTTGAAAAATAAACATCCTAAAGTTCCTATGTTTTATGTGTTGCCAAAAATACACAAAGATCCCGACCATCCACCAGGTAGACCCATTGTGGCGGGGTGTGGTTCGGTATTAGAACCAGCGGCAAAATATGTGGATTGCTTTTTGAAAGAATTTATGGTTGAGGTCAGATCCTACCTTCAGGATACTACTGACTTTATTAAAAAACTTGAAAACATAGATTTCAATGAAGGCGGTGACAGGCTTGTCACCTTAGATGTTACTGCATTATACACTCAGATTCCTCAGGATGAGGCTATAGCAGTACTCACTTATTATCTTGACTCCAGGCCAAGACCAGCGCGGGTGCCCACTAAGTTCATAGTGGACCTGGCAACTTTTGCCTTAAAAAGGAATTATTTCTGCTTTAATGGTGACTTCTATTACCAAGTCAAGGGGGTGGCGATGGGCTGCCCCTTTGCTCCAGAATTAGTAGTTCTGTTTATGGCCATGTATGAGAATACATACATTTATAACAACAACCCTTTTTCTCAATACATCGGAACTTGGTTCCGTTTTATTGATGACATTTTTTTTTGACATGGAAAGGTGATGGGGACACTCTAAATCAGTTTTACCAATGGCTGAATGATAGAACAACAGACATAAAATTCAGCATTTCTGAATCCACCAGCAGGATTGCATTCCTGGACGTTGAAGTCTTCCCTTCCAAAGGCAAGCTAGCAACCACTCTGTATACTAAACCTACGGACCGCAACAAGTCTCTTATGTTTACCAGCAATCACCCCAGAAATCTAAGAGAAAATCTCCCGTATGGGCAGTTTCTGCGAGTCCGCAGAAACTGTACCTTTAAAGAAGATTTCGAACAACATTCAGAAAATCTCACATCCAAGTTATGTGAGAGGGGCTACCCCAAGAAACTTGTTAAAAATTGCAAGAAAAGGGCCCAATGGACCCCACGGGAAATACTTTTGGAGCGTAAATCTAAACCTGCCCTGGAGAAGCAAGTATGTGTCACGACCTACTGCCCTAATGCCAATCACTTGAAAAGGGTAATTAAACAGAACTGGCACTTGGTCAAGAATCTTGACTCGAGTCTGGTCAATGAACCATTATTTGCCTTCAAGAAAGAGAATAACATTGCAAACCACATTGTTCGCGCTGCCATGCCGATACCCAAACCACAAACGTTGCGCCAAATGATGGGGATGCCACCCATCCTTGGACACCACAAATGTGGAAACTGTTTATGCTGTGAATCAACCTTTGAAGGCTCTTTGTTCCAGCATAATGGGGTGTCATGGAAACATGACACGATGAGTAATTGTAAGAGCAAATATGTGGTGTATGGCATCATATGCCCATGTCAACTGCTGTATATTGGCAAAACAAACCAAGAGATCCGCCAACGGATCTCGCAGCATAAATCAAGGATCAATAGGAAAGTTGAAAATGCTCCCTTGGTGCACCATTGGACGCGACTGCAGCACTCTGTGAGTGACCTCAAGTGGACAGTAATCTCTAAGATAGAGCGAAATCCTAGAGGTGGCGATTTAGATTTGACATTATCAAAACGTGAAGCTTTCCTTATCGTGAAGTTCGATACGGCTGTATCTGGACTCAATGAATTGAGTGAAATCTTCAAATTGTAAAGGGCCCATAATCCATCTCAAAGTACTGTGATGATATGTATCTAAGTAAACACTGGTGTTTTTTCGTTTAAATTTTGAAACTCCAACCCCTTCCTGGTTCCAGCCCAGCATTTTCAGGCAACCCTGGCCATCGAATGGGCGGGTCCTAGGCTCTTCAACCAGGTATTTAAGCAGAGCAGTTTAACCTGATTCTGCTACTGCGGAGGAGACGCGAGCTTGTGCTGTCTTGGACGTTGCCGTTTTTTTGAAAACCGGATTCATTTTAAAACTAGTAAGTACTTTAAGCCGGTAACTCGCGGTATTACGCTCTGTTTGGAGAGTTCAATTCACGTTTTCACTCTGGCATTTTCACTTATTATTTTTCCTAGTTTAAAAATTAACGCTGATCGCGAAAATGTGCCGCCCTTAGGCGTCTTGATCTCCAAACAACCGTGTGCCGAATTATCGTGGCCACTCGTAGCTGACTTGTTGTGCTGGTAAGCGGCCGCCTCTGTTTTAATTTACTGTCTTTCTGAGAAAGCACGCTGGCGGCTAATGAGACTCACTGTTTTTCAGACGAGCTACGCGTTGAAAGCCTCCTCGTGTTTAGACGGTTTCCGCGAACAAGTGCTACTTCAATACTTCGTACAACTACGTTTTTCGGTAAATGATTGACATCTGTTGTTCTGTTCACTACGGTTTCAGACTATGTCATTAGGATATACTAAATGTGACATTTCTTTATTTTTCTAAAAGACACGTCCAGTGACAATAAATTAACAGCCTGTTGAGACGCGTTCTCCTTCACCATCTTACTAGGTGAGAATCTCTTTTAAACGGCAAGCACCTCTAATGTAACATATAATTTCGCCCTTCTTTTGAACAAATCTCAAATTCGTTTATAGGTCTACCTCCTTTCAAGGGTTTCTACCTATCTCCACCTTGAGACCATTATTTGCTCCCAAATAAAAAATGTGAGTAAAGTCTATTTTGCCTGCGGTACTTTTAAGACTTCTTGTATTGGTCAGGAGTTTGTGCATAGTCTTAGTTTAAGAAATTCTGGGTCCTCACTGAGTGCAGGCGACTGATGTTGATCTGGTGACTACAATTAACCTTACCTGTCTGAGTTGTGTTTTAATCCTTTTTTTCCCCCCCTTTTTTCTTTGTCTTTCTATTGTGTAGAAAATTCAAAAGGCCCTGAAGAGAATCCCTGCAAGTCATTGGGATTCGAAACGCGTAGGCCCAAGCCACTCGACTGTCTGCTGCAGTGATAAGCGTGAATGTTATGATAATTGTTGCTTATCACTTATTATTTTCGTACATTATCCCCTTTTCCCAAAAGAACTGAGAAGTATTCTTTATACTTAACTATAGGAATGTACGCCAAAATTGATTGTATATCAGAAAAAAGTATTTTCTAAGTGCTTTTGCAGACATTGGCTTCTCTTGTTTTTGTTAGTACTGTACTGTATTATATTGTAAATATTGTATGTTTTATTACTTGTCGTAGTTTTCTGATTTAGTGCTTTCCTTCTCTCCTTGATTGGTTGTTGACTGAATGGTTGTGATATGATTGTTATGATGAATGTTCATTCCTATTTTTGATTGTGGGTAGTAAATTGTTTTTACATGTTGGTTTTTGTAAAATGAAAAAGTATCTTTTGATGAAATCATAAATAAGAATAAAAGCTATCAACTAGCACTCAGTTTTGAATATTTTTTCAAGTACTGTTTTTGAATTTATGTTACTGCTGTATCATCAGTACTGGCAATTTCTCTTTTGTTATGTTCCCCTATATATTACATCACGACCAGAAGGGGTTTGTCAAGGGACGTCAGCTATATGAGATGACATATGACCTTATGGGGGCAATCGACATGGCATCGGCTGGGGCCCTCCCTTTGACCACTCTCACGTTGGATGCAACCAAGACCTTCGACAGGGTATATTGGCTATACCTGTCGGGGGCCTTGGCCAAGTTCAACATTGGTGAGGGCTTCGGACGGGCTATCCGTCTTCTATATCAGTGCTCAACAGCTCGTGTTCTGGTCAGTGGAGATTTATCGGACCCCTTTAACATCACAAGGGGGACAAGGCAGGGCTGCCCACTCTCCCCTCTCCTATTCGATTTGTACATCAAACCCTTCGCTCAACGCTTGAGGGAGGATGTTGGTATCAAGCCATTTACTTATAGGGGATGGGAGAGGAAGGTGGCCCTGTACGCGGACGACGTTCTTATCTTCTCATCAGAGGCACATACTGCACTTCCTGCAATATTCAAGGCTGCTCTAGAATTCGGGAAAGTCTCTGGGTACGAGGTCAATCCCTCCAAAACAGAGATGCTTGTTTGGAATGATGATGAATGCGAAATTAACATACAGCCTGGGTCTAGCATGCGTTATCTAGGTCTCAATATTGTGAAAGACATCAATCAAATTGCTATGACTAATTTTACAATTGTCGCAAAAGCATATAGTAAACTTATGCGATCATGGGCACAACTTCCGCTATCCTTATTAGGAAGAGTTAATTTGATTAAAATGACCATTTTACCTAAAGTTTCCTTTTTATTTAATACCATCCCCCTTCACTTTGATCCATCCTTATTAGCAAAACTACAGGCGGAAATTAGTTCCTTTATCTGGGATAAGCACCTTCCAAGGATTGCTTGGAAGAAATTAAGGCGGCGCAGGGAGAAGGGCGGGTTGGAAGCTCCGGATCTGCAGATGTACGCTTGGGCGTTCCAGCTTTCCCATGCCCGAATGCTGTTAAAGATGCCTACAGATCAGGGAGTTGGGCCCTTGTTTTCAGCTTTGCTTTAAGGGGAAGGAGTTAGTCAGTCAGGCTTTTTGTTTAAATTTGGTGACCCCAAGTTCTTTTAAGAAGGTTAAATTGAAAATCTTGCAGGGGATGGCAAAAACTTGGGCTAAGCTAACGATGTCTATAAAGGTGGGGTACTTCTCCAGTAGGACACCTCTTTGGGGTCTTCCTAAGAGCCCGGTGTGGCTGGGAGACAATTTAGCTGCCCCGTTAAGAGACGCAGGTCTGGAGGTTTGGGGAGATCTTTTTATGGAAGGGGGCTTGCTCCCATGGGAATGTTTAAGGAATAAAATTGGCCCAAATCTTGCAAGGTTTAAATATATGCAAATTACCAGCTGGACCCATTCTTATACTTCCTCGCCTTCCCGTGGTAACAGGTTTCCACTCGGCGGTCACAGTCAGTTAGTATCCCAATTAGTAGACAAGCCTCCTGCCAAGAAGGAGATCTCCCTGTGGTACAATCTGATCCTGGAAGAAGTTGATGGCGATTTTCGGCTACCAGACCTACTGTGGGGTTCCCTCTTTACTGATCGTAATGTGCATGATCTGTGGACTGCATCGTGTAAGCTTCTGTGGGATATCGTCAAGCCTGCATGGATACGCAGGAGCCACCTTTTTACTCTTCAGAAAGCATACTACTCCCCTCTTAGACTTTCAAAATTCTCTCAAGGGAACTCAGTAGCCTGTGCCAAGTGTGGACTAGTTGCTGCCTCAGAAGCCCACATGTTTTTTGAATGCCCTCGCTTGGCTCCATTTTGGGAAGCCATAAGTAACACACTTTCTGCATCAGTGCGCTTTCAAGTAGTGCTAGGGCTTCCTCTTGTCATATTTGGAATATTGGATGGGGTTCAGAGCCTGACAAAAAGTTTGTTGTTTTATTCCATCTTACTTGCCAGAAGGGAGATTTGTAAAAAATGGAAAGATCCTATACCTCCCTCTCTCAATGACTGGCTTTCTTCAATCTTGCAGGTCTCCAGATTAGATCTGGCTAGGGCTCGTATTCAAAATAAGAGAGCATTCTGGCATCTGTTGGTCTGGGAACACTGATCTGGCCGTGTTTTTTTTTCCCCCCGGGTCCAATGATTACTCAGCTGTGGTTCATTCTCTTGCAAAGCCTTTATCCGGTTGGAAGCTCGGTACCTAATGGCTGAATACTCCACAATACTCCACCTGGATTTATACCTTCTTTATGGTTTCCTTGTGTTTGTCTATGGGGGAAGCGTCATCACTGAGGGATGTCGATAATCTACCTTAGCTAATCCCTGCCAGTGTTATAAACTGTGACAGCATGTCGTGTTCCTACCTACCCCTACACCCGAAGCCATGGTGGGAAATGAGGACAAAAACAAATACTCTTCTTTAAAGAATCAATATGTATTGTTTAGGCGCAGTTACATTAATTGCTCTCTGTTCAATTTTATTATATTTGCATTGCTTTTTTGCAGTTTGTGCGACACTACTATTGTCAGCATCTGTATGCTCTTCCTGACTAACACACAAACTGTTTCAACACAGATTCATTCAAAAACAATGAAAAAAAATCAGGAATAATCAATTACCAAAGTTTCTACATTATTTATCCTCATGCCAGAAGCCATGCTGCTCAAGAAGGTTAGAGAGGCTGGCGGCAGGTAATGCTTGGATGAGAGAAAAGAGCATCCTATCCCGCTCTTGTACTGATGTCGACTGGAAAGCTGAATTTCTTATCTTGAAGGAGCGCAGCTGGTGGCTGATTGTGGGCCATTGTGAAAATATTTAGGTTAATTGCAGCGCATGACGGTGCTGTAATTAACAAATATTTTCACAAAGGCTCACAAACAGCCTCCGGCCGCGCTCCTTTAAGAAATGAATGCAGCACTTGCAGGAGGAGCCACTGCTTTGCCTTTCACTGGCTTCCACCAGACAGGAAATTAAAAATGTTCGCGCTGCTTGCATTTTAAAAGGGCGGCGCAAGTGCTCTCCCGGGATGTGCTGTGTGTGCGCGCTTCACACACAGCACTGCGCACTCGGGGGAATGAAGGTGCACGGGCGCCCAGGCGCGCAACTTGCTGGGAACAGTGGTCATAAGACTACAAAGTCCCTTAACCTTGACCGACTGCACTTTCTATTTTAAAGAGACATCTAAAATGATATGGCATATTTGAAGTATACATTTCCATAAACCAATAGTAACTAACCTAATCACTAATCCTTCTATCAACAAGTCTTAAACCTCCCTTTTGGGGTGCAGCTTCACTATTTAGCAACTACTCCGACTGTTGGGCCTAGCCAAATACAAAGCAGGAACTTATTCAATCTATCTGTTAAAAGTCTCACAATATTCCAGAAAAAATGCAGGCATGTGTCTGTACTTTTTAAAAGTGGCATCATATATCAAAGAAACATAAACATAGATGGGTATGGGTAGTGCCTGAGAGAATGCATGACTGGGTTACTAGTGTCTCAGTGAAAAGTTCAGTACAAGAGTACTGCCTGGGCGATTGCATGAGAGTAGCAGTACTGAATGGGTGATTAGATCAGTGCAGAGGAAATAGCTTAGACAAATCATGAGTGCAAGGCTAACGCATGGTTGAAGACATGAGTGTATGAGTAGTGCTTGAAAGAATAAAAATGTGCATGGGTACTGCTGGAGTGATTCTATGACTGCAGTGGTAGTAGCTGGATGATTATATGAGTGTATGGGAAGTACCTGAGAGAAAATATGAGTGTAAGGGTAATGCTTGGGCCGTTCTATGAGTGCATCACTGGTACCTG
Organism: Lissotriton helveticus; assembly: GCF_964261635.1. NCBI lineage: Eukaryota > Metazoa > Chordata > Amphibia > Caudata > Salamandridae > Lissotriton > Lissotriton helveticus. Next base: position 870,633,842 of record NC_136061.1, on the reverse strand, counting down.
AGTCAGTAGATGAGAGCATAAGTAGTGCCTGACTGAATAGTTGAGTGGGATAGTAGTGCCTGGGTGATTGCACAAATCTATGGTTATTGTCTGAGGGATCACCACTGTATATAGATAGTGCCTCCTAGATTGCATAACTAAATAAGAGCACACATCTGAATACATAAGTACAAGACTGACTTGTGCATTTTTACTATGCTGCATACATAGTGAGTGAGTCTAGAGATAATCATTCTCACTAAATTCCAAAAAGAAAACACTAATCGTCCTACCATGTTACTATCTACAAACTATTTAAAAAAACATTTCATTACAATAATACAGAGTACAATAGAGAGCTGTACATTTCATAACATATTTCATACATCAAATTTCTCTTACAATTGCCATCCTTGGAACCAGATATATGAACCGTTTCTGCAGGAGGAAACGGGTTTACGAACCCGTTTGTGCATGCAAAAACATCATGGGCCATGTACAAAGCCTATTTAGCAAGTTACAATTTATTTTCGACTCGCTAAATATGTTTTGCGACTCGCTATTTGGAAGGGGCATTCCCTTGCAAACAGCGGGTCCCAAAACCAGTACTGATGTTTTGCAACCGCAATTGCGGTCCCAAAACATTCGCAATTAACACCTATTTCAAGTAGATGCTAAAGTATTCGCAAATGGGAAGGGGTCCCCTTTGCAAATGGCATGTGAAAATATTTTTTTAACAGCAGGCAGTGGTTCCAGGGGCCCCTGCCTGCCCTTAAAAAATTAAACAAAAACATTTCATTCATTTTTTTTAAATGCATCCCATTTTCCTTTAAGGCCCCCGCCCATAATTATAAAAAGGCATGGGGAGGTGGCAGTCCCCAGGGCTGCAGGGAGGCTGTGTGCCCCGATGCATAGTTAATAAAGCCCAGGGAAGATGGTGGCCCCTGTATGTATTTTACATATTTCACCCGGGGGGCTCATTAAAACAAAGCGCGGGATACTATGCTTTTTTTTTGCGGGATTCACACACCCAGCGCAAATCCCGTGGAAACAAATTAAAAACATCTAATTTTGGCCCTGGTAGTCCCTTTGAGACCCCCTGACCAGGCCTAGAGGGTCATGATGTTTCTACCCTGCCCCCTTTTAATTTTGTGTTTTTTTCTCATTTTATTCCCTTTTTTCTTGTGACTTGGTTTTACAGAGTCACAAGATGGTGCTGCCAAAACTGCCACATTTTGCCTGGGTTTTGATGCAACTTTGACTGAGGTGTATTGGGTCATTGATAATCAGGTTACCAGTACCAATGATATTTCCCTAAAACTGAACTAGAATTATCATGCCTTTAGCCATTCCTCTACGTCCCTAGTAAATGGTACCCTGGTACCTAAGACATGTTTACTAAAGAAGACCTACTGGGGCTGCAGCATGAATTGTACCACCCCAGAGACCCCTCCCCAAGACTATGCAAGCTGCCATTGCAGGCTGTGTGTCTTAGTGCAAATAAAACCGAAGAGATGAAATGACACACAGCCCTGTGTACCATGCCCTCATGCACTGCATGAGATATAGGTAAGTCACCCCTACTGTAGACCTTATAGCCCTAAGGCAGATTGCACTAAATACCGTCTCTGGACATATCTGTCTGAGCAGATATGACCCTGCAATATCTGAGCCGTTCTTAGATATTGTACAGAGGGAAGCCATAGAGAGTTCCCCGGCCGGATACTTGTCATTATAAGTTTCCTAGCTCCATGATGGCTTCCTTGTACCCTAAGATGTTAGGTAATAACCATCCTGTCCTAATAGATGCCAGTACTGAATGTATTAATAAATACACACAAAAGACCCTTTAGAGGGTTCCCTGAAAACCTACCAAGCACTGGTGTGGTCTCTGAATAGTCATAGACATCCTGTCACCACCAGACATGTGACTGACCTCATGGGGTATGAGTACCCACTCTCAGAGGACAGAAACAAAGCCAGAGCAGGAAGGTTCAAAGGACATACTGCCTATGAAGTGTAGCCCAAGCTTCCCCAGATAGTGGGGGATACCAACCCCCTGTACTGATCCAAATTTGGGAGAAGGACAGCTGGCAAAGTTAGCAAGATGGGGAGGAGTGTCCACATTTAGCCAGCACCATCCCTTAGGTGTGGAGGCGATCTGGACCCCTCTCTTAACAATCCACCATCTTGAGATGGTGGAAAATTAAGGGAGAGGTCACTTAAAGGTTGTAGACACCCTGAAGGTAGGTAGCCCATTGGCTACTAACTGTCTCCCCTTTTAATGCCCCTAAATTTAGTATTTAGGTGGCATCCCTGGACCCTGAACTTCAGATTTGAGGGACAAGAAGAAGAAAAGGATGAAGGAGACTCACTGCCTGAGAATTGAAGCCCTGCTATGAAGAAATTGGTGGACACCAAACCCTGCCTGCTCCCTTTAGGACTCAACATTTGTGTTTTTGCGGTCTCGGCCTGAATCTGTGGAGAATCCAAGAACCCCGGAGCTCCTCAAACTTTTGAGAAATCACCAAGAACCTCCCCTGGAATGAAAGCATCAGTTCCCACTAAGTACAGTTTGCCCACTTGCTGCTTCCCAGCGACTCCGAAGCAGCAGCCAACCAGAAGTGGTACTCCAGCTCTCAAGGGTCAGATCTTTCTCCCATCAAGTTTGGAGACACTAGGCTTACCGGAGCCACACTGTACCAATACCCGGGGTATAGGATACCCTTAGGCAAACAGCAAAGCAAAGAGTGTATGCTGGACTTCAACAACCCTAGAAGCAAGCAACCAAAAAAGGACATTGAGACCACTGAGACCCTCATCATAAGTGGCACAGCTTTCCCAAAATCGCCTCTCCAAGTTGCCTGCTCCTAACCAACTTACGGCACCGGGCTTACCTATCTGTTCTGCACTCAGCCCAATCAGCCCCAGTAACGATGACCCAGCTGTGCCTTCTTGGCCCTGAGACCCTTGCAATCTCCTAGCACAAGTGGGACCCACCGGACCTACCTTTAAGTCCTCCTGTGCAGTGTCTTTTCAAGCGATTCCTTTGTCATAGCTCACCAACAAACAAAACCCTGCTCCCGGCTGAATCTGGAATGCTCCTGATCTTCTGATGTTGGAACTTTGGACCTGGTCCTGCTATCAATGTCAAATGAAACGGTGAAATTGTGAGTGCATTGCCTGATTTCATGTGCATTTGTCTGCTTTTCCTCATTGAGTTTAATGGTTTGTAATTTCGCACAAAAGTGATATTTTTGCGAATTCTTAAAAATTGTAACTTATAAAGTACTTACAATAAATCAACGTTCTTGGTCTTAAAAAATACATAACATTGTTACTATTTTTATAAATTGGTCGCAGATTTATTCTTGAGTGTTTGCTTCATTTATTGCACAGTGAATACAACAAATTCTTAGCACTGCTATCTGATAAGCCTAACTGCGCACCCACGCTACCATAAAGAGAGGGTTAGTTTTATTTACTTGTGCCTACGTAAACAAATAAAGAACTCACTGCACAGTGTACTTCATTTTAGTACACTGTATCAAGAGCAAGCTTCGTACAGGCTGAGATACTAGGGCCAGGTCTCTAGGTCAGTCAGAAAAGAAAGACCAATTAGAGCAATGGGAACACTGCCTCTAAGACAACTTAAGTAGCTGTATAGTGAAATCAATTTATCTCTTGACTAATGGACTGTATGCTCACCCTTATTTAGTTCGCCGCACATCTGCTTTGTTTCCCCAGCCATTCCTTCATGTTTTTTTCCACTTACATGCATCACACATAAAGAAGGGTCCTCTGTCAGTCTTAAACTTTTTAAACCCAAGCATAATCAGAAATTGCTCTCATTGCCTGCGTTCATTGACGCGCTACCTACCAGAAAACCAGGTGCGTGATAGCTGTGCTGGCTATCCTGCATTTCCGGTCAATCAGGTATGACTCTGCCCTAGGTTGACTCCATGTGCGTTCACCTTAATCACTGCCCTTTGCTGCTAGTCTGCATTGCTTGGCGGGTTTCTGGCTGATTAGCATAGCACACTTCTCATAAAGTTAAACCTTTCATCCTTTGACTCAGTTGTGTTGTTTATTGCCTGATTTTGTCTTTTAGTTTTGTTTCATTTTACTTAGTGCCATTTTTCTTGCCCTTTGTACAGCGAGCCGACCCGCCTTGCCACTTGCTCACCACTGTTTAATGCTCAGCTCACGCCTCCTGCTCCCCTCCACCCAATCTTCAGACCCCTCCCACGACCTTGTTAATGGAGGCTACAGCATGACCCATTTGAGCAGGTACTGTGCCAGTTCCCCATGCTTCCATTCAAGGAGGTCTGACTCTGTGCTGTGTTGATGCTGTGTGCATTCACCTCACTCTCTCCCAATCGCCAGCTTTTGCTGCTAGTCTGCAATTGCTAGTGGACTACTGTCTTATTAGCGTAGCCCTCTGTTCCTGTTAGCACATGTTCGGTCAGGCTCAATTCCAGTAAAATGAAACCCTTAACATTGGACTCTGTTGTGTTGTTTATTGCCTGCTTTTGTCTTTTACTTTTGTTTCATTTTACTTTGTGCCATTTTTCCTGACTGTTGTAGAGCAAGCTGGTCTACCTTACTGCTCACTTCCTGCCGTTTCATACTTAGCTCCCACCTTCTGCTACTCACTGCCCCACCCCCTCCCAGGACCTACTTAATGAGGCCCACTGCAAAAGGCATCTCTGCCTGTCTGCGCTGGACCATGACCAGCACCAGGAACCCTAGCCATCAGCCCACCCTCAGATACTCTGCCGCAAACTCCGAGACCTGGACTCCAGACACCACCATAATGAATGCTGCATTGCATCTCCTCGATCAACTGAAGGACCTTTACCTGCCACCACTGCCTTTTGACCTGCTACTCAGGACCAGCTGTCTCCGCGGAAATCTGCGCCACTTCCATTTCGTTGACCTTGACCGCCCTAGAGCCATCAATGCCTCCTCCTCAATGACAAATCTCTCTTCAAACCTGCCACCAAAATTTGGAACACCATCACCACCCTCGCCCCGGATCTTCATCAGAGAGACTTGCCTCAATCCCTCCTCCACCCCTGACATTGCCACCATGAAGCTGAATGGCTACAATGTGACACACTGGGACCACACCAACAAACATGGAGGAGGCATCAACATAATTCATAAAAACAGTCCGCTGCACCACCAAAGAAGACGACACCACACCAATCATGGAACACCTCAACTTCCAACTCCACACTGATGTCAGAATGACCATCAGTGGCCCCCTTACCTACAGAACCCCTGGATCAAGCTCCGGTTGCTAGAATGCTATCACCGAATTCATCGCCCTTCTAGCCATAAAATTCAAGCACTACATCTTACTTGGCAACATCAACTTCCACCTCAATGACTCTACAGACACCAACTCCACCAACCTCCTGGAACACATGAGCAATATTGGCCTCACTCAGCTGGTCACCAACTGCAAAGACAGTGCAGGACACACACTTGATCTGATCTTCACGACCAGCAAAAGAGTGAAATACCGTCATGACACAAACTCACCTGGAGCAACCACACCATTATCCACTTCACCATCTCAGGATAATGGGGCACCACCACCAGGCCCCCTAATGCCACTTTCTGCAGCTGGAACAAAGTGACACAAACCCAAAGGACGATTGTCCTCAACACCACCCAGCCCCACTCCACAACCAACCTAGAACAGGTAGTCCAGAACTTCACAACCAGGATCACCAACTCTGCCGACCGAGTCGCCCCATCAAACCAGCCAAGACATGCAGGTCTACCAAACAAGCCAGCTAATACACATCAGAGCTCAGGACAATGAAACACAGTTGCAAACAACTGATGAGAAGATGGAGCATCAGCAGAGACACCATAGGATGAGCCACCTTCAAGTCAGCTCTCAACAAGTACTATCATTGCCTCAAAGATGCAAAAAAAGCCACCCTACCAAACTGCATCAAAGCAAGTGCCAACCACACCACGGAACTCTTCAGCATCGTCAGAGAGCTTTCTTGCTCGATGGCCACTGAGAACACAATCTCCCCTACACAGGAACTCTGAGATGCTCAAGCAAACCCTTTCCACAAAAAGATATCTGCAATCTACAGGTACGTCAAACCCCAAACCGCTGGACTTCTACAGCCTCCACACTCCAATGTACGCCATCCCGACCAGCCGGTCACCCCATGAGAACAGCTCACCAAACAGATCACCACAGCCATCATGAACTCCATCCACTCTGGAGCACCCACGAACCCCTGCCCCACCACATCTTCAACCTCAGAATCAAGGTTATCAGCCGCCATTCCACCACATCATCAATGCATCCATCTCCACAGCCACCTTCACTGATGAATGGAAAAATGCAGAAGTCTGACCTCTCCTCAAGAAACCATCCGCCGACCCCAGCGCACTTCAGAACTCCTTCCCCATCTTGTTAGTCCCTATCGCCACCACACTGCTTGAGAAGGACATCAACCAGCAGTTCTCTGAACAACTGGAGAGAAGCAACCTGCTCCACGGCTTTTAATCTGGTTTGCACACCAACCACAGCACTTAAACACTCCTTAAGTTTTAAAGAAAATTTTATTGGGTATAAGAATGCAGCAAGAAAAAGATATACAAATTGGATATGAAACATTGTAAGCAAACAAAATAATATAGAAGAAAAGGAAAAGTGAGAAAGAGAAAAGGGGGAGGGGAAGAGAAAGAAATGGGAGGAGAGAAAGAAAAGAAGAAAGACAGAGACTCAGCAAAGAAAATACAATTGCAATTCAAATCACATTATTAGAAATTAAACTTGCGAAAATGTAGAAGAAAGATGTATAATCATAAAGAAAAAATACAGAAGTTGAAAATGTAATAAAAAAGTAAGCAAGAAACACATCATGGAGGTTTGGGTACTTCCTCAGTACGAGGGGAATGGAGTGCAGAGAAAGTGGCCGAGGAATCTAAGAAGGAGGTAATAGGTAACCACAGTAAATCACGTTTGATAGCAATTGCAACAGGATAGACATATGCTCTATCTAATCTATGATTAAAACAGACACCATACCATCAAGCTTGATATGATATGGATGAGGTATCTTTCCATGCTTTGGTAATTTGTTGGAATGCGATCGCTAGAAGGAGATCAATAATAGAGGTGTTGAAGGGAGATGAGGACCATATTTCGGAAAGGCTACCCAGGAAAACATGTGTAAAAGAAAAAGGAAAATTGGTGGAAAAAATAGTATTAATTTGGTGCCAAACTTTGGACCAAAATATACGAACAAGAGGACATAGGAATAGCATGTGTTTGAGATCCGATTGTGGTTCTAAACAAGACCAGCATGTGGAGGGGATAGTGGAAACCACTTTATGTAATCGAGCAGGAGTAAGCATGAGACGATTATAAAGAAAAAATAAAGTTTGGGTAGTGTTAGCAGCTCTAGAGGATTTCCGTAACTTATTCCAAATATCTTGCCACAAAGAGAGAGAGAATGGTTCACCCAAATCTAATTCCCACGCTAGTTCGACGGTCGATTTTTCTCTAGTAGGAGAAGATTCATGTAATTTTTTATAAATCTGTGAAGCAGAGGAAGAAGATAAGAGGAAAGATAGGGCAAGAGGAGAGGAAGAAGATGCACAAGAGATAGAAAGGGGAAGAGAGTCATAGCCCTTCTGAACAGCAGCAGTCAAAAGAGCGTATTTAGAGAAGAAGGAGAGAGGAAGAGAAAAACGAAGTTGGAGAATAGGGAAAGGGATACAAGCACCATGCTGAAAAATTTGATGTACCCAGAAAAATCCTTGATCATACCAAGCCTTCCAGAAAAGAGTCCTATTATGGACCTTAATAAGAGGATTGTACCAAAGAGGAGACTGTAAAAATCGTGAATGGTTATCAAGATTCTTCTGAAGTAGTGGAAGAAAAAGTTTTCTGGAGTTCTTGAGGATAGGTAAGGACATTTGCTTTGGGACACGGGGTAGGGAAACAAATTCTTTAAAAGAGAAGGGATGAAAAAAGGCGGATTCAATGTCAACCCACAAGGGGAGAGACGCATCATCCAGTAATGCATCGGATAACAAGGAAACCGAGTGGGAAAGAAAAAAGGAAGTATGATAAGAGGAAAAATTGGGAAAGTTAACTCCTCCCAAGTGTTTGGGGCGGCAAAGTTTAGAAAACAACATTCTAGCTCTCTTATTTTGCCATAAGAAACGGGATAAAATAGAATAAATAGTTTTATAACAAGACTTTGGGATATTAATAGGGAGATTAGAAAGGAAAAATAAAATAATAGGAACAAGCATCATTTTAATTGAGTCCAACCTTCCCCACCAAGATAAAAACAGTGGATGCCATCGTGACGTAGAGTCTGTAAGAGTAGTATGTAAGTGTTTAATATTAAGAGCTACCGTCTCTTTAATGGAGGGAGCAAACCAAAGACCCAAATATTTAATTTTGGAAGGGTTCCAATGAAAAGAGGATATTACGAAGTCCGCATGAAAACAGAATTTATTAAGAGGAAGAATCTCACATTTATCGACATTCAGTTTGTAACCTGAAACAGCTGCAAAATCAGAGACTTCAGAAAGGAATGCAGGAACAGAAATTTGAGGATTAGAAATAAAAAGGAGAATGTCATCAGCATAGGCGGACAACTTTATTTGTTTATCACCATAAGAGAATCCTGAAATATTTGCATTAAGTCGAATTCTTGTTAGGAAGGGTTATAAAGCAGGAATAAAAAGAAGGGGTGAAAGAGGACAGCCCTGACGGACGCCACGGAACAAAGGAAAAGAAGAGGAAACAAGGCCATTAGCAAAAATAAAAGAACGAGGAAAAGAATACAATAAAGAAACATAAGAAAGAAATTTAGATCCAAAACCAAACCATTTAAGGGAGGACAAAAGAAAGGGCCAATTAACTCTGTCAAAAGCCTTCTCCGCATCTAAAGCTATAGCAGCTAGAGACTGAGGAGAAGTTTGTGATTTACTAAGGACATTGAAAAATAAACACGTGTTATCTGAAAGATGTCGACCCTTGATAAACCCACATTGTTCCCTACTAATAAGTTGAGGTAAAATTTTGTCTAAACGTAAAGCTAAAATCTTTGCAAAAATGTTATAATCAAGGTTAATCAAGGAAATAGGTCTATAATTTTTACATAAAGTGTGATCCTTATTATCCTTGGTAAGAAGGCAAATTAAAGCTTCCTGAAAAGAACCTTCAGATTTTTGGGAGGAAATAAAGAAAGAAAATAATTGAAGTAATTTAGGAACAAGAAAGGAAGAAAAATGAGAATAAAATTCAATAGAGAAGCCATCCGGACCCGGTGCCTTCCCTCTCTTAAGAACACGAATGGCATCTAAAATATCAGTAGATGTAATATCTTTGTCTAAGGAAGAAAAGTCCACATCAGAAACTGAGGGAGAAGGAATGGAAGACAAATAATGAACAATGTCTGACGACAAAGGGGGAGATTCAGGAGTGTAAAGAGTCTGATAAAAATTAGAAAATTCACCCAAAATATCCTCGTCTTTATGAAGAATGGTATTAGTGGAAGAAACTATTGATTCAATCTTGGTGCGCTCTTTTTTAACCTTAAGATAATTTGCCAACATATTACCAGCTTTATTTTGTGATGAATAGTATTTAGCACTGGATTTAAGCAAAATTAAATTTGCGGAGTCGGTGGATAACTTATTAAAGGATAATTTGGTGGAAATAAGATTATTAAGATCAAATTGAGATTTGGATGAATAATATACCTGTTCTAAGTGTTTAATACGGGAAGTAAGCGTAGAGATAGATTGTGAGTTTAAACGTCTCTTTTTGGCAACATATGAAATGATGAAATCTCTAGAGGCAGCTTTAAATGTGTCCCATAACAATTGAGGGGATGTGTGAGGGGACTCATTTTCTGTAAAGAAAAGGGAGGCAAAATCGAGAAAGGAAGTAGAAAAGGAAGTGTCAAGGAGTAGGGAATTGTTAAATCTCCATCGTTTAGTCCCCTTACTAGGAGGGAGCAAGTCAAGTTGAAGAGAGACTGGGGCATGATCGGAGATTAAAATGGAACCTATATCCGAGTGAGTGATGAGTTGTGTGAGAGCTTTGGAAATGAAAAGATAGTCTATACGGGATTGGGAAGAATGGACTGGGGAAAAATATGTGTATTCTTGTAAAGTAGGATTACAAAGTCGCCATGAGTCAACGAGGGATCGTTGGGCAATAAGGGAGGTGAATTGAGCATGGGTTGGAGACAGAGAAAATCGGGAGTTAGATCTACGATCAAGGAAAGGGTCCATAATTGTGTTACAATCCCCGCCAAAAATAAAATAATCATCAGTATACTGCATTGTAGATGAGAGAATTTGAGGCCAAAACAACTTATCAGGAAGAGTAGGTGCATACACATTAAAAATGGTTAAAGGAATTTTGTTAACCAACAACGATATAACAACCCATCTGCCCTCCGTATCATTATCTTGTTTAACAAGTTGAACATTCAAACGTTTATGAGTCAGAATAGCAACCCCATTACGTTTTCCAGTCCCCGGAGAAGCAAAAACTTGACCCACCCAATTACGTCGTAATTTAGAAACTTCAACATCTTTAACATGTATTTCTTGTAATAACACTATATCTGCTTTCAAATGAGCTAAGTGGGAAAGAACAGGTTGTCTCTTGATAGGAGACCCCAAACCTTTAACATTCCAAGAGATTATATTAATTGACATTTAGAAATCTAAAAAACATTTGAAACATAGGAATAATCATGGATAAATGTAATAGTACAACAAGTGAGAAGAGGAAAAAGAAGCGCAAGCAACAGCTGAAAGCGGAGAAAAGAAAAAGAAGACGTAGTATATAAAGAGTAGCAAGAGAAAGATGTGATAAATGAAGAGGAGAAAGAAAAAGGAAATAGAATGAGTGACGAAGAAAAATGAGAGAAGATAATGGAAGAGATAAGAATATATTTGAAGAGAAAGAAGAGTGCTGAGGAGAAAAAGGGAAAGAAGAAGAAAGAGGTACAGAAAGGTAACAAATACACAAGATCATAGGAAAAAACAAAATCCATACCATAAAAAGTATTGGGGATGGAGGAACCATGAAGGAAGGAGGCACGGCTGGGCGGAACTCCACGAAGACGCGGCAAAGGGAGAAACCATCCAGCAATTGAGGAGGAACAAAATGAGAAACATCTCAGGGACTACAAGAGCAGCAACTAGGGGAGCACGAAAAAAAAAAAAAAAAAATACCGTGAAACAAACATAGGGTAAGACATAATATCTATACAAAAGAACACGCTACAAAGACAGTATACATAAGGAACAAGTCAAACAGTTGAAGAGGACATGGCAATAAGAGATAACAGTCGAATGAAAAGACTAGGGTTGCGGAATGTCCATCGGAGCAAAAGGACAGGAACCCAGGAAACGTTGCAAGCGGGCAGGTTCTTTATAAGCCGTCGTCTTATTGTTATAAGTGACCCTAAAAATGCAAGGATGAAAAAGCCCATAACGGGCATTCAAAGCTCGTAAAGCTGGTCTCATATCTAGAAATTGTTTACGGCGGTCAGCTGTAGCCTTGGCATAGTCCTGAGCAAAGAATAAATTGGAGCCGTTGTGGGAAATCTTTCCTTTTTGCTTAGCTGCATGAAGTACTCAAAGAAGGTCAGTATATTCCAAAAAATATAGGATAACACCTCTAGGTTTAACAGAGGAGGTGGAAGTTGACTGACGAGAAGCCGAATTAGTCTCTGACATATATGGCTTGAGAGCACGAATTTCTTCCAATAAAAGTTTCATAGAAATAGCATTCGACATGTTTGTAGGGGAGGGGGGTTCACTTTAGTGCGTTTTCCTGTGGTAACGTTCGGAGACGATGATGAAGATTTACATAGAGTTTTTGTGGAACGGGAAACCGGAGTGGTAGAACCTCTAATAGTAGAATTTTCCGATTGTGAATCATCGAATGAATCTTGCAAAACACTGAAAGGATTAGAGTCCTCCAAAGGTGGATGAGAAACAGAACGTTGCTGGAGGGCTGCATTGCAGTTGGTGCGTGACGTCGCCATGGGGAAGAAAAGACAACTGAAAAACGCACTGCGTCAATAGTAAAAACACAGTTATTATGAGGAAAAAATGGCGGTAAATAGCGTAATGAACAGTGACGGTTGCCTCAAAGAAAAATTCCTGGAGATGAAACAGGATATAGATAGAGGCAAGAAAAAGTCACTGGAGAGACAGTAAATTGTAAATCATCATTCTAAAGACGAAGTGAGAAGAGAGTCAAAATGGCGGCCACATCCTGAGGAGAAGTAAAAGTAGCTAGTAAATCAGCATAGGAGGTCCACAACAGAGAAGAACAGCAAACATGCAGATAACTGCCAGGTCAGCAGATAAAGGGCTGCAGCATAGCAAACGTTGAAATGCGCAGATTTAGGGCAGCAATGGTGGCATGAAAACGGAACAACAAAATGGCGGTCGCAGTCAGACGCGAGCCGCCGGGAACTGCAAAAGGTGAAATACCGGCAAAAACAGCTTCCCTTGATCCGTAAAGCACACGTAAAGATGCCGGGTGTCTTCCGCCACACTCCGAGCACTGCTCCGGCAGTCCAAAAAGGAAAGAAACGCCTGAAAGAAACCCCGTCACCTCACGTCGTAACGGAGCTCTCCGGACCTGCGGCCATCTTCCTTGGTGCCGTAGCCACGCCCCCCAGCACTTAGACACTCCTGATCACTGACCCTGATGACATTGCCACCCTCCTTGCCAGGGGAGAAATGGCAGTCCTGATCCTCCATGACCTCTCCACAGCATTCAATACTGTATTCCACCACTCACCTATTGAGAGACTGCACTACATTAGGATCCAGGTAGACTCCCTCAAATGATTGCATCATTCCTCACAGGACGAACTCAGAGAATCTGACTAACACCCTCCATCTCAGAAACAAAGCTCACCATTTGTGGCATCCCTCAAGGTTTATCCCTCAGTCCCACCCTCTTTCAAACCTATATGCCACCTCCTAAATTACACCTCTAGCTAAAATCATCAAAACCCAGGATCTCAACATCATATCCCAAAGTGACAACACAAAGCTTATCCTCACACTCTCAGCAGACCCGACCACCACGAGGACTAACTTCCACAACTGCATGACCAATGTCACTGCCTGGATGAAGACCAACTGTCTCAAGCTCTACACAGACAAGCCGAAGGGCTGATCTTTGGGAACAATGCCTCCTCTTGGAACAACACCTGGTGTCCTGCTGAACTCAGACCCACTCCCACATTGACAGACCACTCCTGCAACCTCAACATCATCTTGGACAACAAATTTGCCATTAAATGACAAATCAAGGCAGTCTCCCCCATCTGGTTCCGCACTCTCTGTATGCTCCAAAGAATCTTCAAATGGCTCCCAATTGGCACGAGGTAACAAAGTCACTTAATCCCTACTCACCAGCCATCTGTCTTACAGCAATGCACTGAACAAAATAACTATCACCCAACTCATGAGGAGACTCAAGACAATACAGAACTCAGCAGCCAGACTCCTCTGCAACATGCCCAAATGGACCCACATAACCCCTCACTTCAAAAACATCCATTGGCTCCCAGTACAAAAAAGATACTAATTCAAGATGTTGACACGGATGTATGACATTGCAACGCATGCTTTTACATCGCATGCTTTTACAACGCGGTTTTTACAACGCATACCATTACAACGCATAGTGCTTTGGGGCGCTGGATAGTGAATAGTTTAATTTACTATTCCAACTCCAGTCCCCGTGGATAGTAGGGAAGGTGTTGGATAGTACATTAAACCTATTCCCTATCCTAGAGCGCCCCCCAGCGCAATGCGTTGTAATGGTTTGCGTTGTAAAAGTTGCGTCGTAAAGGCACAGCGTGGTGAAAGTTGCGTTGTAAAGGATGTTTCCCGTTGACACCCCTCTAAATCCCTTCACGACCAAGGACCAGCATACATCAACCACTGCCTGATCTTCCACTAGCCCTCCAAAGACATGTGCTCTGCCTCCCTCACCCTCACACAGACACCACAGATCTGCCTAAGCCACAGTGAATGCTGTTCCTTCTCCTACCTCACTGCCAAGTCCTTGAATTGCTTTCTCCTTCACTTCCGAGCATCATCCTCTTTAGTAGAATTCAGGAAGACACTCAAGATCTGGCTTTTTAACTGATCCCAGCAACCTAGTGCCTGGATACCCTTACAGGTAAATTGCTGAGCTGTAAAAATACATATTGATTGATTGATTGATATGGGGATTATCCTTGCTCAGTAGTGTTTTGTACATGCCCTTGGTTTCCTACTCAAATTGGGTGCTTATCAGTCTATCCAAAGTTGTTGTCCCTCTGGAATGTGCATTATGACAGCTGCTGCCTTACATTCAGAGAGAGAGAGAGAGAGAGAGAGAGAGAGAGAGAGAGAGAGAGAGAGAGAGAGAGAGAGAGAGGGAGAGAGAGAGAGAGAGAGTGAGAGAGAGAGAGCAAGAGATGGGTGAACTTCAGGAGATTATCTTGCAATGAAAAGTGACGACAAGAAAGTACTCTCAGCAATGGCCAATGTAGGTGTTCCATAGTGACAAGAAGTGCTGGTTCTCCACAAGTCAACGAGCGTCCGTATGTATGTCTTTATAAGCAGGTAGGTTCATTCAATGTTTGTACTTGTAGTGCTCCCGTGTATTGCACTGGAGCCAAACAGAGAAATGACAGGTATATTAAGTCCTGCCAACCGAAATCTGGATGCCGAACGGATAGTTCTCTTTCTCCATGTGTGACACATCGAGAACGAGAACTACCCCCATTCCATAACAAACAACTCTCTGATCTGGAGTACAGGGAAGTCAAATAACGGCTGGCGTAGGGGTTGGTTGCACAGCGAAATTACTTATTGGAAATGGCGTGAGGTGCGGAACTAGTGTTCCGCTATTACTCCACTGTAAATTATAGTCTTCTGGGTATTTCTCCTTTTTTAACCTATATTTTAATCTATTTATTATAATTATCTGCGTAAAGCAAATTACTGTATGTGTACATGCAGATGATTTATGATCTGTGTTATATGTCTGTCAATATTGCACTAAGGTCTTTTTAATTAAACTAATAACAATTATTTTAACTAAACTAAGCAGTTGCATGCTGAAAGCCAGAGAGAGCGGACATTGAGAAGACCAGATTTACTCAGATGTTCCTCCACAATGTATAATCCCCAAAACTATCCCCTTTGCACTGTCATCTTCAAAGCATGCAGTAGTCAGATATGTTCTGAAAATTAGAGTGCAAGAAAATTGGGGTACAGTCAATGCTTCTGCAAAAAGCTTGACTTACCAGATAAGTGGTCTTGTCAACGACCCCTTGTGTCTTGATTGGGTCTCCCAAAAATACATTATAGGCCTTTTAATCTATGCAGAGAAGAGCTTTTATCTAGTTGAATGGTTATATGACAGATGTAAATATGTCTATCCTAAAGTTATTGTCTCTGATAGCTGAAGATTTCACATTCTTGGGTTACAAGGACAATTTCAATAAATGTGAGCATAGGTCCAGAATGATGACAAGAGCAGTCATGCCTAATTTTCAGATGGGTACCAGGTAAACATAAGTGTCTGGGCATCATTATCAATAAAAACCTTCAACACATGATAGCTGATAACCTAACCCTGTTATTAACAAAAACTGCTCAAGAAACAAATCTCAGGAATCTGATGATCTTCAGTCTCAATTACATGAAGTAAACCGGATGTTCCTGTTTCTAGAATGTATTGTGTCTTTTCTGTTTGTCCTTTAATACACAGTTGATAGAGAGAAACCTCCTCAGAGAGAAACCTGAGAGTCTGATTACGCATAATTACTCAAAATGTAAATTTGTCATTTTGAGCTATATTTTAGGGCTCAATGTGTCAATTCTTGGCACAAGAATTTATTTTGCACTGAAAAAATACTTGAAAATACAAAAGCATCATGAACAACAATCACTCGTAAACTGGTGTTCCTATTTGTTTGCTGTACATTTCTATCACTTGTGTTCACAAAACATGTTTACAGTGAATAGTGTGCAGTTATGCAAAGTGGAGTAATGGTGTAATTTAGGTAATTTTGCATAACAAGTGTAACCCAAAATTCCTGAAATTTCACCCAGCCTAATGAGAAGCAATATATAAATTCTTAGAATGGCTAGTTACTCTATAACAGGAAGCAAGAGACAGTCCCATTTCTGTAACCCGTGTTTAAGTGGTGAAGGAGGAAATTTAGAGTCTACAGCTCACCGGCTGATGAGTTATACTTACCACCCTAACTTAATTATTTACAGACATATATATAAAATGGTGAATAGACATGATATGGGTCTTTTTAATGTTCATTAGGGAACGAATTACAATGCCTTCCTCAGTCACGGTATATTCGACAGTTGAAAGTGGTACATTTGGATTCAGTGCCAGGACCGAAGGTGAGCATTATGCTTTATCTTTCTCCACTTTATTGAATAGCAGCCATTTTTCTATTCAATAAAAAACTACAAATCCCATGGAACACTGGGAATAGAAAAAACAAATGATGTCCAACATTCCCACAATGCAGTAGGTGTCCTATCAGAGTAGTCCTTTGCCTCTAGCAAGTGTTTTCTCATCTTCTCTCTGTATTACATGTTCTGTTTTCTTATTACTTGTACAACTGTGTATGTTTTGTTTGCATTGCAGGAACTTTTTGCACTTCTACGCAACCATACCATATACTCCTGGTATTGGCAGAGTGCTAGGGGGGCACTGTGGGAGTGTCGTTTCTCTTTAGCTCACTGCACGTTTTTTGAATTTCTGTCACTGGAGATCCAGAATTGCACTGTTTGACTCAGCCTCTACCTGCTCCGTGAGAGTGATGCCCCTACCTGGGGTCTGTACAGGCTTGCTAGCTTGAATTGGTTATTTACCTGATGCCCTGAAGGGTCGGTAGTAAGTGCCTTCTTGACTCTGCCACTTGGGTCTGTATGATTCACAGATGGAGAAGTCCGTAGGGGAAACACACCCAGGTGGCTTCAGTACCCCGTTGTTGATTTAAGAGCCAGGAGGATGGTGTGCCTGGGACTTGGACTCCTCTGAACAAGAACCACTGCTCCCTATTGGCTTGCTGGAACCCAGAACCCAAATTGGTAACGCTTCCATATTAGAAAGGTGCTAATATAGTGCTGCGCTTGGGTGTCCACTGTGATCCCAGTACTAACCTAGGTATATAACTTTGCACTGCGCTGTCTCCAGTTCCTAAAAGCTCCAGGTAAGGCTGTTCTTTTGTAAACCTAGCGGAAACTCCGCTATCACTGTCCCTCGGTATTGTGCCCACTGATCACTGGCCATGGACCAAGAGGGTGGTGCTCTTTATGCAGTTGAATCTCTAGCTGTCCTCCCATGGGATGATGAACTCTAGGATGGTGTAGACGCATCCATTTAACGCACTGTAGAAAGATCTAAGGCTCCCATGGAGCAGTGCCTATCCCAGCAGATTGCGCAGGAATGCACAAAGTTGGCCCAGAGACAAGGCTCTTTAGTTCCTGCCTCCCCTCCGGCCCAGGCCCCTGATGGGGATCCCATACTGGCCAAGTGCCTCATGGAGGAAGGGGTGGATCACAACGTCCTTTCGCACCTCAAGGAGGCATTCCTGAATCAGGTTCCACCGGACTCCATGCCTGGAGAGTCAGCATGTGGGTTAGAAGACCTCAACATCATCCTCGCCCTCAGATGATGATACACAAAGGGACACAGATGAGAAACACAGGCCTTCACACTTATGGCATCCTTCCTACATGCCCCCAGCCATGAAACCCCACCCTCAGAATGAAGGGTCCGATTTGTTAGTTTCCGAAGAGCTCATACATCCCTGTTCTGCGGAATGGACAACTTCCTCTAAGGTGGCAACTTATGAGGCAGAGTGGAACCCTGCTATGGAAGGACACCCACAATTGCCTTAAAGCAGAATGCCCACAGCCATCCTTAGAGGGCAAGGCCGCCGTAATCCCTGAACTAAACCCAAGAATAGCCACTTTTTTGGAAACATTTTTTAAAGACCCCATGAAGGGAATTGAAAGGTCCTGGCGGGTGTGCCAGGATAAACTTCCAGATGCCATAGGCCCGCTCACCAGAATCCTGGTCATGGCAGAAGATGCCATAGTTTTGGGGGGCCTTATATTCTCACAGGCCCTGTGGGCTCAACGAGCGTTGGCCTTCATGGGCAATGCAATTGTGCTCTCTCCAGAGAGAGGAGACAATCCTTTCTTGCTAAAGTAGATCCAAAGTTCAGAGACCTGGCAGATACCAATGCTGGGGCAGTGGCTCATGGAAGTCTTTTTGGTGAACCATTTATCAAGGAGCTGGGAACATTTGTCAGTACCTTTACTTCCCTTGACAAGGCCCAATCCTCCATCAAGAGGGTCTCCCTTCACTCAGTTTCTGAGGAACGGGCCGAAGCAGATGCTGCTCGGCCGACCACTCCTACTCCCAAAATGCTCCTAGAGGGCAAAGCTCTAGACACGGGCAGTATCAAGACAAAGCCGTCTTTGGCAACTTTTGTAAGACCCTCAGACAAAGGCTGCATTGCTACCTCCAATGCCAGTGAGTGTTCAACCTTCTTCTCTAGTGCGAGTGGGTGGTCACCTTGCATCCTTTTTATAAACTTGACAATTCATTACAAGCGATTCATCCATCTTGCAAACAATTCAGGTGTTTGACATAGAGATGTGCAGTTCCCCCTAGCATGGCACATGACCCAGGCTTCTGCAGTTTTCATGCCACAAGGCGGGTGGATGCCAAGATTTCTTCACTGCTCGAAAAAGAAGCTATCTGCCCAACTGCACCTCACCCACATGGCTTCATAAGCAACCTTTTTATGGCCGACAAGTTTGAAGGGGGACAAAGACCGGCTATCAACTTACGTGAACTCAATGAGTGGCTAGTCTATCACCATTTTAAAATGGTGGGGATCCACCTCCTTCGCAATGTGGTATGCCCTGGGGATTGGCCAGTCCATCTGGACTAGAAGGATGTCTATCTATCTATCTATCTATCTATCTATCTATCTATCTATCTATCTATCTATCTATCTATCTATCTATCTATCTATCTATCTATCTATCTATCTATCTATCTATCTATCTATCTATCTATCTATCTATCTATCTATCTATCTATCCATCCATCCATCCATCCATCCATCCATCCATCCATCCATCCATCCATCCATCCATCCATCCATCCATCCATCCATCCATCCATCCATCCATCCATCCATCCATCCATCCATCCATCCATCTATCTATCTATCTATCTATCTATCTATCTATCTATCTATCTATCTATCTATCTATCTATCTATCTATCTATCTATCTATCCCCGTATTTCCACCGCAAAGGACATACCTCAAATTTGTATGGCAACAACAAGTGTTTCAGTTCACAGCCCTTACTGTCAGCCTCTCTTTGGCCCAAAGGTGCTTCACGAAGGTCATCAGACTGGTCGTGGAGCACCTCAGGGCTCAAGGGACATGTCTTATTGTATATCTAGATTGCATTCTCCTCTTGGAGAAGGATCCCCACCAGCTGTCATCCCAACTACAAGAGGCTGTCTCCCTGCTGGAAAACCTCGGCTTTGTTACAAACAAGAAGAAGTCCCTTCTGATTACGGCTCAAAGGTGGTTTTCTTGGGCATCATTATAGATTCCACAGAGGCTACATTGAATCTTCCCGTGAGGAAGGTGGCAAATATCAGGCACAATTTGGGGCACATTGACCAGGCACAGAATGTCCTTGAGATAGATTTCATGCCAGGTGGGTATGTTGTCCTCCTTCATCCCAGAAATCATTTCAGTACCCTTACACTACTGTGCCGTTCAGCACCTCAAGTTGACACATTTGTGTAGGGGACTCTTGTATGTCCAGTGGGTAGTTCTTTCTGGGTCTGTATGCAAAGAGACCTATTGGCAGCTCCCACATATAAAGCGTGGAACGGCAGAGAGATTTTTGGCTCTACCTGGATCTCTTCATGAAGTCCAATGCCAGCAGATCAGGCTGAGGTGCGTGGTGTGGAGATTTTTCCACAGGAGGGTCATGGTCCCCTCAGGAACAGGAATTACACATCAATGGCCTGGAACTCATGGCAGGATCCTTTGCGGTCCGGGGTTGGATGCGAGGCAGATTCCAATCCTTTGTCCTCTTGAAGACGAACAACAACTCCGTCATCAGATACATAAATCATCTAGGGCGTACCCAGTCTAAGATCCATTTGGAGCCAGTGACCAGATTTTGACAGCTCTGCCTAGACCATCAGATATCGGTCATGGCTGAGTACCTTCCGGGACAGGAGAACACAGTGGCTGACTGGCAGTCCCGGCACTTCAGGGAATTCACTCTTGGGAAACTTCATCCGGAGATTTTTTACAGTCTCGAAGATTGCTGGGGTCCTTTTTCTGTAGACCTTTTTGCCTCCAGGTTGGATCACCAATTACCCTTTTTCAGTTGGAGACCAGATCCCTTGGCGACCAACTGGTAGCTAGAGAAGTGCTACGCCTTTCCCTCATTGGCAATAATCACCAGGGCTTCAGCCTAGATCAGACGCTAACTGGTGGAAGTGGTGTTGATCACCCAGGGCTGGGAAGCTCTAGTTTGGTTACTGGTTCTATTGAAAATTCCTTGGGATTTTCCAATCCCTCTCCCCCTGTTTCTGACTCTCCTCCTCAATCCAGATTGGAATACACATCAGATAGTCCTAGCAGGATCACTTCACCTCATGATATAGAGGACTACAGGGGACGATAGTTGATTCCAGGCCTATGTTGGGATTTAAATTTGATAACACGCATTATTGGCCTAATATATTCAATATAACCTCGTAATTATATAATCATGTAGTTATAGTTCACTACGATCACCTATTAACCCATGATTCACTTTTGACTTGTTCGCTCCTATTGATATAGCCGGAGCCATTTTGTTTCGTTTCTCTATGTGCAAGTACTGTTTCCCTGAAATCACGTGATTACGCTTTCTGCTCGAAACCACGACGGCAGCCAAGCTGCCTACTGTAGTTGTTAGCTGGTAGCTCAAGGAAACCCAAGGTCACATCTGCCCTTCTGGTGGGATGCGCATATTCTAGCAAAGCCCGTTCCTGTACTCCCTGGGTTACAGACAGACAGGGAGGCACCTTACTGACCTGCCCCCGGAATAGCTTAGGCCTAGGCTACTAGCAATCAATTGTGCCTTATATGGGTATTCCTTTTTTTTTTTGTTTTTTTGTTAAATATTTTTTTTAAAAAAAATATAATTAAAAAAAAAAAAAAAAAAAAAAAAACTTATATGGGTATTCCTCTTGGCTTACTGACAAGTTGTATCTTTCCTTGTAAGGTGTCATCTTGAACGCATGAAATGTATATATGCTTTGTATTTCGAACATGTAATCAGTCTCCTCTGCGCACCTCCGAGGGTCGTGTAGACTGAGGCTCCCCTGCCAGGGCTGGTATTTGATGAATAAACTATTGAACCTTCTCCATTGCCGACTGAATTATTATTACAAATTGAAGCATATGGGCTATTGGTGAGTATAGCCCGTTAGAATAATTTTTAATCCTTCAGTTGGCGACTCCGCCGGGACTCCGCGATAGGGTCGTCCCCTCCTGTAAACAGGGGTGACGGGACAAGGAGGAGTTCTGGCCGAGTGTGTGGACAGAAAGAGGATCCTGATTCGAGACACCCGTTTGTGGTATGAAAGCAAGCCGCTCCACTCTCGAGCCCAGTTTCCCTCCCAGCTACTGAAGACCCTACGCCGGAGTCCTACGGGCTTAACCCGAGAGAAGAACACACCGTGTCGGTCTGTCTAGGTGTCGGCAGGGGAGAATTCGCAATCGTTGTGATTGGATTGGATAAGGATCACTCAGAGGAAGTGTTTCTTTTTGAATAACAGTTAACTGTCTTTGTTTGAAGGTGGCCGGGGAAGCCGGACCACGAGGGAATCTGGGGATCTACCATTGCGGCGAAGGGGCTGCACAGGCGGAGACCCCACAGACTTGTTTGGTGAATAATTGAGACTACATCTGATGCCTTAGCAAAGTACGGCGTTGCTCGCTCGGCCGAATTCTCTCCGGGAAAGCCCTGGGAGCAACTGGGTAAGCTAGGGTTCTGGAGACGTGTCCAGATGCCCGGCCCAACCAGAACAGGACCATGGGATGGCCTGTGAGAGAGTTTGTGGTTCGCCTATCAGGTGCTCTCAGAACAGTCTGAAGACTGTTCCCTTTTGGTGAGATTTTGTTGGTCTGGAATTCTTTTGAATCGATTCCCCGAACAAGAGTCGACGGGCTCTGTTCGTATTTGAAGACGTCATTTGCATAGAATAGGTTCCGAGAAATATTTGCCTTGCATTGTTTTACAGCACTTTATTGTAACGATTGAATGAAGAGTGTATGAGTGACCGGTGAAAAGGGACGCGTCCAAATGGGCATGTGTTTTGTGATTTTGTGTAGACAAAACGTGTAAGAATCATCATAATGTCTTGTTTTAGTAAAATATGCTTTGGGTGCTGTTGTTGGCGAGGTGCATGGCTTGAAGAAAGACAGCCGGCCCCTCCTGAGGGCAGTCCCAGTTTCGATATGTATGTCAAACATGGTCTACAACCCATCTTGTTTAATACCCTTTGGAACAAGTACACTAAGGATAATTCAGATTTACAATGGCCTCTTACGGGGTCTTTCAATGAGAAAAAGATTAATTATATACAGAATAAATTATTTATGAAGAAAAGCCGTCAGTCGATGTTTGATTCCTTAAACTTATGGTTGAAGGAAGCAAAAAGACGACGAATTTGAGAAGAGAAGCTGGGGAGGGTGAAATCAGGTCAGACAGTCACGCAGAAAGCGGTGGCGTATGATAAGGAAAAGGTGGAAAAAAATATTGAACGAATGGATAGGCAGTTTCGGTTAGAGACCGATAAAAGCTATGTGGCTAGACCAGAGACAGGAGATGAATTAGAAGAAGTGCTGGAAGCCCGACAACCTCCTCCTTATGCCCCGCAAGGGTTGTATCCGGCCGTGCCTGTGGTACGAGTTGATCAGACGGGAGCCGCTTCGACCACCAAACCACAGATAGGGGTGGTCGCCACGGCCCCCGTTGGCAGATCGGGACATGATGTTCCGTTTTCCCTTCCTTCTCTTCGACCAACTACCTCACCCTTAATATCCCTTCAGCCGGACGCGGCTGTCCCTTCTCCCTTGCACCCTGTGTTTCTCTCCCCTCCGACTCAGACTACTTTAGCTCTCCGAAATGCAATTAATCCGGGTGCCACGCCCAAACGACCGTTGTCTGACTTGAGTGATCAGCGAGCTTTCACTCGGTCGTTGTTGGGACAGGAGGAGAGGAGAGCTATTATAATACAGGCATCCCAGTGGATGCGGAATCCTATTCATACTTTGGAGGATATTTGGAGTACTATGAAGGATTTTGAACCCGTTGCACAGCAGCTGGCTCTAGAGAGCATGGCGATCCGATTGATTTCACTATGGGAACAGTGTTTCGAGGAAGGATTGCCTCCTCAAATACTGCGTGACATCAGGGATCATGCTCATAAATTCCATCTCCAAATTGAAGAAGTGTATCAGAATGTGACGACGCTTTTGCATTATCGGGAACGGATGCACTGAAAGAGTGCCGAATGGGGAGCGCAGCACCCCATGAGAGAGGTGCATCCTCTTTTCTTCCCGGAACTACCTGAAATAAAGGATAACGGGGGCAATGTCACCAGAGCACGAGTGGACGCTAGACTTCAGGAACAATGGGTCTACACCCCTTGGAAACGAAATGAGGTCCTTACGCTAAAAGCCCAGCTCCCTGACCCCCGTAAAAACCCTAGAGCTTATTATAAAGAATTGGCCGAAGCCGCCAATTCCTCCATCATGACCATAGCTGATATTGAGCTGTTCTTTGGTCTCCTGATTCCAGTGGATATTTGGCGACAGATACATGATACGGACCATGTCCCCGAATTAGGAGGTATGTGGGACCAATTAAAAAATTGGGATAAGGAACGAAAGCCAGGTGAAAAACCCCGGGATGAAATATTAGCAGTACCAGATAAAATTGTTACATACATGAAGACTCTTCTCCCTCCTAGGAAAGTAGACTGGGATAAATTGACAGCGTGTAAACAGAAAAAGGATGAAAGTGTGTCTGATTTCTTTACTCGGTTTGAGAAAGTTTTCATAGATTTCAGTGGCCAGGACCTCTCTGCAGAGGGAGGAATTTGATTGTTTGTAAATAGATTTGTTACAAATTTGCTCCCGGAGGTTATGACCCGTCTCCAATCAGCTGAAAGCACGTGGACTACGGCTGCACCATCCGTTATTCTTAGTATGGCCCAATATTATGAGCATCGTGAAAATGAGAGTAAGGAAAAATCAGAGAAAAGAATAAAGATCTAAAAACAAGAGTACTATTGCAGCAAGTCAGTAGAGGGAAAAATTCAGGACGGGGAGTGCGAGGCTCATTTCAAAGAGGCCAGATGACAGGAAGAGGTAGAGGAGGCCCTCCGAATATTGGGATAAACCAATGTTCCTATAGTAAAGAGGAAGGACATTGGAGGGCGGATTGCCCTCTGTTGTCGGCAAGAAACGGACCTAGTAGAGTGCGAGTTAGAGGTCGAGGGAACATAGATCGCAATAGCATGAGAAGGGAAGATTCACGACATGAAGGTTCTCATAAGAATCATTTTGATGACCCTCAGAACAGACAATACTACAATGAGACTTATCAGGATGACAGGTATGATGAGCGGGATTATGCATGAGACAGCCATGGACAGAGCGGGGGCCATATTACAGTACCAGTTGACCAAGAGGGACCTTATGTAAAAGGAGAACTGTTGGGTACATCAGGGAAGTTTTTAGTGGATACTGGGGCGATGAGTAGTTCAGTCGCCCATACACTGGTCCCAGGGGCAGCTCTGTCTGGCCAAAATATTGTATCAGTAGGATTCTCTGGAATACCGGTAGTGAGCCCCGTCTCAAAACCTCTGCCTTTTACGATAAGTCCCATCTCCATGCACACACCCTTTCTTCTTACTTCTAATTGTGGTGAAAACCTCTTAGGGTTAGACATTCTGAAAAAATTACATGCACGTATTTATTGCTCCCCTGATGGTGTTTTCCTGACAACGCAGAAACGTCCTGTAAAAGAGACTCAATACTTTGCCAAAAATGAGACCTTGCCCCCTGAGATTCCTACCATTCGTCGGACACTGTGGGCGACAGGGGGCACCGATGTTGGTCTGTTAAGAATAGCCCCTGTGTCAATAACATTGAAACCAAATGCACAGATGCCACGCATTCCCCAGTATAAGATTTCACCAGAAGGTGAACAGGCCTTGTTGCATATCATTCGTGACCTCATTGCCAAGGGGGTGGTGGAAGAAACAGCTGCTAACGTTTGTAATAGTCCGATTTTGCCGATTTTGAAAAAGACACCAATTGATGGTGCCCCTGATTATAAGACTGCATATCGTTTTGTGATTGACCTTCGAGCGGTCAATAAGATAGTAGTCCCTCAATACCCAGTGGTACTGGATATTACAGCGATTCTTACAATGATTCCCCCTACTGTCCAATATTTTTCTGTAATAGATTTCAAGAATGCTTTCTTTAGCATTCCAATTCACCCTGATAGCAGACATATCTTCGGATTCTCCTTAGGAGGCCGAAGCTTTAGATTTACGCGTGCACCTCAGGGCTATAGAGAAAGTCCCAGCATATAAAGCCAAGCTCTGAAGGCAGTCCTGGATGAATTAATTTTGCCTGCGGTTAATGCAATTATCCAGTATGTGGACGATATTTTGGTGGCCTCCGATACAGAGGAAGGCTGCAAAGAAGCAACTGTGAAATTGTTACATCATTTGGCTGATAAAGGAAATAAGGTCTCCCTCTCCAAATTTCAATATTGTCAACAGGAAGTGACCTACCTTGGCCACTTACTGTCGAAAGCGGGGAGAGGACTAACACCAGAACGAATATCTGTAATTATTAATATGTCTGTACCCCGTACTCAACTTGATGTCCGTGCTTTTCTTGGCATAACCTCTTACTGTCGCCAATGGATTCCTAACTATTCACTCCTCTCTAAACCCTTGTTGTATTTGACTACCAAAGATGTGCATGAACCCCTACCCTGGACGGATGAATGTCAAGAAGCCTTTGACTCTTTGAAATCTGCTTTGTGTTCTGCACCTGTCTTGGGTACCCCGGATTACCGGAAGCCTTTTTCACTCTATGTGCACGAGGTGGACGGTTGTTCCCTTTCAGTATTAACACAGGGTTTTGGCGGAAAACAGAGACCCTGTGCTTTCTTTTCATCAGTACTAGACATGGTCGCACAAGCCCTTCCCAGTTGTCTGAGGGCTACTGCAGCGGTAGCAGTGGCCATCCGGCAATCAGAAGGTATAGTTTTGAATACAGAGCTCACAGTCATGGTACCGCATGCTGTGGATATTCTGTTGAATAGAACTAAGACCCAGCACCTTACAATGTGCTCATTTAACAGGATATGAACTGACATTGTTTGCACCCCACATTACAATTAAAAGATGTGCTACATTGAATCCAGCAACATTATTGCCTCTCCCTTCCAATGATAAAAAGGATGATATTCATGATTTGTATATTTAGAACTGAAGAGGAAACAAAAGGGCGTGTAGATCGTACCGACACCCCTTTACCCGAGCCCCAAGGAGAGTTGTATGTGGATGGTTCTTGTTTTAAATTACCAGATGGTACTGCCACAGCTGCGTATGTTATTACGACCCTAAAAACGGTGGTAGAAACCGCCAGGATTTCACATCACTCAGCCCAGGCAGCTGAACTAATAGCTTTGTTACGAGCATGTGAGATCAGTAAAGGCTTGAGAGTAAATTTTTACACAGACAGCCAGTACGCCTTTGGCGTTGCCCATAGTTTTGGGAGGCTGTGGAGCGAAAGGGGTTTCTTTACCACGCATGGCCAGAAAAGTCAACATGGTCCTTTAATTGACCGATTGTTATTTGCCTTGACCCTACCAGATAAAGTTGCCATCATCAAATGCAGTGCTCATAAGAAAATCATTGATTCTATGGAATAGGGAAATGCGTATGCTGACTCAGTAGCTAAGGAAACAGCACAAACCAAAATGACTCCCATGTTTCCTAGTGCTTCAGCCCGGTGGGTGGCAGAAACATCTGTGTTTGACAATGCCATTGAAAGTGTAAAAGAGTTACAGAAAGAAGCTACCATAGATGAGGCACAAAGATGGGAACAGGTAGTGGGACAACTGGATAAGAATGAATGTTGGATAGATCGAAATAAGAAACAGTGTTGGTTACTTCCTAATGCATTGGTATATGCTGTAGTGACCATGGCTCATGGCCCAGCACACATTGGAGCAAAAGGTATTTGTGCAGTATTAGACCCAGTCTGGATTAACTCATATATTCCCAAAACTGCAGTACATGTGGTTAAGTATTGCCCTGTGTGTTTGCGTTACAACTCAGGGGGCAGAGAATCTGTCCTGAGTGGAAATTTTGCACCGCCATCTCTGCCATTTGAAGTTTTACAAATTGATTACATACAAATGGAGAGAGTGAACAATTTGAAATATGTAATGGTGGTGGTTTGCGCTTTCACTAAATGGGTTGAAGCCTACCCCACCAAGGAAGCCACTGCAGTCGCACTGCCAAAACTTTGGTTAAAGAATATTTCCCCCGATACTGCTTGCCTCGGATTATCTGGTCTGATAATGGGACACATTTTGATTCCTTGCTAGTTCAGAGTGTTTGTGATGGTTTACAAATTAGACAAAAATGTCATGCAGCCAGGCATCCCCAGTCAGCTGGTTTAGTCGAGAAATATAATGGTACATTGAAACTGAAGATGGCCAAGATTTGTACTAGTACTGGTTTAAAATGGCCCGATGCCCTCCCTGTAGCATTATTGTCTCTAAGAACAACACCACACACAAGAACGGGGTTATCACCCTACGAGGTAATCTTTGGCCGTCCTGCCAATGTGTGGGGAGTCCCTAGGCCCAGGTCCATTAGAGATATTGATTATCCTTTGATGACAGACTATTTGTATGCCTTGACTAAAGATCTGCGCTCTATTCATCAACAGGTATCCGAGACATTGCGGCCGCTACCAGAGGGTCCTGGACATAGATTGGAACCAGGCCAGTGGGTTCTGGTGAAGAACTATCAACGGAAATTGAGTTTGGAACCGAAGTGGTCCGAACCCTACCAGATCCTACTTTCCACGAGGTCGGCTGTGAAGGTGCATGGGCGCAAGCATTGGATCAATGTGAGCCATCTTAAGTGCCTCCCGCTCCTTTTGCCCTTTGATTTGCAAAACCGCGAAGGAATTCCAAGCCAAGAAGGAGAGTCGCTTCAGAGCCTTGTACCTTTTTCTAAAGCCCGAGAAGAGGGGCAGCCAAGTGAAGCGTTGCCCTCGGGTGACAGGGCTGCGGCTCAATCAGCGGAGGCCGTTGTTTCTGGTGCATCTCCGAGTTCGAATGCATCTGATGCCCTTGCAACCGAGTTGTTTTCTGACCAGGAGCAACCTGGTCACTGTAAATACAACCTGCGGCCCCGAAAACAGCGCAGTACCCGCAATTCTTATTAGGGAAAGACTTGAGTTGAGAAACATCGGATAGACACACTGGGGTACTGAGCGAGACACTGGACTGAACCCATTGAGAGCTTGGAACACTGTGTTAAGTAGCTCTGTTCAGAAAGAAAGACTGAGTTGAGGGCTGCGGTTGTTCTACAGGACGATGGAAGTTGTTTGCCGTCTTTTCCTTTTGATGGGTGACGAGAGTCTGCCTGTGAGGCTTTAAACGGACACAGGGAAGAAGAACCCCTCTGGTGGCGTGCGTGCTTTGTGGATACAAAGATAGTTTTTCGACTTATAGAGAGGGACCGAGTTAGATCTGGACTTATAGAGAGCATGTTTCCTTTTGCTCGATTTGCAATGGAGGATGAAAGGCCACTAGGCCCTCGGCGATATGTGGATAATATGCATTTGTTTTCCGGATGGTCCACCAGAGTGAAGGTGCCATTCGTTGCTTTTATTATTATCATTACAGTAATTATGATGTGTGTATTTGTATACTTAGAGTTTCAGCATCCTGTACAGAAGCTGATAGGTACTACTGTTGCCCCGGAAGAGCATATCTTCTATTGTTTGCCCCCTCATAAGGCGAGACATAGAGAAACCTATATGAAAAACGCTTTTATTGAAATGTTGCATCAGACTCACAGCACTACGAACAAAACAAATTGTTGGGTATGTGGGCTACTTCCCTCAGTGATGCATCAACATGAACTATTCATCTCCTTACCAATGTCTTATTTAGCTAGCTGTGAAGCCTGGTTCCAATTATTGTCTTTGATGTATTCACATTATGTAGCTGAACCAAAGATTTATACTAAAAAAGATTATGAGGCCATTTTGAAGTATATAGAACAACATCAATGGTTTGACGCAGAAGGAAATGGCGGAGAGGACTCTTTGGACCCCAATGCTTGCATGAATGTATATACGGAATATAAGAATATTATGTGGTTGATGGAGGAAATGCAGGATTTGAACTTTTTAATGACACTATGTATTTCCAGCATTTTAAAGAACGACATGTTACAAATGACAATGCACTGCCGATCCCCATTATCAATACTACCTCGCCCTTCTGCATACAGGGACGAGGGCATGTTAAGGGAGGAAAAAGCAGGTGTAATTATACCTACGCTCTACAGGTGTTTAGTACCCCACCTATGATTACCCCACCAGATGTATATTTTGTATGTGGTGAGAATGCATACACATGGCTACCTCGGGGATGGGCAGGAAGTTGTTTTCTCTCGTTCCTTTATCCTCCTCTGTATATTGCTCTGCCCGATTATCACAGAACTCATCAGTTAGTTCAAAAGGGGGTAGTGGTTAGCCGAAATATTAGGAGCTTTGACACCGATAGTACTGATCAAACAGACACCTCCCTGCAGCAATTCGAGGATTTTGCCAAGGGTCTCACCCCCTTTTGGGGACCTATATTCAATAGCCGCAGTATAAGACGCTTGTCCCGAATAGTTGAGAACATGGTCCAGACCACCACAGGGATCTTAACTAACATTACAGTGGAGCTTCAGGCGACGAGGCTTGTTTCGCTTCAGAACCGGATGGTTCTTGACGTCATCCTCGCAGATAGGGGAGGAGCCTGTCGTGTGATCGGCAGCTCTTGCTGTGTGTTTATTCCTGACTCAGCCCCTACCATTCATCTTGCCATACAAAAGCTGCATCGACTAGCCAGCGAAGCACATTTGGATAACGGCACCTGGTCCCTTAGCAGTTGGTTTGGGGGTCTTTTAGCTACTTGGGGTTGGAAGATATTTATGGTGCTTGCTGGAGCTTTTGAAGTAATATTTACGTGTTGCCTGTGTCTCCAATGTGGCCCTGCCTGCTGTTCATTCTGTGCAGCTAGGATAACATCGGCTCTAAACTTTTCTCATCATGCAAAGGCCGAAAAGCAAATGATCCAAAAAGAGGTGTCAGACCTCATGCAGATCGATGAAGGAGTTTTCGTGGAGTAAATCTAGTAAATCTAGTTATATTGGCTATAGTAGGCCAAAAGGGCCGTCTATGGGCACAGTCTGAGGACCTTTTATCCAATGCATTGTCAGATAGCACCATCAAGCGATATAGATCAGCTTGGAACAGATGGTATCATTGGTGTATACAAAAGGATTGCAATCCCATGGGCTCTGATATAGTGCAAGTTTTCTCTCCTGGCAGCCCAATAGGTTCCTCTCAAGAGAGAATTATGTAGAAAGGTAGCGATTTTGCTCTGCATGGTGTCATGCAGGAGGATTTCTGACGGTTGAGCCCTCAACATAACGGGAAGATCTTTCTCTCGCTCTGGAGACTATTTTATGCTGGTCAAACATGAAAGGTCTAACACAAAGTTTACTGAATACCCGGCTTTCTTGGATTGCCCTAAATTGTATGTTATGCAGTGTCTCAATGCCTATTCGTTAATGTGTGAAAAATTCCGGCCCCCAGATAGGGAACAACTTTTAATTGCTCTCAGAAAACTGCATAAGGCAGTCTCCTCCCTGACCGTAGCCCATTGGGTATGTTGGGTAATGCAGGAAGCAAGGTTAGACCTTAAGATCTTTGCTGCATACTCTACTTGTGGAGCAATGGCATCTAACACTGTTCTTCTTGGGGCCCGGTTGAAAGATATCACGAGAGCAGCTGATTGGTCCTCTTATTCTACCTTTAAAAGGTTCTTTTTCAAGCCAGTAAGCTTTAAATTAGCATAATCCTCGCCTCTGGTCTTGACATAGAATGAGAAATTACCTAAGTATTGTAACAGAAAGTATCAATTCTATTAAGGACTCGGAGGTGAGGATTATCCCACCCAGGGATCAATCATCCAGAAAGCCCTCCATGTGACTCGTAATTAAAGACTTTGATTCTCTGATATAAAGTATACAGTGTTACTGACCTAGTAATCAGTTATATTGCATACTGTGTGTATTGTTAAATCTGCAGATAATAATTGACAGATTGATAGACTTCTAGATCTATTAAAGCAGAGCTTTCCAAACTGTGTGTCCCGACACAGTACTGTGTTGTCTTCAAGTGGTGGGTGTGTCGCAGGATGAGGCACTTAGCACATAACTGCTAATTAGGAGGCATTCCTTTGAAAGGGTATCTCGGAGTCAGCCACAGCAGCGCAGACTCCGAGACACTCTGCTCTAGGGGGAGGGGGGGCGGGAGATTCACAACAAAGCCCCATTAACAAGTAAATGGTCCTTAAAAGACCTGCGTAGTACTCATGGTGCAGCTGTGTGTGCCTGGGAAGCTGGGGTGAGGTGCCAGAGGGTGACAGGCAGAGGGAGGGAGACAGTGAGATAGAGGGAGGAAGACAGGGAGAGAGAGGGAAACAGAGAGAGGGAGACAGGGGGATGGATACGGAGGGATTGAGACAGAGGGAAGGATACAGAGAGAAGAATACAGAGGGAGACAGAGAGGGAGGCAGACAGAGGGAGGGAGACAGAGGGAGATAGACAGAGGGAGGGAGACAGACAGATGGAGACAGACAGAGGGAGGGAGACAGAGGGAGATAGACAGAGAAAGGGACACAGACAGGGGGAGACAGAGGGAGGGAGGGAGACAGACAAGAGACAGACGGAGGGAGGAAGACAGAGGGAGGGAGACAGAGGGAGAAAGAGAGAGAGGGAGACAGACAGAGTGAGTGAGACAGATTGAGAGAGAGAGATAGAGAGGGAGGGAGACTGCGAGAGACGGAGGGAGACAGAAAGAGGGAGGGAGACACAGACAGACAGAGACAGACAGAGGGAGACAGACAGACAGAGACAGACATAGACAGGCAGACAGAGACAGACAGAGAATGACAGAGGGAGACAGACAGACAGAGATAGACAGAGAGAGGGAGGGAGACAGAGGGAGAGAGAGGGAAGGAGAAGGAGGGAGAGAACGGAAGGGAGACATAGAGAGAGAGAGAGGGAGGGAGACAGAGGGAGAGAGAGGGAGGGAGACAGAGGGAGGGAGACAGAGAGTGGGAGACAGAGGAAGGGAGACAGAGGGAGGGAGACAGAGGGCTACAGACAGAGAGAGGGAGACAGAGGAAGTGAGACAGAGGGAGGGAGTCAGAGGAAGCGAGACAGACAGAGAGACAGAGGGAGGTAGACAGACAGAGGGAGACCGACAGACAGAGACAGACGGAGACCGACAGACGGAGACAGACAGAGGGAGACAGACAGACAGAGACAGACAGAGGGAGACAGACAGACAGAGAAAGAAAGACAGACAGAGAAAGACAGAGGGAGAGAGAGTGAGGGAGACAGAGGGAGAGAGAGGGGGAGGGAGACAGAGGGAGAGAGAGGGAGGGAGACAGAGGGAGGGAGACAGTTACAGAGAGAGAGAGGGAGAGAGAGAGGAAGCCAGTCAGAGTGAGTGAGAACCCCCCCCCCCCCCACACCCCAGAACCACCCTTAGGTAGTTTGAGAGAAGAGAGAAGAGATATGGAGATAAGGGGGCGGACTGACTAGGTTGTTTCAGTGTGGGAAACAGACATGTTCTATTTTACTTTCACTAGTCATACAGAACTACGGGCCTGATGTAAAAAAAACACTGATGGGAAAATACTGGTAGAAACTCACAAATCGCGACTGTTAAGCACGTTTTTAAACAGACTTGGGTTCTAATTGGTCAGTTCACAAAATACCCATTCTGAGTGGTTCACATATCATGAGTATAAATCTCATAGATTGGAAATTGCAGATTAGTCTGATTGGATGACATCACAGGGATAGTATCCTGTTGTGTTTAGCAGACACCCATGTCTGTGATCGCATTTAAATAAAGAAAGCTTTTTTTTTTTATGGGAACACATTTCCCTTAAAAGACATGGGAGTGGTGATAAAGAAAAAAAGTTTACTCTCATTTAAAAAGTTTGTTTGAGATTTGACAATCTCCTCCTGAACCACTGCCTACTTCCGAACAGGCTTTTTTGAATTCACAAAGTGGAAGGGGGACTCATTAAGACCCCTTTTGTCTGCTAATGGCTTACCAAACAAGTCGGGAGATGGCAAATAGTCAATGTTTTGCAACTGTTTCAGTCACAAAACCTTCATACAACACCTAAATAATTGCCATTTGGAAGGGACGCCTCTAACATCCATCTTGCAAATAGGATGTCTTGAAAGAGTCACAAACTTGTTTTAGGAGTTGTAATGATTTAATGACTGCTAAGATAAGGAGTGTAAACATTAAAAAACATTTTTATGGTTGTAAACAGTCAATATCAATGTTTGTATTTGTAAAAACATTTGCACATCAGGTACCTATGTATGTCATAATTTAAGAATATCACTAATGACAAATGCACTGAAGATTATCCCGACCACTTCTGCTGTAACCCACGTAATGTTCACGAATATCAGCTTTCATTTCCCAAAGGGGTCCCAGTTACCAGAGCTTTCTGGACTTACTTCACATACATGTTCAGCATCACCACTTGTTACATCTAGGGCTGGGTGAAAAATTCCACTCTGCCAGAGTAGTTGGTCGAGTTTTGGCCACATGGGTAATGTGGTTTTCTGGCCAAATTCTTCCAACCGCCGAGTGGTAGCAACTTTTCTCATGTTTAGCTCACCAATGGTAATTTGGCAAAAGGGAGTGAGATTTCTGGCATCCCTAGCGTGATTTTCGGTCGAGATTTCCCCAACGCGGGCAGTCATGAATGTTCGCAGTCAGAAAGCTGCCACTCAAGTAGAAAATGTAATCGAACGGCAGCAAAATCAACTCAAGAAGCTGGCCCTCTGGTGCACTGCGTGGTTCTGCTTGCATTGATTTTTCAGTGCGGAACAAGCTGCCATGCTAAAAAACTACACAAGCAGTGCAACATGCCTCAATGTGTCCATTCACAGAACTCCATAGAGTCTTGCAGAGTTTTCATGTAACTCCATGGAAATCCATAGAATGAAACTCTGCAAGTTCTACCCATCACTCTTTAAAACTGCAGCACCCCAACACTAAAGAATTGCTTTTACAAGCCATGGCCCTATGTAACGGGATCAAGGCAGAATCCTGAAGACTATGGGTGGGAAGGTCAGTCTAGTTGCTCCCCATTACAGGATACAGTAAGAAAACTAATGTTAGGTGTACAACAACTAGCACAGACAGCTGGGGAATTTCACCCTTACAATGGATTCATGGAGTGTTTAGCAGTCTGAATATCAGGTCACCGAACCCTGCCTATGAGCTAATCTCTGGAGTAAATGAGTGACAGCGGAGAACTCCTTGCTTTGGCCATAAAAGAGACCGTGACTGCCTATCTCACTGTCTCACACAGCTGACATTTCTCCTAGCCACTTTCCTTCCTGAAGATTTAATTTTGAACCTACATAATGACTCACTAAGTCCGAGAGATTCAATATCTCGACTTCCTGAACTTCAAGAAAAGATTCCATTATAACAGCATTAGCACTTTACTCGTGTAATTAATGTTCCCATGAGAATTGATAGTTCAAAAGACACAGGCGGGGGCAAAGGCACTTTCCATCTGAAAGCACATTTATCCAAATTGATTTATTTAAAAGAAAAAAGAAAATCTTGGTGGGGTGTTCCATTCCTCCTTGTCATGCAGCTGGGATTTGTTCTGAAATTACACAGCGCATTGTGAAGTAAGTCGACGGTGAGGGCCAGGAGCACTTAATGGACAGCAGAGGAAAAATGTGCAACAGAGTGGGGACCTTAGAGCCTCCAACCAGGAGGCCATTTAAATATCATAGAGCAGTAATTAAGTATGCATTTAACAATCTAATTTCAACCACTGAAATGGAATTGGAAAGGGTGTTATTGGTAACACTCCACAAGCGGCTTCTGTCTAGCCTTTTCGTAAACAAATGCTCACTATTGACATAAGGCAAAATGCAGGTCCGGCGTTACGCAGTATTCACAAGAATATATTAATTTTAAAGCTTGAATAAATAGAGTCTTTTTTCCAGCACACATATTTTGCACTATCTGATAGCCAGGAGTGGCAACATATGTACAATTTAAATCACCTAATCAATATGCATAGCAATACATTTTTGTGGCCATTTAACCCCCTTAATTATTCCCTCCCCTAAGCTTTTCTACCACCCCATAAAATCCACTCGCATTTTTTTGCGAAAGAGTGAGTTAAAGCCTTGAGCAATACTTTTGCACAATGTGCTAAGTCCATTTATCCCAGGAAAATACACCCTTGTAGATGAATTGGCACTTATTATGTGCAATTCTAAAACTTAATTGTCCCAAACCTCAAATGATATCAATACATTTCAACAGATAGAATTTCAGAGAAATGTTTTCATTTGAAAGCCTTAATTTAAGATTATGCTTTCGGTTGCAAGATTCTTAATTTCCCTAAACATATTCTTGTTCTCTTAGTGATGTTGTTTGTATCTTTTATAAAAATATTTTCAAAGCTTCAGAGCACAAAATAATCCAAAAATTAGGGATGATGGCACTACTTTCTTAGCAATTGTGTATGCAATGGTATTATTCAATAAAAATAATGACATTAAGATCAGCGGCGGCTGGCACAGGTAAGTGCGGTGAGGCGCGGCAGGGCATAGCAAGGGTGGAAGTCGACAGACAACGGAATAGGTATTATTTATTTATTTAATTATATCTATTCCGTTGTCTGTCAACGTCACCCCCTCACAACTGCCCCACTGCCTTTACCTGTACCAGCCGTCACTGATCAAGATAACTGGAGTGGACACTATGTTATGTTATGTTATGTTAGTAGTTTTTATAAGGCGCGCAGCGGCCCCAGCCAAGGGGCGTCCCGGCGCCTGATCAGGTACCACAACACAACAAATCGATTTGGGAAGAAGAGGAAGGAATCAGTCAGCGATTGGGAACAAAAAAGTTTTTATGGCGCGCCTAAAGGAAGTAAGGCTATTCAAGGCTCGAATATGGACAGGGAGAGAATTCCATAATCCTGCCGCTAATACTCGAAAGGAGTGACCTCCCATCCTACTCAGTCTAAACCGTGTATTGACCGCCAGATGGAGAAGTTCCGATCTAAGAGACCGCGTAGGAACATAGGAGGAAACAAGCTTAGCGAGGGCTGGAGGAGAGGAAAACTTCAAGATTTTAAATGTCAGGCAGAGAGCCTTAAATTTAATTCTCTGTCTGACCGGCAGCCAGTGGAGAGAAGTCAAAACTGCAGAAACAGAACACTGTCTAGGAAGGCCAACGATGGCTCGCGCCGCGGCATTCTGCACCCTTTGCAATCTAGTGGCCTCCGCCTGATTCACTCCGAGCATCAGCGCACTCCCATAATCCAGCCGAGAAAGAATGGAGGCTTGGACCACCAGTTGCCGAGTAGGGGGGTCGAAGAATTTGAAGACCGGTCTCAGCCCTCGCAGAATACCATAACAGGTAGCTGCAACCTTCTTCGTATGGCTGGTGAAGGAGAGTGTAGGATCCAGCCAGACCCCCAGGTTCTTAACTTCGGCAGCGGGGATGGGAGTCACCCCCAATTCTGGAGGCCACCACTGGTCTCCCCAGAGTTCCGCCTGCTTTCCTAAGATCAGGACCTCGGTTTTTTTGGCATTTAACTGCAGACAGTTAGTTCGCATCCAATTTGCCACGGCAATGAGTCCTGCACGGAATCTGGGAGCGTTCACCTCGGGATCACCACTGAGTGTCACCGCCAGCTGCGTGTCGTCGGCATACGATGTCATGGTTAGGCCACATTGTCTGACGACTGCAGCCAGCGGTTTCACATATAGGTTGAACAGAGTGGGGCTCAACGCAGAGCCCTGCGGAACCCCCAGCCCCAGTGGATGGAAAGAGGACTGACACGGTGGAATAGCCACTTTAAAAAACCGGTCCGAGAGGAAAGAGCGAAACCATTGGAGAGCAGTCCCCTCAATTCCCACTCCCTCCAAGCGCCGGATCAAAATGTCATGAGACACCGTGTCAAACGCGGCGCTCAAGTCTAGCAGGAGGAGCGCCGCTGTCTGCCCAGCATCCAGCACCGTTCGCAAGTGCTCGGTCATAAAAAGCAGTGCAGTTTCGGTGCTGTGTTGTGCACGAAAACCATTCTGGCTCTGGTCCAGAATGTTATTTCGAGAAAGGTGGGCAGACAAGATGGAGTTCACGTGTGCCTCAGTGACCTTGGCGGTCCAGGGCAGGAGGGAGACGGGACGATAGTTTTCTGGTAGTAGGGGGTCAAGGTTAGGCTTCTTTAAAATTGGGCTGACCACTGCCTGCTTCCAGGAAGAAGGGACCACACCCGATGTGAGCGATAGATTGATCAGATCCAGTATAGGCTCACGACATAGGGGAGGGAGAAGTCTAAATAACTCTGGCTTCAGCGGATCTAATGGAGAGCCAGATTTAATTTTGAGGCTCAGAGTATCGAAGACCTCGTCAGACATTACTGGCAGGGAGGACAGAGTTTCATGAACCGTAGCTATCACACCGGTTTGCTCAACATCGGGCACAGATGACGTGAATCCTCGGTAGATCGCCTGCACTTTCTCCATGAAAAAGGATGCCAGACTTTCACAGTGAGAGTCCGTGCAGATTTCCACCGAGGTGGCCCGTTTCCCCATAAGGTCTTTGAGAACCATAAAGATTAATTTAGATGGGTTGGGGCTATTCTGATACTCGGAGGCATAGTGTGCGGCCCGGGTTTGTCAGATTGCCCTGTGATAGATCTTAAGCTGGGCAAAATACAAAGATTTCAAGGTGGGATCAAAGGTTTTCCTCCACGCCCTCTCAGCTTGCCGGCACGTTCTCTTAAGCTCGGCAAGAGTATCATTATACCATGGGCTGGGAACTTTAGCATGGCATTTCGATCAGCGCATCGGTATAAGAGAGTCAAGGGCGGCTAGGACCCAGTTACGAAACTGCTCATATCCTTGTTCCACATTCAGCAGATTGCCCAGGGGCTGCGCTTCCAAGATCTTATAAAACTCCTCCAGTTTGAGCTTATGCCAATTTCTTTTAAGGATCAGTCTGTCCACAGGTTTAAATTGTGGGTCATCTATAGGACATGACACTTTAACCAGCAGATGATCAGTCCAGCCTACCACCATCGGGTCAGAGACCTTAGCCCGCTCCAGTGTGGTAAAGAAGGGGTCAAGGATATAACCTACTGTGTGGGTAGGGGAGGTAACTAGTTGGACCATTTGCATGGCTTCAAGGTCCGCTAGCAAGGTATTAATAGGTGCTAATGACCCCTGATCAAAATGAATATTGAGATCGCCTACGATGTTAAAATTAGCACATCTCGGAGCTAAAGAGCTGACCACGTCAGCAAGAGCGGCCTTGAAGACAGTGTCGTTCCCTGGCGGGCGGTAGATAAGCATACCGCTGAGTGTAAACTGATGACTGAAGGCTACCTTAAAAGAAGCGCTCTCACACGCTGGTAGGTCAAGAGCTTTCCATTCAGCCGGGAAGCAGGATTTTATCACCATAGCTATGCCACCCCCTCTAGAAGTGCGGTTGCGAGTGAACACTGTATAGTTGGGAGGGAATGCCAGATTGAGTATTGCAGTGTCCGCATCCTGAAGCCAAGTCTCAGTGAGGAAGATGAGGTCAGGAGAGTCCTTTTCGATCATGTCACGTAGGGACTGATGGTGCTTGACCAATGATCTCACGTTCAGACTCCAGATGCTAAGTACACGCTCAGAGATATTAGTACGTGTATTAGGGGCATTCCTTTCCACAGAGCGCACCCCAGAAGGGGTATCAAGTGACAAACTGCCACAGGCACAATCATAAGGACCCGACAGCGGGTGCACAGAATCATGAACACACACCGTGAGCCTCTCTCTAATAGAAAGCAGAGCGGCGCGATTATACCTGAGCGTCAAGGTATTCTGCATGATGGTATGATGACTAAATGCCAGAGTCCAGGCCCCGCTCACGCTTCCTCGACGCGGACGAGCGCAGACGGGCAGGACTCTGGCACGACTCCGGCTAAGCGACGGCGTCCACCTGCGCGGTCCCGCTGCGCGGGAGAGGACGACTTTAAGTAGGCCTCGCAATGAAGAGCTCGAGCGTCGGGACGCTCCAAGATGGCGCCCGCCTAAATTTCCACTAACCCTAGCCAAAATGGCGCCCACAAGAGTCCAACCCCGGGACCCGGACCCGCCAAACGGCGGTGCGCTTTCCAGAAATTAAGTGCAGGTAAGGGGACGAGTACCCAGGCAGAATAATAGTAAAAACAAGGGAGAATCCAAGCAAAATAACGAAAATACAAAACTGGTCATTTTAAAAACACAGCGCACTGGCAGCGCGACCTGCGCTAATGCAGCACCCAATCTGAATGAAAGACAAGCGAGTCCGCCTTAAGTAGGCGTCGCAATGAAGAGCTCGAGCGTCGGGACGCTCCAAGATGGCGCCCGCCTAAATTTCCACTAACCCTAGCCAAAATGGCGCCCACAAGAGTCCAACCCCGGGACCCGGACCCGCCAAACGGCGGTGCGCTTTCCAGAAATTAAGTGCAGGTAAGGGGACGAGTACCCAGGCAGAATAATAGTAAAAACAAGGGAGAATCCAAGCAAAATAACGAAAATACAAAACTGGTCATTTTAAAAACACAGCGCACTGGCAGCGCGACCTGCGCTAATGCAGCACCCAATCTGAATGAAAGACAAGCGAGTCCGCCTTAAGTAGGCGTCGCAATGAAGAGCTCGAGCGTCGGGACGCTCCAAGATGGCGCCCGCCTAAATTTCCACTAACCCTAGCCAAAATGGCGCCCACAAGAGTCCAACCCCGGGACCCGGACCCGCCAAACGGCCGTGCGCTTTCCAGAAATTAAGTGCAGGTAAGGGGACGAGTACCCAGGCAGAATAATAGTAAAAACAAGGGAGAATCCAAGCAAAATAACGAAAATACAAAACTGGTAATTTTAAAAACACAGCGCACTGGCAGCGCGACCTGCGCTAATGCAGCACCCAATCTGAATGAAAGACAAGCGAGTCCGCCTTAAGTAGGCGTCGCAATGAAGAGCTCGAGCGTCGGGACGCTCCAAGATGGCGCCCGCCTAAATTTCCACTAACCCTAGCCAAAATGGCGCCCACAAGAGTCCAACCCCGGGACCCGGACCCGCCAAACGGCGGTGCGTTTTCCAGAAATTAAGTGCAGGTAAGGGGACGAGTACCCAGGCAGAATAATAGTAAAAACAAGGGAGAATCCAAGCAAAATAACGAAAATACAAAACTGGTAATTTTAAAAACACAGCGCACTGGTAGCGCGACCTGCGCTAATGCAGCACCCAATCTGAATGAAAGACAAGCGAGTCCGCCTTAAGTAGGCGTCGCAATGAAGAGCTCGAGCGTCGGGACGCTCCAAGATGGCGCCCGCCTAAATTTCCACTAACCCTAGCCAAAATGGCGCCCACAAGAGTCCAACCCCGGGACCCGGACCCGTCAAACGGCGGTGCGCTTTCCAGAAATTAAGTGCAGGTAAGGGGACGAGTACCCAGGCAGAATAATAGTAAAAACAAGGGAGAATCCAAGCAAAATAACGAAAATACAAAACTGGTAATTTTAAAAACATAGCGCACTGGCAGCGCGACCTGCGCTAATGCAGCACCCAATCATACATCCTTCGCTTCAGAGTGCGTAGGCTAAAACTAGAACCAATTATGTAGCAAAAAGTATACCAGAAGTACACATGCACATGCTTCCATGTCTTTTAGTGCAATGTGAAGGAAATGCATTTCTTGTTTAGTTAATATATTTAGACACAGCTACAGTCGATAAGGCAGGAAGGATTTACACCAAATTTGGCTGAAAGCTCGATCCAGGTCTAGATAGAGTGTTTTTTGCTTGTGTAAACTTGTTTAGTAGATTTGAGAATGTAATGGTTATAGAATTGTTTATATCACGCCGCCGAGGCTCTGCATACCCGACAAATCTCATGCTGAGATCTGATTGGCTACTAACAAAAAGACATAAGGGGGCAGTGGAGC
The DNA here is from genome assembly GCF_964261635.1 of Lissotriton helveticus. Taxonomy (NCBI): domain Eukaryota; kingdom Metazoa; phylum Chordata; class Amphibia; order Caudata; family Salamandridae; genus Lissotriton; species Lissotriton helveticus. The sequence continues at coordinate 870,592,288 of NC_136061.1, read as the reverse complement.
GATACTCTGGTGGGGGGAATTCAAGAGGGACCCCACCTTTGACCAAAAAGAGTCTGTGCTACTATTATGCCCCTGCTGTGGACCAGGGACCAGGGGCAGCCGAAAACATTATTTAGGGAAGGGGGCACATGGTCTCCCTCACCTCAATAAAACAGAAAGGCCTCCAGCAGTGGGGTCCCCAGGGCCCAAATTGGCTCAGGGGGGGCGCTGTGCACCTCCCCCCCTTAAAAATATAATATGCCCCAGAAGATGTGGTCATCACGACCTGACGTTGCTTGGGCTCGGAGGCTGGGCACCTCTCTTAAAATATAAAAAAGTCCACAGGGGATGGGATTCCTTGGGCCCTGAAGTGGCTTGGGGAGGGGGCTGCATCAATCGGTTGGGAGCAGGGCCTGGCTTCAAGTCAGGGCTATGCGGCCAGCTCCACACGATGCACATCCAAAGGCTGTGCGCAATCTTGGGATGTTGGCCTCTGGGGGGGGTGGTTTGCCTGTGGACAACACCATCCCCTGCACAGCCCAAGGCCATGAATGGCCTTGTGTTGGCTGCTTGCAGGAGGTTGGCTTTACGTATGGTAATAAAATGTTTCTTCATGTTCATGTCACTGAAATGCAAAGGTTAAAGGGACATTTTAGTTGGGTAATAATTTCAGCTAAAACATACTGTTTTAAATTAACAAAACCACTGAAATTCATCATTTATAGTTATTCAAAGTAACTATAACATGTACCCTAAGGTAACTATAACTCACCATACACTGCTAATAACCCAACATATTGCATCACTCATGACATCTTCTATAACATCATTGATAATATCACTACAACATTTGCAGTGAAATTATTGATGAGAAAACTGTGCACAAATTATAGTTACGTGAGATAACTTGAGATAATTATAACTGGTGACTTTAAGTGGATTTATTTGTTCAAACAGTACGTTTTTAACAGTCATTTTGACCTAGCTATAACGTCCCTTTAACCGTTGTTTTTAAATATTTTTTATTGGCTTCAGGTTGCTATTAAACACAAGTATATAAGCAGATCATATTAACAGACACAGTACATATACACAAATAGATACAAATGCAGTCATTCTTGGTTAAATTTGTAAGATTCATAAAAGTATTACTTTTCTGAAGTATCTCCCCTTTTGTTAATTATTGAATTGTTTCAATCTTCATTAATAATAAACTAATTTAACAAAGGAACTCAGTACTTTCTAAATCCAATGCACAATACCCTTAGGGGTGACTTATAGGTATAAGTATTCAAATGGAAGGTTTAGACTTTGCAAAATATTTGTTTTGCGAGGTCGAAATGGCAGTTTAAAACTGCACACAGATGCTGCAGTGGCAGGCCTGAGACATGTTTTAAAAGGCTCCTTTAATGGATGGGCACAAGGAATACTGCAAGCCCACTGGTTGCATGTAATTTATAGGCCCTGCCAGGGTACAGCAAATACCATTTACTAGGGACTTACAAGTAAATTATGTGCCAATTAGGTGTAGCCTAAATTTACCAAGTTTGCAGGTGAGAGCACAAGCACTTTAGCACTGGTTAACAGTAGTAAAGTGCATAGAGTCCTAAAGCTAACAGAAACAAATTCATTAAAACAGGAGGAATGAAAGCAAAATGTTTGGCAGAATACCACATCAGGTATGTCAAGTCTAACAAACAGCAGTAGTCTTATTTTTACTTATATAAAGAGGGAGAGGCCCATGTCTATATCCCTGCTCCCAAGGCATATTAGATAGACTAGTATAGCTGTGAGAGCATGTGATGGGAAGGTTAGAAGAACAACTCACTACCCTCTAGTGACTTGCCCCCGCCCCCAAATGCGCCACAACTAAAAAAGCATGCACTACTCTTTTTTGGGCATTTCCTCCGGTAGAAAGAGTTAAAAAAAAATATATATATATATATATATTCACAGAAAAAACCATAGGTTTCACACCAGTTATAGTTAGCTGGAAATTTTACTCGCATAAAACCAATGAAATTCCCACGTTATTGTTAGTTGGACTCACTATAACTTGCGCGTGCAATGCACTGCTGATGACGTCACATATTATATCACTCATGACATGGTCAGTGACATCACTCATGACATCACTGATGACACCATCCAGTGAATGTGTGTCTTTCTGAAAAATAAATATGTGTTATATATGTATATGTAAAAGTTGATGGAAGAATAAATGTTTAAATAAGTGTTTACATGGATTTTTTGTTTTTAAAAAATGTATTGGTTAACTGGTTTATTAAGTGTATCTTAGTGAATACATATATTAGAGAGTAATGTTTAAATATTTAAATATATGTATTAGTGTTTCACTTTGTGTATAAGTGTCTGCATGGGTTGGTAAGTAGCTACATGTGTATGTATATGGGTTATTAGATGTTTTTCTTAGTATCAGTATAAGTGTTTGTATGGTTTGGTGGGGGTATTACTTAGCACATAGATGCATGAATGACTGACTCTCTCTTTGTATGTGTTTTGAAGACAGCATATGTGCAGGACTGTATGGGTGGATGAGTGTGTATATGTGTGTGTTAGTGAATGAATGACTGTCTCACTAGTGTCTTTATCAGTAAGTACATATGATTTAATCTAATATATGTGAATATTGATGTATATAAGTGAGTATATGTGAGAGTGAGGGATTGTAAGAGTTCCTGTTTAAATAAGTATGTGTTTCTATAAGTGATTGTTTAAGAGAGTAAGTATGTGTAAGTTTCCTTAGAAGTAAGGTGGTAGTGTGTGTATAGCTGTATATGCAAATAAATGGATGTTCAATAGTTTATTTGCATGTGTGAGTATGTGTGAGAGTATCTTTTGGATGACTGTCGGTGTGTAACAGGATGTATAGGTGTATCACTACATATGATGAGTGAGTATATGTATGAGTGACTATATAGAACTGTTGGTCAATGAGTGGATGTGTATGTAGATGGTGGAATTATTGAATTGGTTGTTGTAACTGGTATGAGTATCTGCATTTTTTTGAAAATGTTAGTTTCTATTTTTAAATATGTGTTTCCAGGGTTACATTACAGTGAAAGGAGGTCTGTCACTCTGTCACAAGGATGGTGTCATCAGTGATGTCATGAGTGATGTCACTGACCATGTCAAAGTGATGTAGTATGTGATGTCATCAGCAGTGCATTGCACGCGCAAGTTATAGTGAGTCCAACTAACTATAACGTGGGAATTTCATTGGTTTTATGCGAGTAAAATTTCCAGCTAACTATAACTGGTGTGAAACCTATGGTTTTTCAGTGAATTTAATAGGTTTTTTAAATGCTAATTCCTAACTATAACTGGTGTGAAACCTATGGTTTTTTCAGTGAATTTCATAGGGTTTTTAATAGCAAATCTCTATAGGTATGAAATGTAATATTTTTTATAATGAATTTTATATTGTATAATTATGTAATACAATTTTTTTTATGTTTATTTTTTATTTTTTTTATTTTTTTGCCCTGGAGCCCTCCCGGGGCGCGTACCGATGCATTCACCGGTGAGCGCTGTGTTACGGCGCGCCCCGGGGCGCGTACCGGTGAGCGTCCCGTTAGCACTATTGCCGCAAACGAAAACAACACCGTGACGTATTGCGTAGCCGCGTGATGCGTCTTATGACGCACGGCGTAAGCGCACCCGGAAGCGCCCTAGCGCATACGATCGCACAACGTAAGCGCGCCCCCGAGAGCGCACTGGGGCACGTAGCGTAAGCGCGTCGATTCATGTGACCTGAATATAACACTTTTTATTGGTTCAGATCAGTTTTAGTTTCCAAATGATGAAAGCCCAGATCATGTGACTTGAAAATAACACTTTTCATTGGTTCAGAACAGTTTTGTTTTCCAAATGATGAAAGCCCCCACCTTTTTTCCTCATTCTCACTTTGTTCTTTGAGTGAGGAAGACCTGTTTTTTGCTTACAGATATGGCTACAGTACTATCAGCAGATGGAGCATCTGCCCCACCACCACCACCACAAGGACCACCAGAACATCACATTGGTGGTCAAGAAGAAGAGGAGGAGGAGGAGGAAGAGAAGGAAGAGAGAAGGCAGTTCCTGCCTGAAGACAAAACCCCATACAAACCTAGGGAGCACTTCATATGGGAGTTTTATAAAATCCCAAGGGGTTCCAAAAAAGTAAACGCTGCGAAGGTGACCTGTCTCATCTGTGGTGCTGTGCTATCCATGGGGAACCCTGCAAAAAAATATTCCTTTGGGAATCATACTATGATTCGGCACATGCTGCGTTTGCACCCTCACAACTATTCTGCAGCAGAGGTAAGGGAACTCTGCAGAAACTTACCCCAATCATCATCCAGAACCTCAACAACCAAAGAACCCACTCCATCGGGTCCAGAGGCAAGCGAGACGGTCCCAAATATACAAACAAAGTTTGAGGGATCCAAAATTGTTTGTATATATTGTAACAAAACAATTAGTTATGGTGAGCAAAGCATAACACTCATCAATGTTGCAGGTGATATCCACAAATGCCCGAAGAAACCTTAATTTTTCCTGATTTTTTTTTTTGCTCCAGTTGAGCCGTTTTCAATTCCCTGTTTTTTGTTTCTCCCCATAAAAAATACAAAAAAAATATAAAACTGTTCAGAAAAGCCAAAAAAAGTAAAAAATGTTCAAAAAACAATAAAACAAATATAAAACAACAAAAAGAATAAAAAAAACAGTTTTTTTTAGAACTACCTCTAATTTATAAAAAAAAAACATTAAAAAAAAACTCTGTCATTCTTTTTTCTCCATGGTACGCGTAACGGTACGCTCCCCGGTACGCGTACCGGGGCGCGCACCAAAAAAATAAAGAATGAAGGAGTGAGCATGAGGGAAAGGGACAGAGAGAGTGATGTTAAGAGAAAGAGAGCTAGAGGGAGCAACACAAAGGGACTGTGTATTAGATAGTAAAACAGTGAGGGAGGATTAGAAAAAAGCAGTGACTCTAAGTAAAGAGGGGTGAAAGACGGTGGATAAAAGTGAATAAGGGTAAGACATGGGAAGTGACAGAGAGAAAGGAGAGAGAGAGTAAAGGAAGGAGTGACTGAAAGGGAGTGAGTGAAGCAGCAAAGAAAGGTAAGTGAAGGAGTGTGGGTGAGTTGTAGGGAGTGAGCATGACGAAAGAGTATTGACAGAATGAGGGGACAGAGACAGCGACGGTAAGAGAGACAAACTGAAGGAACGGAAGTGAGGAACTGTGAGGACAGACGGACTGGGAGAAGGAGTGACAGGAGTGAAGTAAATGATTAAGGGAAAGGGAATGAGTGAGGGAGCAAAGGAAGGGAACAGAGGTTAAGGGAAGTAAAGAAGGGGGACTGAAAGAAGTTGAATGTGGAAGGGGAGTTAGGGAAAGGGGAGTAAACATGGAGGATAAGAATAAGTGAGGGAAACAGAGTAAGGAAACAGGAGTGAGGTAGGCTGAGAGAATAATAGTGAGGTTAAAGCAAAGGTTGATGACAAACTACATTTTTTTAGTCACACTTACCATATAATTAATGTGACTTTAATTACATTTTTTTACTACACTTTGTATCTGTGAGAGAGAGAAGAAATAATAAGTTATAATTAGTAAAATATATATTTCAAAATAAAAGAAACAAATGAAGAGGTTAAAAATCATAACAGTGTATTAAGAAATAAAGTACGAGTGAAAGACACAGAAAGGGAAATAAAGTGATGTAGAAGGACAAAAAGAGGGTAAAAGAAATAGAAGGAGAGCAAATTACTAAGAGTAAGGCATATAGATTCACTGACAGAGAGGAAGATAAGAAGAGAGAAATGAACTGAAGGTAGGAAATATACTAAAAGAATGTGAGTTAGCAAAACTAAATCAGGAAACAGGAGTAAGTAAAAATACAATGCCTGAGAGGGAAATGAGTCTAATTAAGGATGCATTCAGAAGAATGAGGAATGGAAGATAACTGAGAGTAAGTGAAGCAGAGTCATAGAGTGAAGGGATGAAGGGAGAGAGGATAATATAGAAGGATTGAGGGAAAAGGAGTGAGGAATTTAGTACACAGAGAGACTAAGGGAATGACTGAGTGAAGTGGAGTACAATGAGCGAAGAAAGGAAAATGAGTAAGGGAGCAAAAGAAAGAAAGAGAGGAGAAGAGGACTAAAGCAGTGGTACTGAGAGAAAGTGATTCGGTGCTGAAAGTAAAGAGAAGAACATTGAAAGATAGGAAATGAGGGGTAGTAATGGAACCGGACTAAAAGAAATGGAGTGAAGAACGATGAGAGAGGAGCAGTGAAGTTGTTCTAAGAGAAATGATAGAAGGTAGATAAACATAAGTGAACATAACACAAGGAGAGTGAGGGACTGAGGACATAGAGGTAGTGAACGGAAAATTGAGAGAAGAGGTAAAAAAAAAGGAGCAAACAAAGATAAGCGAGGGAGAGTGGGTGAGTTATAGTGATAGAGTGTGACAATACTGTTGAGTGAGTAAAGAGGAATTACTAAAAGAGCAAAAGAGGAAAAGACGGAAAAGGGAAGTAAAACAGAGAGATTGAAAGCTGAAAAGTGGTGCAAGGGAGAGAGGGGATGCAGACAGTTGAAATGGAAATGAGGGGTTGTGAAAGAAGTTGAGTAAACGAATGGGTGTGAAACAGAATGAGAGAAAGGCAGTGTGAGTGAGTAAAGAGAGCTGAAAGAGAGAGGAAAAAGGAAAATGAGTGTGAGACAATGGGAATACAATATAAATTACACAATACAAACTATAGAATATTTTGTACAACATGTTAGATAGTTTATTTTTGCTGTTCTCAGAACATATTGAATTTCACTAAAAACAGTGAGTTCAAACTATTCATCATATAACAGCGGGAAAAAAAAACACAATCAAAAAGATTGTGTTTAAAAAAACATATAAACTTACAAAGCACATATGTACACTAATCTTTGATTCACTTACTTTTCCTTTAGGCCAAATAGTACATCATGAAGGTCCTTTTCGTTGTAAGGTACTCTGCTGTTCTCTAAAAATTCCATTTCATCGACTTTCTAGAAGAAAAGCTCCAAGAACATCTGAAATATGTTTAAATGTTTTCATATACTCCTTGTGTTCAGTCATGACTCTTCCCTCATTCCTACACCTTTCCTTAAGGCCAAATAGTGTCAGATGTAGCAGTATATTTTCAAATTACTTAAAACAAACTCTAAAATTACCATTTTCCCGACGTTCTGAAAGAAAGGCTCAAACAACATTTTCACAATATTTAAATATTCATAATTCCATATCTGGCTCTCTCATGTTGAATATTTCCTATAATACTGATATCACTTACTATGCGATCCACTTACCATACCTATATGAGAACTATAATTTTTATATTATCTTCATCACTTTTACTCACAATATAATTTTAAACAGCAGACTAACTTTTATTAACTGCTCCCGTCTTCATAAGCCAATTACCTTTACTTAAATTTTGGTTGTAAAAACACTAGGTATGAATTTTTTAAGTCAAAAGGCAAACGTTGTTTGAAAGTCAAATGAGTATCATTACAGTTAGTCCAACCTTTTCGACATTTTAAATAGCATGTGTGATGCCCTGATGTTGTTGAAGGACCGCCATGATAAATAATAGCTACAGTTGCAAAAGTTCTTCCTGAAATTGATAACTGAGAAGCCACAACATTTTTAATAGAAGTTGTCAATTTAGTTCCATCAGGTCTACATCATTGGAACATTAAAATGACATACTGACCATAATTTTGTATAAATAATGTGGACAGCATTGCAGACTTACATTGGATACACACCATATTGTGATCCGCTGCTTTAACTAGATTATTAAAAGGCACTGATTTGCAATCTGGTAAAGTCAAATATATAAATCTTTCGGTGTCTATTGTAGTACTACTTGATAAACTACAGTTGTCGCAGTCATGCTGCCATTGATAAGAAAGGCTAAAAAGATTTTTTATATCTACACCTTCATCTTCCAATACATCAAACATATACATTAAAAATTCCTGACAATCCTGCTGAATATTCTGTGAAAATTGATTTTGACCAGAACATATGTCTAGAAGATTTCGAATTTCTGAAACACTTTCTATTTTTGCTCTATCACTGCTACATTTCTCAAACACAGAATTCAATAAACAGCAGAATGTTTGCTCCCGATTTTCAACAATCTGTTCTTGTAAATTTTAAAGAAAAAAAACAACATTAACGACTACATTAGCATAGCTGTTGACACCAGAACTGTTTTCAAACTGAAATCCAACAACATCAACAGAATCCTTTTTCTTTCTGCTTACAATTACAGTTTCATCTACTTTTTGTCTTTTTGATACTACCTCACTGCAATTATTCTCATTTCTTCTTTTTCGGCCTACCACACGTTTTTCAAACAGAGGATATTGAGGCAAATGTGGAGCATACTCTCTTCTTAACCTATTGTATTCTTTAACACAATCTACATCTGCACAAATCTTTGTTTCATCACACTCAATCAAATACAATCCTGATAAAGTTCTGACTCGTGATAATGCCTCATATGCCATACCCTCTTTAAACACAGAACTTCCAATGTTCACCAAAGCACTATCTACACTTAAACCTTGAGATTTATGAATTGTCACCGCATATGCCAAACAAACAGGAAACTGTTTTCGGCGAGCATATAAGTCTTTCACAAGCAAAAATCTAGCTGAACAACGACAAATTTGTTCTATTTCGTCAATGCCCTCAAATTTAATTTTTAAAATTTCAATTCCATCTCTATTTTTGTAATTCACAAAATCAACAACATGACCCATTGCTCCATTTACCAGACCTCTTTCAACATTTAAATTCCTTCTCAAAATGATACGACAATTTAAACACACATTCAGAGTCTTTTCAAAACCAGCAGTTTTAGATATACTCTTCTCTAATGAATCCAATTTTGGTTTTTTAAATTTTCTGACAAAATAATTGTTGCTCCCATATGCTCTATTTTATCTATAGCTTCCAGTTTCACAATCTCTTCATTTTCTAACTTTAACATTTTGTGGTTGAAGATGGAACATTCTTGCAGAGTTGGCATCAAACATATCCCAGATTTTTTTCAGTAATTTTCTTAAAAATATTCTCTGGAAGAATGTTTTCATTTGGATACAAAATTTGAAATTAATCGTGCATGTAAAGCTTCTTTCCCATGCTCACTTACTTTTCCGATTCTTACATCTTGTAGAATATTTTTATAATCTTCATCCTTTGCCTGTCGCATATTTTGAAGCAGTTGTGCATATTTGACATTTAACCATATATTAACGTTTCCAATGCTTCCTAGGCACTTCCTGGTATCTTCATACGTGAGCATTTTAAACACTGGTTGTCCTTTCACTGGAGTCAACTGCAGTAGATCTCCAAAAACAATAATGTGTTTTCCTCCGAATAAGACATCATAGTCTGTTCTAAGAATTTCTTGCATTCTTAAATGCACAAAAGCAAGCATTAGATTTGAGACCATGCTTACTTCATCAATGATAAGAAGTTTCATTTTCTTCAGAACTCTGGAAACTTCAGAACAAGCATCTCCAGATAGCTTGTGTTATTGCAATTTGTTATCATGCTCAACTGGTAGCATCAGTAAACGATGGAAAGTAATCCCTTAAATTTTATGTGCTGCCAGCCCAGTTGGAGCGGTAACAACACAAGACAGTGATGAGTCCGTCCTTTTCTGCAGATAAGTTGCAATTGCTTTAATCAGAAAACTTTTTCCAGTTCCCGCTTCTCCACTCACGTACAGTCGCACAGGCTTAAATGATGTACATGAGCACTCTTTTTTCTCATGACTGAATCCATGTTCAACCTGTTCTGTGACTTCGCCATATATCTGTTTCTGCTCAAGGTTTAGTTGTTTCACCAAATCTTCTAAGTTAACTACATCATCTTGAGCTTGTTCCATGGCTCTTTCCACCTCATCCATGGCAGTGGCAGCTTAATTTTGGCTAATTGGTCCTCCTAGTGGATCCTGACTCAATGAGGCAGAACTCTGACTGTCTTGAGAACGGTCTCTAGCAATCTCTACAGCAATTGTGGCTTCTTGTTCTATTTCTTCGTTCAACATTTGCAGATAATTTGGAAAATCAGGACATTCTATGGTATCCTTGGTTGCATTAAAAGAATCTTCGTAACAGAGAAAATCTCCAAGTAGTTCCTCTTCTGTACGCCATGGCTTAAAGAGTTGCAAAAGAGCTAAATAGTAAAATTCCCTTTTCTCTGGATTTTCGCAACTCAATTTTCGATGATTAATCAAATGGCCTTTTCTCTGCTTCACTAGACATCCTTCACACCCAATGATAGCATATATTCCATTATTGATATCTTCTCTGATGGTCCTCTTATAAATATAGTTTTGCAGAACTTCATACAAACAACTGTTCTCAAGATGACTACTTCTATTTGGATAGTATGTATCCAACATGTTTGTCTTCAAAATATCTGTAATGTTTGGTTCTTTCTCCGCCAAATACTCAATTTCTTGTACAGATTTCAAAACTCGGTTTCGTGTTGCAGCAAGACCTAGACTCACCCAAATAATTGTTCTAGACTTGGCATAGAGACTTGCTGATGATAACCGATCAGAACATTCATATGCTCCAATTTCTCGATGCGACAACATCTTCAAACTGAAACTGTATAATTTTTTACTTATACTCTTTTCATGTGAAATGTCCTCCCACATTTCCTTCAGTTCTGTCTTTTCTTTTTTGTCATGTAAGACGTCACATATCGAGTCACAGCAATAGAGTTGTCAGCAACGAACTGAATATCCATGTTAGCATTCCACATGGACAAAATCACTGGGTTGTAGCCGTTGATGTACTTGGACTCTTCGTTTCTTTTTAAATTGTATGTATTTTTTGGTGATTTCCTCGTCACAGTATGTCGCAGAGAAGACATCAAATTATTTACTCTTCCTTTAGAAATCACTGGTCGTGGAAACCCGAAACGACATTTTGTGTAGAACTTGTCCTTGTTTCTGGATTTTCGACGACAATACTTTCCATAACGATGGGATTGAAAGCGTAAAACTTGTTGCCTTAAACTGTTTTCTTCGGTAGTTTTCGGAACAGCACATGTTGAATACTCTTCAATGAAACTCATCACTGTGTCATCCGAATCTATTCCAAATTTGGGTGCATCTTTAATCCATAACAACATATGTATGTGAGGAGCACCTCTCGCTTGATACTCCTTTCTCCAAAAGAAATACAAAACCTCTCCAAGGGGAGGATTTTTTTTGTTGGTAATGAAAGACATCATAGCTTCAAATCTATGATTGAAATATCTGCATACATTCACTGGATCCAAAGAACACAGTTCTCCAGGTGTTTTGAATTCTATATTTTGTATGTTTGCATTTGCCTCTCGTAGAAATTGAAGTAAGTCGTCCCATGTATACTCAGGACAGCTAAGAGTGAGGAACCATGTAGGAGTTCCTAAGTTTCTTAGCATACATTTCAATTCCCCATGACGACGGTACCAATACTCGTTTGTACCACGCTGACATGCCATGAGATTGATTAGATGAGATTCCAAAATATTGTCTTGCAGATTGACTTTCTCCATAAAGTCCCTCGCCGAAACATTTTGCAGATGTGCTCCACTTTTCAGTATATGGTTTACTGCATAAGAATGCCCAGACAAGTCACTTTCATACAGTAGATGAAACAAATACGGGATGCATTGACGAAACCTTGGATCTTCAGCATATAATCTTAAAGTCCGATATTCAGATGCTGGAATTTGAAGTGGTCGATCGTCATATCGTCCACCTCGACCTGTTGGAAATAGCTGTGGAAAACAACTAGCTTCCAAACTTTCTTCCCATACACTAATGGGACTTCCTTTTGCTGCTTTCATTTGAAACAAGTCAATTGCATTCCCTATTACTTCTTTGGAATGCAAAGGATGAACAGTATAATGTTCATATATTTCTTCACTTCTAGACACATCAACTTTTTCAATTTGGCCGGCTGAACAATCACTGTCTTCTTCTGCAGCTGTTTCCTCTGCTCTAACACATACATCTTTGTAGTACTCATTGTTTTTGACCAAATACAACGTTGCCTTTTTGACTTTCCTAACATCCACTAAATCTTGCCCGATTTTCTTACTCTTTGTCGGAACCCCATTAACTAGAATAACCAGAGGTTCCTCTTCCACTTTCTCTACACCAATTGTATCAATACTTTTCTTGAAATCTAGAGGCAAATAAACAACCCTTCCTTTTAATCCTCTCTGTAAATCTGAAGGAGGCAATTTCCCTATCTTAGGCTCCATGCGAACAATAGCCTGAAAAGGATGGACACATTGAATCAAAATAGATTCATATGTATTTAAATCCATCAACTCAGGAGGAATGTCTACCAACTCAAGATTATTATGAACAGCTCTAGCAGGCATTCTGTTTTCATTGAATTTATTATAACAATATTTACAAATACGCTGATCAGAAGTCAAATCAAAAGAATTCTCCACCAACAAAAAAGTTGCAAAATTCTTCCATTCACTATTATTTTCCATTTCACTTTCTGCATATAAATCAACTAACCTAGTCTGAATCTTATAATGAGTCCGTCGACAACACACACAAGTAAAATTAGTCCTTTCACTTGATTTCACTTTAAACTTGGAAATCTGTACATTGTCTTCCACATTACCTTCTATTACTGTGTCAATTTCTACACTGCCCTCTTTTTCACCAAAATAACAAATCTCAATTTCTTCACAAATCTTCTTCACATCTAATTCAGTTCCATGCAAAAGAGCACTGTTTAACTGTTTAAGCTTAAGTGCTGGACTTTTTGCATAATACAACCTTCTCACTAATTTCCTCATTTTGTTATGATGCACTGCTAACATCATAAAAAGATGAAAAACACTCTGACATACTTTTCTAGAAAGACAAGCCAGTGAATGCCCTTGCAAACCTGTGTTTTCTCTCACTCTGCAAGGATCTAAGTCTTGCAACATCTTCATTTTCTGTTTTAGACTTTTTTTACTATATGTACGTAAGAAATTATGAAGCAAATCGATTGATTCCTGTCGCACACTACAAATACTACTACACTTCCAAGTGTACACTGGACCCTTAGTACGTCTCCCTAAAACTTCATCAGTTAACACCTCTTCTGCCTTTCTAGGCACAAGTTTCTCTTTTTCAATCGGACAACCGTCTTTCACCTCACATGCTCGACCACTGGTGTCAACTGCATGCACCAAATCATTCTCCTGGAAGTAACTCTCCTCATTAAAAAATGGCTCATAACTTGAACAATGCATCCATTCTCCAGAAAAAAAATTACAAAAATTAGTCCAATTAATTAATCTTTTGCATCTACTCTTTGATTTGAAAATATCAATTGTCTTGTTAAGTGTCCTAATTCTATTGATTACTAAAATAAATTTAAAAAAAATCAGTTCAAAAGCCTGATCAACAATCTTCTCTACAGTTTTCTTTTTCTTATAAAAAGCAGCTCTCTGTTTAACTTTTTAAATATTTTTCAACAAATTTAAAACCACCCTATTGCAAAACATTCGTTTACGAATGTCCCTAAATTGGTTTTGCCTTCGATTCCTATACATATTATTCTCTCCTGCTCCAGTATTAACATTTTGGGGGGGGCCTCTCCTTCCTTTTCAAATTTGCTCTCTCTTTCTGTTTATTCACATTCTTATCAACATTTTTTTTTAATCTACATATGTTCCGAAAGAAAGACTTAGTTGTCTTACCAGGAGCTTTTTTCCTGTTTTTTGAAGTATTTGTTGTAGAGGAGTGCTTTAATTCCGTTGCTGTTTTTAATTTTTTCCGCTTGGCATCTTTTCTTCTCCTCTGCCTTGAGGGCATATTTCCTTACTGTTGAAATCTTGATTTCAATCTGTGGTAAAGAAAAAAATAACACATTATAGACCACTATTACCAAACAACAAAGCAATGACAATAAGCAAACGATATAAACACTAGTTTACTACCTATCTAAGTTTATACCACAGCAACTATGTAACTAGGAGTAAGACAGAGAAAAAGAGCTAGAGGAAGTAACACAAAAAGACAGAGAGAGTCAGACAAAGAAACAGGTAGAGGGAGTAAAACATAGAGAAGGAGTAAGACAGAAAGAGTGTATAATATGTTGTAAGACATAAAAAGATGTAATAGGGAGAGGGAGTAAGTCAAAGAAAGGGAGAAATGGAGTAAGTCAGAAAAAGGATGTAACAGGGTGTAAGACAGAGAGAGGGTGTAAAACGATGTAAGACAGAGAGAGGGTGTTAGAAGGTGAGAGGATGTAAAAGAGACTAAAACAGAGAGAGGCTGTAAAAGGTAGAGGGAGAGAGTAAGTTTGAGAGAGGGTGTAAGAGGAAGTAAATCAGAGAGAGGATGTAACAAGGAGTAATGAGAGAGAGGGAATAAATCAGAGACAGGGTGTAAGAGAAAGTAAGTCAAAGAGAAAGTGTAAGAGAGTGTAACACAGAGTCAGGATGTGAAAAGGAATGAGTCAGAGAGAGGGTGTTAGAAGGGGACTGATGGAAAAATAGAGTAAGTCAGGAAGAGAATATAAGAGAGACTTATACATTCTTGATAATACTTGGTAAAGAAACCTTGGTGCATAAAGGAATTGTATTTTATAAATGAGCGAGGTTTCAGTAGTGTAATGAAATGCTTATACATATGACCTTTTCTCTGTTTTTCAAATGTTATTCTAAAAAAAGATTGTGAGGCCTAACCAGGAGTGCAGATGAGGTGAAGCCTGTCCAGGGGAGCACAAAAGGTGAGGCCTGTGTCCAAGAGTGCAGTGGACAGGACTTCATAAAGCCTCTCCCCCACTGCACTCTTAGACACAGGCCTCATCTCCTCAGCAAATTTCACAATCATGAAAGCCATTTTGACTTTCCTCACCTCCTCTGCACCTTTTGCAATCATGTCAGGTGTGTTTCCTCATATTAGGAATCACATTGTGTTTTTTTATTGTTGCTTTCTGTTATTTTTTTGTTAATGCTTGGTAAAAAATTTCTGCTGCATAGAGGAATTGTATATTGTAAAAAAATGAGGTTTCAGTAGTGAAATGGAATGCTTGTACATATGACCTGTGCTCAGTTTTTTTAATGTTAATATAAAAACGATTAACGGGCAAATGAATGGCTTTAGCATTTGTCAGAAGGATTAGACAGTGTCTGCATGATTAAATAAATATACCTGCACTTTTCACAAACATGTCAGCTGTGTTTTCTAAGATTGGTGGTGAGTCCTGTGTCTAAGAGTGCAGTGGGCTGGACTTCATGAAGCCTCTCCCCCACTGCACTCTTAGACACAGGCCTCACCTCCTTTGCACCCCTGGACAGGCCTCTCTCCCACTACACTCTTGAACACAGGCCTCACCTCCTCTGCACCCCTGGACAATCCTCACCTCATCTGCAACCCTGAACATACCTCACCTCATCTGCACCCCTAGACAGGCCTCAGCTCATCTACACCCCTGGACATGCCTCACCTCATCTGCACCCTGTTACCATCAATTATACCCAATATATTGAGGCCTGTCCAGGGGGCACAGAGGAGGTGAGTCTTGTCCAAGGGTCAGAGGAGGTGAGTCCTCTCCACTGCACTCATGGACACAGGCCTCACCTCCTTTGCACCCCTGGACATGCCTCACCTCATCTGCACAATCTACTTCCTAATCTGAGGAAACACAGGTGACATGATTGTAAAAGGTTCAAATATATTTATTTAATCTTGCAGACACTATTTATTCCTTCTCAGAAATGTAAAAGCCAATCATTTGCTCCAAAATCGTGTTTCCAATAACATTTACGAAACAGAGCGCAGGTCCTATGTACAAGCATTCCATTTCACTACTGAAACCTTACTATTTTTCAAAATACAATTCTTCTATCTAGGAAATGTTCATACCAAACATTATCATTAAACTTAACAAAAAGCAAGAAGAAAAAAGCTCAATCTGCTCCCTAATCTAGAGTAACACAAGTGACATGATTGTGAAAACTGCAAATATATTTATTTAATCATGCACACACCATTTATTCCTAGTCAAAAATGTAAAAGCTATTCATTTGCCCCAAAATAGTTTTTTGAATAACATTTTAGAAACAGAGCGCAGGTCCTATGTACAAGCATTCAATTTCACTACTGCAACCTCACTATTTCACAAAATACAAATCCTCTATCTTGCAAATGTTCATACCAAGCATTATCAAAAAACATGACACAAACCAACAGCAAAGAAGCTCAATGTGCTTCCTAATCTGAGGTAACACAAGTGACATCATTGTGAAAGGTTCAAATATATTTATTTAATCATCCAGACACTATGTATTCCTTCTCAAAAATGTAAAAGCCATTGATTTACCACAAAATCGTTTTTTGAATAACATTTTAGAAACAGAGCGCAGGTCCTATGTACAAGCATTCAATTTCACTACTGAAACATCACTATTTTACAAAATACAATTCCTCTATCTTGCAAATGTTGATACCAAGCATTATCAAAAAGCATGACACAAACCAACAGCAAATAACTTCAGTGTGCTTCCTAATCTAAGGTAACACAAGTGACATGATTGTCAAAGGTTCAAATATATTTATTTAATCATGCAGACACTATTTATTCCTTCTCAAAAATGTAAAAGCCATTGATTTGCCCCAAAATCGTTTTTTAAATAACATTTTAGAAACAGAGCACAGGTCCTATGTACAAGCATTCCATTTCAGTACTGAAAACTCACTATTTCTCAAAATACATTTACATAATCATTACTCACCTTTACAAATGCTTTGGGAGATTGAGAACAGTGTCAGATACACACACCAATATTTCTTTAGCAGAGCAAAAGGTATGTACTCCAGGCACTGCAACCATGAATGGCACAGAAAATCTCTAATTCTAAACACATATCCCTCATATTAACCAATCAAAACTCTTCACTCTCTATTTTCAAACCAACACCCTTCCCCCCCTCAGCCATTTCTACCTGTTACCATAGCAACTCCCTCCTCACTGACCTCTCAGGTTTAAAAGTTTATTCTACAATGTTTGACATCTCAATACACCAGCTTATCCGGTGCAATGTTTCTTTAAATGACTTTTTCTTAACCATTCAAATTACTTCTTTCACAGAACAGAACCATGCACCCTAACTTTCAGTTTTCAACTATCTGAATCCACCAATCATTGCTTGTGATTAAAGAGCACTGAAACTCCACAGTTTTGTTTTTGCAAACTCCTACTGTTCCAACTGCCATTTCATTCCCACACTTCATCTGACTGCACCAGAACCTCCTCTCACCATGCATTCTGTCTGGATTATTGGACATAGCTACATCCACTGGGCTCAAAGGTATGCAGCTATCAGAAATTTTCACAACCTTGATTTACCAAATGTGGACATCAAGTGGATTGGCCAAAGAGGATTGAGATGTCATCAATTGATACCATTGGTGAAATACCTTTTGCCATCTGCCACACCCTGACCTCATAATTTTGCACTGTGGTGGAAATGACCTAGGCATTTTGACTGGGGTAGGTCTGGAAATGCTTTTAAAGGACACCTTTGGGCAATTGATGACACTTTTTCCACAAACTGCCTTGGTATATTCCAATATATGCCAAAGACAGAAATGGAATTGGTCCAACCAATTTTGTCCACAATTTGAGAAAGCACGGAAACATGTGAATAAATCTGTTTCTGCTTACATGAGAGACTATGGAATGGGTTCAATATACAACAATAACTTGCGTTATAACATGCAAGATATCTACAGAGGAGATGGTGTGCACTTCTCAGATGAGGGGAATAGAATATTCCTCCTGAATTTAAGACTGTGCATTGGAACCTACTTGTAGGTACCTAAATCAGCCACAGAACCCAAAAGCTCTTTTCAGGGCTACCCTACCTCTCATCACTCAAAATGATTACTTTACTCTAACTTTTTTCACTGTTTTTCACCAAAGTACGCTCCCCGGTACGCTCCCTGGAACGCGTACCGGGCACTCCCCCCGAGAAAAATATATATATATTTTTTGCCTATATGGGCCTCCTAAGCCCCCTCAGAAAACCTAGGGGGTCAGGGGGTGTCAACCGTGCCCCCTTTTACCCATTCCCAATGGTGTTTGTCCTCCATCTTCTATCTCAAATCTACCGAAACACAAGATGGAGGACTCCCGTTGTGCTGCCGGTACGCGTACCGGGGCGCACACCGGTAAGCGTTCCCAAACGCTCCCAGTAACGTAAGCAATCAAAAAAAACTCACTGGTGCCGTTGTATCATTTCAAACTGTGTTTATTATCTTGGCAACGGGTGCCCAACGCGTTTCGCTGTTAACCTCACAGCTTGTTCATGGGTAACATTTTTACAAGTGAAGTGCATATTTAAAGGTACAACGATCAGTTCCGCTTTGTCATCATAAACATAGAAAAAACATACTCCATTGCAGTTGATTACTTTAT
The DNA here is from genome assembly GCF_964261635.1 of Lissotriton helveticus. Taxonomy (NCBI): domain Eukaryota; kingdom Metazoa; phylum Chordata; class Amphibia; order Caudata; family Salamandridae; genus Lissotriton; species Lissotriton helveticus. The sequence goes on along the minus strand of NC_136061.1, from coordinate 870,573,798 downwards.
ATTTGTTTTGTGGACTTGGAGGAGTTTGTGATATAAGATTAAAACATCTATTTCATCTCAACAAACAAATTCATTTTACAATAAAGCATTACTATAGGAAAATTTTGGGAATTCCGGAATCGGAGGGCAGGGAGGCAATGGACCTGTTCGTGGAAGAACTGATCAAAACTGAACTTAAACCCAAGGGCTTATCGGCGTTCTTTTCAGTGGAAAGAGCGCACAGGGTGCCGGGGGGCAAGCCGCAACTGGGGGCCCCTCCGCGACCCATCCTGGCTCGCATGTTTAACTTTCGCGACAGGGACGCCATTTTGCAGGCAGCCCGGCGCTCCCCTCCGATCAAGTTACAAAATGCAACTCTTGCCTTCTTTCCGGACTACACAGCGGAGGTCGCGCGACGCCGGAGAACGTTCCTGGACATTAAGCGTGAAATGAGAACACAAGACATTCCATACTCCATGATCTTTCCGGCCAGACTGCGGATAGTCACGGAAAACAGGACTTGGTTCTTTGACACCCCAGAGTCGGCGCGAGAATGGCTTGATGGATGGAGGCCGGCTGCCCGGCAGCGTAGAGTGGGGAAGACAAACACAGACCGCACCACCGAGTGTCGTCCAAGATCGCTGACCCGGACCACACACGAAGGGAGCACTCGCCGAGATCCGATAGAGGAGAGAAGGACTCAGACACGGGACAATAGTCACCTGAGAACTGGAATCGATTGGCGCATGGGGTGATCGCCTGAGAGTCTGCCTTGGATATCGGGCGTAGGGCCCACGAGAGGAGTACGGGAGGCCGCCGATCATGGGGCATTCCTCACCTCAACGAGCAAGTATTGAATTTAAGTTGGGGGATAAGCACTCTGCTAGGTTGGGGGGGCGGACAGTTCTGAGTCCGTTTGGCATGAGGGCAGGGAGGGGGGTTGTTCGAGAGGGATTGAGTTTACAAGTTTACAAGTTACGCCGATGATATGTTACTATACCTCACGGACCCCGAAGACGGGATCCCAGCACTACTGACACTTTGTGAGGCACACGGACGGACATCGGGCTATAGGATAAACTGGACCAAGTCGGTCATGTACGTGCTGAGGGGTCCCTCACCCATGTTACCGACTGACTGTCCCTTACAAACGGCGGGCCCCTCCTTTAAGTATCTGGGTATACACGTCAAGCGTGACACTACAGTTTTTTACGCGAAAAACTTACTGCCTCCATTGACTAGGCTGAAAGGTGACGTCAGGCACTGGAAGACCCTTCCACTGACGTTGTTAGGTAGAGCGGCGCTATTCAAAATGCTGGTGCGGCCTCGCTTTCTGTATGTATTAGAGAATGCTCCTAGCGTAGTGCCCGCAAGTTATATCCGACAGGTGACAGCTGTGGTGAACAGCCTACTATGGGACGAGCGCCCGCCCCGGATAGCGCATGTAAAACTCACGAGAGGCTGGTACGATGGAGGGATAGCTCTGCCTCACGTGCGACTGTATTATTGGGCGGCGCAACTGAAAGTCGTTAATCAATGGCTTCATGCCCCACAGAACGACCCTGCTTACATGGCGGACAGACATCAGCTAGGACTGCCGGGCTTGCTTGCGCCGCTGTACCATGGAGGGAAGCCGAATAAGCTCCTAGGGCCGACCAAACACACAGTAACTCTTTGGCACAGCACGCAGGCGAAGCTTAAATGGAGGGGAGTCATAACGAGAATGACGCCCTTATGGGACGCCAAGGCGCTTGGCAGCCTGCGACATGCCAAGGGGTTCGATGCCTGGGATAACATAGGAATATCCACGGTGGGAGACTTGTGGGCGGAGGGTGGGGTGGTCCCATTTACACAACTACAACAGACCTATCAGCTAGGCCCCACCGAAACATATCGATACATCCAAATTCGGCACGCACTCATGACAACAATAGACAGACTGCTAACAGATTATATGCACATGGGCGCCACTTCCCTCACATACCGTAAGATATTACATAACCTACCGGACCCCTTACTTAAATTGCGAGAGAAATGGGTAGGAGAGTTGGGAGACATGGATGACACTGAATGGAATGAGGCGCTGGCTTCCCCTAGAGAGGCGGGCATCTCGGCACGGTTCCGTTTGATCCAACTGAAGGTCCTACACCGCATATACTTCACTAGGACAACCTTACATAAATTACACAGGGCTGATACTCCGCAGTGTCTGAGGGGATGTGGTGGGGAGGGTACCTTCCTACATACACTCTGGGATTGACCGAAAATTGCGGATTACTGGAGGCGTGTAGTGCGTATCATCTCGCAGACGCTAGCCAAGACGCTGGTGCCGGATCCTCGTATGGCCCTACTACACGTATGGGGACCGACAGACATCACACGCCATGGGAGGATGTGGACGACAGTGGGTTGCATGGTGGCGAAGCGGGATATAGCACAAAAGTGGGGAGTGGCAGGGACACCTACACTAGGTCAGTGGTGTAACAACATGGATATGATTATGGTGACTGAAAGGGCGGTGTATAAAAAGCGGCATAACCCGCGTAAATGGAATGCCGTCTGGACACCCTGGAATAAATACCGGGGAGACATATGTGACCCTCTTACGGAAGATGAAGTGGACAGTTCAGATGGGGAGGATTCGGATGAATGAAAGTGATGACTGTGGGCATAAAGGTCTCCTTAGCGACTTCGAATGATGAGACAGACTCCTGAAAGGACATACCTGCACACAAATCTGCCACGAGGGACAGAGTGGGATCACAGACATACAGGCCAAATGTTCGGGGCAGAGATATAGATTGTTCTTCACTATACTGTATCAAAAAGTTTTAGTTCGGTTCATAAAATACAAAAGTGAGAGTCTCTGATACTTAGCAATGATATTTCTTTGACTGTGTAGGATACTCCGAAATTATTGCTGCCGGACCGCTGGTTGTCGGCTAAATAGCTGTGTACCGTAACGCATAACGTATGTCTAGAAATGTAGCCGGCCTCCGGGTTGTAGGCGAAATGACTGTAACTATGTCAAAGGCTAATAAAACTCTTACGAACCAAAAAAAAAAGTTTGACCGTTTAAGAAAAGAATCAACTGACAAAAGTAATGACAAAAACAAAGAAGACACAAGATCGGTTCCAACCACTGGAACGGTAACAGTACAAGATGTAATAAGTAACCCTCGAACCTCAACAAGTGAAAATAGCAACCCGAATAATGTGGACGGGGCAAAAGAGAGATTTTTATAGGAGATCACGCTAATGGCGAAAGGAAGGGCACAGAACATCCAAGCCGGAAGCGAAAGTCCAGGACAAAGTCGTGGACGAGGAGGCAAAGGCGGAAGAGGGTTACACTACAAGCAGTACAGGAGAAACCCCAGTGGGAATGCTAACAAGGGGAAGAAAAGCAAAGAAATGAAGAACAACAACATGACCATGGTAAACCTTTCTAATTACTTATTATCTGATGTGGAACTGGATGTTTTATCTAAAGGGTTGTCCTTCTGTCCTTCAGCGAGTTTTAATTACACTGAGACTCGTATTGATCTTTTTAATTTCACCAGAAAATTGAAACTAAAAAAGTGGTTTGCAACTCATAGAGGCAAAAGAGGTGATAAAGTCTCTGATGTTCCAACGAGTCTAAATGTGCATGATATTGAAACATTACATGTGGTCCAGGAATTGGGCAATCCAGAGAATTTTATTGACGATCCTTTTTTGAACTTAATCAACACGGACATGGATATTGAAGTGAGTAGTGGCAGTAGCTTTAAGCCGAAATCCATCTTTGTCCCACAAATAAACAATGATGCAATAACTTGTTTTGAAAGGGGGAGGATTAATGAGTTGAAACATTTGGATAAAATAGGATGCAAAAGTAAACAAAATCTGACAAAAAATCAACGAGATGCCATTAAGACTCTAGAGGAACTCAGAGACTTTGTAATTAAAAAAGCGGACAAAGGTGGTAACGTGGTGGTTTGGTCACTACAGATGTATCTAGACGAAGGATTAAAACAATTATCAGATAGTACTAAATATAGTGTGGCGACGAAAAGTGAATATGATGCATCAAATAAGCTGAGTTTGAAAAGTTGAATGGGTGGCGGGATCAAGGGATTTTGGAACAGAATGAGTACCTATTTTTGAACTGCAAAGATCCAAAAATTCCAATCCTGTATCTCCTGCCGAAAATACACAAACACGCCACTGTGCCACCAGGGAGACCAATTGTGTCCTCACGTGGAAGTACATTAGAAAATGTGTCCAAGTACATGGATTATTTCCTCCAGCCCTTTGTACAAGGGCTACCGGCCTATGTAAAAGATACTGGTGATTTTTTAAAGATGATAAAGGACATAGGATGGAAAGAAGGGTACATGCCTTTTTCCCACTGTTTGTTTGTACGAAGCAAATAAGTGCCATTTTATTTACAAATTCTCGCGCTAGAACTCGGAGCCGTAACTAGTCATAGAAAGTGGACTGCTTCTTGACCGTCAATACAAGCACCATCTTTGAATATACATGCATATACCGAGCATTGTTACAAGCATCAGTTTCAAAACATGATTATTAAAGTTTGAAAAAGAATAATTAATTCCACTTTCAAATAGCACATAATTGAGCCCTATATGGGCATTTTAAATCATTACATCATGACTTAATAAAAAATCAATTAATTTGACTTTCAAATGGCAATACATTCCGCCTCTCTGTAAACCTTTTTTCTAGAAAAGAGGAACAAAAACACAATTGAGCCCTGGATGGGCTAACTCATTGGTCATAAGCAATTCCTTTTTAAGTTCATCTTAATTCAAAATCAAATAAACAATGATTCATTGCAGCTTATATTTGAGTGACTAATAATGGTCATACTACTAACATAATATTCAATTTTCAATTGCAGCCTCAGTATCATTTTGAAATTCACTCTTAAATTACAAGATGGTAGTTTTAACCCAAATGTATGGACAACTCTTCTTCAGTGTTCAGGCCAAATGGAATTGATGTGTGCAAATCAATTATCTATCTAGATTCGAGTCTCCGTAATTTTAGTTCTCTGTTTCCACCACGCTCACTGAGCGGAACATGGTCAATACAGAAGAATTTAAGGAGATTCCGATCACTATTGTGAAACTGAGAGAAATGCCTCACTACTGGGTACGAGGGGTTCCTGTTTTCAATTGATCGAGCGTGTTCAAGGATCCTGCGCTTAGTAGGGTGTATTGTACTGCCTATGTAAATTTTCATGCATGGGCATATTAGGCAGTACACGCAGTAGGGTGTGTTGCAAGTTAAACATTTATTAATTTTCTTGCTGCCCTTAAATCTGGAACCTGATAAGACAGTACCTTTGAACAATTTTTACAAGCTTTGCATTTTGAACAGGGAAAAAATCCTGTCAAAGTACTAATTCTCGGGACAAATGGGATTGGTTCATAATGGCTTTTGACTAGGGAATCTTTCAATGATCTACAGCGTTTGAAAGTTATCTGAGGATATTTTGGTAGATCCTTCCCTATCACTTGATCAGTTTTCAAAATATGCCAATTACGACATAGGATTTCTCTCAAAGTCCCTGCCTCGTTTGAAAAAGTAGTAATGAATCTGCAAGGTTCATCTGCATATTCTGTGCACTATAGGTCGTGCTCATAGCCTCTCTCCTGAAACCTTTGAATTGCATCCACTGCTGTATTTTCAAAGTCCTCATTATTTGAACAGTTCCTCTTTAGACGGAGCAGTTCACCATAAGGTATACTGTTTTTCAGACTTTTTTGGTGGCAGCTACTAGCCTCCAAAAACAAATTACCAGCTGTTGCCTTTCTAAACAGTGTGGTGCAGATCTTCCCATCTCCAATAAAAACTTTCAGGTCTAAAAAGGAGACTTCTTCCTGACTCATCTGTCCACTGAAGTGAAGATAAAGTGAATTCCTATTCAATTCCTCAATATATTGCTCAGCTTGGAATGTTTGGCCTTTCCATAGGATGAATAGGTCATCTATATACCTATGCCAGGATATGATGCAGTTTACCCATTCGCTGTACTTATCCGCCCAGGCCACCTGCTTCTCCCACCAGCCTACAAACTAGTTCGCGTAGCTGGGGGCAAAGCGGGTGCCCATTACGGTGCCCCTTATCTGGCGGTAGTGTTGTTTTTCAAAAAGAAAGTTATTGTTAGTTAGAACAAATTCAGCAAATTCCAATAACATTTCATTATGTTCTGACAATTGAATTGACCTCCCTTTAAGAAAATATCTCACAGCTTGCAATCCCTTTTGATGTTCAATCACAGTGTATAGACTAGTAATGTCCAATACATTCATGATCATATCCTGTTCCCATGCTGTGTCCATAATGCTTTTGATGAAATGAGTAGAGTCTTGAATATATGAGGGCAGTGTTCTGACAAAGTCTGACAAAAAGTGATTTACAAATTGGGACATGGTCTCAGTCAGGCATCCTATAGAGGAAACAATAGGTCGGCCAGGTGGCCTCTTGGGGTCCTTATGAATTTTAGGTAGGTGGTAAAAAGTAGATGTCGTTGGGTGTGGGCAAGAAAGAAATTTGTGTTCATTTGCTTTGATCATGTTCCTGTCTGCCCATTTTGAAATAAGATCATGATATTGATTAATACTTGCAATATATTCATCTTTTGTAATCTTTTGATAACAATTTGTGTCTGACAATTGACGAATTGCTTCCTGAGTATAGAATTCCCGTGACATCAAAACAATATTACCGCCTTTATCTGATGGCTTATAAATCGTATTCTGATCATCCTGTAGTTCTTGTAAAGCCTTTTGTTATTCTCTTGTTAGGTTACCTTTCAAATTAAAAATTGCGGCAGTTCTCATTTTTAGTAGATCTTGATTTACTGCTTCTTCAAAAACATCGATAGTATCATAAGAGGACATCGGTATGTAGGTTGATTTTGGTTTAAAATGTGTTATTATTGTTTTTTGATTCACACCAAAGCCCCTTACTTCTGATAGATTTGATGTTGCGTCTTGGGAGCTTGTTGGTTCTTGACTTGAGAGTAGTTGAAATGTTCTAAGATCTTCGCCGGTCAGTGTCGAGGCACCTTCAGTTGCTCTTTCCTCAATGGAGGGAGAGGATTGATGTTGTCCTCTTATTTTAAAAAAAGTCCTCAGTTTTAGTTTTCGGGTAAACAGATAAAGATCTATACGTGTTTGGGTGTACTCTAGTTTCTTACCAGGGCAAAAGGTAAGTCCTTTCTTTAAAACAGATTCTTGATCCTTCATCAGTTTTTTCATAGTTAGGTTAATGATGGTTAAGTCTGAACGTGGTACTATTTCTTCAGGCATCTTTTGCTCCGTGTCTGGCTGGCCACTCCTTGTTGTTGTCCTGAAGCGGCCACCTCTTCGCGTCTTTCTACGGCTTGGCGTCTTTGTTCCTGTGGTCTGCCCCTCCCTCCTATTTGCCGGGAGTTGCGCATTAGTTGGAATTCTTCTAAAAAACGCCCCTTCGCACTCAGACTAGACGCTGATGTACCAGAAGATTCCTCCCCAGAAGGTTCAATATCTGTGCTTACAGCCGATTCTGATGTGTCCCTGGTTTCCACATTCTTTTGGCCAGCGCCTCTCAGAACTCTTCTTGGAGCATCGAATTTACGAGCAAAGGTCAGGATCCTTCCCCGCTCTTAATCTCTGGCATCCCGATTAAATGTAGTATGTTTCCTTTGTTTAATTTTATCCTGGTACGCGATAAGGCGTGTTTTCATTTTTTCACGTAAATCTTCTTTTGCCGCTGTATCAGTGTTTGCATCAATTATTGCTTCAATTTCGGCAATTTCCTTCAGGTACTTCTCGCGGTCACTCCAGGCAAACTTTTTTTTTTTTTTAACTTTATTTATCAAGTTTTACAGGTTACATCTACAGCACAGTAAATCCAACCAGGTACAATCTTACATTGCAAGTGTTCTTGTCATAAAAAGAGAAAGAAAAATGAAAAGGAAACATCACAGCAATAGTATCAAGCAGTCAGTTGCATAATAGTTATGAGGGTAGTGTGGTCTCCAGCGGTCCCTGGTGTAGTCACTGTGTCGTTGCCGGCCTCATAGGCTGTATTGAACTCCAATTAAACTCCCTGAACCCCCCTCCCCTCCCCCCACCCAACCCCTCAACTTCCCCCATCCCTATCCCCCCCTCCTGCCGAGACTTAAACCCTCCCCTGTATGGTCTGCGTTCCTTACTTTTGATTCAACAGGAATAATTAAAAACTGTTTTTTAAAAAACTTAAACCTCGGGTCACTGCCACTAGGACTTCATAGTGGGTCACCTGGTGTCGCCATGTCTTGAGGTTGAATCTCTCCGCATCTCAAATCTACCAGTTCCAGGCTATTTTGCGTCAGAGGGGTATCCAATCCCACCAGCTCTTGGATCATGACCCCCCAAGCTTGGAGAACCTCAGACAGCTTCCCATCCCTCCTTGTGCGTCTTATATGGTCCTCCTCTGCTAGTGCCCATTCCCTCAAGTCGGTCTTCCATTTCTGAAGCATCGGACCCTGTGGGGACAACCAGTGTATTGCAATGCCATAACCAGGCCCAAAACCAAAAACCGTCTGCTCACCTTTCGTTTGGGGTCCCGAGGGATTAAGCCCAGGAGGCAGGGGTCAAACTCTACTACCCATCCCGACACCTTCACCAAAACCTCCAGGTCTGACGCCCAGTATGTCACTCCAGGCAAACTTAATGAGTATTTTTAACATGCCAGTTGATGCTTCAGAGGTAAATTCCGACCACTCTTCTAATAAGGCGGGATCAGGATTCTCATAAGATGGAATAGTGTAAATGCGTAACCCTCGTGGGCCACGCTTCACCTCTAAATAATGTGGAAGTGAGGTGGCTTCCCACCATTTACGAATTTCTCGTTCAATCAAGCGTTCCAATTTATTAAATTGTGCGTTCAAGGTGTTTGGAGTACCGTTGCCATCACCTCTCTCAGAGCGTTGCATGGGACTGCATTTGAAAACGCCTGCTGCTTCTTCATTGCGAACATTTTTGTGTCGAATGAGGTTTATTTGCCTTGGTTCTGTCTGCTTTGCTAGATTGACCACTCACTCCAGCTACCAAAATTGCGTACAGCGTGCAATAAGGTAATACTAGTTACTTCAGCTTTCGCAGGTCGCTCAGCGGAAGGCAGGCACGTCAGCAAACTCACCAGCCTGGCATCCTTCCGCGATCCAGGGCATTCATGCTCCTTTTTCCATCAACGGTCGCCTCGAGCACTCAGGGGTGGGTGCGGACCAGTATCTGCGGCGGTGGCTCTGTGTAACAAATCCGCTCAAAGTTTTCCTCCCCCCATTGAAAGAAGGAAGGAATGGCCGTACTCGCGTGGTCAATTCACAGGTCTCAAGTTTTATTCAGCAAAAACAAATCGCACAGGACGCGTTTCAGCGAACATGCCTTTTTCCCACTGTTTGTTTGTACAAAGCAAATAAGTGCCAATTTATTTACAAATTCTCGTGCTAGAACTCGGAGCCGTTACTAGTCATAGAAAGTGGACTGCTTCTTGACCGTCAATACAAGCACCATCTTTGAATATACATGCATATACCAAGCATTGTTACAAGCATCAGTTTTAAAACATGATTATTGAAGTTTGAAAAAGAATAATTAATTCCACTTTCAAATAGCACATAATTGAGCCCTGGATGGGCATTTTAAATCATGACATCATGACTTAATAAAAAATCAATTCATTCGACTTTCAAATGGCAATACATTTCGCCTTTCTGTAAACCTTTTTTCCTAGAAAAGAGGAACAAAAACACAAGTATATATATATATATATATATATATATATATATATATATATATTACCTAATGGCGGTCGCCAGTAGGTAGTTATAGTTAGGACCTATTTTCCATAGGAAATCCGCAACATTCTATTTGAAAAAACTTTGGCGCCGGTTGATGAATCTTTGTGGAATTTTCAAAACTTACGGTCAGCTCCGATCCGCTCCTATCCTGAAAGTTTCATGGTTATTCGTCAAGCGGGGGCTAAGAAAAAAGGGGTGTCCCAAAACGCGTTTTCCTCATGCAATTTCCCATATGAACTTTAGCCACAGCTATAGCCCGAACTGCTGAATGGAATTACACCAAATTTGGCAAAGATGTAGTCCTCAGTTCAGACTTTTGCCTTTTGCTTAAATGGTGACAATCTGTTCAGTAGTACCTGAGAAAATTACGGTTAAAAGCATTTATCATTTTATATATCTATGGGCGCGGGGGATCCGCGGACTATCAGCAGACCGTGAGTGTATCGTGAGCGCACTCTTCCTATCACACGCTGAATGCTGATTGGCTGTCAAGTGGTTGTCAACATTTGAAACCAGGAACTGTTGGCAGCCATTTTGTGCCTCGGTAGAAGCGAGGCTGAAGAAGTCAGTGGAATATGTGTGCAAAACGTAGAAAGGGGGCAGGGTAGAAATACTTTTACCCTCTAGACCTGATTAAGAGGGTCCCAGAAGGACCCCCAAGGCTCATCATTTTAAAAAAAATTTTAACAGACCCGGCAGGTGCGTTTAGGGTGCGCAGACTCTGCCGTAAAAAAAAAAACAGAGTTTTTTTTCATAATTAGCCCCCGGGGGGGCTAAATACCGGGAGCAAAATTATTACATTTTATGGGCGGTCCAGAGGGGCCCCCAAGCCCCGGGGATCGTGACCCTCTGGGGCAAAAAAAAAACGGTGGGAGGAGGGGTCCAAGGGACCTCCAATCCCCGGGGCTTTATGTATGGTTGGAGGAGGACTGCTACACTCCACCCCTGGAGCACTTGAGGACCCCTTCACCCCCGGGGCTACAAAATAAATGGTTGGGGGGCTGCAAGGTGTCCTAAGCCCCGGAGACCACCACTCCACAGGGCTTTTTGTATTTTGGGAGGGCCGCCTCCTGCAGTGTCCCGGGGTGTCCATCCCGCCTTCCAATAGCAAGGAAATCTGTTCTCTCTTTCAAAATCTAAATCTGATTGCTTTTTCACATGGGTAGCTGCATGTTAGTGGCTCCCCATGTGGAAAAGCAATGCCGGCTCCCAAACGCATAGAAGTTGTGCACCAATTGTGCTGGAGTCACGCACCGAACAGATTATGAGTCGTGCATCCAGCGCGTGCACACCAGGGGGCTGCACTGAGCGCTGCGCTTGGTGCGTGACATCTAATTTTACAGTAAAAAAATAGCTCCTATCAGTTATTTCTAATATCCCAAAGGACCCTATCCCCGGTCGTATAAAAAATGTTGGGGACCGTGGGGTTAGCCACAATGCCCCCACGGTCCCTCCAGCTCCCCCGTCCTTTGGGAGCCGGCATTGCTTTTCCACATGGGATGATGCTAACTTGCATGTGGAAAAGCAATCTGGTTTGGATTTTGAAAGTGAGAACAGATTTCACTGCTCTGTCTTTTAAAATCCAAACCAAGTTTGCTATCGGAGGGGCGGGATCCACGAGATTCCCGCCCTCTCAGAGCAAACAGCAGTGTCCCGGGGGTAGGTACCCCGGGACACTGCAGGAGGATGTGGCAGTCCCCAGGGCCCTCGAGGGCTCCAGTCGGAGGGCCACGCAGTCTGCCTCCCACAATACACAAATCCCCGGGGGTGGTGGTTCCCGGGGCTTGAGGGGGGTCGTTTAGGGCCACACACTTCTAATTTTGCAGGAGCGGGCCCTGGATACGAAAGTGGCACAAAGGGGTTGTAAATCTGGTACACAGTGTTCTGTTTTACTTTGCTTTCCTTTCTGTCATGTAGAGGTTCCTGGGTAAATATAACGGTTTCTGTACAGCCAGTACCTTTCAACCCTACCCCCAAACGGCTTACTGCCTGTTACCATAGTAACAGTTCATGGAACACTTAAGTGAGCAAAGTGGTTAGAAGTTCACCACACTATGGTGCTAATCGAAACAGTTACTGTGCTGGAGTTTTTAAAGTTTTCCATAGGAACTGTTAGTTGTAGCTATAGACTCTGGTAAAGAGCTGGTAAAGAGTTAGCCTCAGTATTATACTTCAAGTTATAAATATCATTTCTATTTTTAAATGTTTTCTAACTGTATTAATATCACACTAAATAATATTGAAATGTCAGTAAAAGAAGACGTATATACTTTTTTTTATTAACTTTTATTAAAAGAACAATAATTAACTGGAAATGTAACTTAAAGATAACAATGTAATAAATACCTAGAAACATAACTTTAAAAAAACTATTAAACAAAATGTGATATGGACTCCAATAGAAGTAGGGTAGGTAATCTGCAAAACAAAAATGAAAATAAGTGTTCAAAATTAGATCGATGTGACTAAATGAGGTCAAACATTACAAGTTAAGGTAATACTTGGCGATATTTTTTAATTTGCACGCCTGCGGTGTGCCTGATACATTCCACCTCTCTTATAAGCCCGCATTCAAACGGTGTCTGTACGGAAGTGCCTACTGCGTCAGATTTACAGTATGGACCAACAGGTCTTTAAAATGATTCAGAGATGAGACAGAATTAGGTGAGAGATCAAGTCATTATGCAGGACAATATTCTTTGGGACTTATTTACAAGCCCCTCGTGCCACTTTTGCGTTACTTTTCCCATATTAAAAGTGACCCAAAAGTGGAACCAGGGGCTTGTAAATAAGCTCTTTTATTTCTAATGCATTTAATCGAAGGCATTGTAAATCTAGGCCGCTCTGCTTACCCTGTGTAAACACTGTGACCAACTGAGTTATCAACTTGAACTCAGCTTTGGTTGTACACGGCAGAGTAGACAGCAGCGTCCATAACTGAGAAAGAGAAATTATGTGAGAGAAAGAAAGAGAGAAAAAATAACATTAAAACTGTGGAAGAAAGAAAGTTATAGATGGAGCAGTCAATACTAAAGAAAATACTCGTAGCTCACCTTTTGCCTCCGTTTTGTGTCCAAGCACGTGCTGGTTCATAGTGCACCCTCCAGCTTAGTGATCTGAAAGATAGTATATAGAGTTAGTAATAGCATAGTAGATACAACTGCACATGTATATTTTTGGTTTATTTATTTGTACACTCAGGATAATGTATTTCATCAACTTCCACTATAAGGAGGTGTCCGTGTGCTGTTTTTCTTCTAAAGTAGTATATCCCATGCACTCCCACTGCATAGCGGTGAGCTCTCAATATTGCGTACTTAGACTGTTGCACCCCATTGACTCGCAGAGTCCAGAGGTGAGTGTTTTTCTTGGGTAGTCATAGGCAGATTTAGAAGCTCCTTGCGCCACTTTTCCAATGTTAAAAGTGACACAAAAGTGGCGCAAGGGGCTTGTAGATCAGCCGCTCAGACTGTTGTAACCTATCCTCACTGCTCAGAGGTAATTGTACATTTCTACGCAGTGAAGCTGCTGCACACTACCCACTCTCTCCTTTCACAGATTACTTTCTCGTTGTTTCGGAAACAAGCTTATTTGCTCACCTTGTGCCATTGGTGTGATTTAAAGAGGGTGCACCACGTGTCAAAGCAGCCTCCTCAGACGTTGTAACGATCGCCAGGCATCATCGCAGAATTCACAAATGTAGAGCTTTGTAGGTGTTTTGGAGGGGGATGACACCAAGTTGTGAAAGACAACCTGTAAGATAAAAAGGAAGTTAACATTGTGTGTCATTTCTTTATCAAAGGAGAGAGGAATTGAGAGAGTGACTGAAAAGTATATTCAGAGCTCACCTTTCTGTCACTGGTGTGTTTTTCACCACGTAATAATGCACCCTGAAGCTCTACATATAAAAGATAGTAAAAGACAGTTGTTATGATTGGTATTTGTCACTATCTTAATGTGGAGTTGAATAACATCGCCCTCTCACACACCTTCCCTCCTGCATTTAAAAACGACTATTTGTATAGTTTATATTTCGGACATTTGACCGATTATAAAAACGTTCCTGCTAGTGGAAGAAAAAAACTACAAATGCAATAAGATACGGTATATAGGACTGCGTACGCCTAAATCGCTGCGTGAACTTTTTGTATCCAGTCTGCTGCACCCCATCTACTCCCTCCGCTGCGCACCAAGGCCTCACTGCTCACCTTTTCACGGACAGGGTACGTTCTACATCATGCAGTCCTGCTCTGCCACCAAGAAGTCTCACATTTGGTGCCGAGTCTTGATATTGGTATGGGTAACAACATACTCGTGCTCCTATCATCAGCACAGGTTCCTCACCCGCTCAGTCTTTCTGGTACCACTAACTCAGTGACCAAAGAGTACCCACACATAGTGGTGGGCCCTTGTACTCGGTTGTTCGCGCCTACATGAGGCGTTCAACGTACTAGGATGGACCATCACAGCACATGCGATGGAAGCAACTTTAAAATGGCTTAGAGCACGTGCGCCCCGTCTTTTTTATTGGTAGGGTCACGTGTGTAGTGACGTATGTTGTGGCTGGGTGTGGTGTGGGTGTATACCAGCCATGAGGGAGTGTGTGTCTGCCGTTCTGACAACTGGACCTGGTAGTAAGAAATCAGTACAAAGGAAATTGGGGACATGTTTCGTTTTTGTTTTTTCCTGGAAGCATAAGCGGAGTGGTATGAACTGATGTATGGCAGTGCTGCACGAGGTTTTGAACCATGATTATGGAGCAATGGGCGTGGTTCCGTCGTTAGCTATATGAAAAATCAAATGAAGCAGTTGTCCATTTTGTAGTGCTGACGTCACCCTGGTCTTAAACGCAAACATATCATTATGTCTGTAAATTTCCACAACATGGCCAATATAAAAGGCACGGGGTATCACTGTGTCGTACCTTCCGTTATATTACTCTCCCATATCTTTTACCTTATTGCCTTTATTGTTATATTAGCGCTGTTGTATTTCCTCCCTTTCTGTACTGCGACCTCCACGACACTATGAGTCACCATGGAACTCCCATTTGGTTTTAAATGTGTACGGGGTATCACTGACTCTACATTCATTCACAGTTGCACACATAAAAGATGGTTGACATGACGCATTTCTGTGATTTTGAATGTTTGTTGTACATTCAGTGGAGTGTTGTAGCTGTAGTAATACAGGGCTGTGGAAGATTTAAGTTGCAGCTTTTGGCACATGAAGGGCAGCTAATATATATACGTATGTGGTCATTCAGGTATACGGTCGAACTTGGTGTTGGAAATCAGTGTTCGAGCCTTGGAATTGTTTCCACATCCTGTTATTGTAGTCTAATGACGTAATCTATGCGTGCCTGAAAATGTACTGTAAATACGGTGCTCATGTAAATTGCTGATATAGTTTTGGGTTGATTTTGAGGTATATAAATATGCTAAAAAAAAATTGTTTAAAAAGGAGGAATAGTCCACACTTACTGTCAGAGGTAAGATGGTTGCATACGCTATTTATAGCACAATAATATGTGGTGGAGCGTAGAAGCAGCATTTTAGAAACATAATAAATACACAGACACAGATAGATAGTTGAAGTGGGTACGGGCAAATGCTCTCGTTGCTGTTGGTAACAAGTAGAATAGCAATCATGATATCATACACAGATATTCAATCGTAAATGGTTTATGACTTCTGCTGTACTAAGGTAGGAGCACTATATGTGAAATAATACACAGAAGATTCTATCGCAAAGGGTTCATGAGTTGTGGTACACTGAGGTAAAGGCGGTGTATGTAGAGCCCGCGATGAGGCGTGGTTCAAGCAGAACTCACTGGTGAAAATGTCTATTGGCAACTGAATTTTGCCTTAATGAGGCCATGTGGCGATTATTTATGGTGCACTGAGTAAGTGGTACGTGTGGTGCTCAGCGTGTGCTCACCCGGCGATGATGCGCGGTTCGAGCGGTCTGTACTCAAAATATTGAGTGTTGCATACTGGTGTGCATCAATTTTGAGGTAAAAAAAACTACCATTGATGGTTATCAACTGCTCTGCAAACTAGGTCTACTGATTGCTCCTCATAACAAATTAAATGATTGCATTTCACGCAGTGCATTCTAAATTTCTCAAAATAGGGATGTATGTCTGGTGGTGATGTTAAAGGTGATACCCCAGAGGTACTTGGTATTACCGGTGGTGGAGGTACATTTTGGCGCTGTGTTCTACTTTCTTTGTAAACATAGTTCACAGGATGTACGGATTAAATGTGCTTGTGCATACTAGCAGTGCCACAGGAGTATTTTTTGTCTGTGCCTTAAATAAATCAAGGCTAAATTAGTTGCTGTCTGTAGTGTAGATGCAAAGCTGAATTGAAGTTCTAAACCCTGTTGTCTTCAGTGTAGATCTTGGGGTGGACGGCATCATCTGCAATCATGAATTAAGTGGAAGATAGAACATATATGCAGCGTAAATGTTATTATTCCACTAAATCTATAAGTGATATAGAATAAGTTTTTGAAGGAAGCATACTAAAGGGATATTGTGAGTTAGTGGTATCTGAAACAACAACATTCTGTGGAGCCTGCAATGATGCGCGGTCCGGGCAGGCCAAACTGGTAGTAATGTGTTTTGTCTTGTGAATTCTGCCCTATTAAGGCCACGTGATAACATTTTTGGTGCACTGAGTTATTAGCACCTTTGGTGCTTAGCGTGTACGTATCCTGCGATGATGCGTGGTCGGGGGGGGGTACAATAATTGGACTAATGTGTTTTGTCGATTGAATTTTGCATGAATTCCATTTAAAAGGGACAGTATGTCTCACTGTGACATAAAACTGTTCACTCTCTTTGTGATGATTTATGGTACACTGAGTTAGTAGTATATTTGGCGCTGAGCTTGCACGTATCCTGTGAAAATGCTTAGAGCCGCACTCGGGGCAATGTTTTTTGCCTAGTGAATTCTGCTTTAATAATGCTACAGGGAGATGACTTGTGGTGCAGTGAGTTAGTGGTACTGAAAGAACTCAGTGTGTGCGTACCCTGCGATGATTCGTGGTTCAGGAGGGTCGCAGTGGTATAATATCGCTTGTCTACTGGAATACGTCATGTACAATTACCATTCTACCTTAATCGTGAGCCCTCACAATGTAGATCTAAGGCAGTAGTCATTACTTACATCAAGAAATTGTTTTTGTCATATCCTTTAACAAAACTGTCTCTGACTTATATAAATCAAGGCTAACTTGAATGGTGTCTGTAGTGTAGATGGAAAGCTGAATTCAAGTTGTGAACCCTGCTGTACACAGTGTAGTTCGAAGGCAGTAGTCACACAAACATCGAGTAATGCATTTTTGTCTCATACGTTAACAAAATCTGAGGACACAGGACACTTGTCTCTGCCTTTAAGAAATCGAGACTGAATTTAATGTTGTCTGTAGTGCTGATGCGCCACTGGTATCAAGTCGTAAACTCTGTTGATAGCAGAGTACATTTGAAAACAGTACTCAGTACACTAATTGAGGAATGTTTTTTGTGGCATCCTTTAACAAAATGGTCTCTGTCTTACATGAATCAAAGATATCTTGAATGCTGTCCGTAGTGTAGATGGAAAGCTGAATTCAAGTTGTGAACCCTGCTGTACACAGTGTAGATTGAAGGCAGTAGTGACCCAAACATCGAGGAATGCTTTTTTGTCACATACATTAACAAAATGTGAGGATACAGTACAATTGTCCATGCCTTAAATACATCTAGAATGAATTTAATGTTGTCTGTACTGCTTAAGCACTTCTGGTATCAAGTGGTGAACCCTGTTGATCGCAGTGTACATTTGAAGGCAGTTCTCAGTACAGTCATTGAGGAATGTTTTTTGTCGCATCATTTAAGAAAATTGTCTCTGCCTTACATAAATCAAGGCTAACTTGAATGCTGTCGGTAATGTGGCTGGAAAGCTGAATTCAAGTTGTGAATCCTGCTGTCCGCAGTGAAGATCGAAGGCAGTAGTTGACACAGACATCAAGGAATCCTTTTTGTCACTAATTTTAACAAAATCTGAGGACATAGTACAATTGCCTCTGCCTTAAATAAATCAAGACTAAATTCAATGTTGTCTGTAGTGCTTCTGCGCTTCTGGTATCAAGTGGTGAACTCTGATGATCGCAGTGTACATTTGAAGGCAGTACTGAGTACAGACATTGAGGCATGTTTTTTGTCACATCATTTAACAAAATTGTCTTTGTCTTACATAAATCAAGGCTAATTTCAATGGTGTCTGTAGTGTTGATGCAAAGCTGAATTCAAGTTGTGAAACCTGCTGTCCACAAAGTAGACCGAAGGCTGTAGTCAGCACAGTTATAGACGAATGCTTTTTGTCACATCCTTTTACAAAATCGGAAGACATAGAGTACAATTGTCTCTACCTTAAATAAAGCAAGGCTTAATTCAATGCTGTCCGTAGTGCAGATGCAAAGCTGAATTCAAGTTGTGAACCCTACTGTCCGCAGTGGAAACCGAAGGCAGTAGTCAATACAGACCTAAGTCTGCGGTAAGGTGGCGTTGAGTTCGGAATGGGCCTCTTTCGAGGAGGCACGTGGTCATGGCGACAGCCATGTGACAGAGTGCGGACCTTCGCTATGGCAGAGTCTCTTCTCTTTGCAGAAGTGAACCACGCCCAAGGCGTAGGCTAATTATTTATAGTCTTACACTGAATTTCTGTACGTTGGAGCAGCCCACTCTGCTTCTGTTTCAAGGGAGGGGAGCAGACAACACAGCTACATGACCAAAATATTCCCCAGTGTCTGAGATAATATGGTTGCGTCCACTGTGCTGTACACTATACGTATCAATAGCATTTCTACACGGAAACGTTTTTGGTTTCTATAGTGTGTTGTGTATAATAGCATATAATCAGTAGTATTAGCAGTGCGTACATTAGTGTTGATGTGCGAGATCCTTGCTTGTACATAGTTGATTACCACTTCTCTGAACATTGAGCTAGTGTGCTGTTGAGTGGATATATTATTTTGGGAAGGTCCATGGTATTCTTTTGCGCTACGTCTGAGGTAGTGAGTAAGGTGCAGGTGGTGAGTAAATTGCTGACTTGGTCTTCTTTTTTCAGAAAGCCTTGAACAATGATGTTAATGCAGTGCTCCAAACACAGGACCTGGAAATAGTCACCATTGCCCATGGCCTTAACTATATTACTGCCATTGTCTGTGGCGACCAAACCAATGTTAAGCCCTCTTGTTGGGTGGATATATTATTTTGGGAAGTCATTCTTTTTTGCTACGTCTGAGGTAGTAGAGAGGGAACGAACAGGAGGGGTGGTTCTTTTGGTGGTGACGCTAAGTGTTGTCATTTTGTTGGGTGTTGGAAGTGTAAAATTAGTACCTCTATTACATATTTGTCTTTAGATATGGGTGTGAGTTAGATGTAATTCACACAGTACATAGTCGATGTCCTTACACTAGTTAAATGTTGATATTCATTTGTTAGTGGTAAATGGAACTATCGCCTTTTTTTTTGGATAGCATTTTAGATTTGGTTTGTTTTTCAAAGTTTGGGAAGTGGTGTTTTTTTGTTTTTTTTTCTACGAGAATTCCTTGTCTGTATATTATTAAAGTTAGTTGTGGTTCTGGTTTGTAGCGATTTTCTTGGAGGAAGATATAAACTGAAGAGTGGTAATATTTGCAGTTTCTACTACGTTGAGGATGGGATGATAATTAAAAAAGATAGAAAAAACAGATATGCTTACTGAACAATATAAATAGGAATTATCATTTAAAAAACCTTTGAAATCCACTGAAAAAACATAGGTTTCAAGCAGGTTATAGTTAGGAATTATCATTTAAAAAACTTTAGAAATTGACTGAAAAAACCATAGGTTTCAGGCACCTTGTAGTTAGGAATTAGCATTTAAAAAACCTTAGAAATTCACTGAAAAAACTATAGGTTTCAGGGGTGTTATAGTTAGCTGGACATTTCTCTCATACAAAACCATTGAAATTCCCCCGTTATAGTTAGTTCAGCTAACTATAACTCGCGCGTCCGCAATGCACTGCTGATGACGTCACATATTACATCACTCATGACATGGTCAGTAACATCACTCATGACATCATTGATGACATCTCGAAGTAGAGCTTGTCCTCAAACTCTGGTGGTTCACCCAGACGTAGGTCACCTAACACACTACCTCCATGACCTGAGTCGCCGTCATCATCTTCCTGCTGTGGTACTTCAGGTATGGTGTAATCCGGTGGTATAAAGTGCTGATTCATTTTGATGATGGTTAACCTCTATGCATTTTGGGGTAAGAGACTGGTTCTTCTCACTATCAGAACAGCACCAGCTGCACTGAAAACACACTCAGCAGAGACCCTTGTTACTCGGAAAGCCAGATAGTTTATCACCAGCCTGCTAAGCACTGGCCATTGGTGCCTTTTGCCATACCCATTACCCAGGAATGGATTGTGATCAAAGCAGACCTCTGTTTGGTCATCCAGATAGGCCTGTAGCATCCTCTCAATGATTATGGGTGCTCTGCCTCTTTTGCCTTTGCCTCATCACTGAATTTAAGCCCTGCCAGTAGAAACCATTCCTTTGCCAATTTGGGGGTTGAGGCTTCTCTTCTTGTTGTTCATGTTGTTGTTCTTGCTGTTGTTGTTGGTTTTTGCTGCTGTAAGCCAACTGCACTGCCCTCAGGCTCTGAAATTGAACGTGAAGGCTGCCCTACAGTACTTGTGTGCCCTGAGGAGCGGGCTTCTAATTTCTGGCTGTTCTTTTTCTAGCTGACTGGCTTGTACAGCTATCCAAGTTTTTTGACACAATGCCTCTTTCCACCATGTATTTTTCAGATAAGCGAAAGATTAAGCTCTCCACCAACTCATATGCTTTTGTTTCCCTCCACACCTGCGTACATTGCAGACACCTCCTTTAGCTGTTCCTATAGCATGTACAACAATGTGCAACAATGTGATAGCTTGGCCCATGGTACAGTCCTCATTGCTGACTTCACCTGTGAAGACCTCAAAAGGATGCAGCATCTCTGTCAGGCATTTAAGTAGGCCCCACTGGTCCATCTCAATGATCATGCCTTTTACAGTTGCATCCTCTCATTGCATGACATATTCATTGATTGGTCTGTACTGCTCAAACAGATTTTCAAGCATGTAATAAGTTGAGTTCCAACGTGTTGGTACCTACTGGATAAAAGCTTTAACTGGCATTTTATTATCACTTTGAATGATTCTCAGCTGCTTCCAGGCTTTAAAAGGATGGCTGAAATGTGTGCAGATTCTTCTGCAGGTGGTGAGTAAATTGCTGACTTGGTCTTCTTTTTTCAGAAAGCCTTGAACAATGATGTTAATGCAGTGCTCCAAACACAGGACCTGGAAATAGTCACCATTGCCCATGGCCTTAACTATATTACTGCCATTGTCTGTGGCGACCAAACCAATGTTAAGCCCTCTTGGTCACTGCCACTTAAAGGCCTTAGTGTTAAAGTCTTCCAAAATGTTTGCATCAGTAAGGCATTTCTACATGGCGAACATGGCTACTGTAGCATGTTCTGAGCGCTATTAAAAATAACAGCAGTAACACCCACAAAAGATATCCAGTGTGCAGTGATGCACATGTAATCAGTGGCTTGGCAACTGGTCCCCATGTCTGTCGTCAAGTAGAAAGTGTGAACAACACTCTGCTGCAAAGCTTGTCTGAGCAATTCCAGCACAACGTGATGTACTGCTGGAACAGCAACTCTGGCGAAATAGGATCTGCGGGGAACCTTTCATTTTGGGCAGATGGCTGCCACAAATTCAAGATAACCCACCCCTTCCACAGAAGAATAAGGGAGGAGGTCCAGCACTAACATTTTAGCCAGTTTTGCTTTGACAAATGCAAAGCTGTTGGGTGGTTGCTTTTCGTATTGTCCCTCTGGCCTAAACCTGCTGAGAATGGTAGCCTGGATTTTTTTTTGTCTGGTGCCACTGATGCAGGTGACTTCTTGAGATCAGATACTTTTAGGCTCAGTGCATGTTTTTTCTTTGCTATAAACTTGCCTTGGACCCCTTGGTGTCTCGACCTGACTCTTGTGCCATTGCAATTTTGCTGATGATGATGTGGACGGTACTACTGCACTGCTAGGGACAGGGCTGTTTTGTATACCAGAGAAAATGTTTCCTGCTTTTTCACCTTCCACTGTGATCAGATCTTCATCCCCTCCACCAACCACACTTGCAGTTTTATGGCCGCTAAGGTGCACCTCCCACTGAATTAAGTGTGTTTTCTGAGATGGGTTGTTTGGTACCATAGTTTGTACCAAGTTTACCCCGACTAACACCTACTCCACAAATGAAGCATATTGCACTGTTCACCTCCTTCTGGCTAACCAGAAAAGAAGTCTCAAACTGGGGATGTCAACTTTCTGACACTGCTGGTGCCACTTGCAATGTTGGGCGAACTGGTAGGTGGGTGTGACATTTGACTCTCTGCAATACCTGAGGTGGCTGTGGTGGACATAGGTCGCTGCTGGGACTTTGTAAATAAGGCAGCTGGAGGTGGTGTTGGGGGTATTAGTGTTGGTGGTATACGTGCCACATCCCTCACAGCAATTTGGGATGGGGTAATGTCGGTCTGGAGCAGGGATAACGTTCATGATTACTTGCTCATCCTCCTCTTTTACATCATCCTTCCTAACTGTAAGGCTTTCCGGAGCTTCCTTTTCGCTAGCTTTGTCTCGTGTACATGGCATGTCTCACTTTCAGACTGAGGCAGGATCCAGGTGGTGTCTAGATCATCGGAAGGGGGACTTAGAGAAGAAGTTGATGGACTAACCCTCCTTTTCCTTGCTGGGGATCTGGAAGACAATGGATGTTCTGAAAGAGTGGCTTGCTCTTCTTCCTACTCAGCAGGAAGCTCGATCTCCCAAACTGACCCTACCTCAGGAGGAACTACTACTTTTGGTGGTGGTTGCAGCTGTTGTTGCTCACTTATCTGAGTTTCCTGGATTGACTGGTTACTACTTTGCAATAAGGATCAGTCAATTTCAACATCACTGCTCGTCGGCATTGTCATGATTAGACTGGCTGCCTCTGCAGCAGACATGAGCAGAGGCCTCCTAGGTGGGTGGAGTGGGTCAGCTGATGCGGGGGGTGCTGCTCTAAGCTTGCTCCCCGGACACCACTGCTACAGGCGCAAGTTTTGATTCCCCAAAAAAGGTACTGGGTGACATACCGATGGTGGTGGTAATTGGTAGTGCCTTCTTCTTCTCACTGACAACTTTGACTTTCTTGGTACTGGTACCTTTCTTTGAGGCCATTTTGAAATGGCAGCACACATCAGCACTTGTTTTATATTCACAAGTTGAAGAGATGTTTGTGGTCATGTGACATTCTGTGCACGCCTTCTGACTGGCAGTACAATGGGTGATGTTGTCTCCTCCTTTTGTGAACCTAAAAGTAAAGAACAAGAACATCAGTGAAATTTGGAATTGTTGTAGTTCAATAATTACTAATACAAGCAAATATTATAATATATAATTTAGTGTGTGGGCATACTTTTTAGTGTTACCTTAGTTATTAAAAAAATGAACAATACAGTGTAACCATTTGTGAGAATTTGACAACAAGGGCTTTAATTGTATACTATACTATACAGTTCAGTACACTCAGGAAGGATAGGAAGGAGGAACAACAACAACAAAAATACAAATGTGACGGTTTGGCAATGTGCATCACGTGGAAGGGAATGGATGCGACACTCAGGGAGCTGCAGCTGACACTTTACGATGGAATGGAACAATCCGTAGACATTGAATACTGTTGTGCACGTCATATAATAGACATGGGGTTAAGGTTAATGGTTTATTGATGCCAGTTATTTTACTTTGAACTAAAAAAAAATCAAAAAATTGAAAAAATGAAGGAAAAAAGGAAAGAAATTGAAAATATTATTTTTAAATGAATCAAAAAAATGCAAACATAAAAATGAAAAAAGACATTAAAATAAAGAAATAGTTATAAATAAATAAAAATTAAAAATTACCCTCAAGCGTCTAATTATTAACTTATCAAGCCACTTGTCTTATTGATCAACCATCCATACAAGCATATGCCAAAGGAGCACATAGGCTGAATGCACAAAATGGCTGCCAGCCACATGGCCACGCTGCAACAAGAAGCAATAAGCCAAGGTGAACAAAGGGAAGACATGCAGGCCTGTGTCAAAAGCTCACTGATGGCCTTCACAAAATGGCCACCAACCACATGGCCAGGCCGCAACAAGAAGCAATAAGCCAAGTGGAACAAAGGGAAGACATGCACGCCTGTAGCAAAAGCCAAGAAACAATAAGACAACAGGAACAAAAGGAAGAAATGCAGGCCTATGGCAAAAGCACACTGACTGCCTTCACGTCTGTGTAGGTTTTATGGGGTTCGTGATTGGGGGGTATATTGCTTTTACAAATGGATTCAAACTAAAGATTTCTGGGTATCTGCTGATTTGTTTTTTTGTGTTTTAAAAACAATAAAAATGTGATTATCAAAAAAACAACACATCTTTAATACTGTCGTGTATTTCTATAGGTTCTGAATCGATCCCCCTATTCCTGACCCTATTCTGGTTAAACTACCTAGCTAGTTAACTAACAGTCAGCCCATGAGGCAAGAAAACCCCCATGATGCAGATACCGTTATCTGACGCAGTCACACTACGGCACAGGAACGTGTTATCTGATTAGGTCATAACGCTTGAGATCTAATTAGACAAGCGACATTCCTCCAGCCCCTGATAAGGCATACGACGTTCTCATAACAAATCAAACCTATGACAACCTGGATAATCCGTGCGGCCATTGTTTTGATTTCACAGAGAACTTTAGTAAAGAATGTGCTAACGAGCAAGTCGTATGACATCTTTATTGACGTACCTATGTCCATCCTTACGTCAATCCCGGCACCTTTAAGGTATAAATATTGCCGACCTTGCCCTATGCAAACACACGCGTGGTGACAAGACGGAGCAGCCATACTTGCCGAAGCCGAGAGCAGAAGCAGACCCCGCTGGCAGCAGCCCCGCCTTCCTGACGCGCTGAGAGACGCGCTGCTATCTCAAGCCGAGAGACCCAGCACCGGCGCTTCCGGGTAGCCCTCGCAGGCAGCCTGGAATATCGAGAGCAGAGAAAGAGATACCATTCCTCATTCATCCTAAATTCCAGGTACAGAACTGAATAACCCCTCACAGAGAATTCTTTAGTTATTCACTTGGCAAAAACAAACTTAACTTAAACTGTAACTTTCTATTCCCGCCCACGCATTAGACTTAGGTCAGGTACACGGGGTAGGCGTATTTAGAAACACCAGTTGAGTACGTTTAGTCAAATGTATATGTGTATGTAAATATATTTTAATCATTTTAAACATCATATGGCTCAGAAACCATATCAATGTTTTTACAGTATTATTTTATACTATTGCTTCTAATGTATGCACTTTACTTAACTATAAGTATTGCAATAATATCGATCCATTTCTCTTGTACGCGAAAAGAGACTGATCAATAAATAACATCTTTTATTGAACACGCCCGTCTCTTCCTTTTCTCTACATTCTGATGAGACTAAGAATGCACGTACTGACTGAGTAAAATAATTGCCTTGTGCTCACACGACTCTCGAGATTGACTCTTGATTAGGGGAGAGCAAAGTTGTCATGTTCTATGGTTGTCAGAAACTAAATCCCTTCTTGTCTAATCAGGGAAGTTAATCCTTCCTTGAACATTCGAGAAAGTTTCTAGCGAACTCTGAGCTTAGCTGGCAAACCCAAAAATTAAGTCTAGTATCGACAGTAGTAGACCTAGTTAACGTCTGGCCTAGGCCTTTACTGCTGTAGGTACTATTCCAATGCGCAGAGCCTATTGGGAAAATAGGAGCTACACTACATGGCGCCCAACGTGTTTGGAAAGGGCGATAAAACTAACGTAAGACATTTAGAGTAACTCAGTCGTGCTTTCTCACTCAGACCCCTTTTCCCAAATACTCCAAAGACGTCTGGAGTGGGTGAAAGGTTATTATATCCTCCAAAACCTCGCAGGAGGGAACTCCTATGTATGGTTCTTGGTCTAGTCAACGTTGAAGGATAAACAGTTCCAGAATATTGTGCATCTAATCTCTGTTTCCATAAGAAACCTGATCTGCAAATAAAAATAATACCATCCTGTCAGTAAAATGGGAGACAGTGATGGAGAAAGAGAGGCAATTAGATTAGCTACTGAAATAGCAGATGCTGATGCTACCATGCAAGCAGCAGACGCGGATATAATACTCATTCCGGTCATTAAAAGGAGATCTATAACCTTAAAACTTATAGAAAATGGACTGACACCTAGAGGTGGCACAGTCATATTCGTAATTGAGGCACACGAATATCGGCAGACAGAGGTATACTATACATGGATACATTTTCCAGCAGCAAATGCTGTAACAAAGTACTTCCACTATTACAAAGTAGAGGAACCTCCTGAAACGTACACTCCTTTCGAGGAGGTGGAAGTACCACTCAAATTCCAAGAGCATTTGCTCTTATTTGATGGCGCCCTAATACATAACAATCACATTACAAGGCTCGGTCCTTTAGGAAGACCAGGAGCAACGTGGCCGGTCTTAGCCGGATACACACCACATCCAGACATCGAAAGAATGCCTGCAGCAGAGCTATTAATACAGCTAAAACAACTACTAAAAATTCATAGACAATTAGTTCAGTATGTAATGTGGACTTCAACAATTCAGCCAGCGATTAAACTTCCACAGCTGACCCCTCACCAGGGGAACACAAATAAAATTACACCACAGAACATCCAATCCTGCCTAGGTAAAGTTCCAG
The DNA here is from genome assembly GCF_964261635.1 of Lissotriton helveticus. Lineage (NCBI taxonomy): Eukaryota > Metazoa > Chordata > Amphibia > Caudata > Salamandridae > Lissotriton > Lissotriton helveticus. Next base: position 870,547,103 of record NC_136061.1, on the reverse strand, counting down.
CTAAACGGGAACAAATACCATTCTGGTTGGCACAGAAAATTACCCAAATAGAGGCGGTGTTTCCTGACACCACCCCGCTGGAAAAACACAGGATTCTGACTATATGTCTCCCAATGGGAATCGCACCACACATTGAGGACTGTGACACTTGGGGTACAGTCTTTGCTTCCATCTACACAAAAACGCACGGTGTTCCATCCATTTCGGTAATACCAGATGTGCTAAAACAAATTCAAGATGAATACGGTCCAGAACCTGCTTTAACTCTTGGTATGAAATTACTGAAAGACTTCAAGCAGGTCTCGGCTATATTATTAGCCAACATAAAAGGTGAAGCAGCAAACGTGGCGATCCGCCAGAGGTTAAAAGAGACAGATATAGCAGACCAACCAGCTGAAATTGCCAGAATCATAGAAAAATCCTATGAAGAACTAGGCAGAGATAGTCTAGGTGGAATACCAGTAAAACCGCAACTGACTACAAGTCCAGAAAAAATGTTTTTTAATAATAATAATAATTCACCAAAAAAGAACTGGGATGGAAATAAACAATCCAATCCTAAAGAAAAGAAATTCCAGTCCAGAGGAAGGTCTCCTAGGCGAAGAGAGAAATCTCCAAACCCGAGACAAAGGTCACCCCAGAGTGACCCCTCTGGGAATAGATATAACCTTAGAAATAGGGATAATATTAAAAAACCTGATAGATATCAAGACATTGATACACGTCCCTCTCAATCTTTTCAGAATTCCTCGCAGAAATCGGAAAGAAGAGGACGATCAAAAGAGCACGCCAAGTCCAAAGACAAGGAACCTGCTCAACTGAAAAAGAAATCACAATTTCCAAAAAAGAAGGTAGCCAGTATCAAGGTAGTTAACAATGCCGAGAATACTGAGGACACAACTGAAAAACGGAGAGTGGGCTCAGACAATGCTAGACAGCGCAGCAGAGGTGAGCATAGCTCGCAAAGTCCTTATGAATCATCTGGAGACAGTGGACACGAATGAATACCTTCAAGTGGAAACTGCAGATACCAGAGTTAGCAAGCCCCACAAAATATACGAGATAACATTACGTATAGAGGGAGATAAGACTAGGAAAATTAGGGGACTATTTTGGGATAACCTCTCCAAAGGCTATGACATCCTTCTAGCTGAAAAAGACTGGCCACCAGAGTTTGTCAGGGAGTGCCCTCATGGCGAAGAAGTAATTATGCCTGCCTTCTCGAATCAAATACCGATTCATAAAAAATATACACTTGCTAGAAAGTGGGCAGTGGCCTTAGCACCTGCTTTATATAAAAATCATGTAGGATGGGATGAGGATTCTCCTCCTCACAAAGTCCAGTTAAAATCACAACCAACTGCACAAAGGCAGTACCCAATTAAGCAAGAAGCTAAAAAACAAGTAAATGAAATACTAGATCAGCTAGAATACCAGGGGGTGATTGAAACTTGCACCTCACAAATGAACAATCCTTTGTTTCCGGTCGCCAAACCAGACAACTCATATCGTCTAGTTTTGGATTACCGACACCTTAACACATGTTGCAAAACCTTTGCAGTGCAAAACTCACACAGTGCTGCACTAATGAATAACATAGTGCGCAAAAAATACAAAACAACCTTGGACATCTCCAATGGATTCTTTTGTCAAAACATAGCACCAGAGAGCAGATATTTAACAGCTTTCTCAGTAAATGGCACTCAAAAACAATTCTGTCGGTTAGCCCAGGGGTACAAGAACAGCCCGGGGGTATTCTCAGCGAGAGTAACAGAATTACTACAACTATATGATGATGAAGCATTATCTTATGTCGATGACATTTACTTAACAGATGATGACTTGGAGACTCACTTGAAAAGAGTGAACACCATAATACTTGGTTTCGCTGCAGAGGGTTACAAATTCAACTTCAAAAAATCCAGAATTGCCCATCTGAAAATCCAGTACGGAGGATATGAATTATCAAGTATTGCCTGGTTGACAGTCTTTTAAGAACTAGAAGAATTAAAAAATCTAAAATATGAAAAGACGTATCCTCTGCCAATCGACATTCTGCCTCTACGACATTACGCCTGTGTAATCTATACAGACGGACATGCTCAACCATCCGTTTGGGGAGAACAAGCATACAACCCCACATGTGAGATTACAAAAGAAGTGTGGCGCGGAGGTAAACTAAGACCTCTATTAACAAAGACACACTCAGTAGAAACCAATTCAGAACAACAAACTGAAATATTAGCTTTGAAAATGGCACTAGATAATGCGGATCGCGAATTCCCGACACTTATAGTGTCAGATTCATATTACTGCGTCAAATCATATAACAGCGATTTGCAGACATGGATTCAGAACGGTTACAAAGATGACACAGATGCACCAATAAAGCAGAGACTGCTCTGGGAACAAGTAGCTCTTTTGAAAAAAGAACTACCAAAGACTCACGTGACTCACTCACTGAGTCATCAACGTGATGGCGTTCACGTTGTAGGGAATTCATTGGCTGAAGCAGCCGCAGCGGCAGCCACTAAACCGGCTCCCGTAGATCGAAAAAAGCGTACATTAAAATACATTGACGGTGAAACATTGCTGGCGGTGAAAACGTCATCAAAAGGCGACTGCTCAGCGTTACCGATCAACTATCCACTCAATTATACATACATAATCGATGCAAACTCCGTCCCTTTTGCTCGAATCCCTGGAGTGGGGGATAGAGTGATTCCAAACATGGACAGGAGAAAGTTGTTAATCGCAGACGCACACATGGGCGAGGGTCACAGACACCTTAAATTAAAAGATTCTCTGGAAGAATTACAATCACGGTACTGGTGGCCAGGCATGAGCCTGCACTACACCATGTTTGTAAAAAACTGCCCAAACTGCAACAGAGATCGCAGTGGGGAGAGAAGCAGTTTAATACCTCGTCGTATCAAGGCAGATAATATTACCAGCAAAAAGAATGGCTTGCGATTAACATATACAGGCTAGTTTCCACTTATAATGTAGATCACCAGCACTCGGCTGACGTCCGGACTATTATACAAGATTTGCGAGTCTAAATGGCATATACGCTAAGAGCATGCTACGTTCGACCATTTCTTTCACTCAGGCAAACCAGCCTGGGGGGGAAACATGGCCAAATGAGCACAGCCCAGCGGGAATCTTCTCACTTCCTTCCTGAGGGTATGGGATGGTGTAAAGAAAAAACCAAGGCAGAAAGCAATCTATAATAGAAAGGATATTAGGTTCGGGAGCTGGGTGGGTCAAACATCTAATAAGTGTCCAACGTAGTCTAAATAACTTGCCAAGAAATTCTCTGAAGGGATTCAGTCCGTACGAATTATTATTCGGAACTAGGATGTTGATCTCTGACCTTGATAGTCAGACTTCAGTGGTAATAGAAAAAACCTTTGATGTCAAAGACCGTTTGGCTATTTTGCAGGACTTAAACAAAACAAGAAAAGACCTGAGCAACATACAGTTGAAACAACAGCCAACGACCACTGAAGATTCACCACCTGTCCCAGCAAGACCTGTCTGGATTCCAAAAGTCGGGGATCTAGTCAGGGAGAAGATCGCGGTAAAGAAGGAATTTGGGCCTTCTTACAGAAAAGCAGTTCCTGTCTTGTCTGTCAACGGGACAAGATCAGTTGTACTACCGCCACTTGCTGGAAAAAAGGAGAACCGAGTTGTATCCATCGACCTGGTGAAACCACAACATGTGGCCGATAACAAACAGTAGGCCAAGTGGACTCCCAATAAGTAGCAGAACACCAAGGTTTGCTACCAGTACAGAGGTCCTAACAAAGAGGCTCATCACATTCGAAACGCCTAAAGAAGAACAACAAGGACTATGCAACAATGCAATAGAACTCAGACCTCTGAAAACCCAAATAAAGACATTTAGCAGAGACACACCAATCTACAATGAAGTTCCAAGTGAAAATGCAAGAAACAAAAATCCTGAACCAATTGGAACAATTGACAGAACTGCATCTGGTTACTTCATCAACTTCGATGATTCCTCTGAAGGTTTCAGCGAACAAAAGACACAGCCATCATCAAAATCCTTTAAAGACAAAGCTAAGGAACTTTTGAAACAACTGAAAGAAACATATCTGGTTACTCCATGGATTGAATTTTGGGTGGGTTTTGGTGCATTTATCCTCATACTTTGGCTCATCATGGTATTTACCTTGGGACGCTTCATTGAGGGAAAATATGCTAAAATGGACACAGCAAGTCAGAACATCAACTTGGTCCTCAAACCACACACATCTTCACACGTCGAGAAACGAGAACTTTCTTCAGAACTTTCTTCAGCCAACTTCACAGCAATTCCAATACCTGGTGGGGTAGCCTGGGACAACACTGACTATGAAATTTATGGTCCGGTCGAGATCCTGACATATCCACACCAAATCAAGATCTCTTTGAGTGATTTTGCAAAACCAAACTCATTTGCTGATGATTGGGACTTTGAAAGTATAAACAATATGATGTCTGACTTAGTAATGTCTGCTAAATTTACAAAACATGATTATTTGCAAGGTTCTACAAATTATGATAGTATGTATTGCTATAACCATTATGGTAACAGTTTTTTGCATAAATCTGCACAACCAAGAAATGTTTTAAATTATAATCAATGGGAACATTGTGCTACACCTCCAAAAGGGAGCTCTAGAACCGTGTATGACAAATATTCATACTTTCAAGGTTTTAACACTAGTAATGCTGAAACATTTTATTATAAATTGTCAAACAAGACAGGGATGAAAACCATGATAACCAACACAAAATTGATATATTCAGACATATTCTTTGAAAAAATGAATACTTTTGGATTTGATTATTGGGACAAAAATGTTGATTTGAAAAGTGTTTGGGGTACAAAAGAATGGCAAGTACAGGGTTTAGAAGCTTTGTTTAGAGCCTGCATGATCCCAGAACAAATGATATTTTTAAATGACACTGTTCAACAAACCACCTGTCTTGGCTTAGCCAAAATCAAAGATTTAAAAAACCCGTCTATTCCAAAGCCAACAATGTTTAGCAATAGCTCTGAAACAGATGAAGAAATAGACATAAACCATATACTTAACCAAAACAGAACACATCCTGATTGGAAACAATGGTTGATCTGGCCCACAGATACAAATAACTGTCAAGATAGATTCCTGAATAAAACACAGGGTTTCAAAATGACCAGGCCAGACCCTAGATATCCCCAAAGACATCACCCAGGGATAATAACAACCTACAGTGTGGGCAAATTATGCCTTCAATGGCTACAAACTTCCACACTGCCTGAAATTAAGCAACACCTAACTTTACTTACTGATGGTGCTGACTTGCGTGATTTCATACTGGGACCACGCAAACAGCGTCAAAAGCGTTTCATAGCAGCCTCTGTATATGCAGCATACAATGAGGCCTGGAAGGTTACTCAAATTGAAACAGCAGAAAGAATACGGGAAATTGACCGTATTAATTTGGAAAAATCACTTTCTGTAGTGGACAATGGGTTAATGACTCTGTCCTCCAGAATTTTTTCATTGGACAGCATTGTGTCTTCAGCAATCGATATATTATCGCAAGACTTACTGTTATTACAACATGGACAGTCACAATTGCGTTCCATTGTACAGCTTGGCTGGACGTTACAAAATCTGCGTTCAGGCTATGTGCCTTGGCGTTTAATCAACACAACGTCACTATTCCAAATCTTTAACCTTACTGATAGACAAATCGGTATGGCGCAGAAGGGTGCTGATTATACAATCTTGAGCATTAAAAAACTAGAAAGATTACCAATGACAATGTCAGAACGACCTGTCAGTGAATGGATAATCCACGGAATCATAAATATTCCAATCTCAACCTTCAGGTTTCAATACTGCCAAAAATATATACAGGCTGGCATGTACGAGAAATTGGGAAAGGGGTACCTTAAAACAACTTGGAACCTGCCCTATTCACATGCATGTGTCAGTAATAAAGGACAGAAAGTGTTTCTTAGTGGCAACAATTGTGCTATGTCACTAAGCGGCACACTTCTGTGTAACGGTATTAGTTTGCACGGAGCCTGTGAAGGGAATTCATACAACCTTTCATGTCACCAGCAAGGCGCACCTGCAACTGAAATAGAACCATTCTTTCAAAGACTCTATAATGGGAGTTACATTCTTATTGTAGACCGCAGATGTTGTAGTCTTATGCCCGGGACTCCTTATCTCGTCACTACGACGGCGAAGGTCAAGTGCTGTGGACGTTCTTTGTTCCCCAGCTCCTTTCCAGACAGGGAGGCAAGGGCATGGCCCGGTTTGAAAATTACTTCTATTCGAATAGATGCTTTAAGCAGAATGAAAACAGTGCTTCTTCAGACGCCTACAAGGCTCACGTCATCTAAAGAAACGTATGATCTACAAGTCGCAAGGACGACTGCAGAGATACATACATTATTATCAACTAATTCCCCCGTACATTTCGCGGAAATCCTGAGCGAAATCTTAAATATTTCTGATACCACTGGGGTCTCAAAGGTATTTAAGACAGTATTTTCGATGGCATTAACACCATTCAAAGCCATACTGGGTATTTTTCCAGATTTCGTCCATTCGATTTTTGGCGGACTTCCCCTGATCCTGGGACTAATTGCAGGAATCCTATTCTTAGTCCTTATTTTTCGTTATGGCAACCCATGTCACAGATCAAACTCTCGCGACAATGGAAGATACGATCCTAGCCATTGGATACCGGGACCGGATATCAAAAATCCTGGGACTCTCCCGGCTTAGAGACCTAAACATGACTTGGTTTCTATCATTTCGACCAATGTGGCAAAGGTGTGTTTTACCTGTACTAAGGTGTCTGCTATGCGGAGAAGAATGCGTGTTAGACACCTGTCTGACGCTACAATCGGATGCGCCGGTGGATGCAGATACACTGTTGGTTCCTACCAAGGTTCACGCACTGTGCTGCCCTCAAAGGCTGCCAATTCTGATGACGGCATTCCTGGAATCTTCACCACTACGATTGAAGGGTAGTGAAGTTCGAGATGAAAGCAGCATCGAACAGGTACGACCTTCTGTCAGCAATGCAAATCAGAATGTCAATGGAGACAATCATGCACACGAATGCATGGTTACCCCTATTTCCGACTTAGTGGAACTTTCCCATGAAGCTGTTGACAGTTTTTTCGAAAGCCTGAATGATATGATGTTCTCTCCGGAACAGAAATAGAGACTTTTGAGTAAACTCGCACACGGCGTTCCCTGAATTCGGCCTTCAACTTTAAAAATAAAGTCACATGAACAATTACAATCCAGTTCACGGACAGCAACTTTTTTCAGCAAGCCCTTAAAAAATTTTTCTATATATTTTTTCCCCGGGACACTGATCTTCTGCTTAAAGTAAGAAACTATTCCTAGAGAACTAAGATTTCTATTTTTAGATACTTTATATAGACTTTAGCTGCCCGCTGGTATGTTCACAAATATTTTATTATGTGATGAAATGGTCTCGACCTTCCTTTCTGTATAGCTATATTAAGAGCCATTTCATGTGTATTTCTCATATACCAAAAAGCAATAATGCATAACAATGCGTGTTTAATTTTGCATTTAATTCATAGCTTAAGTGCATACAATATATATGACTGCAATTTTTCAGTATATTTGAAAATTTCAAAATGCATTTATGTATTTTGGGGTGGTAAGGTATACACTATACTCTATAGTATGTTGTACTATGTTATACTATGCATAGATTAGTAGATATGACCATAGTTAGCGTGGAGTGGGTGTCGTGTATTTCTATAGGTTCTGAATCGATCCCCCTATTCCTGACCCTATTCTGGTTAAACTACCTAGCTAGTTAACTAACAGTCAGCCCATGAGGCAAGAAAACCCCATGATGCAGATACCGTTATCTGACGCAGTCACACTACGGCACAGGAACGTGTTATCTGATTAGGTCATAACGCTTGAGATCTAATTAGACAAGCGACATTCCTCCAGCCCCTGATAAGGCATACGACGTTCTCATAACAAATCAAACCTATGACAACCTGGATAATCCGTGCGGCCATTGTTTTGATTTCACAGAGAACTTTAGTAAAGAATGTGCTAACGAGCAAGTCGTATGACATCTTTATTGACGTACCTATGTCCATCCTTACGTCAATCCCGGCACCTTTAAGGTATAAATATTGCCGACCTTGCCCTATGCAAACACACGCGTGGTGACAAGACGGAGCAGCCATACTTGCCGAAGCCGAGAGCAGAAGCAGACCCCGCTGGCAGCAGCCCCGCCTTCCTGACGCGCTGAGAGACGCGCTGCTATCTCAAGCCGAGAGACCCAGCACCGGCGCTTCCGGGTAGCCCTCGCAGGCAGCCTGGAATATCGAGAGCAGAGAAAGAGATACCATTCCTCATTCATCCTAAATTCCAGGTACAGAACTGAATAACCCCTCACAGAGAATTCTTTAGTTATTCACTTGGCAAAAACAAACTTAACTTAAACTGTAACTTTCTATTCCCGCCCACGCATTAGACTTAGGTCAGGTACACGGGGTAGGCGTATTTAGAAACACCAGTTGAGTACGTTTAGTCAAATGTATATGTGTATGTAAATATATTTTAATCATTTTAAACATCATATGGCTCAGAAACCATATCAATGTTTTTACAGTATTATTTTATACTATTGCTTCTAATGTATGCACTTTACTTAACTATAAGTATTGCAATAATATCGATCCATTTCTCTTGTACGAGAAAAGAGACTGATCAATAAATAACATCTTTTATTGAACACGCCCGTCTCTTCCTTTTCTCTACATTCTGATGAGACTAAGAATGCACGTACTGACTGAGTAAAATAATTGCCTTGTGCTCACACGACTCTCGAGATTGACTCTTGATTAGGGGAGAGCAAAGTTGTCATGTTCTATGGTTGTCAGAAACTAAATCCCTTCTTGTCTAATCAGGGAAGTTAATCCTTCCTTGAACATTCGAGAAAGTTTCTAGCGAACTCTGAGCTTAGCTGGCAAACCCAAAAATTAAGTCTAGTATCGACAGTAGTAGACCTAGTTAACGTCTGGCCTAGGCCTTTACTGCTGTAGGTACTATTCCAATGCGCAGAGCCTATTGGGAAAATAGGAGCTACACTACAATACAACAATGTGAAAAATAAAATCCACAGGGCTAAAAAGGTTTGCAAGGTAAAACAACCACACACATCCAGTAAAGGCATTTTATTAATTTATCATTAAAAAAATGAGAAATACCACAATAAAAAACATATTTTGTGTTTTAATCCAATGCCATCCATAACCAAAATGATGTTTAAATTGCACCCATATGTAGCTCTGAGTCTATTGGCTGGAAAATCCATTGGCAAACTAGGCCACTTAGTGAATCAATTCAAATCAATAATACAAATTTATTAAAAACATGGGGAAAATGTAGTGAACTGCGCTATATTTTTGCTGAATAAAAGAAGAAAAAATTGCATGCAAAACAACAACCAGCAAGAAAATGTAGTCACCACAGAGAAGGCATGGACGCCTATGGTAGAAGAACACTGGTTGCCTTTATAACCAAAATGATGTTTAAATTGCACCCATATGTAGCTCTGAGTCTATTGGCTGGAAAATCCATTGGCAAACTAGGCCACTTAGTGAATCAATTCAAATCAATAATACAAATTTATTAAAAACATGGGGAAAATGTAGTGAACTGCGCTATATTTTTGCTGAATAAAAGAAGAAAAAATTGCATGCAAAACAACAACCAGCAAGAAAATGTAGTCACCACAGAGAAGGCATGGACGCCTATGGTAGAAGAACACTGGTTGCCTTTACAAAATAGCCAACAGCCACATGGCCAGGCCACAACAAGAAGCAACAATAAGCCTACAAAGGGAAGACAATGCAGGTCTATGGCAAAAAAACTCTGGCTGCCTAGACAAAATGGCCACCAGAAGCAATAAGCCTATAAAGGGAAGACAGTGCAGGCCTATGGCAAAAGCACACTGGCTGCCTTCACAAAATGGCCACCAGCCAAATGGCAAGGCCGCCCCAAAAAGAAGTAATAAGCCAAGAGGACCAAAGGAAAGGCATGCGGGCCTACAGCAAATAAAAGCACACTGACTGCCTCCACAAAATGGCCACCAGCTACATGGTCACAACAACAACCAGGAGGCCTGGTAAACAATGAACACAAGCAGGCATATGGACACAGACTTTACAAAATGGCCCCTGGCCACTTGGGGATCTAACACAAATGCTGTGGCCTACTATTACAAATGCACTCATGCACTGGCCAGACATAGGAGGCATGCTAAACAACAAATGTAATGAAAAAAAGTGAAATACCACAAAAAACATATTTTGTATTTCAATTCAATGCCATAAATGGTGTTTTAATTAAAAAGACACCACAGAAACAGTTGCTCTGGGCTCCATAGTGAATTCAATAAATATTACAAATTGATTTCAAAAGTAAAACATGGAGATAATATAGTGACCCTTGCGAAATGTGTTCTTTATAAAAGTAGAACAATTACTTATAAAGAAACAACTAGGTCCCCACTGGAATTACAGGCCACCCACTATAAAAAAATTAAAAAATCAATGAAAAGTACCAATACATCTAGGTGCATGGCCCCAAGCAAACAACCAACATTAGTTTTCCAACTTACTTGGAATTTCTCTGATTCAAAGTCCCCAAATTCAATGATACATTATGCAACAAGACACAAAGAGTGATACTTCAAGCTCCAAATCCAAATGAAGAGTGACCAGGAGATGGACAAATCACTGGGAGGAGCTTGCTGGACAGGAACAGGAAGTTGGAGGCTCTAGGGTACTTTCTTTCTCTTGAAACACAAAAGTAAAAAAGAAAAAGGACTCCTTGACCAAAAAAGTATAGCCAAATGTATATTTGAGGAGTTTTTTTTTTACTCCAAATCATAATATCAAGAAGGGTTTAATGCTGCTCAGGGAGAGAACCTTCTCCATATTGCAGTCACAGTAGATCCTGTGTGTTCAGGATTGTGTTCTTCACAAAACTCCCTCCGGAAGTCTACTGGCATGCTCGAGTGACATGTTGTCAACTGCAAACCCTTGCGGGACCATGCGGCCGCCTAGGAAATCTTGTGGAACACGGTGGAACACGGTGTTGCTAAAACTCTGCAAACTCCACGGGAGGAGCGGAGTTTTAACCCCAGGTTTAATATAAATTTCAACTTTACCATTAAGTTGAATTTTACACCACTATTAGAATAAGTCCTTGATATAGCAGTAGCCAAGTTCTTAAGTTGGATTTGGATAATTAGATCAAATCAAATCAAATCAAAAGAGACTTTTTTCGGTTTCATTCAACCATAAAAGTTCATAACATACAGTACATACATAATATGGCATGGTTAAAATATGATTACGGATTTTAGTTCGGGTATCTGCATTAGATCCATAGAGCTCACATTCATTATAAAAACATCATTCATTGGTCCAGGCAGATTCGCATTTTAAGAGACAACTTTAAAAATTCAAGAACCTGGAGGACACTGTCACTGTGCAGCAATTGTAAATATAAAAAGGCTGGTCGTATCTGATTAAAATTAAGTTTCTTTAAAAGAGCAATTAAAAAGCGTTTACGTGGGTATTCATAAAATCTACATAAAAACATAAAATGCAACATATCAAGTTTTTAAATACTTCATCCAAGGGGTGCCCAACGCCTTATCGTGAGCCATAAAGTCATTGACAATTAAATGTGTTAAGGGGATATCTTCACACAGCCACATTTTCAACCAGCAGGTCAATGGTCGTAGGGATAGGATATCGCTCAAATATCCCACTCCTAACTCCTCGTGAACTGCAAAGTTGGAAGTGGCGGCCGGGACACACAGAAGCCGTTTGTAAAATGCGTTTTCTGTGATCTGAAGTTGATCCCCAGCCATGTAACCCCAGAGCTCACTGCCATACGCTGCAGTTGCTACGGATTTTGCGTCATATAATTTTATCATTGCACTCGTGGGCTTTTTACCTAGTTTTGAAGCAAAGTTACAAATAGAGGCGTTAACCCTAGTCACAGCACATCTTTTCTTTGCAAGTTGAGGGCCCCACGACAGTTTAGAATCAAAGAGTACACCTAGATAGGAAAAAGTATTGGAAAACCTCATCAGCGATCTCAGGCACCCGGTAAGTCACTCCAGTGGGCACGAAAAGGCAATTTGGGTGTGCCAACACAAAAAACTCTGCTCCGTTGCAGAGCGTGGAGTTTTTGGGCAACTCCACGTTATACGTGGAACACGGTGTTGCTAAAACTCTGCAAACTCCACGGGAGGAGCGGAGTTTTAACCCCAGGTTTAATATAAATTTCAACTTTACCATTAAGTTGAATTTTACACCACTATTAGAATAAGTCCTTGATATAGCAGTAGCCAAGTTCTTAAGTTGGATGTGGATAATTAGATCAAATCAAATCAAATCAAAAGAGACTTTATTCGGTTTCATTCAACCATAAAAGTTCATAACATACAGTACATACATAATATGGCATTGTTAAAATATGATTACGGATTTTAGTTCGGGTATCTGCATTAGATCCATAGAGCTCACATTCATTATAAAAACATCATTCATTGGTCCAGGCAGATTCGCATTTTAAGAGACAACTTTAAAAATTCAAGAACCTGGAGGACACTGTCACTGTGCAGCAATTGTAAATATAAAAAGGCTGGTCGTATCTGATTAAAATTAAGTTTCTTTAAAAGAGCAATTAAAAAGCGTTTACGTGGGTATTCATAAAATCTACATAAAAACATAAAATGCAACATATCCTGTGGAGACTTTCCGTCGCAGCCACAGGATATTGGATTTTTGCTAAAACTCTCCTTTTTAGGTCTGATAAGCAGATGCTGAAACAGGTTAAATCTGAATCTCGTTAGTAGAAACTTTTCGTGAGTACTTAGAGTGCCGAGTAGGTAAGGCTCTGTTGTCAGACAGGTTTTAACCATTATAAATTTCCTTACATTTGTTTTTTGTAGCTCAGCGCCCTCCCTCACAGCCTTCTTTTGCAGAAGAAAGGTCTGCTTGATTAGTTCAACGTCCCCCCTCGTAATTCCAGACGGATGTTCAAATAGATCGGGATGGCCCAACTCCAAAAAGCAAGTTTTTAAATACTTCATCCAAGGGGTGCCCAACGCATTATCGTGAGCCATAAAGTCATTGACAATTAAATGTGTTAAGGGGATATCTTCACACAGCCACATTTTCAACCAGCAGGTCAATGGTCGTAGGGATAGGATATCGCTCAAATATCCCACTCATAACGAACTGCAAAGTTGGAAGTGGCGGCCGGGACACACAGAAGCCGTTTGTAAAATGCGTTTTCTGTGATCTGAAGTTGATCCCCAGCCATGTAACCCCAGAGCTCACTGCCATACGCTGCAGTTGCTACGGATTTTGCGTCATATAATTTTATCATTGCACTCGTGGGCTTTTTACCTAGTTTTGAAGCAAAGCTAAAAATAAAGGCGTTAACCCTAGTCACAGCACATCTTTTCTTTGCAAGTTGAGGGCCCCACGACAGTTTAAAATTAAAGAGTACACCTAGATAGGAAAAAGTATTGGAAAACGGTATTACTGCCTTATCTAGTCTGAAGGTGTTTTGTCTCTTTGGCTGTTTCCCAACTTGCATGATAAACGATTTGGAGTTGTTAACTAACAAATCTCTATCTTCCATGAACTTTTTTAAAGCATTAAGTAATAGTTGAAGGCCTTTTGCAGTTCTAGCTAACAAAACCGCATCGTCTGCGTAAAACAAGACAGGGATACTTCTTCTCCCTACTCTCGGGCTATCAGCTTTCACCTCCTGTAAAACACCATCCAACTCATTTATGTAAAAATTAAAAAGGAAGGGAGCTAATATGCAGCCTTGACGCACCCCCTTCCCAGTTCTAAATTCATCTGTTACGCACAGGTCTTGGGAATACCTTATATTTGCGCTTGTGTTACTATGGAGGTCAACTAAAAAGTTTATAATACCGTTGTCTACTCCCTTATCCCTCATGGACCCCCACAGCTCCCCCCTGTTCACACAGTCGAAAGCTGAGGATAGGTCCATGAAGGCCAGGTGGACTGTACCTTTTTGGGCAATGGTGTATTTGCTAAGTATAAGGAAGAGGTTTAGACATTGTGTTGTGGTCGAGCGGCCATTGCAGAAACCATATTGGGTAATAGACATGATGTTGTTATCCCGTGCCCACTCCGAAAGTCTCTGCAATACAATTCTCCCCACTAATTTAGCCATAGAGTTAATTAGGGAGATAGGCCTATAACAAACTGGGCTATCCCTATCCCCTTTTTTGAATATAGGCACAATAGTGGAAAGCCCTCAGGATAATGGACAACCGACTCTAGCGGCTGCGTTGATACCCGCCACAATAATCGGAGCCCAGAAATTGGGATCAGATTTAAAAAGATCGGGGGGTATCCCATCAGGGCCTGGGGATTTTCCCGCTGTGAGTCCCTCTATCCCCACTAACACCTCTCCTCTACTAACATTAAGACATGTGCCCCCTTTAATGGGCTCAAAATGTACAGTATTAGCCTCGGTGCCCCCATACAGTTTTTTAAAATGAGCAACCCACTCTTCCTTTGTTATAACACCTTCTAATCCCTCTCCCGGATCTTGCAACAGGAAGGGTTTTTAAGCACCGCCCAAAATCTGGCGCTGTTTTTCAGTGTTTGAGGTTCCAGAATCTCAGTCCAAGCCTCATTCTTCAGTGCTTCCTTCCGTGAGGCAATGACTGATTTATACTCTTTACGTGACCTTTGAACTATTTCTTTATTTCTTGGTTTTACTGATAGAGCAGCTCTAAGGTCACGGGCAGCTTTAGAGCATTCCTTATTGAACCACCTCGGGCCCTCCCTCCCCCGACTCTTTGCTGGTTCTGTCATTAAGGTAGCTATTTTATCTGTTAAGCTCTGAAAGTCAGACAGAACCTGTGTTGGATCGGAGTCAGCCTGTGTGCATTTATTAATTGTAACACTACAGGTGTCTTTAATATTCTGATATATAAGGTCCGGGGTACACATAGACCATTTTAAACGACGTCTGCCATCAGTAGTCGTTACCCTGCCCCTGGACAAATTGCAGCTTGCACTAACCACCCAGGGCCCCCTTAGGTGTATAGTGAGTGGATTATGATCACTAAATGCATTATTCTCAATAGAGAATGAATCCACAAAAACCTGCATGGACAAGGTTAACAACATATAGTCAATGAAAGTCCCTTTACCATGCCCTTTGAAAGTCGGGGTAACAAAGCGCTTTCTGGGGTCACCCAATACCATTGTTAAAGTAAGACCATGATTATTAAGAAAATCATTAAAAAGGTCCCCCTCCGTGGTATGTTCCAAATGCAGTCCCTTCAGTCTAGGGCAATGAATTTCCTGAAGGTTTTTCATTAGGGGGTCACCACAAGGGTGAACGTTAAAATCACCCATGATCAATAGGTTGTGTGAACAATCCATCATTGAGGTGCTAACATAGTCATTTAAAATTTCTAGATTACCATGAGCTATGCCAATATTGATAGAGTTGTAAAAATTGATCAAACCAACCTTGCAATTGCCCGCAGTTAAGACTAGGCCTTGTATACCGGGGTTACTTGATGCCCTTCTGTCAATTGAACATGTCAATGCTACCGAGATAAACATTACCATGCCCCCCTTAGGCCTCCCCCGGCTTCCTGGTATAGCAGGTACAAAGTATGACTTATATCCTTCAATGAAAATTTCACATTTTACTGCCCAAGTCTCTTGAAGGCATATGATCTGAAAGCCCCTGATGTATGATAGCCAGCTCTCATCTTGCATTTTAGTTTCCAGACCCGCCACATTCCAGCAAATAACATTGTTTTTATTTATAGTAGGGGTTATCGCCTCTGCAGGCTGTCCTACAGGAGACCGTACAATACTCTGACCATCCGGCACCACCAGTCAGTCGCATGCGTCCAACCCTGAGAACATTTCAAAGCGATTATGTGTGGCAACATTGTACCCTCTCGTGCTCTGATTAAAGGCATTAACATTTTGCGCCGGTGTCTGCCATCCATTCATCCCATGAGTGCTATTATTATACATGTATGAAACCGCAGAGATTGGTGACTGGGTGTGAGATGTAAGCCTGTACCTTCGGGGGTCTTTGGAGGAATTCTGGTCAGGAGCATAGAAGTAGCCCAAAGGGCGCACGCAGACGCTGTTTGCATTGTATACTAACAAAGATGCACGCAGTAGAACTGTAGCGACATGTTGGGGATGCTTGAAGTTGACAACCACACAATCCCCAGTAGTCGCCTTATTCGAAGGGCCAACCCAATTGACCCTTTCAGTAGAAATAATTTGGTCATAGTAATGAGCTGGGTAGCCACAATTTTTATTTAACCACGCCACCGTTTTATTTTTTAGTGAGTCATGAGACTCTCCATGTGGTTGGGCTAATAGTTCTTTGTGGCATGGGACATTCGTTAACACCACCACATATGGCACACAGTCTGGAGGGAGGTTTACATTCCTAAGTTTTGCCCTCTGCGGAGGAGATGGTCGAATACTCAGAGGTACCGGGACCTGTCTATTTGGCTGGGTTACTGGTGCTGGAGCTGGAACCGCCCCAGCACCTACCTGTCCTTGGGAATTCGGCTGCTGCCCACTGTCCCCCCTAACTGCATTCACCTTCCCAGCCCTACCAGGGATAATTTTGGGGGCTGTAGCTACTGGAACGGGAGCCAAATGTGCCGCCACCAGACCTCCCAACCTTTCTACCTCAGAAGCTACTACTTCCTGTCTAGATAGTATTGGGCTGATTAATTCTGTGATTTTCTCCTCCAATTTCCCTACTATTGTATTTATCAAAGTCTCTAAGTTGGAGGCAGATAAAGTTATACTTCACTCCTTATTGCCCTCTTGGTTGTTTCCTCCTGTGACAGAATCATTTATAATGTTTGCGTTACTAGCTTTACTAGCGTTAAGTGGGTTAGTGTGAGATTTTCTTTTAGAAGTTTTCCCCCCACGCCCCCCTTGAGTCTTTCTGCACTTCCTCACTGGCCTTGGCGTAGGAGGGGCCTCAACTAGATCTTCCACAACTGAATCTTCCTCAGATGTATTGTGCAAGTCTGCGGGCACCTCTGTGTGTACCTGTACCTGCACCACTGTCCTAGACCCCCCTGCACTATGTAGATTAGGGTCGGCTTCTAAAGTGCCTTCTGGGCCTTCTGTTGTTGCAATAGGCACATTTTCCAAGGGGGGGGGGGAAGGTTATTGCAGCCTAAGGAGGCCCTACGTTCGTTATTTATTTGACTACATTTTTTTACCAGGAAGTTGACCATAGTGACCAGACCAGCTGCTGATGGTTCACAGGTCAATCTGGGCATTATGACTAACACTATTTGCTCCGGCCCCCCATGATCGTAGTGAATCCTGTGATACTTAGATCCAATGCAACAGTTAACCACAAAATTAAAAACAGATTATATATGTCCAGAGTCTCACTTGAATTGACTTGTTCCTATTCTGGATTCAGGGTCTATAGCCCGTCCCGGCCTCTTCCGGCCACAGAGGGCCAAAGAGGGCCCGCCCTTTGCCCGAACTTATCCCTGGGCAGTCCCGCGGGCGCGACTCGCAGGGCGAGAGGGTGCGGGCTGTTTAGTAGCGCCTCCTGGCGCTCTGCACCCGTCACTGGTGCGCCGCCGCAACCGAGGCTGCTGGGGGATGTAGTGCCGTTCCCCTCATGGCTGCCTGATGGCGTGGAAGGCGACCCGCAACCAGGTCAGAGTCCAGGGAGTCTCCCGGCGCTCCCTCTTTGCCTGACACTCTGACGTTCCCCTCACGGCTGCCCGTTGGCATGGTAAGTGTCTGCCTGCTGCCCCCGCTGTGCTCGCTGCCGCGGGCTGTTTAGTAGCGCCTCCTGGCGCTCTGCACCCGTCACTGGTGCACCGCCGCCCCCGAGGCTGCTGGGGGATGTAGTGCCGTTCCCCTCACGGCTGCCTGATGGCGTGGAAGGCGACCCACAACCAGGTCGGAGTCCAGGGAGTCTCCCGGTGCTCCCTCTTTGCCTGACACTCTGCCGTTCCCCTCACGGCTGCCCGTTGGCGTGGTAAGTGTCTGCCTGCTGCCCCCGCTGTGCTCGCTGCCCCGGGCTGTTTAGTAGCGCCTCCTGGCGCTCTGCACCCGTCACTGGTGCGCCGCCGCCCCCGAGGCTGCTGGGGGATGTAGTGCCATTCCCCTCACGGCTGCCTGATGGCGTGGAAGGCGACCCGCAACCAAGTCGGAGTCCAGGGAGTCTCCCGGCGCTCCCTCTTTGCCTGACACTCTGCCGTTCCCCTCACGGCTGCCCGTTGGCGTGGTAAGTGTCTGCCTGCTGCCCCCTGTTCTACAGATGTCATGTGAAAAACCATTACATGATATCTGACTGTGTCTTCTAGTCATATATCTGTGGTGAAGTTTGAAATAAGTACTCTAGCTAGTCTTACATACAATGGTTTTTAATATCTATACATATGCTCGCCTTTTAAAATTTTATACTGTTTTTAACTTGGATCAGTTTGTTGTATACAATTTTAACTTTGTATCCTATGAATTCACTGTATTTTAATGTCAAAAATCATCCTGTTTTATTGTGATCTGATTTTATGACGTAAACTGTTGAATAAAGCTTTTGGATTGGATACGTCCTTGAATATCTTTTCTAGCTGCTCCCAAACTGAAATGAAGCATTATCACTTGTTATAATGCAACCAAGTGGTTCTCTATGGGAGAGCCAGTCTTGCTGAGGTGAAAAATTATTTTGGAGCCGGGACATGTACAACCTTAAATATGCAGGTTCTACTTCTCAAATACCATGCACTCTGCTCTATGGGCATTTTGGGGTGACTTAAAACATTACAAAGGAAGGTTCAGGTCTCAAGAAGGCTTGTTTTGCAAGGTCAAAATGAAAGTCTAAAACTACTTACCCAGCCTGCGTGGCAAATATTTATGTTTTAAAATTCTGCTTCAGTGGGTGGCACAATGGGTGCTACAGTCCCCTGGTAGCATTTTACTTACAGGCCATGGGTATTGTTTACCATGTACTAGTGACTTACAAGTAAAGTTAATGTGCCAATTATATATATGGCAATTTAATTATGTTTAATTGGGCGAGCACAAGCACTTTGCCACTGGTTAGCAGGAGGAAAGTGTGCATGGTCCGTTGGCCAATACAAAAAGGTTCGCTACAGAAGTCAAACATCTGGGGGAATGCCAAGCAAAAAAACATGCAAAATACAATTTGTACCATTATCCTTAAACATAGTCTGATTGCTGTTGCATCTTTCAAGGTTTAAATACTAAAATGTTTTAATATGGTGGTCCATCATATACGGGAAAATGTAAACACAACTGTACATTATTAGGGTATTGCAAGCAACAGAGGAATTCCATGAACATAAAATGGGGCTAGGCCACAGATATAGGGCATTTATATGGACATGGAACTCTGAGGTCAGTTGACATATCCTTATAATGTACCCACTCAAATGTATGTTATACCTTTGTAAGAAATTGGGTTACTGTTTGAGGTGGTGAAACTTTACTCAAGCAGGAACCACAATCCTTGTCAGGATGAAGTCACAAGCAACCCCAAATTAACCTGTGCTCAACCCTCTGGTGGCATTGCAAAAAAGAGTGAGGGTTAACTTAGAGGCAAGGAGTAAAGTATTTATTCAGCACTTCAAATAGTAATAAAGTGTAAACACAACACAATACCAATCACAAACTAGATTAGAAAAATAGAGTAAATGTTAATAAATAAAGCGAGGCCAAAATTACAAAAGTCCAATCAGTAGAACCAAAGTTATGCAATATTAAATATTTCAGTGAAAATAGCGTCAAAAAGCGCAAAGCGCCAACTGGGGTTATCTGATCGCTCTGGATAGGGAAAAGGTCAGAAGTTCAGGCTAACCATGATTGAGCATGGGCTGGCTACGGGGACCAACTTAGGTCTGCCAAACAAGAGTACCTTAAATCTAGGCCTGGGTGGTAAATTCCGTTCCGTTCGCGGAATTTGCAGGATTTGCAGAATTTGGGTAATTTTGCGTTCCACGGAGAACCCGAAATTACCCAAAAATCTGCGTTTTGCAATGTCACAAAATTTTTTGCTTGATCGCGTTTTCAAAATGCATGTTCACAAGATATTTCCCCTCCAGCACGCAAACAGCAATTGCGAATAGGAAAAAAGCATTGCGAACAAGCAATTCCGCATGTTTGCGGTATTTCTGCATGTTCGCAAAGATTTTTTACCGTTTTGTTGAGATTTGCGTAACGCGATAACGCAAATTCTGCCCACCCCTACTTAAATCCTTGTCACGGAGTGTTGTGAAGTCTTGCGCTGAGACTGTGTGGCACAGCCAAGCCGATATGAGGTGCAGGTTGGAGATGCTTTGCACAGCATCAATTCCAGTGAGCAGTGAGGCTGACGTGTACCAGACTAACTACAGAGGGCATTAAATCCTTTGGTTGAAGGCAGGACACAGCCTGTTCAGGTGTGTATAGGGCTGTGTCCAGCTCTGCCTTCCTATCCTGCTAGTTGTGGACCATCCAGACACACCTAAGGTCTCTATTGCTAGTCGCTGTCTCAGAGGAATACACAAAGACCAACTGCCAACTACACCTAGTCATGCGAACCAGAGACAGGCTGCAAGCACTAAATGGCAAAGTCAGGAAAATGCCAACTTTCTAAAAGTGATATTTTCTCAATAGTAATTCAAAATTGACTTTACCATAAACTAGGATTTTTCAATAAAATTCCAAAGACACCAAACATGAACTATTGACCTGTCCCCGTTTGGAAAGTATCCTTATTAAATGTATTATGGAACTCCAATGTTATCCTTTGGGAAAGGTAGGCCATGCAATAGAGATAAACAAATGTTAAGGTTTTTCACTATCAGGACATGTAAAACTTAAAAGCACATGTCATACCTTTTAAATACACTACACCCTGATCTCTGAGCTGTCCAGGGCCTACCCTAGGTGTGACTTATGTGTATGAAAAAAGGAAGATTTAGGCCTGGCAAAAGATGTATTTTGCGAGGTGGATATGGCAGCTAAAACTGCACACAAAGCCCTACAATGTTTAAAGAGCTCTTTAAGTGGATGACACAACAAGTGCTTCAGACCCACGAGTAGCATTTAATCGAAAGGCCTTGGATACATGTAGTATCATTTTACTAGGGGCTTAAAAAGTAAATTAAATATGCCAATTGGGGATAAGCCAATGTTACCATGTTTTAAGGAGTGAGCATATGCAATTTAGTAATGTTTAGTAGTGGTGCACAGAGTCATAAGGCCAATAAAAAGTAGATCAGAAAAATATGGCTCAGTAAGGCAAATTGTTTGGGGAAAGACTACCCCAAGGCTGACAGGTCTAACACCTCATAATAAGCATGCTGCAGCAGAAGCCCTGGTGTCCATGTGACAGCCTTGTTTGAGAAGCTGTGGCAGGTGGCTGCCCCAATGTGTCTGCCTCTGCTTTCTGGGATGCCACAACAGGGACATCTACATAATCTGCACCTAAATCCTGCCTAAAAAGTGGAAGTAGGCATCTGCCTAGTGTGTGATGCTCCAGCATCTATTGGTTTCACCTGTTTGAGGAGTTAGAGGTGGCTGTCCCATGCCAGCAGGTCTGTAATGGCTGAGATGGTACTGTAGATTAGTTACCGGTGCCTCTGTCCTGTTGCACGTCAGTCCTGTTGAAAGCCACTATGTGCTTGTATCAAGTTATTCCAAGTAACTAGTAATGTCATTTTCTTATCACAGGTGTATTTTCACCTCAGCACGTGCCTGTAATCAAATAAGCCCCACACAACAATAGAGAGGTCAGTCTCTTTCAATTTTTATACACAATAGAGTGATGAAAACAGTAACAGAGGAGCAGGAAACGGCACATAATTTGTTTCCTTTACAAAGTGTGTGCAATGAATTATCATTCTAGTCGATCCCCCTCTTGCCTACCGCTAGCGACCACATCTGTCATCGGGGATAATATTGTCAATAGGGAGAGCATCCCCCTCCTTCCTACCTGCAGACTACTTATATCAGTTTTCAGCCTAGAATCTTTCACTGGCTAAAGCTCTTTCTAAAGCCATATTGGCTTATTTATAAGTCCTGTGCACTGCCAGAAAGTCACTTTTCTTGACTTTCTGGTGCAGCGCAGAGCTCAGCCATTTTTACGAGGCCACGGAAAGCCACCCTGCATGGCTTTATATGGCCTCATAGATATACTAAATGGCATCGCAGCGCAAGACACTGTGTTGCATCAGTGGAGGAGTGCCATAGACGCTATTGTGGCTGTTCCCAGATTTACAACATGCTGCAAACTAATGCATCAAAATGCTAGACCTACCCAACAACCCGAGGCTGTTCCCAGATTTACAACATGCTGCAAACTAATGCATCAAAATGCTAGACCTACCCAACAACCCGATTTCAATGGAGGCACCTTAATGGCGGATGAGGGGCAGACAGCAGCGTTGATACTTCTAGATCTAAGTGCAGCTTTTGACACCGTGCTGCACACAACGCTGCTGTCTCGCCTCTCGGATATGAGAGTGGTAGGATCTGCCTTTGAATGGATTAAATCTTTTCTTGAAAACAGGAGTTTTCAAATGCATTGTCCTCCATTCAAATCCTCCCCCAGGAAGCTGAAACATGGGGTTCCACAGGGCTCCAGTTTGAGCCCTACCTTGTTCAATCTCTATATGGAACCCCTGGCCCACATTGTGCAATCTTTCGGAGGGGATATTGTCACGTATGCTGACGATACCCAACTCATGATTAAACTCACGCACAATCAGGAAGATGCCACCAATTTCTCCAACTGCCTTCTCTCAGTAGCAGGCTGGATGAATAACAACTGCCTACGCCTTAATGGCGACAAGACGGAGCTTTTAGTCATCGGTAAATCCTTTTGTGACTGGTCACCTGAGTGGTGGCCAACTGAACTGGGCGCAATTCCTTCTCCATCGGAATCAGTCAGGAATCTCGGAGTTATGCTTGATGCTGATCTCTCTTTTAAACACCAGGTCAGCAAAGTCACGGGTAGATGCTACAGCATACTCAAAACTCTTCGCAAAATCCTCGACCTTCTTCCCATCAACGCTAGGAGAAGCCTCATCCACGCATTAGTCACACCTCATCTTGACTACGGTAATGCCCTGCTTTTAGGTTTAAGTAAGAAAGGCTTACACCAAATGCAGTGTGTACAAAACGCTGCTGCACGCCTGGTTCTCAATCTGCCCCGCAGAGCATCTGGGAAGTTGGCTCTGTCAAGACTTCACTGGCTCCCCATCAGGGAGCGTATTAAGTTCAAAGCGCTTTGCTTTGCCCACCGCATTGCCCAAGGAAAGGGCCCAAGATACCTGCAAAATCTCCTTACCGTCCATCGCCCCATCCGGAACCTGAGATCGGCCGGACCAATGCTGTTTAAACTCCCTCGCATTCGCAAGGCCAGGATGGGAGGCCGTTCCTTTAGGTTTTTGGCAAGTAAACACTGGAACGAACTGCCCATAGATCTTCGTATGGAGCCCTCAGAAACAAGATTCCTTTCAAAACTTAAAACCCATCTTTTCCCTGCCAATTACAATTATTGTTTCTAGCTTAATTTTCCCCCTCCCTCCGGTCTTCTGCCTTCTAGGGTCTTACAGCAATTTACAGCGCGGGGACACACTGTTTTAGTGTAACCAGGCGCTCTATAAATGGCAATATTATTATTATTATGGTGCAAGGGTGTCTGTGTTGACGCTAGGCAGTCATGTGTATGCCAGTGCAGTAAAAGAGGACAGGAATGCACCCTATCTCATGGACACAGCACTTCCTGCTATTTTCTTTTGACATAGGGTAGTGCAGCAGGAAGGCTTGCAGCACTGCCCTATGCCAACAATTAGTAAATGAAGCCCATATGCGCTCTGATGCAAACTTATAATCATGCACTGCACCTTTTAAGCCTTGTGCTATCAAGTTTGCTGCTTTTGACTCAATGCAAACATTCTGTTCTGCTTTGCTGGCTCCAGGTTTATTTGTGCTGTCATATAATAATTTGTCACTTGGCGTTTACGCTGTTATATTTAACAGAGGACCCAACTGCACTCCTTTGAGAGATTTAAATATCTTCAATGTTGTTAGTTCTATATAAACAAAAGTGTATCCAAATGATTGAGTCAAATTTTGTTTATTCAATCTTCACAAATCTTTCATCTATCTCGCTGTTGCATCACAGCATGATGTTTCCAAATCATATTGTCATTTTTACAATGGGTATTTCATCCTTGTTGTAATATGTAAAATCCAAACACTGAAGATCTTTAGGAACTGTACATCATTTTCAAACGTGTTTCATCTAGCTTTGGGCCTGAAAATGACATTCATCTCCAATTTCAGCCGTTTACAAAACAACACTAGCCCATTTAATCAGAAGATACAGAGATGAATGTGATTTTGTGGAGTTTACGGCCCAAATTAACCAACATTTTGCACCAGGGTTGCGTTCATTTTGTGACACAGCCCCAACAAAAAAATAATTTTGGGATTTTCTAAACAACACGAAGCCGATGTGCATGTTTTTTGTGTGGATCACCCTCGTTTATAGTTGACCGTGATTTTGGTCTTTTGTCACCAATAAATTGTACGCTGATGCAGAGGTTGATTTCGTATCAGCATAAAATGGGGGGTGGGGAGGGGGCCTGTAATATTTACACAGGAACGCATCTGTTCTAAAAGATGCGGTTTACTGCTCTGCTGATTGTTGTGTATAGTTAGCTGGCAGTTAACCTCTACAACCTTTGCTGATAGTTGATTGCATGCATATGCGCATGCATTTCTTTGTATCTTTCTTTGGGCGCAGAAATAGGAAGCATTCATTGCCTTGTGTTTTAACTTCTGATCGTGCCTCAATGGTGGAAGAAAGAGAGAAGAAACTCAAACAGTGGAAGCTGCGGCCTTCCCCAGTACCCATAGTGCAACTTTTTCGACCCTGGATGAGTGTACATTTTCCCTGGATCTGGATATTGAGCAAAGAGTGAGACTCAAATTAGTTCCCTAATTTCCAATGTAGGCTGCTCAGACCGTAACACCGCATCCTTTCCCCTTGCCTCCTTAAACTGCCCTAAAACATTGCGCGGGCAGTGGTCCTAGCACTACAGCGGACGAAGGGCAGGGTAAGGGGGAGAGGTGCGTGCTGGGGGGACAGGGGTCATGGATGACAAAATAAATAAAAACACATGTGCAGACGGACGTGTGGTACTCTTCTGCTCCTCTCCTCCATGCACATGCTCCCAGACTCCACTGCAGCCAATCCTGATGCTGCTCTCATTCATTGAGAGCAGCATCTGGATTGGTCTGAGCACTCCGAATTTGCACTCCTAGGGAGGCTGGGAGTCTGTGCTTGCTGTCTCCCACCCAGCAGTGCAGCTCAGGTTGGAGACTGCTCCAGTGCACATGACGGTTTTGCCAGACTGAGAAGGACAACAGTGCACCTACCACTCCCACTGTGCCTGTCATCCCCCATGGCACCGCCCCCATAGACACGGTAGAAAAGTTAAATTAAAACGTGTGTATTATCTTTTAATCTTTTCTTTCCTGACGTTTTGACTTAGAGGCAGCGGCGGTGGGTGGAGGGGGAACCAGCTACCTAGCCCTAGAGAGGCCTCACCCCTACTAATACCTAACTCCCACCACACACCTTGACTAGTATAGGGGTGGCATCAAGAAACAGGGGTCTTACACTTCACAGTGTAAGACTTCCCCCCTCATGAGATGTGGCCCAATGATCTAGGTTTGATTCGCTGTGTTAACTCAACATATTTATTCAACCAGTGCCTACGAAAATGGTTGTGACCTTGTGAAATACAACAGGTGCTCATGTATAGCACCTCAACACCTTCAGGATTGAGCCTGCGCTATATTAGGTTGTTAAAAAAATACTGTGGAAGCAGAGCTGCAAGCAGCATCCCAAGCACGGTGCAAGAGCAAATCCCACGGCTTCACTCAGGTTTAGTGTTGCAAGCTGCGAGGTGCAAGCTGCAAGCTCTTTAGTGCTGTCTGTCTAATACCGATGCGTGTAATACCAGCACCCCTTTGCCATCCTCTCCCTTGGAGCTTGACTTAGCCAAGATCTGAGTCTGTAGTACACCGACAAATGGGGAGGAGAGTGCCACATTTCTCTAAATATGGCGCTCTCCAGCTCTCTTCTTCTCCCACAAGGCAGCACAGCTTTTTTGCCTGCTGTGCTGCGATGCTTGAGATTTTGGTAAATCTGCCCCCGGGGAAAGCCAGGAACAGCATGGGACGGGCCGCCATTATGGCAGTCGCCCTGGTCCCCGGGACTTCCAAGAGAAGGGGAGGGGCCGGGTCAGCAATGATGCGGACCCTACCCCAGAACGGTAGCCAATGGGCGCCCGCTTTTTGCTAAGGTGAACCGGAAGCACTTTAGTGCTTCCGGTCTCAGTATCGCTTCCGCCCAGCCGGGCTAATCCTAGGGGCTCATCCCTTAAAAGGGGGAGCCGGCGAGGGAAGCAGCCTCTTTGTTCCTGCTGCTGCCCCTCGCCACACGTCAACGGCCGACTCCAGGCCCGCTAGCCAAATTTGTTTTTTATTCCCTCTGTGGGTACGGGCACTCGTTCGTCGGACCAGGGCTGCGGAACTGCCTCGGAGAGCAGCAGCGGGACATCGTGTGCAGGTGGGAGCCAAACCCGATTGTGTGCTCCCCGCCCCTTGTTGTTTATCTCCCCTGCTGCAGGCAGAGAGCATTGTGCCTGGAAACGGAGGAAGCTCGTCGGGCCGGGGGAACAGCGTGACACGCGTCGCGGTTTTCTGCTGAGCCAACGGGCAGCTGGAATCTACCGGCAGTATTTTCTAGGTTTTGCTAGCTGCTTTTAACGGTGCGACCTCACGTGAGTACCGAGGTATTGTGCAGGCGACATTGGTGGGGAGTATTTGCTTCGGGACCAAATGATAATTAGGCGCGTCGGTATTTAAGCGTTTGAGTACTGGCATTTTTATTACGGGCTGCTTGGACTGGGCAGATTGAGCAACAGATTATCCTTCTTCATTTAAGAGTGGCTCCTTCTTCTAGGTTGGCTGAGGCACACTACAACATGAAGGTAATTGAGGACACAGTCTCCTGAGGGAGAGTTCACGCGTGGTCAGGTCACGCACGGTTAGGCACATTAACAAAGTCAGTCCACGCCATGGCCCCTAAGGCACGGCAACCCAGCAAGTGTTCACACATCGAGATGATGCTGGAGACCTTAATGCAGCAAGTGCAGGCCTTGGGGCAGACCCTTAACAGGCTGTAAGATAAGGTAGAGGGTCCGGAAACAGCAGAAGGGAGGTGCAGAAAGCCTATTGTACCTCCAAGGTACTATTCCCCCCCACCACTGAAACAGAACAGGCATAAACCCAGTAGTAAGGGGAGCGGGGGGAACACAAGCACACCACTGGCCCCAGGCAATGTAATTCCCGCAACTACAGGTAAGGGCCAAGCGAGACCGGGAGCGCCCCCACAAGGGGAGGAGCCGGTTGCTCGTCCAGGGGGCCAGGTGGCTGATGGGGCAGCACCAATCACCTCCACGCAGCCAGACATTGCAGCAGTGCTTCCATGGCTGGAGACCGTAGGGAATTGGTTGCATGCTGCGGGGGTTTCATCAGGAGGGGGTGATGCGATAGACAGGGCAAAGAAGTTGCTGGCAGAGCTAGGGCCCGGAAAGCCAAAGGAGGTGCCGGCATTACCGGCTGGGAATGCGACGCAGTCGCCCACGATACCTATTGCGTCGCTCAGGGGGCAGCACTCCCAGATGCAGTGCCAGCCACCGGGGGCGAAGGCATTCCAGGTTCAAGCAGCAACACGAAGGAGCTGGAGGCGCACGGGAAAGCTGATGCGATGGCACCGGCAGGTACAAATCAGCACTTGACACCACTGGGTGTGGGAGAAATGCGCTCGGGGAGGGAGCAATTAGGGTGGCATCTATCTAAAGAGATGAAGGAGAAAATATGGAAAGGGGAATACGTTAATATTTGTTTACTCCTGATAGACGAGGCTGAAAGGGATGAGGCTAGGAAGAATAAGGAATGGACACATCCCAGGGAATGGTCCAACATCCTGTTAAAATACAGGGTGGAGGAGAGCCTGGCAAATTGGATTCAGGGGTTCTCCACACACATGTCCATCATGCTTGAACGTTTCCCAGAGGTAGGGCCACAAATGGCAATTTACCAACATAGGATTACTCTCGCCCACGCAGCCAAGGGTGGCAATGAGTGGAAGGACTATGATAAAGATTTTAGGTGGGCAAAGGCTCAAGATTCATCTTTGAGGTGGGATCAGACCGACATGTTCCTACACCTGAAACATCTAGTGGTGGTTTCAGCAGAGGGTGTGAGGGGACCGGTCACAGACACTGTGCGTTTTCAGCCCTTTAAGGCAAGCCCCGCCGGGAACGCAGGGGGGAGTACAGTCAGAATGGGGACCAGTGGAAAGAAATGGGTTTGCTTCGACTATAACAAACGGTCCTGTTCCAGAGCCCCCGGCACGTGTAAATTTAAACCCCCTGTGGGTATTGCGGTAATGCCTCCCAGCTAGAATCCAAGTGCAACAAAAAAGCTAGGGACAAAGGGGGTAGAAAACAGGATTAGTAAGGGACGGTTAGGAACGGCTAGATCTCCTGTGAACGTCGGCGCAATGATACCTTGGCTGGAACGATATAGTTGTGCTGATTCAGCAAGGGTTATCAGGGAAGGTTTTGTGGAAGGTTTCAGGATACCAGCACAAGGGCACAGCGGGGTGAAACACTGTAGGAACCAGGTGTCTGTTAGATCCAATATGGACATAGCAAAGGCAAAGATTCAGAAGGAATCGAACCTAGGAAGGGTGGCAGGACCATTTGAGGATGTCCCGATGCCGAATTTTGTGTGCTCACCTCTAGGGGTGGTACCAAAAAAGGAGCCGGGGAAATTCAGATTGATCCACAATCTGTCCGCACCTAGGGGCAGTTCAGTGAATGATGCCATCGCAGACACTACTGTGTAGCGTGAAGTATGCGTCTTTTGATCAGGCTGTGGGCATGCTGAGAACTTTAGGACATGGGGCAAAGCTCGTAAAGTCTGATATTGAATCAGCTTTCCGTTTGCTGCCAGTTCACCCCGCTGATTGTCACCTCCTAGGTTTCCAGTTTGAGGGCAAGTACTACGTTGACATGCGTATGCCAATGGGCTGCTCCGTGTCCTGCGCCTATTTTGAAAAATTCAGTTCCTTCCTAGAATGGGCATTCAGGAAGAAGTCCGGGCACCAGTGGGTCCCCCATTATTTGGACGACTTCCTCTTTCTAGGGGCACCAGGGAAGGCTATATAAAAGCAGTGCAGGTTTTATACCACGAGCCTACGGTACGGATTAGAGTTAACAGGGGACATTCAGCAGTAGTTAAGATCGGACGAGGTACCAGGCAAGGCTGTCCTTCATCGCCTCTATTATTCGCACTGTATTTAGAGCCTTTTCTGCGGAAACTTGAAAGCAACCCTGGGATTGTACCAATGACGGTAAATGGCTGCACAGTTAAAACTTTGGCCTACGCCGACGATGTCGCCATATTAACTCCAAATGTTATGTTATGTTATGCAAATTTATTAAGCGCACAGATGCTCTAGTGAAGGAGCGTCCTGGCGCTCGACAAGGTAGCAGCATAACACAACTAGACAGCACAAAACAAAAGAGGGGGCACTAGGGAAACAAAAACGTTTTAACCGCATGGCGGAAGGAAAACAGATCCCCAAGTGCGCGGATCGCCGGGGGCAAAGAGTTCCAGAGCAGAGCAGCACAGACTTGAAAAGACCGTCCGCCAGCCCTGCACAGCCTAAAGCGGGGAACAATCGCAAGTTCAAGGTCAGAAGATCTTAAAGCCCGGGTGGGGACGTAGTGAGACATAAGTTTAGACAAGATTGCGGCCGGGGATCCCTTGAGAATTTTATAAGCGACACAAAGGACTTTAAAACGAATTCTCTGTGCCATCAGGAGCCAATGCAACGAACGGAGAACCTTAGTAGTGGGACAGAATCTTGGTAATCCCACGACCACTCGTGCTGCCGCGTTCTGAACCCGCTGAAGGCGACTGATTTCCGCTTGGTTCAGGCCCACTAAGAGGGAACTAGCGTAATCCAGGCTTGAGATCACTGTGGCTTGGATCACGAGTTGCCTCGTGGTGGCATCGAAGAACTTAAGCACGGGACGGAGTCCCCGCAGGATGCCAAAACAGCAGGCCGCCGTACGTTTGGTATGACAAACGAAGGAAAGAGTGGGATCCAGCCAAACCCCAAGATTTTTAAGCTCGACAACCGGGGTTGGTGTAGGGCCGAGATCTGATGGCCACCACCTGTCCCCCCAGAGTTCCGCTCGCTTGCCAAAAATCATCACCTCTGTTTTACTAGCGTTTAGCTGGAGACAGTTGTCCGTCATCCAGCCGGCGACCGCCCGAAGTCCTTGTTGGAATCTGGGGGCATCCACTTCCGCATCCCCGCTGATCGTAACCGCCATGATCAAATCCGTCATCGGCCATAGTGGAGGTGGAAGCAGAGGCCCAGCTATTTGGACAGATATCTGGATATAGTCTTAATAGGGCTAAGACCCAAATAATCCAAAATCGGCATGTTAGATATAACGATACAAGAGTGGTCAACTCAGCTGTATATCTTGGGGTGGAAATATCAGCAAATTTAGACTCGGTGGCGGAAAATAATATTGCTCCACTATTGTCCAGGGTCAAGTTAGACTTGGAAAGAATGAATAATTTACATTTATCCTTATTAGGTTGTACAAACGTTATAAAAATGTTGATTTTGCCTAAGTTTCTTTACTTTTTTAGGTCTATTCCTTTGTTCTTTGAAACTAAATGGTTTAATGCCTTAGAGAAGATTTTAAATAGATTTATATGGGCCCAGGGCAAGACCCGAAGGGCTTATAGATTTATCTCCCTTCCAAGGGAGAAAGGCGGGTGGGGGGCCCCTGACTTTAGACTTTACTACTGGGCAGCTGCTATACAATATATGCAGGGATTAATGGGTGGGGGTGGCACCGAGAAAGGAGTTATTTTTGCTGAAGTCTATATACCAGTTTTGGCGGAAGAGGCAATAAACTGCTTCCTAAACAGAATTGAATTTGGGTACTACAAAATGACTAGATTCAAGACGGTAAATGCAGCAATTAAAATCTGGAACGCCTTTTTGAAAAAATCAGGATTAGGGAGGTATAATAGATATACTAGGTTATATAAAAATAGATCTTTTCCAAGTGCAGTTTTTGCGGACTCAACAATGGCCAGGTGGGCAGATAAGGGAATTATACAGATTGGCGATCTGAGAGATGCAGAAGGGATAGTACAATTTACGGATTTGATATCTAAGTAAGGCATTGATAGAAGGGATTTTTTCAAATACTTACAGGTTAGGAGTTTCCTTAGTAATAAGCAAGGTGGCCCAGCAGGATATGAATGTAACGAAATTTTAGAGAATATAAAGGCAGGCGGGGATTGTACGATTACATCATTCTATGCAGTTATGGTAAAGGAGAAAGCCGACGATCTGGACAAGCATAGCAATAAATGGGTGGAGAAATTGGGGGAAGTCAATCTAGGATTTGTGGAATCATTAGATTTGGGGCGTACAATTTTGTGTTCAGCTCCCCTTCAATCTCAGCATTATAAAACCCTCTTTTCATTATATTTTACTCCAGCAAGGATTGCAAAATGGGGAGGTACGACGGGTATTTCTTGCCCCAGATGCAACTCACTGGCGGCAGATATCGTCCATATATTTGCTACTTGTCCCCAACTACATACTTTAATTAAAGATATTGAGTTTTTCCTGCATAGGTCATTAGGAATACCAGCAATTTTAACTCCAGTATGGATTTTGCTAGGGATTGATCCGGTGGGAAATAGCCCACAGAAAGAATTTATGTTTATGGCTATGGCAGTATATAGATTGACTATAGCCAGGGCATGGCTAGATAAAAATCCCCCGCATATGCGAATTTGGCTTGCGAACTTATTGGCTACGTACAATCTGGAAAAATCTATTTATGCACGGAAAGGCAGGAGAGGCAGGCTTTTGGGGTTAAAAATTTGGGAACCCATAGACAACTGGAAAGAAGATGTGAGGTAGCATGGAAAATGGTTTCAATCTAAAGATATGATATGGAGATTAAGGCCACCTCCTTCGTCTGTTTTGCTTTTTGCTTTTCTTTTAGTAATCTCTTTTCTCTCTGTCTTAAGTTTCCTTCTACATCTAATGGAATTAGTTAGGCTGAAATGCAAACCTAATCGTAAAGGGGAAAATTGCTTCTTGAAAGGATTATTTGAATGCTTAAGGTTTATTGTTTAGCATCTCAGTTGGATTGTATATATACAAGAATTATTGAGGTATGATGTATGTAATGACAATTTGATTTCTATAGGATTTGCTCTGGAAAAATTTACAATGTGTGTATTCATGGAAAAATAATAAAAATATAAAAAAAAAAAAAAAATGAATCAGCTTTCCGTTTGCTGCCAGTTCACCCCGCTGATTGTCACCTCCTAGGTTTCCAGTTTGAGGGCAAGTACTAGGTTGACATGCGTATGCCAATGGGCTGCTCCGTGTCCTGCGCCTATTTTGAAAAATTCAGTTCCTTCCTAGAATGGGCATTCAGGAAGAAGTCCGGGCACCGGTGGGTCCTCCATTATTTGGATGACTTCCTCTTTCTAGGGGCACCAGGCTCGAAGGAATGCAGGACAGCGCTACAGGAATTTTGCACCCTCATGCAGGAATTTGGCTCCTGATAAAACAGTGGGCCCAGCTACCACCATTGAATTTCTAGGGATCGAATTAGATTCCATCCAAGGGGTGTCCAGATTGTTAACAGCGAAGAAAACAGCGCGGTGATGCAAGTTTACTCTTCACACCAGAAGTACCAAGAAATTTGGGTGGTAGGACACTCATATGTTCTCCGTCTGAAGACTTTCCTTACAGGATCCGTCAAAGATAGGGTGACGAGCTTAGGGACAAAAATGTCATTTTTTGAGCAAAGGTGGTTTGTGCGTGGGGCAATTCAGGGAGCTGGTGAACCATGCTTTGCGCACAAGCTCGGGACCACCAGCAATCTGGATCCTGCACTTAGGGGGCAACGATTTGGCCAGATTAGGTAGGAGAGTGCTAGTTGAAGAATTACTTCCAGAAGTAGGGCGGCTAGCAAAACAGTGTCCTCAGTCCATAATAGCTTGGTCCCACATGATACCCAGGTTTCAGTGGAGGGGGGGCAAATCAGTCAGGGCATTGAATCACGCGGTAAAGCGACTCAACAATAAATTTGATAAGTTGTTTAGGACCCCTAGACTAATGGCCATAACTCACAGGTACATCAGGGGAGATCAGTTTTTTCAGCAGGATGGGGTGCACCTCTCACATAAAGGGAACCACACCTACATGGACAACATCATATCTTGGTTGGAGGGTTTGAAGCATAGTACAGGACCTTTCTAGTGAGGGAGGGGGGCCAGATAGTCGGTCAACTATGCTGGTCTGTGGCGGTAAGGTCAACAGTGGTAAGCCTAGTCTGCGGTCTTAGCGGTCAGCACCATGTAATTCCGGGGGTAGTGACAGCTGGTAAGTAGGCTGTCGGGGTGCAGGGGCCGGAGGAGTCATCCTTCCCAGTGGGCCTGGGGCCACCCCTGCACGCACATGCGCAGCAAGTCTGCAGCCCCCTAATGGAGTCAAGGCCAGGGATTGGGGGGGGGGGGCCGGGGGAAACATCTCCGTCCGATAAACTGTACCCCTTGCGCAACCTTGCTCCGGGAGTAGTAGTGGTAGTACCCTGGGACTGAAAGGTGGGGGGGAGAAGCTGCCAGACGTTGACTTTGCCGTAGGCTCTAGAAGGGACATGCAGAAAGTAATATCATGCATTGTTAGATTTATGTTAGGAGTGCCTTCTGTATTAGATTGTATTAAGGTTAGCTCTTGCAACAACATGTGTCTACCAATGTAACTGTACTTTCTGCGTAAATTTTTCTGTAAATGAACATTTTTGAATATTGTTTTAATTATTAATAAATACGGCCGGGGGGGGTCACTCCCCCCTAATCCAAATACTTACAACACCCTGGAGTGGTTTTCCAATCCTGTGCGCCTGGGGGAGGAGGGCGGTGCGATCCTAGAACCAGGGGTAGAGGTTAGAGGTGAAAGGGGACCTAGGTTAGTACCAGACCATATGGGGAAAGCCAAGAACAGCATGGGATGGGCCACCATTATGGTGGTCGCCCTGGTCCCCGGGACTTCCAAGGGAAGGGGAAGGGCCGCGTCAGCAATGACACGGACCCTACCCCAGAACGGCAGCCAATAGGCGCCCGCTTTTTGCTAAGGTGAACCCTATGATAACAAATCCTGATTTGGTTTGTTGAAGTGAAAGGAGGAAATCTCCTCTCGCTTCAATAAAGGAAAGGAGAATTGCTTTTGGGCAAGGGAAGCAACATGTTAGTAGCTCCCGTTGCCCAAAAGGAATGGCGCAAGAGGTGGGGAGCCAGCAGGACCGTGGGGGCATTGGGCTCCCCCCACGGTCCCTACAGAGTGGCCAGACCCCAGATGACGGGGGTCCCCGGGGCCAGAAGTTTCCTGGGAGGGGGGCAATGTGGCCCCCTCCCCTTTGAAAAAAAAATACGTAGATGTGGCCATGCCTCTGGGATGGGGTCCCTGAAGCAAATGTAAATGAATGAAAGTGAACAATTTTTATTAAAATTTTTAAAAAGTTTGAAGTCGCGACCCTAGAGCGGCCCCCTAGTGTGAACACAAAGGGGGCGCAGCTCTCAGCATGGCCCCCTAGTGTGAATATCAAGGGTGCGCATCTCTCAGTGCGGCCCCCTAGTGTGAACGCGCTGGGTGCACGGCTCTCAGCTCGGCATATGAGTACTTCCCAGAGAGGGGCATATTCTCAAGGACACATCGCCGAGTTAACTGCACTTTATCGCAGCCAACATGGTGATAAATTTAACGCACCATTCACAAGCTGATGCAAACAGCCCATATCACCAGTTTACCAGCGATAGGAGCCTAAAAAACTATTGTCACGGATGATCCCAGCAAATATCGCTAAGGAGATACAGAGTAGACGTTCCCGTGCAAAAAGCAGAAAAACCACCACTTCGCAACTTTCTCAACCACCAGCAAGATCGGCAAAGAGAATAAAAAACAGGTGATAAGGGCCGTTAGCACCAGGAAGTTTACACCTGCTCTGACGTGGTGTAAAGTCGGACTACAATCTGCAACATGAAATTGAGCCCAGCCCACAACCACACCTGAATGACAACAGATGCAATGGAGCCAACGATCATGCAGCTGGGACACCCAACAGTGCCCCGACACCCCCCACTATCACTCCCTTGTCTGCCATCCCCCTGACCCCCCCCTAAAAAACAAATGTGACAGCAATCTGGAACAGAACAAATCGGCTGATGTCGCACAATTATAACAATCAAGATGCATGTGAGGTTAGACAAATGCGAATCACAGTCATCTATGGATTTACATATAAAACATTCTATTTAAACAAAACAACAAAATAAAAGTAGGTACAGCCATGGCTTGTCATCCCTCGACACTCTGTGAATCACAGCCTGCAAGACAAAAAGCAAGATTAGATTGTTCGTCATGCACCCATCAACGGAGAGAGAGAGAAAAAAAGAGTGAGCAAGAGAGAAAGAAAGAGTGAGATAGAGGAAGACTGAGACAGAGAGAAAGAGTGGGAGAGAGAGGAAGAGAGCAAGAATGAGAGAAGAGTGCGAGAGAGGAAGAGAGAGACAGAGAGAGAATCAGTGTGAGAGAGAGGAAGAGACAGAGAAAGAGTGAGAGAAAGAGGAAGAGAGAGTGAATGAGTGTGAGAAAGAGAAAGGAAGAGATGGAGAGGGAGAGTGAGTGCCGACACTGTGGACAAAACCCTCACAGCTCACCTTTCCGCCACCGGTGTGTCTCCAACCATGTGCCGGGACATACTGTAGCACTCAAGCTCACTCATCTGAAACATAGTACAGAATCAGTAATCGGAGAGAATATACAACTGCACATGCCTTCATCGCTGTCCTGCCCCTGCACACCCAGGCTGCTGCACCCCATCCACTCCTGACGCCCAGAGGTGTCTGCCCGCCCGGCACACCCAAGCTGCTGCACCCCGTCCACTCCCACTGCCCAGAGGTGTCTCCCCACCCCTGCGCACCCAGGCTGCTGCACACCATCCACTCCCATTGCTCAGCTCTGGTGGCACTAACTCAGTGGAACTCCGGTCATCGCCACGTGGCGTAACTCCTGTGTTGGGGGGGTTGACAATCTGTGAATCACAGCCTGCAAGACAAAAAGCAAGATAAGATTGTGCGTCATGCGCCCATCATTGGAGAGAGAGTGAGAAAGAAAGAGTGAGAGAGAGAGAGAGAGGAAGAAAGAGAGAAAGAGATAAAGAGTGAGGGAGAGAGAGTGGAAAAGAGAGAGAAAGAGAGAAACAGTGTGAGGGAGAGGAAGAGAGAGAGAAAGAGAGAAAGAGTCAGAGAGAGAGGATGAGAGAGTGGAAGACATAAAGAGTGTGAGAGAGAGAAAGGAAGAGATGGAGAGGGAGAGGGAGTGCCTACACTGCGGTCAAAACCCTCACTGCTCACCTTTCCGCCACCGATGTGTCTCCAACACGTGCCGGGACATACTGCAGCCCTCAAGTTCACTTATCGGAAACATAGTATAGAATCAGTAATGGTAGATTACATACAGCTGCAAACGCCTTCATCACTGTCCCACCCCTGCGCACCCAGGCTGCAGCACACCATCCACTCCCACCTCCCAGAGGTGACTTCCCGCCGCTGTGCAAAAAAGCCTCTCTGCTCACCTTCTGCCACCGGCATGTGTCCAAGAGGGCCCACCATGTGCCGAAGCAACCTCCTCAGCCGTCGCTGGATTCCACGGCACATGCCCCCAGTGCATCTTGCTGCACCGCACCGAGGAGTCATGTCTGTACAGCCAGCTGTCTTTGACGTACATGCAGTCAAGATGAGCTCATTATTCAAATCGGGTCTTGATTGCCACGATGGTGTATTGAGGCCATGCATCATCGCAGGCTGCACACCCACTCAGGTCTGGTGGCACTAACTCAGTGGAACTCAAGTCATTGCCACATGGCGGGAGGCCCGTGTCGGGCAAAGTGCCTCGGCTGACACCAACTCTGTGTACTTCAAGTGGTGGAGGGAGAACGGAAATGGCCTCCAGCGCGTGTGCCCGATCCTTTTTGTTGGCAGGGTCACATGTTCTGTGACACCTGTGCTGCATGGGTGTGGTGTGGGTGTAAACCAGCCATGAGGGAGTGGCTATGGCATGCTGACAACTAGACCTGTGATCAGCAAATCACTACAGGAAAGATCTGGAACATGTAGCGTTGTTGTTCCTCTCTGTAAGCATAAGCAGATTGGGCTGGCCTGGTGTGTGCCAGTTCTCCGTGAGGCTGTGAACAATTACTCCAGAGCTCTGGGCGTCGTTCCGTCCTGAGCTGTATGAGGAATCCACTGCTGCAGGTGTCTCTGTTGTAGTGTGCCGCCACCCGGGCCGCAAGAGCCAATGTGTCACCCTGTGACCCAAGTCCCACAACATAGCCAACATGGAAGGTAGGGGGAATCACGAACCCTACATTCATCCATACTTCCACACATGAAATATCGTGGACATGACATATCTGTGTGGATAAGAATGTTTATTGCACATTCAGTGGAGTGTTGCAGCTGTAGCAATACAGGGCCATGCAAAACCCAAAATTCAGTTTGTGGCACATGGAGGGCAGCCAATTAGAGCCAAGCTCATGCTCGGGGTTAGGCAAACATATGTACTTACCAATCACTCCGCCAAATCCCAAGCACTAATACATTTACTATACACTATCCTTGCAGTACTCTAATGATCCAGTCTCTACCTATGTCATTATACAATGACCCAGACAAAGTTACATAACCAAAGTCTTCCCCACTGTCAGAGGCAACATTGTTGCGTGTACTGTCCACAGCACAATGTAATGTGGTAGGGCCCAGGGGCAGCATCATGCATACATAATGAAGACACGGACACAGTTAGAGAGATAGTGGAACCGGGCACGTGCGCTTGGCCCTTTTTTATTACCAGGGTCACATGTCCAGTGACGTCTGTGCATGATGCGTGTGGGGTGAGTGTAAGCCAGACCCCAGGGAATGGTTTGTGCTGGCAACAATTACAACAGTAATTATCGGATCACACACAGAGATTCAATCATAAAGGGTCTATTACTTGTGCTGAACTAAGGTAGGCAAAAACAACAGTTGATCGACTAAATGCAGAACAATGTCATACATTCACCCCAGTACAGAGATCTGGGCCTAAGTCCATCGTTTCTTTGCTCACCATTCCATTCCAGTTTGAACTTAGCCCTATGCAAACCAGTCTTGACCCTGTGCCCCATGGGAACAGTCCAGCCCGAACTGCCAAGCCAGGTCCTCTCTGGACTGGAAACAAGCATCCTAGGACCGGTTTCAGGCTTTCAGCCCTCATCTGCCAGGATAGCTTGATTCCAGTGGCATGGAGAGCATGGGACTCACGTCTTAGCAAACCCGTCCCACTCGGGGTGACAAATGCAAAAACAACAGTTGACGGACAGACTACAGAACAATGTCATACATTCACCCCAGTACAGAGATCTGGGCTTAACATCATCGTTTTTTTGCACACCATACCATTCCAGTTTGAACCCAGCCATATGCAAATCAGTCTTGACCCTGTACCCCATGATAGCAGTCCAGCCCGAACTGCCAAGCCAGGACCTCCCTGGAATGGAAATAAGCATCCTAGGACCGGTTTGTATGTGGGAAGGGTATGCCCAGACGTGGGTCCCGTGCTTACTACACCACTGGAGACAAGCTATCCTGGCTATTGACGGCTGATAGCCAGAAACCGGTCCTAGGATGCCTGATTCCGGTCCAGGGAAGACATGGATTGGCAGTTTGGGCTGGACTGTTAGCATGAGGAACAGGGTTAAGACTGATTTGCATATGGCCATGTCTGAACTGGGGTGGCATGGTGAGTAAAATACCGATGGATTAAACCCAGATCTGTGACTGGGGGTAAATGTTTTGCCAATGTGCAACATTCCGCCCATCACCTTGTGTGTTTTGCACTAAGGTAGGGCACCAGATGTGAAATAATACACATAAGATTTTATCGTAAAGGGTCCATGACTTGTGGTGCACTGAGGTAGGGGCAGCAGATCTGAAATCATACACAAACGATTCTATCATAAATGGTCCATGATTTGTTGTGCACTGAGGTAGGGGCATCAGAAGCATTCAGCGTGTGCACAGCCAGCGATGATGCGTGGCCCGGGAGGGCCATACTGTTAGCAATATCTGTTGCCTACTGGACTGCGTCATCTGCTATCGCAACTCGATCTGAGTTGTGAGCCCTGCTGTCTGCAGTGTGGATCGAAGGCATTAGTCTGCACAGACATCGAGGAATGCTTTTTGTCACTTCCTCTTGACAATATCCGAGGACATAGAGTGCAATTCTCTCTGCAAGTAATAAATAAAGATTGAATTTAAATTGTGAGCTCTGCTGACCCCAGTGTAGGCGTATGGAACAAAAGATGAAATATGTATGGAGAACATTGTCAAAATATGTAGGTTTCAGGGACGTTAAAGTTAGTTGCCTACTGGACTCTGAAATTAATAAATCAATTTGGATTTGTGAGCCCTGCTGACAGCTGTGTAGGCCGGAGACAGCGGTCAGCAAAGGCACACAGCCACGTGGCGTTTGACTTGAGCTGCACAGATTGGGAGCATTTGGTCTTCTTAACCACTTATAGTCTCTTACACAATTTGCATCAGTACTAATCTTGTATTGTGAGCCCTGTTGACTGCAGTGTAGGATAGAGGCAGCGGTCAGGAAGGGCCCACAGCCAGGTGGCATTGACTTGGGCTGCACAGAGTTAGTGGCACCTGAAGCACTCAGCGTGTGGTCAGCCTGCGATGATGCTTGGTCTGGGCAGGCCGCACTGGGAGCAATGTATGTTGCCTACTGGACTTCATCATCTGCTATCGTGACTCGATCTGAATTGTGAGCCCTGCTGTCCGCAGTGTCGATCGAAGGCAGTAGTCAGCACAGACACTGAGGAATGCTTTTTGTCACTTCCTCTTGACAAAATCCGAGTACAGTTCACTCTGCAATTAATAAATCAAAACTGAATTTGAATTGTGAGCTCTGCTGTTCGCAGTGTAGACTGCCATTCAGTCTTCCTTTGGACTTGCAAGATGAATTTGGTCATTGTGCTAAAGCTATAACTGGTATAAAACCAGTTTTTTAAGCAAGGATACTAAAAGGATATGATGTAGGTTTTAGGGATGTTATAGCTAGTTGCCTACTGGACTCTGCAATTAATGAATCAAGACTCAATTTTAATTGTGAGCCCTGATGCATTCAGTGTAGGTCGGAGGCAGCGGTCAGCAAGGGCCCACAGCCACATGGCGTTGAGCTGAGCTGCACTGTTAGTGGCACCAGAAGCATTCAGCTTGTGCGCAGCCTGCAATGAAGCATGGCCCGGGCGGGCCGCACTAGTAGAAATGTCTTTTGTCTAATAAATTCTACCTTAATAAGGCTACGTGGCGATGAGTTGTGGTGCACTGAGTTAGTGGCACCTGAAGCACTTAGCGTGTGCGCAGCCTTCGATGATGCGTGGTCTGGGCGGGCTGCACTGGTAGCAATGTCTGTTGCCTACTGGACTGCGTCATCTGCAATAACGACTCGATCTGAATTGTGAGCCCTGCTGTCCGCAGTGTACATCGAAGGCAGTACTCTGTACAGACATAACTCTTCGGTGCTGTGCCGCTGGGTTCGCAGGGGGCCTGTGTCGAGGAGGCCGGTGGTCACAGCGGCAGTCTCATGGCAGGGTGAGGGCCGCCGCTCTGGCAGACGCGATGACCTTCCCAGAAGTGAACTAAACCCAGAGCCCCGGCCTATTTATTCACACTCCTACGCTGCAGTGGCGTACGTTGGACCAGCCCACTCTGCTTCCAATTCCGCTTACAGGGGGGAGGACACAGCTACATGACCGGGATCTTTCCCACTGCCTGAGGTAACATGGTTGCGTCCACTGTCCACATCACTACAAGCTCCAGCAGTATATGTACACATGAAGAGGTATGTGCTCTGCATATTGAGGTCTGTCCAGCACATCACTGCTACACTTGGCGTTGTGTGCATGGTTGCCACATCTCCCAACATTCAGCTATTGTGCGGCTGAGGGGCCATGCCATTTTGGGAAGGTCCACTGTCCTGTTCTGCTCTGCCTCGGTGGTAGTAGGGGGGGTGGTCCGGGGAGAGGTCCTGGAGGTGGTGGCGGTGGGTGTTGTGGGCTTCTTGGGTGTCGGAGCTGCATGATCAGTAGCTCTATGACATGTGTTGGTGTTCAGATATTGTTCTGGGCTGGGCTGCCTTTCATACCATAGGTAGTCGTTCTGCATTACACCAGTAAAAGGCAGATGTTAAATTCTTACTGCTGGTCATTGAAAATATTAGAAAGTGGTGTTCCCATGTTATTTTTGCACTGGAACGCCTACTCTGCATATCATCAGTGTTAGTTGTCGCTCTCATTTGTGGTGATGTTTTTTCGAAAGCTATCGCTAGAATACTGGCGATATCAGCAGTTTTCACCAGCTTGATAATGGGATGATCATTTAAAATTACTGAAAAAACCAAAGGTTACAAATGAGCATTCAAAAAACCTTTGAAATTCACCAAAGAAAACATAGGTTTCAGGGACTGTATAGTTAGAAATTAGCATTTAAAAAACATTAGAAATTCACTGAAAAAACCATAGGTTTCAGGTACGGTATAGTTTGAAATTAGCATTGAAAAGCCTTAGAAATTCACTGAAAAAACCAAAGGTTTAAGGGACGTTATATTTAGTTGGCCATTTCACTCGTACAAAATCAGAGAAATTCGCCCGTTATAGTTAGTAGAGCTAACTATAACTCGCGCCACCGCAACGCACTGCTGATTATGTCACATATTACATCATTCATGACATGGTCAGTAAATGGTGTAAATCCGTTCAGTAGTTGCTGAGAAAATAAAAATAAAAATATATCGATGTATAGAGGCAAGGTGGATCCGCGAACCAGGAAGTGTTGGAAGCCATCTTGTGCCTCGGTAGTACCGAGACACAAGAAAAGAGAAAAAATAAGGTGCAAAAGAAGAAAAAGGGGCAGGGTAGAAACACCCTGACCCCCTAGGCCTGCTCAGGGGGTCCTACAAGGATCACATATTTTTTGGGGAAAAATCGCGAGGTGAACGGAGGATCTGCGGATCCGGCCCCGAAAATAAAAAAAAGAAGCGCGGGCTTGTTGGCACCCAGGGACCCTCATGATTAAAGAGGAATTAATTCCCCAACTTAAAACACGCCACAGGGCAAGTTTGCACACATGTCACCTCAGGCCCTGCCCCCTTCCTTCACCACTGTGCAAACGCGCCCCGCGGTGCGTTTTAACAGTTAGTTTTATTCCCCTTACCCTATTATGTACTAAGGCCTTACAGAGGAGGTCATGCTAATCATAGGGGTACCCCAACGCATAGTGTTCTCTAGTGAATGTAGGTGTTTTCACTGTATTCTAAGGGTCTTTTAGCATAGCACTGGCTCTAGGGCTGGTAAGTCAGAGTCAGGTACCACCAGTACCCGTCTGAAAAAGTTGTGGGTACAGGATGATTTTGCAACAAGGCCTTTTTCTGCTCCTCTGTTGGTTCTTTCTGCACATGTCTTGCTTCTGCCTGCACTTTTCTTCGTCTTAGTGGACTTCTGTTGCTTCTCTCTGCATTTCTTTTTTTTCTTTCTGTGCATTTTTTCTTTTTTCTTCACATGTCCAACATGAAAAACCCATAGAATTCATGGGCATTATAGTTAGTTGAACATTTCGCTTCGTACAAAACCATAGAAATTCCCTGTTATAGTTAGTTCAGCTTACTATACCTCGCGAGCCCGCGATGCACTGCTGATGACGTCACATATTACATCACTCATGACATGGTCAGTGACATTACTCATGTACTGAAGTTACAAGGGCCTATTATCAAGCACATTATCACTGCTTTATCAGCAGTTTCCTCTCGATAAAAGCGGCGATAATGTATCGCCTTTTGTATGTAAAGCTTTCCTTTTTTTGGTGTAGCAGTTGTACTCTCTTCGCATGCTCAGCGTATTTTCGAAGTTTACGTTTTTTTCTTCAAGTTCAACAAGCAAACCTTTGTTTATATCAGTTAGTAAATCTGTCGCATTATTTTCCCGGTTTGTGTGATTCATCCTGTGCTGTACTTTTGTACAGTATTAATAGTCATATTTTTATATATTTATTTGAAAGGTAGTGCCGAGGCGCCTAACGTTGATTACGTACTCCGTCCACCACCATTTTAGTAGTTTCTCACCGTTGTATTTATTATATCAGTTAGTTAGAACTCAGTAGTTTTCAATCCTAGTCTTGAATACCTTACTATAGTATTCCAACATTATTTTTATTGTGGACCGTCATACCCCTTAAATATAAACGAAACTCAATTAACTTTTATTAAACAATAAATATAAACGAAACTCAATTATAACTATATTAGAACTGGCAAAATAAGTTAAACAATGTTATAAAGAAATTGTAAAATGGATTCCAAAAGGTGTCCGATTGGTAATCTGCAAAAGAAAAAAGAAAATTAGAGTTTAGAATTATGTAGATGTGAGTAAATGAACTGAAGCATTAGAAGTTGTGATAACTCTACAGTTTTACGTGTGCAGTGTGACTTGTATATTCCTGTTCTGTTATAGTGCCGCGTTCAAGTGGTGTCTACGGGAAGTGCCTATTGCGTTACTGACGCCTGTTATGGCGACTTATTTCTAATGCATTCCTATGAAGGATTTGTAGATCTAGGACTCTGTGCTTACCGTTGTATAAAGCTTGCGGCCAAACACTGCAGCCACTGGGATGGACAACTTCAGGTGGGCTGATCTTCTACACGTCCAAGTAGACAGCAGTGTCTAAGTTTAAAAGAGATAGAGAAATGATGCCACAGAGAGTGAGAGAGAGAGAAAACAACATTAAAACTGTGTCGCAGAGTCTGGAGTTGAGATTTTTTGTTGAAACAGACGTAGATTTACTAGCTCCTTGCATTACTTTACCCATGTTAAAAGTGACTCAAAAGTGGCGTAATAAGGTTGATGATCTGTTTGTCAGACTGTTGTTACCTATCTGTTGTCACTGCTCGGAGGTAATTATACATTTTACAGAGAAGCTGCTGTACACTACGCACTCTGGGCCATAATATCAAGCCTTGGCGACAAAAATTATTGCCACTTTATCAGCAAGAAAGTGTCGCTAAAGTGGCGATAATGGGTTTGATAATATGCTCTATGGAATTCCAATCGAAGCTAATGTCAGATGTCCTTCACATCTAACATGAGCTTCGATTGGAATTCCATAGAGCATACTGTCAAGCCTATTATGGCCACTTTAGCAGCAGTTTGCTGCCGATAAAGTGGCGATAA
The DNA here is from genome assembly GCF_964261635.1 of Lissotriton helveticus. Lineage (NCBI taxonomy): Eukaryota > Metazoa > Chordata > Amphibia > Caudata > Salamandridae > Lissotriton > Lissotriton helveticus. The sequence continues at coordinate 870,502,418 of NC_136061.1, read as the reverse complement.
TTTTGTCGCTCAGGGTTGATAATGTGGACCTCTCTCGTTTCACAAATAAAGCTAATACTACAGTTTTACGAGTGTACTATACCTGGTACATTTTACTTGTAGTGCTGCGTTCAAGTGGTTTCTATATGGAAGTGCCTACTGCGTTACTGACGCCCCTTATGCCAAAATATTTCTAATGGATTCCTATGAATGATTTGTAGATCTAGGCCTCTGTGCTTACCGTTGTGTAAACTTTGCGCCAAACAAATTAGGAAGTGGAGTTCACAACTTCAGGTGGGCTGATCTTCTAGACGTCCAAGTAGAGAGCAGTGTCTAGGTTTAAGAGAGATAGAGAAATGATGTCACAGGGAGTGAGAGAGAGACAAAACAACATTAAAACTGTGTCGCAGAGTCTGGAGTTGAGATTTTTTGTTGAACCAGACGTAGATTTACTAGCTCTTTGCATCACTTTACCCATGTTAAAAGTGAATCAAAAGTGGCGTAATAAGGTTGATGATCTGTTTGTCAGACTGTTGTAACCTATCTGTAATTATACATTTTACAGAGAAGCTGCTGTACACTACGCACTCTGGGCTATAATATCAAGCCTTTGGCGATAAAAGTTATTGCCACTTTATCGGCAGGAAAGTCTCGCTAAAGTGGCGATAATGGGTTTGATAATATGCTCTATGGAATTCCATAGAACGGTTGGTGAATGACTGCATGGGTATGTAGATGGCGGAATTACTGAATTGGTTGTTGGTAAGTGGTATTGGTATCTCCATTTATTTATTTTTTTACTTTCTATTGCTGAAGGTGTGTATCAAAGGTTATTTTACACCAAAAGGAGGTCTGCCATTGTTTCACAAGGATGATATCATCAGTGATTTCATCAGTGATGTCATTTGAGATGTCATCAGTGATGTCATGAGTGATGTCACTGACCATGTCATGAGTGATGTTATATGTGACGTCATCAGCAGTGCATTGCGGGCGCGCAAGTTTAGTTAGCTGAGCTAGCTATAACGGAGGAATTTCATAGTTTTTTTATGAGAGAAATGTTCAGCTAAGTTTAACGTGCGAAAACTAGGGGTTTTTGAATGAATTTGCATGTTCTTTTAAATGCTAATTCCTAACTATAACGTGTGTGAAACCTATGGTTTTTTGAATGAATTTGCATTAAATGCCAATTCCTAACTATAACGTGTGTGAAACCTATGGTTTTTCAATGAATATATATATGAAGTGTGGCTCACTGGTTAGAGGAGGCAGACCTGGAAGCAGAGGTCAGCCCGGGACCAGGGTTCAATTCCCGGCTCGGCGGGGACTTGAGTCCTAAAAATGTCCAAGGACTCGACAATTCTCGCTCCGGTGCCTACTCAATTCACGGGTTCACACTCTGCGACTGTGGGCCATAGCTTGCTTAATCTCCACAATGGCCCCTCGCGGCGGGATGCCTGGCTTTCACCTTGCGGATACCCTGCCTGGGTTATCTCACAGGGGAATACCAGGACGGGTTCCCTAAGCATGCGCTTAGAAACCGCTTGGTGATTTGCGCTATATAAATTCCTGTACATTTACATTTACATTTACATTTATACTTATACACATATATAAAATATTTTATTTTGTTGTGCCAACCATCAACAAAGCCAGCACAACCATCGCGCCCCACCTCTGAAAAACAATCAACATCTCCTTCGAGACAGCAACCTTCCCGGAAAGCTGGAAGCACGCCGAGATCAACGCCCTTCTGAAGAAGCCCAAGGCGGACCCCAAGGACCTCAAGAACCTGTGGCCGATCTCCCTGCTCCCGTTCCCGGCAAAAGTGACAAAGAAGATTGTCATCAAACAGCTAACCCGCTACCTCGAAGACAACAACATCCTGGACCCTTCCCAAACCGGTTTCCGCAGCAACCACAGCACCGAGACTGCCCTCCTTGCCGCCACCGACGACATCAGGATCCTGATGGACAAAGGAGAAACAGCCGCCCTCATCCTCCTGGACCTATCAGCAGCCTTCGACACTGTCTTCCCCAGCACCCTATCAGCCGCCTCCATGACGCCGGAATCCAAGAGAAGGCCCTGGCCTGGACCACATCCTTCCTCTCCGGCAGAACCCAGTGTGTCCGCCTCCCACCCTTCCGCTCAAAAACCACCAAGATCATCTGCGGCATCCCACAGGGATCCTCCCTCAGCTCGATGCTTTTCAACATCTACATTATTTACAACAAGGGGTGGTGATGGACAGAGTCTCTGAATTAAGCAGAGTACTCTCACCCAGTCAAGAGATCAGGGCTAGATCCAACACCGTTTTTTAGCTCATTGCACCATCCCAGTTTCAGAACCTGGCTGTATGCAAATTAGTCTGTCCCTGGCCCAGTGCATCATGGGAACAGGGCAGACCAGACTACAAAAGCCAATTCTTACACTGGGAAGGAAACAAGCTTCCGGGGACCGGTTTCTGCCATTTCAGGCGTCTTCGGCCCGGCTTGCTTGAATCCTGATGGTGCAATGAGCAAGGGACTCACATCTGAGTATACCCTTCCACGCTTAGGGTGGACAAAATTATTTACAACAAGGGGTGGTGATGGACAGAGTCTCTGAATTAAGCAGAGTACTCTCACCCAGTCAAGAGATCAGGGCTAGATCCAACACCGTTTTTTAGCTCATTGCACCATCCCAGTTTCAGAACCTGGCTGTATGCAAATTAGTCTGTCCCTGGCCCAGTGCATCATGGGAACAGGGCAGACCAGACTACAAAAGCCAATTCTTACACTGGGAAGGAAACAAGCTTCCGGGGACCGGTTTCTGCCATTTCAGGCGTCTTCGGCCCGGCTTGCTTGAATCCTGATGGTGCAATGAGCAAGGGACTCACATCTGAGTATACCCTTCCACGCTTAGGGTGGACAAAATTATTTACAACAAGGGGTGGTGATGGACAGAGTCTCTGAATTAAGCAGAGTACTCTCACCCAGTCAAGAGATCAGGGCTAGATCCAACACCGTTTTTTAGCTCATTGCACCATCCCAGTTTCAGAACCTGGCTGTATGCAAATTAGTCTGTCCCTGGCCCAGTGCATCATGGGAACAGGGCAGACCAGACTACAAAAGCCAATTCTTACACTGGGAAGGAAACAAGCTTCCGGGGACCGGTTTCTGCCATTTCAGGCGTCTTCGGCCCGGCTTGCTTGAATCCTGATGGTGCAATGAGCAAGGGACTCACATCTGAGTATACCCTTCCACGCTTAGGGTGGACAAAATTATTTACAACAAGGGGTGGTGATGGACAGAGTCTCTGAATTAAGCAGAGTACTCTCACCCAGTCAAGAGATCAGGGCTAGATCCAACACCGTTTTTTAGCTCATTGCACCATCCCAGTTTCAGAACCTGGCTGTATGCAAATTTGTCTGTCCCTGGCCCAGTGCATCATGGGAACAGGGCAGACCAGACTACAAAAGCCAATTCTTACACTGGGAAGGAAACAAGCTTCCGGGGACCGGTTTCTGCCATTTCAGGCGTCTTCGGCCCGGCTTGCTTGAATCCTGATGGTGCAATGAGCAAGGGACTCACATCTGAGTATACCCTTCCACGCTTAGGGTGGACAAAATTATTTACAACAAGGGGTGGTGATGGACAGAGTCTCTGAATTAAGCAGAGTACTCTCACCCAGTCAAGAGATCAGGGCTAGATCCAACACCGTTTTTTAGCTCATTGCACCATCCCAGTTTCAGAACCTGGCTGTATGCAAATTAGTCTGTCCCTGGCCCAGTGCATCATGGGAACAGGGCAGATCAGACTACAAAAGCCAATTCTTACACTGGGAAGGAAACAAGCTTCCGGGGACCGGTTTCTGCCATTTCAGGCGTCTTCGGCCCGGCTTGCTTGAATCCTGATGGTGCAATGAGCAAGGGACTCACATCTGAGTATACCCTTCCACGCTTAGGGTGGACAAAATTATTTACAACAAGGGGTGGTGATGGACAGAGTCTCTGAATTAAGCAGAGTACTCTCACCCAGTCAAGAGATCAGGGCTAGATCCAACACCGTTTTTTAGCTCATTGCACCATCCCAGTTTCAGAACCTGGCTGTATGCAAATTAGTCTGTCCCTGGCCCAGTGCATCATGGGAACAGGGCAGACCAGACTACAAAAGCCAATTCTTACACTGGGAAGGAAACAAGCTTCCGGGGACCGGTTTCTGCCATTTCAGGCGTCTTCGGCCCGGCTTGCTTGAATCCTGATGGTGCAATGAGCAAGGGACTCACATCTGAGTATACCCTTCCACGCTTAGGGTGGACAAAATTATTTACAACAAGGGGTGGTGATGGACAGAGTCTCTGAATTAAGCAGAGTACTCTCACTCAGTCAAGAGATCAGGGCTAGATCCAACACCGTTTTTTAGCTCATTGCACCATCCCAGTTTCAGAACCTGGCTGTATGCAAATTAGTCTGTCCCTGGCCCAGTGCATCATGGGAACAGGGCAGACCAGACTACAAAAGCCAATTCTTACACTGGGAAGGAAACAAGCTTCCGGGGACCGGTTTCTGCCATTTCAGGCGTCTTCGGCCCGGCTTGCTTGAATCCTGATGGTGCAATGAGCAAGGGACTCACATCTGAGTATACCCTTCCACGCTTAGGGTGGACAAAATTATTTACAACAAGGGGTGGTGATGGACAGAGTCTCTGAATTAAGCAGAGTACTCTCACCCAGTCAAGAGATCAGGGCTAGATCCAACACCGTTTTTTAGCTCATTGCACCATCCCAGTTTGAGAACCTGGCTGTATGCAAATTAGTCTGTCCCTGGCCCAGTGCATCATGGGAACAGGGCAGACCAGACTACAAAAGCCAATTCTTACACTGGGAAGGAAACAAGCTTCCGGGGACCGGTTTCTGCCATTTCAGGCGTCTTCGGCCCGGCTTGCTTGAATCCTGATGGTGCAATGAGCAAGGGACTCACATCTGAGTATACCCTTCCACGCTTAGGGTGGACAAAATTATTTACAACAAGGGGTGGTGATGGACAGAGTCTCTGAATTAAGCAGAGTACTCTCACTCAGTCAAGAGATCAGGGCTAGATCCAACACCGTTTTTTAGCTCATTGCACCATCCCAGTTTCAGAACCTGGCTGTATGCAAATTAGTCTGTCCCTGGCCCAGTGCATCATGGGAACAGGGCAGACCAGACTACAAAAGCCAATTCTTACACTGGGAAGGAAACAAGCTTCCGGGGACCGGTTTCTGCCATTTCAGGCGTCTTCGGCCCGGCTTGCTTGAATCCTGATGGTGCAATGAGCAAGGGACTCACATCTGAGTATACCCTTCCACGCTTAGGGTGGACAAAATTATTTACAACAAGGGGTGGTGATGGACAGAGTCTCTGAATTAAGCAGAGTACTCTCACCCAGTCAAGAGATCAGGGCTAGATCCAACACCGTTTTTTAGCTCATTGCACCATCCCAGTTTCAGAACCTGGCTGTATGCAAATTAGTCTGTCCCTGGCCCAGTGCATCATGGGAACAGGGCAGACCAAACTACAAAAGCCAATTCTTACACTGGGAAGGAAACAAGCTTCCGGGGACCGGTTTCTGCCATTTCAGGCGTCTTCGGCCCGGCTTGCTTGAATCCTGATGGTGCAATGAGCAAGGGACTCACATCTGAGTATACCCTTCCACGCTTAGGGTGGACAAAATTATTTACAACAAGGGGTGGTGATGGACAGAGTCTCTGAATTAAGCAGAGTACTCTCACCCAGTCAAGAGATCAGGGCTAGATCCAACACCGTTTTTTAGCTCATTGCACCATCCCAGTTTCAGAACCTGGCTGTATGCAAATTAGTCTGTCCCTGGCCCAGTGCATCATGGGAACAGGGCAGACCAGACTACAAAAGCCAATTCTTACACTGGGAAGGAAACAAGCTTCCGGGGACCGGTTTCTGCCATTTCAGGCGTCTTCGGCCCGGCTTGCTTGAATCCTGATGGTGCAATGAGCAAGGGACTCACATCTGAGTATACCCTTCCACGCTTAGGGTGGACAAAATTATTTACAACAAGGGGTGGGACAGGAACGGACTAATTTGCATACAGCCAGGTTCTGAAACTGGGATGGTGCAATGAGCTAAAAAACGGTGTTGGATCTAGCCCTGATCTTTTGACTGGGTGAGAGTATTCTGCTTAATTCAGAGACTCTGTCCCTCACCACCCCTTGTTGTAAATATTTTTTGTCCACCCTAAGCGTGGAAGGGTATACTCAGACATGAGTCCCTTGCTCATTGCACCATCAGGATTCAAGCAAGCCGGGCCGAAGACGGCTGTAATGCCAGAAACCGGTCCCCGGAAGCTTGTTTCCTTCCCAGTGTAAGAATTGGCTTTTGTAGTTTGGTTTGCCCTGTTCCCATCATGCACTGGGACAGGAACGGACTAATTTGCATACAGCCAGGTTCTGAAACTGGGATGGTGCAATGAGCTAAAAAACGGTGTTGGATCTAGCCCTGATCTTTTGACTGGGTGAGAGTATTCTGCTTAATTCAGAGACTCTGTCCCTCACCACCCCTTGTTGTAAATATTTTTTGTCCACCCTAAGCGTGGAAGGGTATACTCAGACATGAGTCCCTTGCTCATTGCACCATCAGGATTCAAGCAAGCCGGGCCGAAGACGGCTGTAATGCCAGAAACCGGTCCCCGGAAGCTTGTTTCCTTCCCAGTGTAAGAATTGGCTTTTGTAGTTTGGTTTGCCCTGTTCCCATCATGCACTGGGACAGGAACGGACTAATTTGCATACAGCCACGTTCTGAAACTGGGATGGTGCAATGAGCTAAAAAACGATGTTGGATCTAGCCCTGATCTTTTGACTGGGTGAGAGTATTCTGCTTAATTCAGAGACTCTGTCCCTCACCACCCCTTGTTGTAAATATTTTTTGTCCACCCTAAGCGTGGAAGGGTATACTCAGACATGAGTCCCTTGCTCATTGCACCATCAGGATTCAAGCAAGCCGGGCCGAAGACGGCTGTAATGCCAGAAACCGCTCCCCGGAAGCTTGTTTCCTTCCCAGTGTAAGAATTGGCTTTTGTAGTTTGGTTTGCCCTGTTCCCATCATGCACTGGGACAGGAACGGACTAATTTGCATACAGCCAGGTTCTGAAACTGGGATGGTGCAATGAGCTAAAAAACGGTGTTGGAACTAGCCCTGATCTTTTGACTGGGTGAGAGTATTCTGCTTAATTCAGAGACTCTGTCCCTCACCACCCCTTGTTGTAAATATTTTTTGTCCACCCTAAGCGTGGAAGGGTATACTCAGACATGAGTCCCTTGCTCATTGCACCATCAGGATTCAAGCAAGCCGGGCCGAAGACGGCTGTAATGCCAGAAACCGGTCCCCGGAAGCTTGTTTCCTTCCCACTGTAAGAATTGGCTTTTGTAGTTTGGTTTGCCCTGTTCCCATCATGCACTGGGACAGGAACAGACTAATTTGCATACAGCCAGGTTCTGAAACTGGGATGGTGCAATGAGCTAAAAAACGGTGTTGGATCTAGCCCTGATCTTTTGACTGGGTGAGAGTATTCTGCTTAATTCAGAGACTCTGTCCCTCACCACCCCTTGTTGTAAATATTTTTTGTCCACCCTAAGCGTGGAAGGGTATACTCAGACATGAGTCCCTTGCTCATTGCACCATCAGGATTCAAGCAAGCCGGGCCGAAGACGGCTGTACTGCCAGAAACCGGTCCCCGGAAGCTTGTTTCCTTCCCAGTGTAAGAATTGGCTTTTGTAGTTTGGTTTGCCCTGTTCCCATCATGCACTGGGACAGGAACGGACTAATTTGCATACAGCCAGGTTCTGAAACTGGGATGGTGCAATGAGCTAAAAAACGGTGTTGGATCTAGCCCTGATCTTTTGACTGGGTGAGAGTATTCTGCTTAATTCAGAGACTCTGTCCCTCACCACCCCTTGTTGTAAATATTTTTTGTCCACCTTAAGCGTGGAAGGGTATACTCAGACATGAGTCCCTTGCTCATTGCACCATCAGGATTCAAGCAAGCCGGGCCGAAGACGGCTGTAATGCCAGAAACCGCTCCCCGGAAGCTTGTTTCCTTCCCAGTGTAAGAATTGGCTTTTGTAGTTTGGTTTGCCCTGTTCCCATCATGCACTGGGACAGGAACGGACTAATTTGCATACAGCCAGGTTCTGAAACTGGGATGGTGCAATGAGCTAAAAAACGGTGTTGGATCTAGCCCTGATCTTTTGACTGGGTGAGAGTATTCTGCTTAATTCAGAGACTCTGTCCCTCACCACCCCTTGTTGTAAATATTTTTTGTCCACCCTAAGCGTGGAAGGGTATACTCAGACATGAGTCCCTTGCTCATTGCACCATCAGGATTCAAGCAAGCCGGGCCGAAGACGGCTGTAATGCCAGAAACCGGTCCCCGGAAGCTTGTTTCCTTCCCAGTGTAAGAATTGGCTTTTGTAGTTTGGTTTGCCCTGTTCCCATCATGCACTGGGACAGGAACGGACTAATTTGCATACAGCCAGGTTCTGAAACTGGGATGGTGCAATGAGCTAAAAAACGGTGTTGGATCTAGCCCTGATCTTTTGACTGGGTGAGAGTATTCTGCTTAATTCAGAGACTCTGTCCCTCACCACCCCTTGTTGTAAATATTTTTTGTCCACCCTAAGCGTGGAAGGGTATACTCAGACATGAGTCCCTTGCTCATTGCACCATCAGGATTCAAGCAAGCCGGGCCGAAGACGGCTGTAATGCCAGAAACCGTTCCCCGGAAGCTTGTTTCCTTCCCAGTGTAAGAATTGGCTTTTGTAGTTTGGTTTGCCCTGTTCCCATCATGCACTGGGACAGGAACGGACTAATTTGCATAAGCCAGGTTCTGAAACTGGGATGGTGCAATGAGCTAAAAAACGGTGTTGGATCTAGCCCTGATCTTTTGACTGGGTGAGAGTATTCTGCTTAATTCAGAGACTCTGTCCCTCACCACCCCTTGTTGTAAATATTTTTTGTCCACCCTAAGCGTGGAAGGGTATACTCAGACATGAGTCCCTTGCTCATGGCACCATCAGGATTCAAGCAAGCCGGGCCGAAGACGGCTGTACTGCCAGAAACCGGTCCCCGGAAGCTTGTTTCCTTCCCAGTGTAAGAATTGGCTTTTGTAGTTTGGTTTGCCCTGTTCCCATCATGCACTGGGACAAGAACGGACTAATTTGCATACAGCCAGGTTCTGAAACTGGGATGGTGCAATGAGCTAAAAAACGGTGTTGGATCTAGCCCTGATCTTTTGACTGGGTGAGAGTATTCTGCTTAATTCAGAGACTCTGTCCCTCACCACCCCTTGTTGTAAATATTTTTTGTCCACCTTAAGCGTGGAAGGGTATACTCAGACATGAGTCCCTTGCTCATTGCACCATCAGGATTCAAGCAAGCCGGGCCGAAGACGGCTGTAATGCCAGAAACCGCTCCCCGGAAGCTTGTTTCCTTCCCAGTGTAAGAATTGGCTTTTGTAGTTTGGTTTGCCCTGTTCCCATCATGCACTGGGACAGGAACGGACTAATTTGCATACAGCCAGGTTCTGAAACTGGGATGGTGCAATGAGCTAAAAAACGGTGTTGGATCTAGCCCTGATCTTTTGACTGGGTGAGAGTATTCTGCTTAATTCAGAGACTCTGTCCCTCACCACCCCTTGTTGTAAATATTTTTTGTCCACCCTAAGCGTGGAAGGGTATACTCAGACATGAGTCCCTTGCTCATTGCACCATCAGGATTCAAGCAAGCCGGGCCGAAGACGGCTGTAATGCCAGAAACCGGTCCCCGGAAGCTTGTTTCCTTCCCAGTGTAAGAATTGGCTTTTGTAGTTTGGTTTGCCCTGTTCCCATCATGCACTGGGACAGGAACGGACTAATTTGCATACAGCCAGGTTCTGAAACTGGGATGGTGCAATGAGCTAAAAAACGGTGTTGGATCTAGCCCTGATCTTTTGACTGGGTGAGAGTATTCTGCTTAATTCAGAGACTCTGTCCCTCACCACCCCTTGTTGTAAATATTTTTTGTCCACCCTAAGCGTGGAAGGGTATACTCAGACATGAGTCCCTTGCTCATTGCACCATCAGGATTCAAGCAAGCCGGGCCGAAGACGGCTGTAATGCCAGAAACCGTTCCCCGGAAGCTTGTTTCCTTCCCAGTGTAAGAATTGGCTTTTGTAGTTTGGTTTGCCCTGTTCCCATCATGCACTGGGACAGGAACGGACTAATTTGCATAAGCCAGGTTCTGAAACTGGGATGGTGCAATGAGCTAAAAAACGGTGTTGGATCTAGCCCTGATCTTTTGACTGGGTGAGAGTATTCTGCTTAATTCAGAGACTCTGTCCCTCACCACCCCTTGTTGTAAATATTTTTTGTCCACCCTAAGCGTGGAAGGGTATACTCAGACATGAGTCCCTTGCTCATGGCACCATCAGGATTCAAGCAAGCCGGGCCGAAGACGGCTGTACTGCCAGAAACCGGTCCCCGGAAGCTTGTTTCCTTCCCAGTGTAAGAATTGGCTTTTGTAGTTTGGTTTGCCCTGTTCCCATCATGCACTGGGACAAGAACGGACTAATTTGCATACAGCCAGGTTCTGAAACTGGGATGGTGCAATGAGCTAAAAAACGGTGTTGGATCTAGCCCTGATCTTTTGACTGGGTGAGAGTATTCTGCTTAATTCAGAGACTCTGTCCCTCACCACCCCTTGTTGTAAATATTTTTTGTCCACCCTAAGCGTGGAAGGGTATACTCAGACATGAGTCCCTTGCTCATTGCACCATCAGGATTCAAGCAAGCCGGGCCGAAGACGGCTGTAATGCCAGAAACCGCTCCCCGGAAGCTTGTTTCCTTCCCAGTGTAAGAATTGGCTTTTGTAGTTTGGTTTGCCCTGTTCCCATCATGCACTGGGACAGGAACGGACTAATTTGCATACAGCCAGGTTCTGAAACTGGGATGGTGCAATGAGCTAAAAAACGGTGTTGGATCTAGCCCTGATCTTTTGACTGGGTGAGAGTATTCTGCTTAATTCAGAGACTCTGTCCCTCACCACCCCTTGTTGTAAATATTTTTTGTCCACCCTAAGCGTGGAAGGGTATACTCAGACATGAGTCCCTTGCTCATTGCACCATCAGGATTCAAGCAAGCCGGGCCGAAGACGGCTGTAATGCCAGAAACCGGTCCCCGGAAGCTTGTTTCCTTCCCAGTGTAAGAATTGGCTTTTGTAGTTTGGTTTGCCCTGTTCCCATCATGCACTGGGACAGGAACGGACTAATTTGCATACAGCCAGGTTCTGAAACTGGGATGGTGCAATGAGCTAAAAAACGATGTTGGATCTAGCCCTGATCTTTTGACTGGGTGAGAGTATTCTGCTTAATTCAGAGACTCTGTCCCTCACCACCCCTTGTTGTAAATATTTTTTGTCCACCCTAAGCGTGGAAGGGTATACTCAGACATGAGTCCCTTACTCATTGCACCATCAGGATTCAAGCAAGCCGGGCCGAAGACGGCTGTAATGCCAGAAACCGGTCCCCGGAAGCTTGTTTCCTTCCCAGTGTAAGAATTGGCTTTTGTAGTTTGGTTTGCCCTGTTCCCATCATGCACTGGGACAGGAACGGACTAATTTGCATACAGCCAGGTTCTGAAACTGGGATGGTGCAATGAGCTAAAAAACGGTGTTGGAACTAGCCCTGATCTTTTGACTGGGTGAGAGTATTCTGCTTAATTCAGAGACTCTGTCCCTCACCACCCCTTGTTGTAAATATTTTTTGTCCACCCTAAGCGTGGAAGGGTATACTCAGACATGAGTCCCTTGCTCATTGCACCATCAGGATTCAAGCAAGCCGGGCCGAAGACGGCTGTAATGCCAGAAACCGGTCCCCGGAAGCTTGTTTCCTTCCCAGTGTAAGAATTGGCTTTTGTAGTTTGGTTTGCCCTGTTCCCATCATGCACTGGGACAGGAACGGACTAATTTGCATACAGCCAGGTTCTGAAACTGGGATGGTGCAATGAGCTAAAAAACGGTGTTGGATCTAGCCCTGATCTTTTGACTGGGTGAGAGTATTCTGCTTAATTCAGAGACTCTGTCCCTCACCACCCCTTGTTGTAAATATTTTTTGTCCACCCTAAGCGTGGAAGGGTATACTCAGACATGAGTCCCTTGCTCATTGCACCATCAGGATTCAAGCAAGCCGGGCCGAAGACGGCTGTAATGCCAGAAACCGGTCCCCGGAAGCTTGTTTCCTTCCCAGTGTAAGAATTGGCTTTTGTAGTTTGGTTTGCCCTGTTCCCATCATGCACTGGGACAGGAACGGACTAATTTGCATACAGCCAGGTTCTGAAACTGGGATGGTGCAATGAGCTAAAAAACGGTGTTGGATCTAGCCCTGATCTTTTGACTGGGTGAGAGTATTCTGCTTAATTCAGAGACTCTGTCCCTCACCACCCCTTGTTGTAAATATTTTTTGTCCACCCTAAGCGTGGAAGGGTATACTCAGACATGAGTCCCTTGCTCATTGCACCATCAGGATTCAAGCAAGCCGGGCCGAAGACGGCTGTAATGCCAGAAACCGGTCCCCGGAAGCTTGTTTCCTTCCCAGTGTAAGAATTGGCTTTTGTAGTTTGGTTTGCCCTGTTCCCATCATGCACTGGGACAGGAACGGACTAATTTGCATACAGCCAGGTTCTGAAACTGGGATGGTGCAATGAGCTAAAAAACGGTGTTGGATCTAGCCCTGATCTTTTGACTGGGTGAGAGTATTCTGCTTAATTCAGAGACTCTGTCCCTCACCACCCCTTGTTGTAAATATTTTTTGTCCACCCTAAGCGTGGAAGGGTATACTCAGACATGAGTCCCTTGCTCATTGCACCATCAGGATTCAAGCAAGCCGGGCCGAAGACGGCTGTAATGCCAGAAACCGGTCCCCGGAAGCTTGTTTCCTTCCCAGTGTAAGAATTGGCTTTTGTAGTTTGGTTTGCCCTGTTCCCATCATGCACTGGGACAGGAACGGACTAATTTGCATACAGCCAGGTTCTGAAACTGGGATGGTGCAATGAGCTAAAAAACGATGTTGGATCTAGCCCTGATCTTTTGACTGGGTGAGAGTATTCTGCTTAATTCAGAGACTCTGTCCCTCACCACCCCTTGTTGTAAATATTTTTTGTCCACCCTAAGCGTGGAAGGGTATACTCAGACATGAGTCCCTTGCTCATTGCACCATCAGGATTCAAGCAAGCCGGGCCGAAGACGGCTGTAATGCCAGAAACCGGTCCCCGGAAGCTTGTTTCCTTCCCAGTGTAAGAATTGACTTTTGTAGTTTGGTTTGCCCTGTTCCCATCATGCACTGGGACAGGAACGGACTAATTTGCATACAGCCAGGTTCTGAAACTGGGATGGTGCAATGAGCTAAAAAACGGTGTTGGAACTAGCCCTGATCTTTTGACTGGGTGAGAGTATTCTGCTTAATTCAGAGACTCTGTCCCTCACCACCCCTTGTTGTAAATATTTTTTGTCCACCCTAAGCATGGAAGGGTATACTCAGACATGAGTCCCTTGCTCATTGCACCATCAGGATTCAAGCAAGCCGGGCCGAAGACGGCTGTAATGCCAGAAACCGGTCCCCGGAAGCTTGTTTCCTTCCCAGTGTAAGAATTGGCTTTTGTAGTTTGGTTTGCCCTGTTCCCATCATGCACTGGGACAGGAACGGACTAATTTGCATACAGCCAGGTTCTGAAACTGGGATGGTGCAATGAGCTAAAAAACGGTGTTGGATCTAGCCCTGATCTTTTGACTGGGTGAGAGTATTCTGCTTAATTCAGAGACTCTGTCCCTCACCACCCCTTGTTGTAAATATTTTTTGTCCACCCTAAGCGTGGAAGGGTATACTCAGACATGAGTCCCTTGCTCATTGCACCATCAGGATTCAAGCAAGCCGGGCCGAAGACGGCTGTACTGCCAGAAACCGGTCCCCGGAAGCTTGTTTCCTTCCCAGTGTAAGAATTGGCTTTTGTAGTTTGGTTTGCCCTGTTCCCATCATGCACTGGGACAAGAACGGACTAATTTGCATACAGCCAGGTTCTGAAACTGGGATGGTGCAATGAGCTAAAAAACGGTGTTGGATCTAGCCCTGATCTTTTGACTGGGTGAGAGTATTCTGCTTAATTCAGAGACTCTGTCCCTCACCACCCCTTGTTGTAAATATTTTTTGTCCACCCTAAGCGTGGAAGGGTATACTCAGACATGAGTCCCTTGCTCATTGCACCATCAGGATTCAAGCAAGCCGGGCCGAAGACGGCTGTAATGCCAGAAACCGCTCCCCGGAAGCTTGTTTCCTTCCCAGTGTAAGAATTGGCTTTTGTAGTTTGGTTTGCCCTGTTCCCATCATGCACTGGGACAGGAACGGACTAATTTGCATACAGCCAGGTTCTGAAACTGGGATGGTGCAATGAGCTAAAAAACGGTGTTGGATCTAGCCCTGATCTTTTGACTGGGTGAGAGTATTCTGCTTAATTCAGAGACTCTGTCCCTCACCACCCCTTGTAAATATTTTTTGTCCACCCTAAGCGTGGAAGGGTATACTCAGACATGAGTCCCTTGCTCATTGCACCATCAGGATTCAAGCAAGCCGGGCCGAAGACGGCTGTAATGCCAGAAACCGGTCCCCGGAAGCTTGTTTCCTTCCCAGTGTAAGAATTGGCTTTTGTAGTTTGGTTTGCCCTGTTCCCATCATGCACTGGGACAGGAACGGACTAATTTGCATACAGCCAGGTTCTGAAACTGGGATGGTGCAATGAGCTAAAAAACGGTGTTGGATCTAGCCCTGATCTTTTGACTGGGTGAGAGTATTCTGCTTAATTCAGAGACTCTGTCCCTCACCACCCCTTGTTGTAAATATTTTTTGTCCACCCTAAGCGTGGAAGGGTATACTCAGACATGAGACCCTTGCTCATTGCACCATCAGGATTCAAGCAAGCCGTGCCAAAGACGGCTGTAATGCCAGAAACCGGTCCCCGGAAGCTTGTTTCCTTCCCAGTGTAAGAATTGGCTTTTGTAGTTTGGTTTGCCCTGTTCCCATCATGCACTGGGACAGGAACGGACTAATTTGCATACAGCCAGGTTCTGAAACTGGGATGGTGCAATGAGCTAAAAAACGGTGTTGGATCTAGCCCTGATCTTTTGACTGGGTGAGAGTATTCTGCTTAATTCAGAGACTCTGTCCCTCACCACCCCTTGTTGTAAATATTTTTTGTCCACCCTAAGCGTGGAAGGGTATACTCAGACATGAGTCCCTTGCTCATTGCACCATCAGGATTCAAGCAAGCCGGGCCGAAGACGGCTGTAATGCCAGAAACCGGTCCCCGGAAGCTTGTTTCCTTCCCAGTGTAAGAATTGGCTTTTGTAGTTTGGTTTGCCCTGTTCCCATCATGCACTGGGACAGGAACGGACTAATTTGCATACAGCCAGGTTCTGAAACTGGGATGGTGCAATGAGCTAAAAAACGGTGTTGGATCTAGCCCTGATCTTTTGACTGGGTGAGAGTATTCTGCTTAATTCAGAGACTCTGTCCCTCACCACCCCTTGTTGTAAATATTTCAACATCTACATGGCACCTCTCGCCCACGTCGCACGTGAACATAACCTCAACATTATCTCCTATGCCGACGACACCCAGCTGATCATATCCCTCACTGAAGACCCCCACCCCGCTAAAGCCAACCTCCACAGGGGAATGAAGGCCGTTTGCCGACTGGATGAACGACAGCAGATTGAAGCTAAATTCAGACAAGATGGAGGTCGTCATCCTCGGACCCACCCCATCAGCCTGGGACGACTCCTGGTGGCCCACATCGCTAGGCACAGCCCCGGAACCCACTGACCACGCACGCAACCTGGGGCTCATCCTCGACTGCGCCCTCTCCATGACCAAGCAAGTCAATGCCATCTCCGCGTCCTGCTTCAACACCCTCCGAATGCTCCGCAGGATCTTCAAATGGATCCCTCCCGCACACAAGAAAAACTGTCACCCAGGCCCTCATCACCAGCAGACTCGACTACGGGAAGACCCTCTACTCAGGAACAACAACCAAGCTCCTGAGATGACTACAACGAATCCGGAACATCTTGGCACGACTGATCCTCGATGACCCCCGACGCAGCCACATCACACCCCACCTCAGAGGCCTACACTGGCTCCCCGTCAACAAAGGGATCACCTCCAAACTCCTCATCCACGCACACAAAGCACACAAAGCATTACACAACACTGGACCAACATACCTCAACGACCGACTCAGCTTCCACACCCCCACCCGGAGCCTCTGTTCTGCCAACCTCGCCCTCGCCACAGTTCCTTGTATCCGAAAAACCACCGCCGCCGGCAGATCCTTCTCCTACCTCGCCGCCAAGACCTGGAACGCTCTCCCTACCAAACTATGACAGACCCAGGACCTGCTGGCCTTCAGAAGACTTCTCAAGACCTGGCTCTTCGATCGAAAATGGCCCGCTCCGCTCCGCTCCGCTCCGCTCCGCTCCTTCCCTGAAAGTTTGGGGGGGATTCGTTAAGCGGGGGCCGAGATATTCGGGGGCTCCCAAAACGTGTTTTCCCCATGTTAATTTCCATAGGGCGGTTGGACTCACTTTTAGCCCGAACGGCTGAATGGATTCCTACGAAACTTGGCAAAATTGTAGGGACTGGTCGCCCAATGTGCCTTTGCTATGTCTCAAGATATGTGCTCCAGAGGATTTTGAGTAATTTAGGTTAAAAAAAATATATATATCTATAAGCGCGCCCCGGTATGCGGACCGGGAAGCGCACCCGGCACGTAACGCGAGTTCGCGCGCGGAAAGCTGATTGGCTCTTGGGTGTATGTCAACATTCCAAACAGTCCGGAGCGGCCGCCATCTTGTGTCTCGGTAGGATCGAGACACAAGAGGTGGCAAAAACAAAGGGGGAAATGACCATAAGGGGGCAGGGTAGATCCCCCTGACCCTCTAGGTTTGATGTGAGGGCCATAAAAGGGCCACGCGGGGCAAAAAAAATAAATTTCGATTTTCGCGGGGGAAGCGCCCAGTACGCGCAAAGGGGAGCGTACCAGGGAGTGTACCAATGGGAAAACCCAGTGAAACAGTAAAATAATAATTTAAAGTGCTTAGAGGTAGGGTAGCTTCGCATAGAGTTGTTGTGTTGTGTGGGTGATTTAAGTACCAGCATGTAGGTACCAATACAGAGTCTTAAATTCAATGTACACTGTCTCCTCGGTAGATATCTTGCATGTTGTTACAGAAGTTATTGTGGTATATGGAATCCATATCATAGTGTGTCAGGAGAGCAGAAGCAGATCCTTTAAGCACTCCTTGAGAAAGCCTATGGGATCATGGGTAGTCTACCCTGCTCCCTTATGATATTTTTAAGTATTACATTTTACTCTCTTCTGAATCTTGCCTTTTGACTTAAAAAATTCATAGCTAGTGTTTTTACAACCAAAATTTAAGTAAAGGTAATTGGCTTATGAAGACGGGAGCAGTTAATAAAAGTTAGTCTGCTGTTTAAAATTATATTGTGAGTAAAAGTGATGAAGATAATATAAAAACTATAGTTCTCATATAGGTATGGTAAGTGTATCGCATACTAAGTGATATCAGTATTATAGGAAATGTTCAACATGAGAGAGCCAGATATGGAATTATGAATATTTAAATATTGTGAAAATGTTGTTTGAGCCTTTCTTTCAGAACGTCGGGAAAACAGTAATTTTAGAGTTTGTTTTAAGTAATTTGAAATATACTGCTACATCTGACACTATTTGGCCGTAAGGAAAGGTGAAGGAATGAGCAAAGAGTCATGACTGAACACAAGGAGTATATGAAAACATTGAAACATATTTCAGATATTCTTGGAGCTTTTCTTCTAGAGAGTCGATGAAATGGAATTTTTAGAGAACAGCAGAGTACCTTACAACGAAAAGGACCTTCATGATGTACTATTTGACCTAAAGGAAAAGTAAGTGAATCAAAGATTAGAGTACATATGTGATTTGTAAGTTTATGTTTTTTTTAAACACAATCTTTTTGATTGTGTTTTTTTTTCCCGCTGTTATATGATGAATAGTTTGAACTCACTGTTTTTAGTGAAATTCAATATGTTCTACGAACAGCAAAAATAAACTATCTAACATGTTGTACAAATTATTCTATGTTTTGTATTGTGTAATTTTTATTGTATTCCCATTGTCTCACACTCATTTTCCTTATTTCTCTCTCTTTCAGCTCTCTTTACTCACTCACACTGCCTTTCTCTCATTCTGTTTCACACCCATTTGTTTACTCAACTTCTTTCACAACCCCTCATTTCCATTTCAACTGTCTGAATACCCTCTCTCCCTTGCACCACTTTTCAGCTTTCAGTCTCTCTGTTTTACTGCCCTTTTCCGTCTTTTCCTCTTTTGCTCTTTTAGTAATTCCTCTTTACTCACTCTTTACTCACTCAACAGTATTGTCACACTCTGTCACTATAACTCACTCACTCTCCCTTGCTTATCTTTCTTTGCTCCTTTTTTTGACCTCTTCTCTCTATTTTCCGTTCACTACCTCTATGTCCTCAGTCCCTCACTCTCCTTGTGTTATGTTCACTTGTGTTTATCTACCTTCTATCGTTTCTCTCAGAACAACTTCACTGCTCCTCTCTCATCGTTCTTCACCCCATTTCTTTTAGTCCGGTTCCATTACTACCCCTCATTTCCTATCTTTCAATGTTCTTCTCTTTACTTTCATCATCGAATCACTTTCTCTCAGTACCACACCTTTAGTCCTCTTCTCCTCTCTTTCTTTCTTTTGCTCCCTTACTCATTTTTCTTTCTTCACTCATTATACTCCACTTCACTCAGTCCTTCCCTTAGTCTCTCTGTGTACTAAATTCCTCACTCCTTTTCTCTCAATCCTTCTATATTATCCTCTCTCCCTTCATCCCTTCCATCTATGACTCTGCTTCACTTACTCTCAGTTATCTTCCATTCCTCATTCTTCTAAATGCATCCTTAATTAGACTTTTTTCTCTTTTAGTTATTGTCTTTTTATTTACTCCTGTTTCCTGATTTAGTTTTGCTAACTCACATTCTTTTAGTATATTTCTTACCTTCAGTTCATTTCTCTCTTCTTATCTTCCTCTCTGTTAGTGAATCTATATGCCTTACTCTTAGTAATTTGCTCTCCTTCTATTTCTTTTACCCTCTTTTTGTCCTTTTACATCACTTTATTTCCCTTTCTGTGTCTTTCACTCGTACTTTATTTCTTAATACACTGTTATGATTTTTAACCTCTTCATTTGTATCTTTTATTTTAAAATATATATTTTACTAATTATAACTTATTTTTTCTTCTCTCTTTCACAGATACAAAGTGTAGTAAAAAAATGTAATTAAAGTTACATTAATTATATGGTAAGTGTGACTTAAAAAATGTAGTTGTCATCACCCTTTCCTTTAACCTCACTATTATTCTCTCACCTTACCTCACTCCTGTTTCCTTACTCTGCTTCCCTCACTTATTCTTATCCTCCATGTTTACTCCACTTTCCCTAACTCCCCTCCCACATTCAACGTCTTTCAGTCCCCCTGCTTTACTGCCCTTACCCTCTGTTCCCTTCCTTTGCTCCCTCACTCATTCCCTTTCCCTTAATTATTTACTTCACTCCTGTCACTCCTTCTCTCAGTCCGTCTGTTCTCACAGTTCCTCACTTCCGTTCCCTCACTCTGTCTCTCTTATCGTCGCTGTCTCTCTCCTCTCATTCTGTCAATACTCTTTCGTCATGCTCACTCCCTACAACTCACCCACACTCCCTCACTTACCTTTGTTTGCTGCTTCACTCACTCACTTTAAGTCACTCCTTCCTTTACTCTCTCTCTCCTTTCTCTCTGTCACTCCCCATGTCTTACACTTATTCACTTTTATCCACCCTCTTTCACCCCTCTATACTTAGAGTCACTGCTCTTTTCTAATCCTCCCTCACTGTTTTACTATCTAATACACAGTCCCTTTGTGTTGCTCCCTCTAGCTCTCTTTCTCTTAACATCACTCTCTCTGTCCCTTTCCCTCATGCTCACTCTTTCATTCTTTTTTTTTTCTTTTTTTTTGGTGCGCACCCCGGTACGCATACCGGGGAGCGTACCGTTACGCGTACCCTGGAGAAAAAAGAATGACAGAGTTTTTTAAAAATGTTTTTTTTTTATAAATTAGAGGTAGTTCTAAAAAGAACTGTTTTTTTAATTCTTTTTGTTGTTTTATATTTGTTTTATTGTTTTTTTAACATTTTTTGGCTTTTCTGAACAGTTTTATATTTTGTTTGTATTTTTTAAGGGGAGAAACAAAAAACAGGGAATTGAAAACGGCTCAACTGGAGCACAAAAGAAATTTGTGGTTATCCATTGCAACATTGATTAGTGTAATGCTTTGCTCACCATAACTAATTGTTTTGTTACAATATATACAAACAAGTTTGTATCCCCCAAACTTTGTTTGTATATTTGGGACCGTCTCCCTTGCCTCTGGACCCGATGGAGTGGGTTCTTTGGATGTTGAGGGTCTGGATGATGATTGGGGTAGGTTTCTGCAGAGGTCCCTTACCTCTGCTGCAGAATAGTTGTTAGGGTACAAACGCATCATGTGCCGAATCATAGTATGATTCCCAAAGGAATATTTTTTTTTAGGGTTCCCCCTGGATAGCACAGCACCACAGATGAGACAAGTCACCTTCGCAGCGTTGACTTTTTTGAAACCCCTTGGGATTTTGTAAAACTCCCATACGAAGTGCTCTTTTGGTTTGTATGGGGGATTATCTTCAGGCAGGAACTGCCTTCTCTCTCCCTCCTCTTCATCCTCCTCCTCCTCTTCTTCTTGACCACCAATGTAATCTTCTGGTGGTCCTTTTGATGGTGGTGGTGGTGGTGGTGGGGCAGATGCTCCAGCTGCTGATATGACTTTAGCCATCTCTGTAAGGAAAAACCAGGTCTGCCTCACTCAAATAATAAAGTGAGAATGAGGAAAAAAGGTGGGGGCTTTCATCATTTGGAAAACAAAACTGTTCTGAACCAATGAAAAGTGTTATTTTCAAGTCACATGATCCAGGCTTTCATCATTTGGAAACCAAAACTGATCTGAACCAATGAAAAGTGTTATTTTTATTTTCAGATCACATGACCCGACGCGCTTACGCTACGCGCCCCGGTGCACTTACGTTGCGCGATCGAATGCGCTATGGCGCCTCCGGGTGCGCTTACGCCGTGCGTCATAAGACGCATCACGCAGCTACGTGAAACGTCACGATGTTGTTTTCGTTCGTGGCAATAGTGCTAACGGGACGCTCACCGGTACGCGCCCCGGGGCGCGCCGTAACAAAAAATTAAAAATAAAAATAAACATAAAAAAAATAGTATTACATAATTATACAATATAAAATTCATTATAAAAAATATTACATTTCATACCTATAGAGATTTGCTATTAAAAAACCTATGAAATTCACTGAAAAAACCATAGGTTTCACAACAGTTATAGTTAGGAATTAGCATTTAAAAAACCTATTAAATTCACTGAAAAAACCATAGGTTTCACACCAGTTATAGTTAGCTGGAAATTGTACTCGCATAAAACCAATGAAATTTCCACGTTATAGTTAGTTGGACTCACTATAACTTGCGTTGCGCGTGCAATACACTGCTGATGACGTCACATATTACATCACTCATGACATGGTCAGTGACATCACTCATGACATCACTGATGACACCATCCTTGTGACAGAGTGACAGACCTCCTTTCACTGTAATGTAACCCTGGAAACACATATTCAAAAATAGAAACTAAAATTTTCAAAAAAATGCAGGTACCCATACCAGTTACAACAACTAATTCAATAATTCCACCATCTATATACACATCCACTCATTGACCAACAGTTCTATATAGTCACTCATACATAT
This sequence comes from Lissotriton helveticus, assembly GCF_964261635.1. Taxonomy (NCBI): domain Eukaryota; kingdom Metazoa; phylum Chordata; class Amphibia; order Caudata; family Salamandridae; genus Lissotriton; species Lissotriton helveticus. The sequence goes on along the minus strand of NC_136061.1, from coordinate 870,480,450 downwards.
ACTCACTCATCATATGTAGTGATACACCTATACATCCTGTTACACACCGACAGTCATCCAAAAGATATTCTCACACATACTCGCACATGCAAATAAAATATTGAACATCCATTTATTTGCATATACAGGTATCCACACACTACCACCTTACTTCTAAGGAAACTTACACATACTTACTCTCTTAAACAATCACTTATAGAAACACATACTTATTTAAACAGGAACTCTTACAATCCCTCACTCTCACATATACTCACTGATATACATCAATATTCACATATATTAGATTAAATCATATGTAGTTACTGATAAAGACACTAGTGAGACAGTCATTCATTCACTAACACACACATATACACACTCATGCACCCATACAGTCCTGCACATATGCTGTCTTCAAAACACATACAAAGAGAGAGTCAGTCATTCATGCATCTATGTGCTAAGTAATACCCCCACCAAACCATACAAACACTTATACTGATACTAAGAAAAACATCTAATAATCCATATAACTACACATGTAGCTACTCTCCAACACATGCAGCCACTTATAAACAAAGTGAAACACTAATACATATATTTAAATATTTAAACATTGCTCACTAATATATGTATTTACTAAGATACACTTAATAAGCGAGTTAACCAATCAATTTTCGTTTTAAAAAACATCCATGTAAACACTTATTTAAACATTTATTCTTCCATCAACTTTTAAATATACATATATAACACATAATTATTTTTTAAAAATACACACATTCACTGGATGGTGTCATCAGTGATGTCATGAGTGATGTCACTGACCATGTCATGAGTGATGTTATATGTGACGTCATCAGCAGTGCATTGCACGCGCAAGTTATAGTGAGTCCAACTAACTATAACGTGGGAATATGTATATATTACCTACTGGCGGTCGCCAGTAGGTAGTTATAGTTAGGATTGACTACCATAGGAAATCCGCAACATTCTATTGGGAATAACTCTGGCGCCGGTTGAGGAATTTGTGTGTAATTTTCCAAAGTTTTGGCCAGCTCCGCTCCACTCCTTGCCTGGAAGTTTCGGGGGGATTCGTGAAGTGGGGCTCAGAAAAAAGGGGGGTTCCAAAATGTGTTTTCCCCATGTTAATTTCCATAGGACAGTCTGACAAGTTTACAGCCCGAACCGGTGAACGGAATTACGCCAAACTTGGCAAAATTGTAGGGACTGGTACGCAGATGTGCCTTTGCTATATTTGGTGAAAATTGCTCCAGTGGTTTTTTTTAAAATTAACTTCAAAAACACATATATATCTATAGGCGCGCTCCGAGCGCTCACAGGTGCGCGTACCGGGGAGCGCACCCTGCGTGCTACGGGAGTGCGCGAGCGTAAAGCTGATTGGCTGTCGGGTGTCTGTCAACATTCTAAACAGTCCGGAGAGTCCGCCATCTTGTGTCTCGGTAGAATCGAGACACAAGGGGTGAAAAATAAAGGGGGAAATAATTAAAAGGGGGCAGAGTAGACACCCCCTGACCCCCTAGGTTTTCTGAGGGGGTCTAGAAGGAGCCTGAAGGGGAAAAAAACTTTTTTTTTTTTTTATTTTCGTGGGGTGAGCGCTGGGTGTGCTCCCAGGTGCGCTCTCCGGTACGCGCACCCTGAGCGCACCACGGGGAAAAACAGTGTAAAAAATTATAGTAAAAAAATAATTTAGAGTGCTTAGAGGTAGGGTAGCTCTGAAAAGAGCTGTTGTGTGATGTGGGTGTTTTTGTACCTACAAGTAGGTACCAATGCAGAGTCTTATATGCAAGAGGAAAACTCTATTCCCTCATCTGTAAAATGCACACCATCTCTCCTAGGGATGTCTTGCATGTTGTAACGCAAGTTGTTGTGGTAAATGGAACCCATACCATAGTCTCTGAGGTAAGCAGAAACAGATTTATTCACATGTTTCCTTGCTTTCTCAATCTGTGGACAAAATTGGTTGGACCAGTTCCATTTTTGCCTTTGGCATATATTAGAAAATACCAAGGCAGTTTTTGGAAAAAGTGACATCAATTGCCCAAAGATGTCCTTTACAAGCATTTCCAGACCTACCCCAGTCAAAGTGCCCAAGTCATTGCCACCACAGTGCACAATTATAAGGTCAGGGTGTGGTAAATGCATAAAGGATTTTACCAATGATATCAATTGGTGACTCCTCAATCCTCTCTGTCCAATCCATACAATGTCCACATTTGGTAAATCAAGATTGTAAATACCTCTGTTAGCTGCGTATTTTTGACTCCAGTAGACAAAGCTATGACCCACAAACCAGACGTTTGTCATCTTGAAGGTAGATGTGCTTGTATTCAGATGAGTTGTGGAAATGAAATGGCAGTTTAGAAGCAGGAGTTATGTAAAAAAGTGGTTGAAATTCAGTGCACTTGAAAAACAAAAAATGATTGGTGCTTTCTTAACATTCTCCACTGAAAACTAGGGTGCATGCTTTTGTTTTTTGAAAGAAGTCATTTTAATGGTTGAGCAAAAGTCATTTCAAGAAACATTGCACATGATTAGGTGGTACATTGAGTGGTCAAACACCCTTGCTGCTTTTTTTTTGCAACATAGTATGATGAACTTCTGAACTGTGTGCTGGGTGAGGAGGGAGTTACCATGGTAACAGGGGAATGAGCACTGGGGGGATGGGTGAATGTTATGTGACTTTTAATGTGTTCAAAAGTACAACCAATTAAAATGTGCAGTTTGTTACTCCACTTCATTAACTCCTTCTCTTACTCCTTCTGTCCTGTTACTTCTACACTCCCCTAACCTCATTCTCTCTCTGTTAGCCTCATTCTCTCCGTCCCTTTAGTCTCCCACTCCTCTTCTGTCACGCTCAATCCCTATAACTGAGCCATACTCCCACACTCACCTTCTTTCAGAGCTTCTCCTTTACTTTCCTTCCTCTCACTTCCCTTTCTTTACTCCTTCACTGTTTTTCCTTCCCTTACTCTCTTTACTCCACTTCACTAATTCCTTCTCTTACTCCCTCTGTTGTCTTACTTCTACACTCCCCTTCCCTCACTCTCTCTCTGTTACCCACATTCTCTTCGTCCTCTTAGACTCTCTCTCCTCTTCTGTCACGCTCACTCCCTATAACTCAGCCATACTCCCACACTCACCTTCTTTCAGACCTTCTCCTTCACTTTCCTTCCTCTCACTTCTCTTTCTTTACACCTTCACTGTTTTCCCTTCCCTTACTCTCCTTACTCCACTTCACTATTTCCTTCTCTTACTCCCTCTGTTCTCTTACTTCTACAGTCCTGTTACCTCATTCTCTCTCTGTTAGCCTCATTCTCTCTCACCCCTTAGTCTGTCACTCCTCTTCTATCACACTCACTCCCTATAACACAGCCACACTCCCTCACTTATGTTTCTTTCCTCTCTCAGTCAGGGCCTCATTTATGAGAAATGACACATCACTGCGTCACTTCTACGACCCTTCCTTGCGTCAATACGCCCCCTTTGCATACATTACACCTGGCGCAGGTATAATGTGGTGCAGGGGTTTAGAAAGTGACGCATCTACCTAGAGGCGTCACTTTGTAAATATGACTCAACAAGGTGCATTTTTTACAGCACCAGCGGCGTAAAAGTGACGCATGGCCTCATAAATGAGGCCCTCAGTCTTCTAGTCTCACTTTTTCTTTCACTTTCTCTGTCTCTTCACTCCCTTACTCACCTTGTCTCACACTCACTTGTCTTTATCCAGTCTGCATCTCCACTCTTTCCTAAACATCACTGCTCTTTTCTTACCCTTCCACACCTCCGTTCCTTTACTACATTTTCTTCACTTATCCTCATTCCCCATGTTGACTCTCCTTCTACTCACTCACCTTCCCCACACTCACCTTCTTTAAGTCCCCCTACTTCACTTCCCTTCCCCTCTTTCCCTTTCTTTGCTTTGTCACTCATTTTCCTCTCCTCTCTCACTGCACTCCACTTCAGTTACTCTTTTTCATTTTTTTAAGAATACAGCTCTCTTTTGAGAATTGGAGGTAGTTCTGAAAAGAACTTTTTTTTTCTTCTTTTTTCCTTTTTTTTAACAAAAACAAAAACAGGGAATGGCAAACTGCTCAACAGGAGCAAAAAAAAATCAAAATTAGGGCTGAGGGCGGCAGCGGTGGTTCTCTATATCTCGAACCATGTTCATAACACTTTGTTCCCCATAACAAAGGAGTTGATCACAATATCTGCATTTTGGTTGAAGCTTCATTAAAAGCAGGCTGAATATTGGGGATCAGCTGCTCTGGTCGCCCCCTCACCGATGTAGTTGCTCCTCCAGTTGAAGTAGAGGCACCATCCCTTGGAGCCTCTCGTACCAGAGCCCTGACACTCTCCCGGGCATAGTTCTGTGGGAGCCTCCGTGCCGAATAATGGTGGAATTTCCAAATGAATATTTTCTGGTAGGGTCACCCCGTGACAGGACAGTGTGACAAATTCGGCACTCCACCTTTGAGCATTTACTTTTTTTTTATCATTTGGAATGGAAAAAAACTTCCATATGAATTTTTTTTTTTTTTGTAGAGTTTTATATAGCGCGAACTAGACCCGAACCGAATCAGGTATCAGAGCGCTTTACATAGCACAAGTTACGTTTTACATGAGGACACACACTTTCATTTTTAGGCACAGGGATATTAAGTGATTTGCCCAGAAACGCAGGAGGTTTTGGCGTCGTTACCGAGACTCGAACCCAGATCCCCAGGTCCGAGGTCGAGCGCCTTAGCCGTTAAGCCAACTCTTCTCCTAACAGTGTTCTTTTACCCTGGGCTGAGGAGCCTCTTCTTCTATGAACCCATCTGAGTCCTCACTGGTACTGGAGGGTCTTGCAGCAGCCATGATAATCCAAAAAAGATTAAGCAGGAAAAATACAGGTCTTGCAGTCACAAAAGTGAAAGAAGAAGTGAAGGAAATGCGTGGGGATTTCATTCTTTGGAAAAAAAATCTTAGCAACCAATGAAAAGTGTTAATTTAAGGTCACATGACTTGACGTGCTTACGCTGCGCGCACCGGAGCGCTTCCAGTAGCGCTTACGCGGCGCAAACGTAGGCGCTTCCGGGGGCGTTTACGCGGCGCGCCTGAGTGACGTTTTGGTAGCTTTACAGAAATGCAAAATCATTTTCATTACATAAATCAAAAATACTGCCTTTATAAGTATGGTGCTGAATGTCTTGTATTATTATTTAGTTTTCTTACATATTTTTTTTTACGAACGCAGAAATAGCGCTCTCGCTGCGCTCTCGGGAGGGTTTACCGGTGCGCGCACCCTGAGCGCTCTAAGTCAAAATGATACGGGTAAGCTTACCGGTGCGCGCACCCTGAGCGCACCAGGAAAAAATGATAAAAAAATATATATATACATTGAACAAATAATAAATAAAAAAAAAAATCATAGTTGTAAAAAACAGCTAATAAAAAAAATCGTAGGAATTAGCATTTAAAAAACCTTTCAAATTCACTGAAAAAACCATAGGTTTCACACTCGTTATAGTTAGGAATTAGCATTTAAAAAACCTTTCAAATCCACTGAAACAACCATAGGTTTCACACCAGTTATAGTTAGCTGAACATTTTACTCATACAAAACCATTGAAATTCCCACGTTATAGTTAGTTGGACTCACTATAACTCGCGCGCCCGCAATCCACTACTGATGATGTCTCATATTACATCATTCATGAAATGGTCAGTGACATCACTGATGACATCACTGATGACATCATCCATGTGATAATACGATGCACCTCCTCACACTCTAATCTTACCTTTGATACACCCAGTGTTAAATACAAACTACCATTCCTGAAATTATTGACACACCAATACCAGTAACTACATATGCACTCATTGATTTCTAGGTCTACACACACATCCACTCATTCACCCATACAATCACTCATACATACGGTCACTCATCAATAGAACACTATCATATCCACTCATACATCTATACAGACACTTACACACTGACACTCATCCACAGAGTTACTCAAACACCTAGTCAGTTATGCAGAGAATCAATCACACTCCCATTTCCTCAACTACACAGTTATACACACAAAACCTTACTTATTCAAACATATACTAACACATACTTACTCTCTTTTACAATCACTGATACAAGTACACATAGATCTATACAGTCACTTACGCAATCACAGGCTCTCATGTATAGTCATTTATATATGCCAAGTCTCACATGCACTGTGTTTTACATATGTACTTACTTGGACATGGAGCACTGAGACAGCCATTCACTCACCACCACATCCATGCAGACAGTCAACCCCCCATAGAGCTCCTTCCACATGCACACTTGAACCCATATACCAAGTGAATCAACTGCTCACACATATATGCACAGAGTCACACACGTCCCAGCCACCCACACACACACTCACCCTCATATACAAATACTTGAACAACCAAGCAATAACCCATATAGCCACTCATATAGCTACTGATCAACACATGCAGCAGCTTACACAACAACAGACATACTGATGCACACATTCAGACAGTTTAGTCACTAACCAATGCATTCAGTAAGACACATTTAATCACTCACTCATACAGTCAGTGGTGCACCTACTAAATCCTTCATCTAGACACTCATACATCCACTCATTCTTCAATATGTAAAGCATATTTTAACTTTACAGAAACACAAAGTCACTGGATGATGTCATCAGTGATGTCATCAGTGATGTCATCAGTGATGTCATTTGAGATGCCATCGGTGATGTCATCAGTGATGTCACTGACCATGTCATGAATGATGTAATATGTGACATCATCAGCAGTGGATTGCGGGCGCGCGAGTTATAGTGAGTCCAACTAACTATAACGTGGTAATTTCAATGGTTTTGTATGAGTAAAATATCCAGCTAACTATAACTGGTGTGAAACCTATGGTTTTTTCAGTGAATATATGTGAACAAGCGACTGTTGTTGCGAAACGCGTTGGTTTGTGCTTGTGTTGGAGTATTGACGATTTTAATAAAGAACTTGGGAAATAATCGCTTCCGTGAGTGCGGACTCATTCCCTTGATGAAAGGGAGTTGGATAAAATATATATATATATATATATATATATATATATATGATCATGGGCACAGTGTGCTCGAAACGCGTTGCAGAGGGAAAGAGCAATAAATATTTTCCTGCCTGAGCCGTTTGGGTCCGTCTCTCTTATTTCGCTGCATTGGAAGTTCTGAGAGTATGCTATATATTTATATATTATATATATATAAAGCTATACCTCTCTGAAGAGCTCTAATTAGAGCGAAACACTGTGTCAGGGGTTGCTTTTACTCATTTCAGGTTGGCTTGAGTTGGTATTTTACCAATTCAAAGCTGTAATATTGTGCCTGGAGTGATAAATGGCTTTTGTTATTTTACAGCTCGGCAAGGACTGCACTGTACTAGTCCTATGCTTAAAGACTTTGCTGTTTAAATGGCAAAAGACTTTGTCATTTTCTATCTCGGCGTGGATAGCACTGTGCTAATCCTATGCTTAAAAACTTTGATAGGTAAACAGACATTTGAGGTGAGCAGATCTAGAGTGTCGCTGGTGTTGAGAGTGCTCTAACAGGAGCTGCTTTCCACCTAAACTGAGACCTACCCATATATATATATAAATATATATATATATATATATATATATATATATATATATATATATATATATATATATATATATATATATAATCCATCACATATATACATGTTATTCCAGTAGCGGTGCCTCGGACGTGGTCATTGACAACTATACATCCGGTTCAACAATTCCATACTCCCATTGTTCTATGTACTGCCATTGTGGCTTTGTAGAACATTTCGGACCCATGTATTGTGGATGCCAAATAAATAAATACAGAAATGAATAAACTCTGTCTCAAAAAATATAATACCCATGAACAGGGAAGAAAGATGGGAAAGATTATACTTTTAGGTATAATTACATTAGCCACCCAGTCATCTTCTGATAATAATGACATTCACCACCATGTTTCTGAAATAGCTGCCGTGTAGTTGTTGTGTTGGTCTTTTCTTAATTTTCATCTTCCCATCCATATTACTGACACGGCTTCTAATACAGTCAATGGAAAAAGTGCATCTTAGTGACTTGGAATAAGTGTAACTTCATTGCAAAGGTGTTTGGAGTTACGGTCACAATGATATTGTGCTGCTTAGGCACCCCTTTATCCTTGCTGTAAGCATATTTTATGGCATTCACAGAGACCTGTTGTCTTATTTTGCCCATTCTTGGTGCTGCAGTAGGGCACCCGCATATGGTGACCTAATTGCATCACTGGACTAGGATTAGTAAGTGAATGAATATGCTTATAAAAGGCAGAGTTAGAACTGAACCATATGTAGGCACCGGAGAGAATAATCCCTTTTGGTGTTTCTGATATTGAATTATGCCAGTAAACATGACAGCTTTGCAGACGAATATGATTTGCATAAGCACTCAAATTGTGCAAAGCTTTTTTGTTGGTTGAACAGAGACTGCTCTTTATCATTCAGGTACAATTTGTTTTCTCAGCAAGTGGTTAATGTTGAGCAGAAGATATGAATGAATGATCAGCAGGTGGAAGTATTATAATTATCATGTTCTTTCCCTTCTAGATATTCCCCTTTTTATGTTTTATAAGTTAATTATTTTAACTGTGAATGGAAATATAGAATGAACATTTGCTTAATGTTGCTTTTCAATGCAACGTGATAATCAAATCTGTTCTAACATATATATACAGTATTTCATTTGAGTTGCCCTTTCTGTTCTAAAATGATTGTTATTGAGCTGTGAACAAAGTTTCATGCAAAATGAATATTTCATTTCTAATTTCTTTATATAATTCAAAGAGCAGTCTTACGGGGTGAAAATAAAAAAAATTGTTAATTGCTAATTGTTCGCTCTCAAAGATTCAGAACTGGCCAGGTGATGTTAGATGAGTTAAGGTCATAGTGTGAAAAGTTGGAGAGAAACTTTGTGCCAGGATACTGAGACGAGACATTCCATGTTAGGTTATGTGTATTTGTAAAGCGCGCTGTCACTTGTGAGGGTATAATGGTGCTGAGTAAGTGTGTGTCTATAGCCTGTCATATGGCTGGTTTGTTAATTGAAAAGCCAGGTCTTCAGCTTCTTGTGGAATTCAAGAAGAGAAGAGGAGACTCTGATGTCGAGTGGGAGGACATTCCATGCTTTAAGAGTGATCTAAGAAAATGCCCGTCCTAATGATCTGGTTCTGTGTATGTATGAGATATGCATGAGTAGGAGTCCTGTAGAGCAGAGATGTCCGGGTGGTTGGTGGAAGGAGATGCAACTGTTCATGTAGGTGCGGCCTATGTTTTTCTAGTACCTTGAATTTGTGTGTGAGGAGTTTGAAATGAGAAAGTTATATATTGGGAGCCAATGGAGTACCCTGAGGTGTGGTGTGATTTGAGTTCTGTGTGGGAGATTGAGGATGAGTCTGGCTGCCGACTGCCTGGTTGCAATCCAAATAATTTTCTGTCTCGTCTTGATATATTGACAAAGTTCTTAATGTCGGGGGGACTAGAAAGCATATTACCACGGAGTGTTCAGGAAGGATCCAGAATTCAGACAGGTGTCTTTCCTTCGTCTATGAGAACAACGATGTTAGATTGAAGTAGGCCTTAATGTTCCTTTTTAATATACTCATGTCAAACCTTGGGTAGTCTCTAGGCAGCTCACAGAGCTGAGTGCATTATATTTAAAAAGTTGGACATGTACTTTTAAGTTTGACATGTCCTGGTAGCGAAAAAATCTTGGATTTGTTTTTTACTACTGTAAGGGCTACCTCTCCTATTTGATAATACTAGATTACTTTATTTCATTTAATAACTGAAAGCGTTTGTTTGAGAAAAGGTAGAATTGTCATGTTTGGTCTCTATGAATTGTAATATACAACCCTCTTAAATGGTAAAGTCGGAGTTTAAGTCACAATTCTAAAAAGGCCACTTTTAGAAATTTGGCATTTCATGTCCTATTCATTTTGTGCAGTATATATCCTTGATCACATGACTAGGTGTAGTTGGGAGTTAGCATTTGTGTATTTCTCCCACATAGTATTCCAAAAGGGGAACTGTGTGTTGGCAGAATGGGCCATCCTCATCTAATAGGAGGGGCAGATCTGTCACCTACCATACTTGCACTTCAAAGGATCTGCCTTAGCAGGCACATAAAGAACTTCACACTAGCCTTTTCTGACACTCCAGACATCCTTGGACCAGGGCCTTGAGGAAGAAAATTTCAGAATCAGATGTGAGGGGGATGTCTAAATAATTCCACAACTTCAAAGCTAGCACTGGGTATAAATATTGGACCCTCAGACCACCACTTCAGATGATGTCTTGACATGTTGAAGACTCAGGAGAAGGACTACTCTGCTGCCATGCTGCTGGAGGGTCTGCCCCTCTGCAAGAAGGCCTGCCCTGCTCCCTGATGAAGAAAGACTGGACCTGCTCTTTGACCCCAGAACCACCAGAATGGCACCAAGTCGTATCTGACTGACCTCCTGTTCTGTGCTACAGGGACATAACAAGCTCCAGAAACCTCTCCTACATCTGTCCAGCAGGTGAGGCTCCACTTGACCTGCCTGTGTCCTGCTGCTGGCCTCTGCTGGAGTGAGTCCTGATCTCCAAGTGCACCCCAGTTCTAGGACCTTTGGCTAGCATCAGAATGTACTTCTCTTGGCCCAACTGTGGGTTCCCTCGGAACCGACGCAGTGGGTAGTGAGACAAAATATCAAAATTAAAATATCGATATACAATGATATCGATGTTTTAATTTCGATGGTATAGAATATCGATGTCCAAAATATCGACAGACAGAATATCGTTTTTTTAAGGTATGTATGTTAATAATATCGAAAATATCGAAATTTAGTAATATCTAAAATTTGTTTAGTGTTATGTATTTTATCATTTTGTTTATATGTTTGTTAAATATGTTTTGTAATGTATGTTTGAAAATTAGTAAATTTGTTTACATTTTGCGTTTTAGTATCAGAGCGGGTTGTGGGTTTATAGGGGAATAGGGTGGGAAGTAATTTAATAATAATTAATTAATTAATATATTTTTGTAAATATTAATAATTAATAATTAATTGGTAATTAATTTATATTAATTAGTTAATTACATTAATTAGAGTTAATGTTTTAATATATATACATTTTTGTTATTGTTAATTAATTAATTGGTAATTAAATAATATTAATTAGTACAATAAATTAATTAGAGTTAATGTGCTAATATATTTAATTTATTGTTATTGTTAATTAATAATTAATTGGTAATTAAATATTATTCATTATTTAATTAAATTAATTAGAGTTAATGTGCTAATATATTTATTGTTTTTGTTATTGTTAATTAATAATTAATTGGTAATTAATAATTATTAAGTGATTAAATGATGTGACTTATTTATGTGCAGTGGGTTGTGTGTTTATAGGTGGATAGGGTGTGATATAATTAAATTTAATAAATTAAAGCGATTGTATTTATTTGTTGGTATTTATTGTTAATTAATTAGTAATTAATATGTGTTAATTAGTTCATTTATAATTACATCAATTTAGTAATATTAATTATTATTAATTGATTAATTGAAATTTATATTAATTGTCTTTTTTATATGTGTAGTGTGTTGTGTGTTAAAGTGGGAGTAGTGTGGGAATTAATTTTTACCCCCATGCTATCCAACGCTTTCCCTACTGTTGCACCCTCTGGAGTGTGAATAGTAATTTTTACCCCTACGCTATCCACCGGGGAAACAACCTTTACAACGCAACTTTTACAACGCACTACCATTACAACGAAATTTTTACAACGCAAAAACTATTACAACGCATGTGTTTACAACGCATGTTTTTACAACGCAGGTACCTTTACAACGCATACCATTACAACGTAAGTATAGGTAAGTATATAATAATATTTTAAATTTTATATGTTTTAGTTTTTTAAGGGGTATTGTTAGGGTTCAGGGTCAGTTTTCAGTTTTTGGGTAAAAGGGTATTTTTAGTGTCCAGGGTCAGTTTTCAGTTTTTGGGTAAAGGGGTATTTTTAGGGTTCAGGGTCAGTTTTCAGTTTTTGGGTAAAGGAGTATTTTTAGGGTTCAGGGTCAGTTTTCAGTTCTTGGGTAAAGGGGTATTTTTTGGGTTCAGGGTCAGTTTTCAGTTTTTGGGTAAAGGGGTATTTTTAGGGTTCAGGGTCAGTTTTCAGTTTTTGGGTAAAGGGGTATTTTTAGGGTTCAGGGTCAGTTTTCAGTTTTTGGGTAAAGGGGTATTTTTTGGGTTCAGGGTCAGTTTTAAGTTTTTGGGTAAAGGGGTATTTTTAGGGTTCAGGGTCAGTTTTCAGTTTTTGGGTAAAGGGGTATTTTTAGGGTTCAGGGTCAGTTTTTAGTTCTTGGGTAAAGAGGTATTTTTAGGGTTCAGGGTCAGTTTTGGATTTTTGGGTAAAGGGGTATTTTTAGGGTTCAGGGTCAGTTTGGGGTTTTTGGGTAAAAGGGTATTTTTAGGGTTCAGGGTCAGTTTTGGGTTTTTGGGTAAAGGGGTATTTTTAGGATTCAGGGTCAGTTTTGGGTTTTTGAGGGACAGGCGTGCAGGGTAAAAATAAAATAAATTTATATTTAAATTAAATCAATTAAATGAAATAAAAAAAAAATGACATTAAATTATTACGTTTTTAATTTATTTTAAATGTATATGTATTAGTTTTAATTTTTTAATTATGTTTTAATGTTTTATTTAATATTTGTAAATTTATATGTATTTTAAAATTATTTTTACATTATTATTAATATATTTAAAAAAACGATATTTTTATTTTCAATATTTTTGTACTACGATATTAATTTTTCGATATTTTTGTACTTACCTTTATGAAGATAGGACTCCGATATTTTTGATTTCGATATTTTTGTGTCGATATTTTTGTATGTAGATATTCTGTCTGTCGATATTATGTCATAGATTCGACGCAGTGTGCTGCAGCTTGAGGTAGAACCTCATATCAAAGCACCTTGCACCTCCTGATCGGCAGCCTCATTAGAAACAACGCAGAATGATGTATCTCAATGAAGGACTTCACATCAAAGAACCTCGCAACTCCTGATCGGTGTCCTCATCGGAACCAACACAGCGTGACACAACTCGACTCGGCACCTCGCAGCTCCTTATACACAGACCTATCTGTACTGACGCAACTTGATGGAGGATGGCTGAGGACCTTGCATCTCAGTCCAATTACAATACATTACAAGGTTCAGCGGGCTGAACTTCCTCCCGTACCCAGCCCCAGCCCCATCACGGTCGGTTTGAACTTGAGACTTTGTTCCGGTCCGGCATGACCAAATAACCCCAGTTGACACTTTGCACTGGTTTGAAATAGTTTTATCTAAGACATTGAAATTAAATATCTCCAGTTCTACTGATTGGATGTTATTCTGGTATCATTTTATTTATTAATATTTACTCTATCTTTCTAAATTAGTGTGGGATTTTTCTTTGTTGTGTTTTTTTACTTTATTACTGTTTGAGTGCTACATACATAATCAAGATATTGCCTCTAAGCTAAGCCTGAGTGCCTTTGTGGCAAGCTACCACAGAGTTAAGCACAGGTTAATTTAGTGACTACTTGTTGTTTACCCTGACAAGGAATGTTTCTTGAGAAGGGTGTCACCAGCTACAACCAGTACCCCAATTTCTCACAATCATTAGCTGAGTGAAATAATATTACTAGACATTAACAGGACTAGCAAAAGCTGTGGAAATTAATATTTTCATTGATTAACATCACAGCTACTTTATTTTCCAACACTCTTTAACTACGTTTTTCAGGGGTTCCCTGCATTGGCTCATTAGGGGATAGCCATATTACATGTTAAGGTTATCCTCATGAGAATCTACATAGAGTAAATGGGAACTATTTAGATAACCAGTTCACATCAGGAATATTGATGTGGCACCACCCCGCACTCTGGTGCTTATGCGTCCTTGGTAGGGGAGTGGCTATGAAAGTCTACTCTCTCTCTCAGTTCAGAAAGAAATTGAAAGCCCAACCCAATTAACAGTTTCCAGTTTCACATCTCTTCCAAAATCTGATTCTTATGTATCCATCCTTAGATTCTATCCCGGTTCAAGCTAAGATAAAGGGTGTTAGTCTCTCCCATTAAATCTATATCCACTTTATCCATGACCTGACAATTAGAAAATGTGTCATTAGTTGTGTGGCCTTCACAAGTAATAGGTTCATATTTGTCATCTGTTGGGAACCAAATACATTGTAGCACTTGACTCTCTCAGGGTAGTGAAGCGTACCAGTCCAAGGCCTACTCAAGGGAGGTGGTGTGGGCCAGTAATCACCAGTCACAGGTACACAATAACAACATTCAATAAATGATTATCCCGTCTGTGTTTTTTCTTTTGAAAAAGGAAAACGTACATTTATTACACACACACTACTCAATACTGTGCAGTAATTTACAAATATACCTAACTTCTTGATGACATTGCGTAATAACTTTTGACCCTTCCAGAGGGGCTACTAGTTATACAAATCACATGTGAATACATTCACATGGATTTAAATGATATGACTGAATATAACTTCAATGAAATGCACTTTATACTGGCAATAAAGCAAATATACAAGTTATCAGTGTCATTATTTCAACAGTGCAGTTACAAGAAAATAGGACATGCAGATCTGGATGTTATATGTAATCATAATAACTTTTAGAATGAAAATCACAATTGAAACATGACTCTCCTAAAGGGCATCACCCTTATACCTTCACCCCTAGAGGGTGACACAGCATGCGCTCTTGACAAAATGTAACAGGAATTAAATACTTTACACTTACTCCCTAAAGGACATTACCTTTATAATCACAACCCTGTGTAATTACAGATTTTCGCCTCTGTAGTCATAGATGTTTCCCTAGGGTACACTACACTTCCTGGTGAAGAACAAAAGCTCCAGCCTTGGGAGTGCATGAAACTCAAAGAAATCCTGGAGATCTTTTTGAGTCCCATTTTGGGGGAGGTTGCGCTGCTCCTGCAGCTCCCCCTGCACCTGTTCTACTTTTGGTGGTGACCCCGCCATCCAGGGCCACCACCAAGCCAAAAATGAGTGCTTTTGTAATGGAATATGAGCAAGCCCCACAGGACGTTGCAGGGCTCTACTCGCAGGTTCTCTTGCATATTATGTCAACAGCTCTCTCACTGAGGCAGGGAGAACACTGTCTTTTTGTTTGATTTTTCTTTGTTTGCATTCTCACACTGTGCTGCCAGCTTTGGGGCGCCTGGTCCCTTCCAGAAACTCTGGGTGCATGTTTCCTCATTGGGGCAGCTTGGAGGCCCCCCCTAGCTGCCTCCACCAGCTCCCTGAGTGGCCAGCAAACTGGTGTGCTGCTGTGGAAGCCAGCAGTAGTCTCCTGCCCTGTCCATTCCTGCAGGCAGGTGTGTTGTTGGTGGCTGGCCTTCCTGTTTCCCAGACATGGGCATGGGCAGCGGGGGCCAGCCAAACTCCCCACTCACCTGGTCTGACACCAGGGCCCAGGGATTGCAGGTGAGCCTGATGAGGTCCTGGGCCCCTCTTGACCTCATGGGGGAGTGCAATGGTGTTCCCTCATCTTGTCTTTGGGACCCAGGGATGGAATCATGGGTCCCTAACCACCTTGGCAATGACACCCCTTCATCTGTTTCTTCTTCACAGGACAAAGAGATGGAGTCCTCTGCCCCTCTCTGATATCACAGGGGAGTGTGATGGCATGTCCCTGCAATTTCTCATTCTGGGGTGCAACCTCAAGGCGTTGGCTCACCCTGAGGGCAATGCAGAAAAAAGCAGCAGAGCCCCACGCACTATGTTACAGGCAAAGGAAAAGGGTCGAAGGTCACCAAAAATAAAAGGGACATAGCTTGGGCCCTGCTGGGCCAATTCTTACGTCATTTGCCTCAAAGTTGATGAACCTTGCAGGAAGATGGTTTCACTGGCTAACTTTGGCCGCCTTGCACTTTGCTCGTCTTCTGGGCTTCTCTTCTCCTTTGTGTAGAAGGCCAGTCTTTCCGCTAACTAGTTCCTGGTGGGTGGGGGGTAAGGGGCCCAGCTTCCCGAGTTATGGGTAGAGCCACTACTAGTCCTGGGGTCAATTAAAGTCAGGATCCTTAGTCCAGATGGAAGTCAAGGTGTTCTTCTTTCCAATTGTCCATGGCGTTAGCCTCCTGTCCCTGTGTCCTGCAGAAAAGCGACGCCAAGAGAGAATTCGCCCCCTGTGTAGGACCTTTTAACTGCAGGTTGGATGTTCCTGCAGGGATGCACCTTTGGACTATCCTGATGTGCCACATCACCATTTTGCCCCCGTCCCAACCTCCACACATAGCCTGCTGGAATACTTCAAGATGGCGTCACCCAGGTGTCACTTGCCACATGTGCTCTGGGGGTCTTAGCACCACCACTTGCTGGCATTACTGCCAGGGCCTTCCCCAGCAAAACTACAAAGAGGCACCGTCCTTGTTTGGATACAGGGGTCTGGGCTTCCTCCTTTTGTTTAGTTGGCTTGCTTGGGCCAGCTCTCTTCGTGGCACAGAGTGACAGCTGGCTGATAAATGCAGAGTAGTCCACCTCACCCTTTTCACCTCAGGAGCTGACTTAAGCACAGTTAATTGTTCACTTTGTGGGGGAAGTCCGTTGTTTCTGCAGCTAGAGTGAAAGAGTCATTAACCAAGCCCAGCAGGGTGAGAAAAGGATGTGCCTCTGATCCTCAACTGAGCCAGAGAAACATGACATTCCTGGATGATCCATAAGATGTACAGATATGCCTTTGGAGTTTGCAGAATGTATCTTATCACACAGGTTACACTGTAAATCGGTATGACTCTGGTGTCTGTAGACCAAGGGAGAGTTTAACTGTACTCTAAGGCAGCCTTCCCATAAGTGTATAATGGAGAGTCACTGCAGACAAGACAGTAAAGCACACTGACTTTCCCTATCTGTGTACACCAACATTATAAGGCATATCCCAGGTCAATACCCAACCCTGCAGTCCCTTCTGCACTAGGCCACCTATGCGCAGTTCCATGGCTGTGTAAGACAGGAATCTCCCAGGTGAAGCCCTCACAAGTGTGCACACGCATGTGCACACAGATTCACATGTAACCAGCATAGTGCCCCTCACTGTTGCTGCATCACAGTAGCCTTATCATAAAAGGTAGACACCGGTGGTAAACACACACAGTCCAGTTTACCATGAGTTTACCATGGGTGAGTCACAGGTATGAGGCTTCCCCACAGTAAATGGTCAAAAACCAGGAGATAGAAAAGCGAAAAATCCAGGCGGATGACATAAGCAGAACAATCTTCCCACATTGGCTATGTGTTTTGCCTTGCTTCAAAAGGGCCTGTGTCCAAAATGTCAAAAGTTACATTGTCTGTTGTGTCAAGTTGTACCCTAAAATACACTCTTCATAAACAAACTAAATACTTTGCATTACAGGTGTTAAACTTGAAGATCCTTCATTGTAGTACACCATGAATTCCTCTGGTTAAAGATTTTCCTGAACTTGTGGAACAATTATTATAAACAGCAGAACCCTGGGAAGATGTTCATCTATCCTAATAGTTAAGTTTGAGGGCATGGGTTAGATTTGGCATCTGAGAAACTCGCTTAAAAAACAGATCCTTTTGTTTTCCACTAACAGCTAAAAAGACCAGTTTAAGGATGCTGAGCAACGGATGCTGGACTGCTAACTGGAAGGGAATTTCACCAGCATGTAGACAATTAAAAAAAGTCCAAAGAGGTGAGTTAGCTTTCTAGAGCCCTCCCACTTGGGAGAACCGCCATTACGGCAGGAAGCCGGGGGCCATCTGTAGGATGGGCTGTTTCACCCCAGGGCCTGGTTGAGCCATGGGCACTGATTGGGCCAGGTTGAGCGCTCTCCTAGGAGCACTAAAGTGCTTCCACGATTGCGCTGTCCAAACCCTACCCCTACTTAGGAGGCTATTTGAGCATCTGAAGGAAGTGGCCCGATTAGGGTCACCCGGATCACTCACGACCACCTCTCAGCCTTCCATGCCAAATGAAGAGTAGGTTAGACAGTAGAGATTCCAAACCAATATCTGTTTATTCAGGTACACTCAGAGTGGAGCCCAGTCTGCCTAGTCGCTTAGGAGTGCTACTGAGGGACTGACTTCAGCAAGCATAAAGATACATTATGTACATTTCAGAACCAATGAAGGCACACTTCATTCACGTGGAATTTTGCAAGCAGATGCAGCAAAACAGTGAAGAACAGAAAATAAGTTTTGATTCTGAGGCCGGGCACTCACTATCTATTACTCAAGGTCGCTCTGCCCGTGCCTGCAACTAGACAAGTGGGAGAAGGTCTCTATCTTGAGGGAAAGGTATGCGCTAATAAGAACAGTGTATTCATTAGTGAAGCAAAACTTAGCCTTGGAGAAACACAACTCAACAGATGCCTTTGCTCGGAAATAGCGAAGAATAACTTGCAATTATAACTCAAAATGGCGCTGACAAAAGAAAATGGTGCCGCGAATGCTAACATACATAGAACAATGTGCAAACTTTAATTTTTCTTTCCTAACAGACCCTCCTTTTAGCATGAACTAAACATTTTCTTGTAATGGCAAAGAGTATATAAATAAATAAAAACAGAAAGTCATAGGTAAACCTCTTAGGAGGACTCCATGTTGTCAACATTCGGAAGAGAGAGCTTAAGGAGGGAAGAAGTCTTGAAAATGCCCTCATCTATCTGCATGAGGTCATCGATCTCCTGTCGAACCATAATTGCAGCATTGGTGTCATGAATCGATATTTTTTCTTAAGAGTGAGAAGAGTGGTGCAAACAGAACAACAGAAGGGAAGACATTGAACAAGGAAAAAGAAAGAGACCAAGATCACAATCAAATAAATCACCTTTTCAAGGATCCAACCCCAGCTGCCAAAAAGAGACCAACTCCAGTTCCCACTTTCCATTCCTTTAACATTTTCTAGGATGTCTAAAATGTGTTGGGTAATATTCTTTTCCATGTGTGTGATCCTGAATACACACTGGTCTCCTACTACCGCACACACACCACCACTCTTAGCTAGGATGAAATCGACTGCATATCTAGACTGCTCGGAATATATTTGCATACTTTCCAAATGGGTGGTGATGTCACGCAAAACTGCTACTGTGGAGTTAGACAATATTGGCCGCTCACACCCAAAATATGCTCTAGCATTCTCACCCCGGCCTCAGCAGTACAGCCAAATGTAAATATGGAGGAAAGGATGTATCCAAAAGTATTACCATTACTATAGTTATTGACTTCGAGATCTGTCACTTTGTCACAGAATTATTTGGTCAATGTCCTTTTAACCCATCCTACTTTAGGCTTCACATGTTTGCAAGGTACACCCAAAGGCAGTACCATCCCGAGTGCCTCATCATCCGTACCATTATGGACATTCGAATAAGTCCCATTAGACAAAAAGAAAAACCCTGGGTATGTATACACTGGTCTATAATAATCTACTGCAGAATACCTGGAATTCCTCCCAAAGGTACTGGAGTCCTTTGGATTTACAAAAGGGTATTTGCCCTTACGCAATACGATTCCTGAACAATTGACATACAATATAGTGTCAGTAAAATTGATAATTGGACCACAAGCAGGGTAATAACTAGCTTCTCAGGGAGCTGTCAATTCCTTATACTGGTAACCCACTAGAGGTACATTCTGTTTTTCTATTTAGAAGTTGTCACAATAAGTGTTGTTGTCACACCCAGGATTACTAATGGCTCGTGGCTTTTTTATTATGTAAACTAGTACCTGGATAGCCAAACCCAAATACTCCTTGCACTTCTACGAGTCAAGGGGCCGAGTATAGGTATGATTGACAAATGACAATGGATATGCTGTCCATAACCTAGTGACAGATTCAGTGGGGTAACAAGCAGTCCCTTCTCCAAAAAACCTCTTGTGTGTATCTAGAAACACATTGCTTGGGGCTGGATCACTGACAGAATATCGACGGCAGGAATATCGAGGTACACAAATATCGTGTATAGGATATCGATGTTAAGAATATCGACATCCTATCTCTACAAAGGTAAGTACAAAAATATCAAAACCAAAATATTGTTCTTTAAAATATTATTTCTCAAAATATTGTTTTTTTTAAATGTCTAAAAAATTATATATAATATATTAAATAATAAGTATAATTATTAAAAACATAGTTAGAATTATTAAAACATGTTAGAATTAATAAATAATACATGTCATATAAAAAATAATTAAACATACACATATAAACATGATTATATTTTATATATATATATATATATTTACTTATTAAAATTGATAAGATAAATACATATTTTATTAAATTATAAAACATTAGAAACATCATAAAAAATTATAAATACATAAATATATATATATATAATATATACATATATATATATATATATATATATATATATACCTGTAACATAAATATAAAAATACAATATATATGTAATACGTTAAAATATTAAAATATTTATTGAATTTTAAAACAACATTTTAAACTACATTATGGAAAATTTTGGATAGCATAGAGGATAAAATTACTATTCCCACTCCAGGGAATGCAACAGTAGGGAAGGTGTTTGATTGCGGAGGGGAAAAATTTACTATTCCCACTCCACGGAGTGCAAGAGTAGGGAAAGTGTTGGATAGCGGAGGGATTTAAAATTACTATTCCCACTCCAGCAAATGCAACAATAGGAAAGGGTTGGATAGCAGAGGGAAATAATATATTATTCCCACTCCAGCAAGTGCAACAGTAGGGAAAGTGTTGGATAGAGGAGGGGATACAATTACTATTCCCACTCCAGGAAGTGCAAGAATAGGGAAAGTATTGGATAGCGGAGGGGATAAAATTAAAATTCCCACTCCAAAGAGTGCAACAGTACAGAAAGTGTTGGATAGTAGAGGGGAATAATTAACTATTCCCACTCCACTAAGTGCAACAGTAGGGAAGTGTTGGATAGCAGAGGGGAATAATTTACTATTCCCACTCCAGGGAGTTCAACAGTAGGGAAAGTGTTGGATAGCGTAGGGGATAAAATTACTATTCCCACTCAAATAAGTGCAACAGTAGGGAAAGTGTTGGATAGCGGAGGGGATAAAATTATTATTTCCACTCCAACAATTGCAACAGTAGGGAAAGTGTTGGATAGCGGAGTGGAATAATTTACTATTCCCACTCCAGCAAAATATTAAACATTATTTAACAAATACTTAAATAATAAAAAAATAATTTACCTCCCACCAAATTCCCCTATAAATGACACCACGAAAATTGTAAAACTTGACACAATTAACATAATTAATTAACTAATAACAATGAACAATCAAGTAAAAAACAATCAGCAATACATTAGTTCACACTATTAAGACTATTAATAGGCTCCTTCAGTTGGTGCTCTAGCATGCGCAACAATAGGATTGCTTTGGCCAAAGTACAGTCCTCCCTGCTGACTTCACGCGTGAACACCTCAAAAGGACGAAGCATGTCTGTCAGGCTTTTAACACAGTCCCATTCCTCCACCTCTAGCCTCATGTTTTCATAGAAGCACCCGCGCGTAAAAGACATACTCATTGATTAACAAGTACTGCTCAAACAGACGCTCAAGCATGTAGAAGGTTGAGTTCCAACATGTTGCCACCTCCTGGATGAGTCCTCTGACTGGCACTCTACGTTCACGTTGAATGATCCTCAGCTGCTTCCGGGCCTTAAAAGAATGGCTGAAATGTGTGCAGATTCTTCGGCAGGTGGTCAGTAACTTGCTGACTGTGTTTTCTTTTTTCAAGAAATCTTGAACTATAATGTTAATGCTGTGCACCAAACATGGCACTCTGAAATAGCCACCATCAGACATGGCCTTAACTATATTACTGCCATTATCCGTGGAAACATAACCAATCATGTGCTTTCTTGGCAGCAGCCATTGAAAGACCTTACTGCTAAACTCCTCCAAAATTTTTACTGCAGTATGAGATTTCTCCATGGCAAACATGGCTACTGTAGCCTGTTTCCGAGTAGCTTCAAAAATTGTGACACTGTCAACACCTGCAGCAATCTTCTCTCTAACCCCCGCAAAAGAGACCCAGTGTGCAGTGATGCACATGTAATCAACGGCTTAGCAACTGGTCCACATGCCTGTTGTCAGGTGGATAGTGTGAACAGCACTCTTCTGCAAAACTGCCCCAATCATGATCAGCACATCTTGATGTAGTGCTGGAACCACAAATCTGGCAAAATAGGACCGGCTAGGAACCTTCAATTTAGGGCAGACTGTTGCCACAAATTCTAGAAAAGCCACCCCTTCCACGAAAGCAAAATGGAGAAGGTCCAGCGCTAACATTTTAGCCAGCATTGCCTTATACAGATGTGCCGTTGGGTGGTTACGTTCGAATGGCGCCTCCATCCAAAAAATGCTTTTAATGGTCGTCTGGACCGTTTTCATATGTGATGATGATCCAGACTTCTTCAACCCAGTTAGGCTCAGTGATGTACTTTTTCGCATTGGTGTCTCTACCAGACTCTTACTGTGCCGCCTAGATGTTGCTGGGGTAGAGGGTGTGGGCGCTACCACTGCAGTGCTACTGCCAGGGGTACTGTGTGTACCAGAAAAAATGTCTTTCGCTTCTTCACCTCCCCCCTGCATAGTCAGCTCCTCGTCATCAGATGCAATATCAATGTCTACATTCAGATTTCTACTTTTGGCTTTCCGGATGTTACTTAGGTGCGCCTCCCACTGGATGCTGTGGTGTTTTTGGAGATGACCTCTCTGGCCTCCGGTACCATAGTTGGTACGAAGCTTACCCCAACTAACTACTTGTTTAAAATCGAACGAATAACGTGGTTTTACGCCTTTTTGCTTATACTAAAGAAGTCCCAAACTGGGGAGTTGAGATTTCTGGTGGTGGTGGTGGAGGTGCCACTTTCAATGCCAGATGAAGTGGAGGATGGACGTGGCGGAATTTGACTCTGTTGTGCACTTGCAGCACCACTACTTGAGGTAATAGAGGTCGAGCTGGATGGAGGTCCCTGCCGGCCCTTCTGAAGAGAAAATATGGAAGCTGTAGGTCGTGTTGGTGTATTAGTTACCTGTGTTGGTGGTGGTACCAGTGCCACACCACCCACATCCTGCACAGCAGCATTTCGGGATAGGGTAAAAATGTCTGTCTGCTGCATGCCCGCTGGGGCTGGAGTGACGACTGTGATGACTGGGTCGTCATCGTCAGACTGTTCATCAGCTGCAGAATACACCACTTCTACTTCTTCTTCGTCATCATCACCCATAACTGAAAGCCTTGCGGGAACCTTCCTTTTACCTAGATTTGTCGGCTCATGGAGTGCTTCCCTCTTAGACTGAATTGATGGATGCCAATCAAGATCTAGATCACAGCTTTCCAAACTTTTCATGTTGGTGACACACCTTTTTGTGAAAAAAAATTCAGGGACACGGTAACGTGAGGAAGCACAGCGAGCGAGCCCGAACCACCTATGGTGGGTTCGGGCCCCACACACACATACCCCACCCCACACACACCCCACACACAACCCCACACACTACCCCCACAGACTCACTACCCCACACACACACCCCACACAACCCCCCCACACACAACCCCACACATACCCCACACACACACCACACACACACCCACCCACACACACACCCCACACACACACCCCACACACACCCCACATGCCACCACACCCCACCCACACACACCCCACACAACCCCCACACACACCCCACACAGAACCCAACACACACCACCCCACAGACACACCACCCCACACACCCACACACACAACCCCACACAAACCCCACACACACCCACACCCCACCCACACAACCTTCCCCACACAATCCCCCCACACACACCCCACATACAACCCAACACACACCACCCCACAGACACACCACCCCACACACACACACCCACACACAACATGACACACACCCACACACAGCCCAACACACACCACCCCACAGACACACCACCCCATACACACACCCACACACAACCCCACACACACCCCACACACACACACTCCCACCCACACATACCCCACGCACACACCCCACCCACACCCCACACACCCCCACACCCCACCCACACACACCCCACACAACCCCCCCACACACAGCCCACACACAACCCAACACACACCACCCCACAGACACACCACCCCCGACACACACACCCACACACACAACCCCACAGACACCCCACACCCCCATACACTCCCCCACACCCCCCCCCCACACACACACCCACACACCCCACACACACACACACAACCCCCCCACACACAACCCCACACACACACACCAGGGCCGATTTGTTACTGGGGGCGGGTCTGCAGCTGTGCTGCAATATTGCCCCCCAGGTTACAAAAGCAGCATACAAGCGTTTCCAGCCTGCCAGGGCAGGCAATGCTTCCCCAGAGGCCAGGCAGCCAGCCAACCCCAACACCCCCACTCCCCCAGGACCGGTCCGAGAAAATTGCCAGGGCTGCCTTCGGCTCCCAGTCTGGCCCTGTACACAGCTCTCAAAACATTGACAGCGCTCAATGAATAGAAAAAGTATTGTGTGTTTGTGTACGTGGGAGAGGTGATGGTAAAGTGGAGGCGACAAAAGGAAGTACTTGCACAAGAAGAGAGTGAAGTGACAGTGGTGCGCAGGAAGGAGATGAAGCGTTATGTATTTAGATGCACAGAACACACATACAGAAGATGCCAAAGTCCCATATGCAGGAACACAACTACTATTTATAGGTAGGACAAAACTGAGGAAATAAAGGGACCCAAAAATGCAGCAACACTAATCATTTTTATAGAAATTAATGTCTACAATCTGTTAAAGAAAGTGGGGAAAGCATGTGACTAGAAATGTTTTTCTTCAATAAAACGAGTACTCTTAAAAATAGAATTAGTTCCTCATTTTTGGTCATTTCTGTCATAGGGGAACTTGGCCTAAGCTCACCTTCTGCTCGGCAAAGAGAATACCACAAATATTGAGCTGAGTAGTGATGGTGTAAAACAAAAACAACGGGGGACCAAAAGACAGTAGAAAATGCACCATACATAACGTGAGCATATCTTCGTATAAAAAAGCCAGTAACATCTAGGGCCTAAATGTTACTGGCTTTTTTATACGAAGATATGCTGGATCGACAAATAATGCAGATGATGCAATGCCCTTCCCCCCATTGGCATCACAGGGCTTCAGCCCCCACTCAATCCCCCCCGCCCTCCCCCCCGTCGTGTGTGGCATCCCGGGCCCGCTCACAGCCGCACCCGAGCACTTCACAGGTCGTTAAAGACCTTGTGCATGTTAATGGGGCTTTGTTGTTGTTTCACCCCTTCTAAGAGCCCCTGCAGCTCGACTCTGCCGATTGCCGGCAGAAGTCATCTCATCTCATCCCGCGACACACCTACGGCTAGGGCACGACACAGTAATGTGTTGCGCCACACAGTTTGGAAAGCTGTGATCTAGATCATCAGAAGGAAGGGGGTTGAAGAAGAAGTTGTACTAGCCCTCATTGACCTTTTCCTTGCTGGGGATCTGGAAGACAATTGATCTTCAGGAGTGGCTTGCTCGGCTGATACCTCCGCATGAATCTCGATTTCCTGATGTGCCCCTACTTCTGGAGGAACAAGTGTTGTGGGCAGTTGTGCCTCTCCTTGCGCCTCTCCTTGTGCCTCTCCTTGCGCCTCTCCTGGTTGCACCTGTGGTTGTCGTTGCGGCTGTGGTTGAACACTCGTCAGATGAGTTACACCCTGCGTTGATTGGATGCTACTTTGCGATGAGTCAACACCAACATCACTGGTCGATGGTGAAAGAGCAATTAAAGTGTCTGCCTCTGCGGCACTCATGGGCTTGGGCCTAACTTGGCGTGGTGGCACTGAGACCAATCAAGCGGAGGTGCTGCTTCCAGCTTGGTTCCCGGCGGACACCGCTGCTGCAGGCGTAGTTTTTTTCCCCCAAAAAGGTGTCGGTCGGCACACAATACTCCTTAGTAAGTGGCGCCACTTGCTTCTTCTGCTCCTTCTTACTGGAAGTGGCACTGGCAACTTTCTTGGTACAGGAGCTGAGGCCACCTTTCTTTGGGCCCATCTTCTTCAGATATCAGAACAGCAGGATGCAGTTGCACGAGTTGCAGAGTTGTCTGTGGCCACCACACGTGACGTCACGTGACGTTGTGCACACACCGCAGCAGGACTTCTTCCTGGCACTACAACAAGTGATGATGATGAGGATGATACCTGGTTCTCAGTCTTTGTGCACCTAAAAGCAAAGAAAAGAAGCCAGAGGAACATCAGTTAAATAAATGTTGCATATGTTGTGCTTCAAATTAATACTATTGCAACAAGGCATTTATTAATATTAACACAACACACCCGAAAACGGAAAGACACAAAATAAAAATTGCATTTCTAATCAAAAATGGATGTTTAAATCTTAAATTAATAGAAGGGAGACCACACAGAGAGAGTTGTTTCATGCACGCATTCATAACCCTAGGCCTACTGGCCCGCAAGCTTGCCGGCCTTTAGCAAAAACTGCCTGGCCTCAATATGCCCCCCCCACCCACATGGCCAGGCCCAGGACCAGGCCCCAACAACACCCAAAAAATCGAAATACACACAGAAATCACCTCAATCCAATGCTATCTATGCACTAAATGATATTTCTTTAAATTCAAGAGACCCCACAGAAAGACTTGGTCCATGCACCACTGAGTAGCCCTGGGCATAATGGTTGAAAGCAAGGCAGACTGGGTGCAGGCATATGGCACAAAGCATACTGCCTGGCTTCAAAATGGCCCCTAGACCCCACCCACATGGCCAGGTCCTGGACCAGGCATCAAAATGGCCCCCACCCTCATGGCCAGGCCCTGGACCAGGCACCAACAACACCCAATAAATCGAAATACACACAGAAATCACCCCAATCCAATGCCATCCATGCCCTAAATGATGTTTTAATGCAAGAGACCCCACAGAAAGACTTGGTCCATGCACCACTGAGTACCCCTGGGCATAATGGATGAAAGCAAGGCAGACTGGGTGCAACCCTATGGCACAAAGCACACTGCCTGGCTTCAAAATGGCCCCTAAACCCCCACCCACATGGCCAGGTCCTGGACCAGGCCTCAAAATGGCCCCCACCTACATGGCCAGGCCCTGGACCAGGCCCCAACAACACCCCAAAAATTGAAATACACACAAAAATCACCCCAATCCAATGCCATCCATGCCCTAAATGATGTTTTAATTCATGAGACCCCACAGAAAGACTTGGTCCATGCACCACTGAGTACCCCTGGGCATAATGGATGAAAGCAAGGCCAACTGGGTGCAGGCCTATGGCACAAAGCACACTGCCTGGCTTCAAAATGGCCCCTAGACCCCCATCCACATGGCCAGGTCCTGGACCAGGCACCAAATGGCCCCGACTCACATGACCGGGCCCTGGACCAGGCCCCAACAACACCCAAAAAATCTAAATACACACAAAAATCACCCCAATCCAATGCCATCCACGCCCCAAATGATGTTTAAATTCAAGAGACCCCACAGAAAGATTTGGTCCATGCGCCACTGACTAACCCTGGGCCTACTGGGATAGTGTGGCTTTAACACGCACCCCAAAATTAAAAAAACTTCCACATATAACAGTGAGCTATTCAATTCCATGCCATTCATGCCGTAAATGATATTTAAGTTCAACAACACTCACAGAAACAATTGTATCATGCACCCATGACTAACCCTGGGCCTACTGGATACTGTGGCTACCCACAATATATATTTTGTAAAGTTGTGAAAAAGTTTATAAATTGTAGTTGCAGCAACTGCAATGCCCCAAACAAACAACACCAACTTACTTGTGAAATCTCAAATCTCAAATCCCTAGACCCCCCCCCCACATGGCCAGGTCCTGGACCAGGCATCAAAATGGCCCCCACCCACATGACCAGGCCCTGGACCAGGCACCAACAACACCCAAAAAATCGAAATACACACAAAAATCACCCCAATCCAATACCATCCATGCCCCAAATGATGTTTAATTTCAAGAGACCCCACAGAAAGATTTGGTCCATGCGCCGCTGACTAACCCTGGGCCTACTGGCTAGTGTGGCTGTAACACGCACACCAAAATTAAAAAAAACTTCCACATATAACAGTGAGCTATTCAATTCCATGCCATTCATGCCGTAAATGATATTTAAGTTCAGCAACACTCACAGAAACAGTTGTATCATGCACCCATGACTAACCCTGGGCCTACTGGATACTGTGGCTACCCACAATATATATTTTTTAAAGTTGTGAAAACGTTTATAAATTGTAGTTGCAGCAACTGCAATTCCCCAAACAAACAACAACAACTTACTTGTGAAATCTCAAATCCAAAAGTGATCCAAACAAAAAGTCCTCAAATACAAATATCCAGCAGCAGCCACAAAGGGTAATCCTTCCAGCTCCTGATCCAAATGAAAAGTGACCAGGACATGGACAAAGCACTGGGAGGAGCCTGCTGGACAAGAACAGGAAGTTGGAGACTCTGAGGCACTTCCTTCCTCCCACCCCCCCAAAAAACGGACTCCTTGCACAACAAAGTGCAGCCAAATGTCAATCTGAGGAGTTATTCTGATGAAAATCATCATTTTCAGAAGGTTTATGCTGCCGGCGATAGATTTCTTGTGTAGAATTGCAATTTTTGCGACTTCGGGAAAGCGAGCTGTTCAAATCTCCCGCCGGATGTCAGCTGCGCATCGCATCTACGTATTCGCCATTGTTTACTCTCGCGATGCGTGATCGCGGGCCCTTCTGACGTAATCGCGTTCTGAAAGTCTTACAGTGCAAGATTGCGGGACTCCATGACGTACTCACGGTCGAAAAGTCTCGGGCGATCACGCAGCCAGATCTAAAATGGCGCAGCGCACGCAAACCGGGAGGAAAACAAGTTGGCGAACTCAGAATCACGGTAAGTCAACACCCCGCACGCGAGATTGTTTTTTTGAAGTGCGACCAAGCAAAAAAAATACACCAACTCACGAATTGCGAATTCTTTGATGATTTTGCGTGATTCGCAGACTGCGAAATTGCCAAAAATTGCCAAATTCCGTGAGCGGAACGGATTTTCAGCCCATACTTAGCGAACACGACCTCATACGGTGAAAATCCTGTCCTAGAATGTGCTGTCATTCTTGTTGACAAAAGAACTAACAGTAACGCATCTGGCCACTTTAACCCTGTGGTCTCCTGAATTTTTGTCAGTTTGAGCTTGAGAGTAACATTGTACTTCTCAACCAAACCTGCTGACTGTGGACCTTTTGCTTTATGTGTAAACCATCACAAATCAATTGGATCACTTTTGCATTAAAATGACTTCTGTTATTATCCTTCCAAATCAATCTGGGCAAGCTGAAACGAGGAAAGAACTCTTTCAGGAGTACCTTTGCAGTCGTAATGGCTGTATTGTCTTTAGTGGGATAAGCCTCAGCCCATTTACTAAATGCACAGACAACCACCAAATTATTCTTCAAATTATTGCATGTCTCTAGTTCAATATAGTCCTTTTGAAGGACTTCAAAAAGAAAAGTGGGTAGTGTAAAATTACCAGGCACACCATACAGTCCTTCACTAAATGTGCAGCTGGCTTAGGGATATTCCAATATGCCTCACAGGGCAAATACCCTTAGCACTAATATGGGCTGAACCATGAGCCTTCGTAACCACAGGGAGAACATATGCATCGGGCAACATCCATCTCTGCTTCCCTGACTTATCAATCCAACATCCCTCCTTCTTCAATTGTGCTGTACTTTCCTGCCACACTGCTAACTCTTCTGCTGTGGCTTCACTTTGTATCTCTTTCAAATTTTCAAGGGTGTCTTTGAACATGACAACCCCAGGCACCCACCTAGCCGGACCTGCTACAACATTCTTTTCATCTTTGTCAAAACGTTTTCTGAGCAGTCTGATCTGCAAAAGCATTTCCCCAACCTACGTCATCAATGATCTTCTGGTGGGTGCTACACTTCACTATGGCCAATTTCTTGGGGAGCGTTAAAGCAGACAAAAGCCTCAATATAAGGTACCCATTCTGGATTCTAGTGCCATGGAAAGTAAGGAACCCTCTCTCAGCCCAGAGCCAAAATTAAGCGTGTCCCCAAAGGCGTACTGGCTTTCAGTATAGATATTGACAGCCAGTCTCTCACTCAATTCACAAGCTCGAATAAGGGCAGCAAGCTCAGCACCTTGAGCCAACTGATAAGGGACTAGTGATGTCTCTACTACTGAACACAGTGTGGTAATATAGCATACGCCACAGTTGTAGTGCCATGTGGTAATTTGAAACAAGAGCAAGCAACATATAGTTCCCCTCGCGGGTCAGATAAGGGAAAGTTAGTCAAGTTTACTCGTTCATCTCTTCTTCCGTCCGGAAGATGAAGTCGCGTTTGTCAACTTCATCATTCTCGGAAGGGAGGTATAGTAACGTGGCTGGATTAAAAGTAGCACATCTTTTGATTGTGATATGTTTAGCAAACAATGTCAATTCATAGTCAGTAAGACGTGCACTGGGGAGGTGCTGTGTCTTTGTCTTATTCAGAAGTATATTCACAGCATGATGTACCATGATTGGGAGGTCACAAGTCCAGCCGATTGTCTGATCAAAGTGGCCACGACTGTGATCATTCTTAGACAACTTGGGAGAACTCTCTTGACTGGATCAATGACAGCAGAGAAATAAGCACACTGCTGTTGCTTATCTCTAAATGTTTGTGTTAAGACAGACAGCGCACAACCAGCCATCTCATGCATGTACAACACAAACGGTTTGCCGTTATTAGGGGTGCCAAGTACTGGAGCCGAACAAAGCGCAGTTTTCAATTGCTCAAAAGACTGTTGACATTCAGGCTTCCAGGGCTAAGGCTCATGCACTTCTTTTGTTGTTAAGGCAAGCAAGGGTTTGATTAGTAGGGAGTAGTTAGGTATCCACTGGCGACAATAGGAGTGATACCTATAATAGCACACACATATTTCTGAGTCTGTGGAATAGGCATTTTAACAATGGTACTGATTGGCTCAGGGGTCAGCCTCCTACCCTCCTTTGACAGTAGGTGACCTAAGTAGGTTACCTCCTATCGACAATACTGAAATTTAGAAAAAGAAACATTATGTCCATGTTGAGCCAAATGCTACAATAATTTATCTGTACTATCGTTACACCCCTGCTCTGTATCAGAAGCAATAAGGAGGTCATCAACATACTGCACCAATAAATTACCTGCAGGAAGCAAAAGGGAATCCAACTGACTCTTTAAAGCCTGACTGTAAATACTTGGACTCTCACTATAGAGGAGCTCAACAAAATCTTCAGCTTCTACCAGCTCTTTCAAACCCAAACAAGTACCGGCTATATGAATGAATAGGAATACTAAAAAACGTGTTTTTCAAAGCAATCACAGAGAAGAATTTGGCAGTGGAAGGAATCATCGTCAAAAGTGCGGTAATATCTGGAACTTCTGGAAACTGAGGAATCACTATTTTATCAACTTTGCCCAAGTCAATCATAAAACCCCATTTGAGAATCGGAAGAAGGGACTATTACAAATATTGGCAGACGTCTCTTCAACCACTCCTTTCTTAAATAAATCCAGACTAATTTGCAATAAGGCTCGCTCACATGCCTGTGGTATTTTATACTGAGGAATATGCGCCAAAATAACATTGTCTTTGACCTGTATTGAAACCAGTGGTATATGCAACAGCCCTACGTCTGTATCACCTGTCGCCCACAAAGTGGATAGCATATAAGCAAATTCAACAGGAAGAGGCGTATCCTTGGACAAACACTGCTTAACACCTACTATATCTGGGCCCATTGTCATATAGACACCTGCCGGGGAACAAGAAATAGTGGCATGCAATTTCTTCAACAAATCCAAACCCATCAAAATCTCACCACAATTAGATGTCAACAAAAATGGAGAATCCACAATGAAAGGACCAATAGTCAATGCAAGGGGTCCTGAAATGGAGCTCACAACCTGTACACTTCAGAAACCTACCAAAACATTATTTTAGCCAAGGGTCTATATTTCGAGAAACATAACTTTTTGTCACACCAGTGTCCACCAAAAATTCCTTAGTCAAAACTTGCAGTTCCGCTGTTATATAAGGACCACGTTGGTCTAAAGGTATTGGAACTGGTCCCCCACTCTGTCCCTGAATATCCTAGCTATAAGACATTCCTGTTGCTTCATCCATATCATAGTCATCATGGTAGTACTGCCCATCACGAGGGTCATCAAAATAATTATTAACAGAACGACCCTGTGAGGCTGCAGCGCTCTGAGCCCTATCAGCCCCACCAGTTCCACGACTCTGTTCACGAAAACCTTGTCCTCTAATGACTACCACCTTTGGCAAAAGCATG
Source organism: Lissotriton helveticus (assembly GCF_964261635.1). NCBI lineage: Eukaryota > Metazoa > Chordata > Amphibia > Caudata > Salamandridae > Lissotriton > Lissotriton helveticus. The sequence goes on along the minus strand of NC_136061.1, from coordinate 870,447,857 downwards.
TGACACTTGCTATGCCAGTGACCCTCCTCCTTACAATTTTCACACTGATTCGGCCCCAAAGGCATCGTATTCAGCTGCCTACTAGTGCGTGGAAGCTGTCAGGCAGGACCACCACATCCTCTACCATTCCCTCTAAATTCCTGCTGCAACAATACCTTTGTCTTCAAATCCTTATGCTTTTTATCCATCCTCTCTTTCTCCTCTTGGTCCCGATGTTCATAATATTGAGCCATATTCAAAATACCAGGAGGGTAAGAGGTGGAACAGGTACTTTCAGAAGCCTGTAAATGAGTCGCAATTTTGGGGAGTAAATTAGAAACAAACCTGTCGACAAACAACCGAACACCTGCTTCAATAGACATATCCTGCCCACTGGAATCCAAAAATGTATCCTCAAACTGGGTAAAGAAATCATACACACTCATCTCTCTTTTGTTGGCATGCCGTCAACTTGTCCCAACTTACTGCATATATGTAATAATGGATCCTGGCAAAGCAAGTATCTCTGCTAAGGGCTTTTCACCTGGCTTTTTTCCTGATCCCATACTTTCATTTGATCCCATGTACCACCCAACTCCACAACATGATCTTGAGTATGAACTTTCCTCCAGATATCAACCCAAACAAGAAGACTAAAAAACATTTCAATATCAGCAAGAGTCATCACCATTGAAGATGCAGCTTCAGTCAGTTCTTTATAAAAAGTAGTAGGATTTTTCCGAGGATCAGGCAAATGAGTCTTAAGGGATAAAACCTCACTTCTTTTCCATGGAGTTTAAACCCATTGCTCCAGGAACCGGGCTTCTACACCTGCTCGAGTAACATTACCTCGCTGATCCGTTAACTCTGGTATCTCTGTGTGATGTATGGGATGAACTTCTCACATCAGAAACTGAGACACCGTGGTAGGACTATTCTCATGCAACCTGCCCCTGTAGGCAACCAACATGGTAATATTCCCAAAACTTGGCCTGGGTCCAAACCACTGGCATAAATGCGATCTCTAATATGGAATAAAATTTGTGGCGCGTCGCCCCCAAAATGGTGCTGCCAAAGGCCAATCAATGTATAGGACATATGTTTAAGAGCATGCTGCTGCATAAAAGGCTCATATTCTTTCATCACACCCCAAACATCCTCCACACTGTAAATGGGATTATGACCCCACTGCGCAGCCTGATTAGATACTACCTTCTTCTCCTCTTCCCCCACCACAGACCGTACAAAAGGGCCCATACACTCATTCAATGTTGTCAAATCTCTATCCTCAAATGCACGTGTTGGCGTCTCAGCACCCAATAATGCTGAGAAATGAACCATTAAAGATGGAAAAGCAACAGAAGCACTGGGTACGATCGCCGCAGGCGGGAGCGCTGCAGGAGAAAGAGCTGGATACAGGGATGCAGAGACAATCGGTGTGATAGATGTGCTAACAGTCACAGTTGCCACAGACGGCGAAGGCGAAGAAGGAGGAGGAAGAGCCGAAGCCACAGCTGTCGAGACAACAGCAGTAGATACAGGGACAGTGAGAACAGCTGTAACAGGCAGCTGTGATGGCACAGGGACAGTGGGATATAACCGTTACGGGAGCATATGGGGGCGGGTGTCAAGCAATTCTTCCACAAAAGTAACAGTTTCGTCCTGGGCCAGATACGATTTATCAACATGCAATCGAAATCTCCTATCTTCACATTCAACTCCCTTCTCCTTTTTTCACCTATCATATGCTACAGCTTTCTGAGTCAGCCTCTGCATCTTCCCTTTCCGTGCCTCGTTCTCCATCTTCAATCATCTCTGCCTAGCTGCTTTATGCCACGCCTCTAGGGAATCAAACACAGACTGTCTACTTTGTCTCTTGAACAACTGTTCCTGTAAATACCCAATCTTTTGTTCATCGAAAGTGCCCATCAATGGCCACTGCAACTCACCATTGACCCTCATATATTTGTCCTTTATGTCATACATATGCTGATCCTTTCCCTCACCAAAGACCCAAGCACCGCCAAAACCAACCTACACGAAGGGATGAAAGAAGTAGCCGAGTGGATGAAGAACAGCCGCCTAAAACTTAACTCGGACAAAATGGAAGTCCTCATCTTAGGATCATCCCCCTCCGCCTGGGATGACTCATGGTGGCCACCGTCACTGGGCAGCGCACCCATACCCACGGACCATGCTCGTAACCTGGGCTTCATCCTGGACTCCTCCCTCGCGATGACCAGACAAGTCAACGCCGTCTCATCATCTTGCTTCAACATTCTACGTATGCTCAACAAAATTTTCTGTTGGATCCCCACCGAAACTAGAAAGACGGTCACCCACGCACTGGTCACAAGCCGACTAGACTACGGAAACACCCTTTACGCCGGAACCACATCCAAACTCCTGAAAAAACTCCAACGCATCCAAAACGCATCAGCCAGACTCATCCTAGATATCCCCCGACAAGCCCACATTTCCAGTCACCTGAAAGACCTCCACTGGCTCCCCGTCAACAAAAGAATAACGTTCCGCCTCCTCACCCACTCACACAAAGCCCTCTACGACCTGGTACCCGAATACCTCAATACGCGCCTGTCCTTCTACTCCCCCACCCGCCATCTTCGTTCGTCCAATCAAGCCCTTGCCGCAATTCCACGCATCCAAAGATCCACCATGGGAGGAAGATCCTTCTCCTACTTAGCGGCCAAGACTTGGAACTCCCTCCCCAACCACCTCCGCCTCACACAGAACCACCTCTCCTTCAGAAAACAACTAAAAACTTGGTTATTTGATAAGTAAACTCCCTTCCTCCCTCAAGCGCCTTGAGACCCTCTGGGTGAGTAGTGCGCTATACAAATTTAAACTTGAACTTGAACTTGTCCCATAATGTACTAAACATAATAAGGCCAAAACCATGCTCCACATACATATCAAAATTAGTGGTTCCTTCTGGAGGCGCCGGCTGAGCTTCTTCCAATCGAGCATCTGCAGAACAACAGCGACAGCACAAAGAAATCAGTTTACTGATAACAGGCATTGGCAAAAGAAAACAAGTTCACTATTTATGCCTGGCAAAGCAATTGCAAATGCCTTTATCCAAAGACGTCCTCAGACCATACTAAATTCAAACCAAAATGGTACCATATCCACAAAGAACGAAAATAAACTCACCTAATATATGCAGGTCAAGCGAACAAATTCTCCACTGCCGACTCTTCGGACCAAAAGGTCAGATCCAAGGGTTTCGCCATTTAGGTTTCCAGTCGGGATGACTCCTGGGTGAGGCACCGTCTAGCAGGATGCAAGGGGCAGCTGCGAGCAATCAATGCTCCTCTTACAGGGATCTCTGAACTCTCAGTCCGACCGGACGATGGCCTCGACCTCCTCCACGTCCGCGGAAGAGGATGGGTCACTCAACTGAAGGAGTCCCTGTTCGGCCACCAACTGAAGGAAGTGGCCCGATTAGGGTCACCTGGGTCACTCACGACCACCTCTCAGCCTTCCATACCAAATGAAGAGTCAGTCAGACAGTAGAGAATACAAACCAATATCTGTTTATTCAGGTACACTCAGAGTGGAGCCAAGTCTTCCCAGTCGCTTAGGAGTGATGCAGAGGGACTGGCTTCAGCAAGCATAAAGATACATTATGTACATTTCAGAACCAATGAAGGCATTCCCACTGTGGAATTTTGCAAGCAGATGCAGCAAAACAGTGAAGTACAGAAAATAAGTTTTGATTCTGAGACCCGGCACACACTGTCTATTACTCAAGGTCGCTCTGCCCGTGCCTGCCACTAGACAAGTGGGAGAAGGCCTCTATGTAGAGGGAAAGGTATGCACTAATAAGAACAGTGTATTCATTAGTGAAGCATTTCATTTATTGGGTTTCCAATTTGTGGGTGCTTTCTACTTTGGCAAATGTATCCCCATGGGCAGTTTAGTTTCCTGTGCTTACTTCAAGAGGTTTAGGCTATTCTTGGAGTGGGTATTTGGGCAGAGATCAAGGTACTGGTGGACACTAAGCATGGGCGCAAAATCCGTTCCACTCGCGGATTTTTCGGATTTTCGGTAAATCCGCAATCCGCGAACTCTCGCGGATGTGGCGAAAATACGCAAAACCGCGTGCGGCGGATTTTTTGCTTGTGTTCGCACTGCTCGCGGGCCGCGGCGCGGGCAGCAACAATCTCGCACTCGCGAAATTACAAAAATTACAATTGGGGAGGGGTGAAGGAAGTGACCCAGTCTCCAACTTCCTCTTCCTGTCCAGCAAGCTCCTCCCATTGCTTAGTCCATTTCCTGGCCACTTTGAATTCGATCTTGACTGGGAAGGATTACTTTTTGTGGATACTGCTGGAGATTTGGCTTTGAGGCCTTTTGGATTACTTTTTGATTAGAAATTTGATTTACAAGTAAGTTGATAAGTTGATGTTGTTTGTTTGTGGTGATTTTTGTGTGTGTTTTTCGACTTTTTGGGGTGGGTTTGGGGCTGGCTATGTGTGGGAGGCCATTTTGAGGCATGGTCCTGCAGGTCCTGCCATGTGGATGGGGTCAATCGGCCATTTTGAAGTCAGGCAGTGTGTTTTGTGCCCTATGCCCCCCCAGTCTGCTCTGATTGCTTTCATTATGCCCAGGGGGCCTCGAACTCCCGCGGATTACCCGAAAATCGGATTTTTAAAAAAAAATGTGCCTGTGTTCGCTTTGCTCGCGTCCCGCGCAGCAACAATCTCGCACTCGCGAAATTGTAAAAATTACAATTCTGCACATGAATTGAAAACTACCAGGCTTAGTTATGGGTGCATGCATGATACAACTGTTTTCTTTAATTTTAACATTATTCTGGCCAGGGCATGGATGGCATTGGATTGTTGTGATTTTTGTGTGTTTTACGACTTTTTGGGGTGGTGTTGGGGGCTTGCTATGTGGGTGGGGGCCAGTTTATTGCCTGGTCCCGTGTGGGTGGGGGTCTAGGGGCCATTTTTAAGCCAGTTTGTGTGCTTTGTGCCATAGGCCTGCACCCAGTGTGCTGTGATTTTATCATGCCCAGGGGGCCCAGAATCCATCTGTTCGCGGATTTTGCTGGTTATTCGCCACGTTCGCGTCGTGAAGCAACAATCTCGCACTCGCGAAATTGCAAAAATTGCAATTTCGCACCAGAAAACCACCAGCAGGCAGCATAAACCTTCTGAAACTTGATGGATGGCATTGGATTGTGGTGATTTGATTGGTGTTGTGTTTTTTGACTTTTTGGAGTAGGGGTTGGGGGCTGGCTATGTTGGTGGGGGCCATTTTGAGGCATGGTCCTGGCCATGTGGATGGGGGTCAAGCGGCCATTTTGAAGGCAGGCAGTGAGCTTTGTGCCATAGGCCTGCACCCATTTTGCCTTGCTTTCACCCATTGTGCCCAGGGGGAGTCAGTGGTACATGAAACTATAACCCTCTGTGTGTGTGCTATCTTGGATCAATGTTAAATTCCTGTTTCCCAAAAATTTAGCAATTCTTAATTTTGAAATTTCCATATTGTGTGGTGTGCACGTGTGTATTCATAAATGCCTACTTGCAAACTATTTATTGAAGCGCTACATATGCAACATATATTTACTGATGTTCCTCTGTTTTCGTTTGCTTTTAGGTGCACAAAGTCAATAACTCCGCATCATCGTTGAGCATCAGTGCCAGGAAGAAGTCCTGCTGCGGCCTGCTGTTCCGACATCTGAAGAAGATGGCTCCAAAAAGAGGTGCCCGTAGCTCCTCTTGCAAGAAAGATGTCTCTACTAAGGAGAAGAAGAAGCAAGTGGCACCACTTACCAAGGAGACTGGTGGCTCGACCACTAAGTTTTGTGGAAAAAACAAAAGTCCCCCATGAGTGCTGCACAGGTAGCCTGTTTAGTGGTTCAATCACCAACGACCAGTGATGTTGGCTCATCGCAAGAAAGTAGCAGCACACCATCAACACAGGTTGTAACTCATCTCACAAGTACTATTCAACAACCAAAGCCGCAACAACAACTGCATGGGCTACTAGTACAAGCACAAGCACATGCGCAAGGAGCTGTCCGAGAAGGAGCTGTCCGAGAAGGAGCTGTCCGAGAAGGAGCTGTCCGAGAAGGAGCTGGCCGAGAAGGAGCTGGCCGAGAAGGAGGTGGCCGAGAAGGAGCTGTCCGAGAAGGAGAAGGTCGAGAAGGAGCTGGTCGAGAAGGAGAAGGTCGAGAAGGAGAAGGTCGAGAAGGTCGAGAAGGAGAAGGTCGAGAAAGAGAAGGCCGAGAAGTAAAAGGCCGAGAAGGAGAAGGCCGAGAAGGAGAAGGCCGAGAAGGAGAAGGCCGAGAAGGAGAGGTCCATGGAGAGTTGCAAGTAGAGGTCAGTGAAGAGGCCCATGTAGCGGCGCATGGAGCGGTGCAAGTACCCACAATGGTTCTTCTTCCAGGAGTAGGGGCACAGGAGGAAATTGACTTTGGAGCTGGGGTATCATGTCAGGAAGACGAAGGCACTCCTCCTGATGATTCATTTTCTCCCAGCTCCCCAGCAAGGAAAAGATCAAGGAGTGTGTGTAGAAGTTCCTCTTCAAGCCCCGCTCCATCAGATGATCTGGATCTAGATTGGCAACCATCTCCGACGTCTGAGAGGGAGGCACACCACTCGCTGCGAAAGGTATCAAAAGTTAAAAGGAAGGGCCCCGGAAAGCTCATACTTATGGATCCGAACGCCGGACTTGATGAAGTGGTTCATTCTGATGTTGATGAACAGGATGACAGCAATGACCTAGTCATCACACACGTCATTCCAGCCACACCGGCCATGCAGCAGACAGACATTTATACCCTATCCCGACGTCATGCTGAGCGTGACCCTGGCGACGTGGCACTGGTAGCACCACCAACGCAGTCAAGTAGTACAACAAGTTCAACAAAACCTACAGCTCCCATATTTTCTCCCCAGAGGGGGACTCCATCCAGCTCGACTCCCTCAAGTAGGATTGCTGCAATAATTGCACAACCCAGTAGATGTCTGCAAGGCTCCTCCACCCCTGCTTCATCTGGCATTGGCACTATCATCTCGTGCGGCAAAACCAGAAGTTTCCAGTCCCCAGTTTGGAACTTTTTTAGTGTCCATGCAAACTATGATAACATAGCCGTTTGTTGCATTTGTAAGACTAGAGTTAGCCGTGGTAAGACTGGTACCAACTATGGAACCGGAGGCCAGATAGGTCATCTTCAAAGAAGGCACGCTGTCGTATGGTTTGCGCACCTAGCAAACATCAAGGGAAAACAATCCCAAAGGGCAAGTGGGCAAAATATACCCATACTAGGTGTTTCATCTGAAGATGACGGGGAGGTAGAAGAAGCGTCAGACATTTGTCTGGTTGCACCCAGTACCCCTGGCAGCACCACACCCTCCGGAACACATAGGAGGCACACTGAGAGTCTGGAAGACACACCAATGCGGAAAATGTCAACACTGAGCACAAGTGGGTCGAAGAAGGCATCAGCATCATCCAGTAAATTTGTCCAGCGCACCATTTCAGCCATGTTCTCCTCAGATGCGCAATTTCAACGCAACCACCCAATTGTACGCCTGTAGAACACTAAGCTGGCTAAAATGCTAGCGGTGGACCTTCTCCCTTTTTCGTTTGTCGAAGGTGTGGGTTTTCTTGAACTCGTGGCAACACTGGCCCCTAAATGGAAGGTTCCTAGCCGGTTCTATTTTGCCAGGGTTGCTGTTCCAGCACTACATAAAGAGGTGCTTGAGTTGGTTGGGGCAGCTTTGCAGAAGAGTGCTGTTCACACTATACACCTGACAACAGACATGTGGACCAGTTGCCAAGCCCTTGATTACATGTGCATCACTGCACACTGGTTCTCTTTTTCAGAAGTTGCAAAACAGATAAATGCAGGTGGTGACTTGGCCGAGATTTTTAAGGGTGCTCGTAAACATGCAACATTAGCCATGTTTGGCATGGAGAAAAGTCATACTGTAGCCAACATTTTGGATGACTTTAACCAAAAGGTCTCGCAATGGCTGCCCCCAAGAAATTGCAAGGTTGGTTATGTTTCTACTGATAATGGCAGCAATGTAGTTAAGGCCACGGAGAACGGTTACTATTTCAGAGTGCCGTGTTTGGCGCATTGTATGAACCTTGTCGTGCAAAAGTTCTTGAAAAAAGAACTTGCAGTCGACAAAATACTGACCATCTGCAGAAGAATATGCACACATTTCAACCATTCTTTTAAGGCCCGGAAGGAGCTGAGGCGCCAGCAAAATGTTAAAGATGAACCAGCACTTCATACCACCAGATTACAAAGTACGAGAATGCACGCAGGAAGAAGACAAGGACACCGACCTACCTGAGGAAAGTTCTCCTCAGTTACCAGAAGTACTACCGACTCAATTTGCAGAGTTTGAGGACGAGCTCTGCTTCCCTGACAGCGAGTTCTGAAAATGAGTCAATGATCCATTAACTTTAATATTAGTCCTTATTCACTTTTATTCCTGTGTGTCTGTCTTTCTTTTTTTAGCAAGTGCTTCATCACATTCACAACAGAACTGTAATCACCCAATCAAACAACAAGCCCATCAACAGAACTGTCTTGATTTTGATGCCGCAGAATTCCTCAGGTTCACAACAGTTAGTTGACAAGAACTCAGTCCTGGTCGTCTATCTCCTCCTCCAGACTCACCCTATCCATTTCCCGTAATGCTGATGCCTGGATTCTGCACAATGAAGAAACTTACGTTGACGAGTCTGGAAGTAGTGAGTCCTCATTTAAATACATTTTGCTAAGTGTGACTTTTTTGCGTTTGGGTTTACGGGTCTTGGCTGGGCCATTGCTGGCAAGGTCTATTAAGGGATGAAATTGGTTAGGCATTTACTTTGGAAAACATTTGGCCTATTACACGTGAACGTTTAGGCGTTATTATTGCTCACTTGCCTGTCTTAGGGGTGCTGTCTGTGGGGCTTCTAGGATTTTGGGGTCTGTGAGCACCGCTGCCATATTTCTAATGTTGATCGCTTTTGTTTTGCAGACAATCCACGCCGGGAAACTCCAGTTGGGGCCCTGCTGCAGAACGCTTTAGGACACTGTGAATTCCAGGTGGAGCCAGCCCTCAAACACAAATACAGGTAAGATAAGCGTTTGGATGGGAGGTAGTATATTGGAGTATTAGGAGAGGCGAGAGAGTGACAGTGGTACTAGTAGTAAAGTCCTAGGACTCCTCAATTAACAAACTCTGTGACAGGCATTTACTTTGGAAAACATTTGGCCAATTACACGTGAACCAACACGATGACAGTGTTCAGTAAAACGAACTTACTGCAAAACCACCACCCACCAGGCTCAAAAGTAGTAAAAAAAAAGATATGCTCAGATAAAGTTTGAAAAAGTATATTTTTATATCCCTATCAAATAATCTCCCGCAAGACCCTCCCTAACCCCAACAAATAAATAGTCCCTCAAAAGTCCCCAAAAAACCCAACTCCCAATTCCCACCCCCCAAAAGTCTCTAAAAAAGGGGCAAGGGACACTCTAGGGATGCATGGTGTTGTTAACTTTGGCCTCCAGGGCATCATGCCTTAGGGCCAGGGCATCGTATTGCTCCCGGAGGGTGACGTGATCTAAACGGAGGCCCTCCACCAAATTTTGGTACTCTTTCCATTTCCGGACCTCCGCCTCCAGGTCCGACACTCTGCGGATTGCTCGGCGCAAGCGAGCCTTTACAGTACTGTGAGGTGCAGCCTTTGCTGCTAGGCGGTGGCGTCTGCCAGCACGGCTCCGTTTGGCTGCAGCACTGCGCTGATCGGCAGAACGTGGGGTCACGGAGGAGGATGCAGATGTCACGTTGGAAGTACTGGACTGCGTGTCGTCCCCCTCCAGTTCCACCAGCCGCCGATATTGGGCAACAGTTGCATCCAGCCTCCGTTGCCGGGCCAGTACAGCCTGCATACTCCTTGTTGGTTTTGTTTTAGTATGACCAACTATATGAAGAAAGAAAGACATAATCTGTAACCAATGCTCTTTAAGAATATGATTAAAACAAAATGATTCAGCAGGAAGTTGTGTCACAGTACAACTAGCAACTAGCCAGCGCAGTACAAAAGAAACTATTCAGGCCAATATCATGGGTGTCCGCAGGGATGGGCAAGAGAGGGCGCGATTGCCCCCCCCTGGATCGCAGGTCCATCCAGTGCTGGCCCAGTGACAAATTACAATATGGTAATTACAGCAGGCTGGGACCGACAGACAGATAGAGGCAGAGACAGAGAGAGAGGAAGACAGAAGGAGAGAGAGAGAGAGGGAGGGAGCCAGAGGGTGACAGAGGGAGGATGAGGGAGGGAGACAGAGAGAGAGGGAGGGGAAGAGAGAAAGAAAGATGTGTGTAATGTGTATGCCAGGTCTGGTGGCTCAGTGGACGAAGGCATCCGCTGCAGGGGCATGATTTCAATTTCATGGTCATATTTTTTTTTGTTGCTCTAGATCCACCCCCCTCCCCCACTGACCCTGCCCCCTTCGGTGCGGCCCTTGGCCACAAACCACACTATCAATCATGTCAGGAGTAGGACTCAGGAGATGGTGATGATGTTGCACCCCCCCCCTGGAAACATTTCATAGTATGTTCGTAGTTCATCCAGTGACCGTCTACTCTCTGTAGATACACATCATATGCTATCTAAGAGTCAGATAGTACCATGATCCAGCTTACCTGTACCCGCCACCACCACTGTCTCCTTCCTCACAGTCTGTACTTCTTGGTCCTCTTGCGCCGCCTCCTCCCCAGAGTGATCCTCGGACTCGGAGTCGATCACTATTACCACATCCGAGCTGGCCCCGCCACCAGATGTTCCACCTACAAAGTAGATTTAAGAATGTTAGATTACACCACTCACTAGTATTTGGTCTATGAATGAAGAATGTGAAAACAACAGAAAAAGTAATTGACTGTCTACTCTAGTCTAAAGTAAAAATGTCCCTCCTTCCAGGGAAGGCTGTTGTCTTGCTGCATTTTTTTGTCATAATTGATGAATGCTTGATTAATTTTAACACACATCATTTTTCTCTGAACAGACAGAAACTGGACTTCTAAGGACAAGAGCAACATCAACTTCAAACCAGGTGAAAGCTCGGCTCGACCACAAGAAATGTGTTCCATTACTCATCAACTCAGCACCAAGCACTTTTCCATTTCCAACTAACTTTATTTTAATATATGTGTTTACTTTAACTTTTAATAAAGCTTTTAAACTTGAATAGACTCTGTGGTTTTTGGTCCTCCAGACTAGAGTGACTGAGCGAAAGGTTTTGCAATTTTTGCAAGGAGGAGTCCGTGCCGCTGACACTACCAGGTTTATACAGTGTGCCAAACACGCCACTCTGAAATATTATTACTCTGGTCTTTGGTGTCCACAGTTAGGTTTGTGGAGAATTGTCCCTGCAACAGTAGTATTATTGATTTTGCTCCTATCTAAACACTATTTTGAAAAAATTAAATTAGGAACGCTTGGACAACAATAGGTCCTCTATATTTAAATGAAAACTTACTGGGGCCAGCAAAGGAGCACTCGCCGCCCTGGCCTGCATCCTCCTCCTTTGGAGCCACTGCATCCGCTTTTTCTGTCCGCTTGCCCCTGGGCGGACCTGACGTACAACATGAAAGAATGAACAGAAAACATTGATGATTGCTGCTTGTCGATGTCCTTGTCAACCAAATCAAACATTTAGAAAGAACAAGAACCAACTATTTCAGCCAAAAAGAGGGCTACAAAGGAAGGACTGCACCTGAGCCTCTACTCTAGGGGCAGATTTACAAGCCCCTTGCAGCTCTTTTGCTCCGTTCTTGCGTCACTTTTGTGACGCAGCGCCACAACAAGAGAGGCGCCATGGTGTGGCGTATATTAACAACGTGACGCATATGGGAGATGCATCCCATTCTAAAGCCCTGCGCCATAAGGGAGCGTTCCAGCGCAAGGGAGGGCGTTCCTGCGCAGGAACGCATGCTAAAAGTGGCTATGGGGAATATATAAAATTTCAATCAGTCATTTAGGACAATGATGCGTCACTGAAACCCTGCGCCTGCATGAAGCAGACTTACGGCTTGACGCAGCATTGCTGGAGCTGCGCCATCGTTGCAACGCAACTCCATCAATGAGCCGCCTTTACGGCACCGATGCGTAACGCTTCGGTGACGTTTTGGGACCATGGTGTGCCGCATTGTAAATACGGCGCACCATGGGTGGTGCTGGCGTGCCGCACACTTTGCAGGAATGCGCAGGTAATTGCTAATCTGACACTTAGGGGCATACTTACGAGTTCTGAGCTGGACACCTCCAGATGTGCACCAGAACAAATGCGTAACGCAAAACTAATCTTGCGTCACGGCAGATGCGCCGCAATTACAATGCGGCAAACCCTGGCGCAAGGGTAGGCAGATGCGTGATGCATCTCGTGATGAAAGAGGGGCGCATCTCTAGAGTCGCGTCGCAGGTGCGATGCAACTATAGCAATGCTCAGGGCTGCCCAATACTCAACATACCGCATCAGTCCTTACGCCTGCTTCAAGCAAGCAGGCATAAAGAATTGACGTAGCAGCGACGCGGAAGTGCCTGCGTTAAATCTTGTAGATTTCACGCAGGCACTTTTGCGAGGCGCACAGCTGCCTGACCGCCACCCCCCCCCCCTGCGTGGGAACGCACCCATTGTGGCGCAGGCCCAGGCCTTAACGTGGCGCATCTCCTTAGATGCATCTCGTTGTACATGACTTGCATGGATTCGCCACGTTTACGTCGCTGTGCGTCAGGTAAGGCAGCGTAAACGTGGCGCAAGGGGCTTGTAAATCTGCCCCTTTGTGTCTAGCATTACGCAGTTCTGTAAAGTACACTCATACATTACTCAGCCCAATTAAATGAACACAAAATAGAAAACAAATAAGCAGTGGCACCGCCACAGAGAAGGAGAACAGTGCACCTGAAATGCACAGAAGATTTTGAAATATTAATTTACCTCTCCTATCAATGTAATCAGCAGCATTATTGCTGTTTGTAAAAAAGTTAAAGCAAACATTTGCAATATAACACAGTCACACAGAGCAGGAGAAAAAACAGAGTAGTGAGTGATGAAAAAATTGCTACTACTACTCACCAAGCCCGGGGACCTCCACTCCCAGCAGGTCTAGCAGGTCGCGCTCCCGGTCCAGGATATCGGTCCAGCGGTGGGTCACTTGATTGTAGGTGCGCTGGACCCCCGTGATGTCAAAGAGGGCCCGGCACACCTGCCCCCACCGCTTCCGTCGCTCCTGGCTGTTGGTATAACCAGCAGTGATCCTGCCGCCTGCCGCGATGGTCCTGGGGAGACGGCGCTGCACATAAAAAACGAGTGAGCCCACCTCCTCAGGGCTGAAGATCTCCCTGGGCACCACCATTTCTGCCCTCAAACGGCCACACTGGAGCCGGGCACGGGCTGCGGTGCCCGTCTTGGGCAGCTTGACAGCTGTCTTCACCATGTTCTGGGCAGGTGTTAGCAGTAAGGAGACAAAATGAAAAAGAATAAGAGTAGGGAAGAAGGAAATAAAAGTTTAAAAAAGTAGTTGAAAAGTAAACAAAAGTAGCCTAAAACACAAAAATATAGACCTAGAAAAATAGAGGGATAGAAAAAAAGTTAAATAGATCAAAAAAATATTAAAACAAGCAAAGGATGGCAGAGATATACAGAGGATAGAAACACCATGCCCAGACACATAGGAATGAATGAAAAACAAGATGGCGGCCCGAACACGTGCGTGTAAGTAAGTTTGCACGCGATTTCTCTCGCGAACTCGTGCGAACTTGCATTCGCAAGGCGCTCATTGCGCGAGATTACACATAGCGGGCGGAAACGGAAATACGTCACGCAAACAAAATGGCGGCGCCCATACTCAACCTTGGGGTAACTCGCACGAGTTCGCGGGTTCCACGGTCGATTTCGCACGACGCCGCGCCTCGCGAATAGGTCGAAATTACCGAAAAACGAGTTTTGCAAAAGCAAAACCAACGAGCAGGTGCAAAAGTTTGAGCTCATCATTTGTAACCATTTACCTGTAGTGCTTCCTGAAGGGGCCCTCCAGAATCCGGTTGCCTACTTGCAACTATTGCGTGACCCTGCTCTGACAGTCACAGAATAGTTACAAGTATGCCATTGCATCCTGTTATTGCAACAAAAAGGAAAGGGAGCAGACAAGCAGGTGCCAGCCTTCATTAATGTCAGTTGGGGCAGGGCAGGTGTTGTTGTTTGCAAAACTTAAAGCACTTAGCAGGTGTGCTTGGCTTTGCCACAATAATGTACACTCACTGGTCAATCAGAGGGTGCTGTGATGACACCGAGGGTGGCATGGGTGTGCCAGCCAGAGGGTGGCATGGGTGAACTAGAGTGCCAGTGTTCACAGAGGATGGCAGTGCTTTTCTTTGCCCCAATAATGTACACTGGTGAACCAGAGGGTGCTGTGATGACACAGAGGGTGACATGGGTGAGCCAGAGGGTGGCATGGGTGACCAAAGAGAGTGCCAGTGGTGACAGAGGGTGGCAGTGATGAAGAAAGCCTTGCAAACAGGCTGGGCACGTAGAAACAACAAGTTCGCAAAACTGGCGACCCGACAAGTAAGTTCGCAATTTGCGAAATTGTACAAATCCCTCGCGAAGTTGCAGAAACCCGTGCGAACACACACCCCCCAAAAAAATACGCAAATCCGCGAGAATTTGCGGATTTTACGTATTGTCGCAATCCGCAAATACGCAAATCCGCAAATTCGCGGATTGCGAATCCGCGAAATCCGCCCATGCTTAGTGGACACTACATTATTTGGATGACTACTTGTTCCAGGAACAGAGGAGTGTAGGAGAGTATTAGAATCTTTCCAGGAATTGATAGGAATATTCAGGGTACCTCTGGCACAATCAAAGACCTATGGGCCAGCTACCATAATTGAGTTCCGGGGGATAGAATTGTATTCCAAGGCAGGCGTCTCTAAACTCCCCCTAGAGAAGGTTAGGGTGTTCACAATGAAGGAATTTCTGGGAGCCAAGAATGTGACACTACATCAGTTGCAGGTTGGTAGTTGAATTTTGCGCTCTGCATCATACACATGCGATGTAGATTATTCAGGTCAATCATGCAGGCCAAGTCTGGTCTGAAGTTGAGGCACCATCAGACTATGTTATCAAGTGAGGTCCACCAGGATATGAGAATATGGCAAGTATTTTTGAAGAATTTTAATTGGACAGTGGTATGCCCAAGCCCCACCAAGACCAATAAGGATTTAGGTACGTTTAAAAATTCTGCAGGCAGCACAGGCTTTGCTGCTATTTTGGGTGGATTTTGATGTGCACAGTGATGGCCAGAAAACTGGATGGAACCTGGTTTGGTGGCAATCATTGGCTTCCTAGAACTCTTTCCCATTTTGGTGGCACTCACAAAATGGCCAGAGCAGGTCCGCAGTCAATCAGTGGTATGCTGGTCAGACAACATGACTGTGGTGGAATGCATTGATCTGCAAGAAGCCAAGTGTAGGATAGTCGAGAATATTGATGGAAATCATACTGCTATGTTTGAAACTGAATGCTGATTTTAAATCAAAACATGTGCCTAGTGCATTGAACAATGCAGCAAAAGCTTTTTCTCATTTTAAGATGCAAGCTTTCAGGTATCACTACACCGGAGGAAGAGGAATTCTCTTCACAGTTCCCGGATCAACTATGGCGGTTTGGATCCTAGTCTACCAGAACTCGAGGTGGTCAGTTTAGTGCTTAGGACGAGGCATGTCTATGAGGGGGCATTTTGCACGTATTACAAGTTTAATGTAGTCAAAGGGCTGGGAGAATGTTTTCGCCCGAGTCAGTAATCGCATTCCTGGCAGCCCTGAGACGGAAGGGGTGACCTGAGCCCTATGCCAAGAGACATAATGTGCCAATTTCCTTTTTTGCAAAGATGCTGGGGTACACATATGGTTAAAAAGCTTTCCTGGTTCAAAGAGTACTGAATAGCTGGGAGCGATTAGATGAGTGGAGGGTAAGACTCCAAGTGCCCCACGGGCACATTGAAACTGGCAACTATCATGTCCAGCCTTGACAGGATGTTCCAGATTACCATATGAGGTTCGTCTATTTAGGACAGCTTTTTCCCTGGCATGTTATGGGGCTTTGAGGGTGGATGAGTTGGTAGCGAAGAAAAAAAAGTCATGAGTCTTGATCTGCAGCTAACGAATATTCAATTGCCACATGGCTCCCTGGTTGTCACCATTACCCATTCTAAGACCAGCCAGCTGAGTAGGGGGGACCACATACTGCTTAAATAGGCCCCAGGTAATGAGTGCTGTCCTCTGGGGAATCTAGCAACCTTTATGGCCCACTGTATACGGGGGACACTAGGCTCCAATTTGGTACACAC
Source organism: Lissotriton helveticus (assembly GCF_964261635.1). Classification (NCBI taxonomy): domain Eukaryota; kingdom Metazoa; phylum Chordata; class Amphibia; order Caudata; family Salamandridae; genus Lissotriton; species Lissotriton helveticus. Next base: position 870,431,475 of record NC_136061.1, on the reverse strand, counting down.
ACATGGCATACCACTCACAAGGTTTCAATTTGCCAAGGTGTTCAAAAAGACCCTGGTGTCAGCTGGTTTGGATCCAGTAGACTATAGTTCCCATTCATTTTGGATTGGCACAGCCCGTGATGTGGCAAGTTGATATGGGGGGGCAGGCAGCTCTAAGGATTGGCAGATGGAAGCCTGTTTGCTACAAGTATTAGGGGAGATTGAACATGTTGTAAATGTCCAGTTTTATAACGTTTCCATTTCTTACTGTATTCTTCTGTCCTCGGAGGTAGAAGACATGTTAAGGTGATGTGGCACCTGGATGCTTCATTGCCCCCTGTCAAGACAGGCGCAGGGAGTTTTACAGATATGGTGGTGTTGGGCCACTCCTACATGAGGAGTGCAAAGATCTTTTATTCTGTATCTGACTATGTGAGCAAAGAAAGCCGGATATCAGCTGACGTTCTTCTGTCAAGGGGGTGGGGGGGGGGAATGCTTGTCTCACTTGAGAACTGCATTGGACAGAATGATGCCTTAGTACACCTACGAGGCAATGATTTGACAGAACTAGGTCAGAAGGACTTTTTTTCACTCATTGTCTCGGAAATGTGTTGGCTTTTAAAGAAGTTCCTGCAGGCCATAATTATGTGGTCCAACATTGTCTTGTGGTTGTGTTGGAGGGGGCAGAAGTTGGTCAGGGCTCTCAACGAGTTGGTGAAATGGTTGAACTGCAAGGTGGGTATGTTATTTAGGACAGCTTGTTTGTCCGCCATACCTCATGGGTGCATCAAGGGTGAACAATGTTTCCTAATGGATGGAGTGCACTTGTCGAAAGAAGGTAATGCACCATTTATTGAAAATTTGCTAGCCAGGCTGTGTCAATGAGCACTGTGTGTGTGTGGGGGGAGCAGATAGTAGGTGACATGGAAGTGTGTATGGAATGGTAAGTACCCATGAGACAACAGTGATTCCCTGTCCATATTCCAGAGGCTCTCCCAATCCGAAAAGCCAACAGTATGGTGGGGAGCTAGGTGGCATCTGTAGGATCAGGGTGTTTTACCCTAGGGCCTGGTTGAATCATGTTTACTGATTGGGCAAAGTTGGGCGCTGTCCCGGAAGACCTAAAGTGCTTCCCAAACCCCACCTCTACTTAAGGAGCGACGCAGATGCGAGCAGGTCTCTTCGCTCCTGGTCGTCACCGAGGACAAATTCAGCAATTTTCCATGGTCCCTAATGCCCCCCATACTCCAGCTCCGATGGATGGAGCTCGACTGGCAGCTCAACCTTGACACTCTGCAAGGAGCATCACAGGCTAGAGAGCTATCCCCACCCTCTATCCCCAGAGCACGGTGCCCAAGAGGGGTGGGGGGGTATGGTGGCTAGATGGTTTGTGATCTAAGATATAGGATAAACTTTTGTTTTTCTTTGGCAGGAATTGATCAGGTTTTTGGTTTTATGTAATCAATGTCATGCTTAACACTTTTCTTCTAGCATTCAATGTATTGTGTTTTCACTGATTTGTCGTATTTAAGACAGATGGTGGGTGAAGTCATGGTTGGTGGGGACACATTGGGTCCCTTTAAAGCAGTGATCTTCAAATTGGGGGGATGGCCCCCAAGGTGGATCTTAACAGATCCCAAAGGGGGTGCCAGGCTGTGGTTAACTGAAGCATCATGCTGATAGTAGTGTTTTGTATGAAGCTGTAAGCCACTCTGTAGTGGGCCATTACTAACATATTTTGTCATTTATATCTCTGTCTGGGAGTATGTGTCAAGGGAAACGCCTCCAAATGTACTTCAAACCTCCCCTCCCCCATTTTGGATAATCACACTGTGGATACTTTTACATGTTAGTAAGGCCTAGCTAACAAGAATAGTAGTTTGGCAAACATGTATTTACTTACATTTCATTTTTATAAGGTTTAACTTAACTGTAATGGTTAAATAAGTCCAGACATATTTGAACATTGCAAATGTAAGAGAATACGTGTGAAAACTTAGGGGGTGGCAAAGAGTTTTTTTGTTATACTGGGGGTGATGCTAAGGAGCATGGTCCTTAGGGGCCACACGGGTTACTTACAACCACCTGCTAAGCCCTCCCAAGAATGAAGAGTCGGTCAGACAGTAGAGAATACAAATAGTTAGGTTATTAGCAATACTCTGCAGAGGAGTCCATCATGACCTGCGCCCTAAGATGTCTGCTGAGGGACTGGTCCCCCAATAGCCTACAGTGGATAATCATTCCTCTCGTGCAGCCTCCAACCACTCCCACCATGGAATACTACCAGCCTAGGCCGAACATGAAGAAAGTGGCACAGTGGGATGAGCTATCACCTGCCAGATGGGTACACGTTATCACGGCCTCAAGGTCATGGTACAGGGTCTCAGCATCTCCTAATATGGGAACACAAACTACATATACAGATAGGCATGCAGGGGCAGAATAGCCTATTCATTAGCAAGTCGGGAAAACAGCCTTGGACAAAAGAGAAAATAATAATGAAATACAGTGTTCTGCTGAGGCAAGCAATATGAACAGTGAGGCCTAACTCGAGCACAGTCTAAGCAGCCTAATATGGGTTACGAAATGCAAAATGGAGTCACACTTGCTAACTGAAGCCTAAACATTACGAGGATAACTCAGTGGGTTGCATAACGTGAACACCAATGTTGTCTATTTAGCCAGGCACTGCTTGACTAATATAGCATGAAACAAGTGCATTGCAGGAATGCAGATTTCAAACCTAACAATGCATTAACCCCTTCCCTGCGGGGCTAATTCCCTCGCTGTGCTGCTGGGAGGGGGGGCGCGCAGCGCCCCGGTGCTCGTGACGAGCTCAGCTCGTCATGAGCCACGGTGGCTGTGTGCTCATGACGGGCTGAGCTCGACATCACCACGCCCGTTCCAATGGAATGCCCAGCACAGCAGGGGAATTATCCCCGCGTGGGAGCAGCGGAGGAGTGTGGCTCACTGATTAGAGCGGCAGACCCCGATGCAGAGGTCTGGCCCGGGACCAGGGTTCAATTCCCGTCGCGACAGGGTCTTGAGCTCAAATGTCCGCGGACCCGATAATTCTCGGCACGGTGCCTACTCTAATCATGGAGTCCCAGGCTGCAACTCTGGGCAATAGCTTGCTTAGTCTCCACACTGGCCCTAATCGCTAAGGATGCCTGGCTTCACCAGGGGGGTGCCCAGGAGTTGGGCGCCTCACAGGAACAGGCCAGGACGGGTTCCTCAGCGGTTTATTCAGCGCGGGGACACACTGGTAGATGTAACCATGCGCTTTATAAGCTTCAGAATTACAATTAACTGTCATGACGAGCTCAGCTCGTCATGAGCCCACAGCCACTGTGGCTCATGACGAGCTGAAACGGGGGTGCATGGTCAAGTACAATGCAGTTCAGCCATATACCACCTTACCAAACTGTGGCACGTTGAGCATTACCAAAAAATGTCAGAGACCATGCAGACACTGCTGTTTGCCTGATAAGCAGCAGGGCAGCCACCTTCCTCCACTAACCCTGGGGGTTGGTGGACATCTGACCTCCCACCCTCCTGCAAAAGTGAGTTGGTGAATGCTTACATTGATAGTTGTCCCAAATGATTTTGATCAGGAATACAGTCAGATCTATCCCATTTGCCTAATGTTCATCCTTAAAACATAGCATAAAATATTAAGCAAAAAAAAAAATGGAAAAGCGAATTGAACATTTTTGCGAGGACCACATCGTGACTACGGAGAGAAGAAAATGAGATCGATCCGATTGGACTAGCAGAATATATGTACCATACATTTCTGCCATTTGAAATCTAGCTGAAAAGGCACATTTCCCTGACACCGGAGCACCTATCGCCGTGGAGGTTACAGATTTCACATTCATAGCGAGCAAAAGCCGCAGTGAACTTCTTGTCAAACTCTTAATAGAATCCTGATGCGCAGTTCCAAGGTTTGATGCCCAAAACTTTTATCAGAATTGCCAAGCTGATTACATCAATTACTTCTCAGAACATGGTTTTGATCCCTGCTACTGCTTCACTGGATCAGCAAATGGAAAATGCTCTTCGAGAAAATAGCATTTTTATAACCTTGGTAAAAAGACTCATCCTGCTGACGAGACGAACCACCCAGAGAGCGCGGCGCTGGCGCATATGATACATAACTAAGACGAGGTGCAATTTTCTAAATTGAAAGTCATAATGTTTGTCGTTTGAGCTAAATATTAACAGTGTATTTAGTAGCAACATCACCCAGGGGAGCCACCTGCATTGCTGGATGCGGCTATCATATTAACACTGCCTGATTATATTTTGTCGCATCCGAACAGCACGCCGCTCCGTACATACATTATTATTTAAAAAGCAGTGCTCCTTTGGGAACGTAAGTGGCAGGGCAATGCTTGCAATGTGCTCTACCTATTATTTGAAATGGGCTTTTATTTGACATGCTGGATTAGTATTACAAAGTTTTTACAAATTGCTCGTGTCATGAGCAGGCCCCCGTCCTCCGGTCGCACCTGGGTGGATGCAGAGCATGTGACAAATATTAGGCGTCGGCGCTGTTGCAGGTATCAATGGGGTTGGGGGCGTGGCTGGTTCTCAGTATAATGAATCATTGAGTGATGAGTTTGTTTATGGATTTCTTCAAGCCTAGAATTCCATTACACTTCCCGTGCACGGATGCAAGATACTGGCCTCTGAGAGTGCACATCACTGACTAAGAACTGATTAAGCTGGAGTGAGCATTTTTGACCACCGCAGTCCTTGTCATCATGTTTCCACACCCGGGGTTTTTCACCTGCATTTTTTTTATTAGTGTGAAGATGCTTTATTGAAAAAAATCAACGTGCAATGCAGAAAAATATGCAGATATACTTAAGAATGAGACATATCATGAAGAAAGCAGTATAAAAATGGAGGCGAAATAAAGTATGGACAAAATACAATTACAAAGGCACCGTAAATAAGACAAATCTCTTAAGAAAAATAAATAACAATTTTACATTGTAACACTAATGGGAGTTTATACATTTGTTATAGTTTGCAGAAAAGAAAACATGAGGAGAAAAAGAAATGGAAGGGGAAGAAACTATACAATATAAAACCTATGAAAAAAATAATAAGAAAAAGGAGGATAACAAAGGAATGGCAGTAATATCAGAGCAAGTGGTATACAGAAGGGTACATAGTGGGATAGGAATTAACTGAAGGGGAAACCCAGAAAAAAGGAGGTTTAGAGGCTTCAACTGTTTTAACATTAGTAGGAAAAGTGTGTGAAAGGTAAGGAGTCAAAGGTAGCCATATCAAATCTCTCTTAATGGCTGTCTGTAATGAGGAAGAGGAAGCGGTATCCATTCTATGATTATGACTTATCAAGTTACACCATGTTAGGTAAGAAACCCTGTCCAAATTATTCCAATTAGATATAATAACCTGAAAGGCAACAGCCAGTAGAAGATCCACAAACATGCATTTGGTCTTGTCGCCTGACCATACGTGCGAACAACCACCAAGAAAAAGATAGACTATGTGGAAAGGGGATGGAATAGAGAATAGTTGAGACATTTTATTCCATACTTGTTGCCAAAAAGTTGAGAGCTTGGATAAAGAAAGAACATATGAAGAAAGATACCGTTAGAGGCGCCACAAGACCAACAGTCATTACTAAGCAGTAGTTTCATTTTGGACATAGCCGAAGGAGTTGGGAACAGCCTATTGTAACACCAAATTGGTCTAAATAGTGCTGGCTGAACGAGAAGTATTTATCTTTTGCCACAATTTGTTCCATAAAGTAATTGGAAAAATAGACTGAAGATCCTGCTTACAGGCAAGTTCAGTTTTGGTTTTTGCCCTGTCTTGATCTGGGAAAAAGGCTTTTTATATATGAAAGCAGCTTTAACTTCTGTAGAGAAGTCATGAGAAGGTGTAGGATTGCTGGTAGAATAGACTGAGGGAGAAGACGGATCAGTAATTTTTTGTCAAAGAATGTCCAAGAGAAGAGAATATTTGTGTCTATGAGAAAGAGAAATATGAAAACGGGTATGCAACCCTTCGAAGGATATAAACTAATCTTTGGAAGTGATTTGGGAAATTGATGTAATACCAGAAGCAAGCCAGGAGGGCCATTTAAGGAATTTGTTAGATAGGGTGATATAAGGATTTTATCAAATGGGGGATAATAACGAAAGTTGGGATGGAGAATATACTTGGGAGATTAACTTTTTGGCAACATGACTAGAATGGTTTAATAAAGGAGAAGACATATGCCTAGGTTTTTGAGAGATGAGGACACATTGAAGAAAATAAAAGGGAGAAATTAGAGAAAGAATTCACCAAAGTGTGGAAGAAGTAGAACCACCTTGGGGCAGATTTACAAGCCCCCTGCGCCACCAGTACATCACTTTTTGTGACGTACTGGTGGTGCATGTTACTGATCCATATTTACAAGGAGAGGAAAAGCCACCCTGTAAATAGGGCCCCTTTACATGCTTCACTTTGCATGCAAAAAAACAATCTCCCAATGATGCAGGCATCCTTGCACCATGGTGCAAGCGTGCCTGTGCCGGCGCATGGCAGCAGTTTGTGTGCCAGCGCAGGGAACAGCACAGGAATTCAACATATTATTTTAAATATGTTGCATTCATGTGCTTTGGAAGTGCTGCAGCATGGCACAGCCAAAGGGCTTGCGTTACCACGCTGCAGCACTTCCATGTAAACCTGCCCCCTAGAGAGAACCAAATCTGCTTGCGCACAAATGGCAAATGATATTGTGAAAACTCAGGGAAAGCTGACGCAACTGTTTATTTTCAGCTTCTTCACTTTGGATATGAAAATCTGAGCCTGTCGCTTATTCCATAAGAACTTGAATAATCAACTGACAATGGACTGGAACAAGGCGTGAGATAGCCGAAGATGGAGCATCTGTAAGTAAAAATTAATGATGGGCAACAGCATCATTTTAATTGTGGCTCATTTGATGAATTAGGAAAGATAAAGAGGTGACCTTTTGGCAGAAAGGGAGGTAATATTTTATTTTAAAGCATCTATATTGGCCTTAATTGTTTCTTTGATGAATAGGGAACATAGAATCCCTAGTCACTTAAACCTGGAGGAATTCCATAGGAATCCGGCATCCTTGAACATATCCTTGAGGCAAAATTTGTCTATGTTGAGTTGCCAACCGGAAACTGAAGAGTAACGAGACAGAAGATGAATTAACTCGGAGATAAAGGAAGAAGAGTTGGAAACACAGTAACGTTTTGTCAGCATAAGCAGTAAATTTAATATCATGTTTGTTGGTATAGCCAATAAGAGCTTGGGATCAACATAGGGATTCCAAGAATGGGTCTAATGCAAGTATAAAGAGTAATGGTGATAGGAGCAGCCACGTACGGTGCCTCTAGTGAGGGAGTTAATAGGGGGACTGGAGACCGTTAGTAAATATCAATGTGGAGGGGAAAGAGTGGAGAGTTTTAAAATACTGTAAAAATTTGGGACAGAAGCCTTGCAACTTGAGAGATTTAAAAAAGAATTCCTAATTGACTTAGTTAACAGCTTTTTCCACATCCAAGGTTACAACAGCTAGGGGTCTTTGACTTGTGTTAGCTCCATGAATAATATTTAAGAAGGTTTGAGAATTATCGGAGATCTTACTATCTTTGATGAAACCAGACTGCTCGATTCCGACTACAAGAGGCATTAAATCATAAGCCTGGAGTGGCAATATTTTTGAAAATATTTTGCTGTCTGAATCAATTTTGGAGATCAGCCTATAGTTCTTACATCTACCAAATCTTTATCTTAGGGATCAGCCAAATCACGGCTTCTTTAAAAGAGTCAGACTTGGTATCAAGAGATATAATGAGTTGAAAGAAAGTAAACATATGAGTAACAAAATGAGATGCGCGTTTAGAGTAGAATTCAACAGTAAAAGCATACAGGCCCCGTCCTTTATCCTTTGGCAGTTTAGAGATGGCCGTACGTATTTCAACATGAGAAATATCTGCTTCTAGTGGGGAGAAATCAACTAAAGGGGTTTGTAGTTTTGGAATTGTGTTAAAGAAGGATTATAGAGATCCTCAGAGGGCAAGGTGTCCTCAGTATACAGATTAGTATAGAATTCTGCAAAACGGGTCATCATTTCTTGATCTTTAAATAATTTTTTACCGAAGGCGTCATGAATGACCTCTATCCCAGATCTCTGTTTTTTTAAAGAGTTGGCCAGTAACTTACTTGATATGGTAGAGGTGATAAAGTACTTAACATTGGTTTTTATTAGAGCATTGCTAGCATTGGTAATGGAAGATCTTTGAAAGTCATGTTTGGCTTGAATGAGATGGTGTAGAACATCTTTGTGTGGTGAAGAGTAGTATGCATGTTATAATTTCTTTATATGCTATAAAAAAGCAGAGGAATCTCTGGCAGCAGGCTTTTTATCGCACAAAAATAATTTATAACATAAACTCTCACTGTAGCTTTAAAAGAGTCCCAAATATGGTAAAACTTGAAATCTGGGCCATAATTATATTTAAAAAAAATCTGTTATGAACTTCTCAAAAAGCCTGTGACAAACTGCTGAGCTTCTAAAAGCTAATTGTTCAAGCGCCATCTGTTAGAGCGAGTGGAAGGCTTAGCAGGTTCTAAATCAATAATGATCGGAGCATGGCCGGATACAATGATGGGGCCTCATTCAGCATGTATAAAATGTTGTGATCGGTTGTTATCCAGAAAAATATAGTCCATTCCAGAGGAAGAATGGTGAGTATTTTAAAAGACCAGGATTTAAAAAATGCAAAGCCAACGCCAAACTAATACTCTTTGAGTGATAGTTCTGTGAAAAGCCTTTTGCGTTTTGTAATGGATATATTTGAAAGCAGATTTTCAATATAAAAAGGGTTCCAGAAGTTGGTTACAGTTGCCCCAAAAACAAAGTTGGCATGCATTACTGACATTAGTTTTGATGAGAGCGAATCACAAAAAAGTGTATCTTTCCTAGTGGGCCGAAAAACATTACAGCAGTAGTAGCGAAAGCCATTAATGTTAGCGAGAAGAAGTAACCATCTACCATTAATATCAGTTTCTTGTTTTAAAATGGTAACATTTCAAGATGTATGAAGCAAAATGACCACACCATTTTTATGATGGACAGCAAAAGAACAATAAACAAAACCAACCCGACTTTTTTCTACACATGTGGATATCCTTTTAGAGGAGATATGTTTCTTGTAACTTAGTAATATGACAAGACATATTAAGAGGGTGAGTAAGAACTCTATGTCTCTTAATGGGGCCCATGACGTTCAAAGAATCAATTCTAAGACTATTTATAAGGAGTTCAGAAAAACATCACACACACAAAAAGAACAACCTCTCTTAAATAAAACAAAACACCATAACGTATATCATCCAATACACCCAATGGAACATATAAACATGAAGTAGAAATGGAAAAAGGGAGCACATAAAAGGAGAAAAAGGGTATGAGTCTGAAAAAACCAATAGGCCAAGAAGCATGTATGTCGGAACACTTTTTGCAGTTGAATGCAGCCAAAACAGGAATTTTGCTCTTTGGTGCTGCTTTAACCTCGTGGTCTCCTGAGTGGTGGCCGACAGCGTGAGGCCATGTTACCTCTCCAACCTCTGTGGCAAAAAATCTAGGTGTCCGGCTGGATGTACTGTTGTCCATGAAGGACCAAGTCATGACCACTGCAGGGACCTGCTATCATACTTTGAGCCTTTTGCACAGAGTGTTCATGTGGCTAGCCCTCACTGTATGTAGAACCTTAATTCAGGCTTTTATCATTGGTCGCCTGGACTATTGTAATGCTTTATTGGCATCTGCGAACAAGTATCTTCTCAGCAGATTGCAGATCATCCAGAATGTGGATGCACATCTAGCTCTAATAAACCACCCCACACTTCCCCTTGGCCATTACTGAAATTTCTCCATTGGCTTCCAATCCACCAGAGAATTAAGTTCAATCTCTGTTTTTTCGCCCTTAGAGCTCTATATGGTACAAACCCGAGCTATATGGCAGATAAGTTCAAAGTGTACTGCCCTAACCGGTGTCTCAGATCGGAAGGTAAAGGGTTTCTGGTGGACCCTCGCTTTAAGAAAATACGATCTGGAGGCAAAACTGTTTCCTATTTGTCTCCAAAATACTGGAATTCTCTGCCAGAGGTTTTTTTTGAAAATATCCTAGTCTGGCTCGCTACATGAAACTCCTGAAGACAGAATTATTCAGGGCTTAAGTTATGGGAGTCTGTGCCTGTCTGACTTGTTTTCTATGTTAGCAGCGAGATACCCCTTCGGGGGTGATTCCTGTGCTTTATAAGTTCTCTACATACATACATAACTGTATATCATCCAATACACCCAAACAGAACATATAAACATGAAGTAGAAATGGAAAAAGGATCACATAAAAGGAGAAAAAGGGTATGAGTCTGAAAAAAAACAATAGGCTGAGGAGCAATAACAGGATGGGGAAAGATTGAAAAGACCAGAGCAATAGGGAAAAAAGAGAAAGAGAAAAGGTATTGAATGAAGCACAACAAGATACCATGAGGGATAGACCAACTAGGGAACCTGGTTTGGAAACGAAATGGAAAGGAGAAGAAGAGACTGTAGGATAAGGAATAAGAGGAAAATAAAGATGTAAATGAAGTACTGCCATAGAATAAATAACTGACCCATGAAATAAACAAATATCTTACCTATTCAGAAGGAGACATGAGATTGGCCTTCTGTTAGTGAAAGACCAGACAACATGTGGATAATGAACAATAAAAAGACGCTAATGGTGACAAAAAAGGGACCTGTGGAGAAAAAAAAAGAAAATACTGCTAGTAAAAGAAATAAATAGTAACACAATATAAACAAACCAATCATGAATTAGAATAGAAATGGAAAGAATTCAGAATATGATTATAACTTCAGGAGGCACCATTGTCCATAGATTCTCTCCTGTGAAGGTGGATACATTCCTTTAGTTTTGGAGGAGAGTCGAAATAAGTGGTTCCATCATTGTAGGTGACCATAAAAATGCATGGATTGAGAAGACAATATCTGGAGTTCATAGCATGCCGTAAGGAGTGCATATTTAGGAATTCTTTGCGTCAAGGTGCTGTGAAACAGGAAGCATCCTGTGAAAGAAAAATGCTGTGACCAGACCAGATCATCTGTTTTCGCTGCTTTGAGACTGCTAGAACCTACAACAAGTCTATGTATTGGAGACAAAGAATAATTATGTCTTTGGGTTTAGTATTAGAGTAAGTGGCCTTAAGATAGAGGGTCCAGATGATGGGATAGTTGAATGTTAAATGATGAACCGCTGGAAAGTCTACTAACTTCTGTAGGAAAGCAATCATGTTGCCTCCTTCCACCTTCTCCGGAAAAACATAAATATGGAGGTTATTCCTCCTGTCATGATTTTCTAAGTCTTCAGTCTCTCGTTTGAGCGCGGCTATTACCTGAACCATGTTGGTGACTTTAGCGGTGATGTTTTGAGACTCGGAAATTTGTGATTCAATGTCCAAGACCCTAAACTCAAGAGATGACCAATAATCTTACAAATGTTGAATAGTAGAAGTAGTTTTCAACATGAAGGGTTTCAGCTTTTTTAGTTAATCTATTAGGCTTATTTATTTTTATAAGCTCTAGTATGGTCATTGTCCTTTATTCACCTTGTATTATTTACACTTGGTCATTTTTGTAGTCCGTGTGAGTACAATAAAGTTTGATCAGAAACAAAAATGACTGACAAAGACGCTCCTCGTTCCAACTAGCAGCTTCCCCTTTGAGAAAATAGAGGAAGATTCAGAATGGTGATCACTTGATCGCAAGTAACGTCGTTAACGCACTAACAAAAACAGACGTTCCCACAGGTCCCGCGTATACGGGCCGTGGACGTGATCCGAATAGGTGCTGCTGCGGGGAGTCGCTTGGACGGAAGTGAGGTAATCTTTAAAGACTACTTGCTGAGTTTTTATCGCTGCTGAAGTTTGGCTTTGTACGTTATAATCTGAAAAGCCACTAATGTAGATATGTATACTGGAAAGAACTTTCCTTTTGGTTTGTGTCTTCTCAGTTTATCCCGGCGTGAAGGTTTTCCCCTGCCACGAGCCCTAGGGGTATTTCTCCTGATTTTGACAAGTAAGTGGACACGTTTTAATGGCGTTTCCTGCCTTTTCTTAACTGAAGGTGTAATTTATTAATTTGACATTAAATACGGGCGCTCTCTTATTAAAGAAAACGTCTCGGAGCCATTATACTATAAAAGAATATGTCAGGCTCACGAAGACGTACAAAACACAGGCGAAGTTAGCCTTTCGGAGCGTTATGAGGTTTTGTGTAACGTTTTTTTGTTTCTTGCCACAAATTGAATAGCATTTTGATCAAAAAACTTTTGGGGGGGGGCGGAGCCAGACCGGCGGCCAAGATGGTCGCCCGGGCTCTCGGCTCCGTGGACCTTCATCCCCCACCGCCTGTTCCCGTCGCCTATCCTCCGCTGCGACGGTGTTCCCGGAGGTCGGACGGCAGGCTGAGCTGCCGCGTCCGACTCCGGGGTTTTTTTGAGCTCTGAGCACTAAGATGTGACCCCTCGTATTTTGCGGCCTTCCCGGGGCTGGAAGCCGGGACCTCGCATGATTCTGCTGCCGCCCGCGAGTGCAATAACAACGGCCTCGATGATCCAGGAAGTACCGGTCTACCGTCACGGAGGTCGGCCCGTCTTGTGAGTGTGCCTCCAGCGCTGGCCTCATGGAATCAGGTAAACACGCTCCCCGCTGCCCCCCTCTGCCGATTGTGCCTCCCCCCACCCTCATCGGACGGCTGATTGACGCTATGGCTGCCTGGACGTTGCTCTTTCTTCCCGGATGGGACCCAGATTTGCCTGCGTGAAGCGTCTTTATTCTATATTTCCAGCCTTCGTGGCCGCTTGATGCACAAAGCAGCTGTGATATTTCTGATGTTGGGGAGGAGCTCAACTGTGGCCGTCTGCGGGGAAGTGGACGTGGCGGCCATACTTTCTGAAACGCGGGGGGCGCGCTGTTCTTATGCACCTCACTGAGTCATGTACTGGCGGTACCGGTGTTGATTCGGACGGCGTTCGATGGGACACGCCTGACAATGGCGGTGGCAGACTTTATCGCTGATCGAGGGGTTGGGACGCTCTGCCCCCTGTGTGTTCGATGGACGACATCTGTTCTGGACCGACCCGGAACACCCCGGATACTGTGGATTGCACCCGAATGCTGATATTATCCTGGTGCTACTTTGTGTGTATGGGCCCTTCTACAACTTCCCGCATTGCCTTTGTTGTGTGGTACGGAATCGGCTTTCTCGGTGGTGGATGAGCTGGACTGGTGCCCGGAGGATTCCCAGTTACTTCCAAGTGGTGCGACGCTGCACTGCCTACTCCCGTGGATGCTTTGTTTCTTTGGTGATGCCATTGGACATGTGTTCCTCGCTCTTCCTTTCCAGCTCCTCTTCGGATGGCTGGCGTCACCTTGAGACCTTGAACTGGGCCTTGACTATTCTGTTTGAACTTACCTCTGCTCTTACAATGTGATCGATGGAGTGGCATGGATGATCTTCGAGTGTGACGTACACTGGTGTACTGTGAGATTTTCAGCTGCCTTTGGGTTGCCGTGTTGGTTTCCTCCGGTGCTTTGATGGCGGGGCCCTACACCGCATGGACTGGGATGGGCTGCTGGCTCGGCTGTATGGGTTTCGTGCATGATGATGATCTGTTCTTTCGGGGTGTTACACAGGGGGATTTTCGCTATGTTTCTATCTGTTAAGCGGCCGAGCAGTGATTTTATCCTGTTATTGTGGACATCCTGAGACTTTGCAATGTTTCTGGCGTATTGAGTTCTTACGCGGCGGGGGTTGGGGGGGGCCGGGAGCCTGTTCTGGGGACCCTCCAATGTTTTTTCTTCTTTCCCCCTTTCCTTTTGTATCTATGTGGATTATTGTCTTTCCTTTCATCTTTCTTCTTCTATATTTCGGGTTTTTTGACATTGGGCGACAGGCACGCTGCTAGGGGGGTGGGCCGTAGCCATCAGCAGAGGTGCAGGGTGGGGGGAGTAGTGTTATTGTTTGTATCTCTCTCCTTTTTGTTCCTATGGCCTTTTGTTTATGTTGTTTTTGGTTTTTCTGTCTCTTTTCTTTCTCTCTCTTTTCTGGGGTCCGACTTGCTGTCTTCTCGTTTTGCTCTGCTCTTTTGGATACCGGGGGTTGCTGTTTTTCTGATGTTTCTGGGTGCAGTGGGCATCTACTATTCTGGCGGGCAGGCTGTGTTGTTTATTGTTTATCCTGATCAACTGTTCTCGTGCTAAACTCTGCTTTACCATAGTCCTGCCTGTGTATATCTGGTAATATGATTATCTCCTGTTTTGTATGGGCATAATTGTGCGGCGTCGGATCCTGCTTATTTTTCTTATCAAAAGAAACCTTTTCTAATCCTGTGGTTCTTGTGTACCAACTGCATCCTTGAGTTGTGGGATATCTTTGGGGAGGCGGGTATACGTATTTTTTGGGCTTCATTGACTTGCTTATTGACTTGATTGACCGCCACTACTCTGCTGGCCGACCGTGATGGTCTGTAGGCCGTAGCCTGTAACTGTATTGTGGAACAATAAAGGTTTTATAAAAAAAAATAAAAAAAATAAAAAAAACTTTTGGGATTGCTTTTTATTTAGAAATACATGACAATATATAGGTTATGCCAAGTTGCTGAGTAAATACCGTAATCACGAGATGGGTCTTTCTCTATCCACAATGAGATTGTGACACAATTGTAAGATTTTTTATGAGGGGGCGTAGATATATTTGCTCAATTACTCTCATGTTGATGGATTAATTTTCAGATTCAACAGTCCTTACGTGTTGGAGGGGTCGCACGTGGAAGTTCCTGTGCACCAAATTACATACAAGTTTGTAATTTTTTCTTCTTCCCCGCCCCCCATGGAGTTGGCGCCTTAGTGAGCGCTTCCCACGAGGCGAGGGTATGTATGGTCCTGAAGAATGCTGAGCTGACTATTGGCTCTTGAAAGCAGAAACATGTCGACCTTTTAGGACATTTGGTTCAAATTAACATAACCCATTGCATGTCCGATTTTGCACTATTGTTTTGAATAGGGTTAGAACTACCCCTACATTAAAAGAATTTTCTAGTTTGGGGAGTAGTCCATACTCTTTTTAATATGCACTTCCCTTTTGCTACGTAGTATTTCACGTACTTATAATGAGGACCCAATGAAGACAACTGGCAACCGACTTTTCAGTTGGTGCCTGAGGGTTCTTTTTCCTCACTGAGGTTTTCTAACTCACCTACTTCTTTGGTATTTCTCTTCAATCATTTGGTGGTGGTAATTAAGTTTAAGCCCCCCCTGTTTTGTTCCTTTTTCTTTGTTTGCTCCTTAACTAAGGTACTCTTCTGTTGTTTTGATATATTATCTCCAAGGGGTATAAGAGTGGCCCATTGACCCTTTCTCTCTTGTTGTTTATCCATCTATTAGGTCCTCCATAGTAATAGGGAGGGGTGATTTCTTTGGAGAGGCTGGGTATTTTTTAGGCGTTTGCTACCTTCACCAGTATTCTCCTTGTGGGAGACAGAAACTCTGCTGGTGCGAGAGACATTTTTTGAAAGAACGTTACCGCCCTCTGCCATCTTGAAAGTATGCAGAACTAAAAAGTAGCACAGTACCACCAGCTGTAAAGCAGTGGAGAAGCAGCTAGCATCAGGTGTCTGACCTGCAGGTTTAGCAATGTTAGTTATGAATAGATGACAAGCAGGTCTGATAACAGGGGCAAAATGTCCATAGGCCTGGTTGAAGAGTTTTGTTTATTAGCTTCTCGTTAACAGAAGGAAAGTTATATTCATCCCTAATCTGGAGTGGGAAGATGTTTGATAATGATGACAGTAGGATAAAGTGGGAATATGCATAGTTAGCCTGAAAAGGGTTTTAGTCGGAAAGTTTAAAACCTTTTGGTGTCCAGCTAGGAGTTAATCAAGAGGGAGAATATAGCACCTCTTTTTCAGATAAGACCACATGGAATCATCCAGTCATGGATGGAAGTTAGAGTGGAGGTAATGTGGTGACCATCCTGGGAATAAAAACATAATTTGGGTGTTATCAAACAACATGAGAAGTTAAAAGAGGAGAAGGTGTAGAAATATTAAAAGGGTGTTTCTACGACTAAGTCCTAGTATTGTAAATTTGGAAGTCAGGTCAGATTTAATAGCATGGTATCATGAATGACAGAAAAGGAGTGTTAATTGAGCTTGGTAAAGAGCTATTTGTTATCCAAAAAATGACTCTCAGACCTCATACCTATGCATGAGATTTACACCAAACCTGTAACACTCACACCTTATATGAAAGATAACACACCAGGGGCGGTATTATGGAAGTACTAAGGGTGGGTGGAAAACTCCACTCTGCAGGCGGAGTTCACTGAGTTTTGGCACTCCGCTCTACACTTAGAGAGCAAAGTAGGCAAAACCTCTGCCTACTGGCCCTGTCCTATTTTAAACTCCGCTGAGTTTCATGTTGATACATTGCCTTGGAGGTTAAAGATGTTTGTGCAGCCCTATTTGCAACTTTTGCACATGCTCAGACTGACGCTTGCTCCCTGAGCATGCTCAGTCTCTTGCAAAGATCATGGCGGCACAAGCAGCGGGAAAGAGACAATGAACCATGGCCACCTTTGGCCTCTCCCTGCAAGACCTCGTTTCTGTTCGAGAAGCCTCTCCACCACCACTGTGCAGCCAGGAGCTTCTCTACACTGCTGCTCTCCGGTGAGGTTCGCATTTGAAACTTTACATTCACAACACATGCAGGGAGTGGAAGGAAACTGAACTACTCTGTGAAGTTAAACTTTGGTCAGTGGAGAAAGCGCGCAATGCAAAGCAGTGTTTATGTATTATTAACTTGAGTTACTTACTTGATGTTGAAGTGATTTAAATCGGTCACGTCACTTTTACTTTCATGAAAAATGAAGCAGCAAGGTCATTTATGGACGGGAAGGAAGGCCGGCGTTATAAATGTCACTTGAATTGTGGTCAACTCCTACCAGTGTGGTATCTTGGTACTCGAGTTTGGAGTAACAGATTTGCAGGAAATAATCTTGCTTCATTAACAGATTTAATTAAGCCATTTCATTTCCCGACAAGAAAAATGGATAGTTCTTGATTGTTTAAACTACTGATGGCAGTGTGCCAGACTGCCTGAGTCGCCGAGATTCCAAATAAATCACACAAAAGTATACACTAATGTAAAGCATTCATGTTCTATCCCTCATTCATCTTCTTTGCTCTACTTCCCTACGTGCAGCAACCTAACTTGACAAGCTGCATGGGGCATGCCTATGATCCCAAGTGCCCCCACCGTCAGGGAGATGTACCTATGGGGGGGGTTAGGATACTGATGATAAGAAAACCCCAGGTCCCGCCATGGTTTTGAATTGGCATGAAAACGGTTGCTACATTTAACGTCAGAGAGAGGCAGGCCCGGCTTTCCAGAGCCTGAAACCAGAGGTGGTAGCTTTCATGGACTGCCGTGCAGACCTCACTTGAAGGAGAGGTATGGCCTTATAATAGATGTGATGGGAGAAGCTGAATTCAATAGGATTTCACTGAACTACGCCGTACATGGAACTCCACGGAATTTGGCAGACTTTTTAGAGAACTCCGCCGATTTTCCTGGAGTAGAACTCCGCCCACCCTTAGAAAGTATCCCAAGAGTACAATGGACAAATGCACGCATCTAGAGAATTCCCAGGGCCCTTTCATATGACAGGAAGGGCAGCACAAGCATGTCCTTTGGTAACACAGGTAGTGCTAGCGCACATATTGCGCCAGCGATATCATCAGAGGACGTTCCCTCATTTGCATAGGGCTGTGGCCCCATGCAAATGATGCAGCCACTTTGCCTCGACAACTACCAGACATCCCCTTGCAGGTTGGTGCAACCAATCACTGTACCCACCTGCAAGATGCTCTCTCACCCCTCTTGAAAAAGTGCAGATGGGCTTTCCCCAGCACCGTGAAACATGTACAGGCTGCTTCAAAGCTGCTCTGTATTTCACTTGAATGCGCTACCCCAACAGCATCATTGAGTTCCCTGCTTCCCTTGGGGCAGCATATTCTATATAATATGGCGCATTCTCCATCTTTGTGCTGGGCGCACCTTAGCAAAGGAGCGCCCGGCAATAACAAGGAAAATGCACCGCATTTTATTTTACTGCCCCTGATGAACAAAGTAATCCTGGGTGGTAAACTCCGCTCCATGGGTGGAGTTTATGAAGTTTGTGCTACTCTGCACTCTGCTTGGAGGGCGAAGTTCAGCAAAAACCCTGCCTGTGCAGCAGAGCAGAGTTCACTGGTGCAGGGAGACTTATCTCCCTCCCAAATCGGTGTCCTGCTGTCCTGCTGCTGAGCCTGGCTCCACTTCACTGCTCCGGCTGAATTACAGGAAGAACTGCAGTGCGCATGGCGTACTGCGTGAAAGCATGCCTGACAGTATCACATCAAATGATAGGGTCAGGCATGCCTTCACGCAGTACGCCATGTGCATTGCAGTTCTTCCTGTAATTCAACCGGAGCAGCAGAAGCCGAGTGAAGCTAGGTCCAGCAGCAGCAGTAGCAGGACACCGATGGTGGAAGGTAAGTTTCTTAGTCTTCTTTAGTCTATTCTTTTGCTGGCCTTACTACTACACGGGAGGGGGTGGGTGGCTGGGGCATTAGCAGGAGGGACTGTTGGATGCTGGAGCTTTAGCTGAAGGGGGCGGGGCCTGGGTTTTAGTGGTGGGGGAGAAGCAGTGGGCACTCTGCCAGGCCATGGAACTCTGCAGAATTTTATATTGTTTTCCAGTAACTCTGTGAAATTCCGTGGAGTACCACTACACAAGCTCCGCCCACCCCTAAAATAAACCTACTGGCTTCAAATTACTGAGACCTTTTTCCAAGACTTGAAACTTACGGTCACTCAGTGATTCTGTGCTCCATGACTAAAGACGTGCACTTGATGAGTGAAACTGGCACACGATTTGCACCCATACATATAAAGTGTGTAGACAGTCATGAGAGAAGCACCCCATGAAAGAAACTGTTCGCCAAGTAATTTAAATGTCAACAAGTACGTGAGGTTGTGTTGCATGAACTGAAATTTCAAACAATGAGTGAAAATGGGCAACAAAAGATGTGACTCGCTATGAGTGACTGAGCTTGAAAGTTTGAGATTCACACCCTGGTTGCAAGGCTCCTTTGTGCTCCTTTTGTATACTCACTGTTGTTTGAGCTTTTGACATTCAATGGACATCTGCAGTCTCCTCCTATATATATATACATGTCCGTCAAGCGGAGGCTAAGAAAAAGGGGGTGTCCCAAAAAATAATTTTCCCTATGCTGCAGCCCAAACTGCTGTACAGAATTACACCACATTTTGGCAGAACTGTTGATGGTTCAGGGAAGTGCCTTGTTGTGATTTGGTGTATATCGGTTCATTACTTTTTAAAGAAAATCTAAATCTGTATTCTGAGATCTAATTGGCTGCCCACACTTCAAACCAGGTAGTGTTGGCAGCCATCTTGGTACTCAGCTTGAGCCAAGTCCCAGAAAAACATAAAAAAAATACCATGACCCCTCAGGCCTCTTGTAGGGGTCCCACATCCACAGATCCCACCAAAATTTCTAAACGTAAGGCAGCACAGGCATTTGTGCTTCTTTAGCTATTGGTACCTGGGTGGGCCAGGTCCTGGGGTCATTTAGTTAATAAGAGAGGGGGGCCACAGAACCCCTCGTGGGGTTTAATATTGCCCTGTGGACCACCACCTCCCTGGAGCATATTGATTTTATGGACCACCCATGCCCCAGGAACCATCATATCCCTGGCACCACATGCTACAAAATATTCTGGCCGTCTCTTGGACCACCTTGTGCCACCTCCCTGGGGCTACTATATTTTTATTGGGGGGCCTCTCAATGCCCCCAGGAACCACCACCTCCCTGGGGCCAAAGTGAAATTGCATTGGGGAGATTCAGGGACCCCCCCAGGCCCAGGGGACTCCCACTTCCCAGGGGCCATTTTGTTATACAGTAATTTGGAGGGGAGTTGCAGAGACCCCAGCGGGACCGCCACCTCTCCTGGGCAATCCATAGAAATTAGAAAGGGGCAGCATTGCCCCACTTATGGAGCCATAGATGGTCCAGGGGACTGACAATACACAGAGCAAGCTCCTGTTATGCTTGGTGGGAACTTTACCTCCCCGGCAAGCCATAGCAAACTATCTTCCACTTCGAGCATAAAAAATGATCTTGCCTGCTAGAAGCAGATCACAATTGCTTTTACAGAAGTCATGAGTGATGTCACTGACAATGTCATGAGTGATGTAATATGTGACGTCATCAGCAGTGCATTGCACGCGCAAGTTATAGTGAGTCCAACTAACTATAACGTGGGAATTTCAATGGTTTTATGCGAGTAAAATTTCCAGCTAACTATAACTGGTGTAAAACCTATGTTTTTTTCAGTGAATTTAATAGGTTTTTTTAAATGCTAATTCCTAACTATAACTGGTGTGAAACCTATGGTTTTTTCAGTGAATTTCAATGGTTTTTTAATAGCAAATCTTAATAGGTATAGAAAGTGAAACATTTTAAAACGAATTTTATATTGTATAAATATGTTAAAAAAAAAATGTTTTTTATTTTTTTTATTTGTAACCCGGGGGCGCTCCCGGGGTGCGTACCGGTGAACACACGGGTAAGCGCAATGTTACGGCGTGTACCGGGGAGCGTCCCGTTAGCGCTATTCTCGCGAACGAAAACAACATCGTGATATTTCGCATAACCGCGTGATGCGTCATATGACGCACAGCGTAATCGCAACCGAAAGCACGCGATCGCATACGATCGCGAAATGTCCCGACGCGCTTACGCCACGCACCCGCGGGCGCGCCCCGGAGCACAACTACGGGCGCGCCCCGGTGCGCGTAGTGTAAGCGCGTCGGATCATGTGACCTGCAGAACTCATACTCTGTTCACAACTAGCTGTGATAATTTGGTTACTTGTTTATTATATACTTCAAAATTTGGTCTGATAAATTTTGGTACTTATTATGGTCTACACTTATATTGGTGGCATTTCTCGTTTCACGAGTTGTGAACAGAGTATGAGCCTTACGTGTTGCTCACGTCTGTTGCTTCTCCTCCACTTGTTCGTTTATAGCTTATTCTGCTGATACGCTTATTCACCTGCGGAAGGTTTGCTACATACCGGGTGACCTTTCCCCCCTACACTACGTGCCGCATTTCTAACCCTGATATACAGTTTTTCGATCTTGGGTGAGTTTCTGAATCTTATATCCTACTGTTTTACTTATTTTATGCAGCTTATTATGTTTGGACCTTGCCTATATGTAGTCCTTTCGCTTTATTCGATACTTGGTCTCTTGCATATTATTGCTGTGTGGCCTCAATACTGGCAGACGTTTGTTTTGACAAAGGCATCAGTAAGCATGGGTTTTTCAACTATGATCCTTACTCTCCTCTTATTTCATTATATCTCCTCTGATATGAAGCTTCAATGAATACAGCATGATTGGTTTCGAAAAATTTTGGATGCCCCACATTCATCTTAGGTTGTCCTACTTATGGTGGGTGTGCTTATTCTTACTTGTATGCTTTTAAACGGTCTTGTATAGTGTTTATAATGACAATATGGAAATCACATGGTCACCCCTTGGAGTTTGGTGTGCTTCCCTTTTTTCATCTAAAGACATGTGTGCTTTATGTTGTTATAACTTTTTGGTCCATAATAATGCATATGTTCTATGAGCTATTACACTGCTTTTTCAAAATTACATCGCAAGTAACTTTGTGTAATTTTACTGCGGACATGGTTAGCATGGACTAATGTATGTACATATATAGTTCTTTTTAATTTTAAGGAATTCTGTTTAGAAAATGTCTACATTTGTATAAATAATTTTAATTTTTTTTTATTACATTGTACATTGTTTATATATTTTTCCAGCCTTGAAAAAGTCCTTGTGTAGGACGAAACACGTGTTGGTGATCTCTACTTATTGCTGGGAATACCTGTTTTATGAAAAATGAAAGAATAAAGATTGAAGAAAAACAAATAAGTGGACTATATATTTTTGAACCCCCTGCTCTGACAAAGACTTATGTTGATATCATTTTGTCATTGATTCTCTCTCTTTGAATAACTCTAGAACTAATAGAGTCTGATATTTTTTGAGATTGGCAGGGCCTTTAACTTATGCCCTAACGGTTATGATTACATGCTTATAGGAGTGCTGACAATAATTTCTCAAAATTTTGTTTGATTTCATGTGTACCACTGCTGTGTACACTAACGGCACCTTAAGGTGGTAGGTGCCTTGAGATTTTCTAGCACCCTTCTTGGTTACTTTTTCGATATAATACATATTGTTGGATGTGTACTTAATTTGGAGATACTACACTTGTTTTGTAGAGTGTGTGCGGACGTTTCCCTGTTGGGAACACTACCACCTGTATCTTTTTTTGTGTATTATGTTAAGAGACGCTGTTCTAACTCACTGGGACCCTTACCTTACCTGCTGTACACGTTGTGGGCCACTCTTCCTGCCGTCGCTGGGTCTGTTTTGTCCCCCTCCCGCCGCCGCTTCAACCATCTTCGCGGCCGCCGAGCGGAGGGGGGCACTTGACAACAAACTACATCTTCCGCCTGCCCTAGCGGCGGGAATCCCGGCACAGAGTGCGCCAGGCGGCGCTTGAAAGAGGCGACACTCCCGCGTCGCGGGAGCGCCCGGGGCGAAGCCCGGGCAAAGGGCGGGCCCTCTGTGGCCCTCAGTGGCTGAAGTAGGCTGGGCTGGGCCTACATATTTACATTTTATATTTTATCTTGTTGTCTTCTTCTTGTTTAGTTTGATATATTTTTATTAACCATTCATGCTTATATAGACATTGACTTGTTGACTAATGCAGGAACGCTGACTCACATGCTCCAATAGCCTTATTTTATATATTTTAAGCTGCTAATTATTGTTTCTCTCATTGGTATTGCGTTCTGATTTCGCTTTTTTCCTTTTGGATATAAGTCTAAAGATGACTGCTAAAAAGTTACATTCTGGGAGACTCTTGGGGGGAAGGTCTTGTGCTAAGACAAGATCTAATCCCCAATTAAAGGGTCAATGACAACTATTCCAGTTATGGGAAAAGACAACGGATAAGGACTTGGTGAAGGAGGCTGACCCTGAAGAAATTGCTACAAATAAGAACATAGGGGTAGCTCCCTCACTTGGCATAGAACCTGCGTTTGTAAAGAAGGGGCCTGTTTTGATAGAAAAATCGATTCCTGCCTTACAGTCCTGTGAGGGGCTTAATTTAAACCCCGTAGAAAGCTCAGGTAGTGTTAATTTGCTCGCTTCTAGAATAGAGAATGTGCATCAAAATAATGTCCTCCCAAAGCTTGAAATGTGTTTGACTAATGATTTAGTAGGAAGTATCCAGCCACAGGAGGTATGTAATGGTGACTCTCAAGGGTTAGATATTGACCTGGAGTTGTGTGGTCGTTACTTAGCAGATGGTTCACTGAAATTATTTGAAGCCACTAAGACCCCAATTGGCGCTACTCCTTCTGGCTTGCAGCTTTATAGTAGCACCCCCTCCCTTAAATCTCAAGATTCATTTATGCAGCCTAACCTTTCAAAAAGCCCTGTGCTGAACATTTCAGGGTTTGATCCTATTATACCACTAGACTTGGATAGACATGAAAAGCCTATTTCGGAGTCATTGATTGCTTTGGAACATTTGTTGTCTTCGATATTACTGTTATTGAGTAAATTTGTGGGGAGCTCTGACTGTGTTCTGGAGTCTGTTACTCAGATATTAAAGACTTTATTACTTAGATTTCCAGAGAAGACATTGGAATTAGATCCTAGAGTGGGTTCGCAGGAACCGGTGTCCCCTGGTGCTTCTCCTTTTGGAAATAATCCTGTGCTCACGCCTTATAATCCTGATCAAACTATTCTGGGGGTTCCAACCAGAAGTGAGCTTTTTCCAGTCCCTAAATCATCTGCTTATAATTGTATAAGGGATTCTGATCTTGAAATTGTAGAAGAAGATGGGGTTTCCGCAGATTGTAAACTTGATAAAGCGCTCTTCCCAATTTTTAAGCCAGAATCCAAGGGGACAGAGGAAGAAGAAAAAGAAATAATAGGGAAGCACAAAAGGTGTAGAGGAAAAAAGAGAAAACCAATTCGCAGACATAAGAAAAAAAGGCTGAGACAAATAATATTTGAGGATTCTCAAGATCAGCCAAATGATCAGCCTATTATGGAAGAGCCAGTTAATGGGCTCTCGAAGCAGGATTCAAATACTTGTATCCCAGATATCCAAGTACCCTTTGCAGATTGCAATAAAATTCCCCTTAATTGTTCCACTTTGCCTACAGGAGGACCTCCCCTTGATGTGGGGAGATCGATGATTCTTTTTCCTAAAATAGAAGTGACAGAGTCAGTCCCTTCTGTCCCAGTTGTCCTCAATTCTGCTGCGCCTATTTTTCATTCCCTGGTTGAAGGTACAGCTTGTTTGCCAGAACCTCCTAGAAAAATTACGGAAGAATCTGTAGATACACTGATTCTAGACTTTCTTCCGTTGTTTGACCACGATTTGGCATTAAATAGAACATTGTTACTTAAATGTTTTAGAGATATGGAGAGCCTAAAATTAATTCAATCAAATGATATTGATTTGGTTTCTATGTCAAGAACTGATAATACATCACATACGAGGGTAACGTTCTATTCTAAGCTAATAGTGAACCTTATTTTGAATCAAGCCGAAAATGTTCAAAGTCGAGGAATAGATGTGATACCTGTTTTGGCGAATTGTGGAGATAGATTTTGTGAAAATAGATCTATTCAACGGGGCTCGGGTCAAGCTGGTCATCCTCCCTTCTTCGAGGAATTAAAGATATGTGTATTAAAAACAAAACGGCTAGTGTCCCATGTAATTCCTGCGCCGCAAAAAACTTACAGCATTTCAAGAGAGGATAACCAACAATGGAATTGGCTTCCTGGGGCTTTGTTAAGTAAATCAAAAGAGAACCCAAAGCTATTTCCCAATCTTTAACAGTAGCTTAAAAATTCTTTCCTGGAATGCCGCGGGGATCAACAATAGTCCTGAAAAATTACAGTATCTTCTCTCGTTGAACCCCGATGTCATCTGTATCCAAGAGACCTGGTGTATAGACAGAATAGGCGTGGGGAGGGACTATTTTGTTCTTGAGGTTGCAGCCTCCCCTTCGAAGAGAGGGCATGCAAAAGGAGGAATTGCGTGCCTTGTTTCTAATAGAATAAAGTGGAACTACTCCCATTATGTGGATCAGAGTAACCTTTTTCAGGTGGTCACCCTTAGTAGCTTTGGTAGTGGGGAAAATAAAAACCCACTGGTTATAATAAATGCTTATATCAGTCCTGATGAATGTTACAATAGTGAATCAAAGCAGGTTTTTATTTTTATTAAAAAGATTAAGGAGACAATACTTAATCCCCAGGTACTGTTAGTGGGGGATTTCAATTGCAGAGTCTCTAATTATAGCTTGGAGCTTTTTAGAAATAAGTCAAAAGAGGAAGCTTTTTTGATTCCTAAAGCCCTTGTTCCTGATAAAATCAAAACTAATAAAAGAGGGAAAATGTTGCTGGAAGAATTGTTTCTCATGGAGGGGCTAATAGTGAATGGTAGGCTCCCTTCTGATGTCCCAGCAAAATATACCCATAAATCCAGCACAAGTGAGTCCATTTTGGATTATGTAATCACAGACCACCGCTCTTTCTCTTTATTGAGAGATCTGGTGGTCTCAGAGAATATATTTAGTGATCATATGTTGATAACTTTAACCCTTTTAATACACTCTCCTAAATCAGACCCTTGGTCACTCAATGGTGATGCGGTCAATTTTCATAAGAAGTCGGGAAGATGTTTTTGGGACTTTAAAGCCATAAAGGGCCTGGGGCGTATCCTTGATAAAACTATATTAGAATTAAACAATTGGAAAGGGTCTGAATTAATCCATTTTGAGGATCTTATGAAGAAGATCATTTTGGATGTTAAAAAATCAAATTTGGCGACAAAAAAGATTTTCCTCCCAAGTTCGATTATTCTCCTCATTAAGGAAATAAATAAGTTAGTGCGGGAGCAATACTTGTGCAGATCAACTGAAAGACTCCACAAAATTGATCGTTTAAAAAGAAGGAGAAGTAGGATTAAGAAAAAGATAAAAAAAGAAAAAGAAGATTCCCTATGGATAAGTCTACGGGAGGCAGCGGTTCATGGCAACGTTAGACAGTTCTGGTCTCTTATTGGGGAGGGTTGTGGCGCAAGAGTTGGTCCCCTCCCAATTCCTATTCCTGAATCGTTATGGGTCAATTATATCTCCACATTATACGCTATGAATGGGCAGCTGGGGGAGCTTAGGGGCCTCAGTATTGAGCTTGACTCTCCAATAGAGTCCCCTTCAGAAAGAACCATTGAACAGGCGATTATGGATATGCGTACTTCAGGAGCTATGGGGCCTGATAAACTCCCGATATCTGTCTTGAAGCAGGAACCAGTATTATGGGGCAAAATACTGTTTCCTGTTTTCAGATTTTGCTCCATTAAGAAAATTGTCCCCTCCTCTTGGAAAGGGAGCATACTGGTGCCACTGTTCAAAAAGGGCGATAGGGATATACCGAAGAACTACCGTCAAATAGCCCTCCATGACGCAATTAGAAAAGTTTTCACCAAAAGTTTGTTATCCTTAATTAATGATTGGCTTGATGCAAACCACATTTTACCCCTAGAACAGACTGGCTTCCGCAAAGGGCACGGCACCTTAGATAATCTTACCGCACTTCAGATCATTTCTGAAAAATATGTAAGGGTTCGTGGGGGATATGTGTATGCGGCATTTATAGACTTCTCCACAGCATTCGATAAAGTGGATCGCCCCCTGCTGTGGAGAAAGCTATCTGCCATGGGCATGCCTCCTCACTTGCTAGATCTGGTACAGGTTTTACATACTGATACATGGTGTCGTGTCCTGCAAGGTGGAGAAAGGGGGTTATCACGTGTCATTCCGTCAATTAATGGATTAAAACAGGGTTGTCTTCTTGCCCCACTGCTCTTTTCCCTGTATATTGCGGATCTTCCTGCATGTCTCTCCTCAGGTGATGGTATAGCCCCGGTTGTAGGGGGAACCCCTATCTCCTGCTTGTTATATGCAGATGATATTATAATATTGGATCTAACACCCAAAGGGTTGGCCAAACGTCTTCGTGCATTACATCTTTTTGCCGAAGCCCATTACTTGAGGATAAATGCAACAAAAAGCAAAATTATGTGTATTGCTGGGAGAAAGAATTTAAAGTATAAGAACTTTGTTTGGACAGTTGGTGGCCATAAATTGGAGGTGGTAAAGACTTATGTCTTTTAAAATCATTTCCAATAATTTGAGTGACAAGCACCACACCGATAACAATACCGGCAAAGCTTTGTCTCAGGGAAAAGGCTTGAGTGCATTATATTCAGCCACGGGGAGAAGACACTTTGCCTACTGGAAGTCTTTAGGGCAAAAATCCCATCTTCCCTTTTGTATGGAATGGAATTGGTTGATTTAAGGCATTGGGATTTTTTACATTCTGTAGAAGGGAAGTTGCTAAGATCTATATCCTCTCTTAACACCGCTTGCTCAGCGGCTGCCTGCAGACTTGAATATGGCCTTCGCAGTAGTTGGGTGCAGGGCCTAGCAGCTGTAGTACGGTGGGTTGCCAGTTTGGCTAGGGGAGAAATGGGCTCATTAAGAAATCTTATGAAGTTTGAACTGTTGGGCAGCTTAAAGGAGTACTCGCAAATTGTTAAGAATTTCAGAAAGGCGGCCGCCCTTCTCCAATTGGAAGAGAGCACTCTTTTTACTGTGTCCGCTGCACAGTTAAAATCACTTTTGAAAGAGGCATCTTGGGATCTTAGCTTTAAAATGGACAAGGAGGCTATTTATTTTAAGAAGGGAGCTAACCATCTTACTAACTCGTATGTTAGGAAAGTTTAGCAACCTTATGTCGTTTGGAATTTACCACATAGCATTCGGCGATTTTTGTTTCTTTTAAGACAGGATTTGTTGCCATTAAACAATCTATTGGCAAAGTGGTATGGTGCTCCTGCAATTTGAAATTATTGTAACTTGTCCCCCCAGGATCGCTTGCACGTTCTTTTCATATGTCCTGTATTGCGCCCATTTTGGCGTAAGTGGTTAAGATATGTATGTTTGCAATTGGGCATTTTAAATGCTAACTCTTTCTTATTTGCATTGTATAATCCCCCAAATGAAATATTCTGTTTCAACATTTTTTACTTTTTAAAATGTTTTTTAGCTATTTATTGATGCCTTTTGTAGTATGTGAATCTGATTATTCTGTATTTTTGTAAACATTGTAGATGTCTTTCTTGCATTGAATGGGTCTTGTATTGTGTATGGTTTTTATGTTGATCTCCTCGGAGTTCCAAAACATAATAAAGAATTGAATTGAATTTTGTTAAGAGAAAAAGAGCTACAAGATGACCACAGAGGGATTGTTTATTACATAGTAAAAAATTAGAGAAGGTGTAATTGGATGAAAGTGAAAAAAGTAAAATGACTAAAGGAGCAAAAGAAAGGAAGAGAAAGGAAGAACACTAAAGTAGAGATAGTGTGAGACTGTGATTGGCTGTTAAAAGAAAAAGAAAGGACAGTAAAAAATGGAGAATGAAGGGTAGTGGCTGAATCACGATAAATAAAGAACAATGAGGAAAAGTGAGGAAAGACCAGGTAGTATAAGTAAAGAGGGGTGAAAGAGGGAGAAAAATTGAATTACGAAAACACATGTGGAGTGACAAAGAGAAAGGACAAAGAGAGTAAAGGAAACAGTACCTGAATGGGCTTGAGTAAAACAGCAAAAAAAGATAAGTAATGCAGTGTGTGTGACTTATAGGGAGTCAGTGGGTGTAGGTCGCAGTGTGGGTGTGTAAGGTGTGTCTGTGGGTGTGGCTGTGTGGAGTGTTTCGGTGTGGGTGGAGGTGAGGGTGTGTGAAATATGTGTGAGGAGTGTATGAGTGTGGGGTGTATATGTGTTCAATGTATGTGTGTGTATGGAATGTGTGTGTGTGTTTCAGGAGTTTGTGTGGGGGGATTTTTTGTGTGTATGAGGTGTGTGTGTGGTGTGTGTGGGGTATATGTTAGAGGTGTGTGTATGTGTTGAGAGGGGGAAGAGGTGTATGTGTAGGAGTAAGGTAAATAATTAAGAAAAAGAGAATGAGTGAAGAAGCAAAGGAAGGGATTAGAGGGTAAGTAAAGTAAAGAAAAGGGATTGAAAGAAGTTGAATATGAGATGGGAAATCGGAAAAGGGGAGTAAACATGTAGAATAAGAATAAGTGAGTGAAGCAGAGTAAAGACACAGGAGTGTGGTAGATTAAGAAAATGTTAGTGAGCTTAAAGCAAAGGGTGATCACAAACTACATTTTTTTAGTCATACTTACCATATAATAAATACATTTTTTAACTACACTTTGTATCTGTGAAAGAGAGAAGAAAAAATAAGTTATAATTAGTAAAATATGTATTTTAAATTAAAAGATCCAAATGAAGAGGTTAAAAATCATAACGCTCTATTTAGAAAAAAAGTTAGAGTGAAGAACACAGAAAGGCAAATAAACTAAGGTAGAAGGACAAAAAGAGGGAAAAAGAAATAGAAGGAGAGCAAATTACAAAGAGTAAGGCATATAGATTCACTGAGAAAAAGAGAGAGAAGAACAGAGAAATGAAATGAAGGTAAGAAAGATACTTTAACAATGTGAGTTACCAAAACTAAATCAGGAAACAATAGTAAGTAAAAAGATAATGACTGAGACAGAAAACAGTCTAATTAAGGATGCATTTAGAAGAATGAGGAATAGAAGATAACTGAGAGTAAGTGAAGAACACTCATAGAATGAAAGGATGAAGGGAGAGATGATAATATACAACGATTGAGGGAAATGGAGTGAGGAAGTTAGTAGAGAGACACACTAAGAGAAAAACTGAGTGAGGTGGAGTACAATGAGTGAGAAAAGGAAATGAGTAAGGGATCAAAAAAAGGAAAGAGAGGAGAAGACGACTAAAACAGTGGTACTGAGAGAAAATAATTTGGTGATGAAAGTAAAGAGAAGGACATTGAAAGAAAGGAAATGAGGGATAGTAATGGACCTAAAGTAAAAGAAATGGGATGAAGAACGATGAGAGAGGAGCAGTGAAGTTGTTGTAAAAGAAATGATAGAAGGTAGATAAACACAAGTGAACATAACACAAGGAGAGTGAGGCTTTGAGGACATAGAAGTAGGGAACGAAAAATAGATAGAAAAGGTCAAAAGTAAGGAGCAAACAAAGATAAGTGAGGGTGAGTGGGTGATTTATAGTGATAGAGTGTGATAATACTGCTGAGTGAGTAAACAGGAATTACTAAAAAGCATAGGAGGAAAATACGGAAAAGGGAAGTAAAGCAGAGAGACTGAAAGCTGAAAAGTTATGCAAGGGAGAGAGGGGATGCAGACAGTTGAACTGAGAATGAGGGCTTGTCAAAGAAGTGGAGTAAAAGAACAGGGGTTACAGAGAGTGAGAGAAAGACATTATAAGTGAGTTAAAAGAGCTCAAAGAGGATGGAAAAAGGAAAGTGAGTGTCAGAGAATGGGAATACAATTTAATTTACACAATCCAAGAATAACTTGTACAACATGTTACATAGTTTATTTTTGCTGTTCTCAGAATATATTGAATTTCACTTAAAACAGTGAGTTCAAATTACTCATCATATGACAGCGGGAAAAAAAACACAATTTAAAAGATTGTGTTTTAAAAAAACCTTAGATACTGACAAATGACAAATGTACACTAATCTTTGATTGACTTACTTTTCCTTGAGGCCAAATAGTATATCATGGAGGTCCTTTTCTCATTGCAAAGTACTTTGCTGTTCAGTAAAAAATCCATTTCATTGACTTTCTAGAAGAAAAACTCCAAGAACATCTGAAATATTTTCAATATTTTAATATACTCCTTTTTTTCAGTCATGACTCTTTACTCATTCCTGCACCTTTCCATTTGGCCAAATAGTGTCAGATGTATGAGTATATATCAGTACTCCTCCCGTCTTCATAGGCCAATTACCTTTACCTAAATTTTTGCTGTAAAAACACTAGGTATGAATTTATAAAGCCAAAAGGCAAACGTTGTTTGAAAGTCAAATGAGTGTCGTTACATTGGGTCCAACCTTTAGAAGTTTTTAAATAGCATGTGTAATGCCCTGATGTTGTAGAAGGACCGTCATGAAAAATAATAGCTACAGTTGCAAAGGTTCTTCCTGATATCGATAACTGAGAAGCCATGAAATTTTTAATAGAAGTTGTCAATTTAGTTCCATCAGGTCTACATCGTTGGAACATTAAAATGACATAGTGACCATAATTTTGTAGAAATAATGTGGACAGCATTGCAGACTTACATTGGGTACACACCATATTGTGATCCGCTGCTTTAACTAGATTATTAAAAGGCACTGATTTGCAGTCTGGTAAAGTCAAATATATAAATCTTTCAGAGTCTATTCTAGTAGTACTTGATGAAGCACAGTTATCACAGTCATGTTGCCATTGATAAGAAAGGTTAAAAAGATTTTTTATATCTACTCCTTCATCTTGCAATACATAAAACATATACATTAAAAATTCCTGACAATCCTGCTGAATATTCTGTGAAAATTGATTTTGACCTGAACATATGTCTAGAAGATTTCTAATTTCTGAAACACTTTCTATTTTTGCTCTATCACTACTACATTTCTCGAACACAGAATTCAATAAACAGCACAATGTTTGTTCCCGATTTTCGACAATCTGTTTTTGTAAATTTTGAAGAAAAAAAACAACATTAACTACTACATTATCATAGCAGTTGACACCAGAACTGTTTTCAAACTGAAATCCAACAACATCCTCAACAGAATCCTTTTTCCTTCTCCTTACAATTACAGTTTCATCTACTTTTTGTCTTTTTACTACTACCTCACTGCAATTACTCTCATTTCTTCTTTTTCGGCCTACCACACGTTTTTCAATCAGAGGATATTGAGGCAAATGTGGAGCATACTCTCTTCTTAACCTATTGTACTCTTTAACACAATCTAGATCAGCACAAATCTTTGTTTTATCACACTCAATCAAGTACAATCCTGATAAAGTTCTGACTCGTGATAAAGCCACATATGCCATACCATCTTTAAACACAGAACTTCCAATGTTCACCAAAGCACTATCTACACTTAAACCTTGAGATTTATGAATTGTCACCGCATATGCCAAACAAATAGGAAACTGTTTTCGGCGAACATATAAGTCTTTCACGAGCAAAAATTTAGCTGAACAACGACAAATGTGTTCTATTTCATCAATGCCAACAAATTTAATTTTTAAAATTTCAATGCCATCACTATTTTTGTAATTCACAAAACCAACAACATGACCCATTGCTCTATTTACCAGACCTCTTTCAACATTCAAATTCCTTCTCAAAATGACACGACAATTCAAACACACATTTAGAGTCTTTTCAAAACCAGCAGTTTTAAATATACTCTTCTCTAATGAATCCAATTTTGATTTCAAATTTTCAGACAAAACAATTGTTGCTCCCATATGCTCTATTTTATCTGTAGCTTCCAGTTTCACTATCTCTTCATTTTCTAAATTTAACATTTTGTTGTTGAACATGGAACATTCTTTCAGAGTTGGCATCAAACATTTGGCAGATTTCCTCTTGTTAATTTTCTAATAATATATTCTCTGGAAGAATGTTTTCATTTGGGTACAAATTTGAAATTAACCATCCATGTAAAGCTTCTTTCCCTTGCTGACTTACTTTTCCAATCCTTACATCTTGTAAAATATTTTTATAATCTTCATCCTTTGCCTGCCGCATATTTTGAAGCAGTTTTGCATATTTGAAGTTTAACCATATATTAACGTTTCCAATGCTTCCTAAGCACTTCCTGGTATCTTCATGTGTGAGCATTTTGAATACAGGTTGTCCTTTCACTGGAGTCAACTGCAGAAGATCTCCAAAAACAATAATATGTTTTCCTCCAAATAAGAAATCATAGTCCGTTCTAAGAATTTCTTGCATTCTCAAATGCACAAAAGCAAGCATTATATTTGACACCATGCTTACTTCATCAATGATAAGAAGTTTCATTTTCTTCAGGACTCTCGAAACTTCGGAACACGCATCTCCAGATAGCTTGTGATACTCCAATTTGTTATCATGCTCCACTGGCAGCATCAGTAAACGATGTAAAGTAATCCCTTTAATGTTATGTGCTGCCAGCCCAGTTGGAGCGGTAACAACACAAGACAGCGGTGATTCAGTCCTTTTCTGCAAATAAGTTGCAAAATTGCTTTAATCAGCAAACTTTTTCCAGTTCCCGCTTCTCCACTCACGTACAGTTGGACAGGCTTAAATGATGTACATGAGCACTCTTTTTTCTCATGACTGAATCCATGTTCAATCTGTTCTGTGACTTCGTCATATTTCTGTTTCTGCTCAAAGTTTAGTTGTTTTACCAAATCTTCTAAGTTAACTTCATCATCTTGAGCTTGTTCCATAGCTCTTTCCACCTCATCCATGGCAGGGGCAGCTTCATTTTGGATAATTGGTCCTCCAAGTGGATCCTGACTCAATGAAGCAGAACTCTGACTGTCTTGGGAACTGTCTCTAGCAATCTCTGCAGCAATTGTGGCTTCTTGCTCAATTTCTTTGTTCAACATTTGCAGATAATTTGGAAAAACAGGACATTCTATGGTATCCTTGGTTGCATTAAAAGAATCTTCGTAACAGAGAAAATCTCCAAGTAGTTCCTCTTCTGTACGCCATGGCTTAAAGAGTTGCAAAAGAGCCAAATAGTAACATTCCCTTTTCTCTGGATTTTCCCAACTCAATTTTCGATGATTAATCAAATGGCATTTTTTCTGTCTCACTAGATATCGTTCACACCCAATTATAGCATATATTCCATTGTTAATATCTTCTCTGATGGTTCTCTTATAAATATAGTTTTGCAGAACTTCATACAAACAAACGTTCTCAAGATGACTACTTCTATTTGGATAGTATGTATCCAACATGTTGGTCTTCAAAATATCTGTACTTTCTGGTTCTTTCTCCGCCAAATTCTCTATTTCTTGTACAGATTTCAAAACTCGATTTCGTGTTGCAGCAAGACCTAGACTCACCCAAATGATGGTTCTAGATTTGGCATAGAGACTTGCTGATGACAATCGATCAGAACATTCATATGCTCCAATTTCTCGATGCGACAACATCTTCAGACTGTAACTGTATAATTTCTTGCTTAGACCCTTTTCATGTGAAATGTCCTCCCACATTTCCTTCAGTTCTGTCTTTTCTTTTTTTGTGATGTAAGACGTCACATATCGAGCCACAGCAATAGAGTTGTCAGCAACAAATTGAATATCCATGTTAGCATTCCACATGGACAAAATCACTGGGTTGTAGTTGTTGATGTACTTGGACTCTTCATTTCTTTTTAAATTGTATGTATTTTTTGGTGATTTCCTCATAACACTATGTCGCAGAGAAGACATCAAATTATTTACTCTTCCTTTAGAAATCACTGGTCGTGGAAAGGCGAAACGTCATTTTGTGTAGAACTTGTCTTTGTTTCTGAATTTTCGACGACAGTACTTTCCACAACGATGGGATTGAAAGCGTAAAACTTGTTGCCTTAAACTATTTACTTCAGTAGTTTTCGGAACAGCACATGTTGAATACTCTTCAATGAAGCTCATCACTGTTTCATCCGAATCTGTTCCAAATTTGGGTGCATCTTTAATCCACAACAACATATGTATATGAGGAGCACCTCTCGCTTGATACTCCTTTCTCCAAAAGAAATCCAAAACCTCTCCAAGGGGAGGATTTTTTTTGTTGGTAATAAAAGACATCATAGCTTCAAATCTATGATTGAAATATCTGCATACATTCACTGGATCCAAAGAACACAGTTCTCCAGGTGTTTTGAATTCTATATTTTGTATATTTGCATTTGCCTCGTAGAAATTGGAGTCATCCCATGCATACTCGGCACAGCTAAGAGTGGGGAACCATGTAGGAGTTCCTAAGTTTCTTAGCATACATTTCAATTCCCCATGACGACGGTACCAATACTCGTTTGTATCACGCTGACATGCCATGAGATTGATTAGATGAGATTCCAAAATATTATCTTGCAGATTCACTTTCTCCATAAAGTCCCTCGCCGAAACATTTTGCAGATGTGCTCCACTTTTCAGTATATGGTTTACTGCATAAGAAAGCCCAGACAAGTCACTTTCATACAGTAGATGAAACAAATAGGGAATGCATTGACGAAACCTTGGATCTTCAGCATATAATCTTACAGTTCGATATTCAGATGCAGGAATTTGAAGTGGTCGATCGTCATATCGTCCACCTCGACCTGTTGGAAATAGCTGTGGAAAACAACCAGCTTCCAAACTTTCTTCCCATACACTAACGGGACTTCCTTTTGCTGCTTTCATTTGAAACAATTCAATTGCATTCCCCATTACTTCTTTGGAATGCAAAGGATGAACAGTATAATGTTCATATATTTCTTCACTTCTAGAGACATCAACTTTTTCAAATTGGCCGCCTGAACAATCACTGTCTTCATCTGCAGCTGTTTCCTCTGCTGCAACATAAACATGTTTGTAATACTCATTGTTTTTGACTAAATACAACGTTGCCTTTTTGACTTTCCTAACATCCACTAAATCTTGCCAGATTTTTTTACTCTTTGTCGGAACCCCATTAACTAGAATAACTAAAGGTTCCTCTTCTACTTTTTCTATACCAATTGTATCAATATTTGTTTTTTAAATCTAGAGGCAAATAAACAACTCTTCCCTTTAATCCTCTCTGCAAATCTGTAGGAGGCAATTTCCCTATCTTAGGCTCCATGCGAACAATTGCCTGAAAAGGGTGGACACATTGAATCAAAATAGACTCATATCTATTTAAATCCATCAATTCAGGGGGAATGTCTACCAACTCCAGATTATTATGAACAGCTCTAGCAGGCATTCTGTTTTGATTTAATTTATCATAACAATATTTACAAATACGCTGATCAGAACTCAAATCAAAACAATTCTCCACCCACAAATAAGTTGCAAAATCTTTCCACTCATAATTATTCACCTTTTCACTTTTTACGTATAAATCAACTAATCTAGTTTGATGCTTATAATGACTTTGTCGACAACACACACAAGTAAAATTCGGCCTTTCACTTGATTTCACCTTAAACCTGGTAATTTCCTGCTCAAACTTTTCTGTACTTGAAATCTGTACATTGTCTTCCACATTACCTTGAATTGCTGTGTCAATTTCTACACTATCCTCTTTTTTATCAAAATAACAAATCACAATTTCTTCACAAATCTTCTTCACATCTAATTCAGTTCCATGCAAAAGAGCACTGTTTAATTGTTTAAGCTTAAGTGCTGGACTTTTTGCATAATACAACATTCTCACTAATTTCCTCATTTTGGTATGATGCACTGCTAACATCCTAAAATGATGAAAAACACTCTGACAGACTTTTCTAGAAAGACAAGCCAGTGAATGGCCTTGCAAACCTGTCTTTTCTCTCACTCTGCAAGGATCTAAGTCTTGCAACAACTTCATTTTCTGATTTAGACTTTTCTTACTATATGTACGTAAGAAATTACAAAACAAATAAATTGATTCCTGTCGCACACTACAAATACTACACTTCCAAGTGTACACTGGACCCTTAGTACGTCTCCCTAAAACTCCATCAGATAACACCTCTTCTGGTTCTCTAGGCACAAGTTTCTCTTTTTCAATCGGGCAACCGTCTTTCACTTCATACGCTCGACCACTGGTGTCAACTGCATGCACTAAATCATTCTCCTGGAAGTAACTCTCCTCATTAAAAAATGGCTCACAACTTGAACTGTGCATCCATTCTCCAGAAAAAACTTTACAAAAATTAGTCCGATTAATTACTCTTTTCCATCTACTGTTTGATTTGAAAACATCAATAGTCTTGTTAAGTGTCCTAATTCTATTGATTATTAAAATAAATCATTTTTTCTTAACTTCAAAAGCCTGATCAACAATCTTCTCTACACTTTTCTTTTTCTTACAAAAAGCAGCTCTCTGTTTACCTTTCCTAATGTTTTTTAACAAATTTAAAACCGCTCTATTGCGAAACATTCGTTTACGAATGTCTCTAAACTGATTCTGCCTTTTATTCCTATACATATTATTCTCTCCTGCTCCAGTTTTAGGATTCTTTGAAGTTCTCTCCTTCCTTTTCAATTTTACTCTCTCATTTTCTTTTTCTACATGCTGTCCATCAATTTTTTTGGGATGTACATATGTTACGTAAAAAAGACTTAGTTGTCTTACCAGGAGCTTGGTTCCTGTTTTTTGAAGTATTTGTTGTGGAAGAGTGCTGTAATTCCGTTGCTGTTTTTGATTTTTCCCGGTTACGTTGTTTTCTTGTCCTTTCCCTTGTGGGCATCTTTGCTTACTCTTGAAATAACGATTTCAATCTGTGTTAAAGAAAAAAGTAGCACATTATAGACCACTATTACCAAACAACAAAGCAATGACAAAAAGCAAATGATCTATTCAGGGTTACAGATCAGGTGAGGATTCTCCAGGGGTGCACGAAACGTGAGGCCTGAATTGAAGAGTATAGTGGAAGACAGCTCTGTCCACAAGTACAAAGAAGATGAGACCTGTGTATAAGTCCACTGCACTCTTATACACACGCTTCACCACCTATGCTTCCTGAGAAAGGCCTCTCTCCCAATACAGTCTTGATCATAAACCTCACCTCCTCTGTCCCTCTGGACATGTCTCACCTCATCTGCACAATCTACTTCCTAATCTCAGGTAACACAGATGACATAATTGATCCTCATTTATAAAGCCATGCGTCAGTTTTGCCCTACTGAAGCGTCACTTTTTGTGACGCATTGGCGTCATAAAACATGTGCCTTGTTGCACCATATTTAAAAAGTGACGCATGTAGGTAGATGCGTCATTTTTAAAACCTTTTGCACCACATTATACCTCTGTCAAGTGTAATGTACAGAGAGGGGTCATTTCTCCACAAAAAGCCTCGTAATAATGACGCAGTAAAATCTATGAGATTTCACTGCGTCACTTTTAGGACACTGTTACATCAAAATCTTGCACCTGCCTCACAACAGGGATAAGACTGAGGCAAAAGCTTTCACATGGAGCTTCACAATTTTACAAAATGCAATTCCTCTATGCAAACAAACTCAATATGCTTCCTACACTGAGTTAACACAGGTAACATCATTGTAAAGAGTCAAATTGACACCTGTGTCTAAGAATGCAGACGGGATAGGCTACATGTAGTCTAGTCCACTGCACTCTTAGATACAAGCCTCACCACCTACGCTCCCCAGGAAAGCCCAAACATATACCTTTTTGCACCATATTTAAAAATTGATGCATGTAGTTAGATGCGTCACTTTTTAAACCTCTGCGCCACAATATACTCAAAAATGTAAAAACCATTCATTTTCCCCAAAATAGCACAGATCCTATGTACAAACATCTGCCTCACAGCAGGGATAAGACTAAGGCAAAAGCTTTCACATGGAGCTTCACAATTTTCCAAAATACAATTCCTCTATGCAAACAAACTCAATATGCTTCCTACACTGTGTTAACACAGGTAACATCATTTTAAAGAGTCAAATTGACACCTGTGTCTAAGAGTGCAGTCGGGGATAGGCTTCATGAAGCCTAGTCCACTGCACTCTTAGACACAAGCCTCACCACCTACGCTACCCAGGAAAGCCCAAACATGTACCTTTTTGCACCATATTTAAAAAGTGACACATGTAGTTAGATGCGTCACTTTTTAAACCTCTGCGCCACATTATACTCAAAAATGTAAAAAACATTCATTTTCCCCAAAATAGCACAGATCCTATGTACAAACATCTGCCTCACAGCAGGCATAAGACTAAGGCAAAAGCTTACGCATAGAGCTTCACAATTTTACAAAATGCAATTCCTCTATGCAAACAAACTCAATATGCTTCCTACACTGATTTAACACAGGTAACATCATTGTAAAGAGTCAAATTGACACCTGTGTCTAAGAATGCAGACGGGGATAGGCTTCATGTAGTCTAGTCCACAGCACTCTTAGATACAAGCCTCACCACCTACGCTCCCCAGGAAAGCCCAAACATGTACCTTTTTGCACCATATTTAAAAATTGACGCATGTAGTTAGATGCGTCACTTTTTAAACCTCTGCGCCACATTATACTCAAAAATGTAAAAAACATTCATTTTCCCCAAAATAGCACAGATCCTATGTACAAACATCTGCCTCACAGCAGGGATAAGACTAAGGCAAAAGCTTTCACATGGAGCTTCACAATTTTACAAAATACAATTCCTCTATGCAAACAAACTCAATATGCTTCCTACACTGAGTTAACACAGGTAACATCACTGTAAAGAGTCAAATTGACACCTGTGTCTAAGAGTGCAGTCGCGGATAGGCTTCATGAATCCTAGTCCACTGCACTCTTAGACACAAGCCTCACCACCTACGCTCCCCAGGAAAGCCCAAACATCTACCTTTTGCACCATATTTAAAAAGTGACACATTTAGTTAGATGCGTCACTTTTTAAACCTCTGCGCCACATTATACTCAAAAATTTAAAAACCAAGGATAAGACTGAGGCAAAATCTTTCACATAGAGCTTCACAATTTTACAAAATACAATTCCTCTATGCAAACAAACGCAATATGCTTCCTACACTGAGTTAACACAGGTAACATCATTGTAAAGATTCAAATTGACACCTGTGTCTAAGAGTGCAGTCGGGGATAGGCTTCATGAAGCCTAGTCCACTGCACACTTAGACACAAGCCTCACCACCTACGCTCCCCAGGAAAGCCCAAACATGTACCTTTTTGCACCATATTTAAAAAGTGACGCATGTAGTTAGATGCGTCACTTTTTAAACCTCTGCGCCACATTATACTCAAAAATGTAAAAACCAGGGATAAGACTGAAGCAAAAGCTTTCACATGGAGCTTCACAATTTTACAAAATACAATTCCTCTATGCAAACAAACTCAATATGCTTCCTACACTGAGTTAACACAGGTAACATCATTGTAAAGAGTCAAATGTATTTCTTTAAACATGCACACATTCTTTATTCCTTTTAAAAAATGTAAAAGCCATTCATTTTTCCCAAAATCGTTTTTGACATCACATTTAAAAAACACAGCACAGGTCCTATGTAGAAGCATTCCATGTCACTACTAAAACTTCACAATTTTACAAAATACAATTACTCTATGCAGTAAAAACTTTTTACCAAGCATTATCAAAAAGCATGACACAAAGCAACATTAAAAAACCACAATTTGCTTCCAAATCTTCTCCATAGAGTATAAAAGTCTCTATGTATATTAAATGAATCATAACTCACCTTTACAAATATTTTAGGAGATTCAGAACAGTGTCAGATACACACACCAATATTTCTTTAGCAGAGCAAAAGGTATGTTCTCCAAGCACTGCAAACCATAAAGGCACAGAAACCCTCTAATTCTACACACATATTGCTCATGGTAACCAATCAAATCTCTTCCCTCTGTATTTTCAAACCAACACCCTTCCCCCCCTCAGCCCTTTCTACCTGTTACCATAGCAACTCCCTCCTCACTGAGCTCCCAGGGTTAAAAGTTTATTCTACAATGTTGCAAATCACCTCAACAAGGATGTTTGACCTGCGAATACACCAGCTTTTCTGGTGCAAGGTTTCTTTAAATGACTTTTTTTTAACCATTCAAATTATTTCTTACACAGAACACAACCATGCAGCCTAACTTTCAGTTTTCAACTATCTCATTCTATCAATCATTGCTTGTGATTCAAGAGCACTGAAACTCCACAGGTTTTTGTTTGCAAACTCCTATTGTTCCAACTGCCATTTCTTTTCCACACTTCATCTGACTGCATCAGAATCTCCTCTCACCATGTATTCTGTCTGGATTATTTTACATAGCTATATTCACTGGGCTCAAAGGTATGCAGCTACCAGAAATTTTCACAACATTGACTTACCAAATGTGAAGATTAAATGGATTGGCCAGAGAGGATTGAAATGTTACCAATTGATACCATTGGTGAAAACCTTTTTG
This sequence comes from Lissotriton helveticus, assembly GCF_964261635.1. Classification (NCBI taxonomy): domain Eukaryota; kingdom Metazoa; phylum Chordata; class Amphibia; order Caudata; family Salamandridae; genus Lissotriton; species Lissotriton helveticus. The sequence goes on along the minus strand of NC_136061.1, from coordinate 870,390,109 downwards.
CATTTGCCACACCCTGACCTTTTAATTGTGCACTGTGGAGGAAATGACTTGGGCACTTTGACTGGGGTAGGTATGGAAATGCTTTTAAAGGACACCTTTGATCAATTGATGGCACTTTTTCCTCAAACTGCCTTGGTATATTCCAATATATGCCAAAGGCAGAAATGGAAGTGGTCCAATCAATTTTGTCTACAATTTGAGAAAGCACGGAAACATGTGAATAAATCTGTTTCTGCTTACATGAGAGACTATGGAATGGGTTCAATATACAATAATAACTTGCGTTACAACATGCAAGATATCTACAGAGGAGATGGTGTGCACTTTTCAGATGAGGGGAATAGAATATTCCTCCTGAATTTAAGACTGTGCATTGGTACCTACTTGTAGGTACCTAAATCAGCCACAGAACCAAAAAGCCCTTTTCAGAGCTACCCTATCTCTGATCACTCCAAATGATTATCTTTTTCTAACTTTTTTTCACTATTTTTCACCAAAGTACGCTCCCCGGTACGCTTCCCGGTGCGCGTACCGAGCGCTCCCCCCGAGAAAATTTGAAAATAATGGGTCTTTTTTATCTATATGGGCCTCCTAACACCCCCTCACAAAACCTAGGGTGTCAGGGAGTGCCCACCGTGCCCCCTTATACCCATTCCCAAAGTTGTTTGTCCTCCATTTTCTGTCTCAAATCTACTGAAACACAAAATGGAGGACTCCCGTTACGCTTACCGGTACGCGTACCGGGGCGCGCACCGGTAAGCGCTCCCAAAATTTTTTAAAAGTTACTTTACATAAAAACTACTGGAGACACTTTCACCAAATATAGAATAGGGCATACTACATACCAGTCCCTACCATTTTCCCAAATTTGGTGGAATTCCATTGAGCCATTTGGCCTGTAGCCCTGTCTAAATATCCTGAGGTAAATTATATGTCAAAAACACATCTGAAGTGTTAGAATTTACAACCAATTAAAATGTTACTTTCATTTTCTACTTTTTTTTCCTGACATTTGATTGGTTATGTACATGAATATAAATGAAAAATGACAGGGAAACACGGCCATTTTGACTATAACTACTTGAGGTACATCTTGAAAGGATTTTCGCATTTTGTCTTCTTCACCTCTCTGTAAAGTAAGTTGATAATTTGTAAGGGGCACTTTAAGTTAATTTGTAAAAACGTTTTCTGATAGTTATTTACTGTCCCTCTGCTATAGTTATAGATAGAGATAGGCTCCTCTGTTATATTTATGGATTGACTTAGGCTTCTCTGCTATAATTATGAATTTACTTACGCTTCTCCACAGGCACTTTTTTCTATTTCTACTTCCTGCCTGTTACCATACACTACCCAAAGTTTACTTAACTGTTAAAAAAACAGAACTACCTGTCTGAACTTAAACCCAACAGTGCCCTAACTCTACTGATATAGTTATTTTTTATGCAATTTACAGCATAAAAATGGAAGGGGAGCAAGAAAATATCAATATTTCCTTCGAAATTACATCTGAGGAGATTCTAAATGAAGATTTTTTGGATGAAGATTTTATGGATCAGTCTTTGGATGAACAATTTATTGAATGTTTACAAGACATAGAAACATGCATGTTTCAGGAGATTCCAGATGATGTAATGCTGGAGGTTTTATTGAACTATGAAAATTCAGACCAATACATTTTTATTTAATAATTAAAAAAAATGTGACACATTATTCATTTTTATATCTAATTCATGAAGTACTACCAAAATAATTATGTTTATATTATAGTATAAAGTGAAACTTACAATATACTGTGCAATTTTAAAACATCATAAGGGAGCAGGGTAGACTATCCATCATCCCGTAGGTCTTCTCAGGGAGTACTTAAAGGATCTGTTTCTGCTTTCCTGACAGACTATGGTATGGATTCCATATACCACAATAACTTCTATAACAACATGCTAGATATCTACATAAAAAAGGTGTACATTGAATTTAAAACTCTACATTGCTACCTACATGTTGGTACTTAAAACACCTAAACAACACAACAACTCTATTCAGAGCTACCCTACCTCTAAGCACTTTAAATTATTATTTTAGTGTTTCACTGAGTTTTCCCCATGTGTGTGGGGGGTGTGTGTCTGGGGGGTGAGGTGTATAAGTGTGTGTAGGTGTGTGGGGTATGTGGGTGTGGGTGGGGGTGTGGCTGTGTAAGGTGTGTGTGTGGGTGTGGGTGTGTGGGGTGTTTGAGTGTAGGTGGAGGTGTGGGTGTGTGAGGTGTGTGTGGGGGGTGTGTGGGTGTGGGGGGTATGTGTGTAAGATATGTGTGTGATGTGTGGGTATGTCTGTGAGGTGTGGGTGTGTGTGTGTGTGGGGGGAGGTGTGTCTGTGGGATGTGTGGGGTGTGTCTGTGAGGTATCTGTGTGTGCGTGTGTGTGCGTGTGTGTTGGGGGGGTGTTGAGGTGTGTGTATGAGTGTGGGTGTGTGGAATGTGTGGGTGTGGATGTGGATGTGTAAGGTGTCGGTGTGGGGGTGTGGGGTGTTTAGGTGTGGGTGGAGGTTTGCGTGTGTGAGGTGTGTGTGGGGAGTGTGTAGGTGTGGGGGTGTGGGGTTGTGTGCGTGTGGGTGTGTGTGGGACGTACTTGTAGGTACCTAAAACAGCCACAGAACCCAAAAGCTCTTTTCAGACCTACCCTACCTGTAATCACTCAAAATGATTATTTTACACTATTATTTTCATTATTTTTCACCAAAGTACGCTCCCCGGTACGCTCCCCGGTGCGCGTACCGGACGCTCCCCCCGCGAAAATCGAAATTTTTTTAAAAAAATGTTTTACCCGAGGGACCCTTTTATGGCCCCCACATCAAACCTAGGGGGTCAGGGGGGGTGTACCCTGCCCCCTTTTGGTCATTTCCCCCTTTGTTTTTTGCCACCTCTTGTGTCTCGATCCTACCAAGACACAAGATGGCGGCCGCTCCGGACTGTTTGGAATGTTTACAGACACCCGAGAGCCAATCAGCTTTCCGTGCGCAAGTCGCGTGGCGCGCCCGGAGCGCTCCCCGGTACACGCACCGGGGCGCGCTTACAGATATATACATTTTTTTGAACCTAAATTACTCAAAATCCTCTGGAGCACATATCTTGAGACATAGCAAAGGCACATCGGGCTACCAGTCCCTACAATTTTGCCAAGTTTGGTGAAAATCCATTCAGCCGTTCGAGCTAAAAGTGCGACAGACCGCCCTATGGAAATTACATGGGGAAAACACGTTTTGGGACCCCCCTTTTATCTTGGCCCCCGCTTGACGAATCCCCCCCAAACTTTTCAGGGAAGAAGCGGAGAGTCGCGAGGCCAAAGTTATTCCAAATAGAATGTTGCGATTTCCCTATGGAAATCAATCCTAACTATAACTACCTACTGGCGACCGCCAGTAGGTAATATATATATATATATATATATATATATATATATATATATTGATATATAAATATACACACACATACCTATATTTTTGCATGTGTATATTTGTGTGTGTGTGTGTGTGTATATATATATATATATATATATATTGCGAAATCCTCGTTGTATGTTTCTCTTCAGAAAAAAACGAGCGTGGACCCAATTTGTGCTTCAAAGTTGTTTATTGCCACCAAGTTAGTCCGCCATGATGCGTTTCGGCCATCCCACGGCCTTTATCATATGACACGGCTCATACTGTGATAATCATTTTTATAATAATATAATATAATGTATATATATATCTCTCTCTCTCTCTCTATATATTACCTACTGGCGATAGCCAGAAGGTATATATAGTTAGGATTTTTTTCCTATGGGATTTTTGAAAATTCTATGTCGAATAACTTTGGCGTTTAAGAACAGAATTGGCTGACATTTTCAGGAAAATGGAACATTTTGTTTCTGAGCAGCCCCTGAAAATTTGGGGGGGTTTCATCAAGGGGGGGCCGAGAAAAAAGGGGGGTCCCAAAACGTGTTTTTCCCATGCAATTTTCCATAGGGCGGTTGGCCTCACTTTTAGCCCGAACGGCTGAATGGATTTACACCAAACTTGGCAAAATTGTAGGGACTGGTAGCCCGATGTGCCTTTGCTATGTCTCAAGATATAGGCTCCAGTGGTTTTTACGAAAATTAACTTTGAAAAATATATATTGGGCTACATTGGGCTATATATATGTTGGAGCCCAAATGTAGCCCAATGTAGCCCAATGTAGCCCAAAGATGGCCACCAGAGACAAAAAAAAACAAATGTAGGCCAAATATCAGCCAGATGTAGCCCAACTATAGCCCAATGACAGAATGTCCCAGAGTGTTCTAAAGAACAACTAGAGTGCTAACAGTCCTACTTATTACAAAGGTATGGCACACCTGAAGCCATCTTGATTGGAATAAAGTGGTAACTCTTAAAACATTTAATTTAAAAAGGAACAAAATGAGGGGGTTCATTTTGCCATAGAAAGTATGATTAGCGAATATATGACGAAATCCTGCATACCATCAGTCCGCAAAAAAAATCCTGCATGTACTATTAGGCCGCAAATTAAAATAACGAAAACTTTTAGAACGAATATGCCTTTAGCATACACTAAACAACTAAACTACCCTAAACCCTAAAACACTACCCCCAGCATATACCCTACACTACACAAACAGTACAACACTACCCTAAACCCTAAAACACTACCCCCAGCATGACCCTACACTACACAAACACTACAACACTACCCTAAACCCTAAAACACTACCCCCAGCATGACCCTACACTACGCAAACACTACAACACTACCCAAAACCCTAAAACACTACACCCCAGCATGACCCTACACTACGCAAACACTACAACACTACCCTAAACCCTAAAACACTACCCCCAGCATGACCCTACACTACACAAACACTACAACACAACCCTAAACCCTAAAACACTACCCCCAGCATGACCCTACACTACACAAACACTACAACACTACCCTAAACCCTAAAACACTACCCCCAGCATGACCCTACATTAAACAACCACCACAACTCTACACTACACTAACACAACACTACACTACACAACACTACACTACACAATCACTAACCCACGAAAAAATTAACACAAACCCACTTACCTCTCTCGTCATCGTGGTTTTCACAACGCAAATGCATTTACCATACATGCCTTTAAAACGTAATTCTTTGTAAAGGCATGCGCGATAAATGCACATGCGTTTTGAAAAAATGCGGGATAATGGTATGCGAGGTCAATGACCTTGCGGGATAATGGTATGCGGACTGAAAGTATGCGGGATAAAAAATGCGGGAAAATGGCTGCAAACCATGATTAGCAGCAGACTTCCCTGGTGAGCACTAGCTTTACTACAGTGATCTACTGAGCAACTAGAGTGCTAACATTCAGAATTCATGGCAAATGTGTGACACATCTGAATGCCTTCTTGATAGAACCAAAGTAAACAAGCATTGAAAATGCAATAGATCTTGCCCTCGTTTAAGTTAAAGCCATTCTGTTTGTAATGAGGTGGCTTTTTAGCTTTGCTTTTATTACTGTTTTTAAAACTTTCATGTAAATAACATGCATATGTATGCATGCATTTATATTTATATAGATATGCAGATTATATATGTTTATATATGTATATTACCTACTGGCGATAGCCAGTGGGTATATATAGTTAGGATTTTTTCTCTATGGGATTTCTGAAAATTCTATGTCTAATAACTTTGGCGTTTCTGGACGGAATTGGCTGAAATTTTCAGGAAAATGGCACATGTCATTTCTGAGCAGCCCCTGAAAATTTGGGGGGGTTTCGTCAAGGGGGGGCTGAGAAAAAAGGGGGGTCCCAAAACGCGTTTTTCCCATTCATTTTTCCATAGGGTGGTTGGACTCACTTTTAGCTCGAACGGCTGAATAGATTTACATGAAATTTGGCAAAATTGTAGATATGGTTTGCCCGACGTGCTTTTGCTATGTCTCAATATATGTGCTCCAGTGGATTTTGAGAAATTAACGTTTAAAAAAATATATATATCTGTGACAGCGCTCCGGTTAGCGCCCCGGTTCGCGTACCTGACGCGTAACGGAACTTCGCGAAGCGAAGCTGATTGGCTCTCCGGTGTCTGTCAACATTCTAAACAGTCCGGAGCGGCAGCCATCTTGTCTCTCGGTAGGATCGAGAGACAAGATGTGGTGAAAAACGAAGGGGGAAATGAAGGAAAGGGGGCAAGGTAGACCCCTCCTGACCCCCTAGGATTGATGAGGGGGATATTAAAGTGCCCCGCGGGGCAAAAAATAAAAAAAAATAGTTTTTTTGCGATTTTACGCCGTAGAGGCGCGTCCCGGTACGCGAACCGGGCAGCTCACCGGGCAGCTAACCGGGCAGCTAACCGGCAGCGTAGCTGTCAACATTGTAAACAGTCCGGAGCGGCCACCATCTTGTCTCTCGGTAGGTTCAAGAGACAAGATGTGGTGAAAAAAGAAGGGGGAAATGAAGGAAAGGGGGCAAGGTAAACCCCTCCTGACCCCCTAGGATTGATGAGGGGGATATTAAAGTCCCCCGCGATTTTTCGCGGTAGAGGCGCTTCCCGGTACGCGAACCGGGCAGCTAACCGGCAGCGTAACGGGAGTCCGCCATCTTGTGTTTTTGGAGCGTCCGGTTCGCGTACCGGGTAGCGTCCCGGTAAGCGTAACAAGGGGAAAACCAAGAGAAACAGTAAAAAAAAAATGAAGGGAATAGATTTCCAGCAAACTTGGCAAAATTGTAGGGACTGTTTGTTTGATGTGCCTTTGCAAGGCCTCAAGATATGTGCACGTGTGGATTTTGTCTAATTAAGGTTAAAAAATATATATATATCTGTAAGCGTGCTCCGGCACGCTTACGTTACGGGTTTTGTTTGCGCTGCAGAGCCGATACGTCACGGTTATGCGACGTGTTATGAGGCGTCTCACGTGGCTACGTGATACGTCACGTAATAAAGAATATATTTTACAGCTATAGATATTAGCTTTTAAAAAACCAATGAAATTCACTGTAAAAAACCATAGGTTATAGACCATATATAGTTAGGAATTTGCATTTACAAAACCTTGAAAATTCACTGAAAAAACCATAGGTTAGAGACCATATATAGTTAGCTGGACATTTTATTGACATAAAACCAATGAAATTCCATATATAGTTAGTTGCACTAACTATATATCGCGCACCCGCAATCCACTGCTGATGATGTCACATATTACATCATTCATGACATGGTCAGTGACATCACTGATGACATCACTGATGACATCTCAAATGACATCACTGATGACATCACTGATGACATCTCAAATGACATCACTGATGACATCATGACACACCAATACCAGTTACTACATACGCACTCACTGATTCCTACGTCTACACACACATTCACTCATTCACCCATACAATCACTCATACATACAGTCACTCATTATTACAACACTATCATATGCACTCATACACCTATGCAGACACTCACACACTGCCACTCATCCATGGAGTTACTCACACACCTAGTCAGTCCTGTAAAGAATCAATCACACTTCCATTTCCTCATCTATACAGTTAAACACAGAACACCATACTTCAGTGACATCACTGATGACATCACTGATTACATCTCAAATGACATCACTGATGACATCTCAAATGACATCACTGATGACATCATGACACACCAATACCAGTTACTACATACACACTCACTGATTCCTACGTCTACACACACATTCACTCATTCACCCATACAATCACTCATACATACAGTCACTCATTATTACAACACTATCATATGCACTCATACACCTAGTCAGTCCTGTGACGAATCAATCACACTTCGATTTCCTCATCTATACAGTTAAACACAGAACACCATACTTTTTCACACATATACTTACACATACTTACTCTCTTATACAATCACTGATACAAGTACACATTGATATGCACAGAGTCACACACCTCCCAGCCAGCCACACACACACTCAGTCTTCCATAAATCCACTCATTCTTCAATATGTAAAACATATTTAAACTTTACAAAAACACACAGACACTAGATGATGTCATCAGTGATGTCATTTGAGATGTCATCAGTGATGTCATCAGTGATGTCATTTGAGATGTCATCAGTGATGTCATCAGTGATGTCACTGAACATGTCATAAATGATGTAATATGTGACATCATCAGCAGTGGATTGCGGGTGCGCGATATATAGTTAGTGCAACTAACTATATATGGAATTTCATTGGTTTTATGTCAATAAAATGTCCAGCTAACTATATATGGTCTCTAACCTATGGTTTTTTCAGTGAATTTTCAAGGTTTTGTAAATGCAAATTCCTAACTATATATGGTCTATAACCTATGGTTTTTTACAGTGAATATATATATATATATATATGAAGGCTCCTGAATCTCCCTCCCGTCTCGGAAAGAGGATATAAGCACTCCAGGTTGGCAACAGATTTTTATTTATTCAGTACACAGCAACGCAGATGGCAGACGCGTTTCGGACAGTAGTCCTTCCTCATACTGTGATAATCATTTTTATAATAATATAATATAATGTATATATATATATCTCTCTCTCTCTATATATATATATATATATATATATATATATATATATATATATATATATATATATATATATATTTATTTATATTCTCTCCAACACACCTCCTGATAAGGACGAGGCTCGGACACCCGGTTTGACTTGCAAGTAAAATTTATTCGGCAAGTAGAAAAACGACGTGTTTCGTCATTACGGCTTGCTGAGAGCCAATTAAGCGCAAATCGCCGATCTACAACAACTTTAAAATGAACTTCCAGTGACATGGTGGAAATGAAGCAGCCCATGATTAAGGGGCAATGCAGCCTTGAAAAGCATTGGGAATAAGAAAATACTTACCGGAATGCCAGAAGCGGGTCTCCGATGAAAAAATAACCAAATGGTTAGCTGGCAGCTGAGTGCATCCTGAAAATCCTTGAGCCTTGCACATAACATGATTTACATGGTTGCTCCACCGTGCAGGTTTGCACTACCTCGACAAACAGAGGGGCGAGGGCAGGGAACTGTGCCCCAAACACACGAGCGCAGTCAGCTTGAGAGATAATACCCGGATGGACATTTGGGACCCTACTAAGGGAAAGACACTTGCAAAACTTTTTTGGTTTCGAATCGGAATCACGGAGCCCACTGAGGGGAAAAAGCTATTTTAATGAGAACTACAAGTCCCAAAGTTCAGTGTGTGAAAGCACTGGGCGGGGCCCACACAGAGCCAATTATGAGCAAATCGCCGATCTGCAACAACTTTAAAATGAACTTCCTGTGACATGGTCGAAATGAAGCAGCCCATGATTAAGGGGCAATGAAGCCTTGAAACGCGTTGGGAATAAGAAAATACTTACCGGAATGCCAGGAGCGGGTCTCCGATGAAAAAATAACCGAATGGTTAGCTGGCAGCTGAGTGCACCCTGAAAAGCCTTGAGCCTTGCACATAATATATGCGTGAATGAAGACGTGGCGGCCAATCTGACAGGATTCTTTGATATATATATATATATATATATATATATATATATATATATCCTCGCTCCTGTTGCACCAATTACGACGGGGCTATGGCGGTGGGTGCCGCAGCACGGTTGGTGCACCGTGCAATATTCCAGCTCCAAGAACTTCTCTCCCGGCCGAGAAAGAAGAGGCAGCACTCGCGTGGTGAGTTACAGTGTTTTCTTTATTTCCTTACAGACGCGTTTCGGGTCAAGCCCTTTGTCAATGTAATAACGAAAAACGCTACTTGGAAGTCATTTTTATGCGAAGCGCAATTTCCGGTGGAAACAGTAGAAGGACTACCCACTCACAATCTGCGGGCGCCATATTGGAATGTACGTGAATCAAGTTATATCATAGCTCATTTGGCAAAATCGCATTTAAATTATTAAATACCATCAATTCATTGTGCCATAGGTTTCAGGAGTTATATAGTTAGGAATTAGTTTTTAAAAAACCTTTGAAATTCACTCAAAAAACTATAAGTTTTAGTTGTGTTATAGTTAGCTGGACATTTTACTCATACAAAACCAATGAAATTGCTCCTATATAGTTAGTTGTACTAACTATATTTCGCGCACCCGCAATCCACTGCTGATGATGTCACATATTAGATCATTCATGACATGGTCAGTGACATCACTGATGACATCTCAAATTACATCACTGATGACATCACTGATGACATCATCCACGTGACAATCACATACACCTTTTCATACACTATTAAAAATTTTCATCACTGTTTGTAAAATACAGAGTATCATATTCAAATCCATTGTCACAGCAATACAAGGATCTAAAAATCCACTCAGTGATTCATAGATGTATACACACATCTAATCACTTACCTATGGATTCACTCATACATGCTGTCAATGAACAATAGAACACTATCAAAAATACTTATACATCTATATTAGCGAGTAAAGTTTAAATATTTAAATATATGCATGAGTGATGTAATATGTGACGTCATCAGCAGTGCATTGCAGACGTGCAAGTTATAGTGAGTCCAACTAACTATAACGTGGGAATTTCAATGTCTTTATGCGAGTAAAATTTCCAGCTAACTATAACTGGTGTGAAACCTATGTTTTTTTCAGTGAATTTCAAAGGTTTTTTAAATGCTAATTCCTAACTATAACTGGTGTGTAACCTATGGTTTTTTCAGTGAATATATATATATATAAAATTTCTATGGCAAAATGAAACCCCTCATTTTGTTCCTTTTCAAATTAAATGTATTAAGTGTTACCACTTTATTCCAATCAAGATGACTTCAGGTGTGCTATACTTTTGTCATAAGTAAGACTGTTAGCGTTCTAGTTGTTCTTTAGAACACTCTGGGACATTCTGTCATTGGGCTATAGTTGAGCTACATCTGGCTGATATTTGGGCTACATTTGGGCTCTTTTGTCTCTGGTGGCCATCTTGGGAGACTGCATATCAGAATTTTTTTAATGAAATATAAGAGGATTTGAGAAGTCACTCAAAATGTGCCCTCGTTTTTCTTTCTTCAGCACTAATCATAATTTCTATGGCAAAATGAACCCCCTCATTTTGTTCCTTTGCAAATTAAATGTTTTAAGTGTTAACACTTTATTCCAATCAAGATGACTTCAGGTGTGCCATACTTTTGTCATAAGTAAGACTGTTAGCGCTCTAGTTGTTCTTTAGAACACTCTGGGACATTCTTTCATTGGGCTATAGTTGGGCTACATCTGGCTGATATTTGGGCTACATTTGTTTTTTTTGTCTCTGGTGGCCATCTTTGGGCTACATTGGGCTACATTGGGCTACATTGGGCTACATTTGGGCTCTAACATATATATAGCCCAATGTAGCCCAATATATATTTTTTCAAAGTTCATTTTCGTAAAAACCACTGGAGCACATATCTTGAGACATAGCAAAGGCACATCGGGCTACCAGTCCCTACAATTATGCCACGTTTGGTGGAAAACCATTCAGCCGTTCGGGCTAAAAGTGAGTCCAACCGCCCTATGGAAATTAACATGGGGAAAACACGTTTTGGGACCCCCTTTTATCTCGGCCCCCGCTTGACGAATCCCCCCAAACTTTCAGGGAAGGAGCGGAGCGCCGCGAGGCAAAGTTAAGGAAAATTTCAGGAAGATTCCTCAACCGGCGCCAAAGTTATTCCCAATAGAATGTTGCGATTTCCCTATGGAAAACAATCCTAACTATATATACCTACTGGCTATCGCCAGTAGGTAATATATATATATTTATATATATATATATATATATATATATATATATATATATATATATTACCTACTGGCGGTCGCCAGTAGGTATATATAGTTAGGATTTTTTCTCTATGGGATTTTTGAAAATTCAATGTCTAATAACTTTGGCGTTTGTGGATGGAATTGGCTGAAATTTTCAGGAAAATGGCACATTTTGTTTCTGAGCAGCCCTTAAAAATTTGGGGGGGGGTTTGTCAAGGGGGGGCCGAGAAAAAAGGGGGGTCCCAAAACGTGTTTTTAACATTGAGTTTTCCATAGGGCGGTTGGCCTCACTTTTAGCCCGAAGGGCTGAATGGATTTGCACGAAACTTGGCAAAATTGTAGGGACTGGTAGCCCGATGTGCCTTTTGTAGGTCTCAATATATGTGCTTCAGTGGATTTTGAGAAATTAACGTTCAAAAAAAGATATATATCTGTAACAGCGGACCGGGCAGCGCTCCAGTTCGCGTACTTTTCGCGCAACGGAGCTTTGTGAAGCGAAGCTGATTGGTTCTCCGACGTCTGTAAACATTCCAAACAGTCCGTAGCGGCCGCCATCTTGTCTCTCGGTAGGATCGAGAGACAAGAGGAGGCCAAAGCGAAGGGGCAAATGACCATAAGGGGGCATAGTAGATTCTCGCTGACCCCCTAGGTTTGATGTGGAGGTTTTAAAAGGGCCCCGCGGGGCAAAAAAAAAAAATAATAATAATAATCGAACGGCTGAATGGATTTGCACGAAACTTGGCAAAATTGTAGGGACTGGTAGCCCGATGTGCCTTTGCTAGGTCTCAATATATGTGCTCCAGTGGATTTTGAGAAATTAACGTTCAAAAAAAGATATATATCTGTAACAGCGGTCCGCTTCGGAGCTTTGCGAAGCTGATTGGTTCTTCGGCGTCTGTAAACATTCCAAACAGTCCGTAGCGGCCGCCATCTTGTCTCTCGGTAGGATCGAGAGACAAGAGGAGGCCAAAGCGAAGGGGCAAATGACCATAAGGGGGCATAGTAGGTCGTCCCTGACCCCCTAGGTTTGATGTGGAGGCTTTAAAAGGGTCTCGCAGGGCAAAAAAAATATATATCGTTTTTTTAGTTTTTTTGCGTGGAGTGCGCCCGGTTCGCGAACCGGGAAGCGTTCTGGGGAGCGTACTTTCTTGAAAATTAGTGAAAAAAGTTAGAGTAAAATAATAATTGTGAGTGATCAGATGTAGGGTAGCTCTGAGAAGAGCTTTTGGGTTTATGGTACATTTAGGTACTTATAAGTAGGTACCAATGCACAGTCTTAAATTCAAAATGAAAACTCTGTTGCCCTCATCTGAGAAGTGAACTCCATCTCCTCTGTAGATATCTTGCATGTAGTAACGCAAGTTATTGTTGTACAGGGAGCCCATTCCATGGTCTCTCATGTAAGCTGAAACAGATTTGTTTACATGCTTCCTCGACTTCTCAATTTGTGGACAAAATTGGTTTGACCACCTCCATTTCTGTCTTTGGCATATATTTGAATATACCAAGGCAGTCTGAGGAAAAAGTGCCATCAATTGCTCAAAGGTGTCCTTTAAAAGCATTTCCAGACCTACCCCAGTCAAAGTGCCCAAATCATTACCTCCACAGTGCACAATTAACAGGTCAGGTTTTGGCAAATGCATAAAGGTTTTCACCAATGGTATCAATTGGTGACATTTTAATCCTCTGTGGCCAAACCACTTAATTTCCACATCTTGTAAATTGAGGTTAGGTAAATTCCTGTTCTCAGCATACCTCTGAGCCCAATAGATGTAACTATGTCCAACAATCCAGACAGAAAACATGGTGAGAGAAGGTTCTCCTGCAGTCAGATGAAGTGTGGCAATGAAATGGCAGTTGAAAAACTAAGAGTTTAAAATGAAAAAAACTGTGGAGTTTCTGTGTTAATGAAGCAGTAACAGTGATTGGTGGATTTTGATTGCTGAAAACAGAAAGTTAGGGTGCGTGGATGAGTTGTTTGAAAGATGTATTTTGAGTGGTGAAGAAAAAATCATTAAATGAAAGAATGCACTGGATATGAGGTGCACTGAGAGTTCAGAGTTCAATTGCAACATTGTTGTGTGAACTTGCAAACACCAGAGGTCTTCCAAGACGTGGTTGCCATGCAGAAAAGGCATGAAATGGCAGAGGGGGGAAGGGTTTTCATTTGAAAAAAAGTGAGGGAAGAGTTTTGATTGGGTGACATGAGAGATATGTGTGAAGAATTACAGCATTTCTGTGCTTTTGATAGCTGCAGACTCTGGAGTGCATACCTTTTGCTCTGCTGAAGACAAATTGGTGTGTTTCTGAGACTGTTTTGAAACTCAAAGTATTTGCTAAGGTGAGAAAAGATTTCTTTAATTTAGATAGAAAATAGTGTGCTTTAAGGAGAAAATTATGAAGAAAGTTGTGTTTTTCAAATGTTGCTTTGTCTCAAGTGTTTTACAAATAGATTTTGTTTCTTTGAGAAATTGTAATTGGAGAAAATGTGAAGTATTAGTACTGACAGGGTTTTTATGTGCATAGGAGCTGTGGAGTGTTTTCAAATTATGACTTGTAAATCGTTTTTGAGAAAAAGCAATGGTTTTAATATTGATGACAAGGACATAATGGTGTCTGCTTCTTTATAAGGTAATTGAGAGTCTCTGATGTTATTTTTCCCATTTCAATGTAAGAAGTTTGTCTGTGGAGCAAATTGCTTGTAAATATGCTCCCACCTGTGCATGGCAAATTTAGATTTTGAATGTTTGCGTTACATAGGCATGTTAAAGGTGACTGAAACATGCTGCAAAGGCAATCAAAAAATGCTTTTATGTGTCTTAAGGACATTTTAAGTCATTTCCCCATGTGCAGTGTTTTTAAATTATGAGTTGAAAATCGTTTTTGAGGTAAAGGAATGTTTTCAAAATTTATGTGCGCCATATGCCCCCAAATTTCTTTTTCAGGGGTGCAGCAGGGTGTTCTTGAGACACCCCTGCACCCTCGGAAAAATTCGTAATTTGCGATGAAGTAATTGCTAATCGCAAATTGCACCTTCATTCCTATGGGCCTCCTGCTGCATGGAAATGAATGGGTAATTTGTAATTAGCAAATAGCTCATCGCAAACTAGGAATGGTAAAGAATCGCTATTTATTCCTTAAAGTTCGCTATTTAGGAAATGCAAAAAACTTTGATGATACATATGGCGGTTCATCTCTAACAAGATAAGAAGCATAGGGATAGATTTATGATGACTGGCGCATCACCAGGGATGTGTTAGTCATTCTGTGCCGCTGTTCCGTCACCTATGGTGTGCTGCATTTACAATGCGGCGCATCATGGGGCAAAAACAGCACAGATGCGTGACGTATCTGTGCCGTAAAGGTGGCGCATTGCTGGAGTTGTATCGCAAGTGTGATGAAGCTCCAGCAAGGCTCAGGGGTATCCCTGTCGCAGGGTTTCTGTTCTCACACAGAACTGTGGACAGAGGATTGGAACCTCGGCGAATTAGGGTGCCCCAAAACTCACCTTAGTAATCAAAAACCCCTTAGCAAGCTAGGTACAGTGTCACATTGGATATAACAAACTCTCAATGTTTAGACAATCCAGAATATGAACTTATAGTACCTCAGGATACGTGGAACTCATGAACAGTCGGTCGTTATATATTTCTTAGAAACCAGAACATGGAGTTAAGAAGAACACATGTGTATTTGAAATGTTTATTTACTAATGCCGTCTTCTCAGGCGTAGTATCTTAGATAATAGAAGTACACATATTATCAGTAGCAAAATTACCAGCATAGTTACTAGTACATAAAAAGCGAATGGTGACAGTATGTTAACATGCTGTAAATGAATAAGAGTTAGCAACACTTATAAGCAGCCGCGGGCCGTGGAGGGAGTTACGGTGGGGCAGGGAGGCGGGGAGGGGGAGGGGCAGGGTGGAGAGGGCTCCACCCTGCCCCTCCCCCTAACCGCCTCCCTACCTCACCGTAACTCCCTCCACGGCCCGCGGCTGCTTATATCTGACCCTCCCTAATACACATATTATATTATTTGCTAAGAAGGTCTCTTTGTGTTGGTTTAGGGCGTGCCCATACTTTAGTGTCTTAGATTTGAAGGAATCACATCAGCATACACCAGCTCTCTCTTCATGTGAACCGCATCAAGTGTTGTGTATGTGTGTTCGGCAAAGCAATATAAAACCCGCCTCATGCCCAGAATTGGCAGAAGCAGCACTTATGTTATGAGTATGAAGTCGTGGAGATCAGACCTCATAACAATTCTGTATCGTGTTGTTCTTGAAACTTCAGCAGTCGCTGTACAGATATAGTTTAACAAGCAAAGCAGATAGTAGAGCAATAACATATTATTCTCATGTAAACCACGATGAACTACTAGGTTGAAAGCTAAAGCAACAACTAAGTGTCGTGTGCAGAAGTTGCAAAAAAGGAAAAATGGCGTTTAAACCGGTAATGAGCCCATGCTAACTTAACACGGTGTAAAGATATCCAGGATCTAGATGACACTTCCCCATGATCCGGAAACGAACTGAATAAGATAATAGAAGTGGCATCTCATGAGAGCAGATTGCAACTTTATATGTGGACGGTCCGCAAGGTAAAACATTAAAAACTAGGAAAATTTAATGCTAAAGAAAAATAAAACAGCCAACTACTTTATCGAGGCTTAAGCCAATAGGCAAGCTAAATAATAAAAACTTGACAAATAAGTCAATGAATTGTCAATGAAATGCTAGTACTTAGCATATCAAACATGAAAAAGGTCTATGACATAACTGTGTATGCAAAATAAGCTGCAACAGCCTCCAATAGGAAGTCACCGTCTTCATCCGAAAAGAGTTCAGCCATCCAATTTAAAAGCGGAAAAGAACATACGTGCTCTCCCAGCACCGGATCCTCTATCACCATCAGAGGACAGCTCGGTGGGTTTTCAAGAAAGCTCTGTTCCAAGAAAGACTGTGTTGCCGCCAGTAAATTCCAGGGACCAATTAGTCCATGCATCAATGCCACAGCCATAATCCTTTCGCCAGGACAAACCAACTCGTGAGTAATGATAGGAGTCATCAGCTGATTAAAGTCGACGTCAGGAGAAACCGGTCCGCAGAGACACAAATCAATGGCCCAATCGAAATCACAGGTCAGGCAGTGAAATACAGGCTGGACACAGGTGAAGTAGGAGAATCGAAAAGATAATCCATATGCCGTGCTTAATATCGCCAACGGCATTGTGCCATAATATTCAAGCATGCGATTGCGGAACAGCGTCAGCAGCTGCAGGGCGGGAGCTTGCACAGGAGGGACATCCATATTTAAAAATGTAAAAAAGCACAAGAGCGTCCGCTGGTAATGCAAGTAAAAATGGGAATCCACCAAGCACAGTGGAAAAAATAGAATGAAAGAAAGCAGGGATGACTCCAAAGATTTTCTCAAATGAAGTCACGAGACCACTGGTAACAACTTTAAAAAAGTGCGCCAGGCCCTTTGTGGAGGACGCGTTAAAGATAGTCCGAACCATCTTGCTGAAATGGAAAGGCAAATCTGTATTTAAAAGGGTCTGCACCTCTGTACGGGTGTTCGCTATGTGAAGCACGAAAGTTTCACGGGCCGAACTCAAGGCCACCTCTCTCTGAGACAAAAGAGCTCTTATTCTTGCCATGCCGTTGAAATCTGTTCCCAAGGTTGGTATTTGTGGCCAGATTGAAAACTCCCTATGTTCATGTGTGGGAGGAAATAGAACATTTCTGCAGCAAATAACCCGTTCACTTACTGTTACGATAAAAGGAATACTTTTAATTAACCCAGAACAATCTTCATTATTGAGCATCAAATAACTACCATTTTCCAACAACTTGAACGTGGGGATGATAGCAGGAACTGGCGTGCCTTGCAACACGCAAGCCATATTTGGTCGGTGTTTGTTGCATGAACCGTGTAACTGTATGTGCCTACACATTAGTGAATGATCTGGCGTCTCAGTGCATTCCTCTCCATTCAGATAAACTTCTTGATCATCTTTGAAACATCTGTATGTGTATGGAAGCGACCAGACCTCATGAAGAAAACCACTACCTAAAGGTGCATAACGACCTATTGGTATATATTTCATACAATTTGAAAACTTATATAAAGCAAAAGGCAGCGTTATTAAACCGTGGATAAGGCACGTTGCCAAAGCAGCCAACCTTTTGGATTTATACTGGAAATGTTAAAGGAAGAATTATGGAGTAGGGCCTGTAAATCTTTAATGGACAACCGAGGGTTTTGATGCAGCTTTGTCCTATCTGATTGTAAATGCGGCAGACTGTGGGTGGTAGAGCAGCGGTGCACGTTAACTGGTGCATCTCTGGGGATGTGCTAGTTAATATAAATCTGCCCCTTTCCATACATACTGAGCATGTCATGAATGATGTAATATGTGACATCATCAGCAGTGGATTACGGGTAATAGTATCTCTAGTTTACTCCCCTATAGCTGTCTTTCTTTTAACATAACTGTCTGTTTCCTTCCCTTATACTTACTGTTTTTTTGGTTCGCTTCCGGTTCGCGTACCGGCGAGCGAACTGGGAAGCGAACTAAGAGAAATAGAGGTTGGCACAGTTCCAAATATTGTACCAATTTTTTAATACCGGGGAGGTAGTTCTGAAAAGAACTTTTTTTTTATTGTTTTTGTTGTTTTATATTTTTTTAATTATTTTTCTGAACATTTTTTTACTTTTTTTGAATTTTTCTGAACAGTTTTATATTTTTTTTGTTTTTTTTGGAGGGGGCAACGAAAACGATTCATTGTAAAGGGCTCAACAGGAGCAAAAAAAAAAAAAAAGAATTTATTGTTTGGGGCGTTTCGGACAAACATGAGCATGATTGTCAATAGCTCTGTTGATCAGGGTGATGCTACTTTCTCCGTAGCAAATGAATCCACTGCAATGTACGCAGACTTGTTTTACTTCACGAAATCTCGTTCGTATATTTGGCACCATCTCCCTGCCCTCTGGTCCCGTTACTTCCGGTACAACAGATCTTCTGGCCATAATAGGGAGATTATCTAGGTCGTTACGAAACTGTGCAGCACTGTAGTTGTTAGGATGCCACCTAGTCATATGGCGATGCATTGTTTAGTTTCCGAAACTGTATTTTTTGTCGGTCCCTCTGGACAGTCTATCTTGACATATAAGGCAAGTTACGTATCTTGCATTTACTTTTTTCTGACCTTTGGGAATTTAAAAAAATTGCCAAATGAAGTTTTCTTTCCGGTGAGACGTCCTGGGCTCCTCAGGCAAAAAAGTGCCTCTCTTCGTGCTCTTCGTCCTGTTCCTCTTCTTCCTCTTCTTGCTGAATTATAACTTGAGCAGGTGGTCCACTCTTCCTTGGATGTGGTGGAGGTGGTGGGGAAGCACCAGCTGAAGCTACTAAAGAAGCCATTGCTCACTGGTAACAAAGGGTCTTTCTCTCACAATGATGAAAGTCAGAGTGAGGAAAGAAGGAGGGATTTTCATCATTTGGGAAAAACAATAGTTCTCAACCAATGAAAAGTGTTCATTTTAGATTATATGACCTAGTCTTACATCATTAGGAAACCAAAAGTGAAATGAACCAATGAAAAGTGTTATTACCAAGTCACATGACCTGCTGTGTTTACGTTACGCGCTTTGCAGGGCCTCCCGGTTTGCTTCCAGAAACCTGCGCTTTGCGCCTCGCTTCGCGTACCAGCTCGCTAACGTAGCACGTCATATGACGTATCACGCGACAACGCGAAACGTCATGTGGACGGGAGGCGTCACGATGTTGTTTTCTAACGCGGCAGTTGCGGTAAAGAAACGTTTACCGGCTCGCGGTCTATTTCGCGGCATCAAGGTCAGCTAACGGGAAGTTTCCCGATTCGCGAAGCGGGAACGAAGAAAAAAAAATATTAAAAAAAAAATTTATTAATAAACATATAAAATATATTTTTGGATTTAAAGAAGAATACATTTTACAGCTACAGATATTAGCTGTTAAAAAACCAATGAAATTCACTGAAAAAACCATAGGTTATAGACCATATATAGTTAGGAATTAGCATTTAGAAAACCTTATTTTACTCACACAAAACCATTGAAATTCCATATATAGTTAGTTGCACTAACTATATATCGCGCACCCGCAATCCACTGCTGATGATGTCACATATTACATCATTTATGACATGGTCAGTGACATCACTGATGACATCACTGATGACATCTCAAATGACATCACGGATGACATCTCAAATGACATCACTGATGACATCATCTAGTGTCTGTGTGTTTTTGTAAAGTTTAAATATGTTTTACATATTGAAGAATGAGTGGATGTATGGAAGACTGAGTGTGTGTGTGGCTGGCTGGGAGGTGTGTGACTCTGTGCATATCAATGTGTACTTGTATCAGTGATTGTATAAGAGAGTAAGTATGTGTTAGCATATGTGTGAAACGTATGGTGTTCTGTGTTTAACTGTATAGATGAGGAAATCGAAGTGTGATTGATTCTTCACAGGACTGACTAGGTGTATGAGTGCATATGATAGTGTTGTAATAATGAGTGACTGTATGTATGAGTGATTGTATGGGTGAATGAGTGAATGTGTGTGTAGACGTAGGAATCAGTGAGTGCGTATGTAGTAACTGGTATTGGTGTGTCATGATGTCATCAGTGATGTCATTTGAGATGTCATCAGTGATGTCATTTGAGATGTCATCAGTGATGTCATCAGTGATGTCACTGAAGTATGGTGTTCTGTGTTTAACTGTATAGATGAGGAAATGGAAGTGTGATTGATTCTTTACAGGACTGACTAGGTGTGTGAGTAACTCCATGGAAGAGTGGCAGTGTGTGAGTGTCTGCATAGGTGTATGAGTGCATATGATAGTGTTGTAATAATGAGTGACTGTATGTATGAGTGATTGTATGGGTGAATGAGTGAATGTGTGTGTAGACGTAGGAATCAGTGAGTGCGTATGTAGTAACTGGTATTGGTGTGTCATGATGTCATCAGTGATGTCATTTGAGATGTCATCAGTGATGTCATTTGAGATGTCATCAGTGATGTCATCAGTGATGTCACTGACCATGTCATGAATGATGTAATATGTGACATCATCAGCAGTGGATTGCGGGTGCGCGATATATAGTTAGTGCAACTAACTATATATGGAATTTCAATGGTTTTGTGTGAGTAAAATAAGGTTTTCTAAATGCTAATTCCTAACTATATATGGTCTATAACCTATGGTTTTTTCAGTGAATATATATATATATATATATATATATTGTGCCTGAAGTGATAAATGGCTTTTGTAATTTTACAGCTCGGCAAGGACACGCTGTACTAGTCCTATGTTTAAAAACTTTGCTGTACAAATTGCAAAAGACTTTGGGCCAGATGTACGAGCCAAAATACCAGTCGGTAACGGCCGATTTCGGCCGTTACCGACCGGTATTTAAGAATTAGCATGTAGGTGCATAATTTTACAGAATCGGTAAATTTACCGATTCTGTAAATTTACCGATTCTGTAAAATACCGAATCGGTATTTTTACCGATTCGGTAAATCCCAGATGTAGGTGTGACACCCCCTGCACCCTTGCTGGAATCGGTATTTACCGATTCGGTAATTACCGATTCGGTATTTCCCATTGATTCCTATGGGCTTCACAGCCCATAGGAATCAATAGGAAATACCGATTCGGTATTTACCGATTCGGTAAATACCGAATTTTAACGATTCGGTATTTCAACATCTGGAAATACCTACATCTCCCCCCTTCATATTTACCGATTCATAAATAACGAATCGGTAAGATTCGGTATTTATGAATCGGCAAATAACATTAACCTAAATCTAGCCCTTTGTCATTTTCTATCTCGGCGTGGATAGCCCTGTGCTAATCCTATGCTTAAAAACTTTGATAGAAAAACAGACATTTGAGGTGAGCAGATCTAGAGTGTCGCTGGTGTGGAGAGTGCTCTTACAGGGGCTGCTTTCCACCTAAATTTGAGAACTACCCAGAGTTCTCTCCTTCTTTTTTGCATATATATATATTACCTACTGGCGATAGCCAGTAGGTATATATAGTTAGGATTTTTTTCCTATGGGATTTTTGAAAATTCTATGTCGAATAACTTTGGCGTTTGAGGACAGAATTGGCTGAAATTTTCAGGAAAATGGAACATTTTGTTTCTGAGCAGCCCACCGAAAATTCGGGGGGGTTTCGTCAAGGGGGGGCCAAGAAAAAAGGGGGGTCCCAAAACGTGTTTTTCTCATGCAATTTTCCATAGGGCGGTTGGCCTCACTTTTAGCCTGAACGGCTGAATGGATTTACACCAAACTTGGCAAAATTGTAGGGACTGGTAGCCCGATGTGCCTTTGCTATGTCTCAAGATATAGGCTCCAGTGGTTTTTACGAAAATTAACTTTGAAAAATATATATTAGGCTACATTGGGCTATATATATGTTGGAGCCCAAATGTAGCCCAATGTAGCCCAATGTAGCCCAATGTAGCCCAAAGATGGCCACCAGAGACAAAAAAAAAAAAATGTATCCCAAATATCAGCCAGATGTAGCCCAACTATAGCCCAATGACAGAATGTCCCAGAGTGTTCTAAAGAACAACTAGAGTGCTAACAGTCCTACTTATTACAAAGGTATGGCACACCTGAAGCCATCTTGATTGGAATAAAGTGGTAACTCTTAAAACATTTAATTTAAAAAGGAACAAAATGAGGGGGTTCATTTTGCCATAGAAAGTATGATTAGCGAATATATGACGAAATCCCGCATACCATCAGTCCGCAAAAAAATCCCGCATGTACTATTAGGCCGCAAATTAAAATAATGAAAACTTTTAGAACGAATATGCCTTTAGCATACACTAAACAACTAAACTACCCTAACCCCTAAAACACTACCCCCAGCATGACCCTACACTACACAAACAGTACAACACTACCCTAAACCCTAAAACACTACCCCCAGCATGACCCTACACTACACAAACACTACAACACTACCCTAAACCCTAAAACACTACCCCCAGCATGACCCTACACTACGCAAACACTACAACACTACCCAAAACCCTAAAACACTACACCCCAGCATGACCCTACACTACGCAAACACTACAACACTACCCTAAACCCTAAAACACTACCCCCAGCATGACCCTACACTACACAAACACTACAACACAACCCTAAACCCTAAAACACTACCCGCAGCATGACCCTACACTACGCAAACACTACAACACAACCCTAAACCCTAAAACCCTACCCCCAGCATGACCCTACACTACGCAAACACTACAACACTACCCTAAACCCTAAAACACTACCCCCAGCATGACCCTACACTACGCAAACACTACAACACTACCCAAAACCCTAAAACACTACACCCCAGCATGACCCTACACTACGCAAACACTACAACACTACCCTAAACCCTAAAACACTACCCCCAGCATGACCCTACACTACACAAACACTACAACACTACCCAAAACCCTAAAACACTACACCCCAGCATGACCCTACACTACGCAAACACTACAACACTACCCTAAACCCTAAAACACTACCCCCAGCATGACCCTACACTACGCAAACACTACAACACTACCCTAAACCCTAAAACACTACCCCCAGCATTATCCTACACTACGCAAACACTACAACACTACCCTAAACCCTAAAACACTACCCCCAGCATGACCCTACACTACGCAAACACTACAACACTACCCTAAACCCTAAAACACTAACCCCAGCATGACCCTACACTACGCAAACACTACAACACTACCCTAAACCCTAAAACACTACCCCCAGCATGACCCTACACTACGCAAACACTACAACACTACCCAAAACCCTAAAACACTACCCCCAGCATGAGCCTACACTACGCAAACACTACAACACTACCCAAAACCCTAAAACACTACCCCCCAGCATGACCCTACACTACGCAAACACTACAACACTACCCAAAACCCTAAAACACTACCCCCAGCATGACCCTACACTACGCAAACACTACAACACTACCCAAAACCCTAAAACACTACCCCAGCATGACCCTACACTAAGCAAACACTACAACACTACCCAAAACCCTAAAACACTACACCCCAGCATGACCCTACACTACGCAAACACTACAACACTACCCAAAACCCTAAAACACTACACCCCAGCATGACCCTACACTACGCAAACACTACAACACTACCCAAAACCCTAAAACACTAACCCAGCATGACCCTACACTACGCAAACACTACAACAATACCCAAAACCCTAAAACACTACCCCCAGCATGACCCTACACTACGCAAACACTACAACACTACCCTAAACCCTAAAATACTACACCCCAGCATGACCCTACACTACGCAAACACTACAACACTACCCAAAACCCTAAAACACTACCCCCAGCATGACCCTACACTACGCAAACACTACAACACTATCCTAAACCCTAAAACACTACGCCCAGCATGACCCTACACTACGCAAACACTACAACACTACCCTAAACCCTAAAACACTAGCCCCAGCATGACCCTACACTACGCAAACACTACAACACAACCCTAAACCCTAAAACACTACCCCCAGCATGACCCTACACTACGCAAACACTACAACACTACCCTAAACCCTAAAACACTACCCCCAGCATGACCCTACACTACGCAAACACTACAACACAACCCTAAACCCTAAAACACTACCCCCAGCATGACCCTACACTAAACAACCACCACAACTCTACACTACACTAACACAACACTACACTACACAACACTACACTACACTACACAATCACTAACCCACGAAAAAATTAACACAAACCCACTTACCTCTCTCGTCATCGTGGTTTTCACAACGCAAATGCATTTACCATACATGCCTTTAAAACGTAATTCTTTGTAAAGGCATGCGCGATAAATGCACATGCGTTTTGAAAAAATGCGGGATAATGGTATGCGAGGTCAATGACCTTGCGGGATAATGGTATGCGGACTGAAAGTCTGCGGGATAAAAAATGCGGGAAAATGGCTGCAAACCATGATTAGCAGCAGACTTCCCTGGTGAGCACTAGCTTTACTACAGTGATCTAATGAGCAACTAGAGTGCTAACATTCAGAATTTATGGCAAATGTGTGACACATCTGAATGCCTTCTTGATAGAACCAAAGTAAACAAGCATTGAAAATGCAATAGATCTCGCCCTCGTTTAAGTTAAAGCCATTCTGTTTGTAATGAGGTGGCTTTTTAGCTTTGCTTTTATTAGTGTTTTTAAAACTTTCATGTAAATAACATGCATATGTATGCATATATGTATATGTATGCATGCATTTATATTTATATAGATATGCAGATTATATATGTTTATATATGTATATTACCTACTGGCGATAGCCAGTGGGTATATATAGTTAGGATTTTTTCTCTATGGGATTTCTGAAAATTCTATGTCTAATAACTTTGGCGTTTGTGGACGGAATTGGCTGAAATTTTTAGGAAAATGGCACCTTTTGTTTCTGAGCAGCCTGAACGCGTTTTTCCCATTCATTTTTCCATAGGGCGGTTGGACTCACTTTTAGCTCGAACGGCTGAATAGATTTACATGAAACTTGGCAAAATTGTAGATATGGTTTGCCCGACGTGCCTTTGCTATGTCTCAATATATGTGCTCCAGTGGATTTTGAGAAATTAACGTTTAAAAAAATATATATATCTGTGACAGCGCTCCGGTTAGCGCCCCGGTTCGCGTACCTGACGCGTAACGGAACTTCGCGAAGCGAAGCTGATTGGCTCTCCGGTGTCTGTCAACATTCTAAACAGTCCGGAGCGGCCGCCATCTTGTCTCTCGGTACGATCGAGAGACAAGATGTGGTGAAAAACAAAGGGGGAAATGAAGGAAAGGGGGCAAGGTAGACCACTCCTGACCCCCTAGGATTGATGAGGGGGATATTAAAGTCCCCCGCGATTTTCCGCGGTAGAGGCGCTTCCCGGTACGCGAACCGGGCAGCTAACCGGCAGCGTAACGGGAGTCCGCCATCTTGTGTTTTTGGAGCGTCCGGTTCGCGTACCGGGTAGCGTCCCGGTAAGCGTAACAAGGGGAAAACCAAGAGAAACAGTAAAAAAAAAATGAAGGGAATAGATTTCCAGCAAACTTGGCAAAATTGTAGGGACTGTTTGTTTGATGTGCCTTTGCAAGGCCTCAAGATATGTGCACGTGTGGATTTTGTCTAATTAAGGTTAAAAAAAATATATATATCTGTAAGCGTGCTCCGGCACGCTTACGTTACGGGTTTTGTTTGCGCTGCAGAGCCGATACGTCACGGTTATGCGACGCGTCATGAGGCGTCTTACGTGGCTACGTGATACGTCACGTAATAAAGAATATATTTTACAGCTATAGATATTAGCTTTTAAAAAACCAATGAAATTCACTGAAAAAACCATAGGTTATAGACCATATATAGTTAGGAATTTGCATTTACAAAACCTTGAAAATTCACTGAAAAAACCATAGGTTAGAGACCATATATAGTTAGCTGGACATTTTATTGACATAAAACCAATGAAATTCCATATATAGTTAGTTGCACTAACTATATATCGCGCACCCGCAATCCACTGCTGATGATGTCACATATTACATCATTCATGACATGGTCAGTGACATCACTGATGACATCACTGATGACATCTCAAATGACATCACTGATGACATCTCAAATGACATCACTGATGACATCACTGATGACATCATGACACACCAATACCAGTTACTACATACGCACTCACTGATTCCTACGTCTACACACACATTCACTCATTCACCCATACAATCACTCATACATACAGTCACTCATTATTACAACACTATCATATGCACTCATACACCTATGCAGACACTCACACACTGCCACTCATCCATGCAGTTACTCACACACCTAGTCAGTCCTGTAAAGAATCAATCACACTTTCATTTCCTCATCTATACAGTTAAACACAGAACACCATACTTCAGTGACATCACTGATGACATCACTGATGACATTTCAAATGACATCACTGATGACATCTCAAATGACATCACTGATGACATCATGACACACCAATACCAGTTACTACATACGCACTCACTGATTCCTACGTCTACACACACATTCACTCATTCACCCATACAATCACTCATACATACAGTCACTCATTATTACAACACTATCATATGCACTCATACACCTAGTCAGTCCTGTGAAGAATCAATCACACTTCGATTTCCTCATCTATACAGTTAAACACAGAACACCATACTTTTCACACATATACTAACACATACTTACTCTCTTATACAATCACTGATACAAGTACACATTGATATGCACAGAGTCACACACCTTCCAGCCAGCCACACACACACTCAGTCTTCCATACATCCACTCATTCTTCAATATGTAAAACATATTTAAACTTTACAAAAACACACAGACACTAGATGATGTCATCAGTGATGTCATTTGAGATGTCATCAGTGATGTCATCAGTGATGTCACTGACCATGTCATGAATGATGTAATATGTGACATCATCAGCAGTGGATTGCGGGTGCGCGATATATAGTTAGTGCAACTAACTATATATGGAATTTCATTGGTTTTATGTCAATAAAATGTCCAGCTAACTATATATGGTCTCTAACCTATGGTTTTTTCAGTGAATATATATATATATATATATATGTATATATACACATATACCCCGTTATATATACACATTTTCCCCGTGAATTTCCCTACTGGCCAACGCGTTTCAAAGCTGTCTGCTCCTTCTTCTTTGGAGCAAAGGGAATTGTGGTGTCCTGAGGCTACTAGTTGCCCCATGATTCAGCTGACTTAAGTAGTAGCTGCTTCAGGTGTGCTTACTTAGTAGTTTTCAGTCACTTGCAATGTATGCTGGGTCACGTAGTTTAATGCTGCCAATTTTACACCCATAGTGGGTTCCGCAATGTCCTTATGTGTAGCGGATTGGAAAGTTCATTCTTTGGCCGCATTCCATGCCCCACCACGAATGCTGAATTTACTTCTGCTCCTCTGTTACAACCGACGTTGGACTTTCTTCCTGATTAGTTCCTAAAGATTGATTGCATGCCCATGACGCTGCTACAGGGATTCCTGAATTGATATCGACCTCCTTGCCAGACAGAGCACTATACCTAACTCGTGTGACCATCGTCCTGATGATGACCTCAAGTTATAGAGGGTGAAACGCCGTCAACCCTGCAACGCCATTTGCGGCCTCCCAATGGTCACTTGCAAAAAATGAAATTTTGTTTGTAATTGTGAAAATATTTGGTTTGACCTTCGCCAACTTCCTTTCACTTGCGCCACTTCACGTTGTCTATAATCACATGTGTCACTGCGCCGTTCACTCACTTATACACTGCCAGTATACATCTGGTTGTTATGGTCATTGCAATTTACTTGTATTTTGTGCTTCCATGTGCAAATAACAACCTTCGTACTATCCTTTGGTCTACTTTGTTTTTTTTCCCTGTGCTATGTGATTTTTCTACCTTAGAACTGTTCTCCATTGTGATATTCCTGTTGACACAGTTGAAACTCAGCACCGGCACCATGGGCATTGCACCAGTGCTCGCGTTACCAATCCGATGCTGTGGCTGAGTATATACGAGTGTGTACACCTAAATCTCACTGCCGTGTTTCTACATCCAGGCTGCTGCTCCCCATCCACTCCTGCCGCCCAGAGGTGTCTGCCCACCGCTGCGCACCCAGGCCTCACTGCTCACCTTTTCGCGGTCACAGCACCCTCCACATCATGCAGCTCCGTTCTGCAAGCTAACAGGTCTCACATTTTTAACTGAGTCTTGAAATTGCCATGGCAGAGAACATACTAGTGCACCTATCATCATAGCAGGTTGTACACCCACCCAGTGCTTGCGATGCTACTAACTCAGTGAGAAGTGAGGCCACGCACTCTAAACTTTAAAATGGCGTAGAGCACGTGCGCCTGTTTTTTTATATTAGTATGGTCACGTGTCCTGTGATGCCTGTGCTGGATGGGTGTGGTGTGGGTGTATAGGGAGTGGCTGTGGCATCAGTGTTGCCAGATTGGGTTGGAACATGCACAATTGGGCTATATTTTTCCGGTTGCGTGGTAAAATTTTGGTTTGTGCTAAATATACATACAACGCTCCAGCAAAGTAGTATGTTGAAGCGCTTTACTTGACAAATATTTATTTGGTATACTGCTGCAACATCAATTCCAATGCATTCACTGCCTGCTTGATGCTGTCCCTGCCCCTAA
The DNA here is from genome assembly GCF_964261635.1 of Lissotriton helveticus. Taxonomy (NCBI): domain Eukaryota; kingdom Metazoa; phylum Chordata; class Amphibia; order Caudata; family Salamandridae; genus Lissotriton; species Lissotriton helveticus. The sequence goes on along the minus strand of NC_136061.1, from coordinate 870,360,886 downwards.
AGTAGCAATATTGGGCTAGTTTGGGCTACTTTCTAGTTGGCTTTGGGCTATAGAAAGGTGAAAAAATCTGACAACACTGGATGCTGGTGTCCGTGTTGGAGTGCTACCGCCCACCGTGTTGCAAAAGCCAAAGTATCAGTCTGTGAGCCAAGTCCCACAAAATGGCCAACATGGAAGGTATAGGGAATTACTGACCCTATATTCATCCATAGTGCCACACAAGAAAGATGGTGGACATGAGATATCTGTGTAGATATGAATGTTTATTGCACATTCAGTGGAGTGTTGCAGGTGTAGCAATACAGGGGCATGAAAAGTTGTAGTTTTCGTTTTTAGCACATGGAGGGCAGCCAATTAGAGAAAAGGTCATTGTCTGAGGTAGGCTGCGCTAACATATGTATTTATACAATCACTCCGCCGATCCTCACGCACTTATAAATTCATTATACACTCTCCTTGCAGTAATCAAATGATACCGTCTCTAAGTACGTGTTTGTACAATGGCCGAGACAAAGTTACATAACTAAAGTTTTCCCCCATTGTCAAAGGTAAGATGGTTGCATACACTGTCCAGAGCACTATGTAATGTGGTAGGGCCTAAGGGCAGCATGTTGCATACATAATGAACACACGGACACAGATAGATAGTAGAACTGGGTACGAACACATGCGCTTGACTCCTTTTCATTTACAGGGTCACATGTCCAGTGACGTTTGTGGTGGATGCATGTGGGGTGATTGTAAGCCATCCCTTCGTGAATGGTTGGTAGTGGCAACAAGTACAACAGTAATCATTGGATCAGATACATAGATTCAATCATAAAGGGTCAATGATTTGTGCTGCACTAAGGTACAGGTACCAGATATGAAATCATACAGAAAAGATTATATCGGAAAGGGTTCATGATTTGTGATACACTGATGTAGCACAGCAGATGCAAAATGATAAACAAAATATTGGATCAGAAAGGGTGCATGAGTTGTGCTGCACTGATGTAGGGGCATTAGAAGCATTTAGCATGTACACAGTCAGCGATGATGCGTGGTCTAGGGGTGCCGCACTGGGAGCAGTGCCCTTGCCATTTGGACTGCGTCATCTGCTATTGCGACTCAATGTGAATTGTGAGCAATGCTGTTCGCTGTGTAGGTGGATGGAACAAAAGATTAAACATTTATGAAATACACTGTAGAAATATGTAGGTATCAGGGACGTTATAGTTCAAATTGTGAGCTCTGCTGTCCACAGTGTAGACTGCCATTCAGTGTTCATTTGGACTTGCAAGATGAATTTGGTCATTATAGGAAAGCCATAACTGATAAAAAAAGTTCTTGAAGCAAGGATACTAAAAGGATATTGTGTAGATTTGAGGGACGTTACACTTAGTTGGGATTTTCACCAGAAACTACTTTAAACTTTGATATTTCTTTTTGAAACTTCACATCACTATTATCTTCCATCTCTTCTTCAACACGTACACTTATCAAACTGGCATTTTCTGTACATTTCTCTTGACTATCAAAGAAACATAACTCTATATCATCACAAACTTGTTTTATATCATTTATATTAAAACTCCATTTCGTGCGGCAGCAAGACCTAGACTTATCCAGATGATTCTGCTTGACTTGGAATATAAACTTGCAGATGTCTATCGATGCAAACATTCGTAGGATCTAATTTCTTGATGTGAAAGCATCTTTAAGCTGAAGCTGTACAATTTTTTGCTGAGTGTCTTCTCCTGTGAAATATTTTCCCACATTTCTTTCAATTCTGTCTTCTCAGACTTGGTAATATATGAGGTGAATAGCGAGAAACAGCAATTCGGTAATCTGCAACATATTGTATGTCCATATTTGCATTCCACATCTTCTAAATCACCGCATTGTAATCATTAATGTACTTTCATTATTCTGTTCTTTTTATATTATAAGTATTTTTGGGTGATTTTCGAGTGATAGTATGCCTCACTGCTGACATAAACCTGTTCACTCTTCCTTGCGATGACTTATAGTGCACTGAGTTAGTACCTTTGGCGCTCAGCGTGTACATACCCTGCGATGATATGTGGTCCAGGGGGGCTGCACTCGGAGCAATGTATTTTGAATTCTGCCTTAATAAGGCCACGTGGTGATGACTTGTGGTGCACTGAGTTAGTGGTACCTGAAGTACTGAGCGTGTTCGCACCCTGCGATGATGCATGGTCTGAGAGGGTCACACTGGGAGCAATGTGTCTTACCTACTGCACTGCATCATCTGCAATCGCTACTCCATCTGAATTGTGAGGCCTGCTGTCCGCAGTGTAGATCAAAGGCAGTAGTCTGTACAGATATAAGTCTACGGTGCTCTGCCGCTGGCTTCGCAGAGGGCCTGTGTCGAGGAGGCCCTCGGTCATGGCGGCAGCCACGTGGCAGGGTGTGGCCTGCCACTCTGGCAGATGTGTTGGCCTTCACACAAGTGAACCATGCCCAGAGCCCAGACTATTTATTCATACTCGTATGCTGGAGTGGTGTACGTGGGACCAGCCCACTCCGCATCCGGGGAGGACAACACAGCTACATGACCAAGATCTTCCCCACTGCCTGAGGTAAGATGTTTGCGTCCACTGTGCTCAACACTACAAGCACCAGCAGTATATGTACACATGGAGAGGTTTGTGCTCTGCATAGTGAAGTCTGTCTAGCAGATCACGGCTACACTTGGTATTGTGTGCATATTATTGATGGGTGACTTACATCCTTCACACATTCTTGGTTCCCACATCTCCCATCACTCAGCTATTGTGCAGCTGAAGGGTCATGGCGTTTTGGGAAGGGTCGTTGTCCTGTTATGCGCTGCCTCGGTGGTAGTAGGGGGTGTGTGGTCAGGGGGTAGGTCCTGGGGGTGTTGCGGTGGGTGTTGAGGCCTTCTTGGGTCTCGGAGCTGCATGATCTGTAGCTCTATGACATGTTGGTCTTTAGATGTGGCTCTGAGTTGTGCTCCAATTTGCACTGTAGATCGTCATCATGCTTTACACCAGTTAAAGGCTGATGTTAAATTCTTACTGCTAACTTGGCTTATCACCTGCTTCTTGGATCGCATCGCAGATTCGGCTGGTCATTGAAAATATGGGGAAGTGGTGTTTTTGTGATTCTTTTGCACGGGAAAAACTACTCTACATATCATTAGTGATTTTTTGGGTGGAAGGTATCGATGGAAAAGTGATGAGATTTGCAGATTTTACCAGCTCGAGAATGGGATAATAATTTAAAAACACAGAAAAAAAGATAGGTTTAATGAACATTATAATTAGAAATAAGCATTTAAAAAACCATTGAAATTCACTGAAAAAACCATAGGTTTCAGGCACGTTATAGTTAGTATTTAACATTTAAAAGAAACTTCGAAATTCACTGAAAAAAACATAGGTTTCAGGGACGTTATTGTTAGTTGGACAATTTACTCATACAACACCTTAGAAATTCCCCCATTATATGCACTGCTGATGACATTACATATTACATCATTCTTGACATGGCCGGTGACATCACTGATGACATCACTGATGATATCATCCATGTGAAAATGTAATGCACCTTCTCACACCCTAGTATCACCTTTGATACACCATTTCCAAAATACAGAATACCATTTTTGAAACCATAGATACACCAATACCAATTACTGCATATGTAGTCACTGATTTTTAGGTCTACGCATACATCCACTCATTTACCCATAGAATCACTCATACATGCAGTCAATCATCAATACAATACTATCATATGCACTCATACACCAACACAGACATTCATACACCAGCAGTTATCCATAGTTACTCACCCACCTAGTCACTCAGGCAAAGAATCAATCACACTTCCATTTACTGACCTATACAGTTATACACACAACCTCACTTATTCAAACATAGACTAACACACACTAACTCAATTCACTTCAATTTTGTCTTTATTCAATACTTTTTCAATCATAAAAGACACATATAAGAACATTATATAAAACCAAGTGTGCAACACTTTATAGAACACAATTATTATTAAAAAAATTAATTAGTTACATTAAAAAAACAAGTATAATTTACATTCATTGCAAAGCATAATTATGTCAGGAGGGAGCCACATAAAAAGAAGAAACAATATTCCCACATAGCCATCAGAGAAAAAAAAACATCAAGCACAATCCTCTTCATTAATGCAAAATGGAGCCTGCATTATACTATATATATCAAACTACTCCTTCTAAGGGCCCATGACCAGCTCAAGAATTTTGCCATAGCTATGATTACAGGTTCCCTTGTGTCTTTAAGATACGCAATGCTGTTTTGGATGATCTTGTACCAATATTGCAGCAAATCGGCTTAATCCATTTATTACGGGGACCCTTATACACAGGGCACACAAACAATACATGGAGTATGGACTCATCCTGAGATGTACACACACTGCATTTTGTATCGCCATCTCCCTATTTTGCTGTAAAGGTTTTCAAGGGGAGGGTACCCACTCTAAATTGGTGATACAGTATCCTGTCACCAGGTCTCATGATGACATTCCAATAGGCCTCCAACCTACATTCATACTTTTGATCTAAAAAGAGGCCGTTCAGGGATGCACTATCCACCAGTGACAGGAACCTAAGACAAACCATGTCCCAATAAAGAGATTTAAAATCATTTTTAGATGGGAACTTATTCCCTTCTGGGTCCTCCCACAAGTGCCTAAGCCCCAGGTCGACTAACATGCCCTTAATTTTGTTCAGCCAACTACTTTTTGAAGAAATGTCAGCTTCACTGATATGCTTAACTGCTCTGGCATATGGTGCTAACTCAGGGGTTGTCCAAAGTCGTCTCCAATACGCAAGGGGTCTAAAGTAAGTATGGGCGAATTTTCCAAAATCGCGGTACGTGAATTCATGCAAAAACGTACTCGTGGCCCGCAAATTCCGCAAACTTTCGTTCAATTGCGGATTTTTTTATTTTTGCGAGTTTGCGGGATTTTTTTCACCGCGGCTACCGCGAACTTACCCATGTGGTCTTCTATGGGCGCGGCAATCTTGTTCGCGTTGCGTATTTCCGTTTCCAGTTGCTAGTTGCATGCTCGCGTTGTGCATTTCCAGTTCGGGGGTGCAATTGAGTGTTCGCGTCCGTTTTTGCGTGGTCGCAAGGGAAATATCACGCAAACTTACCCACGTGGTTGCAATGGACACGGCCATCTTGTTTTTCATTCATTGCTATAGTTCAGGGCATGCCTTTTCTATCCTGTTTCAATCTTTGTAATCCTTTGTTTCTTTGAACTTTTTTTATTCTTTTTGACTCATTATCTATCTCTCCATTTTTTTACATCTATATTTTGTGTTTTATTCTACTTTTTGTTACTTTAATAACTACTTTGTTTAGCTCTCTCTTTTCTTTTATTTACTTTTTTCCCTATTCTTTCCTATTTTTCCTTTCTTTCACCCAGGACCATTCCGGCTCCCTTGCGGACGTTTAAGGGGGGAGTCTGTAAGTCCTAGGGAGATCTTCAGCGCGGTGGAGGTGGGCGCACTGGTCTTCTTTATTCAGCGCCACTTCCTCAAGAACGTCGCATCAGGTGGCAGGCCCGGTACCGGGTACGGCCTCCAGGAGCTTCGCCAGCTATGGGGTAAGGTGTGCCGGGCAATGTATTGGGAGTCAGGGGTCCGGTGCACCTACAACCAGGTGACGCACTGGTGGTCCGACATAATGGACCGGGAACAAGACCTGCTCGACCTGCTTGGCGTCGAGATCCCGTGAGTACTAGTAGCTATTTAATAACTACTTTGTTTTCTTCTGCTCTGTGTTATATTGCAAATATATGTTTTTTTTCCGAAGAGCAAGAATGCTGCCGATTACATTGCAGGTAAATTATGTTTCAAAAGCTTCTGTGATTGCAGGTGCTCGCCTGCTGAGTTGCGGTGCTACTATGCTTACTTGTTTGCAATTTTGTGCTCATTTGGCCTGAGTGATTATGTATGAGTGTACTTTACAGAAGTGCGTAATGCTATAGAGACTATAGACTCAAGTCCAGTCCTTCCTTTGTACTCCTGCCAGTAAGAAGAGATAGTGCTCGTGGATTGATAGGTTGAGTATATTATGACTTGTCATTTAGTAGGAAATTGTTTAGTGGTCTGCAATCATGACGGACTGTGTCTGTCACTTTGCGTGCTTCTGAGTGCTGCCAGTCCTAGTTTAGTGAGTTACATAACTTTCCAAGTAGACGGTCCGTGAATGTAGCAATACTGTGATATCCTAGTAGACCACATCAGATAGGTCAATACATTTAGTGCAATTGTTGTTTATTTCCCCAAAATAATTTGTTATTGTTTTTTTGAAAGTTTGATTTCGTTGAAAACAATCATCCATGTTTGTGTCTTTCTTTCATGTACATCAGCTCCTTCCAGGGGCAAGAGCACAGAGGGCGGTGGCGGCGCCAGCGGAGCAGGAAGGCCAGGATCCGTCTGCCGAGGGCTCTTCTGCTGGCCCCAGTACGTTTTCCTGTTAATAATAATAATTACACTTCCCTAACTTTTACAGTACCTATTTATTCCAAACGTTCACAATAATTCTATTTTTTACTAAATCGTCTTTGATCTTCTTGTAGACTAGTTCTAAATTATTATCCTGCCTCTACTATGACTCTCTGTGCTACTACTATTTTATTAGTCTGCCTTTATAGGTAGCTAAGCTTGCACAGTTGGCAAAAGGTGTTAAACAAAATTCCTATTCAACAATAGCTCTAGGCACTGAGAGCACTATGGGTTGTCCATAATGTCTATTGAAGTCTTCTTAATGTTTATGCTTTGACAATTCCCAACAATAAAATGTCAATGGTCACCAAGAATAAGATACTAGTTTACTTTTTGATTGGATAGGAGGACATACTACTACTGTTGCAGGGACTATTCTGCACATACAGAACTATGGACAAGAAATAGGGCATTGGTGATAATAGGCGCAGTTAGACTTTCCACATACCTCAGTCATAACAGAAGTTGAACCCCCAATCTCCTTACTGACTAGCTAGTGTGTCAGAGTCATTATTTAGCTCTCAAATGCAGCGATGATCCCCAATGATTATACAACCCAGAACATAAGACTACGGAGTCAGAGTCCCGACCTCTCAGAGTCACGGAATCATGCTTGCAAATTGCAAACATTTTCGCTCACTCACTCATGACCAAAAACCACAGAGTCTATGTAAGTTTTAAATCTTTATTAAAAGTAAAACAACTAGCTCTGTGTGTACTCTGTATATTAAATTTCAATTGTGCATTATATAAAAACATTTATTAAAATCAACTTCATATAAGATAAACGGTGAACTCTTGAAAACTGAACAGTGGCTGATTTTACAAATTAATTGTGGGAGACACCTCACCTGGTTGGAATTTAAAGTCTTGGTGGTGATGATGACGACTCCTAGTAACATATTGCTCTTGTTCATAGAAGTGAAGCTTCTGTCTTTTATGAGAAAATAGTGCGTGTTAAAAAGCAAGCATTCATCAGTTGTGCCAAAAAGTGTAGCATGTTATGGCTAAGCATAAATAAAAACACCCTCCCCTTCCGAAAGGGGAATTTTTAGTTTAGACTAGAGAGTCACAAATAATTACATTTGTTTTTGAAGTAACATATTTTTTCATTCCTAGACAAAATTGCTAGTGGTGTATATGGCATCTAAAAATATGAAATGTATTTTCTAGGCATAACACCATCGGCACAGCCCACAACCAGTGCCGGGGCCAGCGCGGAGGTGGTCAATCCAGGGGCGGATGTGGTGCCAGTAGGAACTGCTGTGTGGGATGCCACGGTAGTGGCGGGTAATGGTAAGCTAGTATATTCCTTACTTATTGAGATTGCAGGGTAGGCTCAAAAGAAGACTTACAAATTTAGAAGTAAGTTTTTGTCACCCAGGTAGAAGACAGTCAACCTTGACTTCGCATTGGCAATAGCATTATCGGTGGGAGTTTACGAGTAACCAATGGCCTCCTCTAAATTTGACTTCAACACAGCTGTGAAAGTTTTATTGAGAAGCCAAGTCAGATCAGAGATGAACTTGATGGATGGGATGAACGAAAAGGGAAAGAAGGGTGTAATGAAGGACGAGCGAGTTAAATTAAATTAAATTAATGACTGGCAAGGAATGATACGTGTTTTTGAATCCAGGCACAGGTGGCTGGGAATCGAATGCATGGCCAGTTGAAGGCTGAAGCAAGGATGGGTGGAAGGAGAAAGAAAAGAGGACTGCCTGGGTGGGTGAAACAGAAACTGTATGTGTGCGCAATATATCATTTGGTTCAAATTCAAATGCAAGTCTAGCACGGATGCATGGCTGGCAGTTTACAAAGTAAAATAAAAAGGGTGTTTTTCGGTGAGAAAAAGTGAGGTTTGTCCAGTTGAGACATTAAGAAGATTGATTGACATTTACTTTGAATGGACGGATGCCTGGGTGGTATCTTCCTCATAGATAGCATAGGTGTATGTAGAGTAGACAGAGTAGACGATCACTGGATGAAGAGTGTTACTTTGAAGAGCATGTAACACCGCACGTCCGTGCCAGAGTAGCAAAGCCGAGGAAAGTAGAAGTTGTAATTTTTCAGAATACTCCCTTGACTAACAGTATTTTGCAAGCACAGCATATATTGTGTATCTATATTGTATAGTTCACATTATCAAGTCAAGTCACAAGTGCTTTCCTCCGGCGATTACAGGGACCACTCACTACCTCTGTTGATACATTTTTTTCAAGTCTGTCATTCATGTGTGGCCTATCGGTGTTCACTTAATCAATAAAAACCAAGCACCTAAAATCATCCCTTATATAAGCAAAGATCCTGTGAAGGGATAGATGATCATATTATCTTCTTCATTTTCCTTTTGTAGTAGTCAGGGGCAGGCCAGGGTGAAAGTTAAATTAATTGAGTAGTAGCCCTTGTAACAGAGTATGGCCAGTGCCCCCAGTAATAGAAAAGTAAGAGCTTCTCCACCTGCATGACTGGACTGGTAACAGTAACGCAAGTCTGCGTCATCATGGCTTGCGTCTGTTTTTCTTGGGTGCAAGCTGACTGCGCCTGCATTATGCTGGCTTCCACACGTTTACATACTAATTTCGCTAAACAAGAGAGAAGAAGAAGAAGACTGGTGTACTGTCTGAGTCTAATGTAGTGAGTCTATATAGTGCTAGTAGAATTCCTGAAACTCCCACTAATGTTACAGCAGAGGCCGACGAAGTGGGAGGTTAGATAGATACATGCCACAAATGTTAGGTACTGTGCTTGCAAGTTGCTAGTGCTACTGTGACACAACTTTCTGTTGAATTATTTTGTGTTAATCTTAAAGAGTATTGTTACAGTATTTTTTTTTCTTCATATAGATACTCCTTCCAAACTATCAAGGAAGGAGTTGGCTATCCGGGCCAGGCGACGGAAGCTGGAGGCAATTGTCGCCGAATATCGGCGGCTGGTGGCTCAAAAGGGGGAGGATGACTCGCAGTCAACATCCACAACAACAGCTGCATCCTCCTCCGCTGCCCCTGGGTCATACAGCCAGCGCAATACTCCAGCGGTACGGCGCCGTGGTCCGGCAGCCACCCGCTGCCGCCGAACAGCGAAAACAACAGCTGCCCCCCACAGACACTGCAAGGCTCATATGCACCGATTGACCCTGCGAGTGGCCTACCTTGAACAGGAGGTGGAGAGGCAGAAAGCCCTGCTCAAGGCCCTCCGGAGAGGGCTGCGTGACCACCTGGCCACAGGACACCGGCCAAAGAAGAGACTGAAGAGAGACTGTCCCTTGCCCCTTTTTTAAAGAGTTTTGGGCGGAGGGAATTGGGCATTGGGGTTTTTGAACTTTTGGGGACATTTCATGGACATTGCTCCTCCTCGCTGAAAACACAAACTTTACACTGACCACTTTTCCCCCTATCAATAATAGAGAGCTTCAAACATTAATGACCAATGTAAAATCCGGGTCTCCGGAGGACCTTACTCCTGCCAAAACATTAGCTCCCCTGAGCACTTTGTTAGGCCCTCTCATTCAAGATGTAATCAACCAGTCTTTGAAGAAGGGTTACGTACCAACTGAATGGAAAAGAGCGATGGTGAACCCCATCCGTAAGAATGCTGCTCTCCCCTGGACGGAGCTCTCCAACCTCCGGCCCATCTCCCTCCTACCTTACCTTAGTGAGCTGGCCGAGAAACATGTCAACGCACACCTGTCCAATTACATCGAGGCAGCGGGCGGCCTAGACCATTCCCAATCCGGTTTTAGGCCAAACCATAGCACAGAGTCAGCCCTCCTGTCAGTGACCGATAACATCAGGATGTCACTTGATGGGGGGGAGCTCAGTGATTCTGGTGCTATTGGATTTGTCTGCTGCTTTCGACACGGTGTCGCATAAAATTCTTCTCGGCCGCTTGAGGGAGGTGAGAGTAAAAGGGACCGCCCTGGTGTGGCTCGAAAGCTTTCTTGCGGATAGGCAACAAGGTGTCACATTAGGCTCCCACAAATCTATCTGTAGGAAGCTCACCAAGGGAGTGCCACAGGGCTCATGTCTAAGCCCCACGTTATTCAACGTGTATGTGGCCCCCTTGGCGGACATCATAAGATCTTATGGGTTCTCCCCAATTTCCTACGCTGATGACACCCAGTTGTTGTTTCCCTTCCAAACCATCACACCTGCAGTCATGCAAACTTTTCAAAATGGTATGAGAGCTGTGGCAGGCTGGATGGCCCAGAACTTCCTCCAATGCAATGTGACCAAAACCGAAGTCATGTTGTTTGGAGGGGCCACCCTGCTTTGGTCCCCTGACTGGTGGCCACCTGAGCTAGGACCTGTCCCTGTGCCAAAACAGACCATCAAAAATTTGGGAGTGCGCCTTGACCAAGCACTGATACTAAAAGATCATGTCAATCAAGTCACGGGAACTTGTTTCCGAGTAATCGGACTTCTACGACGCATTTTCCCCTTCCTGCCTGACATCCATAGGAAGACGCTGGTACAAGCACTAGTCATCGGACGGATAGATTATTGTAATGGACTACTCATCTCTGCCAATCAAGAACAACTGTGCAGACTGCAGGTGGTGCAGAATACTGCAGCAAGACTCATCTTGAATGCCCTCCCCCGAACCCCCTCACGCCCACTCCTCTCTTATCTTCACTGGCTCCCGGTGAGACAACGCGTCAACTTTAAATTATGCTGTATAATGCATAAGTGTATTTATGGGTCTGACCCCAAATACCTAAAAGACATATTTGTCCCTTACTCTCCTGCTCCTGGACGCTCCTTGCGCTCCAGCAACACCATGTTGATGCAGGTGCCCAGAGTGACGAGAGCAAGACAGGGAAGACGGGCCCCCTCACTCAAAGGCCCCATGCTATGGAACTCTCTGCCTCCACAGCTGAGACAAATCCCCAATCTCCTTTCTTTCAGAAAGATATTAAAAACATTCCTTTTTACCCAAAACTAATGCCCTTCAGCTTTCCTACTCTGTCATGCCCTATTATGTTTCTTAACCCCTTCAGAAGCTACGCGCGGAGATACCCCTTCGGGGCTGTTTCAGGCGCGATACAAGACTATAAATAAATAAATAAATAAATAAATAAATTGTTTGGGGTTAGGGAGGGAGTGAGTTGGGTCTTGTGGGATAGTTTATTTTTGTTAGGCTCGAAATTATTATTTATTTTACACTTAAACATAGCATACGCGTTTTTACTGTTTTGTGGGGAGGCAGGGGGGTTAACTACTGTACGTTTGTTTTCTTGAAACTTAACTGGCTGGTTAATTCAAATTGTCTAAGTAATCGCCCAAATTTGTACAAAAGTGCCACCGACAGAGTTAGTAAATTCAATTGTCCTACTACTTTACTAGTACTACCGTCAGTCTTTCCTCTCCTCCTACTCCATTATTCTTCCTCCCCCAAAATGCATATCTTACCTGTGATTCGTGTTTGAGAATAGAGCTAGGCACAGGGCTGGCTGCATGGCAAATGGCGATTAAGGTAGGCTTTGGAATCCTGTATGGGTGAAATAGCATCGTTGTGGTGGTAGCAGCAGTGGTACACACTGGCAGTGTGCAGCATATGAAAAAAAAAGAAATGAGGCATTGAGTGGCATGAGAGGAGCATTAGAACAGTACGATAGTACACAAGAACAGTGCCATAAATTGTAGCCTAAGCAATGCTAAAGTATTCAATCAAAAGTTCACTACTAGTTGCGTGGATTATGGCTAGTACAAGAACTAGTATAGAGGACACAGCAGCTTAAGCTTTCGTCACGTGTAGGAGGATGTTGTTGTTGATGAATCCACTCGATGGCAGACATGAAATTCTGAATTGATTTGCAAACACTCATGGGTGTGTGTCAAGCAGAATAGGAATATATCCTCGGATTCATTGACCTGCCTTGAAGTTGATTTTTTGTTGCTTTTGACCTTATCCTCCTCAGCAAGCGTGTGGAATTATTGGTGTCATTTACTCACACCTCAATGAAAACCACACAGCCCGGGGGAAGAGGGTTAGGGTTTGAAAAATGGATGGGAATGGGGGTTTTTGGTAAAGTTTTTTGGAGCGAGAAAAAAAGAAACACAGCATGGACAAACAACAAATGAAGAAAAACAAATCTTTGGATACGACCATATCCATAAATCTTTTAAGCGACATAAAGAAAGTGCATGCATGAAGTTGTTTGCTAAATGGACGGTTAGGTTACTGAAAAGTAGTACTTATACTATAACTTACTAACTAGTACTAAACAATTAGACAGTACAGGGCTGAAGTAATTACGCAATTTCACTTGCCTATCTGTCCTCAGAGAAAATGAACACTTAGTAGTACATTACATTAGTTTTAAAAATAGCAAAGAAACTTTTCAAATAGCTGTAGGGATGAATTTGAAGCAGAGAGCAAACTCACAGAGTCACACTCATAGAAGTTCACAACAATAACATTATTTAAAAGATAAGGACAAGTGAAGTGGATACAGTAAGGTTATGTTGTAGTTGTCCTGGTCAAATTGGTAAGTTGCATGCATCCAGCTATTCCTCTTATTCGCGATACTTCTCCATTCCATCGGGCGCTCCGTCGATCAATCTGGGTGACCACACTGTCCACTGCCTGCCTGGTGAATGCGGAAATTGCGGATTGCTATGGTGAGCCTGAGTTAATGTTTTTCTCATTGCACAGGGTAAGTGCCGGCCTATAATTGTCGATGGAAAAACAGAAAGGGATATTAAAACACCCCGGAGGAAAAATATACGGTACGGTGTGTAGTGCAAAAATAACACTTTCACTTTCAGAGGTGACACTATTACATACATGCATCATTTCTAAAGTGCCTACTCTGAGTCTCTGTTTCTAGGGTAATAATTAGCACACAGCAGGCCAGGGCCATGCAGACGGTCAAGGCAGGCACCACTGAGTGAACCAACCTTCATGTAGCATTCCTCTTTGACACAGACAGACAAAGCAGATCTAATTTTGAACAGCAAGCCACATAGCTGCAATTTTACATGAACCGCTGTCTGGACTCTGGCATAACACTACACTGGCTCGACAACTCCATACCACAACTAGACAGACATGTAGTTCTGCTGTGGTTGTTGTTGACTTGTTTACCTGTTGGCCACTCACGAAATGGCCATAGTTCTTCCGTAAATCGACGATGATGATCCATCCATCCCAGTGAGTGACTGTAAAGATATTATGTAACTTTGGTCATCATGACTCATCATCATCATCATGGTGTTGGCAAACTCAATGTTGTTAATGCAGTCACAGTCTACACACAGTGATTCCAAGGACATTTTCCATATTGAAAAATGTAACGTAGTGCCCCCGGCAGTAGAAGTACAATTTGTATTAAACAAAGTAAACAGAGTAGACTTGATTTACGTTTAGTGTGTAAAAGATTAAATAATAACAGAACACATAGGATTCATTACATGCACAACAAACAAACATCAATTGCTTTAATCTGAGCCAGACAGCCAGTGTTGTCCACTGCATGCCATCTCATCATTCATTACCTGTTCCACTTTTCGTCAGCATCTTATTCTTAAGTGAATGGCCACAGGGCAGCCTCTCGTGTCAATTTTAGAAGTAACAGTCAGCATAGTCAGTCATTCCAGTCCCAATCCTTTTGAGGGGACTCGTCTACGAAGCGACAGTTTCTTGATTCTGCGTAATCCGGCTATCTGCCTTGAGGGAAATGGATAGGGGGAGTCTTGAGGAAGAGGATAGAGGAGCATTACTGAGTTGTGAACTTGTGAACTTCAGGAATGCAGACAGCGGCACCTTCAATATGGAAATAAGACGAAGACAGTGCTGCTGATGGATTTGTTGTGATTGGAGTTTTGTTGTGGTAAAAGTTGCAAAACAAAGAAAGGCACACAGAAATAAAAGTGACTAAGGACAGAAAAAAAAGTAAGTATTTCAAGTCTAAGTGTCAGGGAAGTAGAGCTCGTCCTCAAACTCTGTGAATTGAAACAGGAGTAGGTCAGCTAACAGAGAAGAATTTCCGTCACCTAAGTCGGTGTCCTCTTCTTCCTGCGTGGATTCACGTATTTTGTAATCTCGTGGTATGAAGTGCTGATTCATCTTGATCATTGTTAACCTCTCCACATTTTTGAACGAGAGGCGGGTCCTTTTTGAAGTTACAATAGCACCAGCAGCGCTGAAAACACGTTCAGAAGACACGCTTGCGAGTGGGCAATACAAATATTTTATAGCCAGCTTGGTGATCAGTGGCCATTGAGGAGTTTTCCCATACCAATACACCAATGGGTTCTGATCAAAGAAGACGTCTGTTGGGTCATCCAGATAGGCCTCCACCATCCACTCAAGGTCCTCCAGTGGTGCTCCACTTCGTGTACCATCTGTTGCTTTGCATCAACACTGGAACGAGCAAACCCTTGATGAGTTATCCAATCCGCTTCCGACAATATTATGGCTGGGCCTGGTGCAGGTGATGATACGGTTGCTGGTGTCGTTAACGGCTCTGAGGGAAAGTGACTGTCTTCGGCCACAGAAGTGGACCTTGACCCCGGATGGCCTGCTGCTTCAGTAGTACTTGTGGTGGTTCCTTCAATTTCCAGCCGCACTTTTTCAAAACGAGTGGCTGACAGAGCTAGCCAATGTTTGTATTTGGAAACATCTGCTTCAGAAAAAGGAATTAATGTATTGCTGGCCAGTGCCTTTTTGTAACGTGGATCCAGAATAGGGGCACAAATGTAATGTTGTTCTGAATGTATTGCTTTAAGCCTTGCATTGTCAACTAGGCGGCTTAATAAGCTCTCTGCCAACCGATATGCGTCTTATTTTTCAGCATCAACTCGGACTGTTGAAGACACCACCTTCAGTTGGTGCTCTAGCATGCACAACTATGGGATAGCTTTGCCCAAAGTACAGTCCTCCCTGCTGACTTCACGGGTGAAGACCTCAAAAGGATGAAGAATGTCTGTCAGGCTTTTAACTAGTTCCCATTCCTCCACCTCTAGCCTCATGTCTTTCGTAGAAGCAGCCTGTAGATGAAAAAAATATTCATTGATTACCAAGTACTGCTCAAACAGTCGCTTAAGCATGTAGAAGGTTGAGTTCCAACGTGTTGCCACCTCCTGGATGAGTCCACTCTATGGTCATGTGGAATGATCCTCAGCTGCTTCCTGGCCTCAAAAGAATGGCTGAAATGTGTGCAGATTCTTCGGCAGTAACTTGCTGACTGTGTTTTCTTTTTTCAAGAAATCTTGAACAGTAATGTTAATGCTGTGCGCCAAACACGACACTCTGAAATAGCCACCATCAGCCATGGCCTTAACTATATTACTTGAAAGGGGTGGTATGCACACCGTGTTTCTTAAGAGTTAACCTGTTATAATCAACCTTCTTAACAAATTGCGTGCAGTACTGGGAAGTGCTAGCCCTGCATGCATTGTAAATAGTACAAAAAGTGGGGAGCGCAGAATCCACGCTCCACTCCCAGGTGCACTGCATTACTGGATACTTAATCCAAACCAACTGTTCAACGTTCGACATTACTCCAAATTGATCCAATATAATCCACAGTCTTTCCAATGTTTTCCTCCTCTTCTCCACATCCGTAGCATAATGTATTTTGGAAGCTTTTCATATTTGCCTGTGCCCATCCGGACTTCATCAAAAATACGATCCCAAAAACAACAGGTAGTTCAGAGCAGCATCTCTTTATTTCAAACCCAATGCATTTCAGGCTGTAACATCAGCCCTTCCACTGTAAAATCAACAATTATAGGAACATTCATCCTTGCCAGATAATAGCGTTTTCAGCAAAACACACAAGAATCTATACTTCAACACTAAATTATTCACTTTTGTGTTTGCAAAAATCTAAAATAGTGCCTAATCGCCGTGATTCTCGTAATCGGAAACATGGAAAAACGGGTGCACATAGAAATGAGGTTCATACAGATTGTATGAGAATGGGGAGTTTTCCGTATTGATCGGGAGAGAGGGGTAACATGGGAGAAAGGGAAGTGAAAGGAGGGTTTGAACTTCCGTGTGCTCGGAGCTGATTAAGAACCAGTCATTAGAATATGGAGGAAGAATGAAATTCGGCTGAAGGTGAAAGATGAATTTAGAGCGTGCTTTGTGTATTAAGAGGGTGACACTACAAAACTAAAGGGGACACAGGTTAATATATGTTTATTCTCATGCCTGTAGGGTGGATTACGAGGATCACGGCGATTGGGCACTATTTTAGATTTTTGCAAACACAAAAGCGAATAATTTAGTGTTGAAGTATAGATTCTTGTGTGTTTTGCGGAAAACGCTATTATCTGGCAATGATGAAATTTCCTATAATTGTTGATTTTACAGTGACCCCCGAGGAAGGGCTGATGTTACAGCCCGAAATGCATTGGGTTTGAAATAAAGAGATGCTGCTCTGAACTACCTGTTGTTTTTAGGATCATATTTTCGATGAAGTACCGATGGGCACACGCAAATATGAAAAGCTTCCAAAATACATTATGTTACGGATGTGGAGAAGAGGAGGAAAACATGGAAAAACTGTGGATTATATTGGATTCATTTGGAGTAATGTCGAACTTTGAACAGTTGGTTGGATTAACTATCCAGTAATGCAGTGCACCTGGGAGTGGAGCGTGGATTCTGCGCTCCCCACTTTTGTACTTAACTATATTACTGCCATTATCCGTGGAAACATAACCAATCATGCGCTTTCTTGGATGCAGCCATTCAAAGACCTTACTGTTAAACTCCTCCAAAATGTTTACTGCAGGATGAGATTTCTCCATGGCAAACATGGCTTCTGATGCATGTTTACGAGTAGCTTGAAAAATTGTGACACTGTCAACACCTGTAGCTATCTTCTCTCTATCCCCCGCAAAAGATACCCAGTGTGCAGTGATACACATGTAATCAACGGCTTGGCAACTGGTCCACATGTCTGTTGTCAGGTGGATAGTGTGAACAGCACTCTTCTGCAAAGCTGCCCCAATCATGTCCAGCACATCTTGATGTAGTGCTGGAACCGCAACTCTGACATAATAGGACCGGCTAGGAACCTTCCATTTAGGGCAGACTTTTGCCAAAAATTCTAGAAAACCCACCCCTTCCACGAAAGAAAATGGGAGAAGTTCCAGTGCTAACATTTTAGCCAGCATTGCATTATACAGACGTGCCGTTGGGTGGTTGTGTTCAAATGGCGCCTCCGACCAAAACATGCTTTTAATGGTGGTCTGGACCGTTTTCATATGTGAAGATGATCCAGACTTTTTCAACCCAGTTAGGCTCATTAATGTACTTTTTCGCATTGGTGTCTCTACCAGACTCTTACTGTGCCTCCTAGATGTTGCTGGGGTAGAGGGTGTGGGTGCTACCACTGCAGTGCTGCTGCCAGGGGTACTGTGTGTACAAGAAAAAATGTCTCTCGCTTCTTCACCTCCCCCCTGCACGATCAGCTCCTCGTCATCAGATGCAATATCAATGGCTACATTTGGATTTGTACTTTTGGGTTTCCGTATGTTACTTAGGTGCGCCTCCTACTGGATGCTGTGGTGTTTTTGGAGATGACCTGTCTGGCCTCCATTACCATTGGTGGTACCAAGCTTACCCCGACTAACTACTTGTTTACAAATCGAACAAATAACGTGGTTTTCCGCCTTTTTGCTAATACTAAAGAAGTCCCATACTGGGGAGTTAAGATTTCTGGTGGTGGTGGTGGAGGTGCCACTTTCAATGCCAGATGAAGTGGAGGATGGGCGTGGCAGAATTTGTCTCTATTGTGCACTTACAGCACCACTACTTGAGGTAATGGAGGTCGAGCTGGATGGAGGTCCCTGCCGGCCCTTCTGAAGAGAAATTATGGAAGCAGTAGGTCGTGTTGGTGTAGTAGTTACCTGTGTTGGTGGTGGTACCAGTGCCAGCCGCCGGCAGTTCGGGCTGGACTGCTCCCATGAGGCACAGGGTCAGACTGATTTGCATATGGCCATGTCGGAACTGGGGTGGCAGTGTGGGCTAAAGAACGGTGATGGCTTAAACCCAGATCTTTTGACTGGGTGTGAGTGTTTGATTGGTGCAGATGCTCTGTCCATCACCACCCCCTTTTGTACCACTTTGTTCGCCATAAGTTGGCAGGGCATGCTCAGACGTGAGTCCCTTGCTCACTCTGCCACTGGATTCAAGCAAGCCGGGCTGAAGACGGCTGAAATGCCAGTAACCGGTCCTCGGTAGCTTGTTTCCGGTCCAGGGAAGGCATGGCTTGGCAGTTCGGGCTGGACTGTTCCTATGAGGCACAGGGTCAGACTGATTTGCAGATGGCCATGTCTGAACTGGGGTGGCAGAGTGGGCTAAAGAACGGCGATGGATTAAACCCAGATCTTTTGACTGGGTGTGAGTGTTTGATTGGTTCAGATGCTCTGTCCATCACCACCCCTTTTTGTACCACTTTTTTTGCCATAAGTTGGCAGGGCATGCTCAGACGTGAGTCCCTTGCTCACTTTGCCACTGTATTCAAGCCAGCCGGGCTGAAGACGGCTGAAATGCCAGAAACCGATTCTCAGAAGCTTGTTTCTGGTCCAGGGAAGGCATGGCTTGGCAGTTCGGGCTGGACTGTTCCCATGAGGCACAGGGTCAGACTGATTTGCATATGGCCATGTCTGAACTGGGCTGGCAGAGTGGGCTAAAGAACGGTGATGGATTAAACCCAGATCTTTTGACTGGGTGTGAGTGTTTGATTGGTTCAGATGCTCCGTCCATCACCACCCCCTTTTGTACCACTTTGTTCTCCATAAGTTGGCAGGGCATGCTCAGACGTGAGTCCCTTGCTCACTTTGCCACTGGATTCAAGCAAGCCGGGCTGAAGACGGCTGAAATGCCAGAAACCGATCCTCGGAAGCTTGTTGCTGGTCCAGGGAAGGCATGGCTTGGCAGTTCGGGCTGGACTGTTCCCATGAGGCACAGGGTCAGACTGATTTGCATATGGCCATGTCTGAACTGGGCTGGCAGAGTGGGCTAAAGAACGGTGATGGATTAAACCCAGATCTTTTGACTGGGTGTGAGTGTTTGATTGGTTCAGATGCTCCGTCCATCACCACCCCCTTTTGTACCACTTTGTTCTCCATAAGTTGGCAGGGCATGCTCAGACGTGAGTCCCTTGCTCACTTTGCCACTGGATTCAAGCAAGCCGGGCTGAAGACGGCTGAAATGCCAGAAACCGGTCCTCGGAAGCTTGTTTCCAGTTCAGGGAAGGCATGGCTTGGCAGTTCGGGCTGGACTGTTCCCATGAGGCACAGGGTCAGACTGATTTGCATATGGCCATGTCTGAACTGGGTGGCAGAGTGGGCTAAAGAACGGTGATGGATTAAACCCAGATCTTTTGACTGGGTGTGAGTGTTTGATTGGTTCAGATGCTCCGTCCATCACCACCCCCTTTTGTACCACATCCCGCGCAGCATTTTGGGATAGGGTAAAAATGTCTGTCTGCTGCATGTCCGCTGGGGCTGGAGTGACGACTGTGATGACTGGGTCGTCATTGTCAGACTCTTCATCAGCAGCAGAATACACCACTTCTTCTTCTTCTTCGTCATCACCCATAACTGAAAGCCTTGTGGGAACCTTCCTTTTACCTAGCTTTGTCAGCTCATGGCGTGCCTCCCTCACAGACTGAATTGGTGAATTGGTGAGTGCCAATCAAGATCTAGATCATCAGAAGGAAGGGGGCTTGAAGAAGAAGTTGTACTAGTAGCCCTCCTTTTCCTTGCTGGGGATCTGGAAGACAATGAATCATCAGGAGTGGCTTGCTCGGCTGATACCTCCGCATGAATCTCGATTTCCTCATGTGCCGCTACTTCTGGAGGAACAAGCATTGTAGGCAGTTGTGCCTCTCCTTGTGTCTCTTCTTGTGCCTCTCCTTGCGCCTATCCTTGTGCCTCTCCTTGCGCCTCTACTTGCACCTCTACTTGCGCCTCTACTTGTGCCTCTAATTGCGCCTCTCCTTGTGCCTCTACTTGCGCCTCTCCTTGCGTCTCTCCTTGTTGCACTGGTGGTTGTCGTTGCGGCTGTGGTTGAACACTCGTCAGATGAGTTACACCCTGCGTTGATTGGATGCTACTTTGCAATGAGTCAACGCCAACATCACTGGTCGATGGTGAAAGAGCAATTAAAGTGGCTGCCTCTGCGACACTCATGGGCTTGGGCCTAACTTGGCGTGGTGGCACTGAGACCAATGAAGTGGAGGTGCTGCTCCCAGCTTGGTCCCCGGCGGACACCGCTGCTGCAGGCGTAGTTTTTTTCCCCAAAAAAAGTGTCGGTCGGCACAACAGTCTCCTTGGTAAGTGGCGCCACTTTCTTCTTCTGCTCCTTCTTACTGGCAGTGGCACTGGCAACTTTCTTGGTAGAGGAGCTACGGCCACCTATCTTTTGGCCCATCTTCTTCAGATGTCATAACAGCAGGACGCAGTTGCCCGAGTTGCAAAGTTGTCTGTGGCCACACGTGACGTCACGTGACGTTGTGCACACATCGCAGCAGGACTTCTTCCTGGCACTACAACAAGTGATGATGATGAGGATGATTCCTGGTTCTCAGTCTTTGTGCACCTAAAAGCAAAGAAGCCAGCAGAACATCAGTTAAATAAATGTTGCATATGTCATGCTACAATTATTACTATCGCAACCAGGCATTTATTATTATTAACACAACACACCCAAAAATGGAAAGACCCTAAATAAAAATTGCAATTCTAATCAAAAATGGATGTTTAAATTAATAGAAGAGAGACCACACAGAGAGAGTTTTTTCATGCACCCATTCATCTTAGCCCTAGGCCTACTGGCCTACAACCGCAAGCTTGCCGGCCTATGGCAAAAACTGCCTGGCCTCAATATGCCCCCCCCCACCCACATGGCCAGGCCCTGGACCAAGCCCCGCCAACAACCCAAAAATCAAAATACACACAAAAATCACCCAAATCCAATGCCATCCATGCCCTAAATGATGTTTAAATTTAAGCGACCCCACAGAATGACTTGGTCCATGCACCACTGAGTACCCCTGGGAATAATGGATGAAAGCAAGGCTGACTGGGTGCAGGCCTATGGCACAAAGCACACTGCCTGGCTGCAACATGGCCCCTAGACCCCCACCCACATGGCCAGGACCTGGACCAGGCATCAAAATGGTCCCCACCCACATGGCCAGGCCCTGGACCAGGCCTCAAATTGGCCCCCACCCACATGTCCAGGCCCTGGAGCAGGCCCCAACAGCACCCAAAAAATCGAAATACACACAAAAATCACCCCAATCCAATGCCATCCATGCCCTAAATGATGTTTAAATTCAAGAGACCCCACAGAAAGACTTGGTCCATGCACCACTGAGTACCCCTGGGAATAATGGATGAAAGCAAGGCTGACTGGGTGCAGGCCTATGGCACAAAGCACACTGCCTGACTTCAAAATGGCCCCTAGACCCCCACCCACATGGCCAGGCCCTGGACCAGGCCCAACAACACCTAAAAAATCGAAATACACACAAAAATCACCCCAATCCAATGCCATCCATGCCCTAAATGATGTTTAAATTCAAGAGAACCCACAGAAAGACTTGATCCATGCACCACTGACTACCCCTGGGCCTACTGGCTAGTGTGGCTTTAACACGCACCCCAAAATTAAAAAAAAACTTCCACATATAACAGTGAGCTATTCAATTCCATGCCATGCATGCCATTGTTGATATTTAGGTTCAACACAACTCACAGAAACAGTTGTATCATGCACCCATGAGTAACTCTGGGCCTACTGGATACTGTGGCTACCCACAATATATTTTTTTTAAAGTTGTGAAAAAGTTTATAAATTGTAGTTGCAGCAACTGCAATGCCCCAAACAAACAACACCAACTTACTTGTAAAATCTCAAATCCAATAGTGATCCAAAGAAAAAGTCCTCAAATACAAAATAGCCAGCAGCAGCCACAAAGAATAATCCTTCCAGCTCCAGATCCAAATGAAAAGTGACCAGGACATAAACAAAGCACTGGGAGGAGCCTGCTGGACAGGAACAGGAAGTTGGAGACTGTGGGGCACTTCCTTCCTCCTACCCCCCCAAAAATGGACTCCTTGCACAATAAAGTGCAGCCAAATGTCAATCTGAGGAGTTATTCTGATCCAAATCATCATTTTCAGAAGGTTTATGCTGCCAGCGATGAATTTCTTGTGCATAATTGCAATTTTTGCAATTTCGGGAAAGCGAGCTGTTCAAATCTCCCGCCGGATGTCAGCTGCGTGTCCCATCTACGTATTCGCAATTGTTTACTCTCGCGATGCGTGATCGCGGGCACTTATGACGTATTCGCGTTCTGAAAGTCTCGCAGTGTAAGATGGCGGAACGCTATGACTTACTCGCGGTCGAAAAGTCTTTTTGCGATCACGCAGCCAGATCCAAAATGGCGCACCGCACGCAAACCGGGAGGAAAGCAACTCGGCGAACTCAGAATCACGGTAAGTCAACGCCGCGTGTGCGAGATTGTATTTTTGAAGCGCGACCAAGCAAAACAAATTCGCCAAAAATACCAACTTGCGTATTTTTGAGCAATTTTGCGCAAATCGCGGACCGCGAAATTGACACAAATCCGCAAATTCCGCGAGCGGAACAAATTTTCCACCCATGCTTAGTCTAAAGCCCGCTGCCTCCTCAATAGAAATACAACCCAGATCTAAAAGTAGGGGTTTGAGGGGGACGATTGGGGAAGGCCAGTCAAAGATCTCAGAAACTTATTTTGGGCCAGGACTAAGGGGCCTAGGTTATCGAAGCCCCAGAGTTCTCCACCATAAATTATGGAGGCCCGGATTTTCCCACTGTATATGGCAAGTGCTGGACCTACCGGTTTAGTATAAGACAGCCGGTATTCTTTTAAAAGGACCCCTGCTAATTGATTATGCCTGAGGGCTAGTAAATCTATCTGAGGCTTCCAATGCATCGTCTTGCCCATTGTTACGCCCAGGTACGTAAAGGTGTCAGTTTGCTCCAACGGTGCTTTATTCATTACAACTCTGCCTTTCACTTTTTTGTGTTTGTGCAGCACCATGAACTTAGTCTTATCAACAATAACTATAAGCGCATGGTCATTACAAAATAAAGTGAATCTATCGAGGACTCGTTGCAGACCTGATTGTGTTTTGGATAAAATTCAGGTGTCATCTGCAAACATTAAAAGTGGAACCCTCATGCCAGCAAGAGTAGGAGCATCAGTTGGATATTCAGAGTAGTACGAGGTAACATTATTCATGAATAGGGAAAAGAGGCTAGGGGCTAAAACACAACCCTGCCGTAGCCCCTTAGTCACAGGAAACCAATTTGTTGTCTCTCCCTGTTGGCCCAACCGAACCCGAGCATTATTAGACTCATGAAGTTTAATGATGAAATTTAAAATCGCATGGGGCATCCCTACTTCCTTAAGTAAATTCCACAAGTTAGAGCGGGGCACCAGATCAAATGCTGACTTTAGATCTGTGAATGCAGCATAGAGAGTCCCCCCTGTTAAAACCACAGTATTCCAAGAAATCATCCTGAACATAAAAACTTGGTCGATAGTGCTGACATGAGGGCGGAAGCCAGCTTGGAATGTAGATAGAATTTCTTGGTCATCTATCCAAGTATTTACCCTACTCAACACATGTCTGGCCACAATCTTTTGCATGGTATCTATGAGACTTATAGGCCTGTCGTTACTTAGGCTGGCAAGTACCCTTTTTTGTAGATAGGGATAATCTTTGCCCCGCACCAGGATTCTGTCAAAGGAGCACCTCTTGCTAGTTCATTGACCATATGATGTATATATTTGAGCCAGTTTCTCTTGTCACATTTAAAAATGTCTGCTGGGATACAGTCCGGACCCGCAGTGCTACCTGTGGCCACGCTATCCAGTGCTTTTTCAATTTCCTCTATGTAAAATGTTAACACAGTGTCACACATTACTTGTGCGTAATGGCTTGAACTAATATTCATTGAGGCAAAATGGGTCTGATAGTGCATGACCCATGCTTCAGGAGGGACATTATTAGTTGGTGAGGGCCCTGTATCACCACTGGCCCATTTTACTGTTTGCCAGAACCACACCCAATTTTTCCCATTACTTGCATTTAGTAAATCCTGCCATCTTTTCTCATTGAAGGACTTCTTTGACTTTTGCTGGGTTTCCTTATATGCAACCCTAGCTTCCCTAACTTCTTGCAGCAAACCTGACCTAATAGCTTGGGAGAGGTGACTAAAAGCAGCCCTGCTTGCCCCATCATACCATTTTGCAGATTTCTGCATGACCTGCTTGGAACTCCTTTTATTTTTTGTAAAAAAGGTTTTCAACTTTATGAATAGCTCCTCATGAACCTTTGTAAGGGCAGGAAGAGAAGCCTCATGCAAATCAAGCTGTGAGAGAACTAATAGGGTATCTTCAAGGGTTAACTTTATCAGGTCCATAGTACCCTCATCCTCTGAGACCAGTGCCCACTTTAATCTACAGCAATCATTGGACATAGTCACTTTAGCTGTGACTATTTCAATACCTGCCCTTGCCGTAGAATGACCAATTGTTTTAAGAGTTAAAATTAAGGGGTCATGATCACTCTCCAGTCTACTCTGGACCTTCACATCCTCTAGCCTTACCCACAGTTCCAAATTAGTAAGAAAGAAGTCAATTCTGCTACTTCTTATCCCATTGCTAAAAGTATGAGTACCCTCACAGTCTGATTTTGACCTTCCGTTTAGAGCCCTCAGGCCTAATTCCATTGATACATTTTTCAGCTGGAAGACTGCCTCTGACCATTTGTTTAATAGGGGTGAGCTCCAGCAGTGGTATAACCCAGGTCGCTTCCTCATCCCTGGACAGGCTTCTATCTTCTATGCCCAGGGGCTCAAAAGTACAGTTAAAATCACCCACATGCTTTCTCTATTATACAACCACTGATACAAGTACACACTCATCCATACAGACACTCTCACAATCACTGACTCCTAAATATAGTCATTTGTATTCACCAACTCTTACATACACTGCCTTTTACATATGTACTTAGTTGGACATGTACCACTGAGACATCCATTCACTCACCAACAGACCCATACACACACTCACCCACCCATACAACTGTTTCCACATGCACTCTTAAACTCATATACACCCAGTCAATCAACCACTCACACATCTATGCACAGAGTCCCACACCCCCTACCCAACCACACACAGACTAAGTCTCTCATATAAATACACATGCAAATAATCAATAATCTATATAGACACTCATGTAGTTCCTGGCCAACTGATGCAGCAGCTTACACAACAACAGACAGACTGATACAGACATTCGCACAGTTTAGTCACTAACCCATGTATTTAGTGAGACACATTTAATCACTCACTTAAACAGTCAGTCACACACCTACTAAATCCTCCATCCAGACACTTAAACATCTACTCAATGTTCAATACAGAAAACCACATTCACTGGATGATGTCATCAGTAATGTCATCTGAGATGTCATCAGTGATGTTATCAGTGATGTCACTGACCATGTCATGAATGATGTAATATGTGACATCATCAGCAATGCATTGTGGGGGCGTGAGTTATACTTAGCTCAACTAACTATAATGGGGACATTTCTATGGTTTTGTATGAGTGAAATGTCCAACTAACCATAACGTCTCTGAAACCAATTGTTTTTCCAGTGAACTTCAAAGGTTTTTTAAATGCTAATTACTAACTTTAACGTGCCTGCAACCTATGTTTTTTTCAGTAAATATATGTATATATATTTCAAAGTTTCACCTTCTGCCAAACACTCTCACACTCGCTAGTGGATGCTTGGTGTGTGAGGGCAGACTCATGCAAAGTGTCCAAGCTGGAGAAAATAATCACCAGCACTCAGTAAATCACTCTTTGAATTTAATAGCACACAAAAGTCTGAGGAAGGCGAACTTCTGAAACGCGTTTGTTCTGTTAATTTTGTGGGCCATTTAATACATAGAGGGATTTACCGCTGTGAGTGCTGGTGATTATTTTCTCGAGCGTGGATATTTATATATATATAAATATATACCACAATTAACTATATAGCTGAAAAGGAATTGGCCTCATCAGCAAGCCAGAGTTTGACTTTCTCAAAAATGACTATCCCAGAACCCCCCAACTATACTTGATACCTAAGGTGCACAAGAACGCAGAACAGCCTCCCGGGAGACCAATCATTTTGGCCATAGGGAGGCTGTTCGAAAATACAAGTATTTTCAATGACCACTTTTTTCAACCTCTAGTGCGTGAATTACCAGCTTTCATAAGAGACAGTGGGGACTTTTTGAGCAAAATGTATGATTTTGATTTTGAGCGAAGATTATTTGTTCATGACCCTTGATGTGCAATCTTTGTACACTAGTATCAGACATAATGATGGGCTAAGAGCTCTGCAACACTATTTAGGCAGAAGACCTATATCCTTACACCAACACACCTGTATGTTATTGGAGATGACCGAATGGTGTCTTAAAAATAACACATTTATCTTCAACAGGCTACATTACAAACAAATGCAAGGTTCAGCCATGGGTACTTGCTTCTAATTTGCATATGGGCTGGTGGGAGGAGCAGGTATTGGGGGTCAAACATCGACAGCAAATGACAAACAATGTGGTAGTATACAAAAGGTTCATAGATGATATTTTTATTCTATGGAAATGGTCAAGTGAGAGTGCAAAAACCTTTGCATCAGAGATTAATGAGAACTCCTTGAACCTCAGCTTCACTTGCACCACAAGCACAACATCAATTCAATTTCTAGATTTAGAACTCTTCATAGCAGACAATAAAATCCAGACACGGACATACAGGAAGCCCACAGCGGGGAATGCAAAACTACATGCCCAGAGCTTTCACCCTACTAAACTAAAGGAGTCGATACCATATGCCGAGTGCCTTAGAATGACACGTAATTGTAGCACAAAGAAAGATCTAAAAGATGCGAAGGAAAACCTCTTTTCAAGATTAAGAAATAGGGGTTATAGCAAGAGGACACTAGACAAAGCAGAGAGAAAATGTGGGGAAAAGAACAGGAAGGAACTCTTGTTTCCAGAACAGAATAGTCAAAGTAACATCAAGGACAAAACCACACAGAACACCCCGAGACGCATTACAGGCTACAACACGTACCATACCAAAGATCCTAAACAGGCACTGGCCTCTGGTACGCAATGACCCGATCCTAGGTCCTCTCTGCGACAAATCTCCTTCAGTCACCTTTCGAAAGGCCAAATCTATGAGGAGTCAGTTGGTTTGTAACGCCAAAATAACACTAAAGGAACCACATGGCTTCAGGCCCAAAAGGGTTTCAGAAAGTGCACCAAATGGAAAGCCTGCAAGCATGGGATTAACATCAACTCTGTTAAGCTACTATTCAGACAAACACCTTACACAATCAGGGGGAGCTTCTCATGCAAAACTGAATACGCAGTCTATGTACTTGTATGCACATGTGGGAAAAGATATGTGGGCAGCACCATCCACCAGGCACATGTGAGAATTTTGCAACACCTTAGGGCAATAGCTAATGACGACCAGGCATACCCTGTGGCCAGACACATAAACTTGCATCACGCAGGGAACGCACAGGATTTGAAGTTTTTTGTGATTGACAGCATACCCAAGAACATCAGGGGTGGGTATCGGCAACTGGCATTGAGACACCTGGAGTCAGGATACATAATCCTGATTGACTCAAAGATTCCTAATGGGTTAAACGTGGATGAGGCACTTAATGTACACCTCTAGTCCAGAGTGGCTTGGCCGGATTTCCTTAACCACTTCGTAAACATCTGAAACTCACCTACTTTTAAAATTTGTTTAAAAAATCGTATTTGTCACTTTACACAAAGCACTTACTTAGCTTTCATACAACACTTTAAACACATAGCAATTCACAACACAAACAAACGTCATGGTCTACAGCATCCTATGTACATTGCAACAACCATTGTTAAGCTAAATAGACGCAAACATGGGACAGGGTGGTAGCTGCATCCACTGGGAGTTGATTAAATTCACATCAATTTGTTTTAAGACATTAGCGACACCGCCACACATATTGTGTCATATATCACCCATCACACCTGGCAACACTCATTGTCATATTTTAAGACAATATATATATTGAGATAGGGTGATCATTGTGTCCACTGGGACAGAATTTAACTCACTAAACCAGGTCTGTGAGTTTACCGTTAACCAAATCACAGGGCGTCCGACTAATGATTGAACTGACTAAGATACTGTTGTGAATTGCCTTTAGTTCACATTAATTCACATTATCTCACATTTTTTAAAATTTAAATTTACTATAATTTGTGAACAAATTTTGTATTGTTAATCAAATATTGGTTAACGCAGAGTGGGCAAATGTGAATGTAACATTTAGTCTAATTTATGTACCATGCATAAAGGAAACCCATATAAGGAGTTTTTGCATGGAGTTTAAATACATACAGAACTCTTCTATGTTGTTTAAAGTGTCAGGACAGGGTTGTCATGGCAACCTGAACCAGTTGTAACCGGTCAAAATGTCTTAGTACAAAACCATGATTGAGGTGGTAGCCAGATGTAGTGAGCAAGGCGGTTGGGTACCGCCGAAACACATCTGGGCTGTAAAGCGGAATAAAGCATCTTACTTTGGATTGATTCACAGTGACAGCGCCTTCTTTGAAATGAAAGTTTGGACTGGTACTTGATATATATATATATATATATATAGATATATATATATATATATATATACACACATATATATTACCTACTGGCGGTCGCCAGTAGGTAGTTATAGTTAGGACCTAGTTACCATAGGAAATCCGCAACATTCTATTGGGAATAACTCTGGCGCCGGTGGACGAATTTGCGTGTAATTTTCCCAAATTTTGGCCAGCTCTGCTCCGCTCCTTCCCTGAAAGTTTCGGGGGGATTCGAGAAGTGGGGGCTGAGCAAAAAGGGGGTCCCAAAACGTGTTTTCTCCATTTTATTTTCCATAGGACCTTTAGACACGGCTACAGCCCGAACGGTTGAACGGAATTACACCAAACTTGGCAAAATGGTACAGTCTGGTACGCAGATCACGCTTTTGGTTAAATATTGTAAATCCCTCCAGTAGTGCCTGAGAAAATTAAAGTTAAAATCAATTATATATCTATAAGCGTGCACCGTGCGCGCACGGGTGCGCGCACCTTCCCGTGCGCGAGCTGAATTCTGATATGCTGCTTGATGTCTGTCAACATTCGATTTGGAGGAAATCAGGAAGTGTTGACCGCCATTTTGTCAGTGCGAGTCCACATATTGTAGATAAGAAAGGGGCACAACATGGAAAGGGGGCAGGGTGGAGACTCCCTGACCCCGTAGGTATTTTCAGGGGGTCCATTAAGGACCCCCAAGGCCAAAAAACCCTTTTTTTTTTCTAAAAAGTTGTGAGGTGCGCGCACCGGGTCGCGCACCGCTATTTACAAGACTGTTAAAAACTATAGCGGAGATCGTGGAAAGGGGGCAGGATGGAGACTCTCTGACCCCCTAGGTTTTCTCAGGGGGTTCATTAAGGACCCCCAAAGCCCCAAAAAATCTTTTTTTTTTTTTAAAGTTGCGAGGTGCACGCACCCGGTCGCGCACCTCTATTTACAAGACTGTTAAAAACTATATTGGAGAACGTGGAAAGGGGGCAGGGTGGAGACTCTCTGACCCCCTAGGTTTTCTCAGGGGGTTCATTAAGGACCCCCAAAGCCAAAAAAACCCATTTTTTTTGTTTTCTTGTCGCCAAAAAGTTACGGGTGCGTGCACGGTGCGCGCACGGCGACAAAAAAAAGATAAAAAAATGGAGTTAAATTAAAAGTTTGAGTGTTAAGATGTTAGATGGCTCTAAAAAGAGCCATCTAACATCTATATAGATGCCTTGCATGTTGTAACGCAAGTTGTTGTGGTATATACTACCCATTCCATAGTCTCTCATGTACGCAGAAACAGATTTATTTACATGTTTCCTTGCTTTCTCAATCTGTGGAAAAAATTGGTTGGACCAGTTCCATTTTTGTCTTTGGCATATATTAGAATATACCAAGGCAGTTTTTGGAAAAAGTGTCATCAATTGCCCAAAGATGTCCTTTAATAGCATTTCCAGACCTACCCCAGTCAAAGTGCCCAAGTCATTGCCACCACAGTGCACTATTAAAAGGTCAGGGTGTGGTAAATGCATAAAGGATTTTACCAATGGTATCAATTGGTGACATCTCAATCCTCTGTGTCCAATCCATACAATGTCCACATTTGGTAAATCAAGGTTGTAAATACCTCTGTTAGCTGCGTATTTTTGAGCCCAGTGGACATAGCTATGACCCACAAACCAGATTTTTTGCATCTTCAAGGTAGGTGTGCTTGTATTCAGATGAGTTGTGGAAATGAAATGCCAGTT
Organism: Lissotriton helveticus; assembly: GCF_964261635.1. Lineage (NCBI taxonomy): Eukaryota > Metazoa > Chordata > Amphibia > Caudata > Salamandridae > Lissotriton > Lissotriton helveticus. The sequence continues at coordinate 870,329,895 of NC_136061.1, read as the reverse complement.
TGAAAGTGGGAGTTATGAAAAAAAACAGGTTAACATTCGGTGCACTTGAAAAACAAGAAATGATTGGTGCTTTCTTAAAATTCAGCACTGAAAATTAGGGTGCATGCTTTTTTTTGTTGTTGAAAGAATTCATTTCAATGGTTGAGAAAAAGTCTCTTAAAGAAACATGGCACATGATTAGGTAGTACAGTGAGAGGTCAAACACCCTTGATGGAATATTTTGCAACATTGTAAGATGAACCTTTGCACTGTGAGCTGGGTTAGGAGGGAGTTACCATGGTTACAGGGAAATGAGCACTGGGGGGATGGGTGAATGTTATGTGACTTTCAAAGTGTTCTAATGTACAACCAATTAAAATGTGCAGTTTGCTTTTGAATTTGTGTGGGAAGAATTTTTATTGGCTATGTACACGCACATGGGTCTGAAATGAAAAAGAATCTGTGCCATTATTATCAGCCTCTAGTGTCAGAAGCATTATCCAGAAATTCTGCTGCAGAAAATCTCTTGACTGTGATTGACACTATCTAGATCTTCCAAAGCATTTTAAAAGGTGAGTAATTATTATTTTAATAAAGATAGAGTGTTGTATGCACTATGGGGAAGATTAGAAGCTTATTGTGCTTATTTATTCTTGTATTTTGTGTCATGTTATTTTGTAATGCTATGTAAAATAGAATGGTGCATATTGGAAATGTATTTTCAAAATGAGTTAGGTTTCTGCTTTGTTTCTGTAGTGGTAATTTAAATGAGCTGTGCTCTGTGTCAAAAACGATTTACTGTGGAAAATGTTTTCTGGTAAAAAGTGTGGTGTTTAAATTTTGGTCAAGGATTACTCTTAGTGTATGTTTAAAGTCAGAAATTATATTTATATAATTTTCAATAATGTCACATGTGCTTTGTAACAATTTGCCACTTTTAGCTTAAAGGGTTTTCTGTGCCTGTGTCTCATCTTACTCTGTGCCTGTGTGGTATCTGAAATATGATTTATTTAATGAAGATACACTGCTGTATGCAGTATGGGGAACATTAAGAAGCATATTGTGTTTTTGTATGGTGTATATTGGAAAAGAATTTTTGAAATGAGTTAGGTTTCTGTTTTGGTTTGTAGTGGTCATTTAAATGGGTTGTGCTCTGTGTTTTCTGGTAAAAAGTCTGGTATATATATCTATATGCTTATGTATAGGTAGCCTGGTTTTGTCCATTACAGACGGTTAAATGTTAGGAGCAGACACACACACTGCTTGCAGAGACAGAGATGGTAAATTACATGCAACATGCTGCTCATGTTTTTAGATGACTTAAAAAGGATTTGTGAGCAGAGACACACATATTGCTTGGAGAGACAGAGATGGTAAATTACATGCAACATGGTGTTCATGTGTTTAAGATGACTTAACAACGATTTAGTTTAGAAAATGTTTTCTGCTAAAAAGTCTGGTATATATATATGCTTATGTATAGGTAGCCTGGTTTTGGCCAGTACAGACGTTTAAATGTTAGGAGCAGACCGATGTATGACATTACAAGTGGAGTGCTTAGAGGAAAGTGATGCATTGCTGGAGTGTGTCACAAAAATGATGCAACTCCAGCAGTGCCTCCTTTCACATGGGGCCAGTCCCATGTGAAAGGGCCTGCGTCAGTCTTATGCCTGCTGTGAGGCAGGCGCAAGATTTAGACGCAACAGCGTCGTAACAGTGACGCAGTGAAATCTCATAGATTTCACTGCGTCACTTCTATGACCCTTCCTTACGTCAATACTCCCCCTTTGCATACATTACAGCTCGTGCAGGTATAATGTGGCGCAGGGGTTTACAAAGTGACGCATCTACCTAGATGCGTCTCTTTGTAAATATGACTCAACAAGGTGCATTTTTTACAGCATTGGTGCGTCCCAAAAAGTGACGCACCGGTGGCGTAAAAGTGACGCATGGCCTCATAAATGAGGCCTTCAGTCTTCTACTCATGCGTCATATTTAATGTATGACGCATCATGTCGCAAGGAGTTACAGATACGTCAGTATTTCTGACGTATCTGTAAGCGCAAAAGTGACGCATTGCTGGAGTGTGTCACAAAAGTGACGCAACTCCAGCAATGCATCCTTTCACATGGGGCAAGCCCCATGTGAAAGGGCCTGCGTCAGTCTTACGCCTGCTGTGAGGCAGGTGCAAGATTTTAACGCAACGGTGTCCTAAAAGTGACGCAGTGAAATCTCATAGATTTCACAGCGTCACTTCCACGACCCTTTCTTGCGTCAATACGCCCCCTTTGCATACATTACAGCTGGCGCAGGTATAATGTGGCGCAGGGGTTTAGAAAGTGACGCATCTACCTAGATGCGTCACTTTGTAAATATGACTCACCAAGCTGCATTTTTTACAGCACTGGTGCGTCACAAAAAGTGACGCACCGGTGTTGTAAAAGTGACGCATGGCCATGGCCTCATAAATGAGGCCTTCAGTCTTCTACTCTTACTTTTTTTTCACTTTCTCTGTTTCTTCACTGCCTTACTCACTTTGTCTCACACTCAATTGTCTTTATCCAGTCTGTATCTCCACTCTTTCCTAAACATCACTGCTCTTTTCTTACCCTTCCACACCACCGTTCTTTTACTACATTTTCTTCACGTATCCACATTCCCCATGTTCACTCTCCTTCCCCACTCACCTTCTTTCACTCCCCCTACTTCACTTCCCTTCCCCTCTCGTCCCTTTCTTTGCTTTCTCACTCATTTTCCTCTCCTCTCTCACTGCACTCCACTTCAGTTACTCTTTTTCATTTTTTTAAGAATACAGCTCTTTGATGAGAATTGGAGGTAGTTCTGAAAAGAACTTTTTTTTTCTTCTTTTTTCCTTTTTTTTTAACATAAACAAAAACAGGGAATGGAAAACTGCTCAACAGGAGCAAAAAAAAATAATCAAAATTAGGACTGGGGACGGCAGCGGTGGTTGTCTAATGCTCGAACCATGAGCATAACCCTTTGTTCGCCATAACAAAGTAGCTGATCACTTTTTCTCTATTTAATTACGGCTTCATTAAAAGCAGGCTGAATATTAGGGATCAGCTCTTCTGGTCGCCCCCTCACCGATGTAGTTGGTCCTCCGGTTGAAGTAGAGGCACCATCCCTGGGAGCCTCTCGTGCCAGAGCCCTGACACACTCCCGGGCATAGTTCTGGGGGTGCCTCCTCTCGACGTGGCGAATCATAGTGGAATTTCCGAATGAATATTTTCTGGTGGGGTCACCCCTTGACAGGACAGTGTGACAAATCCTGCACTCCACCTTTGAAGCATTTACTTTTTTTTTATCATCTGGAATGGAAAAAAACTTCCATATGAAGTGTTCTTTTACCCTGGGCTGAGGAACCTCTTCATCTATAAATCCCTCTGTGTCATCTTCGCTGCTGGATGCTCTGGCAGCCATGGTAATCCAAGAAAGATTCGAGAGCAAAAAGACAGGTGTTGCAGTCACAAAAGTGAAAGAAGAAGTGAAGGAAATGGGAGGGGATTTCATTCTTTGTAAAAAAAACTGTTAGAAACCAAAGAAAAGACTTATTTTAAGGTTACATGACTTGACGCGCTTACGCTGCGCGCACCAGAGCGCTTCCGGGGGCGCTTACGTGGCGCGAACGTAGGCACTTCCGGGGGCGCTTACGCGGCGCGCCTGAGTGACGTTTTGATAGCTTTACGGAAATGCGTAAATCGAAAATACTGCTTTTATAAGTATGGTACTAAATGTCTTGCATTATTATTTACTTTTTATACATATTTTCTTTTACCAAAGCAGAAATAGCGCTCTCGGTGCGCACTTGGGAGAGCTTACCGGTGCGCGCACCCTGAGCGCACCAGAAAAAAATGTAAAAAAATATATATGTATTGTACAAATAATTTTTTTTTTTAAATATATAATTAATTGTTGTAAAAAACAGCTAATAATAAAAAAAAATCGTAGGCTATAAAGTCGATATACAAAGGAATTAGCTTTTAAAAAAACTATGAAAATCACTGAAAAAACTATAGGTTTCAGAAACGTTATAGTTAGGAATTAGTTTTTAAAAAACCTTTGAAATTCACTAAAAAAACATAGGTTTCACAATTGTTATAGTTAGGAATTAGCATTTAAAAAACCTTTCAAATTCACTGAAAAAACCATAGGTTTCACACTCGTTATAGTTAGGAATTAGTATTTAAAAAACCTTTCAAATTCACTAAAAAAAACATAGGTTTCACAGCAGTTATAGTTAGCTGAACATTTTACTCATACAAAACCATTGAAATTCCCACGTTATAGTTAGTTGGACTCACTATAACTCGCGCGCCCGCAATCCACTGCTGATGATGTCACATATTACATCATTCATGACATGGTCAGTGACATCACTGATGACATCACTGATGACATCTCAAATGACATCACTGATGACATCACTGGTGACATCATTCATGTGTTAATATGATGCACCTTCTCACACTCTAATATAACCTTTGATACATCCAGTGTTGAATACAGACTACCATTCCTGAAACCATTGACACACCAATACCTGTTACTACATACGCACTCACTGATTCCTAAGTCTACACACACATCGGCTCATTCACCCATACAATCACTCATACATACAGTCACTCATCAATACAACACTATCATATGCACTCATACACCTATACAGACATTCACACACTGCCACTCGTCCATGGAGTTACTCACACACCTACTCAGTTATGCAAAGAATCAATCACACTGCCATTTCCTCATCTATACAGTTATACACACAAAACCTTACTTATTCAAACATAGACTAACACATACTTACTCTCTTTTACAATCACTGATACAAGTACACATTGATCCATACAGTCACTTATGCAATCACAGGCTCTCATGTATAGTCATTTATATATGCCAACTGTCATATGCACTGTATTTTACATATGTACTTACTTGGACATGTAGCACTGAGATATCCATTCACTCACCAACACAGCCATGCACACAGTCAACCACCCATACAGCTGTTTCCTCATGCACTTCATGAACCCATACACCTAGTGAATCAACTGCTCACACATCTATGCACAGAGTCACACACCTCCCAGCCACCTATACACACACTCAGTCTCCCATACAAATACTTGGGCAACCAATCAATAACTCATATAGCCACTCATATAGCTACTGATCAACACATGCAACAGCTTACACAACAACAGACATACTGATGCACACATTCAGACAGTTTATTCACTAAGCCATGCATTCAATAAGACACATTTAATCACTCACTCATACAGTCAGTCACGCACCAACTAAATCCTTCATCCACACAATTATACACCCACTCATTCTTGAATATGTAAAACATATTTAAACTTTACAGAAACACACAGACACTGGATGATGTCATCAGTGATGTAATCAGTGATGTAATCAGTGATGTCATTTGAGATGTCATCAGTGATGTCATCAGTGATGTCACTGACCATGTCATGAATGATGTAATATGTGACATCATCAGCAGTGGATTGCGGGCGTGCGAGTTATAGTGAGTCCAACTAACTATAACGTGGGAATTTCAATGGTTTGTATGAGTAAAATATTCAGCTAACTATAACTGGTGTGAAACCTATGGTTTTTTCAGTGAATTTGAAAGGTTTTTTAAATGCTAATTCCTAACTATAACGAGTGTGAAACCTATGGGTTTTTCAGTGAATATATATATAAATATATATATATATATATATTACCTACTGGCGGTCGCCAGTAGGTATATATAGTTAGGATTTTTTCCCTATGGGATTTTTGAAAATTCTATGTCTAATAACTTTGGCGTTTGTGGACGGAATTGGCTGAAATTTTCAGGAAAATGGAACATTTTGTTTCTGAGCAGCCCCTGGAAATTTGGGGGGGGTTCGTCCAGGGGGGGCCGAGAAAAAAGGGGGGTCCCAAAACGTGTTTTTAACATTGAGTTTTCCATAGGGCGGTTAGCCTCACTTTTAGCCCGAACGGCTGAATGGATTTGCACGAAACTTGGCAAAATTGTAGGGACTGGTAGCCCGATGTGCCTTTTGTAGGTCTCAATATATGTGCTGCAGTGGATTTTGAGAAATTAACGTTCAAAAAAAGATATATATCTGTAAGCGCGGACCAGGCAGCGCCCCGGTTCGCGGACCTTACGCGTATCGGAACTTCGCGTAGCGAAGCTGATTGGCTCTCCGGTGTCTGTCAACATTCTAAACAGTCCGGAGCGGCCGCCATCTTGTCTCTCGGTAGGATCGAGAGACAAGAGGAGGCCAAAACAAAGGGGGAAATAACCATAAGGGGGCATAGTAGATCCTCGCTGACCCCCTAGGTTTAATGTGGAGGTTTTAAAAGGGCCCCGCAGGGCAAAAAAAAAAAACTTTTTTTTTTGTTTTTTTTCGTGGTTAGAGCCCGGTCCGCGAACCGGGAAGCGTTCTGGGGAGCGTACTACAATGAAAAATGATTGATAGTCTTTTTAAATGCTGTATGTTAATTGATTGTTGGATTTGTTGATTATTTTTTATTTCCTTTATCTTCCCAGGGAGCGACCCGGTACGCGAACCGTTGAGCGCCTCGGTACGCGGACCTTAAGCGTTCCGGGAGTCCACCATTTTGTGTTTCGGTCGAATTAAGATACAAGATGGAGGGCAAATAATGTTCAGAATGGGTAGAAGGGGGCACGGTAGAGTTATCTTGACCCCCTAGGTTTTCTGAGGGTGGCTGAGGAGGCTTATATGTGCGAAAAAAAAACATTTTTTTAAAAAAAATTCGCGAGGTTAGCTCCCGGTACGCGTACCGGGTAGCGCCCCAGGGAGCGTACTTTGTTGAAAATTAGTGAAAAAAGTTAGAGTAAAATAATAATTGTGAGTGATTAGATGTAGGGTAGCTCTGAGAAGAGCTTTTGGGTTTATGGTACATTTAGGTACTTATAAGTAGGTACCAATGCACATTCTTAAATTCAGAGTGAAAACTCTGTTGCCCTCATCTGAGAAGTGAACTCCATCTCCTCTGTAGATATCTTGCATGTAGTAACGCAAGTTATTGTTGTACAGGGAGCCCATTCCATGGTCTCTCATGTAAGCTGAAACAGATTTGTTTACATGCTTCCTCGACTTCTCAATTTGTGGACAAAATTGGTTTGACCACCTCCATTTCTGTCTTTGGCATATATTTGAATATACCAAGGCAGTCTGAGGAAAAAGTGCCATTAATTGCTCAAAGGTGTCCTTTAAAAGCATTTCCAGACCTACACCAGTCAAAGTGCCCAAGTCATTACCTCCACAGTGCACAATTAACAGGTCAGGTTTTGGCAAATGCATAAAGGTTTTCACCAATGGTATCAATTGGTGACATTTTAATCCTCTGTGGCCAAACCACTTAATTTCCACATCTTGTAAATTGAGGTTAGGTAAATTCCTGCTTTCAACGTACCTTTGAGCCCAGTGAATATAACTATGACCAACAATCCAGACAGAAAACATGGTGAGAGAAGGTTCTCCTGCAGTCAGATGAAGTGTGGCAATGAAATGGCAGTTGAAAAAATGAGAGTGTAAAATGAAAAAAAAACTGTGGAGTTTCTGTGTTCATGAAGCAGTAACAGTGATTGGTGGATTTTGATTGATGAAAACAGAAAGTTAGGGTGCACAGATGTGTTCTTTGAAAGATGTATTTTGAGTGGTCAATAAAAAATCATTAAATGAAAGAATGCACTGGATATGCAGGTGCACTGAGAGTTCAGAGTTCAATTGCAACATTGTTGTGTGAACTTGCAAACACCAGAGGTATTCCAGGAGGTGGTTGCTATGGAAAATAGGCAGAAAGGGCAGAGGGGGAAGGGTTTTCATTTGAAAAAAAGTGAGGGAAGAGTTTTGATTGGGTGACATGAGAAATATGTGTGAAGAATTACAGCATTTCTGTGCTTTTGATAGCTGCAGACTCTGGAGTGCATACCTTTTGCTCTGCTGAAGACAAATTGGTGTGTTTCTGAGACTGTTTTCAAACTCAAAGTATTTGCTAAGGTGAGAAAATATTTCTTTAATTTAGATAGAGAATAGTGTGCTTTAAGGAGAAAATTATGATTTATGTGGCGCAAATTGCTTGTAAATATGCTCTCACATGTGTATGGAAAATTTTGATTTTGAATGTTTGTGTTACATAGCCATGTTAAAAGTGACCCAACCATGCTGGAAAGGCAATCAAAAAATGCTTTCATGTGTTTTAATGACATTTTAAGTCATTTTCCCATGTGCAGTGTTTAGAAATTATGATTTGAAAATCGTTTTTGGGGAAAAGGAATTGTTTTTAAATTCATGACAAGGACATAATGGTGTATGCTTCTTTATAAGGCAATTGACTGTCCCTGATGTTATTTTTCTCATTTTAGTGTAAGACCTTTCTCTGTGGCGCAAATTGCTTGTAAATATGCTTCCACATGTGCATGGAAAATTTTGATTTTGAATGTTTGTGTTACATAGCCATGTTAAAAGTGACCCAACCATGCTCGAAAGGCAATCAAAAAACGCTTTCATGTGTTTTAATGACATTTTAAGTCATTTTCTCATGTGCAGTGTTTAGAAATTATGATTTGAAAATCGTTTTTGGGGAAAAGGAATTGTTTTTAAATTCATGACAAGGACATAATGGTGTATGCTTCTTTATAAGGCAATTGACTGTCCCTGATGTTATTTTTCTCATTTTAGTGTAAGACCTTTCTCTGTGGCGCAAATTGCTTGTAAATATGCTTCCACATGTGCATGGAAAATTTTGATTTTGAATGTTTGTGTTACATAGCCATGTTAAAAGTGACCCAACCATGCTCGAAAGGCAATCAAAAAACGCTTTCATGTGTTTTAATGACATTTTAAGTCATTTTCTCATGTGCAGTGTTTTGAAATTATGATTTGAAAATCGTTTTTGGGGAAAAGGAATTGTTTTTAAATTCATGACAAGGACATAATGGTGTACGGTTCTTTATAAGGCAATTGACTGTCCCTGATGTTATTTTTCTCATTTTAGTGTAAGACATTTCTCTGTGGCGCAAATTGCTTGTAAATATGCTCCCACATGTGCATGGAAAATTTAGATTTTGAATGTTTGTGTTACATAGCCATGTTAAGAGTGACCCTACCATGCAGGAAAGCCAATCAAAAAACGCTTTTATGTGTCTTAAGGACAATTTAAGTAATTTTCCCATGTGTAGTGTTTTGAAGTTATGATTTGAAAATCGTTGTTGAGGTAAAGGGATGTTGTTAAAATTTATGTGCGCAATATGCCCCCAAATTTCTTTTTTAGGGGTGCAGCAGGGTGTTCTTGAGACACCCCTGCACCTTTGGAATAAATTCCTAATTTGTGATGAGCAAATTGTTAATCGCAAATTGCACCTTCATTTATATGAGCCTCCTAGCCCATGGAAATGAATGGGTAATTTGCAATTAGCAATTTTCTCATCGCAAATTTGGAATGGTAAAGAATCGCTATTTATTCCTTAAAAATCGCTTTTTTGGAAATGCAAAATAGTTATATGATACATATGGCGGTTGATGTCTAACAAGATAAGAAGCTTATGGATTCATTTATGGTGACTGGCGCAATGAAGTAGACATCACTTACTTCATTGGTAGAGCTTTACATGTATTATCTCCTCTGTATTCTTCATCAAGCGTAACTTTAATCTGCAATCCTGAGTAGGCCTCACTTTAAACAAACCTCTGGATAGGCTACATCTTATTGTTATCCTGTATTAATCATTTAAAATGCTAGGGACAGATTTATGATAGGTGTATGCCTCTTTTGCGCCACTTAGAAAACATTGTCCATGGGGAAATGACTTAAAATGTCCTTAAGACACATGAATGTGTTATTTTAAAACGTTTGCAATTTTTTTGGGTCACTTTTAACATGGCTCTGTGACTCAAACAGTCAAAATCTAAATTCGCAATGCACAGGTGGGAGCATATTTAGAAGGAATGTGCTCCATGGGGAAAGGTCTTATAATGTAATATGGGAAAAATGACATCAGAGACACTGAAATGGCTTATAGAGAAGCATACACCATTATGTCCTTGTCATAAATTTGCAAACCATTACTTTTCCCCAAAAACGATTTTCAAATCATATTTTGAAAACACTGCACATGTGGAAATGACTTAAAATGTCAATAATTCAAAATTTGCGATTCCTTAAATGCAATGTATCAAACAAAAAATATGTAAAAAATGATATTAAGGATTTGGAAACTACCACCAACTTCTAGTTTGTGGTAATTTGCGAATTCTTTTCAAAAAGCATTTTTTTCAACAAAAAAAAAAAGGTCCCATATGACGCCCATACATGCCCTTAGGGCATGTAGGTGTGCCATATGCTCCCAAATTTCTTTTTCAGGGGTGCAGCAGGGTGTTCTTGAGATACCCCTGCACGCTTGAAAAAAATCCTATATTGTGATGAGCTAATTGCTAATCACAAATTGCAACCTTCATTCCTATGAGCCTCCTAGCCCATGGAAATGAATGGGTAATTTGCAATTAGGAATTTGCTCATTGCAAATTAGGAATAGTAAAGAATTGCTATTTATTCCTTAAAATTTGCTATTTAGGAAATGCAAAATAGTTTGATGGTACATATGGTGGTTCATCTGTAACAAGATAAGAAGCTTAGGGATACATTTATGATGACTGGCGCAATAAAGTGCACATTACTTACTTCATTGGTAGGCCTTTATATGTATTATCTCCTCTGTATTCTTCATCAAGCGTAACTTTAATCTGCAATCCTGAGTAGGCCTCACCTTAAACAAACCTCTGGATAGGACACACTTTATTGTCATCCTGGATTAATCATTTAAAATGCTAGGGACAGATTTATGATAGGTGTATGCCTCTTTTGTGCCACTGTGCGTCACTTTTATGATGCAGCAGTGGTGCAAAAGATTTGCTATGAGGCGACAACATTACAAATTGATGCATTTAGGCAGATATGGCATGGTGTAAAAAAAACGTACCACATAAAACCCAAGCAGCAGTGATGCAAAAGATGCACCATGTCGCAAGACAGGCCTCACTTGGGGCCATATGTATCAAGCTAATTAGCATTTGCAAAGATCAAAATTCTACGAATTTCGGCCTTTGCGAATGTTAATTAGACAAATGGTATGTATCAAACAAGTTTGATGCAAAATAAGGAGTAGCAAAATTTGCTATTCCTTATTTTGCAATTGCACAGAAGGATTTGCAAATTTTGTGACTACTTAAATGCAATGTATCAAACAAAAACTATGTAAAAAATGACATTAAGGATTTGTAAACTATTGTGGTAAATTGGTGGTAATTTGTGAATTCTTTTCAAAAAGCTTTTTTTCAAAAAAACAAAAGGTGCCAAATGACGCCAACACATGCCCTTAGGGCATGTATGTGTGCCATATGCCCCCAAATTTGTTTTTCAGGGGTGCAGCAGGGTGTTCTTGAGACACCCCTGCACCCTTGGAAAAATTCCTAATTTGTGATGAGCTAATTGCTAATCGCAAATTAAACCTTCATTCATATGAGCCTCCTAGGCCATGGAAATGAATGGGTAACTTGCAATTATCAATTTGCTCATCGCAAATTAGGAATGGTAAAGAATCGCTATTTATTCCTTAAAATTCGCTATTTAGAAAATGTAAAATATTTTGATGATACATATGGCAGTTCATCTGTAACAAGATAAGAAGCTTAGGGATAGATTTATGATGACTGGCGCATCACCAGGGATGTGACAGTCATCCTGCGCCGCTGTTCCGCCACCCATGGTGTGCTGCATTTACAATGCCAATACTGATATAAACAATTTAGACCAACAATGTGCTAACCTGAACCTGAAAAGACAATTCAAGGACGGGAATTGCTAGTTAATAGCTTTTTATTTGCAATATTTTTTAGAAAGATCAATTTTTATTTTTTCAAATGATATAAGACAGGCTTATTTACAAAGAAAGGACAAGTACAATTAGGAAAAAAGAAACATTTGTCTTCAATCATTCACTATTCCACCCATATCACAAGCATTCAACACACTTTCATACCATTCAGGAGAAAGACTATAGAAGCATACAAAATATTTTAAAAAAAATATATATACATTTGCAAATTTGCTTCACAAAAGAACAGAATGCCACAGCCTGCGGGCAAAATACTACATCAATAAACAGAACGTTTTTTTTGACAGAAGTACATTCGTCTCAAATGATTATGTGAATAAACTTTTCAAGGTTCTTAGTAATGTACAGACGGGTTGGAAAAATAAATTAAGTAACCAAGCCGTTCTTCGCAGGTAAAGTGTGGCCAGGAGCCTACGCGTTTCGAATCCCAATTGTTTTCATAGGATTCTCTTCAGGGCCTCAAGCAGTATCTAAACAGGGCACAATCGGGGGTTAAAACACAAAAAATTAATAACTCAAACATACCGTGTGACAACAAAGAACAACTTAGGCAGATCAGGGTTTGGCTTTTAGTCTTATTTTAATTTTAATTTGGACCACTTGTCAAGAAACCCAACCAGGCTGACCATCCCACACACACTCCGGGGCTTACCAGTTGGTGAAATGCTCCAGGATGGAGGGAAGCAGAGGGTTCGTTTCTACAGGATTAAACAAACAAGTTTTAATTGGGTGTATTCGTGGGAGCTTATTTTAACAGGCGACCTCTGCGGCGTGGGTGATACTTGCCTTGAGTCGGTTGTGGTGGTGTTTATTAGTTGGACTCGAGCAGCGTGGTAAGTGCATTCAAGGTGCAGCTCTCTGTTAATGTAAAGAGCTGAGAGTGAGCATTTTAATTTTGACATGCCTATACGCAATGTAACTAGACAGTGTGACTGCTTAAAAACGGGCTGTCGGTGACGACCTCCGGCGGGGGAGTAAAACTCTACTAGTTGCCCTAATACCCAGACGGGGCTACATACTTTTACTCACCCAAAGGCGGATTTGCCGCTGCTGGCAGTCGGGCGGGAGCCGGATCGCTCGCGCTTGTATTCCGTTTCTCTCACGGCAGAATGAATCGAATTTAAGGGCCGAACTTAAGCCACCTTGTTGAATCCTGTAACAAGATGCAATCGTGGTTTGAAAGAGCAGCGCTGCACGGCGAAAGACGCGACTAGGTTATGCCTTTAGTGTGGATGCTCACCATGATATATATGGGTTTCCGGCCAGCTGGCTCAATGGAGACCTTTGGGCGGCTCTTCAGCAGTTACTAGACTAAATAACAGAGAGGCACATTTTAGCGTATCTATTCTTGTCAAGTTACCGGCATAAAAGTATATGCCACCGGCTCACAGTACTTACTTTGCTCTCGGGTCGGACGACGTAAATCAGCTCGCGTTCCAGTCGGCACTAACTTAAAGGACATGCGCATAGCATGCCGAGGTCAGACACTAGCCGGTATTTAAAGGGGCAAGCATGTGCACGGCCGCCTCCTTCTTAAAGGGATGACGTTAGTCAATAGATGATACCACTTCCTAGGGAGGGGAAATGACCTACAACACCCACAGGGGCTACAATCTCTCACCTGTTTGTCGACCTCTATGAGTGAAAACCACAGATTTCACATGTCTACAGTTACAAATAGACCAAGTGCTAACACGGAGTCAAAGTTCCATTTAGATGGAATGATAAATGAACTTGGTGTTTACAGTTTGAAAATTTCACTCAATTCATTGAGGCCAGAGATTGCCGTGTCAAATTTTACAATTAGAAGGGCTTCTCGTTTTGAAAGTTGTAGATCCAGATCACCTCCACGGGGGTTCTTCTCAATTCTTGAAATCACAGTCCATTTGAGATCACTAATTGCATGTTGCATTTTTGTCCAATGTAGGACTAGAGGGGCGTTCTCCACTTTATTCTTCAGTCTCGATTTATGCTGAGAAATACGTTGACGTACCTCTTGGCTAGTTTTACCTATATACAACTGTAGACAGGGACATAGAATTACATAGACGACTTGCTTGGACTTACAGTTACTGAAGGTGTTGTGTTTCCAGTAAATCCCATTATGCTGGAATAGGGAACCCTCAATCGTGGATTCACAGCACAGGCAGGTTCCGCATTTATGATGGCCAGTTATGGGCGGTAATCGCATCATTTGGCGCAATGAAGGTGGACTCGGGGTAGGCATCGCTGCTCGAACGATATGATTGGCAATATTGTTCTCCTTTTTAAAGGCAAACAAGGGAAGATCTTTAAGGCTTTCATCTAGATTCTTGACTAGATGCCAATTTTGTCCAATAATTCGTTTTAACTGGTTTGCGTTGGGGCAAAAGGTGGTAACGCATACCTGACGTTTCATACTGTGTTTTTCTTTTCGTTCTAGTAAAGCCTCACGTGGGGTCCAACGTGCTCTTTTCATACAGTTTTTTACTAGTTTTTTGGGGTACCCCCTGTCGCATAGCTTGGATATTAGATTGTCAGCATGATGGTTGAAGTCTTCTTTGAACGTGCAGTTCCTGCGTACCCGCAGGAACTGCCCGTACGGGAGATTTTCTTTGAGACTTCTGGGATGGTTGCTGTCGAATAGTAAAGATTTATTGCGGTCAGTTGATTTTACAAATAATGTAGTAGCCAACTTCCCGTCTTTTGGAAAGACCTCAACGTCCAGGAAAGCGATTTTGCTGGTGGACTGGGTTAAACTGAACTTTATGTCAGCGGTCCTTGAATTTAACCATTGATGGAAAGATGTTAAAGTGTCCTCATCTCCCGTCCAGATCATAAACACATCATCAATAAATCGGAGCCATGCTCCGATATATTGATGAAACGGGTTGTTGGAATGTATGTATGTTTCCTCATACATGGACATGAAGAGAACTGCTAGCTCCGGCGCAAAGGGGCAGCCCATCGCCACCCCTTTGATTTGATAGTAAAATTCTCCATTGAAACAAAAATAATTTCTCTTGAGGGCGAAAGATGCAAGTTTTATCAAGAATTCAGTCGGTACTTGCATAGGACGTGATCTTTGGTCCAAGAAGTGTGACAGGACTGCTACCGCTTCGTCCTGTGGAATCTGTGTGTACAGCGATGTCACGTCTAAGGTGACTAAAATATCACTGTGGTCACGGTAATTCATATTGGCCAATTTATTTATGAAGTCCGTGGTGTCCTGTAAGTAGGATCTCACCTGACTCATAAATTCTTTTAAGAAACAGTCCACGTATTTTGCAATCGGCTCAAGCAGGGAGCCACATCCTGCCACGATGGGCCTGCCTGGCGGATGGTTCTGATCTTTATGGATTTTAGGCAATACGTAGAACATCGGAGTTTTGGGATGCTTGATCTTTAAGTATTCCAACTCTTTGGGACCAACAAATCCTAGGTCAAATCCTTCTTGTATTATATTAAACAATTCATTTTGAAGGTCTGTGGTGGGGTCTTTACCTATCTTGCGATAGCAATTACAGTCGTCTAGCTGCCTCATTACTTCGGTGGTGTAATTGTTGGTATCCCATATCACTATTGCACCACCTTTATCGGCCTGTTTGACTGTTACCGAGGTGTCATTCTTTAGATTGTTTAATGCAGTCATCTGCTGTTTGGTGGTATTAAATTTCACGAACTTTCTTTGCTTTTCCATGGCTGAAATGGCAGAAAGGACACTCCTTTCGAAAGTTACAAGTTCTTTCGGAATTTTATTCGCAGGGGGGCAGAACGTAGATCTATTTCTTAAACCCGTGACTTCTGCCGGTCTTAGTGTGGAACTATCACTAAAAAATAGGGTGAGCCGTAATTTTCTGCAAAATTCAATGAACTCAGACTTCATTTTCACGAAGTCGGTTCTTTTTGAAGGTACAAAGGACAAACCTTTTGCCAAAATGTCCTCTTCTTCACGTGTAAGTACCTTTTTTGACAGATTGAAAATGGGCGACGCTTTTAATTTTTGTACTGCTGGCGCCGAGTTTTCATTTCCCATGGGATTTGATATCTCGACTTGCCTCTCGGGCGTGTCTGGCCTCTTCCTAAAAAATGAGGGTTAGATGGTTGGCCCTGTTGTTGTGGATTGGCGTTCCAATTCTTATTCCGGCTTGGGCGGTTGTAATTGCCACTAGTGTCACTATCTGTCCCTGAGGATGATGTATCTGAGAAAGAAATGAACTGTTTCCTAGATCTCCCTTGGTTATCAGGTAGAAAACGTCGTGATTCTGCTTTAGAATAAAAGTCCACCTGGAGATACGGATATATATTCTCCAGTGCAAAGTTTTTTTTGTCCTTTTCGAATTGATTACTTTTCTGTGTTATAGTGTAATCTTTAAATTCTTGTATTCTTTGTTTTTTGTTTTTTGATAATTTGGCTCAGCCTTACTGATTAGAGCCCACCCGTAGTTGTTTTCCAGCATTTACAATGCGGCGCAGCATGGGGCAAAAACGGCACAGATGCGTGACGCATCTGTGCCGTAAAGGTGGCGCATTGCTGGAGTTGTATCGCAAGTGCGATGCAGCTCCAGCAAGGCTCAGGGGTGCCCCATCTCCACAATGCTGCGTCAAGACCTATGCCAGCTTCAAGCAGGCGCAGGGTTTTGACGCAGCTTTCTCCTATCTGATTGTAAATGCGGCACACCATGGGTGGTAGAGCAGTGGTGCACATTAACTGGTGCATGCCTGGGGATGTGCCATTTAATATAAATCTGCCCTTTAACATTTAAGTATGTGCAGGGGACACAGAGTCGGTGAGGCTTATCCAAGGTTAAGAAGAGATGAGTCCTGTTCAGTGAAAAATTAGACATAGGCTTCACCTGCTCAGCATTGCTGGACATGGCTAAATAATAGCTGCAAAATGTTAATCTTGTTAAACAATTTTACTATTATAATCTCTGAGATTTGTTTCTTACTCTGCAACATCTCATTGTTGTTATCTTTCTTTAAAGATAAAGACAACCTCAACATGAGCGACAATCTGCAATCAGTTGATTTTGACCTCATCATTGAACTTGTAATTGAAACATCAGTGGATGTTGATCCTTTGGATGATTTAAATCCTGAGGATGAAGAAGAGCGTGATGAGGATGCAGATTTGTCCGAATTATATGATATAGGATGGGAAGCTGACCTGCTTGAGCCTTTGGAAATATAAACATTTATTTTTAAAATTTATAATCAATAAAAAGTAAAAAGGTAAACCGTTTAATTTAAAAATAAAGACACCTTCAAAAACAGGTTATGTGTAGTGTCTTCAATAAAATATTAAAATATGCTCATAAAATTAGATCAGATTCACATATAAAATAGCATAGGTAACATAAATATAAATGTCATTTCTTTTCTGGTATTTCTGTATTGTAAAATTGCCAATGACTAAAAAATCTTCAAATTAAAATGTCAAGTAGTGTGTTAAGTTTTTGATCACTGTTACTGATTTACTGTTTGGTAATAATGTTTAATAACATTTTTTATTATATTTTTCCACAGATTCAACTGCAGATCATTTCAAGATTTCACCATGCCTACAATACAAAGACAGATAAAGGCTGCAAAACGTCAAAGACAGCAGGTAAAAAAAAAAACGCAGCAGTCCTCTAACAAAAAGATTTCTCAAGCCACGAAGAAAGCACCGGGTAAGAGCTCTAAATATTTCATAAGAAATATTTGTAGTAAAAAAAATATTACTACAGAAAATGTTTCAGTCCATAAAACGAGAAGGAAATCAAATGGAAAGAAAAGGACAATGAAAAATGTTACTGCTAGAGCAAGAGATAAATCTGTGCATGATAGTAGAAGGAAACAACAGTTTAGGGAGATTCGTAAACGAATGTTCCGCAACAGGATAATTGGCAATTTGTTAAAAAATATTAAGAAAGGTCAACAGAAACTAGTTTTTTATAAGAGAAAAAAAAAAGTTGAGAAAGTTATTGATCAGGCATTTGAAATTAAACGTAAGTTATTTATTTTGATAATCAATAGAATTAGGAAGCTAAACAAGGCAATTTTTGATTTCAAAAGAAATAGTAGATGGAAGAGAATAGTTAATCGTAGTAATTTTTGTGAAGTTTTTTCTGGAGAATGGATGCATAGTTCAAGCTCTGAGGCATTTTTTAATGAGGAGAGTTATTTCCAGGATAATGATTTGGTGCATGCAGTTGACACTAGTGGTCGTGCTTATGAAGTGAAAGATGGTTGTCCAGTTGAAAAAGAAAAACTTGTGACAACAGAGGCAGAAGAGGTGTTAGGTAATGTGGTTTTAGGAAGACGTGCTAAGGGTCTTGTGTACACCTGGAAGTGTAGTAGTATTTGCAGTGTGCGACAGGATTCCATCAATTTGCTTTGTGATTTTGTACGGTCATTTAACAAAAAAAGTTTGAAGCAGAAAATGATGTTGTTGCAAGAATTAGATCCTTGCAGAGTAAGAGAAGTGACAGGTTTGCATGGTCATTCACTGGCTTGTCTTTCCAGGAGAGTATGCCAGAGTGTTTTTCATCATTTCAGGATGCTAGCAGTGCATCATAACAAAGTGAGGAAATTAGTTAGAATGTTGTATTATGCTAAGAGTCCAGCAATTATGCTGAAACAATTATGCGCTGCTCTTTTGCATGGTTCTGAAATAGATGTGAAGAATATATGTGAAGAAATTGAGTTTTGTTACTTTGGAAGTAAAGAGGAGAATGTTGAAATTGAGCAAGAAGTAGAGGGTCATGTGGAAGATAGTGTACAGGTTTCCAGTACAGATAATTTCCAGAGGGAAATTGCAACGTTTGACGTGAAATCAAGTGAGAGGCCTAATTTCACTTGTGTGTGTTGTCGACGCACTTATTATAAGAATCAGACTAAGTTAGTGGATTTATATGCAAAAAGTGAAAGGGAAAATAATAGTGAATGGAAGGATTTTGCAACATACTTGATGGTAGAAAATTGTTTTGATTTGGGATTGGATCAACGTGTGTGTACTTATTGTTGTAACAAATTAAAACAAAACCAGATGCCTACTAGAGCAGTTCATAATAATCTGGAATTGGTTGAGATTCCTTCTGAATTGAAGGACTTAAATACTTATGAATCTATTTTGATTCAAAGTATCCACCCCTTTCAGGCTATTGTAAGAATGGAGCCAAAGACAGGGATATTGCCTCCATCAGATTTACAGAGAGGATTAAAGGGAAGAGTTGTTTATTTGCCTCTAGATTTCAAGAAAAACATTAACACAATTGGAGTAGAAAAAGTGGAAGAGGAACCTCTGGTTATCTTAGTTAATGGGGTTCCGACAAAGAATAAGAAAATATGGCAAGATTTAGTAGATGTTAGGAAAGTTAAAAAGGCAACATTGTATTTGAAAAAAAATAATAAATACTATAAGAATGTATATGTTGCAGAAGAGGAAGTAAGTGAGGAAGAGGATAGCGATTTGTGTGCTGGTCAAATTGAGAAAGTAGAACCCTCTACTAGTGAAGAAATATATGAACATTATAGTGTTCATCCTTTGCATTCCAAGGAAGTCATGGGGAATGCTATTGAGTTGTTTCAAATGAAACAAGCCAAAGGGAGTCCCATTAGTGTTTGGGAGGAAAGTTTGGAAGCTCGGTGTTTCCCACAGCTTTTTCCAACAGGTCAGGGAGGAAGATATGATGAGCGACCTCATCAAATTCCTGCTTCTGAATACCGGACTTTGCGATTGTATGCAGGAGATGCTAGGTTTCGACAATGCATTCCTTATTTGTTTCATCTCCTGTTTGAAAGCGATCTGTCTGGACTGTCATATGCAGTGAACCACATCTTGAAAAGTGGTATACACATGCAAAACATCTCGGCAAGTGATTTTATGGATAAAGTCAATGTCCAAGATAGTATTTTGGATTCTCACCTGATTAATCTCATGGCGTGTCAGCGTGGTACTAATGAGTACTGGTACCGTCGTCATGGTGATTTAAAATGTATGCTGAGGAACTTAGGTACTCCCACATGGTTCCTCACTCTGAGCTGTGCCGAGTATGGCTGGGAAGACTTACTTGAATTTCTACGAGAGGCAAATGCTAACGTAGATAACATCGAATTCAAGACACCTGGAGAACTGTGCTCTTTGGATCCAGTCAATGTATGTAGGTACTTCAATCATAGATTTGAAGCTATGATGTCTTTCATCATGAATAAGAAGAATCCACCTCTTGGAGAGGTGTTGGATTTCTTCTGGAGAAAGGAGTACCAAGCAAGAGGTGCTCCTCATATACATATGTTGCTGTGGATCAAGGATGCACCTAAATTTGGAACGGATCCAGAAGACTCAGTGATGAGTTTCATCCAACAGTATTCTACGTGTGCTGTTCCAAACGCAAAGGAGAAGAAAAGCCTAAGAGAAAAAGTTCTGCGTTTCCAAAGCCATCGATGTGGAAAGTACTGCCGTCGTAAATTCCGAAACAAAGACAAGTTCTACACTAAATGTCGTTTCGGCTTTCCACGACCGGTGATTTCTAAAGGAAGAGTAAACAGTTTGATGTCTTCGTTGCGACACAATGTCATGAAGAAATCACCTAAAAACACTTACAATTTGAAGAGGAACGAAGAGTCCAAGTACATCAACGACTACAACCCGGTGATTTTGTCGATGTGGAATGCTAACATGGATATACAGTTTGTGGCTGATAACTGTATGGCTGTGGCTCGGTATGTGACGTCTTACATCACCAAAAAAGAGAAGACAGGATTGAAGGATATGTGGGAGGACATTTCCCATGAAAAGAGCCTCAGCAAGAAGTTGTACAGTTTCAGTCTGAAGATGTTGTCGCATCGAGAAATCGGAGCGTACGAATGTTCTGACCGGTTGTCTTCAGCAAGTCTCTATGCCAAGTCCAGGAGTATCGTTTGGGCGAGTCTTGGTCTTGCTGCAACGCGTAATCGAGTTCTCAAACCTGTGCGGGAAATTGAGTATTTGGCTGAAAAGGAGCCAAACAGTACCGACATTTTGAAGACAAACATGTTGGATACATATTATCCAAATCGAAGCAGTCATCTCGAGAATGTTTGTCTGTATGAGGTTCTGCAAAATTACATATTCAAGAGGAACATCAAAGAAGATACTGAGAAAGGAGTGTATGCTGTAATAGGAAGTGAGGGATGTCTGGTCAAGCAAAGAAAATGCCACATGGTAAACCATCGAAAATTGAGTGGCGAATCTCCTGAAAAAAAGGAGTTTTTCTATTTAGCACTTTTGCAACTTTTCAAACCTTGGCGTGCAGAAGAGGAACTGCTTGGAGATTTTCTCTGTTACGAAGACTCTTTCAATGCCGCCAAGGAGACCATAGAATGTCCTGCTTTTCCCAAATATGTAGAAATGTTGAATGCGGAAATTGAGCAGGAAGCAACGATTGCAGCCGAGATTGCCAGAGACAGTTCTCAGGACAGTCAGAGTTCTGCTTCATTGAGTCAGGATCCACTAGGAGGACCTCTTATCGAAAATGAAGCTGCCACTGCTATGAATGAAGTGGAAAGAGCCATGGCACATGCTCAAGAGGATGCAGTTAACTTAGAAGAGTTGGAAAGGCAACTCAACGTTGAGCAGAGGAAAATATATGACGAAGTTACCATGCAAATTGATCATGGATTAAGTCATGATAAGAAAGAGTGCTCATGTACGTCGTTGAAGCCTGTCCGACTGTACGTGAGTGGAGAAGCGGGAACTGGAAAAAGTTTCCTCATTAAAGCA
Source organism: Lissotriton helveticus (assembly GCF_964261635.1). Classification (NCBI taxonomy): domain Eukaryota; kingdom Metazoa; phylum Chordata; class Amphibia; order Caudata; family Salamandridae; genus Lissotriton; species Lissotriton helveticus. Next base: position 870,308,239 of record NC_136061.1, on the reverse strand, counting down.
ATTTCATGCTATTTGCAGGAAAGGACAGAGTCATCGCTGTCTTGTGTTGTCACTGCTCCAACTGGACTGGCAGCACATAATATTAAAGGGATTACTTTACATCGTTTACTGATGCTGCCAGTGGAGCATGACAACAAATTAGAATATCACAAGCTATCTGGAGATGCTTGTTTTGAAGTTTCAAGAATCTTGAGGAAAATGAAACTTCTTATCATTGACGAAGTAAGCATGGTTTCCAATGTCATGCTTGCCTTTGTGCATTTGAGGATGCAAGAAGTTCTCAAAACAGAGTATGATGTGTTATTTGGTGGCAAACACATCATTGTTTTCGGAGATCTTCTGCAGCTGACACCAGTGAAAGGGCAACCTGTGTTCAAAATGCTCACGCATGAAGATACCAGGAAGTGCCTAGGCAGCATTGGCAACGTCAATATATGGTTAAACTTCAATTATGCTGAACTGCATGAAAATATGCGTCAGGCGAAGGATGAAGTTTACAAGACTATTCTACAAGATGTTAGAATTGGAAAAGTGACTGAGCATGGGAAAGAAGTTTTACATGCACGATTACTGTCAAATTTATATCCAGAACAAGATGTTGTGCCTGAGAATATTTTTCAGAAAATTACTGAAAAGAAATCTGGAATATGTTTGATGCCAACTCTTGCAGAATGTGCCAAATTTAACAACAAAATGTTGCATTTAGAAAAGCAAGAGATTGTGAAAATGGAAGCTATTGATAGAGTAGAGCATATGGGATCAACAATTATTTTGTCTGAGAATCTGAAAACAAAATTGGATTCATTAGAGAAGAGTATATCTAAAACTGCAGGTTTTGAAAAGACTCTGAATGTGTGCTTGAACTGCCGTATAATTTTAAGAAGGAATTTACATGTTGAAAGAGGTCTGGTAAATGGATCAATGGGTAATGTTGTTGATTTTGTGAAATACAGAAATAGAGATGGAATTGAATTTTTAAAAATTAAATTTGATGGCATTGAGGAAGTACAGCTAATTGCTCGTTGTTCTGCTAGATTTTTGCTTGTAAAAGACTTATATGTTCGCCGTAAGCAGTTTCCTGTTTGCTTGGCATATGCGGTGACAATCCATAAATCGCAAGGTTTAAGTGTAGACAGTGCATTGGTGAATATTGGCAGTTCTGTGTTCAAGGAGGGTATGGCATATGTGGCATTGTCACGAGTTAGAACTTTATCGGGATTGTACTTGATTGAGTGTGATGTCACAAACATTTGTGCAGATCTAGATTGTGTTAAGGAATACAATAGGTTAAGAAGAGAGTATGCGCCACATTTGCCTCAGTTTCCTTTGTTTGAGAAACGTGTGGTAGGCCGGAAACGAAGAAATGAGAACAATACTGGGGAGGTTGTAGCAAAAAGACAAAAAGTCAATGAACCTAAAATTACAAGCAGAAACAAAAAGGATTCTGTTGAAGATGTTGTTGGTTTTCAGTTTGAAAACAGTTCTGGTGTCAACTGCTATGCTAATGTAGTAATTAATGTTTTGTTTTCTCTAAAAAATGTAAAAGAAGAGATTGTGGTCAATTCTGATCAAAGATTTTGCAGTTTGTTAAATTCTGTGTTAGAGAAATGTACCACTGATAGAAGAAACATAGAAAGTGTGTCTGAAATTCGAAATCTGTTAGACAGATGTTCAGGCCAAACACAATTCTCTCAAAATATTCAGCAAGATTGTCAGGAGTTTTTAATGTATATGCTTGATGTATTACATGCTGAAGGTGTAGATGTAGATCAGCTGTTTGGGCTTTCTTATCAATGGCAGCATGACTGCGAGAACTGTATGGTATCAAGTACTACTAGTGTAGACTCAGAAAGATTTATATATTTAACTTTGCCAGACAGTAAATCAGTCTCCTTTAATAAGCTAGTAAAAGCTGCTAATCACAACATGGAGTGTAGCCAATGTAAATCTGAAATGATGTCCACATTATTTATACGAACATATGGCCAGTACGTCATTTTAATGTTCCAACGATGTAGGCCTGATGGAACAAAATTGACAACTTTAATAAAAAATTGTATAGCTTCGCAGTTGTCAATATCAGGAAGGACTTTTGTAACTACAGCAATTATATATCATGACGGCCCTTCAATAACATCAGGACATTACACAGCTTATTTAAAGTCTAGAAATGGCTGGTCATTCTGCAATGATTCTGTTTTAATTTTCAAAAAAAAATTGCCGTATGACCTTAAAAACTCTTACCTGGTGTTTTTAAAACCAAAATTTTAGGGAAATAATCTCGGGATGTGCTCTGTGGAATTTGAAGAAGTTCTAATGGCTCCTACACAATTTGGCCTTGAGGATAAGTGTAGTTCAGAGACATAACTTCTAATCATAGGACTGGACATCATGGAGATATATGTGCACTTTGAATGAGTTCAGAAAAACTGTTTCTTTTTATAAGCTAATTGAAGCAGCCAATCAAAACATGGAGTAGAGGGAATGTAAGTCTGCAATGCTGTCTACTGTTTTACATTGCTTTGTGATTAAAAGTGATGTAGAGAATTAAATAATTGTAGTAGTCATAGAGGTAGTGTAAGTCTGCTTCATATTGAGCAGTATCAGTGTCGTAGGAAATGTAGAACATGACTGAGCAAGAAGGGGAAGATATTACTATTCCAGGATTGTGAAAATGATCTTCAACATTTTAATTCTGAAAGTTACGGAAATGCCAAATGATGGGATTGGCTTACAGGAAATCCAAGAGTTATAAATGGCTCTGACTAGATTTGGCCTTGTGGAAAATAGTGGTAGAGAGCAAGAAGTCATTTATTGCATGTAACGTGTTTTTAAAAACGATGGAGGTTTTCTTTCAGAAAGTGGCGGGCTGAAAGTAATAACAGCACAAAAGAGTGTAAGCTGTTCATAGGACATCCTTGGACGTCATGGAAAGTAAGTTAACTTTAAGGAGTTCTGAATTTTGATTTCTGATATTGTATGGGTTTTTTAAACACAATCATTTTGATTGTGGTTTTTTTCCCCGCTGTTACATGATGAATACCTTCAAGTCACTGTTTTTAGTGAATTTTGATACATTCTGAGAACAGCAAAAATAAACCATTTAACATGTATAATTAATTCTGTACTGTTTGCATTTATGATGTATATGTAGAACTGTGTAGGAGGCATGGAGAAGGTGAGGCTTCTGTAAGTGTGAAAGTTGTTGCATGCAGTGCTGCACTTCTACGTATTCTTTCATATGCTGGACTACATCTGCACAATGAGATACCTAAGCAAAGGAAACACAAGTGATGTGATTGTGAAATGAACAAAATAAATTGCACATATTTCAATTACATCACCTGTGTTTCCTATCATTATGAATCACATTGTGCAGATCAAGTTTAGGTCTGTCCAGGGAAACATAGGAGGTTTCTACTTTGTTGAAGAGTGCAGTGGACATGACTCACTTCATTGGTAGACTTTCACAGATATTATCTCCTCTGTACACTTCAACAAGTGTAAATCTCATCTTGAACTCTGAGTAGGCCTCACCTCAAACAAATCTCTGGATAGGAGACATGTTATTGGCATCCTGAAGCGACACTTTTCTGAAACAAGAGCAATGCAAAAGATGCACCATGTTTTAAGATAGGCCTCACTTCATCTGCATCAAGATACTGTTAGTTTAAAATGTATATCTTTAGGACTGTGTAGGGGACCTGGAGAAGCAGAAGCTTCTGTCAGTGTCAAAGTTGTTGAAAAACTATTTGTCCTTCAATCTTTTCCCTTGTCTTTTGTAATTTTTAAATACATGTTTTAATATTTTTCAAATGTTGGTTCTCTCTTTCACAGATTGAAAGTATAAAAATAAAAAGTGATTAATTTAACGGCAATTATAAGGTAAATAGTTGTACTCTTTTCGTTACATTTCTATCACATTCACCTACTATTAGATCCACTGCTTCACTTCTTTAACCCTCAGTTTCCTGCCTTTGCTACTTTCCTCATTCCTTTCTCTATTACCTACTTACTCAACTCCTTCCACTCTTTTTCTCAGTCCCTCTGTTCTCATAGTTCCTCAGTCTTGTTCACTCACTCCGTCTCTATTACTCTTAGTGTCTGTGAATTACTTTCCCACCTTTTTTTTGGACCGCTTCCCGGGAAGTGGCCCGGTTCGCAAACCAGCAGCGTTACGGGAGTCCACCATTTTGTGTTTCGGTCGAATCAAGATACAAGATGGAGGGCAAATAATGTTCAGAATGGGTAGAAGGGGGCACGGTAGATGTATCTTGACCCCCTTGGTTTTCTGAGGGTAGCTGAGGAGGACCATAGTTCTTCACTCTTGTTCACTCTCTCTGTTTCTATTAATGTCACTGTTTATGACTGATCAAAAAAATTTTTTAAAAAAAAGAACAGTAACTATAAGGGAAGGAAACAGACAGTTATGTTAAAAGAAAGACAGCTATAGGGAGTAAACTAAGGATACTGTTACCCGCAATCCACTGCTGTTGATGTTACTGACCATGTCATGAATGATGTAATATGTGACATCATCAGCAGTGGATTGTAGGTAACAGTATCTCTTGTTTACTCCCTAGAGCTGTCTTTCTTTTCACATAACTGTCTGTTTGCTTACCTTATACTTACTGTTCTTTTTTTTAAAAAATATTTTTTTTGGTTAGCTTCCGGTACGCGTACCGGGTAGCGCTCCGGGGAGCGAACTAAGAGAAATAGAGGTTGGCAGAGTTCCAAATATTCTACCAATTTTTTTATAATGGGGAGGTAGTTCTAAAAAGAACTTTTTTTTTTATGTTTTTGTTGTTTTATATTTTTTTTAGTATTTTTTAAACATTTTTTTACTTTTTTTGTATTTTCTGAACGTTTTTATATTTTTTTTGGTTTTTTTTTGGGGGGGGAAACAAAAACGATCCATTGTAAAGGGCTCAACAGGAGCAACAAAAAAAAAAGAATTTATTCTTTGGGGCGTCTCGGACAAACATTAACATGATTCTGAATAGCTCTCATAATCAAAATGATGCTACTTTCCCTGTAGCAGATGAAATCGCCGCAGTGCACGCACACTTGCTTCACGTGCCCAAACAACATTTGGATGTTTGGGATCATCTCCCTCGCCTCTGGTCCCGACACCTCTGGAACAACTGATCTTCTTGCCATTGGGAGGGGATTTTGTTGCTCATCACGTAGCTGGGCAGCACTATAATTATTTGGGTGCCACCTACTCATATGCCGATGCATAGTGTGATTGCCGTAACTGTATTTTTTTTCAGTTCCCCTTGACAATCTATCACCGCATATACGGCAAAACACGTAGCGTGCATTCACTTTTTTTTGCCCCTCAGGAATTCTATAGAATTGCCAAATGTAATTCTCCTTTCGATTGTACCTCCTGGGCTCCTCTGGCAAAAACCTTGGCTCTTCCTCCTCTTCCTCCTCTTCCTGTTCTTCCTCTTCTTGCAAAATTACTTCTGCAGGTGGTCCTCTCTTTCTTGGATTTGGTGGAGGTGGTGGGTTAGAACCAGCTGAAGCTACTAATGAAGCCATGTCAAAGTGTAAATAAAGGGTCTTTCTCTCACCAAGATGAAAGTCAGAGTGAGGAAAGAAGGAGGGGTTTTCATCATTTGGGAAAAGCAAAAGTTGTAAACCAATGAAAAGTGTTCATTTTAGATCACATGACCTAGTATTACATCATTAGGAAACCAAAAGTGAAATGAACCAATGAAAAGTGTTATTACCGAGTCACATGACCTGCTGTGTTTACGTTACGCGGTCGGCGCCGCGGATCGCTTCCGGTTCGCGTACCGGTGCGCTTCCGGGTACGCTAACGTAGCACGTAATATCACGTATTACGCGAGAACGCGAAACGTCATGCTGACGCGACGCGTCACAATGTTGTTTTCTAACGCGAGAGGTGCGCAAACGGAACGTTTACCGGTTCGCGGACCGGGTCGCGCCTCCGGATTGAGCTAACGGGAAGCTAACCGGTACGCGTACCGGGAGCGAAACAAAAAAAATAATAAAAAAAAAATTGTATTAAAAACATGTAAAAAATATTTTTCTATTTAAAGAAGAATACATTGTAAAGGTTTTGATATTAGCTGTTAAAAAACCAATGAAATTCACTGAAAAAACCATAGGTTATAGACCATATATAGTTAGGAATTAGCATTTACAAAACCTTGAAAATTCACTGAAAAAACCATAGGTTATACACCATATATAGTTAGGAATTAGCATTTAAAAAACCTTATTTTACTCACACAAAACCAATGAAATTCCATATATAGTTAGTTGTACTAACTATATATCACGCACCCGCAATCCACTGCTGATGATGTCACATATTACATCATTCATGACATGGTCAGTGACATCACTGATGACATCACTGATGACATCTCAAATGACATCACTGATGACATCACTGATGACATCTCAAATGACATCACTGATAACATCACTGATAAAATCTCATTTGACATTACTGATCACATCACTGATGACATCATTCATGTGATAATACGATGAACCTCTTCAGACTCTAATATAACCTTAGATACACTCAGTGTAAACAGACACTCACAGACTGTCACTCATCCATGGAGTTACTTACACACCTAGTCAGTCATGCAAAGAATCAATCACAGCTCCATTTTCACAACTATACAGTTATACACACCTTACTTATTCAAACATATACTAAAACATATTTACTCACTTATACAATCCTGGATACAAGAGCACAATGATCCATACAGCCACTCACACATTCACTGGCTCTTATGCACAGTTATTTATATATGTCAACTCTCACATGTACTGTATTTTACATATGTACTTACTTTGACATGTAGCACTGAGATATCTATTCACTCACCAATACAGTCATGCACACAGTCAACCGCCCATACAGCTGTTTCCACATGCACTTTTGAACCCATACATCTATGCACAGAGTCATACACCTCCCAGCCACCCACACACACACTCAGTCTCCCATACAAATGCTTGGGCAACCAATCAATAACCCATATAGTTACTCATATAGCTACTGATCAACACATGCAGCAGTTTACAGAACAACAGACATAATGATGCACAAATTAAGACAGTTTAGTCACTAACCCATGCACTCAGTGAGACACATTTAACCACTCACTCATACAGTCAGTCATGCACCTACTAAATCCTTCATCCAGACACTTATACATCCACTCATTCTTAAATATGTAAGACATATTTTAACTTTACAGAAAAATACAGTCACTGGATGTTGTCATCAGTGATGTCATCAGTGATGTCATTTGAGATGTCATCAGTGATGTCATCAGTGATGTCATTTGAGATGTCATCAGTGATGTCATCAGTGATGTCACTGACCATGTCATGAATGATGTAATATGTGACATCATCAGCAGTGGATTGCGGGTGCGTGATATATAGTTAGTACAACTAACTATATATGGAATTTCATTGGTTTTGTGTGAGTAAAATAAGGTTTTTTAAATGCTAATTCCTAACTATATATGGTGTATAACCTATGGTTTTTTCAGTGAATTTTCAAGGTTTTGTAAATGCTAATTCCTAACTATATATGGTCTATAACCTATGGTTTTTTCAGTGAATATATATATATATATATATATATATATATATATATTTTCACTGAAAGAAACACAGGTTTCAGGGACAGTATAGTTGGTTGGACATTTCATTAGTAGAAAACCAGAGAAATTCAACTGTTATAGTTAGTTGAGCTAACTATAACTCGCGGCCCCGCAATGCACTGCTGATGATGTCACATATTATATCATTCATGACATGGTCAGTGACATCACTGTGGTTTTTTCAGTGAATTTCTAGGGTTTTTAAATGCTAATTACTAACTATAACGTCCCTGATACCTATGGTTTTTTCAGTGAATTTCTAAGGTTTTTTAAATACTCATTTCTAGCTATACCGTCCCTGAAACCTTTGTTTTTGCAGTGAATTTCAAAGGCTTTTTGAATGCTAGTTTCTAGCTTTGCCTACAGAGGTAGGACATGTGCAGAAAGAGGAAGGAAAGCACAAAAAGAAACAAGAGAAATGCAGAAAGAGGCACCAGAAGTCCAGAAAGACTGAGAAAGGTGCAGAAAGAAGCAAGAGATATGCAGAAAGACCCCACAGAGGGGCAGAAAGAGGCCTTGTCGCAAAGTCATCCTGTGCCCCCAACTTTTTGGTGACTGGTACTGGTTGTAACTGACTCTGACTACTTAAAACAAGAGAGGGACCCGTTGGAACCCAAAGGACTAGGATACAAGCAAATACTCATAAACAAGTGTCCTTTAGGAATAAATATGCTCTTACTTTATACCATTCTACCACACATACACACTTCTTATGGTTCAACAATCAAAGAAAGCATTCAACCCGAGAAATCACTGTTGAAACTAACAAACCATATTTCAGTGCACAGTTTCTAGCATATATTGAGATACTAAATGTTATGCATTGAGGCAATACATTTATTAAAAGTAAATTACAAAAAAATATTTATTACAGAAATTGCGGAAAATTCCTTGTTCTCCAATACACCATAAAACGTATAATCTGTTGCTCACATAGACCACCATTAGACAATTATATAAACACTTTTAAAAACATAATGCGAGAGTTCAAAAGAAAGATATATACACTTTGTCATTAGACTGACTAACCAGGCCCAGAGCCAGTGCTATGCTGAAAGACACTTAGAATATAGTGAAAACACCTATATACACTAGGGTACACTATGGGTTGGAGTATCTCTGTGATTGGCATGACCTCCCCTGTAAGGCCCTAGTACATAATAGGGCAGGGGGATTAAAACTACCTCTAAGTTAGAGGTGGACAAAGAGGCAAGAGAAGTGCAGAAAGAAGCAACAGATGTGCCAAAAAAGGCAAGAGAGGTAAAGAAACAGGCAATACAGATGCAGCAAAAGGGAACAGGGGTACATAAAGAGGTAAGAGGGATAGAGAAATTTGCAAGAGAGGTTCAGAAAGAAACAAGAGCAGTGCAGGAAGAAGCAAGAGAGGTGGATACATAGGAAAGAGTGTATAGAGGGAGGCAAGAGGGATAGAGAAATTTGCAAAAGAGGTACAGAAAGAAGCCACAATAGTGCAGAAAGAACTAACAGAGGTGCAAAAAGAGGCAAACAGGTTGCAGAAAGAGGTAGGAGAGGTACACAAAGAGGGAAAAGCGGTACAGAAAGAGGCAGGAGGGGTGCAGAAAGAAGCAACAGAGGTGCTGAAAGAGTCTCGAAGGGTGCAGAAAGAGGCAAGAATAGTGCAGAAAGAAGCTACAGAGGTACAGAAAGCGGCAAGAGAAGTGCAGAAACAGACAGGAAAGGTACAGAAAGATGGAACAGGTATGCAAAAAGAGGCAAGAGAGGTGCAATAAGAGGGATGCAGAAAGAGGCAAGAGAAGTGCAGAAAGAAACAAGTGAGGTACAGAAAGAAGCAATAGAGGTGCAGAAAGATGGAAGAGAGGTACAGAAACAAGCAAGAGAAGTACAGAAAGAGGCAAGAGAATTGCTGAAAGAAGCAACAGAGGTGTAGAAAGAAGCAAGAGAAGTGCAGAAAGAGGCAAGTGAGGTGCAGAAAGAAGCAACATCAGTGCAGAAGGAAACAACAGAGGTGCGAAAAGAGGCAAGAGGGATAGAGAAAAAGGTAGGAGAGATGCACAAAGAGGCAAGAGAGGTACAGCAAGAGGCAAGAGGGATGCAAATAGAAGGAAGAGAATTGCAGAAAGAAGCAAAAGAGGGATGCAGAAAGAGGCAAGAGAAGTACAGAAAGAAGCAAGTGAGGTACAGAAAGAAGCAACAGAGGTGCAGAAAGACGGAAGAGAGGTACAGAAACAAGCAAGAGAAGTACAGAAAGATGCAAGAGAATTGCTGAAAGAAGCAACAGAGGTGTAGAAGAAGTTAGAGAAGTGCAGAAAGAGGCAAGTGAGGTGCAGAAAGAAGCAATATCAGTGCAAAAAGACGCAAGAGGGGTACAGAAAAAGGTAGGAGAGGTGTACAAAGAGGCAAGAGAGGTACAGAAAGAGGCAGGAGGGATGCAGATAGAAGGAAGAGAATTGCAAAAAGAAGCAATAGAGGTACGGAAAGAGGCAAGAGAGGAAGTGCAGAAACAGGATGGGAAGGTACAAAAAGAGGGAACAGGGGGCAGAAAGAGGCAACAGAGGTGCAGAAAGAGAAAAGAGGGGTACAGAAAGAGACAAGAAGGGAGCAAAATGAAGGAAGTGAGGTACAGAAAGAGGCAACAGAGGGGTGCAGAAAGAAGCAAGTGAGTTGCGGAAAGAGGCAAGAGAGGTTCAGAAACAGGCAAGAGAAATGCAGAAAGAGGCAAGAGAATTGCAGAAAGAAGCAACAGAGGTATATAAAGAAGCAACAGAGGTGCAAAAAGAGACAAGAGGAGAGCAGAAAGAGGGAAGAGGAGTATTGAAAGAGCCACAAGTGTTGCAAAAGAAGGGGCTGAGGTGCAGAAAGAGGCAAGAGTGGTATAGAAAGAGGGAAGAGAGGTGTAGAAAGATGGCTGATGTGGTAGAAAAAGAGGCAGGAGAAGTGCAGAAAGAAGCAACAGAGATGCAGATAGAGGGAAGAGGGATGGAGAAAAAGGTAAGAGGGAAGCAGAGAAAAGCAAGAGAGGTGCAGAAAGAAACAAAAGAAGTGTAGAAACAAGGAACAGATGTGAAGAAAGAGGCAAGAGGAGTGCTGAAAAGGCACAAGGGGTGCTGAAAGAAACAACATAAGTGGAGGAAGAAGGAACAGAGGTATAGAAAGAGACAAGGGAGGTACAGAAATAGGCAAGAGGGGTGCAGAAAGAAGCAACAGAGGTGCAGAAAGAAGCAAGAGAAGTGCAGAAAGAAGCAACAGGGGTGCAGAAAGAGGCAGCAAGAGGGGTACAGAAAGAGAGAAGAAAAGTACAGAAAGAAGCAAAAGAGGTGCAGAAAGAAGCGAGAGAACTGCAGAAAAAGGCAATAGAGGCGCAGGAAGAGGCAGGAGAGGTGCTCAAAGAGGCAAAAGGGGTACAGAAAGAGTCAAGAGTGGTGCCGAAAGAAGCAAGAGAAATGCAGAAAGAAGCGACAAACGTGCTGAAAGAGGCAAGAATAGTGCAGAAAGAGGCAAGAGGGGTGCAGAAAGAGGCACAAGGGGTGCAAAAAAGCAGCAACAGAGGTGCAGAAAGAAGCAAGATAAGTGCATAAAGAATAACCCTGGGCGAAGAACTACGCTCCGTTCGCGGAGCTTGCGGAGTTTTGGCAACTCCGCGTTCTACGGAGAACGCGAAGCTGTCGATTACTCCGCGATCCGGTGCGTAGCGTAGTTCTCGCGCGCTGAATAACATTATCGCGTGCGCCGGGGGTAAGTTCGCGCGATATTTGACGCGATCACGCACTTTGGAAATAAGGGAACGCAAGCGGGCGGGACAAACCTCTTGAGTAACTTAGCGCGCTAGCTATCTCGAGCATGCAGGCAGCGCCCCGAACACGCGCACCGCGCTCCCGAAGACGAAAAACGGCGCGCGAACGGGTCTAGCAAGCTACTACGCATGTCCGCGGAGCTACGCGAAGGTCGCGGAGTGCAACTGCGTCTTCGCGTAGCTCCGCGGAGTGCGGCTCCGCGAACTACGCCCAGGGTTAATAAAGAAGCAACAGAGATGCAGAAAGGTGGAAGTGGGGTGGAGAAAGAGGCAAGAGGGATAGAGAAAGAAACAAGAGAGGTGTAGAAGAAAGGAACAGAGGTGCAGAAAGAGGCAGCGGTGCTGCAGAAACAGAACATGGGTGCAAAAAGAAGGAAGAGGGGTGAAGAAAGAGGCATAAGGGGTGCAGGAGGAAGCAAGTGAGATACAGAAAGGAGCAACAGAGGTGCAAAATGAGAGAAGAGGGGTGGGTAAAGAAAAAAGAAAAGTGTAGAAAGAAGGAACAGAGGTGCATAAATAGGCAAGAGGGGTGCAAAAAGAAGTAAGATGAGTGCAGAAAGAGGCACAAGGCGTGCAGAAAGAAGCACGTGAGGTGCAGAAAGGTGCAAAAGATGTGCAGAATAAGAGAAGAAGGGTGGAGAAAGAAAAAAGAGAGGTGAGAAAGAAACAACAGATGTACAGAAAGAGGGATAGAGATAGAGAAAGAGGCAAGAGGGATGCAAAAATAAGTAAGAGAGGTGCAGAAAGTAACAAAAGAAGTGCAGAAAGAAGGAATAGAGCTGCAGAAAGAGGCACGAGGAGTGCAGAAAGAGAAGATGGGTACAGAAAAAGGCACAAGGTGTGTAGAAAGAAGCAAGAGATGTACAGAAATATGAATGCAGAACAAAACAACAGACATGCAGAAAGGGGGAAGAGGGGTGGAGAAAGAGGCAAGAGGGATGCAGAAAGTAGAAGAGATGTGAAGAAAGAAGCAAGAGAAGTCCAGAAAAAGAAAGAAAGGTACAGTAAGAAACAACAGAAATGCAGAAAGAGGCAAGAGTGGTGTGGAAAGAAGCAACAGTGGCTTGCACAGCATTAGTACCAAATTAACATTCACATTAGCAATAAATAACAGGTGACCATTCTAGGTTTACAAAAGACCTTCCACCATGCTGTACCACTTGCCCCTGAATTTTTGGTAACGTTTGATCTGTTTGAGCTAGAAACAAGGCATTTTTGTTCAAATCTGCAGATGATGAATTTTGTGGCTAATGTGGAAAATGTATAGTTGTGCAAAAGTTGGTGCAGCCAGTCGCAAAATTCCAGTGGCCCCGCTCATACCTCTGAAGAGGTCCAGAAGTGCTCCTTAAATCCCATAAAATGAATACCACATTCTTTTTATCCACATAATTTCATTTCCTAACTTATGACATAATACCACTACACACAACCTACATCCACTCCACTCAAAAAACATTATTAAAAAACATTTACATTTACATCGCCAATAGCTCTAACTCCCACAAATGCGCAGCCTATTACATTACAAACACTTCTTTAACTAGTAGTGACATTTGCAGAGTGGTAGAGAAAGGGTGCTGGCCCTCCGACCAGCGCTCCGGAATTCCACTGCGTAGGACTTACAGGAGGTACTAGGAGTGCTTCTTGGCCCCCAAAAGTCCCTCAGGAGTAAATTGCACTTCATCCTCCAACCCGTAGTCTGCCAGAAGGCGTGATTGCAGTGGTGGGGAAAGGGGGGCATGGCCTCCGAAGACGTCTTAGCAATCCCACTGTGTGGGACTTACTGGAGGTAACAAGAGGGAATGTTGGCCCCCAAGGACATCCTTGGGGGCCAACTCCTCCTCCTATTACCTCCAGTAAGTCCCACACAGCAGGATTGCTAAGTTGTCATAGCAGGCCAAGCTCCTTTTCCCCACCACTCTGCAAATGCACTTCCTGGCAAGCTCATGGATGGGGATTAAAGTCCTCTTCACTGCTAGGGGTCATTAGGGGCCAACTATCCTACCTGATACCTCCATTATGTCCCAGATAGAGGGACTGCCTAAAGCTGGACACAGGCCATTCCCCCTTGCTCCACCACTCTTCAAATGCCCATCCTGGCGCGTTCTAAGTTGGGGGATTAATTCCACTTGAATATTGACGGTCCCTGGGGGCCAACTAGCCCACCAGGTACCTCAAGTAAGCTGGATGGCTGAGAGTGATTCAAGGCCACGCCCCCTTTTTACACCACTCTGCAAACACGCCTCCTGGTGTACTGCTATTTGGGAGATGAAGTCCAGTTCAGTCCTGAGGTTCTCAGGACACAAGAGGACCTCATCGCCCCACCAGCAGTACGCCAAGAGGCGTGTTTGCAGAGTGGTGTAAAAAGGGGCATGGCCTCGGACCACCTTTCAGCAATCCAGCTGTTTGGCTCTTACTGGAGGTACCTCGGAGCCTGTGTTTGTAAGCGGCAGCCCCGCCACTGGGAATGCACCACCCTTGGAAGACAAGGGGCCACGAGAGACTTTGATCTGACGTCCCTCTTAGTGGAACTACGGGTGTGGATAAAAAGCAACCGGCGAGCGAGGGGCTCCTGCAGAGCCTCAAACAGCAGGAAACAAATGCACCGATACGCGGTTCAATAAGAGGACTCATACTCCCATAGGGCATCAAACATGGAACCCATTTGGGCGGCTCATATAAGGGCGTGACATAGAGCAATCACACTATGGGCGAGTGTCCGCAAATGCAAATCTTCAACGCAAACCTCTGATGAAGAAACATTTTGAAACGCGTAAGGTAGAGCGTTGGAACTGCTTTATTTTTCTTGCAAGCCGTTTGCTTTGTACTGAAGATTAAAGGTTTGGAGGTTGAACCTTACCTGTGGTTCGAGTGATTCCTGCATTGTGGTTACCTCAGAGCCTGTGTTTGTAAGCGGCAGCCCCGCCGCTGGGAATGCACCACCCTTGGAAGACAAGGGGCCACGAGAGACTTTGATCTGACGTCCCTCTTAGTGAAACTACGGGTGTGGATAAAAAGCAACCGGCGAGCGAGGGGCTCATGCAGAGCCTCAAACAGCAGGAAACAAATGCACCCATACGCGGTTCAATAAGAGGACTCATACTCCCATAGGGCATCAAACATGGAACCCATTTGGGCGGCTCATATAAGGGCGTGACATAGAGCAATCACACTATGGGCGAGTGTCTGCAAATGCAAATCTTCAACGCAAACCTCTGATGAAGAAACATTTTGAAACGCGTAAGGTAGAGCGTTGGAACTGCTTTATTTTTCTTGCAAGCCGTTTGCTTTGTACTGAAGATTAAAGGTTTGGAGGTTGAACCTTACCTGTGGTTCGAGTGATTCCTGCATTGTGGTAACCTCAGAGCCTTTGTTTGTAAGCGGCAGCTCCGCCGCTGGGAATGCACCACCCTTGGAAGACAAGGGGCCACGAGAGACTTTGATCTGATGTCCCTCTTAGTGGAACTACAGGTGTGGATAAAAAGCAACCGGCGAGCGAGGGGCTCATGCAGAGCCTCAAACAGCAGGAAACAAATGCACCGATACACGGTTCAATAAGAGGACTTATACTCCCATAGGGCATCAAACATGGAACCCATTTGGGCGGCTCATATAAGGGCGTGACCTAGAGCAATCACACTATGGGGGAGTGTCCGCAAATGCAAATCTTCAACGCAAACCTCTGATGAAGAAACATTTCGAAACGCGTAAGGGAGAGCGTTGGAACTGTTTTATTTTTCTTGCAAGCCGTTTGCTTTGTACTGAAGATTAAAGGTTTGGAGGTTGAACCTTACCTGTGGTTCGAGTGATTCCTGCATTGTGGTAACCTCGGAGCCTGTGTTTGTAAGCGGCAGCCCCGCCGCTGGGAATGCACCACCCTTGGAAGACAGGGGGCCACGAGAGACTTTGATCTGACGTCCCTCTTAGTGGAACTACAGGTGTGGATAAAAAGCAACCGGCGAGCGAGGGGCTCATGCAGAGCCTCAAACAGCAGGAAACAAATGCACCCATACACGGAGCAATAAGAGGACTCATACTCCCATAGGGCATCAAACATGGAGCCCATTTGGGCGGCTCATATAAGGGCTTGACATAGAGCAATCACACTATGGGGGAGTGTCCGCAAATGCAAATCTTCAACGCAAACCTCTGATGAAGAAACATTTCGAAACGCGTAAGGTAGAGCGTTGGAACTGCTTTATTTTTCTTGCAAGCAGTTTGCTTTGTACTGAAGATTAAAGGTTTGGAGGTTGAACCGTACCTGTGGTTCGAGTGATTCCTGCATTGTGGTAACCTCGGAGCCTGTGTTTGTAAGCGGCAGCCCCGCCGCTGAAAATGCACCACCCTTGGAAGACAAGGGGCCACGAGAGACTTTGATCTGACGTCCCTCTTTGTGGAACTACGGGTGTGGATAAAAAGCAACCGGCGAGCGAGGGGCTCATGCAGAGCCTCAAACAGCAGGAAACAAATGCACCGATACACGGTTCAATAAGAGGACTCATACTCCCATAGGGCATCAAACATGGAACCCATTTGGGCGGCTCATATAAGGGTGTGACATAGAGCAATCACACTATGGGGGAGTGTCCGCAAATGCAAATCTTCAACGCAAACCTCTGATGAAGAAACATTTCGAAACGCGTAAGGTAAGGCGTTGGAACTGCTTTATTTTTCTTGCAAGACGTTTGCTTTGTACTGAAGATTAAAGGTTTGGAGGTTGAACCTTACCTGTGGTTCGAGTGATTCCTGCATTGTGGTAACCTAGGAGCCTGTGTTTGTAAGCGGCAGCCCCGCCGCTGGGAATGCACCACCCTTGGAAGACAAGGGGCCACGAGAGACTTTGATCTGATGTCCCTCTTAGTGGAACTACAGGTGTGGATAAAAAGCAACCGGCGAGCGAGGGGCTCATGCAGAGCCTCAAACAGCAGGAAACAAATGCACCGATACACGGAGCAATAAGAGGACTCATACTCCCATAGGGCATCAAACATGGAGCCCATTTGGGCGGCTCATATAAGGGCGTGACATAGAGCAATCACACTATGGGGGAGTGTCCGCAAATGCAAATCTTCAACGCAAACCTCTGATGAAGAAACATTTCGAAACGCGTAAGGTAGAGCGTTGGAACTGCTTTATTTTTCTTGCAAGCCGTTTGCTTTGTACTGAAGATTAAAGGTTTGGAGGTTGAACCTTACCTGTGGTTCGAGTGATTCCTGCATTGAGGTAACCTCGGAGCCTGTGTTTGTAAGCGGCATCCCCGCCGCTGGGAATGCACCACCTTTGGAAGACAAGGGGCCACGAGAGACTTTGATCTGTCGTCCCTCTTAGTGGAACTACGGGTGTGGATAAAAAGCAACCGGCGAGCGAGGGGCTCATGCAGAGCCTCAAACAGCAGGAAACAAATGCACCGATACACGGTTCAATAAGAGGACTCATACTCCCATAGGGCATCAAACATGGAACCCATTTGGGCAGCTCATATAAGGGTGTGACATAGAGCAATCACACTATGGGGGAGTGTCTGCAAATGCAAATCTTCAACGCAAACCTCTGATGAAGAAACATTTCGAAAAGCGTAAGGTAGAGCGTTGGAACTGCTTTATTTTTCTTGCAAGCCGTTTGCTTTGTACTGAAGATTAAAGGTTTGGAGGTTGAACCTTACCTGTGGTTCGAGTGATTCCTGCATTGTGGTAACCTTGGAGCCTGTGTTTGTAAGCGGCAGCCCCGCCGCTGGGAATGCACCACCCTTGGAAGACAAGGGCCATGAGAGACTTTGATCTGACGTCCCTCTTAGTGGAACTACAGGTGTGGATAAAAAGCAACCGGCGAGCGAGGGGCTCATGCAGAGCCTCAAACAGCAGGAAACAAATGCACCTATACACGGAGCAATAAGAGGACTCATACTCCCATAGGGCATCAAACATGGAGCCCATTAGGGCGGCTCATATAAGGGCTTGACATAGAGCAATCACACTATGGGGGAGTATCCGCAAATGCAAATCTTCAACGCACACCTCTGATGAAGAAACATTTCCAAACGCGTAAGGTAGAGCGTTGGAACTGCTTTATTTTTCTTGCAAGCCGTTTGCTTTGTACTGAAGATGAAAGGTTTGGAGGTTAAACCTTACCTGTGGTTCGAGTGATTCCTGCATTGTGGTAAGCTCGGAGCCTGTGTTTGTAAGCGGCAGCCCCGCCGCTGGGAATGCACCACCCTTGGAAGACAAGGAGCCACGAGAGACTTTGATATGACGTCCCTCTTTGTGGAACTACGGGTGTGGATAAAAAGCAACCGGCGAGCGAGGGGCTCATGCAGAGCCTCAAACAGCAGGAAACAAATGCACCGATACACGGTTCAATAAGAGGACTCATACTCCCATAGGGTATCAAACATGGAACCCATTTGGGCGGCTCATATAAGGGCGTGACATAGAACAATCACACTATGGGGGAGTTTCCGCAAATGCAAATCTTCAACGCAAACCTCTGATGAAGAAACATTTTGAAACGCGTAAGGTAGAGCGTTGGAACTGCTTTATTTTTCTTGCAAGCCGTTTGCTTTGTACTGAAGATTAAAGGTTTGGAGGTTGAACCTTACCTGTGGTTCGAGTGATTCCTGCATTGTGGTAACCTCAGGGCCTGTGTTTGTAATTGACAGCCCCGCCGCTGGGAATGCACCATCCTTGGAAGACAAGGGGCCACGAGAGACTTTGTTCTGACGTCCCTCTTAGTGGAACTACGGGTGTGGATAAAAAGCAACCGGCGAGCGAGGGGCTCATGCAGAGCCTCAAACAGCAGGCAACAAATGCACGGATACACGGTTCAATAAGAGGACTCATACTCCCATAGGGCATCAAACATGGAACCCATTTGGGCGGCTCATATAAGGGTGTGACATAGAGCAATCACACTATGGGGGAGTGTCCGCAAATGCAAATCTTCAACGCAAACCTCTGATGAAGAAACATTTCGAAAAGCGTAAGGTAGAGCGTTGGAACTGCTTTATTTTTCTTGCAAGCCGTTTGCTTTGTACTGAAGATTAAAGGTTTGGAGGTTGAACCTTACCTGTGGTTCGAGTGATTCCTGCATTGTGGTAACCTCGGAGCCTGTGTTTGTAAGCCGCAGCCCCGCCGCTGGGAATGCACCACCCTTGGAAGACAAGGGGCCACGAGAGACTTTGATCTGACGTCCCTCTTAGTGGAACTACAGGTGTGGATAAAAAGCCACCGGCGAGCGAGGGGCTCATGCAGAGCCTCAAACAGCAGGAAACAAATGCACCGATACACGGAGCAATAAGAGGACTCATACTCCCATAGGGCATCAAACATGGAACCCATTTGGGCGGCTCATATAAGGGCGTGACATAGAGCAATCACACTATGGGGGAGTGTCCGCAAATGCAAATCTTCAACGCAAACCTCTGATGAAGAAACATTTAGAAACGCGTATGGTAGAGCGTTGGAACTGCTTTATTTTTCTTGCAAGCCGTTTGCTTTGTACTGAAGATTAAAGGTTTGGAGGTTGAACCTTACCTGTGGTTCGAGTGATTCCTGCATTGTGGTAACCTCGGAGCCTGTGTTTGTAAGCGGCAGCCCCGCCGCTGGGAAGGCACCACCCTTGGAAGACAAGGGGCCACGAGAGACTTTGATCTGACGTCCCTCTTAGTGGAACTACAGGTGTGGATAAAAAGCAACCGGCGAGCGAGGGGCTCATGCAGAGCCTCAAACAGCAGGAAACAAATGCACCGATACACGGAGCAATAAGAGGACTCATACTCCCATAGGGCATCAAACATGGAGCCCATTTGGGCGGCTCATATAATGGCGTGACATAGAGCAATCACACTATGGGGGAGTGTCCGCAAATGCAAATCTTCAACGCAAACCTCTGATGAAGAAACATTTCGAAACGCGTAAGGTAGAGCGTTGGAACTGCTTTATTTTTCTTGCAAGCCGTTTGCTTTGTACTGAAGATTAAAGGTTTGGAGGTTGAACCTTACCTGTGGTTCGAGTGATTCCTGCATTGTGGTAACCTCGGAGCCTGTGTTTGTAAGCGGCAGCCCCGCCACTGGGAATGCACCACCCTTGGAAGACAAGGGGCCACGAGAGACTTTGATCTGACGTCCCTCTTAGTGGAACTATGGGTGTGGATAAAAAGCAACCGGCGAGCGAGGGGCTCATGCAGAGCCTCAAACAGCAGGAAACAAATGCACCGATACACGGTTCAATAAGAGGACTCATACTCCCATAGGGCATCAAACATGGAACCCATTTGGGCGGCTCATATAAGGGCGTGACATAGAGCAATCACACTATGGGGGAGTGTCCGCAAATGCAAATCTTCAACGCAAACCTCTGATGAAGAAACATTTTGAAACGCGTAAGGTAGAGCGTTGGAACTGCTTTATTTTTCTTGCAAGCCGTTTGCTTTGTACTGAAGATTAAAGGTTTGGAGGTTGAACCTTACCTGTGGTTCGAGTGATTCCTGCATTGTGGTAACCTCGGAGCCTGTGTTTGTAAGCGGCAGCCCCGCCGCTGGGAATGCACCACCCTTGGAAGACAAGGGGTCACGAGAGACTGTGATCTGATGACCCTCTTAGTGGAACTACAGGTGTGGATAAAAAGCAACCGGCGAGCGAGGGGCTCATGCAGAGCCTCAAACAGCAGGAAACAAATGCACCGATACACGGAGCAATAAGAGGACTCATACTCCAATAGGGCATCAAACATGGAACCCATTTGGGCGGCTCATATAAGGGCGTGACATAGAGCAATCACACTATGGGGGATTGTCCGCAAATGCAAATCTTCAATGCAAACCTCTGATGAAGAAACATTTCGAAACGCGTAAGGTAGAGCGTTGGAACTGCTTTATTTTTCTTGCAAGCCGTTTGCTTTGTACTGAAGATTAAAGGTTTGGAGGTTGAACCTTACCTGTGGTTCGAGTGATTCCTGCATTGTGGTAACCTCGGAGCCTGTGTTTGTAAGCGGCAGCCCCGCCGCTGGGAATGCACCACCCTTGGAAGACAAGGGGCCACGAGAGACTTTGATCTGACGTCCCTCTTAGTGGAACTACAGGTGTGGATAAAAAGCCACCGGCGAGCGAGGGGCTCATGCTGAGCCTCAAACAGCAGGAAACAAATGCACCGATACACGGAGCAATAAGAGGACTCATACTCCCATAGGGCATCAAACATGGAACCCATTTGGGCGGCTCATATAAGGGCGTGACATAGAGCAATCACACTATGGGGGAGTGTCCGCAAATGCAAATCTTCAACGCAAACCTCTGATGAAGAAACATTTAGAAACGCGTATGGTAGAGCGTTGGAACTGCTTTATTTTTCTTGCAAGCCGTTTGCTTTGTACTGAAGATTAAAGGTTTGGAGGTTGAACCTTACCTGTGGTTCGAGTGATTCCTGCATTGTGGTAACCTCGGAGCCTGTGTTTGTAAGCGGCAGCCCCGCCGCTGGGAATGCACCACCCTTGGAAGACAAGGGGCCACGAGAGACTTTGATCTGACGTCCCTCTTAGTGGAACTACAGGTGTGGATAAAAAGCAACCGGCGAGCGAGGGGCTCATGCAGAGCCTCAAACAGCAGGAAACAAATGCACCGATACACGGAGCAATAAGAGGACTCATACTCCCATAGGGCATCAAACATGGAGCCCATTTGGGCGGCTCATATAATGGCGTGACATAGAGCAATCACACTATGGGGGAGTGTCCGCAAATGCAAATCTTCAACGCAAACCTCTGATGAAGAAACATTTCGAAACGCGTAAGGTAGAGCGTTGGAACTGCTTTATTTTTCTTGCAAGCCGTTTGCTTTGTACTGAAGATTAAAGGTTTGGAGGTTGAACCTTACCTGTGGTTCGAGTGATTCCTGCATTGTGGTAACCTCGGAGCCTGTGTTTGTAAGCGGCAGCCCCGCCACTGGGAATGCACCACCCTTGGAAGACAAGGGGCCACGAGAGACTTTGATCTGACGTCCCTCTTAGTGGAACTATGGGTGTGGATAAAAAGCAACCGGCGAGCGAGGGGCTCATGCAGAGCCTCAAACAGCAGGAAACAAATGCACCGATACACGGTTCAATAAGAGGACTCATACTCCCATAGGGCATCAAACATGGAACCCATTTGGGCGGCTCATATAAGGGCGTGACATAGAGCAATCACACTATAGGGGAGTGTCCGCAAATGCAAATCTTCAACGCAAACCTCTGATGAAGAAACATTTTGAAACGCGTAAGGTAGAGCGTTGGAACTGCTTTATTTTTCTTGCAAGCCGTTTGCTTTGTACTGAAGATTAAAGGTTTGGAGGTTGAACCTTACCTGTGGTTCGAGTGATTCCTGCATTGTGGTAACCTCGGAGCCTGTGTTTGTAAGCGGCAGCCCCGCCGCTGGGAATGCACCACCCTTGGAAGACAAGGGGTCACGAGAGACTGTGATCTGATGACCCTCTTAGTGGAACTACAGGTGTGGATAAAAAGCAACCGGCGAGCGAGGGGCTCATGCAGAGCCTCAAACAGCAGGAAACAAATGCACCGATACACGGAGCAATAAGAGGACTCATACTCCAATAGGGCATCAAACATGGAACCCATTTGGGCGGCTCATATAAGGGCGTGACATAGAGCAATCACACTATGGGGGATTGTCCGCAAATGCAAATCTTCAATGCAAACCTCTGATGAAGAAACATTTCGAAACGCGTAAGGTAGAGCGTTGGAACTGCTTTATTTTTCTTGCAAGCCGTTTGCTTTGTACTGAAGATTAAAGGTTTGGAGGTTGAACCTTACCTGTGGTTCGAGTGATTCCTGCATTGTGGTAACCTCGGAGCCTGTGTTTGTAAGCGGCAGCCCCGCCGCTGGGAATGCACCACCCTTGGAAGACAAGGGGCCACGAGAGACTTTGATCTGACGTCCCTCTTAGTGGAACTACAGGTGTGGATAAAAAGCAACCGGCGAGCAAGGGGCTCATGCAGAGCCTCAAACAGCAGGAAACTAATGCACCGATACAAGGAGCAATAAGAGGACTCATACTCCCATAGGGCATCAAACATGGAGCCCATTTGGGCGACTCATATAAGGGCTTGACATAGAGCAATCACACTATGGGGGAGTGTCCACAAATGCAAATCTTCAACGCCAACCTCTGATGAAGAAACATTTCGAAACGCGTAAGGTAGAGCGTTGGAACTGCTTTATTTTTCTTGCAAGCCGTTTGCTTTGTACTGAAGATTAAAGGTTTGGAGGTTGAACCTTACCTGTGGTTCGAGTGATTCCTGCATTGTGGTAACCTCGGAGCCTGTGTTTGTAAGCGGCAGCCCCGCCGCTTGGAATGCACCACCCTTGGAAGACAAGGGGCCACGAGAGACTTTGATCTGACGTCCCTCTTTGTGGAACTTCGGGTGTGGATAAAAAGCAACCGGCGAGCGAGGGGCTCATGCAGAGCCTCAAACAGCAGGAAACAAATGCACCGATACACGGTTCAATAAGAGGACTCATACTCCCATAGGGCATCAAACATGGAACCCATTTGGGCGGCTCATATAAGGGCGTGACATAGAGCAATCACACTATGGGGGAGTGTCCGCAAATGCAAATCTTCAACGCAAACCTCTGATGAAGAAACATTTCGAAACGCGTAAGGTAGAGCGTTGGAACTGCTTTATTTTTCTTGCAAGCCGTTTGCTTTGTACTGAAGATTAAAGGTTTGGAGGTTGAACCTTACCTGTGGTTCGAGTGATTCCTGCATTGTGGTAACCTCAGGGCCTGTGTTTGTAATTGACAGCCCCGCCGCTGGGAATGCACCATCCTTGGAAGACAAGGGGCCACGAGAGACTTTGTTCTGACGTCCCTCTTAGTGGAACTACGGGTGTGGATAAAAAGCAACCGGCGAGCGAGGGGCTCATGCAGAGCCTCAAACAGCAGGCAACAAATGCACGGATACACGGTTCAATAAGAGGACTCATACTCCCATAGGGCATCAAACATGGAACCCATTTGGGCGGCTCATATAAGGGTGTGACATAGAGCAATCACACTATGGGGGAGTGTCCGCAAATGCAAATCTTCAACGCAAACCTCTGATGAAGAAACATTTCGAAAAGCGTAAGGTAGAGCGTTGGAACTGCTTTATTTTTCTTGCAAGCCGTTTGCTTTGTACTGAAGATTAAAGGTTTGGAGGTTGAACCTTACCTGTGGTTCGAGTGATTCCTGCATTGTGGTAACCTCGGAGCCTGTGTTTGTAAGCGGCAGCCCCGCCGCTGGGAATGCACCACCCTTGGAAGACAAGGGGCCACGAGAAACTTTGATCTGACGTCCCTCTTAGTGGAACTACAGGTGTGGATAAAAAGCCACCGGCGAGCGAGGGGCTCATGCAGAGCCTCAAACAGCAGGAAACAAATGCACCGATACACGGAGCAATAAGAGGACTCATACTCCCATAGGGCATCAAACATGGAACCCATTTGGGCGGCTCATATAAGGGCGTGACATAGAGCAATCACACTATGGGGGAGTGTCCGCAAATGCAAATCTTCAACGCAAACCTCTGATGAAGAAACATTTAGAAACGCGTATGGTAGAGCGTTGGAACTGCTTTATTTTTCTTGCAAGCCGTTTGCTTTGTACTGAAGATTAAAGGTTTGGAGGTTGAACCTTACCTGTGGTTCGAGTGATTCCTGCATTGTGGTAACCTCGGAGCCTGTGTTTGTAAGCGGCAGCCCCGCCGCTGGGAAGGCACCACCCTTGGAAGACAAGGGGCCACGAGAGACTTTGATCTGACGTCCCTCTTAGTGGAACTACAGGTGTGGATAAAAAGCAACCGGCGAGCGAGGGGCTCATGCAGAGCCTCAAACAGCAGGAAACAAATGCACCGATACACGGAGCAATAAGAGGACTCATACTCCCATAGGGCATCAAACATGGAGCCCATTTGGGCGGCTCATATAATGGCGTGACATAGAGCAATCACACTATGGGGGAGTGTCCGCAAATGCAAATCTTCAACGCAAACCTCTGATGAAGAAACATTTCGAAACGCGTAAGGTAGAGCGTTGGAACTGCTTTATTTTTCTTGCAAGCCGTTTGCTTTGTACTGAAGATTAAAGGTTTGGAGGTTGAACCTTACCTGTGGTTCGAGTGATTCCTGCATTGTGGTAACCTCGGAGCCTGTGTTTGTAAGCGGCAGCCCCGCCACTGGGAATGCACCACCCTTGGAAGACAAGGGGCCACGAGAGACTTTGATCTGACGTCCCTCTTAGTGGAACTATGGGTGTGGATAAAAAGCAACCGGCGAGCGAGGGGCTCATGCAGAGCCTCAAACAGCAGGAAACAAATGCACCGATACACGGTTCAATAAGAGGACTCATACTCCCATAGGGCATCAAACATGGAACCCATTTGGGCGGCTCATATAAGGGCGTGACATAGAGCAATCACACTATGGGGGAGTGTCCGCAAATGCAAATCTTCAACGCAAACCTCTGATGAAGAAACATTTTGAAACGCGTAAGGTAGAGCGTTGGAACTGCTTTATTTTTCTTGCAAGCCGTTTGCTTTGTACTGAAGATTAAAGGTTTGGAGGTTGAACCTTACCTGTGGTTCGAGTGATTCCTGCATTGTGGTAACCTCGGAGCCTGTGTTTGTAAGCGGCAGCCCCGCCGCTGGGAATGCACCACCCTTGGAAGACAAGGGGTCACGAGAGACTGTGATCTGATGACCCTCTTAGTGGAACTACAGGTGTGGATAAAAAGCAACCGGCGAGCGAGGGGCTCATGCAGAGCCTCAAACAGCAGGAAACAAATGCACCGATACACGGAGCAATAAGAGGACTCATACTCCAATAGGGCATCAAACATGGAACCCATTTGGGCGGCTCATATAAGGGCGTGACATAGAGCAATCACACTATGGGGGATTGTCCGCAAATGCAAATCTTCAATGCAAACCTCTGATGAAGAAACATTTCGAAACGCGTAAGGTAGAGCGTTGGAACTGCTTTATTTTTCTTGCAAGCCGTTTGCTTTGTACTGAAGATTAAAGGTTTGGAGGTTGAACCTTACCTGTGGTTCGAGTGATTCCTGCATTGTGGTAACCTCGGAGCCTGTGTTTGTAAGCGGCAGCCCCGCCGCTGGGAATGCACCACCCTTGGAAGACAAGGGGCCACGAGAGACTTTGATCTGACGTCCCTCTTAGTGGAACTACAGGTGTGGATAAAAAGCCACCGGCGAGCGAGGGGCTCATGCAGAGCCTCAAACAGCAGGAAACAAATGCACCGATACACGGAGCAATAAGAGGACTCATACTCCCATAGGGCATCAAACATGGAACCCATTTGGGCGGCTCATATAAGGGCGTGACATAGAGCAATCACACTATGGGGGAGTGTCCGCAAATGCAAATCTTCAACGCAAACCTCTGATGAAGAAACATTTAGAAACGCGTATGGTAGAGCGTTGGAACTGCTTTATTTTTCTTGCAAGCCGTTTGCTTTGTACTGAAGATTAAAGGTTTGGAGGTTGAACCTTACCTGTGGTTCGAGTGATTCCTGCATTGTGGTAACCTCGGAGCCTGTGTTTGTAAGCGGCAGCCCCGCCGCTAGGAATGCACCACCCTTGGAAGACAAGGGGCCACGAGAGACTTTGATCTGACGTCCCTCTTAGTGGAACTACAGGTGTGGATAAAAAGCAACCGGCGAGCGAGGGGCTCATGCAGAGCCTCAAACAGCAGGAAACAAATGCACCGATACACGGAGCAATAAGAGGACTCATACTCCCATAGGGCATCAAACATGGAGCCCATTTGGGCGGCTCATATAATGGCGTGACATAGAGCAATCACACTATGGGGGAGTGTCCGCAAATGCAAATCTTCAACGCAAACCTCTGATGAAGAAACATTTCGAAACGCGTAAGGTAGAGCGTTGGAACTGCTTTATTTTTCTTGCAAGCCGTTTGCTTTGTACTGAAGATTAAAGGTTTGGAGGTTGAACCTTACCTGTGGTTCGAGTGATTCCTGCATTGTGGTAACCTCGGAGCCTGTGTTTGTAAGCGGCAGCCCCGCCACTGGGAATGCACCACCCTTGGAAGACAAGGGGCCATGAGAGACTTTGATCTGACGTCCCTCTTAGTGGAACTATGGGTGTGGATAAAAAGCAACCGGCGAGCGAGGGGCTCATGCAGAGCCTCAAACAGCAGGAAACAAATGCACCGATACACGGTTCAATAAGAGGACTCATACTCCCATAGGGCATCAAACATGGAACCCATTTGGGCGGCTCATATAAGGGCGTGACATAGAGCAATCACACTATGGGGGAGTGTCCGCAAATGCAAATCTTCAACGCAAACCTCTGATGAAGAAACATTTTGAAACGCGTAAGGTAGAGCGTTGGAACTGCTTTATTTTTCTTGCAAGCCGTTTGCTTTGTACTGAAGATTAAAGGTTTGGAGGTTGAACCTTACCTGTGGTTCGAGTGATTCCTGCATTGTGGTAACCTCGGAGCCTGTGTTTGTAAGCGGCAGCCCCGCCGCTGGGAATGCACCACCCTTGGAAGACAAGGGGTCACGAGAGACTGTGATCTGATGACCCTCTTAGTGGAACTACAGGTGTGGATAAAAAGCAACCGGCGAGCGAGGGGCTCATGCAGAGCCTCAAACAGCAGGAAACAAATGCACCGATACACGGAGCAATAAGAGGACTCATACTCCAATAGGGCATCAAACATGGAACCCATTTGGGCGGCTCATATAAGGGCGTGACATAGAGCAATCACACTATGGGGGATTGTCCGCAAATGCAAATCTTCAATGCAAACCTCTGATGAAGAAACATTTCAAAACGCGTAAGGTAGAGCGTTGGAACTGCTTTATTTTTCTTGCAAGCCGTTTGCTTTGTACTGAAGATTAAAGGTTTGGAGGTTGAACCTTACCTGTGGTTCGAGTGATTCCTGCATTGTGGTAACCTCGGAGCCTGTGTTTGTAAGCGGCAGCCCCGCCGCTGGGAATGCACCACCCTTGGAAGACAAGGGGCCACGAGAGACTTTGATCTGACGTCCCTCTTAGTGGAACTACAGGTGTGGATAAAAAGCAACCGGCGAGCGAGGGGCTCATGCAGAGCCTCAAACAGCAGGAAACTAATGCACCGATACAAGGAGCAATAAGAGGACTCATACTCCCATAGGGCATCAAACATGGAGCCCATTTGGGCGACTCATATAAGGGCTTGACATAGAGCAATCACACTATGGGGGAGTGTCCACAAATGCAAATCTTCAACGCCAACCTCTGATGAAGAAACATTTCGAAACGCGTAAGGTAGAGCGTTGGAACTGCTTTATTTTTCTTGCAAGCCGTTTGCTTTGTACTGAAGATTAAAGGTTTGGAGGTTGAACCTTACCTGTGGTTCGAGTGATTCCTGCATTGTGGTAACCTCGGAGCCTGTGTTTGTAAGCGGCAGCCCCGCCGCTTGGAATGCACCACCCTTGGAAGACAAGGGGCCACGAGAGACTTTGATCTGACGTCCCTCTTTGTGGAACTTCGGGTGTGGATAAAAAGCAACCGGCGAGCGAGGGGCTCATGCAGAGCCTCAAACAGCAGGAAACAAATGCACCGATACACGGTTCAATAAGAGGACTCATACTCCCATAGGGCATCAAACATGGAACCCATTTGGGTGGCTCATATAAGGGCGTGACATAGAGCAATCACACTATGGGGGAGTGTCCGCAAATGCAAATCTTCAACGCAAACCTCTGATGAAGAAACATTTCGAAACGCGTAAGGTAGAGCGTTGGAACTGCTTTATTTTTCTTGCAAGCCGTTTGCTTTGTACTGAAGATTAAAGGTTTGGAGGTTGAACCTTACCTGTGGTTCGAGTGATTCCTGCATTGTGGTAACCTCGGAGCCTGTGTTTGTAAGCGGCAGCCCCGCCACTAGGAATGCACCATACTTGGAAGACAAGGGGCCACGAGAGACTTTGATCTGACGTCCCTCTTAGTGGAACTACGGGTGTGGATAAAAAGCAACCGGCGAGCGAGGGGCTCATGCAGAGCCTCAAACAGCAGGAAACAAATGCACCGATACACGGTTCAATAAGAGGACTCATACTCCCATAGGGCATCAAACATGGAACCCATTTGGGCGGCTCATATAAGGGTGTGACATAGAGCAATCACACTATGGGGGAGTGTCCGCAAATGTAAATCTTCAACGCAAACCTCTGATGAAGAAAAAATTCGAAACGCGTAAGGTAGAGCGTTGGAACTGCTTTATTTTTCTTGCAAGCCGTTTGCTTTGTACTGAAGATTAAAGGTTTAGAGGTTGAACCTTACCTGTGGTTCGAGTGATTCCTGCATTGTGGTAACCTCGGAGCCTGTGTTTGTAAGCGGCAGCCCCGCCGCTGGGAATGCACCGCCCTTGGAAGACAAGGGGCCACGAGAGACTTTGATCTGACGTCCCTCTTAGTGGAACTACGGGTGTGGATAAAAAGCAACCGGCGAGCGAGGGGCTCATGCAGAGCCTCAAACAGCAGGAAACAAATGCACCGATACACGGTTCAATAAGAGGACTCATACTCCCATAGGGCATCAAACATGGAACCCATTTGGGCATCTCATATAAGGGTGTGACATAGAGCAATCACACTATGGGGGAGTGTCCGCAAATGCAAATCTTCAACGCAAACCTCTGATGAAGAAACATTTCGAAACGCGTAAGGTAGAGCGTTGGAACTGCTTTATTTTTCTTGCAAGCCGTTTGCTTTGTACTGAAGATGGAAGGTTTGGAGGTTGAACCTTACCTGTGGTTCGAGTGATTCCTGCATTGTGGTTACCTCGGAGCCTGTGTTTGTAAGCGGCAGCCCCGCCGCTGGGAATGCACCGCCCTTGGAAGACAAAAGGCCACGAGAGACTTTGATCTGACGTCCCTCTTAGTGGAACTATGGGTGTGGATAAAAAGCAACCGGCGAGCGAGGGGCTCATGCAGAGCCTCAAACAGCAGGAAACAAATGCACCGATACACGGTTCAATAAGAGGACTCATACTCCCATAGGGCATCAAACATGGAACCCATTTGGGCGGCTCATATAAGGGTGTGACATAGAGCAATCACACTATGGGGGAGTGTCCGCAAATGCAAATCTTCAACGCAAACCTCTGATGAAGAAACATTTCGAAACGCGTAAGGTAGAGCGTTGGAACTGCTTTATTTTTCTTGCAAGCCGTTTGCTTTGTACTGAAGATTAAAGGTTTGGAGGTTGAACCTTACCTGTGGTTCGAGTGATTCCTGCATTGTGGTAACCTCGGAGCCTGTGTTTGTAAGCGGCAGCCCCGCCGCTGGGAATGCACCACCCTTGGAAGACAAGGGGCCACGAGAGACTTTGATCTGACGTCCCTCTTAGTGGAACTACGGGTGTGGATAAAAAGCAACCGGCGAGCGAGGGGCTCATGCAGAGCCTCAAACAGCAGGAAACAAATGCACCGATACACGGTTCAATAAGAGGACTCATACTCCCATAGGGCATCAAACATGGGACCCATTTGGGCGGCTCACATAAGGGTGTGACATAGAGCAATCACACTATGGGGGAGTGTCCGCAAATGCAAATCTTCAACGCAAACCTCTGATGAAGAAACATTTCGAAACGCGTAAGGTAGAGCGTTGGAACTGCTTTATTTTTCTTGCAAGCCGTTTGCTTTGTACTGAAGATTAAAGGTTTGGAGGTTGAACCTTACCTGTGGTTCGAGTGATTCCTGCATTGTGGTAACCTCGGAGCCTGTGTTTGTAAGCGGCAGCCCCGCCGCTGGGAATGCACCACCCTTGGAAGACAAGGGGCCACGAGAGACTTTGATCTGACGTCCCTCTTAGTGGAACTACGGGTGTGGATAAAAAGCAACCGGTGAGCGAGGGGCTCATGCAGAGCCTCAAACAGCAGGAAACAAATGCACCGATACACGGAGCAATAAGAGGACTCATACTCCCATAGGGCATCAAACATGGAACCCATTTGGGCGGCTCATATAAGGGTGTGACATAGAGCAATCACACTATGGGGGAGTGTCCGCAAATGCAAATCTTCAACGCAAACCTCTGATGAAGAAACATTTCGAAACGCGTAAGGTAGAGCGTTGGAACTGCTTTATTTTTCTTGCAAGCCGTTTGCTTTGTACTGAAGATTAAAGGTTTGGAGGTTGAACCTTACCTGTGGTTTGAGTGATTCCTGCATTGTGGTAACCTCGGAGCCTGTGTATATATATATATATATATATATATATATATCGCGCTCCTTGTCCGCTTCTTTGTTACCAAAAGAGACACAGCACTCGCGGGGGGAAAGTCAAAGATTTTATTTAGACTTTCAAATGCACCAGACGCGTTTCGGCATATGCAACAATGTATAAACACGCATAATCGTGAGCGCCATTTTGTAACAGTGCATAATACATACACTGCGCATTGCTATTGAATTCTACTGTTCATATAATCAATAGAACTCATCTTCGCATCTCAATATTCTGTAGAAGTTCATTACTTAATCTCGCCCCCTTCCCTTTTTTCTGTGCAGGGAAAATATGGGTCCAGGCCCTGGGGGATGGGTTCCCCAGGGCCCCAAATATTGTAAAAGAAGGAGGGTCACACAATCCCACTTCTAAAAAAACACATTGTAAGTTGGGGAATTAATTCCCCTTGAATACTGAGGGTCCCTGGGGGCCAATTAGCCCACCATGTGTCTCAAGTATGCGCTAGGGAGCTGCGTTGCAGAAAGGTGGCCCAAGGCCATGCCCCCTTTGTACACCACTCAGCAAAGCCGCCCTGTGGCGCTTACGGTTGGTACATGGTGGGCTAGTTGGCCCCCAGGCAACCTCAAGACTCAAGGGTACCTCATTCCCCAATATACCATGCACCTGGAGGTGCGTTTGCACAGTGGTGCAGGAAGGGGGTGGGGCCTGATATTCCAAGTGTACAAACACACCACCTAGCACTTTGGAAACTGGGGGACTAAGTCCCCTTGAATCCCGAGGGTTCCTGGGGACCAACTAGCCCACCAGGTACCTCCAGTAAGCACCACATAGTTGCTTTGCAGAGAGGTGGTCTGAGGACACGCCCCTTTTTACACCATGCTGCAATGCAGCTCTGTGGCGCTTACCAGAGGTACCTGGTGGGCTAGTTGGTCCCCAGGGACCCTCAGGATTTAAGGGGACTTAATCCCCCAACTTACAACGGGCCAGGGGGGACTTAATCTCCCAACTTTCAACATGCCAGGTGGTGCATTTTCACAGTGGTGCAGGGAGGGGGCGGGCCTGATATTACAATTGTGCAAACACACCCCTGGTGCATTGTAAATTGGGGGATTAATTCCCCATGAATCCTGAGCGTCCCAGGGGCCAACTAGCCCACCAAGTACCTCCAGTAAGTGCCACAGAGCTGCGTTGCAGAGAGGTGGGCTGACGCTAAGCCCCTTTTTACACCACTCTGTAAACACAGCTTCTGGTGCACTGCTGGTGGAGCGATGAGGTCCTCTTGTGTCCTGAGGATACATGAACCCAGTCATTCACACATGTAATCACTCACTTAAACACTCAGTCACACACGTACTAAATCCAACATCCAGACACTTATACACCCACTCATTCTTCAATACACCTTGGCATATATATATAATAAATATTTAAAAATTTAAAGAAACACACTGTCACTGGATGATGTCATCAGTGATGTCATTTAAGATGTCATCAGTGATGTCATCAGGGTTGTCACTGACCATGTCATTAATGATGTAATATATGAAGTCATCAGCAGTGCATTGCGGGGGTGCGAGTTATAGTTAGCTGAACTAACTATAACAGCGGAATTTCTATGGTTTTGTGTGAGTGGAATGTCCAACTAACTATAATGTCCCTGAAACCTATGTTTTTTTTAGTGAATTTGTAAGGTTTTTTAAATGCTAATTTATAACTATAACATGGATGAAACCTATGTTTTTTCACTGAATATATATATATATATATTTTGCTTGCATTCGGTCAGAATCTCAGACCTCCGATACATCGACACAGCATCGACAGACATCTCGCCACACAGTAGTCCATTATGTGAAAATAAACTTTCTTTTGTGAAATTCCAGTTCACAAAATAAAAAGGGTTCAACAAATCAAACATTATACGGCCAAATGTAGGTAGTTATATTAAGGACTATGTTTGCATTCAAAATGCATTTTTTGACTTATCTTTATCTTTGACACTGGTTGATGATTCTTCACAAAATGTTCCCAAAAATAGTGTGCCAATGAATGTCGGGGTGATCTGTCAAGCCGAAGCCCAGAAAAAGGGGGGTCAAAAAATGTTTTTCTCAAGTTAATTCTCATAGACATTTTAATTGCGACTACAGCCCGAAGTGCTGAAGGAATTACACTAAATTTGGCATAGAGGTAGCTCTTTGTCCTGAATGAACCCGTTTTGTTATTTGATGTAAATCCATTCAGTAGTTTTAAAATATTAAAGATAATATAAATGTGTGTGTATAGGGATGCAGATCCTTTGTGACCCAGATGATAAGTGTCATGGCTCCATGCGCCAGGGACAAGGAAGTTATTGGCTGCTTGGAAGCTGAATACAACATTGTGCCTGACATTTTGAATATTGGACCCATGTCCCGGAGGATGATGTATGAAGATAAATAGTATAGAAGTAGCCAGGGTAGGGGCACCCTGACCAAATGGATGTGTTCTAGATGTGATTGAGAGACCATTTATGAGTTTTTTAGAAAGCTGTAAGTTGTTTTTTTTGCACATGGGCTGAGTCCAGACCCCATTGTGGCACTTAGCACAGCCCCTGTTCAACATCGCAGTAGAGTCGCAAACCTTGCCGATAAAAATGTTTTTTTTTAAAGTTGCCACACATATTACTAACAAAATAACATACACACTTATTGACCCTTTGAAGCACTTACACATCCACACACTCAGCAGGTCATGAACTCAGTTAGAGACCCACTCACATACACATTCACAGACTTTCTCAGACATTTGTACACTAAGAGACTCCCATATCCAATTACAGATCTACTCAGATACTCATGCACCAATTCACAGATCTTCTTAGACATTTACTTACCCACTCACAGGCCCACTCAGGTATTTGTGCACCCACTCACAAACCCCCTCAAAGACTCATGAATCTACTGACAGACCTACTCAGATACACATGCACCCACTCACAGACCCACTCAGGCAGTCATGCGCACACTCAGAGATGCACTCATAGTTACCCACCCACTCCTATACCTACTCAGAGATATATACACCCATCCCAGATCTATTCAGAGATTCATGCACCAACTGACAGACCCATTCAGACACTTATGCACCCAGTCACAACTCACTTAGAGACTCTTGCACCCACTCACAAAGCCATTGAGAGATTCATACATTTACAGACCTCCTCAGACACTCATGCACCCACTCAAAGTCCTGCTCAGAGATTGATGCATCCACTAACAGACTCAAACAAAGACTCACATATCTACTCACAGATTCACTAAGACTCATGCACCCATTCACATATCTACTTAGACACTCATGCATGAACTCACAGACCCACTCAGAGATTTATGCACCCTCTCATAAACCTATGCAGAGATTCATGCACCCACTCACAGATTCAGTCAGAGACTTATGCACCCACTCACAGACCCACTCACAGATGTATCCACTCACTCACAGATGCACTTAAAGACTGGTGCACCCACTCACAGATCTACAGAGGGACCCATGGAGTCACTCGGAAACCCACACATTAGACTCATGGAGTCACAAATCCACTCAATGACTTTTGGAGTCACTGACAAACCACTCATTGACTCATGTAGTCACTCACAGACCCAGTCAGGGACTCATTCACTCAGTCACATGCCCACTCAGAGACTCAATGAGTTATTCACAGACCCAGTCAGAGACTGAGGTAGACACTTACCAACCTACTTAGACATTCATGCAACCACTCAGACACCTACTCAGAGACTCTTGCACTCAGTCATAGACCCAATCACAGTCTCAACAACTCACTCAGAGACCTACTCAGACACTTACACACCCACTTACTTATCTATTTAGAAGGTCATTCACCTGCTCACAAATCCACTCAGGCCGCTACCCATCCAGCCACAGACACACTTAGAGACTCACATGCACTTACTGATTTGCTCAAACACTCATGCATGCACTCACATACCCACTCAGAGTCATGCACCCACTCAAAAAGCCACTCAGATACCTGTGCATTTATTCAGTGACCCACTCAGACACATGTGCACCCACACCCATACTCACTCAGGCACTCATACAGCTACTCACAGATTCAGTCAGACAATCATACAACTAGTCATAGACCCACTCAGACACTCATTCATCTACTGAGAGAACCACTCTCAGACTCTTGCACCTACTCGCAAACCTACTGAGATACTCTCTCACCAACTCAGAGTCATATACCCACTCAGGAGTCACTCAGAGAGTTACGCACCAAGTCAGATAGCAAGTCGGACACTCGCACACCCATTCATAGTCCAATTCATATTCTCACGCACCCCCTCACATACCCACTCAGAGAGTCAGGTATTCTGTCACAGACCCACTCAGACATGCATACAGCCACCTACACACATACTTGGACATTTTAAAAACTTTTAAAAAAATCTGTAACATGTATAGAGTGAAAATCAGAGTTATACATTTTAAACGTTTTGATTTATATTGAAATTGTGCTTTTCTTTTGTGGAGTCAAAATGGAGTTAAAAAAACAATTTGAAAGGAACAATATTTAGTGTTGGGTAATAGAGTGTCCCCGAGAGGACCCTTTGTATCAATTGTGAGTATATGACCGCTACACATAAGACTAGATGGAGAGTTTCAGATCACTGAGAAACACCCTGTTGCCTTGGTCTATGAAGTGAGCTCCATCACTTATGTAGATTCCATGAATATCAAAATGCAGGTTGTTGTTGTAGATAGAGCCCATATTACGGTCTCTAAGGAATGCAGAAGCAATTGTATTTACATGTTTCCTCACTTTGCCTGACACCAAGACAGTGCAAGGTAAAAGTGCCATTATTTGGTTAAAGGTCTCCTTCATTGCTATTTCTAAACCTACCCCAGTCAGTGTGCCTAGGTCATTGCCACCACAGTGCAAAATCATGAGGTCAAGGGGTTGGCAATCTACAATGCTTTTAACCAAATGCAGCAGTTGGTGCCACTTTAACCCTCTCTGGCCAATCCATGTAATCTCCACATTAGCAAATGCCACTCTTTCTAGCAGATTCAGACCCAGAAGACATAGCTGTGACCCACAATCCACACTCTAACAATTTCAAAGGAAGGAGCAAACAGGAAAAGACTGCAGCTGAATATGACAGTTGTTAGAATGAAAGGAAGCAAAAATGGAAGAGTGAACCTAGTTTTAAGAAAGGATGTATTTGATTGGGTGATATAAACAATTTGAAACCTAAAAATAGGCAGTGCTTTAAATAGTAAAATAAGTAGATCTGTGATTGGTTGAGGATAAATTGTACACTGGTTACACTATTGTGGATATGCTTACATTTTCAAACATTAAACCTTACCTACTACAGTTCAACTTGAAGCAGGTCCGGTTAGAAAGTGTGTGAACTTTTGACTTACTGGTACAGTACAGTGTTTCATACGGAGTTGCTATAGCAACTGGGTTAAAGCAGTGTGGGGGAAGGATTCTGAATACACTGTAGTTTGAGCTAGTAAAGCATAGCAGTTGAGAGAGTATATATATTAAAAAATATACATTTTCTATTGTAGTACTTTAATTACATTTGAAATTTAGTGGAAAAACATAGTTCAAACACAGCAAATGTTTTAAAGAACTCTCGTATGGAGTTGTGACCCCGACATAAAGTTACATGGGTGACACCGACATGGGCACGAATCCACGCACAGACACTATCAGAATAGGCTTCTTAAAAGAGGACTAATAAAAGATTTTTAAAAAACAATGAAAAATGGTGTAAGAAAAGGAAAATATGTTGGAAATATTTAGATTTTCTTCCTAGATCACAACCACTGGAAAAAGACAGTGAACTTTTGCCATTACTGTTTCTTTCTTACAGAGAGTGGTACTTAAACTTTTCCATGTGAACATATGAAGTGAAAATGTGTTAACATTTGACATTTAAATTAATGAAAGTTGGAAAATTAGTTGCATGTAAAGTAACACAGATTAAATGGGTATTAACTAATTTATTGAATAAGAAGTGAAGTGCTTATGGAACTAGGCAACCATTTGGAAACCAAATGCTATATACATCTTAAGAGTCTCACATATAGATGTTTGTTGGAGCTGTCACTAGCATACATAGTTATGTACTGAGTAATGTCATCAGAATTACGTGACAAAAAATATTCTTGGTGGTTAAGAGAATATTTTATGTGCTAAATATAGAATTGCTACTTAACTTCAACTGCTATATTTAATCTATTTATACAATTGTAGTTTAGTGCTATAGGTATGGTAGGATTTGCAATTAAGACTCCAGCAAATATATTGCACATCTGATTGTACAATATAGAGGAGATAGAATTCAAATGTGCAACCAGATAATTAGTCTTTAAAACATGTTAGGACTGGTACATTTGAGCTTCTGCTTATAGTTTTATTGCTAGGGCAAATTGGTATTCAAAACTCCTTGCTAACCATTAACCTGCTCATCTACTATACATAACTCAACCCTAAGTTAGGCTACAGCTATGCTATAGTGTAATACTAAGTCATCAATCTACAGAAGTACTCGTTTAAGTATGTCCCAGGCCTGGTACACTTGAGCTTGTGCATGCAGCTTTACTGCTAGGCCGACTTGGCATTTTGAAACTCTTGCCAAGCCTTAAGCTGTTCATCGGCTACATATAACTCATCTC
This sequence comes from Lissotriton helveticus, assembly GCF_964261635.1. Lineage (NCBI taxonomy): Eukaryota > Metazoa > Chordata > Amphibia > Caudata > Salamandridae > Lissotriton > Lissotriton helveticus. The sequence goes on along the minus strand of NC_136061.1, from coordinate 870,270,857 downwards.
TAGGGTAGGCTGCATCTAGGCTATAGGACATGCTTCTATGTGCTTAAGGTAACAGATGTAGTCATGAGTTTCAGTGAGCTACATGAGCTCTTACAGGCCTATGTCCTCACTTGTACAACCAGTCTGCCACTTTGATTTCAATCTCACTAAAATACCCCTTTGGGCAGTATTAGAAGCATATAAAAACATTTACTCAAAAAAACAGATACAACTCTTATGTATCCATCAATAATGGAGGAGGTTGTAAACACAGTTAAATAACCCAGTAGTAACTAACCCACCAAATAAGCAGTCCATGGCATCACTTGCATACACATGTAGGGACCCGTAGTGTCATAAAGAGAGGCAGTGATATACTAACAAAGTTACTTATTTATGGACAAACACCCCTATGTATGATCTAAGACACTCATTCAGATATCTACTAAAGTACTGATACTACTAAGTAATCCATTTAGAGAATTAGTCATTTAAACATGTATCACACCTGGTACATTTGAGCTTGTTGTCCCTTACATACATACTTAGAATCCCGTTGAGTCATGAAGAGAGGTAATGATAGACCAAAAAAAGGTAGTTACATATAGAAATATACCCCTATATAGGGACTGAGACACTCATTCAGATATCTAAAGAACTCACTAAGTCACCCATCCAGGGAATTAGTCCTTTATACATGTCTAAGGCCTTGTACACTTGAGCTTGTGCACGCAGTTTTACTGCAATACTGATTTGACAGTTGAAACCCCTTGGCAAGCTTTAACCTGCTCATCTACGACATATAGGTAACTCCTAAATTAGGTTATGGCTAGCTGATAGGGAACACACCTATGTGTTTAAAAGCCAAAAGGTGTAGTTAGAAGTTTCAGTGTGCTACATGCAAAATTACAGGCCCATATATTCACTTATTTGTCCACTCTGTCAGATATGAATCTCACATAACTTCATACAAAGGGACAGATTCACTAATATACCCCTCCAGACAGTGTCACAAGCATTTAAACATTCGCTGACAAACACAAATCCAACTCTTAAGTATCTGGCACTAATGGAGGAGAAGGCACACATAGTTAAATAACCCAATAGTAATTAAAACACCTAGGAGCCATCCATGCCATCCCTTACATACACATTTAGAGACTGGTAGAACACAGAGAGAGGCTGTGATATACCAAGAAACATATTGACATATAGAAACACAGCCCTACATAGGGACTATTACACTAATTCAGATATCTACTAAAGAAGTGACTCTACTAAGTCACTGATCCAGAGAATTAGTCCTTTATAAATGTCTAAGGCCTGGTACACTTGAGCTTATGCATGTAGTGTTACTGATAGGCTGATTTGACATTTAATACCCCCTGGCAAACCTTAACCTGCTCATTTATGACATATAAGTCACTCCAAAGTAGGCTGCAGCTTGCTGAGAGGCCACACTCCTAGCCAAAACATGTAGTTAGAAGTTTCAGTGAGCTACATTTGCACTTGCATGTCCATATACCCACTTATACATCCACTCTGTCACTCTGATTTGAATCTCACATATCTTCATACAGAATGACAGAGGCACCACTACACATGCACATACAGTGTCAGAAGCATCTAAGCATTCACTTACACACACAGATATAACTCTTATGTGCCTAGCACTAATAGAAGAGGTTGCACACAGAGTTAAATAACCAAATAGTTTCAAACATATCCAGGAGGCAATCCATGCTGTCCCTTACATACACATTCAGAGAACTGTTGAGTCCCAGAGAGAGCTAGAAATATACCAACACAATTACTTGCATATGGAAACCCAACCATATGTACACATTGAGACACTCATTCATATTTCTACTAAGCAACTGAGACTACTAAGTTTCCCATCACGCTTCTGCAAAAGGGCTTTATGCTGGTTTACCAGTAGGCTAAATTGACATTTCAAAGTGCTTCCCATGGTTACACCTCCTCTTCTACTACACATTAGTCACCTTTAACGTAGATAGCAGGTAAACCATAGACACAGACGTACTTGCTTAAATTAGAAGGCATATACCTTCAACTTTGAGCGAATGACATGTGCAGTTATAGGCCCCTATTCAAACTTATACATCCAGTGTCACAGTCGCACTGGAACTCAAAGTGCTATGTGCAAAAGTGTAGAACCACTAATAAAGACAGTCACACACTCAGAATACTAGCCAACCATTCAATGAGATATAGACTTACATCATATGTTATTAGCTCTACTGAAGGCAGTTGTCAACACACACTTCAATGTTTAAAATAGGGCAATTGGTTGTATAGTATGAAAACCTAAATGGCTTTATTACTTTTTCTTTGCAGACTTCTACTACTACCTTACAAATGAAGAGTTAAAATGCCAAAGCAAACTGAGAAAAAGAAAGATACTCCAGGAAGCATACTTTGCTTTTAGAAAAGAAAAAAACAAGTAGAACAGAGTAAAAGAGAAAATAACTACTGTTAAGAAAATGTATAAGTTTCTTAAAACAGTATATGGAAGCTTGCAAATTGAGTAAATCAACTAAATAAGATGGATGGTGTGAATTTTCAGAAAAAGGGACAAAAAGAAAGTGACATTAAGAAAAAAAAATCATCTAAGAAAGGAAATACTATCAACAAAATGACAGATGCAGTTTAAGGAAATAAAAGCAAGAATGTTTCATAGTATATTAATTCAGAATCTTCTACAATCTATGAAACTGTATAAAAGAAGAGAGGCACGTAAGCAAAAGGAGTGTGTTGATAAAACATTTCCCCTAAAGAAAAAGCAATTTGGTTTGCCTCTGAGCAAAATGGGAACACTGGATAAATCCGTGTTGTCTATGAGTAGAAAAAGCCAGAAAAAAGACGTGTCAATAGAATACATTTTTGTAAAATATTCAGTGGTGAATGCAAGCATACTTCCAGTACTGATCCTTTCTGTAATGAAGACAGCTACTTCTAAGAGAAAACAGTGCATGCAATTGAAACCAATGGGCAATGTTATGAGGTAAAGTATTGTACCCCTTTTGGAAAAGAGGAGTTAGTTCCTAGAAATGTGGAGGAATTGATAGCTGAGATGGTACAGGGAAGGCGTAGACAGGCACATGTATACAAAAGGGACTGTGACAGTATTTGATGTGCTTGGCAGAAACCTATTGATACATTAAGAAGTTTCTTACAAATCTTTCCATGCAAAAGTGGAAAACAGAAAATAGTGATTTTGCAAGGATTAGATGCATGTAAAGTACCCAAAAATACCCATAGGCAGAGACATTCAGTAGCATGTCTATCAAAGAAAGTGTGCCAAAGCACCTTTCATCACTTCAGAGTATTGGCTGTTCAACAATCTATAATGCCATAGTTTGTTAGGAGGCTTTACTAAGTGAAAACTCTTGCCCTATTTTTAGGAGAAATCAATACAATTCTTTGCATGCTACAGTAGCAGAGGTAGTAAAAGTGTGCAATGATGTCAATTTTTGTTTATTTAGTCCTGATGAGGAGTGTAGGGAAAATGATGACTCAGTATCTGCAGGTGTAGCAGAACACGAGAAAGGTATTAATGTTGATTACTTTGAAAAAGATGTTAGAAAGTTTAACACAGTCTCTTAAGAGCAACCGGGCTGTGTTGTATATGTTGTCAACACACTCACTACAAAAGTCAAACTCGTTATGTCACTCTGAATTCAAAACCGGAACAAGAGAACAGAGATAAGTGGAGAGAAGTTGCAACTTAATAATTTGTAAAGGAACACTTTCATTGTTCCACACACCAAATTATATGTAAGTACTGGTATAATAAGTCAGGGTATAATAGTGAGCTAGAGCACTCCACAACAAGTTAGTTGTTCCAATCCCACAAGAACTTCAAAATTTAAATGTTTGTGAATCAATTCTAATATAATGTACACATCAATTCCAAGCTGTAGTTCCTATGGAACCCAAGATAGGGAAGTTGCCTCCAACTGAGCTTCAGAAAGGTCATAAAGGTAAGGTTGTGTACCTGTCATTAGGTTTCAATCACACTATTGAAACTGTAGGGGTGCAGAAAGATTTGGAATAAGACCTTTTTGTCCTAGGAATTGTGGGGCATATTACCAATGACATGCGAAAAATATCGCATTCGATATTTAGCGGGAAAAATTTTATCGCCTAACATCGCAAGGGAATATCGCCGCCGTAGCGAGGTATTATCAATACTCCGCTAGGCGGCGATAATTCCCCGAAAATGCGATAAAAGCATGCGATAGAAGTAGCGTGACAACGCTAACCTGTCGCACGCTAACGTGAAAAAGAGCACGTTGGGCCTATTAGCGATGATTATCGCTAAACCAATAGGCCCAAGGCTACCATATAACGCGTTAGCGGGACAAAAAAATGCCGGATAAACCGAAAATCATTGCTAACTATGGAAAATACTGAAAATGATGGTGAGCTGCCAGGGACAAGTGCAGAGGGCAGAAACAACAGCCAGGAAGGCCAGGCTGAGACCCAGGGAAAGGCCAAGAGGACGAGGAACCCAAAGTTCTCTCTGGATGAGAACCAGGTACTGGTTGAAGAGGTGACGCGACACCAGCAGGAACTCTTTGTGAGTTCCACCGTTACCATGGCGAGGAAAAGGGATATATGGCAGGACATCATGACCAAGGTCAATGCCGTGGGGAACCACAAGAGGACAGTGGACGAGTGTAAGAAGCGGTGGCACGATACGAAGAGCAAAACAAAAAAGAAACTGGGAGCGAACCTAAGGGCAGCAAGTGCGACGGGAGGCGGTGGACCAGCTCCACAGGAGGAGCTGGATGAGCAGGTGGCGAACGTCATCAGTGAGGAGACTGTTGTAGGAGTCACAGGCCAGGATTCTGCTGTACTGGAAGTCACACAACAAAACCAGGGTGAGTGTCAAACAGGAACAGGTGGAAGTGGGTGGATGGGCACAGTGGCACTCATGTACCATGCAAGTCATTACATTGCATACCCTCATGTACTGTACAACAAGTCCTGGAGAGCCCTGGTCATGCTGGCATAGGGACACATAACCTGGAAGATGAGGGCAGAAGTTTCGCTGTTGCAGAGTTGGCTCATGATGTCGTCAGTGGCGGCCATGAGTTCTGGCAGGGTGCTGTGGACTTGTATGATTCAGGCCTGGGATGGGTACAGGATGTTGTTGTCTACCAGGTGTTGGGCCAGTTGCATGTTGAGCAATTCCCAGTGATCGGCCCTGGAAACAGGAGCAGGGAGAAATGCTGGAAGCACTTGAGGTCCTTGTGGCCTGGTTTCGGCTAGTTGAGGAGGGTGTAGATTTAGTTGTGTTCCAAGCACCATGGAAATGTTGCTGTACTGTAGTCAGCTCAGATAGCAGCATCTGCCATGTTATATACGTGGTGTGGGAATAGGTGTGACAGGGAGCGTGAGTGGATGGAGTACATAACCTTGTGTATCTTGTTGCTGTTGACATTGGACCGGGAGGTCAGGTGGCATGCGCTGCTGGTGTACACAGGGGAGGTGGGCCCTGGCATAGTTTGGGTGGGTGTCGTGTTGAAGCTGTCATGGATATCAGCTAGCTAGCAGTGGAAGAAGATGGCTAGTGAGTTGCACTGTTCTACTCAGGGAGTCATGTTGTTGGTGTTGGTGCTGGAGTCCGAGAGTTCCCTTACGATGCAGAAGAGACCCTTGCTCCCGTGTGTGTTGTCATCCAGTTAGGCTTTGAAGGAGCAACCCTTGGCCAATCACAAGAGGTGGAGATGTATGTGTATGGCATCCTTGTGGTCTGCCTGGTTGTCTGGAGTGCATATGGTGACCAATATCCACTCCTGTTTCCGGCATCCAACTCAGGATACACACCAGCACATTGGTGAACGTGGCGGCTGGCTTGCTGGTGTGGGATTTACAGGGTTTCTTGAGTGGCACAAGTCTGTTGTCACAGTTGTACATACACTGCCTGAGGTGGCGGCCTGCAGCGTTGGAGTTGGTGGAGTTGTTGTGTGGCCTGTGGGTAAGGGTAGTGATTAGCTGGTCTACAGTCACTCTCCTCCAGCAGTGGTGAGTTACCCGTTGTGTGCGGTGGTCTGTGGACTGTACATTGAAGGGGGAATGGATGCAGCACGGTACAGTCCTGTGGAAACAGGTGTTGTGTACTGAAGTAATGTGGGTGCCTGTGTAGAAGGTGGTGTCCAACGTGTGACCAGCGGCGTGGGTGGAAGGTGGGTGGGTGAGTGGGGTGACGAGTTGGCTGAGGCTGAGGTTGGCTAGTGTGGCCGACAGGGTTCTGGAGTTGGTGTTGTTCTTGTTCCTGAGCTGGAATGTCAGCTCCCAGGAGGAGGATGTAGTCTGTGGAGGTGAGTGCATGGTTGCAGGCGAGGTAGGCGAGGGATTTGCTGAATTGACAATTGGTCTGGGGGGGCTGGAGATTAGTGTACCTCTGAGGGTGGTGTTGGGGTCGGTGTGGATCTGGAAGTGGAGATGTCTGGCAGTGTTGAGGAATTAATCTGCGTGGGTGGTGAGCTTGAGGGTGGCAGTGGCGACCCTGAGGGTGGCAGTGGTGAACTAGAGTGTGGCACAGGTGCACCAGAGGGTGGTGTGAAGAACAAAATGGTGTCAGGTGTGAACCAGAGGGTGCTGTGAGGAACCAGAGGGTGGCGCAGCTAAACTGCCTGGGAGACCTGTGTGTCTGAGCCCCGTGCAGCAGAACTGCCCCTGAGCCCTCCCAGTGTGATTATATTATTTAGCACAATTGCCTGTGGGCCCTCAGGGTGTGAGCACATATTGTGCCAAGTTACCCCCTGCCCCCAGTACATATATGCCCCTAACGCACAGCACGATCATGCTCTTGCACCATGAAGTCTTGTGCCTGGATGCTCCATATCTGTGTAGGTGGTACCACCGTCAGTGCAGTCAAAATGTAAAGTCATAACTACCTACACAGCACCAATAAACATCTGTCCCCCTTGGCACAGGTATGTGCATGTACCATGCGTGCAGCACCTGCATGCCACTGCACCCTACTGCCCAGCGCCAGCATAGTCCTGTATGGGGCATTTAAGTATGAGATGGGATATTGTCCATCAGCAGCAGCTGCATGCGCATGAACACACTGAGCAGGATCTGAATGGCTATGTACCAACACGCGCAGCAGAGCAATCTTGGACATTTGAAGGATTCTGGGGTCCAGACCCAAACGTATATTAGCATCCATTACTTTACCAAGCGCCATCCCTGTGAAGCTCCTGTGACAAGGTGCCTGCATTCTCCTCACCTGCTGCTCTGCTTGGTCTCTGACCCCTCCTAAACAAGATACATGTGAACTCCCATAGAAGCTCTCCCTGTTTGGCAAACTCCACCACACACTTGTCAAGATTTCACTCCGCAGGATCCGCATGCAGCAACAATGCTCCACCTCCGAACCTCCCGAACACCCTGAATGTATCTCACATGGTGTTCAGACGATACGGTGAGGGAAAAACCTCAAAAGGGGAAAAAACCCAGGAGAAAAGGGAAGAGGGAATTGACAGCAGGGGAAAAGAAGCTGAAAGAAAAACACACAATGGTTAATATAATTCTTAACCCTACTCTCATTACATTCTCACTACATGAAGGGCAGTATGAGTCACCTGTAGGAAGTCTTGTGCTTTAACCTTCATACAGCTGTTTCTTCTGACTCCCTCCTGTCCTGAACAACACAAGAAGCCTTATTAACATACGTGATGAAACTCTATCTGCCTAAAACACATGCTCTCACTAAATACCTACCCCGAAGCTTTAAAGCGAAGAGCTCTGAAGAACTAATCCAGAAGGCATAGTATAACCAGTGTTTCAATCCAAGAATGTAATATCAAAGAAGTGCAACAAAACACTGTACTTTAGAAAGAAAGAGAATCCTTAGTCACTGCCAGCAGAATCCTTCTCTGCTATGGAATGTACTAAAGTGCCCAACACCGCACCACAGGTAGCAATGTTAAACCAAACACGGCATGGTGTAGTTCCTTCACTACTGCCATCCGCTTCATGACGGTAATGCGGAGGACCTCCCTCCCCCTGCATTCCTCCACTTGAATGCGAAAACGAACACCCCCAAATGTACACACAACTGAGTCACTCTTCCCGAGTGTACTATACAACTCCTTACCAGTCCTCACAGCCGCGAGGCACTGTTGAGCTTGTGCAGACTTGCTCCGAGCCGATTACAGTTACAGAAGCAAGCGCGCTTAGCCAGCGCGAGATCACAATACCCAGACGTTTCCTTCCATGGGATGAACGGAATCCGTGTTCACCTCCCACTGTTCTGACAGGATCCAAGGACATTGGGAACCAGACGCTCCCGCAACCAATTCAGAATCACGAGCCCCGATCACCCGGTTCCGCCCTGCAATATCCTGCGGTACCGCTAAGGGTCATGGGACTTGTAGTTCGGGGCCTATGAATCATGGGGATTGAAGTTCAGGTAGGCGCACACTGCTCTAAACCCTGACAACACTAGCAGTATGAAACATCTTCTCGGCCGTCCCCACTATAATGGCCAGTTCACTCAAGGGACCTCGTTGCATTATGGTGTGCTGGCAAAGTGACAGGCACATGTGGGCACATATTTGTTCAAATTGCTACAAAATCCACAAGTACGGCAGCACATTTGCAAACATGTGGACTGTCTTGCCATTTAGTGCTAAATAGCAGAATGCAAAGTAGCAGATTTTGCCCATACACAATAAATCCAATGTAATCTGTCAACCATGCAAGTCAACAGATACCACAGCTAAGGTTTACTTAACACTATACATGCATCCCAGTAACAGGTTGCATCCAAAGTCACACATACAGGGATCACACCACTAATGACCTGAGAAGCATACAATGTGTGAAGACACACACTCTGCAACCTACCTGACACCAATGCAAGTAGTAACAAATTCAAAAGTATTTATTGTATGAAATATAACCTATCTAAAACTACACTAAACACTAAAACTAACACTATATCTAAAATCCCTACACACATATTAAACTAAACTACACATGTAATACTAACTAAGCCCTACTACACAAACTAAAAAAGGACATCAACCCCCAATCCAAAGAGAAAAGAAACTTAGCCCCAACACTATCTTAACCTAACAATATCTCACTACACTAAACTAACTATACATATTCAAAAACTAATCTACATCTAAATCCTATTATACAACTATCTACAACAAAATAAGTAATAACAAGGAGGGAAGGCAGAAGAGGGGTGTGGGGCAGAAGAAGTCCAGGTTTACGGAATACCAAGTTTAACTCCAATGTCATTCACCCGCCGGTTCAGGGTAATCATTTCATTTTTTAGATCGAGGAGCAAGTTATTGTTCCTGGCCAGCTCAATGAGTATCTTGTTTAGGGTGTCAGCCATTGGCGGCGTTGTGGTGGGTGCCCCCAGATCCTGGGGTGTTGTGGTCTGGGCTGGTCCCTGGCTGGGTGCAGCTTGACTCGGCCCCTGGCTGCTGGTACTTGGAATTGCTGCAGTGGTTGGGATGGGAACAACAGGTGAGGCCACTGTCTTTGTTTTCTTGACTCGGCCAGCCTTGCCAGCAGCCTTGGAGCTCTTAGCTTTGTCTGTGTGTCCTACAGCCTCTGGCATCGAGCGCCAGGTCCCATCCTTCCGAGCAGCCGCGTATGTTCGTTCCATGTTCCTGTACCCCTTCTTAACCCTGCGGATGTGAACCCACCGTTCCTTAGCCACATTGAATGCATGTGTCTCCTCTGCATTCTTGTTGTCTGAAAAAAAATGGAAATGTCAATCCCAAAACAAGGACACTGGGTCATTTGCCTATCATCATATAATTTGGCACTAATCACATACCACATGGGAGGCAACACACATGTGACATCCTGTAACATCTCAAAGTGACCTGACCACATAATTGACAAGCCCTACTTTCCACAATACAGGCCCTGGAACGTGACATGACAGTACATGGCAGGTGTGATGTACTGACAAATTAGACGACAAATGAGACAGTGATAACATGTCACCATTGTGCATCCTGAGAGTGTGCAAGTAGTCCAATTAACATTAGTAGTGTGGCACTACCCCTCCATGGGCAGCACCACCCTCATCTGACCCTGTGACACACTGCTGCTACTGCTGTACGATGCACATGTGCAGACATGTGTGTCTATCTGTAAATGTGTACAGGTCATGTAGTCACTGACAAGACAGCCACTCTTTTACATGGTTGCCAGTGTGGCTGTATGTATATGTCAATGGAAACTCAATGTAAGCTCAGCCTAAATGCATGGGAAGAAGACCAGGACACCCCTACCAACAACAGGTGTCAAGAATATCAAGAAAGTTCTCCACAATATTGCTGCGTACATCGGCAGGAAACAGATGCAAAACCCGCTATAAAGGCCTTGACAATATGCACCTGAGAAATCACATAGCTGTCCTGGTCATGGGGTTAAGGATCTATTCTAAGTCCAATGCTGTTCAATCTATACTTGAGCCTGCTGGGCAACGTCGGGAAATTGTACGGCTCATCTAAGCGTATTGTATGCTGACAATAACCAGTAACTGAGTACGTGTGGGACAAACTACTCTGACACACGTCTCTGTTGTACAAACAGCATGTTTTACATGAGTAACTAGAAGAGCATCAACAAACTCAAACTAAACAGCAGTAAAACAGACATCATTCAGTTTGGCAGCCCTAAGGTATCTTGGTCACATGAAAGGTGGCAGCTGGAACTGTGCTCCTGTCCCCCTTGCAAACATGTGATCTTAGACCTACGAATAACAAAACTACATGCCCTGTCCTGGACAAAGCTCGTCAGCCAGGTAATTGTCACCTGCTAGGGGTTCATGTGTAAAATATGGAATAACTTCAAATGCCTTCCTATTGAAGCAAGGAACCCTTTGCTGCAGGGCCTGCCCATCAGCCACACTGATTACAGCAATCCTCAAATGTATTACTACATTTAAAAATTTGTGTCAAACAGCAGACCCTGCAGAATCTGGCAGCCACACTGACTCACAACCTGTCGCCTATAACCCCTTCCACACCTACATAGAAAATACACCACAGGCTCATCATGCGGCAGAAAAGGCAGTTTAACAACCAGAGTTGCATGCATGACATCCTGTCTAACCCTGAACCTAAAGACCTCATAAAGGAGAAGAACTGGGATGGGCAAAATAGACCCCTTAGATCCTGGTATAAAACATTCATGACCCAGTCTTGTGTTAGTCCCTCTCAACATGGCTACGCTAGGTAACTTTTCTTGCCCCTTGGCGGTGTAATGAACTGCCCCCTCACCCATTATCCATCTATCAACACAAACTCTCCTGTGAAAGTTGGTAAACTTGACTGTTCCCAATATGTGGTGCAACATTGCCTGGAACCTCTATGGCACAGTTTCATCTGATTTACACTGCTAAAGGACCTTCAAACCTTGTGTGGATGATATGTGATCGATTCATACCTTACACATGACATGACCTTAACCTGGCATGATATGGGAATGTCCCAGGCATATTAGTAAACCTCAATGTCCGCTTCAGGGGCAGTGTACTGCAGATGAAGCGTGGATACCTCTTCTGGCTGGTCTGGATAATATGTAGCCATGTGTGAAAATCCTGTAGTGTAATGCCTGCATGATCTCTGGATCATTGGCTATTTAGCTATAATCTGTGCTGGATGTCATGCACAGGAAATCAGAGCTGTTGCATTGTCCCTTCATGGACAAAGTCACAACTTAGATAGATATGCGTCTAACCACACTCTTATACATATTGTCTGAATAATACCATTACAATACTCTGCACCTTGTGGCCCCGTGACATGCGTAACACACCAGCATTGCAAAACTACCGTGTGTTGCATTAGTTAATGACATCCATTACATCACACATGGCAATTTACATTACAATTACTCACCAGTGGCTTTTGGGTCCCTGAAACGATCCACGTCACCCTGTGTGATGGGTCGCCGACCATCTGTGACTGAACCAAATAAAATATGTGTCATTGCATGGCATCCATAAACGTTACATAAACATGATGAACAACTTTTCAGTCACAGGAAATGCTACATCACTTTGTAGGGGATTCACACATTGTACTAATTACTCTGTGCACTTTGATTGGCATGCACATATGGGCTTGCTAATGCAGTGGTGGCCAAACATAACATTACCACAGTCATACATGCACATAACAGTTGGGTTATGCCATTTCTAAGAACCATGTCCATACAGGCATCATGTGTAAGTTGTACTGCGTATGATGGTAACTATGCATTTAGTAAGAGGCTGATACACAGTCCTTTGGGATGTAAAACACTCTGGAGCTGTCAAACTCACACATTGCATAATCACCTGGCAAGGATATATCTACACATGACCCATGTACAGGGGCCGTGTAGATACAGTCCTGCTGCTCATGGATTTGAGCATCTGTCACACTGTGTACTGTCCTGCACATAGGTCACACACACACTGGCACTGCTCATATATGTACAGTTACACATACTGGACACACACACATCATCCTGCACACAGTCACTGCTCACATCTCTTTGACTGACTACAGCCGTGATGGGCTCCTAAATGCTAACATCCTCTGTGCCTTGCCACCCTTACTGGCATGCGGTCATTCACCATCACATAGTAATGTGAATGCAAGTGACACACAGAAAACCTCAGTCCCACATCTGGTCTGCATACTGCAAATATGTGTTCACACCTCAATGATAACGTGACTACTCACTCCAACTGTCAAATCATGGAGCTATACAAATAGGGACATTAGCATTGACTACTCACACACCTACTCTACTGTAGCACACCAAGGGACAGTATTACAGGTAATGGTGCATCCCACCAAATCAGCATGGAGGCAAGAGTAAATGTGCACCATGGCCCAACTCACATGGTTAACTGCATTCCCCATGCTGCGCACCATGCTGCTAAAATGGCACATATGCATCAGGCATCTGTGCTGTAAATGCAGTGCATTGCAGGAGTTGTGAAGCATGTGCGGCGCAGCTCCAGCAATGCTCTTGTTGGCCCTATCTTGTCAATGCTGCGTCAATCCTCATGCCTGCTTCAGGCAGGGCCAGAGTTAAGACGCAGCATTGCCATGAAAGTGAGTGACAGAAACTTGATATATTTCACTCTGCCACATTACAGAGGTGTTCCTGTGTATGAATGCCCTCCCCTGCACCAGAACGCACCCTAAAGGTGCATAGCTTTAGAATGTGACGATTCTCCCAGAATTGTGATATTGTACATACCCTGCACCATGGCGCTAATTTAGCGCTGACGCTTTGTCACATAAGTAATGCAACTACGCCGCTAAAGAACCCCAAGTGGCTTGTAAATCTGCTAAAATGTGCCTGGAAGCGGGAGTCCAAATTAATCTTAACTGAAGCGAATCATGTGCAAATCACATAGGGACATATGTATCAACATTCTGTTTTGCGATTACTAAATAGCGATTTAGAAGGATTCGCTAATTTGAAATCGCAAAATGGTAAGTATGTAGGAAAATGCTTATTGTTAGCAATCCATTAATATTCCTAAATTTTGATTAGCAAATTGCTAATCTCAAACTTCCCATTCATTTCTATGTGCCAGGAGGCCCATAGGAATTAATGGGAAATTTGCGATTAGCAATTTGCTAATTGCAAATTGTGAATATTTTCTAGGGTGCAGGGGTGTCACAAGAACACCCTGCTGCACCCGTGAAAATGACATGTGTGCGCATATGGCGCACATACATGCCCTAAGGGCATGTATGAGCGTCACATGGCACCTTTTGATGTTTAAAAAAAAGCTTATTTCAAATATTTCGCTACTTACCACCAACTAGAAGTAGGTGGTAATTTGTGAATCCTTAATGGCAATTTGGAATGTTATTAGCCTTGATACATAGTATGTAAGGAATTGCTAAAGTAGCTATTCCTCAAATGCAATCGCTAAATAAGGAAAGGAAAATTTAGCAAATCCTTACTTTGCACCAAAAATGTCTCAAAAATACCATTTAGCGAAAAAGGGTTCGCTGACGCCGCAAATCAGCGAATGTCTGCGTTAGCAAACTAATTTTGACTTGATACACATGGCCCATAGGGAAATGACATTGTCATCAACTCTTAGTTACAGTATCACAGTAACGAGTCAGCATGTACATGCCATACACACATGTCACACACGTAACTCACTTACATTACATTTGAATATTAAAGTGAAATAATGGCTTTTAGACTTACCACCCTGTATGCCTGGCATCACTCCGGTGTAATCCAGGAGGTCGGCCTCCCGCGCAGTCATGTCCTGCCAGCGGTGCTTCCACTGGTGCACGGAGCGTGCAATCTTAAAGTAGTGCTCCATTTGGAGCCTCACGCGCTCCCAGCGCACATTCCATGCCCCCACAGCATACCCCTGCAGGATCCGCCCACCCGCCTCCAACATATTTGGCAGATAAAACTTAATCAGCCACAAAAACCCCCCCAATGCCTCCTCACTCATCCTCCCTGACCTCCCAACAGCAGGCATCTCCCTGACCCCCGTAACCCACTTAAAACTAATAAATAATAACCCAATTAACTAACTAACTATATAAAAATACAAACTAACCCCTAAATAAACTCTACAAAACAGAGGACACTAGACACACAAACTGTGTAAAATACAACAAATACAACTAACAGACACTGCAGACAAACCAGAGGACAGTAGACACACAAACTGTATAAAATACAACAAAAAGTACAAAAAGACACTTCAGACAGGACACAGCACGCAGCACCACTCTCCAAAACCAACTTCCAACACAGCAACCACCATACACCTCCTCCACTCAGCCCATGCACCAGCAATGTGCTGAAAAGAGAAAGTGAAAGTAAAAACCACACCCATGTGACAGGAAGCAGTAATACACCACTTCCTGTGTTTGCTGCAAAAAATTCCGACTTAGCGACAAAATTATTCGCGTTAGCGACGAAAATCGTGACATAAAATGTCGCGATGGTAGTTATATACAAAATCGATCGAAATGCGACCCGTTTTGGGGATTTGCGATGAAAATATACTCGCTAAATGTCGCTAAGCGACAAAATAATTATATTGGGATTCTGAATAAATAAAATCATGGATTTCCAGCTAAAAATATAAATAAATACCAGAAAAAATAGGAAAAATATTGACAATATTTTTAATCCCACCCAAAAAAAAATTATGATTAATTGGTGTAACCACAAATGACAATATTTATTTTATTAGAAAAATAAATCTACACAAGAGATAGGGGTCAGGGAATGTGATCATGCACAGATTTCCTACAGGGAAAATATTAACAAATGATGCTACAATGCTGTTTCATCATGGTTCTGTTGAAAAGTATGGCAGGACGTTCAATGATTCACTTCAAAATGCATTTAAATAGACGTTACTGGTCCAAATCTTTGTTTTGCCTCTACATGTCATGCATTGCGTGATAAGTGAAATACCATCATGCAGACGTAGAAAGGCAACACACAATAGGGGAGATCAGAACACCACAAACCATACATCATGGTGCAGATTTACAAGTTCCTTGCACCCCTGAAAGTCAGCATCAGCGTTACATTTTGTGCGGCTGTTGTGGCGCAATCCATGTGCAGCTTATGTGGTGCAAAGGATGCCCAATGCTGTGGCAAATCCTCAAGGTCTTGCCTCATAAAGAGATGTACCGTCACTAAGGGCTGCCACCGGGGTGGCATAAATGCACAGGAGGTAGTGTACTGGCGTTGCTACGCGTCATTCCATTGGCTGATGTAATTTAGAATCATACCAGCCACTCACTCTTGGACCAATGCTGCGTCCTATCCCTGCACTTGCTTTCAGCATGTGTGATGCTTCATGCAGGGCGGTTGTGGGGTCACATGGTGCTTTCATTGATATCCGTGTGCTAATGTACATGTCTTGGGCCTCTGGTGGCGCAGGCTCGCACTGGTCTAGTGTGTGATTGCAGCCTATGCCTCATGTATATCCCATGGTTGCTCCGTTTGCTCTGGGCTCTTACTGCCTTTGTACCTCCTGAGGATGTTGATGTTCCGGTCACACTGTGTGATGGTGGTGTGTAATGCCATATGTGTGCGTTCCCACCAATTGCACATGTTTTGTGGATCCTGCTGCAGGTTGGACTGGCTCGAGCCTCCTATGTGGGGAGGCATTGAGTTTGTTCGGGGTGGGTCTGACTCCCTACATTGTGTTTGTCAGTGGGGCCTTGCTGCCAGGCCCGGACTGACCGCTGCATTCACCGGGCAATCCCCCGGTGCGCCGCAAGGGTAGGGGCCGGTTTTGGGCCCCTGGGGTCTGTTTTAGCTACAGGGCCGTTGATGCAGCATAGCTGCAAACTTGTCCCTGTAACGAAGTCGGACGAAAACCAGCCCCGGCAAGGAGCTCTGTTGCACCCCCAACCTCCCCAGGGGGGCAGCCGAGCACTTTGCCTGGGCCAGTTTTGGTTCCCAGTCCGGCCCTGCTTGCTGCGGCTTGCCGGAGGTCCCTTGTTGTTTCACATCTGTCTCGGGGTGTCTGCTCTGCTTGTGGGGTGGCTGTGGTGTGTCTGGACCTCCTTGCGTTAGCCTGTCCTCCTACTATGGGTGAGTTTGAACCTGGGTTTGGTAGCCCTTGGCCCCTCGGGTCCCATGCCAGTCATGTGGTCATTTTACCTGGAGTGCTGTCCGACACAGGGTGTGTCCGCATTTGAATCCGGGATGTGTTTAGGATTACGTGGTGTTTGGCTTCAACTAGGGTTGGGCTATGTCCTCCCTGCAAGCTCTGTGTGTGGCCGGATGGCCCTTTGGCGGTTTGTGGGTTGAGCATGTGAGCCCCTTGTTGTCCAGATGGACCTTGAGTAAAATCCTCATGGGGCAGGTTTTTTCTTCCTTTGCACATTGTCACAGTATATGGTTCTAATATTGGTCTGTTGTGTACCTCTTACTGATGTATATGTGCAGGTGCTCAGTTTGGCGTTTGTGCACCCTCTGGAGGTGTGCCTCCTTCATGCTGTGGCTTTGTTGTAGGGTGGTTATCCCTTTTGGTTCCCTTTGGCATGGCTGGTCATTATCTGTGGTCTTCTGTGCCTACTCTCCATCAGTGGCTGTGTTGGCTGCGGGGCCTGTGTTTGGGCTTGTGGTGTGTTGGCACATGGCCTGTTTGGAGGCTGCTTGCGTTGGGTGTGGCAGATCATTGTGTTTGCTTCTGGAGGAAATCCCTGGCCATGTTGTGCATGGATGCCGTTGGGTGTTCTCTGCACACTCTAATGTCATGTGGACATAGGGTGATGTGTGGGACTGTGTTTCCTGGCTTTGGGTATGCAGTGTTGTTTAATGCTTGGGTAACTTGCTGCTTGTGCTGCTTCTGTCTGTTTTGCTACTGTGTGAATCCAAATCTTGTTTAGCTATCTGCACAATTGTAAGGACTGGTACGTGGAGGGCTATGACTCCGAGTGATGTTCATTTGCACAGAGTCACCCGAGAATACTACTCCCCAACCTGCATATGTCAACACCCTGCACGTACTACCACGTGCACCTGCACTTGGCTGACTTGCACTTGCAAACACACTCTAGCAATGGCACATATTTACGGCATAGATGGCTCACACATACTGTTATTTTACGGCCCAGGCTGCACAACATTTAATACGCATCACATCCATGCTGGCTGTGGCGTTCTGCACAATTACTGGGCATTCCCTGCAGACATGCAGGGAGGCAACATGTATTGGAATTCTGTACCTTATTGTCGGACACTGTGGGCCATAGGAGACATGTAGTACGCCATAACGTAATGCAGGCAACCATCGCATGGCCATTGTGGCTAGCTGGACACATAGCAACTCCCCTATTGGAATACTGATTTTAGAATGGGTGGTAGGTTTGCAGTAAGTCATTATAACACCAGGACATGTATCAGCCTTCCATTACTCAGTTCACACTAAGGATGTGGCTGGTGCGTCGAGATAGGTATCTTTTATCCAAATGCCATACAGCATGAACCAAAAGCAGAACTAAGATGAGCCACCCACTAAGGGGGAGGTGATGTCAGTGACAGTATTGTGTGGAATGATGAGCATACGAGATGAAGTCCCACAAGGGCTGCCAGATAGCCAGTGTAAAATGCATCACAGTCCAAATAATCAAGCATTGTGTTAAGATACACTCCACACTCATTAGGCTATTTCCTAGTGCTAAGGCAGAGCCATTTTGGTATGTCCCATTGGAAATAGGGCACTGTGAGACCACCATGTACCACTACTACTTCTCATGTGAAATCTCCTCAGATCATTCCCCATTTGTCAAACACAAGTCCTTTCCTCTAAACAAGTATGATCAGACAATGTCATGCTGTATCAAGGTGTTATGAACAAATGCATGATTGTTTGTGACAAACAGTGATGTAATTCATCGCCCATTTCACATTGCAGAGGGCGAGACTGCACCTCCTGAAGAGCAACCTGGCCTGGCACCTACTGATGACACGGACGTCTATGCTACCATCGACATCGACGACCTGCAACTCCTGCTCAATGAAATTGCCTCCCCAGCCTCCGGTGCAGGGCAACCCGGTAGCCATCAGCACAGCCCACACCCTGCTCACACCAACGAGCAGCAGGCATCCACCACCCCAGCCACTTCCCTGGGGCCAGATCCAACGACACGTGCATTCCAACAGCGGATCATAGAGCTCCAGGAACGGTTGGTGAATAGGGTCGAGCTATTGGCATCCGAAATTGCAGGCCTACGTGGGTGTCTTACTGACACCCACAGCCCCTTCCATGGTCTCCACCAGTCCATGGCTGACATTGCTGGAGTCATGATCCAGAGGCAACATGCTTTGTTTGCTCAGGGTGGTTCCAGCAATGTCAGCAAGGATCTTGACAACATCAGGAAGATCATGGAGAGCATGGAGCGGATGCAGGCCCAACATCTGGCTGCCAGGGCTGAACACATGCGCCAGGTTACTGGGATTTACACTGCCCTGCACCTTCTTGTTGCCTCCTTACTGCCACAGGGTTTGGCGCAGATGGATGCTGCTGCAGCCTCCACATCCTCAGCTCCAACACCAGGTGTGTCAGTGCCTCACATGGCTGCTGCCACAATACCCACTGACACCTGTGAGGCACATGACACCGATGATGATGGAGATGAGGATGACAGCGGAATTCTGCTGAGGAGGAAGCGGTAGTATCCCCCTGTGCCAAAGCCCCAGTTTCTTTGGTTTTGCAGCACTCTGAATCGTGCCACCCATGAACTTCTTGCACTCACTTTCACTGTCCCCTGGAACATCCTTGGACCCCCCCCATGGACTTCCATATTAACGCATTCCTTGCCACTTCAACCAGCCTGTGGAGTGAACTATGCCTCTTCCCTTGGACCTGATAACATCAATAGTCTCTGTCTGGCCATCCAACGGGCACCCTCTGCACTAGCCCCATATGCTCACCACGTGTATATACTGTAAATAAATTATTATTTTCAGGGTAATATGTGTTTTGGTCATATGTTGCTAAAGTACTAACTTGCTTTTTAGGGTCCAGAGACTGATACCTTAGGAATGTACAACAATGTCAATATGAGCAGTGTACATATTGATACAGATCCTGAGATGGTGGAAACTAATGTAGAGATGTGTAAACATGTGGAGCCACCATTGCAACAATGCTATGCTATGACATAGTCACAATGTAAATGGGCCATCAGGTAAGGTCATCTGTTGGGACATGCCAGTGAGCATTAATGTGCTAAATGTGATAGGAGAATGCCCCTTGGCCCATGTTTGGATGCAGCAAGGCAAGTACTAATGTCCTCATGTCTAGTATGCCATGCACTGCTACATACCACTGGTTGACCTCCATATTGGCATCATACATTAGAAAGGGAACACACTGTCTGAATGAATATTAGTTCCACTCCTGCATATACTGAGTATTCCCTGCCGTCACACTGTTATGTGTGTGTCTGTGATTCCTGAGGATGTGGCCCTGAGGTGCAATGAGCATGCCTTTCATCAGCATCAAATTTGTGGAAGGGCTGCAGCAGGTGTGTAGTTGGACCACAACTTACCAACAAGGGCAGCAGCTCTGCATCCTACATGTGTAGGTACAAGTAGGAAGGTATCTCCAGGCAGCCCCAAGCACGTCTGTACTATTTGTACACTTAGCTACCACACATGCCACATCATGTTGCCATTGCTTACAAGTGGTCCATGAGTGATGATAGCCTTGTCTTACATGTGCTACTCCCCCATGGTGGACACGTGACATAGGGCCATCACTTCCAGTAAACTTCGCGGTGTGTGCACCTGCATGTGTAATGTCAGATGCTGATGTTACGATGTCACGTAGTGGTTGAAATGCAATTACAGAAGTGTCGAACTGGTATCTATGAATGACCCAGGGGTCAGTGTGTATCCACATATACTTGTCTGTCCAGCTGTAGAAGGTGTCTTCACCCAGCCATGTAAAATATTTTGGATGTTGCAGTTATGCATGTCATGGTGATGGTTATGGTCCATGGATACTGCAAAGTATCTGGTCAGCATAGTGAAGTGTTGGCCTTGTGGATCTGTAGCTGGTAGTTGTTTCCGGGCTGAGGTCATGTAACAGACAAACTAATGTTGTACATAAGACGCAACATCAACTTGTTACTCAAATGTGTCCCATGACTTTTACAGTGTTCTAATTCATAGGCCCTTTCCCCTGTTCATATGGCGCCACTTTTCACCGGCCATAACAACATTTCTGGACATTACATGACCTATTTGCAGCTCTTATCACATTCCACACCTGCATCTTTGAGGCATATGTTCAGGTACCTCATTGACGCTATGGCAATTTGTGCAGATATGTACTTGACATTATACATCAATAATGAGCTTGGTAATATTCAGGATATGTAACTTATACGGGCCCTGGTTATTTATACATTGCAAAAAACACAGGTGATGGACAGAATGTAGAACAATGTCATACATTCACCCCAGTACAAGGATCTGGGCCTAAATCCATCGTTTTTTTGCACTCCACACCACCCTGGGTTAGACACTGGCTATATGCAAATCAGCTCTGACCCTGTGCCTCATGGGAACAGTCTAGTCCGAACTACCAAGCCATGTCTTTCCCAGACCGGAATCAAGCATCAAAGGACCGGTTTCTGGCTATCAGCCTTCATTCAGCCTGGATAGCTTGACTCCAGTGGTGTGGAGAGCCTGGGACTCACGTCTGAGCATACCCAGCCCACTCGGGGTGAAAATTGCAAAAAACACAGGTGATGGGCAGAATGTAGAACAATGTCATACATTCACCCCAGTACAAGGATCTGGGCCTAAATCCATCGTTTTTTGCACTTCACACTACCCTGGGTTAGACACTGGCTATATGCAAATCAGCTCTGACCCTGTGCCTCATGGGAACAGTCCAGTCCGAACTACCAAGCCATGTCTTTCCCAGACCGGAATCAAGCATCCAAGGACCGGTTTCTGGCTATCAGCCTTCATTCAGCCTGGATAGCTTGACTCCAGTGGTGTGGAGAGCCTGGGACTCACGTCTGAGCATACCCAGCCCACTCGGGGTGAAAATTGCAAAAAACACAGGTGATGGACAGAATGTAGAACAATGTCATACATTCACCCCAGTACAAGGATCTGGGCCTAAAATCATCGTTTTTTTGCACTCCACACCACCCTGGGTTAGACACTGGCTATATGCAAATCAGCTCTGACCCTGTGCTTCATGGGAACAGTCCAGTCCGAACTACCAAGCCATGTCTTTCCCAGACCGGAATCAAGCATCCATCTTGTGCGTGCTTCCATGGGAAAAGAAATTGGCTGGTAATCCAGGACATTGTTCACATCTTAAGGGTCAGTTTACCGCTGCTACGACGGACATGGTGTGGACAAGTGTCTTGATGATTGGCACCATTGTATATTGGGATGTTGCAATGACTATTGGCATCATGTACACCATTTCACACACTCCAAATTTGTGTGATTCACACAACATACCCAAGCCATTATACATGGATTGGGTAAATGGACTCAGAATAGGAATGTCATCCTCATCACAAACAGAACCCTAGTTTGCTAGTATTTGGAGCATGTGACACAACCATTTGACATAGTGTAGCCTACGTAGTACCTTGACAAGTAGAGTGTCATACATTTGACACAGTGCAGGGCATAACTGTACTGCGTACACATTCCCTACCTCCATTGCGAATTGTCTCATCTAACCACTCATTGGGACACGTAACTGTTTAATGGGTACAGTGCCCATGCCAGACAGTAACACATAAACATGTTATTTATTAGACAATTTTATTTAACAGACACCACGTGACTGACTCAGGCAAAATAACTGTTGATGATGCGGTTCCTCCGTGCAAGTCCAGCAGCATTTGGTGTGGGGTGTACAGCGCCAGCCTCTTCATCTTCCTCATCTTCATCAGGTGGTTCTGGCACTTGGATCCATTGGGCTTTGGTACGGACACATATGTTGTGCAACACACAACATGCCAGGATAATTTTGTTCACCATTACGGGACTGTACAGCAGGCTGCCACCTGAGATATCCAAGCACCGGAACCTGGACTTCAAGACACCAAATGTCCACTCTACAATGGACCTTGTGCGTATCTGTGCCGCATTGTACTGCCTCTGGCCAGGGGTGGTGGGGTTACGTACTGGTGTCATCACCCATGCTCCCAGTGCATATCCTTGGTCCCCTGTGACATACAAGGGAAAGCAGAATTAGTCATTGTTTGTGCTGGATGTGTTGTTGATGAGCATGGATTTGTGTGTTGGGATGGATGTCAAGTTGTATATCAAGTTGCCCTTGTGTTTAAGCTGAATGCTGTAGTGCATGTTAGCATGTGATTAAGGCTCACTGCTGTGACTCCATCCAACATCATTTTAGTGTGCAGATGAGTTGCATGTGTGGCTCTTTTCCCATCTGCAACATACAGTGATCCACCTACTGCACTGTAATTTATCTTAGCTATATGGGTGTCATGATTACACACAATACACTCTTGACCTACTGTGCGCCAGCAATCAGCAATCCTGCTGCAGAACACAATGCATGCTTCTCACGGTCATGGTCTGCAACTAATCACCAGTCAGCTACCCATTACATGCATGGCCCATTGTGGCCTTGTTAGGTTCAACAACGACATCACCTCCAGCATGTGCAACACCATCCACTACCTGTCCTGGACTCCAAACCAAATGACTTGAGTGCTCAGCAGACATACTTAAAGTTGCTATATCACATCTCTTATGTTTCAGATCTTTCAGTAAAAAGACTTTTTATTATTCTTAAACACATACTAAACTAAGGGCCTTTATGAATTAAGGCCATCCGCTTTCCAAGTTAAGACTGGACAAGTATGCAATAAGTAATAAAGCATATTAACCCCCCTCAGTTTTTATGCCATCCTGCCCAGCCCATCAATGAACCACAATCGTGCATGAATACTGGTTCATAATTATTATACAACACCCCACGTTGGGCATGCAAATTGACCATCAACTCCCATCCCCCCACCCCGGCCGATGGTACAGTAGTGTACAATCTATGTGTTGCAAAATCACAACTGATGTGTGTCATGTACCAATGAGTCATCGTACGCTCTATAGTCTTGTTCTCTATAACCTCCTATTTGCGGGTGCCTCTCACTGTGCTAGTCCCTCTCTATCCGAATGGAGCTACTCATGCATGTCCCACCCCCACTGAGGACACAGAACTGCCTACCTCCTCCCTGTCTATTATCCAGAGTCCCTCCACCAGGGTCTCCCATGCACATGAAGCTTCAAGCACTTTTTCATGATGGGACCTATGCGCCAGCTGTATTCAGATGGAGCTCTCACTCCCTGGCCATTTGAGTATCGCTGCCTTCCACCTAACAAAGCTGGGGCCAGCCGCTGCCTTCCAATGTGACGTATTTCCCTCTTGGCGGGAATGATGCCTAAATCCACCAACTTACTAGTCATGTCATTTGTTTATAGTGTGCGGGAACCAGTGCAGCAGGCACGTCCCCTTGTCCGTATCAATCTTCCGTCCAGTCACCTCGCAGAGCACCACGGTCACCTCCTCCCAGTACGTGCCCAGCCATGGCTAATCCCAGAGCCTGTGGTTGAGGTCAGCTCCCTCAGCTCGCCATCGGGGCCATATCGCCGTTTTGAATTGGAGAGATTGATGATTTTTAGCTGGTGTGAGGTATGCCCTATGTGACACAGAGAATTTGATCACCTGGAAGCTAGCATTCCTAGTACCCTTCCACACCCTTCAAACGATCGGTGAGCAGGCCGTCTACGGGATGTCCCTCCCAAGGTCCTCCGCCCATTGCTCCCTCAATCTTTGTTGCGGGGTAAGCCCATCCCCTGACGTCCGTTTAGAGAGGCTGGTAATTGCCTTGTATGTGCCTGCTGCCATCACCACATTTTGACCTACTCTGCTCAGCGGGAGTTCCTAAAGACCAGCACCCAAATGTATTTTATGAGCGGCACACAAGGCTGCGTGCATCAGTAAGTGGCCTTGCGGGAGGCCAAAGGCTTCTTGCGGCACACTGTAGGGAAGCAGTGCTCCGTCTGCGTACAAGTTACCCACTATCTGCAGGCACAGTTCCTCTCACTCCGCCAGACCAGACCAATCACACCCCTGTTGCAGTGCTATGCACATGCCCAGTGGTATCTAGGGTGCATGAGGCCTCAGCACTCCAATCCTGCTAATGGAATTGTTCACAACAGTAGCGAAGGCAATTATCCGCCATGGATAAATCAGCGATCCTGAGTCTCTGCAGCAGTATCAGAAATGACAACACATGTTGCAGTACATTAGGCGCTGTCTCCCTCTCTGGCCCTCTGACCTCCAGCGCTATCGCCGGAGTGAGGGACTGCTACTGCGCAGCTAGATAGTATAACTTGAAGTCTGGAGTAGCCAGGCCTCCCTCCGCCAGCGTCCTCATCTGCGTCTCCAATGCTACTCGACGCCCACCTCCACCACAAATAAAGCCTCCACCCACTGGCAAGCATTGTCATCAATAAAACAATACACAATACATAATAATGCCAATTTGACCAATAGGCGCATCAGCAGGCAATGTCCCCCAACCAAACAAATCACAAACTCCAAACAACCCACTCCCAGCCCCACAAGAACAGGCACCAACACTGTGAATTCCATCCGTACTGGCACAAATGCACACCTCATTCTAAATCAAGGCAAACCTGCCATTACCATCCAATGGAGGTTGGATAGGGCCTAGGTCACAATCTGCTACTAATCAAATAAACACAACATCCAATGCTGCCCCCCCATTTCCCCGAATCATCCTGCCTCCCAGGACCTCCCTGAGCCCATCGCCGTTCCACGCCAGCACTTCACCCCCATTTGCTGGTGAAACAGGCACTCATCGCCCCCCATGTGATTCATCTTTGCCATCTTCCAACGACTAATAACAACACGTCAACATTATTACTCAAAAGCAAAGTCCCATCTCCACAGACCCTCCAATAGCTACTTATCCAACAATCCGTCAGCTGTCCCAGGGGTGAACAATGGCAGTGCCTGGTTGTCCGATACAGAGGATCTACCCTATGAGTGTTCCTTTCCACTCCCATGCCACAACTCTGCCGACACAGTGCTTTGCTATTACCCAGAGATCGCCACCACCGCAGCCTTGCGTTCAATGGCAGTGTGCGAAGCCAATGGTTTCCGCAGGCCGCACCTGCCTCGCTGTAGTCGTTGCCATCCGCAAGGCTGGGAGTTGCAGACCAGCTCATGCGCCTCCCTCTCCTGATCATCCTTCCCTGCTTAATGGGACTCCAACCATTCCCAGGCCTCCTCGGGTGTATCATGAAAGTGGGTTTTACCGTCCAACACTATGCGTTATTTGGCTTGCAAATATTGAGAATATTGAATCCCTTCCGCATGCTGTTCTTTCTTCCCAGCTTGGGAGGACATACGATGGCGCTGTGTGGCAAACGAGTAGTCTGGAGAGAAAGTGACGTTACTGTTGTCCACTTGGAAGGGGCCATGGCAGCGGCCTTTCCGGAGTAGCAGGTTGCGATCTTGAAAGTGCTGCGAACACGACACCTACGGTCTTGGAGCAGGGCCCTGTGCCGGCGGTCTGGCCAGGACATGATGCGCCCGTTCCAGGGTGTAAACATTGAAAGTCCCTCAGGGGCCACAACAGACCAGAGCCAAGTCTCAATATACACCTCTATGTCCGGCCCCTCATTTTAATCAGGCAGGCCCAGCATGCGGATGTATTTGCGCATGTTTCAGCCTTCCGCATCCTCAGCTCGCCGCTCCACTACTGAGAGACGGTCCAAGAGCCCTTCCATTGATGCAGATGGTGCCGTCTGCGCTGTGCCAACCACCTGAAGTGTAGCTTCCAACTGTTTTAGTGAGTCTGCAATTCTTGAATGGTCTGCACGCAGTAGGCCTAATCCAGTCGCAACTTGTGCAATGTCCTGCTGAAGAGCAGTGCGTGTGTCCGTGATGGCCATCAGGATCTTGTCAAATTGCTGCAGAATACCAGCATTCTGCTGCAATTCCGGTTCAATCCAGTCTTCCACCGGTAGGGATTCTGGGTCCGACGGCGATGGGTCCCCCTCCTTCCGACCTCGGGGCTTGCCCATGGTTGCAGCTGGCGATGTACTCCAATCCTGTGCCCCCATCTACTCACACACACTGCGCAGTCCTGTAAAGCTGCACCTCCCGTGCGTCTTATTGAGCTATCCCGGCCTCCTCACGAGCAAGCTCACTCTGCTCTGGCCCCTACACTTGCGTCCACAGCTGTGGGGCCCGCTCCGCAGCTCTACCACCGGTAATCCCTCGCTCAGTGGGCAGTTCCGGGTGTGCACACATCCTTTTAGCAGTGCAGATTGCAGCAGCCCGCCACCACTGGGAGGTCTAACTTCCTCAAGGAACTTCCCACACCTCTATCGGTGGCCGTCGCTGGCTCTGCATCCTTTGCGCCCCTTTGCAATTTGCACTCAGTCCACGCACAAATCAACAGGGCAGTCCAGTGCCATCACCAGCCTATCCCTCCCTCAATCCACAGTGCGTTCACACAGCTCCAATATTACTGGAGGTGGGGGTAGGGTCTGCAGCTTCCCGAGGGTCTGTCACCCTCCAAACAGCGCCGCTTTAACTCAGTTACGTTGGGGCAGGGGGTGCTCCCACCCAGGCGCAAGTCTACAGCCCAGCTAGCTTTGCCCTACAAGAAGTCCAAACCCCACCTGCTCAGCCTCCACAGTCGTGATCTGCACTTTCAGGGTAGGGGCCGTCAGTAGCAGGCTTCAGATGCGACCCACTGCACTCACCGAGGGAGGCTCAGCAAACTTCGCGGGGCATATCACATGGAGAGCCGAGCG
Source organism: Lissotriton helveticus (assembly GCF_964261635.1). Lineage (NCBI taxonomy): Eukaryota > Metazoa > Chordata > Amphibia > Caudata > Salamandridae > Lissotriton > Lissotriton helveticus. Next base: position 870,243,470 of record NC_136061.1, on the reverse strand, counting down.
GTGTCGTCCACAGTGGGCTTGCTCTGCTCTTTAGGGCAACCGCCTGCCGCTCCCTTCACCAGCGCACCCCCAGCTCATGGCCAGCAGCACCAGTCACCTCAGGCCCTGCCCGTATCTCTGCCGTGCCGGGGATCAAGTCACTGTCAGTGCGGGAGGGTATATCTCGGAGCCCCCGTCCTCTTTCGTTGCCCTCCTTGCTGGGGCTGCGCAACCGTCGTGCGATCAAGGCTCCACAGTCAGAAGTCGCAGAGTTGTAATCCACATCAGGGCCCACCTGTATTTACAGAGGCCAGAGTGGCTGCACACATAGCCCAGGGTGTGTGTGCTCCAATGTTCGCTATGGAGGCGCCGTTCCTGCTGTCGGCCGCATCACACTGCCCCCCCCACCCTGTCATGTGAGGGTGCCAGCGCATGTGAGTAAGAAAACAAAATGTAGGTGCCAGTACTGATACAGAAATTGTTTAACAATTAAACACAACACCCGAAAAAGGAATTCAAGGCTGGATGCTGATTAGTAGCTTTTATTATTTAGTTCCAAAGAACAACTATATTTTAGAAAAACATATTCAAAAAAATAAGCAATATTACATGCTAAATAGAAAAATTAGGGATAAGGGGAGCTTTCATCATATCAAGCATGTCACAAGCATACAACATTCAACCATTCAGGAACAACAAAAGTTTTAAACAAGTGCAATATATTACAGTGGTTAATATGTTTGTGATAGACAAACAAACACAGCAAGGCTGGAGACGGCCACGGTCTGCAAAATATTTTTTAAAGAATATTACTAGAGAAATATATACAGAAGTACATTCATCACACCAATTGTGGTATTCTTAGTTTTTTTTGTAGTTTTAAAGAAAAAAGTTAACAGAGTAATGTACAACACTGGTGAAAAGCAACAGAGCGGTTCAAACGAGCTTATCACCCATGCAGACTCAAAGGTGGCTAGGGCCTACGCGTTTCGAATCCTGCAGATGTAGGAGGATTCTCATCAGGGCCTTTAATTATATCTATAACAAGAGAAAAAGAAAAGTTTTTTTGAAAAAAGAGTTGATATATACAAACAGTGGATCAACCTCAGATTCCCCACTCAGGTCACCACCCCTCATCCGCCGCTTTCCAAAGTGTTAGGAATACTAAGCCGGAGCGAGTGCATAATAATGGAAGCAGGCTCATGGTACGGGGCCTAATCAAAGTGGCTGAGGTTTAAGGACATTTTAAGATCTTACCTGCCTTGGGGGTAGGCGGAAATGCTATGTGGGAGGCTGCGTCGCTTAGAAGAACAGAACTGGTACCTATAAATAGATGGACACACATTTAATCAAGGCATGCATTTTAGTGAAGCAGGGCTGCAAGTTCTAAGGACCACTGTCTTTACCTATTCTTAAAGTGCCTTTAATTTCGGGTGCGACGTCCGTCGAAAAGGGAATACAAGGAGCACGAAGTCTGTAAACATGACGGAACATAAGCCTTGGTTTAATAAAATTACCTTGAAGCGCTAACTAGTAGAGGAGTAAACGTTGTCATTTCTTACCAAAAAGAATGGGCATTAAAAGGTGAAATTGCTGTACTCGACACCTTATCTGAGTTGTTTTCGGAGACCGTGACTGGTTGCGGGGGGCGTGGTCCACCAAACGCGGTTTGTTAATTGCACACGGATCAGAAGCCCTGCAACGAGCAACACAGTGAATGAAAATGGACCATTTACACGAGTCTGACTTAGTTTGAAAAAATGGTCGGTATATTACCATAAACGCGGCGTGACCCGCTGGTATCATTTTAAAAGAAAGGTTGCTGTAGAAAAAACAACAAAGACCAAGTCAGTTACGGAGCCGAGTGGTGTAACTGGCTCACACTACGAGGCAATACTTATGCTGCTACTTACAAATAAATCACTCGATCGACGGCGTGGGAGGAAGTGAGCACTCTGGCACGGGCGTCTTAGCTAGCAGAGCTGCTGTGCAACCGCCCATATATGCAGGTCGTTAATTGGTAGACGCCTACTTAGTTTCCAGTGTTCAATATGGAAACAGAAAACCCGGGACGGATTTGGGTTCTTCAGTGGTTCATCAGAAAAGAAGGATTTTGCATGCATAGGGAAAATAAAAATATTCACAGCTTGAATATTTCACTCAGTTCGTTCAGCCCAGACACCGAGGTGTCAAATTTGACTATTAAAAAAGCTTCCCGTTTTGACAAAGCGAGATTATGATCGCCACCACGAGGGTTTTTTTCACTTTAGAAATTACAGTCCATTTAAGGTCACTCACAGTGTGTTGCATCCGCGTCCAGTGGAGCACCAGTGGGGCATTTTCGACCTTGTTTTTAATTCTCGATTTGTGCTGCGAGATCCGGTGACGGATCTCTTGATTGGTTTTACCTATATACAGCAGGTGGCAGGGGCATGTAATGCCATACACGACAAACTTACTCTTACAGTTACTAAAGGATTCGTGTTTCCAGAAAGTACCGCCCCACTGGTGCTCCACTGGACGCGGATGCAACACACTGTGAGTGACCTTAAATGGACTGTAATTTCTAAAGTGGAAAAAAACCCTCGTGGTGGCGATCATAATCTCGCTTTGTCAAAACGGGAAGCTTTTTTAATAGTCAAATTTGACACCTCGGTGTCTGGGCTGAACGAACTGAGTGAAATATTCAAGCTGTGAATATTTTTATTTTCCCTATGCATGCAAAATCCTTCTTTTCTGATGAACCACTGAAGAACCCAAATCCGTCCCGGGTTTTCTGTTTCCATATTGAACACTGGAAACTAAGTAGGCGTCTACCAATTAACGACCTGCATATATGGGCGGTTGCACAGCAGCTCTGCTAGCTAAGACGCCCGTGCCAGAGTGCTCACTTCCTCCCACGCCGTCGATCGAGTGATTTATTTGTAAGTAGCAGCATAAGTATTGCCTCGTAGTGTGAGCCAGTTACACCACTCGGCTCCGTAACTGACTTGGTCTTTGTTGTTTTTTCTACAGCAACCTTTCTTTTAAAATGATACCAGCGGGTCACGCCGGGTTTATGGTAATATACCGACCATTTTTTCAAACTAAGTCAGACTCGTGTAAATGGTCCATTTTCATTCACTGTGTTGCTCGTTGCAGGGCTTCTGATCCGTGTGCAATTAACAAACCGCGTTCGGTGGACCACGCCCCCCGCAACCAGTCACGGTCTCCGAAAACAACTCAGATAAGGTGTCGAGTACAGCAATTTCACCTTTTAATGCCCATTCTTTTTGGTAAGAAATGACAACGTTTACTCCTCTACTAGTTAGCGCTTCAAGGTAATTCTATTAAACCAAGGCTTATGTTCCGTCATGTTTACAGACTTCGTGCTCCTTGTATTCCCTTTTCGACGGACGTCGCACCCGAAATTAAAGGCACTTTAAGAATAGGTAAAGACAGTGGTCCTTAGAACTTGCAGCCCTGCTTCACTAAAATGCATGCCTTGATTAAATGTGTGTCCATCTATTTATAGGTACCAGTTCTGTTCTTCTAAGCGACGCAGCCTCCCACATAGCATTTCCGCCTACCCCCAAGGCAGGTAAGATCTTAAAATGTCCTTAAACCTCAGCCACTTTGATTAGGCCCCGTACCATGAGCCTGCTTCCATTATTATGCACTCGCTCCGGCTTAGTATTCCTAACACTTTGGAAAGCGGCGGATGAGGGGTGGTGACCTGAGTGGGGAATCTGAGGTTGATCCACTGTTTGTATATATCAACTCTTTTTTCAAAAAAACTTTTCTTTTTCTCTTGTTATAGATATAATTAAAGGCCCTGATGAGAATCCTCCTACATCTGCAGGATTCGAAACGCGTAGGCCCTAGCCACCTTTGAGTCTGCATGGGTGATAAGCTCGTTTGAACCGCTCTGTTGCTTTTCACCAGTGTTGTACATTACTCTGTTAACTTTTTTCTTTAAAACTACAAAAAAAACTAAGAATACCACAATTGGTGTGATGAATGTACTTCTGTATATATTTCTCTAGTAATATTCTTTAAAAAATATTTTACAGACCGTGGCCGTCTCCAGCCTTGCTGTGTTTGTTTGTCTATCACAAACATATTAACCACTGTAATATATTGCACTTGTTTAAAACTTTTGTTGTTCCTGAATGGTTGAATGTTGTATGCTTGTGACATGCTTGATATGATGAAAGCTCCCCTTATCCCTAATTTTTCTATTTAGCATGTAATATTGCTTATTTTTTTGAATATGTTTTTCTAAAATATAGTTGTTCTTTGGAACTAAATAATAAAAGCTACTAATCAGCATCCAGCCTTGAATTCCTTTTTCGGGTGTTGTGTTTAATTGTTAAACAATTTCTGTATCAGTACTGGCACCTACATTTTGTTTTCTTAGATACCGGCTCAGCCATACTGATTAGAGCCATCCCTTTTCTGTTTTTTAGCGCATGTGAGTGGCAGCTCGTACTCCCGCTCCATCACGCAGTTAGTGCGGCCCCCACTCGCTCCTCTCTGGGCAAGTCTTGGTGCCCCTCCGTGCCAGGCCCCCCCCCCCGCTCCTGTGGCTCCGGTTGTGGAGTCAGGAGGCATCAATCCTAGGATTACTATGGGGGATTAGGCACGGAGGTCAGCGCTCACACAGACTTCCCCATCGGCACAGACACCACGCACCAGTTGCCATATCGCATCTCGGACATTAGGCTGACCATCACCACACTGATCCGCAATGCAGGCAACACCTTGGAGTTGGCATTATGCACAGCTCCAGCCATCACCTTGGCACCTGTCTACGCACAGTCCGGGCCAGTTCTTAAGAAACATACAAGTCATACACACCATCAGAGCATTGGGTACACACCAAATGAACTGCAGAGCAGGGCTGCCACGTTTGTACATGTATGTCAGCATTGGTGAAATGGAGACAAGTAAACTTTATATGGTGGACACAGCAACAATGACATGACACACTTGATTACGGTCACACAACTGGCTAGAGACCTGTCCTTCCGCAAGCTGATTAATCTACACATTAGCTACCATGATTCTGTATGCAACACCATACACAATGGACACAAGGCAACGTGAGATGCACATTGCAAAGACGTTGCTTGTTAATGATTCCACCCCTGTAATCCTCAATGCTGTACCTGGAGGCTCGAGGTTTACAAGTTTGGATCATGTGTGACAAGGAGGGATGGTCTAACAATGTCTTAGAGACTTGATTGCACATGCAAATTGTCATAGAGTGCAATGCAAAGATGTTGAGGATGTGTATCCACACTCAACATCACTGATTGAAATTACACAGCATGTTTCCTGAGTTGCAACAGCAGTGGGCCAGGATCTCACATGACTTACTTGGCTGTTGGTATTCATTTATCTACATTGAGGGACACTTTGCAAAAAGTTCCTCATCCCAGATGACCTGTACATATACTTAGTATGATTTGGGAATACAGGGGTACCATTATTGTGTGACGTGCTCATGGTGCAGCACGTGAAGCAAATTGGATATTGCTCACACACAACAAGCACCTCACTTCCAGGTGGCATTCTTCACTGACCTGACTACCATGGAATTGTTTTTGCTTGTGCCCATTTCCATGGTCCCACCAACATAGTAACACTTTTCCCATGCCATGTCTACTTGTAACACCATGCATGACCAATCAAACAGTGGCACACAGGCAGTGGGATCAATCATGACAAGCACATTTTTTGGCGTTTTACATGATTGTGAAAGCATGTTGGTTCCAGACATTGACATTGCCTACAGACGACTATACACCTGCTTCACATTGGCACACAATGAGTTGGCACCATGGTTCACTGACAATGCCAGGGCAGCTATGATGTCTACAAAACAAATAATTAATACATGTACTCACAGTAGGTACTGCCAATGGTGCAAACACTGACATTGCCATGTGAGAAGGGTGGTTTCAAGTTCCATACATTTGTATGTCTACTACCTTTGTGGCCAAACACAGTATGCATACAACTGGGTATGACCACATGCCTTTCCGCCTCATGTTGCCGTAGTAGACAGGGATGCAGGTCCTACCCCACTATTGAGCGTACTTACACATGTGAACAGTCATACACAAAAAACAGGTATGAAGACGATACACACCACTATAGCAGCGTGTCACGCAATAGCTAAGCGGAATAAAGTAACATTATATGCCATGTCACACAGCACTGTCTGTTACACAGGAGTAGGGTCCTTTGCGGTCTCTCCGTGAGGTTAGCATTGTGCAGATGGTGGACTTATATCCTGAAGGGCACTACATGACAGACATTGACTTAGGCTATATCCATACGCCCTCGCCACTTTTTCACTATTCCTGCTTTTGCCTACAGCGGACTATACATGATCAATACCCAGAGTCCCCCTCAGAACCACCAACACTACAGTCCCTGCAGTTGCTCCTTGTCTTTCCCTCAATAAAGTAATTAATTTCCTACCTTTAGAAGGCGGTGCAGGAGGAGATGGGCAGGGGGACAGACAAAGGCTTACACAAATGGAATACTGTATTGTATCAGCCTGTATCCGAGGAGGAGTGGGTGAACGTCAATCTAACAAATTTGTAGAGCGCACTACTCACCCGTTAGGGTCTCAAGGCGCTGGGAGGAGGGGGAGCCCCTACTGCTCCAAGAGCCAAGTCTTGAGTAGTTTCCTGAAGGAGAGAAGGTCCTGTGCCAGCCGTAGGTGGTTGGGGAGGGAGTTCAATGTCTTGGCTGCCATGTAGGAGAAGCATCTTCCTCCAGCGGTGGCTCAGCAATGAGTTTCTCCAGGAGGGTGCTGAGCTCTGCATGTTTCCAGCTCTCCGGGAAGGTGGCGGATGCGAGGGAGCTGTTAATGATGTCCCGGAGTTGGGGTGCGATGATGGAGTAGGCTTTGTTGAAGATGTGTTGTGGACAGGGGTCGGTTGGCGTGCCGCAGTGGATGGTGTTCATCATGCGGGTGGTGTCTTCTGAGCTGACTGAGGTCCAGGTGCAGAGGGTGGTGGGGGGTGGCGCAGGTTCGGTGGTTTGCTGTGTTGTCTGTGTGCTGATGCTGTTGTGTATGTCGGCGATCTTGCGGTGGAAGAACGAGGCAAGTGAGGGGCAGAGGTCTTGCGAGTGTGTGATGTCATTGTTGCAGGCATAGTGATATGAGACCTCTTTTACGATGCTGAAGAGTTCCTTGCTGGTGTGGTTGTTGTTGTCTAGTAGTTCTCTGACTCTTGTCCTTTTGGTGTTTGGGATAAGCTGGTGTTGTTTGCGGACGGCGTTCTTGAGGGCTGTCATGTTTTCTGTTGACTGGTCATGGCGCCATGCTTTCTCGAGGGGGCTGCAGGTTATCTTTGGATTGGGATTTTGTAGTACAAACGAGGATTTCTTGTTTCCAGGTCTGCTGGGAGGATACTTCAGCAGTGCAAGCTCATTTGCAACATTGTTGAGCCACTGTGCGAGGTTTGGGGCAGGTTAGTTGGGGTCCGTCGTGTTGGTGGGAGGTTTCTAGGTAAGGGAGGTGGTGAGCTGGTCAGCAGTGATCTTGCTCCAGATTCTATGGGGTACCTGTTGCAGGTGGTGGTGAATCGTGGTTCTCCTGAAGTAGAAGTGGAAGCAGCTGTGATCTGTCCAGTGTAGTACGGTGGAGTGGCTGAAGGAGATGTGCTTGTTGGAGGAGAAGACGGGGTCAAGCGTGTGGCCGGCATACTGGTTGGGGGTGTTCACCAGTTGCTTGAGTCCGAGGTTGGCGAGGTTGTCCAGCAGGGTGGTGGTGGTGTTTTTGTCATTGTTGTTCTCCAGGTGGAAGTTGAGGTCCCCAAGGAGGTTGTAGTCTGAGGGTGTTTGGCCCTGCGAGCTGACAAAGTCTGCGATGGGTTTGCTGAATTGTGTGCGTGGTCACAGGGGTCTGTAGATGAGAGTGCCTCTTAGGGTGGTGTTGGGGCCATCCAGAATGGCTATGGCGATGTGGGGGGCAGAGGAGGCATTCATCCAGTTTTATGTGAGCATGGCAACATCTGGTGATGTTGTGTTGAGGAGGTTCCAGAGTTCAACAGTGTGCCTGTGGACAGAGCGGGTGTTGAGCAGGATGCACTTGAGGTGGTTGTTTCTGGGGCCTGGCCGGGAGGGTGCGGTGCTGGTCCGGAGGCAGGTGAACTAGCAGGGTTGGCAGGTGAAGGGTCCGTGTGTGCATTTTGGGCTGGCTTGGTGGCAGGTGGTGTTCAAGTTGGCGTTGAGTGTGTGGAGGGTGGCGGCATCGTAGTTCAGACCGGTGGACTGGTGTTGTTGAGGGCCAGGAGTCCTGGCGCTGGGCACCGTACATGCGCAGACGGGCACAGACGGACTTTCCTTTGTTGCGCCTTCGGCACAACAGCAGTGCGTCCGCTGCACAACAGCAATGGAGCAATAGTGTATGAAAAATAATACCACTCAACACTCACACGGGGTACAAAATGAGAAGGGATGAGGGCAGGCACACAGGGACCCAGAAGGCAAGGGACACAGGCACTCAAGGGGGGCCATGCAGCAATGACACAGGTGAATCAGCGTCGATCTGAGGAAGGGTCAAAGCTGGAAGAGCGGACAGGGCAGACGGAGCTGCAGAAGTGGGCAACCAACCTATCCAAGGGTCAAGGGTCGCTGTCTCCACTGCACAGCAGCTGCGAAATAGGGGGAGGAGGGGTCAGCTGGGAGGCGTGAGGCGTGAGGAAAGGACAGCCAATGGGATCCAGGGTGCGATGCGGCACGGGTGGCAGCATGGGGAATGACAAGGCCGGAGGCGCTAGCACCGGCAAAGTGTGCCATCTGATGAGCTGCCTCACCCCCAATGTCAACTTTCTGATCATTACTTTACTAACTGAGCACCAAACATGCCACCCACCCGTGGAGCTCCATATATTGGTTCTCAGGGGAAATGATCATTGCAAGTGCTGTGAACAATCTGGGTCAGTGTTTATTACTTTGTCCTGGGGCTGTATTCCTGGTCACCTATGCTGGGAGGTAGTATTGAGATACTTGCGCACCACGATGGGTTAGCAGTTTCCGTGTACACCTCTGTTTGACTACTTCATCATACTCTGCACATTAAGGGGACAGTGGCCAGGTTGGTCAGATTTGCTCTCAGACTGGATATACGCCACATCTTATTTACATGGGATGGTAGGGCGTAGGCAGGTATGGAGTGCTGGCTGAAAGACTTGGATTACTGTAGGGACCCTGTCAACTTATGCTGTAGAACTGGCAAGGACGTCTGAACCCAAGTACAACTGGGGTCAACTGCTGAGTTGCCTTTCTCCTCCATCACCTGTAAGTGTCACCATTCATTCTTCCACAAGTCATACTTTTCATAGTTAATTGTAAACCGTGGTTGATGCGACACCTATATCATCAAGCAAGAAATAATATGAGGTATGAACCTAATGTTTTTGTGCATGCCCTTGCTGTATTATCCACTGACGTCTCTTGTTTTTCAAGTATGTACAGCCGTAGATTGCAGTATTACTGTGTTATGTTGTGAATAGGTAAATTAACAATGTAATGAGGGAACAGTCCTGTATCAGCTCCATATTTGAGGGTCAGTCTCCATATACCTAGAGGTGTACCAGGTAGTCTGCATCTGCCTCACATGTGTCGGCGTACTCCATACAGCCTTAGCAATTATGCACACATTGTAGTGTGCTACTGGGTCACTGACGGTAAGTGACATGCAGCAGTACTACACTAGCACACTAAATGGCAACATGTCAGTCTCTCCTGTGGTATTCATCATGCCTGTCCAGCACAGGACATGCACAGTGGGAGTTGTGTTGCAAGTTTGCTTGCGAGTGATGTTTCTCCATCACACATGCATGTTTCACACATCTTGCAACTTTGGGGAGAGGGACAGGGATGTACAACTTGCAGTGATTTTGGTCTATGTATCTGGCTACAGTGACCACATTTCATGGTGTCAATGTGTCTGGTGTGGGCTGTTGTTTTTGGACATCTTGGGGCAGATTTACACGCCCCTTGCGTCTCATTTGCAACGCCGTTGCGTCACTTTTGTGCAGGGGTACTTACAACGTGAGGCATCTGGGAGATGCGTAACATTGTAATGCCCTGCACCACATGTAGGCGTTCCTGTGAAGGGGGGGCCTTCCGCCGCTGGGACACTTCCTAAAAGTGGCGGAGTGAAATCTACAAGATTTCACTCAGTCACTTTTAGGCCAATGCTGCGTCAAAACCCTGTGCCTGGCTGAAGCAGGTATGAGGATTGATGCAGCATTTACGAGATGTGGCCCCCAGAGCATTGCTGGAGCTGGGTGGCGCTTGTGACGCAATTCCAGCTATGCATCACTTTTACGGCACCGTTGCGTCACACATCTGTGCCGTTTTTGCACCATGGTGCACCGCATTGTAAATGGCGCCCATCCATGATGTCAGAGCTGTGGCGCACAATAACTGGCGCAAACCTGCTGATTAGCAGGAAAGCGCCAGTTATTGTAAATGTGCCCCCTTGTATGTGATATGGTGACATTGATATTGGTACATTTCTGTAATGCATGTATGTGCTGTAGATGGAAGTGGTATGTTGGATTACTACTTACCAACTAGGACTGCATTCCCATATGTTCCATCCTGGAAGCGCTGGTTGATGACTGACTGCTGGAAAATATACGAATCATGCACACTCCCTGGGAACTTTGCGATGACATTTGTGAACATTCCAAGGTGGTCCACTATTGCATGCACATTCATTGAGTGAGTGTGCTTTCGATTTCTATATATGTGTGCACTGTCCGCAGGTGGCACTAATCGGATATGTGTGCAGTCTATTTCACCCAGTACTTGTGGAAATCCAGCTATGGCGTAGAAACCCTGCTTGACCAGGAGCTGTTCACGCACAGTATTGGGGAAGTGTAGTTCCTGAGGTATCAGGCTGATTATGCCATCCAACACAATTGGGAGGAATCTTGAAAAGGCTGCCTGTGAAACTCCACCCACTCTGGATGTTGTGGGTTGAAATGTCCCTGAGGCCAGGAAATGTAGCACAGCCAGTAGCTTTGTTTGTGGGGGGATATTGGTTATCCGCTGGGTTGCTGGTGTGAGCCTGTGGCCAATGTGGTTGAGTATATACTCAATAGATGTCCGTTTGAGCCTGTAGTGGGCTATGAAATCCTGGGGTTGTAGATCTCCAAGGACAAGTCGTGTGCGCATTGGCCGCCGTCGTCTTTGCCGCTGCCTTGGTGGTGGTCCAGGAGGCGGTGGTGATGGCGGTGGTGGTGGCGGTGGGGGCTGTGGCCTTTGTGGGACTCCAAGCTGTATGATTACTGCCTCCATGGCGTCTGCAGGTCCTCAGCTTTGTGGTGGGGCTGGGCTGGCCTATGTCTCCTTTTATTGGATTTTTTTATCTCTAGTTTTGCTGTTTTAGAACTGGTTTTAGCAGTTCTTATTTATCTCCAGCTTAGGGGCGTTAGCGGGAAATTTTTCCCCGCTAAGCATGTCCATGCGTTAGTTGTTAATAGTGCGATATCGTTTTAGCTAGATTTTTGGTGAAATTTAGCGAGGGAACGCCTACCTTGCATATCATTAGCGATATTTTTGCGATAATTTTTTCTGTAGCTAACACATGGAAACAGTCGCTAACAGTAGTTAGCGGCAGCTTGATCATAGGGCGATAGTTTTATCGCCGCATTAGCGGGAAAAATTCCCGCTAAAGCGGCGATAAGGCCCTTGGTAATATGCCCTTGTGTCCCGCTCAAGAATACAAAAATATTGCAAGAGTCGGTGGATTTTAGTAAAGTTAAAAAAAAACATTATAGCTGATACAAAATAATATTTTTTTATAAAGATATAGATTTTCTTCAAAATATAGCACATATGGAGAATTACACATTAACATCAACAGGTCAGATAGAAAAAGGTGGATTGATCCCAATGTGAATTTTTTTTAGCACTACAATATCCACCCTCTCCATTCTAAAGAGAGTATTACTGGTGCAATTGATCTCTTTCAAATGAAAGAAGCAGGAAGAGCTCCCTTGAGTGTCTGGGAGAAAGGTTTAGAAGTTCATGTTTTCAGCATCTTTTCCCAACAGGAATGGGTGGTAAGTATGATGACCAGCTGAGTACAGATCAACTACACTATAATCAGAGGATCCTGATTTTTGCCAGTGTAGTCCCTATGAATTTCATCTACTATTTGAAAGCTACTTGTCTGGGCTCTCTTATGCATTCAATCACATTCTCAAAACTGGAGTTAATTTGCATATTCTCCCGCAAGGGAATTTGTTGAGAAAGTTCAAGGAAAATAAATGAAAACCTGGAATACAACTTGATTAATCTAGTTGTGTGTTAATGTGGTACAAATGAGTATTGGTATTGTCATCATGGTGAGCTGAAATGCAGGTGGAGTAATCTAGGAGCACCTACTTGGTTTCTAACACTCAGTTGTGTTGAGTTACCATGGAAAGACATTCTTGAAATACTTTGAGAGGCAAATTCAAAGATATAACCCTGAAGACAGCTTGAGAACTTTGCTCATAGGACCCTACAAATGTTTGCAGTTATTTCAACCACAGGTTTCAAGTAATGATGGCGTTTATCTGCAACAAAACTGATAGGCCTCTTTGCCAAGTAACTGATTCCTTTTGGCAGAAAAGAGTACCAAGCTGGAGGTGCTTCACCTATTCATTTGCAATTATGGGTAAAAGATGCCCCGAAATTTGGTACATACAGTGATGACTCAATTTGTCTTTTATACAACAGTATGTGACATGCGCCATTCCAAAAGATGCTGGCGACAAGAGCTTGTGACAACATGTTCTAAGGTTCAAAACTCATAGATGTGGAAAGTGCTGTAGATTAAAATACAGATACTAAGGAAAATACTACACAATATGTTGTTTAGGATTCTCATGACCTGTTATCTTAGAAGGGAGAGTCAACAGCTGTTTGTCTGCAGTCAGACATACCCTGACACGGAAATCACCAAAACTACATAAAACATCAGCAAAACAGGAGCTTCCAGACATATCAATGACTACTACCCTGTGATTCTGAAGATGGTGAATGCAAATATGGATATACAATTTGTTGCAAACTATTCCATCGCTGGTGCTCGCTATTTAGCTTCATATATAACAAAATCAGAGAAGACGAAGGTGAAAGAGATATGAGAGGAGATTTCTGCAGAAGAGAGTTTTATGAATAAATTGGACTGTTTCAGTTTTAAAATGCTTTCCAACAGGAAAATTGCATCTTACATCTTTTCGGGCAGGTTGGGCTCAGCTAGTTTATTCTCTAAATCAAGAGTAATTGTTTGTATAAGCTAACGTTTTCCAAGTAGTTGAAATAGAGTATTGATGTCTTTCACAGAAATACAGTACCTTGCAGAATTCCATCATGAAAGAAGAGACATTCTAAAAACGAACATGCTAGATGAGTACTTCAATAATGTTAAAAGATTAAAAGATTAGATTGAACAAGAAGAAGCCATCGCTGATGAGATATCCAAGGAGGGTTCACCAAGCAGCCAAAGTTCTCCACCAGTGACCCAAGACCCCACTTGGAGAGCCACTTTTTCAAAATAAAACAGATATAACTTTTAATGAACTGGAGACTGCTATGCTGCCAGTAAGAAACAAAAGTGTATACTTCTAACACTTAGGGGCCGATTCTGATCTCGCTTAGATGGGGCTCTGAAGGGGATCCGGCTGGAAAAAGTACAAGTCGTACACGTGTTCTTCGCCCAACTCATACAGCTGTGCGAGCAAGCGAGTACGATGCGAGCAATGCAAAATTCACCGACCGAATCGTTTCTGGGTCCGAACCGCTCCATGGGCCTCATTTATGAAAAGTGACGCATCGCTGCGAGAAAACAGCGATGCGTCACTTTTCACTGCCCCCTCCTTGCGACCCCATAGATGCGTCATATTTACAATATGACGCATCATGGCGGAAGGAGTTACAGATACGTCAGTATTTCTGACGCATCTGTAAGCGCAAAAGTGACGCATTGCTGGAGTGTGTCACAAAAGTGACGCAACTCCAGCAATGCGTCCTTTCACATGGGGAAAGCCCCATGTGAAAGGGCTTGCATCATTCTTACGCCTGCTGTGAGGCAGGCGCAAGATTTTGACACAACAGCGTCCTAAAAGTGACCTAGTGAAATCTCATATATTTCACTGCGTCACTATTATGAGGCTTTTTGCGGGGGAACGCCCCCTCTGCATACATTATACCTGACGCAGGTATAATGTGGCGCAGGGATTTACAAAGTGACGCATCTGCTTAAATAGTGCGCAACAGGAGGCATGTTTTACGCCGCCGATGCGTCACAAAAAGTGACGCATTGGAAGCGCAAAACTGACGCAAGGCCTCATAAATGAGGCCCCATATGTCTTGTCCGTAAACAAACCGTGCCGTGCAATGGAGATGATTTCCGACCGAGCCCGTACGATGCATGAGTCGGACAGCAGGATCGAGCCGAAGTTTCCAGCTCGCAAAATGTCCGGGAAGCTGCCTTTGGGAGTTTGGCATCAGACCCCCCCATCACCCGCAGCCTTACGACCCGAACCTCCCCAACACAGGCATGTACGGTGCGGATGGCACCAACGTGTACCCACTGTAGGGGGCACGCTTGTGCGAGACATCCCCATTCAGTCAATGGGAGCCCATATACGCTTCATACGACCAGCTCCCATTGACTTCTATGGGAGTCCAACCGAATCGAGTCCGGCAGCATGCTTCCGCATCATACTCGCTCGGTCGGACTGCAAGGGTCCAGCTCGGTCGGAGAACATTCCGGATCCATCTCGGTCGGGGAGCTTTCCGACCCGGATCGGAATCGGGCCCTTAGTAGAACAACTGAGTAGTGAACAGAAAGAAATTTACAACAAAGTTAAAGATAAAATGGAGCATGGATTTGTCCACGAGAGGAAACAGTCTGACTGTTATACATCAGTGGTCAAGGTGAAACTGGAAAATCTTTCTATTTATAGTCTCACTAGTTATCACCAGAATAGGATTTGTCATGTGTTGTAGCAGCCACAACAGTATTAGTTTCAGATAACATTAAAGGGATTACTTTACCTTTAGTACTATTGCTACCTGTTGAACATGATAATGAAATGAAATACCAGAAATTATCTGATAAATCTTATCATGAGTTATCCAGGGTACTGAAGGAAATTAATCTTTTACTAATTGATGAGGTCAGCTTGGTATCCAACTTAATGCTTGCCTTTATACGAATCACTGACAGAATATGGACTTCAAGAATATCGACGTCATAAATATCGGAGGCGGAATATCGATGTCAAGAATATCGAAGTCCTATCTACATTATGGTAAGTACAAAAATATCGGAAAAAAGATATTGTCAAAAATGTTGTTAAAAATTTGTTTAAAACGAATGTAAAATAAAATAAATAATACATATATTTAAAATAAACATAGTTAAAAATATGTTTAAAATTATAAGTAATATATAAAATGTAAAAAAAACATATACATATAAATATAATAAATATACTTACTTTATAATATTTACAAATAATTATTATAATAACATACATTGTTAAAAAACATTTTATACATTATAAATACATACATACACATACAACAATAAATAAATGAAAATATAAAAACTATATATAACAAATTAAAACAAAAATGTTAAATAAATTATACACTACATTAACTAAAACAGTAAATATTGGATAGCGTACGGGTAAAAATTTATATTCCAACTCCAGAGAGTGCAACAGTAGGGAAAGTGTTGGATAGTGTTGGGGTTATAAATATTTTTCCAACTCCAGAGGGTGCAACAGTAGGTAAACTGTTGGATAGCGTGGGGATAAAAATTACTATTCCACCTCCAGAGAGTGCAACAGTTTGGAAAGTGTTGGATAGCGTAGGGGTTAAAATTACTATTCCAACTCCAGAGGGTGCAACAGTAGGGAAAGTGTTGGATAGCATAGGGGTAAAAATTACTATTCCAACTCCAGAGAGTGCAACAGTAGGGAAAGTGGTGAATATCGTAGGGGTTAAAATTACTATTCCAACTCCAGAGGGTGCCCCAGTAGGGAAAGTGTTGGATAGCGTAGGAGTTAAAATTACTATTCCAACTCCAGAGAGTGCAACAGTAGGGAAAGTGTTGGATAGCGTAGGGGTAAAATAACTTACAAATAATTAAAATATTTTATTACAAATAAATAATAATTTAATTATTAAATAACAATACATTAATTATCAATACGTAAACACAATTACCAATTAATAATCAATTAACAATTAAATTGATGATTGATACATGATAATTATAAAAAAAATAATTACCAAATCATAATTAAATAAAAAATAATTAATTTTCAATACCAAAAAACAATAATTATTATAAAATAGTTAGCAAATTATTAATTAATGAACAATAAATTATTAAGAAATACCAATAAATTATAACTAATAAAATGTAATTAGCAATTATTAATTAATGAACAATAAATAATTTCACCCCAAAAATATAAATTATTGAAAAGTTATTACCAATTTATAATTAATTAACAATAAATAATTATCAATACTCAACAATGAAATAAATATTTACTTGAAGTACTATAACATTACTTCCCACCCTATTGCCCTATTACCTTACCACACACTTCAATAATAAATTAATACACTGATTATAATTACCAATTAATCAATTAATAAACATTATTTACCAATTAATAAAAATGTATTACCAAATAGTGATTATTTAGCAAACATTAATTATCAATACCAATAACTAAAAATGTATAATTACTTAGTTACAATTAAATTACTACCCCCCTATTCCCCTATTAACTTATAACCCGCTACAGAACTAAAACACATTTATTTAAAAATATTTACAAATTCCTAATTTTTTTAAAAATGTATTTACTATAATTAAATTACTTCCCACCCTATTCCCCTATAAACCCACAACCGGCAATGGTACTAAAACTCATAACTTACTTAAAAAAAATATTGCTAACTTCTAAAAATGTAATACATATATTCTAAAACTAGTACAATAATTAACAAAAAATGTAAACACAAACATATATAATACATAATAAAATACATCACAATGATATTATTATCGATAAAAGTAACATTAATATTTTTACTATCAATATTACTAACTTGGATATTAACAAAAACGATATTTCTTACCTTCAGGTCGATATTCTGGTCATCGATTTACTTGATTTCGATATTGTGTCCCTACGATATTTTCAATTCGATATTCTTATAGGTTGGAAATAAAAAATTCAATATTTAGACTGTTTACCCCTTCATACACTTGAGAATGCAGCAGATTTTTTATAAAAACTGTGATGTTCTCTTTGGAGGAAAGCATTTCATTGCATTTGGTGACGTACTACAACTATCCCCTATAAAATTACAACCTCTTTGCAAAACAATTGAACATAATGAAACAATAAATTCTCTGGAGACTAATGACAATGTGAATATAGTGGTTAAACTTTGAACACAATGAATTACTGAAAAATATGCTTCAAGCATCCGATGTGGAATATGAAAAATTTCCCAAAGGATATTAGAATACAGCTTCTAACAAAATGGAAAACGTGCTTTAGAAACTTGCCTTAATCCAAAAAATATTAGAGCAACCGCAGGATTAAAAAAGTGATTACACATCAGTTAAAACTATAGGGTGATTTTTAGGCCTGAGCAGAAAATTACGCTTTGCTTGAAGAGTTTGTAGAATTCGGGCATTTCACTTTCCATGGAGAAGCATGGAGCTCCTGAATTATGCCTTCTGGGCCTGAAGCAGAGGGGTTTTTTTCTTGTTGTTTACTTGAGATTTCTTTTGGCACTCATTTTGCGAGCCCCACTATACCCTTGGGCTGCTACCGAGTGCATGTGAGACTTCACGCTTGCTCGCACCACTAGCAAGCTCCCCAAAGACTTTGTACTCGCTTGAATGGCTTCCAGCCGTAATGGCGCCAATGTTGTGCGATTGCGGTTGTGAACGCATCCATTTCAGATGGCTTTTTTGCTAGTGAAGCAGCTGAAGAGGATGTTCAAGTGGATTTTCTTCTCCAGCAGACCGTTGGAGCAGTTTTTTGTGCAAGAAGCCTTTTTTTAAAAACTTTTTTCCCACCAGGAAGGAAGTGACACAGCGAGTCCAACTTCCTGTTTCTGTCAAGCAGTCTTCTCATAGTACTTTATCCATCTCGTGGTCACTTTCCGTTTGGATTTGAAGCTGGAAGGATCACTCACTTTTTTTGCTGCATATATCATTGGATTTAAGGACTTTTAATCTCATTTACAAGCCCCTTGTGCCACTGGTGGGTTACTTTTTTTGACACAGCTGCGGCGCAGTGATCTGGTCCATATTTACAAGGGCACCCAAAGCCACCCTGTGTTGCTTTCCATGGTCTTGTAAATACGTCCCCTTTTCACACATCACTTTGCGTGAAAAGGGCATGCCATGAGTGTTTCTGTGGGTGTTCCCACACAACACAAATGGATTCTGCCACATTCCCAGGCTTACAACATTTTGAAAACCTGGGAATGCATTAGAATCCCCAGGGGAGGCATAAGAAGGTACAACTAGGAGAAAAACTTGTATTTTTCTTTGCATTTTCCTCTTTCTTTGAATGTGGCATTATGCAGCACACATAGAAAGAGGAAAACACCATCAATGATTGTTTTTGTGCAGGATGGTTTACCTGTTATATTTTGGGATTTATTTTTTCTTCTTTTGTAAATGAACAATGTTGCACTGTTCAGTATATTTTCTCCACGTTTGTTGAATTTGCAATATTTATTCATTTTACTATATGGCCTATTCTGCCAAGGAGCCATCCAGTAGGCCCAGGTGAGTGCATGGGTGCTGACACTGTTTCTGTGGTACATGTTATTTCAAAACATAATTTAGGCTGGGATGGCATTGGATTAAATTAAAAATGTTGTTTTTGTTTGGTATTTTACTTTTTTTGTGTATACAAAGTATATATGTGGGGTAATATTTGATGCCTTGTGAGCATGTGTGTTGTTGTAAAATTTGCGTAGCTCAGTTAATTTAGAGTTTTGGCATTACTGAATTAATGGTAATGTTTTCTTTAGTGTTACCATGCCTCATTTGTCTGTCTAGTAGATGTGTGTGTTTGCCATAGGCCACCATTGACTTGTCTTCATTCTCCATGCCATGTGGCCATTTTGATGAGTCTGTGTCCATAAGTGTGAATATGTTATCTGTGTTCCCAATGCCTCTGTGCTTGCTGGTGTTGTTTGTCCATATGTCTGGCAGCCATTCTGGGCATCCAGCCAGTGTGCTTTTGCCCTAGTCTTGCATATGTTCTTTTTTCCATGTCTCCTTGCCAAGTGTTGTTGTTTGAACATGTGACACTGGCTGGCAGACATTTTGTGCATTCAGCCAGTGTACTTGCCTATGGTTATAGGCTTGAATCTATTCTTTGTTCCCCGTGCCTCCTTGCTCAGTGTCGTTATTTGACCAAGTGGCGCTGGCTTGGATCCATTTAGTGCATCTAACCAGTGTGCTTTTTACATAGGCTTGCATGTGTGCTTTGTTCCCCATGCCCTTCTTGCTTAGTGTTGTTGTTTGACCATGTGGTACAGGCTTGCAGCCATGTTGTGCATCCAGACAGTGTGCTTTTGCGATTGGCTTGGACACGTTCTTCATTCCCCATGGCTCCTTGCTCAGTACTGTTATTTGGCCATGTGGCATTGGCTGACAGCCATTTTGTGCATCCAGCCAGTGTGCTTTTGCCATAGGCTTTTATGGATGGATGTGATATCAGTTTAATATTATTCTTGAAGATCATTGTAGATAGGCCAGGGCGGTGAACTCCGCTTTGTTTGCGGAGTATGGAGAGTTTTCTGTGCTCCACACACTGTGGAGTACGCAGAGTTCTGAAAACTCTCCTCCACGAAGCAGAGCAGAGTTTGGTCCTCTCTTGCCAATGTGAGGTGAGCGAGCATGAGCAAGGAAAATACAATGCTAGACCACCTCCCAGCTAGATTACTCATTGCGGTTGGTTGCGAATAGTTGCGACCGCTCACGTTGAGAAACCTTCTTTTCACATTGAAGAAGATGCTGCCTGAGTACATTATCTGCACAAACAGCAGTAAGAAGCAGCACCCTCTTGCACTACATATAGTGCAGTTTGCACTGATTTTCCAGTATGGTACAAACACCTGGCACTAAAAATCAGCGTGAACATTGCAACCTAACACACTCCACGGCTTGCTGAACTTTGCATAGTATGTCAGAAGTTTTTGGTCACTTTGCGGAGCTCCATATAGTGAACCTACACAAACTACTCCCAGGCGCAATTGTAGTATGTATATTAAGAATATCATTTTGATGAACAGTGCTTATAAATGACATGCATTTTTGCATTTTTTTTATTTTGCAACTCTTTCCTCATAATCACTTTTCCCTCATCCTACCGTACAAACATTGGCAGTTATTGATAGTTTTTTATTTTTATTTTTATTTAATCTTTTAATCTATTCTATTTTAATTTTTAATTATAGGTTTTTAGTTATTTTTTATTTTGTTTTATATTTTGTAATTACATTTTTTTCTTTAAATTTGTAATTTTGTAAACACATTTTTAGGCATGTGTAATTTAAAAATATATATATATTCCTTTGTCATTCCATGTGTCTAACCATCCATCTATCCACCCACCATAGGGGTACAGGTGTGCAACAGCATTCATTTTTTTTTAGTTATAACTCCATTTCCTCCTGGACACCCTGACTGGTGTGCACTGCAAACACATTAACATCATACATTTTTTAATGATTATTCAATTTTCCCCTGGACCACATTTTCTGCCTTCAGGCACAAAACTTACCTGAATTTTCTAAAATATTATTATTCCATTTACCTGTGCAGTTCCCTGAGTACTTTATGTACATAATGGAAAGAGCTCTATCTGTCTAGTGCATGTGCTTTCCTGATGAGGAATTACATTTTTAGCATGGTGTTGTGATTTGACAATAAAGTGGTTATTATGTATTCAACCACATTAATATTGCCTTTGTCTTTAGTAATTCACAATGCAACAATGTCACATTTCAATAAATGTTTTTCTTGCTTGTTTGCTTTTATGTGTACAAGAGAAGAGACCTCAGTCACCCGCAGTACTGCCAAACAAAAGACCTGTAAAGTGATGTCACCCAGTCCTCCAATCTCTTCTGCAGCTTATTGCCACTGCCAATTGAGAGTTTTAAGTTGGCCCCAAAGAAAGTTGCTAAAAAGAAAGTGGTCAGTGAGAAGAAGCAGCTTTCCATAGGTGGCATGTTGCCTGAAACCTTCTTTGGACAAGTTGGGTGCCTGCCGCATCGACCTCCGGGGAGCAAGCTGGGAGCAACACTCCTATATTAACAAAACCACCCCAACCTAAGCCCAGCATCATGTCTGTCAGTGAGGCAGCCACACCAGTCATGACAATGCCAACAAGCAGTGACGTTGAATTGAATTTGTGTGGCGGCTGTCTCTACTGGATACCACACTGCTGCGCTCGCGCTTGCATTAGCGCTGTGTATTTTAGCATTTCCATGTTCTGTATTTGTGTTTGACAATTTGTTTTACTTACCCCTGTTTTTAAATTCTTGCTTGCAACTCGCGCTACTTATTTCCCTCACTGCATATAAAAAGTGCTCTCTTGCCACAAAGCACCACCACTTTGGTGGGTCCAGGTCCCGGGGGCGAACTTTGGGGGGCGCCATCTTGGATTGGGGCACTTGATCCGGCGGCGGCCGCCATCTTGGAGCGGACTCGCGCGCTAAGGGCTGATTGGAGCGCCTATTTAAAGTCGCTCCCTCCCGCGCAGCGGGACGCGCAGTTTGACGCCTTCGCTTAGCCTGAGTCGTGCCGGAGTCCTGCCCGTCTGCGCTCGTCCACGCAAGGGAGACGCAGGACGCGGCAGGACACTATCGTGCCGCAAGTATGATCTATCAGTATTCCAGTCAGGTTCTTCATTTGATCAGACGATGTTTGCCCTCTTGTTCGCACTCGGCTCAGCATCCCCTGTGCGGCCCTCATACTTGTCCATGTGAATGGTGGGAACTATTGGCACCGACGATGGCCCCTAGCCAGGTAATACCGCATCGTAAGAAGGAACCTCCACCCCCTAGTGCCGTTAAACTTTGGCACCACAATGTCAGATCCCTGTCGAAACATCATCGAGATATCTATGAACTTATCTCCTTAGAAAGCCCTGATGTCTTCTGCATGACGGAGACCTGGCTAGGTGATGAGGATACGGCCATTATTAATCTGGCTCTCCCTCCGGGCTACGCAATCCATACACTAAATCGCAAGGGGAGAGGCGGAGGCATAGCCGTGGCTTTTAAAACTTGCTTCACCTGCACCTGGAAGCCTATGGACTTGGCTGGCGCAGAGTGTGCCCATTTTTCCATCAGCTTTAGTCAGCATCAAACATTGTCAGGTCTTTTGATCTACCGCCCTCCAGGGAGTGACAGTGCTTTCAGGAAAGCCCTTCCTGAGCTGGTAAGCTCTCTTTCTCTGTTCTCCTCCAACATAACCATCATCGGCGATCTTCATATACACTTTGATGCCATGGAGATACCAGTGGTTAGAGGTCTGCTGGACGACCTTGAAGCAGTACAGCTACTCCAACTGGTCCGTCATCCGACCCATGAGGGAGGTCATATCCTCGATCCGGTCTTTACAAACCTTCATCTGGTCGAGGTCTCACCTCCTAGACCCATGGGATGGAGTGATCATTACCTCACTGAGCTTTCTGTCACAATGGTGACACAATCTATTGGGAAGCCTGATTAAACATCTTTCAGGCGGCCCTGGAAAAAGCTCAAATTGGAGGATTTCCATCGTCTCCTGATCACCTCACCTCTGGCTCACACGGATGACGTTGCAACTGGGTATACCATCTTTTGTGCTTGGATTGTTAAAGTCCTTGACGTATTAATCCCAGCCGGCTGGAGTAGGAATCGACATTCTCAGCCCAATCCCTGGTACACGGAGGCACTCAGGTGTATTAAAGCTACCTGCCGACAAGCCGAAAGAGCATGGAGGAAGAATTATGATAAAGACCTGAAAGTATGCTACCTGGCCAAGGTAAAGACATACCACAGAGCTGTCTGCCGGACCCGAGCTGACTACTATGCACGGGAGTTCCAGGCGAGTTCTAACCCGTCCAAACTGATTTTTAAAGTCTTGAAGGAGCTCACAGTGAACAGACTTCCTATTACGGAGATCTGTTCCCTTGCCCACTGTGAGTCGTTAGCCAGCTTCTTCGTGGAAAAAGTAAATGCCATCTATCGCTCTTTTCCCAAAGCTGACCCTGACAGTACGACCTTGACATTGCGTACTTCTCAGTCCTTGGCCTCTCTCTCTATACCATCGGAGCAGGAGTTTAATCTCCTAGCGGCCAAGGTCAAGTCTGGCTCACCGGATGACCCTTTGAGACCTGCCCAGTTTATGGACTCGGCGTCCGTTTGCCTTCCTCCTATCCGCCATCTGGTGGAGCAATCCCTTGCCATCGGTTCAGTTCCACCTAGTTGGAAGGCTGCCTGTGTCATGCCCATCATAAAGAAGCCTGGATTGGATCCGTTGAAGCCGGAGAGTTATCGACCCATCTCCCTCCTTCCCTGGGTGGCAAAGATTACAGAGGCCCATGTGAATAACATCTTAACAAACCATCTGGCATCTGCACATCTACTAGATCCTACACAGAATGGTTTTAGACCTGGACATAGTACAGAGACGGCACTTCTATTCATGGTTGAACACCTCCGCCCTGTACTAGATGCAGGTCAAACGGCGGCACTGGTCCTCTTGGACCTTAGTGCCGCCTTTGACACTGTATCTCACACCATTCTTATTCGAAGGCTTAGTGAGGCAGGTATTTCAGGCAGGGCGTTGGATTGGTTTCAATCGTTCCTTTCGGAACGATCCTTTCAGGTTGTAGTGCCACCGTTCAGATCCAAGCCCCACGCTATCACTCAAGGAGTCCCGCAAGGCTCGGCGTTGAGCCCCACTCTCTTCAACCTCTACGTTCAACCTTTGGCGGAGGTCGCGAAGAGTTGGGGTCTCACTATGGTATCATACGCCGATGATACCCAGTTGGCGGTGGCTCTTAATGGGGACTCTGACCAACTGGCATCGAACTTTGCGGATGGTTTGAGGGCCGTTGCTAGTTGGCTTACGGCCAACTGTTTACAACTCAACGCCCTCAAAACTGAGGTGATGGTGCTGGGGAAACATCCTGATCTGTGGGGTGCTAGCTGGTAGCCTAAGGAGCTGGGACCTCCTCCAAAACCTGTCTCTGAACTCAAAAATCTTGGCGTCTGGTTGGATTCCAAACTAACCTTCTCGTTCCACACTAAGAAGGTGGCATCCATGTGCTTCGGCATTCTGCGTGGCTTGAGGCCTATCCTCAAATTTTTTGATGCCCCCACCCGCCAGATGGTGATCCAAGCTTGCGTACTATCGAGGCTCGATTACGCGAGCTCACTGTTCATGGGCGCCAACCAGGTGGAAGTCCTGCGACTTCAACAGGTGCAGAATGCGGCAGCTAGGGCCCTGGTGGGCCTGCCGCGCTTCTGCTCAGCCCGTAGCACAATCTTCAATCTGCACTGGCTGCCAGTAATCAGGCGCATAGAGTTCAAGGCCCTCTGCTTTGCGTTCAAAATTCTTAAATCTGACACCCCTATCATTCTTCAGCACCTTTTGTCTATGTACACCCCTTTGCGCAGCCTTCGTTCTGCCGGCCAAAATTTGGCACTTGTCCCCCGTTTTCAAAAATGTAGATTGGGTGGCCGATCGTTTACGGTCTTAGCCTCTAAACTATGGAACGCACTTCCTGCCTACATTCGTTCTTTGGATGACCTTTTTGCTTTCAGAAAAGCTGTCAAAACTCATTTCTTTCCTCTGTCTTATTAATCACTCCCTACTTTTTCTGTGTTGTTAGTTATGTTACCTTTTCCAGATATAGCGCCGGGACGCCCCTTAGCTGGGGCAGCTGTGCGCTTAAAAAATCCAAATAACATAACATAACATAACATAACATAACATTTGTCCCTTTCACAAAGTAGTATTCATTAATTTCATGACACAGAGCAAAGTGGACAGAAGCCGCAGCCACCAATAGTAGATCTTCCTGAAGTTGGAACTGTAGAGGAGGTTAAGCCTCCTGCTGACCAAGAACCTCCTCTTGAAGAATCATTGGGAAAGAAAAGCTACTACTCCACAATCTTCTCCAAGCACCACTCCTGATGATGGTGATACAGATTTGGAGTGGATGACAGCTAAGTCCAGGAGACATCAAGAGAGGCAAGGGAAATTAATTGTTCCTGAAAGTCTTAGAATTATGGAAGGGGATGATGAGGAGGATGTCGATGATGAGCTATTCACTGTGGAAGGTGACAGAGGGGAGTACAACATTGTTATTAAAGCTGCTTTGAGAGATGTGGAATAGGTAGCACCACCAGCTCCCATATTTGTAAAGTACTAGCTGAGAGTTGCACCAACACCTACCTCAGTAGAAGTGTTTACTGCAGAGAGGCAAATGATGACAGCCCACCTACCTCCAGTTCCTCTTCAGGCATTGGCAGTGGTACAGTACAAAAGTATTTCTCCCCAGTTTGGGACTTTTTACAGTTAGCAAAGAGGGAGAGCACATTGCAGTTTTCACCATTTGCCACGCAAATGTTCATTGAGGTAAGCCTGGTTCCCATTATGGTACTGAAGGCCAAACAACCCATATAAAAAACTCCACGCAAACAAGTGGGAGGAGCACCTTAAAGAAATTGTTCAACATGGTTGTGACGGAGAGGCGAGCTGTGGAATATCAGCTCCAAGTCCAATCATGGTAGCTTTGCAGCAACTTGTTGTTTACACTATCCAACTGATGACAGGAATGTCAAGTTAATTGGCGACTAACTACATGTGCATCACTGCACAGTGTCTCTCTTTTGTGGGGCTAAAGCTAAAGAAATCTTGGCCCTGAAGAAAGTTTTAAGTCAAATCATCAAAATATCTTTATTCGATTCAAGGAATCATAGAAGAAAAAACAAGTCATGCAATGTTCAAACACTTCCAAACCATAAAATATGTTCACAATTATAGATTGCCAATTAATACAATGTTACATTTGTACAAATATGCAATACGAATGTAAAGTGCAATCAAATCAGTGCAAAAAAGAGCACATTCATGGAATCCATTGTAATAATATTCACAGGTGTAGATGACTAATTCATGGGACATAACATTTGTGCAAGTACGCAGAATCCAGACTAAAGTGCAATCGCCATTAAGACAAAGAATACAATTCAATATATAAAATACAGTGCCTTTTTACCAAAATGATTTTCATAGTAAAATATAAATGCTATATACAATAAAAATTATCAGTTAGAAAAAGGTACATGCTTAATATTCTCAGATCTATAAAAAAAACGAATTAAAATTTCAGACCCTTCTTCATTCTAATATAGCTAGCAGCCAATAAGAATCTCGAAACTCCTAAAACCACAAGCTGGGCATTATCTGTTTTTAAAATGTGTAGCATATCCATGTATCTTCTCACACCCATTTTCCTTCCCAACGGTGCAATCCATTTCTGTCTAGCTTTCATGTAGGTAGGACAGAACAAAAGAACATGTGCTATACTTTCCTTTGAAGACAGCTGACACATTGTACACTTGTTATCTTCCTCCCCATTGCAAGGCATTCCCCACTTGGCTATAAATGATCTGACGCGAAGAGTTCTGTACCTAAATTTTAGATACAATATTTTTGCAAGTTGGTAAAAAAAAAACTCAAAACAAGGGACTGGTTTAACCATCAGGTAATCATTCGTGAGTGGGCCAGCGCTGCTATTCTCTGCTACTTTTAGTACAGCCTGGCTCCAACAAATACTCTTAAGGTAATTTCTTAAGATAAGAGTCATTTTTTCTTGATGGAGCAAGAACTCGCTGAGCCCGAGGTCTATTAGCCATCTACGTGTGTAAACCAAACAAGGGAAGGTTACATGTATGTCTAATGCAATTAGTTCTTTTAGTGCCTGCCTGTAAATAAAAAGTTCATCAGTAGCCCATAACCTGATCCAGTATAATAGAGTCATCAAAACTGCTCTGTCCTCAATACGTTTTAACCCCAGGTCGTATACATATGGAATCACAGGGGTATTTTGGGGCAAGGGGATCAATGCTCTTAAGACCCTATTTTCTCCCGTAGTAATTGAGGAGGTTTGCTCCCCGCCCCACAACTCAGAACCATAGAGGGCGGCAGTTTGAGCCTTTGATTTATATACCTCCAATGCCGGAGTGATCGATTTAGTGTAAGTGGCATGGAGTTTTTTCAGGATGGGCGCTGAGTTTTGCGTTAAAATCGTCCCTGATTTTCTAATATGGGGACACCATGAAAGCTTAGAATCTAGGGTCACTCCTTGATGAACGAAATTATTAACCCTCTCTATTACTGCACCGTTTAGTGTGATATTATTTTTAAAACTTTTATGAGCATGATACACATATATTTAGTTTTTAAGGGATTTATTTCCAGACCCTTTTCTGTACAGTACCCATACAGCTTATTAAGAAGGTTCTGCAGCCCCCTGGGGGTTTGTGAAAGCAAGATAGTGTCATCCGCAAAAGTAAGGGCACACACATGGTAACCACCTAACTTGGGGGAATCATGACTTGAATTCAATAAGGAGTCTACCATATCATTAATGTAAAGGAGGAACAGGGTTGGCGCCAGGACGCACCCCTGGCGCACACCTCTCCTCACCGGGACCTCCTCAGTTAGTTCCCCACCTAATCCCCAACAAACTTTTGCAAAGTTATTTTCATGAAGTCTTATCAAGTGCACCAGGATGTTTTTGGGGACACCTTGTTTTAACAGATTTACCCACAGCAGTTCACTTGGAACTAAGTCAAAAGTGGGCTTAAAATCAATGAAAGCCACATACAAACTACCCAATCTTAATTTAGTGTATTTCCAGGTGATGGTTAGCAGCCTGAACACCTGATCTATGGTGCTCATTCCTTTTCTGAACCCAGCCTGGTAAGTGGAAAGTATATCACTATCTGTTAACCAGTCGTTTAACCTTTCCAAGATCTGCTTTGAGTATATTTTTTGGGTAATATCTATCAGGCTAATCGGCCTGTGGTTGGCCGGATTGTCCCTGCAACCCTTCTTATATATAGGGACAATCACCGCCCCCTTCCATGAAGCAGGAATGGGCTGACCACTACTTATTACATTACACAGTAGATTCATGTCTGGTGCCCATACATCTGGATCATGTTTAAAAAGATCCCCCGGATCGTTGTCGGGCCCTGGAGCTTTCGATGCCTTGATTGATACTATAGCCTGCTTAGTTTCCATAATAAAAAATTTAGTGGAGCGATGTCTTCAGATTTTAACAGCTCACTAATTATGCCTAAATTCTGATTTGGTATAGAATACACAAGTGCATATAAATGTGCAAAATGATTAAACCAGGTGGTAGGGGCCAAGTAATAATCCTGGGCTGGTTTACTAGACTTGTTGCCGTTTGCAATGATCCGTCAAAATAGTGAATGGTCTCTTGCCCTTGCTGTGGCTAACAAATCTTCCCAGCCTGCATCCTCTCATCGTTTGCGTTCTATCCTTAAGAACTGGCTATAGTTATTCTTCACTTGCCTAATTAAAACTGGTTCTTTAGAACACAATGTTTTAATTAGATCTTTTTTGGCTGTTCTACAAGCTTCAATAAAGCAGGGGTTAGCTGGTTTCAACTTTTTCTTGGGAAAAGGTTTTCCCATTGCTGCCCTGGTAAGAAAGGGTTCGATTATTTCCACTAACATAGAGTGGATTTGAGTACTTAAAATAGGATTTAGATCATCATTAGAAAGAAAAAGAGATAAGAGATCACTAAAAATATTGTAGATAGAAGTCAACGGTTCGATTCTCCCTAGAATTGACGGCCATCTAACGGTCCGCCTATTATCACATAGCATGGGCTGTGGTACCTTTGGGCCTAGACTAATCTGGAACTGGAAGTGTTTGGCTTCTAAAATTAGGCAAAGGGGGAAGTGGTCACTTTCCCTCCTTTCCTCTACTCTAAAATCAATCACACACCCCCAGTGTGTAGCGCTTATAATAATATAATCTATTGGTGAGAGTGCCTGACCCCTTGTAAAGGTATTTGTTCGCTCAATATCAGAGGGGCACCTACCATTACACGCCCATAAACCTTTTTGTATAGTAATATAAAAAATCTGGAGGGCTGAAGCAGTACACCTTGCTAATTTCCCAGTACTTAACTGCGGGATACTTAATGCTTGGTCTTCTTCCTCCGTTATTGTTTCCATAACCAGTAGAGGTACATAACGACAGGTAAAATCACCGCCAATTACAATAGGACCATAATTGATAGTAGAATCAATAATCCCAGTTAATTGTGTAATTAGCGGTGCTTCTGTGGAAAGGTCACAAAGTTCTTATATATATATTAAAAAGTAGAAGAGTAGATTTATTGGGGAATATTAAGTATAATCCCTGTATATCATGTGAACCAGTCAATATATCGTCTATTTCAACATTTATTTGGTTCCTAATCCAAATTAAAAGCCCACCTGAAGGTCTGCCTTTTTTAAGGTGAGTTGCTGTAATGCTAAATGTTCGGTAACCCACTTTATATAATGGTTCCAAAGCCCACGTCTCTTGGAAGAGGCATATATCACATTTATTTATATAACTTTGCTAGTCAGGTTCCAATAGTTTTTTTGTGAGGCCTGCTATATTCCAAGACAAAATTGTAATACTACTTGTTTTAGAGGTGCTGTCACTTGCTATAGTCTACACGCTTTCCATAAGGGTATTAAGTTTTAGATTAAAGTTATCTATCAGTTCCCCCTCTGAGTCCTCATAGGCTTCCCCTTGGGTCCCAACATGGCCATACTGACCCCCATGGTTTACCAGTATCGGGTTAACAAGCTCACTTAGTCAATCTACTGATTCGAGATCGCTTTGCAGATTCGATGTAATCGCTAAGCTGGTTGGAACAGCCTTTATCGAACTGAGGTTTGTTTGGGGGCCAGCATTGAGCACAGTTGTTTTGTTTTGTCTGATCCCCATCTTTGAATCAAAGAGTGCATGGGTTCTTAGATTAAAGGTTATCAAATTCTCAGCTATTTCCCTCAAATAAAAAGTTACCCTGATGTCATCTAAATCCCTTCCTTCTTGCTGCTGCCGTTCAACATTGTTAATGTCAGATTTAATTATAGAAATGCAGGGGTGCTTGGTTCGAATCCAATGAATTACCTTATTAACCAAGGAATCCAAATCCTCCATAGTTCCCGGCTTCAATCTAGGGGCATTAGTGAGAAAAACATGAGAGGGGATAACTCCCCCCTGCGATTTATGCAATGGTCCCCAATTTGAAGCTGGTCGGGGCGACTCTTGGTGTACCTCTTTTCTCTGGTAATTCGCCCATTCATGTACCCCCCCACGTAAACTAGCAGGTGGTAAACTATCGGGTACCTCTTTTCTCTGGTAGTTCACCCATTTACGTACCCCCCCATGTAAACTAGCAGGTGGTAAACTATCGGGGGCCTTCTAATGGTGAGAGGAATTAGCTCTCCTCTATGTAGACTCGCTGTTATTGTCGGGCAGTTGCTTGATAATCTAAGTTTTGTCAACCACCACCACCATGGTCATCGCTGTACAACCCATAAGTGCTACAGGTCTTCGAGTTAACTGGGCCTGTAACTTGGTTAATACACTCTACCAGTTTAAAGGCATTGTTTTCCGATTTTAGCTCTCCTCGGTTAATCTCATTGGGTATGGGAAAAGTGCCCCTCTCACTTGTGGGCATGTTATTAATTAGCGTTTCTATCATTCTTTTAATCACATTGACCTCTTCTTCAACTCTAGTTAGTTTATGGGTCAGTGCAATTATTAGACTGTGTGTGTCAGCAAGATGAGGGTGCGGCGGGGGATATGATACAAGAGGGTTACTTGAGCTCCCATTAGATATTTTTCTGCCCCCCTGGCAAAGCCCTGGGCATGTTTCTAGGTTTTCAGCTAGGACCGAGTATCTATTAGAACATTCAATAGTTATAATTTTGTTTTGAGTGACAATATCAGTAGACTGTTTGTGTGCTGATTCTTTGTTTGTCCATCAACTGTTGTTTTTGCATATGTCACCCCGAGTGGGATGGGTATCCTCAAACGTGAGTCCCATGCTCTCCACACCACTGGAGTCAAGCTATCCTGGCTGATGACGGCTGATAGCCAGAAACCGGTCCTAGGATGCTTAATCCAGTCCAGGAAACACATGGCTTGGCAGTTCAGGCTGGACTGTTCCCATGAGGCACAGGGTCAAGGCTAATTTGCATATGGCCATGTCTGAACTGGGGTTGTGTGGAGTGCAAAAAGAAACGATGGATTTAGGCCCAGATCTCTGTACTGGGGTGAATGTATGACATTGTTTTGCATTCTGTCCATCAACTGTTGTTTTTGTCTTTGTTTGTAGCATCAGGTTTACTGGTTGGAGTCAATACTTTTTGTGATGATGGGGCTGGTGCTACAGGGGAGAATCCTTTCCTGCTGTCTAGTGGACTATAACTGTACCACTATCGGCTTCCCTACTTAAAGGTTTATTCTTCTTGCAGTAATAAGATGAAATTGTATTTCTGCCTCCAGTGTTGGCTTCCTTGCCATCAGCTAGCATATTCTCAACCTCTTCTATGAGGTTGTCAATATCTGCTAATGTACAGTTTTCGGCTGCAGATTTTGGTAGCTTCTGGGTCCTTGGGATGTTTTCCCTACCAGTAGTTATTTCTACAGCGTTTCTTTTCCCCATCTCTAATGTTCTTCCAAGAGGGGAAATCCGATCTAAAGTGGCAATACAAATGTGCTAATCGTGCAAGGACCACAGCCACTTTTAACTAGTATATATACTGTGACTCACAAAACCTAACCAGAAATAACTAGAACTTTCACCAAAAAAA
Organism: Lissotriton helveticus; assembly: GCF_964261635.1. Classification (NCBI taxonomy): domain Eukaryota; kingdom Metazoa; phylum Chordata; class Amphibia; order Caudata; family Salamandridae; genus Lissotriton; species Lissotriton helveticus. The sequence goes on along the minus strand of NC_136061.1, from coordinate 870,211,487 downwards.
TTACACTTGACAAGTGCACAGTAATACCTGTATAAAACTATTAAAACTTCTCAGCACATTTCTTCCTACTAAGGAGCCTGCTGGATAACTATAATAGTCTCCGCTTCTCCGGAATTAGCCCACACAGCCTGTAATATGGATTTCCGAGTACAAGGAATTTGAACTGAAGCTCGAGTTGCAACGACCACAAGCTATATTAAATCAGTTCTCTTAACAGTCCAAAAATTTCAAGAGGAGAATAGGTAGTAGACTTTCAGAGGGGTGGCCCAGTCCAGTCTTATTAGGGCTTAGACGGGTGCGGATGGGCCCGCCCTTGGCCCTGGCTTTGCCCGGGCAGCACACAGGCACACCCGCGCGTGTCCGGCGCTGCAGGAGCGCTCTCGTGATTTTAAAGTGCCTCCTGCCGCTCTGGCGATGACGTGCTGTGGGGAGCCAAGGAGGTCAGTGCTAGGGCACTGGGAGATGGAGTTTTGTCCCTCTGTATGCGGCGCAGTTCCAGGTACAATTCCGGCGTTGCAGCCCTCCCGGGGGCTGAATCAAGTGGCAGCAAATGCAGTGGCGGCAACCAGCGAGGCAAAGCACAGGTCAGTGAAAGATAAGGAACCCGTGCTGCGGGAGCGCTCTCGTGATTTTAAAGCTCCTCCTGGCGCTCTGGTGATGACGTGCTGTGGGGCGCCAAGGAGGTCAATAGGGCACACTGGGAGATGGAGTTTTGTCCCTCTATATGCGGCGCAGTTCCAGGTACAATTCCGGCGTTGCAGCCTTCCCGGGGACTGATTCAAGTGTCAGCAAATGCAGTGGCGGCAACCAGCGAGGCAAAGCACAGGTCAGTGAAAGATAAGGAACCCGTGCTGCGGGAGCGCTCTCGTGATTTTAAAGCGCCTCCTGGCGCTCTGGTGATGACGTGCTGTGGGGCGCCAAGGAGGTCAGTAGGGCACACTGGGAGATGGAGTTTTGTCCCTCTGTATGTGGCACAGTTCCAGGTACAATTCCGGTGTTGCAGCCCTCCCGGGGGCTGAATCAAGCGGCAGCAAAGGCAGTGGTGGCAACCAGCGAGGCAAAGCACAGGCCAGGGAAAGATAAGGGACCCGCGCTGCAGGAGCACGCTCGTGATTTTAAAGCGCCTTCTGGTACTCTGGCCATGATTTGCTGTGGGGCGCCAAGGAGGTCAGTAGGGCACACTGGGAGATGGAGTTTTGTCCCTCTGTATGCGGCGCAGTTCCAGGTACAATTCCGGCATTGCAGCCCTTCCGGCATTGCAGCTGAATCAAGCGGCAGCAAAGGCAGTGGCGGCAACCAGCGAGGCAAAGCACAGGCCAGTGAAAGATAAGTTTTAAGTGGCCATATTCACCATGGAGATATCACACACAGCTGTAAACTTCTTAGAGGAATTTGACAGCAAGGTTTCTAAATGGCTGCAATCCAGAGGTCTCAGAATTCAATTTGTTGCCCCGAACAATGGCAGTAACTGTCAAGGTCTTGGCAGATGGGGGCTATTTCAGAGTCCTGTGTTTGACCCATTGCATACAGCTGGTGGTGTAAGACTTTCTAAAAAAAGAAGACATAGTCAGCAACATACTGACCACCTGCCGAAGAATGCTCGCATTTTACCCATTCCTTTAAAGCCCGAAAGCAGTTGCAGATTCTTCAGAATGCTAATAGAGTACACCAGTTAAAGCCCTGATACAGGAAATGCCAACACATTGGAACTAGACCTATTATATGTTGCAATGTCTGAACAGTACAAACATATCATTCAAAGAGGGTGGGACTCTGTTGGGAAAGGTATGACCATGGATGAAAAGAAATGGGGCCTAGTCAAATGCCTGATACAGATGCTACTCCCTTTTGAGTTTTTCACAAGGCAAGTTAACAAGGAGGACAGTGCGATAGGCCAAGCTATCCCACTGTTGTATCTGATACAGAACCAGCTAAAGAAGGTGTCTGAATCATTCCCCCCGCAGGTGTGAATGGAAACACAGAACTTTTGTTTGGCTTCCAATGTCAAGGAAAACGCTCACCTGCACTCCTTGCTCTTGATGAGGGTGACCGAACCCCAATCCACCCAAGGGTTCCCCAAGAGCCAGAACTACTTAACGCTCTGCCTCTCAGAAATCTCCCGAAGGGAAAGGGGAATGGGAGAGAACGAGAGTCCTCTTGAAATACTGGATATCTCTTGCGTACCACAAGACTTCCTCCTAATTATTCTGGATGGAAGTTGCCCTTGATAGTCAGCGTTACGCAGTTTTAGGAACACAAATTGTTACAGGTAAGTATTCTATTCACCTTACATTGAACTCAAAATCCCATAAGTAATATCACTTGTTATCACTGTTAACACATGTACCTATTTTAAGGACTCTCTGTAAAACTCTCTTGGTTCTTGTACATAGAGTTGAACTTGTTTTTTTAATTTGTCTTGACAGTTCTGTAAGTGGAGACAAAATGTTTGTAAACACAACCCTGGTTTCTACAAACTCTAGAAATACCTATGAACACCTTTGTAATTTACCTCAACTCTTATGCACATACCAGGAAGATATGCTCTCAAAGTGTGAATGCACAGATTCAATTAAGTCTTTGCCAACAATAAAGTCTCTTCTACTGTTTTTTCAAGGATTTTTTAATGTCCGTTGTTTTCACTGTTTTCTCTTGAATAATCTCTTCAAGATTCAGTAAACATGCATGCATTAATCCTTTCAAGAAGCTTTTTACGTAAATAACTCACCAGGAATTGAAGTCTTAATATTTTCACTTATCTGTGCTTGTTTATATTTTTCAGATTGCTCTGGAAGACTTTGGAAACCGGAAGAGGATGCTGCTATCTCGGAGGATACGATTAAGTCAGAGACCGAGGAGATTGCTGGGCGGGGAAAGCTCTCTTCAGGAGATCAGGATTCAGTAAAGCGGAAGGAGCAGGTAAGCCAGGGGAAGCCGCCGCTCGAATGATATCAAGCGGAGAGGCCGGGAAATCCTGGAGAGCCCGGGGGAGTCGAGAGAGCCAAGAATCAAAGCGGCCGGGCGGCGAAGACCGAAATCTCTGCACTGCGACTTTGATGAAGCTACTGGTAAGTGCTGACGCTGCCTCTGGTTTCCCACAAGACCAAGCATGTGTTTGCTGATGTGAGCACCTTAAATAACTTTGGAGGCTCACGTCAGTTGTCAGGGCCCGTTTTCCACGTGTTTACAGTTGCCACATGAATTACTGCTCGAGTCCTAGGGGCAACTCCAAATACACGAAATATACTGGACAAGTCACTTCTAGATCTGTTCCTTGCCATGAGTGCCCATGACATCCACTGCAAGTCTGCAAGACAATATCATTTCACCCAAAGAGTACATCTGTGCCACACTATATGATCTACAGTGCAAAACAATTCAGCCCACTTTCATTCCTTTTTCTGAAGGGGATGTTTCAAAATAAAAGAAGTAGATTGTTGAGCAAGCCAGAGACCTAGGAGAAGAACGGCTGGTACTTACAGTTCCACCTCACAGTTTCAAGGTGCTGCCTTCAACTTCCAGAGAGGGCAGTCTTGTCTCAGAGAAGCCAAAAACACCATTAACCTAAACACCGGCAACAACACCAACAGAAGGACCGGGCCCACCCTCTGCATTGGATTGGTTTCGATCGATAGGGCTTAAGTGCAGAGATGTTAGAAAAAGAGATCAAGCAATAGGCAGTACCAATGACAATCAACAGGATTTTCCAGGAGTAGCTGGATGATCCAAAAGAGGTCAATGTGGATCAAAACCCATTGATGTATTTGTATGGGAAGATGTGACAATTGCCAGAGCTCAGCAGGCTGGCAATAATGTATGTGGCGTGTCCTGAAGCCAGTGTGTCTGTTAAGTGTGTGTTCAGTGCAGCTGGTGCAGGTGTTACAGTGGGAAGGACCAGTCTCTTGCCTAAAAATGTAGAGAGATGGACTATGATCAAAATGAACCAACATTTCTTACCACACAATTTCACCGTTCCTGAAACAGCACAAAAGGATAGAGGAGGTGGATTGGTCAGACATTGAATCAAATGTGTTAGATTAACAACTTCTGGGTGAACCATGTAAGAACGAACTCTACACCCCAAACTGAGTATGTCAGTACCACCATAAAACTTTTTATATATTTCTCTTCGAACTTCTTTAGTTGCAAAAAAAACAAATAGCTAGTGGAACATTATATTTATATCAGATTTATATTATGCTCCCTTATTTTTTAGTCACATATATTGCTGGATTGCAGTTTGACCTGTGTGCAGTGAAACAACTTCCACAATTCCTTCATGAAGTGTTAAACAATTCTTGCCTCCCTCACATGCCTATCCTTTTTTGCATTACTTAGCAGGGATGTCCCAGAAGATTGCTGATTTAAAAGAATGCCAATACTAAATTCCAATGTGTTGCCTGCATCAAAGATGGAATTGTGTACCTTTTACCTAGCCTACCCATGCTTGCATTGGAAGAGGTAACTACAATTGCAATGGTGAATGAGTGATTAGTGATGACTGATGATTCATGTGGTAGCAGACCATGAGGAAGGGTGTTCAACTGTAATTTGGGAACTAGCTTGACAACCTTTGCAATGTTTGGAGCATGAATGATGTTTGATCATTTACCTCCTAGAGGTGGTTGACCTTTACAAACTTACTCAGAGAAAACAAACCTGTATGGTCCACTCCTTTGACTCTTCTGTTTCTTTGTCACCTAGAAGAGCTACCCCAGAAGATCATTCAATTTACAAGACAGCAACATTCCAATCCATTGCTTTCATCAAAGAGGAGTTAGTGTACCTACCACCGTTTTTTAATTGGAATAGTTACCCATTGCATCAATAGTGATTATTGAGTGATTGTTTGTGAGTAATGATTGATGATTCATGTGTTGACTGTAAGGGATTTGAGAACTTGCTTGATATGATTTGCAAAGTTTGAGGCCTAAATAATGGGTGATCATTTTTTCCAGGTGTTGGTTGGCCCTTTCACACATAGCCAGATTTACTTGTAGGGTCCACTTCTTTTTCTGGTTCTTCAGAGACCAGAACAGTCACTTTAGTTAACAAATAAAAACCTATACAAAATACTGCAATCCTGGTTGTCTACTTATTCTTCAACAACGGTGCACTACATGTCTATGTTGCTCAGGTCATGACTGGGACTTAGTTGCTAGGAGTCAAGAGGAGGATTGAAGAACTCAGGGTGAGACTACGTCAGCAAAAGTTATAAAACTGGGGGTCTCAAGTTGTCTGAGGTAGGTACCTTATTCCAAATAGGGACCCTTGCTTTTAGTCTGGGAAAGGAGGGACACCTTCTTAGATAACCCCTGCTCACCTATCGGTAGCTTGGCACGAGCAGCCCGGCTTATCTCCAAGGCAATGCGTAAAGTATTTGCAACCACACTCCCAGTAACACAGTGATAACACCACAAATGGACACCACAATGATTTAGGAAAATAGTGGTATCTTCATCAAGAAGAAATACGATGAGACCAGATGATAAAAATAGCCAGCATATGCGTATTCGTAATATTTCACTGGGCCGGTTATTAGGCCAACAATCACTTGTAGGTTCTTGCGATATTAATGAGCAGTACACGTTGATCTAATACAGTCCTAATGCAATGCTGTGCAGTTTGTAATGCAGTTCGTAATGTAGAAATAAGACAGTCCTTAATTCAAGTACTAATGTGATTCATAAAGCAAGTAATAATGCAGTTCGTAGTGCAAGTACTAATTCGGATCGTAAAAGCATGTAATAATGCAGTCCGTAATGCAAGTACTAATGCGGATCATAAAAGCAGGTAATAATGCAGTTCGTTTTGCAAGTACTAATGTGGATTGTAAAAGCAATTCATAATGCAGTTCGTATTACAAGTACTAATGCGGATCATTAAAGCAATTCGTCACCGAACGTGGTGCTAGTGAAGGTCTCTATGCCGCTGTTGGCTGACTCGTGGTCAGCGACTGCCAAAATATGCCCTCGATACTGTTGTGAAGGAAACAAAGTGCAGCTCCACAATCCGACCCCGGTACTGCCAATCCTCAGCAAGTACGGGCCGCGACACTGACTTGAGCGGAGGCTCGCTCTGCAAAGATGGGAAAGGCCAAGAGCCGTCTCTCGTAGCATGAACGACACCCCAGGTGGGCATTACCTGGGGTTTGCAGTCTCTCTCCTCTCCTAGCGGCTTGGGCGTCACGCTGTGCTGCTTCGTGTTGATAGTTGAAACCCACCCCCTCCACACACACACACCACACACACACACACTCATTATTTTATTTTTATTTTTTTGAGGGGGTGCGCACCCTGGTACACGTATCGGTACACGTACCGGTACGCGTACCCTGGAGAAAAAAAGAAAGACAGACTTTTTTAAAAATGTAGCATTTTTATATAAATTGGAGGTACCCCGCGACTTTTTGAAAAAAATATATATATTTTTTTTTGCCTTGGGGGTCCTTGTGGGACCCCCTGAGCAGGCCTAGTGGGTCAGGGTGCTTCTACTCTGGCCCCTTTGCGAGTTTCACACCTTTGTTTCACTGCTTTCTTGTGCCTTGGTTCTAACAAGGCACAAGATGGCTGCCAACACTTCCTGGTTTTGAGTGTTGACAGACAGTGCCAGCCAATCAGCATGCCTTCCCGAAAAAGCTGCATGGTCATTGGCTGTCAAGACTTCTAACCAGGAGGTGTTTTAATCCATCTTGTGCTAGTGTTGACAGACAGTTACAGCCAATCAGCATGCCTTCCCGAGAAAGCTGCATGCTCATTGGCTGTCAACACTTCTAACCAGGAAGTGTTGGCATCCATCTTGGGTCTTAGTAGACTGAGGCACAAGAAAGCAGAAAAACAAACGTGTAGAACACAAAAAGGGGGCAGGGTAGAAACACCCTGACCCCTTAGGGCTGCTCAGGTGGTCCCACTAGGATATTAATATATTTAAACGTTATCCGCTAATAGTATTAGCATTAAAAAAAACCTTTGAAATTCGCTGAAAAAACCATAGGTTTCAGGCCTTATATAGTTAGGTATTAGCATTTAAAAAACCTTTGAAATTCACTGAAAAAACCATAGGTTTCAGGTCTTATATAGTTAGGAATTAGCATTTAAAAAACCTTGCAAATTCACTGAAAAAACCATAGGTTTCAGGCCTTATATAGTTAGGAATTGGCATTTAAAAAACCTTGCAAATTCACTGAAAAAACCATAGGTTTCAGGCATTATATAGTTAGGAATTGGCATTTAAAAAACCTTGCAAATTCACTGAAAAACCATAGGTTTTAGGCCTTATATAGTTAGGAATTAGCATTTAAAAAACCTTTGAAATTCACTGAAAAAACCATAGGTTTCTGGAGTTATATAGTTAGGAATTAGCTTTTACAAAAACTTTGAAATTCATTCAAAAAACTATAAGTTTTAGTGGTGTTATAGTTAGCTGGACATTTTACTCATACAAAACCATTGAAATTGCTCCTATATAGTTAGTTGTACTAACTATATTTCGCGCACCCGCAATCCACTGCTGATGATGTCACATATTAGATCATTCATGACATGGTCAGTGACATCACTGATGACATCTCAAATGACATCACTGATGACATCACTGATGACATCATCCACGTGACAATCATATACACCTTTTCATACACTATTACAATTTTTCATCACTCTTTGTAAAATACAGACTATCATATTTAAATCCATTGTCACAGCAATACAAGTATCTAAAAATCCACTCAGTGATTCATAGATGTATACACACATCTAATCACTTACCTATGGATTCACTCATACATGCTGTCAATGAACAATAGAACACTATCAAAAATACTTATACATCTATATCGACATTAAACAACAGCACGCATCCTATTCACATATGAAGTCATCCTACTCACTTATGCAAACAATGGATCATACTTACATATTTACTTAGCAAAACACTTATACAAACACCACTTCTTCTATTCATTTAGATAGTAAGTCATACTTAGTGAATTATAAAATCATTATTACAAGTATACAGTTATCCATACAGTCACTCACACAATCATTGTGTCTTATGTATACTTATTTATATACAACAACTGACACATACACTGCCTTTTATTTTTCTAGTTTGTTGGACCTGTACCTTTGAGAAATATATTTGCTCATCACCACACCCATAAAGAGATTCCCTCACCCAAACTGTTAGAACATGTAGTTTTAACTTCATATATCTACTGAATCAACTATTCACACATCTTTGGACAGTCACACCCCCCCCACCGAACCACACACACGTTCACACTCCCATACAAATACTCAGTTAACTAATCAATAACTAATATAGACTTTCACATAGCTAGTAGCCAACTGTAGAATCAGTTTACACAACAACTGACAAAGTGATACAGATATTCACACAGTTTAGTCACTATCCACTATATTTAGTGAGACATTATAAATTGGTCAAGTAAACAGTCAATTACACTGCTACTAAATCCTCCATCCAAATATGTATTTATATATATCCACTCATTCTTCAATGCAAATTGCTATATATATAATGCATATTTAAATAACGAAGCAAACCACATACACTGTATGATGTCATCAGTGATGTCATCAGTGATGTCATTTGAGATGTCATCAGTGATGTCACTGACCATGTAATGAATGATCTAATATGTGACATCATCAGCAGTGGATTGCGGGTGCGCGAAATATAGTTAGTACAACTAACTATATAGGAGCAATTTCAATGGTTTCGTATGAGTAAAATGTCCAGCTAACTATAACACCACTAAAACTTATAGTTTTTTGAGTGAATATATATATATCTATCAGTGTGTGCCTGGGTGCGCTACTATATGCATCAGCGTGTATCTGGGTGTGTCATCTCTGCCTGGGTTGTCAGTGTTTGCATGAGTGTCTGCCTGGGTATATCACCCCATGCATCAATGTGTGCCTGAATAGGTGAGCAAATCTGCCAGTGTGTGCCTGGGTGTCTCAGTGTATGCATAACTGTGTGCCTGGGTGTCTTAGTGTATGGATCAGTGTATGACTTGGTATGTCACTGTGTGTCATTAGATAAGTTAGTGTATGCATGAGTGTGTCCCTTGGTGTGTCATTGTGTACGTTAGTGTCTCTATTGGTGTGTTAGTTTATATATCAGGCTGTGTTTGGGTGTGCTAATGTATGCATCAGAATGTATCTGGGTGTGCCAGCATATACATACCATCACTGAATGGGTGTGGGCATCAGTGTCTCCCTGGCTGTGACAGAGGACACATTAGTGCTTGTGTGGCCATGTTACTATATGCATCAGTGTGTGCCTAGGTGTGTTACTCTATACATAAGTGTGTGCCTAACTGTGTCATTATATGCATACGTGTGTCCCTGGGTGTGTTAGAGTATGCATGGATGAATCAGGGTGTTCATCAGTGTCTGCTTGTGTCTCTAAATGTGTACATAAGTGGCTGTATGGATTTCTTACTGGATGTATTAGTGAGTCTAGGGGTAAGTAACTGTGTGTGCAACTGGTTCACTTACTGTTGGATACATAAGTGCTGTATGAGTATGTAACTAAATGTGTAAGTGCTTCTGTCCCTGTCTAACTGGGTGCTTGAGTGGCTCTATGTTTTTGTAAATATGTACATAACTCAAAGTATTGGTGGAACATTGCATGCATAACTGGGTCTATGCATATGTAACTGCACATGTACCTCACTGAAAGGTAAATGTCTTACCATTTAACTGCATATCAATCTGCCCATCGGCTATGCATCACCTACCTAAGGGGAGTTTACGGCTTGGCAAAGAGTTTTAAATGCTAAATTGGCCTTGCAGTAGCAGTGCACACACATGCTCTGCAGTAGCAAGCTCCAAACATGTTTAAAAGACTACTTGTATAAATGGGTGACTTGATAGCGTCAGTTCTTCAGTACACATGTGAATGACTGAATCAGTGCCTCTGTGGGTGTCTCATTGGATATGTAGTTAACTATGATAGCATATGACAGGCTCTCTTATTAAGTCTATGGGTTTGTAAATGTGTATGTAAGTGGCTTTATGAATTGCTTACTGGCTATGTTAGTGAGTATTGAGGCATGTAGTTGTGTGTACAACAGCCTCAGCTACTTCTGGATACATAAGTGCTGTGTCTGTGTGTGAGTGAATGTGGAAGTGCCTCAGTTGTTGTCTCACTGGGTGTGTTAGTGGCTCTATGCTTTTGTACACAGATATGTAAGTATGGCTGGCAGACTGGATGTATAACTGGCCATATGGGTCTCTAAGGGCTCATTTAACTCACTGAAACTTCAAAGTAGATATCTTACCTTTTAACTATTAGCTGACTCATAAGTAGTTGTTGGGACTTTAAGGGCTGACAAGGGCTTTTAAATGGCAAGTCAAGGTGATAGTAAATTTGCACACAAAGGCTCTGCACTAGATGGGCCAAGAAATGTTTAAAGGGCTACTACTCTGAATGGGTGATTAGGAGTGCCAGTACATGAGATAGGCATGGGCGGATTTTGCGGATCCACGATTCGCGGATTTGCGGATTTACGGATCGTGGATCCGCAAAATCGGCGGATTTTGCGGATTTGCGGATCCGCGGATTTGGGGCGGGCTTCCATGCTAGTGCACATGCCTCTTGTGTGGGTAAAAGGTCCGATTGTTTTTTGGGCTGATGAATGAGTCACTGCATTTGAGCTTCAACTAGTTCCAGCGACCATGTGTGTGTTACTATGCGAGTGGGGTAATGCACAGATGCGAGTGCACATGCCTCTTGTGTGGGTAAAAGGGCTGAGGCCGATCAGAGCAGTAGGTGAAGAGACAGAAGCTCCTGGTCACAGGAACAACAAAGGGATTGCGCTCCTGAAAGTCAAGGATGCAAAGGCCTCTGTCCAGCATCACAGCTGATTTTCGAGGGTAGATTTGGGAAGAAGGCACACCTGCCTCGACGACGCTCACGATTCTTTTTGGGCAGATGAATGAGTCACTGCATTTGAGCTTCAACTAGTTTCAGAGACCATGTGTGTGTTACTATGCAATCGCCCCGAGGGGTGCAGGGGTCCCTTCAGCTTCCTGGCCACAGGAACAGCACGAGGATTGCGCTCGTGAAAGTCAAGGATGCAAAGGCCTCTATCCAGCATCACAGCTGATTTTCAAGGGTAGATTTGGGAAGAAGGCACACCTGCCTCGACGACGCTCATGATTTCTTTTGGGCATATGAATGAGTCACTGCATTTGAGCTTCAACTAGTTTCAGCGACCATGTGTGTGTTACTATGCAATCGCCCCGAGGGGTGCAGGGGTCCCTTCAGCTTCCTGGCCACAGGAACAGCACGAGGATTGCGCTCGTGAAAGTCAAGGATGCAAAGGCCTCTATCCAGCATCACAGCTGATTTTCGAGGGTAGATTTGGGAAGAAGGCACACCTGCCTGATGACGCTCACGATTTTTTTTGGGCAGATGAATGAGTCACTGCATTTGAGCATCAACTAGTTTCAGCGACCATGTGTGTGTTACTATGCAATCGCCCCAAGGGGTGCAGGGGTCCCTTCAGCTTCCTGGCCACAGGAACAGCACGAGGATTGCGCTCGTGAAAGTCAAGGATGCAAAGGCCTCTATCCAGCATCACAGCTGATTTTCGAGGGTAGATTTGGGAAGAAGGCACACCTGCCTCGATGACGCTCACAAATTTTTTTGGGCAGATGAATGAGTCACTGCATTTGAGCTTCAACTAGTTTTAGCGACCATGTGTGTGTTACTATGCAATCGCCCCGAGGGGTGCAGGGGTCCCTTCAGCTTCCTGGCCACAGGAACAGCAAAGGGATTGCGCTCCTGAAAGTCAAGGATGCAAAGGCCTCTGTCCAGCATCACAGCTGATTTTCGAGGGTAGATTTGGGAAGAAGGCACACCTGCCTCGACGACGCTCACGATTCTTTTTGGGCAGATGAATGAGTCACTGCATTTGAGCTTCAACTAGTTTCAGAGACCATGTGTGTGTTACTATGCAATCGCCCCGAGGGGTGCAGGGGTCCCTTCAGCTTCCTGGCCACAGGAACAGCACGAGGATTGCGCTCGTGAAAGTCAAGGATGCAAAGGCCTCTATCCAGCATCACAGCTGATTTTCAAGGGTAGATTTGGGAAGAAGGCACACCTGCCTCGACGACGCTCACGATTTTTTTGGGGCATATGAATGAGTCACTGCATTTGAGCTTCAACTAGTTTCAGCGACCATGTGTGTGTTACTATGCAATCGCCCCGAGGGGTGCAGGGGTCCCTTCAGCTTCCTGGCCACAGGAACAGCACGAGGATTGCGCTCGTGAAAGTCAAGGATGCAAAGGCCTCTATCCAGCATCACAGCTGATTTTCGAGGGTAGATTTGGGAAGAAGGCACACCTGACAGAAGCTCCTGGTCACAGGAAGGCCATGTTATAAATATTTTACGATGGCGCCGGCAAGCTGCCAGCGCCATCCTAAAATAGTTACTATCAATCAATCAATCAAACATTTTTTTATTTGTTTTGGTACTCAACTGAGGACCACAAATATTGTATAAAAGGACGGTTACAGAAAAAAGGATTAATTACAGGTTAATATAATGTTAAAAAGGGTTTTAAAAATTTATAGAAATTGTAACATACAAATTCATTAGGTGGTTGTTTGCACACGAGTAACAGTTCTTTAACCGATAAAATTCTACATTTACGTTATATAGGATCAAGATATCTTGACCGTGCTGTTACTACGTTTGCGTTTGGGCATATAAATAAAAGGTGCTCAATGTTCTGATTTCCCCCCTGACAAAGAGGACATAATGGGGATCCACCTGATGTCCATCTTGATGTAAAAGTTAACACTGGTAAAATACCTAATCGCAGCATTGTAATTGCCCTCCTTGCACCATGTGTAAGGGAAAACCCTAGGTATGTCTGTACATGCTTATACTCCAATGTCTCAACGTAGAGTTTATACAGAGATAATTTGCTACAGTGTGCAAGATCAAGTTCAAAACTCAATTTAGGAGTAAAGCATTTTAAGAAGAGTTTCAGTTGCGAAGGTGACCAGGTAAGCAAAATTTCAGTGCTGATCTTAGCTATTTGAAATACCACGGTCATATTTCTGAAAAATATTTGCTTTGAAGCGTCTCGATCAAAAGTCGAGCACCTGCTTTATTTTATCTATTAGAGCTTCCTGTTGAAGCTAACTTAGTAACTATTTTAGGATGGCGCTGGCAGCTTGCCGGCGCCATCGTAAAATAGTTACAACAGGCCAGCAAGGCTTCAACTTTTGCCCCCGGAATCCGCCGCTTGCGGATTTGCGAATTCGCGGTAAATTCGCGGGAGTTCGCGGATCGCGAATTTACCGAAAATTCGCAAAATCCGCTAGCGGAACGGATTTTGCGCCCATGCTTAATGAGTACATAACTGAGTGACTGTATCAGATTCTCTGTGGATGTGTCACTGGATGTATAAGTAAATTTGTCACTCTATGATTGACTCTGTTAGTAACTCTTTGGGTCCGTAAATGTGTATGTAATTGGCTGCACAGGTTGCTTACTGGCTGTATCAGTGGGTTTTGGGATATGTAACTGTGTGTGCAACTGGCTCTGTTACTGCTAGATACATAACTGGGTAAATGCCTCTCTCATCTGAATGGGTGTGTTTCTGGTTCTATGGTTTTCTACATAGATATGAAAGTCACACTAGAGGTGGGGGATTGGATATATAACTAGGCATATGGGTATGTAAGTGCATATTGTATTATAATTGCATTTATATAGCGCTTACTACACCTGATGAGGCATCATTGCACTTTTTTAAGTGAGTAGCACACTACTCTGGAACGGGAGACGTCCATTACAATGCAGGCATGCATTTTAATCATTTTGTGTTGTAATAGTATGCAATGTAAAAACATTTGATGTAATGGTAGCTGTGCTGTAAAGTCTGTGTTGTAAAAGCATACATTGTAATGGTTTGTGCTTTTACCATCATATATTCCTCCGGAACACACAAAGGATTATTGGTGAGTTGGCATAGTGAAATATGAAAGTAATTTAAGTGGTGGATATGTTAGTCAGTTATTTGGATTGTGAACGATAGTGGAGGGATAGAAGAGGGAAAATGTTTGCATTTATATAGCGCTTGCTACCCCTGATGAGGTGTTGAAGTCCTTTTTTGGCGAGTAGCATCCTACCCTGGAACCCATAAAGTATTAGTGGTGAATTAGTATAGTGAAATATGAAATACAGTTTAGTGATGGACAATGTTAGTCTGTTATTTGGTTAGAAAAGGATAGAGGAGGGATCAAAGAGGGATTGAAGAGGGAAGGATTTCAAATGTTTTGGGGGGGAGCTTATAGCAGGAGGAGGATGTTTGGGATGAGTAAAAGGAAGGTGGAGAGGGAAGAGTTTAGACAGGCTTGTTTGGGAGATCTGAATAGTAAAGAAGTATGGGATGATGCAAGAAGGGGTAGGTTAGGGAAGAGTACAGAAAGTGTTATTTTGAGGTTCATAGTGGTGGAACAGGGTTTGGGATCAATGAGAGAGTGGAGGTAGAGGATATATTGATAGAGGTATAAGTTGAGAAATAGTGTAGTACATTGGAAAGAGTAGTAGAATGAGGTTTAAGGAGAGTTGAGGTAGAGGATACATTGAGAGCAGTTTAGGGTGAGAAATGGGGTAGTGCATTTGACATTCTGAATTAGAAGAAAAGTAATAAATGTATAGATACCGAAGTACATGGAAGGAATATATATTCATACAGAAGGTAGTATATATAGATTGAAGATGCAATTAATACACTCCAGCTTTCAAATGTACTTAATTTTTTTAACATTTTTTTGTAATTTAATAGAGAAGTAACTGTAGATAAAAAGTTATAATAAAAGAGTTATTATGTATCTTACTGAAACTTGCAAATACATGCTTTACCTGTTAAGACTGGGCCAAAGAGCACCTTGCTCTATGGCTTATCTATGGCCTTTGTTAGGGTGACTTATTTGATAGAAGAAGTGTTTAAGGCTTCATAAAGGTGGTTTAATTGCCGTATCAT
Source organism: Lissotriton helveticus (assembly GCF_964261635.1). Taxonomy (NCBI): domain Eukaryota; kingdom Metazoa; phylum Chordata; class Amphibia; order Caudata; family Salamandridae; genus Lissotriton; species Lissotriton helveticus. The sequence continues at coordinate 870,196,449 of NC_136061.1, read as the reverse complement.
TAAAACTAGGCGTGGGTGAAGTAGGCTGAGTTTCACTCCATGGAATTCTGCGGAGTGACATAAAAACTCTGCCCAATTCTGCAGAGTTAAGCGATCAGGCAGAGTATTAGGTTTGGGCCATGCAGAGGCCATGAGAATTACACTTGGGTAAGTTAGAATTAGGTCAAGAGGTCTAGGTAGTTGTATGTGGTGATGGGAACAGTAGAGTAACATATGGAGATGCCAAGTCGAGCAGGTGAGGGCGGGAGTGAGTGGGGGAGAACTGAGTTGGCACTAGCCTCTCTTACCCAGGTTCCCTGGAGCCAGCACACTACTGTGTGTTGCCGATGCCAGCTAAAGCACAGATTGATGGCCTTATTCTTTTCTTTCGGTCAGTGGCAGCTGCCCGCAATTTCACAGGTTCCCAAGAGTCCGCCCACCGACCGTTTGCAAGCCAAGATCGCCATTGAGGGTCCTGCTTCTTCCAGGCCATGCAACGTCTCCAGCAAGACTAAGTTCAGATTGCCCGTTTTACTTTTGAAGTGGTTCACAGAAGGCTTGTGCCTAATCGATGGACACTAAGTGGTGCATAGTCACAAGTTAGGCAGCACAAAAACAGGTTAAGGACAGGCCAGTGAGCCCTGCCGTTACTTATCGGTAGACTCTATCTTCCAATGCTTGTCCTGCCAATATCCACGTTGTGAATACACATGACCCATGCAAGCGCACACCTTACAAAAACCTAGACAGTCCACTGTGTGCAGGGGGCAGACGCAGTATGGCAAACAAATAGAATTCACTACCCTCGCTATCTCCTCTACTGAATGAGCACTTCCAGGGGTCAGGACTCGGTAACTCTGCTGCTGCAGAGTGTGGAGCAGAGTTCACCACCCACCCCTAATTAAAATGGTACACACATGCTGACATGTTTAAAGAACAACTTGTCTGGATGGCTCCCTTAGATGTGGCAGTATTTGAATACATATCTGAGTGAGTGTTGCATTTTCTCTGTGCATGTGTCACTGGATATGTAAGTTACTATGTCCGTATATGACTTGCTATCTTAGGAACTGTATGGCTCTCTAAAGGTGTATGATAGTGCCTGTATGGATTAATTACTGGCTGTGCTAGTGTCTGTTGAGGTGTGTAACAATGTTTGCAAGTAGCTCTGTTAGGGCCAGATGCATACATTCTGTATGTGTGAGCAACCTGATGCAAGTTCCACTGTCTCTGACTGCTGTATGAGTTTCAGTATGGATGAGAGACTAGATATTTAACTGGACATAGAGCTCTGTAGACTTCAAAGTACAGGTTTTTACCCTTTAAGCACATAGCACCCTACAGCCTACCTCAGGGATGACTTATATGTAGAAAAAGGGCACTTTAAAGCTTGGCATGGGATTTTAAATCCCATGTCAGCCTAGCAGCAAAACTGGATAGAGGATCGGCGTTAGCAGTGCTAAGATATGTTTAAATAGCTACTTATCTGGATGGGTGACTTGGAGTGTCAGTACTTGAGTTCTGTTAAGTTATGTTGGGTTATGTTAAAGCGATTTGTAAACTCAGAGGTGTCATTGTGCTAGCTTTGCTCGAACACAACTAAGAAACACACTTGAACTATTAAAAAGCAGATTTTTGCAACTCCTTTCTAAAGGAGAGCAGATGAGGTAAAGACCTAACGTGTGGCGGAAGAAGATTCAAGGTTATAACTGCACTTATAATAAAGTGTCTTTCTCCCACATTCCTCCTCCTAATTCTGGGGAACACTGTTTTCTTGGCCACAGAGGATCTGACATTTCTAGTGGGTGTGTACCAAGCAAACGCCTGCCTCAGAAACTCCGGGGCGATGTCGTGCAATGCCTTATAGGCTACATAGAGATACTTAAATTTAAAGCAATTCCTAACTGGTAGCCAGTGTAGCTCAGGTATTGCATGGTAGACTGAATGAAACTTAGGGATGCCAAGAAGTAACCTGGCTGGGGTATTTTGTAAAATGTGTAGTTTCCTCAAATACTGTTCTCGGATATTTAAATAAAGGTCATTGTAATAGTTGAGTTTTAAGAAGACTAGAGCTGTGATGACAGTTTTGTTTAGCATCTGATGGAAGGTAGGGAAGTATCTTTTTGATCATCCTCTAGGTGTGAAATGAGGATGAAACCACTGTGTTCACCTGATTTCCAAAATTCAGTTTATCATCAAAGACCTCTCCTAATTTCTCTGCCTTTTTCACAGTATTTGGAAGTGATCCCAATTCCTCTTGCCATCAGGCTGGAGCCCAGACCGAGGTGTGATTTCCAAATAGGATAACCTTGGTCATTCCCAAATTCAGCTTTAGACAGTGTTTTCTCATCCATTCCGCTCTGGGAACCGCCACCTCCCTCGGGGCACTGTATGTATAAAAATGTCCCTGCAATCTCTCCCGCACCCCTGGGGAGTGCCCCTTTCCTAGGGCTAAAATAAATATTAATGCATGTAAGGCTCAGCCTCTCCAACGTGGCCCTGGGGCCGCCACCGCCCCAGGGCACACATACAATAATGAAAGGGGTCCTTTGCAGGACTGCAGTTTGTTATTGCTTGGCTTTTTATTTGATAAAAGCAGAGCAATGTCTGCTTCCCTGCTCACTGAGGTCCCCCTCCCCTTTAAAAACAAACAAACCATAAAGGCTTGGCCTTGGAGGATGGGGTCCCTGGTGTCAAAATTTGCTTGGGAAGGGGGCCAAGTGGCCCCCTCACCCATTGAAATAAGGGCTGGCCCTGTGTATGCAGCCCCCAAGGCCAAAAACAGCGCAGGAAAGGGGGCCGCACAGTACCCTTCTCTTAAAATATATATTTTTAAAACCTCCTGCAAGTCACCAGAGGCCATGCCCCCTTCACCACATTCTGCAAATGCACCTCCTGGCACAGTGGTGGCTGGGGGACAAAATCCCTTTAGATGCTAAAGGTCCTTGGGGTCCAGGAACCACTTCTGTTACCTCCAGTAAGTCACAGATAGCAGGATTGCTGAGAGGATTTGGAGGTCATTCCCCCTTTCTCCACCACTCTGCAAACGCGCCTCCTGGTGGGCTTCTCTTTGGGGAACAAATTCTACTTTACTCCTAAAGGCCTCAGGACTATAGTAGACTACTTACCCCAACCAGCACTGCATCAGGAGGTGTGTTTGCAGAGTGCTGGATAAAGGGGGCATGGCCCATGACAACCAAGCCTCAATCTAGCTGTGTGGGTCTTATTGGATATGACAGGAGGGGTAATTGGTCCCCAAGGACACTCTGGAGCCAAGGGGACTTCACCCTCAACTAGTAGTTTGCCAGGAGGTGCATTTGCATAGTGGTGAAGAGAGGGGGTGTGGCCATCAAACACCTTTCAGAAAACCCACTGGGTGAGATTTACTTGAGTTAGCAGGAGGGGTCGTTGGCCTCCAAGGTCCCTCTGGAGCCAAGGGGACTTCATTCCTCTACTGGTAGTGTGCCAAGAGGCCCATATGCAGACTGTGGAGAAAGGGGGAGCAGCCTCCAACAACCTCTCAGCAATCCTGATGTGTGGGACTTACTAGAGATAACAGATGGGGTAATTGGCCACGAAGGACATTCACGGGGGCCAACTACCCCTCCTGTTACCTCCAGTAAGTCCCAGCTAGCTGGATTCCTAAGAGGTCTTTGAAGGCCACACCACTTTTCTCCACCACTCTGCAAACACAGCTCATGGTGCTGTACTGGTTGGGGGATGAAATCCACTTTACTCCTGAGGGACCTTGGGGGCCTAGAATCCCATTGTGGTACCTCCTGTAAGCCCTACACAGTTGGATTCCTGAGAGGTGGCCACCCCTTTCTCCACCCCTTTGCAAAGGTGACGACTAGTTAAAAACCATACAAATTCACTGAAAAGACCAAAGATTACAGGGGTGTTATAGTTAGGAATTAGCATGTAAAACACCTTAGAAATTCACTGAAAAAGCCAAAAGTTACAAGGACGTTATAGTTAAGAAATGGTAAAAACTAAGAAATTCTCTGGAAATAACCAAAGGTTACAGAGATATTATAGTTAGGCTCGGTTGTCACTCGTACAAATCCAGAGAAACTCTGCCATTATAGTTGGTGAGCTAACTATAAATTATGCCCCCTGAAATGCACTGCTTATGACCTCACATATTACATCACCCATGACATGGTACAAGGAGCCCGAATTCCTCAACATAATTGCAGCAAATTTGGTAAAAAAGGTAGCTTTTGGTTCAGAAAGAACTCTTTTTGTTAAATGGTGTAAATTCATTTTGTAGATCCTGAGAAATGTAAAAATTTCTCAGATATACAAGTGGGGAAGCGCAGGATTCACTAACCCTCCCGATCTCGAGCCTGCAATCTGATTGGTGGCCAACACTTCAAACCAGGAAGTGTTGGGAGCCATCTTGTGACTTGGTTGAACAGAATCACAAGAAAAAATGTGAAGGCTAGGCTTTTTACCAATTGCTTTTGTTGGACCTGCGGGTCCCTGGGACCCCCAGGTCCAACAAAAGCATTTTTGTAAAATAATTTGGAGGGAGTCATGGTGAATTCGCAAATCTGGCCAAACATTTTTTTTAAATTAAACGCAGACTCCTGTGTTTCATTTTCTTTAAGCCCCTGGGTTGGCCAGGTCCAGGGGGAAAACATGAAGTGAGATGTGGGGGTCGACATGGGACCTGCAAGCCCCAGGAGCCACCACCTCCCCAGAGCTTAAAGATTGAATGTGGGGGCTACATGGCCACATGCAGCCCCAGTAATGGCCACCTCCTTGGGGCTATTGTAAAAGTAAAGTGTGGGGGGGCTCCAGCCCCCACACAGCCCTGGGGACCACCATCTCCCCGGGGCTAAAATACTGTTGAAGGGGGTCTGCATGGTCCCCTTTGTGGAGCCATAAGTGGCTCTGGAGATCGCCACCCCGAGGGCCGGATCCAGCAGTGTCCCGGGGAGCCCACCCCCAGAACATTGCAATTTGCTATGGCTTGGCAGAAACACTGAACTGACTTACACCAAATTTGGCATGGAGGTAGATGTCGGTTCAAGGGACTGCCTTTTGCTTATTAGGTGTGAATCCATACAGTAGTTAATGAGGAATGTAAGTTTAAAATTATAGTGATATCTCTGGCTGCAGATATTTTGCTGTGGTTTTGTGATGAATCGCGAATGCAAGCGCCAACAGGAATGCTCAAAGTGTCTGGATGCAAACTGAATAGAAAGTTGCAGCCATCATTTTATCTATCGGCAATGGTTCCTGGGGCTGAAAATCTGCGTGAAAGCCCAATAAGTGGAGATACTCTGACCCCATGGTTGAGAAAAGGGGGTGGTAGTGACACAGGTTATGCGTCCAAAATAGATTTTCCTAATTGTGCACAATATTTGTGACAATTCCATGACCGTCAGCATGGTTCCCCTGTTTACCATCACGTGGACATAGCAACTATCAATGTCGTCGGGAATATTAGTGGAAAAATAAAAAATTCAGTGAATCATTAATATACATTGTTATAAAGATATTGAGATTTTGATAAATGTTTTTATAGAGTTATTTATACAGTGAAGAATCTACAGTGATGTTTGGAACTAATAATATAGTTATCGTTTTTGAATGGGGTGTTGGCTGTTAAATTCCTGCTTTAGCTTTCTGTATTTACGACATAACTGGGGGATCATGTTTATCGACGTCATCATGATGTCCAGCCTCACTGTGAAAATGGAAAATAGGATTTAGAGATAGTTGTTCTAGAAATCCAGTAGAAGAAACATGAGTTTTAAGTGTACAGTAATAAAGCCATAGTGTGTGAAATACTGTTAAATGTGTGCATTTATGTGTTTTCACTTTATGGAAAAGGGGCGATGTTTGCAGTTAACGAAAACAGAAAATAGGTCTGAAAGATGTTTTTTAAAGAAACAGTGTAAAATAATGGGTGTAAACATGCTGTGAAAGAAGTACATATATATATATATCTATTGCTGCTACCTCCCAATCAAGACTTCCGTCTGGAAAGAAAGCACTCACGGGGGCTGGTCACTGTTAGTTTATTTACAGCGAACTTAGCACAATGAAAACAGACGTGTTTCAGTAAAGACCTTTCTCTATAGGTGCTGTGGAGCTAACATATATATATATATATATATATATATATATATATATATATATATATATCCACCAAACTGTCCTCAGAAGGAAAGAGCTCTTTTCACAGCTGGTGCGCGTGTTGAGGTCGGACAAGACCTTGTAATGATACTTCTCCAAAGCCGCCAGTAATTACACAAGCTCTCCACAGACATTAGGTTTTTACGATTTATTTAGCTAATAGCAGTGCCATTTCCCCCTCCACCAACGCGTTTCACCCGTCAGGGCTTGATCACGGTGCAAACTATCATTAGTCCATTGTCTCTTTCTCAGTTAAATACATTTTTTTCCTCACTTGCAAATGAGGATGCATTGTGGGAAATGTAGTTTGTAATGTTTGTGAAAACACCATTTGTGCAGAAAAATATACTTTTGTTCCTCTTGTTTTCTTAAAATTTATGTCATTCCTTTTCATTTAGGGATTTTATTATTAATTTCTAGATGCCAGATGTTGGTGTGGGAATACATTTTAGGAAGGTCACAGATAATTGAATTGTGATCGCTTACTCCATCTTTGTTTTTATATATTTGTTTCCATTATTGTTTTTGTATTGTTTTGTTATTGTAACGGTCTCAGTCACCTTACAGTCCATTCTTTTTCGGCTGGACGAGATTATTCTCTTCTGGTGTAGCGCAATCAATGGAGTGTGATTGAGGTCGCTGGTTATTTTTAGGGCTAAGTGCCCATTGTAGTATATTTCTCAATTTTTTATTATTTATTGAGACTCAGTGTCTTTCTAATATCCTGGTTTTTTGCTTTTACATTCCCACTTGTCTGTATATAACACTTTGTTTTAATCCTCTTGATGTTTCGGAGGTTTGCTAGCCCTTGTTTCTTTTCTTCTTTTATCTCCTTTTAGAGATGTACATACATCTCTTCGTCCCCGTTTAAACCCATCGGGCTCTTTGTCTTGAATCTTATAATTTTTTATTTTTTTTTACATCTTTATTTATACATTTTAGAATCAGTAATACACATTACAGTTATATCATGCAAGTGTCTCATTGTCCATCTAGAGTTACCCATAACAACAAACTTCCCTCCCCACCCCCCAAAGCCGAAAGGAAATCAGGTCCGCAATCAACACCTTACTTTGTCTAACAATGACACATGGTCGCAATTCAATTTCAAACGTCAGTGGACACTCGAGGCAAGTCAGGTATTACAAGTAGAATCAAAGGAGTACAGTCATCAGAGCCCTCAACAGCAGAAAAGTGATTTCATCACACCCAACGCAGGTATTGCATGGTAAACATAACTGTGAAGAATACAAGGCTCTGTGTTCAGTCAGGCGTCAGCCGCATGCGTCAATATTGAGCTTACCCTTCTACCTCCCTCTCAGGCACCTCCTCCTCCCCTCCCCCCTGGTGGTTCCGGAGGTACGCTAGGAATGGGCTCCAAATGTCCTTAGGTCTGGAGTGCAATGGCATTAACTCTGCATAGACATGTAACTGCTCCTGCCACAGTACCATATCTTGAATCCACCCCTTGAACTTGGGCGCTCTGCCCCTACCCCAGCGGCATGCCACATGTCGTTTCGCAAGCAGCAGGCCCAGCGATAGCAACTTTCTATGCGGGGTGAGAATGTGTGTGGTTAGGCCCAGGAGGGCCGTCGAAGGCGTTGTCTCAATGCCGACCCCCAGCATTTCGGTTAGCCCACCTATTACCTCCCCCCAATACTCCGCCACTTTAGGGCAGCTCCAAGCCAGGTGTAGGAAATCCGCCGGGCTACGGCAGCATCGCTGACACCTATCGTCCTGTCGTAGCCCTAGTCGGTGTAGGCGCGCCGGCGTGTGATACAGCCTGTGCAAAAATTTAAAATGAAGTATCCGGAGCCTGGTACTGCCGGACACCCGTTCCGTCTGCATGCATGCAGTCTCCCATTGCTCATCCGTGAGGGGTTCAGGCAGGTCCTTGTCCCAGGCCGCTCTAGCCCTGGCCGGTTCACGGGGGGAACCGACCTACTCCTAGCATATAGGGTAGATGTAGCGTGCTTCAGCGTCTCACCCTACAGCATCAAATGCAGAGATTGGAACGTCTCCAGCTCCGCCGGGAAGTCAGGGCATATGGCCATCACACTCTGTTTTAATCTCGTATAGAGGAACAGATCCATAAATGCAGGGGGATCGTCTCCAAAGAATTGATCCCGTGTTCGGAATTTACCCTCCTGGAACAGGTCGCCACACTTGTGATAGCCTAGTCTCACAAGCATATTTTGACATAGTTTCTCATTGGTGACTTTCAATAATTGACACTCCAGCAGTGGCAAATTGGGGGAATAGAGACGCGTTATGCCCTCAGCCTTAGCTAGCCAGTGAACTGCCTTTACAGTGCAGTCCACCGTAGTGGGGTCTCGATTACCCGGCTTATATGGGGCAAACACATATCCCGACGGGGGAATTGGTGACATATGGCCGTCCTCTACCGCCAAATGGGGCATATAGGGGGGGGGTGAAACCAATAGGCAGCGTAATGCGCCTGTGCACTATGGTAGTATCGTTCTAAGTCTGGGACGTCGAATCCGCCAAAGCCATATGGCAGCATCATAGTGTCCAGCTTCAGATGTGCCGGCTTCCCTCTCCAGATCAGTCGCACAAGTTGAGTCTTAAGGGTGGCAAAGAAATGCGCCCCGGGGTAGTATGGAATGTTCACAAATAAGTAAAGGAACTTAGGCACTATCACCATTTTGATGAGCGATATGCGCCCCGCCACTGATAAAGGGAGCTTAAGCCAGGAAGTGATGTTATCCGTGACTTTGGAGATGACCCTGCCATAGTTCGTTCTCATAAGTGTGTCCTTATCTCTAGATATGTATATCCCCAGGTAGCGGAAGTCAGATTCCTCCCATTGCAGGGGGTAATCGAGGGGGTGAGGTACAGTGCGGTCAGTTAGTGGGAACACCGCCGATTTACTCCAATTAATTTGTACTCCTACATATGCACCAAATTTCGTGATTTCACGCAACACAGGGTTAAGGTTATCCTCCGGGTTACATACGTACAGGGTAATGTCGTCCGCATAAAGTGAGACAAGTACATGACGGGAAGGGTAATTGAGACCTCTATGATTATGATGCTGGCGCAATTTGGCTGCCAGGGGTTCAATTGCAATAGCAAATAACACAGGCGACAGGGGGCACCCCTGTCTCGTCCCCCTGTTTATCCGAAAGGGTGCGGAGCGCGCCTCGTTAAGCAGAACTCTGGCAAGTGGTACCTCATACAGGAGCTTAATCCACCTGAGGAAGTGACCCGGCATCCCCATATAGGCCAGTGTCCCAAACATGTAGTCCCATTCCAGGGAGTCAAACGCTTTAGTAGCGTCCAAAAAGACGGCTACCGCAGCGCATTTAGGGGTAATGTCTTGGAGGATCGCGAGCAGCGTACGCAAATTATGTGAGGTGGCCCGGTTAGGTACAAAGCCCGCTTGATCAGGTAATACTAATTTTTCAAGCAGGAGGTTCAACCTAGTGGCAAGGACTTTGGCTAGTATTTTTGTGTCACTATTCAGCAAGGACAGAGGCCTATATGAATCACAGCTATCGGGGAGTTTACCCGGCTTAAGCAAGGACAGTATGTGCGCTTCTCGCATAGTGTCTGGGAGTACGCCCTCTTCCAGCACTTCATAGAATACTGCCTTAAGTATGGGAGCTAGAATGTGGACATAGGTCTTGTAAAATTCGATAGGGATCCCATCCGATCCCGGGCATTTGCCAGAGGCCATGCCCATTATGGCATCCTTAATTTCGTCCACTTCAAGATCGGCCGCCAAAAATTTCTGCTGCCCTGGGCCCAGCCAGGCCAGAGCCACGTCCTCGAAGTAGCTCTCCAGGGGTACCGTGGCGCTGTGGTGTGAGGTATAAAGCGTTTTATAATACCCAGTTAGTATTGCCATTTGTTCCGGTAACGATCTGCTCAATCCCCCTTGACCATCTCGGAGTTCCGTAACAAAGTTTTGGAAGCGCGGTGGCCGAACAGCTCCAGCCAACGACCTCCCCGGCCTATCTCCTTCCCCATATTTCCTTGCCTCTCCCGGTTTCCCCCGGAACTTACATTCACGGTCTGCCTCTTAGCTATATTCTAACAGTTTCTCCCTAATGCGCGCTTGTATGGGGGATGGATCCGAGACTCCCCTGGCCTCGCGCTCTAGTGCCTTCAGCTCAGTCTCTAGTTTGTGTAGGGTATCTCACAGTGCCCTCAGAATGCCCCCACCCTTAGCGATGCACCACCCCCTGACAGTCACCTTGAAGGCCTCCCAGACTGTGTTAAGACTCGACACAGAGCCGGCATTCCTAGGAAAAAAGTCAACTATCTCCTGCTCCAGCTCAGCTTTAAAGGCAGCGTCCTGTAGGTGTGCAGCATTCAGCCGACATCCAAGATAGGGAGCAGTATCCACAGGTATGTGGATGTACACGTGCACAGGGGAATGATCCGAAAATGTCTTAGCCATATGTGTCGCTTGTTGGACCCAGTTAGTCATACCCCTCGCCACAAATACATAATCCAGCCTGGCCCAGGTATTATGGACATAGGAGTGGTGTGTGCCCTCTCTCTGTGATTGATGTAAAAAACGCCATGTATCAACTAGCCCCTCCCCATGGACTATGTCGTACAGGACGCGCTGAGAAGTGGTGTAATGCGCTGGTGCAGCCTGTGTCCTATCCCATGCTGGGTCTACGACGGTGTTGAAATCTCCGCCCCAGATGAGGTACCTACAGCCTAGTGTTCTCACCCTGCCTTGCAACAATTGAAGGTAGTGAGGGTCATCTACATTAGGCCCGTAGTAGTTCACAAGAGCTATGTCATGCGTTAGTAGGGACCCCCATAATAAGCAGTACCTCGCATCCGGATCTTCTTCCCTCCCCCGTTCCACACAATTCATCCCTCGTTTAACCAAGATGGCCACCCCTCTTGCGTAGGAGGAATACGACGCAAAGCAACCATGCGAAGCCCATCTGGATGCAAATTTAGGGGTGGATCCCTTCGCCTGATGCGTTTCCTGCAGGAAAGCAATAGTAACATGGTGCCTATCTAGATATCCTAGCACTTGGCGTCGTTTCCGGGGATTATTAAGCCCTCTTACGTTCCATGACATTACGCTAACGCCTGGAGCGGTGTCTACCTGCTTGTCCTGCATGTTCGAAAATAAGCCATAGCTGTCAAACTACCACTGAAGACTCTCCTCACCCTGCAACAGTCTTCCACTCGAGTAACCCACTTTGTACAATTTCCAACCCGACCATTTCCTGCCATGCATTGAACAACCCACAACAAACTGTCCCCAGACTCCCCCCCTCCCCCTTGCCCTCCCACACTGGCCGCCCCAACCTGCCAGGGTATGATTTCCCCTCCCTCCCAATCCGATAACAGGTCCCCGGATGTCAACATACACCCAAATGGAGCCCTGAATTCTGACCTAACAAAAAAAACACAGTAGTGCCAGTCAAACAAGGGGTAATGCCCTCAGTGGGGGCCGCTAGGAGCTCCTGCCAGTACCCACACCTCCCTTTCTCACCCATCCACAACCCCCTGGGTCTCAGGAGGTCGCTTCGACGGGACGGGGGTGGGCGGCCAAGAGTCATATCATGCCTTAAAGTCAGGAACAGTGTTATACTTCACCCTCCAGATGTACAGGTGGATGTCTCCATAGGGCTCTCCAGCCCGCATTCCCATCAGCTGAGCTGGCAAGTGTCAAGAGGGTTCCGACAGTGGTGAGTTAGAGCGCGATCTCCTCCTCGCAGCCGTCTCTCGGGATGCTGAGCGCCTGTCATGTTTCAGAAAGTCCTCCGCCTGCTGGGGTGTTGAAAAGAGTTGTTGGCGTCCTCTATGGTGAATCCGTAGGCGAGCTGGGTATAGCATCGCATATTTGATGTCACGAGACTGAAGTTGTTTCTTCACCGCTTGGAACTTTCGTCGAGCATCCTGCACCATTTGGGTGAAGTCGGGATAGAACGACAGGGTAGTGTTCTCGTGGCGCACTTCACCCTTTTCTCCTGCCAATCGAAGGAGCGTGTCCCTATCCCTGTAATTCAGGAATTTCATGATGATCGGGCGCGGTGCTGCCCCTGGAGAGGGCTTTGGCGCCAGGGAACGGTGCGCACGCTCGATTACTAGTTGTGGCGAGAAGGCGTCACGCCCGAAAAGGTCTATCAGCAAACGTTCCATGTAGTCCTCCAGGCGCCCCGTGTTCGTGGTCTCGGCCAGGCCTAGTACGCGTACATTATTCCTCCGGGAGCGGGATTCCAAATCCTCATTACGCTCAGCAATGACCTTCAGGAGTTTGTCCATATGTGCTATATGTTTTCTGCTAGTTGTTACCTCGTCCTCTATGTCCGATACTCTCTGCTCAACTCCCTTGATGCGCTCCTCGTGGCCATCCAGCTTGGCCACCACGCTGTCCAAACGGAGGGTCATGGAGTCTATTTTTGAATCTATAGACGTGAGGCTCTGCTGCATACCAACCAGGATAGCTTTCCAACTTTCGTCTTGAGGTTCGGGCGAACCAGTAGCTCCCTGAGTGCCTGAGGCCGCCCCCGGTGTTCTACGCGTGTCAAAAGGGAGTTTAGATTGTCGTTGCTCCGGTTTGCCCATCTCGACCCACTTCTGAGCACTCCACCAGCTCGGGTCCGGTCCGGATGGATAGACTGGGTCAGCCCCTGCCAGCAGCTCAAAGACAAATGGCGGCCCACATGCACAGGGCTCCAATCACCCCCTGTTCGCTCCGGAGCCAGCCCCCAGGGCAGCCCGACCCTCCGCAGGCGTTCCGCAGTTCACTCTCACCTCCTGAGCAGATCAACGCTGTCCGACGAGCTGTGCAGGTATGGCCGGGGGGGCAGCAGGGCTCCGCCGATCTCACAGCGCTATACGCCAGTTAGCACCTCAAGGATATTCACCTCCGTTCATGCGCTTCCACTTCCCCAATGGCGGGGGGGGGCCCTCACGGGCCATGGCGTACAGCGCCCAGCAAAGTCTCGGCCTCCGCAGCCCAAAGCGCGCAAAATGGCGACTGCGTCTCTCCCCAGCCGGGGGGACGCGCTCAGATCGTTGCCGCGATGCCCTCACAACACCCCCACTTCAATAGGGACTCGCCTCCAGCCCTTCCGCAATGTCCGCTGGATTCAGGTGGCAGTCCGCCCAGTCGCCGAGGGTCCGCCGCGCGACAGACGCCCTCCAGCAGCAGGCCTGTGCGTCCGCGGCCTAGCGTAGATTCGCGATCCGCTCTCGGCTCCGGCACTCCGCGCGTCTTCAGCCTCAGACGCTGTGTTCGCAAATTCCAGGAGCGCCGTCAGAGCTGCCGAGCCAGGATTTACCCCACAGTGGCAGAAGGTCACCCTCCGAGAGTTGCTGTAGATTAGAGCGCTCTCCGTTAAGGCAGGATGAGGGTTATGTGTAAAAGTTCTCCCGGCCTGGCGGGAGCTCTACTCAATGGCGGCCATTCAGGACCAGCGCCACCTTGAATCTTATAATTAGTCTTCATTCCAATCTTCTCAGTTTCAAAGTTCGATTTCCTCCACGTTCATTCATGGGAATAGTGGCCAGTCCGAAGTCGCTCATATTCTCCCAGGTTTTTCCAGGGTGTGTCAGCATGTGTTTCGACATAGCATAGGTTAGGTCCTTGTTTTGTATTGCCCTGGTGTGCTCTAAAATTCTTTTCTTTAGGGGGCAAGTTGTGCTTCCGATGTATCTTTTGCCACATTCACACTCTAGGCAATATACCACATGTGTGGTATTGCATGTAATAGTCTCTTCAATTTTGAAAAGTTTTCCTTGTGGATCCATGATGTTTTTTAATTTTTTTCCAATTTTACAAGCCTTACACTGGCTACATTTGCTGAATCCCTTTTGGTGTTCTTGAAACCATGTATCTGGACGTCTATTGCCAAAGTGGCTATTCACCAACCTGTCCGACAGGGATGGAGGTTTTCTGTAGGAGATTTGTGGCCATTTTCCCAGTTGTTTCCCCATGTCAGGATCTTTGGTTAAGATGTTCCAGTATTTTTTCAAAGAGTTGCGTATCATTGGACTTTCTTTACTGAATGTCATAACCATTCTTATTGGTTCCTTTGCAGATGTTTCATTCTTTTGTTTCTCTTTTCTTATGAGGGTATCAGACCTTTTTATTGCTCTTGCTTTCATTTTTCCTTGTCTGATATCATTGTATTTGTAACCTCTTTTTAAGAAAGTTTTTTGTGTCACTGAACTTGAGGTTCATTTCTGTTTCATTGGAACAGTTTCTTTTCATCCTTATGAATTCACCATAAGGAATATTTTTCTTTACACTTTTTGGATGGAAGCTTGTCCCGTGTAGAATACTGTTGGTCGCTGTACTCTTCCTGTAAACAGTGGTTTCGATTTTGTCAGCTTCCACATACACTTTAGTGTCTAGAAACACAATTTCTTTGGAACTTATACTGTAGGTGAATTTTAGTCCAATGTCATTGTCGTTTAGAATGTTGAAATAAATCAAAAACTCTGCCTCTGTTCCGTTCCATAAAAGAAAAAGATCATCAATAAATCGCAACCAAAGAATTACCTTGGCTGCGTGGTAGTCGTTTTCTTCTCTCCAAGCTATGGTCTTCTCCCACCACCCATCACTAGATTCGCATAGCTTGGAGAGAAGGAAACTCCCATGGCCGTCCCACATCTCTGCGAGAAGATCTCCTTATTGCATAGGAAGATATTATTCCTAAGACACATCTCAATCATATCTAGGATCATATTGCAATACTTCAATTGTTTTTTTTTTTTTTTAAATATCTTTATTTGCATCAAATGGACACATGAGAAAAATAAAAACAAAAAATCATCATTTACAAAATTAATCGATTTCTGTAGCAGCGAAAAATAAACATTAGATATTCCATAAGTACTAAACATGAAAGAGGTCATACAGAAAGAAGAAAAAAAAAGAGAAAAAAGAAAAGAATGTCACATACTATAGAAAAACACTTCAGAAAATGACAGGTGCTATTATTAAGCCATAAACAAACCCCATATTCTGTCAACTTTGAGTTTAGCTTGTATACCCCTTAAAGCAGCAAGTGCAACCTCCATATTGTATGTTTCCTTAACTAGGTTCCACCATTCCATAACCGTAGGTGCATTTTTTTTAATCCAAGCTCTAGCAATAGTAAGTCTTGCACAGGTAATTAAGATATTCAACAGATCCCTAAATGCGATACCCCCACAAATACCCACCAATACATCAGTGGGTAATAATATGATATTTTGACCAAGTCTATCAAAAACCACCTTAATTATACCATCCCAATAATCTTTAAGATAAGAGCAAGAAAAGAACATGTGGACAATATCAGCACCGCTCAGATCACATTTAGAACATTTCGTACGATCCCCAAAGTTGTTATTTGTTGTCCATTTAAGAATTCTCTCGGGAGTGTGGTATAACTGACAAATAGTTTTAAACATTTGCAGTTTTAAGCTAGAAGATTGAACTGCCAGATTTAAACTTTTAAAAGATGAAGGAACTAGGTCAGATGGTAGAGTCAAAGCCAATTTTTTATTCCATTTCTCAGTTAACTTAACTACATCATTAGTGTTAAAGCCAAAAAGAATCTTATATCCCATGCTAATCATAGATTTGTCGACCTCTCTGTAGAGACAGTCCCAAAGCGAAGAATCTACTACCATTGTCAGTTCTAATTTCTTCACTAAGTAGTCCTTGATCTGATAATATTTAAACCTAGCCAGTTCAGGTAGATTATAGCATAGTTTCATTTTTTCAAATGCCATAAATCCCTGATGATCATATACATCTCCCAAGAGTCTGATACCAGAATCTGAAAATATTAGGCAAGAGGTATCATGAAAAATTAAAGGGAAGCCCGGATTGCCCCACAAAGGAGTTTTACTGTGTAGGTGTGAAACATTACACTTGGCCATAATAGATCGCCAGATTTTGACGGTATCTCGTACCGTCTTGAATTTTACCCTTTTGAAATAGTTAGGGTCATTTAGCCTGTAAAGAAACATGTTAACATCCTGTCCAAGTAGAAATTTATGAAAGTAAAAACATTTATCATTAACTATTAAACTACGAAGACGAATCAGGAAAGACGACCAATAATAAAGCTTAAAGTCCGGGAGAGCCAATCCACCTTGATTAAAGGGAAATTTAAGTAAAGATACAGCACGTCGGGCTTTTTTATACCCCCATATAAAACTACTAATATTCCCCTCTAATCTAGAAAAGTAAGAGTTATTGACCCGTAAGGGAATCGCTCGGAATAAATATAAGTACTTGGGCAGGATTTTCATTTTAATTAAATTTATTCGACCGATAATACTGAGTGGCAATTTATGCCATTTCTTAAATTGCATAGCAGTCTCTTTTAACAATGATTCATAATTTAATGCTACAATGGAATCAATATTCGAGGAAATTTTGATGCCCAAATAAGTTGCAACACCACATATGCCTGTGATGGGGGAAGGCGAGTGATAATTCATAACAATTTGCGTTTTAGTAGTGTTAAGTCTATAACCAGAAACTAGACCATATTTACCAGCTTCAATTAAAATACCCTTCATTGCTTGAGGGACATCAGAGGAAAAAACTGTAATATCATCCGCATACACAGTGATATCAAGTTTATTTAGGCCGTTGAAAAAAGGACAAATTAAAGCCTGGCGTTGCAGTGTGATTAAGAAGGGTTCTATACCTAAAGCAAAGAGCAGGGGTGATAAAGGACACCCCTGTCTTGTCCCCCTCTTAATTGGGAATATAGGAGAGCATTTTCCCATATAAGATACCTTACCCATAGGGGTATCATAAAGCGATCGAATCCATCTCAGAATTTGACCTTTAATGCCAAATGCTTGTAAGACCACCCACAAAAAATCCCACCCCACTCGGTCGAATGCTTTTTCTGCATCCAATAAAATCATCCCGAGTGGGGCGGATTGGATCCGTGCAGCATCAAAAGCAGAAATGGCCATATTAATATGTGCTGTAGTGTCTCTTTTTGGAATGAATCCATGTTGTTGACAAGAAACAAGCTGAGACATTACTGGCGCCAACCTCCTAGCTAATATTTTGGCGAAGATTTTAGCATCGCAATTGATGAGCGAAATTGGCCTGTAGGATCCTCTCTCTTGTGGAGGTTTACCCTTTTTTAAAAAAATAATAATTTGAGTTAAATTCCAAGTTTTGGGAGCTTGTTGCCCATTGCCGATGGCGCGGATCACATCGGTCAATAAAGGTATCAATTCCTCCGTGCAGCATTTATATAATTCCAAAGGGATAGAATCCTCCCCTACAGCCTTACCAGGTGCTAGGGAGTTAATAGCATCCTTAATTTCTGTGGCTGTAATATCTACCGCTAATTGTATAGATTGTTCTGGCACTAGCTTTTTAACCATATTTAACTCTATATAATTCTTAATACTATCATCCGAAATTGCATTTTCGGGTGTATATAAATTGTGATAAAAAGAAGCAAATTGTTGTAGTATTGATTTAGAATCACAGAATAGTTGATTATTATCCCCTTTAATCTCTTTAACCATATTCTGGGAACGATCTTCAGCAACTTTGTAGGCCAAAAGCTTACCAATTTTGTCACCACTTTCATATTGATCAAGTTGGTATTTCTTTAATTTGTCAACACTCTTGACCCTAAGAACCTCTTTTAATGCAGTTTTAAGTTCGATTAATTTAAGGTTAAGTGCATCTATGTTCAATACCCCAGCAGAAAATGCTTCTGCCAATTGAAGTTCAATATCGCGGATTTCTCCAAGCCTTTCTTCCTGTAAATTTCGGCGTTCTTTATTTTGTCGCCAGATATATTGCTGAGTAAATCCACGTATGCTTGCTTTACAAGCATCCCAAACTATCAATGGTAAGCTAGAGTGTATATTTATATCAATAAATTCTTTTATATGCTCTTTGAGTTGATTTATGAACACAGAGTCGATGATATCTTGGAAATGAAAAGAGGCGAGGCGAAAATTCTTCAATTGCAGCCTCAAAAGTTAAAGAAATCGGATTATGATCCGAAGTCACCCTTGGATATATGGCCATTGAGCATTTATCAAAAATAAAATCTGAGACCCAAATCATATCCAAACGTGAGTATAACTTATGAGCTGCAGAGTAATATGTATAGCCAGCTATTTTAGGATTTAAGCATCTCCAAGCATCCTTTATGAGATGAATAGCAGCTAAATCCAGAATTGCAGCTCTGGTTTTCCTCATTCTTTGAAAAGAATTTTTCCGAGTAGTATCCAAATTATAATTCATAATACAATTAAAATCACCCAGCACCATATATTCCCCATCCTATTCAAGTAATTCCATATTGATTTGATCAAAAATTATAGGTTCATCTTGATTTGACGCATACACCCCGCAAATTGTATATTTGCGACTGCCCAATTTTATTTGTGCTATGGCCCATCTGCCGGTTTTATCAGTAAGCGTCTTCATTACCTCACATTTAAAGCCTTTATGTTTTAAAATTGCTACCCCCCGGATTGAAGCATTGAATTCAGTGCAAACTATAATATCATATCCTAACTGCTTAAGTAAATGTCTATCCTTATAAGCTATATGAGTTTCTGTAATAACCGCAATTTGAGGGTGATACATCTTAAGCTCCTCGTATACAAGGCTCCGCTTAATTCTATTATTTAGACCCGAAACATTCCAAACTAAACATTTTATTTGATACATTTGAAATTATGTATATCACTACCTATATGACCTCTATAATTAATCAAGCAACAGATCACAACAACCTTATTTTTCCTTTTGATTTTGTAACTTTTGTAAATTTTGTGCCTTTTGATGCATTTTTTATCCCAAAATGAGTCTTCCCCTTCCCCTCCCCACGTCCTGCCCCAACCTCCCCCCACCCAATAGTTACCTGTAGGTCCCCTCCTTAATCTGGCTGCTGCTATATTGGCAGCCAATGAGCGGAATTAGCCGCTTTTAGGATCCGGGCATGCAAAAATAATAAATTCAAGACGCCGTACTTTTTGCAGTCGTTCACATCTAAATAAAACCTATTACTGCAAACCAAACCAATCAGACCTGTCTATAGGTGAATTAGAATATATACCCATAAGAAAGGTCAAACAAACATAGCATTAGTCAAAAATCAGTATCCAGTTCATTTTTCCAATCTCCAAGTAGCCATGGCGGATTCAACCTCATGTTCTTCCAAAAAAAAGTAAGACCGGCCATTTTTGATTACTTTCAGTTTGGCTGGTTCTTGAAGGAAAACTTGGCACCCCAATTCCTTTATAGGATCAATGAATTGTTTCAGTTTCCAACGACGTTCCAGAGAAAGTTTGCTTAAATCAGATCTAACAAAAAATTTAACTGAATCAATAGTAACTGGGGTATTTGGCCGTGCTTTTATTGAGGGATCACTGAAATATTATCGACGGTCACCTTATCGACTAGCAATAATATCGTTGAATAATTATCGACAACAAAAATATCGACTTTGTATACTTATTACAGAAAATACAAAAATATCGACTACAAAATATCGAGTACTTTGAATATCGAGTACATAAATATCGTCTTATTAAATATCGACTACTAATATATCGTTGTTCATGAAATTACACCTAACACTACCAAAATATCGACTACTAAAATATAGAGTACTAAAATATCGTTTCTAAACAAATATCGAGTTATTTTTTGTACCCTTTTATGTCTAAAATAACATATTACTCGTCTATAAAAGTCATTGCTCTATACAAAAAACATTTTACATATAATACCTGTTACTTTTATAACATTACTATTTATCATCATTTCCTATACATTATATTAAAATCGTTATATCATTAGAAAAAGAATCTTTACATGTAACTAAAATTTTCATAATATTTTTATACTTACACATCTATTTTATTTAACAACTAACCTGCTTTAATGCGGAAACCACCACATACCACCATTCTCACATCAACAAACACACCAATTAACTTTAAAAAAATTCAAACTAGCCTATACAATTCTTCCTTTCATCCTACAACCAATCAAATCAAAGCACACAAAATACACATACTATAAAAGGGATAAATCCATTCTACCATTTGCTGCTGCTAACTCTATGGAAAGAAGATGCCAACAGTATGAAGATTTTGTTCCTGAACAAACATCTTTAAAGATCCAGCTCACTAGCTAATCATTCAAGTAAGTTACATTGCATTATTTAAAAATCTAAATTAGTAGTCTACTTTTTTACTTATATCTCCTAACTCTTCCACTTATGTAATTTTTATCTCCTCCTACTTTTCTGATAGAAACTACTACAAACAAAATCCTAATACCTGCTCCTATTTCTTCCCCTGCAAAATAAGATAGTAAGTATATATTAATGCTCTGTTCTACAACAACAGCTGTTTTTAAACACTATTTCACTAGATTCATACTTTACTTAAAATATTTTATTCACAGATATTCAGCGATTTTCCGATTTCAACACTACAAATTTATAGAACTACACTAATTAAACATGTAAGTATATATGTTTTTGTTATTAAACAACCAAAATTTAAAATGCTAGTTTCTAAACAACATATCTTGCATATTACATCTTCCCTACAGATCCAATATAAACATCCAACATCAACTATACCAAAAGACAAGACTACCCTTGTTAAAAATGTAAGTATACATCAATTAGTCTAAAACTTCAAAAAAAACAAGAACTATGTTCTTAACACCATGTTATGTATTTTATATTTCCTCTACAGATATTGTGAATACATCATACATCTATTCTACCTACAGCAAAGAAAAGTACATATTTAGAAGTTAGTATACTTTTAAATATTTCCAATTTCCCAACGGTTAAAAATAAATGTTATAATATGTGACATGTATTTATTCTATCTTCTCTACAGATCTAAACTTGACTACCTTGATGTACTCCACCAAATACTACAACTCAACTATTTAAACAAGTAAGTATATGTAATGTTCACATCAAATGTAGTACTAAGCAAATTAAAAAACTGCTTTCTCCTAGGAAAAACGTGTGTTATGTATAAACATTAACTTAGCATTTCTATATTTTCATACCAACAGTAAATAAAGAAATACATACAAGAAAGTCCTTCAAAATACAGTTCTGCATTTGTGATTACTACTTTTAGTAAACGTAAGTATAAATTCAACATTAATTATGTTTGCACCACTAAGTGAAATATATGTAATTTGATTTTGTTTCTTTCTACTCTTTCCTAGAACAAGTAAAACAAAATGACAGAAGGTGCAGAATTTGTAATGTCACAGAAAAATAAATTACTGTTATGTTATATGGGTTATGTTTATAGTCAGGAAAGACAAAGTGGTAGAAAAGTTTTCTGGAAATGTACAAAATATTACTCAAACAAATGTTATGGAAGGGCTACTACAGAGGAAACTAATGTGCTATTTACCAGGGAACACAATCATCCCCCCAATGTCACAGAAATTGAAATAAGAGATGCTTTAGAAAGTATAAAGACTGCTAGCACACAAAGTGATAGACCAACAACACAAATCCTTAAAGAGGAACTGTTAAAAGTCCCAGCCCATGCTTCAGGTCAACTACCCTCTATTGACTCACTAAAACGCACAATTGCATACACTAAAAGACGCACTTCCACAACCCCACCCAACCCTACTACTTTTGAGGAAATTATTATTTCACCAGAAATGTCCATCACACACAATAAAGACAAATGTATCCTTTTTGACAATGAAAGCAGTACAAACAGAATCATAATGTTTGCAACTGCAAGTAATTTAAGAAAAATCCAACAGTGTCCCCAATGGATGATGGATGGCACATTTAAACCATGCCCAAAACCTTTTTATCAACTATATTCCATCCACGGGTTATACCATAACTATAACATCCCTTTCATTTACTGTTTGCTACCAAACAAACAGCAAAACACTTACACAGAAATATTAAATGTTCTCAAAAATGAAATCAATAATAATTTTCCAGAAAAAATAATTATTGATTTCGAATTAGCTATGATTAATAGCATTTTGAAAATATTTCCCCACACAGCAATACAGGGTTGTTACTATCATTTCAATCAGAGCATATGGAGACATCTCCAAAAATCTACTTTAAGTATTTTGTACTCAACAGATAGCACCTTTGCCTATCAAATTAAAAAATTGATAGCACTGGCCTACGTTCCTGTTACCGATGTAGCGGAACACTATAATTTATTAATTGACAGCACATATTACAAGAGAAATGAAGAGAAACTAACCCCATTACTGGATTATTTCGAAGATACTTGGGTGGGAAGGTTGCATAGATCTGGACATCAACGCCAACCCAAATTCCAAATCCCTTGGTGGAATGTCTATCTTAGTACTTTAAACCAAGAGGCAAAAACCAACAACAGTGTAGAAGGGTGGCATAATGCTTTCCAAGCTACCACAAGCAGAACCAGACCCACATTCCATAACCTACTACAAGCTTTGATAAAAGAACAAAGCTATCAAGAACTAAGAATGGAACAATCATTGACCCAAATTGGTCCAAAACTAAGTAAACAAACTAAACAAATGTTCCGACTACTGCAAAGTCAAGTCACACTATACCCTACAACTAGAGGATTAGAATATCTGTCAATAATAGCTAAAACCCTACTATAAAAATGTCTACAAAATATACTAATATCTTCTTACAATAATGGTACATATAACAATCATAAACATTTCTAAGCAATTATAAATAATACATATTTGTTTTACAAACTTATCAAAAATTTGAACATTATTTCAGAACAAATATGCAATATTTATAATTACATCACACATACACATTACATAAAGATCGACATTTCCCACCCAATAAATAGAAATATAAAATTACTTACAATTGTTGTAGATGACAGAGACGTAATGAAGCAAAATACAATCCATACAATCCATTACAAAGTAAGAGAAATCCAATATGGGAAACCATCAAAAACCCGAAAATAATGTTAAAATAAAATAAACGCTCCAGGAAATCCCGAAAACAGTAGTGTGGACACTTTATGATTTAAAGTGATATACACACAACTTTAAAAAAAACGTTGACGCATACCAATGTAGCAATCCAATACGAAACCTTCAAAAAACCAGAAAAAAGGTAAAAATGATTAAAATCCGCTCCTGGCAAACACGAAAAATAGGAGATGCACGTAAAAATATAACCATAATAAGTCATACATTAGTATCTCAGATAAAAAACACGCTTCCTTCCATGTAGTTTTCATGCGAGGAACCGGAACCTGTAAAAAAACATACATAACGAAACCCACCCACAAATAGCACATAAAATTTGTAAATACACTCACAATTAACATTAACCATGTAAGAAGACATTTCCTAACAATTCAAATAACACTAGAACTAAAACATACACGACGCATCTATAACGACGACATTACACCTAAACGCTACATAAACAATTCATACATACACTCAAAAACACAACACAGTTCGAATATACCCTCAAACATTACTACTCAGTCATAAATAGCATATAAAATTTACCTTACCTCTCTCCACACGAAGCAACACCCAACCGCGAGCTTCTCCAGTCCTGAATGAAGCTCAATAACCTTACGCGGTAAAAAAGTAGTCCCCTTAAACCAATTTTGAGAAGGTATCATAGAAAATACAATGTTATAGTCAAAAAATATAATACATACGCATTGTTATTGAAACAAATTAATACAGTAGACTCATTATAATTTAAACAGTTTAAAAAAAAAATGTATTTAATAATAATTAATATATAGTAATTAATATATATTAATATTATTAAATAAGTATGTAACACTTGAAATAATATATGTAAACAAATTATTTTTGTGTACATTTATAGGAAAAAATTTGTGTTTCTTTATAACTAAACATGATTAATTGTTTTGTTAATAATTATTAATAATAAATAATATAACTTATTTATTATTATTAATATAAAATTTATAACCATTTACTATATAAATAATTGCCTTAAATAAAGTATTTTTATTTCTCTGAATGTATGTATTTCTGAAAAGAAAAGATAAATGTTTAAGTGAACTAATTAATAATAATAATAATAAATATATTTGTTATTATTTTTATTAATTAAATATAGATTTGTAATATTAATGTCAAAGTATTATAAAAGTATATAATTGCATAAATAATCTTTTACCAATACCAGATATTATTATTATACATATTATTCCCCTTTACAGTTATAAAGTTGACAACATAATATATTTATATGTATAATTTAAAAACAACATTGTCAGAAATATGTGTAAAAAATGTCTCAATTAGTATTTCCATATCTTGAGCAAATATAATAATTGTCATGTTACTTTATACAAATGTAAATATTAAAATTAAATATTTAATAATATTAATATATAATATTAACATTATTAAATATAAATGGAAGAAACAGAAAAATAACTGGTATTTTATTTATTTCAATATAAATACTTGTAACAGAAAGTGATTGATAATAAGATTTTGTTTTGACATAAAAAATTTTGTGAAAAATATTTGTGTCACAAATTAAAACATGTACATACATGATAATGTGCTATTCTACAAATACAACATTTCCAAAAATGTTAATGTTATATTTGATAGTGATTGTATTGTATTACACATGAAAAAAAAAAATTGTAATAAAGTTTTGTGAAAACATCCATTTTGCATTGTCTTGTAATATAATACCACACTAAATAAATGTATATGCAAATGTGCTGGACACTCACCAATTAATAATTACTATTCCTACTCCAGTCAAAGTATTATCAGAGAAGTTGCTGGACACTGACCAATTATTATTTCATATTCCTACTCAAGTAAAAATAATATTTGGAAAGGTGCTGAAGACTGACCATGTATAAATTAGAATAGCTACTTTAGTATAATGTTATTGTGTAAAAATTGTCAAATATTTATATATATTGTATAAATATTATAAACATAATTTTTTAGTATATTTTTTGCTGAGTAGTACAAAAAAGTTATTATTAGCATAAAAAATAGCAACTATTTGTCACTCAAAAATTTCAAATATTTGTAATATTGAGAAAAAAATTAATTTCTCACACTTCATATACCCAAACAGACCCTGAACCCTAAAAATACCCCTTTACCCTAAAACTAAAAAGTGTCCATGAACTCAAAAATATACTCCTATACCCAAGAACTGGAAACTGACCCTGAACCCTAAAAATACCCCTTTACCCAAAAACTAAAAACTGACCCTGAACCCAAAAAATTCTCCTTTAGCCAAAAACTGAAAACTGACCCTGAACCCTAAAAAATACACCTTTACCCAAAAACTGAAAACTGACCCTGAACCCAAAAAATTCTCCTTTACCCAAAAACTGAAAACTGACCCAGAACCCTAAAAAATACCCCTTTATCCAAAAACCCAAAACTGACCCTGAACCCAAAAAAGACCCCTTTACCCAAGAACTAAAAACTGACCCTGAACCCAAAAAATACCCCTTTACCCAAGAACTGAAATCTGACCCTGAACCCAAAAATATACCCCTTTACCCAAAAACTGAAAACTGACCCTGAACCCTAAAAATACACTTTTACCCAAAAACCGAAAACTGACCCTGAACCTTAAATATACCCCTTTACCCACAAACTGAAAACTGAACCTGAACTCTTAAAATACCCCTTTACCCAAAAACTGAAAACTGACCCTGAACCTAAAAATATACCCCTTTACCCACAAACTTAAAACTGACCCTGAAGCGTAAATAAACCCCTTTACCCAAAAACTGAAAACTAACCCTGAACCTTAAATATACCCCTTTACCCACAAACTGAAAACTGACCCTGAACCCTAAAAATATCCCTTTACCCAAAAACTGCAAACTGACCCAGAACCTTAAATATACCCCTTTACCCACAAACTGAAAACTTACCCTGAACACTAAAAATACCCCTTTACCCAAAAACTGAAAACTGACCCTGAACATTAATTATACCCCTTTCCCAAAAACTGAAAACTGACCCTGAACCTTACATATACCCCTTTACCCACAAACTGAAAACTGACCCAGAACATTAAATATACCCCTTTACCCACAAACTGAAAACTGACCCAGAACATTAAATATACCCCTTTACCCACAAACTGAAAACTTACCCTGAACACTAAAAATACCCCTTTACCCACAAACTGAAAACTGACCCTGAACTCTTAAAATACCCCTTTACCCTAAAACTGAAAACTGACCCAGAACATTAAATATACCCCTTTACCCACAAACTGAAAACTTACCCTGAACACTAAAAATACCCCTTTACCCACAAACTGAAAACTGACCCTGAACTCTTAAAATACCCCTTTACCCTAAAACTGAAAACTGAGCCTGAAACAAAAAAATACCCCTTTACCTAAAAAGAGAAAACTGACCCTGAACACAAAAATTTCCTCCTGTACCCAAATGTAATTGATATTATTTAATTAACTATTAATGAATTATTAACTATAAATAATAAGTTAATATATTAGCAAAGTAGCTGTAATTAATTGAATGTAATTATTTATAATATTTATTCCCAAACAAATATTTAATAATTACAAATTATTAAATAGAAAATTTGTATAAATAATAATTGAATTAACTAATTAATATTAATTAATTACTAATTATTTACTAATGATAAATATGTACAAAATTATATTATTTATTAAAAAAAATAATATTTTATCGTTACCAATTAATTGATAATATAAATTTATAAGAAACATATCATAATTCATTATTTATTTTAAATTACTCCCCACCCTTATCTCCTATTAACCCAACATCCCGCTCCTAAACATAAAGTACAATTTATACCAATAACAATGATGAAAATATTTTAGAACATTAACTGTAATTAATTTCATTTAATTATTAATGAATTTTCCCCCAATTATGTAACAAACTATAACAACTTTTATATATATAACAATTACTCTAAATAATGTAATTAACTAATTAATATTAATTATTTACCAATTAATTAGTAATACAAAATTAAAACAAAATTATAATAATTAATTAACTAATAAAGAATATTTATTTTCCAATTAAATAATTAATAATAATTATTTACCAATTAATTACTACTTAACATTTTATTACCAATTATATTAATTAAATAACTAAATAATATTATTCAATTTCCAATTAACTAATTAATAATAATTAATTACCAATTAATGACTACTTAAAATTTTATTACCAATTATATTAATTAATTAACTAATTAATAATATTCTATTTCCAATTAACTAATTAATAATAATTAATTACCAATTAATTACTACTTACAATTTTATTTCCAATTATATTAATTAATTAACTAATTAATATTATTTATTTTCCAATTAACTAATTAATATTATTTAATTACCAAGTAATTACTAATAAAAATTTTATAGAAATTTATATAAATTAATTAAGTAATTATTATTAATTATTTCCCAATTAATTAAATAATAAAAATATTTACAAACATATATAAATTAATTATTTAGTTTAAATTACTCCCCACCCTTATCCCCTATTAACCCAACATCCCGCTCCTAAACATTAACTACAATTTATATTACTATTAAAAATGATTTATATTTTTTACCTTTTTTCAACATAATATCGATATTTTTTCCTTTCACTATTAATCGATATTTTGTCATGTCGATATTTTTGAGTCGATATTTTTGTACTCGATATTTTATTATCATTATTGTAATCGATATTTTAAAGAACGATATTTTTGTTATCGATATTTTATCATATTCGATATTTTTAACTCGATATTTTGTCCATTCGATATTGTGGAGTCGATATTATGTCTGTGCACCTTTATGGAGATAGCTTGACGAAGCAAGAAGTTACCTACGCAGATCAGGATTGGACGAGGAAAATTAGCATTCTTATTCCTTTGCACTAAAGGTAGCCGATGAGCGCGTTGAATCTGGGAGTCCCAATCCCAATCTGATAGGTCAGGAAAGGCCTTCTGGAATAATTGAGTAATAAAAGCCCTAGGGTCAGAGCCCTCTGAGCCCTCTGCAATACCAAAAACGCGTAGGTTCTGTCTCCGTTGTCTATTTTCTAAATCCTCCAACTTAGCTTGCATCTGGAGTAATTGAGAAGTATGTTTGTTCACAGCAATTTCAGAGCATTGTGTCTTTTCCTCAGTAAGAACCACTCTTTGTTGTAGCTCCTCCACATCTTGTGAGACAGCCACCAATTTGCAAGACATCTCTTGCAGAGATATTTGAGTCTTATTATTATCTTCCCTCATTTGTTGGTAATGGATCTTAGCTTCTTGTTTCTGTTCATTAAGTAGCTGTAATATTGTCTGAAAAGATGCAGACACCTCCCCTTGAAGGGTCCAGTCAGCCGGTGAGATAGACGGGTGGTCCAATCCTCCGGAAGTAATCTCTTTTGTTGGTTCTGTTGTTGGGGCCAACTCAATGCCATCTTTAGTTATTCTAACAGTACATTCTGTGTCTTGTGCTAGAGTATTGTTAATATTGTTACTTTGTGATGATGTAGGAGTATCACACATAGATGGTGTAAGTAACAGAGAAGCTGGTTGCATAGTAGTTGACCCAGAACTGATGGGCTCTTTTAAAGTATCTTTACCAAAGCCAGTTAATTCCTGTCCTTCCTGTCCTTCCATTTCCCTCACAGCCATCACAGCCATCGACTTTTCTACATTCGGAGCGGGAGTAGATATACTGGCTAATCGTTGACTAGCACTCATTGCTCCAGATGCTTCTATCGTAGAGTCTGAGGGAGTTACGCCATTAGTTAGAGCGCCTAAATCACTGGGACTATTACCTGAAAGTCTCATAGCCATTGATTTAACACCGCCCTTTGCTTGCACCCATTGTCTGATAGGGCTATTTTCTATTATTGCTTTCATAGTGTTTGGATTAGATTTGTTAATAGTCTTTTTGGGTTTATTCTTGGTTTTACCTCTCACCTTTTTGATATTGATAGTTTTTTCTTTAACCGGACCAGATATATTAGTTCCAAGATCAATAAGGTCATTAAGGTCGATATACTCCTCATCTGTTTCAGTTCCGTCAATATTATCAACATTATCACTACCTTCAGCCCTTAACCCCCCGATCTCAACAGATTTGGCAGAAAAGATAGTAGACACCCCTGGATCAGAGGAGGGATTTTCCAAAAACAAAGTTTCAGTTTGCGTGGGACTTATGCTGATATTAATCACTGAGTTAGATATTGAGCTCTCCGCTTGAGTAGTCGGTGTAAGGGAACCAGTACCTGAGCCAGTATTGAGATCGGCTTCATTAACTTTTGACAGAAGAGCATTGTTAAGTGTAGGCTCAACATTATTTGCCTCATGTATCATCTTACCTCCTATAGCCATTGGGGTTATGTTGTCCTGGTTCCCCGTTATAACATTATTGCACAATGATTCAGACAGCTTTAACTGATCACCGGCATTTGAAAGCACTTTATCGCCATTATTAGCTCTAGTACCATTCATATTCAGCTTTTCTTGTCTTCCTTGCCTACCAGAAAGTTGTTTATGCGGTGTCTTGTCAGCAATAGTAGCAAGTTTCTCCAACGACGCTGAATTGCAGGTAACAGCCGTCACTGCCGTCACTGACACTGGTACCGGCGTCTGCTTCACGGTTACCGCTGTGGTCCGGGTGTTTCGTGCAGGCAGTTTCATCGCCATCCCAGGGTGGCTAGTTGCTGTTGTCGGGAAGGAAGAGAGCCGCTGATAGATTCTAAGACCTATCCAGCTGATCGCCGACCAGCCCCTCGTGGAGTCAGGGGTCAGCCGCGAAAGTCGAGCAGAGCGGAGCAGCCTCCGCACTCGGCTCTCAATCAGCCGAAATTGCAGCATCCAGGTAGGCTCAAATCCAAAGCGCTCCGCCCGCCACGAGATGTCTGCAGTATGCCAAGACCGCCGTCTTTTTCCTCCTTCCACACCGCCAAAGTCAGCGCCCGCCAAAATCAGCGCCCTGCCACGTTCACAAAGTCCACAGAGCCATTAACCCGTAGCACAGTATAGCAAAGACACGCACCAAAGCCCGGATCCGTTCAGCGCTCCTCCGCTCTGGCGGTGTCAATCCGCCATCTTGGACCTCTCCGTGATTATTCCATCCGCAATACTTCAATTGTGCGATTGGTTTTTGTTTTAAGAAATATGTCATCACCTTGAGTCCTATATCGTGGTCGATTGAGGTGTATAATGACACCACGTTGATTGTTACTAGCATATAATTGCTCTGCCATTGGGAAATCTCCCGTGTCTTTTATATATGATGTTAAGGATGTTACCATGGGTGCTAAAACACTGTCTACAAAAATTGAGACATTCTGATACAATGAGTCGCAACTGGAAATGGAAAGAACAAGGATTACTGACAGAACAGGAGGTGAAATTTTTGCAAAATGATACACCTGTAATGCCTACTATATACTTTCTACCGAAGGTGCACAAGACATTAAACAAACACCCCTGGAGACCAATCATATGATTGAGATGTGTCTTAGGCATGTGCTTAGATAGTGAGATATTTTTTTTTTGCTTGCACATAGCTATATACACAGTGGGACTTTCGAGTTTACTTAACCCCTTCGCTGCTAGGCCTTTTCCCCTCCTGTGCTGAGGCTTTTTTTGGCGTTTTGGAGTAGTGCGCGCTTAGGCCCTTGTAACTTTTTGACCACATAAGGTATCCACGCCAAATTTGCGTCCTTTTCTTCCAACATCATGTGGATTCTAAAGGCGCCCTGGGTTTGTGGATTCCCTTGGAGGGGGCCCAGAAATTTAGCAAAATATAGTGATTTTTTTGTTTTTTTCAGAAAAATGGGAAAAACGGGCTGCAAATGAAAGCCTCTGGGTGTTTCCCTGATTTTCTCAGCTTTCAGGGAATGACAGACTTTTGTCAGAGAACCGAAATTTTTCACTCAGTTTTGGCATTTTTCTGGGACATAGCCTATTTTTGCTATTTTTAGAGCTTTCCACCTCCTTCCAGTTAATGGTAGAAATGAGTTTGAAAGCAATAATGGATCCTGGAAAGCTTTACATTTTCGAAAAGTAGACAAAATTCTGAATTCAGAAAGGGGTCATTTGTCTAAATCCATGAAGGTTTCGTTATAGAAACTAACAGTTAGATATTGGAATATTTGAAATTTTGTTGAAAAAAACAGCCTTTTGTCTCAACGTTTTCACCTATAACTTTTTCTAATTTTGACAGCTCTTGGAAAGCAATATACCGTTACATCCGTTAGACCTTCCTGGTTGTGGGGATATATAGGACTTGTAGTTTCACCAAGAACCCGACGAACCCAGATCCAAAAACTGAGCAGCAACTTGCAATGGTATTTTTTCATTTACTGGGTATAGTGCACTTTGTCTTGGAAAATGTATACATGGAATAATCTGTATGAAAGACACCTATGTATTTCTGAATTGGGTACAAATTATAGACTTCAGAAACAGTATATAATTGCACATTTTCAAAGTTGGGAATACTCATACTAGCATGAGAATTATTGGTCATTTTTCATAAAGATTTTTTTTTTACTCAATGTCTTTCATTCAAAGGGAGAAATGCATGAAAGCTCAATTGGTAATAACAGTTGATTTACAAATCTGAATTACCCCAAGTGTCCCGATAAAAACGGTACCTCACTTGTGTGGGTCGGCCTTGTGCCTGCGACAGGAAACGGCGGAAAATGCAACGTGGTCACACCTAAATTTAGCAGTTACAAATTGACCCTTTTTTGGCAAAGTGCCTACCTGTAGTTTTTGCACCCTAGCTCTGCCGGCACCTAGGGAAACCTTGCAAACCTATACATTTTTGAAAAGTAGACACCCAGGGGAATTCAGGATGGGGTGACTCGACTGCCTACCACCAGGTTTTGTTACCCAGAATCCCTTGCAAAGCTAAGTTTTTCACAAAATAAACACATTTTCCTCACATTTCTGTGGTGGAAAGTTCTGGAATCTGCGTGGATCAACAAATTTCCACCCACCCAACGTGCCCCCAGGTCTCCCGAAAAAAACGGTACCTCACTTGCGTGGGTAGGCATAGTGGCTGCGACATGAAACAGCGCAAAACGCAGCATGGTCGCACCTCAATTTCCCAGTGAAATTTAGCACGATTCGGACAAAAAGACTACCTTTTGTTTTTGCGCCGTAGCTCTGCCAGCACCTAGGGAAACCTAGCAAACCTATACATTTTTGAAAACTAGACACCCAGGGAAATTCAGGATGGGGTGACTCGCCTGCCTATCCCCAGGTTTTGTTACCCAGAATCCCTTGCAAACATAAAAATTTGACCAAAAAAACACATTTTCCTCACATTTCTGTGGTGGTAAGTTCTGGAATCTGCGTGGATCAACAAATTTCCACCCACCCAGCGTGCCCCCAGGTCTCCCGAAAAAAACGGTACCTCACTTGCGTGGGTAGGCATAGTGGCTGCGACATGAAACAGCGCAAAACGCAGCATGGTCGCACCTCAATTTCCCAGTGAAATTTAGCACGATTCGGACAAAAAGACTACCTTTTGTTTTTGCGCCGTAGCTCTGCCAGCACCTAGGGAAACCTAGCAAACCTATACATTTTTGAAAACTAGACACCCAGGGAAATTCAGGATGGGGTGACTCGCCTGCCTACCCCCAGGTTTTGTTACCCAGAATCCCTTGCAAACATAAAAATTTGACCAAAAAAACACATTTTCCTCACATTTCTGTGGTGGAAAGTTCTGGAATCTGCGTGGATCAACAAATTTCCACCCACCCAGCGTGCCCCCAGGTCTCCCGAAAAAAACGGTACCTCACTTGCGTGGGTAGGCATAGTGGCTGCGACATGAAACAGCGCAAAACGCAGCATGGTCGCACCTCAATTTCCCAGTGAAATTTAGCACGATTCGGACAAAAAGACTACCTTTTGTTTTTGCGCCGTAGCTCTGCCAGCATCTAGGGAAACCTAGCAAACCTATACATTTTTGAAAACTAGACACCCAGGGGAATTCAGGATGGGGTGACTCGCCTGCCTACCCCCAGGTTTTGTTACCCAGAATCCCTTGCAAACATAAAAATTTGACCAAAAAAACACATTTTCCTCACATTTCTGTGGTGGAAAGTTCTGGAATCTGCGTGGATCAACAAATTTCCACTCACCCAGCGTGCCCCCAGGTCTCCCGAAAAAAACGGTACCTCACTTGCGTGGGTAGGCATAGTGGCTGCGACATGAAACAGCGCAAAACGCAGCATGGTTGCACCTCAATTTCCCAGTGAAATTTAGCACGATTCGGACAAAAAGACTACCTTTTGTTTTTGCGCCGTAGCTCTGCCAGCACCTAGGGAAACCTAGCAAACCTATACATTTTTGAAAACTAGACACCCAGGGGAATTCAGGATGGGGTGACTCGCCTGCCTACCCCCAGGTTTTGTTACCCAGAATCCCTTGCAAACATAAAAATTTGACCAAAAAAACACATTTTCCTCACATTTCTGTGGTGGAAAGTTCTGGAATCTGCGTGGATCAACAAATTTCCACCCACCCAGCGTGCCCCCAGGTCTCCCGAAAAAAACGGTACCTCACTTGCGTGGGTAGGCATAGTGGCTGCGACATGAAACAGCGCAAAACGCAGCATGGTCGCACCTCAATTTCCCAGTGAAATTTAGCACGATTCGGACAAAAAGACTACCTTTTGTTTTTGCGCCGTAGCTCTGCCAGCACCTAGGGAAACCTAGCAAACCTATACATTTTTGAAAACTAGACACCCAGGGGAATTCAGGATGGGGTGACTCGCCTGCCTACCCCCAGGTTTTGTTACCCAGAATCCCTTGCAAACATAAAAATTTGACCAAAAAAACACATTTTCCTCACATTTCTGTGGTGGAAAGTTCTGGAATCTGCGTGGATCAACAAATTTCCACCCACCCAGCGTGCCCCCAGGTCTCCCGAAAAAAACGGTACCTCACTTGCGTGGGTAGGCATAGTGGCTGCGACATGAAACAGCGCAAAACGCAGCATGGTCGCACCTCAATTTCCCAGTGAAATTTAGCACGATTCGGACAAAAAGACTACCTTTTGTTTTTGCGCCGTAGCTCTGCCAGCACCTAGGGAAACCTAGCAAACCTATACATTTTTGAAAACTAGACACCCAGGGGAATTCAGGATGGGGTGACTCGCCTGCCTACCCCCAGGTTTTGTTACCCAGAATCCCTTGCAAACATAAAAATTTGACCAAAAAAACACATTTTCCTCACATTTCTGTGGTGGAAAGTTCTGGAATCTGCGTGGATCAACAAATTTCCACCCACCCAGCGTGCCCCCAGGTCTCCCGAAAAAAACGGTACCTCACTTGCGTGGGTAGGCATAGTGGCTGCGACATGAAACAGCGCAAAACGCAGCATGGTCGCACCTCAATTTCCCAGTGAAATTTAGCACGATTCGGACAAAAAGACTACCTTTTGTTTTTGCGCCGTAGCTCTGCCAGCACCTAGGGAAACCTACCAAACCTATACATTTTTGAAAACTAGACACCCAGGGGAATTCAGGATGGGGTGACTCGCCTGCCTACCCCCAGGTTTTGTTACCCAGAATCCCTTGCAAACATAAAAATTTGACCAAAAAAACACATTTTCCTCACATTTCTGTGGTGGAAAGTTCTGGAATCTGCGTGGATCAACAAATTTCCACCCACCCAGCGTGCCCCCAGGTCTCCCGAAAAAAACGGTACCTCACTTGCGTGGGTAGGCATAGTGGCTGCGACATGAAACAGCGCAAAACGCAGCATAGTCGCACCTCAATTTCCCAGTGAAATTTAGCACGATTCGGACAAAAAGACTACCTTTTGTTTTTGCGCCGTAGCTCTGCCAGCACCTAGGGAAACCTAGCAAACCTATACATTTTTGAAAACTAGACACCCAGGGGAATTCAGGATGGGGTGACTCGCCTGCCTACCCCCAGGTTTTGTTACCCAGAATCCCTTGCAAACATAAAAATTTGACCAAAAAAACACATTTTCCTCACATTTCTGTGGTGGAAAGTTCTGGAATCTGCGTGGATCAACAAATTTCCACCCACCCAGCGTGCCCCCAGGTCTCCCGAAAAAAACGGTACCTCACTTGCGTGGGTAGGCATAGTGGCTGCGACATGAAACAGCGCAAAACGCAGCATGGTCGCACCTCAATTTCCCAGTGAAATTTAGCACGATTCGGACAAAAAGACTACCTTTTGTTTTTGCGCCGTAGCTCTGCCAGCACCTAGGGAAACCTAGCAAACCTATACATTTTTGAAAACTAGACACCCAGGAGAATTCAGGATGGGGTGACTCGCCTGCCTACCCCCAGGTTTTGTTACCCAGAATCCCTTGCAAACATAAAAATTTGACCAAAAAAACACATTTTCCTCACATTTCTGTGGTGGAAAGTTCTGGAATCTGCGAGGATCAACAAATTTCCACCCACCCAGCGTGCCCCCAGGTCTCCCGAAAAAAACGGTACCTCACTTGCGTGGGTAGGCATAGTGGCTGCGACATGAAACAGCGCAAAACGCAGCATAGTCGCACCTCAATTTCCCAGTGAAATTTAGCACGATTCGGACAAAAAGACTACCTTTTGTTTTTGCGCCGTAGCTCTGCCAGCACCTAGGGAAACCTAGCAAACCTATACATTTTTGAAAACTAGACACCCAGGGGAATTCAGGATGGGGTGACTCGCCTGCCTACCCCCAGGTTTTGTTACCCAGAATCCCTTGCAAACATAAACATTTGACCAAAAAAACACATTTTCCTCACATTTCTGTGGTGGAAAGTTCTGGAATCTGCGTGGATCAACAAATTTCCACCCACCCAGCGTGCCCCCAGGTCTCCCGAAAAAAACGGTACCTCACTTGCGTGGGTAGGCATAGTGGCTGCGACATGAAACAGCGCAAAACGCAGCATGGTCGCACCTCAATTTCCCAGTGAAATTTAGCACGATTCGGACAAAAAGACTACCTTTTGTTTTTGCGCCGTAGCTCTGCCAGCACCTAGGGAAACCTAGCAAACCTATACATTTTTGAAAACTAGACACCCAGGGGAATTCAGGATGGGGTGACTCGCCTGCCTACCCCCAGGTTTTGTTACCCAGAATCCCTTGCAAACATAAAAATTTGACCAAAAAAACACATTTTCCTCACATTTCTGTGGTGGAAAGTTCTGGAATCTGCGTGGATCAACAAATTTCCACCCACCCAGCGTGCCCCCAGGTCTCCCGAAAAAAACGGTACCTCACTTGCGTGGGTAAACATAGTGGCTGCAACAGGAAACGGTTCAAATTGTACGGTGGTGAATTTACATTACCTTATTGCAAAACTACCTTGATTTTGGGGGGGGGGCATCTGAGTTTGTGGCCCGGGGCTCGGTGGTATTCTTTGCAAAGTAGCAAACCCAAACAGTTCTGAAAACTAGACACCCGGGGGACTCCAGGGAGGTATGGCATGCATGGGTCCCCCAATGTTTTCCTACCCAGAACTCTCTGCAAACCTTAAAATTAGGTAAAAATTGCACTTTTCCAAACTTTTTGGCGTGGGATCGCCGGGTCGGCAAAAAAGTCATACCACCCTGCGTTCCCCTTGTTCTCCCGAGTAAAAGGATACCTCACTTGTGTGGGTGCCCCAAAGCAGAATACGCCAAAAATGAATTTTGAAAAAAGTAGTTTTTACTCATATTTACGTTTTACAAATTAAGCACCCCAGCCTAAGTCACATGCCTTTGGCCCACCCACACAAGTGAGGTATCATTTTACTCGGGAGAACAAGGGAAACACTGGGTGGTAGGACATTTGTTCCGGCAGCGAGATCCCACCCAAAAAAGTATGGAAAAGTGGGTTTTTTGACCAAAATTTCAGGTTTGCAGGGGTTTCTGGGTAGGAAAACATTGGGGGACCCACGCATGCCATACCACCCTGGACTCCCCTGGGTGTCTAGTTCTCAGAACTGTTTGGGTTTGGTAGTTTCCAAAGATGCCTGCCAAGCCCCGGGCCAAAAGCTCAGGTGACCCCCTCAAAAAATAAGATTATTTGGCTAAAGGTAAAGTTTTTGTCTCCACAGTATGAATTGGGCCTTTTCCTAAAGCAGCCGCTATGCCTACCCACGCAAGTGAGGTACCATTTTTATCGGGAGACCTTGGGGAACGCTGGGTGGGAGGTAATTTGTGTGTGCCCAGTGATGCCACGCTTTCCCACACTAAAACGTGTGAAAAAACTGATTTTTTACCATGCAAAAAATGAGGTTTGCAAGGGATTCTGGGTAAAGGAACGTTGGAGGATCCACGCAAGCCATACCTCCTTGGAAGCCCCCGGTTGTCTACTTTTCAGAAATGTGTGGGATTGGTAGGTTTCCCTAGATGGCTGTCTCGCACGGGGCCAAAAACCCAGGTAACCCCTCTTGCAAAAGCTGGTGGACTTAGGGGTTACCTGGGTTTCTGGCCCCGTGCGAGACAGCCATCTATGGAAACCTACGAAACCCACACATTTCTGAAAAGTAGACACCCGGGCGCTTCCAAGGAGGTATGGCTTGCGTGGATCCGCCAACGTTCCTTTACCCAGAATCCCTTGCAAACCTCAATTTTAGCAGAAAAAAATCAATTTTTTCACACGTTGTAGTCTGGGAAAGCGTGGCATCACTGGGCTCACACAAATTACCTCCCACCCAGCATTCCCCCAGGTCTCCCGATAAAAACGGTACCTCACTTGCGTGGGTAGCCATAGTGGCTGCAACAGGAAAAGGTCCAAATCTAACAGTGGTGAATATAAAATACCCTGAAGCAATATAACTTTGATTTTTTGGGGGGGAGGCACCTGAGTTTTTGGCCCGGGATGGGTGGTATTCTTTGGAAAGTAGCAAACCCAAACAGTTCTGAAAACTAGACACCCGGGAGAGTCCAGGGAGGTATGGCATGTGTGGGTCCACCAATGTTTTCCTACCCAGAACTCCTTGCAAACCTTAAAAATAGGTAAAAATAGCACTTTTCCAAACATTTTGGCGTGGGATCGCCGTGCCGGCAAAAAAGTCCTACCACCCTGCGCTCCCCTTGTTCTCCCAAGTAAAAGGATACCACACCTTAACAGAGTTACTCAAAAGTCAAACATTCAAGCACGGCTATCTATTCCTCAAAGACACACACATACAGGTTGGATTTGGCACGAGGGCGAGTGATGGTTCAGTACATAAAATTTTATTAACAAGATATTTCAAAAAAATGAAATGCTCTGTCAATAAATAAATGCATAAAAACTGAACCAGTGACTCGCAACTCGTGAGCTGTAAAGCCACGACAAGGCACCAACCGTTTTACAGGCCATTCACGCACCTTTCATACCTGATACAAACCAGACCATTGACACCATCCGAATGGAAAAGCAACACATAACAACAATCACAATAAGGGGCAAGGTACACCCTACTGCAGAAATTAGAAAAAAAACAATTATTACTGCACACCCATCTAATCCGCAAGCACACACACATACTGGTTGGATTTGGCACGAGGGTGAGTGATGATTCAGTACATACAATTGGATACGCAAGTAATTTCATCAAAAATGAAATACACTGCGTATAATTGAAAGTATGATAAACTGAACCACTGACTCGCAGCTCGTGAGCTGTAAAGCCACGTCAAGGCACCAACCTCTTTACAGGCCATTCATACACCTTTCGTACGCGTGACACATACAAAACATTCACACCGCCAGCCGCGGACCCATCACATTTCAACACTCACACCAGCAAACAGCGCCATTCAAGGGCCCATCACTTTCACACGCCCACATTTCTGACACTGCAACTACACAAAATGATGGACTGTGTGGAGTGTCACTCAACTAGCAGTGTGTGTAGTGACCAACAGAAAGTAACTACTCACACACCGCCTGCCGAGCGCCAGTCCACCCACACCACCATCCAAGCACCAGACCATGCACACTGCCAGCCAAACACCACTCAGCGCACACCGACAGCCAACTACCACTCCACACACACCACCAGCCAAGCATCACTCCACGCACACCACCAGCCAAGCGCCACTCCACAAACACAACACCATCCAAGCACCACTCCACACACGCCGCCAGCCAAGCACCACTCCACACACACCGCCAGCCAAGCACCACTCCACTCACACCGCCAGCCAAGCACCTAACCATACACTCCGCCAGCCAAGCAAAAATCCACTAACCCCCCCAGCACAACTCCAATCCATGCACTATTCCAGCCAAGCACCAGACCACGCACACCACCAGCCAAGCGCCTGTCCACGCACACCAACAATCCAAGCACAATCCTGCACACACCACCATCAAAATTAGAATTTTTTAAAGAAATACCACAAATCAAATGTAGAAACCTACAAATCTGCTAACACAAATTCAAAACCTAAATGCTTTGCACTAATGCAAACCTAAAAGCAAACAAAAAAATATTACAGAAAACAAACCAGACAGTACACTTACAAGCTCAATGAAACTCCCAAAACTTCTTTTGTGTGTGGTACGATTTAAAACAAGCTGGCACACACAATCCAGGATTTGAAGGACAGTCAGGACAGTGCATACGAGACTCCCTCCGCACTTCTCTTCGCCAACAGACTCTACATCTTTTAGTGGGTTTGTCTTTTGCAGTTGTGGGAGGAATGTATTCTGGAAAGTGGCGATCTTTCAGTCTAGCCACTTCCTCCACCACTCCAAATCTTGGCACACTTGCCTGTTCCACTAGTACAAGGCTGCCTATTATAGTCTCCTGAAACTTAACAAAAGGCATCTTTGACTCAGGACAAGATTTCTGGAAAACAACAAAAGCATTAAAGGATGCCAAGTTGAAAAGATGGATAGCCAACTTCTTGTACCAAACGTAAGCCTTTCGAAGAGCAGCATAAGGTTCCAACCTCTGATCTACTCTGTCAACACCACCCATGTGCCTATTATAGTCTAAAATGCACACAGGTTTACACACTTCAGCAGTCTCACCCCGAACTGGCAGAGCTTCAGTGCTTTCGTCATGGATAGTAGTCAGCATGTAAACATCTCTCCTGTCTGAAAACTTCACAGCTAGAAGCTTCCCACATCGCAATGCAGTAGACTGTCCCCGCACAAGCCTTTTGCAAACAAGTTCTATTGGAAAACCTTTCCGGTTACTGCGCATCGTGCCACATGCAACAGTGCCCACTTTGGCCAACTCCTTGAACAAACGCACACTAGTGTAGAAGTTATCTACATATAAATGGTGGCCTTTGTTAAATAATCGTCTACCTAGTTCCCACACAATTTTCTCAGTCACTCCAAAAGTGGACGGACAAGCAGAAGTGTTAATGCTGGAATCCTTACCGGTGTACACCCTGAAATTATAAACATATCCAGTCTCACTGTCACACAGCATATACAGTTTGATGCCATAGCGTGCCCTCTTACTAGGAATGTATTGCCTAAAAACCAAGCGGCCCTTGAACAACACCAAAGACTCGTCCACAGCTATTTCTCTTCCAGGTGCAAACATCTCAGGAAAACGATCAACAAAGTGATCAAGGACAGGCCGAATCTTAAAAAGACGGTCACAATCAGGGTGATCGCGTGGCAACGCTAAATCATTATCAACAAAATGCATCATGCGAAGAAGAAGCATATATCGATCACGAGTCATAAGTGCTGGAAATATAGATGTTGCCATCAAGGGACTAGTGGACCAATAAGAAGACATTGATGGCTTCCTTAGCAAGCCCATCAAAAAAGTTAATCCCAAAAACTTCTTCATCTCTTCAACATATGTGGGAGACCAATGGGTAGCTCTGGAATGGGGCTTAAGGCTGGCACTGTGGTCCCTCAAATACTGCTCTGCATACAAATTAGTTTGCTCCACAATCTCCTGCAAAAACTCATCGTCAAAAAACAATTGAAAATATTGAATTGGCAAAAAATTGTCAGTATCCACTCTACACCCTGGAACACCAGTGAAGTCTGGCAATTCCGGCTGCACCATGCCAGGGGCAACCCAGACGTCATCACTAACATGAGGAGAAGAAGCCACCCTAGCCTGCAGGCCAGATGCCTCTTGCTGCACTACATCAACGGGAACACTAGCATCCCCAGATGCCTCTTGCCTCACTACACCAACAGGAATACTAGCATCCCCAGATACATTTTGCATCTCTTCACCAACAGACGAACTCACATCCCCAGCTGCCTCTTGCATCTCAACATCAACAGAAGAACTCGCATCCCCAGATGCCACTTGCTGCTCAACAACAACAGAAAGACTAGCAGCACCAGATGCCTCATGCTGCTCAACAACAGGAAGACTAGCAGCACCAGATAACCTTTGGCGCACCACAGCAATGTGAAACCTTTTGGGCGCAGCCTTTACCACACTTGCCTGTTCCTGACGAGAAAAAAAGGGAAACCTTGAGGACCTAGGCTGCCGCTCACATGGCTCTTCCCTCTCTACCGGCACATCAATGTCCCTCTCTACCACAGGCACTTCATCAGCACTAGAAGAAGAATCATCATCCGATGATACCATGCGAAGAGAAAACTCACTGCCTGAATCTTCTGCACCTAACTCAAGCTCCGAATCGGAGTCAGTGTCTGGACCATGGTCAGAGGAAGACTCAAAAAGCAAACTAACAACCTGCTTAGCAGTAATCCTGCGAGCAGCCATTATCCTTACAAATCAAGAAGACTACACACACAAGTGAACAACAACCTACACTGTGCAAAGGAAGAAGTAAACAAGGTAGAGTCTTCACACAAAAATCAATACACTCAAAAACAATTCAAATCTAACCAAATATAAGAAGACTCACCAGCACCTACTCTGCTGAAACACAGCAAAAAGAAAGGAAATCCCACTGGAAAGAAAACAAAACAAGTATAGATTAGACAAAGTACACATCAAGCAGCAATACAAAAAAAAAGTTAACAATCAAGAAACACAAAGCCACACAAACAGCAATAACTTCACTTTTCATAACAACACATTTATCTAGGAAAAATAGTACAAAAAACATTTACTTACCAAGCACATGCAACTACACAAGCTGCAAAACCAGCATTAACCGAACCACAACCTACACCAATACAAACAGCAAAAGCCTGGATCAAAAACAAAGAAGAAAAAAAATAATTTAATACTACATTTCACAAACAACATAACAAATGAATAAACAATACACAAATGTACCCCCAAAATCACATCCACACAGATGGGCCATCAAAAAGGGCAAAACGGACAAAAGTACGGGTTGATTTGCCCACCGGGGGGGGGGGGGCCAGAACATCTAAATTTAAAATCCGACCCACCTGAAAGCGACCCTTGCACAATGGGTCACTTCCTACAATCTAAAATAAAATCCCTGGTGCTAGTGAGGGCATTTCCACCGCACAATCGCAATGCTGTGCGCGACCGTGAGCCAGAAATGCCCTGCAAAGAGACATCAGAAGAGAGGAAAATCACTTACCTCTCCCCTGAAGCCTCTTTGCAAACCCCCCCAAATATCTCAAAACCAACCTAACACCTCCAGGCGCAGGAAGCAAATGGCTTCCCGACCGCCTGGGAATCCCTGAAGATGTTGGCGCGTGCTGTGCGC
Organism: Lissotriton helveticus; assembly: GCF_964261635.1. Classification (NCBI taxonomy): domain Eukaryota; kingdom Metazoa; phylum Chordata; class Amphibia; order Caudata; family Salamandridae; genus Lissotriton; species Lissotriton helveticus. Next base: position 870,153,703 of record NC_136061.1, on the reverse strand, counting down.
GCTGACATCATCAGGGATTCTCATGGGGAGGGGGACAACAGAATTACTGTGGTTAACTGCGATGCTGGACAGAGGCACTTGCATCCTTGATTTTCACAAGCGCAATCCTAAAACAGTTCCTATGACCAGGAGCTTCTTTCTCCCCATCTGCTGCTCTCAACAGGCTCTGACCATTTATACACATAAGAGGCATGTGAACTCACACAGAAGATCCCCTATTGGCAACGCCCACCAACTAGCGGAGTGCACCATCTTTCCTAAATTTACCCACTATGATGGACAGCTCACTCAAGGGACCTGTGCACACATTGGTGCGATGGCATAGTAACACACACGGACACTGGAGACAAAGCAAGCGCTCGAGTTGCAGCACAAATTCAGAAAAACATTCATCAGCCCAAAAACATTTGTGACCTTCCCACTATGATTCACAGCTCACACAAGGGACCCCTGCGCACATCTGTGCAATTGCATAGTAACGCACACATGGACACTGGAGACAAAGATGGGGCTCGAGTTGCAGCACAAACTCAGGAAAGCAATCATCAGCCCAAAAACATTTGTGAACTTCCCACTATGATGAACAAATGGTCTCTGCTTCCAGATACCTAAGAGCGTTGCTAGTTTATTCAGATAACAACCAACACACACTGGGGTCGATTGTGAAAATATGGTATTGTGTACAAAAAAGGGGAGAAATGCTCCTCTTTTAGGTGTCCCCTCACTCACCAGGGTTGCCCCACGGTGACATGCTTCATCATTGGGGCCATCCCAGTCCTCTACGGGCTGGGGCGTGCTGCGACTTGCGAAAGTTACGTAGGAGCACTTTATTAGACTATGTGTGGTGCATGTGTATTTGAGGAGTGGACTATGTGATGTGTGAAATACCTGCCCAGTAGGTTTACAATAAACTTTATTCTTGCCTCTAGGTGGTAATAAACGGGGTGGAAAGATAGGCTGCCCTAAACGTAATGTGTCCAGATGTACCTATCAACTCCTATCGTCGACATGTTTCGTGCATACCCCAAACACTATGATGGACAGCTCACACAAGGGACCCCTGCGCACATCTGTGCAATTGCATAGTAACGCACACATGGACACTGGAGACAAAGATGGCGCTCGAGTTGCGGCACAAACTCAGGAAAACAATCATCAACACAAAAAAATTTGTGAGCTTCCCACTATGATGGACAGCCCACTCAAGGGACCCCTGCGCACATTTGTGCAGTTGCATAGTAACGCACCCATGGTCAATGGAGACAAAGATGGCGCTAGAGTTGCAGCACAAATTCAGGTAACAATCAACAGCCCAAAAACATTTGTGAGCTTCCCACTATGATGGACAGCTCACTCAAGGGACCCCTTCGCACATGGCATAGTAACACACACATGGTCACTGGAGACAAAGCATGTGTTTGAAAAGCAGCACACAAAAAAAAAACATTCATCAGGCCAAAAACACTAGTGAGCTTTGCCTAGGCAGCACAGGTGTGTTTTTTAGCCACTTCAGAAACACACATCAGTATAAGTAATGAAGGACAGAGGCACTTGCATCCTTCATTACAATGAGCACTATTATTTTACTTTATAAATGACCCCCATCGGCATTTTTGTAGAAAAAACGGCCTTTCAACAACATTGCAGCAAAGAGAAGACTTCATAGATAATGTTCCCCCAACAAGGGGAGCGACCCTTCCCCAAGGGGCCGCTCCCCGAACTACGAAATTGATCATCCATGAAAAAAAAAAAAAAATCCCTAACATTCCTGCTGCACGATCGCACGATCGTGCAGCAAGAAACCTCTAAAGTGCCCTCGAGGGAAAGGAAAAGCCTTTCCTTTCCCTCGTTAGAAGTGAAAATGCAATCTCCCCCGCCCCAGCCGCAAAACAAACCTCTTTCCCATCCGACGCGCAGGAAGCAAATGGCTTCCCTGCGCGTCGGTAAACAAAAGGAGCCTCCGGTGACGTCAGCGCGCCTCGCGCGCTGACGTCATTGATGACGCGGGCGGGGAGAGCGGGGGGAGGCAGGGGAAGGTCTTCCCCTGCCATCCCCGCAGAAACTAAAAAAATCGGGCTGACTCGGGGGGAGCGCTGGCGCTTCCCCCGAGGGTGGGGCTCATGACGAGCTGGGCTCGTCATGAGCGTGCGAGGAGGCTACGCCATGACGAGCCCAGCTCGTCATCAGCCCCGAAGGGGTTAAAGATGCATAGAAAAATATATTTAGGAAAGAAGGCTTGATGGTGTACATCCATTAAAAAATCGCATATATTTTTACATGGTGTTCTATGTGCAGGAAGGCTGATGAAAATTCCAGGTATATGGTGAGCACAGTGTTTTTTTTAAGCATGGTTTGTTTAAAATTATGAAGGAAGGATTAATAGTGCAGAATGCCTCAAGAGTTCTTATGCTGGCTTCATTTTGAGAGTAGCTTTTGTTTGTGATATGCTGAATATAAGTTTTAGTAGCAGAAGAAGTATTTGATGAATGATGTAGGTATACCATTCAGAAAAGATTTTGTGCTTTGAAACATTTAAAAATTTTGTTTTCCATTTTAGAAACTTACTAATGCATGTGCACGCTCAGTAACAAAGTAATGTATGTTTCTAGAGAGCCATGGATGCAAATATATGTTAAGTGTGATACCTAGATTTCCCTCACACATAGCTCAGAAAAAAATCTTATATTCAGCAAAACAGGTATTTTGATACTGACAGAAGGAGATAACCAATGAGTCAGAGATATGGGGACAACTGTTTTGTATCTAACTCCAATGAAGGTACGTTCACAGACAGTCAGACAGTATTCAGGAACTAATGCAATCACCCAGCCACTACTCAGATAGTTATCAAATCAATGATTCACCATCCATAGAGTTATTCAATTACCCAGACTAGACAAATACTATTGCAATCAGGCAAGCAGAAATGATGCAGTCGTTGAACTATGCAGGTACCACCCATACATTCATCTAATCAACTAGGTACTAACAATTGACTTATGCAGTTAACAAGGATGTAACTATGCAAACATTATAACATTTGTGGAGAACCTATGCAGCCCTCTAAACACCCACATACAACCCATACAGTCATTGAAATACTGAGGCACACACGTGCACTAATGAAACATTCAGGGTCTACTCATGCACTCATCTAATTACGTAAAGAGTACCATTGTAGTAAACCAATCACCCATTTTGTCTAAAGACTACATATTCCTCAGTAAAACTTTTAATTACATGGGTTTGTGAATGAATACATCAATACTCCCTGGATGATTGAATGAGTGCATAAGTACGGCCGAGAGTAATCCCAGAGGATATAAGTAGTGCCTAGATGATTCCCTGACTATTTCATAACTCGTTGGGTCATTCCATGCCTGCATACTTACCACATGTGTGTTTGCATGAGTATAGCACGAGTATATGGGTGTTTGGATGAGTGCATGAGTAGAGCCTGAATGATTATACAGGTGCGTGACTAATGGTTCAATAATTCAATACATGCATAGATACTGGTGGGGTGATTAAATGGGATGCAATTCTAGTGCCTAGATGATTGCAATAATGCATAAATAGTATATAGGTGATTTATGCGGTGCATGAATATTACATACATGATTGTGTAAGCCCATGCATAGCACCTAGCCTATTATGTGAGTGGATGAATAGTGTTTCAGCGATTGGATGCTGCCAATTTCTTTTTGGCTGAGTGAACAGATTAGTGCCTAGATGCTTAGATAACTACATGGGTTGTGCCTGGAGAATTTACCAAGTACATTAGTAGTGCCTGGCCAACTAGATGAGTGCATGACTAGTGTCTGAGTGACTGCATGATTCAATTGTTAAAGCTTGAGAGATTGGATGAATGTAAGTGTACTGCTGGGATGTACTGTAACTTACTCATCTATACAGTCACTGACACAAGCACAGTCTGACCTATACCGCCACTCTCACAATCACTCACTCACACATACAGTCACTTATATAATCTAACATACATCTATACTGCCTTTCACAAATGCAGTTGGTAACCCATATACCACTGAAATATTCATTTACTCACCAACACAGCCATATGCACACACACACTCACCCATACAGCCCCTCTCAGTCGAACTCATGAATCCATACAGCCAGTGAGTCACCTACTCACTCATCCATGCAGGGAGTCACACACACCCTCACCCACCCACACAGACACCCATACAGGTACTCGGACAACCAATCAATAACCTATATAGCCGCTCATGTACCGACTAACCAACCCATGCAGCCACTCACACAACTGAAAGACTGCTACTGACTTTCACACCTGTTTGTCACTCACCCATACATTCACTGAGGCACATATAATCACTCACTTATACAGTCATGCATCCACTAAATCATACATAAAATCACTCATACACCCAATGATTTATCAATACACATTGGTGTATAAATATTTAATGCTCATAGAATTTTCAAAAAGACTCACAGTCACTGGATGATGTCATCAGTGATGTTAATTGATATGTCATCAGTGATATCACTAACCATGTTATGGGTGATGTAATAAGTGATGTCATAAGCAGTGCATTGCGGGGCGCGAGGAATAGTAAGCTTGCTAACTAGAACTGCTGAATTTCTCTGGTTTCATATGAAATATCAGCCTAACTATAACATCCCTGTAACCTTTGTTTTTCAGTGAACATATATATAAATATATTCACTGAAAAAACAAAGGTTACAAGGACGTTATAGTGAGGCTGATTTGTATGTCAGATTTAAACATTTTATGCAAACAGCAAGGATCAGTGTCTGTCAGTGTTGCCTCCTGGCACATTCAACATCTGTGGTGATGGGCAAAAAGGGGGTTCGAGAAAAATTAGAACCAACTGTCGCTGCAAAAAGACATTTTTCTATTTGTTACTTGGTGCACTTTATCACTACACAATTGCAATGGCGCAACTTCGCACAAGACTGAGGCAAAGTGGTCCCATGTGATGCAATGAACGGGTCTTTAACAGTTCTGAAATTATATTCAATCTGGAGGGAGACAATCTGTTACATTAATGGGCGTATATGGACACACTGATGATTCTGGCACCCGTTTCTGTTCATAGTGGGCAGACCTTCTCAAGCCGATGCAGTTTATTACCTAAACCGAATCCAAAGGAAATAAGAGTACAACACTTTGAATGATTTAGATTGTTATAGTAAAGTCCAATAATGGAAGTACAATGTCCTCAATAACATGTAGCCATCTAGCAGCACTCATTTCTCCTCTCCTTGGAAATTTGTGTCCTCCAACAGCTCCCAGTTTTTAATCGTGATGAGTCAACGCAATCCTCTTACATATTTACATCCGATACAATTACTACTTTTGAGCTGACTAATATCAGCCCCAATTATTTAAGCGCCATGAAGTAATTAATTTTTATTCCAAAGGCGCTAAGAAAGTCGAATATATTATATCATTACAACCAGTGTTTTCCCCAATGAACAAAACATTGCTGTTAACTGCGCAACTGACTTAGGACTTTTGCTATTTTTTCCCCTGAAATATGAAATATGCATTTTGTTCAAATCAGATTTTTGGTGGGGGTCTAGAGAAAGGGCTTGAGGCGTGTAGAGGTTTGCTTAGTAAACAAATCAGCAGAAAAACTTCAATTCCTTCATACTGAGAAGATGAAAGAGTCTGAGCCACCAGTGTACTTTAAGTAATCAGGCTCGGGGCTAACAGTAGCTTTCTGTTCAGCTGACAAATGGAAGAAATAAATAACCCGGGCACTAAAAGTTGCATTAAGCAAATAAACATTTCGAGAAGAATTATGTGTGACATTCAAGAGAAAGCAAATAAACCCTGGCTTGTGGAAAGCCATCAAACCTCTCGCAAAATTAAATAACTTGCAATCATTATGCAGCATTGGAGGCTTGGCTATTAAAGGGAGCCCTTTCTTTCAGCGCCATTGGAAGGAAACAGCTGTATTCCTTGTAAACAGTGCACCGCTTAAACCTCCGCTCCCCGATAACGAGCAGACTTTGAACTTACAATTAATTCAGTTCCATATTTTATAGTCTCTCTGGGAAGAGGTGGAAAATCAAATGTCGTACTGCAGTACACCAGCCATCAGATATTTAAGGGCCTCATTCACAAAACTTTTTGCAGTCATATAAAAGCAAAATATTTGGTTTTGGGTTGAAACACCCATATCTTAATTTACAGAATCATGACTTGAAGAATTGTACGACCTTACACTCATTTAAGGAAGCATAACATCTCCCAGTAATATATTTTGGGGTGGGGATATAAAGGTGCTTATTAGAGCCCTGCATCACTTCTGACCCAGAGAAAGTGGTACATATGTGACGCAGGGCTCTCAATCTGATTTATAAAGCCAAGCAAAGCCACTCTACGTGGCCTTGAGTGGCTTTATAAATCATGAGTAAAGCAATGCAATGGAAACCACTCACTCTGCACCCAAGAGGTGTTCCATGGGTGTTGAAGTGAGTTTTCCCACACAACACCCATGGAATTTGAGGCTGCCGCAGATTTACGAAGTGGTACAAAAGGGGGTGGTGATGGACGGAGCATCTGAACCAATCAAACACTCACACCCAGTCAACAGATCTGGGTTTAATCCATCACTGTTCTTTAGCCCACTCTGCCTCCCCAGTTCAGACATTACGAAGTCATGTAAACCTGGGGAAGCGCCAAATCCTTTTGCCACTCAAGATGAGGCATAACAAGGAAAAATAGCTTCATTTTCTCCTAGTTTTCCTCTTTCTATGTGTGCTGCAGAATATTTAGAGAGAGGAAAACACCTGCTAGGATTGGTTTTGTGCAGGAAGGTGCCCCTTCTGGGAATGCACAAAACTGCTATGCCTCCCCAGGAGAGCTATAACACAGAGAAATATCTTTATTTCTCCTTCTTACTTCCTCTTTCTATGTGCGCCACATTCTGCAACACACATAGAAAAAGGAATATGCCTCTAAGGCTTGTTTTTGTGCAGGAAGGTGCCCCTTCCTGCACAAAAACAAGACTACTTGCAATGCAGGCACCTTTCCATCATGGTGCAAGGGTGCCTGCGTTGGCGCCAGGCTGCCCGTTCTGCGCTAGAACACTGGAAAAGTCAGGATTGTGCCATATGCCTTAGATACAGCATATTTTTGCCCTTTCCTAGTGACGCAGTGCAATGCTGCAAGGTGACTTTCAGCACTGTGCTCCATCACTAATTCATGAATACACCATAAGTGGTTTTCCCCACCATATTTGCTTTTTAAAATTTAGGAACTCGTTTTGATCCTGGCAGATGTTCTGCCAATACTCCAGGGGGTACAGGCAATGAACTCCATCACTGTGGTGAAACACCATCCACTCTATATAGAGATCCCCACCATAGTGAACAGCACTGAAGGTTTTCTGAGAGGCCACCATATTGAAAGCATCTGCTCTGCTAACATTTGTTTCGAGAAAAGAGACTGCCAGTTCAAATATTTACACCTGCAGAGCCAATAGAATATCCGCTGGTGGAAACGTAGTGAGTTTGGTGGGTCAGGAACATCTCTGTTTTACAGCGGTGCTCCAGCTCCATCAAGCTCTAATTGAGGCCCTTAATCCTGAAAAAGTGAGGAAGTAGGTGTGCATGTAGTGTGGCTAACTGCCCCAAACAGCCATATATTTTCAGGGACTATAGACATATCATAATTGAAAACATTTTTTCCTTCTAGAAACAAAAAGGTAAAAAACTTAAATGTGCAAATGCACACAAAACTTACTCCTGTGGAATGTCCCCACTTTACGCTGGAAATCTATGGCTTGCATAGAGGTCGGATGTGTACTTCTGTGGATTTTATAAACATGACAAATGCAGCGATCTCCTAAAAGCACAGACAAAACCTACCTGTCTGACTTTTTGTTTTGATTTATTGAGTTTATTGATTTTCCCACTGGTTGGTGGCTTCTACATCATCAATAAATGAAACCTGGTGGTTTCAGTAGAATTTAACACACCATAAAAAGCTAATGGTAACCTGGGAGGTAAGGGAATGTGAAATTGGATATTTTTTCATGCATAATATGAATATTGTCAGCTAAATGTTGCTAGTCATGCAAATTAAGCTTGGGTTGCAGGCTGTATGGAAATTGTGAGTGAGAAATGCCTTTGGGTGCAAAAGTCACGGAAGACACCTACCTGATGTATTTGCCAGCCAGATTATAAAGCTGTGCAGAGAACATAGATAATGCAACATATGTTGCCCTGGCAAACACTAAGACATGTTCTGCTCAAACCAGTTTCCCACATCAACAATACAGTGAAAAGGGTAACTGGGAGAACATCAAACTTCTAAATGATATGTCAAGCCTTAATCATCAGAACTTGTGTGAAATTACATTTACATAAACATATCTGTTGCCCTTGCCTTGTAAGAATGTGCTAAGTACGTAGGATAGCTGATGCATGCTTGCTCATATAACCCATCCCCATTTAAGGACAGCCTCATCTCTGACATGGCAGACAAACTATTCTCATCTTGCATTCCAACTTTCTCTTGCCTTTACTTTTACCAAACTCTGAGCCAAAGCAACTCCTTTCCACTTTTTATTTCATTTGACAGAATAATCCCCACTAACTTTATGAGAGTGCTATAACCACTAACTCATGTTATTACCCGGATCATCGTTAAACTAGCCCAGGGTTCTCCAATGCCGGTCCTGGAGGGCCGGATCCATCCAAAATTTTTAGCATATCCACACTAAGATAAATGTGGTTGTCATAAAAATATCTGACATGGATCCACCCCTCCAGGACTGACATTGGAAAACCCTGATGTAGCCTAACGATTTGGGTAAATCTACCACTGCAAATTAGTATACTTACAAAATTAAATGTAAATTTCAACTCACCACTAAATAATTGTCATTGAAATAATTTTGAACATGCACATGTAACAAACAAATATATATTTTTTTACAGTTTGTGATAATCAGTCAAAGATCCTTTGAGATAATGTCGGCACTGTAAAGAAACGATAAAAAATAGCAAGCATTGAAAAGAACCAATATGTCAGGTGTTTTGGCAATTCTTATTTGTTTCCTCTCAGGGTTTTTGCAACATTTTATTATTAGGGAAGCTGAAAGGGCCTCATCAATCTAAAAGAAGTTCCTGGAACAGAAGGGAACTAGTTTTTGTGTGGATGTGCTCATTATGGAATAGCATGACTATCAACAATAATTCAGTGGAGCACACCACTGATATTGTAAACAAAAGAAGACAGTTGACTTGAAAAACGTTAGTATGCTGAAAAAGGCTTGTATTTTCAGAAAATGACATAACAGGACACATATCAAATACATGCAACAAACATAAGTGGTTATCTACAATGGTGACACAATAGGGGAAATGACTGTACATGTTTTCAACAATACAGATTTTACATAACAAACACAGTACATTGAACATGAATTTTTCATTTCATAGCGTTGTGTAAACTTTAACAGAAGCACTAGCAAGACCTCCTTAGTTGTATGGGTCTAGTTGGGTAACAACGCTTAATTGTGAACGTTAATGATGGAGGTGAAGAAATCTTCCCCCTCGTTCTCTCTCAGTGAACCCCCAGTGCCAGACGCCGGAGAATTTAAAGGGATATTTAACTCCTAAATGGACCACTGTTCACATAACGTACCTATCACCAGGTTCTGCACATTTCTGGATTACCCCTTTGAGATTATCAATCATTATGAAAGAGCAGCATGTCCTAACTCATATTGAAATTAGCCAGTGGCTAAAGTGGGCTGACCCATTGTCCTGTGATGCATACTGAAGTGGGTGGAAGAAAAATGTGAATGACAGAACAACAGTCTAATAGAAAAAGTCTGACTGAACAGTAAAATCTCTAAAACAAACTATGGTATACACATAATTTTAGTAAAATCAAAATGTCTTTGCTACAAACAGACCTGTAAATGTGTCTGGCATTGATGTCCAGACTCTTGCCTTTGCAAATACTTTTTTGTAATGTTTTTGTAAATCTTTATTACAAAGACAGACATATAAAAAGACTTGCAAATAAAGACAGATAGAGAGGCTTGTAAGGACAGACAGATAGGGTTAAAAAGATTAGAGTGAATGTTTCTAAAATAAATATTAACACATAAGGTTGCTAAGCTAAATATAAATAGACAGACAGATAGATCAATAGACTGATGATAGATAGATAGATAGATAGATGGATAGACAAATAGATAGATAGATAGATAGATAGATAGATAGATATATAGATAGATAGATAGATAGATCGATCGATAGATCGATCGATAGATCGATAGATAGGAAATTCGAATACAAGGCACTACTTTCATTAATACTATAGGAGTCAAAGGTCTATATAAGCATGTTACAAGTTAATGAAAGCAAACTAGAAAGCCTTATCAGCAGAACAAACCGGCTACATTTTTTACAAGAATAATTGTATTCTTCAATTAAAATATATACCTGCATGGCAAATAGGAGTCAAGTTTGCAATGCACTTCATTGTGTGCATAGTAACAAGAGAATTACTTTATATATATCATCAGCAAATCAACGCAAACTGGTATACTGCGAAATAGCAGCAGTCAGATAACAAGGTCACTGAAAAGGATTTTACAAAAGCATTAGCTGGAGACCGGAACTGGTGGAGCTGGATTGCACCCTGTTCTCACAGCTGGTAGCATCCTGCTTTCACATCAGTCTGTAAACACAAAGCAACACTGAACAATAAAGTGAAAACAAAAACACAGGCACTGAAGAGAACTACTTGGCGGATGTGCCCTCAAAGGGCAGTCAGCCAACGGCTGAAGAGGCAACTCTTTGCCCTATGCTCTGCACTGTAGTGGGAGGAACCAAAATGCAAATTACACGACAAGAGACCAATGGATGAAGTGAGCTGGCTGGAACCCTCTTGAAGTAAGTATATTTTTAAATATAATTCAATATACTCAAATGGTCTTGGCTAACGCCAAACCTAACACATTAATTAAAAATAAAATATGATAGGAATAACGGGTAAAATATTAGCTTTTCAGAAGCACAGGTGGAGGCGTACACATTTGTACAGATCAGCTGTATTTAATAGCTTAAGATCATGTAATGCCTACAACTTTTTCCATTTTTAATATTAGGCATGTTAATATATGAAAGTGTTCATGTTTTTCTCACGAATAGTTGGTGAACTCAGGAATCAGAAATGTATCTTCAACTAAAAGGACGATATCACCTTTCATTTGGTGTCAATGGTTTCAAGGTCGACTGTTTGCAACACACTTTAATGCATGGTTTCACTTCAAACGTACTGTTTTGCTAGAGTGAGATCTGCGAGGCAGTCTAATTTTATCGAAGTTCGATCTTAGGTCACCTGACATGAAGTTCGTAAAAGTAATATTTGCAAAAACATACTGTTCCTGCAAAATAGGTAAGACTTCCGGTCGGTGTCCCTCCCAAAGGCAAGCGGGGGAGTAGTGCATTGTCTCGAAGCCATTCATGTGTCTGTCTGTTGTAATAGTCTCTACTCTCTGTTTTAACCTTGTGACCATGATTCCTGCATGAGCTATCTATCATGTCATTGTCATGGTTATAGAACTTCACAGTTTGAATCCCAGGGGCTGTGGTGTCAGTTCCTGGAAGCTGTGGAGACATACAGCTAATAAGGTCTGTGTTCCTAAAAGCCAGCGTTGTCAAGACGTACATACCTGCATGGGAGACAGCCATGACAACGCGGGCTTTACACCACGCTGCCATTACGACGCTGCCATCACAATGCAAGTCGTTACAAAGACTTGCGCTGGATGGTGCTAGATACTAAGGAATAGTAGATTTACTATTCCAACACCTTCCCTACTGTTGCGTAGGCTGGAGTTGGAATAGTAAATCATACTATTCCAAACTCCAGCACCTACAGCGCAAGTTGTTGTAACGACTTGAGTTGTAATGGATGCGTCGTAATGGCAGCGCGGTGTAAAAGCCCGCGTTGTCATGACGTACATCCGTCTGCATTAAATGCAGTAACAGTTGTGCAATGTTTACAGTCTTCCTAAGGTTTCAGGTGCCGAGGAGGCACATCATGGGTACAACATCACAGAAAGCATTTGAAAATAGTGCCCATTTGGCAAGGGTGCGTTGGTATGTGAGCCTTGGTGACCTCGATAAGGCTGAAGTACTAAAGAAGAGGTGGCTCCCGTGCTTCTATCAGGCTGAGACCGTGCAGGAGATGCATGATCACCTGCACAGTCTCACTGTGGTCCACTCAGTCTGAATATGATTCTGATGCACAAGTGTGGCACACTAATGTTTTACTGCTGGCACACTTATTATGTGCCTGCATTCTTGAAGTCACTCTTAAAAGTTCCCTTGTGGTTTAATTCTCTTTCTCCTCCCATTGCCCACCATTTTCTGCTTGCAAGCGTTGAAAAGAGGGTAGAAGATGTTTTTACAGAACATTTTTGTCTACTGTTGCTGGAGTTGTGGCTGGCCTGAGTAAGGTGGTGCAGTATGCCTGCTGGTAATAGCTCATCATCGTTCGAGGGTGTGAGGCACTTCTATTAACTTGGGGACATTACAGGATACCCTCCAGTCTATCCAGGATTGGGACAACATGATTTGTGCTTTCTTGTTATCAATGAGACTAGCCCACATATGTACATATTTTTCGTGGAAGTATCTTCAGGTGTTCTAATAAAACATTTCTGCCCGAGAGACATCATTCTCCACAAGAAAGACTGATCTAGATATCAGTGGATGCAGTTTATAGGGCACACCATTGGTAAAATGTATTTCTGCCCAACAAACAGGATGTGAGGCTTCAGTGCCAGATGTTCAGTGACTGCTCTTCAAGCTTCCCATTGTCTCTCGTTGAGCCTTTGAGGTCACTGTAGAAAGCACAGCTGTGTAGCCCGGTGGAGAGAATGTCCACTGACTGGCATTCATATCTGCTATGGCCTTTATTGCATAGGAGTAGAAGGGAATACTCCGTGTGGCTGCATGATCTACACTTCCCTCTGGTTTCCCTTTCAGAGTTCTGGTCTCGGTGAAGGAGATCATAGAGCACAATACATCAAATATTCTTGGGATAGAATTTTTCCTGCTTGTTTAAATGGCTGAAATATTTTTTACCTTCTTTTTGATAATGTTTTCTGTTTGCCTTCTACAACACATTCAGGCACTCTAATAAGGGAATGGTGATTTATAAGGCCTGGTCAGCAGACTCCGGTTTAGGACACTGGCTGGCTGGAGGGAACTCAGGAGCCTCGTTCTATTCTTTGCTGGTAGCATTTGTCAGTGCAGCTAATGACCAGTATTTCTCTTTTCCCTCTTCTGGCGATTCAGCAAGAAGACGCTGGTGCTTATAAGCCAATTTTCTTGATAAGGGTGGTTAGCTCAATATTTTATCTTAGATAGATGATTTTGTAAACCTGTAGAGATCTGTTAGCTGTAATCAGACGCTGATTCTCTTCCTTCATCGACTCTGGAAAGGTGGTCTTGTTGGCTCAGAATTGTTTTGTAGCTAGTGGATGTGGTTTGTTGGGGAAGATCAACCACATCCTTTCAGCCTTTGGCTTCTTCTCACACTACATTTTGGTCACAATGCTCTTTGTTCCTCTTATTCAGGATGTATCTTTACATCCAGTATTCAGCTGTTGCTGGTACCTCCCTGTTGTTTGGGCTACAGTTCTGTTTGATCTAATTATGTCGGCTCATATTATGTGGGTGAGCTGCCTGCTGTTAGAGCTGACTGCTCTTCATAATCTTCTGTCCACTGCTTCTAGCAACCTTCATGCTCATAGGTCTTCTTCATGGCATCAAGGAATACTTCCTGCCCATTGATCAGTCAACTATCTGCTCCAAGGGTTCTCATTAAAGATAATTTGATCAATGTGCCTTTTCTTTTCATTTATATCATAAGCCTTAGTTAGGAGATCAGGTGTACTGTATGTATATATTTGTATTTCTATAGCACAAATTTAGCCAAAAGAGAGAGGAGGGCTGCATATGGCCAAAGACAAGTGTAAAGTCAATGAGTATTCAGAGAGGAAGCTGGGTCGTGGACAGTTAATGTATTGTGAAGTAGTGTTCTTTGAAAAGCCTTGAGTGTTCAACTATTTCCTAAACTGAAGCAGCATTAAGGCAGTCCTGTTGGATGTGTGAATGTTGTTCCAGACTCTAGGTGCGTGGATGGGAAAGGCCTTTTGTCTTGTTTTATTCTTTTTTACACTCAGTAGTCTTCAGTCTCATAGTGTCCTGACTGTACACTTGCCAAGATCCACCAGAGATGGTGATCTTGTCTGCATGATAATGGGGGTGCTGTTCTTGATGGCTTTGTAAATGATGACACTGGTCTTAAAGGTGGCACGGACCGGGAAAGGGAGCCAAGGAAGTACCTTAAGGATGGGCATATCACTTTGTGATCCTTTTAATTCAGGCCCTTGATGAGTTCTGATGCATGTAGGATGCCCTAATGGGGTGCCACTATTGAGTCTGGGAGGCCTTCGAGTGGGGCATTTTGATGACCCTTGATGCTGTTATTTGTGAGTAGAACTTTAAGTGACTCCATTTAAAAATTGAAGAAGCTAAAGATATCTTAGTGTCTTTTATAAATGTATGCTGTGAAAGTCTTGCTGATCAGTGGGCACTATTGCAGGGTTTCTCAGAATTACATATACATTCTGTGGACCCACCTAGGCATTTCACCTCGTTCCTTTAATAACCTTCAGTTAAGAATGAATTACTGTGCCCTTTCAGTCCTGAATTAAATCTCTCTCCCCTTGCTTTTACTGTGGTTGACATAAGTTCACTTGACTCTGATTTTGGAGGTTCCTACTAGGTGGTTGGCTTCCTCTAAGACAAGTCATTCAGGCCATTCCTCTGAGTTGAGTTTATCCTCTGCATTACTATTACTTGTAGGTTGTGCTCTCATTTTGTATTGAAGGATCACAAGGTGTTGCAGCTTTAGAGACTTATAATGTGATTCCTGGGCACTGATGGGTTGTAGTGGCTACAATGGTATTTTTCAGTATCAATTTTGTTTATGAGTGAGGTAACAAAAGTATGGTTGGATGGCTCAATGTGTAAAAGCGTTATGAGTAACATTTCTGCATGTGCTGTTGATCACAGCTGCAAATACTTTGAAGGCAAACCCGGCTTTTAATCTTTACTATTTAGCTACATTGGATACAATCAAATTGGTCAGCAGTGCGCCTTATACTGTGGAGTAAAACACCAAACCTATGGTCGAATGAGCTATGTTCAAAACATTACGATTCACGGGCCATATGTATCAACATTCCGTTTTGCGATTCCTAAATAGCGATTTTTAAGGAATCGCTATTTAGAAATCGCAAAATGGTATATATGTAGGAAATCGCTTCTTTTTAGCGATTCCTTAAAAATTCCTTAAGTGCGATTAGCAAATTGCTAATCACAATTAAGGAATAATTTCCCATTCATTTCTATGGGCCAGGAGGCCCATAGGAATGAAGGGGAAATTCGCGATTCGCAATTTGCTAATTGCAAATTGTGAATATTTTCAAGGGTGCAGGGGTGTCTCAAGAACACCCTGCTGCACCCCTGGAAATGACATGTGTGCGCATATGGCGCACATAGGGCATGTATGAGCGTCACATGGCACCTTTTGATGTTTCAAAAAATGCTTTTTTAAAAGAATTCGCAACTTACCACCAACTAGAAGTTGGTGGTAATTTGCGAATCCTTAATGGCATTTTGGATTTATTTTTTTTCCTTGATACATTGCATTTAAGGAATCGCAAAATTTGCAATTCCTTAAATGCAATCGCAAAATAAGGAATGGCAAATTTAGCGATTCTTTATTTTGCACCAAAAATGTTTCATACATACCATTTAGCGAAAATGGGTTCGCAATTGCCGGAATTCTGCGAATTTCGGCGTTTGCGAACCCATTTTGCTTTGATACATATGGCCCTACATTATTAAAACATAGAAATATTTCTAATTGCAAGACGTGCATACAATACTTTATTATGACGAAATTAAAGCTGTCTAAGGTTAAGTCTTGGCCTGTGGGTATTTTATTTACCACAAACATTGTGCTCTATGGTAATATGGTTGAAAACAAGTGTTACATGTCAAAGGAAGGCAATAAAATGTAAATCTCGACGTTCAGTCAACATGCCCTTGCAATAAAACAGAACCTCGTTACCACATTTGCTGATCAGTTTTGTTCTCACTTTGCCCTTTGGGAGTGGGAAGGGTTAATTTCCTCCTAAATTCTCCTCCCAGGCGAGTAAAGATTGCACTTGCATAAAGCCAGGCTGGACATAAACCAGTCATGCTGCCCTACTGCGAATGAAGCACATTCAATTTTCAATCCAATTACATTTAGAATCGCAGCGGTTAGAGCAGTGGAAATGAAGTGTTTTTGCAGAAAGCAAAGTGGCCTGTTTTGGCTGTGGTGGTGGCTGTGTGTGCTTGTTTTCGACCGACACATGCTGGACTCAGCAAATTCGACAGAAGATTTCTTGCCCAGGGATATTTCACCAGCTCTTTCTCTAAGTGATACGGGGAGAAGAGCGAAGAAGAGACAGGCAAGGCGTCACATGTTGCATCTATTTGTATTTTGATTTTCACATGGTTGGAAATTAATGAAAGGGTAACTGACTAGGGGCCACCTGTACAAAGCTTCTTTGCGCTCGTAAACGGGAGATCTGCCCGTTTGCGCCCGCAAAAAAGGGTACTGGCATGTACAAACGCTATTCGGTCACTGACTTTTGCGAGTCACTGACTTGCAAAATAGCATTTGTAACTCTCGCTATTAGGAAGGGGCGTTCCTTCCTAATAGTGAGACTCCATTCCATGTACTGATGTTTTGCGATGGGTACCACGTACTTCAAATGGGTAAGGGTCACCAGGGGACCCCTTCCCCTTTGCGAGTGTGTGCGAAAATATTTCTTAAGAGTAGACAGTGGTCCCAGGTACCACTACCTGCCCTTAAAAAATGAAACTGAAAATGTGTAATGTTTTTAACAACTTATCACATACCACCCTTCCGGTAACTTGGTCTAACAGCACTATTGTGCCTATTTTCAAAAAAGAAAATAGATCTGACCCTGCCTGTTATCGCCCAATATCTTTAATAGATAACACGTTGAAGATCTTAGGCAGGGTCCTTTTTAACAGGATTAGAGTTTGGGCAGAAGATAATTTAATTTTACACCCATGCCAGCTTGGCTTTAGAAGCCACGTCGGCACTGTGGAGCAATGCCTAAACTTAAATCTATTAATGGCTAAATATACCATCGCAAAAAAATCCCCCCTTTATTTAGGTTTCATGGATTTAAGTTCTGCATTTGATTTTGTTAATCGTTCCCGTTTATGGTCAGTTTTGCTAAATTATGGGCTAGATGAATCCCTAGTTTATTTTTTGGCCCATCTGCATAGTGATTTGAGGGCTCGAGTCCGTTTGAATACCTCTGGCGAAGTTTCTAATGATATTTTTATTGGCAGGGGGGTCAGACAGGGCTGTGTTCTGGCTCCCTTGCTTTTTATTTTGTACATAAACGAACTAAGCAGCTCTGTGTGTAAATTAACAACTGATGTCCCGCAAATTAATGGCAAATCATTTCCCACCCTTCTTTACGCAGACGATGCGGTCCTTATGGCCCGCACACCGAATGCCCTGCGTATTTTAATTTCTGGGTTTGTCTCGTACATGGCAAATCTTGGCCTCGGCACGAATTTTAACAAATCATTCATAATGTGCTGTGGCCCAAAAAAACATAAGATCAACCAAATTTTGATAGGGAATAATGTTTTAAAATGCACAAGCACTTTTCCATACCTAGGCCTGCTGTTCGCTGACTCTGGCTCATGGCAACCTCATGTTGCCCAGGGGAGAAACAAACTGGGCAAGGCCATTAACTCTGTAATCTCACTTCGACAACCCCCACACGCTGAGGCTATTACATCCCTGTTGCAAATTTATAAGACTCAATGCTTACCTACAGGTATCTACGGCGCCGAGGTGTGGGGCTACACGAACTGTAACAACATACAAACTATGGAGAATAGGTTCTGCAGAAAGATCTTGGGGGGGGGGGGTATTTCTGCACCAACCTTTGTGTGTCACCGAGAACTTAGCCTTAAGTACACGGAGGATTTTATAAAATCTAGACCCGCCCTGTTCTGGCTGAAAATATGGACGAATCCATCTGCGTCATTGACACGTGACATCATTAATGATTGTCTGAAAAGTGAACGGGCCAGTTATATACCGTGGCTGGGGGCGGTGGAATAAAGTCTAGCGAGTGTGGAGCAGGGCCACTTACTTACATCTCCCCACACAATAGACCGCTCACACAAGAACTTTGTAAAAAACGCACTATATAACCTCTTTAAGACCGAAAGAGAGAAGAAAGAATTCGTAAGACCCGCAAGCTTAAGGTACATAGCCATCGTGGTACCTAGCGACAGGCCTTATGATTTACCGCAGAGCTACTTGTGTAGAAAGATGAGCAAATGGAACAGGAGCCTGTTGTTCCGGTTCCGGGACGGGAGCATCAAAAATGTATTATGCTTTCCACGGGGTTTTAATAAAAACTTAGAAAACTTAAACTGTCCATACAATCGTGGTGGGAAACAAGGCCTTTTACATTTTCTGTTCTTCTGCGGCTTCTATGAAAAATACACCAAACACCTCTTAATGCCATACCTCCGCAAAACAGCCCAGTTGGATTTTAACCTAGCTTTTGAAGACTTATTGAGCCTAGGTACAGATGAGGTGATTTTCAGAGTCAGTTGGTTTCTTAGAAATGCTGTTCGCTCTAGAGTATCTTTGAATATGACATGAAAAGTTTCTGTTTTATTATTGCCTAGTTTGCACTCTGCTTATTTGCACAGATAGCTTCTTTTGCACATATCACTGACAGTATTGCAGTGATTTTCGGAGTTTGTTGCTCCTTTAGAAATGTTGTATGCTCTGGAGTATTATTGAATATGATACGAATAGATTATGTTTCATTACTGCCTAGCTTGCACTTTGCCTATTTGCACAAATAGCTGCTTTGCCCTTTGCACATATTACTGACATCCTTGCAGTGCTTTTTAATTCCTGTATATACCATTGTGTGCCTTAAAATTACCGTTGGATTTTTCATGGAAACTATTTTTATCTTTTTAACATATATTACAATGAATTACGTGATTTTATTATGTGTCTTTTTGATTGTGATATTTTGCGTTGTGGATGATGATGTGATTTTATGTACTTTTATGGATGTATCTACATCCGAATAAAGATCTTTGACTTGACTTGACTTGAAACTGAAAAGTTTTATTTTTCTTATTTAAATACATCCAGTTTTCCTTTAAGGAAAAAGGCCTGCTTTTAAAAAGAAAACTTCTTTATTAGAAAGCATCCACAGACGGTGGTCTACTGACCCCCGCAGGCCACCATTCCTGGGAGTGCTAGTCATTCCCAATGGGGTCGCAAATTGAGTTTGCCTCATGAATATTGATGAGGCATGCAATTTGCGACCCCATTGGGAATGACTAGCACTCCCAGGAATGGTGGCCTGCGGGGGTCAGCAGACCACCGTCTGTGGATGCTTTCTAATAAAGAAGTTTTCTTTTTAAATGCAGCCCTTTTTCCAAACGCAAACAGTGTCTGAGTTGCAAGTTGCAAGTCGGAATTCACGACTCTCAAAAGTGAATGATTGTACATCTGGCCCCTAGGAGTGGTACCAACTATAATTGCTAACCCCTATACTCTCACCCCCTATTAGTTCTGAAAGACAAACTGATAAAAAGATGGAAGGTTATTTTAAGCATGTAAAAACTTTCAAAATGAATAATAAAATATATGGCAATTTGTGGCAATGAATTGCATTGTTTAAATGATAAAACATATTCAAAATAGCCATGGCAATATCATATTGTTTCTGTTTATGAATCGCACTTACAAAGCGTCATCAAAACCTTGTAACCTCTCTATAGGATTAAAATGCAAGTGCTTAATAACAGATGTCGGCGAAAATGTACACAAATATGTTAAGAATATTCTTTTTTGTTCTTTTCATCAAAGATGGCGATAATAATCATCATAATCATATAAAGTGCAAGTGCTTGTTAGCAGATGTCGGTCACAGTGTACACAATTATACTAAGAATATTCTTTTTTCTTTCTTTTCACCAAGGATGACAATATTAATCCTCATAACCACATTCATGTAATAACGCCCAGGTGGGCATTCAGTCTCTTCAGAGAACTCTTTGGCTTAACAATTATTTAAATCAATTGAGACTCTACAACATACAAAATAAAGTGCTCTGAATAAAGTGCAATGTGCCTGTGGTTGAAATATTGATAAAAGGATATTACAGGAAGGGATTACACTCTACATCTTCATAAATGTGTGTGTAAATCTTCATCACTATTCAAACCCCATGGTTGTTTGGAATTCAACAGTACGATATAGTTAGACTCTAACTGTCTGATCTGCTTCTCCCTGTACCCTCCTCTTAATTTGGGTGGGTACCGCATCCAGGACAAAATATACTAAACCACTCACATCACCTTTATGCATTGATTCAAAATGGCAATCTACTGGATAACTTCTATTACAGATTTTGATTGCCGCAAATGTAGCAGAATCCATTTGTGTACTGCCAAAGTTGTACTTCTTATATAGGATAGGGCACAGGGACATTTCTAATTATATACAGCAACATCTGTCTTGCAACTATAATTGCTTCTGATACTTCTCATCTGAGAAGTTTCTGGTAGCTTATATCCCCTTGTAGTTATACCATATTGGAAGGCCTTAAATTCTATTGCATTTAGTGAATCCTATTGTATTAGTGTTCAAGTATTGTGTTAACCATGTGGTTCTACTTCGCTTACTACTTACAATGTTATTTTCTACTAATTCTTGTCTTATTGCTTTGGCTCTTCGGAAAATTATACCAGGTTTAGGTGGTACAATCTTCCCTATTACTGGGTCATTACGTACTAAATGCCAATATTTGTGTAGTATTGCACAAATTGATTCTTCTTGTTTATTGAAGGAGGTGAGTTTAACATTTTGTTTTTGACTGGCCTGAGTCTTAGATTTGCATTTTTGGAACAGTATTTGTTCCCTTGATCTCTGCTTGGTTTTCCCAATCGCTATGTCAATGCAAGTTGATGGATAATCTCGCCTTCAAAACTTAGATTTCAGTTTCTTCTTCTATAGGCTCACTACAGTTGCCCATTTCCCTTCTTGTCTCTCCTTAGAGAATACTACATACTAAATTACTTGGATGGAAACGCGTAGCATTCAGAATCGTATTTCCAGCTGTGGGTTTTCTGTACAATTTGGTTTGTAGTTTACTATCTTTGATATAAACCATTAAATCTAAAAAGTTGACCTCAGTTTTCCTAATTACATTGGTAAAATGTAAGTTGAGATCATTATTTTGATTTAGGAATACCTTTGCAGACTCCTCCAAGACTTTCCAAACTATTAAGAGTTCATTGATAAAATAACACCAATGAACGATGTTCTTCTCCCATATGTCATGGGAACGGATTAGGACTACCTGCTCCTCCCACCAGCCCATATGCAGATTTGGATAGCTGGGGGTGTAGCAGGTACCCATTGCCATTCCTCTTATCTGATGGGAGTACTCACCATTGAAAATAAAAAAGTTGTTGTTTAAACATCTATCAATCATAGTTAGTAGCATTTGGGTATGTTGCCACATCTTTATTGGCCTGGCCTGCAAAAAATGTACCAACTTCTCTCAAGCCAACTTTGTGTTTGATACTGTTGTATAATGTTGCAACATCTATCGTTATCAAAACAAAATCCTTTTTCCATGGGAGATCATACATCCTACGCAGAAAATCTCCTGTATTTTGCTTGTAGGATGGGAGATTTCAAACAAATTCACCCAAAAATTGATCAACATATTGTGATATACTCTCAAAAGTGCTCCCTTTTGCTGGAATGATGAGGCAACCCACGGGATTTTTAAGATCTTTGTGGACTTTGGGATTGAGGTACATTAGAGGTGTTATTGGATGCTCCCTTTTCAGAAACATAAATTCCTCATGGCTGAATAGCCCATTTTCCTTCTAACCCTGAAGCTCCGATGTACATTGTCTTTGTACTACTACCATAATTTCTTTAGTAACTTTACGATAATACAATCGATTGTTTAATTGTTTGTAGGCCTCGGATAAATACTAATTTTTGTCCCACAGAACAATGTTACCACCTTTGTCAGAATTTCTTATTACACACTCAGTTTCGGCTTGCAATTTATTAATCAGTTCAAGTATTATACAGAAAATGGTTTCTTTACATTCTTTTTGATGCTTCTACTGTATAGGTCCTTCAATTCATTGATGACCAATTCACTAAAGATATCTATTGGCTCTTTTGCCATTATCGGAGTATATTTTGACTTGAGTCTGAAGTTAGTTTGAGCTTCGCTACTCATTTTCAACCCTTCCTCCATGAACATATCTTCTTCTTTGACAGTTCGTCCAATTTCATGATGTTTTATTTTGTAATTCACAAAGATCTAACATTAAATTCATGTCTGAGCTAATTATTACTCGAGCCCCCGCAATGCACTGCTTACGATCTCTCATATTACATCACTCATCATGACATGGTCAGTAACATCACTGATGACATCTCAAATGACATCACTGATGACGTCAAGATGACATCATCCAGTGACTGTGAGTGTTTTTAAAATGTTTATGAGTGTTAAATATATGTACAAAATTGTATTAATGTATCAGTGGGTGTAGGATTTCCTGTATGGATGATTCAGTGGGTACATTAATGACTGTATAAGTGAGTGATTTGGTGTCTCAGTGAATGTATGGGTGAGTGATTAGGTTTCGTGAATGTCTGTATCAGTCTGTCAGTTGATGTCTAAGTGGCTGTATAGGTTGGTGAGTGGGTAAATGAGTGGCTGTGTGGGTGATTGGTTGTCTGAGCACCTGTGTGGGTGGGTGAGGGGAGTGTTTGGATGTCTGCATGGATGAGTGAGCGAGTGAGTCATTGGCTGTATGGGTCAGTGAGTATATGAGTGAAGGGCTGTATAAGTGACTGTGTGTGTTTATAGCTGTGTCGTTGAGTGAATGGATGTGTCAGTGGTATATGCGTTAGTAACTGGATATGTGAAATGCAGTATAGCTGTGTTGGAGTATATGAGTGACTATATGTGTGAGTGAGGGATTGTGATAGCGGCTGTATATGTTAGTGAGTGCCTGTGTAAGGGGCTGTATGGTGAGTGAGTATATGTTAGTATCTGCATGAATAAGTGAACAGGTGTGTGTATACTTGTATAGGTAAGTAAATGGCTGTGTGTCTAACTTTATAGGTGAGTGAGTAGGTGCGTGGGTAGCTCTTTGAGTGACTGACAGTATGTAAGTGGCCGTATGGGTATATGAGTGGATATATCAGTAGCTGTATTAGTGAGTGAGTCGGTGTATGAGTGACTGCATGGGTAACTGTGTGGATGTGTTTGTAGACCTAAGAATCAGTGAGTGGGTGTGTAAGTACTGGTACGGGTATGTCAATGGTTCTGAGACTGTTAGTGTGGAAGTTGGAGTGGGTGGATGAAAGGATATATAGGGGTATGAGGGATGCATCAGAGATTCTGTGGATGATGTCATCAGTGATGCCATTTGAGATGTCATCAGTGATGTCACTGAACATGTCATGAGTTATGTGACATGTGAGTCATAAACAGTGCATTGTGGGGTGTGAGTTATAGTTAACTATAACTGCTGAATTTCCCTGGTGAAATGTCAGTCTAACTGTAACGTCCCTGTAACCTGTTTTTTGTCAGTGAATTCCTAAGGTTTTTTAAATTCTATTACCTAACTATAATGCCCCTGTAACCTTTGTGTTTTTTCAGTGAATTTCCAAAGTTTTTTAAATGCTAATTCCAAACTATAACATCCCTGTAACCTGGGAGTTCAAACCTATACAGTTTATTACATAGTCCTGAGTTAGAAATTAAAACTGCAAAAAAATGTTTTATCTCTTTAACACTCTCCCCCCCACCACTACAGTCTTAGCTCTGTGTACCTAGCAACCTAGTGGAAACAGTAGGTCAAAAGTTTACAACACATTCTAGAAGGAACATGCTGCTGGTCAGAAACTGCATCTGAACCACTTAGTTTGACGGCTCATACTACATTTTGGTGCAATGGATGTAGACCTCTTGCTGTGTTACTACTAGGCCTGTGTAACGTTTTGCTACGCAGAACTCCACAAAGTGACCAAAACACTCTGCCATGATACGCAGAGTTCCACAAGCAGCAAAATGCATTAGCTTGCGCCATTTGCACAGAATTTCTGCACCAGGTGTTAGTCCCACGCTGGAAAATCAGCTCGAACATCACCATGCAAAGCACAAGAGGGCGCTGCTACTTTCTGCTGCTTGAGTAGAAGTCCTACTCGAGCAGCAGCTTCCTCAATGGGAATGGAAGGTTTCTCAAAGCGACCGGTCATGGCCGTCTGCAACCGCCCGCATTGAGAGCGAGTGAAGAAAAAATTCTGAGTGTGGTGCTGTGCGGAGTCAGAAAAGTTCCGCAAACTCTTCGAGCAAAGCGGAATTTCACTTCCAGGTCTCGTGATGACATTGACCTAGGTGAAGGAGCCCTATCAGGGTAATGTTGGCCGCAGAAAGAGAACTCTGGCCTTCATGATCCTTCCACTCATCCAATCATAGGGCAGTAGAGGGGATCATCTGGATGTCAATCACAACTTATGTATTCGCTATAAACAACAGCACAAGGCTAATCAAGCTCTTAAATCCTGTTACCAAAGTGACCAAGACAGGCTGTTGAGACTGGTCGTGGATAGCAACAGGATTGATTACCAGCAGTAGAGTTACATCTAGAAGGGAGTCAGATTGAGTATCTGGGAGTTCATCACTCAAGCTATACATTTTTATGTGGTGCCTAGGGTTACTGAAATGGGTGGCCTACTCAAACGGCAGAGAGAAGCAACGCCCTCTGGTACGACTTGTATTGCCATTTGTGGTGATTTACAGAGTGGGGCAAACTCCTGGCTCTAAAACTCAGCGTAAACAGCTCTACTTACCACACTCCACCACTCACGGAACTCCTTGGAGCACGGCGGAGGTTTTTTGGCACTATGCAACTTTCAGCAGAACACCACGAACTCCACCCAGTTCCTAGGAGAGAGCTACCATGATCCTGTGGTTCTCTGCATGAAGTTGAGCCCCATGTGGTGTGCTATCACCAATAGTTTGAGCAAAGCGAACTATGGCCACAGGACTGTGCAAACCAACAGTAGGAGTATTATAAGATGGAGTAAAGAAAAATACCAGCATGAACTCTCAATTATTAAATGTATAATGGCTAAGTTTGGAGCTATCATTATGAAGATCTCAGCCGATTATATTGGATGAATTATAGTGGCCTATGATGACATGGTAGAAAAGTTGAAGGTTCTATGGTCTAAACCAATTGGGACAAAAACCGCAGTGACTATTGGCGGGAGGTAGAAAAAAATGCTATAGCTAGTATGATGATAAACATTTTTTTATGAAGGCAGTTGTCACAAAATTTTAGATATGGCATCACGGCAACTCCCAGAGTGAAGCATTATTTCAAAGAGTTTAAACACCTCCTAAATATTAAGAAATCAGAACTTGTTGCATGGGTGGACAAGTGACCCCAATACACTAGAGAACCATATTGGCTAAACAGTAAGAATACAACCTGTTAGTACCTTGTACAGTGCTGAGACCAAAGGATGCCCCACCCCCTGTTAGCTTGTGAACATTTCTACAGGGGTTACTGTGCAATCTATATTTTTGTACCGGAGGTGGAACGAACATTGAGAAGCATGAAAAAAAACCAGGCCCCAGGCTCTGACCTAGTGCCTATTGACACTTATCAGAAGGAGTCCCACTTGTGAGCTAGAGTCCCTACAAAAATATTCAACTCGGCTCTTGCCTTGAATATTGTTCCATCTTCTTGGCATTCTGCCATTCTTGTACCCATATTTAAGAATGTTGATCATGGTAGTCACACTAACTATTGCCCAATCTTCCTCCTGGATGGGGTATGGAAAATTCTTGAGAAAGTCCTGCTTAATTTGCTGCAGGGCTGGTTGGACAGCCACATAACTGTGGTGGAGGCTCAAGATGGTTTCAGATTAAGGATAGGTGCTATTGATCAAGAAGTGTGATTATATAGGATTTCACACAAGTATACAATCAAAAGGAAATCTTCATTGTATCTAATATTCATGGACCTGAAAGTATATTTTTACCTAATTCATCCTATGAAATGATGGAGATCATTGGTAGACCAAAAGGCTGATATCACCTTGGTAAAGGCAATAATGGCTCTTCATTTTGATAATATCGCTAGAGTTAGGTATGGTTTGGGAGACGAGTGCACTGATACCTTCCCAGTAGAAAAGGGTGGATAGGAAGGTTTTGAACTTGTGCCTGTACTCTTCAGCCTTTTTTAAACGATGCAGTGGAATACTTTATAGGAAGAACCCCTAGATGTACCTACCATGACTGAAAGTAGGGCTGCGATATTACTGTTCAATGATGATGCAGTATTGATGGCACAAATAGAAAATGCAATTCACTGGTTATTAAAGTGTTTTTTAGACTACTGTGATAGGAAATCTCTGACCATTAATGAAAACAAAACAAAGAGTATGGTAGAAGGTGTGCCCATCGAGACTGTTTAATAGTACCACTATCAGGGGATACGGTTTGCTGAGAAACTGCAATGAGAAGCTATATTCAGAAGGCAACCACGGTATTGAGACTTATGGCTGGGGCAATTTTGAAGTTTAGACATAGGGCAGGTTTCAGAAGTGTTAGTATTATCTTGCAAGTTTACAAACAATAGGCAGTACTCTATGGGGCTGACCTTTGGGGATATGCAAATTTACACCCATTGCAAGTGGCCGAGAACAACTTAAGAGCTCGACTGAGGCTGGGGGCAGGCAACCCCTTATTAGCACTGTATGCAAAACTCAGTTTTACTCAAATAGTGGAGGTAGCAGCTCTCATGCCGGTGCTATGTTGGATAAGGCTGGTGAGAAAAATAAATGCAGCAACATGCTTAAGATCCGTGGAAGATGCAGCCTCTGTGACGATATGGTAGGAACACCTTGTCGTTTCATGTATAGAATATTCTGAATGAACTAAATTTGGGGTTCCTTTGGTCTGACCAAACTGATCTGATTAAGGACCACTACCATGAGCACAAGCAGACAAGGAAGCATACAGCATTGAAGTCAGGGTCTTTATTGCAAAGTTTTTTCGGCAGTGACCATAACCCTCCTTGTATGTTCTACCTGGACTTGATTTACACTGAGCTTAAACAAACATGGTATGTAAAATACAAACTATGTATTTTATCGACCAGGAAATGCCTAGCTAGAAGCTACAGGCTCACTGTTGGTTCCGATGGCAAATTTTGAGGGAAGGATAACATACCACACTTTCTGCTGTTTTGCACAAAATATGACTCCGCACATAGGTGGAGGCTTCTTCCCCTTTTTAGATTATATGGGGTTATGCATGTTAAATGGGCACTGTTTTGCTGTCTTAGAACTGATGATGACAATGTTCTAACCTCTGTGGCATCATACATATGGGCTGCTTGGCTATGCCTGAGAGAGTTGCCTGCTGTTTTAGGAACTCAGTGAATTAACTGGATGACCCATCATGGAGAGTCCTATGCTTCTGGGTCCCCTCTTCATGCTTTCATGCACGTTCCCTTTTATTACGAAGTTGTCTCTAAGCAGTCATTTGTACCAGCCCTATTGTCATATGCCATAGGGTGTTAATTTGCCTACTTGATCGATCTCTGTGGAATGTCACCTCTTTTATTCATTATATGGCTGTATTACTTGATTGATTTTGTATGCAGCATCTATCAAGGATAGCACTCCATTGATTGCGCCTCCTCTTGTGCTTTTATATTCCTGTATTTCTTCAATAATTTTACACACACATACCTTTAATATGATGTTGATGTAGCTGCTCATCCTATGTAGGCATTACTGCCGTGTGTTGAAGGTTGACGATTCATTTGCTAGACTGTATTTTTTTTATTTTATTTATTATGCACTGAGTTATTAATTAATTGACTTTAGTTGGAACAACCTTTGCAGGGGCCTTTCTATTCTCTGTGGTTCCCTTTTATGCCCTTTGCTCACGCACTTTAGCAAGACCTCATTTGCATTGATGTATTATTTGATTGTTTTTACTGGGACAATGCTTTTGTTGGGTTTCTTGCTTCTTGTGTTTCCTTTTTATTCTCCCTTGCACACGCATTAACCATGACTTTGTTTCGTAGCTGCTGTGACTGTAAGTACCAGAGTTTATGTGCTACATGGCATCAACCAGGGGCGGACCCTCCATTATAGGGGAGGAGCATCGCCCCACTGTTTTCTTGGAGTGCGAGAAGCAGAAACATAAAATGGTAGGGCCAACCAAACAAGTCATGAGCACTCTGCCTTTTCTCCATGTAGGATGCATGCAGCCTACATGGATATAATGTCCTCCCCATAGGTGCCTGGCTGGTCAGTGTCCCGACCAATCATAACGCTGCCATTGCAGCATTGTGATTGGCTTAGGGGAGGGGAGGAAGGCTGGCTTCTTCCTGTTCCTGTCAGAGGCAGGAGAGCAGGAAAACGCTGAATT
Organism: Lissotriton helveticus; assembly: GCF_964261635.1. Classification (NCBI taxonomy): domain Eukaryota; kingdom Metazoa; phylum Chordata; class Amphibia; order Caudata; family Salamandridae; genus Lissotriton; species Lissotriton helveticus. The sequence continues at coordinate 870,124,990 of NC_136061.1, read as the reverse complement.
CAGCAAAAGGAAGGTTTTTAAAAATGTATTAAAACCCCCTCCCTGTGCGACAACCACACTTGGCTTACTTGGTTCACATCTTTTCTAAAAACTGCTCTCAGAGAGTCCAGCTAGCAGATCTGATATCCAACCCAGCTACTCTCTCTTGCGGAGTGCCCCAAGGCTCAGCATTATCGCCCCTCCTCTTTAATTCCTATTTACAGCCCCTCATTGCCGCACTGTATCAGATGGAGTGCTGGATTTATAACTATGCTGACGACACTCAAATTATTATCCAAATTCACAATTCTGCAACAGCACATTTAAGAATGCAAAACATCTTAAAATTTACTGTTAATTGGATGTCGGCTACCTCACTAAAAATAAAGCATGAGAAATTTGAGGTACTGGCGGTTACCTCAGTCTCCAGCCCATAGAATGACCTCATTTGGCCAAAAGAACTCAGGCCTTTTCCTGAACCAGCCGTCGTCGTGAAAAGCCTGGGAATCAAAATTGATGCCAAACTATCCATGACACAACAAGTCTCTGCAGTCGTAGGAACTTGTGTTGGCTTCCTGAGACAATTGCGAAAATTGTCTCCACTCCTTACTTTTTCCACACTCAGACAGGCGGTTTCAGCAATGATACTGTTGTGCCTGGACTATGGCACCTCTCTGTATGCCGGCCTCCCACAACAATTGTTGGCCAGATTACAGGTTGTCATGTACGAAGCAGCCAGACTAATTTTAAAAAAACCAAGATGAGCACATGCCACTCCCCTACTACACAAGCTTCATTTGCTCCCAATCATGCAGAGAATTAAGTTTAAGGGTCTCTGCATAACACATAAAGCCCTGTACGGCCAAGCTCCAAGTTACATCAAGGACCACATTGCCACTTATGTTCCCAGCAAGGCACTGCGGTCAGCAGAGGCCACCCTACTGGTCTGCCCCCGTTTCAAACTGTCCTCCATGGGAGGGCGAGCATTCTCAACCGCTATTCCCTTGGTCTGGAATAGCCTCCCTGTGAGCCTACGCAAGGAAGTGAATCTCCTTCCCTTCAGGAAAAAGCTTAAAACCATGCTCTTCCTGGAAGCATGGGGCACGACTTAAGCAGCCCCCCCCTTCTTCCCCACCTTGTTCAGGTTCGCCTTCTGACAGTGCTTAGAGACCTTTGGGTGATAACGCGCGCTACAAATCAAAACTACAATTGCAATTACAATTACATAGGCTGCAGTGACAGACTTGAGACATGTTTAAAGGGCTACTTAAGCAGGTGACACAATCATTGCTGCGTGCCCACTAGTAGCATATATTTTACAGGCCCTGTGTACACTCAGTACCCTTTTACTAGGAACGTCTAAGTAAATTAAATGTGCCATGTTTTAAGCAGTGAGCAGGTGCACTTTAGCAATGGTAAAATGCGCTGAGTACTAAGGCCAGTGAAAACGAGGCAAGCAAAAATGTAGAAGGGAAACAAAAGGTTTGGGGGAAAGACCAACCTAAGGCTGGCAGATCTAACAATATAGCATGGAGCCCAAATGCCTGCATGGGTAGAAGTTTGTGTGAGCATGCGCCAATGTAATTGGAAGGTGAATCTGTTAAAAAGCCAATGCAGATTCCAAGACCAACAGTAGGAAATTCAATCAATGCTGACAATTGGTATTGCAAGTGCAATTGGACATAATCCGTACCAACAACCAGCGAGCGTGAGTTAAAGCTCCTCACAAGTGAGCTGTCCCGAAGGTTGGGTAAAGTGAATATGTTTGTGCTCCAACTACTCCCAAATTGGAGGTAAAGGGACATGCTTGGGTACTCATGGTTGAGTACTAGAATTGCAGAGGGAAGCAAGTACCTGTACTTGAAATTGTCAGGTATTTGACTTTACATGACATGTTCTGTTTAATAAAACCTAGACATATTAACAAACACGATGTCAAAGATTGTGCCACGTTGAAAACTGCTACTCACGAATTCCTGGAACAAATAATTTAGCTCCATGAAACATAAATCTCAGAGAAATACTGAGGCATGGGGCCTCGGCTGGTGGACTTGTATGCCGTTGGTGAAAGTAATTAACTTGGGCTTGGTGATTCAAAGGGGCTCTCTTTCTGTAATATCGGTGCAGTTGCCAGAAAATCGGCATCGCCCAATGGACAGTAGTGGCATAACGATAGTCCCAGCAATGCGGGGGTGGGTGAGCTCCAAGGGGCCTCCTCCTGCACTGTGCAAGGGCGGCAGACTTGAATGGCTCCCGACCATGAGGGGCCCCCTCCATGTAACTTGCTGCCCCCCCCCTCATGTTTTGTTACACCATTGCCAAAGGAAGCAAAGGCCATTAACTTTGTCTAACAGGTAAAGATGCCAGTCGCGGCCAGCATGATTCTCAGTTGGGGTGGCAGGGTCACTTGGGGAGAGATGGGGGAGTGTCATTTTAAATAAAAAAAAATAAACTTAACTTACCTTTGTCAGCCCAGTCCAGTCCTGCGTCGCGTCGTCCTGTGTGTCTCTGTTCCTAAAAGGAAGCAGGCAGCCTCCCTCCCCTCAGCCAATCACAATGCTGGAATGACAGCGTTGTGATTGGCTGGGATGCCGCCCACTCAGGCGTCTATGGGCATGCCATTTTCTCCATGTAGGCTGCATGCAGCCTACATGGAGAAAAGGGAGAGTGTGTATGACTGGTTTGGTCGGCCCTGGGGCTGACCAAACAGTCAGCGCCAACAACAGTGGGCAAGCCACTTCTCCGCTGCCTTGGAGCAGGATCGTTCACCTGCCCCCCCAACCAAACCTTTTTGCTTTCTGGAAGTGTGAGAAGCAGACACTTTGGGCCAGATGTAGGTAGGCTTTTACCGGGTGGTAACGGCCGAATTCGGCCGTTACCACCCGGTAAAAGCAATTTGACATGTAGGTCCCTGTAATTTACAGACTCGGTAAATTTACCGGTAGGTAAATTTACCGAGTATGTAAAATACCGAGTCGGTATCATTACTGATTCCGGACAATTGGTATGTAGGTGGGACTCTTCTGAGTCCCACAAGCAGTACCACATCGGTATTTTACCATCAAATACTACTTGATGGTAAAATACCGTTTCTGGTGTGCATGCACATGTGTGCATGCACACCTATGCCATATGACAGGCAGACCTGCCCTTAGGGCAGGTATGCCTGCCACATGGCACCCGAGCCTCTTTTGGGGGTGCCAGAGGGTGTCAAAGTGACACCCCCTGCACCCTTGTGACAGTCGGTATTTTCCGATGTGGTAAATACCGACCGGTATATGCCCAATCAATCCTATGGGCTTCAAAGCCCATAGGAATGCATGGGCATTAACTGGTCGGTATTTACCACATCGGAAATTACCGACTGTTTCCGATTCGGTAATTGCACATCTGCAATTACCTACATCTCGGTATTTTTATTTTCCGACCTCTTAAATACCGAGTCGGTGTGACTCGGTATTTAAGAGGTCGGTAAATAAAAATTACCTACATCTGGCCCATAATATGGTATTTATGACGCTCCTCCTCCCACATGGAGAAGCCACACCTGAAATATGCCCTGGCACAGATAACTGGCCGGGGGAAGGTAGGTGTGTAAGTCTGTCCACGCAGCATGGAGAGTGTGCATGGAGAGTTTCAAAATAATCAGCCCGGCAGCATGGCTGCTGTGTGCAACATGCACTGCTAGACTTCGGGGTGTCGGAATCTCCTCCATGTTGGAAGTATTTGTACTTACTGACAGTTGCGTTATAATAAAGTGTACGCATATACAGAGAAATAGATTGATTGCATACATGTATAAGCGTTTTATAAATAAGGAAAGGACATGAATCCTCATTACGACTATACGTCTGAGTACCCACAAATAGATGCTTTTCAAAAAAGAAATAAATCAACATTAAGACTATACACAGATTCTATCTGCTGTTTTAGACATATTTAAAATAGTCTAGATACTCTAAACATACATGTGTTGTACACACGATGAAAAATCCAGGATTGAAGAATTCAGTGACAAAGAATTTTGTATATTTACAGTCAAAGAAACAAAATAATAAAATATATAACAATAACAATATTCCAATTCACAGATACCTAGGACCGGTTAAGGAGTAAGACGACTAAACGTCAACAGTGATTATATTAAATGAGGGAATGAATAGAGGTCCAAGAACGAGGTGGACTTTCAATGGCATTGTATTCCTCCAAATCTTTTCACAAAATCCATCGGCATTTAATTTTTTAAAAAGGGGAATCAAGCTTGATTAGTACATGTGATTGCAGAACATAGAGACCTTGAAGCAGATGAAGCAAATCAGGGGAAAAACAGCGATGAGTGAATGGAATTAACACTGGACATTACATCTAATGGATGAATGAATGAAAGATGCATCAAATGCAGATCAGAGTTTCTGGATGTAGCGTGATTCTAAGGCCTCCAACTGCATTTCTGTGTTGCCGCCTCTTTTGTTCGAGTAAATACTCGCAAGAACCATCCATCTCTAAGGCCTGATGTGGAGTGGACAGTTTCTTTATAGTAGCTAGCTAAAGGTGCTGTCATAACGCTACATTTATATGTGATCTGTGCTGTCAGATGCTTTTTCTCACCTGTTGAAAAGCCATTCGTTTATAGTCCTTAGACATGGCCCTGTGACTGTATATGTATGACTTTATCACTATAGTAGCTGTAAAAGATTTTTACACATGCTTAATCCTATTAATCTCTATAGCGCCAAAAGTGAATTGACATACAGAACAAATGCCACATCTGTTATTCCTTCTGACTTCAGGGAGAACTCAGAGTGTTATAAAACAAAAACGCTCGAGGGTCAGAGCTAAAATGACCAGCACAAATTTTCACTATTGGTGATGCCTATCTAGTAATTGGTTCCTTGTGCGACAAGGTCGAGGATGTGACCCATATACATCCCCTAATAGTAACTAAACAGTCACTTAAACATATACCACAAAAATTGACCCGCACCAAGGTTTGTGTACAAGTACTGTATTCTCAAAGTTCTATAGTTCACAAGTATTGTTGATGTTCAATAGGAAACTTCTCACAAATAAGAATCTCAAAAAGAGCTTGATTGAAGATTTTCAAATGTTCTTTATTCAATGCTTCAATTAAAGTAACAGAATTGCTTGCTGCCAACGCGTTTCGTCACATCCATGACTTCTTCAGGGCTCAATTGGTAATTTTCTGAAAAGAATAACGACAGGCACCATATAGTCTTTATGTTATCACAGTCTGATATTCTCAAAATAATATGCTCGGTGTGTACCCCTCTATCCACTCAGTACAGCACAGGGAAGGTACCTCCTGTTCGTTTGTAGGACTTATGTCGGTTATTTTGCAGTGGCCAGCGCTCATCTGTGTAGAGATGATTCCCAAAGCGTCCCGATCTGTATATTTGTTGACAATATATACAGATCAGGACGCTTTGGGAATCATCTCTACACAGATGAGCGCTGGCCACTGCAAAATAACCAACTAAAGTCCTACAAACGAACATGAGGTACCTTCCCTGTGCTGTAATGAGTGGATAGAGGAGTACACACCGAGCATATTATTTTGAGAATATCAGACTGTGATAACATAAAGACTATATGGTGGCTGTTGTTATTCTTTTCAGAGAACTCAGAGTGTTGCCTGTGTTGCAAATGTTTCTTTTTTATGAGTTCGGATCTCACCTTTGATTGTCTTAGATTTTTGCCCTTCGGGAAAGAAGGCAAGGACTCCTCTAGACCTTATATTTCCAAGAGGCGTCAATGTTTTTTAATGGAGCCTCAAATACGATTTGCTGTGGGACTATATGCTATCACAGATATCGGTGGAACTGCATCTGTTTTGACTTTTTGGGGTTAAGAATCTTTCCCTGGGTGTGTACCATGGCATTTTAAGCGCTTGTTGTACCATTTTGTTGGGTACCCTCTATTGATCGATTTTACACATAGATGCTCAGTATTGTCAACATAAACCTGTCTTCTCTGGCAGTTTCTCTTTTCTTGATGAGGAGGAATTGCCCAAACTGTGGATTCTCTCTCATTGGACCTGAGTGAAAACTGTAGAAGTGTAAAGTTGTATTAGGGTCTGTGGGTTTGACATAAAGACTTGTAATAATTATTTTGTCCTCAAATAAGACCTGTACATCCAGGAAATAAATTTGACATTGATTACTGTTCATAGTACACCTCAAGTCTCAAGATCTTCTGTTAAACCAGTATACAACTCACTGTAATTCAGTCTCCGATCCCCTCGACACTAAAAATATATTGTCTAGTTATCTAAACCAAAAGGGAATGCACTCTATGTATGTATTCAAATCAGACTAGTTTGTTCATGAATATGTTAACCAACTCAAGAGCAAAGGCACAGTCCATAGCCACTCTTTTTATCTGAAGATAGATATCCTGATCAATGATGAAAGCATTACTTAGAGGGAAGTATAGGTGATACTGAATTATTAAGTAATAGGGACATTATTTGTGCCCTCCCTCTCGCTGATGGTGTTGCATCATCCTGCGGAATGTTTGTATACATTAATTCCACATCAAAACTGACTAGGACAGTTTGAGAGTCAAACGGTGTGTTTTCAGTCAAATTGGTGAAATGCAAGGGGTCCCCCCACAAAGGATTTGATAAAATGTTTCTAGAAAAAAAAATCAATATATTATGATAAGGGTTCAAGAAGTGACCCACCACCTGCCACAGTAGGTGTACGAGGGGAGGGGGGGGGAGTTCATTAATGTCCTTTTGTATTTTGAGTGGTATGTATAAAGCCAGGATCAATATAAAGCATAAGGCTATGATTCACTTTTCAAACATATCTATGCAATTTTATAATAATTTGTTGAATAAATTTATAATTTGTATATTTTTTATTTTCTTAAATTATTTCATGGCGCATACTTTTGCTTCAACCTCTCCTCAATAAAGTTTCTCAAAGAGACTCTTTTGTGGGTAACTCCATTGCTGATTGAAGTCAGCAACGGATCCTTCTCGAAAGAAGTGGTTCCCTTTCTCTCAAAAAAAAATCTTCTGTGTTTAGAAATCAATGTTGGCAGGCTCGTTATTCATCATGTACCATCTGCTACTTACTTTGCTTAGGTATAGAATTGAAGAAGGTCGTCTTTGCACCCAGTTAGTGAGATGCCCGAAATGGTTTGTTTCATTGCTTCTTTCAACCACAAAAAGGTCCTTATTCTTCGATATGTGTGAAGTTGGTCCTGGAATTCTTTCATACAAGTGAAATCTCACAAATGTTCTAAGTGTATAGGTTTAAACATTTTGCATGTTTTTATTTCTCCTGGTTAAGCGTTTTCTTGTAATTTTCATCTGCATATGATTGGGTTGAATAGTAAATGTCTAACGACAATTATGATATTGATTTGTGGTGCGGCCGCAAAATATGTACTGCTTGACTTAGTCTCCTGCTGGTATTGTGCATGATTTTTGTATGGAAGGTGTGCCCTTGCAAACAATTTGCACTCAGACGATCAACAGAATGTATTTCACGTAAACTGGCCAAATTCTTCGAGGAAAAGGTTCAGAAAATCCTCGCCTCCATTCCACCCATTAATCCTAGCCTGGAAGATGACACCGACACGAATCCTACCTCTCCCCGTCTTACTTCTTTGGGACCAGTAACGGCCGAGGAGGTCGCTACCACGCTAGACACCATTAAAAGCGGATTCCCTAGAGACCCCGTTCCGCTTCGCATCCTTAAAAAAGTGGCCACCACTATTGTTCCCCCACTCACCCACCTCATAAACGCCTCTCTACTACAGGGAAAAGTTCCCTCGAGCTGGAAGGCGGCCGTCGTCAAGGCGCTACTAAAAAAACCCTCTCTGGACCCCATGGATCTGGCCAATTATAGGCCAATCTCTCTCCTCCCCGGAACCAGTAAAATCGCTGAAAAGATAGTGAACAAAAGACTCTCGCAGTACCTGGAAGCTAACAACCTGCTCAGATACTCGCAGACTGGATTCCGCCCAGGGCAGGGCACTGACATCGCCCTTCTCGCAGCGGTGGAGGAGGCCAGAGCACTTTTGGACGCAGGAGGATCAGTGGCAGTGATCCTCCTGGACCTTAGTGCGGCATTCGACACCGTCAACCACCAGGTCTTAATCCAACGACTTAAGAACATCGGTGTGGAGGACACCGCGTTGACGTGGTTCACCTCTTTCCTTGGCGAGCGCTCTTTTCAGGTCTGGGAGAACGACACTCGCTCCCCCAACTTCCCCCTCCAGTGCGGCGTGCCCCAGGGCTCATCCCTAAGCCCGACATTGTTCAATGTCTACATGTCCCCACTGGAGGAGGTGGTTAACCCGTTTGGAGTGCACATCATCAGCTACGCTGATGATACGAAATTAGTGGTGTCCTTATCCCACCCGAACCAAAAACCATCTGATCTTTACAACTGCCTGACAGCAATACAAGGATGGATGAACCGCTCGTCTCTGAAACTTAACGGATCAAAGACTGACATTCTCCTCCTTGGTCAGAAGGGGCTTTCCCTTTCACAGACTATCTGGCCCTCTTGCTTGGGTGATCCCCCCGCTCCTAGGTCTGAGATCAAAAGCCTGGGAATCTGGCTTGAGAAAGACCTGTCCTTTAGGACGCAGGCCAAGAAAATCGCGAGTATTTGCTTTGGGCTCCTCAAATCAATCAGGAAGATTCTGCCTTTACTCCCCCCGGCCTCCCAGAAACTGTTAATCCAAGGCCTTATTTTATCAAGGCTGGATTATAGTAATTCCATATATTTGGGTGCCCCTGAGGAAACCCTTAACAAATTACAAAGGATCCAGAATGCCGCGGCGCGGATCCTTACTAACACCCCGGCCAGATCCTCGGCCAAACCATCTCTGAAACTCCTTCACTGGCTGCCGGTGAGAGAGCGGGTAAGGTTCAAGGCTCTCTGTCTGTCTCACAGACTTCTGCAAGATAAAGGCCCCCCTATTTTGAGAAAATTCATTAGGCCCTAAAAAGCTCCCAGATCCCTCCGTTCTGATCAGGAACACCTTATCACCATCCCTAGAGTTAAAAAGGTGCGCACGGGTGGACGGCGCTTTTCTGTTAATGCGGCCCATCTTTGGAACTCCCTCCCCCGTGACCTTAGAACGGAATCTGACTACCTTCGATTCAGGAAGCGGCTGAAAACACACCTTTTTCCCTGATCGGCTCTCCCCTCTTCGTTTGGCTGACCCTCTGCTGTTTGGATCTTAGCGCTGGGATACTTACGGGTGACAACGCGCTTTATAAAATTTATTAATAATAATAATAATTATTAATAATAATATGTAAACTTTTGAGAAACTACGGAGCATATTTACATGGAAACTGTTGAAGCATGGTGTTAAGCCAAAATTGCTAACGCTGCGCTGAGAGATTTCAAAACGTTGTGATTTACCGAATTACAGGAATACGGCGCACTGCTGCATTTCCTCTAGCACTAAATTTAGCTGCCTAGTGCCAACAGAGGCACCCTTGCACCATAGTGCATCATGTCCCTGTTGCATGGGAATGTTTGTTCATGTGCAGGAAGGTCTCCCTTCCTTCCCTAAACAATCAATAAAGGTAATTTGTAACTACTTTGTATGGTGGAGAAGGCAACAAATATAGAAGTTGCAAAAACGTCATTTTCTAATGATTTATTATGTGCAGGAATAGATACCTTCGTGCACATGAACAATCACTAATGGCGATTTGCTGAAACATCAAAAAACTAGAAGAAATTAACAATTTCTCCTCATTGCGCCTGTTTAATACCAGGTTGTTTCTGGTCTTATTTTTGGCGCTGCCACCATATTTACGCCACCCTTGTAAATAGGGAGCAGCGTCAAAAAGTAATGGGTGTTGCGGCGGAATTCCCACTGCAACAGCCATTGCCCTCCCCTTTCACACTAAGTTACATGCGTGAAAGGGGCATTATTTACAAGGTGGCCCTAAGTCACATAAAGTTACATAACACTGCCTTGTAAATAAGGCAAAAGTGTTATCACCTCCAGAACATCAAAAAAGTTACGTTCTGGTGGCGATGAGCCCTTGTAAATATGTCCCTATATGTATTATGGAAGCAAAACCTTTCTCTATTTCTCCCACCTCTATCGTGGACCTAATATCTTGCAGGATTTTCTCTGACACATTTTTTTCGGTCTTGAAACAGCACGTTTGGGGTTATACTATCATTTCATTCATCTCATTTAAAACCACCGTCATCCCTCCTCTACAAGCTGTCTCTATGGCCCTCATCTGAACCATACAGCAGCCATTTGTGCACCGTTCAGGCTGAAGTTTGATTTGAAACAGACATTTTCCAACACTTAACAGATGAAAAATGATTAGAGGACTGTGGCATAGCTGCAAGTCACTCTTCATTCTCTTCACATTAAAATGGATATTACAATGTGACATTTTCATAAATCTACGGAGCTAATCTCTGTAAAATGCAAAGATTTCGTTCTGGTGCAAAAAGCATCTACTAAGGAAAAATATGATATGTCAGAAATGATACTTTGCCCGAAGATTCTCCATTCTCGAGAAAAATTAATTATCGTTTGGCATTAAAAGGTTTGAGATGTATTATTAGCTATCGCCACAGACTTGAACATGAATGTTAAAATTCACTTAGCGTCAACTAGGCACACTTCAAAGGTTGTCAAACAATATTAGTGTTTTTGTGCGGCAGGGATGTCTCTTGCAGTAGTGAACACACTTGCATGAGGTACCACCCCAGATGCCATCAAGACGGATCAGTCAGCTGCTGAAACATTAATTAAACTGCATTTCTCGAGTTTTGAATACCAACAAGGCAAGCTGAGACTTCCATCCTCCCTAGGTCGTTAAAGTGAGGACTGAGCAATGACAACTCCTATTGTGTACAGTGCTTAGAAATGTCCCTCTTCTGTTATTTTGCACTGTATAAAAACAAATCATTCTTCATGCAATTGTCCTCTCCTTCAAAAGAATGGTAACAAATTACAAATATTAAAGATTAGTAACATAATTGAGCCCTCAGGTTCTGCTGTAAACCCAGACATTTCACTTCATCAGATCCCTCCTTTACCTCTGTTAGGGATATGACCCCACACTTACATTGCTGTCCACTGTAAACACCTTAATTTGAATCCTCTCTGACAGGTTTGTAGGAGATGGAGTACAGTGTTCCAAACAGGTAAGCTTTTCCAAAATTTTTTTTTGGTTGTATTGTTAAGGTTCAGAGTGAAACCCTCCCTTAGTGGTTGACCTTGGCTCACAGGGAGCCCACCGACTTTTGAACTGCACCATAATTGAGGCATGTCCAGCAGCCTTCCTTCAGAAGGGTATTAGGACTAATTTGGAAAGGAGTGCTCTATGTTGGTGCTGAGGTGTTGTTGGCTGATCAGTTGATTAATTTATGAATGAGGTAGACAGCCTCAGGGGTGATTCAGGAACTGATGGATTGCTAGTGTAGTACCACACAGATCACAGAAATTATGCAGTCAATAACGTAGCAAGGTAATCACGGGCCTACATACAAATAGGCTAAACGCCCCCTATCCATGGTAGGGCAAGAAAAGACAGTCGTAACTTGGTGCAGTGAGTATCTCAAGGTCCTGGGCTCGTATGCCACTGCACCTGCTGCAGAATTGATAGCTACAGTCCGTTTACATTACCTTTTTTCTCTACTTATGAGCACAATTGTGTAGTTCTTGACCACTTGGGCAAGATGAAATAGTAGTTGAAAGCATTTGTCATTATGTCCCGGCACCGTCCGTGGGTGGATAAAATGGAAGCACAGGTTGCAATAGGATGTGCTAATGAAAATCCATTCTGCTCAGTATGTTATTCAAATTAAGGGTAACTAACTACTGTTCTTTTGACTTTGCCTTTGAGTTTGTTTCTGGCTCAGAAGGATGAGATGTGAGTAATATAAAGGGTGCTTAAAGGGTCATTTGACATTGACAATGTCTAGGTTTTGGAAATATTGAATGTGAGCAATATTTATATTCACAATGGCAATTAAGTGGTTGTCCTGGGTGACTTTACATGGGCAACACTCAGACATGAGGGGTTCAGGAGTTCTTGAGAAAGTGAGCTGTGAGTGAACCACAATTCACCCACTGGTGTTGGTGATGTCTGGATGTTGAGGAAATGAATCCATATTTGTTGGAACCATCATGCTTCTCTTTTAGGCTATTCATACACAGACCTCCTGCAGTTTCTCTACCGACAGAACATGAGGAGAGCAGCTCTGCCATCGACTGGGTAACTGGAAGCACAGGATTGTATTTCCTTACACATATTTTCAAAGCAACTGCTTGGTGCATAAAATATTAAAAGCTTGACGAGGTTCTTTGTTGAAATCACGCCTGACAGGGCACATATCATATGCTCTTTATAATTCTCTCATTCTGAGTGAGTGATAAATCAGAGTTGTTGAGTACCCTAAAGTTAAATCCCACCAGACAGTAGACCTTTAATCTCCTAACTGTATTTTCCTATTCTGGCTCTGTCATCTCGCTACTTACAAGATCCCACCCTACCAACCTCTCACCCCAAGTCCTTACTCCTACGACTTGGTGGTGTCTGTGTTTAATTACTGTTGTCATATATTTGTGGTTCTTTTACCTTCGCATGCATTGCCATATCTCACTAAGCTATTTAAACAGTTCTAGTGCTCTTGCACATTGCTTTGTGTGCTGTAAAAAGTTGTAGTAAAAACATGTATGCTGAGGAGCTTGTAAGTACAGATATACTGTACCAATGTTGGTGCAAGCAGCTCTGTGATACTGATCTAAGAGACTTTAAAGGAATACCCTTGGTTGTGTGACTGAACCATTAAAACACTTTTATGGACTAAATCATCTCTAAATTTGAGACGTTGTTTGCAGATGTATTAGCACAGAAATAACCAGCCATTGGCTTTAAAACTTAGATGAACGTCGGTCACTGTGCAACACAATTTGTATGGCACTGTGCACATTTCTATGGTCTCTAACTAACACGTCTTCTGTTCTCTCATAGAACAATATAGCAGCATGGAGTGGGAGCATGGATAGCTCCTATAACATTTATTTTCTATATGAACCAATTACAGTGAGTAAAATGGAAAGACATAAGACATCAAAGTCCTTGTAATGGGAAGCAAAATTTAGTTGAATTGCTCAATTTGTCAATAACTATTGTGAATTAGCACATCTGTTATTAAGCAATTAGGAAGAAAGGTTATGGTCAATAAAAAGTATCATTTGAGCCTGCGTGTTCTAAACCCTCCCCCATTATTATACAGTTTCTGAGTGACTTTTCCTACATGTTCTGCCCTTATATAATTTGTTGAATAAATTGACTACATGGTAAACAAATGAGGCCTTTGATGTCGGTGGTGATGGGCTGAGACACACAAGAGGGGTAGTGTTTTTATTCGAAGAAGTGTGGGAACACTGGGTGGGTAGGGAATTTGTAAATCCCAGCATGTTCTTAAACATTCTCTCATACACATGTGAGAAAAATGCTTGTTTTTTCTAAGGTTTGAGGTTTTAAGGGCATTGTGGGTAAGTAAATGTCATAGTATCGTGCAAGGCAACCTTGACTCCACTCAGTGTCTACTTTTTAGAAATATCTGGGTGTGGTAGGTTTTTCTGGGTGGTGACTGTGCACAGGTACACATAGTGGTGTTCTTCAGCATGGCAGGTAAGAAGACATTTGGATAAGCACTACTTTACCAGTCTGTATGTCCAAATTACATCCAAAGAATCTTCTTTTCCTCGCTTGCCAAGTTGATCAGGATACTCTCCAGAAAAACCTTTGGGCTCTTTCTGGCGTGGTGGCCCAGCCCAGTGCCTGGGCAGGTAGCCCAGTGCTCTGTCTTTTTTCTGGGATGATTTGGGAGGAAGGGGACCCAAGACTTGTCACTTTTTGGTTAGGAGTATGGTCCAAAGCATGGGGTCCTCCATTTTCAGCACCATTTTGACTTCCTGTGTGTCTTGTGGGATTTCTGCACCCTAGGGACTTTGATCATAACTAGGCTGAACTATGACAATGTGCTCTATCTGGGTACTCCTAAAAAAGCTATGAAAAGGCTTCAGTTGGTGAAAAACTATACATCATGTTTGCTTTGCCATGTGCCTAGACAATGTTCGTCACCTCCCACATCCGATTCCTTCATTGGCTGACAGTGAAGAAGAGTATACATATTAAGACACTATGATTTATGCAGAAGGCCTTATAAGAGAATGGCCCTTTACATCTTAAGACATTGGTGCATCGCTACTCCCCTCGATGCAGTCTTCGTTTGGGATACCAGCACCTTGCCACTCTGAACCACTGTCAATGTGTTAGGCAGGGTGGTAGGTCTTTTTTGTTTTTGGTCTGCCTTTGTGGAACTCACTTCCCTGGAAAATGTGTACATCTTCTTTGCTTTTGTAGTTTCAAAAATTGAAAATGTAGTTGTTTTAATTTTTTTTGACCCCGTCTTGATGTATAGTGCTTGGAAACTCTTTAAGAGTAGCCAGGTGCTTTAGAAATATATTGAGTGAATGCATTTGGGGCAAACCTCCCTCTGGTCATAGTGAGGCAGAAAGACTGTTGTCCTTTTTGAAGTAGTGCTTGCCCTAACCCAGGGTGGCTAAGCCCCACCCCTTAAAAAAATTGGCATTCAAAATGTCTGGTGTCTAGTAGCGTTTCTACCCTTGCAAGGGGGCAGACTACACAAATCACCACTGAGGAGGAGCATCAGGACTGTATTGCCAACTTTGGGAGGGGGCATGGCCTCATGCAAGGATTGGCCACCCCCTGTTGTTTCTAATCCCTGGTGTCTAGTGGGCTTACCACCCTTCTGGGGGCAAACCCCCAATCTGCCTCTAAGAAGTATTGGTATTGTTGGGGCACTTGTCCCCCCCCCTACGGAAAGTAGCAAAAACACTGGTGTCTAGTGGGCTTTCTACCCCACAGAGGACAGATTTGGGGCTTTCATTTTTGTTTTGCTGTGATGCCAGCACACTATGCTCATTGACTTTACAGCAAAACAAAATACAAATCAAACTCAGGATGCTAAGGAAAATCCTGAGTTTGATTTCTGAAAAAAAAGTGTTCCTGAAGTTTTCGCCAGATACATTTTCCTTTCAGGTATGGAGGATTACCTGTTGATATCCTTCACACTTTGAAGATAGTGCATAGGACGTCAACAGGGCGCTCTATGCACTTAAAAGGTGAAAACAGTTTCAATTGGTTCTTCCCACTGCCTTATTCAGATAAGAGAAATATTCTAGTTTATATTAGAAGGGTTCTCTCCTCAGAAATGGACAGTAGTTTAGTGTAAATCCATTTACAAAAATATGTCAGTGGCCAAGGTTTCTATAGGAAGATTATTTTTTGGCTCTCCAATAACTTTGGAGCAGTTTGACAAATCTTCACAAAATATTCCCCCAAAAAGTAATTCACTTCAGCTCCCTCCTGAAATGTTTGATTGTGATCTATCAAGTGGGGGCCAAGAAAAAGGGGGCTCTCAAAACATTGATGTCCCATTTCCCACATTAATTCCAATAGGAAGTCTTGGGAAGTGATTACAAAAAACTGCTGAACGGAATAAGATCAAATGTGGAAAAAAGATAAAACTTAACTCAGAAATCGTACTTTTTGCTATGGGGTGTAAATTTGTCCATCAATTTAAATACATTGATGTTTAAAGAGCTACTCATGTGGTCATTAAGGAGCTTTCAAAAAGTAGGTATAGCTGTACAGATGTGCGCTGACTGGCCATTTTAGAAGGGAATTGTCAATCCTAATTGGCTGTCGCCTACAACCTGAATTATATTTTGTGGCAGCCATTAAAGGACGCACAGGGACATGGTTTGTGTGTTCTAAAAATGAATTAACAAAGATAGGTAAAGGGGTAGTATGAGCAAAAGGGCATGTTGGAGGCACCCTCTTTATTAATGGGCCACAGCATGGACAATATGTTGTGGCAGCCATTACAGACCTCAGGGTCATGGGCACCATTGAAATGCAGGTCTAGAGGGTCATAAAAAGTAACAAATAAGAAGGTTGATACCAGACTTTAACCATATTATAAAAGATGTGTTGGTGGTCCCATACTAATTTAGAAATTGGGCAGTGTTCTAAGGTGATATTCCCAGTGAACAATGCTGATCCTCTGCTGGGATGTGATGAACCATGTTTGAGATAAACAATTTTTCATCATGCTTTTCCAATAGATGTTAAGGAAGGTGCTCTAGAAGATAAAACCGGTCCCAGGATGCTTGTTTCTGGTCCAGGGAAGACATGGCTTGGCAGTTCGGGCTGGACTGTTCCCATGAGGCACAGGGTCAGACTGATTTGCATATAGCCATGTCTGAACTGGGGTGGCTGAGTGAACTAAAGAATGGTGATGGATTAAACCAAGATCAGTTGACTGGGGGTGAGTGTTTGATTTGTTCAAACGCTCCGTCCATCATCCCCTTTTGTATCGCTTTGTTCGCCCTAAGGGTGGCAGGGTATGCTCAGACGTGAGTCCCTTGTTCACTTGGCCACTGGATTCAAGATAGCCTGGCTAATGAGGATTATGAATCCAAAACCGGTCCCAGGATGCTTGTTTCCGGTCCAGGGAAGACATGGCTTGGCAGTTCGGGCTGGACTGTTCCCATGAGGCACAGGGTCAGACTGATTTGCATATAGCCATGTCTGAACTGGGGTGGCTGAGTGAACTAAAGAATGGTGATGGATTAAACTCAGATCAGTTGACTGGGGGTGAGTGTTTGATTTGTTCAAACGCTCCGTCCATTATCCCTTTTTGTATCGCTAGAAGATAAAACGGCAACACATTTTCTATAAATTAATACTATCTTCCTCAGCTATGTGAGGATAAAGTCTGACAATCTGAGCAAACATGTACTTCAAACAGAAGCAGCAGCCTTTCAGTTGATTCCTCGTTGTTCTGCTGCAGCCTCCCACAGTGCTCTAATGAAGAACTAGACAGCAAACATACACTATTTCTGACAGAAGTGTGGCACATCTGAAGTTTTCTTCATGAATTGAAAACTGTAAAACCTAAAAATATTTCCTTTAGAAATGAACAAAATGATGTAGTTTGTTTTGACTGAAAAATTGTGCTCTGTACTCTAGCAAGCTGAAATGAGGACACATGTATTGCAGCTTCCCACAGTGTTCTTTTTAATAAATTACTAAATTACTAACATTTGTCTTTATAGAAATGTGGCACAGTTGAAGCCATCTTGATGGAACCCAAACTGTAAAATCTAAAACATTTTCTTCAGAAATCAACAAGAGATAGGGGTTCTTTTTGTCATTGAAATTATGGTTAGTGCTCTAGAAAGCTAAATTGATCATAAGTAGGTGTCAAGGACAACAGCAGCACAACAGAGCACGAAGGGCAGGTGTGTGGGAGGTATGCATACAATGAATAAAGGGCTGACAAGAGTGTAGCATAGCAGCCTGCTGACCATGCATGGCAGGTCAGCTTGAGCAGGGGGCAGCACAATGCACCACAGAGGCCAGCAGGGAGGGGCCATAGCACACACATGGGAAACAAGGGTCTGGGGGAAAGGGAGTGGGCATGGGCAATAAGTTGCATTAGCAACTTATTGCAAGAGCATTGTAGACCACAGAGGAAAAGGACTGAGTAGGCAAGGAAATACACACACAGAATAGAGGACAATGGTGGCAGAGGCAGCAAGCTGACCATGAAGGCGAGTCCAGCACTTGCAGGAGCAGCAAGCTAACCCTCAAGGGCAGGTGAAAGTAGTCATGAGCACGCAGATGTAGAATGAGGGATGGGCAGGGAAGGAGCAAGAAGCGGATCACAGATGGCAGGCTGGCATTGGCAGAAAGCTTAATGAAATAATATTGGATGGAGAAGCACACCTTAATTTTGACCCTTTCTTATTTATTCCCTTTTTTTTTAAGGAGACTGAATTATCTCTAAGCGTGCCACAGAGGTAGCACGTTTGTCCTCAAACCGTGCCTGCCTTTACTGCCACCTGTCTCGAATGGACATTCCACTCGACCTCTGTGCACAATCGCTATTGTGGTTCTGAATAGAACATCACTACTGTTTCATTATTAAACTCAATGGTTAACAAAATGTTTATCACTTGTTTTAACTAACATAGAAATAATACTACTGAATATGTAGTTTCACACCAAACAGTTAAACAATTTATTCATCTTTAACTGCAACACTTTGCAAAAAATAGAAATAAGAATACAATCCTTCGCAATGTTATTTTCATGTAACAATATTGCTTTCACGTTGATTCCTTAATGATGCCTGATGCATTTCGAGCCCTGTGTGGGCTCTTCCTCAGGGGCCTGGAACTGAACATGTAACATAAACACAATCATTTTGTGGATCAACTAAAAATATTCTTTTTTAAGCAAACTTCCAATTACATGCAGGAAACACACTGGAAACAATTCTCTGGAAATTACATGTTGAAAGTCAAATTGACATTGGATTTTAATGAAAAACGAGTGCTCAAAGATTCCCATCACCACACCACTGCGTGGTTCATAGCTAATCAAATTGATACTCACTCAAAAAACCGGGGGTTTGGATTCTTTGATCAAAGAAATTAAAAACACTGAAAAATTTCCTTAAAACTTCTTAGACAGACGCTTCCTCTAACTCAACCACAAAACACAAACCTAAGATGTTCAGCTTACCTCGATGTATTCAAAAACGACATGCGTGCTGTCTCTCAGGTGTAACCAACGTCTGTCTGTACCATCTACCCAATGCTTTGCTTCTCCTGCCACCTTCAAAAACAAAGTAACCAGTTCTTAACTACTGATTTCCATGTTCCCCACTCCGTTTTAACGCGACGTTGTTTTCCTTGCTTATCGAAAAGTAACACACTATCCCGGCCAAAACCTTCTCGCCTTCCACAATCTTCACACCCTTCACTTTCGCCGTTATCAAACTCCTCACTGTTTCTTCCCGCTGTGTACACGCTGTCCGTACGCAGATTCTATCAACCCTGACTGTCACTAACACAAACAAAGGACTTCTCGGTTGTCTGTAAAATCAACTACAATGGAGCCCCATATTGAACAAAGCTAAAACCGTCCCGAATCACTCAGATCCGATGATTTCCAAAGCCATGATTTCTCCCTGTACTATTCAAGTGCTGCTAAAGTACGAAATAAAGGAGAAAGAGAAAGAAAAAATAAAGAAGAAAAAAGGTGTAAACTAAAATACAATTAACATAGTGTTTACTGTGGAAATAACATAAATACATTCCTTTGATCTGAAACTCTTGATTCATTTTACAAACCCTCTCTTGCAACAACCAGCAGGCTCAGGGTGACTGATGTAAAGGCTTCTCTAAAATGTTTATAAAAAACATGAGTAATCTAATTTCTCATTGAGCCCCCTAGGCTCCTGTGTTCCTAATCTTCTGATCCAATATATCTCTCTTTGAAGGAGGGATCTGGTGAGATCCGCCCCTTCGTGTAATTTAATTTTTTCCAGTGCTGAAAACTGAATCTGGGAAATGTTGTGCTTACTATCTATCCAATGTTTGGCCAGATTGCTTTTAATGTTTTGATTTCTGATAGTACTTTTATGTTCCGATATGCGGATTTTAAGTTTTCTCTCCGTCTTACCTACATATAATTTACCACAAGGGCATTTTATATAGTAGATTAAATTGTTAGAATTACAGTCACAATCATGGTATAGTGAAATGTTTTTTCCAGACTGTGGGTGATGTAAGGTTGTACCAACAATTACATTGTGACAGTGAACACAGTTCGCACATTGTTTCATTCCTTTGTGAACTTTTTGATGTTGAATAGATGGATTCATGAATAATTCCTTCACATTTTTAGATCTTGTAAAAGCAAAAATTGGTCTTTGGGAGAAAATTCCCTCGAAATCAGGTTCATGTTGTAACAATTCCCAGTGTCGATTCACAATGTTTTTAATCTTCAAGAGCTTGTGGAATATTTTGATACAAATACATGTCTTTCCACCGTTTTCTTGGGTTTTTGTTTGAGCCAATTTTCTCTGTCGCAGGCCGTGATACAACATTTGGCTTTCTCCAGTACCTCTTGTGGGTAACCCCTTTCTGCATATTTTTGGTGTTGCAAATTCAAATGTTTTTCCAAGTCCTCTGGCTCTAAACAAATTCTTTTAATCCTCATATATTGTGAAAATGGTAAATTGTTTTTAAGATTCTGCGGATGAAAGCTTTGGAATACTAATGAGATGTTAACATCTGTTTTTTTCCGAAATACTTCAGTTTGAATTTTTTGTTTTTTTATACTAATGGCCACATCCAGGAAGGAAATCTCATTCTCACTGATGGTATGAGTGAATTTAATTTGATCAACATGATTATTCAATAGTTGAATTTTGTTCTCCAAACTTTCTCTGCTTCCTGACCATAAAACGAAAATGTCATCAATGAACCTACGGTACACAATTGATTGTTCTTGCCAATCTTTGTCACTGTAAATAAAATCTGATCCAAACTTTGCCATGAAAGTGTTGGCATAAGCTGGGGCCCCAGCAAATCCCATGGACGTTCCATTCTGTTGAAGAAAAAACTCAGAATTGTACTGAAAATAACTGTGATATAAACAAAAATGTAAAAGTTTCAAAATGAAAACTTTTTCAGCTCTGATGGTGGGTTGGTTCAACAGAGCCCATTCCACAGCTTCCAGACCGGATTGATGCGGGATAGATGGGTACAAAGATTTTACATCTATTGTACACAACAACATCTTCTGTTTCTGTGTTATTTCCCTGAGTTTCAAAATAAAATCATTAGTGTCTTTTACGTAAGAAGGCCATTGTTGTGCAAATGGTTGCAGGAATTTGTCAATATATTGCCCGAGTGGCTCGAATATAGTGCCACAACCTGTTACAATTGGTCTCATGGGTGGATTGTTCAGGTCCTTATGGACCTTTGGGAGCATGTAGAGGCATGGTCTCCTGGGATGTTGGACAGATAAAAATTGTTTAGTTGCTATCAAAATGTAGCCTGAATCATGGGCTTGATCTAGAATGATTTGTAATGTCAACTCCAGTTCTTCCGTGGGATCCTTGTCCAATTTTAAGTATGTCAGTTCATCTGAAACATGTTCATTCACTTTTTGTGGATAAAAATCTTTATCCATAACAATAATGGCTCCTCCTTTATCAGTTTTTTGTATGATCACTTTATTATTTTCCTGAAGGCCTTTGAGTGTGTTCCTGTCATGGATTGAAAGATTCTTCTTTTTTGATTTCCGCATGTTTAATTTGTCTAAATCATTGCGCACAGATTTTTCTAAAGCATCCAAAATTTTGTGTGATACTGGAGCCTGGAATCTAGATTTTGGTCTAAACTCGGAGAGCTCTGTTGTTTCTTTGTCTGGTTGCTTTGGGACTATGTTTGTAAAAAAATGTCGCAGATTTAGAACTCTCATGAATTTAAAAAGAGCTACTTCACATTCCAGAATGTTGGTATCATATGTCGGGACAAATCCCAAGCCTTTATTTAATACTCTTTGTTCATCTGGTGTTAGTTCAGTTCTAGAAATATTAATCACTAGGTTTGTCTGTGGCTCCTTATGTGTGCCCCTTCTGTTGCCTCTCCTGGTTTTGTTTGGGGTTTTGTTTTTCCTGGCGGTTGGCTTAAGTCCCCAACATTGGACAAAAAATGCTGAGTTCCTCCGGTAGTTGTCTCTTTTTCAC
This sequence comes from Lissotriton helveticus, assembly GCF_964261635.1. Classification (NCBI taxonomy): domain Eukaryota; kingdom Metazoa; phylum Chordata; class Amphibia; order Caudata; family Salamandridae; genus Lissotriton; species Lissotriton helveticus. The sequence goes on along the minus strand of NC_136061.1, from coordinate 870,103,328 downwards.
CTGGTTCTGCTGATGCTTGTTTACCTGAGATTTGGATCTGTGCAGATGGTCTGTTTACACTCAGATCAGTGTCAGAGACCAGACTCTCTTCAGATGTTGTCGGCGCTTTCTTTTTTGGATAAACTCTTCTTTGGGCGTACACCTCCGCCCAAGTGTAGACTTCGTTTAACTTGTAATCAAGCGTGTCTCTTTTGAATTTCCTTAGTTTTCCTTCTTGAAGTTCTTTGGAATACTTATCCAGTTTTGTATTGATGTCATTTAAAGCTTTTTCCCAATCATCCTTGTCCACACGACTTTCTAAGTTGTGTTTAATTTAATCTATTTCGTTGCTCAATTCATGAATTACTCTTGCAAGTTCCTCTATTAGTAATAAAATCAGATCCAAAGAACATTTGTTTAAAATGGAGTACCACTTCTCCATGAACTGCTTGTTCGTGTGGAATCTGTATAGCATTGGTTTTATTGACATCCTCAATCCTCGTGAGATGCTCTTCACCCTGTGGTACTGCACCAAGGTTGACGCATGGAGTTTTTGGTTAACTTCTCTTTTCTGCAAAAATTCTAGTTGTTTCAACTGCTATAAGATTGTGTTGCCTTGCACATTGGAAGTTCTAACTTCTTGGATTAATGAATAGATATCGGAAGCTTGTTCTGGTGTATAAGCTAATGTGTTAGCCCTGTTTTCTGTAATGGTTGATATTTGATCATTGGGCAGAAAGCTTACCATTGACGGCAGAACAGAGCTGGCAGGGTTAGGGGCAGACAACTGATCATTCAGAGCAGGCTGGCATGGGCAGCGGAAGCATAATGGACCACAAAGGGAGGATGAAGGGGACAGGAGCATTCTCACAGAAATCAAAGGGAGATGGGCCTTCTGGAGGGGCAGCAAACTGTCCATGGATGGAATGCTGGTATGGGCAAGGGCAGCAGTCTGACCCTGGAAAGCATGGGGAAGAGGATGTAGGGGCACACAGAGACAGCATGGGGGATTAGGGTAGGGACACAGGGCCAGCAAGATGAAGATAAAAGGTAGGGCGGCATAGGTAGAAGAAGCACAATGGATAACACATTACAGTAGAGAGGGGGCAGGGCAAACAAGCAAATATTGGAGGGCTGTGGGGGAACGGCCAGGGGTAGGGGCAGTAAGCTGACTACAGAGGTAAAGTTAGCATGATCAGCGGGATGCAAAATAGTCTACAGAGGGCAGTAGGAAGGGAGCTGGAGCAATCACACAGAGAACATAGGGCAGGCAGGGCAGCAGGAGCAGTAGATTGACAACAATGGGCAGATGGGAGGTACACATATACAGAAAATGGGGATCTGGTGTGAGGGGTGAGGGGGCAGTAAGATGATTATGCATGGCAGGCTGGCATGGGCATCATGCTGGCCATGAAAGGGGCATCCAGAGAAAGTGCATAGGACAGAGGGCAGGCAGGCAAGGGCAACAAACAGATCAAAGAGACCAGGCTGCTGTGTGTTGGCCACCTGTGGGGGTGGCCCTGGAGTTAGTAGGAGGGTCTGTCACCCGATACTCACAGCCTCTGTCAAAATGGACTACTATGGCTAACCCCTAATAGTACGTGAAGTTTGGACACAGGGCTGACCACCTGCTACTCATGGGCTTTGGCCCAGTGACCATCCCTCCCTAAATGGTCAACCTCCCTTTGCCAAACCCTCTGTGGGGAGTATTTGACTCATGAGGGACATCTAGTGACGACTAGTGGCACTGCAGCTTGATACAAATCGTTTGCATTTGACTCGTGAGGGACACCTAGTAACGAGTTGAACTGCAGCTCTTTGTAGAATTATTTTGATATTGGATACTATAATATTCACTGCCCACTGCTAATATCATCCCATAATGCTTTGCAGGGCCTTTGGTTGGGATTGTATTTTTGTCCATAATAACTGTGCTTGGGGTGGTGCTAAGAGGATGAGACCACCACTGAATCGTTCAGCATGATATGTTCTTTGTGTTCAAGCATCTGCTTGGTCCTCCCCCTAGGTTAGGAGGGACCCCACAATCATCACCTCTCTCATTGCCTGATATTTTTCAATTTCAAAGTTCACTTTTGTGAATTGGTTATATGCTTTTCAACATGTAAAGTTGCTTTATCAAAGCATTTGTGGGTCCAGTTTAGAAGCTGACTCCGCTAGGTGGTTGAGTGGATGTTTTCCCTGACTACGTGTTTCTCATGGAATGCATAGCTAACAAATCTCAGCAAACTCAGAGAGCGGAGCATAGTTCATTGCCCTGGGTTACACACAACCTTCACCCAATGAAGCTTGTATGATTCTGAGGCACTGTAGGGGTGAAGCTTGTGTGGCTGCCCTCACAGGAGTACCATGTAACCTTGCAGAAGCTTTGTAGTGGGTCCCGCAGGAGTACCATGGTTCTGGCTTCTGGAAACATTTATTTTTGGCCCTGTGATGATACCTCTTGTTCCTCCCTAAAATGCCAGGGTGTCAGCATGTCCCTACAATCCCATGTTATGTGTTTGTTTCTAACTTCAGGAGAAGAGCACCAATTCCGTGAGTCCTGTAATGGTGGCTGCAACATTTATTTCTTGTCTGTGGCCAGCCAGTCAAATCTCTCAGTGCATGGGTGAAGCACAGGTCCTGCACTAATGAAATAGCCAATGGGAGAAAAACTTTTCACAGCCGATCAGATGACCAAGTATTTGTTTTGTTTGGTACTGTGGGACACCTGCAGGACCAACTGTTCACTTATACCTATTTTCTAGACCCTTCATAACCACACTGTGTACTTCTCAGAAATGGCTGAATGTTCTGCCAGATTTGCTGTAAATCTGTTGCACTATTTTTCTGTCCTTCCAAAAGAAGGTTCCTATGGGAATTAACACGGGGAATCAATGTTTTTCTTGGTCCCGTCTTGACAAATCAGCCCAAAAAGTTCCAGGACAGGGCAGAGTTGAATTTTAAAAAAAGATGTGTTAAATTAAACCAAAGTTATTAGCAAAATAAAAACACATGCTGTTAAAATGAAGTCAGGGGTAGCGTGTGAAAAACAACCTCTATTCACCAGACAACCCCAAGTCATTTCTACAGAATCATAGGAGTGCAACCTGAACATTCTAAGGTGCACTACTGGGCGTACTAATGTGGAACAAAGAGCAGGGGGGAGGGGAGGAGAGGGGAAGAAGGTAGGAGGGCATAACAGGTGAAAAGGAGGGAAATGCCATTCTTAGAACACAAGCTTCCTATGAAAACTCTGGCCTAACTATAACTACACAGTGGCAACCACCACTGTCATCCATATATATGTGTGTGTGTTTATTATAGTCACCACGGTGTAGTTACATTTAGTTCACTGTCTGACAAATCTTCACAAAAGTTTCCATAAGAAAATCATTTATTTACCTCAGCTTCTTCTTGAAAGGTTTTGGGGTGATACGTTAAGCTGAGGAAAAGGGGGGGTTACCAAAACCTGTTTTGGTAAGTTTAGCCCAAGGAAAACTTTATACAGCACTGCAGGAAAAACTGCCAAAAAGCATTACACCAAATTCGGAAGAAGGATACATCTTTATTCAGAAAGTGAGATTTATGTAATTTTGAGTGTATTTGTTGAGCTGTTTTTGAGAACTTGAGGTTAAAAAAGATAGACATCTGAAAGCATTGTCCCACGGGACCCCCGAATAAAAACAAACGTAGAGCGATTGTCGTGAGGGCTTTTACTCCCTTAGGTCATCTCTCTCCTGTGGAAACATTCCAGGTCCCGCATATATATATATATATATATATATATATATATATATATATATATATATATATATATATACATATATATATGTGTGTGAATATATATATTCACTGACAAAAGCGAAGGTTCCAGAGACGTTATATTTAGTTTAACATTCTACAGACACAAAACCATAGAGATTCAGCAGCTATAGTTATACGTATGCTAAGAAACTATAGTCCATTGCCTAAAAATACTTAATTTCTTCTGATAAATATGATTATAACTGCTGTATTTCTATGGTTTTGTCTGTGTAAAATGTGAACCTAACTTCTCTGTAACGTTTTGCTTTTTCTAGTGAATTTCAAAGGTTTTCTATGGTTACATAGATTACCATACTTAAATCAAACTGCTGCCGTAAGGCTGTGCACAGTGCACGGTTTGTCGCATAGCTTTGCCTGTGGCCAGACCCTTTGGCCAATCCCCCGCATCCAGCCAACCCCATGTGCACACGGTCTTCGGCCTTATGTTGCAGGGGTTGGCCACAGGGCCTGGCATGTAGCCAGGCCCTGTTGAAAACCCACCAAAGGCAGCCAACCCAGGAGGAGGGCATTCAGCCCCCCTCCCTGGCTGAATTTGGCCCTGGGGACCTCATCCCCTTGGATCAGGGGAGTGCAACCCCCATATTGGCCAATATTGGCCCCAGGGACCCCTCCTTATTAATATCTGGGGAGGGGACCCTGGGGCCTCCATCTCCTAGGGCCCACCTTATTATGAATGAGGAAGCAGGCATGTAGGCCCCTCCCAGGGCCAATATTGATTTGAGGCCTGCCAACTACAGGTGGGTGCCCTGCAGCTCATCCAGTGGACCCACTATATATTAAAAAGGGGGAGTGAGGCATACAGCTCCCTCACCGGGCCACTATTGGCCACATGGAACCCATCCCTGGTGTCTATTTAATTAAGAGGAGAACCACGTGGCCCCCATCCCCAGGTTGATTTCAGCCCCTTGGGGGCACCCAAGGACATAGATGGAGCCAGCCCTGAAAGATGGGCAGAATTGAATGAATATGGCATTTGTTTGAGTAGTATCTGTGTTCGGAGTGTTCTACCACACACAATGCATTAGTTCCTACAGTGCCTTGCCCACTGGGGCTAGATTATATCAGAGAGTTTGCTGTGTAAACACCTCAGCATTCACAGTGTGAATATAAGTTGTACAAAACTATTGACAATCGTTATATGCACACAAACAGCGTACTGTGAAATAGCAATTATGGGTGTGGTTAAATATAAAGCTATTCTTTATCAAGAAGATGCCATTTAACGCTTTTTAGTGAAACAGTAAATTTATGCAATTGTGGGTATCAAACGATACTCGACCTGTGAATTTTCATGAGCATAACAAGATGTTAATAGCCATGATTACAACCTGCCTAAAACATAACTATTTTCTTTTTTCAGAATCAGGGATTCCAACAAGTTAGAGGCGTAGCTAAGGGAACATGTTTTTCCCCTAGCTATGCCTGCTTGCACATGGGGTTCTGGGAAGAACAGGTTTTGAGAGTATTGTTTGCTGAAACTTTGTCTGATCATGTCATGCGCTGGTATCCCTACATCGATGATCTGCTTATAAATTGGAAGGGAACCGAAGAGAGTGCCCTGCATTTTATAGAGCAGACCAACGATAATAGCTTGAATCTGCAATTTACCGGCCAACTCAGCAGAGAATCTGTTTTCTTTTTGGATGTTGAAATAATGGTTATCAATAATAATCTTGAGACTAGATTGTTTTGGAAACCGGCATCTGGCAACATATTATTACTAGCCATCATCCCGCACATTTGGTCCACAGCATCCCGTATGGTGAGATGCTGCGAATTTGTAGAATTTGCAGCACTAACTCTGAATGTGATAAAGATCAACTGTATAGCTGTAGGGGATTTTCGGCTAGGGGATACTCTATTGGAGAAGGTAAGCTAGCCATAGAGAAAACCAGGTAGATGGAAAGATCTCAGGCTCTAATGTGCAAAGCTCAAAAAATTATTGAGTCGCCAATAGTAGTTGAACAACCATCACGGCTTATCCTGACTTACAGTAACCAGCACAAGGCTATCCGTGGGAGCGACCACTGCGCCCTCGGCCTGGTCGCCCCCACGCTCCTCACCTCTCCTGCTTCCTGAGCCCTCCTGAGCCTCCTGCTGCCTGTGACCAACGCCGCACTGCGCCGACGCCGATTTCAGCGCCCCAGCCGCCGCAGGGCCGCCCGCCTAGCCTGCCTGCACCCGCTTTCCCGCCGCTGCCTGCCTGCGGCCCCGCCCCCACGCCAGCCGATTGGACATCAAGCTCCCACCTCCCAGCGGACCCTCCCTCCCGGCTTCCTTCTTATGACGCCCCCTGAGCGACCGCGCAGCGGACGCGCGCAGCGGGAGCACCGAATGAGCGCCGAAGGTGCGCCAAAGGTAAGCACGTCTGCGCCCGTCCGCGCCTGGACGGCCCCCAGTGCCAGGACCTCTGGCTCCCGCAGTCACCAGCCCTCCCGCCGGACCTACGCCGCCACCGATCTCTACGCACTCAACGCCGGCAGACTCCCAGGCTGCTACCGAGCCACCCCGAGACGCACCTACGGACCCTTCTGCTGCCACTCCTGCAAGTTCACCTGCATCCGGACCTGCACCTCTCCAGCACCGACCAAGACCAAGACGAGCAACAGCAGCAGCCACCTGAAATGCATCCTGCTCAACACCCGCTCCGTCCACAGACACGCCGTCGAGCTCTGGAACCTGCTTGACACCACAGCCCCAGACGTCGCCTTCCTCACGGAAACCTGGATGAACGCCTCTTCAGCGCCCGACATCGCCATCGCCATCCCAGACGGCTACAAGATCATCCGTAGGGACCGTATCAACCAGACCGGAGGAGGCATCGCCATCATCCACAAGAACACGATCCGCATCACGACCAACACCGACGACTCCCTCACACCCGCCGAACACCTGCACTTCCAGGTCCACATCAACCCCAAGACCACCCTCAGAGGCACCCTCATCTACAGACCCCCGGGACCACGCACACAATTCAGCGAGGACATGGCCGACTTCATCAGCCCACACGCCCTCCTCTCCGCTGACTACATCCTCCTCGGGGACCTCAACTTCCACCTGGAGAACAACAACGACCGCAACACCACCACCCTGCTGGACAACCTTGCTAACCTCGGACTCAAGCAACTGGTGACCACCCCCACCCACTACGCCGGACACACACTCGACCCCGTCTTCTCATCCAGCAAGGACATCGCCTTCAGCCACGCCACCGTACTACACTGGACGGACCACAGCTGCGTCCACTTCAGCTTCAAAAGGACCACGATCCACCACCAACAACAACAGGCCCCACGCAGAAGCTGGAACAAGATCACAGCCGACCAGCTCACGACTTCCCTGAGCAAGAATCCACCCACCAGCGCAACGAACCCCAGCCAAGCGGCCACCAACCTCACCAAGTGGATCAGCGACTGCGCAGACGCCCTCGCCCCCCTGAGGACCCCGCCCACAGGCCCGGCAGCAAGAAAGCCCCATGGTGCACCGACAAACTCAAGAGCTCCAAGAAGAACTGCCGAGACCTCGAGAGAACCTGGCGCAGAGACCCAACACCGGACAACATGACTGCCCTCAAGCTCGCCACCCGAAAACACCACCAACTCATCCGTGCCACCAAGAAAACTGCTTTCAAGGAACGACTGGACTACAACGCACACAACAGCAAGGAACTCTTCAACATCGTTAAAGAGCTCTCCAACCCCAATGCCGGAAACAACGACATCACCCCTTCGCAAGACCTCTGCAACTCCCTCGCCACCTACTTCCACAACAAGATCGCGGACAAACACAACAGCTTCAGCACTCAACCAACGCACGCCATGACCGAACCACCGCCCCCCCACCACCACCCTCCGCACCTGGACCCCGATCAGCACCGAAGACACCGTCCGCACGATGAACTCCATCCACTCCGGATCTCCGACCGACCCCTGCCCCCACCACGTCTTCAACAAGGCCGACGCTGTCATCGCACCCCACCTGCGGGACATCATCAACACCTCCTTCGACACCGCTACCTTCCTGGAGAGTTGGAAGCACGCCGAACTCAGCGCTCTTCTCAAGAAGCCATCAGCCGACCCCACCGACCTCAAGAACTACCGCCCCATCTCGCTGCTCCCGTTCCCTGCAAAAGTCATCGAGAAGACCGTCAACAAGCAGCTGGCCGCCTTCCTCGAGACGAACGGATCCCTCGACCTCTCGCAGTCTGGCTTCCGGGCCAACCACAGCACCGAGACAGCCCTGATCGCAGCCACCGATGACATCCGAGCACTGCTCGACAACGGAGAAACAGCAGCCCTCATCCTCCTAGACCTCTCCGCGGCCTTCGACACTGTCTGCCACCGTACACTAGTACAGCGTCTCAGCAACGTCGGAATCCAGGAGAAGGCACTGGAGTGGATCACCTCCTTCCTCGCTGGAAGGACACAGAGAGTCCGCCTCCCACCGTTCAGATCTGAAGCCACCGAAGTCATCTGCGGCATTCCCCAAGGCTCCTTGCTCAGCCCTACCCTCTTCAACGTCTACATGAGCCCCCTCGCAGCCATCGCACGCCAGCACAACTTCAACATCATCTCCTATGCTGATGACACCCAGCTGATCCTCTCCCTCACCAACGACCCCGCCACCGCCAGAGCCAACCTTCACGAAGGGATGAAAGATGTAGCCGAATGGATGAAGAACAGCCGCCTGAAACTGAACTCGGACAAGACGGAAGTCCTCATTCTGGGATCCTCACCCTCCGCCTGGGACGACTCCTGGTGGCCCCCCGCCCTGGGCAGCACACCCAAACCTACAGACCACGCACGCAACCTGGGATTCATCCTGGACTCCTCCCTCTCCATGACCAGACAAGTCAACGCCGTCTCCTCGTCGTGCTTCAACATCCTGCGCATGCTACGTAAAATCTTCCGGTGGATCCCCACCGAGACCAGGAAGACGGTCACCCAGGCCCTCGTCACCAGCCGCCTGGACTACGGCAACTCCCTCTACGCCGGAACCACCGCCAAACTCCAGAAGAGACTCCAGCCTATCCAGAACGCCTCAGCACGACTCATCCTGGACATCCCCCGTCGCAGCCACATCTCCGGACACCTGAGAGACCTGCACTGGCTCCCGGTCAACAAGAGGATCACCTTCCGTCTCCTCACCCACGCACACAAAGCCCTACACAACCAAGGCCCAGGGTACCTCAACAGTCGCCTCAACTTCTACGCTCCCAAACGCCAGCTCCGATCGACCGGCCACGCCCTCGCTGCCGTCCCCCACATTCGAAGAGCCACCACAGGGGGACGGTCCTTCTCCTACCTCGCCGCCAAGACATGGAACTCCCTCCCGACCCACCTCCGCCTGACCCAGGACCACCTCGCCTTCAGGAAGCAACTCAAGACCTGGCTGTTCGAGCAGTAGCGGACCCCCCTCCCCTAGCGCCTTGAGACCATCTGGGTGAGTAGTGCGCTATATAAATGCTTTGATTGATTGATTGATTGATCCGTAATATAGTGAATAAAAACTTGTTACTAGTAGACAACGATCCTGTATTGGGTGGCAACGTAACAAGGTCACCCAATATTACATTCAGGAAGGCCAGATCTATGAGTGACTCGTCAGTTAAGAGCAGTCCCGAGTTGAGATCTAGCAGTACCTAGTTGGATGTTAGCAAGGGTTTCTGCAAGTGCTCAATTTGTAAGGCCTGTAAATACGGGATAAACAGAACTGAATACACAACACCATTTAAAAATGAGCCTACACGCATTGATAAAAAACCAACGTGCAAAATTGAGTTTGCAGTTTATGTGCCTGAGTGTCCCTGCGCTACCTGGGTAGCACGAGGTTGCAGGTCCACAAGAGGATACTCCAGCACATGAGGGCAATCATCAATGGTGATCAGGCTTATCCCGTTGCTAGGCACTTTGGAGAATTTCACAAGAAGGATGTGAGTGTCTTGAAATATTTTGTGGTGGACACTGTCTCCCCGCTGAGAAGAGGTGGGGAATGAGAAGCTCTCCTCAGACAACTTGAGACCAGGTATATACTAGAGTTGGACTGTAAAACACCTCAGGGTCTCAACTCTAGTGAAGATTTTTATACCTGTTTATAGTACTGAAGTTTCAGTAGCCAAGCACAACTATGGGTAAATAATAATTTTGTAGCCGCTGCCTCTGCAATTGCTTTTAAATTATCATCTATTTATCATATTGCACTTTTTGCACATTTGTACTCTTTGGTGGCACTTTATGTTAGTTGCACTTGCACTTTTATGATTAGTAGACTTTGAAGGTCTGAAAGACCCACTTGGGCGTGAAAGATTTAACATTTAGCACGTCTAACAGCTTATGATGGTTTTACACTGTTGGATGATATTTGTTTCCCCAAAAAGTTTTTTATTTAATTAACTTTTTCAATGTGTATTTTACCATGCATTTTACCATCTTAGCTGTATATTGCATTTACATTTTTTTTTAGAGATGTTGCAACTATTTAAATATTTAATTTTATGGATGCATTGTCAATGATAATATATTAATCTCTCTGTAAGTGTATTTTACATTTACATGGTTTTATCTTTACCTTTATATGCAGTCAAATGTGCTGATGTTTTAAAGTACTCATCTATGTCTATTATCAGATTAGTCACAAGTTTTATGCACTGTCACTTTAAATTACAGTAAGGGATGATGATGCACGTCATGTGATCAAGGCCTTTGGGAGGCCGAAATGAATAATTGCGGTTGGTGCAGGGCAAAAGCTAAATAAAAAAAAGGACCAGTAAAATTTGGGTCTGTATCGTCTTTTTCAAAAAAAGAAAGGAGTGTGGGCCGAGAAATCGGGATATATATATATATATATATATATATATATATATATATATATATAATACTACGGAGTATTTGCTCAATGTCGATGATCGATAAATAGTATCATAACATAATTGCACCTAGCTGGATAGGATGCATTAATATTTATTGCTGCTATATTTATTTACTTATTTTCAATATAATTTCACATATGCTGCTTTTTGTATATTTAGTTTTGAAATGGCTACTTCTGACCCGATAGTATGTTCTCACTGTTTATGAACTTTGAACTGTATTTCTAAGGGAGATGGAGCACAGGATTCTCCAGAATATCTTGCATCGCTATATATATATATATTCGGAGGTTGGAATCCAGATTCATTATTAAGTATCAAACAACAGCCCCGATAGGACATAACTGTGACGAGGAACTAGAAACACATCTAGGGTAAAGGATTGAGCAAACTATGCCTTGTCAGAAATAGCTAAGAAGAATCAGGGGTATGAGTTTTGTTTTGAGAACTTTTAAGAGGTTTTAGAGGTAATGAGAGTAGAGATACTTTGTAAGAAGTTAATGGCGGACCTAAATGTGAATTTTCTGTTAATTGTCTGAGGAGTTACCACAGTTTTTTGAACCATGTAAGTCTTTAGGACCGAAATGATGAAGTATATTTGTCTCACAATAAGAATAGAATGATTTTTAATCACAAAGGGGAATGGGAGAATATAAGTGGTAATTGTTTTCTTTGTTTATATATTTCTTAGATACTAACGAAGACAGAAAGAGGAAGAAAATATGAACTAGTGGCAGCTTTCAAGTGAGACGATATATGAAGAGAATGAATGTTTCAGAGCCTATGAGCATATAGAGGGAGGTTGGAGGTGATGCCCACTTGGGCGGAATAACTAATTGGACAAAAAGAAACAAACTGAATTACATATGCCCACTGGGGCAAGAGAAAAGTGGAAGCTCTATGAAAAAATATAGAGTAATTAATTAGCCAAGAGCTAGTGAAGAAAAACATTTTTTGTTAATCCAAGGGAAAATTAACCAGGACTGGAACTTCCATAAACTTATAAACTTATTGTAATAATTGGGTTTATGAGAAACTACAAAACATTTTTCTTCAGAATATGAATTATATAGCTGTCTAGCATATGAATTGGGAATATGTAGTAATGTTTGCGTTAGTTACTATTCACATTTAATTTTTGCAGCACTAGTCTGCTTTCTATGATTATGCACAGGAAATGTCACATGTTGATTTAAAACCTATCGAGATTCTAAACACTTTCACTCGTGAGCAAGGGAGGTAAGCTCCCAAAACGCGTAGAGTATTCTGGTAGCCTTTAAACTGCATTAAAGGCTTTTTCTTCAGCAATTTGAGTTCGTGTGTTATTTGGCAAAGAAACGGAAAGCCAAGTTGTTGATTTGATATGTAGGTTCGCTACCTACACACGAACCGCCTTCGCTCTGAGGCTTGAGGAGAGCGGAGCTTGGCGGCTGCTGGGCTATTTGAATTTATATATATATATATATATTACCTACTGGCGGTCGCCAGTAGGTATATATAGTTAGGATTTTTTCTCTATGGGTTTTTTGAAAATTCTATGTCTAATAACTTTGGCGTTTGTGGACGGAATCGGCTGAAATTTTCAGGAAAATGGCACATTTTGTTTCTGAGCAGCCCTTGAAAATTTGGGGGGGGTTCGTCCAGTGGGGGCCGAGAAAAAAGGGGGGTCCCAAAACGTGTTTTTAACATTGAGTTTTCCATAGGGCGGTTGGCCTCACTTTTAGCCCGAACGGCTGAATGGATTTGCACGAAACTTGGCAAAATTGTAGGGACTGGTAGCCCGATGTGCCTTTTGTAGGTCTCAATATATGTGCTCCAGTGGATTTTGAGAAATTAACGTTTAAAAAAAGATATATATCTGTAACAGCGGACCGGTTAGCGCTCTGGTTCGCGGACTTTTCGCGCAACGGAGCTTTGTGAAGCGAAGCTGATTGGTTCTCCGGCGTCTGTCAACATTCCAAACAGTCCGTAGCGGCCGCCATCTTGTCTCTCGGTAGGATCGAGAGACAAGAGGAGGTCAAAACAAAGGGGGAAATAACTATAAGGGGGCATAGTAGATCCTCGCTGACCCCCTAGGTTTGATGTGGAGGTTTTAAAAGGGCCCCGCGGGGCAAAAAAAAAAAATAATAATAATAATCGAACGGCTGAATGGATTTGCACGAAACTTGGCAAAATTGTAGGGACTGGTAGCCCGATGTGCCTTTGCTAGGTCTCAATATATGTGCTTCAGTGGATTTTGAGAAATTAACGTTCAAAAAAAGATATATATCTGTAACAGCGCACCGCTTCGCGTACTTTTCGCGTTACGGAGCTTTGCGAAGCGAAGCTGATTGGCTCTCCGGTGTCTGTAAACATTCCAAACAGTACGTAGCGGCTGCCATCTTGTCTCTCGGTAGGATCGAGAGACAAGAGGAGGCCAAAGCGAAGGGGCAAATGACCATAAGGGGGCATAGTAGATCCTCTCTGACCCCCTAGGTTTGATGTGGAGGTTTTAAAAGGGCCCCGCGGGGCAAAAAAAATAAATAATAATAATAATCGAACGGCTGATGACCATAAGGGGGCATAGTAGATCCTCGCTGACCCCCTAGGTTTGATGTGGAGGTTTTAAAAGGGCCCCGCGGGGCAAAAAAAAAAAATAATAATAATAATCGAACGGCTGAATGGATTTGCACGAAACTTGGTAAAATATTAGGGACTGGTAGCCCGATGTGCCTTTGCTATGTCTCAATATATGTGCTTCAGTGCATTTTGAGAAATTAACGTTCAAAAACAAGATATATATCTGTAACAGCGCTCCGCTTCGCGGAGATAAAATTATATGTGTATTACCTAGCTGTTGCTAACACCAGTTAGCGACGGCTAGTAGGAGATAGCGACCATCTTGGGTCCCACTTTGCATGTGAGTGATATTTATCACTAATGACATGCAAAGTGGGCATGCCAAGATGTTAGCGACTGGAAACAGTCGCTAACATCGCTATCTCCTATTATCAACTTTTGGAAATATTCGAGATAAGCGCGAATATCTCCAAAAAGTAACAGCTGCCCTGAGCAGTTCTTAGCCATGTTATCCAATGGGAGGTGGATAACATGGCTAAGAGCATTAGCTCGGTAATGCATGAATATCGCGGAGTTTTCAGCGATATTAATGCATTGCGCTCGTTTTTTATCGTATTTGCGATAAACCTTGATAATAGCAAGGTTTATCTGCGATAATTTCTGACGGTAAAAAAATCTTTGCAATGCATCGTTAGGGATAAATATCGCTTAACTTTGGTAATATGCCCCAACGTCTGTTAACGTTCGATTCGAAGGAAATCAGGAATTGTTGAAAAACATTGTGTGCGCCATCTTGTCTTTTTTCAAATGCCACACTTTTGTCGTGCACGGCAGCCATTTTAGATGCCTTGACCAGATCCACTCTGTGCACGCTGTCGATCCTTAGCATGGCTCCCCACCCTCGCAAGCATCTCCCCCAGGCAGTGGTCACCCCCGCTCTCTGTTTTATGCATGGGTAATAAACCTCCCCCCATCTGCGCTGTTCTTCCCTGAGAATCACACCCTGTGCCCGCCCGACACCTCCCTTTCGCCCTATTCACTACCGCACCCTCTGACACTCCTTTTCCTCTGTGTCCGATTGTCCAGGCCGGTCCTAGGCTATCAGCTAGCCCTGCAGATGTAGTTTATGGCCACAGCTGTAAAGAATCACCCGTCTTCAAAGGAGTTATAGTAGATCAAGGCCCACACTCGATGAGATCCGTCACAGCAGAAGCGTTGCTATTATCTGAAAACCATCCTGTATTGTGATTGGGGAGGGGACCGAGCGTGAAGCGGAAGATTCAAGGGATGACTCTTTGTACATCAAAGTTTTTACAATTATGTGTCACATTAAAAATATATAGCACTCCGACAAAGTAGTAAGATTATAAAACTTTAATAATTTATAAATATATACAAGAAAACAAAAATAGTAATAACATATAAACATTTTTAGAGAAAAACAACGAAGTAGCGGTCGGCTGTGCGAATAGTCCCAACGCAGCACAACGTCCAGATTTCCGGCGTGGGGCGTCGCGGGGGGTGGGTGATCAGTAGCAAACTGTTGTGCGAATAGTTCCAAGGCAGCAGAACGCGCCGAAATCTAGATGACACGAAAGTGATGTCTAGTAAGTTGCCACCCAGCAAATAACGGCGTGGGGCGTCGCGGGGGGTGGGTCATCAGTAGCAAACTGTTGTGCGAATAGTTCCAAGGCAGCAGAACGATGGCACCAAGGTGATGTCCAGTAAGTTGCCGCACTGGTTTTGGTATCCTACAATGCTGCTCCGAATAACGGCGTGGAGCGCCCCGGGGGAGGCGGCGTGAACGGGCCTCTCCAGGTGGAGTCTCATCTGTTTTAGTGGGGCGCCCCTTTACCGTTTCAGTTGCCATTCCGTCCGCTTTTGGTCCACTGTGTCAAAATCCGCCATTCAGCTGAGTTGCGCCCACTCTTGCGGTGCAGCGATAGGCGGCTGTCACAGGACTCTCAAAATGGCGGCAGGCTGTTTCCTTTTTGGGCCTGGTCCACTGAAATGGCCCTGGGACACCTTGGAAATCGGACGCTTGTCTGCTAGGTCTTGGACCCCATTCTCGAAAGCGTCCCCTCCGCCTTGAGAATTCATCAAAAGTTTTGGGGGCTCCGACTCCTGCAGGCTTCTGGTGGGGAGCGGCTGCCATGATTGCTCGCGGAATGACCACGACTGAGCTACGAGATGGTGGTGCTTTCATGCTGACGCCAGCTTCAGTCTGAAACATCCAGAAACAAGGTGGGGCTTTCATCGTTTGGGGGAAAAAAAAAGTTTTCATCCAATGAAAAGTGTTGTTTTTAGGTCATATGATCAAGCCTTCCATCATTAGGAAACCAAAAGTAAAATGAACCAATGAAAAGTTTTATAAACAAGTCACATGACCTGTTATGCGGCATAGGGTATAAAATGCGGAGAAAATACGTTGGCACGTGAGGCGGCGTCAGTAGCGGACCGATGTGCGAATAGGCCGAAGGCAATACAACGCGCCAAGATCCGGATGGCACCGAGGTGGTGTCATAGTTGAGAGTTCTGAGCAGCGGTTGTAACACTGTCTGAAGCTTATTTGCAGCTGCTGCAGCTTCACTACGCGCCAAGATCCGGATGGCACCGAGGTGGTGTGTAGGAAGTTGCCGCACTGGTGTGGCCATCCTACAATGCTGAAAGTCGGCGTGGGGCGCCCCGTTGGCCTGTGAGTTTGCGTCAGTAGCGGACCGATGTGCGAATAGGCCGAAGGCAGCACAACGCGCCAAGATCCGGATGGCACCGAGGTGGTGTCTAGTAAGTTGTCGCACTTCTGTGGCCATCCTACAATGTTGAAAGTCGGCGTGGGGCGCCCCGTTGGCCTGTGAGATGGTGTCAGTAGCGGACTGATGTGTAAATGGGGCCAAAGGCAGCGCAACAATATTTTCTACTATATTTCCGGTGTAGAAGACACCACAAGGCGCTGAGATGCCAAGATCCGGATGGCACCGAGGTGGTGTGTAGCATGTTGCCGCACTGGTGTGGCCATCCTACAATGCTGAAAGTCAGCGTGGGGCGCCCCGTTGGCCTGTGAGATGGCGTCAGTAGCGGACCGATGTGCGAATAGGCCGAAGGCAGCACAACAATATTTTCTGACTGACACCACAAGGCGCTGAGATGCCAAGATCCGGATGGCACCGAGGTGATGTCTAAGTTGCGGACTGATGTGCGAATGGGGCCAAAGGCAGCGTAACAATATTTTTTGTATGGAAGATACCACTAGGCGTTGAGATGCCAAGATTCGGATGGCACTGAGGTGATGTCTAGCAAGTTGGTGTGGTCATCCTACAATGCTGAAACTCGGCGTGGGTCACCCCATTAGCCTGTGAGATGGCGTCAGTAGCGGACCGATGTGCGAATAGGCCGAAGGCAGCACAACGCGCCAAGATCCGGATGTCACCGTGGTGGTTTCATAGTTGAGAGGCACTTCATCTGCAGTGGAGCGCCGAGATCCGGATGGCACCGAGGTGATGTCTAGCAAGTTGCTGTACTGGTGTGGTCATCCTACAATGCTGAAACTCGGCGTGGGTCGCCCCATTAGCCTGTGAGATGGCGTCAGTAGCGGACCGATGTGCGAATAGGCCGAAGGCAGCACAACGCGCCAAGATCCGGATGTCACCGTGGTGGTTTCATAGTTGAGAGGCACTTCATCTGCAGTGGGGCGCCGAGATCCGGATGGCACCGAGGTGATGTCTAGCAAGTTGCTGTACTGGTGTGGTCATCCTACAATGCTGAAACTCGGCGTGGGTCGCCCCATTAGCCTGTGAGATGGCGTCAGTAGCGGACCGATGTGCGAATAGGCCGAAGGCAGCACAACGCGCCAAGATCCGGATGTCACCGTGGTGGTTTCATAGTTGAGAGGCACTTCATCTGCAGTGGGGCGCCGAGATCCGGATGGCACCGAGGTGATGTCTAGCAAGTTGCTGTACTTGTGTGGTCATCCTACAATGCTGAAACTCGGCGTGGGTTGCCCCATTAGCCTGTGAGATAGCTGTTCTTTGGATTTGGGCCTGGCTCGTCTGCTGTAGTGGGGCGCCCCTTTACCGTTTCAGTTGCCATTCAGCTGAGTTTCGGCTGCTCTTGATGCTACAGCGACAGGCGGCTGCAACAGGACTCTCAAAATGGCGGCCTGTTCTTTGGATTTGGGCCTGGTCCACTAAAATGGCCCTGGGACACCTTAGAACTCGGACGCTCGATTTTTTTTTCCTTTCCTGTACATGCAAAAAAAGGTAAATGCCCGGTACGTTACACGCTTCATCTGCCACGATGAACTCTCCAGAGGAACCGAAAAAAAATATAGTTGTGGTAACTATACCATGCATCGTCATATGGAGAGGTGGCACCAATTAATTATAGTGCTGCATAAAAGAGAGATTTGGAGGAGAACCCGTGACCTGCTAGTACATTCATCAAAGAAGTGGCACTGAGAGCTTCAGAGGCAAGGGAAACGGTCCCAAATATTTAGAAGAACTTTGGAAAGATTAAAATGACATGTTTAGATTGTGGCAAATTAATTTCATGTGGACAGATGAGTGTTACTCTAATAAATACAGCATATGAACATCATCATAGTCGATGGTTGGTAGAGACATTTTGACTATATCCTGGACCTGCCCGTCCTCGCCCAAAATGGCGCCAGAATAAATGGGACTCGTAACTCCTTGTTGTGTACTGGTTGCAGAACCTTGAAATCACGAGATACGTATGCAGTTTTGAAGCACATGGCGGGCGGGGACGAGAATTGATTGAATATTTCGACATCCCTATTGATATTAAGTTCTGATGTGTTATTGATTACTGTACTGTTGAAAGTTCAAATTAACGTCACCCATGGTACTTGCCCGCAAATGTATATCTAGATAATTTTATTGTAACTGGCCCTGTCGTATTTTAATTATAAAATGTACGTCCACCGATTCCGTAACTGTTAGACACCTTAGTTCTTGCAACCTAATGGCCCGCCCGTTACGTTCCTCTACAGTGTAAATGTCTATTCATCATATACGATTACAGTTTGCTCCGTGGCCGGCCCACGTGGTTATAGGCTCGTATTTGTATAATGAAATTTTCACAATAAAGGTTTTTAAAAGAAAACATGGTAGTAGTATATACATTGGTAAAGTTTTTAATAATAGTCACTGTTTTAGAATCATTAAAAGGCAAGTGAAATAAAGCAGACCAATTACATGAAGGGTAAAAGGTATAATACGAAGGAACGCAGTAAAGATAAATGGTCAAGGGCTGTTGTGTTTTCTATTCCTGCAACATAAAGTGATCGATAAGAATCTCATATTCAGGCGTATCGGCGACTAAGACAGCAGGTCGACCCTCTTTTGCTCAACGGCTCCGTCATGGGACGAAGAAACGCTCTTTTTCTCGAAAAAAGAATATATTTTACTTGCAGGACAGTTGTAAAATTTCCGGGAAAGTACATTAGCCTGGAACATTATAACATATATTTAAGAAAAAATAATGTTCGGAAGTAATGAAAAGCGTAATTTTTAGGTCATATGACCAAGCCTTTCATCATTACAATAAGAAAAGTAAAATGAACCAATGAAAAGTTTTATTAACAAGTCACATGACTTGTTATGCTTACGTTACGCGCTGCGCGCCCCGGATGACTTCCGGATGCGCTAACGCGGCGCGTCATATGACGCATTACGCGACAACGCAGGTACAGAATATAGTCAAAATGTCTCCACCAACCAGCGGTCGGAACACAACCCCTTTCAGCAGGCTAAATAGTTCTGTTAAATGACAACAGAAGGGACAGGCAACAAGAACCATCAGTCAAAGAGGGGAGGGCTAGTTCTTCTCTACCGGGTTACATTGGGGCACTACCGGAACTGATCGAATTGGTAGTCTACAGTGTTTCTGGATGTTTCAGACTGAAGCTGGGGTTAGCATGAGAGCAGCACCATTTCGTAGCTCCGTCGTGGTCATTCCGCAACCAATCATGGCAGCCGTTCTTTATCGTTATTTTGGGCGGGGTGGGTGGCGGAGCCGAGCTGTTTTGCAGCCATCATTGTGTGGAGTTCAGTTCATCTCACTAGTTTTGTATTTGTCATGAGGGGTTGTTCCTAATGTTTCTATTTTAGCGAGGTCAAAAAGAGATCCTATTAGTGGCCTACTGATTTTGCTCGATTCCTTTTCTTTTTTTTTACACGATTTTTCGTTATCTGCAAAGACTAAACAGAGTATTGCGACTCTGTGTTTGTTTGTAAATAGAGAATGAACCAAAGAGAACTAATTCTAAAACAGTAAATACTTGGATAACAATGAATCAAATGGAGAGAGAAGCAGGCACGACGGATTACAATGGGGGCAAAGACCTGCGTTAACTACCTTTCACTATCTGCAAAGAGAGAGTACTCCTAATAGAAATGAGGGGGGGGGGGCACCATTCAAAGCAGATCAGTGTGCATAAACACGAAAATGTTTTCACTTACCACGTACTTGACATTCGACAGCTTATGATATTTGCTATTAAAAAACCATTGAAATTCACTGAAAAAACCATAGGTTATAGACCATATATAGTTAGGAATTAGCATTTACAAAACCTTGAAAATTCACTGAAAAAACCATAGGTTATAGACCATATATAGTTAGGAATTAGCATTTAAAAAACCTTATTTTACTCACACAAAACCATTGAAATTCCATATATAGTTAGTTGCACTAACTATATATCGCGCACCTGCAATCCACTGCTGATGATGTCACATATTACATCATTCATGACATGGTCAGTGACATCACTGATGACATCACTGATGACATCTCAAATGACATCACTGATGACATCACTGATGACAACATCCAGTGACTGTATGTTTCTGTAAAGTTAAAATGTGTCTTACATATTGAAGAATGAGTGGAAGTATAAGTGTCTGGACAAAGGATTTAGTAGGTGCATGACTGAATGCATGAGTGAGTGATTAAATGTGTCTCACTGAGTGCATGGGTTAGTGACTAAAGTGTCTTAATTTGTGCATCATTATGTCTGTTGTTCTGTAAACTGCTGCATGTTTTGATCAGTAGCTATATAATTAACTATATGGGTTACTGATTGATTGTCCAAGTATTTGTATGGGAGACTGAGTGTGTGTGTGGCTGGCTGGGAGGTGTGTGACTCTGTGCAGATCAATGTGTACTTGTATCAATGATTGTATAACAAGGTAAGTATGTGTTAGTATATGTTTGAAAATGTAAGGTGCTCTATGTTTAACTGTGTAGACAAGAAAATGGAAGTGTCATTGATTCTTTACAGGACTGACTAGGTGTGTGAGTAACTCCATGGATGAGTGGCAGACTGTGAGTGTCTGTATAGGTGTATGAGTGCATATGATAGTGTTGTAAAGATGAGTGATTGTATGTATGAATGATAGTATGGGTGAATGAGTGAAGGTGTGTGTAGACGTAGGAATCAGTGAGTGCGTATGTAGTAACTAGTATTGGTGTGTCAATGGTTTCAAAAATTATATTCTGTATTTAACACTGGGTGAAACAGAGGTTATATTAAAATGTGAGGAGATGCATTGTATTGTCACATGAATGATATCATCAGTGATGTGGTCATTGATGTCAAATGAGATGTCATCAGTGATGTCATCAGTGATGTCATTTGAGATGTCATCAGTGATGTCATCAGTGATGTCACTGACCATGTCATGAATGATGTAATATGTGACATCATCAGCAGTGGATTGCAGGTGCGCGATATATAGTTAGTGCAACTAACTATATATGGAATTTCAATGGTTTTGTGTGAGTAAAATAAGGTTTTTTAAATGCTAATTCCTAACTATATATGGTCTATAACCTATGGTTTTTTCAGTGAATATATATATATATATGTGCACAAAAGTCCTTCCCAAACTGAAAAGGCGGAGACCAACACGGGGACAGGTAGGAAGCCTTTATTTAAACAAAATTCCACATAGGCGATTGCATTTCGGCGTCTTTAGCCTTCGTCAGAGCAGTGGAAATAATGGGAAGAAGGAAGTGAGTCTGCACCTTTAGATGTCCTGCCGCAGCTGGGTTGGCTGCCGTTGCTCCTCCCCCCTGAAGGACTCCACCACAGGTAGTTCGTACTGTTGGTACTCGAACTACATATATACTACTATATATACATACATACATCATCCAGTGACTGTGTGTTTCTCTAAATTTTTATATATATGCCATGGTGTATTGAAGAATAAGTGGGTGTATAAGTGTCTGGATGGAGGATTTAATATGTGCATGAGTGACTGTATATGTGAGTGATTAAATGTGTCTAACTGAATGCATGGGTTAGTGTCTAAACTATCTGAATGTGTGTATCAGCATGTCTGGTGTTGTATAAGCTGCTGCATGTGCTGGTCAGTAGCTACATGAGTGTCTATATGGGTTATTGATTGGTTGCCTGAGTATTTGTATGGGAGACTGAGTGTGTGTGTGTGTGTGGGTGGGAGGTGTGTGACTCTGTGCATAGATGTGTGAGTGGTTGATTCACTGGGTGTATGGGTTCAAGAGTGCATGTGGAAACAGCTCTATAGGCGGGTGAGTGTGAGTATGGGTGTGTTGGTGAGAGATTGGATGTCTCAGTGGTACATGTCCAAGTAACTACATATGTAAAAAGCAGTGTATGTGAGACTTGGAGTATATAAATGACTATACGTGAGAGTCAGAGACTGTGAGAGTGGCTGTATGGATGAGTGTGTACTTTTATCAGTGATTGTATAAGAGAGTAAGTATGTGTTAGTATATGTTTGAATAAGTGAGGTCGTGTGTGTATAACTGTATAGGTGAGGAAATGGGGGAGTGATTGATTCTTTGCATGACTGACTAGGTGTGTGATTAACTCCATAAATGAGTGGTGGTGTGTGAGTGTCTGTATAGGTGTATGAGTGCATATAATAGTGTTGTATTGATGAGTGACTATATGTATGAGTGATTGTATGGGTGAATGAGTGGATGTGTGTGTCGACCTAGGAATCAGTGAGTGCGTATGTAGTAATTGGCATTAGTGTGTTGATTGTTTAAAAAATGGTAGTCTGTATTTTACAGTGGGTGTCTCAAAGATTATATTAGAGTGTGAGGAGGTGCATCAGATTTTGACTTGGATGATGTCGTCAGTGATGTCGTTTGAGATGTCATCAGTAATTTCATCTGTGATGTCACTGACCATGTTAGAATACAGTGAAAACACATACATACACTAGGGAACACTATGCGTTGGGGTACCCCTGTAATGAGCATGACCCCGTTCGTATTTGCCATGAGTTAGTGCCTGGGTCACTGCATGAGTACATGGGTAGTGACTGGATGATTAGAATGCTGCAAGGACAGTGCATGGTGATTTTATAACTGCTTGTGTTTTGGCGGAGTGATTGGATAAGTACCTGATGCTGGATGGGTGATTGGAGGAGTGCATGGGTAGTGACAGGGTGATTTCTAGAGTGCATGGGTACAACCTGGGTAATTTGAGGAGTGAATCAGTACTGTGTAGGTGATTAGAGGTCTGAATGGGTAGTGCACAGGGGATTGTAGCAGTGCATGTGTTAGTGCCTGGGTCACTCCATGAGTACATGGGTACTGACTGGAAGATTAGAGTACTGCAAGGAGAGTGCATGGTGAAGTTATAATTGCCTGGGTTTTGGCAGAGTGATTGGATAAGTACATGGTGCTCTCTGGGTGATTGGAGGAGTGCATGGATAGTGACTGGGCAATGGCTGGACAGTATGGGTACTACTCAGGGTATTGTAGCAGTGCATGAGTTAGTGCACGGGTCATTTCATGAGTGCATTGGTAGTGACTGAGTGATTAGAGTGCTGCAAGGACAGTGCATGGTGAATTTATAAGTTCTTGGGTTTTGGTGGAGTGATTGCATAAGTACACACATGTCACATCAGACCCCACCCCCTCCTGTCACCACTGTGCAAACATGCCCCCTGGCAGGATTTAATTTGGGGGATTAATTCCCGTTGAATCCTGAGGGTCCCTGGGGGCCAACTAGCCCACCATGTACCTCCAGCTAGCGCCACAGAGTTGCGTTGCAGAGAGGTGGTCCAAGGCAACGCCCTTTTTACATCTCTCTGCAATGCAACTCTGTGGCGCATACTGGACGTACCTAGTGGGCTAGCTGGCCCCCAGGGACCCTCAGGATTCAAGGGGACTTAATTCCCCAAATTAAAACGTGCCACAGGGTGCGCTTGCTCACTTGTCACATCAGGCCACGCCCCCTCCTGCACCACTGTGCAAACGCACCCACTGGTTTATTTATTTAATTAAAAAGCCCAGGGTGGCTGTTCCCGGGGTAGCAGGGGCCGCGTGTCCCCTGCAAATAATTAATGAAAGCCCCGGGGTGGTGGTCCCCGGGGCTTGGGGGCCCTTGGAGGTCCCCCCACACATTTAAAAATGAGCCCCAGGGGGTGGCAGTGCCGGGGCTGTGGGGGGCTGCGTGCCCCCCACAACTCATAAATCAATCCCCGGGGAGGTGGTGGTCTCCGGGGCAGTGTGGGGGGTATGAGGGTCCCCCATAAAAAAAATTCTGTTCCCTCGGGACCTGGCCCACCCGGGGGCTTCAACACAACGAAGCACGGGAGCCCGTGCTTAGTTTTTCAATTATTTTCTCGGCTAGATTCATGACCCCAGAGTAAATGCCGCTGACCCTGAGGGTCCTTGTCCGACCCCCTGAGCAGGCCTAGGGGGCCAGGGTATTTCTACCCTGCCCCCTTTTCTTGTTTTTCGCATTTGTTTCACAAGATGGCTGCCAACACTTCCTGGTTTGGAGTGTTGACAGCCAATAAGAAAAAAGCTTGTGTTCGGGAGGGTCTGCGGATCCACCATGCATCTAGATAGCGATATTTTTATTTTTTTAATTTATCAGCAACTACTGAACGGAATTACACCATTTTTAAAAAGCTTGCAGTCTGAGCCAAGCAGTACCTTTTTGGCAAATTTGGGGTCCTTCCGTTAAGCAGTTCAGGATGTAGACTTGGCTAAAGTTTCCTATGGGAAATTGATTTTTTGATTCTATTTTTTTTAATTTCTCAGCAACTACTGAGCAGGATTTACACCATTTAAAAAAAGGTAGCTTTCTGAACCAAGCGCTACCTTTCCTATGGAAATTAACATGGAAAAAACACTTTTTAGCCCCCCCTTTTTTCTCAGCCCCGCTTGATGAATCACCCCCAAACTTTCAGTATAGGAGCTGAGCTGGATAGACTTTTATTTTTGGGAGAATTTCACAAAGATTCCTTTGCTCGGCCGTGGAGAGTGCACCATCGTGTGCTGACATCGAAGCGGAACTGACAGCTACACGAGGCTCTGAGTTCTAAACTGTTTGGGACCTTATGAGCACAGGACTCCAAACTGAAATGAAAACGTGCCGGACTGTATCCCAGCCTACTATAGGCAATGAACATTAATGCACAACCGGAGCAAGAACACTCGACCTTACCAAAGGTAAAGAAACCCAATTTGCATCATTCAGGACCTCAAGTCCCATCATGCAGTGTGAGCGGTGTGCGCAGCACACGCCCATCTGGAGGCTTGAATTAATAAAAGGTCACCCAATGTCAATGTTGCACATCGAGTGTTTCCTGCTGCAGCCCATGAAGAAGGGGGTGCTTCCCCCGAAACGCGTCGGCAAACATAATATTAAGGAGCAGAAAGGCATGTCATGTGTTAAAGCCCGGAGGGCGGGGTACTGTTGTGTGCCTCTCAAAACGGGCACTTTGTGTTTGATATATATATGTATATATATATATATATTTGTGAAATTCTCCCAAAAATAAAAGTCTATCCAGCTCAGCTCCTATACTGAAAGTTTGGGGGTGATTCATCAAGCGGGGCTCAGAAAAAAGGGGGTCACAATAAGTGTTTTTTCCATGTTAATTTCCATATATATATAAGTGATGTCATTTGAGATGTCATCAGTGATGTCACTGCCCATGTCATGAGTGCTGTAATATGTGACGTCATCAGCAGTGCATTGCAGGCGCGCGAGTTATATTTCGCTCAGCTAACTACAATGGGCACATTTCTCTGGTTTTATATGAGTCAAATGTCCAACTAACTGTAATGTCCCTGAAACCTATGGTTTTTTATTAAATTTTCAAAGGTTTTTTAAATGCTAATTCCTAACTCTAACATCTACAAAACCTATGGTTTTTCAGTGCATTTTGAAAGTGTTTTAAATGTTAATTTCATGTTTTAATATTTATAAAACTATATTTTTCCAAATTTGTTGTAATATTTTGGA
Organism: Lissotriton helveticus; assembly: GCF_964261635.1. Taxonomy (NCBI): domain Eukaryota; kingdom Metazoa; phylum Chordata; class Amphibia; order Caudata; family Salamandridae; genus Lissotriton; species Lissotriton helveticus. Next base: position 870,077,814 of record NC_136061.1, on the reverse strand, counting down.
ACTCTATTATCCTTTTTTTTTACTTAAAAAATTATGTAGGGGCGTGGCCAAGATGGCGGACTAGTCGGACGTGCTTTCGTGAGGCTCCCTGGTCCAGGCTCCTTCGCCTGGCCAATTAGCTTAAATGCCCCCAAAAGTATAGATTTTTTGGCCCCTGAGTGTGGGGGTGTGGGAGCTACTTACAGAGACAGTCTCTGGGGCGCTGTGAGACGACACAGCAGCTGCGGGGCCATCCGTGCTGTGCACCACACTGCCCACCATTTTAGAAATGGCTGGGTGGCGGACTCCAGCTCTGCGGAGGTACCCCGGAGCCTGGCTGGCTTTCCCTCGGGGCGCCTGCCCATCGCAGTAGAGGCAGTGAGAGGGCTGCAGCGAATCGGTGGCGGTGGGTGTGCGGTTCACCCCGCCGCTGCCCAGTATGAGAAGCCAGCGGGACCTGCTGGCTCCTATCGCCGGAGCCACGAAAATCGAGGCCGAGGCTGCAGGGCTGGCCTATAGACGACCGACGCGTGGCCCGCTGGGATTTTGGCCCGCTTGCCCCCGTGTGACAACCCAAGGTGAGGAGTGGGCGCCCATCGAGCCTGGGGCTGAGACATTGACACAGCGCATCTGTGTACCGAGAGGGCCAGGGACATTGCACGTAGCCGTAGCCCGGCACCGCGGACCTCGAGGCAGGGAGGGCCCTGTCCCGTGAAGCTGACCCCAAGGCCCCCTTTGCCTACACAAGGCGGACACTGCGTGAGGTCTCTGGAACGGCGACCGACTGGAAGCTGGGGCACTGCCGGACTGGGTCCTAACGTCACAGCACGGCGCTGAGGGTGCGTGAGTGGGTTGGCGGCCAGGCCCAGGGAAGAGGCCCTGCAGCGTTGTTGGGGGGCCTTGCTGTTTCCCCCCGCCTGGGTAATTCTCAGCGGTGCAGAGGCGAGCGGTCTGCTGGAGCGGGGCTGGGTTGAGGATGTGACCCCCGTGTGGTGGTGTGCTGGTGGAGGCTGAAGCTGGGGCCCTGGCCCAGAGAGAGAGGAGGACCCGCTGATTCGTAACAGCAGGACCTGCCCCGCCGCAATTGCAATTGCCCTGACCGAGGCCCCACAGCATCACTCCCGGGTTGGCAGGGAGCAATGAGGAGCACTGCGCCACTGGTGAGCGCTTAGTCTGTGGAGTGCACACAGGGAAGCACACCTGGAGAACAGATGGGTGGGTGCTCGTGACTGGGTGCCCGGTGGCCGGTCCAGCTTTTCGCCGCCTCTTCGCGGGATTCCTGCCCCCCCCGCATTGCTGCACCACAAGCAGCCAGCAACTGGAGGGACAGAGTTGGACTGGTGCCCAATCCTCCGCACTGCCGGCCACCGGCTAATCCTCACAACAACGGGGCACACAGGAGAGGTGTGCTAGACCGATGGCAGAGGTCAGATCACGCCCCTCAGGGTGGGGCCATAGCCTACTGCCGAAGGATCACTTTAGCCATTGGGCACCCGTGTCGACCACCAGGAATACTTGGCTGCAACCTTTGGGGTCTCCGCTAGGCAGGGGCTCACAGAAGGAGGCACATCACAAGAAACTTGAGCGCCTGCCGCAGGTGGTGGTGGGAAATCATGGCATCGGCGTGCAAAAAGGGGGAGCGCACCCTCACGGACATGCTTGTCAAAGGCCCCTCCAAAGGTGATAAAGGCCCCCCAGCCACATCCCCATCCAAGCCGCAGCCGCAGGACACTACGGGGGAGGCTCCAATCACCCGCACATTTCTTTAGACACTGTTTAATTCACTTAGAGAGGACTTTCAGACGCTTAAACAAGAGGTGGCAGGTGAAATGAGGGAGATACGACGCAATGTGGATGGTCTGGGGGAAAGAGTGGCTGCTCTAGAAGGCAATGATCAAGCCAGGAGTGCCGAAGTGGAACAACTCCAACAGGAACTGATCTGTCTCAAGGAACAACAGGGGGATCTGCAAGTCTATGCGGAGGATCTTGAAAATAGATCACACAGGTACAACATATGAGTCCAGGGGGTTCTACCGTCCGCAGAAGGAGCAGAAGTTGCCTCATATCTACAGGGCCTTTTCAGGAACATCCTGGGCGCCGGTCCCGAGGTGGACATTCAGATTGACAGGGCGCAAAGGGTGGGCCAGCCACGACGGGCCTCGGCTCCTCCTCCGGACATTTTTGCTTTTCTGCCGGATTTCCCCCTGGAAGAAAAGATTCTCAAGGAAGTTAGGCGGAAGCAACCATTACAATACCTGGGTCACACGGTGGCACTCTTTCAAGACCTCTCTGCTATAACCCTCCAGAAAAGGAAGGCGTTCAAGGAGGTCACATCCTTTTTCAGAGACAAAGGAGTTGCATATGCCTGGGGCCATCCATTCAGACTGATTTTTAAGTGGAATGGCATGCTGCATCAGATGAGGTCCCTCTGAGGAAACCTGAGACCTTTTGGGCCTTGATCACACAGACTCTGGAGGTTCACCACCCCGGTCCCAGCAACTCCACGACGGCGGATGGTAAACGGTGCGCAGACGACGATCCTCACCGGCGACGAGCTTGAAACCTGACCTGGCCACTGTGTCGCAAGAACTAGAGGCTGCAGTGACGGCTGTACTCAGAGACACCTCTCCTATAGCCTGAATGAACATATAGCGGGGGCTACAGTTGCACTAAGTCATAGCTGCTTAGGGCGGAGTGGGGGGCCACTAGGGGTCGAGGTTGCACGTGTGAATACGTGCTTTTCCACATGTCTGTGAGGTTGGACGGTAGACATGGGACAGTGATTGCCTGTTGGGGACATTCAGTTGGAGTTAGGGTGGGTGAGGGGGAGTTTGGAAGAGTTTGGGGAAGGGAGGGGAATGAGTGGGTCAGGTGGGGGCGGGGGGCGGAGGCAGGGGGTGGGAATGTGGAGGGTGAACCGGTGTGTCTGCAGGAGGGAGGACCCGTTATGGGGTGGCTTATGGTGTCTGAGATTCCCTGGAGGTTGCGATGTTGCCGCGTCCTGTCACTGTGCCAGGCCCCACCATGAAGATAGTTACCCTCAATGCTAAGGGTCTCAATATTTCCATCAAATGAAGAGCCATTTTGTCCTACCTGGAGAACTCGGGGGCTTCCATTTGTCTCATTCAAGAAACACACTTTCTCTCAAGGGACTGGCATAGGATGCATTCTCGCATCTTTCCACATCAATATTATTCCTCAACCGCAGATAAAAAGGTGGGGGTAGCCATACTGGTAGTCAAACACTTCCAGGGCTCGATGGGGGAGAGAGTGGTGGAGGTTAAAGGTCGGCTGTTGGTGCATAAGGTCACGTTGGGAGGCATGACTATGGTAGTGGGATCTCTTTATGTTCCCAACACAGGGCAGAAATCCTTTCTTAAGGGTGCAGTGTCGGACGTCTTACAGTACCAAGATAAATATGTTCTGATAGGGGGAGACCTCAACCTTGTTATGGACAGAGACAGGGACAGGTCGGGGCATCACTATGGCATGACTGGGGCGATTTCACTTGACTGGAGGACTTGATTGAGCCAGAGAGGGCTTATGGATTTTTGGCGAGAGACCCACCCCAAGGGTACTCAATATACATTTTACTCACACGTACACCACATGTGTGCGCGGCTTGACTATTTCCTCAGAACTTTACCTGTTAATAGATGATGTGGAAATAATTCCTGCTGCACTTTCAGACCATGATGCCTTGTCACTCTCCCTTACAGTCCCCCGTACACAGAGACCTAAGGGCAGATGGAGGTTTGCGAGAATCCTTATTACACAGGGATGGGGTGTTCCAGCAGCTTAGGAAATATATCACCGACTATCTCTCACTTAATGATCAGCCTGACGTACCCCTCCCAGCACTGTGGGGGGCACTGAATGCATTGGTGAGGGGGGAGCTGATAGCACTTTCCACGCAGAACAGAGAGGACTCCGCATGGCCAAGGTTACAGAGCTCGAGCGGGTTCTTTGCTGTACGGGGGCCCCTAGGGTCTTGCACCAATTGAAGGCGGCAAGGGCACAGCTCGCGGGTTTAGATTTAGACCGCGTGGAATTTGTGACCCTGTGGCTTAAACACACCTATTATGTGGGGGGCAACAAAACAGGGTGACTTCTGGTGAGAAAACTTAGAGCCCGTACCCAACAAGCCAAGGTTACTACCATTCGGGATGCTCGGGGCACATCGGTCACCTCCGATGATCAGATTGCTGATGCTTTTAGGGAGTACTATGCATCCCTGTACAGCAGGGATCAGACTATAGACACGGCGGGGGAGAACTTTCTTAGTCAAGCAGCGACCACGGCCCTCAACGTCGTCGGGGCAGCAGCTATGGGTGCACCTATCCGGTTAGAGGAGGTCAACAGAGCGATATCTAGACTCAAACCTTTGAAATTCCCGGGGCCCGACAGCTTCTCGGCAGGCTTCTACAAGTCATTTTGCCTGTTGTTAGCGCCAATTTTAACCTGGCTCTTCAAATCTTTCCAGGGACCAGTCTCTATCCTGCCAGATATGTTAGAAGCGGACATCATTGTGCTGCCTAAACCAGGTAAGGGTGCCACCCAATGCTCGGCGTATAGACCCATCTCCTTACTAAACCTTGACTTAAAATTGTTCACAGGGGTCTTAGCTTCCAGGTTGGGTCTGCGTCTCCCTGGCATCATTGAGTCGGACCAGTCTGGTTTCATTCCGAAACGCCAATGCAGGGACAATACCAAACTCCTCCTACATCTCATTGACAAAACCCATTATAATCAATCGGATGCCATGCTATTATCAATTGATGCTGAAAAGGCATTTGATCGGGTGAACTGGGGGTTCCTAGACAAGACGCTAGCACACTTTGGCATTGGGTATCGCTATAGGGCCTGGGTCGCGAGCTGCTACGATAAGCCGAGGGCATCGATCCAGGTGAATGGCACGACTTCGAGACCATTTGACATCCAGAGGGGCACGAGGCAGGGGTGCCCTTTGTCCCCACTCCTGTTCGCGCTCTATGTGGAACCCCTTGCCCAATGAATCTGGGACAACCCTGACATCCAGGGGGTTTCTTTTGGGGGGGGGGAGCAGCACGCGCTCAGTCTATACGCGGATGATATCCTGGCAGCTCGTGATTCACCTCGGAGGTCGGTGCCCATGTTTTTACGCGAACTGGAAGCCTTTGGGGCGGTGTCGGGTTTCAAAGTTAACACAGAGAAATCCTTGATTCTCCCCTTGGGTAGCAATGCCTCAGGGCTCGTGCATACTCCTTCGGACTTTTGGGACTTGCGCGTTTACCCAGAGATCCCATACTTAGGAATAACTTTGACCCTGTCCACAGAGCAAACAGTTTCCTCAAATTATGGACGGCTCATCTCTCAAATCCAAGGAGATCTAAGTAGATGAAGAAAAAAACTTTAATATGCACCCTCACACTCCTACATCAATAAAAAACAGTGCGATTAGTAGTATAACAAATAACTACTAAAAGAGATGTAAGGTCGACATGTTTCTGCAGTTATTGGAGCCTATAGGTCACCAGCTGCTTCTTCAGGACCATTAGAGCTCTATACTACTAATCGCACTGTTTTTTATTGATTTAGGAGTGTGAGGGTGCATATTAAAGTTTTTTTCCCCGATCACGACCTAATTTTAGAGTCTTTTTCTCTCCTTTTTTCACTTACACTTTTCTTAAGCACTGCTATTCAGTTCCCCACTAGACACACCATATTCACTCACGTGGTATATTATTTGGGGTATCCATTGACTTGGTTATATCATCTGCCGGGTCATTAGGGGTTTCCCAGATAACCTTGATTTGTACAAGAGATCCCAGATGATGAAGGGCGGTCTCGATGGTGGACTGATGGGAACTCGTTCCAATAGTTGACCTTTCCCTTTTTCTATTTTTGTTTGGGTACATGTTGGGATAGGTTTCCACTCAAACTCACTGCTAATTGTTGTTGGTGTAATTTCGAGTCAGGGGGTTTAGCAGTCGGGGTCTTAAAACATTCCCCTGGGACCCTTTCTTTGAGTTTAGTTATATCTAAGTAGATGGCAACACCACTCACTGTCACTGCAGGATCTCATTGCTGCAGTAAAGATGTCCATCTTGCCCAAAATCTTATACGTCTTCCAAACCATCCCAGTTGGCCCCCCCACAGGAGCTATCTGTAAGCTACAAGATGCCATTCAACAGTTCATCTTGGCAGGGAAAAGGCTGGGGTTGCGCAGGGACTTGTCCCATCAACCTCCAGACGAGGGAGGACTGGGTATCCCTAACCTCCTACAGTATTTGCAGGCAGCCCAACTCCGGTATTTGGTGGAATGAAGCCGGCCTGAGTCGAAAAAACTGTGGCTTTTTCAAGACCATGCGATGGCACAAACTGCCCTATGGAGGATTCCGTTCAATAGGCACACGGACAGGCCGAAATATCTCAACAAATCCCCTGGAACGCGGACAATCATCTGGGTTTGGGATGCCGTCGCTACCCGGAAGGGGCTCACTACAATTCCCTCTCCGCTGACACCGCTGTTTGAGAATACAGAATTTGAGCCCGGGATGGATAAACTGGCCTTCCCAAAATGGCGCACATCCGCATTCAAGTCCGCTGGCCTCCTATTCGATCTCAAATCTTCATGCAATTTTTTGACCTTATTCGGTTTTATGACCTTCCCAACCCACACAGATATCAGTAAGCCCGCTGGTGGGTTGGAAATGATTGGCCTTCGACAAATGGTTTGTCACTAAGGAATCAGATCGGGAACTAATCTCAGAGTTCTATCGTATGCTTTACCCTGAGACCCCCACATCGCGCTCCGCGGGTCAGAAGCGGTGGGAGGGTGAACTGGGCATGGCTCTTTCTGACCAGGAATGGCAGGCCATATACTACAGAGCAAACCACACTGCATGGAACACTGCGAGTAGGGAGGCGGCGGTGAAATTAGCCACCTACTTGTTCCTGACCCCCGTCCGTTTGAATCGTGGTAATCCACGTCAGAGTGCCGCTTGCTGGAGTAGCGGTACAAAAGGGGGTGGTGGTGATGGACGGAGCATCAGAACTGCCAAGCCATGCCTTCCCTGGACCGGAAAGAAGCTTCCGAGGACCAGTTTCTGGCATTCCAGCCGTCTTCAGCCCAGCTTGCTTGAATCCAGTGGCAATGTGAGCAAGGGACTCACGTCTGAGCATACCCTGCCACACTTATGGCAGCCAAAGTGGTACAAAAGGGGGTGGTGATGGACGGAGCATCAGAACTAATCAAACACTCACACCCAGTCAAAAGTTCTGGGTTTGATCCATCACCGTTGAATCCAGTGGCAAAGTGAGCAAGGAGTAGCTGCCGGGAGGAAGGCACTCTAATCCATCTGCTGTGGGGTTGTCGGGAGGTGGAGGGATTCTGGGAAGAATTTCTCAATGACGTTGACAGACAGTTTGACACCGAAATCCCTATGTTTCCAGCATACACACTCCTAGGCCTACTCAACAAAATTACTTTTCCCCTGAAATCCATTTGTGGCAAACAGATGGGCCTGGTCTTGGGTGCAGCAGTACAGCACATACTATCACTTTGGGGCACACAGACACGGCCGACCCATACAGGGTGGCTCCACAGAATTTGGTACATAGGGGGCATGGAGCGTCTCCAGGCTTCCCTCACCCAGTCTCTGTCAACTTATGCGACCACTTGGCGACCGATGCTTGCACTCCTGTCGGCAGAATTCAACAAAGTCACATGCCCGAAATACCTACGTTTGCTCAGACTCTTGGACTCTCCTTCTCCAGAGGGGAACAAGGGGGGATAGGTGGATACTTGATACACATGGATATACACACAATGGGACTACCTTGGGCACACTGGTTCTGGGTGGGGTGGGACGGGGGGGTGGTTGGGGGTTCTTTCTTCTTAGTTCTTCTTGGGAAAGTGAGTTTCGGCTAGGAGAACTTAGTATGTGTATTGGCTATGTCGGCAATCCGGGACCTTTAACAAGCTGGTGGATCTCCCTTTGGTTCAGGTAGTCACTTGGTGGGCAAGTGGGAGGCACGATAAGGCCTTGATCGATTGCTGCACTATGTACTCATTGTATGATGTAATTTACATTGTCTGGAACTCAATAAAAATAAAGTTAACAAAACAAAATTGTGTAATGTTTTATATCTTCAAAAAAAAATTTATATCTTTTTTTTTTGTATAAAACTGGAGTCCCATTTCCGGTAGTGTACCAAGCTCCATCAGCATGTGAATCCTATTTGCCATATTGCTAAACTCGTAAATGATGCGCATTTCGTATCTGACGGGTTCATGGCACCACGTCTCGCGTAACATCATATACATATGAGGTCGTGCCAGCTGCTACTTTGGTATGCAATGGGTACGCACTACCAAGCTGTACGTCATGAATCTATGGAGTCACGCCTGCTGCGTGTTGTGTATACGACAAGTGCACGCTGCCAGGCCCTGGTTACATCATAGACGTATGGTGTCACGCCGGGTCCACCATTGCCTCATTTTTCTTTATGTCTCAAAACTATATCTAAATAACTTTAAAGTGTACATGAGAACTAGCAATAATCTAAAATAATTTAAACCTATATATATTCCTAACTGTAATGTACTTATAGTAAATATATTTTCTCAACATCACGCCAGGTGCGGTCTCCTTGCGTACTGGGTGTGCGATTGCCATGTGATCTTAAAAAAAAGCATTCGATTAGTTCATCAAATTTCCCATTGTAGCAGTTGGAGAACGCCACCCACTTTAATCATTCTCTGTACAGCATTTGATGAGACACACCTCTTCTGCTTAGACAGCTTTTTTGAAAGCTTTTTGCTATGTACACATACCTTACACTACACACTACATGCAACCATCATCTTCATCAATATTCAAGGTCTGTAAAGCAGCCTTAAACCTGTGATAGCCATGCACCTAAAAGTTACATAACCAAAGTTTTCCCCACTGCCAGAGGTAACATGGTTGCATACGCTGTCCACAGCACAATGTAATGTGGTATGGCCCAGGGGCAGTATCAAGCATAGATAATGAACACACGGACACAGATAGTGGAAGTGGGTACAGGCATGTGCGCTCAACTCCTTTTAATTACCAGGGTCACATATCCAGTGACATCTGTGCTGGATGCATGTGGGATGAGTGTAAATTAGCCCTCAGGGACTAGTTGCTGCTAGCATCAACTACAACAGTAATCATTGGATCACACACAGAGATTCAATAATACCAGGGTTAATAGTTTGTGCTGCAGTAAGGTAGGGACAGTATATGTAAAATAATACACACAAGATTCTATTGTAAAAGAACCATTACTTGTGGTATACTGAGACACAGGCAGTAGATCTGAAATAATATACAAAAACATTGTATCATAAAGGTCCATCAGTTCTAGTGCACTCAGATAGCCACATCGAAAGCATTCAGCATGTACACAGCCAGCGATGATGTGTGCTGCGGGCGGGCCGTACTAGGAGCAATGTCGGTTGCCTACAGAACTGCATCATCTGCAATAACAACTGAATCTGAATTGTGAACACTGCTGTCTGCAGTGTAGGCCAGAGAGAGTGGTCAGCAAGAGTCCACAGCCACGTGGCGTTGACTTGAGCTGCCCAGTTTGTAATACAAGAAGCAACAAAGAACGTGTGCAGAGCCTGCGATGATGCATATGCGTGGTGTGACCAGAACGCACTGGTGCAATGTCTTTTGCCCACAGGACTGCATCATCTACAATAGCGACTCGATCTGAATTGTGAACACTGCTGTCTATAGTGTAAATTGAAGGCAGTAGTCACCACAGACATCCCTGAATACTTTTTCTCACTTCCTCTTCACAAAATACAACAACATAAATTACCAAAAACTCTGCAATAAATAAATCAAAACAATTCAAATTGTGATCTCTTCTGTCCAAAGTGTACACTGTTATTCAGAGTTCTTTTCTACTACCAAGAAGAATTTAGTCATTGTACTAAACCTATAACTCATCTAAAAAAAGTTCTTCAAGCAAGTATACTAAAACGATATTGTGTATATTTCAATAGACGTTGTAGTTAGTTGCCTCCTGGATTCTGTAATCTGACAATCACCACTCGATCTGACATGTGAGCCCTGCTGACCGCACTGTAGACCATAGGCAGTGGTCATTAACGCCTCACAGCCACATGCCGTTAGATTCGGAAGCACGGAGTTGGTTACACCTGATCGGAGGGTGTACACAGAAATCATCAGAGACTTTAAATTCTGACATCCTCAATCAAAGAATCAAGACCCCGTTTCACTGTTCAGACCTGCTGTACCACTGTGTAGTCCAGTCAATGCAGTCGGCCAAGCCCAATAATCATGTGCAGAAGTTAGGTACAGAAGCACAGAGTGTGATGCACCTCAACGGAGGAAGTTGTATGAAACAAAAGCAGTAGGTAATATCGGACATCGTCCATTGTGGAATCAAGACACCGTTACACTTTTCGGACCTAGAGTTGGTTGCACCTGGTCGAAGGGAGTACCTTCATCTCCACTAACAGACGCAGTTCTAACATTGTCCTTTGTGGGATCAAGACACCTTTACACTGTTGGGACCTGTTGGACTACTGTGTTAGTAGTATACAGAGCACTACACAGTGCTGGGTCTCAAACTGGGCACTGTGTGCCTGTGTCACAGTAGCCAGCGTTGATCTCAGGAGCCTTCCGACCTCGCACACCTTGGCACAGGACCTTCCGCCGGCATGTGGTGGGCACTCTTTAACATACGGCTCTGTCGAAAGGTGAACTGTGGGGCATATGTGCGTCGCAGCAGCCACGACGTTTTCTGAGTACCAGCAGGCTGACAGCATCACTCACGCAGCCACCTCCACTCACAGCATCAGCCTCGTGGCAGTGTAAGCTGCGCAGACCTGGCAAACACGTTCGCCATTCCGGCAGAGAACCACACCCAGAGAAACGTGCCTTTTATTCATGACCCTACGCTAGCCTTGAGTACGCTGAGCCAGCCTACTATGCTAAAGATTTTAGGGGGGAGGGGGCACGTATGCGCTATGTTTTCATAATCTTCACTACTGATTGTACTATCATGGTTGCGTCCACTGTCCACTTCACTCAATAAACCATCAGTGTATGTTGACATGTACATGTCTGTGCTCTGCATACTCAAGTCTGTCCAGCACATCCCCTCAACACTTTGTATTGTATACTTTTATAATCGAGAATCATTTTCCACCTTCGCACATACTTTGCTCCCATCTCTCCCCGCATTCTGCATTGTGTGGCAGAGGTGGTTTGTGTACATGGCTAGCCACGGTTCCCACAGTATGTAGTGTTGTTGTGTCTGCTAGGTTTACATGTTGTTTGTCATGTTGTATGTGATTATTTAAAGTAGCACATTTATTCATGAGCAGCGGTTTCTCCTGTTTACATATCGAAGTCTTACAGAGGATACAGAAGTTTTTCTTACAGGTGAAAAGTGCGACCACAATGCCAGTCATTCATTACTGTGCAAGAATGACCAACTGCACGACGCTTCTAAGCTTACAGCCCCCAATCTTGCGTGCTTTCTTAAAAGCACGCCAACTTCCACAATCAGTCCAATATTCACACAGCTTTCTAACAGCAGTTATCTACTTCTTAATAACAGGGGCTGCTACGGAATGTGAGCTGGCATACCGTATGTCCTTACTGTTTCAAACCGAGTAACTTCCTGTGGCAATGTATATTCCCACACACACAAAGTAACTCCCAAAGTTCAAATTGGCCTTCAACACCAACTTTGAAAACAGATTTCATTAAACTGAGCAAACTAAAAGCGCTTTTGTTTCAAACAGAAGTGTCCCTCACTTCTGCAAAATAAATTTCTTGACTGCATATAGCACGAACTTCAAGAAAAATGCAGTCCCTTTTAAATACAAACCTCCCATTACACTTTGTGAATTGTTACACAATTTTCAACACATCTGACACTCAAGCTCTTGCACACTTTTTTAACACAGGCTTTCAAACAGGCTTTAAACTGTTTTAATACCAGACTTCATTCATTCGATCATCTCTGGAATAACAGGAGCAGTGCCTATAATTCTCGCTATCTTTGCGGCCATCCTTCTACTATTTTTGCTTGCGCTCCCTCTGGTAACAAGCATGTTCGTCAGAATACGCCTCTATGTGAAGCTACATCAATACCGAGAAAAAATGGAACAACTTTTCGGCTGCCTGCCTCTATCTCTATCTATTATTGGAGACAGCTACAACATGACATTTATTTACACATATGCAATCTTTGTGCAACCATCTTTTTATTGCAAAACTTGTCCATTCGACTGGTGAATGGATCTATGCCTTGCCAAAATCCCAACAATCGCTCCTGATATCCAGCAGGTAATGGTGTATCTTGAAAGCCATGAACTTGATTGTTCGGGCAGTGGAGAAATGGTGGATGCAACGCAAAAAGGTATCGTGGCGGAATAGGATTTGAGCGCAGCCACAAAATATCTCCTGCAATGTGCGACCTTTGACAACATCGCAGATTGCCTGCCAATTCAAATTGCCGCTCCAACATTCGAGGAACATTACTGTTCCTCTGAAGATATGAATTGGATCGCTTTGCTTTTCTCACACGATGGCAACAATAGCCTCTTGGAACATTACGCATCTCAAGCCGCTTAAGAACTTCCGGACTGCAATCTCCAAAACTTGCAAGAAATTCACGTTATTCTTGGATTGATTTTTTCCAACTTTTTGGACTTTTTCCTATAATTTTTTTTATTACACTTCAATTGAACTATTTTCATATAATAACTTTCTAAGTATACTCAGGCATTTGAACTCTGTTTTCATTATTGCCCCTTACGTTTCCAGCCTAACCAGGCATGGGTGATGTATGGCCTATGCAAATACGCTATTTACTTGCTAAGTTAGCCTAAACCTGATATCCATTTTGAAACCATGTCTATTCTTTGTGCACACCTCTCTCTGCCTGCCTGTTATCCATGAAGCCCTTTCACACAAATTAGCTCATCCTTAGCCTCTTCTCACGAGCTGGCGGACAAGATAAAAAAACATGACTTTGTTTAGGAACTCGGCACAGTGTGGTAATCGTATCCTACCTTTATTTTCATTATAGAATTTAGTATTCATGTCTAATACCTATTGTTTAAGTCAAATGAAACTGTAACATGTAATGTGGAATTCACCGATGCAGGAGCCTAGGTTTGAATACAGCAGAAGTGGTTGGAGTTTGCCTCAGCTCAATGCCTTAGCTCTTCCACAAGAGTGTTTTTTTGAAAGGGCTGAAGACTATAATGTCTGGTTTGACAAGAAGGGTACCGAATGTGCTTCTGAGAAGCGCAATGTTTGTGTTCCTCCTCAAAGTTCCGATGTGCGTAGAACTATTACCAATACTGACATGCACCGGATTGAATCTACTGTAGAAGAGATTGCTGACTGTTCTACTGTTGATAATTTTGTGTTCCAAGGAGTACCAGGGTACCTAAGAAGTTTGATGATTACATTTTGCAATTTTTTTTGTTTTGTTTTCTTAAAGGATACATGTGGTAATCGTATCCTACCTTTATTTTCATTATAGAATTTAGAGTCATTCATATCTAATAGGTATTGTTTATGTCAAATGGAACTGTAACATGTAATGTGGAATTCACTGATGCAGGAACGTATGTTTTAATACAGCAGAATCGGTTGGAGTTTGCCTCAGCTGGATGCCTTAGCTCTTACACCAGTGGGTCCATTTATGGCACTTAAATAAAGACACTTTTTTATATAACTTGCAGTCTGCATCACTTTATTACACACAGCCACTTTCTTAGAAACACCTGATTTCACCATTTGTCTTTTGTGGTATTGCAACTTTCTGCATTATATTCTTCATGATTATTTCTTCATTCCTGCTTGCTAAAACACTGCATTCGAGTCTTCAGACCGGTAGGGATAAGTAGTTAGCTTCCCACTCCCTGTATCATATAAATGCATACTAACACTACTTACACAGGTATGCTACAGCGGCCAGTATCCTACAGCGCCCACAGCACATCACTTTACAGCAATCAGCTCACGGCTTAGGCTCACGGTTTCATCCCAGAGGCTTCAAACCAGTAGGAGTAAGTAGTTTGCTTCCCACTTCCGCTATAGTCTAAGGCATACTAACACCACCTGCACAGCTATGGTACAGCGGCTAGTATGCTACAGTGCCCAGAGCACATCAGTTTACAGCACTCAGCTCACGCTTTAGGTGCACGGTTTCATCCCTGAGTGTACCGGCACCTCACCTCAGCACCAGCTCACTCTCGCCAGAACAGCACTTTCACATCGGTATGGGTGAATACTTTGCTTCACACTCCCTATATAGCACAACCTAACCACCCCACAGAGCTCACAGCGCTCCTACCCTCCTCGTTTCTACTTTTTTCACCCTTTTTCCCTTACTCGCTTCCCCAAAATCACAAAATGGCTGCCAACACTTCCTGGTTGCAACTGTTTGCACTGCTCGCAGCCAATAAGCAGCAAGCTTGTGCTCGTAACGCCTCAGCCAATCAGATGGCAGAATTCCCTAATATCAATATCTGTAAATTTCAATATTTCTCCAGAACTACTGAATGGATTTACACCAAATAAACAAAAGCATACATTCTAGACCAAGACCCTTCTCCCCGCCAAATTTGGGGTAATTCCGTTCACCTGTTCGACCTGTAGCCTTGTCTAAAGTTTCCAATGGAAATTGCATGGAAAAAACACACTTTGGGACCCCCTTTTTTCTCGGCCCCTCCTTGATAAATCACCCCCAAACCTTCAACATAAGAGCTGATATGAACAAAGAATAGTTTGGAAAATTTCATGAAGATTCATCAAACGACGCCAAAGTTATAAGCAAAACAAAAATGCTCTTCCTATGGAAACTTGGTACTAACTATAACTACCTACTGGCAACTGGCAACGTATGTGTATTTATGTGTATGTATGTAAATATATATATATGAGCAGCTACCTCCTCCAAAGAAAAAGGCTGTGACCCAAAGGGAGACAATCAGTAGCACTTTATTGAACAGATCGCTTGGGCAAATGCATTTTGGCAATATCAGCCTTCCTCAGCGCCCCTTTCCAACTGCTCCTAGCGCTGCGAAGTAAGAACAGTCCTTCCCGTCTGTTGTTTTGACTTCTATGCTCCGCCCCCTTGATGTAGTCAGCATCCTCGTGCCGTCCCGCGTAGTGGAACTGCATATCCCACAATGCCCTAATGTTCAGCACAGTGGGACTGGATGCATACTGAGTGGGGTGATATTTTCAGAGAGAGTGTCCGTGGGAGGCACAGCTGTAGGATTTCGTAGGGAGGTAAGACATTTGAAACAACTCCGTGCCCCCTCGAGTCCCCATTCTTCTTACCGCTGCAGCCCTTCTGCTTGGAATCCTTCACGGGGGTGAACACGGGGTCCTGGTTACCCAATTAGAGGATAAGATATCCCCTGCTGCAGTCTCCGCCAAGCTTCGTAGTGGGTTCTGGAACTTATTGCTACCGCAATTCAATTCAAGAAAAAATGCTCAGCCGAGCTTGCCAGATAGTCCGGACCAACTTTTTGCCGCGGGGGTACACGTGGATGTGCACTGGCTTAGCGCATAAATATATGAGCAGCTACCTCCTCCAAAGAAAAAGGCCGTGACCCAAAGGGAGACAATCAGGAGCACTTTATTGAACAGATGGCTTGGGCGAATGCATTTCGGCAATATCAGCCTTCCTCAGCGCCCCTCTCCAACTGCTCCTAGCGCTGCGAAGTAAGAACAGTCCTTCCCCTCTGTTGTTTTGACTTCTATGCTCCGCCCCCTTGATGTAGTCAGCATCCTCGTGCAGTCCCGCGTAGTGGAATTGCATATCCCACAATGCCCCAATGTTCAGCACAGTAGGACTGGATGCATACTGAGTGGGGTGATATTTTCAGAGAGAGTGTCCGTGGGAGGCACAGCTGTAGGATTTCGTTGGGAGGTAAGACATTTGAAACAACTCCGTGCCCCCTTGAGTCCCCCTTCTTGTTACCGCTGCAGCCCTTCTGCTTGGAATCCTTTGCGGGGGTGAACACAGGGTCCTGGTTACCCAATTAGAGGATAAGATATCCCCTGCCGCAGTCTCCGCCAAGCTTCGTGGTGGGTTCTGGAACTTATTGCTACCGCAATTGAAGAATAAATGCTCAGCCGAGCTTGCCAGATAGTCCAGACCAACTTTTTGCCGTGGAGGTACACGTGGATGCGCACTGGCTTAGCGCATACATATATGAACAGCTACCTCCTCCAAAGAAAAAGGCAGTGACCCAAAGGGAGACAATCAGGAGCACTTTATTGAACAGATGGCTTGAGCGAATGCATTTCGGCAATATCAGCCTTCCTCAGCGCCCCTCTCCAACTGCTTCTAGCGCTGCGAAGTAAGAACAGTCCTTCTCCTCTGTTGTTTTCACTTCTATGCTCCGCCCCCTTGATGTAGTCAGCATCCTCGTGCAGTCCCGCGTAGTGGAACTGCATATCCCACAATGCCCCAATGTTCAGCACAGTGGGACTGGATGCATACTGAGTGGGGTGATATTTTCAGAAAGAGTGTCCGTAGGAGGCACAGCTGTAGGATTTCGTTGGGAGGTAAGACATTTGAAACAATTCCGTGCCCCCTCGAGTCCCCCTTCTTGTTACCACTGCAGCCCTTCTGCTTGGAATCCTTTGCGGGGGTGAACACAGGGTCCTAGTTACCCAATTAGAGGATAAGATATCCCCTGCCGCAGTCTCCGTCAAGCTTCGTGGTGGGTTCTGGAACTTATTGCTACCGCAATTCAAGAAAAAATGCTGAGCCGAGCTTGCCAGATAGTCGAGACCAACTTTTTTCCGCGGGGGTACACGTGGATGCGCACTGGCTTAGTTCATAAATATATGAGCAGCTACTTCCTCCAAAGAAAAAGGCTGTGACCCAAAGGGAGACAATCAGGAGCACTTTATTGAACAGATGGCTTGGGTGAATGCATTTCGGCAATATCAGCCTTCCTCAGCGCCCCTCTCCAACTGCTCCTAGCGCTGCGAAGTAAGAACAGTCCTTCTCCTCTGTTGTTTTGACTTCTATGCTCCGCCCCCTTGATGTAGTCAGCATCCTCATGCAGTCCCGCATAGTGGAACTGCATATCCCACAATGCCCCAATGTTCAGCACAGTGGGACTGGATGCATACTGAGTGGGGTGATATTTTCAGAGAGAGTGTCCGTAGGAGGCACAGCTGTAGGATTTCGTTGGGAGGTAAGACATTTGAAACAATTCCGTGCCCCCTCGAGTCCCCCTTCTTGTTACCACTGCAGCCCTTCTGCTTGGAATCCTTTGCGGGGGTGAACACAGGGTCCTAGTTACCCAATTAGAGGATAAGATATCCCCTGCCGCAGTCTCCGTCAAGCTTCGTGGTGGGTTCTGGAACTTATTGCTACCGCAATTCAAGAAAAAATGCTGAGCCGAGCTTGCCAGATAGTCGAGACCAACTTTTTTCCGCGGGGGTACACGTGGATGCGCACTGGCTTAGTTCATAAATATATGAGCAGCTACTTCCTCCAAAGAAAAAGGCTGTGACCCAAAGGGAGACAATCAGGAGCACTTTATTGAACAGATGGCTTGGGTGAATGCATTTCGGCAATATCAGCCTTCCTCAGCGCCCCTCTCCAAATGCTCCTAGCGCTGCGAAGTAAGAACAGTCCTTCTCCTCTGTTGTTTTGACTTCTATGCTCCGCCCCCTTGATGTAGTCAGCATCCTCATGCAGTCCCGCATAGTGGAACTGCATATCCCACAATGCCCCAATGTTCAGCACAGTGGGACTGGATGCATACTGAGTGGGGTGATATTTTCAGAGAGAGTGTCCTTGGGAGGCACAGCTGTAGTATTTCGTTGGGAGGTAAGACATTTGAAACAACTCCGTGCTCCCTCGAGTCCCCCTTCTTGTTACCGCTGCAGCCCTTCTGCTTGGAATCCTTCGCGGGGGTGAACACAGGGTCCTGGTTACCCAATTAGAGGAAAAGAATATCCCCTGCCGCAGTCTCCGCCAAGCTTCGTGGTGGCTTCTGGAACTTATTGGTACCGCAATTCAAGAAAAAATGCTCAGCCGAGCTTGCCAGATAGTCCAGACCAACTTTTTGCCGTGGGGGTACACGTGGATGCACACTGGCTTAGCGCATAAATATATGAACAGCTACCTCCTCCAAAGAAAAAGGCCATGACCCAAAGGGAGACAATCAGGAGCACTTTATTGAACAGATGGCTTGGGCGAATGCATTTTGGCAATATCAGTCTTCCTCAGCGCCCCTCTCCAACTGCTCTTAGCGCTGCGAAGTAAGAACAGTCCTTCCCCTCTGTTGTTTTGATTTCTATGCTCCGCCCCCTTGATGTAGTCAGCATCCTCGTGCAGTCCCGCGTAGTGGAACTGCATATCCCACAATGCCCCAATGTTCAGCACAGTGGGACTGGATGCATACTGAGTGGGGTGATATTTTCAGAGAGAGTGTCCGTGGGAGGCACAGCTGTAGGATTTTGTTGGGAGGTAAGACATTTGAAACAACACCGTGCCCCCTCGAGTCCCCCTTCTTGTTACCGCTGCAGCCCTTCTGCTTGGAATCCTTCGCGGGGGTGAACACAGGGTCCTGGTTACCCAATAAGAGGATAAGATATCCCCTGCCGCAGTCTCCGCCAAGCTTCGTGGTGGGTTCTGGAACTTATTGCTACCGCAATTCAAGAAAAAATGCTCAGCCGAGCTTGCCAGCTAGTCTAGACCAACTGTTTGCCGCGGGGGTACACTTGGATGCGCACTGGCTTAGCGCATAAATATATGAGCAGCTACCTCCTCCAAAGAAAAAGGCCGTGACCCAAAGGGAGACAATCAGGAGCACTTTATTGAACAGATGGCTTGGGCGAATGCATTTCGGCAATATCAGCCTTCCTCAGCGCCCCTCTCCAACTGCTCCTAGCGCTGCGAAGTAAGAACAGTCCTTCCCCTCTGTTGTTTTGACTTCTATGCTCCGCCCCCTTGATGTAGTCAGCTTCCTTGTGCAGTCCACATAGTGGAACTGCATATCCCACAATGCCCCAATGTTCAGCACAGTGGGACTGGATGCATATTGAGTGGGGTGATATTTTCAGAGAGAGGGTCCGTGGGAGGCACAGCTGTAGGATTTCGTTGGGAGGTAAGACATTTGAAACAACTCCGTGCACCCTCGAGTCCCCCTTCTTGTTACTGCTGCAGCCCTTCTGCTTGGAATCCTTCGCGGGGGTAAACACAGGGTCCTGGTTACCCAATTAGAGGATAAGATATCCCCTGCCGCAGTCTCCGCGAAGCTTTGTGGTGGGTTCTGAAACTTATTGCTACCGCAATTCAAGAAAAAATGCTCAGCCGAGCTTGCCAGATAGTCCAGACCAACTTTTTGCCGTGGGGGTACACGTGGATATGCACTGCCTTGGCGCATAAATATATGAGCAGCTACCTCCTCCAAAGAAAAAGGCTGTGACCCAAAGGGAGACAATCAGGAGCACTTTATTGAACAGATGGCTCGGGCGAATGCATTTCGGCAATATCAGCCTTCCTCAGCGCCCCTCCCCAACTGCTCCTAGTGCTGCGAAGTAAGAACAGTCCTTCCCCTCTGTTGTTTTGACTTCTATGCTCCACCCCCTTGATGTAGTCAGCATCCTCGTGCAGTCCCGCGTAGTGGAACTGCATATCCCACAATGCCCCAATGTTCAGCACAGTAGGACTGGATGCATACTGAGTGGAGTGATATTTTCAGAGAGAGTGTCCGTGGGAGGCACAGCTGTAGGATTTTGTTGGGAGGTAAGACTTTTGAAACAACTCCGTGCCCCTTCGAGTCCCCCTTCTTGTTACCGCTGCAGCCCTTCTGCTTGGAATCCTTTGCGGGGTGAACACAGGGTCCTGGTTACCCAATTAGAGGATAAGATATCCCCTGCCGCAGTCTCCGCCAAGCTTCGTGGTGGGTTCTGGATACATAGATGCATACGTATGTGTATTTATGTATATGTATGTAAATATATATATTATTTTTTTTCACTGAAAAAATCTAAGATTACAGTAACATTATATTGAGGTTAAATGTTCACTAACATAACATTTTAAATTAAAAAAAACATACATTCACCAGTTATATTTAGTTTTCTTGGGTAAGTATAACTCTCAACAATGATTTGTGCCCTCACCGTGCACATTTGTCTTATAAATAGTTTCATTGCAAATGTTGCATTCATATTACAAATTATATCTTAGAAGATGTCATGAGTGATTTAATATGTGGAGTAATTAACAGTTCATAGATAGGGCATGATTTATAGTTACTTTAAGGCACGTTTTATAGTTACTTGAGATAACTATGCCTATAACTGGAGAGTTTCTGTTTTTTTTTTTTATTAGAATGTTACTGACCATTTCATCTAACTATAGCATTACTTTAACCTTTGTTTTATTCTGAGAATTTTAGAGTTGTTTTAGCGTTAAATAAAATTTCACTAACATACATAAAGCCCCCCCCGGCTCACATGGCCTTTGGCTGTGCAGAATGTCAGGGAATTGGGTGTCAGGCCCGGCCGGCAGTCAGGCCCTGCTTCAAACCCTACACTGCGAGGTTGCTGGAGAGCATGACTTGCAGTCATGCCCTACAACCGACTTCCCTCAGGCAGACCCCTGACGGCAGCCAGCCCCACACTGTGCTTGGCCTTTGCTCTTGCGTGGTACCGGCCAGAAGGCCTGGCTTGTTGCCTGGCTCTTCTTTAAACTTCCCACAGTCAGCCCACTCCATGTTGCACAACTGCCTATCGCGGTGCATTTTGTTCTACACTATTTGCATAGAACTTTTATATTAAGATAAATATTGTGAACTTGATACTGTGCTTTGCACATGAGAACATCCTGTTACTCCTCTGATTATCATATTGTATGGACACTGGCCTATGTAGCCTTTTGGACCTATTCCTAAATGTGAATATTTGTTTATGGGTGTTTTGTGCAAACAAAATGACATGTCTAGGTGCCATTTGTTTACCTGGCTGTAGATGACACATAATCATAACCAGTGACTCCTTTTTGGCAGAATTCTTCTTAGAGAACGATTATTTGGATTGTATTCTCCTGCAACCCACAGGCAAAGACTAAGAGAGTATCTCATCTCCTCTTGAGGACCAGGTGAGTAACATAACTCGCTTATTATGAATGTTCTGTGCTGATTGTGCCAGTAGTGTCGTTGTATTCCCTCTGTCGCATTTCTTATTTTATAGAGAAATGCAAGTCCTAAAAAAGTGACCCTAAACTGCAAACAGATCCCTCTCAAGGGTGCGGGGCTGAACCAGGCTGTGTGGAGAAAGAGTGTTCCCTCTTTTTTTCGTCCCATTCCCCTTCCCTTTTGGGAAACCTGCAGGGACTCATGTAGCGAGTTCAGTAGTGCCAAGAGGTGATCTAGGAGGAGAGAGGACAGTTCAACGCTCCTGCAGACAACCTGAGCCTCAGGTGAGTGGCTGCACCACAGTCTCACTTAAGCGTCTTTCTCTGTTGCTTAATGTAGCTCTTTACAGTCCCAATCACTTGGCTTTACAGTATGGAAAGGCAGACTGATTTGACCCATCAAAAGGGGGTGGAGAAGCAAAGATCATTTTGAATGTCATTGTAGGCTAGGAATCTTGGTATGGGATTTAAAAAGTACAATGATGTGCTTGTCAAATTTTTGTTTGCATAAAGTACCACTAATAATTGCCCTTTTTATTTTTTTTATTCATCTCAAAAGCACCGAAGGGCAAGAGGGCACCTGGGAAAGCACCACCACCTGCCACTACCTCCAGCACTGCAGCAGACTGAACGCCCACCATCAGTGGGAAGGCTGCAGCAGATGGTTCTGCTGGCCACAGTAAATCATGTTTATTATTTGTTACTTTCTATTCCTACTTATAAAATGATGTCCTTATGTATACTTTTTAAAATCTCTACTATCTAATGTTCATTATTGTTGTATTTCCCTGAGTTTTCAATATTTCCTTTTGACGCAGCTGTTTTTTTTTTGCTTGTAGCTTTCATCTGCTCCTTTTTTAGTAAGTTTTACCTCACCCCTCTTTTATATGTCTTGTACAGTACTGTTAAAAGGACAGATTTTTGATAATGTAAAGAGTATCGCAGCTTCACCAAACATTTTAGTTGAGAAGGCTTGCTTGATCAAACAGTCAAAAAGTACAGGAACAGATTTAACGTGTTCATGGCCATGGACCAACAATGTTGTCATATTCTTATATTAGCTTTTTCCATGACAATGCAGCATGGCAGGAATGAGATACCATAACCAACCTAAACCATATGTTCTTCATTTCCTTCCACCCCTTAATTGATTTTCACTCTTATGCCTTCCTAGCGTTATCCCTTAATTGGGAGAAAAATGTTTTTGGTTGATTCAGTGACTGGGGCTGTATTACACAAGGTGTCCTGGGGGGCACAACAGGCATTTGCTCCCACTTTGTGCACCCCCGGAGCAGTTTGGTATTAAAAAAGGGGCTGCAGGCACTTGTGCGGATACTTCTGTAATACCGTTAGTGCTGGTGAAAATAAAGTGCCAGTGCTACCTTCAGGGGGATTTTCCTCATTTGCATGGAGCCGTTCCCCATGCAAATGAGGAAATCCCTTTGCCTCTGCGCTTGCACTGTAATACAGACGCGGGTGCAGAGGCAAAGAAGTAATCAGGAGGCGCACTGTCGGTGTACCCCCTGATAGCAGCCCTCTGGAGGGAGGGAAGGGGGTCCTATGAACCCCCTGATATCCCCATGCAGGCAGGTTCAGTCAGTGACTGCACCCGCCTGCAAGGGGATCTCTAATCCCCCTCCAAAGTGCAGGCAGGTTGCCGTCTGCACTGTGAACACTCAGAGCTCTCTGCTTTTTCACACAAATGTGCAGCCTCCAGGGCAGAGCGAATATGTGGCTGCCCTTGGGGCAGCGCATTCCATGTCATCTGGCACACTTTCCTTGTTTGCACCTGGTGCATCTGTTTTAAGGTGTGCCAGGTGCAAACAGGTAAAGTGTGCCTTTTACATAATAGGACCCCAGGTTTTTTAAAATGTTATCAACCAAAAAACCTCCCATAGTGATACTTTTGACAGAAGATACTAATAGATAGCTACTCTAACTGGAGTGAGGTAATGCTGTTGTACCGTGTGCAACTAAATTATTTCTTAGGTGGCTAATCTGGTATCTAAATAGGGTGCATAATATTTTTCTCTGGGTGCTCAGACCACCAGTATTGCAACACGCACCAGCCAGAAACCGAAGTCAGAGGAGGCTCAGCCAGTTGACGGAGGGAAGCAGTCCCACTGGTTGCAGAGACAAGTGGTTGGTCAGCTTTCTTTCTTATTCACACTGTATGTGTTAAGCAAGACAGATATTCCGTCCATCACTTCCATACCCTGCCCACATTACACTACCTAAAACGGCAGCACAGTTTAATTTGGTGCTGTGGTGTAGGTGGTAAAATGTGCATCTGCAGGGTCATGATGAAGTCTGCAAACATACCAATTGAAGATAAGGTGTGTTTCCCAAAGCCTACTCAGTCACCTACCAGTACATCCATTCATCATTCTTTCTTTCTGTCCCAGCCAACCCAAAAATGGAAATTCTATTAGGGAGATGCCACATTTTTTGCCCAAGTGACTTATATTTCTTAACTCCCATCATTGAGTTACGGTCCCAATTTTTTCTTTCCGTCAGCCAATATGACTGAGAAACAGCTTAGTACATGATTAGTGATACCCAACCATTCAAAACCTACCTAGCCTAATTCCTATAACATCCCTATAACTTACCTCCCATTAGACTAACTTTTCCTAATACCAAGTGAAATAATTTGTGTTGGAGGCTAAGGTGTATTGTGGGACTAAGTGCCTGATTTAGAGTTTGTCAGATGGGATGTTCTGTGACAAACATGACAAATAAAATATATATCTTACTCGCTGTACTACAGTGTATCGTTTATATTCTATGCGCTGTCTACTCTAATACCAGCGGACAGTCTATTCGTTATTCACCACATGTGTGATTGAGTATCCAATCTGCTAGACTCAATCAGCCTCTAAGTTTGGAATTAGGGTAGAATTGCAGAGGGAGTCGGATAAGAGCAGGGCCATTGGAATAAAATATGATAAGTTAATAATGGTAAACATTGTTTACCCTGAATCCAGAACACCGCATGCAATTACAACGTGATTGTTACAAAGACTGCTTTGTTACAACACATGCCATTAATCCACAAGTCTGAACAAGGACTTGCTCTAGGGGTCAGAAGGTATTGGATTTAAAACCCAACACCTTCCCAGAGCCCCCCCCCCCCGCCCCGAGAAAGTCATTGTTCTGACTTGCGGAGTAATGGCATGCGACCGCGTTTTAATTGCAAGCGGAAAAAAAAACATGCGTGGTAAGGTGGCATATTCGTTAATAATATAACAAAGCATTATAGCTGCCCCAAAAGCATACCCAGCAGCATGGCCCTGTTAATGATTTATATATAGTCAAGTATTAATTGTGCTGTATATATATGCGTTACTCATTAATAGCAGCTAATTCATTTATTAACACACATAAAACGCCTGTTCATTTTCACTATGAAATCCTCTAATCACTTTTTGATTATGTTGATGTTCTGTCTCAATCCCTTGCAGTCAGTGCTACTGCATTGAGGGATGTATGTGCTGGAAAAACTTGGCCCTGTGACTAATCATCACATACAATTTAAATTCCAATGGCCTTAGGCAACCAGCAATGTTTTTCTACTGTGCCACTCCACATAGAAATTATAAACCAATGTTTGTCCTGAGCATCACAATTACGTTTTTTTTTTTACTTTCTTGGTATAGCTATTCATGCTACTGGAGCTTGCCAGCAACCATCCTGGCAGGAAATCGCCACTAAGTTGTGGTGTTAAAAGTTGAAGGCTGTAGCAGCTGAAAATCACCAGCAGGTGGCTTTGGAGGAGGAAGAGCAGGAGGCATGGGACTCCAGCTCCTTAGACCGCCATCCAGGCTTACCTCCAAGTTGCAACGCCAATGCCGGTGCCACCTGCAGCCGGTGTATACTGCCTCCTTTAACACCATTGCCTTACATCGCCTTACAGTCATCATCTAACCACGTTCTGCTCAGACGTTGTCACAAGAACCTGGCCCGAGAGGTGGCAGAGATAATCATCAACTCGGTGCCCCCAAAGCCATTTTTTGTTGAACATTTTTTGTGTGGGAATGCCTGCTGTAGGTGGAGAGGATGGGAAGGGAAGTTAGGGAAAGGGAACTTCAAAAGGGATATTTAGGGTTTTTGCTTGGGGAGTGGGGTGGACCTGTTGTGGGTGAAGAGGGTAGGTTTCATTTTCGTATGTTAAAAATCTATATTTTTTCTTTGTCACTATCTGTCTTTCCATTGCTAGTTTGTGTGGTTGTTTAGGGCCACATGTACAAACCATTTTGCCAGACACCATTTGCGAGCATGAAAAGGCTTTTTGGCATGTACAAAGCGCGATTCGGTAACTTGTTACCAAATCGCAATTTGGGGTTTGCGATTCAGTATTAGGAAGGGGGGTGTTAAGGACATCCCTTTCTAATAGTGATTAGCTGTGCCCTATATGAATGTTTTTCAACAAAAATGCAGTCACAAACATTCGCTTTTTAAAATTGACCCATTCCGAATGGGAAGGAGTCCCCATGGGACACTTTCTCTTTGTAAATATACGCAAAAATGTATTTAAGAGCAGGTAGTGGTTCCAGGAACCCCTGTCTACTCTTAACAAATGAAACTGATACATTTCATTTTTCTTTTTGAAACACATCTCATTTTCCTTTATGAAAACTGGACTGCATTTATGTTTTAAATAAATGCTGCTTTATTTAAAAGCAAACACAGGCATGGTGGTCTGCTGTCCCCTGTAGTCCAGCATCCTTGTGTTTTTAGCGATTCCCAATGGGATGATAATTGCGACTTACCTCAAGAATAATAATTAGTTAGGCCTATTTGCAACCCACTGGGCATCGCAAATGAAACTCAATTCCGTTTCATACATTTGAAACTGCGATTTTCTAATTGTGATTCACATGGAATCGCAATTAGAAACTTGCAATTTTGAATGTACGTACATGTAGCCCTGAGTGATGAGAGTGAGATGAGAAGCTGTACTCTGAAATTATCACACATTTTCTGTACATCAACTTATCTATGGAGGTTTCCCTCCCTTAAGTCCCTTGCCATGTACTTATTCTTCATTAGGTTATACTTACCTTTTCCTGATGCTCAGTATACCCAGCTACCACATTGGAAACATAAGACTGACTCACTCTGTTTGAATTTATTCCTTGATGAGGTTTTGAACCACCCTCCCACCTATTAATAATACTGTATATTAGATAGTTACTGCCCTTTTCCTACCCTCTATAACTGATTACCACTAATTGGGTCTGCTAACAACATACACAAAAATCTCAATCTTATCTATCTTTCTTTTCTGTGAACAACTTCAGTACTATATTCATAGCTAGTTCTTACCTGAATAAATTAAGCAGTCTCTGCTCCCTTTCTCAATCTTCCCAAACCATATTGCAGGGTTTCCCAAAGGTCCTTCTTAATGCTGGTGGTAGTAGTGGGCTAGGGCTAACAGGGAAAACATTGCAAAGTGAGGTCCAACTCCCACCTATTCCAAATCATGCTTGCGATGTGAACTCCAACTGTTTAATTATTCAAAAGAATTACCCATCACAGGCAACTGGGCTGAAAAAAAATATAGAGTTAGTGGGTAATCCAAGATTGGGACTACAATGATAACAAGTCATATTACAAACACCGACTAATAGTTGTAACTTTTAAGCAATCCAGGAAGCTAGTAACTATTTAATTTATTTAAAAGAATAACGTAAACTTACAAAAACTTTGAGTTAGGAGACAGGACTCAGAAGAAGGCTACTCCTTATTGCATAGATTTTGTAAGCAATACAAGGCCTGATTCACAAAGGTAAAGTAAGTTACACTTTTGGAATCACTTTACTGTTGCTGTGTAAGTTTATGACTACTAACTTTTCCAACAGTAACTTAATGAGTAGTAACTTTATGAGTAGCGAGTAACTCCTATCACTTTAAAAGGAGTTACTATTCTTACTAGTTAGTTACTTATCCTAAGTAACTTCTTTTAAAGTTGCTGGTAGTTCAGCTATAATGCAAGAATAAACTTACACAAAATGTGTAACTTTACCTTTGTGATTCAGGCCATAGTGCACACTCATACTACCAATCCTTGTATAGATTTTGTTTTTACTACGACTCTTCACTTTTATGATGTTGTCCCTTTCATGCTTTGGTGGGTAGTACTGGTGCCATGGGCTATTGTTTAGCTAAGAATATCTTGTAACAGTGAGTTGGCGTAACTTTCATCATATCCACCCCACCAAGCGTGTGAACCATATATGGTGCACATTATTAAGTCACACCTCAATAGATGACGCAACCTAGGGGAAGAGCTTTAGTGGTTGATGAATAGATGGGAACAGGGAGTTGGGTAAAGGTGAGAAAAAGATAAACACAACATTCATCAAGTCAATGAGCAGAACATATCTGTTGTGGAAGGAAATAAATCAACAACGCCGTTCAGGTACTGAATGCAAACAGCCCTTCAGCCCCAGAGTCCCACGTTATCTAAATATTCTGTTACCTAAGTTTGATAAATGCAAAATAAGGAGGGTCCTCACAGTTCTACAAATTGTTATTGTTAAAAAAAGAAAAAATTAAGCATGGGCGGAATTTGCGAATTCGTAATCGCGATTCTCAAAAATCCGCCATATTCCGCGAGCTAGCGATTTTATTTTTTTTGCGAGTTCTCAAGATTTTTTTACCAGTTCGGGAACGAGAACTTGCGCATGCGGTCGCAACGGTCGCGAACATGTTGTTTCCACTTCACCAGCCTGCTCGCGATGCCTTTTTTCCTGTTTTGGGTCGCAATGATGTGTTTGCGTTCGCAATTTCCTGTTTCGGGTCGCAATGACCTGTTCACGATCGTGGCGTCGCTCACTCAGCTACCAAAATCTCGCAGCGCACACAAGCAGGGAGGAAAACTCATCAGCGAACGCAAAATCATGGTAAGTCAATGCCGCGTGCGCGAGATTGTATTTTTGAAGCGCGAACAAGAAAAAAAAATCCACCAACTCACGAATTGCGGTTTTTGGGGCAATTTCGCGCGATTCGCGGATCGTGAAATTTCCACAAAATCGCAAATACCGCGAGCGGAACAAATTTTCCGCCCATACTTCGAAAAAATGATGCGGTATATAAATACCAAAATGGACAGTGCATCTGCGTTCTTCTTGTTGGAATGTCCATCTTGGGTGCAGGGATAAGCCTGTCTGGTAGGCAGATGTATTATGAAGCTCTATTGCAGAAGAAGAGAACACCTGTGGAATGCAAAAAAGGGAAATGTCAATATTGTAGAGTGAAGGACAAGGTAAGCTTCTTGGTGGATGAGGATCAAATGAGCAGAGCATAGGCTGGTGCAGTCATGAGCGATTAGCTGAGAAGTAAGAAAAATCTCTTAGCACCAATACCAGATAAGCAGCTGCATGTCCTTGGCCGATCAATCTCACAAATGTCAATGGTCACACATTTTAGCTGGGTGCATCTATCATGGGACATGTGTCCAGTGACAGCTCCCCTCCCACAATCACAACAACTTAATTAGAGGAGTTTGACATTTGAAGAAAACACAAGGAGATGAAGGACGGAGCACTGAAACTTTTCAGACACTCACCCTCAGTCACAGATCTGGGTTGAATCCATCATCATTCTTTAGGTCACTTTGCCACCTCAGTTCAGACCCAGCTATATGCAAATCAGTCTTGACCCTGTGCCTCATGGGAACAGTCCAGCCTGAACTGCCAAGCCAGGTCTTCCCTGAACCCGAAACAGGCATCCTGGGACTAGTTTATGGGTAACACGCTTTATCAGCCAGGCCAGCTTGAATCCAGTGGCAAAGTGAGCAAGGCACCCACACCTGAGCATACCATGCCAACTTAGGGCAAACAAAGCAAACACAAGTTTGACATTTGAGCCAGAACAGTACTGGACATTTCCCAAGTCAACACACCTTACTCCAGTCCACAGAAGTTGGTCTCTTAGAGTCATGTTTTTTCCCACTGATACTGAAATGCATTGCTTATAACTTTCTTCTTCTGGCTGTTGGGGTAGTCCCATCCTGACTCTTAGTCCCACCCTAAATGAGATTGAGATAGACCTGTTAAGTTGATGAACAAGAGAAGCAAAATAATTTGGCTATTTTGTGTAGTTTTGTTAACTAAAGTAATTGGCCTCTGAAGAATCTGAAAAAAAGAAGGTCAGGAAAGGAGTGGACTATGTGCATAATTATAGTGAAGTGTGAAAGCAAGGCAATCATTAAGGCAGAATCATCCATCAGGCCTCAAACATTAAAAAGCAAGTTTGCAAATTATTTACAACAACACTTTCCCAGCCACCACTCAAATCATCAATTACTCAATATATAACTCATTGGAGCAATAGTTACCTGTGATAAGTGTAGTGCACATTTGTCTATTGTATCTTCTCTTTTCTCATGGAGCAACAAACAATGGCAGTCTTGTGCAATTAATGATCTTTACCTGCAGCCCAGCCAGGGAACGATCATAGGAAGGATAGGGATGGAAGGCATTATCCTTCTCATGTCCTTTAAGCAAATATGGAGGTTTGTTATGTGCCCATTGGTGCAACTTCACTCCATATATGTGAATTAATGGGGTTGCATAAGTCAGACACCAAGTATGAAAATGTTCTCTTTCCCTTTTTTCTTTTTTTATGCAAAGGATTTTGTCCAAAATGTGTCAAAGTTCTGTTGTGGCCTGGGTTGGCTCAGCAGTTCATTGGCTAACACACTTAAGTCTGACCAATTGCCCTCATCTTCCTCCTGTTTATTGTGAGCCTGTTAAACTCTGGCCATTGTTGAATCTTCCCATAACAATAGACCAAGAGGTGTTGATCCAGGTAGAACTTTTTGGCTATCCAAATACTCTTGGACCATTCTCTAAATATACATTGATGCTCCCAATTGCTCAATATTCTGTTGCCTTCGCCACTGCACTTAACATAAGTCCTGCTACTTGAAACCAAGCTATTGCAGAGGTTAACAGCAGTGCCTTCTCTAAAGTTTAAAGGCTGCACACAAAAACCTCTGCACAAACATCTAACTTTCAGCCATTCTTTTTCCAGCTCCCTCTCTTGATCAACAATCCAAGTCTTGTAATGGTAAATATCCCCTTCTGAAAAAGGAATAAATGTGGCCAGTATCTTTTGTACCATGGATTGCGTATTGTGACACACATGCAGTCTTTGGAGGACACAATCTCTCTTTCCAGTCTTGGATTAACAACCAACCGAAAGATTAAGCTCTGAGCCAACTCATACACATCTTCATTTACACTGGTGAACCTTGGCCCCACTTTTTCAATTGGTCTGTAGCAGATGCAACAACATGATTGATTGCTCATTGTACTCTCCTCCTTTATGACTTCCCATGTGAAAAACTCAAAAGGGAGCAGCATTAGTGTCAGACACTTGGTTAGACCCCATTTACTCATCTTCATTGCGATGCATTTCCCAGTTGCAACCCCTCTTTTTTGAAGGACATCATCAATGATCAGTCTGCACTGTTTGAACAGACTTTTCAACATGTAGGGGCATATTGTTAAGAATGTGTGATAACCATCGCAAAAGTAACTTAACGCAACTTCCAACATCGTAGTCTATTGCGGGAAAATGACGCCGTGTTAATGAAACATTCACAATAGGCCTGGGCGGTAATCTCCATTCTGCTTGCGGAATTTGCAGAATTTTGGTAATTTCGCATTCCGTGGAGAACGCGGAGTTGCCAAAAGTTCCGCGATCCTCAGCTTCACAGAATTTTTTGCTTGTTCGCGCTTTCAAAATGCGTGATCGTGAGATATTTCTCCCCGAGCACGCAAACAGCGTTCACGAACAGGAAAAAAGCATCACAAATGGGTAGAACAAGCGATTTCACGTATTCGCTGAACTTTTGCATGCTCGTGGAGATATTTTACCGTTTTGTGGAGCTTTGCATAGCGCAACTACGCAAATTCCACCCACTCCTAATTTAACGCGGGGGCACCATGGAATATGCTCTAGATAATGTGTCAAATGTCCATGTTAAAATCAACACCATGTTACAAAAATGCCAAACGCAGACGCAAAAAATTCTGCGATGAGGCCAATCACGATACAAAAATAAGCTACAGGCCTGCAATACACTCGCTCAGGTGGGAAAAATCACCATAAAAGTAGAAAAAAAATGGACAAACAAATGGCAAACAACAGCGAAGCACAATGGAGGTTGCCGGAGCAAGTACGGGGGAGAACCAGAATCCCACGAGCCCCCCAGGGGACCTGACCTGCCTGGGAGCTCGGGTCAGGGAAGGCAAAAAAGAAGAAGAGTAGGAAGAAGTGCTTCAGTTCGCAGGAAAACAGGATCTTGATAACAAGGTAGTCGAACACCACCAACAACTGTTCGTCACCTCCACTGCGTCATTGGCAACAAACAATTGACTGTGGCAGTCCTTTGTGGACAAGGTGAATGCAGTGGGAGTGCTGAAGAATACAATGGAAGAGGTCATGAGGTGCTGGAATGACGTCAAGCACAAAACCAAGCTGAAACTCGCCAACAACCGGAAGGC
Source organism: Lissotriton helveticus (assembly GCF_964261635.1). Classification (NCBI taxonomy): domain Eukaryota; kingdom Metazoa; phylum Chordata; class Amphibia; order Caudata; family Salamandridae; genus Lissotriton; species Lissotriton helveticus. The sequence continues at coordinate 870,046,117 of NC_136061.1, read as the reverse complement.
AGCAATGCAGACTGGAGGTGGGAGTCCTGCACCACAGAAGGAGCTGGACGATATGGAGGAAATGGTGTCCATAGTCATCAGTGGGGAGACGGTGGCTGGAGTCGGGGGAACGGATACTGCTCAACATGACTGGACACAACAGCATCAGGGTGAGTAACAACCAGAGACTGGGGGACGTGGGAGATGGGCACACTGCCACACATGTACTATTGAGCTGAGCACGTATGCGGACAAACCATGCCCCAGCCCCCAACTCCCAACTCCCAACTCCAACCAAGAGACCAATATACCCAAGTATGCAACATCTCAGAACTGTATAAACACAGAAGTCAAAGGCACATTGCAGAAAAGGGATACAGGGTATCAAACACTGACATCAATGTGGCACAAACAGCAACACATCCACAACAGAACACAGGACACAACTGGGAGTAGACACTGGCCGATCACAAGTGGCATTGCAGAGAAATGTGATTTGATAATGTACAAGTAAAAACACACACATGTTTGTTGTCGAAATTTCCACTGTCCCCATCAAATAGAAAGCTCCTCCCAAACAGCCACAATGTATAAAGTCATGCAGTCTGTATGTAAACAATTACAATGCAACAACATACATGTGAACACATTGTTAAACTGCATCTCCCCTTCACATTGCAGAGGGACAATCAACACCTCCTGCAGAGCAGCCCAAACCTCTCTTCTCTGATAATGAAGAGGACCAGCATAGCTTCGACTCCGACGCCCAACAAGAGTTCATTGACATTCTCCACAGCCCACCTCCAGGAGCATGGCAGCCCAGTGCAATGAGGACACCCCACCACCTGCTCAGACCACACAGCAGGCAGCACCCACCACCACGGCTGCCTCCCAGGACCCCCACAAAGAACACGTGGCCATCCAACGCCATGTGTTGGGGTGCCAGAAGCAGCTGGCTGAACAGGTGCTGGTGGACTTCCACCGCCTAGCAGACAAACTAGATGCCATACGTCTAAGTCCCATCAGGGACCACTCACGGTTCTTAAAGGACATCCACAGTCCACTCCATGCTCTCCAATGGACCATGGCTGACATCGTTGGAGCCTTGACTCAGAGAATAGAACAACTGTCCAATCAGAGTGGCTCTAGTGATGTCACCCGGGAGTTGGTACACGTGCAGAGGTTAATGGAGACCATGGAGCGGGCCAATGCAGAAAGACCTGCTGCCATGGCTGCACGCCAGCGAGTGGTAGCTGGGTTCTTCAAAGACCTGAAAACCATCCTCATTACATTGCTGCCACAAGGCCTGGCGCTGTTGCATGCTGCTGCTACCCCTACATCCAAATCTCCGCCCTCTGAAGTGTCAGTGCCACACAGTGTAACAGACATTCCGCCTCCGGCCCTTGAGGTGTCACTACCACACAGTGCTGGAGAAAGTCCAGCACTACCTACACGTGAGGCACATAGAACAGCAGAGGATGAAGATGCGGATGAAACCTCCTTTGTGGTAAGAAGGATGAGGTAGCATTCATCTCCACCATATAGCCAGTTTCAGCTTGATTCTGCACTCTGCATCATCACCTTCCACTGTCGACCGATGCACACTGCGACACTCACCTTGGACTGACCTTGCAACGGACTGCCAAATTCGGCTTGTTCGCCAACGACACAGAAAACAGACTGCGGACTGAACTCTTCCTCTTCTTTTGGACTTGTCATTCCCTGATGGACTCTGGCTGGCCCTCCACGGGCCAACATTGTAAAGTGGGGTTTGCATTGAACTGTACTGTACTGTAGATGCAACACTCCACTGAATGTGCATTAAACATTCCAAATCACACAGATGTGTTGTGTCTATGGTCTTTCAAGTGTGGTAGTATGGATGAATGTAGGGTCAGTGAATTCCGCTAACGTCCATGTGGCTTATGTCGTTATACTTGGCTCACAGTGTGACACATTGCCGAATGTTGTCCGGGTGGTGCTGGCGCAACAACAGCGACACACACATTTGTGACTTCCTTGTCCAGCCCCATACAGAACAACGCCCAGAGCCCCGGGGTCACTGTTCAAACCCTTACCATGGACTGTCATACGCCAGGGCAGCCCACTACAATTACGCACACAGGGGACGACAACAACGCTACATCTCCCAGGTCTACCCTGTATTGATCTGCAGATCACAGGTCTAGTTGTCAGCATGCCAAAGCCACTCCCTCACGGCTGGTTTACACCCATACCACACCCGTCCAGCACACGCTTTACAGGACATGTGACCCTGCCAATAAAAAGGGCCTGGCGCAAGTGCTCGATGCCATTATCAACCTCTTTCAGGGTGTATCCATGTGATGTGCATGTAGGTATGGGGGCCCAGGGGCTTGCAACATCACATTCCGCCGGCCCAGAGGTGACATAATGGCGTCCGCACCATGATACCCAATCATAGAGGGTACATGACTTGCGGGGCACAGACTTGATGGCACCATATACATTGCGGCCAGCACAGGCACACCGCCACGGGACAGTGACTTTCGGTGCACTGAGGTAGGGGCACCTTAAGTGCTGAGCGGGTGTGCAGCCTGTGAGGATGACTCATCCCGGCGGTTCGGACTGCTCAGGTTTTGTGTGCCCTGCTGGACGGCAGTGTAGGCCTGAGCCAGTGGACAGTGGGGGCCTACCGCCAAGTGGCATGGCCTCGTGGGTCACAGAGTTCGTTGCACCTCAAGGGTGTGCAGCCTGCAATGAGGCCCTCTGCACTGGTATGTCCTCTGCCATGGCAAAATCAAGACCCAGCATCAACAGTGAGACCTGGTGGCCTGCGAAGGGGGGATGCATGATGTGGAGGGTGTCATGTCTACGGGCCCTGGCCTGTGGCTTGCAGCGGCACGTGGTGGGCCCTCATTTCTACATGCCAGAGGTGGAAGGTGAGCAGTGAGGCCTGGGAGCGCAGGGGTGGGAATGCACCACTGGCAGCGGAAGGGGCTGGGGTGCAGCTGCCTGGGTACCCAGGGGTGTGCATGTACCGCTGGGCAACGGGAGGGGCTGGGCTGCAGCTGCCTGGGTGCGCAGGGTCAGACAGGCGATGATGTTGTGTGCAATTGAATGTACTGTGCTATTCATGTATCTGGACTATGTTTCAGGTGACGGGTCTGTCTCAGCTGTGGGACCTGGTGAACTGCACTACATACCGGCAAGTGGTTTAAGACACACCGGTGGCAGCAGGTGAGCAGTGTGGCCTGGGTGCGCAGTGTTGGCACTCTCTCTCCCTGTCCCTCTCTTCTTTTCTCTATCTCTCTTTCCCCCTGTCTGTCCGTCTATCTCTCTCTCCCCCTCTCTGCCCGTCTATCTCTCGCTCCTCCTCTCTGTCCGTCTATCTCTGGCTCCCTCTCTTTCTCTCTCTCTCCTTCGCTCTCTCTCTCTCTGTCCCTTGATGTGCGCAGGACCCACCTTCTCATCATGGTTTTTGTCTTGCAGGCCGGGACCTACGGATTGTCCCGAGGGGAGCCGCCATGTGTCTTCATTTCTTTTCTGTGTTTATTTGAATACATTTTCAATTGTTGCTTCGAATGTGAATGTGTGATGCTCATTTTTGTGATGACACATGCATGTCACCAGATATGATTGTGCAACATCAGACGGAATATTTGGTACATGATTCCGTGTAGTTGATGTGGCATGTCTTTGGCCAGTGAGGACCCAGGGTGGGGGGTCCTTGGGATTGTGGCAGGGGGTGTTGTGGCCCTCTTGGGTGTCCGGCCTGCATGCTCAGGGGCTCCATGACATCTGTTGCCCTTCAGGTGTGGCTCTGGGCTGGGCACCCTTCCTGTGGTGCAGGCTGTGGTCCGACTTTACACCAGGTCAGAGCAGGTGTTATTTTCCTGCTGCTAACGCCCCTTATTGCATGTTTTGTGGTCGTATCGCTGATCTGGCTGGCCGTTGAGAATGTTGCAGAGTGGTGTTGTGACAGCTTTTTGCATGGGAACGCCTACTCTGCATCTCATTAGCGATAGTTGCCGGGGTAATCTGTGGCGAAGTTTTTTGCGGCTGCTATCGCAGGTAAACTGGTGCTATGAGTTGTTAGCACCAGCTTGTGAAATGGGTGATACATTTATCACGACTTTAGCTGTGATAGAGTGCTGCTAATTCAGTGATAACTCCTTGAGAATATGCCCCATAGTAGGTTGAGTTCCAACGTGTTGGCACCTACTGTAGGACGATTTTAACTGGAATTCTGTTAGCATGCTGAATGATCCTGGACCGCTTACAGGCTTTAAAAGAATGACTGAAATTAGTGGAGATTCTTCAGCAGGTATCAGTATGTTGCTGACAATGTCTTTTTTTTAAGTTCTGCAAAATCAGGTTAGTACATTGTATCAAACACATGACCCTGAAATAGCCACCATCTGCCATAACCTTGACTATATTATTGCCATTGTTAACAAATCCAATTCTGAGACTTCTGGGTTGAAGGCATTCAAACACCTTGTTGTTAAACTCTTCCAAAATGTTGACAGCTGTATGGGATTTCTTCATGGCATAAATCGCTACTGTTGCATGCTACTGATCGCCCTTAAAACCTTCTTCAGTGCTGATGTCTGCAGATAGGTGTTGCTGTTGCCTAATTCCCGCAAAAGAGCTCCAGTGTGCAGTTATACACATGTAATCAGTTACTTGACAACTAGTCCACATGTCTGTCATCAGGTGGATAGTGTCAACAGCACTCTTATGCATTGCTAGGCCAAACAATAGCACATTAAGTTCAATTTCCCTGATTTTAAATGGTATTAATTGAAGCCTACTTATTTTTAACCTTTATTTCCGTTTATTTATATTTTAAATAGTATATGCCATAGGTTGATGTTGTGTAATATGTTACTAATGTGTCCCTCAAATGAGATATTTGTCTATGCTTAATGCATTTTATGGGTTATTTACCTGTGGGGGCGGGACCCTCTTCTTATTGCTACCTCCATGGCCTTTGGGGTCATTAAGTTCATACACACAAACTGTTAGTGTTGTTCTCTTTCATAATTTTTTCTTTCAATTTTTATTTTGTGATGTTATGATAATGAGTTTATAAATGTCATATTACTGTACTTTTATGGCCGAAATTGCCGAAATACGGATAACACTGATTCACAAAGGAATCCAAACTTTGTACAAGGTCACTATGCGTGTGGTAGTTGTAAGGTCTGCGTTCTGACCAAAAAGAGCAAAAAACTAACTTTCAACAATGGGGCCACTTGGGAACAGAGAAACTTCAGCAATTGCAACAGCTACAATGTCGTGTATCTCATCACCTGCCCATGTAATTTGGAGTATGTGGGCATGACAAGCAGGGCGATAAAAACCAGGATAGGGGAACACAAAAGCAAAATAAAATGCAAAAAATCAAGCACCAAACTGACTAACCACTTCCTGGAAAGCAATCACAAACCTGAAGACATATCGTGGACCATAATAGAACAGGTTGGAAATGCGAATTACCTCCTGGAGAAAGAACAGAGACGGGTTTTTCGTATTAAATCTAATAAGAATGGCCTGAATGATGAAATACCCTGGGGCCAGCTATAAGGTATACAATTTCCAACCCTGTCTACTGTTTGGGTTAGACCTTACTAAATACCTCAAAACATGTCAGCATTAAACATCAGTGTGTAACATGTCTGATGAGATGAAGTGGACCCCCTGCTCCCCCTGTTCATCTTCATAATCATGGACATTGTGACTATTATCTGATACCACCCCTGTGCATGGCCTCATATAAAAACTTTTTTCTGCCCTGTGACACTCATCTGAATGAGTATATCAACTCGTGCAAAAAAAAACTCCCTTCCCTGCAAAACCCATGCACCGTAATGTACTATCTTTATGATAAATACTGTATTGCGAACATTTTCCAACATTTATCTCAAGATTGGAGATCTCTTCTAATCATTACAGGATTAGTAAAAAGACTTCCGTAAATTATTCCGCTCTTCGAGCAACTAGTTCCACAAACGGCGGCCATCTTTGGGTAGCGCACTAGTGTTTTTTGTTTATAGTAAACAGAGATGACAGCGCGTACTGAATGGGTATTAAAGATGCCGAAAGCAAGACGCCAGTAGTCCTCAGAGCAGCATGAGGGTAGGAATAAGGTATTGCACTTATGCGGTCAACGTAAGTAATGGACTCTGACCACGAGTCCTTAATAAATTGGTCCACGGGGCAATTACAAATTACGGACTAAACACGTAACTGACAAAAGGGTGCGGTTTTGTTTCTACAGTTTACCGCGTTGAATACCCTTCGACTGCAAGCTCTTGGGGCATAGAACATTTGTCGAAACTAGTATGTATAACATCTCTACTATGATCTATCGTCACAAAAATGTCTTTTACTATGAATATTGGTTTTACTCTTTCTCCCCTACCGGGCTGTCCGTTGATTGTATCGAGTGACTGTTGTGTGTTCTGATGAGATAAATCTGCCCTCACACAAGAGGGGCTGCATGAGACACGTTTGGCCAATGAACCTTTCGAAGGAGTTACATTTTTTATCCGTTTGTCTGTCCATGAAGTGCAGTATGAATGCTGCTTCAACGAGGGGTCACTCATGATTAATATGGACCTTGGTATCACTAAAAGTATGTGCTACTTGCCTACCGATTTGAGACATATATAATATATGTTTTGTATTTTCTTCTCTCTATTTTTCCTATTTCCTTTACAGAGATCGCATAGGTCAATATTTTTGACAATATTTTTTTACACAACTTGGTAAACTCACCACGCTTCAATAGGGCCAGCTCATGCCCTGAAGCTCAACACAGGCAGCCTATTTTTGCTACCCGTGTGTAGGACTTTAGGCTTACTATTCTTAGAACCGAGCATCGTGTAGTAGGGACCACTAGAAGGTCCTGAGGAGTAAGCAGTAGGGGACTGCTTCCGAAACATGTCGACCTGGTAGTTAGCTCATTGCTCTACCTCAAAAACCCCCTTCTTAACGTTCCCAGCCAGAGAAGCGAATAACATGTATTTTTTCTACTAGCCAGGGAATTTTTACCTTTTTTATCTTACACTCACATATTAGGTCCCTACACCTCACTGACACCACCCGCACTGACACATAGCCTTCTGTCATTAATATCAGTGCTCCCGCGTAGTTCGTAGGTCGTAGCACGCCCCGCCCCGTTATAGGGACGGGAAGCCCCTATGATGAAGCATGACACTAAAGGATTTTTTTAGTGTGTGAGGGGTATTTTAAAAAGCACATTGTGCTCTTGTCTTTTCAGATCTAAGAGAGAGCCTAGTATCACACTATACATGAAAAACTAATCACAATAAAAATAGTTGTCTCCACACATTGATAGAATCTTTTTGTTTATATAAATTCTGCTAGGAGGGTGATTCTATCATTACCTCTACGCTTCCTCTACTGTTTTGGACTTCCAGAGAGAACCAGTAGATGGTAGACTCAATGAGCAAAACTGTATGTTGTGGAGTTGTCTGCATATGCATCTTCATCAGAGTCTTGTGCCATTTGGAGGATGCTGATGCAGGTAATACCGGCACACCACAGGAGACAGTGCTGCTTTGTAAAATGCCATCATACTCTGCCTCATGACTAACTTCTTCTATTACTGTGCACTGAGCTGCTTCCCATCTCTCATCGGCACTACAACCAGCACCTATCTTTTTAAGGTGATTCTCCCACCACATTGTGTGATGTTTTCTCAGATGGGATGTTTTGCCACCAGTAATATAGTGGGAACCTGACTTACCTTGATGAACACACATGTGGCAAATGGAGTATATTGTACTATTATCCTTCTGCTTGCTAATCATAAAGAAGTCCAAAATAGGGGAGGATAACTTTTTTAGTCTGCCACTGCCAATGCCGGAAGAACTGGAGTTAGCCTCTTTGTAGGGTTACTTTGACTGTGGCATCCTCAAGCAGTGGTGAATGCAGGTGTCAACGGGAGTCTTACAAATATGGAAGTCGTTGGTAGTGGTGGTACAAGCACACCTCGCTGAACAGGTTGAATAGGAGGGGTCCTTTTGGTATTTCTGAGGCACTCACTATCCCCATAATCACCAGCTCATCAGCACCATTGTCACTTGCCGTACTTCTTAAGCTTTCAGGAACTTTCCTTTTCCCATCTCTCTTGAGGCGGTCTCAGACTTAGCTGGGGACCAATGCACGTCCAGATCATCAGAAGTGGGGCTTGGATAAGATGATAGAGCACTCTTTCTTTTTCTCATTGAAGAGCAACATCTTGCTCAGCACAAAGGTCAGACTCCTCTTCTGCTCCTAGTTCAAGAGAGAACTGCTGCTGGCTGTGGCTCCTGTTGTTCACCTTCCTGTGACAATTGGGTACCTTGCAGCTGAGACAAATCCAGTTCAGGCTCACTGCTCATCACATAACTACAGTGGCTGCATCGCTGATGGTTATGGGCTTGGGGTTAGCCTTATGTTGGGGGTGGTGCTATTGATGATGTGGGAGCGCTGTGCCCAGACTTTTGCTGCCCAGAGGCGGGTGCAACTGGTACACAACGTTTACTGAAAGGTAGAGGGTGGCATATGAGTAGTGGCAATATCCTTTTCGTTCTCTTCCTCACTAGCCACTTTATTGGCAGGTACTCCCTTCTCTGTGGCCATCGTCAAGTACTTTCTTAGCTGTGGCAGTTTGCACTTAGCTGCACAAGTGGAAGTAAAGGAGGACTCAGTTGGTGTGTAAACATGCTCCTTCCCAGGTGACTTGAAGTGCGCAGAAGTCAGACCCCTCCTCAAGAAGCCCACAGCCGATCCCACCGACCTCAAGAACTACTGCCCATCTCGCTCCTCCCCTTCGCAGCCAAAGTCGCAGAGAAAACAGACAACAGGGAACTGACATGATTCATTGAAGAGAATGCAGTCCTCGACCCGTCGCAATCCGGATTCCGAAGCATCCACAGTGCAGGGACCGCCCTACTCAATGCCACAGATGACATCCGCATCCTCCTGAACGAAGGCCAATCCGCAGCCCTCATCCAATTCACCTATCAGCGGCCTTCAACACCATCTCCCACCACACACTAGCCACCAGACTTTACGACGCAGGCATACAAGGAACAGCCCTAGACTGGATTCGATCATTCCTCACTGGAAGAAGCCAAAGGATCAGACTATCACCCTTCCTCTCGACCCCATGATAATCACCTGTGGAGTCCCTTGGGAGTCATCACTGAGCCTGACCCTCTTCAACATCTACATGGCCCCCCTCGCAGCCATTGTCCGACAACATGGCCTCAACATACTATCCCATGCCGACGACACCCAACTCATCCTCTCCCTCACCAAAGACCCCACCACTGCCAAACTCAACTTCCAGAAAGGAAGATAAGATGTCGCAATGTGGATGACCAACAGCTGCCTGAATCTCAACGCCGAGAAGACAGAGGTCCTCCTCCTCGGTACCACCCCCTCAGCAAGGGACAGCACCTGGTGGCCGACCGCACTCGGAAGCCCGCTTACCCCCTCAGACCACGTCAAGAACCTCGGCATCGTACTCGACTCATCCCTAACCATGAACCGACAGGTTAACGCCATCACCTCCGGCTGCTTCAACACCCTCTGCATCCTCCGCAAGACCTTCAAGTGGATCCCACCTGAGTCAAAGAAGACAGTCACCCATGCACTCATCACCAGCAGACTGGACTATGGAAACGCACGCTACGCCGGCATCAACAAGTCCCTACCCTGTAAACTCCAGACAATATAGAATACCGCCGCCAGACTCGTCCTCAGCATCCCCCGACGCGAACACATCAGCCAGCACCTACGAAGACTCCACTGGCTCCCAGTGGAGAAAAGAGTGACCTTAAAAATCCTAAATCATGCCTACAAATGCATACACAACATCAGACCCAAATACCTCAATGGCAGAATTAACTTCCCAAAAAGAACCTCCGATCTTCCAACCTTGCACTTGCTGAAACCCTGTGCATCGCCAGAGCAGATGGAAGATCCTTCTCCCACACAGCTATGAAAACATGGAATGAGCTACCGGTGGACATCAGACGAGCTCCCTCCATGAACACCTTCAGGAAGACCCTCAAGACCTGGCTCTTTGGTGAGACAGATATACGGACCCCCCCCTCAGTGCCCTCAGCGCCTTGAGACCCTCGCAGGTGAGTAGCATTCTTTCAAATCCCTGATTGATTGATTGATCACTGCCAGCCTTCTTTCTTGCATTACTGTGTGAATTCTCTGGTGCACCTAGATGCACACAAACAAGAAACACATTCAGTGAAATGTGGCATTTCCTTTTTTGAATCTAAAGACAACTTAATTTAGTGAGGCCAAATCACAAATATTTCTCAATAGTGAATCCATTTGAAACCATAACATAATATTTCAATAAGAAATATTGAAGAATTATCTGAAGCTGAATAGAGAGAAGACAGAGTTGTTGGTATTTGGGAGTTAGTCATTTGTATGTAACCAGAATTGGTGGCCAGAAAATCTGGAGACACTGTCCATACCTACTAACTTAGCTAAAAACATAGGTGTAATCCTGGAAATTGACCTGTACTTGGATCCTCAGGTCAAACGTACTGTGGCAACCTGTTTCTAGATCATTAGAACGTTGGGGAAGATCTTTCATTTCATTACTTCCCATGCAGGGTGACAAGTGGCCTTAGCACTAAACTCATCCAGGATTGATTATTCCAATGCACTCTACTTGGACACCTGGAACACAACCCTGGCTAAATAGAGGTTTGTGCAAAATGCAGCGGCCAGTCTAACACTAGGCATCCCCAAATATATGTCAGCCTTAAAAGGATGGCATGAACTCCCCTGGCTCCCTGTACAGAAGTGGGTCACCTTCAAGCCCATGTGCACTGTTCACAAAGCACTTTACAGTACTAGCCAGGGGGCAACCAAATCAATGTTTCAATGGTAATCCCCAATTAGACTTCTCCGATAGGCATCCCACAATTTAGTGGTCATCCCCAGAGTACAGAGAAAGAGATGAGGAGACAGAGCTTTCCCGGTCGTGACTGCCAAGCTCTGGAATACCATCCCCCTCCTCCGGACCAGTATGAAGTTGCATAGGCCCTTTAGGAAGGCCTAAAAAACATGGCTCTTCTCCTTGTAAGATTGCCTCACCCTTTGTAATCTGGCCATGGGCAGAGTTACTGTTGGGATTGTCTATTAGCACCTTGATGCCTTACACATACAGCTTATAAGTTACATTTATGTGCATCCATGGCCTATGAGATGTCCCTACAGGGAGGGGGTGCTGGAGAAAATTGAATAATCCTTAAACCATTATTGCTGGTGTGTGTCTATTAGACACCTATTGCAGGCAGTGGGGGAGTGGTAAAATGTAATATTCCTTCAAAAAGTGTTGCTGGTGTGCACCTATGAGACACTTATGGCAGGCGGGAGTGCAGGGGGAAAATGGAATAATCATTAAAAAAAATATTGCTGGTGTGCACCTATGGCAGGCAGAGGGTCTGAGAAAGCCAATGGGAGTCAAAGAGGTGAGAAGATGGAAAATGCATAAAAACACTGTACATAATAATAATACTGTGATTTGTAGAACGCAAACAGCTATCTCCCAGGAGGTGTCCCAGCACTATAGCAACTGGTGGCAAGCAGGGCAGCCTGTGTTAATCAGGGAAGTCCAATGGGTTAGTCCTGATTGAAAAGCCAGTTTTGGCTGCTTTCCTAGAGGTTTTCAGAGGTGATTTGTCGAAAAGCATTAGGCAAAGCGTTCCAGAGCATAACAGCCCTGAGCGAAAAGGATCTGCCCCCTAGCCGAGCTTTCCTAACTCATGGGGTGCATAGCAGGTTCTGGGAGCCAGAGCAGAGTGAACGAGACTGCTTCTATGCGCCAAGCCTCTGCTTCAGTTAGCAGAGGCAGGATCCCTGGAATGCCCGAAAGGCTAGGGTAAGGGCCTTAAATTTTATTCTATTGGTGACCGGAACCCAATGCAGTTCCCTGAGATGCGGAGAGATTTGCTGTTTGAGAAGGACGTTTTTAATCAATCTCGCAGCCGCATTCTGAAACCATCTGCAATTGCTTTATCTGGTATGCTGGGAGGCCTAGATACAGGCCGTTCGCGTAATCCCGGCGAGAGGTTATTGTGACATGGACCACAGACCGGCGACAGTGCTCCGGCAGAAGGTGTTGAATTTTGCCAGGTTTCTCAAACTGCCAAAGCATGCACCCGTCACCTGTTGAATTTGGACCAAGAATGATAGGTCCACCTGCCATTCTACACCTACGTTTCTTGCGCAGTCTGCGGGGGTGGGAGGTACATACACATACATACTGCTATCATCTTCCAGCACGTTAACATCTTGCCTGTGTCGAACGTTCAGCTCCAGTGCTGAGCGTTCGAAAAACGGGTGTGGCACCGTCGGCCAACGCACGTTCGCAGCACTACCAAGGTAGTGCACGTGACGACCGTTGACCGACGGCAGCAGCCAAGGGGTTAAACTCACATCAGGAAAAAAAAGAACAAAAAAGCATTGGCCTCTTCTATCAATATCCTTAGAAAATGTCTTTGACATTTGGAAGAAAGGGAACACTCTGGCTAGACAGACCACCTGACATGACCACCAAGGGTGAAGGCACGGACAACAAAGAACACATGCAGGCCTACGACAAAAGAAAAGAACATTGGCTACACCAAATGGCAGCCGGCCACATGGTCACCAAGGGTAAAGGCATGGATAACAAAGAACACATGCAGACTCAAGGCAAAGGCACAATTACTACAAAATGGCTGCTGGCCTCATAAAATAGTTACTCGAAACTCCCATTTTGAGTTGATTTTGCTGCTTCTCAATTAGTAAATCTACTTGAAAAGCAGCCCTCTGAATGCAACTGCTTGTGACACCCTGCTTTAGAAAATGTTGCCATAAGGCATGCTATCTATTGGTAATTGTGCCAGAGGGTGCCAAATCTCATTTGCGCCTACCAGCATATAAAGAACAGTGTAGGTGTACCGTGAACTCCTTTGTAGTTGTGAGAGGGTCATTATGGGACCACAACCCAGGGGTTTGAAAAAATTTAAAATAATTTTGCGATGCCGGTACCACCACGGTACTCCTATAGGAGCCAGAGTAGAACCCTGTGGGGTCCCGTGGGACTCCTGCAAGGGCATATGGGTCTTCCCTGGCTCCCATACTTCAGGAATTGTGACATATTTTTAAAAGAAAACTCAAACCCCATTGGGGTGCAAAGCCCTTGCTGCGCCCCCTTACTCCTTGCAGAAGTCTTCATGGAAAACCCACTCCCTCTAGACACTCAAACCCTTTAGCTAGCCAAGCCTCTATTATGTACGTGATATGCCATATGCAGAAGTCTTCACAGAGAGCCCATTCTTCCGGACACCCAGCCCCATAAGGTGGCAAGTCTCTACTAAGCACCCCATTCACCTTGTCCAGAAGTCTTCCAGAAAGCTCTCTCCCTCCACACAGCTAAGCCCCATTTGGTAGCCAAGGCTTACTTCACACACCCTTCAACTTGGTGTTCTACTACAGTATATCATTTTAAAAATCATCTAGCTAACATATTGTATCCAAAATATAACAATCTTCAAGGTATGCAGATGTGGAGTATACAATAGTGAATCAATACTTGCCTACATATGTATCTTCATGATATTCTATTAGTCAATATTCTGGCTATGATATTTTTTGTCATCACTCATTTTTGTGGCAGACACCTGAATGGCCACAACTAGTGATCTTGCTATGTGTGGTCACTACTGTGACTGTCTCTGATGTGGTCACTACATGAAGATTTGTGAAAGTCATTAGTAGGCTGTGACTATTTTCATCAATCAGAATTTGTTCTCTTTATGCAAAAGGTAGAGACCCCCGCAGTAGATTCATTGCTTTGTTTGTGGTATTTGATATGTTTAAAGGCATACCTCTAGGATTCCTCACCAAGAGTTGTTTCTCTGTTTCCTTGGTGCTAAACAAGTGCTCTATTGGCCAGATCCCTTCTAATAGGTTGATATGTTTACAACTCAGAACTGGTGGCCCTGTATATTCATAAATAGTTGGACTGAAGAGTTCCCTACCAATGTAGTAAGTGTGATAGGTATGTCCAGATGTGGGTCATCCTTACTGTGCCAAATCACTGAAGCTATACCTCACTAACGAGTGTGTTCCCATCTAGAAAGGACCTGGCAAGGCAGTTTCAAGCTGAGATTTCATATTGGATGGAGCAGGCTCCCCATTGAATCTGTATATGACTGCTCTCTTTCTAATGGAGCAAAGTGGATGAAAAGTGATGGCCTGGAATGCATCCCAAGTGATTGCCAGTAGCTGAGATTATTTCAAGCAGTCATTCTTAACCTAGGTATACAAACTTCACTTTTCATTGGAACCTGAAGACCTGGCTACTGTGCTGATACTTATTGGGATCAGTTTTTTTTAGTTCCCATTAAGCCTGTTTAAATGTGTGTGCTGTACAAATACAACACATTCACAACAGTGTGATATAATAGAAGAAAAGACATATTAACCAAACCATTTTATATACATAAGAAGTTTGATTGACAACAACACAGATCTTCAAAGGAAATTCTGTAACACTAAAGATATAGGAGCATCAATGGAGCCCATATTACAAAACTTGCAAGCAGGGGCCATATAATGACCTGCTGAGATGGCATAGCTCTTTCTTCTTTGCACTTTCCCTTTAAAAAGTGCTTTGATTTCATTGGTTATTTTTCTGAATTAGTTGTTAATTTTGAGACAGCATAGGTCGGAATATAAAGGTGCAAGTACTGGCCATTCTTTCGATGCTGTGCCTTCTCAAAAGCATACTTCAACTCTGAGAAATATCCGTTTAAATCAATGTGCTTTAAACAGTGGAAGTACATAAAACATCCACTTATCTCTGCGCTGGTCCAATGCAGCTGATCATGATTCAGCCCAAGTGGAAAAGTTTATTGAGTTTCTATTTAGCACCCTAATTGCATATTATAAAGAAGTGACATTTTGCAGCCTCGTTTGTGTGATAGCTAGTGTACTTTTCAGAGGCAGAAACCATTATCATGTTATGTCCCTTAAGACAAACATGGATCATTAATATATGGGTTGTAAAATGATTTTGTTTACAAAACAAAACGGAAGACAATTTGCTTATGTGAGAAATAGGGTTGTTGGTTAAGGGGGAAGTGAGCCCTTCTCAAGCAATAGTCACATTCCTTGACAGGTTGAACCATGAAAGTCACCAAATTAAGCTGTGATTTACCCTCTGGTAGCTTGGCTCAATAGCAGTCAAGCTTAACTGAAAGGCAATGTGTAAAGTATTTATGAAGCTCACAAACAGCAATAAAGTAAAAACACAATAAAAGAAAAATCCCACCCTAATATCATCAAATAGACTACATTGTAATACATTATTTGGCACCAAAATAACTACTATCCAATCAGTAAAACCGGATATATATATAATTTTCAAGATTTAAGGAACTCTCTCCAGCACAGGGTAGCAAGGTTCATGCAGGTCAAATTGGATTTCCTAGCAGGTTGAGTGCAGCAAATTATCTGGGTAGTTGCAGAGGGGCCTTCAGAGCTTATTGCGTCCCCGTATCTCAAGACAGGAAGTCAGTCAGCTGACCCTTGGAGTCACTTGAGCCTGTGATGAAGGGTGCATGTGCAGTTTTCTTTCTCAGACAAAAAGGCAGGCCTCAAGCAGCAGGGTAGTCCTCTGGCAGAAAGGTAGTCCTTCTGTAGTATCCAAAAGTCTAGGAATGTACTGAAGAGTGAGACTGAAGGTCCCATTTTTATACCTGATGGCTCTTTTAAGTGTGAGAAACTTCTGAAGTCTCCCCTCCTTGAAAGTGTCTGGAATTTTCTACGTAACGGTCCTAGTTCTAGTCTATCTGAAGGCAAATGAGGCTATTGTAAAGTCTTTTGTGTTTGAGATGAGGTATTGTCTTTGAAATGCAAGTTTGACAAATCACAACTCTGCCCCACTCATCAAGTCAGTATGCCCCATCATGCCAATATCCCAACCCTTTATATGTGTGACTGCCTGGGAAGAATACACGAAGGCCAACTGTCAACAACACCTAGTCATGTGACCCAGGATACAGGCTGCAGGCACCAAATGGTCAGGACAAGAAAATGTCAATTTTGTAAAAGTGCCATTTTCAGAATTAGGACGTAAAATACCCCTTTACAATTGAAGAGGCTTTTAAATTACAATTTCTCAGACACAAAACACAACATTTCTGCTAAGGATGGGCGGAACTCATGGAGTTTTACTTCATGAAATTCTGCAGGGTTACATAAAAACTCAGCGAGTGGCGGAATTTTGGCACTTTGATCTGACTTTTAGTCCCAGGAGTTTGTCTGTGCAGTAAAATCATCTTGCATGGCACCATGCCAGAGGGCGCTCCTTCTTTCATCACACCAGAGGGTGCCCCTTCTTTCTGCCACTCGGGTACATTTTTTACTCAAGAGACAAGTTTCCTAATGCAAACAGTAGCGACCTGCCACATCTGTCCTAGCTGAAAATTTGCAGCAGGAATCATTCTAGCACTCAATTTTCTTGTTATTACTCGGCATCTTAATGTTGACAAGCAGCGTGCAAGACAAACTCCACCACAAGGCTGTTCACAGTTTTTTTTCCGGAACTCTATGAGTGGGCAAAACTCTATGAAATCTGACGGCAAAGCTTAGTTTACCGTGCACTGCTAATTCCTACCTACTCCCAAACAAATGAGAACAGTAGGCCTTGCAACAGTGAAAAACAAAATTGAGAGTTTTTCACTTCAAGGAGACGAAAAGCTTAAAAGTGCATGTCGAACTGTCATTATCAGTAGGGATAAGTAGGGACTTACCACTGGTAATAAGGCCACAATCAAAGTAAAAGGTTTAGTCAAGGTCTCAATAAATGATTCCCCTGCCCAACAATTGGTAGTTGGCAACAAGCAGGCAGTATTAACTTATGAGACAGGTGTGTAAAGGATTTAAAAACACCAATACATTAAATAAGTAAGACACAACACACAATTGAAATCCAACACCAGTTTATTAAAATGAATTATAATTTTATGAATAATAGACACCAGAATGACAAAAATCCAATGTAGGGATCCAGAGATCTGATTTTTTAAAGATTAAAAGTAAAACTAGCTGGAAGCAAATAGCGCTCAAAGGGTTAAAAAGGTCGTGCTAGATGGAAACAAATTCAAGAATTTTGTACACGTACTTCCAGAAGTATTGCTTGATGCAGGAAGGTGATCCACAGCACCAGCCAATGGTTCAGAAGCTCTGATTTGCCTCTTGGGGTCTGGAACTACAATTCCTGCAATGCACCTGGTCAGCTTATGGAACTTTTTACAAAAGTTGCTTTAAACTTCTCCAAACTTCTGTGACTTCTTTCTGGGGTTCTTCTTATCGGTTCAAAGTAGCCAAAACACCACTCCAAGGATCTAGAAGCTCCTTGGGATGTTTGGATGACATTTCCCTCGAAAAACCTAGCCAAATCTTTAAAAGTCCACTGGATGTACTCCGGGATAGAGACTTCTTAGTGGAGATGATGCAGGTGAGATCAATTAACCTGTAGCTTTAAGGGAGAAAACTCCTTAATCCTTGTAAAGCCAAGCAAAATTCTTGGGGTGTAGCACCAGATTTGGCAGCAGGTGCAGTCCTTCAGAGTGCAGTCCTTTGGGTGCAGATCGGGATTCCAGAAGGGCAGTCCTTCTTCTCATTGTTATTTCAGGCAGTAGTTCTCCCATATTCATTCATTGTTCCTTGGCATCAAGCAGGGGGGGGGACCCCTGACCAATGGAATGCCGGGTAAAACCCAGCTGTCCAAGAAAGTACTTTTCTTCCAAAATCCAAATTGGAGAAAGTATTTCCTGAAGCGTTAGATGTGACTAAGCCAACCCATCCGTGTGGCTAAGATTCACTAACACTCTCCCTCCAGCCCTTTCACTAATCTAATTACTGGGTCTCCCATTTGGCTCAGTGTGCAGGATGTGGAAATGAGGCTGTGTCCTATCCAAACTTTCATTCCTTCATTAAAGAGCAGTTTGATCTCTCCACCCCCTTCCTATCTTGAAGTCAGCAGCTTGCAGTTCTCCTCCCTCAGGAAATCCTGTGTCTCTCTAGCAGGCCACTTCAAACCTCATTAAGACAGCTTGTCTCAGCCTGGCAGAGGCGTGCCAATCAGGAGAGAGAAGCGGGAAGGGTGGATTTTGGCATACAGAAAATAAAGTTCTAAAACTTCTTTTGTATAATAATGATAACAAATCTAATGATAGCAAGATGTCTGATTTATCATAACTATACTTTTAATTCCTTGAATTATATTTTCAGCTCCTTTCTATCAATAATTATACTTTATTAAAGTATTTCCATTTTAGCCTATAGAGCCAATGCATTACAACGGGGAAAACAAAATTGGCAGCTTTTCCCTGAAAAGGACATGTAAAATGTATTTTCTAATGTCCCTGCTTATAATTACTAGACCCCCTACCCATGGGGCACCTAGGTGACACCTTAAGGGTGAATATATGTAAAAATAAGATAATTTACAACTTTGGAAGTACCTTTAATTCTAAACTCAAATTTGCGGATAATTCTACTTCAAAAACAGCCTGCAAGGCAGGGCTGCTTTTAAAATGTCATCAGGCACCACAGTAGTGCACACTTATGTACGCTTAGGGCTTAATTGTGATGTTGGTCAGTAAGCCTCCAACCACTCGTCGGAGGCTTACTGACCAACATGGTAGCTTTACATCTGGCAACCAAATATTAATGCCAGCGGTTGGAGTGTAAACCGGCCATGGAAACTGATTGGGTTCCGACTGAATCAAGGAGCCCATTGGCCTTTCAGAAGCCGCTCATGATACCTTAAGGACGGCGTTTCCACCATCGAGATCCTGTTGGCAGTTCCCACAGCCTTCCCATGTTGACTTTTCTGACGTGGAAAGACAGTCTGACATTGGGGACCACAAGCCGGGCCTCCTGCTCCCCTGGCCCTACGGTTGAGGCTGTGGGGAGCACCTATTGTCACCCACTTTACATCCCTGCACCAAGTGGCAGGCACACTGTGCAGGAATGTCCAAAAGCTTCCATTTGACAATGGGATCTTGTGCTGCAGGCGGTTTAGGACAGCCGCACCAGCTCCCATAGTAAAATGGAAGTTTTGCATCCTAATTCGGTACCTCACTAATCCGTGTTGGGTGGATGCAGGTCAGCCCAAAATAGTATTGAGGTCCTATGTCTACTCGGACTCTAAGACTACATGCCCTACCATATAATTCGGGTTCACATGTAGGTTGTCAGTGCCAATTGTAATTATACCTAATTAACATGCACTTTTAATGAAAGCACAGGTCCACGGTCTGCTTAGCAGAGCCCAGGGTAGTCAGAGTCAGACAAGCAGCATCTAGTAGTCGAAATGGGGGCAAAAAGTGGGAAGACACTGCAAACAGTTCCTGGTCTCTCACACCAACCTTTTAAATATAACACACCCTACCCTATGAGCTGTCTAGGTTTTACCTAAGCAAGACATATGTATTAAAAAGGAAGGTTTAGACCTGGTAAATAGTTAATTTTGCCAGGTTGGAGTAGCAGTTTAAAATGGGAAACATCACTTACAACAACACTTTTACAACGCACTACCATTACAACGCGGTCATTACAACGCAAACCATTACAACGCATTGCGCTGGGGGGCGCTCTAGGATAGGGAATAGGTTAATTTACTATCCAATAACCTTCCCTAGTGTCCACGGGGACTGGAGTTGGAATAGTAAATTAAACTATTCACTATCCAACACCCAAAAGCACTATGCATTGTAATGGTATGCGATGTAAAAACCGCGTTGTAAAGGCATGCGATGTAAAAGCATGCGTTGTAACGTCATACATCTGTTTAAAATTGCACATACAGGCTGCAACTGCAGGCTTGTGACAGGTTTTAAAAAGCTACTTAAGTGGATGGCACAATAAGTGCAGCAGGCCCACTAGCATCATTTAATTTGCCAGCCCTGGATATGTGGATTACCACCATAGTAGGGACTTGCAAGTAAATTAAATATGGGAATGGGGTGTAAGCCGATGTTACCATGTGTAAAGGAGGAAGCACAAGAAGTGGTAAAGTTTGTGGAGGCCAAAAGTCAATAAAACAAAACAGGAGGAGTGAAGGCAAAAGGTTTGGGGGTGACTATGCAGAGAGGGCCAAGTCCAACTCTCAGTATTATAAAGCGCACCTTAATGTAAATTTAGTTCCAGTCAGTTCATTCGAGCTGGTTGGAGACTTATAAAGGTGGTGCCAGTTTACACTCCAAGAAGGATTTTGTTACTTCACTGTGATGCTGTGAGAACACACAGTTTTCACTCTGGAGCTCCTGTCCACTATACAAATCTTTTCACATACAAAAATAAAAATAAAAGGAACTTTATTACCATCTGTTATGCACTCACAAACAAAAATATAGAGTAAATCCCATTTCCACCAAGTTTGTTGGTTGCCTAAAATGAAATAGGCTGTACTTATCAGTCTAACAATACACAAACTGAATTAGTCGCTGTTTTGTTTACGTATACAAATATAGCAATGTAGCACATGCTTTTTTCAGATCTCCAAATGTTATCATGTGAGAAGTTTTGCAATGAAAGCTTTTTCTTCCATTTCTTATATATAAAGAGCAAACACAGGGAAATACATTGGCCTCCATTTTTCTAATAAAAATCATACACAGACCGGAATTTTTTGTTAAAGCTCTAAGACACATGAAATAATTACAAGCAGTCCATGAATAAAATATCTTTAGAGTGGTTTCACATTCTATTTGTGCAATGTTTACACTGGTGCTAAATGTTTAATCTGTTATGAACTAGGGGCTAAAAACCGTTAGCTCTATTTCCTCTTGTTCAAACAGCTAAAACACGGTGCAAAATGTATTTCCTCTCATTTTATCATCACCAATGTAAGGAAAACTTAGGGGCATATTTACAAGAAATTAGCTCTGTGATGCAAGCCATCTCGTTGAAGCAAGCTGCGTCATTAGGAAAGTATAGGGATATGCTATATCTACAACAACACAATGCATCCCTTTGCTTTCCTCAGTGCTGGCACATAATAGGCTGCCTAGCACCAATGCAGGCACCCTTGCAAGAGTTGTCGCCAACCCCCCAGACAGTGTGCATGGTTCCTACACCTTCTGACAGTCCATAATCAACCTGCTCTACCAGGATGGCACCCACGGAAATACACTGCTCATTCGCCAATCCCAAATGAACACACCACACACCTCAACTCCACAATCATGCAACTCTCAACACAGGAAATGCATGTCACAAGATCACATACAACATGCACACCCACCAGACATGACAGCACAAGTTACTGTGGGAACCTGGGACAGCCATGAGCATTAGCCATCAACTGCATGATACCTCAGTCACACAATAGCATTATGTGGGAAGAGGTAGGGACCAGACATATGCGAAGGAGGCAAGTCACCGTTGTAAATGAATGTACACAATGCCAAGTGTGGCGTGGTTGTGCTGGACAGACTGCAGTATGCAGACCACACACATATCCATGTCGACAGACACAGCTGGTGTATGGAGTGTAGTGGAGTGGACGCAGCCATGTCATTCCAGCCAGCGGGGAAGATCGCGAAAATGTAGCTTGGTATGTCCCACCCGGAAGCGTGAGCGGAGTGGGCTGGCCTGGCATATGCCACACCAGAGTAGGGGTGTGAATAAAAGGCACGTAACTCTCGGCATGGTCCCTTTCCAGAATGCCCAAAGTCTCTGCCAGGGTGGCGCCTCTCACCCACACCATGAGGCAGTTGCCGTCGCCATGAGCGGAGTTGCCTGCGATCCTGTGCGCTTGCTGCACCCTGGGCTGCTGGTCCCCAAACCAGTCCTGCCCGCCCCTGCACACCCAGGCCTCAATGCCCACCTGCTGACACTGGCATGTGTCGAAGAGGGTCCACCACGTGCCAGTGCAAGCTCCAAGCCCGAGGCCCACAAACTTGGCAGCCTCCTCAGACCATCATGACCTCCGCAACACATGCCCGCAGTACTTCTTACTTGTTGACAAACTCCACCGGCATGCACAGCAGACAAGGAGGTCACACGTTTGGCAATGAGTCTTGATTACACCATGGCAGAGCACATTAATAATGGATGAGATTATGTCACTATACTCCCTTCGATGTGGTGACATCAAATGTCCATCCATTTTTATTCTGGATTGCTTAGAAATAGTACTAGGTGAAAACATTTTTGAATATAACAAACAGTTGTTCAAACAAAAACAAGGAGTCAGTATGGGGGCATCATGTGCCCCCACTGTGGCAAATATCTACATGTCCCAGTTTGAGGACAAATTCATCTTCAACGAGGTGGCACCGTTCTATGAGTCGGTGACCAAATGTTCACGATTCATAGACCATGTCTTCTTCATTTGGGATAATGGTATGGACAATCTGTATCAGTTCATAGAATGGATTAACCTATGTGATAACAACATATGGTTCCCCAATCACTTTGACACAGAAAAGGTGGAATACCTAGATGTTTTGATTAAACATGAGAGTGGTATCCAGGTGGTGGACGTATTCGTTAAGCCCACCGCCAGGAACACACTCCTCCATTATGATAGTTTCCATACTTCATTTAAAAAAAATAGTGTACTGTTTGGGGAGTTTTTACGCCTCAGACGTAACTGCACCAATATAACAGATTATGATAACAGGGCAGAAACTATGAAGCTTAAGTTCAGAGCTACGGGCTATCCAAAAAAAATCATACGAGACTCCTTCAAAAGAGCTCGGTTTTACGATTGCCAACACCTATTAGTGGCTACTAAAGAGAAAAAAGATCCAGGATTGGTATTCGTAACAAGGCATTCCATGCTCAATGAGAGAATTAAACAAGTGATATCTGCAAGTTGGCACATACTTAATGTAAATACACCAAAAGAGGAAAGGATTCCGAAACCTATGTTTGCCTGTAAGCGCAACAAATCCATAAAAGATCATATTGTAAGGTCACCCATGAATCAAAATGTCATCCCTCAACAACTAAATATCACAACCATGAAACCTGTGACAGGTACATATAAGTGCTCGAACTGTAAATCTTGTACTATGGCCATCCAGAGACCCACTCTACATTTCAACAATTATGTTATTGCACCTGAAAATGTAAACAATTGTCGAACTACAAATGTAATATATCTGATACTATGTCCTTGTAAAAAGGGATACGTAGGGCAAACAGGAAGGGCTATGAATGTCCGTTTGAAAGAACATAGGGCAGCTATAAGAACAAGTAAGACAGCGCCCATGGTTAATCACTACTTGGAGGAACACCATGCACCAGAGGAGATGCAATGGTATATCCTAGAGAGGATCAACCAGAAAAAGGGCAAGGATATAGACAAAATCAGAAAAATGGGAGAGGTATATTGGATTTTTATGTTAGAGACATCCAAGAAAGGTTAAACCTTAAAATACCTTGGGAGCAGGCCATTCAGTAGAAGATGATTTATATTTCGCTTTGTTAGCACCGGATCAGTTCGTTATAAGATCTTACACAAGCGCCCTTGAGCTTGAGCTCATATTACAAGAACATTGGGGTGTTTTGGAATAATCTGCAATCTTTTTGACACACATACACAACCCCCCTTTAGATTTCTTGTTCATTGACAGATCCATCATTGTGGTCACCTTTGATTCAAATAGTACACACAAAGATGGATGCTATTTTTTACTAATTTTGGGAACAGTTACTTCCAGTATTGACATATGCCCAAAGCAGTATATAATTTTAGTATACTAATTTTGTTCTCTTGATGAGATCACAAACGAGCAAGCTAAATCCTGTGATATACTTAGTCCAATATCGGGCGTAAAATCAGGCTAAAAACATATCTTGGTCCTCAATAATCACAATGAGACAGTAAATACACACTCGAGCTCCAGGGAATATGTTTCAGATAGAAAATACAATAAAACTAGAGAGCGATGGTAGGTATGTTTAAAGATCGTTAAAAACAAGTACCTTTTTTACTTTTTTTAAAATGTGAACTATCTGTTTCCTAACCTCATAAGGAATCCATCGAACCTTCTCCAATATGGAGCCCAAACTTGCCACTGATTCCCTGTTTCTGAGCACGCAATTCGGTACCTTCGTCATCACGCCAAGCCAATCACGCGGTAGGGTACTTAAAGCAGGTAAAAATACGAGCCTCATTTCCATGCGGAATGAGACGCCAATAATTGACAACCGCCGGACCAGGCATGCAAGTAAGTATCAGATACAGCCCTTAGAAAATTGCTGCACGCTAAATGATACATAGGACAGCTATGATATCAACAACAGTCGGGAGGGGTAACGTTAGGCACGGAGATATAGATATATACCACCCTGGTCATATATTGAGTATAACTGAAACCCAAATATTAGATACGTAATGAAGTCCATTTTATTCACGCTGTGGCACCAAATTCAGCGCATAACATTGACATGGGCAATATATACATCCCAAGAGGAAAGCTGGAGGCTACCAGTATAATAAGAGATCACTATTAGCACATGGGAGTCAGTATCACGTATATTGTCTATACCAATAGATATCTTGACTTAAGAGAAATCATGTCAATGGGACATCTTGAATCACATGGTGAAATATATTAATGTTCATAGGTCCAGTGTCAGAATCCAGTGACTTAGAGAGAGGGATTCAACTCCACCACCAAACAGGAAACACAACAACGGTGCCACCAAGAAACAGACACCATTTAATTCAGGTAAATGTAGTAAATCCTTAAGTTTACCCAATTTAATATCAGGAATAACTGCAGTAGGTTAGTACTAGAAATTAAAGAGAGTTAACTACTCTATGTTGCCTTTGATTTATAGTTAAACAATGCGTAAAAGTGAAGAACCAGGAATGAACCGCTTCCATATACATTAAATAAGAACGAGCTTCCCGGCACATCCAAGGTACATTATACTTGGGTACCAAACTTCTAAAAGAGAAAGGAAATGTACTAAATATGAGAGTAATCATGTTGTCCTCACAGGTATTTTCAGCCTTATTATTCGAGATATCGTTTGAAGACAAGGCAGAGTGAAGGACAATCCCTCGACTAGTCCTCTAGGGGAGAAAGAAGAGAACAATTACAGGACTCTGCATAAGAAGTACAAAGCACTAGGTAATATATCACATACCAGATTGTATTGAGAACAGACCAATAAGGGAGACTGGTTACATCAGTATTTGACATATCCTTTGAAACTAGAGACAATTAGAAGGGAAGAACCTACATAGAGACCTATTTGTAACTTAACAACTGGAGTCAGAGGACTCCTTTGTTCACCAGTTTATATATAATGGAAATTATTCCAGATTCAAAATAGGAACATATATTTGACATAAGTGGATAGAGGTAAATATAGCTATCCTTACGCTACAGGTCTGTGCATTGTTCTCACTAAATAGTTGAACCACAGACTAATCTCATAAGATCAGATAATGCGGGCTATTATCTATATGGGTTAATCATCCGAATGGAGGCAAATTTATCAGCATAGACAATAAATAGGAAGAAATGTCTATCTCTAAGAGACACCAATAAATATACCAATTTTTGATCTATAGATCACCATATTACCTGGATCAAGCCATTTGAATATCTGAATCGCATGAGAAATTCTAGAAATTCTAGATCCTTATTTGCCGCCCATAGTGAGGGAAATCCACCAGATCTAGTGTAAATATTTAGTTCAATTATTTTAGAACACTAGGAGAAACTTGGTTCCTGGCTATTTTTGATTTCTGACTGACACAGAACATCAACATTGTAGATAATGCAGAATGTATGAATTGACTTTGTACATTTTTGTACAGTTTTTTGTATATATGTAAATAAAGAAAGAATGCAAGTAAGTATCAGATACAGCCCTTAGAAAATTGCTGCACGCTAAATGATACATAGGACAGCTATGATATCAACAACAGTCGGGAGGGGTAACGTTAGGCACGGAGATATAGATATATGCCACCCTGGTCATATATTGAGTATAACTGAAACCCAAATATTAGATACGTAATGAAGTCCATTTTATTCACGCTGTGGCACCAAATTCAGCGCATAACATTGACATGGGCAATATATACATCCCAAGAGGAAAGCTGGAGGCTACCAGTATAATAAGAGATCACTATTAGCACATGGGAGTCAGTATCACGTATATTGTCTATACCAATAGATATCTTGACTTAAGAGAAATCATGTCAATGGGACATCTTGAATCACATGGTGAAATATATTAATGTTCATAGGTCCAGTGTCAGAATCCAGTGACTTAGAGAGAGGGATTCAACTCCACCACCAAACAGGAAACACAACAACGGTGCCACCAAGAAACAGACACCATTTAATTCAGGTAAATGTAGTAAATCCTTAAGTTTACCCAATTTAATATCAGGAATAACTGCAGTAGGTTAGTACTAGAAATTAAAGAGAGTTAACTACTCTATGTTGCCTTTGATTTATAGTTAAACAATGCGTAAAAGTGAAGAACCAGGAATGAACCGCTTCCATATACATTAAATAAGAACGAGCTTCCCGGCACATCCAAGGTACATTATACTTGGGTACCAAACTTCTAAAAGAGAAAGGAAATGTACTAAATATGAGAGTAATCATGTTGTCCTCACAGGTATTTTCAGCCTTATTATTCGAGATATCGTTTGAAGACAAGGCAGAGTGAAGGACAATCCCTCGACTAGTCCTCTAGGGGAGAAAGAAGAGAACAATTACAGGACTCTGCATAAGAAGTACAAAGCACTAGGTAATATATCACATACCAGATTGTATTGAGAACAGACCAATAAGGGAGACTGGTTACATCAGTATTTGACATATCCTTTGAAACTAGAGACAATTAGAAGGGAAGAACCTACATAGAGACCTATTTGTAACTTAACAACTGGAGTCAGAGGACTCCTTTGTTCACCAGTTTATATATAATGGAAATTATTCCAGATTCAAAATAGGAACATATATTTGACATAAGTGGATAGAGGTAAATATAGCTATCCTTACGCTACAGGTCTGTGCATTGTTCTCACTAAATAGTTGAACCACAGACTAATCTCATAAGATCAGATAATGCGGGCTATTATCTATATGGGTTAATCATCCGAATGGAGGCAAATTTATCAGCATAGACAATAAATAGGAAGAAATGTCTATCTCTAAGAGACACCAATAAATATACCAATTTTTGATCTATAGGTCACCATATTACCTGGATCAAGCCATTTGAATATCTGAATCGCATGAGAAATTCTAGAAATTCTAGATCCTTATTTGCCGCCCATAGTGAGGGAAATCCACCAGATCTAGTGTAAATATTTAGTTCAATTATTTTAGAACACTAGGAGAAACTTGGTTCCTGGCTATTTTTGATTTCTGACTGACACAGAACATCAACATTGTAGATAATGCAGAATGTATGAATTGACTTTGTACATTTTTGTACAGTTTTTTGTATATATGTAAATAAAGAAAGAATGCACACAAGATTAGCTCTATATGCACGAGTGGATGGTAAGTGTTGGCCCCGTTTTAGTTTTAGATTGATGTCCCATAGGTACCCTTTATTTTGATAGACATTATATGCATTATCATATTAATGTGTTCTCACTTTAGACAACTTCTACACAATTTTTGTTCCATAGCAAATTACTGGTAAAACAGAAATCCTGAGGAAGGCAGTGGCCGAAACGCGTTGGTGATTTGTTCTGCACATCATTACCAGTGACGTTATTAATTCTGTTTCATGCATCAGTATCTCTGATTTGACTATTTGTGTCTCTTGATTATTCTGTATATCACCAGTTATTAGATTGTCTATTTTATTGCTTATTAATTATGTAATAAATTGTACAGATATTGATCAATTGGAAATACTGTTTAATCTGAAATATAGGGTATAGGTTTGATCTTTCACATGTTAGACCATCAGATGCCATAATGTGTATATCAAATGTACAAGCTTTTTCCAATGATCACCATATAAATATATATTTTTGATAAAAAGAGATAAAAAAAGAAAAAAAGCAATCAACAATAAAAATACAATTTTTAAATAGTTTGATTGATACATTGTTTATTTAGAAGTGTTAACACATAGATTTTTGCAATATAGTCTACATTTAACCCGGTTAATTTGTGCGTCTTCTAAACTAGTTAATTCCCTGTTAGGGTTCATCCTATAATACAGGGGCCCCGTCAATTTGTCAAAGTGACACCAAGTCTGTTCATAGCATCACAACCACACGTGCATGTGGGCCCACGTGGACTACTACCCTCAGCCTACGCTGCGCCCGAGTAGGTCACGGATTTGGAACTGAGCCTTGATATCCTAATGGGCGAGTTCATATGTACATGGGACATTTGATGTCACTATACTCCCTTCGATGTGGTGCCACCAGGCCGTAATAGTACATCACAGCCGCAAGATTCTGTGGGCCCACGCAGACTCCTGCTCTTGGGCTACGCTGCGCTTGAGTAGGTCAGAGATGTGGAACTGAACATCGATTTTACAAAAGCAGAGTGCATATCATTGCACGCAAGGAGAGGTGTAAGAGGAAGCAGCGTTGCAATCAGGAGGAAAAAGAGTCATTATTACGGAGGTGATTGAACACTACCGACAACTGCCCTGGTGTCACTACCTCTGTGCATCGCGAGCCACCGACACATGGCTGTGGGCCACTGCTGACCGCTGCCTCCGGCCTACACTGTGGTCCAGTAGGTCACAGCTTCTTGATTTGGCAATGGCGGAGTTCATATCAGTGTAATGGCATCATCGCAGACTGCATACCCTCTCAGCCCGGTGCCACTAAGTCTGTTCCCCGACATTCATGGACACTCTCTTGGTGGCGTCAAAGTCTATGGACTAGGGGGTAGTTTTCTGCTTCATGCAGCTGATGCTGAATTTGTGGTGGCAATGAGGCTGTCACTTTCCACTCCTCCACTTGCTTCTTCCGGATAGCATCAGACCTCTGCATCATGACCTGGAGGACACCTTCCACTGTCCCCCGCAGCCCTCTGCCAGATTCACCTTCGACATCTACGAGGACCCGCTCAGTCTGCGTGACCCTACCTCAGTGGACCTCAACTGACCGTCCTGTGGCGGTGTGCCTGTGCTGGCCGCTATGCATCCAGGGCCACTAACTCTGTGCAGCTCAAGTCAGGGACCTTGTTTGATTCAATATTTGATGGCCTCAAAGACGATGACCTTGGGGTCGTCAATGCAATGTGTCTGTGGCACTTCGCTGTCCCCTGTCCCCTGCCTCCGGACTCAACTGCTGTTCACAAGGGCTCACACATCTAATCAAGTCCTAACCGGCCTGGATGTGTCATCACCACAGGAGGCACATGCCACCATCGCCAGGACCACCTCCAACCCCCATCTGCCAGATTCGAAACAGTGGTACTGGCAGACTAATGGAGTTGCTCATGCCTGTCGTGGATGCCATCATCTGCCTGTTACCTTGCACAGCACTTCAGGTGCCACTACCTCAGTGCACCTCAACCCATGGACCGTTACTGATTGAGTTTTGTGCTGTGGATAGGTCACGCAGCAATGTCACATCAGGCAGTTTGGGAGACCTGGGACGTTGATGTGGAAGATGATGCAGGTCTAACACACCCCAGTGCGTCAGCATCAGGAATAGCCCAAAGGGACACAATTGTTGTCATTTTCATCACATGAGCGCGCTCAGCACTGGTGCCCCAACCTCAGTACACTGCAACTCACGGACTCTTCTGTTAGTATGTTGGGTGACCTCTGTACTAGCTCCGGCTCCCCCATGTTGCTCAGCAGTTAACTCTGTTATGCAGGTTTCTCCTTTTCTGTTGCACTGGTGTCCACTGTTCAGGTTGTAGCCAGCACCAAGGACTACGTGCGGGCTGGCTTACACTCACTCCACACACATACAGCACAGGCGTCACTGTACATGTGCCCATAGCCAGTTCAACATAATATCTGCATGTGTCCCTGTGGTCTTGTTGTATGCATGAGGGCCCTGGGGCCTAGCACATTACATTGTGCTGTGTACAGCGGACGCAGACATTTCACCGCAGGCAGCGGGTTAGAGTTGGAGATGTAACTTTGTGGTCACCCACTCAGTTTGGAAGGGGAGGTGACTGGGCGGACGTACGCAGAGCCAACGTGGGTTTGTGTCCGATGTTTGCGTGCCCCTGGGCATGGTTCTGTACTGGGAATGTGCATATGCATGTGTCTATGGCAGTGTGGGTCTCATTTAGGGGGTGTAGGTGGTCCCTGAAGGATAATGGACACCCATGTATGTGATCTAGTTCACCTTCCATGGGTTTGGACCCCGCCCGCACCTGTTCCGCCACCTCCTTTCGGCGTTCTGACACCTGCCACTGGAATGCCATGTGTGGGTCGGTGAAGTGTTCAGAGCCAGCTGTGCTTGTGGGTACTTCCTGCTGTGTGGTCTGTTGCAGGGTCTGTGTTTTCCTCTGAGTAGCTTGGCTGCCCTGGTCCTGGTGGTGGGTTGCGTGGGATGTCCATGGGCTGTTGAAGGACGTCGGTGTCGAAGATGTGGTGGTCCGCTCTGGCATCACTGATGTGTGGTCTTCTGTGCTCTGCTGGAGGTGTTGAGTGTCCCTCTGCAATGTGAAGGGTAGATGCAGGTTGACATTGAGTTGACATGTATGTTGGTTCATTGTTCTTGGTTACATGCAGACTGTATGACACTGTACAATGTGACCGTTTGGGAGGTGCAGGATTTAGATGAGGGACCGAGTACATTTGGACTACATGATGGATGTGAGGCTGTATGCGTACATTTACATTTGACGGTTTCCAGCTCTGTCAGATGTAGAAGGCCTGTTTCTGTTTGTGTACGGACCCAGTTGTGTCCTCTGTTCTGTAGTGTTGGGGTTGCACATTGTACTGCATTGCCGTCAATGTGGGTGTCCTGTTTTTGCTATGTGTGTGTGCTGCAGTGTGCCACGGGGATCAGGGACATGACCCAGGGTTATAGTGGTTTTGCAGTGTACTGCACAGCGTTGTGCATGTGTGCCATTGTGCCCATCTCCCCCCTCCCTCCAGTCCGTGTTTGTTACTCACCCTGTGGTTCTGAAAATCTGGACCCTATTGTTATCCCAATATCGAGGTCCAATACCCGTGTCACAAAATATCAACATACCATGACGAATTTAGTGTCCGTGAACCGATAATGATTAGGACATCATTCCTATGTATTTGCGTGACAATCGAGGGTAGCCAACACCCCTAAATCGTAGTTTCCGTCCCAATCCCTTAGACTCCATTTTGTGAACGGCATCCATCTTACGTCTTGCCCTCATGTTAAGTCAATTAAAGGTCGAGCTTGATCCAAAGGGACACGTCCACCTTCCCTGACTTCCCCCTGACCTGTCCAAACTGACTCCATTGCCTTAAGCCAAACCTGTTTGGGCGGCTCCCCCGCCCAGTGGCCGAATACGATACTATCGACACATAACATTCCACAAACCATTCACCCCATACAGAACATGCTTTCTACAAACATGCACCTGCCCATACTTCTTCTTTATGGCCAGTTTTATGACTGGGTGGTACCTGCCTTTATTGGTGTTTCATCGATATCTGATGGGAGTCCCGGATCTTGCTGGGTAATCTGTCACGAACTGGACATCTAAAATGTGGGTTTGCTTACGTGACGCCGCACTTTGTATTATTACAGAAATATGTTTACAGCCATATCATAAACTCAAGAATTCTTGCTTGAAGCCATTATTTCTGTATAAAAGGAGAAGACTGGTTCTGTAAAAACGAACACGTACAGTCTCCTGAGAATACATGACCCGTGTTTGTCATGCTTCTAGGACACGTGTTACTTGGTAGCTACCAATAAAACTTGATCTCTGACTGCGACTAGAAGACTCATTGTTTCTGTGGTCCGGAACAAGGGAGAACTCAGAGGTCATCGGGTGTTATCCCCTGGCACCACCGGGTTCCTAAAAACCCGGCACCTCAATTGGCGCCCAACTCGGGGCGATATCAAGCGGCGACGGTCCAAGCCAGATGTTCGTGAGGAGCTTCGTGTGAAAATTCCGGAGGACGGCCAGCCACTTCAGCGACCCCTGTATGTCGACGTGGTTCCGAAGGTCTTTGCTGCGAGGTTCCCCGCGTCCCGACGGCTACGAAGGACTGCTGCCCTGACTATCGCCTTGTTTTGGACCCAGTGATCCTTGGTAGAGCGAAACGATAGACGAGGCTTCTAGCGACATCACCGATCTTCAAATACTTCAGTTAAGTATAAGTGGAGCGTCTCCCAGTCCTTAGTTTGTCCTTAGTTTTTGGTATCCTTGAGATACGCTTTGATTTGGTACTTGCAAGCCCCAAAGCCGAAGGACTCGTGTTTTCACGAGAAATATCATAATAGATAAACCTTTGAAGTTTGAAGCTAGACTAGTGAGCGAAGATGCCTGGTTTTAGCAGACTTGGAAACTTGTTTTGTCTTGGTTATAATAGGGACTCCCGATTAGAGGATTCGTGTCCGGTTCCTCCAATTGGAACTCCAACGTATGAGCTCTATGTAAAACATGGCGTAGGTCCTATCACATATAATGAAGTGTGGATAAAATACACCCGTAAAGATGGTATTTTAAAATGGCCCCAATATGGTAGTTTCGACTCAGAAATTCTAGATAACCTAGAGGTCAAACTGTTCAAAAAGAAAGCCCGACCGGCGATGTTTGACTCTTTCCGCTTATGGCGTAAAGAGGCCAAACAAAAGGCAATTAAACTAGAAAAGAAGAATAAGAGGGAAAGGGGTATTTCAGTAATACAAGCCGCGATAAAATTTAAAGACAACGAAGAGGATCGATTAAGTGAACAGTTGCACAGGCAACGTAAAATGGCAATAGATAAATGCTATCCTGTTTTACCATCTCTTCAGCAAGAGACAGTAAAAGAGCGTGAGAAAGATCCATTAATGGCGCATTTGCTGAGTTCGCCACCACCCTATGCGCAAAATGCCACAGCACCTCCGCAACCTTTAGTTGCACCTCTGGTAGCTGTTATACCAGCTCCTCTACAGCACTCACCAGCTACTCTTCAGCTGGCTTCTATTTCTCTAGTGCAGCCTCCTCAAGGCTCACCAGTCACATCTACTTCTCCTACTGTTCCTTCTACAACTTCGCCTAGCGCACCTTCTATTTCTTCCGATACTAGTTCTGCGAACGCTTCTGTTTCTGCTTTGCGTGACTCTGTTCTGACACCAGTTATTCCTCCACTTTCACCTTCCGTCTGGCATAAAATGGCCAGCATTATTACTAACATTCCTTCACCACTTTTTCGGTCGCCTAAAACGACCCCTAATACGGGACTAAGACAGTTACGAAGCCAAATGCCTGATTATCGAGAGAGGGAATGCCTGAATAAGTTAGCACGGAATTGGGCTCTGGATACAGCCAGATATGATGTAGAGTCCGTCATGAACGTTTTCCGTCAATGGGATGAACCGACGCAAAGATATGTTTTTGAACAGATGTGTGTTTTTCTGTGTGAGGATTTGGAAGATAATGGTCAAGAGAGCAACTCTCGAGAGTTGTGTAGTATACGATTTAAATTTGGGGAAGGCATGATTGTAGGTCCCGATGTCGACAAAGCAGTTGAGGTATTATTATCATATCGAAGCACAGGTGGTAACTCTGGGTTGTCGTCTGAATGTGGTACGTCTAGTAGGAAAAGAGCGAGACAGTACCCCATGAGAGAGGTTCCTCCTGTTTGGAGGGAGGGTGATGCGAATGCTAATCCACCAATTCTGCCCCATTTCCAGCGTGTATGGGTACATGTCCCATGGAAAAGATCGGAAGTATTAGCACTCAAACAGTCACTACCTGACCCTCGTAAGAACCCAACTGGGTATTATAAGGAGTTATCGCAAACTGCAAGCTCATGTATAATGAATTTAGCAGATGTAGACATGTTATTTGGGAACGTTGTTCCACATCCTTTATGGAGCAAGATACGTCATACGGATCACGATCAGGAACTAGGTGACTCATGGGCGAACATTGCGACTACAGATGCTAGACAAGTGGGTGGTTTTAAACCTGAGCCGTTAATAGCTGAACTTCCCGGTAGAATTATAGCGTACATGAAGACAATAATGCCTGAAGTACGCGTAAATTGGGACAAGCTATCAGCATGTAAACAAAAGAAAGATGAGAATGTGTCTGACTTTTTCACGAGATTTGAGGAAACATTCACCGACCACAGTGGCCAAGATATGGCTACCGAGGGTGGCCAAAGATTGTTTGTGGACAAGTTCGTACATAATTTTCTCCCTGAACTATGTAATAAACTAAAAGACTCTGAGAGTGCTTGGGCTGTCTCTACGTCAGCACAGATTTTAGCTACAGCCCAGTACTATGAGAATAGGCGTAAAGACGAGCTAGACAAGGCAGATAAAAAGACGAAAGATTTGAAAACTAAGGTTCTCCTCCAGCAGGCCTATCCGCCTTGCACGGCTAGTCAGCCCGACTATCAACCGCGACAGCAGTATTCGAGGAACGCGCAAGGTAACGAGTTTTCCCACCAGCGTCCTACATATGGCCCGAATCAATGTGCGTATTGCAAAGAAGAGGGTCATTTTAAGGATAATTGTCCGGCTCTTGCGCAACGTTTAAACGGTGGTCAAGGTGTAAGGGGGAGAGGTGTTCAACATGCCCCTAGAGGTAGAGGCCGTGGAAATTTCACTCAGAATACAACTTCTTTTCCGCCTCAGAAGTCCATGAATAGCTTTGACCAACAGAATAATTCATCGTCTAAATCAGCTCAGTACTATGCTGACGACTATTACGCTGAACGCGAAAATGAGGGTAACGATTGCTAGGACAGCCATGGACTAAGAGAGGGAGTTGTCTCAGTTCCGGTAGATCAGAATGGACCTTATGTCGAGGTAATAGCCTCAGGAGTGTCAGAGCCATTTCTGCTGGATACTGGTGCCACAAAAAGTTCTATCATGCACTCGAAACTTCCTGGCGCACCTTTGTCTGGCGAAATGAATGTTTCAGTAGGTTTCTCTGGCGCCCCTGTTAGAAACCCGATCTCCAGTCCTGTATCTCTTTCTATTGGCCCATGCGAATTAGAAGCACCCCTCATTTTGACAACGGGTTGTGGTGAAAATTTGCTAGGTTTGGACTTACTAAAAAGGTTATATGCGACCTTGTACTGTTCTCCCTCGGGAGTACAACTTACTTTAGGCAAGAAGGTCATTTCTTCGATGTATTTATCAAAGGAAAATATTCCAACTGAATTATTGTCACTTCCTGATATGCTCTGGGCTAATGGTTCTAATGATGTAGGTCGTTTGGAGATAACACCATATGTCATAACGTTGAAAGCCGACGTTAGGTTGCCACGTATTCCCCAATACAAAATATCTAGCGAATGCGAAAAAGCGTTGTTGAAAATTGTTCATGATTTAATTGATAAAGACGTCATCGAAGAAACGACAGGAAATGTCTGTAACAGTCCGGTTTTGCCCGTCTTAAAACGTACTGATCCTTCACAACCCCCTGTGTATAGGTTCGTGATCGACCTCAGAGAGGTAAACAAGATAGTTATCCCACAGTTTCCAGTCGTCCCCGACATTACTGCTTTATTGACAATGGTTCCAGCTTCAGCAAATTGGTTCTCGGTGATTGACCTGAAGAACGCTTTCTTCAGTATCCCGATTGCCGAGGAGAGTAGAGATATTTTCGGATTTAATTTAGGAGGACGAAGCTTCCGCTTCAAGTGCGCTCCTCAAGGCTACTGCGAAAGCCCATCCATATTCAGTCAGGCCCTGAAAACACAACTAGACACGATTGTTCTACAAAGTGGTTCAACTCTGATTCAGTACGTAGACGATCTACTGATCGCTGCGGACACTGAAGAAATTTGCAAGAAAGCTACGTTATCATTATTGCATCACTTATGTGACATGAAGCACAAAGTCTCCCTTTCCAAACTACAATTTTGCCGACAAGAAGTAACCTACTTAGGTCACGTCTTGTCGAAGGAGGGAAGGAGACTGACACCAGAAAGGATACAGGCAATTGCAGAACTAAGTGCCCCAAGGACACAGAGAGAAGTTCGAGCTTTTTTGGGCATTAAATCGTACTGTAGACAATGGATACCGAATTTCTCACTGCTAGCTAAACCCTTGCTGGCACTACTCCGTAAAGATACGCCCAATCCTATGCCCTGGTCTGAAGATTGTCAGACGAGTTTTCACAAGTTGCGTGATGCATTGTGTTCAGCCCCTGTGTTGGGAAACCCCAACTACAGTAAGCCTTTCACATTATATGTCCATGAGAAGGAAGGCTGTGCATTATCAGTCTTAACACAACATTTTGGGAACAGACAGCGCCCATGCGCGTATTTTTCGGCAACTCTGGATCCTGTGGCTAAGGCACTACCAAGTTGTCTGAGGGCTACCGCCGCAGCAGCTGTCTGTATTCGACAATCCGCTGGATTAGTCATGAATAATACTCTGATCGTTATGGTTCCGCACGCAGTAGACATTTTACTAAACAGGACGAAGACACAACACCTTACTAACGCTTGACTATCCAGTTACGAACTGACGTTGCTAGCAAGCCACATCCACATAAAGAGGTGTGATACACTGAATCCCGCAACGTTATTACCCATTCCGACAGGAACAGACAAGAGTGATAAACATGACTGCTGCTTTAGGACAGAAGAAGAGACAAAAGGGAGAGTAGACTTACAGGACACTCCCCTTCCTGAATGCAATGATACTTTATGGGTTGACGGTTCATGTTTCAAGTTACCGAATGGTGATACGACTGCTGCATATGCTGTAACAACATTACACACCATTATAGAGACCGCACGTATTTCCCACAACTCTGCACAAGCTGCGGAAATTATTGCACTTACCAGAGCAGGCGTGTTAGCAAAAGGAAAGCGAGTCAATATGTACACGGACAGCCAATACGCCTTTGGCGTGGCTCACAGTTTTGGGAGATTATGGCGTGAACGTGGTTTCCTTACCTCCCATGGTGCAAAGATACAACATGGTCAGCTAGTTAATGAGCTCCTTGAGTCACTGACCATGCCACTACAAGTTGCCATTATGAAATGCAGTGCACACAAGAAAATTCAAGACGATATTGGCCGCGGGAATGCATTTGCAGAAAAGGTTGCGAAAGAGACCGCAAGGGACACGATGAGTCGAATGTATGTTGCGGGTCCCGCTAGATGTACTGCTGATGTGGGAATGTGTGAGGACACCATTGAAAGCATAAAATGCATACAAGCCGAGGCAACTGAGAATGAGTTGAATGAATGGAGAGAAAGTAAGGGTAGATTGGATGCGAATGGTTGTTGGGTCGAATTATCGGAACACCAGCGATGGCTACTACCTAATGCATACATACTTGCAGTAGTAACAATGGCTCACGGCATGGCACACATCAGTTCGAAAGGAATATGTAAGCTATTGGCCCCAGTATGGCAGAATAGCAATATCCCAAAATATGCAGAAAATGTGGTCAGAAACTGTATGATATGCCTAAAACACAATCCCGGTAAAGGAACTCCAACTCCAGCTGGTCACTTTGCGCCTCCTACGTATCCGTTCGAGGTTTTGCAGCACGATTTCATTCACATGGAAAGGTGCAACAATCTAAAGTATGTGCTCGTTGTTGTTTGCGCTTTTTCAAGGTGGGTGGAAGCGTACCCCCTTAAAGACAATACTGCTATGACAACTGCCAAAGCCCTTGTCAAAGAGTTCTTCCCGAGATTCGGTATGCCTAGAATTGTCTGGAGTGATAATGGAAGTGAATTCATAGGATGAGTGATGAAGAGAGTGTGTGAGTGTCTAGGCATACACCAGAAATTCCACGCTGCAAATCACCCCCAATCAGCTGGATTAGTAGAGTGCTACAATGGCACTTTGAAACTCAAGCTAGCCAAGATCCAAGCCAGTACAGGTCTTAAATGACCTGACGCCTTGCCCCTAGCACTCTTGTCAACTAGGATGACCGTCCATTCCAGATTAGGTCTTAGCCCCCACGAGATAGTGTTTGGCCGCCCAGCCAACGTCTGGGGCGTGCCAAGACCAAAGAAACTCCGTGAAATAGAACACCCCGTACTGCTTGATTATTTGTGCGAATTGACAGCTAAATTGCGTGTTTTACACCAACAGGTTCACAGTTCCTCCCCGCCAGCCTCTGACGATCCAGGTCATACAATCAAACCCGGTACGTGGATATTGGTGCGGAACTTCCAGCGCACCAACAACGGACAGCCGAGGTGGACCGGACCATACCTGGTACTTCTTTCCACGAGATCAGCGGTTCGGGTGGACGGCAAAAAGAACTGGGTGCATGGGACCCATTGCAAACGGGTCCCTCTGCCCCTTCCATACAACCGGTGGGTCGATAAAGGACTTGCCGACTCTAAGACTGAATCCGTACCTCGTTTCATCCCTTTCAGCGATGCACGTTTAAAAGAGACTGGTACCGAAAAGGAGAGTGATCGTATTTTGCAAGGACGTGTGTCACCATCTATGCAATTGGACACTACCGAACCTAAGACATTGTTTAAAGACCACACCGTACCTGAGAAGCGACGATATAACCTGAGATCCAGCCCCAGAGACTAATAAAACCTTGATCTAATGTGATTTCCCTTTTCCCCCAAGAACTATTTTTTATCTTCCAGCTCTCTCGCCCCAGGGAACTAGCTCATTTTTGATTTTCGAACCGCCATCCGGTTCCGCTGCTAGGGTCGCGGTTGAAGTGTAGGGAGTGCAACCAAGGAAGTTTTAGGTCCACGGTTCTGGTTGGTCCGAGGGAGTCACCCCAGACCGAACGGAGCGCGCTCCCTGGCAGAATCAACCTACCACCGCGGGCAGCAAGTAGAGGATGGAGTTTCCAAGGGTAGAGAGACCTGTCAAGCTTATGAACTTTGAAAAACAATTGTGTACTATACTGTCCAAGAAAAGATTTTTAATAATATGTGTTCTAATGCTGTGTAGCACTGTGATGCTTTTGATTAGTTATGCTCTATTCGTATTTCAAGTTTCCCTACTCTCAAATGACACTCTGCCGATGCCTTCTCCCACTCTCTCCCCACATTCTTTTCACCCTCTACCTGAACACGAGTCTGCCAGAAGGCTCGAATTTGTAAATAACTCTTTCGTCCAACTCCTACACCAACACCAGTCTTTAATGAACACATCAAACTGTTGGATATGCGGACTCATGCCGCACACGACGGATAAGGGTATCCCATACTTCATCCTGCCATTTAGTTATTATGGTTCTCTGTGGGCTTTCCAGACCATGTTCCTATTCGCCCTAGAACCATACCCGACCCGTTCCACTGAAAGCGATTCCAGTAACAAGGCACTAATAGCAGGGATAAGAAATATGAGTAGAGAGTTCGACACATATCTGACTATCCCCAAAGATGAATTGACTCCATACACTCGTTGGAACGTAACCAAACATGGCGTTTACCTGATCAAGAGCCAGGCAGCAAAGAAATCCCGCCCAGTTTGGATAGTGCCCCACCGAGGTCACCTATGTTTACAAGGTATTGGTAGAGATCCCACTGCACAGTTAGGAAAGAGCATTTGCACAGAAACATATGTGCTCGCCTCCCGAACTTCCCCTATACTCTTAGCAGCCAAAGGCACGTATTTCGTCTGCCACGACCAAGCCTATACATGGTTACCCCCTGACTTCTCAGGCACGTGCTTCATCTCATTTCTGCTGCCTCCTACCTACACGGCCCGAGCAGATTACCACTGGACAAGGACAGCTAGAGGTGTCGTGAGTAAAGACGACACCGCGGGTCAGGAATTCGCTGACTTCGCAAAAGGTTTTCTGCCATTTTGGGGGCCTATGGTGAACAGCAGGAATATTCGCCAGTTAGCAAGGATAGTTGAATCCGCCGTGACTACAACGGCCGGAGCACTTGGCAATTTGACAACCGAGCTTCAGTCGGATCGACTTATGACCCTTCAGAACCGAATTGCCCTTGATATCATACTCGCCGATCGTGGTGGTGTGTGTAGAGTCATCCAATCCAGTTGTTGCATATTCATCCCTGATAATGCACCGACAGTATACCAGGCCATCTCTAAACTACATGAAATATCTGGTTCCCTTCACGTTGAGAAAGGGGATTGGTCCTTGCTAGGGTGGTTCTGGGGACTGATCGCTGCCTGGGGATGGAAAACGCTAATCTTCATTGGGATGATCTTAACACTTCTGTTTATGTTCTGCCTATGTGTCCAGTGCGCTCCTGCACTCTGTGGCCTCTGTGCTACTTCATGTGTACGGAAGCCTGCGTCAAGGGACGAACTAAGCAACAGGATGATGTTACAGCAGCATCTCCACGAATTCCTTCATACAGATTTGGACTCGGATTAACATGAGTTATTGCCTTACATAAGGGCAAAAGGAGGGTCTGTGGTTCTGAAAATCTGGACCCTATTGTTATCCCAATATCGAGGTCCAATACCCGTGTCACAAAATATCAACGTACCATGACGAATTTAGTGTCCGTGAACCGATAATGATTAGGACATCATTCCTATGTATTTGCGTGACAATCGAGGGTAGCCAACACCCCATAATCGTAGTTTCCGTCCCAATCCCTTAGACTCCATTTTGTGAACGGCATCCATCTTACGTCTTGCCCTCATGTTAAGTCAATTAAAGGTCGAGCTTGATCCAAAAGGACACGTCCACCTTCCCTGACTTCCCCCTGACCTGTCCAAACTGACTCCATTGCCTTAAGCCAAACCTGTTTGGGCGGCTCCCCCGCCCAGTGGCCGAATACGATACTATCGACACATAACATTCCACAAACCATTCACCCCATACAGAACATGCTTTCTACAAACATGCACCTGCCCATACTTCTTCTTTATGGCCAGTTTTATGACTGGGTGGTACCTGCCTTTATTGGTGTTTCATCGATATCTGATGGGAGTCCCGGATCTTGCTGGGTAATCTGTCACGAACTGGACATCTAAAATGTGGGTTTGCTTACGTGACGCCGCACTTTGTATTATTACAGAAATATGTTTACAGCCATATCATAAACTCAAGAATTCTTGCTTGAAGCCATTATTTCTGTATAAAAGGAGAAGACTGGTTCTGTAAAAACGAACACGTACAGTCTCCTGAGAATACATGACCCGTGTTTGTCATGCTTCTAGGACACGTGTTACTTGGTAGCTACCAATAAAACTTGATCTCTGACTGCGACTAGAAGACTCATTGTTTCTGTGGTCCGGAACAAGGGAGAACTCAGAGGTCATCGGGTGTTATCCCCTGGCACCACCGGGTTCCTAAAAACCCGGCACCTCAACCCTGTTGATGTTGTGTCAGGTCCTCCCGAGTTGTATCCGCTCTCCAGACTCTTTGCCCAGTCTCCACACTGTTGACTAGGACCTCTGTTTCCTCCAGCTCCTCCTCTAGCACAGGACTCCCACCTCCCCTCGCCGTTGCTGCCTTCCTGTTGGCAGCAGCTTTGTGCCTGGTTTGGTTTTTCACATCATGCTAGCGCCTCTTGGCCTCCTCCATTGGCATCCTCGACACTCCGACTGCCTTCCCGGTAGTCTAATTGTGGGTCAGTTGATGGTAGTGTTCTGTCACCTCCGTGACACTGATCTGGTTTGCCCAAGGACTGCACCCTGTCTTCTTCTTCCTCTTCTCCCTGGCCTTCCCCGACCCCGCTGTACCTTGATGGTGGTCTGTGGGGCTTGTGGGGTACGTGTTGGACTCTGCGCTCGGTCAGGGTGCATCCATGTTGATACGCACTTTGAATTGTTTCTGGAGTGTTGTTTTTGTAGTTTTTATAGTGCCTTTTCCTGCCAGACACGCAGGATTTGCAGGCCTGTCGCTGGTTTTTGGTTCTTTTTGTGCTTTGATTGGCCTCATCGAAGGATTTTTTGTGTTCATGTTTCGCATGTTTGCGGCATGGCGTTGATTTTAACGCAGACATTTCACACGTTATCTAGAGTCTATTGCATGGTACCGCCGTGTTGAGAATGCTTCGTTACCACGGCGTAATTTTCCCACGATAGACGGCGATGTTGAAAGTTACGTAAAGTTACTTTTGCAATGGTTATCAATCGTTCTTGAGAATATGCCCCTCGCTAAGTTAAGAAGTATTTCTCTTGTGAACGTCTCATAAAGTATGCACATACCGTTAGTACTTTCTGACGTTCAGGAAGCTTCTTTAACATTAAACTATTTCACATAAGCCCCTCTTTTAAGTTGTTGCAAGGAATAAGGATTGCTAACATCAATGTAATGAACGCGGTTTTATAATTAGCCAGAGAAAAAGCACTCCATCCATTTGAGGCAGTAGCAAACATTTACTAGGAAATATTTTTAATTTGCAAAGAAATCTTATCCCACAGCGTCAATGTAGAAAGAAAAGAAAACTCCCCAAATTAAGCCTGCTCAAGACGCAAGACTCACAAAAGATACTTAGCCCGGCACTACTCCTAATACCGTTCCTAAACCAATACTACTAACTGATCAAAATCAATATTTATACAGTAAAACTATTTTCTTACAAGCACATATGAGCAAGCTTTATGGGAAAAAGAGAACGTATGAAATGAGTTGCATCCCGTAGAAAGGCAAGCGAAATGCTACTCCAACCAAACCAGTGTAAGGCAAACATTTTGTAGTTGGCTGTTGACT
Source organism: Lissotriton helveticus (assembly GCF_964261635.1). NCBI lineage: Eukaryota > Metazoa > Chordata > Amphibia > Caudata > Salamandridae > Lissotriton > Lissotriton helveticus. Next base: position 870,003,356 of record NC_136061.1, on the reverse strand, counting down.
AATGGACACATTTTCACCTAAAATACATTTATATTTTCAAAATTAGCAAAGCATAGAAAAAGTGAGATTAAATCACTTAAACTCAATAGAATAAAAAAATAAATTAAAATGGATTATGGATTATGAATGTTAGATTGTGTTAAACACGTACAAGGCCTAATTTAGAGTTAAAATCTAACTGTAATGCCCTTTTGTCGGGAGGAAGTGCTAAACTGTGTCAAGACTGCAGATTTGTCTCTGAATTTAATCTTCCTCTAAAAACGTGAGGGTTTTCATTTATCATCAAATACGAAATTGAACTCAGTTTTAATGTATTTCGACGACTTTGATTAATATGAACAATTGCGAAAAGAAGTCTTTATTTTTTAATTTTGAATATGTACAAATAAGCACAACGAATTCAAATAACAGCTTTATGTGAAAACCTAAATGATGGACTATGGAAATGTTACATTATCATTTGAATGCGCTAAAAGTGAGTAGACTTGCGTCGACGAAAATCGGGTTTATTTGTGGTGTTGTATTAGCTTTTGGTGTGTATTATGTACTCACATGTAGTGCAATGAGGAAGTGAGTCAACTAGTTACTGATACTCACAGAATAATAATAATATAGTAATGTATTGCTCTGACGTCAAGCTAAGGTGGTTTAGCTATTCGAAGGTCCCGTTGAGCATTAATTATTGATTATCTTTCCAAGCAGCATCACAATTTTAACATTCCGTCGGTAAAAAGTCAGGTTCAAAATACAGAGCTGGGTATATGAAAGACACATGGTTATGACAATATACGCAACAAAAAAAATCTAAATTAATCTCGGTAAAAACGCATGAAAGAGAGAAAATAGCTAATCTTTGCAACATTCTCGCTTTAATTTTTTACAAGGTGCGTGCCCTGAAGTATGTCATTGGCATTCAAACACTCCATTGCACAATTATATGTGCACCATTTAAAATAAGCACAAGGAGCTCGGGGGCCTGCAACGCACGCACGGTGCATGTAAAACATTGGCAACTGCTTATTAAACAAGACAAAGGGAACATGTGTAATTATTTGTCTTCTGGTCTGCTATCTTTAAAAATGAACTTAATGATGAGGTAAAAAAAACCTTAGCAATGAAAGAAAAATGCCTGCCTATAAGTATGGGTCAAATGGCAATGCCGCTTCTGCTACAAGAGCCCATTAGCACAAAGATGCATGCAACAAAGCAGAAACTAATTACCATAAGTATTAGGTATTAAAAAACTGATCATTAGAATTCTTATTCTGCGCATCGATTGCATGGTTTGATCATTTTTAATTCTTTCAATTAAGATCAATTTTCCGCCTTCAATTTTATTTAATGAGAACAAAATGGGGTTTGTACATTTGAAAACGGTGACATGAACTTTTGACACTACTTAAATATACTTAAATATGTTATTGCTTTTATCTGGGCAATCCACTTCACTCTTTTGAGTGAAAATTGTCATTTTGTAATGTTAAATCTGTGTGTGTAGGTGCAAGAAATCAAGTAGCAGTAGGAGGGGGAGAGACGCCACAAATTGAATGTTTGGGGTCACTAAGCTCGCAAAGAGACTGCTCAAGGAAGCCTCTCAGGCTCACTTTTGGTAGCTTTACCAAGGATGAATATAGCAACACTTTAAATAAAATACTGTTAAGAGATTCATGGGTCTATTCCCAAAAGTACATTTATGCATGCAGATTTACTGATGTCTAAATATTCTCTCATACCTAAGAGTAACCTTCCTACTTATCTCTATTCACCTTTTCCGTGTAGCTATTCCTAGGTGTAGACTTACTTGTCTCCATCCCATCAGTTTAATGGTTGGAGTCTTCATAAATGTGATTTATGACCGGAAAGTTACTGATGGTAACTTTAACATCATATTTTACATTCTGCCTCCCTGGCAGACACCTCCACAAATTTGGCTGGAGCTCTCTGCATGTGGGAGTAACACCTTGGAATGCAGGAGAGTGATCTTCACATGGTGAGTGAGACCCCTACATGAATAAAAGCCCTGAAACATATTAAGAATCAAATATAGTTACAGGGAGTAATTATTTAGGTGATTTGTGTGGCAAAATGAAAGTATGTAGTTTGTATGTATCAAACAATTACTGTAATTTGCAAGTGATGATACTTTAGTGTCGTATGTGAAAAGTGTTTGAATGTTAATGAAAATGTAGTGTCATTTTATTATTAACTTAAGCATAGAATGTTTGGTAATATCATTATAAAAGTAATAGTGCACCACTCATTATTCACAAGACAGTGCCAAGCCACACAAATGCAGCAACAAAATCAGCAGCTCGAATAAAAAATACTTTTACTAGTTGATCTGTACTGTTTACACTGACCTCTGTTATGTACCTCACCCAATGGTACCCAGATGTGCTGTAGAACAGGGGTGATGTCTAGATGTAAGCCCTGTTACAAGGAGATGTTGTGCAACACACAATAGGTCACAACACCTTGCATAAACGTCAGGGAAATATACCAGCATCCCCTCTGGTGTAACAAGAACCCCCCAGCCCCTGAAGCGCAGGGGGCCCGAGTTGCGGGGGGGCTCAGCAAAAGTGGTAGGTGGTGAACCGGGGAGGGAGGCCCTCCTTGTACTTTGCAGGAGGGACTGCTCAAGTTTCAATTTGCCACTGCCCTGTGCATTTTCAAAACAACTGAATCATGACTTAGGGATCTCAAAAGTGTGTTCATTGATGGCTCTTGTATGTGTGTCAGGCCTATCATCTCTCTCTTGAGAGAGCGGGTTTAGGCACATGCATCCTCAGTGTGAGATGTTCATACTTGCCAATGATCCACGTGCCACCAAAAATCCCCAGCATCCAACCGCATTTAAGAGGTGACTGATGCAAGATATAGCTGTGGTGTGTGCTTCCAATAAAGGAAGCATGCACATCAGTGGTACTTCTGAACCAATCCCTAGCTTTCCCTTATGTGACACCCCCATTTATAATAGCATGGTATACGTAAAAGCATGAGTTTCCTTCAGGTCACTCGCTTCTTTGTCCCTTCACTAAGATTTAGGAAGTCTCTGTGGAAAAGTAAGCTGTTGTAAATGAAGAAGGCTCCACAAAGAGGTAAGTAAAGCTTGAGCTTTATTGCAGCACAGATGTAGGTAGGTCAGTCCCCAGTCCAACCCGAGCTCCAACTGCCAACAGGGCGAAGGAGCGCTCCAGAACACAGAACTTAGGAAGGGATCTAGAGTGCTGGCCAGGGAAAGAAGCCAAGCACTGTACAACATATCTCCCCTCGTTGCAAGGAAAGCAAACACATAAAAAGGAAAACGTCCTAATGTACATAGTCATTCAAGTATGTGGGAGGGCGACGAGAGCGGGAGCTCCTTAAACCAACGTCAGCCAAGGGAGAGGAGAAAGGAGCAGGAACGGAAGCAGAAACAAGCGAAGCAGAAGTACACAAAGAGGTAGAAGCATCACCACCACCCACCTCCCCCCGTTCAGTCGGCAACGGCATGGGCAGGGTAGAGTTACCAGACGACAGTAAGTATCCATTACAACCATCATTATGAGCCGGGAGCAGACCATCAGAAGAACAGTCTTGGCGTTTCTGGTAGAGGGCCACCCTCCGGTAATTCCAACTTTCACCATTAGCCAGAACAATAAAGTGAGGGAAAACCCTCTTGACTTTGTAGGGCCCCCTAAATTTGCTGAGACCTTTGGCAAATCTTCCTGGCTTAACCTTAACCAGGTCACCAACGGAAATGGGCAAGGGAATGCTGTCATGAATTAAAGGGACATTGCTATTAGAACTTTTTAGCCATGCAGGGGTCAATTTGCCTACGGGCGCGCGACCACGCATAAGTTCAAAGGGAGACTTTTCACCACTCTTATGGGGTGTGGAGCGGTAAGCCCAGACTAATTCCTGGACACGCTCTGTAGAGAAACAGCCAGATTCAACAAACATCTGAATTATACCCTTGACAAGGCGATTCACCCTTTCGCATATGCCATTGCCCTGTGGATTGTAAAGACTGGTCTTCTGATGTCTGATACCACACTCATTCACAAAATCAGTCATCTTCAAAGACGTGAGTTGAGTCCCATTATCTGAAATGAGAACAGAAGGGTACCCCTCATTGATAAAAGTGCTTTTCAAAAACTTAATGGTGGCATCAGTGGTGATTTCCTTTACGAACTGAACACACAGCCACTTGGAGAAACAGTCAATTAAAACAATTGCAAAACGATAATCAATAGGCAGTTCATTCATAGGTCCTATGAAATCAATGCAAACACTATGCCAGGGAGTATTTTCAAAAGCAATTTTTTGCGAGGACTGAGAGCCCAATACCTTGAGACGTTTCTCCCCCTCCTTGCAGAAACTACACTTTGTAACACAATCCACTGCATCATTGTTGATAGAGGGCCACCAAAAATTCAGTTTGACGCGGCGTTGGGTCAAACTTTGACCCAAGTGCCCTTCATGAGCCAAGTCTAAGATCCTTTTCCTTAGTGAAAAGGGAGGGACAAAACGGTCACCTCGCATCAAAACATCTTTACCCTCCAAAGAAAATTCATCCAAGATTTTTAGGAAGGGTCTGATTGAAGGACTAACAGTACTTTCCCTCCTAGTACCATTGGACATAAGCCCGATGACAGCCTTCAAGGTTAAATCCTCAGCCATGCCTTTGGACCATTCATCACGAGAAAATGAACCACCGCCCACTGACAAAACATCCTCCATCACTGCAACCGCAAGATCATCTGACGGGAGCACCGAGTCAGAATCAGTGGAAGAAATGGGAAGTCTGGACAAGCAATCTGCTTGGACATTCCTCCACCCATGAACAAATTCGATCTCACACTGATAATCCTGCAAACGGGAAGCCAGTCTCGCCAATCTCGGGGAACCCTTACCAGCCCCACCAGGAGCTAACACATTTAGCAAGGGCTTATGGTCTGTACGTAGAACAAACTTGTAACCCCATAAATATGTTCGAAAGTAGCTTGTTCCCCAGACCGCGGCAAGAGCTTCACGCTCAATTACCGAGTAGTTAGACTCAGAGGAGGACAGGGGTCTAGACGCGAAAGCAATGGTTTTTTCAGCACTACCATGCCTTTGTAAGAGGACTGCACCAAGACCAATGGCACTGGCATCAACCATGAGAATGGAGGGTCGAGCAGTGTCAAAAGGAGTGAGCACATTGGCCGATTTGAGTTCTCCTTTGATGAGTCTAAAACAGGACTCATGTTCAGAGGTCCAATTAAATTTTACACCTTTTTTGAGTAAGGATCTCAGGGAAGCAGTCTTGGATGAGAAGTCTCTTACGAATTTCGAGTAAAACTCGATCAAACCCATAAAAGAGCGAAGCTGATCCTTGTCAACTGGGGAGGGTGCCAACTCAATGGCTTCTAGTAAATTTTTCTTAGGTTTAATACCTTCTTCAGATAAGCAAAATCCTAGGTACTCAATTTCTCTTAAGAGAAAAGCACATTTTTCCTTTCTTAGAGTCAAACCAGCCTCATCCACTCTGATTAACACATCCTGTAAAATTTTGTTGTGCTCTTGTAGGGAATTACCATAAATCAAGATATCGTCTTGAAAATATAGTACCTTATCAAGACCTTTGAAGACTTCAGAAACGAGTCTCTGGAACACACTAGCAGCTGAAACTAGCCCAAAGGGTAGCCTGGTGAATTGAAATGTGCCCTCACTGGTGATGAACGCAGTTAAATGTTTGGAGCTTTCGTCCAAACAAATTTGATGATAGGCATGTTTGAGGTCTAACTTACTGAAGAACTTTGCTCCCTTGAGGGTTGATACCAATTCTCCTATGTTGGGTAGGGGGAACACATCTGCTACTACACACTTGTTAAGGGAACGAAGATCCACACAGAACCTGATCTTGTTGTCCGGTTTCTGCGAGATCACAACGGGCGAAACCCAAGGAGACGCCTCGACGGGTTCGATGATTCCCCCTTGAAGCATCTCTTCAATAGTAGCTTTGACCTCATCTCGTAGGGCAAAGGGCACTCTCCTTACTTTGTGCTGTACGGGTGAGCTGCCGTCCTTGAGGACTATACGATGCGAATACCCAATGAGTTCACCCAACTCATCTCTAAAAACATTTTTATATTTAGTTAAAATGACCTCTACGGATGGGGTTTCAACAATAGCGATGGGATTATCGGATCTAGGATCAACCACTATGTGCAGATCATATTGTTGGATATCGATTTTCTCCCCCTGGTATCCAGATGGGAAAATGTCACACTTTTTCAACACTCTTTCGCCCCACACACTTTTCATCAGGGAATTAGGAATTATAGTCCATTTTGAACCTGTATCTACCATGAGTGTAATCACTTTTCCATCAATAACAAAATCATCCTTAAATGGATTACCTCTCTGGTTATCACACGCACACACTGTGTCAGTCAGGACTAGGGTTTTGTTGACATCACGTCTCAATTCATCACTTTCGTTCACAACTGTAACTCTTGAATTGTTCTTGTTCCTACACATTTTAGCGAAATGTCCAGTCTTACCACACTTTAGACATTCCTTGTTATTTGCAAAGCAAAATTTACCATCAGAAGGATGGGAAAAGCTACCACACCTAGAACAAATCTTTTGATTATTCTTGGTAAAGAAAGATTGTTGTGTGTTCTTTTTCTGAAGGACATAACCCTTCTTCCTGACAATTGCAATGGCAGTAGCTTCGTCGTCACTATTTTCGCTATGTATACTCTTATGAGAAATTTCTGCTACTTTGGTCTCCAAACTACCTTTCTGCAGTTCCTTCATACACTTTTCGCTTTCTTCTACAATCTTAGCAAGCTCTATGGCATCTTTTAAACTTGGATTCTTTGCCGCCCATAGACGTTCCTGTACTTTTCTATTATTGGCTTGAACGACTAGCTGGTCTCTGATTAGCTCGTCAGCCATCTGGCCAAAGTTACATTTGATAGATAACTCTCGCAATCTCGCTACGAATTCATCAATGCTCTCCTCAGGCAATTGTTTATTTTTATAAAATTTATATCTTTGGAGAATAAGGTTTTCCTCCTTGCCAAAACGGGTCTCCAATCTTGCTATCGCTTCCTTAAATTCATCAAAGTCAGCTTGTGACCCTACAGGTAGTACTTGAGGCAAATACCTAAATAAACGTTGCCCTTCTTTACCCAATGTGGTCATGAGTAATGCTTTTTTCCGTTTGGGTGAATAATCTTCGCCGTCCAGAGCTTCAATGTAATTATAAAACATTACTATCCAGTCTTCCCAAGCTATCTGAGGCATGCCAGGCTCTGATAAGAATTGAGGAGGTAGAGCGACATTGATGGCTTGGGCCATGTTCACTGACTACAAAAAGAGTAAACAAGTAAACACTCCAAATTTAACCAGAAAAAAAAAATATAATATAGGCTTACGTTTATAATGAAGGAGAACTGAGGTGAAGAGCCAATATCAGCAATAAGCAGATGCTTAGCGCTCAGACAGGAGCGTATCTGTGGAGATCCAAAATATCTAAATAAAGGTAAAATGGCCGAAAACGTCGTGTGTAAGACGTTTGCAATGGTTACTATAGCGAGGGTATATGCGCTAAAGAAATGCGCTTCTGAACGAGATCTATCTTCAAAGACGCAGGTTCGCTGTAGCGATGCGTTCCAGTGATGCTTTAGCTTGCGTTTCAATGACGCAGCTTCCGGTTGTCGAGCAGTAACTTCCGTTGTCTGCGTTATGCTGTTAGAGCCTGCGCAGACACTGTCAGAACTTGCGCTTCAATGACGCTGCCGCTGTTGGCGCGTGTTGCGTTGCTAACGCTCGTTGCTAAGCGTTAGTCTTCTGGTGACGCTTGTTTGGTGTAGTGTTGCTGACGCGTGTTGCTAAGCGACTCACCGTGGTAATAGTCAGTTGCGGTGACGTCACTTAGTGAACCAGAAGTCCTCCGAAGGCAAGATTCTTGGATAAAACAAGTTTTTTGGCAAGCAGTCGTCTGCGTCCTCGTTCCTCGCTATGCACACGGGGTTCTTGAGGGGATTCTGAGTCTACCGCTCTGTAGGAGTTTCTTGCAGCTGCAGCAATACGTGGAGATGAAGAGGTTGGACACTCCACAAGTCCAAGTCGCCAAGTGTTGTAAATGAAGAAGGCTCCACAAAGAGGTAAGTAAAGCTTGAGCTTTATTGCAGCACAGATGTAGGTAGGTCAGTCCCCAGTCCAACCCGAGCTCCAACTGCCAACAGGGCGAAGGAGCGCTCCAGAACACAGAACTTAGGAAGGGATCTAGAGTGCTGGCCAGGGAAAGAAGCCAAGCACTGTACAACATAAGCATTCCTCTTTAGTCGTTTTTCCCAGCACCAATGTATTCAGGGCCTTACCAGTCACCAAGAAGTTCGACAAACAAGACCCTGTGCCAGTTAGCCAATGTCTCTCCTCTTATAACTATCCTCATGGCGTGGCGTGGGTGAGGTATCTCCTTTTTATTGTAAAGTTTTTAATTGTAACACTGTCAGGCATCCCCCAAGCAGCTTTGAAAGTTTTCCCTCTAGGGTCTATAACGGTACCACAACTTCATCTGTGCAGGTGGTGAGTAAAGGACTCATAATGGTTCTAAAGGTAACTGACTCCCTCCGAACAAAGAAAAATACTTGGTTTTCCTTCACACCTTTCATCTTATCCAAGCAAATACATATTACTCACCAAATAAAAATATTAATTCTACCACCCCTCAAAGAATAACCAATGCCTTCTCTCATCTTTTCTTCAAATGTCGATGGCACCTTATATCCTTTCCACTTCCCTCAGAACCCTCTTCCTTTTAAACATATTTGTTAAAGTAGACGGTGCCTGTGTGCAAAGTACAGAGCATTATTCCATAATTTCCGAGCCCAATCTGTGGCTTGTTCCAACTTCCCTTAAAAAATATCGACAAAATAACTTTACCATTGCAAGCTCTCCAACTGTGCATCAGAGGCTTCCCTTCGCTTGGCTGTGAAACCAAGGTGCAGTGTTAGGGCCTTATTTGAGACTATAAGAAATCTAGCCTGGGGTGTTCACACCCAGACCTCCACAAACCAGAAGTTACAGGACTACAACTAGACCATTTGGGATTTTCACTTCTGGTGGCTTCTGTGCAGCAAAACCCTCAATCCGAGTGCCAAATACCAACTTTTAGCACTTGACTGCTAGAGTAATGAGACACGAAGCCGATTAGTCAGCAATACGATAAGTCACCAATACACAGATGACGTCTGAATACATTACTGTTCAGTCAGTGCTTTATGTTTTAAAAAGGAAAGACACTATATCACACATCCGCACACACCATTAAACACCACACACACATTTACAAATATTGAACACTTTACAAAATGGCAGGTGGCATTACCAGTTTGAACCACTCCTAAATGATCCGCACAAATTAACCCTGGGGCTTATCACGTACTCTAATGAAAGGTCACAGTGTACAATTAATTAACCCCCTAAACCTAAACTAGACCATAAATTCAACCTTGTGGGAGGCTTAAAAATGTTGTCACTGCACAGACGGTTTGTGGCCGATCTGGTGAATACAGATGACTTATGATTGTTATTACTACTACTATTACTACTATTATTATTATTATTATTATTATTATTATTATTATTGTTATTATTATTAATATTATTGTTGTTATTATTATTATCATTATTATTAATAAAGCCGGACCAATTCTCCTCAATTTTTTAAAATATTAGTAATAGTAATAGCAATAATAATAACAATCATAATAGTAATTATAATAATCACCATCATCATCATTTTTATTGTGCACGTGTACACCTGATCATCTTGGCGCTTGGAATATAAAAGAAAACAGTATTAAGAAAGTTAACAACACAAGTAACGTTTCTTCCCATATTGCAAACAGTTGTAATTGACTGTGGTCCAAAGACTCAGCAATAATCTGTTCCATTGCTTGGGGCCAAGCTCTCCTGCTATTACATACATGAAGCACGCACCTTCAAATAAGAGCAAGGATCAGGATCATAAAAACATGACAAGGGTGCAATGTGCAGGAAAGAAAGGTTGGACTTTTATTGTAAAAGGCTCTGTGCAATAGTAAAAAAAATAAGCCAAATTATCAGATGTGGGAGAGGGACATGGCAGATTTTCAGACTCCACATATTAGCCGAACTGTCATATTACCACGTTTTTCGCAGCTCAGCAATGTATTGTTCAGAGATCCCTAGGTGAACTGCATTGCTTTAGTTCATGTAGGTCAGTAAACAGACCGCTGACACTTCAATGCTTTTTTGTTTCACTCTGACCAGCAGGAGCATGTTCCATGGCTGCCCCCCCCCCCCCACCGAGCTCTAGAAGTTTCCAAGGATTTTCCATAGCATTTCCTTCACCTCTAGTACCCCTGCTTTATTCATCTTACAAGCATCTTGGCTGAGGGTCCTGCATCTATGTTCCTGTCCAAGTCTAGTGTACAGGGTTGATAGCAAAGAAACAGTCAATGAGCCATTGGATGGGTAGCTGGGGTCTGCAAGGTGATTTAGTGTTCTTTAATGAAGTTTGCCTTTAGCTGTTTCCTAAATTGGAGCATGGTTGTCACAGTCCTGGTAGACATGGAGATGTGTTTCAGATCCCTGATTCATAAATGGAGAACGACTGTTGTTTGTTTATTTCTACATTCCAATCTATGTATCCAGTCTGAAGTTGTGCTGGCTCTGGGTGTGCCAAGAGGCACCTGAAATGGTGAGCTTGTCATCCTGAGAGTCTAATATGATTCTGTAGTTGATGGAGCCAAAAGGGTGAGGTTGTTGACATTGTTGAAAGTGGTTGAGAGGTCGAGCAATATCAGGAGGCAGCCATCTCTCCTTGTGGTCAGGAGGGATTCATCTGTAATTTGTAGGGCATTTCTCCCTGCTGCACCGTGATCTGAAACCTGATTGGTTGTTAAGATAGTTGCTGCCATCGTAGAGCTGAGCAATGTGCTTTGTGTTTTAATCCACATAAATAAATTCTGGCATTGAGAAGAAGCAAGCAGAAAATAACATTTATTAAAATACACCTACCTCCATTTTCTGATTTTACTTCCTTCATTTAGACATATGAGGTTCTCCAAGTATAGCTCCCTTTTCCATCTATATATTGTACATTTCACAGTTAATGCATGTATAGTCTATGCTTCAGGTAAGCCTTTTCCGGCCACTGAAGTCTAGAGAACAGAAAACACCTACAAAACTCAGAACCACTTTCAAAACTCTAAACCACGAAGTAAACACATTCTGTCAATCTCTTTATGTTCAACTTTGGACTATTAGATTAAGGTGTCCACATTTGGAGACCTACAAATACTATTGGTTGCAAACATTTTCATTTTGCTTTCAGACTTGAAAACAGAGGACTGAAGCACTCCACTGTCATCTCATTGTCTAATACTGGTATTAATATTTATGTTGTGGAAGTCATTTCCTCCCACAATGTTATGCATGGGCATGTTTGATGTCCTTTACATCATCTCTAAAATAAGTCAACTTCGGCACTAATAATGGTTATGGTAATCTGGCCACATTCCTCTGCAGAAATCATCTACTTTAACCCCTTCGACGCTCATGACGAGCTGGGCTCGTCATGCAGTAGCCTCCTGCTACGCTCATGACGAGCCCAGCTCGTCATGAATGTGCGAGGATCGCGAAATCCCAGCACAGCAGGGGAATTCCCATAGCATCCAAGAGGTTAAATAGCCTGCTGATACCCTGGGCTGAATCATGAAACCATGAGACTTCATTATAAACATAGTCACTACAATATACTACATAGATAAATAATACTTTTAAATGAACTGCTTATCTAGCACTCCTCTATTTTTTATGACTGTCCCTAAATTAAATATTTATTTTTAGGCCTCATCTAGAGAGACTTTTAGCTTTACTTGTCTGTTGGCCAGGCCTATTGTTTCCAATATATACAGAGTGGCATTTGTGTCAGCCGATTACTCATGATTGGATAGATTTATTGTCTTGTACAATACTCTGCATAGGAAATTGGTTTAGTGGTTTAGGGGGATGAAACCCTACTCAAGCTGAAACTGCAATGTCTGTAATGGTGAAACATAAGTAAACTCCACAGTAACCTGTATTTAACCATCTGGTAGCCTGGCACAAAACAGTCAGGCTTAACTTAGAGGCAATGTATAAAGTATTTATTCAGCACGCCAAACAGTAATAAAGTGAAAACACAACACAAGAAAAATCTAACGCTAATTTAGAAAAATAAAGTAGTATTCAATAAATTAACTGAGATAAAAATGAAAAAATTCAAACAGGATAATCAGAGGTATGCAATTTCACATTTTAAAGTAAAAAATAGTGTCTAGAAGCACAAAGCTATATAAAAGACGACTACAAAGGTCAAGAATTCTCTGACACTGGATCATCATGGAGTGGACAGTCAGGATCATCAGACTCAGAACAAGAGGACTGGTCAAGCAATGGTTCTAACAGGAGCTGGCATAATAAACCATGAAAACCATGCAGAGGTGGCTTCAACCAGAGATATGGACACCTACTTCCAACCTGATTTCAACCAGCATTTTTTAGGACAGGGCAGAAGGAGAGGCAAACGAGGTCGACGGGCAACAGAAGAATACAATGGGAGGAAGACAGAACAGGACCAAATGCGAGAAGCAACACCAGAGACCAATAACAGCCAGGGAAAAGCATGATGAGGGACTGGTAGTGAACCTCACGGACACCACCCTCACTAAAGATGAGATGGCCGTCTTGGGGAAGGGCCTTGGATTCGGCCCAACTACCTACCTAGACAAATTCCAATTGCGATGCGAATTGGGCGAATTCTTCAGGAAAATTAGGTTGAAGACTTTCTTTCGTGACAAAGAAGAAACTGCTAATGATGGGAACTACACTGACCTGAGACTCAAATCAACCTTCTACCCGCCTTCATCCATGATGCCCCCAGAGGTACTCGCATTTGAGGAAGCAGTAGTAAAACAAGTTGAAGAACTCCAACCCCATAAAAATACATTTAACAACTGGAGTAGCAAGGAGCAGATTAACCTTGGAAAACTGAAGAACAGGAGAGAGCTAATTATAAAACCTGCTGACAAAGGGGGAGCAGCAGTGATCCAAAGCACAAATGCCTACGGAACAGCATGTCTCACCCTCTTGGCTGACAACAAATTCTACAAAATGATTAACCGAGACCCCACACAATGCCTCAGGAAAACTATCTCCACACTAACAACAGATGCCCTTGAGAAGGAATGGATCACCAAGAAAGAACATGGGTTTCTCAACCAAGAGGATCCACGGATACCTCTATTCTACACCATTCCCAAAATTCACAAAGGGAATATACCCCATCCAGGCAGACCCATAGTCTCGGGAATTGGATTGGTTCTCGAGCCCTTGTCCAAATATACCAACTGGTTTCTATGCCCGCTCATCAAACGCATAAGATCTTATGTACAGGGCACCAAACATCTGCTCAACCTCTTAACCAACACTGAATATGATCCAAAGGAAAACATTTTGGTATGTCTAGTTGTTGAGGCATTATATACCAGTATACCCCAGACTGAAAGTATTTAAGTTATAGAGGACCTTTTAAAAAATGAGAACTGGCAGTGGACTGCACCAATTGAGTGTGTCATCACTCTGATACGACTGGCACTTACACAGAATTTCTTTAAATTCGAGAACCAACTGTACCTACAAGTCCATGGTACTACATTGGGCAGTACATTTGCTCCAAGCATCGCATGCCTGTACATGAGCCATTTTGAGGACCGACATATATGGACAGCGAATCCATACACCAGTAACATCTGTAAATGGTACCGATACATCAACGACATCCTCGTGGTCTGGAAGGGTGATGATCAGAGCCTAAAAGAATTCACTAACTGGATTAATGGGTTAAACCCATATTTACAGGAACAGCCTGTTAAGATTCGACAGCGCACACTCACGGGCCCTTAGGGAGAACCTTCCAGTGGGACAATTCCTATGAATTCGGAGGAATTGCTCAGAACTCCAAGATTACAGAAGAGAAGCACAGGTATTAATGGAAAAACTAAAACAAAAGAATTACCCTTTAAAAATCATCGAAAGAGCCAGGAAGAGAGCACGCAACACCCCGAGAGGGGCTCTCCTTGGTACTCATGAAAGGACATAACCACAACAAATGATCTGTATCACCACATTCAACTCATCCTCTAATGATGTGAAGAAAATAATTAACAAAAAGTGACCCATACTCACATCAAACAAACTGACATATGAGAAAACAATGTTCTCATTCAAAAGAAACAGAAGCGTAAAGGACACCCTAATCCACACAGACACGTACAAACCTAAGGGCGACTATCAATTGACATTGTGGAATATTCCACCAGTCACAGGTCATTTTCCATGTGGGGCATGTTTGGTGAGTCAATTCATGTAACACACCAATAGCCTTGAGTTAGGTCTACATACCCCGTGAGAACAGAGATCACACACAAATTGCAATTCGTAGTCGGTGATCTATCTCATTAAATGCCCTTGCGAGCTGTCCTATGTGGGCATGACCAGTCGCAAAGTGAAGATTCGTATAAGCAAACACAGAAGCACGATCAGGTATGAAATTACAGTGACTAAACTAACAGTACACTACATGGAGAAGCAGCCCAAAGACACAGACATAAGATGGAAAATAATTGAGAAAGTGAAAGTCAATGGCAACTTGCAGAAAATACTCCTAGACAGGGAACAATGCTGGGTGTACTGCTTAAAACCCCATGAAATTGGACTAAATGACTGTATCCTGTGGAGTCAACATAACAAGTAAGCAAAGTGTGACTCCCCTATCTGTAACAATCTAGAATTGAATCACCCACAATCTGGGGCCTCACAGACCAGTGGATACTGAGTTCTGTTTATGAACACAGGCTTCACAGTTATACACAGTAATTTGTAATTATAACGAGTATCAGACTTGCCCCATCAACATTATCAATACTGTCGCACATCTGTTAAACTCTAATGCGCGACTACCAGACTCGCTACTGTCCTTTGGAGAGCCTATCCGTTTCGATGCACCTTCGCACGGCCCTTGAACTACAAAAGTTAACCTGAGAACTACAAGCCCCACTTCCTACGCACAACTAGTGACGCTCAAGCTGTTTCGTGATTACGTCATATCTGGACATCAGATGAGGGGCGGTACATCGGCACTCCGTTCTTTTGCCGCGCTAGCGTGGGATATATTCTCCGGCCCCCCAACTCAGATTGCACGAGCCGAGGACCGGAACCCGAGTAGGTTGAGAAGCTGGGTGATGTTTCTAATTGAAGTAAGTGTTAAACTATACGCGCAGACACACTTTGTGTCCGTCCCTGCTAGTGATTTTAAATCGGCCCGCAGTAGATCTCAACCTTAGAGACTCTTATTTCCATTTCCTTCTCCCGCCTGTAAACATTACCTTTACTCGATGGTACCCTTAGGACCACCCACAGTATCCATCCGGTCCTGTGTGATATGTTCAGCTTCCCCAAATTGGGTAAGGTATAAAGCGGATGTGGGAGTATGCATGAGGTAGATGTATGTATGTATGTATACATGCAAGGTTTTTTAAAAAAACACATTGTTTAGCGGATAAACGCTATGATCTGTAATCTGAGACTTTTTTCACATGGTGCATGCATTCTATTGTATTGTAAGACTAACACACAGATAGCAAATAAATTCGCCACTTCACAAATACCTGTCACATAGAACCAGTATGTTACAGAAATATAGATGAGCGGCACAAGAGGGGATGAGACCTCTAACAGAGGCATGCAGATATATGATGGCATGCAACCCTACCTGGTCTGTACGATGCACCAAATTGGTACGAAGCACAACAGCAATTCTGTATGTATTTTTAATGTGATATGGTATCTGTCCCTGTTTTCAATTCACGGATGGAGGTTGGCAGATAACAGACACACCACATATCACACACCACGAGGAGCTTCTACTCTGTCCTCGAATCACCGAGAGGATAGGGACTTCCCTTCCTTAATGTTTCCTCACATAGGGGGTAATCATTTGCCCTGAAGAAAGTCCAGGATCGGTATGGCCGTCCAGGCCTGAAACATGTCGACATCAGGGTCTTAGGCCCATAATACTCCAACAAGATCCGATTTTTAGATTTTTTAAATAACCCAGACAAGAATAAAGGGAAACCGTTGGTCTGCCTGAGGTATCTTAATCTTTAACCCCCTGGTCTTCATTTATCTAAAGAGCTCCCAACACTGTGGTTGATCCCACCCCGACTTCTAGGGGTCGGGGTGACCTGATGATGGAGCATGACACCACTAGGGTGTGTGAGGGTAATTAAACAAAAAAAGTTTTTCCCCACATTTATGGTTGAATTAGGTAAAACTTTCACTAGAGAGGCCCCCCTTCCTCATCCTTTTTCCCCTTTTTTCCACTTTCTCTTGCATAGTTAGTCAACAAGCACCACTGACCACAAGTTGGTCAACAGGAGTATTTTTTGTGGTTATTAGAAGCACAAAGCACCAACTGTGGTTAGCTGGTTATGATGGACTGGAACAAAGTCACAAGTTCAGGCCAACGGCGATGGAGCACAGGCCTCATACAGGGACGAAGTTAGGCCCACTGAACAAAGTATCTTAACTATTAGTTGTAGAGCTTAGGAGATACAGCATTGAAGATGCATTACGCAGCAGTGGTTCCAGGAAGGTGCAGGACTGTGATGCGGAGTCCCGCATCATCATCAAGTATGGCTGTTAGATCTGGGGGTCTCTAGTTGGCAGAGGTAGGTACCACTGTCCAAATAGGGACCCTTGCTTCTAGTCAGGGCAAGGAGATAACCCTCTGAGATAACCCCTGCTCACCCTCTAGGTAGCTTGGCACGAGCAGTCTAGGCTAACCAGAGGCAATGCGTAAAGTATTTGTACCAACACTCACAGTAACACAGTGAAAACACCACAAACTGACTCCACAACAGTTTAGAAAAATAAAGGTATTTTTAATCTAAACTACACAAGACCAAAACGACAAAAATCCAACATACACAGTTCAAGAATATGGTTTCAAAAAGAGTTCTTAAGGTTGCGTTAGAATTCTCTACGTTGCGATAGAATTCTCTACTGATGCGTGAAAAGTTCACAGTTGCGTCACGTTTACTCACAGTACCTTTTAGTTGCAACAAAGTTCCAAAAGCAGAAGCTGGTGCGGTGGAAAACAAGCGATGCGTTGCTCCTGAGACCCTGGGGAGGCGATGCGACAGCCCCGCTGCAGCAGCGGGCATGTTGCGAGGAATCCGGTCTGTATGGGGAGGAAGGCCACTTGTATGGATTCCGGTGCGTAGGTTCCGTAGGAAGTCTGTTCTCGCAAAGGCACGATGCGACGATCTCGTAGGGGCTGCGACGATCTCCGGGGCGACGATGCGCGGTCCAGCGGGGATCCTCTCTCTCGCAGCTCCTCGATGCGTTGATTCTGCGACGACACACGCAGCGACGTGATGCGACCCGCAAGCAAGCGGTGCGGCGATCTCACCCAGCGACGACAGGCTCTGCGACGATACTCGCAGCGATGTTCGATTCTCCTGCACCAGTCTGGTGCGTCCCGCAAACGGAGGATGCGACGGCTCTGGCAGCGGCGTCAGGCGCTGCGACGATCTCGACCTCCGTAGCGGCGGGAAACTTCTCGCACTGTCGGGGATGCGCTCCGCAAGCTAGCGATGCAACACTTTTCAGTTTCAAAAGTCACTCAAGCTTAGTTTCAAGCTTCCCAGCTCAGGTACAACTTCCAGAGGCCCCACAACTGGATCAAGCACTCTAGGAAGGACAGAACTCTCTCAGCAGAGTTCAGGGAAGCTGGGGGTGAAGTCCTTTTGTTCCAGGGACTTCAAAACAGGGAGCCAGCTCTTCTCAGGCCCTTGGAGATTCCTTCAAGACAGGGGACACAGCTCAGCAGCAAAGTCCTTCCCCTCTCCTTGGCAGCAAAGCAACAGGTCAGTCCAGCAGAGCAACAGCAGGACAATCTTCCTTCTTCAGTTTCAGCTTTCTCCTTGGCAGAGGTTCCTTCTTGATTTCCAGGATGATCTAATTTTCTGTTGTCAGGGGTCCTGTACTTATACCCCTAAAGTCTTTGTTCTCTTGGTGCATGTGGGCCCTGAGCCCGGTCTGAACCAGTTCTGGGTGGATCCTGAGCACTTTGTTTTGCTGGCTGCATCTTTCCTTTCAGAGTGAGGGGCAGGGTCCTCAGCCGCCCAGCAGGGGGGTGGAGCCAGCATTGTGGAAGGCAGGCACAGCCCTATTCAGCCCAGGTGCTAACTCCTCCCACCACTCCAGTTGCAACTGCAGTCATTCAGCCTAGTGCTGACTCATCCATCCTGCTGGGGAATTCCCCAGCCCCTGTCACTCACAAACCAGACAGTCAATACACAAACAGGCCCAGGCACACAGAAGGGTCAGACAAGAGAACAGCAACTTTCTAAAAGTGCTGTTCTCAAACACAGGATCTAAAAACAATCTTTCCTAAAAGATGTGTTATTAAATTCTGAGTTCAGGGATACTAGATACTTATGTCCTATCTTGTTCCTATGAGAAGAAATGCTGTTAACCACTGTAGCCAGCATCCCCCATGTTAATCTATGGAGCAAGATAGCCTTACAATAGTGAAAAACGAAAATGGCTGTAATTCACTACCAGAACATGTCACCTGCACTAGTACATGCTCTACCTTTTACATACACTGCACCCTGCCCAGGGGGGTACCTTGGGCCTTCCATAGGGGTGGCTGATGTGCACAAAAAGGGAAGGGTTAGGCCTGGTCAGTGGGGACACTGACCAGGAGGACATGGCAGTTCTAAACTGCCCATAGGCACTGCAGTGGCAGGCCTGAGACACCATTTTAGAGCTACTCCTGTGGGTGGCACAATCAGTGCTGCAGGCCCACTAGTAGCATTTGTCATCACCAGCCCTGGCACACCCAGTGCACTTTACTAGGGACTTTGTGGTGATACAAATATGCCAAACATGTATATTCAATCAGAATAACAATTTACACAGGGAGCACTTACACTCTGGCACTGATCAGCAGTGGCAGAGTGTCCAAAGCATCTAAACCAGCAAAAACGAAATCCAGCACAGCATCAAAAATACAGGAGGTAGAGGCAAAAAGATAGGGGAAACCACGCCAAAGATGCCAGGTCTAACAATGGCATTGATGAGGGGCTTGCAATGCTGATTCCTGCATTGAAGATGTGTTTTATACTGGCAGCCCAGTATGAGCTGTGGGGCCATGATGCATAGTCCTGCATAGTGGTCAAGGGTGCTGTCGAAGAAAGGCTTGTGATGAGAAGGCTTGCATTGAGAATGATTTGTGCAATGATGGTTCTAAGGAGACTGCAGGATGCCGTCCTTTCACTCCGGCAGCTAGACAGCAGACCAGCAGAGTAGCAGTGTCCTCCTGAATCTTCCAAACGCCCAGAGGTGCACTGAAGAGTTGGGTCTGAGGGTCCATTTTTAAACTTGGTGCTCACTTTGAAGTAGAAGTAGGTTTTGGAGGTTTCCATCCCACCAGGGGTACTAAGAATATCCTACCTTCTGGCACTGGCCCCAGCTTGTCTGGGGTCACAAAAGACTAGTGTCAACCCCTTTGTGCGTGTACTCAGATAGAGCCTTTGTGATGTGCCAGTATGATAGGTGAGAGCCCCTCATGAAATGGGAGATGGTCCATCCTGCCAACACTATTTCCCCTTTGTTTCACTGTCTTAAAGCAATACACAAAGACCAACTGCCAGCTACATTAAGTCATGTGACCCAGGATGCAGACTGCGAGCAGCAAATTATCAGGACAAGAAAATGCCCACTCTCTAAAATGGCATTTTCAGAATTGTGACTTAAAATCCTACTTTGCCATTAAAGAGGGTTTCAAATTCCAATTCTTTAAACATCAAACTCAACAGTCCTACTTTCTCCCAATTGAAAGTTAGCAATTATTAAATGTAACAAGGTAACCCAGTGTTACCCTATGGGAGAGGGAAGCTTTGCAGTAGTAAAAAGAGTTGTTTCACTTTTATGACATGTAAAAACTATAATTGCATGTCCAACATTTGAAAGACCTATTTTTAGCTTCCTTTCTCACCCCTTTTTGTTTAAAACAATGCCAATCTCTTGAAGCTCAGGTTTTGAAATGTTAACGAAAGTGTAATAGGAAAGGTTTGCCAATATAACCTGCCTCTAAATGCAAAACTCTCTGATGTGTTAACATCTCTGCATTTTTGCTGAGTCTGTTCTTTTCACAATGTAAGTAATACTGTTAGTACTATTTAATAATATCACTTGTTGCTGAGGACAAGATGTTGTTCAATTATTACATTCTTTTGGAGAGTGTGTACATGCCATTATCAATAATCTTGAAATGTGCTTACATATTTATCTTAATCTATTTGTTGAGTTCTTTCAGAAGCTTCTACTTCAAAATATTTGTTCCACTCTTTATACATTGTATATATAAAACTACCTTGAAATGTAGACCATCATAATGTCCTGCACTTGCACTTTGTTGTAACTTTGAGCCTATTATGCTTGATCAAAGGATCACTGAGGCTCCAGTAGCCAACACCTTTACTATTGCTCACGAACAATAACAGCTTTAATTCAATGTATTTATGCAGATATCTACGGCGCTATAATGCCCAAAAGAATCTCCTTGTTGGCTTAACTGTGTGACAAAAAACTTTTTGAACAAACTTTATTTACACTTTTGCACTTTTTTGCATATTTTGCACAATGTAAATAACCTTCCTTTTGCACATTGAATTATCTGTGGAGATGTATATGCATTGAATTTAACATGTATGGCTTTAAACTGATTTTGTTATGCCAAGATTTTACTGTCTATCTTAAAATCAGGGGTTTCTGTGTATATTTTACACAGGCGAGTGTAACAGTGAAATAGGTTGATAATTAGTCATGTCATTCATAGGGGCCTTAGGATTCTTAAGTATAGGAATTTTTTGTGCTGCTCTCCACTCAGTAGGACCTTGACCTTTGTTTAGTGAGAGGTTAAGAATGGAGCAGGTGGAGGTAGCAAGTTGTTAGGATTGTAGTGAGGTGGTCCTTGCAATGGATTATTTCAAGGGGTGGGCCTGATTTAGCAGTAGTGGTTAAGGACTCTACTGTGTTGGGCCTGATCAAGGGGAAGCATCTCGAGTGCACAGTAGCTTGAGTGGGTGAGAGATCGGCAGATAAGTCAAGTTGGCACCTCCCATCTCGGGTAATATTGTTGTAAATCAAATCTATTTTGTTTGTGAAGTGCGTAGCTATTCTGTTGTATAAGGCTTGTGAGGGTGTCTGCTCATTATTACTGCCTCTGGGTGAGTAAATGTTTTGAGTATCGTATGTAGGGTTTTGGGGGCATTTCCAGCCTGCTGCAATTTTAATACAATATGAGCTTTGTGGGCATTTCTTATATTTTTGTGATATTTAGATAAAGTCGATGTATAGTGTGCTTTATCTAGTGCATTATAGGAGAGACGCCAGCACCGCTCCAGTTTCTTGCAGAGACTCTTTTCTGTTTTGAGACTGGTGGAGAACCAGGCTGACTGAGTGCGCCTGCCTGAGCTTGTGCACTGCTTTAGAGGGGCTAAATGATCAATGGCTGTTGTTATGATAGAGTTATATCGGGCTAGGCCAGTCTCTATGTTCTCCGTGTCAAGATTCCATGAATTAGGAGCTAGATCCTGAAAGTTATCAGGAGTGATTTTGTGCCACCCTCTGTGCCAGCTCCTATAAGTTGAGGACTGTGCATTATGTGCCAACCGACCCCTGAGTTTGAACTCTATCAGTGAGTGGTTGGTCCATGTGAGGGGGCTCATAGCTTCACATCGGACATTAGATGACTTAGTGAAAATAAGATATAGCATATGTCCCGCTTGGTGGGTGGAGCCCATGTTGATCTTGTTTAAATCTAGTGTGAGTAGATCTGTTAAAAGTGATGAGGCTTCCTGATTCAGGATGTCTTCACTGTGCACATTAATATCACCCAATAAAATGACGTTTTTTGTGGGGATGGCATGTGGGGAAATTAGTTCCGTAATTGGAGAGCAACATTTCGGAGGGGCCCGGGAGGGCGGTACACCAGGGCACCTTTCCAACAGTATAGCCGATGTAAGTCAATTCTAAAAACTAACACTTCCATTCTGTCATTACTTAGTTGCTCCAATATAGTTATTTTAATGGAGTCCTTATGTACTATAGCTATACCCCCTCCAACCTTAATAGGCCTATCCAGCCTTAGGATACAATATCCCTCTGGTAGTGCTATTGCCAAGGCAGGGGTGGAACTTGATTTTAGCCACATTTCGGTTAGGAAGCCGATGTCGGGAAGTTTGGAGGCTAGGAGATTCCATATTTCCGCCATGTGTTTAGGCAGCGATCTTACATTCCCAAGCAAGCAGTACCAGTTTTGGTTCCCTAAAAAACGCTGAGAAAAAGAATCTGTCAATGCTTGAGAACTGGGCTGTTTTTTGTTGATATCTGGTGTGATATTGTCTGGAAGGGGCTGTGTAGAATGCATTCTCTGGAATCTGCAAGAGCTACATGCAAAGGGCCCCTCCAATGTCATTGGGGTACTGGGGGGTGTCCTTGGCCAGATGAAGGCATTTGTTTAAATTACCCTGTCTAATCTCTTGTAGTTTCAGGGTAGTATAGACGCAAATACTGTTAGGATAAGTGTCAGATTCTGATATAAAACATGCAGGGGTTCTGGCTCCTGGCGACGACTGGGCACGGACAGGTGCAAACGGGCTTGCCTTTGGCGGGCCTTCGGCGCAGAAGCGGGGTGTGTCTGCTGCGCATCGTGCCTGGCATACTACAAAAATAGGGGAGGTCAGCTGCTAGAACGCTGACCTTCGTGCCATTCCCCCGGAAGTGCAGATTGCAACTTCCTTCTACACCTAAATTCCATCCACTCGATTGGGAAAACCCGTGGTGGATCGAGGAGAGATGCGGAAGAAGGCACGGGGAGCAAATGCAGCAGGTGAGTTAAGAGAGGAACTCACATTAAGTTACAAATTAGAAGTACAAAGGCAAAAGATATAAGGGCATATTTTCAAGACAGGCGATAAAATTATCGCCGATTTAGCGGCAGAAAACTGCCACTAAAATGGCGATAATGGGCTTGATAATATGCTCTATGGAATTCCAATTGAAGCTCGGGTTAGATGTCCTTCACATCTAACATGGGCGGAGGTAGGATCGGGAAAACAGGCTCTCGGGTTTGGGATCATTATCGCAGTGTAAATCCCACCCAGCCTGTCCACCCCGTTCACCCCACCATAACCATCACTCCCTCTCCCAGGACTTACCGTTCTGGGCATTGGGCGGCTCGAAGAAGAGGTCCCCGCCTCCTGGCTGGTCTGCCAGGGAGCCTGTAGCCGCATCGGAGTCTCCTGAGGCTGGGATGACATCGCACTGATGGAACGGCCCGGCACAGACCCATCCTAGGTCCGACCGTTGATCAGCCCCGCATGAGACTGGAGCTGCAGCAGAGACCGGAGCTTCAGCGGAGACTCCCGGGGCTCCAACCATGGATCAGCGAGATAGCGTCCATCGCTGCTGAGGTGAAGACCGGCTCGGCTGCCCCCCCACACCGGAGCGCACAGCGGGCTGGGGCAAGGCTCCCCCCTGCTCTACACGGTGGGTACCTTAGGCACAATTAAAATCACTGAATGGAGCTGGGATCGTCCAGAATGACGATGCCTGGCCCTAAGATGGCCGCCGCCTAGGACCTTGAGTGATCGAGTTAAGATCACACTAGGCTGTTCCTGCTCAAGGGGGGCGCGACTCACCCTCCCTTGCCCCCCATATTAAGTACCTTAATATACCCAGAAAGAAGATTTACAAAGAGCTGAAATCCCTCACAGGATCGACTCGGGTGGTGATGCCTGACCCTAAAATGGCCACCGCTTGGGACCTGATTGATCACCGGAAGCCACTTGAAGCTGTCCTTGCCCCTTTTTGATTCATTGACTAAACCGTAGTTGAAAGCTGATGAACCTGCCCAATAGAAAGCACATAAATGAGCCTGTCCATGCTCCAGACTGGCACGGCCCGATGCCTGGACTGAAAATGGCCGACGCCAATCCACCTCGGCTATCAGAGAGTGGGATTTAATACACCGCCAAGCTTTAAGACTTTATCCAGGACGCAAAGCTAAATGCCCACGCAATTTAAGGGCATACCCAGGAAGCTAAGCCAAGCTTGACCTCATCTTCACATTTTCTGCCTTGAGGAGTAATCAGGCCAGCCTCCAGAAGCCTAAAGATTGCCGGACCCTCCGATGGCGACCAATAAGGTCTAACCTCTGCCTGCTCTAGTGACGCTAGCGACTCTTGGCCCACTCTAAGGTACCAGACATGTTTCATGTCGCTTTCACCCCCCTGCAGTTACCACTCCTATACCTCAGCCTACTCTTTGCCCCCACTTCCTGCTTCATGATGCTGTTTCCCACCTGCTGCAACCACTCGTATACCTTAGTCTACTCTGTGCCCCCTTATTCATGGCTCCCATAGTAGGGTGGACCCCTAAGTCCCCACCAAACATTTGGCGTGGGTACTCGCCCACAGCCGATACTACCAGACCAAAGGACTCCCGCCTCCCTATCAACAGCTGGTATTATCCCTCCTTCATAATTCGTAACAATTTCACCAGGCACGCCACTGTCCGTTGAAGCTCCCATATCGATCCACATGAAACCACACGGCGCAAATACCTTCGCGATTAGCTTCCCCCAACCTCTCTCCAAAAGCGAGAAGAAACCACAAACATAATTTAATCAGACAACACCCAGAAACGCTATTTGTAGACACGTACCACTACTCCTCGAAAGGACAGGTTAAGATGGATCTCATTTTCCACACAGATAGACCTGAAAGCTAGAACACCACATTGAGAATGCAACTTCACATATCTAAAATGACGACCACCTCACACAGCTGTAAACTGACCACCTCCCTCCCCAACCAAGCAGCTAGGAAAGGGAACACATCAGTTGCCATTTACTCAAATGACACAGTTTTGATACAGGCCAATAACAAGAACTTAGAGGCCTTTGACTCACTCTTCCCTATTCTTTGATCCGCACATCTTCACTCTCTTTGTTCCGCTCCACTTCAGCCCCCTTCCCCGATCAACCTGCCCCATCAGGAGATGCAAATATCTACTTCATCACCCCGGATGAGATCCCCCAGCCTCCCCTTTAGAAACTCCTCCCACTCCTCCGTCCCCACGAACCGTGATCTTCAATCCTCCAAGGACGATCAGTCCCCTCAGCCCCCTCGGTCCTATCCTCTCCAACATCACTCCATCATCCCACGGGCTCAGTCCACTGACCCACGTCAATCTTTCAAAGAAGATCAATCCCCATCGCCCCCTCAATCTTATCCGCTTCAACAACATAACACCATCCCCAGGGCTCGGTCTATTGACCCCCTCATCACTCCAGCTAGGCTGACCTTCTCAGCAATAAACCTCACAATGCGACCCTGCCCCATCTCACATGATGTCCCTACCCAAAACTGCATGCCACCAGCCCAGGAAATTATGACGTAATGGCTGGCCTTACTAGAAAGTCAGTTCGAAATCATATTAAGTGACCTGGATGAAATCCTTTCTAACTTATACAAGGCTCGAAAACCCCAATATGCCCAATTCAGGGCTTCCTATCCGACTAACTCTACTCCTTTTAAACCCCAATCCGGGACCTCATCTGCCCTCGAGAACCGGCTGCTAAGGCCCCCTAGAACCGACGCAGTGATCCCACTTCACTCTCCCACAAGAATCAAAGCCCCCGCATCTGGAGTTCAGACCCACACCAGTAAAGATGTGGAGATCCTAACTCAAAGACCTTCCAGATCTATAGCAGCAATGTCCGATGAAGAAGCAATGGACCTAGCCTCAACATAAATCTCCCCTCTTCCAACTGCCACCAACTCCAAGATTCAAGTGATCACGGGCTTTGGAAGAGACTTCCCTCCCGTGAAAACTACTAGACCCCCACCTCCCTCACCTCCATACCGAGGGCCCCTTCAGGAAAGCAGCCAAACACAAGTATTCTATCTACTAACTGCATGCTCATTAACTGTAGATCAGCCCCCAAGCATGCAACGGAATTAGCTGAAGCCATCCTCTCTCAGGACTTAGACATTGCGTTCATCATGGAGATATGGCTAAATGAGATCTCCCCACCTTGTTTAGACATGTTGGTGCCCCCAGGTTTCAACATCATCAATAAAGATAGAAAAGACCAATGTGGGGGAGGTGTAGCCATCATCCATAAGATGACATTGACATCGCTGTAATTGACCCATGCAAATATAGCTCCTTTGAGTGCCTATCTGTCACCATCAAGATTAAGGACAACAGCCTTTTAGTTGGTCACCTTCTCTATCACCCACCTGGCAAGACCCCTACTTGTGGTGAACACCTATCGGAGCTGATTGCCCTCTAACCACATAATGTTGGGTGATCTCAACTTACGTTGGAATGAGGACAACAGCACACTAATTCAATCGCTCAATACTCTCCTTTGTGACAATAACCTTTCCCAACACTGTTCTGAAGAAACTTACAACAAAGGAGTGACCTTGGATGCCATCATTGCCCACCAAGACACAATTATGATCGACAACATCCTCCCAGTGGACTGGTCGGATCATCACATGATCTTATTCCACATCAACCAAAGAGTCCTATCCCTGCCTCCTGTTCTAGACCCCACCAAATGGCCAAGAAATCTCTCCCAGGTCCCCCTGGACGTCATGGAAGAGAGGTTAAAGTTGCTCCTACCAAGCGACAAAGCTCTATCCACAACTGACCTCACCTTGCTCTATTACATGAATATGAGAAACCTTCTTGACCAACTAGCACCTTTGAAACTAAGAAAAAATCAAGCCATTCCGTCCAGATCATGGTTCGACTCTGACACTAATGAAGAAAGGAGACAGCGAAGAGCTGCAGAAAGACGTTGGAGGAGCTTGCCCACTACCTTCCATTGCAACAAATCAGAACTATCCAGAAGAAATATAACAATGACATCAAAAACAAAAAATCCATGTATTTCCTCTCTGCTCTGGATAGCGCAAAAAAAGACCCAAGGAGCTCTTCAGTATTATTAGACAGCAAACCTCCAAACCGGATACTTCCCTGGGGCAGGCCTCCAAAGAACATTGCGACAACTTCGCCAACTTCTTCATTGATAAGATCTGCAAGATCGAGCGCTCTCTGTTTACCAACTGCTCTCCAACTCCCCATAGCAGCCTGGATGGGGTGCTGGGTAGCGCTCCCCCTCCCAACCCTTGTCACTCTTCCACCCCATTCTAGAAGAAAAGATAGTCAAAATGATCCCCACCTCTAAACCTCCACCTCACTCCCTAGACCCCCTTCATTCTCAACTCACCAGAAAACTGAAACTCTCCCTAGCCCCACTGTGGTGCAGGATTATTAACAGCTCTCTAAAAACCGGAATCGTCCCAGACTGTCTGAAAGTGGGACAAGTCACCCCATTGCTACAAAAACAGGCCTGGACATAAATGACTTAAACAATTTAAGACCCGTCTCTAACCTACCCCTCCTTTCCAGAATCCTAGAAAGATGTGTACTCCAACAACTGACTCAGCACTTGGACAATACCAACCTCCTCGACTCACATCAGTCAGGATTCAGGAAAGGGTGCAGCACGGAAACCGCAATCCTCAACATTGGACTCAGACCAATGCTGCCTCCTCATTCTCCTAGACCTATCGGTGGCATTCGACACAGTTGATCACAATCTTCTCCTCAAAGCCCTCGAAGAAAGGGCTGGTCTAGATGATGTGGTCGTCAACTGGTTCTCCTCATTCTTGTACAACCGCTCCCAAAGAATCAAAATCCGAAGCTTCGAATCCGACCTTTACCAAGTCAAGAGGGGAGTGCCCCAAGGATCAGTGCTCTCCCCTCAACTCTTCAACATTTACATGGAACCCCTCTCCAACCTACTCAGAAAAGCTAACATCCCCTTCCACCTCTACGCTGATGACACCCAACTCTACTTGGCAATCTCCTCATCTAAAGACATTCATAGACTCAATGAAACACTAAAGGAAGTGCAACGCTGGCTGTCAAGCAACCACTTAAAGTTGAACCCGGACAAAACCGAACTACTCCTCTTCTCGAACAAAGAAGAAAACCCACAAATGATCGAATGGTTAAAAGATATCGATGTGCTCAATGGGAACCTCAGCCTGGCTGACTCCGTCAAATCATTAGGCATCACTCTAGACTCCAAACTAGACTTGACTAAACATATTAAGATCTCAGCGAAGAGCTCTTTAATTAGCCTGAAGCTACTAAACAAAATAAAACCTTTCATTCCATCCAAAGATCTCAAACAAGCCCCCCAAGCATTGGTGCTGTCAAGACTTGACTATGGAAACGCAATCCTCTCGGGAATAGCCAAAACACAACTTGCTCCTCTGAAAACAACTGTCAACGCGGCTGCCAGAATGGTCACTGGAATAAAGAAATGTTACCACATCTCTCCGGCACTAAAAGAACTCAAGTGGCTACCAATAGAAATGCGGGCGAACTTTAGAACAGCCTGCCTCACCCACAAAGCCCTTCACACAGGCAAACCCGATATTATGGCATTCAAACTTAAAAAAGCAGGTCAGAACAGGAACCTCAGAAGCTCTAATACCCTACTTTGGATCCCGCTAAAAGCTCGAAAACAAAAAACCGCGGACAGGTCCTTTGCCAAAAATGTGCCCAAAATATGGAACTCCAACCCCCCCACATCAGAACTATTCCTTCCTTCCCTAAATTCAAAAGTCAGCTCAAAATCCTTCTCCTTGACCGCTCCTTATCTAACAGATAGGAGCAGCTCGGAAGCTCTAAAGTAACATTGCTCCTCTTCCGGGTGCGGAATGCCAAGGCCCTGTAATAGAACTCATCATCATTCTCCTTACTACGATTCATATCCTGAATGTCTCGCTTTACCCTATTATGTTTTGCTTTCTTTTGCACTGCTCTGTAATTGTGTGAAGCGCTCCAACACCTTCCTGTCAGGCTAGCACTATATAAAACTTCCTAAATAAAAAATACATAAAAAAATAATAGGAATCCTTTCCCAAATTATGACCTCAGGCACAGGATAAGCTGTAATTTTTGCAGCTCAAAAATCTCATTAATATATATGGGAACAAAGATGCAGTTCTAGTTCTCAAACCACACTTTGTGGTATTGGTCTTTCAGGGACGTAATGTCTATTTAATAGTGGTAGAATGACAGTCACCTTTATAAGTCATGGGATGAAAAGAAATTAAAAGAAACACTCCTGTAGCAATCCAAACATAAGCCCCCTGTGGAATTTAGTACATGTCATGAAACCATTGATAAAAAAGAAGGAATCAAAGGTGTAGAGTGACTAGGGAAGTACTTGTAAAGTTATCTGTGCAAAACTCAAATTCATTTGCATAAAGTATTGTTTCCCGAAAAGGCATCATCTCAATCAAAGTTAACTCATGCAGGGTTTCATGGTACACCACAGCATTGATTGGAACATTCACAACTGTACAAATTACAGCATCTGAATTTTCCATGGAGTCAGTGGTTGCTGTAAAGCTGAAGATAAAGTAGGCTTGAATATCCCCAGCTGACGACCCAAGATAATGATGTTATGGTACTCTTCAAGAGGTATTTTACTCAGAGTAAGGAGAGGCTCCAAGACTCTACTCTGAATCCTTATTGATGTCCAGGATGGTCTGATGTACAGGATCAGCAACATAGTGGGTTTAGATGTGGTCAATGAACGAATATAGCATGTTACAATGCATGCTATAACATCGCGTACTATTCCGTGGTTGTTACACCGACGCGTTGTTAGTATGCGATGCGTTTACATCGCAAGTCATTACAACGACTTGCACAAGGAGGTACGCTGGACTTAGGAATAGTATTAATTACTATTTCTACTCCAGTTTGCACAACAGTATGGAAGGTGTTTGGAATTTATTTCCAATACCTGAGCGCCCCCTAGTGCAAGTCGTTGTAATGACTGGCGATGTAATTGCATCACGTACTAACAACGCGGTCATTGTAACAACCGTGTTGTAATGGTAACGTGATGCAATGATAGGGTTGTAAATGCTGTTTCCCTCAATGGACCCCTGCTGTTTTACTTTTAACTAGATAATGGAGGATGTATTACAGTTCGGATGCCTTTTAACCCAAGAAATTGAATGGGTTGTCTGTAAGATAGGTCTTCTCTTGAACCAAATTATTTACTAGGGGCACCCACCCATCAGCAGCCGGTGATACCTTCTCTTCATCAATGTTGGCTTCAAAATGCTTCTAATTAGAGAGCTTGTCCCTGACCTTTTAGACGTTCTGTAAGATTTTTACATGTTGGTACAGGTCAAATACTTTTTCTTCTGCCATCTTCCCAGAATAATCTAAATAAAGTATATACACAAGTACTCCTATGAGCACTTTGTATGGAGTGTGGGCACCGAATATCCATCTAGGCAAGTTGTTTATCACTCTCCGAACTCCATGGAGGCAATGGTACCAACTAAGACCTAAACTAAACACACTAGCAGTCAGGACTTGTTTAAGTGTGTCATTAGCTTGCTCTTGTGAGAAGTTGGCCTAGCATATGCTGTCCACTATTCTAGTGGGCACCTTGCACCAGTCCAAGTGACCCTTATTGATGGTAGGTTAAAGACAACCTTCATAGAAAGATATCCTAGTGGTAACTGTGGAGAGCAGCCTTCAGGCTAAGTCTTGGAGGAATGTAAAGCAGCTTGTTTTACCAGTCTATCATTTCGTGAACGACCAAATGAAAGGAGAATCACACCAGGTATATATATAAAATATATGTATTTGTTCTAAGCACATCCCGCTAGTCTCTTTATGAGTCTAGAGGCAAAAGTACATACGATAAACTTGATAGCACACAGTAAATTAGCACAAGATATGTTGAGCCCTAGGGGCATACCAAACCATATATTAAGAAAGTGGTATAAGAACCACGACTTGCATAGATACAAGGCCTAGAGCCTGTAGAACCCCTGGGGCCACCAGGAACCACCCAAGGTAGTGACACAGGAGTCCCACGGGGGCGCGTGCAGTGTCTAAACACAGCCGCAAATCACCGTTAACTTCTATGGGGAAAGTCACGGTTGGAAATTTAAAAATAAAGGACACTTAGGAGAGGAATTTGAGCAAAGCCCTTTAGATTTAAGGGGATCTAGAGCCAACACCCACGGGAGCATCGGAGTACTCGAGTTACCTCACCCAGGGAAGCCGGGTGCATAGGTGTCTTTAGGTGTCGGGTTTCGTCGTCGTTTTCAATGGCGATCTGCTTCAAAGTGCTGCTGCTGAAGAAGTGGAAAGTGTCCGGTGTGATCCAAGCCTGGATCGAAGATGCGAAGAACCTGAAAGCAGAGGGGACAGAGTCTGGGTCACTAGCCAGTGACCAGGGGCACAATAGTCGAATGCCCACAAAAGTCGGGTGATTTCAGGTGAAAAAGGTGAAGCTTGACTCTTCAGCCAAGAGGACCATGAGGCGTTCATGACAACCAGGAGCTGGATTCGAGCATTCGAGCCGTCCCACAAAGGGTGTCGAGTGCTGCGGTGTCGGTGCCCAGATCGGACCCAACAAGCCTTGGCAACAGCAACCCATGCAGGAATCAAAATAATGCTTTGGTGCAAACCAGCAAGGTCTGAGGGACTTACCACTCAGTGGGAAGTCAGGTTATGTCTTGAGCAACCAGGGAAGTCCAAGGAAATCAGAGTTGCCTTAACAGGGACCCAGCAGTTGACGGACCAGGGATCATGAAGGAGCCTCAAGCGGAAATGCAAGAAGTGGGCTCACGGAACACTCGTGGAGTGTAGGCCCACAATCTTCAGTGCAAATGGTGTTCGGGCTTGGACTACAAGTAACCCAAAGCATAACTTCAGGAGACGTCGAAAAGTCAATGCACTAGCAAATGTGCACGGTGTCCAGGAGTTCCGGTTCCACGTCATTCACGAGGGCAGTGGGTCTCACCTTTGCTGCGGTCTCAGGTCAGTCTCTGAGTAGTCTTGACATCCTCTTCCTGTTTCACAAATACTTCAGAGTCTGGCGGGAGCTTTGGAAATGCAGACTGGCAACATGCTTCGTTGATGCCTGCTTGAGCATGGGAGTCCCTCCTTGACCCCAAGGGAGATTCTTCCTTCCTCTAGTCTTTAGTAGAGCGTCGAAGTTCCAGGATTCAGTTTCAGAGTTTCGTCCAGGTGTAATCTAAAGTCCTGTTGCCAGGGTTTCCTTACTTGTACTAAGAAAGGGGGTTGGACATACTCTGGGACCCACCACTGGGAGGGTCTGGAAAGAGGGGTGGCTACACCCATTTCCTTTGTCCAGTTTCATGCCAGAGCAGGGGCTGGTAGCCCCTGCAACTAGTTTGAACTGGGTTATACACAGGGACACCAAATGTGCCCCCAGTGCTCACTTCAATGCACTCTTAGAGTGCACACACCCAGCCCCTATACACTTAAGCCTGTATGGGAGTTGGTTACACCTCCCTGTGACAGGAAACCTATTGTCCAGGCCTCCCCTGCCGGAGTTTTGGTCAGTAGCAGGAGGCCAGACTCGTGTCTGTGGCTGCAGCATTCATTTTGTGATGCCAGGGCTCTTTAAAACTATTACTGGTTAGAACAGTGTGTAAACGTCTCTCCCTCTAGATGGGTGGAATGTTACCCCTGCCACCAGGACTGGTGGGGGGGGGGGTAGGATTCCAAAGTACTTTACAC
The DNA here is from genome assembly GCF_964261635.1 of Lissotriton helveticus. Classification (NCBI taxonomy): domain Eukaryota; kingdom Metazoa; phylum Chordata; class Amphibia; order Caudata; family Salamandridae; genus Lissotriton; species Lissotriton helveticus. Next base: position 869,970,533 of record NC_136061.1, on the reverse strand, counting down.
CAAACACGATATGTTTCCATGCAGCCATTCCAAAGTTAGCATTTACTGCGAGGTAATAATGCACTTAAGAGTATATGGTCTGGCTGCATCACAGAACAGCCCCAGAGAATAGGCTCCAAAAGCGGCAGAGGTCCCCAATTCATGCATGGGTACCCTCTCGGCACAAAACCAAGCACTCTGCATTCAGGATTGATAAGGCCTGCCATAGGAGTGACTGATAGGTTTATATGTGTCAGTGAATAAAGGTAGTTATAGGTAATCTATATCTTAGTAAAGGGTGCATGCACCACCTTACCCAGGCTGCAGTAGCAGTCCTGTGGTGTCAATTTGGAAGGCTTCCCAGGGGTTGCATAATATATGCTGCAGTCCCTGGTAGGCCTCTGGGGTACCTATGCCTTGAGTACCTGTTGTACCATATACTAGGGACTCACAAGAGCACCCCAGTAACCAAACTGGAGTGTACCTAATGTACATGCAATCAATTTAGAGAGGAAAGCAGATAGGCTGAGGTCCTGAATAGCAGGATCCCAGCCAAACTATTCTTTTGATGCAATGTCCTTTTTGTTTGAAAACAATAAAAAAGATTTAAACAAAAAAACATCAAAACACCAGAAAAAAAGTGGGGGCAACCATGTAGTCAGAATCCATTTTCCTACAGCTCTGTTAACCCATTATTCTCAAATCAAATTGGGTCGTCGAATTGCATGCATACTCGCATAGCAGACATAGCTCCCAGTAAGCTTATGAGTTGGTCGCTTGACCATTATTTGAATTAAATGTATAGACTGGTCTCATGGCTATAAGACCCTACAAGTACTCTACACCTGCTTGAGCACCAGTATTTCTCTGATACCACACCCATAGGAATCGAGAACATGATCCATTGCCATCAATATGTACTTACATCAGATAGTTGAATTTATTGGCCCAACAAGGTCCAATTTAAAAATTCTAAACAGTCGACTAGAGACATGAGGGGATCCTGCTCGGGTCTTCTAACCCTAACCGCTTTAATCTGTTGACAAATATCACATTTTCGAACATAATCTCGGAAAAACTTAAGGAAAAATGGCCACTAGTAGTGTTGTTCTAGCAATTCCCCGAATACATTTATCCTAGCATGAGGAGACGCTAACCCCCATGACCTGCTTTGATTTTGACTAATCTTGAAAGCGTCTCAGGAATTACTTTATCTCCCACTCTGTGTATGAAAACCACCTGGAGTATTATCTCAATTGAGGGTGTAGGAGTCTTCAAGAGGAAAGCCAACTGGCTTGCGTGTATCACTGCTAGTATATCTGTGTAAATCTTGATCTGAAATCGGGTTACAAATGCTAGTTTAATAGACGAAAATGCAGTCTTCATGTCTAGGTCAGCTGCACAGTTCCTTTTGGTGTGAATCCTGTCAAGTTATGGCCCAGATTGTGGTGTATATATAGTCCAGTGGAAGGTTACCTTTTAAAACAACTACCTTTCCCCATAGTTGTTTATTCCTAATCGGATTCACTTTTGAATCTTTGAATCATTTTGGTGCCTAAGTTTTAAATATAGATTGTAGCTCTGCATGGAAAAGGATGAATCATCATATGCTATTAGTGTGGAAAGTGACATCAGCCATCTGCGATGTAAGTACTAAGGTATGAATTTCTGATTATTGTGTGATGCTGTCACCTAATTGTGATATGGGTGTGCTGCGGGGGGAATTCACATTGTTTCACTACATCCTACACTGCTGTGCAGACTACCAAATACGTTTGTTTACTCCCAACCACAGGTTATACAGAGCTGTCTGTATAAAACACACTGTGAAATGACTCATGGGGTAATGCTTGCGGAGTCTGAGGTATATTCTGCTCATATCGGAGATATGCTTGTGTCCAAAGCATTGGATCATATTGAAACTTTATATCAACTGCAATTAACAAAGAGGCCCAAGTCCCATTCCATAGAAATATTCATAGCTGGTATAGGGTGCTTCTTAGAAAGTCCTGCCACTTTCTTTTTTTCAATTGAGTTTCAGAGTCTAACCCATTCTCTTCTCTACTAATACTAACCTTAGTCTTTTGTCCAGGTTCCTGATTCACCTTTCTCCTTGCTGTATTCTTCTCTTCACAAGTACTCTTCACCAGTCCTCAATCTGACCTACATCAGGGGCAACCTAAACTCTGAGCACTTGGATATTGAAGATATAGACATCTTACATTCTCTAGCTCTATTGGATGATGGGCTGGAGGGTCACAAGGACCCTTTTTTGAAATTGTATAATTTAGGTGTATATGTAGACTTGGCATGTCATTGTACATTTAAACCTAAATCTACTTTTGTACCAAAAATCCTCTGTGATGCTATTGAAGTGTATGAAAAAAGTATCATGAAAGAATCGAAGTGTATGAGAAACAAGTCAAAAGGTATCACCGAAAGTAACTTCTCTGCTACTCAGTTCTCGGCTCTAAAAAAATCTGACAGTAAATGAGTGAGAGAGCTAGCTTACCCAATTGTCACAAATAATACCAGGAGAAGGATCAAATGGGCCAACATTGAGGGTAATCAATATATTAATGCCTAAACTGATGCGAAATGTATGTGATTGTACCGTATACCATGTCATATTTCTTATACCACTGTGCTACTGAATTGCTCATTATGCTCTGTTTTTTTTTCTTATTTCAATAAAATATTATTTAAAAAAAAGATACTAATGTCTACATATATAAAAAATCAAAGCACTCATAAACATGAGCACACAAGGAAGAGAGGCACACTCTAATACAAGTAGTTGTATCAAGTTAATGTATAATTTATATATTTATAAAATCAAAGAACTCTGTTACAAGAAAGTGAATCACCCTCTTAACTATAATAATAAAGGAGGATGGTTTAATGAGTCTTATAAGGCAGCAAGGTAAGAAATATTAGGAGCTATTAAAATGGGTTACCACTCAACTGTGGTACAAAGAAGGTATCAGTACAACAGGGTCCAAAATCTAGCAAAAACAGAATGAGCAGAACGAGATTAAACCCCAGCAGCCAAAAGCAAGGATAGCAATATGTTCTGGCATATCGTAGCTAAGGGCGACAAGAGACAGATCATTAGTGAAGTCTATGGGGGATATTACCGAGGAGTGCATTTGAAAACGCACAACGCACATTCCCGTATCGCCGGCTATCGCCGGATTTCATCGCCTTTTTAGCGCGCAATTATCAATGTGCATCAGGCAGGCGAAATCCGGCGATAGTTGGCGATATGGCACATTAGCGCATGAAAACAAACGTTGTTTTCACGCGCTAATGTGGGCCGTAATAATATGGGGGGGTGGATTCAGCTTTATGATCCACACCCCCATGTTATCAATGCCTAACGCCTTGTCAGAGCAGGCATTGGGAGACCTGCCATAAATGAGTTTATCGCAGGTCTTTTCCTCCCATCGCCTTCCTTCGTAATAGGGTGTTCCCACCTCCAACCACATTTCTCATATGGTTGGACGTGGGAACGCCCACTTTGCATGTCATTAGCGATGTTTATCGCCGACATGCAAAGTGGGCTTGGGGCAGGCTTTACAATGCCCTTGTTAATAGGGCTCTCGCAGTATCGCCGCTTTCTCGGTACGATTCGCCGAGAAAGCGGCGATACTTGCACTTGGTAAAATGCCCCTATAATATTCAACTGATGTCATGGGTAAATCATTTTACTTCACTCTATGCCAGCGAGACTCAAATGTTCCTGGATACTGATAACTTATTAAGGGCAGACATAAATATTGAATCCAGGGACAATTACTCCATTGATTTAAGCCTGGAGGAAACCAGGCTAGCCCTCGCTGTGCTACAGAGAGGAAAAGCCCCTGGTTTAGAAAAAATCCCTTGCTATCTCTACCTTAAGTAGGTGGAGTGCCATTCATGATCACAGTTTTAAAGCTATCTTTACTTGTAAACAGGTCCCTGATTCTTGACTATGAGCGAAGGTGGTCCCAATATTTCAAAATGGAGATAAAAACTATCCTGAAAGATATTTCGCAAAAATAGTTTTGCGGGCACCTGTTGGGGAAGTTACATGTATGGATTAAGGACAATTTGACAATCTCACCACTCCAAGCTGGTTTTAGAAAGAACACAAGGACAAACGACCAGCTATTTAGATTTGTAATAATTTTATGGAAGTACATGGCGATCTAAAAGGAACACAAATAGGTTGTATTTGTGGACTTACGTGCTGCTTTTGATCTTATCTCCAGGGGGGAAATGTGGGATGATCTAGCACAGCTAGGTGTACCAGACTATCTCCTTCAAATGATTATTAGGCTCCACCAAGAGCCTACGCTCCCATAAGATGGATATAAAATGGAGAACTTACTGAACGCATAAAGATGGGCAGAGGGGTTAGACAGTGGTGTGTCTTGGCCCCAACCTGGTTCACCCTATTAATTGGATACTAGAGTCCTTATATGATTGTAATGGGGATGCTCCTTAAATAGCTGGCAGCCCAGTTTATTCTTTAATGTTTGCAGATGACTACATTGATCACCACTCTGCAAACATGCCTCCTGATGCACTAATAGTTGTGGGATGAAGTACCCATGGCTGTTGAGGGTCATTAGGGGCTAACTACTCCTCCTGTTACTTCCAGTAAGTTCCACACAGGGGGATTGCTGAGAGGCTGTTGGAGGCTATGCCCCCTTTCTCAACAACTCTGCAAACACCCCTCTTGGTGAACTAGTATTTGGGGGATGAAGTACCCTTGGCTGTTGAGGGTCATTGGAGGCCAACTACTCGTCCTGTTACGTCCAGTAAGTCCCACACAGTGGGATTGCTTGCAGGACATTAGAGGTCATGCCCCCTTTCTCCACCACTCAGAAAATATGCCTCATGGCACACTGCTAATTGGGGTATGAAGTTCCCGTTGCTCCAGAGGGTTCTTAGGGCCAACAAGCCCTCTGGTTACCGCCAGTGAGTTGTACACTACTGGATGGCGGAGAGGGCTTCGTAGTCCATGCCCCCTTTTGCCATCACTCAACAAACGCACCTCTTGGTGCACTATGGATTTGGGGATGAAGTCCCTACTAGGCTCTACAGGATACTTGGGGGCCAAGTACCCCTACTGTTGCCTCCAGTAAGTCCTACAGAGCACAATTGCTGTGAGAACGTTGAAGGCCATGCCCCCTTTCTCCACCATTCCGCAAATGCATCTCTATGTGCACTACTGGTTGGGGCATGAAGTCCCCGGGGCTGCTGAGGGACCTTCGGGGCCTAGATGCTCTCCTATTACCTCTAGTAGGTCCCTTATAGTAGGATTCCTGAGAGTTTTTTTTGAGGTACCACCCCCTTTCTGCACCGCTCTACAAACGTGCCTCTTAGTGCACTGTGGATTGGCGGATAAAGTCGCCTTGGTTCCACAGGGCCCTTGGGGGCCAACTACCCCTCCTGTTACCTTCATTAAGTTCTACAGAGTACGATTAATGTGAGGACTTTGAAGGCCATGCCTTCCTACTCCACCATTCTGCAAACACCTCTCGGAGCACTACTGGTTGAGGGATGAAGTCCTATTGACTGCTGAGGGACCTTCAGGGCCCAGAAGCCCTCCTGTTTCCTCCAGTAAGTCACTTACAGCGGGATTCCAGAGAGCTGGTTGTAGGTTCCACCCCCTTTCTCCACCACTCTGCAAACACGACTATTAGTTTAAAAAAACATAGAAATTCACTTTAAACAACAAAGGTCACAGTGATGTCATAGTTAGGAAACATAATTTGAAAAATCTTAGAAATTGACTGAAAAAAACAAAGGTTACAGGGATGTTATGGTTAGGAAGTAGAATTAAAAAGACCGTAGAAATTCACAAAAAAAAAAAAAAAAAAAAAAAAGATTTCAGGGACGTTATAGCAAGGCTCAGATTTCACTCATACAAAAACAGTGAAATTCAGAAGTTATAGTTACCTGAGCTAACTATGCACCTGCAGTGCACTGCTTATGACCTCACATATTACACATGACATGGTCAGTGACATCATTGATGACATCTTAAATGACATCACTGACCATTTTGTGTGTGACGAATTATGTAAGGTCATAAGCAGTGCATTGCGGTGGCATATATTATAGTTAGCTAAAGTAAAAAATAAAGGTTACAGGGACATTATACTAGGAAATAGAATTTAAAAAACCTTAGAAATTCACTGACAAAAACAAATGTTACATGGACGTTATATTTCACTCGTACAAAACCATTGAAATTCAGCGGTTATAGTTATCTGAGCTATCTATAAATTATTTCCCTTCAATGCCATGCTTATTTGATGCCTTTGGAGTAAGTGTGTTGTAAACTTTTTTAGCCCGGTTAAGTTTAATTTATTACTTTGCAGAATTAATGCTGTGTTGTTCTGAGTTACCATGCCTCCTTTGTCTGGCCAGTGTGGGGTTGTGTTTGCCATTGGTCACCATTTGTCCTTGTCCTCATACCATGTGGTCAGGGGCCATATTGTTGTATAGTCAGTGTCCAAAGTCCTGTATGTGTTCTTTGTTTTCCATGCCTCCTGCTTTTTGTTGTTTGGCTATGTGTTCAGGTGGCCCTTTGGTACAGGCAGCCGGTGTGCTTTTGCCATAGGCCTGGATGAGTTCTTTGTTGTAGCCAGGCCTCCTTGCTGATTGTTGTTATGTTATGTTAAGTGACACTTTTAAAGCGCGCTGACACCGGAGGTTTCCTGGCGCTACATGACAGAATGAGTAGATGAGTATAAGACCAGAGGAGGAGGAGTTAGCCTAAAGAAGGAAAAAGGTGGGTTTTGAGCATTTTCCTGAATTGAAGCAGAGTTGGGCTGGACTTGATGGTAAGAGGGAGAAAGTTCCAGTTGGCGGGGGCTAGATGGGCAAAGCGACGGCCGCCAAATTTCTTGGTTTTGATTTTTGGGGCGGTGAGCAGATGAAGATGGGCAGAACGAAGGTTGCGCGTAGGTCGGTGTGGGGTGATGAGTGTATTCAGAAAGGCAGGACTGGTGCAGTGGAGGGCTTTGAACGTAAGACAGCCCAGTTTGAAAGCCGCCCTTTGTTCCATCGGTAACCAATGGAGTCTGTGAAGCATGGGCTTAGCTGATTGCCACTTGGGCATTTTGTAAATGAGGCGGGTCGCCTGGTTCTGTACTACCTGAAGGCGGCGAAGCAGAAATTGAGGAAGACCATATTACAGGGAATTGGAAAAATCCAATCTGTATATTACCAATGAAAGAATAACCTGAACCAGTGCGGAGTGAGGCAGTAGGTGACTGACTTTGCGAATTTTCCGGAGTTGGTGCATACAGGAGGAAATCACAGCGCTCACTTGGGCTTTGAGAGATAGCTCGCCATCAATGATCACACCCAAACTTTTTACAGATTTGGCCGGAACTGGGGGGGAACCCAACTCCGTAGTCCAAAATTGTGGGCCCCAATGAGTAGGGCTAAGTCCAGGGAGAAGGAGCTCTGTTTTGCCAGGGTTTAATTTAAGTTGATTATGATTCATCCACTGTTGGATGTGAATCATGACAGTGTGAAAGTTACTAACGGCATTCGGGGAATTAAGTGGAAAGAAAATTTGCAAGTCGTCCGCATAATTGAACACTGTAATGTTCCATGGCTGAAGAGAGTGGATCAAGGTAGAGGTTGAACAATAGTGGCGAGGTCCGCTAGCGTGTTGGATTTGATAGTGGGGAATTGAGTGAAGGAGAATGAATTGTTGGGGAGGTCCAAGGGTTGAGTCTGGGGGTTAGGGGGTATTTAATCCTTGAATTTAATAATTTTTTCAATGAAAACGAGATTGAGGGCATCGCAGGCCACTTGAGTGGGAGTCTGGGCTGGGAGGGTTCTATCGTCAGTGGTTAACTCATTCATAATTTTAAAAACCTCCTTAGATTTATTGTCCGCTGACAATAGTCTATGCGAGAAATGCTCCGATTTGGCTAAAATAATAGCAGCTTTATACTGTCTGGCTGGGTCGGAGTAATCGCGTCTCCAGAGCCATTCTTGTTGGCGCACTTTCAACTTGTGCTGCTTAAGTTTGTCAGAAAACCATCTATGAGAGTTATTGTGTCGAGTACAAGGAAATTTAGTAAGAGGCGCAAATTGGTCGCTGGGCGACTCTAGCCAAGAGCTGATGTCCTCTTCCATTGCGTCAATGTTGGCGGGGGTGGTAGTGATTGGGCAGCTATTAGCCAAGGTGGTGAGAAAGCCTTGGGAGTCATATGAACTCCATTTACGTGATAGGCCACCCGCCATCAAGGGGGCAGGAATTCTGCCAGCGACGGTAATGGTGGTATCGACAAGGTGATGATCTGACCAAAGACAAGGGGAGATAGATGGTTGAGATAAGGCTAAATTGTAGGTCCATATCTGATCAAGAATATGGCCTTTAATGTGAGTTGGTGAGGAGACTTGTTGGAACAGGTTCAGACTGTTAAAAGCTTCAAAAAGTTCTGTGGCCTGTGGGCCGGCCATGGCATCATTAAACCAATAATTGAAATTGCCGAAAAGGGCGAAACTAGAGTGATGTGTGAGCAAATTGGACAGCTGTTCACTCATGATGGTAGAGAACGAGGGCATGGAGTATGGGGGCCGATAAAGGAGTAGGAGCGTGAGGGCGCCAATATCAGTTTTTAAGGTGAAAAGCAAGTTGTCAACCTCAGGGAGGATGAGGGAAGATGAAGAGATAGCATTAAGGTGCTTTGATATGATGGCCGCTACCCCCCCCAGCCGATCCCCAGGGCGGTCGGCGTGGAGAATGTAATAATCGGGGGGATGGGCCGCCAGTATGTCAGCTAGGGAATCTGTACTCAGCCAAGTTTCTGTAAGCAGAAGTATATCCGGTTTATTGGAAGATAACAAGATGAAAATATCATCTTGATGTTTGACCAAGGAGCGGGTGTTCAAAAATAACACGGTGATGGGTGTAACGCTCTTGGCTTGTTTGGGTGGGCGTGTGCCACCTTTAAGGAGGTATGGAACTGTCCGTGCGAGGCCGGCTGTATTAATACGCCTAATGGTTGCAGGGGAAGGTGGGGGATAGGGGAGCTGTAGCTCTTTGAGAAGATTGTCCGAATAAGAGATTAATAGCTCATTGTGGTCAGCCCCCAGGCCCGGTCCGGCGCGGACGGGCGCAGACGGGCTTACCTTAGGCGCACCTTCGGCGCGCATCCGACGCACCCGCTGCGCTCGTCCGCTGCGCTTCCGGGGAGGTGGACACATTTGTACTGGTCAGGGTGGGAGGGCCGAGCAATTGTTCTGCTCGCCCTCTGACTCACCCAAGATGGCTGTGGGAGTGGGAGGAGCAGCGCCTAGTCGGCTGCAGAAGCCTCGAAATGAGAGCAATTAGCGTGGGCCAGGAGGTAAGTAGGGCCTCGTGAGGGATTGAAGTCTTAAATTACCCCAAACATAGGAAATACAAATTACACAGTAAAATCGCGCTACAGCGAGTGAGGTTAAAATACAATTTTTGCAAGTAAAATGACGGCGTCCCCGGCTTCCGCCTCAGGGACCTTACGCTCGGTTACAGGTCTGTCAAGTAATGATGAATGACAGGACACGCAGCGCTTTTGTACTGGTCAGGGTGGGAGGGCCGAGCAATTGTTCTGCTCACCCTCTGACTCACCCAAGATGGCGGTGGGAGTGGGAGGAGCAGCGCCTAGTCGGCTGCAGAAGCCTCGAAATGAGAGCAATTAGCGTGGGCCAGGAGGTAAGAAGGGCCTCGTGAGGGATTGAAGTCTTAAATCACCCCAAACATAGGAAATACAAATTACACAGTAAAATCGCGCTACAGCGAGCGAGTTGTTGTTGTTGTGCATCTGGTTGGGGCCATTTTTTTTGGCAGCCAGAGTGATTTTGCCATAGGCCTACATGTGTTCTCTGTTGTGGTCATTCCTTCTTGCTGTTGTTGTGGCCATGTGGCTCACAGCCATTTTGTGTATACAGCCAGCATGTTTTTGCCCAAGGCCTGCATGTGTTCTTTGATGTGGTTATTCCTCCTTGCTGGTTGTTGATGTTGTTGTTACCATGTGGTTCGCAGGCATTTTGTTTAGGCTGCCAGTGTGCTTTTGCCATAGGTCAGTAAATGTTCTTTGTTGTGGCTATGCCTTTCATTGCTGGTTGTTGTTGTGACCACGTGGGAATTATGGATTTAACCCAGATCTCTTGACTGTGCCAGGTCTAAACTGGAGAGGCATGGTGAGCAAAAGAATGATGGATGTAACCCAGATCTCTTGACTGGGGGTGAATGTTTTGATTTGTACTGCATTCGGTCCATCAATTGTGTGTCTTTTGGTTTCATGACCATGTAGCTGGCAGCAAATTTGTGTAGGCAGCCAGCATGTTTTGACATAGGCCTGCATGTACTTTTTTTTTCCAGACCTCCTGCTTGTTGTAGTGACCATGTGGCTGGCGGCATTTTTGTCTTGTCCGCCATTGTGCTTTTGCCATAGGACTGCATGTCTTCTTTGTTTCCCATGCCTTCTTGCTCAGTGTTGTTGTTGACCATGTGGCACTGGATTGCAGCCACTTTGTGGTCCAGCCAGTGTGCCTTTTCGCATTGGCTTGCATGGAAGCATTTCATATAATTTTAATAATACGCCTGAAGATAATTTACTTATTGTTTAATTTTTTAATAACAGATTTGATTAAATGTCTTTTATTTAAATGTATTTCATTTTACATTTTTGAAATATTTGTAACTCTAAGTTTTGTATTAGATTTTTTTGTTTTTGTAATTATTTTTAAATATTTTGTAATTTAATTATTTTTTAATTTTGTTTCTTGTAAATTCTTTTTTCGCCACTGTACCTCCATCATCCATCCATCCATCCACCGTAGGTGCACAGCCACGCAACAGCATTCAGCATTCAGTTATTTGGGTACATAATTAAATTTCCTCCTGGACACCCTGGCTGCGGTGCACTTTAGAGTAGACATTAGTATAATTCATTTGTCTAATGATGAGGATTAATATTCCTTTCCCCTCCCCCGGAACACGTTGCCTGCTATAGGGGCACATTAACCTCCATTAAAAAAAAAATAGTTTTCCATTTAACCTATTTAGTTCCCTGAGGGCCACAGGTGTATCCTTTAGAGTATATGAAAATAAAGGAAAGACCTCTGTCATTCTGTATATCGTGTGTTATTCTAATAGGGAATTATGGTACGGTGGTGTGGTTTGACTTTAAAGTGGTTACCTAAGTTTACTAAACAACCACACTAACATTTCCTTTGTACAATTTCAAACTGAAAACAATGATACGCTTCAGACTAAATGCTTTCCTTGCTTGTTAGCTTCTGGGTTTGCAAGAGAAGAGACATCACATGCGGTTCTGCCAAGTAGAATGCCTATGCAGTCACACGTAAGTCATCTGATCACTTCTGCTTGTGCAGCTTTGCTACGGGTGGGCGGAATTTGCGGAATCGCGTTACACAAATCTCCGCAAAACAGTAATAAATCTCCGCGAACCTGCCGAAATTCCGCGAACACGCGGAATTGCTCGTTTGTGATGCTTTTTTACTGTTCGCAATCGCTGTTTGCGTGCTCTGGGGGAAATGTCTCTCAAACACACATTTGAGAACGCGAACAAGCAAAAAAATGTCGCGAAGTCGCTGAACGCAGAATTTTGGGCAATTTTGCGTTCTCTGTGGAACGCAAAATTACCCAAATTCTACACATTTTGCGAGTGAAACGGAATTTACAGCCCAGGCCTACTTAGTACAACTGCCAACTGAGAGTTTTAAAATGGCCCCAAAGAAAGATGCTTCCAAGTAAATAGTCCATGAGAAGAAGCGGCTTCCCACCAGTGGTATGTACCCCATCCTTTCTTGGACCACCAGGTCGTGTGTCTGCCGCACAAGCCTCCAGGGAGCAAGCTGAGAGCAGCACTCCTGCAACAACAGCACCACCCTAACCTAAGCCAAGGACCATGTTTGTTAGTGAGGCAGCTACTGCTATCATGTTGATGCCGACAAGTAGTGACGTTAAATTTGCGAATTAGTACACATTTGTTTCAGAAAACTGAGCAAAGTGGATTGCAGCCAGCAATAGCACATTTTTCTGATGTTGAAGCAGAATAAGAGGTTAAGCTTACTTTCAAGCAAGAACCTCCTCTTTTAGAATCATTGGTTCCCAGATCTTCAACAAGGAAAAGGAAGGGTACTACTCCACCATCTTCTCCAAGTCCCACTGCTGGTGATGATGATAGGGACATCAAGTGGACCCCAGCAGAGTCCAGGAGACAACAGGAGGTGTAAGGGAAAAGAAAAGTTCCTGAAAGACTTAGACTTATGGAAGATGATGATGACGAGGATAATGATGATGAGGCTGTCATTGTGGAAGGTGAAACAAAGAAGTCTGACATTGCTATTCAATGTGATCCAAAGGATGTGGCACAGGTAGCTCCGTCATCACCCATATTTACAAAGTCCCAGCTGGGACCTGCACCAACCCCTACCTCAAGAGAAGCAGAGAGGCTATCAACATCACACCCACATCTTCAGGAATTGGCAGTGGCACAGTAAAATAGTATTTCTCATTAGTCTGGGTATTTTTTACAGTAAGCAAAAAGGGGGAGCACATTGCAGTATTCAGCATTTACAACACAAATGTTTGTCAAGGTAACCAAATGACCCATATGAAAAAAACATTGCACAATCAAGTGGAAGGTGCACTTTCAAAAAATTGATGTACATGGTCTTGGTGGTAGGAAGAGCTGAGGAACATCAGCTACAAGTCCAATCACAGTGGAAGGTGATGATGAGGAAGTAGGAAGAAGATGGTGACATCTTCATGCAAAGCAGCCCTGTCCCCAGCAGTGCAGCAGCAGAATCACCTACCTCTGGGACTTCCCAAAGGCAAAAGATTCAGAGTGAGATGGAGACACCAGGGTATACAGGCACTGCCCCACCATGACGCACATTAAGTCTACCACCATCATCTACTTCTTGAAAAACACCTGTGGTCCCAGAAAAGTTGAAAATCCATGCTACTATTACAGGCATGTTAGGGCAGAGCCACCCAACTGCACGTTCGTACAATGGGAAGCTAGCAAAAATGTTAGCGCTGGACCTCCTACCTTTTTGTGGCAGCCATCTGCCCAAAATGGAAGGTACCAATGTCGGAACTATTTTGCCAGAGTTGTTATTCCAGCACTGCATCGTGATGTGCTGTAGTTGGTTAGACAAGCTTTGCAGCAAATTGTTGTTCACACTATCCACCTGACAACAGACATGTGGAGCAGTTGTCAGGTGACTGATTACATCCCTGCACACTGGGTTTCTATTTTGCATGGTAAAGCAAAAGATATCTGCTGGTCTTGGCCCTGAAGAAACTTTAAAGAGCATTCAGCAGCATGCAACAGTTACAATGTTCACAAAGGAGAAATCACATAGAGCTAAAAACATCTTGGACACATTTAACAGCAAGGTGTATGAATGGCTGTGAGAGGTCTCAGAATTGCTTTGTTGCCACAGACAATGATAGTAACATAGTCAACCATGTCAGACAGAGGCTATTTCAGTGTCCTTTGTTTGACCAATTGCATCAACCTGGTGGTGCAAGACTTTCTCAAAAAAGAAGACATTCAAAACAACATACTGACCACCTGAAAAGACTCTGCACTTGTTTCGGTCATTCTTTTAAAGCCCAGAAGCAGTTGTGAAATATTCAGTGTAATGATAGCACACCAGTTAAAGCCCTGATGTGGGTGGTGCCAACACATTGGAGCTCAACCTATTACATTTTGCAACATCTCTTTGAGCAGTACAAATAGATCAATGACTATGTCATTCTAAGAGAAGGAGATGCAGTTGGGAAAGCTATGATCATGGATGTGGACAAATGGGGCCTAGTCAAACGCCTGACAGAGATGCTACCCCTTTTGAGGTTTTCACACTGGAAGTTAGCAAGGAGAGGAGAACAGTACAATGGTTCAAGCTATCCCATTGTTGCATCTGCTGCAGGATCAGGTAAAGAGCGTGCCTCAAAAGTTCGCCCCCGGAGGTGGGAATGAAAACACAGAAGGTCAGACCTTGGTTAAGAGTTTAATACTTTGCGTGCCTTATAATTAGGGCTCCCGGTTTTATGGTATTTATTTTTTGGCCATTTCCGTCTGTATTTATCCATATTTATTTTTTGGCCATTTTATCTGTATTTATCCATATTTATTTTGTGTTTGCGTATAAATGAAGATGTAAAACTGTACATTTCCATATCTATTTAACTGACAGACGCGCACTCATACTTTGATGTCTGTCGTGTTTTAGCTATTTAAGCTTCCAAATATTACACAATACATACACTGGTAGATTTTAGCACTATTTCATAAATATATATTAACATATTCCGTTATTTAAAGACATTTCATCCTGTTTTTAAATTTCCCATGCTGTCCATTTGCTCAGCTGCTGGACTATAATTCTTGAAAGAAAGCACAGGGAGTCACTTAAAAGAAGCACAATTTTCTGTATTTATCCACTTTTAAAGATAAATGCACACAGAAAACACATTGTTTTCTGTCTGTATTTATCTGTAAAAATCCGTAAAAACGGAAAACAGGGAGCCTTACTTATAATACAAGGCTGCAACTTGACACCATCATATCTAAAGGTTACATTGGAGCCACACTACGTTATCCACAGTACAAAAGAATTCTGCTCACTTTCATTCTCTTTTCTGAAGGGGATTTTTCAAAATATGAGGTGGATTGTAGATCAAAGCAAGCAGAAGGAGATGATGGAAAGAGTGCTGAAACCTTTCAGACACTCAACCCCAGTCACAGATCTGGGTTGAATCCATCATTGTTCTTTAGCTTACTTTGCCACCCCAGTACTGACACAGCTATATGCAAACCAGTATTGAGCCTGTGCCTCATGGGAACAGTTCAGCCCAAACTGCCAAGCCATGTCTTCCCTGGACAGGAAACAAGCATCCTTGGACAGGTTTCGGGTTAACAACCCTCATTAGCCAGGCAAGCTTGAATTCAGTGAAAAGTGAGCAAGGGACCTACGTCTAGGCATACTCTGCCAAACACAAGGAGATGATGGACGGAGCACTGAAAACTTTCATACACTTGCAGATCAAGCCAGATACCTCGAAGAAATAGGGCTGGGACTTAGAATCCCAACCTACAGTTCATGGGTGCCACCTTAAACGTCCAGAGATGGCAGTCTTGTCTCATAGCAGCCAATAACACCATCAACCAGAACCTGGCAACGACAGCAACAGAAGGACCAGCCCCAACCTCTGCAATGTATTGGTTTCAATCGGCAGAGCTTAAGACCAGTGTAGAGGTGATGGCAAAAGAGGTTTGGCAAGTGGCGGCATCAATGACGATCTGCAGGATTTTCCAGGAGTATTTGGATGATCCAAAAGATGTCTCTGTTGACCAAAATCCATATATGTATTGGTATGGGAAGATGTGCCAAGGGCCACAGGTCAGCAGTCTGTCAAAAAAGTACCTGGCTTGGGAAGTAGCCAGCGTGTCTGATAAGCATGTGTTCAGTGAAGCTGGTGTGGTTGTTACAGTGAGAAGGGCCAGTCTCTCACCTCAACAAGTGGAGAGATTGACTTTGATCAAAATGAACCAACATCTCACACCACACAGTTACATCGTTCCTGAAGCAGCACAGGAGGAGGAGGAGGAATGAACCAACATCTCATACCACACAGTTATACCGTTCCTGAAGCAGCCCAGGAGGAGGAGGAGGATTGATCAGAATCAAGAGTATTAGCTGACCAACTTCTGGGTGAACCACCTGAGTTTGAGGACAAACTCTACTTCCCAGATGGAGTGTACCAGTGCCCCCATAGAACTGTTTTTAATTCTTTCTCTTTACTTCTATCTTTGCAACAACAACAAAAAGTAGCTAGTGGACCAATATTAATATTATTTTTGTGTCAGATTTATCCTGCCCTACCATTTGTTAGTCCCATATATTGCTGGATTGCAGTTAGACCATTGGGCATTGATGAAGCCTCCAGAATTCCTTTGTGACAATGGACGCAATGCATGTCCCCCTCGCATGCCTATTGCCTATCCCTTTTGCATCAGTTAGCACTAGCAGGTCTGCCCCAGAAGATCATTGATTTGCAAGAGTGTCAATACCAAATTCTAATGTGTTGCCTGCGTCACAGATGGATACCTAATACCTAAACTGCAAATGCTTGGATTGAAAGAGGTAACTACAACTATTGCAATGGTGAGTGAGTGATTGTGTGAGTAATGATGATTTGTGATTCATGTTGAGGCAGACAGTGAGGGAGGATGTTGAACTGTAATGTGGGAACTTTCTTAAGATGTTTAATTTCCAATATTTGGGGCTATAGTGATGTGCGATCATTTTTTCTCTGGAGGTGGTTGGCATTTACAAACGTATTTACTGAAAATGATTTAGCCTCTATGGTTCACTTCTATGACCCTTTTGCTTTTTTCATCATCTAAGATGTCTGCCCAGATAATCATTTGATTTACTACACTGCCAAATTCAAATCTGTTGCTTGTATGAAAGTGGGGATAAGTTACTTACCACTGCGTTTGGACTTGGAACAGGTAACCATTGCACCAGTGAGTGATCTGATTATCGAGTGATAGTGAGTGACAATTGATGATTCATTTGGTGGCAAACAGTGAGGGAGGGTGTTAAAATGTAATGTTGGAACTTGCTTGAGATGATGGATTTGCAATATTTGGGGCCTGAGTGATAAGCAATAAGCTTTTTCCTGATGTTGATTGGCCCTTTCACACTTAGCCAGATTTTCTTGCAGGGTCCTCTCTTTTTTTCTAGCTTTTCAGAGGCCAGAACAGTCACTTTAGTTAACAAACAAAAACCTATATAAAATATTCCAATTCTGTTTCTCTACTTGTTTTTCAACAGCAGTGCACAACACGTCTATCTTGCTCTGGCCATGACTTGTCTGGGAATGAGTTACACAGATTCAGGAGGAGGATAGAAGAACTCTCGGCGGGAGCTGCGGGACTACCTCATCAACTGCTAGAAGCAAGAAATTATCGACTTCAAAGGTAAACCAACAGTCTGAGGCCTAATACTCAATTATATGCAATGGAGAGAGGTGCATTTATTTGTGAATTGCTTCTGTGTGCGTGTGTGTTGCACTTGTAGAAAAAGTAAAACTCTGAATCCCTCTTTTTTTGTGCTGCCTCTGTGGCTTCTTAATACACTCCTGTGAAGCGTACCTTCCTTCTGTCTTCCTTGACTCTAAACTTCAGTGTCTGTTTTACAATTCACAGACTTTCTAGTCTCCTGCATGAACAAAAGGTGAAAGCTGGTCTCAACACTCCTGCTTCTCTACCAAACCAGTCCAGACACGCACCCAAGAGTGATGGACATTATCAAAAAGAATGAAGATGTGCCATCTAATTTTGAAATAGAGTATAATTTTTCTTTTAACTATAATATTTGGAGAACTGGGTGGGTGGGTTCACTCCTAACCTAGAAGACAGAAGATTTAGATATCTGATAACTTGGGTCTCTGGGGTAGAAGAACTGTTTGCAATGCATTTAACTGTACTCTATCATAATCATTATTTCATTTCCTTCCACAACTGATTGATGACAAATGATAAGCTGCTCATTGCCCAGATGAATGTGGTCCTTGTGCAGTGTTTGTCTTTGTCAAACCTTTCCCCAAAGCGCCTTTCCAATCCATTCATCAAACCTTTAAACATCTTTTTCCGGACAATGGCCCACATGCATCAATATCGGCTTTTGCGAGTTCTAAATTGCGAAAAATAACGATTTGCAATTTAGAAATCGCAAAAGCCTATGCATGAATATTTTTTCTTTTTTTTTGCAATTCGGTAAAAATCGCTATTTTTACCGAATTGCATAAAAAATGCAAATTTTCAATTGCGAATTCACAATTCCCATTCATTCCTATGGGCCAAAATGCCCATAGGAATGAATGGGAATTGCGAATTCGCAATTTGAAATCGAAATTCATCAATGCATTTCAAGGGTGGAGAGGGGGGTGCAAATGACCCCCCCCTGCACCCATGAAATGTACTTTTCAGTATAAGTTACATACACACATGTCCTAAGGACATGTGTGTCTGTAACTTAACAGTTTAAAAAATGCATTTTTGTGCATATTTGAACAATTTCGCAAATTACCACGAGGTTGAACTTCGTGGTAATTTGCACTTCCAATTTGTAAAATCGCACATTTTTAAGAAATGATGCATAGCATTTTAGAAATTGCACAATTGCGATTTCTTATGTGCTATCGCAATTTTAGAATTTGCAAAAAAATTGCAATTTCTAAAATAGCATGTTGCATCCCAAACAGCACTTTTGCATTCGCAAACGGCCGATTTTAAGGAATCGCACCGTTTGCGACTCCAAAAATGCTTGATGCATGTGGGCCTGTGTGATTTATTGAGGTGTGGCTTAATTTACAACATCAATGGATCATACACTTTGTGGGGCAGATGTGGAGAAAGCAACACCAATTCACTGCAGGATCTTCTAAGCAGTAGCCTACACTAGCCCCATTTACCCATCCACGCATAATATTGAGGTATATTTTAGATATAGAATGAAGAACATCAGTCATCAGCATCAGCATTCGGCCTTGTGTTGCGTAACGCAAACAAGTAACCCAAGCTTGTCCACTGTAGACTTTGAGCCCATTTTTTATAACTCAAGGATTTTGTACCTTACTACTAGCTCCCTATCAGGAATTCTTTTTGTGTTATCATATAGTAGTTTGGTGTCAATTCTTTGTAAAGCTTTAATATAACCCACTAACTCAGTGTTTTTATTTCCATTTAGTTTAATACAATGGATAATCCTTCCAATTAATCCTACAGTTGGAGCTCACCTGGGTGGAAGTGGGACTTCGCTTGTAAAGTTGTGATGCATTCTGGGTTATTGCTTCAGCTATATTCAGGTAAGACAACTATGGAGTGAAGGGAACTAGTTAAGTTACTAAGTAGATAAATAAATGCTATTACAAGTAATTGTTCATCTATGTTGTTGCAGACAATACAGGCCAGGGCAGCATCCCCTCTAATGGTCAAGATAGTTTGAGAGGTATAGCTCTATAACTAAGCTGTACACTCTGTAGGCAGTAGTGGAAAGTAAAAGTAAAAAGAGTATCCTGGAGCAATGCTCATTGCTAACCAGTGTGTCAGATATTTTGATACAATCTGCAGCTAGGACAGCTGTAGTTGACATTTATCTATTTTAATTCCAATTATCCTGCTCCTCTCCAAATGCATTTCTTTTTCTACCCTAATTCCAAATAATCAGACGAATGATAAATAAAACAATTTGTCACACACCTCACATTTGAATTGTGGATATTAAGCTGTTTGCTGTAAGTAAATCTTTGGTAAAATGATGGACAGCAATGCAGGGAAAGGTACGAACTATATTGATTTCATTTGGTACATTCAGCACAGTCAAGCAATACTTTACTGTTTAAGTTAGTACAAACCATAACAATATTCCAAAAGACAGTAGATATTACATATTATCAAGGTTCGGTGTCATTTTAAAACAAACAAATGAAGAGTGTTTTATTGTGTCAGTTACTGCGATCACGTCAATCCTCTGTGTGAAGTGCTTTAGTATCATTAAACATCCATATAATAAGATTCCTTTTGTGACATTTGGCTCAACTACATAGTACCAGTGTAAAAACAAATTAACCAGACTATAATTAATGGTATTCATGTACATTATAGCTGTGTGACCATCAGGGGAGATTCTGTAGACAGTGATCATCACAGGCTTGACTACACGGAACCAGTGTAAAAACGTTTTAACCAGACAATTAGTCATGGCATTCATATACATTATAGTTGAGTGACCATGATGCAAGATTGTCTAGACAATATTCATCACAGGGTGCTATGCTTTTCCTCATCAGTTGAGGGTCTGTTGGCTCAAGACCCTTAATCAAAGCTGATCTACAGGAATGGTTGCCTCTATCTTAATGCCCCTATCATTAACAACTTTTTTTAATTATAAAAAAACATAAATAAATCAAATGAAAAAATCTTGCACTGCTGAACCACATATGCTACATGTCCGGGGTCCACTATATTTCCAAGTTGGTTGGTCGGCCAAACCGAGTTACCAATAGCTTTAGTTTTAAATGAAAAGAGTATGTTGTATTCAAGTATTCAGCCGATCTTGCTGTTGTGTAAGATTGAAGAACCTTCCATGCATGGAACCAATTGGCTAGTTTACATTTGTCTTCTATTAGTGAGTGCATTTTGGCCATTTTGTTTGACAGTTGGTGAAAAATTGGGAAAGAGGAGTTTTGAGCCCAAAGTTCTGTTGTATGTGTTTCTTCCATAGCTGTATTAAGATATTTGCTGTAGGTGGAATGGGTACTTTCTTCCTGTGTCCGCCACAAGGCATCATAAGTTTGATAGACGTAACCATATTTTATACCATGTTTTAATTGTGGCATATCTTTTCCCCATGTCTTGTTGCATGAGTCCAAATTCCAGTCGGACTTGTGATTTTGTGGATGCATTCTGTTGTAGGCCTAATACTTTTTTACATGTTCTTGTTTGGAGTTTGTCTAAAAATGTAGCATTGTTGCATTTTAAGACAAGGCTTGCATATGTCACTGTTGGCAATAGTTTGTCAGCTATAACTGCCATTATAGGATTAAAAGATGGATCCTTTAAATTTTGAAAGAGTGCAGTGTGCATAGGTTAGACCGTTTTTTTCAAGGTATTGTTTGTGACATTGAAAGTTCAGTCTATAGACAGCCCCAAATATTTGTAGCTGCTGACTACACCTAAATTTGTTTCTCCAAGTTTAATTGGGTGTTGATGCTGTGTCAATTTTGAATAGACACTCTTTTAATTTTTGTGATGTTAATTTCATGCACATTAGCTTTAACATAGGTTGCTAGTTAGTTAGGCGCTCTTTGGAGGACTATTCTTGTTAAGCTGAGCAAGCTTATATCTTCTGCATAAGAAAGTTGTTCTATGCATAGTGGAACCAGGCATGGGGGATGGGAGTTAACCTGGTCTAATCTCAGAGAATGATCTGCCAAAAGCAGATGGAATAGGTAAGAGGCTAATACAAAACCTTGCTTTAATCCTACCTCTGTCTGAATTTCCCTAGACAGTCTTGCTCCATGGGCCATTTTAACTCAGATCTACGTTCCCAAATTCAGCTGTATTATTGGTTGTAGTATTCTTTCAGGACGGCCCCATGTCTTTAGTTTACTCCACAACAAGCCCCAATCTACCCGATTGAAGGCTGCTTTAAAATCTTTAATGAATAGCTGTAATTTCCTCCACAAGCACTTGCACTTATCCGATATTAAAGGAAGGGCTCCAATATTTATATTTGTTCCAAAACCTTTGCAAAATCCTGTCTGATTGAGTGGGATCAACTTGTTGAATGGTATTGGACCATTTCACTAGTTCCACTAGTTCCTCATGGAGTAAAGATGCATAATATTTGGCTTCAAAATCAAGGATGGCTATTAGCCTGTAGTTTGCTGGGTCTGAACTATCACTACCCTTAAATATTGTTTTTTTAATTGATCTCTT
Organism: Lissotriton helveticus; assembly: GCF_964261635.1. Taxonomy (NCBI): domain Eukaryota; kingdom Metazoa; phylum Chordata; class Amphibia; order Caudata; family Salamandridae; genus Lissotriton; species Lissotriton helveticus. Next base: position 869,949,003 of record NC_136061.1, on the reverse strand, counting down.
CCAACTCCTGGGAAGTATGTTTGATGTGCCCAGTTCTTTATAGAGCTCCAACAGTGGAGTAACCCAGTAATCTGGATCACTCTTGAAGATGGCCTTCAGGATGCCATTTGGCCTAGGGACCCCATCCTTTCATACTGATCTTATTATTTCAGATACCTTTTCCAAAGAGTAGTATTGGCGATGCTAATCTAATGAGCTGTCCAAGACTGTGTGAATATTACTTATGTCTAGAAATCTGATAGTTGTTTCTGCTAAGCTCTTGGGCTCCAAAGATTTGCAACTATTGCCCAGCTCTGTATTAACAATTGGTATGCCTCTCATGAAAAATGTATTCAGGTGAGTTGCCCAACATGACTATGTTACACTAGAGTTGTTTCTAATTAGCGGTGATCTCATTATCCCAGTTATTATTTCCCAAAAGGCTCTGCTATTATTTTGTTTTGCGCAGAAGAGGATCTGTGTCCAGAATGTATCCTGTTCTATTATCTGCTCCTTCCAGTTGTGCTTTTAAATAGCTTCCTGAGATTTTTTATTTCACTCCATCTATATTTCTAGGCTTTAAGGCACCTCTTCTTTCTGATTGCCTTTCTTAGTTCTTTTCTTAGTTCATAAACAGTTTTTAAGAGGGGTGTAATTTGCATATTCATTAGCTTCCTTTTTAAACACGTTCTTTGTAAAGGTCATCCATCTCTCTACAAGGCTGTTTATTTAAGTTGTAACTGTTTCTGTGATCTCTTTGGCTAGCATTGTTAGTTCTGGTAAGGTATGTTGATATGAATGAGCAATTTGGGTGGTGTATTTGGTGATGTATTTTTCCACAAGGTCCAATAATAGTAAAATAAGAATTGTGTAGTCTATTATTGACTGTGCATTTGATCAATGATAGGTCCATTGTGGTGGCTTATCATCTTTGTTGCTGCCATTTATAACTCTCAGGCCTAAATGTTCCAAGGCCAGAACTATCTTTTGCCCATTCAAATCCTGTCGCTTTACTGCTGAAGATATTTGTGGGGCACTGCGCAGAACACCTTTTGTGCTAAATTCTCCTCTTCATCTGGAGTGTAGTTTAAGTTAGAATTAAAATCACCTGTTACAATTATTTTTCAATCTGGGTTCTCCCATCTCATCTCCATTATTGTGGGGAGTAACATATAGCATTGTGCCGCTTTTTTCCTCGCATTCGGGTGTGATATTTCAGTATTATTTTAACTGTTGGACAATTATACCACTGATCCAGTTTGATTACTTATAGTTCTGATGTCATTCTGGAAATCTGTTCTTACCTGATTTTCAGTGCTGTAGATACATATACTTCCAGGTCGCTTTTTGCTCTCCAATATCAACGCGTTTCTGTAGCTTTTACATGATGGAGTGTATAGCCGGCCACTTCCTTTGGGTCAATTGTTCATGTCTCCTGGAGCACAATGTTCTCATAGATTTCCCAGTTTGTGGGGGGGGGAGCATTGGACATTGTGCTGTATTTCATTTTTTGCCCTGGCGATGTATCAATATAAGAATTTTAATGAGGTGTTAGAAGTACTACTTCTTTGTTTTGGAAGTCAATCTCTTCTAGGCACATTTATGGTTGTAGCCATCCTTTTCCATTCATTTATACCCCGTCTTGCATTGATTTAGTCTTTGTGTCTTTAGTCTTACCCATCAGCACAGTGTATCCCATTCCCCAAGCTTGACTTCAAATCATATACTTACTCCCATTTTACTCAGTGGTCTTGCCCTGTACAACATATTATTTCCTACAAATTAATTCACTGGGCAGTAAGCAAGGAAAGAAAACTTGACTTACTGTACTGCAGGGTAGGGTAGAGCTTTTGATAGAATAGAGGGGTCACTACACTGATCATCGATTCGTCATCTTTTGGTTATTCAATCACTGTACAAGTTGGCAGAATTCGAAAGGAAAATACAGGTGTAAAAAAAATCTGTAATGGAAAACCATACAATATATTCTGGAATCACTTCACTTAAAATGGTTATAAAATCAAATGCGGCACATGTCCATTTTTTGAACTTAGGAAAAGTAACGGTGTGAAGTACAAAGAGGTGACTGAGTAGGATAAGGGAAACACACCTTGTGGGTTTGGTTCGCATTGCATTGAAAACTTTTATAATTGCTGCATTAACTGAAGCAGATGCACACTGCACAGCCAACACTGCAGCCACATATTAAACCATACTGCACTGTTATGGGTGGCAAAATTCAAAGGGGGGGTGATGAATTATAGGTGGGCTACATCTGGTTCCCTTAACAAATACAGTGAGTAAAGGGAGTAGAACACAAAATAAAAAATACCCCCCACTTTGAACCATACCTTTGACAACCCTACAAAAACAAAGTAAGCGATCTAGGTGAACAACATGCCCCTCTCCATGAGAAAAGCACCCTTGCTTAATCATCCAAACAATCCAAATATTCATTCATCCTTTTATTCTAATTCATCCTTAGCCATCGTGATTAAGCTTTACTTTCTCTCATCCTGTCTTTCACCCAAATTTCCAATCCATAATCCATCCATTCAATATCCAATCTTTCTTCCAACCATCCGTTCATTCATTCATCCATTTACCCACCCACGCACCCTTTCATCCACCCTCCCTTTCACACATATACCATTTCCTTTCTTTTAACCTTCAGTTCTTTTACATTTCTCTTAAGCCATCAACGCTCATTATGTGAGTTGCAAATCAAAGAGATCATACTGACTTAACCATCGCTGCAGCTGGTAAAGCTGGGGGTTCACTGTCATGAGCTGATGACACTCTGGTACTAGCTAGTGAGTATAAGAGTAATTGTCAATAAGCAAGCAATTATGTGACTTACTAGTTTCCATGCCTGCCACCACTTCTCCCCCTTCAACAGTGTCTCATCTTGTAGCAGCACTGGAGCCAGTGTCACTGGTTGTCTGTGTGGCTATAATACAATATAATGCATATTTTATATGTAAGCTATACTGTTTTAGGTTTAAATCTATAATAAGTGGTAAAACCCCACCAAAAGGAAAATAGCCCTCACCAGTGTAAGCATATAAACACTGAAAAAACACCTTCGCAACCACAAACTGAATGCCATTCAAAGAAAGGAAATAGTGACTCAACGAGCAATTTTAATTTTTTCCTGAAGGGGCAATACAGTGTAACTTTGTTATACAAGGCAGCAGCAAGAAACATTGGGCTAACATTATTCTGCTTGAGTTTTGTTGTTTAAGGATGACACTAAAATATTGTTTCTTATTCTTTTTGATTTTTCAGTTTTTTGGTCTTTGGACTAAAGATGCAGTGTTTAGAAACATGTTTTAGGTCTTATTTAATATTTTGTAAACTGTAGAGAATCAGGAAATATCATAATCATATTTGATATTTTAGCTATGTTTGATTATTTTACTGATAGGCAAAATCGCTGGTTTCATAAGAATTTTTCCAATATGCCCCATCACATTAACCCAGAGACAGAGAATGAGTGAAATCCTTTGATGCATCAGCCCTCTTTTATAGCGAGTCAGTATTGATAGTAGTTGAATTGCCAAACACCCCAGGCTTTAAACATCCTATACATTGTGTAGTGACAGGTATATGTGAAAAGAGTGCTGCCACCAAGCATCCGGGATAGTGGTGAAAACAGGACACCAGATATTTGGAAAAGATGGAACGCAGTGTCACCTTGAATGGTGCTATAAAAAGTTCAACAAAGATTTGAGTGATATTGTTTGTATTTGCTGTAATTCAGCTATGTATATGAAAACGTTGTTTTATGACCTGTCACAATCGATACCTGAGCTGAAGTACATCCCTGTAAGAGATCCTTGCACTTGCTAGATGGTATGCTAAGAAAATATTTACAATCTTCAAAGTTAATGAAGAATGCTATTGACATTTCAGTCCATTCTGGTGCACTGTTTCATTATGCACTGGAACTAAAATGCATATATTTCTAATTATGTGCTTTTATGTGGATTCAAAGAAAGAGTCATCCCAACTGTGTCATTTAGCCGGGGGTTCTCAGTCATAGAGGCCGTTAATGCTATATTATCTATGTGGTGACCGTATACAGAATGTTTTGCAAGGTGATGATGCCAAAGGCAAGAAATGTGAGGATCATTGGTAGCATATTGATAGTGATGTGAAAAAAGTACACTATACTGCATTCTTAGATTTTTACAGGAAAACATGACTGCAGTAGTGGACATAATAAAAAAACTATTGCCTGAAAACACCCTTGTCTACCAAGTGTTCAGAGTAATTGGAGTAGATGTGAAACATCTCCTTGAGAGGAGGCTGGGCGACACTTTTAGAGACTTTGGCACTGCAACATGTTCCATGTTAGAATTCTTGCCACTTGGTAAGCAAAGAAATGTGGAAGAGCAGTTCAGGAAATGTTATTTTACAGTGCATGATAAATGGTTTACAATGATGCATAGAAATGTCACTTCACCAACTATGGCATTTGAAGTCAATGAAGCCTCACTAAGGTATTCTGCACAAGTTCTAGCTCCCTTCCGTAAAAGTGAATTTTCTCCGAACTTTGAAAAGTACCGAAATGGAAAGCGGGTTGCGGACACAACGGGGGGCAAGATGGCCGCTGACAGACTGTAGGGAGAGGACGTGCTCTCTCCTCTCTACCTGAGGCTTTTTTTTCTGAGTGAGAGGTGATGCACTAAACGGAGCTGTTGGAGGCGTTTTACCGAGTGAAAGGTGAAGCGCTTAACGGAGCTGTTCCGAGTGAAAGATGATGTGCTTAACGGAGCTGTTGGAGGCGTTTGGAATTGAAAGCGAAGAAGCGGAGATAATCAAGCAAAGTTAATGCTGGCGTTTCCCTTTGTAAGGCGCTGAATATGTGATAGAGTGGAGACATGGTGCAGAGAGTAAAGGCTTCCACTTCGAGCATTTCTGTAACGGACTACGGACTGAAGGTGGGGTCAGTGCTGGCGTGGACATTGGCTCGCACGTATCACCTGATGGTGAAGGTTTCCGTTTGGAGGCAGCAGCACTATCAGCGGTATCTGAAGTCGATAGACACCGCGCCCAGCTTGTGGCGATTGATGGCTCCGAAGATTGTGAAACCATCGAGGGAAGGGAAAGAGAAGGCTGCCTGGAGCGAGTCGGATGCGCCGGCAGCCAACCTACGAGCTAAGAAGTTGCTGCGGATGCAGGAGGGGCAGGAGGAATTGCGCGATGCTGAGCAAGGGAAGAGCATCGTGAGGAGCAAGGACAGCGTGGCAGCGGCGGAAAAAAAAAAGAAGAAGGAAAAGGAGAAAAGCAAGGAGGTATCTACAAAGAAAGGAAAACCACAAGAACAAGCAGGCATGAGGCAGCCCTTGGTTTATGAGGCATTTTTACCTACGACCACTGCTAATATTCGTGGGATTTCGGTGGAGGAGTCATTTCTAGCAGACCCTGTTCTGAGTTTACCAGGCGGTGGCTTTCCCCAAGCCCAGTGTCTGGGTCAAGATTTACCCGCAGATTCATCTGTAGCAAGCGTTTCACAAAAAGAAGGTCCTGAGGCAATTGTTCAGGTAACTGCTGCCGAGAATGCTGCTGAGAATGCTTACGTGGTTGTTGAGTCGGTGGACAGTGGTGAGACTGATATTTGCGGTAATCAAATGGACATACAAATAAGCGATACAATATGTATTGAGGAGGGATTGGCTCTACAGCGATGTGATAAGGGGAAGGAAGTAGCAGCTTGCGTTGGTAGCGATAATATTTTGTCTACAGGTACTGTTAAAAATTTGGCATTAAGAGAAGTATCAGAGGGATTAAGAGTCGACCGCAGAGCGGACAATATGGACAATATGGACAATATAGATCCAGTAACTAATCTAAGTCTGGTAGCTACTGAAAGAGATGTAAATTCTGGGCCTGTTACAAACAATTTGGATGTAATGGGGGGTAATATGGTTACTACCATCGATGCTGGTTTATTGATAGTACCAGGCTCGCCAACTGATGAGTGTTTTTTTTCTGTAAACGAGGGAGAGGGCGAGGAGGAGGGCGAGGAGGAGCACCTGGACGGAGCGGGGGTGAGGGAGAGGGAGACAGAGGTTTCTTCTAACGCCGAGGAGGTGGAGAGTGACCAAACAATGTCGGGGTTGGTAACAGAAACAGTAGCCACAACAGAGTCTGGGGAGGCCTCAGCTCAGGGGCTGTCTGCAAGGCGCAAATCTAAAATTTTGACAAAAAAGCGAAGGAAATCAAAGGGTAATGTGAGCTCTGTAAATACTGATGTTGTAAAGAGGCTCAGTTGGGATTACTCAGCTACGTCACAGCTACATCAAGAGGCAGTTGGGGGTCAAAGCCAGAGTCACAGGCAGAGTCAGAGTCCGAGCAAATCTCAGGGGGAAGCGCCACCAGTGGGCTTAGAAGCGCTGTTTTCAATGCTGAGGCAAATGCAAACTGAGGCGAGAGTTGAGAGTCGTAGAGCGAGGCAGGAGAGTAAAAAGATACAAGCCTCTCTCCGTAAAGTAAATAAAGTATACGCAGATTTGGTAGGGAGAGTTACGGAGGTAGAAGAAAGAACTGGGGTTTTGGAAGACGAAATGAAGGGCTGGAAGGAGTATAGACAGGAGCAAGAGAAGACTACCACAGATATGCTATGGAAGTTGGAAAGTTTTGAGAATAGGCAACGCAGAAATAACATCAGACTACTGGGTATTGCGGAAGGAAGAGAAGGGCAGGATGTGAGATCTTATGTTATAGAGCTTCTTAAGGGTGCACTTCCTGACATAAAGGGCTGGGATTGGGAGTCCGAGATTCAGCGGGCCCACAGATTTCCATTCATACAGAGAAAGGGGGATGCCTCAAATAGGCCTAGAGCGATACTTATCTATGTGGGAAATTATCTGCTGAGGGAGGAGATAATGGCCAAAGCAAAACCACAGGCTAAGTGTAGATATAATGACGTTGAATTTTTTGCAAGGCCGGACTTCTGCCATACAACGGTAGAACGGAGATGGAAACTGCGGGAACTCATACTGCCATTCCAAAAGCTGGGATGTGAGGCATTCTTGATGTTTCCGAGTAGATTGAAAGTGGTAAGGGACGGCCAGTTCAAAATTTTCTATTCCGAAATCAAAGCATCTGAGTTTTTGACATGGCTAAAAGAAAGGGATCCACAGAACCAAACACAATCTCAGGCACAGGCACAGGCACAGGCTGATAGAGAGCGAGCGGTAGCTCTGCTTGTTAACAAAAAAAAATAGTGGTAGAATGTGTGTAAATATGTATAAGAAAAGTGGAAAAAAAGTGAAAAAAGAAGTGTAGAAGCACAAATAAGTATTAAGAACAGTGAAACGTATTGTATGGAACTTGTATATATGTTTGTAATAAGTCGGATTCATCTTGTTTCACCTTGCTTGTATATTTTGGTAAAATGGAAGGGGAAGAGGGGGGGCACGGTGGTCCCGCACGGTCACAGCTGTCACATATAGGTCTTATGGACCTATTTGCCTGTAGGGGGGGTGGGACAGTCAGGGTGGGGTATCAGGGGGGGGAAAGGGGGGGGCGGGGAACAATAAGGAACAGCAACAAAAAAGTGTATATTACTGCAGTGGGAAAGTAACCTGGAATACAGGGATTAATAAAAAAGAGAAAATTTATGAGTTGTATATGGCTGCTAGCCCAATATATATAAGGAATCAGTCGTGCATCTGTATAACTAATGTTGAGTTACTTAAGAAACCAGGATGAATACTCGAATAATGACATGGAATGTCTGTGGATTAAATGACAGATTAAAAAGGCAGAAGGTGGCTGCCATGATCAAAAGTTTTAGACTAGATTTTTTAATGCTTCAAGAGACACATATACAAGCGTCTGAAATTCATCTACTTGACCAGTTAGGACTTACTGTGATTGCGTACTCAAGACAAGGGGCTAGGAACAGGGGGGTGGCGGTAATGGCGAGACAAAGGGATATTACCACTAGAAAAAAATGGGAGGATGCCTGGGGAAGATGGGCTTTAATAGAGTGTCTGATAGGAGAACGATGGGTAACCCTTGGCTCTATATACGGGTCTACAGGGGATGATTCGGAAATCTTTGAACAGATTGATATTGAGCTGGCGACTTGGGCCCCATATGCAATTATAGGAGGAGATTTTAATATTAACGGTGTAGGTGGACTGGGTTTGGGGTTGGGACCCTCAGTTAAATACAAAGGAAGGAAGAAAAGAGTTTTTCAAGCAGTCTGCTCGTTAGCTAAGAATAATGGGCTTTTGGATGTTTGGGATACCTTAAACCCAGGATTAGATGGGTATACGTATTATTCGGTACCACACAGGGTAAGTGCGAGATTAGATTATTTTTTAATTAGCAGTCAAGGCATAGATGGCGCAGGTATTGAGAGATTACCAAGATTATTAGCGGATCATAATCCCTTAATTATTACTGTAAAAGGGCTGGCAGCGGCAAGGCGGGTCTCAGAGTGGTCATTTGAAAAAGCTCTGCTGGAGGATGAGGTATATATTCAATATATGAAGAGCTGGATAATTGAGTTTATGGCAATAAATAGAGATACAGCGGCGGTTGGGATAGTATGGGATTGTTTTAAGGCAGGGGTGAGGGGGGAGACTATAAGTTTTGGGGCTAGGAGAAGGAAACAGGAGAAAGAGAGAAGCGATGCTTTAAAGTTGAAATTATTATTAGCGGAGGATGAAGTAAGCAATAGACCAGAACAGAACGACAATAGTGAAGTATTAGATCCTGCCTACATGAAACTCATGAAACTTCGAATGGAAGCTGAAGAATGTATAGCATTGAAGGCAGCAAAACAATATGTGATCAATAGAGAGAAGTGCTACGAGATGAGTGAAAGAGTCGGCAAAATGCTAGCAACTAGAGCAAGGCAAAAAGTTTCATTCGGTGAGATTAAAGCAATAAAAGATAGCTCAGGAGGAGTGGTAACAAGCGTGCAACAAGTTAGAGAAGTCTTCAGGGAATTCTATACGAACTTATATCACGAAAACGACGTGAAAGATCCTGAAGACATAATGCAATACCTGAATCAATACGAAGGGGCTGAGCTGGATGAAACAGAGAAACAGAGGATAGACGTTGCACTAGACCATGAGGAAATAAGAGGTGCTTTGAAGAATTTGTCGTCTGGGAAAGCTGCCGGGCCAGATAAGATTCCGTTGGAGTTTTATAAGGTGTTCTGGGAGGAGATAGGGGAAGATATGGTACGTACTATGAAACAAGCACAGATAGGAGCGTCAATTCCAAACTCCTGGTCCGGGGCGGAAATAGTTGTTATCTTAAAGAAAGGAAAGATACCTACGGATCCGGGTTCGTATAGACCAATTACACTTATGAACACTGACACAAAGGTATATTCAAAAGCACTGGCAATAAGATTTGCCAAGGTAATAACACCATTAGTTACTGTCAGTCAACACGGATTTATACCTGGACGAGGGACCCCGCACCATATACGTAAATTAATAACCCTAATAGATAAAACGGAGGTTAAGGGGGAGCCATTTTCGGTCCTACTATTAGATGCTGAGAAAGCATTCGACCGGGTATCATGGGCATATTTGTGGAGTGTTCTGGAAAGGATGGGGTTTGGGAATGGCTTCGTCACGGCTATAAAGACCTTGTATAGGGATCCAGTAGCGAAGATTAGAATAAATTCGGGAACAACAGAGCAAGTGAAGATAAATAGGGGCACTAGGCAAGGGTGTCCGTGCTCCCCGTTACTTTTTGCGGTTTATTTAGATCCATTAATACGTAGACTAGAAGCAAATGTGAGTATACCTCCAGTCGCCACACCTAGGGGGGACTGCAAGATACTTGCCTATGCCGATGACGTGGCTGTAGTAACATCAACACCCACAGAGGCTATTAGATATGTGGAGTTGGAGGCTAAAAAATTTGGGAAAGTTTCGGGATACTCCTTGAACACTGGAAAAACACAAATTATAAAAAATAATAAGGCTATATGTCAGGACCCACGGGTGGTACAGACAGGAACTTATCTCGGCATAATTATAACCGCTGAACTAGCAAAGCTGGTAGAGTTAAACATAAATCCCATTATACGAAAGGTGGGGAAAGAGCTAGATAGATTTAACAATTTGCACCTTACTTTGGTTGGCAGAGTAAACATCATAAAAATGCTAATACTGCCAAAATTTTTATATCTTTTCAGGACAATCCCATTATGGTTTGATAATCTTTGGTTTAAAAAAATGGAAAAAATGATTAATAGTTTTATTTGGTCTAAGGGTAAGACTAGGAGAGCAGCAAGATTTATGGCACTACCTCGGGAGAGAGGAGGATGGACATTACCAGATTTGAAATTGTATTATTGGGCTGCAGCCTTACAATATATGGCTGGACTAATAGGCGGAGCAGAAGTGGAAGAAGAAGATGATTTGGGTTCACTTGCGATATATGGTATACTGATGGGAGAAGAAGTTAAAAATATATTTTTGAAACATTTTGACACAGCTTACTTTAAAAGAACACGATTCAAGACTATTTGGGGCGCACATAACATTTGGAAGGTTTTTATTAAGAAGTTTGGACTGGGGAAAATAAATAGATATACGAGGATAAAGGATAATATAGTATTTCCTGTAGATATATTTTCTGATTCAATATATTTAGAATGGTACCGGAGAGGTATAGTGAAAGTTGGGGATCTGATTTCCCCACAGGGAATGAAACAATTTGTAAAATTACAGGCGGAATATGGCTTGCCATCAAGACACTTCTTCAAATACTTACAAATAAGAAGTTTCCTGCAAAATAAGAGGGGTGGATTGAGAGGATTTGAAAAAAATTCTATATTAGAGGCACTACATAATGGAGCAGACTGCACAATTAAAAGGTTCTATGCGGAGCTAATCGAATCTAAAACAGATGACATGGCCAAGTGGGGGGAAAGCTGGTCGGCGAAGTTAGATATAGATCAGGAGTGCTTTATTATATCACTAGAATTAGGAAAGAATATTCTGTGTTCTGCGTCTTTACAGGCTCAGCATTATAAAACCATTTATCGGCTATACTATACTCCAGCGAAACTGGCACAATGGGGGGCGACCACTGGTATAAATTGTCCCAGATGTAGAAGCTTAGATGCAGATATTATTCATATTTTTGCAACATGCCCATGTTTAACGACATTATTGAATAAGATAGAAATGTTTCTTCAGAGGGCATTGAAATTATCTATTAATTTAACACCTGCAATTATACTATTGGGTGTAGACTCGGGAAATGAGCATGAAAAGGGTAACTACTTTATCTTTGTCGCCATGGCAGTTTTTAGATTATGTATAGCATCAGCGTGGTTAGAACAATCTGCACCAGTATTTCAGCAATGGTTAGCCAAGGTTTTAAACATATATAGTTTGGAGAAGGCAATATATGCAAGAAGAGGAAAGAGTGCGAGGAAACTAGGTTTGGAAATATGGGAGCCAATATCGAAATGGAAGGAAGAAGAGTAATATACATATAAAGTACACCAGGGGTGTAAGGTTCTCTGGCATAAAAGGGAGGGGTTCCGGTACCAATAAAAGAGATGTAGTGATGTATAAATTGTTATATGTAAATATGTAAATACTAGAAGTACAAAAAGACATGTTGTTTCTGTTGTAAATATGTGCTGTGTAAACACTAAGGCATGAGGGACGAGTTCTAGGTGGAATATAAGTTATAATGTGTCATATGTTGTGAATCTTTCAAGAAGAAATATTGTTTCTATACTTCCAGGTTGGAAGCACTATTGATGTACTATAGTAAATTGTTCCTCACCCCCTCTCGGGTTGAGGGGGGGAAATAAATTGTTAAAAGTTGCCAATAAAAATATAAAAAAAAAAAAAAAAAGAAAAGTACCGATTTATTTTTGACCACTTCAATAACTGATAGAACATGCACCCAGTTCAACGCATATATTGCATAACCTGTCCCAGAGAATCACAATCTTCAGGTGCACCAGTATTGGCCTGGAAAGCTATGTCAGTGGCCAGAGTTAGCAAATTGTGTATTGGCTGTTTTGGCATTTCCCGTCACAAGTGCTAATGTTAAGAGGGCCTTTTCACAGATAAACGTTTACATGGGAAGGAAAGAGTGAGCTCACATGACCAAAGAATCACTAAAGAAGTATTGTATGGTGTGCTACAATAAGTTTGATTTGTAAAGTTGTATTTGGACCTCATATACCCTGTACGTACACTGTCTGTACACATGCACTATCAGTGCAGAAACCAAACATTAATAACAAAACATTCCATAAACACTGGAAAAACACAGTTTCTGTTGTTTTTAATGGCGCAAAAATGTGTAACCACAAATAACCACTGTTTTTCAAGGTATTGAAAACACTGAAAAAACCCCACCAGAATTTACCAAAAATAGAAACTGAAAACAGGAAAGCCTATTTATATGCCACCTCTTAATTTGTTCAATACACAAATACAACTGCAATACACCACTACAGTTCGGTTAGCACTGCAGTATCTTCTAACAAAAATATCCCTCTGAGCATTTGGTTGGTTCTCAATATTAGACAAGTTAGGGATGGAATAATGGCAAATGTAAGACATACGGTGTTGGTTGACAACTGCAATGGGAGTGAGACTGCATGCTTTATTTCCAGTCATGCTTCACTGTCATGGAAAACTGCACGTATACAGTATAAATGAAAAACACAGCACACAACAATTTTGGTATTCTGCTGTCTACCATGAATATTGCAGGCACAAGTAAACTAGTGTTATAAAAAATATTAACCATGTATGTTTGTTGAGAACGCCTATTTTTTCCTAGTCATGGTTTAACAACTGAGTTCACGAGAGACATCTGGGTATTAAACAGTATTGAAAGACAATGGTCCAAAGACAACTATTTTGAAATGTCCCAATAAGTCAACATTTGATAATTCAAATAGTGAAATAGTTTCACAGAACAACAGCCAACCAAGACGAACAGCAGTGGTTATTTATTCATTTTCTACCACTATTAGAAAGATTAAATGTCTTATACAATACATATAGGTCATGATGATTGCCCCAAGGGGAGCGTGCAAAAATAGAAAAGTAAAGTGAAATTGGTGATTAAGAAAAAGGATGGAAATTGCAAGGAGCGTGACATAAAAACAGTTTAACATTTGAACAAAGGATCAATAATCATCCTTATATTGAGACCTGACCCTGGCTCAGTTCAACTATATTTTCAAATCATTACATAAATCTATATAATGAATGGATCAAATGCACAAAAAACAAGGGGTATAATATATAGGTCCAGGTCAAATATCTACAAAAGCGTCGACGTTTCGACTCGACTTATGGCCTCACGGTGAGTTAAGCCTGGGCCATGCGAGTCTTCATCAGGACTAAGACGAGCAACCATACATCGTTGAATGACCCTATGGGACAAAAAAGATGGTCTAAATAGGCTGTTGTAAATAAGTAGACTGGTTTCAAAAGAATGACGGGGGTCCATTGCTTACCCTGACGTCGGTGGAAGATTCAATACTGATGCTCTTATTGTAATTTCATTTAATGAAAAACGTCCTCCTAGAAGAATATAATACATTCTGTTGAGGATCTGAGGTAAAAAACTGTTACATTGCATAGAGGAAAATGAAGGATTGTAAAGGAATTACCTTCAAGGTTGTGTGCCCTCAGGAGGAATCACTCGAAATAGGGCCAAAAATAGTAACCTATGAGAAAGGTGAACACATTTGAAGTGACCCAAATCTGATTCTCTGAGTGGTAATTAAAATAACGGAGGATAATTGATATCATGTACCTGTAAACTGGTGTAGGATACTGTAATCCTGATTTCCTGTTTTCTCAGTTATATATTCCAAAGGATTCGTATATTTGTTCGGCACCACTATAAAAATAATAATAAGCCTAAACTTAGTAACATTTTATCGGGTTTCCAAAATAATTAGCCGATGATAACTAGCTATTTAAAAACGCTTACCCAGCTTCAAGAGCAGTCGAGCAGCCCCCTTCCCCATTCTTTAAAGACCAGGGCCTGGAGGATGGAGTCCCCAGGGCTAAATTCCGCCAAGGAAAGGGAGCCCACCTAATAAATAAAAAGAAAAAAGCTGGCCCACCAAGTCGCTGGAGGCCCTACCCCTTTTCATCACAACTCTGCAAACGCACCTCCTGGCACAATACTAGTTGGGGATGAAGTTTCCTTGACTCCTGAGGGTCCTTGGGGACCACCTACCCCTCCTGTTACCATCTCAGCAATCCCACACAGTGGGATTGCTGAGATGTTGTAGAAGGCCCGCCCCTTTCTTCACCACTGTGCAAATGCACCTCCTGGTGAACTACTGGTTGAGAAATGAAGTCCCCTTGAATGCTGAGGGTCCTTGGGGGCTAGGAAACACCTTCTGCTACCTCCTGTAAGTTCTACACTGTGGGATTGCTGAGAGGTCTTTGGAGGCAACCCCTTCTTTATCCAGCACTCTGCAAACACGTCTCCTGGTGCTCTACTGGTTGGAAGATGAAGTCCCATTGTGTGCTAAGGGTCCTAGTGGGTGAGCAAACCCTCCTGTTACCTCTAGTAAGTTCTACACTGTGAGATTGCTGAGAGATCTTCAGAGGCCATCCCCCCTTTCTCCAGCACTCTATAAACACACCTCCTGGAGCACTACTGGATTTGCGATGAAGTCCCCTTGGGTGCTGAGGGTCCTTGGTGGCAAACAACCCTTCTGTTACCTCCAGTAAGTCCCACACAGTGCGATTGCTGAGAGGTCTTCAGAGGCCTGCCCTCTTTCCCCGCCATTCTGAAAACATGTCTCCTTTCACACTACAGGTTGGGGGATGACGTCCACTTGGATGCTGAGGGTCCTTGGGGGCCAATAACCCATCCTGTTACCTTCATTAAGTCTCACACAGCACGGTTGCTGAGAGGTGGTTGGAGGCCTCTCCCCCTTTCCTCACCACTCTGTAAATGCACCTCTTGGTGCACTACTGGTTAAGGGATGAAGGCCTCTTTGATGCTGAGGGACCTTGGGGGCCAAGAAACCCTCATGTTTCCTCCAGTGAGTTCCACACATCGGGATTCGTGAGAGCTGATCAGAGGGCCCGCCTCGTTTCTCTACCACTATGCAAATTCTACCAGTAGTTAAAAAAAACATAGGAATTCACATACACAATCAAAAGTTATAGGAATGTTATAGTTGACAAAACTATTTTAAAACTTAGAAATTCACTTAAAAACAAAGGCTATAGGGGCAACATAGTTAGGAAATAGAGTTTAAAAAACCTTAGAAATTCACTGAAAAAACAAAGGTTACAGGGACTTTATAGTTAGGCTCAGTTTTCACATGCACAGAACCATAGAAATTTAGCATGTACAGTTGCCTGAGCAAACTATAACTTATGCCCCCACAATGCACTGTTCATGACTTCACACATTACATCACTAATGGCATTGTTAGTGACCGCTGATGACATCACTGATTGCATCTCAAATGAAATCACTGATTACATAATCCATAGAACCATTGGCACACTCATACCACCTCTCAAATACACACTCACAAAACCATTCACATACCCATTCACAGACCCCTAACACATTCACACAGCCATTGACCCACCATCACAGCCAGTCACACACCCATTAATTCAGCTATGCAGCTACTCACACACCCACTCACTCACCCATACAGCTTCTCAAAAACTGACATATTCACCCATATAGCCACTCACACTGCTACATATGCACTGATACAGCCACTCACACACCCAATTATAAACCCATACAGCCATTCACACACCCACTTGCTTACCCATACTGCCACTGACACATCCACTTACTCACATATATACCTACTCACACACCCACTCAAACACCCACACAACCACTTGCATACCCACCCACACATCCATATACCCACTTATACACCAATTTAGTCACTTATACACCAACTCACACACCCACTCACTTACCTATACACACACTCAAACAGCTACTCATTCATTCATACAGCCATGTACAAACCCAGTCACTGACCGATACAGTGACTCGCACACCCATTCAGCCACGCACTCTCCCATACAGCCACTCATGCACCCAGTCACTCAGCAATAAAGCTGCTCACACAACTACTCACTCACTCACTCACCTATACAGCTACTCACACACCCACTAAAACATATACACAGCTAATCGCTCCCCTCTCACTGACCCATACAGACACTCACATCCCCACTCACACACTGATACAGACAGTCACACAGCCACTCAGATGAGATATATTAGAAATAGTATGACTAATTGCTAGCACAGAAACAATAGTCATTTTACTGATGTAGTATCTTAGCATATATCTGTAAGTCATAAAAAAGTGTAATAAAACACTAACACTCACTGGATGATCTCATCAGGGATTTCATCAGTGATATCATTTTAGATGTCATCAGTGATGTCACTGACCATGTCTGGAGTGATGTAATATGGGAGTTAATAAGCAGTACATTGCAAGGGTGTACGTTTTAGCTAGCTCAGGTAACTATAACTGCTGAATTTCTATGGTTTTGTACATGTGAATTTTAATTTCAAATTTAAAAAAAATCTGTTCCTTAACTGTAACATCCCAGTAAACTTTGTTTTGTTCAGTGACACACACACGTAGCGTAGACACATATATTTATACATATATATGTATATATATATATATAAATATATATATATATATATATATATATATATATATATATATATATATATATATATATATATATATATATTCACAGAAAAAACCATAGGTTATAGACCATATATAGTTAGGAATTAGCATTTACAAAACCTTGAAAATTCACTGAAAAAACCATAGGTTATAGACCATATATAGTTAGGAATTAGCATTTAAAAAACCTTATTTTACTCACACAAAACCATTGAAATTCCATATATAGTTAGTTGTACTAACTATATATCGCGCACCCGCAATCCACTGCTGATGATGTCACATATTACATCATTCATGACATGGTCAGTGACATCACTGATGACATCACTGATGACATCTCAAATGACATCACTGATGACATCACTGATGACAACATCCAGTGACTGTATGTTTCTGTAAAGTTAAAATATGTCTTATATATTGAAGAATGAGTGGATGTATAACTGTCTGGATGATGTATTTAGTAGGTGCATGACTGACTGTATAAGTGAGTGATTAAATGTGTCTCACTGAGTGCATGGGTTAGTGACTAAACTGTTTTAAATTGTGCACCATTGTGTCTGTTGTTTTGTAATCTGATGCATGTGTTGATCATTAGCTATATGACTAACTATATGGGTTATTGATTAGTTGGCCAAGTATTTGTATGGGAGACTGAGTGTGTGTGTGGGTGGCTGGGAGGTGTATGACTCTGTGCATAGATGTGTGAGCAGTTGATTCACTAGATGTATGGGTTCAAAAGTGCATGTGGAAACAGCTGTATGGGCGGTTTACTGTGTGCATGAGTGTATTGGTGAGTGAATGGATATCTCAGTGCTACATGTCAAAGTAAGTACATATGTAAAACACAGTACATGTGGTAGTTGACATATATAAATAACTGTGCATAAGAGCCAGTGAATGTGTGAGTGGCTGTATGGATTATTGTGAACTTGTATCAGGGATTGTATAACAGAGTAAATATGTGTTATTATATGTTTCAATAAGTAAGGTGTGTTTAACTATATAGTTTTCGGAAATGGAGGTGTGATTGATTCTTTGCAAGACTGATTAGGTGTGTGAGTAACTCCATGGATGAGTGACAGTCTGTGAGTGTCTGTTTACACTGAGTGTATCTACGTTTTTATTAGAGTCTGAAGAGGTTCATCGTATCATCACATGAATGATGTCATGAGTAATGTGAAATGAGATGTCATCAGTGATGTCATCAGTGATGTCATTTGAGATGTCATCAGTGATGTCATCAGTGATGTCACTGACCATGTCATGAATGATGTAATATGTGACATCATCAGCAGTGGATTGCGGGTGCGCGATATATAGTTAGTACAACTAACTATATATGGAATTTCAATGGTTTTGTGTGAGTAAAATAAGGTTTTTTAAATGCTAATTCCTAACTATATATGGTCTATAACCTATGGTTTTTTCAGTGAATTTTCAAGGTTTTGTAAATGCTAATTCCTAACTATATATGGTCTATAACCTATGGTTTTTTCAGTGAATTTCATAGGTTTTTTAATAGCAAATCTTTATAAAAATAATACATTTTAAATCTAATTTTATATTTTATAATTTTTTTATTTTTTTTTAATATTATTTTTAGTGCGCTCCCGGGGCGCGGACAGGTGAACGCACGGGTAAGCGCAATCTTGCGGCGCGCCCCGGGGGGCGTACTAATGCGCGTCCCGGAAGCGCTATTGCCGAGAACGAAAACAACATCGTGACGTATCGCGTAGCCGCCACGCCTTGCGTCATAAGACACGTATCGCGTAGCCGCGAGATGCGTCTTATGACGCACCGCGTAAGCGCACCCGGAAGCGCATACGATCGCGCAACGTAAGTGCCCCGATGCGCTTACGATACACGCCCGGGACGCGCCCCGGGGCGCGTAGCGTAAGCGCGTCAAACCATGTGACTTTAAAATAACACTTTTCATTGGTTCAGAACTTTTTTTTTTCCAAATTGTGTGAAACCCACCCATTTCTCTCACTATTGCTTTGTACTTGGAGAGAGCAAGAGCTGTTGTGTCTACTCTATCTCCTACTTTTCTGATCTCCAGCAATGGCTGCAAGAGAGTCATCCAGCAGTGATTCAGAGGGATTTTTAGATGAGGACCCTCCTCAGCAAAAGAAAAAAACCCATTTCATCTGGAAATTTTACGAAATCCCAGAAGGACAGAAAAAAGTCAACGCTCCCAAAGTAACATGCAAAATATGTGGGAGTAGTTTATCCAGAGGCAATCCTCTGAAAAAATATAGTTTTGGGAATGCTAATTTGATCCGGCATGTGAAAAGAAGACACCCTAACAACTTTGCCAGGGAGAGTGTCAGAGAGCTGGCACGGAATGTACCCACAGATGGCGGCAGCACCTCCACTGGTGGAGCAACACCTTCGGGACCACCCCGTGGAAGAATGGTCCCTAACATTCAGCCGGTGTTTGCGGGCATCAAATTTTTGTGCAAAGAGTGTGACGAACTGCTCTGCTATGGGGAGCAGAGTGTTGAACTGATTGCCCTAAAGAAACAGCAACACCGCTGCTCTTCCAGTCCCTAAATTTTCAAATTTTTTGCTCCTGTTGAGCAGTTTTGGAATCCTTGTTTTTGTTTTTCCCTTGAAAAAAATCCAAAAAAAATATAAAATTGTTTTAAAAAGTCTAAAAAAATATAAAACAACAAAAACAAAAAAAAATATATAAAACAACAAAATCAAAAAAAAAGTTCTTTTCAGAACTACCTCCAATTTTTAAAAAGAAGCTTTATTTTTTTAAAAGTCTGTCATTTTTAATCTCCATGGTACGCTCCCCCGTACGCTCCCCGGTGCGCGTACCGGGCGCTCACCCCCGCGAAAATCGAATTTTTTTTAATTTTTTTTTTCACCCGCCGGAGCCTTTTATGGCCCCCACATGAAACCTAGGGGGTCAGGGGGTGTGTACCCTGCCCCCTCTTGCTCATTTCCCCCTTTGATTTTTGCCACCTCTTGTGTCTCAATCCTACCGAGACACAAGATGGCGGCCGCTGCGGACTGTTTCGAATGTTTACAGACACCCGAGAACCAATCAGCTTGCCGTGCGCAAGTCGCGTTGCGCGCCTGAAGCGCTCCCCGGTACGCGTACCGGGGAGCGCTCCAGGCGCGGCTCTAGATATATATCTTTTTTTGAACGTTAATTTCTCAAAATCCACTGTAGCACATATATTGAGACCTACAAAAGGCACATCGGGCTACCAGTCCCTACAATTTTGCCAAGTTTCGTGCAAATCCATTCAGCCGTTCGGGCTAAAAGTGAGGCCAACCGCCCTATGGAAAACTCAATGTTAAAAACACGTTTTGGGACCCCCCTTTTTTCTCGGCCCCCCCTTGACGAACCCCCCCCAAATTTCAAAGGTTTTTTAAAAACGAATTCCTAACTATATAACTCCTGAAACCTATGGTTTTTTCAGTGAATTTCAAAGGTTTTTTTAAATGCTAATTCCTAACTATATAAGGCCTGAAACCTATGGTTTGTTCAGTGAATTTCAAAGGTTTTTTAACTGCTGATTCCTAACTATATAAGGCCTGAAACCTATGTTTTTTTCAGTGAATTTCAAAGGTTTTTTAAATGCTAATTCCTAACTATATAAGGCCTGAAACCTATGTTTTTTTCAGTGAATTTCAAAGGTTTTTTAAATGCTAATTCCTAACTATATAAGGCCTGAAACCTATGTTTTTTTCAGTGTTTTTTAAAAAAAAAATGTATTGGTTAACTGGCTTATTAAGTGTATCTTAGTGAATACATATATTAGCGAGTAATGTTTAAATATTTAAATATATGCATGAGTGATGTAATATGTGACGTCATCAGCAGTGCATTGCAGACGTGCAAGTTATAGTGAGTCCAACTAACTATAACGTGGGAATTTCAATGGTTTTATGCGAGTAAAATTTCCAGCTAACTATAACTGGTGTGAAACCTATGGTTTTTTCAGTGAATTTCGAAGGTTTTTTAAATGCTAATTCCTAACTATAACTGGTGTGTAACCTATGGTTTTTTCAGTGAATATATATATATATATAAAATTTCTATGGCAAAATGAAACCCCTCATTTTGTTCCTTTTCAAATTAAATGTATTAAGCGTTACCACTTTATTCCAATCAAGATGACTTCAGGTGTGCCATACTTTTGTCATAAGTAAGACTGTTAGTGTTCTAGTTGTTCTTTAGAACACTCTGGGACATTCTGTCATTGGGCTATAGTTGAACTACATCTGGCTGATATTTGGGCTACATTTGTTTTTTTCTGTCTCTGGTGGCCATCTTTGGGCTACATTGGGCTACATTGGGCTACATTTGGGCTCTAACATATATATAGACCAATGTAGCCCAATATATATTTTTTCAAAGTTAATTTTCGTAAAAACCACTGGAGCACATATCTTGAGACATAGCAAAGGCACATCAGGCTACCAGTCCCTACAATTTTGCCAAGTTTGGTGGAAAACCATTCAGCCGTTCGGGCTAAAAGTGAGTCCAACCGCCCTATGGAAATTAACATGGGGAAAACTTTTTTATCTCGGCCCCCTCTTGTTGAATCCCCCCCAAACTTTCAGGGAAGCAGCGGAGCGCCGCGAGGCAAAGTTAAGGAAAATTTCAGGAAGATTCCTCAACCGGCGCCAAAGTTATTCCCAATAGAATGTTGCGATTTCCCTATGGAAAACAATCCTAACTATATATACCTACTGGCTATCGCCAGTAGGTAATATATATGTATATGTCAACAACATGTGGTATCCCACAATGAGCTGCACACGAGCGGCATGTAGGTTACCAGCCTCCATAACAGGTACTGATGGGCACAAGGACCGGTACTATGAGCAGCTTCTCATATGCCTGACATTTTTCTGGGTAATCCCTTCATCAGAGGCAGTTAGAAAAAGATCGCGCTGCTGGTAGGCAACAACTCCCTAATTAATGTCACGCCCTTAATTCACGTTAATGGAAGTCTGGGAGTTGTAGTGCCTGCAATACCTTCCTTTAATTCGGCGCGCTTATTTTCTGCCGTCGATAAGGCCCGACTTGGGCCCCAGTCATCGTGTCCATCATAAATCCTGGCATGGCACTTCAAATTTGGAAACGGTGAATCCATTGCCGTGGCCCCCTGGGTGTCATGGGGTGGTGCAGACTCTGCGGCTGGGTTGCCGCATATAAATCAACAACACGTGGTATCCCAAAATGAGCTGCACACGAGTGGCATGTAGGTTACCAGCCTCCATAACAGGTACTGATGGGCACAAGGACCGGTACTATGAGCAGCTTCTCATATGCCTGACATTTTTCTGGGTAATCCCTTCATCAGAGGCAGTTAGAAAAAGATCGCGCTGCTGGTAGGCAACAACTCCTTAATTAATGTCACGCCCTTAATTCACGTTAATGGAAGTCTGGGAGTTGTAGTGCCTGCAATACCTTCCTTTAATTCGGCGCGCTTATTTTCTGCCGTCGATAAGGCCCGACTTGGGCCCCAGTCATCGTGTCCATCATAAATCCTGGCATGGCACTCCAAATTTGGAAACGGTGAATCCATTGCCGTGGCCCCCTGGGTGTCATGGGGTGGTGCATACTCTGCGGCTGGGTTGCCGCATATAAATCAACAACACGTGGTATCCCAAAAGGAGCTGCACACGAGCGGCATGTAGGTTACCAGCCTCCATAACAGGTACTGATGGGCACAAGGACCGGTACTATGAGCAGCTTCTCGTATGCCTGACGCGTTTCTGGGTAATCCCTTCATCAGAGGCAGTTAGAAAAAAATCGCGCTGCTGGTAGGCAACAACTCCTTAAGTAATGTCACGCCCTTAATTCACGGTAATGGAAGTCTGGGAGTTGTAGTGCCTGCAATACCTTCCTTCAATTCGACGCGCTTATTTTCTGCCGTCGATAAGGCCCGACTTGGGCCCCAGTCATCGCGACGAGTACACGCTGCCAGGCCCTGTGTTAAGTTACAGAAGTATAGTATTGCGCCGGGTACGCCATTCCCTTTTTTTTATCTCAAAAGTATATCTAAATAACTTTAAACAGTATATGAGAGCAAGTGATACTCTAAAATATTTTAAACATATATATATTTCTAACTGTAATAAACTTATATTATGATAAATATATCTAGATATATTTATATTTAGTCAAAATCACGTTGGGTACGGCCTCTTTGCGCGCTCGGTGCGCGATTGCTATGTGACCTTAACCCCTTCGATGCTGATGACGGAACGGTTCCGTCATGAGCGTCGGTTGAGCTGTGCTGATGACGGAACCGTTCCGTCATGACTCCGCCCGCGCAAGGCGGAGTCAGCATGGGCGGGGAATTCGCGCCGCACGCATGCGGTTAAAAAAGCATTTGATTGGTTCATAACATTTCCCATTGTAACAGTTGGACGACCCCACCCATTTTACTTATTCTCTCTACAGCGTTTGATGAGAGACACCTCTTCTGCTTAAAAAGCTTTTCTGAAAAGTGTTTTCCTGAATACACATATCTTATACTGCACTCAACATGCAACAATCATCTTGATCAATATTCATGCTCTGTACATTACTAGCCTTCCACGTGTGATTGCCATGCATCTCAAACGGTCCATCAAAAAACAATGCCACTGGTGTGTGTGTGCACATTATTGTACCGCCTTTCAGCCTGGGTATTCATGGCTCTAAGAAGTATCAGGAACAACGGACAGAGTGCACATCCTAGATCACATGTGACAAACAGTAAACAGCAATGTGTAGATTTCTTTTGCTGTACGCTCTGTTGTCAGGCTTTACCAATATAGTAGTGTGTTATATGTGAGACTTTTAGATTCATATTTGACATGCATTGCTTGACTGTAATGAGTGTTATCACTGTGTATGACGTAGCCTCACTACTGATCCTCCCTGCATCTGAGCACATTCACTTGTGTTCGCTTCCCGATACCAACCCTTTCTATAATACCGCACACTATTGACATACATTTCTGCGCATATCCACAACCTTGACAACGACATGTAATGTTCACCATTCAATCTTTTCAAACACCATCTCATTAATGATAGTTTCCGCCCTCCCGGCACATGCTACACTAATCTAAATTGCACATTCTGTGAGGTTAAAACTACAAAAGAAACCCAATAAGTACATTTCATGGCCAGACAGGAACTGGACAACGTCCAGGTCCCTGGAATAATTATTCCCACCCCTACGCTGGCCTGGCGTATGCAAGCCCAGCCCACTCTGCGTACAAATAAATAGGATAACGATGACGCCATATGTCCCAGTTCTTCCACACTGCCTCAGGTGATATGGCCGCATCCACCTCACATATCACAATGCACAATAAAAAGAAAAATGGATCCATGAGATGTACACCATCCTGGCGATCAGCACGGGCTATAAATTGTGAGCCCTACTGCCCGTCGTCTACGAAAGGGATCCATGAGGTGTACACTATCCTGCAATCAACATTCCATCTGCATTGTGAGCACTGCTGCCCGTAGTGTTTGCTCACATAACAATAACAGCAGTTAAGCAGAGCAGCCTGGATGAGTGTGGTGCGGCGGGACGGGTGGGGTGTATCAGCCTGGCTATGCAGGAGCAAACAAACGATGTTGCACTGCACAATGATGTGATCACTGTCCTCATTCAGTCTCATCTCTTTCTCATTTTAAAGACCTGCTGGACTGTATTGTAGGCCTGAACC
The DNA here is from genome assembly GCF_964261635.1 of Lissotriton helveticus. Taxonomy (NCBI): domain Eukaryota; kingdom Metazoa; phylum Chordata; class Amphibia; order Caudata; family Salamandridae; genus Lissotriton; species Lissotriton helveticus. The sequence goes on along the minus strand of NC_136061.1, from coordinate 869,924,618 downwards.
AGCGGGCAGCGCTGCCCTACAGACACCTCTTGAGCACGGTGCTGCTGGAGGGGTGGGGTGCATCAGCCAGAGTGTGCACGTGCGAATAAGCAATGTTGCCCTGTGTAATGATGTGATCTCTAACCTCCTTCAGTCACATCTCGTTCTCATTTTAAAGACATGCTGTACCATACTTTAGGCCTGGGCCTATGGGCAGCTCTGCCCTACAGACACCTGTTGAGCGCGATGCTGCTAGAGGGGTGGGGTGCATCATCCTGAGTGCGCACGTGCAAAAAAGCAATGTTCCCGTGCGTGATGATGGGATCTCTGACCTCATTCAGTCACGTCTGTCTCATTTAACGGACCTGCTGGACCATACTGTAGGCCTGAGCCAGCGGGCAGCTTTGCCCTACAGACATTTGGTGGTGGCTTTTAGAACACTGTAGTGAGCTCTTTACTAAGTGTACATGCACACAGGCTTCCGCCACTGCATTACACATGCACATTATGCTTCTAGCATGCGCTTTGTTCCTTTCTATATAAATATTGGTATAACGTATAATTATTTACCATTGCGAATTCTCGCGCACTCCATCTCTTCTTTGAACAACGATTACCAGTAACAGTTGGTAGATCGTACTTCAAAAACGAAGGATGCACTCAACTCCTATTTTCTATCAAGCTTGAAATTAAGCTTCATTTACGTCCAGACGTTTCCACCATTAAATTATTTCTCCCTTTTCAGACATTCCATAGATTGCCTCAAGAAGGGCAGAATGTGAGCTGACCCCGCAATGATGCCCTGGGCATTCTGACACCTTCCATCGTGGTATCAAGACACCGTCCCCGACCAGAGACCTGGTCTTCCGTACAAACGTACCCAGTCTCGGAGCTTGCACCAATAGGTCATGGGACACACCGGTGGAGGCAGGTTAGCAGTGAAGCCTCGGTGTGCAAGACCTACAATTGAGCACAGTGTGGGGAAAGGGGCTGTAGTGCAGCACCCTGGGTGCACAGGTGCATGCAAGCGATTTTCCCGTAGATAATAATGTAGGACTATATTATCAAAGAACGGCAATAACATTATCACCACTTTAGCGGCAGGAAACTGCTACTAAAGCGGTTGTAATGGGCTTGAAATTATGCCCTTGTGAATTCCCATAGAAGCCCAGGTACACACCATAACCTGGGCTTCTATGGGAATTCACAAGGGCATATTATCAACCCCTTATCGCCGCTTTAGCAGCAGTTTTCTGCCGCTAAAGTGGCAATAATGGCATTGCGGTCCTTGATAATATGGCCCATAATCTCTGGCCTCATGTGTTTCATTTTAAGGACTTGCTGAACCACACTCTTTCTCGTGATTCCAGCGTCCTAGACAAACTGGTGATTGGAGGGTAAACACTAAGGGGCTGATTATGATGGCGGATTTCCCGCATCCACCGGGCCGGCGGAAGCCACCGCCGGCCCGGAGTATGCGGGAAATCCGCCGGGGAGCCTTGCAAGACCCACCGCCACATTAGGATGGCTGGTGGGTCTCACTATCTGTCCGCCGCTTTTCCGCCGCGGGCGGATTCCACCCGCGGCGGAAAAGCATTAACATGCCTGGCGGTGTCTATCAGACACCGCCAGCCATATTAGGATGAGTGCGGAAAGATGCCTTTACACGGCGGCATTTCCGCCGTGTAAAGGCATACGGATTTGTGTTTGGGGGCCCGTTGCGGGCCCCCAGGGGTGAAGGGGAGGGGGTGGGGGGTGCACATGGGGGGTACCTATGGTACCCCCCTGCATTTGCCTGCACAAAGCGGCAGGTACCGCGAGGTGCCTGCCGCTTTGTGCATGCAAATGCACAACTTACTTTTTTTATCATTGCGGCGGGTGCTGCTTCAAGCAGCACCCGCCGCAATGATAAAAATACAGGATGTGACCGCCAGGTTGGCGGTCACATCCTAATTTGCATGGAGGGACCGCCGCTGCCCCTGCGGACGGTCCCTCCTTCTCTATGGTGGCGGACGGACTCAGGTCCGTCCGCCATCATAATCGGCCCCTAAGGGTGCAGTAGGCCAATGCTTCGTCTCCTCCTCCCTGTCTTCTTTTTACTCTCCCTCCCCTTCTCCCTTCCACCCACTCCCCCTCCCTTTCATTCTGACTATCATCCTTTCATTCGGACTTCCTTTCTTTACTTCTTCATTTTTGTCTTGCAGGTTTCTTACGCTGCTTCCACTGGAGTCCAACTCACGTTTTTTTTAATCTACTGTTTCTTCTATTAACCTCTTCGAGGCTCATGATGAGCTGAGCTCGTCATGAGCCACGGCACTCCAGTGCTCATGACGAGCTCAGCTCGTCATGAGCCGTGGAACGCTCAGGTGCGGGGAGAATTCCCCTCCTGTGCTGAGGATTCCACGGAAGGTAATACACCTCGTCATGAGTACCGGAGCGCCGTAGCTCATGACGAGCTCAGCTCATCATGAGGATGGGGGCGCTGTGCGTGCCCCCCTCCCCCCCCAGCACAGCTGGAGAATAACCCCCGCAGCGAAGGGGTTAAAGTTAAGTTTCTATTTATCTGTGTTTTAATAAAGGTTACTCAAATAAATAACTGAGTGTATAGGTCTTCTTTTTTAGACAACACTTATTTATTGTGCAAATCATCTGTTTATAAGAGATTTTAAGGATTAGGGCCATATGTATGAAGCTGTTTTGCAATCCCAAACACTGCGAAACGCAAAAAAAGGGTGTATGCGATCGCAAAAATCTGCCATTCTATGTATGAGCGACATCCTCATCTCAAAATTGCTAATCGCTAAATTAGCGAATAACAATTGTGCGAAAAAAGGAACCGGAGAATAAATGTGCGGATTTGAAAAATGCCACACAACATTTGTGTAAAGTGCAAATGAGGAATTCCTAAATTGCAAATTAGCAAAATGCAATGCATCAAAAAATTGCAAATTGCAAAAACTCGAAATTCGCAAATTGCTAATCACAATTACCACCAAGTCTGAACAGATGGTAACCAGGTGCAACCTATTTAAGGAGGCCCATAATGCCACAGTACTTTTCCACAATGGCTGGGCTGTATGTAATAGCCAGGATACTGCAACTCAGAGCTGCTGCACAGATGCCAGGAGAGGATCTTCAGAGCATGCATTTCCCTGTTCCAGCGGATTGAGGAGGAGATCCATATTAACTACAAGCTTGATAAAGAGAACATCCTGGACTTAATTGAGGAGTTCAAACCCATACTTGAACAGCCCACACGCAGGACACACACCATCCCCACCCATGTACAGGTCCTGTGCTCACTGCACCTCTTGGCATCAGGGAGCTTCCAGGGGGTAATAGCCACAGCAGGAGGGGTCTCAAAGAATGCACTTTTGCGCTTTTTCCACGCATTCCTCAGTGCAATGGTCCAAAGGCTGCATCACCACATCCAGTTCCCCAGCACACCACAGACACTAGACCAGACCAAGCAGGAGTTCTAAAAAATTGCAACATTTCCCCACGTCATCGGTTGCATTGATGGGACCCATGTCACTATTTCCCCCCCTCCCAGAAGCAGTATGTGTTCAGGAATCGCAAGTCCTACCATTCCCTGAATATACAAGTGTTGTGCAGTGCCAAGCACATTATCACTGACATTGTAGCGAAATACCCAGGCAGCACCAATGAGTCATTCATCTTCTGCCACAGTGGGATCCACCGTCGACTCACAAATGGGGAGTTTGGTGAGGGCTACCTGCTAGGTAATTGCATAGGAAACAGTGACACAATAGTAAAATACAGCAGTGGCAGGACAGTGTTTCACCTATTTCCTCTTGCCTCACAGGTGACAGTGTGTATGCTGTCCATGACTACATATTGAAGCCGTACCTTAATCCTGCCAACGCTGGGGAGCGAAGGTACAACAGTGCCCACACCTGCCACCCACAGTACCATTGAGCGGACCTTTGGTATACTCAAGAACCATTTCCACTGCCTACATAAGAGTGGAGGGGCACTACAATACAGTCCTGAGACCTGCTGCAAGATTGTGGTTGCGTGTGCTATGCTGCATAACATCGCCACCAGGAAAGGCACCCCAGTGGAGCTCACTGATTCGGAATCATCTGACGAGGAGGGGCCAGCTCCAGGATGCAGGCCAGCTGGTATTATTGGTGCGGCTGCCAGGCGCCAGAGGGGAGATGAAATAACACAGAACTATTTCTAGGTGAGAAATGATGACACAATGTTATGTATTCATGCTAAACTGCGTTTAATATCCTTGAGTTCAGGATGTATTACATCGCACAGCCTGTGTAGAACACAATGTAGGTATTAATGTCCGGCACATGTTGGACACACAGCGCAAAAAAAAATTGTTCACAGTTGTCTGTGTGCAATGGGTTAATCCACCCATTGCCATTTGTTAGTCAGGGCACCTCAACGGTGGCTCTGACGTCCCATAGCTCCTCACCCTGAGTGCACATTGCCCTCTTCAGTGGCATCTGCAGCTCTGCCATGACACACACTACGGCGACTGTCCGGTGGAAGCAGCGGAGTGATGCTGCTCCTGCTTGATTGGGTGTCCTCCTCCAGTGAACGGAGGACTCCTGTTCCACCAGTAGCAGCTGGTCCACAGCACATGAGACCTGGACTAGTTCCCTGGCTACGTCCTGGCTGCAATGTGCCACCTCACGCTGCATGCTGATGCTGCACTGTCACTGCACTGTGGTGGCTGAGTCCAGACGGTTGAAGCCCTTGTAAATAGGTCAAGGCGTGTGTTGAGGCGCTGCCTCTCCCTGCGCCTAGCAGCACAGTCCACCCTTATCTCCACACAGAATGCCTCCAGGGCACCCGTAATGCCCCTGAATCCAACCCTAAGCTGTCTCTGAATTGCCCTTATGCTTCTTCCCAGCAGGCGCTGCACTTCAAGCATGTTCCCTTCACGGCCACTGAACACTGTCTCCTCTCCTACCGCAGATGTACTTGGGGATGGACGTGCCCTGCACCTGGATAGAATGGTTGGTATGGGACTTGGAAGTGCTCGAGGTCCGGGTTGTGGCTCAGACTGTCCCTGGACTTGGTTGGCTTCAGCATCAGTGACACGGATTTCATCCTCCAGCGGTGGCAATGGAGCCACTGCGATGCGCCGGGGGCGTTTTGCTGGGATGACTGGCCTGCCCTCCTCCTCCTCCATTTGCCCTGGCACTGCTGCGCTGTGGGACTCATCCTCCCCCGGGCCTCTGTCCCTATGTTTCTTGTGCTTCTGTGGATGTAAATGCACACATTAGTTTACTGCCCTGCCTTGCATTGGTAATGCAATAAATCACACTATTTTAGTTACATGGGTCCTGACTGTCTGTATTTTGCCTTCACTGAGACACACATACTGCTTGAGCCTAGCTGGGTTTTCACTGCTCCACTGTTAGGTTCATGTGACTATATCTCCCATAATGCATTGCTGTGGTTGCTTGTGTGCCTGCACTGGATTAGCATTTTTGATCTGTGCCTGGGTCCTTCCTGGGTGTGGTGGTGAAGTAGGTTGGTATCAGGGGTGTGATGGAATACTTCTTACCGTGTCTTGGTTCTGGGGGGTCAGAGCTGTCAGTGTCTGCCACACCGCTCACAGTCTCCGGTAGCAGTGTCCCCTCGACCATTTCCTCCAGTGGCATGGAAGCGGTGACAGTGGAAGTCCCTCCACTGGTCTTTTTTACCTCCTGCAGCCTGGCAGCAACCCTTTCCTTCGAGCACTGGCGCATATCATACCACCGTTTTCGCAATTCTTCAACGCTGTGGTGGGTGACGCCAATGGAGTTTACCTTATCCTGTATCTCTGCCCATATTCTTCTTTTGCGGGGCTCTGGCACATGAAGGGATTTTTTGCCAAATAGCAGCTCATGGCTCACCACCATCTCCTGGATGAGCACCTCCTGCTCCCTTTCAGAAAAGTTTAGTTTTCTCTTCCTGGTTGTTTCACCCTGCTGCTGATCCTCTGTGGCCATTTCTCCTGTCTCTGTAGCAGTGCACTGGTGCCTTAGCCCTCCTTCCAGCCTCTCACTCTGCTTCTGAAACTGAATTTCTGCTTAGCAGATTTGCGAATCCTTAATTGAGAGTTCGTAAATCTTGTCAATACGCAATTAAGAAATCACTATTTGGGTATTCGCAAATAAATACGCGATTTTTAAGGAATCGCTAATTATTTGCGAATTTTTATTTACATAACTATTTGCGATTCTCAAAATGCAATTCGCTTCAAATCGCAATCTGAGAATCGCAAATTCGTTTTTTCATACATATGGCCCAAAGTTATCTAATATTAGAGTGCACCTACCAAACATAATATAACTGACTATTAGACAAATGAAGCCTGGGTAATTGTACAACTGCAAGAGTTCTATGAGTGTCTCACTTTATAACACGATAAGTACTGCACATGTGATTACCGAATAAGTAAGGCACTGCCTAGGACCACCGAGGCTTCAGGGACTGCCAGGGCCCACCCTGCATATTTAAATATAGTCCCGGAGTGTGGCGATCCCTGGACTTCAGTTGGCCTCGATGCCCCCGAACAATTAGTAAACAATAGCCGGGAAGGTGGTGGTCCCGTAGCCTGCAAAACATCTCTGTGCCATTCTGCGCCTAATTTACATGTGACATTAAGATCCCCAGTCCTATAGAGACCCCACAATATAATAATTGGATTGGCTACGGAACATTACCCAGGCAGGGGCCTCATTTCAAAGAACGGGTGAGACCCCGCTTATTTTTGTTTTTTTTTTCTCTCCATTTTTACCATCCGCATCCCTTCTATTAACGCGATACAAGGTGTTCCTCCTCTCCTTTCAAGTAGTGAAACACATATTTGCTATCACAGGGTGGAAGCCATGCACCAACCTTCTAATAGCAAACACAACTGTCCGGCGAATGCACACGCTGGGACATTGTATGACCTGCGCCTGACATGTCACCCTCCCTAGGACATGATACATTTGTTAGTATAAACGCAAACTTACACAAGTGTAGTACAGCGCCCAGAATGTAGTGAAGAAGCAGAGGAAGCGCAAAATATAAATCCTACCCGAAGCCGGATGACAGTTCAATGAGCCGACGACCCTGGCATGGATAGAAACATCTACACGAAGAAAACAGGTCTTCAGCACAACGCAACCAATTTTGAAATATTGGTGAGTGGTGCTTTCTTTTTACCTTCTCCTGCTCGTCGCCAAATGTATCTATTGAAGCGGTAGAGAGCAGTGGATCCAATAAGTAGATTTATTACAAGAAAACAAGACACCTGAAACAACCACCAACAGGAGCAGACAGCAAGGCAACCGTCTTCTCCAGCACTGTGTACAAATTCCGCAAGGTTCCCCTCATTACAGCCCTACATTCTCACTTTACATACTAAGATTCTAGTAGAATTACACACAAACATTCTACTATGACTTACATTCGAATACTACACAGAGCACATGACTTTACAGCAATGAGCTCATGGTTTTATCCACGAGTCTTGAGAACGGTAGGGGTAAGTATTTCACTTCCCACTCCCTATATTATATTAACGTAAACTAACACTTCTTCCACAGGTATGCTACAGCGTCCAGAGCACATCACTTTACAGCAATGAGCTCACAATTTATGCTCACGGATTAGTCCCCGAGTCTTCACACCAGTGGGGGTGAGTAGTTCGCTTCCCACTCCCTATATATTATAAATGCATACTAACACTACTTACACACTTATACTACAGTTGCTAGTATCCTACAGCGCCCAGAGCCCATCACATTACAGCAATCAGCTCGGTTTGATCCAGGAGTTTTCACACCGGTAGGAGTGAGTACTTCGCTTCCCACTTCCGATATTGTATAAATGCACGGTACCAGTCAGTAGTTCGCTTCCCATTACCTGTATGGTATAAACGCCTACTAACACTACTTGCACACATATACTACAGTGTCCAGAGCCCATCCTTCTACAGCAATCACCTTGATTTTATCCCCAAGTCTTTACACCGATAGGTGTAACTACTTTGCTTCCCGCTTCCAGTATACTATCAACACACAGTAGCGGTCACTAGTTTGCTTCCCACTCCCTGTATGGTATAAACCCCTACTAACACTACTTGCACACGTATGCGACAAACTCCAGACCACATCACTTTACAGCAATGACCTCACGGTTTAGACTCTCGGTTTCATAACCGAGTGTAGCACCATACCATATCAGTACCATGTCACTCTGAGCAACACCGCACTTTCAGACTTCTAGGAGTGACTACTTCGCTTTGCACTCCCCCACAAAGCTTACAGTGCTCCTACCCTCCTTTCCTACTTTTTTTGCCCTGTTTTTCTCCTTACTCACCTCAACGGAATCACAAAATGGTGGCCAATACTTCCTAGTTGCAACACCATCACAGCCAATAAGCAGCAAGCTCCTGCTCATAACGCCTCAGCCAATCAGATGGCAGAATTCCCAAATATTGATATCTATAAATTTTGATATTTCTCAAAAGCTACTGAATGGATTTAGACCAAATAAACAAAAGCATGCTTTCTACACCAAGACTCTTCTCCCTGCCGAATTTGGGGTAATTCCGTTCACCCGTTCGACCTGTAGCCTTGTCTAAACTTTCCTATAGAAATTTACATGTAGAAAACATGTTTTGGGACCCCCCTTTTATCTCAGCCCCCTCATGACGAATCACCCATAAACTTTCAACATAGGAGCTGAGCTGAGTGATGTCACTGACCATTTCATGAGTGATGTAATATGTGACGTCATCAGCAGTGCATTGCTGTTGCGCAAGTTATAGTTAGCTGAACTAACTATAACGGGGGAATTTCAATGGTTTTGTATGAATGAAATTTCCAGCTAACTATAACATGTGTGAAACCTATGGTTTTTTAAGTGAATTTCGAAGGTTTTTTAAATGCTAATTCCTAACTATAACGTGGCTGAAACCTATGGTTTTTTCACTGAATATATATAGTTCGTGTGTGGCTGCTTCCTAATGGGTCCCCTCACTGTGTTGTATATATATATATATATATATGGATTAGCAAAGCCCTTGAGCTTTCAGAGGGAACACTGTGCACCACCAGCCTTCCGGTTCTGTCCGCCTGTGTCTGCTCGCATTCCTGAGCTTCTTCTTGATTCAATTAATACCGACGCGTTTCAAGGCGATACACGCCCCGTAATCATGGAGGTGGCTGCAGAGGGGGTTTGAAGGGAGATCGCAACATAGCCCTGACAACCTTTTATTGTTGCAGGGACAACAACTTTGCTAATCCATTTTCACACACGGCTTCCCTTGGCCGTGCGGAGGTGAACCATATATATATATATATATATATATATATATATATATATATATATATATATATATATATATATATAGTATTCAGTTCATTGCATTGCACAGGTTCACAGGAATACCAGGTTACTCCTTGTTTTGTATTAGTATGGCACACATTGGGCCTGATTTAGAAATGGAAATAGACTACTCCATCACACATGTGCTGGATTCCATCCGCTGTACTACAAGTGCCATAAAGTATAATGCGATGGAGTATCCCATCTGCCAAACTCTATACTCAGGCAACCTTTAGTGTTTTCTCTACCTTGAAAAGATAAAATCTGTAATAAATAGTCATAACATCTGCAAAGAGGATGCCTCACCTGCTTTCTTTTTTGTGGTCAAACATGATTTCATTTAGAGCTCAAGAGCAGGAAATAATCACTTTAGCTCCTCCGTTTTTCATCAGCCATGCCTGTTTATGAGCTCTATTTTTGAGAAACCTTGATGACCTAAGACGTCCATCCAATGCTGGTATTATTTCACAAGTAGTTTACTCAAGGCTAAGGACAGCACTTTCATCAGTCTTTCATCATTTTGCCCTTCTCACTTGGACCAATAAATCAATCTAACTCGAACATTTTGGTGGTCCAAGCAGACTTCTCCAAAGGTTTATTAAAGCATGGCATGGTTTAGGCATGGTTTATATCTAGTGGCTCAGAAGAGAAAGCAGCCCATGTAAAAGACTGACAGGTCTTTTACTCGCTCACCAACTAATTCTCAAGTTTTATTTCTGGCCATACAATAAATCCAGGCTGAGGTTTTACTGTCATTTCTTTAGATTAAGAAGGATTATTTCTAAGTCCAGGCTGAGGTTTAAGTATCATTTCATTAAATTAGAAAGATTTTTTACAATCGTGAATTCCTTCCACTGTCAATCTTGAAGGAACATTTTGTGCCATTATTTGATTTGCTCTTTCACCCTACTCAAACGTGCTTTGAGATAATCTAACATGTGGCATGCAAGCCCTATAAAAGCAATAGTAAATTTGAGAACATTTCGTTGAAGCAGTTTGGTCGTACATGGGAACTCATTCCCTTAGATTTCTTATATGATTGCTTCCCAGCAACGATTTGTACACACTTAAACTGGACCCACTTGAAAGTGCTACATGTTTGATTCATGGTTTATAACTATGCTTTTTACTAAAGACATCCGTGTATACTTCTATCTGAATTGAAGACTTGCCTGATGGACAGAGTCAGGCTTGTTTCTCTGAAGACAAACAGACAGACGTTCACTCTCATACCCTCAACTAATCGCCCGACTGAGTGGGGAGTTATGTTTTTACTTTTCTCAATGTACATCGTGGTAGCACCACTAATTGGGGTCAGTAATTGAAACCCCAATATAGGCAAAGGTGAGAAACAAACTCTAATCCCAAATCCTGATGTCCACTGCCCCAAAGAAGTCCTCCGTATCACCTATCCCAAGGTTTTTGACCATACCGCCAGTGCTTAGTCTGTTAAAGAATGAGTGTTGTGCCCAAAGCTTTCCTTAGAAGCCTGAGGTCCATGTGAATAAATGGCTGTCTGCGGAATACCAAGGCTGTGTAGTTTTCAGTCCACCTCATGCTTCTTTAATCCACTACCATAAACCACATTCCCCATTATCCCACTCTTGTAAGTTCCTGTTTCTCCTTTTGTGACAGTTGTTCCGTCTCTCACTTCCTCCTTCTTTCCCTTATAATACGGAGACCAGACATCCCGGATTTCCCCAGACAGTCCTGTTTTTCAGAGGACTGTCCCGTCACACTCAACCCATTTCCTAATTTTCAATAAATGTCCTGGTTTTTGGGACAACTGTCAAGTCATTTTGTATGGCAGAAATTAAACTAACAACACGCTTCTAAAAAATATTAAATGTATCTATTTCTTTCAGGCAGCACCGGATGAGGTTGACTGCATGCTCCAGTATAGTGAATCACAGTAGGTAGAAGGGCAGGGAAGCTCAGGGTGGAGGTCCTGTCCCAGCTCTTGTTATGCAACCTAAAGTAACACAAAAGGCGTTAGTCCTACTTCTATGTTTGACCTGTCCTGGTTATTGCTTCCCAAGAACAAATCACCACACCCTGTGGGTGTTTTTCTCTGTCTTGCTCTCAAGAAATGTCCAATCAGGGAAAATAAGTCTGGTCTCCACAAATACGTGCTAGTGGTCCCACTAGCAACCATCACCTCCAATTAAGCACTCACTACTGCACTTTAAATACCCCACATTGCTGAGTTTACACGGCATCCCAACCTAACATATCATAACACTAAAATGGTCTAATTCACACATCTTGAGTGTTAAAGCTACCTTCAATTCGCTTAAACAGTGTATGGGAATCTTATGCTCTATACAACCAACTACCATATAAAAATTACAGGGCATATTATCATGTAAGGGTGTTACATTATCGCCGCTTTTATTGGCAGGAAACTGCCCATAAAGCGGCGATAATGGGCATGATAATATGCTCTATGAATGCCAATCGAAGCCCATGTTAGATGTGAAGACATCTAACATGGGCTTCGATTGGAATTCATAGAGCATATTATCAAGCCCATTATCGCCGCTTTAACAGCAGTTTCCTGCCGATAAAAGTGGCGATAATGTAACGCCCTTACTTGATAATATGCCCCTACATTCCTTGCCATAAATGTCTCCACGAAGAAAAGTTAAAGATTCACTAAACTTTCTACACTTGTATAGAGGAGACCAGAGTTTGCGGCCAGGCACAAGTTCAAGTTGTCTTTTCACCACGAAATTATGTCATGTTGAAATGATAGGTGAAAAAGAGATTACATTTTTTGAATACTAGCTAAGGTCAGGACTATTACCACTTTACCTGCTTAAACATGTGTTATGAAAGAGTGAACATAACTTTTAAGAGTTGCACAAGTGTATTCATATATGTTTCTATGCGTTTTGAATGTTCTATACTTGCCTGGATCCTGGGTGAACTTTAGGCTTCATATGCCAAATAGTTTATTTTTTCAGAATTAATCCAGTCACACTGTAAATCGAGGGTGCTCTTTATGAAGTCGATTGTCTCTTTAAAATAGTGCCAAAACGACTCGAGAAACCTCCGTGTTTTCACCATTCGAAAAATGAGCCGTTAGAATACCCATCTATTCACAAATAAGCAAAGTATTATCTTTATTGTTTCAGATCGTACGAAAGGCATCATAATCAAAACACTAACAATAAAAAGATCAACCTATGGGGCAAATTTAGAAAGAATTCAGGCAGCCCAGAACTGCAATACAAGTTGATGAGCTGCGCTACGTTGCATTAAAGGGTGATGTTTGTATGGCTGCTAGTGCACGTGAGGTTGCCCTGCACCAATGTACACACACTTACACTAGGTTGCAAGAGTGTGTGTGATGTCAAGCATATGTTTTGTACTGAAAACCTGCGAACATTCATGTAGCATCCCTTAAATGTCCCATTGATGCATACTAGCACAAAGTAGCACTAAGCGCTACTTTGTGTTACTTTGGATCTACCTTTCAGAGCAAATAGTGTTTTAAACTGAACAATAATCTGATAATAACAATTATAGAGATCATTTATGAGAGCCCTGCATTTCTTTTGCAGTGCGTAGAGTGGTACATGCATGAAACAGGGTTCTCATAAAGATTTATTAAATCGTGGAAAGCCATCGTGCATGGTTATGAGTGGCCTTATAAATCATGAGTAAGGCGACGCAGTGCAAATCGTAGAGCTGTCTTACTCTGCACCGGAAGGCATTTCATGGGCATTGCAAGGGATTTTCCATGCAAAACCCATGGAATTTGATGCTGCCACAGATTTAAAAAGTGATGTAAACCTGAAGACGCATTAAATCCATATGCCTCCTGAGGTGAGACTGAACGAGGAGAAATATGTTTATTTTGCCTAGTTTTTTTCCACTTTCCCTGTGTGCTTAAGATTGTTTTTGTGCAGGAAGGTGCTCTGTCCTGCCCAAATACAATCCTGCCTGCAATGGAAGCAGCCTTGCACCATGGTGCAAAGGTGTCTACGTTCACACTAGGCTGCCAAAATGGTACCAGCACAGGCAGAATGGACAGGAATGAACCATTTTGCTTCAATATGGTGTATTCCTGTCCTTTCACTTTGACGTAGGGCAGAGCAGCAAGGTGCATTGCTGTACTGCCCTGCTCCGAATTGCAATAAATGAGGCCCTCAGTGCTCATTTGGGTCACTTTTATGATGCAAAATCTATGTAAAATGCTTTTGAATTTGGTCCATAGTATCTCTCACTGAGTATTGTAAATAAAATGTTTACCAGTCATTGGCAAAGCCCATAAATATGACCTTGCAAGGCGATGCAATAATTAATTATTTTTTTACATTTTTGTTGCAAACAAATGCTTAAAAACATAAAAGTGAAAGAAATATGTAAATCCATCTAGTTCAAGTTCAAGTTCAAGAATTTATATAGCGTACTACTCACCCAGAGGGTCTCAAGGTGCTTGGCTTTATATTGAAATAATATTCATTGAAACAGGTGGTTAACCTGTGATGTTTTTCAAACAACAAATCCTTCAGCTGCATCATGCATTTTATCATTAGTATTTATCAAGGAGACTAGATTAAATCACCACTTAAACACTCAGATCACAGAGAGCTACAATGCTACAATGTTACTTTAAACAAGAAGTGAAGGCAAACAAATGGCAAGTAATTGAAATTAATCAATTAACACACACAAGTAAAGAAATAAAAAAGCAAACTTTAAACCAGCCTTGCAACTGAAGAGAAAGAAGCTATTTTAGGCAAATGTGAACAATGTGCACCGGCTTTGTGCAATCACTCAAAGCGAAGGGAGTCAATAGGTAAAGTGCATTATCCACGGCCTCATGCTGTGATGGGCTGAAGAAGCGAAATGCGATTGACAATTTAACTGACCAATGGATGAAGCCTACAGTCCAAAAGCCAATCTTTTTGTGTGATTTGTTTGGGAAAAATAATAGTCTGGAAAAACAGCTAAAGCTATCTCACAGACAAGTATTCGATATAATACTCTATTAAACATTTCTCAAATTGTAACAAATCGATAAACATCTAAAAATCATGTTGAAAAATTCTCTCAGAAACATCTATCTATATTTCCAAATTGTATTTTAAAAGACGTATTCATTCAGGTTTCTGAATAATGGTGTTAGAGGTCTTTTTAACTCAGCAAATTAGCTGCAAACTTTCATTTCCAGAGACATTGCAGAATTACAAGAGACACACGCAATCTTTAAATACAATTACAGCAGATTTAAATGGCAATAGTGTCAACGTATTATATTTGGATTATATGTCATCTGTTTTAAATGTATGATTTTAGAGGATTACTAGGGAATCCAATTCATTTTTGCATAACTGTGATAATAGTCATAAATGGAAACCGAAAATTGTATTTTCCAATTTTAAAGAATGTCTCCTCGATAAATCCATCATGCCATTCAGGATGTACGGAAATAACATTTAAAGTCATGTTTTCTCTTAAAAATCCAGATAAAAGAAATTGGACAAGTATGCAAAACTACAATGAATGTTCAAGTAGAAATGTTCAACACAAGGCTGGCATAGCAAGCAGGATTACAAAATCCAACAAAACTCAAATCCAAAGGCGAATTAAAGGCATCCCCGAACCCAGATAGGGCATTGTCCAGATTTGGCAATAGGCATTTGCGGCCATCTAAATAATTTCCCAACTTTAGCATGAAACACACCACCTACTCAGGTGCTGGCACGTCCACATGCACAGTGCACACAGAACCTGACAATTCCTGTTCTGAATAGAAAAATCCATGGGCAATGGTGGTATGATGGGTGGGATAACAAAGACAATAGGAAGGGAGAAGTGGATTCAGTTAGAACACTGGGATGGATTCGGTTAGAACATGGGGACAGTCTAGGACCAAAGGAGGCATGTCATCTCCTGTTGCTGGGCAGCTTATATAAACCAAGTATGATGCTTTACCCCTTCTCCATAATAAAAGTCTCCCTCTACCAGGCCTTCAGGATAGCAGTATGCCCAACTACCACATTCTAAATCAGCTCATAGACTGGCTCTGGGACAGTATATTTAGAAAGCAAAACTAATAATTGTGGGAGGTGCTGGGACAAATGGTCCTTGGCTTCCCATGGAGAGTTGGCTTATCACAGTGGGAGTAGAAAGGATGAAAGAGGTAGGCTCAGTTTTCTATGGAGTGGTAGACTTGTCAGCTGACACCACTCTTTGCTCCTGGTTAGAAGAAACACTTTTACTCACAGGACTAATAACGGAGGGCCAGAGAGGATGGGGGCCCTGCAAGGAGCTACCAAAGTTGCTTTCAGACTACCTTTTCATGTCGGAAAGGCCCACATGGAAAGGCTGTCAGAAACCAACATCGTAATCTCGACGGCGGAGTGGAGGCTGGCACCGCCATCATTCAAGGCATTACAATTCCACCCCTCTTCCAATTGGCTCTGTGAGCCATTCAGAAGAGAAGCGGAACCCCCCACAGGTTTCATTAAATATTGTGACCAAAGTGTTGTCATTGACAAGACAATGTCTTAGCACTGTGATGCATTAACTACAAATGTATCTCTGGTGAAAATTAAGCCACAAGTTGGTTGGCCAAATTCAGACTTTACTTTCAGATAGGGGTTAAGCTCAGTGATATGGAAGGTGTCATTGTAATAGGTATTGCACTATGTGTATTCCCTGCTGCAAAATTATATTGTGCAACACCCAACATGCAAGAATGAACTTGTAGAATACTTCAGTGGATCATATAAGCACTCCTGAGCAATCAGTTTATCTGAGGTTTGACTTGAGGATGCCTATTGTGCGCTCTATGATGCCCAGGTCTGGGTGTGCGATTTGTTATATCTTTTTTGAGGAGAGTATTTGGACATCTCACATCACATCAGTGAGAAGTTAATGAAAGAGGCTGTATGCACTATTACCTACAAGTAAGACAGGACTAAGCAGTTCGGAGTTGCTATACATTTGCTCCTCTTCACATTTCCTTCAGGCCTGTATGATCATCTTTAACCCCATAAGTGTTTCGGACGGGCCGGGAGCTGTCCGACGCACCAGTGCTCATGTCGTCGGGCGGCTCCCAGCTGTCCTCGCATATTGCACAAGAAAACCCTCTTGTGCAAGAACCAGAGGGCTGTTTTTTCTTTCACAACACCCTCTGGAGCTGGGGAAGGGCTTCCCCAGCTCCTGAGGGTGTTCTGATCATTTGTCCCGAAATGACGATCTGTGCTCATGTCGCGCTGATGTTGTTTCAGAGAAACTGAAACTCAGTTTCAGTTTCACTGCTTCAGTGCTCCTGGGGGTAGCTCAGCCCCCTGAGCACCAAGGCAGATGGGAGAGGTATCATTGGGAAGGAGGGAATCTCCCCTTTCCTAGTGGATGCCTGCTTTGCAATTGCCTCAGGAGGGCAATCCCACAGAATGGATGCACCCACTATGCACCAGGGAGGGGGAAGCAGTACCGTGGGCAAGGGCTTTTGCTCCCCCCATTATTTTGGGGATATTCCATCTTTCTACCCCACTGGGAGGCAGATGGGAGCAATTAATCCCAATCCATCCCCTTAGGGGTGGCAGAAAGCACACTAGGCACCAGGGATTTTTTTTATTTGTATGTATATGGTGATGGGAGCTGCCCACAATGGCATGGCAATACAATTCCACAGTCTTTCTGCCTCTTCTGGGAGGCAGATGGGGCAATAGCCCCCGATCTGCCCCTTCGGGAAGCAGAAAGCACACTAGGCACCAGAGATTTTTTATTTTCATGTTTATAGGGGTGGGAGCTGCCCAAAATGGGCTTAGCAATACCCCCACCCCTCCTAAATTCCACATTCTTTTTGCGCCTCTGGGAGGCAGCTGGGGCAAAAGCCCCCTATCTGCAGCCCTGAGGGGGCAGAAAGCACACTAGGCACAAGGGATTCTTTATTTTTATGTATATAGTGGTGGTAGCTGCCCAAAATGGGCATAGCACTGCCCCCACAACCCAAAGATTCCACAGTCATTCTGCCCCCCTAGGAGTCCGAGGGGGGCAGTAGTCCCTGATCTGCCCCCCAGGACAGAAATCACTCTAGGCACCAGGGATTTCTTATGTTAATGTATACAGGGGTTGGACCTGCCCAAAATGAACATGGCAATGCCCCCACACCCCCAAAATTAAACGTTCTTTTTGTGCCCCCGGGAGGCAGATGGGGGCAATAACCTCAGATCTGCAGCCGGGGGGGTGGGCGGAAAGCACACTAGGTACCAGGGATTTTTTTATGTTTAAGTATATATGGGTGGGAGCTGCCAAAATGGGCATGGCAATGCTCCCCAAAATTCACAATCTTTCTGCCCCCCTGGGAGGCAGATGGGGCAATAGCCGGGCAGAAAGCACACTAGGCACTAGGGATTTCTGTAATATTGCATATAGGGGTGGGGGCTGAATAATAAAATGTGCATGGCAATGCCCCCATCCCCCTCAAAAATATTTCACAGACTTTCTGCCCCCCCTTGAGGCAGGTGGTGCAATGCCCCCCGATCTGCCCCTCCGGGGGCAGAAAGTACATAAGGCGTCAGGGATTTTTTAAATGTATATAGGGGCGTGGCTGCCCAAAATGGGCATGCCAATGCCGCCTTCCCACCCCAAAAATTCAAGAGTATTTCTGCCCCCCCAGGAGGCAAATGGGGTAATTAGCCCCTGATCTGCCCCCGTGGGGCAGAAAGCCCAGTAGGCACCAAGGGATTAGGTTGTTTTCTTTATACATAGTGGTGGGGGCTGCCTAGAATGGGCATACTAATAGCCCACCCCCAAAATGTCTTCCTGCCCACCATGAAGGCAGATTGGGGCTATAGCCCCTTCTCTACCCCTCCAGGGGCGCAGAAAGCCCACTATGAACCAGGGAAATGTTTATGGGCATGTCAGGAAGAAGCCTCATAGGCACGGGTCACTCTCCTTTTTTAGGCAGACATTTTGACTATTTCAGTGATATTTGTAGTCTTATCCACCCCCAAGTGGGGGCCAAAAACTACTAGAAACCAGGAAGACTTTGTGTGTATGTGAACTGGAGTTTGGATGACAGTCTGCGTGTACTGATCTTTGGCAGGAATTGTGCTGGCAGTGTATGTGGGCTTGCACTTGGCTAATTGTGTGAGTAGAGCTTGGCTGACTGTGTGCAAGGTTGGTGCTTGCGTGGTGGTGTGCGTTGCCGGTGCTTGGCTGGTGATGTGCATGGAAGGTTGTGTACGTGTACTGACTCTTGGCTGGTGGTGTGGCTTGCATGGATCCTCAAGTGTTTTCTTAACCAGAATGCCCCGCAAACTCCAATTTACTTGCAAAGTCACATTTTCCTCACATTTCTGTTTGGGTACGTTGTAGGATCACCATGCATGCTCAACTTTCCTACCATCCTGCGTTCCCCTTGGTCTCCCGAGAAAATGATACCTCCCTTGTGTGGGTGCCCAAAGTAGCATTATCCTAAAAACGTATAAAGAATCTACTGTTTTGGACTCGCCTTGGGCCCCACTAAATCTCTTCATGTTTGTCCCTTCCATGTCATAGGCACTTGGCCCATCCAACACAAGTAAGATATCATTTTTATTGGGAGAGATATAGGAATGCTGAGTGGTAGGAAATGTGTGCCGTGCAGTGATCCCACAACTTTCCCACACAGATAATAGCAGCAAATATGACTATTTATCTAAATGCGAGGTTTGCAGTGGATTCAGGGAAGGACAATATGGAGAGATCAACGCAAGCCACACCTCCCTGGACACCCACTAGTGTCTAGTTTTCAGAAATATCTGGGCTTTTTAGGTTCCTCTAGATGTCTCAAAGCCCAGGACTAAAAACACACCTGCGTTTTTAGACTCAAGCTCAGCGGCCATCCAGGGAGACCTACCAATCCCAGACATTTCTGAAAACTAGACACCCAGGGGAGGCCAGGGCGGTGTGGCTTGTGTGGATCTCCCTACATTTTCAAACCCAGAATCCCCTGCAAACCTCAAGTTTAGCTTCTAAATTTTCTTTTCTGTGTGGGACTGTTATGAGATCACTGGGCTGCCACAAATTTTCTATCACTCAGTGTACCCCCAGGTCTCAGGATAAAAATGGAACCAGGGATTTTTTAGGTTTATATATATATGGGCGGGAGCTGCCCAAAATGAGAATGGCAATGCCCCCCAAATTCCACAATCTTTCTGCCCCCCCTGTGAGGCAGATGGGGACAATAGCCCCTGGTCTCCCCCTTTGGGGGCGGAAAGCACAGTAGGCACCAGAGATTTCTTTAATAATGCATACAGGGGTGGGGGCTGCATAATAAAATGTGCACGGCAATGCCCCAATCCCTTTCAAAAAATATTCCACAGACTTTCTGCCCCCCCCCCTTGAGGCAGATGGTGCACTGCCCCCGATCTGCCCCTCCGAGGGGCAGAAAGTACATAAGGCATCAGGGATTTTTTAAATGTATATAGGTGCGGAGCTGCCCAAAATGACAATGCCAATGCCTCCTTCCCACCCAAAAAATTCCAGAGTATTTCTGCCCCCCCGGGAGGCAAATGGGGGCATTAGCCCCTGATCTGCCCCCGTGGGGCAGAAAGCCCACTAGGCACCAAGGGATTATGTTGGTTTTTTTATACATAGGGGTGGGGGCTGCCCAGAATGGGCATGCTAATGCCCCACTCCCAACATGTCTTCCTGCCTACCCAGAAGGCAGATTGGGGCAATAGCCCCTTCTCTGCCCCTCCAGGGGGGCAGAAAGCCCACTATGAACCAGGGATATGTTTATGGGCATGTCAGGAAGAAGCCACATAGGCAACGGTCACTCTGCTTTTTTAGGCACACATTTTGACTATTTCAGTGATATTTTTAGTCTCATCTACCCCCAATTGGGGGCCGAAAACTACAAGAAACCAGAGAGACTTTGTGTTTGTGAACTGGAGTTTGGCTGACAGTCTGCGTGTACCGATCTTTGGCTGGCATTTTGCTGGCAGTGTATGTGGGCTTGCACTTGGCTAACTGTGTGTGTGGACTTGCGCATGATGATGGTGTGTGTAGATTGGCACTTGCCTGGTGGTATGTGTGGGGTGGCACTTGACTGGCAGTATACATGGACTGGCACTTAGCTGATGGTGTGCATGGATGGCACTTGGCTGGTGGAGTGCAGGGTAGGTGCATGGCTGACAGAATGAGTGGGGGGCACTTGGCTGGCAGTGTGCATGGTTGGTGCTTGTGTGGCGGTGTGCGTTGCCAGTGCTTGGCTGGCGGTGTGCATGGAAGGTGGTGTACGTGTACTGACTCTTGGCTGGTGGTGTGGCTTGCATGGTTTCTTCAGTGTTTTCTTACCCAGAATGCCCCGCAAACTCCAATTTACTTGCAAAGTCAAATTTTCCTCACATTTGTGTTTGGGTACGTTGTAGGATCACCACACATGCTCAAATTTCCTACCACTCTGCGTTCCCCTTGGTCTCCCGAGAAAAATTATACCTCCCTTGTGTGGGTGCCCAAACTAGCGTTATCCTAAAAATGTATAAAGAAACTGCCGTTTTGGACTCGCCTTGGGCACCGTTAAATTTATTCATGTTTGTCACTTCCCTGTCATAGGCACTTGGCCAATCCACACAAGTAAGATATCATTTTTATTGGGAGAGATATAGGAATGCTGAGTGGTAGGAAATGTGTGCCGTGCAGTGATCCCACAACTTTCCCACACAGATAATAGCGGAAAATATGACTATTTATCTAAATTCGAGGTTTGCAGTGGATTCAGGGAAGGACAATATGGAGAGATCAACGCAAGTCACACCTCCCTGGACACCCACTAGTGTCTAGTTTTCAGAAATGTCTGGGTTTTTTAGGTTCCCCTAGATGTCTCAAAGCCAGGACCAAAAACACACCTGTGTTTTTAGACCCAAACTCAGCGGCCATCTAGGGAGACCTACCAATCCCAGACATTTCTGAAAACTAGACACCTAGGGGAGGCCGGGTCGGTGCGGCTTGTGTGGATCTCCCTACATTTTCAAACCCAGAACCCCTGCAAACCTCAAATGTAGCTACTAAAATCATATTTTCTTCACTTTTCTGTGTGGAACTGTTGTGGGATCACTGGGCTGCCACACATTTTCTATCACCCAGTGTACCCCCAGGTCTCAGGATAAAAATGGTACCTCACATGTGTGGGTAGGCCTAGTGCCCTCGACAGGAAACACTCCAAAATGTACTGTGGAGACTTCATAATTCTCAATCACAAAAGTACATGGTTTTTGCGAGGGAGTCATCTGCATTTTTTGGTCCCAGGCTGAGCCGCCATCTAGGGAAACCTAGCAAACCCAAACATTTCTGAAAACTATATACCCGGGGAAGTCTAGTGAGGTATGGCTTGTGTAGATCCCCCAACGTTTTCCTACCCAGAATCCCCTGCAAACCTCAAATTTAGCTGAAAAGAAATCACATTTTCCTCACAATTCCTTGATGGAAAGTTCCTGAATCTGTGTGGATCTACAAACAACTATGCACCCAGCATTCCGCAAAGTATCCTGATAAATGTAGTACATCACTTGTATGGATGGGCTAAGTGCCTGCAGCAGGGAAGGACCCAAAATATATTGTGTAGCCATAAATATTCCCTATCACAAAATGACCTGGTTTTGCAAGGGGGTGTTACCTGGTTTTTTACCCCCAGGCTCGGCAGTCATCTAGGGAAACCTACCAAACCCAGAAAGTTCTGACAACTAGACAGCCGGCGGAGTCTGAGGATGTATTGCTTGCGTGGATCTCCCAACATTTTCCTACCCAGAATCACCTGCAAGCCTTAAATTTAGCTGAAAAGTTCACATTTTCCTCACTTTTCTGTCTGGAATCACATTGCCATAACCAGTATTCTACCACCCAGCATTCCCCTCAGTCTCCTGAGTAAAATGATACTTCACTTGTGTGGGCAGGCGAAGGGCCAAAAACGTAGGGACTGAGGGAATAACACAGCGCATTCTGATCACTATATTTAAAAAATATATATTTTTAGGCGATTCATCATTGAACAGTCACACAAGTGAGGTATCATTTTTATTGAGAGAATGAGGGGAGCGCTGTGTGGTAGGACATGTGTGCCGGAATGGCGATCCCAGACAGAAATGTGAGGAAAATGTGATTTTTTTTCAGCTAAATTTGAGGTGTGTACAGGATTTTAATTAGGAAAACATTGGGGATCCATGCAAGCCACACATCCCTGGACTCCCGCGGGAGTCTAGTTTTCAGAAATGTCTGCGTTTGGTAGGTTTCCCTAGATGGCCGCCGAGCCCGGGCCAAAAACTCAGCTGCCCCCCTTGCAAGACCAGTTCATTTTGTGATAGATAATTTTGATGTCTCCACAGTAAGTTTTGGGCCCTTGTCTCTGATGTGTACTTGGCCCACCCACACAAGTGAGGTACCAATTTTATCAGGAGACCTGGGGGAACACTGGGTAGTAGAAAATTTGTGTCAGCTCAGTGATCCCAATACTTTCCCACACAGAAACGTGAGAAAAATTAAGCTTTTTTCAGCTAAATTTGAGGTTTGCAGGGGATTATGGGTAGGAAAACGTTGGGGGATCCATGCAAGCCACACATCTATGACCTCCCCAGGTGTCTAGTTTTCAGAAATGTCTGGATTTGGTTGGTTTCCCTAGATGACCGCCGAGCCCAGGGGCAAAAACTCAGGTGACACTCGTTGCAAAACCAGGTTGTCTTGTGATAGGCAATTTTGATGTCCCCACAATACGTTTTGGGCACTTCCCTGCCATGGGCACTTAGCCCGCCCACAGAAGTGAGGTATCATCTTTATCGGGAGACTTTGGGGAATGCTTAGTGGGAGCAAGTTTGTGGATGCATGCAGATCCCAGAACTTTTCATCACAGAAATTTGAGGAAAATTAGATTTTTGTAAGCTAAATTTGAGGTTTGCAGGGGATTCTGGGAAGGAAAATGTTAGAGGTAACCAAGCAAGTCATACCTCCCTGGATCCCCATGGGTGTCTAGTTTTCAGAAATCTTTTGGTAGGTTTCTCCAGATGGCCAAAGAGCCTGGGGGTAAAAATCCAGGCGACCCCCTTGCAAAACTAGGTCGTTTTGTGGTAGGTAATTTTGATGTTTCCACGATTTGAAGTTTCCAATGTTTCCACAATGCATTTTAGCCCTTCCCTGCCACTGGCACTTAGCCCACCCAGACAAGTGATATACCAGTTTTATGAGGAGACTGTGGGAAATGCAGGATGGTTGGAAGTTTGTGGATGCACACAGATTCCAGAACTTTCCAGCAGCGAAATGTGAGGGAAATGTGATATTTTTTACAGAGTTTGAGGTTTGAAAGAGATTCTGGGTAACAGAACATAGGGATAGCCACACAAGCCACCCAATCCTGGATTCCCCTTGGCATCTAGTTTTCAGAACTATAAAGGTTTACTAGGTTTCCCTAGGTGCCAGCTGAGCTAGGGTTCAAAATCCACAGCTAGGCACATTGCACTGGAAAATGAGATGTGCCCACGTTGCGTTTTGGGCCGTTTCCTGTCGCGGTCACTAGGCCTAACCACACAAGTGAGGTATTATTCTTATCGAGAGACTGTGGGAAATGTTGGGTGCATGGAAGTTTGCGGATCCACGCAGAATCCAGAACTTTCCATCACAGAAATGTGAGGAAATAAATGTTTTAGACCAAGTTTGATGTTTGCAAGGGATTCTGGATAACAGAACCGCACAAGAGTTGCACAAGTCACCCCATCCTGGATTTCCCTGGGCGTCTAGTTTTTGAATGGGCATAGGTTTGCTAGGTTTCCCTAGGTGCCGGCTGAGCTAGGGTTCACAATCCACAGCTAGGCCCATTGCAAAAAATGGGTCAGTATCCAGTGGAAAGATGTGATGTTTCCACGTTGAGTTGTGTCCCATTTTGTGTTGTGGGCACAAGACCTATCCACACAAGTGAGGTCATTTTTAATTGGGAGACTTTGGGGAATGCGAAGTGGGTGGAAGTTTGTGGATGCACGCAGATCCCAGAACTTTCCATCACAGAAATATGAGGAAAATGTTTTTTTTTACAAAGTTTGAGGTTTGCCAGGGATTTTGGGTAACAGAACCATGTGAGAGCCACACAAGTCCCCCCATCCTGGATTCCCCTGGGTGTCTAGTTTTAAAAATGTACAGATTTGCTAGGTTTCCCCAGCTAGGGTGCAAAATCCATTTCTAGGCACAATGATAAAAAGAGTCAGTTTTCACTAGAAAATGTGATATGTCCATGCTACGTTTCAGTCCATTTTCTGTCGCAGGAACTAGGCCTACCCACACAAGTGAGGTACTGCTTTCATCGGGAGACTTAGGGGAACGCAGAGTTGTAGAACAGTTGTTATTTCCTATTGACTTTCTATGCATTTCATTGTTACAAATTTAAGACAATGTGTAAAAAATAAGTCACTTTGAAAAATGTTCCATAATTCACATGCTAGTATGGGTACCCACAATTTTGGCAATGTACAAATAACTTCTGCTTCTAAATTCTACATTTTATTCCCATTTTGGAAATACATAGGTGTCCTTGTTAACTATGTTTCACGATTTATATTTTACCAAACAGATTGCTATATACCCCTTACACAATATTAAAACATTGCAAGACTCAGCTCAGTTATTGGCTCTGGGTTCTTGGTGAACCTACAAGTCTTATAAATCCCTACATTCAGAAGGGTCCAGCGTATGTAACAGTATATTGCTTTAAAAATGCTGTCATATTTAGAAGTTACAGGTGAAAATGTTGACAAAAATTGCTGTTTTTTTAACTTTTTTCCAATATTTCTTATTTACAACTGTTAGTTTCTATAAAACAAAAACTTAAAGGATTTACACGAATGACCCCTTGCTGAATTCAGTATTTTGTCTAGTTCTCAGAAATGTATAGCTTTCCAGGATCCATTATTGCTTTCATACCCATTTCTACCACTAACTGGAAGGAGGTTGAAAGCACAAAAAGTGAAAAAATAGGCTATGTCCGAGTAAGATGCCAAAACTGGGTAGAAAAGTTGGGATTTCTGGTAAAAGTCTGCCTGTCCCTGAAAGCTGGAAAGATGGTGATTTCAACACCATAAAGCCTTTATTGATACCATTTGAAGGGGGAAAAAAGACACTTTTTAAATAAATAATGTAGCTGCATTTTGGCTAATTTCTGGGTCCCCTCCATGGGAATCCACAAAACTTGGGTACCTTAATAATCCCTATGATGTTTGGCATGAATACCTTATGTGGACAAAATGTTACAAGAGCCTAATTGCCAACTACCCCAAATAGCCAGAAAAAGGTTTAGCACAGAATGAGGGAGGCCTAGCACTGAAAGAGTTAACCAGACGTGATATTGGTAAGAGTGTTGTGATGTGTGCCGGGCAATGTGATGCATTCTCCATGTGTACTTGCTAAACCAATTAAACAGACACATTTAACCTTACAATGGAGCTGTTGTGAGTTAGACCAGGAAATGCAGTGTACACACACATGTAAAGATGACCCAGACATCAAAGACAGCGTGTAAACAGATGAAATGCCACAAGTGTTGATTAATGACAATGGTGTGCCCTTTGTCAATTTCACAGGTATGCAGTCAATGAGGCAGTGGACGGGACCTTTGCAAGCATCCCACCTATCACCTTTTATTGCTTTAATGAGTTACTCTAGGTTTAATGAGCATGTTCCAATATTAGATTATTCCTAGCTATGTTATAAGATCTAATTTGTACCTCACTGTTGAATCCCAGCAAGTCTAAACACCAAGTCTCACTTGTACATGGTTCTTCGCTCATCAGGATTTTGTCACTGAACCCCACAGGCATGAATAAGCAAACTGGCAAACCCCATCGAATTAATTACAAAGTCACCCATTGGGACACGGTCACAACTGGCTATTATGGAAGACAGGACGATGGCATGCTTGAACAACTAGAACACTAATCACCGTGAGGGTGGGATTCCTAAAATTAGAGTTTTTCTTGGGCAATGGCAGCAGACCACATTTAACACCATTAGAGACTTGGTTCAGCGGCTGGCAGCATCTTTTGGTTTCATTGGCTTTTCCGCAATTCATACACTCAGCTTAACATCCTTAAATTGTTTTGTTCTCCCTTTTCAAGTTAACACTTGTGATTTGCGTAGTTTCTCCTATCTGTCTCTTGTATTTGTCTGTCCAGTTTATGATCATTTTGTTGGAACCTGCTCTGTAGCGTCCAGCGCTATTATCCTGGGCGATGATTGATCTCATCACAGCAACATCCATTGCAAAGGGTTAGAGGAGTATTCTCATGTTTATTACACTTTCAAGTACCCACTTAGCTTGATACCTTTTTACCGTCCCCATTCTCCAGTGGCAAGAGTCCGGTGTCTCTTCTACCCTTTCCTATTTACCCCAACGTTCAGTGTTCGGATGTGCTAGTTGGAAACACCTCAGAGAGATGCAGAAAAGACCAGGATTCGCAGCAAGTCCATATCACAAACTACAAGCTTGACATCCCTGTCTGCAGTGGTTCAAAGGGCAAAAACATGATGATCTGGCACATGGCTCAAGTGGCTCAAGTGACTGTAAATGGTGAGTTTTCTCTAAGCCTCACTTTCATTGTTTTAATATAAAACCCAAGTGTGATTGGCATGCCCAAGCATGAGTCCTGTGCTGGCTATGCAACAGAATCCAAAATGTACCTCAGTGATGAGGCCCAGCAAGACTGATGTCAATTTGGTGTTGCTTGCATTCCTATTCAGTGGACACAGCGACAGTTTTGACTATTCCTATTGGAGCAGGACCCATGGTTGGTACCTGTTGGTAGTGGAGAAGTGGAAACATAAACAGTGTATTGAAATACAGTCTGGGGAATTGCCAAAGGCTAACACCCTTGCAGCATTCCATCCTTCAGAATATGTTTTCTTTAATGCTGGCACCTGAAATGCCTGTGATATTCCAGCCATATCCCCATTGGTCCACTAAATAAATGCAATGGCTAGAGAGAGGATTGTAGTGAGTACCTTGAAATGGGTACAGATTGCAATGGAGCAGAGTTTTGGTGAAGTTACCTTCTGTGTCTCCACCCACTTACTCATACTTACTCTATTAATGGAGTGATTCTGTGTCTGTAAGTACTCTCTTTCCTCCTCAAGTAGTTTTTCCTCTGAGTGACTTGTAATGTCACAAACTCTGAGGCTAACATTCTTGAAAAGTTGTACTGACTTTCTTTGCTCTCTGCTCTTCTAGGCGCTATGGATGTTTGGTTCTTAGTTTTAAGTGTTTGGTTCCTAATTAGTAATGGGTGTGGGGTAGGTCATTTGCATGAGTTCTCCATGACTTGCTTTATATCCGGAGATGTGCTTTCTCATATGTATTTTCTTTTCCTGCTTGTACATTTTTCAATGATGTGTTGTATTTTAGACTGTTTTCATACCTTTTTGTTTATGCAACGAGCCACTTTGTTCATCTGTGTGTTAAGGCGTACGACATATGTACATGTCAGTTTTATACAATAGTGCATAATAATTATTTTCTTTACATTTCTTGCGAGTGTGTTTTCCTTAGTGCTCGCAGGTGTCAACACTACTGCAACGCTGGACATTTTTTTACCTCATCCGAGTAGCATTCTTCTCTGCTATTATTGATTTGTGATAACACTACTGTGCTTAAGAGTGATGTGGTGTGATGTGGGACTTACTTCAAGGCTAGAACGAACTAAAGTTGATGTTTGTGCTTGATTTGCCTGCAGTACTACTTGAGGGCATGTGGATTGGGCTAGAGTAGAGGTCTTCAAATTGGGGGACGCCCCTACCCCCTGGACCCTTTATTGATCGGGGAGGCAAGCTCCGGCCAAGAAAAACATCAAGATAACAGTACTTTGTTTTAAGTGAAAAATAAGTGGCAGTAAGCTAATCTGTAATGGGCCGTCACTGACATCTTTTGTCATTTATATCCTGGGTGGGAGCAGGTGTGAAAGGGAAAGGGCTCAAAATATTCTTCAAACCTACCCTTCCTTACCCTCATTTCTAGTATTTACACTATGGATACATTTTATAATTTACTAAGGCATGGCTGACCAGATTATTATATTTGGCAATCCTGTATTTGATTGCACTTTTATAAGCGATAACAGAACTGAAGTGCAATATTTAAATATATGCAGACATATTTAAACATAGCCAGTTTAACAGAGTAATTGTGAAAAATTGTAGAAAGGACTGATATTTTTTTTTGTATCCGGGTGCGGGGGGCCGCGACATTGAAATGCTTGAAAACCACTGGCCTAGAGTGTGTTGGTGGTATGAGGAGGGTCATTGATTTGGCATGACCTGTTCTGTTCTCCCCCTTCATGTCCCCATGCATCTCACATTTTAGAGAATATGGGCCAGGTGTACGACCATCAGGGTTTGTGACTCGCAAATTGTGATTTTTAACGACTCACAATTTGCAAGCCGCAAAACCCGACTGTGTCTGAGAAACTTTGTAATTCCCAAATGGGTCGCAAGGGACCTGCCTCATTAATATTCATGAGGCAGGTCGCAATATGCGACCCATTGGGAATGGCTGGCACTCACAGTGATGGTGGTCTG
Organism: Lissotriton helveticus; assembly: GCF_964261635.1. NCBI lineage: Eukaryota > Metazoa > Chordata > Amphibia > Caudata > Salamandridae > Lissotriton > Lissotriton helveticus. The sequence continues at coordinate 869,895,737 of NC_136061.1, read as the reverse complement.
CTCGGGTCAGTAGACTATCATGTCTGTGACTGCTTTTTAAATAAAACTGTTTATGCAATGCAGCCCATTCCCCTAAAAAGAAAATAGGAAGCTTTTAAAAAATAAAAATTAAATTTTCTTTTAAATTTTTCAGGGGGGCAGTAGTCCTTGGGACCACTACCTGCTCTGAATAAATGTTGGTATCCATTCACAAATGGGAAGAGGTCCCTGGGTACCCTTCCTATCTGTGAATGGCTTAACATCAGTATGAAATTGGTGGTAAACTGTGAATGTTTTGTGACTGCATTTATTTCACAGTAGCAAAGCATTTCTACATACCAGCGCGACTTGCTTTTAGGAAGGGAAACCCCTGGCCAACTTGCAAAACAGGGTTGTTGCATTTGAAAATGCATTTTCAAGGTCACAAACGGCTGGTAAAATGCATCACACCTATGGCCCTGTAATTCCATTTCCGGTCACTCCACTGGCTAGGCCCACATTTACAAATCTGTTTGTGAGAAATAATTTGGCACTAACAAAACATAGAGAATACCTTTGCATGTGTTTATGAATAAGCCTTTGTGAATTGCCCTTGCTTTCCCGATGGTATTTTTGCTTTTAGTACTATTTCTTATTGTCAAAATGGCTTTATGATTTAGGCCCACATACTTCAAAAATATCTTTTGAAAGAAAACATAGAACCCACAACAAATATAGTGGAATTTTCAACTTACATAAATGGGTCCTTTTAATAATTTCCACTCATATTTACTCCCTACCTCTAGTAAAATTCTCTTCCTATACGCTAATTGTTAGAAATGGGATCCCTGGCTGGCCAGGGCTTGCGCCAAAGTCAGTCAGAGACCACCACTTCAACGTCGGGGCAAGGGAGTTACACGCCAAGATAACCCCTGCTCACCCCCTTGGTAACGTAGCACGAGCAGTAAGGCTAAACTCGGAGGCAATGTGAGTTAAGTGTTTGCGCACGCACCCCAGCAAAAACACCCAAGGCCCACCACAAAGGAAACTCCACACAAGATTATATATAAAAATAACCTCTGTATTATACCAAAACACATTAGATAAAAACACACACTTTACAATGTGCCAACAGGCACGGGCAGAATTTACAGGGGATATGTACAAGACAGGGCCACCTGGACCACTGTCAGGAATCAGCACTTTTAGAAGTAACACTTTTAGAACATAGCACATAGAATGTAAAATCACTGTAGCACAAATTAACACACAACCAGTAACCACTGGTAACCAGGACCTCACTAGCACCACCTGTACTAGGAGAACAACCACCTAAGTATCACAATACCTGTAGGGGTATAAGCACATAACACATGATGCATAACATACATTCAGAGGTGTAAGGAACAAGGCCTATGATGCATTAAAACACATTTAGAGGTGCAGGAGAACAATTGCGCAGAAATCACCTTAGCAAGTAAATCACAAGTTGCGCAAAACTCACATTAGTCACCACCTGTGACTGTCCCTAGGCCCTCTGGCCTTGTTGGGGCTAGGATGCCCGGTGTCCCAGTGTCAGGGGCCTAACCGTGGCAGCTGCCCACGAAGTGCTGGGCAGCTGGGGAGACAATGGTGGGGACAACGTTGGAGCCTCACAGGCTCTGGTGAAATCACTCGTGTCCCCCTGAGCCTCTCTGGGCTCTTAAAACAAATGTGTCGCTGCTGAGCCTCTCTCAGGGCTCAAGAACAAAAAGGGGTGCTGGGAGCCTCGGGGCTCTACAACAAGGAATGCCCCCAGAGCCTCTTAGGGCTCTTCACACAATGCCTTGAGCCTCTCTTGGGCTCGGTACAAGGAAATGCCCTCATGAGCCTCTCTGGGCTCCTAATAAACAAAATGCTGTCCTGAGCCTCCGTGGCTCTGAACGCAAAATGGCCCCGCTGCTGGAGTCCCCCTCCTGGGGACTCGGAAGCCCGGAAACTGCCTTTGAGCGTCTCAGGGCTCCGAACTTAAGCAATGGCCCGAGCCTCTCAGGGCTCATTAACACAATGATCCCGTTGTTGGAGCCTCCGTGGGCTCAGAAGAAATGCCTGGAGCCTCTCTCGGGAGGCTGGAAACAACAAATGCCCTCACTCTCCCCGTGACAGGAAAGCTTTGTGGGAGCGAAGGGCCCGCACTTTACAACGACCACCCGCCCGGGTCTCCGCTTACCGGGTCTTGGCGGGGCTCTTCTCTGGTGCTCTGGCTGCTCCTCAGGTGCCGCGGGCGGGGCTCCCCTCCTCCGGGGCCTCGCCAGCGGCCACGCCTCTGCTGCTTCACCCCGGGGCTCTCCTCTCGTCTTGGAGCCCCGGGGGAGGGAGGTTGCTTCCGGGTGTCTGGAGGTCCCGCCCACGTCTTCTCTGGTTTTGCCTGGCTTCCTGCCTCGGGTGTCCGCCAATGACAGCGCCGCCCCGAGCAGGGAGGCGGGCACTTCCGGGTCACACTAGGCAGCGGCCCGGCAACGTTTCAAAATACTCCGGGGCTGCGGCGGTGAACTCGGTGCTCCCTCTAATTTAAATATAAGGTGAGGTGGGCACTCGCTCGGGCCAAAAACAGCGCAAGGTCCCTGGCAGGGTGGGTACCTGCCAGGGGATGTTAAAATCGGCAAAAAGAGGCGTGGGCAGCCGCAAAAGGGAAAGTAAAGCGCTCCCAGCGCTCAAGGACAATTACAGCGCTCCCAGCGCTGGGGTGAAAGGCACAGCCCTCCCAATCGCTAGGAGACAAATACAGCGCTCCCAGGCGCTATAAGCCCAACAAGGTTCCAGCAAAGTTCCAAGGTAGGCAGGGGGGGCAAGGCTGGGCCCAGAGCCAGCTCACTGGGCCTCCAGGCAGGGAGGCAGTCCAAGTGGTGGTCCTCCTGCACAGCAACAGCAGCAGCCCCCTCAGGATCCTGGAAGAGAACAAATTGTAAGGGGACACAGCCCCTTCTTATACTCAGTCTAAGTGGCGGTCCTCCTGCCCAGCAACAGCAGCAGCCCCCTCAGGATCCTGGAAGAGAACAAATTGTAAGGGGACACAGCCCCTTCTGATACTGTAAATTCCTTTGTCTGTAGGTGCAGGGTGGGGGAGAAACCAGTCGCAGCTGGTTTTGGAGCACCCTTGATGTGCTCAACCACCCTTTCTATTTACTAGGGAGGCTAGGGTCATTAGACGCACCACAGGGGGTGGGGCCAGCATTGTGTGGGAAAAGCCCAGCCCTATTCAGGACCCAGGTGCAGCCCCTCCCTCACATCAGCATGTTAATCCCTCCATTCACCACCGGGGCAGACCCTTCATGACTCATGGAGCCTGGCATCCCTGCCAGCTCCAGCCAATCACACGCCAGCACCCTCACAGCACACGTACAGCCATGTCTAGAAGTGGCCCTTCCATACTAGACACACACACGCCGCATACATCATTTCGCAACATTCAATCACACGAGTCCGCACATACCAGACTCGAGCCTGTACACCCCACGCATCAGGAACTACCAGGGACACATACATTCCCCATGCATTCCTATGGGAGGGCAGGCCTATCTCACCACATGCACTCAGAGTGCACGCACTTTCCACTGGGACACAGTGAAAGTGCGCAGAACCCAAAAATCACCATCACTAGCTCACCATTAAAAGCAAAAAGTCTAGGGGTGAACCTGCCAGAAGGGCCAAGTCCAACACTAATGAATGTCCTCTTTCAGTGCATGTGTTGGGGCAGGCGCTTGATCGTGGATCTTGGTGCAGGTTGAATGTTTGCTAGGGTGATGTTTTAGGTAAGATCTAGTCAGCTATGTTATGAAGGGAGTGTGTGATTTTGCCAAGCATATGCTTTAGCAGTCATTTTTATCACTGTACCCCGAAATTTGCACCCGGCCTTATGGGTGAAAATGTTCCTCCTTAAATAGGCAAACAGTTGGAGCACAAGAGTTTACGCTGACTACAGGATTCGCATAATAACGTTAAGTGGTGTAATTGAAATGTCATCATATAAAATAATGAATAGGTGTCATGCAAGCTTCATTATGCCACTGGGGAGGGGCATGGCCTATTAGTAACATGCAGAAGGATGAATCTGAAGCCTGACCAGAGGCCTTCTTGACATCCCTGGAGCGCGGGAGCCTCCTAACTTGGGGTCGAGTGTCACATCCCAAATCTGAAGCTGTAGATGGTATTCCAGCTGTGTGAATCAGAACTCCGTCTATACCTGCGTCCTTGTAAATAATGCAGAGTGTTGTGCAAACGGCAATAAACTCCCTTTGCATTTATTTTACAACTATTAGCCTTTCCATGCCTCTTACCAGTGCCCAGGATCTCCCTAGTGTTAGGGGATGCCAAGCTGTTGACTAAAGTTCAGATCCCTGTATTTTAGATTATAGGATAACTAATAATGCTCAGGCATTTTCTGCTAGTACCATTAGTGCAGGTGGTGCAGTGGCGCCGGGGCGCAGAGCCCTGAGGGGACTCTTAAAACTTGATAATAGCTGTTTTTACTAGCCCAAAAAAAGGCAAGGGGGCAATTTTCCCTTATTTGCACCATGGCCCATGGCATCCTTACTCTACTGCTAGTGAATTCCGCAGAAATTCAACAATTGGCCATCAGAGGTGTTCCTGGACTGTACAGGGTTGAGGGTATATTAGAACTTAAGGACATAGTTATTCATGTAGGGCCCGATTCACAGAATGAACTTAAGACTAAATCCTAAACTTACTACAATTTGATATTCACAGAATGCACTTACTACTATTTGATATTCACAGAATGCACTTACTACTTTCGGGATTCACAGAATGAACTTACTACTTCCGGGATTCACAGAATGAACTCACTACTTTCAGGATTCACAGAATAGACTTACGACTACTAACTTTACGTCCGCCGCCGGGTCGTAATTTCCGCAACCGGGCCGGATTTTACGGCACTTTGGCGGAATTAACGGCATATTATCGCAAAATTCTATTACGGGCCGTAATTTACGATTACGGGCCGTAATTTACGATTACGGGCCGCATTTTACGATTACGGGCCGTATTTACGAATACTGGCCGTTGGTCATGTTAGCCAAGGGGAAACACCTGGCCAAGGTCCACCCATCTCCCAACATGGATCAGCTGACACACAGCAGCCAATCCCAGCCCTGCAGCACGTATGAATGCAGAGCAGACACAAACAATCCCTTTTCAGGATGTCACTGAATGTGTTTGTCGCACTACCCCTTGCCATGCGGCAAAACTACTTGAGGAGGAGGAGCAGAGCAGAGAGGATCTACAGGCAGAGGATCAACCTATTTGAAATGTCCAGTGTTGCAATGCTAAAAGTACTTAATTATGTATGTAGATCCAATAGCCGTAAATGTTCTTAAGTAGATGTTTATTAGTTAAAAGTTGGTAAATAGGAAGGCCCCACCGGGAGCAGCATCCAGCTGCTCAGCCCCACTCATTCAAACTGACCGCACATTCAAACCATGCATACACGAACATTCTAATGACATCACACACACACAGGCTGAGCAGCAGGGAAAGAGATGATCAGGATATAACATCCAGCCAGGATGTAAGGGCCAGGTACCGTTTCCCACCTGAAGTCATCTTAGATATGGTATATAAGTGGGAGCAGGAACTTGACTCTGTGACTTGCTGCTCACATGCAATACCAGCATACCTCAAGATCCTTTTTGCCCTCCACTTCTTTGCTACTGGGTCCTTCCAAAGGGTCACCAGTGACCATGTGGGCATTTCCTAGGCGAGCCAGTCGCGGTGCCTGCATCAGGTACTGAGATGCATCACTGATAGAGCCCCCACCTACATCAAAATGCCATATACACTGGCCATGAGACAAAGGGCAGCAAGAGATTTTTATCTCCTTGTACAATTCCCACGAGTGCTGGGTGCAATTGATTGCACCCATGTGGCCCTTCAGCCACCCCGCCACATTGCACACATCTTCTGCAACAGACACAGATGGTATTCCATCAATGTTCAAGCAGTCTGTGATGCCAGTGGAAGGTTCATCAATGTGCATGCAGTGTTCCCAGGCAGTACACATGACAGCTTCATATTCCGCATGTCACCTCTTGCTCGGCGTATGGCTGCTGGAGAATTTGGTCACATGTGGCTACTGGGTAAGTACCAAGCACTGAAAATGAGTGATATGCGTCATTGAAATGTCTGAATGCCCCCAATAGTAACGATTGTACAATAAGAAACATGGCCCAACAGATACTGCATGTATAAACGTATAGATCATGTTCTGTGAAAGTCAAAGAGTGAAATGTTACCAACTGCCCTTTCTTCCCCCCTCAGGCGACGCTGGGTATGCACTCTCTCCACATCTCCTCACCCCTTACAGGCGTGCTAACATTGTACCTCAGCGTAGGTGCAATAGGGCACACATACGTACTCAAGCCATCATCGAGCGCACTTTTGGTCTGTTGAAGCCGCGATTCAGATGTCTCGACCGTACAGGGGGTGTGCTTCTGTACTCCCCAGTAGTTGTGTGCAAGATCATACTAGCCTGTTGTGTTTTGCACAACATTGCTCTAATGCATGGCTTACACATGCCTCTCAAACCTCGACTAGCTCTGAATGTGGGAGACCGGGCTATTGCACATGACAGACGTCAGGGCATGCAAGTCCGTGATCAGCTCGTTGCCACGTATTTCGCATGAGCAACCTGTAGTGTCACGGACAACATGTGGTTTGCTGTCTGTTGTCAATGATGAAATGTGGACAGACACAACAGTGTCCATAAATCCCACCCTGAAACGACTTTGCAAACCACTCTAACTGCATGCAAATCACAGCTGCTGACAGAAGTCAAAAGGTGGATTGTGCCTCAGGTCATGTGCCCATGTCAGCGAGTAGCGTAGTGGACATCCCTTAAACAAACTATTCACGCTGATGACAAACAATACATGTCCTGAGAGACATACCTGGACCTCATAAGGATGGGTCACCAAATCACAAAAGGTTGCATACTCAGGCCTATGACCACTACAGAATTGACTCCCCCACAAATGATGGGCCCAGAATGTGAGTGATGATGTCATGGGAGAATCATGCACCATGGGTCAGATTTACAATAAGAGTTGCATCTCTGCATATCAGCAGGGATGCCCCAGTAATTGTGCCTCACAGCAGACATCCCTTGCGCCATCATGGCTGTGCCGCATTTACAAAGCTGTGTGCTGTGGGCCAAGTATAGACAGAAGCGTGAAGCATATGCTGTCATAAAGGTGAAGCACCACTGGAGTTGGGTCACAAGCGCAACGCAGCTCCAGCAAGACAAGCGGCGAGCCGATGCCTAACATGATGCATCAATTCTTAGGCCTCCTACAAGCAGGCGCAGTGTTGTGACGCAGCATGGCCATGAAAATGACTGAGTGTAATTTTGTACATTTCACGCTGCCACTGTTCGGAGGCGTTTGTGTGCTGGAACGCCCCCCCTGTGCAGGTACGCACAACTGGGGGGCAGGGCCTTACAATATGACACATTTCACAGATGCGTCTCGTTGAAGATACCCCACAGCATGGAGGTGGCGTAGCGCTGCTGCGCCACTAAAGTTACGCTACTGTGGCGCAATTGGGGCACACAGGGCTCGTATAGCTGCCCCCATATGTATCTGACATACCCACACTTCTCCACACCAATGTTACATAACACTTCATTCAACTCTGATACTGAGTACTCAATATGAACTACATGTCCCATAATGCAAAGTATGAGAATAGGAAAGTGGGATGGATGTTGTCAGCCCCCTACCCCCTGTCAGTGCATAAATGACATGAAATGATCTGTTCCCCCTTTTGATACATATTCATGAATCACACCTGCATTGTCATTTCACTTTCCCCTACATCAGAACAACAGGATGGCAGTGGATTTGTTTACTGAATGTGGATGGCCCAGGATGAATACAAAATGGCTGCAAAATACTTCCTGTGATGTATTTCTTATCTCCCACTACCTGTATAACATTTCCTGTATGATATAATGTGTTCCGGGTCATTTTCGGAAGTTACGGCCCAAAATCGTAATTACCGGTGTCGCATCGTAATGCGCGTGCGCGTAAACGATGCCCCGGAACCGGAAACTATGAATTTCATACAGGCAAGGTAATACATGAAGTGGGAGACAGGAAATACATCACAGGAAGTAGTTGGCAGCCATTTTGTGGTCATTCTGAGTCATCCTCTATCACTGATCAGATCCTCAGGCATCCTGCTGCTCTCATGTGACCTATTTCCCCATAATGGCTGAGCAATATGAGGAGAGGCCCCCCCTTTCTCAGACAGGGAATTGGACAGCTTGGAGGAGGGGGTGCTGGAGTAATTCCCTCAGCTATATGGGGACCCTGAGCCCCAGCTGAGCACTGCAGCCCGGGGCAGACTATGGGCCAACAACGCCGAGCGCTGCAGTGCAGTGGGAGTGGCCACCAGGAGGGCTAGGGCGTGCCGCAAGCGCTGGGAGGACCTGAAGCGGTGGGCCTGTCACAAGGCTACGGAGCTGGCTGGCCTGTCCTCCCAGCACCATGTACATCGTCCTTGCCTCTCACCACTGTACAGGAGGGTCCTGCGAGCAGCTTGGCCGACCCTCCATGCTCAGCTGGAGGAGCACGTGCAGCATGGACCTAGTAAGTGCATCATATGCAATATAAGTCTGGGAGTATGATGTGAGTGAAACAGTGCTGTACCATTGTGTGTCCCATGCCTCCATTAGCCAATTCCATGTCCAAGCAGCAGTCACCACGTTTCAAGAGGCACACTGTGGCATATGGACTATACAGGCCAGAGTGCATTTTGGGAGTTGTAGTTTTCTAATGACAACTGGGTAAATGAACCACACTCATGCATCCATATTGAATTCTGCTCTGCCAGCACCACTGCAATTGAACCAAGTCAATCATAACGGATGTGTGCATTGGATGAGCGATGGTACTGAGACTGTCCAGTCTGCACATGGCAGGCCATAGGGGATTGGATGTTGTGATTAGCATTGCACCTGCTTGTTGTAAATAATTTTGTCCACCCTAAGCGTGGAAGGGTATACTCAGACATGAGTCCCTTGCTCATTGCACCATCAGGATTCAAGCAAGCCGGGCCGAAGACGGCTGTAATGCCAGAAACCGGTCCCCGGGAGCTTGTTTCCTTCCCAGTGTAAGAATTGGCATTTGTATTTTGGTTTGCCCTGTTCCCATCATGCACTGGGACAGGAACAGACTAATTTGCATACAGCCAGGTTCTGAAACTGGGATGGTGCAATGAGCTAAAAAACGGTGTTGGATCTAGCCCTGATCTCTTGACTGGGTGAGAGTATTCTGCTTAATTCAGAGACTCTGTCCCTCACCACCCCTTGTTGTAAATAATTTTGTCCACCCTAAGCGTGGAAGGGTATACTCAGACATGAGTCCCTTGCTCATTGCACCATCAGGATTCAAGCAAGCCGGGCCGAAGACGGCTGTAATGCCAGAAACCGGTCCCCGGGAGCTTGTTTCCTTCCCAGTGTAAGAATTGGCTTTTGTAGTTTGGTTTGCCCTGTTCCCATCATGCACTGGGACAGGAACACACTAATTTGCATACAGCCAGGTTCTGAAACTGGGATGGTGCAATGAGCTAAAAAACGGTGTTGGATCTAGCCCTGATCTCTTGACTGGGTGAGAGTATTCTGCTTAATTCAGAGACTCTGTCCCTCACCACCCCTTGTTGTAAATAATTTTGTCCACCCTAAGCGTGGAAGGGTATACTCAGACATGAGTCCCTTGCTCATTGCACCATCAGGATTCAAGCAAGCCGGGCCGTAGACGGCTGTAATGCCAGAAACCGGTCCCCGGGAGCTTGTTTCCTTCCCAGTGTAAGAATTGGCTTTTGTAGTTTGGTTTGCCCTGTTCCCATCATGCACTGGGACAGGAACAGACTAATTTGCATACAGCCAGGTTCTGAAACTGGGATGGTGCAATGAGCTAAAAAACGGTGTTGGATCTAGCCCTGATCTCTTGACTGGGTGAGAGTATTCTGCTTAATTCAGAGACTCTGTCCCTCACCACCCCTTGTTGTAAATAATTTTGTCCACCCTAAGCGTGGAAGGGTATACTCAGACATGAGTCCCTTGCTCATTGCACCATCAGGATTCAAGCAAGCCGGGCCGAAGACGGCTGTAATGCCAGAAACCGGTCCCCGGGAGCTTGTTTCCTTCCCAGTGTAAGAATTGGCTTTTGTAGTTTGGTTTGCCCTGTTCCCATCATGCACTGGGACAGGAACAGACTAATTTGCATACAGCCAGGTTCTGAAACTGGGATGGTGCAATGAGCTAAAAAACGGTGTTGGATCTAGCCCTGATCTCTTGACTGGGTGAGAGTATTCTGCTTAATTCAGAGACTCTGTCCCTCACCACCCCTTGTTGTAAATAATTTTGTCCACCCTAAGCGTGGAAGGGTATACTCAGACATGAGTCCCTTGCTCATTGCACCATCAGGATTCAAGCAAGCTGGGCCGAAGACGGCTGTAATGCCAGAAACCGGTCCCCGGGAGCTTGTTTCCTTCCCAGTGTAAGAATTGGCTTTTGTAGTATGGTTTGCCCTGTTCCCATCATGCACTGGGACAGGAACAGACTAATTTGCATACAGCCAGGTTCTGAAACTGGGATGGTGCAATGAGCTAAAAAACGGTGTTGGATCTAGCCCTGATCTCTTGACTGGGTGAGAGTATTCTGCTTAATTCAGAGACTCTGTCCCTCACCACCCCTTGTTGTAAATAATTTTGTCCACCCTAAGCGTGGAAGGGTATACTCAGACATGAGTCCCTTGCTCATTGCACCATCAGGATTCAAGCAAGCCGGGCCGAAGACGGCTGTAATGCCAGAAACCGGTCCCCGGGAGCTTGTTTCCTTCCCAGTGTAAGAATTGGCTTTTGTAGTTTGGTTTGCCCTGTTCCCATCATGCACTGGGACAGGAACAGACTAATTTGCATACAGCCAGGTTCTGAAACTGGGATGGTGCAATGAGCTAAAAAACGGTGTTGGATCTAGCCCTGATCTCTTGACTGGGTGAGAGTATTCTGCTTAATTCAGAGACTCTGTCCCTCACCACCCCTTGTTGTAAATAATTTTGTCCACCCTAAGCGTGGAAGGGTATACTCAGACATGAGTCCCTTGCTCATTGCACCATCAGGATTCAAGCAAGCCGGGCCGAAGACGGCTGTAATGCCAGAAACCGGTCCCCGGGAGCTTGTTTCCTTCCCAGTGTAAGAATTGGCTTTTGTAGTTTGGTTTGCCCTGTTCCCATCATGCACTGGGACAGGAACAGACTAATTTGCATACAGCCAGGTTCTGAAACTGGGATGGTGCAATGAGCTAAAAAACGGTGTTGGATCTATCCCTGATCTCTTGACTGGGTGAGAGTATTCTGCTTAATTCAGAGACTCTGTCCCTCACCACCCCTTGTTGTAAATAATTTTGTCCACCCTAAGCGTGGAAGGGTATACTCAGACATGAGTCCCTTGCTCATTGCACCATCAGGATTCAAGCAAGCCGGGCCGAAGACGGCTGTAATGCCAGAAACCGGTCCCCGGGAGCTTGTTTCCTTCCCAGTGTAAGAATTGGCTTTTGTAGTTTGGTTTGCCCTGTTCCCATCATGCACTGGGACAGGAACAGACTAATTTGCATACAGCCAGGTTCTGAAACTGGGATGGTGCAATGAGCTAAAAAACGGTGTTGGATCTAGCCCTGATCTCTTGACTGGGTGAGAGTATTCTGCTTAATTCAGAGACTCTGTCCCTCACCACCCCTTGTTGTAAATAATTTTGTCCACCCTAAGCGTGGAAGGGTATACTCAGACATGAGTCCCTTGCTCATTGCACCATCAGGATTCAAGCAAGCCGGGCCGAAGACGGCTGTAATGCCAGAAACCGGTCCCCGGGAGCTTGTTTCCTTCCCAGTGTAAGAATTGGCTTTTGTAGTTTGGTTTGCCCTGTTCCCATCATGCACTGGGACAGGAACAGACTAATTTGCATACAGCCAGGTTCTGAAACTGGGATGGTGCAATGAGCTAAAAAACGGTGTTGGATCTAGCCCTGATCTCTTGACTGGGTGAGAGTATTCTGCTTAATTCAGAGACTCTGTCCCTCACCACCCCTTGTTGTAAATAATTTTGTCCACCCTAAGCGTGGAAGGGTATACTCAGACATGAGTCCCTTGCTCATTGCACCATCAGGATTCAAGCAAGCCGGGCCGAAGACGGCTGTAATGCCAGAAACCGGTCCCCGGGAGCTTGTTTCCTTCCCAGTGTAAGAATTGGCTTTTGTAGTTTGGTTTGCCCTGTTCCAATCATGCACTGGGACAGGAACAGACTAATTTGCATACAGCCAGGTTCTGAAACTGGGATGGTGCAATGAGCTAAAAAACGGTGTTGGATCTAGCCCTGATCTCTTGACTGGGTGAGAGTATTCTGCTTAATTCAGAGACTCTGTCCCTCACCACCCCTTGTTGTAAATAATTTTGTCCACCCTAAGCGTGGAAGGGTATGCTCAGACATGAGTCCCTTGCTCATTGCACCATCAGGATTCAAGCAAGCCGGGCCGAAGACGGCTGTAATGCCAGAAACCGGTCCCCGGGAGCTTGTTTCCTTCCCAGTGTAAGAATTGGCTTTTGTAGTTTGGTTTGCCCTGTTCCCATCATGCACTGGGACAGGAACAGACTAATTTGCATACAGCCAGGTTCTGAAACTGGGATGGTGCAATGAGCTAAAAAACGGTGTTGGATCTAGCCCTGATCTCTTGACTGGGTGAGAGTATTCTGCTTAATTCAGAGACTCTGTCCCTCACCACCCCTTGTTGTAAATAATTTTGTCCACCCTAAGCGTGGAAGGGTATACTCAGACATGAGTCCCTTGCTCATTGCACCATCAGGATTCAAGCAAGCCGGGCCGAAGACGGCTGTAATGCCAGAAACCGGTCCCCGGAAGCTTGTTTCCTTCCCAGTGTAAGAATTGGCTTTTGTAGTTTGGTTTGCCCTGTTCCCATCATGCACTGGGACAGGAACAGACTAATTTGCATACAGCCAGGTTCTGAAACTGGGATGGTGCAATGAGCTAAAAAACGGTGTTGGATCTAGCCCTGATCTCTTGACTGGGTGAGAGTATTCTGCTTAATTCAGAGACTCTGTCCCTCACCACCCCTTGTTGTAAATAATTTTGTCCACCCTAAGCGTGGAAGGGTATACTCAGACATGAGTCCCTTGCTCATTGCACCATCAGGATTCAAGCAAGCCGGGCCGAAGACGGCTGTAATGCCAGAAACCGGTCCCCGGGAGCTTGTTTCCTTCCCAGTGTAAGAATTGGCTTTTGTAGTTTGGTTTGCCCTGTTCCCATCATGCACTGGGACAGGAACAGACTAATTTTCATACAGCCAGGTTCTGAAACTGGGATGGTGCAATGAGCTAAAAAACGGTGTTGGATCTAGCCCTGATCTCTTGACTGGGTGAGAGTATTCTGCTTAATTCAGAGACTCTGTCCCTCACCACCCCTTGTTGTAAATAATAGCATTGCACCTGTAGCGTTGTGTTCCAATTGAGACAGATCATCATGTGCTTTGGAGTCAAGACAGATTTTGAGATCCTTTTCATAGGTTTGCAAGGTGTGTCCACTGACAGACGTCTCACCCTCAGTGGCCTGTATGACATTTTACAGGTAGCTGTCACAACCGGCCACCACTGTTCAGCTGTGTACTGCACTACCTTGTAAGTCAAGTAAGCCACTATGTGGCACTGGATTGTCCGAAGATGTGTGGGGACATCAAAAGGCTAGACACACAATGTAGCTAGAGGAGTACTCCAGACCCCACGTGGATGTGTGACCCACATTTGTCTTGTCCCATACAATGCTACAAAGCAGATGACACTTGTCCAGACGTTAAATTGCTGCAAATCCATATCAATGGCCAATATCTATTATATCTGGACTCTTCATGTTCTCCTCTGGTGGACTTGTAGTTGAACTGGCACATGCAGCAGTGACACGACACACAGATCACAACAATGCCAAGGTTGAGGTTTGGATAATGCAGTTGCGCAAGCCACAATAATACACATGAGATGTCCATGTCAAACTCAAATCAGTATATGACAGTGTGCATACATGTAATGTAAGTGCATGGACAGAATGGGGGTTGGGAGCACACTGCCTCACAGTCCCAGCACGGTTTGTCCCTTTGCATCCTGGTAAATGCAGTACACAGTTCTAACTTACTTTGGAATAATCTGGAGTCATACACCAAATTTACTGCTCACTTTGCTGTATATCTCTAGACACGTGTTCCTGGAATGAGCGCTTCATCAGTAGAGAGCAGCAGTTTCAGAGAGCAAAGTAAATCATCTGGGTTTGCTGTGTGCCTGTGAGTGTTACTGTGACCTGAGAGGAACTTGGCAGCATTCCCAGCAAACACAGATGATTCAGGAGTTAGTTAGTACTGTAAACAGCATTTACCCGGATGCAAAGGGGCAAACTGTGCTGGGACTGTGAGGCAGTGTGCTCCCAACCACCATTAAGTCCAAAAGGACTGATGGGCAGATCAACAAGGCACTTGCACCTCTTTGCACCACCATTGGGTCACTTTAGTGATGCAGCGGCGGAGCACACAAAGCGCCATGCTGCTGGATTATTACAACGTGACGCATACGGTGCAGGATCGCATCCTAAAAGTGGCTGAGTGAAACTACAAGATTTCACTCAGTCACTATTAGGGCCAAGCGGAGTCAAATCTACGCACCTGCTTGAAGCAGGTGTAAGGATTGCCGCAGCATGTTAGCGATCGTGCACCCCCGAGCCTTGCTGGAGGCGGGGTCGCACTTGCCACGCCACTCCAGCAAAGCCCGGCTATTCCACCGGGGATGCATCACACATCTGCCCACCCAAGCGCCACGGTGTGCCGCTTTGTACATGCGGTCCATCAGGGGTGACGCACGGGTGGGCTGATGCGTTTTAACTCATCAGACACACCTCTGCTGATTAGCGGAGATGCGCCAGAAGTTGCAAATCGGCCCCTGATAACTGTGCAGTGTGATCAGAGGCAAACAAAATCGGACCTAGGCTATTCTATGAATGTGTAGCGTAATGCATGGAACAAGCACCACATCAGGATTTTGCTCACACTTCTGCAGGCACGGTTGGTGAGACAGGAGATCCGCAGGAACAAGTCTGGAGAAGGAGACCATCAGTTTGGCGGCGGCTACACCCTCTTTCTACCAGCGATGAAGGAGAGGAGGAGGAGGAGGAGGAGGAGGAGGAGGAGGAGGAGGAGGAGGAGGAGGAGGGGCCCTCAACATCTGCAGGCCAGAGGGTTTCACCCACCGGGGAAGAAGAACACAACACTGGTACTATGTCCCGGGTGGAGGCTGTGGACATTAAAGGGGGGGTGAAGGACCGGACACCTCGAACCATGATGTGGGGGATAGCCACTCACCCACACATACATCACCAGTGGGCCATGAAGAGGTGTCCCCGGGGCAGGCCAACGTTCAATCTGGTCCAAATAATAGGAGTCTAAGGGGGAAAGAAAAGGGTACAGGCCGCCCCCCACTCAAACCATAATACACAGCAACAGGCCTGTCACCCTAGACACTCTTAATTAGTTGTTAGTATGGCATGGATTGTAGTGATAAAAAAACTTTTTTATTACCACCGGGCAGTTTTTCTCTGGCTATTCACATCCATCCAGGTGTCAAACATTAATACGGTACACACACGGTAAACGTTCACTCTGTCGTGATACCATCACCCACCAAACAATACTTGTGGAAAAAGTGTGAAGAAGAGAGTGAGCCCCTCACAGAAGAACCGCCAATCGGGTTGTCTAACTGCGATTGCAGGTTTCTTCGGTACTCACGGTTTTTATGATTTGAGCTTATTTTACGATAATTTTTGGTTGCGGTTTTTGATGACCCTGCACATAATCGGTTTGCGATCTGGTCCTTCATTGGAGGAAGTGATGAATTGCCTGGCATTTTCAGAAGAGCAAATAGCCCTAATATTGGCTGGCCCGTCCCTCTTACCCGACGTCCCACTGGGGTCTAGCTCTACAGAACGGGAGGAATGGGACAAGCTGTCGACACTTAAAAAACGGCAGATTAGAGTAGCTCTGCATGGGGCTCTGATGACAGAGTACTTGCAGGCAGGAGCAGCACCGCCAAGTCTTATAGTCAAACTTGAGCCAAAGATCTTTTTGGAGGATAGACAGTTCCGCGTGGATTGGAGTTACATTTCTAATAAATGCACGCGGGATTGGCTGATCCTCATTATTAATACCGCTAAAAGACTCAGTGATGAGCTGCTCAAAGAGATACTAGAGCTGGAGGAAAACATAAGAGGTAACTCAGCACTCACTGTTGCAAAAGAACAACTTGAAAGGATCCAAAGTGATTTGGCCGATTATAAAACTTACATGGTCAATCAAAAGATAAGGGGGCTTAAAAAGAATTTGGAGAGGTTCACTCACGCATGGGCCTTTCCATACACTGAGGACCAATACTACGATACCCAGATAGACCAGCCAAGGCAATCCAACTTTCAAAAAAGAGGGCAGTATCCACAGCGAGGGGGTAATAGACAACAACAGCGACGAACACCAAACAACTGGGTGTTCTACAACACTAGCAGTGAAGAGGAGGACGTACCTACCAACCAGGCCCCTCAAAATACCAACAGGGTGAACTTTGCACCAGAAACAAGGACAGACGAAGATCTAGGCGCATTGTTGAGGTCTTTTTTAGGCCAAAACCAGGGAGGAACACGGGGTGGCGGAAATCAAACTTTCCGAGGGAAAGGTAAAGGCAGGGGCAGAGGACAATTCCAGCCCAATTGGCAACTATATTCTCCTCGGGTAACCCGCCAGAGGGGCAGGACAACTCAGCTATGAGCTCCGCCGAAACACAGAGAGCACCTAATGATATCGTGGTGAATTTGTCTGATCATGTGTTAACACCAGCAGAGGTAGGGTTCTAAATAAGGGTTTGGGGTTTGTGCCAACCCCCCGACATGATCCCTTTACCTGTAGATTAGAACTACATGAAATGATGAGGAAAATCAAATTGCACAAGTTCTTCACTGATAAAGAAAAAGTTGACCAATCATTGTTCAGTACGGACCTCCGTCGCCCTTCCAATTTCTGTCCACCCAGTGGTTCTTTGGGCCCTGAGGTGGCAGTTTTCGAACAGAAAGTGCTTTATGATGTGGCCACCTTAGAGCAAGCCCCCCAAGTACATCAGGGCTGCAATATGAGTATATCAGACTGGCGAGCTGTTAAATCTCTTCAAGATAACCCACTGTTAACCATCAAACAGGCTGACAAGGGGGGCGCTGTCGTTGTGTTAAATACAAGCGACTATGAGGCAGAAGTACTGAGACTACTGAGTGTACGTACCAACTACCACCCCCTTGCCAGAGATCCTACATCTGACTTACATGAACTGATCACAAGCATGGTGGCAGATGCTTTAGGGAAGAAGTGGATAACACCTAAAGAGGCAGACTTTATTTTCAACAAAAAGCCTCGCATTCCGGCGTTTTACATCTTGCCGAAGATCCACAAACCCCAGAGGCCACCCCCTGGACGCCCGATAGTGTCAGGTATCCAGTCAGTACTGGAGCCCCTGTCACAATTCGCGGACTTTTTTCTGCGTGAAGCAGTAATCACTCAGGAGTCCTATGTTCAGGACACGACTGACATTCTTAATGTCCTTGAAGGAGTGCATTTTGACCCTGCTTTGCAACTGCTAGTAACCATCGACATCGAGTCACTCTACACCAGCATCCCCCAGGACGCCGCGCTGGTGGCAGCAGCGCGGGCCCTGGGGGACCTGGAGTGGTTCTACGATACGCCCATCACGTTTGTCATGCAGTGCATTGAGCTTGCATTGACTAAAAACTTTTTTGAGTATAAGAACCAACTATACCTGCAAGTGTCTGGGACGTCTATGGGGGCCACTTTTGCTCCAAGTCTGGCCTGCATTTATGTGGGCCAGTTTGAGGTGAATGTGGTCCTCCATCGGAACAACAACCCCTTTAGGGAACATATCTCCCTTTGGAGGAGATATATTGATGACGTCCTGTGTATCTGGACAGGTACAGAGGACCTCCTCCTGGAATTTCTCTCATGGCTCAACCAGATAGATGACTGCCTTAAATTCACTTGGTCTATCAATAGAACCACAGCAGTCTATCTGGATGTTGATATCGCAGCAGTTGACCATAAATTGGTGACGACCGTACATCACAAAAAAACTCACAAGAATTCCTTGCTCCACTACAATTCCTTCCATCCTAGAGCCTTACGTGATAATCTTCCTGTGGGACAATTTTTGCGCTACAGGCGAAATTGCTCCACTACAGATTCATTTGTGGAACAATCGGAAGAACTGGCTGTGAAATTGGCCGCCAGGGCATATCCCCAAAAAGTGGTAAAGCAAGCACGTAAACGTGCACTGAATACGCCCCGGGAAGCACTCCTTGAACGCCATGTTAGAACTAAACAGGAGTGTATACCAGTAGTAACAACTTTTGATCCTTTATCCACCAAACTGAGGCAGATTGTGAGGAAGCATTGGTCAATTCTTGATACGAATATGGGAAAGATGCCACCGCCACGGTTTGCCTTTAAAAGAGCTACAAATTTAAAGGATAAATTGGTCCACACCCGGACCTCACAACCTGTATATACAGAAAGGCTACCACCTGGCCATCACCCATGTACGAGCTGTTCAGTATGCAATTTAACAAAGACTACGAAGGCAGTGACCCTGAGAAATGGCAGAATTTGGCATCTCACCAAGTTCAGTAATTGCAATACTGTAAATGTAATCTACAGATTGACATGCAAATGTGGGCTGCACTACATTGGACTTACGTCCAGAAAGGTAAAAGTCCGCATTCAAGAACACCTTAGCACCATCAGAGCGAAAAAATTGACAACGAGATTGGTGCAACACTTTAATGACATGGGACATGATCCCAAGGATTTGGAGTGGGTTGTACTGGAGAGGGTGATGTGTGAGAGTCATAATGTTGAAAACATTTTGGCGAGAAAGGAAGCTCGCTGGATCTATCAAGAACAGGTTGATCGTGAGGGGTTGAACGACCTTATTGAATGGAATAAAATCACCAAACGATGAGCTCACATGATGATGTATATCTTTGAAAAATCGATAGTGTAGCCTTGGATCCTCAACTCCCGACTATACAATACATATAGTATAGTTTAAATCACCCACGTGTATCTCTCGTCATTATTTAACCCCTTTTGATACATATGCCCACACATAGATTGCAGATGTTTTGATTGTAAATAATTTGCCCCTCTAGAACGAGTTGCCGGTGAAGACATGGTAGATTGACACCAGATTATATTGATTTATATGCCATTCCCCTCCCTTTTCAGTTTTTTCAGTTCTTTGAATGTTGGTTTGCAATGCTTTGTACTGCCAAGAAGTATGCTTTGCCCACTGCTAGGGACATGGAACACACTATAAGATGGCCGCCACGTGGTACGTACCCCTGTCACGTGTCACGCAACGTCTTACACGTCATCACGCGTCTCCTGATATCCGGCTTCCGAAGCCGGGACGGGGCGCGGGTGACATTTGGAAGTGCCGATGACCGAGCGTGGGTAAGCCTTCCCACTCGATCGGTAAGGTGATCGAACCAGTATCGAATGGTGGAGGTATTTGGTTGAAATAGGGGCGGTTACCGACGGGTCTCTTTTGAGAAGGGCGCATTGTGAAAATTTGGTGCCCTATATCTAATTACAAGTCCTCTATGTTCTAATGAGGTGATTGAGTGTGTGACATTATACGATGCAGTGCCACATCGACTGAATTCGGTCCTTGTCTTTGTTTCTGTGTGCAGGACACCCGACGATAACGGGTTCTCGTAATCAACACGTGATCTTTGAGGACACGGGCATACTATTTAAAAGGGGTAGCAGGTATGCGTGAAAGACGCTAACCCCAGGTGATTATGTGCAGGGTTGCCTGTTCTCAGTAACACAACCTTATATTACATTTTAAAACTAAATTCATTAGCAAATATGGGAGGGCCTTGAACCCTCGGCTCATTTTATTTCACAAATCTGTCATTTCTACCATCACAGGTGTGTGTTGAAAGACAGTGGCAATAGCAGTGGGCAACCCCCATTTGCCCTGAAGAAGTTGCAGAAAATATGAGCAACGAAACATGTTGGCGACTATGACCCACCTGAGACTGTGTATGGTGTGAGTCATTTTTAAGTTAGAAGGATTCACAGCCCAGAATAAACCCAGAGTGGCCAGTGAACTCTTCTATTTTAATTGTGTGAGATTCACGTTTCTTTCTCACTGGGGGTTTCTGTTTTTGTGTTATATGTGCACACAAGCATAGCAAGGGTAATACGTTGACTTGCTTTGATAGGAACAGTCAGCAGATTGTGGGGCTGATGTTGAGAAGAAGCACTGTTATATGTTGTTGGTCTTTTTCTGGTGTCTGTTTTCATTTCCCACTGTTATGAGAGTGAGTCACCGATGATGATAATTGGGTATACTGGCAAATACTAGTCAGACAACCCGATTGGCGGTTCTTCCGTGAGGGGCTCACTCTCTTCTCCACACTTTTTCCACAAGTATTGTTTGGTGGGTGATGGTATCACGACAGAGTGAACGTTTACCGTGTGTGTACCGTATTAATGTTTGACACCTGGATGGATGTGAATAGCCAAAGAAAAACTGCCCCGTGGTAATAAAAAAGTTTTTTTATCACTACAATCCATGCCATACTAAAAACTAATTAAGAGTGTCTAGGGTGACAGGCCTGGTGCTGTGTATCAACGTTCAATCTGGGCCTGCCATCTGCCCCTCCCTACCTCTAGAGTCCCCCATGCCATCGGGGGCACCAGCTCAATCCCCTGATACCTGTCCCCCTCCTCGTAGCCACCAAGCCGAACCCGTCCGCTCCGGACCTGAGGCACCACATCCCTTCTGTGTCCCCCTCCCAGTGCCAGTGCTGTTCCTCCTGTGGCTGTGCCAGGGGACTTGAGTTGGATGGTTGAGGGTCAACCTGACATGTCCGCTCGCATCTTGCTACAGGTGTGTCTGGAGATACGCTCGATGCAAGCGCACCTAGTCCGATCTGTGGACAACCTCGGCACCCAAGTCCAGTCCCTGAACACGGACCTAGTCCGATCTATGGACAACCTCGGCACCCAAGTCCAGTCTCTGAACACAGCCATTACGTCTTTCATCTCCCAAGTGCCTTCCCATTCCACCATCAATGTGTCCCCCTGTCCGTTGCCCCACACTGTTTCCCCCCATACTCCTCGTGTGTCACGTTCCCGTGTGGTGCCTGTTCCTGCATCAGCCAGCCGTGTGGATGTGTCCCGACCATGAGGATATAGACATTGTGGTCCTGGAGGATGACCAGAAAGACACTTGACTGTTGGACTGAGACATTGTTTTGGACGAAGATTTCTTTTTCCCCTTGTGAATAGACTGGTACCCATGACGCTACCTGACGTATTATATTTGTTTTGCCCCACCCAAATCCAAGTTCCCTTCTCCTTCTGCATTAAGATCATCATTTGTTTTCCTTTCTCCCTTCCAAACGGATGGTTTGTTTGTGTTCCTACATAAATAACTTTGCTGAATTATACTTTGTCTGACTAGTTTGACTTCATTTTGAATGTCTATTCCCAAATATTGACACATATTTAGTAAGTCATATGCTATGCACATTACAACGTGTTGCTATGATGTGTTACACTTGTACCTGTCTCTCACACGCACACACACATGCCTACATCGTCAGAAGGGACATGGTACACAACAGGATATTACTTTAGTAGATATTTATTGTCAAAATACTCCTAAGGAGCCCAAAACAAATTGACCATGTCAATGGCGGTCATGTTTGCGTTTCCGCAATAGAGGGGGGGAGGTACGCGGCGAGGGGTGAGGTTGAGGTTGTCGCCTTCGTGTCTGTGGGTGTTGTCCAGGCTGATCAAGAGGTGCAGGTGCCGATGGTGTCTGCACATTAGGTGTCTGTGGCTGGACAAGGGCTGGTTGTTCAGGTGGTTGAAGTGACTGTGCGGAGGTTGGTGGTGTTTGGGCAGGTAGTGGGGGTGGGGGGAGTGACAGTCCAGAGGTTGGTGGTGTTTGGGCAGGTAGTGGGGGTGGTGGGAGTGACATTCCAGTGGTTGGTAGTGTTTGGGCAGGTAGTGGGGGTGGTGGGAGTGACAGTCCAGTGGTTGGTAGTGTTTGGGCAGGTAGTGGGGGTGGTGGGAGTGACAGTCCAGTGGTTGGTGGTGTTTGGGCAGGTAGTGGGGGTGGGGGAGTGACAATCCAGAGGTTTGTGGTGTTTGGCCAGGTAATGGGGGTGGTGGGCGTGCCTGTTCAGGGTGTGGGTGTGTTTGTGTACCTTGGCTGTGGTGCTGTGCAGTTGGTGTTACAGGTGTGGGGATGTGCTGTCCTACAGGCCGACATGATTGTTCCCCTCCCTGCGTTGGCCGTGGAGGTAGACTTCGGATCACTCTCACCATGCCCTCCATCATCTTCATGGCCAAGGCATGGTGTCTTGCACTCTCTTCCCTTTGGATGGATATCAGGTCCGTCATATTTCTAGACATTTCCTGCCAAGTGCTATCCATCCTATCCAAAGCTTGGCCCACCCTGTCCACCACCTGAGGGAATTGGGCCATGTCCTGCAGGGACCCAGAAATGTCAGACAGGGTAGCCCCTATGGCCCGAATGTCCTGCCTCACATCTGCCTTCTATCGGAAGAAGTCCTGCTCCCACTGGCCACCATCGTCATGTGCAGGCCCCCTCTGCTGGTGTCTGCCAGGGATGAGATGAGCAGGTCCAACAACAGGGGGGGTGGCAGGAAGAAGTCTGTGGGCAGGAGAAGGGTGCCCCGGGGGATACCTGGTCCACAACAGGGCTGGTACTTCCCACAGATGGTGGACAGGATAGCAGGGATACACTGCATAGGGAAGAGTGGGTAGGGGAACCACCATGTCCGTCCCAGACGTGAGGGCTGTGAGTGAGTGATGTCTGTGAGTGGATGTGTGGGAGCTGTGGCTGGTTTGATGTATGTCGTGGTATTGATGGTTTGAGAGGAGGCAGACGGGCGTTGCTTGTCAGAGGATGTGAGGCCGGGACGTCAGTATTGTCATCCCCGGAGTCAATGAAAATGTACTCATCATCCTCCTCAAAGTCAACGTCCTCTTGATCTTGATCCTCCTCCTCTTGGGCATGAGTTGCAGCCAACACTGCTGCCTGGAGGATCAGGGGATTCTCCCCTCGGATTGCCCGTCGACCAGCACTGGTTGTCGGTCTGTCAGCCTCTCCCTCAGCATCATCTGAAACACAGAGGTTGCAACTGTATTGGTGATTGACCAGGTATTACATGTGCAGCAACACCAGGGTTGTATTTACTGCACTTTGCATCAGCAGATGTGGATCATGTGATCAGGTTAGGGTACCGCCACAAATGGCCGCTCACACCATAGCCTTGAGGTGTTACACGGAGATCTACATGATACTAGCAAACTCACCAGCTCCAGCCACAACTCTCTGTCCCTTTACGTTCCCTCCTGGTGTATCCTGCTGCACCTGTCTCATCATAGTTGTTGTAGACATAGCTGTAGAGGGTAGAAACAACATTCTCAACGATCTGCCTCACCAAATAACAGACATGCATATGTGTCACTCCTGGTCTGTATTTCACTTTGTAATCAACAACTGTTGATTCCATGTAGAAGGGGATATCGATCTCTGTAATGGCTTTGTAATCTAAGCTGTTGACACTCCTCATGCCCGATTTACCTGAGGGACAGGTGCGCGATGGTTTCACAGCTGCAGCCAGGATGTCATGCATCCCCCGGGATGGTGTCCGCTGCAGTGGTCTCATCCTGTCAGCACCTGTGATGAGAAATACATGTCCATATTTTAGTACAACAGATTGTAGCTATGAAATCAAATTAAATTCTCATTAGCCATTTGTGGATAATCAACGACGATGTACAGCATGTGTAGCTCATTGACTTAACATGTGGGCACTTGCTCACAAGCAGCATTTGCAAGCTTACAGCCAGGCAGCACTGACACCAATAAGATGACACATCAACTGACGAACTTGTATGAGAAGGTTACTGATTTCACCCTTGCGACTGACTTTTTTCATGGGTGTAATGTTGTCTGTTGACAAGTCAGAAAGGAGTTCATGTGTGAGATGTGCAGTTGTCAGGGGCCTGATGTTGCCCATTTGTGCTTCCCTACCCATGAGGTCACACAGCTCATTTTTGAATGACAGAACACAGATTACTAATGTCCATCCTTTGAGTGTTCTCTGTTCCCATGTTCCATTTCCAACATCATGGTACTACTTAAATGACAAGGGATAGTGTCTTGTGCAGCAGACATCCAAACCTCATATTTCATATACTCACCTATACATGTGAATATGGTAGAATGGAGGCAAGCAGAAGACAACATTTGGTTTAGATCACACATTGCAGATGAGGTGAGAATCTTTGAATCTTCCCACCTGCACTGGATTATCCTGTTGCTCTTCAGCCAAATCATTTTGAAGGTGTAACTGCATGAAGATTCACATTAGCAGCCCCTACACCCATCTTTCAGGTACACAACTGGCAACAGTGTGTGCCTCAGCCATACCAATTTCATATTGATTTGACCATGTTAATTTTGCTAGGGATTTAGCATAGCATTGAATTGCAAGCCTGTTGTGTTGTGGACGTTTCTTATGACACATTGTTCTATTGTATGTCCATTGTGCACACACTTGGCATACATTTTGTGTCAGCATCTCATTTGCCACCAGGGTCCGATCGGCCATGTGTTCAACTTCCCTATGTGAGCATTGTTCCGATGCCGACCGGCCCAACACCGCAGGAGTGAAGAACGTCCCAATCCTCTACCCTCACCGTGACCCCCAACACCCGCAATCAAAACGGGTGGTGGAGAACACGACACCGGGAGAAGGTGGGTAACAAAACAAGGGAACCCAAGGTCTTGGGGAACACAACTCGTCTCCTCTGGCTTCTTGGCAGCTGGCAGCTTGACACAGACGAGAACGCCCAGATAACAAACGGGAGTGGCTTGATACGAAACAGGAATTCTTCCACTGCAATCGTATTGGCTGTTTCTTGCGTAACCCCAGACCAACCACGCCCCCTCGGGAAACACCGAGAATGACAAAGGGGGTGGAATTCACAATTCTTAGGACAAAAAAAAGGACAGGGGAAAAATGGTATCAAAGGGAATACGAAAGACACCCAAAAAAAACCTGGAATCTAAAAAAGAACACGAAGGTAGCACAAAAACGGCAGTTATTCAGCTCCTTCGTGAAACCACCCAAACACAGCGTATAACAAGATGGTTTGGATACAAAAAAGGGATAATAACGGGACGTTAAAACTCAAAGGAAACGCAGCCGCGAATCCCAGAACGTCACCGAAGATCAAAAACAGGCCCCCAATAAAGGGTTCTGAAATGCCCAAGGGAATAGGAAAACAAGGGAGCAGGGGAAATAGGGGATCAAAACCCAGCACTAGAAAAGACCGCTGGAATGGAGCTCGAAGGAAGGGAAACAAGGTAGAACCACAGGAACAGGAAACACACGGCAAGGGACCAAAAAAGAAAGCAAGCACCTGTTTCCTGTTGGCAGCCCCCTTTTAAAGCGAGCTCTAGGGAGCGTCATTAGATTCGCATATGCACTTGGCACTAACGGGGAACTAGACAGAAGGAACCAGGCCCCCTTGAACCCCAACAAGCATATTGTGATGCAGGATAACAGTGTTGTACAACACATACGGTGGAGGTGAAAGACACAATTAATAAGCATTCAGCAAGCTTGACTTACCGTGGCCCAGCACCGGAGCAGTATGTAGTCCCTGGACAGATGTCACGTCCAACCTAGTAGCAGAAGTCAGTGGGCGTCTGGGGTTCTGGGAGGACCGCATTGTACCTACAATGATAAGTTTGTTTAGCAACTTTACATTCCTGCTGCCACATGTGATGCATTCAATTTCTGGCACAGGACGGGCACAAGCAGTCATGGTCACCACCGTTGCAGAAGTGTGTCATACATTATGTAATGAGTGATCCCACATATAACTTAGATTGGGCCCACTACCTTGATGCTACCTATATCACAATGACATGCCTACGAATCCAGAGGTACAGTCCACTATCGTGTTTTGTTGATGGCCGGAAATTATCCATCCAATGTACGCAGTACATGGTCAGCTGTGTGGACTGTGCTGAATAAAGTATGTATGAAAGATTAGAAGTTGGACAGTGTATGCATTGTCAATACTACAGAGACTGGTATCTCACTGTTTGGTCTTCGTTTCCGTATCGGTGCAAATGCTATTTCTTGATTAAGTCTACAAACACTATTACACTATGGTGTGTACACCCTTTTGACTTGTTGCGCCCCTCGATTACAGGATTGCTTTCCCCGTTCTGGGTCTGTTGGTGTAATACATGTTGTGTACCACATTTACAAAGGTATGATGAGCCAAGACATTTTATGATTTGTCTTTCGCTGTTCACAAATGCCATATGTTAAAGGTGAATGTCCATTGACAACTCCAATTGTAATGCAGCAAATGTAGCATAAATGGTTGACTTACATAGCTGGGCACTATTTGTCCCTCTGTCGTCTTCTGACGATGTATGCATTTTGACCATCTCCTGTCCACTTTGACTTACCAGTTGGTGTGGTTGACATGCCTTCCTCGGTACGTTGCCGATTCCTCATATGCGATGCGGTGACCTCTGCTACTGCAGTTGTCTGTGCTCTGGCTGGATGTGTCAATGGGTGAGAAGAGAGAAAAGTAGTCAAATGGGAAATGTGCTTGTGTAACGTTTCGGGGATTTGCCCATATCTTCTGTGTGATAACAGTATTGCGCGGAACTGCCGCAGACGAGGCAGGTAGGAGCAGTGGTGTGTTGGGGATGTAATGGCGTGGCAGAGTGGAAATTGGACAACAGGATATGTGTTGGACATATTTACATCAGAGGATACTCTCACCATCTGCTTTGTGATTTAGGCTGGCACAGGGTGATGTACTTTTTGGAGATTTTGTGGCAGGTTTACAACCCCCTAGAAAATGAATTTACACTGTTGTTGCATCACTTCTGTGACACAACAGTGGTGTACAACAGACAACACATTTAGGATTATTCGCACCGTGACGCTACTATGGTGAATCGTCATGTTGTGAGGCCCTGCGCAACGTCAGCTTGGAGGTAGGCAGGGTGTGCACTCCTTTGGGATATGCCGCGTCCAAGTGAGTCAGTGTAATCTACATGATTTCACAGTATCACTTATCAGAGGCGGCTGCGACGCAACCTTACGCCTGCTTGAAGCAGATGTAAGGAGTGGCACAGCACGTTAGGTATGGGCAGTGCATGGACATTGTTGAAGTTGCAACGCTCTTGCGACACAACTTCAACAAAGCCCCCCCTAGACACCATCAGATCAAACACACATCTGTCTATCCCTGCACCATAGTGCACCACCATATGTACACGACACATCCGTGTTTGCGCAAGGGTTGAATTGCATGTCACATTGGTACTGGCGCTTCCCTGCTAATGTTTGTCTTTAGCTAATTTATTTATTTAACTTAATTTTAAATTTCCATTTGTTATTGCACATTTTCAGTCAATATGTACAGTTATTGAATTAGCTGGGTTGTGTATGTATGGCAGCAGTACTGTGCACATGTTTTTAATAGGGTGGGGGGTATTAGCCTTTTCTGATGCAAAGGATTCTGGGACTTGTGGTGCTACGTAGTGGGTGACACATGAGTCTCTGAATAACCATATATTTATATACACTTTGGACAATTTCCATGATCACTATGACAGTGTAACACAGACAATCTCTTCATGCACTTTTTCTTTTCATTCCACTTACCTGGTACCTCGTAGGGGACGTCACTAACAGGCAGCCCATGGACCAAGTGGTGGTGTATTGTTGTCAGGATATCCTCCTCCAGTGGGGTTAGCCGGATGCTGGGTCCAGGGCATGCAGCAGGGAGGATTCTGCTCAGTTCTATCCTGGAGTATTTCTCATTCACCCTCTGCTTTTCGTCCTGCCACTTTTTTGTAATGTCCTGTACAGTTCGCCTCTCCTCCCCCAGGGCTGAGACAGCAGTGGCTATCTGCTGCCTTAGTTCTTGCTTTTGTGGAGAAGTGTGGCTCACTGGTTAGAGGAGGCAGACCTGGAAGCAGAGGTCAGCCCGGGACCAGGGTTCAATTCCCGGCTCGGCGTGGTCTTGAGTCCTAAAATGTCCATGGACTCGACAATTCTCGCTCCGGTGCCTACTCAATTCACAGGTTCACACTCTGTGACTCTGGGCAATAGCTTGCTTAATCTCCACAACAGCCCCTCGTGGCGGGATGCCTGGCTTTCACCTTGCGGATACCCTGCCGGGGTTATCTCACAGGGGAATACCAGGACGGGTTCCCTAAACAAGCGCTTAGAAACCGCTTGGTGATTTGCGCTATATAAATTCCTGTACATTTACATTTACATTTGTGCCCCACTGGTGCAGTATGGTGGTAGCCCATATAGGCGCTTGTGGTGCCTGACTATGTATTCCACAAGCATGGTGGTCTCCTCTGCTGTGAAATTTTTTTTTCTTCTCATCTCCATGTTCTCTGGCACTGGAAGCGTTGTAGTAAAAGTCTCTCTGTGGCCAAACCTGGTCCTTCACTGTGTGCTACTTTGATGTGTTTTGTGGTACTGGTCAATTAGTGTTAATTGGCTTCAGCTAGAGCGTGGTGGGGGGTGGTAGGCAGTGGCAGCATACACCATGGCAAAATGGAGCTGTTGGCTGGGATTGGCTGCTGTGTGTCAGCTGATCCATGTTGGGGGATGGGTGGACCTTGGCCAGGTGTTTCCCCTTGGCTAACATGACCAACGGCCAGTAATCATAAATTACGGCCCGTAATCGTAAAATGCGGCCAGTAATCGTAAATTACGGCCCTTAATCGTAAATTACGGCCCATAATCGGATTTTGCGATAATCTGCCGTTAATTCCGCCAAAGTGCTGTAAAATCCGGCCCGATGGCGGAAATTATGGCCCGGCGGCCGACGTAAAGTTAGTAGTCGTAAGTCTATTCTGTGAATCCCGAAAGTAGTAAGTTCATTCTGTGAATCCCGAAAGTAGTAAGTTCATTCTGTGAATCCCGAAAGTAGTAAGTGCATTCTGTGAATACCAAATAGTAGTAAGTGCATTCTGTGAATACCAAATAGTAGTAAGTTTAGGATTTAGTCTTAAGTTAATTCTCTGAATCGTGCCCCTTGAGCTCAGAAGTTACAAGGTTTTCTGAATGGGCTCGAGGAGGAGCATTTCCTGTTGAACCAGTCCTCCCCCAACCGAATGTGCCCGGGTCAAGCACTCTTAGGAAGTTCCGGCATAAGCACAGCTGAGTCTCAATGGTGGATCACGGCCCGGTTACCTATCTAACAGAACTTTGAATGTGCCATATTTCTATTTGTATTTAAACCTTCAAGTTCAAACACAGTTACAGAACTGGAGAGCAATATGAGACTGAAAAGAACACTTGTTAGCAGTTTACATGTCCCATGTGGCATGGGTATTAATTATTACAATCATATAAACTTTATCAAGCTGTCCAGCTCTCTTTGCTCCAACAGATAACAGAGTGATATGCTGTTGAATGACAAGGACGTTGGGACCAGGGCCAGACTGGCAGTAGCGGACATTGGGTGTTTTCCCTGGAGTCTGAAAGGGCGGGCTGGTTTTGGAGGAGTGGGGGCCAGCTTTCTTAATTGGGGCCAGTTTTGCAGCAGTGCTGCAGTATCAGCCCCCATTAAGAAAAGCAGCAGTGTGGGGGTGGTTTAGTCAAGCAACAGTGCATAAGACTTGTGGCTGGCAGTTGGTCTCTGTGTATTACTCCCAGACAGCGAAACACAGTGACTTGATGGGGCAGAGCTGTCCCCTACCATTCTTGCACATCACAAGTTCTCACATTAATCTTTATGCCCCCAGAAAAACTGGGTCTAGGGCAGAGAGTAAGGAAATTCCAACACCTTTGTGGTGGAAAACTCTAGAACCCTTTTAGATCTGTGGTAGAGTCAGAAAAAGGACTGCGGTACTTCTCTTCTGCAAGAAGGACTTCCACTCTGCTTCCCTTCTACTCTGCTGCCCTGCTACTCTGCTGCCCTGCTACTCTGCTGTCCTGCTGCCTGCTGCCCTGCTGCCTGTGTGAGGAGAAATGCACCTGCATCTTGAACCCAAGATCTCCAGAGTGAGTCCTAGGGCACGTTGGCTGGCGTACTGATCAGAACCTCAGGGACAGAAAAGGCTCGAACAACTTTAAACCCTGTGCCTGGAAGCTGTCTACTGTGGGTCCTGTCCTCCAAGTGGTGCCACCCCAGTCCTGGACACAAAAAATTGGGCCTGAAGATACTCTGCCAGGCAAGCTGTGGTCCAAACGGAACTGATGGAGCGTGATGTGTCTCCCTGCAGCTCATGGGAACCACCTCTATGTACCATAACTTGATGCAGGATTTCACAATGCAGCATTGCAACTTTCAGAACTGCTGCTGCACGACACATCCTTGATGCAGGACCTCACATCTCAGCCCGCAGCTCCTCAAAGCTGCCACTGTGCAATGCATCCTCAACGTGAGACCTAGCGATGCTCCGCAACCAGGATTTATATTACTTTGTTAAGCTGGCCTAACTTGGTCCCTGTGTCTGGCATATGCTCCTTCATGGTTGGCTTGAACCTTTGACTTTGTCGCGGTCCAGCACAACCAGATTTACCTAAACCTTTAAAATTGCATAACTCCAGTTCCACTAATTGGATTTTTCTCATTTAGCTGTCAAATAATTTATTTAGGGCCAGATGCACAACACTTTTTAGCATGTGCAAATGGGTTTTAAACCCATTTGCACATGGTAAAAAGCATGGTCCCATGTACAAACAGTATTTTGCGACTCGCAAAATACTGCTTTGCGACTCACTATTACGAAGGGGCGATCCCTTCCTAATAGTGACCCCAAAGCTATGTACCAATGTTTTGCGACCCTAATTGCGCTTGGGAATCTTTCGTGGCCCTGGGAGACTTTAATCTGCACGTAAATAATGGAAGCTGCCCACAGGCATTACAGTTACTTACATCTTTAGAGGGGGTGAACCTCAAACAATGGGTCTCCTGCCCCACACACATAGCAGGGAATATTCTGAACTTAGTCTTCTCAATTTGCGATGGTATTACTATGGATACACCTATCCCTCCGACATGGTCGGATCATTACTTAGTCCCGTTTTCTATCCCCCTACCAAACTCAGGGCAAGCTAAAGAAACACGCCTCACGCTTAAAAGAAATTGGAAGAATTTAACTGAAACAACACTCAACCCCATTCTGCGGGCCAATCCTCTCCACCTATCAGCCGATCCAGATACTGATGCAATTTCATTACATTATTGGATTGCTTCAGCGGTGGAGTCGGTAGCACCAGGAAGAGTGGGGAAATCAAGGAGGTCATCACCCACTTCTCCTTGGTTCTCTGATGCCCTTAGGGAGAACAAGAGTAGGTGTAAGAAGTTGGAACGCAAATGGAGACTGGGATATTGTGAAAAATTAAAAGCTAATTACAAAGAGGCTTTAAAAGTGTTTCACAAGGAGTTAAAATCAGCTAGGCGGAATTATATTGTGTCAAGCATTCGAAATGCAAAGCAGTCGAGCAGTGAAGTTTTTAAGGTTGTTCAATCCTTTCTTAAACCCCGGGCACTGGAGATAGAAGTAATTCCATCCACAGCCCTGTGCGAACGGATTGCAAACTATTTTAATGACAAGATCGTAAAGGCCTATGAGTAATTTCTAACCCCTGAGGCCACTGTGAAAGAGGATATATCTCCACGCCAGGGGGAGCTACCTAGGCTGTGTGAATTCTCTCCTATTATGCCTCAGGATGCCCTAATGGAAATCCCGAATTGCCATTCTAGAGTCCCAGATGATCCATGCCCGCCTAAATTATGGAAAGTGGTTGATGGGCTGCTATATATCTGGAACTCCTCCCTGAAAACTGGTACCTTTCCAGATATATGGAAACATGCGACGCTGCTCCCACTGAAAAAAAACCAAAATGGAGACCTGGGTGATTTAAAAAACTTGCGCCCTATCTCTCTCCTCCCTGCCCCGGGAAAAATGCTGGAAAAATTGGTTCAACGGCAATTGATGCACTTCATTGAGCAGAATAGGTCTCTGCACGACACTCAATCAGGCTTTCGGGCAGGGTTTAGTACAGAGTCTGCTCTACTGGAGGTGGCAGAGTCAATTAGGTGGTCACTGGATTCAGGAGCACCAGTATTACTGGTGCTCCTGGATCTGTCAGCGGCTTTTGGTACTGTTGACCACATTACCCTGAGTGAACGCCTAAAAGAAGCGGGATTGGAGGAAAATGCTCTCACATGGCTGACCTCCTATTTGAGTGGACACTCTCAGAAAGTCGTCCTCATGCCATGTGAATCGCAACCGAAGCACTTTGGTGCAGGGTACCTCAGGGCTCAGCATTGAGCCCGTTTCTTTTTAACATTTACCTAGCTCCTCTGTTCACTCTGATTGCCAACTGGGGGGTGAAGGCTATTTCTTATGCTGACGACACGCAGCTGGTTTTTCCCTGTAGAGAGCAGACAGCGAAGGGTTTTAAAAATTTTAAGGGGTGCTTACGCGATATAGCCAAGTGGATGAATTCTAATAAACTAAAGCTTAACGTGGAAAAAACAGAGGTTATGTTTTTTGGGCAAGGTAGGATGCCCGAGTCAGAACTATGGTGGCCAGTGGAAATGGGCACTCCTCCATCCCCGGCCGCCTCTATTCGAAATTTGGGAGTGAAATGGGAAACAAATCTGACCTTCTCAGCCCAAATACAACAAGTTTCTGCTATCTGTTTTAGTAAGCTAAACAATCTGCAGAAAATGCTGCACCTGCTTCCAGAAGATTGCCGCAAAACAGTTGTACATGCCACAGTGACATCTAGGCTAAATTATGCCAATGCGCTGTACCTTGGCCTCCCAAAATATGCTATCCAAATGATTCAAAATGCGGCTGCGAGACTGGTTTGCCGGATTCCTTTCCGACAACATGTCTCTCCGCATTTAGACAAACTCCACTGGTTACCAGTGGAAAAAAGAATCATATTCAAGGCCATGACAATGGCCTATCGGGCTCTAAATGGAAGCTGCCCGAAGTATCTGAAGGAAAAACTCTGCCCCTACCAACAAAACAGGGCGTTGCGCTCTAACTCTTTCAATTGGCTGCAAACTCCGGGCTTCAAGAAAGCACGACTGGGGGAAGAGCTTTCACAGTGAAGACAGCTGTACTGTGGAACAACCTTCCTGCCTCACTTCGTAGCGCCGAGTCAGAACTCTGTTTTAAAAAGGCCTTGAAGACTTGGCTTTTCAAGACAGCGGTGTTACAGAACTAATAGTAGCATTACTGCGCTTGCTACCTGTTTTCACCCCAGTTGTTTTAACGCCGGGACACCCCTGTGTCTAGGGGTAGCTGTCACGCTTAATAAACTTCAGTATTATTATTATTATTATTAATAATAATCGCAAACAGTTTAAACACACTGTTGTACATGCCAAATAGTGCCTTGCAATTTGCGACTCGCAAATGCGACGCAATATACGAGGCGCTATTTGGCAGGTCATACATCTGACCCTTAATTTTAATCCATTCTCCTAAATTAGTGTGCAATTTTTCATGTGCTGTGTTTTCCCTTTATTGCTGTCTGTGTGCTGCATACATACTTTACACATTGCCTCTAAGATAAGCCTAATTGCTTTTGCACCAAGCTACCCGAGGGTTAAGCACAGGTCAAGTTGTTGTGTGCTCATGTTTAACCCTGACAAGAATTGTGGTTATTGCCTGAGTAGGATTTCAACGTCTCAACCAGTAACCCAATTTCCTACAGTGACCTAATCATAAGTGACCTAACTGACATGAAAAAGTTCTGGGTAGGTGTTATACCGGACAGCCTTAGGGTATTCTTCCCCACACATTTTTGCCTGCCTCCTCCGCTTTTCTGACCTCGAGTTTGC
This sequence comes from Lissotriton helveticus, assembly GCF_964261635.1. Classification (NCBI taxonomy): domain Eukaryota; kingdom Metazoa; phylum Chordata; class Amphibia; order Caudata; family Salamandridae; genus Lissotriton; species Lissotriton helveticus. The sequence goes on along the minus strand of NC_136061.1, from coordinate 869,861,636 downwards.
TGGCATTAGAACACTGTCCACTTTACCACTGCTAACCAATGCTGAAGTGCTTGTGCTCTCTCCCTTAAACAAGGTAATATTGGTTCATCTCCAATTGGCACATTTTATTTACGTATAAGTCCTAGTCAAGTGGTACTCCCTGTACCCAGGGCCTGAAAATTAATTCAATGCTACTAGGGGACCTGCAGCACTGATTGTGCCACCCACTAAAGGAAACCTATAATCGTGTCTCTGGCCTGCCTTTTCCATAGCCTGTGTCGGCAGTTACACTGCCATGTCGACCTGGCAAAATAAATCTTTTAACAAAACACAAGCGGAACCTACTAAGATTCCACCAAACTGCACAGAGACGTAACTGAATGAATCAAATGAATTAAATTCAACTATATAAATCCTCTATTTTTCTATATTTTTCAACCTTTACGTTTAATCATTCTTTGTTTCAATGTTTGTTAAATCCGTTTTATTCATTCCAGTATTACACAACCATATTCTCACAATCACAGGAGCACCATTGGACAAGTCTTAAAATATATTTGTGATATTGTTTTTAATGACTATTGATGTAAAAATGTAGTTGTCAGTTGTATTGGCAGTATAATGCTAATGCTGATAGCATCATGTAAAATTATTTTCTTACATTTTAGATGCCCCTGATAAAGGGATTGTTATCCCGAAATGCATTGGGTTACTTTTAATAAATTCATGACATGCGGTACTCAATGGCGCTCCTATGATTGTGAGAATATCATCGTGTAATACTGGAATGAATAAAATGGATTGAACAAACATTGAAACAAAGAAGGATTAAATGTAAAGGTTGACAATATGGAGAAACAGAGGATTTAAATAGTTTAATTTAATTCATTTGATTCATTCAGTTACATGGCTGTGCAGTTTGGTGGAATCTTAGCAGGTTACCCTTGTGTTTTGTTGATATTGCAGAGCAATGGGTGGAGCACGGCAAACTTGCACGCCTACCAAGTTTTGAATCGGTTTAAATACTGACAAATTGTATTATGTCGGTGTGCATCTCACCACTTCTAATGTACAAAATAAATCTTTTGCCAGGGCCAAACATTCCCTTTTTATACATTTGTCACCTCTAAGCTATGCCCTGTACACCCCAGAGGGCAGGCTGCAATGTACTTAACCCCTTGCATGCACTGTGAATTTTCACCGCTGTGTGGGCGATTTACATAGTGGGCGGGATTTGGATGGCCCCCGACCGTCGTCAGCACACATCCACCGTTACGCATGATGGCCGGGGGCCGTCATGAGCATGCAAGGGGTTCAAAGGCAGAACATGTACTGTTAAGTCTTACATGTCCGGGTAGTGAAAAAGTTCCAAAGTCGTTTTTCATTACTGCAAGGCCAATTTCATTTATGGGATCAAATTGGGATTAACTAATTGCAGTTTATAGTGTAATTTCCAATTTGGAAGATATAAGACTCCCAAGTCTAGTGTCTCTGGAATCCTAATTTAACATCCTGGTTTATGGTAAAGTTGGATTTTAAATTACAATTCTGAAAATGTCACTTGCGAATTTCTTACTTTAGCCATTTGGTGGATTCAGCCTGTCTCTGATCACATGTCAGAGGTGGGTGACAGTTGGGGTTTGTGTATTCTTCCTAGACACACAAAATGGGAGCTTAGGGGCTCATTACGATGGCGTAACGATCGCCACCGCCAGGTCGTTGGTGGCGATCATTACACCATCAAAATGAGATTTACCCACTGCAATATTAGGATGGCAGTGGGTATCGTGGCAGACGAAAAGTCCGTCCGCCGCTTTTCCGTCGGTGGCAGTCATTACGATTGTCTGTCGAGCAGAGCTGGGCCTCTAATATGGTGGTGGTGCCTAGCAGGCACCCTCCGCATTATTAGGATGAGGGTGAATGATAGCCCATGGAAAGGCTGCCAGGGATTGGCTTCGGGGGCCCGTTGCGGGCCCCCACGGGGGTTGGGGAGGGTGCACTGGATGGGTACCATGGCCATTCAATTCTCTGCACCAAGTGACAGGCACCGCGTGGTGCCAGCCATGTGGTGCAGGAAAATGCTGTGCATGCCCTTTTACCATTGCGGACGGTGCTGCTGGCTGCAATGGTAAAAGGCCAGGATATGCCCACCAGTATGGCGGGGGCATCCTAATAGGGCTGGTGGGACCACCACATGTCTGACAGGCGGTTCCATCACCGTTATGATGGCGTACAGACTGTTTTCCGCCCACCATCATAAAGAGCCCCTTAGTTGGGTCTTGATGGCCCACCCTGGCAGGATGGGAGGGAGGAGCTGGACTCAGACTCTCTTACACCTGAATAGGATGTGTCCTGTCCCCACACAAGTGGCTGCACATCCCCCTGTAGTGAGTCTGGAGCCAGGAAGGAAGGGATGATCACTATGCACTTCAAAGACTGTATTTGAAGTCTTCCCCACTTCAAAGGTCCAACTGGGTATAAGTACTGGACCTCTGACATCACCACTTCAGTGCACTTCAAGACCTGTGAAGAGGCTGCCAGAAAGAAAGACTGCTGTGCTGCTGAAAGCACTGCCACTCTGATGCATTGCTGTTTTGTTGAACACCCTTGCTGTGCTGACCTACTGCCTGCTACCCTCTTTCCTGGGCTTGGGCACTGGACCTGCATCACTTGAACCCAGAGTGACTCCAAGGGCTAGCTGTCTGGCCTCCTGATATAAAGTCTCAGGGACGTTAAAGAGATCCAACCACCCTGTTTCTGCAACTGGACTCTGCCATCTGTGAGTCTGCCCTGCCGAGTGATGCCATCTGAGTCCTGGACCCTTAGAAGTGGACCTAAGCTGTTTCTCCAGCATAATTGATGCATCATTTGACAATTGACGCATCTCCGAGCAGAACTAATGCATCTCCTCAACTCAGCAGCACATATTCAAGCAGAACCAACTCGTCGTCACTGTTGCATGGATTCAAAACATCACAAGAGACGGGCATCACCGCTGCATCTCTCACCTGGGATCAACGCATCACCTTCAGAACCAACACTGCATGATGCTTTTCACAGTGGAAGCTCCTCACGCCCCTCGTCAACGGCAGCATTGACGATGATGCTGAACATCACCTCCACTGCACTGCGCATCCTTGACTCTGGCTTTTGATTCGCATGCCCCGTTGACAGGATTCTCAATGGAGATGCATCAGGACTTCGCACCGCAGCCTCCTCACATGTCATAAATGACGCAGTGCCTCTTCTGCATGCCTCATCTTTGATGCGGATCAATGCATTGCTGTGCCATCTTGATTTGAGGTACTATGTTCAGTGGGCCTAAATGGGTCCCTGTAGCTGGCCCGTGCTCCATTGTGGTTGGCCTGAACTTTTGACTTTGTCCCGGTCCGGTGCAACTAGATGACCCAAATATCGCTTTTTGCTCCTAGGTCCCCAGAACGTTTTAAATTCAATATCTCAAGTTCTACTTATTGGATTCTTGTTGTTTGGTCTTGTATTATTTATTAAATTAAGATCTATTTTTTCTAACCTGGTGAGGAATCTTTATGTGAGGTGTTGTCAGTGTTTTAATGTTTGAAGTTTAGCACAAATACTTTACACATTGCCTCTAAATTTAAGTCTGACTGCTCTTTGACGAGATACCAGATGGTGAGCATAGGTTGAAATAGTGGATGCCTGCCTCTTACCCTGATTAGGTTTGTGGCTGTTCATTGCCGAAGGTTCAAACCCCAGTCAACCACCAACCCAGTTTATAACCAACAGTATTATAGGAATGATCATGATAAAATACAATAGTATGGGTGGGACAATCATTTTAAATAGTGTAGCTCTTCTATCCTGGGTCGATGGTTGGTGCATCCAGTAATCAATCATATAAGTTATCATTTTGTAGGACACATCTTCATTCTCCCTTACAGCCACTGCAGGGTTTTAAAAAAATCTGAACACCTATGTATCTAACTGATGATTCACTCCACTGCAGGAGGTAGTTCATCTCACAACTGATATTAACAGGAGTGAGTGGAAAGATTACTAAATTATTCAACTGGATCCATAACCCGATAGGCTACCAAATTTGAGGAACTTCCACACCAACATGAAAGTCTAGTGTGGCGTTTTTGAACAAGAGAAAGGTGTCACGTCTTTTAGATACTAAGAGATAAACAGCCTAACTTCCGAAAAGCTAATCCTTCTCATTGATTACTTTCAAAGTAGTGCATATGCCAGTGAGTGGCTCTTCGGCCAGTGTGAACAAGATAGGGAAAAGGGGAGAGCCCTCTCGTGAGCCCCTGGATATATGGATTTCTGATTAACATATAAGTTTAACTTTAACAAAGGTCATTGGTTGTGTGAATCATAACTTGTTCCCTGCTATATAGTTTTGCCGCTTCCTTAAGTGCTCAAAAATCATGACTATGAAAAGCCACTTAATAAAATCAAAAGCTTTTGCAGTACACAAGAACACCACTGCTGCATTTACAGCAGAATGGATCTGGAAAATGAGAACAAAGAGGGTGCACAAGTTATGACACCTGCCAGGTATAAAACCAGGTTTAAAGGGTGGATGATCAGGCAAAACAATACTTGAGAGCAGCAGCATCTGATTGGTTGTTACTTTTGCTAAGATGTTGTTATCAGTATTAAAGAGAGACAGTGGGTTGTAGGAATCGCACTGTGGCAGAGGTTTGACTGACTTGAACAGCATTACTTGCATGAGATTCCCTTGTCGATACTGCAAGTTGTCCTTTGCATCTTCCTACTTGAATATTTTAAGAATAGGCTGTCCTAACCACTGTCTTAGATGCAGATGCACAGACGCTCACTTTATACATGTCATGTGGGACTGCCCTGAACTAACACACTTTTGGGGACCATATTTGCCAGCCTCCAAACTGCAACAGTATGGAACATAGCAACCACTATAAAAGTGGTGGTGCTAGGACTTCTGCCCATGCCAACAAACAAAAAACTCGGTAGAAAATGTGTTCAACTGGGCCTGGTAATAGCAAAAAGAAGGATAGCAATTAGATGGCTGAGCTCAGATCCCCCTCGCAGTCGAAAGATGTATTAGGGACGTCCACGATTGGGCCACAGTGGAGCTAATCCGAATGAAAAAAGTCAGATGAGATGATAAGCTAGAAGATGCGAGGACCTGGTAACTCATGGCAGCAGACATACTTAAGAAAAAAGACCCCCAATGGGGGAGGCAGACTTGATGCAGTCGGGACAGGAAGAGATGCAGAAGTGGCCCCTGGAGTTTCCCCAGCGATCAAAAATAGCATTAAAGGATGAGGTATATTAAAATAGAATAGATTCTGTCCTCAGTGAAGCTATGGCACAACACAGCCTTAGGAGGGGGGAGGGGAATAAGTTAAACATTATTGTTAAACATTGTTGAAAAAATGGGATATGTAGAATATATGCTGTAAAATTCTCAAAGGAGGCCATGACAACAGGAGCCTGTAAAACGTGAACTTTGGGGCATATTATCAAGGGGGTTTATCTCCGCTTTTTTGGCTTTAAAAGCCAAGAAAGCGGAGATAAAATTATCACCCTATTACCTAGCTGTCGCTAACACCAGTTAGCGACAGCTAGTAGGAGATAGCGACCATCTTGGGCCCCGCTTTGCATGTCAGAGAAATTTATCACTAATGACATGCAAAGTGGGCGTGCCAAGATGTTAGCGGCTGGAAACAGTCGCTAACATCGCTATCTCCTATTACCAACTTTTGGAGATATTCGCGCTAAGCGCTAATATCTCCAAAAGCTAACACCTGCCCTGAGCAGTTCTTAGCCATGTTATCCAATGGGAGGTGGATAACATGGCTAAGAGCATTTGCTCGGTAATGCATGAATATCGCTGACTTTTCCGCGATATTCATGCATTGCGGCCGATTTTAATCGCATTTGCGATAAACCTTGGTAATACCAAGGTTTATCTGCGATAAAAATCGCCGCAGTTCGGCGATACATTTTTGTCTCTAACCAAGCAATAGCGATAATTATAGCTATTGCTTGGTAATATGCCCCTTTGTATCTCCGCAACGTGGAGACAAAGATTGTGTAAGTTGATGTACCTGAATGATAATGTACTGTTAGTATGCAAAATTCCAAAAAAAAACACACAGTCACATAACTAAAGACCAATACAATTTCAGAAATAAAATATAAAAAAAGAATAGGCTGTCCCACAATATTGAGATAATCTTTAAAAATTAGAATATCAAACAACGCTATCAGTGGTTTCTCATCCACCATGTCTTTTATTGCACCATGGATTTCAGCTAGTGTGATGGGGCAAGGTGGGCATCATGGTGCACATTTTTCTGCCAGGCTAGAGCGATCAAATCAAGATAAGCAGTAGTTTCACTGTCATCTCCAGTGGCATGCATGGCTCACAATTAAAAATAAAATGAAAATTCTGATAGAACGTTTGCGTGTGAGTCACGCACCCATTCTCCTATGTCTTTCCCCGCTACTTGTAACACGAAGCTGGAACCTCGTTCTGAGTAATTGAATTTTACCCAACAGACTGACGAGTTTCGGTTCATCCGACTAGCGAAAGGTAAAATAAGGTGACTTAAGCATGGCCATTGGTTAAGTAGCTGAAGAAAGGATGGTATCGATTCGGGCTTGACGTTTGGATATTGTGTTTGCTACACTCTTGTTTTTGAAACTGTGGGGGCACTTTATTCACTCACGAAATTTCAATATTTAGTTCACTTGTTACGAGTTGTGTCTTTTTGTTACCACTGACACATAGTTTTAAATTGTTGCACATAAACACGTATTTAGAACACTAAACAGCACTAAACAGCCATTGGTCGTTTTGCATGCGTGAATGTAACAAGTAGAAACTCATTAAGTGCTAGCAAAAATCCATTCTGATTTGAGAGTTCCTTTTCAAATTTGTTCCACGATTGTACATCCCGGGCCTGGGATACCTAACGAGGTTCCAGCTTCTTGGTACGTACGTATATATTTACATGCACACAGACGTAGCACGATTCCGGGGTCGCACACCAAACCATTGCCTTTAAACCTTTAAAACATTCATTGACGTTTCGGGGTGAAAAACTGTGTGCCCCTTTTGTGTGTTCCTGGAAACGTGTATTAATAAATCTATATGTCTAGTATCAATGTAACTTTGATCCAGCTTATGCTCTTGACCCGGTCACTACACTACCGCACGGCCCCCGTGTGCCTGGATTCTGCTGCTGCTGCCTGCTTGGCCCTCTTGCTGCCGCCTCTCCTTAGGGCCCCTGCTCTCCAGGCTTGCCCTCGCTCTCCAGGCTTGCCCAGGCTTGCCCTCGCTCTCCCCTGCTCCGCTTTCCTGCTCTTTCCAACCCCTCCCTCTGCTCCCCGCCGCTGTTCTCCTGTGGCCCCGCCCCCTTCTCCTGTCTCCCGCTCCCCATTCGCCGCCCCGCTCTCACCTCCCAGCTGCCTCTCCCTCCCACTTCGTCATAAATGGCGGGGACCACGCGTACGCGCAGCGGCCATGCGCGGCGGGTGCGCCGATTGCACGCCAAAGGCATGCCCGTCCACGCCTGGACCGCGCCCAGTGCCAGAACCCCTGGACCCCACCAGAACCAGCCAACCCGACTAAGCTACGACGCCGCCACCCTCCACTCACTCAACACCGGCCGACATCCAGCCTGCTACCAAGCCACCCCAAAACGTACCCACGGAGCCTTCACCTGCCACGCCTGCTACTTCACCTGCACTCGGTCCTGCACCGCGCCAGCCAAAACAGCCGCCAACAACAACCACCTCAAGTGCATCCTGCTCAACACCTGCTCCATCCACAGGCACGCCGTTGAATTATGGACCTCCTGGACAAAACGGCACCAGATGTCGCCTTCTTCACGGAAACCTGGATGAACGCCTCCTCAGCCCCCGACAATGCCATTGCCATCACGGATGTCTACAAGATCATCCGGAGGGACCGCATCAACCAGACCGGAGGAGGCATCGCCATCGCCCACAGAAACACTATCCGCATCATGACCAACACCGACAACACCCTCGCCACCGCAGAGCACCTGCACTTCCAGATTCACACCGACCCCAAGACCACCCTCAGAGGAACCCTCATCTACAGACCCCCGGGACCACGCTCACACTTCAGTGAGGCCATCGCAGACTTCATCAGCCCGCTCGCCCTCGCCTCCTCCGACTACATCCTCCTAGGAGACCTCAACTTCCACCTGGAGAACGACCAGGATAACAACACCACCGCCCTACTAGACAACCTCGCCAACCTCGGGTTTAAGCAACTGGTCAACACCCCCACCCATTATGCCGGCCACACGCTCGACCCCGTCTTCTCCTCCAGCAACCACATCTCCTTCAGCCACACCACCGAGCTCCACTGGACCGACCATAGCTGCGTACACTTCAACTTCAGGAAAACAACGACCCACCACCGCCCTCAACAAACCCCCCGAAGATGCCGGGGCAAGATCACCACCGACCGACTCACCACCTCCTTGAGCCTTAACCCTCCCACCAACACCACGGACCCCAACGAAGGAGCCCGCAACCTCACACAGTGGATCAAAGACTGCGCCGACACCCTTGCTCCACTGAAAAACCCTCCCAGCAACCTCAAACAGCAAGAAAGCCGCGTGGTTCACCAACGATCTCAAAGACTCCAAGAAATCCTGCCGTGACCTCGAGAAAGCCTGGCGCCACAACCAGTCAACGGAAAATATGACAGCCCTCAAGAACGCCACCCGCAAACACCACCAGCTGATCCGCACCACCAAAAGGTCATCCTTCAGAGAACGTCTGTACAACAACACCCACAACAGCAAAGAACTCTTCAACGTCGTGAAAGAGCTCTCCAACCCCAACACCAGCAACAATGACATCACGCCTTCTCAAGACCTCTGCAATTCTCTGGCCACCTTTTTTCACCGTAAGATCGTCGACATACACGACAGCTTCGGCGCTCAGAACTCGTACCCCACCACCGAACCTACACCCCCCACCACCACCCTGTGCGCCTGGACTCAGGTCAGCACGGAAGATACCACCCACATGATGAACACCATCCACTCGGGCTCCCCAGCCGATCCCTGCCCACACCACATCTTCAAAAAGGCCGACTCCATCATCGCACCCAAACTTTGGCACATCATCAACAACTCCTTTATATCCGCCACCTTTCCGGAGAACTGGAAGCACGCAGAGATCAGCACCCTCCTGAAGAAACCCACCGCAGACCCCTCAGACCTCAAGAACTTCCGCCCCATCTCGCTCCTCCCCTTCCCTGCAAAAGTCATTGAGAAAACCGTCAACAAACAGCTGCCAGCCTTCCTGGAGACGAACGGCTCTCTCGACCCATCGCAGTCCGGATTCTGAGCGAACCACAGCACCGAGACCGCCCTCATCGCGGCCACCGACGACATCCGGACTCTGCTGGACAACGGAGAAACCGCCGCCCTCATCCTGCTTGACTTTCGGCCGCGTTCGACACGGTCTGCCACCGCACCCTGACAACTCACCTCCGCCACGCCGGGATCCAAGGAAAGACCCTGGAATGGATCACCTCCTTTCTCTCCGACAGATCCCAAAGAGTCTGTTTTCCGCCCTTCCTCGCAGAAGCCACCAAGATCATCTGCGGCGTACCTCAAGGCTCCTCGCTCAGCCCCACCCTCGTCTACATGAGCCCCCTCGCAGCCATCGCACGCAAGCACAACCTCAACATCATCTCCTATGCTGACGATACCCAACTGATCCTCTCCCTCACCAACGACTCCACCTCCGCCAGAGACAGCTTCCAGGACGGAATGAAAGACATCGCAGACTGGATGAAGCTCAGCCGCCTGAAACTGAACTCAGACAAGACGGAAGTCCTCATCCTCGGCCCATCCATCTCCGCCTGGGACTACTCCTGGTGGACCCCTGCTCTGGGCCCCCCACCCAAGCCCACGGACCACGCACGCAACCTGGGCTTCATCCTTGACTCCTCCCTCATGATGGCCAGACACGTTAACGGCGTTACCTCCTCCTGCTTCAACACACTCCTCATGCTCCGTAAGATCTTCAGCTGGATCCCCACTGGAACCAGGAAAACGGTCACCCAGGCCCTCGTCACTAGCCGTCTGGACTACGGGAACGCCCTCTACGCTGGGACCACCGCCAAACTACAGAAAAAACTCCAGCGCATCCAGAACGCCTCAGCACAACTCGTCTTGGACATCCCCCGACACAGCCACATCCCCGCCCACCTGAGGAACCTGCACTGGCTCCCCCTCAGCAAGAAGATCATGTTCAGACTCCTCTCCCACGCACACCAGGCTCTGCACGACTTGGGCCCCGAATACCTCAACAACCGCCTCACGTTCTACACGCCAACCCGCCAGCTCCGCTCCGCCAACCTCACCCTCGCCACCGTCCCACGGATCCGCAGAACTACCACCGGAGGAAGATCCTTCACCTACCTGGCGGCCAAGACCTGGAACACCCTCCCCACCCACCTACGACTCACCCAGGACCATCTCTCCTTCAGGAAGCAACTCAAGACCTGGCTTTTCGAGCAGTAGCAGCCCCCCCCCCCCCCCCCAGCGCCTTGAGACACTAGCGGGTGAGTAGCGCGCTTTACAAATGTTCTTGATTGATTGATATGCTCAAGCGACCAGAGTATAATGGACTGAGGACAGCAGCATGTTTTACTCAACAGATTCCCCTAATTACCACCTTAAGCACTTCCCAACCAACTCTACATACTGACCCAACATTTATTTCGAAATAATACACTATGGCCTCCTGCACCTCGGCATGGAGCTCTGAGTTCCGAAGTGTGGACGATGGAAACTGCTGTATACAAGGTCAGCTAGATCCTTTAGGTGTACAAGATGCATCGTGACCGGGGAACGGTCTGGCAATATACGAAGTGCTGCCCTCCTCTCTTCTTCAAGAGTTATGAAGTCTGTTGATGGTCAGTAAAAATGTGTACTTTATCCTACAGTCTGACCAGATGCAATGGGGAATAAATGAGGGTTACTTTCTCGAGTTATTTTCTCCAAATGATCTTCTTGTTTCTTATACTGGATGGCGAAGTTATAGTACCCCTTGTGTATAACTTCCATTTTTGTCATGCCAGATGAAGAACATTCTCATGCTTCATGAAACTTGGAAGGGAAGCTACCATGGGTCTGACCCAGGCACCAGAGGGGCTCTCTGTGTGTCTCAGTACCTGATGGGATTGCTCAACTTTAAAAGCTGTGGATAAGTTTCATGTGCCCTGTGTGTCCTGCTGCTATGAATTCTGGCCTGCCCTAATTCACAAATTATTTATAGAAGAACTCACCTCTTTTTGTTTTTTTGAGTGTTATCAAACACAGTATCTTCTCCACCTGTGAAGGCTTTTCATTTCGTGTGGCTGTGTCATCTTTGATGCCATAGATGCAACATCCTGCCAATGTGGTTGTTTTATTGTCTGTTACTTCATATTATTGATTAGGATAACAAGTATCTAATTTACTGTCAGCTGTGGACAAATACTTTTGCATAGCCAATAGAAGAATCTTACCTTGCTCCATGATAATATTTGTTGTCTCTTGACAAAGTGGCACATTTTGACTCAACGGCAAGTATGTTCTGCTTTCATTTCTCTAATGCAGTGGGATAATGCAATTCAATGTGTCTTAGTATTGTAAGATTTAAGATTAAAAAAGCATTATTTCAGCACTACATGCCATAAAAGCAATTTAAATGCATAAAAGCATAAAAGATCGCCCAAGCATTATATATAAAACCATAATCAACAAACTTTGTATATAATATTATGAAATGTGGACCTCATTATAGCCATGTTAAAACCCATACCATTTAAAGTTCATTAAATTAGCACATTAAAAATCTAAATATTCCTCCTTGATCTTATAATCCCCATCCAGCTCAAGAACTTGGCACCAAAGCTTGCATATTAGGGGGCAGATCTGAAAGCAGTATTCTCATTGCAATACTACTGCTTCTGGTCCCAGATTCTTTTATATAGATTCAGCTATTTTTCAGGGGGGGCAAAGTGTGTTGGGCAAGCAAACAAGACATGAGAAAGTGTCACAGAAAGTCTGACAGATTGTCAGTGTTATGCAATTGAGCTGGGTGCCCTGCTGGAGAAATCTTTTTGCTTTATTTCAGTCTTCCCTTATAATCGATCGACATTTTAAATTCAGCAAGGGGGCATTTGTGTAGGTCTTTTTAAGTTTTTTCTATAGACCCTAACAATTGAAATAAAAAAATAATGAAATTCAGTTGGAAAAAACAGCTGTTTGTGCCAACGTTTTCACCGGTAACTTCTTTTAAGTATGGCATATTTTTAAAAGCAATATACCATTATGTCTTCTGTACCCTCTGGTTGTGGGGATAAATAGGACTTGTAGGTTCACCAAGAACCAAGAGTACCCAGAGCCAATAAATGAGCTGCATCTTGCAATGGTTTTTCATTTTGTACCGGGTATATAGCAATTCATTTGGCAAAATACAAAGAGTGAAACCTACATATTTCCAAAATGGGAACAACATATAGAGGTATGAAGCAGTGGTTATTTACACATTTTCAAAATTTGGGTACCCATTCAAGCATGTGAATTAGAGGGCATTTTTCAAAATGACTTCTTTTTTACACATGCTAAGAATGTCAATGGATATTAACACTTGCTCTATTATTATGTCTACCTCAAAGTCGCCCAATAAAAATGGTACCTCACTTGTGTGGGTAGGATTAGTACCGGTGACAGGAAACGGCCCAAAATGCAACATGGACGCATCACATTTTTCAATTGAAAACTGACCCTTTCTTCACAATGTGCCTAGTTGTGGATATTGGGCCGAGCTCTGCCAGCACCTAAGGAAAACCAGCAAACATATACATATTTGAAAACTAGCATCCAGGGAAATCCTGGATGGGATCACTTGTGAGACTCCCTCCAAGTTATGTTACCCAGAATCCCTTGCAAACCTCAAACTTTGTCAAAAGAAAACACATTTACGTAATATTTCTGTGATGGAAAGTTCTGGATTCTGCAGGGACGCCTCAAACTTCTACCCACTCAGCTTTCCCTAAAGTCTTCTGATAAAAATGGTACCTCACAGGTGTGTGTAGGCCTAGTACCCATGACAGGAAATGGCCCAAAATGCAACATAGGCATATCAAATAATTTCATTGAAAACTGACCCTTGTTATACAAAGTGACTAGATGTGGATTCTGAACCCTGGCTCTGCTGACACATAAGGAAACCTAGCAAACCTATCCATTTGTTTTTAAATATACATCCAGGGGAATCCAGGAGAGGGCGACTTGTGTGGCTCTCACTAGGTTATGTTACCCAGAATCCCTTGCAAACCTCAAATGTTTGTCAAAAAATATATTTTCCTCACATTTCTGTGATGGAAAGTTCTGGAATCTATGGGTAGCTACAAACTTCCAAGCAGCCAGCATTTCACAATGTGCCTAGCTGTGGCTTTTGACCCTAGCTCAACCGTCACCCAGGGTAACCTAGTAAACCTTTACAATTTTGTAAACTAGACACGCACTGGAAGCCAGGATGGGTTGACTTGTGTGGTTCTCAGTGGGTTCTGTTACCCAGAATTCACTGCAAACCTCAAACTTTTTTCTCACATTCCTGTGATGGAAAGTTTTAGAATCTGTGGGGAGCCATAAACTTCCACCCACCAAGCATTGCCCAAGTCTCCAGATAAAAATGGCCCTCGCTTGTATGGTTAGGCCTAGAGCCCGCAAGAGGAAATGGCCCAAAATGTACTGTGGAGACTTCAAAATTAACAATCACAAAAAGACTTGCTGTTGGGAGGGAATCACCTACGTTTTTGGTCCCGGGTTTGGTGGGCATTTAGGGAAACGTACCAAACCCAGATATTTCTGTAAACTAGATTGAGGCTACTGCATCCATATGCCTCCTGGGGGGCAGAATGTATGTGGGAATTGTTTTGGGGGTGGGTGCATTGCCAAGTCCATTCTGAGCAGCCCCCAACCCTACGTATAAAAAAACCCATAATCGCTGGTGCTTAGTGGGCTCTCTGACCCCTGTGGGAGGCTGATCAGGGGCTATTACCCCCATCTGCCTCCTGGTGGGCAGAAATACTTTGGAATTTTTGGTGGGATGGGTGGGGGCATTGGCATGCCCATTCTGGGCACCCCTCACCCCTGACCTATAAAGAAATGATCTTTTACACAAGAGAGAGTGAGAGACAAGCACATCAGTTGCAATCTCCCAAGTACAGTCTTATCACATATAAGCAACCGCTGCCATAAGACTTCCCGTTGTGAATTTAGGCATTTTATTTTAAAAAAGGGAGAATAACTAGGGTTCTATCAGGATGTGGTGGTCTCCCTCTGCTTTGTCTTTGGTCGATGGAATATCAAAAGATATTGGAGTAGACGCCTTGCTCACTTATAGTGACATGCTTCATCATAGGCGTCTATCCACACCCTGGGAAAATGGTACTACCCGGGCAGACTCAACCATAGATGTAATGCAAGTTCCTACATAAAGCAAGTACTGGTCATGCAGGGAACCAGATGAGTGATAATAAAAATACCTCCAGGTATACCCAAACAATGTGCTTTATTCGGAGGGTACCTGGGACATGAATGAAAAATGTGAAAGAGTTGGGGTTTTCTGAAAATAATTGTTCAGTTCTACCCCTTCCAAAGTGCAAACATGTTTCAGCCCTTACCAGGAGCCCACGTGGGTCTGGGCCTTCGGCAGGGCTATTTATCTGCTGCTTAGTGACCCTGCTCCGATAGGGTGCACACACCCCATGCACTGACGTGAGGCCTAATGCACTCACCTGTCTTCACATGTGTTCCCAGTAGGTTTTCTACTGCTTGTTTTAAATCCATAACATGCGAATCAGGCGGTTTGGTGCTGTGTTATAGTCACACACTATGGGAAGAAGAGAGTTTATAGCAAGATTCATTGCTTGTAGTTCCATGCAATGTGAAATCGGTGTGCTTAGTGTTGTTGATTATACTCTCACTAAACATAGACTGATGGTTTTTTGATACATGAATTATTGTAATCACTGTTTCTCTCATGCCTTGTGTGCTCAGAAAGAAACTGGCATGCACTGCAATTACCTTTCATGGTATATGGCGGCTCCGTTTCAAAATTTTTGCCGCTAAGTGCTTACTGCTCCTTTGAGTACGTAACCCACTCGTGCACAATACATATTTAGCATATAGGCAGTTGTGGTGATTTGCTAGTGATTAATTAACCAATATCATGTAAATTTGCTACAAGGACCCGCACTCAGTCTTCATCAATCAATCAATCAATCAAGTCATTTGTATAGCGCACTACTCACCCGTAGGGTCTCAAGGCGCTGGGAGGGGGGGGTGCCGTTACTGCTCGAACAGCCAGGTCTTGAGCTTCTTCCTGAAGGAGAGGTGGTCTTGGGTCAGGCGCAGGTCGGACGGGAGTGAGTTCCAGGTCTTTGCAGCCAGGTGGGAGAAGGACCTTCCTCCTGTTGTCGCTCTTCGGATGCGGGGGACGGCGGCGAGGGCGTGGCTGGTTGATCTGAGGGGGCGCGTGGGAGTGTAGAAGTTGATCCTGTTGTTGAGGTAGCTCGGGCCTTGGTCGTGTAGGGCTTTGTGCGCGTGGGTGAGGAGGCGGAAGGTGATCCTCTTGTTGACCGGGAGCCAGTGCAGGTCTCTCAGGTGTCCGGAGATGTGGCTGTTTCGTGGGATGTCGAGGATGAGTCTGGCTGAGGCGTTCTGGATCCGCTGGAGTCTCTTCTGGAGCTTGGCGGTGGTTCCGGCGTAGAGGGCGTTGCCGTAGTCCAGTCGGCTAGTGACGAGGGCCTGGGTGACAGTCTTCCTGGTCTCGGTGGGGATCCACCGGAAGATCTTCCGTAGCATGCGCAGGATGTTGAAGCATGACGAGGAGACGGCGTTGACTTGTCTGGTCATGGAGAGGGAGGAGTCCAGGATGAAGCCCAGGTTGCGTGCGTGGTCCGTCGGTATGGGTGCGGTGCCCAGGGCGGGGGGCCACCAGGAGTCGTCCCAGTGATCTGATCATGCCCCTTTCATTCCGTGGTGATGGTGTCCACGTTGACCATCGTCGTGAGTATTGCCACACACATCCACACTCTCCAAATTACTTCGTCAAGGTGCTAGCATCACCGAAATACCTCAACAGCCCGCTCAGTCCACCGCAGTGTGTCGAGGCTGGCGGGGCGGGTCTGTTTGTACCCTTGGTTCAACTCACGTGCCACTCGTCATCACACGGCACGGGCGCCTGTAAAAGCATGTATGCTGGGAACATTAGTTTGTCTGTGCTGTCGTTTCGGTATGGACATCAATTTCCTTGATTAAATTCCATTTCATTATTTGCCCACAAATGATTTTGTGAACATTTGTCAGTTATTTTTTATACCACTGCTCTCAGTGATATCCTGCCTAATAGTTACATATTGTAACTCTGTTATTATCGGCGGATATTGTCAGCTTGTTAATAAAGATGTATGTTACTCAGGGCAGAAAAAAATGAGTAAAAGGCTGAGCCTGGAAAATAATATCCATGTATCTGTTCCAGTTGGATTACAGGCATTTTTTAAGGCATTGGCAAATAAGGTGTCATGAGACCTTACTGTGGGTGTCACGTGTACATTGGTTGCATATGAAATTGTGACAGTGTAGATATAGGTTGTTTTCATAGTGTATTTAACCCTGATGTAGTGTCCCATTCTACCATACACTGGTCTACTATTGGGTTAGGTGCTATTCTTGGGCATTTTTTAACCAATTTGGTATTAGGTAGTCACAGGATGCTGTTCTAGAAGGTTAACTGGATGCCAATTAAGTCATTATGCTGTGTCTTTGCTGCACCATATTCGCATATCACAATCTTTTACTGTCAAGTTTAAGATAAGGAAGTCCAGGGTATATTCAACCCACGAGTAGAGCTTGAGAGGTGGTAACTCCACTTCTGTTCCAGTTTTAATAATTGTTTGTCACTGACTGTTGTCAGTAGTTTTTCCATCACTGTCCAGGTAAAATCATTTTCATTATGGCCTGATGTCTGAAAATTGCGCATCATCTTAGTGACTGTCTTCCCGCATCGGAAGGTGCTGCGATGTTCATTAATCCTCACTTTTATCTTGCATGTTGTCATCCCAATGTACCTCAGTAGGCACTTGCACGTCATGACGTATAACACATTCCTGCTATTGCAATTTGAATGTTTTTTCTGTTCCCATGTGGTTCTTAGGCCCAGGTCAATCTCCTTGCTAGCCTTTGTCAATGGGCATACTTTGCAGCTGCCACATGGGAAATGACCTACTACCTCTGGGAGGTTCCACAGTGTGTGTATTGTATGGTTCTCCTCATTTGTTGCTCGTGGACGGGTGTGTACCACGGAGAACCTCAGGGATTTCCCTCTTTTGAAAGCAATTATGGGTCTTTCCATGCTTGGTGACCCAGAGTTGAGGGTTTTCCAATTGCGCAGTATTATTGTCTTTACTCCATTGGATTCCATGCCGTAGGTGGTTATGCAAACTAGCCTGCTGTTTTTGGTGCAGTTTTATCACATATAAGCAACCGCTGCCATATGAATTACCATTGGGAATATAGGCCTTTTATATAAAAGGGAGAAGAGCTAGGGTTTTATTAGGATGTGAAGGTCTCCCTCCGCTTTTTCTTTGGACGATGGAATATTTGGTTTGGTGCTGCCTTATAGTCACACACCACCGGAGGAAGTCATTATACTGCAAAGACGAAGCATATTGACTTAATTGGCATCATGGTAACGTTCTAGGACAGCATCCTGTGACTACCTAATACTGAATGGGTTAATAAATGCCCAAGAATAGCACCTAAAATAACAGTAGACCATTTTATGGTGGAATGAGACACAACATCTGAGTTAAATACACTATGAAAGCAACCTATATCAACACTGTCACATTTTCATCCCCAACCAGTGTACACATGACAAATACACTAAGGTCGCATGACACCTTGTTTGCCAACGCCTCAATAAATGCCCGCAATCCAATTGGAACAGATACATGGATTGTTTCCAGGTTCACGCTTGTGCTCCTTTTTTTCTGCCTTGAATAAAATACATCTTTATTGACAAGTGGACAATAACCACTGATAACAGAGTTACAATATGTAACTAATAGGCAGGATACCACTGAGAGCAGTTGTATCAAAAATAACTGACAAATGTCCGCAAAATCATTTGCGGGTAAATAATAAAGCGGAATTTAATCAAGTAAATCAATGACCATACTCAAACTAAACACGTGCACAGAATGAACTAATGTTCCCAGCATGCACGCTTTTACAGGTGCCCAGAGCTGGGTGATGGCACGTGGCACGTGAGTTGAAACACAGGTACAAACAGACCTGCCCCACCAGCCTCGACACATAGCAGCAGACAGAGCGGGCTGTAGAGGTATTTCGGTGGTGCTAGCACTTTGACGAAGTAAGTTAGATGAGTGTGGATGGTTGTGGCAATACTCATGACGGTGGTCAATGTGGACACCCTCACCACGGAATGAAAGGGGTATGATTATATCATGAAGACTGAGTGTGGTGCCTTGTAGCAAATTTACATGGTATCGGTTAATTAATCACTAATAAATCACAGCAACTGCTTTTATGCTAAATATGTATTGAGAACAAGTGGGTTTTATTCTCAAAGGGGCAGTAAGCACTAAGCTGCAAAAATTTAGAAATGGAGCCGCAGTATACCATGAAAGGTGATTGTAGTACATGCCGGTTTGTTTCTGAGCACACAAGCCATGAGAGAAACAGTGATTACAATAATTCACTTATCAAATTGTGGAAACTAACAGAGATCGCTATTAGCATGAGATGAAGCCATTTTGTTTGAGGCAGCCATTTTTGTTAGATATGTGCTCGCCACGTGCTTCTCCCGTCCTCACTGTTGCCTGCCCTAGTATTTCGTCTGAGGCATCAGCATAGTTAACTCTTTCAGTATTGCGCCAGAGCACTGTGCATGCTCAGAAAGGCCTGTAGCACTTGGAATGCACCAGTTACAAAGGTAACTGTCAGGCTATTTTAACTGATGTTAGCAACTATGTAACTCCTCCCACACTGTTGACTAAGTGATTCTCATGTATCCTTAAATGTGAATAGTTATTTGTGTGTACACTTGTACTGCCTCTTTTTGAACTAGCATGCTTACACTGCAACTATCACAGTATATAAGCACCATGGTTTCTGTACTCCATTTTCTGCCTCATACATTGCCTGAGGGTTATGCATCGACATAGTTCCACTCATGAGGTTTAAAAAACTATTTGCTTAATATTACAGCTTCCATGCCAATCTCTATTTTGTCAGTCTAAAGGACCAGTGCGCAAAGAAGGGCAAACCCCTGCACCGGTGGGCTTTGGAAAGGCTCACCCCACAAATTGGCGCCCAACGTGGGGCTCATCGGCGACTCGGATGCCCAAAGGAGTGGTCTCATCAGAGGTTTGGAATCCCGCTAAGGATGTACACTGCATGAGGAGACCCTTGTCCTTGCAGCCCGAAGTGCTTTTCCGATTTTCCCGATTTGACCCTCGAGGTGGTGCCAGTCTCTGACTGGGATCCATTTTGGTGTTCGTCTTGCAGTGACCATTAGGTCAATTCAGAACGTGGCAGTTGGAGGCTGGACATTTTTGCTTGGTAAGGTCATTAGATGCAACACTTCTTGATTTGTTTGGCCAAAGATTCTGGTTTGGTTGGGTATATATGAATTGCAATTTATATAGGCAGTCAATGAGGAGATTTTTCTCTAATTTGTGAATTCTTGAAAGGGACAATATTTGCGTTAAGAACTATTTTGTTATAATATTATATATACTACAATATTTTTGGCATGCCTGTTTCAAGCCCGCTCTGAAGGATGTGTTGCTTTCTTGGAGGTACCAATATGGATTTAGAACAAATTCAGCCGGCTCCTCCTGAGGGGACACCAAATAGGGATATGTACATTAAACACAGTATTTCTTCCAGAATATATAGTGCACTATGGAATAAATATACTAAGAAGGAACCTAATATACGATGGCCAATACATGGGTCATTCGATATCAGAAAAATTCAGTATGTGGAACAGTGTGTGTTAAAGCGCAAAAGTAGACAAGATATGTTTGAATGTGTACGAATGTCGGAAAAAGAAGCGCATGAGAGAATGAGGAGAGAACAAGCACTAGCAGAAAAAGATCAGCACAAAAATATTTATGCGAAATCGCTGGAGTTGAAAAATAAAGAAATGAAGGAAATAAAGGATAAAGAGGATAGGGAGTGTTGTCTACAGGTAAATGGCCAATACCCTGTCCGGTGCCCCCTTTATCCTCTACTTAATCAACCTCAGGATGATTCACTTCTATTAGATCAATCTCCGCCTCCATATACTTTTCCCTCTGCCCCAGAGGATGATTCTGATGATGACAAATCTCCCTCAGGTCAAAAGGGGACAGAATTAGATGCTAAACGACAGACTCACTCCATTTTGACTGCTGACCGTGCGGCCACACTCAGATCTGCTGCTCGTAAAGCAGCTTGTAGTTACACTTCTGTCCCTGACATTGTAGCAGAGGTTCAGCAATGGCCGGAGTTAGAGCAGTTATATTTCACAGAGTCATTTACTGGAGAAGTAATTGGGAGTTTTAGGAAACATTCCACTGAATTAGAGCCTTCTGATATAAAACGTGATCATAAACAATTGAGTGACAGTCTTTTTCTCCCTTCCCAGGTGGCCAATTTAATTAGATGTGTGGTTAAACTATGTACTGATGTGTTCAGTTTGTGAGTGGTGAAAAAGGCAGCTGCTACGCCTGAACAAACAGCCCAGACCCCACGTGTCGCAGGAGGCAGAAGCAGGGACAGATAAGGATAATGTGGTTCATGGGAAACCAATGCATGAAGCTGCGCCTTTATATGTCCCTCCTAGCAGTGAGGAAACAGATGATAGTAAAGATTCAGCTTATGCAAAGGTATATTTTGTTTACAATTGGGTCTATACTCCTTGGAGTAGAGCGGATATCATGGCTCTTTAAGCTGCTTTGCCTGACCCACGGAAAAATACGGCTGCTTTTTATGACGAAGTTGAAGGAGCTATTAGTTCTTGCACTATGACTTTGCCTAATATTGACATGTTTTTGGGGCTTATCTTACCCCCTGATATGTGGGGATCTATCCGTAGAATAGACGATCATACCGCTTTTGGAGATATTTGGAAGGAAACAGAGAGAAAAGATGCATGAAGAGAGCCTGCGTAGAAACTGCTACAAGAGTTAATAGACCTTCCCAAAGCTATCATAACTAAATTGAAAATCCTTATACCTCCTAAAAAGATAGATTGGACTATGTTAGCATCCTGTAAGGAAAAGATGGATGAGTCAGTTTCTGATTTTTTTACACGTTTTGAGGAGACATTCCATGACTTTAGTGGACATTCATTGACAGATGACACAGGCAAGCATCTGTTTGTCGACAAATTTGTCGCGAACATGTTGCCAGGAATAGCCAGTCGCCTAAAGGCCAGCGAGAGTTCATGGACTACGTCTTCCCCCGTTTCTCTTTTGACTATGGCTCAGTACTATGAACGTCAGGAATTGAAAGAAAAAGGCAAGGAGGATAAAAAGGCTAAGGATTTAAAAACAAAAGTTATGTTAGTGCAGAATTATGGTCCATCTTATAGAGATGGTGGTAGAGGCTGACGTGCAATGTTTCGTCCTGGCGCTCCCTCTTTCCCTCGAGCTACTTTGTCCTCTGATCAATGTGCTTATTGTAAGGAGATTAGACATTGGTGTGTTGACTGTCTACTTTTGCGTAGTCAGCAGTATCAGTGTGGTAGAGGACAAATGAGAAGCCGCACAGGGAACTTAGGAAATAGGGGAGGTATGGATAATCGTACTAGATTTGAGGCAGTAGAACATACTCAAAATTCTTCTAATACTTTTGACAGACGAAATCAGTATCAGATGTCTGACTATTTGCCCGATAATTTGAAGGATTCTAATTATGCATAGGAATTAACCCTGGGCGTAGTTCGCGAAGTAGCGGTACGTGTAGCTACGTGAAATGCACTTCGCACTACGCGTAGCAGTACGCGAACTGCATAGTACCCTGTTTGCACTGTGCAAGATGGCGTTTTCAATGATTGCACAGTGGGTACAAGCATGCAGCACTGTGCAATCATTGAAAACGCCATCTTGCACAGTGCGAGCTGTATTTTTCTGCCACTCGTGTAGATTTTTACTTGAGCTGCAGCTTTCACAACGCGGACTGGTAGTTTCTCATCGCGAGCGGTCGTGAGCATACGTGACCACTCACAATGAGAAAATTGACCTCCCCGCGTTGAGAATCTCGCCGGAAGTTTTATTTTCCATGCTCGCCATCAGCAACTTGATGTTGCTGATCGCGAATGGGGAAAAAGTCTTGCCGGGATGTTATTTTGCTTGCTCGCGGTCGCCAACTTGATGTTGAGGACCGTGAGCAAGCAAAAAATTACCACTGCTCTACGCTACGCGTGTTTGAACTGTGCTACGTGCAATTTGCGTAGTGCGAAGTAGGGGAAACTTTGCAAACTACGCAAGTGTAGTTTAGTGCTTTGCTCAGGGTTAATAGGAATGCCTAGGATGGGATAATTAATCAGCTGAAATCCCAGTAGATCAGAAGGATCCCTATGTTAATGCACATGTTTTGGGTTCTATTGATCGTTTTTGGTTGATACGGGAGTTACTCGTAGTGCCCTGTCTAAACAATTGGTTCCTAGGGCTCCCCTGTCTGGCTTAACAATAACATCGATAGTATTCGATAGGACACCTTCCCTTAGCACACTGTCACAACCGCTTGCATTTCATGTTGATAAGTTTTCTGCTGCATGTCCATTTTTGCATTCTCCTAACACACCGGATAATATTGTGGGTCTTGATATGCTCAAACATTTTTGTGCGACGATATGCTGTTGCCCAGAAGGTGTGCGTGTTATTTTAAATGACAACAATCCTATGGTTGAGAGGTCTTGTCTTCTTAAAGAAGATATTGCTTTGACATCGCTACCTAGTACTTTGTGGGCTACATCAGATACTGATGTGGAGCAAATGATTATCCCACCAGTTCATATTCAAGTAAAGGAGGGTGCTTCATTGCCTCGACTGCCTCAATATAAATTATATCGAGAAGGCGAGGAGGCACTGATGCGTATTGTTCAAGAATTGATTGCAGTATGAGTTATGGAAGAAGTCTCTTGCAACGTTTGTAATAGTCCTATCCTTCCTATTTTGAAGAAAGATACTGATATTAGAATATAGAGGTTTATAATTGATTTGCAAGAGGTTAATAGGATTGTAGTGCCCCAATATCCAGTAGTCTCTGACATCACAACACTTCTTACTATGGTTCCTCCGACTGCAACTACATTCAGTGTGATCAGTTTGAAGAACGCTTTCTTCTTGATACCTACTCATCCTGACAGCCATTATTTGTTCGGCTTCACTTTGAATAATCGATCATTCAGATGTTTTTAGGGCTCCACAGGGGTATACAGAAACTCCTAGCATTAATATCCAGGCATTGAAAAGACAGCTTGATTCTTTCCCTGTGCCAAAAGGGTTTCTTTCATATAAAATGTCGATGACATTTTGTTGGCAGCTGATAACCCTGAACAGTGTGAAGAAGGAACACTGTCCTTGTTCTCCTTTCTTGTATCTCACCATCACAAGGGTTCCCAGAAGAAATTGCAATATTGTAGACAGTAGGTTACCTATTTAGGTCACCTCCTGTCTAAGGAGGTACATGCACTCACACCAGACCGCATTCAAGTTATTTTAGACACACCTGTGCCCTGCTCTCAGAAGGATGTTTGTGCATTAATTGGCCTTGCTTCTTTCTGTAGGCAGTGGATTCCTAGATTTTCACATATTGTTAAACCTTTGTTGGCCCTTTTGACTAAAGACACTCCATTGCCCCTCCCATGTACTACTGGAATTCCAGAATGCTTTCCAGCAGTTGTGTCAAGCTTTATGTTCTGCACCGGTATTAGGCACTCCAGACTACACCAAGGCCTTCACACTCTATGTACATGAGAGGGATGGTTGTGCTCTATCGGTTTTAGTACAGACGTATGGTGATAAGCAGCGCCCTTGTGCATATTTTTCAGCTGTCGTCAATCCAGTCGCTTGTGCGTTGCCTGGGAGTTTTCACTGAGGCAGCGGCAGCTGTGTCCATACACCAGAGTGAGGTGATAGTCTTGTCACATAGATTGCTTGTGTTAGTACCCCATGCAGTTGATGCCCTTTTAAACCAAACCAAAATGCAGCATTTAACTAGTGCTCGCTTGACAGGATATTAATTGACACTTTTGCCCCTCACATCACCTTGAAGAGATGTTTGACTCTTAATCCGGCTACTTTATTACCATTCCAGCTACTCAGTCCCTGTCACAAGAGTCCCATGACTGTATATTCCTTACTGAGGAACAGACAAAGGGTCGTATTGAACTGCAAGATATGCCCCTTTCAAATGTTGATTGGGAATTATGGGTTGATGGGTCCTGTTTGAAACTACCAGATGGCACGACATCAGCTGCATATGCAATCACAATGCTTCAGACGGTAGTTGAGACAGCTTGCATTCCACAGATGTCAGCTCAGGCAGCTGAGCTGATAGCATTGATGAGGGCATGTGAACTTAGTACTGACTTGTCTGTTAACATCTACATCGATAGCCGATATGCCTTTGAAGTGGCTCACGACTTTAGGCTACTCTGGAAGGAAAGAGGCTTTCTTATATCATATGGGACACAAAGAGTGCATGGAGAATTAGTGCACAATCTCCTTACTGCTCTTACATATCTTAAGAAAAAAGTGATCATTAAATGCAGTGCACACAAGAAAGTGACTGATAAATAGTGCAGGGCAATACCTTCACAGATCACACAGCTCGTGAAACTGCAATGCAGTGAAGCACTACATCTATGTATGTGGTGAAGTCACAGGCAGAACGTTGGCATGATGCCAGAGAAGAAGTGCTGGACATACAGTGATCTGCCTCTGCAGATGAACTAGAGCAATGTGCTAAGGAGGGAACATTGGATTATGAAGGCTGCTGGAGAAATAAGGACATGTCCAAATGGAGATTGCCTGCAGCCTTTTTGCACCATATGATTCACATGGCACATGGGCTGGCACATGTTGGATATCCTCAATAGCGTCTCAGTCTTGTCTGATTTATCTCTAGTATAATCCTGGAAAAGGAACACAAACTCCAACAGGAGGGTTTCCACACCAACTGCACCTTTTGAGGTTCTGCAAATGTATTACATCCAGCTTGACCGCTCTAATAACTTAAAGTATGTCCTAGTAGCGGTATGTGCCTTCAGTAAGAGGATAGAGGTGTACCATACGAAAGATAATACAGCTCTTACTACAGCAAAGGTGCTTCTAAAGTACTTTTTCCCTCAATTCGGAGTTTGCCGACTTTTTTGGAGCCCATTTTATTGGGCAAGTTGTTGAGTATGTCCCGAAAGGATTGAGAATTAAGCAGAAGTTTCATGCTGCTTAACCACCCACAAACAGCGGGGCTAGTGGAGCGATACAAATCCACCCTCAACCTTAAATTGGCAAAAATCTAGGCTTCCACCTCTCTGAAATGACCTGATGCACTACCCTTGGCGTTGCTATCCATTAGATCGGTGGCACATACACGATCTGGCCTCTCACCATATGAGGTGGTATTTGGAAGGCCCATGAATATTTGGGGGAATCCTAAGCCACATCCTACACATGATGTACCTTGTTTCTTGATGAGTGACTACCTGTCACAGTTGACTGACAGTTTACTTTGTATTCATGAACAGGTTTGAGAAGCTCTTCCTGACAGGTCGCAAGGTGATGGCCATGATCTCCCGCCCGGCTACCAAGTAATGGTCAAAGTCTTCCAGAGGTCGAATAGCCTGGAATCGAGGTGGCGGGCCCGGTGCAGGTGCTTTTTGTGACCAGAACTGCAGTCCGAGTGACCCATAGAAAAAACTGGGTTCACTCCACGCATTGTAAGAGAGTGCCTTCTGCCCTGGTGGAGCCTGCTGTACTTGCTGATCATTAAGACATCTTGGACACAGGGAGAGGCCAAGTCGTATCACCTGAAGAACCTGAGGAAGTCTTCCCGGACCACACGATCCCTGGTGCATCTGGACATCAGCTGCGACCCCAGAAAGAAACTGCATTGCCGAAAAAGACTGGTTGAGCAACCATTCTGGGTTAGTAAGAGACAGAGCCGATGAGGGGGGGTCTTTTTCTTAGTGACACCCATCTTAACTCTCAATGAAGAAACCAATGGCTGCCCGGGACTTTAGAGATCCATCTGTTTTGTTGTTTCAATGTCAAGATAAACATGCCTATGGAAAAGATATTGACTACTGCAAGAATTGGCGACAAGAAGGCTACTACTCCAGTCCCCATTGCGCATCATTATTTCTCCCTTCCCTATCATGAGCAGCAGCATAGAATGTCCTACCTCAATAAAAGGATCATTCAGATGTTGCATCACACCCATAATGCTACCAACGTCACCGATTGTTGGGTGTGTGGAATGATGATAGCTCATCAGACAAAGGGAGGAACACCTTTCAGTCCTCTGCCAGTTTCACACAATGGTTCTTGTCAAGCCTGATTCGCACTTCTGTGGGCTTCTGAGGTTGCTAATTTTACTGGTGCTGGTGTAGGGAGACTGAATGTTCATCTTAATAAAGTGTGCTATCTTTTTTTTTTTTTTATTCAAGACAAAGAAGAATACAGTACAATATGTTCATTTTCCAGTCCACAAAAAGACCCCCGTCCCCCCACCCCAAGTCCAGCAGAAACCATTGACAATACATAAAGCAAGCTGTAAGAATAAGTTAGGAAAATTAACTATGTATCAAAAAAGACAAAAATATCAAGAGAAAGTAAGGACATAAGAATTAGCCATAGAGCACAGAAAGGTCCAGAGGCAAAAGACGGCGGAAAGAGAAGACACCAGGTAGAAGGAGATGGGGCAGAGACATGTAACAGAATAAGAGACGAGGAAGAAAAGCAAAACTAGATTGATTATCAGAAACCATTACTACCTGTTTCCAAGTGTGGCTACACCTCCTGTGCATTCAATGTGTTGAGCCACCTGATTAAAAGAGCCCATATCTCTAATCCCTTTTTTTCCCTGCCTTGCCGTTCCTAACATATATAGCTGACACGAGTTTATGAGTGGAAAGCAGTCGAGCCTGCCATTGGGCAAAAGAAGGAGGGTTTGGATCCTTCCAATGAGAGGCTATACAGATCCGAAGAATAGTCATGGCCAGGAACAAAAAGGCACCCCCAGATTTTATGTTTATCATGTTGTTTAATCCTAACATTACAGCAGCTGGCATAAATTGTATATCTTGTATGAGAACTCTGTTGATGAATAGTTGCACCCTTCCAAGTAATGGGGCCAATTTTGAGCATGTGACACACATGTGCACTGAATCTGCACTATATTCAGCACATCTTGGCAAGTTGTTCCGTTACCAGAGCCCCATTTAGCCACTCTACTTGGAGTTATATATAAGAAGACGCCAGTTTTAAAGAATTGTGCTTGCAACTTTGATGTCAGGAGGTATGTTTGTGCGAGACTTAGGGCATGGCAAAAGGTTTTCGAGGTTCATTCAGTTTCTGCTGCCATTTTTCGTCAATTCTATTAATGTCATCTGGCCTCCGCTCATTTAACATTGTGTAAATGCTTCCGATCTGTGGTATACTGGGCTCTAGAATTTTATCTATCAATGCCATCTTAACTAATCCTGCTCAATCACCAGTTGTATTTGTTAGATATCCTGAAATTGCATTAAACTGAAATAGGTGACTACTGTCCAAATTATACCGAGTTTTCAGGATACTAAAAGGAAAAATGCCTTCAGAGGTGATCACATCGCCCAGTTTAGAAAAGCCCGCTTCACACCGCTGTAGAAGATATGCATTTTGAAAAATGAGCGGTAGACTGCAGTTATTCAGAGTAAGGGTATAGTAATTTAATTTGGAAAGCCCGAGCAATTTACATATATTGAAAAATACTTTATAGGCATTCAAAACTAACCCTTTCTCCTAGGATTTTTGTATAGGGCGATGGGAGGCCTGAGGGGTTTTCAGTGGGAGAGGCTTGCAATAACTCAGAGCTATATTGCAAAACAGTAGCCCAGTAATATAGTTAATATAGTTTAATACTGGGGAGAGCCCACCCTCCTCTCTCTCTGGGCAGTGAAAGAAATTTAAAAGCCCTTCTTGGTTGTGCATAAGCCCAGATAAAATGGGAGAAAATTTGACCAAACATATGGAACATTATATTGTTAAATTCTTGAGGAATGGTCCGAAAGTAATATTGCAACGATTGTCAAGCGCATATTATTAATCCTTCTAAGTGATTTTTTCATGTCGGATGTGAGCGGAGTCAGATTTTCTTTAACAATTAGATCCACGTTGGAAACTATTGACCCCAAGGTATTTAGCCTTCTTGGTTACTCTATCATCATCCCAGCTTATGTATTCATTCTGCACAATCTGAGTTTTAGATTTATTGAGGGCATAGCCAGAGATCTCCCCAAATTCTTGGGCCTCTAGTTCCATAGCCTTAATGGCTCTTTCTGGTTCTGGAGCTTCCAGGGCTAGATCATCGGCATTTGCCATAATATTCGTGTCAAAGCCAAACTGGCTCATCGCTACTATCTCAGAGTCAGATTAAATTTTCCTAATCAAAGGATCAATAAATAATACAAACAGCAGTGGTGAGCAGGGGCATCCCTGTCTTGTTCCACGTTTTATCCCTATCTGCTTTGTCAGATGCTCATTGATTGAACTATTGGCAATAGGACCCTGATATAAAGTCTGTAGTGCCTGTAAAATCCTGGGACCGTAACCGATCCTTCTCAAGACCCCCACAAGTACTGCCAGGAGACCTGATCGAATGCTTTTTCAGCGTCTAAGAGTATTAATGCGATCGGGTCTTCTGCTACCTTAGCAGCATCGAATAAGATGAAAGTCCGGTGGACATGTTCCGTGGTACCCTTTTTCGGTACAAAAACCATGCTGCCAATTCGAAACCAGAGAGTCAATATTTGATGAAGAGGACTTTAGAGAATATCTTGGAGTCGGTATTAATAAGGGTTATCGGTCTGTAAGAGGACATTTCCGGAGCAGGTTTATCTTTTTGAGAAATACTACTATTTTTGCTGAAGACCAGGACTGCGGACGAGAAGAACCATTAAAAATAGAAGGGGGGGTGTGGCGAGCAGCCAAGCAAGATGGCCGCAGCTTAGTGGAGCTCCAAGGGTGGGACTAACTCCCCAGCAAATTCGGACATTAATCCATATATAAAATTGTATCCAGAGCCCAGAATCATACTCCGGAGGTGAAGCAGAGCAGATCGACACCAGGTAGAAGTCTCCCCGTGGTCAGCGTGGTGAAATATCACCGAAGACGAAAAGTGGCCTACGCGCCCACGCACAGCCGGCGACTATATTTTGGTTCCACGTCGATAGCGGGGCAAGATGAATGGTGAGGAGAGGGGACGACCGGCATAGAGGGCGGCCGCGCGGCTGGACGGAAATTTTGGAGGCATTGGCGGCTGCTGCTGCGGTAGCTGTACGGCGGCGGAAGGCCCCTCTCTCCTTCCCCCCTCTTCCCCCCTCCCTGGCAGTAAGAAGACTCGGCCGGGACCGGGCCTGAAGTCCGTGTGGGAGTGGACAACAGAAGCGGACAGCGCGGTGGCCCAGCGGGGAGGAACTGGAAACCGGAGCAAAGCCGGCAAAGACAGGTCAGCAGCATGAGCATTACACCGGCGGGGCAGGCCCAGAAGCTACAATTAACCACCCGGTCCTAGCAGTTAAGCGAAGGCCAGAGGCAGTGCACCACCTCATTGCAGGGGATACCAGGTGACGGCCGGTACAGGGACCACCTTCGCCAGGGGATATAAACGATCGGAACTCCAACCGGGAAGCATATACGGGACAAGAGCACACGTTGGAACACATGAGGAACTGGTGAAACAATACTGAAGACCCCACACAGCGACCCCCCCCCACAGGTGGCCAAGAATAACTCGCTGAAAGACAGTGCCCCCACTCGCATAACAAGAGAGATACCACGAAACCACCTGGCGGAACCGACTGAGCCCCCCCCCCCACATCAGTCTTGGGAAGACCCGGCGACAGCGGGAACAGGGACCAGGGGAGCAATGAGCGGCAAAGGGGCCGGCGTGGCCCAGCAAAGCAAATTGGATAAATTTGCTTATACTAAAGACTTCCCCCTGCTGCCAGAATGCAGAGGAGCGGGAGCTAAAGACCCGGAGGTAGACAATGGCCCCAAGGTCATGCTAGAGGATATAATGGCGGCCCTACACCAAGTGCAGACTACGGTCGGAACCATCTCCACAGATGTCACATTCCTGAGAGCAGACTTTCAAAAAATGTCTACAAGAGTATCCGAAGTGGAACAAGTGACGACTTCACTTACTAAAGACACTACATTGTTGATAAAGAAGGTGGCGCAACTGGAGACCGATAATAAACGAATGGCGGCTAAGCTGGACGAGCAGGAGGGCCGTTCTCGCCGCAACAACGTCCGAATCAGGGGCCTTCCGGAGAGTAAGGGGGGACCCGCAATGGATCTCTATATAAAAGAACTCATAAAGGGCCGACTGCAACCTGAAGGACTATCAACCTTTTTCTCTGTCGAATGAGCGCACAGAGTACCAGGAGTTAAGTCCAGACCTGGAGCCCCCCGCGACTGGTGCTGGCCCGCATATTCAACTTTCAGGACAGAGACGCTATCCTTCAGACGGGTATACACTCAAAATATCGAGTTTTTAATATCGATTTGCATTAATATCGAATTAGAAATATAGAATGGACACAATATCGAAAGCACAGAATATGGACTACAAAAATACAGAATAGAATAGTAGTAATATCGAATTCAAAATATAGAATGGACAAAATATCGAATGGACAGAATATAGACAACAAAAATATCGAATTAACAGAATATAGACAACAAAAATATCGAATTTGAGGTAAGTTCATATCAATTTTTTATTAATATCCAATTTTTTAAAGTGATTTTTTATGTTAGTATATGTGTGAAAAGTGTATATTTATCTTATAATATATTTTAATTAATTAATTTTATGGTATTTAATTTTTGAGTAATATAATTCTGTAGCGTGTTGTGGGTTTATAGGGGAATAGGGTGGGAAGTAATTTAATTATAATTAATTAAATATGTTAATTTATTTATTGGTATTTATTTTGAATTCATTGTTAATAATTGGTGATTCATTTTAATTAATTGATTAATTGATAATTATGTTGATTTTATTAATTTATTAATTTTCTGTAGCGGGTTGTGGGTTTATAGGGGAATAGGGTGGGAAGTAATTTAATTAAAAATAATTAAATGTTTTAATTTATTTATTGGTATTTATTTTGAATTAATTGGTATTTAAACTTTTTAATTGGTAATTAATTAAAATATAATTGGTAATTAACTTTAATTAATTGATTAAATGATAATTATGTTAATTTTATTAATTTATTTTCTGTTGCGGGTTGTGTGTTTATAGGGGAATAGGGTGGGAAGTAATTTAATTGTAATTAATTAAATATTTTAATGTATTTATTGTTTTTTTGTTGTCGTCATTTTTTATTATTTTTTAATTGTTAATTAATTGTTAATTGGTAAATAATCTGTATTAATAGATAATAATTTTTAATAATTAATTTTTGTTTGTATTTTTAATTGATTAATTATTATATGTTATAAAATTGTGAATTACTTTAAATTAATTTGTAATTGTTATTAATATGTAATTTATTTTTATTGTATACTGTTGCACTCACTGGAGTGGGAATAGTAATTTTTACCCTCCCGCTATCCAACGCTTTCCCTACTGTTGCACTCTCTGGAGTTGGAATAGTAATTTTTACCCCTACGCTATCCAACGCTTTCCCTACTGTTGCACTCTCTGGAGTGGGAATAGTAATTTTTACCTCTACGCTATCCAACGCTTTCCCTACTGTTGCACTCTCTGGAGTTGGAATAGTAATTTTTACCCCTATGCTATCCAACGCTTTCACTACTGTTGCACTCTCTGGAGTGGGAATAGTAATTTTACCCCTACGCTATCCAACACTTTCCCTACTCTTGCACTCTCTGGAGTGGGAATAGTAATTTTTACCCTCCCGCTATCCAACGCTTTCCCTACTGTTGTACTCTCTGGAGTGGGAATAATAATTTGTACTCCTACGCTATCCAACGCTTTCCGTACTGTTGCACTCTCTGGAGTAGGAATAGTAATTTTTACCCTCCCGCTATCCAACGCTTCCCCATCTATTGTACTCTTTGGAGTGGGAATAGTAATTTTTACCCCTACGCTATCCAACACTTTCCCTAATGTTGCACTCTCTGGAGTGGGAATAGTAAATTTTTACCCTCCCGCTATCCAAACGTTTTCCCTACTGTTACACTGCCTGGAGTGGGAATAGTAATTTTTACCCGTACGATATCCAACGCTTTCCTTACTGTTGCACTATCTGGAGTGGGAATAGTAATTTTTACCCCTACGCTATCCAACGCTTTCCCTACTGTTGCACTTTCTGGAGTGGGAATAGTGATTTTTACCCTTCCGCTATCCCTACTGTTGCACTCTCTGGAGTGGGAATAGTAATTTTTACCCCTACGCTATCCAGCGCTTTCCCTACTGTTGCACTCACTGGAGTGGTAATAGTAAATGTTACCCTTTCCACTATCCTACGGTAAAAATATTGTGAATTTGTTATTAATAAAACGTTTATATATATATATGTATTAACAAATCAATTAGTATGTTTTTTTAACTTACATTATTTATGTATTACTTTTAAGGTTTTGAAAGTATTTTAAGTATGTTTAAGTTAATTATATTTATTATTTCATTCATTTTTAATTAATTTAAAGCATTTAAAAAAATTCGGTATTTTGACGAACTATATTTTTTACATCGATATTTTTGATTCGATATTTTTGTACTTACCTGTTTGGAGATAGGAGTTCGATATTTTTGTATTCTATATTTTTACCTAGATATTTTTGTAGTTCTATATTTTACCTCGATATTTTTGTAGTTCTATATTTTTGACATCGATATTGTTTCAGTGATCCCTTCAGACGGCCCGGGTAGCACCTTCTACCCGTGTGCAAAACTCAGTGATCTCCTTTTTTCAGGATTACACCGCAGCGGTTGCAGCGCGCCGCAGAAGTATCCCTTAGGTTAAAAAGACGCTAAGGTCCCGTGAACTACCATACTCTATCCTCTATAGGCTTCGTGTGGTGGCAGATGGCAAAACTTGTTTTTTTGATACGCCAGAAGAGGCACATGACTGGCTTGAGGGATGGCGACCGGCGGAGGGGTACGGACAAGCGCAAAGAAGACGACGGCGACTCGGACGAGAAGACTAGACTGAGGACGCGAAACAAGAAGAGGCAGAGGCGGTACACCGCGACAAGGACTCAGGAGAGTGACAAATACGGGAAGGACACCTTTGGTTTACATAAGGGGTTCTGGCTCACCTCAATCTGCTGATGGCAACAGAAGTAATGATAGCTCAGGACTCTGGGACTTGGGGAAGGATAGGTCTTCCTTGGACTTCACACCCCCGTACATACATGCAAGCAAAGTTCCAGGGTTGGGGTTCTAAGCACTCTGCTAAGTTGGAGTGGCGGGCAGTTTTGGGTCCGCAAGGCAGGGAGGCAGGAAGGGGGGTTTCGGGGGGCAGGTAATATGTTCAAGTTTTTCGAAATATGAATATGTTATGTTCAAGTATGAATATGGCTGTACAGTATTAGCACATACAGAAACCCAAATAAGCTCAAATATGGGGCAAGTCACTAGCATCAATAGATCTTTTCAATATAACAATGGGAGACGAATCGCAGACTAACTCACAGGGGGCCTCCGGCACCACGATACCGTCCCTCTCCGTGCTCACATGGAATGTGCGTGGGTTGGGCCATAAAATTAAGCGAGGCCTGGTTATACAATGCATAAAAAGAGTAGGCCCAGCAGTGGTATTACTGCAAGAGACGCATCTTACAGGCACATCCAGCAAAGCAATGGACAGATGGGGCTATAAAATGGTGGCTCACTCCGAATTTACATCTAACTACAGGGGGGTTGGAATATTAGTAAAAAAGCAGTTTCATCTAATAATAAAAGAAGTCAAGTCTGATGGTGCAGGGAGATTCGCTGCCATACGTACACAGTGGGAGGGAAGACCCCTAAATATTGTTTCAGTATACATACCCCCGGCGTTACACACAGTGGCCTTCCCGGAACTATGTGCGTTCTTGCTTGGGCTGCCGGCAGGGGATCTACTCGTTGGTGGGGACTTTAAGTCAGTTGCTGATAACTCAATGGATAGATTCCCTCTGAGAGCAGGTATATCAGGGGTTTCTCACCTGGGGAGCTTCTTAGATGCAATGGGACTGATAGATGTTTGGAGGAAATACCACCCCACAGATTGTCAATTCACATGTCATTCTAGTGTCCATAACAGCCTTACTAGAATAGATTATTTCCTGGGCTCACTGGGTAGCCTTCAAAATATAAACAATATAGAAATCAGGCCACGGGGCATCTCTGACCATTCCCCACTGCTACACACCACCAGCAGAAAAGGCGCCAGGCTTATCCGATACGCCCTGGATATCTCCTAAATCACAAGATTAGGAGGGAACTACAGAAGGTGACGAAACACTATTTTCAAGATTATGTAGGATCTGTGGCCTCCTATGTCACTCTATGGGAGGCATATAAGACAGTCCTCAGAGGGCAAGCAATAGCCTCCACAGTAACTCATAAGCGGGAGGGGCAGCTAGAATTACAAACTCTGGAGTCCGAATTACCTATTGCGGAAGCCCGACAAACTAGAGACACAATCCCTGGCACGTCCCATAACTTGCATCTCACGCAGAGACGCCACAAGGAACACCTGACAAAACTGACCAGACAACAACTAACAAATACGCGAAACAAAATATATGACATTGGCGACAAAGCAGAGAAGCTGCTGGCATGGCTGGACAAACGGGAGAAAAGGGACAGATGGATAGCACAGCTTAGCACAGGGGGAGGGCAACCCACAATGGAACCACACACAATAGTACACATGTTGGCACAACACTTCCAGACAGTATACTCACGCCCCACCTGTCGAAGCTCATACATCAGGACCAATCGGGCTTTATGCCCGGCAAGAATACAGCACTTAATCTAAGGAGATTACATGGGGTACTTGCTCATGCAGAATATGTGCTGGAGCCGGCAGTGATAGTTTCACTAGATGCACATATGGCATTCGACATGGTCCACTGACCCTTTCTCTTCCCAGTGCTGCGCCATCTAGGGTTCGGTCCAAAGTTCTGTGCATGGGTTCAATTACTCTATACTAAACCAATGGCACATGTTACCGCTAATGGCCACATCTCTGATGACTTCCCCCTGGCAAGGCTGCCCATTGTCGCCGCTATTATTCGCTCTGGTACTAGAACCCCTGGCGGCATGGATACGTTGGGAACCGGCGATACGCGGCCTCAAATGAACTGATACCTGGGAGGACAAAATCTCCCTTTACACCGACGACATCTTGCTGTACTTCACTTCCCTTAGGCGCTCTATAATCAGCCTTTTAGATGTCTGCACAGCTTATGGAAGGGCATCCGGATACACCCTCAATTGGTCTAAATCCACCATGTACGTGCTACACGGCCCGCCTCCACGTCTTCCGGACAACTGCCCGCTGAAGACTGCGGAAAGTACATTTAAATACTTGGGGTCCACATCACAGCCGATTCAGGCGACTTTTATAATATGAATCTACAGCCACCGCTAGAGCATCTCAAGCGAGATATACGAGACTGGGAAACACTACCACTAACCTTGCTGGGAAAGGCAGTGCTTTTTTAAATGATAGCTTTGCCTCATTTTTTGTATATTCTGGAAAACACACCTTACCCAGTGCAGTCCTTATACTTCAAAGCCATTGCGGCACAGGTATCCAATCTGTTATGGGGCAATAAGCCAGGACGTATAGCACAGGCCAGGCTGGTGCGCGGTTGGTATGATGGAGGGATAGCGCTTCCAGATATGCAACTTTATTACTGGGCAGCACAGTTAAAAGTAATTAATCAATCGGAACATCTTCCACAATCAGACCCGGCACTGAAGGCAGACAGAGAACAGTTAGGCATGGCAGATATGTTGGCTTCCCTCTTCAATAAAAAATTGTCACTGACACAGTTTGGACCGCTGCGTCATACACTTGGACTGTGGCATATGGCTCAGGCAAAGTTAGAATGGCAAGGGGTACTAACTCAGCTTACTCCACTGTGGGACACGAAGCAGTTAGGAAAACTCCGACATAGCAAAGGTTTCGATCTCTGGGATGATATCGGGATCTCAGCGATCGGAGACATGTGGCAGAAAGGGGAAGTGATTTCCTTTATTACGCTATGGCAGCAATACGATTTAGCCCCCTCTGAAATGTTCAGGTACACTCAGATACGACATGCCCTAATGACAGCACTTCCACCTGGCTCAGAAGTCCCAGAGGCATCCCATCTAGAGGACAGATTATTAACATGCCAAAGAAGGCGACCTCCCTAACCTACCATAAGCTGGTGAATAATCTGCGTGACCCGATGGGAACCCTACGGGAAAAGTGGTCTCATGATATTGGTGAGAGTGATGACTCGGAGTGGCAGGAAGCACTACCGTCAC
The DNA here is from genome assembly GCF_964261635.1 of Lissotriton helveticus. NCBI lineage: Eukaryota > Metazoa > Chordata > Amphibia > Caudata > Salamandridae > Lissotriton > Lissotriton helveticus. The sequence continues at coordinate 869,824,839 of NC_136061.1, read as the reverse complement.
CAAAAGAGGTGGGCATTCCCCCGCACCTCAGATTGGTACAATTACGCATCCTACACTGCTCCTACTACACAAGACACACCCTACATAAAATAGGAAGAATAAATCATCCCTACTGCTTGAGAGGCTGCGGGGAGGAAGGAACCTTTTACCACACCATATGGGATTGTCCCAAAATAGCCGACTACTGGACACAAGTGTTAAGAACTATGTCACAATCAGAAGGGGTCTCGCTGCTACCTGAGCCCAGGCGTTGCTTATTAAACATATGGGAACCAAATGACCTTACACGTTCAGGGCAAAGTTGGGTTACAATGGGCATGATGGTGGCCAAGAGGAATATAGCACAGAGGTGGGGAAGAACAGAAAGACCTACTCTAACAGCAGGGAGTAAGGACATGGATACAGCCATGATAGCGGAAAGGGCAGTATTCAGTAGCAGGGGTTGCCCAAAAAAATTGACAAAAATTTGGGGGGCGTGGAACAAATACAGGGGAAATATTTGTGAGCCGCCATCGGACCGAGATGACAATAGTTCGGATTCAGAAGAGGACTGAGGACCCAAGAATAACTGTGAAAAGTTTGCTCTCAACTGTTATAAAAATGTACACTTGTGACTTTGTAATAATAGAAAATGTATCTGATGATAAGATACTGTGCTCAGCAATATGTTTATGCTTAAAACGGTTGCACTGTGCTACCAGACAAAAATGAATAAAAATATTTTTTTTTAAATAAATAAATAGAAGAAACTACATTTGTAAATAAGTCTTTTATCTGATGCGAAATTATCTTATAGAATTCTACTGGGATATTATCATCTCCTGTAGCCATGCATTCCGGAAGACTTGCCAAGGCGATTGCGATTTCATCCCAGGCTGGGGAGATTTCTAATTGATCGCTACTCTCTCTATTAAGCTTTGCTACCAGAGTGGCATCTAAATAGTTGTTAATTTCCAATTCTCTAAGCTCTCTAGGCTTAGTAATATCTCGTAGAAGTCTCTGAACACCTCTTTTATTTTAACAGGATTGTTCGTTATACCCTCCGAGTTTGTTTGAATTGAAGAGTTTAGATTGGCAGTAGTTTGTTGCCTGGTAGAAATGGCCAATTGATGGCCAATAAGCTCACTGCATTCATAAAGCCTTTCGCGGGACAAAGCCCATTTTGCTGCTGTTTCTTCTGCTAATATGGTCCCCATTTCTGCCTTGACAACCGCAACGTTGGTCTGTGCTTCTTCAATTCCAGATCCCGCCCAGACTGCTTGAACTAATTTTCTTTCGGCTTCTATCATTTGCTTCAGTAAAGTATTAAATTGTGCTTTCTCTTTTTTGTTCCTTCTGATAGAAAATCTGAGTGTCTCCCCCTTATCTCCCCCCTTATCCCTGCCTTTAATGTGTCCCAGACAACCATGACCGAGGCTGACCCAGAAATTATCTCTAAGAACTCCTGTATCCATCTTTTCATGTGTTCTACGTAGTCATTATCATACAGGAGGGCTTTTTCAAAAGTCCAGTTAGAACCTTGTTCCCTATTTACCAATCCCTCTAAGTTAATAACAAGAGGGTTGTGATCAGAAAGAAGTTGGGGAGCATCCTGGATCAGGGATGCCGAGATTAGAAAATAGTCCAGTCGAGCGAATGATGTATGGGGAGCTGAGAAAAAGGTATAACCATCTTGATTAGGTTTTAGATTAGCCCACAAGTCTTTCAAGCCATGAGTTCTAATCAAATTTAGCACTGCCTGGAAGACCTTAGGTTTCCTGCCTCTATATTCCCAGGCCCCTTCTGCGTTCCAGGTACTAGGCAGATTTAAATTTAAGTCGCCGCACAATATGATGGGAAGTGGCCAGTGTGCAAGTTCCTCATTTAAAATGTGAATTACCCATGGATCATCAAGGTTGCTTCCATATATAGAGCAGATAGTAAAAACAAAATTGGATGACGCAGAAGGGATGGTACAACCTGTTATCACCCATTGTCCTAGAGAATCTGCTTTTACCTGATTAAAAGTTAGAGGTAATCTTTTTGAGACTGGATCCCAACTCCTTTAACCCTGGCTCCTTGTGAAGTCGCACCGATGACCTTAAAACCCAGGGTGTTCAGCGGGGATTTCTGAGCGCCTTCTACATGTGTCTCCTGAAGGCAGACAATATCTGCCCCCATTGTTTGTAAGACTTGTGCAGTTTTGTATCTTTTCGCAGGGTCATTTAGACCGCAAATACTGAGCGAGACGATTCTAAGTTTGTTCAACATAATAAATGTTAGATTTTAAGCACATTAAACAAATACCTTCATCAGCAGAAATCTTCCTTTTGCTACCTGCTAAGCTATTAATGCTGCTAAATAGAATTTTCCCAACCATCCACCCCATTCCCCATCCCCTTGCCTTCCCAAACCCACATCCCCATCCAGCCATTCCCTTAATGTCTCTACCCTTCTTCATATCTTAAGATTTTCCTGTGTCCTTTTCCGGCAAAAGCCGAAGAAGAGAAAGAAAAAAAAACATTGTAAACCAATACCATAATTCTGTTACTGCAGCTTGCATTCCAACCTCCCTATCCCTCCCCCCAAAACAGGCAGTCAGGAAAAGCCTGAATGATGGTACCCATGTGTGAGCTCTGATCGCCAGACCACACCAAATTTTAAACGGTGGGTCGGTGGTCTGTGGTTTGGTTCTCATCACCTTTCCCTTTCTTACCCATAGATACCAGCTGATTTTACCTATACCAAAGTTGTTGTTTTTTTTCCCCTCCCCCTCTTTTTAGGGGTGGAGCAAGGAATCAAAACTAAACAAGTACCTATTTTTTCCAAAGAAAAAAGTGAGAAAAAAGTGAGTGCGTAAGTGCGTGTGTGCAATACTTAGTAAAGAACATAGAGCATCTATATCAGCTATAGAAGAATTATGACAGGAAACAAATGGAGTCCATATCAGCCTAGTACAGCTGGAACCCAAGGATTAGACAAGCTTAATTCGGCCTTTTTCTTCCCACTATGTCTTTCAGATATTCTCCTGCTTTAATCTCTGACAGAAAAACCCGCGTTGTGTCCTCAAATATTACTTTTAGTCTTGCTGGATTCATGAGATATACTTGGGCACCTTGTTGTTGAAAAGGTGAGATCAGTTGACATAACCGCCACCTGCGTTTAACGGTTGCGTGACCAAAGTCTGTTTTGGAAAATAATTTATTCTGTTGACTTCCTTCTGAGAATTCGGTCTGGCTTAGTCATATACCAGCTGCCTCAAAAGAAAGTTTCCAAAAAAAACAAAAACACCCTGGTTTTGTCATTTCCTAATCGGCTGCCATCTCTTTGCATCTTTAAGTTGAATGGAAAATGGTGTGCCCTCTGGATCTCCTGGTCCCAGTACCAGCTGGACTCTGAGGGAAAGGCAGCACAGAGCAGCTTGACAATTTACCCTCTGGGGTCGTCTCCCTCAACCCCCTCTGGAATCCCAAGCAGCCTTAGGTTAGTTCTCCGCATTCTGTTCTCTTGATCCTCCATCTTGGTCATCAGGTCTGAAAGACAGGCAGCCTGGGATAAGCCTTGCTCTTTCACGTGAGCCATGTCAGTTTCCAGATACTCTGCCCGGGCTTCTACCGTAGCAACTCAGTCACCAATATCCATACAGATTTTATTCAATTTCCTGATCCCTCCCTGGAGTTTTTTAGAGACCCCCTTAGCTGCCATGCTGTCAGATCGCGCTTCTTCACAAAACTGTTTAATAGACTCCAGAATGGTAACCAGAGAAGGCTCGGCCGGGCTCCCGGTGATCGTGTTTGGGCTCTCTTCGGTCAGAAGTTTAGGGAAATCCCCTTTGGGGAGCGACCCGTGAGAGTCTGAATAATCCCATTTCAACTGGGTCCGTCTTCTGCTCTTGATTTTCTTTTTTTGTTGAGAGTTTTTTTTAATTGGATCAGATTCAATGTCTTCCTGTTTTCTATTCTCAGAAGAGCTAGTCAGGGCAACTTCATTCTCTGTTTCGGACAAAGACCCGTCTGAGACTAAAAAAAAATATTCTGTAGTAAGATCTGTAGTAAGATCTGGAGACTGTGGATCTGTAGGGCAAGGGGCAGCACTCTTCTTAAGGTAATACCTGTCCTGGGTTTCAATATGCTGCTGGGAAGGATTAGCTGTGCTGGTAACAGTATCTGGAGTGACCGGGGTGCCGCTTAGTGCCTATGTACCACTATTTAACAACTTGGGAGCTTGCACGGGCGTTAGCAGACTCTCTCCCATAAACTCCTTCACGGGGTTATTTGCACCTTTGTCTGAGTCTTTAGCCGAGAAATTAGCTGAAGAAATCTGCAAAGTTAGCGGGGTTTGTGGCGTAGGATCCAGCTCCTCAATCCCCCCAGCCATCAGACAAGCCCCACTTGGATTGATGCCTCCCCTCCCATCAGGTATGCTGCTAGAGTCTGAGAGAGTGTGGGGGGGCTTAGTTAAAGCAAGAAAATGTTTAGTAATGGAAGGTGGAGGGTGAGATCACAGCGCCTGCTAGCGAGCTGTCTTTTAACATGCTATGTCCAACCAGCTTCCCAGCCATCTTTTTTAGTATTCCCTCGGCCCGTTTACCTTTAGGAGGGAGGTCCGTCTTTTCAGGCACAGTCTCAGCAGGTCTCTCTGAATTGTTACTTTCTGCCGCGTTTCGATTCAGGGCCATTTTCAGTTTGATGTTCTTCTGCCCCCGTGTCGTCATGTGGGATTCCTTCCTGCACCAGTGCATAGAAAATAGTATTGCGTTCCCCAGACGCCTTCCAGGCAAGCCGTATTGAGCCCGGTTTGCTACAGTAGCAGTCGCGCTTCTTCTGATAGTGACACTTACAATGTGGCAATTAAAATTCCGGAGAGCGGATGCCCCAGCTCATGACCTGCTGCTCATGAACGAGAGTGCAAAGCCGCCGGGCTTTCCGACCTTACAAACGACCACCGCCGTGATCGCAGACATCCACCTCGATCTAGCTCAGTCAGCTGGGATAGTTGCAGGTCATCTCTCCGAGCACCGACCGACAGAGCTCCGGCGTATCGCTCGTGGTGTGGCGGCTGACTCACAGAAAAACTCACTCTAGTGCCATCTGCTGCCCTCAAGTGTTCTATCCTGATGAAGAAAGAGATCCACAGGCTAAAGGAACTGTATGGGAAATGGAAGAGTATCGCTGAAGAAACTCCTCCATGCGCTATGTTTTCCCAAACACTCGAACAACCAAGGGTAATGGACCTCCTGTTATAGCTGTTTCTAGAGCCCGAGCAGGCTTGTGTGTGAACAGTGTTGGAAGAATTCCCGTGGGGAAAAGCAACAGTACTTTGGTGTTTAATATTACTGGGGTAAATAACTTCAGTTTTATGTCATCACATGATACCTACTTCATATGTGGGAATAAAGGATACTACCATCTACCCATTGGATGGTCAAGAACTTGCTATGTGTTCTTTTTGATACCTCCTGTGTTTTTGGGTGCTGCATCTTGCCATAAAGACGGTAGACTATGTAAAGACATTTCGAAGAACCGATCTAAGAGGACAATAAATCATGATGAGGTGGATCAGACTGACACTGCACTGCATCAATATGGTGACTTTAATTTGGGATTGTTCTTCTTTCTTGGTGCCGCTTTGAACAGCAGCAAAATAAGACGCTTGACACGTTTTATAGAGGTTGTGACCAACCAGACTGCTATGACACTTGGAAACATCACAGAAGGGCTGCAAATTGCGAGGATTGTGGTACTCCAAAATCGAATGGTCCTTGATGTTGTATTCGCTGATCGAGGTGGTGCATGTCACATCATCTGGAGCAGTTGTTGTGTTTACATCCCTGATCACGCCCCTTCAGTTTTTGATGCAATCTCTAAACTGCATAAAATCGCTGCTGAGATTCACCCTGATACTAGAACATGGACTTTAGCCGGTTGGCTGTGGACACTATTTGTTACCTGGGGCTGGATGCTGTTGACAATACTATGTATATTCCTTGCGATCCTACTATTATGTTGCTTATGTCTACAATGTGGTCTAATGCTTTGTTCCCTTTGAGTCACCGCTTGTATACCTACAGAACGCCAAGTTAAGAATGTAAATGCCCAATATGAATTAGACCAAGAAGTTAATCAGATGACGCACATTGACATACAAGATGTTTTCTTTGTTCCTTCTAAATCATAAATGTCTTCAGCTAATGCTAAAAGGGTTGTCTGTGGAAACTAGCAGAAATCGCTGTTAGCATGAGCTGAAGCCATTTTGTTTGTGGCAGCCATTTTAGTAAGCCATGTGCTCACCACGTGCTTCTCCTATCCTCACTGTTGCCTACCCTTGTATTTCGTCTGAGTCATCAGTATAGTTAACTCCTTCAGTATTGAGCCAGAGCACTGCGCATGCTCAGAAAGTCCTGTAGCTGTGGGAATGCACCTGTTACAAAGTTAACTGTCAGGCTATTTTAACTGATGTCAGCAACTATGTAACTCTTCCCACTCTGTTGACTAAGTGATTCTCATGTACCCTTATATGTGAATAGTTATTTGTGTGTACACTTGTACTGCCTCTTTTTGAACTTCCAAGCTTACACCACAACTATCACAGTGTATAAGCACCATGGTTTTTGTTCCATGTGCTGCCTCATACATTGCCTTAGGATTATGTATTAACGTAGTTCCACTCATGAGGTATAATAAACTATTTGTTTCATATTGCAGCTTCCGTGCCCATCTCTATTTTGTCAGTCTATAGGACCAGTGCACAAAGAAGGGTGAATGCCTGCACCGGTGAGCTTCTGAAAGGCTCACCCCACAAAATAACAATCAAGCTATGTTCAAAAAGGCTGTGAGAGTATAATCAACAACACTATGCACACCGATTTCACCTTGTATGGAACTACAAGCAATGACTCTTGCAATACACTCTCTTCCTCCTGTAGAGTGTGAATATAAGGCAGCACCAAACCGCCGGACCTGCATGTTATGGAATTAAAACAAGCTGTAGAAAATCTACTGAGGACACAGTGAAGACAGGTGAGCGCATTAGGTCTAACGTCCGTGCATGGAGTGTGTGCACCCTATGGGAGCAGGGACACTAAGCAATAGATAAATAGCCCTGACTAAGGACCCAGACCCACACATGCTCCTGGTGAGGGTCAAAATGGAGCAAAATGGCCGACAGGTGAGGAGTTTTGGCCGGGAGCTCCTGCCAGGGATTGCCTTTTTGGCTTAAATCCTGAAATTTCTACCCCCTCATAGACCCGTTTACTCACCGGGGTCATGCTCCAATTGCCGCCATTGTCTCTCCAATCTCCACTTCTTGGATTCATTAACCTCAGACAAAATCAGGAGAACCTCTCTGATCGACAGAGTCAGAGCAACATGGCTGCAGCCCTGGGGAGCTCCATCAACAGCTATAGGGGAGACTAGCCCCAGCAGAATGAGTCACTAAGTGTAAGCAAACTGTAGTGTATCTTTTTTTTGCAATTCTGTAGTGCAAACTTGTTGTGAAGGAATTGAAGCACTTTACTTGAGCACCAGTTACATTACACAAGGACATTTAAAGAAGCACCACATGAACGGTTATGGTTTGATGTCACTGTACAGTTCCCACAAACAAGGTGCTCACTCCCAGGGCCAACCATCTAGAAAGTCCCAGCAATTAAGATAATCAAAATGTTAGAAATGAGGGTCTCTGGTTGACAGAGGTATGCACTTTGACCAAGTAGGGACCCTTCCTTCTAGTCAAGATGAGTAAAGTACAAACCTAAGTTTGCCTGTACTTACCCTCTGGTAGCTTAGCACAGAGCAATCAGGCTAAACTACAGACGAAATGTGTGAAGCATTTGTAAATAACCCACAGTAACACAGTGAAAATACCACAAACGGACCCCACACCAGTTTAGAAAAATAAAGTATCGTAAACTAAACCAAACAATACCAAAACAATAACAATCTAACAAGCACAAATCAAAATATTACTTGTAAGAGGTTTCTTGCAAAAATATATCTCTTAGAAGACAATAGCTCCAACTGGGGCTATCTCAATGTTGTGACAGGTACCAATCCAAAGTACGGTGCCACCCGTGGGTGCGAGGGCCTGCCACAGGATCACACAGACCCCTGTGAAACAGTATCTTTTGTGATGATCAAAACAACTGTGTCACACAGCTATGGGGAGGTGATGCGGTGCCTGTGCCGGGCAACATTGGCTCCTTACTGCCACAGGGGAGGCGATGCGTCAGTTCCTTACTGCCACAGGGGTGGTCAAGCATTGGTTCCTTACTGCTACACAGGGGAGGTGAGGCGTGCGTTCCCTACTGTTGCAGGGGAGGTGAGGCGTCAAGTCTTTTCTGTGCAAGGGAGGTAAAGTGATGTTGGTGCATTGGTTTCTTGCGATGGTGCGGTGTTGCCATGGTTGGTGCTGCTCTCACCCAGCAAGTTGTGACCACAGCATAGGTGTAGGCAGCATCATTGGAGACTGTATCTCGAAACTTCTTTTTGGGGTTTGCATCACTGCAAATACCCCCAGTGGGGCAGAACTAGGAATGGCACCACTAGGCACACCAGAACTCCAAGCCTTGGAGTTCAGGGAAGCTGCATGTGAAGTCTTTGTGTCCCTGAAACTTCAGGACTGGAGGCACAGTCTATTTTAAGCCCTTGGAGATCTTATCAAGCAGGACTCACAGAAAAGTTCAGTCTTTGTCCTCTCCTTGGCAGAAGCAGCAACTGCAGGCCAACCCAGCAAAGCAACACACAGTGAAGATGCAGTACTACTCCTCAGAGCTCTTCAGCTCTTCTCCTTGGCACAGGTACCTCTTGATTCCAGAATAAATCTAAAGTTCTGGGGTTTTAGATCTAATATTTATACCCCATTTTCTCTTTGTGGTAATTATTTCAAGAGTCTCTGAGCTCAGTGAAACTAGTTCTGTACTCCCTGGTCCAGCTTCACTCCAGGAGGTAGAGACGCCATTGTACAGAGCAGACACAGCCTATTCAAGTGCTAGTAAAAACTCCTTTCCCCACTCTAAATGCAGAAAGATCTATTTGGCATGACTCTTAGTCACCCAGGAAAGGCAGGACACACCTCAACCTTCCTTGTGTCTTTCTAGAGTGCATGCACATACCCATCGCCTGTAAATCTTAAACCAGAGAGTGAAAACATAAACAGACAGAGGTGCACAGAATGGTAAAGCAAGAAAATGCCAATTTTCTAAAAAGTGGCATTTTCAAACACACAATTGAAAAATCACCTCTACTAAAAGATGGTTTTATTAAATTCTGAATTCAGAGAGCTTAAACTCCATTTCTCTATCTTGTTCAAATGGAGAGTTACACTTGTAAGATGTTATAAGGCAGCTCCCATGTTAACCTATTGGACAGTCATTTCATTTCAAGAATCTTTATTCGGTGATTAAAAAACACCATAAAAGCACACATATATATACATAGATAAGAAAACATTAAATCTAAGTCAAGATCCTTGTACATGAATAATACGATAAAATCCCAACATACAGGGCCATAAATTTAAAACATAAAATCCCAGGTCATTCATTCCTCTCCCCTCGTCATCCTTAATCGAACCGCCACCTTGATAAAGTTCATGACACAGCATAAGGTTAGCGGGTCGGCAGCTTGTTGCAGATAGACTAAAGCATCCCTGGCATGTTCCAATTTGGCTTTTTTTAATATGTCTACTAGAAATCTACGCCTGGGCATAGAAAAATAGGGGCAAAGCAAAATAAAATGAAGGGAATCCTGCGGAGACAAATTGTCGCAGCCGCAGGGTCCCTTCTGCTCGATTGACATAGTAAAACCTGCCGGAGTAGCCAACATAAAAGGAAGCAAATTCAATCTGAAACGACACATAAGAAATCTGTCCTGTGCGTTATGTACAAGATACAGATAAGGCTCCATACCCTCCACACTCTTCACCAAGTTATAAGCCCTCACGGACTTTTTCTCTCCTTCAGCCTCCGCACGACATTGGGTTTTCCGCTCTAGGAAAATTTCCCCTACTTGTTTTTTGTGCTGTGCTAAGATGGTTGTGGGGTTCCTGAAGAGATTTCCAAACCCTAACTCTTCAAGAGTGTTTCTCACATATTTGAGCCAAGGGATGCGCATGCAGTGAGTCCTACCCAAGCAGTCCAATAGAATTTCTCTGCTTAAATATGCATCTGGGTTTGCCCAAATTTTAAGCCACGCCACAATTGGCCTAAGTTTTAATGAGTCAACCAGGTGTGGCCTCCCTAGCTCCCTATGAGCTATATGTCCAGCAGTACTAGGTGGTACCCTCAGGATAGATTTCATGTGTCTATTTTCTTCCTGTTCAATTCTAGCAGTGTTCACAAAGCCCCAAACTTCTGCCCCGTAGCTTACTTTAGAACATGTTATGGAGCTGTACAGGATCATCACCTGTTCAGGGCTCCACCTGCCCAGCCTCCTGCCATAACCAGCTATAGCCCCATTGGAGGCGATCATTTTACTGCAGCGTTCTGCCACCAAGGGGTTAAATTGGAGGGCACCATCAAAGGTTACTCCGAGATAGGAGAACGTTTTAACCTCCTCTAAACGATGGGTACCTATTGTGTAAAAGGATTTAGAAGAAGATTTTTTGCCTGCCACGAGCACATAAGACTTACTTAAGTTGACAGATAGGTCCAGATCACTCATAAACTTGACGAACCCATCTATCAAAGTTTGCAGGCTTCGGGGTGTACGCGCAAGCAAAACCGCGTCGTCTGCATAGAGCAGGACAGGGATATGCCGCGACCCGACCCTTGGAGAATCTGTTTTTAAACCCAAGAGAGACTGTTCCAAATTATTAATGTAAAGGGAGAACAAAAAAGGGGCAAGGATACAGCCCTGTCTGACTCCACTTTTACATGAAAAGGAGTCAGACAATCCCCCCTCCCTGTTAAATCTTACTTTGGCCGTGGTGTCACTGTGCAGCCCTCTTAATATGGTAATTAGACCACTCTCGATCCCCAAGCCTGCCACCATGTCCCATAGCTTCCCTCTATTGACATGGTCAAATGCTGCTGCCAGGTCCATGAATCCCATATAAATGGGTTCATCACTGGCCAGAGTGTATTTGGCAGTCAGCATATATAGGTTCAGGCATTGATCGCTAGTGGACCTCCCTGCCCTAAACCCATATTGGGTATCCGAGAGGATGTTATTCTCTTCGGTCCACTCTGACAATCTATTCAGAATTGCCCTTCCCAAAAGTTTGGCCGAAACGTCAATCAGGGAAATAGGCCGATAACACCTAGGGTCATCCTTATTGCCCTTTTTAAAAATTGGCACTATAATCGCTTTAGACCATGATGGGGGGAGACCACAGGAGATAGCGGTGTTTAAGACCCTAGTCATCAGGGGGGCCCATAGGTCTATATTACTAAGGAAGAGGTCAGGGGGAATTCCGTCCGGGCTAGGGGCTTTGTTCTTAGTTAGGCTTTCCATCCCTACAATAATCTCTTTAAGAGTGAATGCTACCGGGGGAGCCTGACTTTGATTTACTGATGGCTCTACAAGGATACCCGGTTCGTGGTTATATAAACTCCTAAAGTGGGTAACCCACTGCTCCGGTAGGATATTGGCCCCTATTTCCGGAGAATCATTTTCTAAAAAAGTCGGTTTATTAATGATACTCCAGAACCCCGCTAGATCCCTTCTTTCCCCTGCCTCTCTCAGATCTGCCCAAGCTTCTGCCTGCAAGGCGAGTTTCCTCCTTTTGGTCTCTTTTCTGTATTTCTCTCTACTTGCCCTGATTTTTTGTGGATCCCGTGGTTTTGACTTAAGAGAGCATTTCAGTTCCCTCAGTGCTTTAGAACAATTCTGATCAAACCACCGGGGATTGACCAGGTTGCGTGTGGGCGCATTGGTCCTTAATAGCCCATCTATTAGATTTACAATATGGTCAAACGTTTCCAATAATCTTGTGCCCTGTACTTCCAGGTCCAGGCAGTCGTTTATGGCCCGCAGACCCTTATTGCTCAAGTTTTTATAAAATTTTACCCCATCTATTCTAGACCACTTCAATCTCCTGCCTTGATCAGTGACCCTCTCCCCTATTAGACGGTGGACATTAGGTCCTGGGCCCGCCCTATATGTAAGCATTAAAACAAGCGGGTTATGGTCACTGAAGCTGTTCCAGTCTATCCCTACACTAGTTACTTTATTGACCAGGGATCTCGAGACCAAAATGTAATCTATAATAGATGAACAACCCCTGCCTTTAAAAGTCGGTGGGAGTGTACCGTCCGACTGTGGGCCTATCATATTGATGGTATGCTCTAGGTCATACTTAAGCCGAAGCAACCTAAGAGCATCCCCGGTAGGTGAATGAGAAAAATGAGGCCCCTTCTCAATTGGGCATTGCGCCCAATCTGTATTTGCTTTAATTAGTGCCGGACAGAGATGACAGTTAAAATCCCCCACCACAAGCAACCCATGGGATGGGCACTTATTCTGAGATACGATTTCTTGACCCAGCCTTTGGTCGAGTTCAGTCAATACCGGGGTAAGGTTATTTGCTGACTCGGAGTTATACACGTTAAAAACAGAAAATCGTAGCCCCTTTCCATGGAACCGGACTGCCTGGATCCCATGTGAGGCCCAATCTGGGAAGGACCAGGTGCCTGGGAGAACTAGATCTACATAGAGGGACAAACCACCCATTGCTCTCCCAGAACTAGATTTTCGGGCGGGAACAAAAAAGCACTTGTACCCCTGCAGATGATAATTATTCTCCACAGCCCATGTCTCCTGTACACATATGATATTAAATTTTCTAATGTAGTCAACCCATTCCTTATTATGAAATTTGCCCGCTATACCAGCTATATTCCATGAGATAAATCTCACCCCCTCTCCACTCCATTCTGCACCCCCCGGGTCCCTTGATCTTATTTCCAACATTGGCCTTTGCGTTGCCTGTTCATGTACCCCTCCTTCATTATTATTTTTAACTATTGCCTCAAGTTCTGCGCACATTGAATCCCCCACGCCAATCACCGGGGTTGGTGGAGCCTTAAAACTTTGCCCCTCCAATATTTCAGCCAGGTCGCCCTTTTCAATACAGCCCTGGGGGGTGTTATCTTTATGTCAATCGACCCCCTCTAGTCCGTACAAGCAATTAAACTGATTGTGGGAATAAAATGGCTGTTCCAGTCGACCAGCTATCGGTCTGGGATGTAAAGCCTGGTGTCTCCCCCTCCTCCCAACCCTCTCCCAAGTGTCATGAGTTTGGGGTTGTTGAAATGGAACCGGGCTAATTGGAAAAAAGAAAGACACATGAAGGGTTTGGATGGTGGATTCCCTAGAGCTATTTTTTCCCTGACATATGTATGCCACCGTACCTGTATCCCTGAAACTCACTAGTATACAGTCCCCTTTTATGGATTTTTGTGTTCTCCCCACCCATGGCACCCTTCTTACCATTATGATCTCACTATTGAAGTGTGTCGGAAGGGGTCTGTTTATATTTAACCACTTAATTACCCTGCTTTTCAGGGCACAAAAGTCCTCCATTTCGCCTGCCTCAAGTGGGGGGACACCCGCCATGACTAGCGTAAAAGCGTTAGTTTCTGGGGGTAAGTTAGGTCTTCGTGGTCTCAGGGTGAGCTTCATTAAAGGGGTCGGGATGATATTACCTCCCAGCTGTGCCGGGGGTACAGGTCCTGGCGGTTGGTTGTGCGTATTCGCAGGGAGGGGTTTAGATATGACAGGCTCTGGCCTTAAAAGTTGTTGTGAGCGGCTTGTGAGGGGACTGGATTGGCAACACTATTTGCCGTCGGTTGGGGCACTATGGTAGGGAGAATGGGATCTGATTGCCCTCCTTGTCGGCCAGCTTGAGTTTTCAGACTACCTAATGTCGCCTCCAAAATAGTTAGTCTGATCTCTATCTTTTTAATACTCTCGCTGATCGGCAATAGCAGGGACCTTAGCAGGAATTCTACATTTCCAAGCGGGACAACAGACAAGGGGATATTAGCAATAACAGCTCCTGTTTCTTTTATTGTGCCAGGAGCTGGATCCTTATAAGCAATGGGTTTTGGGTGTGAATCCTCCGGGGGTTTTTCTACTAACACTGGGGTTTTTAAGGACTTACCAAAGTCCGAATGTAGAACCTTGGGTTGGTTCTTTCCTTGATTACCCTTGGATTTCCTCCTACGTTTGTTGGGAGGGGGTCCGAAAACTACTTGGGTGTTAGATGGCTTAGATGTGGCTTTCCTAGGTTTGGGCGCTGGGGGGAATTCGGACACTAAATCAATTGTCGCCCTAGTTGGACTAGGACTATTGGCTGGTGCTATACTCATAACTGCCCCTGGCGAAACATTAGTGCAATCCCTCAGCAGTAATGGGACATCATCAATTCTAGACAACTCTTCCCTGGGTGTAATAACGTGATCTCCAAGGAGAGTATTTTTCATGTTATCAATTGAGCGTCTCCGTTCTGCCCTTAACCTGGACAGGTTACACTCTTTATCCCCCTCCCCTACTGCCCGGGAAAAATAGTTTTCAAGAGTCCGGTTTTTAACCACGCCCGGTTTAGATGGAGTACTCTCTCTTACCGGGGACGGCATGATGTCCGTAGTGAGTTAAACTCTGCCGGGGGATCTCAACCAATAGTTGAGCTCAAAAGCTGTGGACACAATCCAAGAGAGTAGGCCCAGCCCGGCCTCCTTCGGCCCCGGACGGCCACAGACGGTCCCGCCCTTGTCCCGGGCTTCTCCCGGGACGCTCCCGCACGCTCCCGCGTAGCGGGTAATAGCCTTCACTTAAATAGGAAGTCCATAGGATTGAAGGCGGGGCGTGGTGATGGCCAGGGAGAGCGGCCAGCTGGTCAGAGGCGCGGTGTGCAGGGGCTTCTGGGATTGGAAGTCCTGCCCCGCACGCTCGCAGCCCTGGTCCTCCCACGCAGGTGTGTTACAAATTACCCTCGACCTCTGGGGCGCAGCGGGACCCGCGAAGCGGGTTCCGCAAGTCGTGAAGGGCTGACAGGGTCCAAAAAGAGTGTCCGTGGAAAGCAGCAGCAGGCAGCAAACAACAAGGGTCTCCCACGTCGGGAAGTCAATTACCGCCCTTTGAAGGATTGAAGGCGGGGCGTGGTGATGGCCAGGGAGAGCGGCCAGCTGGTCAGAGGCGCGGTGTGCAGGGGCTTCTGGGATTGGAAGTCCTGCCCCGCACGCTCGCAGCCCTGGTCCTCCCACGCAGGTGTGTTACAAATTACCCTCGACCTCTGGGGCGCAGCGGGACCCGCGAAGCGGGTTCCGCAAGTTGTGAAGGGCTGACAGGGTCCAAAAAGAGTGTCCGTGGAAAGCAGCAGCAGGCAGCAAACAACAAGGGTCTCCCACGTCGGGAAGTCAATTACCGCCCTTTGAAGGATTGAAGGCGGGGCGTGGTGATGGCCAGGGAGAGCGGCCAGCTGGTCAGAGGCGCGGTGTGCACAGGGGAGGCGATGCGTCAGTTCCTTACTGCCACAGGGGTGGTCAAGCATTGGTTCCTTACTGCTACACAGGGGAGGTGAGGCGTGCGTTCCCTACTGTTGCAGGGGAGGTGAGGCGTCAAGTCTTTTCTGTGCAAGGGAGGTAAAGTGATGTTGGTGCATTGGTTTCTTGCGATGGTGCGGTGTTGCCATGGTTGGTGCTGCTCTCACCCAGCAAGTTGTGACCACAGCATAGGTGTAGGCAGCATCATTGGAGACTGTATCTCGAAACTTCTTTTTGGGGTTTGCATCACTGCAAATACCCCCAGTGGGGCAGAACTAGGAATGGCACCACTAGGCACACCAGAACTCCAAGCCTTGGAGTTCAGGGAAGCTGCATGTGAAGTCTTTGTGTCCCTGAAACTTCAGGACAGGAGGCACAGTCTATTTTAAGCCCTTGGAGATCTTATCAAGCAGGACTCACAGAAAAGTTCAGTCTTTGTCCTCTCCTTGGCAGAAGCAGCAACTGCAGGCCAACCCAGCAAAGCAACACACAGTGAAGATGCAGTACTACTCCTCAGAGCTCTTCAGCTCTTCTCCTTGGCACAGGTACCTCTTGATTCCAGAATAAATCTAAAGTTCTGGGGTTTTAGATCTAATATTTATACCCCATTTTCTCTTTGTGGTAATTATTTCAAGAGTCTCTGAGCTCAGTGAAACTAGTTCTGTACTCCCTGGTCCAGCTTCACTCCAGGAGGTAGAGACGCCATTGTACAGAGCAGACACAGCCTATTCAAGTGCTAGTAAAAACTCCTTTCCCCACTCTAAATGCAGAAAGATCTATTTGGCATGACTCTTAGTCACCCAGGAAAGGCAGGACACACCTCAACCTTCCTTGTGTCTTTCTAGAGTGAATGCACATACCCATCGCCTGTAAATCTTAAACCAGAGAGTGAAAACATAAACAGACAGAGGTGCACAGAATGGTAAAGCAAGAAAATGCCAATTTTCTAAAAAGTGGCATTTTCAAACACACAATTGAAAAATCACCTCTACTAAAAGATGGTTTTATTAAATTCTGAATTCAGAGAGCTTAAACTCCATTTCTCTATCTTGTTCAAATGGAGAGTTACACTTGTAAGATGTTATAAGGCAGCTCCCATGTTAACCTATTGGACAGTCAGCCTTTCAATAGTGAAAAACGAAATGCACAGTATTCCACTTTCAGGTCATGTAACACACAACAGTACATGTCCTACCTTTCACATACACTGCACCCTGCCCATGGAGGCACCTTGAGCCTACCTTAGGGGTGTCTTAAATGCAAGAAAAGGGAAGGTTAGAATTTGACAAGTTGATGCCTTTGCCTGGTCGACATGGCAAGTAAAACTGTGGATGCAGACACTGCGGTGGCAGGTCTGAAATACATTTGAAAGGCTACCTGTGTGGGTGGCACAACCAATGCTACAAGCCCACTAGTAGCATTTGATTTACAGGCCCTGGGCACACACAGTGCACTTCCATAGGGACTTACCAGTAAATCAAATATGCCAATCGTGGGTAGCCAATCAGAATTACAAGTTACACAGAGCATATGCAATTTAGCACTGATCAGCAGTAGTAAAGTGCTCAGAGTCCTAAATGTAACAAAAACAGGTCCAACTAGGAGGCACAAGGCAAAAAATGTGGGGCTAAACCTGCAAAAAAGGCCAGTTATGTTCTGTTTTTTCTGGAGTTTTATACAGCGCGAACTTGACCCGAAGGCATCAGGTATCAGAGTACTCTACATGAGCACCAGTTGGGTTACACAAGGACACATTCATTTTGCTAGGCACAGGTAGATTAAGTGATTATCCTAGAATCACAGGATGTTGAGGTCATTGCAGAGACTCGAACCTGGTTCCCCAGGTCTGAGATCAATCACCCCAGCCACATCCTCTCCCCTTCCTAATGTTCATTTTCTTCATTTCTTAACTTCCACATATGTTCGTAACATTCATTCTATATTTCTTTACATCCAGATTAAAAAAGGAACAAGGACACAGCCAACACGTTTCATCCTGTATCATCGGGGCTTCTTCAGGGAACAATATTCAGAGGCTTTTCTTAACCCACAGGATCATTTTTTGTGCAGTTTTCTTCCCCTTTTAAATTCAGTGTATTTTCTGAAATTAGTATGATTTTGGCTAGAAATTACCAGCCATACAGTTGCAGGAGTGGGAATATATTATGAAACAGTCAAAATATTAGTCTCAAAGTGTGTTAAAAGCATAAAGGCTCGATTTATTTCAAGGTATCTACCACCAAAAAGGACTCATTCATTTTTGTTTTTTAGGAACAGGGAGATTAAGTGATTTACCAGAATAATAGACTATTGAGCCGATGCAGTCACTCGAACCTGATTCCAGAATGTGGATATTTTGAAAAATGTGGTATGGATCTTACCTTCCTGTACCGATGATGGACACCCTTAATACAACCGAGGTTGGTGGATTTGCACCTTGTGCTCATTTTTGGTGAGCTTTGTGCTCATCGTCTTGCTGCTTTGTTTCCTCTAATACAACAGCTGCCAGAAGCAGAGTCAGGTCTTCTATTCCCCTCTCTCTTTTTTTTTTGTTACTTCAAGACCTTCAGTAGCAGCGTTATGGATTACATCTCATGGGCAGTCCAGTAGAAAATATTGCAACCGCTTCATTTACAAATAGATTGGAGGGCCAGGAGTCTATAAGGGGTAAAACTGCGCTTTATCTACAGAGAATCACCGCCCAGCGTTGCCGAGATTTTTACACTTGGCACTGAGCGCCTAAAAATGAATTCCACACATCTGTCAAGACCACATCAGGGGCACAAAGGAGAGCTGTGATGAGCTGGCTCACCTCTGAATACCAATGAGGCTCCCAGGTTCATTTCGAAATCTCATTTTCGAACAGCGGGCTCTTAACTTGCACTGACATTTTGCACTGCCAGAGTTCTCAGTAGCTTTATTACAGATGATTTTATTTCATTTCGGGGGTGGGGGAGATTGGCCCTCAGAAGGAGCTGTGGTTTGCAGCCACGTCTGTCGCAAAAAGCAATCTGTTTTGCTGAGAATCGGCCTTAATTTGTCCCAAAAAGGACAACTTTTAAAGGTGCCCAAGAGTGCTGAATCCGTGCCATAAATTTAAAATATCCATCGACTTTGCAAATTATCTCAAATACGATTATTGTATGTAAAATTGTATATGTCAGTCCGGATTGGGTATCGCATGCATATGGCGTGCACCCAGTCTTTATGGGTGAATTCTGAACACCTCATTCTAAATGACATGATACCTTTCAAATGCACAGGGTATTTCAAGCTATAGCCACCGCCCCCACCCCCACACCCAATCCCATGTTCTATTGTTGGTGACCTTCCAAGATCCACACGAACGAGCCCCTCCGTAGAGATTGCACTGCAGTGTCATTAGCAATAGTGAACAGGACTATTAAATGCACTTAACATAGCACTGCATGAAAACTAGAATCGACCAAAAAACGTGGTTAAGTTGCAATACGGATCCAAACAAAGTAAGATTATTGTTCCTAGAACTGTATGCTATATTAAATGTCTTCATTTAGAAACATTTATATTTTGAGTACTTTCTATGGTTTAAATTCAGGCATTCGTGTCATACTTCATAGCTCGGTCAATAGGGACAAATGACCGTGGGGCAGATTTACAAGCCCCTTGCGCCACTTTTGCGTCATTTTTGTAGGGGCTTGTAAATCCATGCGTCAATCCATGCGTCTCATTTATGTACCATTGATCACTCATTTTAAAGTGCGCCTAGAAGCAGCTCGTTCTACGCTGCTGCAACAATGCCTACCCGCATTGTGAAACGCATACCCATTCTGGATGCTTCTGGCTGCACGCAGTCACCATTGTGCTGTGCATTGTTTTACTAGGGCTAAAGTGTAAGGCATGCTTCCTGTCCTCATACACCCCTCATTTAATGGCTTAATGTGTGCAAGGAAACTTTTTTACTGCTCTCTTTGCAAGCAGACAAGTCAACACACTTGACAGGGCTTGTTCCCATCACCCTGATGTTATCCTAAATAATTAAAATTATTACCCAGATGCACACACCTCGGCTCACCTCTGACACGCAGTCTAACTTTAGTTTGCAAAGTCAAATTTCCCAACCGATGCACACACAATTCATCCAACATATGGGACGAAAAAGCAAAAATATAATTTGGGACCGCCAACATGAAGCCGTATCTAATAAAAAGAAAACTACGTAATCTGCCCGACACAAGTATTAGAACTCAATCGTCATTTAGAGGATGCGTGTGAATCTTTTGTTTTACCGAGTTTATCATTTCAGTTGATAATTATAGCACTTTACTTTGCTCTGCGAATATGTGGTTCACTGAATGATAAGTAAGTCCCAAGGGAAAAACTGCGAGATGACGAATGCATGAGATGAACTCAAAAGCATCTAACTCCCTTCTCTTTACTGAAACACCTACAGTGAAATCCATTTTCCATGAAATCACACATTGAGGTCAAGTATCTACCTCTCAAATGCATCTGTGTCTAACACATGCATAATGTAAAGGTTGAAGCCTCCCACTGGAGGTATGGGCCATAAATAGAATCGGAATTGATGTAGTCATTTGATGTAGACATGAGGCCGCGAGGGGCGAGGAAGTGAGGGAGAAGCAAAGCTGGCCCAGAAGGGTCTCAGATAAGATAATGAGCTGGGAAAGGGGGTAAACTGCATTTCCTGACAGCCCTCACATGGAGTCGAGAAGAAATTGTCACAGCTATTATGATGGCACCTTATGCAAAATGAAACAAGTATTGTCGAAAGCAGTGTTTTGCCACTGTGACGGTGAGAATGTTTTTTACCAATCCCCGCTATCGCACAGCGGAGGTACAGACTGAATGACAACAGCGAGGCAAAGCTTGGTCACAGGAAGGTAGTGATAGGACAGGTAAATAAACTAATGATACCCTCTTCCATACGGACATTGACCAAGCACCCCTCGACACCTACAGACCAGGAATGCAAGGTTCCCTCACAAATGCATGGTAAGTAAGAATGTTCTGTTGTGTTGGTGGTGTGTTCCTGGGCAAAATTTAAATGATTCCACTAAAATTCCAAAATTTGTCCCTATGTGAAATTCACAAAATTTAAATGTTAACTTTTATTTTTTTGTTGCCCTCGTGGAAAATGTTAAAAATATGGCTTCACTTTCCTTTTTTCTTATTTTCAATGGGAGAGTCCCCCCCAACCCCAGCCCCTGAACACCTTTAACTACAATCAATCTCTTTTAATTCTCATCCATTGTCTTACCTATTTATTTACACTTTCTTGATCTTTCTAATTGGATTACGGTGCGGTTTTCATTGCAGTTGTGATGAGGGAAGGATTACCTGGTAGAAATCATACAGGTGGGTGCACTCTACACTCCCATGAAGCATATATGTGTGTGTGTGTGTGTGTGTATGTATATATATGTAAATACTGACAGTAGCCAGAAGGTAGTTATAGTTAGGACCTTGTTTCTATCCAAAGGTGTTTATTCGTTTGCCCACATCTTTGGTGCTGTTTGACGAATCTTTGCAAAATTGTCAAAACTAATGAAGCGGTCAGGTCAGCTCTTGTGTTGAAAGTTTCAGAGTGATTTGTCAAGCGGGGGATGAGAAAAAGGTGGGTCCCAAAACACATTTTCACCATGTTCATTTCCATAGGAAACATTTGCCACGGCTACAGCCTGAACTGCTGATCAGAATTACACCAAATTTGGCAAAAAGGTAGCTCTGGGTTCATAAGGTATTTTTTGCTTACTGGTGTAAATCCGTTCAATAGTTCGTGAGAAATATAAACATTTCTCAGATATACAATTCTGACCACTTAGGATCCACAAACCTTCCTGGTCTCGAGCCTGCAGTCTGATTGGCTGTAAACAGTTCCAACCAGGACATGTTGGCAGCCATCTTGTGACTTGGTTGAACTTAGTCACAAGAAAAAAGGTACAAAAAAGGATTAAAAACAACAGACCGGTCAGGGTAGAAACACCCTGGTCCCCTGGGCCTGTCAAAAAAAGCATAAAAAATATATCTCAGTGGGGGTCCTGCCAAAATTCTCCCGTGCTTAGTTTCGTATAAGCCCCCCGGTGGGCCAGATCCCAGGGGCAATTGGAAAAAGATATGCGGGGGCCCCCACAGCCCCTTGGACTACCACCTCCCTGGGGCTATAGTCATTAAATGCAGCAGGCACGTGCCCCCCCCTCAGCCCCCGGGCTTCATTGTTTAAAAAAAGGTGTGAGGGGCTCCTGCCCCCCACGCAACCCCAGGACCACCACCTCCCCAGGGCACCAATTAAAAAAATACAGGTGTCTGTTGCGGACCCCCTGCCCCGGGGACCACCACCTCCCTGGGGCTAAAGAGAAGATGGGAGGGATGCTGCATCCCCTAGGGCCGGCTCCAGCAATGTCCCGGGGTACGCACACCTAGGACATTGCAGTTTGCTATGGCATGGCGGGAGCACTGCTCCCCCAATCAATTAATTAGTCAGAGGTTTATAAAGCGTACTACTCACCCGTGAGGGTCTCAAGGCACTGGTAGAGCGGGGTGCAGCTCCGGATCAGTCGAAGAGCCAGGTCATGAGGCTCTTCCTGAAGGTGTGCACAGTGGCAGAGCGTCTGATGTTGACTGGGAGCCTGTTCCAGGTCTTTGCTGTGACATGGAGAAGGCTCTTCAGCCTGCTCTGGTTCTACGGATTTGCTGGGTCTCTGCCAAGGAAAGGTCAGCAGAGAGGAGGTTCCTTTTGGGTCCGTGGAAGGAGACTCTTTTGTTGAGGTATTTGTGGCTGGTGTTGTTGAGGGATTTTTAGGCATGGGTAAGTAGCTTGAATTTTACTTTCTTCTCGATTGGGAGCCAGTGGGGATCTCACAGGTGCTGGGTCATGTGCTTGTGTCTTGAGGACGAGTCTGGCTGTGGTTTTCTGGATGGTTTGGAGCTTGTGTAGCAGGATTTTGTTGATTCCAGTGTAGAGAGTGTTACCGTAGTCAAGTCTGCTGGTTATGAGTGTGTGGGTGACGGTCTTCCTGCATTCGGGGGATCCACTTGAAGGTCTTGCTAAGGATGCAGAGGGAGTTGAAGCATGTGGAGGTGACAGCATTGATCTGGCGGGTCATGGTGAGGGAGAAGTCTAGAATGATGCAGAGGTTTCAGGTGTGGTCTGTTGGAGTGGGTGGGTTTCCGAGGGCAGAAGGCTACCAGGTGTTGTCCCAGGCAGTGGAGGAGGGTCCAAGCACGAGCACCTCTGTTTTCTCAGAGTTGAGCTTAAGGCAGCTGTATTTCATCCAGGCTGCGCCGTCTTTCATTCCTTCCTGGAATCTGAGTCTGGTGTCTTTGGGGTTTTTCGTGAGGGAGAGGATGAGCTGGGTGTCATCGGTGTAGGATACTGTGCTGAGCCCATGCTGTCTAACGATGGTGGCAATGGGGGCCATGTAGATGTTGAAGAGCAGGGGGCTGAGTGAGGATCCTTGGGGTACTCCTCAGTCGATCTCTGTGGGTTCGAAGAGGAAGGGTGGGAGTCCTATCCTTTGGGTAATGCCAGTGAGGAAGGAGCGGATCCAGTCGAGGGCGATTCCCTGTATGCCAGCGTTGTGGAGTCTGGCAGCGAGAGTGCGGTGGGAGATGGTGTCGAAGGCTGCAGAGAGGTCTAGTATGATGAGGGCCGCAGTTTGGCCCTGGTTCAGTAGCATGCAGATGTAATCAGTGGTAGCGAGGAGGGTGGTCTTGGTGCTGTGGTTGCTGTGGAATACGGACTGCGAGGAGTCAAGTATGGCATTCTTTTGATGAAGGTGGGCAGCTGGGTGTTAACAAATCTCTCTGTGACTTTGGCTGCGAAGGGAAGGAGAGAGATGGGTCGGTAGTTTTTCAGGTCTGCCGGGTCAGCCGATGGTTTCTTGAGGAGGGGCTTTACCTTTGCCTGCCTCCAGTCATTGGAAAGATGTCGGATTTGAAGGAGGCGTTAATGGTCCTGCATAGTTCAGGTGCTATGGCTATGATGGCTCTGTGGTAGATGTGCAGTGGGCAGGGGTATGTGGGGGCTCCTGACTGGTTGTTCTTCATGGTCATGGCAGTGTCTTCGGTGGTAGCTGGTTTCCAGGTGGTGATAGTGGGCTGGTTGTCAGTGGTGGAGAGGAGGGTGGTGTCTGGAGTCTGTTCGCTGAAGCCATAGTATAGCATAGCAAACACTGCTTCACTTCCATGAAGCACCTCCAACCACCTCTCAGGAATTCTGCTGTGTTGGACTTACTAGATGTAACAGGAGGGCTACAATGCCCCCAAGGACCCTCAGCCTCCAAGTGGACTTCATCCCCAAATCAATGGTGCACTAGGAGGTGCATTTGCAGAGCAGTGGAGAAAGGAGATGGGGCCTCTGACCAACTCTCACAATTTCACTGTGAGACTTACTGGAGGTGACAGGGTGGAGTTCTTTGCCCACAATGACAATAAGCATTTAAGGGGACATCATCCCCCAAGCAATAGTGTGCCAGGAGGCACATTTGCAGAGTGTTGGAGAAAGGGGGCAGCACCTTAGACCAGCTCACAGCAATCCCATTGTATGGGACTCACTGGAGGTAAAAGGATGTGTTCTTGGCCCCCAAGAACCCTCAGCAGCCAAGGTGACTTCATCATCCAAACAGTAGTGCCCCACAAGGTGCCTTTTCAGAGTGGTGGTGAAAGGGGGCATGGCCTCTGATGAGCACTCAGCAATCCCCCAGTTTGGGACCTACTGGAGGTAGCTAGAAGGCTTGTTGGCCCCCAAGGCCCTCAGCATTCAAAGCAACTCCATCCCTCAACCAGTAGTGCACCAGGAGGTGCGTTTTCAGAGTGGTGGAGAAAGGGGGAGACTTCTTATGACCTTTCTGAACTCCTGCTGTGTGGGATTGACTGGTGGTAACAGTAAATGTAGTTGACCCCCAAGGACCCTAAGGAGTCAAGGGGACTTCATCCCCCAACTAGTCCTGTGCCAGTGGGCAAGTTCACATAGTGGTGCTGAAAGGGTACAAAGCCTCCAGCGACTTTCCAGCCTGTCTCTTTTTCACATTAATTGATTTTATTAGGAAGAGGATTGCATGGCTCCCTTTCCCTAGGCCAGTTTGAGCCCCAGGGACCCCATCCCCTGGGGCCAGGCCTTTTTTGAATGGGGAGGTGGGCCACACAGCCCTCCTCTGAGGCAGATTTTGGCCCCAGGGACTGGCCTTTTTTATATTTTTTGTTTTATTTAGTGGAGGGACGCGGTGCTCCCCCTGCCCCCCGGGCCAATTTTGCCCCCGGAACTCCAGCCTCTGGGGCCCAGCATCTTTGTATGGGACAGCGGGGGAGCCTGAATGCTCTGCAGTCCCTGCAAGCTAACAGCCTCCTGGTGGAGCCAGCATTGCTTTGACACACAGGGATGTCCTAAACATGCAGCTCATTTTGTTTCACAGCAAATGCTCTACTTCCAGCAAGTAAGAGCATTTCTCCCCTCTCGCTTGCTGAAAGCGGGGCATTTGCTGTTGCTTGGCAGGAAAGCTCCAACCAAGCCACTGCAAGCAGCTATGTATTCGAGGGTGGGCAACCCAGGACATAACATGAGTTGGCCCTGGGGGTTGATGGTCCCCAGGGCAATGTATGGCTCCAGAAGGGGTGGCCCGGCAGCACTCATCCTATTTTTGTTGTAGGGCCTGTCCCGGGGAGGTGGTGGTCCCTGAGAGCGTATAAGGACCGAGCAAGGCAGCTGCAAAGCCCTCTCCCTCTTTTTAAACTTATGCCCCAGGGAGGTGGTAATCCCGAGGGCAGAGGGGTCAGCGAGCCCCCATGCCTTTTAACTTTACCCCAGGGAGGTGACATCGCTTGGACAAGGGGGGGTCCCCCATTTCTGCAAATGTAGCCTTGGAGTGGTGGTGGTCATCGGGGCTGCAAGGAGTCCGTGAGACACCTTGAAAAATGTATTGTCCCTTTGGTTTTATAAAACCTACTTTACTTTTTGATGTGCCCCCAGGGTTTGGCTCCCCAAGAAGCTCCCTGAAAAAGAGGAACAGGAGACTGCATGTCTTTATTTTCAATCTTGCCTGGATCCACCCACAAATCTGCAGTGAAATAGAATTTAAAAAAAATGCTTTTAACCTCTGGCAGGATCCCTGTGGGACCTCATCACCACTCCTAGGGAGTCAGGGCATTCCTACCATGCCCTCTTGCCTTATTTTATACTTTTTGCGGGACTCAACTTCAAGCAGTCTCAAGATGGCTGCCAACATTTCTTGGTAGATGTGTTGGCAGCAATCGGTTGCCAAGAGGGGGTCTATTGGACCCGCAGAGGACCCACATCCCTAGCTATCTGTATTTTTTTCCCCTTATATATATCACAAAAACTACTGAATGGATGAACAACTAATCACAAAAAGCAAGGTTTGAGGACCAACATCTAGCATTCTGCCAAATTTGTCATGTTCAAATTCCCTACTAGAAAATGCATGGGGAAAATGCATTTTGGGACCCTCCTATTCCCTCAGCCCCCACTTGACAAGTCAACCTAAAACTTTTAACACAGTACCTAAACAGGCAAAAGTATACGCTTAGAAAGTTTCGCGAAGATTTGTCCAGCAAAGCCAAAATTATTGGCAAACATTTTCTTTCAATTGAAATTAAGTCCTAACTATAACTATCTACTGACGACCCCCAATAGGTTATATATATATTACCTACTGGCGGTCGCCAGTAGGTAGTTATAGTTAGAACCTAGTTTCCATAGGCAAAGCATTTTTTGATTTGCTAATAACTTTGACGCCGTTTGACGAATAATCGCAAAATTCTCAAAAAAAAAGGTCTATCCGGGTCAGCTCCTATCCTGAAAGTTTGGGGGTGATTTGTGAAGTGGGGGCTGAGAAAAAAGAGAGTCTCCAAAAGTGTTGTTTGCTATGGCAGGGCATGACTCCCGCCCTGTCAAGCAAACCCTGCTTTGCTTCATTGAAGCAATAGCAGGAAAACCTGCTCTCGCTTCAATAAAGCAAAGCAGGATTGCTTTTGGGCAAGGGGAGCTGCATGCTAGCAGCTTCCCTTGTCAAAAGCAATGCCGTTTCCCACAGGAGGCGGGGAGCTGGTGGGAACATGGGGGCATTGGGGCTCCCTCCACGGTCCCCAACGAAGAGGTCAGGCCCTGGGGATGGGGTTCCCGGGGCCAGTAGACGAGGGAAGGGGGACCACGCGGCCTGTCCTAATAATGAATAAAAACATTTAAGAATTGGCAATGCCCCGTGGGAAGGGGTCCTTGGAGTGAAAATAAATTAATGGAAGTGGACCTTTTTTTAAAAAAAAGTTTGGAGTGGCGATCCTAACGTGGGGCTCAGTACGGCCCCCTAGTGTGAACACGCTGGGTGCACAGCTCTCAGCACGACCCCCTAGTGTGAACTTGGGTGCGCGGCTCTCAGCACCACCCCCTAGTGTGAACGCGCTGGGTGCACGGCTCTCAGCTCGGCACCCGAGTACTTCACAGGTCTTTAATAGACCATTTCCCTGTAAATGAGGCTTTGTTGAATTTTCACCCCTTCTTAGAGCGCCTGCATCTCCACTCTGCCTATTACTGGAAGAATTAGCCTACCCAACATTTTTATCAGCATCCCCCAAAATTTGACTCTAGTTGCGCCCCTGACTGGCGTACACAGGCTCTGCCCACTCCGCTTACGCTTACAGAATTCCATAGATTCTATCTGCCACATGTCAATGATCCAGCTGTGGGGCTGAGAATATCTTGCAGACAGGATTCTGGGCCTTTTGTTACCGGTGTTCCACGGACCCAGCAGGTCACTTTAGGGGATCCAGTGGAAGGGACTCCGGGGATCCAACAGTCAGAATTCCTTTATCCAGAGATTAACGACCTTGGAGGGTATCCACTGAATGAAAATGCAGTATACCACAATGAGAATTCCAAGCTCCTGGACTCAGTTTTCCAGGCATCCGTGCAGTATACCCGCTAGCCAGTGGCCCACATTTTATTGGATTGGAACCCAGGGTACTAGAGCAAAGGCTGTGGGGATCCCGTAGCAAAGAAAACGGGTGCCTCAGGAACCGGTGCGGTGCCTACTCATGCTCCATGCGTAGCATCAGCTCTCATGAGGCTTGGTTTGTAATCCTGATTCTTCTCCTGGGTTGCCACTGGTTGGCAGCCAATTAGAACCAAGCTCGTGCTCGGGGGTTAGTCTCTGCCAACATATGTACTTATCCAATCACTCCGCCAATCCCCAAGCACTTATAAATTCACCATACACTCTCCTTGCAGTACTCCAATCTCTACCCATGTACTCAAAGAATGACCCGGACAAAGTTAAATAACTGTGGTCTTTTCCGCTCAGAGGTAACTTGGTTGCGTGCGCAGTCAACATCATAATGCAATATGGTAGGGCCCAGGGCCATCATGCACACATAATGAACACACGGATACAGTTAGATAGATAGTGGAACTGGCTACGGGCACCTGTGCTTGGCCCCTTATTATTACCAGGGTCACATGTCCAGTGACGTCTGTGCTGGATGCGTGTGAGGTGAGTGTAAGCCAGCCCTCAGGGAATGGTTGGTGCTGGCAACAACTACAACAGTGATCATCAGATCACACACAGAGATTCAATCATAAAGGGTCCATGACTTGTGGTGCATTAAGGTAGGGGCACCAGATCTTAAATCACACACAAAAGATTGTATTGTAAAGGATCCATGACTTGTGGTGCACTGAGGTAGGGGCACCAAAGATTAGCATGCTCATGTGATGAAATTGTTAATGTATCTTCGGGATATTCCTTCTGCCTGAGGTGACATTGTTGCATCCGGTGTCTACAGCACGAAAGTCAATCATAAAGGGTCCACGAGTTGTGGTGCACAGAGTTATGGCACCTGAAGAGCTCAGCGTGTGTGCAGCTAGCGATAATGGCGTGGCCTTGCAGTACAGGATTGGGTTGGATATGTGTGAGACCTGCTGAGCACAGTGTAGGCCGGAGGCAGCAGTCAGCAGTGCCCACAACCACGTGGTGTTGACTTGTGGTGCAGTGAGTTAGTGGCAACAGTGGTGCTCAGCGTGTGCCCAGCCAGCGATGATATGTGGTTTGGGTGGGCCGCACTTGGAGCAATGTCTTTTGCCTAATGAATTCTGCCTCAATAAGGCCACTTGGTGGTGACTTGTGATGCACTAAGCTAGTGGCATCAGAAGCATTCAATGTGTGCGCAGCCTGCGATGATGCGTGGTGCGGGAGGGCTGCACTGGGAGCAATGTCTGTTGCCTACTGGACTGTGTCATCTGCAATTGCGACTCGTTCTGAATTGTGAGCCCTGCTGTCCGCAGTGTAGAATGAAGGCAGTAGTCTGTAGAGACAAATCTCTGTGGTGCTGTGCCGCTGGGTTCGCAAGGGGCCTGTGTCGTGGAGGTTGGCAGTAACAGTGGCGAACTTGTGGCAGGGTGCCTGCCGACACTCTGGGAGATGCGTTGGCCTTCCCAGAAGTGAACCACAACCAGAGCCCCGACCTATTTATTCAAACTCCCACGCTGGAGTGGCATATGTTGGACCAGCCCATTCCGATTCCACATCTGCTTACAGGGGGGGATGACACAGCTGCATGACCGAGATCTTCCCCACTGCCTGAGGTAATATGGTTGCGTCCACTACACTACAAGTACCAGCAGTATATGTACACATGGAGAGGTCTGTGCTCTACATAGTGAGGTCTGTCCAGCATATCACCGCTACACTTGGCATTGTGTGCATTGTTATTGATGGGTGACTTGCCTCCTTCACACATACTTGGTTCCCACCTCTACCAACATTCAGCTATTGTGTGGCTGCGGGCCATGCCATTTTGGGAAGGTCCGCTGTCCTGTTCTGCGCTGCCTCTGTGGTAGTATGGGGGTGTGGTCGGGGGGAGGTCCAAGAGATGGTGCCGGTGGGTGTTGTGGCATTCTTGCGTGTCGGAGATGCATGATCAGTAGCTCTATGACATGTGTTGGTCTTCAGATGTGGCTCTGGGCTGGGCTCCCTTTCATACTGTAGGTAGTCATCCTGCTTTATACCAGTAAAAGGCAGATGTTAAATTCTTACTGCTAACGTAGCTTATTGCCTGTTTTTGGATTGCATCGCAGATGTGGCTGGTTGTTGAAAATATCTAGAAGTGGTGTTTTCGTGGTTTTTTTGGATGGGAACTTCTACTCTGCATATCATTAGCATTAGTTGTCGCTCTCATTCATAGCGATTTTTTTTTGCAGTCATCGGCGATGGGTTGAGAATGGGATGATAATTCTTTCGCCACTTTTGCGGCGCTAAAGTGCCGATACCTCAGCGATAAGTCCTTGAAAATACACCCATAGTTTCTTGTTCTTTTTTCATACGGATTTGTGCACCCAGCCACTTTTTAAAAAAAATAGTAATCATTTTTTGGCCCTGAGGGTTTTTGTGGGATCCCCTGAGCTGGCCTAGGGGGTCAGGGTGTTTTTACCCTGCCAACTTTTTTTTCATCTTCTTTCTTGTGATTCGCATGTAGCTACAACAAAGTCCTGATAAACACAAAGGCTTGTTTTAAAGTCACCCTATAACCCAACTGTGGGGAATTATCGCAGAGTTATAGGCACTTTAGCACAGCAAAAGTGGTGAAAGAATTATCGACCCATTCTCAAGTTGGTGCACACTGTCACATTGCCCACTGGCTGACAGTACCAACACAGCGGACAATCAACATCCTTCCGCAGACAAGGCTGTTGGCTGTTCTTTACCTGTTGGCCTCTGGTACCTTCCAACTAACAACTGCGAGAGTCATAGGAGTCTCACGGCCAGCCCTATTAAACTTCCTCACACGTCTTGGATGCATGTCCACAAACACAACGTAGGGCCCCTGTATCCGCACCACCCGCTCATCGCAATTCATAGTATTCCTGCACAACCAACCCCAGCCGTTGTGTGATGCCTCTGTGCTCCAGATCCAAGGTTGTAGTCACTGAAATGGGGGTACACCATATCATGAAGTCTAGTAGTCAACTGTAGTGGACAAACAGTACTTCATTATAAAAACGTAAATTAACGAACACAAAAACATCAAACAACCAGTTACATTGCCAACGAGCAACATCAACTTGTAACTGTATATCGTCCTGAAAATTCCAAAACTCCGTATTCAGAAACCTTTTGGATAAATCAAGACAATGGTCAAGAGTTAGTATGGTCACAAACGTAATATGGTGCAATGTATTGTACTTGGACATACGGGAATGCTTACAGGTATGATCAATCCTGCACAAAATTACCGTAATAGAAGTTCATGTGGTCGTAACCATTGTAGGAAAGAAAAGGAACGTTAAAACCACACGAACTTCTGTTACGGTCTCATTTTGCAGGATTATCACACCTGTAAGCATCACGGTTCGTTTCAGCTTGATACACATGCAAGTTCACTTTACCCACACTGCGCAGGAACAGCTGGTGACCAAGCAGGGGAACACCGCCATAGCAGGCTTCCTGCACTTGTTGGTGGCAATTGACTGCACACATGTACTACTTGTGCCCCCTGCCAACACTGCACACAACCACTTCAACAGAAACCACATGCATTCCAACAATGTGCAGGCAAAACTGGACAACTGGGGCCAGTACACTAATGTTGTTGCAAACTTCTCAGTCAGTGTGCATGATTCCTATATCTTTCACAAGCAGCCCAGCCTTGGTCCCCAGACCAGTCTGCCGCCCAGCGATTACTGCCCGACCCTACGCACCCAGATATCAATGCTCACATGCTGCCACTGGCGTGTCTCCAAGAGGGACCACCACCTGCCGGAGCAACCTCCTCAGCCATCACTGGATTCTGCGGCACAGGCCCCCAGCACATCCTGCTGCACCAAGGAGTCATGTCTGTAAAGCCAGCTGCCTTTGGTGTACACGCGGTCGAGCCGAACTCACAATTCAAATCGGGTCTTGATTGCCAGGATGGTGTATCGAAGCCTATGCATCATCACAGGCTGCACACCTGCTCAACCCTGGTGGCACAAACTCAGTGCAGCTCAAGTCATTGCCACGGGGCGGGAGGGAGTGTCGGCCAAAGTGCCTCGGCTGCCACCAACTCTGTGCACCTCAAGTCATCACCATGTTGCAGGAGGCCCATGTCGGCCAAAGTGCCTCAGTTGCCACCAACATAATAACCACAGGGATACACCCAGATAGAAAGTAGAAATGGTGTAAAGCACGTGTGCCCGGCCCTTTTTATTGGCAGGGTCACATGTCCTGTGATGCCTGTGCTGCATGGGTGTGGTGTGGGTGTAAACCAGACATGAGGGAGTGGCTGTGGCATGCTCACAACTAGACCTGTGATCAGCAGATCAAAACAGGGAAGATCTAGGACATGTCGCATTGTAGTTCCCTCGCAGTAAGCATAAGCTGAGAGGGCTGGCTGAAATGCGGATCCTTCACGACTTTACCAAGATGGCGGTTTGAATCCACACACCCACCAAGATAGGTACATGATGGGTGCGTGGCTCCACATTTTTCTCCCCCAAACATATATCTATTAATATTCAAGAACACAGAAGACATTATAATATTTTAATAACAAACAAAAAAAAATTACAAAAACGATTTTTAGGATATCAAAGTTACAAAATATCACAAATTTAGTTTTTTCAAAATTACTGAAAAAAACATTGGTTTAATAACCTTTGAAATTCACTGAACAAAACATAGGTTTTAGGCATGTTATAGTTAGAAACTAGTGTTTAAAAAACCTTAGAAATTCACTGAAAAAACTTTAGGTTTCAGGGACGTTATAGTTAGTTGGACATTTCTCTCATACAAAACCAAAGAAATTCCCCAGTTAGAGTTAGTTCAGCTAACTATAATTTGCACCCCCGCAATGCACTGCTGATGAAGTCACATATTACATCTTTCATGACATGGTCAGTGACATCACTGATGACATCACTGATTACATCATCCATGTGAAAATCTGATCCAACTCATCACACTCTAATATAACCTTTGATACACCCACTGTAAAATACAGACTATAATTTTCGACACACCAATACCAGTTACTACATATGCACTCACTGATTCTTAGGTCTACAAACACATCCACTCATTCACCTATACAATCACTCCTAAATGCAGTCACTCATAAATACAACACTATCATACGCACTTATACACCTATACAGACACTCACACACCACCACTCATCCATTGTTACTCACACACCTAGTCAGCCATGCAAAGAATCAATCACACTTCCATTTACTGATTTATACAGTTATACACACCATACCACTTATTTAAACAGAAACAGATGCATACTTAGGGGCAGATTTATGACAGCCTTGCGCCGCCGGTGCGTCACTTTATTTGACGCACCGGCGCCGCAAACAATGCACCCTATTTACAACGTGACGCATCTAGGAGATGCGTCACGTTGTAAAGCCCTGCGCCATAGGAGGCGTTCATGCGCAGGGGGGGGCGTTCCTGCGCAGGAACGCCTCCTAAAAGTGGCTGAGTGAAATCTATAAGATTTCACTCAGTCACTTTCAGGACAATGCTGCGCCAAAACCCTGCGCCTGCTTGACGCAGCATTGTGGAGATGGGCCACCCCCGAGCCTTGCTGGAGCTGCGTCGCGCTTGCGACGCAGCTCCAGCAATGCGCCACCTTTACGGCACAGATGCGTCACGCATCTGTGCCGTTTTTTCCCCATGGTGCGCCGCATTGTAAATGCGGCGCACCATGGGTGGCGGAGCAGCGGCGCAGGATGACTGGCGCATCCCTGGGGATGCGCCAGTCATCATAAATCTGCCCCTTGCTCTCTTATACAATCACTGATACAAGTACACACTCATCCATACAGCCACTCTCACAATAACTGACTCTCATGCATAGTCATTTATATACTTCAACTTTCACATACACTGCCTTTTATATATGTAGTTACTTGGACATCTAACATTGAGATATCTATTCACTTACCAACACACCCTAACACACACTCACCCACCCATACAGCTGTTTCCACATCCTCTTGAACCCATCCAACAGTGAATCAACCACTCAAACATCTATGAGCAGAGTCACATGCCTCCCACCCACCCACACACACACACACACCAAACCAAGAGAAGTGCAGAAAGAAGCAACAGAGATGCAAAATGGGGGAACAAGGGAGGAGAAAGTGGCATGTGGGGTGTAGAAAGAAGGACCAGAGGTGCAGAAAGAAACAAAAGAGCAGAAAGAAGGAACAGGGGTATAAAAAGAGGCAAGAGGAGTGTAGAAAGAAAGATGAGGGATGCTGAAAGAAGCATGAGTGGTGCAGAAAGAAACAAAGAGGTGCAGAATGAAGCAAGAGGAGTGCAAAAAGGAATAACAGAGGTGCAGAAAGAGGCAAAAGGGGTGCAGAAAGAGGCATGAGAGGTTCATAAAGAGGCACAAGGGGTGCAGAAAGAAACAAGAAAGGTGCAGAAATAAGCACGAGAATTGAAAAAAGAAGCAACAGAGGTACAGAAAGATAGATGAGGGGCTAGGAAAGAAGCAAGCAAAGTTCAGAAAGAAGCAACAGAGATGAAAAAAGGGGGATAAAGAGTGCAGAAAGAGGCACGAGGGGTGCATAAAGAAGCAAGAGAGATGCATAAAGAAATACAGATGTAATAGAGGTGCAGAAAGATGCTAGAGGAGTGTAGAAACAGGGAAGAGGGATGCAAAAAGAGGCACGAGGGGTGCAGACAGAAGCAAAGGAGATGCAGAAATATGCAAGAGCAGTATAGAAAGAAGCAACAGAGGTGCAGAAAGCTAGATGAGGTACGGAGAATGAGGCAAACGAAGTGCAGAAAGAAGAAACAGATGAAAAAAGGGGGAAGAGGGGCAGAGAAAGAGACAAGAGGGGTACAGAAAGAAGCACGAGGGGTGCAGAAAGAAACAAACAAACAAAATACAGAAAGAAGGAACAGAGGTGCATAAAGAGGCAAGAGGGGTTCACAAAGAGGCACGAGGGGTGCAAAAAGGCAAGAGAGGTACAGAAATAAGCAAGAGAAATGCAGAAAGAAGCAACAAAAGTGCAGAAAGATGGATGAGGGGCGGAGAAAGAGGGAAGCAAAGAGCAGAAGGAAGCAACAGAGACAAAAAAGGGGAAGAGGGGTGGAGAAAGAGGCAAGAGAGGTTCTGAAAAAAGCAAGAGAGGTGCAGAAACAAACAAAAGATGTGCAGAACGAAGCAACAGAGGTGTGGAAAGAGGCAGGAGGAGTGCAGAAAGAGGGAAGATGTGTGCAGAAAGAGGCATGAGGGATGCAGAAAAAAGAAAGAAAGGTACAGAAAGAAGCAAGAGAAGTGCATAAAGAAGCAACAGAGATGCAGAAAGGGGAAAAGGGGTGGAAAAAGAGGCAAGAGGGATACAGAAAGAAGCAGGAGAGTTGCAGAAAGAAAGAAATGTAGTGCAGAAAGAAGCACCAGAGCTGCAGAAAGAGGCAAGAAGAGAGCACAAAGAGGGAAAAGGGGTTCAAAAAGAGGCACAAGGGTTGCAGAAAGAAGAAACAGGTGCAGAAAGAAGCATGGGAAGTATAGAAAGAAGCAACAGAGGTACAGAAAGCAGGATGAGGAGTGGAGAAAGAGGCAAGAGTAGTGGAGAAAGAAGCAACAGAGATGCAAAAAGGAGGAACAGTAGTGGGGAAAGTGGCAAAAGGGCTGCAGAAAGAAACAAGAGAGGTGATGAAAGAAAAAAAAGAAGAGCAGAAAGAAGGAACAGAGGTACAGAAAGTGGCAAGAGGGGTGCAGAAAGAGGGAAGAGGGGTGCAGAAAGAATCAAGAGAGGTGCAAAAAGAGGAAAGGTGAGTGCAGAAGGAGGCACATGGGGTGCATAAAGAAACAAAAGAAATGCAGAAAAAAAAACAAGTGCAGAAAGAAAGCACAGAGGTGCCGAAAGAGGCAACAGGGGTGAAGAAAGAGGGAAATGGGGGAGAAAGAGACAAGGGGTCCAGAAAGAAGCAAGGGAACTGCAGAAAGAAACAAAAGCAGTGCAGACAGAAGGAACAGAGGTACGGAAAGAGGCAAGAGGGGTGCAGAAAGAGGGAAAGGGGGTGCAAAAAGAGGCAGGAGGGGAGCAGAAAAAAGCAAAAGAGGTGCAGAAAGAAATATGAGAAGCACATAAAGAAGCAACAGAGATGCAGAAAGGGAGAAATGGGATGACAAAGAAGCAATAGTTATACAGAAAGAAGCAAGAGAGTTACAGGGAAAAAAATGAAGTGCAAAAAAGGAGCAGAGGTGCAGAAAGAGGCAAGACGGGAGCAGAAAGAGGGAAAAGGGGTACAGAAAGAGGCATAAGGGTTGTAGAGAGAAGAGAAAGAGGTGCAGAATGAAGCAAGAGAGGTACAGAAAAAAGCAACAGAGGTTCAGAAAGAGAGATGAGGGGTAGACAAAAAGGCAAGAGAATGGCTGAAAGAAGCAACAGTGATTCAAAAGGGGGAACAGGGATGGAAAAGTGGCAAGAGGGGTGGAGAAAGAAACAAAAGAAGAGAAGGAACAGAGGCGCAGAAAGAGGGAAGAGGTGTGTAGAGAGAAGCACAAGTGGTGTATAAAGAAGAGAGAGAGGTGCAGAAAGAATCAAAACTAGTACAAAAAGAGGGAAGAGGGGTGCAGAAAGGGGCACAAAGGGTGCAGAAAGAAGCAACATATTTGCAGAAAGAAACAAAAGAAGTACAGAAAGAAAGAACAGAAGTTCAGAAAGAGGCAACAGGGGTGAAGTAAGAGGGAAGTGAGGTGGAGGAACAGGCAAGTGGGTGCAGAAATAAGCAAGAGAGCTACAGAAAGAAACAAAAGACGTGCAGAAAGAAGGAACAGAGGTGCAGAGAAAGGCAAGAGGGGTACAGAAAGAGGCAAAAGGGGTACAGGAAGAAGGGAGAGGTTCAGAAAGAAACAAAAGAAGTACAGAAAGAAGGAACAGAGGTCTGGAAGGAGACAAGAGGGGTGCAGAAAGAAACAAAAGAAGTGCAGAAGGAAGCAACAGAGGTACAGAAAGAGACAAGAGAGGGTTCAGAAAGAAGCGAGAGGTTCAGAAAGAACCAAAAGAAGAGCAGAAAGAAGGAACAGAGGTACAGAAAGTAGCAGGAGAAGTGCAGAAAAAGCAACAGAGGTGCAGAAAGGGAGAACAGGGGTGGAGAAAGTGGCAAGGGGTGCAGAAAGAAGCAAGAGAAATGCAGAAAGAAACAAAAGAAGAGCAGAAAGATGGAACAGAGGTACAGAAAGAGGCAAGAGGGTTGCAGAAAGAGGGAAGAGGTGTGCAGAAAGAAGCATGATGGTGCAGAAAGAAGCCAAGAGGTACAATTAGAAGCAAGATGGGTCCAGAAAGAGGGAAGAGAGGTGCAAAATGAGGCACAAAGGGTCCAGAAAGAAGCAAGAGAGGTGCAGGAATAAGTAAGAGAAGTGCAAAAAGAACCAACAGAGGTGCAGAAAGCTGGATCAGGGGCAGATAAAGAGGCAAGCGAATAGCAGAAAGAAGCAACAAAGATTAAAAAAGGGGGAAGAGGGGTGGAGAAAGAACAAGAGGGGTGCAAAAAGATCAAGAGAGGTACAGAAAAAACAAAAGAAGAGCAGAAAGAAGTAACAGAGGGGCAGAAAGAGGGAAGAGGGGTGCTGAAAGAAGCACAAGTGGTGTAGAAAGAAGAAAGAGAGGTGCAGGAAGAAGCAAGAGTAGTGCAGAAAGAAGCAACAGAGGTACAGGAAGAGGCAAGGGGGTGCAAAAAGAGGGAAGAGGGGTTCAGAAAGAGGTACGAGGGGTACATAAAGAAGCAAAAGATGTGCAGAAAGACACAAAAGAAGTGCAGAAAGTAAGAACAGAGGTGCAGAAAAAGACAACAGGGGTGAAAAAAAGAGGGAACTGGGTGGAAAAAGAGGCAAGGGGTGCAGAAAGAAGCAAGAGAGCTGCATAAAGAAGCAAAAGAAGTGCAGAAAAAGGAACGGAGGTGCAGAAAGAGGCAAGAGGGGTGCAGAAAGAGGCAAAAGGGGTACAGAAAGAATCAAGAGGTTCAGAAAGAACAAAAAGAAGTACAAAAAGAAGGAACAGAGGTCCAGAAGGATGTAAGAGGGAAGCAGAAAGAAATAAAAGAAGTGTAGAAGAAAGCAACAGAGATGCAGAAAGAGGCAAGATGGGTACAAAAGGAGGGGGAGGGGTACAGAAGGGAGCACAAGGGTTACAGAAAGATGAGATAGAGGTGCAGAAAGGAGCAAGAGAAGTACAGAAAGAAGCAACAGAGGTGCCGAAAGGGGGAACACAGGCGGAGAAAGTGGCATGGGGTACAGAAAGAAGCAAGAGAGGTACATAAAGAAACAAAAGAAGATCAGAAAGAAGGAACAGAGGTGCAGAAAGAGGCAAGAGGGGTGCAGAAAGGGTTACAAGGAGCACAACAAGAGGCACAAGGATGCATAAAAAACCAATGGAGTTTTAGAAATAAGCAAGAGAAGCATAGAAAGTAGCAACAGAAGTGCGGGAAGACGGATGAGGGGCGGACATAGAGGCAAGCAGAGTGCAGAAAGAAGCAACAGGGATGAAAAAAGGGTGAAGAGGGGTGCATAAAGAAGCAAGAGAGGTGCAGAAAGAAACAAAAGATGTGCAGAAAATAGCCACAGGGGTGCAAAAAGATGCAAGAGGAGTGCAGACGGAGGAAAAGGGCAACAGAAAGAGGCACAAAGGGTGCAGAAATAAGCAAGAAAGGTGCAGAAAGAGGTAAGAGGGGTGCAGAAAGAGGGAATAGGGGTGCAGAAAGAAGCATGAGTGGTGCATAAAGAAGCAAAGAGGTGCCAAAAGAAGCAAGAGGGGTACAGAAAGGGTTA
Organism: Lissotriton helveticus; assembly: GCF_964261635.1. Lineage (NCBI taxonomy): Eukaryota > Metazoa > Chordata > Amphibia > Caudata > Salamandridae > Lissotriton > Lissotriton helveticus. The sequence goes on along the minus strand of NC_136061.1, from coordinate 869,786,594 downwards.
AGCGGGGCAAAAAAAGAGGCACAAAGGATACATAAAGAAGCAGGAGAGGTGCCGAAATAAGAAAGAGAAGCAGAAAAAGAAGCAACAGAGGTGCAGTAAGTTGGATGGGAAGGATAAAAAGGCAAGCGATGTGCAGAAAGAAGCAACAGAGATGAAGAAAAGGGGGAAGACAGGTAGAGAACGAGGCAAGAGGGGTGCAAAAGGAAACAAGAGAGGTGCAGAAAGAAAGAAAAGATGTGCAGAAAGTAGCAACAGAGGTGCAGAAAGCTGCAAGAGGAGTGCAGAAGGAGGGAAGATTGCTACAGAAAGAGTCACAAAGGGTGCAGAAATAAGCAAGAGAGGTCAGAAAGAAGCAAGAGAAGAACAGAAAGAAGCAACAGAGGAGCCGAAAGGGGGTACACAGGTGGAGAAAGTGGCATGGGGGTACAGAAAGAAGCAAGAGAGGTACATAAAGAAACAAAAGAAGATCAGAAAGAAGGAACAGAGGTGCAAAAAAAGGCAAGAGGGGTGCAGAAAAGGTTACGAGGAGCACAACAAGAGGCACAAGGATGCATACAAAACCAATGGAGTTTTAGAAATAAGCAAGAGAAGCATAGAAAGTAGCAACAGAAGTGCGTTAAGATAGATGAGGGGCGGAGAAAGAGGCAAGCAGAGTGCAGAAAGAAGCAACAGGGATGAAAAAAGGGTGAAGAGGTGTGCATAAAGAAGCAAGAGAGGTGCAGAAAGAAACAAAAGATGTGCAGAAAATAGCCACAGGGGTGCAAAAAGATGCAAGAGGAGTGCAGAAGGAGGAAGAGGGCAACAGAAAGAGGCACAGAGGGTGCAGAAATAAGCAAGAAAGGTGCGGAAAGAGGCAAGAGGGGTGCAGAAAGAGGGAATAGGGGTGCAGGAAGAAGCATGAGTGGTGCATAAAGAAGCAAAGAGGTGCCAAAAGAAGCAAGAGGGGTGCAGAAAGGGTTAAGCGGGGCAAAAAATAGGCTCAAAGGATACATAAAGAAGCAGGAGAGGTGCCAAAATAAGAAAGAGAAGCAGAAAAAGAAGCAACAGAGGTGCAGTAAGATGGATGGGCGGGAGATAAAGGCAAGCGATGTGCAGAAAGAAGCAACAGAGATGAAAAAAGGGGGAAGACAGGTAGAGAACGAGGCAAGAGAGGTGCAGAAAGAAAGAAAAGATGTGCAGAAAGTAGCAACAGAGGTGCAGAAAGAGGAGTGCAGAAGGAGTGAAGATTGCTACAGAAAGAGTCACAAAGGGTGCAGAAATGAGCAAGAGAGGTCAGAAAGAAGCAAGAGAAGTGCATAAAGAAGCAACAGAGATGCAGAAAGAGGGAAGTGGGGTGGAGAAAGAGGCAAGAGGGATACAGAAAGAAGAGAGAGAGTTGCAGAAAGAAACAAAATAATTGCAGAATGAAGGAAAAGTGGTGCAGAAAGAGGCAAGAGGGGAGCAGAAATAGGGACAAGGGAAGCAGAAAGATGCACAGGGGTTGCAGATAGAAGGGACAGAGGTTGAGAAAGAAGCAAGAGAAGTGACTCTAAGACCAGTACACCTCCAACGACTCTTGCGGATGCAGGTTTGGCTAGTCCCGCTAACACTCATTCCACCCATTCTAAGACCCCTAACACAGTCCATCCTAACACTCTCACCCCCCCTCCACAGATATCCACACTCTGCACTCCAGAGCCACTAAAATAATTCAGAGCATCCACTTCTTTATCCGGGATCTAACAAACCTCCTTCACCTAGCCGAAGTCTCCCTCATCAACCTCAAGCCTCAGCTGAATTCCTCTTCCCCTGCTACCCCAGAGCATCCCAAACACCCACTACCAACATCCTTGAGGCACCTTCGCCCTCGTAAGCACCCTAGCTGCCTATCGGGGGAGGAAACCCTTGACCTCGCCCTCTCCTACAGCTTTTCCCTCACCACAATAAAGCCGCTAGATCTCACTGAAAAGGAAATCCATGACATCCTCCAGGAGCATAATGCAGCCTCTCTCACACCTTGTCTATCAGACGTGAGTGCTGCACATCCCATCTGCACAGTCGATATCAACCCCTGCAGACCAGCTCCCCTCTGCAACAGAAGGGTGAACCGAAGCAATCTAGCGCATGTACACCTGTCTACCCCGACTCCCAACACCACATCCCTCCCCTCCCTGACTGGTCTCTTAATTAACTGCCGATCGGCAGTAAAGCATGCCACCGATGTCACTGCCCTCATTCTGAACAACAAATCCGACTTAGCTATTTTAACAGAATCATGGCTCAATGGTTCCTCATACCCTTGCCTTGACCTCTTAGTCCCCCCTAATATTAACATTACTAGGTTAGACAGACCACATAACAAGAGAGGTGGCGGCATTGCCTGCATCTATCGCTCTAACCTCCTTGACACCGAGCTTCTGGCGGATACTACCAATGCCTGCGAAAATCTAGCCCTCTCAATCTACAGTAACACCACCCATCTATGCAACCTGCACATCTTTTACCTCCCCCCAGGCATGAACGGCCCCTTCACTGACCACCTCATGGAAATTATCACAGCTAAGAGCTCCCTCAACACCAAAGACGTTTTCCTTGGAGATTTCAACCTAAACTGGAACGATCTCAAGGATCTTCATGTCAACGCCATTAAAGACCTCCTGGCTGATCAAGCCTTGACCCAAGCTTGCTCACTCCCAACACATTCAAAAGGGGCCACTCTTGACTGGATCATCTCTAAGGAGGCAACGGTCAAGCTTATCTCTATAGACCCCTCTGTCTGGTCAGACCACCACACCATCACCTTCCTTCTACCTGGCACCCACAAGATAAGAGGACCACAACCGGTGCTACCTAAACGCTGGGTCAGAGACACCAAGAACCTGGACCACAAGGAGCTTGATATCCGCTGCAAATCCGACCTCCCCCCCACATGTCACATCGGTCAGTGACCTCAATGATCACTACTCCACAACGATGTCGAACATTCTGGATGACCTAGCCCCTCTTAAAATAAAAAGAACTCAGGTCAAAGATAGAAACCCCTGGTACACGGGTTCCCTCAACACTGAGAGGAGATCCCTCCGACAAGCTGAAACAATCTGGAGACAACACCCCTCTGCCGCTCACCTAAAACATCTATGCCAGGCCAGAAATACATTCAACAAGAATATCCTCAACTCAAAAAAAGAGTTCTTCAGAGCTGAACTAGGAAATGCCCAGAACAGACCACGCAAACTCTTTCAGCTGGTCAAACATCAATCGAACAAACTGACCAAAACAGTGAAAGAAAACCCCAAGTCTCTCATCTCATCTGAGGAATTCTCCTTGTTTTTTGCAAACAAAATCAAAACCCTAGGTAACGAACTTAGTGCGGCCTCAATATCTCTACCGACCCCTGACCTTCCCCCCGACCCGCCTTGCCTCCACAATCCTCACCTAAGAATCTAGCACATTGGACCAACTTCTCACTCTATGACGAAGACTCTGTCGCCAAAATCCTTTCCACCTTAAACCCGAAAAACCATTTCAACGACCCGCTTCCTTCTAACTGCCTTGCAACCACTGCCCAATCCATTATTCCTAGCTGGACTACGATAATCAATGCATCTCTCCGGCAAGGTTCAATCCCGGACGCTCTAAAAGTGGGCAAAGTCCTCCCCATTCTGAAAAAGCCGTCGCTGGACCCAGCCAGACAATTTCAGACCAATTTTCAACATTCCTCTGTTGGCTAAAGTGCTGGAGAAGTGTGTGCAACTGCAGCTAAGTTACCACATCAGCAACTTCCATCTACTCGATGACTGCCAATCTGGTTTCCGACCTGGAAACAGCACTGAAACCACCATGTTCCACATTGTCGATGACGCCCTACAAGCCCTTGACCAAGACAAAACCTGTCTCTTAATCCTCCTAGATCTATCCTCGGCCTTCGACATGGTCAACCATGAGATGCTACTCGAAGGCCTCAAACTTAGGATGGGATTAGATGGCACTGTCCTTGACTGGTTTAGTTCCTACCTCCAAAACCGATCTCAGAGATTCCTTATCAACGGCAACCTGTCAGCTCCCTCCTTGGTCACATTGGGAGTCCCTCAAGGATCAACTTTGTCCCCCACCCTTTTCAACCTCTATTTAGAACCCCTTGCTGAGGTCCTTCGCACTGAAAATATCTCCTACCATATATACACAGATGACACTCAGATCTACATAAAAATCTCTTCTCTTGAAGAAATCCTCACCCTGAACGAGGCCCTGAAGCTGACCGTCCAATGGCTCTCCTCCAACCAACTCAAACTCAATGCAAAGAAAACTGAGTTCCTCCTAATTTCCCCTCCTAAAAGCAACTCGGAGATCCAGACATGGATCAAAGCGATCACAGCCTTAAATTGCCCCCGACCATTGTGGACTCTGCCAAATCTCTGGGTATCACCTTGGACTATAACCTAAACATGCGAGACCACATCAATTCAATGGCCAAATCTGCCAGATTCCACTTGAGCTACCTTTGGAAATTGAAACCATTCCTTCATGCTCCCAACCTAAAACTTGCAGTCCAATCCCTAGTTATTTCTAGGCTGAAATATGGCTGCTCCACCCTTTCTGATTTACCCAAGATCTCCCTAGCACCCTTAAAAGCCTGCCTCAACGCTGCTGCCAGACTACTTACCGGCACAAGGAAATTTGATCACATCACCCCTCATCTGAAATCATTGAACTGGCTCCCGCTCGAGGTTAGGATCCATCTCAAGCTGGCATGGAGCACGCACAAGGCCCTACACTCAAACTCCCCTGCGTATCTTGCACAGAAACCTGTGATATCCGGAGGAAGAAGAAACTCACGATCGGCCAGTGCCATCCTACTCCAGCCTGCTCGCTTTCGGGGAAAAAAAAATATATAATCGAGCTTTCGCTGGGGCTGCACCAAGAATATGGAACTCCTTCCCATCCGCCATCAGAAGAATCCCCTCTCTGGCACGCTTCAAAAAGGAGGCCAAATCTTTCCTCATTGGTAAATTCCTTGACTAATCCGTTCCACAACCACCCCATAGACTACTGCCTCCATCCTGCGACCTCGCCCCACCAAGAAATCGGAGTCCGTCTTTAACAATTGTAATATTGACTATCCTGTGTACAATGCTTTTCCCTCTTGTTCCCCGCACCCCCTCCCCCCTAATGTACAGTACTCTTGTGCTATCCTTCCTATTGTTTACTTTGTGACTCTGTCAAGTGCTCTGATACCCTAACGGGTCAAGTTTGTGCTCTATAAAACTCTAAAATAAATAATAAATAAATAAATAAGTCCAGAAAGAAGCAACAGGGATGCAAAACGGGAGAACAGGGGTGGAGAAAGTGGGGAAGAGGGATGCAGACAGAAGCAAGAGAGGTGCAGAAAGAAACAAAAGAGCAGAAAGAAGGAACAGAGGTGCAGAAACAGGCAAGATGGGTGCAAAATAGATAAGAGGGGTGCAGAAAGAGGCACAAGGGGTTCAGAAAGAAGCACACGATATGCTGAAAGAAACAAAAGAAGTGCAGAAAGAGGCAACAGGGGTAAATAAAAAGGGATGGGGTTGCAGAAAGAAGCATGAGTGGTGCACAAAGAACCAAAGAGGTACAGGAAGAAGCAAGAGTAGTGCAGAAAGAAGCAACAGATGTGCTGAAAGAGGCAAAAGGGGTATAGAATGAGGGAAGAAGGGTGCAGAAAGAGGCACGAGGGGTACAGAAAGAAGCAAGAGAGGTACAGAAATAAGCAAAAGAAGTGAAGAAAGAAGCAACAGAGGTTCAGAAAGAGGCAACAGGTGGTGAAGAAAGAGAGAAGAGAGGTGAAGAAAGAGGTTAGGTGGTGCAAAAAAATCAACAGAAGTGCAGAAGGAACAGAGGTGCAGAAAGAAGCAAGAGGTGTGCAGAAAGAGGCAAAGGGGATGGAGAAAGAAGAGAGAGATGCAGAAAGAAACAAAAGAAGTGCAGAAAGAAGAAACAGACATGCAGAAATAGGCAAGAGGGGAGCAGAAAGAATTAGAAGATATGTAAAAAGAAGGAACAGAGGTGCAGAATGAGGAAATAGTGTGCAGAAAGAGAGAAGAGGGGTGTGAAAGACACAAGGGATGCAGAAGGCAGCAAGAGGCATGCAGAAAGAAGCAAGAGAGTTGCAGAAACAAATAAAATAAGTGCAGAAATAAGGAAAAGAGGTGCAGAAAGAGGCAAGAGGGGTGCTGAAAGAGGGGCGGAGAAAGAGGCAAAATGGTTGAAGAGAGAAGGGACAGAGGGGCAGAAAGAAGCAAGAGAAGTGCAGAAAGAAGCCACATAGATGCAAAAAGGGAGAGCAGGGGTGCAGAAAGATGGAAGAAGGGTGCAGAAAGAAGCACAAGTGGTGGTAAAAGAAGCAAGACAGGTGTAGAAGGAAGCAAGAGAGGTAAAGAAAGAAGCAACAGAGGTAAAGAAAGAGGGGTGCAGAAAGAGGGAAGGGGGTACAGAAAGTGTTGCATAAATAAAGGACAGAGGTGCACAAAGAAGGAGCAGTGGTATAGAAAGAGACAAGAGTGGTACAGAAAGAGGCAAGAGGGGTAAAGAAAGAGGTAAGAGGGGTGCAGAAAAAGGCACCAGGGGTGCAGGAAAAAGCCAAATATGTGCAGAAAGAAACAAAAGAAGTATAGAAAGAAGGAGAAGAGGTGCAGAATGAGGGAACAGGGGTAAAGAAAGATAAGCGGGGCACAGAAAGAATCATGAGTGGTGTAGAAAGGATCAAAGAGGTGCAGAAAGAAGCAAGAGTAGTACAGAAAGAAGCAACAGAGGTGCAGAAAGAAGCATGTGGGGTGCAGAAAAAAGCAAGTTAGGTGTAGAAATAAGGAAGAGAAGTGAAGAAAGAAGCAACAGAGGTGCAGAAAGAGGCAACAGTGGTGAAGGAAGAGGGAAGAGGGGCGGAGAAAGAGGCTAGGGGGTGTTGAAAGAATCAAAAGAAGTAGAGAAAGAAGGAACAGGGGTACAGAAAGAGTCATGAGGCATGCAGAAAGAGGCACACAGGTGCAGAAAGAAGCAATGAGGTGCAGAAAGAAGCAAGAGTAGTACAGAAAGGAGCAACGGAGGTGCAGAAAGAGGTAAAAGGGGTGCAGAAAGAGGCAAGAGGGATACAGAAAGAAGCAAGAGGTATACAGAAAAAAACAAAAGAGTTGCAGAAACAAATAAAAGAAGTGCAGAAAGGAAGAACGGAGGTGCAGAAAGAGACAAAAGGGGTGCAGAAAGAGGCCAAAGGGTTGCAGAAAGGAGGGAAAGAGGTGCAGAAGGAAGCGAGAGAAGTGTAGAAAGAAGCAACAGCGGTGCAAAAAGAGGGATGTGGGGAGGAGAAAGGGTCAATAGAAGTGCAAAAAGAAGCAACAGAGATGCGAAAAGGGATGCAGAAGAGGGATAAGTCGGTGCAGTAAGAAACACAATTGGTGCAGAAAGAAGCAAGAGAGGCGTAGAAAGAAGCAAGAGAGGTGCAGAAAGAGGCAAGAGGGGTGCAGAAAGGGGGAAGAGGGTGCAGAAAGAAGCACAAGGGTTACAGAAATAGGGGACAGAGGTGCAGAAAGAAGCAAGAGAAGTGCAGAAAGACGCAACAGAGGTGCAGAACGAGGGATAAAGAGAAGAGAAAGAGACAAGAGAAGTGCACAAAGAAGCAATAGAGATGCAAAAAGGGGAAGAGGGGTGGGGAAAGTGGGAAGAGGGTGCAGAAAGAAGCAAGAGAGGTGCAGAAAGAAACAAAAGATGAGCAGAAAGAAGGAACAGAGGTGCAGAAAGAGGCAAGAGGGGTTCAGAAAGAAGAAAGATAGGTGCACAAAGAGTAAACATCCTCGTTGTGACGCTCCGATGTGTCTCCCCTGACGCCTCGCTTAAACGAAGCAATATGGCATGAAGTTGGCACGAAAGAAAGGAAACTGCAAATAAGAGTTTAACCGCCTGCATATTGGGCAAAGAAACTCTGGAAAGAAGGGAAAAGTGAAATGCTATCGCAAGAGAAGGGGCCACCCATCTTTCCTACCTGTTCGCATTGATTCGGCTCCAAGCATCCTCCATTGAGGAGTTCATCCGTGCTCTGACATCCCGGATGCATATCGGCCAGAGCAAGCCCCCTACAGGCCAGCCGAGTGATGGAGTGAAATGCAAAGGAACCGTGAGGAGCAGGCAGAGACGGATGCTGTGGAAGGGACACTCTCACCTCGAGTCCAACAGGCTAACGTTTGGCAGCTTCGCGAAAAGGCATCAAGGACAAGGAAGGAAACGGTCTGCGCTTGCTATAGTCTTCATTGCCATAGGAGAACAAAGGGAAGAAGACATGTCGGGTAAGGGAAACCGCACCATTAAACCTAAGAGCAGCACAATTCCTGGCACACAACTCGCTCCAGCCCCCGCTGTCGCGCCAAAAAAAACAAGACGCTATAAAACAAGACTTGCCGGGGCTAGGTGTGCTGACAGCTAAAGGCAGGGGCACCAGTAAAGGGGTAGCTAAAAAGGACTTTCCAGTTAAATCAGCCAGTGAGACTCTTCCTGTAGGTGGCAGCTTCACCAAAAAAGTCTCGGGCTGCCTTGTCAAAGAGAATGACGGCTGCCAGCCTTTGATTACAGCCAGCTTTGGGGCCCTGAGTGTGGACGGGGGTCAGATCCCGCAGACTAAATCAACAAAGGTGAATGTAGCTAATGTCGATTCAAGCGTGATAGAGTCGCTATCAAAGGCAACAATGAATCCAAGTGAGCCGGCTTCACCCGCTGCCCTTCCTATACATAACTGCCTTAAGGAAAACATTGCCAGCTCCTCTCACCTGCTCTTACCAGACCATACTTTAGGGGCTGAGGGGTTGGACCCTGCTCAAGAACCTTTGGAGAAATCACAACAGGAGAATATACCCAGCACTCCGGACAATCCAGATCTGTACTACTCCCTCACGGATGAGTCACTGATGTCAGATGTGAGTATCTCCCTATCAAGTGAGGAGGAAGGAGGCAAATGGTATAATAGCGCCAGCTCTAACTCGGATGTACAAAAACAACGATTTTCTAAAAAACTGCAAAAAAAAGAGACAGAGACTCAGGAAAGAGCTAGGCTTATCGGACAAATAAATCACTCCAGAACTGACATGGGATTACAGTGGTACACCACCTTTTATGATCCGCTCCAACTCTACGGATGTTTCCGGGGGGAATCAAACAATTATAATACTAGGATGGAATCGACGGATCCTGCCGGCAAGAAGGGAAAGGAGCTAGCTCTTGGAGATATCCTCCATTCCATCAAAAGCTTTCAAGCCGAAATCAAATCCGACAGCCGCAGATCCCACCTTGCGGCAAAAAAACTTCAAGGTGCAGTCAGGAAGGTGGGGAGGACCTGTGCAGAGATCGCTGACCGAATGACAACAGTCGAAGAAAGAACGGAGCAATTGGAGAAAGATGTTACCTCCCTGTAAGTTAAATCCGAGGAGCATGAGGAAGCAGTCAAAGACATGATGTGGAAGCTCGAGGAGCAGGAAAATCGCCAACGACGCAATAATCTCCGCTTTTTAGGAATACCCGAAGGTATTGAAAAGGACGATCCCAGGAAATTTATGATCTCACTCCTTCAGAACGCCTTTTCTGACTTACAATCCTGGGATTGGGAGAAAGAGGTTCAAAGAGCCCACAGATTTCCTTTGATGATCAAGAACCGCAATAAAGCACCACAACACCCTCGTGCTATGCTAGTGTTCCTTGGGAACTTTCTACTCCGTGAGGCTCATTACGACCTAGCCCTACCCACCAGCAAAAGATCATTTGATGGCATAACATTTTTCACCAGGCCAGACTTTGCACATGCCACGGTGGAGTGGAGATGGCGATTAAGACAACTCTTTGACCCCTTCCAGAAACTAGGGGCATCAGTCTTTTTTCAAAACCCTGCCAGACAAAAGATTGTACATAAAGGGCGGACCCGCAGCTTTATCTCCGAGATACAGGCTAAAAACTATTTAGCAGGACTCCAGGAACTAAAATAATGCTGTAACAAAAGCAAATCTGAAATACTCTCAATCCTTGTTCACCTTTTCTTTTTTCTTCTTTCTCATTTACTCTCTTCAGCCATGCCTAACCAGGATACTAACTAGCTTCAGGGAAGCTCACACCGGGCTCACTTGGTCCTGAAACGGCGAATGTCACATCCCTGGCCCCGCCAGGGTCAGGTAACCTCCAGAGGTGGTGGTTGGTGGGGGGAGGGAGGCCAGCGTGGGGGGTGGGAGGAGGAAAGGGTGGGGGGCTAAGGTCCGGTTAGACAGAGCTTTTTGGTTTTTTTACAGAAAGAGGAGATTCTAATAATCTAGCTGTTTTTCTCTCCATGACGATTGAGGGTTTGGAGCTCAATGTATCTAAAGCATTAATGAAGAAATATGTAAGGATATGTAAATTAATGAAATGGGGATGATAAGAATTCTATCACTAAACATTTGTGGTTTAAATGATATAAAAAAAAAGACAGATGGTCTCAGTAGGTCTACAAACTATGGGTGCTAACTTAGTTTGTTTACAGGAGACTCATATTGAAGGCTCACAATCTCATCTACTAAAATCATTGGGATACAATCTGATTGGTACGAGGGGTGGCAATTTTAGCGAAAGGTGTAGGGAATCACTGTACTCGGACGAAAACTGATAAATATGGAAGATGGGCAATCACAGAGTTACAGGCGGGACAATCTCAACCAATGACCATCTGCTCTATTTATGGGAGTAATTGTGACGACCACTCTGTAATTAATCAGGTCTCCAGTGAACTCTCCCACTGGCCATTACCATTACTTATTTGTGGGGACTTTAATATAAACCTTCCTCCTGACTGGTCAGTGGGAGATGACTGGCAGTATCATGGGCGGAAGCCTAAGGTCTTTAGGGCGATAAAGCAGTTATGCATTACACATGGGTTAGTTGATGGATGGCAAAAATCGAACCCTAATTATCCAGGCTATACGTTCTATTCAAATCTGCACCAGACACATGTTAGGTTGGACTATTTTTTGATGTCCAATTCATTAAGAGCCATATCAGAAGGAAAAAAGTTACCACGTGTTCTTTCAGATCACAATCCCTTGTTTTTTAGGATTGGTTTGACCCATATGAATCAGACACTGAGAGTATGGACATTTGAGAGATCCTTACTTCTTGAGAATGAATACTGCAATCATATGAGAGGCTGGATCACTAACTTTATAGAAGATAATTATGGGAGTACCTCAGTAGATTTTGTGTGGGATGCTCTAAAGGCAGGGTTTAAGGGAGAAACAATGCAATACTCATTAAGAGCTAATAAATTGGCAAGAGAGTCTCTCTGTGAACTACAGGAGGTTCTGAAGGAGGCTGAGGAAAATCTTATAAGGGCAACGCGAGACTCCCTAACCACAGAAGATATTACGAATAGACAGTATCAGGTGGGAATTTCTAAAGCGGCTATCTCTAACATTTTTACTATCAAAGCGGTTAAAAAAGCTGCCACTCACAGTGAAAAAGTTTATGAGGTTAGTGAGCTAGTTGGTCATCAGTTGGCCATTCGTATGAGACAGCTAGCTTCAGAGAATAATATATGTGAGATTCAAGACCCAACCAAAGGCCTGATATCTGATCCAGCGAAAATAAGAGAGGCATTCTGGCGTTTTTATAGCACTCTATATACGGAGGATAGTGAACCAGATCCAGAAAAAATGAAGCAATACCTTGATAAAGATGCATTCGATAAACTTAACGAAGAAGATCAGGGAGATTTAGAGAGGATTCAGAATATTGAGGAAATAGTAAAAGTAATAAAAGATCTTCCCCGTGGGAAAGCAACTGGATTGGATACTATTCCTTGGAATTTTATGTAGTTTTCCTGGACCAACTTAAGGATTTAATACTAGACCTCTGTGTGCATATATTTACAGGGGGGAAGCCCCCAACCTCTTGGTCGATGGCTAAAATAGTGATCTTGCCAAAAAAACACAAACCCTTGGATCAGATGGGGTCTTATCGACCTATCACTTTGATCAATGTTGATTCAAAAATATATTCCAAATTATTAGCTAATCGCATGTCAGCAATCATCCATAAAATTGTTTCAAAGGTTCAACACGACTTTGTCCCCGGAAGGGATACCACCAATCATATTCGGCGAGTGATTAGTCTTGTTGATAACACCGAGGTGGCAGGAGACCCTATGGCATTAGTACTTCTCGATACAGAGAAGGCTTTCAACAGGGACTCCTGGCCATTCCTGTGGCTCGCAATGTCCCGGGTAGGATTCAAGCAAGGGTTCATACAGGCTCTCCAGAAGCTATACATTAACCCTCGAGATGTGGTCATGGTTAACGGTAGTCTTTCTGAAGAACTGACAATAACAAGAGGAACTTGACAGGGGTGTCCGTGCTAACCGTTGCTGTTTGCAATTTACATCGACCCCTTCATCCGCCGATTGGAATGCAATATTTCTCTTCTCCCTTTTTGGGAAAGATTGTGGAGAAACACGTCAACCGACATTTGTCCAAATTCATCGAAGAGACAAATGGACTGGACTCCTCCCAGTCGGGTTTCAGGCCAGGACACGGCACCGAGACCACCTTGTTGTCAGTCGCAGATGATCTACACAGGTTCCAGGATAAAGGTTACTCTGTTATCCTGATCCTTTTGGATCTGTCTGCGGCGTTTGACACTGTATCATACAACATCATGACCACCAGGCTTATTAACATCGGCCTGGAAGGTAAGGCTCTGTCGTGGTTGAGGAGTTTCTTGACAGATCGCACCCAAACAGTCACCATGGGTGCGTATCGGTCAGAGGAGCTGGGAATCTCGAAGGGGGTGCCACAGGGGTCCTGTTTGAGCCCTACCCTTTTCAATATCTATGTGGCCCCCCTAGCTAACATCATGAGATCCCATGGGTTCATCCCTGTGTCATACGCGGATGATACCCAACTCCTCTTTCCCTTTAAATCCCTTACGGATGAGATCAAGAACTCCTTTTTCCAGGGGATGAAGGCAGTGGCCCACTGGATGGCAGCTAACCTCCTGCAATGTAATGTTGCGAAGACGGTGGTAATGCTATTCGGGGAAGCCAAAATCCTTTGGTCCCCTGGCTGGTGGCCGCAAGATCTAGGCCCAGTTCCTGAGCCTAAACAGGTGGTTAAGGACCTTGGTGTTCGCTTAGACCAAGAACTCTCCTTCAAACTTCATACCGCCCAAGTGGCGGGGTCCTGTTTCCACATCATTGGGATGTTGCGGAAAGTATTCCCATTGCTTCCAGATTCAACCAGGAAGACCTTGGTACAGGCTTTAGTACTGAGTCGTCTGGATTACTGCAACGGGTTGCTTCTCTCAGGAAATGAGGGGGTAATCTCTAGATTGCAGGTAGTCCAAAATACGGCTGCTCGTCTTGTTCTTAATCAGTCCCCTCGAACACCTTCCAAACCCCTTTTGACCACTCTGCACTGGCTCTCTGTGAAACAGAGGGTGAAGTTTAAGGTCTGCTGCATTATGCACAAGTGCCTCCTGAGAAATGGCCCTCTGTATTTGCTTAAGAAATTCTCCCCCTACGTACCTTCACGATCCCTGAGATCCAGCGAACAGGCGCTGTTGCAGGTACCTAGAGCAAAAAAGGTGAGACAAGGGGATAGAGCTCTTTCCATTGCCGGTCCTACGCTGTGGAATACCCTCCCACTCTCCCTAAGACTCTGCAAGGAGCATCTCCCTTTTAGGAGACAGCTAAAAACTTTTTTATTTTTAAATTATCATCACCAAGCTACAATGACAGTATTGTTTATTTGCAATAAGGCTGCCAAAGGCGCGGAGATACTCCTTCGGGAGGTGATCCTAGCGCGTTACAAACTCGCAAATAAATAAATAAATAAATAAATGGGGGCATAGTTCCTATCTCGACACAAGGATACCTGACAAAAACCCTTGCCTATGACATCGCCATAGTGACCGCTGACCCAAACCTGGCTATGCCTACCATCGAAGCAGAGGCAGAAGATTTTGGGAAAGTTTCAGGGTACGCACTGAACCAAGGGAAGACACAAATAATCCTGAACAACAAGTGTGATATGACAGACACTCGTGTAACGGAAAAGGCCACATGTCTAGGTATCTGTATCACCTCTAAATTAGTGAATCTAGTTGATATAAATATGAAACCTACATTAGATACAATGCAGAAAGATCTTCGCCGCATTGATAATTTACATCTGTCCCTGATAGGCCGGGTGAATGCCTTAAAAATTGTGTATTTTCCCAAACTTCTTCACATCTTCAGATCAATAAATTTAGAAATATCAGACCAATGGTTTAAAGTAATGGAACGCACCTTCTCGAATTTTATTTGGGCATACTCCCAACCCCGCCGAGCATATAAATTATTGACGCTTCCTAAAGAGAAAGGGGGACTAGCCCTCCCAAATTGTAGGGCGTATTACTGGGCTTCGGTTTTGTTATATAGTCATGAGCTCTTTCAGCTTGACGGGACAGAGACAATCCCGGTCAGTGATGGTCCCTCCATCTACCAGTTAAGTCTGGGTAATAAAACTACTGGTTACCTCTGGAGATATCTCTACGAAAGTTATCACAAAAAAGTAAGACTTAAAACACTAATGGGTAGCTTTAAAGTGTGGAAGAATGTGAGAAAATTGTAGGGTATAGGGCGTCTGTCATTCTACTCACCTCTCCTAAAAAAAACAGTTCTTCCTGAAATATTTAGTGATATGTGTATAAATAGGTGGAAGGCCGCCGGAATTACCCACATTGGATGTTTTTTCTCAACAGAAGGGCTACTCTCCTTTGAGGAATTAAGAGAACAATATCACCTAGAATGGAGAGATTTCTTCAAGTACCTCCAAATTAGAGAGTTTTTACTACAACATACCAGGGCAAATATAACATTTGATAAAATAGACATAGCTGAGATACTTTGCACCCCCAAGAAAAGATTCAGGATTGGAGGGATGTACTCTCTCTTGTTAAAGCAATTTCCGGATGACCTAGAGAAAACAGTACAAAAATGGCAGAATAAAATAACTATTACAATGGAAGAATTTGAACATGCCTACGGCCTGTCACAATCTGTGCTTATGTCGACTAAATTGCAGACACAGTTTTACAAAATGTGTTTTTTCATGTATTATACTCCAGATAGAATTGCTAAATGGTGGAGTGGGAAGGGCACTTGTTGTTTTAGATGTATGCTACCTATCGCCGACTGTATACACATTTTTTCCTCATGTGTAGGTCTAACATCTCTAAAATTTAGTATCCAAAATTTTCTGACCTGAGTGTTAAAAATAGAGATAACATTATCAAATGAAATGATTGTTTTGGGGGTATCGAACTCCACAGACCCGATAATCGGATATGAATTAATTTTTGTTGCAATGGCAGTATTAAGGATTTGTATAGCTTCAGCTTAGCTAGATCCCATTGCTCCTTCATTCCAACAGTGGTTCTCCAGACTGTTAGCAATTTTTTATCTAGAAATGGTTATATACAAAACAAATGGCAATAAGCGCCGGATAGAGGGTCATAAGATATGGTCTTCTCTAATTGAGTGGTCTCAATGTCAAGGTTATACTTCGTAGTATACTCTACTAAGTAATGGGAAAATTTTAATCTTAAACTCAGAATAAGGATCAGACAAGAACAAAGGTCTGTAACATATAGCAACCACAGTTATGCTGGTAAATGATGTAATTTGGGTAATTGATTGAAGAATAGTGTATTTTTCAATGATTTATATATATGTATGTGTATATATACATATATATATATATATATATATATATATATATATTACCTACTGGCGGTCGCCAGTAGGTATATATAGTTAGGATTTTTTCTCTATGGGATTTTTGAAAATTCTATGTCTAATAACTTTGGCGTTTGTGGACGGAATTGGCTGAAATTTTCAGGAAAATGGCACATTTTGTTTCTGAGCAGCCCTTGAAAATTTGGGGGGGGTTCGTCAAGGGGGGGCCGAGAAAAAAGGGGGGTCCCAAAACGTGTTTTTAACATTGAGTTTTCCATAGGGCGGTTGGCCTCACTTTTAGCCCGAACGGCTGAATGGATTTGCACGAAACTTGGCAAAATTGTAGGGACTGGTAGCCCGATGTGCCTTTTGTAGGTCTCAATATATGTGCTCCAGTGGATTTTGAGAAATTAACGTTTAAAAAAAGATATATATCTGTAACAGCGGACCGGGCAGCGCTCCAGGACGCGTACTTTTCGCGCAACGGAGCTTTGTGAAGCGAAGCTGATTGGTTCTCCGGCGTCTGTCAACATTCCAAACAGTCCGTAGCGGCCGCCATCTTGTCTCTCGGTAGGATCGAGAGACAAGAGGAGGCCAAAGCGAAGGGGCAAATGACCATAAGGGGGCATAGTAGATCCTCGCTGACCCCCTAGGTTTGATGTGGAGGTTTTAAAAGGGCCCCGCGGGGCAAAAAAAAAATAATAATAATAATCGAACGGCTGAATGGATTTGCACGAAACTTGGCAAAATATTAGGGACTGGTAGCCCGATGTGCCTTTGCTAGGTCTCAATATATGTGCTCCAGTGGATTTTGAGAAATTAACGTTCAAAAAAAGATATATATCTGTAACAGCGCTCCGCTTCGCGTAACGGAGGTTTGCGAAGCTGATTGGTCATTCTGTCACTGGGCTATAGTTGGGCTACATCTGGCTGATATTTGGGCTACATTTGTTTTTTTGTGTGTCTGGCGGCCATCTTTGGGCTACATTGGGCTACATTGGGCTTCATTGGGCTACATTGGGCTACATTTGGGCTCCAACATATATATAGGCCAATGAAGCCCAATATATATTTTTCAAAGTTAATTTTCGTAAAAACCACTGGAGCATATATCTTGAGACATAGCAAAGGCACATCGGGCTACCAGTCCCTACAATTTTGCCAAGTTTCGTGGAAATCCATTCAGCCGTTCGAGCTAAAAGTGAGTCCAACCGCCCTATGGAAATGAAGGAAATGAATGGGTAATTTGTAATTAGCAAATAGCTAATCGCAAACTAGGAATGGTAAAGAATCGCTATTTATTCCTTAAAGTTCGCTATTTAGGAAATGCAAAAAACTTTGATGATACATATGGCGGTTCATCTCTAACAAGATAAGAAGCATAGGGATACATTTATGATGACTGGCGCATCACCAGGGATGTGTTAGTCATTCTGTGCCGCTGTTCCGTCACCTATGGTGTGCTGCATTTACAATGCGGCGCATCATGGGGCAAAAACAGCACAGGTGCGTGATGTATCTGTGCCGTAAAGGTGGCGCATTGCTGGAGTTGTATCGCAAGTGTGATGAAGCTCCAGCAAGGGTCGGGGGTGCCCCTGTGGCAGGGTTTCTGTTCTCACACAGAACTGTGGACAGAGGATTGGAACCTCGGCGAATTAGGGTGTCCCAAAACTCACGTTAGTAATCAAAAACTCCTTAGCAAGCTAGGTACAGTGTCACATTGGATATAACAAACTCTCAATGTTTAGACAATCCAGAATATGAACTTATAGTACCTCCGGATACGTGGAACTCATGAACAGTCGGTCGTTATATATTTCTTAGAAACCAGAACATGGAGTTAAGAAGAACACATGTGTATTTGAAATGTTTATTTACTAATGCCGTCTTCTCAGGCGTAGTATCTTAGATAATACAAGTACACATATTATCAGTAGCAAAATTACCAGCATAGTTACTAGTACATAAAAAGCGAATGGTGATAGTATGTTAACATGCTGTAAATGAATAAGAGTTAGCAACACTTATAAGCAGCCGCGGGCCGTGGAGGGAGTTACGGTGAGGCAGGGAGGCGGGGAGGGGGAGAAGCAGGGTGGAGAATACAAGTACACATATTATCAGTAGCAAAATTACCAGCATAGTTACTAGTACATAAAAAGCGAATGGTGACAGTATGTTAACATGCTGTAAATGAATAAGAGTTAGCAACACTTATAAGCAGCCGCGGGCCGTGGAGGGAGTTACGGTGGGGCAGGGAGGCGGGGAGGGGGAGGGGCAGGGTAGAGAGGGCTCCACCCTGCTTCTCCCCCTCCCCGCCTCCCTGCCTCACCGTAACTCCCTCCACGGCCCGCGGCTGCTTATATCTCACCCTCCCTAATACACATATTATATTATTTGCTAAGAAGGTCTCTTTGTGTTGGTTTAGGGCGTGCCCATACTTTAGTGTCTTAGATTTGAAGGAATCACATCAGCATACACCAGCTCTCTCTTCATGTGAACCGCATCAACTGTTGTGTATGTGTGTTCGGCAAAGCAATATAAAACCCGCCTCATGCCCAGAATTGGCAGAAGTTGCACTTATGTTATGAGTATGAAGTCGTGGAGATCAGACCTCATAACAATTCTGTATCGTGTTGTTCTTGAAACTTTAGCACTCGCTGTACAGATATAGTTTAACAAGCAAAGCAGATAGTAGAGCAATAACATAATATTCTCATGTAAACCACGATGAACTACTAGGTGGAAAGCTAAAGCAACAACTAAGTGTCGTGTGCAGAAGTTGCAAAAAAGGAAAAATGGCGTTTAAACCGGTAATGAGCCCATGCTAACTTAACACGGTGTAAAGATATCCAGGACCTAGATGACACCTCCCCATGATCCGGAAACGAACTGAATAAGATAATAGAAGTGCCATCTCATGAGAGCAGATTGCAAGTTTATATGTGGACGGTCCGCAAGGTAAAGCATTAAAAACTAGGAAAATTTAATGCTAAAGAAAAATAAAACAGCCAAGTACTTTATCGAGTCTTAAGCCAATAGGCAAGGTAAATAATAAAAACTTGACAAATAAGTCAATGAATTGTCAATGAAATGCTAGTACTCAGCATATCAAACATGAAAAAGGTCTATGACATAACTGTGTATGCAAAATAAGCTGCAACAGCCTCCAATAGGAAGTCACCGTCTTCATCCGAAAACAGTTCAGCCATCCAATTTAAAAGTGGAAAAGAACATACGTGCTCTCCCAGCACCGGATCCTCTATCACCATCAGAGGACAGCTCGGTGGGTTTTCAAGAAAGCTCTGTTCCAAGAAAGACTGTGCTGCCGCCAGTAAATTCCAGGGACCAAGTAGTCCATGCATCAATGCCACAGCCATAATCCTTTCGCCAGGACAAACCAACTCGTGAGTAATGATAGGAGTCATCAGCTGATTAAAGTCGACGTCAGGAGAAACCGGTCCGCAGAGACACAAATCAATGGCCCAATCGAAATCACAGGTCAGGCAGTGAAATACAGGCTGGACACAGGTGAAGTAGGAGAATCGAAAAGATAATCCATATGCCGTGCTTAATATTGCCAACGGCATTGTGCCATAATATTCTAGCATGCGATTGCGGAACAGTGTCAGCAGCTGCAGGGTGGGAGGTTGCATAGGAGGGACATCCATATTTAAAAATGTAAAAAAGCACAAGAGCGTCCGCTGGTAATGCAAGTAAAAATGCCAATCCACGAAGCAGAGTGGAGAAAATAGAATGAAAGGAAGCAGGGATGACTCCAAAGATTTTCTCAAATGAAGTCACGAGACCACTGGTAACAACTTTAAAAAAGTGCGCCAGGGCCTTTGTGGAGGATGCGTTAAAGATAGTCGGAACCATCTTGCTGAAATTGAAAGGCAAATCTGAATTGAAAAGGGTCTGCACCTCTGTACGGGTGTTCGCTATGTGAAGCACGAAAGTTTCACGGGCCGAACTCAAGGCCACCTCTCTCTGAGACAAAAGAGCTCTTATTCTTGCCATGCCGTTGAAATCTCTCCCAAGGTTGGTATTTGTGGCCAGATTGAAAACTCCCTATGTTCATGTGTGGGAGAAAATAGAACATTTCTGCAGCAAATAACCCGTTCACTTACTGTTACGATAAAAGGAATACTTTTAATTAACTCAGAACAATCTTCATTATTGAGCATCAAATAACTACCATTTTCCAACAACTTGAACGTGGGGATGATAGCAGGAACTGGCGTGCCTTGCAACACCCAAGCCATATTTGGTCGGTGTTTGTTGCATGAACCGTGTAACTGTATGTGCCTACACATTAGTGAATGATCTGGCGTCTCAGTGCATTCCTCTCCATTCAGATAAACTTCTTGATCATCTTTGAAACATCTGTATGTGTATGGAAGCGACCAGACCTCATGAAGAAAAGCACTACCTAAAGGTTCATAACGACCTATTGGTATATATTTCATACAATTTGAAAACTTATATAAAGCAAAAGGCAGCGTTATTAAACCGTGGATAAGGCACGTTGCCAAAAAACCCGCAATCCTCTGCTGATGATGTCACTGAGCATGTCATGAATGATGTAATATGTGACATCATCAGCAGTGGATTACGGGTAATAGTATCTCTAGTTTACTCCCCTATAGCTGTCTTTCTTTTAACATAAGTGTCTGTTTCCTTCCCTTATACTTACTGTTTTTGGTTCGCTTCCGGTTCGCGTACCGGCGAGCGAACTGGGAAGCGAACTAAGAGAAATAGAGGTTGGCACAGTTCCAAATATTGTACCAATTTTTTAATAACGGGGAGGTAGTTCTGAAAAGAACTTTTTTTTTTTTGTTTTTGTTGTTTTATATTTTTTTATTATTTTTCGGAACATTTTTTTACTTTTTTTGAATTTTTCTGAACAGTTTTATATTTTTTTGGGTTTTTCTTGGAGGGGGCAATGAAAACGATTCATTGTAAAGGGCTCAACAGGAGCAACAAAACAAAAAAAGAAGTATTTATTATTTTGGGCGTTTCGTACAAACTTGCATATGATAGTCAATAGCTCTGTTGATCAGAGTGATGCTTCTTTCTCCGTAGGAAATGAATCCATCGCAAAATACGCAGATGTGTTTTACTTCACCAAATTTCATTTGTATATTTGGCACCATCTCCCTGCCCTCTGGTCCCGTTACTTCCGGTACAACAGATCTTCTGGCCATAATAGGGAGATTATCTAGGTCGTTCCGAAACTGTGCAGCACTGTAGTTGTTAGGATGCCACCTAGTCATATGGCGATGCATTGTGTAGTTTCCGAAACTGTATTTTTTCTCGGTTCCTCTGGACAGTCTATCTTGACATATAAGGCAAGTTACGTATCTTGCATTTACTTTTTTCTGACCTTTGGGAATTTTAAAAAATTGCCAAATGAAGTTTTCTTTCCGGTGAGACGTCCTGGGCTGCTCAGGCAAAAACTGCCTCTCTTCGTGCTCGTCGTCCTGTTCCTCTTCTTCCTCTTCTTGTTGAATTATAACTTGAGCAGGTGGTCCACTCTTCCTTGGATGTGGTGGAGGTGGTGGGGAAGCACCAGCTGAAGCTACTAAAGAAGCCATTGCTCAGTGATCACAAAGGGTCTTTCTCTCACAATGATGAAAGTCAGAGTGAGGAAAGAAGGAGGGATTTTCATCATTTGGGAAAAACAAGAGTTCTCAACCAATCAAAAGTATTCATTTTAGATTATATGACCTAGTCTTACATCATTAGGAAACCAAAAGTGAAATGAACCAATGAAAAGTGTTATTACCAAGTCACATGACTTGCTGTGTTTACGTTAAGCGCTTTGCAGGGCCTCCCGGTTTGCTTCCAGAAACCTGCGCTTTGCGACTCGCTTCGCGTACCAGTTCGCTAACGTAGCACGTCATATGACGTATCACGCGACAACGTGAAACGTCATGCGGACGGGAGGCGTCACGATGTTGTTTTCTAACGCGGCACTTGCGGTAAAGAAACGTTTACCGGCTCGCGGTCTATTTCGCGGCATCAAGGTCAGCTAACGGGAAGCTTCCCGATTCGCGAAGCGGGAACGAAGAAAAAAAAATATTTTAAAAAAAAATTATTCATAAACATATAAAATATATTTTTGGATTTAAAGAAGAATACATTTTACAGCTACAGATATTAGCTGTTAAAAAACCAATGAAATTCACTGAAAAAACCATAGGTTATAGACCATATATAGTTAGGAATTAGCATTTACAAAACCTTGAAAATTCACTGAAAAAACCATAGGTTATAGACCATATATAGTTAGGAATTAGCATTTAGAAAACCTTATTTTACTCACACAAAACCATTGAAATTCCATATATAGTTAGTTGCACTAACTATATATCGCGCACCCGCAATCCACTGCTGATGATGTCACATATTACATCATTCATGACATGGTCAGTGACATCACTGATGACATCACTGATGACATCTCAAATGACATCACTGATGACATCACTGATGACATCTCAAATGACATCACTGATGACATCATGACACACCAATACCAGTTACTACATACGCACTCACTGATTCCTACGTCTACACACACATTCACTCATTCACCCATACAATCACTCATACATACAGTCACTCATTATTACAACACTATCATATGCACTCATACACCTATGCAGACAG
Organism: Lissotriton helveticus; assembly: GCF_964261635.1. NCBI lineage: Eukaryota > Metazoa > Chordata > Amphibia > Caudata > Salamandridae > Lissotriton > Lissotriton helveticus. The sequence continues at coordinate 869,764,195 of NC_136061.1, read as the reverse complement.
TCACACACTGCCACTCATCCATGGAGTTACTCACACACCAAGTCAGTCCTGTAAAGAATCAATCACACTTCCATTTCTTCATCTATACAGTTAAACACAGAACACCATACTTCAGTGACATCACTGATGACATCACTAATGACATCTGAAATGACATCACTGATGACATCTCAAATGACATCACTGATGACATCATGACACACCAATACCAGTTACTACATACGCACTCACTGATTCGTACGTCTACACACACATTCACTCATTCACCCATACAATTGCTCATACATACAGTCAGTTATTATTAGAACACTATCATATGCACTCATACACCTAGTCAGTCCTGTGAAGAATCAATCACACTTCGATTTCCTCATCTATAGTTAAACACAGAACACCATACTTTTCACACATATACTAACACATACTTACTCTCTTATACAATCACTGATACAAGTACACATTGATATGCACAGAGTCACACACCTCCCAGCCAGCCACACACACACTCAGTCTTCCATACATCCAGTCATTCTTCAATATGTAAAACGTATTTAAACTTTACAAAAACACACAGACACTAGATGATGTCATCAGTGATATCATTTGAGATGTCATCAGTGATGTCACTGACCATGTCATGAATGATGTAATATGTGACATCATCAGCAGTGGATTGCGGGTGCGCGATATATAGTTAGTGCAACTAACTATATATGGAATTTCAATGGTTTTGTGTGAGTAAAATAAGGTTTTCTAAATGCTAATTCCTAACTATATATGGTCTATAACCTATGGTTTTTTCAGTGAATATATATATATATATATATATATATATATATATATATATTTATGTATTTATTTATTTTTTCTTCGGGGACTATTGGCGTATTTCTGTCCTCCTATGTTTCCTCTTTTCTCAGACTTTTCTTCCCTTTCCTTTCTTTTCATCCTTTGTCTTGTCTGACCAGGGAGGGGGAGTTTGTGGGTGGATAATAACTGTTGTAAAATCAAATAAAGATATTTAATACAAAAAACAGGAAAGAGTAGTGCAGAAAGAAGCAACAGAGGTGCAGAAAGAAGGAACAGATGTGAAGAAAGAGGCAACAGAAGTGAAGAAAGAGGGAAGAGGGGTGGATAAAGAGGCTAGGGAGTACAGAAAGTATCAAAAGAAGTGCATAAAAAGGAAGAAAGTGGCACAACCTTGAAAAAAGAAGGGAGAGAAGTGCAGAAAGAAGCAACAAAGGTTCAGAAACATGGAAGAGTGAAGAACGGTGTTGAAAGAAGCAAGAGTCGTACAGAGAGAAGCAACAGAGGTATAGAAAGTGGCAAAAGCCATGCAGAAAGAAACAAAATAAGTGCAGAAAGAAGGTAGAGGGTGGAGAAAGAGGCTAGGGGGTTCTCAAAGAAACATGAGAGGTTTGAGAGAATGAAGCTAGAGGTTCAGAAAGAAACAAAAGAAGTGCAGAAAGAAGGAACGGAGGTGCAGAAAGAGGAAAGAGGGGTGCACAAAGAGGGAAGAGGGGTGCGAAAGAGGCACATGGGGTATAGAAATAAGCAAGAGTTGTACCGTAAGAAAGAAAAGAAGTGCAGAAACTTAGAACAGAGGTGCAGCCAGATGGTGGATGGGTGGAGAAAGAGGCAAAGGGGTGCAGAAATGAGCAAGATAGCTGCAGAAAGAAGCAAGAGAAGTGCAGAAAGAAGCAAAAGAGGGGCAGAAAGAGGCAAGGGGGTGCTTAAAGAGGGAAGAGGGGTGCAGAGAGAGGCAAAAGGGGTGCAGAAAGAAGGGAGAGGTGCCCAAAGAATCAAAAGAAGTGTAGAAAGAAGGAACAGAGGTGTAGAAAGAGGCAAGAGGGGTGCGGGAAGATTGGTGTGAAAGAGGCATGAGGGGTGGAGAAAGAGATAAGAGAAGTACAGAGAGAAAAAAGAAAGAAGGAACAGAGGTGCCGAAAGAGACAGGAGGGGTGCAGAAAGAGGGAAGAAGGGTACACAAAGAAGCAAGTGAGGTGTAGAAAGAGGCAACAGAGGTACAGAAAGAGGCTAAAGAGGTGCAGAAAGTAGAAGAGAAGTGCAGAAAGAGGCAAGAGATGTGTAGAAAAAGAAAGAAAGGTACAGATAGAAGCAACAGAAATGCAGAAAGAGGAAAGAGAGGCGCAGAAAGAAGCAAGAGCGGCTTGCACACCATCAGTAACAATGTAACTCCCAAATTCAACATAAAGTAGCATGTGAGCATTCTAGTTTTGCGAAGGACCTTCCATCACGCTGTAACACTCATGGCTGCATTTTTGGTAACGTTTGAGTTAGAAACAAGGCTTTTTTTGTTCAAATTATGCAGCAGATGATGGATTATGTGGGGCCCTTGGCTTATTGATACATTTAATGCCATAGCCAGGGACTACTGGATTCTTGGCATAAAGCAGTTTTAATCCGAATTTATAAAAAAGGGGACGAACTAGACCCCAGAAACTATAGGCCGATTTCTCTCCTTGACAGGACGGCCAAGCTTATGGGAAGAGTGTTACTAAATAGACTGGAGGCATGGGCTTTGGCAAATAACATCCTAATCCCGGCACAATATGGATTTAGAAAAGGTAGAGGGACCCAAGATCAGTGTCTTAATATGAGCATGCTTATAGTGAAGTACACACAAGCTAAGCAAGGTAATTTCTACCTGGCCTTCAAGGACCAAAAGGCAGCATTCAACTGTGTATCTCACTCACATATAATGGAATATAATGAGGGACATGGTGCTAGATAATGGATTAATTAATTTCATAAGACATCTTTATGTGAGGAGTAAAGCTTGATTAAGACATGGCTCCCAGGGTGAATGTACCAGATGGTTCCTAGTCACGAGAGGCGTTCCCCAAGGGTGAGTTCTCGTCACCTTTCTGTTTTCACTTTATACTAATAGGGTGGAGTCCCGACTGTTTGAATTGATTTTAGATGTACCCACAATAAATAAGGCATGCATTCCGATTTTAATGTATGCAGATGATGCAGTTTAATGGCACGCATGGGAAGATCGTTCCAGAAATTGTTGAATAATTATATAGAATTCATGGAAAGCCTGGAACTTCATACTAATGATTTGCAGGAAAGAAGCAGAAATATCCCCCGGCTTTTTTGATTTCGAACCGTAAAGTGGTACAGACAGATCGATTTTCCTATTTAGGGTTACCTTTGATTACCGAACATCTTGGGGGAACATGGTGGCGAATCGAGGGATGTTGCTGAAAAAGAGTATTAATGTAATATGCTCTATTTAAAAAATAATTGGGAACAAGAAACCCAGCTATTGTAAGGAAAGTCTATGGGGTCAGATCTAGTGCAGTAGCAGCATATGGTGCTGGAGTATGGGGCTATGTTTATTTATTTATTTATTTATTTAGAAGTTTTCTATAGCGCTAACAAGACCCGAAGGTAGCAGGGCGCTTTACAGTAGAGGGAATGAAAAGAGAACAACATGACACAAATCCAATAAAAGCAATTAGCGAATGACAATTTGGAATGAGGAATGTTAAAGTAAAGGATCTACAAGAAATAGAGGGCAGTTTCCGGAAATCTATGTTGGGTCTCCCCAGTAGCTGTCCCAATTTTAAACTACATCAAGAGCTGAATATCCCCTATATAACTGATCAGATCAAGGTAGCCCCTATCCTTCTAATGCACTCAGTATGGTCCTGAGATGCTGTGCAAATCTCCCAACAAATAATAACTGACTGCCTAGCCATGGAACATACTGACAATATGCCATGGTTACAATACTTGAACAATACCCTATATACCCTGGACTATGGAAGTTTGTTTGAATCACCGGGAAATTGTGTATCTGTTTCAAACAAGGGGGCATATTATCAAGGACGGGCGATTCATTATCGCAGCTTTTATCGGCAGGAAACTGCAGATAAAGCGGCGATAATGGGCTTGATAATATGCTCTATGAATTCCTATCGAAGCCCATGTTAGATGTCTTCACATCTAATATGGGCTTCGATAGGAATTCATAGAGCATATTATCAAGTCCATTATCGCCACTTTATCTGCAGTTTCCTGCCGATAAAAGCGGCAATAGTGTATCGCCCATCCTTGATAATATGCCCAAAGGTTTTAAAAACTCGCTTTTTAGCCTTTTCCAATGATGCGAGAATGAATGCACTCTTTAGTAAACCTACTATAAGGGAATATTTGGAGGGCCCATTCCAGGTCGAAGGCATACCCTCCTATCTGGAGTTTGTTACAATCCCTCGGCACAGATTTGTTCTGTTACAATTCCGGCTAAATTATATCCCATGTCGGCAGGGCTACCCGGGTGGTATTTACTAAGCATGAGCACAAAATCTGTTCCGCTCGCGGATTTTGCGGATTTTTGGTAAATTCGCGATCCGCGAACTCCCGCGAATTTACCAAAAATCCGCAAATCCGCGAGCGGCGGATCCGGGGGGCAAAAGTTCAAGCCTTCAAGCTTGAAGTTGTTGTAACTATTTTAGGATGGCGCCAGCGCCATCCTAAAATAGTTACTAGGTTAGCTTCAACAGGAAGCACTAATAGATAAAATAAAGCTGGTGCTCGAGCACCTGCTTTATTTTATCTATTAGTGCTTCCTGTTGAAGCTAACTTAGTAACTATTTTAGGATGGCGGTGGCAGCTTGCCGGCGCCATCCTAAAATAGTTACAGGATGATGGACAGCTCACTCAAGGGACCCCTGCGCACATCGATGCGATTGCATAGTAACATAGTGACCAGGAGCTTCCTTCTCCTTATCTGCTGCTCTGATCGGTCTCTGACCGTTTATACACACTAGAGGCATGTGAACTCGCATGGAAGCCCCGCCCGCACACTCGCGGTGTGCACCGTCTTCCCGCCATTTACCCACTATGATGGACAGTTGAAGCTCAAATTCAGTGACGCATTCATCAGCCCAAAAACCATCGTGAGCGTTGTCGAGGCTGGGCAGGTGTGCTTTCTTCCCAAATCTACCGTCGAAAATCAGCTGTGATGCTGGATAGAGGCCTTTGCATCCTTGACTTTTACGAGCGCAATCGCCGTGCTGTTCCTGTGACCAGGAGCTTCCTCCTCCTTATCTGCTGCTCTGATCGGTCTCTGACCGTTTATACACACTAGAGGCATGTGAACTCGCATGGAAGCCTGCCCGTTTGGCTCCGCCCGCACACTCGCGGTGTGCACCGTCTTCCCGCCATTTACCCACTATGATGGACAGTTGAAGCTCAAATTCAGTGACGCATTCATCAGCCCAAAAACCACCGTGAGCGTTGTCGAGGCTTGGCAGGTGTGCTTTCTTCCCAAATCTACCGTCGAAAATCAGCTGTGATGCAGGATAGAGGCCTTTGCATCCTTGACTTTTACGAGCGCAATCGCCGTGCTGTTCCTGTGACCAGGAGCTTCCTCCTCCTTATCTTCTGCTCTGATCGGTCTCTGACCGTTTATACACACTAGAGGCATGTGAACTCGCATGGAAGCCCCGCACGCACACTCGCGGTGTGCACCGTCTTCCCGCCATTTACCCACTATGATGGACAGTTGAAGGTCAAATTCAGTGACGCATTCATCAGCCCAAAAACCATCGTGAGCGTTGTCGAGGCTGGGCAGGTGTGCTTTCTTCCCAAATCTACAGTCGAAAATCAGCTGTGATGCTGGATAGAGGCCTTTGCATCCTTGACTTTTACGAGCGCAATCGCCGTGCTGTTCCTGTGACCAGGAGCTTCCTCCTTATCTGCTGCTCTGATCGGTCTCTGACCGTTTATACACACTAGAGGCATGTGAACTCGCATGGAAGCCTGCCCGTTTGGCTCCGCCCGCACACCCGCGGTGTGCACCGTCTTCCCGCCATTTACCCACTATGATGGACAGTTGAAGCTCAAATTCAGTGACGCATTTATCAGCCCAAAAACCATCGTGAGCGTTGTCGAGGCTTGGCAGGTGTGCTTTCTTCCCAAATCTACCGTCGAAAATCAGCTGTGATGCTGGATAGAGGCCTTTGCATCCTTGACTTTTACGAGCGCAATCGCCGTGCTGTTCCTGTGACCAGGAGCTTCCTCCTCCTTATCTGCTGCTCTGATCGGTCTCTGACTGTTTATACACACTAGAGGCATGTGAACTCGCATGGAAGCCCCGCCCGCACACTCGCGGTGTGCACCGTCTTCCCGCCATTTACCCACTATGATGGACAGTTGAAGGTCAAATTCAGTGATGCATTCATCAGCCCAAAAACCATCGTGAGCGTTGTCGAGGCTGGGCAGGTGTGCAGCTGTGATGCTGGATAGAGGCCTTTGCATCCTTGACTTTTACGAGCGCAATCGCCGTGCTGTTCCTGTGACCAGGAGCTTCCTCCTCCTTATCTGCTGCTCTGATCGGTCTCTGACCGTTTATATACACTAGAGGCATGTGAACTCGCATGGAAGCCCCGCCCGCACACTCGCGGTGTGCACCGTCTTCCCGCCATTTACCCACTATGATGGACAGTTGAAGCTCAAATTCAGTGACGCATTCATCAGCCCAAAAACCATCGTGAGCGTTGTCGAGGCTGGGCAGGTGTGCTTTCTTCCCAAATCTACCGTCGAAAATCAGCTGTGATGCTGGATAGAGGCCTTTGCATCCTTGACTTTTACGAGCGCAATCGCCGTGCTGTTCCTGTGACCAGGAGCTTCCTCCTCCTTATCTGCTGCTCTGATCGGTCTCTGACCGTTTATATACACTAGAGGCATGTGAACTCGCATGGAAGCCTGCCCGTTTGGCTCCGCCCGCACACTCGCGGTGTGCACCGTCTTCCCGCCATTTACCCACTATGATGGACAGTTGAAGCTCAAATTCAGTGACGCATTCATCAGCCCAAAAACCATCGTGAGCGTTGTCGAGGCTTGGCAGGTGTGCTTTCTTCCCAAATCTACCGTCGAAAATCAGCTGTGATGCTGAATAGAGGCCTTTGCATCCTTGACTTTTACGAGCGCAATCGCCATGCTGTTCCTGTGACCAGGAGCTTCCTTATCCTTATCTGCTGCTCTGATCGTCTCTGACCGTTTATATACACTAGAGGCATGTGAACTCGCATGGAAGCCTGACCGTTTGGCTCCGCCCCCACACTCGCGGTGTGCACCGTCTTCCCGCCATTTACCCACTATGATGGACAGTTGTAGCTCAAATACAGTGACGCATTCATCAGCCCAAAAACCATTGTGAGCGTTGTCGAGGCGGGGCAGGTGTGCTTTCTTCCCAAATCTACCGTTGAAAATCAGCTGTGATGCTGGATAGAGGCCTTTGCATCCTTGACTTTTACGAGCGCAATCGCCGTGCTGTTCCTGTGACCAGGAGCTTCCTCCTCCTTATCTGCTGCTCTAATCGGTCTCTGACCGTTTATACACACTAGAGGCATGTGAACTCGCATGGAAGCCCCGCCCGCACACTCGCGGTGTGCACCGTCTTCCCGCCATTTACCCACTATGATGGACAGTTGAAGGAGTAATGGCGTTTTGGCAGGAGAGACTGATTACCAGGAAAACGAGCGCTTAACTGCGACAGCAATTGAAGTATAATCCATCTGGTCAACCGGGTGTGGTCAAGTGATCCCCAGCAATGTTATGACTTAATAACAACTCATCCAGAAACACGCAACAAAGTCCCTAAAAATTTTTTGATCCACTTCGTGAGTAAATCAAGGTCTAGGAGCACCCTCAGTCGGTGCTTGTTGGATGGCCACAACGCTCCTAAATTATATTGAAAGACGAAACCACTCATTCAGATCAGAACATTAAAGCCCTGATGAGAGTTTGGCGATTGATTGTCCGGACTCGAAACGCGTCGGCACAAGCCTAGTAATAAAACGAGGCGCACTGATTTATGTCTGTTTTAAATAGACAAGCTGATCTTTCATTTTGTGTTTTAAAAAAAACGTTATTGTTCACAATGTACTAAATTGTATAAAAGCGTTATATGCATGATTGAAATCATCATCTTGCATATTTGTTTTGACAAACATCATCACTTTTTTGTCACTGTACATAAATCACATATTGTTTAATTTTTTACTGTACAAAATCACTTGTTTTTTATGAAATTTATTACTTGTGATATGTGAGCAGAAGTTGAAAGTGCAACTATTTCTTTTTCCACATGCATACATGTTCAAAAAACGAAAAATTATGAATGAAATGACAAATAAATGTTCATGATAAACAGAAGAAACGTGTTTATCATTGTTGCCTCAGTAATTGCAAAACTCAAAATATATGAGGGGTAGGCAAATCTCTTTGTTGCAAGTTCCTGTGACCAGGAGCTTCCTTCTCCTCATCTGCTGCTCTGATCGGTCTCTGACCGTTTATACACACTAGAGGCATGTGAACTTGCATGGAAGCCCCACCCGCACACTCGCGGTGTGCACCGTCTTCCCGCCATTTACCCACTATGATGGACAGTTGAAGCTCAAATTCAGTGATGCATTCATCAGCCCAAAAACCATCGTGAGCATTGTCGAGGCTGGGCAGGTGTGCTTTCTTCCCAAATCTACTGTCGAAAAGCAGCTGTGATGCTGGATAGAGGCCTTTGCATCCTTGACTTTTACGAGCGCAATCGCCGTGCTGTTCATGTGACCAGGAGCTTCCTCCTCCTTATCTGCTGCTCTGATCGGTCTCTGACCGTTTATACACACTAGAGGCATGTGAACTCGCATGGAAGCCCCGCCCGCACACTCGCGGTGTGCACCGTCTTCCCGCCATTTACCCACTATGATGGACAGTTGAAGCTCAAATTCAGTGACGCATTCATCAGCCCAAAAACCATCGTGAGCGTTGTCGAGGCTGGGCAGGTGTGCTTTCTTCCCAAATCTACCGTCGAAAATCAGCTGTGATGCTGGATAGAGGCCTTTGCATCCTTGACTTTTACGAGCGCAATCGCCGTGCTGTTCCTGTGACCAGGAGCTTCCTCCTCCTTATCTGCTGCTCTGATCGGTCTCTGACCGTTTATACACACTAGAGGCATGTGAACTCGCATGGAAGCCTGCCCGTTTGGCTCCGACCGCACACTCGCGGTGTGCACCGTCTTCCCGCCATTTACCCACTATGATGGACAGTTGAAGCTCAAATACAGTGACGCATTCATCAGCCCAAAAACCATTGTGAGCGTTGTCGAGGCGGGGCAGGTGTGCTTTCTTCCCAAATCTACCGTCGAAAATCAGCTGTGATGCTGGATAGAGGCCTTTGCATCCTTGACTTTTACGAGCGCAATCGCCGTGCTGTTCCTGTGACCAGGAGCTTCCTTCTCCTTATCTGCTGCTCTGATCGGTCTCTGACCATTTATACACACTAGAGGCATGTGAACTCGCATGGAAGCCCCACCCGCACACTCGCGGTGTGCACCGTCTTCCCGCCATTTACCCACTATGATGGACAGTTGAAGCTCAAATTCAGTGATGCATTCATCAGCCCAAAAACCATCGTGAGCGTTGTCGAGGCTGGGCAGGTGTGCTTTCTTCCCAAATCTACCGTCGAAAATCAGCTGTGATGCTGGATAGAGGCCTTTGCATCCTTGACTTTTACGAGCGCAATCGCCGTGCTGTTCCTGTGACCAGGAACTTCCTTCTCCTTATCTGCTGCTCTGATCGGTCTCTGACCGTTTATACACACTAGAGGCATGTGAACTCGCATGGAAGCCCCGCCAGTTTGGCTCCGCCCACACACTCGCGGTGTGCACTGTCTTCCCCCCATTTACCCACTATGATTAACAGCTCACTCAAGGGAGCCCTGCGCCCTTCGGCGGGACTGAATAGTAACACACACATGGTCACTGTAGACAACTCTTCTGGCACTTTAGGCAGCTGTAGTGTTGTAAAAGCACTATACATTTACCCAACGAGGTAGCACTTACTGATTAGCCAGTAGAAAGTACTCCAATTGAGTAGAGGTAAGGCACAAAACGGTGGCGTCTTCTTGGATAAATATGAAGGGCAGGGTTCATTCTGGCACGATGGTCCTGTCACAAAAATTAAACCTCAACAGGAAGCACTTACAGATATCAATAAAGCATGTGCCCTAGTTGAAGCTCAAATTCAGTGACGCATTCATCAGCCCAAAAACAATAATGAGTGTTGTCGAGGCTGGGCAGGTGTGCTTTCTTCCCAAATCTACCGTCGAAAATCAGCTGTGATGCTGGATAGAGGCCTTTGTATCCTTGACTTTCACGAGCGCAATCCTCGTGCTGTTCCTGTGACCAGGAGCTTCTTTCTCTTCATCTGCTGCTCTGATCGGTCTCTGACCATTTATACACACAAGAGGCACTTGAACTCGCACAGAAGACCCCCCATTTAAAAAATTCGCAAATCCGCGAATCCGCAAATTCGTGAATTTTGCAGATCCGCGAATACGCAAATCCGGGAATTCGCAAATCGCGAATTCGCAAAATTCGCCCATGCTTAGTATTTACTCTAGTAATGATCTAACGTGTTGCCCTTGTGATGATCTCTGGCTTCAAAATGAATTGCATATCTTCTTTTTTTGTAAATTTTATTGCAATCACCGTAAAAGGCTTTTAATTCCTCTTTTACGTAAATTAGATTTTAGACAATGTTGTCCTGCGTTACACTTTTTTCGAATGTTGTCTGATCTCTTAATCTGTTTTAGTTTTGCCTCATTTTTATGTGCGTCTTTAAGAATAGGGAAACTGAACAATTGCAGACATGAATTGTCTGGTTTTAGAAACTTTTATCTGTGATGTATTTCTGAAACTTTTATGATTAATGTTCTATTAATCGAATACAGTAATTTTGAATTGAATTGATGGATTATGTGGCTAATGCGGAAAATGTCTAAGTGTGTGAAAGTCAGTGCAGTCGCATGATTCCAGTGGCCCTGTTCATACCTCTGACTAGTTCTAGAAGTGCTCGTCAGTGGTTCCTTCTTTTTTGTCTCATTGAGTTCATAGTTTACCTTCTATGGAAACGAGGAAGACTAAACCTGAGGTTACCACTCCACAACAAAGACTACCATACCACATAATTACTCTCCATAACACATAATCCTACTCTACATAATTCCAATACACTAAATACCACAAACTTTCTATGCACATAATTTTGCTGCACATCATACCACATAATTCCACTACATACAACGTACATCAACTTCACTCCAAAAATCATTAGTTAAAATAATGTTTACATTTACAATGCCAATAGCTCTAGCTATCGCAAATGCAAAACCTATTACATTGCAAATGCTTCTATAACTAGTTGTCACATTTGCAGAGTGGTGGAGAAAGGGTGCTAGGCCTCCGACCAGTACTCAGGAATTCTGCTGTGTAGGACTTACAGGCGGCGCCAGGAGGGCTTCTTGGCCCCCAAAGCCCCTCAGGAGTTAAGTGGACTTTATCCCCCAACCCGCAGTATGGCAGGAGGCATGTTTGCAGAGTGGTGGAGAAAGTGCGACGTGGCCTCAAAGACCTCTTAAAAAGTCCTGCGGTGTGGCACTTACTGGAGGTAACAGGAGGGGTAGTTGGCACCCAAGGACATCTTTGGGAGCCAACTACCCCTCCTATTACCGCCAGTAAGTCTCACACAGCAGGATTGCTAAGTTCTCATAGCAAGCCACATCCCCTTTTTCCACCACTCTGCAAACACGCCTCCTGGTGCGCTCTTGGATGAGGATTGAAGTCCTCTTGACTTGAGGGGGTCATTAAGGTCCAACTAGTGTACCTGATACCTCCAGTAAGCCTCATATAGTTGGATTGCTGAGAGGTGGACAAAGGTCACTCCCCCTTTCTCCACCGATCTGCAAATGTGCCTCCTGGCATGCTCTTGAAGCGAGGACCTTCCCGGACTGGAAACAAGCATGCCGGCTGCTTGAGGCTTGCCTTGTAACCTCAAAACACTGCCCTACTCTTTTAGGCTTGCCTTGGTCCTTGAAGCCAGGACAACCAGAGCAACTCTAAGGGATAATTGGCTGGCCTCTTGTGTGAGCTACAGGGAAATAACAAGCTCCAGAGACCTTGAACCCTATACCTTGCCTTTGCTAGAGTAAGTCCTGACCCCCAAGTGGTGTCCGTCCAGTCTTGGACCCTTGGTGGTGATGCTCTGAAGAACACTAAAGGTAGGGACATTTTCATAAAACAAAGTGGTCTGAGAACTGACAGAAAGCCAAGACCTATTTGCTTGCCAATCCTCCTAAGACACTTTCTCAGTCAGCTCCTGCTACGTTTTTCTCCGCAGCATCAAATCTTTTTCATATGAACCTTTCTCCGAAGGTATCTGCTCTAGTGGAGCCCTCTTCTTCTACAGCCTACAGTAGTATCCCACTGGAGATTTTTGACCTCCATAAAAGTGTATAGTCCAAATGTAGAAATTTTCACTGCAACTTGGTCCAGTAGCTCCCAGACGATGACACCTTCTCTTAGTACACCTCCAACCATCTGGTCCCGCTTAACTTCACAGTCTCAGGAACTTTTCTTTAAGGGTGGGGGAAACTTGTGGAATTTGACTCCAAGGAATTCTGCGAAGTTACATAAAAACTCAGCGAGATTCCACAGAGTCATTGGGCCAAAATAGGCATGTTGCATTGCTGGCACTGTGATTTAGCACCTGGAGTTGGTTCCATGCTGTAAAATCTTCATAAATGGCAACACACGGTGCACCAGAGGGCACACCTACTCAAGTTCATTTTGCTACTGTTTTTCTACTTGAGTGGCAGTCTTATGACTGTGAACAGTCACAACTACCGGTGTCTGAAATATTTTGCTGGATGTCCTACTAGTGACCAGAAATCACAATAGGGCATGCCAAATCTCATTCACCAACTTACTGTTTTTCAGCCACACGTGAGAAAAAAATCTGCTATATGGTCCTTAGTGGAATTTGGCCCGAACTCTGCGCTACAAGAATAACAAGGAGTCACCAACATTATGCTGATTCCAAGGGCAGAATTGAATATTCTGCCCACTCCCACTTTTCTTCTGAATTTCTTCTAATTCCAAAGGTAAGCCAAGAGTGGGCCCAATGCACCTTGTGTAGTCGAACAGTGCTCTATTGCAGTCAGCCTTACCTTTTAACTTTAGGACCTACTTTTCACTTAAAATTTTAAAAAGTAATAATTATGGTTCTAGGGATTGGATTTAATTCACTTTGTGTCATTTTCTTTATTACATTTTATTATATTTTATTTTTCTAATTTGGTTTGCGATGTTTCTAGTGATTTTATTTTATTTCTGTTTGTGTGCTGCATAAATATTTTGCACCGTGCCTCTAAGTTAAGCCTGACCGCTTTTGTGGCAAGCTACCAGAGGGTTAAGTATAGGTGAATTCAGTGACTTTCCTGGTTCACCATGTCAAGGATTGTGGTTGTTGCTTTACCAACTCTTATAGCAGTGTTGAAGAAGCAAGGCAGTCCTCTAAGCACAAAGGCAATCCTTCCGATGAGGTTATGTTCTTCTGAATCTTCCACAGATCCAGGAGTGTACTCAAGGAGCATCCTGACGGTTCTATTTTTATACCTGGTACCAGCCTTTGTATGAGGAGACTGGTTCTAGGAAGTTCTTCCCCTGGTCAAGACTTCAAACTGTCTGGGGTGACAAAAGGCAGGCCAGGCCCGGTGTCATGTTCCTTTGTGTGTGCTAGAGATAAAGCTTTTTGAAGTATAAGTGAGCCTGGCTAAAGCTCCACCCCAACCATTTTATCTGGAAGGCCCTCCCCAGCAAAAATGCAGCTCTATTGTTCACTGTCTGAACATAATATGTATTCTTAATGGGGAAGTCACTAACAGGCTGAGGCAGCTAAAAACTACTGGAAGGCCACAGAAACATTTGAGCAGGAAAAAGGCAACTTTCTAACAGCGGCATTTTCAAACTTGTAATTTAAAACACAGCTCTACCACGAAAGAGGAGTTTAAATTGCAATTCATTTGAGTGTAAACAGTATATCACTACCTACACCCAATCCAATATTAGCACTTATTAATTTAATTAAGGTAACCCAGTGGGATAGATAGGTCTTACAGTAGTTAAAACCGACTTTATGAGTTTTTCACAACCAAAAAATGTAAAACGTAATCCCTCATGTCCTACATTTTAACTGCCATGCACCCTGCCCTATGGGTATAGGGCCTACCTTAAGGGCGACTTACGAGTATGATAAGGGAAGGTTTAGACCTCGCAAAGGGTTAATTTTGACTGATCAAAATGGCAGTTAGAAATTGCACTATGAGGTGTAATGACAGGCCCGTGACAGTTTCTAAAATGCTACTTTAGTGGGTAGCACAATGTGTGCTGCAGACCCACTAGTAGCATTTAATTGACAGACCCTGGGTACATGTAGTACCATATACTAGTGAATTAATAGTGCCATTCATATGTAGACCTATTTTACCATGTTTTTGGGAGAGAGCACTTTAGCAGTGGTTAGTAGTGTTAAAGTGCAACAACAAAACGGGTTCATCAAAACAGCAGGGGTGAAGGCAGAATGTTTGAGGTGACCATGCAGAAAGAGCCAGGCCCAATAACAATGACCTATCATTTATTTCATGTTGGGTCAGAAATGTCTGCTGCATGGTAATGGAAGTTTACTGCCTTCAACCAGAAGTTAAGCAGCACAAGTGTGGTGGTGGCAGCATAGCATGGCATGAACAGGTCTTTTTTAACCTGTGTCATTGGAGTGAGGACTACATGCTCACTCATTTTTAAAGTTCTGCTGCTGTGTGCTTAACTCACTCTTGGCCTGCATCAGATTGGTGCGAGGTCCTGCCCAGCACAGAGAAGGTGTTTCTGCATTGAGTGTATGTGTACCTGGGAAAGGTAGAATGCAGGGATATTACATTACTGAGCAATGTACGTATTGAGAATGCATTTGCTGGTTGCAAAGGTGCCTATGAGGGGTACAGTACCTGAAGGGTGCAGTGCCTGCATGTTAAATGCATATGTTGGATATATGTGTGTCTTTGAGTGGCTCAACATTGGATGGGTAAAATGTGTGCATGTTAAATGCATATTCTGTATGTATGAATGCCTATGAGTGGTACAGTACTTAAAGGATACAGTGCTGGGCTATGCATGTGTAGTGTAGTTCCTATTTTCCCAATAGGCTCTGCGCATTGGAATAATACCTACAGCAATAAAGGCCTAGACCAGACGTTAACTAGGTCTACTACTGTCGATACTAGACTTAAGTTTTGGGTTTGCCAGCGTAGCTCAGAGTTCGCTAGAAACTTTCTCGAATGTTCAAGGAGGAATTAACTTCCC
This sequence comes from Lissotriton helveticus, assembly GCF_964261635.1. Taxonomy (NCBI): domain Eukaryota; kingdom Metazoa; phylum Chordata; class Amphibia; order Caudata; family Salamandridae; genus Lissotriton; species Lissotriton helveticus. The sequence goes on along the minus strand of NC_136061.1, from coordinate 869,748,969 downwards.
TGATTAGACAAGAAGGGATTTAGTTTCTGACAACCATAGAACATGACAACTTTGCTCTCCCCTAATCAAGAGTCAATCTCGAGAGTCGTGTGAGCACAAGGCAATTATTTTACTCAGTCAGTACGTGCATTCTTAGTCTCATCAGATTGTAGAGAAAAGGAAGAGACGGGCGTGTTCAATAAAAAGGTGTTATTTATTGATCAGTCTCTTTTCTCGTACAAGAGAAATGGATCGATATTATTGCAATACTTATAGTTAAGTAAAGTGCATACATTAAAAGCAATAGTATAAAATAATACTGTAAAAACATTGATATGGTTTCTGAGCCATATGATGTTTAAAATGATTAAAATATATTTACATACACATATACATTTGACTAAACGTACTCAACTGGTGTTTCTAAATACGCCTACCCCGTGTACCTGACCTAAGTCTAATGCGTGGGCGGGAATAGAAAGTTACAGTTTAAGTTAAGTTTGTTTTTGCCAAGTGAATAACTAAAGAATTCTCTGTGAGGGGTTATTCAGTTCTGTACCTGGAATTTAGGATGAATGAGGAATGGTATCTCTTTCTCTGCTCTCGATATTCCAGGCTGCCTGCGAGGGCTGCCCAGAAGCGCCAGTGCTGGGTCTCTCGGCTTGAGATAGCAGCGCGTCTCTCAGCGCGTCAGGAAGGCGGGGCTGCTGCCAGTGGGGTCTGCTCCTGCTCTCGGCTTCGGCAAGTGTGGCTGCTCCGTCTCGTCACCACGCGTGTGTTTGCATAGGGCAAGATCGGCAATATTTATACCTTAAAGGTGCCGAGATTGACGTAAGGATGGACATAGATACGTCAATAAAGATGTCATACGACTTGCTCGTTAGCACATTCTTTACTAAAGTTCTCTGTGAAATCAAAACAATGGCCGCACGGATTTTCCAGGTTGTCATAGGTTTGATTTGTTATGAGAACGTCGTATGCCTTATCAGGGGCTGGAGGAATGTCGCTTGTCTAATTAGATCTCAAGCGTTATGACCTAATCAGATAACACGTTCCTGTGCCGTAGTGTGACTGCGTCAGATAACGGTATCTGCATCATGGGGGCTTTTCTTGCCTCATGGGCTGACTGTTAGTTAACTTGATAGTTAGTTTAACCAGAATAGGGTCAGGAATAGGGGGATTGATTCAGAACCTATGGGAATACATGACACCCACTCCACGCTAACTATGGTCATATTTACTAATCTATGCATAGTATAACATAGTACAACATACTCTAGAGTATAGTGTATACCTTACCACCCCAAAATACATAAATGCATTTTGAAATTTTCAAATATACTGAAAAATTGCAGTCATATATATTGTATGCACTTAAGCTATGCTACGCATTTGTAGACATTATTGCTTATTTGGTATATGAGAAATACACATGAAATGGCTCTTAATATGGCTATACAGAAAGAAAGTTCGAGACCATTTCATCACATAATAAAATATTTGTGAACATCCCAGCGGGCAACTAAAGTTCATAAAGTATCTAAAAATAGAAATCTTAGTTCTCTAGGAATAGTTTCTTACTTTAAGCAGAAGATAAGTGTCCCGAAAAATTTGTGAAAAATAATTTGGGGCTGCTAAAAAATTGTTGTCCGTGAACTGGTGGGAAGAATTGTTCATGTGACTTTATTTTTAAAGTTGAAGGCCGAATTCAGGGAACGCCGTGTGCGAGCTTGCTCAAAAGTCTCTATTTCTGTTCCGGAGAGAACATCATATCATTAAGGCTTTCGAAAAAACTGTCAACAGCTTCATGGGAAAGTTCCACTAAGTCGGAAATAGGGGTAACCATGCATTCGTGCGCATGATTGTCTGCATTGACATTCTGTATCGCATTGCTGACAGAAGGTCGTACCTGTTCAATGCTGCTTTCATCTTGAACTTCACTACTCTTCAATCGTAGTGGTGAAGATTCCAGGAATGCCGTCATCAGGATTGGCAGCCTTTGAGGGCAGCACAAAGCGTGAACCTTGGTAGGAACCAACAATGTATCCGCATCCACTGGCGCATCCGATTGTAGCGTCAGACAGGTGTCTAACACGCATTCTTCTCCGCATAGCAGACATCTCAATACAGGTAAAACACATCTTTGCCACATTGGTCGAAATGATAGAAACCAAGTCATGTTCAGGTCTCTAAGCCGGGATAGTCCCAGGATTTTTGATATCCGGTCCCGGTATCCAATGGCTAGGATCGTTTCTTCCATTGTCGCGAGAGTTTGATCTGTGACATGGGTTGCCATAACGAAAAATAAGGACTAAGAATAGGATTCCTGCAATTAGTCCCAGGATCAGGGGAAGTCCGCCAAAAATCGAATGGACGAAATCTGGAAAAATACCCAGTATGGCTTTGAATGGTGTTAATGCCATCGAAAATACTGTCTTAAATACCTTTGAGACCCCAGTGGTATCAGAAATATTTAAGATTTCGCTCAGGATTTCCGCGAAATGTATGGGGGAATTAGTTGATAATAATGTATGTACCTCTGCAGTCGTCCTTGCGACTTGTAGATCATACGTTTCTTTTGATGACGTGAGCCTTGTCGGCGTCTGAAGAAGCACTGTTTTCATTCTGCTTAAATTATCTATTCGAATAGAAGTAATTTTCAAACTGGGCCATGCCCTTGCCTCCCTGTCTGGAAAGGAGCTGGGGAATAAGGAACGTCCACAGCACTTGACCTTCGCCGTCGTAGTGACTAGATAAGGAGTCCCGGGCATAAGACTACAACATCTGCGGTCTACAATAAGAATGTAACTCCCATTATAGAGTCTTTGAAAGAATGGTTCTATTTCAGTTGCAGGTGCGCCTTGCTGGTGACATGAAAGGTTGTATGAATTCCCTTCACAGGCTCCATGCAAACTAATTCCGTTACACAGAAGCGTGCCGCTTAGTGACATAGCACAATTGTTGCCACTAAGAAACACTTTCTGTCCTTTATTACTGACACATGCATGTGAATAGGGCAGGTTCCAAGTTGTTTTAAGGTACCCCTTTCCCAATTTCTCGTACATGCCAGCCTGTATATATTTTTGGCAGTATTGAAACCTGAAGGTTGAGATTGGAATATTTATGATTCCGTGGATTATCCATTCACTGACAGGTCGTTCTGACATTGTCATTGGTAATCTTTCTAGTTTTTCAATGCTCAAGATTGTATAATCAGCACCCTTTTGCGCCATACCGATTTGTCTATCAGTAAGGTTAAAGATTTGGAATAGTGACGTTGTGTTGATTAAACGCCAAGGCACATAGCCTGAACGCAGATTTTGCAACGTCCAGCCAAGCTGTACAATAGAACGCAATTGTGACTGACCATGTTGTAATAACAGTAAGTCTTGCGATAATATATCGATTGCTGAAGACACAATGCTGTCCAAAGAAAAAATTCTGGAGGACAGAGTCATTAACCCATTGTCCACTACAGAAAGTGATTTTTCCAAATTAATACGGTCAATTTCCCGTATTCTCTCTGCTGTTTAATTTGAGTAACCTTCCAGGCCTCATTGTATGCTGCATATACAGAGGCTGCTATGAAACGCTTTTGACGCTGTTTGCGTGGTCCCATTATGAAATCACGCAAGTCAGCACCATCAGTAAGTAAAGTTAGGTGTTGCTTAATTTCGGGCAGTGTGGAGGTTTGTAGCCATTGAAGGCATAATTTGCCCACACTGTAGGTTGTTATTATCCCTGGGTGATGTCTTTGGGGATATCTAGGGTCTGGCCTGGTCATTTTGAAACCCTGTGTTTTATTCAGGAATCTATCTTGACAGTTATTTGTATCTGTGGGCCAGATCAACCATTGTTTCCAATCAGGATGTGTTCTGTTTTGGTTTAATATATGGTTTACGTCTATCTCTTCATCTGTATCAGAGTTATTGCTAAACATTATTGGCTTTGGAATAGACGGTTTATTTAAATCTTTGATTTTGGCTAAGCCAAGACAGGTGGTTTGTTGAACAGTGTCATTTAAAAATATCATTTGTTCTGGGATCATGCAAGCTCGAAACAAAGCTTCTAAACCCTGTACTTGCCATTCTTTTGTACCCCAAACACTTTTCAAATCAACATTTTTGTCCCAATAATCAAATCCAAAAGTATTCATTTTTTCGAAGAATGAATCTGAATATATCAACTTTGTGTTGGTTATCATGGTTTTCATCCCTGTCTTGTTTGACAATTTATAATAAAATGTTTCAGCATTACTTGTGTTAAAACCTGAAAAATATGAATATTTGTCGTAAACGGTTCTTGAGCTCCCTTTTGGAGGTGTTGCACAATGTTCCCATTGATTATAATTTAAAACATTTCTAGGTTGTGCAGATTTATGCAAAAAATGATTACCATAGTGGTTATAGCAATACATACTATCATAATTTGTAGAACCTTGCAAATAATCGTGTTTTGTAAATTTAGCAGACATTACTAGATCAGACATCATGTTGTTAATGCTTTCGAAGTCCCAATCATCAGCAAATGAGTTTGGTTTTGCAAAGTCACTCAAGGAGATCTTGATTTGGTGTGGATATTTCAGGATCTCGACCGGACCATAAATTTCATAGTCAGTGTAGTCCCATGCTACCCCACCAGGTATCGGATTGGCTGTGAAGTTGGCTGAAGAAAGTTCTCTTTTCTCGACGTGTGAAGATGTGTGTGGTTTAAGGACCAAGTTGTTCTGGCTTGCTGTGTCCATTTTAGCATATTTTCCCTCAATGAAGCGTCCCAAAGTAAATACCATGATGAGCCAAAGTATGAGGATAAATGCACCAAAACCCACCCAAAATTCAATCCATGGAGAAATCAGATATGTTTCTTTCAGTTGGTTCAAAAGTTCCTTAGCTTTGTCTTTAAAGGATTTTGATGATGGCTGTGTCTTTGATTCACTGAAGCCTTCAGAGGAATCATCGAAGTTGATGAAGTACCCGGATGCAGTTCTGTCAATTGTTCCAATTGCTTCAGGATTTTTGTTTCTTGCATTGTCATTTGGTACTTCATTGTAGATTGGTGTGTCTCTGCTAAATGTTTTTATTTGGGTTGTCAGAGGTCTGAGTTCTATTGCATTGTTGCATAGTCCTTCTTGTTCTTCTGTAGGCGTGTCGAATGTGATGAGCCTCTTTGTTAGGACCTCTGTACTGGTAGCAAACCTTGGTGTTCTGCTACTTATTGGGAGTCCACTTGGCCTACTGTTTGTTATCGGCCACATGTTGTGGTTTTACCAGGTCGATGGATACAACTCTGTTCTCCTTTTTACCAGCAAGTGGCGGTAGTACAACTGATCTTGTCCCGTTGACAGACAAGACAGGAACTGCTTTTCTGTAAGAAGGCCCAAATTCCTTCTTTACCACGATCTTCTCCCTGACTAGATCCCCGACTTTTGGAATCCAGACAGGTCTTGCTGGGACAGGTGGTGGTTCTTCAGTGGTTGTTGGCTGTTGTTTCAACTGTATGTTGCTCAGGTCTTTTCTTGTTTTGTTTAAGTCCTGCAAAATAGCCAAACGGTCTTTGACATCAAAGCTTTTTTCTTTAACCACTGAAGTCTGACTATCAAGGTCAGAGATTATCATTCTAGTTCCAAATAATAATTCGTACGGACTGAATCCCTTCAGAGAATTTCTTGGCAAGTTATTTAGACTACGTTGGACACTTATTAGATGTTTGACCCACCCAGCTCCCGAACCTAATATCCTTTCCATTATAGATTGCTTTCTGCCTTGGTTTTTTCTTTACACCATCCCGTACCCTCAGGAAGGAAGTGAGAAGATTCCCGCTGGACTGTGCTCATTCGGCCATGTTTCCCCCCAGGCTGGTGGGCTTGAGTGAAAACAATGGTCAAACGTAACATGCTCTTAGCGTATATGCCATTTATACTCGCAAATCTTTGTATAACAGTCCGGACGTCAGCCGAGTGCTGAGGATCGACATTATAAGTGGAAACTAGCCTGTATATGTTAATCGCAAGCCCTGCTTTTTACTGGTGATATTATCTGCCTTGATACGACGAGGTATTAAACTGTTTCTCTCCCCACTGCGATCTCTGTTGCAGTTTGGGCAGTTTTTTACAAACATGGTGTAATGCAGGCTCATGGCTGGCCACCAGTACCGTGATTGTAATTCTTCCAGAGAATCTTTCAGTTTGAGGTGTCTGAGACCCTCGCCCATATGTGCGTCTGCGATTAACAAGTTTCTCCTGTACATGTTTGGAATCACTCTATCCCCCACTCCAGGGATTCGAGCAAAAGGGACGGAGTTTGCATCGATTATGTATGTATAATTGAGTGGATAGTTGATCGGTAACGCTGAGCAGTCGCCTTTTGATGACGTTTTCACCGCCAGCATTGTTTCACCGTCAATGTATTTTAATGTACGCTTTTTTCGATCTACGGGAGCCGATTTAGTGGCTGCCGCTGCGGCTGTTTCAGCCAATGAATTCCCTACAACGTGAACGCCATCACGCTGATGACTCAGTGAGTGAGTCACGTGAGTCTTTGGTAGTTCTTTTTGTAAAAGAGCTATTTGTTCCCAGAGCAGTTTCTGCTTTATTGGTGCATCTGTGTCATCTTTGTAACCGTTCTGAATCCATGTCTGCAAATCCTTGTTATATGCTTTGACGCAGTAATATGAATCTGACACTATAAGTGTCGGGAATTCGCGATCCGCATTATCTAGCGCCATTTTCAAAGCTATTATTTCAGTTTGTTGTTCTGAATTAGTTTCTACTGAGTGCGATCTTGTTAATAGAGGTCTCAGTGTACCTCCGCGCCACACTTCTTTTGTAATCTCACATGTGGGGTTGTATGCATGTTCTCCCCAAACGGAGGGTTGAGCATGTCCGTCTGTATAGATTACACAGGCGTAATGTCGTAGAGGCAGAATGTCGATTGGCAGAGGATACGTCTTTTCATACTTTAGATTTTTTAATTCTTCTAGTTCTGGATCAAAGTAGTAGTATACTTTGTCCGTTGTGATTGAATTCACCCATTGTATCCATTCCGGATTCAATGTTGTTGTTGGTAAATTACACGGTGTTGTTAGTGCCTCAAAGGCTGATTCTGCTGTTCTGACTGTGATATGTCTACCGTCAGCTATGTCTTTTTCTCTAGCTATTGCGGTTTGAACTGCGCGAATGATTTTTTCTGTATTACTGAATTTCTGTTCAGCTTCTGTGTACAAGTGTGATTTGAATGCAATTGGTACCTTTTCTCCTTCATTAGAAGTCAGATAGGTGAATCCGCATCTCCCTGGGATGACTCGAATCACAAGATTGCGTGTGTTATCACGTGTTTCTAATTTTGTTTTAATTAGCATGTCTGTTTGTAAGGATCTCAAAATTTCTGTGTGTGTTTGAGTCCAATTGGATCTTTTAAAGTCTGGTTTAATTAGATCATAAAGGGGTTTGACCCTTTCTGCGTAATTTGCAATGTATGTTCTTCCGAAATTTAGGAAGCCTAGAATTGACTGTAGGTTTTTTAGTGTTTTAGGAGCTTGGATTACGGCACATTTCTCTAGGAAATTGTCTGCCAGGCTTTTACCTTCACTTGATAACTCATATCCTAAGAATAGGACTGTCAGATGGGCAATTCTGGACTTTTTAAAGTTGAATTTGTAACCCTCTGCTGCGAACCCAAGTATTATGGTGTTCACTCTTTTCAAGTGAGTATCCAAGTCATCATCTGTTAAGTAAATGTCATCGACATAAGATAATGCTTCATTATCATATAGTTGTAGTAATTCTGTTACTCTTGCTGAGAATACCCCCGGGCTGTTCTTGTACCCCTGGGCTAACTGACAGAATTGTTTTTGAGTGCCATTTACTGAGAATGCAGTTAAATATCTGCTCTCTGGTGCTATGTTTTGACAAAAGAATCCATTGGAGATGTCCAAGGTTGTTTTGTATTTTTTGCGCACTATGTTATTCATTAGTGCAGCACTGTGTGAGTTTTGCACTGCAAAGGTTTTGCAACATGTGTTAAGGTGTCGGTAATCCAAAACTAGACGATATGAATTGTCTGGTTTGGAGACTGGAAACAAAGGGTTGTTCATTTGTGAGGTGCAAGTTTCAATCACCCCCTGGTATTCTAGCTGATCTAGTATTTCATTTACTTGTTTTTTAGCTTCTTGCTTAATTGGGTACTGTCTTTGTGCAGTAGGTTGTGATTTTAACTGGATTTTGTGAGGAGGAGAATCCTCATCCCATCCTACATGATTTTTATATAAAGCAGGTGCTAAGGCCACTGCCCACTTTCTAGCAAGTGTGTATTTTTTATGAATCGGGATTTGATTCGAGAAGGCAGGCATAATTACTTCTTCGCCATGAGGGCACTCCCTGACAAACTCTGGTGGCCAGTCTTTTTCAGCTAGAAGGATATCATAGCCCTTGGAGAGGTTATCCCAAAATAGTCCCCTTATTTTCCTAGTCTTATCTCCCTCTATACGTAATGTTATCTCGTATATCTTGTGGGGCTTGCTAACTCTGGTGTCTGCAGTTTCCACTTAAAGGTATTCATTCGTGTCCACTGTCTCCAGATGATTCATAAGGACTTTGCGAGCTATGCTCACCTCTGCTGCGCTGTCTAGCATTGTCTGAGCCCATTCTCCGTTTTTCAGTTGTGTCCTCAGTATTCTCGGCATTTTTAACTACCTTGATACTGGCTACCTTCTTTTTTGGAAATTGTAATTTCTTTTTTAGTTGAGCAGGTTCCTTGTCTTTGGACTTGGCGTGCTCTTCTCTTTGTTCTGATCGTCCTCTTCTTTCCGATTTCTGCCAGGAATTCTGAAAAGATTGAGAGGGACGTGTATCAATGTCTTGATATCTATCAGGTTTTTTAATATTATCCCTATTTCTAAGGTTATATCTATTCCCAGAGGGGTCACTCTGCGGTGACCTCTGTCTTCGGTTTGGAGATTTCTCCCTTCGCCTAGGAGACCTTCCTCGGGACTGGAATTTCTTTTCTTTTGGATTGGATTGTTTGTTTCCATCCCAGTTCTTTTTTGGTGAATTATTATTAAAAAATATTTTTTCTGGACTTTCAGTCAGTTGCGGTTTTACTGGTATTCCACCTAAACTATCTCTACCTAGTTCCTCATAGGATTTTTCTATGATTCTGGCAATTTCAGCTGGTTGGTCTGCTATATCTGTCTCTTTTAACCTCTGGCGGATTGCTACGTTTGCTGCTTCACCTTTTATGTTGGCTAATAATATAGCCGAGACCTGCTTGAAGTCTTTCAGTAATTTCATACCAAGAGTTAAAGCTGGTTCTGGACCGTATTCATCTTGAATTTGTTTTAGCACATCTGGTATCACCGAAATGGATGGAACACCGTGCGTTTTTGTGTAGATGGAAGCAAAGACTGTACCCCAAGTGTCACAGTCCTCTATGTGTGGTGCGATTCCCATTGGGAGACATATAATCAGAATCCTGTGTTTTTCTATCGAGGTGGTGTCAGGAAACACCGCCTCTATTTGGGTGATTTTCTGTGCCAACCAGAATGGTATCTGTTCCCGTTTAGCCGGAACTTTACCTAGGCAGGATTGGATGTTCTGTGGTGTAATTTTATTTGTGTTCCCCTGGTGAGGGGTCAGCTGTGGAAGTTTAATCACTGGCTGAATTGTTGAAGTCCGCATTACATACTGAACTAATTGTCTATGAATTTTTAGTAATTGTTTTAGCTGTATTAACAGCTCTCCTGTAGACATTCCTTCGATGTCTGGGTGTGGTGTGTATCCGGCCAAGACCGGCCACGTTGCTCCTGGTCTACCTAAAGGACCGAGCCTTGTAATGTGATTGTTATGTTTTAGGGCACCATCAAATAAGAGCAAATGCTCTTGGAATTTGAGTGGTACTTCCACCTCCTCGAAAGGAGTGTACTCATTAGGAGGTTCCTCTATTTTGTAATAGTGGAAGTACTTTGTTACAGCATTTGCTGCTGGAAAATGTATCCATGAATAGTATACCTCTGTCTGCCAATATTCGTGTGCCTCAATTACGAATATGACTGTGCCACCTCTAGGTGTCAGTCCATTTTCTATAAGTTTTAGAGTTATAGATTTTCTTTTGATGACCGGAATGAGTATTATATCCGCGTCTGCATCCTTTGGTGCAGTATCTGCTGCTGCTATTTCAGCTGCTAATCTAACTGCCTCTCTTTCTTCATCACTTTCTGACATTTTACTGTCAGGATGGTTATTTTGTTTGTTTGCAGATCAGGTTTCTCAATGGAATAAAGATTAGATGCACAATATTTTGGAACAGTGTATCCTTCAACGTTGACTAAACCAAGAACCTTACATAGGAGTTCCCTCCTGCGAGGTTTTGGAGGATATTACCTTTCACCCACTCCAGACGTCTTTGGAGTATTTGGGAAAAGGGGTCTGAGTGAGAAAGCACGACTGAGTTACTCTAAATGTCTTACGTTAGTTTTATCGCCCTTTCCAAACGCGTTGGGCGCCATGTAGTGTAGTTCCTATTTTCCCAATAGGCTCTGCGCATTGGAATAATACCTACAGCAATAAAGGCCTAGACCAGACGTTAACTAGGTCTACTACTGTCGATACTAGACTTAAGTTTTGGGTTTGCCAGCGTAGCTCAGAGTTCGCTAGAAACTTTCTCGAATGTTCAAGGAGGAATTAACTTCCCTGATTAGACAAGAAGGGATTTAGTTTCTGACAACCATAGAACATGACAACTTTGCTCTCCCCTAATCAAGAGTCAATCTCGAGAGTCGTGTGAGCACAAGGCAATTATTTTACTCAGTCAGTACGTGCATTCTTAGTCTCATCAGATTGTAGAGAAAAGGAAGAGACGGGCGTGTTCAATAAAAAGGTGTTATTTATTGATCAGTCTCTTTTCTCGTACAAGAGAAATGGATCGATATTATTGCAATACTTATAGTTAAGTAAAGTGCATACATTAAAAGCAATAGTATAAAATAATACTGTAAAAACATTGATATGGTTTCTGAGCCATATGATGTTTAAAATGATTAAAATATATTTACATACACATGACTAAACGTACTCAACTGGTGTTTCTAAATACGCCTACCCCGTGTACCTGACCTAAGTCTAATGCGTGGGCGGGAATAGAAAGTTACAGTTTAAGTTAAGTTTGTTTTTGCCAAGTGAATAACTAAAGAATTCTCTGTGAGGGGTTATTCAGTTCTGTACCTGGAATTTAGGATGAATGAGGAATGGTATCTCTTTCTCTGCTCTCGATATTCCAGGCTGCCTGCGAGGGCTGCCCAGAAGCGCCGGTGCTGGGTCTCTCGGCTTGAGATAGCAGCGCGTCTCTCAGCGCGTCAGGAAGGCGGGGCTGCTGCCAGCGGGGTCTGCTCCTGCTCTCGGCTTCGGCAAGTGTGGCTGCTCCGTCTCGTCACCACGCGTGTGTTTGCATAGGGCAAGATCGGCAATATTTATACCTTAAAGGTGCCGAGATTGACGTAAGGATGGACATAGATACGTCAATAAAGATGTCATACGACTTGCTCGTTAGCACATTCTTTACTAAAGTTCTCTGTGAAATCAAAACAATGGCCGCACGGATTTTCCAGGTTGTCATAGGTTTGATTTGTTATGAGAACGTCGTATGCCTTATCAGGGGCTGGAGGAATGTCGCTTGTCTAATTAGATCTCAAGCGTTATGACCTAATCAGATAACACGTTCCTGTGCCGTAGTGTGACTGCGTCAGATAACGGTATCTGCATCATGGGGGCTTTTCTTGCCTCATGGGCTGACTGTTAGTTAACTTGATAGTTAGTTTAACCAGAATAGGGTCAGGAATAGGGGGATTGATTCAGAACCTATGGGAATACATGACACATGAATGTTAAAAGGAGGTGCTAGATGTATGTGTGCCTTTGACTGGTACATTACATAAAAGATACAGTACTGGGCAGTGTGCATACGCTGTATATCTGCACTTGGTGTGTGTCTGTGCCTGTGGATGGTGCAATACATGGACGGCCCTGGGTTTCACTTTGGGAGACCTGGCCTGAATGGTGAAACATGAAGAGGAGGTAGAACAATTCCCCAGGCGGATTAGTTTATTGATGCATTCCTGTAAGTTGTGTGGAACACACACTAGGGAGGGGAGAGAGAGGCTTCCCCTGTACACTTCAAATGGTGCCTTTTGATTCAGTGAGTGGTACAAGGAAGGGGACTAGGCACATCTCAGGAAGGAGATGGGGCTGGTAAGAGAATCATAAAGAATAGGGATGGGGGCCCTATAAATAACTTTTGTTGCACATTACATTATGCGATACCAAAGGGGATGATGGAAGGCTGATGAGGGTTATGAACCTGAAACCGGTCCCATGATGCTTGTTTTCGGTCCAGGGAAGACAGGGCTTGGCAGTTCAGGCTGGACTGTTCCCATGAGTCACAGGGTCAGACTGATTTGCATATGGCCATGTCTACACTGGGGTGGTGGAGTGAGCTAAAGAATGATGATGGATTAAACCCAGATCAGTTGACTGGGGGTGAGTGTTTCATTTGCTCAAGCGCTCCTTCCATCATCTCCTTTGGTATCGCTTTGTTCACCCTAAGTTGGCAGCGTGTGCCCAAATGTGGGTCAGTTGCTCACTTTGCCACTGGATTCAAAATAGCCTGGCTGATGAGGGTTATGAACATGAAACCGGTCCCAGGGTGCTTGTTTCCGGTCCAGGGAAGACAGGGCTTGGCAGTTCGGGCTGGATTGTTCCCATGAGGCACAGGGTCAGACTGATTTGCATATGGCCATATCTGAACTGGGGTGGTGGAGTAAGCTAAAGAATGATGATGGATTAAACCCAGATCAGTTGACTGGGGGTGAGTATTTGATTTGCTCAAGGGCTACGTCTATCGTCCCCTTTGGTATCGCTTTGTTCGCCCTAAGTTGGCAAGGTATGCCCAGACGTGGGTCCCTTGCTCACTTTGCCACTGGATTCAAGATAGCCTGGATGATGAGGGTTATGAACCTGAAACCGGTCCCAGGATGCTTGTTTCCGGTCCAGGGAAGACAGGGCTTGGCAGTTCGGGCTGGTTTGTTCCCATGAGGCACAGGGTGAGACTGATTTGCATATGGCCATGTCTGAACTGGGGTGGTGGAGTAAGCTAAAGAATGATGATGGATTAAACCCAGATCAGTTGACTGGGGGTGAGTATTTGATTTGCTCAAGGGCTACGTCCATCGTCTCCTTTGGTATCGCTTTGTTCGCCCTAAGTTGGCAAGGTATGCCCAGACGTGGGTCCCTTGCTCACTTTGCCACTGGATTCAAGATAGCCTGGCTGATGAGGGTCATGAACCCAAAACCGGTCCCAGGATGCTTGTTTCCGGTCCAGGGAAGACAGAGCTTGGCAGTTCGGGCTGGACTGTTCCCATGAGACACAGGGTCAGACTGATTTGCATATGGCCAAAGGTGGGTGAACTTCATGATGTTGAAAAGTGTATGTACTTTGCCCAATTTCGCCTGGGGCAAGGCAACATTTAGGGGTGGGTGCTAAACCCCGCTTGGCTGGCAGAGTTCGCCCACTCTATGATCCATCAGGAGCACAGAGCTCTGGAAAAATGGCAAACTGCCACATTGCAGAGTTGTCCTTGTGCGTGGCTCATCGGCGTTAAGTTGACAGGTGTGAGCACTAGGATGAGTTCTGCCACACTTTCTAAAAGCAGACAGTCCAGGCAAGTTGCTACTGTTCATGCTGAGAAAGCTGCCACTCAAGTAGAAAAATCAACATGAGCGGCAGAAGGAAGCAGTGCCCTCTGGTGCTGCGCTTGATGCAGTACATGCAGATTTTACAGCATAAACAAGCATAAAGAAAGCTCCCAGGGAGGAGCCAAGCTCGCGTCCGAGATGGCCGCGTTTTAGCTCGGCTCCGTTCGCTTTCCTGTCTGGAACGTCTATCCTGTGTTTTATCCTGCCCCGGGAAGTATTCTTTGATAGACTATAGAACTACGACATTTCACAGGCACTTACCGTTTGATCCATTTGTTCCTGGGTGCCGCGGATCCTGAGCTGCGTCCTTGTCTGCTTCGGGGCCTCCGGAGTGAGCGGGCCTGACACTCCTTGGCGGCGCCCGGGCGGGACGGAGCGCTGTGGCCGGCACTTGGTGGCGGTGTGGGCTCGGTCGGAGAGGCCGATGTGCAATTAGACCGGTAACGGCTATCCGGGCCTGGTCCGGCGGTCCTGCGGCCTGGTGTTGGGGCGCTGCCTTCCATGGACGGGGTTGACCGTATATGTGGCTCATCTCCCCTTTGTTCTCCGGTCCGGCCATTTTGAGTCCCTCCGCCCGGACTCGGAGAACAGAGCCGGTGGCGTGTGGGGAGCCGGCGACTCGCCTTCTACTGGTGGCCCCCCTTCCTGCTCTGGTGGTGCCTCTGCTGGTGGTCGGCTGTATCCTGTTTGCCCCGCTGGTGCCCGGACGGGGGTCGGAGTTTGCCGCGGCCCCGCCGGGCTTCTAAGATGGCGGCCGGCCCCATGTCTCTCGGCCTGGCCGAGACTGGCGATGCTGGTCCGCCGCATGGTACGTTTGCTGAATACCGTAAAGGTGATCCTACGCTTGGCGACATCCTCGCCGCCTTGCGCTCCTGGGGCGCTCCCATGGCCGCACCTATCATTGACCTGGAGGAGGATCATTTTGCCGGGCCTGCTGGGCCCCCCTTGGTTGGTGCGGCTTCATCTCTGTTGTGTGCTGCTGGAACTTTCCTGGAGGTCGTGGGCCCGGCGGCCGCCGTCGGAGTGGGTGTACGGATCTCTGCTGCCCGCCTTCATCCTGAGCTCCCCCCTGTGCCGGGGGTCCGCCGGCCGGGTCCCGTCCGGACCGTCCTCGTTGGATCTCCCTTTCCTTTTTTGCCTCGAATGGCCGAACGAAGATCCTGTGATTGCTCCGCCGGATCGGCTTTCCTCATATTGTCGCCGGAACTGTGCCTGCTTTGCCTGATGTGGTTGCCGTCCCTTCCTGTTCATCCGGGTCGCACTCGATATGGCTTGTGTGGCTTGCCGATCGGACTCCCTGTTATTCACCTCCTGTTTCGCATGATTTGGTTCCTTGTGTATTGGACGACTACAGCTTGTGATAAACAAGGACAGGGATGAGATGAACTTGCCTCGGTGGACTATTATCTTGCGGTATGGTTGGATGATCCGTTTGTGATTGTATGACTATGTTCGATTCTCCTTCATGTTCCTGGAGTTTATCCTTGTGCTTACTATCTTCCCGTGGGCTCTGAGTATTTTCGGACGGGGGGGAGGGAGCTGATGGGGTTTTGATAATATGGCTCCTCTCCCGTTGTTCCTTCCCTGTTTTCCCTTCTTCTTTTTGTCTTTGTGGTTCTTTCTTACTTATCTCTTCTATATTTCGGGTTCTGATTAGGGCGACAGGCACGCTGCCGGGGGGTAGGCCATAGCCTTCTGCAGGGGTGCAGGGTGGGATGTGCGGGGTGGGGGGGGGTCTGTTGTGTTGTTTTTTCCCCTCATTCCTTTTGGTTCTATGGCTCTTATGTATCCCCCCTTTTTTCGAGACGCGGTGTCGGCGTGTGGCCCCCTGCGGTGTGTTTGCTAGCATGGGCCTTCTGGTATTCCTGCCGTCACTGTTTACTGCGCATTCATTCCTCCTGTTACCATTAGTTCCATGTACCGGTCTATTCTCGAGTGCTTTGTTAGCCGTGGGGCGCGTACAGTGATGCTGCGTTCTTACTTCTCTCCCCTTTTTTTCCTATGTCTTTCCCCCCCCCCTTTTTTTTCTCCTCTCCCCCTTTTTTCTTTCCTTCCCCGGGTTGTTGTAACAGAGGGCTCTTTGTTTTTGCAAGTTTAATTTTAGTTTTGTGTATTATTGTGTGTTTTCGTAGTGGTGGGAGGGCGCTGGGCAGCGGTTGCAATTGCTTATTATTGTGGGACTCACGTTCTGCCTTTACCAAAATGTAACTGTTCTTTTTGAATTTTCCTGTGTTTGATACTTCTGCTTGCTCGCGGCCCACCACGGCCCTCTGGACTTTACGGATTACCATTATTCTGCGACACCCTTTCTTCTATTATAAAATCAACCTTCTCTCATCCTGTTCGTGATGTTTGCTCAGTGGCTTTTTGCCTTTGCTTTTTGTATGGATTGCTGTGATATCCTCTTGGTGCTTCTGTACTGCCTGATATGCTTCTTTCATTGTGGTGGCCGGCCCGATGGGTTGTAGGCCCGTATCTGTGAGCGCTTTCTGTACAATAAAGGTTTTAAAAAAAAAAAAAAAAAAGAAAGCTCCCAGCGCAAAAAATCAGCACAATCAGTGCAACATGCCAAAATTCCACTACTTGCAGAACTCCGCAGATGTAACTCCACAGAATTTTGCTGGGTAGAACTCCGCAATTTCCGCCAAACCCTAAATTCCAGAGGGTGGTTCAGCCCATGTAACATTTTAGCAGCTACATTTGACGCACAATCTCTTCTGATTTATACACAAGTATATGACATTTTACAGTATTCATAGCCATTTTGTCATCACGTTGTCAACTATGAAAGTCTGTTTCTGCTCAATATGATATTTGACGATGTGACGTCAGATGTTGGTGACCTATTCTTTGTACTCGATTTCACCTGCTTGCATCGGAACAGGTCTCCGTGCCAGTTGCTGGCTCATGGTACATTTTGTGCTTAGTAATAACTGGTTGAATGCTACTCAGATGACAGGAGTCAATTTGCTCAAAGTCAGGTTCACTTTTACTTGTCTGGTTTGATAAACTCTATATTACGGCAATTTTCTCAGCTCGGCTGCCGCCCCTTTGCTTTTCTTCAGCTGTAGAAAGAACCCGCAGGATGGGAATTCTATTCAGGCATAATGGCCTTCTAACGGAATGAGAATTCTTTCCAAATCCTCTCTGTGCTTTATGCGGTGCGTAAAGACCCTGTGCAGTGTGAACCAATTTTGTTATGAGATGTTCATTTTCACTGCATGGCAATGGTCCAGGCAGAATCTGCAGGAGAGATTAGGTGTGCGTGGAGCCTGCTAGTGAGTCCCAGATGAACTGACAAATTGCTGTTCTGAGATTGATTGGAAAATAACAGCTTTCTGATGTTTGTATCAAATGGAAAATGCAGAGATATACGGTGATGAAATGATGATTGTATAATTTCTGGTGTTACGGTATGTTTTGCAGTTTTCTTTGGACGCCACATTGTGTGCCATCCCTGTTATATACTACTGAAGGAGGCTCCTGACGCTTGATCTTCCACGTCAGCCTATTTCTGTGTTTTCACACATTGTCACATATTGAGATTGGACATCGCAAGTGTTTTATCCCTATTAAATGTGTGTTTCTTGCTCGACTTATCATTTACTTATTATGTTGACCATTTTTCTTTATTCTTGTGCGCTGTAAGCTTCTTTCCTTTTGCCTACTAGCATTAAATTAGGAAGATCATCTGTATGGAGGTCTGCATGAAGGTTGTTTGGATTGTGATGTGTACACCAGTGTCATCTGTTTCTTTGCAGAGCTGGACTAGAAATCAGAGGCAACCGTGGCAAATATGTTAGAGTGCGCCCCACACTGTAAGAAAGGCCATGACTAGAATGGGGTCATGGTTGGGTCTTGGCCATACAGCTCTGAAATCACCCTCCTAGCCGGCAGCCTGCCGGGGAACTGTTCCAGTTCAGCTGGAACCATGGAAAAATCAAGCATTGGTACATTAGAGAGAGTTAGACCTATTGGTGTTGTAAATAAAAATGTATTTTACCCA
Source organism: Lissotriton helveticus (assembly GCF_964261635.1). Taxonomy (NCBI): domain Eukaryota; kingdom Metazoa; phylum Chordata; class Amphibia; order Caudata; family Salamandridae; genus Lissotriton; species Lissotriton helveticus. The sequence continues at coordinate 869,731,243 of NC_136061.1, read as the reverse complement.
TGTGGTTTGGTTTGGAGTGGATGTATGTGGTGTGAAGTGTAATTATGTGGGATGGGTCGGAATTGTTAGTTGTTGAATTCTGTGGGGTGAAATAGTGTATTGTGGAGTGGAATTGTGTGGCATGGTGGATAAATAGGGGTGAGAGCTGCTCCCAATAGATAGACAGGAAGACAGAGAGGGATAAGTAGTTTCTTCATGAAGTGCTGTACGAACTCCAGACAGAGGAGCAGAAAGAGGGTGTGAGAAAAAGAAAAGAAGAGTACAGCAGGCAACAGATGCACACAAGGGAGCAGAAGACATCCCAAGAAGAGGAGGAGAGTGTGGGATTGAATGACGGAAACCTTGAAAAGTCATTGGAAAGAAACTGTGCTCGAAGACCAGAAGTCAACCACATAAGAGAGGCAGGAAACGTGTGTGAGACAGCGAGAGAGAGGGGTGAGAGAGAGAGTACAAGAGAGGGAGAGGAACATGTTGCTCTTCCCAAAGAAACCTTATTAACCTCAAAGTAAGATAAGTTTTCGGAGAGCCCACCAGCTGACAGCGGGCACCGAGGATGGTCACCAGACTGTGAGCCAATAGAACATCAAAGAAAGAGACGGGCTGTGCAGATCTCTCCAGCTCCCTAGTATAGGTGCCAGCAGCACCTAGACGAGTGTGAGGGGCACCCAGTGAGGGAGGGACCAAGAGGTGGATGAGTGCACAGCGCAGGGAGATACAGGTGAGCAGCATGTGTGAGCAGGCAGTACAGAGAGGAGACCAGGAGTGTGAAGGAGCAATAAGAGAGGACAGTGGAAGTGAGAGTTGAGAGGGGGCAGGTGGAGTGTGAGGGAGAAGAGAGATGAGAGTAGCAGTGGGGGTGTGGAGGAGAGATGACAGGGTTGGTGGAAGTGCGATGTAGAGATGAGAGGGGGCAGTGGGATTGTGAGTGAGAGATGACAGGGTCAGAGGGAGTGAGAGGGAAATTTGACAGGGTTGGGAGAGTGTGCGGGGGAGATGAGCAGACATAAAAAGAGACATTACACCACCTATATTATACATGGACTCGCACACTTTTTTGCAGAAAGATTTAAAAACCTTTATTGAAAATATGACACAACATGATATAGTTATCTTCTCTTTGAGACTGGTATTGCGGCATTGTTTGCAGTCTGTTTTTGGCCGCACTGAGTGCACAATACACTATTTACGGAGTGTGTTTTGTGTATGCTGTGATCACATGATACCAATTGTGCAAGATTAGGCTGACAAACATTCCAAAGGGTTACAGTCTGTTAAATCTGATGGTAGCAGCAATATGATGTATCATCTAATATACCAACACTCCTACTGGGAATACAAGCCACATAGACCATGACATGTAAATGGCAAAACTGAAGAGTCCGTTTGGTGAAGTCACACTATACCCATCCACAACCGCGAAGTGCTTAAAGCATCTTCCACTGGAGAAATCTTTACCAAGGTAAACACAATAATTCTCCGAAAAAAACAGTGATTAGCCATGCAGCACATTATGTTTCAATGTTGCCATTTATTTTTAATATTGAAAAAATACAGAAATCTGATCTTTATTGAGTGTCTCTACATGCTTTCAATCCTTACTGGCAGTCTAACAGCTATATACATTGACCGAATAAGGTGTTAAAAAAGATGATGTCCTAGAAAATCTGTAACACCCTCAGATGAGTATACGTTCAACTACTTCAATGTTTATGTTTTCACGTCACTGTACTGGTTTATATTCATGTACAATTTTGGGTCGAAACGTCGACATTTTTCTCCCACCGAGCCTGCACCTATTTTTCCCCAAACCTGTCCCTCTGCCCTGAAAACAAGATTTCGGATGACCTCTCCACCGCGTCATAGCAAGAAAGAGTAAAATGTTTTGCGCATAATAAACCTAAGGGCAGGATCAAATTTGTTTTGCACTAAGGATTGTTGTTATAACCTTAGTCCTACTGAAAAACCTTATTGTGTTTCTATATTCACATTCTCATACCATCTTGGTCATCCTATTCACAAGCACTTACTTTCACTCTATCCTTTGCACGTTACTTGATAGTAAGCCCCTGTCTTTAAGAGTGTATTTTTGTACTTTGAAGAAGCATATTATTCCTTTATTAAGTGATTATTAAAAAAGAGAGTTTCACTATTTTGTGAGACACAGCTTCATTTCATGTTGGATCAACAAATGTTTTGGGCTATTGTTTTCTTTGTCTTTACTAAATTTTTCATTGCAGGATTTAATCGCATAAGGATCAGTAAAATAAATTATATATATTTTATTTAATACAAATAATTTGTTTTCAAATTAACGTCTAGGACCATTTTGTCTGTAACACTTGATACCCAGGTCCTTTAACTATAATTGGGTCACCCCATTGTTAATAACTTTCTTGACGCTTAAGGCCTGGACAAGTGGTGCTTCTGCGGGGGTCCCGTGGCGGGGTTGAGGATGTGCATGCCATACCGTGGGACCTCTCTGCTCATCACAGCTTCGGGGACATCTCTGTTGCATCTTCGCTAGCTGGCCCCACGCCAGGGACTGCCTGCCCCCTGTGTCTCCCCGTTGCTGCCACTCAGGCGGTTGTGCCCTCCCTTGTGCCGCCTACACCCGCAATAACTAGCCTGAGGCCATGTCACGCTGGGCGGCATCTGATTCCTACTTTTCTGGCTCTTCTCTGTGGGCCTAACATCACCTTCGCGCCACCCACCCTGATACACCCAGCTGGAACCCCTGGACTTATTGGAAACCTATCATCCTTCGGCATTGTGAGCGTCGCAACTTCCGAGGCTCTCCGCTGCAGCTGCTATGTCGGCCTCTGTTCTCCTGCCACCTCGTCAGTGTAGAGGATCCACTTTGCACCAGATTTTGTCACTTCCCCAATGGATGTGTGGGCTCAACGATCCCCTGCCTCTGCCTGCCATCTCTTGGGGTGTTGTCTGTGACTCTTCCACTACGCCTGCATCTGACCTGTCCGCTTTTTGCCCACTGTCCACCTACGACACTGACTGCAGGTCCTGGGCTCCAGCCTCTCTTGCCGCGGCGCGGCCCAGCCACCCCTGGGCACTGTTGCCTCCACCTTTAGCCACTGCCTCCCCTCTGCTATTTGGCCGTGCCTCCCACCTGCTTCTGCCGGTCATAGGGAGAACCGACCCTAAACAGCCTAAGATTGCCTTCAACCAGCACTGTCTGACACACCAGGAGGGCACAATCTCTGATGGGTGCGACCCAGCTGCCTTAATGGAGACGGCCCCAACATGTGAGGATGATCTAAAGGCAATCATACTGGACGTCAAATCCACAGTCATGGGCATAGCGGCCCAGCTTGATCAGTTGGACACAGTCAAGGTCCAAGTTGATTCCCATGACGCCCGCCTTCTGCATGTTGAAACTAGGGTCTCTAATGCTGAGGATGCCGCCACTTAAGCTCGCTAAAAAATGCTAGAGATGGACAAGGTGCTCGACCTCATTCGGAACAAAAATGAGGATCTGGAGGCGCGCTCCTGCAGGAGTCACCTCCGCATCACTGGAGGGCCCGAATCCACCAATATTTCTTGAATGGAGGACTTTGTGGAACAGCTCATCAGAGAACTCTTTGGCGACATTCTCTCCCTAGTCTTCATTGTCGAGCGGGCGCACTGCTCACTCGGCCCTCGTCCTGGCCCTGGACTTCCGGCCCACCCCATCATTGCTAAAATGCTGAACTTCAGAGATTGCGATGCCATTCTTCGGGCGGCAAGGGAGAAGGGTGAAATTCGTCACCAGGGCAACTCCCTGTCATTCTACCCCGACTACACCACTGTGGTCCAGGCTGCTCGCCGTGAGTTCCTCCCGGCAAAGCGGATCCTTCAAAAGCATGAGGTCTCCTACGCATTGGCATATCCTGCTAAATTGCGTGTCAGGCAGGGCTCCAAAACTCTCATTTTTCTGGATCCCAAAAAAGCTCTGGCCTTTGCAAAGAAGTGGGACAGGTTGCATCTTTCTTCACCTGCTGACTCACAGGCAGCCGCTGCTGACAACCTCAGTAAAAATGACTGATATTTTGTGCACTTCTGCTTCTCTGTTGGTTGCATTCCACGTATCTAAAGCTATTGTTCCGAGTTACCCTCCTTGTTACTATAGCCTCCCAGGCATACCATTCAATATCTATGTTCTGGGTTTGATGTCCATTGCCATGATGTCTTTTTCGTGTTGGCTGCCATGACTTACGGCTTGGCCACCCTGTCTCTACAGCAGGGGTGTATGTTGAGCCATGCCATGCCTCCACAAGATAATTACCTTTCTGGACATTGACTTTCCCCTTCCGAGTTGTGGGTCCCTGGGGTAGAATGGGTGGTATCTCAGCCTGATTGGGGGTTTTAGTGGGTGTGGAGGTGAGGAGATCGGAGGTTCTCTGTTTTTTTTTTACTTGGGGGTGGTGCGGGTGGGTCAGTTAGGGGTCTGTTGCCTCCCTTGAGGCTATATTGTTCTTTTTTGCACGGGTTTACGCAACCTCCTTTTTCGTGTCATGTCACTCCAATTGTACAAGTTTTTCCTTTGTACCCTTTGTTGTTCAAACTTCCACTGGGGGGCTGTGCTGTTTGAATTGGCGCCCCCCTATGAGTCTTCCTTTGTAATCTGGACCATGTTCCCTCATTGCGCTTCCAAGGTTATTGCACTGATCTTCCTCCTCCTCCATTCACGGCACCACCACACGCAACTGCACAAAATGTTTTTCTCCCTCACCGCTTTCCCCATCACTGAATTCCCTTGATACAGCATTATGACAGACACTGTCCTATGGACCTAGAACGTCCATGGACTTAACTACCACCGAAAGGCACTCCTGGTCCATGCCCACCTCACTCGGCATAAGGTGGACATTTGGTTTTTACAAGAGACCCACCTGATGCCAACTACCTCCTCCAGACTTCTTTCTCGACACTGGGGTGAAATTCACTCCTCCTTCTACTCTAACTACTCTCAAGGGGTGTCTGTCTCATTACATGAAGGGCTCCCTTGGCAGACTTCCCAGGTGGTCATAGACCCTGGGGGGACGGTTTGTGCTCCTCCATGGCAACCTACAGGCCCAGCCCTTGACACTCGCTGCTCTGTACTGCCCCAATAGTCATGACCCTGACGTCTTTGCGCAGGTCTGGCACCACATTTCGGCCCTCAGCCCTACTGCGCTCTTCTGGGGGGGTGATTTTAATGTGACACTGTCCTCCATCCTAGACCGGTCCGGCCCCCGTGTCTCTCACCCACGTCAAACTGCACTCCTCAGCTCCATTTTGACTGAGAACTCCTTATACGAAGCATGGCGCCACATTCACCTGATACACGCAAGGGCACTTGTGTCACTGGCTCCAGTGGCTGTTGGTCCCGCCTGGACCTTCGGATCACAACCCCAGGCGCACTTTCATCGCTCACCTCCGTTGACCACATGATATGCACTCTCTCAAACCATGCTCCTGTTGGCCTATGCCTGCACCTCCCACACTCCCCCTGCCGTGCTTTCTCCTGGAGACTTCCCTCTAATGTCCTACGCGACTCAGTCTTCTGTGTGTTAGTTTCCACCTCCAATGCCCGTACACTGCAGGAGCGATGTATGACCTGATCCACTACCCCTACCCATGTGCCACTCACTGACTGATATACAATGAGTAAACCAATGAGCAAAGGGGAGGGGGCGGGAAGAAAAAGAAACAAAGGGAAAGGACAAGGATGATTGCTTCCACCCGAGTAGTAACGGCCAGAGGATTCTTTGTCTTCACAGCTCTGCACCTATGAAACAAAGCACTGCTTAAATGGTCTGCTCTTAATCTGTAGCAACCCTCATGCCCTTTTATCCTTGACCATGCCCCTATACACACACAATAACCTCCTTACCAGTGTCGAATGCAGGGTGCTCGTTATGAAGACATCCAATGGGTGCACACGCTATCCAGAGGAAGGGGCCGATTCAATGCAGGGAAATCCTGAAGCAATCTTCTCGTAGGAACAAAAACCCGCAATAACGGAGAAAAAGTCGAATGAGCGACATAAAAAACCCCCTTGGTATTCGTTCGGGATCAAAAATACTCGGGAAGGTAAAGAAAGGGCCACAACAAACAATAGATGCTCTCAGCGCGTTCTCTGTACTGTGCAAACCAGGAAGCACCGAAAAACCGGAAAGCGTCCAAGCCGGCACAACAAAGTTGATAGGTTCCACAACAACGTGGAAGTCCAATTGCGTCTCTGTTTGGAATAACGCACTCCGCTGTCACCCGACCCCAAATAGTCTCTTCGGATAAAGAAAAAGGAGCTGGAGCCCCAGCGCCCTAGTCAGGCAATGTGCCAGAGCCCCACGGAATAGCGCTGAATCACACCGCAGGTTACGACTTGAAGGGAAGGGGAGGGACTACACGGAAGAAACGGGGGAACTCAGAAAAAGCCCAGAAGTCCAAAAGACCTGCTCACGAGCCCGTGAGCAGCAAAGGAAGGATCCGGAAATCAACCAAGGAACAGGACCTGAAACCAACATGGATAGATACCAAGCACTGAGGAAATGGCAGACCCAGCTTAAGTCTGCACAGGTAAGTCATGTGACAACAGAAACATGGTCATGGAAAGAGGACTAGCCCCAGACCCTAACAGTGTGATGATATACAAACCGCAATCACCAATTACTTTGAGCTTAATGGGGGTTACGTCGATTCCCCGTCCACGCTATGGGAGGGTTTTAAAACCGTCATTCATGGGGCATATATTTCCAAACAGTCCGGCGTCCTTCGCTTTATCCGCGGTACTCTTGACAAATTGGAAATGGAGATTAAGGATCTTGGCTCTTCTCATTCCTGGGACCCTAACCCCAATACGCTTGCCCAGATCTATGGGAAACTCACTGACTTTGCTGATGAGGCCAACAGAGAACTTGCGTTTCTTGGTAGGGTGGCACGGGTGTGCCGCTTTGGCGAGGGGGATCACCCTAGGAAAACCCTCGCCAGCCTTCTTCGCCCGCCTCGGGCTGCATCCTTCATCACCGCCCTCCGGGATTGCGGCCCTGATCGAACTACATCCCCTGAAGAAATTAAAGCATGCTTTACTGCATTCTGCACACAACTTTAAATGGCTGGATTTGTGCCTTCGCACGAGGTTCTTGACAAATATTTTGACACCCTCCAGCCCCTATGGCTCAGCAATTCCCACCGGGAATTCCTTGATGAGCCCTTCTGTAAAGAAGAAATCCTAGCTGTGATTAATGGCATGCCCGGTGACAAGGCCCCCGGCTCGGACGGCCTACCGGCCTCCTTCTACAAGGCCTTTGCCCCTATTTTGGTCCCTCACTTAGCCGCCATGTATAATGAGTCCTTTGAGATAGGTCAGTTTCCCCTCATCACTCTGCGAGGCCTTACTCACTTTACTCCTAAAGCCGGACACACCACCTGAGCTGCGAGATTCCTATTGCCCCTTGTCGCTTATTAATACGGACAATAACATTTTCACCAAACGACTCACCTCTCGCCTTCTTCCCCTCAGGCCACTCATTGCCCGCCCAGACCTGTTCGGTTTCATCCCCGGAGGTGCGACCTCCCACAATCTCTGGTCCATCTTCTCCTTCCTCCATCAAATGAACCCAGTGCTCCAAGCAGTGGCCATCCTACTCGAAGCCACCAAAGCCTTCGAAACCTTAGAGTGGTCCTTCCTGTTTTATCTCCTCCACCGCTCAGGCTTCAGCTCAGTCTTTATACATAAGGTATTACTCCTCTATACCCTTCCTACCGCCCGTCTCCGGATTAACAGACAAATCTCTGAGCCCATTGCCACCTGGCGTAGTACTCGGCAGGGGTGTCTGCTATCACCCATGCTTTTTGCCATTGCAATGGAACCTCTTGCGGCTCGACTTCGCCAACATCATACCCAGAGAGGCATCGGCTATGAGGCTCATGCCGTACTAGTTTCCACGTACGTGGATGATGTTACTCTTTACGTCTGAAACCCGCAAGAGAAACTCAGCCCACTGGTTCATGATGTGATACACACACATGAGGCATCCAGGTGAACTGGATTAAGTCTGTGCTGTTTCCCCTCACCGACACCACGGAGCCCTTAGACCCGGACTATCCCTTTGTATGGGTGTCTGAGCCCACTAGATACTTAGGTATCTGGCTGAGCAGGGACGTTGATGAACTTTCAAGGGCTAACTTTGGTCGCGCGGTGGACTGGTTTGAGTCCAAAATCCATGTTTGGAGCCAGTTGCCACTATCGCTAGCCAGTCGCATAGGCATTTCCAAAATGATGGTGCTCCTGAAGTTTTTATACTTATTCGTCAATATCCCCATCGCTCTCACTGCCCACTTGTTCTACAAAGTTCGCTCTTTGCTAATCACTCTTATCTGGGCCAGTCGACAACCTAGGATCGCATACAATATTCTGACCCTCCCAATGTGGCACTGCGGGCTCAGAGCACCTGATTTTAAACTCCATGCCTTCAGTGCCCAGGACAGTTTTCTCCACTTCTGGCTTCATCCCACTCCGTTCCAGCCTCAAGTCACGGTGGAAGCAGACCTGTCCGCCCCGTGGCTGCTCACGACCTCTTTATTCACCCCGGGAAAACCTCTGTGTGCTGAGATCGATACGGTTGAGACCTTACGCTGGCCCTGGGAAGGTCTCCGTAAAATTTCAGGTTCTGACACGCTTTCCGCAGACACAATGCCAATCGCTCATCACCCGGCCTTCCCTTCTCTCCAGTCCACTGGAATGCTTAAACACGCCACCCGCCTGGGTCTCTCTACAGTGTAAGATCTCTATCCTCGGAACACATTCTTCACACCTGCTACTGGCTCCGGACCCATGGACACCCTGTTTTACTATCAGCTCAGGGTTGTCTGCATGAAACTTAACCCCTAGTTTCCCCAGCCCCCCTCCTCGATGACCACTCTCGACCTCCTCTACACCTCCCCCTCCCCAAAGAAACTAGTCACAAAAATCTACGCTCTCACACTGGTGGAGTCTTCCACCTCCACTGACCTGGGCGCGAGTGGCATGGGGCGAGGACCTAGGCGTAGAAATCTCACAAGCCGACTGGCTGTATGGTTGTAATCAAATTAAACGTCTCTCCCCTAATTACCATCTGCGCCTTATCCACTTTAAGTATTTACATAAGCTCTATCGGACCCCTGTCAAACTGCAAAAAATGGGACTTCTTGCCAGCGATAAATGCTTGCGCTGCTCCACACCTGCAGCGGACTTCTCCCACCTCGCCTGGCTGTGCCCCCAGGTCTCCGCATACTGGCGTGAGGCCTGTGCTGCTATTTCTGAGATCACCTCATCGCTGGTCCAGCCTGATCTTCTGCTTTGCCTCTTAGGCTTTGGGAAATTTTGTCCATATGTCACCTGCAGATTGATTGCCATGCTGCTGGTCCTTGCATGGCGAAGGGTCTTCATGTGTTGGGGGTCGCAGGCCAGTACCGAAGGTAACCCTTTGGTTAGAGGATACATCACGTTGCCAGACTCTCTTGTCCGAAATCTAGGACCTTATGCCAGCCAGATCCCACCCAATTGATATATGTGGTACGCTCTTGTTCTATCTTTTGAATCATAATTCGTAGCACCCGGCGATCTTTCCCGTGCTCCCTCCCGGTGCTCCGCCTGCGTCGTCTGCCGGTAAATGTCAATGAGTTGCTTCCTTTCTGCTCTCACTCTCCTCTGCTCCTTAAGCCTCCCCTCTACACTCATGGTTCCCCTTTCTGTGGTTTCCTTCACTGTTTCGGTGTTTCCACAATATTTTTGCCTCTGTATTGATCTTAAGTGGTATGTGTACGAGGTATACTTCGCTGTACCCTATTGTACAACTGTGCATGCTGATTTGACAGGGTGCAATCTTGTAACTTTATTGTGCTAAATTTTTAATAAAGGTTTTTGAAAACTCCCCCCAAAAATTAAGGTTGGTAGAAGGACGAAATTTCTGTTTTGCAGGTGGAAAGTTTATGAAGTGATATGGGAGGTTCTAATGCAGGGCATTAAGCGATGCATCAATGGGGCTCTTACCTACTTGACTGAACTTAGATGATGGAAATCAGGGGCTGTGTACTTTCCACTCTATGGACAGTGGCCCAACAATGATGGGGTCAAACATAGAAGCAAGCATTGTGGTTGAAGGAGACTGAGGGAGAATAGGGCAGCAGAGAACCTGAGCTCAGCAGAGAAGGAGGAAAGGAAGCAAGCTATTTAACATGATGTCAAAGGGGAAAGGTGCCTGGTGTTTGGCCAGTTACTGAGGTTTTGAGGAGTACGTCATGAGATACCATTCTTCAGCAGAACCCTCCGTGAAGGTGATTTGTATAGCAAAAATAAGCTGCATCAGGGGTGTAGTTGTCTGCAGAACAGCATGTACTATGCACACTTGACCTAGGTTTTAAGGGATCCTCTGTAACCAAATTACGGCTGTTTTTCACTAAACAGGGGGCAAATAGCTAATTTCGTCCTATTGCATCTTTGCTATGACACTGCTCTGGTTGCATTCCTCTGAATACATAGAAGAAATGGATATTCCAAAGAATCGTTACAGGGGAATAAGGAATTCATATGTACCTTTCATTGGGACCCAGATTCTAGAATTGGGATGGGAATGAAAGCCATGTAATCCACCACAAGCCTCCAGGCTTCCTGAAGGATCAAGCTGCAAAAATAGCCCTGTCTTACACCAGAAGTAACCTAAGCATGAACATCAAGACTTATTTTAGGACTTGACCTTTTTGTTTAACGTTCGCTAAACTTCTTGCTTTCCCACTATAGAATAGCCAATTTGGATGCGGTGGGTACTCTGCCACTGCGGATCAGCGACAAAGTACCAGAGTTCCCTGTTTAAAATGTAATGGTGATTGGTATGTTGCCTTACTAGTGAAAGTCCCTAGTGATGTGCACTGTGTGTGTAAGGGCTAGTAATGCAAGGGTGCACAGAGAAGGGAACTCAGGCCTTCAGTGTAGGGCCTGCACGCAGAATGCTAAGTTAGCATGTAGTCCTGACAAGTGCAACCACTTGTCAGGCCTGACTTTACCTTTTACATACACATGGGGCACCCATGTGATAGGTACCAGGTAACCCCTGGGCAAGGTGCAGAGTAGGTAAGAGGCAGAATATAAACCAAGGTGTGTGTTATGTTCTGACATTGAAAAACTCTCCATTTTGTTTTTCACTGCTGAAAGGCCATTCTGCCCATAGGACAGAATGGGGGAGGCTGAGTGTTGTGTTTGTTAGACTAGTTTCCTGTCAGTTTATAATGGAGAGGTGAAGTTTAGTATGTATTGACTCACAGTGTCATAATGCATCTTTTTGTGAAGGTGGTTTTCTCACTGTGTGTTTATAAACCACTCTTTTAGAAAGTGTCTGAGTGTTGTGCTCTGAGCATTTCTGTGTGTCTCTGAAATGTGGATTGTCTGTCTGGAACTGAAAGGTGAGAGGAGCTGGGAGAGGTCTTGACTCAGAGAGGGGTTGAGATGGCACCAGGCTGCCATGCATCTAGAGAGTAGGGGGAGGAGAAAGTGAAAAGGCCTGGGCTGGTGCTATAAAATAATAGACCCATCTCCTGCACAGTGATTAAGAATCCAGACCCCCAGTATCAAAGGGAGAGAGGTAACACTGGGAGGTGAGACACCCAGCACTGATTTAGGGAGGGGTCAGGGACCTTTGAGCACATACAAACTTCAAAGACAATAAGGGGTATGACTATGAGAGCTAACCCTCTGCTAAAGAAGGATCAACTGAAGAGACTGCTGTGGAAAGACCAATCCTTGCTTCGTGATCTGGGGATGGTCTGCAGTGTGCTGTTATAACCAAGGGAGAGGCTGTTGGGACTGTGCTTGGAGGTGCTGGGTCCCCCTGCTTGAAGAAGACTTTGATTTGTGCTGTGTCTTGTAACCCCAAGGGCCCGAGGTGAGCTGGCTCACTGTTTGGAAATACAGGATCATAAAAGTTTCTCGAGAAGTCACAAGCAAACCGATGTGCACGTGCTTTTGCAGCTTGAGACCCTCAGAAGTTGTGCCTTGTGATCGTGGGCAAACAGGAGTAAGCAGAGTTTCAGACATGCTGGGTGCATGTCGTGGTGCAGGCGAAGGCGTTGGTGAGGAGCGCCTGGTCGTTGTGTGTACGGGAGCCAAAGTGAGACTCGGACTCGCTGGGTGCGTGTTGGGGTGCAGACCAGGGCATTGGTGAGGAGCTCCTGGTCATTGTGTGCACCGGGGAAGAAGTGAGTCGCAGACGTGCAGCGTGCGTGTCGTGGTGCAGCCAGGGCATTGGTGAGGAGTGCCTGGTCATCTTGTGCACCGGGAGAAGAAGTGAGACTGGGACGCGCAAAGTGCGTGTCGTGGTGCAGCCAGGGTGTTGGTGAAGAGCGCCTGGACATTGTGTGTACCGGGAGAAGAGGAGAGACTCTGACGTGCGGTGCGTGTCAAGGTGCAAGCAGGGCATTGGTGAAGAGCGCTGGGTCATCGTGAGCACAAGAGAAGAGTGTCGAGGTGCAACCTGAGGCACTGGTGAGGAGTGCCTGGGTAGGGTGTGTCCCAAATTTGAAGTAAAGTCTCCACAGTGCTGATGGCGGTTCTCGGTGTTCACTGAGACTACCGACAGGAGGGCCAAATCAGTGGGCCCTCGGAGTAAAACAGCAGTGGCCCGGACCGGCATCCCCAGAGGAGCTGAGCAGCCATCCCAAGCTCGCCGCTCCCCATTACGGAGTTCTGGAACAAGGCCCAAGTAGCTGAAATCAGAGAGGAGAGTGCGGTCCGGCCCCCCAGGTAACGTGGATCACAACCTGGGATGAGGTGCGGGCCCGGAGGGACACTCGCTCGGCCTCTCGCTTCTGTCAACTGTGCAAGCCTGTTGCTTCGACTCAGATCTCGGCCTGTGCTGACCCAAGGAGAGGCTGTACTGGGGCCGGAGTGGGAACCAGTGGTTTTGTGTCTTCATTGATTCATACTGGGGGCACTGTTAACGGAGCACCTAAACTGTCATATTACACTTTGCATTATTGCTGCTAACGAAATGTATGACGCTTGACCTCATTTGTGCCTGACGAACAACATGCTTGGTGCACTACGCACAGATTACCTGATTGTAACGTGGCATATTGAATTATTTCTTCATTGCACAGTATCTGATTGTAGCGTGACACATCGCTTTGTTTCTTCCTGGTATAAGGCATGCTGGTAGTGATGCGCATTGCATTATTATTTTTATTGCAAAGTACATGACTGTGGCGTTACGTACAGCATTGTTTCTCTGTTGCACAGTACAAGAGAATATCCTTACGCACTGCAGTATTTGTTTCATTTTGCAACATGTGTGATTCTAGCAATACGACTGGCCTAACCTTTTGGGAAATGGTTAGAAGTGAGCTTAACTGTTGGTTAGAAGTGGTGTATTAGAACCTACCAACCCACTGTAAAGAATACTACCCATTCTTGTATGTTGATTTTGTATCGTGTGGTCATATAGTATAACTACTTATATAAATATTATACTCATTTTATAAAAACTTGTGTGGAGTCTATCTGTGGTGACATCATTGGGGTTCTGTGATCGTGGTTGCACATATTGTACACTCGTGACCTGGAGATAAGCCTGGCTGCTTGTGCCAAGCTACTAAGGGGGTGAACAGGGGACTCCCGCCTCCAGCATTTGATGGTGGCTGTAAGTGATAAGGACTCCCACTTTCAACAGTGATCCATTGTCTTCTTCCGACAGCTAGGAACCCAGGGATATGATTGCAGTGAATGTAGACATATCGCAAGATTTTGTTCTAAAGAAATGATGACAGGACAGCCCACTGAGTAGGGGTAAATCAGAGAAGCCTTTCAGAAAGGGGAAAGAAGAAACATTCTGTGCAAATAAGTAATTTTTGCCAATTAAATCCTTATCAGTGTCCAGAGAGATACTGAGTGATGCTATAAAATAATAAAGGAAGCATTGGTTGACCTTATCAGTATGAGCCGGGCATGAAAATATGGATAACTTGTATTCTTGGAGATCCAAGATAACCTTACATACCAAAGAAAAAAACCATCCTGCCCTGCTGCTGAACTGTCCCAAAAGTTTCATAGTAGAAAGAGTAATCTGCACCAGTGAAAATAGCAGGTAGAGGAAAAACACGCACAAGAATAATGGAAAAACACTGCTTTCCAGTCATATTCTCAGAGAAACAGACAGCCCAAAGAGTACAAAACCAAGAGGGAAATAAGAATTGACCAACAGAAGGTCAAACCAATACCAGGCAAGCAGATTACACTATAATATTGTGGCCACTTAAGACCTTATCCCAGATGGAGCATCACCAGAACTTCAGGATTGTCCAAGCTGAGGACCTTCTGTCATACTGAAGGTGATAGAACAGCCATAAACTCCATAGGTATGTCCCTGCTTTTTATAGAAAAGAAGTATAATACACCACTTAGAGCCAAGGTTGTTACTTTTAGGGCTATGCTTAGATAGTGCCAGGATTTCACAGTTGAGGCCAGGGACTTAGATCCTCCCACCACTCGTTCTCTATCCGTCAAAAAGGATCTGTGATGAATACCTGAATCTGAAGTAACTGTTTGGGGGAGAAGGGGAAGAGAGGTAGAGAGAAAAGAATCACTTCATATGAATCTCATCCAGTGACCTTGGGAGTACAGCAGGTGAAAAGCATGCGGCAAGAGCCCTTGGGCTGCAATGCTCTGACTGGCAACCCCTGAATTCAAATGAACTAGGTTCCATTAAGCTAAATATACTGGTGTACAACAAGATACAATTTCTTGTGAGTGACAGTAGGAAAGGTTACATTGGGTTGGAAGCAAAGATCTTAGGGACAGCATTTGGGGGTCAAGACTCACTCAAGCAGAAGCCACCAGCAGGGTACAGGCCAGGTCCAGTTGGACATCATTAGCTGGCCTGTTCAGGAATAGGACTTCTAGCAGCTTGTTGTGTACCATTAGTTTAAAAGGAATACACCAAACTGATCCTTGAAGGCCACTTATTGTCCTGGGCACAAGTGGGAGCAGGTCCAGCCTTTAAAATCTCCTCAAAGGTCTCAACACCATTTGCAGTCCTTCATCTGTCTTCGATAGGTCCAGTAGTGTTTTAAAGGAGGTGCATGATGGTGCCACATTTAAGCCTGTCCCCAACCTGTGAGCGGGGGCGAACCCCGGCCACTCCCTAACTAATAGGGAAAAAGTTCCCAGGTGTAACCCCCCCCCTTTGGCAGTCATTCCTGTACGCCCTATTTTAAACAATCCCACAGTGGCCCTTTCTACATAAATCAACATAAGATAACATTCCCCCCTGTGCAGAGTTCCTGTGCCCTCTCTAGAAGTGTGGCCAGGCAAATGAGCAAACCCTACTGTCTGGTCACTCAAAACCAGTTTTTAGGGCAGGTCCTCTCTCACTGGGATTCATGCATAGTGTATTAGAGGAGGAAGGAGGGGACAGGACCAAGTGTTAGCTGCATGTGCCTCTGACAGGGTAGGACTATTTGAAGTTAGGTTCTTGGACACAGCCTAAATGTTCATCCTGTCAGAGTAACACAACATCTCGCTGCACCCAGGGTCCTTTTTCAGGTGTGCGAGCAAGTTCACACCTCATCAAGTGGCCCATTCATCTAATGGGTGACAGGTGGAACATCATGCAAATGGGCTTCCAAGACCTTATTCAGGGAAAAGGTGACGTTCTAAAAGCACCTCTATAAAATATTTATTACAAATCTGACTTTACCTGAGATTTGAGCTTTTAATAAATATTTCAATAAGTCCAAAAATCAAATTTGTCGGTGGTTCCTAGTGGGAGATAACATTATTGAATGTAATACTGTACCACCATGCCATTCTATAGGACAGCTAACACTGCTACAGAGAAAATAGCTTTTGGGGCCTTGTCACTGTAAGGCTATGTCTAACTTTCAATATTTACATATCCTACTTGTAAATGCGACGCACTCTGCTTTTTGGGCATTAAAGCTTACTTAGGTGTGACTTAATAATATTTGAAAGGCGTGTCAAAAATGGGATATTTTGGCAGGTTGAATTGGCAGTTTTATAACTGCACAGTCGAGCCACAGTGGCAGGATTGTAGTCATATTTGCACTGTTGCTGTAATGGGTGGGGCCATGTGTGCTGTTGTTCACTAGTCCGATTTAAATAACAGGCCCTAGGTAGACTTAGTACCATATACTAGGGACTTATAGAGAAGTTAAATATGCTACTTAGGAGTATAGCCAATTTAAAAATGTTTTAAGGGTCAGACTCCCAGTGCATTGGGACAAAAAAACTGCAGCATTAGCCCAAAAATATAGGGGTGATAGTACAAAAAGAGGCATTTTCCTACACCACATTGATGGCAATTTAAAATGTAGCCATTCTTTTCAATTGGCCATGAATTTTTTTTTTATCTGGATGGGCAGCAACTCGCTAAAGTTTAATGTTAAGAAAATGGAGATACTGATTGTGAACTTCAAGCCTATAAATTGATAAGAAAACTAGAAAAGGACAAATAAGAGTTACGTATGATTGGACAATATTTTCCTCTTATTGTATATTGTCCACTATTGATGGTTCAGCGTGTTTATAATGTTGACTCATACCATGGACAGTATACATAAAGATTTCAGTGAGACAATTATTTTTATAGAAACATTCTGTAATTTTTGATGCTGCTGAAAATGCAGGAGCCGGGTCTGGTGGCTTAGTTTGACTGATTTGTCCACTATAGGGGCCTGTGTTCGACCTCATGGTCACAGGTTCAGATCCTGGGTGGGGCCACTCAGCCTTTGATCCTTCTGAGGTCCATAAAATGAGTCCAATTCAGTTTGGAAACAATAAACATCTGTTATTCAGTGCCTAGACACCGTTGGGTGAACGTGCACATTACAAATACGTTATGTTATGCTTGCATCAAGTGGGATTTGCATCAAAACTTTACCAGGAACCTATTATGTATGCATTTACGCTAGGATTTTAATTAAGCAAATTGATTGCTTTAATTTCTTTTTGCTCCAATTTCCAAATGTGAAAGATCTTGCTAAATATAAGGCAACATAAAGTTGATCTTTTTATTATTCCATTAGAATTAAGAATTGAGCTGTTGCATTTTGCCTGATTTAGGGCCCTTCTGAAAATGGTATTTAGCATTGTCGATTGCAAGTTAGGAGAAAATGGGCTCAGTGAATTAACACTCACTACTGAGGCAATCAGCTACATGTCGTGATCTCAAAAACTGGCAGGCCAACAGAGGTTTCCACATTTCCGAAATATCTAAATTGAGCACCATTACATTGGCTTTGATTAAACATATATCATTACAATACAAGGAGAAAAATGATGCAACACATTATGTACCATGGTTCACGGAATTTTTCAAAAGTTTCTGAAGCATCAACCTTAACAGCAGAACATTAACCTAGTAATGAAGCATGCATTGCTATAGTTATAGAGGTGAGTTGGAGAGCCATTCATGCTGCCATACGAAACTGGGTTTGCGGAGAGGAATAGCGTAATCCCGGTAGCCTAAAATGGGCATACAACATACATTTACAAAATATTCTCAATTTGTGGCCTTGCCAGGCTTCCTTTAGAAAGTAATGAAAAATATCGGTAACCAGTCAAGCACTCAAGGCGCTCAGCAAATAAGGGGAAAGTAACAACATTCAGTACATCAGTGGTGCTCCAGGAAGTTGAGAGGTCGGTTACCACAACCCCAAGGTAAATCCACATTCGTGGATAAACAGTAAATACAATAAAATGTCCTCTGAGCACTCTAATTCAGTCTTAAACTGTATTAAGAAGTCCTTCTTCAGATGTCACGATTCAATTGGTACAGTAGATATGTATTTTCTTCCAAGATTATTTATTAATGTTCCACTTTATAATCAAGTGTACAGAGCTCCAATTCAGAAAATCAAGCAGCAAACACGTGTTTCGTCTTGCTCATATTTAGCAATCGACTTCTTCAGGGCTGCAACCCTAATAATAATTACATAAGAATAGCTCTGTATAGCAATTTAGCATATTTCGACATTTCCATTGTTCCATCAATTTTAAAAGGAAAATGCAAAAGTTAAGCAACCTTAAACCAACCCAGTGTCAAAGGAATAGAGGGAAAGAACCAAGTCACCAAAAAGAAATCACCCAAAGTTTGTATCATTGAGTAAATCTTCCCTAATATACATATCACTAATAAACAAGGGCTCCTACCAACCTTGTCTATTATCCTTCCATCACCAAAATGTTTCCTCACATTGCATAAAAGATTCCAAATCTCAATAATAATTATTCACAAAATACGGCAGTAAGTTCCTGCCAAAGCATAAGAAAATATAAAAGCACATTCCATATGGTAGTTCCATTTCTCATATAGCTCACATGTAATCACATAGACACCCGTCTAGATCCCTTTGTACATTATCACCATAATACAGTATCTCTCGTGTCAATTCCCGACAGCTCGAAAAGTTATCTCAGGCCCTACTTCACAAGTTCCATATTACAAGTGGCAAATACAGTGCCTCCTTGGTACGGTATGCTCACTTAATAAACTTGTCCCGTTGTGCTCTTAGCCTTAGTTATAACATCTAGTACACCCAATCTCCTGGAATCCAACGAAGATTTGTCTTCCAAAAACCATCACAGTCAATTAACAATGCAATATACGCATCACTTCATTATCCTCCCAAACATGTACTTTTCCTTACTGCGCACTCTTAATGCTCACCTAAATATTTTATATTGTGTTCCAATCCGTTCAGATATCCACAATCTCCAACACGTCAATGGTAACTCGTCTCCCTGAAATCAACGAAATTACATAATGTTGAAGTAGCCGCTTGTCGTCCTAATAACAGCTACACACCTTTCTCAACTGTCATACACCACTCACCTTCAATAACGTCCTCCACATAGCATTCTCATAGTTGCCCTCACGTTTTTCTACCTCCAATCTAATCCCCAATGCGCTCACGAGTACATGATCTACAAGTATCAAATAACACGTATCAAGACCTATTCGAGGTCAAAACCGCATTATCAGCCCCCCCATGTCATCAAACTTACCGCAGTATCTCCGCTCTGTCCCCGCAAATTTGTGCCGGCGTGTATGGCCAGCGCCATCTTGGAATGGCTATTTGTATTTGTTGTAATCAATAAGAAGCTGGATCTTCCTTGTTGATTAAGCAAGTTACTTTATTTAAGTTATGATGTTAAGTAATAAGTTATAATGACAACCCCATCAGGAGCAGCTGTCCTGCTGCTCAGCCCTCATCCAACTGACATTCATAACACACTAACATTCCATACATCCAACATTCCATATCTCATGCACACAAGCTGAGCAGCAGGGAGATTCAAGATACAACATATCTCCCTTCGTTATGGGAACAATAGCATTGCGACATATAGCAGATGAATTAATTAAGATAATGAAATACAACATGTCTCCCATTGTTATGGGAACAATTACATTGTAAAAATATAACAGATGAATTAATTAAGATAATGACCATATGAAATGTACACATAGTCACAAACTTAAAAACAATGCACAAAATTGAATATGCAATATACGCAATATCATTCTACTAACCAACTTATAAAGAAGGTACATCCTGAATCGTTATATCTCGATTCACCTAACTACTAAAAGTATACAACCTGAAAAGTTAAATAACATCTCATCTCGCACACCACAGTCTGGGTAGAACGTCACATAGAT
Organism: Lissotriton helveticus; assembly: GCF_964261635.1. Classification (NCBI taxonomy): domain Eukaryota; kingdom Metazoa; phylum Chordata; class Amphibia; order Caudata; family Salamandridae; genus Lissotriton; species Lissotriton helveticus. The sequence goes on along the minus strand of NC_136061.1, from coordinate 869,711,555 downwards.
CTCTGAATTAAAGCACTATTCTTCTTCCTACACCATCAATCCCAAATACTACAAATCATACCAGCTGGCCAGACCAGTACAACAAGTAGCACCTACTAGAATAAACCTTAACACCAAATAAATCAGGAAACTACATGTACCACTCAGACAAATGAACAAGTTCCTACATAACTTACTCATACTCACACTCCAATCGCAACCCTGACGTGCGAGACAACAAATATCCCCATCGCAACCTTGACGTGCGAGGTAACAGACATCTCAACCCCAACCCTGACGTGTGAGACAACAAACATCTCCATCGTAATCCTAACGTGCGAGACACAAACATCCCCATCGCAACCTTGACATGCGAGGTAACAGACATCTCAGCCGCAACCCTGACGTGCGAGACAACAAACATCTCCATCGCAACCCTGACGTGCGAGACACAAACATCCCCATCGCAACCTTGATGTGCGAGGTAACAGACATCTCAATCGCAACCCTGACGTGCGAGACAACAAACATCCCCATCGCAACCCTGACGTGCGCGACGACTAACATTTCCATCGCAACCCTGACGTGCGAGGTAACTGACATCTCAACTGCAACCCTGACGTGCGAGACTACAAACATCCCTATCGCAACCTTGACGTGCGCGACGACTAACATCTCCATCGCAACCCTGACGTGCGAGGTAACTGACATCTCAACTGCAACCCTGACGTGCGATACAACAAACATCCCCATCGCAACCTTGACGTGCGCGACGACTAACATCTCCATCGCAACCCTGACGTGCGAGGTAACTGACATCTCAACTGCAACCCTGAAGTGTGATACAACAAACATCCCCATCGCAACTCTGACGTGCGAGGCACAACCATCTATATCGCAACCCTGACGTGCGAGGCAATGGACATTCTTATCACAACACTTGTGATGGACACTCCCAACACAAACACACTACTCATACACAACACACACTGTGGAATAGTTCTTGGTGAATTCAAAGAGTTGTCCCCAACCCTGGTTCTTAGACCCCATATTACGGTTCCCTATTGTGTTTTCCACTCTGTAAAATGGTCCCAAACATGGTTTGACTTAGCCGCCACTATTATTGAGACTATCGTTTAATTCATACACTTCTTGGCTAACAGTCTCGCAACTATTTCCAGGAGAGTTGAACTTTACAGATACTTCTCAAAACTGCATCCACACAGTTGTTATCACGCCGGTGTTATCCACAAATTAATGAACTATACAGAAGAATGTCATGTTGATATCACACTGTTGCTTTCCATTTTCCATTTTTCTTATTTTCCACAAAATTTCTTATCCTGGTTCTCAACTGTCTCAAAATCTGAGCACGTTACCGTCAAAACGGTTGTACATGCACATGGACTTCATGAACTGTCTCTCTCCATTCCACAACTGCTACGGAGTTTCTCACGATAACTAAAAAGTTCAAGCCGCGCGTTATTTAGCAACCCTCATTGTTGCTGTGAAAATGCAAATGGTTGCTATCACGTAGGGAAAAGAAACGTCAACACGTCATTACGTAACTGCATGAGACACCAGGAGCTGCAGCTTCTAATTTTCGAAGGAAAACAGAGGAAAACGAGTGACGTGGGTCACGCAGCTTGTCCACCATGAGTCCCGAAAATTCTGTCACGTCATCAAACAACAGACGATTTCCCAGAGAAAGGATCTCTCCGAGCACGGAGAACATAGCATTTGGCAGTTGGGACCAAGTAAGAACACTCACCCAAGTCCAATTATACGCTGGTGCTAAACAACCGTATTTCCTTCGAGTTCACTGTTCTTTAACTATTGTTCCACAGGCTCACACACCTTATAAGTCACTCGTTTTTTTCATTTCATTCCCCACAGAGTATTTTTCTAATAAATCCTTTTCAAGAATTAGACTCATTTCCTCACTGAGGCTCGATTCTCTGCCCCCGAAGTACAAACTAGTTGAAGGTCAGCAAGTGTTAATCTGGTGAACAACACTGTTGGAACACATACGACTGAGCCTTTGTGCACACGATAGTTAGCTAACATCAGGCACAACAGCGAGGCTCGAAATTCCGCCCCCGATTCTTGCTCCTTTTGAACCGTGCATAGGTTTCTCACTGAGTCCTGATTTTGCTTCCGTGTACAAATAAACGGCAAAGCGGCAGTCATTAATCCACCACACTTCAGATGCTCACACTTTTCTCTGGGGCTCGTTTTTCACCTCCAATTACTAATAAACGGCAGAGCTGTGATTCTCTTCACACCCCACTGAGGCTCGATTTATCCGCCCTCGATTCACACATAATGACACAGCAGCTGTCAAAGAGTAAATGTTTAACACCGAGGCTCGATTTACTGCCCCCGAACACAACTAACAACACGGTGATAGGTCTGGCAAACTTCGGTTTCAGGGCGATCGATGTACGGGTCACTGATGGGGTTAGTTTGCCAGTCTACGTCACACACACTTAAATTAAGATTCATTTACCTCGAGATAACTTGGTTTCAATTTTCTTTTTCTTTTCATGTACTTTTCTCTTCAAGCATGAATTTCTCAGCCTGTTTCCTTATCAGTACTCCTTAGCTTTTCGTTTTCTTTTATGTTGCACGCATAGATTCTCCCAAAAATTTCGCCAAATGTTGTAATCAATAAGAATCTGGATCTTCCTTGTTGATTAAGCAAGTTACTTTATTTAAGTTATGATGTTAAGTAATAAGTTATAATGACAACCCCATCAGGAGCAGCTGTCCTGCTGCTCAGCCCTCATCCAACTGACATTCATAACACACTAACATTCCTTACATCCAACATTCCATATCTCATGCACACAAGCTGAGCAGCAGGGAGATTCAAGATACAACAGTATTCTTGTCCACGGGCGCCATATTAGCCTAGTTCCGGCTAATGTTATCAAAACAGGCTTATTTTAATATCACCCCTCAGCACCCTATCCAACACCTCGTCCTCATAACTCAGTTCTCATTCAAGTCCATTAAATAAACCACCAGTAATCAAAAAGTATTTCTAACACTAACATCCTATTCGCGAGGTATCGCAATAACATGATTTTAGCCCCGAACAAATCTCGTTCAGTAGTTCCCTATCTGTATCCTATCTCTCATGAGTATCTAGTCAAAGCAAAACGTAACGCAATTCAAGTTGAGTACTAATTCTTAGCACTCACAAATTAAAATCAGTGAGTCTATAATACAGTACCTCCTAGTATAAGTCATTGTGGAAGTTATCAATACGGTGAGCGCTCACAGTTACGGTCAGCTCCTAAGTATAGATCCATCCAATCTCGAACACGTCTCAAGTAAATTAAGTAATTTCATATCCCAATTACGCATTCAAGAACAGCTATCCGTATAAGTAGCTGCAGGGTTGTCCCTTCTTTTACTCTATCTAAAAACTGATTCGTATACAGCAGCTATCATTTATTCTTAATATTCACGCCCGTAAATAAGAGGTTGGAACCCTACTAATAAAAGTATTCAGGTAAATCATAGATAAGGTGAGCTTAAACAGACACAGCCATGTTTAAACAAGCCAGTCATATCCATGCACCCCTCCATAATTACGCTTACCAGTCAAGCTAATAAGCCCCAACTAATTGGCTAGCCATAAACAAAAGAGATCCTCACAATAGTGCCTATGTAGGAAAAAAGTAGTCAAGAGAGGGAATGTGAAACGGAAAGCAAGGATACCACCATGAGAGTATTAACAGTACTATAGTAATAGTAACAATCATCCCCATACAGAGTCACATCAATATCCATCTTTTGGCATACTCTAATACAGAAATCATCAGGTCACATAAATAAGGTAAACAACATTCTCATGTTTGTTACATAGACGACCGAAGCTTCCAAGATAATTGATCCCCATTCTACTCTCTAATACTGCATAGCTTAGAAGTTGATTCACACCATAAATCGTGTACAGCAATATAATACTTAACCAGGAGGTTAATTAGACCTGATCTAATAATTACTCAAATTCATTATCTACATTCAATCCCTATTCGACTGCTCTGAGTTTCATCAGCCATAGAACTTCCCGTCGCCTTAGTCTAAGTTGCCTATTGCCTCCTCTGGGTTCTTGATCCACATGATCAATACCATGAAAACTGAAAACATGTTGGTCCCTGTTCTCCTGATTACGAATAGCATGGCATGCAATAGGGTAACGGGTATCTCCATTTTTTAAGGCCCCAAAGTGCTCCAACATTCTGTCTCTGAGCCTTCTAATCGTGCTTCCCACATAGATCATTCCACACGAGCAAGTTCTTACATAAATCACATATGTTGTATCGCAGTTAATAAATATATTGATTATATGGTTCCCTGTGTTATTGTAACCAAAGTTAGTCACCTTGTTCACGGCCCATCTACAAGAACTACATCTTCCACATTTGTAAAAGCCTTTCAGTTTGTTTGTCAACCATGTTGTTTGTTCAGGTTTGTTTGGATAACTTTGGCTGACTAGATTAGCCAGTGTCACACCTTTCCTAAATGTCAGGCTGGGCTTCTCTGTTAGGTAAGGCAATAGGTCACTATCTGTCCTTAGTAAATACCAATGTTTCCTCAGGATTGAATATAGTTTCTCACTGTCAGCACTATAATTAGTAATTAGGAGTAAAGTCACCTCCTCTTGTTTCTTGACACCAGGAGCCACTTGTAATATGGAACTTGTGAAGTAGGCCCTGAGATAACTTTTCCACCTGTCGGGAATTGGCATGAGAGATACTGTATTATGGTGATAATGTACGAAGGGATTTAGAAGGGTGTCTATGTGGTTACATGTGAGCTATATGCGAAATGGAACTACAGTATGGAATGTGCTTATAAATTTTCTTATGCTTTCGCAGGAACTTACTGCCGTATTTTGTGAATAATTATTATTGACTTTTGGAATCTTTTATGCAATGTGAGGAAACATTGTGGTAATGGGAGGATAATAGACAAGGATGGTAGGAGCCCTTGTTTATTAGTGATATGTATATTAGGGAAGATTTACTCAATGATACGAACTTTGGGTGATTTCTTGTTGGTGACTTTTTTCCTTTGAAAATTGACGTAATAATGGAAATGTCGAAATATGCTAAATTGCTGTACTAACCTATTCGTATGTCATTATTATTTGGGTTGCAGCCCTGAAGAAGTCGATTGCTAAACATGAGCAAGACAAAACTCGTGTTGGCTGCTTGATTTTCAGAATTGGAGCTCTGTACATTGGATTAAAAAGTGGAGCATTAACAAATAATCTTGGAAGACAATACATATCTAGTGTATCAATTGAATCTTGACATCTGAAGAAGGACTTCTTATTACTGTTTAAGACTGAATTAGAGTGCTCGGAGGACTTTTTATTGTATTCCTTTAGAAGTAATTGGTTGCAGTGAAGGAATAACTAAGCTACATTCCAAACAGTTCTAATACTTTTCTCGTTCACTTGTCTGCATGGACATTCCTGGAAGCACTAGGCAATAACTGGAAGTCTCTAACTCTGTTGCAAAATGTAGATTAAAATATGTGGTTATTGGTACCCGAGCTGTGCTCGCGCCTCTCAGTTTTGTGTGTATGAAGGTATTCAGAGAGAACTGTTTAAAAGCTACCCTGAATAATACACCGAAGAAGATTCTTATCGGGCGAGCTCCTAGCAGAGACACAATGATGTAGCTGAAATTGTACCAGCAGCTTCGCTAAATGTACTTTACTGGACTGAATAAAATGGTTTCCATGTTCATATCGTTGGCTGCTTTATCTCCCTGTCTCTTCCAGTTAATGTACAAGATGAAACACATTCTAATACAGAATTTAAAATGGCCGCGCACACTATTTATTTCGAGTGAGAAGAAGAATGAAGGTTTTCTTTAGGGGACGTAGAATGCATACATTTACACAGTAACAATATGAATTTGTTTTCTATACAGCATACAGTGATGAGCATGGGTATAAAAAGTTATCACCGTACGCTCCCTCCATTGCTGTGAGCAGCTGCACCAAGTAGATTTCTACTGTGCATTTTACGTTTTTCATTTTATTGTGATGGTGAGGCTGTTTTGTTACTGTCATGTAATTGTAGAGTGCATCAAACAATGTCCCATTGGTGTAATTTGATAAAGGATTCATGTGTATTTGTTCAGAAACCGGAGTGGAACTAAATGCGGTGCCATTTTATTTTTTTTCCTTTATTGGCCACTTAGTAACCTATGTCAGTGGTTACAGGTAGAGGGCACCGGCAATCATTTTTGGGGGAAAGATGTATTTTTTTAAATCAGACTATGTTCAAGAGAGAGAAAGGTCCTGGTCTTCAGCAACCCTGTCATGTGGCAGGGCTGGAAGTGGGTTTCTAGGGAAAGGTTTTGGGTCAGCACTTATGGGTTTTTCATTTTCTTTTCATTTTCTTTATAGAAATTAAACATTGTTCTAGCTACACTGTTTAACCGTCACGTATCATGCAATTTGCTGTGGATTCAAACAATTATTCTTCTGATAGCACATTTTGCCTCTTTTGTCTTGTTCCAAAGAAGTTCATTTTAGTAATGCTAACATTATGCTGTGAAATATTATAGTAACTCATACTTGACTTACAAAAGGGCATATTTATGAGCGGTTTGTGCGGGTGCTGTGCCACTAATTTTGACGCATTGACAGAGCAAGCAGTATTCCATATTTACAAGGTGACACATTTGCCAAAATACAGCAGCATTTGAATGGCTGCATCAGAAAATAACTGCACCTCAAGCAGCTTCGCCATGCACAAATTAAAATATACAAGATAGGTATTCCCCCAAAAGATGCATTGTAAATCTAACACAGTGAGATTTATAGTTTGGTCAATGTGGGATGCTTGGTCGGCAAGCGGCACGCAAAACATGAAATGCTTCAAGTGTACTGTGCATAGGTATCCCAGGCGTAGGAAATGATGCAGTGGCTGAGGCAAACCAAATAAAACTATTTGGCAAGCTCAACTACGCCATGGAGGTGGCCTTTCTGCAGCTGGGAGTCGTAAGAAGACCACTACCGCCACCACCACCATGTAGGCAGCAAAAGAGTAGGGATCATGCCTTCCAGCAGCGCATTACCTCATTAACCTGAGGAAAGATGAGGTTATCATATTTTACAGACTCGGGGGGGAGTCTATTGTTCAATTGCTCTGCAAGATTGGGCCAAGTCTCTAGCCACTAATAGGCAGGACTCCACAGGTCAAACTGTTGGCAGTGCCCCACATGCTGGCATCTGATTCCTTCCTGATCACAAGAAAGAGAGTGGCAGGAATATCAAAGCCATCATTTTCTTCCTTCCTACCCTCTGTCCTGGATACCATCAGCCTCACCCCCCAGTACCTACTCTTCCCCAAAACCCAACAACAGAAGCTGGGCTCCAAGCGAGGCTTCTATGCCGTTGCGGGATTTCCCCATGTGTTAGGTGCCTTTGATTGCATACTTGTGCAATTGGTTCCCCTTTCCGAAACATCAAACCTGTACAGGAACTGGAAGCACACCGACTCCATCAATGTCCAGGACATCGTAGACCATCTGAGGATGTTCACCAATGTGCTGACCAAATCCCTTAGAAGTGTGCATGATGCCTACATCTTCCATCCAGTATTATCAATGACTACTTCCAGAATGGGCGATATGGGAATGGCCTACTTGTGGCTAATGAAATCTGAAGTTACAGCATAGCAACTACAAATAAGACATGTATGACATAATAGCAATCTCTGTGTCTGTTCCGAGAGCTTGGGGCATATGTATGAGAGATATACTTCATGATTGCACCATTCATCATGGTACATGTGTGATGTAAACCCCTAAGTAAAATATTTGAAGACACGCAATGCTACTTTGCGTGGTTATTAATGCTGTCAAAAATATGGACTAATAAAGCGCAACAGAAAATGGGGTATTCATGAATGAGTGTGTCACACATGGCAGTATACTTGTTTTTTGATCAAAGTTTCTGGAGCAACACTGGAAGAAGTAGTTACAGAATCAATTTGTGACCTTAAATGTAAGTGTAGGCCCCATTCATGTGTAAATGTCAATAATGAGTATAAATGTGATAACAACAGTACAAAACACACATATGTCTCTGACAGTCTAGATACACACATACATATAGGTATCAAGCCACATTGAGATATATAACTGTTAGAAATGGTACACAGACAAAATATCAAGTTTTAAATTTCGATATACAATTATATCGAAGTTTAAATATCGAAGGGACATAATATAGAAGGTAAGTAATATCGACACTCTTAATATCGATATTAGTAATATCGAAGTATTAAATATCGATGTCAGTAATATCGAAGTAAATAATTTCGATGTTACTAATATCGATTTTTAAATAAATTTTGTGTATATTATATTGTATTTATTATGTTTAATAATTTATTTTTAATGTAATTTAATTAAATGTTGTCTTTTAGTACTGTAGCGGGTTGTGGGTTTATAGGGGAATAGGGTGGGAAGTAATTTAATTATGTTAAATTAATTATTAATTAGTAGGAATTATAAATTAATTAATTGAGAATAATTTATAAATAATTATAATTAATAGAATAATTGATAAATATAATCTGTAGCGGGTTATGGGTTCATAGGGGAATAGGGTGGGAAGTAATTTAATTATGTTAAATTAATTATTAATTAGTAGGAATTATTAATTAATTAATTGAGAATTATTTGTAATTAATATTAATTAATTGATTAATTGATAAATATGTTCTGTAGCGGGTTATGAGTTTATAGGGGAATAGGGTGGGAAGTAATTTAATTATGTTAAATTAATTATTAATTAGTAGGAATTAATAATTAATTAATTGAGAATTCTTTTTAAATAATTTTAATTAATTGATTAATTGATAAATATGTTCTGTAGCGGGTTATGGGTTTATAGGGGAATAGGGTGGGAAGTAATTTAATTATGTAGAATTAATTATTAATTAGTAGGAAGCATACATTAATTGTTATTAATTTGTAAATAATTATAATTAATTGGTAATTAATTTTAAATAATTCATTAATTGATAAATGTGTTCTGTTGTGGGTTGTGTGTTGATAGGGGAATATGGTGGGAACTAATTTTAATGTAATTAAGTAATAATTAATTATTTTTTATAAGTATGTTATTTCAACCCCTACGCTATCCAACACTTTCCCTACTGTTGCACTCTCTGGAGTGGGAATAGTAATTGTTACCCCTACGCTATCCAACACTTTCCCTACTGTTGCACTCTCTGGAGTTGGAATAGTAATTGTTACCCCTACGCTATCCAACACTTTCCCTACTGTTGCACTCTCTGGAGTTGGAATAGTAATTGTTACCCCTACGCTATCCAACACTTTCCCTAATGTTGCAGTCTCTGGATTTGGAATAGTAATTGTTACCCCTACGCTATCCAACACTTTCCCTAATGTTGCACTCTCTGGAGTTGGAATAGTAATTGTTACCCCTACGCTATCCAACACTTTCCCTAATGTTGCACTCTCTGGAGTTGGAATAGTAATTGTTACCCCTACGCTATCCAACACTTTCCCTACTGTTGCACTCTCTGGAGTTGGAATAGTAATTGTTACCCCTACGCTATCCAACACTTTCCCTAATGTTGCACTCTCTGGAGTTGGAATAGTAATTGTTATCCCTACGCTATCCAACACTTTCCCTACTGTTGCACTCTCTGGAGTGGGAATAGTAATTGTTACCCCTACGCTATCCAACACTTTCCCTACTGTTGCACTCTCTGGAGTTGGAATAGTAATTGTTACCCCTACGCTATCCAACACTTTCCCTACTGTTGCACTCTCTGGAGTGGGAATAGTAATTATTACTCATACACTATCTAAAATGTATTTAGCTTTTTTATTAGTATTATGTTGTTATTAATTGGTATTTATGTGAATATTTTATGTATATAAATGTATTAGTAATTTATTATATTTTTATTTTTTTATAAGTTATGAAAATAATTAATTTAGAGTTAATATTAATGAAAAATATATTATGTATTATATATTTATTAATATTAATTGGTATTACATTATGTATTAATTTTTAATATTATAGTACATTTTTAAATATGTTTATTACATTTATAAGTATTATTTTGTTAATATTAGATTTTTATTTAATAAAAAAAACGATATTTTACAAAAAACGATATTTTTGTCATTCTATATATTTTTTTCGATATATTTGTACTTACCTTGTTAGGGATAGGATTCCTATATTTTTGACTTCGATATTTTTGTTCCGATATTTTTGTATATAGATATTTGTGTTATCGATATTTTGTCAGACATTCGTTAGAAATGGCCCTTTTTTGCAGGGTTCTCCCAAAACGTTTTACTTCTTCCTCCCTTGTTTTTCCTGATCAGTGGTTGTTGGCTATAGAACTCTGGGCACTTTACCATTGCTGAACAGTACTAAAGTGCATATACTCTCCCAGTAAATTATTATGGTGATTGGTTATCCATGATTGGCATATTTGTTTTACCAGTAGGTCCCTAGTAAAGTGCACTGAGTGTGCCAGGGCTGATAATTCAAATGCTACTAGTGGGCCTGCAGCACTGATTGTGCCACCCACGTGATTAGCCCTAAAATGGTGTCTCAGGCCTGGTACCGCAGTGCATGTGGGAAGTTGCTAACTGCAATGTTGTCTTGGCCAGTGTAGACACTTGCCAGGCCTGACCCTTCCCTTTTCTTACACATTGGACACCCCTATTGTAGGTCAAGGTACCCCCCTGGGCAGGGTGCAGTGCAGGTGAAAGGTGGAACATGTACTAGTGTGGGTTGCATGGCCTGATAGTGAAATACTGCCAATTACGTTTTTTACTATTGAAAGGCCATCTTGCCCATAGGACAGAATGGGGAATGCTGTGTCCCATGTGTACCTGCATATCTCCCCATAGGAGCAAGACAGGAAGCTGAAGTCTGGTATTCCTGAACTCAGAATTTGATAATGCATCTATTAGGAAATCTGTTTTTTGAATTCCGTGTTTGAAAATAGCAATTTTAGAAAGTGGCTATTTTCCTGTTCAACCTTTCTGTGTGCCTCTGCCTGTTTGTGTATCGACTGTCTGGTTTGTGAGTGACGGGGCTGGGGTGGCTTCAGAGACTGGGTGAGTCAACACTAGGCTGAATAGACCCATCTGCATGTAGAGTGGTGGAGAGGAGTAGCACCTGGGTCTGAATAGCTGTGCCTGCCTTCCACAATTCTGGCTTCACCTGCTATGGTGCGTCTGATGGCCCTGGTCCACACTCACAAAGGAAGAAGATATGCACTAGCAGAGTGCACCCAGAACTGGTTTGGACTGGATCCTGCACCCCTCACACATATAAGAACAAATACATTTGGTTTATAAGTAGCTGTGCGGAAACCCCAGTAAAATTAGACTACTTTTGCCAACAAGAGGAATCCCAGCCAAAGAAGATCAGCTGAAGAGACTGAAAAGGAAGATTGCCCTTGCTGTGTGTTCTGGGGCTGACCTACAGTCTGCTATTACTACTAAGGAAGGGGACAGGGAACTTTGCTGTGTGCTTTGTTTCCCCACCTGCTTGAAGGAATGACTTTGCTCTGTGCTGTGTCCAGGAATAAGTGTCTCCAAGGGCCTGGGAAGAGCTGGCCTCCCACTAAAACTCAGGAACTTAAAAGTTTGCCAAAGAGGACTACTTTTGCCAACAAGAGGAATCCCTGCCAAAGAAGGTCAGCTGAAGAGACTGGAAAGGAAGACTGCCCTTGCTGTGTGTTCTGGGGCTGACCTACAGTTTGCTGTTGCTACTAAGGACGGGTACAGGGGACTTTGCTGTGTGCTGTGTTCCCCCCACCTGCTAGAAGGAAGGACTTTGCTGTGTGCTGTGCCTTAAGAGTCACCAAGGGCCTGAAAAGAGCTGGCCTCCTGTTTGCTACTCAGGGACACATAAGTTGCAGAAGAAATCCGCTTGTGAATGATCAGTGTGTGTGGCTGCGCACTAACTGGGGCCCCATGAACTTTGCCCTGCCTGCCCGTGTTTTAAATCACTCTGTGTGCTTGTTGGCACACATCAGGGCTCTGGGTGAGGTCCGACATGTGACCACCGCGAATCCCTGCTGGACTGTCTCAGTGATCGAGAGTGCCTGCCAGGGCACCTCCCGAGACATAGAATCAGGGGTTAACATCACCACCACGGGCCCAGTACCAGAAAGGAGAGAGGAGCTGAGTGCAGAAAAATCACAGCCGCCGGCCTTGGAACCTCTGGTCACTGTTAGCTTCACCGCTGATGTCAGGGAAGAGCCGCGCTGGGATTGGATCCAGCGCGAAGCGTTGCCTAGCAACCAGGGGCTTGTCAGCTATGTTGTGCCAGCCTGGGAAGTACGGAGTGTCCCAGGGAGCCGCTGTGACCCGACAGAGACCGGGCGACCCGACAGAGACCACGCACCCAGGTAACAGCCCCCACCAGTTGGCAGAGCGAAGGAGGGATACCATTGGGGATGGGGAGCGCGAGTCTGGGGTGCGAGCAAAGCGCTCTGTGCAGAAGTACTTGGGGACCATGTGGAGGAGACCCTTACTCCCCGGTTGTTTTGAAACTCACTTCCTCATTTCTTAGAAGCAGCACAGACCACAGTACAGCGGTTTGGGCTACGCGCACATGAGTGAGGGGGATTTCAGAGCAGGCATTAACAACGCGCTCTCCCGCCTAGTGAAAAGGAGAGTTGGGCAGTGCAGGAGGGAGTGCAATCTTTCTTTCAAGTGTGGTGACTATTCCTCCAGGTTGGGGACAGCGTTATAGGCCAAATAACTATTACAGCTCCGCTATTGTTACAACAGTCACTTCCACACGCAAGAGAGAGGCTCCCAGTCATACTGAGCCTACAAGTGACCCTTTTTCATGTTTACAGAAAACGCTTTTCATGCGACAAAGAACAGTGCTACAAGTGAACTGTCTGTGAGACGATAGACAACATCACAAGACAACCATTGATTTTTTAAGTAACTTTATTGATATGTTGGTTTGCTGACACTTTTGATCTTTTTTTTTTTACCTAAGCTATATAAAGATATTTATATATTTTTGTATAACCTGTGTGGTGCAAGTTTTGTGGTGGGTCACTATATTACTGTGAGTGTTGTTGCAAATACTTTACAGATTGCCTTGAGGATAAGCCTGTCTGCTCATTCCAAGCTACCAAGGGGGTGAGCAGGGGTTATCTACAGTGTGTTTCCCCCTTACGCTGACTAGAGTGGTGGTTTCTGCCAGGCTTTGGCCAAGCCTCAGCCAACCAGGAATCCCATTTCTAACAGTAACAAATGCAATAGATCATTAGTTTTGTGGTGGAAAATGGCCCCGTTTCCTGCATAACACAATCCATCAATGTTAAACACACAAGTCAAACACAATGCTGTCAAACATGTCATACATCAATTTGGGAGGCCATGAAGTTGGTGGTCAGAGGGGACTTCATAGCGCTTGCGGCCACACATGCTAAGTTGCGTAGGGAGAAGCGAGAGGATTTGGAGGGAGAGGTCCGTGGTTTTGAGGTGATCCACAAGAGGACAGGAGCCCCGAGGGTGTGGAGAGAATTAGAGATGAAACGGCGCATGCTCAAACACCTGGACCTGGATAGAGCGGCATATGCGTTGTTGCGTCTGCGGCATAAATTTTATCTCTGTGGTGATAAAGGGGGCAAGATGCTAGCGCACATGTTGCGGGCACGGGTACAGTCTTCCACCATTACTGCAATACGGGATGACCAGGCGAATCTCCACACCACTGACACTGCCCTTTTAGATACCTTTCGTCGCTTTTATCAATCGTTATACACAAAAGAGGGCACGGCGCATGACACCATAACACAATACTTCACGAAGTCACATATCACGCCCCTTCACTCCGACTCCGTAGCAGCATTAGATGCGGAGATCCGCATAGAGGAGGTTATTTCGGCCATTTCCAGGCTCAAAGTGGCCAAGTCACCTGGCCCAGACGGGTTCTCCTCTCTGGTTTACAAGTCTTTTTGTAGGGAACTGGCTCCCTTTCTGACCCGTCTCTTTAATTCTTTTCTTGACACCGGGGTGGTTGCTCCGTCCATGACTGAGGCGGCCATCACGGTTATTCTCAAGCCTGGAAAGGACCCGTCGGAATGTGGCTCTTACAGACCGATTTCGCTCCTCAACATTGATGCTAAACTGTTTTCCGGAATCTTAGCGGCACGGCTTAGTCCGTTAATGGACGGGGTGATAGACCCGGACCAAGCTGGATTTATTCCAACTAGGCAGGGAGCGGATAATACCAAGAGATTGCTTCATTTGATGAACCTAGTGCACCGATCTAAAGCTCAGGCTTTTCTTCTGTCTATAGACGCCAAGAAAGCCTTTGATCGGGTGGACTGGGACTTCATGTTTGAGGTGCTGAAGGCATTTGGCATAGGCGATAAGTTTCTATGCTGGGTGCGGTGCTTGTACGCGGCGCCCAGAGCGGTGCTAAGGGTGAATGGTAGTAGATCTGCCCCTTTCCACATTGCCCGAGGAACACGGCAGGGGTGTCCCCTTACCCCGCTTCTTTTCGCGCTTTACATGGAGCCCTTTGCCCAGCGCGTTCGTGCCCACGCTGATATATCGGGTATACGCTGAGGGGCTGATACTCATAAAATTAGTATGTATGCGGACGATGTAATTTTAGCACTAACTGACCCCCACTCTTCGCTGTGGTGCTTATCCTCTGAGCTCCTTGCCTTTCGCGACGCGTTGGGGTTTAAGGTCAATTTTGCCAAGTCACAGATTCTTAACATCTCGGTCCCAGTCGCGGATGTAATGGACTTGCAGAAAGACTTTGCCTTACAGTGGGTGCACTCGGATATCACTTATTTGGGAGTGCGCTTAACCACGACTCTTGCTAAAACCCTTTCCCTCAATTACTCGACACTGGCTGAGCAAGTTGCTAAGCTCCTCGCCGACTGGTCGCGTCTTAAATTGGCATGGTTTGGTCGGTTAGCCGCGATTAAAATGACGGTGCTACCCCGTATACTGTATCTCTTTCAGATGCTGCCCTTAGAACCTCCGCCGGGCATGCTGAGATGTTTGCAGGGCTACCTCAATAAATTCTTGTGGGACAATAAGAGACCCCGCTTAGCGTTCGCGGTGACCACCTCTCCGAAAGCCATGGGCGGATTGGGCTTCCCCCTGGTGTCTGCGTACTGTCAGGCGTCCTGTCTCAGATATTTAGTGGAATGGAATAGGCCTATGTCCAGTAAACACTGGCTGTTTATGGATCAGACGGTGGCAGGGTGTAACATTTGGAGGGAGCTATGGCTGCCGAGGAAGCGCAGAGCGTGGGGGCTGTACTCCTCGCCGGTAACGTCTCCAGCCTTGCACGCACGGGATCAGTTGGCGTTACGCAAGGGTTGGACCTCCTTTCCCTCCCCGATGACGCCAATAGTATATAACCCTGACTTCCTCCCGGGTTGTTCGTCCTCTGTTTTTCACCGCTGGCGAGAGAAGGGTTGTAAGCGGGTGGGCATGCTCTTTAATCTTGAGGGGCTGATTCCGTTCCCAAAGCTATGCTCGGACTACTTCCCACTGGAACCTGAGGATGCGTTTCCCTATGCGCAAGTGGCGCACTGGCTGACACAGCCGGCTAATGTGGCGCCTATGTCGAGGCCGATGACATCCTTTGAGCATTGGTTGGTCTGTAAAAAGGACGATCGCAGCCTTATTTCTGAGTTGTACGCCATGATCATACGTAGTTCCCGAAAGCTAAGTACAAAAGCCCAAGTCCGATGGGAGATAGAATTAGGTCACCCCTTGACGACTAAGGAATGGGATCAGGTGTTCCATCGGGACCAGCATATGACCTCTAACACTGCGGGAACTGAATCGGCCTATAAAATTGCAACCTACTGGTACTACACCCCAGCACGCGTCAAAGCATGGGACAAATCGAGGTCAGACCTCTGCTGGAGGGACTGTGGGATGTCCGGGACTCTAGTCCATCTGCTATGGTGGTGCCCGAAGTTGGAACGCTATTGGGCAACAGTCCTTGACGAGATTGATTCTGCTTTTCAGATCACACTGCCCGGCCTGCCCGAACATACACTACTGGGGCTCCCACACCCGAATTTTTTTTCCTTGTGCTCCCTTAGGGGCAAACAAATAGCGTTGGCTCTATTAGCAGCGAGGAAAGTCCTCTTAGCACAATGGGGTTCCCCGGCACTGCCTGATGTGAGGGACTGGTTTCAGCGTTTATGGCACATCCTTGCTATGGAGTGCCTTTCCTTGAGTATTGATGGGAAGGGCTCTGCATATGCTACCCTATGGGAGCCGTTCTTGCAATTATTGTCTAAAGAATTGCGGGAAGTGACATGCCCGAAATATCTGCAGACACTTCAACTTATTCCCTTGGAACCTGCCGGGGCATCCCCGCGTGCCTGACGGTCTCTTAGCTGTACTAAGTAGAGAGAGGGTGAGACATGGGGTGCGCATGTCGCCTGGATGTGCTGATGCGAAGGTGGGTGGGAGTGGGAGGAGGGGGTGGGACTGTAGGAGGGGTGGGGCGTAGAGTTGGGGGGGTCGGGTTCTACCTTTTGCCCTTTTGTTTTTCTTCTAAAAGCGGTTTCTATGCTTCTGGTGAGGTGGTGGTGCTTCCACGTGTCCGCAGGGTCGGCCTCCGGGATGTAGACCCAGCTGCTGTGTTTTATCAAGCTATGCATCCGCCCTGCCGGCGTGTTGATGTAGGCAGCTGGGCTGTGTTATACGACACTTTACCGCATAATAAAAATGTTTGATTCTAAACAGGTCATACATCAGTATTTAACAAAGAATAAAAGGCAGCCAGGACAAGGAATCACAGTGTACTCAGGATACCAATCTCAATATTCACTTGCCACATCATCGATGACATAATCAAGGCATAGAAGTACAAGATTCCCTGCAAGTTTGAATCATATACATACATGAGAATACCTAAAGTATTGTGTCCAGGTCTGTATTAGAAATCTACTTGTTGCAACATCAGTGTGCCGTACACAAAAATAACCTACATTACTAGATCTCTGTGTCAATTCAAGTACACCATAACAACTTGTCTGGCAGAAATAATTAGCTGATTGCATTCAATTTCATGTAGGCAAGCAGCAACATCAGAGCATTCACAAGGACATATGTATGTGTGAGGGTCAAACATATTGTCACTGTCGCAGCCTACTTAGGGATGAACCTATGGCAGTAAATCAGATCAATACATTGTCACTTTGCACATATAGTGAGAGAAAATTACATAGAGACCTCAAGAACATGTTAACATACCAATCACAGTAATCTACTGCCTAAACATGAAGTCAGCATGTAGTAGCGTTGAAAGTATCAGGGCATGGTCAACATTTGAAATAATATAGAGAACTAGAAGACACATTTGTAAACCAAAGGTCTACTGTGTATATATAACACATATTGCAAAATACTGTAAGAAATATGTTTGAGTTAGTCAGTACACATAACAAACATGTCCAAGAATGTCTCTGAAATATTTTGCATATTCATTAGCAGTTGTACTATTTATACTTTCAGCTGATCAAGGATATGGTCTGCAGCCTTGAGTCAAGCCCCCAATTGTACATCCCCAGATGGAGGCAGAAAGACACTATAACCAGGCACATATCAAGACCACAAATGTGGTAGAATGGGCATTTTGGTTTACTGAAGCCCAGGTTCTGATGCCTAGACATTTCAGGGAGAAGATTGGTATACTCGCCCCCTCTGGTGTGCAAAATTATACTCATATGTGCCATCCTCCACAACATATGTGAGAACTAATGTCCTGAGGGAGTTGGCGCCTGAAGAGATTGAGTCAGTGGAGTAGGAGGAGAAGGATGATGGATAGGGTGACCAGGCGTCCTAGATCTGCCTGAACCGTCCTGGTTTTCCATTAGTTGCCCCAGCAGATTTCGGTAAAATTGTCTCTTGTCCAGGTTTTTTGAGATGGTAAACTGAAAACAGTGAGAGGCACTATTTTAGGCATTCCAAAGCTGTTCTAGATAGCAGCTGCTATGAGTAAGCAATTTAATTAACAGGAATGGTTGTGGTTTTAAAAATGACACCTTATTTATTTTCTTAGTGCCTCTGCTGTACTTCTATGAGGATGAGGGCTGTCATGTTTTGCAACTTTATTGCTGTGAATTTTGTGGTAATTCCTCTATTTTTGAGAAATGTCCCGGTTTTCGGGTCGCACGATCTGGTCACCCTAATGATGGAGGAGTGATCCACCAGGCAATGACTGGATGGCGCTGACGTGAGCACATTATGGTATATTTCTTTTTGTAAATTTTCTGACCTGATGGACAGATTATCTGCAATTGTCTGAAATGTTCAACATGAGAATATATTGTGTTGCTTTTTATATCACTGTCAATGTAAACATCAAGTCACTCACATCTTCTCAACTAGAAGTAGGCCTTAACATGTAATGATCATGTTGTCAAAACCATGGAGCAACATGGGGCTATGGCTCTTAATAATCAACCAAGGTAGCAATGCAATGTGATGCAGTGTTCTACATTAAAGGGACAGGCCAGGCTTGCCACATATCCATATTGACCATTCCTATCACCACGCATTTGAGCAGTGCAGTGCTGCACAGCTTGCAGTCTTGCTGTATTCTGCAGCAGCAACATGTGCTTCAGATGGTACTCAGTGAGTGTCAGAACACAAACCACTCAATATGCCTATACCTGAAACAAACCCCTCATTGTGTCTCACAAATGTGGTTGCATGCAGGATGGCAGCATTGTGCAAGAACAAATGTCGTTGCAGATACCATCACAGACCATGAGCGAAAGTTGTCATGGACAACGGACAAGTATCAGATGAACATGTAAAAGTGTTATTTGTAAAGAAGCATACGTGCACCTGTAACAATCGTCAAAACACTATATGTGACTCAATTCTTGGCCGATTTTCATACATACATCAGGCCACAGTTTACAAAATACTTTTTTTCCATGCATTGGACAGCAATGTGATAAGGTTCACTGGCCTGTAACACAACTCTATGAACAGATGACCTTGCAATGTGTGGTATTGGCCACAGAAGTAAGACAATGGAGATGTTTTTGTAAACATCACATCACCTGAAGAAAACAGAGATGGCAAAAGTGTGAAGTGTCCATGTCAAAAGTCACACATAAATGTATGTGTACATACAGTATCTCATTGAACATAGAGGATTTTGGATCTTGTTTCAACCAAAAGGGGAAATGGCTTTTGAGTGTGTACCATTTCCCCCATTTGGATTAAGCTTTAGCATCGGCCTGCATCATGGAGTATGGTCTTCTTGGACCAGGATCGCCACTCAAAGATCTGCCTTCAGAGTTGATGTACTGCTACTGCCTTTGACAGGACAAATACAGAGCTAAGGCGGGTTCGGCAGCATGATGTATAGTGAGCAGCAGTAGTGAACATGACCATGTGACCTTGGTTCACTGCAGTAACACCTACTGGCTCACTCACCTGTTGTAAATGTCTGTTGATGCGCATTACTCTCATACCTGTCCAACATCATGTTGAACAAAATACGTGTGCATGATAAAAGCATGTGCAGAATGCTTGTGCCTGTTCAAGACATACACAACACATAGGTTATAAAGTTGCACAGTGTGCACATGGTTAATGTGTGTGAGCTGGACGTGTGTGTCCACCCTCACACACTCATGTACAGTTCAAAGGGAGTGTAGAACCAATCAGTGTGTGTGTGATGCAATGTAATATTGGTGGTAGTGGAACACATGTGTATCACAGTATTGTTCCACAAATGTCCTCTGTCAGTAAACAGAGGGGCATCATATGAGCATGGCCATATAGTGCAGAACAGGAAGTCACCCTACTGAATGTGCGAAAGCAAAATGGCAGGAATGTGCTGCATCTAATATTAAACTGTTAGACCTGGCACCATTGGCGTGGGTCTCCCTTCCATTTGCTATTGCCTCCTGTGTTTTTGCTATGTTTTTGCCGGTATAGATGCATTGGGCACTTTGCCACTGCTATTCAGTGCCAAAGTGCAAGTGCTCCCTATTGTAAATTGTTGTAATGGATTAGTGACTCCATGACCGGCTATTTGATTTACTTGTCAGACCCTAGTACAGTGCACCATGTGTGCCCAGGGCCTGTAAATCAAATGCTGCTGGTGGGCTTGCAGTCTGGTTGGGCCAACCACAGAAGCAGATTGTAAAATGTGCCTCAGGCCTGCCATTGCAGAGCCTTTGTACCTTCTGTGACTGCCATGTCGACTTGATAAGTGCACACACTTGCCAGTCTATAAACATTCCCTTTTCTACATGGTAGTCACCCCTAAGGTAGGCCCAAGGTACCCCTAGGGGCAGGGTGCATTGTATGTAATAGGTAGGGCATGCCCTGACGTTTGTGGCATGTCCTGATAGTGAATTACAGCCACTTTAGTTTTTCACTATTGCAAGGATACCTGTTCCCATAGGCCAGAATGGGCAGTTTGATTATGACATCTTATAATCCTATCTGACCCAGGGAACCAGATAGAAATTTAAATTTAATATGCCTGAACTCAGAATGTTAAAATACATCTTTTAGTGAAGTTGGCTTTTACATTCGGTGTTTGAAAATACCACTTTGAGAAAGTAGGTATTTTCTTGCCTAAACATCCAGTATGCCTCTGCTCGGTTTATGTATTCCATGTCCGGTTTGTGAGTGACAGGGGTCTGGAGAGGGACTTGGCTCCAGCAGTCTGATGGGTCAGGGCTGGGCTGAATAGACCTGAATTGAATAGAGAGTTTGGGGCGGAGATTTCCTTTCACTGTCCTGAACCCTCAAAGAATAGAGAGTAGGTGGAGGAGATTTCCTTTCAGCTACCTGGGCCAGGTCTGCTTTCAACAATGCTGTCACCACCTCCTGACAGGAAGCTGCACAGGACTGGGTTTGGATGGGCACAGGCACCCTCTGCCTTCAGAGGACAAGAGATTTGCTGGTATAAATATAGGGGCCCAGACCCCAGAACTTTAGATCACTTCTGGGAATCAAACCTTTGCCAAGGAGAAGTACCAAGGAAGCTGAAGGAGGAGACTGCCCCTGTGCTGTTTTGCTATTTCTGTGGTTGGCCTGCAGTGGTTGGTTTATTTGCCAACGAAAGGGGAAAAGGACTTTTGTGAACTTTTCATAATCTTGAAGAAGAACCTCCAAGGGATTGAAGTGTGCTTGCCTCATGCCTAAAGTCTTGGGGATACAAGACTTCACCACCAGCTGCCCTGAATTCCCTTGCTGGGGATTCTACCTGCAGAGAGGTGCCTACTGCTCAGAAGTTACTGAGTTCGCCGCACAGCCGTCGGGGGTGCACACATTAGATCCAAAGTTGTTGGATTGCATCAAAGGCACCATTTGGTCGCATAGCACTAGATCATCGCATCACATTGAGGCGCCATCTTGTCGCATCGTAACCAGAACGCATTAAGAAAGCAACGCATTACCTCCTCTCCGGTAAGGAACTGACGCATCACCTCCCCTGTGCTGCAGTAAGGAATCGATGTATCACTTTCCCCGAAGCAAGGACCAACGCATCACCTTCCCTGTGAACCTTTTGTTAGTTTTGCGTGACGCATCCAAAGTACTTTGAAAGTAAAGTGTCGCTTTTTACCATCTACATTGAACAAAGCTATTTATACCATTTTAAAGTCTGATTTTTGATTACAGTATTGTGGATTTTTGTCGTTTGGTCTTGTGTTAAGTCTAGTAAAGATTACTTATTTTTCTAAACTGTTGTGTTGTCCATTTGTAGTGTTTTCACTGTATTACTGTATATGTTCACAAATGCTTTACACACTGCCTCTGAGATAAGCCTGTCTGCTCAATGGGGTGAGCAGGGGTTATTTTAGAAGTGTAGCCCCTTACTTTGACTAGAAGCAAGGGTCCCTATATGGACAAAGGTGCAAACTATTGCCAACTAGAGACCCCCAATTCTAACATAATCTATGCATTTTTGCCTTTTCCACTTTGTCAGTGCTGGTTTGTCTGGCTAGGTCCAATGCAGGCACCCTTGAACCATGGTGCAAGGGTGCTTCTCTTGCACGCAAGAATGTGTTTGTGCATGAAGGTGTGCCGTCTTCCCGATAAGCAAAATGTCCTGTTAGGCATATTCCGCCATGTATGTGTGCTGCCGAATGCAGCACACATTGTAAGATGAAGTAACAAGTAGAATCAAATATGTAATCCCTTGTTATCCCACTCATGGGATGGTTGAACCTACTGGCTCATTACCAGGTTTCCTTTGTTTAGTATATCTGGGAATGTGTCTCACACCATGGAAGTTACATGGACACACCCATGTGGTCAATAAACTCTTTGTGGTACTGAGTAAGGCAATGCAGTGTGCTGTTTTGCATTGCATCACACAAGATGAATGACCCCTCACAGACTTATACAAGATGGACTTAGGTCGGAGTGAATATATCATATAAGATGTGCATTGCACATGTAGCACGTTGCGTTGTGCAAGCACAACACAACTCAGGTCATACATATACCCCTAAGGGCTGAAGGGCCTGCACCACTACTTTACATGGAGAACCTTGTATAGCTTTGTGCATAAGACAAGGTTGACTCACAAGCACATGTTGCACCTTGGATTTACACCTGACACTGTTAAAAAAAATCCTGGGACTGTGCAAACTAGGTGGGACACACAGTGTAGTATTGGTGAACCATCATGTTTTTGGGATTTCCTAATTTTGTGTTGCATTGTGACACATCACAATGATGGATTCCTCACACATTGCATGAATAGAGAGCCAAGTCAGAAAAGGGAATAACATAGGGAGGCGCATAGGCCCCAGGAGCTATCTTTATATGCACATGTGCTTGTGGGGAAAATCCTGGTGTGCACCCTGATCATGGCTGTGACAACTGATTTTTGATCCTACAGCTCATAATGTCCGTCTCGCTGTGCTGCCATGCTGCCAGCTGTTTCTTGTGGCATGGTGATAGGGACTACACGTGCATTCCTTGTACCCAGGCTGATTCCATGATCAATCTGATGTACCACCTGTATCTTCTGTGCCACCTATCATTAAGTTACAGGCACATGACAGACTCACAACCACCCAGATTTACCACCTGGACATTGCCGTCTGTCACACAGACCTGCCAAGTTGTGCAACCCAAGTCCAGGCCCAATGGAAGTTGGCCCAAGGTGTGTGGTCTAGCATCACACAGATCTCTGCAGTTGATCCAGCACATTAGGCAAGTTGTGTGGGTCACAACCCATGCATTGTTTCTATTGCACAGCGCATTGCCACTCTTGCATCGGTAGGAAGCCTCATATATAAATCAATTAGTGGAATTTAATACAGAAGTGCTGCTGCACAAGGCAGCCACCATTCATTAGCCCCACAATTTAGATCATTCATATACCACTGAGTGCTATAGTGCCTGAGCCATAAACAATTACTCAAATGTTGGAAACGTGTGGGATACACCCAGGAAATGTTGCAATGGGTGTGGCACTCTGCAAACTAGGTCGTGTGAAAGTAAATTATACTTTCCCTTACAGTCTGTTAGTTTGTGCTGAGTTTTAGAGGTGTTATTGACAGTTGCTTGTCGATTGGTGTGTCATTTGGTCTTGTTGGTGTCTTGCGTAAATTGTGTTTATTGTGTATTGTTGTTGTAAATTGTATTGTTCTTGTGAGAAACTGAGTTTCTGTTTCAGTGCCTCCCACAGACACTTTTTGCCAGGTTTTTGATGCAACTTTGACTGAGGTGTTCTATGTCCCTGCCAACCAGGCTTGCAGTACCAGTGTTCTTTCCCTAAAAATGTACCTCAATTGACACCACTTCAATCACCTTTGTAAGTCCCTAGTACATGGTACCCCTGATACCTAAGGCATGGGTACTAAAGAGGGCCCCCTGGGGCTGCAGCATGATTTATGCCCCCCCCCCCCCCTAGGGACACCTCACCAAGACCAGAACACTGCCATTGCAGGCTGCATGTATTGGTACAGAGAAAACCAAAGATTTTACATGGCACACAGACCTGTGTGACATCCCCTCACATACTGCAAGAGATATATGTAAGTCATCCCTACTGCAGGACTTACAGCCCTATTGCAGGGTGCACTATATCCTATGTGTAGACATATCTGCATGAGCAGATATGACCCTGCAATATCTGAGGCATGTTTGGATATTGCAAGTACACAGGGATGCCATAAAGAGTATATGGGCTGGATTCTTGTCATTATGAGTTTCCTAACTGCTTGATGGCTTCACTGTACCCTAAAATGTTTGATACCGAACATATTGTATTAATATATCCTTGTGGAAGAGGTGTGGCGCAGCGGCAAGGGCGACTGATGCCGGATGCTGGGAATCACGGTGCGATCCCCAGCACCGACGGCAGGGGTCTGCCCAGCACCATGTGACACTTGGCAATAGCTTGCTTAATCTTCCCGACGGCCCCCAGCGCCGGGAAACCTACTACGGGTAGCTGTGCGCTTTACAAATACAGGATTATTATTATTATTATCCTCACTGATGCCAGTGTGGGATTTATTATTAAATGCACACAGAAGACCCTTTAAAAGGTTCCTGGAAAAAGTACCAATCACTGATGTGGTCTCTGACTAGTCACAGCCTGCCTGCCACCACCAGATATGTTTCCGACATCATGGGGGAACGCCTGTGCTTTTCAAGGCCTGAAACAAAGGCTGCTCTGGTTCCTCACACGTCCTCCAGGCTGAATGGCCTTCGAGAGAAGGAAACTTCAATGGCGTTGCTGCTTTTGAAGTTCAGCCCAGGCTTCCCCAGATAGTGGTATGCCAATCCCTCTGTTGTGTTCTACATTTGGTAGGAGGACAGGCAGGAAAATTTGTTAGATGAGGAGGAGTGTCCACATTCAGCCAGCACGACCCCTAAGGTGGCAGGCGATAGGAACCCCTCTCCTGAAAATCCATCATCTTGAGATGGTGGAGAAACAATCAATCAGGGCTAGATACTGTCCCTTCCCATAGGAACTGGTCACTTAAAGGGTGTAGACACCCTAAAGGTAGGTAGGCACTGGCTACTACCTGTCACTCCCTTTAACACCCCTCAATCTATTATTTAGGTGGCATTCCTAGACACTGAAACTAGTGACAGCTAGTGACATTTGAAAGTGGTGAGGCACAAAAGTTGGGTATGACTTTTATGTAGAGTGCAACACGAGCACGCTTAATGGACAAACATGGGGTCCAGGGTGGCTCCTGTGAAATAACTAAAAAAAGATTGACAATGGTGCATTTTAAAGGAAATTATTTTGTGATAAAGCAAGAGTTAAAAAGCAGTGGGAACATACAGTATTGCAATATTAATAACTGCCCTATATCTTCCTGTATTATTATGTTCAACAATTACTGTAATGTGCAAATTGTACAGCATAACAGCTGTAGCCCATTAAAATGTATGCTTGCCAGTGTCTTGCACTGCATAGAGCATCAACCTTGGAAGAAAAGGATCTGCATGGAACAAAAATACAGAAACAGAACCTGATGAGATGGCTACCACTCTTGGGGAATGCAAGATTCAGTACAACATGGAATAAGAGAGTTATTAAATCACTGACATGCATTGCCTTAACATTTTTAACATTAATTGATTGTAAATCAATCAATGCGTTTGGCATTAATGTTAATGGCATGAAGATAGGGCCAGTTTTATCATCACAAAGCAGATAACAGTCTTTACTATAAGCACATATATCTCCCTTTGCGCTTGACTTGGATATTTGGATCAACTTCTCAAGAGATTGATATTCAGCAAGAAAAAATGTAAAGCCAGAATTACATATAGAAATCTCACTCCACACAACTTGTAATCAGGGCTATAGCACGTGTAGATATATGTTTAGTCTGACAGCATGAAAACTACAAGTACCAGAAAGCAATACCCAAGGCCTTCATGTAATACTAAATAACGTCTCCACATTTTGGAGTGAATCTTAAAATATTGATGGGTTTTATGTTCCTTTAAAATTCTCTTACAATGCCCACTGCTCCACTGTTAGATAATGTAGTAAGGAAAGCACACATTTGTCTCATAATTTAGATTTCAGCTGTGTCCAAATATTTGAAGTAAGGACTTATTGCTAACTAGCAAGACCTGGGCTACTGGTGTAACTGTGCCTCCTTTTCTCTTCCTTTTTATTTTATTTTTTAAAAATTTTTTTATTAACAGCAAGAGAAGTGGAAAAGAATAATATACAAACAAAAACAATACAGATCATATCATAACTTAAAAGGGAAGAGTCATCTTGAACACAATACAAATAATATGGCAGAATGAATATGTTAAGAATTCTTTCAAAGTCACATTGTAATAATTAACCAAAAAAAAAGAGAAATATTACAAAGGACGCCAAAATAACATATTGAGTTATAAATCTGAAAAGGTTTAGTACTGTAGCATTCTAAATAAAATTACCCCAAATTTTTTTAAATTTACATAAAGATCGAACCCCTCTGAGCCTAGCCAGGGCCACCTCCATGTTATAAATTTCATTGACAAGGGCCCACCATTCCATTATGTGTGGAGGCTGAGGGGAGATCCAAGCATGAGCAATGGTCAATTTTCCACAGGATAATAAGATAGTTATTAAGGACTGTTGGGGAAGGAGAACATCATGTATATCTAATAATATTAGAGTAGACGAGACAGAAGGTGGTCTGGCCAATTTAAATTTCAGAGCTCGATCAAAGGCAAGCCAAAAATCATTTAGAACGGGGCAGGAAAACAACACGTGCTCTATATTAGCACCTACCAGAGCACATTTAGGGCATTTCGTGCGATCGCTAGTTGAAGTATTTGCCGACCATTTGAGGATCATTTCAGGGGTATAGTATAACATACAAGTCGTTTTGAATTGTTGCAATCTTAGACTTGATGACTGCACCAAATTATTCAAATTTGAGAGCGAATGAGTGATCTGGTTGGAATTAATCGGAAGTCTCAATTTCAGGCTCCATTTCGCCGCCAATTTGGAGCAGTCATCAATCTTATATGAAACAAAGCAACTATACCCTTCACTGATCAGAGATTTTGTTTTGGATGAATATAAATAATTCCAAATATCTGAATCTACAACCTCTAAGATTTTCATCTTACGTATCAAAAAGTCATAAATCTGCATATATTTAAACCTCATTTCCTTGGTCAAGTTATATCAATTTTTAAGTGGAACAAAATCTAGAAAGCCCTGAGCACCGTAGAGATCCCCTAATGTAACAATTCCGAAAACAGGCCATGATTTTGCTTGACCATCATTAAAAATCCCAGGAAAACCCGGGTTTCCCCAGAGCGGTAATTTAGGGTGAAAAAAAGAGGTTTTACAGAAACACAAAATATTAAACCATATTTTCGCAATATCCCTTGCAGTCTTGAATCTGACCCTTTTAAAATAATTGGGGCCGTTCAATCTTAGCATAAACATTCTGGCGTCTAATTTTAACAAAATAGTATGATAGAAAAGTTGCATTTCTGGATTAAGCAAAGATCGCAGACGACTAATAAAAGTAGCCCAAAAGTATAATTTGAAATCTTGAAAGTTGAGACCTCCTGTATCTAAAGAACCTTTAAGTAGCATTAGAGATCTACGTGCTTTCCTATAACCCCAGATGAAACTGCTGAACATTCCATCAAGCTTCTTAACCCCTTCGACGCTCATGACGAGCTGGGCTCGTCATGAGGTAGCCTCCTCGCACGCTCATGACGAGCCCAGCTCGTCATGTAAAGTGCGGTTTTAAAAAACTCAGCACAGGAGCAGAATTCCGCTAGCGCGCATGCGGTTAAAAAAAGAATTGTTTAAAGCCAACGGTATAGATCGAAAAAGATAGAGAAACTTTGGTAGTACTTTCATTTTTATCAGGTTAATTCTGCTTATGATATTTAAGGGTAATTTATGCCATTTTTTAAGTAAGAGAGCTGTTGATTTCACTAAAGCATCGTAATTTACTGTAATGATATCACTAATTTTAGCAGAGATTTTGACCCCTAAGTAATTGGCAGCTTGACAGATTCCAGAGACAGAGGCCGGTAGTTTGTAGTTGGCCACTATTTGTGTTTATTTATGTTAAGCTTATAGCCTGAAACAGTGATAAATCTATCCGCCTCAATAGTTATACCCGCCAGTGCTTCTATGACATTAGTGGAATATATAGCTATGTCGTCCGCATAAGCTGTAATTTTCAATGTATGTGGTCCAGATGTATATGGGATTATTCGTGCCTGAGATTGGAGAGCAGCTAAAAAGGGTTCCATTGAGAGGGCAAACAATAGGGGTGATAACGGGCACCCCTGCCTGGTGCCCCATGAAATAGAAAATATAGATGAAGACAGGGCAGCATAGCTTATACTGGCGGTAGGTCTATCACATAAAGCTCTTATCCACCTAACCAGTTGACCCTTAAATCCCAAAAAGGACATTACCGACCAGAGATAGTCCCACCCCACTCGGTCAAAAGCTTTTTCAGCATCTAATAAAATCATGCCGAGTGGGGTGGACTCTATCTCAGCCATGTCAATAATAGTAATAGCTGTGTTACTGTTAACATGGGTCGTTGTGTCCCTACCCAATACAAATCCATGCTGTTGTGGATTAACAATCTTTGGGATGAATGGAGCCTCCTTTTCTCTTCCATTGCCAGGGTAGTAGTGTGTTTGCATTTACATATTACATTTGATCACTTCCTGTTTCGAAAACAGCAGCTGCATGTCCATGCATCCGAGCTGCAGATCTGATAATCTTATATTGGCAGTACAGCAAATGCATATTTTAAAAAGGTGATTTCGTCCACTTTGAGCATGTTAAGCACTGCATATGATGCTGGCTTGATTCTGTGATGGAAACCAAGGACAACGAGTAGCATATTAAATTGAATATAGCAAAGAAAGTTGATTTACTGCCAAACTTCCATCTCCTGCTTCAGAGCAGGGCGGAACAGTCAACCTGAGACAGACAGCCCAGATTGAAATACAATGATTCATGTAGAGATAGTATTTTATCTTTAAATAAATCATCTTATTTAGTATTTGTGTAGGAATGTGTAGGCATTTCAGCAGGGCGCAGCCCCAGTGCCCTAAAGGAGACAACATACCTGCTGGACACTTAGATTTCGATGGAAAAGGAGAAGAAAAGGACAAAAAAGACTCACTGCTTCAGAACTGAAGATTTGCTGCAAAAGAAATTGGTGCCACACCCTGCCTGCCGCATCTAGGACTCGCCAATGGGGGTTCCCTGTGTAGACTCCAAGAACCCTGGAGCTCTTTTAGCTTTCAAGAATCACCAAGAGCCTTCCTTGGAGTGACGGTATCACTCTCCTCCTCACTGCAGGCTCCGATTCCACTGAGTCTGGTCTGTCAACATGGTGCTCCCTGACAACTTCGACACAACACCCACACCAAAAGAGGTACATCAGCTCTGGAGGATCAGATGTGTCTCCCTACCAAGCTTGAAGACACTAGGATCTATCGTAGCTGCACCATATAAATACCAGGGATACCAGGTCCCCTATAGAAAAAAGCGAGATGAAGAATCCGTGCTGAATTCCAACTATCCCAGAAGCAAGCACCCTTCGAGGGACATTGAGACCCCTGAAACCCACATCCTGAGTCTTCCAGCTGTCCCAAAATCAACTCTCCAAGGTGCCTGCACCTGACCGCGAGGATACATGGCACCCGGCTGACCTTTCTGCTCTGCACCCGGCCCCAGTAACAACAAACCAGCCATGCCCTTGTGGTCTGGTGAACCCTGAAACTTCTTCCCTCTGGTGGGATCCACTGGGCTTACCTCTAAGTCCTACTGTGCAGTGTCTTTCCAGGTGGCCCCCTTCGTTGTAGTGCACTAGCTATCAACACCTTCAGTACCCTGTCTGCAGTCGAATTCAGGAAGCTCCGGATGTTCTGCTGCTCGAACTTTGGTTCTGTTCCTGCTATCAGTAAACTTCATGAAAACATTGCCTGATTGCATATGCATTTATCAGCTTTGCTCCGTTGACTTCAATGGTATGTAATTGCGTGTCAAAGTGATGTATTTTGAAAACTTACAAATCTTAACTCCTAAATTATTTACTCTAGATCAAAGTTATGGTCTTTAAAAAATACATAAAAATCAATATTATTTTCATAAATTGGTCTCAGATTTATTCTTGAGTTTGTGTCTCATTTATTACCTCTGTGAGTTCCACAAATGCTTAGCACTACCCTCTGATAAGCCTAACTGCTTGCCCACACTACCACAAAAAGAGCGCTGGTATTATCCTCTTTAAAATCTGTATGCCAGTAAGGGATGCACTCAACCCTCTGCACTGTGTACTTGTTTTAGTACACCATATACAGAGCCAGCTTCCTACAGTTATTGTCATTATTTTGTCCAATTTGGGATCTACTATTTTAATGGTAGGGATTAGCTTAAGGGGTGTTTGTTGGGGGTTTAGTGGGTGTAGAGTGCGTTTGGCCATGTCAGGAAAGGGTAAGGCCAAAAACTTCACAGAGTGGAGTTTGGGGTCTGCTATGGCTGCAGGCCCATTACATACTGTACATGATGGCATCAGGGGTAGAGTTAGCCAGGGTTACCCCACCGAAAAATGTAAGGAGCTCTGGGAGAGGGTGCATTGGCACATGGAAAACTTGTTTGGGTTGTGGCACAGAGTGCACCTGCTGAAGCATAGATGGGCTGATGTGCTGTCCCGAGATGCACACATGATATACCACCTTAGATTGGAGACTGGCAGTAGGTATGTAAGTATATACCAGCTGCATGTATTTGCGCAACTATCACAATTTCAAACAATGTAAACTTGTATGGGCCAGATGAGTTAAGGTGTTGTTCACACAAATTCAGTGGAAAACTTTGCAATTGCTATATCTCTTCCCCAGAGGCCCGTTCAATGTTACGTGGCTGTATTATTTAAAATATACAGACATGCATGTGGAAACATGACCTGATTTCACAAATGTGTTCGTGCAGAGCATGATCCAAACATTTTTACATCTAGCACAGGTGATGTGTAAGGAGGAATATAATCTTCTATCTCCTATGATGGTAACCTTCATATGTGTGCAGCATTGTTCAACACACCTAGACAGATTAACATGCTCAGTGGTATTTGTTACGGAAGGTGGCCCATTCAGGACAGAAATGTATACCGTCTTCCAAATCATGCACCATTGCACTATGTTGCAAGGTAGAATGCTTTGCCTCTACTCAGTGAAATGAATAGTCTGATATGTTCCTTACAATGGTACATACGGTGTACCTATCTTTTTTTCATCCCTACACTACTTTGTACTGCCTAGGGCCAATAGTGTTATGGGTCCTGAGATGATGGTGCCCAGCAGTACGCGTAACATCCACATGCCTGAGGCATGCTTCAAGCATGTGATGTGAGATATGCCTGACCTTCAACATCCAGCCACCTCTGCCATAAAAGGTGACTAGGTGCATCTCATATTTTCAGACAATGTATACATATGTGTGTCCAGTATGTTGAATATACCAAATCACTAGAATGTCCTAGCACTCTTCGTGTTTGAACAGTGTATATTTTCACTATTTACAATGCAATTTTCCAATTATTGTCTTGTAGGTGGACCTTCACCATACACCATGAGAGAAGTTGAGACCTTCCTGGATCCCAACGCCACCAGTAAGTGTAATAAGTACATGTTTGTAGCTCTGTAAGGGTTACGTGTGATCCATGATAGTTGTAATATTTTGATGTGTATGGAGATGTATCAATCACCTGTAACATTATTACACTCCGGGCACAAATACAACTGAACTTGTACGCAGGACAATGTTAAACGGATAAGGATGTATGTCAATGTGCGTATAGGGACAATGTATGCATGCCACAGGAAACTTGCATCTTTACCTGATGTAGTGATCATTGATCACCTGCTGTTTGGGTGCCTATGACTCATGTACCATCATCTGGCACTAAATCTGCAGATGGTCCAAAGAAGTAAAATTTGACATCCTACACATAGTACAAACATTACAAACAATGGTTCAACAAAAGTTGCTACCAAATGGAAAGAGCTAGGCTTAGTTTGCCTGGACAGGGTATGCTTGGGTATGTCCATATTTGACACTAGAGCTGATAAGGTGCAATGAAATACCAGCATTTGTAAAGCGCACAGCTACCTCCAAAGTGGTGTCCCGGCGCTGGGGGCCGTCAGGAAGATTAAGCGAGCTATTGCCCAGAGTCACATGGTGCTGGGCTAACCTGCCGCTGGTGCCAGGGATCGAACTGTGAACCCCATAGTCCAGAGTCAGGCACCCTGGCCACTGCGCCACACTTCTTCCAAGTGGAACACATTACCCAGACATCATTATCAAGTATAAACATAATGGTTTCACGTAATCTAAATTAGAATTAGTGTGTCCAAATGCCACATATATTTATTAATTTTACATCATACTATGCTCATACATGCTGCATACATATAACTTCTCCTGCGACATGAGGTCAGTGTGAAGGACTAAAGACCTGGTTAGACATTCGTGCTACTCAACACTTAAAATAGTGTGTGACCCATACCGGTTACTGAAGCTATGTTTGAATTCAAAAGTCTAAACTTGTTAAAACTTGTATGACCATGTCAGCAGGCAAACAATCACAAACAAACCACTTTTCCTATGATACTTGCTGCAAATGTTGTTGTGATAGTGCAAAGTTTTTCCTAATCATTGATTTCAGTCATGACAGAAACGTTATGCTATCTCAATA
The DNA here is from genome assembly GCF_964261635.1 of Lissotriton helveticus. Classification (NCBI taxonomy): domain Eukaryota; kingdom Metazoa; phylum Chordata; class Amphibia; order Caudata; family Salamandridae; genus Lissotriton; species Lissotriton helveticus. The sequence continues at coordinate 869,678,791 of NC_136061.1, read as the reverse complement.
TGTGTAACCAAAAGGGTGTTAGTACATTATCAGTAATGTGTTTGTTTTGTCATTTGCAACCCTTAGCCTGAGGTAATGCTGCTGTAATCTATTCTCAGAGGCACGTGGGCATCCTAAGAGTAGTCCATGTCATTCATATGTGTAATGGAGTGACATAGGAACAATTTGACAGAAGCCATGGAGGCAGTCAGGGTGTAGGCCTGCAACTCTATGTAAGCCTGGTATTGGATAAATCATTACCAGACTGCCTGATCAATTGTAAGTGTAGATGTCAACATGACAAGGTATGGACATTTATATTTGTTAGTGTATTTATTGAGCGCAGACCTGTCACCCAGAGGGCATCGTGGCGCTTGAATTAGAGCAGTGGCACTAATCACTTACACAGCAGCTTTAGGGAACAAGGGCGTTTTTAGCGCTTTCCTGAACGGGAAATAGTCACTATGGCTTCTCAAGGAGAGTGGCAGAGAATTCCAACATTTGGCCGCTGCCACACTAAACGAGCGGCCACCCATCCGGACTCTCTGAAACCTGACATATGGCTTGGCAGGTCATGAAAGCATGTCAAGAATCCTACCTCAGTGCAAATAGAATATTCTGGAGCACATTGGGCACATGCCACTCGTCTGCACATGGAATTGCATTGAAATGCCAAACTTTAAGCCTCATATTCCCCATGCCCTTCTCTGGGAGGCATTCAGACAACGCCAGTTAGTTAGTGCTTTTACTGCAATGTGTCAACAGCATTCAGACCATTACACAGCTAACCTACTGGTGGAGTAACTTATACTGGCCAGCACCAAGAATGTCACCCTTGACTCGTGGTGCAAGGGTCTCTGCATTATACACCACAAAGTAATTGTACAGATGAGAATTCCAGCACACATGCACCCACTCCTGACATGCATTACTTAATTCATGATGGGTGGAGCAAAGGAGCCTTAGTAAAATGTGTGTACACCTATTTGAATATGTTATGGTTATCCTGATATTGCTACAACTGAATAACAGAAGTTATATGTTAGATTTCTTGTATTTGCCTGAGTCTAGATGAAGGGTACAACAGTTATGTCTCACAGGAGGTAGCTACCCAGCCTCCATGTATGTTTTGACTACCTGGCACTAAGTTAGCTTAGACAGTAATATGTGTTGCCTTGTGTATTTTCAAATGTGACAATGTGACAGGTTGGTCATCCATGACAGGATTGCGGTACAGGAGGTCTTGTTTGTCCCTCTGCAATGAAATTGAAAAATATTAATGATGATCAATGATAGATATTGACATAAGTCATGTGGGTAACAAACACTGTTTATCGTCATTAACTTTATTTTACACATAGATGTATAGAACATGAGTAAGTACATGTAAATGAGGCCAAGTTACACTGGTGTTGCCTTTCACTGGCAATATTTTTATATTGTTCACACAATCATTGTTTGAAAAGGGGTCCTTTTTGTGTCATAACACACATTGCAATGCAGTTATGCAGCTCGCTAGCCTGCCCTGCCTGAAAGGGTGAGAGCAGGATAGGGCCTCATTTACCATATGCTTAGCTGATTTTATTTTTAAAGACTATATTGAATTGATTCCATGTACTTAAGGTACACTCCAGTTTGGTTACTGGGGTACCCTTATAAGTCCCTAGTATATGGTATCCTATATACCCAGGGCATAGGTACCCCAGAGGCCTAGCAGGGGCTGCAGCATGTATTATGCAACACCTCGGAAGCCTTCCAAAAGGACACCACAGGACTACTACTGCAGCCTGGGTAAGGTGGTGCATGCACCTCTTACTTAGATATAGGTTACCTATATCTACCTTAAATCACTACACATATAAACCTATCAGGCACCCCTATGGCATGCATTAACAATCCTGAAGGCAGGGTGCTGGGTTTTGTGTGCGACAGTGCCCATGCATGAGCAGGGCCCCTCTGCAGCCTTCGGAACCTATTCTCCGGGGTTCTTCTGTGATGCAGCCAGACCATATACTCTTAAGTGCATTATAACCTCGCTATAAATGCTAACTTTGGAATGGATGCAAGGAAACATGTCATGTTTGGTGTCAAACACTTTGGAATCATACCCCCCCCTGCTAGTCCCGGCAGCGGGGGTATGATCCCACCCTTCTAGAGGGAGAGACATGTACTCACTGGTACACTGGTACCAGTTTAAAACAACCTTGGCATCACAAAATGGATGCCACAGTCACAAGTCTGGCCTCCTGCTGCTGGACAAAACTCTGACAAGGAAGGCCTGGACAATAGGTTTCCTGTCACAGGGAGTTGTCACCACCTCCCAGACAGTCTTTAGTGTATTGGGGCTGGGTGGGTGCACTCTGAGAGTGCTTTAAAGTCAGAACTGGGGGCACATTTTGTGTCCCTGTGCATAGCCCAGTTCAAACCGGTTGCAGGGGCTACCAGCCCCTTCTCTGGCACAAAACTGGACAAAGGAAATGGGCGTAGCTGCCCCTCTTTCCAGATCCTCCCATAGGTGGGTCCCCAGAGTATGTCCAACCCCTTTCTTGGGTATAAGAGAGGAACCCCTGACTACAGGACTTTAGATTACACCTGGACAAAACTATGCTACAGAAATCCTGTAACTTTGATGATCTACATGACTAGATGACTGAAGAATCTGACTTGGAGTAAAGGAGTTACTTCCCTGCTTGGCAGGCACCAATGACGCACCTGCCAGTTTGCATCTCCGAAGCTCCCACCGGACTACAAAGTATTTGCAACACAGGAGGTGGGATTTCAGACTTCCCAGAGGCCGAACTGAGTCCCCAGCAAAGCTGAAACCCATAGCCCTCGTGGGTACCGTGGAACCGGAAACCCTGGACACCGTGCACATTTGCAAGTGCATTAGCTTCTCGACATTCCTTGAGGCTGTGCAGTGGGTTACTTATAGCCCAGACCCCGAGCACCTTTTCCACCAAAGATTGCTGCCCTACACTCCACGTGTGTTCCGTGAGCTGGCCCTTTGTGTTTTTATTTAGAGTACCCAATAAAGATCAATGACGTTTCCCGACACCAAAAGACACCTATGCACCCGGCTTCCCTGGGTGAGGTGACTCGAGTACTCTGGTACTCCCATGGGTGTTGGCCCTGGAAACCCACAAGTCTAAAGGGGTTTGCTCAAAGTCCTCTCCTAAGTGTCCTTAATCTTTAAATGTCCAACAGCGACTTTCCCCATAGAAGCTAACGGCCTCTTGCGGCTATGTTCTCACACTGCACTCATCCCCCATGGGTCCCCTGTGTGACTACCTTGGGTGGTTCCTTGTGGTCCCAGTGATTCTACAGGCTCTAGGCCTTGTGTCTAGTCAAGTTGTGGTTTTTATACCACTTTCTTAATATATGGTTTGGTTTCCCCATAAGGCCTAACGTATATTGTGCTAATTTACTTTGATATATTAAGTGTAACATATGTGCTTTGAACTCTAGCCTCATAAAGAGACTAGAAGGGTGTGTTCAGAATAAATACATATATTTTATATATATACCTGGTGTGGTTCTCCTTTCATTTAGCCATTCACAAGATTATAGATTGGTAAAACAAGCTGCTTTACATTCCTTCAAGACTTAGCCTGAAGGCTGCTCTCCATAGCTACCACTAGGATAGCTTTCAAATAAGGTAGTCTTTAACCTATCACTTCTAAGGGCTTGTTTGAACTGGTGCAAGGTGCTCACTATAACTAGTGGACAGCATATACCATGCCAACTTCTCACATTGGTGTCATCCTCCGGTGCTGCGGGGGGGGGGTCGCAAGGCCCCCTTACATTTCAATACATTAGCCCCGGTGAGGCTGAATGGGGGGATGGAGCCTCCCCCACACATTTTGTAATCTAGTCCTGGGGAGGTGGTAGTTCCAAGGGCTGTGTGGGAGGACAGGAGCCCCCGCACACTTTTTATTAATCAGGGAAGTGGCGGACCCTGGGGCTGTGAGGACCCACGCCGCCTCAGCATTATTATCAGATGGCCGCTGGGACCTGGCCCACCTAGTGGCCAAATTAAACGAAGTGCGCAAGCCCTTGCTTTGTTTTTTTTTCCCGCCTGTATTTGCAGATCCACTGCGACGCCTGCCAAATCTTTTTTTTAATAAGCTTTTACCTCCTGAGAAGGCCTAGAGGGTGAGGCAGTAGTGTTTCCTCGAGGGAGTGCTGCGGGGCGGTTGGCTATGGTGGGGGAGGGGCAGGATAGGGGGTGGTAAACTCAGGCATACGGCAGGTAAGTATAGAAATAAATAAATAAAACAAATTACATTGTGCAGTCTGCAACTTTAAATGAAGATATAGCGCGCGCAATGTAATTCGTTTTTTTTTTGTATCTTTACTTACCTCCATTCGCCCGTATGCCGGACTTTACTGCCGCCCCACCCTGCCTCACCCCTGCTCCACCACCCCGCAGCACTCCCTCAAGGAGTCGCTACTGGGGTCAGGGTGTTTCTACCCGGCCCCCATTTCTTTTTTGTAATCTTTTTTCTTGTGACTCGGTACAACCGAGTCACAAGATGGCTGACAATACTTCCTGATTTGAAATGTTGGCAGCCAATCAGATCGCAGGCTCAGGATCAGGAGGGTTTGCGGATCCTCTGGGGCCACAGTTGTATATCTGAGAAGTCTTTTGAGTAAAGTTAGACTTTTGGACTACACGTAGACCAAAAGTTTAACGTCACTACTCCAAATGCCATTTGTGAATATCAAAAGTCGTAAACTTAGTCTTTCGTCTCAGATTACTTCTGTGAATCGGGCCCAACGTCTCATCAACCTATGCTCCTTCCTGGAAACTTTTGGGGTAATCCGTAAAGAAGGGTCCGAGATACATGGGATGTCATAAAACACATTTTTCCCATGCCATTTCTATAGAGAATTGTAGACAATGATAGAGGAAAAAACTGCTGAACACAATTACTCCCAATGTGACAAAAAGCTATATCTTTACCCAGATAGTGTGCTCTTTGTGATCTGGTGTACATCTGTTCAACAATTTTTGAGAAACTGATGTCCACCAAATAGAGCTATCTGAGCGTAACATGTCCTGATATGCTCTGATTGGCCACAATAAATCAGACTAGTCAATCCTGATTGGTTTGCACAACCTGAACAATTTGTTGTGAGTGCCTTTCCAGGACACAGGGGCATGGTCCCTGAGTCTTGAAAAGTAAGAAAATGAATTACAAAAAATATATGAGGAATCAGGGTGAGTACACCCTGGCCTTAAAGAGTATGTTTGGGACCCTCGCTTTGTTGGCTGACAATATGGTGTAGGAGCCATTTCAGGATTATTGGACATGGTCCATGTTGAAATACATTGTAGAGTTAGCCTGTTTTTAAGAGTCACAATAAATGAGCACATATAGAGTTATAACAGATTTTAGCTGCAATATAAGTTATTTGCTTGTGGTACCATACTAATCTTAGCAAGTGTGGTGTATTTCTCTGAGTCAAATGCTGATCTTCTACTGGGATTTGATGAACTCTGTCTGAATGAAAACTGTTTGGTGTCTTCTTATTATTATGTGATAAAGGTTATGGAAGGTGGTCCAAAAACTACAATGAGAGCATGAGAGCATATGTTCTGTAATTTCACACTATCTTTCTCAGCCATGTGAGGATCAAGTCTAAACATACTGAGTAAAACATTTACTTCCAACAGCAGCAGCAGTGCCTGTTAGTTAATTCCAGAGTGTTCTACTGCACTCTACCACAGTGTTCTAACGAACATCTGGAGTGCTAATATTCTTATTTATGACAAATCTGTGCCACACCTGAAGCCATCTTGATTGAATCAAAGCTGTAAAACGTAATGCATTTCCTCTAGAAATGAGGGAGGGAGGGTAGGGGCACATACTCAGACAATAGAGGGCATTAGACAGTGGCAGCATGTTGACCGACCAGGGCATGTGGAAGGGGCAGTATCAGCACAACCTACCATGCGGGGCAGCTGGGAGGCACAGTGGTAGCACAAAGAATCATAGAAAGCAGGAGGGAGGGACAGAGTCATGCACATAGACAATGGAGGGCAAAGGGCAGGAAGGCAAGGGAAAGTCACTCACACGGGGCAGGCAGGAGGGCCAGTGGTAAGACGACAGGCTATGGAGTGCCGAAGCGAGGGGGCAGCAGCCATCATATGGACAACAGAGGGCAAGGGGAGGGAAGCAGGGGCAGGAGCAGTAAGCTCATCATGCAGGGGTGGTAGGAGGGGCACAACAGACCATGGCAGGCAGGAGGAAGTGGTTAGGGGCATGCACAAACACAATTAGGGAGTATGGAGTAGGGGCAGAAAGCTGACCACATAGGGCAGGTGGTGGGGGTAGTGGAAGTACAAAGGACCGTGGTGGGCAAGAGGGAGGGGCAGTGGCATCCACAAATGATCATGGAGAGGCTAGGGTCTGGATTCAGACAACAGAGGACAGGGGGAAGAGGGCAAGAGGGCAAGAGCAGGGACAGGAAGCTGACCATGCAGTGTGGGCATTAGGGTCAGTGGCAGTAAAGAAAACCATGCAGGTCAGGCAGGAGGGGCAATGGCACTACAATGGACCACGGGGCAGGAGGGAGGTACTGCACAGTGGACCATGGAATTTCAGGAGAGAGGGAATGGGGAAACCACTCACACAATGGAAGGCATCAAAAGGAGCATGGTCTGTAGCAGCAGGGTGACCATGCTGGGCAGGACAGTGGGGCATTGGCAGCACACCAGACCAAGGAGGGAAAGCAGGAGGTGCAGTGGAAGCTTAAAGGGCCATGGAAGCCAGAGGGAGGGGACAGGGGCACTCACATACACAATGGAGGGCATGAGGAACGGGGGGGCAGCAAACTAATAATTCAGTGCATGTGGGAGTCACAGTGGCAGCACAAAGGGCCACCCAGGGCTGGAGTAAGCAGGCAATGGCATGTACTTGTACAACAGAGGGCAGGGGAGGGAGGAAGGGATAACAAGCAAACCACAGAAGACAAGCAGCATGGGCATTGGCAGCACATTTCAGCAAGCAGAGCAGGAGGGAGGGGCATGGGCATAGGCCTGGACTTGGACAACAGAGGACAAGGAAGAGGTGGGTAGGAGTAGCAATCTTAAAACAGAAGGCAAGCAGGAGGGGCAGTGGCAGCACAAAAGACGATGCAGAACAGGAGGGAGGGTAAATGGCACAGGGTAGAGACTTGGAAAAAGGAGGGTAGGGAGGATATGAGTAAGGGCAGCAAGTTGGCCACAGATGACATATCCGCATGGGCAGGGACAGCATAATGGACCATGGAAGGGAGGAGGGAGGGGTCAGGGGCAAACACACAGAGAACAAAGTTCAGGAGGCAGGCAGGAGCAAGGTCAGGAAGTTGACCACATTGGGCAGGTCAGTATGGGCAGTAAGTTGACCACAGAGGGTTGGCAGGATTTGGCTGGGGCACACAGATGGTGAATAGAAGGCAAGCAGAAGGGGCCAAGTGCAGTGATATGACCACAGTGAACAGGCTGGCAGGAGCAGGATCAGTACAATGGATCAAAAAAAGGGCGAAAGAAGGGAGGGGCAGAGCCATGCACATGGAGAATAGAGGGCAGGGGTAGAAAGTTGACCACAGAGGGCAGGCTGGCTTGGGCAGGGGCAGCTAAGTCGACCACAGAGAGCAGACGAGAGGGGGCAGGGGCATGCACATGTAGAACAGAGCACAGGGTGCAGTGAGGCAGAAACAGCAAGCTGACCATAAAGGGTAAGCAGAAGGTGCCGGCGAACACAGACAGAGAACAGAGGGAAAGCAGGCGGGGCAATAGCAGCAAGCTGACCACACAGAGCAGGAAGTGAAAACGGAGAAACACTGATGTACTAAATACCTTACCGTGTGAATATCAAACTCTTGCAATCGTTGGATGATGTAGTCAGTGATGTAATCAGTGATGTCATCAATGTCATTTGAGATGTCATCAGTGACATCATTGAACATATAATGAGTGATGCAACATGTGAGTTCATAAGCAGTGTATGGTGCGGTCACAAATTATAGTTAGCCTGCAAAACTATAGTTGGGTAATTTCGTTTTTTTGTTTTAACAGCCCTACTGCAAAGGGAATTACACTAAATTTGGCAGAAAGCTAGATCTTGGTTCAGAAAGTTTGCTTTTTGTCATTTGGTTTAAATCTGTTCAGAAGGTTTAGAGAAAATAGGGTTCAAAATAGATAAGATCTAATTGGCTGCCACCACACCAACAGCAGCCATTTTAGGACTCAGAAACTCATGCTACTGTCCTTTAAAAAGGTTAAAAAAAAACAGATAGGAGGCAGGATTGGGATACCATGCCCAATAGGCCTAGTGGTTGTGTGGGCCAGGGTCTGGGGGTGCTTTTTTTTTACTATAGAGGGAGGCATGTGTCCCACTCATTGGGCCTTTTCTAGGCCCTGGGGACCCCATCTTAAGTGACCAATTCAATGTTTTAGGGGAAGGGGGTGATTGGCTCTCCCCTCCAAGGCATAGATGCATCAAGCTTAAAACCGGTCGCAAAGGGGCAGATTCTCAGATTCTGCCCCTTTGCGACCGGTATTTTTGCATTTGGGATGCATCATCCCAAATGCAAAAATCGCAATTTAAGAAATCGCAAAATTGCGATTCCTTAAATTGCGATTGCATTTAAGGAATCTTAAATTGAGATTCCTTAAATGCAATGCATTAAAGTAAAAACAATAGTGATTTCGCTAATAGAGGGAGCAAATTACCATGAAGTTGAACTTCATGGTAATTTGCAAAAACTTTGAAAAATGCACTAAAGTGCATTTTTCAAAGTTTCATTTTACACACAAACATGCCCTTAGGGCATGTGTGTGCAATATGTACCCATATGCAGATTTCAGGGGTGCAACAGGGTGTACTTTTAACACCCTGGCACCCTTGAAATTGCAATTTCAATTTGTGATTCTCTAATTGAGAATCGCAAATTAAGAAAGTCTTCCCATTCATTCCTATGGGCCTCTAGGCCCATAGGAATGAATGGGGATCTATTCCTTAGTTTGCGGGTCGCAATTAAGGAATTTTAAGAAATCGCTATTTTTTTAGCGAGTTCTTCATGCATAGCCTTTTTCTATTCCTTATTAGCGAATCCTTATTTTTTGCTAATAAGGAATCGCCAAATGGATGCTTGATGAATCTATAGGCAAGCCTTTTACAGGCCCTGGGGACCTCAGCCCATGGGGCTGCTTTCCTCCCTAAGGGGAGAGGGCACAAGGGCCAAAGCAACAGTTTCTGTCGATGCCCTGATGCTCACCAGGACCACCCACCACAATCGGCGGCCATGGGGCAGTGAGGGGGCCAGCTTACACCATTTGCAGGGCAGTGGGATCCAGCTCCATCTGTTTGCTACCTCCCAATGGGAGCAGCTTTTCTTTGCTCCCACTGGGCAGTAGCATACATTAATTCCCTGCCTGTAATAGCACTCTTGGAGATTGGGAAATGTAGTGTCCCAGGTCCTGGGGTCCCCAGGTCAGTGGTGCCATCAGTCCCAAGGAAATGGGTCCCAAGGACCAGTGGATGTCAAAGGCAGGGGCGCCTCATGCCCCAAAAAAAACATAGCCCATGAGTGATGGGGTCCTGGGGCCCTCACGTGGCTCAGGGAAGGAGCCCACACAGACCCTTCCCAAAAACATAAAAATGGTCCTGGGAGATGGTCCCCAAGAGGCTCAGAGAAGGAGACACACACCCCCTCACAAAAAAATACAAAACATAATAGAATACAGTATAATAGACAGCCATTCAACTCATTTGGCCAGACGAGGCACTACGTATAAGTGACTAACCTCTAACTACCTTCTCCTTACAGCCACATCAAAAAGTGCCTTTCACTTGGAAAGAGGAGGAACATCCACTATCCTATGAGGAGCAAGATACCTGTTCAGGTGTTGATGCTACTCACAGATTCCGAAATGCAACAAAATTGAGAAGGAGAATTTCTGTCGGAAAGCTCTAACCTTGCACTCTGAATCCAGTGGGATTAATGCACTCTCCCCCCACTCATCACAATCACAAGAGATAACACACAGCATGATATGTAAGACAAATAGAAAAAACTGTGAAAAAGGAATGGGGTAAGAGAGAAACCAGGGAAACTGGATATCAACCTTTTCCTTGTTACTCTTCGAGTATGAGCTATTGTAGACTGGAATGGATATAAACATGTAAATAAGGAAGTGATTAGTAATTTGTCACACATGGAGCATCTAACTTCAACGGTTAAACGATATAGCTTTATAAGTTCTATGAGTAAGTAACTCTTTGTCTCGGAATGGATCAGACATTTGTTCCTGATATTGAAATACAAGGTACAAGTAACCAAGGAAATGTTCAATCAATTTCTATGTTAGGAAAATAGCTACTTCTTATTTCATACAAATGCACTTCTGGAATTAATTGATTCTTTTTAGCGTTTGTTAGTGCTATTATTTCTGTCCTAATGACACCCACTTAGCTTTCTTAACATCTCATATACTTCAGTGTAGCTTATATAAACATTGCAACATCAATGTTGCTTTCATGATAGAATGCCTCATTTACCTTCGCAAAAGAACTCAGGTAACAAGACTGTAATAAATAGCCTTTGGCTTTTAATTTTTAATCAAGAACAGTGCAAATTCTGTTTTCCATAAACGCTGAGTTCCAAGTTTGTTTTATCTGTAAATGTCTTCAGTAAACACTTTAGAATGTAATGGTCTACAAGTCTCTGAAGAAAAAATGTTATCTGCAAGAACATAGCAACTCAATTGCCTAGCAAGGACACTTTTAAACACGAAGATGGTTATACATGGTTATCCAAGTTGGCTACTGCCATCTACAAACAACTTGTGATTTCAGGATTACTGTAATTTGTAGTTCATGGATGAGACACTATAATGTAGACAACATCAATGTTGCTTTCATAATAGAATGCCTCATTTACCTTTGCAAAATATCTCCGTTAACTAGACTGTTATAAATACTCAAAGCCTTAGGCTTTTAATTTTTAATCAAGAACAGTGCAAATTCTGTTTTCCATAAACACTGAGTTCCACATTTGTTTTATCTGTAAATGTCTTCAGTAAACACTTTAGAATGTAATGCTCCACAAGTCTCTGAAGAAAAAATGTTATCTGCAACAATATAGCAACTCAATTGCCTAGCAAGGACACTTTTAAACACGAAGATGGTTATACATGGTTATCCAAGTTGGCTACTGCCATCTACAAACAACTTGAGATTTCAGTATGACTGTAATTTGTAGTTCATGGATGAGACACTATAATGTAGTGCACTCTCCACAAACATGAAGCCTTCTGCCAAGCAGCAATATTCTGAAAATACTCCCAAACTTTCCTTATTTGCAATAAGCTTGGCGCAGGTGAGTTTTGAGCACTGTGCGCCAGTGCCTGCTAAAACATTAATGGCAAGTCCTGCATCCCAATCTGTATTCCTGACACTTTCCAGGACCATTCTGTGTTGCTGGACTGGAGGATCAAGAAGAAATGCAGGGGCATATTTACAATAGAAGTGACGGAGTGCGGCATCAGCCTCCTTGGCTTTACGTTGCATTCAGCCACTTCTGAAACGCAGGGCTGCACCATATTTACAACAGTATGGTGCAACCCTGCATTTCCCCCTTTGCTGGAGCTAAATTTAGCTGCCTAGAGTCAACACAGGCACCCTTGCACAATAGTGCAAGGGTGTCTGCATTGCAAGAGGAGATTGTTTATGTGCAGGAAGGTGCCCATTCCTGCAAAAAAACCATTTTTTAAATGGCGTTTTGTAACTGCTATGTGTGCTGCAAAACGCAACACATGCGGAAATAGCAAAAATGAGGAGAAATAGGCTATAGGTAAAGGTAAATGGAACAGAATTTCACCAGGGTACATCCGTTTAAAAAATAAGATTGAAAGTGACCATTTGCTAAAACAGCTGTTGAAGAAAAAAGCTTAAACACTACTAACTATTAAAAAAACCTCCCAAAATGATGGTACGTTTGGGAACCAACAACATAATGAAAGAAACAACTTATCTCTATTAAGAATTAGGTTCTGCATGGCTGTTTATGGCGGATTGTGTGCAGGGTTTAGTCAATCTCCAAGGCCTGAGCGTGAACTCCTGGCTACTGGGGACACTCAGACTACTTGTGTTGCTCCTAAGAACTGTTTCGTTTTGGCTAGGACTTAGCTCACCTGAGGCGGAAAGCCGGGTGATAGTTTGCTCGCTATTTTAAAAATGTATTTACACTTAGAAATTTCTTTGCGCCTGTTTTAATGTTTTTAATAATTTCACAAACCTTCTCTCCCATTGTCCGCACTATCCTCCCGTGTTGACACACCCGAATTGGGGTCTGTGGCCGGAGACGCCCCTTGTCTCTGCTGTTGCACGGTAACCGGACTCATTTTCTAAAAACTACAAGTCCCAGCGCCTGTGTGCTGCACACGGGACTACAAAGTGAGGGTGAGCGTCCGCTCGCGAGAACTCCTGGCTACTGGGGGCACTCAGTCTGCTTGTGTTGCTCCTAAGAACTGTTTCGTTTTGGCTAGGACTTAGATCACCTGAGGCGGAAAGCCGGGTGATAGTTTGCTCGTTATTTTAAACATTTATTTACACTTAGAAATTTCTTTGTGCCTGTTTTACTGTTTTTAATAATTTCACAAACCTTCTCTCCCATTGTCCGCACTATCCTCCCGTGTTGACACACCCGAATTGGGGTCTGTGGCCGGAGACGCCCCTTGTCTCTTCTGTTGCACAGTAACCGGACTCTTTTTCTAAAAACTACAAGTCCCAGTGCCTGTGCGCTGCACACGGGACTACAAAGTAAGATGGCCACTTCTCCGCGCAGCGGACGCGATCAGCGGGCGCGCCTCTGTCGCACCGAACTAGAGCCTAAGTCCTGCCCGTCTGCGCCCGTCTGCGCCCGTCCGTGCCAGGCTGGGCCAGGGGGCCACACACTCTGCTATTGCGGACATGTCTACTGCCCCTCCAGGTACGTCCATAATGTATATGGCTGGCGATCTGCTTTCCCATAGACATGTGCCTAATATGTATTGTTCTACCTGCACATTCCCCATTCAGGGATTTAACTGTAATAATTGCGGATTTACCCTGGGTAGGATGAGCAGATGTAAAAGGAGGAAACGCCCATATACACAGGGTAAACTGTCTGTAATCAATCCTCCCTCCACTCAATCCAAATTGCATTTTTGGAGCATCAATTGTAGATCCCTTCCTAAACATCAAAATCACATTTACGACTTTCTTGTTGATGAAAAACCAGATGCCATCTTCCTAACGGAAACATGGCTCCAGGCGAGCTCGGGACCGGATATTGCCTTTGCAATTCCCTCTGGATATGCCATGGTAAACAGAGACAGAGATATTGGTAGGGGTGGCGGCATTGCCATAATATTTAAATCCAACTACAATTGCAAATTTGAAGTGTTTCCGCTACAAGGATGTGAGGCTGCCCTTTTCAAATTAGCTATTACTGCCCAGACGACCTTATCCGGTCTACTGATATATCGCCCCCCCGGGAATTCCAACTCATGGGTGACGTGACGTCCTTTTCGGAAACCATTGCCCCATTGATCCTAAAAGCCGCAAATTTCACTATCTTATGGGACCTAAATTTACATCTGGAAGATCCCCTATGCTCAATCAGCAAAACATTTTTAGCGGACTTAGAAGCACTCAATATCTTACTATGCAATTCGGGATCTACACACTCGGCGGGGCACCTGTTGGGCCCTGTTCTGTCGAATCTTGCTTATGACTGTGAACCGGCCGCTGTTCCCTTGGATTGGTCGGATCATATGCCAGTTCAATTTTCTCTCCTGTGCACTACGAACATAGCAGTTGATGCTATTGACTCAGGTTAAAAATTACGCTGCTGGGGTAAACTTAACATCACTGAGTTCAACCGGTACCTACCTAGCACGTCACCAAATGCCACTTCGTCTCTTTTGGTATCGGAAGCAGCAGTCTCCGATTGGTTGACTACTGCTGTAAATAAACTCGTTCCTCTTACACCCTTACAAGTCTTGCCCCATCGTTATCCTGCAGCATGGTTTTCGGAAAATTTAAAAACTACGAAATCCAAATGTAAGGTACTTGAGAGACTATGGAGGCGCTCATATTCCTCCTCCTGTAAGATGGCATACAAGGTAGCTCTTAGAGATTATCACAAACAATATAAGACCGCAAGAGCCACTCACATTGCCAATACATCACACATGCCCAGAATTGCCCGCGCACACTATTTTCTGTGGTGAAAAAACTTACAAGAGCAGACTCCATCCCTGCCCCCCCAGTTTTGAATGCAGTACAGTGCAACTCAATCGCTGAGTTTTTCATTGCCAAGGTAGAACGGATCTACGACTCATTAGGCCTCCAACCTTTGAGCGCAGATTTATCCTCTACTCCTGTGCCAGCTCATGACTGTCAACTCCCCACGATAACTAAACTCTCTGAGTGGTTACTCTTCGATGATGTCTCCTTCGCCGGCTACCTTAAAAGCATCAAATCTGGCTCTCCTTGTGATCCTGTTCCGGCAAAAAATTTAAAACAGCTTGATTTAAACTCCCGTCGCGTAGTGATGAAACTTCTTAATGCTTCACTGATGGGATCATGTGTTCCACAGAAGTGGAAGCACGCGATGGTGGTTCCCTTGCTTAAAAAGGCCGGAGCGGATGTGTTAAACTTATCTAATTATAGGCCCATCTCGTTGTTGCCTATCTTCTCTAAAATCTTGGAAAGGCACATAAACTCTCAACTATCTCATCTGGTAGAGAGTTCGGGCTTTCTGCATCCATCACAATCTGGATTCAGAGCTCATCACTCCACGGAAACTACTCTCTTGGGGGTCACTGAGAATTTACGGCACGGTATAGATCGCGGGGAGACATCGGCGCTTATCCTGCTGGATCTAAGCGCAGCGTTCGATACTGTGTCCCATTCCATTCTTCTCACATCCCTCCAATCCTTGGGAGTTGAAGGTGCAGCCCTAACTTGGATAGCCTCCTTTCTGAGTGAGCGCACCTTCCAGGTTTTTTCGGCCAAAGCATCTTCCATAATTTGTGCATCGGTGTACAGCGTTCCCCAGGGGTCTATTCTCAGTCCATTACTTTTTAACATCTACGTTAGACCCCTGGCCACTATTGTGGAGGAAGCTGGCTTAACCTTGTTTTTGTACGTCGATGAGACACAAATTATCTTCTCCCTGTCTAATAGGGAGGGTAATGATGTTTCGGCTCTTAAACAAGGATTGTCCCAAGTGGCAAAATGGATGCAGGTAAATTTCCTTAAATTAAATGGCGATAAGACCGAGATTGTGATCCTGGGCAAGGACAAAGATCTCTGGGGCCCCCAACATTGGCCCGAGAGCATGGGTCCTATCCCGAAGCCCATGACCCAGGTTCGCAATCTCGGAGTCTTAATCGATGAAAAGCTCACAATGCGACAACAGGTCGTCAAGGTGGCTTCCATTTGCTTTTCCACATTAAAATGGCTCCAAAAAATCTTGTGGATGCTTCCTATCTCCACACAAAGGACGGTGGTCCAGGCTTTGATAACATCTCGCCTGGACTACGGGAATGTCCTATATCTTGGTGCTGATTTGACAACTTTGAACAAACTTCAGGTTGTTCAAAATGCGGCCGCACGGCTGCTACGCAATGTTCCTCGGAAGATATCTGCCTCCCCAGCCCTCTATGATTTGCACTGGCTAAAAATTAAGAACAGAATTAAATTCAAGACCCTATGTTATATCTTTAAGATAAAACAGTGCTCTGCCCCTAGGTATCTTCATAACCTCATTCATGTTTACAGGCCTAGTCGCAGTCTGAGATTCGCAGGAAAAGGAGATTTTGTTGTTCCTAGATTTAGGCTGGTGAAGATGGGCGGCCGTCTTTTTCCCATTTAGGCGCCAAATCTTGGAATGCTCTGCCTGTGACGTTGAAGTTGGAAACTGATCTTTTTCGGTTTCGCAAGGGTTTGAAAACTTGGCTTTTCCAGCAAAAACTTTGAACAGTCTTTGGGTAGCTTCGCTTATTGATGCCCGGCAGTTCTTTCTTCTTCAGTCTATCCCTTGGCGCCGGGAAACCCACTGCGGGTAGCTGTGCGCCTTATAAGTTTAAATAAATAAATAAATAAATAAAATCCCTGCTGCATATGGCTAAAGGCCATATGGACTAGAGGTTGGTTGCCACGGCAGGTTGGGAGCCAATGGCCATACACAGTAGGAGTTGGCTATCTGCGGTGATCTGGGCACTGGGCATAGCCATAGGCAGAGCCTTGTGCCAGTCCCTGCTGTTAATGTATTTTGGTCAGGAGCAGCAGGAGATGGTTCTCTGCATCTGATATGGAGCAGGGCATGGCTACGTGCCAGGGCCTGCGATCAACCCCTGCTGCTCACATTCAAATGGCATGTGCAGCAGGGGCTGATAGCACAGGGTGAGTTAGGCACAAATAACTTTTACATGTGATAAATGATAAAAATATATTGAAAATATGAAAGGTTTGAGTGACAGCTGTCTTATTGGAGTGGTCAGGAGGGCAATTTGAAAAAATAAAAACGCCAATTGTAAACATATAGCAAGCATGGCTGGCCTGGTTAGCATTACGTCTCCACCACAAAAGGTAAAGTGCCAGATGTTTATATGCTTTCATTTGTTTACAAACTTTCTTGGGGAAGATTCAAATTATTGGGCACACCATGAACTTGTGCAAATATTGTATGACTCACCCCTTGGAGCTGCATGTAGAACCATTGATATTCAGCCAAGGTATTTGGCAGTTGTACCTCAAAATGAATACTTCGTATCAATGTTTTACTTTTCTCAGAGGGAGAATTCTGCACAACTTTCTTTTGGGAGGTCACACACTGGCTCTACAATGGTTCTCTTTGACACCTCATTGAAATATTGTCGACTTATATACGTACTATCACTGAAACTCATTTGCCACCACGTTTATACAAACGTGTTATTGATTTAAATTGAATATAAAGTAAGAAAATACAATTTTACTTTAATGATCAATCTTTTTAATTAAATTCTAGGTGCAATTTAAAGTCTCATCTAGCATCTTATCAAAATTCAAGCAAGGTTTACTGAGGTTCACGTATCTGTATCTCTCCATCCACAAGGAACTGACAAAATGTCAATATTACCATAAAACCATAAACCCCCGTCTCTCATCCAGTCTCCTACCCTACTGTCGTGATATAGATTGAGAATCATGTATGCCAACTCAATTACTTAATTTACATAACAGAATTTCCCTAATTGACAGTGATGTTTAGATAGCCAAACAGTGCAAACTGTATTGTATCAGGTGTGATAATAGGACCCTCAAGTACCTAGATCAGGACATTTCCCTGAATTATGAGTACATATACCTCAGAAAAGGCAACCACTCTGTATCAAAGGAATCAGGCTACCCTGCCAAACATTCTATAATATTTTCCATCTGAAGCAAACCTCACAATCTGCGTCTTCAAACACACAGGTCAGGAACCCTGGCTTTCCCACACTGGCATGATCAGTTGTTTTGCTGCTCATAGTGCAAGTGCGATCTGTTGCCCCTAAGTGAGTTCATGAGGAGACAGAGTAAGGTGTATATTGTAATATAAATATAACATTTTCAAACATGGAAACATTGTATCTAACATTTTGGACCAGACTGAGCATAATTTGGGTGCACCAGCAAAAGAGATTGATTAGCATCCCTGTTTTCACCACAACCTCATCAACATGTCATATCTGTGAGCATTCCGTTTATTAATTTTCAACAGTGTGTATCGTCAGTGCAACATAAGGGCCTTAGTGTATGATCTGGTATACCTAAATCTCAGTTTCAGGGAGGCAGTACATTGCTTTAAATATCTCAAAGGATCTGATGTCTTCATTATGAAATAGCTCCCAAGTATGATGCAACCTCAAAGTGTCTTAGTTTCTTAGCAGCTGAAAAGTTGAAGTTCCAAAGTATTGGGCAACAATGGCGATGAGAAATTGGATAATCAGTTTATTGAAACCCAATACCAAATCACCATAGTTGCACTAGGGATGGGAGAGGAGTATAGCCCAGCCGTCATGTGGCCGATGTGACTAACCAAAAAGTTTTCCAGATTAGTGGTCTACCTAACTTCCTGGTAAGAAAGGACCACTATTTCTCAGATTTTTTACTTTTCCCAAACCCTCATGCCTAGCCAGCATCCGTGAGTTTTCTTAAGATGCATGGACATTTAACAGCCCAAACACAGTTAGTGGCAACTGTTTAAGAAAGAAGCTTGGCTCAGAAAGTGGCATAATCTGAAAAAGCATGGAAGCTTGAGAAAACGTGAAAATGTTATCATGGCCAACTGACCAAGCCAAGAAAGTCCTTTTGTGATGCAGGTGTGGAGAACTCCTTAGGAGGATGGGGTAATGTGTTTCAATTATTTCTTCCACCTTTAGAGTTAGTGGAGAAGTGTGGCTCACCGGTTAGAGGAGGCAGTCCCTGATGCAGAGGCCAGACGCGGGACCAGGGTTCAATCCCCGATGCGGCAGGGTCTTGAGCTCAAAATGTCTATGGACATGAAAATTCTCGACTCGGTGCCTACTCGAATTGTGGGTTCACACTCTGAAACTCTGGGCAATAGCTTGCTTAATCTCCACTACAGCCCCACCGCGATGTGATGCCTGGTCTTCACCTTGGGGATGCCTAGTAGGGGTAATCTTGCAGGGAAAGGCCAGGACGGGTTCCCAAAGCAAGCGCCTTGAGACCTTAAGGTGAAAGGTGCTATGTAAGATTTACGATTTATTTATTTATTTTACAATCTACACACATTGGCACGGTGTCAAGTCTTTTGCCCATTTGAATTAGAAATGTTATGGAGACATAGATACATTCTGTGGCTGTGACTTACGTAAATGTACTTTAAATCCGAAGACCTCTCCAGATCTTTTCATCTCTCCCAGAAGTGTTGTGACAGAGTGTTGCGGGTCACTCAATTAAGAGGGATATTGCCCATATAGATTGTCAGTTTAAGAGCCTTTTATTTCCAAACACACCCCTTTCATGTTAATATTCCTGAAAAACCTTCCCACCAAAGGCCTTGTCACAAGATCAATGAAGAGTGGCAAGAGATTACAACTCTGTCTCTTTTCCCTCATCCTTTGGAATGGGTGACAGTCCTGGTTTGATCTTATACAGTGCTGTCAGAATTCAGTAACATATTAATAGCCACCTAGGACACAGATTGGTCTCTTTCACCTACCCCAGGGAGTTACAACCTCTGAATGGCCATGACTCTCAGCACATTAGTAAATATGTTCTCATTGTAGTTGAGGAGTGTGAGATGCCTATGCAAGTTACACAGTAAAGGATCGTTTACAGTTGGGGGATAACCAAGATCACCACCTCAGACATGGAGGTGGAAACCGAGCCTCCCTCCTAGAAAAGTTGAATAGTCATGTCAATATGGAGCCGGGATGCAGAGATGCTTTTATGAAATAGTGAGATGCAACCATCATAGTTAGGGACTTTGCCTGATGTCTGGCGAGCTTTACTAGAAATTGCCTGCCCCAGAAAGATAGTGTCTAAAACTGGCTCCCTGGTTTAGTGTAAGCTTCTGTACATGTAAGTGGGATTCTGTGAAATCCGCTCTGGATTTATATTGGTTACAAAGTGTGTGTATATCATGTAGAAGATGCTAACATCTGTATCCCATGCATTATTCTCCCCAGTGCACCCTTGACTCTTTCTCTCCCCTCACTCATTGTCTTCACTCTTAGCTTACAGGCTAGTATTTGACATGCACTCCTTCTCCCCCGCCCCACACAAACCTAATCTATTTTAGGAGCGTTGTATGATATGAAGCAGTGTGTATTTAGAGTCTAGACCTGTGCCTATTATGCAATTTCAAGTGCATATCCTGCATCTCTCTCTGTTGAGATGCAGGTGTGCGCAGAAATATGCCCTCACCTTATTTTGTCTGGGGAGGGTAAAATAGGGTTCAAAATGGCTATGTGCCCTAGTCCAACCCAAGTTGCTCACTGTATTAGGTGACCAATAGCTAGAAAATAGACTAAATTGGGTTTGGTTGAGTGAAAGGTTTAATAAATCTCCTCTAGGTGATGGTAATACAATGTGTCCACCAATCTCATCTTGGGGGAACATTTTTTGGTATCATCACTCACTGGTGCCTCCAGACCGTATCTTAATGATGACCGATTTTTCAAATGGACCATGACTAAAAACTCTCGGGATAATCACGCTCCCTCCTGCCATTAAGATGATAGCTCCTCTATTGGGTTTAAACCATTTGTTCTGACAGGATTTCAATCGTAGATGCTGGATATAGTTTGTGTGTCCAGGCTCACCTTGAGAACTAATGTGAGAGACCTCTGATTGTCATGAGCCACCACTTTCACTATTTAGTATTGACTTGATTTGACAATCGTAATGGCAAAAACCTTGATCCTAGCTGAGCCTTTATCAAATAAGTCGTGAGATAATTCCTTTGCTCTAAAACGAAACCAGTGCTTCTCAACAAACGAGTTTCCTCTGGACGTCAGATTTTAGTTCCTGATTCATATAACAGATTCAGAACTGCCTTGTGTTTCACCTTGGCATTTAGACCTTTCACATTAAGACTGGTGTAGTGCAGCATGCCAGAGATGGTGAAAGAGAGCAGCAGGTGAGCAGTATGGGATAGACATTCTCTGGGAAGTGCATGTATCTAATTATAGGCACTGAATCATGGGTTCTCTAACACTGAACAGGAAACATGTGAACCGCTGAACATAACAAAAACAATAACCATCCAAACTCTCACAAATCAAGCCCGACCCAAATTAGTGCAGACGAAAACAGAGCCAGGATTAATCAACTATAGAACCCCCAAACTCGCTGAGGTATTGAGTCTGATGTTAATACAGGTCCAAGTCACGGACCTCATGGATCCACCACTCCCTCTCCAGTACACCTCATTACTTGTGCCAGTGATGTAACAAATAACACCAGCCCTGAGAACTCAGTGCAAATCCATCTGAGTGAAATTTGAATGCCAGCCCCTCTGCTGCCATAGGGACCTTCTTTTGCGGCCTTGTCATATTATTGTTCTGCAGTAGGCTCAGGAGTTATGCCATCATCAACGAGTTATTTATCTTCCTATAGTGATTTAGTAATCATTTTCTTTCCCTTTTAGGAACACAGCAAGGGTAGTAGGTGACCCCACTTGATACGGCACCAAATGCGTAACCAACAAGTCTCAGACAGGCCTAAATTCTCTCATATGTTGCATTGTGGTAAAGCTGCAGATTATATCTATGGAAGACAACTTTGACCTTCTCCCTCACTTTGGAGATGATCTTTTCTTCCATGCCCTCTAGTAACATTAGAAGGGATGGCTTCCTGTCTACATTTCCCTACTTGTACTTATTGTGTAAAGTCTAATTGTATGATCTGTTTCTCAGGTGTGTTTGTGACATGGTGCAGCAGG
Source organism: Lissotriton helveticus (assembly GCF_964261635.1). Taxonomy (NCBI): domain Eukaryota; kingdom Metazoa; phylum Chordata; class Amphibia; order Caudata; family Salamandridae; genus Lissotriton; species Lissotriton helveticus. The sequence continues at coordinate 869,657,338 of NC_136061.1, read as the reverse complement.
TCTTGGATAAGGTCTCTAGGATTACAACCTCAGCTTGATGCAGCAGGCCCCAGGTGTGTATATTACATATTTGTAAACTCTTCTCTCGGTTTTGCAGCTTCCTATGGGTTTCAACATTCTGGTTCCGGAGATCATGTATGAACCCCACACATTGCTACTTAGATCACTCATCAACCATTTCCTCTAAATCATCTACTGTAGTACTCAAAAAGGTCAAGTCCCAATTCAGCACCATGAAACACTGTTCGAAGTCTGTTCACAGACTGCCCACTCAAAATTAATGTCTGCTAAGAAATGGTACAAGAGGTCCTTTGTAACAGCAGCTTCATCCGTTGGCTGCTGTGGTGTATTTGGTGAGAGCTGAGGATGGCTGGATTTTGGACATGTATATTTCACTCTTGGTCTTTGTCTGCTCACATTTCCTTCATCCAGGGTTTCAATATGTCCCTGCTGATCGCCATCTCAGCGCTCTGTACGGCAACGACATAGGGCTCCTCTCTCTCTGCTGGGGTGTCAACCATTTTTGGATGTAACAGTTGGGCAGGTTATCTAGCTTTCCTCGATCAATTCAGGCCTACTGCACTAGGGTTCACTCCAGCCCACTCTTACAGCCTTCCTGGAGTCCTAAGTCCACCCATACTAAATCTCAGAATCTGTCAAATGTGCTCAACTTCTACTGTCCAAGAGGGCCTCCAACTTAAGGGCCAATCAGAACCAGTGTTGGCAGCACCAAACTACCACCTAGGGTCTGGCAAGTGACAATTATTCCCATTCACTGCATTGCTGACTCCGATCAGCACTGGCTGAGCGGGCACTATTGGGTGCCACCAATTGAAGCCGGTCAGTTGATTCACCGGCTCTGTCTGTCCCCTCCTCAATGTAACTGTTGCCATGCACCTCTCCTTATTTGGATATCCTCAGACTAGTGACAGCACTTTGGACCTCAACTCTATCCTGGTGGTGTTTCTCACTTCCTCTTGGCTGTGTGTCGGTTGTGCAAGTCTTCCTTCTTGTGCGGTTACTCCTACCCGGTACTATAATGCATGTGCTTCTCCTTCCCCTCCTGTGTCTGCTGGCAGTATTCTGGTGCAGACCTTTCAGCCTGCATGGCTGGGTTTTTGCTTCCCCTCCCAGCTGATCACACATACAATTTCTGCCAAGTTCGCTGCCCCAGCATGCCTCACTGTGCATGCCAGGAGACCACCACAGACCATTCCCCAGCTCCACTGCCTGTTCAACCAACTCACTGAGACCCCCCTATGCCGTTCAGAAGCCCAGCTTTGCTATGAACCCAACTCAACCAGGTCACTTCACCGAACCAGGAGCCTCTGAGGCATTAGTAAGCACCTTAACAAGGGATTAGTGGAGAAGCGCCAACGAGACACACTTCCATGCCCTGGACGTCAAAACCCACAAATTAAGCTTTTGAATGTATGAAATGTTCAGGGGATCTCTAGTCTGATATAAAAATGCTTGATGGGAATCGTTTTTGGGCATCTAAGCATATATATAGTGAGCAGGACAATTAGGAGTCGACTGAGAAATCGATAATTTCCTTTTGTAGTCAGTTTACCCTTAGTGAAGATGAAAAAGATTCCATTTTAGAGCTGCTAGAGAAATAATGGACAGCCAAAATTATATCAAAAATTTTAAATTGTTTGAGCAGTTCTTAGTGGTCGACTACAATTTCAGATCACTATTTAGGAAAAAAATTTAGCTGCTGCTGTACACTGAAATTTCAAATGCGCTGTTTCCCCTTAAACAGTAGCACATACTGCAGATATTACAATACAGAATAAGAATAAACAACCACAGAATCGTGACCTAACGGAGCCCATAAATCCCGCACATGATACATTTTTACTTCAGAACAAGCCAATATATTTTTTTAGGCTGCGCATGCCTGGATGAGTGCTCTGGCATTGTAACCCTGCCGCCTGCGGGAGCGTTCAGCATGGTCAGTAGTGAAATGCAGCCATTCACAATTAATGGAGCTGGCTTAAAGACTATGGATTTTTCTGCTGGACGGGGCATGCCATTGATGAACAATGGAGCCTGATCTATATTGCTCCACTTCATGGATAATTCCAGGCTCCGTGAGACAAAATCAGGTTCATTGACGGGTCTATTATAAATTCAACACAATGAGAAGAATGCCTCCTCAGGACTAATGGTCCCTTTTCAAATTGCCTCTTATTTCGAGATTGGGCAGAGATGGTAAGATTACTTTTAAAGCAAAAGAAAAGTTGATTTGAAGAATATACCTCCCTCAGAACTTCCTTTGGTAACCCTTTCGTATCTGCTGACACAAATCTGAGCTTTATCCTAATAATGCTCGCACTTATGTTTTATATGGATTCTGACATGCATCTTTTACAGATGACTGCCAAGTTAAAATACTTCTTTCCGGAACATACGTATGTATGTTGCATTTCTATAGAACACACCTAGCCTTATGCAGCAGAGCACTTTATAGGGTCCAGGGCAGCCATAAAGTCAACGAGTGATAAAAAAAGGTAGCTAGTTTCGGGTCAATTAATGCATTGTGACATGGTGTTCTTAAAAAACTTGCTGTAATACAAAGGTGACTCTATTCATGTCCACGCTGACAGATTTAACAGGTATCAATCCATAATTGTTACGAATACACCGAGAATAAACTCAGTTTGGTCATGTGACTGTCATATTTATTGTCAATTCTAGACCAGTATTGGACAAAAACACCCATGCTCAATTGTTCTCTGGCCTATAGTTGGAGGTTATTGGACACAGGCCTTCTCAGGAAGCAGCCGAGTGGAAGAAATGGATTCCTTGTGAAGGACTTGTCTAACGAATGAGTGACAATCTGCGACTACCAAATCTTCCCTAAATGCCAAATGTGTTATTTGTATACCACATATATGGCCGTCACACACACGAAAACTAATGTTGTGTTAACAATGGCAACCGGAGATCTATGTTGTAGGTATAGTATGGCTTCCGAGAGGGGCTAGGCATGATGGAGCAATGTCTGAACCTACAGCAAGTATTCAGTCATCAAGCAGGGCTCCATCTGCGGATGTAGGACGTTACAATGCTCACTTTTACAACACATACCTTTACAACGCATTTTTTACAACGCAACATCCATTACAACGCATTCCCTTACAACGCATGCCATTACAACGAAATTTTAAAAACTACATTTACAACGCATTCCATTACAACGCATACTACCTTTACAACGCATACCATTACAACGCATTACATTACATTGCAAATTTGGTAAGTATTGGATAGTGTAGGGGTAAAATTTACTATTCTAACTCCAGGGGGTGCAACAGTAGGGTAAGTGTTGGATAGTGTAGGGGTCAAAATTACTATTCTAACTCCAGGGGGTGCAACAGTAGGGTAAGTGTTGGATAGTGTAGGGGTAAAAATTACTATTCTAACTCCAGGGGGTGCAACAGTAGGGTAAGTGTTGGATGGTAATGTTATGCGTTGTAATGGTATGCGTTGTCATGACTGAGTTGTAATGCCATGTGTTGTAGTGGTGTGCGTTGTAGTGTCATGCATTGTAATGGTTGCGTTGTAAATGCATGCGTTGTAATGGATGTTGCGTTGTAAAAGTTTCGTTGTAATGGTAGTGAGTTGTAAAAGTTGCGTTGTAAAGGTTGTTTCCCCCCTGATTGTATTCCTTCTATACATAATTGTTCTAGGCTCTGCCCTCACTAGGAAATCTTACTATTGTTGCCTGTGGATGATGCTGTTTCACTTACTAGAATATGCTTCAACACCTTGTTTCAGGGTTTTGTTCATTTTATGGGGCCACTTGGCCTTGCCACAAATCGGGTTAAACGTTTATTATGGTCTATGGTCGCAAACACCGTAGGGTGCTAAGGGAAAGATCTACAAGAAAGAGCCGCAGCTCTGCACCACAAGCCCGTTGGCTGCACCACGCTGCAGCACTTTCAGAGCACAGAAATGCAACATATTTACAATGATATGTTGCATTCTTGTGCTCTCCCCTGTGCTGGCACACAAACAGCTGCCATGCGCTGGCGCAGGCACCCTTGAACATTGGTGCAATGATGCCTGCGCCATGGGGAGATTGTTTTTGTGCAGGAAAGAGCAACTTCCTGCACAAAAACAATCACTATGGGCATTTTCCTCTTGCAAATCATGCTGTAGAGTGCAGCATGCATTGAAAGAGGAAAAAAATGAGGAGAAATGAAAACAGTTCTCCTCGTTGCACCTCGCTACGCCACCCCTAGGTTGGTGTAGCATACTGACACATTTCCAGGTTTACAATTTCTGATTAATCTGGAAATGTGTCTCGTTCCATGGGTGTTGCGTGGGAACACCCACTGTAACACTTGTGGAACGCCCCTTTCACTCAAAGTGTTGCATGTAAAGGGGCCATATTTACAAGGACAGGAAAAGCCACGCAGGGTGGCTTTTGTGTTTAGCTCAATATTGCTCTATTACTTACCGGTAATCTTCATTACTCCGGATCTGTTTGTCCTCGTCCCATTCATTACAAAGTGGAGATGACCATCTCCCGCCAGAAAAAAACAAGATGGATTCTGGGACACTAATACTGCCCCTCTCCCCGGGAGTACATAAGCAGTACTTACCTAGCAGCCCTCCTGTACTAACAAGCCCAGACAGGAAGGCCGGCCGTCCGGGAGGGAAGGAGGGGCGTATGAATGGGACGAGGACAACGGTACCCGGAGTAATGAAGATTACCGGTAAGTAATAGAGCATTACCCCCCGGTCCCTTATTTCCTCGTCCCATTCATTACAAAGTGGAGAAATACCAAAGCAGAAATCCGGCCTTCTGCGCGCACAAGCACACCCAGGAAACCACAACAAAAGCAGCAACGCAAGGGCGCACCGAGAAGGAGGAAAGGAAGACCGCAGGAAACAACCGGCCCGCAACCCAGCACAGGACAGCAGGGAAAGCACCGGAGACAAAGAAAAAGGCCAGGGCTCCAAAAGGAAAAGTAGGCCGCCAACCTGAGAAACCGGAAACCAGGACCAGGACCAGGACACAAAGGACCCGCCAAAACAACCCACCGGAGAAGGTCGCCAAGCCCAGAACCAGCAGAAAGGCCCCTAGGACCCGGCAGACTTACAAGGAAACCGAGACATCTCAGAAGAAAGCCAAAGAAAGGAACAGCCAACAGAGCGCAGGCAAAAGCACCCAGACCAAAAAGGAAAGAGAAAGCACAGGTCACAAAACCAGCCAACCCCCCAAAACCAAAGGACTCGACCCCAAGAGACCGGAGGTGGAAACCCGGCTGAGGCGGCCCAGGAAGCAACAAGAACCGAGGAGCCGAACAGGAACGAGAACCCGCCCGAAGGACAGGGAGGAGGAAAGAATCCCAAAAACCCCAGAATCCAGCCGAAAGCCCACCAAGCATGGAGAGGCCAACAAGACCGGAACAAACCTAAGAAACCACGACGGTCACAGAGACAACGACTACAACCCCAGAAAAACCCCATCCCCAAAGGGAGGGAACACAAGGCAGGAGGGGAGCACAGAGCAACCGGGAAACCCCAACAGCCGCCCAACGAGCAGAGAGGACAGCATAAAGAAGTCGCCCACATGGCACAGGACCGCCCAGGAACCCCAAACCCAGGCCAGACAAGCAGCAAGGGCAGGAGCAGCGGAAAAGAAAAGCCCAGGGAGCAGAGCACCCAGACCTCAACCACAAGGCCCGATCCCAGCAACACCGGAGAGGAGCCAAGCAAACAGCAAAAAAATAGGGCAACAACGCCAACAGAACCAGGAAGCCAGGACCAGAGCCAAGCAACCCGACCACACAGGCGGAACAGCAGGCCCAAGCAATCCACAGAAGAAGCCCACACAGCGCCCAGATGAAAACAAAGGGCTGGCGGAAACGGGACCCCCAGCAAAAAAAAACGCCAGACCTCACAGAAGGCCAAAGCGGAAACAGAAGGAGAAAAGCAGAGGACCAAGCAGCAGGAAACCACAGACAACCCGCAGGCAGGAGGGAGGGACCTGCACACGCCTGAGCACCACAGAACCGCACCCCAACCAGAGAGGGCGGGGGGCGGGGGGCGGGGAACCCAAACAGCCCCACACGGGAACAAAACCCAGGGAAGCAAGGGACGAAGAAGGGAGCCAGGACCCCAGAACCGGGAAAGAAACATGAGACGTCCGGCAACAAACTCCCGGAGCAGGCCAAAAGGCCAGCACAGCCCTAAAACCCAGGAGGCAGAGCCCGAGGCCACACAGAACCAGCAAGAAGGCCGTAGAGCCAGAGCCACAGAACCCCACATAGGCCCACAACACCGGGGAATCAAGTCCAGGAAGAAAACCAACAGCAGGAGAAGGCCCAGAAGGAACCACCAGGAAGCGGCCCCAACAGCAGAACACCTCGCCAGGACTCAAACAGAGACCAGCAAGGAAGCCGAGCACAAAAGGGAGCTCCACATGCAGGAGCGGCAAGCCCCAGCCGAAACTCAGACCGGCACCCACCAAGGGAACCAGACGAGACCAGAACAACCCAGGGAGCAAACACCCCCAACAGCAGACGGGCCAGGAAGCCAACAGCACCCAGCAGCCACAGAAGGCCAGGCAGGGACAACCCGTCCCGACCAAGCACAACACCGAGCAGACAGCAGAGCACGGGGACAACACACCAACCCAGCTGCAGCCTGGAGGCCCCAGCCAGGAACAAACCAGGCAGGCACCACGGCAGAAAAAGGAGAGGCGGACAGAAAACACCAGAAGCAAGCCAAAGTCCAGCACAGGGGGAGCCAGTGCAGAAGCAGCCAGGCCAAGCACACAGAAAGGCCCCCGGACAACACCAGAAGCCCCAGGCTGGAGCAAAGGAAAGCCCCCACCAACAGGATGAACCCCGGCAGGCACCCAAGCAGGCACCATGCAGGGAACAGCTGGGAACAGGTGCAGGCAGGGTTGAACAGAACAGAACAGCAGCACCCAAGCCAGCACAAGGCACCCAAGCGCAGGCAGAGGGGGCAGAGCACCCCAAAGAGCCCCTGGCATGACACTGGTAAGCACCCACGAGAGGAACCAGGTGCAGCCCAAGGGTCGGGAGGAACAGGGCCAGGAACCAGGAGCCCCAAACGGCGACCAACCATACAGAAGCCAGGAAGCGAACAACCAGGACATCCAAGCGGAGCAGAGGCCACAACAGCCAGCCCGCAGCGGAGGTAAGGCCACTGAGGGAGAACAGCACGGCAGTCCAACTGGAACCAGGGGAGCCCACAGGACCCCCTCCCACCCCCGCAGCGGCCTGAGGAGCAGGAAAACCGACCCACCACCAGGCGGGGCAGGGAGCCCGAAGGAGGAACAGAATGCACCCCCCACAGGCCGCCACCACAGAAGAGAGGAACGCCACCGAAACAAGAGCAGCAGAGGGCAAGGCGCAAGCAAGCACGCAGGAAAAACCCAACAACACAGGGAACCACAGGAGCAAGCAAAGGTAGAGCCAGCAAAAAAAAGGAACCAGCCACAACCAAAGGCGACCGGAACCTACGCCAACCCGAGGCAAGCCACAAACAGAAAGAGGGAACGCCCACAGAGCCAAGAGCAGGGGCACCCCCAGAAGAAGAGAACCAAAGGGAGCAGACCCTCGGAACGCCCACCATTCGAGAACAGCAAGATCCGGGGCGGACCGGCGGCAAGGCCGTAGACCAGGAACAAGCCAAACAGGAGGCAAGCAGCGTGGACTCCAGAGAAAGCAGCAGGACATCCCAAAAACAATAGGGACGTAGCACAGCGCGGAATGCAAGCCCCCTACAAACCCCAGCATCCCCAGGAGGCACCTACCCAGGGACAAGACACACACCAGAAGGCACGCCTGTCAACACCCCAGGACCGACACCAGCAGGCGAACAGAGGACCCGCCAACATCGGACCTCAGGACAGCAGCGGCCGGACTCGATCCCACGGTCCATGAGCGCCAGCGACACCAGAGGCACAAGAATGACCATGGAGCCCAGCGCCTCGCAGCACCTAGAATAAAAAAGGGGGGCGAAAACAGCCAGAGCGGGGGCCAACAACACAACAAGGCCCCCACCGCAAATGTGACAAAAACATATACACATGCAGCAAAGGAACAAGACACCCCAGCGCCCCATGCCACATAAGCACACCAGAAAACGAAGGCATCCCAGGGTCGCAAATCCCCGAATACCCTCCCCCCTGGCCGAGCGCAGAAAGCCCAGGGCACATACAAACGCTGGAGGCCACTGGAGAACTGTCTTTGCAACAAAACAGCATTTGTCCGAAAAATGGATGAGCCAGGCAAAGGCGGGGGCATGTGAGGAGACCAGAAGGCTCAGCTACACTGAAGGACAAGCCCACTGGAGTCTGGCGCCTTAGACAACTCGGCCCGCCAAGGACACCAAACCGAGCGAACAGAAATTAGTAGCACACGCCCAAACCCACTGAGCTACAGAGCAGTTTAAAACACAAGCACCTCAAAATCGAAACTGATACGTCTTAGGCTAAATACCCAGAATGACCAAGGCTGCAGACAGCGCGAGTACACAGAGACTGGAACGGCGGAGAAGAAGCACACATTCCAACATGGTCGAGCAACCCCTAGATGTCCACTGACAGGAAAAATTCAAGGCGGGGCAATGTGCAGTCAACAAAGGGCAGGGAACGGGAACAAAGGGATGTCCCACACACAGCGCCCTCAACTTCACATGTACAGGAGAAAACACAGCCCTGGACACCCCGGCACAAACCCCTGCGCAGGCTGCCATGCTCCGTAAGCTGTGCAAACGGAAAGAAAACGGGCAGGAACCACCCACAGGCCGACAGCAGCACCAAAACAGCCCTTCAAGTGCGCAAGTCAGAATAAAAAAGATCCCGAAATCGGGACTCACCCGGAGCGGGGGCCAACCCCAGGAACAAGGCCCCCACTCCACCGGCATTCCAAAATCCAGCAGGAGTCCATCCAGCAAGGCACGGCTCCCCAGCCAGGCTCGGGAAGGCGAGCCTGTGACCCGGAAGCAACCGGGAACTCCAGTACCAGCCAGAAAGGGCCGGGAGGTGCATGCAGCACACAGCAAAGCCGGGAACTCCTCAATTCCAACACCGGCTCCAAATAGAGATTGACTCCCAGCAAGCCCAGCAGGCCAGGAGGCAGTCCAGGGAACCCCGCGCCCTTACAGCCAGGCATCCGGCGGGGAAAGAAGAGAAGCACCGCCACTCAAGCCTGGCAGGAGCAGCACCAGCCCACCATCCATACTGTCGACAGACAGAAAAAAAGAACAGGAGGGCTGCTGGGTAAGTACTGCTTATGTACTCCCGGGAGGAGGGGCAGTATTAGTGTCCCAGCATTTCTCTTGTTTTTTTCTGTCAGGAGATGGTCATCTACACTTTGTAATGAATGGGACGAGGACATAAGGGACCTGGGGGTAATGATCCTGTGCACTCGCACTCGCATTAATCCTTTTTGAGTGTTGAGTTTGAGGATTATATGTCCGGAATTAAGGTCACCCTACATGATTTATGCATGTATTTTTACTGGAAATTAGATTTTAAAATATTTCTGATAATTTATATATTAGATGTATTGTTTTTTTTAAGATGCACATAAAAAATTTGACTGTTTTGTACATCGCTTTGATATTGTGTGGTATGCTTTTAGTTACTTCTGTAACAGAAATAAAGGTTTGATACGAAATGATCTATGGTTCCTTATTTCCATTGTTTTCTAAACCTGCAGGTTTATGTTTTGCAGCATTCTAGTGGGAAAGGGTTTGTTTAAAGAAAGAGCAGCCTCGGGGAACATTTATGCCAGTGTAAAGCCCGCTGCCATGAAGAACCACTCATGTCATTTACCAGCCATTCAAGCCATCACTTGCACAGTGCCCTTTGTCTAAAGATCCCCAAGAAGTCCTACCATTATGTACTCTGCTTCCTCTATCAATGATACTTGCTTACTTACCTGACCTTGCATGGACCAGGCTGCCCTCAACCCCTGCCGCATCCTCCTCTCACTGAGGATCACGGAAGGGTGCAGCTGCAATCCCACCATGAGCCACCTATATGTTGCTCAGTGAAATGAAAGGCTTAAATTTCCCGATTTTACCTATGTGGTATCAGTAAAAAATGACCGATCCCTAATGATAAGCTCTCTCATTTAAGACACATGCATTTTTATTGTTTAGATTTCTTTCATTAAAACGCATTAAAGAGAAGACTGTCTAATATAGACACATCCTACAGGCATACTTGGCTAACACTATGATCACAACAGTATACATCTCAAACCACATGGCATGCATCTTACACAAAGTATGCAACAGCATATTAGACAGATCAGTGCGTGCACACTCAATACAGCACAGAGATGACATACAGTTAGGTATCACTTTGCTCATAATATCACATCTTTAAGCACTTCCCACATACACACAACATTCATACCTCACCCAGAGCATTGTACATACATCTAACACAGCATAAAGATTACACAAAGCTCATTAGCACCAGGCTCAGAACACCACAGTCCTCCAAGACACACTATACACTACAGTAAAGCAGAACATTGTCACAGAGCGTTGATCACTAATATGCATTTCACTAGGTAAAGAGCACCATTTGGCAATGGACTTGCCTACTGTGCACCCAATTCACTAAAGTTATCGTAGACGTTTGGTCTAACCTTAAACAAAACGTCTAGGTTTATGACTTTGGAAATTCACAAAGGGCATTTAGGAATACTATCTTTATGTCTGCTCTCAGGGCAGTGAACGAGGTTTCACTCATGCATTGCTTATGACCTCACATATTACATCACTCATAACATGGCCAGTGACATCACTGATGACATCACTGATGATATCTCAAATGACATCACTGACACAAGACAACCATCCATCCCTCTGTGATGTACTGTTCCTAAATTGCATTTTTGTTGAGTTCCACTGTGCTCTCAGTGTGGACAGCTGCCCTCCTTGTCAGTGACAGAACCGGGACGCCCCTTGGCTGGGGCAGCTGAGCGCTATACAAAACCATTTAACATAACATAATATAACAAATGCCAGTGAGGGGGCCTTCGGCATTCCTTTAAAGAGATGTAGAAACTTTGGGCCTGATTTAGAGTTCAGCTGAAGTGATACTTTGTCGCAAACAAGACGGATATCCCGCCCGCCATACTACAAGTGCCATAGGATATAATGCACTTTCAGTACAGTGGACAAGATATCTGTCACTTTTGTGATGAAGTATTCTGTCTGCGAAAGTTTAAATCAGGGCCTTTATCTGTATTGTCTGCAATCTCATGTTAATAACTGTTTATTCTTTTAATTTGTATAACTACTATGTGTTATCAGCTATGTTTGTTTTATAATAGTGCTCCTATTCAAGGACTTATGACTTGTTATCAATTAAGTGACATTATACCTGCACTTACTGTGGATAATTCTACTAGTCTATCTGGCCTTTTCGACTATCCTGCATTTTAAGAACATGTTGGGCCAGGTTTTGATACCTGAGCACAACTGTCCAAAACATTAACATCGGCGCATACCAAATGAAAACACATACATTCTTTGTAAAAAGAATTCCCATAAAAAAACATAGTGAAAACTTTTCAAATGACATGTGGGGGTGGTGATTCCCTTGCACCCAAAATCCTCTTCTTCTTTAAAGTAAATGAAACTAAAACAAAAACGGCCCAAAATGTATTTAAAAAAAATAAAACAAATATTGAATCCTTCATAAAAGCTATACAAAATGCAACTCATCTCCCCATTTTGCAGTCCTCTAGTTCTCACAAAATTATTTTCTAACCCCAAACAGTTAAATTTTGAAAACAATCAATAACCGTAACCTTAGAAAAATACCCTGAATTGCTCTAACAACTCCATATACAATTACCAGTAAAGAGATAAACAATAAATAATATACTTTTATAACCATTACCTTATATTAAATATTCCAAAAAGTCTTCTCACCATCTTATCCTATTCCCATTACAGTTGCACTTTCAAAAACATTAACTTCATGAAGTTTAGTAAGTGTAAAGTCTTAACTTGCTCTGCAGACTGTTTCATCTACTTTCAGTGGTGACTGTGACCTGGAAAATGGATGCCACATAACGGCATGTGAGGTAAAGCTACTTCAAAAGAAAGAAGAACCTAAAATAAACAAAGGACTGTAAAAAATGGGTTATTACTTGAGAGGGGTGAGAAAACACCTCAAATAATAATCATATTGTTTGTCAGGGTGAACCACAAAAGTCACTATCTAAGCCTGTTCTTAATCCTCTGGTGGACTGGCACACAGTCAGGCTAAACTTAAAGGCAATGTGTAAAGTATTTATTCGGTACTCAAACAATAATACATTGATAACCCAACACATTGGCAATCCCGAACCAATTTAGAAAATAGAGTAAAGTTTAATAAATAAAATGACACCAAAAATTCCAATCAATAGAACAGCAGATAAGAGTTTTTAAAGTTGTAGGTAAAAATGGTGTGCAGTCATAATATCGAGTTTTTTATTTCGACTGGACAGAATATCGAGTAAAAAATATAGAATGGACATAATATCGACGAGACATAATATAGACAGCAAAAATATCGAAATTAAGGTAAGTTAATATTATTTTTTATTTTTTGTGTAATATAAATCTGTAGCGTGTTGTGGGTTTATAGGGGAATAGGTTGGGAAGTAATTTAATTATAAATAATTACATTTGTTAATTTATTTATTGATATTTATTTAGAATTAATTGTTAATTAATTATTAATTGGTAATTAATTAAAATATAATTGGTAATTAATTATAATTGATTAATTGATAAATATGTTAATTTTATTAAATTATTTTCTGTACCGGTTTGTGGATTTATAGGGGAATAGGGCAGGAAGTAATTTAATTATAATTAATTAAATATGTTAATTTATTTATTGTTAATTATTTTGAATTAACTGTTAATTAAATAACTACTAATTAATTAAAATATAATTGGTAAATAATTTTAATTGATTAATTGATAAATATGTTAATTTCATTAATTTATTTTCTGTAGCGGGTTGTGGGTTTATAGGGGAATAGGGTGGTAAGTAATATAATTATAATTAATTAAATATGTCATTTAATTTATTGGTATTTATTTAGAATTAATTGTTAATTTTTAAAAGGTAATTAATTAAAATATAATTGGTAATTAAAATTAATTGATTAATTTTTAAATTGTGAATTAATTTATTGTTAATAGGTAATTAATTAGTATTAGTAGGTAATTTTTATAATTAAATAATTTTAATTTGTATTTTTAAATAATTATTTAATATATTTTATACAATTGTAAAATATTTTTATTATTTTGTAATTGGTATTACTATTTATGTTATTTATATTTATATATGAAGTATTTACTTTCCCTAATATGGCACTCACTGGAGTTGGAATAGTAATTTTTACCCCTACTCTATCCAACAATTTCCCTACTGTTGCACTCTCTGGAGTTGGAATAGTAATTTTAACCCCTTCGCTATCCAACTCTTTCCCTACTGTTGCACTCTCTGGAGTTGAAATAGTAATTTTAACCCCTACGCTATCCAACTCTCTCTTTCCCTACTGTTGCACTCTCTGGAGTTGGAAGAGTAATTTTAACCCCTACGCTATCCAACGCTTTACCTACTGTTGCACTCTCTGGAGTGGGAATAGTAATTTTTACCCCTACGGTATCCAACGCTTTCCCTACTGTTGCACTCTCTGGAGTGGGAATAGTAATTTTTACCCCTACACTATTCAACGCTTTCCCTACTGTTGCACTCTCTGGAGTGGGAATAGTAATTTTTCCCCCTACGCTATCCAACGCTTTCCCTACTGCTGCACTCTCTGGAGTGGGAATAGTAATTTTTACCCCTACGCTATCCAATGCTTTCCCTAATGTTGCACTCTCTGGAGTCTGAGTAGTAACTTTAACACCTACGCTATCCAACGCTTTCCCTTCTGTTGCACTCTCTGGAGTGTGAATAGTAATTTTAACCCCTACGCTATCCAACGCTTTCCCTACTGTTGCACTCTCTGGAGTGGGAATAGTAATTTTTACCTCTACGCTATCCTAGGCTTCCCCTACTGTTGCACTCTCTCGAGTGGGAATAGTCATTTTTACCCCTACGCTATCCAACGTTTTCCCTACTGTTGCACTCTCTGGAGTGGGAATAGTCATTTTTACCCCTACACTATTCAACGCTTTCACTTCTGTTGCACTCACTGGAGTCGTTACAGTAAATTTAAACCTCTTGCTATCCTACGGTGAGAATATTGTATATGTTTTGTTAATAATATGTATATATATATATATATATATATATATATACGTATTAAAAATAAATAAGTTATATTAATATTTTTTTTATTTTGTCAGTGATCCGGTAAAAATAGCACTAAATGGCGAGAAGCCCCAACTGAGGGTATCTGATCACACCGGACCGGGACGAAGTCATCCGTTCAGGATGACCACGTTGGAGCGTGAGCTGTATACAGGACTCGATTTGGCCTGCTGGAAATTTTACGTTTTGAATTTGCTGGAATGGCTGTCCTGGGCAACCCTGCAGGCTTTGTGTCACTCTGCGATGGATCTTTAGAGTCTTTCCATGGGTAGCTGCTGGGCACTGCTGGGATCGGCATCACTTGCCACTGGATCTGGTGAAACCCTTGACAAGGAGCTGTGAGGCTTTGCATGGCATTGCACCATTCTGAATCGTTTCAGGTAACACCTTCTGTTCAGAGCTGCACAGCTTTGCGGGCTCTGAGTAAGATCTTGGTAAAACCTTCAGTTCAGACTTTAGGTTCCAGGACATTGGGAACAACACTTGGGGGTCAGGATGCACTCCTACATAGCACAGTAGAGGGGACCAGGTCAGGGACTGTCAGATCTGGTGAGCTGGAAAGGAGAAAAGGCCTCTGGAACCTTGTTGTGTCAATGCAGCTCAAACAGGAGGGCAGTCAACTGAGTCATTAGAGACACTTGGGTGTTCTGGGTTCAAGAGAAGCAGCTCCAAGCTTCCTTCTTCAGACATTAGGGCAGGTCTTCTTCTGAATCTTCTCAGGTCCAGAAGTTTTCTTATTACCAGTTCTGGGGATGCCGCTTTTATACCCAGGGTCAGTCTGTAAGGGGGGAGACCCTTTTGTCTAACCTTAAAACTGGTTCAGGTCAGTTCAATTGCCTCGGGGTTTGACTGCAATCTGTCTAGTGAACCAAGGGGCAGGTGGTTCCAGGTGTGAACTGTGTCTGCCAGTGTCAGAGGAGGCATCTTCTGAAGTAAGGAAGGTGCTGGGTACAGCCCTCAGGCTACCCTTTGAATCTTAGGAAGGGACTAGGTACAACCCTACTGGCCATCCTGCTCAGGAAAAGATCACCCTTCACCACAAGCAGGGCCCTTTGTCTACTGTCTGGAAGGAATCAACATCACACCGCAGGACAGCCATTATCAGTCAGGTGACTCTGGGCACCAGTTGAAAGGAACTTTTGTTTTGGGCAGGAAAATGGCACATTTCTAAATGTGACATTTTCAAAATAGTAATTTAAAATCTGATTTGACTATGAAATTAGATGATGTAACCCAGTGCTTCTCTAAGGGACAGCCAGCTTTGATAAAGTGAAAAGACTTTGGAGGTTTTTCACAGCCAGGGAATGTAAAACAATGTATAAATGTCCTACTTTTTAACTACCACGCACTATGCCCAAAAAAACATTTAGGGCCTTCGGGTGAGTTATAAGTATTAAAAAAGGAAAGTTTACACCTACCAATAGTTTTGTTTTTGCCATGTCAAAATGGCAGTTTTAAATGGCACAGTTAAGTTACAACGGTATGCCTGAGATATGTTTTTCAGTGCTACTTCAGTGGGTGGATAATTGATGCTGCAGCCTATTAGTAGTATCTAATTTACAGTTCCTGACTATTGGCTGTACAATTTAATAAGAACTTATAATTAAATTTAATAACAAATTAGGGTTATACCAATCTTACCATGTTTCGGAGGTAGAGTACAAACAATTTACCACTTGTACCAGGAGTAAAGTGGACAGAATCTTAATGCCAACAAAATGAGTACAGCTACAAAAGGCAAAAATCTGGAGGAATACCACTCATAAATTAAGTCATTTTCAACAAGGATAATCTAACCTATAGGAATGTTTTGAAAAATATGTAATTTTCTTTATTTAAAATGCCTTACTTTATTTTTTAATATTGTTCAAATACATGAAACAACTATAGTTTTTAATATATATTTAAAAAAATATATTCTTTAGTGAACCCAAACACTTTAAATTATATTTCAGCAGTTATCAAATTATGTTCTATATGGTTTGGTGCCTTTTTTAAATAAATGTATTATTAGTACTTACCAAAATCTGAAATAATCCCATCCAAAGTCATTGACCATATATTATCCCAAATTAATTTAATTCTGATGTGGTGGCGCCCAAAAGGAGATAATTCAAAATTAAGTATTGCAATAGTGGTGATATACCTTTCAGACTCATGTTTAATTATCTGCTGAGAATACCATGATGAAATTTCAGAAGATTCACTATTAGTGAGCTTTTTTTTTTTAGTTCAGAAAAAAGGTATTGGGAAAAAGAACGTTATAGGATACAATATATAAGAGCAATGAAAACAATAAAAAGTATACAATCTATATTAGTTGAAGTAAATTTTATACATTAGTAAAAATAAAAAAGCATTATAGTTTGGTAGAACGTTCAGAATGTCAATATCATAGATGGTATACAATAGAGAGAAAGATTCAAAAAAAGAAAGTACAAGTGTATGAAATATAATAACAATGAAGCATAGAAGTCTAACTGTATAATAACATATAGGAAGTCATGGAGGCCTAGCTACTTCTTTTTGCAGAGGAGTTAGAGAGGGGGCACGCCTAGCACTGATGTCAATGAATGATGTAACCGGTTCCCATAGATCTAAATGTTTGGATGCTAAATGTTGGGGATAAACAAATGTGGTATCTAATCTATGATTATACCAGCCTGCATACCACCATGCTTGATATGAAATTTTGGTAAAATCTTTCCAATTTTTGGTTATTTGCTGAAAAGCTACTGCAATTAGTAAATCAATTATGTTTATGCGTGTAGTAACAGATTTCCAAATTGGAGATAAACTGCATAAAAATATATGCAAAACGGAAAAGGGATGATTAGAGTGGAAAATTGAATTTATTTGGGACCATACCTTTATCCAAAAGTGGCAAACAAATTTGCAATTAAAAAGCATGTGTGGTAGATCAGCATGTGGTGACGAGCAGGACCAACAAGTGTGAGAAGTGGTGGAGCAATATGAATGCAGGACAGAAGGAGTAAATAAAAGACTATTATTTATAAAGAAGAGTGTCTGTGTCGTATTAGCAGCTCTAGAAGACTTGCGAAGATGAAGTCATATTTTGAACCACAACTCCACGTTCCAAGAAATATCCAAATCTGTCTCCCAAGACAGTTCCGTCTTAGTCTTGACTCTTGGGTACAAAGGAGAGTGCAAATATTTATACATCACAGAGGCTTTAGAGTTTCGAAGTAGCAGAGCATGCAAATTATCTGCATGAGTAGGGGAAGAGGAAGCATCAGAAGGAGAAGATATATAATGTGAAAAGGCCGATTCAATGGCACATATCAGAAGAGAGTATTTAGCACTGAAAGAATGAGGAAGATCAAAAGCAGCACTTGCTTGCGTAAAGGACATATTATCATCCTGACAATATAATTGGTGAACCCATATTAATCCCCGATGCCGCCAGGATTTCCAAAAGAAGGGTTTGTTATTGGTGAGACTATTTGTGTTGTGCCACATAGGGAAATCAAGAAAGGGTATGTTAGAGAGGGTGAGAAGAAGTTTAGAAGTGTGTCTGAGAAGAGGGGTAGAAATGGATTGTGGTTTACATGTGAAAGATAAATATTCATGAAAGGTAAAAGGCGAGATAAAAGATCGTTCCAGCGTAGTCCATAAAGGACATTTTGTAGAGGGATCTAGGAACCAACGTGAGGATTGGGTAAGGATAAAGGATTTGTGGTAAAGGGGAAAATCAGGGAAGTTGACTTCTCCTTCTAATTTTGGGCAAATTAGTTTAGAAATAGACATACGTGATTTCTTTTTCCCCCACAGAAAGGAAGATAAAATGGAGTTAATTCTCTTAAAATACTTGAGAAGTATTGCTAACGGTATGTTAGAAATGATATATAGGACAATGTGGGAGAGCATCATTTTGATGGTATCTAAGCGACCCCAACAAGACAAATATAGGGGATGCCACTTTCCTGTTAAGGAGGATAGTCTGTCAAAACATTTTTTCATGCATCATGATATTGTTCCCGCAATAATTGGAGTAAAATCTAAGCCTAGATATTTAATGGAGTGGTGGCTCCATGAAAAACCTGAAGCAGTAAAATCAGCACTAAAAGTATATTTTGTCAAGGGCAACATTTTACACTTGTCCTTATTTAATTTGTAGCCAGACACTGACACAAAAGCTTCCACCTCTTCCAGAAAAGCAGGTAGGGAAGTTTGGGGTTGTGATAAGAATAAGAGTACGTCATTGGCATATGCTGCCATTTTAATGTTGGTTTCTTGGAAGGTGAAGCCGTGTATATCTGCGTTTTGTCTAATTCTTAGCAAGAAGGGTTTCAGGGCAATATTAAAGAGGAATGGAGATAGTGGACAGCCTTGTCTAACTCCTCTTGCAAGATGAAAGTAAGAAGAGATCTGTCCATTTGCGGTAACAGCAGTTCTCGGTTTGGAATATAAGATGGAAATTAAAGCAATCATTTTGTGACCTAAACCAAACCATTTAAGTGTATGAAAAAGATAGGGCCATTCAACTCTATCGAATGCTTTCTCTGCATCCAAAGCTATGGAAGCCAGAGGGTGAGAAATGTAAGAAACTTTGGATGTCAAAAAATAAACGGGTGGTATCTGTAATAAGCCTTCCCTTGACAAAACCAGATTGCTCTGTCCCTAATAGTTGAGGCAAATGAGAGTCTAAACGTAGCGCCAAGGCTTTTTAATTTTTTTATAATCGGCGTTGACCAAGGAGATTGGTCTATAATTTTTACAATACTGAGAGTCTTTACCAGCGTTGGGAAAGAGGCAAATGAGAGCATTAGAAAAGGAACCAACGGAATTCCCAGATTGCAAGAAGGTCAATATAAGGGAATGTAATTTGGGAAGCAAAAGAGATGCAAAATGAAGAAAAAATTCCACCGTAAAACCATCTGGTCATGGGGCCTTATCCTTTTTAAGAGTGATTAGAGCATTATGGAGTTCTTGTGGGTAATATCAGATTCTAAAGAAGAAAAATAAGGATGAGAATCGGATGGAAGGTTAAGTTGGGATAGCAAATGAGACATAGTATTGTCAGATGCCGAAGTTTCGGAAGTGTATAGTGTCGTGTAAAACTGAAGGAATTCCTGTAGAATCTCCTCATCTTTGAATTTTAATGAATTATCGGAACTGAAGACAGATGCTATATTGAGTATATTTTGCTTGGCTTTCAAATAATTAGCCAACAGCTTCCCGGCTTTATTTTGACCGCCGTAAAATTTTGCACTCGACTTTAATAGGTAATTGGATGTATTATTAGTGGTATCTCGATTAAACTGAAATTTGATCTTTAAAAGTTCAGATAGGCAATATTTGGACTTAGAGGAGTAATAGGAATGCTCCAAGGTCTTGATTTTGGTGAGCAGAGCTTTAGTTTTTTGTCGTGCTGATTTGCGTTTGCTAGAGACAAAACTGATGATGAAGTCTCTGGCAGATGCTTTAAATGCATCCCAAACTGTGGAAAAAGATACATCATTCGTCTGATTATTTTCAAAATATTCTTTAAAGAAGGAAGTAAAAGAAGAAGTAAAAGCAGTATCCAAGAGGAGAGCATTATTGAAGCGCCATTTACGGGGCAAATTAGGCTACTGCAAAACTTATAGGCATATGGTGACAGGGGCATGATCTGAAATTAAAATAGAACCAATGTCAGCCTTCATTTGTGATTGAGTAATATTGTGGGTGAGAAATATATATTCTGTGTATGATGAGTGGGGGAGTAAAAGGAATATTCTCTTCACTCCGGGTTGCAAAGTCTCCAAGCGTCGATAAGTTTATGTTGTTTGATGGTATGAACAAATGACTTATGAGATTTATGAGGTATAAAGGGGGTTGAGGAGTTACGATCTAAAAAGGGGTCAAAAATGTCATTGCAATCACCTGTGAGAATGAAATTGTCCTCATAACAGTGAGTGATTTGTTTGGACGGTAAAGTCCAAAAGGAGGGGTCTCCGGTTGTAGGGGCGTAGATATTTAGTAAGGAAACTGGTATGTTATCCAACATAAAAGTAACAAAAACCCATCTTCCTACTTGATCATTAGAATGTGACAAAATTTTAATAGATAGAGATTTGCGAAAAAGGATAACAACCCCATTACGTTTACCTTCTCCAGGTGAATTTTTTTTTTCTCCAACCCAACCTTTTTTAAGTTTCAGAGATTCATTCTATGTAAGATGAGATTCTAGTCAGTGTCTAATCTAGCTAAGTGTGACAATACCCTCTGTCTTTTAATGGGAGAATGTAAGCCTCTGACATTCCATGAAACAATTTTTAAAGGCATAGAACATGTTTACAACAAATTGAATGAATCCAATAAAAAGAACAACTTGAGTCAAATTGGAAGCAATGTATAACCATCAATCTGAATAAAGTGTAAAGAAGGAGAACAAGATAGAAAGAGAGATAAGGAAAGGAAAAAAAGCAAGAAAATAGATTCTGAGTTGAGGTAAGAAGAAATGATGGATAAGATAGAAAAGAGGGTAAAACAATCAAGCAAGGAAAGCAGGAGGAGCGGAGAGGAGTGGCAGAGAGAAGAAAAAAAACAATTGAAAAGAGAAACTTACGTAAAATCTAAAACATACGGAAGGTGAAGGGGTGGAAGGCCACACAGAACAACGACAGAGCCGAGGACTACAAAGGAGGTCAGGAGGGAGCACAGGACGAACAAGCCGCATAATGGAGACGTGAACATAACCTGGTAGGAACAAAAAAGGGTAAACAGGATAAATATTGAGCATATTAAACAACCATTCCAAAGATATAAATACAGTTCTCAAAGGAGAAAAAGGATTGGAGAACAAACACTATCATTACACATTACACATGTCGCAGGTAACCATGGCAAAGAATATGGTGGAGCGGTTTACATGATCTCAGCGTGATAGGAGTTGAGAAAACCTTTCAGCTTAAAAGGATCCTTGTAAGTGGTGGTTCTATTCTTTTTTTTTTTTTTTTTTTTTTTTTTAAATTAGAAAGGTTTATTTACACATCATGGGTTGATTGGGGCATTCACCTGTATACCTAGAATTCTGAGGGAAGAAAAACTGATGCATGTGACAGGATCACCTCGTAATAAGATTGAAATAGCCAATTTTAAAACAGGATAAAAACTCCACTTAGATAGACAGCCCTAGTTTCATTTATCCCAGTGGGAAGCACCCATACATTTTAATTTTCATAAAAAGCACGGCGGCTTACAGCACTAGGTGTCCTTGTGGAACACAGGGTAGCTTACAAAATGGCACCGGCGTTTTCCCCCCTCCCAATGATGGCCATGTAAAACTACTGCTCACATGAGGTATTTTGGTATTAAAAGTAGTCACCGTCCCGGATTGTGCCCAGCGGGTGTCTGTTTGGTAACCAAATAATCCTTTCAGCAAATGAATGGCTTGCGCTTCAGCAGTTGCTTTGAGGGCACACCATCATGCTGCTGTAAACACTACCGCTGCTGGGAGCCAGCTGAAAGGGACTCCAAGGGATTGCACAAGTCCAAAGGGGATGCCCCACAAGGTCACAAGCATTTAGTTCTTGAAGTGAAGACTGGTGTTTAGATCTGCCAGCACAAGAGTCCCAGTTTAGCTATCCCAGGTGGAGAGAGATGGTGAAAACTACAGTGGCAAACTTTGGTCAGGATAAAAAATATAACGCATGGAAGGATATAGCCCATCCTTCTCCCCCAAACTAACTCTACATTCCAAATGAAAGGGGCCAAAAAAATAAACCATCTTTACATAGCAGTTACAAGGGGGTGGGGCACGGACACCCGCACACTCCGTTTGAGAAGCAAAGTCACAGTCTGGAAAATTCATAGACTTCTGGGGGGCGCATTATTCATCGTCCTCCTCGTCGTCGTCGTCATCCTCCTCGTCTTCGGGGTCATCTCCTTCGTCCGCAGGCTCCCGTTTCCTCTTCTCACCCTGGGGAGTATCTTCCTCATCATCATCTTCGTCTTCATCCTCGTCCTCTTCCTCCTCCCCGTCCAAGTCATCATCTTCGTCCTCCTCGTCAATAACTTCTTCATCCAACTCGTCTTCATCCTCTTCTTCCTCCTCTTCACCCTCTTCTCCATTCTCGTCCAGGTCATCATCCACGCCATCTCCTTCCGGGTCGGAATCGGGGGCTTCCTGGTCATCGGCATCAAAGCCGTCAAGGAATGTGAGCTCCGGGAGCAGGTCGAACACGCTCTCTCGGTAGCTGTTCAGCATGGTCACTTCACAGTTGAAGAGGTCCAAGCTGTCCAGTCCTGGCAGTTTTTTCAGAGGCTCCAATGTATTGATGTCCTTGATTTTGTTGCCGCTCAGGTTTAAGTGTGTGAGGCTTGGCGTCCGCTCTGCCAAGACTTCCAGACCCCCGGAGATCCTGTTATCGCTTAGCTCCAACTTCCGCAGCTTTGGGAGTTTGGGGAGGTTCGCCACCGACACCAGGTTAATGTTGATCATGCTGAGGAACTCCAAGTTCTCAAACTCCGGGGTGAGCCCTGTGATCTTCCCGTCATCTGACCGGCAGTTGTCCAACACCAACTCTTTAACCTCCCCGGGCTTCCTGTTCCTCAGCTCCAGGTTGAGCCTCTTCTTCATGTCCATCTCGTCTCGGGGCGAGGGCGCGGAGCGAGCCGGCGGTCCGCACGGGTCGAGGGGCGGGCGAAAAAGGGGCAGAAAGTGGTGGTTCTATTCTTGATGGTAACTTTAAACAAGCAGGGGTGAAAAAGACCGTATCGGGCACCAATTGAACGCAAATGTGGTCTCAAAGACAGGAACTCCTTGCGGCGATCAGCAGTTGATTTAGCATAGTCTTGTGAAATGTATAAGGAGTTACCTGACCATACAATGCGAGACATTGCTTTGGCAGCCATCAGAACCTTGAGCAGGTCGGTGTATTCAAGGAAATACAAAATGACTCCTTTCAGTTTGTGTGCCGGTAGAGAAGTGGTAGAACGTGGTGGTGGTCCCAACCGATGTGCTCTTTGAATGTTTAAATTAGTGTCCTCAGGTAACGTAAGCAGATTAAGAAGAAGCGTTTTGAAGAAAAGAGAGGCATCTGACCCTTCCGCAGCTTCAGGAAGGCCATAAATGCGCAGATTATTTCTTCTATTTCTATTTTCTATCTCTCGATCTGCTTATGGAGTACCGAAACTTGTGAAGAGATAGAATCCATTTTGGAGGTTGAAGAAGAAATAAAGTCAAAATGTTGTTCTAGTACAGTTACACTTTGGTCTATGGTGGACCATTTATCAGAAAGAAGTTGAAGTGTAGATTTAGTTTCTTCTATAAACGGTTTTAAGGCTCTGATCTCTTCAAGGATTAAGTCCATTGTCACTGAATTAGATTGCTTGGGAGGGGAGGGAGGATCCTTTTTCAGTCTCTTTGTGGAAGCCTTGGTGACCACTGAACTATAAGTATTGTGAGACGTTGAGGCATCTTTAGAAGAAATAGCATCTGAGTTCTCCATGCTTAAACACTCGCATCGAGAGCTAGTCCGTATCTGAAAACTGCGGTGCGCAGGCAGAGGTGCTGCAGAGGGTTTAGACAATCTGCCCATTGGCCTAAAATAGATATTCCAACAAAATATAACTTCGGGAATCAAGTATTAAAATACTCTAAATTTATATCATAAGCATATAGATATAATGAGTTAGGTATCTAAGTAAACAATACACCATGAAGATACACAATGAGTTAGCAAAATAGGAATAATCTGCGACCAATGACATGAGCAATGCATTCAAATATGAAAAAAAAACAGCTAAATGATGGATGATGAAAACCCCTACATTCATGAAGTCTAATAGCATGAGAGGAAAGTCCAGAGAAATCCAAGAGCAAAAGTCTCATGTGGCAAATAACAGCGTCAGGTAGGGGTTAAAGATGGTATATCAACCAAGGGCCACAGAAGAAAAATGCTGCGCAGTATTTGAAACATCAAGAGTTTATATTCCAGGAGAAAAACGAAATATGAAGGCTGCCATGAAGATAGAGAGTCTGTGGTAACCAGATCACAAAATGGCGGATGTGTGAGGAAACAGCATACCTCAAAATGCAGGCATAACATAAAAAAAACAACCATCCAGATAAAGAGCAAGTCGATACCTGCTGCGATGAGGGGGCCGCTGGGGGTCTTATTGTAAAGGAGCTGGGTGAGGCAAAGTAGCGTTGCTAGGAGAAAATCTCCGTCTGCGACTCAAATTGAAAACAAAATGGTGGCCGCAACTTGTCAGAGCTGAGCCGCGGGTGAAAAAGCCTCAAACGTCGTGGTCCAGCCAGGAGAATTCACCAAAAGGATACCAAGTGAGGCTCCATAAGTTTAAACAGCTTGTCCCTCTGTCTGGGATCCGAGTGAGGGCATGTGAGCAGCTTTCGTTGGCTCCCGGGTCCCGCCGCCACCGGATAGTCAGCAGGGAGCTGCCATCCCCGTTGGCGCAAGCCACGCCCTCTATTAGTGAGCTTTTTATGCGGAGCAGTTTTTATCTCTTTCAGTACATGTGATTGTGTATATCATGGCATAGCTTCATATGTTTTTATTCCATTTTCTGTAAAATCTGAAAGGCCGATTTATATGTTGGCTGAAAGAATAGTCTGTCGAAATGGTAACGGAGCATTGTTTCTGCCAACAGAATGTTCCGCCTGTTCGAGTTAAATGCTGGAGGATCTTTGATATAATGATGCCAGAGACTACTCTGTCTCTGCCATCAATACACCCACTCCGATAGCCTAACGGAGTAAGGACCATCGGAGATTAACCTGTATCTCAGCCCACAGTTAAGCGGACATAAGGTTCAGTTTCCGCTGCTTGGTGCACTGAAAACTGTAACATGCCCTCCTGTCCGTGGGAGATAACTCTTGTGGTGGGGGCGGGCATTGTATTTTTATATTTTTTATTTTCAAAAACAAAATCACACCTTGAGGTTTTGATTCTCAAAATAAAATAAAAAATTGTAACTGTGCTTTATGGCTTTATCATGTTTGAAGAAGCTGTATGGCAAAGTTACAATACATTGGCAAGAACTGCCTTGACAGCTTTCCCTGTAATTGTTTGAAATGTCCTCTTACCCAATGGACATTTCATATTTTGGTCACTGGGACCTCACAAGGGCAAAGGAGTAATTTACTCCATTGCCCTGGGCAGGATGGCAAAATGATTTACCAGGCCCCAAGTTGTGAGTGCACTGTAAATTGTTGTTGGAATGATGATACACATATGCTAACTCACAAATACTTGAAGTCAATGCCTAACTCTCCATCATAAATGTGCCCTGACCCTGATGTCAGGAAGCTGACATGCCCCTGTCTTATCTCTGATGGACTCCCCTCTGGTAAGTAAATTTGCAGAACCCTATCAACAAATCAAATGATGGCCCTAATCCTACAATCTCAATGTAGGCATAGGGGTCTGAATCCCCTCTTTAGCATTGCTAAAATTGAGGAAAAAAATACCAAAACAATGACTAAAAGTTAGTTAAATCAATGACATAAGTGAGAAATCAAAAAGCAAATATATAGGCTCTATAGCAGAAATGAAGCATGCAAGCAATTCTCTGATCTGAAAATTACTTCAGAATGAGAACCACACCATATCATGTAAAGCGCCCCATTTATTGCTGGATCATACTGTGATTGGTGCTGAAATGACTAGACCTGCGAACTGGGGGAAACTCCTGCCTCAGGAGAGTGGCCACATGGTTCTAAACAAGTTTCCAATCTGCAGTCCAGAAGGGCAAACGTCCTAAATCTGTGCATAACCTAGTACATTCCAATTGTACACTGTTTGCCTTGAACATTGGTTTCCCTTATTTGAACAAGAAGAAAGTTGCTTGAAGCAAATCCAAGCCCATGAGCAGGTCCAGCACCACCTGCTCCAAATATGAATGCAGGACGATACCCAGCTCAAAAAGATGAACCATTACTTTGGTAGTGACTTGCAGCCCAAAATCAGAACAATGAACTGGAAGTGCTGATAAAGACTGGACACCTCAGAAACCTCTTATAACAGTCCACAACTGGTATATTGATGTATTCATCTTGGAAGTCAGTGGTCACCATTAATGCTCCTGCTTGATTTGAAGGAGATCCATTGCAGTCTGCCATCATTAACTGAACAGTCTTCAGCCAATCTCATCATTTTCAGAAATAAAGCCGGAAAGGAAAACCTGAATGATCTTCTCCACATGAAGCCAGGTGCAATGACTCCATAATCGCGGCTCCTCCAAGGACACAAAAAACATTGCCTGCTTCTAGAGGAAAGCAGACAGCCCTTCTCGCAAGATAGTTGCATGGATATGGCAGTAGGGGATAAGAGTAGGGATTATTCCCAAGTACGATAGCATAGAGTCAAAGTCTATTCTGGTCCTGGTAGTGTTCAGGACTCATTGGGTGATACACCCACTTTCCAATGCCAAAACACATATTCAGATGTGACCTATAACCGTGAACTATAACTGTCCCCAGAAACTCCACAGCACCACAGCAGTCAGAATCATGGGTACTTCTGGCTTGTGAATAGGGATGAAGGAGCTAACTTCTTCTCTGTATGATGAGGTTGAAAGTGCGTCTTTTTTGTAGACCTGGAATCCTAATATGAACATCTGCCAGAATCCTGCCACATGTTAATGAATAAGTGTAACCATTTACCCTTCTATAGAACGACAGGCTTCCAGATGCTGAAGAACAGAACATCTGGCACCTGGTGAATGAAAACAAACAGCCCACTAACAGGTCCCTGTGAAAAGAGCTCAACTGAGCCCTCAGAAATCCCACCATCTAACAGAGTGGCACTATGCTTCCAAAAAGGAACTCACTGACTGTCTAGAATATGCATGACAGTATGCTTTCCATAACTAGTCAATAATAAGCCCCATGAAACCGCTTGGACCTAAAGTTCAATAAATGTTTATATTTCCAGGTTTGTTTACCTAATGTATGGGTATAGGTATATTTCTGTCATGCACTGGCATTATCAGTTAAAAACCATCATGGCAGAGGTAGCAAAGGTGGCATAGGCATTCCACTGTCGAATAATGATGACATATACTTGACCTAATATTCCACTATTAACATCTCCTAGGACTACAGTGTGCTGATAACAGGCTAGGGAGAGGGTTACCAGTGGGATCCTCACTCAGTATCTTTAGAGTCTTTTTTACCCTTTTTCCTGCTATTGCGTTCATAACCGGTGAGACTTTGAGCAGTCAGGTTATTACTAGGGGTTCGAAAAGAAAACTTAGTAACTGCTACTGCTAATTAACATCCATGAATACCAAAACTATGTAAATCTTTTCAATATGCTTCCTCAGTCGAGATTCAGGGACGGATGATTTTAGGCTAATTTATTTTAAAGATTTGCGCCACCCCCTCATGGCTCAATTCACAAACTTTTTTCTGTGAATACATGTGCATTTCCCTTGACTTATTCCTGACTTTATTCTAACTCACTCACGAATAGGCCACACCTACCCTAAAATGGCTGTCTTTTACAACCTAATCAGAGGCAGTCAGGAAGTCATTTTCTTACATGCATTAGGGCACATGACATCAATGCTCCACCACTGAGTATGCTAAGCAGTCTAAGCTTATGTGTTGTATGCAAAGCAATTCAGCCGGCAACACTGACCTGCTCAAGATTGGTTTATGTTCTATAAATGCAGCCAGGATTTAGTTCTCCTAAAGTAGTACATTGATCAGATTAGCTCAATAAACAATGTGCTAAATGATAGGGGTGGTTGCATTTCGAGTACCAGACACTTGCTCAAAAATAATAAACAGAACCATTTCCTTTAACTGAGCTGCATTAATTAGTTAAATCTTCAACAAATGAGGGCATTGATTTTATGTCACAAGGTATTTCCTAGCCATCGGGCATTTCAGCCTATAGGAAATAATCATCTACTCATTCTTAAAGGCTGTGCTGAAAAATAAAATAGAAGTTAAAGACCACTGATTCCTTTTGTTGATGTCGGAAATTAAAAAGACCAAGTTACTATTGGAAGTAAATTCATAACTGTATTGCTTATCTTTTCGTTTCGACTGAACGTTGGGCAGAACCTCAAAGTTAACCTTATTATGTAGTTGAAATGGATTAAAGTTGGATTTAGTCCAAGCGTTCGTGTTATTATGCATACACCAATAGACATACTTAAATACTAATTAACGTTATGGATTGCTACAGAGCTAAGGCTACAATAATGCCTTAGTTCAAGTTGCATTCAAGGTAATTAGATAGAAGAAAACATAGCACGAAAAAACACAAGTAATTGGGAAATGTACATCAGAAGGCATGAATGTGAATTAAAGATGGGTATGAAACAGGGACACGAGAATAAAATAAAATTAGAAAGAAAAGAGAGGAAGATGAAAAGATGGTATTAAGGGGAATACAAGTAAATGTGTGAGCAATTGTGTAATTGTTACCCAGAACTTTTGCAAACATTTTGGAAAATGTAGTAGAATTATGTGTACATTTTTTAAAAAGTATCTTGGGGTGACTAGCGAAAAATGTGAAAATTGAGTGCAAAAGTAATTCGTAATATAGGCGAGTGAACAGACTCCAGAAGAAACTGTCTCCTGAGAAACACTCATCTTGTGCAACACACATTCTGAACGAGCCAGTGACCTGTTGTATGACATTTCTTCTAATCGTTTAAAAAAATATATTTTATTGTTTTGCAAAATAACACAAGAAAGAAATATGCTAATCCCACAGCCCACCCACAGTTCCACTTCAGTATATATAGTGGACGAATCACAGCTGTCCCAGTACATAGTACTGTAGCGAGCATTCTAGGCCACAGCCCAGGATGCAACAGCGAGGGTCCCACCACCGGGGCATCCCCAAAGCCCTCCGTCAGGCTCTTGTATGCCCTTCACCACCCAAAGCACTTTAGGTTTAACTGGGTAAATCAGAATTAATTTAATATTCAATCCCTCAGTGTTTGTTTCACGGACTCAAAGGTCTTCTGCCGCTGCTGAACCAGTTGTGTAAAATCTGAAAAATATCAAAATCCGTGTTGATTCGTACTTGTCCGGACCCAAGTCTTTGACTGGCGGAAGCCCATTGTGTCTGCCCCTATAATTCAGGAATGATGCTATCATCGGGTGCGGTGTTGCATCAGACATCGGCTTCTGCACCAGAACCCTGTGTGCCCTATCGATGAGAAAGCATTGGATAACTGGTCCATCAGGAGGAAGGGCTGCAACCACTCATTTAGGAACTACTCCAGTCGCTGACCCTACACCTCTTCCAGGAACACCAGGAATGGCTAAATGTTACACCTGGAGTGTTCCCGCAGAACCCCAGAGTGGATCTGAAGTTTTTGAACAGCATGGGTCAGGTCCCACACCATACCTTCAATTGTTGCAATTTGCACTTCTGCATCAGTCAACCGTCCTGTGGTCTTCTTCAAGTGTTGCCAAAGTAGGGCCAAGTCAGCCCCCAGCACCCATATCTTGGTCTCCAGCGTGTGGCGCAAGGACTCAGTTGCCTGTAAAATAGCTTCCGTACTTGGAAGGGGGCGCCCCCCTCCATCTCTGAGACAACTTCAATGGGCCGCGCGGCACCACCTCATTGTGCTGGAGGTGCCAAAGCCCTAGTGAACTGGCACAGTTTGCCCGTTTGGGCGGAGGCGTCTCCCTCACCATGCTGGCCAACTTCATGGTAAACTCTGAGGAACAATGTGCTGAAGAGCAGCCCGTCAAACCCCAGTACAACCGGAAAGGGGGATGGCAAGCAGCCGAGTTCCGGCCTCTGGGAACCAACCCTCAGGCCACCAGCAGCAGGACAATGAGGAAGGTCCCCCTTGGTTGCAGGTGCGGATGACTGGTGCACCAGTCTCAGTTACTGCACCAACAGAGATACAGGTAACGAGGCTTGAAGGGCACCGCAAGGCTACCATGAGGACGGCATGACCCCACCCCCATGGGGCGCCATCACGAGCAGCTTCTGTATCCTTATTGCCAAGGGGAGGCCACCAGTGCATACTGTCACCCCTCCCATAAAAGAGAACGGTGGGATCTCACCAGGTGCTTATCCCAATGTCTTATCTGCAAATAGTGTTGGTACTTTGGCTCTGAAAGTGCATATTCTGTATGCAGCCAATGAAAAGGTAAAATGCCCTCTTCATCAAAGAGATGACCCACTGAGCTGCACCCGGTGCTCTTCCATGACTGAATTCCCTTTGGTCAAGCACTGGTGTGAAGTCAATGTTACCCAAGATCAGTGTTAATGGGGAAGGGAATGTCGTGAGACCCCTACATTCTGCCACCTGGTCTCACACCTTGAGTGCAGCTCTAGTGATTGGTGAGGACTATACACCCCAAGGGCACTGCATCCTTCGGAGAAACTGAGCTTTCCATAGATAAATCCCAGTGACTGCCCTATTCATAGACAACCAATGCTTTTTAGATTCTTCGATAGTCCATGGTAGCAGAGCTAGGATACTTGGTAATAGCGGAACACCCAGTCCTCCCTCCCCAAGTTGTCTGTAGCACTGTTCATGCCACATACTTTAGAGACCTCCTATGGCCACCTGACTTGCCTTGTCCCAATTCTATGGGTGGCCCAGCTAAGAACCTTGGGGTCTGGTTTGGGAGTGATCTGAAGTTTGAGGACCATATCAAAAAACTTACCGGCGTGTGTTTTGGCACTCTCAAAGCCTTATGCAGGTTTTTTCCACTTCTCCCGAGAGAGGCAAAAGAGACTGTGTCACGTGCTCTAATTCTTTCCAGGCTCGATTATGCTAATGCCTTGTTTAGTGGTTTATCTGCTTATTTGATCCAACGGCTTCAGGTAATTCAAAATGCGGCTGCGCGCCTCTTGTTCAAATTGCCAAGGTGGTCTAGCGTTCGTTCTCATCTAGCAGCCTCCATTGGCTTCCGGTGGCCCACCGGATCATGTTTAAAACACTAGTTCTCTCCTTCTGAGCTATCCATCAGCTCGGACCTGTGTACCTGAGGAAACGGTTTGCTCTCTATGTCCCGAATCGTTGCCTTCGATCGGCCAATCAATGTAAAATGATTATGCCTAGATTTCAGTACTCCAGATTAGGAGCCCAGTCTATCTCTGTCAGGGCCGCTAGGGCATGCAATGCTCTTCCTTTGTGTCTTAGAGCAGCCCAGTCCATCACCGCCTTCAAGAAGGGACTGAAAACCCATCTGTTTAAAAAAATCATGTAACTACCTACGCTATCTTGACAAACCTGCCATGTATGCCACTTCTCTCTCCGCGCCAGGATACTTGTTATAATAGAGCGCGTTATAAAAGTCTTTATAACATAACATAACATACTAGGCCACCCGTTTGCACCATACTTTACTTTTTTTTCTTTTTTTAAGATTTTTTTTTTTTTGCATGGGAGGCAAAACAAAAGCAAATACATCAACATATTATATTTTCAATACAAATACAGTCTTGTCACCAGAGGAGTAGAGAAAATGATTACATAATAATGCTGCAGAATTTAGCAATCTGTTTTAGCTCATTCCATGCCACACAACGTTAAATCTCTGCATCGAATTTAAGCTTCTAAGGGGTTTTTTCCCTCTCAAAAACCTCCGTAACATTAGCCCATAATTCTACTGCATTACAAGGTCTTGGAGAAATCCAGGCTCTAGAAATAGCTAGCCTAGCAGTAACTATAATTATAGATAATAATGCACGACGTGCCTGATTATCTTCCCCCTTGTAACCCAGCATAATCTAATCATTAGAAAAAGTCAGAGCTAATCTAAGGCAATTTTTACAGACCAGTATAACCTCCTGCCAAAAAGCCCTTAACTGTGGGCATGTGACAAACATACGAACAATATTAGCCCCATATTCTCCACACTTAGGAAAGTTCATCCTATTACTTGTGCAATGAGAATCTTGATGGCCTCCACCCAGCTATCTTATTGGGTGTATAATACAACAAACATACAGTTATAAATTGTTGTAATCACAAATTAGTAAACCAAACAGCATCTTTTATCATAAAAGGTGCCTCATCCAGTATTGTAGGAGTTATTTCAATCACAAGGGTTGAGCTCCATTTTTAAGCTAGCTGTAAACAAGGATCAGGTCTATCCTGGCAAAGAAGCTTATATGCCGCACATATTGTCTTCTACCAAGGAAATTTGTGTAAACATATCAAGAAATCCTGAGTATCTATAGATTTAAGACTCTGTGAATTAAAAAACAAAAATCTATAAGTTGTAAATATTTATAATGATGTTGTCGTGGTATCAGAAAAGTATCCTGCATACTTTGAAAAATTCAAAAGCCATCACAATCATGGAGATCTTCCAGCTTATCCACATATCTGGGAGGAGTGGATTATCCCACAGAGGGAATTTATTAAAGTATTTTGGTAAAGAATACCTAGCAACATTTTCTCGCCAGATAGAAACTAGCCCCCTTGATGGTCTTGAAACGTGCCCTCTTAAAGTAGTTGGTTTCATGGATCCGGTTAAGAAACCTACAGCTAACCTGGCCTAGTAAAATGTTATGGTTGAAATCCTTGTGCCTGTTATTCATAAAAGAGGCCCAATAATATGATTTGAAATCAGGGAGTAAAAGGCTGCCTTGATTAAATGGATACTTTAAAATTTTAATTGCACAACAAGCACACTTATGCCCCCATATAAAGTTGCTCACTGCCCCATTTAGCTTTTTACAAAAAAAATTAGAAACTCTCAATAGAATTGAACGAAATAAGTACAGACATTTTGGAAGAATCGTCATCTTTATAATATTACACCTACCTATTATACTTATGGGTAGTTTATGCCAATTCCTATTTTTTTTTATGAAGTTGCCCAGTAAAACGTCATAGTTTAGTTTTATTATAATTTCAATCTGGGACGTAATACGAATGCCAAGATAAGTAGCTTCAGAGCATTTTCCCATAACAGGATTATCCGGTTTAAAATTCAATAAGACCTGAGTGTTGTTGGTATTCAATTTATATCCAGAAAACCCCTTATTTATACAGAAAGGCCTAGACTGTGAGCCAGCATAGCTTAATGTAGCCTGTGGTGTACGATAGAGCACCTTTACTCCCTGCAAAAATCAGCCTGAGATTCCAAATGCATTAAGAGTGGACCAGAGACAGCCCCATGCCACACGGTTGAAAGTTTTCTCCGCATTCAATAATATCCTACCCAAATTAACACCAGATTGTTTAGCTATATCAAATGCCATTATATCAGTGTTAGTATGTGCCGAAGTATCTTGACCGGCTATAAAGCCATGCTATTGGCTAGAAACCAGTTTAGACATCAATGGAGTGAGGCGATTAGCCAAAACATTAGCCAATATTTTAGCATCAGCATTGATAAGTGATATCGGGCGATAGGATCCACAATCTTCAGGTGGCTTTCTCTTCTTCTTAAAAAAAACTCTATTGGTAGTATTCTAGGTTGGTGGTACAATGCCGGATTCACCTATTTCTATAATAACCTTAATGAAGAGTGGAGTTATTATATTCTTAAAAATTTTAAAGAATTCAACAGGTACCTGAACTTCACCCAAAGCTTTCCCAGAAGGAAGTGAAGACAAAGCCATCCAGATGTCTTCTGACGATATCTCTGAGAAGAGTTTTGTAACATCCTCAGCTAATAATAAAGGAAGTTCATCCCTAGCTAGATAACTAGAAACCTCCTTTAATATAATTGGATCTGATGAGGCATAAAGATCTTCATAAAAAGATACAATCTGTGGGAGTATCATTTGAGTTTCTGTATGAAGAACATTATCTGCACCTTTAATTGTAGTTATTAAACTCTTAGCCTTATTATCAGCTATTTTATAAGCTAATATCCTGCCCACCTGTTCACTCTATTCATATTGACCAGATCAAAATGTATTATAAGCAACAGCCACTCTTTCCTTAAGTATCCCTTCTGCTGACCCTCTTACTTCTGTCAGTTTAATATAGGCCTGAGACTAATCACCGTCCTGGTGCCTAATAGCCATCGTATGGTAATGTTAACATTATACAAGCCACTTTAATTAAAGCCTCTCTGGTTTTATTTTTTACTAATATGAATTGTTTTGTCATGCCCCTTATGAATGCCTTCATAGAATCCCAAACCATACAGGTTGAAGTGCTATTCATATTAAAATGTACAAATTCCGCCAACAGTTTCCCCATATATAAATTGTTTGTCAAATATAATCATCAACCGCCAACAAGTGGCATGGAAAAGAGAAAGAGCACTTTATATTAGTAGCCGGTAACAGTTGAATAGATAACAAAATAGGATTATGATCTGATGTGATTTTAGGACATACATCCATCTTAGCTGTACTCAATATGGCATCTTTAACCCAGGCCATATCTATCCTTGAGTACTGTCTATGTGGATATGAATAATATGTAAACCCCGGGGGGATTTGGATATAAATCCCTCCCGAATGTTAGGTAGACCTGCTAACTCCAAAATGTATGCCCATACTTTCAGCATTCTTAAGATTGGACGCCGGGAAGTAGAATCAATAGTTTGATTCATAATATAATTAAAATCACCCATGACTATCAAAACCCCTTGTCATTCCAGTAGAGTTAGCATGAGTGAATTAAAGACCTGAGGTCCATCCACATTAGGCCCATAGACAGCAACTAGAACGTATTTAATTCCAAAAATCTCAAGTTGAGCAATAACCAATCTCCCCCTGGAGTCTGCTAAGACTTGATGAATTTTATATACATCAGTCTTACTAACTGAAATAGAAATTCCCCTATTCGAGACAACCTGGGATGAACACACAACTATATTGAATCCAAGCTGTTTAAGCAATGCCCGGTCTTTATATGCTTAATGAGTTTACAAAAGAAATGTTAGATGGGGTCGATATATTTCTAGTTCCTCACATACAAGTTGACGTTTACGTCCGACATATAGCCCAGATAAATTCCAACATAAATATTTAACTATCCCCATGGTATAACTAAAAATACCTCATAATCGCTATATTGTCCAACAGTACCACTAATTAACAACTCTCCCCGAACCCTAAAAATATCAATTCAATGCCCCCCTTCATTTTACCGTGCACCTACACCCCCACCACCACCCCCTCACTCCACCTCCCCTCCCAATACCCACCCCGTATTAACAGAAAAGAATCAACCCCCTCATTGCTGTCGAAAATAGATGGCCTTGAAGGAAGGTCGCACACAGAGTGCCACTGAGCCGTTCATCTAGCCAAATAAGCAAAAAACAAAAAAAGTATATATCATCTAAAAGTTCACTACAAATGAGGAGACCACCAAAAAGGAAAAAAAAAGTCTACACATAGAGAGAAAAAAAAACAAAGGGAAAGAAAAAGAAAGAAGGAAGAAGTTATCAGGTATCAGTTCTGATTATTTGGAAGTCCCCTATTGTCATCTATTCAGAGCTTCTCAAGCCTCCTGTTCTGTGTACACCAGTTGCGTTTGGCCATCTCTAATAAGTTTTAAGCATCCAGGTTCCTGCAGGAAAACCTGTGCTCCTTCTGCTTTTAAAAGATCGATGAACTGATGATGTTTCCATCGCCTGTCCATTGTGGCCTTACAGAAATACGATCTAACGAACACTGAGAAGGAATCCAGCCGAATAGGAGAGGTAGGCCGAGCCTTGGTGGAGACCCCTTGCCTTAATAAAACATTTACAAAGTGAATAAGCAAAGGCCTGGGAAAGCGTCCTGCAGGTTTATTAGAGACCAGTGGCAGTTTATGTGCTCGTTGAATTTGGCTCCCCCTCACCCCCCATGGATTAATAACTTCTGAGGCTTTCGCTGGCTGGAATATCTTCATTATAGGGGGGCCAACTCTAGAAGTGGACCTATGTCGGATTACCTTTAATCGAAGAAGAGTATGAATCTCCCTCATCTCCGGATATGCCAGCCGTTTCTTTAGTCACTGCCAATCAGTCCCCTTCTCTGAATGTTCGCTTTTGGCAGCCCCATCGCACACAAATGTGCCGAATTAGATGTCGCGAAGGTCAAATGGCCCCAGGTGAACCAGCAAAGTGATGAGCGTCGAGAATCTGTCAAGGCTCGTCGGGCAGAAAGCCAAACCCGCTGCGGCATCCGGATAATTGTCAGGATAATGCAGGTAGGCTCCCGGTGTTTCTTCTTTCTTTTTAATTTTTTTTCTCTCTTTCCTCCTTCCCCAGTACTTCTTGAACTCCTTCTCTGTCCCTACATTGTTTTTCACAATTCGTAATGCCGCTATTCACAAATCCATCACCTGTATAGTGCCTTGGCACATGAGCAGGTCTGTGTGCGAGCTTCACAGTTGTGGCTTCAATCCGTCATCTTCCTTTCCCCTGCCGCACCTTACCTTCCAGTGTTGCAATTTGCATAACTGCCTCAGTCACCCATCCTGTGGTCTTCTTCAAGTGTTGCCGAAGTAGGGCCATGTCAGCGCCCAGCACCCTAATCAAGGTCTCCAGAGCATTGCACAAGGACTTAGTCGCCTGGAAGATAGCTTTCGTACTCACATGGGGGCACCCCCTCCATTTCAGCGACCACCTCCATGTGCCCAGCAGCACCACCTCCTTGCGATGGAGGTGCCAAAGGCCATGTGAACTTGTCCAGTATCCCCTTTTGGGTGGAGCCATCTCCCTCACCATGCTGGTCAACTACATTGCCACCTCTGGGAAACAACACACTGAAGAGCAGCCTGCCAACCAAGCCCCTATACCTCTGGAAAGCGGAGTGGTACAATCAGCTGAGTTCTGGCCTCTGGGCACCAACCCTCAGGCCACCGGCAGTAGGACAACAAGGAAGGTCCCCCTTGGTTTCAGGTGTGGATGACTGGTGCATCAGTTGCACTTCCTACACAAAATGGCACTGGACGGCTACCAGGAGGACTGCCAGACACCAACCACATGGGGCACCAGCATGAGCATCTTCTGTCTCATTGCCATGGGGGGTGCCACCAGTGCATACTGTCACCCCTCCCGTAAAAGAGAAAGGGGGTATCTCACCAGGTGCTTATCTGAGGTTCTTGTGACTAACCGATTCTGAAGAGGGGTAAGAAACAATGTGCTCCAGGGTGCATGGTGGGATGCATGACCCAAGTCTTATCCGCAAATAGTGTAGGTGCTTGTCCACTGAGAGTGCATATTCCGTATGTAGCAGATCAAATGGTAGAAAGATGATGCACTGAGTGGCACCCAGTGCTCTGTCATGATTGGAATTCCCTTTGGTCAAGCACTGGTGTGAAGTCACTGTTACCTGAGATTGGTGTTAGTGGGGAAGGGAAAATCGTGAGACCTCTACGCTCTGCCACTCAGACCCACACATCAAGTGTAGCTCTAGAGATTGGAGAGGAGTATAGACCCCCGGGGCACTGCGTCCTTTGGAGAAACTGAGCTTTCCATAGATGAACCCCAGCTATGCCCTATCCATAAACAAACATTGCTTTTCAGATTCTTCTCTAGTCCTTTCAACCACGTAGCAGATCTGGGCTGCCTGGTAATAGCAGAACACGGAGTCCTCCCTCCCCATGTGGTTTGTAGCTTTGTTCATGCCACATACTGGGATGCCCGCCTGCCCATTCAAAGCAATTAATCTTCCCATGTAGAGTGGACCAGGAGATTTTTAACAGTCTGGGTTAGGTCCCGCACCATACCCGCCAGTGCTGCATTTCGCATTTTTGCCTCAGTCAGCCATCCTGTGGTCTTTTTTAAGTGTTGCCGAAGTAGTGCCACATCAACCCCCAGCATTCCAATCTATCTCTCCAGCGTGTGGCGCGAGGACTGAGGGCCATATGTATCAAGCAAATTCACATTGGCAAAGGCCGAAATTCGCAGAATTTCGGCCTTAGCGAATGCTAATTTGCTAAATGGTATGTATGAAACATTTTGGCTGCAAAATAAGGAATCGCAAAATTTGCCATTCCTTATTTTGCGATTGCACTTAAGGAATCGCAAATATTCCAATTCCTTAAATGCAATGTATCAAAGAAAAATTAATTAAAAAATGCCCATAAGGATTCGCAAATTACCATCAACTTCTGGTTGGTGGTAAGTTGCGAATTCTGTTAAAACATCAATTTTTTTTAAATCCAAAGGTGCCATATGACGCTCATACATGCCCTTAGGGCATGTATGTGCGCCATATGCCCACACATGTCATTTTCAGGGGTGCAGCAGGGTGTTCTTGAGACACCCCTGCACCCTTGAAAATATTCACAATTTGCGATTAGCAAATTGCTAATCGCAAATTTCCCCTTCATTCGTATGGGCCTCCTGGTCTGGTTCTTTCAGCCAAAGCATAAGGGGTCTAAGTCGTGTGACAAAAACACTAGTGAAACATTTAAGGCCTGATTCTGATATGGGTTGGAAAGCTCTCCCACCTAGGGCCTGATTCTGATGCGGTTAGGAAGGCAGCCTAATGGCATTTGGTAGAAAAGGGAGTCAAAGTGTGTCTATTTACCCAGACCACCGCTCTCAGTTGGCCATAATTACTGAGTACCCAGGTACTGAATTGTGCACCAAAGCCAAACTAAGTTAGTATCACCTCTAAGTTTGGCCAATGCACACAGTCAAATGCTTTCTCAGTGTCAACAGCCAAGAGCATGACCTCCCTCTTAAAGAATGTCACTTTGACTATCAGGTGCAAAATACATTTAGTATTATCAATATTGCCTATGTGGGACCAAGCCCACATGGTCTGGTTCTTTCATCCAAAGCATAAGGGGTCTAAGTCGTGTGACAAAAACACTAGTGAAACATTTAAGGCCTGATTCTGATTTGGGTTGGAAACTCTCCCACCTAGGGCCTGATTCTGATGCGGTTAGGAAGGCCTCCTAATGGCATTTGCTCCTTAGAAATTGGATCTGGAATGACTCAGGGCCAATTATGATGCGGTTAGGAACATATGCTCCCATTTAAGTCAATGGGAGTCCACAGAATCAGCATCAGAATCAGCGGGTTGGAAATGCTTCCCGACTGAATCGGGTTGGAAATGGTTTCCAACCCACTCGGATCGGGACAGTCCAACCGACGGAGTACAAAGCATAAGGATGCTTCCGGATACGATTTGGTTGGACTCCCATTGACTTCAATGGGAGCATATGTTCCTAACCACATCAAAATTGGGCCCTGAGTCGTTCTCGATCCGATTTGGAAGGAGCAAATGCCATTAGGAGGCCTTCTTAACCGCATCGGAATCAGGCCCTAGGTGGGAAAGCTTTCCAACCTGCATCAGAATCAGGCCCTATACGTCTACATTAGGGAGAGATGTAGATGGTATGAGCTGCATTGATTTTGTCCTTCCCTGGTTTATGGATGACCACAATGGCCGCATTTATCATTGAGGCGGGTAGCACTTTGGGACCTGTAATGGAGTTGAAAAGTCAAGACAGAATCGGGGCAAAAAGAGTGCAGAACTTTTTGTAGAACAAAGATGGGAAACCATCAGGCCCCGGTGACTTAAGAGTATTCTGGCAGGCTGTGGCAGAGACTATCTGGAAAGTCAACACTATCAGCCTGTTCCAATGTCAATGGTGGTGTAAGTGCCGTGCAAGGTACACAATGCTACCAACTAACAATCTGGAGAGAACCGAGAGTACAGAGTCTTGAAGATTGAAAAAGACTCGCATAATAAATCAAGACATACATAAAGAAGTCCCCAGACGCAGTACATCACAAAGACTGAGAACGGACTGAGCTCTGGTGAATCAAACCATCAAAAAGCCCCCTTCGGGGAGGCCTCCTCACCTACACTACAAGCAAAAAAGAATGTGTGCCAGTATCCAGGATAACGCAGACTGCATGAGAATTGAGAACTATTTCAGGTCCTGAAGAGAGTCCCTTCATTAGGAACTCGAAACGCGTCGACCATCTCTCTTCGTTAGGCCAATCAAGGAAAATTACCCAAAACATATGTGAATGTTACTATATGTATAGATGGCCTACTGTAGAAATTTGTACATGCTTTGTTAAAGTGTGTTCCAAACGGGACAATTGATTGACACTTTGTAAATTGTATTTATTAAGAGACTTTAGACATTCCTTTAGTTAGTTGTTTTTTTCTTTGGGTGTGTGAAAGTGTTGGTATGAATGAGCAAGTTTGAGTAAGTTTGCAAGAGCGCACGACATGGTGTAAGAGTGTTTGACATCTCAAACGTTGTTAGAAATATAAACTTTTGATAGGTTTCTCTCCCTTTCCCTTATTTTATTGTTAGTTAGGACGATGTATCTAAAAAGGTCGTGAAAATAATATGACTTCATTCAATGTTGGAAATAAATTGATTAATTCAAACCGAAAAGGTGGTTCGAAGAACTAGTTTTATTCTGTCCTTCGTGGTCCAGTCATTGTGAGATAAAATTGCAGTAGTGGCAATTTGTTGTTATTCTTTCGTATTGAGGCTTGGCCTTACTGCACATTAGCCAAACCTTTCTTTTTGTTTACGCGTGCAAGGTAAAGGTCTGGACCTTCCGGAATTATATTATGTTTGGTATAGAGGTCTTTATGGGCTAAGCAGATATGGCCCGTCAAGAATCCCCGGGTAGCCGGTTGTCTAGGCAGGCCGGTGTGTATTCAGACTGTGTGTTGCGGTGCCCTCCAGGACCCTGCACTGCAGGAGCTGCCATGCCAGAGAGCTCGGAGACACTTGGGTCAGTCCACGTGTCTGATAACTCGACCCACGGTGCTATGACTGGAGCAAGCTGCACCTATGGTGCGTAGTGATCTCCGGTGTCAACGCAGCCCCCTCAGACTATCGCCAGTCTTTCAATGAAGATGAGTGAGAAGGCCAGATGGTGTCGGGACGGAGGGACAGGGAAACACATCCCACCCACCATCTTGACCATGCCCAAAAAGAATGTAATTACACCCATAATCAATGTCATTTTCTATAGGGGGTTTACCTCTCTAATCATTGTAGTACAGAAAATGTGTTGATATATTGTTAGTGTGATATTAGTGGTGTGTTAAACCAATGTTGCTAAGCTGTTTTGCAACCTTGCACTTTTTAATACATTGTTGGTTGTTTTTGGTACTGCTCCCAGTTCCTGCTAAGTGCTCGGGTAGGTTCGGGGTTCCAGAGCCCTTTTGGGCGTGTCTTTGCTAAGATCTCTTTTCTTTTTTGACTCACCATATTGGGGGTGATTTGGGCTGGGAACTCGGTCTAGTGGTGTGACCACAAACATATTTAACAAGCATTTGCAATGCAATAGGTCTCACAGCATTAAAGTTTGAGTTACTGGCATTGTAAATGACAATGCTTTGCATTATTTTTTTGCCTTTAATTTGCAATTGGTATATAAACATTGTTTGCACAAAGGCATTCACACGATACCCCCCCGATTGACGAAACCAGTTTGAGTGTACCCATATTTAAATGTACTTTTTAAGACTAACACTCTAACCATGGTTTACAATGTGACCAAAAATCGATGTGGGCAAACCATTCCATCAACTGATACCCCCAATTTGTAAATATGTGTAATGTGCTCTGTTTGGTACTGTTCCATCTACATGTGCCTCATCATCAATGATTTTTAACCTGGTTTTAACTGAACCACACAATATAGTTCTTATACATAGCACCTCGATCTGCCTGTGGAGGCATACACTCACAAGAGTATTATATGGAAACAGACGAATACAGGAAAGGGTCTGCAGAAAACAGGGGGACACACAGAGAGGCTGCTACCTGTAAAATACAGAACCACACTGTACAGAAAAATTACGGGGCGTTGTACTATGTGGGAATGCGCGCACTTACAAAATTACACCTGCAATAATATCACATGGAACACTTCCTGCCTGTCTGCCCCTGTACCTGCGTCTCCTCGTGCAGTGCATGTATCGCCTGTACATAACACATCAGTACTGGGAAGAGGCACACGCAAGCAGGGCAAAGACAAGTGTTTACACGAAATGACATATAGGGACAGACTGTGGTCCGATGCCCGGCAGTCAATAAAAACAGAGACAAAAACACACATGAATGCGAATTATACGTGGAAACGACAAATACAATGAACAGTCACCAAGAACGAGTTATGAAACGTGGAAAAACTTCAAATACAGGAGAACATACAA
Source organism: Lissotriton helveticus (assembly GCF_964261635.1). Taxonomy (NCBI): domain Eukaryota; kingdom Metazoa; phylum Chordata; class Amphibia; order Caudata; family Salamandridae; genus Lissotriton; species Lissotriton helveticus. The sequence goes on along the minus strand of NC_136061.1, from coordinate 869,614,978 downwards.
CACGGGCGCGACGGGCTGTGGATGACATTTTCAACATGGACACAGATCGTCACCACCCCTCCTCCAACACCACACAAACCCACACACACATTTATCCGATTACGGGTGCCGATTTCAGTCTCCAGACGAGGGCAGCCTCCCAATGTAATTGGGGGTCTCTGGTTGGCACAAGTATTCACTTATGACAAACAGGGACCCTCTCCTCTATGTCAGGGTGAAAGATTACCCTCTAAAAAATAACCCCTGCTTACCCTCTAGGTAGTGTGGCGCAAGCAGTCAAGGCTAATCTCCAGAGTACATGTAGTCAAACATTTGCAGTATCACACACAGTAACCACCAACCCACCACACAATGACACCAAACTGTATTTCTGTGAAAATATATCTCCTTTATATATATATACTTTAAGCAGGCTTTCAATACAGGCTTACGACTTTGCAGGATTCCAGTTACTTATAAATATGCCACAGTTCTTAATGAGCTCGTTTCAATCTTTGAACGAATGTCACTGGGTCTCAAAATGACCTTTCACAGTTTATTCTTAGTCCCACAATGGTCCAGGCACCGTGTGCCGCGTGTGGACCCCTTTCGCTAACGCTGGTACACTTCGCAACGCTTCAGTTCGTCTCGTACGGTAAATCTAGAGCGGCCCTGCTAAACCGCACGCGTCTCGCGTATGAAGCGTACAGTGCTGAGGAAGGGGGCGAGGCGTACTGGGCGCTGGAGCTGTGCGGTTCGTACCAAGGCTGGGAGACAGGATGGTGACGTTTCCCAGGTACGGCCACACAGTGTACGATCGTTCAGGAGGCTCGAGGGGGTGCGCGCCTCACGGACTTCGGGTCCGGAGCGCAGTGCACGTCGCACACAATAACAGTACCTTCTGGTGGGGGATGGGAAGTGCACAGCAGCGGGGGTCAGTCCTCTTCAAGTCGTGATGCTTCTTGGGGGCAATGCTAGCTACTGCGGGGGGTTTGTGCGCTTGTGTGTGTGTGTGTATGCTTGTGTGTGTGTATGTGTGCGATGGCGGGGGTGGGTGTCTCTGTATGTGTGCATGCGTGTATGTGCGCTTGTGTGTGTGTCTCTGTATGTGTGCGTGTGTGTATTTGCGCTCGTGTGTGTGTCTCTGTGTGTGCGCATGCGTGCAGGGGGTGATGTGGCTGTGTGTGTGGGAGCTTCCCAGAAGACAGGAGATGGCCAAGGCGTGCGCGTTCTCTCAAGCGCGGCCCGCTCCGATCGCCTTTTGGAAGATGCGCGTGGCCAGCTCTTGTCTCCTGGAAAGCTGAGTCGCTCACTATAGGTCTCTGGCGAGAATGCCAATAGTCACCAGGACCACTGGTAATTTGGGTTCAGACAAGGAAAATATTATCACCTACTTATGCGCTTTATTTCTGTTACTAGTATATTAACTGCAGCATATGGAGAATTGCTGTAGGAGCACACCTGCGGAAACAGTAGGACTATTTTCCTCTGGTAGTTGAAGGTGGTCATGCCTACCTGATTCTGAGGATTTCTTGGAGCCCAATCGCCCCCTTCGTATTCCTCATGACGGCATTATGGTAGCAAAACACCTGAATATTGCCTAATTCAGACTGGTTGCGATTGCTCAATATTGCATTTACTTTAATACAAGATTGCTACCTAGATATTATGCTGAGGTTTGGGATACAATTTATAGTCTAAAACCTGATTTATCTTTCATTACCGAAACATGGTTGAATGACTCCACCAATTCGGAATTAGCTAAGCATAGGCTAAAACATAGTGAAAAGTGACTTGATTAACAGAATGGCGGGCAGAGTAGCAATTTTTCAATAACACTTTATAGTTCTTGAAGTGCTGGATTCTACTGAGACAGATTTTCGGGAAAATATGTAATTTCACGTCCTGTTAAACTCCACATGTAAGAAAGGCAGTGTGTTTATTACAGAGGTCCCAGCCTCAACTCTCAGATCAGTCGCAAACTATAAGCTTTGTTGATCCTTGTTAAGAGATATCATCACTTCCTCCTTATTGGTAATTTTTATCTTCACTTTGAGGGTTGATTTGATACTACAAACATTAGACTCCAGAACCAGCTAAAGACCCTACCGTAATCACAAAAAATAATTGGTCAGTCTCATGCTCTCTGGGTCACACCCTTAGATTTGTTGTCTTCCGATATAGTCGGTCAACCCCATACTTGGTCAGAACACTTATAAAGTTTTCTGCACCTCTGGCCATTTGTTATCCTCATGGCCAGAGGACACCCACTGTGAAGCTTAGAACTTGGAAAAGCATTAATGATAGTAAATTTGGTAATAATTTCTGGTTGCCAGATTGTGAAAGGTCTACTCTATTCGCCCGGCAGCCAGCAGAGGCCCATGTAGGTAAAAGCTGTGGGGCGGCCAGGCCGGGTGAGGGGGATTCGACAGACGATGAGGGTAAACGAAAGAAATAATTAATTTTCCATCGTCGTCTGAACAGGCCACTCCAGCTGGCAGCTACCAATTTTTCCATCGCAGTGTCTAAGGCTATTAATGTTTGTGCCCCATTGAAGACATGCAATTCTTCCAATCTCTTGGCTTTGGCTAAGTGTATTCTTTAAAGTTGAGAGACTGCAAAAGGAAGTGCAAGTAGTTGGAACAATCCAGGCACTCCAGCAAAACTCAGGAATATGGAGATTGTTTTAAAGGCACACTTAAGGATTATGAACAACAAGTTAGGCTGGCGAGATGACAGTATTTTGCATGGAGAATTATGAAAAACATTTGCTCCTTAAAGGAACTGTTTAAAACCGTAAAGAACTGGCATACCCTTCTGTGACTGATCAGTTGATTCCATCCTCCGCATCACTCTGTGTGGATCTGGCATTATTTTCTAGAGACAAAACTGCCAAAATCTATTTGGGATACACATCCCCGCCATGTTCTGAGCAGGTCCTTCCCAATATGGAAGCCCCCAATTTTTCATCCACAGTAGCTGGGGCTTGTTTGACCAATTTTCCACTTTGGTGGTAGAAGAGAAAATGACAAAAGTTAAATCTGGTTTACATTTAGATCATTCTTTGCATTTTATTTTTTCCCATCTTGCCTCCATTCTTATGCCATTTTTTTACAGAATTTTTCATTAGACTCTGAGGAATGCTGAATATCTTTTTGACTAGAAATATACTTTGGTATTGCCTTTCTTGAAAAACAAATGGTGCTGATCCAGCAAGTATTGCGAACTATTGTTCCAGCTAATCCTTTCCTATCCTGCTAAGTTTCTGGAAAAACTAATCAATACCTAGCTCACACAATACTTGGAGGATAACAATCTGCTAAACTTCTTTCAAATATGATTTAGAGCAAACCACAGCACAGAGTGAATGCTGTTGGCGGTGACAGACAATATAAGGCTGCTGGCGGAAGGGGCCAAACGTGTGACCCTCATTCTCTTGGATCTGTCTGCACCTTTTGATACAGAGTCTCATTAATTACTGCTGCAAAGACTACAATAGATTGGACTGCATTTTTCAAGTCATTTCAAATTTTAGCCTGTGGTGGTCAAATGCGGCATCCCCAGGGCTTCTTCATTGACTCCTATGCTCTTTAATGTCTTAATAACTCATTGAGCTAGTATTGTCAGAGTGTACTTCTTATGCAAATGTCACCCAGTTAATTGTCTCCATTGATGAGAACTGTAAAGCAACAAGAGGGAATCTTGTTGGATGTTGTGTGGCAGTAGGTGACTGGATGCAGCCTCAGTGCCTAAACCTCAATGGGGAGAAAACTGAGATCTTATTATTTTGGGAAGGTCAACAGTATTTTGAACAACTATTGGTGACCTATTTCTTTAACCCGTTAAGTGCTGCCGTCGGCCGTTGAACGTTCGGAGCACTACCTGGCTGGTGCTGAGCACGTTCAACGGCCGACGCAGCCCTGCCCGTTCTTTAAAACCGCACTGCCGCGAAAAAAACAGGCGCGGTCAACGGATTAAACCCAACCCTGAAGCCCAACAAAAAAACAGCTAAGATGAGGAGTTTCTGATTGATGATTCTATTTCACAAAGGACAGATGAATGCTGTGTGTGGGAGTTATTTTAGCATCATGGGGCTATTCTACTGACATTTCAATTGGATACAGACTCACTGGCAAAATATTATAATACAGGCTTTTCTCAGCAGTTGGCTCGATTAAGGTAATGCTTTATATGTAGGTATGATCATCAGGAAGTTAACTCTGAGATCGTATGGCTCTAAGAAATAGAGTTTGTTTCTATAAGCCTTCCAAAACACTCAGGTCAGCCAATCAGACCATCATCTTCCGGAAACACATAACTAGGGGCTCCTCTCAGCTGATGCTCCTTTACTTATCTGGCGGCCACTCAGTGGAACGGTTTCCCTTTCAATTTGTGCCTAACCACGAGATAACTGCATTTCAGAAATTACTAAAAAGGCTTTAGCTTACCTTAATTTATTTCTGAAACACTTTTGAAAATACTTAAAAATAGACACCTAGCACATAATTACTCTGTGATTGCCTCTTTCTATACAATATTGCCTGAAAACACGGATTTCAAAATTACTTTTAAATAGTAATTTGTTTTATTATTTTGTATTGTGTGTTCTGTCACGTTTTTGATATTTTAAGTCACTATAAATACTAAATGGGTCATGTCGCCAGGTGATTTTGCACTTTCGCATACTCATAGTCATTTAAAGGGAGAACCATTGACTCTGCTCATATCAAGGGAGGCCAAGAAAGAACCGACTTGTCACAGTCACTACAGATTGCGCTCTGATAGATCAGAAATGCATTCACATTCACCAAGGATTTCAGATTGTTATTCAATGTGGAATTGCCGTGAAAACACACTTGCTTTGCCTTTGCCAAGCCCAGGAAGTAAAGATAATTTGTCCTTTACAGAAGTGGAGCTTCAACTGGGGCCCCTGCTATGCTTATATTTGTAAGTATCTCCTGTTGAGGTTTCATTTCTGTGAAATGAGCATCAGGGCCAGACCGGCCCAGCCAAAACTTAATGGGGGGGCATGCGGTCCCCCTCCCCAGACTGATTTCGGCACAGGGGACCCCATCTCTCAGGCCCAGCCAAAATTTAATTGGGATAGGGGCTGCTAGAACCCCCTCCCCAGGACGATTTCAGCTCCAGGGACTCCACCCCCTGGGCCCAGCCTCTTTATGCTGGGTGACCAGGAGCCCAACCAGGACACGCAGTGTGCAACATTGGTGACCACGAGGGGAGCCTCAGGGCCCTCATGGCCCCTGCTGCTCCCCGCATCCAATGGGAGTCAGCATTGCACCCACCCCTAGGGAGCAGCAAGAAATGCCTCTCCCTGTGCATAGGAGCAATCCTTTCATCTGTTTTCCTGCCCGCTGTCAAGTCTGCTCCCAGCTGGTGGGAGCAGTTTGTCTGTTCCCGCCCGCTGCGAGATCTCACTTGGCAGCAGCTTTCAATGCTCCGAACAAGCAAAAGCAAACTGCTATCTCCTGAGGTCAGGAGGCAGCCCTGAGGGTGGTGGTCGCCAGGAACAATAGAGGCTCCAGGAGGGGGGTCGCGCAGTCATCTCAATTTATTTTTAAGGTCCTAATTGGTGGTTTCCGGTGCCATGAACAGCTCAGGATGGGGCCATGCTACCATCTCCTTCCCAAAAAATAAGAAAGCCCCTGAAAGGTGGTGGCCCTTGGGGCCATAAATGGCCCGGGAGGGGGGCCACACGTATCCCCTCCCTCTGTTATTTGAATTTGTAGCCCCAGGGAGGTGGTGGTCCCAGGGGCTCATAAGTGGCAATGGAGGGGGGTCTGCGTGACGCCCCCTCCGATATATTTATAAAGCCCCAGGGAGATGGTGCTCCTCATTGCTATTAGGAGCGATAGGAGGGGGCCAGTGCGGTCCCCCTCCAATATAATAATAAAGCCCTTGGGAGATTGTGGTTCCTGGGTTCTTAGGAGCTGCAGAAGGGGGGCCATGTGTGCCCCTTCCCTATTTTTAAGCATGGCCCTGGCCCATCCAGGGGCTAAAGTATAAACAAGCGCAAGTGACCACGCTTGTCTTTTTTAAACATTTTTGCAGCTAATTCATTTTTTACTGCAAAAAGTGTTTAAAAACGCTTTTATTTTTGCCCTGGGAGGGTCCAGGGCTAAAAGGCACCCAAAGTTGGTCTGCTGTATTGTGTGAGAGGTAGAAATCAGGTAACCGGCATATATGTAGAGATATGCACTTTCCTCATCATGCTACGTAGCAGCACGCACACACTTTTGCACCAGTGCAAAGATGTCTGTGTGAGTCTAGCATAGGCTTGTACTGGAAGGCTACCATTCCAGTAGAAAATACTAACTTTCAAACTATTCCCACTTCAAATGTGTACTGTACAGTGCATCACACAAGATGAGTGAGAAACGTTAGGAGAAATTAAAGCATTTCTTCTTTTTAACACCTGCTTTCAAGTGGCGCTGATTTTGGTGCAAAAACCTGTCCACTATTGTTGGTAGATAGGGTTTTGCATCAAAAACCATGAATGGTTGCACAGAAACGCCCATGTGCCATATATAGAAATCCCCTTTGATTCAAAGTAACGCAATGCAGTGCTTTCCATTGGTCTGAGTAATTTTTTGTTCCAAACCAACCCAAATACCAATTTACATTAGTTTATAAATCCCCAAAATAGTTTTCCATCTGGTTTGTGTTAAAAATGTAACGCAAACCGGTGCAAAACGTTTGAAAATCTTGGCCAAAGTTTTCTACCACAGTCTAAGTCATTTAATTTAACATTACCCAAAATGGACTATTACTAAGCAATATATTTAAAACAATTTTACTAATGGAACACAAGCAAGCACCACTAACCCTTCACAACTGATCGATGGGCCTTCCAGAAACATATGAAAAAGTTAAGAAAGTGTTTTGGTGCCACAATAATGATTAAAGCTTCTATACAAATTCTGATAGCCTAACAATAGAAATGTCTAGATACACATATAAGTAAGTTATGCCTAGTAATTTGTGTACAGGGGAAATCCACATTTTGCTCTCTAAGTTGTGGCAGTCAGTAACATCGTAGTTGTCCAGGGCCATTTTCTGAGGAGAAGATTCACAAGTCTAACATGACGACAAGTGTATTTTCCTGCTGCGGGTGCCCTGTGGGTACGACCACCTGCAACAGGATATCAAACTGGTTGTAAGTCAGTCTCCTCCCTGTTGTAGTGACCCGCTGGTCACTGTTCTAGTTGTTCTTATGTACCAGCCACTCCCAGAGGGCTGGCTTACACCCCACCCCACACCCAATCACCACAGGCGTCACTGGACATGTGACCCTGCTAATAAAACGGGCCGGGCGCACGTGCTCTGGGCCAGTTCCACTATCTAACTATCTGTGATTGTGTCATCTTTATGGCTGCATGAGGGGCTAGTTCCCTGCACCATTACACCATTAACTGTACTGCAGGCATGAGGTGCAAGTAATTCGGGGCACAGTGCAGGGGGTATGGAGCGCCTGATTCTCTAAGGGATCTGGGTGGAATGCAATGTGTAGAGTGGGTGCATGTTGTGGCGTAGGGAAGGGTCTCACAAAGATTCAGGAGCTTTGCTGAGAGATTGGGTGCCAGTTCACCTTTTCAAACCCTGATACTCAGACCAGCAGATCAAACACAGAAACAAGCTAAGCCTCCTGTACTTGCCCTTGTCTTGCAGATTGTGGAGGACGCCACTTCATTTCCAACTCTTTTAAATGCAGTAGCATCACCTACAAATGAAGCAGCTTCTTTGATATTTATTATTTAACACCTCTAAAGGTCATGTCCACTTTGAGATCAGATGTAGTTTAAGCTTTGCATTTCAAACTGGTGCTTTATATGACATTGCAATGTACAAAATGAAACAAGAATTCATAAGGTCACCTCTAAAATGACTTTTTATCTGCTTCAAAGAGAAAAGTATAATCATGCTTTCTTCCCCGGCATTTTATGATTTTATGATCCTGTGCCTTGCGGAGAAATTTGGAATTTCGACACCTAGGTCCTGATAATGAGCGACCTGGACTTGGATGGTTATTTTCCACGTCTGATACAGAACGATACCCTGTGAATCCTTATTTATTATTTGCGATAAATTTCTCGGAATGTGAGTTTAATGCACAAAAATGAGGCACACCATGTACATTTTGGTTCTTACTGCACTAAAATCTGCATACTGTGGTATTTTCTAGGCCCTTTTCACTGGTAAATAGAAGCAGGGTTGACCCTCCAATATTACCTGGAGCAATTTGCAGAGTGCAGTGTTTGCCACTAAATTCCTTTTTTTTTAATATATATTTTGTATTTTTCAGTTTGCACAGAGTATACACATCATAACACACTTGTCGTCCTACTTTGTCAGCAGTTAATAAACAGTATCATTTTGGTTGCAATTACATTTCCTTACAACTTTGTTCAGCCATGGCATCGCCTCTTGGCTAAAGTAAAACAACATAAAAGAAAAGTAACCAACATATAAAAAGAGAGACCCCTAGGACAAAGAGTAAAGAAATCGAAAGAAAGAGAGAACCTATCACATCTAGTTCCAATATTGTTCCATGTCCTCAAGGTATCACCATAGCCTCCTTCCATCTGTTAATGGGCTCCCATATTCTTAGGCCCAGCTGTCTCCCTTTCCTGCCTTTCCGTGCATAGATATGCTTTTCCAAGTTATATGCTGCCAGAAGATTAGCCAACCATATTTGCATTACTGGGGGTTTTTTGTCCAGCCAAGCCCTAGCTATACTTAATCTATACACTGCTATAGCGATAAACATAAATTCTCTCTGTGGTGTATTGGCCTCTGGGCCTATCCCTAATAGTATTCTTATAGGATTGAATTGAACAGTCAAATAATGATCCTAAGGAGATTTTTTCCATCGTTAATAAGCTCTCGAATCCCAGTAGAACCCAGTTCACGCCTGCTGCCAACCAAGAGTTCTGTAACACTTTAAACCAATATTTCCTGGATAAAGTTGCCACAATTAAATCTAGTATTCCCGCTACTAACCCCGTCCTGTCTGCCCCTGATCACATCACCAACACCCTATCTTTGAATCACTTTCCCCCTCTGGACGCTCCAGCCCTAATTGCCCTACTAAATAGGGTAAAATCAGGCTCTCCCTGTGACTGCTGTCCTCCTTATATACTAAGACTGTATTTGCTACTTTCCCTGATCTGGCCTTAACACTCCTTAATACCTCTTTACTTCAAGGGACAGTACCTAAGTCTTTTAAGGAAGCTGTCGTGTTGCCCCTCCTCAAGAAACCTGGAGCGGAGCCCACCACTCTTTCAAACTTAGACTCCTCTCAAGCCGGTTTCCGCCCAGCCCATTCGACGGAGTCAGTCATCATAGCGGTCCTAGATTCCCTGCGTCTTAATGCAGACTCGGGAACCCCTCAGGCCTTGGTCTTACTTGATTTGTCAGCTGCGTTTGACACGGTCGACCATAACATTCTTCTCGACCGTGTCAGACTAGCTGGCATCTGCGGGTCGGCTCATGACTGGATTAGATCTTTCCTCAGTGACCGTACCCAGGCAGTCGGCTTACCTCCTTTCTCATCCCATAAACTTCGTACCACCTGTGGAGTCCCTCAGGGCTCCTCATTGTCACCCATTTTGTTTAATATTTACATGCTCCCTCTGCTTCAGTCTCTTAAATCCTTTAAAGTTACCACCTTTAATTATGCAGATGATCTGCAACTCACTTTCACAATTGATAACTCCCCAGATTCGATTGATCAATTCCAAAACACCATGCTCCACATCTGTCAGTGGATGGACGAGAACCAACTAAAGTTAAATCCGGACAAGATGGAACTGCTTCTCTTTGACAAAAGTCAATTGTTCTGGGGCCCTCACTATTGGCCATCTAAAATGGGCTCCCCTCCTGTTCCGTCTAAATCAGTTAAAAGTCTGGGGGTGCTCATCGATTGTGAACTTTCATTAAAACCTCAGGTCAATTCAGTAGTATCCACTTGCTTTTTCCAATTACGGAAAATAAAAAAGATCAGTCAGATGCTTACTCGATCTGCTCTGACTCAGGTGGTAATGGCATTGGTGTTGTCACGTTTAGACTATGCTAACGCCATTTACGTATGCCTTCCCGTCACAATCAGTAAACGCCTGCAGATGGTACAAAACCAGGCGGCCCGACTTATTTATCGCCTTCCCCGTTGGCAGTCAGCCAGACCTCTTTTGAGGCAACTCCACTGGCTTCCGATCACGCACCGTGTCACTTTTAAATCGGCTTGTATAATCTTCAAGTCTCTACATGCACGTAGTCCCAAGTTTATCCAGAAACTCTTGCTTAGATATACCCCGTCCCGCAGCCTTCGGTCTGCATCTCAAATTCTCTTGAGTGTCCCCCGTTTCAAGTTCTCACGCAAGGGAGGCCGCAGATTTGCCACTCTTGCCCCTAATCTGTGGAACTCTCTTTCCCTGGAAATCCGCTCCTGCACAACCCTTCTTCCGTTTAGGAAGCTCTTGAAAACTAGGTTGTTCCTCCAGGCTTTGGCTTAATGCTGGATGGTCCCCACTGCAGATTTAGTGTCCTGTCGGTTAGCGCCATGAAACCCTTGGGTGTCCGAGAGCTTTATAAAATCTTGTTAAGCTAAGATAAGATAGGATTAAGCGTTGATGGTATATCTAAGGATACATGCAGGAACTTTTCTATATCTCTAATTAGAGTATGTAATTGGGGACAGGTAGCAAATATATGTATCATATCTGCCTCTAAAGAATTACAGCCTGGACACGATATATCCGTGGTGCCACCCCACTTTGCTATTCTGGCTGGTGTAAAATACAGTGAGTATAAGGTTTTATAATGCTGTGATTGCAGGGGGGCAGAACAAAGAATTGTGCGCCCCAAGTCCAGGGACTCCTCGAACCAGCCTACTTCCCCATCCAATTTCTCTGCCCAGTTCCTGCTGTATTTCTCTTTATCATCAGGTTTTCCTTCTGTGAGGCTTGCGTAGAAGCTACGGATAGTACAATCCCCCCCTAGCCTAATTTTCTCTAGTATTTCAATTTTGGCGAAGCCCACCGGTCCTCCCTGTTTAGTGCATAAAAAGCTCCTCACTTGCAGGTATCTGAAGAAGTCCCGCCTATCTAAGCCAAATTTGTTTACTAAATCTGAAAACTGCACGAGGCCCTCCGAATCCATCACATCCCCAATCTGGACAATTCCATTCTCCATCCACCCTGCGATTACCGTATCTGCAAAGACTGCTAGTGGAAAGGACCTGTTTTTATACATCCTGGTGTACCAATTGAATCTCCCCAGACCAACCTTCTTTAGAAAAGCATTCCAGATTTTGATAGCTGCCCCTACTGTGTTAAACCTTGTCCTCTTATAGTATCCAAAATCAGTACAATTTAAAAAACAGTTTTCCGCCTCCGCCCCTAGAACCGCAGTATAGATTTTGGTGGAATAGCTTGTGATTCTTTGATCGATACCACCCCCTGCATATATTGTATGGCAGCTGCCCAATAATATAGTCTAAAATCTGGTGCGCCCCACTCGCCCCTCTCTCTCGGGAGGGATATGAACCTATAGCCCTCCGCGTCTTGCCCTGTACCCATATGAATCTATTAAGAATTATCTCGAGTGCATTGAACAAACTACCTTAAAAAAATAACGGGATCGACCTAAAAAATATAAAAATGTTGGCAATATCAGCATCTTAATGACGTTGGTGCAGCCCACTAAGGATAAATGCAAATTGTTTATTCTTTCCAGATCTGTCTTTACCATATCCATTAGGGGGGCCATATTACTCTGTACCACTGTATCTAGATTCGCTGAGATTTCCACTCCCAGATATATAGCCGATTTTACCACCCTTTGATCCTTACAAGCTACAAACCTATTGCCTACTATCTGGGTCTTGGTTCTGTTCAAGCTATATTGTAGTGTAGGTCCTATTATCCCAATAGGCTCTGCGCATTGGAATAATATCTTCAATAGTATAGACGTAGGACAGAGGTTAACTAGGTCTTCTACTGTCGATATTAGACTTAAGTTTTGTGTGCCAGCTAGCTCAGAGTTCACTAGAAACTTTCTCGAATAGGCGAGGAGGAGTTTAACCTCCCTGGATAGACAAGATGGGATTTAGTTTCTGACAACCATAGAACATGACAACTTTGCTCTCCCTAATCAAGAGTATATCTCTAGAGTCGTGTGAAAACAAAAGACAACTATTTTACTCAGTCAGTACGTGCATACTTAGTTTCACCAGATTGTAGAGAAAGAAGAGATGGGTGAGTTCAATATAAGGTGTTATTTATTGATCAGTCTCTTTTTCTCATACAAGAGAAATGAATCTCTACAGTTGCAATACTTAAGGTTAAGTAAAGTGCATACAGTAAAAGCAGGATTATAAAATAATACTGTAAAAGCATTGATATGGTTTCTTAGCTATATGATACTTTGAAATGGATAAAAGATATACATACATATATACATTGACTAATCGTACTCAACTGGTGCTTCTAACTACGCCTACCCCGGTGTACCTGACCTAAGCCTAATATGTGGGAGGGAGTATGTAAGTAGCAGTTTAAGTTAAGTTTGTTTTGCCAAGAATCTGACCCAAGAATTCTCTGTAAGGGGTTAGTCAGTTCAGTACCTGGGATTTAGAAGGTAGGAGGGCTGGTATCTTTGTCTCAGGACTCGATATCCCAGTCACCCGCGAAGGTGGGCTGGAAACGCTGGAGGCTGGATTTCTCGGCAAGAGAAAAGACAACGTCTTTCCCCAGCGCGTCAAAGAGGGAGGGGCAGCGTCCGTGGGCTTCTCGCATCAGCTGGGCTCTCCGGCAAGTAGTCGCTGCTCCAAGCTCATCACAACCGTGTCTTTACTTAGGGCAGTGTCGGTATATTTATACCTGAGAGGTGCCGGGTTTAATGTAAGGATGGACATAAGACGTCAATTAAGAACTGGTCGTTCTTACATTCTTAACAGGAGTTCTCGAACGAAATCAAAACAATAGCAGCGGGGATTTCCCAGGTTTGCTGGAGGCTTGGTTTGTTTAGAGAACTCGTGTGCTTTCTAGGGGGCTGGAGGAATAGTGCTTGCTTAATGTGACAGCATGCGCTATGACTAATTTATGAAACTGGTTTCTGTGCCGTTGTATGGATATTAGTGATTTATAACCGGACAAAGGTCAGAAATTGGAGTATTGATACAGGTCCCTATATAAACACACTACACCCACTCCACGAATTCATGTCCATATTTACTAACCTAATCAATAGTAAACATAACTAAAAGTGCATGTGTATACCGAACCACCCCAAAATACATTTTTTGCATTTGAAAATAGGCATATTCAAAATACACGAAAATGAGTATAGGTACTGTATGCATTCAAGCAGTGTAATCATTAAAAAAAAAAGATGCACAATTTAACTCAGCATGAATGATTTGCGAAAATAACACATGAAATGGCTCTTATTACAGAAGAAAAAGTGCGAGACCACTCCATCACATATAAACACACTTACTTGTAAATACGCTAGAGGCTGAGGTAATGTATTGTCTCTAGAGTTCCTAAAAATAGAAGTTCTGTTCTCTAGGAATAGTTTTACTTTAAGCAGAAGATAAGTGCCAAAAGGTAAACATTTTGGGTTTGGGAGAAAGTTTTCGTTTTCAGGGGAAGAAGGAAAAAAATGTCAGTAGCTTTGTTTTTAAAACCAAAGGCCAAATTCAGAGTTCAGGGAACGCTGTGTGCAATCTTGCTTAAAGTCATTCTCTCTGTTCTGGTGAAAACATCATTTCAGACAGACTCTCGAAAAAACAGTCTACCGCTTCTGGTGAAAGTTCGACCAAGTTGGAAATTGTCGCTACCATGCAGTCGTGCGCATGTTTGCTTTCAGTGATGTTTTGATCAGCATTGCTTACAGAAGGCCGTACCTGGTTGATGCTGCTTTCATCCTGTACTACACTACTCTTCAATCGTAGTGGTGAAGTCTCCTCGAATGCCGTCATCAGGATAGGTCGCCGCTGGGGACAGCACAATGCATGAGCCTTTACTGGACCCAACAAAGTATCTGCATCCAATGGTACTTCTGATTGTAGTGTAAGACAGGTGTCCAACACGCATTCTTCGCCGCATAGCATGCATCTCAATACAGGTAAGACACAATTCTGCCATATGGGTCTGAACGAAAGAAACAAGGTCATATTTAGATCTCTTAGCCGGGCTAATCCAAGGACTTTAGTTATGCGGTCCCGGTAGCGTATAGCTAGGATCGTTTCTTCCATTGTTGCTGGAGTCTTGTCTGTGACATGGCTTGCCATAACGAAGCAAGAGTAGCAAAAATAGGATGCCTGCTACGAGTCCCAACAGGAGAGGAAGTCCGCCAAAGATGGAATGGACGACGTTTGGAAAAATACCCAGGTCTGCTTTGAATGGGGTTAACAGTCCCGAAAAAACGGTCTTAAATACACTCGCGATACCATTTGTATCAGAAATGTTTAAGATTTCGTTTAGCATTTCTGCGAAGTGTAGGGGGCAACTTGTTGATAACAATGCATGTATCTCTCCTGTTGTCCTTGCAACTTGGAGATCATACGTTTCTTTTGATGACGTCAAGCGAACTGGCGTCTGTAGGAGCACAGTCTTCATTCTGCTTAAAGTATCAATTCGAATAGAAGAGATTTTCAAACTGGGCCAAATTTTTCCCTCCCTGTCTGGAGTGACATTCGGAAACAATACTCGCTCACAGCAAATGACCATGGAAGTCACGCTTACTAGATAAGGTTTTCCTAGCAGTAAGCCACAACATCTGTGATCTACAATTAGAATGTAACTCCCGTTAGAAAGTCTTCTAAAGAATGGTTCTATTTTTGTTGCAGGTGTGCCGAGCTGGTGACATGAAAGGTTATTTGAAGTCCCCGCGCAGGCCCCATGTAAACTTATACCCTGACACAGAAGTATACCACTTAGTGATTTTTCACAATTATTACCACCAAGAAATACACTTTGTCCTTTATTACTGTAACATGTGTGTGTATAAGGTAAGTTCCATGTTGACTTAATGTATCCTTTACCCAACCTTTCATACTGGCCTGCCTGTATATATTTTTGGCAGTATCGAAACTGGAAAGTCGTTATCGGAATAGTTATAATCCCATGTATTATCCATTCAATGACAGGTCGTTCTGACATTGTCAATGGTAATCTCTCAAGTTTTTCAATGCTCAGAATTGTATAC
This sequence comes from Lissotriton helveticus, assembly GCF_964261635.1. Classification (NCBI taxonomy): domain Eukaryota; kingdom Metazoa; phylum Chordata; class Amphibia; order Caudata; family Salamandridae; genus Lissotriton; species Lissotriton helveticus. The sequence continues at coordinate 869,599,771 of NC_136061.1, read as the reverse complement.
TCTGCACCCTTTTGTGCCAAGCTGATTTGTGTATCAGTAAGGTTAAAGATAGTGAATAGTGACGTTGTGTTGATTAAACGCCAAGGCACGTAGCCTGAACGCAGATTTTGTAACGTCCAGGCAAGCTGTACAATAGAACGCAGTTGTGACTGACCGTGTTGCAACATCAGTAAGTCTTGCTCTATTATATCGATTGCAGATGATACAATACTGTCCAGTGAATATATTCTGGAAGACAGAGTCATTAACCCATTGTCTACAACAGAAAGCGATTTTTCCAAATTAACACGGTCAATTTCCCGTATTTTTTCTGCTGTCTCAATTTGAGCTACTTTCCAAGCTTCGTTGTAAGCTGCATATATAGAGGCCGCTATGAAACGTTTTTGATGCTGTTTGCGTGGTCCCTTAATGAAATCACGCAAGTCAGCACCTTCTTTAAGTAAAGTCAAGTGTTGCTTAATTTCAACCAGTGTGGATGTCTGTAGCCATTCAAGGCAGAGTTTCCCTACACTGTAATTAGTTATTATCCCTGGATGTTGTCTCTGGGAGTATCTAAGGTCTGGCCTGGTCAATGTGAACCCCTGTGTTTTGTGCAGGAATCTATCTTGATAGTTATTTGTGTCTGTGGGCCAGATCAACCATTTTTTCCAATCAGGATGTGTTCTGTTTTGGTTCAAAATATGGGATACGTCTATCTCAACATCTGTGGTGCTATTACTGTCGGGTGTTGGTTTCGGAATAGACGGTTTGTTTAAGTCTTTAATTTTGGCTAGGCCAAGACAGGTTGTCTGTTGAATTGTATCATTCAAAAATATAATTTGTTCTGGGATCATGCAGGCTCTAAATAATGATTCTATACCTTGCACTTGCCAATCTTTTGTACCCCAGATCGTTTTTGTTTCAATATTATTGTTCCAGAAATCAAAACCAAATGTTTTCATTTTTTCAAAAATTGTCTCTGAATAGATTAATTTTGTGTTTGTAAGCATGATTTTCATTCCTGTCTTATTTAACAGTTTAAAATAAAATGTTTCTGCATCACTTGTGTTAAACCCTGAGAAGTATGAAAAATTTTCATAAAATGTTTTTGAACTTCCTTTTGGTGGAGTTGCACAATGTTCCTATTGGTTATAATTTAAAACATTTCTAGGTTGAGCTGATTTATGGAGATAATGGTTACCATAGTGGTTATAACAATACATCTGGTCATAATTAGATGAACCTTGTAAATAATCATGTCCTGTAAATTTAGCTGACATCACTAGATCTGACATCATATCATTAATACTGTAAAAGTCCCAATCATCAGAAAATGTGCTTGGTTTTACAAAGTCACTCAATGAAATCTTGAATTGATGAGGATACTTCAGGAGCTCGACCGGACCATAGATTTCGTAATCAGTTTTGTCCCATGCTACCCCACCGGGTATAGGAGTGGCTGTGAAGTTTACTGAAGAAAGTTCTCTTTTCTCGATGTGTGAAGACTTGTGTGGTTTCAGGACCAAGTTGATATTCTGACTTGCTGTGTCCTTTGTAACATATTTTCCCTCAATGAAATGTCCCAAGCATAGTACCATGATGAGCCAAAGTATGAGGATGAATACACCTAGTGCCACCCAAAGTTCAACCCATGGAGAAATCAGATAGGTTTCTTTTAGTTGATGAAAGAGTTCCTTTGTTTTGATTTTAAAAGTTTTTGTTGTTGGTCGTTCCTCAGGTTCACTCGGATCCTCAGAAAAATCATCGAAGTTGATGAAGTAGCCTGATGCTGTTCTGTCAATTGTTTCAATTGCTTCTGGATTCCTTTTTGCTTTTTGAATTTTCTTTGTTTCATTAGCATAGTCTGCTGTTACATCATTGTAGACTGGTGTTTCTTGATGTAAGATTTTGATTTGGGTTTCAAGAGGTTTAAGTTCCATGGCTTTGTTGCATAGTCCTTGTTGATTCACTGTAGGTTTATCAATTGTGATTAGTCTCTCAGTTTGAACCTCTGTATTTGTAGCAAACTTTGGTGTTCTACTACTTCTTGGGAGTCCACTTGGCCTACTACTTATTATCGGCCACATGATTGTGGTTTAACCAGGTCGATGGATACAACTCCGTTCTCCTTTTTACCAGCAAGGGGCGGTAATACCACTGATCTTGTCCCGTTGACAGACAAGACAGGTACTGCTTTTCTGTAAGAAGGCCCAAATTCCTTCTTTACCGCGATCTTCTCTCTGACCAGATCCCCGATTTTTGGAATCCAGACAGGTCTTGCTGGGACAGGTGGTTTCTCTTCAGTGGCTGTTGGCTGTTGCTTCAACTTTATGTTGCTCAGGTCTTTTCTTTTTACGTTTAAGTCCTGTAAAATAGCCAAACGATCTTTGATATCAAAGCATTTTTCTTTAACCACTGAAGTTTAACTATCGAGGTCCTGGATTAACATTCTAGTCCCAAACAATAGTTCGTACGGACTGAGACCTCTCAGAGAATTTCTTGGCAGATTATTAAGACTACGTTGGACACTTATTAAATGTTTAACCCACCCAGCTCCCGAACCTAATACCTTTGCCTTTATAGATAGCTCTATGCCTTGGTTTTTCCTTTACACTATCCCGTTTCCCTCTGGAAGGAAGTGACAAGAGTCCCGCAATGCAATGCCCATGCTGGCCATGCCCCCCCATAAGCTCGAGAGCTAAGAGCAGGACAATGGCCAGAATGTAGCATGCCCCTTGCGTATATGCCATTATAGACTCGCAAATCTTTTATAACAGTTCAGACGTCAGCCGAGACCTGGGGTCTACATTTTAAGTGAATTTTAGTCTTAAATAAGTCGCATGTTTCTTGTTTAATCATGCGAATAGATCGCTTTATGCTTTCTATTATGTGTTCAGGCACTACCTTGGCCGGTTCGCCACTGCGATCTCTGTTGCAGTTTTCACAATTTTTTGCAAATTTGTGATTATCCACGCTCATCCCCGGCCACCAGTATTCTGATTTTAGTTCTGTCAAAGATTCTTTGATTGTCTGATGCCTTAAACCTAATCCAATATGTGTTTCTTGTATTAAGAAGCCTTTCCTGTTCCTGTTTGGAATTACCCTATCCCCCACTCCAGGGATTTGAGCAAAAGGAACGGAGTTTGCATCGATTATGTATGTATAATTGAGTGGATAGTTGATGGGTAGCGCTGAGCAGTCGCCTTTTGATGACGTTTTCACCGCCAGCATTGTTTCCCCGTCAATGTATTTTCCTGAACGCTTTTTTGTAGCTACGGGAGCCGATTTAGTTGCTTCCGCTGAGGCTGTCTCAGCCAATAAATTCCCTGCAGCGTGAACGCCATCACGCTGATGACTCAGTGTATGTATCACGTGAGCCTTTTGTATTTCTTTCTGTAAAAGAACTACTTGTTCCCAAAGCGATTTTTGCTTTATTGTGGCACCTGTGTCATCTTTGTAACCGTTTTGAACCCATTTCTGCAAGTCTTCGTTGTATGATTTGACGCAGGAATGTGAATTGCACACTATCAGTGTCGGGAATTCGCGATCGGCAATATCAAGCGCCATTTTTAAAGCTATTAATTCAGTTTGATGACCTGAATTGTCTTTTACAGATTGTGACATCGTTACTAGTGGCATCAATTTACGTCCGCGCCACCGGCATTTGACAACCTCGCATGTAGCGTTGTAGGCTTGTTTTCCCCAAACTGAGGGTTCTGCATAACTGTTTGTGTATATTACGCAGGCGTAAAGTTGTATGGGCAGAATGTCACCAGGCAGAGGGTATTCTCTTTCATATTCAAGATTTTTTAATTTTTTCATTTCCGGGTCAAAATAGTATTTCACTCTGTCTGTAGCAAGAGAATTTTCCCATTGTATCCATTTTGGATTTAATGCCATAGAAGGTAAATTACATGGACTTGTTAATGCCTCAAAGGCTGATACTGCTGTCCTGACTGTAATCCGTCTGCCGTCAGCTTGGTCTCTTTCTCTTGCTACAGCTGTTTGAACCGCATGAACAATGTTTTCCTTAATGCTGAGTGTTTTTTCAGCTACTGTGTACAAATGTGATTTGTATGCTATTGGTACTGTTTCTCCCTCATTAGAGGTTAGGTATGTGAATCCGCATCTTCCTGGGATGACTCGGATCACAAGGTTGCGTGTGTTATCGCGTGTTTGCAGTTTTGTTTTAACTAACATGTCTGTTTGTAAAGATCTCACAATTTCTGTGTGTTTTTGAGTCCAATTGATCATTTTAAAATCTGGTCTTATTAGGTCATAGAGAGGTTTAACTCTCTCTGCATAATTTAGAATGTAAGTTCTTCCGAAATTCAGGAAACCTAGAATTGATTGTAAGTTTTTCAGCGTTCTTGGTGCTTGGATTACAGCGCATTTCTCTAAGAAATTGTCAGCCAGGCTTTTGCCTTCACTTGATAATTCATATCCTAAAAACAGGACAGTTAGATGGGCAATTCTTGACTTTTTGAAGTTGAATTTGTAACCCTCTGCTGCGAACCCAAGTATTATGGTGTTCACTCTTTTCAAGTGAGTATCCAAGTCATCATCTGTTAGATAGATGTCATCGACATAAGATAATGCCTCATCATCATATATTTGTAGTAACTCTGTTACTCTCGCTGAGAATAATCCTGGGCTGTTCTTGAAACCCTGTGGCAAACGACAGAAATTTTACTGTGAGCCATTTATTGAGAAAGCGGTCAAATATCTGCTTTCTGGTGCTATATTTTGACAAAAGAATCCATTAGAGATGTCTAATGTTGTTTTGTATTTTTTGCGCACTATGCTATTCATTAGTGCTGCACTGTGTGAGTTTTGTACTGCAAAAGTTTTGCAACATGAGTTTAGGTGTCTGTAGTCCAAAACTAGACGATATGAATTGTCTGGCTTGGAGACAGGAAACAAAGGATTGTTCATTTGTGAGGTGCAAGTTTCAATCACCCCCTGGTATTCAAGTTGATCTAAGATCTCCCTGACCTGTTTTTTAGCTTCTTGCTTAATTGGGTACTGCCTTTGTGCAGTTGGTTGAGATTTTAACTGGATTTTGTGAGGAGGTGAGTCCTCATCCCATCCTACGTGGGTTTTATATAATGCAGGAGCTTGGGCTACTGCCCACTTTCTTGCAAGTGTATATTTTTTATGTATTGGAACGTGATTTGAGAAGGCAGGCATAATCATTTCTTCGCCATGAGGGCACTCCCTGACAAACTCTGGTGGCCAGTCTTTTTCAGCTAAAAGGATGTCATAGCCTTTGGAGAGGTTATCCCAAAATAGACCCCTTATTTTCCTAGTCTTATCTCCCTCTATACGTAAAGTTATTACATATATTTTATGAGGTTTGCTAACTCTGGTATCTGCAGTTTCCACCTGAATGTATTCATTCGTGTCCACTGTCTCCAGATGATTCATCAGGATCTTGCGAGCTACGCTCACTTCTGCTGCGCTGTCTAGCATTGTCTGAGCCCACTCTCCGTTTTTCAGCTGTGTCCTCAGTATCCTCGGCATGTTTGATTACTTTAATACTGGCTACCTTCTTCTTTGGAAATTGTAACTTTTTATTTTGATGAGCAGTTTCCTTGTCTTTGGACTTGACGTGCTCTTCCCTGTGTTCTGACCGTCCTCTTCTTTCCGATTTCTGCGAGGAATTCTGAAAAGATCGAGATGGACGTGTATCAATATCTTGATATCCATCAGGTTTCTTCAAATTATCTCTATTTCTAAGGTTGTATTTTTTCTCAGAGGGCGCCCTCTGGGGAGACTTGTGTCCTTGGTCCGGAGATCTTTCTCTCCGCCGAGGAGACCTTCCTCTGGACTGGAATCTTTTTTCTTTGGGAGTGGATTGTTTATTTCCATCCCAGCTCTTTTTTGGAGTGTTTAGATTATTTTTAATAAATATCTTTTCAGGATATTCAGTTAGTTGGGGTTTCACTGGTTTTCCACCCAAACTATCTCTTCCTAGTTCTTCATAGGATTTTTCTATGATTCTGGCAAGTTCAAATGGTTGTTCTGCTATATCTGTTTCTTTCAGTCTTTGGTGGATCGCCACAGTTGCTGCTTCCCCCTTTATGTTGGCTAGTAATATTGCCGAGACCTGCTTGAAGTCTTTCAGTAGTTTCATACCCAGAGTTAAAGCAGGTTCTGGACCGTATTCATTTTGAATCTGTTTTAGCACCTCTGGTATTACCGCCATGGACGGAACACCATGTGTTTTTGTGTAAATGGAAGCAAAGACTGTACCCCAAGTGTCACAGTCCTCCACATGTGGTGCGATCCCCATTGGAAGACAGATAGTCAGAATTCTGTGTTTCTCAGTAGGGGTAGTATCCAGAAATACTGCCTCTATTTGAGTGATTTTCTGTGCTAACCAGAATGGAATTTGTTCCAGTTTAATTGGTACTTTGCCTAGACAGGACTGTATGTTCTGTGGTGTTATTTTATTTGTGTTCCCCTGATGAGGGGTCAGCTGTGGAATTTTAATAGCTGGTTGGACTGTTGAAGTCCGCATTACATATTGGACTAATTGTCTATGTATGTTAATCAGTTGTTTTAGCTGTACTAAAAGTTCTGGTATTGACATTTTTTCAATGTCTGGATGTGGTGTGTAGCTGGCTAGAACCGGCCACGTTGCTCCTGGTCTACCTAGTGGACCAGGAGCAGGTGCTCTTGGTATTTTAATGGGATTTCCACCTCCTCGAAAGGAGTGTACTCATCCGGTGGTTCCTCTATTTTGTAATAGTGGAACTCCTTTGTTACAGCATTTGCTGCTGGAAAGTTTATCCATGAATAGAAAACCTCTGTCTGCCGATATTCGTGTGCCTCAATTACAAATATGACTGTACCACCTCTCGATGTCAGTCCATTTTCTATAAGTTTTAAAGTTATAGTTTTTCTTATGCTGACCGGGATGAGTATTGCATCTGGGTCTTACTGTAGGAGACTTGTGTCATCCGCTAGGAGTTGAGCTGCTATTCTAGCTGTCTCCCTTTCTTCTTCATTGTCTGACATTTTACTGACAAGAAGATTTTTGTTGCAGATCAGGTTTCCACGGAAACAAAGATTAGGTGCACAATATTTTTGGAACACTGTATCCTTCAACGTTGAATAAACCAAAAACCGTACATAGGAGTCTCCTCCTACTAAGTTTGGCGGATTTTAACCTTTGACCCACTCCAGACGTCTTTGGAGTATTTATGGAAGAAAGGGTCTGTGTGAAAAGTACGACTGAGTTACTCTAATGTCTTGCGTTAGATTTATCGCCTTACCAAACCGTTGGGCGCCATGTAGTGTAGTTCCTATTATCCCAATAGGCTCTGCACATTGGAATAATATCTTCAATAGTATAGACGTAGGACAGAGGTTAACTAGGTCTTCTACTGTCGATATTAGACTTAAGTTTTGTGTGCCAGCTAGCTCAGAGTTCACTAGAAACTTTCTCGAATAGGCGAGGAGGAGTTTAACCTCCCTGGATAGACAAGAAGGGATTTAGTTTCTGACAACCATAGAACATGACAACTTTGCTCTCCCTAATCAAGAGTATATCTCTAGAGTCGTGTGAAAACAAAAGACAACTATTTTACTCAGTCAGTACGTGCATACTTAGTTTCACCAGATTGTAGAGAAAGAAGAGATGGGCGTGTTCAATAAAAGGTGTTATTTATTTATCAGTCTCTTTTTCTCATACAAGAGAAATGAATCGCTACAGTTGCAATACTTAAGGTTAAGTAAAGTGCATACAGTAAAAGCAGGATTATAAAATAATACTGTAAAAGCATTGATATGGTTTCTTAGCCATATGATACTTTAAAATGGATAAAAGATATACATACATATATACATTGACTAATCGTACTCAACTGGTGCTTCTAACTATGCCTTCCCCGGTGTACCTGACCTAAGCCTAATACGTGGGAGGGAGTAAGTAAGTAGCAGTTTAAGTTAAGTTTGTTTTGCCAAGAATCTGACCCAAGAATTCTCTGTAAGGGGTTAGTCAGTTCAGTACCTGGGATTTAGAAGGTAGGAGGGCTGGTATCTCTGTCTCAGGACTCGATATCCCAGTCACCGGCGAAGGTGGGCTGGACACGCAGGAGGCTGGATTTCTCGGCAAGAGAAAAGACAGCGTCTTTCCTCAGCGCGTCAAAGAGGGAGGGGCAGCGTCCGTGGGCTTCTCGCATCAGCTGGGCTCTCCGGCAAGTAGTCGCTGCTCCAAGCTCATCACCACCGTGTCTTTACTTAGGGCAGTGTCGGTATATTTATACCTGAGAGGTGCCGGGTTTGACGTAAGGATGGACATAAGACGTCACTTAAGAGCTCGTCGTTCTTACATTCTTTACAGGAGTTCTCGAACGAAATCAAAACAATAGCAGCGGGGATTTCCCAGGTTTGCTGGAGGCTTGGTTTGTTTAGAGAACTCGGTGTGCTTTCTAGGGGGCTGGAGGAATAGTGCTTGATTAATGTGACAGCATGCGCTATGACTAATTTATGAAACTGGTTTCTGTGCCGTTGTATGGATATTAGTGATTTATAACCGGACAAAGGTCAGAAATTGGAGTATCGATACAGGTCCCTATATAAACACACTACAATATCGCGAGATCTGCCCAAACCGCTGCGCCTCGGCTTTCACTTCTCCAATAGCTACAGATGGGTTAGGTGTCAAAATGGCCACGTCATCCGCGTAGACCAACATCTTTACCTCTCACCCGTTTTCTCTCATTGGGAGAATCTCAAGGTTGCCTTCCAATCTGCGCAAGAGAGGGTCCAGATATAGCGCAAACAGCAGGGGGGTGATGGACAGCCTTGACTATTACCCCTACGGATCTTGACTGCTGCCGAATGTCCCCTGTTGACTCTAATCCTTGCCATTGGATTTTTATATAAAGTCCGTATAGCTTTTATATAGCCCTCTCCTATGTCGCTCCATCTCAATGTTTGCCATAGGTAGTCCCAGGAGACCCTATCGAACGCCTTCTCAGCGTCTAGAAAAAGCGCTGCCATAGGGTCTCCCAGGGTACCTGCTGCATCAAACATTGTGATCATCTGCCTCACATGTTGGGTAGTACCCTTGCCAGGGATAAACCCATGTTGTGCGGGGCTTACCAGACCCTCTATGATCCCAGCAAGTCTCATGGGCAACATTTTGGAGCACATTTTGGCGTCAGTATTCATTAGTGTGATCGGTCTGTATGAGCCAGGTACAGTTGATGGTTTCCCTTTTTTAAAATCACAATAATGTCTGCTCCCCCCCCCATGAATCAGGTATCGACTCTCCCTTTTGTGCCTGCAGCATAATCTTAAACATATCTGTAGCAATCACCCCTTGGAATACCTTGTAGAACTCCACCGGTAGTTGGTCCGGGCCCGCTGCTTTACCCGAAGGGAGACTAGTCAAGGCTAAAATGAGTTCCTCACGACAAAACGAAGAGTCAACCCCTCCTTTTGTCCCTCTGTTATGAGCGGCGGGAGGATATCCCTTAAGTAGCTCTCTATCTCCGCTAGTCCTCCTGTGTTACCGCTAGCATATAGGTCCGTATAGAACTGTCTAAAAACCTCCCTCACTGAATCTGCTTCGGAGACAGTGCTACCCTGCCCATCCACTATTTCCTTGATATCTGATGCCGCTAGTCTCTGCCTGGTTCGTATGGCTAGTATATGGCCCACCCTCTCGCTTAACTCATATGTGGCTTCTTTTTTAATTAAGTAATTCTCGGCTGCCTTCTTGGCGATATTTTCTGTAGCTTCTGCTCTGAGAGCCACAATTTTAAGCAGATGCTGTTCTAAGGGTAGATGCTGCTGTATAGCTAATGCTAATTCATCTTCTTCTTTAAATAGATTTCTACAAAGTTCCTCTATCCTAGCTTTTTCCCTTTTCTGACTAGACGATACAAAACTCAGTGTCTCGCCCCAGACCCCCGCCTTAAAGGCGTCCCATACCACCCCAGGGGGTGCGGTTTCTCTATTGATATCCCAGTAGCTCTTGATCCACCCCTCCATATATTTTCTATATGCCTCATCCTTCAATAGCGCTTTTTCAAATGTCCATTGAATATCCTTTCTTTGCGTCTGCCCTAGCCTAAGCGTTAAAATTAATGGACTATGGTCAGAGATAATTTGGGGTTTCCTTTCAATCTGTACACCAGTCATCAGTGAGTTGGTAATCAAAAAATAGTCCAACCTAACCATAACTTTATGGGGAGATGAGTAAAAGGTACTTCCATCCATATACTGGTGAGTCTTGACCCATGGATCATCCAGAGAGTTATGTAGCACCATATCTGAGAGTGCTCTGTGTGACCTCCTCTTTCTCCCTGTATACTGTCCGTGTGGCTGAAGAAAGATACTACTGGGGTCATGTATATTGAAGTCCCCACAACCTACTATAGGCTCAGGCCACTGTGCCAGCTCTGCATCCAGATATTGGAAGACATCAGGGTCATCCTCCGTAGACCCATAGATTGTGGCGAGTGTTAACTTCCCTCCTTTAAAAACTATCTCTAGTAGAACCCATCTACCCCATTGGTCCTCCTACTTCTTTATCACCACCACATCCCTGCTTCTCCCTAATACTGCTACCCCCCTAGTTCTTGATCCCTGTTTAGAGTTTGCCAGGACTGTAAACCCCAAGTGTTCCTGCAGGTAGCCCCTTGATGCCGCTATGTGTGTTTCCTGCAGGCAAACCAAGTCCAACCGGAATGTTCTAAGTAATGCGGTGACCCTAAGTCTTTTATTCATGTCGTTAAGACCACAGACGTTGATTGTAGCTATCCTACACGTCATTTAAAACACAACAAAAATCTTACCTCAAATGAAAAACCGTTCATAAAGCATCAATTGGTATTTGTACTTGTACTGAAACTCAATTACAAAAAGAAAAAAACCATGCCATGCTGCATTCGTTCCCTCACAGATCCCTAAGATCCAGCACTGCCTTTCTGGCTACTGTTAGCAAAATCAGACGGACCAGATGGGGCGGACGCTCCTTTTCTTGGAATGCCGCGAAAGAATGGAACTCTCTGCCCACCTCCCTTCGCAGTGAGCCTAGTCTTTTAAAATTTCGGAAGGATCTGAAAACTTATCTGTTCATTTAATCCCTTCCCTTCTAGTATAACGGTACTTAGCGCTACGAGGCCTCCGGGTTGTTTGCGCTTTATAAAACCCGATTAATAATAATAATAATAATAATTCGTTGTGTTGACTTTACACTACTGATTCTTGTTCTGTGCTGCACCTTATAACATATATCATTTCGTACCCGTTTTTCTCCCCCCTTACTCCCTTTACCATCCTTCCCCCCCTGGTAGTCCCCCGGACTACCCCACCCCGCCTCCCCTTTACTGGCAAATAGATCAGAAATTACCTATGTGTGGCTGCTTCAGGTTGTGGATGTCGCACCCCTCTCCCTCCAACCATCCTAATACCCTGTGCTCCTCCTAGTTCTTATACCCTGTGCACCCATTTTTCCTCCAAGCCCATGACCCCAGCCCTACTTCAAATCCGGCATGAACATCCTCTGCTTTTAGCATTCTCCAGTCCTCCTTGTATTTTATTAATACTAAGCCACTTAACCCCCCTTCTGGGATTTGAGCTCCTCCAGAAATTGCTGGGCTTTAATCTCAGATAGGAACATCCTCACTTTCCCCCTTGTAACTACCTTCAACCTAGCCGGGAATAGGAGGTATGCTTCTGAGCCTGCTGATTGAAAAGGCTTTATCAGTTGTCTAAGCCTCCACCTTCTTTCCACCGTAACGTGGCAGAAGTCGGGCCTAGCAAAAAAGGTGGTGCCCTCAAATGACCACCTACTATCCGGTCTTGCCTTGTCCATTATCTCTTGTCTGAGGAGATAACCCTCTACATTTATCAGGATTGCCCTGGGCAGACCTGCCTGTCCCCCTCCTCCTGCTCCCAGCTCCTTCATTAGTGTAAAGGGGAATCTATGGGCTCGTTGCACCTCCTTCTCCCACTGCCACTCAGAGTCAGGGAAAGCCCCCTTAGCAGTTTCACCACAAATTTCATGATGTCCTGGCCCTCTGTCCCTTCTGCCACACCCAGAAGACGAATGTTATTGCGCCTCTGGCGATTTTCAAAGTCTTCCAGTTTCCACTGCAAGTCCCCCGTCAGCTTCTCTTGAGTTTCTCTGAACTCCTGCCAGGCACCAACATCCTCCTCCAGTTTCCCTGTTCTCTCCTCTACCTCCGTGACTCTGTCGGCAATCTCATCGTACAGTTTATTAACTTTCCTCAGTGTATTATGTATTTTTTTTGTGGCTTGCCTTGCCCTACGACTTTCCGTCCTTGCTTCCCCCTGCATCTGCTTAAGTGTAGTGAATAGCAAGTCAAAGGGGGCCTGGGAGAGGGCAGGATCAAGAGGAGTTTTTTCAGGTACCTCCGGAGGATTATTATCATCCTGGTAAGTCTGTGAAGTGGCAGAGTAGTCCCATACCAGCTTGTTCCCAGGGTCTATATGGGCCCCCGACCCAGAGCCGTGTCTCTTTGTTCTGGGCCATCTCTTCTTTTGCGTGCTTTGTTTGCCCGATGTACTGGACCCAGAAACTAACTCCTCCTCCGAGCTGATTTCACTAGTTTGGGTTGTGTCTGTATCCTCGTAAGGGGAGAAGAAGCATTCCCTTTCGCCTGAACCGCCATCGCCTCTCCTTGCCTGGTTGAAATTACTTCCGCAGGTGCTCCTAGCCTGTCGTGGTGATTTAAGCTCAGCCTCGACCAAAATAAGGGCCTCCATCATGTCTGCGCTCCCTGCCGTGGTATTCTCCACTCCTGTGCCTGACTCAGTGGAGTTTACCCCCCCCCGCAACAGTGGCTTTCTCACCGTAGACTGGATCTGTTGTTTCAGTCTCCTTGCTCGAAGGTGTGCTGCTTCCAGAGCCGCGATCGGGATCAGAGACAGAGCGTTGCCTGGCAACCGAGGTTTCCATGTACTGAGCGTCTGCAGCGTCCTCGAGGACGTTTCTATTGTGGATCGGTTAGTGCAGTAGGTTTTGGAGTGAAGGCCTCAACCAAGGTAGGCTGGCTTAAACAAGCGTCCTTGTTGTTTATTGTTTTTCGCCCGCTTTGCATTGTTTCTGTCTTATGGCAGAACCAGACCGATCTTCAATAGGGCTAGCCTGTTCAGCCTGTGTACTTTCTTTCCCTCGCGGCTCCGTTTTTTTCCCCTTGACAGTAGGGATTGTGGTTTTACGGATTGCCCCCAGTGCACGCTGTGGGAGCCCGGATGCATCACTGCCAGCCTCCTTACTCGTGCTGACCGTGCTTGATCTTGCATTACCAGGGTCCATCTGTATTTTCGTCTTCTCTTGCCTCACGGGCCGTGGGGGCATCTTTACTGGTTGTTGTTTCTCCCGCAGACCGGTAGCTCAGCTGGCAAATTTTCCTTTTAACCAGGCCAAGCCTAGCCTGAACGATATCTGTTTCTTCGTAGGCTTACATGCTGTCAATCCTGCCTGAATCCAGAGTATTAAGGCCATTGGGGGTAGCACAGCATCCTTCACAGCATTCCATCAGCAAGTCCGTGGAGGGGAGAGTGGCTTGGTGCGACTGCTCACCATAAACTCACGGCGGCCATCTTGCCTAAACTCTGAGCGTTTGCCACTAAATTCCTAACAGGAATTATCTAAATATTGCAATTAACAATGCCACTTTTAATGAGGTTATTTGTAGAGAAAAGGCGCCGTGCTTTTGCAGATGTAAAATTTTCTATTTGGTATACTATTTTACATATAATGCAACTGCATTTTATTTCCTGTTCGAGAATTTTTAGTAAAAGTCGTTCTTCTATGCTTTACCTTACTTTTGAAGTTTAATTTGTGGGACTATATTTTATTACACAATGGGTTATGGCCAAGTCTCTGGTTAACTCAACTAGTAAAAGGACAAGAAGGACTTCTAATTTCATACGAAAAGAACTGAACAGTATAGTGTTCCGTGAACTATTTTATGGCTATCTAATTAAGAGTCCAGATTCTTCGTAGTGGGCTAATGCATTTGCTTTTCAGAAGCAAGAGCCCCCATCCACCCAAATTGTGTGTTCTACTAAATCACTATCTACATGGATAAGGTCGGCATGTTTCATGTCTCTTTCCTCACAAAAAGAGCGCGCTTAACTTCATCAGGACCAAATAAATGTACCTAATGTTCACTTGGGGAAAGTAATAATACTCTACAAGGGGATGTTGTCCCGTATGGGTAGTGTCACTTATACTAACATGTATGTGCTCCTATAATAGGTGACGCTCTTACAGTGAGAAAAATGCCCCTTGGTGATAGTGGTTGACGCAGCTTCAGCAATTTTGCTGTAGCAGAAGCGGGCGTCTCTTCACCTACGCTTCGTCCACAATCCCAGCAGAACATTAATGCTAGTAGAAGAACATTATTTCCTTTATCTTCCCCCATGTCTTTAACCTAGACATAGATATTGGGGATCATGTTAAAATGGTGTTCATATATTTAGTCAGTTCAGTTCAAACGTCTTTATTCGAATATTTCATCATAAAAGACATCCATAACAGGATATACCATAAAAGAGTAAATGTAATATAAAAATACCACAATGTTATCTCAAACATAATAAAATACATCATAAATCACAATTTATAAAACAGTATTAAATCAGAAAAGACGTGAGAAGAAAGATAATAATAAAACCATTGATTCAGACAGTTAACGCATGGGTGCCTACTCTGATTATCTACATCCACCCCAGGAATTTGGCAACCGAGATTGCCACAAGTTCAGAAGTGTTAGTCCTCAACAGCCAAACTGTGTCCTGTGCCACCCGCATTCCCAGAATTTTACAAATTGGTTTTAACCACTTTAGCCGGGGCGATCTGTAGGCTGGGCAAACAAAAAGGACATGGCCTATGGTTTCTTTTAGATCCCTACACCAAGGACAAAATTCATCAGACTGTCCCCGCCATTTACAAGTGAAGGATCTAACTGGCAGCGACCCAATTCTAAATTGGTGGTATAGTTTCCTGTCACTGCTCTTCGTGATAAGATCCCAATAATCCTCCAGTGAAAAATCCATTTTGTGTGTCAAAAATCTACCGGTCAAGGTGGGAAGATTAGACTGCATTGCTAATTTGGACGCCCAATATAATGCTTTAAAATCCCTTTTAGATGGAAAAGTACTGACATCAGGCCCATGTCAAAGTTGGCCAAGGCCCAAGTTTTCCAAGATGGATCTAACAGTTCTAAACCACGGGATATTACCAGAGCCTAGTATAGTTCTTAGCTCAGCGATTCCATTAGCAAATCGGGCTAGTTTGGCTGTTTTCCAAATTCTCCTCCACAGAGCGACAGTCCTGAACCGGGCAGCATCATCAATAGAATGGCAACCTAAGTCGATTAGCAAAGGGATCATGGGACTAGAGGGGGGCAGGCCAACCAAATTACGCAAAAATGTATATTGAATTTTGACCAAAGGGGAAAGATCTGCAGGGCCCCATAGGTGCGCACCATACAAGATGGCCGCGCCTATTTTAGCATTATATACTTTTAATGCTGGGCCAATCCTCTTTGTAAGAGAGGATCTCAGCTCCCTGATCAAACACCCAGTCAATTGTGCAAACTTTAGAGAAAGTACATTGAACTGCGCCTTCCATCTAAGCCTACTCTCCAAAATCATCCCAAGATAGGTCATGGACTCCACCTGCTCTAGCTCCTGGCCATTCATGATAACCCTCCCCTTCAATGGCTTGCTTTTGGTAAATACCATAAATTTGGTTTTGTTTACATTGACCTGGAGGTTGTTGCGTATACAAAATATCTCAAATCTATCTATGGCAGTTTGAAGCCCCTTCTGCGTTTTTGAGAGGATAAGGGTGTCATCTGCGAAGATAAGGAGTGGAAATTTAGGGCCGGGGCATCTGTTGGAGTGTTCGCAAAGTACTGCACAACCCTATTAATAAATAACAGGAACAGCGTTGGTGCAAGTACGCACCACCCGGCGGACCCCACGGGTAACAGGGAATTTCTTGGTAACCTCCCCCTGCGTACCCAATCTCTCCTGGGCAAAGTTGCCCTTGTGAAGGCATATAACAATTTCCAGCAAGTCATGCGGCATTCCCATAGTTCTCAAGGCATCCCATAACTTATGTCTTGGGACGAGATCGAAAGCTGACTTGAGGTCTACGAATGACGCATAAATAACTTCTCCACCCAGGGTGACAACCTTCCAATAAATTAGTAAGAATCTAAGCACCTGGTCGATGGTACTGACACAGGGTCTAAACCCAGCCTGCATGGGTGATAAAACGTTCTCAAGATCCATCCAGGCATGGATTCTAGACAACACCATCCTCGCAAAGATTTTTTGTATTGCGTCGATAAGGCTAATGGGGCGGTAGTTCCCGGGTACGGACCGATCCCCTTTTTTAAATATAGGTAGTATTTCCGCCCCTCGCCAGGAATCCGGGATAGGGGCCCCAATCATGATGCATTAGCTAATGTTGTAAGGTATGGCACCCAGTTCAAGGGATCATATTTAAATAGATCGGCAGGGATGCAGTCCATGCCGGGGGCCTTACCTGCCTGGACCGATCCCAGCGCAATCTCTACGTCCTTATTAGTGAACATACGTGTTAGGCACGGGCTATGTGGCAAAGGGGGTATAGGTTCCACAACAGTGGCCGGTGTAGAATCGGGGCACCTAAACTGTGATTCAAAATAGTCGACCCATACTTCCACTGGCACATGATTCACTGGGACTTGGGAGGCTGAGGAACTACCCCATTTGATGATCTGCCAGAACTTAATCTGATTCCCCGCCTTACTTGCCTCCAGGAGCTCGGACCAATAATGGTCATCCCATTCTTTCTTTGCTGTTGTTTGGGCTTTTTTATATTCTGACCTAGCTGTCCTAATGTCACTTGAAACCCGAGATCTTACAGCTTTAACTAAGGTACTATACGACTGTCGGCAAGATTTATTATACCAATTATTCCTCAATACAGGGACGGGTTTTTTCCCAGGTTTGAGGCTTTTGGAGAATAATGATTTTAGGGAAATAAAAAGCTGCTCATGAAGCAAGTTTATATGTCCGAGGGAGTCCCCAGAGTCAACCAAAGCCTGGAAAGCACACAAGGTGGAGGAGACTTTCTGGGATATTAAATCTAAAGTTCCAGGTTCATCGACTACTCGGCACCACCGAACCCTACGCTTGTCAATAGTTAAAAAGGCTTCTGCTGTGGCACATTCAGAGTCCCTATCGCCCCTCTGACTACCGTCAAGTGTCAGACTAGCGACCAACGGATTGTGGTCGCTCTCAGGGCGGGCTATAATTATCATATCCACAAGTAGCGACCAAAACTCAGCTTTAATCAAAATTTAGTCGATTCTACTTGTGCTGATTCCATTGTCAAACGTAGCCTGGCCTAGCTTGTCCAAACATGTGCGCCCATTAGCGGCTCTCAGCCCCCATTCAAGGCACAGTCCCAGCCAGTGTAAAACAGCCTCGGTCCCCCTTTTAATAGGTTTAAGATCCAATTGTGGAACATTCCACAATGCATCTTCTTCTGCCAAGATATCCTCACCCTCGCTAAGGAGGGGTTCGAAAGTGCAGTTAAAGTCTCCTGCCACAACAACAAACTTATCCCTGCCAATAAAATCTAGTAGGAGATCCAGCTCGGTGATAATCCTGGGGCTTTGCCCTCCAGGGAGACCTCTGGCGTAAATACCCACAACAAAGATCTCCAAGTAGTTGGGCCTGTGAAGTTTAATCCTGATGATATCTAAGCTGCTTATAGATACTTCTGTGGGCTTATAATGGAGTGACTGCTTCACCCAAATAACAAGGCCACCAGACGCTCTACCCCGTGTGCCCTTAATAGCAGGTTTGTAAAAGTTAAGGTACCCCAATCTGTAGATGGGGTCAGAGGCCCAGCTTTCCTGAAATATGAGGATGTCAAAATCATCCACAAAATCCGCCCATTCCCCTATGGCTATTTTGCTAGCCAACCCAGCAATATTCTATGACAAGATTTTTAGTGGTGGGGCTTGGGTGATAACTTCAGGCGGAACAACCACCTGCAGAATGGGGTCTATGGGCCGCCCCTCCTCCTTCGAGGGATAATCAAGTAAGCTCTCCGTAAGAGGGCGGTCCATATGAGGACCGTCCACTCCCTCAACTTCCTGCCTACCCTCCCTATCCAAACCAACTCCACGAGAAGATAACAGAGCCATCGCCAGTGGATCCATACTATTTAGCTGAGAATCCAAAGTGGCTCCAGAATTACACGTTGGTCAATCCACCCCCTCCAGTCCCATAAGGGACTCAAACCTTTTCCTTAAGGGTATGTTGTGCCCAGGCCTCTCCATATGGCGACCATCATACATACTTCTACCATGCGGAAGAAGCACTGGGATATACGGCCCCTGTCCAAAGCCAGGATAGAAATAGTCAAGGGCCAGGGATTGGATGCCACCAACTTTGCCAAATCTGGGTTTTCTACAAATATGGTTCACCACCCAGGGATCTCTAAAATTCACAATTATACAGTCCCCCTCTAGGTCCTTTGGGCAGCGTCCCACCCAACTCACCCTTCTAACACCTAAGATCTCTGTATTACATGAGGGGGGAAGTGGCCTATTCTTATTCAGCCAATAAGTGACTTTATTTTTCAACTCCCTCGGGGATTGCGTATTCGCCACCCCCAAACCAGGGACTCCAACCAAAATAGTCGTATAACGTGCTGACTCTAAGGGGAGGTTTATGCAGGGGAGCTGATGTTTATTAGTCCCCTTCCCAGAGGTTAAGTACCCATTAGGCCGGTGAGCAGACAATATTTCCCTTTGGTC
Organism: Lissotriton helveticus; assembly: GCF_964261635.1. Taxonomy (NCBI): domain Eukaryota; kingdom Metazoa; phylum Chordata; class Amphibia; order Caudata; family Salamandridae; genus Lissotriton; species Lissotriton helveticus. The sequence continues at coordinate 869,580,971 of NC_136061.1, read as the reverse complement.
TGACTGTGAACTTGACTGTAAAACCGGTTGGGTGCCAGGTACCCTACCCGAGACTAAGCCCCCTCCCTTGGTGGCCCTAGACTCATCTTCTCCTGTAGTGCTCTTTGTCACGCAAACAGGGTTGGACGAGATTTTAGGCTCAACAGGTAAAGGCTGTTTAACCGGGCCAATACCGCTATTTGTCCTCTGCACTGGGGGGGCACTCACTTTGTTCGCTGGGCACACCCTTCCTTGAGCTAATGTGTCCAATGTTCTAGAGTTACCAGTAACTAGCTGTTCCAACAAGTCTAATTTCGAGCTAATCATCCTGGTCCTCTCTAGTAACGGAAGCATCAGGGATTTAACAAGAAACTCGATTTTCCCCAAAAGTTCATCATTTGTGCTACTAGAGGATGGTAGGTCACTAAGGACAGGTATAGCATTACACAACATCGGAGTCTGCGCAGGGCTGGGTGAATCCTGCGTCACATTGTTTATCTTTTGAATTTTGGCAGTTCCACCCCTCTGGGAACTCCCCCCTCTTTTCCTCTTGATAAGTTTGGTTGTAGTTTTGGCTGCATGAGTTGTGCTTGTTGATGGAACCTGAGAAGCAGCTAACGGGGTAGGACTAATTATCGGGGGATATGTATCAATACTAATACTTAGGTCATCAGAGTCCGGACTAATAACTGTGGAATTCAATACTAAGGAGGCCCCAGCATTATCTGAGGCTACCAAAACATTGCTAGGATTGGGGCTCTGAGTAACCAAGAGATCTAATAGTCTCGGGATGCCTGGGGAGGTAACCAACCCAATTTGACCCAAAGATGAGCGCTTCCCCATGACAAGGTCTATGGACAACCTTTTCTCTGCATGGGCAATTTCTTTCTCCAAAATCACAGTTGCTCTTAATAAGAACTGATCCATAGTGCCAGACACCGCCCCCCCTGTTTTTTGATAGTAACAGTTCTACTCTTCCCGGATCTTAACAACATATTAACTCCGACTCAAAAGACCAATTCCTCACAATGCAGTAGCAGAGAGCAAAGTGGAGAGTAAATAATGAGTGGATGAACAAATCCCCGATATAAAATTGAAAGGGACAGGTCCCAACCCAACCTCGACCAACCTCGGACAGCCTCAGACGGCCCGCCCTTTGCCCAGGCTTAGCCCGGCTAGTCCCGCGATGCGTGAGTGGAGCGTGAAGAAATACGCAAAGGTAGGCGGAGACAGCACGGGAAGAGGCACCAGCTGCAGGTCTCACTAAGAATGCTGGTCCTGGCAGTCCCGGCGTCCCGCGGCAGATGTCCCGCAAACCAGGCTCAGGAGTCCGATGAGAAACGTCCAACGCTGTGGGCAGTGGTGAAGAGCCGACACAAGGGTCCAATAAAGCACAACCAGATAAGTTGCCAGGAATTGCTACAAGCCGCACCCGCGGAGCGGGGGCCACGAGCAGTTAAGAGCTGATGGGAGTAGGCGGGGACGGCACGGGAAAAGGCACCAGCTGCAGGTCTCACTAAGAATGCTGGTCCTCGCAGTCCCGGCGTCCCGCGGCAGATGTCCCGCAAACCAGGCTCAGGAGTCCGATGAGAAACCTCCAACGCTGTGGGCAGTGGTGAAGAGCAGACACAAGGGTCCAATAAAGCACAACCAGATAAGTTGCCAGGAACTGCTACGAGCGGCCCCGCAGAGCGGGGGCTGTGAGCAGTTAAGAGCTGGTGGGAGTAGGCGGGGACGGCACGGGAAGAGGCACCAGCTGCAGGTCTCACTAAGAATGCTGGTTCTCGCAGTGCCGGAGTCCCGCGGCAGATGTCCCGCAAACCAGGCTCAGGAGTCCGATGAGAAACCTCCAACGCTGTGGGCAGTGGTGAAAAGCCGACACAAGAGTCCAATAAAGCACAACCAGATAAGTTGCCAGGAACTGCTACGAGCAGCTCCCGCGAGCAGTTTACAGCTGGTGGGAGTAGGCGGGGACGGCACGGGAAGAGGCACCAGCTGCAGGTCTCACTAAGAATGCTGGTCCTCGCAGTCCCGGCGTCCCGCGGCAGATGTCCCGCAAACCAGGCTCAGGAGTCCGATGAGAAACCTCCAACGCTGTGGGCAGTGGTGAAGAGCAGACACAAGGGTCCAATAAAGCACAACCTGATAAGTTGCCAGGAACTGCTACGAGCGGCCCCCGCGCAGCGGGGGCCGCGAGCAGTTAAGAGCTGGTGGGAGTAGGCGGGGACGGCACAGGAAGAGGCACCAGCTGCAGGTCTCGCTAAGAATGCTGGTCCTCGCAGTCCCGGCGTCCTGTGGCAGATGTCCCGCAAAACAGGCTCAGGAGTCCGATGAGAAACCTCCAACGCTGTGGGCAGTGGTGAAGAGCCGACACAAGGGTCCAATAAAACACAAGCAGATAAGTTGCCAGGAACTGCTACGAGCGACTATATTTAGTCAATTTCAGATCACACTTTTTCTATTCTTCTACATCGACTTACTGGGATATACCTCATATCACTGGTTGTTGTATAACATTTTAGGACACTATTGTAATTTTCCCGATTCATGCCCTTATATAGGTATAAATCACCATATCCTTATATAGGCATAAGAATCATAACCATATTTCGAAATAGCTCATGCAGTCCAAATACGGCAGGGCTACTTCCACTAGTTCTGAAAATCTACAACGATTTCTTGGAATACTCGGCTTCAGCAGCTAGGGACTTCCCTTTGCTCGAAAACTGACTTGTCCAAGAACTCATGGAGTTTTGAAAGAACTGACACTCTTTGGTGACGTTATTATGTCCAACTTTACGTCAAACTCGGTACCTTCAAGGTATAAATATGCCCACACTTGCCATAGCAAACACACGGTGGTTTGGAGCAGTTCGACTATCTACTTGCCCGACGCGCCCTGCTAATGCAAGTGCCGAAGGAAGCCGACCCTCCAGCAAACGCACTGAGAGAGACGCTGTCTTTTCTCCTGCCGAGAAATCCAGCTCCAGTGTTTCCACTGACGCCGCTGGTGACCTACCTATTGTTCTTCATTGCAGCGGGTCCACTGTTTGCTTATTTGGTTGCTTTGCCATAGCGCCAGGAATCACTAACTTGTTGCCTGCAAGTCCCCCACGCTGCCGCTCATCCTAACAACAAGCGGCCGCTGAGCGGGGGGACTTCATGTCCCAGAAGACCCTGCGGGACAGTCCCGCCTACTGACGCCCATCACCGCGCCCGGAGGCGCATAAAATACCGGCACTCCCGGATTGCAGCGGGAGACGCCGCTGACGCCGCTGGTGACCTACCTATTGTTGTTCATTGCAGCGGGTCCACTGTTTGCTTATTTGGTTGCTCTGCCATAGCGCCAGGATTCACTAACTTGTTGCCTCCAAGTCCCCCCTGCCGCCGCTCATCCTAACAACAAGCAGCCGCTGAGCAGGGGGGCTATATGTCCCAGAAGACCCTGCGGGACAGTCCCGCCTACTGACGCCCATCACCGCGCCCGGAGGCGCATAAAATACCGGCACTCCCTCCACGGCGCGGGACGCGTGCGGGCGGCGCCGGGCTAAGCCCGGGACAAGGGCGGGCCGTCTACAGCTGTCCAAGGCAGAACAAGGCTGGGCTGGGCCCTCCATCTAACTTCTATGCAGCAAAGTTATTCCATTTCTACTACCTAAGAAACCGTGTGGGTTCCCCCTACCTGTTTAACGTGTAATGCTTGTATAGTTATTTCGTGCTTTGCCTAGCCTTGATTGTTAGTGCTGAAAACTATGGCTCTTCGTTCGGGCAAGGGAGAAAGGTGACGCTTGCGACCACAGGGGGGACAGCTACGGGCACCCTTTACCATTTTATTAACAGGGCCACAGCAGTCTTGGAAAAAGAGATCGCCTTTACAGAAAAAAGACTGTCCTTAGATCTCCTATCCGGGAAACGTTCATCTTTGGGTAACATTCGGCTGGTGACTACTCCACCTGCCCAAATTACTGAAGTAGATCACATCTCTGATATTAGCATCCCCCCACAGCTACAAGATCAAACACCTTCAACCGAACAATATAAAGATGATTCGTATTTAGAACCACCCGTTGAAATCATTTCTGACGAACATTCATTTACGATTTCCCCTAATCGATCTCAGAACAATGAAACGTTTAAAAAAATAACTGGTTCAGCTCAGATATTTAAAAAAAGAAAGCGTGGGGGGAATAGTCATAAAGGAAGAAGTGCAAAGTCATCGAAAGTAACTCAGAGCCCACCGAAGAACTCAGGAAACATGATAGGGGAAGCTACACTAGATAATCTCCCCCTATCGGCCCAATCGATTAAAGAACTAATGGGGAGCATGGAGCAACTAGTGAAATCACTAATATTGCCATTAGTAGAGAGGGTTAAAAGACTGTCAGAACAACTGGGGACTATAGAAAATACACTTACTACCAACGCAGGTTTGACCAGGGAATTTATAAACACTAGAACAATCCAACCTATATGTAATACGTCTTCCCTGCCATTACGAGATGACAAATCACATAGTAATGACCCACTAGTAGTATCTGAGGATATTCCAGAGACTCCCCTGGTGGTAGATAAGGGTCATACTACTTCCAGGGGAGAAAGAGGGATCAGGCAACCTAGACAACCCGATAAATCTCATTCAACCGCACCCAGGATCCCTTCACCTACCAATTACCGAAGGGGAAATCAGCAAATAATTGACCTGCCACCAGAGGCGGCACCTTATGTGGTGATATTAACGGGTGTTCCGGAATTAGAGACGGGGAAGACTGAGGGCCACCAAGAGCTCAAAAACAAAGTAATACACTGGCTAAGTCTCAACAGGCCACTTCCCGCAAACATCAACGGCAAAATTATCCATGTTAGAAGACTTGGGTGGGTGGGTCGTAGACCGAAGGACATAAGGGGGGATCTCATCATCATAAATTTTAGGGACCGCAGAGTAATCAGACATATGGGGGACTGGTACACTATGCAGGGAAGGGATGAAATCTCGACACGGGATCTAAGTTATTTATACCCCCAATCCCTGCTGGTAGACCCCCCACGAGCTCGCACCTTACATGGCTGTAACAGTGAAACCCTTGGGTTTAATGTTCCTACTTTTAATCGTTTCTCCACGCTTTCTGGGCTGGAAGGAGTCGATTGACTTCCCAACCAGGCCTCAGGGGAGCACCATGAATCAAAACAACCAGTAACTCCAGTAACTAAAAAGGTCAGCTTTAAAGGTAAACAGTCCATATTAGCGGATATCGGCACACAGGTAGCAGCACCAAATCACATGGAAGAAGTGTTAGTCGGCACCCAACTAACTAGCAAAGACAACAGGCTATTAGAAATGTTACCATCTATAAATGAGTGTGGAACTACCGTGCCCTTAGAAAAGATGGAAGTTTCATTAGCAGAGCATGCTAAAGTGTCAGTGGATAATAACCCAGTTACACTAGGTGCACCGATAATGTTCCTTTTTTGGAATATAGCTGGTTTGTGCCCAAAGGTAGAAAATGGTACCGGGCTGGATTTTGTCCATAATTTTAATATAATATGTCTCCAAGAGACATGGACCACCAGTGTAATACACTTGGAAGGTTACAAAACCTATTTTTCACCTGCATTAAATGTACCATCTGGGAGGGCGAAAGGGGGTCTGAGTATTTTTATTTCAAATATGATAGGGGGCGTGCAAATACCTACTTTGGCCCTAGAGGCAAATTTCCAAATACTAAGTATCCGTTTTGGTAAAGGGGAGACTGTTCTCCTGGTAAACTTTTTTAATAATTTACCAGTTGGAGAACTACTGACGGTATTGCGACAGCTGCGACTCCAGCTATCGGTATCAACAAGGGAATCGGCTGAAGGAGCCACCATTATCTGGGGAGGTGATTTTAACCAGCATCTTTGCCAACATAGTAATTGGAATTTGTGTGGGTTAACTGAGGAATATGAGGATCCCATTATTCACTTCAGCCACTCAATTGTGGGAACTATCTTAAACAAAACTCTTCTTGATCTGGATCTTCAAATCGCAAACAAAAAAAACCCTGCAACCCAGCGGCCAGATGCAACATTTATTGGTAGGGATAGGTATACTACCCTTGATTTTATTTTAATATCAAACACGGTGGGTAATCGCGCTACTGGGTTCGAAACACTCATTAATGTCTTAAGCGACCACTGCGCTCTTGGTATAACATTTAACCCACTTCATGAATACCGCACTCAAAGCATAGCTAGTGCGCTGAGGCAAAATACACTGCATTTGGACAGATTAAATGGATATTCTCTAAAATAGGAGAAAGTTGATCCCCCAGAAATCACCAAGAGAGTCATAAAAGCGGTCTATCCTTCCATCCTTAAATGCTTCGACCTGTCCATACCGGATGAGGAAGTATTAAGCAACTTTAGGGAGGTTTTAAAAACAATCAATGATGTACTTTCCGTAAAATTAAAAAAAACCCGGTCAAAAAAAGTAGTAGGATGGTTTAACCATAGATGTACATTAGCGCTTTCCAAACTAAAAAAAGCCCTGCAAAAACCAAACAGAGTACCTCAGGAAATAACAACGCTGAGGAGGGAATATAATATAGCTATAAAGGATAGGAAAGCAGAATTGAAACAGGCCCTAGGGGATCAATTGCACAAAAGTAGTATTCATAAAAACAGCTCAGCCTTTTGTGCTGTGATCAAATCCCCTTTTTTATCTGATCTTAAAGATATACCCACCATTGAGGTGGCCATTGATGAAGTGGCACGGGTAGAGCACTTCTCAAAGATTTTTGAGAAAGGCCCAGTAAACGAGGGTCGGCATGACTCCACGATTTCTGCTCCTCTGCTCCCAATAGATCTATTTAAATCGAACATAGATCTCTGGGCTCCTATTCTGACGAGGGTACTTAAAGCAGCGTGTGAGGTGGGACTAATAGACTCAAGGTCCAAATCTATCATGGTCCCTATTTTTAAAAAAGGGGAGCGTCAGGAGGTTTCCTGCTATCGACCGATCTCATTGCTGGATTCCTTGGGCAAAGTGGCGGGTAGAATTATTTTAGAATGCCTCCAGGGATGGGCGGACGATGGCAAGGTCCTCTCGGATATTCAGTTTGGGTTCCGGGAGGGCCAAGGGACAGTTGAACAAGCCCTAAACCTTACATTGTTATTAGGGAAATACGTATGTGCAAAGGCAGGCAGTATCTACATGATATATGTGGACCTGTCAGCAGCCTTTGACTGCGTTTGCCATAAAAAACTCTGGTCCGTGCTACTGGACACGGTGGTGGATGTACCTCTGGTAAACTTCCTCCGTGAATTATATTCCAATGCCTCAGCAAGGGTAAGGTTTGGGGTTAAGGGCGAGCTATCTGCGTCATTTGGGGTCGAGAGAGGAGTCAGACAAGGCTGCGTCCTGGCTCCCTTCCTTTTTACGCTCTACACCAATGATTTGGAGAGGGCTATGTTGAACGGGAGCCAGGACCTTCCGCAAGTGAAAAATTGTCTGATTCCTGCTCTACTCTACGCGGATGATGCCGTGATATTGGCCCGCACCCCCTTAGAGTTACAAAAGGCCCTAAAAAGATATTCCGAATTTATGGGTAAGCTGGATTTACAAATTAATGGTAAACAGTCATAATATCGATTCCAAAATATAGAATGGACATAATATCGAAGTAAAAATATAGAATGGACAAAATATCGAATGGACACAATATAGTGGTTAAAAATATCGAATTGAAGGTAAGTAATATCGATTTTCAAAATATAGAAGTCAAAATATCGAAGTATACAATATACGCATTAAATATATTGAATTTTTTAATAATATCAATTTTTTTAAAGTGTTTTGTATATTAGTATATGTGTGAAAAGTGTATATTAATTTTTTTAATGTATGTTTAATGTATTTTAAGTAATGAATTTTATGTTATTTAATTTTTGCGTAATTTAATTCTGTAGCGGGTTGTGGGTTTATAGGGGAATAGGGTGGGAAGTAATTTAATTATATTAAATTAAATAATAATTTTTAGCAATTATTAATAATTTTTAATTAAATTTTGCTTTCTAGTTCTGTAGCGGGTTGTGAGTTTATAGGGGAATAGGGTGGGAAGTAATTTAATTGTAATTAATTAAATATTTTTATTTATTTATTGGTATTCATTTTGAATTTATTGTTATTTTTTAATTGGTAATTAATTTTTATTAATTGCCAATTAATTTGTATTAATTGATTAATTGTTAATTATGTTAATTTTCTAAATTTATTTTCTGTAGTGGTTTGTGGGTTTATAGGGGAATAGGGTGGGAAGTAAATTAATTGTAATTAAGTAAAAAAAAAATTTCATGTATTGGTATTGATTTTAAATTTATTGTTAATTAATTTTTAATTGGTAATTAATTTCTATTAATTGGCAATTCATTTTTATTAATTGGTAATTATTTTGTATTAATTAAATATTTGATAATTATGATAATTGTATTAATATATTTTCTGTAGTGGGATGTGGGTTTATAGGGGAATAGGGTGGGAAGTAATGTAATTGTAATTAATTACATATTAAAATACTTTTTGTGTATTGATAATTAATTTATTGTTAATTTTTAATTGGTATACATTTTTATTATTGATTAGTTTTTGTTATTGAAAATTAATTAGTTGTTAAATAATTATGAATAGGTTATTAATTTTTAATAACTAATATGTAGTTGTATTTCTAATTAATTATTACATAATAATAAATTGGTTATTCATTTCAATTAATGTTTAATTGGTATTGATATTTAATGTATTTTTAATAATATATTAAATCATTACTTTCCCTACTGTTAAACTCACTGGAGTGGGAATAGTAATTTTCAACCTCCCGCTATCCAACGCTTTCCCTACTGTTGCACACTCTGGAGTGAGAATATTATTTTATACCCCTACGCTATCCAACGCTTTCCCTACTGTTGCACTCTCTGGAGTGGGAATAGTAATTTTTACCCCTACGCTATCCAATGCTTTCCCTACTGTTGCACTATCTGGAGTGGGAATAGTAATTTTCACACTCCCGCTATCCAACGCTTTCCCTACTGTTGCACTCTCTGGAGTGGGAATAGTATTTTTTACCCCTACGCTATCCAACGCTTTCCCTACTGTTGCACTCTCTGGAGTGGGAATAGTAATTTTTACCCCTAAGCTATCCAATGCTTTCCCTACTGTTGTACTCTCTGGAGTGGAAATAGTAATTTTTACCCTTCCAATATCCAACGCTTTCCCTACTGTTGCACTCTCTGGAGTGGGAATAGTATTTTTTACCCCTACGCTATCCAACGCTTTCCCTACTGTTGCACGCTCTGGAGTTGGAATAGTCATTTTTACCCACCCGCTATCCAATGCTTTCCCTACTGTTGCACTCTCTGGAGTGGGAATAGTAATTTTTACCCTTATGCTATCCAACGCTTTCCCTACTGTTGCACTCACTGGAGTGGGAATAGTATTTTTTACCCATACGCTATCTAACACTTTCCCTACTGTTGCACTCTCTGGAGTGGGAATAGTAATTTTTACCCCTACGCTATCCAACGCTTTCCCTACTGTTGCACTCTCTGGAGTGGGAATAGTATTTTTTACCCCTACGCTATCCAACGCTTTCCCTACTGTTGCACTCACTGGAGTGGGAATAGTATTTTTTACCCTACCGCTATCCAACGCTTTCCCTACTGTTGCACTCTCTGGAGTGGGAATAGTAATTTTTACCCTTATGCTATCCAACGCTTTCCCTACTGTTGCACTCACTGGAGTGGGAATAGTATTTTTTACCCCTACGCTATCCAATGCTTTCCCTACTGTTGCACTCTCTGGAGTTGGAATAGTAATTTTTACCCATACGCTATCCAAAGCTTTCCCTACTGTTGCACTCTCTGGAGTGGGAATAGTATTTTTTACCCCTACGCTATCCAACGCTTTCCCTACTGTTGCACTCACTGGAGTGGGAATAGTATTTTTTACCCCTACGCTATCCAACGCTTTCCCTTCTGTTGCACTCACTGGAGTGGTAATATTAAATGTTACCCTCCTGCTATCCTACGGTAAACTATTGTACATTTTTTATTATTAACTTTAATTAATTATATCTTAGTTTTAAGGTTATTTGCGTATTTTTAAGTATGTTTTAGTTAATTATATTTATTATTTCATTAATTTTAAATTACTTTTAAGACATTTAAAAAAATTCAATATTTTGACTGACTTTATTTTTTACAGACTATATTTTGGATTCGATATTTTTGTACTTACCTGTTTGTAGATAGGAATTCGATATTTTGGCATTCTATATTTTGGTGACTATATTTTGGTAAGTCTATATTTTGTCATTCTATATTATGTCAGTGATCCAAATTAATATCAAAAAAACCTTTGTCATGACAGCTGGTCCTGGAAAAAAAAGGACAAAGGATATATTCTTAAATCCGGAGAAACTAGCAACTACAGCACAATACCCATACTTGGGAATTATAATAGACCATAAACTTAACTGGAATTCAGCCATTGAGCGTGGAAAATTCCATCTCATGAGAACTACTAAGGCCCTTGTAAACTTCTCAAAAAAACTGGGAAAGAGGCCACCAGAGGAGCTTTTAAAAATATATAAAGCAAAATGCCAATCTGTAGCGTTATACGGGGCTGGAGTGTCGGGCTATGCAAATACAAATAACCTACAAGTGGCAGAGAATGTTTTTTTTGAGATTTCTTTTAATGTTACCTAAGAGTGCATCTACTTTCTCGTGCCATATGGAACTGGGGATTCCCTACATTTCAGATCTAGCCAGAATACAACCCCTTCTTCTATGGCACCGCATATGGTCATCAGATAAAAATACATTTACACTGCAAATTATTTTAGACTGTATGGGTTTAGACCTCTCATGCAAAATAGGTTGGTTATCGTACATAAAATCCTTTTTAAATGACTTAGGATTAGTAAAACATTACATGGTTCCAACCTCTATTCGGTCATTGATTAGGAAGGCCTTATAAGTGTTGTCCCTTACCCACCTTGAAGAACTACGGACTGCTAATGAAGTCTCTAAACCATCTGTCCAACACTGCATGTCCGTTCAAACGACTTTTTATATACAGCCATATTTAACTAATGATTTCACCTCCTTTGAGAGATTTCTTTTAATCAGGTTCAGATTAAATATGTTACACCGTTTAGTTGCATTCCCAACAAGAAATAACTGGGCCACTGTTTTACCACGTTGCCCGTGTGATGAGATCTCAAACCAGACAACCATCCATACTTTCTTTTTTTGCAAATACTACAGGGAGTATAGAAAGATTTGGATAATCCCACTATTAAAACTCATGGGCATCAGAAGATGCCGCCCGGCCCTGTTAGCCATACAATATCGGGATGAAGAGTGGACATCAAGGTACATTGTTAAGTTCCTGAAATGCATCTTTCGCCATCGATTGAAAATATTAAAATTATCGGATGATATATTTCGAACTGAAAATTTTAAACATGCATTTTAATAAGATGAATTGTCCCCCTAGAAGCTAGTGTGTAATGCAATATGATGTTTTTTACTCAATACTTAATCGGTTTGTCCCTTTTATCAAATATGTTTTTTTATGAATTATTTTAGGAAGCAGTATCTTGCATTAACGTAGAATGTGAAATGTAACCTATTTTATGATAAATGCTTTTATGGTTTTTAACATGACAAAAAACGAATAAAGAAATATTTGATTTGATTTGATCAGTGTTTCCAAGCTACCCTTGCGGGTTGTTGGGAAATCGAGTCCTGAGCCTGACCATCCTCATTCCAAATCAAGGTACGGAGCTGATTAGACCCTAAGAGAAATCTTGTACAGATTCTTGGCAAATAATACTACATGTATGCTACACCTCCCTTACTTCTTCCCTCGTATTAAGCTTAGGTTAGGTATATCGGGGTAGGCACCAATTGAGTACTTTTAGCCTCTGTTATTTATGTATGTATTTATCTATGCTTTAGGTACCATACAATGCTCTTACAGTATTATTTTATCCTACTCTTTTTACTGTATGCATTATATTTTTCAACCAGTTTTACGATTGTAGCAGTTAATTTCTTATGCTTGAGAAAGAAGACTGTTCAATAAATCCTTTTATTGAAAACCCCTGTCTCTATATTTCTCTGCACCTCTGGTGAAACGAAGCATGATTGACTGAGTAAAATATCTATCTATTGTTTCCATGACTCTGAAGATCAGATTTATCTTGGGGAAACAAAGTTGTCATGTTTATGCGGTTGTCAGAAACTAAATCTCTTCTTGTGAACTCAAGAAAGTTTCTAGTGACCTCTGAGCTAGCTGGCACTCACAATTAAGTCTAATATATTCGATAGAGATCTAGTAGACATAAGTCCTACGTCACATCTATAGGATATATTATTCCAATGCTCAGAGCCTATTGGGAAGATAGGAACAACACTACATGGCGCCCAACGTTGGGTAAGGCACTAATTGAACGCTAGATACTAGAGTAACTCAGTCGTGCTTTTCACAGAGACCCCTTTATCCAGTAAAATACTCCAATAGACGTCTGGAGTGGGTTAAAGGATAAAAATATCTGCCTTAAACTGAGTAGGACGAAAAATCCTATTTATTAGTTTTTGGTTTGTTCAACGTTGAAGGACATTCTACATCCACAGGAACACTTCACGTCCTCTCTGACAGACACTGGAGAGGGTGGGTTCCAGGATTTCTGTTAAATATAATTTTAGACACTTTTATGAAACGTTGAAGTGTTCTAAAATATTGTGCACCTAATCTTTGTTTCCTTAAAACTTGCTCTGCAAACTTTCATTAAACAATGTCGAATAACGACAACACCGAAGCCGGTGGAGCTGGAACTGCTCGGCCAGGTTTTGACACCACAGGTTTAAGGAAGACGACGTGGATGCTATAATCATCCCGCAAAATGTAAGAAAAACAATAGCTTATAGAAAATGGCCTCATTTTCATCATAGAGGCACACGAATATCGGCAGACAGAGGTATTCTATTCATGGATTCTCTTCCCCCAAGCGAATCCAACAACACATGTGTTCCACTTCTACAAGATAGAGGAACCTCCAGTGGAATACACTCCTTTCGAGGACGTTGAAATTCCACTAACTTACCAAGCGCATCAGCTCTGGTTTAAAGGCGCCCTACAACATCAAAATCACATTACCAGGCTCGGTCCACTAGGTAGACCAGGAGCAACATGGCCGGTACTAGCCAGCTATACACCACATCCTGCCATTGAACAAATGACTGGTCCAGAACTATTAGCTCAGCTAAAAAAATTAATTAAAATCCATAGACAATTGGTACAATATGTCATGCGGACTCTAACAGTCCAACCTGCTATAAGAATTCCACAGCACACCCCTCATCAGGGGAACACAAACAAAATAACACCACAGACCATACAATCAGTCATTGGTAAATTACCCATAAAAGGTAACAAATTCCATTCTGGTTAGCTCAAAAAATTACTCAGATAGAGGCAGTATTTCCCGTTAGTACACCGCATGAAAATCACAGTATTCTAACAATCTGTTTGTCAATGTGGATCGCACCACACCTGGAGGACTGTGACACTTAGGGTACAGTCTTTGCTGCAATCTACACAAAAAAACATGGTGTACCGTCCATGGCGGTAATACCAGACGTCCTGAAACAGATTCAAAATGAATACAGGGCAGAGCCTGCTTTAAATTTGGGTATGAAATTGCTGAAAGATTTCAAACAGGTCTCAGCTATAATATTAGCTAATATTAAAGGTGAAGCAGCATCCGTGGCAATCCGCCAAAAACTAAAAGAACTTGATGTAACTGAGCAACCATATGAACTTGCCAGAATCATAGAAAAATCCTATGAAGAACTAGGAAGACATAGTTTGGGAGGGAAACCAGTAAAACCCGAACTAACAGACAAGCCTGAAAAAGTTTTTATGAAAAGCACTCTCACCACTCTTAAAACAAAGTGGGAAAATACTAGGCAAACACTTCCTAAATGGAAGCGTTCACAATCCAGAGGTAGGTCTCCTCAAAAGGAATCCTCTGAAAAGAGGTCAGACCTCAGAAACAGGGATAATTTGAGAAAACCGGATAGATATCAAGATACTGATACATGTTCCTCTCGTACCTTTCAGACTTCCTCGCAGAAATCCTAAAGAAGAGGATGATCAGAACACAAGGAAGAACGCGTGAAGTCCACGATCAACACGTTCTGAAAAATAAGAAAACTCAATTCACCAAAAAGAAGGTAGCAAGTCTTAAAATCAGACATACCGAGGAGCTTGAGGACACAACTCAAGAACGGGGAGTGGGCCCAGACAATGCTGGACAGCGCAGCAGAGGTTACCATAACTCGCAAGATCCTGAAGGATCTTCTGGAGACAGTGGACCTGAATAAATGCATTCAGGTTGAAACTACAGATACCAGGGTTAGTGTACCACATAAGTTAGATGAAGTCACACTCTGAATAGAGGGGGACATAACTAGGAAAATAAAAGCACTCTTTGGGGAAAAAATATCTAAGGGTGATGACATCCTTCTGGCTGAAAAAGACTAGCCACCTGAATTTTTCAGGGAGTGCCCACATGGCGAAGAGCTCATTATGCCAGTCTTCTCAATTCATATTCCTATTCATAAAAAATACACCTATGCCAGAAAATGGGCTGTGGCCCAGGCTCCAGCATTATATAAAAATCATGTGGTCAAAAAAATCAACCAACTGCTCAGAAGCAGTATCTAGTTAAACAAGAATCAAAGAAACAGGTCAGGGAGATCCTAGATCAACTTGAATACCAAGGGGTGATTGAAACATGCACCTCGTCCATGAACAATCCTTTGTTTCCAGTCTCCAAACCAGATAATACATATCGTCTAGTTTTGGACTACAGACATTTAAATTCCTGTTGTAAAACAGTTGCAGTACAAAATGCACACAGTGCAGCACTGATGAATAACATTGTGCGCAAAAAATATAAAACAACATTAGATATTTCAAACGGCTTTTTTTGTCAAAACATTGCACCTGAAAGCAGGTACTTGACCGCTTTCTCAATTATGGGGAGACAGCGTCACTTCTGTCGTCTCCCACAGGGATTCAAGAACAGTCCAGGGTTATTTTCAGCCAGAGTAACAAAGTTACTACAAACGTACGATGATGAGGCATTATCTTATGTCGATGACATCTATCTTACAGATGATGACTTGGACAGGCACTTGACCAGGGTGAACACCACAATACTTGGATTCGCCTCTGAAGGGTATAAATTCAACTTTAAAAAATCAAGAATTGCCCACCTCTTCGTCCTATTCTTAGGATATGAACTTTCAAGTGGAGGCAAAAGCCTGACAGCAAACTTTTTAGAAAAATGGGCGCTGCTCTAACTTTCAAAAACACTGAAAAACGTGCAGTCAGTCCTAGGATTCCTGAATTTCGGAAGAACTTACATTCTAAATTATGCAGAAAGGGTTAAACCTCTCTACGAATTAATCAAACCTGATTTCAAACCTAAAAATTGGAATAAAAAACACACAGAAATGTTGCGTCCAGTACAAACAGACATGTTGGCAACAACACATTTACAGACACGCGTGAATGAACGCAACCTTGTAATCCGAATCATCCCAGGGAGATGCGGATTCACATACCTAACCTTTAATGAAGGTGAAAAGGTACCAATAGCTTACAAGTCACACTTGTACACACAAGCTGAAATGAAATTCACTTCAACAGAAAAAATTCTGACAGCGGTTCAGACTGCGGTAGCAAAAGAGAGAGCCCTGGCACAGGGTAAACGCATAAAAGTCGTTACTCATGTACCTGCCTTAGAGGCAGTGACGGAAGCAAGAATTCCAAATGCAAAAGCTCTACATCCGAGATGGATACAATGGGTTAATTTGCTTGCTGCAACTGACGTTGAATACGTTTTTGACACAAGAATTTCTCCAATACGAACAAGAATGTCCCTGCCCACTGAGATTCTGCCTCTAGAACATTACGGCTGTATAGTATAATATATACAGACGAATCAGCACAACCCACAAGTGGGGGTAAACAAGCTTATAGTGCTGCGTGCGCGATTGTTAAAGGTCGCTGGCGCGATGGTAAATTCAGACCCATGGTCACAAAACCTCAATCTCTCGGAGACTGTACAGCTCAGCGAGCAGAACTAGAGGCTTTCAAGATGGCGCTTGAAAATACCGATCGCGAATTCCCCACACTCATAGTGTGCGATTCGTATTAGTGCGTCCAGTCTTACAATGAATATATGCAGAACTGGGTTCAAAATGGATTTAAAGACGCAAAAGGTGGCATAATCAAGCATAAAATGCTTTGGGAACAAGTAGTTCTTTTACAGAAAGAACTACAAAAGACTCTCATGATTCATACACTGAGTCATCAGCATGATGGCGTTCACATTGAAGGGTATTAATTGGCTGATGAAGCCGCGAAGGCAGCTGTGCAAACGGCGTCCGTAGCTGCAATCACTCGGTCAAAACCAAAAATAGATAGCGAAATAATGCAAGCTGTTACTGCTTCAATAAAAGATAGTGGTAAACCACTAACAAAAGTCTTTCCACACAAGTACTCATATATAACTGATGCAAATAATGTTCCGTTTGCTCAAATCCCTGGAGTGGGGGATAGAGTAATCCCAAACATGGAACACTGGTTAGGACTAATCTTAGCAGCACATGAAGGGCTAGCCTCTGCACACGCAGGTGTTTCTGCTACAGTATCATTATTAAAACAAAGATACTGGTGGCCACGCATGAGGAAACAAACCAGAAACTATGTTTTGGAATGTGAAATCTGCCAGAAAATGAAAGTTTCAACATTGAAACGTCCTGCGCAGACGCCCCTGTTAATTTCTGATAAACCATTAGCATGTGTTTATCTGGACCACTGTGGTCCCCTAGAAAGGGATGGTAACTATAAATACATCATGGTTGCAGTGG
Source organism: Lissotriton helveticus (assembly GCF_964261635.1). Classification (NCBI taxonomy): domain Eukaryota; kingdom Metazoa; phylum Chordata; class Amphibia; order Caudata; family Salamandridae; genus Lissotriton; species Lissotriton helveticus. The sequence continues at coordinate 869,564,009 of NC_136061.1, read as the reverse complement.
ATTCATGATCAAGATTCATTTAGATGTGGCCTCAGCGCTCGGCTGACGTCCGAACTGTTATAAAAGATTTGCGAGTCTTTATCGGCACATACACAATCGGCAAGCTACATTCTGACCAGGGTCCTGCTTTTGGCTCGCGGGCTTATAAGGAGGCCATGGCCAGTTTGGGCATTGCATTGCGGTTTTCGAGTCCATTCCATCCTGAGGGAAATTCGGTTTTGGAGAGAAAAAACCATGACATAAAGCAATCAATATGCTTAGTCAAAGGAGAGAGTGAGGACTAGGTAAGCTAGTCCGGATCCCCGGATTTATATGTAAATTATCAATAAGGACTAGCTAAAGGTATGGGACTCATTTGTGTATGTTCACAAGTAAACCATTAGGTTTATTCATAAAACCCTCACCCAGCAACCTAGTTGGTGGCATGCTTCATCATCGGGCCCACCGCAGTGACACCTAGCGTGTCCCGGGTGTGCTTCATTGCCAGAATTACTGCGGAGCTGGTATGATTGCTGAGTGTGCAGTGTGGTGAATGAGAAAGTGAAGGTTAAAAGCTATACAGTGGGTCCCAGTACCCGAGGGTTAGATAGATAAACTTTATTCACTGGGCCCCTGTTAGCAAATAAAAAGGCAGTAGGACATGTTGGAGAGTTTATGACCTCCTGCGTCCAGTGTGGTCTACATGTTTCAGCCAGGCCTTAAAAACTGGCTTTCCTCAGGACCAATGAGTATGTAAAAGGTGCAGTTAAATAATAATACTAAATTATAGTGTTTGTGTTGTTTAAAAAATGTGTCGCACTCCCTAAAGTGCGTATAAGTGTTAGAGGGGGATTCCCTCTTGCTTTTGCTACATAAAACACATAAAACATGGACAGAGGTACAAGGTAGAGTCAAGTTAGCATGATATGCTGTTTGCACACCTTTTGCCGCCTGGTAAGGTGTGTGCTCGACCTATATCGGACTAGAGTGTGGTTATGTTGATAACATGACTGGGTGGTATTATCATGTCATCGATTTCAGTGGTGGTGGGCTAAACAGCATAATTTTAGCATGGTGAGGTACAGGTAAGTAAAAGTACATTATCCTCACACAGGCTAGTATCTGTAAAAGCCTCCTTCGGTCACTTGGCAGAGAAAAAGACCCTGGAAGAAGTTTAGAAAAGCGCTTGATTAACGAACAACCTGTAGGGAGAAAGATGCAGTGGCTTACAACAATCCTTGGAGATCGTTTTGTTACTCACGGAATTGCCGGTCTGGACCCTCCTTGGACCTGTCGTCCTTCTGCGGTGCCCGAGTGAAATGAACGGGCCGTCATTCAGGTTTAAGTAAACCGGGCGATTGCCTGCACCTGTGTAATGGTAAACATGGAGGAAGGTGCTACGCGCTGGATGCTTAGTCATCTACGCACTGTGCGCATGTGTGCGGGAGCGGCGGCTCTAGCGCATGCGTATAGTGATCGGGGAGTGATGTGCTTCCACTAGTTTAGGGCGCATGCGCACCATCGCGGTTGTATGCTGCTACTTCCTGAGTAAGGTGCTATTTCCTGAGTAAGGGTGCGGGACAATGAAGAAACCAGTATATATCTCGATTGTTGAAGCGGCTCGGTATTAAACACTATACAGTAAAGGGGGTGGTGATGGACAGAGTATTCCGAATTAATGCAGAACACTCCTACCCAGTCAAGAGATCAGGGCTTGATCCATCACCGTTTTTTAGCTCACTGCACCATCCCAGTTCAGAACCTGGCTATATGCAAATTAGTCTGTCCCTGGCCCAGTGCATCATGGGAACAGGGCAGACCAAACTACCAAGCCAATTCTTTCACTGGAAAGGAAACAAGCTTCAGGGGACCGGTTTCTGGCATTACAGCCGTCTTCGGCCCGGCTTGCTTGAATCCTGATGGTGCAGTGAGCAAGGGACTCGCATCCGAGTATACCCTTCCACGCTTATGGTGGCCAAAACGATACAGTAAAGGGGGTGGTGATGGACAGAGTATTCCGAATTAATGCAGAACACTCCTACCCAGTCAAGAGATCAGGGCTTGATCCATCAACGTTTTTTAGCTCACTGCACCATCCCAGTTCAGAACCTGGCTATATGCAAATTAGTCTGTCCCTGGCCCAGTGCATCATGGGAACAGGGCAGACCAAACTACCAAGCCAATTCTTTCACTGGAAAGGAAACAAGCTTCCGGGGACCGGTTTCTGGCATAACAGCCGTCTTCGGCCCGGCTTGCTTGAATCCTGATGGTGCAGTGAGCAAGGGACTCGCATCCGAGTATACCCTTCCACGCTTATGGTGGCCAAAACGATACAGTAAAGGGGGTGGTGATGGACAGAGTATTCCGAATTAATGCAGAACACTCCTACCCAGTCAAGAGATCAGGGCTTGATCCATCACCGTTTTTTAGCTCACTGCACCATCCCAGTTCAGAATCTGCTATATGCAAATTAGTCTGTCCCTGGCCCAGTGCATCATGGAAACAGGGCAGACCAAACTACCAAGCCAATTCTTTCACTGGAAAGGAAACAAGCTTCTGGGGACCGGTTTCTGGCATTACAGCCGTCTTCGGCCCGGCTTGCTTGAATCCTGATGGTGCAGTGAGCAAGGGACTCGCATCCGAGTATACCCTTCCACGCTTATGGTGGCCAAAACGATACAGTAAAGGGGGTGGTGATGGACAGAGTATTCCGAATTAATGCAGAACACTCCTACCCAGTCAAGAGATCAGGGCTTGATCCATCACCGTTTTTTAGCTCACTGCACCATCCTAGTTCAGAACCTGGCTATATGCAAATTAGTCTGTCCCTGGCCCAGTGCATCATGGGAACAGGGCAGACCAAACTACAAAGCCAATTCTTTCACTGGAAAGGAAACAAGCTTCCGGGGACCGGTTTCTGGCATTACAGCCGTCTTCGGCCCGGCTTGCTTGAATCCTGATGGTGCAGTGAGCAAGGGACTCGCATCCGAGTATACCCTTCCACGCTTATGGTGGCCAAAACGATACAGTAAAGGGGGTGGTGATGGACAGAGTATTCCGAATTAATGCAGAACACTCCTACCCAGTCATGAGATCAGGGCTTGATCCATCACCGTCTTTTAGCTCACTGCACCATCCCAGTTCAGAACCTGGCTATATGCAAATTAGTCTGTCCCTGGCCCAGTGCATCATGGGAACAGGGCAGACCAAACTACCAAGCCAATTCTTTCACTGGAAAGGAAACAAGCTTCCGGGGACCGGTTTCTGGCATTACAGCCGTCTTCGGCCCGGCTTGCTTGAATCCTGATGGTGCAGTGAGCAAGGGACTCGCATCCGAGTATACCCTTCCACGCTTATGGTGGCCAAAACGATACAGTAAAGGGGGTGGTGATGGACAGAGTATTCCGAATTAATGCAGAACACTCCTACCCAGTCAAGAGATCAGGGCTTGATCCATCACCGTTTTTTAGCTCACTGCACCATCCCAGTTCAGAACCTGGCTATATGCAAATTAGTCTGTCCCTGGCCCAGTGCATCATGGGAACAGGGCAGACCAAACTACCAAGCCAATTCTTTCACTGGAAAGGAAACAAGCTTCCGGGGACCGGTTTCTGGCATTAAAGCGGTCTTCGGCCCGGCTTGCTTGAATCCTGATGGTGCAGTGAGCAAGGGACTCGCATCCGAGTATACCCTTCCACGCTTATGGTGGCCAAAACGATACAGTAAAGGGGGTGGTGATGGACAGAGTATTCCGAATTAATGCAGAACACTCCTTCCCAATCAAGAGATCAGGGCTTGATCCATCACCGTTTTTTAGCTCACTGCACCATCCCAGTTCAGAACCTGGCTATATGCAAATTAGTCTGTCCCTGGCCCAGTGCATCATGGGAACAGGGCAGACCAAACTACCAAGCCAATTCTTTCACTGGAAAGGAAACAAGCTTCCGGGGACCGGTTTCTGGCATTACAGCCGTCTTCGGCCCGGCTTGCTTGAATCCTGATGGTGCAGTGAGCAAGGGACTCGCATCCGAGTATACCCTTCCACGCTTATGGTGGCCAAAACGATACAGTAAAGGGGGTGGTGATGGACAGAGTATTCCGAATTAATGCAGAACACTCCTACCCAGTCAAGAGATCAGGGCTTGATCCATCACCGTTTTTTAGCTCACTGCACCATCCCAGCTCAGAACCTGGCTATATGCAAATTAGTCTGTCCCTGGCCCAGTGCATCATGGGAACAGGGCAGACCAAACTACCAAGCCAATTCTTTCACTGGAAAGGAAACAAGCTTCCGGGGACCGGTTTCTGGCATTACAGCCGTCTTCGGCCCGGCTTGCTTGAATCCTGATGGTGCAGTGAGCAAGGGACTCGCATCCGAGTATACCCTTCCACGCTTATGGTGGCCAAAACGATACAGTAAAGGGGGTGGTGATGGACAGAGTATTCCGAATTAATGCAGAACACTCCTACCCAGTCAAGAGATCAGGGCTTGATCCATCACCGTTTTTTAGCTCACTGCACCATCCCAGTTCAGAACCTGGCTATATGCAAATTAGTCTGTCCCTGGCCCAGTGCATCATGGGAACAGGGCAGACCAAACTACCAAGCCAATTCTTTCACTGGAAAGGAAACAAGCTTCCGGGGACCAGTTTCTGGCATTACAGCCGTCTTCGGCCCGGCTTGCTTGAATCCTGATGGTGCAGTGAGCAAGGGACTCGCATCCGAGTATACCCTTCCACGCTTATGGTGGCCAAAACGATACAGTAAAGGGGGTGGTGATGGACAGAGTATTCCGAATTAATGCAGAACACTCCTACTCAGTCAAGAGATCAGGGCTTGATCCATCACCGTTTCTTAGCTCACTGCACCATCCCAGTTCAGAACCTGGCTATATGCAAATTAGTCTGTTCCTGGCCCAGTGCATCATGGGAACAGGGCAGACCAAACTACCAAGCCAATTCTTTCACTGGAAAGGAAACAAGCTTCCGGAGACCGGTTTCTGGCATTACAGCCGTCTTCGGCCCGGCTTGCTTGAATCCTGATGGTGCAGTGAGCAAGGGACTCGCATCCGAGTATACCCTTCCACGCTTATGGTGGCCAAAACGATACAGTAAAGGGGGTGGTGATGGACAGAGTATTCCGAATTAATGCAGAACACTCCTACCCAGTCAAGAGATCAGGGCTTGATCCATCACCGTTTTTTAGCTCACTGCACCATCCCAGTTCAGAACCTGGCTATATGCAAATTAGTCTGTCCCTGGCCCAGTGCATCATGGGAACAGGGCAGACCAAACTACCAAGCCAATTCTTTCACTGGAAAGGAAACAAGCTTCCGGGGACCGGTTTCTGGCATTACAGCCGTCTTCGGCCCGGCTTGCTTGAATCCTGATGGGGCAGTGAGCAAGGGACTCGCATCCGAGTATACCCTTCCACGCTTATGGTGGCCAAAACGATACAGTAAAGGGGGTGGTGATGGACAGAGTATTCCGAATTAATGCAGAACACTCCTACCCAGTCAAGAGATCAGGGCTTGATCCATCACCGTTTTTTAGCTCACTGCACCATCCCAGTTCAGAACCTGGCTATATGCAAATTAGTCTGTCCCTGGCCCAGTGCATCATGGGAACAGGGCAGACCAAACTACCAAGCCAATTCTTTCACTGAAAGGAAACAAGCTTCCGGGGACCGGTTTCTGGCGTTACAGCCGTCTTCAGCCCGGCGTGCTTGAATCCTGATGGTGCAGTGAGCAAGGGACTCGCATCCGAGTATACCCTTCCACGCTTATGGTGGCCAAAACGATACAGTAAAGGGGGTGGTAATGGACAGAGTATTCCGAATTAATGCAGAACACTCCTACCCAGTCAAGAGATCAGGGCTTGATCCATCACCGTTTTTTAGCTCACTGCACCATCCCAGTTCAGAACCTGGCTATATGCAAATTAGTCTGTCCCTGGCCCAGTGCATCATGGGAACAGGGCAGACTAAACTACCAAGCCAATTGTTTCACTGGAAAGGAAACAAGCTTCCGGGGACCGGTTTCTTGCATTACAGCCGTCTTCGGCCCGGCTTGCTTGAATCCTGATGGTGCAGTGAGCAAGGGACTCGCATCCGAGTATACCCTTCCACGCTTATGGTGGCCAAAACGATACAGTAAAGGGGGTGGTGATGGACAGAGTATTCCGAATTAATGCAGAACACTCCTACCCAGTCAAGAAATCAGGGCTTGATCCATCACCGTTTTTTAGCTCACTGCACCATCCCAGTTCAGAACCTGGCTATATGCAAATTAGTCTGTCCCTGGCCCAGTGCATCATGAGAACAGGGCAGACCAAACTACCAAGCCAATTCTTTCACTGGAAAGGAAACAAGCTTCCGGGGACCGGTTTCTTGCATTACTGCCGTCTTCGGCCCGGCTTGCTTGAATCCTGATGGTGCAGTGAGCAAGGGACTCGCATCCGAGTATACCCTTCCACGCTTATGGTGGCCAAAACGATACAGTAAAGGGGGTGGTGATGGACAGAGTATTCCGAATTAATGCAGAACACTCCTACCCAGTCAAGAGATCAGGGCTTGATCCCTCACTGTTTTTTAGCTCACTGCACCATCCCAGTTCAGAACCTGGCTATATGCAAATTAGTCTGTCCCTTGCCCAGTGCATCATGGGAACAGGGCAGACCAAACTATCAAGCCAATTCTTTCACTGGTAAGGAAACAAGCTTCCGGGGACCGGTTTCTGGCATTACAGCCGTCTTCGGCCCGGCTTGCTTGAATCCTGATGGTGCAGTGAGCAAGGGACTCGCATCCGAGTATACCCTTCCACGCTTATGGTGGCCAAAACGATACAGTAAAGGGGGTGGCCAGGGACAGACTAATTTGCATATAGCCAGGTTCTGAACTGGGATGGTGCAGTGAGCTAAAAAACGGTGATGGATCAAGCCCTGATCTGTTGACTGGGTAGGAGTGTTCTGATTAACTCAGATACTCTGTCCATCACCACCCCCTTTTTGTAAATATTTTGGCCACCATGAGTGTGGAAGGGTATGCTCAGACATGAGTCCCTTGCTCATTGCACCATCAGGATTCAAGCAAGCGGGCCGAAGACGGCTGTAATGCCAGAAACCGGTCCCCGAAGCTTGTTTCCTTTCCAGTTAAGAATTGGCTTGGTAGTTTGGTCTGCCCTGTTCCCATGGCGCACTGGGCCAGGGACAGACTAATTTGCATATAGCCAGGTTCTGAACTGGGATGGTGCAGTGAGCTAAAAAACGGTGATGGATCAAGCCCTGATCTGTTGACTGGGTAGGAGTGTTCTGATTAACTCAGATACTCTGTCAATCACCACCCCCTTTTTGTAAATATTTTGGCCACCATGAGTGTGGAAGGGTATGCTCAGACATGAGTCCCTTGCTCATTGCACCATCAGGATTCAAGCAAGCCGGGCCGAAGACGGCTGTAATGCCAGAAACCGGTCCCCGGAAGCTTGTTTCCTTTCCAGTGAAGAATTGGCTTGGTAGTTTGGTCTGCCCTGTTCCCATGGCACACTGGGCCAGGGACAGACTAATTTCCATATAGCCAGGTTCTGAACTGGGATGGTGCAGTGAGCTAAAAAACGGTGATGGATCAAGCCCTGATCTGTTGACTGGGTAGGAGTGTTCTGATTAACTCAGATACTCTGTCCATCACCACCCCCTTTTTGTAATTATTTTGGCCACCATGAGTGTGGAAGGGTATGCTCAGACATGAGTCCCTTGCTCATTGCACCATCAGGATTCAAGCAAGCCGGGCCGAAGACGGCTGTAATGCCAGAAACCGGTCCCCGGAAGCTTGTTTCCTTTCCAGTGAAGAATTGGCTTGGTAGTTTGGTCTGCCCTGTTCCCATGGCGCACTGGGCCAGGGACAGACTAATTTGCATATAGCCAGGTTCTGAACTGGGATGGTGCAGTGAGCTAAAAAACGGTGATGGATCAAGCCCTGATCTGTTGACTGGGTAGGAGTGTTCTGATTAACTCAGATACTCTGTCCATCACCACCCCCTTTTTGTAATTATTTTGGCCACCATGAGTGTGGAAGGGTATGCTCAGACATGAGTCCCTTGCTCATTGCACCATCAGGATTCAAGCAAGCCGGGCCGAAGACGGCTGTAATGCCAGAAACCGGTCCCCGGAAGCTTGTTTCCTTTCCAGTGAAGAATTGGCTTGGTAGTTTGGTCTGCCCTGTTCCCATGGCGCACTGGGCCAGGGACAGACTAATTTGCATATAGCCAGGTTCTGAACTGGGATGGTGCAGTGAGCTAAAAAAACGGTGATGGATCAAGCCCTGATCTGTTGACTGGGTAGGAGTGTTCTGATTAACTCAGATACTCTGTCCATCACCACCCCCTTTTTATAATTATTTTGGCCACCATGAGTGTGGAAGGGTATGCTCAGACATGAGTCCCTTGCTCATTGCACCATCAGGATTCAAGCAAGCCGGGCCGAAGACGGCTGTAATGCCAGAAACCGGTCCCCGGAAGCTTATTTCCTTTCCAGTGAAGAATTGGCTTGGTAGTTTGGTCTGCCCTGTTCCCATGGCGCACTGGGCCAGGGACAGACTAATTTGCATATAGCCAGGTGAGGTTCCGTGACGATTTTACTCATGTTTGTAACATTGTCGTAAATACATAATTTTGGTATCAGTGAACCGCAAATGATCCATTTAGTATATCCTGGTGTTTTCGCTATGCTACGAGCAAGAGCACTCCTGTTACAAACACATTTCTGTTCTACCCATGGCATCCATCTTAGACACGGAAGCCATTTTGTACTCCTTGCCCTCACATAGTCAATGGACACGCAATGACCTCTTTTCATTAAAGGACACGTAGGCTTTAACCGGCGATTCACCTTGCTAGTGACACGTGCACCTTAGGCCAGCAACGCTGTGGCAGCATGACTCGGCAAGAACTGCCTCCCCAGCCTGAGGCCAGTCCTGCTATACTGGTTCTTGTGTTCGTTGGCCTGATCATGATTAGGCGGCCGAAGCTGGTAACCGTGCCCATTTACGACCCACAAACATCTCTTATCCTGTCTTTCTATCTTCCACACCTGGCTCTGCTCCTTTCCTTCTGGGCCTTTATTAGGGGGAGGTAACGAAATTTACGATGAGGCGGTCCGGGTCTTGAATGAAGAATTGACATGGGATTATGATGGACTAGTGGGAACCCCTCATTCGTAATGTTTTGACATCAGATACTGTTGACGATTCCTGTGCAACGCCAAATATTTATTGTTTAAGACACGAATGTTTAGAACTGTGGTAACATGTAAAGAATTTGCCCCGAGCAGAATATTTAGTATATAAGGAACAACCCTCTTTGTACAAATTGAACAGGCTCCTAGACACTGCCCGTGTGCAGTTTCTGTGACTTCTGTGTCCCTGCAGTAATAAACCTTTGGTCTTTGACGCCACCATCGAGAAGCCCGTGTTTCTGTTTGTTTGTGCACCGAGACAGGTTGAACTCCGGGGTCTTCGGGTGTTTTCCCTGACACCTCTGGACGGAACCAAAAAGTCCAGAACTCCAATTGGCGCCCAACGTGGGGCGACGTCATTCGGTACCGGTCCAAAAGCCTGAAGAGTTCGAGGAGCTTCGTGTGAAGATTTCAGAGGGAGGCGCCCCACTTCATCGATCCCGGCATATCGCAAAAGTGGCCCCGACGTTCTCTTCCGCGAGGGTTCCCGTTCAGACGGCTGCAGTGGTCCGTTGCCTTGACCGTCGCCCTGTCTTGGACCCGAGGTGCAGTCCTAAGTACGGCGAGACGTGACGGGTTTCTCCTTGGTGACGTCTTCAGTACCTCAGTTAAGTATTTTGTGAGGGTTGCTCCTGTTTGGATAATCCTTTTAGTTCTCAGTTCAGTTCAGTTCTGTAAGATTATCACTGGTTATTCTGGTTACGATAATCATTCTGTTCAGTTCAGGTATCGATACGTTTATCAGTTCTGGTAGGCCTAAGTTCTTGGTTCGAGTGCGCATCTTTTCTGTTTGTGTCTTGTTTGTTTTGTGTTCCGGATTATAAAATGGTAAGTCGGAAAAATTGTATGTTGTCTTGTTTCAGTTGCAACAGTGATTCCCAGTTGGAGGACTCGTGTTTGGTTCCTCCGATTGGAACTCCCCTTTATGATCTATATTGCAAATTTGGTGTGGGCCCTATCTCTTATAACGAGGTATGGATCCGCTTCACAGAGAAAGATGGTGTCCTTAGTTGGCCACTACATGGTAGTTTTGAACCTGACGTTCTCGATAATCTAGAAAGAAGGTTGTTTAAGAAGAAAGCCCGGCCGGCAATGTTTGATTCTTTCCGTTATTGGCGAAAAGAATCTAAACAGAGAGAAATTAAAAAGTTGAAGAAAGAACAGAAAGAGCAAGAGTTGACTTTAGAACAGTCTGCTAAGCAGCTGCAACCCAACGAGTCTGAGAAAGCGATGGAGGTGGCCAATAGAGAACGTAATTTAGCGATAGACAAGTGCTATCCTGCTTTACCATCGAGTACGGCTAAGATAGTAGAGGACCCTGAAAAGGATCCCCTGTTGTCTTACTTGTTATGATCACCCCCACCGTATGCACAGGGTGCTACGGCTCCACCTATACCGAATGTTCAATTACCGGTTGCTGGACAACCTGGTGTCCCTGTTCCCGCTCCCCTGAATCAAGTTCCTGTACCTCCTGTGGTCAATATTAATGTTCCTTCGACAACCCCTCTTCCAGGGTTGCCGGCTTCTTTACCTATGCCTGTGTCGCTCACACCTGCTAGTTCACAAGCTATTTTTCCTGCTACTCCTACTGTTCCTAATCTATCTGTTCCAACTGCTACTCTATTTACTGCTTCTGCTAATATTATGACTCCGCTTTCTGTTCGTCGGAGAATCACTGATTCTGTCTCCAATATTCTATCTCCCTTCTATAAAACTCTGATTAAGACTCCTACCTCTGACTCTGTACAGAGGCGTAGTCAGCTTCCCAGTACTGAAGAAAGAGGAATATTAGATTCCACTGCTCTTAGATGGGTTTCGAAAGTTGGAAGATATAATGTACAAGATGTATTAGATACATTTATGCAATGGAATGAACCGACACAACGATATGTGTTCGATGAAATGTGTTTCCTTCTACGTGAGGAATTGGAAGAGGATGACCCTGAATCAAATCTAGGAGAATTAATTAATGTTCAGAAAGAGTTTGCTGCAGGTATGATAGTCGGTCAAAATATAAAAGAAGCGATGGAACTGGTTCTAAGTTATAGGACCGACTCATCCCTTCGTTCACCGAGAGAGTTAGAGAAACGCAGTACGAAACAAAATCGTCAATACCCAATGAGAGAGGTTCCACCAATTTGCCGTGAAGCTGTGCAAGCTAATGCAAACCTTGGTATTGCAGCCGCTCCGGCCCAATTCCAGAGAGTATGGATACATATTCCATGGAAGCGAGCTGAAGTATTAGCAGTGAAACAGGCCTTGCCAGATCCGCGTAAAAATCCTGCAGGGTACTACAAAGAGTTGGCTCAAACAGTTGACGCTTGTGTATTGAATCTTGCTGACATAGATCTGCTATTTGGTAATGTAGTACCGCAACCAATTTGGGCTAAAATTCGTAAAGAGAATCATCCAGTTGCCCTAGGTGGTGACTGGGCAGCTATAATTGCAGCGGATGGTCAACAAATAGGTGGTTCTAAACCTGAACCCTTAATTGCTAATTTGCCTGGTAGGATAATCGATTTAATGAAAACTTTGATGCCAGCATTGCGCGTTAACTGGGACAAATTGTCCGCGTGCAAACAAAAGAAAGACGAAAGCGTCTCCGACTTTTTCACAAGATTCGAGGAGACTTTCGTGGATCATAGTGGTCAGGATATGAGCACAGAAGGAGGCCAGAGATTATTTGTTGATAAATTTGTGCACAATCTGTTGCCAGAACTTAGTGGTAAATTAAAGAATTCTGAAAGTGCGTGGGCTGTCTCTACGACTGCGCAAATACTTGGGACTGCCCAGTACTATGAAAATAGGGATAAAGAAGAGAAGGAAAAATCTGATAAAAAGACGAAAGATTTAAAAACTAAAGTACTTTTACAGCAAGCTTATCCGCCTCGCACTAATCAGACTAATATGCAGCAAGGGTCATATCAAAGAACGGAATATAATTTTCAAAGACCACAATACCAATGGAATCAATGTGCTTATTGCAAAGTGGAAGGTCATTACAAAAATGAGTGTCCAGTTCGGGCACAAAATAATGCTGCGGCAGCTCAGAGAGGTCGTGGTAGTTCCATGCAAAACTCTAGAGGTCGAGGACGAGGTGCTATGCCTCCGCAGACGAGTGATCGCCCTTCTAATTATTTCGACCAGCGAAATGGACAATCTGCCCAACAGAATAGGTCTCCACAATATCATGTTGAAGACTATTATGAAGCTAGTGAGGAAGTTCAGCAAAGTGAGTACTAGGACAGCCATGGACAAAGAGAGGGAGTAGTATCAGTTCCAGTAGATCAGAGTGGGCCTTATGTCGCAGTAGCAACATCAGGTATAGTCGAACCGTTTCTGTTGGATACTGGTGCAGCAAAAAGTTCTATCATACATGCGAAACTCCCTGGCGCACCTTTGTCTGGCTCAACAAACGTTTCAGTAGGTTTTTCGGGCGCCCCTGTTCATAACCCTGTTTCTGGTCCTTTGTCTATTTCTGTTGGACCCTGCCACTTGAAAGCACCCCTGATTTTGACGACAGGTTGTAACGAAAATCTGCTTGGTTTAGACTTGTTAAAATGCCTGTACGCGACATTGTACTGTTCTCCAGCAGGAGTACAGCTTACGTTGGGTAAAAGAATAATCTCTCCGATGTACTTGTCGATGGATGCGCTCCCACCAGAGCTGCGTTCACTCCCTGATACTCTTTGGGCGACTGGTCCTAATGATGTAGGTCTATTGGAAATTCCACCCTATGTAGTAACTTTGAAAGCAAATGTCAAACTTCCACGAATTCCACAATACAGAATCTCTAGTGAAGGTGAGCGTGCGCTCCTACTGATAGTGCAAGATCTGATTGAGAAAGACGTTATAGAAGAAACTAGAGGTAATGTCTGTAATAGTCCTGTACTGCCTATTTTGAAACGAACTGACCCTACAAAACCTCCAGTATATAGGTTTGTAATTGATCTCAGAGAGGTTAATAAAATTGTGATTCCACAGTTTCCTGTGGTTCCAGACATTACTGCATTGTTAACGTTGATTCCTGCCACAGCAGCATGGTTTTCGGTTGTCGACTTGAAAAATGCCTTTTTCAGCATTCCGATAGCCGAAGAAAGCAGAGATATCTTCGGTTTCTCTCTAGGAGGACGAAGCTTCAGGTTTAAACGCGCTCCACAAGGCTATTGTGAAAGCCCATCCATTTACAGTCAAGCATTAAAAAGCCAGTTAGATTCCTTCGTACTTCCTCCTGGTTCTGCTTTAATACAATATGTTGATGATCTTCTAGTGGCTGCTGATGACAAGGAAACTTGCAAAACAGCTACGATTTCTTTATTGCATCATTTGTCAAATTTGAATCACAAGGTGTCACCTTCAAAAATGCAATACTGCTGCCAAGAAGTGACCTACTTAGGTCATCTCTTGTCAAAGGAGGGAAGGAAGTTGACCCCAGAAAGAATAAAAGCAATTACGCAGATGAATGTTCCTAGCACGCAGAGAGAAGTACGTGCCTTTTTAGGTATTACCTCATATTGTAGGCAATGGATCCCAAATTTTTCTCTTTTAGCAAAACCATTGGTAGCCTTGACTGGGAAAGGTGTTCCGAGTCCGGTACCATGGTCTGCAGAATGTCAACAGAGTTTTTCTGAATTGCGAAATGCACTGTGTTCAGCACCTGTATTGGGTACACCCGACTACAGTAAGCCATTCACGCTCTATGTCCACGAGAGAGAAGGTTGTGCATTGAGTGTATTGACGCAGAAATTTGGTGATAAACAACGCCCTTGTGCGTATTTTTCATCAACATTAGATCCAGTAGCTAGAGCGTTGCCTAGTTGCTTGAGAGCTACAGCCGCAGCTGCAGCTTCCATTCGACAATCTGCTGGTTTAGTAATGAACAACATGCTAGTGGTTATGGTTCCTCATGCGGTGGATACACTCATGAACCGAACCAAGACGCAACACCTTACCAGTGCTAGATTATCAGGTTATGAACTGACACTGTTAGCTAGTCATATTCAGATCAAAAGATGCAATGTATTGAATCCAGCAACATTGTTGCCGACTAGCCAAGAGTCGAGTGATTCCGAACCACACGACTGTTATTTCAAAACTGAGGAAGAAACAAAAGGACGAATTGATCTAAAAGACACTCCGTTGTCAGATCCAGATGGCACGCTGTATGTTGATGGGTCTTGCTTGAAATTGGAGAATGGTGATGTGACTGCTGCTTATGCAGTAACGACCTTGAGTACGATTGTGGAGACTGCAAGAGTGAGTCAGAATTCTGCCCAGGCTGCAGAATTGATCGCGCTAACAAGAGCGTGCGTTTTAGCTAAGGGAAAGAGAGTGAATGTGTTCACAGATAGTCAGTACGCGTTCGGCGTGGCCCATAGTTTTGGCCGATTGTGGAAAGAGAGAGGTTTCATTACGTCCCATGGGACTAAGATTCAACATGGCCAGCTAGTTAATGACTTGTTGGAATCTCTAACCTTGCCGACTGAAGTTGCGATTGTGAAATGCAGTGCTCATAAAGCAATCACGGATGATGTTGGTCGTGGGAATGCTTTTGCCGATGAGACTGCAAAACAGACAGCTAGAAATATGATGAGTAGAATGTATGTTGCAACATCTGCAAGATGGATTTCTGAGTCTGGAATGTGTGAAGACACAGTAGAAAGCGTGAAAGAAATTCAGAAAGAGGCGACTGAGGAGGAAAAACTTGCATGGAGAGAGAGCACGGGTAAATTGGACTCGAGTGGGTGTTGGATTGACTTGTCGGAACAACAGCGTTGGATGTTGCCTGATGCGTATGTGCTTGCAGTAGTGACAATGGCACATGGAACAGCGCACATCAGCTCAAAAGGGATTTGTAAGATGTTGGCTCCGGTCTGGAAGAATGATGGGATTAGTAAGTGTGCAGAGAGAGTGGTGAGAAATTGTATGGTATGCTTGATGCATAATCCTGGCAAGGGAATCCCCACACCTGCAGGTCACTTCGCTCCTACTTCCTGCCCCTTTGAAGTGATCCAGCTAGACTTCATTCACATGGATCGTTGTAATAATCTAAAGTACGTCCTAGTGGTAGTTTGTGCTTTCTCCAGATGGATCGAAGCATACCCGCTAAAGGACAATACTGCCTTATCCACTGCCAAAATTCTTCTTAAAGAATACTTCCCCAGATACGGAATGCCACGGATTGTATGGTCAGATAACGGAAGTGAGTTCGTAGGGAAAGTTATGCAGAGTGTGTGTGCCGGCCTAGGGATTAGACAGAAGTTTCATAGTGCGAATCATCCCCAGTCCGCGGGTTTAGTCGAGGGTTACAATGGCACCCTTAAACTGAAACTTGCTAAGATACAAGCATCCACGGGTTTGTCCTGGCCAGACGCATTGCCTTTGGCTTTGCTATCAACAAGAGCAACTGTACATTCTAGAGTAGGGCTTAGTCCTTATGAAATAGTTTTTGGTCGTCCTGCAAATGTTTGGGGGGTACCTAGACCAAAAGAATTCAAGCAGCTGGAATACCCAATGTTAATTGATTACCTTTTCGACTTGACTGCTAAATTGAGTCTTATTCACCAACAGGTTTTCGATGCATTGCCAAAGCCACCGGAGAGTCCAGGCCATCAGCTGAAACCGGGTGATCAGGTGGTCATTAGAAATTTTGCAAGAACGAAAAATCTTCAGCCCAGATTCATTGGCCCTTTCCAAGTCCTACTAGCAACGAGAACTGCTATTCGTGTGGCCGGAAGGAAGAACTGGATCCATACGACACATGTCAAACGTGTGCCTTTGCCACTTCCTTACGACAACTGGGTAAAGAAAGGAATCGGTGCCTCTGAAACGGAACAAGTCCCCAGGTTCATACCTTTCAGCGATGCAGAACTGATCACTGATTCACCAAATTCTGACTCTCCTCTTGAAACTGCTCTTTTGAACCCTGAACATTTGTCATCCACACCCAACGAACATTTGCCATCTGCACCAAAAGAACATTTGTCATCTGAAAACGTGAACATTGCAACGTCGGCTGAAAATACATTGTTTCCAGACCAGACAGCTCCTGCAAAACTGAGATACAACTTACGTTCTCGCAATATGGACAAATAAAGCAGGAAACTGCCTATTTTCAGATTTGAATTTCCTATACATTGCCTCCAGCCAGGAAGTTTGCTAAAACTTTGTATTGTTTCTTTTTGTTTTAAAAATTGCCTTGCCGTCTGGGTAGCCGTAGGGTCGTGGCTGTGTGCCTAGTTGAATCTGCGGGGGTCAGACACAAGGTCGATCTTTCTGTTAGTTCTGGGAACTCCCAGGGCTGATAGAGGCATTTTCATCTACGTACACATCATCAGTGGTCGCGAACGGTCGTAGAAGATGGAGCTTCCTGAGCTGCAACGAGAAAATGTAATTTATGTTCGCAGAAATAGACTGTACAGAATACTTCACAGCAAATGCTTTCTAATGCAATGTGCAGTTACATTTTTAATTGTTTTGATAACGTTGGTGGGTGGAATCGTCTTTGGTGTACATTTGATTTTTATGCCAGTAACTACAGTACCTCCCCTTGATCCTACTACTTCTACGGTTTCTTCTATGCATTCTTTTCACTCATTTCCTGAACACGAACAAGCTCGACGCTCAGAATTTATTAACAATACATTTGTACAGCTCTTGCATCAACACCAACTGGTAGTTAATACTACAGACTGCTGGGTGTGTGGCCTGATACCTCACACTATGGATAAAGGCATTCCCTATCTAGTCTTGCCTTTTAGCTACAATGGATCATTTCAGGCCTTTCAGACCATTTTTTCATATGCCCTTGAGACCTATCCTCCGCGTCCACCACGGTCCACTAAATACAACTCAGCCAACAAAGCTTTAGTCCAGGGAATTATTGACATGATTAAAGACGTCAATAATACTCCATCTTACCCTAGAGATGAATTACGGGTGTATTTGAGTTGGAACTCTACAGAGTATCGCCTTAGTTTGGGAGAAAGCAAGCGTAAAAGCTCCACTTCAGTTTGGGTCGTGCCTCACCGAGGTCAGGTCTGTTTGCAAGGAAATGGGAGAAATCTGAGAGCTCAGCTAGGGAGGAGTGAGTGCGTTGAGACTTACGTATTTCCGTCTAACTCCTCCCCTGCCTTTCTGACTGCTAGGGGTACCTACTTCATCTGTCAGGACAGAGCATATACATGGCTGCCTGCTGACTTTTCAGGTTCATGTTATATTGCTCGATTGTTACCTCCGACATACACTGCTTCTTCAGATTATCACAAGACCAGAGTAGCAAGAGGTGTCTTCAGCAAGGAAGATACCGCTGGTCAAGAAGCTGGAGACTTTTTCAAAGGTTTCCTTCCGTTTTGGGGGCCTATGGCCAATAGTAGAAATCTACGTCAACTAACACGGGTAGTTGAATCTACGATTACGGAAACTGCTGGTGCCCTTAGTAACTTAACAGCTGAGCTTCAGGCGGATCGTCTCATGACGTTGCAGAACCGTATGGTTCTAGACGTAATACTTGCAGATCGAGGTGGGGTATGCAGAATGATCCAATCGAGCTGCTGTGTCTTTATTCCAAATAATGCTCCAACAGTCTATGAAGCGATCTCTAAGCTACACAAGATTTCCGACTCTATACACGTAGATAAGGGAAACTGGTCCTTCATGGAGTGGTTTTGGACTCTGGTATCAGCATGGGGATGGAAGGTTCTGATGGTCATTGGTGTCATCCTAGTATTTCTGTTCTCGTGCTGTCTTATTATCCAATGTGGTCCCGCTCTGTGTAGTCTCTGTGCTGCAACCTGTTTCAGAAAACCACCTGCATTAGGAGAAAAGGCACGAGACAGGATGATGATACAACAACATGTCACTGACCTAATGAGCATAGAATTAGACTCTGACTCTGATATAGACTGAGTAATTGCCTATGTAAGGGCAAAAGGAGGGTCTGAGGTTCCGTGACGATTTTACTCGTGTTTGTAACATTGTCGTAAATACATAATTTTGGTATCAGTGAACCGCAAATGATCCATTTAGTATATCCTGGTGTTTTCGCTATGCTACGAGCAAGAGCACTCCTGTTACAAACACATTTCTGTTCTACCCATGGCATCCATCTTAGACACGGAAGCCATTTTGTACTCCTTGCCCTCACATAGTCAATGGACACGCAATGACCTCTTTTCATTAAAGGACACGTAGGCTTTAACCGGCGATTCACCTTGCTAGTGACACGTGCACCTTAGGCCAGCAACGCTGTGGCAGCATGACTCGGCAAGAACTGCCTCCCCAGCCTGAGGCCAGTCCTGCTATACTGGTTCTTGTGTTCGTTGGCCTGATCATGATTAGGCGGCCGAAGCTGGTAACCGTGCCCATTTACGACCCACAAACATCTCTTATCCTGTCTTTCTATCTTCCACACCTGGCTCTGCTCCTTTCCTTCTGGGCCTTTATTAGGGGGAGGTAACGAAATTTACGATGAGGCGGTCCGGGTCTTGAATGAAGAATTGACATGGGATTATGATGGACTAGTGGGAACCCCTCATTCGTAATGTTTTGACATCAGATACTGTTGACGATTCCTGTGCAACGCCAAATATTTATTGTTTAAGACACGAATGTTTAGAACTGTGGTAACATGTAAAGAATTTGCCCCGAGCAGAATATTTAGTATATAAGGAACAACCCTCTTTGTACAAATTGAACAGGCTCCTAGACACTGCCCGTGTGCAGTTTCTGTGACTTCTGTGTCCCTGCAGTAATAAACCTTTGGTCTTTGACGCCACCATCGAGAAGCCCGTGTTTCTGTTTGTTTGTGCACCGAGACAGGTTGAACTCCGGGGTCTTCGGGTGTTTTCCCTGACACCTCTGGACGGAACCAAAAAGTCCAGAACTCCACAGGTTCTGAACTGGGATGGTGCAGTGAGCTAAAAAACGGTGATGGATCAAGCCCTGATCTGTTGACTGGGTAGGAGTGTTCAGATTAACTCAGATACTCTGTCCATCACCACCCCCTTTTTGTAAATATTTTGGCCACCATGAGTGTGGAAGGGTATGCTCAGACATGAGTCCCTTGCTCATTGCACCATCAGGATTCAAGCAAGCCGGACCGAAGACGGCTATAATGCCAGAAACCGGTCCCCGGAAGCTTGTTTCATTTCCAGTGAAGAATTGGCTTGGTAGTTTGGTCTGCCCTGTTCCCATGGCGCACTGGGCCAGGGACAGACTAATTTGCATATAGCCAGGTTCTGAACTGGGATGGTGCAGTGAGCTAAAAAACGGTGATGGATCAAGCCCTGATCTGTTGACTGGGTAGGAGTGTTCTGATTAACTCAGATACTCTGTCCATCACCACCCCCTTTTTGTAATTATTTTGGCCACCATGAGTGTGGAAGGGTATGCTCAGACATGAGTCCCTTGCTCATTGCACCATCAGGATTCAAGCAAGCCGGGCCGAAGACGGCTGTAATGCCAGAAACCGGTCCCCGGAAGCTTGTTTCCTTTCCAGTGAAGAATTGGCTTGGTAGTTTGGTCTGCCCTGTTCCCATGGCGCACTGGGCCAGGGACAGACTAATTTGCATATAGCCAGGTTCTGAACTGGGATGGTGCAGTGAGCTAAAAAACGGTGATGGATCAAGCCCTGATCTGTTGACTGGGTAGGAGTGTTCTGATTAACTCAGATACTCTGTCCATCACCACCCCCTTTTTGTAATTATTTTGGCCACCATGAGTGTGGCAGGGTATGCTCAGACATGAGTCCCTTGCTCATTGCACCATCAGGATTCAAGCAAGCCGGGCCGAAGACGGCTGTAATGCCAGAAACCGGTCCCCGGAAGCTTGTTTCCTTTCCAGTGAAGAATTGGCTTGGTAGTTTGGTCTGCCCTGTTCCCATGGCGCACTGGGCCAGGGACAGACTAATTTGCATATAGCCAGGTTCTGAACTGGGATGGTGCAGTGAGCTAAAAAACAGTGATGGATCAAGCCCTGATCTGTTGACTGGGTAGGAGTGTTCTGATTAACTCAGATACTCTGTCCATCACCACCCCCTTTTTATAATTATTTTGGCCACCATGAGTGTGGAAGGGTATGCTCAGACATGAGTCCCTTGCTCATTGCACCATCAGGATTCAAGCAAGCCGGGCCGAAGACGGCTGTAATGCCAGAAACCGGTCCCCGGAAGCTTATTTCCTTTCCAGTGAAGAATTGGCTTGGTAGTTTGGTCTGCCCTGTTCCCATGGTGCACTGGGCCAGGGACAGACTAATTTGCATATAGCCAGGTTCTGAACTGGGATGGTGCAGTGAGCTAAAAAACGGTGATGGATCAAGCCCTGATCTGTTGACTGGGTAGGAGTGTTCAGATTAACTCAGATACTCTGTCCATCACCACCCCCCTTTTTGTAAATATTTTGGCCACCATGAGTGTGGAAGGGTATGCTCAGACATGAGTCCCTTGCTCATTGCACCATCAGGATTCAAGCAAGCCGGGCCGAAGACGGCTGTAATGCCAGAAACCGGTCCCCGGAAGCTTATTTCCTTTCCAGTGAAGAATTGGCTTGGTAGTTTGGTCTGCCCTGTTCCCATGGCGCACTGGGCCAGGGACAGACTAATTTGCATATAGCCAGGTTCTGAACTGGGATGGTGCAGTGAGCTAAAAAACGGTGATGGATCAAGCCCTGATCTGTTGACTGGGTAGGAGTGTTCAGATTAACTCAGATACTCTGTCCATCACCACCCCCTTTTTGTAAATATTTTGGCCACCATGAGTGTGGAAGGCTATGCTCAGACATGAGTCCCTTGCTCATTGCACCATCAGGATTCAAGCAAGCCGGACCGAAGACGGCTATAATGCCAGAAACCGGTCCCCGGAAGCTTGTTTCATTTCCAGTGAAGAATTGGCTTGGTAGTTTGGTCTGCCCTGTTCCCATGGCGCACTGGGCCAGGGACAGACTAATTTGCATATAGCCAGGTTCTGAACTGGGATGGTGCAGTGAGCTAAAAAACGGTGATGGATCAAGCCCTGATCTGTTGACTGGGTAGGAGTGTTCTGATTAACTCAGATACTCTGTCCATCACCACCCCCTTTTTGTAATTATTTTGGCCACCATGAGTGTGGAAGGGTATGCTCAGACATGAGTCCCTTGCTCATTGCACCATCAGGATTCAAGCAAGCCGAGCCGAAGACGGCTGTAATGCCAGAAACCGGTCCCCGGAAGCTTGTTTCCTTTCCAGTGAAGAATTGGCTTGGTAGTTTGGTCTGCCCTGTTCCCATGGCGCACTGGGCCAGGGACAGACTAATTTGCATATAGCCAGGTTCTGAACTGGGATGGTGCAGTGAGCTAAAAAACGGTGATGGATCAAGCCCTGATCTGTTGACTGGGTAGGAGTGTTCTGATTAACTCAGATACTCTGTCCATCACCACCCCCTTTTTGTAATTATTTTTGCCACCATGAGTGTGGAAGGGTATGCTCAGACATGAGTCCCTTGCTCATTGCACCATCAGGATTCAAGCAAGCCGGGCCGAAGACGGCTGTAATGCCAGAAACCGGTCCCCGGAAGCTTGTTTCCTTTCCAGTGAAGAATTGGCTTGGTAGTTTGGTCTGCCCTGTTCCCATGGTGCACTGGGCCAGGGACAGACTAATTTGCATATAGCCAGGTTCTGAACTGGGATGGTTCAGTGAGCTAAAAAACGGTGATGGATCAAGCCCTGATCTGTTGACTGGGTAGGAGTGTTCTGATTAACTCAGATACTCTGTCCATCACCACCCCCTTTTTGTAATTATTTTGGCCACCATGAGTGTGGAAGGGTATGATCAGACATGAGTCCCTTGCTCATTGCACCATCAGGATTCAAGCAAGCCGGGCCGAAGACGGCTGTAATGCCAGAAACCGGTCCCCGGAAGCTTGTTTCCTTTCCAGTGAAGAATTGGCTTGGTAGTTTGGTCTGCCCTGTTCCCATGGCGCACTGGGCCAGGGACAGACTAATTTGCATATAGCCAGGTTCTGAACTGGGATGGTGCAGTGAGCTAAAAAAACGGTGATGGATCAAGCCCTGATCTGTTGACTGGGTAGGAGTGTTCTGATTAACTCAGATACTCTGTCCATCACCACCCCCTTTTTATAATTATTTTGGCCACCATGAGTGTGGAAGGGTATGCTCAGACATGAGTCCCTTGCTCATTGCACCATCAGGATTCAAGCAAGCCGGGCCGAAGACGGCTGTAATGCCAGAAACCGGTCCCCGGAAGCTTATTTCCTTTCCAGTGAAGAATTGGCTTGGTAGTTTGGTCTGCCCTGTTCCCATGGCGCACTGGGCCAGGGACAGACTAATTTGCATATAGCCAGGTTCTGAACTGGGATGGTGCAGTGAGCTAAAAAACTGTGATGGATCAAGCCCTGATCTGTTGACTGGGTAGGAGTGTTCAGATTAACTCAGATACTCTGTCCATCACCACCCCCTTTTTGTAAATATTTTGGCCACCATGAGTGTGGAAGGGTATGCTCAGACATGAGTCCCTTGCTCATTGCACCATCAGGATTCAAGCAAGCCGGACCGAAGACGGCTATAATGCCAGAAACCGGTCCCCGGAAGCTTGTTTCATTTCCAGTGAAGAATTGGCTTGGTAGTTTGGTCTGCCCTGTTCCCATGGCGCACTGGGCCAGGGACAGACTAATTTGCATATAGCCAGGTTCTGAACTGGGATGGTGCAGTGAGCTAAAAAACGGTGATGGATCAAGCCCTGATCTGTTGACTGGGTAGGAGTGTTCTGATTAACTCAGATACTCTGTCCATCACCACCCCCTTTTTGTAATTATTTTGGCCACCATGAGTGTGGAAGGGTATGCTCAGACATGAGTCCCTTGCTCATTGCACCATCAGGATTCAAGCAAGCCGGGCCGAAGACGGCTGTAATGCCAGAAACCGGTCCCCGGAAGCTTGTTTCCTTTCCAGTGAAGAATTGGCTTGGTAGTTTGGTCTGCCCTGTTCCCATGGCGCACTGGGCCAGGGACAGACTAATTTGCATATAGCCAGGTTCTGAACTGGGATGGTGCAGTGAGCTATAAAACGGTGATGGATCAAGCCCTGATCTGTTGACTGGGTAGGAGTGTTCTGATTAACTCAGATACTCTGTCCATCACCACCCCCTTTTTGTAATTATTTTGGCCACCATGAGTGTGGCAGGGTATGCTCAGACATGAGTCCCTTGCTCATTGCACCATCAGGATTCAAGCAAGCCGGGCCGAAGACGGCTGTAATGCCAGAAACCGGTCCCCGGAAGCTTGTTTCCTTTCCAGTGAAGAATTGGCTTGGTAGTTTGGTCTGCCCTGTTCCCATGGCGCACTGGGCCAGGGACAGACTAATTTGCATATAGCCAGGTTCTGAACTGGGATGGTGCAGTGAGCTAAAAAACAGTGATGGATCAAGCCCTGATCTGTTGACTGGGTAGGAGTGTTCTGATTAACTCAGATACTCTGTCCATCACCACCCCCTTTTTATAATTATTTTGGCCACCATGAGTGTGGAAGGGTATGCTCAGACATGAGTCCCTTGCTCATTGCACCATCAGGATTCAAGCAAGCTGGGCCGAAGACGGCTGTAATGCCAGAAACCGGTCCCCGGAAGCTTATTTCCTTTCCAGTGAAGAATTGGCTTGGTAGTTTGGTCTGCCCTGTTCCCATGGTGCACTGGGCCAGGGACAGACTAATTTGCATATAGCCAGGTTCTGAACTGGGATGGTGCAGTGAGCTAAAAAACGGTGATGGATCAAGCCCTGATCTGTTGACTGGGTAGGAGTGTTCAGATTAACTCAGATACTCTGTCCATCACCACCCCCTTTTTGTAAATATTTTGGCCACCATGAGTGTGGAAGGGTATGCTCAGACATGAGTCCCTTGCTCATTGCACCATCAGGATTCAAGCAAGCCGGGCCGAAGACGGCTGTAATGCCAGAAACCGGTCCCCGGAAGCTTATTTCCTTTCCAGTGAAGAATTGGCTTGGTAGTTTGGTCTGCCCTGTTCCCATGGCGCACTGGGCCAGGGACAGACTAATTTGCATATAGCCAGGTTCTGAACTGGGATGGTGCAGTGAGCTAAAAAACGGTGATGGATCAAGCCCTGATCTGTTGACTGGGTAGGAGTGTTCAGATTAACTCAGATACTCTGTCCATCACCACCCCCTTTTTGTAAATATTTTGGCCACCATGAGTGTGGAAGGGTATGCTCAGACATGAGTCCCTTGCTCATTGCACCATCAGGATTCAAGCAAGCCGGACCGAAGACGGCTATAATGCCAGAAACCGGTCCCCGGAAGCTTGTTTCATTTCCAGTGAAGAATTGGCTTGGTAGTTTGGTCTGCTCTGTTCCCATGGCGCACTGGGCCAGGGACAGACTAATTTGCATATAGCCAGGTTCTGAACTGGGATGGTACAGTGAGCTAAAAAACGGTGATGGATCAAGCCCTGATCTGTTGACTGGGTAGGAGTGTTCTGATTAACTCAGATACTCTGTCCATCACCACCCCCTTTTTGTAATTATTTTGGCCACCATGAGTGTGGAAGGGTATGCTCAGACATGAGTCCCTTGCTCATTGCACCATCAGGATTCAAGCAAGCCGGGCCGAAGACGGCTGTAATGCCAGAAACCGGTCCCCGGAAGCTTGTTTCCTTTCCAGTGAAGAATTGGCTTGGTAGTTTGGTCTGCCCTGTTCCCATGGCGCACTGGGCCAGGGACAGACTAATTTGCATATAGCCAGGTTCTGAACTGGGATGGTGCAGTGAGCTAAAAAACGGTGATGGATCAAGCCCTGATCTGTTGACTGGGTAGGAGTGTTCTGATTAACTCAGATACTCTGTCCATCACCACCCCCTTTTTGTAATTATTTTGGCCACCATGAGTGTGGAAGGGTATGCTCAGACATGAGTCCCTTGCTCATTGCACCATCAGGATTCAAGCAAGCCGGGCCGAAGACGGCTGTAATGCCAGAAACCGGTCCCCGGAAGCTTGTTTCCTTTCCAGTGAAGAATTGGCTTGGTAGTTTGGTCTGCCCTGTTCCCATGGCGCACTGGGCCAGGGACAGACTAATTTGCATATAGCCAGGTTCTGAACTGGGATGGTGCAGTGAGCTAAAAAACAGTGATGGATGAAGCCCTGATCTGTTGACTGGGTAGGAGTGTTCTGATTAACTCAGATACTCTGTCCATCACCACCCCCTTTTTATAATTATTTTGGCCACCATGAGTGTGGAAGGGTATGCTCAGACATGAGTCCCTTGCTCATTGCACCATCAGGATTCAAGCAAGCCGGGCCGAAGACGGCTGTAATGCCAGAAACCGGTCCCCGGAAGCTTATTTCCTTTCCAGTGAAGAATTGGCTTGGTAGTTTGGTCTGCCCTGTTCCCATGGTGCACTGGGCCAGGGACAGACTAATTTGCATATAGCCAGGTTCTGAACTGGGATGGTGCAGTGAGCTAAAAAACGGTGATGGATCAAGCCCTGATCTGTTGACTGGGTAGGAGTGTTCAGATTAACTCAGATACTCTGTCCATCACCACCCCCTTTTTGTAAATATTTTGGCCACCATGAGTGTGGAAGGGTATGCTCAGACATGAGTCCCTTGCTCATTGCACCATCAGGATTCAAGCAAGCCGGACCGAAGACGGCTATAATGCCAGAAACCGGTCCCCGGAAGCTTGTTTCATTTCCAGTGAAGAATTGGCTTGGTAGTTTGGTCTGCCCTGTTCCCATGGCGCACTGGGCCAGGGACAGACTAATTTGCATATAGCCAGGTTCTGAACTGGGATGGTGCAGTGAGCTAAAAACCTGTGATGGATCAAGCCCTGATCTGTTGACTGGGTAGGAGTGTTCTGATTAACTCAGATACTCTGTCCATCACCACCCCCTTTTTGTAAATATTTTGGCCACCATGAGTGTGGAAGGGTATGCTCAGACATGAGTCCCTTGCTCATTGCACCATCAGGATTCAAGCAAGCCGGGCCGAAGACGGCTGTAATGCCAGAAACCGGTCCCCGGAAGCTTGTTTCCTTTCCAGTGAAGAATTGGCTTGGTAGTTTGGTCTGCCCTGTTCCCATGGCGCACTGGGCCAGGGACAGACTAATTTGCATATAGCCAGGTTCTGAACTGGGATGGTGCAGTGAGCTAAAAAACGGTGATGGATCAAGCCCTGATCTGTTGACTGGGTAGGAGTGTTCTGATTAACTCAGATACTCTGTCCATCACCACCCCCTTTTTGTAATTATTTTGGCCACCATGAGCGTGGAAGGGTATGCTCAGACATGAGTCCCTTGCTCATTGCACCATCAGGATTCAAGCAAGCCGGGCCGAAGACGGCTGTAATGCCAGAAACCGGTCCCCGGAAGCTTGTTTCCTTTCCAGTGAAGAATTGGCTTGGTAGTTTGGTCTGCCCTGTTCCCAAGGCGCACTGGGCCAGGGACAGACTAATTTGCATATAGCCAGGTTCTGAACTGGGATGGTGCAGTGAGCTAAAAAACGGTGATGGATCAAGCCCTGATCTGTTGACTGGGTAGGTGTGTTCTGATTAACTCAGATACTCTGTCCATCACCACCCCCTTTTTGTAATTGGTATTAAACACAGCTGAAAAATAGAGCTTGTCATTAAATTATCCTATGTGCTGGGAACACATTGTGCTTGGAAGAATAGGGGGTTGGAAGGACCATATCATATGGTGGGAGTGCTGTTGATGGTATGCCAGCTTTACGATTTTCTGTTCGGTGGGAATGTCTGAAATGCCAGGCTACTCATGGGGTCAATGAGTTCCAAGGGATGGAATCATTCAGACCCTCTTTGTGAGTAGAAACCCGGTATATCCAGCGTTGTTCCTTCATGAGGAGGAATTTTTCATTTGTTTCCCTTGTTTCAAACTGCTCAATGAGAGTCCATGTAAAGTCGTTTGGAGTGTGGTTGTGAGTAAAAAAATGGTCTGTCAATTTGCTTATATTTTTGCCGCACCTAATGGTACTCCTATGTTCAGTCATTCTAGTCTTGACTTTGCGGGTGGTCATACCTATGTATCTGAGGCCGCATCTGCAGGTTATAAGGTATACCAGGTTAGAGGAGTTGCAATTGGTAAACTGTCGTTGTGTCACGTTCTACCTGGTTCCAAAGAAAGGGTTTTCGAAGGGGAGGTTAGGTGGCACACGCTGCAGTTATTGAATGGTTGGTGGCCTGTCAGTTTTGGGAGGCCCCAGGCGTTGAGGATCGTGTTGTTTGTTGGGTGGTTGTGTTGCTTAGGCCTGGTGGATACGAGTATATCTTTAATGTTCCTTGCCCTTTTGTAGGCAAAGCCCGGTTTTTCCCAGTTCCTGGTGCCTGAGTTGATGATTTTCCAGTTTTTTTGTATTATTTTGGACACCTGGTTTGACACTGTGTTATATGTAGTTACGCATGTGAGCACAGGTTTCTCAGGTGGTTTTATGATGGTATCCAGGAGGGCTTCTCTGTTTTGATTACGTGCCCTTTTACATTGTTTTTGGATGATTTTAGTTGGGTAACCTCTGTCCTCTAGTTTGTGGACTTGGGCAGAGGACTGAAGTTTGTAATC
The DNA here is from genome assembly GCF_964261635.1 of Lissotriton helveticus. Taxonomy (NCBI): domain Eukaryota; kingdom Metazoa; phylum Chordata; class Amphibia; order Caudata; family Salamandridae; genus Lissotriton; species Lissotriton helveticus. Next base: position 869,536,239 of record NC_136061.1, on the reverse strand, counting down.
CTGGGGGTTGCTGCAGTTGCGCCTGATGTGTAAAAACTGGCCGTAGGGGAGGTTTTCCCTCAAGGGTCTAGGGTGAAAGCTGTCAAACCTAAGGAGGGAATTCCTTGCTGTAGGTTTGTAGAATGTGGTCGTGGTTAGGCCGCCCCCTTCTGCTTTGATGTTGAGGTCCAGGAAGGGCAGTTCAGTCTGGCTGCTGGAGCACGTGAAACGTAAATAGGCATCATGGTTGTTAATCCACAGGAGGAAGTTGTCAAGGGTTTCTTGGTCGCCTTCACAGATGATGAAAATATCATCAATATAGCGGCGCCATATTTTTATGTTGGTCAGGTGCGGGTTGGTGGGTCCTTGGATATGGGTCTGCTCGAAGTGGTGGACATATAGTCCAGCCACGCTGGGGGCAAATACACTCCCCATGGAAGTTCCGTTGATCTATAAGTAGAATGTGCCCTCATATTCGAAGTAATTCTCTTTCAGCGCGAGTGTGGTGCAATCCATGCTGAAGCTTCTGGGGGTTTGGTAATCCCAGTTGGTTGTCAACAGAACATCGTGTAGGACCTGCAGGGTGGCGTCTTGTGGTAGGCTAGTGTATAGACTTTCAATGTCTAGTCCGACCAGGATTTGTGTCGTTGGATCAAAGCTGATGTCCTTTATGATGTTGAGAAGATGTTTTGTGTCTTTAATGTAAGATGGTGTCTTTTGGACCAAAGGGTTAAGAAAGAAATCACAAAAACGTGAAAGTGGTTCCAGTAGGAATGTGAGGCCGGGATTTTCTGCCATCTTGGGTGCAGGTGGGTTGGACTCTCGCAGCTGCGCGCTGCCTAGTATATGCTTTTTAGGAAGCTTAAGCTCAAAGCTTTCTTTGAAAAACAAGACAAAACAGACACAAACAATGAAATTCCCAACGAAACCGGGCTAAAACTAAAGTCCAGTTTCATCCCACCCCCAACCAGCATACCAGTGGAGATAGCGGCCTTTGCACAAGCAGTATACTCAGATGTAGAACAAATACAATCCGAGAACACCTTCAACAACCTCTCCAACCAGGACTGTGACATCATCAAACGTTTACAGGATAACCCAACCCTGGTTATCAAGCCAGCGGACAAGGGAGGATGGATTGGTTCTGATGGATAGAACAGACTATGACCATGAGTGCCGCAGACGATAACCGGAATTGCAAACGCCTCAGATTGGATCCTACAGAAGAGTTACGGAATACCAATAATCTTCTAGTAAAAAATGCCAGTGATGCGGAGCAAATCTCGAAACAAGAGGCAGACTACCTACGCGCAAAAAATGCCAAAACCCCATACTTCTACACGGTGCCCAAAGTGCACAAAGGGGTCACGCCACCACCAGGTAGGCCCATCGTGTCAGGCGTCCAATCCCTACTGGAACCACTTTCACGTTTTTGTGATTTCTTTCTTAACCCTTTGGTCCAAAAGACACCATCTTACATTAAAGACACAAAGCATCTTCTCAACATCATAAAGGACATCAGCTTTGATCCAACGACACAAATCCTGGTCGGACTAGACATTGAAAGTCTATACACTAGCCTACCACAAGACGCCACCCTGCAGGTCCTACACGATGTTCTGTTGACAACCAACTGGGATTACCAAACCCCCAGAAGCTTCATCATGGATTGCGCCACACTCGCGCTGAAAGAGAATTACTTCGAATATGAGGGCACATTCTACTTATAGATCAACGGAACTTCCATGGGGAGTGTATTTGCCCCCAGCGTGGCTGGACTATATGTCCACCACTTCGAGCAGACCCATATCCAAGGACCCACCAACCCGCACCTGACCAACATAAAAATATGGCGCCGCTATATTGATGATATTTTCATCATCTGTGAAGGCGACCAAGAAACCCTTGACAACTTCCTCCTGTGGATTAACAACCATGATGCCTATTTACGTTTCACGTGCTCTAGCAGCCAGACTGAACTGCCCTTCCTGGACCTCAACATCAAAGCAGAAGGGGGCGGCCTAACCACGACCACCTTCTACAAACCTACAGCAAGGAATTCCCTCCTTAGGTTTGACAGCTTTCACCCTAGACCCTTGAGGAAAAACCTCCCCTACGGCCAGTTTTTACGCATCAGGCGCAACTGCAGCAACACCCAGGATTACAAACTTCAGTCCTCTGCCCTAGTCCACAATCTAGAGGACAGAGGTTACCCAACTAAAATCATCCAAAAACAATGTAAAAGGGCACGTAATCAAAACAGAGTAGCCCTCCTGGATACCATCATAAAACCACCTGAGGAACCTGTGCTCACATGCGTAACAACATATAACACAGTGTCAAACCAGGTGTGCAAAATTATACATAAACACTGGAAAATCATCAACTCAGGCACCAGGAACTGGGAAAAACCGCGCTTTGCCTACAAAAGGGCAAGGAACATTAAAGATCAACTCGTATCCACCAGGCCTAAGCAACACAACCATCCAACAAACAACACGATCCTCAACGCCTGGAGGCTCCCAAAATTGACAGGCCACCAACCATGCAATAACTGCAGCGTGTGCCACCTAACCTCCCGTTCGAAAACCCTTTCTTTGAAACCAGGTAGAACGTGGACACAACGACAGTTTACCAATTGCAACTCCCCCAACCTGGTATACCTTATAACCTGAAGTTGCAGCCTCAGATACATAGGTATGACCAAACGCAAAGTCAAGACTAGAATGACTGAACATAGGAGTATCATTAGGTGGGGCAAAAATATAAGGAAATTGACAGACCTTTTTTTGACTCACAACCACACTCCAAACGACTTTACATGGACTGTCATTGAGCAGTTTGAAACAAGGGAAACAAATGAAAAATTCCTCCTCATGAAGGAACAACGCTGGATATACCGGCTTTCTACTCACAAAGAGGGTCTGAATGATTCCTTCCCTTGGAACTCATTGACCCCATGAGTAGCCAGGCATTTCAGACATTCCCACCGAACAGAAAATCGTAAAGCTGACATACCATCAACAGCACTCCCACCATATGATATGGTCCTTCCAACCCCCTATTCTTCCAAGCACAATGTGTTCCCAGCACATACGATAATTTAATGACAAGCTCTATTTTTCAGCTGTGTTTAATACCAAGGCGCTTCAACAATCAAGATATATACTGGTATCTTCATTGTCCTGCACCCTTACTCAGGAAATAGCACCTTACTCAGGAAGTAGCAGCATACAACCGCGATGGTGCGCATGCGCCCTAAACTACTGGACGCACATCACTCCCCGATCACTATACGCATGCGCTAGAGCTGCCGCTCCCGCACACATGCGCACAGTGCGTTGATGACTAAGCATCCAGCGCGTAGCACCTTCCTCCATGTTTACCATTACACAGGTGCAGGCAATCGCCCGGTTTACTTAAACCTGAATGACGGCCCGTTCATTTCACTCGGGCATCGCAGAAGGACGACAGGTCCAAGGAGGATCCAGACCGGCAATTCCATGAGTAACAAAACGATCTCCAAGGATTGGGGTAAGCCACTGCATCTTTCTCCCTACAGGTTGTTCGTTAATCAAGAGCTTTTCTAAACGTCTTTCAGGGTCTTTTTCTCTGCCAAGTGACCCAAGGAGGCTTTTACAGATACTAGCCTGTGTGGGGATAATGTACTTTTACTTACCTGTACCTCACCATGCTAAAATTACGCTGTTTAGCCCACCACCACTGAAATCGTTTCCATGATAATACCACCCAGTCATGTTATCAACATGACCACACTCTAGTCCGATATAGGTCGAGCACACACCTTACCAGTCGGCAAAAGTTGTGCAAACAGCATATCATGCTAACTTGACTCTACCTTGTACGTCTGTCCATGTTTTATGTGTTTTATGTAGCAAAAGCAAGAGGGAATCCCCCTCTAACACTTATACGCACTTTAGGGAGTGCAACACATTTTTTAAACAACACAAACACTATAATTTAGTATTATTATTTAACTGCACCTTTCACATACTCATTGGTCCTGACTAAAGCCAGTTTTTAAGGCCTGGCTGAAACATGGTGACCACACTGGACGCAGGAGGTCATAAACTCTCCAACACATCCTGCTGCCTTTTTATTTGCTAACAGGGGCCCAGTGAATAAAGTTTATCTATCTAACCCTCGGGTACTGGGACTCACTGTATAGCTTTTAACCTTCACTTTCTCACTCACCACACTGCACACTCAGCAATCACACCAGCTCCGCAGTAATTCTGGTGTTGAAGCACACCCCGGACACGCTAGGTGTCACTGTGGTGGGCCCGAAGAAGAAGCATGCCACCAACTAGGTTGGTGGGTGAGGGCTTTATGAATAAACCTAATGGTTTACTTGTGAACGTACACAACTGAGTCCCATACCATAAAGCAATCAATAACAGCTAGGGTATTAGGTTCGGGTGACGGGTGGGTCAAACATCTAATAAGTGTCCAACGTAGTCTTAATAACCTGCCAAGAAATTCTCTGGGCAGAATCACTCCATATGAAATCCTTTTTGGTACTAGAATGATGGTTGAAGACCTCGATCGTCATACTTCAGTGAAAGAACAAAAACCCTTTGATATTAAAGATCGTTTGGCTGTTTTACAGGACTTAAACGAAACAAGAAGAAGTCTAAGCAACACCATCCAAAAGCCAACGACCACTGAAGAAAAACCACCTGTCCCAGCAAGACCTGTCTGGATTCCAAAGATTGGGGATCTGGTCAGAGAGAAAATAGCGGATAATAAGGAATTTGGGCCTTCTTACAGAAAACCAGTACCTGTACTAGCATTCCACGGATCAAGAACAGTGTTACTGCCGCCCCTTGCTGGAAGAAAGAGAACCGGTCTGTATCAATTGACCTGGTAAAACCACATCATGTGGCCAATAATAAGTAGTAGGCCCAGTGGACTCCAAAGATGTAGCAGACGACCAAATCTTGCTACTATCCAAGAGATTCAAACGAAAAGACTCATCTCCTTTGAAGATTCTGCAGTGAGAAAAGAAGGACTATGCCATAAAGCCATGGAACTTGTGCCTCTTGAAACAGTTTGTCAAGAAACTCCCGTCTATAATGATGTAGCATCTGACTATACAAACATGTCAAAGGAACAAGCAGCTCCAGCGATTTCAAATAATCCGGATCCAATACCAACTATTTACAGAACTGCCGCTGGCTATTTCATCAACTTCGATACCTTTTCTGAGGATCCCAGTGAACCTGAAACAATGCCAACAAACAAAACTTTCAAGAAACAATTAACATAACTTGGTCACCAGCTTGCAAATACATATCTGGTTTCACCATGGGTTGAATTTTGGATTGGGTTAGGTGTATTTTATCTCCTACAATGGCTCATTCTTGTTTTAAGTTTGGGAAAGCTGATAGATGGAAAACATATTAAAATGGACACAGCAAGTAAGAACATCAACTTGCTCCTGAAACCACACAAATCATCTCATTGTGAACAACGAGACCTGTCATCAGTGAACATCACAGCCGTTCCTCTACCTGGTGGTATAGCTTGGGATAGAACTGATTATGACATTTATGACCCTGTTGAGCTGCTGAAGATTCCACATCAATTTAAGGGTTCCTTGAGTGATTTTGTTTCACCCAGTGTATTTTCTGATGATTGGGACTTTGTGACTATTAATAACATGATGGCAGACTTAGAAATGTCAGCAAAATTTGCAAAACATGAATACTTAGAAGGTTCATCAAATTATGAAGAAATGTATTGTTTTAATCATTTTGGTCATCATTATTTGCATAAACCTGCAAACACTAGAAATGTTTTAACTAACAATCAATGGGAACATTGTCCGACACCTCCAAAAGGTAGCTCTAAAACATTCTATAGAAAACGTCCATACTTTACAGGTTTTAATGTCACAAACCCAGAAAGCTTTTGCTTTAAAAATGTTAATAAGACAGGCATGAAAAATATGTTGACAAATACTAAACAGATTTATTTTGCGGCATTTTATGCTCAATTGTCCACTTTAGGCTTTGACTTTTGGAAAGACAACATTGAGACAAAACTGGTTGGCGTACAAAAGACTGGCAAGTACAAGGTTTAGAAGCATTGTTCGGAGCCTGCATCATCCCAGAACAAATACTGTTCTTAAATGAAACTGTTCAACAGACATCTTGTCTTGGCCTTGCTAAGATAAAAGATTTAAACAAACCCTCTATACCTACGACCACACTTGAAAGTAATATAACTTCGGATGAGGAGGTAGACGTAAATTATATTTTACTACAAAACAGAACTAATCCTGATTGGAAAAAATGGTTAATCTGGCCAACAGACACGAATACCTGTCAAGATAGATTCCTGAACAAGACACAAGGGTTTACAGTAACTCGGCCAGATCAACTTACAGCGTAGGAAAACTGTGCCTTGAATGGCTACAAAAATCCACACTCCCAGATATAAAACAACACTTAACTTTACTTAAGATGGCGTTGACTTACGAGATTCTTACTTAGACCTCGCAAACCACATCATAAATGTTTCATATACGCCGGTAAATACGCTGCTTACAATGAAGCTTGGAAAGTCACACAAATGGAAACAGCTGAACGAATACGAGAAATTGATCGTATTAATTTAGAGAAAGCTCTCTCTGTGATTGACAATGGGTTAACAACTCTGTTGTCCAGAATATATTCCTTGGACAGCATCGTATCCTCTGCCATTGACATAATGGAACAGGACTTGCTAATGTTACAACATGGCCAGTCTCAATTACGTTCTACAATGCTGTTAGGCTGGATGTTACAAAACCTTCGTTCTGGCTATGGGCCTTGGCATCTAATCAACACTACGTCATTGTTTTCTGTATTTAACCTTACAGATAAACAAATCTCTTTGGCACAGAGGGGAGCAGACTATATGGTGCTGAGCATAGAAAAACTGGAGAGATTACCATTGACCGTTTCTGAGAAACCATCGGTCGGATGGATAATACATGGCACCATCACAATACCAGTGATGATTTTCCAGTTTCAATACTGCTTAAAACACATACCAGCAGGCCTGTATGAAAGGTTGGGTAAGGAATACATAAAGTCGACCTGGGATTTACCATAGACATACAAATGTTGGAGTGGGGAAAAGGAGGTATTTCTTAGTGGTAGAAACTGTAAAACCACATTAAGCGGTAGACTTCTGTGACAAGGCATTAATTTACATGGAGCCTGTGAGGGTTCTTCAAACAGTCAGTCAGTCAGTCAGTCAGTCAGTGATAATAGCTTTATTTCGATAAAAACATATCTTAAAAGCTGTAGAACAAGAATAAAAAGATATACAGTTAAAAACAGAGTACTTTCCAATAAATAATAAATATATCCAAATCATTTGACTGAGAAAATACATCAATGGTCTAATAATAGGTATTAAAAACAGCATCTCAATCATAAGAAAGATTCAACGTGCAAAAAACAAGAAACACATATCAGGAGAATTATTTAGGGGTTGGCGTTCAGGGTTCTTGATCTAATGCTCCATACCCATCTCAGGAATTTGGCCAGACCACAAGCATAGAGATCCCCCGCATCAGTTCTTAAAATGCGCAGTGCATCAGAGTGGCTGCGAGTGCCCAACTCTTTACAGAGTGGTCTGAGCCCACGCTCCCTTGGCGCTTTGTAGGCTGGACAGGCGAACATGATATGCGCCATTGACTCGATGGTAGCCTCACAAGTCGGGCAGAAGGCTGATGTTTGATAGGGAGGCTTCCATTTCGCGGTCAACTCTCGTGTGAGGAGTGAACCTACCCTGAACTTGAAATACAGAGCTCTGTCATACGGCTTTTGTATTACATCTAAGTATGGTTCATAACGGGTGAGGTTCTTATGGTGCGTAAACTCCTCTGTCAGCCTACCTGCTTTGGGGTTAAGGAGACCCTTGTTATTGACCCAAGCCCAATATATCTTCTTTAGCTCTGCCTTTGGCGGAGCTGTTCTGTTTAGCCATACCTCTTTAAGGTCAAGATCATACAGAAGTAATTTTAGGTCCTTTAACCATTTGATCTTATACCACCCATCCATGCTCATTACTTCTCTTAGCCCCTCAGCATACCTCGACAGTTCTGGTGTCCGCCACAAGAGGGCCCACAGCAGGAGGGGGCGGAGTCTTGCTAGGTCTTTGATTGAGTGGCACCCTAGATCTTGCAGTAGAGGCTTGGTGGGGGTCCTCTGGGGAAGCATCATTAGCTCTTTTAAGAACTTGTTTTCAGATCTCACAATTTGGTCCGAGTTGGTGAAAACCCAGAGTTCGGTACCGTGAAGGGCCAAACTCACTCCTCTAGCCTTGTAAATGGCAATAGCGGGGGCAATAAGTCTACTTGTTAAAGAGCGATGCTCTTTAGATATTGCCCCCACGACCCTTTTATGGTTCAGGAGCATTTTTTGCATGTGAGAACTCCGAGGCATAGAGTCGGAGATGCGAATGCCCAGATAATCAAATGTAGAAACCCTATCTAGTGGGACAGAATCTAGTGTAGGTGGGGTCCTAAGATTTTTTGGGGGGTTTAATACTAGGTACTTGGTTTTCTCGGTGTTAATAACCAGCCCTCTGTTTGTACAAAATGACTGGAAACTGTCTAAGAGACTCTGTAGGCCCCTCTGGGTCTTTGAGATGAGGAGGGTGTCATCAGCGAACAGGAGAGTTGGAATTTGTTCGTCCTCCAGGGTTGGACGTCAGATGGTATACGCTGTAAATGTTCAACCACCCCATTCACATACAAAGAAAATAGGGTGGGAGCTAGTACACAGCCCTGGCGGACAACCCTGTTCACTAGTATTCTGGAAGTTTTCTACCCTTGAGAACCCCATCTCACTTGGGCATAATTGCTCTCATGGAGGCGAACTAACAGGTTTAAGATGTACCCAGGGACCCCCTGCTTAGCAACACCTGCCATAGGCTCTCCGGGGGACTAGGTCAAGGGCAGTCCTTAGGTCGATAAATGCAAGATAAAGACTGCCTTTGCCTATCTGTACCACCTTCCAGTGGAGGAGGACTAGCCGAAACACCTGTTCGATTGTCCCTGTTCCAGCCCTAAAACCTGCTTGGTAATCGGAGAGGACCCTGACTTCATCAGCCCATGCCAAGATCCTCTCCAACACCACCCTCCCAACGACCTTTTGAACTGAATCAATAAAACTTATTGGCCAATATTTAGCAGGATCGGCTCCCTTCCAAGAATCAGGAATTGGGGAGCCGGTGTCTATAGCGTTAATTAGAATGGTAATACATTTTGCCCATTTTGCAATATCTGCCTGGAGAACATCTCCAGGGAGGCCGTCTGGGCCTGCTGCCTTTGCTGGAACAATACGCCGAATGGCGGATGACACATCTAGTTCGGAGAAAGGATGTCTATTACGTTCCTCAAAGCCTATTCTAAAGTCAACGGCTAAGCCTTCACACGGGGCTTCCCCTGCGTTAGAATAGAGTTGGAAGAAGTGGTCATACCAGGTTTGGCTTATGTTATTAGTGGTTGATTACCAATCGGGTCGCATCTTAGTTCTAATCAAATTCCAGAAATGGCCAGCATCCTTGTACAAACTGGCCAATTTCTGGGCTTGTCAATGCTGCTCTTCCCACTCTATCTTAGCCTTGGATACTACCATCTTGTACTCCCTTCTTTCTGACCGGATCATGGAGGGAGACTTGCTTTTCGCGGCCAGGACCAGAGCAGATTTCTTGCATCTACAGGTATTCGTATACCACATATCATTACCATTGGACTTCTTACAGAATGTGGACTGCTCAGCTCCAACAGTTATGTGAAAAAAAGCTCCCATGGTACTAATGTTTTTTTTGTATATTTTGGGTAGCATAGCAGTGGCATTTAAGTCTGAAAGGGCCCCTCCCATTTCTGCTAGGGCCTCTACAAGGGTTCCTCTAATGCCGCACATTTTATTTTCATCGAATACAACTCTATTCCATTTCAAGTATCTACCACAGTTTGAGGGAATTACTTCCCTTGATGACATTGGGATTTCTATGTCTGTGATCCGGGATTGGGCAGCCATAGGGGTTTTAAGATTAGACATAGTGGGTTATGGTCACTATCAACAGTCGGTGTTATTGCCATGTCTATTAGGTACCTCCACAGTTAATAGTTTAATAAAATATAGTCTATTCGCGAGGAGCAATCCACCCTATTATAGGTGTGTGCCCCTAGCGGATCTGACTGCGACCTGCCATTGGTAGCCCTTAGCCCATATTCTAGGGTCAGAGAGTTCAGCTGGACAGCCAGTTGGATCCACCTTTTTATCGTCGAGATGCTCAGCGGGGTGATTCCCCACTTTGCATCGTCCTCTTCAATGTCTAAAACATCCCCGGCAGCGAGAGGTTTATAGGTACAATTGAAATCTCCCGCTACCAGGGTGTACGAGTCATGGGGACAGTTGGAAAGTTTGGCCTCCAAGGAAGCAACTATAGGTGATTGCATTCCACTCTTTGTTTCTCGGACATAGATGTTAAAAATTTCCAGCGTTCTGCCTCCTTTGTTATCCCTGATAGTTAATCCTAAGAGATATGGGGAATCGCATTGGATCTGTTTCAATGAGCAATCTAGAGCAATGCTGATCCATATTAACAGGCCATCATGCCACCTGCAGGGTTCCCCGGCAGCAGTGATAGATCCAATTTTTAGGCAGCTTTCCAATGAAAGCTACATAATGCTGAATGATCACAGCTGTTGTGGAATGATGCCAGGGACAGCCTATCTGGTTAGTGTGTCAGCCAGGGTCACTTGTATGCAAGTATTGTTTCCAAAAACTAAGACAGATGGGGAGTCGCCGGTATGGTCTTCACTGAACATCTCTTCTATACGAATTGATACTTTAAGCAGAATGAAAGCCATTCTTTTAAAAAAACTGTGCCATTGACCTCATCCAGAGAGACGTATGATTTGCAAGTTGCAAGGTCCTCTGCATACGTGCATTAATATCAATAAACTGCCCCATACATTTCGCAGAAATGTTAGGTTGTATCTTAAACATGCCTGATACCAGCGGTATTGTACATGCATTTAAGACAATTTTTTCGGGACTGTTAGCACCCTTTGAAGCAGTCCGGGGTATTTTTCCTAACTTCGTGCACTCTTTGTTCGGCAGCCTGCCTCTCATCTTGGGACTCGTAGCAGGGATCCTATTTTTATTCCTCCTGCTCCGTTATGGCAAGTCCGGCCACCAGCGATACTCAAATTACCATGGAGAATGCTCTTCTGGCCATGCAGTATCGTGAACGCATAACACGGATCTTTCCTTGGCTCGTTTGAGAGATCTGAATACCACACGGTTCCTGTCATTCAGACCAATCTGGCAAGATTGCATCTTACCTGTTCTACGATGCCTGCTTTGTGGAGAGGAATGCGCTGGATATCTGTCTAACACTTCCATCAGCAATGCCAACGGATGTTGACTCTTTACTGGCTCCGGTAACGGCTCATGTTTTGTGTTGCTCCCAACGGCTACCAATCCTGATGATGGCATTCATTGAGATCTCACCGGCAATTCCAGCTGAAGGTGAGGTACGCGAACCAACAGGCACACAGGTACCATCTGCTGCGAACATTGCTAATGCGACTGACGCTGACGGCGATGTTTCACATCTGTGTCCAATTGACCTTTTTAATGAAGTGGTTCAACTCTCATCTACTGTGGTAGACGATTTCTTTGCCAGCCTAGACAACTTAATGTTTTCTCCTGACATCGAGAATAACTTTTGAAGTTAGCACACAACGTTCTTTGAAATCTGAAGTTTGACCTTCACTTTTTTCAAAACAAAAAAACTTCTAACTTTGGTAACTCTATTTTTTTCTACAATTTGATTTGACTTTTTTTCCAAAACACAATGAACTTTGGCACAAAGCAATCTGCTTAAAGTAGAACTATACTTAGAGAACAAGAATTCTTTGAATACTTCCTAGGAACAATATTGACCTAATACGCATACCAAAACCGAAACAGTTTGTATATCCTGCTATGGGATGGTCTCGACTTTTTCTTCTGTAACTAAGAGCTATTTCATAAATGTAATTTTCATGAATCATTTGGTTAGCATTGCTAATATCATATCATATGCTTACAATGAAATCATTGCTTTTAAATGCATACTGTACAAATGCTGCAACCATTTTCAAATGCATTTTATGTATTTTTGGGTGGGATTGTAAACACATGCTCTAGATTATATGTTTCAGTGCTTGAACTTAGTTGAACATGATAACGTAGAGTGGGTGTTGTATAAAATTTTAGGACCCTATTGTAATTTTCCCGATTCATGCCCTTATATAGGTATAAACCACCATATCCTTATATAGGCATAAGAATCATAACCATATTTAGACATAGCTCATGCAGTCGAAATACGGCAGGGCTACTTCCACTAGATCTGAAAATCTACAACGATTTCTTGGAATACTCGGCTTCAGCAGCTAGGGACTTCCCTTTGCTCGAAAACTGACTTGTCCAAGAACTCATGGAGATTTCAAAGAACTGAGACTCTTTGATGACGTTATTATGTCCACCTTTACGTCAAACTTGGTACCTTCAAGGTATAAATATACCCACACTTGCCATAGCAAACACATGGTAGTTCGGAGCAGTTCGACTATCTACTTGCCCGACATGCCCTGCTACTGCAAATGCCGAAGGAAGCCGACCCTCCAGCAGACGCACTCAGAGAGACGCTGTCTTTTCTCCTGCCGAGAAATCCAGCTCCAGTGTTTCCAAGCTACCCTTGCGGGTTGTTCGGAAATCGAGTCCTGAGCTTGACATTCTTCATTCCAAATCAAGGTACGGAGCTGAATAGACCCTAAGAGAAATCTTGGACAGATTCTTGGCAAAGAATACTACATTTATGCTACACCTCCCTTACTTCTGCACTCGTACTAAGCTTAGGTTAGGTACATCGGGGTAGGCATATTTTAGAAGCACCAGTTGAGTACTTTTAGCCTCTGTTATTTATGTATGTATTTATCTATGGTTTAGGAACCATACAATGCTCTTACAGTATTATTTTATCCTACTCCTTTTACTGTATGCATTATATTTTGCAACCAGTTTTTCGATTGTAGCAGTTCATTTCTTATGCTTGAGAAAGAAGACTGTTTAATAAATCCTTTTAGTGAAAACGCCAGTCTCCCTATTTCTCTGCACCTCTGGTGAAACGAAGCATGCACGATTGACTGAGTGAAATATCTATCTAATTTTTCCACGACTCTGAAGATCAGTTTTATCTTGGGGAAACAAAGTTGTCATGTTTATGCGGTTGTCAGAAACTAAATCCCTTCTTGTGAACTCAAGAACGTTTCTAGTGACCTCTGAGCTAGCTGGCACTCACAATTAAGTCTAATATATTCGATAGAGACCTAGTAGACATTAGTCCTATGTCACATCTAGAGGATATATTATTCCATTGCGCAGAGCCTATTGGGAATATAAGAACTACACTACATGGTGGTCTACACAGTGTGGCAGCAGAGCACAGTGGGAGGCAATGTATGGCAGGGCAAGGGTGCAGAGACCAGATCCATGCATGGGGGAAGTGGAGCACAACAAGAGTAACTGGATGGCACACAAACGCACATCAGTTGTGGCAAGTTAACACGCTGTGAGTCCTGTCATGGTTCATTTAGGTTGCATAGGAATTTAGCAGCTGAAATGGACAGAATAGGATGAAACTAAAGAGACAAATAGGCAAATCGTTGTTCCATCAGGAAAGCAGCAGGATCCTGCAGCATCACAGATAGGGAACAGAGTTAAATGTTTAGGTCTAAATGTGTATCTTTGCATTGCCAGTTATTTACTTTCCTGAAACACCAGCAGGTGAAGTAAGAAACTCTTTGGAGACCACATGGACTTTTTTATTGCCTTAGCTCCTACAAAATTCCCACTTGTATCTGGCTTTAGTCTTGCCACGTTCTTTAGATTCTGTCCCCGTGGCCCGTCTGCTCTCTCATTTTCTTGAAACCTCCTCATCCCTTCTTTCAGCCCCTATTCCTTTTGGTGTCTTTCTCACTTTTCTGACCTTTCAATCACACCTAACTCAACAGCGTTCGTTTTTTCAAATGCCCATGAAACATTAAACAGATATGCCAGGACCCCCCAGGATAAAACACCTGGGTCCTGCCCAGGTATTATGTAAAAACACGTATTCTACCTCTGACCTGCCCACGTTACTCCACCGCATGCTATATAGAGATGTAACTGGATGGGGGAGAGGAGTAAGGGTTATCTTAGGAGAGATGATGCTAGTGCCAGGTCCGCTGGTGATGTGTTAGCTCCCTGAACATTGGTACTTCACAGTTGGAGATTTTTACACATGGAAAATGGAGTGATTAGAAACTAGGGTTGGTTGGCAAACTCCACTCCTCAGGTGGAGTTCCCATAGTTTTGCCACTTTGTGCTCTGCTTAGCGCATGGATTTTGGCAAAAACTCAGCAAATTGCTGTGTGGCAGAGTTATCTGTCACCCACCCCTACACCTAACTCTCCAGCACCTAGGTGGAGCACAGGGGCAGAGCTGCCAGCATGGCTGCCAACGTTGTTTTGCTGAAAGCCATTCGCTGACTAAGCCACATCAATAGCAGATACATAAACATTCAGTACCCTTGCTTGCAAGCGATGCAAATCACCTGCCACTCAGGGGCTGTTGGGAAACTTCACCATGCAGAGGAGAGGAGTGGTATTTATCGCAGCTGTTAGCTCATATATTCTAGTCAGTCACAAGGGGCAGCTTCATCATGTTGGGGGTCTTTGAATTTAGGAGAACGGTTGTACAAATGTGGATATATGCATATTGCTTCGACCTGTGAAACGCAATCCAGGACCGGATCTCTGCCACTGTCTGCTGTCAGCAGAGTGTGTGCTGGGTAGGAGCAGAGGCCCTCCTTCAATTGCTTCTCTCCACACACACTGTATATTTACTCTTCCCACATGCTCGACTTTCACGCACTTGTATTCTGAGCCCCATGGAAAGGTGGCACGCTTGTCCTCTGGCAGAAGTCAACCTTTCCCACAACTGAAGAGGCCCAGAATGCCCAGGGTAGCTCTGTGAGAAAAGGAAGTCGTACGAGAGGACATTATGGGGCCGATTCCGATCCGGTAAAATGCGCTCTGAATCGTCGTACGGAGCGTTTTTTCCCCGTACGAATCGTACCCGTAAACGTCCCATACGTACGACGAAGTACGATCCGTACCAGGAGCCGAACTCCGTACGAGTCGTACAGGACTCCGTACGAATCAAATCTCCGTACGAGTCTCACTCGGAACCCGCTGTACGCGACATCACTACGGTTCGCGGCTGGTTTTTACGACCCAGCAAGTACGATTCGTGTCGGGTACGCACCGTGCGACCCTTTTCCTACGGGAGCTGAAAACAGTCGTAAACGCAGAGTTCGCGCCGAAAAAGGTACGGAACGCCCCCCCCCCGGGTACGGCACGTACCCCCCATGATCGCAGGGGTACGCGCCGTACCCCTGTGATCATGCGGGGTACGTGCCGTACACCCAGCGTACATAGGGTACGCACCGTACCCCATGTACGGTGGGTGTACGGCACGTACCCCATGTACGCTGGGTGTACGGCACGT
Organism: Lissotriton helveticus; assembly: GCF_964261635.1. Lineage (NCBI taxonomy): Eukaryota > Metazoa > Chordata > Amphibia > Caudata > Salamandridae > Lissotriton > Lissotriton helveticus. The sequence continues at coordinate 869,520,628 of NC_136061.1, read as the reverse complement.
ACCCCGCATGATCACAGGGGTACGGCGCGTACCCCTGCGATCATGGGGGGTACGCGCCGTACGGTGTGTAGGTGATCGTGCGCTTTTCCGTACGAATCGACGTGTCCTGGTCGGCCGATCGGGATCGGAATCGTCCGGTCGTACGGCGTCCGTACGAGTCGTACGGAAACAGCTCCGGATACGATTCGTACGGACGGGGATTTTACCGGATCGGAATCGGCCCCTATGTTGTTGCTGTCACTGAGTCTGTCAGGTGAACTCAGATAACCACTGGGGCACCGGGTACAAACTAAGCAAACTGCAATGCGTGATGGAGCATCAAGAGGCAAGTGGGCACAATTTTCTTTAAAAAAAGCTTGGTGTTAGTGAGATTTAATTTTTAAATACCGTGCAGTTTCAGTAAGTGAAAGAGTGTGGCAACTGGTTTCACAAAGCACACAAATAGTATACCAGATCTCCTATACTTGTTTGCTGTGTGTAGGAATGTGTATGAAACATTCCCTGCTGCTTTCTGTATTGTATGTACCCTGTGTGTGGAGAAATGTAGTAGCGCTTCTGTCAGTTCTGCACTTTCTTCTACACGTTGGCACAGTGGGATTTTGACTGAAAATGGCCTACGGTTAGGACGTGACCCTGCCCTTGTGCGGTTTGTGGTGTGCAGTACTGTTTGTCATAATATGCCTATCTCAGCTCTATGGTGCTATCACTGGTATGCATTTCATCGTGAAAGAAATGGCGCTCACATATGTGTGTTGCCTTCATCTCTGGTGCCTGCTACTTATCCTGACCCCAGTGTACCTAACTCCAGTGGAAATATGGCTGTGACTGCAATCTCTTGTGCTTCTCCACAGATTCTGCTGCTGCTATCTAATAGATTCTGCTTCTTGCGTAGGAAATCATTTGCAGTGGAATGCAAATGTATGGTGCTGGATCAAGCGGTCAGCCGGTACTACCGTCTGCTCTTCCAGGGAGCGCAGACAGGTAAAAGAAGGTGATCTACTTGTACAGTGCTGAAGCATGTGTAGATGCAGTAACTGCCCAGCTGAATAGACTCAGTGGGGCAGTATGCAGTAAGGGGTGCTTCCAATCGCTGGTGGGTGGAGCTCCATGGAATCTGGCAGAGTTTTTATTAACCCTGGGCAAAGCACTATGCTACGCTCACGTAGTTTGCAAAGTTTGCGCTACTTCGCACTACGCGAACTGCACGTAGCACAGTGCAAACACGCGTAGCGTAGTGCAGTGGTCATTTTTTCCTTGCTCGAAGTCCTCAACGTCAAGTTGCCGACCGCGAGCTAGAAAAATGATACCCCGGCGAGACTTTTTCCTTGTTTGCGATCAGCAACATCAAGTTGCCGATCGCGAGCGTGGAAAATAAACCTCCCAGCGAGATTCTCAACGTGGGCAGGTCAGGTTTCTTATTGGAAGTGGTCGCGTATGCTTGCGACCGCTCGAGATGAGAAACTACCAGTCCGCGTTGAGAAAGGTGCCACTAGAGTAAAAATCTACTAGAGCGGCAGAAACCTACAGCTCGCACTGTGCAAGCTGCCATTTTCAATGATTGCACAGTGCCGGATGCTTGTCCGCACTGTGCAATCATTGAAAACGGCATCTTGCACAGTGCGAACAGGGTACTACGCAGTTCGCGTAGTGCTATGCGTAGCTCGCATAGTGCGAAGTGCACTTTGCGTAGCTACGTGTACTCCGCAAACTGCGCCCAGCCCTAATTTTTATGTAACTCTGCGAAATTCCACAGGGTAAAACTCTGCCCACCTCTAATGAAGAATGCAATATTAATGAATCAGCAATAGGCCAGGTGCACTCCTTACGAATGATAACTTCGAATTATTCACCTGATATGCTGCCTTGAATTTCCAAATTTAAGTTTGAGCAACCGTACTTCTTAGGTTTTTGTATATTGCTTGTGAATAAACTGGATCACTGACATAACCTCGACAGACCGAATATCGACTGGACAAAATATCGATGACAAATTATCGACTACAAAATTATCGATTGCCTATACTTAAACAACAAACCACAAAAATATCGAAACCACAATATCGACTAAAAAAAATAACGACTACAACAATATCGACTAACAACATTATTGATTTCTAAAACATCGATTATCACATATATAAATGAAAAACAGTCAAAATATCGAATACAAAAATATAGATACCAAATTGATCGATTTTTTACAATTCGAAATTACTACATCCTTGAATAAATCACTTTATTATCTTAAAATTTAGTCATACGAATCATAATTATTCAGAAATTGTTTATATAAATCGATAAAATATACTATATATTTTCCTAACATTTATAACACAAAATAAATACAAACATACATTTTATAATACATAAACAATGTTCCGAACAACTAAACATTTCTTACTGCAAATTATATATATTCCTCCACTTTACAAATATAAAGATAACATTACCTATACTAAATAAGGCCTTACACATTCAATAAACGTTAATTGGCGTCACCCATATAAGGAAAGTAATTAGCATAACAGGTAAAAAAAGTTCAAATCCACAAATAAAAACAGACTATCAATTTAAACAACCAATCCTATTTCTGAAACAATTAGACTAATACTATATAAACAAGATTACAGCAAACTAAAAATGCAGCCTAAATCTCCTAACTAAAGGAAGACGAAACTCTGCAGGATTTCTGAAAGAAAACTTACTGACTTCAACATAAAGACAGCTACACCTATCTAAAGTAAGTACAACTACATTATTAGCCATCGAAAATGTAACTCTCAAACTTCACACCTATATTTAAAAGCCAAATACCTAAAATATATGTGTTTTTATTTACTATTTATCCTACAGACAAAAAGAAAATACAGAAGACCTACACAACACCTGGACATCAAAAGTTAAATATAAATAAGTAAGTATATAATTGAAATGTAAATTCGACATTTAATAGATAGGTAACTAAATAAAAACTAGCTAGAAACCTCTATCTAAATATCATAAATAGTAATAAAATATTTGTACACATTTTCTCAACTTCCACAAGCACAAAAATATATACACAGAAAATAACAGTTTGAAGAACATCAACACCTGAAAAGAACTACTTGAAATCATCAAAAGAATTACAGGTAAATCAAAAATGTATTAAACTGTATTATTAGAATACAACATTATTTTATCAAAAAATGTAATGACATTCTCTTTTAATTACCTCCTAGCACTACAATACAATCATGACTGAAGGAGCTAAATTCATTTATTCACAAAAAGGGAAAATGCTTCTTTGTTACATAGGATATGTCTACACTCAAGAGAAACAAAAAGATTTGAAAGTGTTTTGGAACTGTACGAAATATTATGCCAACAAATGTTATGGTAGAGCTATAACTCAGGAAACTACTGTTACTTATACTAAGGAACATAATCACCCACCCAATGTAACAGAAATAGAGATTAGACAAATGCTAGATTCCCTTAAAGAAGCTAGTACTTGAACTGATCAACTAACAACTGCTATTCTGAAACACCATTTAAGTGTACTTCCCCAACATGCTTCTAGCCAATTACCATCTATTGAATCTCTTAAAAGAACTGTAGCTAGACAAAAAAGAGCAACATGCACTACTCCTCCCACACCAAAAACTTTTGAAGAAGTGCAAATTCCCCCTGAACTCTCTGTAACTCACAATAAAGATAATTTTATACTCTATGACAACAAATCTAAAGATAAAAGAATTATACTGTTTGCCACAGCAAACAACATAACTAAACTTACCCAATGCCAAACTTGGATGATGGACGGTACTTTTTCTGTATGCCCCAAACCTTTTTATCAATTATACACTATCCATGGTCATTTCCAAAATGCAAATATTCCATTCCTTTATGCCCTTCTACCAAACAAACAGCAAGCTACCTATCAAGAAATACTAACTGAAGTCAATCAACATACTAACAACTATTTTCCACAAAAAATTATCATTGACTTTGAAAAAGCAATGATAAACAGCATCCTTAAAACATACCCACACACAGCAATACAAGGTTGCTATTATCATTTTAATCAATGTATCTGGCGACATCTACAAAAATCTACCTTGAGTATCCAATACGCCACTGATAGCACATTTGCTTATCAAATAAAAAAACTCATCGCCCTAGCCTATGTTCCACTGACAGATGTAACTGAGCACTATAACTTATTAATAGACAGCCCCTACTATAAAAGAAACGAAGAAAGACTAAGCCCTATGCTTGACTACTTCGAAGACACATGGGTAGGAAGGCTACACAGATCAGGCCATAGAAGACAACCCAAATACCAAATAGCTTGGTGGAATGTCTACCTTAGCACACTAAATAAGGAAGCAAAAACAAACAATGCAGTTGAACGATGGCACAATGCCTTCCAAGCAACTACAGGCCGAGGAACGCCTACCCTTCACAAATTAATACAATCCTTACAAAAAGAACAGAGTTACCAGGAGCTCCGAATGGAGCAATCATTAACTTTGATCGGACCCAAACTCACCAAAGAAACTAAAAAAATGTATAACACACTCCAAAGTCAAGTTACCCTCTATCCAACTAGCAAAGGACTAGAATATCTATCAATGATTGCAAAAACTATTCTTTAAAACATAACATAACTATACACATTACATTAAGCATTTTTTTTCTAAATTCCTTGATTTTTACATGTAACAATTTGCAATTAAATTATCAAATACATAATATTAACATATATAAAATGTATTTAGATAATGTATTTACAAAATGTTACATACAACGTAAGTAAAGCAAAAATTAAAACAGTTTCCCCACCCATACATTTTTTTGTAAATACTTAAACTTCTGTTGCAGCTTCAAACGTAATCCAATTCCAAGCAATCCATACGACACCATTGCAAAAACCAATACAATCCATGTAAGCCCCAAAAAAATGCAAAAATACAAGAAAATCCATAGCGACTCCTCTCCAATGTAATAGACACGATATACGATAGAAAACCCGAAAATAGTAATGTTGAAAAAAAAACGCTCCTGGAAAACTTGAAAACCAAAATATTTGTGTGCAAAAATAAGAGTATATAATACTCGTCACACAACTCTGATCGACAAAGAAGGAACTCCTCAAAAACAGTAAAACGCGACGATAACCTGGAAAAAACAAAATACATACCCACCCACACAAAAACACCCATACATATATAAAAACACATATTTATACACCAAACATATTATCTTAGTAACATTTAAACATATTTCCTCACGTCACACACCTACAACTAAAACGCGGTAAAAATCAAATATCGTACACTCTACCTAACACCGAACACACAATCTTCTCTTAATAACCCTATCTACATAAACCTAAACACACCACACATACACTAACAATAACTTCATTAACTTCTAAAATACAATTAAAACAAACTTACCCTCTCTAACGCGAAGCAGCATCCAACCGCGATCTGTTGAAGCACCAAATAAGCCTAAGTAACATTACGCGGTTAAAAAGTTGTCCCTGTATACAGCAAAATCCTCTTTAATTTCTATATTCCAACACTTTATTATATTAAGTGTAAATAATTATTTAAATTGTAGAAAATTATTTCTTAAATATTCATTACTTTCAAATAATTATTCAACTGTTATGTGATACTTTAAATAATATTTTTTGATTTATATATACATTTTGAAAATAATCTATATGTTAAACAAATTTGCATCTATAACTTTGTTACAAATAAATTTTTTATAAAAATAGCAAATATTAGTTTAAACATTATGTATGTATATAAAAATGTATTTGTGTGTTTATCTATGTAAAAATTAATATTATAAATATGTTCAATATTCATAATATTAATTTAAAAAAAATATATGATTACTTTGTAAGAAACAAAAATGTTACTGTTACAAAAGAAATGTACATATTTATGAATGACAATATATTCAATGTCTATGTGAATAAAATAATTGTTATTAAATGAAAAGTACATATTACCACTTTGTTTCTTTAACTATATAAATTACAATATATGTGAATAAACATAAAATTATGTTAATATCATTTATGTGTTAAAAACATATATATGCACTTCATATATTTTTTGGGATAGTAAAAACTGTTTAGTTACAATTTTCAATTGAAATAAAAAATACATCTCTACTTAAAATTTATTTTTTATATGTTAATAAACTGTTTTTCATTTATTGCATTTAACCCTGTGTATGTTTCCTTCTTTATTATTCTATATAAATATTAATTACATATGAAATATTCTATATAAAAATGCATTTTAAAATTTAATAATTTTAAAAATGTATTAATCTTTTAAGTACTACAATAACAATAATTATAATTAATACAAAATATTTCTATGTAATGTGAAAACTTTATTATAGTATCCTACCAATAATAATGATTTCTATAAAAAATGTCTTCTTATTTCCACTGCACCAATTATAAACTCACAAAACCATACTACACATTAAAACCATACAAATTACAATTCCCATTTCACCAATTGTAAACTCATGGAAGGTGCTGGACACTGAGCCCATACTAATTACTATTCCCACTCCAGTGGGTGCAACAGTAGGGAAAGTAAATACTTCATATATTAATAAATAAATCCCAAAATAATATAAAAAAATTTTTTATTACAAATAATTAACTATTTAATTTAACATAATAATTAATATATTAAAATTACTAATTAACTATCATTATTTCTATTACTTACCTATTAATACTAATTTACAACTAATTACCAAATATTTTTTTGATAATTATAAATTAATTTACAATTATTTTCTATTAAATACAATTAAATAAAAGATGTATGACGTTTGAACGCATACTTTTACAACGCATACCTTTACAACGAAACGTTAACAACGCAAATACCATTACACCGCATTTATTTACAACGAATGTTTTTACAAAGCAAATACCTTTACAACGCATAGGATTACAACGTAAGTATTCATAATTATATAATATTTTATTTAATGTAAATTAATAGAAAATAATTTAATTACATGTATTTAAATTTAATGAATTTAATGTAAATCAAAATTTACCTTATTTTTACCCTGTACACCTCTACCCAAAAACCCCAAACTGACCCTGAACCCTAAAAATACCTTTACCTACAAACTGAAAACTGACCCTGAACCCTAAAAATACCCCTTTACCCACAAACTGAAAACTGACCCTGAACCCTAAAAATACCCCTTTACCCACAAACTGAAAACTGAACCTGAACCCTAAAAATACCCCTTTACCCACAAACTGAAAACTGACCCTGAACCCTAAAAATACCCCTTTACCCAAAAACTGAAAACTGACCCTGAACCCTAAAAATGCCCCTTTACCCAAACACTGAAAACTAACCCTGAACACTAAATATACCCCTTAATCCACAAACTGAAAACTGACCCTGAACCCTAAAACTACCCCTTTACCCAAATACTGAAAACTTACCCAGAACACTAAAAATACCCCTTTACCCAAATACTGAAAACTGACCCTGAACCCTAAAAATACCCCTTTACCCACAAACTGAAAAATGACCCAGAATCCTAAAAATACCCCTTAACCCAAAAACAGAAAACTGACCCTGAACACTAGGAATATCCCTTTACCCACGAACTGAAAACTGACCCTGAACCCTAAAAATAAACCTTTACCCAAACACTGAAAATTGACCCAGAACCCTAAAAATACCCCTTTAACCAACAATCCAAACCTATAACATTTTAAATATAATTATATACTTACCAACACTTAAGTTGTAATGGTATGCGTTGTAAACATACATGCGTAGTAAAAACATTTGATCTAAATACATGCATTGCTATGGTATTTGCGTTGTAAAAGTTTCATTGTAAAGGTAGTGCATTGTAAACGTTGTGTTCTAAACGTTGTATACCTTAAATAAATATTATTATTTCATGATTTATTATTAAATTACTTCCCCGTCTATTCCCCTATAAACAGACAACCCACTACAGAAAAGAAAAAATTTAAAGTAACATAATTAGCAATTAATAAATTACATTAAATTATTTACCAATTATATTTTAAATAATCAACATTAATTTTTTAATTAACAATTAATGAAATATTACTACCAATTAATAATTTTACATATTTAATTGATTATAATTAAATTACTTCCAACCCTATTCCCCTATAAACCCACAACCTCCTACATGACATCAATTATTTAAATTAACATAATTAGCAATTAAACAATTAAAATAAATTAATTACCAATTAAATTTTATATAATGTAAATACATTATTTAATTAACAATTATTAAAATATTACTACCAATTAATAAATTTACCTTTTTAATTAATTATAATAAAATTACTTCCCACCCTATTCCCCTATAAACCCACAACCCGCTACATGACAAAAAATTTATAAATTTACATAATTAGCAATTATTCAATTAAATTAAATTAATTACCAATTAAATTGTATATAATAAAAATATATGATTTAAATAACAATTATATAAATATTACTACCAATTAATAAATTTACATATTTAAATATTTATAATTAAATTACTTCCCACCCTGTTTCTGCCCGAGCACTCGCTGAGCCTCCCTCTTCCCAGCACGTCCGGCGTCTACTCCAACTTCCGACTTCCGGAATGACGGTCTGACGAGACCCCGGCCAGGATTGCATTTTCTGACCGCGTTGATTGCCGCCGCCGCCGCTTTACGAAGAGCGGATCACGGAGCTCGAAGTACGGACCTTGGGCAGGAGCGGATGGTGTATGAGCGGCGACGAGCGACGACCGGTGCCTGCGGGGGTTTGAGAGGGCGTGGTGCCCGCACCCTCGCGGCTTGTTTAGGGCCGGTGAAGCCCCTGCGCGAGAAGCGTGAGAGGCACGGGAAAGAGCCTCACCTCACCGCTGGAGATATGGAACACGGGGCATGTGCACCATAAAGGTCTGTGGCAGCCAGACATCAAACCAGATAAGAAGCCAAGTATAAATACCTCGATAAGCGACAGGTGGCAGGATCAATACAACAGGTGTATAAAGTACTATATATATATAAGGCCTCGCGGCCAAAGCATGGAACGCCCTTCCGCTCCACCTCAGACAGACAACATCGCTCCCCATCTTCGCAAGAAACCTCAAAACCTGGCTCTTCGACAGACCCCCTCCTTGATGGAATGGAACCTGCACCCCCCCAACCCCCCCCCCCCCCCACCCCTAGCGCCTTGAGACCCTTACGGGTGAGTAGTCGCGCTTTAACAAACTCCTGATTGATTGAAGGGGAATGTACAGCCACCAGAGTTTGCAGCAGTTAATTATCATATAAGTGGCTGTGCACACAACCTGGAAAATTGAGTGGAGAGGCGGAGGAAAGAGTGCGGGCCAATAGAAACAGAGGTAAGTGAAAGAGACATTTTTACCCCTTTTCAATAATACAATAATTAGGGGAAGTATATAGGGAGTGGGGGTAACTGCGTATCTTTTCAGAGGTGGATGCCAATAAAGTGAAAAAAAACTCTACCGCAATTTTCGTACACCGGAAAGAAGAATTTAAGAAAAGAAAAAGCAAAGGCAATGGCCTTAGGAAAATCTAAACCACGTAAGGTCCAGAAAAACTCTAAAAAATCAGGAAATAAATCTGTGACGGGGGAAGTGACTGATTTATCGAAAGGTCCGGATGACGTAATAAAAGACTTGGCATCTCCAACCGGCAGCAGAGTAATAGCCAATGGAGCAACCACCCCTCCAAGCTCAACCCCACAGCTAGCGCCGACAACCTCTAAGTCAGCAGGCGCAAAAGGGGGGTCGGCGGTATCAAAGTCTATTAAAATTTTTATTGGTAAACATTTTAAAGGGAAAGAGTCAGTAGATAAGGAGTTAAGTGCATTAGAGTCCCCGCAAACCATCGAGGACTCGGCAGCTACAAGCATAGAAGCCTTGAACCAATCTGACTTCAACATTGCTGGGATACCAATGGAACCTCGCTTGTCCTCCTCACCAAGGATGTTTCAGTCGATATTCACCCAGGACATAGGAGTAGAGATGGTGAATGAAGAAGGAATAAACTGTAGCAATTCCTTGGGTAAAGGAAACATTGCTGGGAGGGAATCCAGCTTAAATGGACATGAAGGACAAGAAAATTCAAATGCTGCTGGATTTGATGTATCAGAAGGGCTTCTACGTAGCCTCGAGGTGACAGGCTCCTCCGGCCTATCCATGCTTGAGGTTATGTTAATGCTCCAGAAAACCTTGCAGGGCATCTTAGAGGTTTCAGTCCTAAATAATAACATTCTGAAAAGACAAGGCGACCAATTTAAAGATATAATCGGGAAGTTGGCACAGATTAAAAACTTGATGCCCTCACTAGTAAGGCCAGTAGAAGCCGAGGAGGATAACAAACTGGTCAGGGGGGAAGTTGTGGGAAGGACGAGTAGTCCCCCAGAGGACATACCAACAGAATATATATCCTACTGCCCGATGATTATAAAAAGGTATGGGGAAAAGAGGTTTAGAAAGCAAAATACAACACGGCGAAGGAAAGGGAATAAGGCCCTAGTTAATTGCCATACGACGAAGCAACAGGAGTATGGGGGGAGGGGCGAAACCCCCGCACATAAGATAAAGAGTAAGGTAACGAGGCAAGATAATAAAAAGCTTAACCACGTAGATATAGGAGCAAGTAGCAGTAGACCTGAGGAACAACCAAGACGGAAAATAAGGAATAATATGGGAAAAAATGAAAAGGTTACCATAAGGAACCAACCAGGGGTAAAGGAGAGCGCAACAGCTGCATGGGGGATGGATATGTCCGCAGGTGCGGGGCCCTCTAATTTAACCCACGGAAAGGGTGCCAGAATAAGAGGTAGTGAAGAAGTAAGTAGGCATATAAGGGAAGAAATGCCAGATGGAAATTCCCAACAAAGGCACCTAGAATTGTCTGCAGACACTTGGATATTTGTAGAGCCAACAGGTCAGGAAAAGGGGGGGAAAAGAAACAAAAAATTAAACCCCTTGAATCGTTCCCAGCTCCTCTCCTTATTTGCAAAGTGTCCCAGTCTAAGATATGTTAGTACCGCTGATCTAAAAGAAGTTGGGTTTACGGTAAATAGTAAAGAAGAGGAAATAACTAAGGTCCTACTTCACTCAGCCCTAATAAAAGATGCAATAGAAAAGGCGCAGACTGAGATGCTTTGGGAAGGAATTAGAATATTAAAAAGGGAGGAAGTGTTGTTGATCAAAATAGGGAAATCATTCCTCAGGAACCATGCGGCACTAGGTGAAAGACAAATAAAACTGATTAGCTTGGGTAGAGGAAAGAAAGACGCCATTGAAATCACAATAATACCAAAAGACCTGAGGTGGGATGCTGAGGATGTTCTTGCAGGGAATAGATATAGAGAGTTGGCATACATGAACAGTGAGGAAGATGGTTACATGAGTAATATTGATTAGGAAGTAGGGTCGTCGCACAGCCTATCTATCCTGTCCTGGAATGTAAATGGATACAAAAGAATATTGTTACAAGGAGACTTTAAAAATCTCCTGAGGAAAAACGATATTGTATGTCTCCAGGAAACTTGGCTGTGCGACGAAACCCCTGCAACCGAAGGCTTCACTCACCATGTAAAACCAGCAAAAAAGAATATAGTGGGTAGACCATCTGGTGGTCAGATGACGTTGGTCTCCACAAGGATTGCAAAAGACATTGAACCCCTCGAACTCAAGTGTAACTGGTCATTGGGTAGTAGAGTGCGAACCCTGAATAATATGCTAGGGGGAGAGACTCTATGTATTATAAAGGTATATATACAGAAAGGGAAAACAAATTAGTATAATGCTGATCTGGAACGCTTAAAAACGGACTTGGAGGATTTATGTGACTGTTATCCAAGAGATGTGCTTATGGTACTGGGGGATTTTAATCATAGACTAAATCCAAAAAAACGGACTCCTGGATGAGGGATCTGTTAGGAGTATACAAAATAGAATCCGCACATTTCCCCAGTTGCGACATCTCATCTCAAGATGATGAGTTAGGGCAACTGTTTGGGGCCATGGGCCTGGTCTGCGCGAATGGAAGAAAGGAAGCGGACCAGCCCGCAAATCGTACATTTAAAGTAGGGCAACAAATGTGCCCCATAGATTACGCATTCATACAGGCCTGGAACTTCCATTTACTTAAGCAGTTTGAAATACTCAGGGTGGAGGGTAGCGATCACTATCCACTGCAGGTTGAATTCCAGGTAAACAGCCCCCCGTATAGACAAAAAGTGTTACCAGTAGAGGTGGAATACCCCAAGCGCCTTACTACACGAATTACTGAGGAATATATAAAGAAACTGAGCGCCCACCAGCTGACAGTGAATCTAGACAACCTAGCACCAGGAGATGGTATATCCTGGTACGAGGAAATAATAAGGCAACTGGTGGAATGTCTCAGGATAAAATTCAAGCAAGGAAAATATAAGTCATTAAATAATGTCAAATCACATTCTAATAATACTAAACATTGGTTTGATGATGAATGCCGGAAAATAAAAGCCGGTATTAGGAAATTGGAGAGAGGTCTCAGAGGTAACTATAGTGACGAGGCGGTATTAGAACTAAGGAAAATAAAGATAAAATATAAGTCTACTATCAGAGACAAAAAAAGGCTCTTTAAGGATAAATGTTGGGCGAACCTATTAGAGGTAATTGAAGAAAAAAATGTGAAAGGCTTTTGGAAATTAATACAGGAATGTATGGGGAAAGTCCAAGGGACCCTGCAGTGCTCTGTGCCAGAGGACAAGTGGGTGATATACCTAGAGGAAATTTACGGTAAATGGCCAAGGAGGAAGGAAACAATAGCCAACGCCTGGATTGTAACAAGGGAAGAGATAAAAGAGCTCTTTTCCCCTGACCAAATTAGAGGTATAATAACTACGTTAAATTTAACACGGGCTGCGGGCCCCGATAATTTACCAGCTGTTATTATAAAAACAAACATAGAATGGTGGGCGGAGTTCTTTTCCAACATGTTCCAAGGGATTTTAAATACTGGCATTTTCCCGGATAGCTGGAAAGGGGCTATTGTTAGACCAATACATAAAAAAGGCGATGTAAACTCCCCTAAAAATTATCGCCTAATAAACCTCCTAGACATAGGTGAAAAGCTTTTCTCTAAAGTAGTTATAAGGTTACTTAAAGAGTGGGTGGACGATAATCAGATAGTACCCCCAGAGCAGGGGGGTTTTAAAGAAGGTCAGTCAACAGTTGACCACTGTTTTGCTCTTTGGTCCATTGCACGGAAGTCGATCGATCAGAGGGGTAATTTATTCTGCTGTTTCGTGGACTTCCGTGCAGCTTTCGATCTGGTGGACAGGGAGCAGTTGTGGTCAACATTGGTAGGGCTTGAAATACAGAGCGATTTGCTAGCCCTAATCCAAGCACTGCATACAGATAATTGGGCGCAGATAATTTTGGATGAGGAGGGAGGTTTGTCTGAGAGAATCCCAATTGGAAATGGTTTAAGGCAGGGATGTGTACTTGCCCCCCTTTTGTTCTCCCTGTTTTTAGCTGATCTACCCCAAAAACTAAGAGAGGTTAGAGGGGCGAACCCGAAATTGGGAGGAAACCAGATATCGTGCCTTCTATATGCTGATGACCTGGTGATTATGGGTCAGACGGAGATAGGCCTTCAGAGAAAATTAAATAGGTTTAAAGAATATTGCTCAACCAAAAAACTAATAGTAAACATGGAGAAGACAAAAATTGTATGCTTTGGAAAAAGGAAAACGAAGTTCTCATGGTATCTTGGCACAGTTTTGCTTGAGAGAGTATCTGATTATAGATATCTGGGAATGTGGTTTACTGGTACCTTGAAATGGCATACTCCCCTGCAAGCCTTAAAAATGAGAGCACTGGCTTCTGTGAAAGGCCTAAAAAGATTTAATAGTACCTATGGAGAGCTGTCGGATAGGCCAGTCATAAAAGCCTACCAAGCAATGGTGCCCCCGCAATTCTTGTATGGAGCCGAGGTTCTTTACCTAAGTGGTAAGACCTCCTGGGATAAAGAGGAGGGAAATGTACTAAAAAGCTTATTCCTGCTGCCTAAATCATCCATGGTACAGGCAGCACGACTTGAGCTGGGAATTACCTCCTGGGCGATATCTGCTTGTATGGCCCTCGTACGTTTTTGGCAGCGATTGGGAGCAGGGGAGTTTCTTAAAATCTCCCAATGGGCCAAAGAGGAAATTTCCACCAGTGAGTTACCCTGGGCAAAAGAGACCAGAGCATCAATAAGGGATGCATATGGGGTGCTTGATTTGACGGCAGGTTCGCCGCAAGATCACAGGACAATAGGTAAGAAAGAATTAAGGCTTTTAGGGGCCGATACGTCCCGTATATATGACCGGGAGTACCTTTTACAAAAAACCTTGGTGGCCCACATGACATTGTCTTGGGAGATTAACCAACATTTCCCTTATGTGGACCGCCTACCTAGTTACAGTTTAAGGCGGGATGTTTTAAAAATGCGAATTGGGATAAACCCATGTTACACGAACAAAGGGGTTCGAAATCTTATGATAGGTTGCAATGGTAAATGCACTTGTACATTAGGTACCGCTTGTGATATTTTACATATTTTATTAGATTGTATGTGGTTTTTAGATATACGAAAGGAGTATTTATGTCCGATTTTTAAAAATTATAAGATTGTGAATAGGATGCAAGCAGTTAACCTTTTGGCGGAAATGAGGAATTTAGATATAGCCTGTGCTCTGGGGAAATATATGAATAAAGTTAAAGTGTTCCTAAAGTGCGCAGAGTAAGCACTAAAAATGCTTCTTTCTAGTACCACACAAAAGTGGAACCATTAAGGGATTACAGTACTACTTGCTATAGGTGAAAGATCTGATGTATATGTATGTATTAAGTGATTTTAATAATTTAGAATGTTATAATACTCCGATTTTAAAAAGGAAGTTAACCTATTTGTATATTGATGTGTTATACTTTTGATACCGCTGTGTTATGTTTTTTATGTTTTATTAGGATACGAGGTAACTTGTACTTTTATGGTTGTAACAAAAAAAATAAAGTTTTGTGTGACTGACTGACTGACCCTAAAAATACCCCTTTAACCAACAATCCAAACCTATAACATTTTAAATATAATTATATACTTACCAACACTTAAGTTGTAATGGTATGCGTTGTAAACATACCTGCGTAGTAAAAACATTTGATCTAAATACATGCATTGCTATGGTATTTGCGTTGTAAAAGTTTCATTGTAAAGGTAGTGCATTGTAAACGTTGTATACCTAAAATAAATATTATTATTTCATGATTTATTATTAAATTACTTCTCAGTCTATTCCCCTATAAACAGACAACCCACTACAGAAAAGAAAAAATTTAAAGTAACATAATTAGCAATTAATAAATTACATTAAATTATTTACCAATTATATTTTAAATAATCAACATTAATTTTTTAATTAAAAATTAATGAAATATTACTACCAATTAATAATTTTACATATTTAATTGATTATAATTAAATTACTTCCAACCCTATTCCCCTATAAACCCACAACCCCCTACATGACATCAATTATTTAAATTAACATAATTAGCAATTATTCAATTAAATTAAATTAATTACCAATTAAATTGTATATAATAAAAATATATGATTTAATTAACAATTATATAAATATTACTACCAATTAATACATTTACATATTTAATTATTTATAATTAAATTACTTCCCACCCTATTCCCCTATAAACCCACAACCCGCTACATGACATAAATTATTTAAATTTACATTATTAGCAATTATTCAATGAAATTAAAATAATTACCAATTAAATGTTATATAATTAAAATATTTTATATAATTAACAATTAACAATTAATTAAATATTAATACCAATTAATAAATTTACATATTTAATTATTTATAATTAAATTACTTCCCACCCTATTCCCCTATAAACCCACAACCCGCTACATGACATAAATTATTTAAATGAGCATAATTAGCAATTAATGTATAAATTAAATTAATTACCAGATAAATATCTTATATTAAATAATAAATTTTTAATTAACAATTAATAAAAAATTAATACCAATTAATACATTTACATATTTAATTAATTATATTTAAATTACTTCCCACCCCATTCCCCTAAAAACCCACTACCCACTCCTAGAAATTATTATAGTATTTGAATAATTTTTTTACATTATTATTTATTTTTAAAATTATTTCAATATAAATAAATACAAAATTAACATATATTTTAACAATAAATGTAGTAATAAAACATTAAAACAGTGTACATTTAACTATTAGATATTATTTATATCGATATTAATAGTCGATATCATGACAGTCGATATCATGATAACACAAATTTCGATATTTTTAAACTACTAGAAAAATCGATATTTTTTTCTACGATATTACTTACTCGATATTTTTTCAATCGATATTTTTGAACATACATAAAAATCAATAAAAAATACATCGATATTACTTACCTCGATATTAATGCCATCTCGATATTCTGGAGTCGATATTATGTCCATTCGAAATAAATGACTCGATATTTAGACTGCACACCGAATAAACTGTTTCCTCACAGTTTTACCTTACAAACAACACTGTTGTTCAGTTCTAAAGGGAACACTGATTTCGCTCAGACAAATATTTCAGTATAGCACCCTTTCTCACTGTTATTGGATAGGATACTTAAACTTTATGTGCTTCTCAAGTCCAAGTCTAACAACAATCAGAATTCCATGGTTCAACCAAAGGCAAAATATATTTTCAGAGTACTCCCAGTTTGTTATTGTACATGAAGTAGGTGATGTTGAGGTCTTTACATGCATTAGCATTACCTAATGTGAGTTGCACTGGCACATGTAGGATTAACTGCCTTTTGTTGTTACAGGTTCAGGATTACAACATGTCGAGGACTGATGTACAAACCAAACTGAAGGTATGGGTTCCAAAAGTGTAACTGATGTCAGAGAAGATATGGAAGATCTAAGAAATAAAATCAACAGGTAAGTGTTTAACCCTGAAGAGGCAGGTCTTCTCTTGCTGACAAACAGAAGGCAGAGGAGATAATATACAATTGATGCAGTTTGCGACGTCCTTTGGGAGATACAGGAACTCAGCCCTCATTCAATGAGGATAATGGGAAAAATTAACTATGCTGATAGTGCTACCTGTATGTGCCAATTTTTCTGCACTATCCATAGAGGGTCTTTTATGGGCCCCTAGAAAGGGAGAGAGCTCTTGTGTCCCAGGTATACTCCAATCAGTGGTAATTCCTCTTGTGGTTGCGCCTTTGAAGGTTCCCATGTGGGATTGCTATAAGAAGGGCTCAAGTATGAGGCCTATGGCACAGATCTTCACAAGATATTTAAACATACCATCGCATGCAAACACACAAGCACCATTCCTTGGCCATACAAACGATCTGATTCCCACTCACGATGTCAAACACCCTTACAAATGCCATCAGACAACCACCATGTGTCAGCCACATACTTATCATCAAAAGTTAATACACATTTTCAGTTTCCTATAATCCCCACAATATTTGTGAGTCATACATTATTGTATACCTAAGGGCTTCCTTATTCTAGAAGATAATCTTCTGTGATATCGTGTTGTTTGTTTCCCAGGGAGTAATCTGCCTGCTCTTTTTTTTTGCTCCTCATCTTCCCTTCCTACAAATGCTCATGGCAAGGTCTAAACTGCTTCTGAGTCTCACTTGTCTGACCTTGTAATTATGGTCAGCATGACATTCTTCCTCATAACCGTAATTGACCGCAGACTCACCATCAGAGACACACACACACACGCACAACCACACACACAGAGACAAAATCATTTGCCCATGTGCAAGCCATCAGAAAGCCACAAATCTGACTTAGTAGGAAGTGGTATTTAGACAAAACATCAGAAACACAAATATCGTGGGACAGAATATCATGTCAAAAATATTAAGGACAAGAATATCATCTAGGCCATTTTCTGTGGATAAGTAAAGTTTTACTATATATAACATCACATATATATATATATATATATACATTAACAGTAAATATATATCTTCAAGGTACATAGATCTAGAGTTAAGAATAGTAGATTTATACTTACATATTTGCACTTACCTTCTCGATATTTTTGTCCTCTATTTTTATGACAAAATAGTCTGTTCAAACGATCTTTGTGGTTCTGATATTCTGTCACTGAACCGTATCAAGTATCAGCTGAACCAGTCATCCTTACACCCAAAGAAGCCCAAGACGGGTGGCAGACTTGACTGGGTCACTATAGCACCATGTAAGATTTCCCCTATCCAAATCTGGAACATATACTTCACAGTTTTTGTTTCAGGACTGTCAGGTAGTCCCTTTATATCCTATACAGATTCTGCGCATTCGGATAACATAAACTGTGGGTTTGGTGCCAGACTTGCTCTGAGCACCCCCACCAAGAATGTTAACCTGTTTAAATTAGCTAGCTCACAGTGCCACTAGAATCTCCGCTTATCGGGGAGAGAATAGTTTCTGGCTACCCTGATCCCTCAGAATGGTGGAAATAATGTACTACTTTTCGCTCAGTAACTCGTGCTCACTTATTTGGTCTCAGAGTGTTACACAGAAGAAACTGTTGTGCGTGTTACAATAAGAATTTATTGCGCAGTTGTTCTTCTAGTGTAAAATAGATGTGCTGCGATAACATTAGACTGCAGCATATATATATGATTATCAGTACAGTGAATACAAAAGGATAGTACAGTTCTACCATCTTGCAATAGTCATAAATACATACATGAATATAAAATGTATGATAAAATTGTGCGTAGACCTACAATGCCTATTGTTAGATTTGGGGGTCTCTAGTTGGCACAGGTAGGTACTTGTGACAAATAGGGACCCTCTCCTCTAGTCAGGACAAGGGGATTACACTCCTAAAAAAAAACCTGCTCACCCTCTAGGCTGCGTGGCATTAGCAGTCAAGGCTTACTTCAGAGGCGTTGTAAGTTAAGCAGTTGTGACCACATACAGTAACCCAGTGCCAACACTACAAATGGACACCACAAAGGTTTTATATAAAAATATGTAGACTTTATATAGAGCTACCACAAGACCATGAATCAATCAATCCATCAGAGTACTTGTAGAGCGCGCTACTTACCCCTGAGGGTCCCAAGGTGCTGGAGGGAGGTGGGGTGTGGTGCTACAGCTCGAAGAGCCAGGTCTTGAGGAGTCTTCTGAAGGTGAGGTTGCATGAAACCCCTCTTGTATTTACCTTGAACGAAACAATTTTAGCAATTAAAGCAGTTAAGCCAGGAAAAGCCCCAGGCCCGGACAGAATACCTGGGGACCTCTGGAAGCATGAGAATTACATTTGGGCTCCCTACATTAATTTATTATCTAATGAAATTGCTAGCGGAGCTTCTGTCCCCGAAACTTGGAAGGGGGCAGAGATTGTAACATTATTCAAAAAAGGTGATAGGTCGAATCCCTCGCATTACCGTCCTATCAGTTTGATTGACGTGTTACAAAAAATTTTTGCCCATCAACTTCTAAGTCGTCTTGCCTTATGGATCGATGACCATTCTATTTTTACGAAGTACCAGGCTGGTTTTAGACCAAAAATAAGCACAGTGGACCAGGTTTTTAGATTTTTACGTTTAGTCTGGAAATATACTATTATAAGGAGCTCCCATATATATGTGGCTTTCGTCGACTTGAAAGCAGCCTTCGATATGGTTCCAAGGGCAGACCTATGGAAGACACTAAATAATATAGGCATGCCCGGAAACATTCTACAGTTACTAATTAGACTGCATGAGAATAATTATGCACGAGTCAGATGGGGACCAAATGGGGAGCAAAGTGAGAAAATAAAAATATCCAAAGGGGTTAGGCAAGGGTGTGTAATGGCACCTACCCTATTCTCCCTTTATGTCAACGATATTCCCGACACCCTTTTGGGCTGCGAGCATGACTCTCCCAAATTGTGTGGTGAAGCCGTTCCGGCATTGTTATTTGCAGACGACACGATTTTAATCTCTCAGACACCCAGAGGACTTCAGAACCTCTTAAATAAATTTAGCTTGTATTGTCATGACAGGAAATTGGAAATTAATTCCTCAAAAACAAAGGTCATGACAATCAACCCTCATAAAGGTTTTAACAAAGTTTTTAAAATAAATGATGAAATTATTGAAGAAGTCCCTAATTTTAAATACCTTGGTATTATTTTAGATAACAAAATATCATGGAAAACTCAACTAGAAAATGCAAAACTGAGGTTGACTCAAAACCAGTTCCCGATTCTAAAAAAGCATAAGAATAGTCATTTTAAATCAGTTTCACCGGCCATTGAATTATTTAAATGTAAAGCTCAATCATCCTCCCTCTATGGAGCGGATCTCTGGGGTTATGCACTGAAGGATACCTTTCTAGTACGCGAGAATTCCTTCATCAGACAGCTCCTAGGTGTACCTGGTTCCACACCATTGACCCCCGTACTGTGGGACCTCAATTTTCGACGCACAGATGATTATGCTTCTCTTCGCCCGTTGCTTTACTGGGTCCGTCTGTGGTCTACAGAGGAGCTGGTAGACTACAGAGAAGCACTGAAAGAGATAATGGCTATAAAAAATATCACCCATTTGCCATGGTTAGCGTACGTTGAAAAATGGTTTGGAAAACTGGGGCTGAGTAATTTTTGGTCAGACCCAGATTCGCTCACTAATAGCTCAAAAAAGCTTCTGAAACAAAGGTACTGGGAGTTTATTAGTGATTCAGTGTTAGCCAACCCCAATATAAGAACTCTGACTTCAAAATTTTTTGAAGTAAAAATGAATATGCAACTAGAGCCCCTTATGGATGAAATTTACCCCCCGTTGGCTAAAAGTCTATATCTAAAATTCCGGTACAACATTTTGCAAATGAGGGACAGGACAATCAAATGGCACTGTAATAAGGGTGCAAATAGGAATACTGATTCAGTTTCATGTGAGCTTTGTGAAATGGGATTGAAAGAGGATGAATCTCATGTTTTATTTATATGTCCTGCATATCGTCACGCAAGGAAAAAATGGTTAAAGCCCATATGCAAAATGTTAGGCCTTCGCCATATTGGGGTTGGGCTTAGAATTTTTAAGGGAGACACCTCTCAACCAATAGTGTTCAGTCTGAGCCGTTTCCTCTTATGTGTAGCCTTGATCAGAAAGAGAAAAGGTCTTAAAATCTAATTTTATCTACCTTTGTACTGCACTATCGCTGGCTAGAATTGAATGTGTAAGTTAGGTGCAGAGGTAAAATGAACTGGTTAGTTTAACATGATATTGTTTGCTAAATGGCAAAGTGTTGCTTGTTTTTAGTGATCCTGGTGCTTGTTTTATATAGAAAATATTTTATTGTTTTATTTTTTTATACTTACTAAGTGATCTCGTTAGATGAGGCAAGCTGACTATGATGAATTGTCTTCCAATTAAAAAAAACCCTCAGGGCAATGTAATTACATACTTTGTATTATTTGCTATAAGAAAAAACGTGCTGCTAACTGTACCCAAATTTAACTGTGACTTTGTATCCGCTTGTATTTTATTAATTATATGTATTGTATCTTATAAGGTTTTTTTAACCGAATAAAGATTGAATTGAATTGAATTGAATTGAATTGAAGGTGAGTAGGTCTTGGGTCTGCCGTATGTGGGTAGGGAGGGTGTTCCAGGTCTTGGAGGCGAGGTAGGAGAAGGATCTGCCACCGTAGGTCATTCGTTGGATGTGGGGGACAGCGGTAAGGTCGAGGCTGGTGGAGTGGAGCTGGCGGGTGGGGGTGTGGAAGCTGAGTCTGCTGTTCAGGTAGGCTGGTCCGGTGTTGTGGAGTGCTTTGTGTGTGTGGGTGAGGAGCTTGAAGGTGATCCTCTTGTCGATGGGGAGCCAGTGTAGGTTTCTAAGTTGGGGGGTTATGTGGCTGAGGTGGGGGATGTTGACGATCAGTCAGGCGGAGGCGTTTTGGATGCGTTGTAGTCATCGTAGGTGTTTGGCTGGGATTCCTGCGTAGAGTGCATTTCCGTAGTCCAGTCTGCTGCTGACAAGGGCCTTTGTCACCGTTCTTCTTTTTTCGGTCGGGAGGGTGTTGTAGCAGGAGGAGGAGATGGCGTTGACCTGCTTAGACATGGAGAGGGAGGAGTCGAGGATGAATCCTAGATTGCGTGCGTGGTCAGTGGGTGTTGGTGCTGTTCCCAGTGTGGTCGGCCACCAGGAGTTGTCCCAGGCTGAGGGGATGGATCCGAGGATGAGGACCTCTGTCTTGTCCGAGTTCAGCTTCAGACAGCTGCTCTTCATCCAGTCGGCAACGGCCTTCATTCCTTTGTGGAGGTTGGTTTCGGCAGTGTGTGAGTCCTTGGTGAGGGAGAGGATGAGCTTGGTGTCGTCGGCGTAGGAGATGATGTTAAGGTTATGATGGCGAGCCACTAGTGCGAGGGGGGCCATGTAGACGTTGAACAGCGTGGAGCTGAGGGATGAGCCCTAGGCGACACCGCAGATGATGTCGGTGGCTTCGGATCGGAAGGATGGGAGGCGGTCGCTCTGGGTTCTGCCGGTGAGGAAGGACGTGTTCCAGTCAAGGGCCTTCTCTTGGACTCCGGCTTCTAGGAGGTCGTGTCTTTAGAGTGCAATGGCAGACCGTGTTGAAGGCGGCTGACAGGTCCAGGAGGATGAGGGCTGATGTTTCGCCGTTGTCTAGTTGGCACCTGATGTCGTCTGTGGTGGCGATGAGGGCTGTCTCGATGTTGTGGTTTCGTCTGAATCCGGACTGGGACGGGTCCAAGATGTTGTTGTCTTCCAGGAGCGGGTCAGTTGCATGTTGACGATTTTCTCGATGACTTTAGCCGGGAATGGGAGCAGGGAGATGGGCCGGAAGTTCTTGAGTTCCTGCTTTGGGCTTCTTGAGCAGGGCGTTGATTTCGGCGTGTTTCCAGCTTTCCAGGAATGTTGCTGTTTCGTAGTAGATGTTGATGACCTTCCGTAGTTGGGGTGCGATGGCTGCGTCTGCTTTGTTGAATACGTGGTGTGGGCATGGGTCAGACGGAGATCCTGAGTAGATGGAGTTCATGACCTTGCGTGTCTCGTCGTCGTTGACTTTGGACCAGATCAGGGGGTTGGCGCTGGTGGTTTTCACAGGAAAGGTGGAGTCTGGCGTAGTCAGGGCAGTCGTGGTGTTGAAGCTGTCATGGATGTCAGCGATCTTGTGGTGGAAGAAGATGGCCAGTGAGTTGCACAGTTCTTGTGAGGACGGGATGTCGTTGGCGTTGGCGCTGGGGTTGGAGAGTTCCTTTATGATGCTGAAGAGCTCTTTGCTGTCATGTGCATTGTTATCCAAGCGGTCTTTAAAGGAGAATCTCTTGGCTAATCTGATGAGGTGGTGATGCCTGCGGGTAGCATCCTTGTGGGCTGTGTGGTTGTCTGGTGTGCGTTCGTGGAGCCATGTCTTCTCCAGTTTTCAGCATGCGCGTTTGGAGGCCTGGAGCTCGTTGGTGAACCATGTGGCTCCATTGCTGGTGTGGCTTTTGGAGGGTTTCTTGAGCAGGGTGAGGGTGTTGGCGCCTTTGTCGATCCACTGTCTGAGGTTGAGGGCTGCGGCATCAGAGTTAGTAGGGTCGGTGGGTGGGTTTTGGCGAGGGAGGTGAGTAGCTGGTCTTCGGTGACTTTACTCCAGCAGCGGCGAGGCAGCTGTTGGGTGCGATGGTGCGTGGTTGGTTTCTTGAAGGTGAAGTGGATGCAGCGGTGGTCGGTCCAGTGGAGTTTGGTAGTGTGATTGACGGCGACGTGGGAGCCTGTGGAGAAGATGGGGTCAAGTATGTGGCCGGCGGTGTGGGTGGGTGTGGTGACGAGTTGTCTGAGGCCGAGGTTGGTGAGGTCGTCGATCAGGGTGGCCGAGTTGGCGTTGTTGTTGTTCTCGAGATGGAAGTTCAGGTCCCCGAGGAGGATGTAGTCCGTGGAGATGAGTGCGTGGGTGCTGGCGAGGTCGACGATGGAGTCACTGAACTGAGCCCGGGTTCGGGGGGGTCTGTAGATGAGTGTTCCTCTGAGGGTGGTGTTGGCGTCGGTGTGTATCCGGAAGTGCAAGTGTTCGCTGGTGTTGAGGGTGTCTTCTGCGTAGGTTGCAATTTTGAGGGTTGACTTGTGGATGATGGTTATTCCTCTTCCGATTCCATTGGCGCGACCCCTGCAGGTGATCTTGTAGCCGTCCGGGATGGCTATGGCGATGTCGGGCCCCAAGGAGTCGTTCCACCAGGTCTCGGTCAGGAAGGCAACGTCTGAGGCGGAGGTGTCGAGCAGATCCTAGAGCTCGATGGCGTGTTTGCGTGTGGAGCGGGTGTTGAGGAGTATGCAGCGGAGGTGGTTGGTTCCGGTCCTTGGAGGTTTGGTGAATCTGTCGCAGGTGAAGCTGCAGGTGTGGCAGGAGAAGGATCCGTGGGTCTGTTTCGGGGCGGCCTGGAAGCAGGTGTGGTTTCAGCCGGCGTTGAGCGCGTGGAGGCTGCTGGCGTTGTAGTGCAGTCTGGTGTTGTGGCGTTCGTAATGTTCTCGGGTCCAGGCGCAGACGGGCTTGCCTTAGGTGTGACTGCGGCACGGCCGCTTCTCGGCCTGCATATGAGGAGGCTTGGGAGGGCGGAGCAGCTGGGAGGCGGGAGCGGGGAGGCCAATGGGTGTACTGGGGCGGGGCCGCAGGGAGGCAGCGGCGGGAAGGCCGGGTAAGGACGGTGGGGGCGGGGGGAAGATGGTGGCAGAAGGGAAGGGGCACAAGGAATCGGCAAACACAAGCAGGTCAGCAGGTGACGAGTGGCGGTGTGGGGGTGACCTGCCTGCAAGCAGGGTCAAAGGTCGCTCTTGATCACCAATGCTCGGCCTGTATTAGAGGAGGCCTGGGAGGGCAGAGCAGCTGGGAGGCAGGAGCGGGGAGGCCAATAGGTGTGCTGGGGGCGGGGTCGCAGGGAGGCAGCAGCAGCAAGGCCGGGTAGGGAGCGGTGGGGAGTGGGGTGGAAGACGGCAGCAGTAGGGGCACAAGGAATCGGCAAACCCAAGCGAGTCAGCAGGTGACGAGTTGCAGTGTGGGGGCGACCTGCCTGCAAGCAGGGACAAAGGTAAACGACAAGAATACACACTATGATTACTTTAAGATGGTATATTTAAGCTTAGTTCAGTTCAGTTCTTAGATGCGACAATCTGCGTCAATGTACCTTAAGTTGCGTTGCGCTTCCACGACAATCAATGTCGCAGCGATGGGAAATGCAGCAAAGTCAGGTGCAAAGAAATAAAGAAGTGAAGATCTTCCGCTTCTAGGGGATGCAAGCAGTTCTTGATTCGATGCGTGGACTGCAACGGTGACTCGTTTATGATGCGACGGCAACAGCTCCAGCGGTGACGCTCTTCTCTCACGATGTGTGAAGCTTCCTCTCGATGCGACAACTACAGCGGCAAAAACCAAGATGCGACGGCAGCAGTTCCGACAGCGGAGCGCTTCTCGGGGATGCAAGGTGCTCTTGGTCGATGCGGTGCAATGCAACAGTTTCAGCGGCGACACCTTCCTTCGGAGTTGCGACGGCAGGCACAGCGACATTGACACGCTCCGACCTTGTTGTGAGATTCTTCTCCTGATGCGGTGCAGTGCGACAACTACAGCGGCGACACCCTTCCTCTTCATTGTGGCACTCTTCTCTCCGATGCGGTGCAGTGCGACAGTTCCAGCGGCAACACCCTCCTTCGGAGTTGCGACGTTAGGCACAGCGACGGCGACACGCTTCTTCTCGTTGAGTCGTGCTTCCAGCTCCTTGTGACACGCTGTTCCTCAGAAGGCCCAAAACAGCAGCGGGCACTTCCAAAAGAACTCTGGGGAGCTGGGGGTGAAGTCTGTTGTCCCTGAGACTTCAGCAGGAGGCAAGCTCTTTTCCAAGCCCTTGGAGATCCTTCACAAGTTGAAAGCAAAGTACACAAAGTTCCTTTCTCCTTCCTTTGGCAGTAAGGCAACCACTGCAGGCCAATCCCCCAAGCAGCACTTCAGCTTGGGAATAGTCTCTCCTCAGTTTCTTCAGGTTCCTCTCAGTAAAGGTTTCTTCTTTTAGTCCAAAGTGATCTAACGTCATGGGATCAGGGTCCCAATATTAATACCCCAAAATCCTTTGTTCTCTGAGGGGAGAGGGGCATTTGCCCAGTCCAAACCAGTTCTGAAGCACTCTGTTTACCAGACTTCTCCATTCCTTTCACAGTGCAGGGCAGGCACATCAAACGCCCCACAGGAGGTGGAGCCAGCATTGTGGAAGGCATGCACAGTCCTGGAGCACGTTGTTTACAGGACTCCTTCTCTTCTTTCAGTGTACAGGGCAGAGACATCAGCCGCTCCCCAGGGGGTGGAGCCAGCATTGTGGAAGGCAGGCACAGCCTATTGAAGGTTCAGGTGCTCCTCCCTCCCATCTAGATGCAGATCTTTCTATTCACCATTGGGTGACTCAGCCTGTTTCCTGGAATTCCCCAGCCTTGTCACTCACAAAACCAGACATAGAAACACACAGCCTAGCAGAGGCAGGTTTAAATGGTTAGACAAGCAAATACCTACTTTCTAAAAGTGGTATGTGCAAACACAGAATATTAAAATAAATTTACTAAAAGATGTATTTTATTATTCTAAGTTCAGAGTGTGTATGGTTCTCTATTTTAGAACCACACCAAGAGAGTTGCAAACAAGTACTCACATACTCCCATATACAGATGTATATTACGTGTTTTAATTGTAGATACAGTTTGAGGTACTTTAGAAATGTGGACTTTTTTTCTTTGTTTTGCACTAATGTATCTGTAAATCTGGAGATAATGTTCATGCTTTTTCTTAATATGCTTTTTCTTAGTATAATTTTTATGCTGCTAAATTTTTTTCTACAATTAAATTATACATAGGAATAAGGATAATATATGTTATACAAATGTTAGATGATGTATATTTTATGTAATTGTTCTGCATCAATATACTATGTTTTTAATCTACTTGTATATTGTATTATAGGTCGCTTGTGGTAATTTCCTGAAGAAGGCGTTTTTTACGCCGAAACGCACGTCGATAATTACTACTGTTGTTTCTTCATTCTATGAATGGTTTTTTAATTAGATTTTTATGCTTCTATTGTACAAGTAATAATTGAAATGAATTATTGTGATGTTCTCTGGTAATTTTTATTATGTTGAATAAATGTAATTGTGTCATTGATTAAATGAATCTTTTTTCTATATTTCTAGTTCATTGTTTCTGATAAGTCCTCTACGCTGTACTGTTATAATTGTTTTTATTGCCTAGGAAAGATTTTTTCACATATATATATTATTCTGAGTTCAGGCATACTAAACTCAAATTTCTTCCATGATCTCTGAGACAGTTAGGATTATAAAATGTAATAACTCTAACAGCCCATTCTGTCCTATGGAGAACAGGTAGCCTTGCAATAGTCAAAAACCAAAATGGCTGTAATTCACTATTAGGACATGCCACAAACGTCAGGGCTTGTCCTACCTTATACTTACAATGCACCCTGCCCTTGGGCCTATCATAGGGGTGACTGATATGAAGAAAAGGGAAGGTTTAGGGACTGGGAAGTGGGTGCACTTGCCCAGTCAGTATGACAGTACCAGACTGTATGCAGGCTCTGCAATGGCAGACTTTAGACACATTTTACAAGGCTGCTGCTGTGGGTGGCACAACCAGTGCTGCAGGCCCACCAGCAGCATTTGGATTTACACGCCCTGGGCACACTCAGTGCACTAGACTAGGGTCAGACAAGTAAACCAAATAGCCAAACATGGAATCACTAATCCATATATCAATTTCCAATAGGGAGCACTTGCACTGTGGCACTGGATAGCAGTGGCACAATGCCCAAAGCATACAACACAGCAAAGATACATGAGCCAACAGCAAAAAATGGAAGGGAGACCCACGCCAATGGTGCCAGGTCTAATTCCAATCTAGATGTACCTAAGTGTACCTAGCATGTGAGTAGGTGTGAAGCCAAGAATCCCTCTAGGATTTAGTCTAACCCCATTACCTGAAGTACCTGAAGTGAGAGAGCGTGGCCCCCTGCATTGGTTGTGAGTTGGACACCCCGTGAGGGATGTGTCAGACCACTGTCAGCTGGAGTGTCTGCATGCAGGAGCCTAAGCGTCTCTGATCAGTGAGTTGGCCTGGAAGTCTCTGTTCCCTCTAGCTAACACTAGTGAGAAGTCCAGTATTTATACAGAAAGTATCTAGGGCTCCTTTGTCCCTTGTTTCTTGCATTAGCCATTGCTGGATTTGAGGATGACATATGGGATGAACTATATACGTAGATAATATGCAGATGGTGTAACCCCT
Source organism: Lissotriton helveticus (assembly GCF_964261635.1). NCBI lineage: Eukaryota > Metazoa > Chordata > Amphibia > Caudata > Salamandridae > Lissotriton > Lissotriton helveticus. The sequence continues at coordinate 869,492,159 of NC_136061.1, read as the reverse complement.
GACTGGTTTTCAAGAACCCTTATGAATATTCATTCATACTGTGTGAGTCTATTGATGAAGTTGTAGGACACTATTGTTCAGGGCAAACCCTCATTCTGCGCCCAGGACTAGAACTAGGTAAAGGTTCAATCCTAAAAGGCTTGTTAATGTGTAGTGTGGGAGAGGTAATGTAGGTGAAGGTATATCAGATTACCCGGGTCTTTATTATGGTACCTATATGGAACATAACAGGACGTAGCACCACTGCTCTCTCCCCTTCCCATACATACTCATTGTCAAATAGCTAATTCAGTGCCCTGAAACCTTGCTCCTCACTTTACTTAAAACATCCCTTATCTAGTTACAATTGTAGTGCATAGACCAGCCCCTTGGGACAAACTAGATGTGATAAGCATGACAGCCCCCACCTGCCATTCATCAGAGCAATTGAAAGAGTTGTTTCCTTTTCATGCCTGCCCTGTTTCCCCTAACAGGAATGATCCAGTTACATGCATCTGAAATGATGTGCCACCCATCAGTAATCATTGTACTTCCAATATAGTCTCTCATTGTATATCACTCAAATCACTGATACAATTCTGTCTGTCTTTACAAATCAATATGATGCATCTCTCAAGAATGTTGTTTTATAAAGTGTATTTGCCTTCATTCCAAACTTAACACAAATATTTGTTTTAAAAAGTCAGATGACAGCTGCCAAAGTGTTCTATTTGGGATTGCAGTTACATGAAAGGGGATGCTGTTCCTCCAGGTAGACTAGAAGGAGAAAGAAAGGATGTAAAGCTGTTGGTCAGCACTAGTGAACTGATCATAGGGATCTGGGAGGGATCTGAGTGATCAGACATTATTGCCCTCACACATACAAATGAGTATCATGCTTCAGAGCCCGATGACGCGACCGGGCAGCGGTTACTGAAACTGCTACGAGTCACGCTAGCCGCAAACGGGGCACAGATCACTTTTTAAAGCTGAAGTTGCTTTTAAAATACATATTTTACTTGTTGCTGCATATGAGCTGTGGTATAGCTCAGTGGGACAAGTTTACCTTGTTTTAAACTTTTGTACTCGCACTCGCGCTTTACACAAGGCGAAAAGGGGGCACAGGTCCCTTTTTTAAAATTGAAGTTTGCATTTAAATACCTGTTCACTTGTGCTGCAAAGAGCTGTGTTATAGCTCATGGGGGCAAGTTGACATTGTTTTAATACTTGGTACTCGCACTCGCACTTTAGTGGCCATCTTGGTTCAGCGCTCTGGTTGCTGGACCCTCGCTTGCAGCGGGCGCACTATTGGCACGTCAAAGGCGGGCCAAAGGAAAGCCCGTATGCGCCCATCCTCACCCGTCCATGTCCAGACAGGGCGGGGGCCACAACCCCTGCCCCTTTTCCCTCAGATAAACTTGGTTACAGCGCAGAGCAGTTGAAACAGTTGAACTCAACCTTAGGATTGAAACGTACCCATTTCATTATCCCTAGCAGCTTAGCCTCTTGTTGTATGCACTGCACATTTAGGCTTTGGTCACCCCCCGCATCTCCTCCATATGCACGGCTTGATCGCAAAAACTTTAAATTATTCCGATTAAATTGCAGATCTTAGCCAAAACACGCTGCAGAACTGTGCATCTTACTAATGGATGAAAGCCCTTACGTTTTGTTTCTCAGAGAAACCTGGATGAATGCGGGCTCAGAGCCCGACTTTGTCCAAGCCCTCCCCCTGATTACATAGTAACCCTGGGCATAGTTCGCGAAGTAGCACTACGCATAGCAACACGGAGTACACTTCGCTCAACGGGAGCTACGCGAACTGCGTAGTGCACTGTGCAAAATACCGTTTGCACTGATTGCACTGTGCCGGATGCTTGTCTGCATTGTGCAATCCGTGCAAACTACATCTTGCAAAGTGCAAGCGGTCGTTTTCTGCTGCTCAAGTAGATTTCTACTCGAGCGTCAACTTTCTCAATGCGGACTGATAGTTTCTCATCGCGAGCGGTCACAAGTGTACGCGACCACTCGCAATGAGAAACCTGACCTCCCCGCGTTGAGATTCTCGCCGGGAGGTTTATTTTCCACGCTTGCGATCGGCAACTTGATGTTGCTGATCGCGAGTGAGGAAAAAGTCTCGCCGGGATGTCATTTTGCTTGCTCGCGGTTGTCAACTTGACATTGAGGACCGCATGCAAGCAAAAAATGACCACTGCGTTATGCTACGCTAAGCGTATTTGCACTGTGCTACGTGCAATTCACGTAGTGCAAAGTAGCGCAAACTTCGCAAACTACGCGGGCATAGTGTAGTGCTTCCCCAGGGTTAGTACATAGTACAGAGGTTGGAAAGGGCAACAGGTAAAGGGGGTGGCATTACCATCATTTATAAAAGCCACTTTAATTGCCAGACTTTTGGGAGCCCCTTACCTGACTGTGAGAAACTCCATTTCTCAATTAGATTCACGCTTACGCTATCCCTTTCAGGCATTTAACTTTATCGACCCCCTGGAGCAATGTCCCAATTCTACAAAGCACTACCTGAAATAGTTGCTAAACTCGCAAGCACCACCTCGAACTTTACTCTTCTGGGCAACTTCAGTGTTCATTTTGATGATCTAACTTCAACATCCGCAATCAACCTATCCCTTGATCTTACAGCCTTTCAGCTCACACAGAAGGTGCTATATGCTACTCATTCACAAGGACACCTCCTAGATCCTATATTCTCTAATCTGGAGGAGTTACTCGGTCAGGAACCAATTCCTATCCCCACCCAACTATGTAACCCTCCTACCCAGACAACAAAAACAATGTCCGCTGCTGACCGAAACTTCCTTTAGAAAAATGGGTGTTGGTACTGGAAAATTCAAGGCCACCTCTTGAATCAGACCCAATTGTAGCTTACGAAAAATGTCACAACTGGATTGAGGGGACATTAGACAGTTCCTTCCAAAGAAAATCACTCAGATACACAAAAGGTCAAACATAACGGCTTGGTACATCCGTATACTCCGAGAGTTAAAGCAGATCCGCAACAAAACTGAAAGAATCTGGAAGAAGGACTTCTCCCTCAGCAAGAAAAGGGAATACAGGGATGCCATCAAACATACAAGATGGAATTTAAAACAGCTCAGACCTTTTATTTTGAGGAAAAAATCTCCCTTGCAGCCAGTTCCCCCGCAAAACATTTCTCATTGCAAAAACATTATTGAAAGCTCCCGCTCCCCATGACAAACCCGAAGCAATGGTTCAACGCTGCAACGAACTTGCAGATTACTTTTATAACCAAATCCAAATAATCTATGGGTCCTTTGCCTCAACCGATGGTTACACCACCCCCTGCAGTCAGTGGATTCTAGCCCTAGGAATAAGGAACAGTCTTTAGAAGTTTTTCCTTTAATGGACTGTGAAATACTCCGGGCTACCTCTGCACTCGTCAAGAGCGGGTCACCCAGAGACTCCGCCCCACCCAAGATTCTGAAACAGGTGGTTGAATCAGTCAGCCCAATCATCTTGGATGTAATCAACTCCTCGATTTCTGCTTGTGTGGTCCCTCCCTCATGAAATCCCCCCCCCCCCCCCATTGTGAAATCCCTTTTGAAAAATCTTGGCTTGGATCCAGACTGCCTTGGCAACTTTCGACCCATTTTGCTTCTCCCAGGGATCAGCAAAATTGCGGAGAAACATGTTAATTCGGTGCTTTCCACCTATCTGGAATCCCACAACGTCCTTCTTTCCTCTCAAATGGGATTTCGCCCGCGCCAAGTAACAGAAACGGTGCTACTGGCTATTGTTGAATATTCCAGAAAGATCCTTGACACAGGAGGCTCCTCAGCTGTGATTCTTCTGGACCTCAGTGCGGCCTTTGACACGGTCAACCATAATATTCTGGTCCAACGACTCAAAAGTTCTGGGGGTGTCTGGAGTCGCCCTTACTTGCTGCAATCTTTCCTGGAAGAAAGATCCTTCCAGGTATTCGAGGATGAGACTATTTCAAAATCCTTGCCTCTCCACTGTGGGGTTCCTCAGGGGTTGTTCCAGAGCCCCACTCTTTTTAATGTGTACATGGCTCCTCTTGCGGATATCGTTCTTCCCTTTGGGGTGCATATTGTGACCTATGCTGATGATATCCAAATGGTTGTTGCGCTGAACCACTCTGACAGGATCTCTAGCAGCTTTTGTCTCTGCCTTGAAAAAGTAGGCAAATTAATGAAACTCCCACATCTAAAATTGAATGGCGAGAAGACTGATTGCTCCTTGGCAATCCCCTTGTTTTTAAGGTGGACACTATGTGGCCAGCCTACATGGGCCCCGCTTGTGTTGGCCTGATACAGATCTCCGCTTTAAAACCCAAGCCAGGAAGGTCGTGGATTCCTGCTTTGGCATTTTAAGTATGCTCTGTAAAGTGTTTTCTCTGCTCCCCTTCCAGGCAAGAAAACTCATGGTCCAGGCGCTTATTTGTTCCCGCCTGGACTACGGGAATGCCCTTTACCTTGGTGCCCGAGCTCGGTCATTGCTAAACTTCAAACAGTGCAGAACTGCACCCCAAGGATTCTTGTGGGATTCCAATCCAGCAGTCTGAAAAACCTGCCTTGACAGCTCTCCACTGGCTCCCGGTCCAGTAGACAGTCCAATTCAAGGCCTTGTGTATCACCCACACGATGATAGTAGGGAAAGGCCCATCAATTATTTCCTCTCTGCTCCAGCCCCATCGAGCAAACAGGCGGCCTCGTTCAGACGAGCAATTTTTGGCCACTGTCTCCAGAACTAAGAGAGCCAGAACCGGTCCCCGCCTTTTCTCATACAATGCTGCCAAACTTTGGAAGTCCCTCCCTCTTCAGCTACTTAAGGAACCTAGTCATATGGCCTTCCATAAGCTGTTAAAAACATGGCTCTTTCCCAAGTGATTCTTGACCCTTCAGCTTCACCGCTTAGCAATGGGATGCTTCCGGGTAGCTATGCAATCTATAAGTGCTATTTCATTAATTCATTCATCATTGGGCTGCTCCTCGTTAGGCCTGTGCTGCAATGCCTCACGGGCTCCTTGATCGGGCTATTTATCAGAGAACTTCTGATTTTAGCTGTAATGGTGGGTACAAATGAGGATGTAGGTGTATGGTGGTGTACTAGGTGATTTAAAATAGTCTAACAGGGACAGAGAACAGCTTTAATATTGTGGTCTCCTTGGCAGGGATGAAAAAACAATGGAGCTGTCACATAAGCCAATTACCTAGACAGCTCTAAAATACGTGACTTTGGGCCGCCATGTTTCATGCCTTTTGGCCCAGCAGAATCTTAGGCATTTCTTCAGGACCAGGTGTTGATGTCTACTCCACAACTTATAGGGAGCAAGGTGTGTGAAGTGAATGTGCCTAATCAAAGGGCCCAATTCACAAAGGGCATTTACTACTGGTAAATACCCTTTGTGAATACCGAAAGTCGAACTTTATGACTTTCAGTATCCAGAAAGGGCATGTACGACTAGTAAATGCCTTTTGCGAATACCGAATGTTGTAAAGTTTGACTTTCGTCTAACTTTACCATTGTGAATTGGGCCCAAAGTGTGTCAACTGTACCTGCTGCAGTACAAGTCTATCAAGTTCTGACCCTATTAGAGTGCTTCAAGGAGGGTAGATCCCCAGTAATTGACCACGTTGGACCATTTTGTTTCCGAACATAAGTGCGTTCCTCTGCCCTACCTAACGGGCATTGTTAAAAAGATCATGAGAAAAAACGCAGCCACTACAGCGGCGGTGCGTCCATTGGGGCGTTCGGGCGTTGCCCTGCCAACCAATGTGCACCGCCATCTGAAACTTCACCGGCCGCACCAGATGTAGCTTATAGGGGAGAAAGGGTATGGGGCTGTACTTGATCGGGTTGTTGTGAGCGTGCGTGCTCACGCTGCTCAGCAATGCTACTGGCGCTGGCGCGCATATTTGCTTTGGGCTGGTCATTTTTCTGACCGGCCCGAACATGCGCAGTAGACCGAGGGTTGCCTCATGCCGCAGCCTCCGGTCTCCGAATGGGGCAGGGAGTTACGCTGCTCCACAGCCAATCCTGGCGCTGATAAGCAACGGAGATCTCTTTTTTGAGGTTCCCAAGGGGATTGCAGAGGACACCGATTTAGAATGAAAGGTGGTCTTTTGGACAAATAAAATGACACATTTGACACCATCCTGACAGCGTAGTTGACCCGAGTATAAATATCTAGGAAGACTGGTGAAAATTGTTATGATACAACAGCACCAGCATTGGTGTCACTCTCGAGCAAACCACCAAATACCGTGTAAGTAAGAATTCCAACAATCTTTGTCACAAACCAGACTCACCCGTCACCCGCCTATGTGCAGACTCCTGTTATCAAAATAACAAGATGTTGCGTGTGCACACTTTTGGAAGTTCACAGACCGTCACACATATGCTTTATTTCACACTTTAACCTTTTCTTTGTGGCTAAGTAAAACCATCTAATGTTCTGCTGCTTGGTATTGTGCTTTGCAGCAGTGTTCTTTGGTATCACATTTCTTCGTTTCTGTACGACTCTTGCTTGGTGCTTTGTTATTGTGGCCCATGAGTGGTGGACCCTAGGTGTATGATTGTTGCAGGTTACACAAGTTTGGAGAGTCTTTCCCCCAGTGGTGTGCTTTTGCGCTGCTGATGCTGGTTCTCCCTCTCTTCATTGTGCATGCGACACTAGTCCCCTTATCACGTAGGTTGGCACCAGGGGGATGCTTCCGGACTGAGCACTGCCTGTCAGCTCCTCGCCGAGGGGCCAGGAGATGTTGAACTGCAGTGCCTTTCTGTTTCTGTGTGCGGTACGGCAGGTTGCAGAGCAAGATTGTGGCGTCCCCTGGGCGACGGTGCACCTGTGGATGTGGTGCCCAGAAAATGTATTGATGTCTGGTCTACCCTGCGCGGCTGAGCTTCTTGCGTTCTCTGCTTGGCAAGTGCAGTGGCAAGAAGTGGGGGACCCCGTGGGCGGTGTGGCACCTGCAGAAGTGATGTCCATTTGTATTTGTGCAGCGGTTGCAAGCAGCCAGGAGCTTTCGCTCATTGGTGCGGGCGCTTCTCTGTGGTTCAGCGTCACCTTCAGGACTGGTGCTCAGGTCCTGCCTTGGGGATCTAAGCGCTCTTCCCACGGTTCCAGATATCAGCATTTTCATGGTATGGCTTCTTGGGTGCGCCTATGGTGTTTTATAGTACATGCTTTCCGACCCCAATCGGGTCGTTTGTTCTGGTTCGCTGGTGTTCGACTTCCGGTTTCACTTATGTTTCTGTAATGTCATGTGCCTTCCTTTCTGAGTGAATGTGGGCAGTGGCCGAAAGGCCCATTATCCATGACTGATGTTCCGTTTGTTATGGCATTGTTAGGGCCTGATGTCACTCTCGAGCAAACCACCAATACCGTGTAAGTAAGAATTCCAACACCCTTTGTCACAAACCAGACTCACCCGTCACCCGCCTATGTGCAGACTCCTGTTATCAAAATAACAAGATGTTGCGTGTGCACACTTTTGGAAGTGCACAGACCGTCACGCATATGCTTTATTTCACATTTTAACCTTTTCTTTGTGGCTAAGTAAAACCATCTAATGTGTGACACCTTCAAGTTGGTTCGGCGATTTAGATAACAGGATGTTGCATTCTGGGATTAGTAGTTTTGCTTTAAAAATCGTGCAGTTTTTTTTAAATGTTTGTATTTATTTCATGCGATTTTCTATTACGAGTAACTAGGAGATTCAAGTAAGATGACCTCAATAAACATCCTAAAGAATACAAAAAAGTGATGGATGGAATTCTTGAATTCATCAGGTGATTACACAGGCTGCATTTCAATTCGTTGTTTTTGTGCACACCATGTCACCTTAATTTGGACCCAGCTATACGCAAACCAGTTTTCACCCTGCTCCAAACGGAACAGTCCAGCATGGACGGCCAAGCCAGTTCATACATAAAGACAATTTTTTTTTGGGGGGGGGGGGGCAAAAGGGGAGGGAGGGTTTGTTCGGGTATGCGCGCTACGCCTCACCACTTTCAAATGTCACCAGCCACCACTGCAGCCACATGACTGTTAATTGAGTTTTTCTGGAAATCTGTGTTACAAGCCTAATGCAGAGTGGGCAAAACTCTGCAAGCTCTGACAGCAGAGCAGAATTTATGGCCCACCCATAGTGATAGCTCGAGTTTCTAACTCACCACAGGTGGATGGGTCAGTTTCGCGAACATATCCATAGATTATGCCATTTAAATGTTATCGACAGATGCAAAAATAAAGGTAGAGCACTATTATACATTTTATTTTAAAAAACATCATAGCTCTACAGTTTAGTAATATATAATGTAGTCACAATAAATCACATGAAGAATTAAATCTAATAGTGATATTGTGATCCGGAATTTTTTTTGTGTGTTTTTTTTTTTTTTTAAAGAACGCCACAAGCTTATTTAGGAAACGGATACCTATGCACTGAAAAAAAATCATTATTTACAACATTTGGAATCATGTAAAGCAAAATGATAAGCGGTAATTTCTGGTCGGAACGCTGGAAGGAAAGGAATACATGCAGCTCAATTGACTGATATTACAGCTCAATAATGTGGGGAATGGTTTCCCCATCTAATGAATGTCAAAGTCTCCTTTTATGAAAAAAACCCAAAAAACTAAGGGCCTCACTTATGAGGCTGTGCGTCACTTGTACGCCGCCGGTGCGTCACTTTTTGTGACGCATCAGCGGCGTAAAAAATGCGCCTTGTTGTGCCATATTTACAAAGAGACGCATCTAGGTAGATGCGTCACTTTGTAAACCCCTGCGCCACATTATACCTGCGCCAGGTATAATGTATGCAAGGGGGCGTATTGACGCAAGAAAGGGTCGTAGAAATGACGCAGTGAAATCTATGAGATTTCACTGTGTCACTTCTAGGACACCGTTGCGTCAAAATCTTGCGCCTGCCTCACAGCAGGCGTAAGACTGACGCAGGCCCTTTCACATGGGGCTTGCCCCATGTGAAAGGGCGCATTGCTGGAGTTGCGTCACTTTTGTGACACACTCCAGCAATGCGCCACTTTTGCGCTTACAGATACGTCAGAAATGCTGACGTATCTGAAACTCCTTGCGCAATGATGCGTCATATTATAAATATGACGCATCATTGGGGTCACAAGGAGGGCGCAATGAAAAGTGACGCATCGCTGTTTTCTCGCAGCGATGCGTCACTTTTCATAAATGAGGCCCCATGGGCCTCATTTCACCCTGTTCACATACATTTTAAAGTGCATTTTAGGTATAGAAAATCAAAAATTTTATTATTTTGCGAATTTGTAAGCATTTGTGATCTTAGCAATCAGTAAAATATAAGCAGAAAAGTACAATTCCAACTTAAATACACGATTAGCAGGCGGGACACATGAATTGTGTTTAGCAGATCTGAAACTTTAGTTTTGCTGTCAAAGAATTTGACTTAATCAATAATTCAGAACGATACGGAAAATTCATTGGAAGAAGATAAACTAATGTTTACTCCTGCTAAAATAAAATGGGCTATATCAGCAAAACACAGCTAAAGTCAGCTATTTTAAATGAAATGCACATTTTTCAAATGATCATTTTCCCAAAAATATGAAACGGATTTATTACGGGTACAGAAGTGGAATTCGAACATGTGAAGAATAAGAGGAGAACGCAAATGTAAAAAATAATGTATTAGTAATAGAAAGTTACCAATATGAAACCTTTACAAATGTTACAACTCTGACCTGTTAATTAGGTTTAAATCTTTTTATTGATATGTTTAGTTTATGCAGCAAAACTGCCATCAGAAATAAGCCATGTGGCTCATACATGTACAGCAGAGCACATAATGGAAACAAACCCCAACTCCCCCATTCCCCTCCCTCCTGTGTCTCCCCCGGGCCCGCCCCTCACCCAACCCCCCACTCGATCCCTACCTGGACCCTCTTGGTGTGAAGTCAATAAGATAAAATCAGTACTCCCAAGGTGTGTTGCCTAGTAGTGCAGGTTAAGTTGTGTCTTGTGGGGTCATTGTGAGGCACAAAAGGCATTTATAAATGCTAAGGAGAGGTAAGCTACCACATTTCTGTGCCCAGCAGGACAAGGATTCGGTGCCACAGGTCTGCCAAGGAGGCACAATACCCTTGGAGCAAAAGAGATATATGCTCCATACCCAGTATGTACCATAGTCAGTGTAGCCACCCCTGAAATGTGGGTGTCCAGTCTGTGCCCCAGTAAGATAGTATATTTTGCAAACCCGCACCTAGAGCTATCCCCTTTTGTCTGCCTTTGCGCGATTTAAGGGGGAATGTACGCGTGTTTGGCAGGCCTAGGACAACATATACCAGAAAGCGCGGTATTTGCGTGTTGAAGTGTTTGTCTAAGTCATCTAGGACCTGCTCCCAGTATGGGGCGAGCAAGGGGCAGTCCCATAGCAAATGTGTCAGCGTGCCTTCTGTCCCACAGTTTCTACAGCAATCTGATTTGCGGGTGAGGTTACTTCTGTGTAGTCTGGGAGGGGTAATATACCAATCAATATGTTGCGGTTTTGGTAGCTGTTTCTATGCTAGAGACATTGTGCGCCGTGTGGCGTACCCTATTCCTTCTGTGATAGTGTGCGTCCCAATTCTGCCTCCCAGCGCCTCTGCCCCCCGGTGCCTCTGCCTTGTGGATTTGACCACCTGTTCTCAAGGGCACAGGAGGTGATAGAGCTCTGTAATAAGGTGTCTGCTTGTTGATTTGGTGTGTAACCACTTTTTGTATGGGGTAAGGGGTCTTTGAGCCAGTGGCGTACCTTTTGAAAGTGATAACGTTCAGTCTCTTGCAGCGCGAGATCAGAGTGAAAGTCTTTGAAAGTCAGTGGGTCCTCCTCAACAAAATGATGGCCAATTGATTTAAACCCCTTTTTGTCCCAATATTTGAAGGCCACCGGATCAAGACCCAGAGTGACGTCAGGATTATTGACTATAGGTGTGAGGGGGGGCGATGGGAAGAAAAAGAGGCCGCATTGTACAGCTGTTGCAACCCAGGCCTTTAGCATTGTGTGTCTGACCTTGATCTGTATAGCCCTGAAGGGCGTTGAGTTTTTTGGAGGAAGGGGATCTTCCACAGAGATTGGCCGGCAATGACTCTCTCCATGAAAAGCCAAAGCTTTTCCAATTCACGATGGGACTATTCCAGCAAGACTAAAAAATGGGTAGCCTAGTAGTAACTGCTTATATTATGGATTCCCAACCCCCCCCCCCGTGTAGCTCAGTTCCCTATTCAGCCTAGGTTTCTTGTCTGCACAGACAAAGGAGAGGAAGTCATGTTGGAGTGACTTCAATATACCAGGGTGGGGGGGGGGTGTCTCCGCAGGGAGCGTCTGGAAGAGGTACAGTATTTTCGGGAACATGTTCATTTTGAGTGCCACCACAAGACCCAGCCACGGGAGGCTGCATGGCCTCCAGCAGTGCAAATCTCATCGATTTTGGGGAAGAAGGTGAGTATAGTTTAGGGTGAAAGTGGCTTGGGTGGATATTGCTAATCTAATACCAAGGTATGGGATCGATTCTTTCTCCCTTTTAATCGGACATAGCTGTCTAAGGGCTTCCTTGGTGGAAGGCTGGAGGGAAATCCTAAGGGCTTGCGACTTGTAAATGTTGACCTGAAAGCCTGAAGCTTCTGCGAATCTCTCGAGCTCAGCAAAGAATGCCAGAATGGAGATCCGCGGGTCCTCCAGCATAGCGACAACATAACATGCATAAAGGCATATGATGTGGCGCAGCCTCCCAAACCGAACCCCGCACTCTCTGGACCATGGGCTCCATAAAAAGGGCAAATAGCACTGGCAATAGTGGGCAACCCTGTCTCGTGCTGCGAGCGATCGGGAAGGGATCCGAGTTGTGCCCATTCACCCACACCGTGGCTGTGGGGCAACTGAACTCTGACGTGTTAATTGAAAGAAATTAAATAATCATAAACATGAAAGAATTGTAGAGGAGCATAATGACAGTAAGGTGTGTTTACAATAGACTAGGGGAATACATTTCTTGCCCAAAACAATTATTGAATGGTGAACTTGTAACTAGGGGTGGGCGGAATTTGCATAGTTGCGCTATGCAAAGGTCCGCAAAACTGTAAAAAATCTCAGCAAGCTTGCAAAATCTCTGAGAACACACGGAATTGCTTGTTCCGCCCGTTTGCAGTGGTTTTTTCCTGTTCGCGAACGCTGTTTGCATGCTTGGGGGGGTAATATCTTGCAAACATGCATTTTGAAAGCGCGAACAAGCAAAAAATTCCACAAAGGCGCAGATCGTGGATTTTGGGGCAATTCCGTGTTCTCCGCGTAACGCAATACTACCCGAATTCTGCAAATTCCACGAGCAGAACGGAATTTACCGCCCAGGCCAACTTGTAACTCCAAGGAAATCATGTCTTTGGTGTGTCACCAAAAATTATCAACTCAAGGGGTAAGAAAATTAAAGAGGAGCATAAGGGGTTTGCTTGAGAGTGCTAATCTTGTATCCCCATCAAATAGGATCTATTTGCTCCTCCATCCCTCACCACAACCACTACTAATTCTTACATTATGTTAAGTGAGACAAGCAGCCGCGGCCGTGCAGGTAAGAGTAGTGGGACAGTGGGACCATGTTTGGGGGGAATTCGACAGACGCCCATATGGGAAAATTAATTATCAAAACTCCACCTCCAACCCCGCCTCACTACTCTTACCTGCACGGGCCCATGTGGAAAGGGGAACAGGATAATAGAGAAAAGAGGCACCAGTCATTATTCTCTGCCTCTTCACTCTGCTGGTCATGGAAAACTCTGGATTGTTATAGATATCACAAACAAATAGGAAAGCTCTTGGTAATTGATTATGAACATGCTCCATCTACGTTAGAAATTGAATTACTGGTTGAGCGGGTAAAACCTACTCAAGCAGAAACAACAACCTCTGTCGGGGTGAAACACAAGCAAATCCCAAATTTACATTTGCCAAACCCCCTGATAGCTTGGCATGAAGAAGTTAGACTTAACTTAGAGGCAAGGTGTAAAGAATGTATGTTATGTTACTTGCAGTATGCAGTACTTCGAACAGTGATGAAGTAAAAACACAACACAAGAAAAATCCCACACCAATTTAGAACAATAGAGTAAAATGTAATGAATTATTTGAGATCAAAATGACCAAAAAGCAATCAATAGAACAGGAGACATGCAATTTAAAAAATATAAATAAAAATAGTATCAAGAAGCACAAAGCGTCACCTCTGGAAACCTGATTACACTGGACTGGGACAAAGTCACAATTTTAGGGGAACTGCGATGGAGCACAGGCCGGATACAGGGACCACTTTAGCCCACTGAACAAAGTATCTTAAATCCTGGTTTGGGGAGCGTTGCGAGATCCCACGTCGAAAAGGAGTAGCACAGCAATGGTTCAGAGGAGCTGCAGTTTTGCGAAGCAGAGTCCTGCATCATCATCGAGGATGTCGTCGACGAGGGGCTTTTGATGCAAAGTCTGGTGTCGCTGTGATGCAATGTCGTGTGTCGTCATAGAGGATGCTGTTGATGAGGGGCTTGTGATACAAACATTGTAGGACTGAATCGAGGATGCATCTCCCAGTGGCAATTCTGAGGAGACTGCGGTCTGGGATGTATTGTGCTGTGGTTATTTCAAAGCTTAGCTGTGAGAATCTTCATCGCGCATTGGCTCTGCCCACAGGACCACAGCAGGGTTGGCAGAGCACATTCAGGTCCACTTGTACGGGGCCAGGACAGGGGTGGCACCACTTTGGGGAAAAGACTCACAGCAGATTAAGTCAAGGTGCTGGGTTGAAGAAAGGCTGGAGCCTCTTCTGTCCCTGAGGCTTCTGAACTGGAGGCCAGCCAACTGGCTCTTGGAGTCACTCTGGTGGTCCTGGGTTCAAGATGCATATCCAGTCCTTCATGCAGGCAGCTGAGCAACAGAATATCGAGGATGTAGTGATTGTGGGGCCTAGCGGGGCACAGTCAGTTTAAATGTTTGTGTGGCCCCCTGAATCACAGGCCTACACATTGCTGGTATTATCATGTACATAAACACTGTGTTCAGATGCACAGTTTTCTGTATTCGTGGATGTGGCTGCAAAATGTGTATAAACTAGATGAGCAGAATTGTGGTACGTGTGCTTCTTATGAAACGTAAACTAAAACTCTTTTTAAAAAGATAGACAAACTGAATATTAATGCAGGGTGGGACTATGTGGAAATCTTGAACTAGAAGAGACAATCGGAACTTTCACATGCCGCCAAGGATTAGCACAGATTACCTGCTCAGGCATAACTGAGCTGCACACACACTGTCTGTCTTTTGCCACTATTCCAATAGCATTTTCTGTGGCACACATGAGTGTCCTCTACTCGACCCTCTGCGCAGCGTCTTGACATGCTCCCATGACCAAGCCTGCACTCAGATTTGAAACCCTTGGAATCCTGCCTGAACTTGCAGAGTCGGACCTAAGCTGGCAGCTGGAGAGTGGAACGAGCAAGTGAGAGGTTACTTCAATGACCATCAGAGACAGTGAGTGCTTCAATTCAGCTACACAATTTATGCTGGCGCGTGTGACGTTTGCAGAAGGTTTTGTGGCGCTCCACAGAAGTATACTTGAAAGTTGTCATGAAAATATCTATGTGCAGTGCTTTGAGTTGGAGAGATCACCCACTCCCCAGTTGGATGACCAAAATCACCCACTTTATACAAAAAATTGGTTTCCCCAGCACACACTAATGTCAACATGTATTACTTAAATAACAGTTATTAACAATTCTTGGCTTTGTTTGTATTTGTTAGGTTTATTCGCATATGTTCTTGTGTAGTTTTTTTTAGCTTCTTTTTAGCCAACACGTGTTGTGTCGCCCATGGCTGGTGGCCGCGACTTCCTCAGGGCTAAAAGATACAAGCATATGTATTTGCTACTAGAACATGATTGTTTTTTTCTAACAATTTGAAGTATAGGTGACATATGTGTCTATATCAATCTTACTTTTCATTCAGGTGACTTTTTGTGTGCGGCAACCCATGCACATTGGTTATGTCATACAGTAGTGGATATACAAACCAAAGAAAGTTATATTCCCCAGGAAGAATCTGCATCCCAATTATTGCAAACATTCTTGCTATTGGATAGATTTTATCTTTAATTTTTTTCAACTATGTCATATTTATCGAACAACTGGCTTAGTTTAGACATTTGTATTAACATTTTTTAATTCATTTTTATTCGCTTCATACATTAGTTTTCGTTTATCTTTTTATTTTTTGTATTTTACATTCTTCTTGGAAACATGCTCCTTTGATGAGATCAATTGCGTGCCTATGGGTTTTGTTTAAGTAATATCAATCAAGCTTTTCATGCAACCTAATATTTGTTGACTTGTGACCTCATAAAATCATATAATATACCTGTTTCCTTGGTATAGTTAGTGTTATCTGAAATATATTAAGTACAGGCAAAGTTTTTGTCAGTCAATGGGCCATATTTTGTTATGTAAATCTTAGTAGCATACTATATCGTTCAGTCTGTGCGGGCCATGCTCCTACCTTTTAACCGGTTGTAATTCCGTCCCAGTTCATCTCTGCTGCCCGATCTTTTTTGCTTGCCACCACTGGTTCCGTGAGGACCACAACAACCAGCCTGCCTGCTTCTGTGGCACCTGGCCACTGACGTCACCATCAAGCACCAGGAGGCGCTTCATAGGTGGCTGCGGACTCCAGCAGGGCAGGACACGCGTGGGTGTGCCCAGGCTGCACCCGTGCGAAGGCTGGTCCCAGGGTGGGCCCGTCGGTGCCCGTTCATGACCGGAAGAGGCTGGGCCACATCTCTTGGGTCCATCAATGGAAACGCCAGCCAAAAGCAAGGTAAGGAACGGGGTTGGAATGTTAGGGAAATAACCCTCATCCTCATCGCTGGACCTTGTACTTTGCACATTGAGAACTTACGTTCTTCACTGAGATGGGGAGAAAGAAACCTACGCCTGCTCCTAAATGTATAGAAACCACTTTAGACGGCTTTTTACAGAAGGCTGTGGGGGCGCTTAATAAAGAAATTGAAATGGCCGAGCGCAGGCTTTCGTTTCACCCACCCTCATTATCTTGAGCCAGGGTCTCCCGGGCGGAGAGCCAAAAGGCATGGATGTTGCAATACCAACAGTCACGGGGGACTAAAATGCGGTGGAGGAAAATGGAAGCGCATCGACCCGACGGATCAAGAGGACAAAGCAAAAGCCCCCTGTTTCTGTGGGAAGACCCCGAGGGGAAGGTGGGCCTGCAAAGACAAAGACTCTGTCCGATGTGGACATGGTGTCAGCCCGATTTGGGAAAATAGTGTCAGACTCTGTGTAGCCCATCTAATACCGGCTGGCCCGCATAGAGGAGCAGCGTGGCCAATCATTGTTGCTACCAAGGAGCTTGGCAAAGCAAAGTGGGCTCAAAGAAAGGTGCCCTCTGGGTAAAGGCCCGGTAGGGAGGGGGGAAAATGTTTCCCCTACTGCTCCCAAGAGAGGGAGGACAGCAATAGATGGACCTATAGTCACAAGTGTAGAGGCCAATATATCAAATCCTCACTTGGATAGGGATAACTGCATAGCTCCTCAAACAGCGCGGCTAACTCAGGCAAGTGGCCAAGAGAGGAGGGTCAACAGTGAACAAAGGGAACCCAACCCCCTAGATCTCAAAGGCATCATAGAGGGAGCGAAGGGAACAAGAAAAGGCCCAATATGGGCATCGAGCCATCCAGGCAGGATGATAATATCATATTAAATCTCCCGCCTGAGTGTACACCCTAAATGATGGTCCTGACAGGGGTTCCTCATCCTCCATCAGGTCACCGCAAAAGCTTTCAGAGCCTTATTAACAAATCTGCCTATTGGTGCACCAGTAAAATACATCCCCAGGTAAACTGGCGCAATCACATTATAATGGCAAGGTGGGTGAGCTGGCTGGGAAAACATAAAAAGATAGAGAAGGTGACTGTGTGGTCTTGAATTTTAATGAGGTGGGTGGATTCTGCCCTAAATCATCTTAGAGACTCCCCTCGGGAGCAGCTACAGGCCCGCCCATTGGGTTTCTTTTATCCTCACCACCAAGGGGGCACTATGCCTTGCCATTGTGTCCAGATTAGAAACCCCCTGCCTCAGTCCCCCACATGGCTCCATCCCAACCGCTTTGAGGCATTGTTGGGTTTAACAGAAAATGATTGATTACTCTTGGACCCCTATAGCTTAGCAAAACATTAATAACAGGAGGGATAACCAGGGACGGCCATCATTCAGTGGATAGAACAGAAGGAAACAGGCTGGGGACAAATTACTTGTACAACCACATAAATAAACCACCTGACACTTTTATTGACAACGAGGAGTTGGAGACTGGGGACGATTCATCTAGCCCCTCTATCTCACCCAATTCAGGAATGGGGGGTCCAATTTGGACTCAGTGATTGTTAGTTACAGGGAGGATCCAGATATAAGGCTGCACAAAACCCGTCCTTTTAGAATTCCCTCCTAGAACATTGCAGGCATCCGCTCAAAATTTGGGGACGAAATGTGGTTAAAGTATGTAAATGCTTTTGACTTTATTTGTACCCAGGAAACATGGTCCAGGGACAATATTGAATTAGATTGCTACTGTTCCTTCAATGTTCATGCAATCACCTCACCAGCAGGGAGAGCGAAAGGAGGACTGCCGACATAGATCTCTCTCAAATATGTGTCTATCAAAGCAAAGTCTGTTATTGATTCAACTTGGTATCAAATTATTCTGATTTTAAAATTTGTTTCAGGTCAAGACCCTTTTAATTAATTGGTACTATCATGTTTTGATCCAAATATCAAGAAAATCTGCCTTCCTGAGGGACAGTGTTGAGGTGGAGCCCAACAATGCCAGCGTTCACAACCCCCTCACTGCCTCCCTACACGTAACTGCTCAGGAGGAGGAAGGTGATGGTCGCCTCCTCCAGTATAACTCAAACCAAGGGGTGAGAATAAAATGGAATCAAAAAAATCCCCCCAATTTGAGGAGAGCATTGTCAAAGTAAACTTAAGCTCCATCTTCAAATGCTTAGATCATGATTCCCCCCGGAAATGGTTATACAGGGATTCCAGGGAATTTCCAGGGATGTATCTAGGAACCTGACAAATCCAGAAAGTAATAAGGGAAACTAAGGGGACTAAATGGTTCAACGCTGAGTGTACAAGGGCCCAAAAGAACTTAAAGAAAGCACTACACATAAGCCCTCAAGACAAAACCTTAATCAAGAACTCAAGGCAGGCTTTCAAGATAGTTGCTCAGAGGAAGCAAGAACTGCGAAAGTAGGCCGGGACGGATTTAGAGAGAGCAAATGCACTCAAAGACTCTAGGAGGTTTTGGTAGGTAATAAATTGGCCATTATTTTCAAAGGACTCAAGGGGAATGGACTCATTAATACCAGGGAAAGTGTGGGAATCGCACTATACAAACATATTCAACCCGAATGGTATCACTAGCCGTGAAATATGTCAAGACGTCTTATTAAATAAGCACACAACTTGAGCTCTTCCCTGTCAGGGAGCGAGGTTGAGGATGTCCTCATGAAATGGATACAACTTAAAGCCCCAGGGCCTGAGGAGGTACCCCTTGATTTATTTAAAAGTGATATCCAACTCTGGGCACTCTTCCTGACTAATCTTTTTAGAGCAGCAATAACTGGCCCTATCTCAACATCATGGAAAAAGGCCATAGTGGTACCTGTGTATAAAAAGGAAGACAAGGAAGACTCAGCCAACCTGTTATAGGCCCATTTCCTTAATCAACGCTATGGTTAAGGTGCTGGGGAGGGTCATTTTGGCGAGCCTTGAGACTTGGGTAGATTCCACTGGGTTAATGTCCCAACCTCAATATGGTTTTGAAGAGGTATGGGGATAATAGAACAGTGCCTCAAATTGGCCTTGATTATGAGCACGTACATGAAAGCAAGGAAACGGTCAATACAGCTTGCATTCATGGACTTGTCCAGTGCTTTTGACACAGTCAATTGGGGAAAACTGTGGTTCATGATGGGGGAAATGGGTTTTGAGGAACCACTTCTCACCCTCCTGCGTAGGTTGCATGTGTTCACTACGGTAGCCATACAATTTTTGCCCTGGGCGAGAGAGGCCTGGACTCAGTGTATCTACAGAGGGAGTTCATCAGGGGTGCATACTAGCCCCCTTTCTCTTCCTCTTGTACACAAACAGCCTAAAATCAGCCCTATTAGACCAGGAATTAGACTTCCCCAGAATTGGAGGCAAACCGGTCCCGTTGTTGTCATATGTGGACAACACAGTTCTAATGGCTTTAACTACAAATAGTTTACAGAAGTCCCTGAATGCTTTTACTGGTTTTATGTTAGCTTTGGACCTAAAAATTAATTTGACTAAATCGTACATCATGGTCTGTGGTCCAAGTGATACTAAATCTAGAAAATGTATTGTAAAGGGCAAGACAATTGATAAGGTCTCCAATTTTACTTATCTGGGGAATGTTTTTAACTCCTTTGGCGCTTATGACAAGCTCAGCTCGTCATAATTGCTGTGGAACGCCCACACGGGGATAATTCCCCTCCTGTGCGGGGCGTTCCATTAAGTGGGCGGAGTCATGATGAGCTCAGCTCGTCATGAGCACAGCTCCATTGCGTCATGAGTACCGCAGAGCCGCACGCGGCCCCCCTCCTCCCGCACCGTGGGGGAATCAGCCCC
This sequence comes from Lissotriton helveticus, assembly GCF_964261635.1. NCBI lineage: Eukaryota > Metazoa > Chordata > Amphibia > Caudata > Salamandridae > Lissotriton > Lissotriton helveticus. The sequence goes on along the minus strand of NC_136061.1, from coordinate 869,472,429 downwards.
ACAGCGAAGGAGTTAATAATACACTGAACTGGGACCATCTTATTACCTCTAGGGTGCTGCACACTAGCCGCGCTGTTGAAGGCCTTTTTCGCTTTGCATGTAAGTTGGGCCACAAGCCAGTAGCGGAATTGATTACCTTATATAAATCAAAAGGCTTGTCTGTTGCTACTTACGGGGCAGGAGTATGGGGATATTACAAAAGTACACAACTACAGACACTAGAAAATACGTTTTTTAAAAGATTGTTGATGTTCCCAAAAAGTGCCTTCATGGCATTCTGTCACTCTGAGGTAGGGATGGATTTCATTGCAGACCGAATTAAGACTGCCCCACTGATACTTTGGGCCAAAGTCAGGCTGTCGGAAGACTTAAAGCTTACAAGGGAAATTGTCAAGGATTGTATGATGCTGGATAATGCCGAGGCCATCCCATGGCTCTGCTATGTGAAAGGAAAATTTACAGAAATAGGCCTAGGGCATTATTATGATAATCCTGCCAGCATCGATACAAACATGAAACTGATCATAAAAGATGCATATTTTGTTGAGCTTGATAATCGCCAGCAGCAATCAGGGCTGCAACCTCATTTAGATCGATCCCTTTTACATCAACAATTTTATTTGTCCTTTTTTTGACTAGGCTTTGGCTTTGCACATTGCACGTTTTAGTGGCCTTTCCCAAACAGGCTGGAATGGTGCAATGACCTCACTCCTTGCTCTTGCAATAATTCAGCACAACAAAGCACCTTGCACTTTACTCTATTATGTACACTTTACAAGGAGCCAAGGGCACTGTTCCTTATTCCACTTTTAAGAGAACCCCGCCCTCGTATATACCAGGAGGGTTTTAATCTCTTATGCTCCTTATTCACTGAAGTTATTTGAACCGCAGTATTACATTTTATTAGAATTGCACTTTTAATAAGGAAACTGTATGAAATGTAAATGAAAATGGTTCTTTCCTTTAAGAAATTTGAATTTTAAATTTCTTTTATCAACTGTGTCAAGTGTATTTGAGTCAAGTGACATATTATTGTACTAATTCGACATGTACATTTTATTCACTTTGTATGTATGTTATACTTTCATGGTCCTTTTGAACCGAATAAAGTTATTCTTGACTATTAATGTGCCATATGCTGAATTCATTTTCTGCCCTGGAATATTGAGAGAGGCTGGAGGTAGTGGGAGAAGAAGAAAGACTGGCAGACCAACAGACTGAAAAGGAGAAAGATGGAGAAATAAATGTGAATTAAAGAGGTAATGGGATGAGCAAATTAAGAGGTGAAGATGTTGAACTGAAAGCAGGGAAACCAGAAGTAAGGATAGAGTGAGAGGAGTACCATGAGAGAGTGGGAAGGATACATTTTAGAGATATAAAGGAGGAGAAAGAGTGCTAGAAGAGGGATAATAGTAAGTGTTATGCAAAAAGATAAAGAAGGGGTAGATAGAAGTAAGGAACTAAATGTAAATGTAAATGCCAGCATTTGTAAAGTGCCCAGCTAACTCCGACAGAGGTGTCCCGGCTCTGGGTCCCGTTGGGAAGAATAAGCAAGCTATTGGCCAGAGTCACATAGTGCTGGGCTAACCTGCCGCCAGATCCGGGGATCGAACCATGTGAACTATGTGGTCCGGAGTCAGGCACCCTGGCGGCTGTGCCACACCTCTTCCACTAGTAGAGCGCATAAATGAGGCGTGAAGGTTCAAAGAAGGAAGGGTATGATGAGGGTAGGAAGTGGAACTGATAGGAAGATAGTTATTGAGAAGATGTAGAAAAAACACAGGGATCCAAAGAGTAGAGAGAAGTGAGAATTCCAGGATCATGTGCAAGGGGATAGAACTGCTATGTTGGTGCACACTTCAGTGGCATGGGGGTATAAGGTCATTTCCTTGGCTTCAGGTTGGGCTGCAATTTCTCAGCAGGCCATGTATGGCACTGGGCCTCTGAGAGCAAGGATACTTACATGAAGCAGGCTTCTCTATTAATTCTTTGAACATGGTGACAATGGTACGCGGTAGGCGTGTACACTTTTCTCATCTCTCATTTGCAACTAATTGTCCCTAAACACAGGCAATGGGTTTGCAGAATATTGGCTTCCTGCAGACAATAGAAAATAAAGATATTGTATGGAATTTGCTGGGTATGATGAAGGACTGGCTATGTCTGATCGGTATGAGGTTTTCCCAATCAGTGGTCACTGATTGGGAATAGTCGATGGTGATGTCTAAAAGTTACAAAGCTTATTGACTCTTAAGGTCAAGCTCTAAATAGAAATGATGTTCGAATCCATTGAACTTAAACGGTTTTCAAAAATGCTTTATATGCAACATTTACCTATTCTTTCAACCACCCTTATTCAAGGCCAGACTGGTATCGCTAGCATAAGGCTATTAACTGGGAGAGTGGAAGGTTGGGGGCTCTATTTTTTTTTTACTGGAGAACAGTTTAGTAGCAGTACAGCAGTTTTTAAAGCACTGCAGAGTCCAATAGTTTTCAGGCAAACAATACAAGTGGCAACTTAACTCTGGTGATTAATGAACATGCTAGAGAGAGGTGGAATTTTGTCTAGTGGCAGTTTTGACTCATCTACTGTAACGCAGAGGGTCAATATGCCAGATGCAAAGAATCTGCAGTATGCAGATCACAGAACAGTATTTTATGTGCATAGCTCAGTGGATTGCTGCTTTTGTCGCATAGATCCTTATGGTACTGTGCTGTTCCTAAATTACATTCATAATCTGGCACAGTGGGCTATGAACTGCCATCAAAGAGCTGCATGCAAACTGCATGGAACAGTTAAGAAAGTAATGTTTTTTTCAGTCTTTCATTATACAAATGTTGCTAAAAAGGGTTTGTTTATTTGGGCAGAAATAAATGGTGTAGTCAACTTTGTCTTATGTAACATTTTCTATACATTGGTTTACGCACAAATGTTTTGTTGTCTCTGTATGTGTGTGTATGATGTAAAGTGCTTCAACACCCTACACTGGTATGAGAGGCTCTATAAAACAAATGCAATACATGTGAGAGAGGGGTTATGGAAAGACGAGAGGCACTGTTGGAGGGTGATAGTAAGAGAATCATTGAAAAACCCCAAATATAGATTGGCGTATTCTGGCTCACTGTAAGGTCATCGTTTACTATGCGCTAAAAGCTAATACATTTGAATAGATATTGAGAAAATGTTTTGTAGAATACACAATTTTTGACATTTTTTTCCACATTTTCTTGGGGAAATAATACCCCCACCTTGTAGTGGTGAGGCTTGCTCGCTGTGCTTGCTTGCTATGCACGGTACAGGGGCTGGTCTGACAAACCAGCCTCTGTCCTTCTTGGAGGAGAGACTCCCTTGCAACTACAGACTTCCCCTCTCCTGGACTCGACACTTCACCTCCTCATGGACACGTGGCCTTGCCTCCCTCATGTCAGCTAAGGAGCCGACCTCGACCGTGGTAATGGCGCCTCAACTCCATGACGCTGTGCATTGTCATAGGCATCGTTTTCGAAGGTACTGTGTGTTTGGGGATCTGTGTGACTTCGGCCCGATGTCGCACACCTTACGGTCGGCGCTGTACTTTCTTATTACTGTCAAGCCGTCATAATAGCCCCAGATGAAGCTTATTGTTTTCTACAAGTGCTAACTTGAGATAAGTGTTTTTAAGTCATACAATAATACATGTATGTCAGATTTTTGTCATTTTGGTCTTGTTTGGTTTAGATAAAGATAATTTATTTTTCTAAACTGGTGTTATGTCCATTTGTGGTATTTTCACTATATTACTGTGTGTTTTGAGTACAAATACTTTACACATTGCCTTTGGGATAAGTCTGTCAACTCATGCCAAGCCACCGAGAGTTATCTAAAGTGTGTATCCCCTTACCCTGACTAGAAGCAAGGGTCCGTACTTGGACAATGGTACATAAATCTGCCAATTAGAGACCCCCGGTTCTAACAGAGAGACTCTATAAAACAAATGAAATACATGTGGGAGAGAGGCTATGGAAAGTTGAGAGGCACTGTTGGAAAGAGATAGTAAGAGAATCATTGAAAAACCCCAACAAAGATTGTCGTATCCTGTAAGGTCATCGTTTACAATGAGTTAAAAGCTAATACAATTGAATATATGTTGCCATTTTTTACCATATGTTTTTGGGGAAAGAACACCCTCAAACCCAACTTGTAGTAGTTAGGATTGCTCGCTGCGCTTGCTTACAGCACGGTACAGGGGCTGGTCTGACAAACTTTGCCAGGACTTCTGTGGGTTACCTGCCTGGCCCTGCCCTTCTTGGAGGAGAGACTCCCTTGCAACTCAAAGTTATTTTTTGATCTTATCCAGTTTTTATCAATGTTACTAACTATGCACTACTCATCCTTTTACTTGTAGGAGAATCCCAAAATATCAGGTAAACTTGTATGTATATGTTATCCAAAATGACTAGAGTTAAAAGGTTAACATAGTATTGGCAACACTCAGGAGCCTTGCCCCCTAAACATGTACTGTTGGCTACAGCACTTGTAGCAGTCCTTACTGTAGAGCTGCACAGCAGTCCTTCTGAGTCTTTAATAGATCCGGAGGGGTACTGAAAAGTTGGTTCTGAGGGTCTGCTATTTATACCTGATGCCCTGTTTGAAGTAAGTAAAGGTTCCGGAGGTTTCCACTCCCAAAGGTGTTTGGAATTTCCTGCTTCCCTGCCCCAACCTGGCCTGGCTTGTCTGACTAGTGCCAACCCCTTTGTGAGTGTGTTCAAGCAGATTTGGCACTGTGACGGTCAAGTGTGGGAGGTGACAGCTCCCGCCTCATCAAGTCAAAGATGGTCCATCCATCCTGCCAAAACATATGTCCCTTTGTTTCACTGTCTGGGAGCAATACCCAAAGACCAATTGCCAGCTACACCTCATCATGTGACCCACGATACAAGCAGCAGACATTAAATGATGAGAAAAAGAAAATGCCAACTTTCTCAAAGTGTCATTTTCAGAATTGTAACGTAAAATCTGACTTTATTGAGTTATCTTTGTGCCTTTGGACAGAGGTTATACCAGTTCAGCATGTTTGAATGTTCTTACCCATAACTATTGATTAAGTGGGAGTTCATTTGGAAACAAAATGTTAAAAAACGAATTTACCATTTAAGAGGTCTTAGATTATAATTCTTTAGATACCAAACTAGATTTCCAACCTGCTACCACTTGAAAGTTGTCACTTATTGAATGTAATAAGTTAACCCTCACTATCAGGACATGTAAAACTTAAAAGAACATGTCCAACTTTTTAATTATGCTGCAATCGTCTCTTTGGGATGGTTAGGGCCTACCCTAGTGGTGATTTATATGTATTAAAAAAGGAAGGTTTAGGCCTGGCAAAAGGTTTATTTTGCCAAGTCGAAATGGCATTTTAACTGCACCCATAGGCTGCAATGGCAGGCATGAGGCATGGTTAAAAGACTGCTGCTTAATTGAATGGCACAACCAGTGCTGCAGGCCCTCTAGTAGCATTTAATTACAGGCCTTTGGTACGTGTAGTACCTCTTTACAGTACAGGTAAATGAAATGTGGCTATTGAGTGTAAGCCAATGTTGCCATGCTTGAAGGAGAGAGCACAATTACCTTAGTACTGGTTGGCAGTGCTAAGGAGCACAGAGTCTGAAGGCCAACAAAAGCCAGATCATTAAAAATGGAGGAGGAACGCAAAAAGTTTGGCTATCAGGTCTAACAATCTAGCTTCAATGGAGAAAAGATCAACTTTGGGGATATCTCATTGTAGCCAACTTTCTTTATCTTTCTAATGAAACTGGTTTCCCTTAAATGCTGATTATATGCTGCCACACACAGCATGACAATTACTTCATAAATATAAATTTATGATAATATTTGGTTTGATGGTGTAGCCTGAAATTAATTTATACTGGCACCCTCTGATCCCTTCTCTGAATTATACGCTTATCCTTTGCTCACAACATAACTGGTATCTCTGATATGGATTCTATGCACCTAGCTTAATCACTGATGTGTGTGGATTGAATTTTTCCTGCTTTCTCAAAACATAATTCAAGTTTCAAATGTTTTTTTTTGAAACATCTGGGCTTCTAGCATACTTCTGTCTATTTTGGACTTTTCCTCAGCAAGCTCTTTAACAAGGAGCCACAATGCATGAAGTAAGGGTCCTGGCAATGGCAACATTGTAACTCGATAGCCTGCCAAGGATGCCTTAAAATCTGAGTGGGGTTATACCCGACAATACAAGATGGCTGCAGCTATCTCCATTCATCTAGAGCAAGGGTACTCATAGTATGGCCCGCGGGCCGGTGGCGGCCCGGCAAGCCTTCCTGGGCGGCCCGCGGACATTGCAGACACCTGTATTTAAAATTAAATAAATTAAATAGTGTTCGCAAATACAGCTGCATCAGCGCGGACTCAGACTCTGCTCTGTCGGGGCCCGGGGGATTCCAGTGATTGTCAGAGGGGAGCTGCAGGGGCCTAAGAGGTGAAATTCAACAAAGCCTAATTAACATGTAAATGGTCTTTTAAAGACCCATGAAGTACTTGGTGCGGCTGTGTGCGCGCGGCCAGGGAAGCAGTCTCAGCCCGGGCTGAGGGCTGACACACACACACAGGTGAGAGGACAGAGAGGGAGGGAGGGAGACACAGAGGGAGGGAGGGAAACAGAGAGTGGGAGACAGGGAGGGAGACACAGAGGGAGACTGGGAGACTGGGAGGGAGACACAGAGGGGGAGTGGGAGACTGGAAAAGAGACACAGAGGGAGAGGGAGACACAGAGGGAGAGTGGGAGACAGGGAGGGAGACACAGAGGGAGGGAGGGAAACAGAAAGTGGGAGACAGGGAGGGAGACACAGAGGGAGGGAGGGAGACACGGAGGGAGGGAGACACAGAGGGAGGGAGGGAGACACAGAGAGAGGGAGGGAAACAGAGAGTGGGAGACAGGGAGGGAGACACAGAGAGAGGGAGGGAAACAGAGAGTGGGAGACAGGGAGGGAGACACAGAGGGAAGGAGGAGGGAGACACGGAGGGAGAGTGGGAGACAGGGAAGGAGACACAGAGGGAGAGTGGGAGACTGGGAAGTAGACACAGAGGGAGAGGGAGAGGGAGACTCGGAGGGAGACACCGAGGGAGAGTGGGAGACGGAGGGAGACACAGAGGGAGAGTGGGAGACAGGGAGGGAGACACAGAGCGAGGGAGGGAAACAGAGAGTGGGAGACAGGGAGGGAGACACAGAGGGAGGGAGGGAGACACGGAGGGAGGGAGACACAGAGGGAGGGAGGGAGACACAGAGGGAGGGAAACAGAGAGTGGGAGAAAGGGAGGGAGACACAGAGGTAGAGTGGGAGACAGGGAGGGAGACACAGAGGGAGAGTGAGAGACAGGGAGGGAGATACAGAGGGAGAGTGGGAGACATAGAGGGAGATACAGAGGGAGAGGGAGACTGGGAGGGAGACACAGAGGGAGAGTGGGAGACAGGGAGGGAGATACAGAGGGAGAGTGGGAGACAGGGAGGGAGATACAGAGGGAGAGGGGGACTGAGAGGGAGACACAGAGGGAGAGGGAGACCGGGAGGGAGAACACAGAGGGAGAGTGGGAGACAGGGAGGGAGATACAGAGGGAGAGTGGTAGACAGGGAGGGAGACGCAGAGGGAGAGGGAGACTGGGAGGGAGACACAGAGGGAGAGTGGGAGACAAGGAGGGAGACACAGAGGGAGAGGGAGACTGGGAGGGAGACCCAGAGGGAGAGTGGGAGACAGGGAGGGAGATACAGAGGGAGAGTGGGAGACAGGGAGGGAGACACAGAGGGAGAGTGGGAGACACAGAGGGAGAGTGGGAGACAGGGAGGGAGACACAGAGGGAGAGGGAGACGCAGAGGGAGAGTGGGAGACAGGGAGGGAGATACAGAGGGAGAGAGGGAGACACAGAGGAAGAGTGGGAGACAGAGAGGGAGACACACCACGAGGGAGGGAGACACAGAGGGAGGGAGACATAGAGGGAGAGTGGGAGACTGAGAGGGAGACACAGAGGGGGAGTGGGAGACTGGAAGGGAGACACAGAGGGAGAGGGAGACTGGGAGGGAGACACAGAGGGAGAGTGGGAGACTGGGAAGGAGACACAGAGGGAGAGTGGGATACATGGAGGGAGACACAGAGGGAGGGAGGGAAACAGAGAGTGGGAGACAGGGAGGGAGACACAGAGGGAGGGAGAGAGACACGGATGGAGGGAGACACAGAGGGAGGGAGGGAGACACAGAGGGAGGGAAACAGAGAGTGGGAGACAGGGAGGGAGACACAGAGGGAGAGTGGGAGACAGGGAGGGAGACACAGAGGGAGAGTGGGAGACAGGGAGGGAGATACAGAGGGAGAGTGGGAGACAGGGAGGGAGATACAGAGGGAGAGGGAGACTGGGGGGGAGGCACAGAGGGAGAGGGAGACTGAGAGGGAGACACAGAGGGAGAGTGGGAGACAGGGAGGGAGATACAGAGGGAGAGTGGGAGACAGGGAGGGAGACACAGAGGGAGAGGGAGACTGGGAGGGAGACAAAGAGGGAGAGTGGTAGACAGGGAGGGGTGACCCAGAGGGAGAGGGAGACTGGGAGGGAGACACAGAGGGAGAGTGGGAGATAGGGAGGGAGACACAGAGGGAGAGGGAGACTGGGAGGGAGACACAGAGGGAGAGTGGGAGACAGGGAGGGAGATACAGAGGGAGAGTGGGAGACAGGGAGGGAGACACAGAGGGAGAGTGGGAGACACAGAGGGAGAGTGGGAGACAGGGAGGGAGACACAGAGGGAGAGGGAGATGCAGAGGGAGATGCAGAGAGAGAGTGGGAGACAGGGAGGGAAATACAGAGGGAGAGAGGGAGACAGGGAGGGAGACACAGAGTTAGAGGGAGACAGGGAGGGAGACACAGAGGGAGAGTGGGAGACACAGAGGGAGAGTGGGAGACAGAGAGGGAGACACGCCGGGAGGGAGGGAGACACAGAGGGAGGGAGGGAGACACAGAGGGAGAGTGGGAGACTGAGAGGGAGACACAGAGGGGGCGTGGGAGACTGGAAGGGAGACACAGAGGGAGAGGGAGACTGGGAGGGAGACACAGAGGGAGAGTGGGAGACTGGGAAGGAGACACAGAGGGAGAGTGGGAGACATGGAGGGAGACACAGAGGGAGGGAGGGAAACAGAGAGTGGGAGACAGGGAGGGAGACACAGAGGGAGGGAGGGAGACACAGATGGAGGGAGACACAGAGGGAGGGAGGGAGACACAGAGGGAGGGAAACAGAGAGTGGGAGACAGGGAGGGAGACACAGAGGGAGAGTGGGAGACAGGGAGGGAGACACAGAGGGAGAGTGGGAGACAGGGAGGGAGATACAGAGGGAGAGTGGGAGACAGGGAGGGAGATACAGAGGGAGAGGGAGAGGGAGACTGGGAGGGAGGCACAGAGTGAGAGGGAGACTGAGAGGGAGACACAGAGGGAGAGTGGGAGACAGGGAGGGAGATACAGAGGGAGAGTGGGAGACAGGGAGGGAGACACAGAGGGAGAGGGAGACTGGGAGGGAGACAAAGAGGGAGAGTGGGAGACAGGGAGGGAGATACAGAGGGAGAGTGGGAGACAGGGAGGGAGACACAGAGGGAGAGGGAAACACAGAGGGAGAGTGGGAGACAGTGAGGGAGATACAGAGGGAGAGTAGGAGACAGGGAGGGAGACACAGAAGGAGAGTGGGAGACACAGAGGGAGAGTGGGTGACAGGGAGGGAGACACACCGGGAGGGATGGAGACACAGAGGGAGGCAGGGTGACATAGAGGGAGGGAGAGGGTGGGAGAGAGAGAGAGAAGGAGGGGGAGAAGGAGGGAGAGAGAGAGAGAAAGATGTGTGTATGCTAGGTCTGGTAGCTCAGTGGACGAAGGTGTCCGCTGCAGGGACCTGTGTATAACCTCATGGTCACAATTTTTGTTTGATTTAGCCCCGCCCCCTCCCCCTCTGACCCCGCCCCCACCGGTGCGGCCCTCGGCCACAAACCACACTGTAAATTTGGCCCCCGAGAGAAAGTTTGTGAGTACCCATGATCTAGGGAGATCCAAGGCATATGAGAACTGTAGTTTCTATTCAAACAGTGTCATGGAGCGCAGTCTAAACAAGTTCAAAGCTTTTCACAAGGGCGCTCCGACACTCAATACACACTGCCAGTATCTTTACTCTTGGAAATCACTCACTCTAGGTGGAACTGAAGCACAGCATTCCAGAACTCTCTGAATGCCCAACTTTAAGCTCTGCTTCCCAACTGTAAGGGAAGGGCATGTTACATTAAAATATGAATTTGTGAAATGCATTCTTTGTCAACGTATAACTTTTGGATTTTGAACAAATCATTTTTAAAAATTCCAAAATTAATCTAGATCACAAATTAGAATCCTAAAAATGTCAAACTATGGTTAGCCCTGCTAAAGGGCATTAGAGGGTAATTATTGGATTGTAAAAACCACAGAATTTGTTCTACAGTCTTCTCAATTGTGGAACACCTTACTTCTGCAAGCCAATAAATGCATCTAATCCTTTCAGGACACGTACAGTGAATTTTTGTGGTGGATAATCAATGGCATACAATGTCTGAAAGAAATGCATAAAGCGCCTTATTTAGTTCTGCAAGGATTATCTATTTGTGGACAGATCATTGCAGCTGAGAGAAGTCATCGCCTGCTACTACACATATGATGCCGCTGGCAAAACAACCAAGTAATACAACTTTGTCGTGAGGAAAACTATTATTGCATTAGACACTTCGACACAATAGGCACAACAGCCGTTACACGTATTCTGTGATGTTGGACGAGAGGGGGTAATGCCAGGAGGACTCGCAATTGAGCCACATGTGATGTGCGTCTCCAAACCAAAAACAACCATTAGCAAATCAATTGCCCTGACAGAATTCTTTCTAAAAAGAACGAAATACGTTGGCTGCATGGTGCTTTATTGCAAATGCAAAGGAAGAATAAAGAAAGCTGAACACTGTTGATTACTGGATAGACATTCATATATTACTGTTTTTTGAATATTTGAATTGGGAGGTGCAACCCACAGTGGGTAAACGTTGACATTGATCATTTGGATCGCCCCTTGGGAACAGCAGGGGAAGTGGTGTTGCACATCGTGAGAGCAAAAGGCTAAATTTTCAATTGTACTTGAATGGTAGGGAAAAGTGTGTTTTCACACTCCTTGAGAGAGGTGTGTCGAACACACTTTTAGCGTGTTTTGTGTTGTGCTGTTTCCGGATTGGTAGAACATTTTAGACCATGGCCACTGCTGCCTCTGGATTATGGTTAAATACAAAATGGAAGTGTGGGGGTGTAGAAGCATTCGTTTTTTAAACGTTTGTAGTTGATTGTGTCTTCAGGATATTGATATACGGTATGACATGGATGGAATTCATGGGACTTTTTTCTCCTGACCCTACCAAAGTTGTGACTACATGGGAAAAGCTCAAATCTATGACAATATTCCAAAAAAGTGCAGTTAATGTGTCCAATATTGCCCTGAATCTACACACGAAGTTTAAAGAGTCCATGATTCTTTCATGAGGAGAGCAGCAGGATAAAAACAAGTCACACCTGTTTAATTATGCCTGAAAATGACAGAGATTGTAGTGTGTGCCACCAGTAAGCGTTGGTATTGATTGGTTTACAAAAAAACAACTATGCTGACTATTCCTTCTGTAAAAACAACAGTTGATGGACAGAATGCAGGACAATGTCATACATTCATCCCAGTACAGAGATCTGGTCCTAAATACATGCCATTCCAGTTTGAACCCAGCCATATGCAAATCTGTCTTGACCCTGTGGCCTATGGGTACAGTCTAGCCCAAACTGCCAAGCCAGGTCCTCCCTGGACTGGAAACTAGCATCCTAGGACCGGTTTAGGGCTTTCAGCCCCCATCAGCCAGGATAGTTTGATTCCAGTGGCATGGAGAGCAAAGACTCACGTCTGAGCATACCCGTCCCACTCGGGGTGACCAATGCAAAAACAACAGTTGATGGACAGAATGCTTGTTTCCCTGGACTGGAAACAAGCATCCTAGGACCGGTTTCGGGCTTTCAGCCCTCATCAGCCAGGATAACTTGATTGATTTCAGTAGCATGGAGAGCACGGGACTCACGTCTGAGCATACCCGTCCCACTCGGGGTGACGAATGCAAAAACAACAGTTGATGGACAGAATGCAGAACAATGTCATACATTCACCCGAGTACAAAGATCAGGGCCTAAATCCGTAGGTTTTTGCTCACCATGCCATTCCAGTTGAACCCAGCCATATGCAAATCAGTCTTGACCCTGTGCCCTATGGGTACAGTCCAGCCCGAACTGCAAAGCCAGGTCCTCCCTGGACTGGAAACTAGCATCCTAGGACCGGTTTAGGGCTTTCAGCCCCCATCAGCCAGGATAGTTTGATTTCAGTGGCATGGAGAGCAAAGACTCACGTCTGAGCATACCCGTCCCACTCGGGGTGACCAATGCAAAAACAACAGTTGATGGACAGAATGCTTGTTTCCCTGGACTGGAAACATGCATCCTAGGACCAGTTTCGGGCTTTCAGCCCTTATCAGCCAGGATAACTTGATTGATTTCAGTAGCATGGAGAGCACGGGACTCACGTCTGAGCATACCCGTCCCACTCGGGGTGACGAATGCAAAAACAACAGTTGATGGACAGAATGCAGAACAATGTCATACATTCACCCGAGTACAAAGATCAGGGCCTAAATCCGTAGGTTTTTGCTCACCATGCCATTCCAGTTGAACCCAGCCATATGCAAATCAGTCTTGACCCTGTGCCCTATGGGTACTGTCCAGCCCGAACTGCAAAGCCAGGTCCTCCCTGGACTGGAAACAAGCATCCTAGGACCAGTTTCAGGCTTTCAGCCCTCATCAGCCAGGATAGCTCGATTCCAGTGGCATGGAGAGCATGGGACTCACGTCTGAGCATACCTGTCCCACTCGGGGTGACCAATGCAAAAACAACAGTTGATGGACAGAATGCAGAACAATGTCATACATTCACCCCAGTACAGAGATCTGGGCCTAAATCCATCGCTTTTTTGCTCACCATGCCATTCCAGTTTGAACCCAGCCACATGCAAATCAGTCTTGACCCTGGGCCCTATGGGTACAGTCCAGCCCGAACTGCCAAGCCAGGCCCTCCCTGGACTGGAAACAAGCATCCTAGAACCGGTTTCGGGCTTTCAGCCCTCATTAGCCAGGATAGCTTGATTTTAGTGGCATGGAGAGCACGGGACTCACGTCTGAGCATACCCATCCCACTCGGGGTGAACAATGCAAAAACAACAGGTGATGGACAGAATGCAGAACAATGTCATACATTCAACCCAGTACAGAGATATGGGCCTAAATCCATCGTGTTTTTGCTCACCATGCCATTCCAGTTTGAACCCAGCCATATGCAAATCAGTCTTGACCCTGTGCCCTATGGGTACGGTGTAGAGTCAAAATATCGAGTTGTTAATATTGACTAGACACAATATCGAGTAAAAAATATAGAATGGACATAATATCGACTAGACATAATATAGACAACAAAAATATCGACTAGAAAAATGTAATATCAATTGAATGGACATAATATCGAATCAAGGATATAGAATGGACATAATATCGACTAGACATAATATAGGCAACAAAAATATCGAATTTAAGGTAAGTTAATATTGTTTTTTATTTTTTGTGTAATATAATTCTGTAGAGCGTTGTGGGTTTATAAGGGAATAGGGTGGGAAGTAATTTAATTATAATTAATTAAATATGTTAATTTATTTATTGTTATTTATTTAGAATTAATTGTTAATTAATTATTAATTGGTAATTAATTAAAATATAATTGGAAATTAATTATAATTGATTAATTGATAAATATGTTAATTTTAGTATTTTAATTTCTGTAGCGGGTTGTGGGTTTATAGGGGAATAGGGTGGGAAGTAATTTAATTATAATTAATTAAATATGTTATTTTTTTATTGATTTTTTTTACAATTAATTGTTAAATAATTATTAATTGGTAATTAATTAAATATAATTGGTAATTAATTAAAATTCATTAATTGATAAATATGTTAATTTTATTAAATTATTTTCTGTAGCGGGTTGTGGGTTTATAGGGGAATAGGGTGGGAAGTAATTCAATTATAATTAATTAAATATGTTAATTTATTTATTGTTAATTATTTTTAATTAATTGTTATTTAATTAATAATTGGTAATTAATTAAAATATATTTGGCAAATAATTTCAATTGATTAATTGATAAATATGTTAATTTTATTAAATTATTTTCTGTAGCGGGTTGTGGGTTTATAGGGGAATAGGGTGGGAAGTAATTCAATTATAATTAATTAAATATGTTAATTTATTTATTGTTAATTATTTTGAAGTAATTGTTATTTAATTAATAATTGGTAATTAATTAAAATATATTTGGTAAATAATTTTAATTGATTAATTGATAAATATGTTAATTTCATTAATTTATTTTCTGTAGCGGGTTGTGGGTTTATAGGGGAATAGGGTGGGAAGTAATTTAATTATAATGAATTAAATATGTCATTTAATTTATTGGTATTTATTTAGAATTAATTGTTAATTAATTATTAATAGGTAATTAGTTAAAATATAATTGGTAATTAAAATTAATTGATTAATTATTACATTCTAAATTAATTTATTGTTAATAGGTAATTAATTAGTATTTGTAGGTCATTTTTAATAATTAAATAATTTTAATTTGTATTTATAAATAATTATTTAATAATAGTTATACAATTGTAAAATATTTTAATTAATTTGTAATTGGTATTACTATTTATGTTATTTATATTTATATATGAAGTATTTACTTTCCCTACTATTGCACTCACTGGAGTTGGAATAGTAATTTTTACCCCTACACTATCCAACACTTTCCCTACTGTTGCACTCTCTGGAGTTGGAATAGTAATTTTAACCCCTACGCTATCCAACTCTTACCCTACTGTTGCACTCTATGGAGTTGGAATAGTAATTTTAACCCCTACGCTACCCATCGCTTTCCCTACTGTTGCACTCTCTGGAGTGGGAATAGTAATTTTTATCCCTACGCTGTCCAGCGCTTTCCGTACTGTTGCACTCTCTGGAGTGGGAATAGTAATTTTTACCCCTACGCTATCCAACGCTTTCCCTAATGTTGCACTCTCTGAAGTGGGAATAGAAATTTTTACCCCTACGCTATCCAATGCTTTCCCTACTGTTGCACTCTCTGGAGTAGGAATAGTAATTTTTACCCCTACGCTATCCAACTCTTTCCCTACTGTTGCACTCTCTGGAGTGGGAATACTAATTTTTACCCCTACGCTATCCAACGCTTTCCATACTTTTGCACTCGCTGGAGTGGGAATAGTAATTTTTACCCCTACGCTATCCAATGCTTTCCCTACTGTTGCACTCTCTGGAGTGGGAATAGTAATTTTTACCCCTACGCTATCCAACGTTTTCCCTACTGTTGCACTCTCTGGAGTGGGAATAGTAATTTTTACCCCTACGCTATCCAACGCTTTCCATACTGTTGCACTCTCTGGAGTGGGAATACTAATTTTTACCCCTACGCTATCCAACGCTTTCCCTACTGTTGCACTCGCTGGAGTGGTAATAGTAATTTACTATTCCCACTCCAGAGAGTGCCATATGCAAATCAGTCTTGACCTTGTGCCCTATGGGTACAGTCCAGCCTGAACTGCCAAGCCAGGTCCTCCCTGGACTGAAAACAAGTACAGAGATCTCGGCCTAAATCCATCATTTTTTTGCACTCCACACCGCCCCAGTTCAGACATGGCCATATGCAAATCAGCCTTGATCCTGTGCCTCACGGGAACAGTCCAGCCCGAACTGCCAAGCCATGTCTTACCTGGTCCGGAATCGAGCATCCTAGGCTTCTTGCTATCAGCCGTCATCAGCCAGGATAGCTTGACTCCAGTGGTGTGGAGAGCACGGGACTCATGTCTGAGCATACCCGTCCCACTCGGGGTGACCAATGCAAAAACAACTGTTGATGGACAGAATGCAGAACAATGTCATACATTCACCCCAGTACAGAGATCTGAGCCTAAATCCATCTCATGGCAGTCTTCATCAAAAGCACAGTACAGATTTTACAAATTTATCAGGCTGTAACTTTGCCTTTTCTGGATGTTGCAAAAGAACTTGACATTTTCACCTCACTTCAAGAGGCATTTTATTGTTCATGTTTCTTTTTTTATTTCAAGTCTTGAATGGAGGGAGCGACTATTGCTGCTGAGAACCATTTAAAACGCTGTGCAGTGAGTGACATAAAGGTAGGAGTGCCATAATTCACTTTATTTGCTCATTTGACATTTAAGCTATCTAATCAGAATACTTTTGAAATTTGTAAGGTATGGTTAGGTGTGCAAACCATAACTCGCACAAGCACTGCATGGCTTCCCTTCAGTACTCATTCGTGAAATCACTGGTGGCATTTCAATTAGATTCATTGTTGAGCTTATTTAATTTGAAGTTCATACGGTGCTCTGCATGTTTAACTCCCTTTATACACTTGTGTGGTGTTTCCAACTCTGCACAAATGGATAATTTTAGACTGCTACATTTATATATATAGCACCTTTTCTAAGGCTGATGTCTAACAGCATATGAATGAAAATATATTGCGTGGACAGATTATTTTGTCAAAAATATCGTGGACCAATAGAATTGAGAAGATAAGTGCAAATAGGTAAGTATAAAATTACCATTCCTAACTCCACATCTATGTACCTTGAAGATGTTTATATTGTCAAAGTACGCATGTGTGGAATTAAGTATAGTAAAACTTTGCATTCCCATAGAAACTTACCTTCATGATATTTTTGTCCTCAATATTCTTGGCACATAGGCATATGTTCATGAAAATGGTACATTCCTGTGCTCACCCCTGTGCTGATAATCAAAAAGCTGCCTAGTGCCAACATAGGCCCACTTGCACCATGGTCAGTGGGGCCAGCTTCCTCTGCTTCGAGCATTGCAGGAATGATTGTGTTTGTGCAGAAAGGACACCTTCCCGATCAAAAATAATAATTAATGTCATTTTTCTCTTTCTGTGTGTGCAGCAGTACACAGACAGAGCAAAAAATGAGGAGAAATAACATAATTTCTTCCTGTTGTGCCACATTAAGGCCTCCTATTGAAAGGCGTTTGTTTTTGGCACTGGCTCAGATTTACAGATCTATTCAAACTGGAGCAGTGTTAGAAAGCCATGCATGTTGCTGTGAACATAAACAGCAACACCCTTTGCATGCCCCTTCACTGCAGAAAACTGTGTTGCAGAGGGCCATATTTACATGGCTGTGTTCAGCCGTGCACAATGACTTATAAATATGGGCTAGCATAGAGCACCACCAGAGCATCAAAAAAATGGATGGACACTCCATTGGTGCTAGCGGCTTGTAAATAAGCCCCACAATATTTTGTCCACCTGATCATTTTTCCTCGCTATTTTGTCCAGCCACTTCAAGGCAGCATGTTGTTTTTTTGTTAGTATTTGTCAGCACAAGCACCTACATGTGCCCAATCAAGCAACGATTCTTAGGTCGTTTAATCACCTCCGCAGTTTGAAAGTCTTGCTGGGTACACAGCCATGAACTTCAAATTGTGGATTCTCACAGAGACACTCTCTTTAATTATTGAACAAATGTGTCAGCTTAAAAATCCATTTAGGTTTTAGAGACTTCAAACATATTATTATAATAAAATCAGAACCTACTTAACCAACCTGAAGGTGCTGGTGGAACGAGTTCCATTGGCAAGGTAGGTCTGTATAAGAAATTCTCTACCCACTGAACTTCCTTGCACAGAAAGCAAGGCTTGATCTACCAGTTACGCACAATACTCTAACCCCAGTTACTGTGCAGCAATGGCGACACAGGAAGCCGTGCCCATGAAACTGCATCCTACAAGGGTTAGATGCGGATGTTTTCTTCCATCCCCATTGCAACCTGTGAATTTCTGTGCTCACAGGCAACATTGTTTGTCTGAGTTGCTCGAGGGTTGTCCACAAGCAGTATTGCAATCAGCGCTGTTTTGAAAAATAAGTGCCATCTGCAAAACAATATGCATTTGCCTCTGAAAAATGGAAGGTTTACAGGCAAGGAGTTCAAATCCCAGCAAGATCCTTCTGATGTAATTTAATTCTCAGTTTATATCAGGGCAACTTATTAATTGGGAAGGTTTGTCTCCAGACCATTACAGCATTTGCACTTAGCGATAGATCAGTTCCTATAAATAAATGAGAAACATTGCAAGACTCTACATCATATAGGCCTAGATGTATCAAGCCTTTTGCGATTCGTTAAGGCCGAAATTCGCATAATTTCGGCCTTAACGAATCGCAAATGGACATTTTGCATCTTTTGGGATGTATGACAAATTAGCAAAATGAGGAATCGCCAAAAATTGCGATTCCTTATTTTGCTTAAGCATTTAAGGAATCGCAATTTTGTGATTCCTTAAATGCCATGTATGTTGTTATTTAAAATTGCGAATTCAGGTTAAGGAATCGCAAATTAACACCAACTTGAGGTTTGTGTTAATTTGCGAAATCCTTTCAAAAACCAAAATTTGGCAATTTTGAGGGTGGCATGTGACACACATACATGCCCATAGGGCATGTATGTGGGCCATATGCACACACATGTAAGTTTCAGGGCTGCAGCCGGGTGTCCATGAGACACCCCTGCACCCTTGAAATAATTCTCAAATTGCGATTAGCAAATTGCGAATTCGCAATTTGAGAATTACTTCACAATCATTGCTATGGGCCTCCTGGCCCATAGGAATGCAAGGGAAATTATTCCTTATTTGCGAATTCGCAAAATGCGAATTCGCAAATAAAGACTAATAAGGAATCGCTAAAAAAAAGCAATTTTTTACATACATTCCATTTTGCGAATTCTAAATAGCGATTCGCAAAAAATCGCTATTTAAGATTCGCAAAATGGAATCTTGATACATCTAGGCCATATTTCTTATGACGGCTGCAATCATAATTCCCTTTATCTGGTCATGACGAAGACTTGGATAAACAGCTAAATAAATCCATTATTTGTCAAGCGCGAACTACTCATCCCTAGGGATCTTAAGGCCCGGGAGGTCATCAGGGAGATGAGTGTGCTAATGCTCAGAATCACATGGTGCTGAGCTGCTGTCGGTGCCGGGAATTTAACAGTGAGCCCTGCGTTCTGGAGTCACCCGCCCTGGTTTTTCCGCCGCACCTCTCCCCTTTCAGCTATGATGAGGTTAATGAAACGTCAACATAAAATACTCTCCACTAGTCTCTGTACCGCCAAGAGACACATCTTGTGATACTAACCTGGTCCCTAAGTACACCAGATATTGAGAGCCATATGTCGTTTTTTGAAACATGTGATCTCACCTTTTGCTATCCTCACACGTGGTTCACTGAGCACTGTGCTGCAACTTTGCATTGTTTTGTAGCACTCTGGGCCTATGTACAAGCCCTGATCGCAATGGGATTGTCACTTTTTGTGACATTCCCGTGGCGATAGGGGCCTTGCCTTATGTACAGGGCAGCGTTAAGGCACTTAACGTGGCTTAATGCTGTCTTGAACATAAGGCATCCTTTCACGCTATGTTCAGCGTGAAAGAGGCATGCAGTGGGTGTTGTGGTGGGCGTTCCACCGCAACACCAATTGTATTTGAGACTGCCCCCTATGCACAAGGGTAGCGTACATAGGAGGCAGCGCCAAAATTAAAACCAGAAAATCCCTGGTCTTAAGGAGGTGAAACGAGGAAAAATGCATTATTTCTCCTCGTTTTTGCTTTTTCCATATGTGCTGCCTTGTGCAGCACACATGAAAAAAGCAAAATGCCATGGTATGTTTATGTACAGGAAGGTGTCCCTTAATGTACTGAAATAAACTTTTATTTAATGCCCTTTTGTAACTTTCATGTGTGCTGCATGAAGCTGCAAACATGAGTTACAAAAGGGCATTTTAAGATTGTTGACGTGCAGAAAGGGATACCTTCCTACACATAACCAATCCTCCCCTGCACATACACACCCTTGCGCTCTGGTGCAAGGGTGCCTGTGTTGGCGCTAAGTTCTGAAGCTTAGCGCAATCGCAGGGGAAAACACAAGGCTGCACCACATTCTTGTAAGCATTGTGCAGCCTTGCGTTTTCTAAGTGGCGGAGTGTGTCGCTAAGCCCAGGAGGCTAATGACACACTACGCCACTTCGTCGTACATATGACCCTTTGTCTTGTTTTGATTGTGTTCCAGATCGTGTTCTACTAGCAAACATAAGCAAATAAACTAATGTTATATATAATTGAAATATTGTTTTCTATTGCTTAGAATGAAGTTTCCATTAATGCACAGGTTTTCGATTCTTCAAAGTTCACTCGCAGAGTTAGAAATATGTATTTATATGTTTTTGAATGAATCGTTGTTTGCACATTCAGTCGGCTTGAACTGCAGAAAACCTTTCTACATTTTGCTTTATCCACATTGGCTCAATTGATGAGTCTTTTATGAAGATCTTCCATTGGGATCAAAAGATGTGGGGGGTCATTCCCTGGACAAAACCCATGTTAAATCTCTGAGGGAAATTCCACAACAAACAACAGGGTATATTTTCCCAAATGTATATGAAAAGTGGCAACCTGATCCAACTCAAATACTTTTTTGGGCTGAAAGAAATGTGTTCATGCGTTTTTGCAAACAAAACAAATAAAAAAACAAGGGGTCACATGAATTAAAAGTGTATACCAGTGTGGGAGTCTAGCAGCGGGGTGTGAGTCCCGGGAAATCGTGATTTCCTCCATCAGGACCCAGGTAGGCGGTGGTAAGAAGCAGACACCGCCCACTGGGGCAAGTATTGAAGTTGAGTGACTGCTTCAAGCGTACTTGGAGTGCTGAGCTTGCCGCAACTCCACCCCTGCCTGTCAGCATGCCTCAACCAATCGTAAAGAGGCATTCTGCATTTAAAGTGGGAACTTTGAAATATTCAGCTATGAGCTGGATTTGAAAAAGGCATTACGCCGAAACGCGTTTTGCCACATTGAATAAAGAGCGAATTTCCTAGTGGACTCCGTTGGCTCGATTTCTTTTGCAGTGGGAAGGAGTGTGGACAGTGAAATATATATACATATACATATATACATATATATATATATGCACGCTCCCTTCTTACACCAAGGAAAACGAGTCACTCTTGTAGCGGGTGCTTTAAACCGCGTTGGTGTCCGCGGTAATATAAAGTAGCTCCAAAATCCCAAAAAGATACCCAGCCGGGTTGATTAGGACACAAAGCACTCCCAAGCACGACAGTCACTTCAAGCAGGGGTAGGTTTATTTCGATAGACGCGTTTCTGGAGATAAGACTCCCTTCGTCAGTATTTACATCAGTGCAACCAAGAACTGAGTCCTTATCTATGTTTCCCATAAATCATGGACATAAACGAGGGACTAATGGAACGCCTCATGAGCGCCATCTTAGAAAGTGCAAATACATGAATCAACTAAACATTGCTTGTAAATATGTTACACCATAAATTAAGCCGTGTATCGGCAAATTCATCATCCTAATAATTACCCGTATCATTTATAATCAGACAACCATTAATGTCTGACTTACAGGGCTAAGATGACTAAAACTTCAACCTGTCTATCAAATCATCGCTCGATGATAGAAACATCAGGAAAATCTTGCCGTGGATCGGCATTGGCAGCCCTAAGGACTGCCCACTAAAGGTGGAACTAAGTATACAGCAATGTATTATACAAATATTAACTAAAAGTTAATAAAAGTGGTATCTAACACCCCAAGCCTCAAATTGATTTAAAGAACCATCAAAAAATATAATAAATAAATCATCATCCAATCAACATTAATACAGTTTCCATAATCAAACATTTTTCACTTTCACATCGTTGTCAACCCAAGTGTGAGGCCAGTTCTTCTCCCATGTTCAATCCCTTAGGTGCTTTGGTTTCTAAATCTATGATATAACGGGACTCGAGTCTCCTTAAAGAAAGCAATCTATTGCCCCCTCTAGGATTTACTTCTACTCTGTCCAAACAGAAATATCTCAAAAGGTTCCTGTCACTATTATGTTTAATGGAGAAGTGGCGTGCCACAGGATAAGTAAAATCCTTATTTGCTATTGCACGCATGTGCTCCAATATCCTTAATTTGACCGGATTAATCGTACTTCCCACATATCTCAACATGCAAGGACATACTAAGCAATAAACTGCATGGTCATAGTGACAAGACATGAATTTACTAATCTTCTTCCCTCTACTATGTCCCGGGACCTCATAGCTCAAAGTTCTTTTGCTAGCAAAACAGGCCTTGCACTTTCCACACGGAAAGAAGCCCTGGGCTTCCTTCAGCGTACCCTGTCGCTTCTCAATGGGTCGAAGGTAGCTATGGACCACTTGGTCGCGTAATGATCTCCCCTTCCTGTATGTAATTAATGGCATGTTCGGTATGTCAGAGCCAATGATTGGGTCCGCTTTTAGAATATGCCAATGCTTGGACAATACCTCACGCAGTTTACGGGAGTCCGCAGAATAGGAAGTAATCATGCGGAATTTGCCCTCTGTGCTAGAGACTGTTTTTTTTGTGAAAATACTGGATCGAGGAACGCTCCTAACTTTCTTCAGGGTCTCTTTTAGAACACGGCTGGGAATAGCGTCTTACACGCGTCCAGTAGTCATCCGGGTAAACTAATTAACAACATTCCATATGGGGAACTTTTGCGGTTGAAGCGTAATTGCAGCCAGGATGACTTCTTTGAGGAAGCAGCCAGGGAATGTATAGAGAGGTTTGATGGTTCTTTAAATCAATTTGAGGCTTGGGGTGTTAGATACCACTTTTATTAACTTTTAGTTAATATTTGTATAATACATTGCTGTATACTTAGTTCCACCTTTAGTGAGCAGTCCTTAGGGCTGCCAATGCCGATCCACGGCAAGATTTTCCTGATGTTTCTATCATCGAGCGATGATTTGATAGACAGGTTGAAGTTTTAGTCATCTTAGCCCTGTAAGTCAGACATTAATGGTTGTCTGATTATAAATGATACGGGTAATTATTAGGATGATGAATTTGCCGATACACGGCTTAATTTATGGTGTAACATATTTACAAGCAATGTTTGGTTGATTCATGTATTTGCACTTTCTAAGATGGCGCTCATGAGGCGTTCCATTAGTCCCTCGTTTATGTCCATGATTTATGGGAAACATAGATAAGGACTCAGTTCTTGGTTGCACTGATGTAAATACTGACGAAGGGAGTCTTATCTCCAGAAACGCGTCTATCGAAATAAACCTACCCCTGCTTGAAGTGACTGTCGTGCTTGGGAGTGCTTTGTGTCCTAATCAACCCGGCTGGGTATCTTTTTGGGATTTTGGAGCTACTATATATATATATATATATATATATATATTTATATATATATATATATATATATATATATATATATATATATATATATATATATATATATATATATATGTATATATATATATATTACCTACTGGCGGTCGCCAGTAGGTAGTTATAGTTAGGATTGATTTCCATAGGGAAATCGCAACATTCTATTGGGAATAACTTTGGCGCCGGATGAGGAATCTGCCTGAAATTTTCCTCAACTTTGCCTGGCGGCGCTCCGGTCCTTCCCTTAAAGTTTGGGGGGATTCGTCAAGCGGGGGCCGAGATAAAAGGGGGGTCCCAAAACGTGTTTTCCCCATGTTAATTTTCATAGGGCGGTCGGTCGCACTTTTAGCTCGAATGGCTGAATGGATTTTCACCAAACTTGGCAAAATTGTAGGGACTGGTAGCCCGATGTGCCTTTGCTATGTCTCAAGATATGTGCTCCAGAGGATTTTGAGTAATTTAGGTTAAAAAAATGTATATATCTATAGCCGCGCCCCGGTACGCGCACCGGGGAGCGCTCCGGGCGCGCCACGCGACTTGCGCACGGAAAGCTGATTGGCTCTCGGGTGTCTATAAACATTCGAAACAGTCCAGGACGGCCGCCATCTTGTGTCTCGGTAGGATCGAGACACATGAGGTGGTAAAAACAAAGGGGGAAATAACCAAAAGGGGGCAGGGTAGACCCCCCCTGACCTGATCGGTTTTCGCAGGGGGAGCGCCCTGTACGCGCACCGGGGAGCGTACCGGGGAGCGTACTTTGGTGAAAAACAGTTAAAATAATAGTGTAAAATAATCATTTTGAATGATTACAGGTAGGGTAGCTCTGAAAAGAGCTTTTGGGTTCAAAAGAGCTTTTGGGTTCTGTGGCTGTTTTAGGTACCTACAAGTACGTCCCACACACACCCACACGCACACAACCCCACCCCCCCACACCCACACACTCCCCACACACACCTCACACACGCACACCTCCACCCACACCTAAACACCCCACACCCCCACCCCGACACCTTACACATCCAAACCCACACCCACACATTCCACACACCCACACTCATACACACACCTCACCACCCCCAACACACACACACACGCACACACAGATACCTCACAGACACACCTCACACATCCCACAGATACACCTACCCCCACACACACACACCCACAACTCACAGACACACCCACACATCCCACACATACACACATATCTTACACACATACCCCCCACACCCACACACCCCCCACACACACCTCACACACCCACACCTCCACCTACACTCAAACACCCCACACACCCACACCCACACACACACCTTACACACCCACACCCCCACCCACACCCACATACACCTACATACACCTATACACCTCAACCCCCAGACACATACACACAAACACCTCACAGACACACCCCACCATCCCCCACACACACCTCCCCCACCACACATGGTAGTGTACCCTGCTCCCTTGCGATGTTTTCAAGTATTACATTTTACTTTCTTCTGAATCTACACAAAATTGGCAGTGATATGGTGCATTAGAGACAGAGAGTGAGAGAAAGGAGGCAGGAGATGAAAAAGAGATGTGAAAAACACATTGGAGATAATATAGTGGGAGAAAGGAAGTAACTATGAGCAAATTTCCTATGTAACACAAAAAAGTTGCACTGTAAGTCTCAGTTTATATTATAATAATTTTGGTAGTATTTAATGAATTACATATAAAAATGAATAATGTCTCGAACAATTTTTAATTATTAAATAAACATTTATTGTTGAGATTGTTCATAATTTAATAACACTTCTAACATTACATCATCCGGAATGTCCTCCAAATTTTCATTACATGATTCAAATGATTCAAGACAGTCAATTAGTTGTTGATCCTCAGACTCATCCATGAAATCCAAGTCTTCGTTAAGAATATCTTTATCCATAATTTCAAAAGAAATTGTATTGCTCTCCTCTTTACCTTCCATTTTTGCTGTAAATTGCATAAAAAATAACTATATTAGTAGAGTTAGGGCATTGTTGGGTTTAAGTTCAGACAGGTACTTCTGAGTTTTTAACAGTGAAGGTATTTTTGGGCAGTCTATGGTATCAGGCAGGAAGTAGAAATATAAAAAAGTGCATGTGATGAAACCTAAGTAAATTCATAATTATACCAGAGAAGCCTAACTCAATCCATAAGTATAACAGAGAAGCCTATCTCAATCTATAACTATAACAGAGGGACAGTAAAAAACTATCAGAAAACGTTTTTCCAATTTAAGTTAAAGTGCAGAACATAGTTCCCCTTACAAATGAACAACTTACCTTTCAGAAACGAGTTGATGTTTTCAGAGGAAATCTTTTATAAATGTACCTCAGGTAGTACTAGTCAAAATGGCCGTGTTTCCCTCTCATTTTTCATTTATATTCATGTACATAACCAATCAAATGTCAGGGGAAAAAAAGTAGAAAATGAAAGTAACATTTTAATTGGTTGTAAATCCAAACTCTTCATATGTGTTTTTGTCAAATAATTTACCTCAGGATATTTAGACAGGGCTACAGGGCAAATGGCTCAATGGAATTCCACCAAATTTGGGAAAATGGTAGGGACTGGTATGTAGTATGGCCTATTCTATATTTGGTGAACATCTCTACAGAGGTTTTTATGTAAATTAACTTTAAAAAAATGTAGGGAGCGCTTCCCGGTGCGCGCCCCGGTACGCGTACCGGCAGCGCTACGGGAGTCCTCCATCTTGTGTTTCGGAAGAATTGAGACACAAGATGGAGGACAAACAACGTTGGGAATGGGTAAAAGGGGGCATGGTAGGCACTCTCTGACCCTCTAGGTTTTCGGAGGGGGTCTTAGGAGGCCCATATAGGCGGGGGAAAAAAAAGAATTCGCGGGGTGAGCGCCCTGTACGTGCACCGGGAAGCGTACCGGGGAGCGTACTTTGGTGAAAATTAGTGAAAAAAGTTAGAAAAAGATAATCATTTGGAGTAATCAGAGGTAGGGTAGCTCTGAAAAGAGCTTTTGGGTTCTGTGGCTGATTTAGGTACCTACAAGTAGGTACCAATGCACAGTCTTAAATTCAGGAGGAATATTCTATTCCCCTCATCTGAGAAGTGCACACCATCTCCTCTGTAGATATCTTGCATGTTGTAACGCAAGTTGTTGTTGTATATTGAACCCATTCCATAGTCTCTCATGTAAGCAGAAACAGATGTATTCACATGTTTCCGTGCTTTCTCAAATTGTGGACAAAATTGGTTGGACCAGTTCCATTTCTGTCTTTGGCATATATTGGAAAATACCAAGGCAGTTTGAGGAAAAAGTGCCATCAATTGTTCAAAGGTGTCCTTTAAAAGCATTTCCAGACCTACCCCAGTCAAAGTGTCTAAGTTATTTCCACCACAGTGCAGAATTATGAGGTTAGGGTGTGGCAAATGCAAAAAGGTTTTCACCAATGGTATCAATAGGTGACATTTCAATCCTCTCTGGTCAATCCATTCACATTTGGTAAATCAAGGTTGTGAACATTTCTGGTAGCTGCATACCTTTGAGCCCAGTGGAAATAGCTATGTCCAATAATCCAGACAGAATACATGGTAGAGGAGGTTCTGGTGCAGTCAGATGAAGTGTAGGAATAAAATGGCAGTTGGAACAGTAGGAGTTTGCAAAAAAAAACTGTGGAGTTTCAGTGCTCTTGAATCACAAGCAATGATTGGTAGATTGAGATAGTTGAAAACTGTAAGTTAGGGTGCATGGTTGTGTTCTGTGTAAGAAGTAATTTGAATGGTTAAAAAAAGTCATTTAAAGAAACATTGCACCAGATAAGCTGGTGTATTCGCAGGTCAAACATCCTTGCTGAGGTGATTTGCAACATTGTAGAATAAACTTTTAAACCTGAGAGCTCAGTGAGGAGGGAGTTGCTATGGTAACAGGTAGAAAGGGCTGAGGGGGGAAGGATGTTGGTTTGAAAATACAGAGGGAAGAGTTTTGATTGGTTACCATGAGCAATATGTGGGTAGAATTAGAGGTTTTCTGTGCCATTAATGGTTGCAGTGCCTGGAGAATATACCTTTTGCTCTGCTAAAGAAATATTGGTGTGTGTATCTGACACTGTTCTGAATCTCCTAAAGCATTTGTAAAGGTGAGTTATGATTCATTTAGATAGAGATTTCAGATTAAGAAGCACATAGGACCTGTGTTGTGTTCCTAAAATGGTAATTGAAAAACGATTTTAGTGCAAATCAATGGGTTTTAGTAGTAAAAATGAATGCTTCTATATGAAGCACATAGGACCTGTGTTGTGTTCCTAAAATGGTAATTGAAATACGATTTTAGTGCAAATCAATGTGGTTAGTAGTGAAAATGAATGCTTGTATATAGGATCTGTGCAGTGTTTCTAAAATGTTAATTGAAAAACGATTTTAGTGCAAAACAATGGGTTTTAGTAGTGAAAATGAATGCTTGTAAATAGGATCTGTGCTCTGTTCATAAAATATTAAATAAAAAACGATTTTAGGGTAAATTAATGGCTTTCAGTAGTGAAAATGAATGCCTGTACATAGGACCAGTGTTCTGTTCATAAAATGGTAATTGGAAAACGATTAGGAAGCACACTGAGCTTGTTTGCTGTTGGTTTGTGTTATTTTTTTGGTAATGCTTGGTAGCATTGTTTGCAAGAGAGAGGAAATGTATTTTGTAAAATAGTGAGTTTTCAGTAATGAAATGGAATGCTTGTACTCCAGCAATGCATCCTTTCACATGGGGAAAGCTGCATGTGAAAGCGTTTGCCTCAGTCTTACGCTTGCTGTAAGGCAGGCGCAAGATTTTGACGTAACAGTGTCCTAAAAGTGATGCAGTGAAATCCCATAGATTTTACTGTGTCACTATTATGAGGCGTTTTGCGGGGGAATGCCCCCTCTGTGTACATTACACCTGACAGAAGTGTAATGTGGCGCAGAGGTTTAAAAAGTGACGCATCTACCTACATGCGTCACTTTTTAAATATGGCGCAAAAAGGTACATGTTTTATGCCGCCGATGCGTCACAAAAAGTGACGCATTAGCAGTGCAAAACTGACTCAGGGCCTCATAAATGAGGTTCATCTTTTTTTGCACACTACTCCAGTTTAGTCCTGTCCATTGCACTCTTGGACACAAGCCTCACCTTTTGTGCTCCCCTGGACAGGCCTCATCTCATCTGTACTCCTGCTTAGGTGTCAGAATCCTATCACATGGGGAAAGCCCTATGTGAAAGCGTTTGCCTCAGTCTTATGCCTGCTGTGAGGCAGGTGCAAGATTTTGATGTAACAGTGTCCTAAAAGTGACGCAGTGAAATCTCATAGATTTCACTGCGTCATTATTACGAGGCTTTTTGCGGAGAAATTACCCCTCTGTGTACATTACACTTGACAGAGGTATAATGTGGCGCAGAGGTTTAAAAAATGACGCATCTACCTACATACGTCACTTTTTAAATATGGCGCAACAAGGCACATGTTTTATGCCGCCAATGCATCACAAAAAGTGACGCATCAGTAGCGCAAAACTGACGCAGGGCTTTATAAATGAGGCTCATCTTTTTCTTGCACACTCCTCCAGTTTAGTTCTGTCCACTGCACTCTTGGACACAAGCCTCACGTTTTGTGCTCCCCTGGACAGTCTTCATCTCATCTGCACTCCTGCTTAGGTGTCAGAATCCTATCACATGGGGAAAGCCCCATGTGGAAGCGTTTGCCTCAGTCTTATTCCTGCTGTGAGGCAGGTGCAAGATTTTGACGTAACAGTGTCCTAAAAGTGACGCAGTAAAATCTCATAGATTTCACTGCGTCATTATTACGAGGCTTTTTGCGGTGAAATGACCCCTCTGTGTACATTACACTTGACAGAGGTATAATGTGGCGCAGAGGTTTAAAAAATGACGCATCTACCTACATGCGTCACTTTTTAAATATGGCGCAACAAGGCACATGTTTTATGCCGCCGATGCGTCACAAAAAGTGACGCATTAGCAGTGCAAAACTGACGCAGGGCCTCATAAATGAGGTTCATCTTTTTTTGCACACTACTCCTGTTTAGTCCTGTCCATTGCACTCTTGGACACAAGCCTCACCTTTTGTGCTCCCCTGGACAGGCTTCATCTCATCTGTACTCCTGCTTAGGTGTCAGAATCCTATCACATGGGGAAAGCCCTATGTGAAAGCGTTTGCCTCAGTCTTATGCCTGCTGTGAGGCAGGTGCAAGATTTTGATGTAACAGTGTCCTAAAAGTGACGCAGTGAAATCTCATAGATTTCACTGCGTCATTATTACGAGGCTTTTTGCGGTGAAATGACCCCTCTGTGTACATTACACTTGACAAAGGTATAATGTGGCGCAGAGGTTTAAAAAATGACGCATCTACCTACATGCGTCACTTTTTAAATATGGCGCAACAAGGCACATGTTTTATGCCGCCAATGCGTCACAAAACATGACACATCAGTAGCGCAAAACTGACGCAGGGGTTTATAAATGAGGCTCATCTTTTTCTTACACACTACTCCAGTTTAGTCATGTCCACTGCACTCTTGGACACAAGCCTCACATTTTGTGCTCCCCTGGACAGGCTTCATCACATGAGTATTCCTGCTTAGGCCTTATAATTTTTTTTTAGAATAACATTTGAAAAACAATGAAAAGGTCATATGTATAAGCTTTTCATTACACTACTAAAATATTTTTGCTGCAAATTAATGAGTTTTACATTTTTGAGAAAGTTTAAATAGTAGGACCTGCACTGTGTTTCTAAAATGTTATTGAAAAATCGATTTTGGGACTAATCAATGAATTCTACATTTTTGAGAAAGAATAAATAGTGTGTGCATGATTACATAGAAAAATTTGGCCTTTTCACAATTATGTCACCTGTGTTACCTGAGATTAGGAAGTAGATTGTGCAGATGAGGTGAGACATGTCCAGAGGGACAGAGGAGGTGAGGTTTATGATCAAGACTGTAGTGGGAGAGAGGCCTTTCCTGGGAAGCATAGGTGGTGAAGCCTGTGTATAAGAATGCAGTGGACTAGACTTCATGAAGTCTATCCCCTACTGGACTCTTAGACACAGGTCTCATCTTCTTTGTACCTGTGGACAGAGCTGTCTTCCACTATACTCTTCAATACAGGCCTCACCTTTTGTGGACCCCTGGAGAATCCTCACCTGATCTGTAACCCTGAATAGATCGTTTGCTTTTTGTCATTGCTTTGTTGTTTGGTAATAGTGGTCTATAATGTGCTATTTTTTTCTTTAACACAGATTGAAATCAAGATTTCAAGAGTAAGCAAACATGCCCTCAAGGGAAAGGAGAAGAAAACAACATAACCGCCAAAAAACAAAAACAGCAACGGAATTACAGCACTCTTCCACAACAAATACTTCAAAAAACAGGAACCAAGCTCCTGGTAAGACAACTAAGTCTTTCATACGGAACATATGTACTTAAAAAAAAATGGTTGGACAGCAGGTAGAAAAAGAGAATGAGAGAGTAAATTTGAAAAGGAAGGAGAGAACCTCAAAGAATCCTACAACTGGAGCAGGAGAGAATAATATGTATAGGAATAGAAGGCAGAATCAGTTTAGAGACATTCGTAAACGAATGTTTCGCAATAGGGTGGTTTTAAATTTGTTAAAAAACATTAGGAAAGGTAAACAGAGAGCTGCTTTTTATAAGAAAAAGAAAAGTGTAGAGAAGATTGTTGATCAGGCTTTTGAAGTTAAGAAAAAATATTTATTTTAATAATCAATAGAATTAGGACACTTAACAAGACAATTGATGTTTTCAAATCAAACAGTAGATGGAAAATAGTAAATTATCGGACTAATTTTTGTAAAGTTTTTTCAGGAGAATGGATGTACAGATCAAGTTGTCTGCCATTTTTTAATGAGGAGAGTTACTTCCAGGAGAATGATTTAGTGCATGCAGTTGACACCAGTGGTCGAGCGTATGAAGTGAAAGACGGTTGTCCGATTGAAAAAGAGAAACTTGTGCCTAGAGAACCAGAAGAGGTGTTAACTGATGAAGTATTAGGGAGACGTACTAAGGGTCCAGTGTATACTTGGAAGTGTAGTCGTATTTGTAGTGTGCGACAGGAATCAATTGATTTGTTTTGTAATTTCTTACGTACATATAGTAAGAAAAGTCTAAACCAGAAAGTGAAGTTGTTGCACGACTTAGATCCTTGCAGAGTGAGAGAAAACACAGGTTTGCAAGGGCATTCACTGGCTTGTCTTTCTAGAAAAGTCTGTCAGAGTGTTTTTCATCATTTTAGGATGTTAGCAGTGCATCATACCAAAATGAGGAAATTAGTGAGAATGTTGTATTATGCAAAAAGTCCAGCACTTAAGCTTAAACAATTAAACAGTGCTCTTTTGCATGGAACTGAATTAGATGTGAAGAAGATTTGTGAAGAAATTGAGATTTGTTATTTTGGTGAAAAAGAGGATAGTGTAGAAATTGACACAGCAATCCAAGGTAATGTGGAAGACAATGTACAGATTTCAAGTACAGAAAAGTTTGAGCAGGAAATTACCAGGTTTAAGGTGAAATCAAGTGAAAGGCTGAATTTTACTTGTGTGTGTTGTCGACGAAGTCATTATAAGCATCAAACTAGATTAGTTGATTTATACGTAAAAAGTGAAAAGATGAATAATTATGAGTGGAAGGATTTTGCAACTTATTTGTGGGTGGAGAATTGTTTTGATTTGAGTTCTGATCAGCGTATTTGTAAATATTGTTATGATAAATTAAATCAAAACAGAATGCCTGCTAGAACTGTTCATAATAATCTGGAGTTGGTAGACATTCCCCGTGAATTGATGGATTTAAATACATATGAGTCTATTTTGATTCAATGTGTCCACCCTTTTCAGGCAACTGTTCGCATGGAGCCTAAAATAGGGAAATTGCCTCCTACAGATTTGCAGAGAGGATTAAAGGGAAGAGTTGTTTATTTGCCTCTTGATTTCAAAAAAAATATTGATACAATTGGTATAGAAAAAGTAGAAGAGGAACCTTTAGTTATTCTAGTTAATGGGGTTTCGACAAAGAGTAAGAAAATCTGGCAAGATTTAGTGGATGTTAGGAAAGTCAAAAAGGCAACGTTGTATTTAGTCAAAAACAATGAGTATTATAAAGATGTATGTGTTGCAGCAGAGGAAACAGCTGCAGATGAAGACAGTGATTGTTCAAGCGGCAAAATTGAAAAAGTTGATGTGTCTAGAAGTGAAGAAATATATGAACATTATACTGTTCATCCTTTGCATTCCAAAGAAGTAATGGGGAATGCAATTGAATTGTTTCAAATGAAAGCAGCAAAAGGAAGTCCCATTAGTGTAAGGGAAGAAAGTTTGGAAGCTCGTTGATTTCCACAGCTATTTCCAACAGGTCGAGGTGGACGATATGACGATCGTCCACTTCAAATTCCTGCATCTGAATATCGAACTGTAAGATTATATGCTGAAGATCCAAGGTTTCGTCAATGCATTCCCTATTTGTTTCATCTACTGTATGAAAGTGACTTGTCTGGGCTTTCTTAGGCAGTAAACCATATACTGAAAAGTGGAGCACATCTGCAAAATGTTTCGGCGAGGGACTTTATGGAGAAAGTGAATCTGCAAGATAATATTTTGGAATCTCATCTAATCAATCTCATGGCATGTCAGCGTGGTACAAATGAGTATTGGTACCGTCGTCATGGGGAATTGAAATGTATGCTAAGAAACTTAGGAACTCCTACATGGTTCCTCACTCTTAGCTGTGCTGAGTATGCATGGGACGATTTACTTCAATTTCTACGAGAGGCAAATGCAAATATACAAAATATAGAATTTAAAGCACCTGGAGAACTGTATTCTTTGGATCCAGTGAATGTATGCAGATATTTCAATCATAGATTTGAAGCTATGATGTCTTTTATTACCAACAAAAAAAATCCTCCCCTTGGAGAGGTTTTGGATTTCTTTTGGAGAAAGGAGTATCAAGCGAGAGGTGCTCCTCACATACATATGTTGTTGTGGATTAAAGATGCACCCAAATTTGGAACAGATTCGGATGAAACAGTGATGAGTTTCATTGAAGAGTATTCAACATGTGCTGTTCCGAAAACTACAGAGGAAAACAGTTTAAGGCAACAAGTTTTACGCTTTCAATCCCATCGTTGTGGAAAGTACTGTCGTTGAATATTCAGAAACAAGGACAAGTTCTACACAAAATGTCGTTAAAGCTTTCCACGACCAGTGATTTCTAAAGGAAGAGTAAATAATTTGATGTCTTCTCTGCGACATACTGTGACGAGGAAATCACCCAAAAATACATACAATTTAAAAAGAAACAAAGAGTCCAAGTACATCAACGACTACAACCCAGTGATTTTGTCCATGTGAAATGCTAACATGGATATTCAGTTCGTTGCTGACAACTCTATTGCTGTGGCTCGATATGTGACGTCTTACATCACAAAAAAAGAAAAGACAGAACTGAAAGAAATGTGGGAGGACATTTCACATGAAAAGAGTCTAAGCAAGAAATTATACAGTTACAGTCTGAAGATGTTGTCGCATCGAGAAATTGGAGCATATGAATGTTCTGATCGATTGTCGTCAGCAAGTCTCTATGCCAAATCTAGAACCATCATTTGGGTGAGTCTAGGTCTTGCTGCAACACGAAACCGAGTTTTGAAATCTGTACAAGAAATAGAGTACTTGGCGGAGAAAGAACCAGAAAGTACAGATATTTTGAAGACAAACATGTTGGATACATACTATCCAAATCGAAGTAGTCATCTTGGGAACAGTTGTTTGTATGAAGTTCTGCAAAACTATATTTATAAGAGAACCATCAGAGAAGATATTAACAATGGAATATATGCTATCATTGGGTGTGAAGGATGTCTAGTGAGACAGAAAAAAGGCCATTTGATTAATCATCGAAAATTGATTTGCGAAAATCCAGAGAAAAGGGAATTTTACTATTTAGCTCTTTTGCAACTCTTTAAGCCATGGTGTACAGAAGAGGAACGAAAAACCAAAGGTGGTGATGGACGGAGCGTTGACAATACAAACACTCACCCCCAGTCAACTGATCTGGGTTAATCCATCACCGTTCTTTAGCTCACTCCGCCACCCCAGTTCAGACATGGCCATATGCAAATCAGTCTGACCCTGTGCCTCATGGGAACAGTACAGCCCGAACTGCCAAGCCATGTCTTCCCTGGACCGGAATCAAGCTTCCCAGGACCGGTTTCTGTCATTACAGCCGTCTTCAGCCGGGCTTGCTTGACTCCAGTGGCAAAGTGAGCAAGGGACTCACGTCTGAGCATACCCTGCCAACTTAGGGCGAACAAAGACAAACCAAAGGTGGTGATGGACGGAGCGTTGACAATACAAACACTCATCCCCAGTCAACTGATCTGGGTTTAATCCATCACCGTTCTTTAGCTCACTCAGCCACCCCAGTTCAGACATGGCCATATGCAAATCAGTCTGACCCTGTGCCTCATGGGAACAGTCCAGCCCGAACTGCCAAGCCATGTCTTCCCTGGACCGGAATCAAGCTTCCCAGGACCGGTTTCTGGCATTACAGCCGTCTTCAGCCGGGCTTGCTTGACTCCAGTGGCAAAGTGAGCAAGGGACTCACGTCTGAGCATACCCTGCATAGGCCATTTGATTAATCTTTGAAAATTGAGTTGCGAAAATCCAGAGAAAAGGGAATTTTACTATTTAGCTCTTTTGCAACTCTTTAAGCCATGGCGTACAGAAGAGGAACTACTTGGAGATTTTCTGTGTTACGAAGATTCTTTTAATGCAATCAAGGATACCATAGAATGCCCTGTTTTTCCAAATTATCTGCAAATGTTGAACGAAGAAATAGAGCAAGAAGCCACAATTGCTGCAGAGATTGCTAGCGACAGTTCTCAAAACAGTCAGAGTTCTGCTTCATTGAGTTAGGATCCACTTCGAGGACCAATTATACAAAATGAAGCTGCCACTGCCATGGATGAGGTGGAAAGATCCATGGAACAAGCTCAAGATGATGTAGTTAACTTAGAAGATTTGGTGAAACAACTAAACCTTGAGCAGAAACAGATATATGACGAAGTCACAGAACAGATTGAACATGGATTCAGTCATGAGAAAAAAGAGTGCTCATGTACATCATTTAAGCCTGTCCAACTGTACGTGAGTGGAGAAGCGGGAACTGGAAAAAGTTTTCTGATTAAAGCAATTGCAACTTATCTGCAGAAAAGGACTGCAGATACCGCTGTCTTGTGTTGTTAACGCTCCAACTGGGCTGGCTGCACATAATATTAAAGGATTACTTTAAATCGTTTACTGATGCTGCCAGTGGAGCATGATAACAAATTGCAATATCACAATCTATCTGGAGATGCGTGTTCCAAAGTTTCCAGAGTCCTGAAGAAAATGAAACTTCTTATCATTGATGAAGTAAGCATGGTGTCAAATATAATGCTTGCTTTTGTGCATTTGAGAATGCAAGAAATTCTTAAAACAGACTATGATGTCTTATTTGGAGGAAAACACATTATTGTTTTTGGAGATCTACTGCAGTTGACTCCAGTGAAAGGACAACCTGTGTTCAAAATGCTCACGTATGAAGATACCGGGAAGTGCCTAGGAAGCATTGGAAACGTTAACATATGGTTAAACTTCAAATATGCAGAACTGCTTCAAAATATGCGGCAGGCAAAGGATGAAGATTATAAAAATATTTTACAAGATGTAAGAATCGGAAAAGTAAGTCAGCAGGGGAAAGAAGCTTTACATGGACGATAAATTTCAAATTTGTACCTAAATGAAAACATTCTTCCAGAGAATATTTTTAAGAAAATTAACGAGAAGAAATCTGGCATATGTTTGATGCCAACTCTGAAAGAATGTTCCATGTTCAACAACAAAATGTTAAAGTTAGAAAATGAAGAGATAGTGAAACTGGAAGCTACAGATAAAATAGAGCATATGGGAGCAACAATTATTTTGTCTGAAAATTTGAAATCAAAATTGGATTCATTAGAGAAGACTATATCTAAAACTGCTGGTTTTGAAAAGACTCTGAATGTGTGTTTAAATTGTCGTATCATTTTGAGAAGGAATGTAAATGTTGAAAGAGGTCTGGTAAATGGAGCAATGGGTCATGTTGTTGGTTTTGTGAATTACAAAAATAGAAATGGAATTGAAATTTTAAAAATTAAATTTGATGGCATTGATGAAATAGAACAAATTTGTCGTTGTTCAGCTAGATTTTTGCTCATGAAAGACTTATATGTTTGGCGAAAACCGTTTCCTATTTGTTTGGCATATGCGGTGACAATTCATAAGTCTCAAGGTTTAAGTGTAGATAGCGCTTTGGTGAACATTTGAAGTTCTGTGTTTAAAGAGGGTATGGCATATGTGGCATTATCACGAGTCAGAACTTTATCAGGATCGTACTTGATTGAGTGTGATGAAACAAAGATTTGTGCAGATCTACATTGTGTTAAAGAATACAATAGGTTAAGAAGAGAGTATGCTCCACATTTGCCTCAATATCCTCTGATTGAAAAACGTGTGGTAGGCCGAAAAAGAAGAAATGAGAGTAATTGCATTGAGGTAGTAGCAAAAAGACAAAAAGTAGACGAAACTGTAATTGTAAGCAGAAGGAAAAAAGATTCTGTTGAAGATGTTGTTGGATTTCAGTTTGAAAACAGTTCTGGTGTCAACTGCTATGCTAATGTAGTGGTTAATGTTTTTTTTCTTCAAAATATACAAGAACAGATTGTTGAAAATCGGGATCAAAGATTCTGTTGTTTGTTGAATTCCGTGTTTGAGAAATGTACCAGTGATAGAGCAAAAATAGAAAGTGTTTCAGAAATTCGAAATCTTCTAGACATATGTACTGGTCAAAATCAATTTTCACAGAATATTCAGCAGGATTGTCAGGAATTTTTAATGTACATGTTTGATGTATTGGAAGATGAAGGTGTAGATATTAAAAATCTTTTTAGCCTTTCTTATCAATGGCAGCATGACTGCGACAACTGTACTTTATCAAGTACTACTAGAATAGACACTGAAAGATTTATATATTTGACTTTACCAGACTACAAATCAGTGCATTTTAATAATCTAGTTAAAGCAGCGGATCACAATATGGTGTGTCCCCAATGTAAGTCTACAATGCTGTCCACATTATTTCTACAAAATTATGGTCAGTATGTCATTTTAATGTTCCAACGATGTAGACCTGATGGAACTAAATTGAAACTTCTATTAAAAATTTCGTGGCTTCACAGTTATCGATATCAGGAAGAACCTTTGCAACTGCAGCTATTATTTTTCATGATGGTCCTTCTACAACATCAGGGCATTACACATGCTATTTAAAAAGTTCTAAAGGTTGGACCCAATGTAATGACACTCATTTGACTTTTAAACAACGTTTGCCTTTTGGCTTAAAAAATTCATACCTAGTGTTTTTACAACCAAAATTTAGGTAAAGGTAATTGAAGACGGGAGCAGTTAATAAAGGTTATTTTGCTGTTTAAAAATATATTCTGAGTAAAAGTGATCCAGGTAATATAAAAAATTGACTTGTCATATAGGTACTGTAAGTGGATCTCATAGTAAGTGATATTAGTATCATACAAAATGATGAACATGAGTGAGTCAGAGATGGTTTTACAAATACTTAAATATTGTGAAAATGTTGTAGAGCCTTTCTTTCAGAACGTCGGAAAAAAGGTAATTTCAGAGTTTCTTTGAATTAATTTGAAAATATACTCATACGTGTGACACTATTTGGCCAAAAGGAAAGGTACAGGAATGAGTAAAGAGTCATGACTGAAAAAAAGGAGTATATGAAAATAATGAAAATAATTCAGATGTTCTTGGGGCTTTTCTTCTAGAAAGTCGATGAAATTGATTTTTTACTGAACAGCAAAGTACTTTGCAATGAGAAAATGACCTCCATGATATACTATTTGGCCTCAAGGAAAAATAAGTCAATCCAAGATTAGTGTACATTTGTCATTTGTCAGTATCTAAGTTTTTTTTTAAAACACAATCTTTTAGATTGTGTTTTTTTTACCCGCTGTCATATGATGAGTAATTTGAACTCACTGTTTTAAGTGAAATTCAATATATTCTGAGAACAGCAAAAATAAACTATGTAACATGTTGTACAAGTTATTCTATACTTTGGATTGTGTAAATTAAATTATATTCCCATTCTCTGACACTCACTTTCCTTTTTCCATCCTCTTTCAGCTCTTTTTACTCACTTATAATGTCTTTCTCTCACTCTCTGTAACCCCGTTCCTTTACTACACTTCTTTTACAAGCCCTCATTCTCATTTCAACTGTCTGCATCCCCTCTCTCCCTTGCATAACTTATCAGCTTTCAGTCTCTCTGCTTTACTTCCCTTTTCCATATTTTCCTCCTTTGCTCTCTTAGTAATTCCTGTTTACTCACTCAGCAGTATTATCGCACTCTATCACTATAAATCACCCACTCTCCCTCGCTTATCTTTGTTTGCTCCTTACTTTTGACCTTTTCTCTCTATTTTTCGATCACTACTTCTATGTCCTCAGTGCCCTACTCTCCTTGTGTTATGTTCACTTGTGGTTATGTTTTCCGTCTCAGTCATTATCTTTTTACTTACTACTGTTTCCTGATTCAGTTTTGCTAACTCACATTGTTTTAGTATCTTTCTTACCTTCAGTTCATTTCTCTGTTCTTCTCTTCCTCTCTGTCAGTGAATCTATATGCCTTACTCTTTGTAATTTGCTCTCATTCTATTTCTTTTTTTCTCCTTTTATCCTTCTACCTTACTTTATTTCCCTTTCTGTGTCGTTCACTCTTACTTTATTTCTAGATACACTGTTATGATTGTTAACCTCTTCATTTGTATATTTTAATTTAAAATACACATTTTACTAATTATAACTTATTTTTTCTTCTCTCTTTCACAGATACAAAGTGCAGTAAAAAAAATAATTAAAGTTACATTTATTATATGGTAAGTATGACTAAAAAATGTACTTTGTCATCCCCCTTTGCTTTAAGCTTACTAATATTTTCTCAACCAACCTCACTCCTGTGTCTTTATTCTGCTTCCCACACTTATTCTTATTCTCCATGTTTACTCCAATTTCCCTATTTCCCCTCTCATATTCAACTTCTTTCAATCCCTATTCTTTACTTCACTTACCCTCTGTTCCCTTCCTTTGCTTCTTCACTCATTTTGTTTTTCTTAATTATTTATCTTATTCGTACACACACACCTCATCCTCCTCTCAACACATACACACACCTCTAACATACACCCCACACACACACCTCATACACACCAAAAATCTCCCCACACACACTCTTCACATACACACACACATTCCATACACACACATACATCGCACACATATACACCCCACACCCATACACTCCTCACACATACTTCACACACCCTCACCTCCACCCACACCGAAAAAACCCACACAACCACACCCACAGACACACCTTACACACCCACACCCCGACCTACACCCACTGACTCCCTATAAGTCACACACACTGCATTACTTATCTTTCTTTGCTGTTTCACTCAAACCCATTCAGGTACTGTTTCCTTTACTCTCTTTGTCCTTTCTATTTGTCACTCCCCATGTATTATCCTAATTCAATTTTTCACCCTCTTTCACCCCTCTTTACTTACACTAACTGGTCTTTTCATACCCTCATTCACCGTTCTTCCTTTATCCCGGTTACGCCACTACCCTTCATTCTCAATTTTTTACTGTCCTTTCTTTTTCTTTCAACACCCACTCACATTCACCCACTATCTCTACTTTAGTCTTCTTCCTCTCTCTTCCCTTCTTTCGCTCCTTTAGTCATTTTACTTTTCTCACTTTCACCCTATTACACCTTCTCTGTTTTTTACTATGTAATAAACAATTCCTCTGTGTTCATCCTGTAGCTCTCTTTCTGTTTGTGTTCTTCTCTCATGCTAACTCTTTCATTAATTTTTTTTCTTCTATTTTTGGGGGGGGCGCGCCCCGGTACGCGTACCCTAGGAAATTTTTTTTGACAGAGATTCATTAAAAATATAGGTTTATTTTTATAAATGAAAGGTAGTTCTAAAAAGAACTTTTTTTGTTCTTCTTTTTGTTGTGTTATATTTTTTTAATGTTTTTTTGAACATTTTGTACTTTTTTGGGCTTTTCAAAACAGTTTTATATTTTTTTTGTATTTTGTATGGGGAGAAACAAAAAAAAGGAAATTGAAAATGGCTTAACTGGAGCAAAAAACAAAAAACGGAAAAAATTACTGTTTTTTGGGGCATTTGTGATTGTCACCAGCAAGGACGACGAGCTTCATGCTCTTTTCACCATAGGCGATGAGCTTGCCACATTGTATACATGTGATTCCAAAATCAGCAAATCGTGGCTGAATACAAGGCATCATCTCTGTTGTTTCTGGTCCCGATGGAGTGGGTTGTGTTCTTTTGGAGGTGGTCCTTGAAGACTTGGGGAGGTTACTGGCCAGTTCCCTGAGCTCTGCACGAGAATAGTTGTTGGGATGCTTCCGGGTCATATGACGAATCATGGTATTATTACCAAATGAATATTTTTTGTTTGGCTAGCCCCTTGGGAGTTCTTCACCACAGATTAGGCAAGTTACCTTGGCCGCATTCACTTTTTTCTTGCCCTCTGGGATTGAAAAAAACTCCCATACAATGTGTGACTTGGGCTTGTATGGGGTATTTTGTTCAGGCAGCCATCTTCTCCCCTCCTCCTCTTCCTCTTCCTCCTCCTCCTCTTCTTGACCACCAATGTACTGTTGTGGTGGTCCTCTTGGTGGTGGTGGTGGTGGTGGTGGTGGTGCAGATGCTCTAGCTGTTGCAGCTACAGTAGCCATTTCAAAGTACAAAATATAAGACAAAGATATCCAAACAGGTCTTCCTCAGTCAAAGGACAAAGTCAGAATAAGGAAAAAAGGTGGGGTCTTTCATCATTTGGAAAAACAAAACTGTCCTGAACCAATGAGAAGTGTTATTTTCAGGTCACATGACCCAGCCTTTACTCATTTGGAAACCAAAACCAATAGAAAGTGTTATTTTCAGATCACATGACCCGACGCGCTTACGCTACGCGCCCCGGGGCACGCCCGTAGTTGCGCTCCAGGGTGTGCCCCGGGGCGCGCGGCGTAAGCGTGTCGAGACGTTGCGCGATCGTATGCGCAAGCGTGCTTCCGGATGCGCTTACGCTGTGCGTCATATGATGCATCACGCGTCTACGCGATACGTCATGATGTTGTTTTCGTTCGCGAAAATAGCGCTAACGGGACGCTCCCCGGTACGCGCCCCAGGGCGCGCCGCGATCGTATGCGCACGCGTGCTTCCGGGTGCGCTTACACTGTGCGTCATATGACGCATCACGTGTTTACGCGAAATGTCACGATGTTGTTTTCGTTCGCGAGAATTGCGCTAATGGGACGCTCCCCGGTACGCGCCCCAGGGCGCGCCCCAAGTCAAAAATAAAAAAAAATTTAAAAAAATTGACACAATTGTACAATATAAAATTCGTTTTAAAATGTATTATTTTTTATACCTATAAAGATTTGCTATTAAAAAACCATTGAAATTCACTGAAAAAACCATAGGTTTCACACCAGTTATAGTTAGGAATTAGCATTTACAAAACCTATTAAATTCACTGAAAAAACCATAGGTTTTACACCAGTTATAGTTAGCTGGAAGTTTTACTCGCATAAAACCATTGAAATTCCCACGTTATAGTTAGTTGGACTCACTCTAACTTGCACGTGCAATGCACTGCTGATGACGTCACATATTACATCACTCATGACATGGTCAGTGACATCACTCATGACATCACTGATGACACCATCCTTGTGACAGAGTGACAGACCTCCTTTCACTGTGATGTAACCCTTGAAACACATATTCAAAAATATAAACTCAAATTTTCAAAAAAATGGAGATACCCATACCAGTTACAACAACCAATTCAATAATTCCAACATCTATATACACATCCACTCATTCACCAACAGTTCTATTTAGTCACTCATACATATACTCACTCATCATATGTAGTGATACACCTATACATCCTCTTACACACCGACAATCATCCAATAGATACTCTCACACATACTCACACATGTAAATAAACTATTGAACATCCATTTATTTGCATATACAGCTAAACACACACTACCACTTTACTTCTAAGGAAACTTACACATACTTACTCTCTTAAACAATCACTTATAGAAACACATACTAATTTAAACAGGAACTCTTACAATCCCTCACTATCACATATACTCACTTATATACATCAATATTCACATATACTAGATTAAAACATATGTAGTTACTGATAAAGACACTAGTGAGACAGTCATTCACTCACTAACACACACATATACACACTCATCCACCCATACAGTCCTGCACATATGCTGTCTTCAAAATAAATACAAAGAGAGAGTCAGTCATTCATGCATCTATGTGCTAAGTAATACCCCCACCAAACCATACAAACACTCATACTGATAATAAGAAAAACATCTAATAACCCATATACATACACATGAAGCTACTCAGCAACCCATGCAGCCACTTATACACAAAGTGAAACACTAATACATATATTTAAATATTTAAACATTACTCTCTAATATATGTATTTTAAAAAAACATACATGTAAACACTTTTTTAAACATTTATTCTTCCATCAACTTTTACATATACATATATAATACATAATTATTTTTTTTTAAAAGACACATACACTGGATGGTGTCATCAGTGATGTCATGAGTGATGTCACTGACCATGTCATGAGTGATGTAATATGTGACGTCATCAGCAGGGCATTGCACGCGCAAGTTATAGTGAGTCCAACTAACTATAACGTGGGAATTTCAATGGTTTTATGCGAGTAAAACTTCCAGCTGACTATAACTGGTTTAAAACCTATGTTTTTTTCAGTGAATTTAATAGGTTTTTTAAATGCTAATTCCTAACTATAACTGGTGTGAAACCTATGGTTTTTTCAGTGAATATATATATATATATATATATATATATATATAAATATATAGATAGATAGATAGATAGATAGATAGATAGATAGATAGATAGATAGATAGATAGATAGATAGATAGATAGATAGATACATACATACATACATGCATATATATATATATTAGACGTAGAATCCTGACCGCCAGAAATAGCGGTTACACCGGGCGTAGACCTCCACTCCAATCTAGGTGTTTAGTCCAGTGAAAAACACCAATGAAGCCACATCACAGAATCTTAATGCCAGCAATCCATTTTATTTTCGTAAAGTGCACGAGCAAGTGCCCTCCCTGATGCGTTTCGCTCCGCAGGCGGAGCTTGATCACATGACGCGTCAGGAGTAGGCGGTGCAATAAATTCACTTTAAAAGCCCAAGCGCCTAAAGAAACAGGACGCAAGGGTTGCAACATAGCAAATAGGCTGAAAGAACATGATTTAAAGCAATAGTGCCAATCAGTTAACGTTCTAATCATTGCACAAAAAGACATAGTTAAGAGCTTAGTGCTCTAATAACATGTAGAAGTCGAGTCTCATGATTTGATCTGATATTCCAATATAGGGAGTGGAAAAGATTGTTTTAAATTCATTGTTGTCAGAAATATAACAAACTATCAAAGTTAACCAGAGTGGGAAGCACTCATAAATAATCACAAATGGAAAATAAACAATGTGCTAAAAAAATCAAATGCAAGTGCATCAACATTCTGTTATACTCTGGTCAAAAAAGATTGTTTAAACTACTCCCTGAGAAAATTGTCCATGACCACTATCATAAACTCAATACATGTTTAAATGTCGAAAAAAGTGCCTAGATGCTAAAGTGCAAATACTTTAAAAACAGTTTCATTATCAAATGAAATACATTATTATGGCTACAGAAAACCCATATTGGAAAACTACACAGTTAAGCAA
This sequence comes from Lissotriton helveticus, assembly GCF_964261635.1. NCBI lineage: Eukaryota > Metazoa > Chordata > Amphibia > Caudata > Salamandridae > Lissotriton > Lissotriton helveticus. The sequence continues at coordinate 869,427,861 of NC_136061.1, read as the reverse complement.
GAAAGTCAAAATTCAATATTCAAATGTTTCAAATTACATTGAAATATTCAACAATAGACCAAACAGAAAAGGAGAACCAGATAAAGAGAACAACTCCTCTACAAAAAGGTTAAGGCCAGGTACACACAATTTATAGATAGTGATGTAATTCATCAAAAGCATTTAACCCATTGGGGGACCGGGTATCAAGCAACAGAATGAAATATGCCTCCTTTTGGCGCAACAATTTTTCACGATCCCCACCTCTACTTGGGTTGGCTATAGAACATAGTAAAGTATATGAGAGGTCTTTCAATTTTTTATCATGTACTGCTTTAAAGTGGCGTGCCACTGGGTAGTTCATATCCGAGTTAACTATTGCCCAAATGTGCTGTAAGATACGTTGATGTGCAGGTAGTTTGGTGCTGCCAATATAGGAAAGAGAACATGTGCAAGTTAGTTTGTAAATTACAATATCGCTGCGACATGTCAGATGTTCTTTTATTGGAATCAACCTATCATTAAAAGCAGAAACATAATGGGTGCCATTAACCGCAAATGATTCAGAAAAGGGGGTGGTGATGAACAGAGTGTCTGAATTAAGCAGACCACTCTTACCCAGTCCAAAGATCAGGGCTTGATCCATTACCGTTATTTAGCTCACTGCCCCATCCCAGCTCAGAACCTGGCTATATGCAAATTAGTCTGTCCCTGGCCCAGTGCATCATGGGAACAGGGCAGACCAAACTACCAAGCCAATTCTTCACCAGAAAGGAGACAAGCTTCCGGGGACCCGTTTCTGCCATTTCAGGCGTCGTCGGCCCAGCTTGCTTGAATCCTGATGGAGCAGTGAGCAAGGGACTCATGTCTGAGTATACCCTGCCACACCTATAGTGGCCAAAAACGATTCAGAAAAGGCGGTGGTGATGAACAGAGTGTCTGAATTAAGCAGACCACTCTTACCCAGTCCAAAGATCAGGGCTTGATCCATCACCGTTATTTAGCTCACTGCCCCATCCCAGCTCAGAACCTGGCTATATGCAAATTAGTCTGTCCCTGGCCCAGTGCATCATGGGAACAGGGCAGACCAAACTACCAAGCCAATTCTTCACTAGAAAGGAGACAAGCTTCCGGGGACCGGTTTCTGCCATTTCAGGCGTCGTCGGCCCGGCTTGCTTGAATCCTGATGGAGCAGTGAGCAAGGGACTCATGTCTGAGTATACCCTGCCACACCTATAGTGGCCAAAAACGATTCAGAAAAGGGGGTGGTGATGAACAGAGTGTCTGAATTAAGCAGACCACTCTTACCCAGTCCAAAGATCAGGGCTTGATCCATCACCGTTATTTAGCTCACTGCCCCATCCCAGCTCAGAACCTGGCTATATGCAAATTAGTCTGTCCCTGGCCCAGTGCATCATGGGAACAGGGCAGACCAAACTACCAAGCCAATTCTTCACCAGAAAGGAGACAAGCTTCCGGGGACCAGTTTCTGCCATTTCAGGCGTCGTCGGCCCGGCTTGCTTGAATCCTGATGGAGCAGTGAGCAAGGGACTCATGTCTGAGTATACCCTGCCACACCTATAGTGGCCAAAAACGATTCAGAAAAGGGGGTGGTGATGAACAGAGTGTCTGAATTAAGCAGACCACTCTTACCCAGTCCAAAGATCAGGGCTTGATCCATCACCGTTATTTAGCTCACTGCCCCATCCCAGCTCAGAACCTGGCTATATGTAAATTAGTCTGTCCCTGGCCCAGTGCATCATGGGAACAGGGCAGACCAAACTTCCAAGCCAATTCTTCACCAGAAAGGAGACAAGCTTCCGGGGACCGGTTTCTGCCATTTCAGGCATCGTCGGCCCGGCTTGCTTGAATCCTGATGGAGCAGTGAGCAAGGGACTCATGTCTGAGTATACCCTGCCACACCTATAGTGGCCAAAAACGATTCAGAAAAGGGGGTGGTGATGAACAGAGTGTCTGAATTAAGCAGACCACTCTTACCCAGTCCAAAGATCAGGGCTTGATCCATCACCGTTATTTAGCTCACTGCCCCATCCCAGCTCAGAACCTGGCTATATGCAAATTAGTCTGTCCCTGGCCCAGTGCATCATGGGAACAGGGCAGACCAAACTACCAAGCCAATTCTTCACCAGAAAGGAGACAAGCTTCCGGGGACCGGTTTCTGCCATTTCAGGCGTCGTCGGCCCGGCTTGCTTGAATCCTGATGGAGCAGTGAGCAAGGGACTCATGTCTGAGTATACCCTGCCACACCTATAGTGGCCAAAAACGATTCAGAAAAGGGGGTGGTGATGAACAGAGTGCCTGAATTAAGCAGACCACTCTTACCCAGTCCAAAGATCAGGGCTTGATCCATCACCGTTATTTAGCTCACTGCCCCATCCCAGCTCAGAACCTGGCTATATGCAAATTAGTCTGTCCCTGGCCCAGTGCATCATGGGAACAGGGCAGACCAAACTTCCAAGCCAATTCTTCACCAGAAAGGAGACAAGCTTCCGGGGACCGGTTTCTGCCATTTCAGGCGTCGTCGGCCCGGCTTGCTTGAATCCTGATGGAGCAGTGAGCAAGGGACTCATGTCTGAGTATACCCTGCCACACCTATAGTGGCCAAAAACGATTCAGAAAAGGGGGTGGTGATGAACAGAGTGTCTGAATTAAGCAGACCACTCTTACCCAGTCCAAAGATCAGGGCTTGATCCATCACCGTTATTTAGCTCACTGCCCCATCCCAGCTCAGAACCTGGCTATATGCAAATTAGTCTGTCCCTGGCCCAGTGCATCATGGGAACAGGGCAGACCAAACTACCAAGCCAATTCTTCACCAGAAAGGAGACAAGCTTCCGGGGACCGGTTTCTGCCATTTCAGGCGTCGTCGGCCCGGCTTGCTTGAATCCTGATGGAGCAGTGAGCAAGGGACTCATGTCTGAGTATACCCTGCCACATCTATAGTGGCCAAAAACGATTCAGAAAAGGGGGTGGTGATGAACAGAGTGTCTGAATTAAGCAGACCACTCTTACCCAGTCCAAAGATCAGGGCTTGATCCATCACCGTTATTTAGCTCACTGCCCCATCCCAGCTCAGAACCTGGCTATATGCAAATTAGTCTGTCCCTGGCCCAGTGCATCATGGGAACAGGGCAGACCAAACTACCAAGCCAATTTTTCACCAGAAAGGAGACAAGCCTCCGGGGACCGGTTTCTGCCATTTCAGGCGTTCCCATGATGCACTGGGCCAGGGACAGACTAATTTGCATACAGCCAGGTTCTGAAACTGGGATGGTGCAATGAGCTAAAAAACGGTGTTGGATCTAGCCCTGATCTCTTGACTGGGTGAGAGTATTCTGCTTAATTCAGAGACTCTGTCCATCACCACCCCTTGTTGTAAATATTTTTGTCCACCCTAAGCGTGGAAGGGTATACTCAGATGTGAGTCCCTTGCTCATTGCACCATCAGGATTCAAGCAAGCCGGGCCGAAGACGGCTGAAATGCCAGAAACCGGTCCCCGGAAGCTTGTTTCCTTCCCAGTGTAAGAATTGGCTTTTGTAGTCTGGTCTGCCCTGTTCCCATGATGCACTGGGCCAGGGACAGACTAATTTGCATACAGCCAGGTTCTGAAACTGGGATGGTGCAATGAGCTAAAAAACGGTGTTGGATCTAGCCCTGATCTCTTGACTGGGTGAGAGTATTCTGCTTAATTCAGAGACTCTGTCCATCACCACCCCTTGTTGTAAATATTTTTGTCCACCCTAAGCGTGGAAGGGTATACTCAGATGTGAGTCCCTTGCTCATTGCACCATCAGGATTCAAGCAAGCCGGGCCGAAGACGGCTGAAATGCCAGAAACCGGTCCCCGGAAGCTTGTTTCCTTCCCAGTGTAAGAATTGGCTTTTGTAGTCTGGTCTGCCCTGTTCCCATGATGCACTGGGCCAGGGACAGACTAATTTGCATACAGCCAGGTTCTGAAACTGGGATGGTGCAATGAGCTAAAAAACGGTGTTGGATCTAGCCCTGATCTCTTGACTGGGTGAGAGTATTCTGCTTAATTCATAGACTCTGTCCATCACCACCCCTTGTTGTAAATATTAACCGCAAATGTACAGGCACGACATGATGTACACCTAAAAAAAACAGGTTTATTGAGCCAATTTGTTTTAGGTGGGAGTTCTGGTTGGGTCCTAACTAATGAATCTTTCATAGAAGGAGCCCTCCTAAAGGTTATGGCTGGCAATTTAGGTAGAAATGGGGCAAGAATAACATCAGTTAGAGCTATTGGCCACTCTGATCGAATGATGTTACTAATCTTAGACGATTGGGAGCAATACGTAGTGATAAACCGAGCAGATCCCTGTTCTGTAGATTCAAGGGTTTCCTTGTTTTTTTAAATTAAAAGTTCCTCACGAGGACGCGCACATACTTTAGCCACAGCCTGATCAAGGATAGTTTTACTGTAGCCTCGTCTAAGGAATCTAGATCTGGATTCCTTTAGACATTGGTTCAAAATATCGGGACTACTACAGATGCGTTTAATCCGGATAAATTCACCCAACGGAATGCTGTTAATTGTGTGTAAAGGATGAGCACTGCGGGCATGCAAGATGGAATTACCCGCAGTGCTCTTCCAATGGAGTCTGGTTTGTACGGTGTCATGATCAATGTAGACCTAGACATCCAGGAAATCTGCACAATCAGATGTAATATTGGCAGTGAACCTGAGATTCCTGTCATTAACATTAATCTCGGTAACAAAAGCAGCAGCTTGTTCCTTGGTGCCCCTCCAGACGATAAAAATATCGTCAATAAAGCGCCAGTAGTGCGCTAAATGGGGGAGCCAATGCGCATGAGTGACCCCGAGAACATGCCCCTCCCACCAGCCAACATGTAAACATGAGTAGCTGGGGGAGAAGCATGAACCCATGGCCACCCCGCGTTCCTGGTGATAAAAGTCCTTTCCAAATTGGAAATAGTTGTTGTAGAGGCATAGACGTATCATGTCCAAAAGCATGAGATTGTGGTCTCTAAAACCTGCCTCTCGTCCATCCAGAAAATATTTGACTGCTTCAAGGCCCTGGAGATGGTTGATGCTGGTATAAAGTGCCTCAATATCCATCACCAGAAAACAAAAATCGGGACACCATGTGATTTGACTGATCTTAACCAAAAAATCCGTAGTGTCTTTCAAAAATGAAGGAAGGGAAAACATATGTGATTGCAGAAAAAAATCTACGTACTTGGAAATGTTCTCATTCATACTGCCCTGGGCAGAAATAATAGGGCGACCGGGAACAGGAACAGTGCATTTATGGATTTTAGGCAACAAATAAAAGAGTGGGGTAATTGGATGTGATACATTTAGAAATTTAGATTCATCTTTTGTCAATAAGCCAGTTTTATACCAGAGATTGATGTCTTTTCTGGTTTTTTCATGGCTTTTAAGCATCACAAATTTGGTGCATTTTGTGTAGCACAGGGGGTCACATAATTGGCGGGCCGCTTCAGCGATGTAATCAGTTTTGGCCCATAACACCGTATTTCCCCCTTTATCAGCACTCTTCACTACAACCATATTGTTACCCTGAATTTTTTCCACAAGTTTGGTATATTGTATGTTGTTAAAATCAACTTGTTTTTTCTTTTTCTGTACCGTTATGTTCAGTGCCTTTAATTCTGTTATAATCCTATCACTAAAGACTTCCAATGCATCTTTAGGCATCAAGGGCAAGAATGTGGATTTGCCTCTAAACTTGGTGGGAGGAGAACAGTTTACCTTAATAGCTTGACTTACAGTCAAATCAGTTTGTGAATTATTTTCATTCTCTAGGGACAGTAGTGTCTGCAGACCCTGCAAATGTTTTACTTGAAGAGATTCAACATTAGATCCTTCAACCTCAGAATCAGCATGCACAATTGAAGTATCAGGATGTAACAAGAAATATTTCTGCAATTTACTTTTCCTGATAAATTTAAAAACATCAATCCGTGCTTGGACATATGAAAAATCATTCGGTGAACAATATGAAAGTCCTAAAGAAAGAAGTTGCTCTTCCGCCCTAGACAATGTCAAATCTGTCAAATTGATCACTGTGTTGTCTTGCTCACTGGCTAATTGTTCCAGTTCTTGCGAGTTTTGCCTCGCCCTCCACCTCTTTTTGGCAATACATTTCCTGCGGCGGCGTTTTTGGCTGCCGCTTGGTCTGCTTGTGGAGGAGTGTTCCGTGAGCGCAGAGAGTACCTCCGGTCCTCGCTGACAAAATTTAGTTCGTCAACCACAGAGAATTTTGTCAAATCATTAGAAATTGCATCAACTCGCGATATACTGTCCTCAGAGCCACTGAAAGACGCTACTGATAGATTGTCTTCGTTTGTTAATGCTGGACACAGAGCTGCCCCTGAATCAGTAACCAAAGGTGTTTTTTGCTGAGTGGACATGGCTTTGCGCTTATAAGAGTCGTATTTTCGTGAAAAGGTAAAAATACGACCTGTCGCATAGTCCTCTTTGTCTCTTGCAAACTTATTTATTTTCCTTTCTTGAATAGTTTGCTCCAGTTTGGCGAGTCTTTGGTCAATTTCTTTACGGGTGCTTGCTATTATATCAGTGTCACCAGTTGCTTCCAGGAGTGCATTGACCTTTTCAATTTCTAGCAATAAAGATTCTCTGTCAGAGTGGGCAAATTCAGTCAAAATTAATAACATATTTCTAGACGATTGAAGACTGTTTTCTGCCCACCTCTGAAGCATTTTAGGGTCCGGGTTTTCATAGGTAGGAACAATCATCACTCTCAGACCCCGGGGCACACGATTAACCTCCAGATATTTATCCAATGATTTCTTTTCCCACCATTTAGAAAGTTCACTGCGAAGCAGTTTCTCCAAAGTCTTTAATAAATCCTTGGTACTATTGTTAACATTTGAAGTGCGACTTGCTTGAGTAGTTGAAGAAATAACAGTAGGTAGATTTTCATATAGAGCCTCTGCCGCCATTTCCCTACTCCTGAGTGCGTCGGTGGACAACATATTGTGTAATTGAATTCAGCGGCCAACAAAATGCCGCTGGATTGCTGCTGTGGCTGCAGAAATGAGAGTAAAAACGTATTTTTGGAGTCTTTAGCCCAAAACTGCTTCTCTCATTTAGAACAAACTGGTGCGCGCAAACAGTGCCTTACCGGAATCCGCTCCGACTCGCCGAGAAAAGCCTGCCCGGCTCCCTTAGCTCCGAAGCACACCACCGGAATGGGCTCTGCGCAGCGTCGACCAGTCCAATCGTTGCAATAAATGAGTAGGCAGGGGGCACGGTATGCCGTACTTGTCCAAGTTCAATTAGAAAAACGCCAAGGCGTTCTAGTTTGCAAATTCACCGTGCCTCAGATCATGGGCGGGTCCGCGAAACCGGAAGCAAACAAATCCCGGTAATGAAATTAGACGTAGAATCCTTACCGCCAGAAATAGCGGTTACACCAGGCGTAGACCTCCACTCCAATCTAGGTGTTTAGTCCAGTGAAAAACACCAATGAAGCCACATCACAGAATCTTAATGCCAGCAATCCATTTTATTTTCGTAAAGTGCACGAGCAAGTGCCCTTCCTGACGCGTTTCGCTCCGCAGGCGGAGCTTGATCACATGACGCGTCAGGAGTAGGCGGTGCAATAAATTCACTTTAAAAGCCCAAGCGCCTAAAGAAACAGGACGCAAGGGCTGCAACATAGCAAATAGGCTGAAAGAACATGATTTAAAGCAATAGTGCCAATCAGTTAACGTTCTAATCATTGCACAAAAAGACATAGTTAAGAGCTTAGTGCTCTAATAACATGTAGAAGTCGAGTCTCATGATGTGATCTGATATTCCAATATAGGGAGTGGAAAAGATTGTGTTAAATTCATTGTTGTCAGAAATATAACAAACTATCAAAGTTAACCAGAGTGGGAAGCACTCATAAATAATCACAAATGGAAAATAAACAATGTGCTCAAAAAATCAAATGCAAGTGCATCAACATTCTGTTATACTCTGGTCAAAAAAGATTGTTTAAACTACTCCCTGAGAAAATTGTCCATGACCACTATCATAAACTCAATACATGTTTAAATGTCGAAAAAAGTGCCTAGATGCTAAAGTGCAAATACTTTAAAAACAGTTTCATTATCAAATGAAATACATTATTATGGCTACAGAAAACCCATATTGGAAAACTACACAGTTAAGCAAGAAAGTCAAAATTCAATATTCAAATGTTTCAAATTACATTGAAATAATCAACAATAGACCAAACAGAAAAGGAGTACCAGATAAAGAGAAAAACTCCTCTACAAAAAGGTTAAGGCCAGGTACACACAATTTATAGATAGTGATGTAATTCATCAAAAGCATTTAACCCATTGGGGGACCGGGTATCAAGCAACAGAATGAAATATGCCTCCTTTTGGCGCAACAATTTTTCACGATCCCCACCTCTACTTGGGTTGGCTATAGAACATAGTAAAGTATATGAGAGGTCTTTCAATTTTTATCATGTACTGCTTTAGCGTGCCACTGGGTAGTTCATATCCGAGTTAACTATTGCCCGAATGTGCTGTAAGATACGTTGATGTGCAGGTAGTTTGGTGCTGCCAATATAGGAAAGAGAACATGTGCAAGTTAGTTTGTAAATTACAAAATCGCTGCGACATGTCAGATGTTCTTTTATTGGAATCAACCTATCATTAAAAGCAGAAACATAATGGGTGCCATTAACCGCAAATGTACAGGCACGACATGATGTACACCTAAAAAAACCAGGTTTATTGAGCCAATTCGTTTTAGGTGGGAGTTCTGGTTGGGTCCTAACTAATGAATCTTTCATAGAAGGAGCCCTCCTAAAGGTTATGGCTGGCAATTTAGGTAGAAATGGGGCAAGAATAACATCAGTTAGAGCTATTGGCCACTCTGATCGAATAATGTTACTAATCTTAGACGATTGGGAGCAATACATAGTGATAAACCGAGCAGATCCCTGTTCTGTAGATTCAAGGGTTTCCTTGTTTTTTGAAATTAAAAGTTCCTCACGAGGACGCGCACTTACTTTAGCCATAGCCTGATCAAGGATAGTTTTACTGTAGCCTCGTCTAAGGAATCTAGATCTGGATTCCTTTAGACATTGGTTCAAAATATCGGGACTACTACAGATGCGTTTTATATATATGTATATATTTTCACACAAAATTCCATAGAATTGATGGCACTCCACTCGGGGAAGTCTTTAGAGTTTTTATTTCAACAACTGAGATCGCCTACGCATTTCGAACTAAGTGTTCTTGATCACGGCATAGATTTTGGACAATTAGTCCCTTTTCCCTTTTCACATTAAATACACATGTGACACACAATGTATGCTGGGATTTGTAGTGAAATTCAATTCATTTCACTGCATATTCAACAGTTTACAATCAGTTTCTTTCATTTGCTTAATCATATTGTTTTTGACACATTTTGATTTTCGTGTGTAGTCTCGCGCTCTTTTACAACTATGTGTTTATGGCACGCTTATGTTTGTGGGTGCCGTTTTGAATTTGTTTTGGTTTCTTATGTGTTGGGCTTAGTGCCCATTACTTCCTGCAGGCTGTGTCTGTTGATATTTACATATGTGTCAGTGAGCTCTGAGAATACCTCCCCGATATTGTGTGGTATTGCGGTGGTAGTCTTCCTGTGTGATATTGTTCTATTCTTATCTATATGAACTCGTGTTCAGTCTTAAGGATCGCGTGTATGTAATGCAATCACACTACTTGAAGTGCTAATGGTTCTTGGGCTGAGTGCCCTTGCCACCGCAGACATTTACCACATCTAACTGGGAGTATGTGTTGCTGGATGTGTCTTGAGTGACATCACTTTGTGCATGTGCAAACAATACATTTTACAGTTCAAGTTCGTTATTTCAAGCAATCTTTCTTAAGCTTCAGTTTCATATTTACAGATGAACATATAGTTCCGCGTCTCCATTCAGTCCTAGAGGTTGCATTGTTTTGAATCTCATGATCAGTTTAGACTCAAGTCGATTCAATTTCAGTTTTCTATCCCCACCCCGTTCATGATGAGGTACCACGGCTAGGCCCGAGTACGTCATATTGAGCCACGTTTTTCCGGGATGGGTCGCCATATGTTTTGCCATGGCATACGAGAGGTCTTTGTTCTGTATGGCTCGAGTATGTTCAAGGATTCGTTTCTTGAGAGGACACGTGGTACTACCAATGTATCTTTTTCCACAATTACATTGGAGTAGGTATACAACGAAGGGTGTTTCACAGGTTATCGGTTCTTTGATTTCAAAGTTCTTTCCTGATGGATCATATATATTCTTTAGATTCTTCCCGATTTTGCACGCCTTGCATAATAGGCGTTTCGTAAATCCTCTTTTTTTAATTTCTAACCAAGATGGATTTTTTCTCATTTCCAAATGGCTATGCACAAGGTGGTCTGACAAATTAGGGGCTCTTTTGTAGGTGATCGATGGTCGTTCTCCTATATCATTCCATATGTCAACATCCTTCTTTAGTACATGCCAGTATTTTGTCATTATTTTCTGTATTTTGTAACTTTCCTTCGTGTATCTAATTATCATCCTGGGATGTTCTTCCAGTGTTATCTCCTCCATGTTGTCTGTGTTTGGAAACACTTGTTCATCTGTATTTTTTCTCCTGCCAAGTGGAGCTTTTTTAGTCTTATTTTTAGCTACGAGCATTTCATCTCTGTTAATTTCTCTGGCTGCTTTTTCCCCTCTGATGATATCCGTTTGTTTATACCCTCTTTGTTTGAAACGAGTTTTTGTATCGTCAAATTTTCGTTCCATTTCACTTGTTTTAGAGCAATTTCTTTTCATACGGAGTAGTTCTACATAGGGAATGCTTTTTTTGAGGCTCTCAGGATGGAAACTCTGCCCGTGAAGTAAACTGTTCGTGGCTGTTTTCTTACGATGTACGGTTGTTTCTAGTCTGTTGTTCTTCACGTAGACTTTTGTGTTTAGAAATTCTATTTCTCTGGAGCTTAGACTGTAAGTGAATTTTAATCCTACAGTGGTGTTGTTCAGAACCTCAAAGAATACATGGAATTCCTGTTCTGTGCCCTTCCATCGCAGGAACAAATCAGAATGTCAGAAGAAATGTTCTGATACTAACCACCTCACTCGGGGAAACGAACCAACTGAGATTACAGGAGTGAAACAACTCCAAGTGCAAGAATCGGTGAAATAAGGTTTATTTACGCTGAACCAGACAAACAGTCCCTCTACAAAGGAACAAGTAATCAGGGCATTTGAGAAAACGTTGAAAAGTGCCGAGCGGCATCACCAACGTGCAAGCAGTAAATTACACAAACAATACAATGGAAGAAAGAAGTGCTAAACGGGCCTCCAAAGCAGAAAACATGTTCAGAAAAACCGTCCCAGGCACAAAACATGGGGATGAAACGAATAAAAGCGCACAGGCAACGACCTCGAATATCTAACAATTATTTGCTAGACTGGAAAAACTACAACGCAAAGAAATATCGCGCTCATGGGAAATAATTACCCTTGAAAAATACGTTGAATGTGCTATGGTCCCAAGAGGACTAAGAATCTTCACATTACCGAACCATCCGGACACCAAGCCAGAAATGCTGCAAGAATGGGGCAAAAATAACATGGCATGCTCCAGAAACATGTTACTGATAATAATCAAATATGCTCAAATAGAAGTGGGTGAATTACATCTGGCCATCGCGGAAATTGAAAAATCAATAATAGAGCTAAATTAATACGCAGAAGTAGTTAAAAAAAATTAGGGCGGAAATGGAAAAAAACCTAGATAAACACGAAGACGATGTCCAAAACAGAAAACAGAGAAAGTTTAGGAGAGATGAGGATGATTACCAATTTGGAACAATCCTAACATTCGCAAAAAAATACGACACCTACAAAAAGCAGTGGAACCGAACCTCAGCAGGAGTTCATGAAAAATCAGCAAGCGAGGAAGAATCGGAATGCAGTGAAGGAGAACAATGACAGGGAAGTACCCAACAGTTGAGTTTTTTTAGACGAACTTCAGCTACTCCACAAGGCGCAGCAAACGTCAAAAGCAACATCCACAAGAGGAGGGTACAATCGCACCCGGGCAAGAGGAAGAGGCTTCTTCCAATCATCAAAATATCAGTCCGCAAAACAAGGAGAAGCAGGAAATCAAAGCGGCGGGTACAACCTGAGGAACAGAACAATAACAACAAAAAAGTAAAATCTTTTAACAAAAACAAAAAACATCCGGATCTAGTGATAAATCTATCGAGATATATACTCAACAAAAGCGAAAACAATCTCCTAAACAAGGGACTGTTGTTTTGTCCAGAAATACACCAAGACATCACGGATACAAAAATTGACCTGTACAAGTATGTACGAAAATTGAAGCTAAAAAAACACTTTAAGAGATATCCGAAATCAGATGGAACAACGATGGAGAAAAATCAAAATCAAACAGAAGACCGAGTTCACTTCCAGATGACGGAAATACCGCAAATACGAGTTGCGTATGATTTAGCCAATGAAACTACAAGCACACAACTCGGGAGTACACAAATTTTACAAGAGATGGATATAGAAATTAACAAACGACCCAAAACACCATTCAAGGCCAAATCCAAATTTTGCCCGACCTTGTATCCAGGCAACAAAATAGACATTTTTCAGGACCTAGTATTGGGGGAACTAGAAAAAATGAGAAATGTCAATCAAAGCAGGAGTGAAAATCTAAGCAAAGAAGAAAGAGCGGCAATACAATTGCTTAAGTTGAACAACACTATCGAGATAAAGCCTGCTGACAAGGGGGGCAACATCGTCATATTAGAAAAAGTGGACTACATAAACGAAGCAATGAGACAACTCGGGGACAAAACGAAATACACTGTACTTGACAGAAACCCCACTAAGGAAATGACGTTAGACCTGAGAAACAAGTTAGAAATCTGGAAAAAATCAGGCCTGATAACAGAACAGGAGAGAAGATTCTTAATGGTGGACAACCCCATAACACCGACCATATACTTTCTCCCGAAAGTGCATAAAACACTGAATAAACCACCGGGGAGACCAATAATTTCGAGTTGTGGCAGCTTGTATGTAAATGTGTCAATTTATGTCGATAACTTCATTGCCCCAATAGTTCCCACTTTAACATCTTATATAAAAAACACTGGGGACTTTTTGTGAATTCTATCAAACACCGAGTGGCAACCAAACTATCTGCTCATAACGATCGATGTCATCTCGTTATATACTTCAGTCGACCACAAAATTGGCCTGCAAGCAATCCAATATTTTCTTCAGCAACAGCCGATTAGTCAATACGAGCACTCAAAAATGTTGGTAGAAATGATAACATTGTGCTTATACAACAATGTTTTTCTGTTCAACAAAAAGCTGTATGCACAGTGCTGCGGGACAGCCATGGGAGTTTCCTTCTCCCCAAGCTACGCTAATCTCATGATGGGGTGGTGGGAGAGGTGCGTGGCGTGGGGAGAAGAAAACGACCGACATATGGCTAACGTGCTTCATTGATGATTTGTTCCTGCTATGGAAGGGCACAGAACAGGAATTCCATGTATTCTTTGAGGTTCTGAACAACAACACTGTAGGATTAAAATTCACTTACAGTCTAAGCTCCAGAGAAATAGAATTTCTAGACACAAAAGTCTACGTGAAGAACAACAGACTAGAAACAACCGTACATCGTAAGAAAACAGCCACGAACAGTTTACTTCACGGGCAGAATTTCCATCCTGAGAGCCTCAAAAAAAGCATTCCCTACGGAGAACTACTCCGTATGAAAAGAAATTGCTCTGAAACAAGTGAAATGGAACGAAAATTTGAGGACACAAAAACTCGTTTCAAACAAAGAGGGTATAAACAAACGAATATCATCAGAGGGGAAAAAGCAGCCAGAGAAATGAACAGAGATGAAATGCTCTTAGCTAAAAATAAGACTAAAAAAGCTCCACTTGACAAGAGAAAAAATACAGATGAACAAGTGTTTCCAAACACAGACAACATGGAGGAGATAACACTGGAAGAACATCCCAGGATGATAATTAGATACACGAAGGAAAGTTACAAAATAAAGAAAATAATGACAAAATACTGGCATGTACTAAAGAAGGATGTTGACATAGGGAATGATATAGGAGAACGACCATCGATCACCTACAAAAGAGCCCCTAATTTGTCAGACCACCTTGTGTATAGCCATTTCGAAATCAGGAAAAGTCCATCTTGGTTAGAAATTAAAAAAATAGGATTTACGAAATGCCTAGTATGCAAGGCGTGCACAATCGGGAAGAATCTAAAGAATATATATGATCCATCAGGAAAGAACTTTGAAATCAAAGAACCGATAACCTGTGAAACACCCTTCGTTGCATACCTACTCCAATGTAATTGTGGAAAAAGATACATTGGTAGTACCACGTGTCCTCTCAAGAAACGAATCCTTGAACATACTCGAGCCATACAGAACAAAGACCTCTCGTATGCCATGGCAAAACATATGGCGACCCATCCCGGAAAAACATGGCTCAATATGACATACTCGGGCCTAGCCGTGGTACCTCATCATGTACGGGGTGGGGATAGAAAGCTGAAATTGAGACGACTTGAGTCCAAACTGATCATGAGATTCAAAACAATGCAACCTCTAGGACTGAATGGAGACGTGGAACTATATGTTCATCTGTAAATATGAAACTGAAGCTTAAGAAAGATTGCTTGAAATAACGAACTTGAACTGTAAAATGTACTGTTTGCACATACACAAAGTGATGTCACTCAAGACACATCCAGCAACACATACTCCCAGTTAGATGTGGTAAATGTCTGCGGTGGCAAGGGCACTCAGCCCAGGAACCATTAGCACTTCCAGTAGTGTGATTGCGTTACATACACGCGATCCTTAAGATTGAACACGAGTTCATATAGATAAGAATAGAACAATATCACACCGGAAGACTACCACCGCAATACCACACAATATCGGGGAGGTATTCTCAGAGCTCACTGACACATATGTAAATATCAACAGACACAGCCTGCAGGAAGTAATGGGCACTAAGCCCAACACATAAGAAACCAAAACAAATTCAAAACGGCACTCACAAACATAAGCGTGCCATAAACACATCGTTGTAAAAGAGCGCGAGACTACACATGAAAAACAAAATGTGTCAGAAACAATATGATTAATCAAATGAAAGAAACTGATTGTAAACTGTTGAATATGCAGTGAAATGAATTGAATTTCACTACAAATCCCAGCATGCATTGTGTGTCACATGTGTATTTAATGTGAAAAGGGAAAAGGGACTAATTGTCCAAAATCTATGCCGTGATCAAGAACGCTTAGTTCGAAATGCGTAGGCGATCTCAGTTGTTAAAATAAAAACTCTAAAGACTTCCCCGAGTGGAGTGCCATCAATTCTATGGAATTTTGTGTGAAAATGTTCGACGGGATACTGCCTTGATCCCGACGATGGCACCAGCACGATAGTGCTCCCCCTGCGACGAGGCAAGTTGCGAGGGATATATATATATATATATATATATATATATATATATATATATGTATATATATATATATATATATATATATATATATATATATATATATATATGGATAGATAGATAGATAGATAGGCTGACGCCAGTGGGTAGTTATAGTTAGGACCTATTATCTATAGAAAAATCGTAACATTCTTTTCCCAATAACTTCGGCGCAAGCTGACGAATCTTCGCAAAATTTTCAAAACTTGTAGGGCGCTCTAGTCAGCTCCTATCATAAATGTTTTGGGGTGATTTGGCAAGCGGGGTGAGAAAAAAGGGGGGTCCCAATCGTGTTTTCTCCATGGTAATTCCCATAGGAAACTTTAGACACGGTTACAGCCCGACCTGCTGAACGGAACTACACCAAATTTGGAAAAACGGTAGCCCTTGGTTCAGAAAGAACTCATTTGTTAAATGGTGTAAATCTGCTAAGTAGTTCCTGGGAGATCAAAATTAAAAAAATATCGATATGTAGAGGAGCGGTGTATCCGGGCACCCTGCCAATCACAAGCTCCATTCTAATTGGCTCCAAACCCGGAAGTGTTGACAGCCATCTTGTGCCTCGGTAGAACCGATGCACAGGAAAACACAAAAACTAAGGCGCAAAACAAGAAAAGGGGGTAGGGTAGAAACACCCTGACCCTCAAGGCCTGTACAGGGGGTCCCACAAGGACCCCCAGGGCCAAATAATGCATTAAAAAAAAAAATAAGGAGATGCGCGCTGGGTGCGCGGATCCAGCCGCGAAAATAAAAAAAACGAAGCAGGGGCTCCCGCGCTTCGTATAATTATAACCCCTGGGTGGGCAAGGACCCGGGGCAGTAAAAAAATGTGTGGGGGGCCTAAATCCCCCCCCACACTGCCCTGGGGACCGCTACCCCAGGGCTTTGCAACAATATTTTCTGGGGCATTGTGCCCCCGCAGCCGAGGGGACCGACACCCCCAAGGCTTTTTTTGTAATTGTGTGGGGGGGGCCTTGGAGGCCCCCCAAGCCATGAGCCTAATTATCATGGGGCCACACAGCCCCCTGATGCCCCGAGGACCGTCACCCCCTAGGGCTTTTTAAAAAAAAATAGAAATACCTGTGTTTGTGGGGCTTTTACCTCCCACACCTCCTGGGGACCAACACCTCCGCGGTGCACTAATATTGAAATGTGGGGTCCGAAACGGACCCGAGCCCCGGGGACCACCACCCCCGGGGCTTTGTCAATGATGGGAGGGGGGCCTCCTGGAGTCTGTGATGGCCCTGGGTGCCATCACCCCCCAGGGCCTGCTCCTGCAGTGTCCCGAGGTGCCCACCCCAGGGACACTGCTGTTTGCTATGGCAGGGTGGGAGCCGTGCGGCTCCCGCCCTGTCAAAGCAAACTCGGGTTTGGTTTTTGGAAGAGAGAGCAGGGAAACCTGCTCTCTTTTCCAAAAACCAAAGCAGATTGGTTTTCCACACGGGGAGCTGCATCTCAGCAGCTCCCCGTGTGGAAAAGCAATGCCGGGTCCCGCAGGAGGCGGTGAGCTGGCCAGATCGTGGGGGAAATGGGGACCCCCCACAGTCCCCAACAACGTGGCCAGGCCCCTGGGGATAGGGCCCCTGGGGCCTGAAGTGGCAAGGGAGGGGGGCAACGTGGCCCCCCTCCCCTATGAAAAACAAACAAAACAAAAAAAAATGCAAGGGCTGGCCCCGGGGATGGGGTCCCCGGAGCCATATGAGGAGGGCGGCCATGCAGCCCCCTCAAAATAATTATAAAAAATAGAAACAATGCCCATGCCCCGGAGGATGTGGTCCTCGGGCCCAAATATGGCCTTGGGAGGGGGGCCATAGGGCCCCCTTGCATTTTAAACATTTTTTTCAAAAAAGGGGTCAGGCCCTGGGGATGGGGATCCCAGGGCCCATAAACTAGAAAAGGAAGGGGGCCACACAGCCTTCCTTCTTAAAAAAGTAAAAGAAAAAATACATGCAATCGTGCCGGAGGCCCCGCCCTCTCCCAGCAGCACTCTGCAAACACGCCCCCTGGTGCGTTGTAAGACGGGGAAGTAATTCCCCTTGTATACTGGGGATCCCTGGGCTCCAACTAGCCCACCAGGTACCTCCAGTATCCGCCAGGGAGCTGCACTGCAGAGAGGTGTTCAGAGCCACGCCCCTTTTTACACCTCTCTGTAACGCAGCTCTGTGGCATGGCACTTACTGGAGGTATCTGGTGGGCTAGTTGGATCCCAGGGACCCTTAGGATTCAAGGGGACTTAATCACCCAACTTAAAATGCTCCACGGGACGCGTTTGCCCACTGGTAAAGGGAAGGGGCAGGGCCTAAGGTGACATGTGTGCAAACATACCCTGGGGCACGTTTTAAGTTGGGGATACATTCCCCTTCAATCCTGAGGGCCACTGGGTGCCAACTAGCCCATCAGGTATGTCCAAAAAGCACTAGAGGCCTGCATTGCAGAGAGGTGGTCAAGGCCACACCCCTTTTTACACTGCTCTGCAATGCAGCTCTGTGGCCCTTACTGGAGGTACCTTTTGGGTTAGTTGGACCCAAGGCACCCTCAGGATTCAAGGGGACTTAATCCCCCAACTTAAAACACGCCATGGGGCACGTTTGCACAGTGGTGAAGGAAGGGGGCGGGGCCTAAGGTGACATGTGTACAAACACGCCCTGTGGCACTTTTTAGGTTGGGGAATTAATTCCCCTTCAATCCTGATGGCCCCTGGGAGCCAACTAGCCCACCAGGTACCTCCAGTAACTGCCAGAGGCCTACATTGCAGAGAGGTGGTCTAGGCTACGCACCTTTTTACACCTCTCTGCAACGCAGCTCTGTGGCGCTTACTGGTGGTACCTGGCGAGCTAATTGGACCCCAGGGACCCTCAGGATTGAAGGGGACTTAATCCCCCAACTCAAAATGCGCCACGGGGTGAGTTTGCACAGTGGTGAAGGGAGGGGGCAGGGCCTTTCTGCACCTCTGACTTAGAGGTAATTTTAATCCCCCTGCCCTATTATGTACTAGGGCCTTACAGAGGAGGTCTTGCTAATCACAGGGGTACCCCAAAAGCATAGTGTTCCCTAGTGTATGTAGGTGTTTTAACTGTATTTTAAGTGTCTTTTAGAATAGCACTGGCTCTTGGCCTGGCTAGTCAGAGTCAGTTACCACAAGTACTGATCTGAAAAAGTTGAGGGCACAGGATGACTTTGCAACAAGGCCTCTTTCTGCTCCTCTGTTTTTTCTTTCTGCACGTCTTGCTTCTTCCTGCACTTTTCTTCGTCTTTGAGGACTTCTGCTGCTTCTTTCTGAATTTCTTTTGCTTCCTTATGTGCGTTTTTTAGCCTTTCTTCATATGTCCTACCTCCGTAGGCACAGTTTGAAAGTACCATTTAAAAAACCTTTGAAATTAACTGCAAAAACCATAGGTTTCAGAGACGTTATAGTTAGAAATTAGCATTTAAAAAACCTTACAAATACCCTGAAAAAACCATAGGTTTGAGACATTATAGTGAGCAATTAGCATTTAAAAAACCTTTGAAATGCACTGAAAAAACCCATAGATTTCAGGCATGTTGTAGTTAGAAATTAGCATTTAAAAAACCTTGGAAATTCACTGAAAAAACATAGGTTTTAGGGGCTTTAAAGTTAGTTGGACATTTCACTTGTACAAAACCATAGAAATTCCCCGTTATAGTTAGTTCAGCTAACTATAACTTGCACGCCCCCAATGCACTGCTGATAACGTCACATATTACATCACTCATGGCATGGTCAGTGACATCACTGATGACATCACTGATGACATCTCAAATGACATCACTGATGACATCACTGGTGACATCATCCTTGTGATAGAGTGGCAGACCTCCTCTCACCCTAATACACACACTAAAAAATAGAAACTAGCATTTTCAAAACAATGGACATACCAGTACCAGTTGCAACACACCTATTCAGTAATTCTAAGATCTACACACACATCCACTCATTCACCAACAGTACTATACAGTCACTCATACATATACTCACTCATCATATGTACTCATACACCTATACATCCTGTTACACACCACCACTCATCCATAGAGTCACTCACACCCAGTCACACATGCAAACAAAGTATCAAACATCCATTTATTTGCATATACAGTTATACACACACCACAACACTTACTTCTACAGAAACTTACACATACTTACTCTCTTAAACAATCACTTATAAAAACACGTACTTATTTATACAGGAACTCTTTCAGTCTCTCACTCTCACATATACTCACTTATATACTCCAATACTCACATATACTAGTATAAAACATATATAGTTACTCATAAAGACATTATTGAGACAGTCATTCACTTACTAACACACCCATACAAACACTCATCCAACCATACAGTCCTGCACACATGCTGTTTTCAACACATGCAAACAGCGAGTCACTCATTCATGCATCTATGCACTACGTAATACCCCTCACCGAACCATACAGAGACTCAGACACTCATACCGATACTCAAAAAAACAACTAACAACTTATGTAAACACTCTTGTAGCTACTCACCAACCCATGCAGCAACTTGTACACAAAGTGAGAGACTGATAGAGATATTTACATATTTAAACATTACTCACTAACCCATGTATTTACTAAGATACACTTTATCAGTCAGTTATACAATCAATTTTACAAAACAAAATCAACCATTGAGACACTTATATACCCATTTATTCTTCCATCGACCTTGAGATATACATATATAAACTATATTTAGTTTTCAGAAGAAAACACATTCAATGGATAATGTCATCAGTGATGTCATCAGTGATGTCATTTGAGATATCATGAGTGATGTCATGAGTGATATCGCTGACCATGTCATGAGTGATGTAATATGGGACATCATCAGTAGTGCATTTCAGGCGAACAGGTTATAGTTAGCTGAACTAACTATAAGGGGGGAATTTCTATGGTTTTGTACGACTGGAATGTCCAACTAACTATAACGACCTTGAAACCTATGGTTTTTACAGTGAATATATATATTCACTGTAAAAACCATATATATATATATATATATATATATATATATATATATATATATATATTTTCACCACACCAAACTTCACCATCCAAGAAGGCGCTGACTCCGTGTATCTTAGTTCAAGGGTGTTTATTTCACATCAACTTCTGCTCAGACGCGTTTCGGCGGCTACCCCGCCTTGCTCACTAACATCTGACCAGGCACACTGACGCTTTTTATACATGTTCAATCCATCACATGAGTCATAATTGTCATCCTTAATTGGCATTGGTTTGTTGCCATGGTGACTATGAGTTACACCCACACAATTACGTGACTCCTTACACTGCTCATGACATTATTTGGCGGTTTTTTGGTACATTACATGGGTCACGTTAATTGGCGTATATAGATCAAAACATTACATTATGTTCATCTACATATTCATTACAGTTTTATACCTTGTATTCTACATACTATTATAGTTTAGTAGTCAAATCATTGGGAGAAAACAACCCGTAATACGTGAAACCCTCCATGTTAACCTGTGTCATAGAGGATTAGGCGTATCAGAAAGGAGGTGTGTTAAACCCGTGTCTGTGATTGGTTTCACAGACCACTGTGCAAACAAATAGGCTCCGTTACATCGGAGATCGGTTTGCTGGCCTGTTGGCAGAGGCAGAACATGTTACAGTGTTAGTACTCATCCTCGTGCAGCCGGTAAGTTAGATCACTGTTTGTCAGAGTGAGCCACTACGGCAAAATTCCATTATCGACAGTATTACATCTAATGGACAAATTACTCCCGCGCAAGTGCGCACTTACTCCCCCTACATGGGAAGGATTCTACTCCCGTATGGAATACAAAGTTAGCCAGTAGATACAGCGAGGTTGTTGACATATACACAGGGTGCTATATGACCGTATGACGGAATTGTGTGATTAATTGTAATTTATCGCGTAAACTGGTATGCGATGTTACAGGGTACTTGGGAAAGAAGAGGACAGCTGCTCTAGATATGCACACTTAGGGCGTCATCAGCATTTAGCCCTACGGGAATTTTGGAATTTAACAGAATAATGTATCTGGATTCCAGGCGGCGCAATGCGAGTTTGCGGTTGCCGCCCCTAACATTTTTTGGGACATTGTCTAAGACACATATATATATATGCAGAAACACTCCAAAACCACTTCCAATCCCCACGGACCGGCGAAGCAGGAGACGGACCACAGGATCTGGCAAACCGATGTTTTTATTACAGGTGATACAGCAATGACGCCTTTCGGGCTCACAAGCCCTTGATCACATGCAGAATACTTCAGCCATAATGTTTTTTATATTTGCTTGTAAAGTGCACGCCCCCAAACCATCCCATTGCTGGCCATGTGACCATAGACATAGAAGATATACTGTCTTAAAATCATTACAATTCAAGTAAAAAACATCTCCATGTGTAATAACAAGGCTTTAAAATACTTAAATGCATTTAAAACACTTAATTGACACATATTAAAAGACGTATTTACGGCAGATACGTTCTTAGTTATTGTTCAGCATTTGTAATAAATATAGCAACATAAATGCATAATACTATCAATATTCCGCATATACATTTCTGTACATTAAAAAAATTGAATTTATAAAGAGGATAAATCCCGCGAAATATCGGAAATAATAAGCCTAATCTGTCATAGGTTATCAGTAATGTTATATACTGTTGCTAGTGTGTAATAGATGGTGGATGTTTTTATGAATCGGTGCAAAAAAACTAGATGCATTTACATTCCTAACATTTATGACCGATGTGCAAAGCTGTGCAAAAATTAGTGCAAATCCATACTAATATTATAAAGAGAGAGCCCAAACCTTTGAGGCGGGTAATCTCAGTAACCACAGCACCAATCACAACAACCAATACAGCGTTGGAAAGGGCAGTTGCAGCAGAAGGACATAGGCTATGCAGACGGCCACCATTTTTTATTTATTTTTTTGCAGAGTTTTATATAGCGCGAACTTGACCCAAACTGAATCAGGTATCAGAGCGATTTACATAGCACCAGTTACGTTACATGAGGACACACATTCATTTTTGTTAGGCACGGGGAGATTAAGTGATTTGCCCAGAATCACAGGATGTTTGTCATCGTTACCAAGACTCGAACCCAGATCCCCAAGTCCTAGGTCGAGCGCCTTAGCCGTTAGGCCAACTCCTCTTTACATTTAAAAGGTAAAAGAACCGTGCCAGCAAAGTAGTCCCTTGTGGGCGTGTCTGCGTTGTGCTGTGGGCGTGGGCTTGGCGCGTGACTAACGCTGGGGGCGTGTGGTACGGCCATCACATCTTGGGCTGTGGGCGTGTGCTGGGGGCATGACAAACGGTGGGGGCGCGACAAACGCTGGGGACGTGTGTCCGCCTTTCATGCCATGTGAGTCGTACATACAAGAGCCAATTACGTTACTGTGCAGCCTCAAGGGGCACGCTGGGGGCGTGACGCGTTCGGGGCGTGAGAAACGCTGGGGGCGTGTGCTACGTTCCGCCCTTCATGCCATGTGGGTTGTACATTAATAAGAAGATCTTCTGCTGTGGCCGTGTGCTGGGGCGTGACAAACGCATTCATCTGGAGGCCTGGTAAGTAACGTTACTGCAGCCTCTCCTGCGCGCTGTTACTGAACTCTCTCATTCAACGAAATTACACGCGCCTGCTACCATCAACCAGGGCTCTAGCTGGGCTCAGGCGGCGGATCAGTACACTAATTACATGCGCCTGATAACATCAACCAGGGCTGCAGGTGGGCCTCAAGCGGGGGAACACGCAAATGAGCGTGTCTGCGGGGACAATTATTGCAGCCTCTCCTACTCGCTGTCACTCAACTCTCTCATTAAACGGATTTCCCCGCGGCTGATAACTCTCTCATTCAACTACATTACACGCGCCTGCTCGCATCAACCAGGGCTTTAGCCGGGCTCAGGCGGCGGATCACTACACCAATTACACGCGCCTGCTAACATCAACCAGGGCGGCAGCTGGGCCTTCTCCGTCCCTATTCTAATGAAACAAAAAATGTTGTCTACAGCGAGATTTTAAAATAAATTGCCCTTGCCAAATACACACATTACACACATTCTATTTCATACACGGACAACGTCGGGACGGGCTGCTAGTATACTATAAAGTGCAAACCATATGATAAAAAACACACACATATATATATATATATATTTATATATATATATATATAGTCAGTTGGGTTGTCATCTTCGGTTTAATATGTATGTTATTCTAAAATAAAGTAATCAAGGATTGTGATTTGCAAGGTAACGTTTTTCCCTTTGCACAATATGAGTTTACATGGAATTAGACAAACAAAACCCACATCTTGCAGTGACCATATGTCGAATCCATCCATCAAGAGAGGTGTAAGAAGGTCCTGTAATTGACACTCAGAAATCTACAGTGCTAAAAGAAATCATTATGATTTCATTCACTTTGATTAAAGGCCATCAGGATGAAGCCTAATTAGCAGTAATATATTGTGAATATTTTGTTTTCAGGCTAGCTGGGCAGGAAGTCAACTACTGTATCCAATGCCACCTTCTGTGCATGATTAAAGTCACCCTCAATGAACTCGAATTATCTCCCAGAACCAGTAACAGGTAATTGAAAGGGACTGGGTCATCATGTCCCGATGCAAGCCAAATTGGACATTGGTAACATAATGTGTGCATTTGTAGAGTGCAACATTCACTTCAAAGAGTTATTTTGGTGCTAATGAAAAGTAACAAATGTTTACCAACTCTGTGTTATTCTCTTAGTATGATAAAATGATTCAGACAACTGGAATTGGCTAAGGATACAAAATATGCTTTCATAAATATTTTTCAAGTTGGTTAAGTTGGTGTGCTGCACCTGAATTGATTCAACACCTGTACGTTTGAACTAGAGAATCAGTTACTTCTTCTAACACTGTACATTTGAAGTCTCAAAGGCCATATTTGGGGAAAGCTTGAAAAGAGAATTCATTATTGACTTTAATATGCTGTAGCTCGCAAGCTCTGAAGAATATGTGTTCCTTGATATGACAATGGGGTCTCTATACCCTTAGTTCAGGTGAGAAAATGACAGTTCCTCAATCATTAACTAATTTTTTCTATTACTTGAGGGAGGCCAATACATTTAGATTTGAACGGCAAGATTTGTTTATAACTGATTTTGACTTGATTGGAAAGGTTTGGCCTATTTTGTTAAATCAGAGGGTTGAGTCTGGAACTGGGATAGACCATCTTCAGTTTTAGAAATTAGCTGTTCTGTCTGGTTTGTTCACTCAAAAAGCAACTTTTTCTGACCCTATCTTGATAATCTGCCTCTTTAAATCATCAAAGTGGCATTTCTGGTCTTGCTTACATGACTGCAGCTCATGCAATACTAAGAAGATCAGTGTCAGAATGGATGAGTCTTGTTTCGGATCTTTGCACTTATACTTATGTGCTCAATATTACCAGAAATAAAGCAGCAAACGTATAATGGATATTCTGACATAATAAGCGTGTGAAGCTATTATAATCCACTAATTCTGGGTTGTAAATCAAATTCTGAATTATAGAGGGACTCTTATAAACTCCCTTCCTCTCAAGAGCTAGATTTCAAATTGTATGTTCATGTGAAATTGATAAAACTTATCAATGTTTCTTCAAGGTCATGAATCATAAAAGCAAGATATAGTGTGAATGTAGAATTAAGCAAGTGGAACCCTCAACCTTCTGTCCCCATAATGTCACCTAGGTAATGCCAAATCCATGAGTCAAGAAAGGTATATGTAGACCTTGCGGTAGAAACGTTAACAGTCACTGTTCTACATTTAGTCAGTAGCAGCAGTGGCCTCATACTAAGAATATAGGGTGGCCCTCATTTTTGTATTATTTACTTTGAGGAGCATTAGTTGAGGTGGGTGAGTACCAACCTCAAATATGTTCACAATCCTTGTCAGAGTGAACCACAAAAGTTGCTAAATAAACCTGTTCTTGACCCTCCGGTAGCTTGCCACAACGCAGTCAGGCTTAATTTAAAAGCAAGGTGTAAAATATGGATGCAGTACTCAAACAGTAATCAAGTGAAAACACAACACAAGAAAGTCCCCTAAACAAATTAGCAAAATAGAGGAAATGTTTTTATATAAAATTATACATAAATAACAAAAATCCAATAAGTAGAGTTAGAGATATGGCTTTTTAAATTTTGACGTTCAAAATAGCACAAATAAATTAAGTGCCAACTGCTGTCGTGTTGCACTTGACAAGGATAAGGTTTACAGCTGATTGAGATGTCCTCGCAGGAAGAAGATTCATCCCGGTGAAATGTTTTACCATCATGCTCAGTCTTTGGAATGGAAATCAAAATTCCTCAGTGTGGCAAAGCAGCAGGCTGTGGCTGAAGAGGGCTCCATGTCATCACATAGCCGCTGTATGACGTCTCTGTGAAGCTGTGCAACCTGAATCTTTGGCCCAGCAGCGACTCACCTTTTTCAGATGGTTTTGCCAGTTATTTCCGGTCTCTCGCCAGTTTGCAAAGCAAAAGTTGGCAAAAAGTTTTTAAGTCTCAGGTTTCAGGAAACTTCAGAAGGTGTAAACTTTGGCATCAGCAAAAGGTCTAGAACTTTGGGGACAGAACATGGAGTCACTCCAGCAGAAACCAACAGCAGGATCCTAGGCAGGTCCAGTAGGACATGGTCAGCTTGGAATGCAGGAAAAAAGCCACTTGGATCTTGTTGTGTCCCTGTAGCCCAAACAGGTTGTCAGCCTTACGACCTTTGGAGTCCACTTCTTTTTCCTGGATACAGAGGAAGAGTAGGTTGAGTCTTCAAGGTTCTTCTCAGGTCACAGACACCAGATACAGTTTTACTTCTGTTCTGCCACTGGAACGGCAGTGATCTGAGGAGAGTACACAGTACCAGCCTGTGGTTAGGGGAAACTCCTGGCCACTCCCTAACAAATGGGGTAACATTTCCCAGTAGTGACCCGTCCTAATTCTGCAGCACTTCCTTTGTGTTTTACTGTAAAATATCCCACAGTGCCCTTCCCTACCTAAAACAACATGGTAAAACCTTTGTCCCCCTGTCCAGAGCTCCCTGTGCGGACCAGAGCTGAGGCTATGAAAACGAGCAAACCTTTACTTTGTCACTCGAAACTAGTTTTGGAAGCAGCTCCTCTCCCACTAGAATTGGTTCCTGGTTGGCGAGCATGAAAATTGAGGAGGTAGTCTTAGGTGCGAGTGACATCTGCCTGTGAGAGGGGAGGCTTTCTTTGTTTATTATGTTTTGGGCACTGCCCAGATGGACATCCTGTCAGGGGGAGATCAACACTTCTCACATTATATCAGCTCTGGGAGCCAATTCACACTTAATCAAGGAGCCAGCCAGTACTTGGGTGACAATGAACACTGGCAGAATGGTACATTTTGCTCAGGCAGGAAAATAACTTTCTGGAAGTATACGTTTCAGATTAGTATTATAAAATCTGATTGGACCATTAAGTTGAAATTTAAATTACTGTTAAAATGAGTCCTTGAACCATATTTCTAGATGCTCACAAACTAAAATCAAGCACCATAAGTTTTTATAGTATAGCCTAGTTTTTCCAATGGGAGAGCCAGACTTGCAACTATAAAAAAATGACGCTGTAGGTTTTTACTTCAAAACCATGTAGAACCTTAGATATGCATGCCCTACTATTTAAATAACATCCATCCTGTCTTATGGGCATATAGGGCCTGTCTTAGAAGTGACTTTTACGTGTTAAAAAGGAACATTTAGGCCTAGAAAAACATTTGATTTTTCGGGTTGAAATAACAGTTTAGAACTGCATAACCAGGATGCAGGGGTAGGTCTGCAGATGTTCTACAGTGCCACTTTAGGGGGTGGTGCAGGACACTTGTAGCATTTAGTTACAGGCCCTAGGTACATGTTGTACCATATAGTAGGAATTTATATGTAAATTAAAGGTGTCGCTTAGGTATGACAATTTTACTACATCTTAAAGGAAAGGCACACGCACTTTACAGTTTGCTAGCATAAGTAAAGTGTGGCGAGTCATAGGGCCAGCAAAAAATATGGGAAATGTCTGGGTTTCAACACAGTAGTGGCTGGTGCACAACCTATTGACTTCAGTTGTCAGTTTAAATTAATTTATTCAAATTTCGTGGCTGCTCCACGGGTGGCGTCCTCCTTACATAAGACGTCTATACTTCAATGATCAATGTTGTGCTTCCAACCTAAATTAGATGCATCCCCCTAATTACACCAGTATTCCTCATAAAATAGGAATCCAGTCTGTTTTTGCCGTTTCAAAAATGTACTTTATTGATCAACTTTTTTTATCTTCTCCTTGAAATTTCATTAATTTCATTTTGAACAATGTTCTTCGTACATTATATTCTTTATCCTAGCCTTGTGGCTCCTATGCATTTCAGGCTCAAAGCCCTTCCTCAGGGAGCATCACTGCAACAAGATCATGGCACATAAATTTGTACACTTATACACATGTGTCCCCACGTACTGTTTTTGATCTACTACATCATGCATCGTTTAACCTAAGATACCGTGATTATGGTGGGTATGTATCGAAACGGAATGCGCCTTATGTAAATAGAGTTGTAAACTAAGATGTGTTATGTAACATGTGAAACGATACGCATCCATTCAGTGACCTAATTATATGTGAGAACCTCCTACTGTCTCCCATGTGCTCATTTAGTGACAGAGAGCAAAAAACAAAAAAACTCACGGCATTTCATTCTCGTGCAGCGTCTTATATCCTTTAACAAAGAATAAGTAGTGCATTAATGCGTTAGTCTTGTATATCGCGTTTTCACGATCAGTCTTTATGCCGTTCTCATGACGGGCAAACTTACTTGTTGTTTCTCTTGCCGGATGCTACGTTATAATCCTTAGTCGTTCCCAGTGTCCAGAAACACCAGGTACTTCCGCAAGTCCACCTATATAGCTCGCGTTTGGTTCGGCAGGACTTGACACGTGAGCATGCTGAATCACATGTACATAAATATAGTAAACAGACTAAAGAAATATTATATGATGTGTTTTCAGTATGAACAACGATCATGTAAAACGAAGGATGCTTTGTAACAGCTAAAACATAGTGAACAATAAATAATAGGATGAAAAAAATTCTGATGGAAAAAACGATATTCTGACGTGCTGTGAATCGATAGTGTCATGCACAGATATTCAATGCCATACAGCAACAGAGCTGTGTGTTAATTGGTGTTCAAATGTACTGGTGTATGAATGTATGAGTCCATTAGCATAATCATGTATAATGCTACTTGATTCTGGATTGTTCTGTAGCTAAGAGTGTGTTCAGAACATGTTGTTACAGTTATAGACCATCAATTGTTTGAACCACCTTATACTCTAACCAAAGTAACAAAAACTCATATGGAACAGCTGTCCTCAACATAACAATTTCTAAAGATAACATGAATATTCAATCCGCTCATTCAACCCATTTGGTTTGCTTGAGTTGAATTTACTGATCCAAAGGTTTTCACGACGCAGTAGGTATTAGTTGTTATCTCTCCCTTCTATCCGATATATTGTTTCCAGAACCAGAAATTTTAATTGAGAGATATTATGATGTTCTTCCAAGAAATGCGTCGCAATCACAGATTTCATATTTTTTGTTCTGATATTTGATCTATGTTCATTAATGCGTCTTAATTTTTCATTCAGTTTTTCCCACGTAGACTTAGCCACATGGGCATTTCAATAAATACACTACACTATGACCGGCAATGTGAAGAGATTGCTGGCTTCTTCGTCAGCAAAGTCCAAGGGATCTATAATTCTTTTAAATCTGATAAGTCTGTTTTGACCTCACACCAAGCCTCAGATTTACCGGAACCCCCTCATTTCCTTCCTACCCTCCCTCTTATCTCACAGACTAATATGGAACTTCTGGCTGTAAAAGTTAAGTCCGGGTCCCCGGAGGACCCTGTTAAACCTGAAATGTTTAATCTATTTCAAGATTCCATTTTGGAGGAGGGTCGGGAGCTGATTAATAGATCCTTTCAGTCTTCCACCATCCCTAAATCGTGGAAACATGCTGAGGTTGTTCCTTTACTAAAAAATCCCACCTTGGATCCCTCCAGGCCTGAAAGCTTTAGACCCATCTCCTTGCTTCCCCATTTGGCCAAGGTGGCAGAAGCGCACATGAATGACATTTTGACCAATTACTTGGAGAGCAATGGGATTCTAGATGATTCACAAAATGGATTCCGGCCTAACCATAGCACGGAATCCGCCCTGCTGGCCGTCACTGAACAACTGAGGGCGACACAAGATCTGGGTGGCACGTCGGCTCTGGTCCTGCTGGAATTGAGTGCGGTGTTCGAAACGGTCTCCCATGGGATTCTACTTAGAAGACTATGGGAGATCGGAGTCCGAGATGGAGCCCTGGATTGGTTTGCGTCTTTTCTATCAGACCGTTCCTTCCAGGTCCATGCTCCACCGTTCTCATCCAGCAGGCTTCCACTGAGTTGCGGTGTTCCGCAGGGGTCGGCTCTCAGCCCCACGTTGTTCAACGTATACGTCCGTCCTCTGGCAGTGTTGGCCAGAGAACGTAAGATCAAATTAATTTCATACGCGGACGATACGCAGCTAATTTTTTCCTTCTCCAATGACATCGAAATGGACCAAGCCAAATTTCAAGATGACATTCTGGCCATCTCTGGTTGGATGACCGCGAACTGCTTGCAGTTAAATTCATCAAAAACTGAGGTACTTCTAATTGGCAAGGAAACACACAAGTGGGATGATCACTGGTGGCCCCCCACCTTAGGCCCTCCCCCATCCCTAAGAAGGAAGTAAAAAACTTGGGCGTAACTGTGGACGACTCACTCTCCCTAGAGTCCCATGCAAAAAGAGTGGCTGGCGTGTGCTATGGCCGCTTATGGTCGCTTAAACCTATTTTGGGCTTTTTTGAACCACCTGTACGCCAGACAATTGTCCAAGCCCTTGTTCTATCGCATATAGATTACTGTAACGTATTAATGCTGGGCTCTAACCGGACAGCCATCAACAGACTCCAAAGGGCTCAAAATGCAGCTGCCAGCATTTTGTTCGCCCTGCCCAAACATTGTCATACGTCCCATATTCTGCGGCACTTACACTGGCTACCGGTGTCACAACGTATCCAATTTAAGGCCCTTTGTCTACTTCGTAAAATTCTTCATTGCTCTGGTCCCCTAATCTTGCGAGGTTTGTGCTCCTCTCATGTTCCCACACGTGCTCTCCGTTCAGCGGACCTTCACCTTGCCTGTACCATTAAAATCCAAAGGAGCAGAGCGGGTGGCCGTTCCTTCAGGTATTTGGCACCGCAATTGTGGAATTCGATCCCCCCGGAAGCACGTGCTACAAATAACTATTTGTCATTTAGAAAGCAAATTAAAACCTGGCTGTTTCCTTCTATCTAGGGTTTCTAAGTAGCGCTACAAGTCATCTCCTGGGGTTAGGTTGCTTTGTTTTCAAACTGTCCGCAAGCACTGGGACGCCCCGTGGCTGGGGTAGCCATGCGCTATATAAGCTTTTTTAACATAACATAACATTAGATGTGTCACAAGTTGCCGATACTATTAGTTTAATGTTATGTCCCTTCATGGGGTGTGTTATATTACTCCCCATCATTACATTATTGCAATTATTGCAATTCATGCACGGTCTTGTTCCTTTCAACACTGTCATCTCCAATTTTCTTTGATTGAGTATTTGTCTGATGTTTTTGTTCCTCGTATGAGCAAACAGAGGTGGTTGTGAAAACAGTGCTTTGAAATCTGGCTCCATTCCTAGGATAGGCCAATGTTTTCTTATAATTCTTTTGAAATTGGTGCTTAGATTAGAGAATTTCCAAACTACCTTCATCCTAGTGTTTTCCGGTTTAGTAGTTTAAAAGGTCCGTTCTGCTGATTGCGTGTGTATATTGTTTTGCCTTTTCAAAATGGGTTGTGGATAGCCTCTGCCTGTGAATCTTCTAGCCATTTCTTCAATCCTGAGATTCGATTTAATGGGGTCAGATGTGATCCGTTTAACTCTGATCATCTGAGAGATTGGTAAATGCTCTTTAAGTGCCATTTGATCAAAGCTTGTGAAATGTAATGTGTTGTTCCTATCCGTCGGTTTTTGGAATATATCTGTTTCCAGGCCCTTGTGGGTCAGCATGACTTCCACATCTAAAAATGTGATTCTTTCATCCAAAATTTCCCAGGTGAATTTTATGCGTTCATCTACATGGTTCAATGTTGCAAGTGCTTTTTCTAGTTTATCTTGAGTGTTCTTCCACAAGATGAAAACATCATCAATATATCTCACAAGTAATACAATGTTATCTTGCCATTCACGTTTTGAAAAAATACGCTCTTCCTCAAACTGTTGCATGAACAGGCTTGCATATACCGGCATGGCGCAATTACCCATGGAAGTGCCCACTAACTGGAAATACCACTCTTCATGGTATTTAAAATAACTCTGATACAGGGTAAAGTACATCAACTCCATCAGAAAAACTTGCATAGATTGCTCCAGATCTGTTTTCAATAACGCTTGTTCAACAGCTTTTATACCTTGGAGATGTGGGATTGAGGTGTAGAGAGATTTTATGTCTGCGGTACACATAAGTAACTTCTCCTTCTCTGTTATTTCTATTGCCTGCAATTTCAATAAAAAATCCCTTGTGTCCTTTACATATGTTTTCATGTTCTTGACTAATGGCTGCAGATATTTGACAAAAAATTGGCCTACTGGCTCATGAAGGCTACCTGAGTAGTTACTATGGTTCTTAACGGTGGATCATTTAGGTTTTTACGGACCTTGGGGACCATATATAATTTTGGACTCTTCGCATTTTCCTTCAGTAAAAATGTTTTTGTTTTTTCCTTGATCACTTCTGTGTCGTACGCTCTTTAAATTATGTATTTCAATATGTTGACAAATTGAGCTGTAGGGTTTTCATTTAGTTTCATGTAAGTTGTTTCAGATATGTGTTCCCTCACTTTAGTTTCATACATTGCAGTGTTCATGATTACTAGCGCTCCTCCTTTGTCAGCTTTCACATATTTAATTTTTTCATTGTTTGCTATCATCTTTAGTATACCTAGATCCTTCTGAGTGATGTTCTTAGTTGTTTTTCTGTTGTAGTTAAGTTTAGAAAAATCCTGTTTTATCAGATTCTTAAATAAGTCCAATGTTTTATGGCTGATGGGAGCTTGATATGTGGTAGTTGGTCTTAATCCCATTAGTTGGTCTTGTACCTGTGGTCCTTGCGCTGGTAATTCATTCTCAAAAAAGTGTCTTAGTCTGGGTTTACCCTGCTGGAAGGACAATTTCCAACAGGTGCACATTTAATATAAAGGATTCATTCAAACTAATAAATTTAATTTGCAGACAACCGACAAAGCATGCTCCAACAAAGTTTATAAACTCATATTTGGCACTGTAACCTGATGAAAAACATCTAATGGAATTATGCGATAGAGATTCTGACACCAAATGGAGGAATGATAAATGCTGCCCCATAGCAGTTGTATCATAATAGTGTCCCTAAATCTAGTCTCCTTAAAATAGTTTGAGGGTGTTTCCCAGCATGTTATTGTAACCTCCATCCAGTTTTATTAAACTTTTTCAAGCATTCCATAACAGCCTTTTACTTTGCTCTCTCAGCTAAGCATGTTGAAGGATCTCCTAGTGGATAGGCTGAATCACTGCCATCTTTGGTGGCTTTATCACTGTACCTGGCAGACCATTTAGCAGAGATGGTGGCAGCTGTGCAGGCAAGAAATTCGCATTACAGGTCTCTGAATTTGGTGATTAAGTTCCAATGGCATGGATGGAAGATCTACCTTTTTTCTGCAGCAACTCTTATACTGCCCTTATCTTAACAAGTTCCTTACTCGTTATCTCTAAGTGATATTTTAAAATGTTAAGGAGAGTTAGAGTTGCTTGCGTATGTAGAACTTTAAAATGGTTTTGACAAGGCACTTGCAGGTTACTGAAAGGTTTTTACAGTGACATCTTTGATAAACTGTTAATCCGGTAAATTGTTTAACGTATAATGAGAAATCGCTAAATAAAGATTCTGTTTCATTGATTTAGGTAGGCATAACTGTCTACAGTTTCTGTATCAGGAGGAGAGGAACTGCTTCATTAGTGTCTGGTTCGATGAGGGTGGTAACAGAGAATGAACAGTGAAACCAGTAAATTCATTCTTCGTTTCTCTGAAGGCATATATGTCCTATGAAGTGTTATCTGGATGGTGGGCATCCCACTTAAAGGAATTTCCTGGACTCCATCGACAGATTAGCAAAAAAGCAGAGAAAATTCTGGCTCACTTGCCATTTCTAAAGTGGATGATCTGCTAAGATGCAGGGTCAACAAGTCCATGAGAAGAGAACACTCCAGCTGGCAAGATGCTAATTATCCTCGAATAGTGAAAATGTTTACACCACTTTTACCAGGAGCCGCGGTGTAATATCCTCTGTAAAAGTCTGCACATAAAAGTGTACCAATACTTTAAGTACTTCAACCCTGCTGACAAATTTCTCTTCCAAAATGTTAGGAATGGTATCCTGGTGAACACTGGTAAAGAATTAAACTTTGGGGATACATTTCAGATGACAAGAATGCCACCATTTGAAATAGAAACCAACATATTTTCTACTTGAGGTTTTTCCCAGATGTGGATCCTCTGATGGCAGATACAGCCACTCTAGACTGGAACCAAACCTCTGTCACTCCTTAATGAACTCTCAGGGGCATATTCTCAAAGTTTTATTGCCCAGTTAACGGCACCTTACCACAGCCAAAGTGGCGATAAAACTATTGCCCCATTCACAAGCTGGTGCTAACAGCCCATATCACCAGTTTATCTGCGATAGCAGCCTAAAAAAATATTGCCACTGATGACCCCGGCAACTATCGCTAATGGGATGCAGAGTAGGCGTTCCTGTGCAAAAACAACCGCAACAACACCACTCCACGACATTCTCAACGACCAGCCAGATCGGCGCTAAGACCACAAAACACCCTATAAGGCTTGTTAGCAGCAGGGATTTAACACCTGCTCTGACCTGGTGTAAAGTCGGACCACAGCCTTCACCAGGAAAGGGAGCCCAGCTCACATCCACACTAGAAGCCCCATAAATGCCATGGAGCTACTGATCATGCAGCTGGGAGCCCCCATAGGGTCACAACACCCACCGCCATCACCCTCAGGCCCACCACCCCCCTGGGCCCCCACTGCCTCCCCGGACCATTACAGAGGCAGCACAGATACAGACAGCAGACCATCAGAAAACACACCAGCCTCACAGACTTGACACCAGAGTATGTCATTGCCCACTACAGGCTCAAAAGGACAACCATCCTCTGCATCCTGAACATCATTGTCCACAGGCTAACGATACTACCAATACAGCGGACAACCAACATCTGCCTTTAAACAAAGCTGCTGGCCGTGCTGCACCTGTGGGCCTCTGGTACCTTCCAACAAACAACCACCAGAGTCGGAGGAGTCTCATAGCCAGCCCTATCAAAGTTCCTCAAACCTGTCCTGGATGCATCATCAGCTTGGAACTCCAGTATGTATACTACCCCCACACTGCGCAGGAACAGCTGGACACCAAGCAAGGCTACTATGCCATAGCTTGATTCCCGCACATGTTGGGGGCAATTGACTGCACACATGTCTACTTGTGCCCCCTGCTGACACTGCACACAATTACTGCAACAGAAAGCACACACATTTCATCAATGTGCAGGCAATAGTGGACCACCGTGGACTCTTCACCAATGTCATTGCCAACTACCCAGGCAGTTGCATTTTATTTATTTATTTTTATTTTTTATAGTTTTCTATAGCGCGAACCAAACCCAATGTAGGGTAACAGAGCGCTTTACATAGTGCGTAAGGGAAGAAAAGCACAATTGGTAACAGCAACATAAACAAACAAAAACAAAAATGCGAAATGACATGATATCCAAAACATAATAAAGTTTGGTGAATAAAGGAGGGGAAGGGAACAGTTCTGCAATAGGGAGTCAATTCGAGCTTGTGTAAGTCATATCTTCGATATATCAGAGGAGGAGGAGGAGGATAAATGAATTAGAAGTTGAAGTTGGCCTGGTGTTTTTGCGGATATTACGGTAGGAATTTGCTCATCAGGAATGATTTTGCCTCCTTTTTCAAGAGCGGCGTTGAGGCAATTTTTCTGATGGATGGTGGAAGAGAGTTCCAAATTCTTCGTGCCGCTCCCGAAAATGCTCTGTTGGAGGTTTTAGTCTTGTTGAAACTTGTGGGTTTCAGGAGAAGATTGTCTGTGCTCCTAGAATGTCTGTGTCTCCCAGATAGTGTACGTTTTTGGGCTAGGAACTGTGGGGTGTTGTGGTGTAGCGCCTTGTGAGTAATACAAACAATCTTTAAGCGAATACGAGCTTCATAGGGTAGCCAGTTGAGTGCCTTCAGGTGTGGTGAAATGTGGTCAAATTTCCTTGATCCTGTAATGAGCCTTGCTGCGGCGTTGAGGCAGGCTTTTAGGGGCGCAGTAGAGATTTTGGGAAGACCTGGAGGGAGGAGCAACCGTACTCTAGCCTTGAGATAACTAAGGTCTGCACTGCCATTTTGAGGTCAGAGATCTCGATAAATGGCTTCATTTTTCTGAGATAGTTGATGTGAAAGCGGGCATTTTTGGCCATCATGTTAATGTGAGCTTGCATGTTAAGGTTCTTGTCCAATGTGATCCCGAGTGATATTGTGGAGTCCACCAGCGTTGGCGTGCAATTCAAAGCAGTAGTCATTTTGGTCCAGTCCTTTGTTTCTTGTGATTTATTGGGGTGGAAGATTAAAAGAATTTCAGTTTTTTATGAGTTTAGCATGAGGAAGTTGGTCGTTAGCCATTATACGTTTTTTTCGAGGATGTATGACATTACAACGCATGCTTTTACCACGCATGCCTTTACAACGCGGTATTTACAACGAATACCTTTACAACGCATAGTGCTTTGGGGCGCTGGATAGTGAATAGTTTAATTTACTATTCCAACTCCAGTCCCCGTGGATAGTAGGGAAGTTGTTGTATAGTAAATTAAATCTATTCCCTATCCTAGAGCGCCCCCAGCGCAATGCGTTGTAATGGTTTGCGTTGTAAAAGTTGCGTCGTAAAGGCACTGCGTGGTAAAATTTGCGTTGTAAAGGATGTTTCCCTTTTTTCGAGAGATAGATTCATTAACCTTATCTCTTCTATGGAGGTGATTTTAATGTAAAGTTGGGTGTCGTCCGCATACATGTGGTAGGAGATGCTCGCCTGCTGTAGTAGATCAGTGAGAGGTTTGAGATATAAGTTGAAGATTGGGTGATAAGGTAGAACCTTGTGGTACTCCTAGAAGGTTAGGAGAAGAAGGAGAAAGGATCTTGTCTGTCATGAATGATTGTGTTCTATTTTCCAGAAAGGATTTGAACCATAGAAGGACTGTGCCAGAGAAGCCCATCCTGACTTCTAGTCTTCTTAGAAGTTTGTCGTGGTTGATCGTATCAAAGGCAGATGATAGGTCGAGCAAGTCTAGCAAGCATGTTTCATTGCGGTCAAGAGCTAAGAGAGCATCATCTACTATATGAAGGATGGCTGTTTCAGTGCTATGGCCATGTCTGAAGCCCGATTGGTGGATGTTCAATAAATTGAAGTTTGTGATGTGTAAATTCAGTTGTTGCTGTACACATTTTTCCAAGAACTTTGCCAGCATGGGAATGTTGGTTATTGGTCGGAAGTTGTTGGGGTCAGAATTGCTCGCTGCCAGTTTTTTTTAAGGATAGGAGTAACTTGACCAGATTTTAGGCAGTCCGGGATGAGACCTTGTGATAGCGAGGCATTAATGATCTTGGTCCAGAGAGGGGATATGATATGATAGATGTGGGGCAGGCACTTTGCTGGGACAGGGTTATTGAAGTGATTGTTGAGTTTAGTAGTTACAAGGATTTTGGTGATATCACTGATATCATAACATTTGAAATTGGACCAGTGAGAGTTATTTTTGGGTGGAGATCGCTTATGTGGTAACAGGTTAGTGGCTTGACTTATCTTTGGTGTGGCTAAGTTGGTTGCTGCCTTATTGAGTTCAAGTTGAAGGGAATTCATTTTTGCTGTGAAGAATGTGGAAAATTCATCACTAGTTAACTGTGAGGATGCTGTTAGGAGAGAAGATTTGGCCAATTTGTTCGATTGTTGATTTAGAATTTCGAAGAGTTTTTTTGGTCAATTTTTTGCATTCTCCAGATTGGAAGAAGTCTTTTTTTGATTTTAGAATACTTTTATTGTATAATTTCCTTGCTTTTTGTAGTCGTATCAGCTGGGTGGGGGAGGGGTTTTACCTCCATTTCCGTTCAGTTGATCTGAGTTTGCGTCTCTCCTCGTTCAGGTTTTCGCTAAACCATGGGTTTTTATCCTTGTCAGGAATTCTTTTGAGTTTTGGCAGTGCGGCTTGGTCGAAATATTTTGGACATCGTGTGGTTATAGTGATCAGTGAAGGCAGAGACGTCTTCTATGTTGTTGGGAGGGATAAGAGTCTTCTCACATTGTAAGGTAAGCTTGTTACAGTTGATGTTCTTTGTGTCTCTTATACATTGTTTAGGTTTAATTTTTTTGAGGGAGGATTTTCTTCTTACAGGATGGGATTTGGAAGGTGATAATGTGATGGTCTGACCAGTCACAAGGGGTAATCGAGATCGATTCAATAGAGTTTAGATTAGAGATGAGCCAGTCTAGCGTGGCACCTTTTGAGTGAGTGGGCTCTGATACAGCTTGAATCAGGTAGTGGTCAGTAACGAAGGTTTTAAGGGCATTGACCTGTTTGTCCAGAGTGTTCTCCCAGTGGAGATTGAAATCACCAAGGAATATATCAATCGAGTGGGGGGACGAGTTTGCCATAATGATTTCCATAAGTTGTTCTGTGAAACTTATGTTTTGTCCTGGAGGATGGTAGAGTATATGTAATTTAAGGGAGTGTTTGCTTGGTGAGTTCACAGAGATCCCAAGGTATTTACAGGAGTCCAGGGGTTCTGAGTGAAATTTTGAGATGGTGAGGTCAGATCGATGTATGCAGGCTAAGCCTCCGCCTATTTTTTTAGGTATGTCTAATCTAATGATGTTGAAATCTGGGGGGACCAGAAGAACAAGGCATGGTGAAGATGATTCCTTGAGCCAAGTTTACGTGAGGATAATTATGTCCATTTTCAGGTTAAGAATGAGGTCGGCAATGTCCGAGGCGTGTTTAGGGCTGAGCTGCAGTTTAATAGAAGGCAAGAAATCTTGTTAGAAGAATTCGTTAGACTGGGTTCCTGGTTATCTTTGTTCGGGGTAATAGAGTGAAGATTATTCCGGTTTATTCCTCTATGGATAGGAAGTGATGTTCTGCATGGGTTGATAGGGACTCGTCGAATAGCGTATTCCTCTTTGTCTAAGACATAGTCGGATGGAGATTCAAACAACCCTAACATAGTTTGTATTTCCTGGTCTGCAAAGGAATTGGCGAGATTGCGTGTGCGCAAATATCGGTTGTCTAGAGGTAGAGGGATAGTGTTTATCACATTGTCGACTGCCTTTAGCGAGTTATGAAGATAATTAAGTTTAATCAGTGATTTTCAGCAAGTTGTATGATGGTTTTGACTTCTAGGATAAAGTTTTGTAGGTTTCTAGAGGTGCGGTAAGAGGTCTTGAGACAGTCTTGTTCCGACTGTTGATGCTGTGGGGGCGTCCGGATAAGGGAAGTAGAGGGAGTGGTAGTAATGTTGGTTCTCATGGTAGTTCTAGTTGAGGAGGATAGAGCAGTGCCTACTAATGAGGGTGAGGTGTTCATTATTCTTTCACTGTATCTGGGCAGACGGCGGGGTCGGTTTCTTCCAGAGAAGATTGTGCAGTGGGGGTAGTAGTAGGGTCCCTAGGCGTGCTGCGGGATGTAGAAGAAGCTGAGGGAGTCAGTGCAGTATATGATACGGACATGGAATTGTTGCTTCTCTCAACAGATCTGAATGATAGGGATCTATTTCTTCCGGAGCGGAGGGTGCATGATTCATACATCTACTGACAGGCCATAATCAACCAACGCTTTTAGGC
Organism: Lissotriton helveticus; assembly: GCF_964261635.1. NCBI lineage: Eukaryota > Metazoa > Chordata > Amphibia > Caudata > Salamandridae > Lissotriton > Lissotriton helveticus. The sequence goes on along the minus strand of NC_136061.1, from coordinate 869,388,122 downwards.
TGGCACCTACGGAAATGCACTGCTCGTCGGTAAGTACCAAATGAACACACCACACACCTCAAATCCACATGCATGCAACTCACAACTCTGGGAATGCACATGTCACAAAGTCACATACAACGTGCCAAACAACATGCCCACACACAAGACATGACAGCAATGTACACAAGCCATCAACGGCATGTCACCTCAGCCACACAATCGCAGATTGTGGGGAGAGGTGGGGACCAGGTATGTGTGAAGGAGGCAAATGACCGATGAATGGGAATGTACACTATGCCAAGTGTGGTGTGGATGTGATGGACAGACAGCAGCATACCGACGACACACATGTCCATGTCTACATACACCGCCGGTGTATGGAGTGTAGTGGACAGTGGATGCAACCATGTCCCCCCAGCTAGTGGGGGAGATCATGGAAATGTAGCTTGTGATGTCCCCCCGTGGAAGCGTGTGATGAGTGGGCTGGCCCGGCGTACACCAGGCCAGCGTTGGGGTGTGAATAAACAGCAGGTAACTCTGGGCGTGGTTTTCTTCCAGAATGCCCAACTCCTCTGCCAGGGCGGCTCCTCTCACCCCGTCATGAGGCCGAGGCCGTGAGCGGTGGTGCCTGCAATCCTGTTTGCATGTTGCACCCCAGGCAGCTCGTCCCCAAAACGCCTTGCCCACCCCTGAGCACCCAGGCCTCAAAGCCCACCTGCTGACACCAACGTGTGTCTACGAGGGCCCACCATGTGCAGGTGCAAGCTCCAAGCCAGAGGCCCGCGATCCTGGCAGCCTCCTCAGATCATCACAGGCTCCGTGAGCAAAGGCCGCAGTACTCCTTTCTCGTTGAAGTACTCCACCAGCTGACACAGCGGACATGTAGATCACACATTTGGAACAGAGTCTTTTTATTTATTTATTTATTTGTAGAGTTTTGTATAGCGCGGACAAGACCCGTGGGTATCAGAGCGCTTAACATAAGAGTATAGAAACATAAAAACATAAAATTACAGATTGACATTATAATAGCAAATTATGATAACACACATATATGAGGTAGTAGGCGATATGCTATCAGGGGTGATTAAATAACTATATGTTCCTAACGCCTGTGACATTAGCCTTAGGAGGGGCCTAGGCTAGGCTTGTGTCGTAGTCATATCGTCAGGTTGGTGAGGTAGGGTTGTATAGTAATATCATTGCAGTTCCATGAGTAATCAGCAATACGAGTTGGCTAGGTATGGCTTGTGGCAAGGATTAGAATGATAAACCAAGTAGGGTAGAGAATTATATCATTATGGTTGTGAGATATAATGTAGGGTTTACATATATATGAGGTGACCTTAAGTTGTGTAGCCGCTGCTTGATCGAGTCATTGTCATTATCTACTTGATCTTCAGAATATTAATGATGAGTCCGATCTTCTTTGTCTTGAGTGTTCATACTAATGGTCGGTATGTATCTCTATGTAGGGTATTTACTCATCAAATGATTCTTAAGTTCCCGTTTGAATTTTACAGTGTTTTGAATCACCCTGATGTTAGGAGGGAGTGAATTCCAGACTCTGGGGGCGGCTCCGGAGAATGCTCGGTCAAAGGTCTTTTTCTTCCGGAAGAAGGCCGGTCGTAGTAGCAGCTCCTTGGCACTTCTCGTTGGTCTGTTGCCTCCCGATAGCTGAATTTTCTTGGCTAGATATCTAGGCGTGCTGTAGTGAACTGCTTTGTGGGTAATACAGGCCATCTTCATTTTAATTCTCGCTTCGTAGGGTAGCCAGTTTAGTGCCTTTAGGTGAGGAGATATGTGATCGAATTTCCTCGTTCCCGTGATGAGTCTTGCCGCAGCGTTGAGACAGGCTTTTAGTGGTGCAGTGGATGTTTTTGGTAGGCCAGCTAACGTGGTGCAGCCATATTCAATTCTCGAGATCACTAGAGATTGGATAGCCAGTTTTAGATCTGCCTCTGAGATAAAGGGTTTCAGTTTTCTTAGATAATTCAGGTGGAAACGGGCGCTCTTGGCCATTGTGTTGATGTGGTCTTTCATGTCAAGGTTCTGGTCTAACGTGATTCCTAGTGATTTAGCAGAGTTAATTAGGGTCGGAGTACAGTTCAAAGCAGTTATCAATTTAGTCCAATCTTTTACCTCAGGTTGACTCCTTCCAGGTGATATTAGTAGGAATTCTGTTTTGTCGGCATTAAGTTTTAGATGATTAGCTGTTAGCCATTGTAACGCTCGCTTTAATGTTTCATTCATTAGGTCAATGTCATCCCGACAGGCGATTTTCATATAAATTTGCGTGTCGTCTGCGTACATGTGATAGGAGATCTGTGATTTGCGGAGAATCTCCGTGAGAGGTTCAACATACAAGTTGAATAGATCAGGGGATAACGTTGAGCCTTGAGGGACCCCTATTGTGTTAGGGCACGGGGAGGAGATTGCTTGGTTGACCAAGAATAGTTGTGACCTGTTCTGTAGGAAGGAGTTAAACCAATTCAGTACGTTTCCAGATAAGCCCATCCTGTCACGTAGCCTGGTCATCAAAAGTTCGTGATTTACAGTGTCAAATGCTGATGATAGGTCTAGCAGGATCAGTAGGCACGCATGATTTTGGTCTAGGGCTTGTAAGGCATCATCCACAATATGCAGGATCGCCGTTTCAGTACTATGCCCAGTTCTGAAGCCTGATTGGCAGTCATCTAGTAGTGAGAACTTAGCGATGTGCTGACTCAGTTGGCCCTGTACACATTTCTCAATAAGTTTGGCAAGTAGAGGGATGTTGGTCACTGGTCGATAGTTCTTCGGGTCTGTTGCATCCGCTGTCGGTTTTTTGATGATGGGAACTACCTGCCCAGTTTTTAGGCAGTCAGGGAGGGACCCTTGTGCAAGTGAAGCATTTATTATCTCAGTCCAGATAGGAATTAGGGTGTGGCTGATTTCTCTTACACACTTTGCCGTTAGAGGGTCCTGATAGTGGTTGTTCGGTCTGAGGTCTGCTAGTGTTTTGGCGATCTTTCCCTGTTCGTATAGTTCAAATGTGTCCCAATTTGCCTTATTTTTTGTCTGAGGTTCTTCAGTTGTCGCCTTGGCTTCATTTATAGGTGAGGGAAGTGTCGTGAGGTTAGCTGCTGCAATTGTGAGCTCATCTTCTAGTAGTTTGTTTTTTTCCGTGAAAAATGAAGAGAACTCCTCGCAGCTTATGGGAGTTTTTGAGCTCTCTTGAGACGTTTTGGCTAGTTTATTAGACTGTTGTTTTAAGATCTCGAAGAGTTTTCTTGGTCTGTTTGTGGCATTGTCAAGTTCAGCCCTTATAAATTCTTTTTTGGTGTTGATTATCTTTTTGTTATATTGTTTTCTCGTTTTTCTGAGGTCTTTCAGCACAGGGGAGGAGGGATGTTGTCTCCATTTCCTTTCTGCCATTCTCAGTTTTCGCCTGTCTTCGTTCAATGATTCATTGAACCAGGGATTTTTTGGTTTTTCTGAGACATTTTTCAGTTTTTGAGGCAGGGTGTCGTTGACTATATTACCGATCGAGGTTATGTAATGAACCGTCAGCTCGTTGACATTGACATTCTGCCTGTTGTTACCAGGCTTCAGGTCCTTCTCGCATCTTTCCACTAGTAATTCAATATTGGCTTCTTTTGTGTCTCGAATCAGTTTTTTGCACTTGCGAGGTTGCACGGTCTTCCCTTTTTTCATTGTGGGTATCGCGAATGTTATGGCGTGATGGTCCGACCAATCACACGGGTCTATAGCAAGGATTGAAGTCTCTTTGTTTCTTGAAATAATCCAGTCAAGAGTCGCTCCTTGTGAGTGCGTGGGCTGGGTGCATGCTTGCGTAAGGTTTAGCTCATTGAGGAAGTCTTTAATCACGTTCACCATTTTGTCGTTGCCGTCGTCCCAGTGGAGGTTAAAGTCACCTAGGAATATGTTGTTGGCATCCGAGTTAGAGTTGGCAGTTATAATCTCTATTAGTTGCTCTGTGAACTTAGTGTTCTCTCCCGGTGGGTGGTAGAACGCATGCAGGTTATAGCTTTGATTATTTGGTGATCTTATGTTAAGACCGAGGTATTCACAGGATTCCGTGGGGTCAGATTGGAATTGGTTGACCTTAATCTCGGAACGGTGAATGCATGCTATACCTCCTCCCACTTTCCTTGGTCTGTCTAACCTGACAATGTTATATTGAGGTGGTACTAGGAGATCAATGGTAGGGGATGATGATTCACTGAGCCATGTTTCCGTGAGGATGGCCAAGTCGATTTCCTTGTTGATGATGAGGGCGGCTATATCTGATGCATGTTTAGTTGCCGAGCGACAATTAAGAAGTAGGCATTTCAGGGCTTTCTGTGAGTTAACGGGGTTTTCATTTTCAGTGTCAATTGTAGTTACCTGAATATGTTGTAGGTTGTGGTGGATTGCTTTCCTGTCATTCTTTCTGGACGTTCTATTCGAGTCAATCGGTACAATTTCGATATACTCCTCCTTTCCCTGAGCCGGTTGTTCATAAGATTGCAGTAAGGCCAGGGCTTCTTTATTTGTTACGGGATTGGTCCTGTTTGGTCTGTTGGGTCGGAGTACCAGATTCTGGATTTGTGTGACCTTCGTGTGTGTATTCATCGTCATCTCCCAGATTTTCTCAATTGTCTTTGCGACATGCATCGCGTCTTGTGCCAGGTTGCTTATTAGTTTCTTGAGTTCATTGACTTCTTTCGATGTTCGGGCAGATTTCTTATGTGAAATAGACCTGGCTGTCTTGATTACACAATGGCAGTGGACATTTAACTATGGCTGTGTTTAAATCACTATACCCCCATCGATGTGGTGCCACCCATGCCATGCATAGCATTCTAACCACACATGTCTGTGGGCCCTTGATGTCTTCTGGCTTCGGCCTACACTGTGGTCCTGCAGGTCTCACACAAATCCAATACAGTCCATACCAGGCAGGACACGGCATTGTTGCTGGCTAAACAGCCACTCAACTCTGGTGCCACTACCTCCGCCAGTCACAAATCTGTTCCAAATTCCATTCCAAAGTCATGTGTTAGAGATCCAGAAGAAGATGGCTGGACAGCAGTTGACCCGCGCTGGCCTCTTCCTCTGCATAGACTGCGGTCAAATAAGTCACACATTCGGAACTGAGTCTTGATTTCTTCATGGCAGTGTTCATGTCATTGTACAGGCCTCATCGCAGACCACATACCCTTCCAACTCTGATGCCGCTCTGCATGTGCCCCGAAATTCATGGACACTCTCTGGTTGCACTTTGGTGGCATTTGATTCCATGGGCTGGGGGTTGTCTTCATCATCATGAAGCTGATACTGACATGGTGGTAAAGAGGAGTCGGTAGCATGCCACTTCGCCATTTGCCTGTTTCTGCTTGCGTCTTTCCACTCAGTGTTTCCTTGTGGTAATTATGTATGCATGAGGGCCACGGGCCATTCCACATTACATTGTGCTGTGTACAGCGTACGGAACCATGTCACCGCAGGCAGTGGGTTAAATCTGGGACATGTAGTCATGTCATACCTCCCTGTGAGCGTAAGAGGAGTGGACAGGCGTACGGTAGTACATCGTAGGGGTGTGGCTCTTCCACATGTGGATCTGGGTGTGGTTCAGTTTAGTCCATGCCAAGGAAGTGACTGATGAGTGTGTCTCTGTTGTAGTGTCTGTGCCACCCGTCCTGCAATGGACAATGTTGCTATGTAGCATGTCCTCGGAGTGCGGGCTCAGCTGGAGGGGCACATGAGAGAGGGCATGCCTGCTCGGGGTCTGGGATCACACATGCCATCTGGTGTGTGTGTCGTTATCAGTGCAGCATGCATCAAATGTCTACCCACAACCACATAATGAGTTCAGCCAGGCAGGTGGTCTACATCTGTGTCAGTCCTGTGCTCACAATGGGCCAACACACACGTTGCCAGCCACCTTCAGCACACATCATCACTGTGTTGTAGTCAGGCTTTTGGACATGTGCAGACAGGCATGACTATGGTGTGCCTTAGGGGTGCAAGTGATGCAACCGTGCTGCGCACACTAGTGACTATGCTTGGGGGAGGGAGGAGCAGCAGTGAAGCTATGTAATACACATTGATGGCCCTCATTTGCAACTGGCAGTTCATGTCATACAGTAATCACTAAATCACACTAAACACATATCACACACCAATGGACCAGTGAGCCTGCCAACACATCATGCAGTGTGTAGTCTTGACTCATGTCTTTCTGCACTATCACAGGTGACCAAGGATATGCACTCTGTGCTTGGATGATGACACCCCTCCGAGCCCGAAACACACAGGGCCAGAGGCAGTACAATTCGGCCCACAAATGCACTAGGGGCTTCGTGGAGCGCACATTTTGCGTGTTGAAGTCACGTTTCAGGTGCCTAGAAGACTCCTGAACAGCCCAGACATCGTGTGAAAGATGATAGTTGCATGTTGTGTGTTGCACAACATATGTGTACGCAGCAAAGCCCCATGGATATGAGTGACAGATGCACCGGATGATGATGATGAAGATGAGGCAGGTGGACCACACCCCACTGCAGCCACAGCAGGAATTGCCTGGAGGAACACCATCATTGACAATTTCTTCTCATGTTGACGTCACATTGTGATGGTCCTTGGTAATCAGGGGACAGTACAATCAATGACCACAGGCATAGCATGTGCAAATAAATGCATTCCAAGACACATTCCCGGCGTGCATGTCACTCTTCTGTACAGGCACATCACTCAGACAAGTGTGGGTGGGACATGTAGTGCTTCGAATTATGGAATTTGGTAATGGATGGTGGATGGGTGACCCCTGTGCTGTGAGACTGTGTGGGGTGTCACGTATTGGAACTGCCAGTTCTGTGTGTCACAGTTGGCATGGTATCCCACTCTTCGAAGTTTCACATGTGGCCCAATTCATTCCATTGTGGCTGTCATTTGTGGCCTGCAAGTGACAACAGTGCTTCTTTTGGGCTCTGATTTGTGCCGGGATGCTACCTGCCACATAAATTCCACGACATGGGCAACATGTACGTGAGGGGGAGTCACTGCCCCTACATTACTCCGTGCTTTCATTATTGTTTGGTCATGGACATGGCATGTCTGTGTGCAGAGGTTGTTGTTTGCTCCTCTGCAATGTGAAGAGGAGATGCGGTTTCACAGTGTGTCCTATGTATGTTTCCGCGTTGGCGCAGGTTACGTACAGAATGCTTGTCAATGTGCATTGTGCCTGTTTGGAATATATGATGATACAACGAATTCCGTTGCAACGCATGCCTTACCACGCATGCGTTACAACGGAATTCGTTTACCACGGATAAACTTTTCCTCGAATAATTGCGTGATGACGTCATACGTCGTTAAGAGAAAACTGCATTTTTTTCCGATTTCTCTTAAACGACGCTGACGCCGACGTGACTTATGGTGAGTTGTTTTATTTGGGGGGGAGACCCCCCCAAGCCCCCCTTTTTTTCTTTTTACCTTTACCACATATGCCTTTACTACAAACATCGTAGTAAAGGTATGCGTGGTAAAGGCATTAGTGGTAACCACGCATGCGTTGTACTGCATGCGTGGTTAAAGATTTCGGGGAAACGGCTTTGTTGTAAAAGCCGTTTCCCGCCTGTTTGTGAGGGTATGCCTTTCTGATGCGGGACAATGGTAATTTGTTTTAATTTATGGCTGTGGAGTTGTGCTCGTATGTTGTGATCTCACAGTAGTTTTTACTCTGCTTTTATGGGACATTTCCACGCATGACGCATGTGAATTGCAGACCTGACGCTGGTTTTCGCTCATTTTTGTATAGTGATTGGCCTCATCACAGTTTTTTTGCGTTCATATTTCGCATTTTGCGGCGTCACATTGGTTTTAACAAGGTTATTTGCTGCGTTATCGTGAGACTCTCGCATGGTACCACCATGTTTTGAATACTTAGTTAACACAGCGTAATTTTCCCGAGATAGACTGCGATGTTGAAAGTTGAGTTCAGCTAATTTTGCGATACTTATCACACGTTCTTGAGAACATACCCCAAAATGTTTCAGATTTCGATCCACACCCCTCCTGTAGGAGGCATCTCTGCAGCACTGTCCGATATAAATTCCACCTGCCAAACTGCCAATAAGCTGTTAAATTTGTGTACAATGAAATGGAGGCTATACGTGAAAAAACACCATTCTTATATGTGCTAGCACCAGGGCCACTGGAATTATGCAACCGTGCGGCTGCAGCGATTTTTGAATAAATGTAGATTTGCCGCATTTGCCACTTAATCCATCACCTGCCGCGTAGAGTGCAGATTTTTACAGCAATTTTTTTTTCTAGCTCAAACTGTTCAAAAGTTACTAAAATGTTGTGAAGTGGGTTGCCACTCATGGCAGGCCCTTTGCTAAACTGGGCTGGTCTCCTTTGTGTTGCTAATTGCTATATTTTGGAGTTAAACTTGTAATGCGGAGCAACCAATGTGCATACAGTGGTAATAAGTGTAGAAATCCCGAAATAATCGAGTAATGGTGTTATAAAATGTGCCATATTATGCTGCATAATTTGCGGTTTGTCGCATAATATATTCAACATTACCACATAATTTGGCCCTCCTGCCGCATAATTCCAGTAGCCCTGGTGCGCGTACTAACGCAACTCATTGAAACCATGGGTTTCGTGGTATTAGACTCCCAATTTTAAGCCCTATATGGGAAGAAAGCTGTGCATTGATTTTAACACACAGAGATGGGGAATTAACTCTTTTTAATCAGATTGCTCTACCTTGATATTGAGAGAACCTGGTACTGATCCTTTGGCTGCTTTCCTCTTCAAGTCTGAAGTTGTAAAAAGTGAGGGCTGCGAGTTGGCAGCAAGGTGGGGGGCACGAGATTTTATCTGGCACTGAGCACTGCCCGGCTAATCGCAGCAGCTTGAGGAAGCATTAAGACAGACATTCCAAGAGGAAATGTGACACCTGGATATTGCAAAATGTAATGGGATCAGCCAACTGGTAAATGTAGCTTTTAAATAGGTTTTGTGTTCTCCATTAACTTATTTGATGCTGATTAGTTCTGACAGGGGTAAAAATGGGCTGGTCAGCAACTTTTCCCCTTGCGTTGTTTCCATAGTTGAGTGGGGTCGGAAAATGCCCGCCACACTGAAAAGACGCGCAGTAGGTAAAAACGATCCAAAAATGTATCTTACATAACGGCTCATCATTCTTGATTTTATCGGCTCTTTTTTAAGAGAAATGTTTGGCCTGCTCCCAAGATATTCATGCATTTCTTATTTGAAGGTGAAAAGTGGAGTTCCTTTTTCATTACACTATTTTTTAACAATTTTAGTCACTTCCAGTAAGCAAACTGATGATACCTATTGCATGGTTTATATATATCGCATACTTTTGATTTTGTACTCATCATCTCTGCTGTCTAGAGTTATATTTGTTACTGTGTCTACTGTCGATTTTTAAGTGGGAGTGTAATTAAATGAGCATCAACTCCACACTTATGTCCTGTTACTATATGATTATTTTGTTTGTTTTGTCCATTTCTTGTGCTTCTAGCTTTTTGTGGCTCTGAGAAATCGCAGGTTGTTCTATGGGGAAGGTAAAAAATGACAAGGATAACAGAATGCAAGAATGACAGACGTGGCTGCCCAACCTGTTTTCACCTGAACGGAGACCACTATTCAGTTCTCAGTGCCTCAGAAATTAATCTCGTCTGAAGTCTTTCTGCAGGTGTTGCTGCTCCTGCCATATCCTGAATGTGTGAACGATGTGCGAGTTTGTCCAATAAGGAGCTACAGTTTTGTTTTTAGTGTGTTTTATTTTTAAAAACGTTACAGGGTTGATAAACACTTTAGGACTAAATTCTAAAGTAATATAGTGTGAATGCCACCGTAGTTGGGCCTAAATGTTATTGAGAACAGTGTATGGCGCAGCTTCACGGACGGAAGGAGGCCCAATGGCAGTCTGAGGTTTAAATTAAAGAAATTATCAAGAGACTTGTGTTGAATGGCTATCAGAAACGTATTTTTTTTAGTTGCGGTACTTTTTATTCTTGAGTGTCATATAGTGTGAACTCTGGCTCGAAGGTATCAGAGCGCTTTACATGAGCACCAGTGGCGGACGGACACATTCATTTTGCTAGGAACGGGGAGATTTAGGGGCACATGCACATTTCAAATTCGGTCCACATCTGCCCCTTTGTGACCGTTTTTTTTGCATATGGGATGCATCAACCCAAATGCAAATTCGCAATGTAAGTAATTGCAACATTTGCAATTACTTAACTTGCAAATGCATTTAGGGAATCGCAAATTCAGATTCCCTAAATGCAATGCATATTGCAATTTTAAATTGCGATTTGGCAATTGGGGATTGCAAATTACCATCAATTTATAGTTGATGGTAATTTGCGAAAACTTTGTAAAATGCACTAAAGAGCATTTTTCAAAGTTCCATGTTACACACACTCATGCCCTTGGGGCATGTGTGTGCCCAACATGTGGTCACATGGCAATTTCAGGGGTGCAGCAGGGTGTCATTTTGGCACTCTTGCACCCTTGAAATTGCATGCACAATTTGCGAGTACGTATTTGGTCCTCGCAAATTGCGCATGCAATTCCCATTCATTCCTACGGGCCTCTAGGCCATTAGGAATGAATGGGAAGTTATTCCTTAATTGCATACCGCAATTTGCAATTCGCAATTAAGGTATATGTAGGAATCGCACTTTTTTTGCAATTCCTACAAGCATAAGGAATTGTGAAGACTAAATAGCGATTTCTAAAAAATTGCTAATAAGGAATCGCAACTCCTTATGTTGATGCATGTGCCATTAAGTGATTTGCTCAGAATCACAGGATGTTGAGCGTCCCTGCCGAGACGCGAACAAGGTTCCCTAGCTTCCAGGTTGACCGCTCTTGCCGCTAGGCCACATCCCCTTCTTAAATTTTTTTCATGTGAGAACATAGGGATTTCCCTGTAAATGCATTTCAAAGTTGTCTTTAAACATGTGTCTTTATCTGTCTCTCAAAAATCGGTTTCCAGTACATTTAAGGACCTTCCTAAACATAATAAAGTCTTCCGTCTAGTTTACATCCCTGCAGTGAGATACAATCTTTTGCCAAAATCTACAGAAGACAGGCACCATTTTTCAGTTTTGGTTGGAAAGACTCTCCTTCATGGTTGCCTAAAAATGGATATTGTAATTTTAGAAACGCTTCTGCTTGACGTCAAACAGTGCTGCCTGTAATTAGCATGAAAGAACTTGGATTTAGAGTACATATCAAAGCTAATTCTGTATGCCACTCTTGATAGTTTACCTTGTCAGCCATAATGACATCCATGTAAATATGTAAGATTGTTGCCTTTTCTGTCCTCAGTCGGTAGGGGTAGACATTTGTCCCATACCTCTCAAACACCCCTTTGTGCCCTAAACACTCAATTGATCCTTTAGGGGTCGTGTTTATATATAAAATTGTTTCCAAACATGGGAGGATATTTACAAAGAAATGTCTAGTGCAGAGTTGCCCCACATTTGGCAGTGCCATGCTCCGACATTTCCAAAATGCAGGGATGCAACGTATTTATAATAATACGGCTAACCCCTGTGTTTTCCCAAGCGCTGGTGCTAAAATTGACTTCCTAGCGCCATCACAGGCACCCTAGCACCATAGTGCAAGGGTGTCCGTTGCAGGGAATGACTGTTTATGGGCAGGAAGGTGTCCCAACTGCACATAAACAATCCATAATGGTTGTTTGTCAAATCTATGTGTGCTGCATTCTGCAGCACATATAGAAGTCGCTAATTGTCAGTATTTACTGATTATGTGCAGAACGGGACACCTTCCTGCACATAAACAATCATTAATGGCATTTAGCATTTTCTACATGTGCTGCAGAATGCAGCACATGTAGAAAAAGCAAAAATGAAGAGAAATAAACAATGATATACTATGATCAAACAATGATATACTATGATCCTCTCTTCATTGTGTTCTTCTGTTTACAGATGGAGCATCATACAAGATAAATAATCTTCAAGAACAGGTGAGGAGCAGCTACCTACCCTCACATAAATAGCAGTGTAGGGAAATTCCTTTATCTGCCTTTATCTTTTCCAGGGAGGTTGTTGTATCTGCCCTGAAGAAAGTCCAGCACCCATCTGGGCATTATAGGACTGAAATATGTTGACACTAGGGTCTTAGGACCATCATCTCCCAATTGACCCTTACACTCACATCTTAATATCCCTGACGGATTCAAAAATAAAGGGAAACTGGGATCTGAATGTGGATTTCAAATCTTTAACTCCCCCTGGCCAAAACTATCACTAAGAGCTCCTTGGAATATGGTTGAGCCCACCCTGACTGCTAGGCGTCAGGGTGACCCGATGATGAAGCATGACACCACTAGAGTGTGTGAGGGTAAATAAGACAAAAGGAATTGCTTCCTTCCCCACTCCTTAGTAAGTTGAAATCATAGCTTCACATAGGGACTTCCCATCACTGTCTTTTCGGGATTCCCCTGAAAATAACCAAGGGCTGTTGCCCAGGTACTTGAGGAGTACTTCTTGTGGTCAAGTGGTATTACGTAGGAGGGTGTACTCCCTGTTGAGAGTTCCTCTCAGTCCTTATTGCATAGAGGAAGGGCCCTTCCCCCATGTGCCGGTTTTGTGCATCACAGGAATCACTCCAGCCAAGGCTATCAGCAGGGTGCTGGGCAGTTTCAATTGGAATTTGTCAGCTAGCATTGCAGGAAAACGCCTCTTGGAACTTGTTGTGTCCCTGTAGCCCAAACAAGATGTCAGCCTTATGCTTGGAGTCCACTACTTTGTCCTGGGTACACGAGGGAGAGCAGGTCCAGTCTTCCAGACTCTTCTCAGATCACAAACTCCAGGTCCCATCCTCTTTTGTTTTTTCACAGGTCCAGAAGGAGTCTGAGCGGGATACCGGGATTGCCACATTTATGCCCAGTGCCAGCCTGTGGGCAATGACAGGAACAACAGCCGCTCGCCTCTAATCCATGATAGGTGGTTTACCCAAATGAAGGTTTAATTACATAAAGTGAGATCATACTGATGTAATGAAATTTCACCCAAGCCAATATTTATTATATTTGGTATGAAGAGGTGATGGAATGCGATGGTAGCAGAATTTCCATGCTGGAATTTCCTTTTCTTTCTTTTTCTTAAACATGGATTTGATTCATTTCATCGAAGTTTAAAGTACTATAAGACTTTAGAAGTTGAAGAAAAGAAATCCCCAAAAGCAGGAATGAAACCCGTGAGGTTACACACTTACTTCTACAACAGGTACATTAACCCTTGAGTTTTCTTATGAGCACAGTCAGAAATGTTTAAAACTACCAAATTGTCAGTGATATAATAATACAATTATGTTATTAACTTGCCTGGGGTCTAATAGTGAAAATATGCCTTTTAAAGCCATGCACTTGATTTTTGAAAGTACTCTTCCCATTTTGTCTTCCTAGAATAAAGCCCTAAATATGTCTGCTCCCGCCTATCCTTAAATAAAAATAACAGTCCTAATTGCCGATTGCACTTAATTCGATCTTGTTTCAATCCTTAAAGTTTCTTGGACACTTTAATGTGCTCTATCTTTAACAATGTACAATTTAAGAGCCAGTGTGTCATTCATGAAGAGGCACAATGTAGGACGTTTAAAATTACACGGTGTAAAAAAAGCAGTGAAGTAAATATGCATCCATCGCAGAAGCATATATCAAGGGTAGTAAATGGCAAACAGACGATTGCTGACAAATAAATATAATTGCGGAAAACTGACAGATATGTATGAACGAAGCTGCATACATCTGGTGTGAATTTCATTAGAAAAATTCCTGCAAACCGATCGATCCATCATCCTTCAAAGATAAATGATCTAAAACCATTATACTCTTCATTTAAATGCTGATGATGATAAGACGTCAATATTGTAGAATGGAAAGTACCTCCAATGGAAGAATGCAAGTTATCAACCCTGTAGAAATGTATGAATTATGATTTTTTTTCCACTGCTGTTAAATTTCGTGAATGGTTATTATGACCAGGGCTACTTGAATATGCATCAATCGATGTCCAATGTATGTGGCAGAGTCGACTAGATTAAGCAACACACAAAGGCAAATTGTGCAGCAAAAAGTAACTCATACAGAAGAAGTTTTAGTTCACAATTTATCATCATCAACCAACTTTATTTCGCACTTCATAAAAATGCGTAAATGTACACACAAACAAATAGCATAAAAGATGCATTAAAATTAAGCGTACAATAGATACAAAATTTAAAAGAATTTCCAAGCACGCATTTAAACACTGTGCATAAGAGATGAATCCACAAATACATACTTGGACTAGAAAAAATACAGAATAAAACAGTTCAAATTAATGTCAAAGTGAAAAAGGTGTAGTACATAAAGCTTTACGGAATCTCATAGCGACCAGTAGGAAGGAGGCTAGCGCAAAGCAGACCAATGGGGTTTCTTGTGAGTAAAATAAAAGAGAGCAGGTGCTACAGACCTCATTGAACATTTCCTCAAGAGTGGAACAATAAAAGCATTCCTCTCAGTTGTGTATAAAGAACAAAAAAGGAGGAGATGTGAAATCGATTGGGCTGTCTTGTTGTCAAAAGGACAAGCCGGTAATTTGTTTAGGGAAAAAAGATTATTAGGGTAGCCCAGCAATATTGGGATAAGATTCAATCTGAATCTAGTCAGAATGAAACGATGCTGATTATTCTCCGCAAACCATAAGAATGAATTTAGGTGATTTGATATCGGTAGTATTGATTCATAAAACTTTACGGGATATTTCTCTTTGTGACTACTCCACCTATCATGGGTGACTTATTTATAAAAACGGTCTTTAATCTCGATTTAGGGTATTATTCTCAGAGAGTCGGAGTGACATACAGAAAGTGAAGACCCAAAGAAGTAAGAGTTTCTCTGACATATAATAGCTAGAGGATTCTGTGGGGATGATCTAAATTTAAAATGTCTTCAAAAATGTTTTGATTTAGGCCCACAGTACCCCTTTTCCATGTAGATAGCCAGAGAGAGAGTGGCTCTAATCTTCTGGCACCCGTAATAAAGGGAATGCTGACTTCTTTGTGGGCTATTAAGTTGTTACCTGATTGTGGGATCGACAAAAGTCTTTTTAAGAATTTGTCTTCTTGCACTTGGAGAGAG
Source organism: Lissotriton helveticus (assembly GCF_964261635.1). Taxonomy (NCBI): domain Eukaryota; kingdom Metazoa; phylum Chordata; class Amphibia; order Caudata; family Salamandridae; genus Lissotriton; species Lissotriton helveticus. The sequence goes on along the minus strand of NC_136061.1, from coordinate 869,372,944 downwards.
GTTACATCACTGATATCCCAAATTGTTGCCCCATAAGTGTCCATTGGAGCATTTTTGCCAGGTAAATTGTGAGCATTTCAGGTATCGGCTTAAGGCCTAATTTTTGGGAAAATCTAAAAAGGGCAGCGATACTTTATATCATTAGGTTGGTTCGGCTTTGCAACATCTCCCTCCATGATTATTTATTATCAAATACCACCCCTAAACAGTTAACATGAGGTACCTCCTGTAATGTTTCCCTGTCTAGTGTGTGTCTCATTCTCTTCCTTTTATCACTACCTATTGTCATGATATAGGATTTGGCTTTATTTACGTGCAGGTCAAAGTTGTGCATAACATCTGAGTATTGGGTGATAAGATTTTATAGTGCCATGGGTGTCCTGGCCAATAAAACATCATTGTCTGCATAGAGGAGAAGGGGGGTGGGCAGTCAATGAGACTAACGGAGTGTCTTTCGCAACCTCAGTCAAAACTTTGATTAATTTATTACTGTAGAGTGTGAACAGAAATGGTGCCAGCATGCAACCTAGCCTGACTCCCCTTTCAATTTTAAAAGGTTTACTACATTTACCGTTTTCCCCAGCGTATCATAGCGGTAGCATTCAAATATATCGCTCTGATGAAGTTAGTGACAGCATCGTCCACTCCCATCTCCTTCAGCATGAGCCGTAGTTTACTATGGACCACGCAGTAGGAGGCCTTGGATAAATCTATGAAGGCCAGATGGATTTGTGCATTTTTCGCTCTGGTGCATTTCCCAATTGTAAGGATCAAATTGAGGTATTGGTCTAAGGTTCCACTGCCCTGTCTGAACCAGTATTGAACTTCCGTGATAATGTCCCTTTCCTCAGCCCATATTTCCAGTTTGTTTAACAGCAATCGACCCATTGATTTGGCTGAGCTGTCAAGCAGAGAGCTGGGACAATAATTGGCTGGGATGGAAGCATCCCCTTTCTTATATATTGGAATATTTACAGATTTTGTCCACTATGGAAAGGTATTAAATACTATGACTAAAATGAGGGAACAAAAGGAGATGTTGGCTAAAAAGACATCCATGGGTACCCTGTCAGGCCCTGGAGCATTTTCAGATGGAGATTGAGTCAAGATGAGTTAAATTTCGCCAAGATCAAATAAAAGACGTGTAGGGGAAACAGTATCAAAGCTAACTTTCATGCCTATGGGTTCCCCTTCTTCATGGAAGATATCCTGAAAGTGTTTTAATCTGGAATCTTTGTCAATATGAGACTCTACAGCTGGGTCGCTATCATCTTTCAGAAATGGAGTGTTAATAACTTTCCAAAAAGCTGTGCTATCACCAAGGGATGAGGCCTTCTTTAGGTTGTCCCATGCCTCTGGTTTCAGCTGGCTTAATCTATGTGCCCTGGCTAGCTTGTAAGATTTCCTCAGTGTGGGGACCTGCTCACAATTCCTAGGTAGGGATTTAAGAACCATACGCAGATTTAAATCAGCAACTGAGCAGTTCTTATCAAACCACCGGTATGGGGTAAGATCTTCTGCAAACAATGGTCGTATAAGCTGTGATCTGAGCTACATTAATAGTGTATTAAAAGCCTCCGCTATACTGGTCTCATTTAAGGATGGGTCCAGGCAGGTTTTTATACCCTCCTGGTTAGCCAAATCAAAACTCGTAAATAGGGTGTCTACATCGACCATATCCCATTTCAGGGTTTAACCATTAGAACTACCTAGTATTGGTTTAGGGATTTAAGGGCCATTACCAGGTTTCACCACAGGCCATAATAACACTCTGGACAGTAAGGCATGGTAGCTAAATTCAGTAAAGTTGGTATTTAATTTTAAAAGGTTTGAGCTGAGGGACTCAGAGGAGATAATGTAATCTAAAGTAGATAAATATTCCCTTCTTTGGAAAGTGGTAGAAAATGACCCAAGTATGTGGATCTCTAATGTTATGAATCACAAGTTGACATTTAATTAGTATGGTATTGAGGCCGTCCCCTGGGCATCATGGTTAAACTGGGGGATACAGGCATTCCTGTGGTCCAGGATTCCACATAACTCCACAGAGATTAGAGAACGTGGTTTCAAGTTAAAATCTCCCATCCTGATTATGTATAGGAATTTAAAATGGGACTCCACTAGGTCGTCTAACAGGTTATCCAGAGACTGGGGTACCACCGCTGGGTCGGTGAAGTTGTTATTATAATAATTTACCAATAATATATCCTACGTGTCAGGCCCTTTAATGACTAGAATCTGTAAGTGTGTGGATGTGTCTATGAAAGTCAGAACATTAAATGTGATTATGTTAGATTTAAGCTTTAATAACCCCCCTCCAGGCCTACCCCTGTTGATGGGAAGGCCAAGGTTTGAAAAGACCTATAGCCATCGATGAGGATTTGGACGGTCTCCCAGGTTTCCTGGAAGAAAAAAAATCTGAAAATTGGAAAAAGCAGAAAGCCATTCTTCTTTGTTACATTTGACTCTATAATCAGATATATTCCAGGACACATGGGGTTACGTAAGAGTTCATGCAACTCTAATCAGAGCAGACTTAATCTGTTGGACAGGGACTAACAGGTGTGAGTCAGGGGGGTCAGGAGACCTCAGGTGTTCAATTACCCTAAGTGAGATCTGGCATGTGTCCATTTACTCCCCCATTACCTCTACCCCTTGAGGCTGTATTCGGGCAGTTCTCTGGCCAACAGCCATATGTCAGTCACAAGAATCCAGACCTGACAGTGGGGGAAAAACTTTGCCCATAGAGTATTGCGTAAAATTATTTATCGGGGTCCTGTTCACATGTGAATGAGGGTCTGGTGCAATTGATTTGGCCCCACCCTGATACAGTGTTTGTGGTTGATAAAAGAAGCTTAGGGATACTGGATGAATCTAAGTTGATAGATTAGAATTAGGTAGAACTTGTAGCAGTTAATCTTTTGCCAATTGTGGGCTGTCAAAATTTAAAACAACACAATCACCCTCAAAAGATTTTAAAAAGGGTCCAACCCAGGGAGTTCTCCTCGCCACTTGCAGATGATGTTGTATTAGGGGCCCTGGCTTCGTATTTGTGGTTAACCAGTAGCGTGCTTTGGCCATGAGCTCGTTGGTGGATTGTCTTTATAGGGGAGTAGGTATCGGGACATTTAGCAAAATTAATTCAAGCAGGAAGGCAGCTGGCGGGAGATCAAGATTTTGATGTTTGGAATGACTGTGTGAGTACTGACTGAGAATGGTTGACGTGACTCTGAGTGGTATCTCCTAATTCCTCAGGGGGGTTGGAAATGACTGGTCTGTTCTCAGCTATAGTAAGGAAGGGTGTAAGAGAAATTAGAGCGGGGGTATTATTGATGTTTCCTCGCAGTAACTGGGCGCACCCACTTAAGTGTAACCCAAGGATGCGGGGCACTCCCAGGGTCATCCAGTGCTGAAATACAGTCTTATTGAGGCTGGGGGATGCATGTGGTGACAGTATTACGCGTAGTTTATGTAATGTGTGATGGTTGATTAGTGCATGGGGTTTGCCAGTTGAGGCTCTAATTGAACTTAGTAACTGATCCAATTTGAGTTCAATAATGTCCAGGCGGGATAATATCAGAGTAGTTAGAAGAGAAAGTCTTCCGCAAGAGTCTTCTAGGGGAACCGGTGTCCGTGACTGGTCAGGGCCAGGCGGAACTCTGGGTTGGTAAGGTGATGCTTTCCTGGATTTCTTTGCTCTAATGGGGGGTGGCTCTTTTAAGGGACCATTCTTCCTCTTGCCATTCACTGTCAGTGGGGAAGGGGGCTTAGCTAGAATGGAATTACTAAACAGGTGAAAGTATCAGTGACATAAGCGGTGACATTTGTTGATAAGTCACTGTGGGTAGTAGTAGATATATTGGTCTCAGTAGATATGGGTTCAGTGATAAGGAGATCTTTGAGCTCATTGTTAGAACCAAGGGTTCCCCCCCAGAGAAAGTTTGGGCTCCTTCAAGGCAATCTCCCTAAAAACAGTGCCGGTCAATTTGGTAAAAAATGAATCGATGGTGGATATGATTAGTCCAGAGTGAGAAGCAAAAGTTAACTTTTTCTTACACATCTTGATGTGGGCTACAGGCGACGTAACGGTTAGAAGTTAGAGAGGTGGCCCAACCCGCCTCCTCCGGGCTCCTCTAGGCATGGACGGGCCCACCCTTGCTCGGGCTGCGCCCGGGCAAGATTCTGGCACGTTCCCATGCACATCCCCATGCGCGCCCCGCTCCGCAGGAACATGGCTCATTTTTAAAGGTCCTGAGAGGTCCCGGGAGGTTCTAGAAAGCAGAAACGGGTGACCAGAGGTGCTAACAGTGTGAGATGGGAGTTGTAGTTCCCACTCCAGCGGTACCCCGTGAAGCACGGCTCTCCCCTGGGCTTCCCTCAATAGTCAAAGATGCTCTGGTCCCTCCTCAGCTCCCTTATGCTTGGCGATTTGGTGGCCAGGTCAGTTACACTGTCCCAGGAGCGTAATTTTTAAAGGTCCTGGGAGGCCCTATTAGGCAGAAACAGGTGACCGGAAGTGCTGATCAGTGGAAATAGGAGTCGTAGTTTGCTCCCTGGCAATGCCCCATGAAGCACGGCTTTTCCTGAGCTTCCCTCAATGGTCAGAGATGCTCTGGTCTCCCCTTAGCTCCCTTATGCTCGGCGATTTGGTGGCCAGGTCTCTATTTATCATTTTATCACACAATACAATCGAAGAAAATGTTTCACCTCATCAGGACTAGTTTAATCCAGTAATACAAAAATCATCAACTACTGCGAGCAGTTAACAATTGCAAGGGTTCTACCATTCTTCAGTACTGACATGAGGTGCTTTTTTGTAAAGTTTGTTCTCTTTGAACTAAGAACAAAAAGGCTTTTTCTTCATCTTTCTAAACAAGGTTCGATTCTGTGTCAAATGCTCTAAATCCACTATCATAAAGAAATGCAGTTGGTCAAAATCTCATAGTTCAAGTGAGCCTCATTCTAAGCTATGGAAAATCTACTAAACCTGGGCAAAACTAGCCAGAAAAGTAAGCAAAATTGTGAGTTAATACGTGAAAAGCGGATTGACCTCCTTGCACCCAAAAGACACAATCTGTGCAAAAAATAGTGAAGTGACATGATGCGGTCCACATGACCAGCCATTTTGATTAGTGTGTTGTGTTCTAGACTTATGCCTGCTCCTGCTTACTTGTTCACTAGTGTTTCCCTACCCATCTCAGTCCCGAATTGCCCGTTTCCTGCCCACTTTTCACATTTTGCCTGCTTTATTTTCCCTGCCCTGTGCAGGCAATAGGTCCCAGGACTCCAGCTGCTAACTTTGCTGTACAGGCATAATACCACAAATGGAAAGGTGCACCCGGAGAGAAATTATAGTCCATAGAGATCCACAGGAAATCTGTTTTATTCCTCATTTGCAGTAAATCCAGACATAATATAACAAAACATCCAGCCAACGTGTTTCGCTCATAATATCACTCATGGACTTTATCAGGGCTGTAAATAGCCACTTGGTAACTGGCACATTATTAACAACATAAACACAACATATGCATATAACGAAAATACAAAACAGGGAAAATCAATTTACAATACTATTTAGAAAGACCTTAGGACAAAGCACATTAACAATTAGTTAGGACATCACAATATTGACAAAACATAACTATTGATGCATAGTTAGAGACAATTCGAACTACATACCAATGCATTATTTTACTTTGTAATTTGACATGTGCCCATTGCTAAGCTATTGGTGTTGTTTCCCCTAGATGACACCAAAATTGCAATATAACTTCAAGTACGTGGGAGATTCAATCCCAACTAGAAAAGAGGTATTATAAATTCCCTCTAGAAATGACTTGATAAAGTATAGCAATCAGAATTTCTAAGCAATATATATCACATAAACACAATAGTTCTTATTCTGAGTCCCACCGGAAAAATGTGTAGATAAGCGCAACATACCACATGTGCATTGAATACAAATGGTCACATCTCTTTCTGTATCAAAAAATCCATATGCCAAGCAAATGAATGTAGAATTGAAAATAGGTTATATCCTTCTTAACCGTAGGAGATGTTAAGCCCAAATATATTACCAGAGTGTTATCCGGTAATATGGTGATGTGGGTAAAGTAACCCCAATCCGATAACTATCACGTGTTAGAAAATTTTCAATGGGTAGCACTTACTATTACTGTGATGTCTTGTCAGTAATTCATTTACTTAAAGGTAGTCACATGACTCAAAGAGGTGCTTTCCTGGGGGCTTATTATCAAGGACCGTGTTAAAATTATTGCTGTTTTATCGGCAGGAAACTGCTGATAAAACGGCGATAATGTGCTTGATAATACGCCCTTCTTAATTCCCATAGAAGCCCATGTTAACATCAGAACATGGGCTTCTATGGGAATTTACAAGGGCGTATTATCAAGCCCATTATCGCCGTTTTATCGGCAGTTTCCTGCCGATAAAACAGCGATAATTTTAACACTGGTCCTTGATAATATGCCCCTTAGTTACTAAAGAGTCCCTGAAGCAACCAGTGTGAGTATGATATGGGTGACACAGCAGCCAAAGTCAGTGCCAAATAACAAACGTCACATATCAATTATGCTAATATTGAAACTAGTTATATCAATAAGCAACAATAAATGCCCCATTTGAGTGCCTCCCAAGCAGTTAGCACTAATAACAGCAAAAAAAGATTATTGCATTGATCAAAACCCCCAATGGAGAGTCACAAATACGATTAACCTCACACGTTGGAGTGCAGCACTACTACTCGTGTGTCTTAGAAATATAGTGAAACTACTAAATATGTGAAAGTCTCCCTCAGACAGCAAAGGACGGCTCACCTAATGAGCATATCTACATAAACATTTCGCTATTCCAACGTACCTTGATACGTAACCCTGCCGTACCCATGAAAATCTGAGAGGTAGAAAGAGATGATCAACAGGGTTGCCCCTTTTTGAACCCTGTCACATGCTCTTCTGACACAGCTGAAAAAGGGATGCAGAAAATCAGGAATATCCCCAAGCTTGAATACTAAGCAAGAACAGTAGTCATCTTTTAGTGGGACTATTTTACCAGGAGAATCAATGCCAATAGTATTGAGACCAAATTATATAAAACATAGTTAGCGCTCACTAGAGGTATATAATGATAAAATATATCTGTAATCTGTTGTCTTATATAATCAAATGTTTATGATCCCAATCAACCAATATTAAATATAAATAGTAAAGTCAAATTTTCTTGAGAAAGGACTAACAGCTAATGGCTTAAGAGATGGCGGCCATCTTTAACCGGTAAATTTCAACCCCGAAATCACAAAAACCAATAGATAAATTGTAAACATTTTCCAAAACATATATACCAAATAATTATGCATGATTTGGAATAATTGACCCATGATATTAAATGTGAAAGGGCCAATATTATGTATATATTCGTACGTTCAATGTACCTATTCATATTCTGATTCGAAATATCCATCTTTAAATAGCAAAGGTCAACAATATAGTAGAAAATAATAATACTAGGGGCCATTTACTCAATCTTAATGTTATTTGAGATATGTAAGTATCTCATAAATTGTCACTTATGTCATACATATTTCCAAAAGTTCAAACTAAAAAAACAGAGAGATCATGGACAATCCTTTATAATGACATTAGAGAGAAAATTGGTATTTGCATGATGTGAATATGGAATACATGTATGGTTTAAAAAGCAGTGTGATCTGAAAGGTTAAAGTGTTCATGATTTCAACCCAGAAAATAGTGGAATTCATTATCCGAGTTGTGGCCATCCAAAAGGGCTCGTAGGCGGCAAATCCATCTTGCTTCAGTTTGTCTTAACCTCACTTCCATGTTGCCCCCATGGATATTCTCATTTACCAGATCAATTTCAAGGAACTAGAATTCAGAATCATTGGTATGGGCTACGCTGTTGTGCTCCATCATAGGATATCTGGTATCACCGTTCATCACTGCTCTGTGATGTTTCTGTACATGTGTTTTAAGACTAAGCATTGTGCTGCCTAAATAAATCGTATTGCATTTACAGCCAACTATAAGTGTAAAAGGCATTTGAGTCCTACTTCTAGTTGTTTACTCCTGTTGAATATTGCATAGGTATGGATTAGGAACAATTGAATTGAGATTATGTATTTGAATAGTCGGTTTTGGTTTAAAAGAAGGATCATTATGTATTACAAAAAGCAGTTGAGTGAATGTTGTGCTTGGTGATGTAAAACTGAGAGGATTGTTCTGAAATGCCTGCCGATTTTCATAGATACGCACAAAAACATGTAGTCCTACTTCTGTTATGGTGATCACTGCACTTGTATTTACGTATGCAAAGAGCAAACGTGACTGACCCATGAGCAAGGAGCAAGTTGCTCCAAAACGCGTCGGACGTTTTTGCTGCAATTAATACAATTATCACACTTCAAATTTTTGGGCTGCAGCATGGCTCTTCAATTTTAATAAGAGGAAGTGACTTGTTGAATTATTAGAGATGTTGCTACCTTGCTGCGAGGATGCCATCACAAGCGGTAGGAGAGCGAGCGACTGTTTGCTGTTTAAGTATAGAAGATTGTCCTGTCCACCTCTGCTTTGATCTAATAATGTTGGGTTAGCAGCACGGAACAGGAATCAAAAATCCAGAAGTGGTGGAGGCGAGCAGAGGAGTCGAATGGCGTCCGTCGATTGACCGATCCACACATGCAGTGAGTGTTTTAGATACCAGGCTAACCCACGTAACAGCATTAATATAGCAGAAAGGCTGACAGAATTGACACAGCTGAACAAGTTTAGCTACTATCGGTTGGGAGCTTGAAGGTGTACTTACACGGATAAATGGCATTAATTTGACAATTTTCTCAATATGGCAGCGAGTAGAAATGCAAGAAGGAAACAGGCAGCTGAAAGCATGTTTGTTCTGATTTCTAAAGATGCAGCAGAACATAAGCCAAATGGTAGTCGCCTCAATGATTTTCACTCAAAAAGCAACTATGGGATAAATTATGTAAGGATGCAAGACATGAACAAGGCAAATGGTGGGAGGGAACTGCCTTACAAAAATATGTGGATTGCGAAAGGTTTCCTAGGGGTTTAAGAATTTTTATTACTTCAACTTTCAATAACCCTAATTGAAAAATGGGCTCTAAAGAATAATAACTGTTCAAAAGTCATGTTAAAATTACTAATCAATTATGCAACTAAGGACAGGGGGAGGCTGTCATTAGAGATTGAATAATTAACAAAAAATTAAAAAGAAAAGTACACAGAAAGCAAGTTAATGTTGAAATTAATAAATTAAGCTTACGTTTAGAAAAAGCAGAGGATGAAATTTGGGAGAAAATTTGACCATTTAGGAGAAAATAGTTGAGATAAACAAAAAACTGTGTGAACTGCTGAGTGTATGGGGAATACTAAGGCAGGACCAAGTGAAGTCAGCAATATAAATATGGGACAAGGAGAACAAATTAAAAGTGATGCTAGTAGTGAAAATCCAAAAATGTAAAATAATTCGATCTGATGACAAAAGGAAGATTGGCAGCACAAGGGAAACTAAGGAACCCAGTAGTACATAGGTCTAGGACGAGGCATCAGAGGAGGCACCAAGAGAGGCACAAAAAAATAGGGAAACTTGGATGGCTATACGGGAATGACATCAAAAGGCCAATCAGCTGCAAAATGAAAGACAGGCTCACAGTGGTAAATTTATCTGAAACTGTACTCTCGGACTGTCAAATGGAGGTTTTATCTTTCGGTCTATCCTTCTGCCCGACAACTACATTAAATTATACTAACAGAAAGATTGATTTGTTTCAATTTACCCGAAAACTAAAATTGAAAAGATGGTTTGCGAATAAAATAGAGAGGATGCAACCCAAAAGGGATACTCCATTTAATCTTGCTATAGAACACATTGCGATTTTACACACAATTAAATAATTGAAAGGCAGCAAAGATTTGGTAGATGACCCTATACTTAACTTAGTGGAGAGATGAATGTTTGAACGAATTGGATGAATACAAGTTTTTATGTTGTAATTTCCCTAAGTTGTCAGCTATGTACATGTTACCAAAATTGCATAAAGATAAAAATGATCCACCTGGTAGACCAACAGTTTCCTCAAGAGGAAGTATGTATGAAAACACATCAAAATACATTGATTACTTCTTGAGACCGTTTGTGCAATCCCTCCCCCTAAATAGGAGACACAAGAAATTTCCTGAGGGTAATTAATAACATCGTGTGGGAGGAAACTTTGCTTTTAATGGCATTAGATGTAAACAATCTATGAACATGTGTACCATATGAGCTAGGTATGTTGGCATGTCAACATTTCTTAAGGGCATAGTCAATATCATACTTATTGCACATATAGATGCTTTTGGAACATGATGTACACATGCCTTATTAATACTTTTTTTATTTTCAATTATGAGAAATATAGACAGACCCAGGGAACGGCGATGGGGACCTGCTTCGCCCTTACTATGCCGGTTTATACCTCAGCTGGTGAGAGGAGCAGGTGGTCAGTAACATCGTTGAATTTGAACACGCCGTTCTCTAGGTTCAATATATCAATGACATTTTTTGTATTTGGAAAGGGATTAAGGAAAAGCACACAGTTTTGTGGAAAAATTAAATTTAAAATATTCGAATTTGAAATTTTTAAGTGAAGTGCACAGCAAAGAAATTGAGTTCTTAGATGTTAATTCAAAAGTATGTAACAACAAGTTGGAAAGTACTTGTTCCATAAGAAAACATCTGGCAACAGTCTGTTGCAAGCAGGCAGCTGCTACCCTGTATACCGCACAGAGAACTGTTAACAGCAAGAAGGAATTACAGCCCTGATGTTCTGTTTCAAGAAGAAATAAGTATCATGAAAGAGAAATTTAAGGGAAGAGGATATTCTGTGAAAGTTATTGAACAGGCATGTATGAAATTAAGAAGTATAAAAAGGGAGAATCTGTTTCTTCCTTAAAACAAGGACAGGACTGAAGAACAACCAGTTAGATGTATCACTTCATTTAGTAGTCAGGCATGGGAAGTCAAACGACGCCTTAAAAAATTGTGGCAGGTGTTGAGAACTGATGAAATTCTTGCTAAACATGTAGATGACAATCCACAGCTTACATTCAGAAGATGTACATCACTGAAAGTTGTCCTATGTAATTCTATGGTTCAACTAAAGAGCAGCAGGAATGCCATACAGGATTTCTATGTATGAGGTGAATGTAAAGCCTGTAGGCACAGTATTAACTGTAAATCAATTCAACTATCAATGAGTCAGAAACCTTATGAGATTATGAAACGCCTAACCTTTAATTCAGATTACTGTTTATATGTGTTGACCTGTCCATATTCACTGTTCTATATTGGCATCACTATCCACAAAGCAAAGAAAAGAGTTCTGGAACATCTTAGAGCAATAGCAAGAGAGGATCAACAATATCCTATAGCAAGACACTTTAAAGAACATCATGATAAAGATGAAAGGCCACTCAAATTTTGTGTGAATGACAGAATTCCTGTATCTGAAAGAGGAAGCAACAGAGTTCATGATTTACGTCGTCTTGAATCTTGATTGATGATAAAATACGAAATCCTGCATCCTATTGGCTTAAATAAAGATGAGGAGCTATCTGTTTACTAAGGCTAAACTGTGGAAACTGCTAATTTTGAGGAGGATTTATCATATTGTATATTTATATAGAATGCATCTCTAAGTTTAAGTTTGCTCTTTTTAATGGTAATGGGATATATCTCATTTGATCATGTATTGGTTTTATTGTAGGAGACATTGTGTCCATCAAATGTGAATGAGGAAGGACAAAGAGCCGATATATCTAGGTCGATCCATGAAAGTTGGGCGACCGCTGTGATGAATTGGTGAACAAAAACTTTCATTGTTTATTTGTTATTCTTATACTTGAACAAAACTAAAGAGCCCACTGGGCACAATGAATTTAGGAATGTGTATTATCTGAGGTAATGGCCCACTGGGGTATGAATAAATATTCTAGAGATTGAAGACATTAAAAGCTGGTTATTTTTCTATTGTGAAATATGATGAGCAAACCTTGATGCATTTGATCATACATTTGAAAATGTATATAGCATGCTGGATAAAGCAACACATGATTGTTTCAAAACGTCTTCTAAAGTTGAAAGCTCTGTAAAGGGCATTTGAATCCTACATCTAGTTGTTTACTCCTAGTTGAATGTTACACAGGTATGGATTAAGAACAATGGAATTCATATCAGGCACTTGAATAGTGCGTTTTGGTCTAAACCAAGGATCATTATCTGTAACATAAAGCAGTTAAGGAAATGATATGCTTGGTAATGGGAAATTGAGAGGATCGCAGCTGCGGCCCGTGGAGGGAGTTCCGGTGGGGCAGAAAGGCGGGGCGGGGGAGGGGCAGGGGGGGAGTGCTAAAACCCGGAATATAGATAATTGGAGGTAAGTAAAAAATGTAATAAATAAAACGAATTTCGTGGCGTGCGCTGCATCGCATTTTGCAATGCAGGGCGCGCAACGAAATTTGTTTTATTTATTAAATGTTTTACTTACCTCCAATGCCTAAATGTAAATACCAATCGTTTAACGATTTTACTGGGCCTAATAATCGTGATGGTGAGTGTTCTGAGCCAAACTCACTGACCTCAGGCTCCGAAGTTGAACTTGATGCTGGATGCCCTTCTGCAGTATTTGTTGTGGGTTGATCTAGCGGGCTTTTAACCCCTCCCCTGCTGGTGACGGAACCACTCCGTCATCAGCTGCGGTCGCGCTGTGCTGATGACGGAGCGGTTCCGTCACGGCCCGCTCGGCGCACCTGCGCGGCTTGAATTCCGCGCCTGCGCTGGGTGTTCCATTGAGCGGGCGGGGCTGTGACGGAACCGCTCCGTCATGAGCACAGCTCAACCGCGGCTGGTGTCGGAGCAGTTCCGTCACCAGCATGTGGCCGCCGCGCGGCCGCCCCACCCCCTTAGCACTGCGGCGGAATAGCCACCGCAGTGAAGGGGTTAATTACCAGCCATTCATTTTCCAACTTACTCGCTGACTCAGCTATCCAAGTTTTGTAGCGGGCAACATCCATCATTGAAAAATAATTTAATGTCTTTAGTGCCCATTTTACATCTGGATCCAGAATTGTGGCACAAATGTAATGTTCTTGTGACAAAATCGTATTTTTATTTTGCACCCTTGTATTGTTAGCTAAGCGACGGGGTAAGCTCCCCACCAACTCATATGCTTCTTTTTTTTCCTGTACACCTTTGTATGCTTCAGACACGTCCTTCAGCTGATGCTCTAGCATTTGCAATAATGGGATAGCTAGGCCCATAGTACAGTCCTCCTTGCTGACTTCATGTGTGAAGACCTCAAAAGGAAGAAGCATCTCAGTCAGGCATTTAACTAGGCAACATTGGTCCATCTGAAGTGTCATGCCTTTCACAGTAGCGTCCCCTCTTCGAATGACATATTCATTGATTGGCCTATACTGCTCAAACAGACGGTCAAGCATTTAATAAGTTGAGTTCCAACGTGTTGCCACCTCCTGAATGACTGGCATTCTATAGTCACGTTGAATGATCCTCAGCTGCTTCCGAGCTTTAAAAGAATGGCTGAAATTAGTGCATATTCTTCGGCAGGTGTCAGTAAGTTGCTGACTATGGCTTCTTTTTTCAGAAAGTCTTGAACTATAATGTTAATGCAGTGCTCCAAACACAGAACCCTGAAATAGGAACCAAGCTACATGGGTTTAAGTACGTTACTGCCATTATCTGTGAACCAAAACCAATATTAAGCCTTCTTGGGTGCAGCCATTCAAAAACCTTGCTGCAAAACTCTTCCAATATGTTTTCAGCAGTATGAGATTTCTCCGTGGCGAACATGGCTACAGTTGCATGTTTCCGAGTAGCTTTAAAAATCTGAGCTGTGTCAACCGCACCTACTTCAGATAGCTTATCTCTAACCCCCTCAAAGGAGACCCAGTGTGCAGTGATGCACATGTAATCAGTGGCTTGGCAATTGGTCCACATGTCTGTTGTCAGGTAGATATTGTGAACAGGACTCTGCTACAAAGCTTGTCCAACCAATTCCAGCACATCATTATGAAGTGCTGGAACAGCAGTTCTTGCAAAATAGGACCGACTGGGAACCTTCCATTTAGGGCAGATGGCTGACACAAATTCAAGAAAACCCACCCCTTCCACAAATGAAAACGGGAGAAGGTCCAGCGCTAACATTTTAGCCAGCTTCACATTGTACAACCGTGCCATTGGGTGGTTGTGTTGGTACTGCCCCTTCAACCTAAGCATTCTCTCAATGGTAGGCTGGATTATTTTCCGTTGTGGTGCTGTTGTTTTCTTTAACCCAGTTAGGCTCAACGATGCACTTTGTTTCATTGCAGTACTCGGTCGCCTTGGTGTCTCAGACTGACTCGGAGTATGGCTCTTACTGCGGTGCCTCTGAGATGTTGCTGAGGATGTGGGCGGTACCACTACACTACTGGGGACAGGGCTAGAATTGTTGACAAATTGAGCATATATCAATGTTCTCCTTCTTACTGCTAACCGAAAAGAAGTCCCAAACTGGGGAGGAGAACTTTCTGGTGCTGCTGGATCATCCACTCTCAATACCAGATGAACTTGAGGGTGTGCTTGGAATGTGACTCTGTGCAGCTACACTGTGACTTCTACCACTACCTACTGAGATGGTGGTTGAGCTGGATGTAGGTCCCTTCTGGCCTTCGCAAAAATGGAAGCTGGAGGTCGTGGTGGTGTTACCTGTGTTGGTGGTATCCATGCTACATGCTTCTCAGCCATTTTGGATAGGGTAATAATGTTGGTCTCCATCTGCTCTCGGCCGGGAGTGATGTTCATGATGACTGGCTCGTCAACATCATCATCCCCCTCTTGTACATCTACCTCCATAACTCTAAGGCTTTCTGGAACCTTCCTTTTCACTAGCTTTGTTTTGTGGAATGCATCACTCTCAGACTGAGCTGGTGGCTTCCACGTGGCATCACGATCATCAGAAGTGGGACTTGAAGAAGAAGAGGATGGACTAACCATCCTTTTCCTTGCTGGGGATCTGGAAGACAATGGATCTTCTGAAACAGTGGTTTGCTCTACTTAGTCTGTAGGAAGGTCAATTTCCTGAAATGCCCCTACTTCGGGAGGAACAAATACTATGGTGGGCTGTTGTTGTGGCTGTTCTTGCGGCTACTGCTGTTCTTGCGGCTGTGCCTGCTACTGCTGCACACTTATCTGCTGAGTTTCCGCCTGCATTAATTGTGTACTACTTTGCGATAATGACATTCCAACATCGCTGCTCGTTGGAAGAATGGCTACCTCTGCGACACTCATGTGCTTGGGCCAGGGTTTGTGGGATTGGCCCGCTGGTGCGAAGGTGCTGCTCCCAGCTTGGTTCCCGGACAATGCTGCTGCTGGCATAACTTTTTTGGTCCCAAAAAACACATTGGTCTGCACACCAGTCGTTGTTAGTGCCACTTCCTTTTTTCGGTTCCTTCTTCTTCTCACTCTCAACTTTCTTGGTACTGGAGGTCCTGGTACCTTTCTTTGGGGCCATCTTCTTCAGATGTCGGGCAGGACGCAGGTGCACAAGTTGCAGAGATGTCGGTGGTCACACGTGGACGTGATGTGGTGCGCAGCAGGACTTTTGTCTGGCATCACAACAGGCACCTAAAAGCAAATAAGCCAAGAGAAGAACATCAGTGAAATGTTGCATTTGTTTTGTGGTTTAGTTACTACTAGCACAAACAAACAAATAAAAGATATAGTCTAGCCATTTGTGAGACTTTGTCAACAAGGGCTATGGTATACTATTGTTTACACACTACACTCTAAGGAAGCATAGGAAAGAGAATAAGAACAACAACCAAAATGCAAATGTAATGGAAGTGGACCTGTTTGGCATTAAATTATTTGACCATCACATCTTTCAGGAAGCTGCTGCTGGCAAAGGGGATGGATGGAAGCAGTAAGCCAATAGGAAAGCCATGCAGGCCTATATGGCAAAAGCAGCACCCTAATAACTCCCACCAGAAAAAGGTCACCAGCCACATGGATACTCACAAATCACAAGCAACAAGCAGGAGGCCTGTGAAACAATGAACTGACAAAAAGCCTATAAAAGCCACGCAAAGGATGCATGCTAAACCACACTGCTTTGCCTTTTTAATGCAATAAAATGCAAAAACAAAAATACAGAGGCCAAAACAAGGTCTGCAGGGTGCACACCAACACACCAGACAGGCAGACACACACACAACAAAGGCCTTTTTTTAACATACACCCAAAACCAGAAATACCCCCCAAAAAACACATTTTCCAACTCAATCCAATGCCATAAATGCCCTAAATGTTGTTTGAATTTAACAAACCACACATAAACACTTGTTTAATGCATCCGTGGCTACCTGCTCTGAGCCTACTGGATGAAAGCAGGCCTGTTGGCAGACAAGGCCACACAAGCTTGCAGGCCTAGGCTTCAAAATGGCCATCAGCCACATGTCCAGGCCCACCCAACTACAAGAAACAGAAGACAGACAATGCAGGCCTATTGCAAAAAGCACACTACCTGCCTTCAAATCGGGCACCAGCCTCATGGCCAGGCCCACAACAAGAAGCCTAGGCCACAAAGGAATACCATGCAGGCCTATATGGCAAAAGCAGCACACTAATAACTCCCACCAGAAAAAGGCCACCAACCCCATGGACACTCACTAATCACAAGCAACAAGCAGGAGGCCTAGGAAATAATGAGCTAACAAAAGGCCTATAAAAGCCAGGCAAATTATGCATGCTAAACCACACTTCTTTGCCTTTTTTAAGGCAATAAAATGCAAAAACAAAAATACACAGGCCACAACAAAGTCGGCAGGGTGCACACCAACACACCAGACAGGCAGACACACAACAAAGGCCTTTCTTTAACACACACCCAAAAACAGAAATACCCCCAAAAAACAAATTTTCCAACTCAATCCAAAGCCATCCATGCCCTAAATGATGTTTGAAATACATTCAACACACACCAGAGGAACAGTTGCTTCATCATGCACCCACCCATGACTAGCTCTGGGCCTACTCACTACCCACAACAATTTAAAAAAAAGAATGCTAAGTACCAAAATTGTAGTTGTAGCATCTGCAATGCCCCAAATCAAACAGACACAACACCAACTTACTTGTAAAATATCAAATTCAAAAGTCCTCAAATCCAATGATAATGATGCAGCAGACACAAAGAGTTATCCTTCCAGCTCAAAATCCAAAGGCAGAATGAACAGGAAATGGACAAAACACTGGGAGGAGCCTGCTGGACAGGAACAAGAAGTTGAAGATTCTGTGGCACTTCCTCCCTCTCCCCCATTTAAAAAAAGGACTACTTTCACAAAAAAGGACAGCCAAATGTCAATCTGAGGAGTTTTTTTCATCCAAATCATCATTTACAGAAGGTTTTATCCGGATAGAGATAATATTCTTCTCCAGAATGACAATTTTACGTGTTCGAGATCGTGAGCTTCACCACACTTCTACTGGATGTCGATGGCGCATCCAAAATGACGTCTTTGTGATCTCACGCTCTCTGTCGCATTGGAGATTGACGTGTTTGCGATCTCACTCTCTCTCTCGCGGTGGAGAATGACGTGTTTGCGATCTCAGACACTCACGGTTTCTGATGGTGAGGTAAATGACGTGATTGTGAACTCTCGCGAGATAGTGCGACCGGCTACCAACATCTTGTGGAGCACAGGAACGGATCGGAAAGCTCATCGGCGAGGGGATCCCAGTAAGGCGATTGCGCATGGGAAAACGCATTTTCAAAGTGCAAACATGAAAAAAAATCTCTGCTACCATGCAAATCGAGGAAATTTTGGCATTTTCGCGCTCTCCGCGGAAAGCGAAAATGTCAAAATAATGCAAGTTCCACGAACGGAGCGGAATTTGACGCCCACCCCTAATACACATAGCTGAAATATATATATATTCCACAAAACAGCTCCTTCCGGTATCACAAGGACCCGTGAGAAATGGCACACATGCCGGCAGAGCGTACCAGCTAAAATATCCTGTAAGAGTTCAAAGTAAGTGCGCTCTCAGGACAGCAGGGATCCGGGACAAAGTAACTGTCAAAGCGTTTAATTACACAACGCGTTTCGACTACAGCCGTAGTCTTGGTCACATGTAAAGTGCAGAAGTACATGATTAGTTTGAATAACATCACATGGGAACGTAATACAGGAAGTGGTGTAACTGGTAACATGGCAGACATGACGGAATGTACAATCAACACTAAAATAGTGTTAAAATGCAGCATGTCAGCAGCAAAAGTACACATTCATCATGCATAGTCCAAATAAATGAACAAATGCAAAAGAAAATCAGAACACAGCGTGATCACGAGTGAGGTGTCACACTGGCTAATGCAGCAGCATGAAGAACTCGCAAGTATCATACATGCACCATGTCAGCAGAACTAGGTGAACATTCGTCATGCATAGTGTGATTATGTAAGACAAACACTGTAAATGGTCAATAAAAGCGTAGTCACAAGTGCGGAATGACACTGACTGACACTGCAGCAAGATGAACTCGCAATGGTCAAGTAAGCAACCCCATCTGTGTGGGTGCGTCGGGCGGGACGTGTGTCCTGTTATACGGTCAAACAAAACCTCAAAGAGTGAGTCGGATAAAGTCCGTGTGGGCATATGCAAAGCAGAAAGAGTTCATCCCCTCCCACATGCAACATGAGGGGGAAAGTCCCCTCTTGGATAAAGACAGAAAGAGATTGTGGGCCAGTGCCCTGGTGTGAGTGTTTGGTGCTGTCATGTGTCTGAGCTTTCACCTAGTGACATGTTACATATAAATAAACATACAAATACTTGAATACCTGTGTTTCAAACGCCATACTCTGTACATTTGTGTACAAGAAGGTGTATGTATTTCATTCTGCTCATAATACAGGGCAGATACGTATTCAATAGTATGTTTGAAGGGATCTATTACACCTACAAAAGTAAGATATGTCTGCCTGTGCAACTGAATGACAGAGCAGAAATTAGAAGATTTGACCACCCATGGGAGAAGCTATCCACTTTTTTAGCTACCATCTTCAGATGCATAACACGTTAACTAGACATAATATCGACTCCACAATATCGAATGGTTAAAATATCGAGTAAAAAATATCGATTATAATAAAATATCGAAAACAAAAATATCGTTGGGAAAAATATCGAATGAAATAATGTTAAAAAAATATCGAGTACAAAAATATCGACTCAAAAACATCGACAAGACAAAATATCGATATATAGTCAAAGTATAAAATATCGATAATATTTAGAAAAAAGGTACTAAATGTTAATTTTTTAGTAATAGTAATATAAATAGTAGTTAATGTTTAGGAGCGGGATGTTGGGTTAATAGGGGATAAGGGTGGGGAGTAATTTAAAATAAATAATTAATTACTATATGTTTGTAATTTTTTTTACATTAATTAATTGGTAAATAATTATTATTAATTACTTAATAAATTAACTAATTAATATTAATTAGTTAATTAATTATTATAATTATTGTACATATTTTACATTATTAATTATTAGGTAAATAATTATTATTAATTAATTAATAAATTTAGTAATGTATATTAATTAGTTAATTAATTATTATAATTATTGTACATATTTTAAATTATTAATTATTTGGTAACTAATTATTATTAATTAGTTAATTAATTAACTAATTAATATAAAAAGTAGTTCATGTTTAGGAGCGGGATGTTGGGTTAATAGGGGATAAGGGTGGGGAGTAATTTAAAATAAATAATTAATTACTATATGTTTGTAATTTTTGTTAACATTAATTAATTGGTAAATAATTTTTATTAATTACTTAATAAATTTACTATTTAATATTAACTAATTAAGTAATTATTATAATTATTGTACATATTTTAAATTATTAATTATTTGGTAAATAATTATTATTAATTAATTAATAAATTTACTAATTTATATTAATTAGTTCATTAATTATTATAGTTATTGAACATATTTTAAATTATTAATTATTTGGTAAATAATTATTATTAATTAATTAATAAATTTACTAATTTATATTAATTAGTTAATTAATTATTATAATTATTCTACATATTTTAAATTATTAATTATTTGGTAACTAATTAATATTAATTAGTTAATTAATTAACTAATTAATATAATTTAGTTAATTAATTAATATAATGTGTTTAAAAATTACGTTAAATTAATTGACAATTAATTTAAAAAAATAACTAAATTACATTATTTAGAGTTACTTTTTATATATAGTATATTTTGTTATTGTGACGTAATTTATTTGGAAAAATCATAATAATTATTTAATTTAATTATTTACAGGTATTGTGCTACTATATAAATATTTTAGGTATTGTTAGAAATTGTAATTAGTGTTTAGGAGCGGGATGTTGGGTTAATAGGGGATAAGGGTGGGGAGTAATTTAAAATAATTATTTAAATAATATATGTATATAAAGATTTATAATTATTAATTATTTGGTAAATAATTATGATTAATTAGTTAATTAAATCTATAATTAATATTATTACATTAATTATTTAATATATTTCTTACATATTTTTTTATAGTAATTAATTGTTAATTATGTAATATATTTTTGTTTATTATATTATTTAGAGACATTTTTCTTTATTTATTTTGTTATTGTTAATTAATTAATTTTGAAAATATATAATAATTATTACATTAAATTAATTACAGCTAATGTGGTCATATATTCACTTCTTTGTTAATGTTCATTAATAATTAATTGATAATTAAATAATAATCAATATTTTTGGATCAAGGAGTATTAGTAGGGTTCTGGGTCAGTTTTGTGTTTTTGGGTAAAGGGTTTTTTTTAAGGTTCAGGGTCAGTTTTCAGTTCTTGGGTTAAGGAGTTTTTTTGGGCTCAGGGTCAGTTTTCTGTTCTTGGCCAAAGGTTTATTATTTGGGTTCAGGGTCAGTTTTCAGTTCTTGGGTTAAGGAGTTTTTTTGGGTTCAGGGTCAGTTTTCAGTTCTTGGGCAAAGGTGTATTATTTGGGTTCAGGGTCAGTTTTCAGTTTTTGGATAAAGGGGTATTTGTAGAGGTCAGGGTCAGTTTTGTGTTTTTGGGTAAAGGGGTATTTATAGGGTTCAGGGTCAGTTTTCATTTTTTGGGTAAAGGGTTTTTTTAAGGTTCAGGGTCAGTTTTCTGTTCTTGGGTTAAGGAGTTTTTTAGGGTTCAGGGTCAGTTTTCTGTTCTTGGGCAAAGGTGTATTATTTGGGTTCAGGGTCAGTTTTCAGTTCTTGGGTAAAGGGGTATTATTTGGATTCAGGGTCAGTTTTCAGTTTTTGGATAAAGGGGTATTTTTAGGGTTCAGGGTCAGTTTTGGGTTTTTGGATAAAGGGGTATTTTGTAGGGTTCAGGGTCAGTTTTCAGTTCTTGGGTAAAGGGTTATTTTTTGGGTTCAGGGTCAGTTTTAAGTTTTTGGCTAAAGGGGTATTTTTAGGGTTCAGGGTCAGTTATGGGTTTTTGGATAAAGGGGTATTTTTTATAGTTCAGGGTCAATTTTAAGTTCTTGGATAAAGGAATATTTTTAGGGTTCAGGGTCAGTTTTGTGTATATAAAGTGTGCTACAAAATAATAAAAATATTTAAATATATTTAAAACATTTTAGTGACTAAAAGTTGCTAATTTTTAGGCAAAATTTTTTTTGGGGTACTACTCAGCTAAAAATATACTCTAAATATATGTACATAATATTATTATAATATATATGATTATTTGACAATATTTTATACAATAACATTATACTAAATTAGCTATTCTAATTTATACATGGTCAGTGTCCAGCACCTTTCCAGATATTAGTTTCACTTGAGTAGGAATAGTAAATAATAATTGGTCAGTGTCCTGCAACTTCTCTGATAATAGCTTGACAGGAGTAGGAATAGCAATTATTAATTGGTCAGTGTCCAAAACATTTGCATATAATTGTACATTAGCGTGTTATTATATAAAAAAATTAATGCAAAATGGATGTTTTCACAAAACTTTATTACAAATTTTTATTTTTTTAATGTATACTACAATACAATCACAATCAAAAAATACATGAACATTTTTGGAAATGTAGTATTTGCTGAATAACACATTATCATTTATGTACATGTTGTAATTTGTCACACAAAATTATTTAACAACATTTTTCTATAAATAACAATATTTATTATCATCAACTTTGAGTAACAAGTATTTATATTTAAATACATAACATAACAGTTACTTTTCTGTTTCTTACATTTATATTTAATAATGTTAATATTATATATTAATATTATTAAATATTTACTTTTTAAATTTAAATTGTTATAAAGTAACCTGACAATTATTATATTTGCTCAAACTATGGAAATAATAATTATGACAATTTTTGGCACATATTTCTGACAATGTTGTTTTTAAATTAAACATATGAATATATTATGTTGTTAACTTTATAACTGTAAATGGGAATAATATGTTTCATAATAATATCTGGTATTGGTAAAAGATTATTTATGCAATTATATACTTTTATAATACTTAGAAATTATTAAAAAACATTTTGTAATAATTAATAAAAATAATAACAAATATATTTATTATTATTATTATTAATTAATAAACTTAAACATTTATCTTTTCTTTTCAGAAATACATACATTCAGAGAAAAAAATACACATTATTTAAGGGCATTATTTATATAGTAAATGGTTATATTTTTTTATTAATAACAATAAATACGTTATATTATTTATTATTATTAATTATTTACATAAAAAATAATAATGTTTAGTTCTAAACAAACACAAAGTTATTCCTATAAATATACACAATAAGAAAATATTTACATATATTATTTCAAGTGTTACATACATTTTTTTAATATTATTAATATATATTAATTACTATATATTAATTAATATTAAAGAAATTTATATTTTTTCAACACTTTAAATTATTATGAGTCTAGTGTATTAATTTGTTACAATAACAATGTGTATGTATTATATTTTTATACTATAACATTGTGTGGAAAAAAATATTTAACATGTTATTTACATGTAAAGATTATTTTTCAAATGATATACCGCATTTAATAGAATGTATAGTAAATGTAGATAAATAGGAACGTTATAAAAGTAACAGGTATTATATGTAAAATGTTTTTTGTATAGAACAATGACTTTTATAGACTATTAATATGGTATTTTAGACATGAAAGGGTACAAAAAAGAACTCGATATTTATTTTGAAACGATATTTTAGCACTCTATATTTTAGTAGTCGATATTTTTGTAGTGTTAGGGGTAATTTCATGAACAACGATATATTTGTAGTCGATATTTATTAAGGCGATATTTAAGTACTCGATATTCTAAATACTCGATATTTTTTACTCGATATTTTTGTAGTTGTAATAAGTATAGAAAGTCGATATTTTTGTAGTCGATAATTAATCAACGATATTTTAGCAAGTCGATAATGTGACCGTCGATAATATTTCACTGATCCGCATAACACATGTGAGAATGCATGAACAAGTAGACATATACCTCTGTCACGCGAGCCCACAGATCTTTAAATTTGGCAGCTTGCACTTCACATTTGAGTACAGAAAGAGGCAAGAGAAGCAGAGAAAAATGCAAGAGAAGTGCAGAAAAAAACAAGAGAGGTGCAGAAAGAGTAAGACATGTGCAGAAAAAGGCAAGAGAAGGGCAGTAAGATGCAAAAAAATGCAGAAAGATGCACAAAAGAGCACAGAGTCAAAAGAAGTTCAGAAAATAGCAAGAGAGGTGCAAAAAGAGAAAGAAAGGTGTAGAAAGAGGTAAGAGAGGTACAGAAAGAGGAAAAAAGGTGCAAAACAAGCAAAAGAAGCACAGAAAGAGGCAATAGAAGTGCAGAAAGAGGAAGAAAGATGCAGAAACAAGCAAGAGAAAAGCAGCAAGAGGCAAAAGAAATGCAGAAAGAGCAAGAAAGTTGCAGAAAGAACTGAGAGAAGCACAGAAAGAAGCAGGAGAGGTGCAGAGAAGAAGCAAGAAAAGTGATGAAAGAAACAAGAGAGTTGCAGAAAGAAACAAGAGAGGTACAGACAAAAACAATTGAGGTGTAGAAAGAGGGAAGAGGGTTACAGAAAGAGTCAAGAGGGGTGCAGAAAGAAGCAAGAGAAGTACAGAATGAAGTGTAGTGTAGTTCTTATATTCCCAATAGGCTCTGCGCATTGGAATAATATATCCTGCAGCTTAGACGCAGGACTTAAGTCGACTAGGTCTCTTCCGAATATATTAGACTTAATTGTGAGTGCCAGCTAGCTCAGAGGTCACTAGAAACTTTCTCGAAAATACAAGAAGGGATTAGTCTCTGACAACCATATAACATGACAACTTTGTTTCCCCAGAATGAAATGTATCTCTAGAGTCATGGAAACAATAGACGGCTATATCACTCAGTCAGATGGGCATGCTTCGTTTCACCAGAGTTGCTTAGAAATAGAGAGATGGGCGTTTTCAATAAAAGTATTTATTGAACAGTCTTATTTCTTAAGCATAGGAAATGCACTGCTACAATTGAAATGCTAGTTAAGAAGTACAATGCATATGATACGAATAGTATTATAAAATAGTACTGTCAGAGCATGATATGGTTTCTAAGCCATAAACATAGAACATATAAAATGCATAAAATACATACAGTGATAAAATAGTGGCTAAAAGTGCTCAACTGGTGCTTCTAAAATACGCCTACCCCAGTGTACCTAACTTAAGTCAGTCAGTCAGTCAGTCAGTCAAAATACTTTATTGCGATAACTTAATATCATATAAAGACAATGGAAATTCATATACAATAAATACATAGTTTAAAAACAGTTAAAATACATATAGGAAAGATAAAAATCATAAAAATCATACATATAGTGCAACATACGGGGTACTAAGAGCCTCAAACTAAGACAAATCTAAAACCAGATATGTCCCTGCTACAAAACCTATTCTAATCACAAAGTGCCTTTTATGATACTAAGTTTGTGCTATTGAGGGAGGATTATTATAATTTTTTAGCCTAGTGTTCCTGCTCCTAATAGCACTCACTAGGAAGCTAGCCACATGGAACTTAAGTCTAGTACGAGGGAGGAGTAAGTGTGGTGTAGCTTAAGTCTAGTAATTTTCTGCCAAGAATCCGTTCCAAGAATTCTCTACGGGTCTAATCTGCTCCGTACCTTGGTTTTAGAATGATAGAGGTATTGTATCTCTCTCTCAGGACTCGATCCCCCAGCAACCCGCAAGGGCAGCCTGGAAACACCGGAGCTGGATTTCTCGGCAAGAGAAAAGAAAGTGTCTTTTTAGTGCGTCAGTTGGAGGGTCGGCTTCATTCAGCACTTGCAGCAGCAGGGCGTCGGGCAAGTAGTTAGTCGATCTGCTCCTAAACCACCATGTGTTTGACTGGGCAACTGTAGGCATATTTATACCTTGAAGGTGCTGAGTTTGACGTAAGATTGGACATAATATCGTCACTAGTGCCTCAGTTCCTTGAAAACTCCAGGAGTTCTTGGATAAATTAGTATTCAAGCAGGGGGAAGTCCCTGACTGCTGAAGGCTGGTTTTTCCAAGAAATCGTTGTGGATTCTCGGAGTTTAGTGGAAGAAGCCATGCCGTATTTGGGCTGCACAGGCTAAGACTAAATAAGGCAATGATTCCTATGCCTATATCAGGATTGGGTGAATTATACCTATATATGGGCATGAATCGGGAAAATTACACTAGGGTCCTAGATTCCCACATAACACCCACTCCACGATTATTAAGTTCAATAACACCTAAGCACTGAACATATCTAAAGCAAAGTGTTCACAATCCCACCCCAAAATACAAAAATGCATTTGAATAGGCTTGTCCACATGAAAAGAGTATATACTGTATGCAAAAGTTATAGGCGTCATATGAAACCAAGCATAAATCATGAGCATATATTCTCTCATTAAATAAAACGAAAGTACATTAATCAATTGATACCTGAAATCTGTCTCATAGCATAAGTTTTGAACTGTGTTTTTTTTCGAGGTTGAAGCCAAATATTGTCATTTAGGAAGTTCAAACACGAAATCTTGTTCTCTAAGAATAGTTCTACTTTAAGCAGATTACACTGTGCCAAAAGTTCTATTTTGAAAAAAGTTCAAATTTGTGCATTGTTTTGAAAAATGAAGGCCGAATTACAGAGTTCAGGGAACGCTGTATGAAATAATCAAAAGTTATTCTCAGGAGTGTCAGGAGAAAACATCAGATTATCTAGGCTCGCAAAGAAACCGGCTACCGTGGTAGGTGAAAGTGGAACCACTTCAGTTAGCAGATCAAAAGTGCAGAAGTGTGGATCATCGCCGTCAGCGGTTGATCCATTAGCAATGTCCGTAGTAGATGGTACCTGTATGCTTGTAGTTTCTCGTATCTCCCCCTCAGTTAGACTTGCCATTGAAACCTCAATGAATGCCGTCATCAGAATTGGCAGCCGTTGGGGGCAACACGATGCATGAGCTGTTACTGGACCTAGCAAAGCGCCAACATCCGATGGCAGTACTGATGGAAGTGTAAGACAAATGTCCAACACGCATTCCTGTCCGCAAAGCAGGCATCGAAGAACAGGTAAGATGCAATCTTGCCAGATTGGTCTGAACGATAGAAACCACGTTGTGTTCAGATCTCTTAAACGAGCCAAGCCAAGAATCTGTGAAATCCTTTCACGATATCTCATTGCAAGGAGGCATTGTTCCATGGTAGTTTCGGTGTTGCTGGTGACCGGACTTACCATATCAGAGCAGAAGGAATAAAAATAGAATTCCTGCTACTAGTCTCAAGATGAGAGGCAGGCCGCCGAACACAGAGTGCACGAAATTTGGTAAAATGCCGAGGACTGCTTCAAATAGTGTTAACAGTTCAGAAAAAATCATCCTAAATACATGTGCGATGCCGCTGGTATCAGACATGTTTAAGATTTGACTTAACATTTCTGCAAAATGTACTGGGCAGTTTATTGATAATAATGCATGTATCTCTGTAGAAGACCTTGCTACTTGCAGATCATACATTTCTCTAGACGAGGTCAGTGGCACATTTTTTTGTAAAAGAATGGCTTTCATTCTGCTTAAAGTATCAATTCGTATAGAAGAGATATTCAGTGAAAGCCATAAAGCCGTCTCCCTTCCTGTCTCACTTTTTGGATACAATACTTGCATACAACAAGTGACCGTGGAAGACACAGTTACGAGATAACTTTTTCCTGGCAACATGCCACAACAGCTGTGATCGTTGAGCAGAACGTAGCTGCCATTGGATAGCTGCCTGAAAATTGGTACTATCGTTGTGGAGGGGGATCCGTGCAGGTGGCATGAGAGGTTATTTGCAGAACCGTCACAGGCTCCGTGTAAATTAATACCCTGGCACAGAAGTGTACCACTCAGTGAATTTTTACAATTCTTTCCACTAAGGAATACTTCATGTCCCCTATTCCAACATCTGTGTGTGTGTGGTAAAACCCAGGTCGACTTAATGTATTCTTTACCCAACCTTTCATACAGGCCCGCTGGTATATGCTCCAGACAATACTGAAATAGGAAAGACGTCACTGGTATTGTAATGGTGCCATGAATTATCCATTCAATGACAGGTATCTCAGAACCTGTTAATTGTAATCTTCCGAGTTTTTCAATGCTCAGGACCGTATAGTCTGCTCCTCTTTGTGCCAAAGAGATTTGCTTATCTGTAAGGTTAAATACAGCAAACAATGACGTGGTATTGATTAGATGCCATGGCACATAGCCTGAACGCAGATTTTGCAACGTCCAGCGTAGCAGCATGATAGAACATAATTGAGACTGGCCATGTTGTAACATTAAGTCTTGTTCTATGATGTCAATGGCAGATGACACGATGCTGTCCAAAGAATAAATTCAGGAGGACAGATCCGTTAACCCATTGTCCACTACAGAGAGGATTTTTTCTAAATTTATACGATCAATCTCTCGTATTCTTTCTGCAGTTTCCATTTGTATCACTTTCCATATTTCAATGTATGCCGCATATATTCCGGCGTATATGAAACGTTTTTGCCGTGGTTTGCGAGGCCCCATTAAGAAATCTCGCAATTCATTGCTTTCTGTAAGTAAAGATAAGTGTTGTTTAATTTAGGGAAGTGTAGATTTCTGAAGCCACTCAAGACACAGCTTTCCTACACTGTAAGTGGTAACTATCCCTGGATGTTGTCTCTGGGAATATCTTGGATCTGGCCTATTCACTGTGTACCATTGTGTCTTGTTCAGGAATCTATTTTGACAGTTATTCGTGTCTGTCGGCCAGATTAACCATTTTTTCCAATCAGGATTTGTTCTGTTCTGTTTTAAAATATATGGTATGTCTACCTGCTCTTATGTAGCATTTTCACTGTCAGATGTGGGTTTAGGTATAGACAGTTTATTTAAATCTTTTATCTTAGCTAGGCCTAGACAAGAAGTTTGTTGAACAGTGTCATTTAAAAACATAATTTGTTCTGGGATGATGCACGCTCAGAATAAGCTTCTATACCTTGTACCTGCCAATCTTTAGTGCCCCAGACGGTTTTCGTCTCGATGTTGTCTTTCCAAAAGTCAAAACCTAATGTAGACAGCTGAGCATAAAAGTTTGCAGAATAAATTTGTTTAGTATTGGTCAACATTGTTTTCATGCCTGTCTTATTTATATTTTTGAAATAAATCGTTTCTGGATTTGTAACAATAAACTCTGTGAAGTACGAAATTTTTCTTGAAATGTTTTATAGCTGCCTTTTGGCGGCGTCGGACAATGTTCCCATTGATTGTAACGAAACACATTTCTAGGGCTTGCAGATTTATGCAAATAATGGTGACCATAATGATTAAAACAATACATTTGTTCATAATCTGATGACCCTTCTAAGTAGTCATGTTCTGTAAATGTTGCTAACATTTCTAAATCTATCATTATGTTGTTAACAGTCTTAAAGTCCCAAATCAGAAAATGTACTGGGTGCGACAAAGTCACTCAAAGAAACCTTGAACTGATGTGAAATTTTCAATAATTCCACCGGACCATATATGTCATAATCAGTTCGGGCCCATGCTATACCTCCAGGTATAGCAGCGGCTGTGATGTTTACTGCTGACAGGCCTCTTCTTTCACGATGAAATGATTTGTAAGGTTTCAGGACCAAGCTGATTTTCTTACTTGCTTACCTCATTTGGAACATTCCTCATAGAGTCCGTAGGTTATGGTACCTTTTAAGACATGATTTGCTTCCATTAAATCTCCTTTTAGCAAAATGGTATGGGGTATCGCCAATATGTAATC
The DNA here is from genome assembly GCF_964261635.1 of Lissotriton helveticus. NCBI lineage: Eukaryota > Metazoa > Chordata > Amphibia > Caudata > Salamandridae > Lissotriton > Lissotriton helveticus. Next base: position 869,343,462 of record NC_136061.1, on the reverse strand, counting down.
TCTGTAATAATGCTGTACAGGATCGTAATCACGTCTTATTTATTTGTCCCGCATTGCGCCCATTGCGCTATAAATGGTTAAAACCAATTTGTCTACAACTAGGAATTTTAAATGTAAAAATGTTCTTCCATGCACTTTACTGTCCACCAAATGAAATGTTTTGTTCCAGAATTTTTAATTTTTTTTAAAGGGTTTTTAGATATTTATTAATGATGTACAGGGAGATATTTGATGATCGCTTGACCAGTAGATAAGTAGTGTTTCCTTTCTGTCTTGTTTTGTGATTTATTTGTAATTAATGTTGTATAATTGTGTGTTTATTTTATGTGGCCCTCATCGAGAGCCAAAACATAATAAACTTTTTGACTTTGACTTACTTGCTGTGTCCATAGTACTATATTTTCCATCAATCATCCTTCCCAAGCTTAACACTAGTACGAGCCAGAGCAGGAGGAAAAATATACCTAATCCTATCCAAAGCTCAACCCATGGTGAAACCAGATATGTTTTTTCTAGTAGATGAAGGAGTTCTGTTACTTTATCTTTAAGTTTGTCTTTGCTGGCTTATCTTCAGTTTCACTGGGATTCTCAGAAAAGTTATCGAAGTTGATAAAGTAGCCAGAAGCAGTTCTGTCAATTGTTGGGATCGCATCAGGATTACTTGAAATCACTGGAGCTGTTTCTTGTTTCGCCATGTTTGTATAGTCGGATGTCACATCATTGTAGACAGGCGTGTCTTGACAAACTGTTATTTAGGTGTCCAGAGGTACAAGTTCCATGTCTTTGTTGCATAGTCCTTCTTTTCGTACTGCAGGTTTATCAAAGGTGATAAGTCTTTCAGTTTGAACATCTTGGACTGTAGCAAGATTCGGTCGTCTGCTACTTCTTGGGAGTCCACTAGGCCTACTACTTATTATCGGCCACATATTTTGGTTTGACCAGGTCGATGGATACAACTCTGTTCTCCCTTTTACCAGCAACGGGCGGTAGTACTACTGATCTTGTTCCTTGGATTGCCAAGACAGGTACTGCTTTTCTGTAAGAAGGCCCAAATTCCTTCTTCACCGCGATTTTCTCTCTGATCAGATCCCCAATCTTTGGAATCCAGACAGGCCTTGCTGGGAAAGGTGGTTTTTCTTCAGTGGGCGTTTGCTTCTGTATTGTATTACTCAGACTTCTTCTTGTTTCATTTAAGTCCTATAAAACAGTCAAACGATCTTTGACATCAAAGGGTTTTTGTTCCACCACTGAAGTCTACCAATCGAGGTCTTCGATTATCATCCTAGTACCAAACATTAGTTCATACGGAGTGACTCCACCCAGAGAATTTCTTGGCAGATTGTTTAGACTACGTTGGACACTTATTAGATGTTTGACCCACCCATCACCTGAACCTAATACCTTACCTGTTATGGATTGCTTTATGTCACGGTTTTTTCTTTCCACTACCGCATTACCCTCAGGATGGAAGGGACTAGAATACCGCAATGCAACGCACAAGCTAGTCATGGCCTCCTTGTAAGCTCGAGAGCTAAACGCAGGACCCTGGTCAGAATGTAGTGTGCCAATTGCGTATGTGCCGATAAAGACTCGCAAATCCTTTATAACAGTTCTGGCGTCATCCGAGCGCTGGGGCCATATCGAAATAAATCTTGTGCAGGAATCCACTGCGACCATGATATATTTATAGTTACCATCCCTTTGTAAGGGACCACAGTGGTCTAGATAAACACACACTAATGGTTTATCTGAAATCAAAAGGGGCGTCTGTGCAGGTCGCTTCACTGTAGAAACTTTCATTTTTTGGCAGATTTCACGTTCTAGAACATAGTTCCTAGTTTGTTTCCTCATGCGCGGCCACCAATATCTCTGTTTTAATAATGATACTGTGGCAGAAACTCAGTCCTTCATGTGCTGCTAAGATCAGTCCTAACCTATGTTTCATGTTTGGAATTGCCCTATCCCCCACTCCAGGGATTCGAGCAAAAGGAACATTATTTGCATCAGTTATATATGAGTACTTTATTGGAAAGCCTTTCGGGAGTGACTTACCACTGTTATTAACTGAAGCAGTAACCGCTTTCATTATGGCGCTATCTATTTTTGTTTTTGACCGAGTAATTGCAGCTACGGAAGCCGGTTGCACAGCTGCCTTCGCCGCTTCATCAGCCAATAAATTCCATGCAACGTGAACGCCAACACGCTGATGACTTAGTGTATGAATCACGTGAGTCTATTGTAGTTCTTTCTGTAAAAGAACTACTTGTTCCCAAAGCATTTTATGCTTAATTATGCCACCTTTTGCGTCTTTGAAACCATTTTGAACCCAGTTCTTTAGATACTCACTGTAAGACTGGACGCAGTAAAATGAATCGCACACTATGAGTGTGGGGAATTCGCGATTGGTATTTTCAAGCGCCATCTTGAAAGCCGGTAGCTCAGCTCGCTGAGCTGTACAGTCTCCGAGTGATTGAGTTTTAGTGACCATAGGTCTGAATTTACCTTCGCACCAATGACCTTTAACGATCGCGCACGCAGCACTATAATATTGTTTACCCCCAATTGCGGGCTGTGCTGATCCATCTGTATATATTATACAGCCGTAATGTTCTAGAGGCAGAATTTTGGTCGGCAGAGGACATTCGTATTCGTGTTGTAGGAATTCTTGTGTCTTCAAATAGGGGTCAAAAACGTATTCAACATCTGTTGCAGCAAGAGAGTTAACCCATTGTATCCATCTCGGATGTAAATGTAAATGTACAGGAATTTATATAGCGCAAATCACCAAGCGGTTTCTAAGCGCTTGCTTAGGGAACCCGTCCTGGTATTCCCCTGTGAGATAACCCCGGCAGGGTATCCGCAAGGTGAAAGCCAGGCATCCCGCCGCGAGGGGCCGTTGTGGAGATTAAGCAAGCTATTGCCCAGAGTCGCAGAGTGTGAACCCGTGAATCGAGTAGGCACCGGAGCGAGAATTGTCGAGTCCATGGACATTTTAGGACTCAAGACCCCGCCGAGCCGGGAATTGAACCCTGGTCCCGGGCTGACCTCTGCTTCCAGGTCTGCCTCCTCTGCCTCCTCTAACCAGTGAGCCACACTTCTCCACACTTCGGATGTAAAGCTTTAGCATTTGGAATGCTCGCTTTGGTCACTGCCTCTAAGGCAGGTACAGGTGTAACGATCATTATGCGTTTACCCTGTGCGAGAGCTCTCTCTTTTGCTACTGCAGTTTGAACCGCTGTCAGAATTTTTTCTTTTGAAGTGAATTTCATTTCAGCTTGTGTGTACAAGTGTGATTTGTATACAATTGATACCTTTTCACCTTCATTAAAGGTCAGGTATGTGAATCCGCATTTCCCTGGGATGACACAGATCACGAGATTGCGCGCATTGTTGCGTGTATCTAATTGTGTTTTTGCTAACATGTCTGTTTGTACTGAACGCAAAATTTCTGTATGTTTTTGAGTCCAATTTGTTGGTTTGAAATCAGGTTTGATTAGTTCATAGAGAGTTTTAACCCTTTCTGCGTAATTCAGAACATAAGTTCTTCCAAAATTCAGGAAACCTAGAATTGACTGTAAGTTTTTCAGCGTCTTTGGAGGTTGGAGCAGCGCACATTTCTCAAGAAAGTTTGCTGCCAGGCTTTTGCCTTCACTTGACAAGTCGTATCCTAAGAATAGGACAATGAGGTGGGCAATTTGTGATTTCTTAAATTTGAATTTATACCCTTCAGAAGCGAACCCAAGTATTATGGTGTTCAGTCTTTTCAAGTGCACGTCCAAATCATCATCTGTAAGATAGATGTCATTGACATAAGATAATGCCTCATCATCGTACATTTGTAGTATTTCTGTTACTCTGGCTGAAAATAACCCTGGACTATTCTTGAATCCCTGGGGGAGACGGCAAAATTGTCAATGTGTCCCCAAGATTGAGAAAGCGGTCAAGTGCCTACTTTCTGGTGCAATGTTTTGACAGAAAAACCCATTTGAAATGTCTAATGTGGTTTTATATTTTTTGCGCACAATGTTATTCATCAGTGCTGCACTATGTGAATTTTGTACTGCAAAAAATTTGCAACAAGAGTTTAGGTGTCTGTAATCCAAAACTAGACGATATGAATTGTCTGGCTTGGAGACAGGAAACAAAGGATTGTTCATAGACGAGGTGCATGTTTCAATCACCCCTTGATATTCAAGTTGATCTAAGATCTCCCTGGCTTGTGTTTTAGCTTCTTGCTTGGCTGGATACTGCCTTTGTGCAGTAGGTTGATTTTTTAACTGGATTTTGTGGTGAGGAGAGTCCTCATCCCATCCTACGTACTTTTCATATAATGCTGGAGCCTGAGCTTCTGCCAATTTCCTGGCATATGTATATTTTTTATGAATTGGAATGTAATTTGAGAAGGCTGGCATAATTATCTCTTCGTCGTGTGGGCAATCCCTAACAACTGCAGGTGGCCAGTCTCTTTCAGCTAGAAGTATGTCATAACCCTTGGAAAGCTTGTACCAAAAGTGAGCTTTTATTTTCCTAGTTATGTCCCCCTCCATCCGTAGTGTTACTTCATATAACTTGTGTGGTAAACTAATCCTGGTGTCGGCAGTTTCAACCTGAATGCATTCATTAAAGTCCACTGTCTCCAGATGATCCTTCAGGATCTTGTGAACTATGGTTACTTCTGCTGCGCTGTCAAGCATTGTCTGAGCCCATTCCCCGTTCTTGAGTTGTGTCCTCAGAATCCTTGGCATGTCTGATCTTTATGCTTGCTACCTTCTTTTTGGAAAACTGAGCTTTTTTACTTTGATGAACGGGTTCTTTGTCTTTGGTCGAGAGGGACGTGTGTCATTTTCTTGATATCTATCATGTTTTCTTAAGGTATCCCTATTTCTAAGGTTGTACCTCTTTTCACAGGGCTCCCGTTGGGGAGACCTTCCCCCCCGTTCAGGAGACCTAACTCTCCCTTGGGGAGACCTTCCTCTGGACTGAGAACGCTTCTCTCTAGGAAGTGTCTGTTTACTGTTTTCCCACTTCTTCTTAGGAGTAGTGAGATTCTTTTTTATAAAATGTTTGCAGGATTCTCTGTTAGTTGTGGTTTTAGTGGTTTTCCACCCAAACTATCTCTACCTAGTTCTTCATAGGATATTTCAATAATTCTGGCAAGCTCATAAGGTTGCTCAGTAACGTCTGTTTCTTTTCATTTCTGGCGGATTGCCACTGCTGCTGCTTCACCTTTAATGTTGGCTAATAGTATAGCCGAGACCTGTTTGAAATCGTTCAGTAATTTCATACCTAGATTTAAAGCCGGTTCTAGACCGTATTAATTTTGAATCTGTCTTAGAACATCTGGTATTACCACCATGGACGGAACCCCATGTGTTTTAGTGTAGATTGAAGCAAAGACTGTGCCCCAAGTGTCACAATCCTCTATGTGTAGTGCAATCCTCATCGGTAAACAGATTGTCAGAATCCTGTGTTTCTCATGAGGTGTACTATCAGGAAATACTGCCTCTATTTGAGTAATGTTTTGTGCTAACCAGAACGGAATTTGTTCTCGTTTTGCTGGTATTTTACCAATGACTGACTGTATAGTCTGTAGTGTAATTTTATTTGTGTTTCCCTGGTGAGGGGGTGTGCTGTGGAATTCTTACAGCTGGTTGGACTGTTAATGTCCGCATGACATATTGAACCAATTGTCTATGTATTTTAATTAACTGTTTTAGCTGAGCTAATAATTCTGCATCTGGCATCCTTTCAATGTCTGGATGTGGTGTATAGCTGGCTACTACCGGCCATGTAGCTCCTGGTCTACCTAGTGTACAGAGCCTGATAATGTGATTTTGATGTTGTAGGGCGCCTTTAAACCAGAGCTGATGCTCTTGGTAAGTTAATGGAATTTCAATGTCCTCGAAAGGAACGTATTCCGCTGGGGGTTCCTCTGCTTTGTAGTAGTGGAACTCTCGTGTTCCTGCATTTGCTGCTGGAAACTGAATCCATGAATAGAATACCTCTGTCTGCCGATATTCATGTGCCTCTACGACAAAGATTACTCTGCCACCTCTTGCTGATACTCCATTATTTATCAGTTTGTAAGTTATACTTTTCCTTACATTTACCGGGAGCAGTATAGCATCTGTGTCATGTTCAAAAATAGCAGTATGATCTAAGATCGCTTGAGCTGCTGCTGCAGCTAATTCTTCGTCAGTAACCAATATTTTTACTGATTGAAGAGTTTACAGAACAAGTTTCAAGGAAACAAAGATTAGGTGCACAATATTTTGGAACACTGTATCCTTTAACGTTGAACAAACCAAAAACTAATACATAGGATTTTCCGTCCTACTCAGTTTTGGCGGATATTATCCTTTCATTCACTCCAGACGTCTTTTGGAGATGTTACGGGAAAAGGGGTCTGTGTGAAAAGCACAACTGAGTTACTCTAGTATCTAGCGATAAATTATCGCCTTGCCCCACCTTGGGCACCATGTAGTGTAGTTCAAACACGAAATCTTGTTCTCTAAGAATAGTTCTACTTTAAGCAGATTACACTGTGCCAAAAGTTCTATTTTGAAAAAAGTTCAAATTAGTGCATTGTTTTGAAAAATGAAGGCCGAATTACAGAGTTCAGGGAACACTGTGTGTAATAATCAAAAGTTATTCTCAGGAGTGTCAGGAGAAAACATCAGATTATCTAGGCTCGCAAAGAAACCGGCTACCGTGGTAGGTGAAAGTGGAACCACTTCAGTTAGCAGATCAAAAGTGCAGAAGTGTGGATCATCGCCGTCAGCGGTTGATCCATTAGCAATGTCCGTAGTAGATGGTACCTGTATGCCTGTAGTTTCTTGTATCTCCCCCTCAGTTAAACTTGCCATTGAGACCTCAATGAATGCCGTCATCAGAATTGGCAGCCGTTGGGGGCAACATGCTGCATGAGCTGTTACTGGACCTAGTAAAGCGCCAACATCCGATGGCAGTACTGAGGGAAGTGTAAGACAAATGTCCAACACGCATTCCTGTCCGCAAAGCAGGCATCGAAGAACAGGTAAGATGCAATCTTGCCAGATTGGTCTGAACGATAGAAACCACGTTGTGTTCAGATCTCTTAAACCAGCCAAGCCAAGAATCTGTGAAATCCTTTCACGATATCTCATTGCAAGGAGGCATTGTTCCATGGTAGTTTCGGTGTTGCTGGTGACCGGACTTACCATATCGGAGCAGAAGGAATAAAAATAGAACTCCTGCTACTAGTCCCAAGATGAGAGGCAGGCCGCCGAACACAGAGTGCACGAAATTTGGTAAAATGCCGAGGACTGCTTCAAATGGTGTTAACAGTTCAGAAAAAATCATCTTAAATACATGTGCGATGCCGCTGGTATCAGACATGTTTAAGATTTGACTTAACATTTCTGCGAAATGTACTGGGCAGTTTATTGATAATAATGCATGTATCTCTGTAGAAGACCTTGCTACTTGCAGATCATACATTTCTCTAGACGAGGTCAGTGGCACATTTTTTTGTGAAAGAATGGCTTTCATTCTGCTTAAAGTATCAATTCGTGTAGAAGAGATATTCAGTGAAGGCCATAAAGCCGTCTCCCTTCCTGTCTCACTTTTTGGATACAATACTTGCATACAACAAGTGACCGTGGATGACACAGTTACAAGATAACTTTTTCCTGGCAACATGCCACAACAGCTGTGCTCGTTGAGCAGAACGTAGCTGCCATTGGATAGCTGCCTGAAAATTGGTACTATCGTTGTGGAAGGGGATCCGTGCAGGTGGCATGAGAGGTTATTTGCAGAACCGTCGCAGGCTCCGTGTAAATTAATACCCTGGCACAGAAGTGTACCACTCAGTGAATTTTTACAATTCTTTCCACTAAGGAATACTTCATGTCCCCTATTCCAACATCTGTGTGTGTATGGTAAAACCCAGGTCGACTTAATGTATTCTTTACCCAACCTTTCATACAGGCCCGCTGGTATATGCTCCAGACAATACTGAAATAGGAAAGACGTCACTGGTATCGTAATGGTGCCATGAATTATCCATTCAATGACAGGTATCTCAGAAACTGTTAATTGTAATCTTCAGAGTTTTTCAATGCTCAGCACCGTATAGTCTGCTCCTCTTTGTGCCAAAGAGATTTGCTTATCTGTAAGGTTAAATACAGCAAACAATGACGTGGTATTGATTAGATGCCATGGCACATAGCCTGAACGCAGATTTTGCAACGTCCAGCATAGCAGCATGATAGAACATAATTGAGACTGGCCATGTTGTAACATTAACAAGTCTTGTTCTATGATGTCAATGGCAGATGACACGATGCTGTCCAAAGAATAAATTCAGGAGGACAGATCCGTTAACCCATTGTCTGCTACAGAGAGGCTTTTTTCTAAATTTATACGATCAATTTCTCGTATTCTTTCTGCAGTTTCCATTTGTATCACTTTCCATATTTCGTTGTATGCCGCATATATTCCGGCGTATATGAAACGTTTTTGCCGTGGTTTGCGAGGCCCCATTAAGAAATCTCGCAATTCATTGCTTTCTTTAAGTAAAGATAAGTGTTGTTTAATTTAGGGAAGTGTAGATTTCTGAAGCCACTCAAGACACAGCTTCCCTACACTGTAAGTGGTAACTATCCCTGGATGTTGTCTCTGGGAATATCTTGAATCTGGCCTATTCACTGTGTACCATTGTGTCTTGTTCAGGAATCTATTTTGACAGTTATTCGTGTCTGTCGGACAGATTAACCATTTTTTCCAATCAGGATTTGTTCTGTTCTGTTTTAAAATATATGGTATGTCTACCTGCTCTTGTGTAGCATTTTCACTGTCAGATGTGGGTTTAGGTATAGACGGTTTATTTAAATCTTTTATCTTAGCTAGGCCTAGACAAGAAGTTTGTTGAACAGTGTCATTTAAAAACATAATTTGTTCTGGGATGATGCAGGCTCAGAATAAGCTTCTATACCTTGTACCTGCCAATCTTTAGTGCCCCAGACGGTTTTCGTCTCGATGTTGTCTTTCCAAAAGTCAAAACCTAATGTAGACAGCTGAGCATAAAAGTTTGCAGAATAAATTTGTTTAGTATTGGTCAACATTGTTTTCATGCCTGTCTTATTTATATTTTTGAAATAAATCGTTTCTGGATTTGTAACATTAAACCCTGTGAAGTACGAAATTTTTCTTGAAATGTTTTATAGCTGCCTTTTGGCGGCGTCGGACAATGTTCCCATTGATTGTAACGAAACACATTTCTAGGGCTTGCAGATTTATGCAAATAATGGTGACCATAATGATTAAAACAATACATTTGTTCATAATCTGATGACCCTTCTAAGTAGTCATGTTCTGTAAATGTTGCTAACATTTCTAAATCTTTCATTATGTTGTTAACAGTCTTAAAGTCCCAAATCAGAAAATGTACTGCGTGCGACAAAGTCACTCAAAGAAACCTTGAACTGATGTGAAATTTTCAATAATTCCAACGGACCATATATGTCATAATCAGTTCGGGCCCATGCTATACCTCCAGGTATAGCAGCGGCTGTGATGTTTACTGCTGACAGGCCTCTTCTTTCACGATGAGATGATTTGTAAGGTTTCAGGACCAAGTTGATTTTCTTACTTGCTGTGACCATAGTACTATATTTTCCATCGATCATCCTTCCCAAGCTTAACACTAGTACGAGCCAGAGCAGGAGGAAAAATATACCTAATCCAATCCAAAGCTCAACCCATGGTGAAACCAGATATGTTTTTTCTAGTAGATGAAGGAGTTCTGTTACTTTTTTCTTTAAGTTTGTCTTTGCTGGCTTATCTTCAGTTTCACTGGGATCCTCAGAAAAGTTATCGAAGTTGATAAAGTAGCCAGAAGCAGTTCTGTCAATTGTTGGGATCGCATCAGGATTACTTGAAATCACTGGAGCTGTTTCTTGTTTCGCCATGTTTGTATAGTCAGATGTCACATCATTGTAGACAGGCGTGTCTTGACAAACTGTTATTTAGGTGTCCAGAGGTACAAGTTCCATGTCTTTGTTTCATAGTCCTTCTTTTCGTACTGCAGGTTTATCAAAGGTGATAAGTCTTTCAGTTTGAAAATCTTGGATTGTAGCAAGATTCGGTCATCTGCTACTTCTTGGGAGTCCACTGGGCCTACTACCTATTATCGGCCACATATTTTGGTTTGACCAGGTCGATGGATACAACTCTGTTCTCCCTTTTACCAGCAACGGGCGGTAGTACTACTGATCTTGTTCCTTGGATTGCCAAGACAGGTACTGCTTTTCTGTAAGAAGGACCAAATTCCTTCTTCACCGCGATTTTCTCTCTGATCAGATCCCCAATCTTTGGAATTCAGACAGGCCTTGCTGGGAAAGGTGGATTTTCTTCAGTGGGCATTTGCTTCTGTATTGTATTACTCAGACTTCTTCTTGTTTCATTTAAGTCCTATAAAACAGTCAAACGATCTTTGACATCAAAGGGTTTTTGTTCCACCACTGAAGTCTGCCAATCGAGGTCTTCGATTATCATCCTAGTACCAAACATTAGTTCATACGGAGTGACTCCACCCAGAGAATTTTTTGACAGATTGTTTAGACTACGTTGGACACTTATTAGATGTTTGACCCACCCATCACCTGAACCTAATACCTTACCTGTTATGGATTGCTTTATGTCACGTTTTTTTCTTTCCACTACCGCATTACCCTCAGGATGGAAGGGACTAGAATACCACAATGCAACGCCCAAGCTAGCCATGGCCTCCTTGTAAGCTCGAGAGCTAAACGCAGGACCCTGGTCAGAATGTAGTGTGCCAATTGCGTATGTGCCGATAAAGACTCGCAAATCCTTTATAACAGTTCTGGCGTCAGCCGAGCGCTGGGGCCATATCGAAATAAATCTTGGTCAGGAATCCACTGCGACCATGATATATTTATAGTTACCATCCCTTTGTAAGGGACCACAGTGGTCTAGATAAACACACACTAATGGTTTATCTGAAATCAAAAGGGGCGTCTGTGCAGGTCGCTTCACTGTAGAAACTTTCATTTTTTGGCAGATTTCACATTCTAGAACATAGTTCCTAGTTTGTTTCCTCATGCGCGGCCACCAATATCTCTGTTTTAATAATGATACTGTGGCAGAAACTCAGTCCTTCATGTGCTGCTATGTTCCATGTTTGGAATTGCCCTATCCCCCACTCCAGGGATTCGAGCAAAAGGAACATTATTCGCATCAGTTATATATGAGTACTTTATTGGAAAGCCTTTCAGGAGTGACTTACCACTGTTATTAACTGAAGCAGTGACAGCTTTCATTATGGCGCTATCTATTTTGGTTTTTGACCGAGTAATTGCAGCTACGGAAGCCGTTTGCACAGCTGCCTTCGCCGCTTCATCAGCCAATAAATTCCATGCAACGTGAACGCCTACACGCTGATGACTCAGTGTATGAATCACGTGAGTCTTTTGTAGTTCTTTCTGTAAAAGAACTACTTGTTCCCAAAGCATTTTATGCTTAATTATGCCACCTTTTGCGTCTTTGAAACCATTTTGAACCCAGTTCTTTAGATACTCACTGTAAGACTGGACGCAGTAATACGAATTGCACACTATGAGTGTGGGGAATTCGCGATTGGTATTTTCAAGCGCCATCTTGAAAGCCTGTAGTTCAGCTCGCTGAGCTGTACAGTCTCCGAGTGATTGAGTTTTTGTGACCATAGGTCTGAATTTACCTTCGCACCAATGACCTTTAACGATCGCGCACGCAGCACTATAATCTTGTTTACCCCCAATTGCGGGCTGTGCTGATCCATCTGTATATATTATACAGCCGTAATGTTCTAGAGGCAGAATTTTGGTCGGCAGAGGACATTCGTATTCGTGTTGTAGGAATTCTTGTGTCTTCAAATAGTGGTCAAAAACGTATTCAACATCTGTTGCAGCAAGAGAGTTAACCCATTGTATCCATCTCGGATGTAAAGCTTTAGCATTTGGAATGCTCGCTTTGGTCACTGCCTCTAAGGCAGGTACAGGTGTAACGATCATTATGCGTTTACCCTGTGCGAGAGCTCTCTCTTTTGCTACTGCAGTTTGAACCGCTGTCAGAATTTTTTCTGTTGAAGTGAATTTCATTTCAGCTTGTGTGTACAAGTGTGATTTGTGTGCAATTGATACCTTTTCACCTTCATTAAAGGTCAGGTATGTGAATCCGCATTTCCCTGGGATGACACGGATCACGAGATTGCGCGCATTGTTGCGTGTATCTAATTGTGTTTTTGCTAACATGTCTGTTTGTACTGAACGCAAAATTTCTGTATGTTTCTGAGTCCAATTTGTTGGTTTGAAATCAGGTTTGATTAGTTCATAGAGAGTTTTAACCCTTTCTGCGTAATTCAGAACATAAGTTCTTCCACAATTCAGGAAACCTAGAATTGACTGTAAGTTTTTCAGCGTCTTTGGAGGTTGGAGCAGCGCACATTTCTCAAGAAAGTTTGCTGCCAGGCTTTTGCCTTCACTTGACAAGTCGTATCCTAAGAATAGGACAATGAGGTGGGCAATTTGTGATTTCTTAAATTTTAATTTATACCCTTCAGAAGCGAACCCAAGTATTATGGTGTTCACTCTTTTCAAGTGCACGTCCAAATCATCATCTGTAAGATAGTTGTCATTGACATAAGATAATGCCTCATCATCGTACATTTGTAGTATTTCTGTTACTCTGGCTGAAAATAACCCTGGACTATTCTTGAATCCCTGGGGGAGACGGCAAAATTGTCAATGTGTCCCCAAGATTGAGAAAGCGGTCAAGTGCCTACTTTCTGGTGTAATGTTTTGACAGAAAAACGCATTTGAAATGTCTAATGTGGTTTTATATTTTTTGCGCACAATGTTATTCATCAGTGCTGCACTATGTGAATTTTGTACTGCAAAAAATTTGCAACAAGAGTTTAGGTGTCTGTAATCCAAAACTAGACGATATGAATTGTCTGGCTTGGAGACAGGAAACAAAGGATTGTTCATAGACGAGGTGCATGTTTCAATCACCCCTTGATATTCAAGTTGATCTAAGATCTCCCTGGCTTGTGTTTTAGCTTCTTGCTTGGCTGGATACTGCCTTTGTGCAGTAGGTTGATTTTTTAACTGGATTTTGTGGTGAGGAGAATCCTCATCCCATCCTACGTAATTTTCATATAATGCTGGAGCCTGAGCTTCTGCTAATTTCCTGGCATATGTATATTTTTTATGAATTGGAATGTAATTTGAGAAGGCTGGCATAATTATCTCTTCGTCGTGTGAGCAATCCCTAACAACTGCAGGTGGCCAGTCTCTTTCAGCTAGAAGTATGTCATAACCCTTGGAAAGCTTGTCCCAAAAGTGAGCTTTTATTTTTCTAGTTATGTCCCCCTCCATCCGTAGTGTTACTTCATATAACTTGTGGGGTAAACTAATCCTGGTGTCGGCAGTTTCAACCTGAATGCATTCATTAAAGTCCACTGTCTCCAGATGATCCTTCAGGATCTTGCGAACTATGGTTACTTCTGCTGCGCTGTCAAGCATTGTCTGAGCCCATTCCCCGTTCTTGAGTTGTGTCCTCAGAATCCTTGGCATGTCTGATCTTTATGCTTGCTACCTTCTTTTTAGAAAACTGAGCTTTTTTACTTTGATGAACGGGTTCTTTGTCTTTGGTCGAGAGGGACGTGTGTCATTATCTTGATATCTATCATGTTTTCTTAAGGTATCCCTATTTCTAAGGTTGTACCTCTTTTCACAGGGCTCCTGTTGGGGAGACCTTTCCCCCCCCGTTCAGGAGACCTAACTCTCCCTTGGGGAGACCTTCCTCTGGACTGAGAACGCTTCTCTCTAGGAAGTGTCTGTTTACTGTTATCCCACTTCTGCTTAGGAGTAGTGAGATTCTTTTTTATAAAATGTTTGCAGGATTCTCTGTTAGTTGTGGTTTTAGTGGTTTTCCACCCAAACTATCTCTACCTAGTTCTTCATAGGATATTTCAATAATTCTGGCAAGCTCATAAGGTTGCTCAGTAACGTCTTTTTCTTTTAATTTCTGGCGGATTGCCACTGCTGCTGCTTCACCTTTAATGTTGGCTAATAGTATAGCCGAGACCTGTTTGAAATCTTTCAGTAATTTCATACCTAGTTTTAAAGAAGGTTCTAGACCGAATCTGTCTTGGAACATCATTGTATTACCACCATGGACGGAACCCCATGTGTTTTAGTGTAGATTGAAGCAAAGACTGTGTCCCAAGTGTCACAATCCTCTATGTGTAGTGCAATCCTCATCGGTAAACAGATTGTCAGAATCCTGTGTTGCTCATGAGGTGTACTATCAGGAAATACTGCCTCTATTTGAGTAATGTTTTGTGCTAACCAGAACGGAATTTGTTCTCGTTTTTCTGGTAGTTTACCAATGACTGACTGTATAGTCTGTGGTGTAATTTTATTTGTGTTCCCCTGGTGAGGGGGTGTGCTGTGGAATTCTTACAGCTGGTTGGACTGTTAATGTCCGCATGACATATTGAACCAATTGTCTATGTATTTTAATTAACTGTTTTAGCTGAGCTAATAATTCTGCATCTGGCATCCTTTCAATGTCTGGATGTGGTGTATAGCTGGCTACTACCGGCCATGTAGCTCCTGGTCTACCTAGTGTACAGAGCCTGATAATGTGATTTTGATGTTGTAGGGCGCCTTTAAACCAGAGCTGATGCTCTTGGTAAGTTAATGGAATTTCAATGTCCTCGAAAGGAACGTATTCCGCTGGGGGTTCCTCTGCTTTGTAGTAGTGGAACTCTCGTGTTCCTGCATTTGCTGCTGGAAACTGAATCCATGAATAGAATACCTCTGTCTGCCGATATTCATGTGCCTCTATGACAAAGATTACTCTGCCACCTCTTGCTGATACTCCATTATTTATCAGTTTGTAAGTTATACTTTTCCTTACATTTACCGGGAGCAGTATAGCATCTGTGTCATTTTCAAAAATAGCAGTATCATCTAAGATCGCTTGAGCTGCTGCTGCAGCTAATTCTTCGTCAGTAACCAATATTTTTACTGATTGAAGAGTTTACAGAACAAGTTTCAAGGAAACAAAGATTAGGTGCACAATATTTTGGAACACTGTATCCTTTAACGTTGAACAAACCAAAAACTAATACATAGGATTTTACGTCCTACTCAGTTTTGGCGGATATTATCCTTTCATTCACTCCAGACGTCTTTTGGAGTTTTTACGGGAAAAGGGGTCTGTGTGAAAAGCATGACTGAGTCACTCTAGTATCTAGCGTTAAATTATCGCCTTGCCTCACCTTGGGCACCATGTAGTGTAGTTGCTATATTCCCAATAGGCTCTGCGCATTGGAATAATATATCCTGCAGCTTAGATGTAGGACTTAAGTCGACTAGGTCTCTGCCGAATATATTAGACTTAATTGTGAGTGCCAGCTAGCTCAGAGGTCACTAGAAACTATCTCGAAAATACAAGAAGGGATTAGTCTCTGACAACCATATAACATGACAACTTTGTTTCCCCAGAATGAAATGTATCTCTAGAGTCGCGGAAACAATAGACGGCTATTTCACTCAGTCAGATGTGCATGCTTCGTTTCACCAGAGTTGCTTTGAAAAAGAGAGACGGGCGTTTTCAATAAAAGTATTTATTGAACAGTCTTATTTCTTAATCATAACAAATGCACTGCTACAATTGAAATGCTAGTTAAGAAGTACAACGCCTATGATACGAATAGTATTATAAAATAGTACTGTAAGAGCATGATATGGTTTCTAAGCCATAAACATAGACAAAATAAAATTCATAAAATACATACAGTGATAAAATAGTGGCTAAAAGTACTCAACTGGTGCTTCTAAAATACGCCTACCCCGGTGTACCTAACCTAAGTCTAGCACGAGGGAGGAGTAAGTGTGGTGTATCTTAAGTCTAGTAATTTTCTGCCAAGAATCTGTTCCAAGAATTCGCTAAGGTTCTAAACAGCTCCGTACCTTGGTTTTAGAATGATACAGGTCTTGTATCTCTCTCTCAGGACTGGATCTCCCAGCAACCCGCAAGGGCAGCCTGGAACACCGGAGCTGGATTTCTCGGCAAGAGAAAAGACAGCGTCTTCTCAGTGCGTCAGTTGGGGGGTCGGCTTCCTTCGGCACTTGCAGCAGCAGGGCGTCGGGCAAGTAGTTAGTCTATCTGCTCCTAAACCACTGTGTGTTTGACTGGGTAAATGTAGGCATATTTATACTTTGAAGGTGCCTAGTTTGACGTAAGATTGGACATAATATTGTCTCTAGTGCCTCAGTTCCTTGAAAACTCCAGGAGTTCTTGGATAAATTAGTATTCAAGCAGGGGGAAGTCCCTTACTGCTGAAGGATGGTTTTTCCAAGAAATCGTTGTGGATTCTCGGAGTTTGGTGGAAGTAGCCATGCCTTATTTAGACTGCACAGGCTAAGACTAAATAAGGCAATAATTCCTACGCCTATATTAGGATTGGGTGAATTATACCTATATATGGGCATGAATCGGGAAAATTACACTAGGGTCCTAGATTCCCACATTAAAAAAGCAAGCGAATACAGAAACAGCCAACAGAGGTGCAGAAAGAGACTTAGGGGTGCAGAAAGAAGCAAGAGAGGTACAGAAAGAGGGATGCAGGCTGCAGAAAGAGGCAAAAGAGATGCAGAAACAAGCAAGAAAGGTGCCCAAGCAAGAGAAGTACAGAAAGAAGGAACAGAGGTACAGAAAGAAGCAACAGATGTGCAAGAAAGCCTGCACAACGAGGAAAAAGAGGTGGAGAAAGAGGTAACAGAAGTGGAGAAAGACACAAGAGAGATGCAGAAAGAGACAAATGAGGTGCAGAAACAGGGAAGGGGTGCAGAAAGACACAAGAGGGGCACAGAAAGAAGCAAAAGAGGTGCCGAAAGAAGAAAGAGAAGTGCAGAAAGAAGCAACAGAGGTACAGAAAGAGGGAAGAGAGCTGCGGAAAGAGGCAAAAGAGATGCAGAAAGAGTCAAGTGGGTAAGCGGTGCAGAAAGAGATAAGACGGGTGCACAAAGAGGCAAGATAGGTGCCAAAAGGAACAAGGGAGGTACAGAAAGATGCAACAGAAGTGCAGAAAGAAGCAATAGAGATGCAGAAAGAGGCAAGAGAGATACACAAAGACACAAGAAAGGTACAGAAAGAAGGAAGACGGCTGCAAAATGAGGCAAGAGGGATGCAGAAAAAGGGAAGAGGGTTACAGAAAGAGGCAAGAGGAGTGTAGAAATAAGCAAGAGAAGTAGAGAAAGAAGCACGAGAAGTACAACAAACAACCAACAGAGGCGCAGAAAAAGGCAAGAGGGGTGCACAAAGAGGCAATCCAGGTGCAGAAAGAAGCAAGAGAGGTACAGAAAGAAGGAAGAGTGCTGCAGAAAGAGGGAAGAGGGGTAAATAAATAAGCAAGAGAGGTACAGAAAGAACCGAGAGAAGTACAGAAAGAGGCAAGCGAAGTGAAGAAAGAAGGAACAGA
Organism: Lissotriton helveticus; assembly: GCF_964261635.1. Lineage (NCBI taxonomy): Eukaryota > Metazoa > Chordata > Amphibia > Caudata > Salamandridae > Lissotriton > Lissotriton helveticus. The sequence continues at coordinate 869,325,926 of NC_136061.1, read as the reverse complement.
GGTGCAGGAAGAGGAAAGAGGGGTACAGAAATAAGCAAGAGAGGTACAGAAAGAACCAAGAGAAGTACAGAAAGAGGCAAGAGAAGTGCAGAAAGAAGCAAGAGAAGTGCAAAAAGTGGCAAGAGAAGTACAGAAAGAGGCAAGAGAAGTGCAGAAAATGGCAAGAGAAGTTTAGAAAGAGGGAAGAGGGGTGGAAAGAGAGGCCAGAGATGTGCAGAAAGAAGCAAGAGACGTACAGAAAGAAGCACGAGAAGTACAGAAACAACCAACAGAGGTGCAGAAAGATGCAAGAGGGGTGCAGAAAGAGGCTGGAGAGGTGCAGAAAGAAGCAAGGGAGGTGCAGAAAGAGCAAAGAGTGTCTGCAGAAAAAGGCAAGAGCAGGCATGTTGCGATGACTCCAGTCTGTATGGGGAGGGATGAATCACTGTCAAAATATCGACCTACAAAATATCGACCGACAGGAATATCGATGCAGAAATATCAAAGTCAAGAATATCGACATCCTATCTACAACATGGTAAGTACAAAAATATCGAAAAAAATATATAGATGTTAAAAATATTGATGTTAAAAATATCGTTTTTTCTGTAAAAATAGAAATGTAAAATAAAGTAAATAACACTAATAAATAAAATAAACATAATTAAAAATATCTACTAATGTTTGAAATTAATAAATAATACATACATATTAATAATACATTAATTAAACATACATAAAATATATAATATATACATATTTAATAAATTGTAAAAATTAATCTAATAATGTATAAATTAATAAAAAATAGTATAAATTACAAATACATTTACAAACATAAAACAAAACATAAATTAAAAAAAAGAATTACGTTTAATAAATTAAAACTATTAAATATACCTTTAATATTTTAAAAATTAATTATATATCACATTATCTAAATTTATACAAAAAAAAATTAAGTAACTAAATAAATAAAAATACTATTCAAAATCCATAAGTAAAAAAAATACAGTGATAAAAATGTTGGATAGCATAGAACTTAAAATTATTATTCCCACTCCAGAGAGCACAACAGTAGAGAAACCGTTGTATAGTGGAGAGGTAAAAATTACTATTCCAACTCCAGAGAGTGCAACAGTAGGAAAAACATTGGATAGTCTAGGGGTAAAAATTACTATTCCAACTCCAGAGAGTGCAACATTAGGGAAAGCGTTGGATAGCGTAGGGGTAAAAATTACGATTCCCACTCCAGAGAGTGCAACAGTAGGGAAAACATTGGATAGCGTAGGGGTAAAAATTACTATTCCAACTCCAGAGAGTGCAACAGTAGGGAAAGCGTTGGATAGCGAAGGGGTAAAAATTACTATTCCAACTCCAGAGAGTGCAACAGTAGGGAAAGCGTTGGATAGCGTAGGGGTAAAAATTACTATTCCAACTCCAGAGAGTGCAACAGTAGGGAAAGCGTTGGATAGCAAAGGGGTAAAAATTACTATTCCAACTCCAGAGAGTGCAGCAGTAGGGAAAGCGTTGGATAGCGTAGGGGTACAAATTACTATTCCCACTCCAGAGAGTGCAACAGTAGGGAAAACATTGGATAGCATAGGGGTAAAAATTACTATTCCAACTCCAGAGAGTGCAACAGTAGAGAAAGCGTTGGTTAGCGTAGGGGTAAAAATTACTATTCCAACTCCAGAGAGTGCAACAGTAGGGAAAGCGTTGGATAGCGTAGGGGTAAAATGTACTATTCCAACTCCAGAGAGTGCAACAGTAGGGAAAGCTTTGGATAGCGTAGAAGTTAAATATAACATACTTATAAATAATTGTTGTAAATGAAATTTTTAAATAACTCTACATCATTTGCAAATACCCATTTAAAATTACTAAAAACATATTTAAAATTGAATAATTAATTAACATTAAATTAACATTAAATACCAATACATTTTAATTAATAAATATAAATTACCAAATAATAAATACTCAACACTAAAATATTTTTCAAAACAAAAAACATATTGATAATTAAAAATTGATTAACAATTAAAAAATGGTAAACAATACATTTATTTGTAAATAAAAAATATTTTTTATGAAAAATTTATTACCAATTAATAAAATAAATTTCCAAATAATAAAAAGTAATTAACAATTAAAAATATCAATTACCAATTGTAAAAAATGTATTACCAATTTAAAAATGTAATTGCCAATTAAAAAATGTAATTTCCAAATAAAAATCTTAATTATCAATTGAAACAATCAATTGTCAATTACAAAATGTAATTACCAATTACAAACCTTAATTACCAATTAAAAAAATTAATTAGCAATTAAAATAAATATTTACCAATTAATAATTAATTAGAAATAAAAAAATTATCCATACCAATAAAAAATTAATATTTACAATTAAATTACTTCCCACCCATTTCCCCTATAAACCCACAACCGGCTACAGAACTTAAAAGCAAAAATTAATTAAAATTAAATTACAATTACTAAAAATTAATAACTAATTTACTATAATTAAATTACTTCCCACCCTATTCCCCTATAAACCCACAACCCGCTCCAATACTAAAACATAACATTAAATTAAAATAACATTTTTAATATACAAAAAATAGTACACATATAATTTAAAACAAATAAAATGCTTAAAAAAACATATACCACATACATATAAAATACATATTAAAATACATAACAACATACATAACAACAAATATCGATATTAGTAACATCGAAATTAGTAACATCGATATAATTGATATCAATATTACTAACTTTGATATTACTTACATCGATATAAAACAAATCGATATTACTTACCTTAGGGTCGATATTCTGTCCAACGATATTCTTGACCTCGATATTCTTCCCCTTCGATATTTTAAACTCGATATTAATGTAAGTCGATAATTAGGAATCGACATTTTGACTGTGCACTGGGTGGGATGCGATACCTTGCGTGGATTCCAGTGCACATATTTCGGTGGAAGCGGCTTGCAAAAGGCATGATGCCACGATCTTCAGGGCGGCGACGATCTCCGGTGGTTGACGATGCACGGCTCAGCATCGATCTTATCCTCTCGCGGCCCCTCATTCCTCGAAGTGATGGCTGTGCGACAGCTCTCCCAGCGACGTGATGCGGTCCGCAAGCATGCGGTGCGACGATCTAACCCAGTGACGACAGGCTCTGCGACGATACTCACAGTGATGGTAATCTTCCCGCACCGGACAGGTGCGTCCCGCAAGCAAAGGATGTGACGACTCTGGCAGCGGCAACAGGTGCTGCGGCGATGTCGGCCTTTGCGGCAGCGGAAATTTCCTCGCACTGACTAGGATGCACTCCGCAAGCGAGCTATGCGTTAAAACTTGCAGAAAGTATTTAAAATCTTGGTTTACAGCTTTCCAACACAGGTACAACTTCAAGAGGCACCACAACTGTCCCAAGCACTCTAGGAAGGACAGAACACTCTCAGCAGAGTTCAGGGAATCTGGGGGTGAAGTCATTGTGTTCCTGGGACTTCTTAACAGGGAGCCAGCTCTTCTCAGGCCCTTCACGCAAGGGGACACGGCACAAAGCAAAGTCCTTCCCCTCTCCTTGGCAGCAAAGAAACTGCAGGTCAGTCCAGCAAAGCAACAGCAGGACAGTCTTCCTTCTTCAGTCTTCCAGCTTTCTCCTTGGCAGAGGTTACCTCTTGATTCGAGGATGATCTAATATTCTGTAGTCTGGGGTCCTGTACTTATACCCCTGAAAGTCTTTGTTCCCTTTGTGCAGGAGGGCTCTGAGCCCGATCTGAACCAGTTTTGGGTGTCCCATGAGCACTTTATTTTCCTGGCCTCTCCTTTCCTTTCAGATAAAGGGGCAGGGTCATCAGCGGCCCAGCAGGAGGTGGGGCCAGCATTGCGGAATGCAGGCACAGCCCTATTCAGGCCCAGGTGCTATCCCCTCCCACCACTCAAGATGCAGATGCAATCATTCAGCCTAGGGCTGACTCATCCAGACTCCTGGGGGCTCCCCAGCCCCTCCCACTCTCAAATCAGACAGTCAATTCACAAAAAGGCCAAGGCACACAGAAATGTCAGACAAGAGAACAGCCACTAGTACATGCTCTACCTTTCACATACACTGCACCCTGCCCAAGGGGGTTCCTTGGGCCTTCCATTGGGGTGACCATTGTGCACAGAAAGGGAAGAGTTAGGCCTGGTCAGTGGGGACACTGACCAGGTGGACATGGCAGTTCACAGACTGCATACGGGCACTGCGGTGGCAGGCCTGAGAGACCATTTTAGGGCTACTCATGTGGGTGGCACAATAAGTGCTGCAGGACCACTAGTAGCATTTTATCACCAGCCCTGGCACACTCAGTGCACTTTACTAGGGACGTCTTGGTGATACAAATATGTCAATCACGGAGAACCAATTACAATCACAATTTACACAGGGAGCACTTGCACTTTGTCACTGATCAGAAGTGGCAAAGTGCCCAAAGCATCTAAACCAGCAAAAACGAAATCCAGCACAGCGTCAAAAATACAGGAGGCAGAGGCAAAAAGATAGGGGAAACCACGCCAAAGATGCCAGGTCTAACAAGTTAGGTGGCAAAAGCAACAGTTATTCAGCCATTAAATAGGGTGAGTGGATGCTGTACAGATCAACTTGGTGCGTTCTTGTTTTACTTTTAACTTTTGACTAATAAAATTAGACAAGAATTACTTCTAAAATTAGTTCATTTACTGCGAGCATCTAAAACCATATCAGTTAAAGCAATATTACGTAAAGCTAAACAAACTTAAGATATGGTACACTCGAGTACTGCAAAACACAGTTGTAGAATTTCGTTACAGCATAGAAGAAAAACGCAGAGAAAGCAAAGGCCCACAGAAAGCCCATCCAGTTCTAGGAGAATATTTTTTTTCTACCCGAACGGCCTGAAGGCTCTGCAGTGATCAATAAAACATCACTGACGAAGTATCCAAGTTATAGCCCTTTTCTTCTACCTTGGGAAAGACATTGCTGCGCCTCATTTCAGGTAATATTTTTGATGATTATTCTAGTAGCTTATTGAAAGACGTGAGCTCTTCAGAACACTGCATCAGAGTGTTTGGCCATTCCCAGAGCACGCGCCGCGCTTTTGTGCACGCTACAGAAGACGAGTATAGATCTCTTTCAGAATTAAGATCGTTATTCAAAGGTCTCTTGGAGCAAGAAGCATAATTTATAAAATTATATAAATCTTCGATCTGACATTAGCATGGAGATAATAATCTTGACATCTACTTTGCGATAAAGCTATATCCCTAGGCAGGGAATTTACTAGGCTGATATGGTTCCTAATGCAGACAATAAAATATTACTCTACCCCCTGGTTTGGCTAAAAGCAGCTCTAATTGGGATGTTCTGGAACACTCAGACCTCCGGGCTGTGGTACCACTGCACCTGCTGCACTATTGATAGCAACACCCATCTCCAGAGGTGGATCGTCCAGAGGTGACCCTCGAGAAAAATTGTAGCCTGCAGACAGAGAGGTGCATCTGCAGTCCACCCAGCCCTCAACAAAGCCCTATGATAACAACACTTATCTTATCGGCATATACATGATATGCTGTAACAGATAACTGGTGTGCACTGCGTGTTAAATATTATTTGAAGAATGCATTTGATGAACTGTGCGCCAAACAACTTTTTGGCCAATGTCGTGCCGTAAAACTAACCGGGTGTCCAGGTCCTGGGCCAGATTAGCCATATTGTCACTGTGAAATTTTTCAGGTAGGCTGCCGGGTACGGACTGCTTTCAGAGTTGGTGGGCGCCACAACACAACAATTATTCATTTATAATAATATTTTTTAAGGGGTCTCCCAGACCCCCCAAAGAGGGTGTACCTTGACACAATCGGTAGAATATTTGGCTCGTGTTAAAACATTTTGTGTAGTTAATACTCTGCCCGTTAGATGTTTCCAATTCAACGACTATTTTTGGTTTGAAAAAATGCTCATAATAAATAAGATAACGAAATATTCCAGTGCTGAGAAAAATTATTATTCAAAGTAGTGTGATTTTGCAAAGCACTCTGTAGAAAGGCATCACTGGCCCTCTGATGCCCCTTTCTGAGACAGGCTCCTATACCCTACCGTTCTCATAGAAGTAGAGTCTAATAATTGAATGAAGTAAATAAGGACCTCCATTTGTTGTTGCAATATCTGTTTTGGGTAAAGGAACTTACGGCCTTATTTATGAAGCCCTGCAGCACTTTTACAAACTTTTATCTAGGCAGATGCATCACTTTGTAAACCCCTGTGCCACATTATACGTGCGCCCGGTATAATGTATGCAGGGTGGGGTGGGTATTCCCCCGCAAAAAGCCTCGTAGAAGTGGTGCACTGAAATATATGAGATTTCAGTTCACCACTTCTAGGACCCCATTGCGTCAATATCTTAATGCCTGCCTCACAGCAGGCGTAAGACTAATGCAGTGCTATAATTATAGCCCTCCCTCCTGCACTGCTGGAGTTTCATCACGCTTCCAACACAACTCAGCAATGCGTCAGTTTTCCACCGAAAGATACGTCAGTAATACTGACATAGCTGTCATTCCTTACGACATGATGCGTCCCACAGTAAATATGACGCATCCATCATGTCGCAAGGAGGGTGCAGTGAAAACTGTTGCATCGCTGTTTTCAAGCAGCGATGAAACAGTTTTCATAAATAAGGCCCTGACATTCTAATAAAGCGCCTGAGATAACTAGATACCTTTTTGTTATTTTGTCTCTGGCAGCAGCGCAGATTAGAAGATGGCATGCATTAACAACATGGATTCTTTAGGTCTGGTTTCACAGTATAATTATCACTTGACGTTATAACCTACATCGATATTATTCTATAGTTCTTTGCTTGCACACAAATACATAGAATTTCTGATGCGATACATATGTAATGAGTCACATTACCATACAACATTCCTTTGTAGCCAGCCCAATTAGCATTGCCACAGCTTGTTTAAACGTTTTTTGGTGGGGGGGCAGGGGGTTCTAGACTGTGAATAAACATCTATATTTCATATTTGAGATTGATTTAGAGGTAGGCAAGTACCCATGTTTTTAAATGAGTTATGGGTAGATAATATGGTTTCAGTAAAACAAAAAGAGTCTTGATTGAATTATTGAAAAATGTTTGAAGGCATTCTGGCCACATTCTGTCTGTGCTATGTGAAACCAGCCTTGTCTTGCAAAAAAAATAGGTTTGCCCAGTATGACACAAAGCCCTCTGATGTAGATGTAGGATTTATAAATACTTGAGTTTCCTGTTTTGCTGAGACCTCATAGCCCTTAATCAATGACATTATAACTGTTTTCACAGCTGTGCCTCACAGTGATTCAGTGTCTCATTTACTGATCATTGGAGAACTCATTTCTCTAACAGAGACCCCCTTTAGATTTTGCTGAGCATATCTAGGAACACGTGAGATGGCCTAAGCTTAAATGGGAATCTAAAAGTGTGGAACTAAGCAATTATGTCTTAAAAGGAGCAGTGCTGGTTCAAAAACAATGGAATGTCAAGAAATACTGCTTCTGTGAAGATTCATCACTTTGTGGATATTCATTTTAACATCTTTCTGGACAAATTATTGAGTTGAAAACATCGGGAGACACAAATATCAGAAAAAAATATAGTGACACAAAAATATTGTAATGTAAAAGTTTAGCGCCTGATTTGGATATTGGTTAGTAAACTTCTGACTGAAATAGTTGGTTAGAACTCCGACCGTCGTAATTCAATGAGGGTGGTTGGAGTCCAAAACTGCCGGTCTATCGAATTAGCTTCCGACAGGCTTAAGGAGCTCATTGGCCAGTCAGAAACCTCACATAATCCCTAACAGACTCCGTTTCCGCCGTCAGGATTATGATATAGGTTTCCAACAGGCTTTCCATGTCGGGATTTTCAACATGGTAAGCCTGCTGGAAAGTGACTTTGGGGGCCCCTAGCAGGGACCCTTTCTCCCCTGGTCCTATGGTTATGGGCCTGGGGGAGATCTATGGTGTCCCCTGTAAATACCTGCACTGGTGCCTGCCACACAGTGCAGGAATTTACAGAAACATCCATTCCTCTAGAGGAGCTTGTGCTGCAGTTGGTTTCCAACCGCCGCGCAAGCATACAGAAATGGGAGTTTGCGACCTCATCATGTGCGGTTGCATCGTAATTCCGGTCTCAGGACAGCCGACCCAATTTTTAAGAATGATGCTGCTTTTATTATCATTTTCAATAATATAGTTGTAAAAGTACCGTTTTATAATTATTTTAATGTGTTTTTGTTCAAATATTAATTTTAAGTATTACTAATATTTAATTGTTATTTTATTTACATAGTTTATAATCTATCTAATTTTTAATAGTAATTTATAGTGTTGTAGTGGGTTTTTGTCTTTGTAGCAGGATAGGGTGGGAAATTAATGAAGCAAAAGCTAAGCAGTAGTTAATTAATTATTAATAGTTTTTATTTAATTGCATGAATGGTATCAATAATGCAAATTATGTACTGCTGATTTATTTCAGCTATATTTTAAGTGTGAGTACTAGGCATGTAGGGTAAAAGATGAGAAGTTAATTAAGTAATAATTCATTAAAAATTCATTATTAATTGATTATTTAATTGATTATCAACTATTAACTGTGCTATGCTAATTTACTTGAATGACATTTTAGTTGTGGGATGTTTGGTTTGTAGAGATATAAGGTGGATACAAAATTAAGTAATAATTCATTAACAATTAATTGTTAATTAATTATTTACTTGATCATAAGGGTCCAAAAAGTATTTAAAAAAAGAATTTGTAGCAGGAGTGATGCTGGATCCGGGAATTAAAAAAAAAAAGTGCGGCATCCCACGCTTCGCTAAATATAGGTCCCTGACCAGGGTCAGGTCCGGGGCAGTTTTTATAGTAATGCGGAGGGTGCCCATTCGGCATCACCTGAACCCAAGGAACCGCCTCCTCCCTGAGGCAAACATATGTTAACTGAGGCAGGGGGCAGTGCATCCCCACCTCCCCAGGGCTAATTATTAAGTAAGTGCTGGGAAGGCCTGTATGGCCTCCCCTGCTGCCCTGGGAACTGCCATCTCCCTGGGGCTAACATAATGGGGGGCCTCGTGGACCCTCCAAGGATCACAACCTCCCAGGGTATTTTTATTTTTATATTGGGGGCCTCACGGACCCCCTCGGGCCTCGGGTACCTCCACCTCTCTGGGGCCAAAGTATTTTTTAACAAATGGGAGGGCAGCACACCTCTGGGGCCATTCTTGACCCTGGGATCACCACATCTCATGGGCAGGCCCCTAGTCAAAGAAGGAGGGGACTATGGGCCTCCTCCTCCTGGAGCCGCACATGGCCCAGAGGACCACCACCCCACAGGACATTGCTATTTGCTATGACTAAGCCATAGCAAAGTATTTTCTGCTTCTAGCAAGCGAGAGCCAAAAATACTCTTCCTTGCTAGAAGTGGAGCAGAATTGCTTTTACATACAGGGAGCTGCATGTTAGCAGCTCCCTGTGTGTAATAGCAATGCCAGGTCCCACACGAGATGGGAAGTCAGCAGGTACTGCAGGGGCCTTAAGGCTCCTCCCATGGTCCCATTAGTAAGTGGTTGCCCTGGAGGCACCCACTTTACATGGGCATTCCCCAGGGGATGGGGTCCCCTGACCAATGTGACCTGGGAAGCTTGTGCTGCCCTTTCCCCATCTATAAAAGGCCGGGCCTTGGGGATGGGGTTCCTGGTGCTGAAATTGGCCTGGGGAGGGGGGTCATGCTGCCCCCTCCCCATCTGTGAAAGGACAGGGCCTTGGGGATGTGGTTCCTTGGGCCAAAATTGGCCTAGGGAGGGGGCCTTGTGGTCCCCCTTCACAGTTTAACCAAATATTTAAATAAATAAAGATGTGGCCAGGCCCGAGGGATGGTGTCCTCGGGGCTGAATCAGTCTGGCAGTGGGCAGCTCAGCCCCCCTATCTATAATGATGTATATAAAAAAGAAAAGGCCAGGCCCTGTGGGATGGGTACCCAGGGCCAAAAACAGCCCAGGAAAGGAGGGGTAATGTAGCCTCCTCCCTTAAAAGAATTAAAAAACTGAAAAACCCTCCGACAAGCTGCTTAAGGCCTCGCCCCCTTCATCACCACTCTCAAAGCGCGCCTCCTATTGGTGGTTGGGGGATGAAATCACCTTGGATGCTGAGGGTCCTTGGGTGGCAAGGAACCCCTTCTGTGACCTAAAATAAATCCCAGACAGTGGGATTGCTGAGAGGACTTTATGGTCACACCCCTTTCTCTACCACTCTGTAAACAACCCTCCTGGCAAGCTGCTGGTTGGGAATTAATTCCTCTTTACTCCTAAGGACCTCAGTACTAAAGTGGACTTCTTCCCCCAACCAGTAGTGTACCAGGAAGAATGTTGCAGAGTGGTGGAGAAAGGGGGCATGGACTCTGATGACCTTTCAGCGATCTAGCTGTGTGGGTCTTACTGATGGTAACAGGAGGACTCGTTGGTCCCCAAGGACCCTCGAGAGCCAAGGTGACTTCATTCCTCAACTAGTAGCTCACCAGGAGGCACATGTGCAGAGTGATGGAGAAAGGTGGCATGTCCACCAAAATCCTCTTAACAAACCCACTATGTGGGACTTACTGGGGGTAACAGGAGGGGTCATTGGCCCCCAAGGACAGGCAATAGCCAAGGAGAATTCATCCCCCTACTAGTAGTGCGACAGTGGTGTAGAAAGGGTGCGTGGCCTCTGAAAACCTCTCAGCAATCCTGCTGTGTGGGACTTACTGGTCGTAACAGGAGAGGTAGTTGGCCCCCATGAACGTCCAGTTATGGGGGCGTGGCCAAGCGTGGAGAGAAGATGGCCGCGTAGCGAGTGAGCTCCGCCAACCTTCTTATCCCCTGTCTATCCTGATCAACCATCCATGGCACCAATTGCCAGTTTCTATCACCGGAGAACCGGCGCATCCCAACCCGCCTGCTCCGGCACTGTGACTGCACCTGATGTCCGAGATCTGGTCCTGTTGGAGTGGGGCCTGCATCGTGGCTTGGAGTCTGGGCCCACAGTATGTTGACCTGCAGTGGGAGTGCCTCGGCTGTCTCGGGGTGTCTAAGCGGAGGTGCCACTGTCTGGGGTGCTGCCGCTGTCCTCCGTGCGGCTGGAGCAGCCAGTGCAGCTTCTGCGACCTGCGACGGTGGCCGCGTTGAAGACCCGCTGGAGTCCCTGAAAATCCCCACCCCTCTGAAATCAACATCGGGGCCAATTCAATGCATTGGACTCGCCGCAATACAATGGCGGTGCGCGTTTCCACTGGGGAGATCTCTTCTGTTGGATGCCGCACTGAAGCATGGTTGTTGACCCCACAGCTGTGCGAAGCTGCCTGTCAATCAGGCAACAAAGACACTCCCGACCCGCAGAGGCGTACCGGAGCGGGGTGCATAATTACACTGCGCTGAGCGCTCTGATGAGTCTTTGATGTGCAGAGCAGGCACCATGGGGCACCAGAGACTCCACCACCTCAGCACTTGTCGCCCCTTCCAGTTGTATACTACATTGGATTGCATCAAATTACCACTTGCCAGCAGCAGGAGGCCATATTAACTGCACAAAGTAGATTCCCCATGGGCTCTAGGAAAACACCCCACTGGGACCACTTGGTGCCTCAAGTGAAGTTTGCTAGTTGGAGGACCTGAGGCCGGGGGGGCTGATGTCTCCTGGGGATCAGCGCGCTTCACAACTTGAGGCAAGCAACCGCCCCTTGAACATCGCCTTCCAGCCTGTCCTCCCTGCTGCGGCCCTGGGGTGGTGAGGCCTCGGAAATGGCTGCAAAGACCCTAACAGCTGCAGGGCACAGACCTGAGACCGGAACTAGCGGTGATGCATGCGTCGGGGTTGGATTGGAGCAGGGTGCGGCGTCGTGCTGTGGTGACCCCCTCCTCCCCCATACATCGCCGCCGGCTGGCCCCACACTCGCCTTGAACGCTATAATGGAGTGCATTAAGGGATCTGGGTCCTGGGGGAAAAAATCAATTCAAACAAACAAACTGGACTGATACACGGTCTCCAAGGAGATGCAGCGGGCCGATTGTCAGAAGAGACAGCATCTGAGAGCCCAGGAGAAGAAGAGCAGGAACTCTCCACACTGGTGTTAAGACCTCCTTGGAGCACAAAATGAACACCATGGCCATTGACATTAGCCTTATCAGGGCAGATATGGGGAAGCTAAATGAAAAAGTCTAGCAGGTGGAAATAACAGCTACCAGTCTGGTGGGAGACGTTGCGCAGCTTCAGAGGGAGGTCCGTGAACTCCAGGACTCTCGTTACTCTACAGACCTCAAGCTTGACAACTATGAAGGCCAACTTCGCCAAAACAACTTGCAAATCCTGGGAGTTCCAGAGAAAGCGGAGGGGCAAACCCCGCACTTGTTTGTTGAGGAAGTCATTCTCAACCATTTGAAACCCATAGGCCTCAGTACATTTTTTGTGATTGAGCGAGCTCACAGAATCCCGGGCAGCCGTCCCAAACCGGGCGCTGCCCCGCGGCCCATGTTGGGTCCTAAACTGCTGAGATAGAGACGTTTTTCTCCAAAACTCCAGGGCTGGAGCCCCCTCCACTATGAAAATGCAGACATTTCCTTCTTCCTGGTCTTTACTCAAAGAGTACAGAGGCAGAGGAGGTTGTTTCTGTCGGTGGAGCGCAACCTGAGAGATAAATGTTATTCCCAGCGCGCCTCCGGGTTGAGGCCGACGGGAAGGCGTGGTTCTTCGACCGGCGGTGGCGGAGTGGATTGAGTATAGAGGTGCAAGGAGCCCAGCGGACTGCGGAACTGGGGATATGGCAAACTCTCAGCAGCTCTGATGATGGACCTTCCATGAAGGCAAATTTCTCTATATTACAATGGAACAGTTGTGTGGGGTTGGGGGGTGAGTGACACCGGCGCCTTACTCAAAGGGACTTGTAAATTTCTATTGTTTTCAGCTAATATCACAATTGATGGTGTAATGAAGTTATTGTCTAGGGCGGGGACACGGAGCCCGCTACTTTCCCTCTGTTTTTTCTTCCTTTTAATTTGTTAGGGCGACAGACACTCTGCAAGTTTCTCAATGGGCAGTTTCAAGCCCAGGGTGCAGGGCAGCAGGGAGGGGGGTAGTTGGGTTGGGGAATCAAGTTGGTGTGTTTCATATTTTTTGTGCATAATCGGCACAGTATATGAGGGTATCAGTGGAAGATCTACCACAAAAGTAATCGTAAAGGGCTGTTGGCATGTCCATAGTCACACCAAAGATGATGGGGGATAAAGATATAAAGATTCTGAGCTGGAATGTTAATGGGTTAGGGGATAAAGCAGAGTGTCGTACTCCAATATATCAAGAGACACACTGGAGATGCACTTGGTCGGAAACCTAATCAAAGCAATGCACAGGGGGGGTATAAGATGATTGCACAAGAGGGGTTCACTTCGGGGTCCAGAGGGGGTGGGCATCATGACAAGAAACACATTTCCATTGTCAGTGAATTCCACATGGACTGATGATCGAGGAAGGTATGTTGGTGTGACGGGTATGTAGGAGGGCCGTTCTACCACCCTCATGTCCATCTATGTCCCCACGGGCCTACAGGGAACCACATTTGCTGATTTAGGTGCAGTCCTGCTCGTGGTCCTAGATGGGCTTCTGATATTGGGATGTGACTTTAACGCGGTTGTCTCTGGCACTTTAGACAGGTTGCCTCCACGGGAGATGAGGAGGGGAACCCGTTGGCTCCCCAACTTATTGGAACCGATGGGCCTAGTCGATGTTTGGAGGCTCTATCACCCAGACCAGATACAGCACACCTTTCATTCGGGAGCTCACCACAGTTTCTCTCTACTAGACTACTGTCTGGTACCGGCCACGCAAGCCACCTATATAAGTGAAATTAAACATTTAGCCTGGGGTATTTCTGAACACTCACCACTCTGTATCCGCCTACTATTGGGCCCGGGAACGTGTGGGAGACTGGCCCCAATTAACCCCTGGTATCTGCGTGACCCAAAGATCCGTAAAGATGTCATTAAGACTAAAGATGAATGCTTTACTAATAATCAGTATCCTCTTCCCAATCCATGTGGGAAGTGTTCAAGATGGTAGTCCGGGGACAGGCCCTATCATTAATTGATGGCACTAAGAAAGACAGGCAAAAAGAGGTTCTTGAGCTTGACACCAAAATTTATAGACTAGAGGGTGACCTGGAGAAGGGGGTGACACCGGATAAGCTTCATCTACTGGGCCTAAAACAGCAGTTCTACAAAACACTAGTCACTGATAGGGCTAAGGCCCTTAGAAGGGAGCAGCAAGGTAGGCTTTATGGGAGACAAGGCTGGGAAACTCATTGCGTGGTTGGGTAGAAAGGAATGGGTGAGTTGCCTGGTACCTGAGCTCAGAACATGAGGAGATGTCCCAATCACAGACCCGCAAGAAATTGTGGGTAGCTTCGCTGAGCACTTTCGAGCGGTATATGCAACTAAGTCCTCCTCTTTGGAGGAGGATTCGCATGAACTTCTTCGTGACATTAAACTTCCTTGTCTCTCCTTGGAAGATCTGAGTTACATTGATACCCTCCTTACATCGGAGGAAATTTCCCAAGCAATTCGCTCATTAAATTCAGGGAAGGCGCTGGGCCCAAATGGACTTCCCATCGAGCTCTACAAACTCAGGCCTGATAAACTCACCCACATGAAGACAATATATGAGGAAGCTAAAGAAGCAGGGATACTTCCCCCAGCGCAAAGGGTGGCTACTATTGTCACTATTCACAAGGAGGGAAAAGTCAAGACTGATTGTTCCTCCTACAGGCCCATCTCCCTTTTAAACCAAGAGCCCAAAATCGTGGCTAAGCTTCTAGCTAACCATTTGATAAAAGTGATCACCAACCTAATACACCCCGATCAATCTGGCCTCATGCCTCATAGAAATACGGCCCTTAATCTGCGTAGGGTACATGAGGTTATCGATAGGGCAACACCCTTCGAGAATCAGCAGTGATTGTGTCCTTGGATGCAACTACGGCTTTTGATACTATTGAGTGGCCCTATTTGTGGGCAGTTCTGGCTAAGTTTGGGTTGGGTCCTGAGTTCATTCAGTGGGTATGTCTATTATATGCGGTACCTCTGGCACAAGTGGTAGTAAACAATAAGGTGTCAGTCTCATTCCAGCTTAGCCGTGCTACACGTCAGGGATGCCCGTTGTTCCCTCTACTCTGTTCCCTTGCCTTGTAACCCCTGGCGGCCTGGATTCGCTGGGATCCAATGATAAGGGGATTGAGTTGGTCCCCTGGATGGGAGGACCGCATATCACTATATGCAGATGACATCTTGCTTTATATGGCCTCGCCCTAGAAGTCTCTCCTAGTCATTTTAGACATCATGACAATTTCGGAAGGTTTACGGGGCTCACCATTAATTGGGTGAAATCCCTTGTGTTCGTATTGAGGGGAAGCCCTCCTATGCCTCTGAGAGATTGCGATATACAAATGAATAACAGCAGATTTAAGTACTTTGGGATTTTCATCTCCTTTGACCCTTCGGTTCGGTACGCCCAGAATCTTCGTCCCCTGCTCCAGAAACTCAAAAGTGACACTAATAATTGGAAAAAGCTCCCTATCTCACTTCTGGGCAGGGCTGCTCTTTTTAAAATGATGGACCTGCCAAGATTCCTCTATGTCCTGCAAAATACCTTAGATATAGTTCCAGCATCCTCCTTTTAGAAAATTGAGGGCCTGCAAAGAGAGCTTTTATGGGACCATAGACCTCGAATTGCGCTATACAAACTAACTCTGAACTGGTATGACGGGGGCATCAGTCTCCCGGATATCAGGAAGTATTATTGGGCCTCCCAGCTTGCTGCTATCAACCATGGCACGTTCGGTCATGCAGACGACCCGGGCTACGCCATGGATCAGTGGCTCCTTCTGAGTGGGAATTATAACAGGGCTCTTCACTCCAGAACTACTTGTTTCTTCTTAACAGGCCCCACGAAGCACTCAGTACAAATTTGGCACAATACCACCAGCTCTCTGGGTTGGAGACATAAATTCACACTAGCAACCCCCCTTTGGGATGCACTGAAGCTGGGTGACCTCAGGAAAACGAAGGGCTTCGTCAGGTGGGATGTTATAGGGATTTCAGTCATTAAAGATATATGGGGGAAAGGAGGGATCAAGTCCTTCAAGGAGCTTCAAATTGAGAATGAACTGGGCGGTTCAGGATACTTCCACTACATGCAGGTCCGACACTCACGCCTGTCCTCACTACCCATGGGAAGTGAACCCCCTGAGGCCTCAACGCTAGAATACAGAGTTTTGGATGGTCATCTCCCCGAAAAGATGATCTCCCTGATATATAAAAAGCTAATTAACCGTTTGACAGACCCTCTGCAGACACTGAGGGACAAATGGATGCAAGATGGGATAAAACTGAATGATGAGGACTGGCAGTCAGTGGTATCCTCCCCCATGGTTGTCACCATTCCAGCTCGTTTAAGACTGGTTCAATTAAAAATCCTCCATAGAATTTACATGACGGGGCCTCATTTGGTGAGTATCGGGTGGGCCGACTCGGGAGAATGCAAAAGGCGTTGTGGCCTCTCTGGTACGTTTATGCATACTATCTGGGAGTGTACATACATCAGCACTTACTGCCTTAAAATTCAGGAGAATATCAGCAAGGTGTTAAGCATCACACTCCATCCAGAGGCAAGCAGATGCCTTATAAACATTTGGGAACCAACTGATTTGAATGCCTCACAGACACAATGGGCCTCTTTGGGGTTCATGTTGGCTAAAAGAAATATAGCTCAATTATGGGGGGTTGATGATCCACACACCACGGCGGCCTGGTAGGGCAATCTCGATTGGTGTATGTTCGGAGAGAAGACAGTGTATCTGGCAAGGGGGTGCCCCAGGAAATGGTCACATCTCTGGGGCTTATGGTATAATTACAGATGTGACATCCGTACCGCACCCCGCAGCATCGAACAAGATGACCTTAGCTCCCCGTAATGTTTATCTCTTGTGCAATTTGTGTGAGTCCTTCCTTCCATATGTATTGTGATGTCAAATGTGTTCGAACCTCTGTACTGTATCATTTTGCAGATGTTGGTTAATAAAAAGAGTCTTAAAAAAAGAAAAAAGAACATCCAGTTATTTCTTAAACTTTAATATGTTTGAAACTACTGAACAGATTTACACCAAATCACAAAAAGCACGCTTTCTGGACCAACATCAAGCTTTCTGCCAAATTTGGTGTAATTCCGTTCAGCACTTAGGGCTGTAGTTATGTTCAAAAAATGAAAAATCCCTAAGGGATATAACATGGGGAAAAAGTATTTTGCGACCCCCCCTATCGTTTTTGGCCCCGCTTGACAGATCACCGCAAAACTTTTAACACATCAGCTGAGCCAAAAAGGGGAAGTATTCTTAATATTTCGGGATGATGTGTAAAGCAGCATCAAAGTTATTAGCAAAACAATTGTCCTACTATAACTCCCTACTGGCTATAGTCAGTAGTATGTATATATATATATATATATGTATATATATATATATATACATATATATATATATATATCCAGAAAGAACTTGGTTCATAAGAACACACGTACTCGTACACCGGGAGTTGTTCTTGTGCGCAAAATTTATTCGGCAGGAAACAACGCGTTTCACCTTACGGCTTGATCACGTTTCAGCCGTTTCTGATGTGTACACCCATTTTGTATCCCACATCCCTCATAGAGATGGGACTACCACCACATAAGTGAGATAACAGTGAAAGAGAACTTGGCCGCCATTTTGTAATGGTGTTTTACACATTGGGGCAATGCCTTATTACTACATCCCTTGCCCATTTTACTCTCACATAAATATTTATAAAGCAATCATCATATTCCAATCAAAATATTACCAACGTTATCTCATTTTAAAGATATGTATGTGAATTAGCCGTCATTGTTTCTAGACCGCTGGTTAATTTAAACAACATAAGGTTTCAACGTCCATTGCATGCAGCAATGCAAAACAATACCCCAGTAAATTGTGCTTCACAATTTCTTCGTGCAATAAAGTTCAAAACATTTGTACTCAATGTGCGCACTGTTTAGTCCATTTTCACTGGCGCTTACTTAGCATCCTGCCCCTGTGGGCGAAGGATAGAATTTCACACGTCATGGTTTGTTCGTGCAATAAAGTTCAAGGCACTTGTGCTTAATGTGCACAATATTCAGTTCGTTTTCACTGGTGCATCCTTGAAGTTAAGCCCAAGTGGGCAAACTAATTTGCTCAAGGAACATCAAATTCTTTATGAGTTTCCACAGTGATCGAAACATTAGTACCAAACTTAGTTCATTACTGTCACCGCCCAAGGTGGGCAAGTCATTGTTGAAAAATCCATGCTGTCCATATTACAAGTCTTGAAGTTTAGGAATATTTCATGCATTTTTATCATAGTATTTCGAAGGCCATAATTGTCCACTGTTATCCAAATTTACCTAAAATTTAAAAAGCATAATATAAAAAGACGGAAAAGCAACTTATACATATCAATGCATTTTAACATTTTGTCATCTTCATTCAGCAAGGTGTACTGCTAATTCCTCATTTGAATTAAGGCCTATCGGATTTACACTTTCAAAGTCAATTGTGTACCTTGATTCAAGCTTGCGCAGCGCAAGTTTCTGTTTCTACCCCTGATCCCCAAATCAACCATATCAATGACTACCATTCTCAGTAAATTTTCGTTTTGGAAATGACAGTCATAAAAATGACGGGCTACGGGATATTGTTGATTGTTGGTTTTTATCGCCCGCACATGCTCCATCACATGTTTTTTGGCTTGATGTATAGTGCTGCCCACGTACCACTTGTCACATGGACAAATGAGTACGTAAACGCAATACATCGTATTGCAAGTCAGGGGTTTACGGATCACAAACTCTCTTCCAGAATTGGGAATTATTAGGGATTCACAGTCCACACTTTTTTTGCAGGCTTTGCAGCTTCTACAGCATTTGAAGCCTGCAGTTCCTTTGCTCACTGTCTTGCTTGTCACAGAATTTCTACTCAGATCATCTTTTAGAGATTTACCTCTTCTAAACGTGATCTGAGGGTTGACACTTAAGTGGGGTTTCAAATGCTGATCCGTTAAAAGAACATGCCAGTGTTTCTTGAAAATGGTTCTAATGTCTCTCGCTTGGCCTGAAAAGGTTGTTATAAATCTGACCTTCTCTTCATTAGTTACTGTTTGATTTGGATTCAATAATTCATTTCTAACTGTCGCATCTGCTCTATTACAAGCATTCTTAATTGTGGACCATTTGTACCCTCGCTCTTTAAAGCGGCTACTCATCACTTGTTTTTCTTTCCCATATTCATCTGTGGTGCTACAGTTCCTTTTTGCCCGTAACAGTTCCCCATAGGGTATACTGTCAACTAGGTTCCGGAGATGGGCACTCTGGGCACTCAAAATGCTATTGCCCGCTGTTTGTTTTCTAAATAAGCTTGTGGTTACACTTTGTCCTTGAATTTTAATATGGACATCTAGAAATTCTATGTCTGTTTTACGGATGTTTTCAGAGAAGAAAAGATTGAAGGAATTTCTATTTAATTGATTCACAAAGTTCTTTGCTAAATCTATGTTCCCATTCCAAATCATAAAAATGTCGTCAATGTACCTAAGCCACAGGACAACTCTGGTGTTAAACCCGGACATAGACGTGGACACCTGCTGCTCCCACCACCCCATAAAGAGTTTGGCATAACTAGGGGCAAAGCGGGTGCCCATCGCCGTGCCCTGTGACTGTCGGTACACCGTCTCATCAAAAATAAAAAAATTATTGGTTAGGCAGAAATGTATCGGTTCTACCAGCATTTTCGAATGAAGTGTCAGTGAGATGGAACGTGATTTTAAATAGTGTTCAACCGCCTGGATCCCCAGGTCGTGACGTATGCTGGTGTATAAACTACCCACATCTAATGTGACTAGTATATACGATGGTTCCCAGTGTATTCCATCAATGATCGTTAAAAAATGCTTGGTGTCTTTCAAGTACGCTGGAAGGGAGATCACAAAGGGTCTTAAATAATGATCTAACAAGCGTGAGGTATTTTCTAATAGGGAGTCCATTGAAGACACTATGGGTCTCCCTGGCGTGTCGGCTGCATTTTTGTGAAGTTTGGGTAATAAGTATAGAATGGGTACCCTCGGATGTTCACATTTGAGGTAGTTGTATTCCTCCCATTCTAGCAGGCCCTTGTCTCGGTATTCAGTTAGGAGATTGTAAAAATTGGCATTTGATTTTCTAACCTCACCAAAGTTCGTAACTTGGTAGCAAGTCTTGTCTCCCAATTGTCTCATCCCTTCTGCCAGATATTTGTCTTTGTCTAAGACCACCACGTTCCCCCCTTGTCGGAGTGGCGTATTACTATTTGGTGATCATTTCTCAGATCCTCGATGGCCCGTATCTGAGACAATGACAGATTCTTTTGAGCATTAGGAATTTTCTTCATTCTAATCTTTTTAATGTCATTCAAGACCCCTTTCTCAAATACTTCAACAGCCTCACAGGTAATGTTAGGCAAGAATTTAGATTTAGGCCTAAACTCACTTCCTGGATTTACACCCACATCAATTTCACAATTATCCAACATTTCTTCACCCACCACCTCCCCTGATGTGAGAATTTCCATTAGATCAACATCGTTCAAAATTCAAATTGCTATTGGCTGTACCTTCACTTCTAGATACGGTTCTCATAGGATGCAATTCAAACCACTTCTTAAGTTTTAATTTTCTAGCAAAGTAAAATAAGTCAATTCTGGTCTGAGTATAGTTCAGATTTGTCGAAGGGCAGAAGGATAAACCTAATGCCAATACTTCAATTTCAGATGGTAAAAGTAATCGTTTAGAGAGGTTAATTACCGTCATACTCGTGCTTTGCAGCCCCTTGTCAGAACTCCCACGGGCGTTGTGTTTCTGGTCTCGTTTGCGCTTCCCTAGTTTTTGCTTGTTTGTTCCTCTCGTTTTTCCTCGACCTCCTCGTCCTCGCCCTCTCTGATTTCCCTGCTCTGATTGGGATTCTGTCCTTCCCTGGTTCAATACCTGGAATTGTAATAAAAAATTCTTCTTCTTCTGAAGATCTTCATTCACAGGTTGGTTCAATCCCACCACTGATACATCAGGAATGCTGCCGTCTGAGATATCACTCTCGGTCACCTCTGCTTATGAAATAATTCCTGATGTGCTGGGCTTTGCAATCAATGCCTTATCAAAAAGATGGTCATATTTTCTCTGGAAAGTAAGGGTATGACCCAATTGATAATCTTTATATTCTCATAGAAATTTCCACAGTTTTTTAAAGTGATCCCTTCTTTTAACTTTCCCATCTTGATATCAAGACGTTTTAAGAACTCTTCCAGCGCTTCTTTTGTCATCAGTGTTTTTAGTTCATCCATTATCGTTTCAATTTGTGCCAAACTCTTACTTCTGTCTTTCACGGCATACTTGACCAGGATCCGCATCATTGTTATTGAACAAGCGGAACAGTTATTAGTCCATTCCTCCAACATCTCAGGGTCGGGATCTTCGAAGGTAGGGACTGTAAAGATTCTTAATCCACGAGGTACCCTGCACACCTCAATGTATCTTTGCAGGGACTCAGCCTCCCACCACGTGTGTTCTTATGAACCAAGGTAGCCCTACCTCGGACCGCCCGCGAGCTGGCTCACCAAGATTCCGTGACCGGAGCTGGGGTTTGGTGATATATATATATATATTAAATGAAAAAAACATGGGTTTCAGGCCTTATATAGTTAGGAATTAGCATTAAAAAAACGTTTGAATATATAAACGTTAACTGCTAATAGAATTAGCATTTAAAAAACCTTGCGAATTCAATGAAAAAACCATAGGTTTCAGGCCTTATAAAGTTAGGAATTAGCATTAAAAAAAACTAGCAAATTCACTGAAAAAACCATAGGTTTCAGGCCTTATATAGTTAGGAATTAGCATATAAAAAACCTTTGAAATTCAATGAAAAAAACCATAGGTTTCTGGCCTTATATAGTTAGGAATTAGCATTTAAAAAACCTTTGAAATTTACTCAATAAACTATAAGTTTTAGGGGTGTTATAGTTAGCTGGACATTTCACTCATACAAAACCATTGAAATTGCTCCTATATAGTTAATTGGACTAACTATATTTCGCGCACCCGCAATCCACTGCTGATGATGTCACATATTACATCATTCATGAGATGGCCAGTGACATCACTGATGACATCTCAAATGACATCACTGATGACATCACTGATGACATCATCCAGTGAATGTGGTTTGCTTCGTTATTTAAATATGCATTATATATAGCAATTTGCATTGAAGAATGAATGGATATATAAAAATAAATATTTGGATGGAGGTTTTAGTAGCAATGTAATTGACTGTTTACTTTAACAATGTATAGTGTCTCAATAAATATAGTGGACAGTGACTAAACTGTGTGAATGTCTGTATCACTTTGTCAGTTGTTGTGTAAACTGGTTCTCCAGTTGGTTACTAGCTATGTGAAAGTCTATATTACTTAATTATTAGTTAACTGAGTATTTATATTGGAGAGTGAATGTGTGTGTGTTTCGGTGGGGGTGTGTGAGTGCCGAAAGATGTGTGAATAGTTGATTCAGTAGATATATGAAGTTAAAACTACATGTTATAATAGTTGTTTGGGTGAGTGAATATCTTTATGGGAGTGGTGATGAGCAAATATATTTCTCTTTGGTGCATGTCCAACAAAGTAGAAAAATAAAAGGCAGTGTATATGGCAGTTTATATGTCAGTTTTTGTATATAAATAAGTATTCATAAGACTCAATGATTCTGTAAGTGACTATATGGATGACTATATACTTGTAATAATGATTTTATAATACAGTAAGTATGACTTACTATGTAAATGAATAGATGAAGTGGTGTTTGTATAAGTGTGTAGCTAAGTAAGTATGTAAGTATGATCCATTGTTTGCATAAGTGAGTAGGATAACTTCATATTTTAATAGGTTGTGTGCTGGTGTGTAATGACGATATAGGTGTATAAGTATTTTTGAAAGTGTTCTATTTTTGATTGACAGCATGTATGATTGAATCTACAGGTAAGTGATTAGATGTGTGTATACATCTAGGAATCACTGAGTGGGTTTTTAGATACTTGTATTGCTGTGTCAATGGATTCAAATATGATACTCTGTATTTTACAAAGAGTGATGAAAGATTTTAATAGTGTATGAAAAGGTGTATGTGATTGTCACGTGGATGATGTCATCAGTGATGTCATTTGAGATGTCATCAGTGATGTCACTGACCATGTCATGAATGATGTAATATGTGACATCATCAGCAGTGGATTGCGGGTGCGCGAAATATAGTTAGTCCAACTAACTATATAGGAGCAATTGCAATGGTTTTGTATGAGTGAAATGTCCAGCTAACTATAACACCCCTAAAACTTATAGTTTATTGAGTGAATTTCAAAGGTTTTTTAAATGCTAATTCCTAACTATATAAGGCCTGAAACCTATGGTTTTTTCATTGAATTTCAAAGGTTTTTTATATGCTAATTCCTAACTATATAAGGCCTGAAACCTATGGTTTTTTCAGTGAATTTGCAAGGTTTTTTTAATGCTTATTCCTAACTATATAAGGCCTGAAACCTATGTTTTTTTTCATTGAATTCGCAAGGTTTTTTAAATGCTAATTCTATTAGCGGATAACGTTTATATATTCAAACATTTTTTTAATGCTAATTCCTAACTATATAAGGCCTGAAACCTATGTTTTTTTTTGTGAATTTCAAAGGTTTTTTAAATGCTAATTCCTAACTATATAAGGCTGAAACCTATGTTTTTTTCATTGAATTCGCAAGGTTTTTTAAATGCTTATTCTATTAGCGGATAACGTTTTTATATATTCAAACGTTTTTTTAATGCTAATTCCACTATATAAGGCCTGAAACCTATGGTTTGTTCAGTGAATTTCAAAGGTTTTTTAAATGCTAATTTCTAACTATATAAGGCCTTAAACCTATAGTTTTTTCAGTGAATTTGCAAGGCTTTTTTAAATGCTAATTCTATTAGCGGATAACGTTTAAATATATTAATATCCTAGTGGGACCACCTGAGCAGCCCTGGGCGTCAGGGTGTTTCTACCCTGCCCCCTTTTTGTGATCTACATGTTTGTTTTTCTGCTTTCTTGTGCCTCAGTCTACTGAGACCCAAGATGGATGCCAACACTTCCTGGTTAGAAGTGTTGACAGCCAATGAGCATGCAGCTTTCTCGGGAAGGCATGCTGATTGACTGTCACTGACTGTCAACACTAGCACAAGATGGATGCCAACACTTCCTGGTTAGAAGTGTTGACAGCCAAAGACCATGCAGCTTTCTCGGGAAGGCATGCTGATTGGCTGTCACTGTCTGTCAACACTAGCACAAGATGGATGCCAATACTTCCTGGTTAGAAGTGTTGACAGCCAATGACCATGCAGCTTTCTCGGGAAGGCATGCTGATTGGCTGCCACTGTCTGTCAACACTCCAAACCAGGAAGTGTTGGCAGCCATCTTGTGACTTGTTAGAACCAAATCACAAGAAAGCAGTAAAACAAAGGTGTGAAACTCGCTAAGGGGCCAGGGTAGAAGCACTCTGACCCACTAGACCTGCTCAGGGGGTACCCCGCGACTTTAAAAAAAAATATATATATTTTTTTGCCTTGGGGGTCCTCGAGGGACCCTCTGAGCAGGCCTAGGGGGTCAGGGTGCTTCTACCCTGCCTCCTTTTTGAGTTCTACACATTTGTTTTTCTGCTTTCCTGTACCTCACTCTACTGAGGCACAAGATGGCTGCCCACAATTTCTGTTTTAGAGTGTTGATAGACAGTGGCAGCCAATCAGCATGCAGCTTGTGCACGTAGGGGTACGTGCACGTACGCGTACCGTACGCGTACGTACGCGTACGGGTAAGCTTACGAGTAAGCGTAGGGTGAGCTCATATAGATATATATGTGTTTTTGAAGTTAATTTTCATAAAAACCACTGGAGCAATTTTCACCAAATATAGCAAAGGCACTTCTGCGTACCAGTCCCAAGTGCCCAAAGATGTGTGAATAGTTGATTCAGTAGATTTTATGAAGTTAAAACTACATGTTATAATAGTTGTTTGGGTGAGTGAATATCTTTATGGGAGTGGTGATGAGCAAATATATTTCTCTTTGGTGCATGTCCAACAAAGTAGAAAAATAAAAGGCAGTGTATATGTCAGTTATATGTCAGTTTTTGTATATAAATAAGTATTCATAAGACTCAATACATCTGTAAGTGACTATATGGATGACTGTATACTTGTAATAATGATTTTATAATACAGTAAGTATGACTTACTATGTAAATGAATAGATGAAGTGATGTTTGTATAAGTGTGTAGCTAAGTAAGTATGTAAGTATGATCCATTGTTTGCATAAGTGAGTAGGATAACTTCATATTTTAATAGGTTGTATGCTGGTGTGTAATGACGATATAGGTGTATAAGTATTTTTGATAGTGTTCTATTTTTCATTGACAGCATGTATGATTGAACCTACAGGTAAGTGATTAGATGTGTGTATACATCTAGGAATCACTGAGTGGGTTTTTAGATACTTGTATTGCTGTGTCAATGGATTCAAATATGATACTCTGTATTTTACAAAGAGTGATGAAAGATTTTACTAGTGTATGAAAAGGTGTATGTGATTGTCACGTGGATGAGGTCATCAGTGATGTCGTCAGTGATGTCATTTGAGATGTCATCAGTGATGTCACTGACCATGTCATGAATAATGTAATATGTGACATCATCAGCAGTGGATTGCGGGTGCGCGAAATATAGTTAGTCCAACTAACTATATAGGAGCAATTTCAATGGTTTTGTATGAGTGAAATGTCCAGCTAACTATAACACCCCTAAAACTTATAGTTTATTGAGTGAATTTCAAAGGTTTTTTAAATGCTAATTCCTAACTATATAAGGCCTGAAACCTATGGTTTTTTCATTGAATTTCAAAGGTTTTTTATATGCCAATTCCTAACTATATAAGGCCTGAAACCTATGGTTTTTTCAGTGAATTTGCAAGGTTTTTTTAATGCTAATTCCTAACTATATAAGGCCTGAAACCTATGGTTTTTTCATTGAATTCGCAAGGTTTTTTAAATGCTAATTCTATTAGCGGATAACGTTTATATATTCAAACTTTTTTTAATGCTAATTCCTAACTATATATGTCCTGAAACCTATGGTTTTTTCAGTGTATTTCAAAGGTTTTTTAAATGCTAATTCCTAACTATATAAGGCCTGAAAGCTATGTTTTTTTTTCATTGAATTCGCAAGGTTTTTTAAATGCTAATTCTATTAGCGGATAACGTTTTTATATATTCAAACTTTTTTTAATGCTAATTCCTAACTATATAAGGCCTGAAACCTATGGTTTTTTCAGTGAATTTCAAAGGTTTTTTAAATGCTAAATTCTAACTATATAAGGCCTTAAACCTATAGTTTTTTCAGTGAATTTGCAAGGTTTTTTAAATGCTAATTCTATTAGCGGATAACGTTTAAATATATTAATATCCTAGTGGGACCACTTGAGCAGCCCTAGGGGGTCAGGGTGTTTCTACCCTGCCCCCGTTTTGTGTTCTACACGTTTGTTTTTCTGCTTTCTTGTGCCTCAGTCTACTGAGACCCAAGATGGATGCCAAAACTTCCTGGTTAGAAGTGTTGACAGCCAATGAGCATGCAGCTTTCTCGGGAAGGCATGCTGATTGGCTGTCACTGTCTGTCAACACTAGCACAAGATGGATGCCAACACTTCCTGGTTAGAAGTGTTGACAGCCAATAACCATGCAGCTTTCTTGGGAAGGCATGCTGATTGGCTGCCACTGTCTGTCAACAATCCAAACCAGGAAGTGTTGGCAGCCATCTTGTGCCTTGTTAGAACCAAGGCACAAGAAAGCAGTGAAACAAAGGTGTGAAACTCGCAAAGGGGCCAGGGTAGAAGCACCCTGACCCCCTAGTCCTGCTCAGGGGGTTCCCTGCGACTTTAAAAAATATATATATATATGTTTTGCCTTGGGGGTCCTTGAGGGATCCCCTGAGCAGGCCTAGGGGGTCAGGGTGCTTCTACCCTGCCCCCTTTTTGAGTACTACACATTTGTTATTCTGCTTTCCTTTTACCTCACTCTACCGAGGCACAAGATGGCTGCCCACAATTTCTCTTTTACAGTGTTGACAGACAGTGGCAGCCACTCAGCATGCAGCTCATGCACATAGGGGTACGTACGCGTACCGTACGCGTACGGGTAAGCTTACGAGTAAGCTTAGGGTGAGCTCATATAGATATATATGTGTTTTTGAAGTTAATTTTCATAAAAACCACTGGAGCAATTTTCACCAAATATAGCAAAGGCACTTCTGCGTACCAGTCCCTACAATTTTGCCAAGTTTGGTGTAATTCCGTTCAGTGGTTCGGGCCAAAATGTTGGAAAATTACACGCAAATTCCTCAACCGGCGCCAAAGTTATTCCCAATAGAATGTTGCGGATTTCCTATGGTAGCTAGGTCCTAACTATATATACCTACTGGCTATCTCCAGTAGGTAATATATATATGTGTGTGTGTGTGTATAAATGTATATATATAAATATATATATATATGTATATGTATTTATATATACATACATATACATATATACACACAGTCACTGAAAAAACAAAGGTTTGATGGTTGTTATAGTTAGGGTTCACATTTCACTCGTACAAAATCAGAGAATTTCAGCAGTTATTGTTGCCTGAGCTAACTATAAATTATGCCCCCTCAATGCACTACGTATGACCTCACCTATTATGTCACTCTTGGCCTGGTCAGTGACATTACCAGTGACATCATTGAGTAAGTATTCGTATTTTCTAAGAGTTTATGAGTGTTAAACATACATACTAAGCCACTACTAAGTGTTCTACTAGTGACTGATACTACTTCTAAAATATATTATGTAAATGGCTGTGTGGGAAACATCCTTTACAACGCAACTTTTACCACGCAGTGCTTTTACGACGCAACTTTTACAACGCAAACCATTACAACGCATTGCGCTGGGGGGCGCTCTAGGATAGGGAATAGGTTTAATGTACTATCCAACACCTTCCCTACTATCCACGGGGACTGGAGTTGGAATATTAAATTTAACTATTCACTATCCAGTAATGTCATACTTCCGGCTGTGTGGCTGTGTGTGGGCGGGTATCTGAGTAGGTATAGAGTGGCTGTATGTGTGTATATTTGGATGTGTAAGTAGCTGAGTAGGTAAATGAGTTGCTGTGTGCATGGCTTTATGGGTAAGTGAGTATGTATATGAGTGACCATATTGGTCAGTGAGTAGGTGTCTGAATGTCTGTATGAGTGTGTGACTGAGTGTGTAAGAAGCTATATGGGAAAATGAGTAGCTGTGTGAGTGGTTGTACGGTTAGATGTAGATGAGTGTGTGTAGGAGTGACTGTTTGGGTGAGTGGGTGGGTATCTGAATAGCTATATGAGTGAGTGACTGGGTGTTCAAGTGGCCATATGGTTCAACGATTGGCTATTTGAGTGGGTGTTTGGTTACATGAGTTGGTGTGTGAGTGACTTTATTGGAGAATGCTTCGCTGTGTTAATGGCTTTATGGGTGAGTGCTTATATGGTTTTCTCAATGGGTATGTCAGTGGTTTCGTTGGTATGTGAGTGATTGTGTCTGAGTGCTTTTATTGGTGAGTGAGTGGCTATGTTGAGATGCTGTATGGGAGAGTGAGGGGGTGTGTGAGTAGTTGTAAAGGTAAATAAGTTAGTGTGTGAGTAGTTGTGAAGGGGAGTGTGTGTGTGTGTGTGTGGCTGTATAGGTGCGTAACTGGTTGTATGAGTAGATGTATGAGTGAGTGTGTGAGTAGCTGTTTGAGTGGGTGTGTGAGAACTTGTATAGGTGAGTGAGTGGATGTGTGAATGGCTATGTGGTTAAGTGAGTGGTTTTGTGAGTACTTGTATGGGTCTGTGAATGGGTATGTGAGTGGTTGTGTGGGAGTGAGTATATTAGAGGTTGTATAGTGGTTTAAATGGGTGTGTGAGTGGTTGTGTGGATAATATCATCAGTGATGTCATTTGGAATGTCATCAGGAATGTAATTCGTTGTGATGTCACTAACAGTGTAATGAGTGATGTAATATGTGAGGTCATAAGCAGTGCATTGCGGGGATGTAAGTTATAGTTGGCTCAGGGAAGTATAACTGCTCAGTTTCTCTGGTTTTGTATGAGGGAAATGTGAGTCTAACTTTAACATTCCTTTAACCTTTGGTCTTTTTCAGTAAAATGTGTAAAGTTTTTTAGTTATAATTTTTAATTATAATGTCCCAGTAATCTATGTTTTTTCTGTGAATTTCTGTTTTTTAGAATTCTATTCCCTAACTGTAACTTGTAACCTTTGAGAGTGAGTGTGTGAGTAGCTGTATAGGTAGGTTAGTGAGCATGTGAGTTTCCGAGTGGGTGATTTAGTTGGTGCTTTGAATAGGTCTGTGAATGCTTGTGTGAATATCTGAGTGGATCTGTGAGTGGGTGCATGAATCTCTCAATGGGCCTATGAGTGGTTGGATGAGTGTCTGAGTGGGTCTGTGAGAGTGTGCAAGAATCTCTCAGTGGTTCTGATCTTTCTGACAGTTATTTTGCCTCTGTCGGCTTGCTCCTGGTCTTTATTCTGCCTCTTTATGCTCATTTATGACCTTGCTTCTTCCTTTTGCACTCCCATTGGAGTCAAATTAGGGGCACTTAACCAATACTGCTGATGGGAAGTTTTCGTTGAAGCAAACATTGAGAAAGGCAGCATTGCCGAAACCAGTCTGTTTGCATAATAAACCTTTTTGAATTGACCCAGTGAGTGCCCATCTTCTTTGCCAAGGTTTGGTTTGATGTATACATGAATCCGCCCTCACGCATGGAGCACCCATCTACAAGTGTTCGGCCGCACTGGTAAAATCTGTTAAAGTGAAAATATGTATTTTATATATATATATATATATATATATATATATATATATATATATATATATATATATATATATATATATATATATATATATATATATATATATATATATATATATATATATATATATATATATATGTAAATATAAATTTGAAAAATAAAAAACATCGATATCTGGGCAGAGCCTAACCACACATGTCATCGTGAGATCTGATTGGCTGTCAGCACTTCATCCTGGAATTGCTGGCAGTCATCTGGGACCAATATACATGATAGTATCCCATTGAAATGCACTGTAGTGAATCAAAGATTTTGAGGGTTCCCAAAAGGAGAACTATAAAGGGTGATAACAGACTTTGGTTACATTAGAATTCATTTGTTGATGGTACCATACTAATTGCAGGAATTGTGGTGTGTTCTAAGGTGATTTTACCCTGTGAAAATCCTTCTGCTGGGATATCATGAATCATTTTTGAGAGAAAACTATTTTCACATGCTTGTCCCATAGAGTTTTGGAAGGTGCTCCAGAAGCTAAAATGAGAGCATATTTTCTGTACATTCATGTTAACTTTCTCAGTCATGTGAGAATGAAGTCTGACATTCTCAATAAAACATGTACATCCAACAAGGGCAGAGGCTGTCAGTTGATTCCTTTGTGTTCTACTGCAGCTTCCCAAAGTGTTCTGAAGAACAACTAGAGTGCTAACAGCCGTTCCAACTATTGGTCAGGGTAGTGATATATTTTAGAGCGCTAACAGCCTTACTTATGACAAAAGTATGTTGAGTTTTTACGGGGTTATGCTCAAGTAAAAACCACCCGGCCTGGGTCATCAATGCAGATCCCTTCTACCCTCAGAGCTTTGGATTAGTTCCACCATTACCGGGAGATTGATTCCCCATTCATGCTAGAAGTGAGTATGCCTCCCTTCTACTCTTCCCTCTTGAAATGGGAACTGTTTACCCTGACATGTATACTTATCAAGCATGTCTTTCATTTAGAATACCTGGAGCCCTTTGAGAGCCCATTAAGGATTGCACATTGCCCATCCCTCCTTACCCAAGTAGATGTAATTTACATTACCTGCCTGACATGTTCACCACTCCCTAATTCATTATGATACTGAACCCACATTAATTATTCCTAGGTGCTCATCTGTCCTGATGAAGACCCCGACGTGAGGACAATACTCATCCTCCATTCTACTGGGGTCAAAACATCCTATCAGAACACCTACATGCTCATAGAACAAAATTAATTATTTGTGATAATACTTATTGACCTTTTAATAGGCTGGAAAGGACAATCTGTATATATTGTATTTATGTCGCAAACACCTTTACCCTGTCCCTTACCCACCTATTCACTACCACTTCCCAATGTTTCCTCTTTTCCCTACACTAAAAGAGCAATGTGAACAGATTTAATGCTACCATTGTTTGGAAAGTTAACAAATTGAGGCCCATTAATGCTTTGATTAATAATCACATTTAATGCTGGTGTTATATTTGTGAATTATTTCATTTATTTAAAATATTTATATAGCGCAACATATATCCGAAGGCGTCAAGGCGCTTGAGGAGACTACATCAGGTGAACGTTAACTGTGCATCAGCTCAGACCCACTCCAGGTTGCAGTGAGAAAAGCCAAGTCTTTAGGCCTCTCCTAAAGGATAACAGATTGGGGGTGTTCCACAAATCAAAAGTTAGCTTGTTCCACCATCTGGTGGAAATACTGAAAAAGCTTTTACCACCCCATCTTTGAAGACGAAACGTGGGTTCCTACAACTAACTTCAATGAGGTCAAGCGCAAAGTTCGACAAGGAGTGTACCATGTAAAACGCTTCCTCACGTAGCAGGGTCCAGCGCCCTCCAGTGACTAGAGGCAACACACATGGCCTTGAACATTATGCGCTTTTCCATGGGTAACCAATGTAACGTTTTAAGAGCCTGTTTTGCTGATGTAAATTTGGCTAATCCAAAAAGCAGTCTTGCTGCATAGTTCTGAAGAACCTGAAGCTTATCTCTAGTAAAAGAGAGAGGGATCCCAAGACCAAAGGGATAGGGTTCCACAATTGACACAAGTCAAAATATAATTCCCTTTGGGCGAATTATCGTAGAAAGACAATTTCTAACAAACATGCACATATACACTCAACAATATCAAATCATAACATATGATTTGATATTGTTGAGTGTATATGTGCATGTTTGTTAGAAATTGTCTTTCTACGATAATTCGCCCAAAGGGAATTATATTTTGACTTGAACCTGAAGATTAACCAGCACGGATTTGTTTACTCCTACCAGAAGCCCATTACAATAATCGAGTTTTGAAAGGGCTAAGGCTGACATCACTGTGTTTTGTAGGTTTCTTGGAATGAAGGGGAGCACTTTCCTTAAAATTGTCAAGACGAAAAAAATGGATGAAGTGAGTCTTTTATTGTGCAGGGAGAAGGAGAGGTAGGAATCTATTATAACCCCAAGATTTTTGGCTTTGACCACAGGAGTGGAAGCCGCTCCAAGTTCTGAAGGCCACCAATCTGTGGACCAAAAAGTGGTGTCTTTACCAAAGGGTAGCACCTCCGTTTTACTTGAATTCAATTTGAGGCAGTTCTTGGCCATCCATTCACTGACACTTCTCATGCAGCCCTTAAATTTTGATGCTGTGTCCTGCTTATTACTTGAGATTGTAATAATTATCTGTGTGTCATCTGCGTATGACACCAATTCAAACCCGTGCTTTTTTATCAGGCGAGCCAAGGAAGCGACATAAATGTTGAAAAGAGTGGGGCTCAGCGAAGACCCCAGAGTCTAAAAGATTTTGATTTAAAGCCACCCGATTCAACAAAAACTACATTTCTGATTCTGAATTTACCTTTGCTTTCTTAGTGGTGAATTGTTTTTCTGTTTTGCTGTTCTTTTGAATTCTTTTTAAAATATATGACTACCCCGACAAACTGTTTGAACATACTGTATGACAAAAGTATGGCACACCTGAAGCCATCTAGATTGGAATAAACTGGTAACACTTAAAACATTTAATTTAAAAAGGAACAAAATGATGGGGTTCATTTTGTCATAGCAATTATGGTTAGTGCTGTACAAAGAACAATTAGGACATGTTTCAAGTGTGATCCAAAATATCTTCCTGTTATATTTCAAAGAGAGCAGCCTGTCAGTTGATGCCTTTTTGTTCTACTGCAGCTTCCCAGAGTGTTCTAAAGAACAACTAGAGCACTAACAGTCCTACTTATGAATGAATGAATGAATGAATCGGATCTAATCGCGCGCAAACTTAGCCCAATGGACGTCAAGGCGCCTAAATCAAATATAGCAGCAGTGTCCCACCTTCTACAGCCTTCTCTCATTGGTATGCCCTCTTGAAGAGGCAGGTTTTAAGAGCCTTTTTAAAGGTTTGAATTGAGGGAAAGGTTTTTATTAGAATAGGGATAGAGTTCCAAAGCTTCGGAGCGACCACAGAGAAAGCTCTTTCTCCCCATCTGACTGATTTAGCCCGAGGAACGACCAGCTGGCACAGTCCCGAAGAACGAAGATCTCGTGTAGGGACATAACATGTAAGCAAGGAACCAATGGCGCTCGAGGGGCCTTCTACCAAAGCTCTAAAGGCCAGGCACAGAATTTTAAAAGAAATTCTGTAGTGAACAGGGAGCCAATGAAGTTCTTTCCTGGCTGCAGTGGCGGAGGAGGATTTAGGGAGAGCCAGAGCAAACCGAGCTGCCGCATTCTGCACTATCTGCAGTCGGTGAGCAAGACTTTTATTAGCTTCCGCATAGAGGGAGTTGCAATAATCTAACCTTGATCCTACCAAGGCAACTGCGACCTGTTTGCGAGCTTGGGGGGAGAGATATCCTCGGATTTTGTTGAGTATCCTGATC
The DNA here is from genome assembly GCF_964261635.1 of Lissotriton helveticus. Classification (NCBI taxonomy): domain Eukaryota; kingdom Metazoa; phylum Chordata; class Amphibia; order Caudata; family Salamandridae; genus Lissotriton; species Lissotriton helveticus. The sequence goes on along the minus strand of NC_136061.1, from coordinate 869,291,903 downwards.
ACACCCCAGCAAGTAGCCACGGTTCTATTGGCTTGGAGGGTCATAGAGAGCGAGATGTCAAATATTACACCCAGATTCCTGGCGGATTGGGAGGGGGTGGGGCAGATACCAAGCGAAGATGGCCACCACTCATCAGACCAAGCATCTTGGTCCTTCCCAAAAACCAACACCTCCGTCTTTTCGCCGTTCAGCTTCAGGGAATTTACAGTCATCCAGTCTGCAACATACTGCATGCATACCCTGAAGCTGGCAGCCGATGACCTGACGGAGGAGTGAGCCAGTGACACCATTATCTGGGTGTCGTCTGCGTAGGACACCACCTCCATCCCCTGCGATCTTACAGTCTTGCCAGGGGAGCCACATAGATGTTGAATAGGGTCGGACTTAGCGCCGACCCTTGTGGCACCCCACATTGCAAAGACTTAGCCGGGGAGAGGTGGTTCCCAAGCATCACTCTCTGTTCTCTTTCCAACAGGAAAGAGTTGAGCAGACTCAGGGCCGACCCCGTGACACCCGCTTCCCTCAGCCGAGATGTAAGAATGGCTGGGGATAGGGTGTCAAAGGCGGCCGTGAGGTCCAACAGAACCAAGACCGTGGTAAGGCCAGAGTCCACTTTGCGTCTGATGTTGTCGACTACATAGGTGAGGGCGGACTCAGTACTATGGTGTTTTCTAAAACCATGTTGCGTGTTGTCAAGGTATCCGGATGACTCAAGGAAAGAGGACAAATGCAGATTAAGATGTGCCTCGAGCATCTTGGCGGGGGCAGGCAGGAGGGAGATCGGCCGGAAGTTGTTCAGGAGGGCCGGATCGAGGGATGGCTTCTTGAGGAGAGGCTTCACAATCGCCTTCTTCCATACCGATGGAAATGAGCCCTGGATAATAGCCTTATTCATTACCTCAAGCATGGGAGGAAGAAGGCAGTTTCTACATTCTTTAAGTTTTTTCAAAGGTATAGGATCCAGGGGGGAAGCAGATTTAGTCTTATCTAGCAACAGATTAAGTCCCTCTAAAGATAGAGAGGGAAATTGAGCAATGCAACAAGAGGAATCTGTAACTAGGGAGTCCAGGCTGGAAATAACAGAGGGAACAGTTTGATCCAACGCTTGGCGCTGAGCTTCCAAAAAGGTATGAATATCGAGAATTTTCTTGTGGAAGAAGTCGGAGATGTTAATACAGAGTTCTTGCGAACTGACTACGGGATCTGGTAGTTGCAGGGAGCATAGGGTGTCTGCGATCTTAAAGAGCTCTCTAGGAGAGGAGAGAGAGCTTGTGAGATTGGAGAAGTACTCCTGCTTCTCTATCACCACTCTCTGTTTGTATTCTCGCAGTGCAGACTTGTGGGCCTCACGATCTTTTGGGTCCCAAGATTTTCTCCAGATTCTCTCACTACTCCTACAGCCCCGCCTCAGGAGTCGCAACTGGTCAGAAAACCACGGTGCTGTAGGTTTTCGGCGAGCAACATAGCGTAAAGATGATGGGGCAAGTTGTTCCACTGCATTAACAATAGAGTCTGTAAGATCTTGAGCTGCAGCAGCTGCATCTTTGAGAGATAGTAATTCGGAAGAAGGGACAAAGGGAGCAAGGGCCTGATCCGAGATATTCCTAAAGTTTCGCCTAGGAATGAATGGAGAGGTTTCCAAGTTGATAGGGCATGTAACGGGAATAGAAAATTCCAGTGGGACGGCAAAATGGTCAGTCCATACCAGAGGAAACGGGGGGCCAGTGGAAAGCCTGAGGTCGTTGGAAAACACCCCATCAAGAATGTGCCCAGCCTTGTGGGTGGAACTATTAACAAGCTGGGCAAAATCACATGCACCTAACGAATCAACAAGAGATATAGTGTCCTTTGAGTTAGCCTCATCCAGATGAAAATTAAAATCACGCATACAACAAACAATGAGAGTAGGGTCTGAGGGCGAGTTTACCGACCGACCAGGTACATGCCCCAAAATACAATATTATCACAACAAAATACACCTGGGGGTCACAAAAAAAGAGTCAAAACAGAGTGGATCACAACACCAATGCTACACAAAAGACACCAGTGAGGACATCATCCGTGTTAATAAAATGCAGGCCAAGTTGAGGCTCAAGAGCATATGGAGAAATAGTTCCCATCAGAAGCCACACTGTACCGCCCTCTTTCTCATCATTTGGATTCTCCTCACCCAGGAGACAGAACGGCCGGTCAGATGTTACCGTGACCGATATGTGTGAGATAAGGGGTGGTGTGTATAGTACAAAAAATTTGACGTGGCTACTGTAAAGGCAGTGTTAATGTGGTAAGAGTGTTAAGTGAGGGAAAATGTAAAATTAGGTGATCAGGTGGACAAACAACATTTATTAGTGTCTCCCAATCCCTAAGGTTTAAAAAGCAAGTGTAAGTGCGGGTTTTAAATAATCACCGTACTCAGTAGTGGTCGACATGTTTCTGCATTGTATTGAACATAGTTTCGAAATGCATTCTTCAGGACCGAAAAAATAAATAAAAACACTGCTACTTAGATGAAAGAAATTAAGAACAATATCACCTGACCTTCAGGTACATACTCAACCGTATACTGTTGCATCACACGGTATTGGATCCACACGGCAAGACAAACAAAATAGAAAAAGAACATGAATATGTCATATTCCTATGAATTATATACTGTGATGAGTACACATTCACATGTATAAAGACAAACATTGCCAATTGGCAGACTCACCCAAATATGATGGTTGAGAGGCTTCACCCCACCTGGCTACAGCGCAGGTATGAGGAGCACCGCTCTACAAAGAATTCACAAGTAACATCTTTAGAGCAAAATATCAAAAGATAAAATGAGTTCACAATGTGGCATATTGCTCGATATGTCCTTCACAGTCCACATTAGTGAAAATGTGGACCATCCCACTAGCACTCGACTCCATCCGTCCGACAATGACAGACCAAGTCTGGGGCCAGGTTAAAAATGGCATTGTTATAGAAAGGAAAATCAGGACAAGGTTACAAGAACATAAAAGTACAGTGCGGTGTAGAAAACAAGCTACCCGTCTCACCGCACACTTCTTGGAAAAGGGACATGGCCCTGAAGATTTCTGTTGGACTGTTCTAGAACAACCGCAAATACCCCTATCCTGTACTGACATCAGCAGGTTCCTCTTCAAAATTGAACAGAAGTGGGTGTACCGCCTCAACAGTGATAAAGAGGGACTTAATGAACCCATTCCCTGGATGTCCCTGTGAGGTTTCACTACAAAACATGAACTTTAAAATAGTCAACTACATGGGTTTTCGCTGGTTCTTTTGCTCTACCTCTTAACACCCCCATCTTTGTTAGGGGTTACCTATTTGATTTCCCTGGACATATAATTTGCGCATAGACCTATCTGTCTGGTAGTCTATATTATGCACTATTCCTTGTTGGGACTACATATCCCAGCATGCCCGTGATCACGTGATCATACCACGTGATTGCTTCCTTGCTATGCGGAATGAGGAAGTGCATATCAGTCCTTTTGGAGAAACGTCAGTGCCCCCCCAAGCAGTACAGTTGACTGCCAGGAGACATCGACGGACAGGTAAGCGAGCGCTAGCCTTTTCTGAGCGCGCTGCCTGATTGACAACGCGCTGCTAGATACCGATCGCGCCACCACCAGGATCAGCGCACTAACGCGCTGGAACGCCCATCGCGCTCTGGCTGCCTGATTTTCCTCACGCTGACCATTTACACCACAAGCGCGATGCTTAGAAGCGATCAGGTTGACACTTAAGGGGTTTTCACTCGACCAGCGAACTTACACGTTGACAAGCTCAGTTCTCAAAACGCTTACCTTTCTATAACAATGCCATTTTTAACCTGGCCCCAGACTTGGTCTGTCATTGTCGGACGGATGGAGTCGAGTGCTAGTGGGATGGTCCACATTTTCACTAATGTGGACTGTGAAGGACATATCGAGCAATATGCCACATTGTGAACTCATTTTATCTTTTGATATTTTGCTCTAAAGATGTTACTTGTGAATTCTTTGTAGAGCGGTGCTCCTCATACCTGCGCTGTAGCCAGGTGGGGTGAAGCCTCTCAACCATCATATTTGGGTGAGTCTGCCAATTGGCAATGTTTGTCTTTATACATGTGAATGTGTACTCATCACAGTATATAATTCATAGGAATATGACATATTCATGTTCTTTTTCTATTTTGTTTGTCTTGCCGTGTGGATCCAATACCGTGTGATGCAACAGTATACGGTTGAGTATGTACCTGAAGGTCAGGTGATATTGTTCTTAATTTCTTTCATCTAAGTAGCAGTGTTTTTATTTATTTTTTCGGTCCTGAAGAATGCATTTCGAAACTATGTTCAATACAATGCAGAAACATGTCGACCACTACTGAGTACGGTGATTATTTAAAACCCGCACTTACACTTGCTTTTTAAACCTTAGGGATTGGGAGACACTAATAAATGTTTTTTGTCCACCTGATCACCTAATTTTACATTTTCCCTCACTTAACACTCTTACCACATTAACACTGCCTTTACAGTAGCCACGTCAAATTTTTTGTACTATACACACCACCCCTTATCTCACACATATCGGTCACGGTAACATCTGACCGGCCGTTCTGTCTCCTGGGTGAGGAGAATCCAAATGATGAGAAAGAGGGCGGTACAGTGTGGCTTCTGATGGGAACTATTTCTCCATATGCTCTTGAGCCTCAACTTGGCCTGCATTTTATTAACACGGATGATGTCCTCACTGGTGTCTTTTGTGTAGCATTGGTGTTGTGATCCACTCTGTTTTGACTCTTTTTTTGTGACCCCCAGGTGTATTTTGTTGTGATGAAAATTAAAATCACCCAAAATGGTGAAGGCGGATTTTCCAAAATAGGGTTCCAATAGCGTCAACAGTTTTGCAGGGAAACTGGCTCTGAGACCAGGGGGCCTATATAGCAAGATCCCCGAAAAAGAGACCGAAGGAGAAAGGGTAATACAATAATATAGGGCTTCAAACCCATCTGAGGGCATAGAAAGAGATTTTATCACACAGGGAAAGGAGGTTTTAGTAAGAATGGCAATACCTCCTCCTCTACGTAGAGGTCTGTCCTGCCTGTAAAGGGAGTATCCATCAGGAATGGCCAAGATCAGGTCATGTCCTGAGGTGTCAGAGGCCCACGTCTCTGTAATGAAGACCCAATCTGGCTGTCACTCATCAACAAAATCGTGAAAAGCGATGTTATGTTTGATGAGCGAGCGGGCATTAACCAAGAGGCCCACTTTCACGAGTACCTCGGAATGTATAGGCGAGGCATCAGGAATTAAAGTGCCAGTACGGGACAAAGCAAAAGAGGCCGAACAGGCCCTACACCTGTAGGTGTGCAAAATCCCCTCAGGTGCATAGCGATGAGAGCAGGGCAATAAGGCCGGTCTAAGTGCTAATAAATCCGATCTTGAATATCTTACAGCAGACGAATGGAGAGGAGATGGAACAGAGTCCAGCCCAGCCCGCAGCACGTCCCTAGCGCGGACGGGCGCAGACGGGCTGAACTCTGGCGTAACTCCGCCGTCAGTCTGGCGTCTCCGCTGCGCGTGGCCCCGGCGCATCAGCATAGCTACCTTTATGTCCGCCTAAAGAGGTAGAGGAAGGACTACAGCACGCAAGATGACCCCATACTTATGACAAAATTATGGCACACCTGAAGCCATCTTAATTGGAATAAACTGGTAACTTTTAAAACATTTAATTTGAAAAGGAACAGAATGACGGGGTTCATTTTGTCATAGCAATTATGGTTATTGCTGTAGAAAGAAAAATTAGGACGTGTTGTAAGTGAGATCTCAAATATCTTCCTGTTATATTTCAACAGGTGTAGCCTGTCAGTTGATGCCTTTGTGTTCTACTACAGCTTCCCAGAGTTTTCTAAAGAACAACTAGAGAGCTAACAGTCTTACTTATGACAAAATTATGGCACGTGAAGCCATCTTGATTGGAATAAACTGGTAACACTTAAAACATTTAATTTAGAAAGAAACAAAATGAGTGGGTTCATTTTGCCATGGAAAATATGGTTAGTGCTGCAGAAAGAAAATGTAGGACATGTTTTAAGTGAGATCTCAAATCGCCTTCTATTTCATTAGAAAATTCTAACATGCAGACTGAAACAATCACTTTCAATACCAGCAGTAGACTTCCAGTTAACTCCCTGGTGAACAGTAGCTTTACTACAGTGATCTAATGAACGACTAGAGTGCTGACATTCTAAATTTATGGCAAATGTCTGACACATCTGAATGCCTTTCTTGATGGAATCAAAGTAAAAAACTGAAAGCATTTCCTACTGAGGAGACTGCAGTGAACGAGGAAATTAGTAAACTTCATAAAAAATAAGTCTACCAAGATGGCCACCAGAGAAATAATAGCCCAAATGTAGCATAAATATCACCCAGATGTAGCCCACATATAGCCCACTATGTGTATGCGATTCTCTTAGTCACTTTTATTTGTGGCCTAGATACTGGACCCATTGGGTATTGTTAAAAGACCAGCCGGGACGCCGCGGGACTGCCCTACTTCGCTGTAGCATTGAATTTTTTCGCTACCATAAAGTGTCCGTAAGTACGTCAACACTTTCCTTTTCTTTCATTTTACCACACACCTTAGCGAGTCTGTAGAAAAAACACTGTTTCACGTGGCTACCTCGTTTTTTACCACTCACTTTTCACCTACTGGTCCTGAAGAAAGCCCCGTAAAACACCTAGATGGGGCTGAAACATGTGGACCGCCACACTTAAGCCAACTCACAGGAACACTGTTCATTTAGTAGTTGCACCACACATAGTTTTAACCAATACCCTGGTTCACCAATAATAAAACATTAGGCAAGGTTTCCCAGAGGTATTTTTTATCATTCACCTTCACCCACATCACATTGCTGCACCACACCCGCTCCGCTGTAGTCAGACGTCAAAGCACAACCAGGTGGCACTTGGCCGCCTGGTTGGGACCCCGATGATGAAGCATGACACCAACCAGGTTGGTGTGTGAGGGGTCTTTTAACAACACCCAATGGGTCCAGTATCTAGGCCACAAATAAAAGTGACTAAGAGAATTGCATATACATAGTGGGCTAGTCCACATTGTTTATACATATTACTCCCGGGGACAGGACGCGCCCTACATACCCTTGCTCTCCGACTGATTTTTTTGCCCACATATAGGCCAATGACAGAAGTGTGCAAAACACTTTTTATTTTTTTCTGCAGTTTTATATAGTGCAGACTGGACATGTATTGGAGTGTTACATCTTACTTGGACCCCTTATTGCGTATTTTGCACGAAGTACATGAGATTGATCTTGCGAAACATTGAACTTTACGATTCTGTTAATCTGAAGTTGCTCTGAACCGGGCTTTGTAACACCCGTTTTTACCTATTGGTTTTAATTAATTCTCACTGTTTTGTATTAGGAAAGAGGATTTACTGTTTTTATGTACACTTTTATGATCTATGTTTCTAAATCAGATCAAATAAAGTTTAATGAGTTCTATGGCAGGAAGGAGGCGAGGAATATGCATATCTTTCCTCACTTTATTTGTATATTAGTTTAAAAAAAACGTAACACAACAATCATTAAACAAAAGACTACACATTTCATGAACCATTAGGGGGGTAGTCTCCAAGGCATCTATTCCAATCTTATCACAGTCCATCGTATATAATATCGTGACGTCCCTTCCGCTTCTTCTTTCTTCACTGCTTGTCAGTTAAGTGCATTCCTTACATTCTTGGCATAATCTATTGTTGTTGCTGTTTGTATAGCTTTTTTTGTGCACGTTATTAACATTATTGCCTTGGTATTGTTTCATATTCCCTGTGCAGCAGGCTCTTGCCCGAGTGCTTTCTCCCCCTCGCAGTTTCTCCCACTCTGTGCTCTGCACGCGGTGAGATTCTGTCAGACGCGTCTGGTCCGAGCGAGGCAGCTCCGTCGAGCACTCCCTCTGGTCTTTACGCGTGTTTGGGAATCCGGTCACTCCTTTAGTGTCCGCTTGATTCCCAGCCAATCCTTGCCTATTTTGACACCGCTACGTGGTGATTTCTCCACATGGTCACGTTAATGACCAGTGCCACCTGGTGGCGGTAATTGGTATTGCGCCTCAGTCTATTCTTATAACAGCTTTGGGGAAAGCCCAGCTATTGGAGCACTGGCGAGGGGGCTGCCTTAAGGATTTTAAGCCCATTAGACAATTAAACAACATTTTAAGGATTTTAAGGCCATTTGTTCTGTGCTCACACCCTCTGCTATCATGTCTTCTCCAGAAGACCATTTTTACTCCTCCTACCAGGAAGTGGAGGAGGAATGGCCCCTCAACTTCTCCGTCCAGCAGTGGACCAAGCCCTCTCTCAGGCTATTTCTAAGGCGGTGGCTCCTCATAGGGATCAGCTTGATAAGTTGGTGGAAAGCATTCCTGGGGTGTTCAGTGACCCAGATCTGGTGGTGTTGGTTCCCAGTAGCTCCCAGATGGGGAATAAAAGGGCTGTTAAGTATAACCTGGGCAAGAGGAAGGATTTAATAAATTTACGGAGACCTTGTTCAAGAGTTCGCGAACGCTAAAATATGCACCCTGGCTGGAGGAGGAGGAGCCCGGAGAAAATTGTGACGCTGTCACCACTATTGTAGACCCCAACGGTGGGTTTCCCTTAGAGGGAGAGGGTGTATCGAAGGACAATTTCTCCTCCTCTGAGGATAAGGACTTGGGCGTCCCTGGCATCCAGAGTCCTACTCCTCTTAGTCCCCGGTTGGGGACGGGGTCCACTCGGACATGTTCGAGCCTACCCAATTTTCCATCCTAGGTCGGAGGAGTGGACCTCTGATGCCAAAGTGATAGAGTATGTGGGGGGGGAAATCTATCAGGAATAGGATGAAGGGAGAATGCCCCAAACCCTCACTGAAGGGGAAGGTGGCACATACGCCTGAAATTGATGAGAAACAATGTGCCTTTTTCTCCAAGTATATATAGGATCCCAAGAAAGGAATTGATAGGTCTTGGATGGTGGAGAGTCCAAAAGAGTCAGGATGCCCTTGGTCCACGGATATTATGGCTGGTTGGGCGCACTTCACTAAACCCTAAAACACGGTTCCGTGGGGGCATTACTTAGTGCATAGATGCATGAATGAGTGGCTCACTCTTTGTATGTGTTGAAGACAGCATGTGTGCAGGACTGTATAGGTGGGTGAGTGTGTGTATGGGTGTGTTAGTGAGTGAATGTTTGTCTCAATAGTGTCGTTATGAGTAATTACATATGTTTTAAACTAGTATATGTGAGTATTGGTGTATATAAGTGAGTATATGTGAGAGTGAGAGATTGGAAGAGTTCCTGTACAAATAAGTAGGTGTTTCTATAAGTGATTGTTCAAGAGAGTAAGTATGTATACGTTTCTGTAGAAGTAAGTGTGGTAGTGTGTGTATAACTATATCTGCAAGTAAATTGATGTTTGATACTTTGTTTGCATGTGTGACTATGTGTGTGAGTAACTCTATGAGTGGCGGTGTGTAACAGGATGTATAGGTGTATGAGTACATATGATGAGTGAGTATATGTATGAGTGACTGTATAGGGACTGTTGGTGAATGAGTGGATGTGTGTGTAGATCTTGGAATTACTGAATAGGTGTGTTGTAACTGGTATTGGTATGTCCATTGTTTTGAAAATGTTAGTTTGTATTTTTGAATGTGTGTATCAAAGGTTATATTAGGGTAAGAGGAGGTCTGCCACTCTATCACAAAGATGATGTCATCAGCGATGTCATTTGAGATGTCAAGAGTGATCTCATGAGTGATGTCACTGACCATGTCATGAGTGATGTAACATGTGATGTCATCAGTAGTGCATTGCGGGCACGCGAGTTATAGTTAGCTGAACTAACTGTAACAGTGGAATTTCTATGGTTTTGTACGAGTGAAATGTCCAACTAACTATAACGCCCCTGAAACCTACATTTTTTAACTGAATATATATATATACACATATATACACACACATATATATATATATATACAGAAGACGTATCCGACGTAAAAGGCGCAAACAAAAATATGAAAAAGAAACCACAATGTCAACAGAAAAAACAGCGCTAATGGATAATAGTGTTATCAATTTATCCACAGTGGTATTTACTAAGGCAGAAGAACAGTTGCTAGCCTTTGGATTGAACTTTTACCCAGGAGATGATTTCAACTATGCACGTGCGCGTATTGATGTGTATTGTTATATTAGAAGTAAAGTTAAAGAAATTCTTTGCTCTCAAATCTTGTAAACAAAAAATTGATACAAATGTGGGGCAAGAAGAAGAAATGGGCCCGATGTTGGCGGCCTCAGACATTCCTAATTTGCTTTTGTTACATGAACTCAATGAAGAAACCGATTCACAAACATCCCAAGTGGACATTGAAATGGTCACTCAAGAAAGATTAAGGAAAATAAACCATACACAAAAAGGAGCTGGGATCAGTCCCTTTAAATCTAAATCTTGTTTTGTACCTATTATAACCAAGGACGCTATTAACACATTTCACGAAATGATCACCAATGATTTGAAAAAATTAAATCACACTGTGAATAAGAACAGAAAGCAGAGAAATTTGTTTTTCAAAAACCGAGCGTATAACAATTTGGTGAAAAAACTTGGTGATAATCATGATGTTGTTATTAAAAAATCAGATAAGGGGGGAGGAGCTACGCTAGCAATCAAGATGGCCACGTAAGCTCCCGGCTCCGCCGACCTCCGCCAGCAGCTCGTATATCCTGACATCGATGCTGAACTCGCACCAGACTCCCGTGTTCATGAGGTGTTTCTGATTCTGAAGGTGCAATCCCGAGATTTTCAGCTTATCGGATGATGAAGATACGCCGTGTTTCCATTCTCGGCCTAACTCAGCGTGGAAGCCGGGGCCTTGATTTCTAGCCTATCTGGGTTAGAGTTGAACAACAACGGCCGCGGGACCTGGGCTGCGTCCGGTCTCCCGAAGTGGGACATAATTAACCCTGGGCGTAGTGTGCGGAGTGGGGCTCCGCGGAGCTACGCGAAGTGGGCGCAAAACTACGCCCACCCGCGCACTCTGCGTAGCCCCACTCCGCGCCGCCCGCCTCCCTCCCGCCCTCCCTAAACACTGAAATAAAAGGATAGAAAGCGTTTAAAAACACTTACCTTGTCTGCCGCGTCCCCGGGGCTCCCTCTCGCCGTCCCGCGATTCGCGCCGCCACCGATTCGGATACTAATGCGCATGCGCGGGCGCCCACGCATGCGCATTCCTCATGAGAAATGCGCATGCGCGGCCGCCCGCGCATGCGCATTAGTATCCGAAATGGCGGCGCGAATCCAGGGACGGCGAGAGGGAGCCCCGGGGACGCGGCGGACAAGGTAAGTGTTTTTAAAAGCTTTCTATCCTTTTTTTTAAAGTATTTAGGGAGGGCGGGGGGGAGGCTGGTGGTGGCCAGCTACGCACCGTCTGCGGAGCGCGCGTAGTGCCGCCTGGCTATGCCCGCTACGCAAAATGCGTAGGAGACGGCACTACGTGCACTCCGTGCACGGAGCGTAGCTGGCCGCCCACCGTTAGACATAATCTGCTTGTTTTGCATGGCGACACTGTGAACGGTTTACACCGAGGACACAGCAGCGTGACGCACCGGTTGCTGTGGTCGGGGGTCCGACGCCCGGAGACTCTGCTAGCCTCCCGGGGTGGACGGGCTGGGCCCTCGCTAGCGGCGACGGTGTCGATATTGCAAGACGGAGAGCGCCCGCTGTTGTCATCGGCTTTGCGTGGGCCTGTTACCCCGGAGTAGTCGACCTCCGGGGTTTAAATCCCGCTCTGTTGCTCTGCGGGAGGGATGGAGCGGACGGAATGCACGCCATCGCTGCAGGCCGTAATGGCCGCAATTGGGGCGCTCCACTCGCAGGTCACCGCCATATTCCAGAAACTGACTGCAACGGTGGACGACATTTGTCTGAGACCGGACGACGACCCACCGGTAGGTTTTCAGCAGGCTGTGGTACCCGCGGAGCAATGTACGCTTGAGATTGAGGACCCCGTGCGGAAGCCAGATTTAATGTGCTTTGTCGGTTCCCGAATAACAGCTAGCAAGCCTGTGACTATCGCCAGCTTCTCCTGTTCGATCCTGATGCCGCCCAATATAGACATGGACAGTCTTATGTGCCGTTACAAGTTCCTCAGTGAATATTGGAGAGATTCGCTATCTTGGGACACCTTTCCTCACTTGATTTGTGGACATCGTGAACTTTTATCCTGTTTTCGATCCTACTGCACTGACTCGAACTTTTATGAACGCTCTGATTTTTCTATTGAGATGGTGGTTCGGGTGAAAAGGGCTCTCACGGAAATCCGGACTGGCCAGGGTTGAACTTGACTGCTTGGGTTTGATAAAATACCTTGATTCTATGCCGGGATTGTAACCTATAATGTTGTGGGAGTTGGGTGGTTTTTGCTAAACTCCCCTGATTGGTCTGTATATTTTGCTACATACTGCCTTGACTATGTCTCGGGCGGTCGCTTCTGGCGGGGGGTAAGGGAGGCCGGGGGTGTGTTTGATTTCTCCTCCTCCGCTTCTTTTCCTTCTTTTAGGTAGTTCTTGGGCGACAAGCACGCTGCTAGTGGGGTTAGGCCGTAGCCATTGCAGGGGTGCAGGGTGGGGGGTTAGGGGGGGTTTATTATTTTGTCTTTGTTTTGTTCTATGGCCTTTTTCTTTCTTTCTTCCTTTTATGAGAGGTGGGTTGTTTATCCTTCACTGATTCCTTATTCATCTGGGTGTCTACATTGGCTCTAATTATCCTGTATCTTGGGGGGATGGGTCTTGCGGATGGGAGTTGGACTAGATCGTCTACCACATTGTGTATCCTTCTTCATATGCGTAACTACGATGACGTTACATGTTCCTTTAAAGTTGTTTATCTACATGGCTGCATCCCCTCGCTTATTACTGTATTGTACTCTACAGTATGACACCTGATATCTGTAATGCCTCCTCTTGTTTTCCTTAATAAAAAGAATTATACATTTTTTTTTTTTTAAATCAGATAAGGGGGGCAATCTGGTATTGTGGCCAAAGAAGGATTACATTTTGGAAGCACAGAGACAGCTCTATGAGGAAAGCTGTTACTTAAAAACTAACACTAGAGAATATGAGAAAGCTAAAACAACACTCCAAAAACATCAGGCACAGTGGAAAAGACAAGGCCTTATATCTAATGAATAATACAAGTTTATGTACAATGAATTCCCGGTAGTACCTGTGTTATACCTAATTCCTAAAATACATAAAATTCTTATTCCAGTACCCGGTAGGCCAATTATGGGGCCTATTAGGATGGCGGACGGTGGAGGGACCGTTCGCAGGGGCAGCGGCGGTCCCTCCGTGCGAATTAGGATGTGACCGCCACCCTGGCGGTCACATCTTGTATTTTTAACATTGCTGCGGGTGCTGCTTGAAGCAGCACGAGCCGCAATGTTAAAAATGCACGTATAGCATTTACATGCACAAAGCGGCAGGCAGCGCGCGGTGCCTGTCGCTTTGTTCATGTAAAAGCAGGGGGGTACCATAGGTACCCCCCATGTGCACCCCCACCCCCTGACGCCCAGGGGGCCCGCAACGGGCCACGAAACTGAAAAGACCACATACTTTTCCACGGCGGAAAAGCCGCTGTGGAAAAGCATGTTTACGCATGCATCCTAATATGGCTGGCGGTGTCTTATAGACACCGCCACCATATTAGAGCTTTTCTGCCATGGGACCGTGGCGGAAAAGCTGTGGACGGTCTTCCCGACCCCCCTGCCATCCTAATCTGGCGGGGGGTCTTTTGGATCACCGCAGCGGTGAATCCACATCCTCCGGGCCGGCGGTGGCTTCCGCCGGCCCGGAGGATGCGGATTCAGCGCAATCATAATCGGGCCCTATATCGGCCATAAACAGCTTAGGTGAAATGGTTGGCCAATACATAGACTTATTTTTGCAAAACTTGGTAAAATATTTACTGAGTTATGTAAAAGACACCGGAGATTTCCTCAAGAAAGTTGAAGATTTAACATAGACAGATGATCTATATTTAACCACTCTCGATATAGAATCACTATATGCGAGTATAGATCACACACAAGGGGTGAGATCTGTAAAACATTTTTTGGATACCAGGTCGAGTGAATTCTATGAACAGAAAAAGGTGATTCTTGAGCTTATTACTTGGTGCCTGAACAATAATTTTTTTCTTTTTGATAAAGATATTTTGAGACAAGTGAGGGGTGTGGCGATGGGGGCTTGTTTCTCCCCCAGCTATGCATGCTTGCATGTTGGCTGGTGGGAGGAGCAGGTCCTCAAGACCACCTATCAGGCGCTTTTTGAATCCCATGTAGGGACATATTTAAGATACATTGAAAATGTTTTTTTGTTGTGGAGAGGGAGTGAGAATGAAGCATATCACTTCATAGAGGAAATCAATAACAATTCCCTGAATTTTAAATTCACATCCCATATCTACAAAACACAGATTGATTTCTTGGATGTAAGCCTTTACATTAATGATGAAAAAATAGAAAGTACGTTATACAGAAAACCAACCTCTGGTAACATTACACTACATGCAACCAATTCCCACCCTAAACACCTCATCGCTAGCATACCATATGGAGAAATCCTTAGACTTAAGCATATATGCAGCATTGAGGTGGATTTCATTAGGTGTCAGACTGATCTGGTGAACAGATTACAAACTAGAGGGTATACAAAGTGATTAGTGATGCTATAACTAAGGCTAGCCCACGACCTGGGAGAAGTCTCTTCAAGAAATACAACAATGAGGAGGAGACAATATCTCCTATAACATCTAAAAACATAGATACCCCTAGACTGATTACTACTTATTGTAAAGAGGAATGCAGAATAAGATCCATCATCAATAAACATTGGCCAATAGCACTCACAGATAATGTCCTTCGAAACAGACTGGCGGAAACCCCCATGATTACATTCAGAAAGGGGAAATCCATGGGTGCTACTCTAGATAAGACTTCTCTTGAAACAATAAAGGCAGCCTCATGGTTACAACCTACAAAGGGATTTAGAAAATGTGTAACTTGTAGGGCATGCAAATTTGGCTGCAACATGACTCATTATTCCACCTATTCCTATCCAAGGTAACTACAATTGCAAGACCGAATATGCTGTGTATGTTCTGACGTGCACCTGCGGCCTTAACTACATTGGTGGTACGAAGTTGCAGGAGCACGTAAGAATTTTACAGCATATAAGGGCCATTCTCCACAGTGATCCGGCATACCCTGCGGCACGACATTTCAAACAAACTCATGCAAATGATACCAATTGCCTTTCCTACTATGTCATTAATGCCATCCCTAAATCCAGAAGAGGAGGCAATAGGGAACGTCAACTTAAGCAACTAGAAAGTAAAATCCTCTTAGAGTTCGATAGTAAATGGCCTAATGGGTTGAATAATACGGAAGACATGCCTAACTTTTTATGATTAAGATGACGTTGTTCATAATATTTTGCACATAAGTCTTCGCTGTATTCCAAATGTATCAAATCCTGAGCCTTTCCCTCTCTCTATAGATCTGATTTTAGTATAATGGAATTTTTAATGCAAACGAATGCTTTGTATATGTCTATTAATACTATTTTTCCTTTTTTAGGGGATTTTACTGTTATTAATATAATAGCTTATACATGTTTGCACTATTATTATTTTATTTATTTATTTATTTTAAATATTTATATAGCGCAACATATACCCGAAGGCGTCAAGGCGCTTGAGGAGACTACATCAGGTGAACGTTAACTGTGCATCAGCTCAGACCAACTCCAGGTTGCAGGGAGAAAAGCCAAGTCTTTAGGCCTCTCCTAAAGGATAACAGATCGGGGGTGTTCCTCAAATCAAAAGTTAGCTTGTTCCACCATCTGGTGGAAATACTGAAAAAGCTTTTACAACCCCATCTTTGAAGACGAAACGTGGGAGTGTACCATGTAAAACGCTTCCTCACATAGCAGGGTCCAGCGCCCTGCAGTGGCTTGACGGCAACACACATGGCCTTGAACATTATGCACTTTTCCATGAGTAACCAATGTAACGTTTTAAGAGCCTGTTTTGCTGATGTAAATTTGGCTAATCCAAAAAGCAGTCTTGCTGCAGAGTGCTGAAGAACCTGAAGCTTAACCAGCACGGATTTGTTTACTCCTACCAGAAGCCCATTACAATAGTCAAGTTTTGAAAGGACTAAGGCTGGAATCAATGTTTTTTGTAGGTACTTTATCTGATCTATTTATACATGCCTTATATTGCACTTTATATTTGCTTTTTTGCACAATTTACACTCTATTGCACAAGGATTAATTCATGGATTGTTAAAAATATTTTTGCACATGTACAGTTTACCACATGGTCAGATATTGGATTTATCCTATGAGACAATTTTTTCGATCAGTCATGACTACTATAGGAAGCATTTAGTGGATGTATCCAGCTATGTTTATAGACTCTGAAGAAAGATATATTCTTCATTTACTTTTTTTTTTTTTAAAAGCTAGCTTATTTTGCACATATTTATGATATATCTATGTGTTTTAAGCACGCTTTATTTAATGTATCAATGAATGCATTTTTGGATCTCCTATGTGAATCGCCTCAAACATGTAGTCTGTCTTCTATGATCATGGCCATGTGACCTGTGATGGTGAAGGGGGTGGTCACTTTAGACATAAAATAGCAATGGCGTATGACTAGGACTACACGTGAACAAGGGCTTTTTGCTAGAAATGCGTTGTGTGTGAGGTTGAATAAAAACATTTTGCCTGACGTCCTGTGGGGTCTGTGCCTCCTTCTTCGCCGCCGCTGTGTGCGGTTGGAAATTGCGGGAGCAGATCGTTTTTGGATATATATATATGTATATCCATACTACTATTATAAAGAGAGAGCTGAAACCTTTGAGGCGGGTAAACTCAAGAAGTACAGCACCAATCACAACACCCAATACACCATTGTAAAGGGTAGTTGCAGCA
This sequence comes from Lissotriton helveticus, assembly GCF_964261635.1. Lineage (NCBI taxonomy): Eukaryota > Metazoa > Chordata > Amphibia > Caudata > Salamandridae > Lissotriton > Lissotriton helveticus. The sequence continues at coordinate 869,274,836 of NC_136061.1, read as the reverse complement.
GATGGACATATGCTATACAGCTGACCACCATATACATTAGAAAGGTCAAAGAACCTTAGGGGTAAAGTAGTCCTTGTGGGCGTTGGTGTGGGCGTGTCAAACTCCACTTGGACGTTGGCGTGGGCGTGGCGTGGTCGTGGGCGTGTCAAACTACACTTCACATTATTCGTTTGTGGGCGTGCACCGTTCTCAGAGGGGCGTGGCAGAACAGCGTTGTCAGAGGGGCGTGCCAAAAATATAACAAAAAATGGCCGCGTACTTCACTAGCACGCCTTTCAGAGGCAATGTGCAAGCCCATTCACGCTCCAACTTCAAAACAAGCTGCGCCGCATCAGGCGCGGTTAATCATATATAGTGCAAAATAACCTTTGTGGGCATAAGCGTTAGCGTTGTCACACGGGTAAAAAACAAAATTATATTAAAAGGGGGCGCCACTTGTGCCAGGAATGTGCGTGCACATTCACGCTCCACCTTGCCGTTCTCATGACGCAACATTACTGATATATAGTGCGCCGCTAACTTTTTAGGCGTCAGCGTTGTCATAGGGGGTTGCAGTACAATTAAGTAAGAAAAAGGGGCGTGGCTTGCGGAAACATTCACGCTCCGCCTTGCCGTTCTGATCACTTCTCACACGTACCTCTCCAAACAACAAGCTGCTCAAAACAGCCCTTGCAAGCATGGGATCACGCAGGGCACTCTCAACGTACACACGTTAACGTGAAAGACAACGCGCGGGGCCTCAAACCAGCCCTTGCAAGCACGGAATCACGCCGGACACTGCTTAAAGCTGAGGACGCACACACAATGAAGGAGCTGCAAATACGGGCCACATATAAACAACGCACTTACTAACACTACATGCAGAACCACACAAACACCTTCCAAAAACATTACAAAATTAAGGGGCACGGTCACATTAACATCAAACACAACGCACTTGCACACACAAAAGCTTAAAAACTTAAAGCTGAGGACGCACACAGAACTAAGGAGATGCAAATACGGGACAGCTAAGGAGGCAATTATAAAAGCGCCGTGAAACATTACACACATAATATTTCATCCCCAGACAACATCGGGACGGGCTGCTAGTATATATATATAGAGAGAGAGAGAGTGAGAGAGACAGGGGGGAGAGAAACATATATACAGAGATATATATGTAGGCCTAATTACAAGTGTGTAAGGAGGAAATGAGCAAAAGGATTGTGCAAGTCTTGCACAAGTTTCTGAGAACTAATAAATCCCTTATTTAGAGGGAACTTGCACATTTGTGGTGAGTGACTGCAATGTTGCACATTGATCAATTTTACAGGCAACACCAGGAGTTTTGTGAAATTAGGGACTTGTTTGTGAGAGGGTTACATCACGTTTGCACCAACCAATGTGGTACAAGTGTGACGCAAACGTCAGATATTTTGAAGCCAAGCAAAGCCACTTTGTGTGGCTTAAAAAATCTGGAGTAACTCAACACAGCCCAAATCACTGAGTTCCATTATTCTACCCTAGGAAGGTGTTCCATGGGTGCTTCGTGGGTGTTTCCTCACTAAGCATGGGCGGATCTAGCGGATCTCGCGTACGCAAATTTGCGGATTTACGGATTCGCAATCCGCAAAATCCGCGAACTCTCGCGGATTAGCAGATTTTTCCGTTTTTTTTGTTGGTGAGCGTTCGTGAGGATTTGTGGACCATTTCGCAATTGCGAACTTACTTTTCGGCTCGCAACGGCCGCGACTATGTTGTTTCTACGTCTGGTTTATCATCACAGGTTCACAGCACCCTCTGTTTCACCACTGCCACCCTCCGGTACACCCATGCCACCCTCTGGTACATCCTGACTGCCACCCATTAGGTTTGTTTATCACTGTAGATTATGGGGGTGAAAAAAAGCAAGCACACCGCCCTGCTTCAACTGCCATGAATTAATTTGGGGTTGATTAATGTGTCACTTATTTTTAAACTTCCAGTCTGGCTGGCACCTGCTTCCTTCCTTATCTGTAATTTGCTTTCTGTTGCAGTGAAAGCAAGCACACCTGCCCTTCTTCAACTGCCATGAATTAATTAGGGGGGGATTAATGTGTCAGTAATTTTGAAACTTCCAGTCTGGCTGGCACCTGCTTCCTTCCTTATCTGTAATTTGCTTTCTGTTGCAGTGCAATTTTTTTTCACAGGACCTTTATTCTATGAGCCTGCTGTTTGGGTCATAGAAGGGTCATGGAATAGTTGCAAATAGGCAACTGAACTCTGGAGGGGCCCCTCAGGAAGCACTAGAGTGAATGGTTACTAATGTTAAGTTTGAACTTTTGCACCTGCTGATTGCTTTCAGTTTAGCAAAAATCGTTTTTCTGCAATTTCGCGTCATTTGCGGGGCACAAATCCGTGCGAGATCGATTTCGGAAGCCGCGAATGCGAGCGAATACACTTTTTTTTTTGCGGCGTGTATGTTCACGTGATTTTTTTCGTGTTCGCAAGGCGCTTGTAGCTATACGTTTGCGAAGTTACCCTAGCGGTCGTACACGGGCGCAGCCATCTTGTTTGCGTGACGTAATTCTGTTTCCGGCCGCTATGTGTAATCTCGCAAAGTGTGCTGCTCGCTAGTACAATTTCGCACGTGCTCGCGAGGTAAATCTCGCGCGAACTTACCCACGCGGTCGTGAATGGGCGCGGCCATCTTGTTTCTCATTCATTGCTATGGTTCTGGGCATGCTTTGTGTATCCTATCTGAATCTCTGCCATCCTTTGCTTTTTTTGAAGTTTATTTGATCTATTTTACTTATTATCTATCCCTCTATTTTTCTAGCTCTATATTTTTGTGTTTTCTGCTACTTTTTGTTAATTTTAAACTACTTTTTTAAACTCTTTTATTTTCTTCTTCCCTATTCTATTTCTTCTTTATTATTTAACTCATTTCTGCCCAGACCATGGTAAAGGGAGCCGGGAAGCACCCTGAGAAGGGGAAGGGTCCCGCACCCCGTGCCCGGCTCCCGTGCGGGCGTTTGAGGGGGGAGCAAGTGATGCCACGGGAGATCTTTAGCGCGGAGGAGGTGGCCGCACTCATCTTCCACGTCCAGCGCCGCCTCCCCAAGACGATCCTGGGAGGCGGCAAGATCGCAACCGGCTATGGCATCCGGGAGCGCCAGAAGCGGTGGGAGAAGGTGTGCCGGGCCATGTTTAAGCTCTCTGGGGTCCGGCACACCTATAACCAGGCCACCCACCGCTGGACGGATGTCATGGACCGGGAACAGGACTTGCTGGACGCGCTCGGCGTAGAGGTCCCCGGGCTTGGTGAGTAGTAGTAGCCATTTCTAGCTATTTCATCACTAATCTGTTTTATCCGGCTCTGTTATTTGAAAATGTTTGTTCTTTACCAAGAGCAATAATGCTGCCGATTACATTAGGTAAATTATATTTCAAAATCTTCTATGTATTTCAGGTGCACTGCTCTCCTTCTCAGTAGCCTTGCTTGCTACTATGCCTATTTGTTTTGTATTTTGTGTTCATTTCATTGGCCTGAGAAATTATGTATGAGTGTAGTGTAAAGAACTGCGTAATGCTAGACACTAAGGGTCATATTTTCAATTACCGGCGCATCCCTGCAAAGTAGCAGGGATGCGGCAGTAATTGTGCGCCATGCCACCACCACCCATTGGCCCAAAACGTCACAGAAGCCTTACGCATCTGTGGCGTAAAGGCGGCGCATTGCTGGAGTTGCGTGCCAACGATGGCGCAGCTCCAGCAATGCTCTGGGGTGCCCTATCTCCCCAATGCTGCATCAAGCCGTACGTCGGCTTCAAGCAGGCGCAGGGTTTGAGTCACGCATCATTGTCCTAAAAGTGACTGATTGACATCTTGTAGATTTCCCTCAGCTACTTTTAGGATTCGTTCCTGCGCAGTAACGCCCTCCCTTGCGCCGGAACGCCCCCTGATGGTGCAGGGCTTTACAACGTGATGCATCTCCCATATGCGTTTTTTTTAAATATATACGTCGCACCATGGCGACTCTTTTGTTCTGCCGCTGCGTCACAAAAGTCACGCAACAATGGAGGAAAATGAGCCGCAAGGGACTTCTAAATCAGCCCCAACAGACTGAAGTCCAGTCCTTCCTTTAGACACATGGCTATAAGAAGAAATAGTGGTGGTGGTCGGTGGATTGATATTTTGAGTATTCACTGATCTGCAAGCAGGGTGGACTTTGTCTGTCACTTTGCGTGCTGCGGACCTCTGCCTGCCAGGCCTAGGCAAACCTTTTTAGTAGTCTGTTTATTGAGTTACATAGGAACTTTGGAAGTCAACGGTCCGCAAATCAGGCAATACGAATAACGTAGTATACCATATGAGATAGGTCAATATATCCCGTGGAATAGTTGTCTATCTATTTGCTATTTCTCCAAAATGTTTTGTTATAGTTCTTTTGAAATGTTTGATTTGGTTGACAAATCTCATCCATGTTTTCTGGTCTTTCTTTCTTTCATGTTGTACATCAGCTCCCCCCAAGGGCAAGAGGACACAGGAGGAGGGTGGTGTTCAGGAGGATGCAGGCCAGGATCGGGCAGGCGAGGGCTCCTTTGCTGGCCCCAGTAAGTTTTAATTTTGATAAAGAGTACCTATTTTTTCCTAGCGTTCCTCATTCGATATTTTCTAAATCGTCTTTGATCTTCTTGTAGACTGGATCTAAATTCTTATCCTGCCTCGACTATGACTCCCTGTGGTATTACTAGATTATTCTTATTAGTCTGTTTGTGTAGCTAACTATGATTGCACATTTGGCAATTCCATTGGACTCCCATTCTAGTCAGCAATAGCTCTATGCACTGAGTGCAGTCCTCTGGGATTGTCCATAATGTCTTTTCAAGTCTTCTAAATGTTTATGCTTTGACAATTGCCAACAATAAAAAGGTGAATGACCACCAAGAAAGAATAAGATACTACTTTACTTTTGTTTTGGATAGAGGGACAATCCATTCTACTACTGTTGCAGGGACAAATCTGCACAAACCGAACTATGAACACTAAATAGTGCATTGTTTATCAATTATAATAGGCGCAGGTAGACTTTCTTTCCACATACCTCAGTGATATCAGACTTTGAAGAACCCCCAATCTCCTTACTGACTAGATAGTGTGGCAGAGTCATTTAGCTCCCTAAGTCACCGATGATTGATCCCCAATGATCATTAGATTATCCTACGCAGGGCAAGAGTACGGAGTCACAGTCAAGAAGTGTCAGAGGCACTCATGCTTGCAAAAATTCCAAAACCTTTAGCTCATCCACTCTAGTCTGGAGGACCAAAAACCACAGAGTCTATTTAAGTTTAAAAGCTTTATTAAAACTAAACACATTTATTAAAATCAACTTTGTCATAAAAGTAAACGTTTAACTGAAAATGGAAAAGTGCTTAGTGCTAACGATTAATTGGACACATTTCTTGTGGTCGAGCTGAGCTCTCACCTGGTTTGAACTTGAGCTTGACCCTGATCGTGTTCTTAGAAGTCAAGCTTCTGTTAGGAGAAAAAGTGTTGTGTGTTAAAAATAAAAAGCAAGCATTCATCAGTTGTGCCAAAAAGTGCAGCAAGACAACAGCCTTCCCTGGAAAAAGGGAAATTTTTACTGTAGAGTATACAGTTACAAATTATTACATTGTATTTCGTTTTTTTTAACTTTCTTCATTCCTCCTAGACCAAATATTATACAGTAGTGAGTGGTGTATTCTAACATTCTAAAAATCTACTTTGTAGGTGGAACATCTGGTGGCGGGGCCAGTGCGGAGGTGGTGGATGAGGAGGACAACTCTTCTGGGGAGGAGGCGGTGCGAGTGGCGGACGACACCAATGTGCCTGTGAGGGTTCACACGGTGGTGGCGGGCACAGGTAAGCTATATATTCGAAAAGCGAAAGAAGGGTGTAAGTAAGTGTGGAAGGACGAGAAATTTTATGATGGCTGGCAAAGAAGAATGATATGTGTTTGCTTGGCCCCCGAGGTGGCTGGGAAGGAAAGAATATGGTATGGTGCATGGCTGGGTCAATGATGAAGCAAGGATGGGTGGAAGGACAACAGCCTGGGTGGGTGAAACATAAACTGTATGTGTGCATATACGTTGAATGGATGGATGCCTGGAGCATGGTATTATCTGACTCTTAGATAGCACATGTGTATCTAGAGAGAGTAGATGGTCACTGGATGAACTAAGTGTTACCTTGAAGAGCATGTAACACCGCACCCGCACGTCCGTTCCAGTGTAGGGAAGGCAAGGAAAAGAAATTGTAAATTTGTCCAATACTACCATGAATAGTAGCAATAGTTTGTATTGCAACTGCAAGCACAGCATATATCCGGTTATTACGGTGGACACTCCGTACCTCTCTTAATAACTTTAGTTTAGTAGTAGTACGTCATTCATGTGTGGGTGTATCACTGTTCACTCAATAATAAGCAAAGCACCTAAAGTCATCCCATATGTCATCAAATACATCCCATGTGAAGTGATAGATAATCTAATTATTTAGCTTCTTCATTTTCCTTTTCTAGTACTTATTTGCACTGTAGGGTGAAAGGTAAATTAATTAAGCAGTAGCCCTTGTAACAGAGTATTCTCAGTGCCACCCGTAATAGAAAAGTAATAGCTTCACCACCTGCATGTACTGGACCGGTACAGTAACGCAAGTCTGTCTCACTCATCATGGTGTGCGTCTGTTTTTCTCGGGTGCAAGTTCACTGCGCTGGCATTCTGCCGGCTTGCATAAGATAACGTACCAATTTTCCGAAACAAGAGAGAAGAAGAAGAATAAGACTGGTGTACTGTCATAGTCGACTGTAATGGAAGTCCATAGTGGTCGTAGAATGTGTTCATTAAACTACCACTAATGTTAGAGCAAGGATGCAGAAGTGGGAGGTTAGATAGATACTGTCCTCAATAGTTATGTACTGTGCTTTCAATTTGCTACTTGTACTGTGACACAACTTTCGGCTCAATCACTTTGTGTTATTAATGTTAAGGAGCATTGGTTACAGACTATGTCCTTCTTTCTTCATATAGTTGCTCCTTCCAAATCGACATCACGGAGGGAGCAGGCTCGAATGGCCCGGCAACGAGGCTGGATGCCACTGTTGCGGAATATCGGCGGCTGGTGGCCCTGGAGGAGTCGGAGGACACGCAGTCGACCGGTGCAACCACAACATCCTCGACTGGGACAGCTGCATCCTCCTCCATGACCCCACGGGCTGCCAGCCAGCGCAGTGCTCCAGCAGTACGGAGCCGGGCTAACAAAGCCAACCGCCACCGCCAAGCAGCAAAAAGACCAGCTGCCCCCCACAGGAGCTGCAAGGCACGCCAGCGCCGCCTAGGAGTGAGAATGTCCTACCTGGAGCAGGAGGTCCATAGGTACAAGAACCTTGGTGGAGGGCCTCCACTTTGAGCATACCACCCTCGGCAAGGAGTATGATGCCCTGGCCGCAAAATTCACCAGCACCCTCCAGTAGTGGAGTGTCCCTTGCCCTTTTTTTAGAGACTTTTGGGGGGTGGGATTTGGGAGTTGGGTGCTTTTTGGGACTTTTCAAAGACAATCGTTGGGGTTAGGGAGGGTCTTGAGGGAGATTATTTTGTTAGGGCTACATAAATATACTTTTTTAAACTTTATCTGACCATACCTGTTTTTTACTGCTTTTCAGTCTGGTGGGTGGGGGTGTAACAGTAAGTTTGTTTTCCTGAAGAGTCCTAGGACTTTAGTAGTACTACCGTCAATCTCTCGTCTAGTCCTAATACTCCATTATACTACCTCCCACCAAACGCTTATCTTACCTGTAATTTGTGTTAGAAATTAGGGCTAGGCCCAGGGCTGGCTCCACGTGAAATGGGGATTAAGGTTGGCAATCCTGGGTGGAGGAAATTTCCTCATTGCGGTGGTACTAGTGGTGTGACACAGTGGCAGTTGCATGCCTATGGAAAAAAAGAAAACGAAACCTGGTTTGTCCTTACTGTAGCATTACAACGGTTACGGTACACTCGAGAATATAGCAGGTGACAGTACACTAGAACAGTGCCACAATGTAGCCTAACAAATGGTAAAGTATTGCAAGTATAACTAGTACTTGCGTTGAATTTATTTGAGATTGGCTCCTACTACTACAAGAAATAGTACTGAAGCTGAGTAAGTCTAGAATATATCCTCGTATTCCTTCACCAGCCTGTTGCTATGACCTTATCCTCCCCAGCAAGTGTGTGGAATTATTGATGTCATTTAGTCAGACATCAAGCAAAACCACACAGCCCGGGGGAAGAGGGTTAGGGTTTGGAAAATGGATGGGAATGGGGGTTTCTTTTTGGGTAGGTTTTGTTGAGAGAAGAAAAAAAAAGCACAGCATGGACAAACAATAATTGAAGATAGAGAAATCTTTGGGTACAAACTAAAGCTAACCACATGCAGTCACACTCATAGAAGAAAACAATGGATACTGTATCTGTATTCTGTATGTTGTTGGAGTTGTCCTGTTGAATTTGGTAAGTAAGTTGCATGCAGCAAACAATTCCTCTTATTAGCGGCACTCCTCCATTCCAGCTGACGCTTCGTCCATCAATGTTGGTGACCACTGACAGAAGACACCCTGTCCACTGCCTGCCTGGCGGATGTTGACTGAAACCCGGCCTGTAATTATTGAACGGAAAACAGGAAGTGCTATTACAATACCACTGATAAATAAATATAAGGTATGTACGCTGTGTGGTGCAAAAAGTCACACTTTAATTTCCCTAATAGACAGTACAATATTTTTGAAATTGCGTACTCTGTCAGAGTCACCTTTCTAAGGATAAATAAGTATGGCCAAAATATTATAGCGGATCTTTCCCCTCAAGGTAGGTGTACTGTAAACTGTGTTTTAGAACAAAATTTGACCTTCCCAGCAATGCTCCCACCAAGACCCTTACTAAAGCCAGTCGCAAATGTAGAAGACCCCCAATCAGATCTCAAAAAACGAGGCCTAGCAGAAAAATGGTGACAAAACGTACGTTAAAAGTAAAAGTATGCCCAAATACACCCTTACCCACCGTGGATTGTATTCAAACCACTTGCAAGCAAGCATAAGTATCCATAGCCAGCATCGCTCCAAGAGTGCTCTAAAACCCCAGAACTGAGTTGCAATAGAACACCCCGAAACACATGCAATCCTGCTGCTAGGGCTAACCCTAACGAACCCTAAGTTACAAAAAGTGCCAAAAGGTTTTGCCTTATGGATTTTGTCCAAAACACTTCTATCCGGTATTAGACCTTCCCAGGAATGCCCCAAGACCCGCCAACCCACCCGCAAAAAAGCACGCGACAACACCCCCAAACAGCCAAAAAGCAAAATCTCATACTTACAATATCTCTCGGCCTTCGGTCCAAACGCGCTGTGCAGCTAGGTCATCATCATCATAACTCCTGTTTTCCACCACGGATTTCCTGAAAAGCAAATGCAATCAAGATTAGACTGTCGCAGCAGTGCTTCGACAGAGACCCCGCAACCCACCCACAAACACCAGGAAGCCCCCCAAAACGCTACATTGAGCAAGATGTCAGAAGAAATAGCAAAAAAAAGGCTTTTCCTTATGGATTTTATCCAAAACACTTCTATCCGGTATTAGACCTTCCCAGGAATGCCCCAAGACCCGCCAACCCACCCGCAAAAAAGCACGCGACAACACCCCCAAACAGCCAAAAAGCAAAATCTCATACTTACAATATCTCTCGGCCTTCGGTCCAAACGCGCTGTGCAGCTAGGTCATCATCATTATAACTCCTGTTTTCCACCACGGATTTCCTGAAAAGCAAATGCAATCAAGATTAGACTGTCGCAGCAGTGCTTCGACAGAGACCCCGCAACCCACCCACAAACACCAGGAAGCCCCCCAAAACGCTACATTGAGCAAGATGTCAGAAGAAATAGCAAAAAAAAGGCTTTTCCTTATGGATTTTATCCAAAACACTTCTATCCGGTATTAGACCTTCCCAGGAATGCCCCAAGACCCGCCAACCCACCCGCAAAAAAGCACGCGACAACACCCCCAAACAGCCAAAAAGCAAAATCTCATACTTACAATATCTCTCGGCCTTCGGTCCAAACGCGCTGTGCAGCTAGGTCATCATCATCATAACTCCTGTTTTCCACCACGGATTTCCTGAAAAGGAAATGCAATCAAGATTAGACTGTCGCAGCAGTGCTCCCAGACCCCAAAACTCACCCACAAACACCCGGAACCCCGCCAAAGAGCACCTCAAAGGCAAGCAAGTCAGCAAAAACGGCAAGAAATTTCAGCCTCATATTTGGTCCTAAACACTTTTATCCGTTATTAGAGCTTCACAGCAATGGGCCCAGAGCCGTCAACTCACCCGCAAAGAAGTAGAACACCCCCACAAGTGCTGAGTCTTTCTTCATTGGGCGTAATCCAGCCCTCTGCTTTGAGGGAAATAGGAGGAGGAGGATAGAGGAGCATGTTCTTCTGAACTTGTGAACCTGAGGAATGTAGACTGCGGCACCTTCAAATCAATAAGCAAACAAGTGAAGACAGTTCTGCTGATGGGCTTGTTTTTGGGATTAGGTGACTAAAGTTTGAATTAAATTAACTGTGGAAAACAAAGAAAGACAGACACACAGGAATAAAAGTGAATAAGGACGAAAAAGAAAGTTATTGATTCATTGTCTCATTTTCAGGGCTCGGTGTCAGGGAATAAGAAGAAGATTTCGTCATCATACTCTGCGAATTCAGGCAGGATGAGGTCAGTGTCACCAAACAGAGAACAAATCCCCTCATCTACATTGCCGTCCTCCTCGTCTTCATGCGGCGTGCTTTCTCGTACTTTGTAATCTGGTGGTATGAGGTGCTGATTCATCTTGATCATTGTCAGCCGCTCCACATTTTTGGGCGAGAGGCGGCTCCGTTTGGGAGTTACAATGCCACCAGCAGCACTGAAAACACGTTCAGAAGACACACTTGCGAGTGGGCAAGACAAATAGTTTATAGCCAGGTTGGAGAGCTGTGGCCACAATTGTTTTTTCCCATGCCAATACTGCAATGGCTCATCATTAAGAAAGACCTCTGTTGAGTCATTCAGATAGTCCTGCACCATCGACTCAAGGTCCTCAACGGTTCCTCCACTTTGCTTACTTTTTGCTGTGCCTGTGACATTTTTTCGAGAACCATACCCAAGCAAAGTTAGCCAATCCTCTACAGCAGCCACTGTTACTGTTGTGTGTGGTGCAGATGATCTGGTTGCTGGTGTCTTTAACGGCTGAGAGGTCACTTGTGCCACAGCCACAGGTGCAGAAGTGGATTCTTTTGACTGGGGATGGCCTGCTGATGCTGATGCTGATGTACTGCCTTCTCCTTCAATATCCTGCCGTTCTTTTTCAAACCTCTTGGCTGACCAGGCTAGCCAACGTTTGTACTTTTTAACATCTTCATCAGCAAAAGGAAAGAATGCTTGGCCTGCCAGCGCCTTTTTGTAGCGTGGATCCAGAATAGTAGCACAAATGTAATGCTGTTCTGAGTTGATCTTTTTAAGACGTTCATCACCACGTAGGCGGTCTAATAATTTCTCCGACAAAATAAAAGGGTCTTTTTTTTTCCATCTTTTTCTAACTCAGAAGACACCGCCTTCAGTTGGTGCTCCAGCATGCACAACAATGGGATAGCTTGTCCCAAATTACAGTCCTCCTGGCTGACTGCACGCGTGAAGAACTCAAAAGGACGAAGCATGTCTGTCAGGCTTTTAACTATGTCCCATTGCGCCGCACCCATCCGCAGGTCCTTCTGAGCTGTACCCTCTGTTAAGAAATAGTGATCGAGTACCGTATACTGCTCATACAGACGCTCAAGCATGTAGAAGGTTGAGTTCCAACGTGTTGCCACCTCCTGGATGAGTGCTTTCACTGGCATTCGACGTTCAAGTAGCAGCCTCCTCAGATGCTTCCGGGCCTTAAAAGAATGGCTGAAATGGTTGCACATTTTGCGGCAGGTGGCCATTACCTCGAACGCTGTACTGTCTCTATCACTCAAGAATTTTTGAACTACCAGGTTGATACAGTGCGCCAAACACGGCACTCTGAAATATGCACCCATCGCCATGGCCTTAACAACATTGGCGCCATTATCCGTGGAAACATAACCAATCTGGCGTTTTTTTGGGGACAGCCAGTGAAAGACCTTTTTGTTAAACTCGTCCAAAATGTTTTCTGCTGTGTGACTTTTCTCCAAGCCAAACATGGCTAGTGTTGCATGTTTCCGAGCAGCTTTAAAAACTTGGTCCGGGTCAACACCTGCATTTAGCTTTGCTTTAACACCTGAAAAAGAGACCCAGTGTGCAGTGATGCACATGTAATCAGCGCCTGCGCCACTGGTCCACATGTCTGTTGTCAGATGTATAGTGTGACCAGCACTCTTCTGCAAAGCTGCCCCAATCGCCTCCAGCACATCTTCATGTAGTGCTGGAACCGCCACTCTGGCAAAATAGAACCGGCTAGGAACCTTCCATTTAAGGCAGAGCGTTGCCACTAATTCTAGAAAACCTACCGCTTCTGCAAAAGAAAAAGGGAGAAGGTCCACAGCTAGCATTTTAGCCAGCTTAGTGTTATACAGACGCGTCAGTGGGTGGTTGCGTTCATATGGCGCGTCTGAAGAAAACATGGTTCTAATGTTGCCCTGGACCAAGCATTTACGGGATGATAATGACTTCGTTGACGCAATTATGCTCGCTGGTGAACTTTTGCGCGTTGGTGTCTCACTCGCTCCAACACTCTTAGTGTGCCTCTCATGGGGTGTGCTGCTGACAGGGGTACTGGGTGTAAGTGAAGTGTTTGACACGTCTTCTTCCTCCTCGTCATCATCAGATGAAACATCAACGTTTTCTTGACTTCCAATTCGGGCTTCCTTGATCGCCTTTAGGTGCGCAAACCATTGGACAGTGTGCTGTCTCTTAAGATGACCTCTCTGGCCTCCGGTACCATAGTTGGTACCTGACTTACCACGACTAACTGCAACCTTACAAAGGGTACAAATGGCGAACTTTTCCCTTTTTGGGCAAACAGTAAAGAAGTCCCAAACTGGTGACTTGAAGTGTCTGTGGGGCCTGGAGGAGGCGGCGATACTGGTGGTGGTGGTCATGCTGCTAATGTCAGATGAAGTGGAGGATCTGGATTGCCCAACTTTTGTACGTTGTGCACTTTCACCGCCACTAATTAAGGTCGAGGTGGATGGAGGTCCCTTCTTGCCAGAAAGAAATATGGAAGCGGTACGAGTTGGTGTACTACTTAACTCCAATGATTGTGGTGGTGTTTCCACTGCCTCCTCGTCGACAACATCATCATCATCACGCTCAGCAGATTTTCGGGCTAGGGTCAAAATGTCTGTTTGCTGCATGCCCGCTGGGGCTGCAGTTACCTTTATGATGACTGGGTCGTCGTTGTCAGAGTCTTCATCAGCAGCAGTATCCGCCACTTCTTGCTGAGCCTCATCATCACACTCCATAACTCTGAGACTTTGGACGAGCTTCCTTTTACGCTTAACTACCTTTGTCAGATCATGGTGTGCCTCACTCTCAGACGGCAGTGGTGCTGGTTCCCAATTTTGATCCGTATCATCAGAAGGAGGTGTGCTTGAAGAAGATGTAGACACCACCCTTGATCTCTTCCTTGCTAGGGGTGTGGAAGACAATGAATGATCATCAGGAGGAGTGTCTTCCTCAAATGATACCTCGCCTTGATTGTCGATTTCCTGATGTGCCCCTACATCGGGTGGAACAACTATTGTGGGCACTTGTGACCCTCCATGCACCTCTGCTTGCGCATCTCCTTGCGCTGCCTCTCCTTCCACATGTACTTGGGCTTGTACTTGCACATGTGATAGTTGTTGCGGCTGTGGTTGTTCAACACTCGTCAGATGAGCTACAACAACCTGTGTTGATTGAGGGACATTGCTGCTGCTTTCTTGCGATGAGCCAACATCACTGGTCGATGGTGATTGAACAACTATACTGGCTGCCTCTGCAGCACTCAAGGGCTTGGACTTAAGTTGGCGTGGTGGTGGTGGTGGCACTGAGCCCAATGGAGCGGGGGTGCTGCTCCCAGCTTGGTCCCCAGCAGATCACGCTGCTGCTGCAGGCATACTTTTTTTTTTACTCCCAAAAAAAGGGGCGGCCTGCACACCAGTCTCCTTGGTAACTTGCTTCTTCTGCTCCTTACTGGCACCTTTCTTGCTAGAGGAGCTACGGGTAACTTTTTTTGGGGCCATCTTCTCCAGAGCAGGTCAGAACAGCAGGCAGCAGTTGCACGAGTTGCAGAGTTGTCTGTGTCCAGACGTGACGTCGCGTGACGTTATGCTGCACACACACACCGCTGCAGGACTTCTTCCTGGCACTGGTGGTTCTCTTGAGTCTTGTGCATCTAAAAGCAATGGAAGACAGAGGAACATCAGTTCAGTTACACACCCCAAAAAATCGACAAAACACAGAAAAATCAGCACAATCCCATGCCATCCATGATGTTTACATTGAAGACACCGCACAGAAAGACTAGGGCCATGCAAGTATGCAACACTCACTACCCCTGGGCATAATGGATGAAAAGTAGGCAAAATAAGTGCAGGCCTCAGACACTGCCTCTCTTCAAAATGGCCCCTTACACCCCAAGCCAGTCCACATCAACAGTACACCCCAAAAAAACAGAAAAACAGCCAAAAATCACCACAATCCAATGCCATCCAGGATGTTTACATTAAAGAGAGTGAGACCCCACATGCACACTCAGTCCATGCATCACTACCCCTTGGCAAAAGGCCACACCAGCAGCCCCAAAAAAACGACAAAAAACACAAAAAACAGCACAATCCCAGCCCATCCATGGCCTCAATGGTGTTTAACTTCAAGAGGACACCCCACAGAAAGACTAGGCCCATGCAACACTCACCACCCCTGGTCAAAGGGCCCCACCAGCAGCCCCAAAAAACGACAAAAACGACAAAATTCAGCACAATCCCAGCCCATCCATGGCCTCAATGGTGTTTAAATTCAAGAAGACACCCCACAGAAAGACTAGGCCCATGCAACACTCACTACCCCTGGGCATAATGGATGAAAAGTAGGCAAAATAAGTGCAGGCCTCAGACACTGCCTCTCTTCAAAATGGCCCCTTACACCCCAAGCCAGTCCACATCAACAGTACACCCCAAAAAAACAGAAAAACAGCCAAAAATCACCACAATCCAATGCCATCCAGGATGTTTGCATTAAAGAGAGTGAGACCCCACAGGCACACTCAGTCCATGCATCACTACCCCTTGGCAAAAGGCCACACCAGCAGCCCCAAAAAAACGACAAAAAACACAAAAAACAGCACAATCCCAGCCCATCCATGGCCTCAATGGTGTTTAACTTCAAGAGGACACCCCACAGAAAGACTAGGCCCATGCAACACTCACCACCCCTGGTCAAAGGGCCCCACCAGCAGCCCCAAAAAACGAAAAAAACGACCACATTCAGCACAATCCCAGCCCATCCATGGCCTCAATGGTGTTTAAATTCAAGAAGACACCCCACAGAAAGACTAGGCCCATGCAACACTCACTACCCCTGGGCATAATGGATGAAAAGTAGGCAAAATAAGTGCAGGCCTCAGACACTGCCTCTCTTCAAAATGGCCCCTTGCACCCCAAGCACATGTTGCCTGCACCAGCCAGCACTTAAGATGGCCACCACCACCACCCACATGGCCAGTCCACACCAACAGTACACCCCCAAAAAACAGAAAAACAGCCAGAAATCACCACAATCCAATGCCATCCATGATGTTTACATTAAAGAGAGTGAGACCACACCACAGGCACACTCAGTCCATGCACCACCACCCCTGGGCAAAAGGCCACACCAGCAGCCCCCAAAAAACGACAAAAAACAATAAAATAAGCACAATCCCAGCCCATCCATGGCCTCAATGATGTTTAAATTCAAGAAGACACCCCACAGAAAGACTAGGCCCATGCAACATTCACCACCCCTGGGCAAAGGGCCCCACCAGCAGCCCCAAAAAAACGACAAAAACAACAAAAATCAGCACAATCCCAGCCCATCCATGGCCTCAATGGTGTTTAAATTCAACAAAACAGTTGTATCATGCACCCATAACCAACCCTGGTCCTACTGGATACTGTGGCTACCCACAATATAATTTATTTAATGTTCTGAAAAAGTTCAAAAATTGTAGTTGCAGCAACTGTAATGCCCCAAACAAACTTACTTGTGAAAGTTGATTTCTAATCCAAAAGTGATCCAAAGAAAGTCAAAAAGGCCTCAAATCCAAATATCCAGCAGCACCCACAAAAAGTAATCCTTCCAGCTCCAGATCCAAATGAAAGTGACCAGGAGATGGACAAAGCACTGGGAGGAGCCTGCTGGACAGGAACAGGAAGTTGGAGACTGTGGGGCACTTCCTTCCCCCCCCCAAAAAAATGGACTCCTTGCAAAAAAAAAGGCCATGCAAATGTCAACCTGAGGAGTGATTCTGATAAAAATCATCATTTTCTGAAGGTTTATCCAGTTTGCTGGTTGATTTCTTGTGCAGAATTGAAAAATCTCTATTTCACGAGTGCGAGATTGTTCCTTCCTGCCGCAACTACGTGTTCGCAATTGCGAACTCTCGCGAGGTGTGCTGTGCAAGGTGGCAAGCCGCGATTACGTATTCGCGGGCGCCAAACTCCCGCGGGATCACGCAGCAAGATCCAAAATGGCGCGGCACTCGCAAAATATGATCGAGAAAAACAACTCGGCAAACGCTTAATGACGGAAAGTGAACGCCGTGCACCACGCCGCGCGCCGCAACCAAGCTAAAAATCCGCCGCGA
Source organism: Lissotriton helveticus (assembly GCF_964261635.1). Taxonomy (NCBI): domain Eukaryota; kingdom Metazoa; phylum Chordata; class Amphibia; order Caudata; family Salamandridae; genus Lissotriton; species Lissotriton helveticus. The sequence continues at coordinate 869,257,975 of NC_136061.1, read as the reverse complement.
GCGGATTCACGGATTTTCGACAAATTCGCGAGAGTTCGCGGTTTGCGAATTTGCCGAAAATCCGAAAAATCCGCGAGCGGAGCGGATTTTACGCCCATGCTTATTCCTCACAACTCCCATGGATTTGGTGCATCCCCAGATTTGCAAGAACTTGTAAACCTGGGGATGCGCCAAACTAATAAAGATCAAAATTACCCGGTTGCTAGATATTTTCAGACCACGCATGACAGTAACCCCAAGCATTTAAAATATTATGTTATTGAGGCCATCCCCATCACAAAAAATGAGGGGGCGACAGAGAAGTTAGACTGAGGCATTTAGAATCCAGTTACACACTTGAGTTTGATTTCAAGTACCCGGGTGGTCTCAACACCTCAGAAGATCTCCGCACTTTTTTATAAGTATGATGACATTTATCTTAAAGATAACATTATATAAGGTCACTTTCAGTATGCAGTAGTTCATGAATTGAGATTTTATGGAGTTTTGAATCAACAATAGGCAAATGTATAACATTTTTCTAAGGGATTTTACTAATATCTATTAACATTTTCTATATCAACTAGGTTTTAATAATTGGTCTTAGGCATAGGGTTTTAACTGCTGTGTCCAATCATATGAAATAGGGTATTTATGGTATATTTGTAATGTGATATCTTAATATGATCAAATTTTTAGATCTTCAAACTTTTTATGAGAATTGTTTAGATCCTCATTTTAAGATTACTTCTATATTTGCTTTTATATGTTGATATTATTAGAATACATGGCCTGTTTGCATATTTCAATCTTCGATTTTCTTGCACTTTATGGCATTTCGGCACTTTGCAATAAGGTACTGTAGCACATAGTCACTTATTTATCCTAAGGAGGGTATTGTAAAGGAGAGTTGTGGTATTGCATGGTTTGAATATGAGGCAACCTGCACTCAGTTTTTAGAAGAAAAATATACATCAAGGAAATTGTACTGCTCAAATTCTGTGATAGTATACCGCAAACCCTTCAACCAGGCACATTCCAACAAAATGCGATGTATTGTGCATGAAATTAGGAAGTTCATCAATAATATATTCTTCTATGTTTTCATTTTTAATGTTTTCATTTCCACGTTTAGGAGGGGGCACCTTTAATTTTTAGAAGAGTCTTAGACTCATGGACAGGAATTGGAGTTCTACTCAAGTTGGCATTTGCGCCTGCATTTTTCATAGTTTGACAACAGTGATTTATATTGTATATAGCTCTTTGTATTGGCTGTAAATATTATGGAATTTAAACATATTATAAGCAACATTTATTATGGTTGTCCCTTGATGTAAAACAAGCATTTGTGCATGTATTTGCTGGGCAGGACTCATCCGCTTTCCATTTTCATGATTTTTTGTGAGCACTAGCACTTTAAATAGCGGGAGAAAATGCTGAGCTTTGTCATGTGATCAAGGCTGTTTGTTCAGCTGAAACGTGTTATAACAGGCAAAGACAAATAAAATAGTTGCTGCACGTACTTGAGGTCTGCGCTCGTTTTTTCTGAGGAGATTAGAGGTGTAATGGGGTGATGGGATATATATATATATATATATATATATATATATATATATACACTGAAAAAACCATAGGTTTCACACCAGTTATAGTTAGCTGGAAATTTTACTCGCATAAGACCATTGAAATTCCCACGTTATAGTTAGTTGGACTCACTATAACTTGCGCGTGCAATGCACTGCTGATGATGTCACATATTACATCACTCATGACGTGGTCAGTGACATCACTCATGACATCACTGATGACACCATCCAGTGAATGTGTGTCTTTCTGAAAAATAAATATGTTTTATATATGTATATGTAAAAGTTGATGGAAGAATAAATGTTTAAATAAGTGTCTAAATGGATGTTTTAAAAAAATATATATTGGTTAACTAGCTTATTAAGTGTATCTTAGTGAATACATATATTAGTGAGTAATGTTTAAATATTTAAATATAGGTATTAGTGTTTCACTTTGTGTATAAGTGGCTGCATGGGTTGGTGAGTAGCTACATGTGTATGTATATCGGTTATTAGATGTTTTTCTTAGTATCAGTATGAGTGTTTGTATGGTTTGGTGGGGGTATTACTTAGCACATAGATGCATGAATGACTGACTCTCTCTTTGTATGTGTTTTGAAGACAGCATATGTGCAGGACTGTATGGGTGGATGAGTGTGTATATGTGTGTGTTAGTGAGTGAATGACTGTCTCACTAGTGTCTTTATCAGTAACTACATATGTTTTAATCTAGTATATGTGAATATTGATGTATATAAGTGAGTATATGTGAGAGTAAGAGATTGTAAGAGTTCCTGTTTAAATAAGTATGTGTTTCTATAAGTGATTGTTTAAGAGAGTAAGTATGTGTAAGTTTCCTTAGAAGTAAGGTGGTAGTGTGTGTATAGCTGTATATGCAAATAAATGGATGTTCAATAGTTTACTTGCATGTGTGAGTATGTGTGAGAGTAACTTTGGATGACTGTCGGTGTGTAACAGGATGTATAGGTGTATCACTACATATGATGAGTGAGTATATGTATGAGTGACTATATAGAACTGTTGGTGAATGAGTGGATGTGTATATAGATGGTGGAATTATTGAATTGGTTGTTGTAACTGGTATGGGTATCTCCATTTTTTTGAAAATTTTAGTTTCTATTTTTGAATATGTGTTTCAAGGGTTACATTAAAGTGAAAGGAGGTCTGTCACTCTGTCACAAGGATGGTGTCATCAGTGATGTCATGAGTGATGTCACTGACCATGTTATGAGTGATGTAATATGTGACTTCATCAGCAGTGCATTGCACGCGCAAGTTATAGTCAGTCCAACTAACTATAACGTGGGAATTTCAATGGTTTTATGCGAGTAAAATTTCCAGCTAACTATAACTGGTGTGAAACCTATGGTTTTTTCAGTGAATTTACTAGGTTTTTTAAATGCTAATTCCTAACTATAACTGGTGTGAAAAATATGGTTTTTTCAGTGAATTTCATAGGTTTTTTAAATGCTAATTCCTAGCTATAACTGGTGTGAAACGTATGGTTTTTTCAGTGAATTTCATAGATTTTGTAAATGCTAATTCCTAACTATATATAGGGCCTCAAACCTATGTTTTTTCAGTGAATTTCAAAGGTTTTTTAATAGCAAATCTCTATAGGTACGAAATATAATATTTTTTATAATGAATTTTATATTGTATATTTATGTAATACTATTTTTTTATGTATATTTTTCCCTTTTTTTATTTTTTTATTTTTTTGCCTCGGTGCGCTCACGGTGCGCGTATCGGTAAGCGCAGTGTTGCGTCGCGCCCTGGTGCGCGTACCGGTGACCGTACCATTAGCGCTATTGCCGCGAACGAAAACATCATCGTGACGTATCGCGTAGCCGCGTGATACGTCTTATGACGCACGGCGTAAGCGCACCCGAAACCGCCCGAGCGCATACGATCACGCAACGTAAGCGCCCCCGGGCGCTCCCCGGGGCACGTAGCGTAAGCGCGTCAGGTCATGTGACCTGAAAATAACACTTTTCATTGGTTCAGAATACTTTTGGTTTCCAAATGATGAAAGCCCGGGTCATGTGACCTGAAAATAACACTTTTCATTGGTTCAGAACAGTTTTGTTTTCCAAATGATGAAAGCCCCCACCTTTTTTCCTCATTCTCACTTTGTTCTTTGAGTGAGGAAGACCTGTATCTATTCATTAAGAAATGGCTACAGTAGCAGAAGCAGCAGGAGCATCTGCACCACCACCACCACCACCACAAGGACCACCACAACACCACATTGGTGGTGAAGAAGAAGAGGAGGAGGAGGAGGAGGAGAGAAGGCACTTCCTGCCTGAAGATAATCCCCCCTATAGACCGAGAGAGCACATTGTGTGGGAGTTTTTTAAATTCCCAAGGGGCCTAAAGAAAGTCAATGCGCCAAAAGTGACTTGTCTCATCTGTGGCGCTGAACTTTCCAGAAAGTATTCTTTTGGCAATTACACCATGATTCGCCACATGCAACGCAGGCATCCCAACAACTACTCTGCAGCAGAGGTCGGAGAACTGACCAGAAACCCTCCCCAATCTTCTTCCAGCACCTCAACAAGCAAACAACCCACTCCATCGGGTCCAGAGGCAAGGGAGATGGTCCCAAATATCCAAACCCAGGGGCATATTATCAAGGGGGTTTATCTCTGCTTTTTTGTCTTTAAAAGCCAAGAAAGCGGAGATAAAATTATCTCCCTATTACCTAGCTGTCGCTAACACCAGTTAGCGACAGCTAGTAGGAGATAGCTACCATCTTGGGCCCCACTTTGCATGTCAGTGATATTTATCACTAATGACATGCAAAGTGGGCGTGCCATGATGTTAGCGACTGGAAACAGTCGCTAACATCGCTATCTCCTATTACCAACTTTTGGAGATATTCGCGCTAAGCGCGAATATCTCCAACAGCTAACACCTGCCCTGAGCAGTTCTTAGCCATGTTATCCAATGGGAGGTGGATAACATGGCTAAGAGCATTAGCTCGGTAATGCATGAATATCGCTGACTTTTCAGCGATATTCATGCATTGCGGCCGATTTTTATCGCATTTGCGATAAACCTTGGTAATACCAAGGTTTATTTGCGATAAAAATCGCCGCAGCTCAGCGGTAAATTTTTGTCTCTAACCAAGCAATAGCGATAATTATCGCTATTGCTTGGTAATATGCCCCCAGTTTGGAGATTTTAAAATTGTTTGTATCTATTGCGGGACTACAATTTCCTATGGCGAGAAAAGTATAAACCTAATCAACCGTGCAGGAGAGAACCACAACTGCAGAGAAAAACCTTAATTTTTATCCTGATTTTTTTTGCTCCAGTTGAGCCATTTACAATTCCCTGTTTTTTGTTTCTCCCCATAAAAATTACAAAAAAAATATAAAATTGTTCATAAAAGCCCAAAAAAGTAAAAAATGTTCAAAAAAACAAAAAAAGAATATAAAACAACAAAAAGAATAAAAAACAGTTCTTTTTAGAACTACCTTCAATTTATAAAAAAATGCTAAATTTAAAAAAAACTCTGTCATTCTTTTTTCTCCAGGGTACGCTCACCGGTACGCTCCCCGGTGCGTGTACCGGGCGCTCCCCCCGTGGAAATCGAAAAAAAAAAAATGAATTTGCCCCGCGGGGCCCTTTTATGGCCCCCACATCAAACCTAGGGGGTCAGGGGGGTCTACCCTGCCCCCTTTTGGTCATTTCCCCCTTTGTTTTTGCCACCTCTTGTGTCTCAATCCTACCGAGACACAAGATGGCGGCCGCTCCGGACTGTTTGGAATGTTGACAGACACCCGAGAGCCAATCAGCTTTCCGTTCGCGTACTCGCGTTGCGCGCTGGTACGCGCCCCGGTGCGCGTACCGGGGCGCGCATATAGATATATATATTTTTTTGAACCTAAATTACTCAAAATCCACTGGAGCACATATCTTGAGACATAGCAAAGGCACATCGGGCTACCAGTCCCTACAATTTTGCCAATTTTGGTGGAAATCCATTCAGCCGTTCGGGCTAAAAGTGAGTCCAACCGCCCTATGGAAATTAACATGGGGAAAACACGTTTTGGGACCCCCCTTTTATCTCGGCCCCCGCTTGACAAATCCCCCCCAAACTTTCAGGGAAGGAGCAGAGCGGAGCGGGCCATCTTCTTAGGAAAATTCATGAAGATTCGTCCACCGGCGCCAAAGTTATTCCCAATAGAATGTTGCAGATTTCCTATGTAAAACAATCCTAACTATAACTACCTACTGGCGAGCGCCAGTAGGTAATATATATATATATATATATATATATATATATAAATATATATATATATAGAGAGAGAGAGAGACATATATACATAGATATATATGTAGGCCTAATTACAAGTGTGTAAGGAGGAAGTGAGCAAAAGGATTGTGCAAGTCTTGCACAAGTTTCTAAGAACTATTAAATCCCTTATTTAGAGGGAACTTGCACTTCGTGGTGAGTGACTGCGATGTTGCCCTGGGATACATTTTACAGGCAACACCAGGAGTTTTGTGAATTTAGGGACTTGTTTACGAGGGGGTTACATCACGTTTGCACCAACCAATGTTGTACAAGCGTGACGTAAACATCAGATTTTTTAAGCCAAACAAAGCCACTTTGTGTGGCTCAAAAAATCTGGAGTAACTCAACACAGCCCAAATGACTGTGTTCCACTATTCTACCCTAGTAAGGTGTTCCATGGGTGCTTTGTGGGTGTTTCCTCACAAATCCCATGGATTTTGATGCATACCTAGATTTACAAGAACTTGTATACCTGGGGATGCGCCAAAATCCTACACCTTCCAGGGGAGGCATAACAGGGCAAAATATCTCTATTTCTCCTGTTTCTTGCACTTTCTATGTGTGATGTATTCTTCAGCACATATAGAAAGAGGAATAAGACTCCCAGGAATGTTTTTGTGCCGGACAGTTCAAGGGTGCTTGTGTTGGTGCTAGGTTGCTCATTGTGCACCAGCACATGGTAAAGGGCAGGAATGCACCATATTCCATTAAATAAAGCAGATTCCTACCCTTTCACTGTCACACAGTGCAGTGCAGCTAGGTGAACTGCTGTGCTGCACTGTCACAAAGCTCATAATTGTGACCCTTAGTTAATACATAGTAGTGACACTGGAGACATGGGGAGGACTCTGACAAGCATTTTCTTTTTACATGTGGGGGCTGCGAATGCGGTGCATTGTGGTGACATGGCCACTTCTTTCATGTTGAGGCACAATCTCCTCGAGATAGGTTTCTGGCGAGGGAAGTGCATTATTTATGTATGTCACACTAACTAACAATTGTCACTGAATAATATTTAGCACTGCATGTATTCAGTTGGTATTTCTTTACTCTGATGCATACAAGAAAAATGCAAAACTTATGATATTCAAAACCAGTTACCCCAATTGTGTTTCTGTGGCATATCTAGTGATTAATTTAAGTCAGTGATTGCTGGTGGGGGGCATCAGCACTTATTGCTGGTGATCGGAACTTATTTGTCCACATCAGATATTTCCTGATTGCAAGAGAGGGGAAAACACACAGAACAGAAAGACAGAGGAAGAGAAAGGTAGCAAAACCATCACAAAGGGAGAAAGCAGAAAGATAAAGGGGCAGGTAGTGTCTGGTAGTTGAATGCATGAGATAGAATTAAGACTACCAACCTTGATATTTGTCACACCGACATTTAATTGCACTGCCTTTGGGATTGTGATCCAAGATGTTGGCATGGGAACTCTCCTTTGCAATTTTAGCATTGGGCATTGCCATATGTGAGTAATTCTAGTGATTTACTGGGAGAGATATGCTAAGGTTCAGCCCGAAATGCCCTATTGGCTAATCAAAAGATGGATCAGCTAGCTTACCATTATTCATGATATCCACTTTTGGGGCTTGTGAATGGGCAAAATCATGTTGCCCTATTGACACATGAAATAATTACTACCCATAGACTGTTATAAATTGTAACCTTACCTTAAGTAGACTTGAATAAAAACACCACCACATAATAATTTCAAATTAATTTAGGGTTCCCATTATCCCTCAAAAAAAGGACAAAGAATAGTGTATTGTGAGAGATGCTTTTTCTTGGTGACTAATCTTCTAGCTGATCCCCAAATATAAACTCCCAAGTTCAGGTCTTTGACATTTGACTAGTCTGAGTAGATTCTTCCTCTCCCTTTACTCACCATTTTTCAACACTGTTGATCTGCAGGAATCATACGACATGGTCTTTACATTCCAAATCATCATAAAGTCAACCTAAATGCGTCTGCAACTACTAGACCTCTAAAGTAGGTGGCAGGACGTAGAGATGGATGTTATTGTTGGAACATGGCAAGCACAGCAGAGCAATACTCAACACTGTCGCACTGAGTATTTATAAGAGAAGGATATTTTAGCAATTCTTACAGAGTTGTGGTAGTGTCTGGATTGAGAGTCTGTATATGCGGGGAATGCACTAGATGACATTGCTCTGACAATGAGGTACACTTTACAGCAGGTAAAACATTCTCATATACTATAACGATAAGGCAACTGTTAGAAAATGCCTTTTTGCATGGTCACCCTCCTCTTTTGCTGGATTTTATTGCTGGTGTGTTGGCTCTGAAACCTGTGGCGCTGCCATCCAGGGGTGCATCAAGGCATCTGCTCAAGGGAAGAAAGGTATTGCCATATTGGTTTTAGTTAGAGAGAGGCACTTTGGATAGTTTATAGTAAAACACACACTAACTGATACAAAAGTGGGTAAGGGCAGCTCTCAGACCCTTTACCCAATTGGCTAGGGAGTGGTCAGGACTTTCCCCATCCACAGGCTGGCACAGAGCATGAAATAGGCCCCTTCTTTGGATCCAGCTGCTACCCTGTCCCAGCAATTACTTAATCGCTGAGGACTTTTCTCCAGGAAAATGACCAATTCAGAAGGTAAACTTTCCACCGGAATTAGACTGGTTTCTGTATCCAACTCATGGTTTTTAATGGTCATCCTTCACTTTTGACTTTGACCCATTCTAGTATGACTAGATTCCCCTAGTTATCACTTTGTGGTTTTTGGTTATGGAAACTGCTAAAACTTTGAAAAATCACACCTCTAGAACCCTACATCAGATTGTTGTTACTTTGTTGCCTGTCAGTTTGGTGGGATTTGTATTGTGTTGCTTTTTAATTCCAAATCTCCTGAAATTTATTGATCAGAATTGGATGCGCAGGTTTCTATCATTTAAAGTCCATTTCTGCTATTTTTGTTTCCAGAGATGTTAGAATTAGATGCTTCTGTAATGATTCCTTCAGAGAATAGTAGTTAATCTGTATGAGAAAACAAAGTCATCGTCATTTCAAAGACTTTAAGGTTATGTTCAATCAACTTTTCTCAACGGATGGAGAGAGAAAACGGCCAGAAATAGAAAAAGATTTAGATCTGCTTGAGTAATAGTCATGTGTGAAATTGTTAATTCTTACAAAGTTTGCTTCTACAGATCTCCCCATGCAGCTGTTGAAAATGTTTTTGATACATTTAATGACCTCACACTATAGAAGACAAAAGTGCATAGTGGCTATAGAGTGTCAGACTTTTAGTAACAATACATAGCAACATGCTCAAATGCTGTTCTATGCTAATTTGGTTTTAATTACCACTTTCAAATCAATGGAACTAGTTATTAGTGGAAAATTAGATTTTTTTGTTGAGGAAGATGTTAGCCCTTCTCAAGCACCAACCACCATCTTTTTCAGGGTGAACCATAGAAGTCACCTGTGATTAGCCCTCTGGCAGCTTGGCACAAAAGCACCCAAAAAATAATAAAGTGGAAACACAACACAAGAAAAACCCAACACCAATTTAGAACAATATAGTAAACTTTAGTAAATAATATGAGACCAAAACAACACAAATTGATTCAGTAGATGGTGAGATATGTAATTTGCAGGAGATGAAGTTAACTATGGTGTCTAAAAGCACAAAGAACAGTCACAGTTTTCTGGCCATGCTAAACAGCTGGAAAGTCGCATGTTCTGGCTGACCACGGTGGAGCATAGGCTGGATACAGGGATGAGGTGAGCCCTGCTGAAAAGTTACCTCTCAAAGTCTGGCATTAAGAGTCTAGTTTGCAATGGAGGAGACCACGAGGAGCGTGGGGGGCATCATTGCTGGTCGCTGAAGAGTGAGCAGTCAGGTTCACCAGAGCTTTGTGTTGGCAGTCATTGATGATTACAAGAATGTTGGCGCCAATGGTCCCTTTAGTGGTAACAAAAAAGTCCAAAGGTTTAGATTTTCAACTGATGCCAGTTAATTGTCCAGGATCTGGGGAAACACCTCTTAGGGATCATGAATTCACTCCAGCAGAGGCCCACAAAGGTCAGGCAAGTCCAGTTGCAGGTCCAGGCAGCCTCAGTGCAGCAGCACAGCTGGGCAGTTTCAGGGAGGCTCTAGAGCTTGTTGTGCCCCTGTAGCTCATAGCCAGAGGGCAGCCACCTGTCCCTTGGAGCCACTCTGGTAGTCCTGGAATCAAACAGCAAGTCCATCTTTAGAGGGCACAAGGCAAGCAGCAGGGCAGTCCTCTGGTAGCAGTACAATAGTTTTCTGAGGTACAAAGCAAGCCTCAAGCAGTAGGGCAGTCCTTCTGGGGGTCCTCCATAGGTCAAGGAGTAAACTGAAGACTAGGCCTCAGGGTCCAATTTTTAAAGTTAGTGCCAGCTTTGAAGTGGAAAAACATCTATAGTTTATAAACCGACAGGTGGTTCTGGAATTTCCTTCCTCCCTTCCCCGGGTCCAAGTGGTCTAGGGTGACAAAAGACCAGTGTGAAGTTCTTAATGAGTGTGCCGAGGCAGCTCTTTTGTAATGTAAAAGGGCAGTGGGTTAGGGAACAGCTCGCACCCAACATACTGACAGGCGGCACATCATCCCAAAAATGCATCCTTTTGACTCATGTCTGGGAAGAATACACAAAGACAATAAAGGAGTATCCACTCAAAAATAGAGAGAACGTAAAAATGTGTTCCTCTGGATAGGGGCTAGGGTGCTCAGTTCAGCACCATGTGCCTCAGCCTGTTTTTGGATAATACATATCCTTTTAGAAGACCCCTCACTCACCAACCTAGTTGGTGACATGCTTCATCATTGGGGTCCCACCCCATAGGCCGAGTGCCTATAGGGTGTGCTGCGACACCTGATTACAGTGGAGCTGGTTCGTTTTTTCCTTTTATATGTACAAGACGATCAAACAAGTGGTTTAAAAAGGGCCAACACTACTCACTGCAAGTAATTTATTCTTGAGTACTTGAACCCTTAATTAAAAACGTGTTGCACCTATGCCTAATTAGGTAGGCTTCGGTGATATAATTAGTGTTTGATAAAAATAGCTAAGTGTGCTATGTGAAGTGTGGTAAATAATAACATTTAAAAGGGTCTACATGTTTCAACCATCATATCATTAATTGGTTTTCGTCAGGACCATGTGACTGAACTGGGTGGTCCACACACGCTAAGGTGCGTCCTGCCCTAGTCCAGATTAGAGTGCACAAATTGTGGACTCGTGTAAAATAAGTGCTTATTCTTTTGTTCAAAGAAAAAACCTGTAAAAACAGGGAAGCAAAAGACAAACAGGACTTAGCTATTTTTATCAAACACTAATTATATCACCGAAGCCTACCTAATTAGGCATAGGTGCAACACGTTTTTAATTAAGGGTTCAAGCACTCAAGAATAAATTACTTGCAGTGAGTAGTGTTGGCCCTTTTTAAACCACTTGTTTGATCGTCTTGTACATATAAAAGGAAAAAACGAACCAGCTCCACTGTAATCAGGTGTCGCAGCACACCCTATAGGCACTCGGCCTATGGGGTGGGACCCCAATGATGAAGCATGTCACCAACTAGGTTGGTGAGTGAGGGGTCTTCTAAAAGGATATGTATTATCCAAAAACAGGCTGAGGCACATGGTGCTGAACTGAGCACCCTAGCCCCTATCCAGAGGAACACATTTTTACGTTCTCTCTATTTTTGAGTGGATACTCCTTTATTGTTTTTGTAAGTAATTCTGGGGACCAGGAGTTCTCAAACTCACATTGATAAAGTGTAAAATCCCTTACTCTCTCGCTTTGTTATTTAAGAATACACAAAGGCCAACTACACCCAGTCATGTGACCCAGGACATAGGCTGCAGGCTCCAAACGGTTAGGACATGAAAATCAAACTTTCTGAAAGTGCCATTTTCAGATTTCTGACTTAAAAACAGACTTTACCATTAAAGAGGGTTTACATTTTAATTCATTTGAGCCTAAAAATGGTATTCCTACCTTCTCCTAATCAAAGGTTATCACTTATTAGGTGTAATAAGGTAACTCAATGTTATCCTATGAGAGAGGTAGAGCTTACCATAGTGAACATTATTGTTTTGACCACGAGAACATGTCAAACTTAAAAGTACACGTCCAACTTTTAAAATAGACTGCTCACTGCCCTTGTGGCTATTTAGGGCCAATTTTAGGGGTGGCTTATCTGCACTAAAAAGGAAGGTTTACGCTTGGCAAATGTTTTTTTTTTACTTGGATAAAAATTTGATTCTTGTTTCTTGATTCCTGCAGCTCATACCTATTGGCTGTGAGGGTTGAGGTTGGTGCGTGACAGCCCACTTGTTAGTTATAAGAGGTTTATCTTGCCAGCTCGACATGGGAGCTTTAAAGCTGAACTCATAGGCTCTGGAATGACAGGCCTGAGACATGTTTACAGGGCTACTTAAGTGGGTGCACAATCCGTGCAGCAGGCCCACTAGTAGAATTACATTTATTGGCCCTGGGTACAGGTAGTGCACATTACTAGGGACACATAAGTACATTAAATATGTCTACTGTGGATAAACCAATATTGCCACAATTTTTAGGACAGAGCACATGCACTTTATCACTGGTTAGCAGTGGTATTGTGCACAGAGTCCTAAAGTCCACAAAATCAATTCAGCAAAAAGAGGACGGCAAAAGGTTTTTTGGTGACCCTGCAGAACGGGCCATTCCATCAGTTCTTTTTCTTTAATCTCATACAAATCAAACACTTTGTTACCACAGAGTCCATAAACATGAGGCACTTATAATTAACCATCCAGGGACTCTTTGGGATAACGCTAATGAATCTCTAGAGGTCAACATTTCTTGCTCTGAAGCCTTGGTTGATCACAGTACCTAATGCACGGTTGTGCTCCCCTTTTCAAGCCATCATCCTTTCTCTGGGCACATTTCCAGCACCATCTTCACTTATTAAGTTGGCCTCTTTCCCCATTCAGATGCAACTCCTCCAGCAGAGTTAGGACTTTGCACAGCTTCTTAGTCACCAGGCAGCTGGGCTGATGACTCCAAACGGTAGGCTTTCACTCAGGTGAAGCAGACTAGCAATTCCCTTTTCTCCAGCAGGTAGTTAACTCTTCTCCAGGCAGTCAAGATCTCTTTGCAAAGGTCTTGCCCAGATTGCCCCCCCTGGTAAGGAAGCCAGGAATCAAAGTATCTAGTGCTGGAGCTCACGTAGTTCCCATCCACACTGTTTGCAGGGCCTGACAATAGTCAATGACAGTCCTGGAGCCTCAACCAGGCCGTCTACCCAGTATTTGTCCAGGTTTTTCCGAGATAAATGCAGATTCTAGAGATCCATCTCTGGAGCTGGTTTTAGGCAGTTCTTGACAATTTAGTCATTAGCCGCAGACTGACCAGTCTACAGTCTTTTCACTATCCAAACTTTGTAAGAAGAGGGGTTGTAGCTGCCTGTGGCATGACAGGACAATCTGAGAAAAAGGCACAAAGAGAGAAGCCTTCCAACTCAGCTCCTATACATAACCGCAGCAACATCCATGGTGAAAAATGTACCAGGAACAAGACAAAACAGTCTCAAGCTTTGTAAGATCATCTGTCTACCTACTTCCTTCCACAGGAAAATGTTTCACTTCAGAGGACCTCAGGATTGCTCCTAGTGTGTAAATCTTTTCCCGGCATGCTCTCTCCTTCCTCCATCTTGTGCGCCATTCACAAAAAATACCAAATGGAGTCCTGTTCTCATACAATAAAGCAAACTACACCGATGTAATGCACACCATAATCTAAACATGCAACATGCTTAGTGCACTAAAACTTGCTATACATGATCACATGTCCTTTGCGACCTATACATAGTCAATACCCCACCTGTCCATGAGCAGCTGGGCTTGCAATATAAGGCAAGCACTGTTAATTGCCGCTCATAGTCCAATTTTCAGACAACTTACAATGAATGAGAGTCTGTTATTGATGTTCATTCCACAGCAGAGATGAAAATACCAGATATCAAAACCCAGAAACCTGGAAGTTTCTGTGTGTTAGAAGACATTTTAATAAGTGTATCTCATTAGTGTGTGTGAACTTGAACTGTGAAGTTTCAAAGTATGGTAGTTCATATTGCAAGCACTTTATATAAAAAAGGTCTCCGACTTTACTCCTCTCTTTTCTCTACTGTTAGAAGCCCCGGGTGAGACGTCTAGGAGCAAGGAAAGGAAAAGAACCACAACATTCTGCCCCCTCAGAGAAATATGGAGACCCAAGATCACGCGATATACAACCATCAGCACTCCAGTTGGACAAATGCCTCCCTGTCTCTTGGGACCAATGACCCTGCAGTGAGCCATCCCCCAGTGTGGCACCCCATCAAGTAGATGGATCCACAGAGATGGAAATATGCTCAGGGCACCGTGAACACAGCTGCCACCAGCTGCAGATGTAGCAGAAGTTGCTTCCGGGATGGAGCATGGAGCAGCCAATTGTCTAAATATTGATACAGGTGGATGCTCTGGAGATGTAACAAAATCACCAATGGAGCCAATACTTTAGTGAAAATACTCAGGGCAGACCAAAAGCCAAAGGACAGGAAACGCAACTGATAGTGATCTCCTTCAGTGCAGAATCTCAGGAACCGCTGGTAGTAGGGATGGATCAGTACATGATAGTATGCATCCTGCAGATCCAGAGTGTGCATGAGATGATCCCTGAGAACTAATGGAATCCCCCTCTGTTATGTCTCCATCTTGAAGGGCAGGTGGACAACAAATCACTTTGGAGCCTTCAAGTCCAACACTAGTTGCGTTGGCCACCAGGAAGATAATGGAGAAAAAGTACAGACCTCTCTCCATCAGAGGGACTTCCAGATGGCCCCCTTCTGCAGAAGTGAGCCAATTCCCAGAGACAAATCCACCCTCTTTACAGGACTGGATGGCCATGGAGTCGGATGAACCCCTGAATCCGAAGGAGGGACTGAAAACTCGATCTGGTAATCTTTCCTCACAATGTCCAGCACCCACACATCTGAAGAAGACTCCTCCCAGGCTGAAAGTGCTGAATCCGACTGCCGACCAACAAGTCCTGCACTTCCATCATAGTCAGGAACAAGACTTAGGCTAGGGAGACTTAGCTTTCCTATCCCTCCCCCAGCCAGAAGAAAACCTGCCCCGAGACCTGGAAAACTGCCTCCTAGAAGACTGACAAAAGGGGGACTTTGGTTTAGAAGATGGTTTATCAGCAGAGGAATGCTTCAGGGAATAGGAGTGCTTCTTCCCCTAAAAAAGCTACTGAAAGTTACCCTCAATTCCTTGTCAAACATCATACTTCCCTGGAAAGGCAACCTCAGGGCTGAGGCCTTCAGGGTACAATCAGTTTTCCAGTCCTTCAAAATCAGATTGCGGAGAGCTGCCACACAAGCCCCACCAGACAGAGCCGAGGCCCACACCACATCAAAGGACACATAGGAAAGAAACGCAGCCTGGTGCTCAATGTGTTCCAACAGCCCAGAGCAGTCAGAAGTGTCATACAGGGACCAAAATAGGGCTTTGACATCTGAGATCAAGTACTGAGCAACATATGTCCCATAAATGCCAGGGCTCAGGGTCAGGAGAGCACCTTAAGAAGGGAAGCATTTACTTTCTTATCAACTAAATCCTTAATACCAGCCTCCTCAGCCAGTAACGTCTGCCCCACAAGACTGGCCTCAAATGAATCGATGGGAATAGAGTCCGCTAACTCATTGGCTATATCCCGAAGAGGGTACAAGTTAGCCACAAAGTCAGGACGCGTGATCCAATCAGGGTCCTTCCATTCCTTCTTCAATGTTTATGGGATTTAAGGATGGCAAGGAAAGCCGACTGTGGAAGTACTCTGGAACTGGTAAAGTAGGGATCCTCCAGAATGCCTGGAAGCTCCTCATCATGAAACCGAATGTTGGACTTCATATATTTCAACAATATCAGCAACATGTTCTTGTCAATGTATTTGTCTTTATCCTCCTCCATCCCCAGACTATCCTCCCCTGCATCTGAAGAATGAGAGGCCTGAACTGGGACAGAATCTGTGAGCTTGCCCCCACTGCCAACCTCCTACAAGGTTTCCTGAATCAGGCACCGCAGTCAGGCATCTTCACCTGCCCACCTGCCTTTTGACCTAGGCAGGGAAGGTGAAGAAGATGAAACTTAGAAGGAAGATGAAGAAACCTCTAGATGCCTATTTTTCATGGCATGTTTCCCCGTTGCGCCAGGAACACAGTACTGCACACCACCAAGGAACTAGGAAGGCACAAGAACAAACAGCACCACAGTACAACAAGTGCAGCTCATCAACCCCCCATGTGGTACTCACCCTAGGAGCAGCCTAAGTAGGCGACCAGAACCGGCAGCAGTCTCCAGCATCGACTCCCGATCAACTGTCCCAGGCACACCTACCCTAGCCTAATTCTCTCAGTAGGGGCCCTCCAGCAGGGCTGGACTGGCCATAGCGGGCACCAGGTTTTTCCAGAGGCTGCTAGGGTGGGGGCCAGTTTTTAGCCCCTGCGGACCATTCTTGTTACCGGGGACCGGCAATATCACCCCTCTTTAGCAAAATTGGCCGAACCCAGCCAAAGCAAATGCACTCAGCTGCACCTCCTTCCTCCCCACCTGAGGAGCCGGCCGAGCAGTTTGTCAGGGCCGGTTTTGGGTCCAAATTTGGCCCTGCCGTCCAGCCAGTGTCCTCAATAGAAGACAGGCAGCAAACCCCGGTAGTGCGCACCATGACACACCCGGGTTCACCTGGAAGAAAGCAGCCCACCTACGGAGGATGCACATCCCATCCTGCCTGGCAGTCAGGGAAGTGTGAAAGGCACCAGAAACTTTCAGAGTGGGAAGTACCACAAACAAATGCACTCCACATCTCCCTCCAAGCCCGTCAGAGAGGGAGACATGTAAACCAGCATTGTACTTAGTCATCTGGCAGCAAAGACAATGTGTCCGATGCCAGACACTCCTGCCATGCAGAAGAAGCTCCTGTCGGCAGACAGAAAAAAGAACAGAAGGAATGTTGGGTAAGTACAACTAAGTATCTTCGGCGGGAGGAGGTGGAGCAGGGATCCATTGCTACTTTTGTTTTTTTCTGTCTGTGAGATAGACATATCTCACTATGTAATGAATGGGATGACAAGAGGGGCCTCGTGGTAGTGGTCCTTTGTACCATTGCCTGCGCCTGCAAATGTATTCCCAAACAGGAAACATTTTCTTAAAAGTATCACCTGCCACTTTAAAGAACAGGGGCAACTTTACGAAAAATATATGGGAATACAATTGCTAGGATGAAAGTCTGATGTTCCTTGAAGGCCTCTATACCTACATTTGCAGCCAAACATAATGGGGTTGCAAACTGTGATCTGCATATTAATATTAATTTTGGTGGTTTTTAATTTCCAGTGAAGTTACAATTTGTGATAGGCCCTATGAGTACATAAGTTATGTTGCAAATTGAATCGCCATTTTCAAACCAGTCGTTGTTAAATGTGTTGCTCTCTGGTATGTGAAGAGGAATGCTACATGAGGCCCTTGCTTCTAATAGCACTAAAAAACAGCTTAGAAAAAGTAAGTGTTCCACAAAGGGTCTCACCATTTTCATATCAAGAGGATCAACTTCACATGTACTACGTTGACGACCAAACCCCGGTGGGTTTTCCAACTGTTTACCTCCTATTCCCTTCGTATACCCACAGTGTAACTTTATTTTTTGTTTGTTAATAGCTTTCTGCTCCTCCTGATCCATTTTGTACCAACATTTTTCAATGTGATTCAGTCCCCTAACGAGGAAAGTGGAAGCAACTCGTAAGACCATTGATGACTTCCACAATGTGGAAACTGAGTGTGGAATTACTCCACGGCAGAGGTCTTCAAACTTTTTGATGCCGGACCCCCTTGTCAAACTGTTTGAGCCGTAAGGACCCCCTTCTGACAAACATTTCTGGAACCGGGTACTCCTCATCATGGACAACTATCAATAACCATAAAAGTTTCCAATTCCTACAGCAAATAATTTTGATGATGTGGAAATAATATTAAACAGTGTTTATCAAACCAAAGGTCAGTGAGCGTTGGGGTGTAGTCAAAGGTGTAGCTAAAAACAAAGTGCATCGTTTATGAGGAATTGGCGTTGGACAGTGCCGCAAGTCTTCTTGCGGCGCTGCCCTATGCCCATTTGAAAGGACAGGAAGGCACCGTATTTTTTAAATAAGGTGTATTCTGGTCCTCTTCCCTGAAGTTAGCAAATTGGTGCCTCGCACCAACATAGGCCGGATTGTTTTTGTACAGGAAGGGGCACCTTCCTTCCCAAAAACAATATCTGAGAGACATTTTCCTTTTTTTTATTTGAGCCGCAGAATGCAGCACACATGGAAAGAGGAAAAATGAGAAGAAATGAAAACATTTCTCCTCATTACGCCTCCACTGGGGAGGCGTCCGTTTTTGGCGCTGCCCCAGGTTTACGCGATTTGTAAATATGGGGCAGCATCAAAAGCCATGGGTGTTGCGTGGGAGTTCCACACAAAGTCCATGGAACACCTCCTTGACTCAGAGTAAGGCACCGCAGTGACTTGTGCTGCTATGTCTTTGTCAATATCTATTAGACCACGCAAAGCCATGCAGAGTGACTTTGCACCGCCTCATAGGTATGGTTGAGAAGCTTGTGCCACCAGAGCATCAAAACAAGTGATGCTCTGGCGATGCAAGCATCTCATAAATAAGCCACAACATATTCTGAAGGTTTTTTAGGTCTGTCACCATCAACTATCTACATATAAAATAATGGGCAGCGTAAATGAAAAATAAATAAAAAAGTTATTACTCAGTGTGAAATGCACTGTAGTATATTATGAAAATTCTATTAGTTAATACACTGCAGAGAGCCACAGAAAAAAATCTTGATTGGTGCAGTGTAGAATAGTGATGTGTATTTTTATTGCAACAAGGTTCCAGCCTGTGACAGAAAGCACTGTGAATATGTAAGTCAATTCAATTCAATTCACTTTATTCGATTGCTTTTTAAGACAATCATAAAAGTACATTAAAAAGACAATTCATACAAAAGATATGGTAGAAATATCATATACAGGGCCTATATACAATAACGTTTCACAATGCAAGCAATCATAATATTGAGTTCCATATTTAAAATATGATACTTTTCCTGTGGCTATATACTTTTTTTAAAAACATTCCTACTCTCCAAGCCCTGTGTATATCATCCAGAAGCTGTAACACCAGAAAAGCTGGACGGCATTGTCTCAACCCAAGCGCTTTTAGTATTGGGACAATCCAGACTTTCCTTAAATTGCTATAAAATGTACAGAAAAAGATCACATGAATTGTAGTTTGTTCTGAGTGATTATCACATGGGCACAGGCTTAGTTCTTCAGACCAGTCATTAACAATCGGGAAACTCACAAGCCTGTGAAAGATACTGCATCTAAAACACGTTAATAAAAACCTATCATAGCCACCAGGTACAAATAACAAGTAAGACTGAATACTAAAAGAAGTTGATTATGCTTGACCATGGGTCTTACGCTTTGTCCTGCTAGTCTTATAGTTTAAGTGAAGGAGACCCTCTTTCTTTAACTGCTTTCTGCTAATAGATTGCATGGATTTAGGATTAGTATAATATTCCAAATGTCCGATATCGGACATAACATTTCTGATAAACATCAACTATGGAATCGCTAAGGCTTTTTCACATTGTAAGCGACATCCCGATTTAGCTTAGTCTCTGGTTTTATCCATATCTGATGCCAAAGTAGAATAGGCTCCATCCTAATTAACCAACTCAGATTGGCAGGCATACACAGATAAACTGCTGGGAGCTGCCAATATATATCTCAGAAAGCTGTTTTCCACAGTTTGTAGGGGTTGGGTGTCCGCAAATCCCCATACACCTGCCCCATACATTGCTGCTGAGATGCATTTTGATTTGTAAATGTGTATTAGTTCTGATGGAGGTCCTCTCCCAAGCTTCCTCGCAAAATTAGCGAGGGCTGTTGTAGATATAACAAAAGCAAGTTTCTTTGCCTCAATGGCTTGTGACCATGTGTCATTGCGATCACAGTGTATGCCAAAGTAAGCAAAGTTAGTTGTATGCTCTATTTATTGGCCTTCCATAAACATATCCCTACATTTAAGGCTCCCTGGCCCGCACCTCATTATATATGTTTTTGTGGTATTTGCTTTAAGGTCCAGATGACCCATATATTTGGTAAAACTATTTAAAA
The DNA here is from genome assembly GCF_964261635.1 of Lissotriton helveticus. Taxonomy (NCBI): domain Eukaryota; kingdom Metazoa; phylum Chordata; class Amphibia; order Caudata; family Salamandridae; genus Lissotriton; species Lissotriton helveticus. The sequence goes on along the minus strand of NC_136061.1, from coordinate 869,237,850 downwards.
CCCGCTGTAAGCCCAATGAGTGTGAGACATTAGAATTAGGGCGGTCCAATCACCTGCTACTCCGAAGCGTCTCTTAGCATCAAAATATAGGCGTTTAAGGAAATTAATTATGTGGGTGTCCACCCCTATCTGTTTAAGAATGACCCACAGCTCACTATGTCTCACGGAATCAAATGCGGCAGTAAGATCTACAAACATCAGAAACAATCTACCTCTCTTCACCCGTGTATACTTCCCAACTAAAATGGCTAAGTTTACACTTTGCTCCACGTGAGGTTCTGTGATTTTCGACTTCGCTTCGTATTCAGCCGCCATTTTGTGACAACTGCCATTTTGTGTTGCCTTCACTCAGGCAGCACGGCGAACGGAGTGTTTTTGCTTTTGCAGCTGCTATGCGTCTTGTTTGTTAAAAAGTAACCCTCTGTCCTTGTTTATGAAACCGATGTCAGGGTCTGGCCGAGTTAGTTAATCCATGTCTAGACTGATTGATCCTTGTCTTAGTTGACTGAATGGGTCCCACCATTCTTCCTTTACTGTATCTTATTTGACTGGCCTTCACTATTCTCTCCTTGTATTCTCCTATTACACAATTATCCTTTGAGGTACGCAAATACGTCCTGCCGCCTGCAAATTGGATTACATGCACTAGCATTGATTAACTTGAGGGGAGGGGAGAACACAGGGACTGAAAGAAGGGCGTATTCGAGATACTTGATAGCTTGTTTTCGAACTTTTCCTATTTGTCAGTGTTGTATGTTTTGGGAGTAGACATTGCAAATATGTGTCCTATATAAGATTGTGCGCCACGGAATCAAGTGGCAGTCTCCTGAGAACTTACCACTGGTGTACTTCTTGGACAACTGTGCTTAGCTGCAGCTAATAAACCTGATTTTCTACTCCCAACAGAGTGTCTCGTGTCTCTGTTTGACAAGGCAGGTGAACCCGCAGATTTCAGGCGTGCCCTGCGCCGCTCGGCCCATAAGGCCCGGTTCTCCAATTGGCGTCCCAACGTGTGGGCGGCTTCAGTGGTAGTGGTTGAGCCTGAGGATCGTGAGGAGCTTCGCAAGAAAATTCTGGAGGAATCGCGAACCACGTTTAGCGACCCCTGTATGTCGAAGTGGACCGAAAGTCTTTTGCAGCGTGGCTACTCCTTTTCGATGGCTGTTGACGACTGCTGCCCTGACTGCCGCCCTGCCTTGTCCCTCTGGTGATGATTGGTATCGCGAGACGTTAGACGGACACCTGTTGGCGTACAAAAACATTTAGTTAAGTATTCGTGGGTAGAGCCCACACTTTTGTCTTTGTCTTTGTTATTCGAATAATGCATTATTCGAATCCAAGGGGTAAGTACGTTGTACTGTGTTCATTGCTTTTAACCCCCTTGAAGTTTGTGAATAGTCCAGTTCGTTCCGAAATGCCTGGGCTTAGTGAGTTTAGGAAGTTCTCCTGTTTTGACCGTAATAGGGATTAGAGGATTCTTGTCCAATTCCTCTGGTTGGAACTCCCACTTATGAGCTCTTTTCGAAACATGGTGTTGGCCCCATTATTTTTAATGAAACATGGATCCGATATACAAAGAAAAATGGTGTTCTGCAGTGGCCACAAAAGGGTAGCTTTGAGCCTGATATATTAGATAACTTAGAATCAATTTTGTTTAAGAGAAAAGCCCGGCTGGCAATGTTTGACTCTTTCCGCCTATGGCGTAAGGAAGCCAAACAGAAAGAAATTAAACAGGCAAAAAGAGATAAGAAAATGCAAGATATAATGATTTTACAGGCTGCCCAACAGTTTAAAGATAATGACACTGATCAGATCATTGAAGTCTCGGAAAGACAGCATCGTATGGCAATAGATAGATGTTATCCTGTGTTGCCTACTTCCCCACAGACTAAAGATCTTGACGAAGATCCCTTAATGTCTCATTTGTTGAGATTACGTCCGCCTTATGTTTTGGGTGCTAATGCACCCCCATTACAACCTGTTGTTCAGCAACCTGTTGCTCAACCAGTTGTTCCGGCTCTTCCACAATTGCCTCTTCCAGTATTTCCGCCTCCACCTCCTTTGCCGCCGACTTCTGTACCTCAGTCTCCTTTACCGTCAGTTTCTCTTCTGACTACTAGCCCTTCTCCTGCTGGCTTAATACGTTGTCTCCCGTTTTATTGTCAGATTCTCCTACAGCTCGTAAACGACTAGTCGATACTGTTTTTGGTCTTTTGTCTCCTTTCTTTGGGTCTCCTAATTTGACTACTGTTTTGTCCCGAAGGCAATCCCGTAGTCAAATTCCAGATTCTGATGAGCGAATACAGTTAGATTCTCTTGCTCACAATTAGATCATGAGTGGTCCACAGTATAGTGTGCGCGATATCTTGGATACTTTTCTTCAGTGGAATGCGCCCACGCAGAGATATGTTTTTAATGTTATGTGTAATACGCTTCTTAAAGGATGGGGTGATATGGATTTGTATTTACCTCCTCAGGGTTTGTTTGACATACAGGATAAATTTGATAAAGGACCTATTGTGGGTCCTTACTTTGAGGATGCCGTCCAGGCACTTGTCAATTTTAGGTCTTCCTTTTTCTCTCAAGCTTCTCTTGAACCTGATCCTGCAGTTCGGCATAAAATGAAACACTATCCTATGTGAGAAGTCCCTCCGATATGGAGAGATGAGGTTCCACAAGCAGGCGCTGTTCTGGCTATCCCAGCTCATTTTCAGCATATATGGGTACATGTCCCTTGGAAAAGATCGGAAGTTTTGGCGCTGAAACAGTCTTAACCGGACCCTCGTAAGAATCCTGCTGGGTATTTTAATGAGCTGTCCCAGACTGTTGATGCGTGTATTATGAATTTCGCGGATATTGATATGTTGATGGGAAATGTAGTCCCTGAAGCATTATGGGCTCGGATTCGTAGGGAAGACCACGACCAAGCTTTAGGTGGTAATTGGGCTGCTATAATTGCTGCGGATGCAGCACAAGTAGGTGGTGCTAAACCTGATGCTTGATTACAGAATTGCCTGGTAGAATCATCACTTTAATGAAAACAATGATGCCTGCCTTACGCATTAATTGGGATAAGTTAGCTGCGTGTAAACAGAAGAAGGATGAGAGTGTCTCCGATTTCTTTACCCGTTTCGAGGAGACGTACATCGACCATAGTTGTCAAGCTATGAGTACTGAAGGTGGACAGCGATTATTTGTGGATACATTTCTCTTCAATTTACTTCCAGAATTATAGCATAAATTGAAAGATTCAGAGAGTGCGTGGGCCGTTTCTTCGTCTGCCTAGATATTAGCTACTGCTCAGTACTACGAGAACAGGGATAAGGAAGAAAAGGATAGAGTGGAGAAAAAGACTAAAGAGTTAAAAACGAAGGTTCTTTTGCAGCAGGCTTATCTCCCTCGTTCTGCTCAGCGTCAATTGCAACAGCCGCCACAGTTCCAAAGATTGTTACAGAAACCTACACCTTTTGTTTCGCGACCTTTTTTGGGTCCTAATCAATGTGCCTATTGTAAAGAGGAAGGTCATTTTAAGAATAATTGTCCAGTTTTATTGCAGCGGAATGGTGGACCGCCAGGGCCACGAGGCCGTGGTGGTTTTCAGTCAGCACCTAGGGGGAGAGAGCGAGGTGCGTTGTCTCAGGAACAGCGTTCTTTTCACCCTCAGAATTCCCTGAATTATTTTGATCAGCAGACTTCCCAGTCCGCACAATATTACAATGACGATTATTGTACTGAAAGTGAGAATGTTGATTTTCATACTAGCTGGGACAGCCACGGACAAAGCAAGGGAGTGGTATCAGTTCCAGTTGATCAGAATGGGCCTTATGTTAACGTTGTTGCATTGGGTGTTTCAGAGCCATTTCTTTTGGATACTGGTGCAATGAGGAGTTCTATCATCTACTCCAAACTCCCTGGGGCACCTTTGTCTGGCTTAATGAATATTTCTGTAGGATTCTCAGGCGCCCCAGTTCGCAACCCGGGTTCTTGTCCTTTACCTATTTCCATTGGTCCTTATGATTTGGAAGCTCCGCTCATTTTAACGACTAGTTGTGGTGAGAATTTGTTGGGTTTCGATCTATTGAAACGTCTACATGCAACATTGTATTGTTCCCCCTCTGGTGTACATCTTACTTTGGGTGATAAATTGGTTTCTCCTATGTATTTGGCTAAGGATCAACTGCCACTTGAATTGCGTTCACTTCCTGCTACGCTTTGGGCCACGGGTCCGAATGATGTTGGTTTGCTCAAAATTCCACCTTATGTGATCACTGTCAAGCCTAATGTTAATTTGCCACGCATTCCTCTGTATAAGATTTCTAATGATGGTGAAAGAGCTCTGTTGGCTATTGTTTATGATTTAGTTCAGAAGGGTGTGGTTGAAGAAACGAGAGGAAATATTTGCAATAGTTCTGTTCTTCCTGTTCTTAAACATACTGATCCTTTCAAGCCGCCTGTATATTGTTTTGTGATTGATCTTCGGGAGGTCAACAAAATTGTTGTTCCTCAGTTTCCTGTTGTTCCGGATATTACTGCTTTGCTCACAATGATTCCTGCTTCGGCTGTTTGGTTCTCAGTTATTGATCTCAAAAATGCTTTCTTTAGCATTCCTATTGCTGAGGAGAGTAGGGATCTCTTTGGTTTCTCTCTCAGAGGCCGAAATTTTCGATTTAAGCGTGCACCTCAAGGCTATTGTGAGAGTCCCTCCATTTATAGTCAGGCTTTGAAATCCCAGCATGATGCTTTTTCTTTGCCTCCAGGTGCTACTCTTATTCAGTATGTGGATGATCTGTTAGTGGCTGCCGATTCAGAGGATGTTTGTAAAAATGCGACTGTTTTGCTTTTGTATCATTTGTCTGATTTACATCATAAGGTGTCACCTTCTAAATTACAATATTGCCGCCAAGAGGTTACCTATTTAGGTCATCTCTTGTCGAAGGAGGGAAGGCGTTTGACCCCAGAACGTATTCATGCAATTGCACGAATGTCTGTACCATCCACACAAAGGGAGGTGCGTGCCTTTTTGGGCATAACCTCTTATTGTAGACAGTGGATTCCGAATTTTTCCTTGTTGGCTAATTCTTTGTTGGCACTTACTCTGAAAGACACACCCCAACCTCTTCCTTGGACTGATAAATGTCAAAAGAGTTTTTCTGATTTACGTACTGCTTTGTGTTCTGCTCCTGTATTGGGTACTCCAGATTATAGTAAGCCTTTCACACTCTATGTGCATGAAAGAGAAGGTTGCATGTTGTCAGTCTTGACACAACAATTTGGCGACAAACAAAGGCCATGTGCCTATTTTTCGGCTACATTGGATCCAGTAGCCAAGGCATTGCCTAGTTATCTCAGAGCAACAGCAGCAGCAGCGATCTCCATTCGTCAATTTGCTGGATTGGTATTGGATCACACTCCTGTTGTTATGGTACCACATGCAGTGTATACTCTCTTGAACAGAACGAAAACGCATCATCTCATGAGTGCTCGTTTGTCTGGGTATGAGTTGACGCTTTTGGCTAGTCACATACATATCAAGCGATGTAATATTTTAAATTCAGCAACAGTGTTACCTATTTCAGAAGAGAAAGATGCACAAGAACAGCATGATTGTTTTCTTCGTACAGAGGAGGAAACTAAAGGCAGAATAGATTTAAAAGATACACCACTCGTGGATCCGGATGGGATCCTATGGGTGGATGGGTCTTGTTTCAAGCTTCCTTATGGCGAGACGATGGCAGCCTATGCCGTTACTACCTTGTATACAGTACTGGAAACTGCACATATTACACAGAATTCAGCACAAGCAGCTGAGTTGATTGCACTGACGAGAGCGTGTGTGTAGGCTAAGGGAAAGAGAGTGACTGTTTACACCGATAGTCAATATGCCTTTGGCGTGGCTCATAGTTTCAGTCGTCTGTGGAAGGAAAGAGAATTCTTTACTTCCCATGGGACTAAAATACAGCATGGTCAGTTGGTGACTAACCTTCTCGAATCACTTGCTTTGCCTATTCAGATAGCGATTGTGAAGTGCAGTGCACACAAAAGGATTACTAATAATGTGGGTCACGGGAATGCTTTTGCAGATGAGGTAGCGAAAGAAACAGCGAAAGATGTCAAGAGTCGTATGTATGTTGCAGGTCCTGCAAGATGGGTCAGAGAAGTGGGTATGTGTGAGGACACAGTAGAAAGCGTGAAAATGATCCAAGAAGAAGCAACAGAGAAGGAATTGAGTAAGTGGAGAGAGAGTACAGGAATGTTGGACTGCGACAGGATGTTGGACGGAGTTGTCAGAACGCCAACGTTGGTTGTTACCAGATGCTTATGTACTGCCTGTAGTTACTATGGTGCATGGTCCAGCTCATATCAGTGCAAAAGGAATATGCAAACTTCTGGCTCCAGTATGGCAGAATGAAGGTATCCCCAAATGTGCGGAGAATGTGGTAAAACATTGTATTGTTTGTTTGATGCATAATCCAGGAAAGGGAACCCCAACTCCGGCAGGTCATTTTGCTCCCCCTACGTATCCTTTTGAGATATTACAAATTAATTTCATCCATATGGAGCGTTACAATAACCTCAAGTATGTCCTGGTGGTGGTGTGTGCCTTTTCCAGATATATAGAGGCCTACCCCCTAAAGGATAATACTGCTTTGTCCACTGCCAAAGTCCTCTTGAAGGAATTCTTCCCGAGGTTTGGTTTGCCGCGCATTGTCTGGAGTGGCAATGGAAGTGACTTTGTAGGTCAAATTATGCAGAAAGTGTGTGCGGGTCTTGGTTTTAGGCAGTAATTCCATGCGGCAAACCCCCCTCAGTCAGCGGGTTTGGTAGAGTGCTATAATGGCACTCTCAAGCTCAAATTAGCAAAGATTCAAGCCAGCACGGGCCTTGCTTGGCCCGATGCCTTACCTTTGGCACTTCTCTCTACGAGAACCACTGTGCATTCTCGTCTAGGACTTAGGGCCAGAGGTAGGTAATCTCGATTTACCTACTCTTAAATACCGAATCATATCGATTCAGTATTTAAGAGTAGATAAATGCGATGTAGGTAATTTCACTTTTGAAATGACCGAATCGGAATGATTCGGAATCGGTATTTACCGATTCGGTAATTGCTATTGATTCCTATGGGCCTTGAGGCCCATAGGAATCAATGCCAATTACCGAATCGGTAAATACCGATTCGGTAAAATTACCGAATTTGCAAGGGGGACAGGGTGTCACTTTGACACCCTGTTGCACCCCTGAATTGTGCATGGGTGCACATGTTGTTGACATACATGCCCTAAGGGCATGAATGTCTGCAACATGGCACATTTTTTCAAGCAAAAAAAATGCTTTTTGAAGGGTTTTCATTATTTACCACCAAATTCTAGTTGGTGGTAAATAACGAATTCTTACACCCTTGTAGCACTGATTACAGTGCTACCTACATGTTAAATTACAGAATCGGTAATTTTACCGATTCGGTATTTTACCGAATCGGATAAATTACAGATTCAGTAAAATTACAGATTCTGTAATTTAACATGCCCCTACATTTTAAAATCCAAATACCGGTCGAAAACGGCCGAAAATCGTTTTTTTCGGGCGTTTCCGGCCGGTATTTGCCTACCTACATCGGGCCCTTAGTCCTTATGAGGTCATCTTTGGGCATCCAGCCAATGCCTGGGGAGTCCCTCGACCCAAAAAGTATTCCAATATTCCATACCCATTGTTGGTTGATTACTTGTATGACCTCAATACTAAATTACGTGTTATTCATCAACAGGTCCAAAACGCTTTGCCGGAGGCTTCCTCAGATCCAGGTCATTCCATCCAACCTGTCGACTTTGTGAGTTTAAAGAACTTTCAGAAGAAAAAGAACCTGGAACCTCGTTGGGGGCCGCCGCGACAAGTGCTTCTGGTAACACGTACAGCAGTGAAGGTCGTCGAGAAGAAAAACTGGTTCCATGGTGTGCATTGTAAGAGTATACCCTTGCCTTTACCTTATGACCAGTGGGTCCGAGAAGGTGTAGGCGACAGTGAGAGTGAGAAAGTACCCCGATTTGTACCTTTCAGTAGTGCACACCTGGACTGGACAAGTTCTGAGAAAGAAGATGACGACGTGTTGCAAGAAGCTGTACCATCACATTTGCGATTGAATACAACGGACCCAGAGACTTTGTTTCGAGAACAAACGATACCTGGCAAGACACGGTACAACCTAAGACCTAGGTTGACCAAAGACAATTGAACTTTTTGTGTTTTTCTTTTAGTTACTCTTTTTGAAAGACATTTCCTTTTCACTATCCATCAAGTTGCAGGGTCACGGTATGAGTCTTAGGCTGTGACCTGAGTAGTGACCTAGGTCAGCAGGACTTGCAATGTCATATGACGGCTAATAATCACAACTAAGTGATGCAGGAAGATTACCGTGAGCAACACCTTAGAGAATGGATAATAAAGTGGAAGGGAATGATGAGAAAGTTGTAATGCAAATTAAGTGCAAGAAATTATTGTTTAGTCGATGTGGCGTAGCATTGTGTATTCTAGTATGTTCATGTATTTTATTAGCTGGTGTGGGTTGGATTGCCCACACTATGCAGCAAGCACCTGCTCCAACTTCTGTTTCCTTGCCTTTTCCTACTACTACCTCTCCGCATAAGTTCTATACACTCCCAGATCATGAGCAAATTAGGAGAACAGAATACTTCAATGATTCATTCATCCAGTTGTTACATCAGCATCAACTGGTAGTCAACACTACTGATTGTTGGGTTTGTGGGCTCATGCCCCATAATGCTGAGAAAGGGATGCCATATTTAGTCATTCCATTTTCTTATGAAGGTTCCCCTTGGGCTTATTTGGCTATGTTTTTGAATGCATACCAGAATCAACTTTGATACCCTCCTGATGGTCCATATAATGGCGGAGCAGATTTTAGCCATAGTCCTTTGATAAAGGGAATAGTGACTATGGTTGAAATTGCCGACATTGGTAAAATTCCCGTTGATGAGAAACGAGCATATGATGGTTGGAATGTGACTCGTTACGTCACTAGCCTCACTGATAAGGCTAGACAAAGAAGATCATTGCCAATTTGGACTGTACCTCATAAAGGTAATTTATGTCTACAGATAAATGGTCAGAATAATAGGAACAAACAGGAGAAGAGTGTTTGTTCCCATACATACATCTATTCACCCTTGATTTCTTCACCGTTGGTACCATCTCAAGGTACATATTTTGTTTGTCATAATAGAGCCTATACATGGCTTCCCACCTATTTTTCAGGAACATGTTACGTGGCTTTCCTCCTTCCCCCGACATATACTGCTCCTTCAGGTCATCACAGAAAAAGATATGGCAGAGGGGTTATTGATTCTAAAGACACAGCTGGACAAGAGGGAGGAGACTTTATCCAAAGGGTTTCTTCCCTTTTGGGGCCCAATGGCCAACAGTAGAAACATTAGACAGCTAGTTCGTGTTGTCGAGGCTAAGATAAATGTAACTTCCGGAGCCTTGAGTAATCTGACAGCCGAACTTGAGTCGGATCATCTTATGACTTTGCAAAATCGAATGGTTTTAGACATTGTCCTTGCAGATAGAGGAGGAGTCTGTAAATTGATTGGGTCTAGTTGCTGCATTTACATTCCTGATAATACCCCTACAGTATACCAAGCCATTTCTAAGTTACACGTGATTTCTGAGTCTATTCACCAAGACGCAGGAGATTGGTCTGTGATGGGATGGTTTTGGGGACTACTGTCCACATGGGGATGGAAAGTATTAACTTTCCTTGGAATGATTTTGGCCATCATTTTCTCTTGCTGTCTTTGTTTGCAGTGTGGCCCCGCCATCTGTGGTCTTTGTGCCACCTTGTGTGTCCCAAAGCCTGTGTCACAGCAAACAGAGAACATTAAAATGATGTTACAGCAACAGCTCAATGACCTCATGACCATTGACATTGACTCAGATTAACTTGAGTCCTTTGTGTTTTGCCTGAGTAATGGCAAAAGGAGGGTCTGACGTTCTGTGATTTTCGACTTCGTTTCATATTCAGCCGCCATTTTGTGACAACCGCCATTTTGTGTTGCCTTCACTCAGGCAGCACAGCGAACTGAGTGTTTTTGCTTTTCCAGCTGCTATGCGTCTTGTTTGTTAAAAAGTAACCCTCTGTCCTTGTTTATGAAACCGATGTCAGGGTCTGGCCGAGTTAGTTAATCCATGTCTAGACTGATTGATCCTTGTCTTAGTTGACTGTTTGGGTCCCACCATTCTTTCTTTACTTTATCTTATTTGACTGGCCTTCACTATTCTCTCCTTGTATTCTCCTATTACACAACTATCCTTTGAGGTACGCAAATACGTCCTGCCACCTGCAAATTGGATTACATGCACTAGCATTGATTAACTTGAGGGGAGGGTAGAACACGGGGACTGAAAGAAGGGCGTATTCGAGATACTTGATAGGTTGTTTTCGAACTTTTCCTATTTGTCAGTCTTGTAGACATTGTTGTAAATATGTGTCCTATATAAGATTGTGCGCCACGGAATTAAGTGGCAGTCTCCTGAGAACTTGCCACTGGTGTACTTCTTGGACAACTGTGCTTAGCTGCAGCTAATAAACCTGATTTTCTACGTCCAACAGAGTGTCTCGTGTCTCTGTTTGACAAGGCAGGTAAACCCAGAGATTTCAGGCGTGCCCTGCGCCGCTCGGCCCATAAGGCCCGGTTCTCCACACGGTCCCCATCCCATCGCAGAAGCCGTATTGGATATTGGACAGGATATTGTTCTCTTCTGCCCAGTCTTGTAAACGTTCCAATATATTTTGGCCCACTACTTTAGTCATAGCATCTAGCAAGGAGATGGGTCTGTAACATTTCGGATCCTGAAGGTCCCCCTTTTCAAAAATCGGAACAATAGTGGATTCAACCCAAGTTGTGGGAAATGGGGCGAGGCAGCTGGCAGTTAAGACTTGGATAATAATTGGCCCCCAAAGATTGTTATTGGATTTCAAAAGGTTGATGGGAACCCCATCAGGTTCTGGGGCTTTCCAACCCGCACTCACAGCAAGTGCCCGTGTCACCTCTTCTAATGTGAACTGGAGATCAAAATACTCACTTGTTGGGTGACTGGTAGTTACCCTCTGGGGATTTCCACTGTGGTTAGCTTGGTCAAAGGCTAAAATGTATACTCCCAAGAAGTGGTCAATCCACTGCCTCTCGGACATAGCAGCTTCTATTGATGGCCCTTCCCCGGAATTCAGGAAGGGTGCTTTTACAGCCCTCCAGAATGCCAGACTATCACCCCTTTTGAAGGCTTCATGAAGAGATCCCCACGCTTTGTTTCTTAAAGTAGTTTTTCTTTCCTCAATGGCTGTCCTATATTCCGCTCTTACAGTTCTGATTTTTGCAACATTTTCGGGGAGCTTATGCAATTCCTGTTTTAGTTTGGAATATGCCTGTGTGCACTTTGAATTAAACCAGCCTCCGTTTTTATTTCTATTCTTTGTCCTAACGGCCCTTTGTAATAGCCTGGAAGGAGGAAATAATACTAACGGGGGTAGCGGCCTCACTTAGACAGGTATCAAATGGTGGTCTACACTTATCTATCAATTTATGGGAGAACTCTGCGGGGTTCACCATCGACCAACGTAGACTGTAACCATTTGTTTTTTCAATAACAATATCAGATAGGGCCTGTTCGATTGCATCTTGCCTAGGCGATCCACTGCCAGGAAGTTGGACTGAGAGACAGAGAGGGAAATGATCACTCAGTGCAATCTCATCTACATAAAAAGATATTAGTCTCTGGGCATGGTTGTTAGATACCAGAATATAATCGATGGTCGAATGACAGCCCCGTCCATTATAGGTACAGGACATAGGTGCAATTTTATTAGTTAATTCATTGGCAAAACCCAAAGTCGTGCTAAAGATCAGGTTATTATACAAATCCCCCAGAACAGAGTGGCGAAAGTGAGAGTTACTGATGCTGTCTTCAAATAAGACGCCGCAGGTTTTTCCATCCTTGAATTGACGTGAACTACAATTGAACTCCCCTGCCATTATCACCATCATGTCTCTGTGAGTTCTACTCATCAGAGCCTGCAGGTTGTTGAGTAATTGAATTAAAATACTAAGCACTTTATCTGGGGGAATATTATTGTAAAAATGTATCAATAAAATAGTAAAGTTTGCCTTAACATGGATAAAACAAATTGGTAGTAGGGTTCCTCGCTCAACAGCTCTTTCATCTTCCCTGCTAGCATACTGGATATGTAAATTCCAAGTCCCCCGTTTGCTCTACCGCTCCTGCCTTCTATGGCTGGGGTATGAAATGTTTTAAAACCATTAATATGAATTACCTCCTTTGCCCATGTTTCTTGAAGACACAGGATAGTATGACTCGATACGAAATCCCCAATAGGGGATTTGTCAATTTGGACAATAACCCAGCAACATTCCAGGAAGCTATGGTACATAAGGTTCCCTCTGCTTCTGGGTTAACGATTGATGTACCTGCTAGACTGGTTAATTTACTTTCACGGATAGATTTTGATCCTACTGGGTTAATGGCAACGATAGGATTGCTAAGAATCGTTGAGATTTGACTTGTACTGGCTAATACCTGATTCTCTGTGATAGGGGGAGTTGGTTGACCTGGAAATGTCCTGTTTTTATTATTGTACCCCTTAGTACCACGATATCTGTCAGTACTATGGTATCTATTTGTACCCTCCTCCGCATATAGGGCAAATCCTAAAGAGGGGGCCAGTCAATCTTGATCTTCTAAGGAGCGAAAGATGGCATAACGGTTCTTCAATGGGATATTATGTCTAGGCCACTCCCTTCTTATGGCCGATTCATCAACGGAGTAAAGTCTCAGGGGTCGAGGAGGTTTGTAAAAGTATCCTAGGGGAAGTATGTTTATGCTTTCGGAAGAAATAAACTGCTTCCCCGTCATATCAAGAATGGACTGAACTAATCTGCGAGATCTAAATGTTATGACCACACAGTCACCTGCTAGTATTTTGGTCGACTTACCCACCCATGGTATTCTACGCGCCATCTTGAACTCAGAGAAGAGAACGTTGAACAGCCGAGTCCTAGCAGACAGCATGCAAAGTCATTTGTTCCTTAGAGCTAACCAGTGCTCAACGGTGTTGTGTGGAAGAGGCGGTACATTTGCCAGAACTACCGTATACGCGGTAGCTTCTGGAGGTAGGTGTAGATTAAGGTTTCTATCCCTATCCCTATGAAAACCCTGAAGGTCACTGAGTGTATGTTCAGGTCTGTTTGTTCTTAGTCCATCTACAGTACCTCCTGCCAATATGTGTAGAACATTCGGGGGTATAGGGCCCATACTATTCCCCTGGTGTGAGCCATCATATTGCAATAATTGCCTTGGCTGATCTAGGGTGCTAGGTGGGGCTCTTACTGTTAGGGGTTGGATTTTAACTTTTACCCCGGGTGTGTTAACCTGTAGGCTGAATAATGCAGATGCCGTGTTGATGGCTCCTAAGCTGTTCCCCCTGGTACCCCTACTAGGTGTGGCATTCCCCCTCTGTCTATGTTGTGACCTCCTAATGTAATGTTACTGACAGACCCCTCCAATTTAATCAGCCTGTCCTCAATTGAAGCTAATTTTTGGGCCAAAGTATCTATTAATGCAGTTACAGTTTCCTCAAGCTTTTTCCAGAACACATCCTCCTGTGCGGGAGGTAGGGAACCGGCAAATGCAGGTGGCAAACGTGTTGAAGGAGACCCGTTACGAGAACCTTTATCAATATTTCTGGTTTTTGGTCTAGTGGCTTTTGGGCTTTTTGATTTTGGACTATATTTGTGTGTGCCCCTACCCTTCCTCTTCTTATAGGGTGGTTTCTCACTAATGTTATTGCAAGTGGCAGCTTTCTGACCACCCCTAGTTGTTAAGGGTGAGCTGCTTCTGATACTTAATGATATGGAGGGTGGAGAACAGCCTGTCTCAATGTCCGGAATAGAATTTACAGGGGAGGGGGTTTTATCCTTGTTGGATTGTTGTGAAGCACTGCGGGACGTATCATGGGTAGATATATTCGGTGGCACCAGTGGTTCTAGAGAGAGCCTACGTTCCGTAAGCTCTATCTCGTGTATCTGGGCAGATTCTGCTCACAGAAGAAAGGTTTCTAAAGTGCCCACAACCCCCTGCCATGTAACAAACCTGCGTTTACTCATCGCCCAAGGCTCTAGTACTCGTAGGATTAAGACTCAAGTTGTTCCTACTAAAGCCCTAGAGTAGTTGGGAGTTGTGTACCTCGAGTCCCAAATGATAATGGTAGGGCCCAGCCCGGTCTCTGCCAGTCTCTGACGGGCCCCCCCTTGGTCCGGGCTGCGTCCCACACTACGGGGGGGGAGGCAACGCTGTTAAGCGCGGCGACCACCCCCCCTCACTCACAGCAGCTAGGCCAAGTAGGTTGCATACTGGGAGATAAAGTCCTTTCCCAGAGTGATGGCGCCAACAGCGGGGATATTCACAAATAGAGCGTGGACCCTGGGACTGCGTCCCACCAGGGTGTCTTCACCGCCACGAGGAGAGGTGCAGTTTAGGCCGAAGGTTGGAATCACAAAGGCAGTCAACAAAGCAGGTGGGAAGGCAATGGCAAAGCTCAAAACCAGCAACGCAGGGGATCTTCAGAGCAGGATTTTAGGTAAGGAGCATCTTGGAAGCCATTGAGGAGGAGCACAATCCCAGTATCTAGCAGAGTGCAAAGTGCAAGCGTCAGGCTTCTCAACAACATGGGGCCAAGGGCCAGCCACAGCCTCCCCCTCGAGACACACTCCCCGGGTACTCACTGCGGTCATGTCAGGCCTCACCCACCACTGTGCTCCCGCATCCGCCCCTTTACCGCCAGCAGCGCCGGTTCGGTGTGATCTCCCTAGGCAGAGGTGCAGACCGCAGCTGCTGGTACCGCTGTGAATCCAGGCCCAGCAGCGCAGGCCGCACGTCGTCTCCAGTCCGCAGGCAGCAGAATAGATTATTTAATACATGCATTACACACAGTGTAAGATAGAATGCTGCAAAACGTGCAAATAGTTTTACCATAAAATGGTGCTTCTAAAATGTAGATTGTAGTAATACCAGAGTGTATGTAATGGAATTTTGTTTTTACATAACTGTCCCTTCAACACCTCTTTAGGGTTACTAAAGGCTTTGTAAATGCAGTTAAAATTAAAAGCAAGCACTTCCCAGCCCAATTGTTAAACCTTTGCACTTCCACACAAAAAAAAATCTTTTTGTTACTGAACCTTGGAGTTATTTGATCAATTAAAGCCAGGACTGCTCCAAAGCATCTTTTACTGCAGATGAACTGATTTGCATTTCTTTCAGGCAATCAGCTGATAACGATCTAAATTAGCCGTACCAGGATGGTTGTCTTTTTCCAAATGGAAAGCAAAGTTTTGCATTGTAGGGACAAGTGAAGCTGGGGAATGCGCAACCCCCCTTTCCAGGACTCCACGCCCCCCTGGGGGTCACACCGCACAGATTGAAACCTCTGCTTCATGGTCCATCTTCATGTTGTATTCTGACCCATCCTGGCTCCTAATGCACTACTTCACCAAGTGATTGCCCTTATGTTTCAAAAACATTCTGCAGTGCTTTCAAGTCTTATTTCATATTTTTTGTAAAGGGGGCCCCAGAGACCACTGCTTCTCTCTGCCGCTGTTTTATTTTTTCAACACTTACACCTGCTGTTTATGTGTAACTCCGCAGTGTGGTGCAGGTGGTGAGAAAAAGGGCAGGCAGAAGTCAATCGCACATAGTATGCATGCACAAGGGAAGAAACAACAACATGTGCTCAGGTTAACTATGTATGGAATGGATCAAAATACATACATAGAATGTTCTTTTTTAACCAAATGAACCGTACACCTGGTCTGTGCATCATGGAACATTTTGACTGTGTGGATTAATGCATCCACTAGGTTCAGATTCACAGATCTTTATTCGGTTATACAAGTATCCATAAAAGTACATATATACATAACATTGTTATAATAATTAAAACAAATTCATACTCTAGATCATATGCATTCCGAGATAATAAAATCAGTGTGGAAAGGCGGGATTTTTCTTCTAGAGTCTGCTTACCATTTTCTAAAATCCCGTCACAGGTCGACTGGACCTTTTTACCTGTCATAAAGTGAATTAGGCAACCTATTTACCAGCCATTAATACTTGCATTAATTCCCATTTACTTTCCCCTAAGGACCACTGACTAAAAACCAAGTTTGAAGATTTATTACAGAAATGAAAACAGCTGAAGATACAAACACCTCAACACGAGGTTCAAAAGATAAACGGGCACTAATACAAACATAATCCTACGGAAAAGTCTTAGGCGGCTTATGAATAATATGAGAATCAGTTCCAGAACCATCAGGCTAATAAAAATTGCTGTAACTTGAGTTCTAGTATGCATTGGAAAGAAAAGTCAAGTTGAGCTATCCCTACCCTGTACTAAGTGACATCCCTACTCAACAATAGCCCATTCCTAGCAAAAGGTGTCAGCCGTGGTGACTTCCAAAGAAGTTCACTCACTTTCTCTTAAGTCTGGTGTAATTCTCAAACCTAGCTAAGCTCTTTGTCCATCCAACCGCTCTCTCTAGCTCCTCAGCCCATCTGCTCTGCCTCCACCCTCGGGGTGCTGTCCCTAATACAAAACCCCACAATACTGGTGACACGCCTTCAGGTACGCCCCTCTCGAAGGTGTTGGTTTCCAAAATTTTCCATCATGGCACCCTTCCATCCTTGTCTGTTAAAACGTCCTTGGGTCCCAGACTCTCCGTCGCTTCAAGTTGTATCTTTAAATTCCTCAGCTACTCCTCCATGTCTGAGTCTAGCATCCTAACACTCATACGCAATTGGCCCTTCTACTCTACTGTCTACATGGCCAGGCACCTGCAAGAAATACATGAGAATCGTCTCACACATTCTTTAGCGTTGATAAATTTTAGCCAAAGGCCGCTATTACAAAATAATTCTACCATTTAATGCGAAGAAAACATTTCCAGTCAGGCCTACTCGATTTCCATGGACTGGACCTTTGCACGTTTCATAGGCCCCACATTGTACATGAATAATCTCTCCGTTCTTTAGGCCTCCAACTTTAAAGCAAATACATTTTCTACTTCGAGCAGCTAATCACTTATAAAAGAATGCAAATATGAATTTTAATAAAGCAGACCTAAACATACAATGGTGTTCTAATTAAACAGCATCACTAATATTTCAAAACCCGTAACATTTGTTCTGCAAGTAGTTCTAACATCAAATACTTCAGTTCTCAACCCTACATTGCATTTGAACATGATTAGTAAACCCTTTACATATGCGGGTGCTGACTACTTGTACATATGATGCACCCCTACAATTTTTCACTTCTGTCTAGCGCTCTCTCAAGTATGATCTCTGTAACACAATGCCACTAAAGCTGATAGCAGTCATTGTTTGTCGGGCCCTTACCGTAGTTTTCAGAAACAGTCCAACAGGAAAAACACATTCCTCATTATTCAACGGGAGTAAGATGTCATTTGCTACTCTAAAATCTCTAATACAATGCCTCCTAATTAATGGTAATAAAATGCCTTTAATGTACAGTAAGTAAAAGTCACAGAACAATAACAAATGTAACATTGATTGGCTCGACCTCCTGTTACACGGACAGGGGCGGGAGTCTAAATTTGCCTGAAAGCCTAAGGGGAAGCTGAACAGATATTTGGCCGAGCCTTCCCTAAAATGATTCAACAGACCACGCTCCCGCTGCCCAATCGGAATTGTCAGGTACCTTTGAATTGGGGTGCACCCATCAGGGATCATATTCAGATAAGCTACCGCTCTTGATTTACCAAGCTCTTTCTTCATTCTCTCCGCGTGTGAGAATTCAAACCAGGCAATACACAGTTGTTTTTTTTTTACTAATTCAGTGAGGGCTATCCGGATTCTCAAACAGTTGTTGATAACCTGGTTTATGCAAACAGGATTCTACATTCACCAGCTACAAAAGGTTTCTTCCCTAGTCACAAGGGAGGCAGTCTATTATAATGTCTGTAGTGTGCTCTATGTCCGTATTGACCATCCACTACATGGATTTAAATTTAAACATAGTCACAGGCTCAAATCTTGTTGGTTGCACTTAGCCTCTCATCATTCTAAGTCTCATGTTTCAATTTGTCAGATGACACCAAGCATCTGTGATGTGTCAATTAAATGAATATACCAATGGGGTGCACACGTTTTGTGCAAGTACACCTGTTATGTTGGAAATTATTACCTTTAGCAGTGCATATTTCCAGTGATATTGACTGTAGTCTAGCTGTGGTAAGGGAGAAGTTTTCAACATTTGGTTCGTGTATCAGGATACATTTATAGAATCTTAAACTACAGGCTGCCTGTAGCACTGGAGGTTTTGTAATTCTCATATAAATGTCCATTCTGCATGTAGAAACTAAAAACTAACAACCACACATTTTATTCTCATAAAAGTATAACAGATATTGATACCCATTGCTGGGATTTTAATTCCTAGAAATAGGAGATTAAGACAAAAGTTGGCATATCTTAATACTTGTTTTTTTGTTTACAGTTTATTGCTTTCAAAATGATGCCAGCTTTGGGCACTGCAGCGATGACGTGTTTTTTACATCCACAGGGAAATTAAAAAATATGAGTTGCGTGCCTCAGCACCTGTGAGTCCACCTCTGCATTGTAAGCGGACAGTGAGAGAGTAATTTAAAGTTTGCCAGCTGTGGGTGGGGTGCCCTGTCCACTGAACTTACAGCTCAACCACCTTATTTAGTGGTGGACAAGGCATAAGGTTCTAACAGCAGAGACTCAGCTGGCTGCACCCTAGGAAACCTTTGACAGATGCCATTGTCCAATGCACATAAGAATGACAAGCCTGTGTACGGCAGTCCTTATGACTTGCTACATAAAGGAAAATTCTGGCCATCCTAAACAAAAGAAGTAAAATTGCCCCAAGCTTTGGGACAAAGCTCCCTAAAAGTCAAGATATTTTTTTGTTTAAAAGAGCAAATTCCCAATTTGGGAGTTTTTTTTATAAAAAGGAAAACGAAATTGCCATGTTGGCATAAAAACATGCCCCCTGGACAGCAACCTCTTCAGTCTTCAAGCAACCATTGTAGCAACAATTGTGCAGATTGCTTAGTCTCTGACTATTATGGGGACCTAAATCCTCCACTAACTTGGCAGGCTGGTAGACTGCCCACGAAGCTATAAGTGACCCCCAGTATCTTTGTAATGTTTACCTGAATTTCTGAATAAAAAAACTATTGCTAAGTGTTGCCTATCTTTCCTCACTAGATTTCTCACCATGCCTACAACACTGACACCACAGTCCTGCCTTAGGTCTGCCATTGCCTATAGCCTGCGTGGAATTTCAGGTTAAGATCCTTAATTAGATACTGAGAGGTGGCTCATTAACAAAAAAAAGAGACAGAGGTGGCCCACCAACCCATCAGATGGCAGACATTTATGGTCTGTACACCCCCCCCACATATTGAGGAATTTTAGCCGGCCTGGTGGATATCACTATGTCTTCTGTGTAGATGCTGCAAAGGTATTAGCAATGTAGGCTGAGGAAAATGCCAAACAGGTTCCGTGTTGGTTTGATGTACAACTCGGGACCTGTTCTTACGGTGAATATAATCCTCCTAATCCAGGCCTGCTACTATCATTGTGTAGGTACAGGTAGCGGCTATCAATTTTGCGTCTCGCTTTGCTGGATCTGGGTCACCTTTTTACCAAAAGAGGATCTTAAAAACTAGTTGTGTTGTTTACCAAGGTAATTCCTCCTCTATTCAACCCTCCCCTCCCCACAAGGGGTAACTAGGAGTGAACGGAGAGAAAGAGTGGAGAAACAGTGTGAAAGAGGAATGGAGAAGCCTCACGGGAGTAACACCATGGAGGCAAGCAGGATGGTACTCGCCTGCTGCCTAGGTTCTCATCATCAGCATCCAGCACTCCAAATAGAAAAAGTGTGATAGTGCATAAAGAAAAAAGAACAAGAAATCGTGTGTATGGTGCTAGGGTGTCAATTTCTGCCCGTGTAACCCGCTTGGTATACCGCAGGTCTAGACCCTAATAAGGGAAGAGTGTGCCGAACCCTATGGCACATCAATCCTGTGTAATAAAACTGAGCTAGATCACACTGGCCAGATATACTTTATTCAATGCTGTGTGTCTGCTCCATATTAAAAAGCCGACATGTTTCGTTGACCCTAGAAAACTTACAGCAACTTCTTCAGGGCATGGGTCTGTCACTCCACCCTGCACCAAATTTCATATGTATGCCTGCGAACAACATAAAAGGAAAACAACACAACCCTGTTAGTAGGCACTGTTTGTCTTGGGTAAATAAAATCTATGGGGCTCCCCCACTGGCATTTCACAAGCAATTTACGATGGTTAGGCGCTTCACAGGCATACCTATACCTGTATGTTCATATGGATGTGTGCAATAAGTCACTTTCTCAGTTTGTTCCCTCGTGCTGCCGTCGTCAGCCTGTAAAAATATATATTGGGCATAGTGAGTTTTAATCTCTGAAAGAGGGTTTGTGCCAGTATGGGGTGTTGCTGTACTTCACCTCCCTCCTGTCTCATATTCTTAGGGTAAGGTTTTTGCACATGTCTCCTAATGCTAGTTCGTTAACGTAGGTACAGCGGGTTCTCTCTGACTTACTTCACTGGGGTGCCAATCATATACGGGTCACTTGGTGTTTCTACGCTATCGCTATCGCTGCACGCGCTGGAATACACTTACCGGGACCTCGTGTATCGTGTAGCGTTGTTTCTACACTGTACGGGTTCCCGTCTGCCCGCTATTCTATATGCTGGTTGGAATATTCGCGTCATCACGTAATCACGTGATCGCGAGTGCCGGTAACTTGGAGTACAGAGTAATAAATCCACCATCTTAGAATGCATATCATACCATACTCCGCAGTAGTAAACGAAATGTAAATAACCGTGTATAGAGGAGTTATAAGCCATGTATGTCATCGTTATAGCTCTCCTTGTTGTGATTAACACCTTATATGTGCACTATATACACACAGTCTGCTAAAAACCAAATGCGAAGAAGTGTCTAAAATCACGATATTTTACTCATTATTTATATGCAGGTGCTCTAAAATCAATTTGAAGGCTCGCCTATTGTTCTATCCCGTGATTTTACCAAAGATGTCAATGTGCCTTAATCATGTTAAATGCAGATACTCTTACCACACTTTTGAACCTGCATAACTTTATTGTACTGAAATATGGTGAACAACAACTGCTCCTGTCTGTCTCAGCTGGTTCTTTATAGATCAAGATGCTATCATTTGTATCTGGGGGCGATCTCGTCACCTAAGATGCTAGCCGGATGATGTTTAATTTAAATCTAAACTAGATTTCATACTTTAGCTGTCCGTGTATGGTATTCATGCTATAAATCTAATGCCAATGCTATACAATGTATGTCAGTATATCAAAAGTATATGAAAAGACCTCAACAGGTCCGCTCATGTCTACACTGGGATCAAAGAGTTACTGTGTATAGACAATTTTCATCTTCTTCGCCCTGGGTACTAACTCCCCTATAATGATGTTTGAGATTTAGGTGTTGACCTTTCCCCAATCAAATAAATCATTCAGGTGTAGCTGATCCACTCCTTCCTCATAGATCCAATGGGCTTCTCTCGTGCTAAGTCTCATCTCCATGTTCAACTGGTCTCCCTGCACTTTTTCCAGTACTACCCACCGGATATCTCTCGGAGTATATTTAAACTCTTGGAAGTGTTGTACCAGTTTCGTGGTCAGTTTACCTGTACGTGAGGTGCTCAAATGTTCCTGTATTCTGATCTTTACCTTCCGTGACGTCAGACCTATATAATGTAGGTCACATGGGCAGGTGAGTCTGTATATAACATAAGTAGTGTTACAATTGCTGTATTTGTTCAGGTGCCAGATTTTGTTCCCTGCCAGGGTCACGCTTTTGGTAGCTGTAGTTAATTCACACACAGAGCACCCCCCGCAAGGATAGTGTCCTTGTGGTAGGTTGGTCTCGTGATTTCCCTGTCTAGGTCGAGTGTGGACCAGACGGTCTCTCAAACTTGCAGATCGTTTAAAAGCAAATCTGGGTGGGAGCATCTACATATTTTTAGTGCTAAGAAGGTACCAATGACGTCTGACCACCTGTCGTATTTTAGTCGACATAGGTCCAAAGGTAGTGACTACTGGGATACACTCCTCACTATTCTTGACAGCGTGTTCCAGGAGGGCTGTACGTGGAGTGTTGAATGCACGTTTCTGTGCTTGGTTGATTATTTTCCTTGCGTAATCACGTTCACCCAATTTGGTTGCCAATTCCTGTGCCTGTTCATTAAATACCTGCGTTGATGAGCAGTTACGACGATACCTTAAGAAATGCCCCACCGGCACGTTGTCACGGAGCGCTCGTGGGTGATATGATCTGTAATGCAGTAGAGAGTATTTATCTGTGGGTTTCTGGTGGACGCTTGTCACCAGTTTGTTGTCCTCCGCATGAATATCCAGGTCCAGATATGTAACCGTGGATCTACTGAAGGTCCAGGTAAACTTCAGACATGGATCAAGATTGTTAAGCCATGTGAGAAACTCTTGTAGTCTTTCTTCAGGACCTCGCCACACACATAACAAGTCATCAATATATCTCTTCCAGAGGACAATGTTCCTCTGGAAGAGATTTGAATTGTGGTTGCTGTACTGTGCCTCAAATTGGCCAACATAAATGCATGCCAAGCTGGGGGCAAAAGTTGCCCCCATCGAGGTACCAGAGACTTGTAGGTACATCTGGTCCTTAAATGCAAAGTAGTTGTTGGTTAAAGCAATCTCTATGCATTGTAGCACAAAGGTTTGTGGTGTATCATAGAACCACTCACAGTCCCCCAGGGCGCGCGCTGCTGCCACCAGCATCGCCTCCTGGGGGATACTGGCGTAGAGAGATTCTATGTCTATAGTGACCAACAGATGGTCACGTTGGTCATAGGTGATGTCCTCCAAAATTCTCAATACATCGGTGGTATCTTGTTAATATGATGGTTGTGTGACTACACATTCTCTCAAGAAAAAATCAGAAAATTGTGATAGTGGCTCTAATAATGATTGGATCCCCGAAACAATCGGGTGCCCTGGTGGGGGACGTTGGATCTTATGAATTTTGGGAACTATATAGAATGCCGGCTTCCTCGGTTTCAGATTAACCAGGAACTCAACTTCTTTATATGTTACCCATTTCTTTTCCTTAGCTTGTGTAACTAATTTAATGATGGTCTCTTGCAGTTCCTTCGTGGGGTCCCTGGTTAAAGGTCTATAGTTGTGGCGATCCCCCAACAATCTCTCCACTTCCATTTCATAGTTTGTCGTATCCATCACCACCACCGCCCCGCCCTTGTCGGCCGGTTTGATGGTGATAGCCGGATTTTTCTCCAAGGTTCTCAAGGCTTCCCAGTCTTTTTTGCTCATGTTAGTATGGGATGTCCTGTTGATTTTTTGCTCCATATTCGCATTATCCTGCAACACTTTTTGTTCGAATACTTGTACCTCCGGACCGACTGCATTATTGGGGGGGCAGAAGGTGGAAGGACATCTCAAGGTAGTGGAGAACATAGATTGATTATCTGGCTCTTTTCCATGGAAGAACTTCTTTAATTTTATTTTTCTCATCAAACCAAATATCTCTCCTCTTAGTTGAAACCCATCATGTTTTGGTGTGGGAACATATCCCAGACCCTTATTAAGGACTCGTAATTCGTCCTCGCTCAATTGGTGCTGGGACAGGTTCACCACTATGGTTTTGTCAATCATGGCTATAGGGGGGTTCTGCCTCGACTGCGTGTTATCCTGGGCGAGAACCCTTGCCATGCTGTGTTGGGATTCTGCCGAGCACGCCCTCGGCCTCTGCCTCTGTGGCTGGCCCCTCTCTGATTCGGAGGGTTCAAGGACTGCTGACCTAAAAAAACCCTGAACAGGGCCCTAGATCCTCGTTGGTCCTGTCGTAAGTATTACATCTGACCCGTTGGTTGGAAGTGTTAGGGTGGGCGTTAGTCTCTTCTTCCTCACTGCTCGTGTTTTCAAAAGACCAATTGTTAGGGGTCCTCTTACCCTGTCGCCGCCCCCCTATCTTGTGTATACACAAGATAGTTACTATCAACAAAGCCAAGACCAGACAGCTCAAACTCAGGGTCAGCGAGGGGGGCGAGGGTGGCAGCAGCGCGCCCTTGGGGACTGTGAGTGGTTCTATGATATACCACAAACCTTTGTGCTACAATGCATAGAGACTTTGCATTTAAGGACCAGATGTACCTACAAGTCTCTGGTACCTCGATGGGGGCAACTTTTGCCCCCAGCTTGGCATGCATTTATGTTGGCCAATTCGAGGCACACTACATCAACCACGATTCAAATCTCTTCCAGAGGAACATTGTCCTCTGGAAGAGATATATTGATGACGTGTTATGTGTGTGGCGAGGCACTGAAGAAAGTCTACAAGAGTTTCTCACATGGCTTAACAATCTTGATCCATGTCTGAAGTTTACCTGGACCATCAGTAGAACCACGGTTACATATCTGGACCTGGATATTCATGCGGAGGACAGCAAACTGGTGAGAAGCGTCCACCAGAAACCCACAGATAAAAACTCTCTACTGCATTACAGATCATATCACCCAAGAGCGCTCTGTGACAACCTGCCGGTGGGGCAGTTCTTGAGGTATCGTCGTAACTGCTCATGAATGCAGGTATTTAATGAACAGGCACAGGAATTGGCAACCAAATTGGGTGAACGTGATTACCCAAGGAAAATAATCAAACAAGCACAGAAACGTGCATTCAACACTCCACGTACAGCCCTCCTGGAACGCACTGTTATCAATAGTGAGGAGTGTATCCCAGTAGTCACTACCTTTGGACCTATGTCGACTAATATACGACAGGTGGTCAGACGTCATTGGCACCTTCTTAGCACTAAAAACATGCAGATGCCCCCACCCAGATTTGCTTTTAAACGATCGGCAAATTTGAGAGACCGTCTGGTCAACACTCGACTTAGACAGGGAAATCATGAGACCAACCAACCACAAGGACACTATCCTTGCGGGGGGTGCTCTGTGCGTGAATTAACTACAGCTACCAGAAGCGTGACCCTGGCAGGGAATAAAATCTGGCACCTGAACAAATATAGCAATTGTAACACTGCTAATGTTATATACAGACTTTCCTGCCCATGTGACCTACATTATATAGGTCTGACGTCACGGAAGGTAAAGATCAGAATACAGGAACATTTGAGCACCTCACGTACAGGCAAACTGACCACGAAACTGGTACAACACTTCCAAGAGTTTAAACATACTCCGCGAGATATCCGGTGGGTAGTACTGGAAAAAGTGCAGGGAGACCAGTTCAACATGGAGATGAGACTCAGCACGATAGAAGCCCGTTGGATCTATCAGGAAGGAGTGGATCAGCTAGGCCTGAATGATTTAATTGATTGGGGAAAGGTCAATACCTAAATCTCAAACATCATTATTGGGGAGTTAGTACCCAGGGCGATGAAGATGAAAATCGTCTATACACAGTAACTCTTTGATCCCAGTGTAGACATGAGTGGACCTGTTGAGGTCTTTTCATATACTTTTGATATACTGACATACATTGTATAGCATTGGCATTAGATTTATAGCATGAATACCATACACGGACAGCTAAAGTATGAAATCTAGTTTAGATTAAATTAAACTTCATCCGGCTAGCATCTTAGGTGACGAGATCGCCCCCAGATACAAATGATAGCATCTTGATCTATAAAGAACCAGCTGAGACAGACAGGAGCAGTTGTTGTTCACCATATTTCAGTACAATAAAGTTATGCAGGTTCAAAAGTGTGGTAAGAGTAGCTGCATTTAACATGATTAAGGCACATTGACATCTTTGGTAAAAATCAAGGGATAGAACAATAGGCGAGCCTTCAAATTGATTTTAGAGCACCTGCATATAAATAATGAGTAAAATATTGTGATTTTAGACACTTCTTTGCATTTGGTTTTTAGCAGACTGTGTGTATATAATGCACATATAAGGTGTTAATCACAACAAGGAGAGCTATAACGATGACATACATGGCTTATAACACCTCTATACACAGTTATTTACACTTCGTTTACTACTGCGGATTATGGTATGATATGCATTCTAAGATGGCAGATGTATTACTCTGTACTCCAAGCTACCGGCACTCGCGATCACGTGATTACGTGATGACGCAAATATTCCACCAGCCTATAGAATAGCGGGCAGAACGGGAACCCGTACAGTGTAGAGACAACGCTCCACGATACACGAGGTCCCGGTAAGTGTATTCCAGCGCGTGCAGCAATAGCGATAGCGTAGAAACACCAAGTGACCCGTATATGATTGGCCCCCCAGTGAAGTAAGTCAGAGAGAACCCGCTGTACCTACGTTAACGAACTAGCATTAGGAGACATGTACAAAACCCTTACCCTAAGAGTATGAGACAGGAGGGAGTTGAAGTACAGCAACACCCCATACTGGCACAAACCCTCTTTCAGAGATTAAAACTCACTATGCCCAATATATATTTTTACAGGCTGACGACGGCAGCACAAGGGAACAAACTGAGAAAGTGACTTATTGCACACATCCATATGAACATACAGGTATAGGTATGCCTGTGAAGCGCCTAACCATGGTAAGAACCTAGGCAGCAGGCGAGTACCATCCTGCTTGCCTCCATGGTGTTACTCCCGTGAGGCTCCTCCATTCCTCTTTCACACTTTTTCTCCACTCTTCCTCTCCGTTCACTCCTAGTTAGCCCTTGTGGGGAGGGGAGGGTTGAATAGAGGAGGAATTACCTTGGTACACAACACAACCAGTTTTTAAGATCCTCTTTTGGTAAAAAGGTGACCCAGATCCAGCAAAGCGAGACGTAAAATTGATAGCCGCTACCTGTACCTACACAATGATAGTAGCAGGCCTGGATTAGGAGGATTATATTAACCGTAAGAACAGGTCCCGAGTTGTACATGATATAGTGAGAGGGGGACGACCTGTTCTTTATCCCCTTAGCTCCTTGTTGAAAGCAGTCCATGTTGGTTTGAAACTGACCAGTATTTCTGTTGTTTTTCAAAAACAAGCTTTCATAATAGAAGTTTGTTTTGAAAAAGAAACAATCAATGGAAGGTTGGCTATCGGTATTCTCTGGTTACCCTGCAGCTTCCCTTAAACAAGTTTGGCGGGTTCGTAAATCATCAACTTATGACATTTTACCTACTCCTCCTAACTCGAATGTTCCCTCTTTCTCCTGAAACCTCACGATAGTACCTCATTGCTGTGAGACTCCATTTATCTAATGAATTCATGTTTCTGTCCAAGCACTGACGGTACTGTGCATTTATGATGATGTAAGATGCATATGCAAAGTATTAAACATATTGCTACAGCAATTGTTATAATAAATGTCTGAAATAAAATGTTTAGATTTTTAGAAGAATCAGTCTCTGATTTTTAGTTGATCTATTCTAGTAGATGTTCTATTCTGAGAAAACATTCCTGGCCGCATTGTAATTGACCCCTCAGTTTACTTTCCGACTGCCGCATTACAGTGCTAGCGGCCAGAATGTAAACCTACCAGACATTCCGGACATTCCGGCTGACTTCCCACAATCTTATGGTGCCCGTCGGCCAGTCGGAGCCGGCTCGTAATACCAAAGTGCGAGCCTTTCTGCAATTGGGATTACGATCCACGATTTCCGACATGGTTTCTTTGCCGGCTTGTTTGACATGGGAACCATGTTGGAAAGCATATTTGGGGGGCCACCAGCAGGGTATAAAGCAGGAATATCGATGGGATAATATCGACTAGCATAAATATCGAGGTAAGAATATCGAATTTTAAAAATATCGTTGAAGTAAATATCGTTGTTGTAAATATCGATTTTGTATAATGACAAAAATATCGTCAAAATAAAATATCGTTGTATAGAATATCGTTTAGAGAAATATCGTTGAATATAATATCGACAAAATAATTGAATGTGTTATATAAGTGTAGAAAAATGTGTTTTATGTTTAAATATCATTAATGAAATGTCTATTTTTATTATTATAGGGATCAAAATGTAAAAAAAAATTAAATGTTTGTAAATATTTTAGGAGCGGGTTATTGGTATTATAGGGGATAAGGGTGGGTAGTAATTTAGAAAAGTAGTGTAAATAATATGTATAGAATGGTAAAAAATTAGAAAATTTTAATTTATTTTTTATTTTGAATGGCGAAATTTGAAATTTAATTTAAATAACAGAATTATTTATTTAATGGGTTTTTTAAAAGATTTAGTAGCGGGTTGTTGGTGATATAGGGGATAAGGGTGGGTAGTATATTAAAATATGTTTCATAAAATGTAAATTTAATTAAAAAAAATTATAAATTGAAATACGAAAAAATATTATATTTAATTGAAATTGAATGTATTATATAATAATTTTGTAATTAAGTGTGGGTTTTATTTATATAGTGTTTAATAAAAAATTAAATTGCTATAAAAAATACGAAATTTGAAATTTCAATATTTAAATTTGAAATTTGAAATTTGAAATTAGAAAATTGATTTTTAAATTATATTAAAATAAGTCAAGTGTGTAATATTTTATGTTTGTGTATTTGTTATAATATATGCTAAGAATGATTCAAAAAACACAAAAACAAAGTTTGGGTTAAAAATTATAAAATTGTGAAAATTATGTAAAAATGTATAAAAAAAATCGAGATTTGAAATTTCAATATTTAAATTTGAAATTTGAAATTTGAAATTAGAAAATAAATTTTTAAATTATATTAAAATAAGTCAAGGGTGTAATATTTTATGTTTGTGTATTTCTTATAATATATGCTAAGAATGATTCGAAAAACAAAAAACAAAGTTTGGGTTAAAATTTATAAAATTGTGAAAATTATGTAAAAATTTATAAAAAAATCGAAATTTGAAATTTAAATTTTGGTTAAAAAATGTGTTATTGTTATGTTCAAAAAACATATTTTGTGATTGTAATTTAATAGTCTATTTTGTAGTATAATAGATAAGAGTTGTTATTAATATATATAAAGTGATGTTTATGTGTTATAATATCACAAATAATATGGTTTACTGTCCAGCAG
The DNA here is from genome assembly GCF_964261635.1 of Lissotriton helveticus. Taxonomy (NCBI): domain Eukaryota; kingdom Metazoa; phylum Chordata; class Amphibia; order Caudata; family Salamandridae; genus Lissotriton; species Lissotriton helveticus. The sequence goes on along the minus strand of NC_136061.1, from coordinate 869,208,616 downwards.
TTTCCCTGACTTATGTAGGATTGGAGTTAGAATAGTTCTTTATTATGGTTTCCTGCCAGGCACTTTATCTGACTTATGTATGATTGGAGTTAAAATAGTTATTTATTGTTGCTTACTGTTAAGTATTTTCTATGAGTTATGTTTTATATTTTTTTATTTATAAAAATTGTTTTTGAATATTATTTTTTTTTTTTTAAATTAGAATTATTATTATATATAATGTTGTAATATTATTTTTATAAATAAACAAATATGAATATTTTCAACATTTGTACATACATATCACAAGTGTCAACATTTATTAAGTACAATAGTAATATATTTTTGTACACATTTTTTTTATTCATACTTTCATTTGTTGATGCAAACATTTACATAATTTTAAAACACCTTTTTCAATTATTTGTTTACATTTTACATTGCAATTTTAGTCATATATACATTGTTATATTACATTAATTAGTATATTACATTTTAAATTTTCTTTTTTTAAATTTAATATGTTAATTAATTGACATGTAATTGTATTTTTCTAAAGTATGTACATAAAATAGTGCTCAGTTTTATACATATAAAAAATATTTTTTAACAATCAAAAACATATTTTTAATATACAATAATTAATTAATATATAAATATATTAAATATATTATTGTATATTTTACATTAATCATATGTTTATTTACAAACAATAAGTAAATTATTACAAAACATGGAAAATAAATTGCTATTCATCTCTATTGCTTATTTTTAATAATGGGGATTTAGTCCTATTTTTATTTTTATTGTGCTGCCATTTTGTTTTTTGAACTTCACTTTTTAGTCTATCTACATCGTTGTTTGGGTCATTTCAGAAAACGGAACCTCGCGGTTGGGAGCTGCTTCGTGTTGGTGAATGTAAGTTTATTTTACATTAATTTTATCTACATTTGAAGACATTGTAGAGCTAGTTGTAGTGTGTACGTGTTGCTATGTGTTGTACTTTACAGTTTATGTGAAAAATACGTGTTATTTAAGGTCGTTATTGATAACGTACTTTCTTAGATATTTCTTATGAAATTAAGGTTTATGTATTGTGTAAATGAATTAGTTCAGGTGTTTTCCTATGTTTTATATGTTATGTTTAGGCTTTCTGGCTTTCGTATTTATTGTGGGTGGGTTTTGTTTGTATTTATTTACAGGTGTTCGTTTTGGTGAGCAGATGGATTTTATCTCGTATTTTTTGTAAAATACAGGTAAATGTTTCACTACATTTCTTGATTTTTCGGGATTTTGGAGCGTTTTTATCGTGATTATTTTTCGGGTTTTTTATGGTTCCGTTCTCCAGAGTATTGCTACGTGGGACCCTTATAAAACAGTTGTATATTTTGCATTTTGTGGGGATTTTTTTAAAACATGTGGATTGATTTTGGTTCTATTCATCTTGAAACCATCTTCTTGGAACACATTCTACAGCTGCAGAACAGTTAAGTTATTATTATATTTTTGTTTGGGGTGGATTGTGCTATATTGTGCAATTTTTTTCAATGTCGTTTTATTATGTCTTGTAATAATAGATTACATTTATTTTTACATGACATAATTTAACTACATTAAAAAAGTTTGTTTTATTTATTGTTTGAAATGTTTTTATGTGTTGCTTGTTAAAGGATAGATTTGGCTATTAGTTCTAAGTATTCAAGACCTTCGATACTTGGGTACATTCTTATTTTTTGCTGTAGGTATTCGTACATATTTAATGTTTGTTTACTTAGTTTAGGGCCGATTTTAGATAGAGATTGCTCTATTCTTAGTTCTTGGTAGCTTTGCTCTTTTTTGATGCTTTGGATTAGTTTATGAAGTGTGGGTTGTGTTCTTCCTATTGTGGCTTGGAAGGCATTATGCCATCCTTCGACCGCGTTGTTAGTTTTGGCTTTCTGTGCCATAGTACTAGCATACACATTCCACCATGGAATTTGGAATTTAGGTTGTCTGTGGTGGCCAGAACGATGTAATCTTCCCACCCAGGTATCTTCAAAATAGTCTAAGAAGGGAGTTAATTTTTTCTCATTGGTGCGGTAGAAAGGGCTGTCAAGTAGTAAATTGTAATAGTTAGCAACTTCTGTTGTTGGTACAAATGCCAATGCAATTAACTTTTTAATCTGATAAGCAAAGTTACTGTTTGTTGAATATTCAATGCTTAAAGTAGATTTTTGTAAGTGCCTCCATATACTTTGGTTGTAGTGATAATAACACCCTTGTATAGATGTGTGAGGATATATTTTAAGTATAGCTTGAATCATGGCTATTTCAAAGTCTATTATTATTCTTTGTGGATAGCAATTATCAGTAAAATCTTTGATAGTTGTTAAAATTTCTACGTAGGTAGCATTTGTTTTATTTGGCAGCAGTGTATACATTAAAGGGATATTTGTTTCTTGGTATTCACCATGGATGGTGTAAAGTTGATAGAAAGGTTTGGGACATACTTTAAAAGTTCCGTCCATCATCCAGGTTTCACACGATTTTAGTTTTTGCAAATTGCTATTTGTTGCAAAAAGTAAAATTCTTTTATCATGACTGTGGTTATCATACATTAAGAATTTATCTACATTGTGTGTAATAGTATATTCAGGATATATTTTACTGTCTTGAAAAGTTTCAGGTGCTGGTGGAGTTGGATCAGAATCTCGTTTTGTTTTAGCAATTAATCTTTTCAAGTTGCGTATTGAAGGTAACTGTCCTGTGACATGTTCTGGCACCTTGCTTAAAACATTTTTCAAAATAGTGGTGCTTGTTTCTTGTGAGCCTGTACTAGCTTCTCTCAATGTCTCTAATGCTTCTCTTACTTCGACTTCTGTTACATTGGGTGGGTGGTTATGCTCATGTACATTTACAACATTGTTATCAACAGTCTTTGCTCTACCATAGCATGCAGTTGAGTAATATTTACTACATTTCCAGTAAGTTTTATTCCCTTTTATTCTTTCTTGGGTGTAGGTGTAACCCATGTAGCTCAGCATTATTTTCCCTTTTTGATAAGTAATAAAAGTAGCTCCTGTTGCCATGTCTAAGGTAGATCTGTGAAGACATATATATGTTTTTTTTAGTAAAAGTGAAAAACATTTCTTGAGATGTGTACGTTAAAAGGAAAAAGTGCAAAAACGTACTTACAATGTTGTTTTCCTGCTAATTTTATGTTTTCTGTTCTTATATGTAGATTTTCACTCTTTAATGTTCTGTAGTTGTGGTAAAGAATAATACAAAAAAATGATTTAGTTTTATAGTTGTTTATTTTTTCTTTCTGATTATTAATAGACACAGTGGGTATACTTACTTAATGTAGTAAAAGATGTTGTTAGTTTAGTTGTAGATTGGTAGATGAAGTTTGTATATTCTGTAAAAGAAAGTTAATTTGTGTTATTTATTGTATTAGGATATATTAGTAGGTAATAACATATTAAGTCTTTTGCAACTTTACTTTGCAACTTTTTAAAATTATTTAAAAGCTTTCTAAGTAGACATGGATAAGGCAGTTCATAATTTAATGTAATTATTATCTTGTGGTGGTTGTTGATAGGATGTTGTCGTTATATTTAAACAAATATAAAGACCATGTTTTTACTTTAGGGAGTTTAGCTACTTTTCGACAGGTTTGTATGATAAATGAAATGGGACTTGACTTACTTGAGTTGTAGTATGCTGTGTTGTAGTCGTTGTAGTAGGTGTGTATTCTCTTCTTTTCAGCAAGGTAACCGTTTCCCTCCAAGTTTGGCCAAAAAATGGTAATTTAAGTTAAGTTTGTAATTGTATTTATAGTAGTGAGTTAATTAATGGTTATATTTGATTGGTTCAATTAAATATAATTTAAATTCATTGGCTGACAACATTAGTTTGAATTTGAAAGCCGTTATTTTGTAAAGAGTTAGTATCATCAATAATTGTTTTCGATTTTTATTACCAAATGTATTATATGTGTTTTATTTTAAAGGTAAATATTTATTACAATGTTAAAATTAGTGAAATGTGATTTCAAGTAATCCGATAAGAGTGTATGATAGTGTTTGGTAATGTTTATATTGGTATACAACCTTTACAACGCAACTTTTACAACGTACTACCATTACAACCAAACTTTTACAATGCAAAAACTATTACAATGCATGTATTTACAAGGCATGTTTTTACAACGTAGGTACCTTTACAACGCATATCATTACAACGTAAGTATTGGTAAGTATATAATTATATTTAAAATGTAATATGTTTGGGGTTTTTTAAGGGATATTTTTAGGGTTCAGGGTCAGTTTTGGCTTTTAGGGTAAAGGGGTATTTTTAGGGTTCAGGGTCAGTTTTGTGTTTTTTGGGAAAAGGGGTATTTTTAGGGTTCAGGGTCCGTTTTCAGTTTTTGGGTAAAGGGGTATTTTTAGGGTTCAGGGTCAGTTTTCAGTTTTTGGGTAAAGGGGTATTTTTAGGGTTCAGGGTGATTTTTACGTTTTTGGGTAAAGGGGTATTTTTAGGGTTCAGGATCAGTTTTCAGTTTTTGGGTAAAGGGGTATTTTTAGAGTTCAGGGTCAGTTTTCAGTTTTTGGGTAAAGGGGTATTTTTAGGGTTCAGGGTCAGTTTTCAGTTTTTGGGTAAAGGGGTATTTTTAGGGTTCAGGGTCAGTTTTCAATTTTTGGGTAAAGGGGTATTTTTAGGGTTCAGGGTGAGTTTTACGTTTTTGGGTAAAGGGGTATTTTTAGGGTTCAGGGTCAGTTTTCAGTTTTTGGGTAAAGGGGTATTTTTAGGGTTTAGGGTCAGTTTTCAGTTTTTGGGTAAAGGGGAATTTTTAGAGTTTAGGGTCAGTTTTCAGTTTTTGGGTAAAGGGGTATTTTTAGGGTTCAGGGTCAGTTTTCAGTTTTTGGGTAGAGGGGTATTTTTAGGGTTCAGGGTCAGTTTTGTGTTTTTGGGAAAAGGGGTATTTTTAGGGTTCAGGGTCCGTTTTCAGTTTTTGGGTAAAGGGGAATTTTTAGGGTTCAGGGTCAGTTTTCAGTTTTTGGGTAAAGGGGTATTTTTAGGGTTCAGGGTCAGTTTTTACTTTTTGGGTAAAGGGGTATTTTAAGGGGTCAGGGTCAGTTTTTAGTTTTTGGGTAAAGGGGTATTTTTATTGTTCAGGCTCCGTTTTGAGTTTTTGGGGTACAGGGGTACAGGGTAAAAAAAAAAAATATATTATATTAATTAACTAAATTAAATGAAATTTAATTAAATTTAATTAAAATCTATTCATTTTAATTAATTTATATTAAAAAAATTATTATATATTTACTAATACTTACGTTGTAATGGTATGCGTTGTAAAGGTACCTGTGTTGTAAAAATATGCGTTGTAAATACATGCGTTGTAATGGTTTTTGCGTTGTAAAAATTTCGTTTTAAAGGTATGCGTTGTAAAAGTATGTGTTGTAACGTCATACATACTTTATATTACTAATGTATTTTTTCTTATTATATATAAATAAATAATACATATTGTATATACATATATGTTAGAAAAGCTTTTTTTAAATTTAAATAACTATGAAAAAGTGAATAACAGAAAGGTAATGTGTATATAAGGTAATAAAGAAAATGACGATTTTTTTTATATTAATATAAGTAGAAAGGTAGTCGATATTAGTGTTGTCGATATTAGTGTAGAAGGTAATGTTATTTTAAATATTGTTGATAATGTAGTAGTCGATATTTATGTAGTCGATATAACTGTTAACGATATTAGAGTAGTCGATAAAAAAATATCGATATTTGTGTAAATCCTTGTTTAAGTATATGGTTACGATATTTTTGTAGACGATGTATTTGTGGCGATATTTTTGTAGGTCGATGTTTTAGTAATCGATATTTCATCATGGAACCCACCAGCAGGGCCCACTTGTGCGTGCAGCCTCTGGTTGGGGGCCACAAGGTTACCTATGGTGTCCCCTGTTGATCCCTGCACCTTATGGCAGGGACCTTTTTGAACAACACCTCCCATTTCTCACTGGGAGCTTGTATTACGGCCAATCTAAGGCTGTAACAGGAGCTCCCATTGAGAAATGGTAGTATTCGACCAAACAGTGTTCAGTCGCATTGTAAGTAGACGGACAGAGATGGTGCTGGGCAGACGCATGTCAGCCCAAAATCATATTCAGGTCCTAAATGTATTGTTTCATTGTAGGAGGTGTTTCGTCTACAGAACTATTATAGGCAAATATATTTTTTTGTTCTGTGAGATAACCTTTTGCCAGGATTATTTTTTTTCCTATCAGACCCCTCATTCCATTGAACTTATAGCCTAGGCTCATAAAGAGCCTGACAGGGAGTGTCCCATTTTAAAATGTGAGGAGAGGCTGTGGTCTCCGCTCTCCTGTAAGATCACCACCTGCACTACATAGTGATTCCTCCCTACTTGTCTGAGATCTCTAAAGCCAGTTTTTGGGTAAAGGGGTATTTTTAGGGTTCAGGGTCAGTTTTCAGTTTTTGGGTAAAGGGGTATTTTTAGGGTTCAGGGTGATTTTTACGTTTTTGGGTAAAGGGGTATTTTTAGGGTTCAGGATCAGTTTTCAGTTTTTGGGTAAAGGGGTATTTTTAGAGTTCAGGGTCAGTTTTCAGTTTTTGGGTAAAGGGGTATTTTTAGGGTTCAGGGTCAGTTTTCAGTTTTTGGGTAAAGGGGTATTTTTAGGGTTCAGCGTCAGTTTTCAATTTTTGGGTAAAGGGGTATTTTTAGGGTTCAGGGTGAGTTTTACGTTTTTGGGTAAAGGGGTATTTTTAGGGTTCAGGGTCAGTTTTCAGTTTTTGGGTAAAGGGGTATTTTTAGGGTTTAGGGTCAGTTTTCAGTTTTTGGGTAAAGGGGAATTTTTAGAGTTTAGGGTCAGTTTTCAGTTTTTGGGTAAAGGGGTATTTTTAGGGTTCAGGGTCAGTTTTCAGTTTTTGGGTAAAGGGGTATTTTTAGGGTTCAGGGTCAGTTTTCAGTTTTTGGGTAAAGGGGTATTTTTAGGGTTCAGGGTCAGTTTTCAGTTTTTGGGTAAAGGGGTATTTTTAGGGTTCAGGGTCAGTTTTCAGTTTTTGGGTAGAGGGGTATTTTTAGGGTTCAGGGTCAGTTTTGTGTTTTTGGGAAAAGGGGTATTTTTAGGGTTCAGGGTCCGTTTTCAGTTTTTGGGTAAAGGGGAATTTTTAGGGTTCAGGGTCAGTTTTCAGTTTTTGGGTAAAGGGGTATTTTTAGGGTTCAGGGTCAGTTTTTACTTTTTGGGTAAAGGGGTATTTTAAGGGGTCAGGGTCAGTTTTTAGTTTTTGGGTAAAGGGGTATTTTTATTGTTCAGGCTCAGTTTTGAGTTTTTGGGGTACAGGGGTACAGGGTAAAAAAAAAATTATTATATTAATTAACTAAATTAAATGAAATGTAATTAAATTTAATTAAAATCTATTCATTTTAATTAATTTATATTAAAAAAATTATTATATATTTACTAATACTTACGTTGTAATGGTATGCGTTGTAAAGGTACCTGTGTTGTAAAAATATGCGTTGTAAATACATGCGTTGTAATGGTTTTTGCGTTGTAAAAATTTCGTTTTAAAGGTATGCGTTGTAAAAGTATGTGTTGTAACGTCATACATACTTTATATTACTAATGTATTTTTTCTTATTATATATAAATAAATAATACATATTGTATATACATATATGTTAGAAAAGCTTTTTTTTAATTTAAATAACTATGAAAAAGTGAATAACAGAAAGGTAATGTGTATATAAGGTTATAAAGAAAATGACGATTTTTTTTTATATTAATATAAGTAGAAAGGTAGTCGATATTAGTGTTGTCAATATTAGTGTAGAAGGTAATGTTATTTTAAATATTGTTGATAATGTAGTAGTCGATATTTATGTAGTCGATATAATTGTTAACGATATTAGAGTAGTCGATAAAAAAATATCGATATTTGTGTAAATCCTTGTTTAAGTATATGGTTACGATATTTTTGTAGACGATGTATTTGTGGCGATATTTTTGTAGGTCGATGTTTTAGTAATCGATATTTCATCATGGAACCCACCAGCAGGGCCCACTTGTGCGTGCAGCCTCTGGTTGGGGGCCACAAGGTTACCTATGGTGTCCCCTGTTGATCCCTGCACCTTATGGCAGGGACCTTGTTGAACAACACCTCCCATTTCTCACTGGGAGCTTGTATTACGGCCAATCTAAGGCTGTAACATGAGCTCCCATTGAGAAATGGTAGTATTCGACCAAACAGTGTTCAGTCGCATTGTAAGTAGACGGACAGAGATGGTGCTGGGCAGACGCATGTCAGCCCAAAATCATATTCAGGTCCTAAATGTATTGTTTCATTGTAGGAGGTGTTTCGTCTACAGAACTATTATAGGCAAATATATTTTTTGTTCTGTGAGATAACCTTTGCCAGGATTATTTTTTTTCCTATCAGACCCCTCATTCCATTGAACTTATAGCCTAGGCTCATAAAGAGCCTGGCAGGGAGTGTCCCATTTTAAAATGTGAGGAGAGGCTGTGGTCTCCGCTCTCCTGTAAGATCACCACCTGCACTACATAGTGATTCCTCCCTACTTGTCTGAGATCTCTAAAGCCATCACTGCAATTACCTTCGGCTCAGTTACAGTAAAGGCTGTAATGTTTGTTGGCCGATAATACACTGTGTTGCGTCTGCTCTGATAGCTACTGAAGCATGGGTTTGAGGCTGAAAAAACTAAATAACTAACAGTCTAGACGTGCAGGGATAATTTTGCCTACGCTTAAAGGCACTTGAGCGATTTTGCTGCCAGACATTTCCATCCCTCGCCTACATAGCATTGGGGTATTAGTACCATGAAATGGAAACTCACCGGCACTGGCGTAACAAAAACTGAGGGGGCCTCCCTGCACGGTATGTAGAGGGGCCCCTTCTGGGCTCAATCATGAGCTCTCTGGCCAGAGTGCAGTGCCCAGGGGGCCCCTTGGAGCTTGAGGACCCCCGCACCGCGTGGGCTGTGGGGTTCTGTGTTACACCAGTCACCGGAAAGATGTTGACCCACCTCTAAATGAAGCACGAGAACTGCAATTTTGGTGAAGCAGGAGCACCGCTGATTCACTGCATGCTGCTGCTCCATCAAACTCGGTATGTCCCATCAGCTGTACATCCAATCCCTGTATCAAAGGGTGCTTGAACACATTGAGATGTTACACCAAAGGCAGCATACAGAAAATGTTAAAATATTCAACAAACTTTAAAGACATGCTCATGAGTAATAAGGTGAGAATCTCATTTTAGAATAAATAAAGGAAAATGATTTCAATTTGTAGCTCAATATTACATTTACATTTTAAATTAATTTAGCTGACCTCATTCATACACATGAAATACTCAGTTCCATTAATTCATCAATTCAACAAATTAGCTATGAAGGTTGACCATCTTGCATATGACACTTAAACTGATGTCTTTTATTTATTTAGGATTACTTCTGGGTGTGATCATTATCAAACCATTTTTAAAGAAAGTGTTTTTCACGGTTGAAAAAAAAATCAATTATCAAGGTAAAGACGTTTTTTTACATTGCTACTCCGAGCTTTATGAAAATAGTCACATTTTTCCAAGACTAACATGCATTTAGTATAAACCTGTACTGTAACATAAAACAGCTCACTTGAGTGACAAGCACTACTGCCTTGAAGAGGTCTTATCCTGCTTCCCATTGAACAGCGTCATCTCTCTTCTTCTTGGCAGTCTGTCAGTAAGTTTGCCGAGAATTTGGTGGCTTTATGGAAATGTATGTCCTGACAAAACTCTGCTTTCAAGTTGCAGTGCTGATAGTGTTGCTAAAACAGGGAGCGGCAAGAACGGTCTGGGGAGAAGGCTTGTCAGCTTTCTGCATCCATAAGTGTTGTGATCGCAGAAATCCACCATTCGCTTGTTTCACAATGAAACATGTTTTTCCCAGAGGAAGCTCAATGCCTAATGCATAAAATCTCTTATATGTGTCATTTTCAAAGTCACAAGCAGAGTGTTTCATGTTTGGTCAAAAATCCAAAAAGCAATGAGAGATTTATTTTTATGATTTGCTAGTAATGTACAATGCATCCATTACATTTATGGGGATTTCACAAAGAGATTTGAAATTCGCCAGAAGAAATGTTCTTGGGAATAAAATAAATAAAGGGGGACCTGTTCACAAAATATTTTTGGTTGTCGCTATCTCATGTCCTTAATGGTTAGTTGAGGCAATACTTGTTGCAAACACCTTACCACTGTACTATGAAAGTAGATTTCTGGAGGTAGTAATGTGTGACAAAAATGTTTATGTATATTTGTTATGTGGTGATGATGTCTTCTGTTTTTTTTGTTCTGCACTATTGCAATGTGAACTTGTGTTATACTATGTTTGTTGCGTTGTGATTTCGAACGTTTTGTTGTGTTATGGTCCTTTTATGTTTAATTGGTTTGTCCATGTGCTTGCTGTTTAAATGTTGCTACATTTTCCGCCCAAAATAGTACATGCATTTAAAGTTACCATGGCAAGCAACCATTTACAACTGCATTCGATGATAAATGACACTTCTTCAGCCCAAATATGTGGCAGAGACCATAAGTTAAATTAGAATTTGCAGTGCTCATTTTATGTGATAATGCTCGAGGTGGGACTTAGGACGTGTAAGCGTAAGATCGAATGTCCACTTCTGTTCTTACACCTGTTCCATTCCCACAATATGTTCATTTGTCCCTGAAGTGTCCCTGAAATGTTACCTTTCTGGTTATGTTTTAAGCAGCACTAATTTATTTAAAAACTCATTCATTAATGAAATAATCAGTTAATGCATTCATTATTTGCTAGTTTTTAATTTAATGTTTTCTGTATCTTAGCTGTTTCAAGAGGAATTAGTGTTCGTCACAAGAACCATTGGAATATGCACTGTAAATATGAGGAACTAATTAATAATGACCCTTTTTGGCATGGTGGTTTCTCCGATTGTTCTCTACCCTATTTTTGTGCTAACACGTTTTTGTTGGGCTACTGCTCTTCCCACTTTACTCCTGCTAATCAGTGATAGAGTGCTTGTGCTCTACCTTCCAAGCATGGTCAAACTAGTATACCCCTGACTGATACTTTTAATTTACTTATAAGTCCCTCATATATGGCATTGCATGTACCCTGGGTCTGTAAATTAAATGCTACAACTGGGCTGCACCACGCATTGTGGCATTCACTAAAGTAGAACTGTAAAATATGTCTTAGGCCTGCCATTACAACCTGAACTGCCATTTTTACCTGGCAATATAAACCTTTTGCAAGGCCTAAACTTTCCTTTGTAATATATACATATACAAACAAAGGGGTGGCAGAGTTAATTTCGATGCTAAGTCGATACAAAAGTTTAGAGTGAGAAGTTTCAAGCTGCCACGAGCCCACGAAGAGTTCTACGGTGGCTGGCGGGGCTCCCGTGTGGAGGGAGAGCCCCACGCTGCCGCACACCAGCCGCCGCCGCCGCCACAAGACCGGGCGGCAAGAGGAGATCCCCGACACCAGGAAGCCGGTGAGTGAAAGCAGGCTGGGGGAGAAGATATGAGGTCGCGCACCCCGCCGGTGCCCCTACCCAAGCAGCCCCGCCCCACAGAGGGATGCTCTGACGGTTGGCATGGTTGGTTGTAAACCCTGAGTACTCCGACAATGCCCCAAGTATTTCTAGAGCCTAGAAGGCTCCAAAGGCGTATTGTGTAGTTAGAGCCCATGAGGCTCCAACGCAAGGGTATTTGTTTCAGAGCCCCCGGGGCTCCCACATGATTTGGGGGCCTTTGTTTTCCGAGTACCGAGAGGGGGACTCCAACGTCTGGCAGCATTTCCTGGCCATCCCGAGCCCACATGGCTCCTACATCCACTGGGGCATTTCAGAGGTTAGAGCGGCCCCGGTTGGCAGCGGGCCGCTTCCCCCAGTGTGGCAGCAATTCTCATTCAGAGCCCATGAGGCTCCAAAGTGTGGGGGCATTTTGTGTGTAGAGCCCGCGTGGCTCCCACATCATGTTTGGCCGCATTGTTATTGACACATGATGCATTGTTATTGATTAGAGCCCAGGGGAGAGCCAGGAGGCACGCTGGTGCCAGGCTCAGTTCCCCAGCTGCCAGCACTTAGTGGGCAGCTGCTTCGTTTAGGCCCTTGCGAATCCTCTTTGGCTGCCTGCGCAGCCAGCCCAGACATTCTGGATATTGGGCCTGTAAGCCCCTGAGAGGCCAGGTTGGCCTGGGGTCAGTTCTGTGAGTTTTTGGTGCAAATGTGATTCTTGCCTACTGTGATTTCTGCATCATGTGTAATGCCTTTATGCCTATACCTCTAAATGTATGTTTATGCTTAGGAGGTTGTTTTTCCTAGTATAGGTTATGCTAGTGAGTTCATGGTTCCCTGCATGATATATGCCTAAGGTGGTTAGGGTTGCGTAGTGTGTACTTACCTTTTACCAGTGGTTACTGGTTGTGTGCTACATTTGCTATTTGGTGCTACAATTATTCTATGTTCTAAGTGCTATTCCTACAAAGTGCTAGTTCTACCAAGTGCTTATTCCTGACAGTGGTCCCTGTGGCCCTGTCTTGTGTATATAATCCCCTGGAAATTCTGCCCGTGCCAGTGGCACAGTGTAAAGTGTGTGTTTCTTATCTAATGTGTTGGTATAATACAAAGGCTATTTTTATATATAACCATGTGTGGAGTTTCCTTAGTAGTGGGCCTTGGATGTTGTTGCTTGGTGCGCGTGCAAACCCTTCACACATCGCCTCCGGGATAAGCCTGACTGCTCGTGCCAAGCTACCAAGGGGGTGAGCAGGGGTTATCTTGGCGGGTGACTTCCTTGCCCTGACTAGAGTGGTGGTTTCTGCCTGGCTTTGGCGCGAGCTTTAGCCAACCAGAAATCCTCAAATCTAACACTGTTCCTCTCGGCTTTCTGTAATGTAGGCAAGGTCAGGGATATCCCAGGCCGAATACACCTTTTACCACTACAAATTGGGGAGGACAAACATATGTATATCATTCACCAATGACAAGGGGTAGGCGGTCCATAAACTTGTGACAGAATCAGTGGGATAACAGGCTGTGTTATCCCCAAAGAATTTTTGATGTGTGTCTAAAAAGACATTGCTATAAGTGGCTCTTTTACTACGATCTGAGGAAACAGCCTGATAAGGACACATGATGAGGTATCTTCAGAGCACTACAATATCCAGTACAGTCCCGCTCCCACCAATAGGAACAACAATGCAACTACAACCCAAAATATTTTCTTCCTGAGCAACTATTCAAAACTAATCTGCCCCGGGTGACAAGAAACTGTTCATCTTCTGCACGAGGGCAACCAAACAGAAACACGTTTACTACACTTTTGCCAAGCAAATCACCAGAGAAAGAGACGTCATATGTTGAAGCCAATGATGCAAAGGACACAAAAGCAAAAAGGAAAAACGTCTAAAAAGAATCAGGGTTTGTTCCAAGCCGCCCTGGCAGTCTTCTATTGTCCAAACCTCGGTGGTGCTATTGAGCACGCCGCGGTGGAGCCGAATTGTTGTAGCCAATCTGCAAATGTTCAATGTTCTCTGGATAGGGCACTCTCCCTCCTTGGAAAATACCCTCAGCTTATCCTGTCCTGCTTCACAAGCAGTGCACCAAATCTTCCACTCTCTAGTCTCGGAAAATGCAGAAACAAGGGGCATTGGCACTAATCTTATCTAATAATATCCATCCCTAACTACACTCACTTCTCTTTTGGTGCACTACCCTTCCGTCAAGGATGCAAATTATACCTTTCTACTTCAGGCATTGTCTCATCTCGGAAAAGAATCTGAAATTCGGGGGGCGCCGGGTACTGAGACTAAGGTTCCTGTGTATCAGATGAAGTGGAAACCTGAGCAGCCTTAATTTCTGGGGGAACTGCTGCATTCAAAACAGCATCATTTTGTCCACACTAGTTGGGCATCGGAGAACGGAAGAAACTTGGGACTTTCTCTATCTTGTGCTTTCAATGCCATCATGCACCCAGGCTTCATAGGGAAAGGGTAGCAGCGTCTGTCTGCGGTGGGAAGCATGGACCCAATGCATCCGACCTTCCACTCTTGCTGCTGTCCTCGTTGTGATTAGGACCAGCTAGGTTTCCTTCCATCTAGGCTCCAAACTGTCTTGTCTCTTCAACAATATATAATCGCCAGGCTGAATGGTGTGCCCAGGCCCCTCAGGTGCTGAAGGTAACACCTTGTATATCTTTTGGTTAATAGAACGTAAGCTTTTAGTGAGTTCATGCAAATAATCAACCAATAAAGGATAATCTATCTCAGAAAATTTCTTCGGTCTAGGGACACCCCACACATTTGCTAGAGGGCCGAAGAACACCTCATAGGGTGATAATCCTGTTCTAGAATGGGCTGTCATTCTGGTGGACAACAGGGCAAGGGGTAAAGCATCTGGCCATTGCAACCCAGTACTTTCCTCAATTGTTGCCAATTTTAGCTTGAGAGTACCATTGTACTTCTCAACTAAACCTGCTAACTGATGGTGATTAGCCGCATGGAATTTCGGTTGAAGTGCAAACCATCGCACTCCAGTTGGACAACCTTTGCATTGAAGTGGCTTCTGTTGTCACTCCAGATCAAATAGGGCAAGCCGTAGGGCGGGAAATACTCCTTAATAAGAGGCTTTGCCGTTAACATGGCAGTGTTTTCCTTTGTTGGGTAAGCCTCAATCCATTTACTAAATGCACAAACTACCACTAAATCATATTTCAAATTATTAACTAGCTGTAGCTCTATGTAGTCCATCTGGAGCACCTCTAAAGGGAAAGAAGTGGATGCAAAATTACCAGAAGGTGTAGGGGTACACTTCTCAGGATTGTGTTTCAGACAAATCATACAATGCTTCACTAGATGAGCAGCAATTTTTTGAATATTGTCATTTTGCCCCATAGGTTCTAGCAGTTTACAGATACCTTTGGCACTAATATGAGCTAGACCATGTGCCATGGTAACTACGGGAAGTACATATGCATCTGGTAGCAGCCACCTCTGTTTCTCGGAATTACCAGTCCAGCATCCTTCATCACCTAGACGCCCTCTACTTTCCTGCCACACTGCGAACTCCTCTACTGTTGCCTCACTCTGTATCTCCCTAACACTCTTCAGTGAATTCTCAAACATACCAACGTCTGGTACCCATCTAGCAGGACCAGCCACAAATATTTTCGTCGCACTTGACCTGGCTGTCTCTTTTGCTATCTGGTCTGAAAAGGCATTTCCCCTCCCAGCATCATCCGTAATTTCTTTATGAGCACTACATTTTACTATTACCAGTCGTTTGGGAAGAGTCAAAGCTGTCAGAAGTCACTCTTTCAACGGATCATGTTGAATGTTGGTCCCATGTGAAGTCAAGAATCCTCTCTCTGCCCAGAGGCATCCAAAATTATGGGCCACCCGAAGGCATACTGGCTGTCAGTATAAATATTGACAGCCAGTCCTTCACTTAATTCACATGCTCGCAAAAGAGCTATCAGCTTCACAGCTTGTGCTGATTGATCAGGAACACATGATGTCTCAACTACAGTGTGCAGGGGGGTAATAGCATACGCCGCTGTAGTGGTGCCATCTGACAATTTGAAACAAGGGGCATCAACATATAATTCCCCTTGAGGATCAGATAAGGGAACATCCGTCAGGTCTACCCATCCCTTTGTCTCCTCCTCTGTCCGAAACAGACAATCATGGAAATCCTTGTCCTCTTCTTCCGAAGGGAGGGGTAGTAATGTGGCTGGATTTAGTGTGGCAGATCTTTTGATAGTAATGTGAGGTGCAAACAATGTTAATTCATACCCAGTCAGACGAGCACTGGTAAGGTGCTAGAACTTTGTTTTATTCAAAAGTAAGCCTGGGCGTAGCACTTCGCTACGCCCACGGAGTGAGCGTAGGTTGCCTACTTTGCCATTTGCGAAGTAGGCGTAGCAGGTAACACTACGCCCGTGGGCGTAGCAAAGTTGCCCGCCACCCGCCTCCCTCCCGCCCTCCCTAAATACTGAAATAATTATTTTAAAAACAATAAAACACCACTTACCTTGTCGGCTGCATCTCCGGGGCTCCTTCTGGTAAGCGCGCCGCCATCATGGATAGTAATGCGCATGCGCGGCTGCCCGCGCATGCGCATTTCTCACGAGAAATGCATTTCTCACGAGCCGACATGGTTCGTGAGAAATGCATCCTTTGACAGCAGGTGCTCCTTTGACAGCAGGTGACCTAAATAGGTGTCCTGCTTTTGACAATATTGGAATGTGTCCTGTGTTTGCCAAATTCTTTAACAATTTGACTGTGGCATCTCAACAACCCTCTTTGATATCGGAGGCTATAAAAATATCATCCACATACTGCAATATTACATTAACTGTGGGAAGAGAGAGAGAGTCCAATTGACTTGTCAAAGCTTGGCTATAAATACTAGGACTTGCAGTATACCCCTGAGGAACTCTACAGAATTGAAAACTGCTGCTGTATAAAGTGAAGTTGAATAAATACCAGCTGTCCGGATGGACAGGAATGCTAAAGAAATCATTTTTCAAATCAATAACAGAATTTTTTTTTAGCTGTGGAAGGAATCATTGTTAAAAGGAGAGTAATATCAGAAACTACCGTAAACTGAGAAACAACTATTTTGTTTATTTCTCGCAGATCAATCACAAAACGATAGACATCAGGATGTGAATCAGGGAAATACAGAGGTGTCTTTTTAAGAATAAGGAGAATGGGGCTATGCTATTGCACACATTTGCTACTGGATCCTCTACCACACCTGATTTGATCTGGTCCTGTATAATCTGCATCAAAGTTTGTTCCCCAGCCTGTGATATTTTGTATTGGGGAATACGAGGAAGTACAACGTTATCTTTGACCTATATTGAAACTGGTGGTATCTGTAACAACCCCACATCCGCATCTCCTGTGGCCCACAATGAGGACGGCACATCCTGAAAATTCAATTGGAAGCTGTGCATCTTTCGCCAAACACTGTTTTGCACTAACCACATTAGTTCTAAAAGTCAAATAAACACCACCCGGGGACCAATAAATGGTGGCAGGTAATTTCTTCAATAAATCCAGTCCTAATAAATGTTCCCACATTTTTGCGGTCAACATGAATGGGGAGTCCACAGTAAAGGGACCAACAGTAAAATCAAGAGGTTGGGTTATGGGGCATACAATTGGTATGTCTGAAAAAACTACAGAGACATTATTAAGGCCAGACAGGGTTGCCCCACGGACCAGCGAATGATAAACAGAGCTATTCATTGCACCTGTATCCACCAAAAATGTCTGTGCCAAACCATGCAAATCTGCTGTGACATAAGGACCACGCTGATCTACAAGAATTTGGACTGGTACCTCACCCTGTCCCTTGCTGTTCTAGCTATAGAACATGCCTATAAATTTATCCATATCATAATCGTCATGATAGTACTGCCTTCCCTGTGGGTCATCAAAATAATTCTGATCTAATTGATCCCCTGCAGATGTACAAACTTGATCTCATCCCGACCGACCTGTTCACAGTCCCTTCCATCTGGACCCTGCCCTCTGGGTACCGCAAGTTTCTGTAACATGTCTGGACACTCGTTTTACCAATATCCCTCCTTTTTACATTACGCGGACTGATTTAGCCCCAAGGGTACACCACCTCTACCAGCACCCCATGAGCTTTGAGTTGGACTAGTGTCTCAACCCCTTCCAGACCCCCTTGCAACCTGCTGTAGTAACACCTTCGTCTTCAAACCCTTAATTTTTTTCTCCACTTTATCCTTTTCCTCATTTTCTCGATGCTCATAATATCGTGCATACTCAACATCACTGGAAGGGGAGGAAGTAGTCAAAGTACTCTCAGAAGCTTGCAGCCAAGCCGCAATTTTAGAAAGTAAATTCGTAACAAACCTATTAACAAACAAATGAACACTGCCTTCAATTGACAAATCCTGTCCACTGAAATCTAGAACCACCCATTCAAAATGCATGGAAAAATCTGACACACTTTCCTCTTTCTTCTGATGACATACCGTTAACTTGTCCCAATCCCCCCATCTAGGTGGGAGAAGAGTAGGGGTGGGTGGAATTTGCGTAATTGCGTCACGCAAATCTCTGCAAAATGGTAAAATTATTCCGTGAACACACAGAAATTCCGCGAACACGCCAAATTGCTTGTTCGTGATACTTTTTTCCAGTTCGCAATCGTTGTTTGCGTGCTCAGGGGAAAATATCTTGCAAACACGCACTTTGAGAACGCTAACAAGCAAAAAATTTTGCAAACTCGTGGAACGCAGAATTTAGGGCAATTTCGCGTTCTCCGCTGAACGAGAAATTACCAAAATTCCGCAAAGTCTGAGAGCGGAATGGAATTTACCGCCCATGCCTAGAGAAGAGAATACATATAGGTACCACCCAGCTCTGCAGCATGATCCCGCGTATGCACTTGCCGCCAAATGTCCACTGGCACCAAAAGCCCCAAAAAATCCCAATTTCTGCTACAGTCATAACTGATGAGGAGGAAGCCTCTCTTAATTCTTTATAGTATGCACTAGGATTTTTTCTAGGGTCCGGTAACTGACTGTTAAGAGCAAGCACCTCACTTTTCTTCAGTGGAGCATAGCCTTATTGGTCCCAAAAATTAGCCTCTACCCGCTGCTGAACCACATCTCCATTCTGGTTACGCTGTTCTGGGATTTCAGGATAAAAAAACAGGGTGCACCTCTCTAATTGGAAATTGGGACACTGTAGTTAGTGTGCGATTATGCAAAAGCATCCCAACAGTACCAAAAACGTCTACAGGGGCCATACCACCTGAATATACACGATCTCGAATATCATAAATAACTTGAGGAGCTGTGCCTCCAATATACTGTTCCCACAAACCAATCAATGTAGCCGACATATGCTGAAGGGCATGCTGTCGTACAAACGGGTCAAAATCTTTCATCACACTCCATATATCTTCCACACTATAAATCAGATTCCGAACCTATTGGGCTGCCTGAATTGCAATCATCTTCTTCTCCTCTTCAACCACATTAGACCGAATCAATGCCATCCCCATTCGCTCCTGTGCTGCCGCCCAATCTGCTCCATCTGACCCTCCCACTGGTGTCCCAGCACTACCCAGCACCACGGATGAAAAACCTGGGACAGACACAAGAGGTACAGACGCAGGTGACAATGTAAGTCATAATCAACAGGGGTATACCCAAATAACCTTTATATACCTGTGCATGGGATGTATTATTATACAATAAACAATGGTATAAAGGAATAAATACAAAATAGTTTTTGAGTAGAGCACATTTAGTTACCCTCTCCACAGTTATTATTCTTGAGGAGTATAGCAAAACATATTTATAACCTACATGGACAATAGCACCTAATCAATAAAATAAAGGAACAATGATATATATCAGTTCAGTTCAATTAGTCTTTATTCGATAATTCCAATCATAAAAGACACAATACAACATAAAAGTGTCATATAAAAATGTATCATCCTAAAAACGTGCAATACTCGCAAAATTTAATATCAACATTATCGAAAATTCCTAACAATTATGAACTATATAAATTGATATATTATATTATACACCCTTAAAACCATTTCATAAAATTCAACCAGGGGAGCCATCTTGCTAGGGGCATAATCAAGCAACACATATAATTCGCGTACCAGCCTCCAGGTTTTTCCTTCTCTGCGCCAAGGGCCAGCTAAGAAATGTCACCATAGCGATAAAAATGTCGGTACGGGTGTTCGATACCAGAATACGCAAGGCTGTCATACACGATCTGGTACCAAGATTGGAACACAGCAGCTTAAGCCACCTGCGATGAGGGCCCTTGTAAGCTGGGCACACAAAGAGTACATGGGTTACCGACTCTTCCTTTAATGGTCTCGAATGGCAATTGATATCTAAAGCCTTATTCCATTTTGCAGTAAAAGGTCTTAACGGAAGAGTACCTACTCTAAATTGGTGGTATAGTTTCCTATCACCAGGTTTTGTAATCAAATTCCAGTAGGCTTCTACTTCCGTCACAAGCTTGTGCTCCAGGAAGATGCCTGTGAGCGAACTACTGCTCACCCGTCGACAGGGTCTTCTTAGTAATCATAACCCAGTAGAGTTCTTTATACTCATGTTTACTGGGAAATACATTCCCTATTGGATCTTCCCACAAGTGGGGGAGCTCCATATCAAGCAAATTACTCTTGATCTTCTGAAACCATTTAATCTTTGAGGACAGGTCAGCTTGTCTAATAAGCATAAGAGCATTGGCGTAAGACGCCAATTCTGGTGTAGTCCAAATCCTCCTCCCGTAGGCTAAGGGTCTAAATCCCACAACCTCATCTATAGAAAGACAGCCTAGATCTGACAACAGGGGCTTGATGGGGGTTGATTGGGGCAGGGTGGTCAATGATCTCAGAAACTTATTTTGCACAAGGACTAGGGGTGATAAATTTCAGACCCCCATAGTTCTGCACCATATATTATAGAAGCTCTGTTCTTCCCGTTATAGATCGAACAAAGCCGGCCCCACCGGTTTAGTATATCAAAGTCTATATTCTTTAAGTAGGGCTCCTGTTGCTGGTTTTTCCTGAGAACTAGAACATCTAACTGTGGGGTCCAGTTAGTCTTCTACCCATAGTCACTCCTAGATAGGTAAAGGTGTCCGTTTGGTCCAAATGCACTTCATTCATTACTACTCTGCCTTTGATACGTTTGTATTTATGCAGCATCATGAGCTTGGTTTTGTCAACATTTACTACAAGTTCATGGTCATTGCAAAACTCCGTAAATCTGTCAAGGGCACGTTGCAGACCAGATTGAGTTTTAGATAAAATTAGAGCGTCATCTGCAAACATTAAAAGAGGAAACCTTGAATCGGCAAGAGTTCGAGCATCTCTCGGAAAGTTGGTATACTATTAAATAACCTTATTTATAAACAAGGAGAATAGGGTAGGGGCAAGGACACACTCTTGCAGCACACCCTTATTTACTGGGAAATGATCTGTCAATCCACCCTGCTTTCCCCACCTAACTTGGGCATAATTTGCCTCATGCAGTTTAATGACAAAGCTCAAGATTTCAGGGGGCATCCCAGCTTCCTTTTGTGCGTCCCATAGCTTATGGCGGGGGACCAAGTCAAATGCTGATTTTAGGTCAACAAATGCTTCATAGAGAGTTCCCCTGCGAGGATTACTGTATTCCAATATATCAGCATAAATCTGAAGACTTGGTCAATGGTACTGACGTGGGGTTGAAATCCCGTTTGATAAATAGATAGTACATCCTGGTCCACTATCCATTTGTTAATTCTACCTAGCACAAGTATAGGCGAAATTTGCAAATTCGCGATACGCGAATTCGTGCGAAAGCAAATTTGCGGTCCGCAAAATCCACGAATTTGCGTATTTTTTTATTTTGCGTGTTCGCGGGGCGCTTTGCGTGTACATGGGGGTTTTTCCAGCGCGCCGACCGCAAAGTTACCCATGCGGTCGTACATGGGAGCGGCCATCTTGTTTTCAGTATTCGCATTGCGCATTTCCGTTTCCGGGCGCTAGTTGCATTTGGGCATTTCTACGTGCGGGGCGCAATTACATCATCGCGTCAGTTTTTGCATGCTCGCTGGGGATATATCGCGCGAAATTACCCGCGCGGTCCCAATGGGCGCGACCATCTTGTTTTTGATTCGTTGCTATGGTTCTGGGCATGCTTTTTCTATCCTGCTTTAATCTTTGCAATCCTTTGTTTGTTTGAACTTTTTTTTAATCTTTATAACTCATTATCTATCCCTCTCTTTTTCTACATCTATATTTTGTGTTTTTTTTCTACTTTTGGTTACTTTAAAACTACTTTTTTTAACTCTTTTCTTTTATTTACTTTTTCCCTATTCTCTTTCCTATTTATTTCCATTCCTGTTCAGGACAATGCCAAAGGGAGCCGGGAAGAACAAGGGGAAGGGTCCCGCACCCCGTACCCGGCTCCCTTGCGGGCGATTAATGGGGGAGGATGTATTGGCCCGGGAGATTTTCAGCACGGTGGAGGTGGCCGCACCTATCTTTTATGTTCAGCACCATCTCCTGAAGTACGTCGCATTAGGTGGCAGGCCGGTGCAGGGTATGGCCTCCAGGAGCGTCGCCAGCTCTGGGATAAGGTGTGCCAGGCCATGTTTAGGGAGTCTGGGGTCCAGCGCACCTACCATCAGGCGACGCACCAGTGGGCGGACCTCCTTGACCGGGAGCAGGACCTGTGCAACCTGCTAGGCGTGGAGATCCCTGGGCTTGGTGAGTAGCTATTTAATAACTACATTGTTTTCTTCTGCTCTGTGTTATTATATTGCTAATATATGTTTTTCCCGAAGAGCAAGAATGCTGCCGATTCGATTACATTGCAGGCAAATTAATGTTTATAGCTTCTGTGATTGCAGGTGCTCGCCTGCTCAGTGGCGTTGCTACTATGCTTACTTGTTTGCAACTTTGTGCTCATTTGGCCTGATTATGTATGAGTGTAGTACTTTACAGAACTGCGTAATGCTAGAGAGACTAGAGACTCAAGTCTAGTCCTTCCTTTGTACTCCTGCTGCCACTAAGAAGAAGAGATAGTGGTGGATTGATAGTTTGAGTATATTATGACTTGTTATTAGTAGTAGGACGTTTTTTAGTGGTCTGCAATCATGATGACGGACTGTGTCTGTCTTTTCGCGTGCTGCTGAGTGCTGGCATTCATAGTAGAACCTTTTTGTTGTTGGTTTAGTTAGTGATTTACATAACTTTCCAAGTAGATGGTGTGCGAATCCAGCAATACTGTACTATCCTCCTAGTTGACTAGATCAGATAGGTCAATACATTTAGTGCAATTGTTGGTAATTTGTTTCCCCGAGATAATTTTAGATTGTGGTCAAAGAATTCAAATATTTCAAAAAAATAATCATCCATATTTGTGTTTATTTCATGATCATCAGCAACTCCCAGGGGCAAGAGGATGACAGCGACGCCGGCGCAACAAGGTGGACAGGATCGGTCCTCCGAGCTCTCTTCTGCTGGCCCCAGTAAGTTGTTCTGTTGTAATGTTAATATTAATAAATATACTTCAATAACTTTTACAGCACCTATTCATTCCAAACTGTTTCCTAAGTCTATTTTTTACTAAATAGTCTTTGATCTTCTTGTAGACTGTTTCTACATTCTTATCCTGCCTCTACTATCACTCTCTGTGTATTACTATTTACTATTATTATGATTCTGTCTGTGTAGGTAGCTAAGCTTGCCCAGTCGGCAAACGGTGTTAAACAAAACTCTGATCCAGCAATAGCTCTAGGCACTGAGTGCAGTCCTCTGGGTTGCCCTTGCTGTCTATTCCAGTCTTCTTAATGTAAGTGCTTTGACAATTTCCAACAACAAAATGTCAATGTGTCCGCCATGAATAAGCTAGTAGTTGGCTTTTTTGATTTGATAGGACCACATACCATACCGCTAGTGTTTCAGAGACTATTCTGCATATACAGAAGTATGGACAAGAGAAATAGGACATTGTTGATGATACGTGCAGTTCGACTTTCCACATACCTCAGTCTGAACAGAAGTTGAACCCCCAATCCCCTGACGACTATCTAGTGTGTCTGACCAATGATTTTACGACCCAGAAGAACAGAAGAAGACTACTGCCGAGTCCCGACCTATCAGATTCACGGAAGCATGCCTGCAAAGTGCAGTAGTGCAAACCCTTCCGCTCACTCACTCGTGAACAAAAACCACACAGTGTTTTTTAGTTTTAAGTTTTATTTTCAAATAAGAAATACAAAAAAATAAAACTTTATTTTTAATAGCGCAGTATTCTGAGCAAGTTAAGATGACGTTAAAGGTTAAACACCCTTCCCTAGAATCAATATACTTCAACTTAACACATCTTATTGGAGCCCTCACCTTGTTTGAACTTCAAGTACTGGGGGTGATGAGGAGTAGGTGGTGAATTGAAAAGTTCTTGTTGGCAGAAGGCCAATGGAATCTTCTGTCTGTAATTAGAAAAATGGTGCACGTTAAGAAGCAAGCATTCATCAGTTGTGCCAAAAAGCGTAGCATGTAATGGCTAAGCATATAAAAGGTTAACACCCTCCCCAACACCGTCACTTTTTTCATTCCCAATAATTAAATATTGGTTATGTATTAACATTTTCTTCCATTACGAGACAAAATAGGGGGTGGTGCAGGGCATCTAAAAATATGACATGTTTTTTCTAGGCGTCACAACATCGGATGCGGCACCAAACACCACCGGTGCCGGGGCCAGCAGCGCGGAGGCGTCCACTCCAGGGGGTGATGCGGTGGCCCCACAAGTGCCACCAGGAGGAGTTGTGGGGGATGGCTCAGCAGCGGCGGATGGTGGCAAGTTATTATAATCCTTACTTATTAACATTTTAGAGTAGGCACGCAAAGGAGTGTATGATGTACTGTACAGTAGACAGTACACTCGTACAAGTACACTGTACTGTTAAGAACAGTTTCTAATTTAGAACTACATTTTTGCCAATCACGGAGAAGGCAGTCACCCTTGACTTAGCAATAGCATTAGCTGCGGTAGTTCTCGAGTAAGCAATGGCCCCCCTCTATTTGACTTCAACTAAGCTAGGAAACTTTTATTGTGAAGCCAAGTCATATCAGATGAACTTGAGGGATGTGATGAACGAAAAGGGAATGAAGGGTGAAAGGAAGGACGAGCGAGTCGTAACATTTATGACTGTAAAGAATGATATGTGTTTTTGAATGCAGGCAGAGGTGGCTGATAGGAAGGAATCAGATGCATGGCTGCTTGAAGCAAGGATGGTTGGAGGAAAAAGAAAAGATGACTGCCTGTGTGGGTGAATCAGAAAATGCATGTGTGGTGTGAATTGCAATATATCATTTGGGTGAAACTCAAATGCAAGTCAAGACGGTGGTTTACCAAATAAAATGAAAAGGGTGTTAGTTGGTTGTTAAGAAAAAGTTAAGTTGGTACAGTTGAGACATTAACAAGAATGATAGACATTTACTTTGGAAGCCTGGATGGTATCTTCTTCCTCATAGATAGCAGAGGTGTATGTAGAGCAGACGCTCAGTGGATGAAGAGTGTTACTTTGAACAGCATGTCCGTGCCAGAGTAGCAAACCAGAGGAAATCCAAATACTAGAAATTGTGATTGTTCAGAAATACTCCCTTGACTAACAGTACAGTAATTTACTTTGCAAGCACAGCATATATTGAGTATGTATTGTATAGTTGACATTATATCAAGTCAAGTCCCTTCCTCCGGCAATTATGGGTACCACACTCACTCCCTATGTTAATAATTTTCTTTCACCTGTGTCATGGGTGGACTATCGCTGTTGTTCACTCAATCTATCAAAACAAAGCACCTAAAGCCATCCATCATATAAGCAAAGGTCATGTGATTGGCAGGATATGTGATCAGAAATGAATAATCTTCATTTTCCTTTTGTAGTAGTCAAGGCCCGGGGGGGCAGTGAGAAATATAAATTACATTGAGGAGTAGCCCTTGATGTACCCGAGTATGGCCAGTGCCACCCCTATAGAAAAGTAGGAGCTTCCCTATTCCCACTTGCATGTACTGCCTAAAGTAATGCAAGTCTGCATCATCATGGCTTGTGTCTGTTTTTCTTGGGTGCAAACTGACTGAGCTGGCATTATGCCGGCTACCACAAGTTCACGTACAAGTAATTTCTTTCGCAAAGCAAGAGAAAAAAGAAGAAGACTGGTGTACTCTCTGACTCTCTGACTATGTAGTGAGTCCATAGTGCTGCTAGTAGAATTCCTGAAACTCCCACTAATGTTGCAGGCCTACAAAGACGGCGGAAAGATACATGCCAAAATGCTATACTGTGCTTACAAGTTGCTAGTGTTACTGTGAGACAACTTTCTGTTGAATTATTTTGTGTTAATGTTAAAGAGTATTGGTTACAGTATTTTTCTTTCTTTCTTCATATAGATGCTACACAAAAGCTCACCAGAAGGAGATGGCTGTCCGGGCCAGGGCCCGGAAGCTGGAGGCCATTTGTGCTGAATATCGGCGGCTGTGAGCTCAGGAGCAGGAGGTGGCAACAACTGCCTCCTCCTCCAGTGCCCCCGGGACCAACAGCCTCCAGTTGCACGGCGCCGTGGCCCGCCAGCCTCCCGCTGCCGCCGCGCAGCAGCAAGTAAAACACTAGCTGCCCCCCCAGAGCCTGGATGGCACATCAGTGCCATCTCCGCAAGAGAGTGGATTCTCTGGAGCACATGGTAGAGAAGCTCCAGCGCCAGCTCCGGGACCTCCACAAACAGATGCAGGACCACCTGTCCACAGGACACCGCCGGAAGAAGTGACTGTCCCTTGCCCCTTTTTTAAAGACTGTTGGGGGGTGGGAATTGGGCGTTGGGGATTCAAAAGGGAAATTTGAAGAACAATTGGACATTGGTTGGGGTTAGGGAGGGGGGTGAGTTGGGTCTTTTGAATACTTTATTTTTGTTACGGAAAATATATTTATTTATTTTACATACTTAAACATAGTATACGCATTGATATTATTTTGTGTGGTGGTGGGCGGGGGTTACTGTACGTTTGGTTTCCTCAAACTTACCAGCATGAATTATCTAAACGTCCAAAAATGTACAAAAGTGCCACTAACAGAGTTAGTGAATTCAATTGCCCTACTAGTACTTTACTAGTACTACTGTCAGTCTCTCCTCTCCTCCAAGTCCTAGCCCATTATTCTACCTCCCCAAAATGCTTTTCTTGCCTGTGATTCGTGTTTGAGAATAGGGCTAGGCACAGGGCTGGCTGCATGGCAAATGGCAATTAAGGTTGGGTATGGAATCCTGGACGGATGAAATGTCATTGTTGTGCTGGTAGTAGTGGTACTCACTGGCAGTAGCAGCATATGAAAAAAAAGGAAATGAAACATTGAGTGGCCTGAGCGTAGCATTAGAACAGTACGATAGATAGTACGGTAAATAACAGTGCAATAAATTGTAGCCTAAGCAGTGCTAAAGTATTCTAAATATAAGTACTAGTTGCGTGGAGTATGGCTACTATCAGAAATAGTATTGAAGGCGAAGGACACAGCAGCGTAACCATTAAGCATTCGATTCGTCATGTGTAGGACGAGGATGTTGTTGATGATCAATCTACGATGGCGCACATGAAATTCTGATTTGAATGATTTTTCTGTTGCTTTGACCTTATCCTCCCCAGCAAGTGTGTGGAATTATAGTTGTCATTTAGTCACACCTCAATGAAAACCACACAGCCCAGGGGAAGAGGGAGAGGGTTTGAACATTGGATGGGAATGGGGGTTTTTGGGAAAGTTTTATGGAGAGAGGAAAAAAAAACACAGCATGGACAAACAACAAATGAAGATAAACAAAGCTTTGGATACGAAGATATCCATAAACTTTTAAGGGATATAAAGGAAGTGCATGCACTACTGCATGCATGAAGTTGTTTGCTAAATGGATGGTTAGGTTACTGAAAACTAAGTAGTACTTTCTACAACTTACTAACCATGAAGAAACAAAGTGACAGTACAGGGCTGCAGTAATTATGCAATTTCACTTGCCTATCTGCCCTCAGAGAGAATAAACACTTAGTACAATAAATTACTTTTAAAAATAGCAAAGAAAAATGCACAATGGCTTGAAGGATGAATTTGAAGCAGAGAGCAAACAAATGCACAGAGTCACACTCATAGAAGTTCACAACAATAACAATATTTAAGAGATAAGGAGAAGTGAAGAGGATACTGTAACTGAATGTTGTAGTTGTCCTGTTGAATTTGGGAAGTTGCATGCATCCAGCCATTCCTCTTATTCGCGGTACTCCTCCATTCCATCTGACGCTCTGTCGATCAATCTTGGTGACCAGACACACTGTCAACTGCCTGCCTGGTGGATGCAGAATTGCGGATCGCTAATGGTAAGCCTGAGTTAATCGTTTTTCCCATCGCACATGGTAAAAACCGGCCTGTAATTGTTGATGGAAAAGCAGGAAGTGATATTAAAACACCACGGAGAAAAAAATATAAGGTACGCTGTGTAGTGCAAAAATAACACTTTCAGTTTCAGAGACGACAGTATGACATACAAGCATCATTTCTAAAGTGCGTACTCTGAGTCTCCTCTTCAAGGATAGTAATTAGCACACAGCAGGCCAGGGCCATGCAGACGGTCAAGGCAGGCACCACTGAGTGAAGCAACCTGATGTAGTATACCTCTTTGACACAGACAGACAAAGCATATCTAATTGTATTCAGCAAGCCACATAGCCGCAATTTTACATGAACTGCTGTCTGGACTCTGGCATAACAACACTACACTGGCTCGACCACTACATACCACGACTAGACAGACATGTAGTTTTGCTGTAGTAGTTGTTGTTGACTGGTTTACCTGTTTGCCACTCACAAATTTGCCATAGTTTATCTGTAAACCGTTGATGATGATCCATCTATCCCAGTGAGTGACTGTAAAGAAAAAAGATATATTATTTACCTTTGATCATCAACTGTCATCATCATCTTGGTATATTGGCAAACAGTAAGTCCAAGGACATTTTACACATTGGAAAATGCAACGTAGTGGCCCCTGCAGTTGAAGTACAATTTAAATTAAACAAGGTGGAAAAAAAAGCAGAGTAGACTTGAGATACATTTAGTGTGTAAAAGATTAAATAATAACAGAAGACATATGATTCATTTCATGCACAACAAACAAACAGCAATTGCTTTCATCAGAGCCAGACAGCCATTGTTGTCCACTGCATGCCATGCCATCTTCTCATTATTCATTACCACTTTTTGTCCGCATCTTGTTCTTAAAGGCCCACAGGGCAGCCTCTCCTGTCAATTTCAGAAGTAACTGTCAGCAATCAGCATGTAGTCAGTAATCCCAATCCCACTTGAGGGGACTCGTTTACGAAGCCAAAGTTTCTTGATTCTGCGTAATCCAGCCATCTGCCTTGAGGGAAATGGATAGGGGGAGTCTAGAGGAGGAGGATAGAGGAGCATGACTGAGTTGTGAACTTGTGAACCTCAGGAATGCAGACAGCGGCACCTTCACATCAATATGTGCTGCTGATGGATTTGATGTGATTAGGTGATTAGAGTTTTGTTGTGGTAAAAGTTGCAAAACAAAGAAAGACACACAGGAATAAAAGTGAATAAGGACGAAAAAAAAAGGAAGTAATTTTCAGGCCTCGGTGTCAGGGAAGTAGAGCTCGTCCTCAAACTCTGTGAATTGAGATGGGAGTAGGTCAGCTAACAGAGAAGAACTTCCATCACCTAAGTCGGTGTCCTCTTCTTCCTGCGTGCATTCACGTATTTTGTAATCTGATGGTATGAAGTGCTGATTCATCTTGATCATTGTTAACCTCTCCACATTTTTGGCCGAGAGGCGGGTCCTTTTTGAAGTTACAATGGCACCAGCAGCACTGAAAACACGTTCAGAAGACACGCTTGTGATTGGGCAAGACAAATAATTTAGAGCAAGGTATGTGATCAGTGGCCATTGACCCCTTTTTCCATACCAATACAACATTGGGTTTTGATTAACGAAGACCTCTGTTTGGTCATCCAGATAGGCCTGTACCATCCACTCAAGGTTCTCCAGGGGTGCTCCACTTTGCGTACCATCTGTGGCCTTTGCATCACTGGAACGAGCAAACCCTTGATGAGTTAGCCAATCCGCTTCCAACAATAATATGGCTGGGCCTGGTGCAGGTGAGGATGATGATACAGTTGCTGGTGTCGGTAACGGCTGTGAGGGAAAGTGACTGCCTTCGGCCACAGATTCAGAACTGGACCTTGACGCCGGATGGCCTGCTGATTCAGTAGTACTTCTGCCGGTTCCTTCAATTTCCTGCCGCTCTATTTCGAACCGAGTGGATGACAGAGCTAGCCAATGTTTGAACTTTGAAACATCTGCTTCATTAAAAGGAATGAATGCTTTGCTGGCCACTGCCTTTTTGTACCGTGAATCCAGAATAGTGTCAGAAATGTAATGTTGTTCTCTATGTATTTTTTTAAGCCTTTCATTGTCAACTAGGCCTGGAGTGATAAATGGCTTTTGTCATTTTACAGCTCGGCAAGGACAGCACTGTGCTAGTCCTATGCTTAAAGACTTTTCTGTAGAAATGGCAAAATACTTTGTCCTTTTCTATCTCGGCTTGGATGGCACTGTGCTAATCCTATGCTTAAAAACTTTGATAGAAAAACAGACATTTGAGGTGAGCAGATCTGGAGTGTCGCTGGTGCTGAGAGTGCTCTATCAGGAGCTGCTTTCCACCTTAACTTGAGATCTACCCAGAGTTCTCTCCTTAGGACCAAAGTTTCCATAGGAAAAGCATTTTTTGGTGTTGCCAAGAAATTTGGCGCCGCTTGATGAATCTCCAACAAGAACTTTGCACCGATATTCCCCTTTTTGGTTCAGCTGCTGTGCTGAAAGTTTCAGGATGATCCGTCAAGTGGGTGGCGAGAAAAAAGGGGAGCCCCAAAACACTTTTTCCCCATGTTAAGTCTAAGAGGATTTTTCATCTTTTTTAACAAGACTAATTACACTAAATGTGGCAGAAAGCTAGACATTGATTCAGAAATTGTGCTTTTTGTTATTTGGTGTGAATCTATTCAGTAGCTTTTGAGATATTTATGTTTTAAAACTATAGATATCGGGGACACAAGTCATTGAAGTTGCCTTCAAATCCTAGTAAAATTTGATTGATTGTAAATACTTCAACCAGGAAGTGTTGGCAGCAATATTGGGGCTCGGCTTGAAGATGAGTCCCAGAAAAATGTTTTTTTTTTTTAAAGGGGGCAGTGTCGGAATACCCTGACCCCCCAGATATGGTGGGGGGACCCTGATAAAAAGCATTGTGTTTTCATTTTACAATGGACTTGTGGGTAGATCAGTGAATCTGAGGTGAAATAAAAAAAAAGTGTGGGCTCCCGTGCTTGCATTGTAATAACACTCAGGTGGGCCAGGTCCCGGGGGCATAAAGTTAATGAAGGAGGGGGGATTATGAGGCCACAAAAACTGCCACTTTCCTGGGACACTGAATTCTATGAATGCGGGAGCCTGCTCAGCCCCCCTGCCGTCCTAGGGACCGCCACTTCCCTAGGGCACAACATTAATTAATTTAAAAATACAATGCAGGCTAGGCCCTAGGCATCCCACACAGCCCCGGGGACCACAATCTCCCCCAGGCAGTGAGAATATGTGGGATTGCTTTGTGGCTCCCTTGCAGCCTTCCCTGGGCACTGTGTGCGTGAATGTTTGTGTGTGAGTGGTTCTGTGGATGATGTCATCAGTGATGACATGTGAGATGTCACTAGTGATGTCATCAATGATGTTACTGACCATGTCATGAGTGATGTAATATGTAAGGTCATAAGCAGTGCATTGCAGGGCCATATGTTATAGTGAGATCGTGTAGATAGCTATACCTGTTGAATTTCACTAGTTTTGTATGAGTGAAATGTGAGCCTAAATATAGCATCTTAGTGACCTTTTTTTATTGAATTTCTAAGTCTTTCTTAAATTATATTTCCTAACTGAAGATCCCTGTAACCTTTGGTTTTCTCCAATGAATTTCTATGGATTTCATAAAAAATATGTTCATAACTGTAACCTCTAATGTTTCAGAGTAGGTTTATGGGTTTCTTGGTAGGTGTATGAGTGTGTGTAGGAGTTGTGAATGGGAGTGTCTCAGTGTCTGTGTGAGATGGTCTATGAGTGCATGAGAGGGTCTGTCAGTGGCAGTGTGAGCGCCTGTGTGGGTCTATGACTGGTTGTGTCAGAGTCTCTAGGTATCTGTGATTGGCAGTGTGAGTACTGCTATGGATCTGTGGGTGTAGGAAGGTGTCTCTCTAAATAGTGTACTAAATGATGTACACTGTGCAGAGAGTCCAGCATTTCCCCTTTTGGTTTACAGAGGCAAACATAGATAATACTAATGCTCTATTTGTGGTAGTGTGGGTAAAGAGTTAGGCTTATCAGAGGGTAGTGATGAGCAATTATTATACTGACAGAGGCATTAAATGAGACACAGACTCAACAATTCTTCCTAAACCAATTTGCAAAAATAATATTGATTCTTATACTATTTTCAGACCAAGGACTTCATTGTACAGTGTGTACTTTTAAAGTCATGAATTTTTAGAGTTCACAAAATCAATCACATTTGTGCACAATTATGCACCATTGAAATCAATAGGGAAAAATACAAAAATGCATATAAAATTATACAGTCGACTTTCAACATTCACCTCACGGATCTTGGTAGTTAGCAACGCCAGGTCCAATGCTTCACCAGCGGATTCTCTGGAGAGGCAGTGATTCAGCTGGGAGCAGGGTGCTTAGGTCATTGGTAGCTGGTGTGCTACAGGAGAGGGGCCACTTGAAAACACAATGCAAAAAGGGACTTAAAATTAAGTCTGAGGGGGCCTACTTGAGGGAGCAGGTCACCAGGGCATCAGGACCATAGGGGTACAGCTGTTTCATAGTTACCGAAGCTAGTCAGGCTGGGAGCAGAGCAGATAGGTCAGCCGGGCAGCGTGCAATAAGATGTCCATTGAGGCAGGAGCAGTCAACTTAGAGAGGCAAATTTGGAAAAGCTGGGCTACTCACAAAGTAGGTCTCAGGGGCCTCAATGTCCCTGAATGGGTGCTTTCTTCCTGGGCAGCTTGAGTCCAGAGGGGTTCACCATCTCGATGCAGGTTGCAGGGGGTTTGGAACCCTAGGTATTGATGCAGCACAGCTCTGGTAGGGCCTGGGTTCCTCCAACTTGGTGGGGGTACATATCTGATCCTTCAGAGCTGGTGTACCACTTTTGGAATGTGTTCTGTGTCAGTGTTGGTGGGGTGGAGTAAGCTGGTAAGACCAGAGTCTGCGGTTTGGTGCCTGCACGGGGATCAGAGCCTCTGCCCCAAGGGAGGTAATTTGCAACTTTTTAAAGACTACAGGTGCTCTGCGGTTCTTGATGTTTTGGAGTCTTGATAGTGGCAAGGCATGGCAGCACATCATGATGGTCGGGTTTTGGAGTCAGCCGGCAGGGCTTGGTGCCAGTTTCAATGCAGCAGTACTCCAGTTCACTGGCAGCAGGTCTTCTAGGTCTGTTCCTTCTTTGTGTTCATTGAATATAAGGTTCAAGGTCCATGGCTGCCACCTAAATACTAAATGTAGGGGTGTTAAAGGGGGAGACAGGCAGTAGCTACCCTCTAAGTAATCACTTCCTGTGGGATGGAGCATTATCCCAGCCCTGATATGTTATTTTCCCACCATCCCAAGATGGTGGATTTTCAAAAGTATTGTGTACAGTGCGTGCCACACCTTAGGGGTGGTGCTGGCTAAATGTGGGCACTCCTCCTCATCTAACACATTTTCCTGCATGTACTCACACCAAGTGGAGCAGGACATGGTGGTTGGCATCCCATACTATCTGGCGAAGCCTAGTTTGAACTTCAAAGGTGGCACTGCCTTTGAAGCTTTCAACTCTGGAAGACCATTCCAGTCTGGAGGAGGTGTGAAGCACACCTGTCCAGGGCACGCTTTGTTTCAGGCCTCTGAAAGTGTGGACTCTCTCCCCACAAGGTCAGAAACATATCAGGTTGAGGCTGGCTGGCTATGACTAGTCAGAGACCACACCAGTGCTTGGGAAATTTTATGGGGACCCTCTAAAGTGTCTCCTGTGTACGTTATTATTAAATCTAACACTGGCATAAGAGAGCAGTTATAAGGACAAGATGTTTGGCACCAAACATCTTAGGGTACAGTTAAGCCATCATGGAGCTAGGAAACTCGTAATGACAAGTATTCAGCCCATGCACTTTCTATGTCTTCCCTTTGCACTTACATTATCCATGAATGGATCAGATATTGCAGGGTCATATCTGCTCCCGCGGATATGTCCACACATTGGATATAATGTAATAATAAGGAAGAGGTGTGGCCCCACGGCCAGGGCGACTGACGCTGGATGCTGGACATCATGGTTTGATCCCCAGCTCCGGCGGCAGGGGTCTGCCCAGCACCATGCAACTCTGGGCAATAGCTCGCTTAATCTTCCCAACGGCTCCCAATGCCTTGAGACCCCTTCGGGGTGATTCGTGCGCTATACAAGTACTGGATTTACATTTACATTTATCCTGCCTCAGGGCAGTTAGGCCTGCAGTAGGGGCAATTTACCTATACCTCATGCAGCATATGGGGCCATGGCAGACAGGGCTGTATGCCATGTTGACCCTTTGGTTTTCTCTGCACCAAGCCACGCAGCCTGCAATGGCAGTTTGCATAGTCTTTGTGAGGGGTCTCTGTGGGGCCCTTATGGAGCTGCAGCCCCAGAGGACCCTCTTCAGTACCAATGCTCTAGGTACCAGGGGTAACATTTACTAGTGTCTTAAGGGAGTGGCTGTAGTTGGGCCAATAATGGTAACATTTTGGGAAATAGATATGGCACTGGGGACCTGATTATCATGGGCCCAGTGCACTTACAGTTTGAAATTACATCAGACATCAAGCTGTCAGGGACCTGTCTCTATTGTCCCAACCCCGTTGCCCCAACCTCCTTACACTGAGATATACCCACAGGCCATGAGGCCCACTTTCACAGTATTTGGTTCATCTAAACTGCATGTGCAATCATTACTAACCCAGTATTTCCCTACCTATGTACCACATAAAAACGGCCATACATCTTTGTTTTGTTCATATGCTTGACTGTTTCCTTTTCCCAAAGATGCCCATGTTTCAATAACTGAGCTTTCTAACTCAGATGTGTGTTGACTCAAACAGCAGTGAGAGCCTTGTGCAAAAAGCACTTAGAGCTCTCCTGCAGAGAGTCGCATGACTCATCACTCAAGCCTCATGCAAAAAGCATACAGAAGACCTCCTGCTGAAACCTTGGGCATGGCAGTAGCTTGTCTATTTATACCGCACCCAAGGCAAAACAACTTGCTTTGCCTAAAGATACATCAGCCTGGCAGTTTCCTACCTATCGTGAAAGAAGGGAGACCAGCGCCCCCCACTGTTAATCACAGCCTTCAAAAGAACAACTCTATTTCCAGAGCTTTCTCATGTACAGCACTCAAACAGCCCTTCAAGAGCAGATACTGCATCAAGAAGCGGACACTTACCTAAAGCCATCATCTGCTTCGCTGATGTTCATCGTCTCACAGGTACCTGTAAAAGAAAAGAAAGAAACCTTTAAGACAAAGATAAGCAGTGCATAGTTACTTTCTATTTTTGCACATTTTTTGCTCGTTTGATAAATAGACATTTGCATTGCGAGTGAGAGACCTTTTTGACATTTAACTTATGCAAAAGCGAGAGGTCATTACTCCTGTGAAGAAACAGGACATTGCGCTTGTTCCTGCACAAGGGAACTAAACAACAAGGTAATAATTGGTATGAGATTTGTACCGTGCATATAAGCAATGGGGAACTGAATATGTTTTTCTGTGTCTCATTGTGGGCCAGATGTACATAGACTTCCATTTGAGATTTCTTACTGGCAAATGTTTTTTATTCGCTATTAGGAAATCACAAACAGATATGTAAAACAGTGTGTTTTACACTGTTTGTGATTCCCAATGGGTCGCAAGGGACCTGCCTCATAAATATTTTATTTTATTAATTTGTGACCAATTGGGAATGGCTAGCACTCACTGGGATGGTGGGCTGCTGGGGTCAGCAGACCACCATGTCTGTGACTGCTTTTTAAATAAAGCAGTTTTTCATCTTGAAATGCAGCCAGTTTTCCCTGGAGGGAAATGGAATGCATTTAAAAAAGAGAAATGTCCTTTTCATTTTTTAAGAGTAGGCAGTGGTCCTTGGCTGCCTCTTCCTAATAGAAATTCACAAACCCAATTTGTCATTTGGTAATAGCTTACCAAACCACAAATAAGGATTTGTACATTTAAAAAAAAAAAATCATATCTCAAACGGCCCGATTCTGTTTGCAAGCTGAATAAAGCTTTGTATATCTGGCCCAATGTTTTTTGATTCCTAAACTCCTAGATGCAATAACCTTTGTGTTCCCTGAATAGTCTCTATCAGGAGGTTCCAATTTCCACTCATCCTTCAGGCGCCTACCTTGAGAACTTCAATGCAACTCACCCATGTGCACACATACGCCAGTAGCCTCGCAGGTAGTTGCATTCAGTTCACTGATGGAAAGGGTAGAGGCGGAATGCACTATAATCTAAGGGCCACACTAGAAGGAAACCCAATTAGTTATGAGCATTCCTTCTTGTGTTTCACACAGGTCTACAACTTAACAGGGGATCTATTCACCTATCCAGAAGGGCCCTCTCTACTTTTATGATCTGACCACTAGCTTGCACAATTTAACTAAACTAGTCGATACATCAGGAAGTGCGATTGGTTCTATATCATCTCTGCAAGGCCTCGCATCTCTCCAGGTAAGAGATGGCAATCAGTATTGACACAAGCAAAAAGTGGGGGCTAACATTGTCAAAAGAAGCACTTTTATACATGACCCCCCTAACGAAAGAGGATGAGACTAACCTTTCCCTAAAGATTCTGTGTCTTCTAAGTGGAGGAGCCTGGAAAAGCCATCTGCATTGGCATGGTTAGTGCAAGGTCTGTGTTCCACTGTAAATTCAATTCTTTGTAGGGATATGGACCACCTTATCAGTTTGCGAGTTTCCCCTTTTATCTCCATGAGCCATCTGAGAGGTCAGTGGTCAGTTTGGACAAGGAAGCGAGAACCACACATGTATGGTCAGGGACCAAACCACATCAAAGGTTTCCCTCTCAATGGCAGTCCAACGCCGCTCTCTGGGAAGAAGCCTCCTGCATATGAAAGCAACAGGTCATCATTGGTCTGGGATATAATAACTCCTCGTCCATGTTCAATGGCATCTGTCTGCACTATGAACTGCTTGGTGTAATCTGGAGCTTTCAGAATGGATGCTGGGCACATTGCTACATTCAAGGTGTCAAAAGCATTTTGACAGCTCACTGTCCAGTTAAACTTTTTGAGCATTTTCTTGGAGGTGAGTTCTATGAGGGGGTCACAAGGGACCCTTATCCCTGCACAAACCTTCTGTAGTACCCAGTCAAGCCAAAGAATTCCCTACCTTGTCGCTGGGTGGTTAGAGCTTCAAAATCCAGAATGACCTGGATTTTCCACTGCTGGGGCTGAACTTGGACTCCACCCACAAGGTGGTCCAAGTGTACAACCTTGCCCTGCCCTATCTGCACTTACTTGCTTTGATACTAAGATCTGCATTCTGCAGAGCCTTCAGGACCTTTTGCCGGTGGATCAGGTGATCCTGCCATGTGGAGCTAAAGACAGCAATTTAATCCAGCTAAGCTGCACTGAATGATTCTAATCCGGCAAGAACTTTATTCACCAACCTCTGAAAGGTGACAGGAGCATTATTTAAACCAAAATTATTTTGAAAATGTCTTTATTATGCCTAGGTGATGTTGATGGAGAATATCTAATTACCATCAAGCAGCGCACACTGTATATTTACCCAGTGCTTAATTTAAATAGTATCATGTTGCTTCTCTAAACAAGTATTTAATTCAAATAAACTTTATTCGGTCTTTTACAACCATAAAAGTATACAATATAGACAACATACAGTTCATTAAAATAAAGAAATAAAAATAATAAAATAACAAACAACCCTATAATTCAAAAATTGTCTTGAATACAGTTCAATAGGTTCAGTAAAATGCATGTCAAAATTGTATACTGTGCAGAAGGTAACATTTCCATATTCAATACAAACTTATTTAGACCAGTGATCCTCAAGAATGTTTTAAAAGTTATATTAAAAGCTTCTAAAAAATCAATTTATTATTTAACCTCATTAAAATTCATCTGTTAAACTCCGCATTCCTTTTAATATTTCATACCCCATTTGCCACATAGAACTATAAAATAGGCAGCTCGGTTCTAAACACATTTTTTAAAAAACTCTTTAACTTTTCGTATGAACTTCCCCTTGGCACAAGCTATATCTAAATTCATCATTTCTGTTAGAAGGTTTACTGCTTGCGCCCGGTTTTAAATATCATACTTTTTAAAGATCGGGCATAAAAACTCTCTTTGTAACTCTAAAGCCTTCTGGAAATGCAACAATATATATAAGATATGACATGTTGTTCCTAAAGTGAAGGTGCATTTTCCCTTACTGTCTATCATAGATCTTTTTTACCTAGTTATTCATGTAGCATGGGTTTACCCCAATTCTTAACCTTAACACTTCTCTCCTTAGTCGACAGCTGAACAAGCTGTCAATATAAGGAAAATGTTGTTCATTTTTCCAAGCTGAGGCCATGAAGAGAACTGAACTTTTCCTCAAGAGGTAATCTTGGTCCTGTGCTCGGGAAATTTCTTTTCTCAAGGCCCTAAGTTCCCCCTTGTCGATCTTAATTTGGAGGGTATGAGGGCACAGCTCAAGCTTTATCATGCGACACACTTTAATGATTGTGCCTATGATCCCTTTTGCCCGGGTTAGCTCACTCTTTACAATCTTCATACTGCACTATTGGGAGATTTTATAATCGTCTCCCGTTCCCAGGCGCTGCCAGAATCGTAATAGTGCCATACAAGCTAATATACCCCATGAGGTAGTTCCCAATTCTAATCTCACTGCTTGAACCATTGAAGATTTGGGCAGTGAGAATAGATTTTTCAGAGTACTACCCTCCTCCAAGTCCCATCCAATTGTGCCACTCAGATAAAGCACTTCTGCACCATATAAAAATTGGGGTGGTACTATTGCTGAGTATGCTTTTAGGACCGGTCTGTCAGACATTTCTCCATAAGCAAAATTAAACCTTTTTAATCCCTTCACCGATTCCGATGCCCACAACTTTAGTGCTTTGGGATGAGTGTGCCATTGCAGTTTCCTGTTGAACCACATCCTCAGGTACCTATATTCTTCTACGTTTTACAGCTTATCGGTTCGCAGAGACCAAGTGAACCCTATCTTCCCTCGACCAAAACATAATATCTTTGTCTTGTCCATATTGACAACAAGTTTTTTGATTTGACAGTATTCATGGTACCTGTTTAACTTTCTTTGTAAGCCAATGTCCGTCTGATTCATAATAACAAGTTCATGTGCATAAAGTAGACATGAGATATGTTTCCCTTCTTGCTTTGGACTTGCCCCACTTACATTGCCTAGGGTTAAAGGCAAGTCTGCAATGAACAAGTAAAAAAGCAGGGGGGGCCAATATGCACCCCTGCCTCAGCCCATTGCCAATCTGGATTTTCTGAAAGCGTACATTATGGCTTAGCTAGACACTGTTTGTAAAGGTTGCACGCTGGTGACTGGTGTATAGATCTGCAGTTGTGGTTTCTCAATGGTATTCTATGATTGTGCAATTAAACAGGAGACTGAAGGTGAAGAGCGAGTGCTGTATTTCGATTTTGCAGCTATTATGTTGCAAATTCATGTCTGGTCACCCTGCTGACTCTGCATTAATTGTCTGCCACTTGTAATACCCATATACGTGTTTGATGTCATTTGGTACGCATAGTGATGGCAATGACTTTCTGTTCTCAGGTGTGCAAACTAGCATTCATTTATGTGCAAACTTGCAATTGTAGGACCCTAAGGTCTAATACTTATTGATAAAATGTGCAAATAACGCAACAAGTGCCAACATGCAGATTAAAGTAGCAGCTTCCATAACTGCCTGATCTCAGGAGTGCAAAATTGCATAAATTTTTGTGCAAATGTGCAATTGTCTTGCCCTGCGGTGCAATATTTGTCATTATAATGTGCAAATATAGCAATTATGTGCAAAGATGAATGATGAAATACTAGCTGCCATAGATAATTACGTGCAAGTACGCAATTGCCTGGCCCTAAGGTCCAATATTTGTCATTGTAATGTGCAAATATTGCAATTATCTACAAACAGGAAGCAGTTATTATGCAGGCAAAATTGCAACATGTTAAGTAAAAGCATAGTGTGGACATACATAGAGAGCAGTCTGTCCCGGAAAAAGTACTTGCATGCCTCTAAACCCAAACTGTGTTCAATGCAAGTATACAAGGATAATACTTCCACTGTGGCCAGGACATACAAATCCTTCCAAGGAATTCCCTGTATTTTAGAAAGGAAATCCAAATAAACGTTTCAAGAGACAAGACTACACTGGCAGAACAATCAGACTAGCAGCTGAAAAGGCATCCACAAGAGATAGGGACAGTTTACTGTTTCCTAAGAAGAAGGACAATACAATACCAAACAAGAGGTGAGACTAATTACTTCCTTTAATTACACCTCACAGGCAATCCATAGAATTGTTAGCAGACATTGGCACCTAGTCAGAAATGATGGAGTGATAGGAAAACTGGTCAGTACTAAACCGCAAATTACATACCGCAAATGCGATTCTTTGCAGGCCATGCTTGTACAGAGCCACTTGACACAAAAGGGTACAACCCAAGGGACTTAGTTGAGGGATCTCCCAGGTTTTCATAAATGTGGGTGCTTCAAAGCCTGTAGCAACAGCTGTAATGTGAAAAAATATACTGTCCCAACAGGCAAAACTGAAACCATACACAAGTTTATAACCTGCACCACAGACTTTGTTATTTATGTGTGGATCTGTATATGCGGTCTGCGCTATGTGGGGAGCACCATCTTCCTTGTCAAAAACAGTATTTTGCACGCTGTTAGGAACAAAGATTTGACTTATGCAGTGGCCAAGCATTGTGAAATAAAGCATAAAAATGTCCCTGACATCAGTTCTAAATTGCCTTATTTTGGCATTGACAGGATCCCCGTCCCAGCTCGTGGAGTAGATTGGGAGCATAGTTTACGATGCCTGGAATCATAGTGCATCATCCTCCTACAAAGCAAGATCCCAGAGTCCTCAACGTAGAAGAGGTCCTCCATATACCTCTAGAACAGAGAAGAATCCATACGACTCTGTTTGCTTTAAATGTTTTGGGACACAGTGAGATTATGACAAATTGTTCCTATTCCCTCATTGTTTCTGAGATTTCTACTGATTGCCATGTTCTGTATCTCCTCAGCTTCCACTGCTGGTCTTCTCCCCCGTTTATGAACTGAAACCTGTACACTCATACCTAGCGTCTACTTTAGATTATAAGTGTCGGATATCCACACACTTTCCACCTTTTTATTTTTAACATGACCCAGGGAAGGTCCAAGGTTCCCCGTGTTTTGTGTTTTTTCATTAGCAAGGACCCTTTTTACTTTTGACAGTTTTAGAAGTTTGAATTTTATCATTTACACACATCGCAATAGATGTCACTTGACACATGGACTGCATAGTAGCCTTTAATGCTGTAGTTCAATTCATGCTCGGTGCATGGCTGTTATTATTATTTTATAATTTTGTTTGGGCCGTTTAAAGTGTCACATCACTGAGACTTAGGCACTCGCCAGGTAACCATTGTAGCGGCAGGCTTCGCTTGCTGCCATGCTGTGACTTAGGAAGATACTCTCCGCTTTCCGCTATCCAATATGTACACCTTAATGACACTTGTCCTTGTTCCTATCCCATAGGCGCTAGCTGGGCACAAAGGGTTAATCAGCATTAACTGGCAGATGCTATGAACTTCATTTGCTGTGCATCCATTTAGAATCCCAGCTGACTTGTGGTGGCAGCGAGAGCATGGGCGTGCAGATATTTGCCCTTACTGATGTATACACCCCGTTATTTTACATTGTATATAGTATTATAATATGTGTCAACATGATATGAGCTGACGTTAACCCAATTGGTGCGCATGGCGGACCCCGGCCATCATGCGTCACAATTGGGTTCTGCGGAGGACGGCCGGGGGCTGTCCCAATCCCGCCCACTATGTAAATCACCCGCACAGGGCAAAAATGTGTGCAACAACGAAGTGGTTAATGGCTTTTTGCTTTGCAACATAGTTGAAGTCTGTTCTCTAAAGCACCTAGTGACTACTGTACATATGTATTGTTTCCATGATTATTCTTTGACCCTCATTTTTGCTTTAAAAAACGAAGCCACTTCTGGGTCTCAGAGTGACTTTGACAAAACCGTGAGGTTAAAATGCGTCAGTCATTAAATCCTTTTATTTTCCAAATATGCTGAGTGCTGCTTTTCCTTATGTTCGTGCAATGTGATGACTTGTTTAAATTGTAAAGCGGGT
Source organism: Lissotriton helveticus (assembly GCF_964261635.1). Lineage (NCBI taxonomy): Eukaryota > Metazoa > Chordata > Amphibia > Caudata > Salamandridae > Lissotriton > Lissotriton helveticus. Next base: position 869,166,408 of record NC_136061.1, on the reverse strand, counting down.
TCAGAGCCTGCATGCCTGCACCAACCCTGTCTGGTGGAATTAGATGGAAGAAAAGCTTGGATCCTTCATGATATATATATATATATATATATATATATATATATATATATATATATATATGTATATATATATATATATATATATATATATATATATATATATATATATATATATATTCACTGAAAAAACCATAGGTTATAGACCATATATAGTTTGGATTTAGCATTTAAAAAACCTTATTTTACTAAACACAAAACCATTGAAATTCCATATATAGTTAGTTGCACTAACTATATATCGCGCACCTGCAATCCAACGCTGATGATGTCACATATTACATCATTCATGACATGGTCAGTGACATCACTGATGACATCACTGATGACATCTCAAATGACATCACTGATGACATCACTGATGACAACATCCAGTGACTGTATGTTTCTGTAAAGTTAAAATGTGTCTTACATATTGAAGAATGAGTGGAAGTATAAGTGTCTGGACAAAGGATTTAGTAGGTGCATGACTGAATGTATGAGTGAGTGATTAAATGTGTCTCACTGAGTGCATGGGTTAGTGACTAAAGTGTCTTAATTTGTGCATCATTATGTCTGTTGTTCTGTAAACTGCTGCATGTGTTGATCAGTAGCTATATGATTAACTATATGGGTTACTGATTGATTGTCCAAGTATTTGTATGGGAGACTGAGTGTGTGTGTGGCTGGCTGGGAGGTGTGTGACTCTGTGCAGATCAATGTGTACTTATATCAATGATTGTATAACAAGGTAAGTATGTGTTAATATATGTTTGAAAATGTAAGGTGCTCTATGTTTAACTGTATAGACAAGAAAATGGAAGTGTGATTGATTCTTTACAGGACTGACTAGGTGTGTGAGTAACTCCATGGATGATTGGCAGAGTGTGAGTGTCTGTATAGGTGTATGAGTGCATATGATAGTGTTGTAAAGATGAGTGATTGTATGTATGAATGATTGTATGGGTGAATGAGTGAATGTGTGTGTAGACGTAGGAATCAGTGAGTACATATGTAGTAACTAGTATTGGTGTGTCAATGGTTTCAAAAATTATACTCTGTATTTAACACTGGGTGAAACAGAGGTTATATTAAAATGTGAGGAGATGCATTGTATTGTCACATGAATGATATCATCAGTGATGTGGTCATTGATGTCAAATGAGATGTCATCAGTGATGTCATCAGTGATGTCATTTGAGATGTCATCAGTGATGTCATCAGTGATGTCACTGACCATGTCATGAATGATGTAATATGTGACATCATCAGCAGTGGATTGCAGGTGCGCGATATATAGTTAGTGCAACTAACTATATATGGAATTTCAATGGTTTTGTGTGAGTAAAATAAGGTTTTTTAAATGCTAATTCCTAACTATATATGGTCTATAACCTATGGTTTTTTCAGTGAATTTTCAAGGTTTTGTAAATGCTAATTCCTAACTATATATGGTCTATAACCTATGGTTTTTTCAGTGAATTTCAATGGTTTTTTAATAGCAAATATCATAAGCTGTCGAATGTCAAGTACGTGGTAAGTGAAAACATTTTCGTGTTTATGCACACTGATCTGCTTTGAATGGTGCCCCCTCCCCCTCATTTCTATTAGAAGTACTCTCTCTTTGCACATAGTGAAGGGTAGTTAACGCAGGCCTTTGCCCCCGTTGTAATACGTCGTGCCTGCTTCTCTCTCCATTTGATTGATTGTTATCCAAGTATTTACTGTTTTAGAATTGGTTCTCTTTGGTTCATTCTCTATTTACAAACAAACACAGAGCCGCAATACTCTGTTTAGTCTTTGCAGATAACGAAAAATCGTGTAAAAAAAAAGAAAAGGAATCGAGCAAAATCAGTAGGCCACTAACGGGATCTCTTTTTGACCTCGCTAAAATAGAAACATTAGGAACAACCCCTCATGACAAATACAAAACTAGTGAAATGAACTGAACTCCACACAATGATGGCTGCAAAACAGCTCGGCTCCGCCACCCACCCCGCCCAAAATAACGATAAAGAGCGGCTGCCATGATTGGTTGCGGAATGGCCACGACGGAGCTAAGAAATGGTACTGCTCTCATGCTAACCCCAGCTTCAGTCTGAAACATCCAGAAACACTGTAGACTACCAATTCGATCAGTTCCGGTAGCGCCCCAATGTAACCCGGTAGAGAAGAACTAGCCCTCCCCTCTTTGACTGATGTTTCTTGTTGCCTGTCCCTTCTGTTGTCATTTAACAGAACTATTTAGCCTGCTGAAAGGGGTTGTGTTCCGACCGCTGGTTGGTGGAGACATTTTGACTATATTCTGGACCTGCGTTGTCGCGTAATGCTTCATATGACGCGCCGCGTTAGCGCATCCGGAAGTCATCCAGGGCGCGCAGCGCGTAACGTAAGCATAACAAGTCATGTGACTTGTTAATAAAACTTTTCATTGGTTCATTTTACTTTTCTTATTGTAATGATGAAAGGCTTGGTCATATGACCTAAAAATTACGCTTTTCATTACTTCCGAACATTATTTTTTCTTAAATATATGTTATAATGTTCCAGGCTAATGTACTTTCCCGGAAATTTTACAACTGTCCTGCAAATAAAATATATTCTTTTTTCGAGAAAAAGAGCGTTTCTTCGTCCCATGACGGAGCCGTTGAGCAAAAGAGGGTCGACCTGCTGTCTTAGTCGCCGATACGCCTGAATATGAGATTCTTATCGATCACTTTATGTTGCAGGAATAGAAAACACAACAGCCCTTGACCATTTATCTTTACTGCGTTCCTTCGTATTATACCTTTTACCCTTCATGTAATTGGTCTGCTTTATTTCACTTGCCTTTTAATGATTCTAAAACAGTGACTATTATTAAAAACTTTACCAATGTATATACTACTACCATGTTTTCTTTTAAAAACCTTTATTGTGAAAATGTCATTATACAAATACGAGCCTATAACCACGTGGGCCTGCCACGGAGCAAACTGTAATCGTATATGATGAATAGACATTTACACTGTAGAGGAACGTAACGGGTGGGCCATTAGGTTGCAAGAACTAAGGTGTCTAACAGTTACGGAATCGGTGGACGTACATTTTATAATTAAAATACGACAGGGCCAGTTACAATAAAATTATCTAGATATACATTTGCGGGCAAGTACCATGGGTGACGTTAATTCGAACTTTCAACAGTACAGTAATCAATAACACATCAGAACTTAATATCAATAGGGATGTCGAAATATTCAATCAATTCTCGTCCCCGCCCGCCATGTGCTTCAAAACTGCATACGTATCTCGTGATTTCAAGGTTCTGCAACCAGTACACAACAAGGAGTTACGAGTCCCATTTATTCCGGCGCCATTTTGGGCGAGGACGGGCAGGTCCAGGATATAGTCAAAATGTCTCTACCAACCATCGACTATGATGATGTTCATATGCTGTATTTATTAGAGTAACACTCATCTGTCCACATGAAATTAATTTGCCACAATCTAAACATGTCATTTTAATCTTTCCAAAGTTCTTCTAAATATTTGGGACCGTTTCCCTTGCCTCTGAAGCTCTCAGTGCCACTTCTTTGATGAATGTACTAGCAGGTCAGGGGTTCTCCTCCAAATCTCTCTTTTATGCAGCACTATAATTAATTGGTGCCACCTCTCCATATGACGATGCATGGTATAGTTACCACAACTATATTTTTTTTCGGTTCCTCTGGAGAGTTCATCGTGGCAGATGAAGCGTGTAACGTACCGGGCATTTACCTTTTTTTGCATGTACAGGAAAGGAAAAAAAATCGAGCGTCCGAGTTCTAAGGTGTCCCAGGGCCATTTTAGTGGACCAGGCCCAAATCCAAAGAACAGGCCGCCATTTTGAGAGTCCTCTTGCAGCCGCCTGTCGCTGTAGCATCAAGAGCAGCCGAAACTCAGCTGAATGGCAACTGAAACGGTAAAGGGGCGCCCCACTACAGCAGACGAGCCTCCACCTAGGAAGGCCCATTCACGCCGGCTCCCCCCCCCCTTCGGGCACCCCACGCCGTTATTCGGAGCAGTATTGTAGGATGGCCACACCAGTGCGGCAACTTGCTAGACATCACCTCGGTGGTAACCGAATCTCAACGCCTTGTGGTGTCTTCTATTCAGAAAACATTGTTATGCTGCCTTCGACCTATTCGCCGCAAGTGCGCACACAACTCAACTGCATAGCTTGCTAGACACCACCTCGGTACCATATGGATCTTGGAATGTCAGCGCCTTTTGGTGTCTTCTCTTCAGAAAATATTGTTGCGCTGCCTTTGGCCCCATTCGCACATCAGTCCGCTACTGACGCCATCTCACAGGCTAATGGGGCGCCCCACGCCGACTTTCAGCATTGTAGGATGACCACACCAGTACAGCAACTTGCTAGACATCACCTCGGTGCCATCCGGATCTCGGCGCCCCACTGCAGATGAAGTGCCTCTCAACTATGAAACCACCACGGTGACATCCGGATCTTGGCGCGTTGTGCTGCCTTCGGCCTATTCGCACATCGGTCCGCTACTGACGCCATCTCACAGGCTAATGGGGCGACCCACGCCGAGTTTCAGCATTGTAGGATGACCACACCAGTACAGCAACTTGCTAGACATCACCTCGGTGCCATCCGAATCTTGGCATCTCAACGCCTAGTGGTATCTTCCATACAGAAAATATTGTTACGCTGCCTTTGGCCCCATTCGCACATCAGTCCGCAACTTAGACATCACCTCGGTGCCATCCGGATCTTGGCATCTCAGCGCCTTGTGGTGTCAGTCAGAAAATATTGTTGCGCTGCCTTTGGCCCCATTCGCACATCAGTCCGCTACTGACACCATCTCACAGGCCAACAGGGCGCCCCACGCCGACTTTTACCATTGTACGATGGCCACACCAGTGCCACAACTTGCTAGACACCACCTCGGTGCCATCCGGATCTTGGCATCTCAGCGCCTTGTGGTGTCTTCAAATCAGAAAATATTGTTGCGCTGCCTTTGGCCCCATTCGCACATCGGTCCGCTACTGACGCCATCTCACAGGCCAACGGGGCGCCCCACGCCGACTTTCAACATTGTAGGATGGCCACAGAAGTGCGACAACTTACTAGACACCACCTCGGTGCCATCCGGATCTTGGCGCGTTGTGCTGCCTTCGGCCTATTCGCACATCGGTCCGCTACTGACGCAAACTCACAGGCCAACGGTGCGCCCCACGCCGACTTTCAGCATTGTAGGATGGCCACACCAGTGCACCTTACTAGACACCACCTCGGTGCCATCCGGATCTTGACGCGTAGTGAGGCTGCAGCAGCTGCAAATAAGCTTCAGACAGTGTTACAACCGCTGCTCAGAACTCTCAACTATGACGCCACCTCGGTGCCATCCGGATCTTGGCATCTCAGCGCCTTGTGGTGTCAGTCAGAAACTATTGTTGCGCTGCCTTTGGCCCCATTCGCACATCGGTCCGCTACTGACGCAAACTCACAGGCCAACGGGGCGCCCCACGCCAACTTTCAGCATTGTAGGATGGCCACACCAGTGCGGCAACTTGCTACACACCACCTCGGTGCCATCCGGATCTTGGCATCTCAGCGCCTAGTGGTGTCTTCTATTCCGAAAATTTTGTTGCGCTGCCTTCGGCCCCATTCACACATCGGTCTGCTTCTGACGCCTTCTCACAGGCCAACGGGGCGCCCCACGCCGACTTTCAGCATTGTAGGATGGCCACACCAGTGCAGCAACTTACTAGACACCACCTCGGTGCCATCCGGATCTTGGCGCGTTGTGCTGCCTTCGGCATATTCGCACATCGGTCCGCTACTGACGCAAACTCACAGGCCAATGGGGCGCCCCACGCCGACTTTCAGCATTGTTGGATGGCCACACCAGTGCGGCAACTTACTAGACACCACCTCGGTGCCATCCGGATCTTGGCGCGTTGTGCTGCCTTCGGCCTATTCGCACATCGGTCCGCTACTGACGCGAACTCACAGGCCAACGGGGCGCCCCACGCCGACTTTCAGCATTGTAGGATGGCCACACCAGTGCTGCAACTTGCTGGACACCACCTCGGTGCCATCCGGATCTTGGCGCGTTGTATTGCCTTCGGCCTATTCGCACATCGGTCCGCTACTGACGCCGCCTCACGTGCCAACGTATTTTCTCCGCATTTTATACCCTATGCCGCATAACAGGTCATGTGACTTGTTTATAAAACTTTTCATTGGTTCATTTTACTTTTGGTTTCCTAATGATGGAAGGCTTGATCATATGACCTAAAAACAACACTTTTCATTGGATGAAAACTTTTTTTTTTTCCCAAACGATGAAAGCCCCACCTTGTTTCTGGATGTTTCAGACTGAAGCTGGCGTCAGCATGAGAGCACCACCATCTCGTAGCTCCGTCGTGGTCATTCCGCGAGCAATCATGGCAGCCGCTCCCCACCAGAAGCCTGCAGGAGTCGGGGCTCCCAAAACTTTTGATGAATTCTCAAGGCGGAGGGGACGCTTTCGAGAATGGGGTCCAAGACCTAGCAGACAAGCGTCCGATTTCCAAGGTGTCCCAGGGCCATTTCAGTGGACCAGGCCCAAAAAGGAAACAGCCTGCCGCCATTTTGAGAGTCCTGTGACAGCCGCCTATCGCTGCACCGCAAGAGTGGGCGCAACTCAGCTGAATTGCGGCTTTTGACACAGTGGACCAAAAACGGACGGAATGGCAACTGAAACGGTAAAGGGGCGCCCCACTACAACAGATGACACTCCACCTGGAGAGGCCCGTTCACGCCGCCTCCCCCGGGGCGCCCCACGCCGTTATTCGGAGCAGCATTGTAGGATACCAAAACCAGTGCGGCAACTTACTGGACATCACCTTGGTGCCATCGTTCTGCTGCCTTGGAACTATTCGCACAACAGTTTGCTACTGATGACCCACCCCCCGCGACGCCCCACGCCGTTATTTGCTGGGTGGCAACTTACTAGACATCACTTTTGTGTCATCTAGATTTCAACGCGTTCTGCTGCCTTGGAACTATTCGCACAACAGTTTGCTACTGATGACCCACCCCCCGCGACGCCCCACGCCGGAAATCTGGACGTTGTGCTGCGTTGGGACTATTCGCACAGCCGACCGCTACTTCGTTGTTTTTCCTTAAAAATGTTTATATGTTATTACTATTTTTGTTTTCTTGTATATATTTATAAATTATTAAAGTTTTATAATCTTACTACTTTGTCGGAGTGCTATATATTTTTAATGTGACACATAATTGTAAAAACTTTGATGTACAAAGAGTCATCCCTGGAATCTTCCGCTTCAGGCTCGGTCCCCTCCCCAATCACAATACAGGATGGTTTTCAGATAATAGCAACGCTTCTGCTGTGACGGATCTCATCGAGTGTGGGCCTTGATCTACTATAACTCCTTTGAAGAGGGGTGATTCTTTACAGCTGTGGCCATAAACTACATCTGCAGGGCTAGCTGATACCCTAGGACCAGCCTGGACAATCAGACACAGAGGAAAAGGAGTGTCAGAGGGTGCGGTAGTGAATAGGGCGAAAGGGAGGTGTCGGGCGGGCACAGGGTGTGATTCTCAGGGAAGAGCAGCGCAGATGGGGGGAGGTTTATTACCCATGCATAAGACAGAGAGCGAGGGTGACCACTGCCTGGGGGAGATGCTTGCGAGGGTGGGGAGCCATGCTAAGGATCGACAGCGTGCACAGAGTGGGTCTGGTCAAGGCATCTAAAATGGCTGCCGTGCACGACAAAAGTGTGGCATTTGAAAAAAGACAAGATGGCGCAGACAATGTTTTTCAACACTTCCTGATTTCCTTCGAATCGAACGTTAACAGACGTTGGGGCATATTACCAAAGTTAAGCGATATTTATCCCTAACGATGCTTAGCAACGATTTTTTTACCGTCAGAAATTATCGCAGATAAACCTTGCTATTATCAAGGTTTATCGCAAATACGATAAAAAACGACCGCAATGCATTAATATCGCTGAAAACTCAGCGATATTCATGCATTACCGAGCTAATGTTCTTAGCCATGTTATCCACCTCCCATTGGATAACATGGCTAAGAACTGCTCAGGGCAGGTGCTAGCTTTTGGAGATATTCGCGCTTATCTCGAATATTTCCAAAAGTTGATAATAGGAGATAGCGATGTTAGCGACTGTTTCCAGTCGCTAACATCTTGGCATGCCCACTTTGCATGTCATTAGTGATAAATATCACTCACATGCAAAGTGGGGCCCAAGATGGTCGCTATCTCCTACTAGCCGTCGCTAACTGGTGTTAGCAACAGCTAGGTAATACAGATATAATTTTATCTCCGCGAAGCGGAGCGCTGTTACAGATATATATCTTGTTTTTGAACGTTAATTTCTCAAAATGCACTGAAGCACATATATTGAGACCTAGCAAAGGCACATCGGGCTACCAGTCCCTAATATTTTACCAAGTTTCGTGCAAATCCATTCAGCCGTTCGATTATTATTATTATTTTTTTTTTTTGCCCCGCGGGGCCCTTTTAAAACCTCCACATCAAACCTAGGGGGTCAGCGAGGATCTACTATGCCCCCTTATGGTCATTTGCCCCTTCGCTTTGGCCTCCTCTTGTCTCTCGATCCTACCGAGAGACAAGATGGCGGCCGCTACGGACTGTTTGGAATGTTTACAGACACCGGAGAGCCAATCAGCTTCGCTTCGCAAAGCTCCGTAACGCGAAAAGTACGCGAAGCGGTGCGCTGTTACAGATATATATCTTTTTTTGAACGTTAATTTCTCAAAATCCACTGGAGCACATATATTGAGATCTAGCAAAGGCACATCGGGCTACCAGTCCCTACAATTTTGCCAAGTTTCGTGCAAATCCATTCAGCTGTTCGATTATTATTATTATTTTTTTTTTTTGCTCCGCGGGGCCCTTTTAAAACCTCCACATCAAACCTAAACGGTCAGGGAGGATCTACTATGCCCCCTTATGGTCATTTGCCGCTTCGGTTTGGCCTCCGCTTGTCTCTCGATCCTACCCAGAGACAAGATGGCGGCCGCTACGGACTGTTTGGAATGTTTACAGACGCCGGAGAACCAATCAGCTTCGCTTCACAAAGCTCCGTTGCGCGAAAAGTACGCGTACTGGAGCGCTGCCCGGTCCGCTGTTACAGATATATATCTTTTTTTAAACGTTAATTTCTCAAAATCCACTGGAGCACATATATTGAGACCTACAAAAGGCACATCGGGCTACCAGTCCCTACAATTTTGCCAAGTTTCGTGCAAATCCATTCAGCCGTTCGGGCTAAAAGTGAGGCCAACCGCCCTATGGAAAACTCAATGTTAAAAACACGTTTTGGGACCCCCTTTTTTCTCGGCCCCCCCTTGACGAACCCCCCCCCAAATTTTCAAGGGCTGCTCAGAAACAAAATGTGCCATTTTCCTGAAAATTTCAGCCAATTCCGTCCACAAACGGCAAAGTTATTAGACATAGAATTTTCACAAATCCCATAGAGAAAAAAATCCTAACTATATATATCTACTGGCGACCGCCAGTAGGTAATATATATATATATATATATATATATATATATATATATATATATGTATATATATATATATATATATTCACTGAAAAAAACCATCGGTTATAGACCATATATAGTTAGGAATTAGCATTTACAAAACCTTATTTTACTCACACAAAACCATTGAAATTCGCATATATATATATATATATTTATATATATATATATATATATATATATATATATATATATATATATATATATATATATATATATATATATATATATTCACTGAAAAAACCATAGGTTATAGACCATATATAGTTAGGAATTAGCATTTACAAAACCTTGAAAATTCACTGAAAAAACCATAGGTTATAGACCATATATAGTTAGGAATTAGCATTTACAAAACCTTATTTTACTCACACAAAACCATTGAAATTCCATATATAGTTAGTTGCACTAACTATATATCGCGCACCCGCAATCCACTGCTGATGATGTCACATATTACATCATTCATGACATGGTCAGTGACATCACTGATGACATCACTGATGACATCTCAAATGACATCACTGATGACATCACTGATGACATCACTGATGACAACATCCAGTGACTGTATGTTTCTGTAAAGTTAAAATGTGTCTTACATATTGAAGAATGAGTGGAAGTATAAGTGTCTGGACAAAGGATTTAGTAGGTGCATGACTGAATGTATGAGTGAGTGATTAAATGTGTCTCACTGAGTGCATGGGTTAGTGACTAAACTGTCTTAATTTGTGCATCATTATGTCTGTTGTTCTGTAAACTGCTGCATGTGTTGATCAGTAGCTATATGATTAACTATATGGGTTACTGATTGATTGTCCAAGTATTTGTATGGGAGACTGAGTGTGTGTGTGGCTGGCTGGGAGGTGTGTGACTCTGTGCAGATCAATGTGTACTTGTATCAATGATTGTATAAGAAGGTAAGTATGTGTTAGTATATGTTTGAAAATGTAAGGTGCTCTATGTTTAACTGTATAGACAAGAAAATGGAAGTGTCATTGATTCTTTACAGGACTGACTAGGTGTGTGAGTAACTCCATGGATGAGTGGCAGACTGTGAGTGTCTGTATAGGTGTATGAGTGCATATGATAGTGTTGTAAAGATGAGTGATTGTATGTATGAATGATTGTATGGGTGAATGAGTGAATGTGTGTGTAGACATAGGAATCAGTGAGTGCGTATGTAGTAACTAGTATTGGTGTGTCAATGGTTTCAAAAATTATACTCTGTATTTAACACTGGGTGAAACAGAGGTTATATTAAAATGTGAGGAGATGCATTGTATTGTCACATGAATGATATCATCAGTGATGTGGTCATTGAAGTCAAATGAGATGTCATCAGTGATGTCATTTGAGATGTCATCAGTGATGTCATCAGTGATGTCACTGACCATGTCATGAATGATGTAATATGTGACATCATCAGCAGTGGATTGCGGGTGCGCGATATATAGTTAGTGCAACTAACTATATATGGAATTTCAATGGTTTTGTGTGAGTAAAATAAGGTTTTGTAAATGCTAATTCCTAACTATATATGGTCTATAACCTATGGTTTTTTCAGTGAATTTTCAAGGTTTTGTAAATGGTAATTCCTAACTATATATGGTCTATAACCTATGGTTTTTTCAGTGAATTTCATTGGTTTTTTAACAGCTAATATCTGTAGCTGTAAAATGTATTCTTCTTTAAATCCAAAAATATATTTTATATGTTTATGAATAATTTTTTTTTAAAATATTTTTTTTTCTTCGTTCCCGCTTCGCGAATCGGGAAGCTTCCCGTTAGCTGACCTTGATGCCGCGAAATAGACCGCGAGCCGGTAAACGTTTCTTTACCGCAACTGCTGCGTTAGAAAACAACATCGTGACGCCTCCCGTCCGCATGACGTTTCACGTTGTCGCGTGATACGTCATATGACGTGCTACGTTAGCGAACTGGTACGCGAAGCGAGTCGCAAAGCGCAGGTTTCTGGAAGCAAACCGGGAGGCCCTGCAAAGCGCTTAACGTAAACACAGCAGGTCATGTGACTTGGTAATAACACTTTTCATTGGTTCATTTCACTTTTGGTTTCCTAATGATGTAAGACTAGGTCATATAATATAAAATGAACACTTTTCATTGGTTGAGAACTCTTGTTTTTCCCAAATGATGAAAATCCCTCCTTCTTTCCTCACTCTGACTTTCATCTTTGTGAGAGAAAGACCCTTTGTTACCAGTGAGCAATGGCTTCTTTAGTAGCTTCAGCTGGTGCTTCCCCACCACCTCCACCACATCCAAGGAAGAGTGGACCACCTGCTCAAGTTATAATTCAACAAGAAGAGGAAGAAGAGGAACAGGACGACGAGCACGAAGAGAGGCAGTTTTTGCCTGAGGAGCCCAGGACGCCTCACCGGAAAGAAAACTTCATTTGGCAATTTTTTAAAATTCCCAAAGGTCAGAAAAAAGTAAATGCAAGATACGTAACTTGCCTTATATGTCAAGATAGACTGTCCAGAGGGACCGAGAAAAAATACAGTTTCGGAAACTACACAATGCATCGCCATATGACTAGGTGGCATCCTAACAACTACAGTGCTGCACAGTTTCGGAACGACCTAGATAATCTCCCTATTATGGCCAGAAGATCTGTTGTACCGGAAGTAACGGGACCAGAGGGCAGGGAGATAGTGCCAAATATACAAATGAGATTTGGTGAAGTAAAACACGTCTGCGTACATTGCGATGGATTCATTTGCTACGGAGAAAGAAGCATCACTCTGATCAACAGAGCTATTGACTATCATATGCAAGTTTGTACGAAACGCCCAAAATAATAAATACTTTTTTTTTGTTTTGTTGCTCCTGTTGAGCCCTTTACAATGAATCGTTTTCATTGCCCCCTCCAAGAAAAACCCAAAAAAATATAAAACTGTTCAGAAAAATTCAAAAAAAGTAAAAAAATGTTCAGAAAAATAATAAAAAAAATATCAAACAACAAAAACAATAAAAAAAAAAGTTCTTTTCAGAACTACCTCCCCGTTATTAAAAAATTGGTACAATATTTGGAACTGTGCCAACCTCTATTTCTCGTAGTTCGCTTCCCAGTCCGCTCGCCGGTACGCGAACCGGAAGTGAACCAAAAAATTTTTTTAAAAAAAAGAACAGTAAGTATAAGGGAAGGAAACAGACACTTATGTTAAAAGAAAGACAGCTATAAGGGAGTAAACTAGAGATACTATTACCCGTAATCCACTGCTGATGATGTCACATATTACATCATTCATGACATGCTCAGTGACATCATCAGCAGAGGATTGCGGGTTTTTTGGCAACGTGCCTTATCCACGGTTTAATAACGCTGCCTTTTGCTTTATATAAGTTTTCAAATTGTATGAAATATATACCAATAGGTCGTTATGAACCTTTAGGTAGTGCTTTTCTTCATGAGGTCTGGTCGCTTCCATACACATACAGATGTTTCAAAGATGATCAAGAAGTTTATCTGAATGGAGAGGAATGCACTGAGACGCCACATCATTCACTAATGTGTAGGCACATACAGTTACACGGTTCATGCAACAAACACCGACCAAATATGGCTTGCGTGTTGCAAGGCACGCCAGTTCCTGCTATCATCCCCACGTTCAAGTTGTTGGAAAATGGTAGTTATTTGATGCTCAATAATGAAGATTGTTCTGGGTTAATTAAAAGTATTCCTTTTATCGTAACAGTAAGTGAACGGGTTATTTGCTGCAGAAATGTTCTATTTCCTCCCACACATGAACATAGGGAGTTTTCAATCTCGCCACAAATACCAACCTTGGGAGCAGATTTCAACGGCATGGCAAGAATAAGAGCTCCTTTGTCTCAGAGAGAGGTGGCCTTGAGTTCGGCCCGTGAAACTTTCGTGCTTCACATAGCGAACACCCGTACAGAGGTGCAGACCCTTTTCAATACAGATTTGCCTTTCCATTTCAGCAAGATGGTTCGGACTATCTTTAACGCGTCCTCCACAAAGGCCCTGGCGCACTTTTTTAAAGTTGTTACCAGTGGTCTCGTGACTTCATTTGAGAAAATCTTTGGAGTCATCCCTGCTTTCTTTCATTCTATTTTTTCCACTCTGCTTCGTGGATTCCCATTTTTACTTGCATTACCAGCGGACGCTCTTGTGCTTTTTTACATTTTTAAATATGGATGTCCCTCCTGTGCAAGCTCCCGCCCTGCAGCTGCTGACACTGTTCCGCAATCGCATGCTAGAATATTATGGCACAATGCCGTTGGCGATATTAAGCACGGCATATGGATTATCTTTTCGATTCTCCTACTTCACCTGTGTCCAGCCTGTATTTCACTGCCTGACCTGTGATTTCGATTGGGCCATTGATTTGTGTCTCTGCGGACCGGTTTCTCCGGACGTCGACTTTAATCAGCTGATGACTCCTATCATTACTCACGAGTTGGTTTGTCCTGGCGAAAGGATTATGGCTGTGGCATTGATGCATGGACTAATTGGTCCCTGGAATTTACTGGCGGCAACACAGTCTTTCTTGGAACAGAGCTTTCTTGAAAACCCACCGAGCTGTCCTCTGATGGTGATAGAGGATCCGGTGCTGGGAGAGCACGTATGTTCTTTTCCGCTTTTAAATTGGATGGCTGAACTCTTTTCGGATGAAGACGGTGACTTCCTATTGGAGGCTGTTGCAGCTTATTTTGCATACACAGTTATGTCATAGACCTTTTTCATGTTTGATATGCTGAGTACTAGCATTTCATTGACAATTCATTGACTTATTTGTCAAGTTTTTATTATTTAGCTTGCCTATTGGCTTAAGACTCGATAAAGTACTTGGCTGTTTTATTTTTCTTTAGCATTAAATTTTCCTAGTTTTTAATGCTTTACCTTGCGGACCGTCCACATATAAACTTGCAATCTGCTCTCATGAGATGGCACTTCTATTATCTTATTCAGTTCGTTTCCGGATCATGGGGAGGTGTCATCTAGGTCCTGGATATCTTTACACCGTGTTAAGTTAGCATGGGCTCATTACCGGTTTAAACGCCATTTTTCCTTTTTTGCAACTTCTGCACACGACACTTAGTTGTTGCTTTAGCTTTCAACCTAGTAGTTCATCGTGGTTTACATGAGAATAATATGTTCTTGCTCTACTATCTGCTTTGCTTGTTAAACTATATCTGTACAGCGAGTGCTGAAGTTTCAAGAACAACACGATACAGAATTGTTATGAGGTCTGATCTCCACGACTTCATACTCATAACATAAGTGCAACTTCTGCCAATTCTGGGCATGAGGCGGGTTTTATATTGCTTTGCCGAACACACATACACAACAGTTGATGCGGTTCACATGAAGAGAGAGCTGGTGTATGCTGATGTGATTCCTTCAAATCTAAGACACTAAAGTATGGGCACGCCCTAAACCAACACAAAGAGACCTTCTTAGCAAATAATATAATATGTGTATTAGGGAGGGTGAGATATAAGCAGCCGCGGGCCGTGGAGGGAGTTACGGTGGGGCAGGGAGGCGGGGAGGGGGAGGGGCAGGGTGGAGCCCTCTCCACCCTGCCCCTCCCCCTCCCCGCCTCCCTGCCCCACCGTAACTTCCTCCACGGCCCGCGGCTGCTTATAAGTGTTGCTAACTCTTATTCATTTACAGCATGTTAACATACTGTCACCATTCGCTTTTTATGTACTAGCAACTATGCTGGTAATTTTGCTACTGATAATATGTGTACTTGTATTATCTAACATACAACGCCTGAGAAGACGGCATTAGTAAATAAACATTTCAAATACACATGTGTTCTTCTTAACTCCATGTTCTGGTTTCTAAGAAATATATAACGACCGACTGTTCATGAGTTCCACGTATCCTGAGGTACTATAAGTTCATATTCTGGATTGTCTAAACATTAAGAGTTTGTTATATCCAATGTGACACTGTACCTAGCTTGCTAAGGGGTTTTGATTACTAAGGTGAGTTCTGGGACACTTTAATTCGCCGAGGTTCCAATCCTCTGTCCACAGTTCTGTGTGAGAACAGAAACCCTGCGACAGGGGCACCCCTGAGCCTTGCTGGAGCTTCATCACACTTGCGATACAACTCCAGCAATGCGCCACCTTTACGGCACAGATACGTCACGCATCTGTGCTGTTTTTGCCCCATGATGCGCCGCATTGTAAATGCAGCACACCATAGGTGACGGAACAGCGGCACAGAATGACTAACACATCCCTGGTGATGCGCCAGTCATCATAAATCTATCCCTATGCTTCTTATCTTGTTAGAGATGAACCGCCATATGTATCATCAAAGTTTTTTGCATTTCCTAAATAGCGAACTTTAAGGAATAAATAGCGATTCTTTACCATTCCTAGTTTGCGATGACCTATTTGCTAATTACAAATTACCCATTCATTTCCATGCAGCAGGAGGCCCATAGGAATGAAGGTGCAATTTGCGATTAGCAATTACCTCATCGCAAATTACGAATTTTTCCGAGGGTGCAGGGGTGTCTCAAGAACACCCTGCTGCACCCCCGAAAAAGAAATTTGGGGGCATATGGCGCACATAAATTTTGAAAACATTCCTTTACCTCAAAAACGATTTTCTTTTTTTTTATATATTCATACTTTGAGTTTCAAAACAGTCTCAGAAACACACCAATTTGTCTTCAGCAGAGCAAAAGGTATGCACTCCAGAGTCTGCAGCTATCAAAAGCACAGAAATGCTGTAATTCCTCACACATATCTCTCATGTCACACCAATCAAAACTCTTCCCTCACTTTTTTTCAAAGCAAAACCCTGCCCCCTCTCTGCTTTTTCTGCATAGCAACCACCTCTTGCAAAACCTCTGGTGTTTCCAAGTTCACACAACAATGTTGCAATTGAACTCTGAACTCTCAGTGCACCTGCATATCCAGAGCATTCTTTCATTTAATGATTTTTTCTTCGCCACTCAAAATACATCTTTCAACGAACTCATCCATGCACACTAACTTTCTGTTTTCAGCACTCAAAATCCACCAATCACTCTTACTGCTTCATTAACACAGAAACTCCTCAGTTTTTTTCATTTTACACTCTCATTTTTTCAACTGCCATTTCATTGCCACACTTCATCTGACTGCAGCAGAACCTTCTCTCGCCATGTTTTCTGTCTGGATTGTTGGACATAGTTATATCTATTGGGCTCAAAGGTACGCTGAAAACAGGAATTTACCTAACCTCAATTTACAAGATGTGGAAATTAAGTGGTTTGGCCACAGAGGATTAAAATGTCACCAATTGATACCATTGGTAAAAACCTTTATGCATTTGCCAAAACCTGACCTGTTAATTGTGCACTGTGGAGGTAATGATTTGGGCACTTTGACTGGGGTAGGTCTGGAAATGCTTTTAAAGGACACCTTTGAGCAATTGATGGCACTTTTTCCTCAGACTGCCTTGGTATATTCAAATATATGCCAAAGACAAAAATGGAGGTGGTCGAACCAATTTTGTCCACAAATTGAGAAATCGAGGAAGCATGTAAACAAATGTGTTTCAGCTTACATGAGAGACCATGGAATGGGCTCCCTGTACAACAATAACTTGCGTTACTACATGCAAGATATCTACAGAGGAGATGGAGTTCACTTCTCAGATGAGGGCAACAGAATTTTCACTCTAAATTTAAGACTGTGCATTGGTACCTACTTATAAGTACCTAAATGTACCATAAATCCAAAAGCTCTTCTCAGAGCTACCCTACATCTGATCACTCACAATTATTATTTTACTCTAACTTTTTTCACTAATTTTCAAGAAAGTACGCTCCCCAGAACGCTTCCCGGTTCGCGAACCGGGCGCACTCCACGCAAAAAAACTAAAAAAACGGTATTTTTTTTTTTTGCCCTGCGAGACCCTTTCAAAGCCTCCACATCAAACCTAGGGGGTCAGGGACGATCTACTATGCCCCCTTATGGTCATTTGCCCCTTCGCTTTGGCCTCCTCTTGTCTCTCGATCCTACCGAGAGACAAGATGGCGGCCGCTACGGACTGTTTGGAATGTTTACAGACGCCGAAGAACCAATCAGCTTCGCAAACCTCCGTAACGCGAAAAGTACACGAAGCGGAGCGCTATTACAGATATATATCTTTTTTTGAACGTTAATTTCTCAAAATCCACTGGAGCACATATATTGAGACCTAGCAAAGGCACATCGGGCTACCAGTCCCTAATATTTTACCAAGTTTCGTGCAAATCCATTCAGCCGTTCGATTATTATTATTATTTTTTTTTTTTTGCCCCGCGGGGCCCTTTTAAAACCTCCACATCAAACCTAGGGGGTCAGCGAGGATCTACTATGCCCCCTTATGGTCATTTGCCCCTTCGCTTTGGCCTCCTCTTCTCTCTCGATCCTACCGAGAGACAAGATGGCGGCCGCTACGGACTGTTTGGAATGTTTACAGACGCCGGAGAACCAATCAGCTTCGCTTCACAAAGCTCCGTTGCGCGAAAAGTACGCGTCCTGGAGCGCTGCCCGGTCCGCTGTTACAGATATATATCTTTTTTTAAACGTTAATTTCTCAAAATCCACTGTAGCACATATATTGAGACCTACAAAAGGCACATCGGGCTACCAGTCCCTACAATTTTGCCAAGTTTCGTGCAAATCCATTCAGCCGTTCGGGCTAAAAGTGAGGCCAACCGCCCTATGGAAAACTCAATGTTAAAAACACGTTTTGGGACCCCCCTTTTTTCTCGGCCCCCCCTTGACGAACCCCCCCCAAATTTTCAAGGGCTGCTCAGAAACAAAATGTGCCATTTTCCTGAAAATTTCAGCCAATTCTGTCCACAAACGCCAAAGTTATTAGACATAGAATTTTCAAAAATCCCATAGAGAAAAAATCCTAACTATATATACCTACTGGCGACCGCCAGTAGGTAATATATATATCAGCACACAAAAATGACACTAGAAATGGCAGAGTGGTGTCTCACAAACAACATTTTCATCTTTGACAGACTCCACTATAAACAACTGCAAGGCTCAGCCATGGGTACTTGCTTCTCCCCCAGCTATGCGAATCTACACATGGGCTGGTGGGAGGAGCAGGTACTAGGAGTCCAACATAGAGACATTATGTCAGACAATGTAATAATGTACAAGAGGTACATAGATGACATTTTTATTCTATGGCAAGGTAGCGCTGAAGAAGCAGAAAGATTTGCATTGGCTCTAAATGAAAATGTATTGAATCTAAAGTTTACATGTAACACAAATGCTACCAGTATTCAATTCCTTGATCTAGAACTGTATGTACAAGATAACAAAATACAAACACGAACATACAGAAAGCCTACCGCAGGGAATGCCCTACTACATGCGCACAGCTTCCACCCTACACCACTAAAACAATCAATTCCCTATGCTGAGTGCCTGAGAATGACACGGAACTGTAGCACCGATGAGGGACTCTCTAATGCTAAACTAGAGTTATTTAAAAGACTCAGGAAGAGAGGATACACTAACAGCACTTGCCAGAGGGCGGAAGAAAAATGCAAAGGTAAAAATAGAAGAGATCTAATTTTCCCAGAAACTGCAACACAAACAACAACTGAGCCTAATAAAAAAGATCCTCCGAGATTAATAACTGGTTACAACAGATATCACAGCAACCTACGGAAAATCCTGACAAGACATTGGCCTCTAGTTCGAGGGGACCCAAGCATAGGTGAATCAGTGGGCACCAGTCCATTAATAACCTTCAGAAAGGCAAAATCCATGAGGGAAGAACTAGTGTGTAATGCGCCGGTTCTCAAAAAAACCCAAAAATTGGTTGGATTCCCAAAGGGGCTTCAAGAAGTGTTCAAAATGTAAAGCTTGTACCCACGGGGTGAACACTACAAAAATACAAGTCCCTTTCAGGATTAAACCTTACATGCTGAGAGACGCATATACATGCAAAACAGACTTTGCAGTCTATGTACTGTCATGTTCATGCGGTAAAAATTATGTAGGTTCCACCATCCATCCAGCGCACGTACGGATCTTACAGCACTTGCGAGCAATCGCCAATAATGATCCAACTTACCCGGTGGCCAGGCATATACATGAGACCCATAACGGTAATGCCAAAAATATCCAGTATTTTGTAATCGACAGCATTCCCAAAAACATAAGAGGGGGGAACCGCCCATTAGCGCTACGCCGCCTGGAGTCGAGGTACATTATACTCTTAAACTCCAAGATCCCATTCGGCCTGAATGCGGACGAAGCCCTAAGTGTCCATTTATAAAGATGTAATTTAACACACCCACATGGCATTTCCTTTGCCCTGAGTACCATTCAAAAGAACATCTGCAGTTCATCTACTACACGTATCACGGGGTTATCACGGGCATACTAAGAGCACATCTCAGACCCACACCGGTGTCTGAATACACGGCACTCCTCACCCCCTTTTCCAACCTCACAGACACTTAAACACTTTGAAACATATACAATTAGGGTGTTTTTCCCCCCCATTTCAACTCTACTTAGAGTAGTTTTGGCTGGATGTTGATGCCCAACAGACGCTCGTGTATTAACTCAACCCACTCTCCTGACGCGGCATGGTGCATACTGTCGCAAAGTTACCCACCTTAATTTAAATCCTACAATCCTATAATCACTTCAGACAATGTGCACCAAAACACACAGAATTCTCGTCTCCTTAACTCTACTTAGAGAATTACTGTCTGAGCGGGATTCTACAAGAGACGCACGCGTAATACCTCAACCATTCCCCAGACGCGGCATGGTATATTCTGTCCTATGTTACCGACTTTTACTTTTAAACGGTAATCCCTACATCTTACTAGGACAGGCACCAGGACAATGGTTGATACCACGTATGATCCTCTAAGTCACCAAAGCCCGCTAGTGCTGTACAAACAAAGACTATAGATGAATGAGTACGTGCAGCAATCACAAATATCAAAACCACTAAATAAACTTGGTAACGCGCGCAAGCACTTACACAGCGGCATAGGTAGACGTATGATGGACGGGGTAGATTCGAGACGGCATGTTGTGTCCAAGTATACACGCAGCCACGAGTGGGAAGGTGATACGAGCATGAAACAGGCAAACCAGATGACCTACTCGGTCAGGTCCTTTTATTAGGAACATCTATGGCCACAACACGGGGAAACTGTAGCAAAGTGTGTCAAAGTTTTATTATTTTTTCACTAGAATTCTAACAAATGCCTCCAATGATACCTAAATGTTAGCTGTGATTTTCAACATGCTACATGACGAAAAGGTTGCAAACACCATTTTAGTACACATATTTGGGTGACTGTAATGTATTTATATTGTGTGTAAAATATTTCTGATGTAATGTTTGCCATATGTGTAAAAACTGTGAAAAGACTATCGTCACAATACAGGTTTTTGCCTTTAATGTAACCACGGCAACATCTGGTTTGAACCTGTATGCTAATTGACAAACACACCCATGGCACTCTTAGTATAAATTGAGAAACCAAATGTAGATGCAGATGTAGTGAACAAGGCGGCAACGCCGAAACGCGTCTGAGCAGATACTGATCTAATAAATCGAGTTTGGATTCAGATTCATGGTGTCAGCGCCTTCTTTAAACCGGACAAGTTTGGCAAGATTGAATATATATATATATATACATATGAATTGGCAGATTGTGAGGACATCAATGAAAATCCTTTTTTAAATGTAATTGATTCTGACATCAACATTGAAATGTGTAGCTCCAGTGGTTTTAAGCCAAAATCAATTTTTGTGCCACAAATTGTGAACAATTTCATTGACAGCTTTGAAGCAGGCATGGTACAGGAACTCAGGAGAATAGAGAGGCAAAATCCTAAACAGAACCTGAACCTAACTAAAAAGCAATTTTTGGCTGTCAAAGAAATGGAAGGGTGGTCAGATGTAACTATAAAAAATAGCGACAAAGGGGGAAACATTGTGGTTTGGCCATTAGAAATGTATTTGCAAGAGGGGATGAAACAACTAGGTGATGAGGACAACTATGTCAAAGCTACTCTGCTAGAATACAATAACTCCAAACAAGAGTA
Source organism: Lissotriton helveticus (assembly GCF_964261635.1). Lineage (NCBI taxonomy): Eukaryota > Metazoa > Chordata > Amphibia > Caudata > Salamandridae > Lissotriton > Lissotriton helveticus. The sequence goes on along the minus strand of NC_136061.1, from coordinate 869,144,691 downwards.
CTTTAACAGGCTGCAGGAATGGAAGACAAGAGGTATCCTAGAAAATGATGAGTACCAATATCTTCTCTGTAAAAATCCCCAAATTCCCGCTCTATACCTGTTACCAAAATTACATAAGGATGTGAATGTGCCCCCTGGCAGACCTATTGTTTCATCAATAGGGAGCCTGCTAGAAAACACTTCAATTTATATCGACTACTTTTTGCAACCATTTGTGCACTCACTGCCCTCTTATGTTAGAGACACCTCTGACTTCCTACGCATTTTTTAAGAGGCAGGTCACTTTCACATTTCATGCACACAGATATGCTTTTAGAGATGATGCAGATCTGTCTCCAAAACAATTACTTTATCTTCAATAAGCAATTGTACAAACAGATCAGGGGGACGGCGATGGGTACTTGCTTTGCCCCCAGCCTAGCAGGACTGTACCTGGGCTGGTGGGAGGAGCTAGTGGTGAAAAACATCTCCCACTACAGTACCCACGTCGTCCTCTGGTCTCGCTATATTGATGACATTTTTTGTGTCTGGAATGGCACATTGGATGAGGCAAAAGAATTTGTCATGATACTGAATGATAACTCTCTGAACCTGACGTTTACCAGCACAATGAGTCAACAAGAACTTGAGTTCCTTGATGTAAAATTAGAAGTCAAGAATGACCTTTTGTGTAGTACTCTGTTTCGCAAATCAACAGCAGGCAACAGTCTGTTACACGCGCACAGTTGTCATCCCCCTAACTTGATTAGAAGTATTCCCGTAGGAGAGCTAATAAGAGCTAAACGCAATTGTAATACTTTGGAGGGATACATGCGTGAAAAAGACTGCATGATAAAAAGATTTTTGGAAAGGGGATACAGCCGATCTATAATTAAACAGGCAGAGGATCGTGTTGATTTACTCAGTAGGAGTGATCTACTGGTCCCTAAAACTCGAGACAAAGAGGAGAAACAGATAAGATTCATTACTACATACGATAACCAGTCATGGCAGGTCCGTCGCAGTCTCAATAAGTATTGGAATGTCTTGAGATTAGATAGCGATATTAAGGAAGTTCTCAATGAGAAACCTGCCATAACCTACAAAAAGGCAAGATCTTTAAAAGACTGTCTAACCTCCACTTTAATCAAGGAAACTACAAAAACGAATAAAATCCAAGGGTTTTTTCCATGTTTGAAGTGTAAGGCTTGCAGGCATAGCAACAAGTGTAAAACACTTAAACTGTCACCAGATCAAGAACCGCATAAAATCAATAAGCATCTCCATTGCAACACTGATTTTGCGATTTATGCGCTTCGTTGCCCATGTGATAAATTTTATATAGGGTGTACGACTAAACCAGCAAAAATGAGAATACTGGAACACCTTCGGGCAATAAAGAACCTCAATCAACAGTACCCAATAGCAAGACACTTCTTTTCAGAACACAAACAAAACCCTGATCTGTTGGAATTCACTGTAATTGACTGCATTGAGAAAAAAGAAAGGGGAGGAAACAGATGGCTGGAGCTCCGTAAATTGGAGTCAAAATACATTATCCAGTATGACACCTTACAGCCTAAGGGGCACAATGTGGGTGATGAGTTGTCAATTCACCTATACAGTTAAAACAGAAGCAATAGCCTTTAGAGTCTTTGAACTAAGACAGCCGCTTCAGAAATTTTCTCCATTCCTATGGATTTTAATATGTTTTTAATCAATGTGACCGTATAAAACTTAGATGAACATAAGTAAGATCAGCAATGTTGTTCTCTTTTTCTTGCAGGGTGATGACAACAATTGGAAAAACATGAGGAGTAAAGCCCACTGGGGCAATACAAGCTGGGATCCATTGTTTCTATTTACTGCATCATGCCCACTCGGGCATTATTTCTCTTTTTGACTAAAATTTTCCGTATATAAATCTATATGGGAACCTATAGCAATGCATGTCATTCTTTATAATGGACTCATTAATTTAAAAATGATGCTTTAACATGTGGATCCAACATGTGAAGAATACTGTGTCATTAACCGTATAGTTTGCAAGAATCTAATTACCACCTGGTATATATTCGCAACATTATGTTACTTCGAGTACTTTGTTTATGTTGTTTGGTCACATGCACACGCAAATAATGTTTGTACCACTTTAAATGGAATGGCTCTGTAACTAACCTGGACCCGTGAACAAGAAGTCGCTAGACTTCGAAACTCGTTGGGTTATTTTCTTGTGCCTAATAAACCCTTCTGCACAACATTGGGGCTTCGACTCTGGTTTCTGTCTATATGGATTTCCAGGAGGTGATTTAATATATATATATATATATATATATATATATATATATATTCACTGAAAAAACCATAGGTTATAGACCATATATAGTTAGGAATTAGCATTTACAAAACCTTGAAAATTCACTGAAAAAACCATAGGTTATAGACCATATATAGTTAGGAATTAGCATTTACAAAACCTTATTTTACTCACACAAAACCATTGAAATTCGCATATATAGTTAGTTGCACTAACTATATATCGCGCACCCGCAATCCACTGCTGATCATGTCACATATTACGTCATTCATGACATGGTCAGTGACATCACTGATGACATCTCAAATGACATCACTGATGACATCACTGATGACATCTCAAATGACATCACTGATGACATCACTGATGAAATCTCAAATGACATCACTGATGACATCACTGATGACATCTCAAATGACATCACTGATGACATCACTGATGACATCTCAAATGGCATCACTGATGACATCACTGATGACATCTCATTTGACATTACTGATCACATCACTGATGACATCATTCATGTGATAATACGATGAACCTCTTCAGACTCTAATATAACCTTAGATACACTCAGTGTAAACAGACACTCACAGACTGTCACTCATCCATGGAGTTACTCACACACCTAGTCAGTCATGCAAAGAATCAATCACACCTCCATTTCCTCAACTATACAGTTATACACACCTTACTTATTCAAACATATACTAACACATATGTACTCTCTAATACAATCCCTGATACAAGTTCACAATGATCCATACAGCCACTCACACATTCACTGGCTCTTATGCACAGTTATTTATATATGTCAACTCTCACATGTACTGTGTTTTACATATGTGCTTACTTTGACATGTAGCACTGAGATATCCATTCACTCACCAATACACTCATGCACACAGTCAACCGCCCATACAGCTGTTTCCACATGCACTTTTGAACCCATACATCTAGTGAATCAACTGCTCACACATCTATGCACAGAGTCATACACCTTCCAGCCACCCACACACACACTCAGTCTCCCATACAAATACTTGGGCAACCAATCAATAACCCATATAGTTACTCATATAGCTACTGATCAACACATGCAGCAGTTTACAGAACAACAGACATAATGATGCACAAATTAAGACAGTTTAGTCACTAACCCATGCACTCAGTGAGACACATTTAATCACTCACTCATACAGTCAGTCATGCACCTACTAAATCCTTCATCCAGACACTTATACATCCACTCATTCTTCAATATGTAAGACATATTTTAACTTTACAGAAACATACAGTCACTGGATGTTGTCATCAGTGATGTCATTTGAGATGTCATCAGTGATGTCATCAGTGATGTCACTGACCATGTCATGAATGATGTAATATGTGACATGATCAGCAGTGGATTGCGGGTGCGCGATATATAGTTAGTGCAACTAACTATATATGCGAATTTCAATGGTTTTGTGTGAGTAAAATAAGGTTTTGTAAATGCTAATTGATAACTATATATGGTCTATAACCTATGGTTTTTTCAGTGAATTTTCAAGGTTTTGTAAATGCTAATTCCTAACTATATATGGTCTATAACCTATGGTTTTTTCAGTGAATTTCAATGGTTTTTTAATAGCAAATATCAAAAGCTGTAAAATGTATTCTTCTTTTAAAGGAAAAATATATTTTATATGTATTTAATATAATTTTTTTATGTATATAAATTTTTTGAGGGAACAAATTTATCAACTATCATGCTGAAGAAGAGTGTGGGGAAAAAAACAAAGAGGAGGACTAAGAGGAAAGAACAATCAGTTCAAAAATACAATTGCTTTAAAGTGGTTTTCCACACATTTACATTTAAATAACCCATATTAGAACATACAAAATATCTACAGAGGAGACGGTGTACATTGAATCTTAGACTCTTCATTGGTACCTACATGTTGGTACTTACATCACCCACACAACACAACAACCGGGACGCTGTCACAGATATATATATTTTTTTGAACGTTAATTTCTCAAAATCCACTGGAGCACATATCTTGAGACCTAGCAAAGGCACATCGGGCAAACAGTCTCTACAATTTTGCCAAGTTTCATAGAAATCCATTCAGCCGTTCGAGCTAAAAGTGAGTCCAACCGCCCTATGGAAAACTCAATGTTAAAAACATGTTTTGGGACCCCCCTTTTTTCTCAGCCCCCGCATGACAAAACCCCCCCAAACTTTCAGAGGACGCTCAGAAACAAAATGTGCCATTTTCCTGAAAATTTCAGCCAATTCCGTCCATCAATGCCAAAGTTATTCAACATAGAATTTTCAGAAATCCCTATTCAAAAAAATCCTAACTATATATACCTACTGGCGACCGCCAGTAGGTAATATATATATATATATATATATATATATATATATATATATATATATATATATATATATATATATATATATATATATTCACTGAAAAAACCATAGGTTATAGACCATATATAGTTAGGAATTAGCATTTAGAAAACCTTATTTTACTCACACAAAACCATTGAAATTCCATATATAGTTAGTTGCACTAACTATATATCGCGCACCTGCAATCCACTGCTGATGATGTCAAATATTACATCATTCATGACATGGTCAGTGACATCACTGATGACATCACTGATGACATCTCAAATGACATCACTGATGACATCACTGATGACATCTCATTTGACATTACTGATCACATCACTGATGACATCATTCATGTGATGATACAATGAACCTCTTCAGACTCTAATATAACCTTAGATACACTCAGTGTAAACAGACACTCACAGACTGTCACTCATCCATGGAGTTACTCACACACCTAGTCAGTCTTGCAAAGAATCAATCACACCTCGATTTCCTCAACTATATAGTTATACACACCTTACTTATTGGAACATATAATAACACATATTTACTCTGTTATACAATCCCTGATACAAGTTCACAATAATCCATACAGCCACTCACACATTCACTGGCTCTTATGCACAGTTATTTATATATGTCAACTATCACATGTACTGTGTTTTACATATGTACTTACTTTGACATGTAGCACTGAGATATCCATTCACTCACCAATACACTCATGCACACAGTCAACCGCCCATACAGATGTTTCCACATGCACTTTTGAACCCATACATCTAGTGAATCAACTGCTCACACATCTATGCACAGAGTCATACACCTCCCAGACACCCACACACACACTCAGTCTCCCATACAAATACTTGGGCAACTAATCAATAACCCATATAGTTAGTCATATAGCTAATGATCAACACATGCATCAGATTACAAAACAACAGACACAATGATGCACAATTTAAAACAGTTTAGTCACTAACCCATGCACTCAGTGAGACACATTTAATCACTCACTTATACAGTCAGTCATGCACCTACTAAATCCTTCATCCAGACACTTATACATCCACTCATTCTTCAATATGTAAGACATATTTTAACTTTACAGAAGCATACAGTCACTGGATGTTGTCATCAGTGATGTCATCAGTGATGTCATTTGAGATGTCATCAGTGATGTCATCAGTGATGTCACTGACCATGTCATGAATGATGTAATATGTGACATCATCAGCAGTGGATTGCAGGTGCGCGATATATAGTTAGTGCAACTAACTATATATGGAATTTCAATGGTTTTGTGTGAGTAAAATAAGGTTTTCTAAATGCTAATTCCTAACTATATATGGTCTATAACCTATGGTTTTTTCAGTGAATTTTCAAGGTTTTGTAAATGCTAATTCCTAACTATATATGGTCTATAACCTATGGTTTTTTCTGTGAATTTCATTGGTTTTTTAACAGCTAATATCTGTAGCTGTAAAATGTATTCTTCTTTAAATCCAAAAATATATTTTATATGTTTATGAATAATTTTTTTTTAAAATATTTTTTTTTCTTCGTTCCCGCTTCGCGAATCGGGAAGCTTCCCGTTAGCTGACCTTGATGCCGCGAAATAGACCGCGAGCCGGTAAACGTTTCTTTACCGCAAGTGCCGCGTTAGAAAACAACATCGTGACGCCTCCCGTCCGCATGACGTTCCACGTTGTCGCTTGATACGTCATATGACGTGCTACGTTAGCGAACTGGTACGCGAAGCGAGTGCCAAAGCGCAGGTTTCTGGAAGCAAACCGGGAGGCCCTGCAAAGCGCTTAACGTAAACACAGCAAGTCATGTGACTTGGTAATAACACTTTTCATTGGTTCATTTCACTTTTGGTTTCCTAATGATGTAAGACTAGGTCATATAATCTAAAATGAACACTTTTGATTGGTTGAGAACTCTTGTTTTTCCCAAATGATGAAAATCCCTCCTTCTTTCTTCACTCTGACTTTCATCATTGTGAGAGAAAGACCCTTTGTGATCACTGAGCAATGGCTTCTTTAGTAGCTTCAGCTGGTGCTTCCCCACCACCTCCACCACATCCAAGGAAGAGTGGACCACCTGCTCAAGTTGTAATTCAACAAGAAGAAGAAGAAGAGGAACAGGAGGACGAGCACGAAGAGAGGCAGTTTTTGCCTGAGCAGCCCAAGACGTCTCACCGGAAAGAAAACTTCATTTGGCAATTTTTTAAAATTCCCAAAGGTCAGAAAAAAGTAAATGCAAGATACGTAACTTGCCTTATATGTCAAGATAGACTGTCCAGAGGGACCGACAAAAAATACAGTTTCGGAAACTACACAATGCATCGCCATATGACTAGGTGGCATCCTAACAACTACAGTGCTGCACAGTTTCGGAACGACCTAGATAATCTCCCTATTATGGCCAGAAGATCTGTTGTACCGGAAGTAACGGGACCAGAGGGCAGGGAGATGGTGCCAAATATACAAATGAGATTTGGTGAAGTAAAACACACCTGCGTATTTTGCGATGGATTCATTTCCTACGGAGAAAGAAGCATCACTCTGATCAACAGAGCTATTGACTATCATATGCAAGTTTGTCCGAAACGCCCAAAATAAAAAATACTTCTTTTTTTTGTTTTGTTGCTCCTGTTGAGCCCTTTACAATGAATCGTTTTCATTGCCCCCTCCAAGAAAAACCCAAAAAAATATAAAACTGTTCCGAAAAATTCAAAAACAGTAAAAAAATGTTCAGAAAAATAAAAAAAAAAGTTCTTTTCAGAACTACCTCCCCGTTATTAAAAAATTGGTACAATATTTGGAACTGTGCCAACCTCTATTTCTCTTAGTTCGCTTCCTAGTTCGCTCGCTGGTACGCGAACTGGAAGCGAACCAAAAACAGTATGTATAAGGGAAGGAAACACACACTTATGTTAAAAGAAAGACAGCTATAGGGGAGTAAACTAGAGATACTATTACCCATAATCCACTACTGATGATGTCACATATTACATCATTCATGACATGCTCAGTGACATCATCAGCAGAGGATTGCGGGTTTTTTTGGCAACATGCCTTATCCACGGTTTAATAACGCTGCCTTTTGCTTTATATAAGTTTTCAAATTGTATGAAATATATACCAATAGGTCTTTATGAACCTTTAGGTAGTGCTTTTGTTCATGAGGTCTGGTCGCTTCCATACACATACAGATGTTTCAAAGATGATCAAGAAGTTTATCTGAATGGAGAGGAATGCACTGAGACGCCAGATCATTCACTAATGTGTAGGCACATACAGTTACACGATTCATGCAACAAACACCGACCAAATATGGCTTGCGTGTTGCAAGGCACGCCAGTTCCTGCTATCATCCCCACGTTCAAGTTGTTGGAAAATGGTAGTTATTTGATGCTCAATAATGAAGATTGTTCTGAGTTAATTAAAAGTATTCCTTTTATCGTAACAGTAAGTGAACGGGTTATTTGCTGCAGAAATGTTCTATTTCCTCCCACACATGAACATAGGGAGTTTTCAATCTGGCCACAAATACCAACCTTGGGACACGTTTCAACGGCATGACAAGAATAAGAGCTCTTTTGTCTCAGAGAGAGGTGGCCTTGAGTTCGGCCCGTGAAACTTTCGTACTTCACATAGCGAACACCCGTACACAGGTTTGCCTTTCAATTTCAGCAACATGTTTCCGACTACCTTTAACGCATCCTCCACAAAATCCCTGGCACACTTTTTTAAAGTTGTTACCAGTGGTCTCGTGACTTCATTTGAGAAAATCTTTGGAGTCATCCCTGCTCCCTTTCATTCCATTTTCTCCACTCTGGTTCGTGGATTGCATTTTTACTTGCATTACCAGCGGACGCTCTTGTGCTTTTTTACATTTTTAAATATGGATGTCCCTCCTATGCAACCTCCGACCCTGCAGCTGCTGACACTGTTCCGCAATCGCATGCTAGAATATTATGGCACAATGCCGTTGGCGATATTAAGCACGGCATATGGATTATCTTTTCGGTTCTCCTACTTCACCTGTGTCCAGCCTGTATTTCACTGCCTGACCTGTGATTTCGATTGGGCCATTGATTTGCGTCTCTGCGGACCGGTTTCTCCTGACGTCGACTTTAATCAGCTGATGACTCCTATCATTACTCACTTTAGCATTGAATTTTCCTAGTTTTTAATGCTTTACCTTGCGGACCGTCCACAAATAAACTTGCAATCTGCTCTCATGAGATGGCACTTCTATTATCTTATTCAGTTCGTTTCCGGATCATGAGGAGGTGTCATCTAGGTCCTGGATATCTTTACACCGTGTTAAGTTAGCATGGGCTCATTACCGGTTTAAACGCCATTTTTCCTTTTTTGCAACTTCTGCACACGACACTTAGTTGTTGCTTTAGCTTTCCACCTAGTAGTTCATCGTGGTTTACATGAGAATAATATGTTATTGGTCTACTATCTGCTTTACTTGTTAAACTATATCTGTACAGCGAGTGCTAAAGTTTCAAGAACAACACGATACAGAATTGTTATGAGGTCTGATCTCCACGACTTCATACTCATAACATAAGTGCAACTTCTGCCAATTCTGGGCATGAGGCGGGTTTTATATTGCTTTGCCGAACACACATACACAACAGTTGATGCGGTTCACATGAAGAGAGAGCTGGTGTATGCTGATGTGATTCCTTCAAATCTAAGACACTAAAGTATGGACACGCCCTAAACCAACACAAAGAGACCTTCTTAGCAAATAATATAATATGTGTATTAGGGAGGGTGAGATATAAGCAGCCGCGGGCCGTGGAGGGAGTTACGATGGGGCAGGGAGGCGGGGAGGGGGAGAAGCAGGGTGGAGCCCTCTCTACCTTGCCCCTCCCCCTCCCCGCCTCCCTGCCCCACCGTAACTCCCTCCACGGCCCGCGGCTGCTTATAAGTGTTGCTAACTCTTATTCATTTACAGCATGTTAACATACTGTCACCATTCGCTTTTTATGTACTAGTAACTATGCTGGTAATTTTGCTACTGATAATATGTGTACTTGTATTCTCCACCCTGCTTCTCCCCCTCCCCGCCTCCCTGCCTCACCGTAACTCCCTCCACGGCCCGCGGCTGCTTATAAGTGTTGCTAACTCTTATTCATTTACAGCATGTTAACATACTATCACCATTCACTTTTTATGTACTAGTAACTATGCTGGTAATTTTGCTACTGATAATATGTGTACTTTTATTATCTAAGGTACTACGCCTGAGAAGACGGCATTAGTAAATAAACATTTCAAATACACATGTGTTCTTCTTAACTCCATGTTCTGGTTTCTAAGAAATATATAACGACCGACTGTTCATGAGTTCCACGTATCCTGAGGTACTATAAGTTCATATTCTGGATTGTCTAAACATTGAGAGTTTGTTATATCCAATGTGACACTGTACCTAGCTTGCTAAATAGTTTTTGATTACTAACGTGAGTTTTGGGACACCCTAATTCGCCGAGGTTCCAATCCTCTGTCCACAGTTCTGTGTGAGAACAGAAACCCTGCGACAGGGGCACCCCCGACCCTTGCTGGAGCTTCATCACACTTGCGATACAACTCCAGCAATGCGCCACCTTTACGGCACAGATACATCACGCATCTGTGCTGTTTTTGCCCCATGATGCGCCGCATTGTAAATGCAGCACACCATAGGTGACGGAACAGCGGCACAGAATGACTAACACATCCCTGGTGATGCGCCAGTCATCATAAATCTATCCCTATGCTTCTTATCTTGTTAGAGATGAACCGCCATATGTATCATCAAAGTTATTTGCATTTCCTAAATAGCGAACTTTAAGGAATAAATAGCGATTCTTTACCATTCCTAGTTTGCGATGAGCTATTTGCTAATTAGCCGAATGTAGCCCAATGAAGCCCAATGTAGCCCAATGTAGCCCAAAGATGGCCGCCAGACACACAAAAAAACAAATGTAGCCCAAATATCAGCCAGATGTAGCCCAACTATAGCCCAGTGACAGAATGACCAATCAGCTTCGCAAACCTCCGTTACGCGAAGCGGAGCGCTGTTACAGATATATATCTTTTTTTGAACGTTAATTTCTCAAAATCCACTGGAGCACATATATTGAGACCTAGCAAAGGCACATCGGGCTACCAGTCCCTAATATTTTGCCAAGTTTCGTGCAAATCCATTCAGCCGTTCAATTATTATTTTTATTATTTTTTTTTGCCCCGCGGGGCCCTTTTAAAACCTCCACATCAAACCTAGGGGGTCAGCGAGGATCTACTATGCCCCCTTATAGTTATTTCCCCCTTTGTTTTGACCTCCTCTTGTCTCTCGATCCTACCGAGAGACAAGATGGCGGCCGCTACGGACTGTTTGGAATGTTGACAGACGCCGGAGAACCAATCAGCTTCGCTTCACAAAGCTCCGTTGCGCGAAAAGTCCGCGAACCAGAGCGCTAACCGGTCCGCTGTTACAGATATATATCTTTTTTTAAACGTTAATTTCTCAAAATCCACTGGAGCACATATATTGAGACCTACAAAAGGCACATCGGGCTACCAGTCCCTACAATTTTGCCAAGTTTCGTGCAAATCCATTCAGCCGTTCGGGCTAAAAGTGAGGCCAACCGCCCTATGGAAAACTCAATGTTAAAAAAACGTTTTGGGACCCCCCTTTTTTCTCGGCCCCCACTGGACGAACCCCCCCCAAATTTTCAAGGGCTGCTCAGAAACAAAATGTGCCATTTTCCTGAAAATTTCAGCCAATTCCGTCCACAAACGCCAAAGTTATTAGACATAGAATTTTCAAAAAACCCATAGAGAAAAAATCCTAACTATATATACCTACTGGCGACCGCCAGTAGGTAATATATATATATATATATATATATATATATATATATATATATATATTTCTATGGCAAAATGAAACCCCTCATTTTGTTCCTTTTCAAATTAAATGTATTAAGTGTTACCACTTTATTCCAATCAAGATGACTTCAGGTGTGCCATACTTTTGTCATAAGTAAGACTGTTTGCGTTCTAGTTGTTCTTTAGAACACTCTGGGACATTCTGTCATTGGGCTATAGTTGGGCTACATCTGGCTGATATTTGGGCTACATTTGTTTTTTTTTTTGTCTCTGGTGGCCATCTTTGGGCTACATTGGGCTACATTGGGCTACATTTGGGCTCTAACATATATATAGCCCAATGTAGCCCAATATATATTTTTCAAAGTTAATTTTCGTAAAAACCACTGGAGCATATATCTTGAGACATAGCAAAGGCACATCGGGCTACCAATCCCTACAATTTTGCCAAGTTTTGTGGAAATCCATTCAGCCGTTTAAGCTAAAAGTGAATCCAACCGCCCTATGGAAAACTCAATGTTAAAAACACGTTTTGGGACCCCCCTTTTTTCTAGGCCCCCGCTTGATGAAACCCCCCCAAACTTTCAGGGGACGCTCAGAAACAAAATGTGCCATTTTCCTGAAAATTTCAGCCAATTCCGTCCATCAACGCCAAAGTTATTCAACATAGAATTTTCAGAAATCCCTATTCAAAAAAATCCTAACTATATATACCTACTGGCGACTGCCAGTAGGTAATATATATATATATATATATATATATATATATATATATATATATATATATATATATATATATATATATATTCACTGAAAAAACCATAGGTTATAGACCATATATAGTTAGGAATTAGCATTTAGAAAACCTTATTTTACTCACACAAAACCATTGAAATTCCATATATAGTTAGTTGCACTATCTATATATCGCGCATCCGCAATCCACTGCTGATGATGTCACATATTACATCATTCATGACATGGTCAGTGACATCACTGATGACATCACTGATGACATCTCAAATGACATCACTGATGACAACATCCAGTGACTGTATGTTTCTGTAAAGTTAAAATATGTTTTACATATTGAAGAATGAGTAGATGTATAAGTGTCTGAATGAAGGTTTTAGTAGGTGCGTGGTTGACTGTATGAGTGAGTGATTAAATGCGTCCTACTGAATGCATAGGTTAGTGACTAAACTGTGTGAAACTTTGCATCAGTATGTCTGTTGTTGTGCAAGCTGCTGCATGTGTTGATCAGTAGCTATATGAGTGGCTATATGGGTTATTGATTGGTTGGCCAAGTATTTGTATGGGAGACTGAGTGTGTGTGTGACTGGTTGGGAGGTGTGTGACTCTGTGCAGATCAATGTGTACTTGTATCAGTGATTGTATAAGAGAGTAAGTATGTGTTAGTATATGTTTGAAAATGTAAGGTGCTCTATGTTTAACTGTATAGATTAGAAAATGGAGGTGTGATTGATTCTTTGCATGACTGACTAGGTGTGTGAGTAACTCCATGGATGAGCAACAGAGTGTAAATGTCTGTATAGGTGTATGAGTGCATATGATAGTGTTGTAAAGATGAGTGATTGTATGTATGAATGATTGTATGGATGAATGAGTGAATGTGTGCGTAGACGTAGGAATCAGTGAGTGCGTATGTAGTAACTAGTATTGGTGTGTCAATGGTTTCAAAAATTATACTCTGTATTTAACACTGGTTGTAACAGAGGTTATATTAAAATGTGAGGAGATGCATTGTATTGTCACATGAATGATATCATCAGTGATGTGGTCATTGATGTCAAATGAGATGTCATCAGTGATGTCATTTGAGATGTCATCAGTGATGTCATCAGTGATGTCACTGACCATGTCATGAATGATGTAATATGTGACATCATCAGCAGTGGATTGCGGATGCGCGATATATAGTTAGTGCAACTAACTATATATGGAATTTCAATGGTTTTGTGTGAGTAAAATAAGGTTTTCTAAATGCTAATTCCTAACTATATATGGTCTATAACCTATGGTTTTTTCAGTGAATTTTCAAGGTTTTGTAAATGCTAATTCCTAACTATATATGGTCTATAACCTATGGTTTTTTCTGTGAATTTCATTGGTTTTTTAACAGCTAATATCTGTAGCTGTAAAATGTATTCTTCTTTAAATCCAAAAATATATTTTATATGTTTATGAATAATTTAAAAAAAAATTTTTTTTTTTTCTTCGTTCCCGCTTCGCGAATCGGGAAGCTTCCCGTTAGCTGACCTTGATGCCGCGAAATAGACCGCGAGCCGGTAAACGTTTCTTTACCGCAAGTGCCGCGTTAGAAAACAACATCGTGACGCCTCCCGTCCGCATGACGTTTCACGTTGTCGCGTGATACGTCATATGACGTGCTACGTTAGCGAACTGGTACGCGAAGCGAGTCGCAAAGCGCAGGTTTCTGGAAGCAAACCGGGAGGCCCTGCAAAGCGCTTAACGTAAACACAGCAAGTCATGTGACTTGGTAATAACACTTTTCATTGGTTCATTTCACTTTTGGTTTCCTAATGATCTAAGACTAGGTCATATAATCTAAAATGAACACTTTTGATTGGTTGATAACTCTTGTTTTTCCCAAATGATGAAAATCCCTCCTTCTTTCCTCACTCTGACTTTCATCATTGTGAGAGAAAGACCCTTTGTGATCACTGAGCAATGGCTTCTTTAGTAGCTTCAGCTGGTGCTTCCCCACCACCTCCACCACATCCAAGGAAGAGTGGACCACCTGCTCAAGTTATAATTCAACAAGAAGAAGAAGAAGAGGAACAGGACGACGAGCACGAAGAGAGGCAGTTTTTGCCTGAGCAGCCCAGGACGTCTCACCGGAAAGAAAACTTCATTTGGCAATTTTTTAAAATTCCCAAAGGTCAGAAAAAAGTAAATGCAAGATACGTAACTTGCCTTATATGTCAAGATAGACTGTCCAGAGGAACCAAGAAAAAATACAGTTTCGGAAACTACACAATGCATCGCCATATGACTAGGTGGCATCCTAACAACTACAGTGCTGCACAGTTTCGGAACGACCTAGATAATCTCCCTATTATGGCCAGAAGATCTGTTGTACCGGAAGTAACGGGACCAGAGGGCAGGGAGATGGTGCCAAATATACAAATGAAATTTGGTGAAGTAAAACACACCTGCGTATTTTGCGATGGATTCATTTCCTACGGAGAAAAAAGCATCACTCTGATCAACAGAGCTATTGACTATCATATGCAAGTTTGTACGAAACGCCCAAAATAATAAATACTTCTTTTTTTGTTTTGTTGCTCCTGTTGAGCCCTTTACAATGAATCGTTTTCATTGCCCCCTCCAAGAAAACCCCAAAAAAATATAAAACTTCAGAAAAATTCAAAAAAAGTAAAAAAAGTTCCGAAAAATAATAAAAAAAATATAAAACAACAAAAACAATAAAAAAAAAAGTTCTTTTCAGAACTACCTCCCCGTTTTTAAAAAATTGGTACAATATTTGGAACTGTGCCAACCTCTATTTCTCTTAGTTCGCTTCCCAGTTCGCTCGCCGGTACGCGAACTAGAAGCGAACCAAAAACAGTAAGTATAAGGGAAGGAAACAGACACTTATGTTAAAAGAAAGACAGCTATAGGGGAGTAAACTACAGATACTATTACCCGTAATCCACTGCTGATGATGTCACATATTACATCATTCATGACATGCTCAGTGACATCATCAGCAGAGGATTGCGGGTTTTTTGGCAACGTGCCTTATCCACGGTTTAATAACGCTGCCTTTTGCTTTATATAAGTTTTCAAATTGTATGAAATATATACCAATAGGTCGTTATGAACCTTTAGGTAGTGCTTTTCTTCATGAGGTCTGGTCGCTTCCATACACATACAGATGTTTCAAAGATGATCAAGAAGTTTATCTGAATGGAGAGGAATGCACTGAGACGCCAGATCATTCACTAATGTGTAGGCACATACAGTTACACGGTTCATGCAACAAACACCGACCAAATATGGCTTGCGTGTTGCAAGGCACGCCAGTTCCTGCTATCATCCCCACGTTCAAGTTGTTGGAAAATGGTAGTTATTTGATGCTCAATAATGAAGATTGTTCTGAGTTAATTGAAAAGGGTCTGCACCTCTGTACGGGTGTTCGCTATGTGAAGCACGAAAGTTTCACGGGCCGAACTCAAGGCCACCTCTCTCTGAGACAAAAGAGCTCTTATTCTTGCCATGCCGTTGAAATCTGTCCCAAGGTTGGTATTTGTGGCCAGATTGAAAACTCCCTATGTTCATGTGTGGGAGGAAATAGAACATTTCTGCAGCAAATAACCCGTTCACTTACTGTTACGATAAAAGGAATACTTTTAATTCAGATTTGCCTTTCAATTTCAGCAAGATGGTTCCGACTCTCTTTAACGCATCCTCCACAAAGACCCTGGCGCACTTTTTTAAAGTTGTTACCAGTGGTCTCGTGACTTCATTTGAGAAAATCTTTGGAGTCATCCCTGCTTCCTTTCATTCTATTTTCTCCACTCTGGTTCGTGGATTGGCATTTTTACTTGCATTACCAGCGGACGCTCTTGTGCTTTTTTACATTTTTAAATATGGATGTCCCTCCTATGCAACCTCCCACCCTGTAGCTGCTGACACTGTTCCGCAATCGCATGCTAGAATATTATGGCACAATGCCGTTGGCGATATTAAGCACGGCATATGGATTATCTTTTCGATTCTCCTACTTCACCTGTGTCCAGCCTGTATTTCACTGCCTGACCTGTGATTTCGTTGGGCCATTGATTTGTGTCTCTGCGGACCGGTTTCTCCTGACGTCGACTTTAATCAGCTGATGACTCCTATCATTACTCACGAGTTGGTTTGTCCTGGCGAAAGGATTATGGCTGTGGCATTGATGCATGGACTACTTGGTCCCTGGAATTTACTGGCGGCAGCACAGTCTTTCTTGGAACAGAGCTTTCTTGAAAACCCACCGAGCTGTCCTCTGATGGTGATAGAGGAGCCGGTGCTGGGAGAGCACGTATGTTCTTTTCCGCTTTTAAATTGGATGGCTGAACTGTTTTCGGATGAAGACGGTGACTTCCTATTGGAGGCTGTTGCAGCTTATTTTGCATACACAGTTATGTCATAGACCTTTTTCATGTTTGATATGCTGAGTACTAGCATTTCATTGACAATTCATTGACTTATTTGTCAAGTTTTTATTATTTACCTTGCCTATTGGCTTAAGACTCGATAAAGTACTTGGCTGTTTTATTTTTCTTTAGCATTAAATTTTCCTAGTTTTTAATGCTTTACCTTGCGGACCGTCCACATATAAACTTGCAATCTGCTCTCATGAGATGGCACTTCTATTATCTTATTCAGTTCGTTTCCGGATCATGGGGAGGTGTCATCTAGGTCCTGGATATCTTTACACCGTGTTAAGTTAGCATGGGCTCATTACCGGTTTAAACGCCATTTTTCCTTTTTTGCAACTTCTGCACACGACACTTAGTTGTTGCTTTAGCTTTCCACCTAGTAGTTCATCGTGGTTTACATGAGAATAATATGTTATTGCTCTACTATCTGCTTTGCTTGTTAAACTATATCTGTACAGCGAGTGCTAAAGTTTCAAGAACAACACGATACAGAATTGTTATGAGGTCTGATCTCCACGACTTCATACTCATAACATAAGTGCAACTTCTGCCAATTCTGGGCATGAGGCGGGTTTTATATTGCTTTGCCGAACACACATACACAACAGTTGATGCGGTTCACATGAAGAGAGAGCTGGTGTATGCTGATGTGATTCCTTCAAATCTAAGACACTAAAGTATGGGCACGCCCTAAACCAACACAAAGAGACCTTCTTAGCAAATAATATAATATGTGTATTAGGGAGGGTGAGATATAAGCAGCCGCGGGCCGTGGAGGGAGTTACGGTGAGGCAGGGAGGCGGGGATGGGGAGAAGCAGGGTGGAGCCCTCTCTACCTTGCCCCTCCCCCTCCCCGCCTCCCTGCCCCACCGTAACTCCCTCCACGGCCCGCGGCTGCTTATAAGTGTTGCTAACTCTTATTCATTTACAGCATGTTAACATACTGTCACCATTCGCTTTTTATGTACTAGTAACTATGCTGGTAATTTTGCTACTGATAATATGTGTACTTCTATTATCTAAGATACTACGCCTGAGAAGACGGCATTAGTAAATAAACATTTCAAATACACATGTGTTCTTCTTAACTCCATGTTCTGGTTTCTAAGAAATATATAACGACCGACTGTTCATGAGTTCCACGTATCCTGAGGTACTATAAGTTCATATTCTGGATTGTCTAAACATTGAGAGTTTGTTATATCCAATGTGACACTGTACCTAGCTTGCTAAGGAGTTTTTGATTACTAACGTGAGTTTTGGGACACCCTAATTCGCCGAGGTTCCAATCCTCTGTCCACAGTTCTGTGTGAGAACAGAAACCCTGCGACAGGGGCACCCCCGACCCTTGCTGGAGCTTCATCACACTTGCGATACAACTCCAGCAATGCGCCACCTTTACGGCACAGATACATCACGCATCTGTGCTGTTTTTGCCCCATGATGCGCCACATTGTAAATGCAGCACACCATAGGTGACGGAACAGCGGCACAGAATGACTAACACATCCCTGGTGATGCGCCAGTCATCATAAATGTATCCCTATGCTTCTTATCTTGTTAGAGATGATCCGCCATATGTATCATCAAAGTTTTTTGCATTTCCTAAATAGCGAACTTTAAGGAATAAATAGCGATTCTTTACCATTCCTAGTTTGCGATTAGCTATTTGCTAATTACAAATTACCCATTCATTTCCTTCATTTCCATAGGGCGGTTGGACTCACTTTTAGCTCGAACGGCTGAATGGATTTCCACGAAACTTGGCAAAATTGTAGGGACTGGTAGCCCGATGTGCCTTTGCTATGTCTCAAGATATATGCTCCAGTGGTTTTTACGAAAATTAACTTTGAAAAATATATATTGGGCTACATTGGCCTATATATATGTTGGAGCCCAAATGTAGCCCAATGTAGCCCAATGAAGCCCAATGTAGCCCAATGTAGCCCAAAGATGGCCGCCAGACACACAAAAAAACAAATGTAGCCCAAATATCAGCCAGATGTAGCCCAACTATAGCCCAGTGACAGAATGACCAATCAGCTTCGCAAACCTCCGTTACGCGAAGCGGAGCGCTGTTACAGATATATATCTTTTTTTGAACGTTAATTTCTCAAAATCCACTGGAGCACATATATTGAGACCTAGCAAAGGCACATCGGGCTACCAGTCCCTAATATTTTGCCAAGTTTCGTGCAAATCCATTCAGCCGTTCGATTATTATTATTATTATTTTTTTTTGCCCCGCGGGGCCCTTTTAAAACCTCCACATCAAACCTAGGGGGTCAGCGAGGATCTACTATGCCCCCTTATAGTTATTTCCCCCTTTGTTTTGACCTCCTCTTGTCTCTCGATCCTACCGAGAGACAAGATGGCGGCCGCTACGGACTGTTTGGAATGTTGACAGACGCCGGAGAACCAATCAGCTTCGCTTCACAAAGCTCCGTTGCGCGTAAAGTACGCATCCTGGGACGCTGCCAGGTCCGCTGTTACAGATATATATCTTTTTTTAAACGTTAATTTCTCAAAATCCACTGGAGCACATATATTGAGACCTACAAAAGGCACATCGGGCTACCAGTCCCTACAATTTTGCCAAGTTTCGTGCAAATCCATTCAGCCGTTCGGGCTAAAAGTGAGGCCAACCGCCCTATGGAAAACTCAATGTTAAAAACACGTTTTGGGACCCCCTCTTTTTTCTCGGCCCCCCCTTGACGAACCCCCCCCAAATTTTCAAGGGCTGCTCAGAAACAAAATGTGCCATTTTCCTGAAAATTTCAGCCAATTCCGTCCACAAACGCCAAAGTTATTAGACATAGAATTTTCAAAAATCCCATAGAGAAAAAATCCTAACTATATATACCTACTGGCGACCGCCAGTAGGTAATATATATATATATATAACATTTCTATGGCAAAATGAAACCCCTCATTTTGTTCCTTTTCAAATTAAATGTATTAAGTGTTACCACTTTATTCCAATCAAGATGACTTCAGGTGTGCCATACTTTTGTCATAAGTAAGACTGTTAGCGTTCTAGTTGTTCTTTAGAACACTCTGGGACATTCTGTCATTGGGCTATAGTTGGGCACATCTGGCTGATGTTTGGGCTACATTTGGTTTTTTTTGTCTCTGGTGGCCATCTTTGGGCTACATTGGGCTACATTGGGCTACATTTGGGCTCTAACATATATATAGCCCAATGTAGCCCAATATATATTTTTCAAAGTTAATTTTCGTAAAAACCACTGGAGCATATATCTTGAGACATAGCAAAGGCACATTTGGCTACCAGTCCCTACAATTTTGCCAAGTTTTGTGGAAATCCATTCAGCCGTTCGAGCTAAAAGTGAGTCCAACCGCCCTATGGAAAACTCAATGTTAAAAACACGTTTTGGGACCCCCCTTTTTTCTCGGCCCCCCCTTGACGAAACCTCCCCAAACTTTCAGGGGACGCTCAGAAACAAAATGTGCCATTTTCCTGAAAGTTTCAGCCAATTCCGTCCATCAACGCCAAATTATTCAACATAGAATTTACAGAAATCCCTATTCAAAAAAATCCTAACTATATATAACTACTGGCGACCGCCAGTAGGTAATATATATATATATATATATATATATATCTATATATATATATATAGATATATATATATATATATATATATATATATATATCTATATATATATATCTATATATATATATATAACATTTCTATGGCAAAATGAAACCCCTCATTTTGTTCCTTTTCAAATTAAATGTATTAAGTGTTACCACTTTATTCCAATCAAGATGACTTCAGGTGTGCCATACTTTTGTCATAAGTAAGACTGTTTGCGTTCTAGTTGTTCTTTAGAACACTCTGGGACATTCTGTCATTGGGCTATAGTTGGGCTACATCTGGCTGATATTTGGGCTACATTTGTTTTTATTTGTCTCTGGTGGCCATCTTTGGGCTACATTGGGCTACATTGGGCTACATTGGGCTACATTTGGGCTCTAACATATATATAGCCCAATGTAGCCCAATATATATTTTTCAAAGTTAATTTTCGTAAAAACCACTGGAGCATATATCTTGAGACATAGCAAAGGCACATCGGGCTACCAATCCCTACAATTTTGCCAAGTTTTGTGGAAATCCATTCAGCCGTTTGAGCTAAAAGTGAATCCAACCGCCCTATGGAAAACTCAATGTTAAAAACACGTTTTGGGACCCCCCTTTTTTCTAGGCCCCCGCTTGACGAAACCCCCCCAAACTTTCAGGGGACGCTCAGAAACAAAATGTGCCATTTTCCTGAAAATTTCAGCCAATTCCGTCCATCAACGCCAAAGTTATTCAACATAGAATTTTCAGAAATCCCTATTCAAAAAAATCCTAACTATATATACCTACTGGCGACTGCCAGTAGGTAATATGTATATATAGATATATATATATATATATATATATATATATATATATATATATATATATATATATATATCTATATATATATATATAACATTTCTATGGCAAAATGAAACCCCTCATTTTGTTCCTTTTCAAATTAAATGTATTAAGTGTTACCACTTTATTCCAATCAAGATGACTTCAGGTGTGCCATACTTTTGTCATAAGTAAGACTGTTAGCGTTCTAGTTGTTCTTTAGAACACTCTGGGACATTCTGTCATTGGGCTATAGTTGGGCACATCTGGCTGATGTTTGGGCTACATTTGTTTTTTTTTGTCTCTGGTGGCCATCTTTGGGCTACATTGGGCTACATTGGGCTACATTTGGGCTCTAACATATATATAGCCCAATGTAGCCCAATATATATTTTTCAAAGTTAATTTTCGTAAAAACCACTGGAGCATATATCTTGAGACATAGCAAAGGCACATTGGGCTACCAGTCCCTACAATTTTGCCAAGTTTTGTGGAAATCCATTCAGCCGTTCGAGCTAAAAGTGAGTCCAACCGCCCTATGGAAAACTCAATGTTAAAAACACGTTTTGGGACCCCCCCTTTTTTCTCGGCCCCCCCTTGACGAAACCTCCCCAAACTTTAAGGGGACGATCAGAAACAAAATGTGCCATTTTCCTGAAAATTTCAGCCAATTCCGTCCATCAACGCCAAAGTTATTCAACATAGAATTTTCAGAAATCCCTATTCAAAAAAATCCTAACTATATATACCTACTGGCTACAGCCAGTAGGTAATATATATATATATATATATATATATATATATATATATATATATATATATATGTATATATATATATTACCTACTGGCGGGCGCCAGTAGGTATATATAGTTAGGATTTTTTCCCTATGGGATTTTTGAAAATTCTATGTCTAATAACTTTGGCGTTTGTGGACGGAATTGGCTGAAATTTTCAGGAAAATGGAACATTTTGTTTCTGAACAGCCCCTGGAAATTTGGGGGGGTTCGTCAAGGGGTGGCTGAGAAAAAAGGGGGGTCCCAAAACGTGTTTTTCCCATGTTAATTTCCATAGGGCGGTTGGCCTCACTTTTAGGCCGAACGGCTGAATGGATTTGCACGAAACTTGGCAAAATTGTAGGGACTGTTAGCCCGATGTGCCTTTGCTAGGTCTCAATATATGTGCTCCAGTGGATTTTGAGAAATTAACGTTCCAAAAAAGATATATATCTGTAAGCGCGCTCCAGGCAGCGCTCCGGTTCGCGTACCTGACGCGTAACGGAACTTCGCGTAGCGAAGCTGATTGGCTCTCCGGTGTCTGTCAACATTCTAAACAGTCCGGAGCGGCCGCCATCTTGTCTCTCGGTAGGATCGAGAGACAAGAGGAGGCCAAAACAAAGGGGGAAATGACCATAAGGGGGCATAGTAGATCCTACCTGACCCCCTAGGTTTGATGTGGAGGCTTTGAAAGGGCCCCGCAGTGCAAAAAAAAAAAAAAAAAAAAATTGTTTTTTTGCGTGGGGAGCGCCCGGTCCGCGAACCGGGAAGCGTTCTGGGGAGCGTACTATAAGGAAAAAAGAATGATAGACTTTTAAAATACTGTATGTTAATTGATTGTTGGTTTTGTTGATTATTTTTTAATTTCTTTATTTTTTAAGCAATTATTTATTATTGTGATTGTGTTTCAAAATTTAATAACATTTCTAACATTTCACTGTCTGAAATGTCGTCATTTTCATTGAACATAGCTTGTAATCTCTGAGTGTGTAAAATGTCCTCATTTTGAAGGAGGTCATCTACTGCTTGCACACATTGCAGTAGTTCTTGGTCCCAAGTTTCATCCATAAATTCTATATAATTTGGATCAATTAATTCTTGGCTGCTCTCTTGCAGGACAATTTGAAATGAAACTTTCTGTTCGCCTTCCATGTTGCCTGAAATTTGGATAAAAAAAATATATATTAGTAGAGATAGGGCACTGTTGGGATTAATTTTAGATAGGCAGTTTTTATCAGTGAATTTATCTTTGGGCAGTGTATAGTATCAGAGTGGAAGTAGGAATATAAAAAAGTGTATGTGATTCAACGTAAGTAAATTCATAATTATACAAGAGAAACCTAACTCCATCCATAACTATAACAGAGAAGTCTATCTAAATCTATAACTACTACAGAGGGATAGTATATAACTATCAGAAAAAGTTTACCATATTAACTGATAGTGCACAATATACTTCAGTTTTTAAAATAACAACTTACCTTTACAAAGAAGTTGAAGTGATTAGTGAAAATCCAATTGAAATGTACACCAGGAAGTAGTAGTCAAAATGGCTGTGTTTCCTTCTCTTCCTTTATATATATTCAGGTATATAACCAATCAAATGTCAGGTAAAAAAAGTAGAAAATGAAAGTAACATTTTCATTGGTTGTCAATTCCAACACTTCAAATGTGTTTTGTGAAGTAATTTACCTCACGGTATTTAGAGAGGTCTACAGGCTAAATGGCTAAATGGAATTTCAATCAAATTTGTGAAAATGATAGGGATTGGTATGTAGTATGACCTAATCTATATTTGGTGAAAGTGTCTCCAGTCGTTTTTCTGTAAATTACTTTCCCACCTTTTTTGATGGAGCGCTTCCCGGGGAGCGCCCCGGTACGCGAACTGGCGAGCGCCCCGGTACGCGAACCTGAAGCGTTACGGGAGTCCACCATTTTGTGTTTCGGTCGAATTAAGATACAAGATGGAGGGCAACTAATGTTCAGAATGGGTAGAAGGGGGCACGGTAGACTTATCTTGACCCCCTAGGTTTTCTGAGGGTGGCTGAGGAGGCCCATATGTGCGAAAAAAAAACATTTTTAAAAAAAATTTCACGAGGTTAGCTTCCGGTCCGGGTAGCGCCCCGGGGAGCGTACTTTGTTGAAAATTAGTGAAAAAAGTTAGAGTAAAATAATAATTGTGAGTGATCAGATGTAGGGTAGCTCTGAGAAGAGCTTTTGGGTTTATGGTACATTTAGGTACTTATAAGTAGGTACCAATGCACAGTCTTAAATTCAGAATGAAAATTCTGTTGCCCTCATCTGAGAAGTGAACTCCATCTCCTCTGTAGATATCTTGCATGTAGTAACGCAAGTTATTGTTGTACACGGAGCCCATTCCATGGTCTCTCATGTAAGCTGAAACAGATTTGTTTACATGCTTCCTCGACTTCTCAATTTGTGGACAAAATTGGTTCGACCACCTCCATTTCTGTCTTTGGCATATATTTGAATATACCAAGGCAGTCTGAGGAAAAAGTGTCATTAATTGCTCAAAGGTGTCCTTTAAAAGCATTTCCAGACCTACCCCAGTCAAAGTGCCCAAGTCATTACCTCCACAGTGCACAATTAACAGGTCAGGTTTTGGCAAATGCATAAAGGTTTTCACCAATGGTATCAATTGGTGACATTTTAATCCTCTGTGGCCAAACCACTTAATTTCCACATCTTGTAAATTGAGGTTAGGTAAATTTCTGTTATCAGCATACCTCTGAGCCCAGTAGATGTAACTATGTCCAACAATCCAGACAGAAAACATGGTGAGAGAAGGTTCTGCTGCAGTCGAATGAAGTGTGGCAATGAAATGGCAGTTGAAAAAATAAGAGTTTAAAATGAAAAAAACTGAGGAGTTTCTGTGTTAATGAAGCAGTAACAGTGATTGGTGGATTTTGATTGCTGAAAACAGAAAGTTAGGGTGCATGGATGAGTTCTTTGAAAGATGTATTTTGAATGGTCAAGAAAAAATCATTAAATGAAAGATTGCACTGGATATGCAGGTGCACTGAGAGTTCAGAGTTCAATTGAAAACATTGTTGTGTGAACTTGCAAACACCAGAGGTCTTCCAAGAGGTGGTTGCTACGCAAAAAAGGCAGAGATGGCAGAGGGGGGAAGGGTTTTGATTTGAAAAAAGTGAGGGAAGAGTTTTGATTGGGTGACATGAGAGATATGTGTGAAGAATTACAGCATTTCTGTGCTTTTGATAGCTGCAGACTCTGGAGTGCATACCTTTTGCTCTGCTAAAGACAAAGTGGTGTGTTTCTGAGACTGTTTTGAAACTCATAAAGTATTTGCTAAGGTGAGAAAAGATTTATTTAATTTAGATAGAGAATAGTGTGCTTTAAGGAGAAAATTATGAAGAAAGTTGTGTTTTTAAAATGTTGCTTTGCCTCAAGTGTTTTACAAATAGATTTTGTTTCTTTGAGAAATTGTAATTGGAGAAAATGTGAAGTATTAGTACTGACAGGGTGTTTTTGTGCATAGGAGCTGTGCAGTGTTTTCAAATTATGACTTGAAAATCGTTTTTGAGGAAAAGGAATGCTTTTAACATTTATGACAAGGACATAATGGTGTATGCTTCTTTATAAGGCATTTGAGTGTCTCTGATGTTATTTTTCCCATTTTAATGTAAGACCTTTCCCCGTGGTGCAAATTCCTTGTAAATATGCTCCCACCTGTGCTTGGCAAATCTAGATTTTGAATGTTTGAGTTACATAACCATGTTAAAAGTGACCCTAAAATGCTGCAAAGGCAATCAAAAAACGCTTCCATGTGTCTTAAGGACATTTTCAGTCATTTCCCCATGTGCAGTGTTTTCAAATTATGACTTGAAAATCGTTTTTGAGGTAAAGGAATGCTTTTAACATTTATGACAAGGACATAATGGTGTCTGCTTCTTTATAAGGCATTGGAGTGTCTCTGATGTTATTTTTCCCATTTTAATGTAAGACCTTTCCCCGTGGTGCAAATTCCTTGTAAATATGCTCCCACCTGTGCTTGGAAAATTTAGATTTTGAATGTTTGAGTTACATAGCCATGTTAAAAGTGACCCTAAAATGCTGCAAAGGCAATCAAAAAACGCTTCCATGTGTCTTAAGGACATTTTAAGTCATTTCCCCATGTGCAGTGTTTTCAAATTATGACTTGAAAATCGTTTTTGAGGTAAAGGAATGCTTTTAACATTTATGACAAGGACATAATGGTGTCTGCTTCTTTATAAGGCATTGGAGGGATGTATGACGTTACAACGCGAGATATTACAACGCAGTCTGTTACAACGCATTTTTTACAACGCAGGATCCATTACATCGCATGGCATTACAACGCATGACATTACATAGCAGATGCTATTACAACGCATGCCATTACAATGTAAGTATAGGTAAGTATATCTTTTTTTTAAAAATTGTAATTAATCTAATTTAATTAATTTTATTTAATTAATTTAAAATAACTAATTTTAAAATTGTAATTAATTTAATTAAATTAATTTAATTTAATTAATTTTAAAATTGTTATTAATTTAATTTAATTAATTTAATTTAATTATTTTAATTTAATTATATTAATTTAATTAATTTAAAATCGTTTTTTTTTTAAAACCCAAAAAATACCCCTGTACTCCAAAACCCAAACCCAGCCCTAAAACCTAAAAATACCCCTGTACCCCAAAACCCAAACCCTGCCCTGAAACCTAAAAATACCCCTGTACCCCAAAACCCAAACCCAGCCCTGAAACCTAAAAATACCCCTGTACCCCAAAACCCAAACCCAGCCCTGAAACCTAAAAATACCCCTGTACCCCAAAACCCAAACCCAGCCCTAAAACCTAAAAATACCCCTGTACCCCAAAAACCAAACCCAACCCTGAAACCTAAAAATACCCCTGTACCCCAAAACCCAAACCCAGCCCTGAAACCTAAAAAAAACCCCTGTACCCCAAAACCCAAACTCAGCCCATAAACCTAAAAATACCCCTGTACCCCAAAACCCAAACCCAGCCCTGAAACTTAAAAATACCCCTGTACCCCAAAACCCCAAACCCTGCCCTAAAACCTAAAAATACCCCTGTATCCCAAAACCCAAACCCTGCCCTGAAACCTAAAAATACCCCTGTACCCCAAAACCCAAACCCAGCCCTGAAACCTAAAAATACCCCTGTACCCCAAAACCCAAACCCAGCCCTAAAACTTAAAAATACCCCTGTACCCCAAAAACCAAACCCAATCCTGAAACCTAAAAATACCCCTGTAACCCAAAACCCAAACCCAACCCTAAAACCTAAAAATACCCCTGTACCCCAAAACCCAAACCCTGCCCTAAAACCTAAAAATACCCCTGTACCCCAAAACCCAAACCCAGCCCTAAAACCTAAAAATACCCCTGTACCCCAAAACCCAAACCCAGCCCTAAAAACTAAAAATACCCCTGTACCCCAAAACCCAAACCCAGTCCTAAAACCTAAAAATGCCCCTGTACCTCAAAACCCAAACCCAGCCCTGAAACCTAAAAATAACCAAACATCCCAAAACATATACCTCAGTACCCCAAAACATATACTCCTATACTCATACTTATTTTTAAAAATTATTTAAATTAATATATTTAATTTATAATATAAAAAAACATAAATTAATATTTTTTTTTTATTTTTAATATTAATTAAATTAATTTAATAATATTAAATAAAAAATTTAAAAAATTATATATTTACCTATACTTACGTTGTAATAACATGCATTGTAATAGCATCTGCTATGTAATGTCATGCGTTGTAAAGGCATGCGATGTAATGGATCCAGCGTTGTAAAAGTTGCGTTGTAATAGAAGTGCGCTGTAAAAGTTGCGATGTAACGGTTGTTTCCCGCATTGGAGTGTCTCTGATGTTATTTTTCCCATTTTAATGTAAGACCTTTCCCCGTGGTGCAAATTCCTTGTAAATATGCTCCCACCTGTGCTTGGCAAATTTACATTTTGATAGTTTGAGTTACATAGCAATGTTAAAAGTGACCCAAAAATGCTGCAAAGGCAATCAAAAAAGGCTTTCATGTGTCTTAAGGACAATTTAAGTCATTTCCCCATGTGCAGTGTTTTCAAATTAAGACTTGAAAATCGTTTTTGAGGAAAAGGAATGCTTTTAACATTTATGACAAGGACATAATGGTGTATGCTTCTTTATAAGGCATTTGAGTGTCTCTGATGTTGTTTTTCCATTTTAATGTAAGACCTTTCCCCGTGGTGCAAATTCCTTGTAAATATGCTCCCACCTGTGCTTGGCAAATTTACATTTTGATAGTTTGAGTTACATAGCCATGTTAAAAGTGACCCAAAAATGCTGCAAAGGCAATCAAAAAACGCTTTCATGTGTCTTAAGGACATTTTAATTCATTTCCCCATGTGCAGTGTTTTCAAATTAAGACTTGAAAATCGTTTTTGAGGAAAAGGAATGCTTTTAACATTTATGACAAGGACATAATGGTGTATGCTTCTTTATAAGGCATTTGAGTGTCTCTGATGTCATTTTTCCATTTTAATATAAGACCTTTCCCCGTGGTGCAAATTCCTTGTAAATATGCTCCCACCTGTGCTTGGCAAATTTAGATTTTGATTGTTTAAGTTACATAGCCATGTTAAAAGTGACCCAAAAATGCTGCAAAGGCTTTAAAAAAACGCTTTCATGTATCTTAAGGACATTTTAATTCATTTCCCCATGAATGTAGGTAGGCCTCACCTTAAACAAACCTCTGGATAGGCCACACCTTATCGTCATGCTGAATTAATCATTTAAAATGCTAGGGACAGATTTATGATAGGTGTATGCCTCTTTTGCGCCACTGTGCGTCACTTTTGTGACGCAGTGGCGGTGCAAAAGATTTGCTATGTGGCGACAAAATTACAAATTGATGCATCTAGGCAGATGTGTCATGCTGTAAAAAAACCGTGCCACATGAAACCGATGCAGCAGTGATGCAAAAGATGCACCATGTTGCAAGACAGGCCTCACTTCATCTCCAACAAGATAAGAAGCTTAGGGATAGATTTATGATGACTGGTGCATCCCCAGGGATGTGCCAGTCATCCTGCGCCGCTGTTCCGCCACCCATGGTGCGCTGCATTTACAATGCGGCGGACCATGGGGCAAAAACAGCACAGATGCGTAACGCATCTGTGCCGTAAAGGTGGCGCATTGCTGGAGCTGCATCGCAAGTGCCATGCAGCTCCAGCAAGGCTCAGGGGTGCCCCATCTCCATTTAATCTGCAACCCTGAGTAGGCCTCACCTTAAACAAACCTCTGGATAGGCCACACCTTATCGTCATCCTGAATCAATCATTTAACATGTTAGGGACAGATTTATGATAGCCGTGTGCCTCTTTTGTGCCGCTGTGCGTCACTTTTGTGACGCAGCGGCGGTGCAAAAGATTTGCTATGTGGCGACATATTTAAAAATTGATGCATCTAGGTAGATGTGTCATGCTGTAAAGTCCTGTGCCACATGAAACCTGCGTCAGTTTTCATATAGGTGTTTTGTTGCAAGGTATGCATTAATTTGCAAGAAAGCCCTGTAAAACTAACACAGTGAAATTTAGAAGATTTCACTGACTCAGCTTTATAGCATTGCTGAATCAAATCATTACGCCTGTTTGAAACAGGCATAAGAAGTGATGCACCATGCAATGTGTGGCTTGCTCCTGTGCATTGCAGTAGACATGTTGCGCTTACGACGTGATTCCTGCAATGTGCTGCTTTTGCGGCACAGATGCGTGACGCATCTGTGCTGTTTTCACTCAATGGTGCTCCACATTGTAAATGCGGCACACCATGGGTGGCAGAGCAGCGGTGCACATTAACTGGTGCATCCCTGGGAATGCGTCAGTTAACATAAATCTGCCACTTTACATTTAAGTATGAGCAGGGGACACAGAGTTGGTGAGGCTTATCCAAGGTTAAGAAGAGATGAGTCCTGTTCACTGAAAACTTGGACATAGGCCTTACCTCCTCAGCATCGCTGGTCATGGCTAAATAATAGCTGCAAAATGTTACTCTTGTTAAACAATTTTACTATTATAGTCTCTGAGATTTGTGCCTTACTCTGCAACATCTCATTGTTGTTCTCTTTCTTTAAAGATAACGACAACATCAACATGAGCGACAATCAGCAATCAGTTGATCTTGACCTCATCATTGAACTCGTAATTGAAACGTCAGTGGAAGTAGATCCCTTGGATGATTTAAATCCTGAGGATGAAGAAGAACATGATGAGGATGCAGATTTGTCAGAATTGTATGACATAGGGTGGGAAGCTGACGTGCTTGAGCCTATGGAACTATAAACATTTATTTTTAAAAATGTATAATAAATGAAAAGTAAATATGTAAACCGTTTCATTTAAAAATAAAGACACCTTCAAAAACAGGTTATGTGTAGTGTCTTCAATAAAATATTAAAATATGCTCATAAAATTAGATCAGATTCACATATAAAACAGCACAGGTAAAATGAATATGAATTCCATTTCTTTTCTGCTATTTCTGTATTCTAAATTTGCCAAGCACTAAAAATGTCAAGTAGTGTGTTAAGTTTTTGATGACTGTTATTGATTTACTGTTTGGTAATAGTGGTTAATAATTTTTTTTATTATATTTTACCACAGATTCAACTGCAGATCATTTCAAGATTTCAGCATGCCAACTAAAGAAAGACTTAGAAAGGCTGCAAAACGTCAAAGACAGCAGGTACATGATATAATGCAGCAGTCCTCTAACAAAAAAACTTGTCAAGTCACCAAGAAAGCACCGGGTAAGAGCACAAAAACATTTATAAGAAATATTTGTAGTAAAAAAAATATTACTACAGAAAATGTTTCAGTCCAGAAAAAGAGAAGCATTTTAAACGGAAAGGAAAGGCCAATCAAAAATGTTACTGCTAGAGCAAGAGATAACTCTGTGCATGATAGTAGAAGGAAACAACAGTTTAGGGACATTCGTAAACGAATGTTCCGCAACAGGATAATTGGCAATTTGTTAAAAAATATTAAGAAAGGTCAACAGAAAGTGGTTTTTTATAAGAGAAAAAAAAAGTTGAGAAAGTTATTGATCAGGCATTTGAAATTAAACGTAAGTTATTTATTTTGATAATCAATAGAATTAGGAGGCTAAACAAGGCAATTTATGATTTCAAAAGAAATAGTAGATGGAAGAGAATAGTTAATCGTAGTAATTTTTGTGAAGTTTTTTCCGGAGAATGGATGCATAGTTCAAGTTGTGAGGCATTTTTTAATGAGGAGAGTTATTTCCAGGATAATGATTTGGTGCATGCAGTTGACACCAGTGGTCGAGCTTATGAAGTGAAAGATGGTTGTACAGTTGAAAAAGAAAAACTTGTGACAACAGAGACAGAAGAGGTGTTAGGTAATGAGGTTTTAGGAAGACGTCCTAAGGGTCCTGTGTACACCTGGAAGTGTAGTAGTATTTGCAGTGTGCGACAGGATTCCATAAATTTGCTTTGTGATTTTGTACGGACATTTAATAAGAAAAGTTTGAAGCAGAAAATGAAGTTGTTGCAAGAATTAGATCCTTGCAAAGTGAGAGAAGTGACAGGTTTGCATGGTCATTCACTGGCTTGTCTTTCCAGGAGAGTATGCCAGAGTGTTTTTCATCATTTCAGGATGCTAGCAGTGCATCATAATAAAGTGAGGAAATTAGTTAGAATGTTGTATTATGCTAAGAGTCCAGCAATTATGCCTAAACAATTATGCGCTGCTCTTTTGCATGGTTCTGAAATAGATGTGAAGAATATTTGTGCAGAAATTGAGTTTTGTTACTTTGGAAGTAAAGAGGAGAATGTTGAAATTGACCAAGAAGAAGAGGGTAATGTGGAAGATAGTGTACAGGTTTCCAGTACAGATAATTTTCAGAGGGAAATTGCGACGTTTCAGGTGAAATCAAGTGAGAGGCCTAATTTCACTTGTGTGTGTTGTCGACGCACTTATTATAAGAATCAGACTAAGTTAGTGGATTTATATGCAAAAAGTGAAAGGGAAAATATTAGTGAATGGAAGGATTTCACAACATATTTGATGGTAGAAAATTGTTTTGATTTGGGATCGGATCAACGTGTGTGTACTTATTGTTGTAGCAAATTAAATCAAAACCAGATGCCTGCTAGAGCAGTTCATAATAATCTGGAATTGGTTGAGATTCCTTCTGAATTGAAGGATTTAAATACTTATGAATCTATTTTGATTCAAAGTATCCATCCCTTTCAGGCTATTGTAAGAATGGAGCCAAAGACAGGGAAATTGCCTCCATCAGATTTACAGAGAGGATTAAAGGGAAGAGTTGTTTATTTGCCTCTAGATTTGAAGAAAAACATTAACACAATTGGAGTAGAAAAAGTGGAAGAGGACCCTCTGGTTATCTTAGTTAATGGGGTTCCGACAAAGAATAAGAAAATATGGCAAGATTTAGTGAATGTTAGGAAAGTCAAAAAGGCAACATTGTACTTGAAAAAAAATAATAAGTACTATAAGAATATATATGTTGCAGAAGAGGAAGTAAGTGAGGAAGAGGATAGCGATTTGTGTGCTGGTCAAATTGAGAAAGTAGAACCCTCTACTAGTGAAGAAATATATGAACATTATAGTGTTCATCCTTTGCATTCCAAGGAAGTCATGGGGAATGCTATTGAGTTGTTTCAAATGAAACAAGCCAAACGGAGTCCCATTAGTGTTTGGGAGGAAAGTTTGGAAGCTCGGTGTTTCCCACAGCTTTTTCCAACAGGTCAGGGAGGAAGATATGATGAGCGACCTCATCAAATTCCTGCTTCTGAATACCGGACTTTGCGATTGTATGCAGGAGATGCTAGGTTTCGACAATGTATTCCCTATTTGTTTCATCTCCTGTTTGAAAGCGATCTGTCTGGACTGTCATATGCAGTGAACCACATCTTGAAAAGTGGTATACACATGCAAAACATCTCGGCAAGTGACTTTATGGATAAAGTCAATGTCCAAGACAGTATTTTGGATTCTCACCTGATTAATCTCATGGCGTGTCAGCGTGGTACTAATGAGTACTGGTACCGTCGTCATGGTGATTTAAAATGTATGCTGAGGAACTTAGGAACTCCCACATGGTTCCTCACTCTGAGCTGTGCCGAGTATGGCTGGGAAGACTTACTTGAATTTCTGCGAGAGCCAAATGGAAACATCGAAAACATCGAATTCAAGACACCTGGAGAACTGTGCTCTTTGGATCCAGTCAATGTATGCCGGTACTTCAATCATAGATTTGAAGCTATGATGTCTTTCATCATGAATAAGAAGAATCCACCTCTTGGAGAGGTGTTGGATTTCTTCTGGAGAAAGGAGTACCAAGCAAGAGGTGCTCCTCACATACATATGCTGTTGTGGATCAAGGATGCACCTAAATTTGGAACAGATCCAGAAGACTCAGTGATGAGTTTCATACAACAGTATTCTACGTGTGCTGTTCCAAACGCAAAGGAGAAGAAAAGCCTAAGAGAAAAAGTTCTACGTTTCCAAAGCCATCGTTGTGGAAAGTACTGTCGTCGTAAATTCCGAAACAAGGACAAGTTCTACACCAAATGTCGTTTCGGCTTTCCACGACCGGTGATTTCTAAAGGAAGAGTAAACAGTTTGATGTCTTCGCTGCGACATAATGTGATGAAGAAATCACCTAAAAACACATACAATTTGAAGAGGAACGAAGAGTCCAAGTACATCAACGACTACAACCCGGTGATTTTGTCCATGTGGAATGCTAACATGGATATACAGTTTGTGGCTGATAACTGTATGGCTGTGGCTCGGTATGTGACATCTTACATCACCAAAAAAGAGAAGACAGAATTGAAGGATATGTGGGAGGACATTTCCCATGAAAAGAGCCTCACTAAGAAGTTGTACAGTTTCAGTCTGAAGATGTTGTCGCATCGAGAAATCGGAGCTTACGAATCTTCTGACCGGTTGTCTTCAGCAAGTCTCTATGCCAAATCTAGGAGTATCGTTTGGGCGAGTCTTGGTCTTGCTGCAACGCGTAATCGAGTTCTGAAACCTGTGCAGGAAATTGAGTATTTGGCGGAAAAGGAGCCAAACAGTACCGACATTTTGAAGAGCAACATGTTGGATACATATTATCCAAATCGAAGCAGTCATCTCGAGAATGTTTGTCTGTATGAGGTTCTTCAAAATTACATATTCAAGAGGAACATCAAAGAAGATACTGAGAAAGGAGTGTATGCTGTAATTGGAAGTGAGGGATGTCTGGTCAAGCAAAGAAATTGCCACTTGGTAAACCATCGAAAATTGAGTGGCGAATATCCTGAAAAAAAGGAGTTTTTCTATTTAGCACTTTTGCAACTTTTCAAGCCTTGGCGTGCAGAAGAGGAACTGCTTGGAGATTTCCTCTGTTACGAAGACTCTTTCACTGCCGCCAAGGAGACCATAGAATGTCCTGCTTTTCCCAAATATGTAGAAATGTTGAATGTGGAAATCGAGCAGGAAGCAACGATTGCAGCCGAGATTGCCAGAGACAGTTCTCAGGACAGTCAGAGTTCTGCTTCATTGAGTCAGGATCCACTAGGAGGACCTGTTATCGAAAATGAAGCTGCCACTGCTATGAATGAAGTGGAAAGAGCCATGGCACATGCTCAGGAGGATGCGGTTACCTTGGAAGAGTTGGAAAGACAACTCAACGTTGAGCAGAGGAAAATATATGACGAAGTTACCATGCAAATTGATCATGGATTAAGTCATGAGAAGAAAGAGTGCTCATGTACGTCGTTGAAGCCTGTCCGACTCTACGTGAGTGGAGAAGCGGGAACTGGAAAAAGTTTCCTTATTAAAGCAATTTCATGTTATTTGCAGGAAAGGACTGAGTCATCGCTGTCTTGTGTTGTCACCGCTCCAACTGGACTGGCAGCACATAACATTAAAGGGATTACTTTACATCGTTTACTGATGCTGCCAGTGGAGCATGACAACAAATTACAATATCACAAGCTATCTGGAGATGCTTGTTGTGAAGTTTCAAGAATCTTGAGGAAAATGAAACTTCTTATCATTGATGAAGTAGGCATGGTTTCCAATGTCATGCTTGCCTTTGTGCATTTGAGAATGCAAGAAGTTCTCAAAACAGAGTATGATGTGTTATTTGGTGGCAAACACATCATTGTTTTCGGAGATCTTCTGCAGCTGATACCAGTGAAAGGGCAACCTGTGTTCAAAATGCTCACGCATGAAGATACCAGGAAGTGCCAAGGGAGCATTGGCAACGTCAATATATGGTTAAACTTCAATTATGCTGAACTGCATGAAAATATGCGTCAGGCGAAGGATGAAGTTTACAAGAATATTCTACAAGATGTTAGAATAGGAAAAGTGACCGAGCATGGGAAAGAAGCTTTACATGCACGATTACTGTCAAATTTATATCCAGAACAAGATGTTGTGCCTGAGAATATTTTTCAGAAAATTACTGAGAAGAAATCTGGAATATGTTTGATGCCAACTCTTGCAGAATGTGCCATCTTCAACAACAAAATGTTGAATTTAGAAAAGCAAGAGATTGTGAAACTGGAAGCTATTGACAGAGTAGAGCATATGGGATCAACAATTATTTTGTCTGAGAATTTGAAATCAAAATTGGATTCATTAGAGAAGACTATATCTAAAACTGCAGGTTTTGAAAAGAGTCTGAATGTGTGCTTGAACTGCCGTATAATTTTAAGAAGGAATTTACATGTTGAAAGAGGTCTGGTAAATGGATCAATGGGTAATGTTGTTGATTTTGTGAAATACAGAAATAGAGATGGAATTGAATTTTTAAAAATTAAATTTGATGGCATTGAGGAAGTACAGCTAATTGGTCGTTGTTCTGCTAGATTTTTGCTTGTAAAAGACGTATATGTTCGCCGTAAGCAGTTTCCTGTTTGCTTGGCATATGCGGTGACAATCCATAAATCGCAAGGTTTAAGTGTAGACAGTGCATTGGTGAATATTGGCAGTTCTGTGTTCAAGGAGTGTATGGCATATGTGGCATTGTCAAGAGTTAGAACTTTATCGGGATTGTACTTGATTGAGTGTGATGTCACAAACATTTGTGCGGATCTAGATTGTGTTAAGGAATACAATAGGTTGAGAAGAGAGTATGCGCCACATTTGCCTCAATATCCTTTATTTGAGAAACGTGTGGTAGGCCGGAAACGAAGAAATGTGACCAATACTGGGGAGGTTGTAGCAAAAAGACGAAAAGTCAATGAACCTGAAATTATAAGCAGAAACAAAAAGGATTCTGTTGAAGATGTTGTTGGTTTTCAATTTGAAAACACTTCTGGTGTCAACTGCTATGCTAATGTAGTGGTTAATGTTTTGTTTTCTCTAGAAAATGTAAAAGAAGAGATTGTGGTCAATTCTGATCAAAGATTATGCAGTTTGTTAAATTCTGTGTTAGAGAAATGTAGCACTGATAGAACAAAAATAGAAAGTGTGTCTGAAATTCGAAATCTGTTAGACAGATGTTCAGGCCAAACACAATTCTCTCAAAATATTCAGCAAGATTGTCAGGAGTTTTTAATGTATATGCTTGATGTATTGCATGCTGAAGGTGTAGATGTAGATCACCTGTTTGGGCTTTCTTATCAATGGCAGCATGACTGCGAGAACTGTAGGGTATCAAGTACTACTAGTGTAGACTCAGAAAGATTTATATATTTAACTTTGCCAGACAGTAAATCAGTCTCCTTTAATAAGCTAGTAAAAGCAGCTAATCACAACATGGAATGTAGCCAATGTAAATCTGAAATGATGTCAACATTATTTATACGAACATATGGCCAGTATGTCATTTTAATGTTCCAACGATGTAGGCCTGATGGAACAAAATTGACAACTTTAATTAAAAATGTTGTGGCTTCACAGTTGTCAATATCAGGAAGGACTTTTGTAACTGTAGCAATTATATATCATGACGGTCCTTCAATAACATCAGGACATTACACAGCTTATTTAAAGTCTAGAAATGGCTGGTCATTCTGCAACGATTCTGTTTTAATTTTCAAAAAAAAATTGCTGTATGACCTTAAAAATTCTTACCTGGTGTTTTTAAAACCAAAATTTTAGGGAAAGAATCTTGGGATGTGCTCTGAGGAATTTCAAGAAGTTCTAATGGCTCCTACACGATTTGGCCTTGAGGATAAGTGTAGTACAGAGACATAACTTCTTACCATAACACTGGACGTCATGGAAAAATAAGTGCACTTTGAATGAGTTCAGAAAAACTATTTCTTTTTATAAGCTAATTCAAGCAGCCAATCAAAACATGGAGTAGAGGGAATGTAAGTCTGCAATGCTGTCTACTGTTTTATATTGCTTTGTGATTAAAAGTGATGTAGAGAATTAAATAATTGTAGTAGTCATAGAGGTAGTGTAAGTCTGCTTCATAGTAAGCAGTATCAGTGTCATAGGAAATGTAGAACATGAGTGAGCAAGAAGGGTAAGATATTAGTAGTCCAGGATTGTGAAAATGATCTTCAACATTTTAATTCTGAAAGTTGCGGAAATACAACATGACGGGATTGGCTTACAAGAATTCCAAGAGTTATAAATGGCTCTGACATGATTTGGCCTTGTGGAAACGTGTGGTAGAGAGCGAGAAGTCATTTATTGTATGTAACATATTTTTCAAAACGATGGAGGTTTTCTTTCAGAAAGTGGCGGGCTGAAAGTAATAACAGCACAACAGAGTGTAAGCTGTTCATAGGACATCCTTCGACGTCATGGAAAGTAAGTTAACTTTAAGGAGTTCTGAATTCTGATTTGTTATGTTGTATGGGTTTTTTAAACACAATCATTTTGATTGTGTTTTTTTTTCCCCGCTGTTATATGATGAATACCTTCAAGTCACTGTTTTTAGTGAAATTTGATACATTCTGAGAACAGCAAAAATAAACCATTTAACATGTATAATTAATTCTGTACTGTTTGCATTTATGATGTACATGTAGAACTGTGTAGGAGGCATGGAGAAGGTGAGGCTTCTGTAAGTGTCAAAGTTGTTGCATACAGTGCTCATATTCTACGTAGTCTTTCATATGATAGACTACATTTCCACAATGAGATACCTAAGCAAAGGAAACACAGGTGATATGATTGTGGAATGAGCAAAAAAAATTGCACGTTTTTCAATTATATTACCTGTGTTTCCTAACATTACATATCACATTGTGTAGATGAGGTTTAGGCCTGTTCCTGGAGACAGAGGAGGTCTGACATTTGTTCAAGAGTGCAGTGGACATGACTCACTTCGTTGGTAGGCCTGCACATGTATTATCTCCTCTGTATTCTTCAACAAACCTATATTTCATCTGCAACTCTGAGTAGGACTTACCTGAAACAAATCTGTGGATAGGTTACACCTTATCGGCATCTTGAAACAATCATTTAAAATGTTAGGGTCAGATTTATGATGGCCGTGCGCCTCTTTTGCTCCGCTGTGGGTCACTTTTGTGTAAAAGATGCACCATGTTGCAAGATAGGTTTCAGTTCATCTCCAGCAAGATACCATCAGTTTAAAATGTATATAATTAGCACTGTGTAGGGGGCATGCAGAAGCTGAAGCTTTTGTAAGTGTCAAAGTTGTTGCATGCAGTGCTGCACTTCTGGGTACTGTTTCATATGCTGGACTACATCTGCACTATGAGATACCTAAGCAAAGGCAACCCAGGTGATGTGATTGTGAAATGAGGAAAAGAAACTCCACATTTTTCAATTACATCACCAGTGTTTCCTAAGTTTACGAATGACATTGTGCAGATGAAATTTAGGTCTGTCCACGGACACAGAAGAGGTCTGGCCTTTGTTCAAGAGTGAAGTGGACATGACTTACTTCATTGGTAGGCCTTCAGATGTATTATGTCCTCTGTTCTCTTCAACAACTCGAAATTTCATTTGGAACCCTGAGTAGGCCTCACCTCAAACAAACCTCTAGATAGGACACATCTTATTGGCATCCTGAAACAATCATTTAAAATGTTAGTGTCTTGCGACACTTTTGTGAGACAACAGCAGTGCAAAAGATGCACCATGTTTTAAGATAGGCCTCACTTCATCTGCATCAAGATACTGTTAGTTTAAAATGTATATCTTTAGGACTGTGTAGGGGGCCTGGAGAAGCAGAAGATTCTGTAAGTGTCAAAGTTGTTGAAAAACTGTTTGTCCTTCAATCTTTTCCCTTGTCTTTTCTAATTTTTAAATACATGTTTTAATATTTTTCAAATGTTTGTTCTCTCTTTCACAGATTGAAAGTATAAAAATAAAAAGTGAGTAAGTTAACGACAATTATAAGGTAAATGTTTTGTACTCTTTTCGTTACATTTCTATCACATTCACCTACTATTAGTTCCACAGCTTCATTTCTTTAACCCACAGTTTCCTGCCTTTGCTACTTTCCTCATTCCTTTCTCTATTACCTACTTACTCAACTCCTTCCACTCTTTTTCTCAGTCCCTCTCTTCTCATAGTTCCTCACTCTTGTTCACTCACTCCGTCTCTATTACTCTTAGTGTCTTTGACTGATCACTCTTTCACTACTTGTTCATAATGCTTTCTCTGTGTAGTTGAAGCACACTAAGGGGCATATTATGAACACAGCCAATAAAATTATTGCTGTTTTTATTGGCAGAAAACTGCTGCAAAAGTGGTTTTAGCGGCAGTTTTCTGCCGCAAAAGCGGCTTTAGCGACACATTTCTGCCAATAAAAGCTGCAAAACTTTTATTGGCTATGTTGATGATATGGCTCTATGTTATTTACATTTCTTTGCTGTTTCAATTAATCTTTTTCTGTTATTTTTTCTTTTCTGTTTTCTGTTTTTTCTCTCTGTTATTCCACATGTTTTAATCTTATTTTGAACATTCACTCACATTCTCCAAGAAACTCTTCTTTGTTATTGTTCTACTCTCTTTTTTTTCTTTCACTTCCTTTTTTATTTTGTTTTTCACAATTATACCCTCTTCCATCTTTTCTTCGGTAAATAGATCTATTAAACAGTATCTCTGGTTTACTCCCTATAGCTGTCTTTCTTTTAACATTACTCTCTGTTTACTTCCCTTATACTAACTCTTCTTTTTTTTTTTTTTTTTTTTTTTGGTTCGCTCCCGGTTCGCGAACCGGGAAGCTAACGGGGAAGCGAACCAAAAGAAATAGAGCTTGCCAGAGTGCTAAACATTCTAGCAATTTTTTTTGAAAGGGGAGGTAGTTCTGAAAAGAACTTTTTTTTAAATGTTTTTGTTGTTTTATATATTTTTTTTATTTTTCTGAACATTTTTTGTTTTTTTTGTATTTTTTGAACAGTTTTATGTTTTTTTTGTTTTTGATGGAGGGGAAACAACAAAAAACAGGCATTGGAAACGGCTCAACAGGAGCAAAAAAAAAAATTACTGTCTGGGGCGTTTAGGGCAATTGTGATTTTCATAAGCTCGGTTGATTAAGGTAATACTCATATTGCCACAAGACAGTAATGCACCACAATACAAGCAGGTAAACTTCATATGGACAAAGTTGTCCTGAATGTTTGGCACGGTTTCCCGTGCCTCTGCTGCTGTCAAAGATATCTGTGATGATGACCTGGCCACAGGAGTTGTTGGGTTGTCCTGCTGGTCACGCATCTCTGCCCGGCTGTAGTTTAATGGATGCCACCTGCTCATATGACGATGCATGGTGTAGTTACCGAAGCTGTATTTTTTTAAGGTGCCTCTAGATAACTTCTCCTTACATATGAGGCAGGTGACATATCTGGCATTTACTTTCTTCTGCCCTTCAGGGATCGAAAAAAACTGCCAAATAAAACTGGTTTTCCGATGAGAAACCCGGGGCTGCTCTTCTAAAAACTGTGGTCCTTCTGTCTCCTCTTCCTCTTGCTCATCCTCTTCCTCCTCTGTGTTGCTGATGAACTGGGGAGGTGGTCCTCTCTTCCCATGAGGAGGTGGTGGTGGTGGTTGGGGTCCACCAGCTGAAGCTACCAATGAAGCCATTGCTGAACTATCTAAAAAGGTCTTCCTCTCACAAAGATGAAAGTCAGAGTGAGGAAAGAAGGAGGGGTTTTCATCATTTGGGAAAAACAATAGTTCTAAACCAATGAAAAGTGTTATTTTTAGGTCACCTGACCTAGCCTTACATCATTATGAAACCAAAAGTGAAATGAACCAATGAAAAGTTGTATTAACAAGTCACATGACCTGTTATGTTTATGTTACTCGCTGCGGAACGCGCCCCGGATCGCTTCCGGGTCGCTGCGCTTCGCGCCTCGGTTTGCGCTCCGGAGCACTTCCGGGTGCGCTAACGCGGCGCGTCATAAGACGCATTACGCGGCAACGTGATACGTCGCGCTTTCGCGACGCGCCCCTGATCACTTCCGGGGAGCTTTGCGTCTCAGTTCGCGTACCGGAGCACTTCCGGGTGCGCTAACGCGGCGCGTCATAAGACGCATTACGCGACAACGTGATACGTCGCGCTTCCGCGACGCGTCACGATGTTGATTTCTAACGCGGCAGTTGCGCAAACGGAACGTTTACCGGTTCGCGGACCGTGTCGCGGCATCAAATTGAGCTAACGGGAAGCTTCCCGGTTCGCGAACCGGGAGCGAAGAAAAAAAAATATTAAAAAAAAAAATTATTAATAAACATATAACATATATTTTTGGATTTAAAGAAGAATACATTTTACAGCTACAGATATTAGCTTTTAAAAAACCAATGAAATTCACTGAAAAAACCATAGGTTATAGACCATATATAGTTAGGAATTAGCATTTACAAAACCTTGAAAATTCACTGAAAAAACCATAGGTTATAGACCATATATAGTTAGGAATTAGCATTTAAAAAACCTTATTTTACTCACACAAAACCATTGAAATTCCATATATAGTTAGTTGTACTAACTATATATCGCGCACCCGCAATCCACTGCTGATCATGTCACATATTACATCATTCATGACATGGTCAGTGACATCACTGATGACATCACTGATGACATCTCAAATGACATCACTGATGACATCACTGATGACATCTCAAATGACATCACTGATGACATCACTGATGTCATCTCAAATGACATCACTGATGACATCACTGATGACATCACTGATGTCATCTCAAATGACATCACTAATAACATCACTGATAACATCACTGATGACATCTCAAATGACATCTCAAATGACATCACTGATGACATCTCATTTGACATCACTGATGACATCACTGATGACATCTCAAATGACATCACTGATGACATCACTGATGACATCTCATTTGACATTACTGATCACATCACTGATGACATCATTCATGTGATATTATGATGAACCTCTTCAGACTCTTATATAATCTTAGATACACTCAGTATAAACATACACTCACAGACTGTCACTCATCCATGGAGTTACTCACACACCTAGTCAGTCATGCAAAGAATCAATCACACCTCCATTTCCTCAACTATACAGTTATACACACCTTACTTATTCAAACATATACTAAAACATATTTACTCACTTATACAATCCTGGATACAAGTTCACAATGATCCATACAGCCACTCACACATTCACTGGCTCTTATGCACAGTTATTTATATATGTCAACTCTCACATGTACTGTATTTTACATATGTACTTACTTTGACATGTAGCACTGAGATATCCATTCACTCACCAATACACTCATGCACACAGTCAACCGCCCATACAGCTGTTTCCACATGCACTTTTGAACCCATACATCTAGTGAATCAACTGCTCACACATCTATGCAGAGAGTCATACACCTCCCAGCCACCCACACACACACTCAGTCTCCCATACAAATGCTTGGGCAACCAATCAATAACCCATATAGTTAATCATATAGCTACTGATCAACACATGCAGCAGTTTACAGAACAACAGACATAATGATGCACAAATTAAGACAGTTTAGTCACTAACCCATGCACTCAGTGAGACACATTTAATCAGTCACTCATACAGTCAGTCATGCCCCTACTAAATCCTTCATCAAGACACTTATACATCCACTCATTCTTCAATATGTAAGACATATTTTAACTTTACAGAAAAATACAGTCACTGGATGTTGTCATCAGTGATGTCATCAGTGATGTCATTTGAGATGTCATCAGTGATGTCATCAGTGATGTCATTTGAGATGTCATCAGTGATTTCATCAGTGATGTCACTGACCATGTCATGAATGATGTAATATGTGACATGATCAGCAGTGGATTGCGGGTGCGCGATATATAGTTAGTACAACTAACTATATATGGAATTTAAATGGTTTTGTGTGAGTAAAATAAGGTTTTTTAAATGCTAATTCCTAACTATATATGGTCTATAACCTATGGTTTTTTCAGTGAATATATATATATATATGTATGTATATATATATATATATATATATATATATATATATATATATATA
Organism: Lissotriton helveticus; assembly: GCF_964261635.1. Lineage (NCBI taxonomy): Eukaryota > Metazoa > Chordata > Amphibia > Caudata > Salamandridae > Lissotriton > Lissotriton helveticus. The sequence continues at coordinate 869,101,152 of NC_136061.1, read as the reverse complement.
TATATATATATATATATATATATATATATATATATATATATATATATATATATATATATATATATATAAAACCTACTGGCAGTTGCCAGTAGATAGTTCTAGTTAGGACCTATTTTCCACAGGAAATCCACAACATTCTATTTGCAATAACCTTGGCGCCGGTCGACGAATCGTCGTGAAATTTTCAAAACTTATGGTTCGCTCTGGTCTGCTCCTATCTTGAAAGTTTTGTGGTGATTCGGCAAACAGGGGCTGTGAAAAAAGGGGGTCACATAACATGTTTCCCCCATGCAATTTTACATATGAAACTTTAGCCGTGGCTACTGCCCGAACCACTGAACAGAATTACTCCAAATTTGGCCGAGGGGGCAGAACGATAGGTTTTTATCGGTCTGACTGGGGCAATGAGATCAATTACCGCGGTAATCCGATCTTTAAAGTTAGTCAGTCGGGTATCAAGGTCTAGACTCATGTCTGAAAGGTCGACAGGGTGGAGATGAGGCGCTATACTATCAGGAGAAATCTTGCTCCAATTTCTGCCCTGTTGTTTAGCCGGGCAAATATGACGATTTATGCAGTGGCAGGGAAATACGAAAGGAACAAGCAGATGATCCGACCAAACTATTGGGACAGGATCAAGGACATCTAAGCCTTCCAGGTTAGTACAGATTAGATCTAGAGTATGGCCCGCTTTGTGAGTAGGACAGCTGGTAAGTTGATTCAGTCCGCCATCTGCCAGAGTGGACAGAAAATTAAGGGAGGTAGTGTCCACAGAGTTATCAACATGGAGATTAAAATCCCCAAGGAGGGTAAAATTGGCATATCGCAATGAGGCTTGCAAAACGTAGTCTAAAAAGGCTGGGAGATGGAATGGTTTAGAGTTGGGTGGTCGATAGGCCAAAAGACCAGAAAAAGTGAAATTAGGCGAAATTTTAATACTAAAAGGGAGCGATTCAATGCATTCCAGTTGGTTATAGGGAAAGGACGAAATGGTCCAGTGGGTTCTTTATATAATGGCCACTCCGCCCCCAGGATGTGGGCTCTGTCTACTGGCACACAATATATTGTAGCCCGGAGGGATTGCTAAGTGTAACGCGGGATTAGTATCGTCTCCTAACCACGTCTCGGTAAGGAACAATAGGTCCCATTTGACCTCTTCCAGGGTATGAAATACATCAAGAGAGTGTTTTACTAAAGACCGGCAATTTAGCAGGCCAGCTTTTAATCGTGCCTGAGACGGGGTTTTCTGCAGAAAAAGGCAGTTATGCTTTACATCGCCAGGTTGATCTGAGGAGTATTTCATAAGAGGGAACAAGGGATTAACAGCTGTACAAGTAAGTGATGGTAAAATACAATGTTGAGGCCGCAGGGATTTAAGCATAACACTATCGTAGGTCATAGGAGGGGGGATGCCATGCCTAGTAATACCTGCGTCTGCGGCCGCATACTGGTCGCGGACGGGCAGGACTCTGGCGCGACTCCGGCGCAGGTCTGGCGCGTCCGCTGATCGCGCCCGCTGCGCGGGAGCATGGTATTCCGTTTTTATAGTGGCCAATCGGGTGCCTTCGAAGGCTACCCCACTCCAAGATGGCCGCCAAAGTAAATCCAAGCACCCAAGACAGCGTTAATATTGGCTGAGGTGAGTAAGAGTCTTGGTGACAGGGAAGCAAAGTTCTAACCAGCGAGCAGCAGGGGGGCGAGGAGAAAATAACACCACCGCTTTCTAGTCAAGTGGAGGGGCTAGCGTGTAAGTACACTAAGCTTCGTATTCAAGCTAAAAAGTGAAATTAAAAAGCTGCAAGAACAGCTGATAAATTTGTGCAAATTAAAGTTAAGCAAACACAAAATACAGCGACCTCCCGGCTCACGCCTCAGGAGGGAATGTCAGTCACAACAGGTGAGTGAGCCATTCAGCACCATGTACTAATCCATTGATTGTGAAAAACCCCAACCACTTATAAATTAACCCAGGCATTCTCTTTGCAGTAATCCAATTATTCAGTCAGTACCCAAGTACTCATGCAATGACTCAGGCCTTACCACATAGACTGCTTCAAACACCTATCCACTATGCATGCAGCCCTCTTACCATCCACACATTTGTCTTTTACACCTTCAATTCCCTAGTCAGTGTCCATAGACTCCAGTAAACACCCTGCCACTCCCTTTGCACTCCTCTAGTGACTTATTCAGCACTATGTACTAATCCATTCACTGTGCCAAAACCCAACCACTTATACATTCACCCAGGCAGCTTCCTTGCAGTATTCTAATCAGTCATTCAGTACCCACGTACTCATGCAATGACTCAGGCCTTACCACATAGACTGCTTCAAACATCTATCCACTATGCATGCAGTCCTCTTACCATCTACACATTTGTCTTTCACACCTTCAATTCCCCAGTCAGTGTCCATACACTCCAGCAAACACCCTGACACTCCCTTGGCACTCCTCTGGTGACCCATTCAGAACCATGTACTAATCCATTCACTGCGTCAAAACCCAACCACTTATAAATTCACCCAGGCACTCTCCTAGCAGAAGGCTAATCACTCAGTCAATATCCAAGTACTCATGCAGTAAACCAGACTTTAGCACAAGGACTGCTTCAAACCACTTTCCACTATACATGCAGTCCTCTAACCACTTACACATTTGACTTTCCCATCTTCGATTCCCCAGTTAGTGCCCATACATTCTGGCAAACACCCTGCCACTCCCTTTGTACTTCTCTAGTGACCCACCCAGCACCATGTACTAATCCATTCACTGTGCCATAAACCAACCACTTATAAATTCACCCAGGCACTCTCCTTTCAGTACTCTAATCATTCAGTCAGTACCCAAGTACTCATGCAATGACTCAGGCCTTAGCACATAGAGTGCTTCAAACACCTATCCACTATGAATGCAGTTCTCTAACCACCTACATATTTGTTTTTCACACTTTCAATCCCCCAGTCAGTCTCTATACACTACAGAAAACACCCTGCCACTCCATTTGCACCCCTCTAGTGACCCATTCAGCACCTTGTAATAATCCATTCACTGAGCCAAAACCTAACCACTTATAAATTCACCCAGGCAGATTCCTTGCAGTATTCTAATCATTCAGTCAGTACCCAAGTACTCATGCAATGACTCAGGCCTTACCATGTAAATTGCTCCAAACACCTATCCGCTATGCATGCAGTCCTCTAACCACCTACACATATTCTTTTACACCTTCAATTCCCCAGTCAGTGTCCCTACACTCCAGCAAACACCCTGCCACTCCCTTTGCACTCCTCTAGTGACGCATTCAGAACCATGTACTAATCCATTCACTGCGCCAAAACCCCACCACTTATAAATTCACCCAGGCATTCTCCTTGCAGTAGGCTAATCATTAGGTAAATAGCCAAGTACTCATGCAGTAAACCAGACCTTGGCACATGGACTACTTAAAACCCATACAGACTGGATGGCAACAAATAGTTTAAAACTTAACTAGATAAGACAGAGGTGATGATAGTTGGTAATAATCCCACCAGGTGGATGGAAATGAAGTCATTCTATCGCCAAAATGGGGATAAAGAGCTTAGGTACTTGATGAAAAACTGACAATGGAAAACTAGTTGACAAAGCTAGGATCCACCTGTTTTGTTCTTCTATGCACTCTAAGAAGACTTCTAAGATTTCTACCGGACCCAACACGTAGTGTGGTGGTACAAGGCCTGTTAATTTTCTGATTTGACTACAACAACTCCTTGTATCTTGGAAGCTCAAAGTCAGTCATAAAAACAATGCAGGTCATACAAAATGCTGTAACACACATTCCCTTAACCACATCGCTGCTTGGTAGTTTCCCCTGCTGTGCTGGACAGAAACAAAAACGGGTGTGGTCATGACGAGCTGAGCTCGTCATGAGCACCTGAGAGGTATATGCCATGATGGAAGGGGTTAAAAATACCCAACACCAATCAGCAAGGATATCACTGCCAGCCCTGCACTGGCTCCCAGTGGACACAAGAGTACAGTTTAAGACTCTATGATGTGTACATAAAGGCCCTACATTGATCCAGGATAATTGAGCTCCTTTGCCTACAATGCTCAGAGACTTTGGAACTCTCTCCCATTACAAATTAGACTAACGGAATCAGAGCTGACATTTAGGAAATTGTTAAGGACTAGATTATTTGAGTAGGTTCTGTATGAAAGTTGTCCTGTGACTAGTTAGCGTAGGGAAGCACTTCTGGGTAGCCATGTGCTCCATAGATCTAGGAGAATAGAATTGAAAAGAAGAGTAGAGTACAGAGATCTGGGCATAATTCCATAATTGTTTTGCTCACCATGCCATTCCAGTTTGGACCAAGCCATGTGCACATTAGTCTTGACCCTGCTCCCCATGTGAACAGTGCAGCCAGCAATGCCAGGCTAGGCATTCCCTGGACTGGAAACAAGCATTTTTGGACCGGTATTGGGGTATCACCCCTAAGCACCCAGACTAGCTTTACTCCAGAGGCATGGTGAGCACAGGGCCCAAGTCTGGGCATACCTGTCCCATTTGGGGTGACAAATGCAAAAAAGAACAATCAATTAATGGAATGCTGAACAATGTCAAACATTCCCCCCCAGTACAAAGATCTGGGCCTAAATCCACCGTTTTTTTGCTTGCCATGCCATTCCATTTTGGACTCAGCCACATGCAAATCAGTCTTGACAGCCTATGGAGTGGCTTTGAAAGTGCACAGCATCCAAGAGGAGCTCTTGGGAGGAAGCTTATGGCCGTAAATGCCCACAGTAGGGAGGGCCACACTCCTTACACCAGAGATAGAGGACCAGACCAACTACACTGCCATGAAGACCATTTTAGTCAGTAAGTTTGGGTTGACATCTAAGAAGTACAGGCGACGGGTAAGGGCTAGTCAAAAACTCTTTACACAAAGATGGATGGATTTCTTTGACTTTACTGGTAAGGCACTGAGGAGCTGGGTGCTGGTAGCAAAGTTAATAATTATGAATGGCTGCACAAATTGTTTTTGATGGAGCATGTTCTTGACACTTGCTTTCCAGAGCTATGCCAACACCTGGTTGATTGGAAATTTACTGACTCCAGGAAGCATGATGAAGAGGCAGACCTCTGGGTCAGAACCAAAGTGTCCAGAAAGGTATTTGTGGGAGACTCCCAAAAAGGGGTCAGGGTTCCCACCAGAATAAGAAAAGGGGAGATGAAAAGACTGCATTCTCTAAAGGCACCCACAACAACTCACTGGGGAATAAATGGTCTGATTCCCCTTCCCATTTGCAAATGGGTTACCACCTACTTGAAGTAGGTGGTAAAATGCAAATGATTTGCAACCGTATTTAAGTTGCAAATCATTTACACATACCACAGTCCCCTTCCTATTAGCAAATCGCAAACACAATTTGTGATTCGGTAATAGGTTACCGAATTGCAAATAGGACATTGTATATTTTAAAAAACCTTTTTGAGTTTGCAAATGGGATGATTTTGCAAATCAGGCCATTTAAAAATGTAAAAAAGATCTGTACATCTGGCTCTAGGAGTTCACACCTGGATGTCAGCCACAGAGGTATGTGTATAAAAAGGATAACCCAGGTGTTCAGCTCGATTCTGTATGATTCTCTTATTTTCCCATCTCTTTCCTGAGATGTGTCTGGGCCCCTTACTTGTGACCCCTCTCTGAATCAAAGAACACCCTTTGGAGTGTACTGGGGAGTTTGCCTCTTCCTCTCTCCAGTGTGACTCATCAAGCTTACAGGAATTCAGCAATACACACATCTGTCTGGGAGGATTCCTCTACCTCCTTTCCTCATGTTTCACTATGCAGCCCTGGGGCTCCCAAAATGGAACCCAAAGTCAGCCATGTATTGTACCCCTCACAGGCACATATACACCCAGCACATGCATATGACATGTATGCACTGTACAGTACTTGATTAGCCCTGTATTACACCATTTACAGGCACACACAGCAAATGTACACAACATATGTACTGCGCCACACTACACACCAAACCAATGTAGGCCGAAGGCAAATTAAGCAAGGGAACTTTAAATGAGTGAGCCTGTAGGCCTCACTGAAGTGACACAAGTAAAAATGACTTCATGCCCACTGATCACAACACAGTATGCTTCCACCACTCTGCACATGCTGCTGAACTTCTTGTAAAGGTAGCAGCCTTTCACTACTATGAGTGTAGCGCTTTGGGTGCCCCTCCCAGTCCAATAAGCCCACAATCTGTGGAACAGGCCTATGTCATGGTGCAGACAAATCATTTGTGTTTCCCTATGACAAAAAAGTCAGCATTAGGGATCCAAACATCAGTACAGTTGGTACACTCATGGCAGGGGGGCATGTCCATTACCATCCAGTGGATTTTTCGATCCGAACACTGTCCCAAGGCATTAGGCACTCAGGTTCCACAGTGATGATGTATATTTGCCTAAGTGTAGGAGCAGAGATGATGGTAGACTCAACACAGTCAAATGCACGTTGCTACTAAGTACCCAACACATGGTTTACTGCCTTTCTAAATAATATGTTTAGCTTCCATGACTTCTGCTAAGTTCTTCATAAATTTACTGTAGGATTCCGGGAATCCTGCAAAAAACGTGTCCATTGAGTCAGGAGAAAGTGATTACTTAACTAAACTTTCTTTGAGGACAATTCTGTTTCAAAGATTGCTATTTCATAGATGATACTACTGGACATAGCACGGGAAGCTCAGGCAGTGCTGGGTGTGATTTTGTAATGCTCTGTGCCAAATTATGGAAATGTTCCAAATTAATTTATAAGCTATTTCGGTCCTGCTTATGCATTCATTTTTTAGTATCACGATCTCATCAAACGGTCTTATGGAGAATGGGTTGCTCTGCTTCAAGAAAAGGGTCAGTAAAGAACTACAAATAAACTATTTAACCAACAATGTATGTGGCACTAAAATTGAGGCCCACTGTACCCAACAAATTGGGCAAAACAATTTATGACAAACAAAATAACAACCAAAATCAATATTGCCAGTCTCAATTTTTCCAAACCGACACAAAGCATGTAGGAGTAACTCCTTCATGTCTGCAATCCTGAAGCAAGCTGAACAACATCACTGGAATTTTCACAAACTCTGGCCACAGAGTGCAGGGATGGATTTCTTCAATGCATATTTATCAGCAGAACTTCTCTTTATTCCTTTCTGAGACAAATCATGTAAAAATGTCTCTACAAATGTTGGGAATTTTTTCACCGGTATCTATCGGTTTCCCACCTATCATGAACAAATATCATTTGAGCTGACCAACTGGTACAACATTGTGTTTTTGCATTGGTAAGTCAAAGAAAGCACATTTTATCGTAGGCTGTGAGGGCAAATGTCACCTCATAATGGATGTATGACGTTACAACGCAGGCTATTACAACGCCTGCCTTTACAACGCGGTTTTTACATCGCATACCATTACAACGCATAGCGCTTTTGGGTGCTGGATAGTGAATAGTTTAATTTACTATTCCAACTCCAGTCCCCGTGGACACTAGGGAAGGTGATGGATAGTGAATTAAACTTATTTCCTATCCTAGAGCGCCCCCCAGCGCAATGCGTTGTAATAGTTTGCGTTGTAATGACCGTGTTGTAATGGTAGTGCGTTGTAAAATTTTCATTGTAGGTGATGTTTACCCCTCATAATTGTCCCTACTCAAGCAAGTTATGTGATCTAGAAATTAAAATTATCGAGGTACTATCTCACTATCTCTAGATGGGATTCACACAAACATGCACAATTAAATAATAATGTTTTTTTTCGCGGTGCATTAGGGAACATTTTTATTTTTGTGAGAGCAATTACTAAATAGACACCGCTACGTAAACACTCCACCACTATGAAATATCACATAATCGACATACAACCACAGACATAGCACTACATTCAGCACCCCACTACAGCAAATTACCAGTATACTGACATCATTACATATACTCAAAAATGGGTCAGGGTTAATGGAAGGTTAGAGTTTGGCTTAGGGGTTGCGACTGGGTTCTGAATAGGTGCAGATATATGGATGATTGAAGTGTCAATGTGGGGGCTAAATTAAAAAGAACTAAAGCAGTGGCAGGTTAAGGTATATCTGTAGTAGTAGGTAAAATTAGCGAACACCAATACAGTTACAAATGACCCAAAGAACATCATACAAAAAGTAACTCAGACCGACCTCATGCATTTGACAAAATATTACCAGAGAAGGAAAAATGATCAAAGCGGAGCTGTGATCTGCCTCCATGATGTCTACAACCTGCCCTCACTTTGTTAAAAACAACACTTTGCATGCTGGGACTCAAAGGTGCATATTTTCTAGTAACAGGATGGGTCCCACAGTTTGAAGATGTATAGTACTGTTGTCTACAAAATGATGACAGGCCGGGGAAGACCACCCTGACATGACACTAGTTGAGGCTATGCAGAAAGAAACTGGAGCGATTACAATTCTGCAGACGTTTGGTGAACTGTGTTTATGAATGGATCAGAATAATAACATTTGCGAACTTTACTGCATTGCTTCTATGAAAGTATATTTACATCACTTCAAAAATATTTTGATTTCAAATAACTGAATGAGCGAAATATTTATGTATGATGTTATAGACGGTATTTTGAATGGTGTATCAAATTTTTTTTAAAAAGTAAGCATTGTTTTCTGCTAGTCATCTTGTTCCACATGAAAAGAAATCCACGTTATCAAAATAGCATCTCTCAATTCAATGGTAAACATTTATTGAACTTTTCAAGGAAGAGTCAACGCTCAGATTTGAATAGGAGATATCCATGCTGTACACGCGTCTCCACCGTAGGTATTCAACCCATTGAGCTGTCTCATCAGTTTTCAAGCAGCATCTCATCCAGTTATTAAATGCACACATGGTTGATGAAGTGTGTTGATATCTAGACAAAAGTGTAGGCTGCCAATCAAAGTAGAAATGTAAAAACAAGGGAACTTAGTCATTGGAGGAACATCATTGAGGAAAATTGCTAACAACGACAGTGCACCTCAAATAGCCCGATATATATATATAGCAAGCTCCCAACTTTCAGAAAATAAGAAAGTTTATGATGATCGACTTTATGAAATGACGCATCAATATTTTAGCTTTGCAAGTTAATGGATGATGCACTTGAGATGTGCCACGCTGCTTCTGCCAGCGCTGCAAACATTCAAGATGCCATTTACAAGCACTCTACCTGCAGAGCAAATGCTTAGAATGGTGGCGGGTGTTTCAAGCGAGCAGTGATCCCTGGCACTGAATGCGTCTAATGATTTCATGACGCACGGCGTTATCCAATGAGGCGAGGTGAGACAAATGGCCTATGACAGCTCCAGCAACTCTTGCAGTACCTGAGCGTGTCTGCCAGACCGGGCCGTGCTGTGGACTCTTATTGTGAATCATACTTAACCTGCTTCTGCGCGTATCTGTGCTTCAGGCTGCCAAAGGAGACCTGAGCCTGTTAAATGCCGGGGGTTACATAGTGGGCTGGAACCTGTCTGGAAGGAGGGTTAGCTAAGCTTTCAGGACGGGAAGGTCTGCTTTTGCAGCCGCAAAAGCGACCAGACGGGAGCAGGTGATCCCCGCGGGCGATGTCTTCTCTACCTCCAGTACAAGCTCTCCAGGAGTATCCCAGCCTGGGAAGAGGGACTCCTCTGCAGATTAAGCTCAAGCTACCTTTCTCTTTGTGGAGCGTGGAAGAGAGAAACACAGGAGCATAGGCAGATTTACGATTGCCTGGCTTCTGTCACTCTGCTCTGCCTGGCTGCCCTGGCTTCTGTCACTCTGCTCTGGTCCCCAGTTCAATAAAGAGATCATTAAAATCTGAGAATCACTCTTCTGCTATGTGAAGCTCATTTTGTTGAACCCGCTACTCAAACTGTACTGATTCTGCATAGAAGGAGGGAGAAAGAAAAGTGGAAGAAGTGAAAAGAGGAGAATAGAGGAAGAAAAATAAAATATTGGTAATAAAAAGGAGAAAGCCAGAAACGGACAGAGAAGAAGAGAAGTGAACGAGCAAGCAACGGCTAATAAACAGAACATGGGAAAAATATTAGTAGAAACAGCAACTGAATGATCTAGAAAAGAGGACCACCAAAGGACAAGGTGAAAACAAGATACATAAAACAGCAGGAACCAAACATGGTGGAGAGAAGATCGTTAATACAGAAATAAATTAACAAAGGGCGCACTAAAAAGAGAGACTGTCAACAAAAAGGAATTAGAGGAGGAAAAGAGTGTCTGAGAAGGAAAGTAAAGAAAACTAATGTACATATCAAGAAAAGAGGCAAATGTTCAGCCAGACACGGTTAAAACATGAGCCATGCACCACTGAGGATAGTGGAGCTGTTGCTAAATGTTATGTTAAATGTGCAGGTCACTGGTTATGTTCCTTATGAGAGCTTTCAATGGGTTAATACACTGACTGCATAGATACGTACAGAGTTCACATCACAAGATCGAATAACACTCAGACAATTGTGCATCGAGGGACCTACTGCAGAGAAATCTATGTTTCCTGCACACACTGGGCCCATTCACCAACTGCATTTTGCAGTGCATTTAGTTGTACTACAATAGTGCTACTTACATACTACAAAATGCTATTCACATGTCTAAGTGTGAAGGTCTACTATCTTTTTATGTGCACAGATCTCTGGCCCAACTGTAGTGCTCACTGCACATGTATGACTAAATTTTTGTAGTAAATGTGGGAAGAATGGGGAGTGGCTTGAAAATGGGGAATATTTACTACTAATTTGGGTGAGGTTTCAGGAGGAGTTCATACAGGGATTCTGCTCAGACACAGAACTGTGCATAGAGACTTAGGACCTCAGTGAATTAGGGTGTGCCAAAATTCACCTTAGTACCCCAAATCCCTACCAGACTAGCAATCAGTGTCACATTAGCTCTTCGTCCTATGGCAAAGAAACCAATAATTAGACAACCTAGAACATGCAACTAAGGAGCATCTCAGGAATGGTGGGAAGTGAGAAAACTCTTTTGTTATACGTTCATACCAGTCCACAACAGGAGAAAAATAGGGACACGGTAAGGGTAAAATGTTTATTTTAACGACGTGATTTCAAGCGCAGTGTTTTAATCAACATAAGCATACATATGATTACGAATAATACAGTCAGCATGGTTACAATTCCATAAAATACAAAGGAGGAATCATATTATAATGATAGTGGAAACAGGTGATAAAAGTGCCTATTTGAAGCACCCTCCCTATCTAGGAACTATGTATTAAAAAACAATAGAAGGTCTCTTGAGTTTTCTTAGGGGGACCGCAATTACCTGTCCGCTCAGTAAGTTTAAATGACATCAGCATTGGTTAGTCTCTCTGCATGGCTGGAATCTTCCAAGTGTGTTAAATTCTGGCAAGTGTGCTATGATAAAGGCGCCAGAATCCTACTTTACTTGCAGCTGCCAAATTGTTGTGTCTAGAATGTGTTACACAGACACGCCGATAAACAGGCTCGCACGTTATGATAACCTTGGTGGCTCAGCACTAACTGTACAGACTGGGGACACAATGTATGTCTAGAGATGTGGAAAACCAACCTTTTCTCATGTATAGACCTTCGTGAAAGCTAACTCTGCAAAAACAACAAAGCAGTGTTGTTTGCAAAAAAGCAGCAAAAGGTAAAATGGCGTTTAAACATGGAATGAGCCATGCTAACTTAACACGCACGTAGAAAGAGGCCCATAAACCACACTACAGAGTAAAGAAAAGTTATAGGAGGATTGGGGAATGCTTTAAGGAGGGACATGAACACATCCACAAATAAGTATTGTAGTGTATTATAATTGCATTTATATAGCGCTTACTACCCCCAACGAGGCATCGAGGTGCTTTTTCGGCAAGTAGCATGCTAATCCGGAACCCATAAAGAATTAGTGTTGAATTAGTATAGTGAAAGATGAAAGTGATTTGTGGTGGATAGGTTAGTCAGTTATTAGGATTCAGAAGGATAGCGAAGGAATAGAAGAGTGAAAAAGGTTTGCATTTATATAGTGCTTGTTACCCCTGATGGGATGGTGAAGCGTATTTTTTGGTGACTAGCATCCTACTCCGGAACCCATTATGGATTAGCGGTGATTTATTATGGAGAAATATGAAAGTAATTTGAGTGGTGGATATTAGTCAGTAATTTGGATTGAGAAGGATAGCGGAGGGATAGACAATGGAAAAAGGTTTGGATTTATATAGTGCTTGTCACTCCTAATGGGGGGTTGAAGGGCTTTTTTGGTGAGTAGCACGCTACTTCGGACCCAGTGGCGGCTGTTAGAATTTGAAACTAGTGGGATATAAGAGCAATGCTCGCTGCTGACATCTGCTTTGCTCTGTAGATCCCCAGATTGCATTCAGACAAGGCCACCTTAGCGGGATCGATAAATTGGGTATATTAGCTCAGGCAGTAGTAGAGCCTGATACTTAGAACTTTCAGAAACCACAGCTTAAGCACTCCAACTTCTGAATCAAGCCCACATACAATATCAACAGTCTATATAAACTACACAATTAGTAATATTGTGTTTGTTGATTTGTGCAGTTGCAATTTTGATGCACTCACTATCTCGTGCAATGTGGTTAAGAGAGATACCTCAAGTGAGTTTAGGCAACAGGCCTGGCCATTAACAGCGCAGACAGGCATTAACTGATGGGGAAGTGGCTGGGACGCCCTGCTGTCTGAGGAAGAGCTACCTTGGGGTATCTCTGCTTGTACTGCTAATCAAATAAGTGGCCTTGTTTGCAACCTCTTTAGGTTATCGGCTTGTACTGATAATCCAATAGGAAGGCCTATTGGCAATCTATGGCCAGACAAAATGCACTAATACACCTTTAATCACACGGGGAACAATTGTAAACCCTTATCCGATAAAGGAAGTTTTCTGTCTCTACTCATGATAGAAAGCCGCCTTGCGCTAGTTATTTATCTGCCTGCTCTCTATTTGTTTCACAAATAGATCTGTGGCAGCGGCACCATCTCGCCGTGAAAAGTGCACTTGTGTAAACATATCTCACTTGCGCCCAGTTCCCTGTGTCTGTTTACTGTCTTCGACCAGCAATAGCATGACAAAATGCTGATGCATTCAGGGAAAGAATCGTGAGGGCCTTTGATTGCACTGCCATTCGCTACATAACTGGCCTTCCGCAGCAACTCCATAGTTTTAGTATTCTAGTTATGGCATGCTAGTGTCTGCAGAAGCTTCGTGTTCGTTATTGTGAATCAATAGCTTCACAGGTCACAGTTGAGGTCGACAAGTGTGATTACCACCACCTTTTTGTTTTCCACTCGCAAGCCTTTTATGAGCTAGTGTACTGACCATTTTTGTCACTAACCCTTAATGAGTTTGTGGTAATGTATTCGTCAGCTAAATGGAGATGAGCCAAAACATTCATTTAGCTGCTCCTCCTAAGCATCCATTAGATGAAATGGATAACACCATCCCAGGAGCCTCTTTTAAAATGGTGGTCGGAGCCTCTTGTAAAATCTTGACATTTGAATCACATTCAACAGTTCTTTGAGCAGTCACGGCCGGCATTACGGGCGGGTGGGGGCAGGGTGGAAATGGGGTTGTCGCGCTGCGGAGGGGATGGGGGGAGGTGGGAGAGGTTTAATGGAAAAAAAGATATAAAATAAAAGTAAAACTTACCGACCCGTTTTTGGTTAATTCATGAGAGCCGTCCTGCGTTTGGAATTCCTGGCTGCACGCTCGTCATCAGGAAGGCAGCCTCCCTCCCCTCCACCAATCACAACGCTGCAGTGGCAGCATTGTGATTGGTGAGGCCGCGCCCCACCCGGGTCATTTTCTCTATGTATGCTGCAGCATACATAGAGAACAAGGAGAGTGGGCGGTGTTGCTCGAGGGCAGGGGGAGTGGCTTGCCCACTGTTATTCATACTGACTGTTTGGGCAGTATGAACAACTGTGGGCAATTCACTCCCCCCTGCCCTCGAGCAGGACCGCCCACCCCCAACCAGGAACTTCTGCTTTCTCGCCGTGCGAGAAGGCAGAAACAAATGGTAGTTATTACCATTTATGTTTCTGCCTTCTTGCGCGGCAAAAAAACAGGGGTGCGGTGCCCAAACGCCTCTATAGAGGAGCCCCCACTGTTCGGAACCCATTAAAGAATTAGTGTTGAATTAGTATAGTGAAATATTAAAGTAATTTGAGTGGTGGTTATGTTAGTCAGTTATTTGGATTGAGAAAGGTAGCAGAGGGATACAAGAGGGACAGAGTTTGGCATACATATATCTATATATATATATAATCGGTACACAACAAGAAATTAAAAGATCTTAAGTACACTTTGTTGTGTTCCTTAGCTAATCCAGGCAGAGGTGGTGATCGCGAAAAATTGCTTCGTCAAAAAGAGGCATTTTTCATTATGTTGCTTGATACCCGGGCCCCCAATGGGTTGAATGCTTTTGATGAATTACATCATTTTCTATGAATTGTATATATCTGACCTTGCTTTTTGGGATATGAGCTATTTCTACTTTTCCATGTTCACACATTTTTTGTGATGGTTTTGTTTTTGATTTATCAACAGGACGTGATAGTTTGAAGTGTTTAATTGTATCTTTCTTGTTTACATTTTGAGTTTTTCAAATCAGGTCTTCTGCAGCCAATATAACATATTTTATTGGATTATGAAATTGTTCTTAAAACATTTGCACTTTAGCACTCAGGCACTTTTACTGTCATTTGACGTATATTGTGTTTTCGATAGGGGTTGTCAACAATTTTGCTCGGGGAGAGTATAATCAACAGCTTGGGGACTGATGAAGAATAGAATGTTTGGATGCTTTTACATTTGCATGTTTAAACACACTGTTTATCTCCATTTGTGATGGACCAGTTTTTCTTTACATTCTATGATATTAATCTTTGCTCATGGTCCTCATGTTAAATAGTTCAATGGACAATTTATACTTTACTCCCCGTGAATATTCATTACATTTATTTTTGTAAATGTTTGGTTGTTGACATAACATGTGAGCACTATGCTCTTAGTTTTGTCCCCTTGTACATAGATGCAAAACAAATTTTGACGGACACTATGTCTTTAACTAAAAATTGTATGCCTTTTTGCTTTGTTGCAACCCTTGCGTCCTGTTTCTTTAGGCGTTTGGGCTTTTAATTCAAATTTAATGCACGGCCTACTCCTGACGCGTCATGTGATCAAGCTCCGCCTGCGGAGCGAAACGCGTCAGGGAGGGCACTCGCTCTTGCACTTATGTTAAAATTAAAAATGGATTGCTGGCAAAGATTTCCGTGATGTGGCTCTTTTTCGTGTTTATGATCTGATTGAACACCTGGTCGAATACGAGGTCTACGCCTGTTGTTTCCGTCACCCTTTGGCGGTCAGGATCCAGCGTCCTATATATATATATATATATATATATCATTCCATAAAAATTACAAGTATTAACGCGCTCTCAGAAGTCTGGATAATCACACAGTGTCGGTTTATTGCTGTTACGCGTTTCGGAAGTCCTTGCTTCCTTGCTCACACAACAATACCACAGCCTTCCACCAGTTACATACACAAAGTGTAATGGCCATCAAAACAGGACTGCACAATTTCATTTTGGCAGACATCTTAGAATGTTACCCTACTAGGGGTAACCAAACAGAACAGCACATTAAGCCACTGTGGCGAAAGTATAAATTGAAAAGGATTAGAATGTACTTTACATTTAATATTATGAGTTGCTTTAAACTATGGCATCATGAGTCAAGAAATTGTGTAAATATAACACATTCTAAGATGTCTGCCAAAATGAAATTGTGCAGTCCTGTTTTGATGGCCATTACACTTTGTGTATGTAACTGGTGGAAGGCTGTGGTATTGTTGTGTGAGCAAGGAAGCAAGGACTTCCGAAACACGTAACAGCAATAAACCGACACTGTGTGATTATCCAGACTTCTGAGAGCGCGTTATTACTTGTAATTTTTATGGAATGAATTTTCTGGCAGGGCTCTGCCAGTCTCGACGCGCCACCAGACCACGGGCGGTTCCCCCCGAAAAATGAGCCGTAAGGAATTATATATATATATATATATATATATATATATATATATGTAGCTCTTGTTCCCCTGATGGGGTGTTGAAGTGCTTTTTCGGCAAGTAGCACGCTACTCCAGAACCCATAAAGAATTAGTGGTGAATTAGTATAGTGAAATATGAAAGCAATTTGAGTGGCTGGTATTAGTCAGTAATTTGGATTGAGAAGGCTAGTGGAGGGATAGAAGAGGGAAAAAAGTTTGCATTTATATAGTGCTCGCTTTCCCTATTGAGGTGTTGAAGCGCTTTTTTCAATGAGTGGCACGCTACTCTGGAACCCATAAAGGATTTGTGGTGAATTAATCTAGTGAAATATGACATTTGGGAAGTTGACATGTAAGTCTGTTATTTTGATTGAAAAGGATCGTGGGGGGATAGAAGAGTGAAGGATTTAGACTTTTTTTTGGAGGTCAAAGCAGAAGTGGGAGGCTCGGGATGAGTAAAAAGGGATGTGGAGGGGAAGAGTCAGAGGGACGAGTTTAGAAAGGCTTGTTTTGGAGGATCAGTATAGAAATAGAGGTGTTAGATGGTGCAAGGAGGAGTAGAGTGGGGCAGAGTCTAGAAAGGGCTTTTGGGGATCATAGTAGTGGTATGGGGTTTGAGATGAATGAAACAGTGGATGTAGAGGATATTTTTATAAAGGTATAGGGTGAGAAATAGGGTAGTGCATTGGAAAGAGTAGTAGACAATAGTAGATAGAAGTACGCTCATTGCTATTCATAAATCACACTTCTAAAGTTACTTCGGCCAAAAATGACACAAAGGGGCCGATTCCGATTCAGTAAAATCCCGTACGAATAGCCGTACGGAGCTTTTTTCCCATACGAATTGTATCCTTGAACGTCCCCGTACGTACGATGTAGTACGATGCGTACCCAAAGCAGTTCTCCGTCCGAATCGTACCAAAGCCCGTACGACTCAATAATCCATACGAATCGCATTCGGAACGCGCAGTACGCGATGTCCGTACGGATTGAAGCATCATTTTACGACCCAGCAAGTTCGATTCGTTCAGTCAACACTCCGTACTTTTTTACGAGAGCTCAAAACGTCCAGAAAAGCAGAATTCGACTCGAAATGCGTGCAAAACAGACCCCCGGTACGGTTCGTATACCCCATGATCTTAGGGGTACGGTTCGTACACCTACAATCATGGAGTACGGTTTATACACCCCATGATCGTAGGGGTACGTTCATACACCCCATGATCGTAGGGGTACAGTTCGTACACCTATGATCATGGGGTAAGGTTTGTACACCTACGATCATGGGGTACGGTTCGTACACCCCATGATAGTAGGTGTACGAACCGTACCCCTACGATCATGGGGTGTACAAACCGTACCCATAAATTCATGGGGTGTACGAACCGTACCCCTTCGATCATGGGGTGTACGAACCGTACCCATACGATCATGGGGTGTGTGAACTGTACCCGATGATCGCAGGTGTACAATCCGTACCCCTACGATCATGGAGTGTACCTGTACCCTATGTGATTGTGTGGTTCTTCGTACGAATTGCTCATACACGACGTTTACCGTACAAATTGGGTTCTCATTCCCCGGTCCAGATCGTACTTGTCGGGTCGTACGGCATGTTTATGATTCGTACAGTTCACTTTCAGGGTCCGTATCGTACGTATTTTTTTTCTTGCTTTTTGTAAGGTTCGCAATGATTCGGACACATTTTTTTACTACGGATCGTACTACTCAATTCGGATGGATTTGGACGATTCGTACAGAAATGGCTACAAATTAACTGTGGGCCAAAAATCCATTCCGCTCGTGAAATTTGCGGATTTTCGGCAATTTCGCGATCTGCGAATCTCGCGAAATTACCGAAAAATCCGCAAATCCGCTTGCGGGCAGATTTTTTTTTGGGCCCACAGGAAGCACTTACAGTTAAGGCAGGTGCTCGAGTTGAAGCTAACTTTGTAACCATTTCAGGATGGCGCCGGCAAGCTGCCAGAGTTGAAGTTGCTTACTTGCAAAATGCAACTTCAACTCTGGCAGCTTGCCGGCGCCATTCTAAAATGGTTACAAAGTTAGCTTCAACTCGGGCACCTGCCTTAACTCTGTAAGTGCTTCTTGTGGGCCAAAAATTAAGCCTCAACAGGAGGCACTTACAGATATAAATAAAGCAGGTGCCTGAGTTGAAGCTCAAATTCAGTAACGTTTTAATCAGCCCAAAACATTAGTGAGCACCTTCGAGGCTGGGCAAGTGTGCTTTAACCCCATATCTGCAGTCGAAAATTAGCTGTAATACTCAAGGGAGGTCTTTGAATCCCTGAGTTTCTCTAGCGCAATCCCCGTGTAGTTCCTGTGACCAGGAGGCTGCTTTCTCCTCACCTGCTGCCCTGCTCGCTCTCTGACCCTTTATACACAAGAGGCATGTTGACACGCATAGAAGCCCGCCCGTTTGGCCCCACACCACACACTAGCGGTATCAAACGTATTCCCGCCCTTTCCCAACTATGATGGACAGCTCACTCAAGGGACCTCGGCGCCTTTTGGCGCGGTGGCAAAGTTACAGGCACACATGGTCAGTGGAGACAAATCTTCTGGCCCTTTACGCAGCTGCAGTGTAGGAAAAGCACTATACATTTACCCAATGAGGTAGCACTTACTGATTAGCCG
This sequence comes from Lissotriton helveticus, assembly GCF_964261635.1. NCBI lineage: Eukaryota > Metazoa > Chordata > Amphibia > Caudata > Salamandridae > Lissotriton > Lissotriton helveticus. Next base: position 869,082,388 of record NC_136061.1, on the reverse strand, counting down.
GTAGAAAGTACTCCAGTTGAGTAGAGTGCAAATCGCAAAAAAATCCGTAAGTTCGCGGGAAAATCCATGAATTCGTGGATTTTTTGCGAATTCGCGGACAGCAGATCCGCAAAATTCACCTATAGTTACTACGAATTCGAATCCTCGTACGGATTTGTGTCCCGAATCGGAATCGACCCCAAAATAGTAGTAAATGTACTTTAGGGCAGACCTGGAGCATGTCCAGCAACACTTATGGAAAATCACTGGTGCTGCAATTGGAAATAACTGAGATAGGGTCTTAAACTCACCCATAGGAAATTATGTTAAAATAAGTTAATTTATTCAGACATCTAGACAATGTATATACATTTAATTAAATGTCAAAATAATTATATACAAATCAACAAAATAAATGGTTCATTATAAATTATTTTTAAAGCAATTAAAAATAATATATCAATGTAAGGTTGCATTTTTTGTAAAATCAATTAAATTACCTTAAATTCGTTCTATACATAACTTATAATATTTTTCATAAATAATGAACAAATATTTTTCTTTAGGCATTTTTTGAAATACATCTTTGAAAAATTAATTTCTTTTTATTTAATATATTTAATTCAAGATTAAGTTAATTATGTTTACCTTTTGTTCTACTTTTAAATATATTAAGATATTTTACATTGATATGTATCTTTTAAAAAAATTGTTGCTAAGTTTTTTAATCTTTAATAAACTTTCAAACTCTTCCCTATACTTTACCATAGGGAGTAGTACATTTACTACTATAGGGCCGATTCCGATCTGGGTCGGAAGGGCACCGAGGGCGATCCGGACGGAAAAACTACGAGCCGTTTGCGTGTTTTCCACCCGACTCGTACAGCTGTATGAGCGAGCAAGTACAATGCGAGCTATGTGAAATTTGCCGACCGAGACGTTTCCGGGTCCGAACCGCTCCGTACTTCTCGGCCGTAAGCCAACCGTGCCGTGCAATGGTGCAATTTACGACCGAGTCAGTACGATGCATGTGTCGCAAAATGTCCGGGAAGTTGCCTTTTGGGGTCCACGTCGGACCCCCTGTCACCCGCAGCCAAACGACTCGGGCTCAGACTGAGACCCAAGGGTCTCTCCAACACAGGCATGTACGGTGCGGAGGGCACTGACGCGTACCCACTGTAGGGGGGCCCTTTTGCAAGACGTACCCATTCATTCAATGGTAGCCCATGTACGTGTTGTATGACCGGCTCCAATTGACTTCTATGGTAGTCTGACCGAACCGAGTCCGGCAGCATATGGCCGCATCGTACTCGCTTGGTCGTACTGCAGGAGTCTGGCTCGGTCGGAAACACTCCGGATCCGGCTCAGTCGGAGAGCTTTCCGATCTGGATTGGAATCAGCCCGAAAGTGTAAGAGTGAACTCACTTGTGCAGATTTACTCCTGTGTAAGTTTACATTTGTGAATAGCCCATGCGAAAGCTCAGTGCTATTATGCACAAATTCCATAGATTTCTATCACGTAGGTCTCAGATTCCAGTAACACTCAGAAAGACAAATGAGTCAAGGCACCTTCTGCAGATATCTGTATGTAACATGTACGTCACAGGTTCCAAATCAAGAGCCAGATGTAAAAAACAGTGGTTGCAAATTGCAACCTGTATTTTTTTGACCAGTGTTGTATTTTGTGTACAGACCTATGTATTTATAGGTCGATTTACAAAATTCCCAGTCAGAGTGGGCTGCAATCTGACCTGCCATATGAATAGTAATCAGGTAGTTTGCAATTTGTGGCTTACTCCAATTGGATGCCATTACAGGGATCATGGCAAAACGACTCGGGCTCAGACTGAGACCCAAGGGTCTCTCCAACACAGGCATGTACGGTGCGGAGGGCACTGACGCGTACCCACTGTAGGGGGGCCCTTTTGCAAGACGTACCCATTCATTCAATGGTAGCCCATGTACGTGTTGTATGACCGGCTCCAATTGACTTCTATGGTAGTCTGACCGAACCGAGTCCGGCAGCATATGGCCGCATCGTACTCGCTTGGTCGTACTGCAGGAGTCTGGCTCGGTCGGAAACACTCCGGATCCGGCTCAGTCGGAGAGCTTTCCGATCCGGATTGGAATCAGCCCGAAAGTGTAAGAGTGAACTCACTTGTGCAGATTTACTAATGTGTAAGTTTACATTTGTGAATAGCCCATGCGAAAGCTCAGTGCTATTATGCACAAATTCCATAGATTTCTATCATGTAGGTCTCAGATTCCAGTAACACTCAGAAAGACAAATGAGTCAAGGCACCTTCTGCAGATATCTGTATGTAACATGTACGTCACAGGTTCCAAATCAAGAGCCAGATGTAAAAAACAGTGGTCGCAAATTGCAACCTGTATTTTTTTGACCAGTGTTGTATTTTGTGTACAGGCCTATGTATTTATAGGTCGATTTACAAAATTCCCAGTCAGAGTGGGCTGCAATCTGACCTGCCATATGAATAGTAATCAGGTAGTTTGCAATTTGTGGCTTACTCCAATTGGATGCCATTACAGGGATCATGGCCTGCTGAGGTCAGCATACCACCATGTCTATGAATGCATTTAAATAAAGTGACCCTTTTTCAAATCAAGCCCATTTTCCTTAAAGGAAACAGTGCTGCATTTAAAACAAATAATTTACTTTTCGTAAATAAATTGTTTGAGGTAGGGAGTCGTCACCTGGACCATAGCCTACGCATAATCCTTTTCGTTTCTATTCAAAAAGGGGGTAGGAACCTCACCTGCTTGGGAGTTTGTCATTTTTCAATGTTTTGTGAAGGTCACAAAACATTGACACATGGCCAACCAATTCACAAATTGGAAGGAATGTGTATAAAATGTCCCTTCTAAACTACAAATCAGTATTGATTTGCAATTCCCTTTTATGAGTCAATAAAAGTTTACTGACTCTAAAAATGGATTTAGTACATAGAAAAAACTATGTTGGAGTCACCAATGCATCTCTTTGCGAAATGCAATATTTTAACTGCAAAATGTATTTGTTTATTGGGGCCATTGCAAAATAGCTCCATCTCATTGGTGCACTGTCAATGTGAGCTTTATGCCATCTGTTAACAAGAAGGAACTTAAATAGTTGACTTTTAAAACTCTAATGTTGCACCAATGATCAGCTCCAACTCTGATAATACATGCCATACTGATGTGTTTTCCGGATTTCTTTCCAGAACTCATTCCGAAAAAGGTCTGCTAAACTCACTGGCACTAACGACTATGAACTTTAGGGCATATTTCCTAGAAGTTCACGCAACACAGGGCAGCAAGCAATGTAGCTGTGTTGCATGAACAGGAGAGAGCTGAACAGAGCCTTATCTTCTAAAATATGATGCGCTTCAAGTCTGTACCTGTGCTGACTTAGTTGAGGCTGGTTTGTGCCAACTCGGGCATCGTTGCGCCATGGTGAAAAGATGCCTGCATTAAGGGCAGGATTTCTTTTGTACAGGAAGAGATACCATCCTACAAAAAGACAATCCTAACAGGCAATTTCCTTTTTTATGTGTGATGCAGTATGCAGAATATATCATGCATTGAAAGAGGAAGTAATGAGGAGGAATAAACATAGAGGAAAAAGAAACATATTTCTCCTCATTATGCCATTTGTGGGTGGCATACAATTTTGGCGCAATCCCAGGCTTACTCTTTTCAGTTAATCCAGGATTGTGTTGAATTCTATCGATGGATTCACTGGCACAACCATGCTCTGACCATAGAATGCCTACCACTATGAAATATAATGCTACACAGCACAAGCCACTGCGTTGCATTATATTTCTTTATAAAGTTATTCAAGGCACGCAAATCACCCCTAGCATAGCATTGCAAATCTTACTTGAGCCTTTGCATTGCCTGGTGTCACCTTGATTGAAACAAGGACAATAAAAGGCTTATAAATGTGGGCCTTAATCCATACGCCAACCTGAGACAAAAAAAATCAGATGGACTGCAACCACCTCACACCCCACTAAGCGTTACTTGTGTGAGAGGCTTTTAGTTAAAAATCAGTTCTGCAAGGCATCACCAGGATAATTATTGGAATTCCATTACCTCTTTCATAATGCAAAGGCACACTCAAGAACACTAGAAAACCTGAATTATATTTTCATGACTTAATAAAATCTTATCCTAGTGCACATTATATGTATTGTAACTATTAGAAAAAATAGCAAAATAATAGGAATTATATTTACTAAATAATGAATAATAAAAAATATTGTAACATTCTGGTTGTACTGAAAGTTCTCTTTGTCAATTTACCCAACCCTCCCTTCTTTCTTCTAACTGAGATTAACATTGAGGCCCATTAGGATGGTGGGCAGGTCACCCCGGCTGGGCCGGCAGTAGCCACTGCCGGCCCAGCAGGGGCCAAAACGCCCGCTATCCACACCATAAAGACCCCCCATCATATTAGAATGGCTGGGGGTTCCGCGACCGACGGAGAGACCGTCTGCCGCTTTTCTGCCAGTCGACTCATCGACCGGGGCGGAAAACATCTTCAATATGGTGGAGGTATCTGCAAGACACCGCCATCCATATTAGAAATGAGGGGGAGGTCAGCCTTTCCATGGTGGCGTTGCCGCCATGGAATGGCATGCGGTCTTTGGCATTGGGGGCCCGTTGTGGGCCCCCAGTTTGTTGGGGCGGTTGGAGGTGCCTATGGGGGTACCTATGGTAACCCATTGCATTTGCATGCACAAGGTGGCAGGCACCGCAAATGCACGACATACATTTCTGACATTGCGGCGGGTGCTGCTGACAGCATCGGCCGCCTTGATGTTACAAATGCGGGATGCGCCCGCCAGTGTGGCGGGGACATCCTAATGGATACGGTGAGACCGCTGCACCCATGGCGGGCGGGCCCTTTAGCCGTTGCAGTGGCGGGCGGACTTTGTCCGCCCCCCATCGTAATAGACATCTTAGCGTCTAAAAGACCTATTTTTAGATTCATAATTGGTTCACACCTGAATAGCTTTTCTGAATAACATGTAAGCTGAGGGAAGGCTAGATGTGCCTTCCCTGTAGCTTTAAGCAACAGAAGGAGATTACAGCTGTGGGTGACTCTCAGTGCCTGATTTATATTTCGGTGGATAGGCTTCTCTGTCAAAACGGTGACAGATAGCCTGTCCGCTGAAATATCAATCCCATAAAATCCTATGGGATTTAGATTTCAGCAGATGGGATATCCATCATGATGCAGGGACAGAATATTGATGTGCAAATATCGAGAAGCCTGAATATCAAAGTAAGAATATCTATTTTGTTTAGAATTTATATCAATTTAAAAAATATCGACGTAGAAAATATCAATGTAAAAAAATGTAAGTTACTAATATCAATGTTCAAATGTTTTAATGGTATTTTTTACTGTGTAATTTTTTATTGTTATTTTTTGTAAATTTATAATGATTCAATAATAATATTTTGATTAAATAACTTATTTTGATTGATTTTCATATTTTATTAGGATCGGGATGTTGGGTTATAGGGGATAAGGGTGGGTAGTAATTTAAAAATGTTGTTTTGAAATATACTATATTTTAATAAATTGTACATATTTTAGGAGCAAGATATTGGGTTTATAGGGGATAAGGGTGGGTAGTAATTAAAATTTTATGTAGGAATGATTTATATTTAATAATATGAAATACATTTTTTATGAGGTAAATAGAGAATGTACTTTTTTAATATATTTAAATATTTAAGAAAAATAAATAAATGTAACAAATTAAAAATTAAAATTTCTGCGAAATTATAATTATACATTTTGTTAATTGGAAATTATTATTAATCATTTAAAAATTTCATAACATTTCTAATACATGTAGACTTAAAATATTTAATAAGGAAATTGATAATAAAAATTCAATTTTCTAATAATGTATTAATATTTTTGGGAAAACTATATGAATGAATAATTATTATAATTTAATAGTAGTTTGTGCAAAATTTATAAAATGTAATAGAATTTTGTAAATAAATATTAAATGTAATAATATATATATTTTTATTATTTAAATAAATTTAATAAAAAATGGAGGGTAATCTTTAATTTTAATTTTGAGTTCATTTTAATTTGGAGTTAGAATAGTAAGTTATTATGGTTTACTATCTAGCACTTTACCTGAGTTTAGTTGGATTTGGACTTAGAATAGTAAATTATTATGGTTTACTATCCAGCGCTTTCCTTGAGTTTAGTTGGATTTGGAGTTAGAATAGTAAATTATTATGGTTTGTTATCCAGAGCTTTCACTGATTTTACCTGGATTTGGCTCTGTGGTTGTAAATTATTGTGGTTTAGTATTTTGTAAGTTTATTTGTAAATTGCAATAATTTAATAGGTTTATGTTAGTTTTATTTGTAATATTTTTTAATGTAAATATCTTTTTATTTTCATTCACAAATATATTTTTTCTTTTTTTTGGGTTAGAACATTTATTTTTACATTACAAATATAAACCAGACACATTCATGTTTTTCACATGTTATTAAAGTATTTAACATAATTGTAATTATTTATTATACAAAAATGTGAAAAAATCATATATTATTACATATATATATATTGGGGTACAGTGTTCAACAATGTACATTTCTTGTAGCATAGTTATGTATTGGTAAAGTAAAACATTTCAATTATATTTTTAAATATTTTCATTTGTATTGTTCATTTTTTTTGTAAAAAAAGAAAAAATGTGTATACATTTGTGTTTACATTTTAACAAAACATACATTTTAAATTTTACAAGATTATATATTATTATTTAGTATACTGAATATTATTTATTCTAAAATAGTATTTAATATGTTAAATAATTTACAATATTTGTAGACTTTTTTGGGGGAATATATTTTTTAACACATTTTGTATAATATTTTTAGGTTAACAGTGTATGGAATAAACATATATTGTAATATACGTTAAATATTATTTTATATGTTTTTGAATAATATAATATTTTAAGTATATTTTACAATTTTGTATGTTTATTTTAAACATTGAGAAAAAATATTGTTATTTCTAAAATTGTACATATATTTTAATTTTTTTTTTTCAATATTTCCATTGTTGTCTAAGGGGAATTAGTCCTATTTTCATTTTAATTATGTGGCCATTTTGTTTTTCTTTTTCTAACTTTTGTATCTATCTGTTTCGTTTTTAGGTCATATTTGAAGACGGAACCTTGTGGTTGGGAGATGCTTTTTGTCCATGCAGGTAAGTTTAGTTTTATATACTTTTAAGTAGGGGCAAGTTAGTAGTAGTGTAAATGTATTTGTTAGGGCGTAATCGTTTTTGGGAGAGTTAGGTGTTGTTTTGGTAGCTTAGTGTTTTATGTCTGTGACTTAGGGGAAGATTCCGATTTGGGAAAATGCGTTCCGAATAGCTGTACGGAGCGTATTTCCCGCACGATTCGTATACCTTCAAGTTCCCCGTATGTACGAGCAAGTACAAACCCAAAGCAAATCCCCGTACGAATCGTAACAAACACCGTACGACACAACAATACATACAAATTGTATCTGGGTCACGCAGTACGCTACGTCCGTACGTAAACAAGCAGCAGTTTCCGGCCCAGCAAGTACGATTTGTCTCTGCGACACTCCGTACGACCCTTTTTCTACGGGACCGAAAACTGCCATAAAACGAGAGTCCGGCTCGAACCGCACCCCGGTACGTGACATACACGCCATGAACCCCATCGTTCGTGTCATCCCAGTCCTGTATGCCTATGACCTGGTGCATAGAAACCGACCACGGCGCAGACGGTGAGTACAACGTACCTCCACAACGCAAGTGTACCTGTATGGTGCATCATACACGCTCGCATATACCACCATTGTAATAGTTATACGAGCCGCACACACGCTGTGAATGTTGGGGTACGGTGCGTCATACACGCTCACGTATACCACCATTGCAATAGTGATACGAGCCGCACACAAGCCGTGAATGTCGAGGTACGGTGCTTCATACGCGCTCGCGTATGGCTCCATTGCAATAGTGTTACATGCCGCACACACGCCATGAATGTAGGGGTATGGTGTGTCACATATGAGGGGTGGGTGGATATGACTCCCAGCAGTGTTCAGACATATGGGGGTGGGTGCAGAGGACTCCCAGCAGTGTCCAGACATATGAGCGGTGGGTGTAGAGGACTCCCAGCATAGGCCTACAGTATGGGGGTGGGTGGATATGACTCCCAGCAGTGTACAGACATATGAGGGGTGGGTGGATCTGACTCCCAGCATAGGCCACAGTATTGGGTTGGGTGGATATGACTCCCAGCAGTATCCAGGCATATGAGGGGTGGGTGCAGAGGACTCCCAGCAGTGTCCAGACATATGAGGGGTGGGTGCAGAGGACTCCCAGCATAGGCCTACAGTATGGGGGATGGGTGGATATGACTCCCAGCACTGTCCAGACATATGAGGGGTGGGTGCAGAGGACTCCCTGCATAGGCCTACAGTATTGGGATGGGTGGATATGACTCCCAGCAGTGTACAGACATATGAGGGCTGGGTGGATATGACTCCCTGCATAGGCCTACACTATAGGGGTGGGTGGATATGACTCCTACCGGTGTTCAGACATATGAGGGGTGGGTGCAGAGGACTCCCAGCAGTGTCCAGACATTTGAGGGGTGGGTGCAGAGGACTCCCAGCAGTGTCCAGACATATGAGGGGTGGGCGCAGAGGACTCCCAGCATAGGCCTACAGTATGGGGGTGGGTGGATATGACTCCCAGCACTGTCCAGACATATGAGGGGTGGGTGCAGAGGACTCCCTGCATAGGCCTACAGTATAGGGGTGGGTGGATATGACTCCCATCAGTGTCCAGACATATGAGGGGTGGGTGCAGAGGATTCCCAGCATAGGCCTACAGTATTGGGGTGGGTGAATATGACTCCCAGCAGTGTCCAGACATAAGAGGGGTGGGTGGATATGATTCCCAGCAGTGTCCAGACATATGAGGGGTGGGTGGCTATGACTCCCTGCATAGACCTACAGTATGGAGGTGTGTGGATATGACTTCCAGCAGTGTCCAGGAATATGAGGGGTGGGTGGATATGACTCCCAGCAGTGTCCAGACATATGCGGGGTGGGTGGATATGACTCCTAGCAGTGTACAGACATTTGAGGGGTGGGTGAATATGGCTCCCTGCAGAGGGCCTACAGTATTGGGGTGGGTGGATATGACTCCCAGCAGTGTCCAGACATATGAGGGGTGGGTTCAGAGGACTCCCAGCATAGGCCTACAGTATTTGGTTGGGTGGATATGACTCCCAGCAGTGTCCAGACATATGAGGGGTGGGTGCAGAGGACTCCCAGCAGTGTCCATACATATGAGGGGTGGGTGCAGAGGACTCCCAGCAGTGTCCAGACATATGAGGGGTGGGTGGATATGACTCCCAGCATAGGCCTACAGTATTGGGGTGGGTGGATATGACTCCCAGAAGTGTCCAGGCATATGAGGGGTGGGTGCAGAGGACTCCCAGCAGTGTCCAGACATATGAGGGGTGGGTGGATATGACTTCCTGCATAGGTCTACAGTATGGGGGTGGGTGGATATGACTCCCAGCAGTGTCCAGACAAATGAGGGTTGGGTGCAGAGGACTCCCAGCAGTGTCCAGACATATGAGGGGTGGGTACAGAAGACTCCCAGCACTGTCCACACATATGAGGGGTGGGTGCAGAGGACTCCCAGCAGTGTCCAGACATAAGTGGGGTGGGTGCACAGGACCCCCAGCAGTGCTCAGATATAGGGGGGGGGGCATTATCATCTTCATACCACAACTACATGGGTGTATGTTTACATCCCTAACCTGTGAGTGTCCTGATAGTGTCGTAGCAACACATCACTTACAGCAGTGTCCACTACACGGAAGATGGATTTCTGTCACACACTACGTGACACACCACATGTGGGTGTGATGTCAGATCCCACATGCATACCCACCCATGGAGGTTGAAGGCAACCTACACATCCTGCCATCATGACACAATAGTGTATAGTCATGTAACAGCCCACCAAACAAAGAGAGCTAAAGGGAACACACACTGTCATGTACATCCCTGGGCTGATATGAATGTCCAGGTGGTGGTCCGACCAACCAACATGTACTCTCTCATGGAAGGAATAGGGTTGAAACCCCTTAGATACAATGCACAAAATTGTGAGTCATGTGCACAAATACCCTGCATAACAAATCCCAATATAGGGGTAGGCTGTGATTACACATCTGCATAGTGGGAAAAAGGGTGAATGTGTCCATGAAGGCATTCCTACATACGCAAAACACAAGTACAGTGAGTAGCATGGATGGCAGAGACTAATGAGCAGTAGTCATCTGTGAGCAGGCATGGCCATTGCTGAAGGGAATGTTCAACAAAGTAGGAAATCTGCACACATGTCAGCACAACAGTTGTGCAACTGTCTGTAGTGAAGATCTCATGTGTCACTGAGGAAGGAACACTCCTTGGGACAATGTCCGTAGGCAAACTGAACACACACAACCAAAGATTAATTGCTGCGACATTGTGATGGCAAATAGATGCCATGGTCCACCTCATTACCATCATAAAATAGACATCTTTCACAACCCCAAAACATTACCATGACACCAACTCCTAGGCACACAGCACCTAAGGCATGTACCTGAAATGCAATAGTTTAGAATGAAAAAGAAATGCTTTATTCAGCTCCAAAGGAAAATGATTTAAACAATGAGTCCCGGCTCAAACAAGGCCAATGGCCAGTCCACAGTAAAGTCTGGTTGGGGGACGTTGTGAAGGTCGTTGACCCCAAACTCTCCTGCACATGATGGAGCTAAAGGGTTGTTGACCCGTGGGGGGCATCATCTGGGTCAGGGTCAGGCACCGCAGGGACAGGTGAAGGAAGTGTAGGTGTTGTGGGTGCAGGAGGGGAGGAATCCTCCTCAGTGGCTTGTGCAGCGCCAAAGGTGGAAATGAAATCAGCGCTACACACTGCTGCCAGTTCAGCCAGACCACTACGTGGACCCGGAGACACAATGGGAGTGGAGGTAGAGGGCTGTGAGTCTTGCGGACTTTGTCTGTGGCTACATGCCTGCCGTCTGACCCCAGTCCCTATGGGTTTGCCTGCATCCCTCTGAGATTGCGTGCCAGGAGATCTGCGCTTACACTTCGGTGGTGGTGTGCTGGTTGTGTCCGTTGGTGTGCGTGATCTTGTTGTTCTGCGTGTGCTCTGGACAGGTAAGGGAGAGGGGGGTGTGGATGGGTCCGAAGGAGGGGGGGACGGACCGCTGCAGGAGGGAAACTGCTGCCGTCAGTGAGGAGTCCATGGACGATAGAATCTGACTGGTCAGACATCGTAGCTGACATGCCCTGATGAATGACAACAACTGTGTCAGTATTGTAGTGTGGCCATGAAGGACAGTCAGCATTGATGTCTGACCAGCCTGAATCTGCCGGAGTAAGTCCACAGACTCGGCACTGAGGGCAGCAGGGGAGACAGGGGCAGGGGGTGCGGTGCCGGGGACGAAGGAGACATGAGGGGGTAGCACGAACAGAAGGGACCCTAGAAACTGGGAGGGTGGAGATGTGTCTGGAGGAGGTGGGGACAGACACAGCAATGGTAGATGGTGTTGCCGCGTATTCCCCCTCCTCCTGGGAGTCAGAAGCTGAGCCGTCCGCATGGTAAGAAGTGTCGCGTTCCAAAGGTCTGGCCACCTGACTCCCCTCACCCTCCGTGCCACTGGCTCCCTCCAACTCCTCAGCTGTGGTGGCACTGCGGCTGGGTCCCTCCTCTTGGTCCATGCTCATGTCTCCTCCTGTGTCGGTTGATGATGCTGTGGGCAAGGAGAAGAAACAAAAATGCATCAGTCACCTGTACACATCAGACACATGAGCACAAAATCAGTTGGTCACACTTCAAATCATGGCATGCATCATGAGTAACAGCCAGAGAGCTCAGCACATATTTGAGACTAGTACTGCCCAGTTGGTATAGACACAATGCTACTTGGACACAAGGGTCCAAAGAACACACCAGGCCACAATTTGAATGAGAGTTACACTGAGAAGCTTCTGTTTGTTTACAGGAGAGCAGATCTGTACAATGACGTGATGCCACCTCAAGTTCACAAGGAAATAAACATTTGTGGTGCCCCTCAGGGCAAACTAACACACCTCACTCCCCAAGGTGACACCACACTCAGAGCCCTGTAAGTACATTTGGGTGAAAACTAATGTCACAAATTGTTGGCATCTTGGGACTCACCATACTTCACACATTCAACATGTATTGAATGTGTTAATTCACCATCTTGTGAAGATAACACGTATGTGGCTGCATGAAAGATCACTCACAAGGAAATGCACACACAAAACATAGACACATTCATTAAAACAGCTGGCACACTTAAAAATGAAACATTGTTAGAAACAAATGACGTAGCACATTTGCCATATACATGGTCCAATGGAGGTCTTGATGGCTTGACACACATTAGTCTGTACAATTGACAACAAAGGAGTCTCAAGCACTCAAGACCACTGTGGGGACATGTCTATGGAGATCAAGGCACAACATTAATCACTAACACTGGCCTCCTTCAAAAGCTGCCTGCTTATTCCAAAACATTGCAAATGTTGTTTTGTGTGCACTACCTTGTGAGACAACTATAATGCAGGCACATAAGTGTAACCTACACAATGTCATATGAACACATTCAAAACATAAACAACTCTTAACAAGTGTTGGGAGTGCCTAGGTACATTCATCAATGTGAGACAACTTTAAATGTGTCAGTCCTCACAGGGGCATCTATTACCTGATCATACAGTTGCTAGCACATAAGACCCACTGGCTGTCATGTGAAGTGGCCCGCATGTCCCAAATCAGGACAATGCTCAAGCTAATGGGCCTGCAATTGTGAAGAACAAAATCATTGCTGCATCGTGGACACACCCTTATTCCCAGGCAAAATATCAACACAGTAGTGTGCACAATAAGACAAAACAGCGTTGCATCAGAACTACATAAATGTGGCAAAAATGAATTAGGCACAATGATGTCTGGAAACAAATGACATAGGCTGCCAAGCCCCAAATGAAAGCACTGTCCACCATCACAGGGGAAAGGCATGGTGAAACATCGACCAGCCAATTCTCACACACAGGTCACAACTGCCAAGGCCAAATCAGGCAGGTCCATTAGACCTCTCCTGCACAACACCCCCATCCCTCAGTCAATGTGACAGATACAGCTCAAGATGCGAGAACTCAGAATCGGGGTAACAAAAACTGTGCAGCAACATTTTTAAAGGTAACCCAAGCTCACCTTGTGGGGCTGCCAATACATATTAGTCACAAACAACGAACAACATATTGCTGTGAATAGGCACACAGGCACTGCCCAGTGTGAGTATGCACAAGCCAAATTTTGTATCCATATCCATGTCCAGTGGGAACATGTAGCAGACACCGGATAAATACAAACTATGCCAGGGACCAATGCCACTGAGGCAGACCCATGCTGAACCCACATAGAATGGGCACAGTGTTGGATGACACACATGATTAGGAGTCCAGGGTGTCTCAGGGGACTGTGGTGGGCAAACTGATCCATGGAGCTGACTGTTACATTAAGAACCGTCATGCCACAATGCATATCTCCCAAATACTGTACATCATGTCTGACTACACAACATGGGTCATGCATGCTGCAAGGATGTGCAGTTGAAACCTCACACTCCTATGTTGAGATTCATCATCAGTAGAAACAAATGTGAAGCCCTAACACAGTGCACAGGTCATGGCACAGGCAAGGTCCCAAAACATGTCATAGACCACCCTCGCACATGATGCGCTAATCAATGTGCAGTCTAAATTACTTGCACCCTAGATGAGCATGTGCATATTTGAATACACACAGACCAGGGGACACATGTGAAGGAGGGGAAGGGATGAAATAGAGCACCAGCTGAATATGGGGAATTTAAAATACACTGCACATATAAACTGCCTGACCAGACACCCCAACTGCAGGAGTGTTTCCAGGCTTCTGAGCACCGCAAGACACACAACACAACAAACAGCCATGTACCTACCCCCTCCTTGCTGCTGTCTCTCCTGCAACTGCCTATCAAGGTCTGGAAAGACCACTGTCAGGACCCGGAGCATGTGAAGGGTGAGGTGGCGGCTTCCACCATGCCGGCGTGGGGCCTCCATCTTCAGCTGGACCCGGGGGATACACCGGGTCCAGCACCTGATGTCCTGCCACCTTTTCTGTATGTTACGCAGCTGCCGGCGATGGCCTGCGCTGTCCTGACAGCCCTGACGATCTCCAGCCATATCTCCCCCTTCTCGTAGGCAGATGCCTGTCAGGAAGACAAAGTGAAACTACATCACTACACCTGCTCCATGTCCCAGAGACACACACTTGCCACCATAGATAATGTGAACAATGCATAGGATGCCGACAGGACTTGCATCATTGTCCATGTGAATTAGGCCTGTTTGCAAACCCCAATGCACTACATGGCATTGAAAGGCAACAGATGGCGTAACAGATGCAATACCTATTATGGCACACACTGGAGAACACATGCAACGGTAGGGTGTGGGACAGCGCGTGGCAAGCACTCACATATCTTACTGAACTTAACAACCCTCAGCAGACCAGACAGACACACCCTGGAACAGATCACTCGCCTGTCACTGACATCAGTGGATACAACCCTCACTTTGCACATCTGCCACTTGACAAAGAGGTGTCACAGGTGTCGTGCTAACTTTGCAAGTCAGGCACACACCACTGCTTACTAGTCACATCAGATGGCTAAAGCTGCTGCAAACGCCATGCATCTCTGGTGCAACACTTCACATACACAATCACCCAGATGACAAGGAACATTCACACACTGCAATGTCCATGAGGTTAAACACATCTTTTGTACAATATCACCACAGGTCCCCACAAGTAATACACAGCTGTGAGTACAGTCAGCTGTCACTCTGGGGGGGAACACTGTTACACCTCAGGACATTTGGAAATAAAGACACCAAGGTCTTGCACGGCTGAATGTGTCATGCACTATGCAGTGAATGTCACAGTAAGCACAATGCAAGTGAGGACTGAACACACATGAACTACATCATGCTCTGCATGAGAGACACCACCATGTACACCCCCTGGGACACTCTCAAAACCACATTGCATGTCTGTCCCACCAATACACAATGCCTGTTGTGACACTCACACAACAGGTGCACAGTCAAAGGTACGACAGTCAGCACTCACCTGCTCCCCTGGTCTCCCATATAGCTTGCTGTACTGTGGTAGGAGGGCATCCAGCAGGGCCTGGTTTTCCTCATCAGTGAATGCTGGTGCCCTCTCCATCGTACGCGACATAAGAGTCCAGGGAATGCAGAGACAGCAGCAGTGTGGTCCACTCCAATGTTGTGCAGGCAAGTGTTTTCTCACAGCCACATGCAGCCTTAAATCAGTGCTGCGGAGGGGCTTTCAGTCTCAGGAGTACAATGTGATAGGCCAGATTACTTTGCATCCTACCTTTCATCCAATCCCTTTAAACATAAGGCCCTGACACACATTTGCATGGTTCAAAATTTGAGCTTCAGCTCCACATCAATTTTGCAACATTGTATATTTTTGCCCAACTGACTTTTGCAGGACACCAGTAGCGCACACTCAAATTTCAGTATCCATGACAGCCAGCCTGCATTCAGGGCCTACTACTCGTCCCCTAGGTGTCCCCTATGTATTTTTTGAGATCCACACACGTGTTCGGTGCGTTTCACGTCGCGTATGGCACCTTTTTAATAGTGAGACACTGCGCACACCCACACGTATTGTCGGGGTACAGATCGCTCACGAATGGCACGATTACAATAGTGATACAATGCGCACACGCACGGAAAGTAGGGGTACAGTTCGCTCGCGTATGGCACGATTAGAATAGTGAGACGCTGCGCACACACGCACTTGTGAATGCTAGGGTACGGTGCGTTTCACACGGTGCGTTTCACATGCATTTGTGAATGCAGGGGTACTGTGCGTTTCACACACTCACGCATGGCACCATTACAATAGCGATACGAGGCGCACACACGGCAGGGATGTAGGGGTACGGTTCAAACTATGATGTGTATCAAGTTCTTTTAATTTCATACTTACATGTGCAGGCCCTAGGTGTGGCAGGCAGTGATATAGCACAGGGATTCTGATCTTGTTGCACAATTGATGTGTGCTGACATGTTGACACATGTCATGTGTGATGTTGCCACTATGTGGCACATATAACCTTTACACTTGTCACATGTGTACCATTATGCAGATGTAGCCATGCACATCAACACTGGGATGGCACAGTCATCACTATGGGCACCTGTCTCATGATGCCAGGGACCGGGGCACTTTGACACTTGACATTTCAGGCTCAGCATGACCCTATGTGACTATGTCCGGTGTGTGTTATGTCAAACCTTGAGCTTGTTGTTTGTGTTACGTAAACTGCATCTGCTGTTGGTGCATCTAACATGGGTCTGTGTTGAGATGGGGAATGGTTTCACATGTACGCTCACCATGCCACATGTGCATGTCTACGACTTTTGGGTCTGATGGCATCAGGCATCAATTTTCCAAAGGCACACATGTCTGCATCCTGACAAGGGCTGAGTAGTTTTTTTGTCACATGCACACCTTTATCGCTATGTTTATGATATGTATTTTAGCTATCCCATGTGACCTGTGCATGTGCCTTGCAGTCAGCTGTCTGGATGGATGGGTTGACACCCTTCCACTGCAGGTTTTGTGAAGTGTGTCACTCAAGTGATATTTTGGGTTGTTCACTCAGAACAGCAGCTTGTTTCAGGGCTTGGCATGTTTATTGAGGCAAACAACAGGTGTATCTGGGTTTACGTAGGAGTGCCAGCAAACTGCCATATGTGTCCAGGATGCATTGCACATGCCAGACTCCATAGTGACATGATGTCTAGTAGCAGTTTTGCATGTGATATGTACCTTGCCATTGATGTTGTTTGACGGTTATTCTCCATTCTTCACAAATATGTCCTGCAGGGCACCGCCTCTACCAAGGCCATTTCCAGACTTGGCTACCATGAGGAAACGTGACTGCATACGACGTTACAGATTCACTCAAGCGTTCATTCAGGACTTGAGGAACAAGCTGGCACCACATCTCCTACCGCAACACAGGTATCCTTCTGCGCTGACACCCAAGCTAAAGGTGATGGCAGCCCTCCATTTTTTTGCAACAGGTACGTTCAAATTAACAATAGATGATGTAGGTGGAAAGTCCCAAACAATGTTCAGCCGGGTCTTGCGTGATGTGTTAGCAGCCATGTTGGAGCATATTGATGAGTTCATCAAATTTCCTAGAGATGTCAAGGGTGAATTCTATGTCCTGGGTGGGATGCCACATGTAATTGGGTCCATTGATGAGACACATGTGACTTTAGTGCCACCACAGGCTCAGGAACAGGCTTTCCGCAACAAGAAACATTATCACTATATAAATGCCCTGGTGGTGTGTCTTGCTAACATGATGATTTTCTATGTTTGTGCACGTTTTCCCAGATCGTGCCATGATGAATTAATAATGAGGCGTAGCAGGGTCCCAAGATTGATGCTGCAGTTGCACAACCATTGGGCATGTCTTGTTGGTGGTTATACTCTGTGTGTCCTGTGTGTTTCAGTATCTTTTGCTCTGCCTGCATCTCATGAACCACTTATTTGCATGATGTATATTTGCAGGTGACTCGGGATATCCAAACATGCCATGGCTGATGACACCTCTCCAGAACCCAAGAACAGCTACAGATCAGCGGTACAATAATGCACACGGGCAGAACAGGCGAGTGATAGAGCGGATGTTTGACCTCCTCAAAAGCCGATTCCTGTGTCTCGATAAGACTGGCAGATCCCTCCCATATGCTCCAGCCAAGGTCTGTAATATCTTCATCGTGTGCTGCATGCTGCACAACATGGCAGTTGAGAAGGCAGTGCCACTCATCCTGGATCCTGAGGAGCAGGAAAATCCACCCGTTGAGGATCAAGGGCTTGGTCATGATGCAAGTGATCTAGAGGAGGAGGAGGATATCCAGAGTCAGCTCATACCCAACGTCTTCTCATAATGGTGAGTCACTGCGAATGAGTGTGCAAGCTTGTAGCATTGAGTGGCATGTGTTGCAATGTGTGTGTTCAGCTGACTGTATGCAAAGTCACTTTGATGTGTGTTCTGATGTGTCACGCAAGTGCAGATGTCATGCCACACTGAAATACCCAATGACTTAGCTTTAATTTTACATGTGTACTACATTGTTTGTGTTTTGTACCTGCCCATGTCTTTAGCAAAGATTTGTAACGATGAGCCCTTGTGTGTCTGTCATTCCTAGGTTGCTGTGCCTGTTGTCTGTCTGTGTTATCTCAGTCCTCCTGCTATTCCTCATGATGATTGCAACGTGGGGCGAATCAGCGTTCCATGCACGGACATGTGTAAATGTCATTTAAGGTAAGAGACCAAAGAGGCTTTTTTGGGTTGGTATGGTTTGGGAATGTGTGGGAAGTGTGTCTGTGCATATTGAAGAACCATCCATACATGTGTAATCACCATGGATCAAATTACATGTTGCACCACTCCCATGACAGGACAGTCACCCTTCTTGACAGTCATCTGTTGTGGAGTATTGACTCTGGTGAAGGCATCAATGTGTGTCAACCTTGACCCTGACACATTGCGGATTCCACGTGTTGACATTGTGTGGGACATCACAACAACAGGCTCCATGGTGTATTTCAGCCTCACTGTATGCAGCAGGATGTTTTTGGCTCAACCACTTAATCTTGAGTGCCAGTACTTTTGGATTTCCAACAACCATGTTGTGAAGGTGTAGGCCAGCGTATTTCCCACATGTTCTGTCACGTGTCCTGTGAGTCTGTTCGTAAGGCTGCATTGCCCCTTGTGCCAGTATTTCACGTCACTGTCACGTTGCTTCCTCAGCGCCGGTGGAGAACACTACTTTGCAAGCCTTCTCGGTCAGTTGATGTAATCTTTCAATTTACATGATGCCAGGAACGTTGCGTTGATGATGTCACAACGTTGTGCTGTAGCTAATGTAAACGCTTACGTTGCGCCAGTCGGGTGACGCCAATTCCAGGATTCTCTTGTGGCGTGCTGCATATCCTGGTCCCGGTAGGGTTAGTTTTGTGGCATTGCTCCTCATTACTCTCTGTTGATTGCCGGACCAGCAGCTTGTTATGTTAGGCATTTCAAAGCCCAGTTGGACGAGACAATAACTGTCTATTGTGGGGCTTCTTTGTTTTTACATAATTCCCTCCGTCGTCGGATGAGCTTCTTAAGGCTCTTGCGGGTGATGTATAATTTCCCTTCTTGACCTTCACTGATTGCCAGGGGTAACTACGATTGTTGTCTTTGTGTGAGTACCACTGCAGGGTAATAGTAATTTTTAACATTGGTGCATTATTCATACACTGTGAGTACCTTTGTTAATGCATGGCTCTAATTGTATTGAAGCGGCCTGCACATCATTGTACACCCTTCATTTTTGCTGAAAAACTCTGCTACCTCTTATGTTTCCATGTTGAAACATCAGATCTAGTATAATTTTCATAACCGTGATGCCAAGTATGATACAGTGGCTGTTGTTTTCCTTTACAGGTGTAACAGTTACAGTATAGGTCCTGAGGTATTATGTGAATCAATGGCAAGATGTGTTGAATGCTTATGCTTGTTTATCTTTGTTTCAGATCTCCCTCCCTGCTGTTCCCTTCCTTTCCTTCCCTCGCCTGATCACCCTATTGAGTCAGTAATTTATACTCAGACCAAGGGGCTATCAGGAGGTGGACCACAATGATCATCGCACCTTTATGAGGATTCAAGGAAAACCAGTCCCAGGCAGTCGTGTGCACATTGTCTAACCAGCATTACAGATAAACTCCTTGCATGAGTGTTATTGTCTTCTGAGCAATGGGACTGGACATGGACATTGGGTAAAGCAGCATGGCCTCCACACAAACTTTATCCATTTGTTTAGCAAATGTGTCCCACACAGTACAATGTGCATTATTACTGTCAACGCAGATCTCTTGCCAGTTTGCATGCGTCATCTATGGCATAATTGACAAAGATTGTGCATATGGGAGTATGTGTACTGTGGCAACATGCATGGTGTTCATCATAGCTAATGATCCATATTGTGCATGAAGTACATGGTTGTGTATGTATTGTTGCAGCTTGCTACACACAACGGGCAGCCCACATCTGCTGACACTGTGTGTCCTGTGCGCAGCTTGGCATTTTGGTGCCTGATCCTGTGCCCGTCATTTATGGTGATTGTTCTACCATTTTAGGTCTGTGACCCATGAGTAACCAGACACTCCTTCCTTTCCATACACCGGTTACATTGTGCCTTTCAATCCTCCTTCTCTTTCTGTGCTACTTTTTGCATGGTGTCTCACCCCTTCCACCATCATGTGTTCACTCATTCCTGCTGCAGCCTCCTCTGCGGCTCCACACCACTGAGTGCCCTGATTCTGCAACACACACACCTCCCAGATGCTCCTCCCTCCCTCAACCCATTGTTAATGCAGGCATCAACTTGTCAGTGCCACGGTTGCGCCACATCCGTGCCAAAGGCAGGACCGTCTGTGCATGCAATGTGCACAGTGCAAGACCCTCTGGTCCTACCATGACGCAGGTAACACAACAGACTCATGCTTCAGCCCCCTTCAAAACAGGGAACACAATACATTCATCCACCTGCTATCAGGCAACCCCTAAGCGCAATCATTACACCTTTGCTGGCTGTGTGTGCAACTCCTACTGCCAACAAAGCGTTGCCCCGCATGACAGACCATGTCCGTACAACAAGGTCATGTGCTTCCTACTGCACACCTGCTGCATCCACCAGCATGCCATTGGACTCTGTCACCTCAGCCAACACAACAGCCCCACACATCTCCTTCATTACAGTGACCTGGTTGAACGCATCCTCAGCACACTACATCAACATTGCCATCACAGATGGATGCAAGATCACCCACAGGGACCACACCAACACTCCAGGACGATGACTAGCAATTTCATCAGAAGTCCCCATCAGAGTCACATACTGCACCAAGGACACACTCAGCATTGTCAAACATCTGCACTTCAGGTTTCACTCCAACCTCCAACCCCCAAACCACCCTCAGTCTAACTATCATCTACAGATCTCCAGGCCTACACCCACAATTCTGCTAAGTCATCTACAATTGTTATAATAGTCATGTATTGCGCGCACATGTAAGCCAACGGGGTTGTCCCAGCGCTGTAGTGTGCCGAAAATGAGGCAGCATACGGAAGAGCAACTAATCTAGCAGGCTAAATTTCCAGTTCTTAAGGGCTTAGCGAGAATCACTTTCATACAGATTCAGACGCAGCGGAAGAGGTAGCTTAGTCCAACATTGTGTGGTTCCTACCTGAGAGTTTTCACCTCCTGAGCTAGGTTTAGCTAAGCAAGGACTAATGAGCAAGCGCTTGTCATTGGAACGTAGAGATTGTGATAGACAATAGGGACGTAGTCTCCTCCTAAGGTAAACCGGACCACGGCCTTGTCCTGCCCAGAAGGTGAGTGTAAGCGCCTTGAGTTATATTTGTGTAGCCATGGCAGCCCATGGAGTAGTCTAAGACACGGGTAGACATGTTGTCAAAGTGAGACTAAACATACCAGGCAGGAAGCAGCATTTTTGCCCGTCTGCAGTATACGGTGCAAGCCTAATGTGAGACGTACATGTGAGACTTTTGCGTAGTGTAAATGTGAGGTAATCAGTGCGTGAAGCACCGTTTTACGGGTTACAATGTGCAGATAGTGTATGATTATCTTGATGAGTTTAATCTTGCAAATACAAGCGGCACCCGCCTCTTGTACCTGTGTGGCAAGGGATAGCTGATTGTCCCATCTTACACTATCGTTGCTAATGGGAGCAGCAAAAGAAATTAAGTCATCTTTATTCCTCTTGTTTATCGATTATACTGTTGCATTTGACTATGTGGACCGTAACAAACTCTGGCAGAAACTGGACAACTGGGGAATACCTAAACACCTCCTAGACGTGCTAATACTGCTCCACTCAAACACCTGGATCAAAATCAAACTCGGGACGGGAACACACCTCTCGAAGCCCATCAGGACAACAAAAGGATTAAAACAGGGGTGCCTACTCGCGCCCATTTCATTCAACCTTTTCTTAGCTGATCTACAGTGGGAACTCAACAAATGCCCCAATCACGCACCTAAATTAGGAAAATCACACTTTCCGAACATGTTATACGCGGATGACCTGTTGCTGATAAGTCGGACCCCAACGGTCCTTCAAAACCTCATGAACGCAACTCACGCTTTTTCAGCAAAGAATGCCCTTCAAATTAACTTCAATAAGTCAAAGGTTATGGCTGTGAATTATAGGAAAAAAAGGAATCCTCGCTGGCACTTGAACGGAGAAAAGCTCGACCGGGTAACCACATATAAGTACTTGGGAGTAATTTTGGATTCAAATAACACGTCTAGGGAACAGCTCAACTCCTTACGAGGGAAGGCCAAAATGACCTATTTGGCATTAAAATCAATAAAGGCCAAACTACCCGACCTTACACTTAAACCTCTCCTTGAAATTTTGCGTGCCAAACTACAACCAACTCTTACCTATGGGAGCGAATCACCTCACGGAAAGGATGCGGCATTGCTGGACACACTCAGAGGTAACTCATATAGGGCTATTTTTAATCCTCCTAAATATGTCTCTCCTGCTCAGATTCGTCTAGAATTTGGCATCCTGAAACAAACATTAGAAAGGCGGAGTGTGTATGTAGCCAGCTGGCACAAGATTCGCAATGCAGAGGCTGACTCCTTATGTTCTAACGTATGTGAAGAGTTACTACGACGTTGCAACTCTCTGCCGAGAGTCTACTTACATGAATCACTCGAAGTTCTAGGCTTCACCGATATCTGGGAAACATCAATAGATCTCTTGTCTTTCAAAAAAGTAGCCAAAAAATGGGTGATTACTGAAAAATGCAGCCACTAGTATATCTCAACATTGGCTTGAAAATAAAAGTTAAAGAAAAATTCCTAAAACTATGCCTCAGTGTAATTCCCATACTCCCACACCTTCCTCCCTGGGAGAGAAATAACCCTTCCCAACAGTGTCGCCTGTGCAAAACCGGCAAGGAGGACATTGTCCATGTGATTTGCACCTGTCCTAGTTCAAAGGACCTGAGGTACAACTTCCAACGTCCATCCTTTAACCTACATGCCGTTCGGACCTGCAGGCAGGCAGTCAAACTGTGCTTTTCTACCAGCGACACCAAATTGAATTGCCAGGTTGTGAAGTTCTTCGATTTAACAAGAAAGAGACTTAACAACGTCTGACGAACATTTTTAATGCTCAAAGGATAATCATGAACTGATTCCAACAAATCTCGTATTTTTTAATGTAATCTAATTTGACAAATTCATGTACAAATGGTTTCCTTTAACAAAGATTTTATTGGTGTTTTTATAATTTTGTAAAGATTTTAATAAATCATGTACAAATAAAATATTACTTACTACTTACCATCTTACTCCGAGATTCAAGACCACATCCTTGTGTGCCGGAGCAATGGCCAGTTCCTGTGGCCACCACAGATTGGAATAGAGGGTAGGAGGTTGGTTAAATGAAGAGGAACTCTGTGTTAACTGTATTAAGTTCTCAGAAATTGTGGTACATCCAGGCAACAATAATCTAGAGAATTTTCCTAGTGTGTCAAAAGTTAGCGGCACACACAGCATTGTAGGTGAATAGCAGCTGAGGCTCATCAGCATATGATATGATTTGGACTTTAGACATGGCAATCGATGCAGCCAGCGGGGTTAAGGAAATATTACAAAACAGAGGGCTCAGAGCAGAGACCAGCAGCATGCCTCACTTCAGTGATTTGACTGGGGAGATGGATGGATAGGTCTGGGCCTGCTGGGTGCAGTCAGATAGTAAGGACGATATACAGTTCACCATGAACCCACCCACGCCTATGGTCTTAAGGAGGCTCAGAAAAATGGGATGGGCGACGGTGTCAAATACTGTAGACAAGTCTAACAGCACCAACACCGCCTTGGAACCTCCGTCAACCGCCCAGCGAATAGAGTCTGCCAATTCAATGAGTGCCGACTCCGTACTATATCCGGGGTTGTAGCTGGATTAAGAGTCATGAAGGAGGCTACTATCTTCAACAAAGACGATCAGTTGCTGCAACGAATTGTTCACTTATAGTTGGCCGGAGCTGGTACATGAGAGTTAGGTCTATGATTGCAAGGATCTGCGTTGGCTTTCCTTAATATGGGCAGGAGGAACACGTGTCTCCACACATCCGGATTAGAGCCCAATTTGAGGGAAAGGTTACAGACGGAGCTTAAATGGTGAATGGGACTCTTAGCAAGGATGTTGTATAGCTTGGCGGGCAAGGGGTCAGTAGGGTAACGGAATTTACACATGTGCAATTAGAACAGAGAGGCTTCATATGGAAATGTGTCAAATATACTGAGACCACAGAGATGGGAAACGGCTTTACAGATTGGTACTCAGACATTGGACAAGAACATCAGCACGCAGGGCCTCACCTACACAGACAACATGGGTCAGGGATACAGCAACTCCAGGCTGGAGGACAACCATAGCACCATCCTGCATTTGTACATCAACATTTGCATCCAGTTGCCGAAAAAACAACACACTGCACCACACTCCGTTACAGATCCACCAAGAACGATTGACCAAAGTCAACAGAAACAAGCTGTGTGGCACCCTCACACAGGACACTCCATCCAACAACACAGCCACACCCTGCAACCGAACACACTGAATCAGCGACTGACCCAACACTCTTCCCACATTGGCAGAATTTCCTGTCAAGCACAACAACAGTTAAGCCACCCAGGACAAGGCAGACCTACTGGACTCATACACATCTAGCCAGACTCATGTGCAAACCTTGTAAAACAAATAACCATCAGTTACCTTTGTGCCCTGAAATCCACAACACACAGATATCACCATATCATCAGCACGGACAAGAGAACAACCTCCAGGTATGGCCTAGGGACCAACACACACAACATGAATGACCTCATCCGCATTGTGAGAGAACTATCTGACCCCAGCTCTCCATCCAAGAGACATCACACCCTTGCAAGGCCAAGGGGATCCCTTGCAACTTAATACCAGTGCAAGCTCGTGGACGTACATGACAGCCTAGCCACACAGAGGCAGTGAGCGCTTTTTCTACAGGACATACCCCCCTCAGTTCCTGGATTCCTGTAGCAGCAAAGACACCACCTGGATCATGTACACCATCCACTCCGGCTCTCCATCTGGACCCTTCCCACACAACATCTTAATCACAGCATACACCATCCTTCAGGCTGACCTATGTGACGTCATGAATGTCTCCTTTGAGTATGCCACTTCCCATGGGAGCTGTAGGCATGCAGGAAGGCAGGCCCTTCTTTGACGACATACGGCTGTACCGCAGGATCGCCTGAAACGTCACCCTGCTTCCCTACACGGCAAATGTCATCAAGAAGACAGTCAACAAGCAAGTGACCATCTCACTCCAAGCAAACATCTCCAGGAAAACCGCAACAGACCATCTTCCACAGTAATCACCCCACTGCAACAGCCCTCATTGCCATCAACAACAATATCTTGGACCGTGCTCAACGATGGTGAGTAGACTACCCTCACCCCATTGACCTCTCATCCAGCAGTCTACACCAAGTGGTACCACGGTGTCAGATCACACATCTCCAACACTGGGATCCAGAAAAGGGCCAGAATGCAAGCCCCAAGTACATCACAAGCAAGGCACAGGGAGTCTGCCTCCGCTCTTCGGCACGTAGTACACTGGGGTCATTGTGCCCTGACGTCATCTCGCAGTGTGACTATCTACATTATCTTCATGACCCCCGCTCGCCAACATCACATGTGCACAGGATCTCATCATCATGTCCTCTGCCATTGACACCCAGCTGCTCCTCACCCTCACCATAGACCCAGCCACTCCCAGTTCCAACATTCAAGAAGGCATGATGTTCATTGACATATGGAGGTACATCAGTCACATGAGGCTGGACTTGGACAAGACTGAGCTCATCATCTGAGGAATGTCCCCTTACGGCTGGGACAACTCCTTGTATCACAGTAGCCTCGGCAGCGCACAAGCACCCATTGGCCACACAAGCAAGCAGGTACTCATTGTACACTCCTCGCTCACAATAACCAAGCAAATGAACACCATCTCTACCTCATGCTGCAAGTCCCTTCGCATGCAGCAAATGTTCATCTGATAGACCCACTCCTAGTCAAGGTAGACAATCACTCAGGTACTGAACAACAGCCGGCTGTACTACAGCAAAACCCTCTACACAGGAACAACAGCCAGACTCCAGGAGGACTTGTGCACATACAGGGTGCATCAGCAAACCTCATCTTCAACATCCCCTGCCACAGCCACATGACCGTCCACCTGAGATACCTACAATAGGCTCACTCTCAACAGCAGGATCATCTTCATACTCCCCAGCCACACTCAGGAGGCACTACACAACCCCAGCCCCGAAGACGAACATGGACGTCTCCCATCCAACACCCCATTGCACCAACTCCGTCCTGCCGACCTTGCCCTGTTCACCATTCTTCACATCCACAGTACACCTGCATGCAGAAGATAGTTATACAACATCAACATACAGACCTAGTACTCCCTCCCTGGGCACCTCCACATGACCCATGACCTCCAAACTTTCATTACACTCTTCCAAAACTGTCTGTCTGAGCAGTATGGCAGACCCCCCCCCCTCAGCAGATTGAAACCATCACAGGTGAGTATAGGGCTCAATGTATGTATTTGATTATACATTGTGACCTATGTGTGTCCTCGACTGGACTCAGATCCCAGTGTATGGATGGGTTGAGTTTGTTCCACAGTCTGGCATACTTTGACATATCCCCACACGTATGTTGTAGAATGATGCTAAATTACAGCAACGTCAATTTCAGTAGTATTTTTTTTTAATTTATCGTTCTTGTGCGGGAAACGTGAGTTAGTGATGGGTGCTGTACAAAAAGAGGGGAAAACCAAAGTTCACAAAGGGAGATGTGATGCCTTGCAGTTTTAGTCACCAGAGTCCAGACCACAGTGCTTGCCATCATTGGTCAGACTGTAACAAGCAAGTCCATGTGGTAGAGTAGGACAGTCAATAAGGTAAGGCTGTTGCACACAGACTCCAGGTGCCAGACCAGGTGTCCTGGGAGATGCGCATGGCCCGCTGCCTCTCAGTGTGTCTTCCGTGGATGACCCACCTTCCTTGGGGGACCCTCATGTGCAGGCCTTGACAATGCACGGGACGCTCCGTCGGACAATTCCTCCTCCTCCTCCCGCCCTGTGCCTGGTGGCCGTCTTTGCCTTGAAGTGTCTTGCCTGGTGACACAGGGAGGGTGCTGCATGTTGTCAGCAATACGACGGAGTGAATGGTTAATGTCCCTTTGCACTGCTAGGAGCTCAGACAGTCTTGCCTCCATCCTTCCTTGGTGTTGTTGATGACTGGCGTGTTGCTTTGACTGCAGGTTTTTTATCTCTGTGAGGGCCCCCACTACCTGGCTGAACTCCTTGGTGTCCCGTCGGTATGCCTCCATGATGTTACAGAGCTCAGACATACTGGGACCTGCAGCTGTCTGGTCAGGTTCACGCCTCCGCCTGCTGCCACTCCCGCCACCCCCTGCCCACACGAGCCTGGCCTGCTGTTGTGGGCACATTGGCTCGCCGTGACCCCTGAGTGATGGCAGTGGTGGCGTTGTCTGCCCGCTCCTGGGTGCCTGTCGAACCTTGTCCCTCACTGTCAGACTGGCTCAGTTCTTGAGTGTGGGCAGTGCTCCGAGCTGTCTGCTGGGATGTGGCAGGAATGACGGTGGCGGTTGGCGCAGGTGTGCCTGATCCAGATGCTGCACGGTTTGGGGCACCAGAGGTGCCAGGCCGGTCGGGGTCATCCATGGAGTGGTGAGAGGTGTCGCTGTCGGTGGGATGAGGGTCCTGCAGAGCCTGGTACTGTGAATCATCTTTCCCATCATTGGTGTTTGATTCCTCCCTGTGGGTGTGATAGACAAACAATGTTAATGCTATGTAATGCATAATCCATTTCTCATACACATTGTAGTTGGCACTGTCCCACCTGGTAGTTTTCCATGCTTTGGACTGTCCTCAATGTTCACTTGTGGATGGGTATGTTGTCGGGTCCGATTGATATGTGCTCCAGAGTCATTGACATGGGAGGGGCATATTTACTATAACTGGCACAGCCCTGCATATCAGCAGGGATTCACCAGTCATTGTGCACCACACCTATGCCAGCACAGATGCAACGCATTCACATTGTGGAGCACCATTTTGAAAAAAATGGGTCAGCAGCATCACACATCTGTGCTCTATAAGTATGCGCATTACTGAAGTAGTGTCACCAGCGCAAGACAGCTCCAGCAATGGTCTGTGGGGCCCTATCTGCACAATGTTGCTTCATTCCTTACGCCTGCATCAGCCATGCACAGGGTTTTGAGGCAGCATGTGCTCATAAGTGACAGAGTGAAATCTTGGAGATTTCACATAGCTACTTTTGGGAGGTGTGCCTGCGCCATTACACCGCCCCCGTCTCCCCCTGCGCCAGTACACCTACTTGTGGCTCAGGGCTTTACAACGTGACACATCTTCCAGATGCGTCACCTTGTAAATTACCAGCACCTTTGGCGCCTCTTTTGTGCATCAGCTGTGTCACAGAGGTGACGCAACGGTGGCGTATAAGAAGCGCAAGTGGCTTGTGAATGTGCACCATACATTTGTTGCTTGGATGCTACATCAGATCTGAATTGGTTTAGTTGTGTTACATGACCATTGTAACAGTGGGGAACTCCATTTCTTGTCCCAGGTGGGTATGTTTGTGTAAGGGGTGTGTGTGTCAACCTGTGGTGGTAGTTGGAGTCTGAGTTGGCAGTGGGCCTCCCTCGTGGTTTGGGTGTCCCCCAATGGAGCATGCTGCCATGACAGTGGCTGTGACTTCCTGCCCAAGATATCTGAGCCTTGTTGTCCTCGGGTTTGTGTTTAAACTGGTCACAGGAGGGCTTTGTGCTGCCTACACCAGGGCCCAGTGTCAGCTAACTTGTCAGTACATTCACACTCCATGTGCATTGAGCATGGTGCATGGTTGTGTACCTGCGCCATATGGGATGAGTACAATTGGACTTGGGCATCCACAGAGAATTTTATAGGAGTGTGCAGATTTTTAGCTTCATCACCATCCCCCTTCCACCCTTCTCACCCTCCGCCTTACACCCTTCCCACCCTACCCCTTGCACCCTCCTCCACTCCCCCTTGCAACCTCCTCCACTCCCCCTTGCATCCTTCTCACCCTCCCCCTTGCACCCTTCTCACCCCCCACCTTGCACCCTCCTCCACTCCCCCTTGCACCCTCCTCCACTCCCCCTTGCACCCTTCTCACCCTCCCCCTTGCACCCTCCTCCCCTCCACCTTGCACACTTCTCACCCTACCCCTTGCACCCTCCTCCCCTCCACCTTGCACCCTTCTCACCCTCTGCCTTGCACCGTTCTCCCCCTCCCCCTTGCACCCTCCTCCCCTCCGCCTTGTACCCTTCTCACCCTCTGCCTTGCACCCTTCTCACTCTCCCCCTTGCACCCTCCTCCCCTCTGCCTTGCACCCTTCTCACCCTCCACCTTGCACCCTCCTCCCCTCCGCCTTGCACCCTCCTTACCCTCCCCCTTGCACCCTCCTCCCCTCCACCTTGCACCCTTCTCACCCTACCCCTTGTACCCTTCCCACCCATTGTCGGGTGCTACCACCGGGGACAATGGGACCATTTGTAAGGCATGATGAACTAGGGCCGGCCCTGATTGGTCCAACACCAGTAACACTGGCAATCCAGGGGGGCCAAGATCCCCCCTTCACCTCCCTGCGGACAATCAGGGAATTGGGTATGATTTGGGGTCCCACAATGCATTAGTGACACCCGCCCTCCCAGAATACTGGACGTCTAATCTTGGGTCTGTGCTTCCTGTAGCATGGGACATGGTATTGCCTTGCTTTGTTAATGGGACATACACATGTTAGTGGCATTTGCGTTGTTTTTGCCTGTAGTTATGGGCAGCTGGCGCTTGGCACTTGTTGCGGGCATTTTTGGTACTTGGAGTGTAGCTGCCATCACTCCCATTTTACATGAGTTGTTTGTATAGTCACCGAGCTCTACAACTCCTTCAATCCCATGTACTCCCACTGGTGGTAGCAGGGCCATGACCTTCTCCTCCCAGGGATGGTACTGCGGGGACCACCACCTCCAGTGTATTGGCTCTGTTGGTAGTCGGTGTCAATCTTCTTCTTCACCATCCTCCGCAGATCGTACCACCTGGCCTGGCATTCTGTCCTGGTGCATCTGATGGGTGCAACAGCATTCACCTTATTGATGATCCTCTCCCACAATTGTGTTTTTTCAGCTATGCTGGTCCATATGACCAATGCACCAAACAGCTGTGGCTCGACTCTGATGACTTCATCTGCAAGTATCTCCGTTTCCTCCTTTGTGAACTTTGAATTCTTGTGTGCGGACATGGTGTGGGGTGAATGTGATTGGTCGTGAGGGTGTGTATGGATGTGGGTGTTTGGATATGAATGTGAATGGGGGTGTGGGTCTGAATATGATTGGGGGATGTGTGAAGGTGAATGTGTGCAGTTGTTTGTCTGTTGTCTGGCTCTCTGTTGCTAAACGGGTGTGTAGCAAAGGATCATGGTTTGTGTGTGTGGGCCATTTTTATTGGTCCATTTGTGGGTGGGGTTTAGTTTGAATTTTTGGTGGGTGTGTTATAAGGGGTGGGTCTGAGTTTGGCCCTCAGTTTGCCTGTTCAGATCTGGCCAGGACATTCATTTCCAATGGATTGTACACAGGAGATATGTTTTGTGGTGTTGTGCGAGTTGTTTGTACCCTCCTTGTGCTGTTTTAATGGGTTTGCATGCGCTTCGTTCAGGGGGGTTCGATTCGTATTTGCTTTTTTAGTTCGCTCATACATGATGTTTTTCCGAGGTTCGTGTGCGCTTCGCTCAGGGGGTGTTCGATTCGTATTTGCTTTTGTGGCTCGCTCATACGCGACGTTTTCTCGGGTTTTGCGTGCGCTTCGTTCAGGGGGAGTTCGTTTCGCATTTGATTGTGTGGCTCGCTCATGCGTGACGTTTTTCCGGGGTTCGTGTGCGCTTCGTTCAGGGGGGTTCGATTTGTATTTGATTGTGTGGCTCGCTCATACGCGCCGTTTTTCCGGCGTTCGCGTGCGCTTCGTTCAGGGGGTTCGGATCGTATTTGATTATGTGGCTCGCTCATACCTGACATTTTTCCGGGGTTCGCGTGCATTTCGTTCAGGGGGGGTTCGGATCGTATTTGAATGTGTGGCTCGCTGATATGCGATGTTTTCCATACAAATCGCAGTTGATACGCGATGACGTTTTCCCGTACGAATTCCGTTCTCGGTCCCCGGTCTGGATTGTACTTGTCGGGTCGTACAGCATGTTTATGAATTGTACGGTTTATTTCCCGAGTCCATGTCGTACGGATTATCGCATGATTTTCGTACAGTTCGCAAGGATTCGGACGTATTTTTAAGAAACGAATCGTACTACGCGATTCGTATGGATTTGTACGATTCGTACGGAAACGGCTATGAATACGATTCGTGGGATGGTTTTCTTTCCCAAATCGGAATCGAGCCCTTAGTGTCACATATAATTAGAATGTTATGTAGTTTTTGTAATGTTTATTTTTGATGTGATTTTGTGTATTTTATGTTGATATTTGTTGTTGTGGGTTTGTATTTTTGTTGTGGGTGGGTTTTGTTTAATTTTTATTTACAGGTCCTCAGTTTGGTGCACGGTTGGAGTTGTTCTCATGTTTTTAAAAAAAAATAAAGGACAATGTTGTGTCTTGTTTTATTACAAGTTACTTTACATTTCTGTTTTTTCGGGTTGTTGGAGCGTTTTTTCAAAAACTATTTTCGAGTTTTTAAGGGTTTCGTTATTCAGAGGATTGCGGCATTGGATTTCCCTTTTCTGTAGTTGTATTTTTAAATTTTTTGGGGTTTCCTTATTTAATGGATTTATTTTCCCTTGGATTGGTGTGCATTTTATCATTTTTGAGGACATTCTACAGCTACAAAACTGTAAGTAATTTTTTTTATTGTTGTGGGTGGGAAATGTTTATTTTTTCTTTATCTTTTTTAAATATTTAGATTATGTCATATCATTTTGTGTTATAGTTTACATTTTATGACATAAGTATATTTATTATTTAAAAAATAGGACATCTTTGTTTTGATGTTTTCTATATTTCAAAAGTTTGCTTTTTGGTTTGATTTAAAAGAATTGATATTCTAGACCTTGGGTATTTGGATACATCCTAGTTTTAAGTTGAGGTATTCCTACATAGTTTTGGTTTGTTTGCTTAATTTAGGTCCTACTTTGCTTAGAGATTGCTCTAGTCTGAGGTCTTGGTAGATTTGTTCCTTTTTAATAGCTTCAATAAGTTTATGTAATGTTGGCTGTCCTCTTTCAATTGTGGCTTGGAAGGCATTATGCCATCCTTCCAATGCGCTGTTTCTTTTTGGCATTTTGAGCCAAAGTACTGGCTACACATTCCACCAGGGTATTTGAAATGTAGGTTGTCTACGATGCCCTGATCTATGTAACCTTCCCTTTGGTAGGAAAAGTTGTTGTTAGTTGAATATTCTATGCTTAAAGTAGAGTTTTGTAGTTGCCTCCATATGCTTTGGTTTAAATGGTGGTAGCACCCTTGTATTGCGGTGTGTGGCTAAAGTTTGAGTATTGCCTGAATCATTGCCTGTTCAAAATCTATTGTTATTCTTTGGGGATAGTAATTTTCGGTGAATTGTTTTACTGTAGTTAGTACTTCTATATAGGTGGGATTATTTTTATTAGGTAGCAATGCGTAAATGAATGGGATATTTGTCTCTTCAAATTCATCATGAATTGTATATAATTGATAGACTAGTTTGGGACAAACTTTAAAGGTTCTGTCCGTCATCTATGTTTAGCACTTTTTAAGTTTTTGCAAATTAGTGTTAGTTGAAAAGATAATTCTTTTCTTGTGACTTTTATTGTCATAGAGTAAGAATTCTTCTTCTTTGTGGGTGATGGTGTATTCTGGGAGTCTTTGGATTTCTCCAAATGTTTGAGGGTGGGTGGAGTTGGAACTGAAGTTCTTTTAGGTTTTGCTATTAATCTTTTTAAATTGTTTATGGAAGGAAGTTGTCCTGTGACATGTTCTGGCACGGTGTTTAAAACATTGTTTTAGAATGTGGGTACTTGTCTGCTGGGAACTTTTGCTTACTTGCCTTATTGTCTCCAGGGCATCTCTTACTTCCACTTTAGTCACATTGGGGGGGATGTTTGTACTCTCTAACATTTACAAAATTTAAATCTATTGTTGTAGCTCTTCCATAACAGGCATTGGCATAATATTTTCTTAATTTCCAATGACTTTTATTTTCTATAACTTTTTCCTGGGTGTAAGTGTGACCCATGTAGCAAAGCATTAGTTTCCCCTTTTGAGATGTGATAAACTTCGCACCTTCTGCCATTTTTGGGATATATCTGTTAAGATATATTAA
The DNA here is from genome assembly GCF_964261635.1 of Lissotriton helveticus. NCBI lineage: Eukaryota > Metazoa > Chordata > Amphibia > Caudata > Salamandridae > Lissotriton > Lissotriton helveticus. The sequence continues at coordinate 869,048,579 of NC_136061.1, read as the reverse complement.
TATATGTTTAGTTAATATGCTATTGTGAATTATAATAGTTATAGTATAATTAAAAAAATAGAGAATATACTTAAATTAGTATTCTTTGACTTTTTTTTTTTTTAATATTTATTTTTATTGAGTATAACACAAGAAAGAAATATACACATCAGGTGTCATTAAGGGGAAATACATTCCAGCTGGGGACGGGCAAATAAGTCTAAGAAATACACTACGATCATAGGCACCGAAAAAAGGATCAGTACCAGCTTAAGGCTGAAGCAGAACAGTAAGATGCAAATGACCACAAGTACATCGCAACAACACCCGCCCACCAGAAATACAGGATATACGACTTGAACATATGACACTCAGATATGATGGACAAAAGATCAGGAGAATATGCCACAGTTCTTGTGAAGAGAGGAAAAGGGAATAGGAAGGTCATAGAAAAAAATAAAGGAAAAAAAAAAAAAAACACAACCCCACACCCTACACCCCTGCCGATGGCTACGGCCTAACCCCACTAGCAGCGTGCCTGTCGCCCACTAAACTACACCCCAAGGAAGGGAAAAGCTGGAGGAGGAGAAAGGTACAAAACGATACGGGCTCCCGTATTCCCATCTCCCCACCAGAGGCGGACATCCCCTATCGCAGCATTGAGCAAGTTATAGCAATAAAATTCAATAGGGGAGCCACAAACAGAAAATGGACCATCCCGCCCGGTCCCCGGCATCACAGAGGTAGCAAATCCCGTTTAGAACATAGCAGTTACACAATACTCAGACAATCAGAATCCCGTCTAGACCTCGCTCCCACAGACACCACCCGTCAGAGCCAAAAGAAAACATAGGAAAGTCAGCCCTGGCCCCGACGATCAATTACGCAGACCCCATCAAATACTATCAGGCCGCTACGAGTCTTCATGCGAGCCCTGACCATTCGAACCGCCATCACAACAAGAGCATCCAAAGACGGAAACGGATCAAAGACACCACAGAAGCAGTGATACCGAGATAAACGCTGACAAAGTTCAAAAGTCAAACCAGGTCCACTGCCCAACAACGATAAGTCAGCACAGCGTTTTTGAGCATTCTCTGAAAGAGGCAAGGTATAAATCCGATAGTCTGTGGAGAAGACAAATTGAAGTATAGAAATAGTCACATCCATCCCTGGCGGCATCGATAGAGGGCCAAACACACAGCCAGTACTTTCGGGCTCGCTCGCCGCCATCTTAGGGTCGCGAGAAATTTCCAAGTCCGACAGCCGCCCAGGGTCCTCGGTAGCAATCGAAGCTTGCGCCGCGGGTAAGGCATCCCGGCTCATAACCAACAAAGGATCGGAGTCCGGTCTCCGGCAGATGTGATCGACCGTTACGATCATCCTCTGGAAGGTGGCGGTGACTCGTTTGCAGAGCTCCCCAATGGCGGCCATTACATTGTGCAGCGACGGTGTAATTTCGGCCCGCTCCATCGCCCCTCAGTGAGCGACCGGGCGGGTATCAGAGCCCCGGAGATCGACTTCTCCGGGGCACAAGGCAGAAGCAATGCAGATGAGAACTGTGGGTGCTACCAAGCACGATCACAGTACCGTCGCCGCCAACGAGGAACCAAGCCCATCAACCCCGGGAGCTCAACGGGGCTTCCAGGCGACGGATCCCCGGTCCAAGCAGCCGATATGGAAAGCCGCCGTAGTTGCAAAAGAAAGCCGCCACCAGGTCACCATCCGAAACGAAAAGGAAAGATGCCACTTCAGGAGACCGGAACCACCCACGTCCCGCGGCCGATGTTGTTCAACTCCAACCCGGCCGGGTTAGAACTCGAGGCCCCGGCTTCAACACTGAGTTAGGCCAAGAATGGCACACAACGTATCTTCACAATCCGAGCAGCTAGAGATTCCGGGATTGCACCTTTAGAGTCAGGCGCACTTCAGCTCCACGGGAGTCCGGTGGGAAATAGGATGGGAGTCAGGATTCATGAGCCTCCGGCGGAGGTCGGCGGAGCCGGGAGCTTATGCGGCCATCTTGGTTGCTAGCGTAGCTCCTCCCTATTCTTTGAATTTTGGTGATGGGATTATTTATTGCTTGTTGTTTTATCACTGTTTTATTTTCTGTTGGTGTGAAGTAAAAATGTTTATCTAAAATACATGTGCGATATGTTTTTAATTTATTTGTATTTGTTTAAATTTAGCACTGAAACAAATAATAATTACTTTTTGTATTTGATGATTTTGTTTTGTGGGGTGCAGTTTGTAAAAGCTGTGAAGAAAAATGCGTTTATTAGTTATGTTTTGTACTTTGATATGTCTAAAAATAAGTTTTACATTATTTATTTATACTATTTATTATGTTGAGTTCAATAAGGTACCTTATAATATATTTGTGTTGTTTTTTTCGGTTTGGTTGTATTGCACTTTAGTTTCTATTTAAAAAATGGGAACATTTCATTTTTTTACTTATTTAGGGTAAGGATGTCGAGGCATTTATATTTAGAAACAAAAATTGATTCTTAATTTAATATAGTAGTGTTTGTAGATTGTCTTTCTTTTCTGGTCTCTGTTTCGCAAAGTAACACTCTCCCTCCGTGTTTGGCCAATAAACAGTAAAAAATGTGTTAATTGTTTGCTTTTATAGTGTTCAGTTAATTAGTTTATGTTTTTTATTGTTTGTGTGTTTTTAGTTTAAATTGATTGGTTGAGATACGTTATTTGACATTTTTAGCAGTCACTTTTTAATTAGGTAAATATTTGTCATGTTTATTGTATCTTTATATTTATGTTGTTTGTTGTTGTTGTTAAAATATATTTGTTAATAAATGTAATTTAAAAATGTGTTGCTATATATTTATATATGTAATTTTAGTATTATTGGAAAGTAATTTAATGTTATATTTTAATTTATGTGTTAATTTGGATTAGTGTAATTATATTATAATTTTAAAAATAATTTAATCATCAAGTTGTTATAATTTAATATAATTATATGGCTTTTGCTAAATAATTAATTCATTGCATACAGTCTTTATTTAATGTTTAATGGAAGTATTTTTGTTGTGTTTCATTATGATTAAATGTTATAGATATTTTTATCTATATTTTTGATGGCGATATTTTTTTAGCCAATATTTATGTAAGCGATATTTTTTGATCAATATTGTTTTAATTTCTTGAGTAGGGTGTCGATATTTGTGTGTACAATATATTTACCAAATATTTTTGTAGTTCAGTGTTTTTTTAGTCAATATTTCAACAGTGATCCAACAGTGATCCATCCATCACTGTTGTGAAGGAGTAACCAGTCTGCCGAAATGTAAATCAGGCCCCCAGTCTTGGATGCCTGGTACAACTTCTTCTCTAGCTCATAATGCTCTCTTCTAGTTTATATATTTTGTGGTAACATTGCTGAATATTTTCATAATTAACAATTAGCAGTAAGCCTTTCTAATTTTAACTTACTTTCATTTCATTCTGTGTGAAGCCCTGCTTTTTATTTTCAAAAACAATACATTGGAAGTTGAGATATCAATCCCAATGAAACATTATTGACTGTTTAAAAACAGTGACTGGGTAGAAACATTTCAAAATCATACAGCAAAATATGAAAATATATCAAGGAACATTGAATTACCACATTGCAAGGAATTTCACATTTAAGACTTATACTTGAATAAAATGAGCATATATTATTCTAAAAGTGGAATCTTAGAATGGAAAGCTTAGGAAATTGAGTTACTTATTGAGGAGGTGAAACTAAACTCAAGCAGGAACCACAATTGTTATCAGGGCGAAACACAAGCAAACCCAAAATTAACCTGTGCTCAACCTTCTGGTGGCTTGGCACAAAAGCAGTCAGGCTTAACTTAGAGGCAATGTTAAAGGTCTTAGGCAGCACACCAGCATTAAAAAGTGAAAACACAACACAAGAACAATCCCACACCAATATAGAAAAATAGAGTAACATTTAATAAATTACTTGACACCAAATCAATAAAAATCCAATTCAGTAGAACCTGAGATATGCAATTGCAAGGGTTTTGTGAAAATCAAGAACTAAGAAGCAAACAGCACCAAATGCGGTTATATGATCACAGTAGAACAGGTCCAAGTCACAAGTAGAGGCCGAACGCGATGGAGAACAGGCTGGATACAGGACTGATTTCATTCCACTGAAAAAAGTACCTTGTAACCTGGATGTTGAAATGCAAAGTCCTTGTGTTGAAATGCACAGGCTGCCATTAAAGATCAGCTGATGAGGAGCTGCAATGCAAGGCCTAGTGTTAGGATGAATTGAGCAGCGGCGGAGTCTGATCATCAATGAAGAGCTATGATGCGAGATCATATGTCATTGTCGACGATGCAGATGGGGCATTGGGTTGCATTGGTGTCAAAGAAGCCACTGGTGCTTGCCAGGGCTTATGTTGAGATGCATCAGCATCGAGGACAAGCTGTGCTACCCAGGGCCAGAGTCAATGTTGAACGGCATCAAGATGCATGGAGAGGCATCAATGTCAAAGAATCCTCTTATTCTCCGTGGCTTGAGCAGTTGGCCAGCCAATTGTCCTTTGGAACTTTCTTGGAGTTATGGGACCATACAGGCAAGGGGATTTCAGCCGGGCAGTGCACAACAGCAGAAGCGTCCTGGTGCAGCAACATCAGGACTTGGGCAGCAAATCAGTCCTTGGTCACCATCAGGTCAGCATGACAGACTTCACAGCTGGGCAGTACTTCTTCCTGGCAGAGTCCACAGGTCCAGAGGTGGTCTAGAGAGTTTCATCTGAGTGTCCACTATTCATACCTGTTACCCACTTTGAAATTGGAGAAACATCAATAGTCTTCCTGCTAAAGAGGTGTTTTAAATTTCCTGCCTCCCTGCCTTGGCTTTAGATTCACTGGGGGCACAAAAGACTAGTGTGAAACCCTTTGTGAATATGCTGAGGCAGAGTCTTTGTGATGTGAAATTGTGGTAGGTGACAGCTCAGCCCCGCTATCAAGTCAGAGATGGCCCAACCTTCCGACACCAATACACAAAGACAAACTGCTAAAACATACTCACGTCACCCATGATACAGGCAGCAGGCACCAAATAGTTAGGACAGGAAAATGCCAACTTTCTTAATGCTATTTTTTGAATTGTGACCTAAAATCCAACTTTACAGTTGAAGATGGTTGTAAATTACTATAATGTAGAGACCAAATTAAACATTCCTACCATCTCCCAATTGAAAGGTATCACCTACTAAATGTAAAAAGGCAACTCAATGATTTCCAATGGGAAAGGCAGGCATTACAAATTCGTTTTCCACTCCCAGGACATGCAAAAGTTAAAAGTACATGTCCAACTTTTTAAATACTCAGCACTCTGGGCTGTTCAGGGACTACTCTAGAAGTGACATATATGTAATAAAAAGGAAGCTTTAGGCCTGGCAAAAGATTTATATTGCAAACACTCACCCCCAGTCACAGATTTGGGTTGAATCTATCATCATTCTTTAGCTCACTTTGCCACCCCAGTTCAGACACAGCGATATGCAAATCAGTCTTGAGGTTGTGCCTCATGGGATCCGTTCAGCCTGAACTGCCAAGCCATGTCTTCCCTGGACCAGAAACAAGCATCCTGGGACCGGTTTTGGGATAACAGCCCTCATCAACCTGGCTAGCTTGAATCCAGTGGCAAAGTGAGAAAGGGACCCATGTCTGGGCATACCCTGCCAACTTAGGGCGAACAAAGCAAACACAAGGAGATGATGGACGGAGTGCCGCAACTTTTCAAACACTCACCCCAATCACAGATCTGGGTTGAATCCATCATCATTTTTTAGCTCACTTTGCGACCCCAGTTCAGACACAGGTATATGCAAATCAGTCTTGACCCTGTGCCTCATGGGAACAGTCCAGCCCGAACTGCCAAGCCATGTCTTCCCTGGACTGGAAACAAGCATCCTGGCACCGGTTTCAGGCTAATAGCCCTCATCAACCAGGCTAGCTTGAATCCAGTGGCAAACTGAGCATCGGACCCACGTCTGGGCATACCCTACCAACTTAGGGCGAACAAAGCAAACACAAGGAGATGATGGACGGAGTGATGAAACTTTTCAAACACTCAACCCAGTCACAGATTTGGGTTGAAGCCATCATCATTCTTTAGCTCACTTTGCCACCCCATTTCAGACACAGCTATATGCAAATGAGTCTTGACCCTGTGCATCATGGGTATAGTCCAACCCGAACTGCCAAGCCATATCTTCCCTGAACCGGAAACAAGAATCCTGGGACCGGTTTCGGGCTAACAGCCCTCATCAGCCAGGCTAGCTTGAATCCAGTGGCAAACTGAGCATCGGACCCACGTCTGGGCATACCCTGCCAACTTTGGGAGAACAAATCAATCACAAGGAGATGATGGACAGAGTGCTGAAACTTTTCAAACACTCACCCCCAGTAACAGATCTTGGTTGAATCCACAATCATTCTTTAGCTCACTTTACCACCCCAGTTCAGACACAGCATATGCAAATCAGTCTTGACCCTGTGCCTCATGGGAACAGGCCAGCCCGAACTGCTAAGCCATGTCTTCCCTGGACCAGAAACAAGCATCCGGGGACCGGTTTCAGGCTAACAACCCTCATCAGCCAGGCTAGCTTGAATCCAGTGGCAAAGTGAGCAAGGGGCCCACGTCTGGGCATACTCTACCAACTTAGGGTGAACAAAGCAAACACAAGGAGATGCTGGACTGTTCCCATGAGGCACAGAGTCAAGACTGATTTGCATATAGCTGGGTCTGAACTGAGGTGGCGAAGTCAGCTAAAGAATGATGATGGATTCAAACCAAATCTGTGACTGGCGGTGAGTGTCTGAAAAGTTTCAGTGCTCCGTCCATCATCTCCTTGTGTTTGCAAAAGGTTTATATTGCCAGGTCAAAATGGCAGTTTAAAACTGCCAACACAATGCAACGGGAGGCTTGAGACATGTTTTAAAAGGTTTCTTAAGTGGGTGGCAAATGAGTGCTGCAGGGTCACTAGTAGCATTTAATTTAAAAGCGCTGAGTACACACAGTATAACTTTACTAGGTACTTACAAGTAAATTAAATGTCAATTGGGTGTAAAACAATGTTACCATGTTTAGAGGCTAGAACACAACCACAAACACTTGAGCACTGGTTAGCAGTGGTAAAGTGTGCAGATGTCTAAGTCCAGCAAAATCAATGTCATCAAAAACAGGAGGATTGAAGGCAAAAAAAACAGTTGGGGAAACCATGCCAAGGATGTCATGTCCAACAAAAGTCTATAATAGTTACTGCACTCCCCAAGGACCATTTGTTTACCTTTCCTATGGGGCTCTTTCCCTTACATGCATCTTTCATTGGATAGTATGCCCGCACTCTCTTCGCCCTCCCTAAGCACTGCCAGACCTCCCACCTCCTGCAGCGCTTACACTGGCTTCCGATTGAATGGCGGATTCATTTTAAGACTCTCTGCGCCGTCCATAAGATTCTATATGATCCGGGCCCCTAAATTCTGCTAGGGCTCTGCTCACTCTATGTGCCAACTTGAGCACTATGTTTTGCCGACCTGCACCTGGCTTGCACTCCCAGGGTGTGCAGGAGCAGAGCGGGGGGGGGGGTCGCTCTTTTAGGTCCCTAGGCCCTGCCCTCTGGAACTCTATTCCAATCTCAGCTCGCCCACTGGGTTTTCAGGAAATAGATTATAACCTGGCCATTTTCCTCCATCTAGCCGGGGACGCCTGCGTGGTGCATTTCTGCCCTCTTACGCCCTACTTTATTGCCATTTTCGGGCTGTCCTTCTACCTAGCCTTTCACCCTCCACCATTGCTGTCTGTCCGCTAGCACTGGGACGCCCCGTTGCTGGGGTAGCCATGCGCTATACAAGTTCCGATAACATAGCATAACAAAGTAAGGAGTACGGTTTCACAGGGAGTACAGTGAAATGGTGAAGCTTCATACACAGTGCATGAGCGGCCATTTATTTGAGGCTTATGTGCTGGAAGTGAAGGGAAGAATGTAGTCAACCATACTATGTAGGAGGAGTCAGTAGAGTACCAATCCAGGAACAAGTTAGGTGGGACAGGCCTATACAAAGTGGATGATGATTCTTCCTACTAGCCTGTGATATAACTGTCACAAAAGTTTTTTAATGAAAACAAAGAAAAGCAAATGCTAAATGAAAGAGAGTAAACCACAGAAAAAAAGGAGAGTAGACTAGAGGCATTTTAGAAAATGGAAGACAATTAAACTCCTGTTGAGAAACACCTAAATTGTCTCTAGGAGAGAAATTTGTAGCTATAGTAATTAACTGTTTAAATTTCAGATTGCTGTCTTTTCAATAGTAGGTGATGTATCTGAGAGTAACAAATTCGTTCAATATGTCAATTTAAGATACCTACATCCACCTGACCGGGTTCAGAGAGCCCACCATGCTGCATCAATGCCTTGCTTGTGATCCTTGATCAGGGAGCGGAGGAGTCCTGTATTTTGGGTCAGTCTGAATCCCACTGATATACATATGCATTTTCACTTTTCGGAGACAAATCAGGAGATAAGACAAATGACATAGCAAGGGTTTTCCCCATGAATCCAAATTACTTATTATTTTCTCGCTGTTTAATTAAATGGACCAAACAATATATTTGCCTTTTAATTTTTATTCTCACAATAACTACCATCTGTTGTTCAACTGGTATTAATTGGCACTTCAGAGTGGAACAGCAGGTACCTATCACTGGCATCATCATGGCATGTTAAAAATATTTCACAGAGGCGTTATCAGGCTTTTCAGTTCTCCATGCCGCAAGCATCTGTTTCATTTGAAAAATACACTTCTCCCTTCCATTCTGTTATTCTAAAAAGTGCGAGTTATTATGATTCTCCGGAAATGGACAATTTAAATTAAAATGCGCCATGGCACACATTTTCTCTGAAAAGATTAGAGTTTTCTTAAAAATTAAGAAAATGTGATGGCTTGAGAAACCCAGAAATGTAGGGGGCAGGGTTTGGGAGTAGGCAGGGCTTTAATTGGGCTGGGTCTCAACAGGTCTGTGCACCAGCAGTTTTTTATGGGGGCCTCGAAACAGGTCTCTATCGGGCACTGGTTTGTGCCCTGGCACAGGCAGTCCATTTTTTTCCAGACTGCAGTGACAGCAGGCACGTCGTGTGCGCTGCTCACACTGCTCACCTCTCAGTAGGGGAGAAGTTATGGCATTACGTCATGGCAGGTGAGCTTTGTAAGGGAAGGGAAACCCTTTTAAGAGAGTAATTTTCTCTCTGGATTTCCCTTTGCTGCGGGAACTCACACTGCCTAAAGTAACATGCGTCCACAGTGCCCAGAGCTGCCTCGTTCTTTCCGCTTCATTGGGGCACACATCGCCAGCAAGAAATCACGGTACCCCGGGACTACGACTCCCGGCACCACTTGCGGCGCGCACGCCACCGACGCTGCAACTGCGTGGCAGGAGGCCCACAAAAGGACTCCCGGGCTTCCGTCCCGCGGGACGCGTGCGGGCGGCGCCGTGCGAAGTCCGGGCCAAAGGCAGGCCCGTCGTAGCCAGGAGGAGGCAGAGCTGGGCCACCTCCCTTTTATCGGACTTCATTTACCCTGGAGGACTTGGTTAGTGATGTTCATCTTTAATTGCTATTGAACTCTGAATTAAAAACTTAATTTCCAGGCACCCCCATTTTTTTAGCATAAGTTTACAGAATTTGGGGGGGTCTGCCATAGTATTGTTTTAACTTTGATATGTACTGTCTGAGTAATTGTTATCTTGTATTTTAAAAAAAATTGGCCACAAAACGTAAGCTCACAGGGCAGAGGGGAGGGAGGGGGTTCGTTGGATGCATTTCTATCCAGGGCTGAATCAGTGTTCCAGCGTGAAATTCAGCTTACTGAAAAAAGATTGTCTTAGGGGTCGTATGTAGCACAAAAAAGATCACCCCTGGAGGCGATAAGAATGGCTAAATCCCCAGTAGCAGTTACACAAACTATGAATCACATAAGTATAGAGTCCATAGAAGCAGCCAGAGTTAGCATGGTTGATATGGACCCCATCCCTGCTCTAGGGATTGTAGAGGTGGTTGACTCTACTGCTACGGAATGTATTAATTCCCCAAGATTGAGTGACCACGGTGCCACAGTGGGCTCTCCCCATTTGCAGAACACTGATTACTCTGCTGCCCAAGTTCTACCCCCCCAGGTCAAACAGGATTACTTTAGAAGCCATCCCAGAGTCATTGGATAATCATCCAACTACCTTAGAAGTCATTTACACGTCATCAGACATCATCAAGCTCTTGAAGTCATCAGCAAAGCTGGAGAAGCTCAGCCTGATGATTTGAGGATGACTTGAAAATGAGTATCTGATGACTTTAGTAGGTGTCATTATGCGTGATGATTTAAGGATGACTTGAAAAGGAGTACCTGATGACTTTAGTAGGTGTCATTATTCGTGATGATTTAAGGATGACTTGAAAATGAGTATCTGCTGACTTCAGAAGGTGTCATTATTCATGTGATCTGAGGATGACTTGTAAATGACTCTCCGATAACTTTACAAGATGACATTGTTCCTGATGAATTTGGGGTGATTTGAAAATAAGCATCTGAATACTTCAAAGGTACTATTGTGTTTTCAATAAGATGTTTTTGCGTCTGGTGATTTTAACAGGAATTGCTTGTCTATTTAAAGAGCACGTCCACCACTTTGGTTTCAGTTTTCCAGAAAAATGCAAACTGTTGGATGATTGCACAATGAATTGCAGATAAACGCAAAATGGCATATACGTTTTCTATTATACACAACAGAGCATACAATGTGCTTTAGCAAACTGTGTATAAGTCAGCGGTTATTATTTTAACACATTTATTTATTTTTTGTCACTTTCATTTTGTACAAACCAGGTAAGATAAGCATCCACTGTAACTGTAATGGACTCCATGTACCTTAGGTGCATCTCCAATTGGATACTGGGTCACACTTATAAACCCCTGTACTGTGTACTATAGGTACCCAGGGCATATGTGCACCCAAGGCCTACCAGGGGCTGCAGCTTGTATTATGCCACCCCTGGCTGGCCCTACTAAATTGACACAACTGGCTGATCACTCAGCTGGGGATGAGTGGTGTAATCACCCTTTGCTTAGATATAGTATACCTATATCTAAACCTATATAGACACATATATACCTATAAGTCACTCCTATGGCAGGCCTTAACAATCCCGAAGGCAGAGAGTACTTGGTATTATGTGAGATGGTGCTCTAGCATGAACTGAGCCTGTCTGCAGCTTTCGGAACCATGTCCTTATAGCTGTTCTATGATATAGCGATACCATATACTTTTAAGTGCATTATAATCCTCGCGGTCATTGCTAACTTTGGTTTGGCTTTATCAAAAAATGTTGTGTAAGTTGTCATACGCTTTGTAATACTACTCCCTCACCAAACCCAAACACACCCTAAACTCTAAAATTAACCATGGCACCCCAAAACCCAAACACACCCTGAACCCCCAAATTAACCCTTGCACCCCAAAACCCAAACACACCCTAAACCCTAAAATTAACCATGGCACCCCAAAACCCAAACACACCATGAACCCCCAAATTAACCCTTGCACCCCAAAACCCAAACACACCCTGAACCCCCAAATTAACCCTTGCACACCAAACCCAAACACACCCTAAATCCTAATATTAACCATTGTACCCTAAAACCCAAACCCACCCTGAACCCCCAAATTAACCCTTGCACCCCAAAACCCAAACACACCCTAAACCCTAAAATTAACCATGGCACCCCAAAACCCAAACACACCCTGAACCCCCAAATTAACCCTTGCACCCCAAAACCCAAACACACCCTGAACCCCCAAATTAACCCTTGCACATCAAACCCAAACACACCCTAAACCCTAATATTAACCCTTGTACCCTAAAACTCAAACACACCCTAAACCCTAAAATTAACCCTGGCACCCCAAAACCCAAACACACCCTAAACCCCCAAATTAACCCTGGCACGCCAAACCCAAACACACCCTAAACCCTAATATTAACCCCTGTACCCTAAAACCCAAACACACCCTAAACCCTAAAATTAACCCTGGCACCCCAAAACCCAAACACCCGAAACCCTAAAATTAACCATGGCACCCCAAAACCCAAACACACCCTGAACCCCCAAATTAACCCTTGCACCCCAAAACCCAAACACACCCTGAACCCCCAAATTAACCCTTGCACACCAAACCCAAACACACCCTAAACCCTAATATTAACCCTTGTACCCTAAAACCCAAACACACCCTAAACCCTAAAATTAACCCTGGCACCCCAAAACCCAAACATGCTCTAAACCCTTAAATTACATCTGGCCCCCCAAAACACAAACCCACCCTCAACCCTAAAATGACCCTGTACGCCCTAAAATCCAAAAGCCCTACTAACCCCCAAACTGTTTATGAATGCGGAATGCCGGGAGGCGCGGCTGTGATTGCAAATGATACTTTCTGGACCCCCAGGAAGCACTTCCTTCATACTTCCTTCATAGAGTATTTCCATGGAATCCGATTGTTAGACTTATTAAACAACTGCGGACAGACCTGCTCATGGCCCATAAAGAGGAATGGTCTTGCAAAGGAAAACAAGCTTTGTAGAAGTCCTTGGGACTGCCGAATTCACTCCATCACGCAGTCCTGCCAAGCGTCACGCAACAGGTGTGACGCTCACGCATTTCAGTGCGGTGATCCGCATCACCGCACTGAAATGCATTGCACGCATTTTCCACCTGTGCCAGGGCGCTCCTGTGCCTGGGCTCTCAGCCTCTCTCTGCTGTTCTGAGAGAGGTGCTGCTCAGCCCGGGCCGAGTGCCTAAACAGTTAATCAGACTGCCGCAGCTCTGTAGTGGCTGAGAGCGGCGCGCTACAATGTATCAGTCTCTGCCAGCCTGGAGCTGCCTGCTGTCCAACTCCTGTTGCCCTGGAATCTAAATTGCGCAAGAATGGTGCGGCGCGCGGCTACTCACTCCTCAAATGCAGGGGGCCGGGCTGCCCTCTAGGAGTCGATTAGTGCAGCTCCGAGCTGTCGATCACCGTGTGGCGCACCATGGGGCCGGGATTAAATCCGGATGTGCCGGCCGCTGTAGTGCCGTCACGTCCGGAGAAACAAGAAGAAGTGCAGAAGCGCGCGAGTCAGCTCTCTGGCCACGAGGAGTGCAGTCCGTCGTGGGCGCATCGACTTGAGTGGACAGAGCTGAGCAGCCTCCTGGATGAAGACAGGCACCATACAGGCAGCCACTTGGCAGCTCCACTCTGAGCTGCGCCTGAGTGAATCGAGAAGGCTTGGGGGGCACATTTGGCATAATTGCCTAGGGAGTCGAGTGATAAATTGCGGATGAACTCTGAGGAGGCAGGCGGTCAGCCCATAAACTGAAATTCCGTGTTCTCCTCGCAAGTAAGTGTGAGAACATCCGATGGTTAAATTGTCTTTTTAACGCTTGCAGAGTAAATTGAGTGCATTAAACAGCACGTCCTCCATCCTCCGCATGTTCTTGCATCGTGACAGTTATTGGATGCAAAAAACGATGTACTGCAGTTTTCGGAGTGCATTTTTATCTGCCTGCCCTGAGTAAGAGAGCTGTTGTTAGTTGTTTACATTATATTGTCGAACGGGGTCAGTCTGCTGTCCATGCGTGCAGCTGCCTGTTTCCCAGTTGCTGCACTCCATTCTTTAACAGCTCATACTTCACGCTGGATTTTGTTTTCCGACTGTAGATTTTGGTGCTACATGTTAAAATAACATTAGTAAGTGAAATGCAAATCCTAAAGCCTTTTTCTATGTAAGGGCTGTTAGAGTTAATTTTGCAAAGTTGTGCCAACTCACCTGCTGCCTTTCCTGCCGGTAGTACCACGGTTCTCTCAAAAAGCAAGGCCGGCTGACGAGGCTTGCAGTCACAGTCTCATGTCAGTATGCCTGCGCCATGCCTCTGAAGAGCTTAGGTTAGAGTGGTGAGCCTGCTAGCATTGCAGATGACGTCTGCACAGTGAGTCCGACTCACGGCACTGCATGCAGTACTGAACAGGCAAGAATCGAGCACAAGTAAGGAGTCTACTAGTGTTGCAGCTTGGAGGCATTACAGCTGAGGTGCATATTTTTGATGCTGGGACCTCACATCCTTCAGTTGTGGGCCTGGTCCCATTTGTGACAGAAAGTCCCTGGAGTACACACTGATCCTCTGCATCCTGACTTGATTGATTGCCGGCAGCATGGAGGATCCAGGATGCCCAGAGTGGGTGAAGGCTGCTATGGCATCTGTGTTTAAGTAGTTCTGCTAACTTGCTATGGCTGCTACTAATAAATAGCATTAATGCTTCAATCATTCTGAGCTGCCAGCTCCCCCTGGTCTGTAGTGTACTGAGTCTGAGAACTGTGCAGTCATGCAGCCTAACTCTGCTCTACTAAGTTTTCAGCTGCCAGCCGTTAGCGTATTTTAGTTCAGTGACTTCTTAGTTTCTTGTTGCTCAAGTGGGTGTAATTTCTGATATTATTTATATGTTGACCTTGTCTAAATTGCTTGATGTTATCGTAAGAAAGTGTCACTCATAGTTGTGAAAATGTCACTCATAATTACAATGAAATTATGAAAATGTCACACATAGCAATCTGAAACCTTGGCAGCTATGCTGTCGTTTAGTGGGGCCGCAGCGGGAAATCGTTTTAATGCTGATGGAGATTGAGAAAGTTCTGATTGGCAGAATGCAATGGACTGCTGACAGCTCTTGGTGTGTGTTAGGCTGCTGGAACTTTTCTGTCCTTGGTTTCCAGTGGTGCCACCAAGCAACAGCCCTGCCTTCATTAAATAATTGACGAACACAACAAATACCGTTCGCAAGTCACTCCAACAGTGGCCGATATGCTTTATGTGGTGAACAACAATAAGTGATCGTTTACAATCATTTTCATTCAGGTTTGGTCTGTGTGATTTTTTTTAAAGACACAGTCGGTACACAACCGGAAGTACATACCACAACCTGTTATGTTTTCACAGCCTGTATTTCATCCCATTTTTTAGATCAGGATTTGGCCAGACCTTTTGTTTTAAAAGAAAATACATCTGTACGATCTGCTTATTTAAAGGAACTCTTGGACAACTTTCTTCATCTGTTAGAGCCGTAATTCACATTTTGCTTCCGCCAGCTACAGCATACAGTTTGGGGAAGGGGACCATATCTGCCAGGTTTTCACTTCGCTTATGTGTGACATTTACAGGTCTTCAGTAATTTATGAGTGACATTTCACTGCCTTATGTGTGCACTTTAAGCAACACTTCACAGCGAGGTCAAGAAAGCAGTTCTTTACATTAAATACGGTAATCTATGTAAGCAGCCATTTTTTGTAAAATGTGACGAACATGAATCTTATTATAACAGATGCTATGCTCATGACGTTTTGCAATCACTAGCTATCCCTATCCTTACTGGGCACAGGGCACTTGACTCCTATGCTACACATTGTTATTTCCACTGTGTAATTCTGGGCCTGGTGCTGATGAAGGATTTATTAAACCACAACTGATGACTAGTGATACGATGTCAACAATAAAATCACGTAGCAGCAGTTAGTGACAGCCTGCAGAAATGGACCTCAACATTTACAGATGTGAATCATTCTGCCTTTACTTTTAATGCCTCGTTGTTATGTATTTCAAGCATCTTATGTGTCTCTTCCTTGCAGAAGTGAGCCAAAATAGTGAAGAGGCCTTTTTTGTTTGTGGCTGTGACATGCCATGGGCTTCATTTCAAGTTGTGTTAATAGAAATCATGGGGCAAATTTTTTTTCTTTTTTCCATAACACTTGTAATAATTATTTTGACACAGGACAAAGAATTTACCTCAAAACAAAGACACAGCACTCCTCCTTGTCACATGATTAACTTCTACAGACCTTTTTATTATTGCGGCTCCAAGTTCTGAGAGTATCTAGTTGTTCTAATGGGTGTAAGTTCTGACTATTTATATGTTTCCTTCGTCTTCATTGCTTAATTTTGCTTGCGAGAAAGTGTCACTCAACATCGGTGAATGTCACTCATAATTGCACTGAAATTATGAAAATGTCACACATAACCAATAGGAAACCTTGGCAACTATGATCACAATACTAAAATACGTTTTTAAAAAGCACAGCTGCCTCCAATGGAGAGCAGCTCTCTCATCAGCTTTGCATATCCTAAAGCCGGTGGATTCCTCTTGCAAAAGCCTACGCACATCCGGGAGCGCCGGAAGTGACGTCATTGGTCTGCGGCAAGAACGAATACCGTGTGTGCAATGGCCATGATGGACGATGGATCGGGATCGGTCTTTTTATTTTTCCAACTCCACTTACAAAGCATCACAAGTTCATGGATTCCAGCGTGTATACTCCGGTAAGTGCTGCAGCTTCAAGGTAGATGTTAGTCCATCGGGGCAAGCTCCACGGATCTGCACGCGCCCATATCCTGGGTCAGCCCCCCTATTTTAGCGCAGCTGCCTTCCAAAAGAGCAGCAGTCCTCCGCTCTCGGTCCCAGCTGCTCAGTTTCCGTCCCAGACGAGCTTCCTCATTTTTCGGAAAGCACAAGTTTTCATTAAGTGGGCCAGACGCAGCTCCCTGCAGATAAAGGAAAAAACACAATTTCTTTGGTTGATGTGGCACCCGATGCGTTGGCTGCACACTTTTCCAAGCCGAGCCGAGGGTGTACCGGTGACCGGGTGGAACACTAAGCTAAAGGTGTGTGCTTCGTGTTAGTGTAATGAATGCCTGCGTTGCAATGTGTGTGCGTGCGTGATTGCGTGTGTGTTTGATGTTTGTCTGTATCAGCATGACTGCTTGTTTATGCACCTTTTGTGTTTGAGCATGTGTATTTTGTGTATGTGTGGTAGCGTGCCTGTGTAAGTTGTGGAAAATTGTAAAAAGCATAAAAAATGTTTTACAACAAGTTCCTCGCAGTAAGGAAAAATACATTACTGCCCGTGTATTAGGTAGCTAAAGTTTTCGCCTAGTGTTAGTTCGGAAATTAACGCTGGGTACAATGTTGAGATGATTTCTTCTAAAGCATGTGACATTCTGCATTTAATCTGAAATGTATCCGTGTCACAAGCACATGAGATTCTTCAAGAGAGATAGGGACAAGAAGTACAGCATAAGGTGTTGTGTGATAATCTGGGACAGTTCCCTCTAAAACTGCCAGGGGGAAAGCAAAACATCACATCATACCAGCCTCGCGCACAAACATGCAAAGCAAATATGATGAAACACTGGTCGCATATTAATTTTATTTTATTTCCCATGACTTTTAGTATCGAGATATACAACATAGGTTGTTGCCTATATGGATGCCTAAAAGCATTTTACATTTTATTTGCAGCTTATTTGCATAAAGCAAATGTGCAAACGAAGAAAATATTCTGAACAGTAAAACACAGGGAGGTGGAGCGTCAACGTAGGAAGGACGACTTGCACAGAACCCACTCCCTTCTCCTGTGAGATGCAGGCCTCGCTTCTGCCAATCATATTTCTGTTGAGAAGACTGCAGACTCCTGCTATACTAAGGCCAACAAAATGGCCCCTAATACCGATAGAGCGGAAACCAAATCGGTATAAATAGAGATGTAGTAGAAACGCGACTTGTGGTATTAGAGTGTGTGATAATATTGATAATAACACAAGTTAAAACAAATGAGCACCTTTTAGCAGGCGAAGTTGCGGTTCAAAAGTGAATATTTGTTAGGGTACAGCCACTGCGGTTGACAAAAGACTTTCCTCCTGCCAAAGATGCTAGTCAGTTCTCGGCACTAAATTCAGGAACTGCTGGCACGTACTTCCGTTATCTGGCTGTCGCCAGGTCTCTAAAATAAGGCCTATGCAAACGTGAAAATGTATGCCTTCTGAAAATTATATGAAATTTAATGAAATCCGCTTATGTTGGTATCTTGCATGAAAATTGAATGTGTGGGCATAGCTCACGTTCAATGGTCACGAGATACACTCGAGCTGCACACAAGAAAATGTCTCCTACGAGACGTTTTCTGCTTCAGTCAGTGTAAACTGCGAGATTTTGTAGCCACAAAAATTGATAGAATTTTGCAAATCTCATATAACACGAAATTTGGAAATTTAACGAGCATTATAAAAAGTTTTCATGTGCCTTCCAGCAACAGAAGAGTACTGGAGCAGCATAACATCGGCTTTTCCCTCATTAATATTGATGAGGCCATATATGTATATTATGGCCTTATGCATTCATGAGATACAATGTAACCTGTAAGAGAAAAAAGGCCTTTGCCGCCATCTCTGTCGTAGGTTGTAACTAGCTACATGATTTGGTGCAGTTTCCAGATTTCGAAAGACTCTACACCAGTGGCATAACAAAGGCCTCTGGAGTATAGGGGGTCCCGAACTCCAGGGAGCCGCTCAGCACAGTAACGTGGCCTCAGAGCTGCTGAGAAAGTCTGGAGGGCAGCCTCTCTATGTGATCTGCAGGGATCTCACCAAGTTTCATTACGTTACCGCTCCACACTATATACAAACATTATTCCTTCATTTAAATTCTTCGTGGCATGACAGGTAAGGGCTGTCTCATGTTATATTTTAAATGACTCATTTATAGCACTGCAGATGTTTATATTAGGTGGAAGTCTGCGCTTGTAGGCAGAGAACACAGTCATTATGTAACTTCACCTTAGTGTGTCATTTCAACTGTTAATTTTACACCCTCCTTGATCCAGGGCATTGCCATATCATGAATCCACATCCCAATAACAAAGCCGTGTGCATCAGAAGGAGAAAAGCACCCCTTGTGTCATTACAGCGCTGCTCACTGAGCAGCATGGTGCCAAGGCACAAATAAGTCTGCTTTTCCCTTTTTCCGATGCAGGCTTTTTCTCACGAGTTGATTTTTCACCCCTACTTGCCACAGTCACTCATTTATGCTTGCTGGATGACTTTCCATTTGATAACAAAGTGCAAAAAGCCCCCAAAGATGACCACGTCTGCCCACTACCACACATAATTTACCCATCACATCAACATCTTTAATGCATCCTCTGTCACTTGAGGTTGTGCCTCGTTAATGTTCATCTCAATGGAAAAGGAAGTCCCTTAGCCTCTTATGGGTCCAGAAGTGCAGTGACTCTGGAAAATTGTGTGAATAGAAGCTTCCTCAAGCCCCAACACTCTTTACAACGAACCTATGTGAAAAACCCTTTTTGTGAAGAAGGGGTTTTAGGACATTACAAATATTCTCCAGTTCACTTTTTTTTCTTAGCTGAGCATCTTTCATGAAGTCAAAGAAGCCTACTGTGACAGAGAGAAAAGTTATTTTAAGTTAAGCAGGATGGAAGGTCTGCACTCATCCCCTGTGTCTATGACCACCACAACTTGCGGGGCAAGCGCCAGGTCCTCTTCAAGTCAGCCGCTTCCCTGCGCTCTCTCCTTCCCTCCCCTCTCTCCTTCCCTCCCCTCTCTCCTTCCCTCCCCTCTCTCCTTCCCTCCCCTCTCTCCTTCCCTCCCCTCTCTCCTTCCCTCCCCTCTCTCCTTCCCTCCCCTCTCTCCTTCCCTCCCCTCTCTCCTTCCCTCCCCTCTCTCCTTCCCTCCCCTCTCTCCTTCCCTCCCCTCTCTCCTTCCCTCCTCTCTCTCCTTCCCTCCCCTCTCTCCTTCCCTCCCCTCTCTCCTTCCCTCCCCTCTCTCCTTCCCTCCTCTCTCTCCTTCCCTCCCCTCTCTCCTTCCCTCCCCTCTCTCCTTCCCTCCCCTCCCTCCTTCCCCTCCCTCCTTCCCCTCCCCCTCTCTCCTTTGCCCCTCTCTCCTTTGCCCCTCTCTCCTTTGCCCCTCTCTCCTTTGCCCCTCTCTCCTTTGCCCCTCTCTCCTTTGCCCCTCTCTCCTTTGCCCCTCTCTCCTTTGCCCCTCTCTCCTTTGCCCCTCTCTCCTTTGCCCCTCTCTCCTTTGCCCCTCTCTCCTTTGCCCCTCTCTCCTTTGCCCCTCTCTCCTTTGCCCCTCTCTCCTTTGCCCCTCTCTCCTTTGCCCCTCTCTCCTTTGCCCCTCTCTCCTTTGCCCCTCTCTCCTTTGCCCCTCTCTCCTTTGCCCCTCTCTCCTTTGCCCCTCTCTCCTTTGCCCCTCTCTCCTTTGCCCCTCTCTCCTTTGCCCCTCTCTCCTCTCTCCTTCGCCCCCTCCTTCGCTCTCTCTCTCTCTCTCTCCTTCGCTCGCTCTCTCTCTCCTTCGCTCGCGCTCTCTCTCTCCTGACTTGACTTCAAGAGGGATACACAAAATTTTGCGTTTGCCACCTCGCTCCATCAGTAGCAGGCATCTGACTCTCTATGCATCTGTGGGGATAGGTAACTTGCTTTCCCGTCATAAACCCCAGTGTGAAAGTTTACTTATTGATAGTTCTTCTATTTCTCTCATAATGCCTCTACTTTGCTTTCCTGAGCAGCAAGACCTAAGCATACACTCTGG
This sequence comes from Lissotriton helveticus, assembly GCF_964261635.1. Taxonomy (NCBI): domain Eukaryota; kingdom Metazoa; phylum Chordata; class Amphibia; order Caudata; family Salamandridae; genus Lissotriton; species Lissotriton helveticus. The sequence goes on along the minus strand of NC_136061.1, from coordinate 869,028,116 downwards.
CTCTCCAAAAATAAAGTTGATTATTAGGTAATTTCCTCAATGGCCTTCAGTGCATGCCCTAACACTTCTTTGTAGTCCAAAATCTAGGCATATTAGATAGAAATTGCACCAGGTCAGTGTACTTTTTGAGGTGCTTTTCTCCAATTGTTATTATCTGTTATGTTATGTTATTATCATTTATTTTGCGCACAGATGCTCCAGCTAAGGAGCGTCCTGGCGCAAGTAAAAGGTGAACATAACACAACGCAAAAGGAAACAGAGAAGTACAAACTCCGTGTGAAGAAATTAAAACAAGTAAGTTTTCACGGCCCTACGGAATGCTAATCGATCCTCTAGCAGGCGGATTTCCAAAGGGAGGGAGTTCCAGAGAGCCGCAGCTCTCACACGAAAAGAACGACCGCCCATCCGGCTAAGCCTGAAACGCGGGATAACCGCAAGAGATTGCCCAAGAGATCTAAGAGAGCGAGTCGGGACATAGGCGGATAAAAGATTATTGAGGATCTCGGGTGCCGATCCTTTTAAGATTTTAAAAGCAAGGCTAAGGGCCTTAAAGTGGATTCGACTTTTAATCGGTAACCAGTGTAGGGACCGCAGGGTATTGGAAGTGGGACAGGACCTCGGCAGACCCACCACTGCTCTCGCAGCAGCATTCTGTACTCGCTGCAAGCGAACGATCTCAGATTGGTTAACTCCCAGCAGGAGCGAGCTGGCATAGTCCAGCCGGGAGATAATCGTCGCTTGGATAACCAGCTGTCTCGTCGGGGCATCAAAAAATTTGAAAACCTGGGGGCATCCTGTTCGGAATCCCCACTGATCGTGACCGCTAGCTGCGTGTCGTCGGCATACGAGACCATGGTTAGGCCCCATTGCCTGGGGACATCAGCCAGCGGCCGCACGTACAAGTTGAAAAGCGTGGGACTCAGCGAGGAGCCCTGAAGGACCCCCAGGTCCAGCTGATGGAATTTTGACTGAAAAGGAGGGGTGGCAACGCAGAAGGAGCGATCGCTAAGGAAGGAACGGAACCACTGCAGAGCAGAGCCACAGATGCCAATGTCCTCCAGGCGGTGCAGAAGGATGCGATGGGACACAAATCTGTAAATTACTTTGATATGCTTTGTATTTTACCTCTGAAACTTAAACCACACAAACTAATTCCTGATTTTTATATCTAGCAGGACATAATCATGGTTTCATTCATCGTCCTGTTTTTCATTTGCGATCATTCTGTGTGTGTTTGAAAAGATGGTGACTTCCTGCTTTTGGACAATCCTGTGGAAGTTCTTTGTAAATGGCTGGTCGAAAATCTAGATGAAGCTGGTCGGACAATCACCGAAGAGAGAGAGATTTTAAAGCTACGTTTCGGTCCCAATCATCTGGTAAGCACAATAAGTAAACCTTTATAATAAGTTTGCAACTGCAGGATAATGGTACAAATTACCAACCTGTTTCAGTAAAAACCTAGATTTGTGATTAATTAATCCAATAATGGACAGTAAAAATGAACATGCATATCCTCACATATGCCTTGGATTGCTCTCCAGAGACAAATGTAACACTTATGAAAAGGGCTGAAACGTTTAGCTTGTGGTACTACTATAAGGCAGCCATTTTTGGATAAACCATTTTATTAAGGCAACTTTTTTCAGGAGGTTCAAGTTCAGGCTTACAATGTATACTGTCTATTAAGGAAAACGTACTTTGTTATGGATAGATTGTACATTTGTCCTTTATTATCAATACCTCTTTATATATTATGGCTAGTGTGTGAAGATATATTGCAAGTGGTCAATGTGTTCTTATCTGTTTTGAAGTTTATATGTTAATATATATTTTTTCTCTTGCTTTTTTTAGTGAAGAAACCGTGTCTAATGATTCAGGATATTTTTCAAGAGATAATTGCAAGCTATTCTGGCACTTTGAAATCTTTCTGGCTGCTTTATACTGTTGGAGGGAACCTAGCAAATATTACATTGTTAGCCATGTATAGATGCCAACTCAAAAAAACACTCTTCCTATATATATTTTTTAATATGTAACCTAACATGATGGCAAATAGTTAATAGTTGTGTTATTTTGCAGACTGATATGCAGCAGTTGGTGAAGGACTCAAATGATCCTTCACGGTTCAAAGATATTCTCGTTCCAAAGCGGAAATTGCACAGGCTCTTGGAGGAAGCCAAGGCAGCTCAGGACAGTGCAGGTTTTCTTCTCAATGGTGTCAGCGAAATACTTTCTGCAAAAGGTTTAACGGAGGCTCGTGCTTGAACAGCTGTCCTTGATGAAGAGAAGGTTGATGCATTATTTGGTAAGATATTACAAATGTTCAAAGTAACATTCATTCAATCTTGGATTGCGAAAATTCATTATTATACATGGTGTTAAAGGTTTGCATGTGTGGTCTGGTATCATATAATGGTAAGATGACTCAATCATTACTCAACAGATGTCTGCAAAAGAGCAAGAAGAGCAATGGGGGCTTGTAATTATTAACAATTTGTGCTGAGTTTGTGCTTCAAATCTGGCACAAAGCCGTGAGTTGTGATTTTATTTCTAAATCTGTGGTCCAGGTGAGGGGCTCAAACTGGATGAATGGGTGATGGCAAACTGAACTTATAAAATACTGTGCTTGCAGCTTTTATTTAGCCACATGTGCCTCTTTGACCAAGTACCCTTAATGTTAGACTTATGAACCCTTGTAACCCTAACAATATCTCATCTGGCACTCTATATGAAATAATGGAACAAACTTTTTAAAGGAAGCTCAGCCCTATTAAAATCTAAAAATAGTTGTGGTAACATGATACTGATGTATGTTATTTTATTTTTCCAGAGTTTATGAAGTCTGTGTGCAGTACCAACGGCTGGCCATCACTGGACTACAGAAGTATGAGAAGGAAGCTTGCGATAAAGATTTGCAATGCTTGGAGAGGATCAAAGAAAACTCAGAATCTAGCATCAAACGACTAAGTTGCTGGTTTCCGTTAAGCAATTTGTTCTGGTTGCAGTAGCCTGGCCTTTATTCCCTCCTTTTTTTCCTGGACTATTTTCTGGATTTTTCCTCTTGTTCGGTATCCTGGCCCCCATGGGGCTAAATATGTGCTTGCGATAAATAAAATTACTTGTTGACACATACCTTTTGAACATTTTTCATTTCACCACTGTTTGGTTTAGTCTTTTGCCACTGGTCACCATGTCAAACAGCTTCAGATAATGCTCTGTACCTCAAAATAAGGCAAGTCCCAGTGAGTCAGGAGTATGGGAGTAGCAGCACGCGTAAACAGTAGCGGCTCGTATAGGGCGTGCTGTGGGGAGGGGAAGGGTAGCAAACATGGACATACGCGGAACGGAGGAATGTAATTACTTTCCTTCATTCTGTTGTATGTCCGTGTTTTCTACCCTGCCCCTCTCCGCCCGTGCCACCGCCCTATGTAAGCCGCTATTGGTTGTAACTCTTATCTGAATGCAAAGTATAACATTCTTGCAGACCTCTACTTTTGTATGAAGGTGCATGTGGTATTTCTGCAGCAGAAACCCAGCTAAAATTGCATTTTTCAGATTTATTTTAAACATGTATCTACCTCTCACTGTAGAATTAAAAAGTAATCTTTCCAAAGCAGGAGAAAATTATCTGTTAATTAGGACCAGGTTTAGAGAAGTTTTGTGTTTGGTTTGCTTGTTTTATAATGCAGACCTGAATCAAAATCCTTTTCAGGATTTACCAATCGAAGCAAATTGGTATTTGGAACAACACTCATCAAAAATGGGAAAGGTTCCACGTTTGTCTAGACATAGTATTTTTGGGGTACCAGAACGGTACCCTTCAGTACAAAACCCAGGCTAGACTCTCAGACAACATTGCATTCTAGTGCAGTGGTGTTAGAGAGAGGGATAGACATGCCACTTCCCTGCTCTCTCCCTGTTATGCAACACAGCCAATTAGGGTGCTGCACTGCGTTCAGTGACAGTTTTATAAATCCGTGCCTTACTTTATAACTTGTGGCATTTCAAACTATTCTTGGTATTGTGTAAAAAAGGCATATCACATCAAAGTGGCCTGTTTTTTTTTTACAGGAAAGTACATCTAACAGGTGGTCTGCAAAATGTTTTCCTACCAGCAAATCCATAACATGGTCCTAACATGGAATTGTCAAGGTGTAACTCAACTGTAATTATTTATTAATGATTCTAAATTAATAATTAGATCTGGGAGTAATCCACTCTTAGCCTTCAGTTGGTTTAAAATATTCCAAGAGTATTTAAAGTAATCCATGCTCATTTTTGCGTTGGCATTAAATCATCCTAGCGTAATCAACACTGAAAATATAATGGGGCCATTCTGATGTAATCAATAGCCATCCTGAAGCTGTCATAGGATAATCCACACCCATCCAGAAATTGCCATGGGATCATTCCAGTGTAATCCACTTTCATCCTGGAGCGGTTATAGGATCATCCTGGAATAATTGACGGTCATCCTTAAATTGTCTAGAGCCCATCCTGGAGTCATTATCACTCATCCTGATGCTGTCAATTAGTATTCGTGGAGTTGTAAAAGGTAATCACTCCCTGCCAGTGGAAGTCATCAGAACACCATCCTAGCGTAGTTTTTGTGATTACAGTAAGAGTCATCCCATTTAAATAATCGGCCCTGTGGGCAGACTTCAGGATGGCTTGGGATGACGTCCCCAGGAATAGCTGGCTGAAGTCATCGAATGACGACAGAATCACTCCAGGATGATCTTCCTTTTTGACTAGGGCCAAGTCCAAACCCACTCCCTATTTTACCTCGGGCTGCTCAAGGCGATTGAGCCACTAGATCTAAAAGACCAGCCAAGGATAGTGAAGGGGTGTCTAGTGTATCCTCATTGGGGCTGGACTTTAACAGAGAGGGAGGATCTGGGGAACCACCGGTAAAGCACACTTAGGGTGGATTAGCAACGAGGGGTAAAACCAAAGAAAAGAAAGAAAAGCTTAAACATCTAAATGGGAAGTCGTCTCCAAGTTCTGACAATGGCTTGCCTTTAATTACTAATACTAATGTGAGCAAGTCAGGGGACCCTGGAGATAATTCGGATTATTGGAAACGCTTGGAGACCCTAATTACTACTCTCCTTGCACCCTTTTGGAATTAACTGGGGGCAATTGAAGAAAAATCACACTCCTTTCAAAAGATGCTGAAGTGAGGGGAAATACAGAAGTAGTGAGGACTGTTGGGGGTGGCTCAGAACACGGGGTGCCGGTATGGCCTAGGAGTAGTGGTCCTGTTGGGGTTCAAAATAAGGACTTGACTTATGGGGCGGCAAATAACCAAAATGGAGAAATGTGTATAGTAAGCTTGCAAGTCCCGCATGCAAGTACAAACCCAGGGGGGGTCTTTCCCGCAACCGAGCTCAGCACCTCATGGTATGGGTGGGCAGGCAACTATGTTCGGGTCCTCAGAATCTGCACACGTCGAAGGGTTCACCTAGGGTCATAACTGTTGCACGGACTGTCCGAGAAATGGACCTAGTATTACAAACCATGCGATTATTAAGCCTGCGCGAGACACTTTAGATTTGCCGCCGCCGGCTTGTCCCCTTGTCTTGGTCTTGTCCGGTGTTCCCCCGCTGTGACCCGATCAAACAGAATCCTGGACTCAATTAAGAAATAAAACAGTGACTGGTTATCCAGATATAAAGGTTTTAGGGTGGCCTTGAGCATTAATATTTTGATGGTGCGAAGAGTTGCATGGGTGGGGCGGTCACAAAAGAATATAGGGGGGGACTTTGTTGTTGTTAATTTTCGAAGTCCCGCAGTTTCCCAAATGATCCCGAAAGTTTATGATCATCACCTGCTCTCTGCCACTTCTATTGTGGCCCTCCCACTTGGCTATTTTTACAGGCCCCCATTGAGATCCCAAAAGGAGTCAGCCTCTTGTATCCCGGTCTCAAATAGATTGGAGGCCCTACCCAGTTTAGACGATCAAGGCTGACTAGCTATAGTGGATCCATTGATTATGGGGGACACGGCAGACGAAGAAATTCCTCTCTCTATGACTTACCCGACAACTCTTATAACTCCCCTTATTGAAGAGCCCCGTCCCATTACCCTTGGATCCACCGAACCTAATTCTACTTGGCGGTCAATAAGTGGACCTGATTTAAACATTTTATCATGGAACATTGCAGGACTTTGGTCTAAAAGGGGGGAAATTAACTTTGAACTCTTCCTTGCTAGCCATCACATTATTGCCCTTCAGGAAACACGGGACTCTAAAGAACCTTATTTTCTGGATGGGTACTTGTCCTTTTGTGAAAATGCTGTCCCATCTAGAATGGGGAGAGCCAGTGGGGAGGTTTTATTGTTAGTTAGTCCTAAACTACTGTATAAAGCCAAGTTAATAGACACTTGCTCACCTAATATTCTAGCAGTCGCACTAACAGGGAAAAACCTAGCGAGCTTTTTAGTGGTCAATTTTTATAACTCTTTTATGAGAAGTGACGATATGGAGCATTTAAGATTTCTCGCTGCCTTTTTGGTTGACTATGAGGCCAAGGTTGATATGCCCTACCATTTATCAGTCCTTGGAGATTTTAATATCCATGTCTGTACTACAAATTGTCTATCAAGATTAGAAGCGGAGTATGGCCCGCAGGGGCTAACGCATTTTGAACATACAATTTCCAGGACATTTCTAAAGAGATTTTTATCGGCCCATAATTTGATCTGCCCTGCGCAGTCGGATATTTTCTCTCCTATTCCCACATATACTGGTCAAGGCCGCCCAAGTACCATTGACTTTATTTCAGTCTCAGGTCTACTGATGGATTATTAGGTACTTTTGGTGTAACCCATAGTTGCCTGAGTGACCATAACCCACTGACACTGGTCATCAATATATCTGTTACTGAGAAAGTTAAACCCCTGGTCCACATAACTAATCACAATATTGCTCCAAAAGATCAAGCACGCAGGTTAAGATGGGAGGTAATTACTCCGGATAGTTTTCTTGAAAATCTATACAATGATTGTGTAGAGGAGTTTGGAATCTGTATGGACCAGGACTCCGACCCATCAATAATCTTAGGTGCGTTTGACCGCATTACGAGGCAGGTAGCGGTCAACTTGATGGTCCCATGCAAATCAAGGACCAAGTAATATAAAAAATGGTTTGACGAAGCCTGTATTAGTACGCACAGAGCACTTTTGGAGGTGCTTAATGAGAAACCAAGGGATACTGGTGGGGTCAAGCAAACTAGGAGGGCTTATGAATCTGCAATCCAAAAATGAAAGAAGCAGTTACGAGAGATGGCATGGGACGAACTTAGCCAAGTGAGTGTTTTGGCGAATAGCACTAGGTTTTGGAGCATGGTGAACAGTCCCACTTTTGATGAATCCTCTAACTCTGTTAAAGATCGCCTTATCTCTCCTGAGAGGTGGGTTCATCACTTTAGAGGCGTATATAGCGATGTGAGTCAGGGATCTACTAGTTGGCCAGGTGACATAGGCTGTGTCTCGAATGCCCTGTCCTTTTCCTTGGATGAAGTCACTGAGGCAATTATGTCAACATCAAGGGGGAAGGCACCAGGCCCCGATGGTGTGCCGGCTGATCTTTACAGAGCAGATCCTATTTTTTGGGCAAATATTTTTACTTCTGTTTTTAATTGTGCAAGCCAGGTCGGCTATCCCCCGTCTCGGGCTAAGGCTGTAATCATTCCAATTTTTAAAAAGGAATCAAGAGATGGGGAAACATCCTTTACAACGCAACTTTTACCACGCAGTGCCTTTACGACGCAACTTTTACAACGCAAACCATTACAACGCATTGCGCTGGGGGGCGCTCTAGGATAGGGAATAGATTTAATTTACTATCCAACACCTTCCCTAGTGTCCACGGGGACTGGAGTTGGAATAGTAAATTAAACTATTCATTATCCAGCACCCCAAAGCGCTATGCGTTGTAAAGGCATGCGTTGTAAAAACCGCGTTGTAAAGGCATGCGTGGTAAAAGCATGCGTTGTAATGTCATACATCCCAAGAGATGATCCGGCCTGTTACAGACCAATTTCACTCTTGGATTCCACAGCTAAAATAATGGGGAAAGTTGTCCTTTGCTGCTTAACAGATTGATTGGATCAAAATGGCATCACCTTTGATCTCCAATATGGATTTATACAGGGAAAGGGCACATTGGGTCAATGTCTTAATCTTCACTTAGTAATAGGGAAGTACACGGTCGCAAAGCGTGGGGATCTTCATTTGGGATTTATGCATCTAACCTCAGCTTTCGATCTTGTGAACAGATCAAAACTCTGGACGTCCCTCGATAGCATCGGTTTGAAGGCAGATTTGATTTCTTTTTTGGCTGCCATTCATGAAAACACTATAGCTGCGGTACGCTATAATGAAGATGGCAGCCTAACTGATGCTTGGGCTGTCAAAAAAGTGGTTCGGCAGGGGTGCATTTTAGTCTCCCTGTTGTTCACCCTCTATATTAACAAACTTGGGGATGCCCTGACTTCCTCTTCCAAGGACGTCCCAAAAGCAGGTACAAAGATGATTCCTGCATTACTCTATGCCGATGATGCGGTTTTGGTGGCAAAGACCTTGAGAGGGCTGCAATCTCTTTTAGACTGTTTTATTGATTTTATGGACAAATTTTAAGAAGTCACACTCAATGTCTATCAGTTCAGGTAGAGCAAGGAGGGCTAAATTCTATTGTAAGGGGATGGAACTTATAAAAGTCCCTGCCTTCCCATATCTAGGTGTTCTTTTTAATGACAGGCGCTCGTGGTACATGCAGTGCGCTCACAAAAAGGACACCCTTGCTAGAGCCTCCAGGGCTATTTTAGAGTTTGCCAGAAGAATTGGCTCCAAACCACTCCCGGCCCTTTATAACGCTAAGTGCCTCCCTATGGTGACCTATGGGAGTGAAGTATGGGGATATATAGAGACTGGTGAAATCCAGGCAGTTGAAAACAACTTTTTCCGTACGCTGCTGTCGGTCCCGGCCTCTACTCCAATTTTTAATATTCATGAGGATATTGGAGCTGGTTTTATCTAGGATCAGATTGCGGTTGCCCCTTTATTATGCTGGCTGACAATTTGGGCACAACCATCCCCCAATCTGAATCAATTGATCATCCAATATTGCATTTCCCTCGATAAAGGGTTAGATATACCTTGGGTCTGCTATATTAAGACCCAAATGGAATCTCTTGGCTGTCCTGACTTATTCCTAAGCCCTAGAGCTCTTGGTAAGACGGCCATTAGAGAATTGAAGCAGCAGTTCTTGGATAGATCTATGCCAATAAGTGAGGAAAGGAAATTAGTTAAACCTACTGTGAGAAGTTTTGTCATGTTGAGTCTAGGTAGGCAGCTGCACCCATATTTAACATATATAAATAAACCTTATCATCTATTTGCTTTAACTAGATTTAAGCACAATATGGTGCCCTGGCTACTGGCTTTTCTGAAAGGGTTTTTTAAAGAAGGGTCGTTGAGTCCCTGTCCTTGTGACAACTTCTCAGAACAGAATACCCTACATATGATATTTTTCTGCGATTTTTATGTTACGTTATGCATGAAATGTATTATTCCATTCTTAAGAGGGCGTCATTTTGAGCAAGTCAGGCCATCACTGGCTTATGTGCAAATGTTGGCATCCCCAGTAGTGTGTTTTGGGGTTGGCAGTTATATTACAGGAGCAATCAGGCGTAGGAACAGACTCACTGTACCATAGTGTGGACTTTTTTTTTTCATGAATTCATTAATTTTTATCGTCTCCTTGGTAAAATTGTTCTGAAAATGGCAGACATTTGATTAGCACAAACAAAGAGATCTCTTTGTTTGTGCATATCTGATCGGAGGGTGATTCTGTCAATACCTCTTCACTTCCTCTTTTTGTTTTGGAGAGACATTTGATTAGGCCAAACTTTTTATATATTTATTTAAATCCCGAGGAATGTCATGATGGGTCGGAATGTTCAATATATGATGGCTCATGGAGAATCTGTTAAAGGCGTGAAAATAGGAATGAATTTTTGTGTCAATGCAATGTGTTTTAATGTGATATGCTCTGTGATGTGCACTTTGATGGTTTTAAACTTTACCGAATAAAGTAATTTTTGACTTTTTTGACTGATTTGATTTGATAATTTGATTTGATAAAAATTTATAATGCGCAAGACAATAACCCGCAGGTATCAAGGCGCCTAACAAAACCATCAGAAGATTTGAGCATACATCCTTACATATAGGCTTGCAGAAAGAGGTGGGTTTTGAGGGCATTTCGAAATTTCTGTAGGGAAGGTAGAGACCTAAGATCGAGAGGAAGATCATTCCACCATTTGGGAGCTAGGGTAGAGAAGGCCCTGCCACCCCACTTGGCTCTTCGAATGCGGGGAACAGTCAGGAGCGATTTTCCGGAGGAACGCAAGTTCCTTCCGGGAATGTAGAGGGAGATGATGGAACCAACTCCCAAGTCGCTGTTTTTTGCAATGGCTCTGTAAGTCATGCATAAGACTTTGAACCGTACTCGGTGTTCTACCGGTAGCCAATGCAGCGTTTTCCTGGCCAGCGTGGCCGAGGAGCGTCTGGGAACATCCAGAACGAATCTGGCTGTGGCATTCTGAACTACCTGTAAGCGCTGCAGGAGGCTCCTGTTTAGCCCCGCATACAGCGCATTACAGTAGTCCAGACGTGAGCCAATGAGTGCGACAGCTATTTGCTTTCTGGACTGTAAGGAGAGGTATTTCCTGATCCTTCGCAGGGTATGAATTAATCCCCAGCAAGTGGAGATGGTTCTACTCACCTGCCTGCCCATATCCAATGCAGGGTCTATCATCACCCCAAGGTTCTTAGCAGATGTTGTGGGGGATGGGCACTCTCCTAACGAGTCAGGCCACCAGTTGGCTGACCAGATGTTCTCTTTCCCTCCAAACACCATTACCTCAGTCTTCTCCCCATTCAGTTTAAGTGAATTCTGGATCATCCAGTGACCAACCGCCTCCATGCAAGATCTAAACTTGGAGGCAGTTTGTACATCTGAATGGGAGAGAGAGACGAGTATTTGGGTGTCATCTGCGTAAGAGACTACCTCCATCCCGTGAGTTCTTATAAGTCTGGCTAGTGGGGTCACGTAGATGTTGAATAGGGTCGGGCTAAGAGCCGACCCTTGTGGGACCCCACACAGCACTGGTCGGGATGGAGATAGAAACTCCCCCAGCTTGACTCTTTGTTCCCTCCCGTCAAGGAAGGAAGACAGTAGATCTAGAGCTGCGTCCTTCACCCCCACATCCCTCAGACGAGATGTAAGCACTGAGGGGGAGAGGGTATCGAAGGCCGCAGTTAGGTCTAACAGGATCAGGAGGGTGGTCTGGCCCCCATCCACTGTCGTGCGGATCTTGTCAAGCACGATGGTGAGGGCCGACTCGGTGCTATGTTCCCTCCTGAATCCGTGCTGGGAGGAGTCCAAGCAGCCCGAGCTTTCCACAAAGGCAGCGAGATGCTTGTTTAGATGTGCCTCAAGCATCTTCGCTGGAGCTGGAAGCAACGAGATTGGACGGAAGTTCTTTAGAACTGCATGGATTTTTCAATGCAGGACAAGCTCTGAGTGCTAAAATTCAGCTTGAGTAGCTCAACACCCCAATCACGCCTTTTTGTGGAAATTCACAGCACCTGGAGTAGTTTTCGTTGATCTCCGCTAGTTCTGCTTACAACTATTTATAAAAATAAATCGTAAATCATACGTTCTTATATAGCGCCTTTCACCGTAAGGTCTCAAGGGGCTTGCTTTGGGAACCCGTCCTGGCTTTTCCCTGCAAGAATACCCCTACTGGGCATCCCCAAGGTGAAACTATAGCCAGGCATCCCATCGCGGTGGGGCCGTTGTGGAGACTAAGGAAGCTATTGCCTAGAGTTGCAGAGTGTGAACCCATGATTCGAGTAGGCGCCGAGGCGAGAATTATCGAGTCCGTGGACATATTTTTTAAGCTCAAGACCCTGCCGCGTCGGGAATTGAACCCTGGTCCCGGGTCTGACCTCTGCGTCCGGGTCTGCCTCCTCTAACCGGTGAGCCACACTTCTCCAGTTCTTCTTAGGTGTTCAATACTCATTAGTTTCTGTTTTGATGATCTATGGACTGCTTTTTTATATTCTGCCTAATTACCCATGATCCGGACTTGCATCCTTGCACCCATGTTCAGTGCTCTGTTAGTCTAGCTGTGTTGACGCTTTACAAAAAAGCATTATAATATACATGCACCCAATGCCACAAAAGTTCTTTTATAGGTGAGTGCAACCTTTAGCTTTTGCAAGTGTTGGTACTTGGTTGTTTGTGGCTATCATCAATCACTATTTATTAATAAACTGCAGCCTTAGGCTTTTTTTCAAAGGTAAGATGTTCCGAAATGTACTTTGTAAGAAATTGCTAACCACCTCAGTTTCATCCAGTAATTCACGAATGAAAAACAAAATGAGTCAGGAAAAGAATAATTTTCTGACATATAAATTAATACGTAAGGAAAAATTCAATTGCTTAAAAAAAAGATGATCTGTAAAATTTGTCAATTATTATTTATCATCAAGACACATCTATAGAAAAAAATGTAGCTGGAGAAAAATTAGAATTTTCAGATTTTCAATCTGATTTGAAGTTTATGAAAAACCTGCTAATCGTACAACCATAGACATATTACTTCCAGGGATATCAAGAGAGTCAATTCCACATGATGTCATTCTGCTACCTTTATGGTTTTAGTGAAGTCCTGTTTCGGTCTCCAAGGCGTTTTTCATCTTGACATTTCTGTATTTCAGTAAGAAAGACAAAGTTATACCAGCTACAGTGCTTAATTGGTAAAATGCATTAGTGCAGCGGCCTAAGGTTTTTCAGTCTGTTAAACTTCAAGATTAACTGCCTCAATCTCCCCCCATGCCTCTGTCTTCAACCGCCCTACACCTCCTGGATCTGAATGTCAGTGTTTCAAGTTTTTTAACCATGATGTCTTCCTTTTTCACTGATTTCTTATCTTTCACTTCTATTTTCTTTTTCCTTTTATCTGCCTTCTCAATCTTACTCTGGTCAAAATTATGATGATAGATTAAATGCATCCTGGTCTTCAAATGTGGGTATCCGAGCGGCACAATCTGTTGGAGTAGGAGGTGAGTGTTGACTATGCAGTCCCCATAACTATTAGGCTAATTTAGGGTTTAGCTGGAAGTCCACTGTCCTTCCTGCCCTGCTGACCGAGTAATGGAATCTGCCACCCAGTCAGACAGCTGCCTGATGTATTTAAAGATCTATGCTTTCAGTGGAGTTGATTCTATGATGTTTCATGTGGACACTCCAGTAAGTTTTTCTATTTAAAAAAAAAAACAAGCTCCTAAACCGGAAATCTGTTCTTGAAGAAAAGAAAACTTGCCTTAATACACCATGCGCTTTCTCCAATTGTGTGGGGATCATTCTTACTTTTTCCTGTTCTGGAACACCAGACTTTTCCTGACAGTTTAAAGGACGAACAATGTGTTGGAACATCAGCCCTAAATAGAGCAGATGGTCTGGCATCTACTGACCAATAGCCCAATATTCCACAGGCCAAAGCTCAATGGTTTGAGTTAGTGGTTGGTCTGCCAGGAGAGGCGTGGACGTTCACCCAACTCAGAATAGAGAAGGCGGACCGACAGGGTATGTGACACATTTTTGATCGAGTGCTCTGTCCACTAAACTCTAAATAAGACATTATGTTTCATCACTCAACCTACCTTGCAGATGGATCAGACCTTACAGCTCATCCCATCAAAAGCACAGTAATACATTTTGGTAACGAAATGCTTAGGGGAAGAAATGTACTTCCTTATTTGACATACCTGCATCTATAATGTCTCAAACCTGTCTTTCCGTGTTGTTAATTACTTTTTATTGTTTTTTTTCATCACAAAGTAGCTCCCTTAAAAACACTGGAATGTTTTATTCTCTTTATGTTTCACTTGTATCATTTTGCTCCAGCGCTCCGAAGCTGTTCATCGAAATGTAACGCTATACAAATATAATACATTATTCGGTGCCATACATACGTAGCCCGGGTCACAACCAGTCAGTGTTTTTTCAGATCAACTGGTTTGCAGCTGGGGCTTCATTTTACCTCTGGACCGATGCACTAATCAGGTGCAGAGTGAAAAACGTATCAGCATGCAGTTATGTCATGTTGCTAGTTTTTCAGATGGGCTAAGGAAAGGCCACTCCATAGAGATTGTTTTAGAGGCTGGAAAAGCAGACCCTCCAGCAGAGGAAGTACACCCCTTGGCTCTCAGGCCCTACTATAGCCTGAAAGTCCTGAGCATTACTTCTGCACAGTCCATTTTTGGTAGCCTTTAATTTCACCAGAAAAAAGTCCCTGGCATTGTGTACAGAGCAGGCCTGTTGCCTTTTGTTGAGTTTATGCCTTTATAGTGCTTGCTTCTGAGCAAGTCATATCTCATTTCAGCTGAGCCCAGGGCCAGGAACGTGAACACTCAATCCAACATTTTTGGAATCCACATTATTTTCCCTACAGAACTATGGTAGATTAATGCGGAAACGGGGGAGGGAGGGCAGAGCCCCACACCTTGGTGAAGCCTTAAGGTCTGGGGATTGCAGATTATAATGCATTTGCTTTAGGTGCTGCCAGCACAATGAACTGAAACATGTGCTGCATCTATAGTGGCAAGACAGGAGGTTGGTTACATGGTCCAGAAATGACCCATGTTAGCTAGTACTAAGCCTGGGCGAAGTTCTATGAGTTCCGCTATGCAGAACTCTGAGAAGTGACAATAAAAAGCTCTGCCGTGCTACAGCGGAGTTCAGTGAGCATCAGAGTGCATTAGGGTCATGCTGTTCGCAGTGATTTTGAGCGCTGGGTGTTAGCCTTTTTCCCATGCTTCAGAGAGGGTCAGATTTCTAAAATCAAATGAGTTGCCCCACTGACCCACATGTTTCTGCTGACCTGCGGGGTTACACCGGGATTGTCTCTCTCGCTTATCCTGCTCAATGTAGGAGTGACACCCTTGCATAACCAGTGAGTGAAGAGCAGCATGGGGTTACACTCATATGTAAATGTTATGCACATTATCATACCACACTGCAGTTATGACAAGGCACAAAACGTCGAAATAATGTTGCAAATTCAGTTCAAAAGTAGATGAGGAGGAACTGGTTAGGTAGAATAAAGTGACAATTGAACTTATGGTGGCCTCAGAATACACACTCGACAATCTAAAGACCTCTCGCAGGCAGATAAAGATCGGTAGCATTGAGATGAAAACTGCTCAGAAGAGTAAGATTTCCGCGACCTGGTCAAAAGTCAGGTGTTTTGAAATTAGCGCATGCTGGATTTGCCAGGTGTGGAAGAACCGGGCCTCATTTGTCCAGCCGGAAAAAACACGCCCCAAAAAATCGCATGAGACTTTGGCTACAGCAGCCGCTAAGTCTCTTGCCACTCCCTCTTATCCTCATCACTTCCTACCCCTTGTATCAACCCTCACATCCATTCACCGCCTGCTTAAAGCAGCTGGTAAGTGTATGTGGTACAACCACATGATATAAGGATTGTATGTCGTTTCACAGCCGGATATTTGGCCCACTTGATATTTCTTAATTCCATTGGGTTTTGCTCATTATTACATGGTGCTGGGAGATTTTACAGGACGAAAACGGTAACTTCCAATGTGCTTTTACTATACAGTAAAGTGGTCCCAGTACCAAGCATCTTGTGATTAGGGTATACGGGGCCTATCAGGATGACGGCCTGCGGAGCTGGGACCATCCGCCATAGGTGCGCAGGTCCCACACGCCATATTAGGTCGCGCCCACCACACTGGGGGCGCATCCTGGTAGTTTAACATTCCGGATGGTGCTGCTGGCTGCAGCACCGTACGCAAAGTTAAACAACCATGTTTTGCATTGTGATGCACAAGGTGGCAGGCAACGCGTCCGCCACCTTGTGCATGGCAATGTAGGGGGTACCATAGGTACCCCCCAAGTGCGGCCCCATCCCCCCCACTCCCTTGGGGGCCCGCAACGGGCCCCACAGCAGAACTCCATATGCCGTTCCATGGCAGCATCGCCGCAATGGAAAGGCCTGTGTTTGCCTGCATACTAATCTGGTAGACGGTGCCTGCTAGGCACCACCGCCATTTTGGGCTCCCTGGACCATCCGCCAGGCAATCGGGACGATTGCTGGTGGCAGACGGTCTTTGCGTCCTCTGCGGACGCATTCATGTTCCCACCGCCATCCTAATCTGGTGGTTGGAAATATCTGTTCGATGGCAGAAGGACTGCCACCGCAGGGCCGGCTGTTGCCACCACCGGCCCTGTAGTGGCGGTCCTTCCGCCATCATATAAAGCCCCTTAGTGTTGTGTTTAACCCTCTGTTAAATATCAAAGAACAGCTTCATCTATTAACCAAGGATAGAAGCTTCTATTCTCACATTTTCTCAAGTTAGAAACCATTCTTGGAACCAAACCAAATGGCTACTTCTTTACGAGCATACTTGACTTTCTTTTAAACTGTTGCAATTTACGCTTTAATGGGGCTCCTAAGAAGATCTTAGCGATATCGTAGAAAATGCAGAATCATAGAGCCAAAGTAGTTGTTTCAGCCTCTTACAACTCACACATCAACGGCATACAAAAAATGTTTCCCTGCTTTTCTGTCGCAGGAAAATGATAATGCACATAAACTAAATATCAGATTTGTCTCGAACAACGCAAGCCACGATTTCATTGGTACATTTATATACCACTTGTTCTCAAAATGTACCCCATATACATGTAGAGCTATTGAAATTTTCCCAAAAGAAGATGAGTGAAAAGTTGTGTGCATGCATGTCGCTTTACATATATGCATCGTCGCCCTTGGATACCCCACTGACCCAAGATGGCGCCATCCAACTCTGAACCTGTCACAGTGGCTGGCAGTGCTTGAACTGGCTTTGGTCACAGTCCTCCCCTGCAAGCAGCTTGCACATACTACAGTATCTAGTGCCTTTCCTGTGACAGTCACACATTGGCACTTTGAGTAATAAGTCGTTAAATGTGATGAATCAACACGTCGCCTGATCTGCTTTTGCCAAAAAACATTTGTTACAAAGTCTCCATGACTTAATCACAAAGATGTTTGACGAACCTGATGCAACTGCTGAACGTTGGTCACAGAAGGTGTGAGCATCCTGTGCGCTTGATTTTATGTGCTTCAGTATCTTGACACTTGTGCAGCTGTTATGTACCTGCGCCTGTACCTAAGGCAGCCAAGAATGATACCATGATCATTTTGCTTGCTGAATTTATTAGACGAAATCACATTTTTTTTCTACGATAATACAACATATGCTAAGGTCGTTTTTGGAAAATCTCATCACAGATTCCCTATTATTGTGAATGATGCAGATGGCACGGTGAGTTTTTTGGCAGTATTGTCATTCTACTTATTCAAATATGTGGCAACAAGAACGGATGCCGACATACATCTTGTACAGGTATGCCAAGCCTCGTAGAAATGTTTCATCAGCTTGTCTCATTGTGAAACATTCAGTACCACCAAGCACTCTTGAATTATTTACAGTGCAATTCTGAAACTTTATTATATTGGCTCTTACTTGCTGAAAACACACAAAAAAAATGCTATTTTCAGTAAAATTATTTTAAGCTGCAAAATAAATAGCATCATGTGAGTGGTTTCCCATTAATTTGATGCACTAACAGTAGATTGTGGGTACTAATAAAAGCAAAACCTTCAAATAAATAGCCCGAACAACTTCTAAATCTGTGAATTACCAAGTAGGATCTGTCCGTTTTTAGGACGGTCCTGCTAGTGCAATATGCTAGGGTTAATTTCATACCAATGAATTGTAAAACTGGTTGCCTTAGAAGGGCCCTTGCATAGAAAACCAATATTGGGCAATTATGGATGTCTTTGCTGGACATCGTGGAGTTCCCGAACAATTGTTAGAGACTCGGGGGCATATTCACAAGGATTTAACTCTGAATTTTCCCCACTTTAAAGCATCAAAAGTGGTAATAGAATTAACACCCCATTCATAAGTTGGTGCAAACTGCAGACAACACCACTATTCCCGCGATAACTGCCCCCAAATTTATCTCCACGGTGGACACCACCAACCAACACTAATGAGATGCGGGAAACATCCATCACAACGCAACTTTTACGATGCACTACCATTACAACGCAGGATTTACAACGCAAGTCATTACAACGACTTGCGCTGGAGGGCGCTGTAGGATAGGGAATAGTCTAATTTACTATCCAAAACCTTCCCTACTATCCACGGGGACTGGAGTTGGAATAGTAAATTAAACTATTCCACTATCCAGCGCCCCCCAACGCAAGTCGTTGTAACGACTTGCGTTGTAAAACCTGCGTTGTAAAGGCATGCGTAGTAAAAGCATGCGTTGTGGTGACATACATCCATGAGATGCAGACTAGGCGTTCCTGTGCAAAAACACACGAGAAAACCACAACACCACATTCACAACGAACTGCCAGATTTGCGAAGCGAAGGAAAAACAGGAGATAAACTGCGATAGCACCAGAAATTTTACACCTTCCTTTTGCTGGTGTTAAGCAGGACGACTACCTGCAGCATGGGAGGAAACACTACCAGGAGCTTTTTAAGATGCAGGCATTCCAGAGGGGAGATGCCTGCCTAAGTTGGCACCACTAAAATGACAGTATTTTTGATTAAAACAAATGGTCAGACTTTGAGGAAGCTGATTGCCGTGGTCACCTTGCTGCCAGTCTCACAGTGACACCTGGCTTCCAGCAGGGGCAGTGTGGGGCCGGGAGCTAAAAGTAGTGATGATGGGACTTTGCAGCCGATTATTGGCCATTCACAATGTATCGTCAGCTAACGCAGGATTTCAATGCGCCATCGCGATGATTAGTACATGGGTTTTGCCACCTCTTCCCTGTTACTATCGCCAGCAACCACAATCCTTGTCAGGTTCAAGTCACAAGCAACCGCCCAAATTAAGCACAGATCAGTCAGGCTAAACTCAGAGGGAATTTATAAAGTATTTGTGCAATACTTCAAACAGGAATTAAATGATAACACAACACAAGGAAAATCCCACACCAATTTAGAAACATAGAGTAAACTTTAATAAATAAATCAAGACCAAAACTACAAAATCCAATTAGTAGAGTGGGAGCTATGCAGTTTTAAAGATTTAAGGGAAAATATTGCTAAAAAGTGCAAAGCTCCAACTGTGCTCTGATTGAGACAAAGTCGCAAATTCAGGCTGACCGTGGTGGAGCATGGGCCAGCTACAGGGACCCACTCAGGTCAGCTGAACACTGTACTGTAATATTAGTTTCAAAGAGATGCGTACTCCAGCATTGAAGAGTATCATGCAGCAGAGACGCTGTGAGGTCATGGTGAGGAGATTGTGGCGCAGTGGCAGATCTCTGGAGCTGCAAAGTGTGATGCGATGTCCTGGCATTGAGTACGTCACACAGCATTGATTCCAATGGACTGTGTTGGGCGAGGCGATGCCCTTGCATGGAGATGTGTAACGCAGCGGTGGTTTCGACTGGTACTTTGGTTGATGCGAATTCCTTGTGTGGAGATGCATCATGGAGTGGCAGTTTCAATGGGCTGCAATGGGCAATGTGAAGTCTGCACATCGGGGAAGTCCGCGCGGCAGATAAGTGCGTCATTTCACTACCAGGGCGTGTAAAAATTAAAAGTACATGCCCAACTCCTTAAACACACTGCACCCAGTCCTCTCGGCTGTTCAGGGCCTACTCTAGGGTTGCTTATATGTATTCAAAAGAAAGGTTTAGGGCTTGCTAAAAGTGTATTTTTTGCAAGCTGATGACAGTGACTCACCAGTCCCAATCAGAAAAGCCAGTAGCTTCCCCTCGCTGAGATGACACGAATTACATGCCGTACCATCAGGCTATCCTATCACCAAGTTGAAGCCATTGTTCTGCTCTGGGAGAAGTATTCACTTCTAATTAAGGTTCAGCCCTGGCTGACCAGCTGATGGTATGCTAATGAAAATTAGCCACAAGGCGCTTTAGTAACTTTCTAAAAGTTACTTTTCCTAAATATTTCTTAAGAATCTAACAAGGCCCATGACTTGGATTCATAATAAAGATCCAAAACAGACTTTAAAATTGTCTCTTCTAGCTATGTCCTTCCAAAGGTGTAGGTCAAACCATATCATTTGTAGTTTGAAATTTCCCAGGATGCATCTACAGCTCTGTCAATGAAAATAGCTTTTGGGGGCTAGTCTCTGGTGGATCATGGCAACTTTAATTACATACATATTCCTCTTTTAAATATCTGTCACCATACCTTGTGGGCAACAAGGTATATTTAGAGATTACTTTTTTTATATTTAAAGGCAGGGGTTCCCACCTGTCACAAAGACTAATTTTGACAGGATTTCCAGCAGGCTTTTAAAATGCTGAAATCAGGCCACATATAGTGCGACTTAGGCCATGTTCTACAGCCCAGCTCTATGGATGGCTCAACAGGTTCTGCATTTCATAGATGGTATTGAACATCCAGGCAATGGGAGCTTTTTCTGTATTGCCATTCATGAAAGCCTAATGTCAATCAGTGGTAAGCCAATTTCCCATGTTTAAAGGGGGTGGGGGGGGGCAGGGACATCCTTCCTATTTAGCAGGGGTTAATTGTATAGAGCTCTGAGTTCACCAAAAATATGATCCATAAAAAGGCAAAAGAAATTAGATAGACCATGAAGAAAATGCTAATTTTTTACAATGCTCCTCCTAGGAGTGGGCCAGAACTAGATGATGTCAAGCTGGCTACAGATTTAGGTTAAAAACAGAGTTCAATTTCCTTGTCCCCATTGGCATATACTATGTTAATTAACAGCTCTTCTTTACTCTTGGACCAATCATGTTTAACTTCTTCCAAAGTAATTAATTTTGTTGCCCTCGTATATACTCTGAAACCTCAGATTTGTGCTACAACAAAAAGCTTCATTTTTTATCTCCGCTAACTCCAACATAGATGTCCCTTAGTGATAGAGATATACCTGGAGCTTCTTTTTCTCACAACTGCAAAATCTCTCCTAGATTACTTCATGCACTTTATATATACATGCCATCATGTTTTTTTTGTTTTTTTGTTTTTTTTAAAGACCTTTTGTTGCATTCTTCCACAATACACAGCTTCCAGCCTACAACCCAGCGGGCCGGCCGGGATTTACTTAATTTATGCATTGCTTCCTAAAGTACACAGCCCATAGCCGTCAACCCGGGGGTACGGCGGCATCATAAAGTGCATGTGGTCCAGAGTCCGAAAGATAATAGCTAAGGTCTGGTTTTTCTTTAAACGCCCTTAACCCGAACCTATTCCAAAACGTTTCGCAGATGGAGGCTAACAGTCCTAACAAACCCCTCCCCCCTCCCTAATACAGTCACCAGGTAAGCAGAGTATAGTTCGCTGCTGTACCCTCAAGGCAGCAACAGCGCCCCACGCACAAGCACCTATAATCACTGAGCCACTGGGTTCCTTATATCTCCTCTGAGCTGGTGTGCTTGGTGGGTGGAGGCTCGCAGATGTCTCCCCTGAAGTCGTTCCACTTGGTCCACACTTCCACCCACTTCCGGGGACACCCTCTCGCTACATACACGGTCTTTTCCTGCAGCATATACCAGTCCATATCAGTATGCCAGTCAGCCAATTTTGGTGGGTTAGGGCTCCCCCACAGTCTGGCAATGTTCCTTTTCGCTACCATTTGTCCAAGCGTTACCCAAAGTCTCCCTCTCGATGACAGGTCCGTGGGCTCCCAGATATTGAGGAGACACCACTTGGCTTCTAGACGAATCTCCACTTCCCACACCTCCTGCATACACTGCACCACCCTTCTCCAATAACGTTGTATCTTCGGGCAATCCCATAGTATATGGAAGAAGGTACCTGTGCCACCACAACCCCTCTTGCAGAGTCCAGTGTCAACCCTCCACATCAATTGTAATCTCGGACATGAGATATAAGTTCTATGCAGTATCTTAAGTTGGATTAGTCACAGTCGGGCTGATATCGCGACCTCATGCGGTGAGGCCAGGGCATACAGCCATTCTTCGTCGTCAATTTCTAACCCATCTGCGACCCATTTGTCTCTCAGGGGGAGGAGCATGTCGGGGGTAATTGATTAGTTTTTTATATGTAAGGGAGATGGTGTGTTCTGTCATGTGTCCATCAAGCAGTCTGTCTTTGAGCGGAGAGGCCTGTGGCAGTTTCGTCTCTGGTGGGATATTAGCCTGCAGGGAGTGTCGCACCTGTATGTACCTAAAGTATTCAGTTTGTGCCAGCTCATATGTGTCTTGTAGGCGGGAGAACGTGTGAACCCCTGTGGGGCCCCAAATATCCTTGATTTGGGAGATTCCGATCGAGTCCCAGTTACGGAACCCCTTGGTGTGCCCCAGGTTACCTAATTTTTCGGAGGCCCAAAGTGGCGTGGCCATTGTAAGGACTCCCGACCATCCGAGTTTCCTCAGAGCAATATGCCATATTTGTACCGAGTGTTGTGTAGGTCCAGTGAGTCGACGGGCGCCCCGCTTAGAGTAGAGTGCTATCTCATAGTTCCCCCCCGGCAGTAGCCATCTGTACATTCCGTAGGCGGGGTCATTTCCATCGCCATACGTCCCTTGATTAATCGCCGAAAGGTGGGCTGCCCAGTAGTATTTACGTATGTCGGGGAGGGCTATTCCGCCGTCATAACACCCCTGCGTGAGTTTGGTCAATGCTATTCGGGGCGACCCGGCCCAAAGGAGGTCTCGCTGCGCCGCCTCAATTGCTGCGAAATAGGTATTAGGTACCATGTCTGGATAATTTTGTAATGCGTAAAGAAACCGTGGCAGTGCTAGCATCTTAAATAGGGCTGCTCGACCCAATAGAGACAGTGGTAGGTGCTGCCAGGATTTGGCCTCCCTCTGAAGCTGGCTTAACGGTGGTTTGAGGTTTTGATCATACATTAGAGCCTTATTTGTGGTAATATACACTCCCAGGTACTTGAACCCGTCCTCTGCCACCGTGATAGGGCATGTGTCAGGGAGCCTAGGCGGGACGCCGCGTAACACATAAAGATACGATTTGCTCCAGTTGACTCGAAAGCCAGAGTTACGACCGAAGCTCGCAAATATATCTAACGCCGCCATTATCGACCTGCGCGGCCTGCTGAGGTACAGGAGGATGTCGTCGGCGTAAAGGGATATTTTGTCTTCCCATCCTTCCGCCCAAGCTATACCTTTCAGGTAAACATCCTGTCTTATCCAGGCCGCGAGCGGCTCGAGGGAAAGGGCGAACAGAAGGGGAGAGAGGGGGAGAGAGGGGGCACCCTTGTCTCATCCCCCTCTCGAGTGTGAAAACCTCACATATCTTGTTGTTCACCAGTACCTGCGCCAGGAGCTCTATATAGAGCAGTCGAACCCAAGCAATAAAGTGAGGTCCAAAGCCCATTTTGCGTAGCACTGCGAACATATACGGCCATTCTAGGGTGTCAAAAGCCATGGTGGCGTCTAGCGAGACCACCACCGCGTCCTCCTGCAATCTGTGGCATTGCCCCAGTACTCCATTTAGCCGTCGAATGTTAAGTGCCGTATTGCGGTGGGGCATGAACCCTGATTGGTCAGGGTGGACCAATGTAGGCAGCGCCTCTCCTGTTGGACCTGAAGTGTGAACATGCCATCATGTTAATAGGTTCCTGCATTAAAAGGACACTGCCCTTTCTTTTTGGCTAGTAAAGTAAGATTATGTTTCCCACATATTGAGGTCCTTGCACTGGTTCCCAATCAAATTAAAACGGCTTAAACTTCATTTTCTAACCTTGAAATGCATGTGTTGCTATGATCTGCAAACTTAAGTACTGTTGGAAAGTTCACTCAAAATTGATGGTCCTTTCTTCCTTTCAGAATGACTTTGAAGTATGATCTACAGCTCTCATCAGAGGTCAATCAAGCAAAAATGACCTTTCCTTTACTAGGGGCTATCTTAGCCATTTTCCTCTCCCTAGGATTTGGAAAGTAATCTAAACAGGAATTCCAACTAAAACACTTAGAAAGCAAGTGCACATATTTGCTGCTGACCCTATCTTGTTAAAGGCTGATCATGCATTCACTGGCGCTCATGGCTCTCCACTAGTTGCCATTAAATAAGCATTCCCTTTGAATAAATGCCCGTTCAAAGAGAGGCAATGAAACATCTTTAAAATCTGGTGCTCTCCTTCCTGGCAGCTAAATGTATATTTCTACTTCATCGTTCTCCCAACAAAGAGTTATGGTGGTAGGTTACTGCATATTCAAAGCAACTCAATTTATAATGTATTGGTTTGTAGCATGTTCTTAGCACTTTCCTAACTGTTGTCGATGATACACAGTTAATTGTCTCTTCTCCTATGCCAAGAAAAGCACAATAGGAAACTTGAAAATAGGTGAAGACTCATCTTTTGTGTCCCCCATTATTTTCTCTTTGAGTGATTTGAAGCTTATGTATGATTATGTCCATCATTTAAGAAAGATACTAAACTAAACGTAGTCCTTGATTAAGTGTATAGCCACCATTTCACCTGGATGAAAGTTGGTACAAGAAGGGCTGTGGAGCAACCCAGCAAAGTGTCACATTGGAGGCCCAGTGAAACAGGAGCAAGTAGTGAGCCTGAGGTTGTGCCCACACCCGATACCATGTGTCTGTCAGGCTGGCTTCCTCTTCAGATTACTCTCAGCAGCTGTGAAATTCTCATTTGGGATGGTATATTAGGATGCAGTTATGTAGACTGTTCCCTATTATCATAGACCCCAGCCATGGAGAGCATGACAATAGTGTGCATCCTGAGGACGAGACTGCCATAGAGTGCCATAGACTGCCATAGAACTGTGCATAAAACACTGATGGTATGGCGATGAGAGGTGGCAATGTTAAGGCCTAGTTGATAGGCCCACAGCAGTCTGGAGAGAAGGCTGAGGCCGCCCATTTGTGCGTTGGTTAGGGACCCCACAAAATTGCGTAACCTAGTAATATTAAACCCCCCATTACTGTAGGTAAATTTGAAGACCAAAATCACTGTCTAAGGGAAGCTACCTAATGAGGGGGGCATTTTCTGAGCATAGGAAGGAAGGTGAATGCCTTGCAGAGCACTAAGTACTTTTTCCCTATTGCCCATCTCCACAGGAAGTGACGTCACTGGATTTTCCATCATTCATCTGCACAGGAAGTGACACCACTAAATTTCTCATTATTCATATGCACGGAAAGTGACATCACTCGTTTCCCATCAAAAAGCTCTTTAAAAGAAGAAGCCAAGCAAGAGAACTTAATTTCCCACTGCCTTACTGCACAGTAAGTGGCACCACTAGGTTTCGCATCCTCCATTTGCACAGTAAGTCAAATCGCTGGTTTCCTCTTGATAGTACCCTGTGCTTATCCCTCCTCCCAGGACTAATTTAATGGAGGCTGCAGCACAGACATGCAGTGGTTGCGCAAGGCAAGCGTGCCACTGGGATGCACAAGGTGCACCAAACACAAACCAGTCTGGACCTCCCTGCTCCTGGACTGTGCCAAGTACCAGGAACCCTGGTTATTTCCCTGTCCACCGATTCCCTGCTGTGCTCCTCCATGTTCTTAGCCCCAGATGCCACTCACTGAACTGATGCCACACAACACAACACAAAACAGAAGGAGTATTGACGTGCCTTCTGCCAGTTCTCAAGCACTCTCCCACCCCTTACACCCACTACTTCTGCACCAAGACCCAGAATCCCAATCACTCACACAAACCAGCCACCCGCTAAAGCTCACACAGACCAAACATCACCCAAACAACACGCCACACTTGCGTGCGTGCTCCCTAACATCGTCTCACTCACGCCACAGAGATACATGTCCTACAGCAGGACCATGCTCTAATTAATGGGTGGGTGATAAACTCTGCTCTGCCGGTGAAGTTTGTGGTATTTTGCCGCTCCGGTTGGAGCATTGAGTTTGGCAAAAACTACACCAACTGCAGCATGGCAGAGTGTACCGGCTGCACCCACCCTAGTATGCAAAGTTATTTGTCTTCTAAGTTTAGAGGCAGGTTTTTAATGGTCGCATCTGGGTTGAGCTCTGTGTATACCTAACCCTGTAGTTGGTCACTCAATTGTAACCATGCTCCTATAGGGCAGAGCTCCTAGACTTCGACCCATTTTTCCCCTCTGAGTGGTCGGGTCATCCATCCTCCTGGTGGCGCTCAGATAGGCTAGGCCCACCTGGAGGGCCTCGAGTTCAACTACCACTACCTCCCTGATGGAAAAGCACCAAAGTGCCTCGTTAGAATTGAGCGGAACTCATCCCAGGACTTGGTGGATGTCAAAAAGAAAGTGCTACTTGATCTTCATCTGTCTCTCGTGGCCACCTGGAGATCTTCACAGCCATGCCTGGGTGGGGGCATTGGTGTTGACAGTGGGGGCTTGTAATCGCGCTGCCTTGGCAAGACCCGCATCTTTGTGGATGGTATCTCCCAGAGGAGGGGAGCCCCACCACTGCAGTTTACACGATTGTGAGTACTCTGAACTCTGAACTTGACGGAGATTGGGGGACATTTGATGGACTGCAGGGATGTACGTGGTTACAACGCATGATTTAACAACGCATGCCTTTATGATGCAACTTTTACAACGCAAGTCGTTACAATGACTTGCGTTGGGGGGTGCTGGATAGTGAATAGTTTACTATTCCAACTCCAGTCCCTGTGGATAGTAGGGAAGGTGTTGGATAGTAAATTAAAACTATTACCTATCCTAGAGCGTCCCCCCAGCGCAAGTCGTTGTAATGACTTGTGTTGTAATGGTTGCGTCGTAAAGGTACTGCGTTGTTAAACTTGCGTTGTAAACGCTGTTCCCCGGACTGCAGCATTTGATTGATTTAGTGGGTGGCACTTTCTGAATGCTTGAAAAGTGCCTATTTTCCTGTCATTGAAGAGGAGCGGTATGTACCTTTGGTAGTGGGGTGCATTCCATTTGATTGGTGGTGCATGCCCCTCCAATTGCATCTCCTCATCACCAAACCTGAAAAATAAAAACAGGATAAATATGAAGGAAAATATTCTGCTTGGGCTGTATAAGAGCAAGGTGGTGGCATGCGCACAACCCTGTCTGGAAGTTTGTGGTTTCGAGAACTCCTGGCCCAGGAAGTCCCTGCTCAGTGCTGTGTAGCCACTGCTGCTCCTCCAGGCGCAACTGGGGTCCGTGGCCTTCAATGGGACCTGCTGACGTGACTGACTCTGTTGCATGACTTCAGAGGGACACCCTGATGTGACTGACTCTGTCCAACCATTACCAGCCAGACTGTATACACATCTGTTGGCCTTTCAGAATCAAAGGGTTTGACAATACCACCGCTAATCAGGATTGTGCCTCGGAATAGGAAACAGATTTAAAAGTTCCTGTTGCAGAAATAAATATGTAACCTAAAGATTACAGTTTTCAAGGTCAGCCATGGCCATCGCTGCCTTTCTTCATCCTAACTGTAATAATATTTTTAAAGTGAGAACACTGGGTATTGTCAGTGCCTTGACTGTGCAGGCTGTCACAGTGGGCACTACATAATGTAAACAAGTACTGCATTGTCAATGTCGAGCAGGAGAGTTTCTTCCCTGTCACAGCTCAACACTTCAATGGTCTTACAGCACTACGCTCTGCTTCTCAGCAGGACCCAGACAAGCTTTTCTGTTACAGGCACATGCAGGCCTCACCACGCTTAGTTGTGTGTGTGGTGTGACGACCCCGTGAAGAACTAGCCATCACTTCAATGGGCAGTCAGGCCGCTTGGTTGTTGTCAAAATAAGTATTTGTGACAGGTGGGCAACACTGAAACAAACAAGTATGTTAGTTAGTACTGCTGCTATCACCACTACTATATTTTGGTACCAGAAGAATAGGCACTATAGTGCCAAAATATACCATACACATGTAAACTCATACACGCCATACCATTCCATTTTGCACCATGCATGCTATAACACAATGTTATGTGAGATAACAGTTCCAAATAACATACACTTGCAGCATTATACAGTATTGCATGGCATAGAACAACGTATATAACTCGCGGTACTACTGCAGACCAGAATTCCGCAGATAACAGAACTCTGCAGAATCTCAAGGAGTTTTTAGGTACCACCAAGAGTTCCGCCCACCCCTACTCTAGACCTGCTTTTTCTGAGAAACATGGCTAAACCCAACCTCAGCATTGGACATTGCTACAGCTATTCCTGACAGCTACAGGATCATTAGGCAAGACCGACAGCACAAACCTGGAGGTGGAGTCGCCATTATATTCAAAGATACAATCAGCTGCAGCACCTATTCGAACACTCCCCCAGCTACATGGAGCACCTCACGCTCAAGATATACATCACAGTCAACTTCTCATTGGGTGGATCCCTCATATACAGACCACAAGGATCACACACCAATTGCACCAGCAACATCATGGACTTTGTCGCACCGCTCATCATCAAAGCGGCCACCTTCAACCTTCTCAGAGATCTTAACTTTCACCCAGAAGAGGGAATCAACCCAAACTCTGGCTCTTCTAGAAAATCTAAGACACCTTGGCCTCACCCAGTATGTTACAGGAACCCACCCACACCACCAGACACCTATTGGACCCTATATTCTCCTCAATCATCAAGAAACAAAGTCCACAACCAGAGTCTATGACCTGGACAGACCATGCTTTCTTCAGTTTCAGCATACCCATTTTTTTCCATCACAGGCATACCACCACCCACTGGAATTGCCCAGCACAGCTGGAAAAGCATTATTATTATTGGAAGGTTTTGTATAGCGCATAGCTATTGCGCAGGGTTTTTCAGCGCTAGACATATAGGTAGGTGACTTAGCTAGGGACAAGCCAGAGATAGAAAAGCTATGTTTTTAGAAATTTGCGAAAGCTGGTCATTGATTGACAGCTTCTCAGTAGGTTGGGCAGCATGTTCCAGAGCTTGAGGCCCAGAAAAGAAAATGAGCGACCGCCCTGCATGGACGTCATCAAGGGGTCACCAGGGGTAACAGCTGCAACCCCTGGCTTGCCCTTTGCTACTCCTAGCACTACAATTGTTACCCCGTGCCTCAGAGGTGGCAAATTCAGTGCCAGGAAAACAGGGGCAGCTGGGTCTCCAATTTTCGTTTTCTGTTAATTTTTTATTACACTAATAGAGAATTAATAAAATATATTATTCAATAATAATGTAATAGAAAGTACAATAAGCGGGTATATGCCTTTCCATGGCAGCTGAGGTAAGTAGAAAAAATGCTATAAAATATATGTTGTGTGTGTGCTTGTTGGCGAGAGTGTGTTGATCTGTGAGAGTCTGTATGTGTGCAAATGTGTGTGTCGGTGTAAATATGTGTGTGTGAATGAAAATGGAAGTCAAAGGGCATGTGATAGCACTAACGCTACTCCTGGCATTTTGGTGAATTGACATCCATGCTGCCCTGATGGGTTTTTTAAAATCTGAGAACCTTGCAGAAATTCTGGTTGCTTGACCGAAGCGAATGGCTAAAGCAGTAGGGTTTCATTAGCTTTCGCAAATAGCATGGGCCTGCCTTAAACATGGCTTTAAGCATGTAGCATAGGGCCTTGAACTATATGCTTTTTGCAACCGGGAGCCAGTGGAGGTCTGGAAAAAGGCTATATGTGGAGGGGTGATTGGGGAGATAAAATAGTAATCTACCAGAGGAATTCTGGATCACTTCTGGGAGTTTGATTGAGGTCTTGCTAGCCCAGAGGTAGAGAATATTTCCATAGTCTAATCTTGAAAAATCAAGCCCTGCATGACTGTCCACTGTGCAGAAAAAGATGCAATCAGATGATTACGTTTAGTCTTTTAGGACTACAAAACAGGAAGAGGCTACCTTGGAACTTTGCGTTTTCATAGACAGTTTGTTGTTCAACCTTTAACCCCGGTTCTTTACCTTTGGAACCAGCATAGGAGGTGTTCAAAGTATATCAGGCAGATGCTGTGGCCCCGACAATTGGAGGTTCTTGCCCACCACAATATCCTTGGTCTTCTCACCATTTAACTTCAAGGAGTTACTGCGCATTTAGGTGGAAACTTTTATAAGACATGTGTACAGGGTATCTACGGTGTGACCCTCAGCAGAGGAAAGGGAAAGGATGCTCTGAGTGTCATCAGCATAGAAAAATAAAGAGAGGCTGTGGCTTTCAACAATGTCAGCTAGGGGATGTACGTGGAAGTTAAATAAGACTGGGTTAATCGCTGAGCCTTTTGGAACTCTAGAAGAAAGTTAGTGACAGCTAGATGGAGAATTGGAAGAAAAGACTTGAAAGGTCTGATCCTGCAGGAATGAAGTAACACAGGACAAAGCTATGTCCTGAAGACCCATCTTCTCTAGTCTTTTCAGGAGTATTTTGTGAGAGACGGCATCGAAAGCCACGCTCAGGTAAAGCAGGATCAGTGCTGCCATGCCGCTACTATTCAAGAGGAGTCTAAGTTGCTCTGTAACTCGCAGCAGAGTGGATTTGGTCCTGTAGCAAACCCTGAATCCAGACAGCAACAGATGTAGAACACCATGCGACTCCACAAAACGTGAGATTTGCGGGTTCCCATATTTTTAACAGCATTTTAGAGAGCAGAGGGATCAGCGATATTGGCCTGCAGTTTGATCAATTGCAGGATCCAGACTGAATTTCTTCAGTAGGGGCAGAACCATAGCATGGTTCGATATCCTGGGAATCCGAATCTCTTGCAGTAAAGAGTTAAGAATAGTGGTAAGAATTTGTGATAATTCATGGCAAAGTTTACTGATGTAGGTCAGCGGGAGGGGAGGGGTTCTAGAAGAGAGACAGAATTTATGGATTGCAATAACCCACAAAAGAGAGAAACATTAAAGGAGCAAACAAGTCTAGGCATTGATTAGAACAATGGGCAGCTAGAATGACAGTGTCCGATTAATTGCTCGCGACCGGAGTTGTGGAGTCAATAATCGTACAATCCGCCGTAGGCTTGCCGTTCTGGGCAGTTGATAACACACGTTGAACACCTACCACCTTTTTTTGGAAGAAGCAGGCCAGCACTGTGCATAGTGACTGTAAAAGTGAGGGTTGGGGGCATCTTTCTAGGTTCCGATAACTCTTTGACTACTTTAGAAAGCGTTTTAGATCAATTTTGAGCAGCAAACATTTTATCAGAATATGGAAAGCATTTTTGGAGAGGAGTGGGTTCTGCCCTCTCCAAGCACTGACCAAAGCACAAAAGCAACTTGCCGAAAGCTATCAAAAACCTCAATAGTGAGGGTGTGGTTTGGGGCATCAAGATGGCAGTGGAGTTTTAAGAGTGCTCTAGACCATTCCATCGTCCGCCATAATCAATCATAGTACCTGGCAATTTCTGCACTCTGATCTCAGCACAGTCCAGATGACTACCAGAGCTCTGGGGGGGTGATATTTGAAGCCTAAGGCACTGTTAGAAAGACCCGTAGTTCGAGCCAGTCCTGAAAGCAACATGGCAGCCTAGGTCCCTGCCTCCTCACACAAGATCTGCGGGAGATGCAGTGATATGATCGGAGGGGGTAGTGTGACCCCAAAAGAGGACCGGAGGTGGACATCAGCCTATTGAGACTGCTAAACGGACGAGAATGAGCTGCGATTATTGGGCTCAGTCCCTCCTTTACGGGCTATTGGCTGCCTGAGTGACTTCCCTCGTTGGCACTATGACTGAACATGGGTAACTGGCCCCTTCAGTGCTGCTGGACCTGGCTTTCCCAAGGACCAGATCTGTGCTACTGCCCTGGTCTGTGTCCTGACACCCCCGATCCACTTGGATCCCAGCACAAGTGTATGGCTCCCCCTAGGTGAGGTGCCAGGGGGCACCCAGTGAAGTGAGTGACCTGACGTGTCCCATTGGAGAAAAGGTACCAGGGACTTGAGTGGCTACTGCGGCCCAGTGGTGCTGAGCAAGTGACAACCTCGGGCAGCGCACAGACTGAGCGCCGATTAGCGGAGAGGCTCTTGCACTGACTAGTGCCGCTTGTCTTCCTTACAACAGATTAGACTTGGGAGCGACCTTGCGAGGCCTGGATCTAGCCTTAAATATCTCCCTGGGTGGTGGTTCGCCTGGTTGGGGATGGGCAAGACCCACCCACAAGCTGCGACCTGCTCCTCAGTCAGAGGGCACCTGAAGCTGCAACTTCGCTGGAGTTGGACCTCCGAGCACTTCACAAGGTGGCAGGGTGGCTGGCTCACCAGCTTCCTCATCTGACCCTACAGACACCATGGAGGCCATGCCAGGCAGTCCAGTTTGATGTCACTCTTGATCCGCTTTGTGTTTGCTGAGGCATTGCCATGTGCCTCCTCCTAACCATTTACTGATGCTGACTCTTTCCCCCCTTGTAGGTGAAGGACAATGTCCTTGGACTCTCACCCACCTCCGTACTTTTCAACTGCAGCTTGGAATTTGAAGTGCAATTTGTAAGACAGTGTTCCTTATTCAATACTCAATTCCACAAAGACCTATAGCTAAGAGATGCAATGCGAGCACATACTACCCTGGACACTTCAGTCCCAGAGTTCAGCATGGTAAAGGCAAAGGTCTTGATGGGGGCACTGGGTAAGGAAAGAGTATCCCAAATTCTCAAGATGTTGATTATCAACAGTCCTGATACACTCATGGCACTCAAGATGTGATGGAAGAGATGGCTGGGCCTCCTGGATGACACAGACTGGTGTGATGAATTGATGGCCCCAGGGTGCTTACCCTCACATCAAGACTGCATCTAGTACAAACATAACAGACTGCAGAAAGCTGGGTTACTCCCCCCCCGCATACGTTTTCTACTCCCACGTTTCCCACAGATTTTTATCGTATGGTATGGTCTTGCCCAGTGATAACCTATTACTGGGAAAGGGTGAGATCTGACCTTTCTGATGCCCTGAAGCTTGACAAAGACATCTCCCCAGTATGAATCCTACTGGGGGTGCTTGAGGGTGCAGGGAAGACCCGTGCCAACTGGGCACTATTTGGGATGGCATTGTTGGTTAGAAATCCACCAGGAGTGGGCAGTGGGTCCAATAGGAGCAGCCAATCTACGAGGCAAAGGGATACCTGGCTAAACATGCTACAATATGGGAAGGATGAATGAGACAGGAGGTGTGATCCAGCTGTGAAGAGTTGTTCTCTGATCATTTCTATGCCTATGTCTGAAAATGATGCCAACTGTTGCTTCTGTAATCTTGCCTCAGTTGAGGCTCAGTGTCAGATCTATGTGATATGTTACACCTGTTTTATAAAACAATAAAAACTTGTTTATCAAAGAAAAAACTAAAAAGCTGGATCACCTAATGGGCCAACACCGTGGCTCCTATGAAGTGCAACCCACAGGCAAGAGCCTGACCACATGCTCGCTGTTTCACAGAGGAACTCGGGCTAATGAAACATGACTGCAAGCAACTAGAGCAAAAATGAAGAGCAAGTGAAGACACAGCATATAAACACATCTTCAAATTATCCCTATGATGCATCCACCAGCCATTACAGAACACCAAGTGTGCAGCTCTTGTAGGTCGCATTGACCCTAACAGTAACAGTTGCAAGGACATTTTCTGCAATATCAAAGATTTCACTGCACCTCCTGCTGCCTCAGAAACATTATCCCCTCACAAGAACTTTGAAACAAGCTTTCTGAATTCTTCTGTAACAAAATAACATCAATATACAGCAACTTTAACCCTCAATCGGACCCCGTTACCATTGCAACTTGACTTCCCATCATGGCTGATGAACGACATGACCTCGGGGCCTCCTGTCAACCACGATAATATCGTTGTTACCATGAATATCAACCACTCTGGAACTTCAGCTTAACCCTGTCCCCACCACACCTTCACCAAAGGACTCCTACTGATCATTGAAGCCCTAACACCCATTCTCGACACTTCCTTCGACTCAGCCACATTCCCAGACATCTGGAAGTATGCCACCATCATTTCTCTGCTCAAGAAACTATCCACTGACCCAGCCATGATTTGCAACTACAGACCCATCTCCCTCCTAACATACCCGGTAAAGGTCTTAGAGAAACGAATCAACCGATGCTTCGCTAATCACCACAGCAACTATCAACTCCTTGATGCAATGCAGTCCAGATTTAGACCAAACCACAGTACAGGAACAGCACTCATTTCTCCCACAGATGACATCTGCATGATGCTTGACAGAGCAGCGCTCATTCTCCTGGACCTCTTTTTAGCAGTTAACACGGTTTCACACCACATCCTCATTAGCTACATGCTTAAGATTGCCTGCCAAGGACCTGCTCTCTGGTGGATATGCTCCTTCTTAATGGATAGAACACAAGCTGTCAAAACAAAAGCACCATGAACAATAGCCCCTTCTGTTCTGTTGCTTGTGTACATTCACAAAATATTTCTGCCACGAGTGGTGTGTAACTGCACAATGTGGCGTAATGGCATAATTTCAGGAATTATGCACAGCAAGCATAACAGAAAATTCTCTAATTCTGTGAATTATACCAGTATAATAAAAATTTTGCCAAGACCTTTTTAAGACACAAGAACATCAGAATTCTTGAGGTTGCAGAATCTACAGCTGTGGGAACGCCTGAACTCTTTGTAGAACCCTTGCTAGTGGATATATTTGATGGCAAAGGAGGAAGAGGGCGGCAAAGGGGAAATGCCAAGCAAGTGCATTGGCAAGAACAAACCCAGAACTTTGTGGAGACAAGGAGTATAATGAGGGGGAAAAGAAATTAGTAGTCAATCTTTCCCACAGAAACCTCACGGTGACCGAAATTTGGGTTCTCCATAAAGTTTTAGGCTACGTTCCCACCCATAAGACTGAAAGGTTCAGAGACCAATGTGAAATTCACAGTCTTTTCCAAAAAGTCAGACTAAATGCCTGCTTTAAAGATAGACCCAAACCAAACAGCAACGACACAGGTTTACACAACCCATCACCCTTTACACCCAACAGCCGTATGGTGCCACATGAAATCCTGACCTTCGAGCAGGCTGTGCTCAAGGACCTCAAGGTTATGTCACCTAATGCCCCCTTCAGTAACCTCTTCAAGGCAGAATGGTCTGTTGTAAGATCCCTGGCTGATGACCCGTCTATAACCATCAAACAGGCTGACAAAGAGGCGCAACTTTCATCATGTCAACCTGCAACTATGACACCGAATGCGCCTGTCAACTCATTAACGACAGGTACTATACCCCCATCAGCGAAAACCCTACTAATAGAATTTCTACCTTAATCTCAACAATGGCATTCACAGCAGAAACAGAAGGATGGATCACTAAAAAGGAAGCAGACTTCCTGGTGACCAAAGACCCCAAAACACTATATTTTTACATTTTACCGAAAATACATAAGTGCATTAGCCCAGTCCCAGGGAGACCAATAGTCTCCGGTATTGGTTCATTGCTGGAACCTCTATCCAAGTTTTGCGATCACTTTCTCCAGCCATTAGTGAAGCAAACAGCCTAATTCCTTCTTGATACCACAGCTGTTATACGCCTCATTGATGATTTCCCACACCAGAGCAAGATCAACCTTCTGGTTACCCTAGCCGTGGAAGCATTGTATACTAATATACCCCAACATGCCACCCTGAAGGTAATTGAGGATGTAATTGGCTCTTCAGAATGGGCTTCACCAACCCCAATACCTTTTGTCATAGAGTGTGCCACCCTCCCCCTCACTGAAAACTTCTTTGAGTACAACAACAAACTCTTCCATCAAACACAGGGCATATCCATGGTAAGCATATTCGCTCCCAGTGTGGCCTGTCTCTACGTGGTAGCATTTGAGACAAGATCTTTTTTCAATCCATCCAATCCATATTCAGCCAACTTGATTATGAGGAAGAGGTACATTGACGCCATTTTGATCTTCTGGAAGGGAGATCGAAGGAGTGAGGAATTTTGTTAATGATTAACACCTTGAATCCATATCTCAAGTTCACACATACCATCTCCTGGCTCCACAGGCTCTTTCCTGGACCTAAATATCAATCTGGGACACAATACTATTCAAAATACCTAATGACTGCAATAGATTTTTGTTCTACAGTAGTCACCACCCCAGGGCTCTCAAAACCAATTTACCATTTGGCCAATTCCTTCGGATTAGGAGGAATTGTAATTCAATTGAGGACTACAAGGTGGAAGTTACCAAACTGGCATCTGACCTAAGAAAATCAGAATACCCACAGCAGACAGTATCACTGGCCATGAAGAGCCAGGAACAACAACAGAGAGTCTGTGTTAGAAAAAACCCACAAAATTCCTACTGAGACCATCACATGGGTTACTTCCTATACACCTGACTCCAGCAGGATCAAGAGCATTATACGCAAACACTGGGACATCCTAATACGGGTGAGTTATCACTGCCAGTACCCAGATTTGCGTTTAAACGCACTAACAATTTGAAATATCTACTTATACACACCAGACCCAAAACCAGAACAGCGCCGATTCAAAGACACTTATGGGACCTACCACCTGTCATTGGCCATTACCCTTGTGGATCGTGTGCAGTCTGTCCTCAAACCAAACTAACCAAAGAAATAACCTTTGTTAACAACTTCACTTGGAAGATAATGAAACACTCTAACTGCAATACCACCAATTGCATGTATCTACTTTCCTGCCCTTGCAACCTCCTACAGGGAGGGATGACTACAAGAACAGCCAAAGCTTACATTACAGAGCACAAGAGCAACATCAGTTGTCACAAGATGACCACAAGACTGTACACTCATTTCCTAACAAGCAATCACGCCTGTGATGCCCTCAGATGGGTGATTCTGGAAGCACATACATCAATCACCCCTGAGGCACTGTTCAGGATTGAGCAGAGATGGGCCCATCGCTTGGCCTCGTACAAGTATGGGACATTCCTTGGAGCACCCTAAACAGCTCCAATTGTAGGCCAAACACACAATCTGCGCTCGCCACATCAACTAGTATTATGCTCTATTACAAGACTCTGCCTGCCCCATGCCAGTCCTGACATCACCAACAATACCTGATCCCCTATTGTGGCCTACCTTTGGTAACATGCTCCCACAATGCTACACACGATGAGCTAACTGAATACCCTGGCACAGAGTGCCTACCTCTTGACAATGAGCATTTCTATACGCACCATTGCATCCCATATGCTGTGTTTACCCAAGACTTAACAATATTTACCTGCACTAATTTTAACCTTATGCCCCTTCCTACATACCTTTAGATGTGGTGCATATTCTCCCAACGCAAATTCCAATAGAGTCACCATTTAATACTACACTTTAGGGTGGGAAGTCCACAGTCCTTGTTGACATGCTCCCTTTCAACACCTGCCAATATGGAGCCAATTATCTGCCAGACAGATACTCAGGATGGCTACACCCCATATGCAGTTTGTACCTGACACTTGACAATACCTACATGCACTGTTGTCAACCTTATGCTCCATTCTCCACATCATACGACATGGCACATATTATCCTCATATAAATTCCAAATAAGCCGCCATGTAACACTACACTTTAAGGTGGAAAAGTTCACAGTCCCTTAAGACATGCTTCCATTAAAACCCCTTTCAAATATGGCACCAATATTTACCGGCCAGAAACCCAACATGGCCACCGCAAAGCCCCACAGGAAGGCAGGTGATCCATGTTCTAGTGCCTTGCGCCCAACGTAGACGCTCCAAAATGCATGCCCTTTCCGTTGGTTTATCTGCAACCAGAACCAGGCCCGCAGTCATCTCCCGGATCCGGCACCGCAGGGTAGGTCCTCCGCCGAGTTGGTGCGAGACAACGCGAGTATTTGGAACCCCCGCTCCCGCCTTAACACAGGTGAAACCCACCAACGCTTTGGCTGCACAAGGCTAGCACCCTGAGGCATCAAGCTGTGATACCAACCCGCAGGTACCAGTAGGGCACTGCCACAAGGCACGTATACCACGAGTCTCCCGGAGTGTGAACAACAGTTTGGCATGAGAGCCGAGGGTCCAGACTGGTTGTTCAACCCCCAGGGTATGCACGCATTCGGCCCTTGGGCCCATGCGGTCCTGACGTCACCTAGACCATGGTCCACAGTCCTTGGTGGGGTGAGGCGCTGTATATTTAGCTTATCCCAGGTGTGGGACTCCGCCCTTGCGACAACAAACGCTGGGTCTACCGCAACTATGCCCACAAAATAGCCGCTTTTCCGCTGTTACTTTTAACATGTCGCCACCTTTGGCCCCTTCCTCTAGGTCAATCGTTAATTTAATGTGTCCCTTCTATGCCAAAACCCAATGGGGCCAGTCTTGACTAGATTTTAGGTGAGTTATTGAGTCTCACCGCACTGTTTATATGCTTATGACTTTCACTGTACTGCTACCACAGTACTTTTTAATGGTTTTAAACGCACCTTACCTACTATACTGAATTGTATAGTTGCATAACCAATGTTCGACTAAATATGATGTATATAATTCACCACGTTATACACAAAGGGGTGGTGTTCATATATATTAGTGGCATGATCCTCCTATAATATCATAATCGAAATGACTGTTTAATTTGACATTTTTTCAATCTAGATTGGCTACTGCAACTATGGACACCACTCTCCTCTGGTGCAACTAAACTGGTAAAACTAGGTCAATCAATACACCTTATTACCAATGAATTGAGTGTAGATTCATCTTCTTAGTTAGGTCCTGAATAATTGCCTCCAGATCTCTTCGACTATATAGGCAAGAAACATGTT
The DNA here is from genome assembly GCF_964261635.1 of Lissotriton helveticus. Taxonomy (NCBI): domain Eukaryota; kingdom Metazoa; phylum Chordata; class Amphibia; order Caudata; family Salamandridae; genus Lissotriton; species Lissotriton helveticus. The sequence goes on along the minus strand of NC_136061.1, from coordinate 868,989,332 downwards.
GACAGAGTAAATCCTAATGCAACTGCCTGCAACATTACTCATAGTACGGCCCGTGGACCACCAGCGGCCCGGCAAGCCTTCCTTGACGGCCCGCGGACCTTGCAGACATGTACCTGTGTTTTAAAAAAAAATGAAAGAGTGTCAGCAAACACTGCCGCAGCAGCGCGTACTCCGAGGCACTCTGCTCTACGGGGGCCGGGAGATTCACAACAAGCCTCATTAACAAGTAAATGGTATTTTAAAGACCTGTGAAGTACTCGAGTGTGGCTGTGTGTGTGCCCGGGAAGCTGGGGTGAGGTGCCAGAGGGTGACAAACAGAGGGAGACAGACAGAGGGAGACAGACAGAGGGAAACAGACAGAGGGAGGGAGACAGGGAGAGAGACAGGGAGGGAGACAGGGAGGAAGACAGAGGGAGGGAGACAGAGGGAGGGAGACAGAGGGGGTCAGAGAAAGAGCGAGACAGAGAGAGAGGGAGAGACAGAGAGGGAGAGACAGAGGGAGGGAGACAAAGAGGGGGAGGGAGACAGAGGATGGGAGACAGGGAGGGAGACTGAGGGAGGGAGACAGGGAGGGAGACAGAGGGAGACAGAGGGAGTCAGAGAGAGAGGGAGACAGAGAGAGGTTGACAGAGAGAGGGAGAGACAGAGAGGGAGAGACAGAGGGAGGGAGACAGAGGGACAGAGACAGAGGGATGGAGACAGAGGGAGACAGAGAATGACAGACACAGGGAAACAGACAGAGGGATTGGCCGACAGAGAGAGGAAGACAGGCAGAGGGAGGGAGACAGATAGAGGGAGACATAGGGAGGGAGACAGAGACAGAGGGAGGGAGAGGGAGGGAGGCAGAGAGAGAGGGAAACAGAGGGAGACAGAGAGAGGGAGACAGAGAGAGGGAAACAGAGGGAGGGAGTTCATTGGAGACAGAAGTTGGAGAGGGAGACAGAGGGAGGGCGACAAAGGGAGGGCGACGGAGGGAGGGAGACAGAGGGCGGGAGACAGATGGCGACAGACAGAGGGAGACAGACAGAGTGAGGCAGACAAAGGGAGGCAGACAGAGGGAGGAGGGAGGGAGAGGGAGTGAGACAGATAGAGGGAGACAGAGGGAGAGAGACAGAGAGAGGGAGAGAGAGGGAGACAGAGAGAGAGGGAGACAGAGGAAAGGAGGCAGAGGGAGACAGACAGAGGGGGACAGACAGAGGGAGACAGACAGAGGGATGCAGAAAGAGGGAGACAGACAGAGTGAGACAGACAGACAGAGGGAGACAGAGAGAGGGAGACAGAGAGAGAGAGGGAGACAGAGAGAGAGGAAGGGAGACAGATGGAGGGAGACAGAGGGAGAGGGAGACAGATGGTGGGATACAGAGGGTGGGAGACAGAGGGTGGGAGACAGAGGGAGGGAGACAGAGGGAGGGAGACAGATGGAGTGAGACAGAGGGCAACAGACAGAGGGAGGGAGACAGATGGAGGGAGACAGACAGAGGGAGACAGACAGACAGAGGGAAACGGACACAGGAAGGAGGACAGCAGAGGGAGGGAGACAGTGGGAGCAAGACAGATAGAGGGAGACAGAGGGAGGTAGACAGACAGAGGGAGAGAGACAGAGGGAGACAAAGGGAGAAAGAGGGAGGGAGACAAACGGAGGGAGATGGAGAGAGAGGGAGGGAGACAGAGGGAGAGACACAGAGAGAGGGAGAGAGAGAGGGTGAGTGAGACAGAGGGAGACAGAGAGAGAGGGAGGGAGAGAGAGGGAGAGAGACAGAGAGAGCGAAATAGATAGAGGGAGATAGAGGGGAAAGGGAGAGAGAGAGGGAGGCTGAGAGAGAGATAAAGAGAGGGACAGAGAGAGAGAGAGAGAGAGAGAGAGAGAGAGAGAGAGAGAGAGAGAGAGAGAGAGAGAGAGAGAGAGAGAGAGAGAGAGAAACATGTGTGTATGCCGGGGTCTGGTGGCTCAGTGGACAAATGCGTCCACTTCAGGGGCCTATTTTCAATCTAATGGTCACAGTTTTTTTTGTGCTCTAGCCCTGCCCTTACCCCTACTGACTCCGCCCACACATGCGCAGCCCTCGGCCACAAACCACACTTTAAATTTGGCCGCCAAGAGAAAGTTTGTGAGTACCCATACTGTAGACAGTCACCGCACTGATTTTAATCAGGGTGAGAGGCAGGATTCATTAAAATGAGTTTCCCTGATCCTCCCGTTTTCCCTGTTTTAATTGACATGGTCTACTGGAACCCACATCACTGCACTTCTACACTTTAGGGCCCCTTACACACACCACACCAAATGACAAGGAATAAAATATCTCCACCAAAGAGCCCCCACTGAGGGTGCCCGTCAGGTATTGCAGCGCCGATCCGACGAGGAGCATCCTCGATGATGAAGCATGACAGCCAGCGGGCTGGGTGTGTGAGGGCCCTCATTCCGAAAGGAAGGATTCCACAACCTCCCTCTTTTTAGCCACTATTGGATCTCACCCAATGTCTGTTCAGCCCCCTTAGGAACTGCATACTCCTTTTTACTAGGGCCCATAGGCTGGACCGTCAAATCCCTTTTCTCGTCCCTCCTTTTTGTTAGCAGCACTACTCTGGAAGACTCATAATTTGCCCAATTTTTGAATTACCATGTGCAAGAAATGAAATTACTGGTTGAGGGGATGGAATCCTGCTCAATCAGCAACACAATCCTTGTCAGGGTGAACCACAAGCAAACCCCAAATAAACCTGTGCTGAACCGCCTGGTAGCTTGGCACAAAAACAATCAGGCTTAATTTAGAGGTGATGTTTAAAGTATTCATGCAGCACCTCAAACAGTAATAAAATAAAAATACAATACAAGAAAAATCCCACACCAATTTAGAATAGTATAGTATATTTATTAAATGAGTTGACACCAAAACGAAAACAATCCAATTAGCAAACCGGAGCTATGCTAAAGGTTTTGTTCAAATCAAGTGTTAGTAGGCAAAAATCTCCAACAGCAGTTGTCTAGTTGCGGGAGACCAGGTTCAAGTCACAAGTTCAGGCCAACTGCAATCGAGCACACGCCAGATACAGGGAGCAGTCTGCTGAAGGTACATTGTACGCTGGGCATGGCGATGAGAGTTCTTTGCATTGAGCTGTGAGGTCTGGTGTTGAGAGACCATCAGTGAGGAGCTGTAAAGTGAAGTCAGGCATCGAGATCTGTCGCACAGTCGGTTATTGTCAATGAGGCTTGTGATGCAATGTCCCTCATTGTTGTCGAGGAAGCAGACAAGCTTGCGGATCCATACACAACAATGAGTCAGCGCAGGAAATGAGATGCATCAAGCTAGGCCATTATCAGCATTGGCTGTGTCAGAGAAGCAGCTGTAGCTTGCGAGGACTTGCAATTCGATATGTTGGCATCAACAATGACCTTTATCGCTCTGGGCTAGAGTCGATTGTGGGCTGCGTCGTGATGCATTGACATTGAAGAAGCCTCTTATGTCCATGTAGCTTTGAACAGGGGGCTAGCTAACTGACCCTTGGAGACTTCTTGGAGTCCTGGATCGATCCACACAGGCAGGCTGGATTCAACAGGGTAACTCAGATCAGCAGAGGAACCCCGATGCAGCAAAGCAGGCCTTGGTCAGCAAGCAGGTCAGTGGGTCAAACTTTACAGCCGGGCAGTGTTTCTTCCTGGCAGAATCCACAGGTCCAAATGTGATTGAAGAGTTGGGTCTGAGGGTCCACTATTTATACCTGGTGCCCGCTTTGAAGCAAGAGAAGCTTCTAGAGTCCTCCCTGTACAGAGGTGTCTGGAATTTCCTTCCTCCCTTCCCTGGACCTAGGTTCTCTAGGACACAAATGACTAGCGTAGAACCCTTTGTGAGTGTGCTGAGGCAGAGTCAGTGTCTTTGTGATGTGCAAGAGTAGTAAGTGACAGCTCCTTCCCCTCATCCTGAAAGTAATGTTCCATTCTGCCAAAAAACACCAGCTGCCAGCTACAACTAGTCATGAATTCCAGGATACCAAATGACAACTTTCTAAAAGTGGCATTTTCAGAATTAACTTACACTTAACTTAGACTTAACATCCAACTTCATCATTAAAGAGGGTTTTATATTACAATTCTTTAAAGACCAAACTCCACTTTCTTATCTGCTCTGGATTGAAAGTTATCACTTACAAAATGTAATGAGGTAACTCAATAGCAGGCCTTGCTATAGTGAAAAATGAATTTAAGAGTTTTTCACTGCCAGGACAAGTTAAAAGTACAACTTTCACTGCCAGGACAAGTTAAAAGTACAACAACAGATTTTTAAATATACCGCACTCTTCCTTCCCCAGCTGTGACTTGTATGTGTTAATAAGGAAGGATTAGGCCTGGCAAAAGGTTTATTTTGCCATGTTGAAATGGCTGTTTAACATTGCACACGTAGGCTTCACTGGCAAGATCTAGACATCTATAACAGGCTACTTAAGCTGGTGGTGGCACTATGAATTTTGCAGGCTCACTAGTAGCATTTAATTTACACATCCTGGATACATGTAGCATCACTTTACTAGGGACGTATAAGTAAATTAAATGCTCTAATTGGGTGTAAGTAAATATCACCATGTTTAAGGCTGCAAGCAAAATCACTTTAGTACTGGTTAGCAGTGGTAAAGAGTGCAAAGTCATAAGACCAGCAAAAACAAAGTCAGTGAAAACAGGAGAGTTCAAGGCAAAGAGTTGGGGGAAAACCACCAGTGGTGTAACATAAGCCCCCACAGCCCAGCGATGCGGGGGCAAGAGCTCCATGGGGCACTGTCAGAAAAAGTGGTAGGTGGTGGGCCAGGGAGAGGGGGGCACCTGCATGTACTTTGCAGAGGTGCCTGTCAAGTTTTGTTTTGCTACTGAAAACCACGCCAAGGATGTCCTGTACAGCAGCAAAAAATGTAATCTGGACTATCACTTGATGTAAATTTCCTTTTACCTTGATTGTACAGCTAAGATTCAGCAAATGATCTGAGCTTTTGCCACAGCAAAACATGATGCAAACTAAAGAATTAAATATGCTATGGTGTATTTAGTTAAAATTCGCCCCGGGTGCAGTCACAGTAATTTTGGTAATCCAGTATTACTCTTTGAGGTGGAATTATCAATAACAAGACAATTTCACATAATTAGGATTAATTTAGGGGCAAAACAATCCTACCACAAGAGCACACTCATAGAACACATGTGGTCGCTACTGCTCAATGTGTGTGTTCTGCAGCATTTAGCCCTGTTTTTTAAAGCAAAGTGCATCCTCACATCCATTTTGGACACAAAGGGGCATTTTGCGCTAATACAATACACTAGATGCCGGGAGTAAGTTGTGGGGACACCAACAGCACATTTAGCACTATTTCTTATCGCAAGATGTTGTCTCACAACCATTATGGATGAGAGGAGGGCATTTTGAGATAAGAAAGTAGCACTAATCTAAGAAGTTCTCTTCTCACATAATGATGCATAATCTTGCAGAATTTCTTTGTAATTCTGGGTGATTACTCTTCACCGAATTACATGAGTTATGCCCAATTCTAGATCAAATGCGGATGTAGATAGGTGACAAACCACACAGTTGTGCTGACCCAAAAGAATCGCTTCGGTTTGTAAATTGCAACATGAGTCAGATCAGCGAATCCAAGAGATTAGGAGAGACAGACGTCACAGAGAAAAAGAAAGGCTCATCCACCAGTTATGGTGAATGACCCACCTGGAACGATCCATATGATTGCAGAAAGGAGGACACATACTGCTCCAGGATGCATGGGGCAAGATAATACACGATAAGTAGGAACTTTTGGGCCTTGGAATTAACAGATGGGAACTTTTAAAAACGGGGTTTCTGGTTGCTAAGGTATACACCCAAGCCAGGTAGTACCCATGACTTTAGTCAGGGTAACCTAGATACACAACTGAGATAGCCTGTGCTCACCCTCCAGTTTGGTACACGGCAGGCTTATCAAGAGAGGCAATGTGCAAAGTATTTGTGCAACACATACATACAGTACCACAATGAAGATACCACAAAAGACTCCACACAGGTTTATAAAAATAACTATTGTATTATCAACAAAATGAGACCAAAAGGTTATAAATCTAATGAAAACGTTTCAGGTTATTACACTAAAAGCTTAAGGGAATCACAGTGCAAAAATATGCAAGTGCTTCTATTATGTTCTTTACAGTAGGGCAAATGCGGGTTCCAGAGCATTCGTGATCTCAACCAGGGATCGTGGGGTGCACACAGGCACCTGTTGTGGCAAAGGGGCACTTGTTGATGGATCTGCACGAGTACCAATTATGGACATGTTTAGGAGAGAAAGCACATGCACTTTAGCACTCTTCAGGAGTGGTAAAGTGTTCAGAGTCCTAGAAGAGCCAACAAAAACAAGGTTAGAAAAAGAGGAGGAGGAATGTAAAAAGCCTAAAGCCAGGGTATTCTAACCAATTATTTTACGGAGTTCCCTGATTAGGGTGACAGAGGCTGGAGAATGGCCCATTACTGCAGGAGTACTTGCCAGTTCTACACCTCTCTGAACCCAGTTGGACCCCTCTGTCTATGCTCTCAGTGGCCACTGATCTAACCCATGGGGAATCCTTCTCCTGTTAGGGGGACCCCATCTGTGCAGCACCTAACTTTAATCTGCTCACAGATGCATCCTATCAGGCAGACAATACCACCACGACCAACAAAGTGAAATGGCCCATTCCACCCCTTAGGTCTAAATTCTGTCCCCAACTGAAAAAAAACTTTGTCCACAAGGACAGCAACCACCATAGGCCACTGACAGCTGTCAGTGTCAAGAGCCAGGCCAAAGGCCATTCAGTGGTCTCTGTCTTCTGCAGATTCTTAGAGTGGGGGGCAGTAGACCCAGGTACCTTGTTTTTTCTCCTCTCCACCTCCCGCCAGTTCAGAGCTGGTATTCTGCAGCTGTTCTTTCAGTCCAGGGTCTGCACTTTTAGGCTGAATAGGAGTCAGGAGAGAGTCCTTCCTCCGCCTGCCCCTCCATCTGGGCTTTGGACCCTATGTTGGAGAGTGATACTGCTAAAATGCTGAAAACAGGGCACCTGTGGCAGTTGCCCCTCCCAGTTCTCCTGATACATGGGGTAATTCATTCCCCAGAATGCCATTAGTGGGCATCTGTGGACTAACTATGACTCTTCTCTGGGTTATCTCCCTACCCTCCTCTAGGGACACCTAGGACATAGGGCTGAAGCAGTCCTGCCTATGGGCTGGAGTCACTCTAGACACCTTGCTGGTTTACTTCCTTGGGGAAACGAGGTATTCCACAAACATAGTCCTGCTAACCCCAGTATCCCTCAGAGCAGTGATTGGGACCCCATTCACTACAATCTGGCGGAAGTGATGACTTCTACCCTCAGGGATCAGTAACTCACCCACTGAGTCTATCGCCCAGCTTCGGGAGATCATGGCCTGTTCAATCACCCTGCCCTAAGGCCACATGTACCTCTCCTCTAGAATTCCAATCAGTGGGTGGTGTCTTTAGACAGATAGAGCCTCCCTGCTTGTGTCCTAGCTGGGAACACTCAAAGCAGCAGGTTGGAAGTGGGACACCCTGGGCTACCACCCTCCAGAACCTCCCTCCTTCTTCTCAGAAGGGACATGGGAACCCTTTCCTTCTTCCTTAACAAGGGACCTGTCTGGGTCTCTCTTGCCCCTCCCCTCACTCTCTTGGAAGGGCCTAAATCACTCTTTTTTGGGCTGATTCCGAGATACCTTTTTGGACACTCTGGTATCTACACAGATGTCCACCTCCTCAGCAGCAAGTGTCCTGGATTCAGTCACCTTGCTATCAACCAGGTGTTGGTGCAGGTCCGAAAAACAAGTTCCATGGATGTGCTCCTTCAAAAATAAGTTGTACAGCACTTCATAATCATGAACTTTGCTGCCCCTCACCCAGATTTTCAGTGCCTTACCAGCAACGTCCAAGAAGTCCACCAATTTTTGTGTAGACATTTTATGCCTGGCCCTGAACCATTGTCATTATATCTCAGGGGTAAGCCAAATTTACTGACCAAAATGATCTTCGTGGCAGTGCAGCTAGTCTTTCCCCCGCCTCTAGGTTAAGGAGTGTGTACCTTTCCACTGTGGGCATGAACCGCCATAGAGTACCCCCAACACTTCTGGGACCTTGTACACTTTTAAAGCCACTTCATAGTCTGCCAATCATTTGTTAATATCATCCCACACTCAATAACTGTGTACCATATCTTTTGTGATATGGAATCTGGACTCACTATGAGACACTGCAGGTAGGCTGCCACCATTATTGTTGAAGGGTGACCCCCACTTGGATGGCTCTAATATCCAGTTCCCCGAGGCGCGGCTCATGCGTCATCTTCCTTTCCTCCATGGCCTGCCTCTTCTCCTATAGAGTTTGTACTTTTTCTAATTTAGCAGGGGCTTGCTCATTCTCTATCTTGGCAAGAGCAAGGGCTTGTTCCCTGCCACTCTCATTAAGAAACTTGGCCTTCTCCTTATCTAATTTAGCCAACTGTAGCTTTAGATACCTCTTCTCCCTCCTGTCCTCCAGCTCCTCTGTAGACAGGCTGCTTTAGGACATACTTCTGCCTGTGCTAGAGTAGACTCAAAGTCCTAAAAGAAGATTGCTTCCCCTCTACAGGCTGTGTGACAAGACCCTCCTGGTTCTGCTCTAATTCTTCTTCATCCGCTCCCTCCTCATCTACTTCTCCCTCTGGGTAGGCTTCTTCCCATGCTTGAACAGCTTTCTGAAGCTCTACCTTCTTGGCACTTACCTTGTGAAATAACCTTCTCTCCTGGCAGAACCCCTTGAGTTGGGCCTCTGTTTAGGTTTCCAGTTTGGCCAGGATACATGTTATCACACTAGGCAGGACCACAGGCATAGTAGAAAAACAATGGGAGTTGAAAAAAAAAATTTGGAAAAAATCAAAGATGTCATATCAGGGAGAATAGAAAAAAGCTGAAATTGGTCTAAGTACTTGGTTTAATGACCAATGAGTTACTGTAGGATATTGCAGAAACACAATTCAGTTCCTCACCACTGGTCATCAATGTTAGAAATGGGGTTTCTGGTTGGCTAAGGTATACACCGAAGCCAGGCAGAACCCATCATTCTAGTTAAGGTAAGGTAGATACACATTTGAGATAACCTGTGCTCACCGTCTGGTAGCTCTGTGCAGAGCATGCAGGCTTATCAAGAGAGGCAATGTGCAAAGTATTTTAGCAACACATACATACATTAACATAATGAATACACCACAAAGAGACTCCACACAGGTTTATAAAAATAGGTATTGTATTATCAACAAAATGAGACCAAAATGATATAAATCTGATTAATACTTTTCAAGTTATTGCACTTAATGCACATGGGAATCACAGTGCAAAAATATGCAGTTGCTACTATTATGTTCTTTACAGTAATACAAATGCAGGTTTCAAAGCATTCTTGATCCCAACCAGGGATCACAGGGTGCCGACGGGCACCTGTCCTGCCCAAGTGATACTTGCCAATGTGAATACACGGGTCCCTCGGTTCCGGCACATGCAGAAAAGCAAGTTGCCTGCAAGTGTGCAGGTGGGTGTATGGACCCCTTGCTTGAGGTCAGAATCCCAGTAACTTTCTAGTCTGCTGGGGCTCACGTTGCATTCATTGATGTCCGTACACAATGTCAGAGATCCTCACTGGGGTGGGCAGTACAGACATGCTGACTGCTGTCATCCAGTCAACATGGTCGGGTCACACAGGAAAGGCTTTCGTCTTCTCTGTGGCATCAGAGATAACGGAAGCTGGATGCGTTACCGCAGTAATGCATTTGATCTTTCAGTTGTGCTAGGTTTGAGCAGCGTTGTTGATGCTCGATTCCAGAAAAGCGCTCAGATTTGAGCAACGCAAGCAAGCAAACCAGTGCAGAAGTGTCGTAGATGCAGGATTATTGCCAAACTCCTGATAGAGTGGAGTCCCACACCAGGAGTTCAAAGTCTTTGATGGCCGGAAGACTTTGAGGCACAAACCAACAAGTTCTTGGACAGCACTTTGGAGGTAGGACAGCAGAAAGTTAGCAGGCATCAGGCTGCACAGAAAGGCCGATCGCAAAGTGTCATTCCCTCCTGCAGCTCAGCAAGCAGCAGGCCAACACAGCAGAGCCGTTAGCAGTGCAGCAGTACCTCCTGGCAGCACAGAAAGGCTTCTGGCAATGTGCAGATGTAGAACCAGTGATGTCTGAATACAGGTAAAAAAATGTCTGATTTGGCCGGGCCAGAGCACCAGTACTTATACCCAAAAATTCCTTTGATGTACGGGTTGACTTCAAAAGAACTTTCTAAGTGCACAAGAATCCCTTTCAGTCCAGTCCTGTCTGCCAGGCTAACCCTTAGGGGTAAATCAGTGTTTTGTGTGAGAACAGGACACAACCTATTCAGACGCAAGTGTGAGCGACTCTCCTCCTTGATGTCCAAGAGGGCTATCAGCATGCAAATGAATGTTCAGCATCCTGAGTATGTGGCTGTCTAGAGGGAGTGCACAAAGTGTAGCTGCCACCCAACGCAGATGTATATTGGAAACAAGCTGTCAGGCACAAAGACCAGTAAGTACAGAGAAATGTGCACTTTCTAAAAGTAGCATTTCTAAAACAGTAATGCTAAATCTAACTTCACCAGTGAGGAGGATTTATCATTACCATTCTGAACATATCAGAAATGCAAAAGCTACTCATCTCTCATCAGGAGTTACAGCTTAAAAGTACATTAAGGAAATTCCACTGCTGGCCTATGAGAGGGATAGGCCTCACAGTAGTGAATAACGAATGGGCTGTTTTCATTACGAGGACATGCAAAACATAAAGGTACGTGTACTACCTTTCACCTACATAGCACCCTAACCTTAGGGTTACTTAGGGCCTAACTTAGGGGTGGCTTATATGTAATAAAAGGGGAGTTTAAGTCTTAGCAAGTAGTTTTGAATACCAAATTATGGTGGAAGTACAATGCAAACACATGTGCGGTAGTGGCAGGCCTGAGACTAGTTTGAAAGGCCACTTCTGTGGGTGGCATAATCAGTGCAGGAAGCCCATTAGTAGCATTTAATTTACAGGCCATCAGTATAAGGTATAAAATGGTACAGGAGACATATAAGTAAACTAAATATGCCAATCATATCTATTCCAATTATGCATATGTTTAGGCGAGAAGCACAAGCACGTTAGCACTGGTCAGCAGTGGTAAATTACTCAGTTCTAGTTCTAGAGCCAACAAAAACAAGGTCAGAAAAAGTGGAAGAAGGCAAAAAGTTTGGGAACCCTACACAAAGGAACATGTCCAACAGGGACGTATATAGGTTCATTGAAAAAGGTATACAGATCCACACACATGTGGTTTATAATCTCTCTTAATATTTACTGATGTACAAGCATGGCATAGACCCCATGTAGGAAGCCTGCTCTGTATGTATTGTACCAGAAGCGGTATAGTGTGCACAGAATCCAGTGAGTTCCCGAAGGTATGGCAGGGGTTCAATTAGATCAGACCTTACTCTCAAGTTAGTCGTAGCTGGGCTGAGCAGTTAGGCTTATGAGAGAGTAGTGTGAATGCATTTGTTGTACACACTCGTCCAAGACAGGAACACACACTTAATGACAAACTCCGCACCAATGTTTTAAAAAAATATTACTTTAGTTACTTTAGTTACTTCTATTTTACTAAGATAGACAGTTGTAGGTAATAGATAGAATTAACCCTGAGCGAAGCATTATACTACACTTGTGTAGTTTGTGAAGTTTGCTCTACTTCGCACTATGCAAATTGCACAAAGTACAGTGCATCCACGCATAGCATAGCGTAGCGTCGCGCTCATATTTGCTTGCTCGCGGTCCTCAGATTCAAGTTGGCAACCACGAGTGAGCAAAATGACATCCCGGCGTGACTTTTTCCTCGTTCGAGATCAGCAACATCAAATTGCCGATCACGAGCGTGGTAAACAAATCTCCCGGCGAGATTCTCAACGCGGGGAGGTCAGGTTTCTCATTGCGATTGGTCACATATGCTCGCGACCGCTCGCGGTGAGAAACTACAAGTCCGTGTTGAGAAAGCTGCCGCTCGAGTAAAAATCTACTCGAGCAGCAGAAAACGACAGCTCACACTGTGCAAGATGCTGTTTTCAATGATTGCACAGTGTGGACAAGCATCTGGCACTGTGCAATCATCGCGAACAGCGCACTACGCAGATCGCATAGTGCTATGGGTATCTCGCGTAGTGCGAAGTGCACTTCGTGTAGCTACGCGTAGCGCTACTGCGCGAACTAAGCCCAGGGTTAGATAGAATGCAGTGCATTCCTAAAGAAGGAAAACAGGGTTGTGCATCAATAGGTATGTACATGACTTACTTTTCCAGTTTTCGGGGGTTTTAGACTTGCTCTGGGCAAGGGACACTTTATGGTAGGCACTGCACTGCCAGCGCACTGGGTCAGCCAGTTGCAGAGTTAGCTGAGCCCAAGGATAGTCAAGGGAGACTGGGGGCACCAAGTGAGGTGTGGAACTCAGTATATATGCCGCAGCGGTTGACACTCGAAATGATGTTTGCTCTCGCGGTCAGCAGTGAGCAATGGAGTGAGTCTCTGTAGGTCAAAGAGAGGTACAACCAGCCCAGCAGTTGTGTCTTGAGGATGGGGATGCAAAGAGGAAGGTGGAGTTCTGCCAATGGCGGGCCATCTCGGTGAGGCAGGGTAGAGTCACATCAACACCAGTGTCGGTCCTCTACCCTCTACCTTGGACTTTATTCTCTAGTAGTGAGTCATGTCGTAACAAGTGTTGGTCCTCAACTCCTCCGGTTCTTGTTCCGGGGACGCTGGTGACTGGAGCCTCCAGCCCAAAGGGAGGTTCTTCGAGTTTGGTTGAAGGCTGGAAGGTCTACTGGGTTTCTTGAAGGCCTGGCAGGGTTTCTCGAAGGACAGCAGGTCCAGTTGTCAAACCGGCTACAGGAGGCAGGATTCTTGTCAAGTTCTGTCTGCAGCGGCTTAGTTCCTGGTCCTACAGCGGTGTTCTTCCATCGTCTTCTTTGGTCTGTCAAATCTGAGGAACAAGGTTCTGGGGAGCTCATAAATACTAAATTTAAGGGTGTTACTGAAGTCAGGGGCAGTAGCCAATGGCTACACCCTTTGGGAGCCTCCTCCCTATGGGAGAGGGGCCCATCCCTGTTCCTATTGAGCCTTATTCACCTATTCAAGATGCAAAATTTCTGAGAGAGGGGTACACCTCAGCTCCTGGCGACCCTAGGGGTGTGCAGGCTGAGGTAGACACTCCTACTCTGCTTACTAATTTTCCTGCCTGTCTGGCATCCAAAAGTGGGGCGTGCACAAGGGGGTGGGCATCTCCACTAGTTGGAGCAGTCGAAATCGGGACATCACTAGGTAGAGTTTTGAAGCTTATTGCCAAGTGTTGTTGTTCCCGCCAGAGGGAGGTGTGAAGCGCCTCCACCCAGAGCAGGCTTTGTTCCTCACCTCCGAGAACACAATCGCTCTGACCCCATGAGGTCAATAACCTGTCTGGTGGTGGCTCGCTTTCGGGGACAAGTTAGCCAATACACTTGAAGTTTGTCATTTTTCAGGGGGCATTTCTAAGATCCCCTTTGAGTGCATTTTATAATACATCCAACTCTGGTATTAGGGTGGGTTTATTATGCTGAGAAGTTTGGTACCAAACCTCCCAGTTTTCAGTAAAGCTGTCAGGGAGCTGTGGAGGTCGTAGAGACAAACTCTGAGACCATGTACTGAAAATGGCTTCACTGCACTGCAGGGGCATATGGCGCATGCAGCTATGCTCTCACCTGTGGTATGGTGCACACTGCCTTAGGGCTTTAAGACCTGTTAGAGGGGTGACTCACCCATGCCACAAGCAGTGTTGGTGGGCATGGCACACAGGTATCCGTGTGTTGTCAACTCTTCAGTTTGGTCTGCACCAAAACAAGTAGCCTGCAATGGCAGTGTGTGGGTGTTAAGGTGAGCGGTCCCTGTCAGTGGCAAAATAAATTCTGCAGCCCCCAGAGTTCCTGTCTGGTAACAAGGCCCTTGGTACCAGTGGTTTCTTTTACAAGGGACTTACATGTGGTCCAGAGGTGTGCTAATTCTGGAGACAAAGGTACAGTTTTGGAAAAGAACACTGGTGCTGGGGCCTGGTTAGCAGTGTTCCAGCACACACTCAGTCAAGTCGGCCTCAGGTATCTGGCAAAAAGTTAAGGGGTAACCATGCAAATAGAGGCACTTTCCTACACCCAGCATTAAGTAATGAGAACATGTGTGCAGGCGGGGAGATGACATTGTCTTCCTCTTAAATGAATGGTCTTCCTATTTTACAGGGCCCTTATTAGAACAGTAACGATGGGGAGGAATCAGATTAACATTGGCCAATTGTGAGCCAGGGAACAAGTTGGACAACTTCATGAAAGTTCTTGCACCACTAGTATCTTCCAAACAGGCATGTCTTATAGAGATTGTGAGGACTAGTGGTGTACTAATCAGTGCAGAGAGACACACACATGTCACTCATTACTGTCCATATGGCAAATGTATTCTCAAGGAATGTACAAGACCTTAACAAGAGGTAAATAATAAGACGGTTGTGGGCATATTTAAACCAATATGATGTTCATATCCCCTTTGTGAGAAATAGGGCTTTTGTTTTAGGAGTGAAAACCCTTCTCAAGCAACATTCACAATCCTTGTAAAGATGAACCACAAAAGTCACTAAATTAACTTGAGCTTAAGCCTCAGGTAGCTTGGCACAAAAGCAGTCAAGCTTAACGCAGTATTTATGCAGCGCACAAATAATAACAAAATGAACACAACACAAGAAAAATCCCAGGTCAATTTAGAAATATAGAGTGAACGGTACACAGACATAATATCGACCACAAAAATATCGAGTTTAAAAAATCGAGTAGACAGAATATAGATAAGACGGAATATAGACTACAAAAATATCGAATAGAATGACAGTAATATCGAAGCAAAAATATAGAATGCACAGAATATCGAATGGACAGAATATAGACAACAAAAATATCGAGGGACAGAATATAGAGAGCAAAAATATCGAATTTTAGGTAAGTAAGTAATTAAAATTATGTTATTTAATTTTTGCGTAATATAATTCTGGAGCGGGTTGTGGGTTTATAGGGGATTAGGGTGGGAACTAATTTAATTATAATTATTAAATAATTTTAATTTATTGGTATTTATTTACAATTAATTGTTCATTAATTTTAATTGGCAATTAATTAAAATATAATTGGTCATTAATTTTCATTAATTGATAATTATATTAATTTTATTCATTTATTTTCTGGAGCGGGTTATGGGTTTATAGGGGAATAGGGTGGGAAGGAATTTAATTATAGTTAAATAAATATTTTAATTTTTTATTGGTATTTATTTAAAAATAATTGTTAATTAATTTTTAATTGGTAATTAATTAAATTATAATTGGTAATTACATTTTTTAATTGATTAATTGATAGTTATGTTAATTTTATTTATTTATTTTCTGGAGTGGGTTGTGGGTTTATAGGGGAATAGGGTGGGAAGTAATTTAATTATAAATAATTAAATATGTTAATTTATTAATTGCTACTTATTTACAATTAATTGTTATTTACTTTTTTAATTGGTATTTAATTAATATATAATTGGTAATTAATTTTTATCAATTGATTAATTGATAATTCTGTGTATTTTATTTATTTAATTTTTGTAGTGGGTTGTGGGTTTATAGGGGAATTGGGTGTGAAGTCATTTAATTGTAATTAATTAAAAATTGTCATATATAAATTGGTATTTATTTTGAAATAATTGTTAATTATTTTTATTTTTTTAATAATTTATTGTTATTGGTAAATATTTTGTATTAATAGGTAATTATTTTTTAGTAATTAAATTAATTTTATTATTTTTAATTGAATAATTATTATATTGAATAATTATTATAATATCTTAAATTGGGAATTCATTTTAAATAATTTGTAATTGGTATTAATATTTAATTTATTTTGAATTATATATGAAGTATTTACTTTCCCTACTGTTGCTCTATTTGGAGTGGGAATAGTAATTTTTACCTCCCTGCTATCCAACGCTTTCCCGACTGTTGCACTCACTGGAGATGGAATAGTATTTTTTTCCCCTACGCTACGCAACGCTTACCCTACTGTTGCACTCTCTGGAGTTGGAATAGTAATTTTTACTCCTACGCTATCTAACGCTTTCCCTACTGTTGCACTCTCTGGAGTGGGAATAGTAATTATTACCCCTACGCCATCCAACGCTTTCCCTACTGTTGCGCTCACTGGAGTGGTAATAGTAATTTTTACCTCTACGTTATCCAATGCTTACCTTACTGTTGCACTCTCTGGAGTGGGAATAGTAATTTTTACCCCTACGCTATCCAACGCTGTCCCTACCGTTGCACTCACTAGAGCGGGAATAGTAATTTTTACCCCTATGCTATTCAACGCTTACCCTACTGTTGCACTCTCTGGAGTGGGAATAGTAATTTTTACTCCTACGCTATCCAACGCTTTCCATACTGTTGCACTCTCTGGTGTGGGAATAGTAATTTTTACCCTCCTGCTATCCAACGCTTTCCCTACTGTTGCATTCTCTGGAGTGGGAAAAGTAATTATTACCCCTACACTATCCAACGCTTTCCCTACTGTTGCACTCTCTGGAGTGGGAATAGTAATTTTTACCTCTACGCTACCCAACGCTTTCCCTACTGTTGTACTCACTGGAGTGGGAATAGTAAATGTTATGCCTACGCTATCCAACGTTTTCCCTACTGTTGCACTCACTGGAGTTGGAATAGTAATTTTTACCCCTACGCTATCCAACGCTTTCCCTATTGTTGCACTTTCTGGAGTGGGAATAGTAATTTTTACCCTCCCGCTATCCAACGCTTTCCCTACTGTTGCACTCGTGGAGTGGGAATAGTAATTTTTACCCTCCCGCTATCCAACGCTCTCCCTACTGTTGTCAGTGATGTCATCAGTGATGTCATTTGAGATGTCATCAGTGATGTCATCAGTGATGTCATTTGAGATGTCATCAGTGATGTCATCAGTTATGTCACTGACCATGTCATGAATGATGTAATATGTGACATCATCAGCAGTGGATTGAGGGCGCGTGAGTTATAGTGAGTCCAACTAACTATAACGTGGAAATTTCAATGGTTTTGTATGAGTAAAATGTTCAGCTAACTATAACTGGTGTGAAACCTATGGTTTTTTCTGTGAATTTCAAAGGTTTTTTAAATGCAAATTCCTAACTATACCGAGTGTCAAACCTATGGTTTTTTCAGTGAATTTCAAAGGTTTTTTAAAAGCTAATTCCTTACTATAACGAGTTTGTAACCTACGATTTTTAAAGTGAATTATTACTTTTTTTTAAATAGCTGTTGTTATAACTATTAATTATTATATTTTTTATAAAAAAAATGTTTTCTAAAATTAATTTTTCAATGTATTTTTCCTGGTTTTTTTTTTTATCATTTTACCTCGGAGCGCTCAGGGTACGCGCACCCGTAAACGCACCCGTAAACGTAGCGAGAGCGATATTCCCGCGTGCAAAATAAATATAAGTATGTATTTAAAGTAAATAATAATGCAAGACATTCAGTGGCATACTTATAAAAGTAGTGTTTTTGATTTTAAATAACCGTATTTTAACTTTAAACGCATTTCCTAAAATGTAACAAAACGTCATTCAGGCGTGCCGCGTAAGTGCCCCCGGAAGCGCCTAGCTACGTGCCGTGTAAGCGCCCCCAGAAGCGCTCCGGAGCGCGTAGCGTAAGCGCATCAAGTTATGTGACCTTAAAATAACACTGTTCATTGGTTTTTAACAGTTTTTTTTTCAACTAATGAAAACCCCACCCATTTCCTTCACTACCTCTTTCATTTTGGAAAGAGCAAGACCTGTTCCCTTTTTCTCCTCTTCAATTCTTTGGAAAGAATGGCTGCAAGAGCACCAAGCAGCAGTGACTCTGATGAGTTTCTCCATGAGGACCCTCCTCAGCCAAAAATTAAGGAGCACTTCATCTGGAAGTTTTTCAGCATTCCAGAAGGTGAGAAGAAAGTAAATGCTCCAAAGGTGGAATACAAGATATGCCACACAATTCTTTCACGTGGTGACCCCAGAAAAAAATACAGTTTTGGGAACTCCACCATGTTTAGACATATGCAAAGAAGGCACCCCCAGAACAATGCCCGGGAGAGTGTCAGGGACCTGGCACGGAATGCACCGAGAGATGGCCCCTCGACTTCCACCGGAGGACCAACATCATCGGTGAGAGGAAGACCAGTAGAAATGATACCTAATATTCAGCCTGTTTTTTCTGACATAACAATTTGTTGTAAGCAGTGTGACGAACTGCTTTGTTATGGGGAGCAGAGTATTCTACTAATTGTTCGCAAAAGGGAAGAACACCGCTGCGCCCCTCAGCCCTTGTTTTTCCCCTTTTTTTGGCTCCTGTTGAGCAGCTTGGCATTCCCTAGTTTTGTTTTTGTTCTGAAAAAAATACCAATTTTTTTTAAAAACGTTCGGAAAAAGTAAAAAAAAAAAAAAAAACTAAAAAAGAAGAAAAAAAACAGTTCTTTTAGAACTACCTCCAATTCTCCAAAAAGAGCTATATTCTTTATATATTCTAAAGGAGTGAGTGAAGTGGAGTACAGTGATAGAGGAAAGGAAAATGAGTGAGGGAGCAAAGGAAGGGACAAGAGGGGAAGGGAAGTGAAGTAGGGGGACTGAAAGAAGGTGAGTGTGGGAGGTGAGTGAGGGGAAGGGGAGTGAACATGTGGAATGAGTATAAGTGAGGAAAGCGGTGTAAGGGAACGGGGATGAGGAAGGGTAAGAGAAGAGCAGTGAGGTTGAGGAAAGAGTGGTGATAGAGGGTAGATAAAGGCGAGTGAGCGTGAGACAAGGGGAGTAAGGGAGTGAGGAGACAGAGGGAGTGAAGGAAAGAGTGAGAGAAGAGGACTGAGTGAGGGAGCATAGAAAGATAAGTGAGGGAGTGTAGGTGAGTTATAGGGAGTAAGCATGATGGAAGAGGAGTGAGAGAGTGAGGGGACGGAGTTAGTGAAGCTACGAGAGAGGGAGTGAGGGAAGGAGAATGAGGATGTGGCAGGACAGAGGTAGTGAGAGAAAGAGTAAGTGAAGTGGAATAAGGTGAGTGAGGTAAGGGGAATGAGTGAGTGAGCGAAGGAAGGGAATAGAGGTGAAGAGGACTGAAGCATGGGTACTGAGGGAAGGTGAGTGGGGGATAAAAGTAAAGGGAAAGGGAGAGAAAGATAGGGAATGAGGGGTAGTGAGGGAACCAGACTAAAAGAACGGGAGTGAAAGAACGGCTGAGAGCATGAGTAAAGAGGGATGAAAGAGGGTGGATAAAAGTGAGTGAGGGTAAGAAAAGGGAGTGAGGAAGTGAGGGGATAGAGGTACTGAAGGAAAGAGTGACAGAAAGGGACTGAGTGAGGGAGCGAAGAAAGATAAGTGAGGGAGTGTGGCTCACTTATAGGGAGTGAGCGTGACAGACGAGGAGTGAGAGACTAAGAGGACAGAGAGAATGGGGGTAGGAGAGAGAGAGTGAGGGAAAGGGAGTGAGGAAGTAAGAGGACAGAGGGAGTGAGAGAAGGAGTTAGTGAAGTGGAGTAAGGAGAGTAACGGAAGGGAAAAGAGTGAAGGCGCGAAGGAAGGGAAGAGAGAGGAAGGGAAGTAAAACAGGAGATCTGAAAGAAAGTGAGTGTGGGAGTGTGGCTGAGTTATAGGGAGTGAGCATGACAGAAGAGGAGTGAGAGACTAAGAGGACGGAGAGAATGAGGCTAACAGAGAGAGAATGAGGGAAGGGGAGTGTAGAAGTAAGAGGACAGAGGGAGTACAAGAAGGAGTTAGTGAAGTGGAGTAAGGAGAGTAAGGGAAGGGAAAAGAGTGAAGGAGCGAAGGAAGGGAAGAGAGAGGAAGGAAAGTAAAGGAGAAGGTCAGAAAGAAGATGAGTGTGGGAGGGGAGTGAGTAAAAGGGGAGTAAACATGGGGATTGAGAATAAGTGAGGGAAGCGCAGTAAGGGAACAGGGGTGTGGGTGGGTGAGAGAAGAGTAGTGAGGTTAAGGAAAAGAATGTTGAGAAAGTACATTTTGTATGTCAAACTTGCCTTATAAGTAATGTAAACTTAATTACATATTTTCAGTAAATTTAATATCTGTGAAAGAGAAAAAAGTAAGTTATAATAATTATAATATATATTTCACAATACAAGAGACAAAGCAGGAGATTAAAAGTCATAAAAGAGTAGTAAGAGATAAAGTAGGAGTGAAGGACTCAGAAAGGAAAACAAAGGAATGGTGAAGGTCATAGAGAGTGAAAAAGAAATAGAGGGAGGGTAAATTACTAAGAGGATAATGAGATGGATACATTCAGTGACAGAGATGAAGAGAAGGAGAGATAAATGAAGTGAAGGTGAGTAAGATACTAAAGGAATGTGCATTAGGAAAACTAGGAAGAAAGGGGAGTGAGTGACCGGGAAGCAGGAGTGAGTGACGGTGGATTCATGACAATGAGGGATGGAAGGTGAGTGAGAGTGAATGTAGGGATGTAAAACAGTGAGGGGACAATGGGAGTGAGGATAACAGAGATGGAGTGAGGGAAGACAAGTAAAAATATGAGAGAAAAGAGGGAGTGAGAGAAAGAGTGAGTAAAGGGGAGTAAGGTGAGTGAGGAAAGGGGAATGACTGAGGGAGCAAAGGAAGGAAAGAAGGGGAAGAGAAGTGAAACAAAGGGACTGGGAAAAGGTGAGTGCATGAGGAGAGAAAGAGGAAGGGGAGTTAAGGATGATGAATGAGGATAACTGAGGGAACCGGAGTAAGGGAACAAGGGTGAGGGAGGGTGAGTGAAGGGCAGTGAGGTTGAGGAAAGAGAGAAGATAGAGGGAGGATAAAGGCAAGTGAGCATGAGACAAGGGGAGTGAAGGAGTGAGGACATACAGTGAAGGAAAGAGTGACGGAAAGGGACTGAGTGAGAGAGCAAAGAAAGGTAAGTGAGGGAGTGTGGGTGAGTTATAGGGAGTGAGCGAGACAGACGAGAAGTGAGAGACTGAAGGGACGGAGAAAGTAAGGCTAAGAGAGAGGGACTGAGGGAAGGGGACTGAGGAAGTGAGAGGACAGAGGGAGTGACTTAAGGAGTGAGAGAATTTGAGTAAGGTGAGTAAAGGAAGAAGAATGAGTGAGGGAGCGAAGGAAGGAAAGACAGGGGAAGGGAAGTGAAGAAGGGAGACTGAAAGAAGTTGAGTGTGGGAGGGGAGTTAGGGAAAGGGCAGTAAACATGGGGAATGAAAATAACTGAGGGAAGTGGAGTAAGGTAACGGGGGTGAAGTAGACTGAGAGAAGGGCAGTGAGGTTGAGGAAAGAGGAGTGATAGAGGGTGGATAAAGGCGAGTGATTGTAAGACAAGGGGACTGAAGGAGTGAGGACATAGAGGTAGTGAAGGAAAGAGTGAGAGAAAAGGACTGAGTAAGGGAACAAAGAAAGGTAAGTGAGGGATTGTGGGTGAGTTATAGGGAGTGAGCGTGATGGAAGAGGAGTGAGAGAGTGAGAGGACCGAGAGAGTGAGGCTAAGAGAGAGGGAGTGAGGGAAGGGGAGTGAGGATGTGAGAGGACAGAGGGAGTGAGAGAAGGAGTGAGTGAAGTGGAGTAAGGTGAGTGAGAGAAAGGGAATTATTGAGGGAGCAATGAAAGGAAAGAAGGGGAAGGGGAGTGAAGTAGAGTGACTGACACCTGGAAAGTGGTGGATGGGAGAGAGGGAAAGGGCAGTAAAGGAATGGGGAATGAGGATAAGGGAGGGAAGAGGAAAAAAGAAAATGGAGGTGAGGGAGGGTCATAGAAGGGCAGTGAGGGTGACTTAAGAGGAGTGATAGAGGGTGGTAAAAGGTGAGTGACTGTGAGACAAGGGGAGAATAATATATATTTAATGATACAAAATACAAAATCATTTGTACAACATGTTATATGGTTTATTTTTGCTGTTCTCAGAATATATTGAATTTCACTTAAAACAGTGACTTCAATACTACTCATCATATGACAGCGGGCAAAAAAAAACACAATCAAAAAGATTGTGTTTAAAAAACCCATACAACGTTTCAATAAATAATGTAACATTTTGAAAAAACATATCTTAACTCACTTTTGATCCACGTACTTTTCCACGAGGCCGTAATAGTTTATGGAAAGTCCTTTTCTTTGGAAATTACTCAATAGTATTCTTAAACTTCCATTAACCCGAGTTTCTGAAAGAAAACCTCCAACATCTTTTACATCATGAAACAATAGTTATCTTTTCACCTCGGGCTTACTCATGATTAAAATTTCCTATAATAGTAATATCACTTACTATGTGATACACTTACCCTACCTCTTTGACAACTACAAGTTTTTTAATATCTTAATCAATCTCACCCACAAAGTAATTTTGAACAGCAGTCTAAGTTTTATTAACTGCTCCAATCTTCATAGGCCAATTACCTTTCCTAAAATTTCGGTTGTAAGAATACTAGGTAGGAATTTGGTAACTGTTAAGGCAAACGTTGTGTGAAAGCCAATTGAGTATCATTACAATTAGTCCAGCCTTTTTGACATTTTAAATAAGCTGTGTAATGTCCTGATGTTGTCGAAGGACCATCATGGAAAATAATTGCTGCAGTTGCAAAGGTTCTTTCTGAAATTGACAATTGAGAAGCTACAACATTTTTAATTAAAGTTGTCAATTTAGTTCCATCAGGTTTACATCGTTGGAACATTAAAATTACATACTGTCCATATCTTTGTATAAATAATGTTGATAGCATTGCAGATTTACATTGAGTACAGACCATGTTTTGATTTGCTTCTCTAACTAGATTATTAAAAGACACTGATTTGCAGTCTGGTAAAGTCAAATATATAAATCTTTCAGTGTCTATTGTAGTACTACTTGAAAAGGAGCAATTGTCGCAGTTATGCTGCCATTTATAAGAAAGACCAAAAAGATTTTCTACATCTACACCATCATCTTGCAATACAACAAGCATATACATTAGAAATTCTTGACAATCTTGCTGAATATTCTGTGTAAATTGATTTAGACCAGAACATATGTCTAAAACATTTCGAATTTCAGAAACAGTTTGTATTTTTGTTCTATCACTGCTACATTTCTCAAACACAGAATTCAACAAAGAACAAAATCTTTGATCCCGATTTTCAACAATCTGTTCTTGTACAGTTTGGAGAAAAAAAAAACCATTAACCACTACATTAGCATAGCAGTTGACACCAGAACTGTTTTCAAACTGAAATCCAACATCATCTTTAACTGAATCGTTTTTCTTTCTGCTTACAATTACTGGTTCATCTACTTTTTTTCTTTTTGCTACAACTTCACTACAATTTTTCTCATTTCTTCTTTTTTGGCCTACTACAGGCTTTTCAAATAGAGGATATTGAGGTAAATTTGGAGCATACTCTCTTCTTAACCTATTATATTCTTTTACACAATTTAGATCAGCACTAATCTTTGTCTCATCAAAATCAATCAAGTACAATCCAGATAAAGTTCTGACTCGAGATAAAGCAACATATGCCATACCCTCCTTGAACACAGAACTTCCAATATTCACCAAAGCACTATCTACACTTAAACCTTGAGATTTATGAATAGTCACTGCATATGCCAAAGAAACAGGAAACTGTTTTCGGCGGACATATAAATCTTTCACAAGCAAAAATCGAGCAGAACAACAACTGATTTGTTGTACTTCTTCAATACCATCAAATTTTATTTTTAGAAATTCAATTTCATCCCTATTTCGGTAATTCACAAAATCAACAACAAGACCCATTGCTCCATTTACTAAACCTCTTTCCACATGTAAATTCCGTCGTAAAATTATACAACAATTTAAAGATACATACAGAGTCTTTTCCAAACCAGCAGTTTTAGATATTGTCTTCTCTAAAGAATCCAATTTTGATTTCAACTTTTCTGACAAGATAATAGTTGCTCCTTCATGCTCTATTTTATCAATAGGTTCGAGTTTCACAATCTGTTGATTTTCTAACTGTAACATTTTGTTGTTGAAGATTGAACATTCTTGCAGAGTTGGCATCAAGCATATAACAGATTTGTTTTCAGGAATTTTCTTAAAAATATTCTCAGGGAGAATATTTTCATTTGGAAACAAATTTGAAATTAATCGTCCATGTAAAGCTTCTTTGCCATGCTCAGTTAGTTTTCCAATTCTTACATCTTATAGAATATTTTTATAATCTTCATCCCAGTAGATCTCCAAAAACAATGATGTGTTTGCCTCCAAATAACACATCATACTCTGTTCTAAGAATTTCTTGCATACTTAAATGCACAAAAGCAAGCATTACATTTGATACCATGCTTACCTCATCAATGATAAGAAGTTTCATTTTCTCTAGGACTCTTGAAACTTCACAACAAGCTTCTCCAGATAGCTTGTGGTATTGTAATTTATTATCATGCTCTACTGGCAGCATCAATAAGCGATGTAAAGTAATCCCTTTAATGTTATGTGCTGCCAACCCAGTTGGAGCGTAACAACACAAGACATCGATGACTCCGTTCTTTTCTGCAGATACGTTGCAATTGCTTTAATCAGAAAACTTTTTCCAGTTCCTGCTTCTCCACTCACATACAGTTGGACAGGAATAAATGATGTACATGAGCACTCTTTTTTCTCATGACATAAACCATGCTCAATCTGTTCTGTGATTTCGTCATATATTTGTCTCTGCTCAGCGTTTAGTTCTTTTTTGCAAATCTTCTAAGTTAACTACATCCTCCTGAGCTTGTTCCATGGCTCTTTCCACTTCATTCATGGCAGTGGCAGCTTCATTTTGTATAATTGGTCCTCCTAGTGGATCCTGACTCAATGAAGCAGAACTCTGACTGTCTTGAGAACTGTCTCTAGCAATCTCTGCTGCAATTGTAGCTTCTTGCTGTATTTCCTCATTCAACATTTGCAGATAATTTGAAAACACAGGACATTCTATTGTATCCATGGTTGCATTGAACGAATCTTCTTTAGTGAGATAATTTCCAAGTAGTTCCTCTTCTGTACGCCATGGCTTAAAGAGTTGCAAAAGAGCTAAATAGTAAAATTCCCTTTTGTCTGAAGATTCACAACTCAATTTTCCATGATTAATCAAATTGCCTTTTCTTTGTTTCACCAGACAGCCTTCACATCCAATTACAGCATATACACCTTTATTGATATCTTCTGTGAAGTTCCTCTTAAAAGTATAGGTTTGCAGAACTTCATAGAGACAAACATTCTCAAGATGACTACGTCTATTCGGATAGTATGTATCCAACATGTGTGTCTTCAAAATATCTGTACTGTTTGGTTCTTTCTCCGCCAAATACTCTATTTCTTGTACAGATTTCAAAACTCGGTTTCGTGTTGCAGCAATACCTAGACTCAACCAAATGATGGTTCTAGATTTGGCATATAGACTTGCTGATGATAACCAATCAGAACATTCATATGCTCCAATTTCACGATGCGACAACATCTTCAGACTGTAACTGTATAATTTCTTGCTTAGACTCTTTTCATGTGAAATTTCCTTCCACATTTCCTTCAGTTCCGTCTTTTCTGATTTTGTGATGTAAGACGTCACATATCGAGCCACAGCAAAAGAGTTGTCAGCAACATATTGAATATCCATATAAGCATTCCACATGGACAAAATGACGGGGTTGTAGTCATTTATGTATTTGGACTCCTCATTTCTTCTCAGGTTGTATGTATTTTTAGGTGATTTTCTTGTCACAGTATGTCGCAGAGAAGACATAAAATTATTCACTCTTCCTTTCGATGTTACTGGACGTGGAAATGCAAAACGACATTTTGTGTAGAACTTGTCCTTGGATTTGTATTTTCGATGACAGTATTTTCCACAACGATGGGTTTGAAAGCGTAAAACTTGATGTCGTAAATTGTTTTCTTCTGTACTTTTCGGAACAGCACACGTAGAATACTGCTCGATGAAACTCATCACTTTCTCATCTGAATCTGTTCCAAATGATGGTGCATCTTTAATCCATAGCAGCATATGTATGTGAGGAACACCTCTTGCTTGATACTCCTTTCTCCAAAAGAAATCCAAAACCTCTCCAAGCAGAGGATTTTTTTTGTTTGTAATAAAAGACATCATAGCTTCAAACCTATGATTGAAATACCTGCATACATTAACTGGATCCAAAGAGCACAGTTCTCCAGGTGTCTTGTATTCAATATTTTCAATATTTTTATTTGCCTCTCGTAGAAATTCAAGTAAGTCTTCCCAAGCATACTCAGCACAGCTAAGAGTGAGGAACCATGTAGGAGTTCCTAAGTTTCTTAGCATACATTTCAATTCCCCATGACGACGGTACCAATATTCGTTAGTACCACACTGACATGCCATGAGATGAATTAGCTGAGATTCCAAAACACTGTCTTGCAGTTTCACTTTATCCATAAAGTCCCTTGCTGAAACATTTTGTAGATGTACTCCACTTTTCAGTACATGGTTCACTGCATAAGAAAGTCCAGACAAGTCACTCTCAAACAGTTGATGGAACAAACATGGAATGCATTGACGAAACCTTGAATTTTCTGCATATAATCTTAAAGTCCGGTATTCAGATGCAGGAATTTGAACAGGTCGGTCGTCATATCGTCCACCTTGACCTGTTGGAAATAACTGTGGAAAACAACTAGCTTCCAAGCTTTCTTCCCATACACTAATGGGACTTCCTTTTGCTTCTTTAATTTGAAACGAGTCAATAGCATTCCCCATTACTTCTTTGGAATGCAATGGATGAACACTATAATGTTCATAAATGTCTTCCCTTCTATAGACATCAACTTTTTCAATTTGCCCAGCTGAGAAATCACTGTCCTCTTCTGCAGTTGTGTCCTCTTCTCCTACATATACATTTTTGTAGTACTGATTATTTTTTACCAAATACAGCGTTGACTTTTTGACTTTCCTAACATCCACTAATTCTTGCCAGATTTTTTTACTCTTTGTCGGAACACCATTAACTAGAATAACCAGAGGTTCCTCTTCTACTTTCTCTACATCAATTGTATCAATATTTTTCTTAAAATCTAGAGGCAAATAAACAACTCTTCCCTTTAATCCTCTCTGTAAATCTGAAGGAGGGAATTTCCCTGTCTTAGGCTCCATGCGAACAATAGCCTGAAAAGGATGCACACATTGAATCAGAATAGACTCATGGGTATTTAAATCCATCAATTTAGATGGAATGTCTACCAACTCCAGATTATTATGAACAGCTCTAGCAGGCATTCTGTTTTCATTTAATTTATTATAACAATATTTACAAATACGTTGATCACAACCCAAATCAAAACAATTTTCTACCAACAAATAAGTTGCAAAATCCTTCCACTCATTAATTTTTTCCATTTCACTTTTTACATATAAATCAACTAATCTAGTCTGATTCTTATAATGAGTTTGTCGACAACACACACAAGTAAAATTAGGCCTTTCACTTGAATTGACCTTAAACTTTGTAATTTCATGGTCAAATTTTTCTGTACTTGAAATCTCTACATTCTCTTCCACATCACCTTCTATTACTGTATCAGTTTCTGCACTGTCCTCTTTTTCACCAAAGTAACAAAACTCAATTTCTTCACAAATGTTCTTCACATCTAATTCAGTTCCATGCAAAAGAGCACGGTTTAACTGTTTTAGCTTAAGTGCTGGACTTTTTGCATAATACACCCTTCTCACTAATTTCCTCACTTTATTGTGATGCACTGCTAACATCCTAAAATGGTGAAAAACACTCTGACATACTTTTCTTGAAAGACAAGCCAGTGAATGCCCATGCAAACCAGTTTTTTCTCTCACTCTACAAGGATCTAACTCTTGCAAAATTTTCATTTTTAGTTTTAGACTTTTCTTAGTATATGTCCGTAAGAAACTGAGAAACAAATCAATTGAATCCTGTTGCACACTACAAATACTACTACAATTCCAAGTATATACTGGAGCCTTAGGACATCTCCCTAAAACTTCATCAGTTAACACCTCTTCTGTATTTCTAGGCACAATTTTTTCTTTTTCAACCGGACAACCGTCCTTCACCCCATATGCTCGACCACTGGTGTCAACTGCATGTACCAAATCATTATCTTGAAAGTAACTTTCTTCATTAAAAAATGGCTCACAACTTGAACTATGCTTCCATTCTCCAGAAAAAACATCACAAAAATTAGTCCGATTAATTAATCTTTTCCACTTACATTTTGATTTGAACACATTGATTACCTTATCTAGTGTACGAATTCTATTGATTACTAAACAATATAATTTATTTTTCACTTTAAATGCTTCATCCACAATCTTCACTATGCTTTTTTTTTTCTTGTAAAAAGCAGTCTTTTTTTGATACATCTTTACATTTTTTAATAAATTTAAAACTATTCTGTTATAAAACATTCGTCTACGAATTTCAATAAATTGATTTCTCCTTCTATTGCTATAGACAATATCATCTCCTTCTACAGGTCTAACATTTTTTGAGGGGCACAATTTTTTCTTTCTATTTAGAGATAGGTTATTCTTCTTTGAAACAACATCTTTTTTTTTTGACATTTCAATAACTTCCTTAAAAAGTCCTTAGTTTGCTTACCAGGAGCATTATTTTTGTTCACTGAAGATTGTGTTTTGGATGAGTCTTGCATTTCTGTTTTCTTGGACCTTAAATCCTGTTTATATTTCTTTTGACGCCTTTCCTTTGATGGCATATTCTTTTATCTTTCTATAAATGATTACAATCTATGGTAAAGAAAAAATAACATATTATAGACCACTACAAACATACTACATAGCAATTACAATAAGTGAACGATATAAACACTAGTTTACAACATAAGTTACTTTATACCACAGCAACTGTGTCACAGTAACAGTGCAGTGCAGTTTCATTATTAATCTTACTCTCTGCCTGCACCATCTCTCTCTGTGCCTGTGTCTTATGTCACTCTGTGCCTGTGTCTCATCTCACTCTGTGCCAGTGTTTCGTCTCAGTCTGTGCCTGCCCCATCTCTCTCTTTGTGTGTCATTTCTCTCGTTGCGTGTCTCATCTCACTCTATGCCTGTACCTCATCTCACTCTGTGCCTGTGTCTCATCTCACTCTGAGCCTGTGTCTCACCTAACTCTGTGCCTGTGTATCATCCCACTCTGTGCCTGCCCCATCTCTCTCTCTTTGTGTGTGTCATTTGTCTGTTTCCGTCTGTCACATCTCATTCTGGTAAATGTTTTATGGTAAAAAGCATAGCTTTAACATTTTTGACAAGGATCACACTGAGTGTCTGTATGAAATAAGGAATTATATTTTCACATTTGTCAATAATGTCACCTGTGTCTGCTCATAGTTTGCATTTCTAAGGTTAAAGGGTACTTTGTGCCTGTGTCTGACCTCTCTCTGTGCCTGTGTGTCATCTCACTCTGTGCCTGCCCCATCTCTCTCTCTTTGTGTGTGTCATTTGTCTGTTTGCGTCTGTCTCATCTCATTCTGGTAAATGTTTCATGGTAAAAAGCATGGCTTTAACATTTTACGCAAGGATCACACTGACTCTCTGTATAAAATAAGGAATTATATTTTCACATTTGTCAATAATGTCACCTGTGTCTGCTCACAGTTTGCATCTCTAAGCTTAAAGGGTACTCTGTGCCTGTGTCTCACCTCACTCTGTGCCTGCCCCATCTCTCTCTCTTTCTGTGTGTCATTTGTCTGTTTGCGTGTGTCTCATCTCACTCTGGTAAATATTTCATTGTAAAAAGTATGGCTTTAACATTTTTGACTAGGATCACACTGAGTGTCTGTATGAAATAAGGAATTATATTTTCTCATTTTTCAATAATGTCACCTGTGTCTGCTCACAGTTTGCATCTCTAAGCTAAAAGGGTACTCTGTGCCTGTGTCTCACCTCACTCTGTTCCTGTGTGTCATCTCACTCTGTGTCTGCCCCATCTCTCTCTCTTTTTTTATGTGTCATTTGTCTGTTTGTGTGTGTCTCATCTCACTCTGGTAAATGTTTCATGGTAAAAAGTATGGTTTTAACATTTTTGACAAGGATCACACTGAGTGTCTGTATGAAATAAGGAATAATATTTTCACATTTTTCAATAATGTCACCTGTGTCTGTTCACAGTTTCCATCTCTCCAACTCTCATCAAATTATTCACCCACATCTATTTAAAATCAAGCTTGACTCGCAGTGTGATCTTAGGCACATGTCCAGGATGTTACATGTCATCTACCATGTCTGTCTCTGCATGCAATATGTGTGTCTCTGCTTATACTATTTCACTATCTCTACTGGCAAAAAACAAACCACATATATATAAGCAAGACATAACATTCCTTTTTCATTTCAACAGCACACCCTGGATCTTGATTGCACAGCTTAGAGCCTATTTGTGAAGTAAGAGGCCTAACAGACATGCTGCTTAAGATTCCCTACTAGTACATATGCTAAAGCGTAACTGACTTCAAAAATACATGTATTTCCATATTTTTAAACACGTCAACTAAGCAAATTATTCACCCAGATCCATTTAAAATCAAGCTTGACTCACAGTGTGATCTTAGGCACATGACCAGGATGTTGCATGTAATCTACCATGTCTGTCTCTGCATGCAATATGTGTGTCTCTGCTCATACTATTTCACTGTCTCTACTGGCAAAAAACAGACCACATATATATAAGCAAGACATAACATTCCTTTTTCATTCCAACGGCACACCCTGGATCTTGATTGCACAGCTTAGAGCCTATTTGTGAAGTAAGAGGCCTAACAGACATGCTGCCTAAGATTCCCTACTAGTACATATGCTAAAGCCTAGCTGACTTTAAGAATACATGTTTTTCCATATTTTTGAACACATCAACTAAGCAAATTATTCACCCAGATCCATTTAAAATCAAGCTTGACTCACAGTGGGATCTTAGGCACATGAGACACATGTCATGACACACACACAAAGAGAGAAATGACACACAGAAAAAGAGAAATTATGCACATGCAAAGTGACATGAGACACAGGCACAGAGTACACTTTAAGCTAAGAGAGGCAAACTGTTAGCAGACACAGGTGACATTATTGAAAAATGTAAAAATATAGTTCCTTATTTCACACAAACACCCAGTGTAATCCTTGACCAAAATTTAAAAGCCAGACATTTTACCAGAAAACATTTTCCATAGTAAATCGTTTTTAACACAGAGCACAGCCCGTTTAAATAACCACAACAAAACAAGGCAGAAACCTAACTCATTTCCAAAATACATTTCCAATATGCACCATTCAATTTTTAAACAGCATTACAAAAAAACATGACACACAATGCAAGAATAAAGTAGCACAATATGCTTCTTAATCTTCCCCATAGTGCATACAGCAGTCTATCTTTATTAAAAGAATCATTACTCACCTTTAAAAATGCTTTGGAAGATTTAGAACAGTGTCAGTCACACACACCAGATTTTCTTAAGCAGAATCTCTGAAATGCTCCTGAAACACTGCAAACACAAATGGCCCTGATTCCCTGTAATTCTTCAGACATATCATTGAACTTAACCAAATAAAATTCTTCCCACACTATTTCAAAACCAAACTAACATTTTAATTGGTTCTACATTTCAATACTTTGAAACTCACATAATATTCACCCATCCCCCCAGTGCTCATTCACCCTGTTACCATGGTAACTCCCACCTAACCCAGCACACAGTTGAAAAGTTCATCATACTATGTTGCAAAAGAATCCAGCAAGGTTGTTTGACCTCTCAATGTAGTAGCTAATCATGTGCAATGTTTCTTTCAATTACTTTTTCTCAACCATTAAAATTACCTCTTTTAAAAAACAAAAGCATGCACCCTAATTTTCAGTGGTGAATTTTACGAAACCACCAATCATTTCTTGTTTTTCAAGTGCACTGTATCTCAACCACTTTTTTTCCATAACTCCTACTTTCAAACTGCCATTTCATTTCCACAACTCATCTGAATACAAGCACATCTACCTCCAAGATGACAAATGTCTGGTTTGTGGGTCATAGCTTTGTTCACTGGAGTGAAACATATGCAAGTAACAGAGGTATTTCCAACCTTGATTTACCAAACAATTGGACATTGTGTGGATTGGCCAGAGAGGATTGAGATGTCACCAATTGATACCATTGGTAAAATCCTTTATGCATCTACCACACCCTGACCTCATAATTGTGCACTGTGGTGGCAATGACCTGGGCACTTTGACTGGGGTAGGTCTGGAAATGCTTTTAAGGACATCTTTGGGCAATTGATGTCACTTTTCCCAAAAACTGCCTTGCTATTTTCCAATATATGCCAAAGGCAAAAATGGAACTGGTCCACCCAATATTGTGCGCAGATTGAGAAAGCAAGGAAACATGTGAATAAATCTGTTTAAGCTTTCCTCAGAGACTATGGTATGGGTTCCATATACCACAACAACTTGCGTTACAACATGCAAGGTATCTATAGGAGAGATGGTGTACATTTTACAGATGAGGGGAATAGAGTCTTCCTCTTGAATTTGAGACTCTGCATCGGTACCTGCTTGTAGGTACAAACAACACCCACATAACACAACAGCTCTTTTCAGAGCTACCCTACCTCTAAGCACTCTAAATTCTTATTTTGCTCTAATTTTTTTCACTGTTTTTCCCCGTAATGCGCTCAGGGTACGCGTACCGGGAAGCGTACATGGGAACGCACCCAGCGCTTACCCCGCGAAAATTTGAATTTTTTTTTGATATTTTTACCCTTCAGGGTCCTTCTAGGCCCCCCTCAGAAAACCTAGGGGTTCAGGGGATGTCTACCCTGCCCCCTTTTAAACATTTCCCCCTTTTTTTAACACCTCTTGTGTCTCGATTCTACCGAGTCACAAGATGGCGGACTCTCTGGACTGTTTAGAATGTTGACAGACACCCGAGAGCCAATCAGCTTTCCGCTCTCGCACTTCCGTGGCGCGCCGGGTGCGCTCCCTGGTACGCATACCGGTAAGCGCTGGAAGCGCGCATATAGATATGTATATTTTTTTAAAGTTCATTTTGGTAAAAACCACTGGAGCAATTTTAACCAAATATACAAAAGGCACTTCTGCGTACCAGTCCCTACAATTTTGCAAAGTTTGGTGAAATTCCGTTTAGCGGTTCGGGCTGTAGCCTTGTCAATTCGTCCTATGGAAATTAACATGGGGAAAACACGTTTTGGGACCCCCTTTTTTCTCGGCCCCCACTTCACGAATCCCCCCGTAACTTTCAGGGAAGGAGCGCAGCGGAGCTGGCCTAAATTTTGGAAAATTACACGCAAATTCCTCAACAGGCGCCAAAGTTATTCCCAATAGAATGTTGTGGATTTCCTATGGTAGCTAGGTCCTAACTATAACTACCTACTGGCGACCGCCAGTAGGTAATATATCTATATATATATATATATATATAAATATATATATATAGATGTATGTATTTAAAAAATATATATTTTTATTTATATTAATTATTGATTTATTTTAATGTTATTAAAGTATTGTAAGTATGTTTAAGTTAGTTATATGTATTATTTCATTAATTTAAAATTACTTTTAACTATTTAAAAAATTCGATATTTTGACTAACTATATTTTTGTAGGTCGATATTTTTGATTCGATGTTTTTGTACTTACCTGTTTGAAGATAGTTAGTCGATATTTTGGCATTCTATATTTTTTACTCAATATTTTTGTAGGTCTATATTTTTGCCATCAATATTCTTTCAGATAGTACTGTAGACCTCAGGCAGCATGGCACTCCTCTGGCAGCAGGGCAGTCATTTTTCTGTAATATCCACAGCTCCAGGAGTGTACTGAAGAGTTGGTCTGAGGGTCCAACAGTTATACCTGGTGCTAGTTTTGAAGTAAGAAAAACTTCTAGATGTTCCCCGCTTCTGCCTCTGGAATTTCCTTCCTCCCTGCCCAGGGCCCAGGATGTCTGGAGTCACAAAAGGCTAGTGTGGACCTCTTTGTCCATGTGCTGAGGCAGTTGTTTTGAAGTGCAAATATGGTAGTTGATAGCTCTGCCTATCCCATCAAATCAGAGTGTCCATCCTGCCAACACCGAGTCTCCCCTTGTGATACTGTTTGGGGGGAATAAACAAAGGCCCACTGCCATCTACACCTAGTCACATGACCCAGGACAGAGGTGGTAGGCACCAAAAGGGTAGGACAAGAAAATAGCAAATTTCTAAATGTTGCAATCTCATAACTGAGACTTTAAATAAAACTTTAAAGAGGATTTTAGATTTTAATAGTTTAGAGACTTAACACAACATTTCTAGCTATTCCCAAGCAAAGATATTCTCTTATTAAATGTAATGAGGTAACCCAATGTTATCCTATGGAAGAGGCGGGCCTTGCAGTAAAGAAAAACTAATTTAAGAGTTTTTCACTATTAGAGCTTGTAAAACCTAAATGTACATACCCAAATGTTTAAATGCAGTGCTCCATTCCCTAAAGGCTGCTTAGGGCCTACCCCTGGGTGACTTATATGTATCAAAAAGGAAGGTTTATGCCTGGCAAAAGGTTTATTTTGCCATATCCAAATGGCAATTTAAAACTGAATACAGGCTGCAATGGCAGGCCTGTGATATTCTTAACAAGGCTCCTTAAGTGAGTATCACAATTAGGGCGGCTGTCCCACTAGTAGCATTTAATTTATAGTCCATGGATACATAAAATACCACTTTATTAGGGACTTAAAACTAAATTAAATGTACTAATTTGGTGTAAAACAGTTTTACCAGGTTTAAACGAGAGAGCATAAGCATTTTAGTACAGGTTAGAAGTGGTAAAGAGTGCGGAGTCCTAAAAGCCAACAAAAACGGGATGTGAAAACAGGAGGGAACACATTTATTGATGATCAGGGGAAGCTATTTTGCCAGAAATCTAGGTACATTCCGCTACAAGTCATCAAATAGCACATGCTCTAGGTGTGTAATGATTGTTATACTTAGGAGGATGCAATTTCATTACAGTAAGGTTAGCTGATATGGAAGGCAGAATCCTATTTTTCCTCTGAACCCTGTATGGAGTAATGCGTATGTTAGTTAACATACATATATATATTCCTGAATACAGGCGACCCAGAGATTTTGAAACAGCACTTTCAAAATGTGTGAGGTTTCCTCCATAAACAATAGTTAGGAGAGGGAACAAGCCTAGCAATAGATCTCATGATGGTTAAATCAATGGTAACCTTTAAAACACAAACAGTGTTAGCAACAGCAATCACACACATCATGCAGCAGCATCACTTGTTAGAAATATGGCACTACTCTATTGATAGGGCAGAGAGTGCACCAGATACTCAATAGTGCATGACAGCTTATTGGCTAGAACACTGGCTTCTCACCTGAGATGCCTGTACATGGTACATGAACATGTGACATAACGATGTACCGTGCACACTCTTCAGGGGTTTGCCCTTATTACTGTCACTAGCTATTCCTTGGGGGGTATTGCACGAAGGGCATGTGGAACATTTTGGCTGAGGTACTCTTGTACACTTTCGATAATGAGGGCTGGCAGGCGGTTACAGAATACTTCAAATTAATGGTCATATTCACAATAAAGTGGCAAAGCATGTCGTTAAGCCAAGGAGGCTAACAACATGCTTTGTCACTTTAGAAACGCAGGGCTGCACCATATTTACAAGAATATGGTGCAGCCCTGTGTTTCCCACTGTGCTGGCGCTAACTTTAGCTGCATAGCACCAACGTAGGCCCCCTTGCACCATAGTGAAAGGGTGCCTGTGTTGAGGGGAAGATTGTTTATGTTCAGGAAGGTCCCCCTTCCTGCATGTAAAAAATCATATAAAAAATGCTGTTTTGCAACTTCTATATGTGTTGTTTAATGCAATACATATAGTAGTTGCAAACCAGCATTTTTACAAAAATAACTGTCTATGTGCAGGAAGGGGGACCTTCCTGCACATAAACAATCATAGGCAATGTGCTGTTTCTATGTGTGCTGCACAAGGCAGCACACATGGCAACTGCAAAAACGAAGAGAAATAAAGTATTTCTCCTTGTTTCGCCTGTTTAAGACCAGGTTTTTCCTGGTCTTAATTTTGGTGCTGCCTCCTATTTACACTGCCCTAGTAAACAGGGGGCAGCATTAAAATCAGTGGGTGTTTCTGTGTAACACCCTCTGCAACAACCGTTGCCCTCCCCTTTCATGCTAAACACAGCAGAAAGGGTGCCTTATTTACAAGGCAGCTTTAAGTCACGTTAAATGGCTTAACGCTGCCTTGTAAATAAGGCAAGGCCCTGAAAGTGACGTTGTGGTGGCGATTGGGTCTTGTAAATATGCCCCTAAATGAGGACTCTGTTGATAAATGCAGGTGTAGTATGTAAGGTCTTCATGGAATGCATGTGAGCAATATGAATTTCCAAACAACTAAAGTGCTGAGATTTATCAAATCAACTTTTCGGAGTTTCAAAGACGAGTTTGTAGATTTTGAACAGGAACAAATCATAAAGTACAGTGCAACAACACTGCACAAAATAGACATGCTATAGATAGATTTCAAATAATCTTCACATTGAGAAGTCACATTTATGAGTGGTAGGGAATGGGAAGACTCTGGACAATATGTTGAGGAGGGAGCCGCCTTCTACAAAGGTAATACATTTGGGAGATGAGGGAGGTAAGGGGAACAACAGAAATATTAGCAAAGTTTACATCATTCTTTGCCCAGTTATACAGGTCTCAACTAGATAAACCAGAAGTCAATATAAACCTATGCGTTTATGAAACCACAATGACATGAGTAGAAAACTATCATCAAGAGCTACAGTGTCGGGGGGCGTGGCTTAGCAAGCCACGATGGCGGCTGTGTCCTGCTGAGGCTCCGCGATCGGGCTAGCATCTTGCCCAGTTCCCGAGATCGCCGGGAGCCTCAACTCGCCCAAGAAAGCACCTGTGATGTCCCTGCGCACTGGGGCGTCCATCGACAGACCCGGAACTGCTGCGGATGGACGGCACGAGCCGGACTGCCTTCTGCCGGAGCCGAGTGGCGCCAACCCCTGAAAATGGCGGACGCAGCTCTGGCCTGAGGGAGAGCGAGCCGCTGAGGAACGGCTCCCTGAACGGCGGCCCCGGCGAACGCAATCGGCCGACTGCTGCTGCGGAGCCTGCGGAGGTGAGGAGACCAACCCACCGGGGGGCGCACCGGACGGCGCCTTCCTCCGTTCAGCGCCCCGATATCCAAGATGGCGGACACCGCCCAAAGGCTCCGGTGCTCCGGAGCTGTCTCCCCGCCAGGGACCTGACCGGCCACCAGCCTCGGCCGGCCTGCCGCCGCGGATTGCGGGGGGCCGACGAGCGGGTCACATTCACGAGCGGGGCACTACAGAAGCCCGCAACCTACACCGAGGGCGGTGAGTGCAGATCTCTCCCCCCCTCCTCCCCCGAGGATCTCGACGCCGGCGCCCTGGTGGCCCCCTCCTCCCTCGGGGCCCCATAGGAGGTCATTGTATACGCCGCTGCCTACCTGGGGGACTCAGAGTGCGTTCACCGCCACACGCCGCCCGATGAACCCGGGCGCCTGACCCTAAAATGGCGCCCATGGAAGCCTGACGCAGAAGCAAAACGCGAGCCTCACCCCGAGGGCAGGGGTGCCCCGCTCGTGCTGGAGAAGGTACCGGTGACCACGAGGAGTCCCGGAACAACAGCGGGACCGGCTCCGAGGTGCCGACCCTGATAACACACTGGGAGCCTGATCACCCTCCGATCTGCCACCAAGAGGTGTGGAAGACCTCGAGACGCTGCCGGTGGCTGTCCGCCGCCTCGGTCCTCCTCGGATTCCCACCACCTGACCTCTGGCCCTCCCAACCGGTGTTGACACTGCGCCACCCGCAAGGCCTCCTGACGCCGAGGCCATTGGCCCCAGCAGCCACGGACCACATCTGGCGCCCTGAACTGGTGAAGGCTCCCTGAGACGGAGGAGAGCCGCCCTGAAGCCGGGGGAGACAGGAGGGACCGATTGGCACTAGACTACCTCTGGCCCTGATACGTCTGCTATCCCCGGAGTGCGCGGAGACCCGGTGGCCCACCCGACAGTACCTATGGGGAAGCCAAGGGCCCCGCAGGTGACGGCTGTCCCTGAAACGGCCGTTGAAAAGATGCCACACACCAGGACGTGGACGCAAGCCAATGCGTCACAAACGGACCCT
Organism: Lissotriton helveticus; assembly: GCF_964261635.1. Taxonomy (NCBI): domain Eukaryota; kingdom Metazoa; phylum Chordata; class Amphibia; order Caudata; family Salamandridae; genus Lissotriton; species Lissotriton helveticus. The sequence continues at coordinate 868,950,964 of NC_136061.1, read as the reverse complement.
GCACTGTCGGCGAAATTGGACTAGGTGTTGGCGGCGATCGAAATGTCTCGCCTGTCAATGGAGGAGAGGTTAGGTGCCCTGACGACGGACATTAGCTTGATCCGAGACGAACACCGTAAACTGGCGGACAGGGTAAAGGAGGGCGAACGAACCGTGACCGAGTTACGACCCGTGGTGAAGATGCAGGAGGAAGACATGAGAGAGGTACTTCGTCGTGCGGAGGCCCTAGAAGAGCGCACGGTGGACTTGGAAGGACGCTCGAGAAGATGTAACATCCGCGTCCTGGGCCTGCCGGAGGGGATTGAAAATTCGGATCCTCTGACCTATATGGAATCCTGGACCAGATCGTTCACCCCGGAGAGTGAGAGATCACCGTACTTCTCCATCGAACGGGCCCACAGAGTCCCGGCCCGGGCACCCAAACCCGGCCTCCCTCCACGACCCATGCTAGCTAAATTCCTACATTTCCGAGACCGAGACGCGGTACTCCGAGCGGCCCGGACAGTGGGCCCCCTGCAGGTGGAGGATCAACATGTTATGGTGTTCCCGGACTACGCCCGGGAGGTCCAGCAGCGGCGATCCACCTTTCTGGAAGTCAAGGGGCGCCTTCGCGCTAACGACCTACAGTACTCCTTGTTGTTCCCAGCCCGCCTCAAAGTACTGCACAATGGGAAAGCCCTCTTCTTCACCACGGCGGCGGAAGCACAGGATTGGGCTGAACTTCACTGCCCACTGATCCCTAAACCCGGACCCCAGAGGACCCGCAACAACGACCCCAGACGATCTAGAAGGCGGGGTGCGAGCCGTGCCCGGTCTGGCCGCCCCAAAAGCCAGGCGTCCTCCCCCACAGGGTCACCCGACCTCACGCAAATCATGCAAGAGCGACGAGATGCCCTACGAGCGGTGGTCGAGCTTCACACGTCACCCCCGGCATCAGACCTAGAGAGTCACCCACACCTGTTCACCCCAGAGAAAGACCGCGACAGCGATGGAACGATGTCGGGATTTGGCCCGATCTCTTCCCCACTAATGGCGGCACCTACATTGGACGCTACCCTGGCCGACCAACCTAACACCTCCTCATGAACAATGAACTGTCGATTCCTGTATCCTTCTAATGATTGCCTGTTGTATTGCGCGATGTCTAGGTGCCTAGACTGTTTTGCCTGATTATAGCATGTGCATCCGAGCGATGGACTCTTCTCCTACAGGAGCCCGACCCGCGCACAGGCCCAGCAGCGACACATGCTGCCACCCCCGCAGTTAACTGTTGTTTTTCTCCCCTAGTGGGATACTAGTTTGGATATGCCACCTCCGGTGCTATATCCCCAGTATTGGGACTGTTACCCACCCAAGGTTATACTAGTTGTTACTCCCCTTAGTCCCTCCCCTACGATTGTGGAAGCTTGGCGCGCAGGAACACACGTGACTCATACACACAGGCGACTCTTGGGTATTATAGGGGGACCCTCATCCCTACCACGGCACCCCAGGAATGGCAGTCCCACGCTCAGACATTAATATCCTTACTTTGAATGTACGGGGCCTGCACACGCCCAGCAAACGATACTCTGTGTACGCCTACATTAGACGCATGTCAGCCAAGATCGCACTCCTTCAGGAGACACACATAAATGCTACCGAACTCACTCGCCTGCAATCTAAATGGCGTGGAACCCTCTGTGCCACGCAATACTCAGCGTTTGCACGCGGCGCATTGATCTGGGTCAGACCGGGTACTCCCTTCCGGGTGCTCCGACGGGTGGTGGACAAAGAGGGGAGGTATGCGCTTCTGGAGGGAATACTGGACGGGCAGGGAATACTCCTTGGCAGCATTTACGCCCCTAATACAGACCAGGATAAATTCTGGGATCACCTCACGGGCATTCTGGCCCAGTTCACCACAGTCCCATGGGTACTGGGGGGCGACTTTAACTGCACACTGGACACTACCCTGGACCGCTCACATCCTCCTCCCGCACATTCCCCGGCCCCCCGGCAGGCAGAACTCTTCAGGACCTGGGTCACACACTGGGCGCTTACTGACGCATGGCGACACCTCCACCCACTGGCTCGCATTTACTCCTTCCACTCGATCCCACACAACCTCCGGGTCCGCCTAGACCGCTTCCTCTGTTCTGCACCAATTCTCCCTAAGATCACGTCTACGGACTACCTGGGCCGGATCCTCTCGGATCACGACGCTCACATTATGCGACTAACCTGGCGCCCCCCCCACCCACCGGTCCCCACCTGGCGCCTTCCTCGGGATTGCCTGACCGACCCAGTATTCAGAGACACGCATAAAACTTGCATACGGGACTACTTCGCACATAACGCGAACACGGCGTCGTCGGTACTAGTGGAGTGGGACGCGTTTAAGGTGGTGGCTAGGGGAGAATGCATCAAACAGGTGGTGGGGGTTCGCCGCACCCTGGAGCGGACGCTCCTGACCTCGGAGCAGACTTTAGCCACACTCACTAAACGACTTGACGACTCGGAAGAGCACGCTGTGCTCACGGCCGAGGCTAAGACGGAATACCAGGCCGCCTGCGCCGATCTCCGGAAGTATAATTTTAGGGCTTACGCCTCTAGGATGCATAAGGACAGGGACAAAACGGGGGCGCTGTTGGCTTGGATGGCGAAGCAGGACACCGAAATTAAGCCAATCACAGATATTATCAACCTGGACGGTGTGTTGGTGCGCTCACAAGCCGAGATTCTCCTGGCGTTCCAGCGTCATTATACACAAGTGTACGGGACCCCGACCCAGTACTCCCCATCTTCTGTAGACAATTTTCTAGACCCTCTGACTCTATCCACAATATCGGACACCGACAAACGCTCCCTCGACGCCAAGATTGCCCCATCTGACATCACCCAGGCGATACGGGCCATGTCTCGTAATAAAGCGCCGGGGTTGGACGGCTTCCCACTGGAATACTACTCGATGTTTTCCCCCCTGGTGGTCCCTCGTCTGTCGCGGGTGTTTGGGGCGTCTCTTCATCTAGGCAGGCTGCCCCAGTCACTACGAGAGTCCGTGATCGTCACCTTTCCCAAGCCCCACAGAGACCCACTCCATTTGGGGTCGTATCGCCCCATCACGCTCCTGTCTGCCGACTGTAAGATCCTGGGGAAAATCCTGGCGGACCGGTATGCGAAGATCATTCGCCCATTGGTCCACCCCGACCAATGCGGCTTCGTGCCGGGAAGAAACACCTCCCAGAATCTCCGTCGAGTCTTCCATGTCCAGGATCAGGTGCGTGACCGATTTCCTCGCGCCGCCTGTCTCATTATGGACCTGGAAAAGGCATTTGACACCCTCACTTGGCCCTATCTCTTCTCTGTCCTGCGACACCTTAATATCGGTCCGACACTCATGGCGTACACACGCCTCCTGTATACCGATCTCACCACTCGAGTTCGGATCGGGAAACATATATCACCAGCATTCGGAGTTCGGCGGGGCACAAGACAGGGGTGCCCCCTGTCGCCGCTCTTATTTGCGTTAGCGGTCGAACCGCTGGCGGTTCGGCTACGCCTGGAGGGTGTGAACTGGGGCATTCCCCTCGCGGACGACATGCATTGCGTGTCCATGTACGCGGACGATCTCCTCATATACGTCCGGGACATCGAAACGGACCTGGCCCCCATAGGAGCGACACTGGTGGACTTTGCAGACGCCTCGGGCCTACAGGTGAACTGGGACAAGTCCACAGTTTACCCCCTACACCCGAGCCTACCCCCCCGGGAGGTCGTGCTCGGTCCACATACACTCTCATGGTCCGCGGAGGCTCCCCGATACCTCGGTGTCCGCTTGTACCATTCTCCGGCGGCCATGCTTGAGGGTAATCACCGCGCAGTGCTTGCTAGTCTGCGCCCGACTGTCGCCTTCTGGAATAGACTCCCCCTGGCCCCGATAGGACGGATAGCCCTAGCTAAAATGGTGATGCTTCCCCGACTCCTTTACCACTTCACAAACCTACCGGTTATACCACCCAGGTCCTTCTTCCGCGCTGTCGATTCCCTCCTAGGAACCCTCATCTGGGGCGAGGGCCGTCACCGGGTTGCCCTGAAAACCCTCCAACTTCCCACGACGCAGGGTGGACTCGGAGCTCCATCCTTCGAGGCGTATTTCTCCAATGGCTGTCTTACTGGACGGCAGACCGCTATCCTCAGGAGACTGTCACTTCGGCCGGCAGAATCGCAACCCCAGAACTCACCCGTCTCCTCCTCCCGGGCACCAAGCCTCGGCGCACATACCCCCTTCAAGTGGCGATGGCGCGCCGGTGCATGATGCGACTCCACCGGCTGTCCCCTAATAGACCTCCGTACTCCCCGCTACTGCCACTGATAGGCGGCCCCAGACAGGACTCTTACTTCACCGCTCCACTGCTCACCGAGTGGTCACTCTGTGGCATCACGGATTTGGAATCACTCTTCGAGGAAGGCCAGCTAAAATCGCTGGACCGCCTGACCGCTGAATACGGACTCCCCTCAGGCCAATTCCTCAGATATAGACAGCTGCTTGATGGATACCGGCCCCATTTTAATCTCTGCACTGGCGAGCCAGACACGCATCCAGTAATACACACAATCCTACAAATGGGGGTGGGACGCCACTTAATCACCTGGTTATATAAGTCCATCCGGGGACTCTCACATACTCCCCTTACGACTTTAAGAGCCACATGGGAGGAGGACATAGGTCACGCACTACACGATTCTGAATGGACTAAAGCACTTGAGGCCCCAAAACGCGTCTCTAGGAACGCCCGCTTCAAGAACATCCAATACTACATCCTACACAGGGCATACCTCACCCCAGCGCGCCTGCAGAAGTTCTATCCCTCCACAACATTCCTTTGCCCCAGATGCTGCTCCCCTACGGCGGACTTTCGGCACATGTTCTGGAGTTGCCCCAACATTCACCCCTTTTGGCGGGCGGTACATGACACTCTGGCGGACCTCACGGGTCTCACTACACTAGCCACCTGGGAGTCCAGTGCACTAGGCATCTTTCATGTTCCCAAGGGAGACCCAGTGCGCAGACGTTTCGTATCATTAGCACTCCTGTTGGCAAACAGATGTATAACCATGCGCTGGTGCTCCCCGGAGGATCCCCCTGTAGCGGCATGGAAGGGTGCGGTCGGTAAAAGGGCGGCGGCAGAAGAGGATGCCCTTAGAGAGGAAGAAGCCAGGGGTGCGCGTAAAATTCCCTTGTCCATGGACTGGGCCATGCTCCTCCACAGCTTCCGACAGTCCACACATGCAGAAGACCAGCCTACTCCTCCCCCCCCCCCCACCCAAGAGAATCCATAGCCTCTACATGGTACCAACCGTCCCGGGACCGTCTCCCGGCGCCCTCTACATCCTGATCAAACTCTCGTATGCCATGCCACCCACCTCGATGCCCGCATCCCCGGGGGTACTCACCCCCTGCTCACCCCTCTTATCCCCCTCCCTCCCCCTCTCATGGAGCGCAGACCAACTAGCTCCGAGGCCCCCCCCCCTGACACCCGTCGCCAGTATCCCCTTGCCTAGACCCTGCTAGCGCCCATATGCTTCCCACCCACGGTTTTTGTCCCCCTCGTTATCAGGTGCCACCACTGTATGGACAGTGCAGACCTTGATCCAACGCTCTCAAGGTGGGATCCTACATACCTGCTGTTATCCACCGCCCCATTGGCGATATAGATTCACTGTTTCCCGGCCTGCGAACATGTTTGTACGATCTACATTGATCATTCAAGAAAATATATGTTTGCACCAGTTATATAGATACTAAAAAACGTTGCACGCTTGGCTGTTCGTGGCTGAATGTTGAGGCCATGTCAGCAGATCAATTACACTGTACCTGTATACTTTGATGCAACAATAAAATAAATTTCAGCAAAAAAAAAAAATCAAGAGCTACAGTGTCTTGGAAGAAGTGTCTCCCATGAAAAGATGTCTTGCAGCTGCTAAGTGTATTTACAGTGGCCTGCATTGCAGGTAGAGCAGCACTCAGAGTTCTGGTCTATTAGAAGAGATGTGACAGTACCAGTGAGATGGTTCCTTGCACTGTCTGAGCGGATCCCTGATGAAGGAAAATGGAGTGGGTGTGCACTGGTTAAATAAGGCACCCCTGCTGGGTCACCAAATTCTGAACATAAAATTGTCATCCATAGTGCACAAATTGTATGATGCTAAAGCCCCCCATTTGGTCATCATGCTTTAACTTGCAGGACTTCCACTTTTTCTCATTTTCAGCATTCATAAACACCAATATATTGTTTAAACAAAATCTAAAACATGATGTCCAGGCTGCAACAAAATCTATTTTTCACGTAGTGGATAATTCTTTGATTGTAATGGCCAAGTTTTAACACTGCCAGGTGCCCTGTTATGTATAGTGGGCACTTTCCCTCTTTGCGCCTGGTGCACCTTAAGGCAGGTACACCGGGCGCAAATAAAGAAAGTGTGACCTATTACATAGAACGCACTGCCCCCAGGTCAACCACAAACTCGTGCTGCCCAGGGGGCAGTGCATTCAGGTGAAAAACAGAGCTACTTTGATGCAGCCGTTCTGTGTTTCACTGTGCAGGCTGCAACACGTCTGCAATTTTAAAGGGAATTAAAGATCCTCTTGCAGGCGGGTGCAGTGAGCGACTGCACCTGCCTGCAAGGGGATATCAGGGGGGCCTTGACAACCCCTTTCTTCCCTCCAGAGGGGCGCTATTAAGCTTTTAAGGGGCGAACTGACAGTGCACCACCTTTTATGTGACACACTGTCACTGCTTCCATTGACATCTTCTTTGCCTGTGCACCCACGTCTATAATATGACATGGGAGCAGAGACAAAGGGACGCGTGGCCCCATGCAAATGAGGGAACACCGTCCTGAGAAAGCACTATTGCTGTATGTGAGCCAGCACTTTCAGTATTACAGAACGGGCCACAAAAGCGTCTGCACTCCCCTTTGTAATACCAAAGTGCCCTGGGGGCACACAAAGCGGGTTCAAACTCCTGATGTGCTCTGGGGCACTGTGTGTAATGGAGCCCAAGTGGCTGTATTACCGGAGTACCCCTGTGGGCGCAATGGGTGTCTGCACCTCCGTGCTTGCCCCCAGGGCAGTTTGGTATTACAGAAGGGGCCGCAGACGCTTGTGCATCCTTTTCTCTAATACTGATAACGGTGATGAAATAAAGCACCAGCACTAACATCAGAGGGTGTTCACAAATTTTCAAGGAGGTGTGCAAATGATAGAATTCCTTTGCCTCTGCACCCAGGCCGTATTACAGACATAGATGTAGAGGCAAAGAAACTGTCAGGAGGCGCTCTGTCGGTACACCCCCTGGTGGGCTGCCATCTGGAGGGGGAAAAGGGGAACCATGGACCTCCCCAGACATCCCCTTGCAGGCTGGTGTAGTCACTCACTGCACTCGCCTGCAAGGGGATCTCTAATCCCCATTCAAAGTGCAGACGGGTTGCCGCCTGCACAGCGAAACACAGAGCAGCTTCAAAGCAGCCATTCTGTTTTTGACCTGAATGCGCTGCCTCCAGGGCAGTGCAACTTCGGGGCTGCCTTGGGGACAGCGCATTCACTACAATGTGAAGCATTTTTCTAGTTAGCGCTGGGCACACCTCTTGAAAGACGTGGGCAGCGCTAACCAGGAAAATGCCTCACATATTTAATACAGATTCAGATATTTTATTATAAGGTTCTAAATCAGTGCCTCTTTGAGGGTACGTGCTATCCCATAGTTTAGCACAACAGTCACAATTTCTCCAATCATGGATACTTTATCAAAGTCCTCATGGATGGAATGAATGAAAACAGGGCCGGACTGGCTACCGGGCAGTTGTGTGTGCTGCCGAGCAGGGGGATGCTTTCGTTGATGGGGACCTGTTTTGCTTTTTTTTCTTCAAAGCGCACGCAGGTCCCCATCAACGAAATACGCCCAAACCACGGAGAAATCATCCCCCTGCTCGGCAGCACACACAACTGCCCGGTAGCCAGTCCGGCCCTGAATGAAAATATGATTGGCACTGGTAGTATGTCTTTTAGGTTTGTGTTGGGAGGGCACATGCACTCGAAGTTTTTGGCTTCATCGCCCTTGAGAATGATACTTTCAGTAGTACATGAGGTAGGGGCACCCGTGAAACACGTTTTTAGAGGTTTGCTTCCGTAGTACATGCATGCCATTTTCTCTTCTGCCATGTCATTGTTGTTTTTCTCCACTATCCCGCAAGGTAGAATTCACCTTTAATTAGCCATTTATTCATGACTATCTCTACGCTCTGGCACTTCGCTCATCAATAATTTCTTTCCTTTCTTAATGATAACACAAATAAATACGGTTGCCTCACCATTATCATTTTTAACTCTCCCTAATTCTATATCCTTAGTTTAATGAATTTTTGTATTTAATGTATTTTATAACTGTGCTTCATTCAATTTATTTAAATGTATTAGTATATATTTTGCTCCCCTTCTCTAAACGCACTGGAAAGGCAATCCGTGACTCTTAGAATGATTTCATTCCTTTTTGGATTAATCTAATTAAATTAATCAAATTTGTTTTAAATATACATGTAGTTATATTTAATTAATTGTTTTTTAATATTCTGAAAGAAATGATCCTTTTGTATATTAATTTTAATTAGTCTCCCTTTTTAATTATTGTCATGAGTTTGTTATTAATTAGAAAATATAGTTGTTTCTATTTATATTAAATACGATTATTTTATTAGTAATAACGCTCATTAATAGTAGGACGAACATGTCTGTGAGGAAGTGGCATTGTTCACCTACATAACAATGTGCAAACTTGTTGGCCATTAGTTGCCAATTTAAATTACATTGTGGCACTCAAACGACTGAGTCCAAGGTAAGATTTTAGCTTCCTGCAGCCAGTTATGTGGAACATCTTCCCAAGATCATATAATTTGGGGGAGCTGGATTTATGCACTTATTATTGGAGGTACTGAACCAAGAGAACATTATTACGTTTCCTATGTTTTTCCAGGTCACGCAGCATATTTATGTGTCGTCGTGAGCTGCCTGCCTGCACGCCTTGTCTGTTTCCTATCCTTACAGAAAGGACAAGCGTGGATGAAATATCACAACACTGGCATTTCCCATTCTATAAATGAATGCAAGAAGCGCTCCCCATATTAATAGACATTTCCATTTAGAGCCGCTCTTTCAAAGAGCCATCTTGACAAGATATTTAAACTCCAGGCGTCAAAGGAGAAATAGAAGATGAATATTTCAGCATAGCAGGATTATTCTCTGTAATTTGTGGGGAAAAATTCCCCGAGCAATCAGATCTGTGCATTTCTTACTTTCACCTCAAATGTAACAAAGGACCTGCCTAAGACACTCTGGTCTGACAAGTGTAATAACACAGTTTAGCGGTAACATGAAAGCGCCTGAGGATATGACATTCACAAAAACATTCACCACTTACTGTTAGCAAAAAAGGCTCCAGGCAGAGCCTCTAGAAGACGATCTGTTAAAAAATGCTGCAATTATCAATAAAACCTGTCTGTCCCAGCTAAGCATCGGCGCGCGCGCTTCGCGTGCCCAGAATCATCTGCCGGGGACCGCTGTGCGGCTGATGTCATAAGCAACATTTTTCCAACTGCTTACATGCAGGGTACAACCCTGGGGCCATTTTTGGGGGAAATGAATTATTCAGAGATTTTATTAGCAACAAACTTTGCAAATGTGCACTGCAATGAAAATCGTTTCTCGCTTTTGCCTACTGCTCCACCTGTGCTAGCCATTCTGGTCCTGCCGACGCATGTCGCATTTCTCTTTCATTTTCCATTTATCTGTATGTGCTTATTATGTTTTTTATTTTAAGGACCACCGTCTGAAACAATGTTTTCTGTTCATCAGAGTAAACTAGGAAAAAGTTAATGACTGAATCATACGGTTATGTTATGTACCCTGTGGAAAGGCAGAACCCAGAGTTGTGAGGGTAGCCTTGCACGAAGTCTGCTCTCAAATTGCGATTAGCAATTCAGCTCAAACTTTGCTGGTAAATCATACAAGGCAGATGGCACACAGGAGTATTTAGGGGAGACAGACGTACAATGGGCGACTCCTTCGACAGTTGCAGCTAATAATTGCTCCAGTGCAGTAGATACAAAATTGTGGACTCCATGTTTATGTGAGATTTGTAAATTAAATCTCTTAAGGGTGCAGAGATGCAATAACCTCTAGTGAAGGGTGAAATGTCTATTCAAAAAGTCTTGTGGCCGATTACGATGTCGGTCGGAAAGGCTCTGACCCACAGTTGGATTTTCCTCGACCGTGTTGAAACCCTTCTGACCAAGTCGGTCCGTTTGCAATCCGCCCAACCGATTATGATATTTGTGGTTGGAAGGAAATCCACACACCATTCGGAGTCGGCCTCTCTGACACGAAAAGGCTGTCAGAAAGTGACCTTGGGGGGCCCTAGCAGGGCCAGTATCACCCTGTGGCCACCGATTGGGGGCTGAGGGAGTACCTAAGGGACCCCGCTATAAGACCCTGAAAATGTGTGGCAGGCACAATGGGGTGCCCTTGACAGGGTTGAGGGTTTTACACACACACCCCATTTCCCCATAGGAGCCTGGGTAATGAATTGTTGTTGGGCAGAACACGGGCTCCCATAAGGAGCAATGGGACTCCGACAGAACAGTGTTCAGTCGCATCGTAATCGGGAGGGTGCAACCACCGACCACAAGTTGGTCGGTCCTGATTCTGAGTCAGTCTGCCTGACATCATAATGAGCCCCTTTATGTTATTTAATTGCATGGACTTATCCCCAAAAAATGCCTTTATTGACTTTTCCACAAGTGACATATTTTATGTACCTATAAGTCCCTGTTGGAGTACACTACATGTGCCCAGAGGCTGTAAAGTAAGTGTGACTAGTGATCCTACAGCACTGATTGTGCCAACCACACAAGTAGCACTTTAAGCATGTCTTAGATCTGCCACTGCAAAGCCTGTGTGTGCAGTTTAGACTGCCATGCCAATGTGGTACTTAATACGCTTTACCAAGTCTTAAACTCCCCTTTTATTGCATATAAGTCACCCCTAAATTATGCCCCATGTAGCCCATAGGGTGGATCGCTGTGTAATCAAAAGTTAAGACCTGTAATTTTAAGTTTTGCTTGTCCTGGTAGTGAAAAACACCCAAATTCATTCTTCTCTACCGTGAGACCTACCCCCTACTGTGAGACCTACCCCTCTCATGGGTTAGCATTAGAAATGTCTTATTACACTTATAAGTCATAGTTCCTGATTGAGAAGGAGTAGATCTGCCATGTTTCATATCACTGGAATGGTAATGATAAATCATCTTTACTGGTACAGTTGAATTTTTCACTACCCTTTTAAAAATGTATATTTTAGAAAGATCAAATTTTCCCACTCTTAGCCCTTTGAGAGCCATGTTTGTCGGCAGCCTGTCTCTAATAAGTGTCCGGGGTGGGTGACAGCTCGACTTTGTGCATCCTCTCTAGACAGCTACACACAAAGGGAGTTTAGACGTGACTAAATGGCCATTCACATTATGATGGGCCATCCTGAGCAGGATGGGATGGAGGGGCTGACACGTACACCGGAATATGCTGTGTCGGGTCCCTACACAAAGGGGTGCATACCCCGTAGTGATTTTATAGACAGAGCTGGGAGGGAGGACCTCTGTGCACTTCAAAGCCCCTCTTTGAAGTCACTCCCACTTCAAAGGCACAACTGGGCATAAGTACTGTGTCTCTGACCCCACTAACTCAGACACTACTGGGCTTGTGAAGAACTTTGCCAGGTGGAAGGACTGCTGTGCTGCTACAAGTCTGCTGGACTACTGCTCTGAAAGAACTGCTCTTCTACTGTGCTGCCTACTACCCTCTGTCCTCCTGAGCAAGGACTGAATCCATCTCACTTGAACCCAGAGTGATTCCAAGAGCATGCTGGCCTGCCCCCTGTTGCAAGTCTCAACAACATCAAAGACTTCTCAACAACACGTGGACTTTGCTTGTTGCATGTTTGCCATGCCAAGTGGTGTGTCAGGGCATGTTGCAGTTTTAGGTCATCATTCACGATGTCCTAGACCATCTGTTGCTGGTGAAGTATGCACTGTCTCTCCACTGCATCCACAACACCACCACCGGCAGAAGAAGAACTCAATGGTTTGGGGATCAGCACAAGAAAAAGGGGTTTGGGAACAAACAACAAACTAAAATATCAAGCTAAAATAAAAGTTCAAAACACTTTACGAAAATAACAAACATAGTGATCCACTATCCTCAAGAGATCCCACAGGGACCTACAGAATGAGTAATCATAAGGAAAATGTTAGTACAGATATTCACTCAGTGGCAGTCGGACTGGAAACACAGAGGTAATCCCGAGGTGCCCAGGTCTCTTTCAAATGTGTGACTAAAAGACGGAACAACCTGCACGAACTGCAAGGCCCTTGAAAAACAATACTACAGAAAAAACCTCTGAAAAAAAATCAAGACAGATGAGAGCATTAGGCCTCACGAGTGTGCATGGTGTGCTTGAACAATAAAAAGCAAGGATATACAAAACATAGCCCTGATGAAGGCCTCAGGCCCTATTGAGCTCCCAGAGAGGGCTGAAACATGTTGGCACAAAAACACGGGTATAATTGAATGTTTACATTCAATAAAACCCAATAAACTCACATTTTTATTTATACACCAGGTACCCTCCGAATAAAGCATAGCCTTTGGGTATACCGTGAGGTATTTTTAAATATCACTCATCTGGATCCCTGCGTAGCCAGTTTTGCTTTATCTAGGAGCTCACATTCCATCTATGGTTGAGTCCGCCCGGGTAGTATCATCTCACCTGGGTGTGGATAGGCGCTAATGATGAAGCATGTCACGATAACTGAGTGAGGCATGTATTTCAAAATCTTTGTATATCCCCAACTTGCAGGACAGAGCGGGGCAAAATATGACATCCTGACCTAACGAGAAGCTAGTAGTTTCTTGGTAGGAATTTTATGGCATCAGTTGCTTGTGAGTGTGAGCATCGATTGCGAAGAGTGCAACTGACCCGACTTTCTCCCGCTCTCCATAGTGAAAAAGAGTACAGATATTAGGACAGACATATCACCCAAATCGAAACTGACAGATGCTACCTCAAGGGTTCTTAGTGTTTGAAAAAGAAGGGAGATATGATACTGTACCTCCTAATCAAGCACACTGGAGGAGGGGCAACATACTGTGACCTCATGATGAAGTACATAAACAAGAGTGTCACAAATGTACATACATTACTTGTCACAGCTCAACATTATACATCACAACACATAACTATTGTAGAGTATCAACCTTCATACCTAGTAAATGAGTGTTCACCCCTAGTATGCTGACAAAGTGCACACCAATGTTTAGTGTTTCTCCTCACACAATAGCACAGCAGATTGCACAAAAATAAAGAGTTCCTAGGGATGTTGAAAGAGTACATAATATACACAATAAACAACAAACTTAGCTGTACAGCTAAATAACCCTTGCATAGCTGTTTGTAGAATGTTCCGCAGCTTAAATACGCAGAGAATGGATCTATGATGTTACAACGCGTTATTTTACAACGCAGACCGTTACATCGCAATTTTTACAACGCAGGAACTATTACAATGCAAACCTTTACAACGCATGTCATTACATAGTAGATGCTATTACAACGCATGGCATTACATCGTAAGTATAGGTAAGTATACCTTTTTAAAAAAAATGTAATTAAGTTAATTTAATTTAATTAATTTAATTAAAATACATTTTAAAATAGTAATTATTTTTATTTAATAAATTTAAATCTATTTATTTAAATTAATTTTAATAAAAATTGCAATTAATTTTATTTAATTAATATAATTAAATTAATTTAATTTAAATATTTTTTTGATTGTAATTAAATTAAATTATTTAAAATAATGTATTTAATTTATTTATTTTAATTAAGAAATGTAATTAATATAATATAATTAATTTAATTTAACCTAAAAACACCCCTGTACCCCAAAACCCAAACCCTACCCTGAAACCTAAAAACACCCTTGTATCCCAAAACCCAAACCCTACCCTGAAACCTAAAAACACCCCTGTACCCCAAAACCCAAACCCTACCCTGAAACCTAAAAACACCCCTGTACCCCAAAACCCAAACCCTACCCTGAAACCTAAAAACACCCCTGTACCCCAAAACCCAAACCCTACCCTGAAACCTAAAAACACCCCTGTATCCCAAAACCCAAACCCTACCCTGAAACCTAAAAACACCCCTGTACCCCAAAACCCAAACCCTATCCTGAAACCCTACCCTGAAACCTAAAAACACCCCTGTACCCCAAAACCCAAACCCTACCCTGAAACCTAAAAACACCCCTGTACCCCAAAACCCAAACCCTACCCTAAAACCTAAAAACACCCCTGTACCCCAAAACCCAAACCCTACCCTGAAACCTAAAAACACCCCTGTACCCCAAAACCCAAACCTGAAACCTAAAAACACCCCTGTACCCGAAAACCCAAACCTAGCCCTGAAACCTAAAAACACCCCTGCACCCCAAAACCCAAACCCTGCCCTAAAACCTCAGTACACCAAAACATATACTCCTATACTCATACTTATTTAAAAAATTACTTAAATTAATAAATTTAATTTATAATATTTAAAAACATAAATAAATATTTTTATTTATTTTTATTTATAATTAATATTAATTAAATCAATTATATAATATTAAATAAAATTAAAATAAATTATATACTTACCAATACTTACGATGTTATTGTATGCGTTGTAATAGCATCTGCGATGTAATGCCATGCGTTGTAATGCCATGCGTTGTAATGGATCCTGCGTTGTAATAGCTGCGTTGTAACAGCATTACGACGTAAAAGTTGCGTTGTAAGTGATACACACCGCAGAGAATATGCTGGTGGTGAGAGGTGCCAAGCTTTTCTTTATCCAGATTTTTGGTCAAAAGCCCAAGCAAGACAACAAAGACCCTCCCAATGATTGTGGCGTAATGTCAAAGTGGGAGAGCTCTAAATATAGTATTTGTCATATCCAGATGCAGCCGTGTGATGTGAATTCAGAGGATGAGCTGGAGATGTGTCAAATATGGATTCCTGATGCGAAGCTTCGAATGTCCAGAAGCTGGGCTACTTATAGTTCAGAGCTTTCAAAATGGCCACGAGACCTTGAGGTCTCATGACATCTAGGTGGCCATCTCATGTTGTTGTTGTGTATGACACAGCCGCTGAGGGTGACTCACTGTTGTTGTGGATAACTTGTCAGCTGAGGATGACTCACTGTTGTTGTGGATGACCCATCAGCTGAGGATGACTCACCAGTATTCAGCTCACTGTCTCATGGTGTTGTTAATAACTTGCCAACTGAGGATGATTCACCAGTATTCAGACCCCTCTATTAAAGCACAAACCATCATGAGTGTAGGTAGAGAAAACCCCTGATTGTCTTCCTAATAGGTGACATAAGGTTTCGAGCTCTATACTCTACAAGCCCTTCATACGCAAGACCTGATGAACTGAAAGTGTGCGCAGAGGGCCACGTGGGTGCAAGCACTTAATGTGTGGATGAGAGCATGAAATGCCAAAGAAGGCGCCAAGAGAACTGCAGGTTTGTAGGCAAAAGCCACCACCAACATTCCCCAGTGGTAAGGGTAGTGGACATCTGTGAGGCCAAGGCAGGTGTCAATACAGTCCTAGACCCTTGAAAGTGGGTATAAAGTGCTGCAACTTCTAAAAATACATGCATCAACGATGTTGCACCAATTGGAACCAGCGCATCTCCCTTGATGCCGATGCATTGCCGTTGCTGCACAGACAGTGGACCTCTGATTGCCAACTGTGCGGTGCATCACCGCCAGGTCCTGAAGCATCACCTACATCCTGTGGCTCAATGACAATGCCTCTCCAATTTGCGAGGCTCAATGTCGATGCATTGCCTTCAATCCAGCGATTCAACACTGAAGCATTGCCTCATTGCTTCGCGCATCTCAACTCCGTCGACGACACATCCCAGGTACTTTTCAGCGGGCCAAGGCTGGTCCCTGTATCTGACCCACGCTGCATCATGATTGGCCTGAACACTTGTATTTACCCCAGTCTAGTGTGATCAGATATCCCAGGTTGGCACTTTAAGCTTTTAAGCACTGCATTTTCATGTATTCTTTAAAAATTCATACCTCTGGCTATACTTATTGGATTTTTGTCATTTTGGTCTTGTTTTCTTTATACAAATATAAGCTATGTTTATAAACTGGTGTGGAGTCTTTTTGTAGTGTTTCAACGGTGTTACTATTTGAAGTATTGCACAAAACTTTACACGCCATCTTAATTTAAGCCTACCTGCTCTGTGCCAAGTTACCAGAGGGTGAGCACAGTTAAGTTATGGTGTGTATTTAACTTACCCTGGTAAGGATTGCAGTTTGTGACTGCACAGAGTACAAACCTCTGCACACCAGAAATCCAATTTCTAACAGTTGTCTTTACCATAGAAGCTTAGGCAGAAAACATGTCTCTCAAATGAACCCAAAATATATACACAAGTCTTCTTGTCACACATTAATACCTCCAGAATCCTGTTTTCAGGATACAGTGATACAAGAGTTTTAGGGGAGCACAACTTTACCTAACCAGCAAGGACACGAAATGCCAGCAATAAAAAATGTTTGTGATCCAGTCTGTGTCTGAAATTAGTTCTTACAACTCTTACATTTTGTGACATGACCCCAGGGTCTAGGATGCCAGATTTTGGGACTATAGTGTAAAGCTGATTTTCAAGATTAAGAGTGGGGTATACTTTAATGTCTTCTAGAGTAGAGAAAGTCATTCTAGAATGAGTGTATATATGATCTATTGGAGAATATGGGGCAGATTTATGTTAACTGGCGCATCCCCAGGGATGCGCCAGTTAATGTGCGCCACAGTGCGCCACAGCTCCGCCACCCATGGTGCGCCGCATTTACAATGCGGCGCACCATGGGGCAAAAACGGCACAGGGCTTTACAACGTGACGCATCTGCCTAGATGCGTCACGTTGTAAATTGTTCGTAGGGATGCGCCACGTTTACGCCGCCTTGCGTGACGCAACAGCGGCGTAAACGTGGCGCAAGGGCCTCATAAATCTGCCCCTATGTATTTATTGAACAAGCAGAGATAAATGGTTAAAATACATAAAACTTAGTCCTTCAAACATTCGACTGAATCTGCCCTTTTGTTTACGGCAGAGACCTTACGAAAGGCATTGGACCAAGGGAAGAAGGCCGTCTTGATTTTACTCAATCTATCGGCGGCCTTCGATACGGTCTCACACTCTATCTTGGTTGACCGTTTGGATAACGCAGGCATAGGAGGAGTGGTGCTGGCATGGCTTACAAATTTCCTCTCCCAGAGACGTCAGGTTATAGTATTAGGCGACTTCAAATCTGAAGAAAAAGTCATCAGCTCAGGGGTCCCACAGGGCTCTAGTCTGAGCCCTGTACTTTTTAATCTTTATATGGTACCCCTGATTGAGCTAATCGCCTCTTACAAGATTAATGTCATATCGTACGCTGACGATACGCAGCTGATCCTGGTGCTGGATAGGGAGCTGCCTGGTGCTGAGGAAAACCTGAAGAACTGTCTCACGGCTACATTTGAGTGGATGAATAACAATCACCTCAAATGTAACTCAGGGAAGACGGAAATATTACCCTTTGGATCTCAAAATCTGTTTACCCCTAAACAATGGTGGCCTGAGGATGCGGAAGCCCCCCTAACACTATTTCCTCTGCGCGAAATCTGGGCATCAAATTTGATGACCAATTATCATTTAAGCAGCAAGCGGTAGGCGTGGCTAGCTCATGCTTCCAGATCATCAAATCATTGAGGAAGTTTTTTGACCTTCTTCCTCTTGCAGCCAGGAAGACAGTGGCAGTAGCATTGATAACATCTAGACTGGACTACTGCAACAGCCTTTATGCAGGTACCAACAAAGCAATGCTTCACAGGCTGCAGATGGTCCAGCATGCTGCTGCCCGTCTGGTACTTCGCTGGCTGAGAAGGTCATCTGCCTCGGCTGCGCTTAAGACTCTACACTGGCTACCCATCCATAAGCGTGTCCTATTTAAGGTCCTCGTTATCACCTTTAGAGCCTTTCAGTTACAAGGACCGAGATATTTGTTAAATGGCTTTAAACGCTATCTGCCAGCATGCTGCTTGAGGTCCGCCAATCAAAATCTTCTGGTAACTCCCAGATTTAGATTGGCCACTAAAGGGGGAAAATCTCTTTTTGTACTAGGCTCAAGAGCCTGGAATAAATTGCCAGCTCAGCTTCGGCGTACAGTTAAGGAGAGTGAATTTAGGAAATCTCTGAAGACATGGATCTTCTCCCTCTCCGATGCGGCCTGCAGGGCACTAGTGTAAAGCTTGTAATGCGTTTGAAATTTCCTTCTGTCCACCAACCTTTTCCAGTGGGGTTGGCTGTTGAGCGCCAAGATGCTCCTTGGAGCGGTAGTAGCGCTATATAAGTGTGAGTTTACATTACATTACATTACAGTACAATGACTCCTGTTACTGCACATATCAGAATTATAGGTCTTGCTATAAAAATCTCATCCGTGAAAAAGTTCAGCAGGTTAAATCTGCTGATATTTAGCAGGAAAGAAAATTGCCAATAAACATACAGATTTTGGTAGAGTAAGATCCAAAACCCATGTTATGTACCATTTTAGGCAATAAACTTGTAGTAGGTGCTATTTATTGCACTGATAAATAGCATACCTCAGGCTATTCTTATTTATCAGGTGCAATAAACCAATTATCTAACATTTGTCCACTTGGAATGGGAGACTCTGGACCTGATTTCAACGTTGGCAGTCTTCCTGCTAGACCGATGCGGTGACGGTCTGATGAAGACTGCCAAGCAGTTGGCATTCCCGCCCACCAGATTAAAACATTAATGCAGGGCTGGTGGTGTGGTGGCAGAAGTGGTATTGCATCAGCATGTTTAGGCCCATACACAGATCATGCAAGAAATGCCACTTCACTGCAGTGCCTTGTACAGGACGGAGGAACTGTGTGCATGCCACACTGTGCACTCACGACAGTGCAGGAATTGGGGGGCACAACATGGTCCCCAAACAAATTCCAAAATGGGTTATAACGCCCGGGGGCCATATTTGAGCCACCTTCCTTGTTATCCTAACAACCTTTTCATGGAAGGATCCCTGCCATAAAAAGGTTATCAGGAAAGCAAATCATAATTTAGATGGCAGTGCTGGCATCGGCAATGCTGTCACAGGCTGCACCTTTGGCTGCTGCCACTACGGCGGGATCAGAGCTCTTGGTGGAGGCTGCAGTCTTGTAGCAGGATCACCGCCCTGATTGTTATTGGGCCGTGGGACAACCGGGAGGGTGGTGTTCTGACCACCAACCTTCGGTACTCTGGTCATGCAATCGCTGCTATCGTGATCTGGCCCTAAGACATTAGGCAGTATCTTATATTTACAGGTCAACTCAAAACTCTGCCTTCAATTAAGTCGTTCACTGCCAAAATATCAAAACCCACAATATTGTGCGTAAAATATTGTGTCAAAAATATTGAGCACAAAAATATAATTTTCCTATACTTATAATGTAAATGACCCTAAGACATTAGGCAGTATGTTTCATTTTCAGATCATCTCAAAACCCTGCTTTCGATTGAGTGGTTCACTGACAAAATATCAAAACCAAAAATATCAAAGTTAAAAATATTATGTCAAAAATATTGAGCACAAAAATATATTTACCCATACTTATAATGTAAATGACACATTTTTTTTACAAATATCGTTTTAAACTAATATCGACAAATATACACAAAAATATCATTTTTCAAGATATATATATAGTTAATCTTACTAAACATTAAATATTGTAACATATATCAGTAATATAATGTAAATTAAATATATTTAAACAATATAAAATATATATAACATACTTATTTACACAACACACACATATATATGTATATCTGTATGTTTATTTACACATATAAAATGTAAAACTAGTATTAAAATAAAAGCTTTATTATAGTTGAAATATATTGATTTAATTGTAATAATATAACAAGTATATATATACACACACACACACGCACACACACACACACAATCAATTAAAAAAGTAATAAATTAATTGGATTTTTTGGGAACATGGCCATTTAATTAGACTTAAAAGTAAGCAATATAAAAGAATATGTTTTAGCAAAAATGTATTCTATATTACTACATTACTAATGAAAAACGTTGGATTTTAAATGCAGAAAAACATAATAATAATCTATTTTAAAGAATATTTAAAGAAAAACTAAAAATCTATGAATAACACATATACTCTTTCCACTTCAGTCTGTGTAACAGTAGGTTAAGCTTTGGATTCAGAAAGGGTAAAATGTAATATTCCCACTCCACTATGTGCAAGAGTAGGAAAGGCGTTGGACTCAGGTGTGGCCCTCACCAGTCTGTGCAACATTAGGGAAAGCGTTGGACTCAGGAGGGGTCAAATTTACTAATCCCACTCCAGTGGGTGCAACAGTAAAGAAAGCGTTGGACTCTGGAGGGGTCAAATTCACTATTCCCGCTACAGTCAGTGCAACAGTAGGGAAAGAGTTGGACTCAGGTGGGGTAAAATTTACTATTCTCAGTCCAGTCTGTGCAACAGTGGGAAAAACGTTGGACTCAGAAGGGGTAATGTATTATTCCCACTTCAGTCAGTGCAATAGTAGTGAAAGCGTTGCACTCAGGAGGAGTAAAAGGTATTATTCCCTCTCCACTCTGTGCAACAGTATGGAAAGTGTTGGACTCAGGTGGGGTAAACTTTTGTTCTCCCACTGCAGTGTGTGCAACAGTAAGGGAAACATTGGACTCAGGGAGGGCTTAAAATCTACTAATACCGCTCCAGTCTGTGCAACAGTAGGGACGGCATTGGACTCATGAGGGATAAAATGTACTATTCCTACTCCAGTTGATGCAACAGCAGGAAAAGTGTTGCACTCAGGAGAGGGATACAATTTGCCATTCTCACTCTAGTTAATGAAACAGTAGGGAAAGTGTTGGACTCAGGAGGGGTAGAATTTTATCTTTCTACTCCAGTTTTTGCAACATTAGGGAAAGTGTTCGACTCATGAGGGGTAACATGTACTATTCCCACTCCAGCTGGTGCAATAGCAGGGAAAGTGTTGTACTCAGGAGAGGTAAAATTTACTATTCCCACTCCAGTTAGTGCAACAGTAAAGAAAGCTTTGAACTCTGGAAGGGTAACTTTTACTACTTTCACTCCAGTTGGTGCAACAGTAGGGAGAGTTGCACTCAGTAGGGGTAACATTTACTATTCCCACTCCAGTTGTTGCAGCAGTAGGTAAAACATTGGACACAGTAGGGGTAAAATGTACTATTCCCATTCCAGTCTGGCCAACTGTATGGGAATTGCTTCACTTCAAATACATACCTTTTTTAATACAAGTAATAATTCCATCAAATTATAAAACCATTAACCTAAAATTAAATATATACATTAACAATCAAACAAAATACTTCTAAATGAGTAAAAATAACATAATAAAAAATCATTTAATAATGATTTCATTAAACTCTCAAAATATAGTCCCACATGCCTAGAAATGCACATTTAACATACACCTAAATTAAAATATTATAATAATTATACAATTTACATAAGTAATTAGCAATTAATTAATAATAATAATTTATAATGAATGAATTATTATTCAATTAACTTGCTACTCTATACCCCTACAAACACAACAACCCACACCTAAAATACAAGTTAAAAATGATAATAATTACATAATTCACATAATGAATCAAAATATAATAAATAAATCATCAATAATTAATCAATTATTATTGATTTAACGTACAAGCCTATAGCCCGACAAACCCAAACACCAGCACCTAAAATACTACTTACTAAACTATTATTTACACTAATTGCATACGTAATATTCAAATAAATAATTAATATTAATTAAAAAAAATATAAATTATACATACTTAATTACCTTCCCACCCTATACCCCCAGAAACCTCACAACCTGCTAAGACACTATCAATCAATTACTATGTTACAATTAAATTTAAAATTAAAATTGCAAACTATATTTCAAAAATTACACAGACAATATAAAGCATATACAATTTAAATATAATGTAAACACATAAAGAAACTTAAAAAAATACATTTCTTACCCCAAAAAATCTATATTTTTGTCAACGATATTTTTCCACACGCTAATTCTGTGTCATGATAAAAAAAATGTGATATTTCTGAAACTGGTTCTTTTTTACTCCATATTTTGCCCAAAACCAATTGAGGGGCAGATAAGTAAACTAAATGTTTGCCTTCTTTTTGTGAACAATGCATTTGGAAATTCGCACCTGTTTACGTGCAAAAATGAATCTCTGTTCTCTACTGATACTTGTGGGTAAATATTTTGGCCCATATTTAGATATGATTCACTGACAGGATACACCTTTGACTGGATCACCAGGCGGATGCCATGTCAGTGAATTCCATCACAGTGGTTGTGCTGTCCCCAGTGTAACTGTGAACTTGTGCCTGCCCAGAGGGTAGTGCATTAGTGAACGTCAGACCAGCTTCTGGTCCAACTTTCACTGTGGAGGCACCAACATGGCTTATTTTTCAAAGGGGGGAGCCCCCCCTGCACCTTGGTGCAGTGAGTGAATGTACCAGCCTAATGTCAGAGGTCAGGCTGTCCATGGGACCCTCATTCCCCCACTTTCAAGGGGTGTCCTCGGGGTCACAATTACAGTTCTCAGCTCCTCCTTGTAAATGAAGGAATGCCCTCATGGGCTTCTGCCAGTACTATTTGGGCCCTGGCATGATCTGTATAACCGTGTGAGCCATGCAAGTATCTGCCTCTTCTGTAATACCAAAATGCCCCGGAGTGCACAAAGCTGGGTGCAGTCCTGTTGCTCTCTGTGGCACTTTTGATAAAACAGCCCCAGAGGTGGCTGAAATGGAACAGGCACTTGTATTTCAAGCGATGTGCTGCACAGCCTCCACCTGCACATGCTCTTTTGTGAGTGTGAGATTTGCACATTGTGCCAGATTTGCAGTTCATAGCCTCTATCTTTATTGCTTTAGCTTCATGACCTTTAAGAGCTGCACAAGGAAAGCCATTCGCTTGAAGTATATTGTAAACCTTCAAGTAAAGCTTATGTTGTGACTTAT
Organism: Lissotriton helveticus; assembly: GCF_964261635.1. Lineage (NCBI taxonomy): Eukaryota > Metazoa > Chordata > Amphibia > Caudata > Salamandridae > Lissotriton > Lissotriton helveticus. Next base: position 868,927,678 of record NC_136061.1, on the reverse strand, counting down.
CCCTATGCAATTGAACCAGTTCCTGTGGAAGGAGGATGGAGTAGATGACATAAAACTAAACAATGTTTTAGATTCATACATTTTTAAAACAACAAACCTTTGCTGCTCGGAAATAATACAAAAAACAAAGAACATTGAAGATAACTGGCGTAATTCTACAAAAGCTGACCTCTGCTCTGAGCACTAGGTGAATTCGCAATGACTAGAGGAGGCACTTTAGTAATGAGCACATTAATTTATGGCGTTCCAGAGTATTTAGCCAATTAATGTAGCTGTTCTTCTTCCCAGCGGCCATCATAAAGGTCTTAGGTCAGTAACCCCCTCAGTCGATTTCAGTTTCTGACGAATGAGTGCTGTAAATCATTGTTAGCCTTTACAAACTGCTGTAATCTGAGTGCATTGAAATACACTGGCTCGGCCTTCTCAGAACAATCTGCAATGCGTGGACTTCAAATACATTCGACACATTCTGGACAGCCTAGGAAGTGTCTTTTCCCAAAGTCTTTCGTTGTGCAATGATGGAAATAATCTGTTGTCATTTAGTGCTTGGCACCAGAGTGCTACAGTTAGTCCCGCACATGTTATTGTTGCGCAGCCGTAATCTCACAAGATTCACAAATTTTGGGGCAGATTTACAAGGAACTGCCGCAGCACCACAACGCAGGCTCTTTGGCTGCGACACGCTGCGGCACTTCCAAAGTACAGGAATGCGACCTATTTACAATAATATGTTGCATTCATGTGCTCTCCATTGCGCTGGCATACAAAATGCTGCCATGCAACGGTGCAGGCACCCTTGCACCATGGTGCCAGGATGCCTGCGTCATGGGGAGATTGTTTTTTGTGCAGGAAGGGGCACCTTCCTGCACAAAAACAATCACTACAGGCATTTTCCTCTTTCAATGCGTGCTGTAGAATGCAGCACCCATTAAAAGAGGAAAAAATGAGGAGAAATAAAAACATTTCTCCTCGTTGCGCCTTACTATGCCAATCCTTGGGTGGCGTAGCATTCAGACGCATTTCCAGATTCACGATTCCTCGTAAATCTGGAAATGTGTCTTGTTCAATGGGTGTTGCATGGGAACAGCCACAGCAAAACCCATGGAGACTCTCCTTTCATGCTAAGTGCTGAGTGAAAAGGGGCCATATTTACTGTCCTTGTAAATATGGAGCCAGTACGTCACAAAAAGCGACGTACTGGTCGCGCAGGGGGCTTGTAAATCTGCCCCTTGGCATTTTCACTATTTCGGATAGCATGAACTTTCAAGTGATTTTTTGCTTAGGGGAGTCTAGTCTGAGTAGAAAGTGTGTCAGCAACTGATATTTCTTCTCTCATGAGACATTTGCTCCGCGTACTAATCTTTAACTACTACATCATGTACATTTTTGTGCGTTGTATAACCGGGTGGAGAAAACTTAATAGAGATACCTGCAAGATGTATTCTACTTAGACTTTTTAATTGAAAAAAAAAGATAAATATTTAGATAAACATGTTTTAAATGTTGCTCAGCACCGCGCTATACAAAACCGGAAATGTTATAGCCGATTTATTATTTATTCACGTATTAGCATGTTTTATGGAATTCTAACGTATTGCCTGTGACAACTTCGCAGCACTTTTTATTAAGTTTCGGACGCATGCCTCATCTTATGCCTCATGGTTAATGCCTTTCGCTCGCACCAAGACTATTTTTTGGCATTTGTGCGTATGACAAGAAAGAGAAATTTCTGGTTGATAAAGCAGGATGTGGTCCCTTGGTTATTGGGGAGAGGCGTCTACGAGCTCTCATCAAGGCTCTCCCAGTGTCTTCCTGAACCCGCATGGGTTGTGCAGTTCTTTAAATGACCATTGCTGGATATTCCAGGGCCATACTCCCAGCGTCTTGATTGCTTTCCTTTCCGATTTCTCCCTCTTGAATCTCGCCTGGCAGCTTGACCTGCTGGCGCTTGATCTTAGGCTCCAGGCAGTCGTGTAGCGAGGGATGTGCTCTGAAGCTATCCTGGGTCAGGCCCTTCTATGATTTCTGTGTAGTGCAGAGAACCTTAAACGTAATTGCTTGCTTTACTTGAACCTAAAGGTATGGGCAAAGTGGGAAGGTTCCCAGAGCCCCCACCTTCCAAAGCCCCGTGTGTAAGTGAACTTTCTCTCTATTTGAACTTGGTCTATTCTATCTCTTTAATCTAAACCGCCCTCCTTCTCTGCCTACGGCTACCACACAGGGGCACAACTAGACCCAAACTTAGTGGGGGTGGGGGTGCTAGTATTAAACAGTGTTGGTGTTGCTAATATTTCGCACACTGGGGGCCGAGACAGTATTACAATATATATTTGGAAGGCCAATTGGTCTAGGTTTAGTGGGCTAACGCATGGAAAAACATATCTTCCAGGCCTGTTCTTACCTGCAGTAGCATATTAAAGTCAGATCTTCTGTCTTCGCCAGTCCATTCCCCTGAGACACTGAGCACTGATGGAGTTCAGGGAAAGCCCCTCCGACCTCTGAGCATCGGATGTCTGCAAAATGGTTGGTGCATGTCAGAAATGAAAGCACTGCAACCTTACTGGAAAAGTGTATTATCTGATTAAAAGTAGCATGAACTGTATAATGATCACATGCTCCCAGGGAACAAAATGATATGTGTGGGGAATCTCAGATGTGCCCAATATAGTGCTCCCGCAGAAATTGAGAAGTGAGCTTGAGGTGTGAAGAATAAACCGGGATAAAGAAAATCACGGGAGCTTCTATCTGGCTGTCACAAAAAGAGGTGGGCTCACCAACAGCTCAAAAGGAAGGGGTATCCACAGAGAATAATAAGCTAGGTATATGTACACAATATAAAAGCATGCACATGGTGATATTTCTATAGCATGGACCTAACCTGAGAACAACAGAACATTGCCGATTATGGTAGGTGTTGGAAAATAATGCAAGATTGTATTCATCAAGTGGTGGCTTATTTATCTTTTTTACTTACACTTATATCTCAATTAGAGATTCCTTAAATGCAATTCATGACCCATTTTAAAATTGCGAATTCGCAATCTGGGGCCGCTATTTACCGTGAAGTCTAACTACGTGGTAAATAGCAAAAACTTTGAAAAATGCACTAAAGTGCATTTTTCAAAGTTTCATGTTGCGCACACATCAATTTCAGGGGTGCAACATGGTGTCCTTTGGACACCCCTGCACCCTTGAAATCGCAATCTCAATTTACGGATCACTAATTGCGATTAGCAAATTGAGATTGGAATGAATGGGGAGATATTCCTTAATTGCGACTCGCAAATTGCGAGTCGCAATTAAGGAATTAGTAGAAATCGCTATTTTTTTTGTGATTTCTTGATGAATAGCTTTTTGCTATTCCTTAATAGCGAATCGGTAATTTTCGCTATTAAGGAATCGCAAATTTGTTTGTTGATGAATCTGGGGGTTACTTCCTTAGTTGATGTGATGAAGCAAAGCTTCGCATATTTTGCGGCTTGCCGAAATCAAGAACCTCGTTTATGTGTAATAAGGTAACAAAAGTGTATGTTTTACTAACATTTATTTTGTTTAGGCAAAGTTCCCGAAGCTTGCCTATGTGTATTTCTAATGAATTAATCCGTGTCCCTAAAAATGGCCGCCGCTTGTATTTTAGTTACTGCGCATGCGTCAGCCACACTCACGTGTCCTGACGCGTCTGCAGAAGTGGAGGGAAAGTTATGCGCATGCGTAATTCATAGCTGTGCTTATCATGTGGTACTGCTCGTGCCACTGCTCTTGTGTCCGTATCAATGTAGCTAACATTTAGATGCAATAAGTTTATTTCTTGATGATGAGTTAAAAGTACAAACCCTGTGATGTGTTTTCATAATGACATTATTATGTATTAATTTGTTTTCGCTTACTTTTCATGTACCGCGGGAAATGGGGGTCTGAGTGAGAGGAGAGCCATATTGGAGGTCCCTTCTGCGCCTGTGCGACATTCGGCAGCACGAGGGACCTTGGCTGATGGAACATAGCCAGTTGGCAGTGATGGGCGAGATGCTCCTGAGAAAGTCACCTCTGCCCTGCGAGAACAGCGAATGTTGCTCCTCATATGATACAATGTTAAATTATCATTGTGTTTCTGCACAGTTTCTCCTGGGAACCCCAAACCTGCTAGGCGGTACCCAAATATGTTAATGAAGGCTTCAAATCGTGTATTGTGATTGGTGTGTTACCCAAACCCTACCTTAGGACCAATCGAAATTGAGGGATTCTGACACTTTGCAACATTGGGGGGTGGTACACTGTCCCCAAACTGTATATCTACCATGGGTTCACCTAGTGAACCGTCCGACTTGTCTGGTTTAGCTGACCTGTCACTGACCCAACGCACTCAATAGGTGACTGAAGATACAGAGCACTGCGGAGCACTCTGTCCGAATTTGACCATAGACTAAGGTTCTACTGAACCTTAAAGTGCTGGCAAGGCACTTAGCTGGGAGTTCGCTGACCCAATCGGGGTCTTGATCGATAGCTGCAGAGCGGGTGGAGCGCAGGCGTTGCTTCCGAACTGTGGGTTCCGGTCCTGTCCTGAAGAGGGTCCTGTCCTGAGGGTTTGCTGTCCTGTCCTGAGGGTCCTGTCCTGATTCCTATTCCGAGGGTATCCTGTCCTGTCCTGGGTGTCCATTCTGCACCTGCTGTCCTTTGAGGGGTATCCTTCCTTGAGGGTTTCCTGTCCTTAACTGACCCGTGGCCAGGGTTTGGTTTCCACACCTTTCTAGGTAAATATTACTCTGAACCTCTTGAAATTCTTGCACCTTCTGAATTTCTAACTTTTGCTTTAATAAAGTTCAACATTGCATATGTGATATTTTCCATGCCTTTCTGCAACTATTGAAAGTCATTTATAATTTTCCAAAGTTATTCCTATGCCTTCTCATTTGTTAGAAATTATATTTTGCATAGCAGTGTGTCATTTCCTGATATGGTCTAGAACTTCGTTGCCTAGATTGTTCAAAGACCCTTTCACCTTAAGTGAAGCGTGTTATTCATTATAAGCTCTCCTATAGTCACCCACACTTAGTCTATCCCTGTCTAGATAATACTGACTTGCATAGTATTTTCTCGCTACATTTTATTTAGTACCTTGATGATTACTCTGCCATTATTTCTTTATGCATATGTGATTTACGTTATCTTGGTTATTGATTGCCTTGTTTTATTGTACCTCATGCAAGAAAATAATGAACTTTAGATAAACATTTTAAAACTTCCAGTTGTCCGTGGTCATTTAAACAGTATTTGAATGTTATTGGTTGGGTTTGTATTTTGCTGCCTTTCTTTTACAGCTAGCTCCCTGATTCATTGTGGTCATTAGGCACCCGCATCGGTGGATGGTAAGTCGGGTGCACCGAAAATTGGTAGCAGGGAACACACACACATCAACCTGATAGAGCTCGTGAAGTCACCTGATCGATGTATATGGTGATTTGAAAAGTATATGGGCCCTGAAGCCGGAAACGGCGAAAACTATTGGTCGGGTGGCCTCGTGCGCTCTATCAGTTTTCTGGTAGCTAGAGGATGGTTAGGGACTAGTTGAGAGTAAGGCAGGGATTAGTTGGACTAGTTAAGTCGGAAGCTGCTATTATATTAATGCTGCTATAAGAGCGGCTGTTCTAAGAGACCTGATCAATCTCTTGTGAATACGCACGAATAATATCTTGTAAAAATAATTCATGAATTTTTGTATTGTTATTATTCTTGTTCTTATATTGTTATATGTACTAATCCATGCATTTGTAAATCGAATCGTTAAGTGTTGTCCGAACTCCCCGGGGAATTGAAAGGGCAAGTGGTGAATAGAATCCATTGTCCTGAGGTCACAGGTTCGAGGAAAGTTAGGTGCAGGTTAGGATAACCGGGAAGCACTAACTAGGGTTTTCTGAATACATGTGTGAATAAATGACAGTAACGGGGTTCATTGGCAAAATTCCCATAGTGGCGTAACCTAGTAAGGGTCACATCGGAAGAGTAGCAGGTTCCTCGGAGCTAGCGTGAAAACAGAGGGGTCCGCTGAGAAACCTTAAACTCGGAATATATCCCGGAAAGAAGTGGATGAGTTTAGGGGAATAACAGGTTCACCAATGCTAGAGTGAAGGGTAGGCGGAAGAGATCTGCCCGCAGCGAGTGAAAAGTAAATGGAAGTAGTTTACTTGCAGTAAAAGAATTCTTTCACTGTCTAGACACTTGAGCACTGTGGCGAATGTGTATTTGTTGTAAAATAACCAAGCACGGAGCACTTTGAAAGAAAGAAAGTTTCCGTTACCTTGTGAAGGGAGGGAGTCAGTCGCGAAGCGCCTCTGACGTCACTCTGTGCCGCGCTGGGATTGGTAGAAGCAGCGGGCGGGTAGCGGAGCTGGAATTGTAAAGGAGGGGTGAGCGCCGGAGCGTGGGAACTGTCTCACGAAGGGGCCGCGCACCCATTGGCGGAGCTTATTTAGCGTCGCGCACCCATTGGTTGCACGAATTTCTGAAGAGCGTTCTGATTGGAGGTAGTTTGTAAACAGAGTTAAGCGTAGAAAACGTATGTGGCACTCGTATAGTCCAGAGACTAGACCCGATCCAAGAAACCAAGGGTTCGAAAGGGATCAGTGGAAAGCTAAGAGATACGACATCATGTACGGAGCTAAGAGAAAAATGTCCCTTGTAAGTAGGGTGAAAAATTATTTTAAAACGGACAAACCGATTAAATCTAGGGAAGGTGTTCTTGTCCCAGCACCCAATACTCCTGCCTCATTCATGATGTTTGACCGAGGGTACAATACCTGTGTGTGGCTGGAGAATTGGGTGAAGTATACAAAAGATGACGGAGTATTGGCGTTTCCGTTAGATGGTACTTTCAATAGTAGGATCTTATTTAATTTAAGAACCCGAATGAATGAACTGCATCCCAGACCGAGACTAACGCAGTATGAGGCATTAGAGGAATGGGAGATTGAGGCTTTTGAAAGAGAAAGACCCCGAATGGACAAGGGTTTGACCAAGTGGTACCCCAGGCAGAAACAGGAATCCAGGGATAAAAGGATGAAACAGTGGAGGCAGAGCATGATTGTTGAGGGTCTGTTTCCCATGATGCCGGCATGTCATAACATTGGAGCGGGTGAGAAAAGTACTGAAAAATGTAAGCATTGGGGGGCCCTGGGGGATTCAGATGATGAACTAATAGATGACATCTGTACCAGAAGTCCGCCACCTTACAATGAGGGAACCCGACCTTCCAGTGTAGGAGATGTTCCCCGACGCCACTTCCTAAAGGAAGAAGACAGGTCCATGGGACTGGGAGGGGGTGGTCAAGTATTGCCCTATCCTGAAAAACCCGAACTGACGGAAACAAGGGATATATATCCCAAAGTGCCCGCAAGTCAGGAAGAAAAATATTCACGTACGAAAACCTTTTTTCCCAGACCCTTGTATGAAAGCGAAGAGAAACCATCGAATTCAGGACTGCCTTTTGTTCAACCTCCATATGGGGAAGAGCGCAGGTCCTTTAATACTGGAACTTTATTCCCGAAACCAAATTATGGGGGAGGACCAAGTGAAACGCATCCTACTGCCCCGAGTTTTACTCCTCCGTTGACCCCACAGATATTACATGACACAACTTTAAGAAGGGTACTAGTGGAAAAGGAGCAAGAGGCTCTAGCTAGACAAAGGACAGAAATAATTCAGAAAATTTCCCAGTTAAATACCAGTCCTGAGGCATTGACTATTCCAGTAACTATTGGACCGGTGGTCCCGTTATACGGAAATGGTCAGGGAAATCCGATTACTCCAGTTATGACCCCAGTCATGGCAACCCCGAGACAGGAACCGATCATTATAGATGATCAGTCCAGTGAGTGTGAGTCTGAAGTTGCATTTTTAGAATTGCCAAACAAACAGACTGGAAAGGGAATACAGCAGAGGCATAACCCTTTTAATACAAAAGAAATTAAATTAGAGACAGCAACAGGTACTAGGAATGTCTCTCTGGTAACTCCGGATGAAATTGAGAGTTGGAGTCGTGAATTAGAGAAGCAGACTCCGCAAACAAAGCCTTTAGATCTCTACAAGCTGAGGGTCGAAATAGAAGAATTAATGGCAGGAAATGTGGGGTTGGATCGATTGAATACCTACTCTGAAGAAGAATTGTCGTTCATATGTAAAAGCTTTACAAGGAACACCAGAGTGCTCCACGAAAAACTGACCGAAACAGCAGTTAGTATGGGGGTAGATATCTCAAAATCCAAGCCCTTACAGAAACCGTACAGAGCAGACTTCTCAGACAAAGATATAGAACACCTGAATGTGGCAGGGAAGAAGTTGCAGATTAAAGAATTAATGGGGGTACTGCAGAAATGGGGAGATGTGGAAAGATGGAGAAGCAGGTGGGCGAAAAAGAGGGAAGAGGTTCGCTCCCGACAAGTGACTCCTGAGTTTGCTTTAAGGGAGGTAGAAAAACCTGAGCAGTTATGCCCCATGCGCGAAGTTCCAGGAGGGAAATATGTGCATGTCCCCTGGTCTAGGCAGGATATTGTGTCCTTCACGAACGATTTCCCAAAATTACGAGAGAAACCAGTTGACTGGTACAGGCAGGTGGAAAGGTTCGTGAAGGTACAGAAATGTCTGTGGAAAGACCTGGATGGGTTTTTCGACATTGTGGTTCCAGTAGATTTATGGACCCAGTGTAAAATAAACATAGACTGGCCGAGTGAGGAGTACCCCAGAAACAAGGAAACTGGAGAGCCATCAAAGGATGTCATGCGAAAATATGAGCAGGTAATTCAGCATTTGAAAGAAAAGGTGCCCGCAAAGGAAACTGATTGGACAAAAATAGATAGGACAACCCAGGAAAGGGACGAGACAGTGCACTCCTTCTATGAGAGGTTATTACAGGTATTTAAAACATACAGCGGTATTGATAACATCGACCTGAAGGATATGACGCACTTTATTTACAGGTTTGTAAATGGTTTAAGACCTGAAATTTGTCAGTGGATAAAAGATAATAAAATCTGTTGGCATACTAAGAAAATGGATGAGGTCCTGCGGTACGCTAAGTACTGCGAGGACGAGATGGCAGAAAAGAAAAAGGCCCTTAAGGAGAAGGTTATGTGGGCTCAGGTGAAGCTCGCAGAACAACAGGAAAAACAATTGAGTAACATGGTTAAAAATGCTGAGAACAAAGGTCCTGGGGGAGGGGGTGGAGGAAAGCCCCGGCCCAAATTTAGCAGGGAAGAGGCTATGAAAAAATTTCCCTGCCATCAGTGCGGCGAAATTGGACACTGGCGAAACGAGTGTCCCCAATTAGTCGATGTTAATGAGAAAACTCCTGATTTAACTCCACAGACGCAGAAAGAAAGACCAGGAAAGACTCAACCCCAGGTAAAAACAGTTCAGGTGCCTCGAGCACCCAAGCAGGTATACAGGGGAAGACAGGCAGAAAATGAAGAGATAGAGGTTTGGGAAAGCGGGGAGAACAGAAATACAGCAACTTCGCAGTATCTGCTAAATGATACCTTCCTTTGTAACGATCAGGACTGACGGGGCCTGAGAGGGGAGGACGAGGAGTGCGTACTTGGCGCTTCCTTGCCGGTAGACCAGTCTGGACCATATATTGAAGGAAAGGTTGACGGAAATGATGTCACCTTCCTGTTGGACACTGGCGCTACCCGTTCTACTGTAAGAACAGTGGACGTTCCAAACCTACCCCTCTCGGGAGAAAATATCCAAGTAGTAGGTGTATCTAATCAATTGATTAGTACTCCTGTTACCGAACCAATGGAGATTTCAATTGGAAATTTTAAACAGATGCATAGATTTGTCGTCTGTGACACCAGTCCAGTGAATCTACTGGGACGTGATTTGCTGTGCAAAATGAACTGTACCATCTTTTGCACACCAAAAGGTGTTGAAATACAGACCCCAGATGAAGACGGCATTTATAAATTATTGTTGCTTAGACCTGACTCAGAAATTAAAAGATTGACCCTGCAGGACTTGCCCCAAGAACTACAGGAAGCTGTAAAGCCAGAGGTGTGGGATTTCACTGGAAAGGATGTGGGGTTGATGAAAGATGTGGACCCCATACAAATAGCCATCAAGGACAATGCAGTATATCCTAACACTAGGCCCTACCGAATGAATGCTGAAGTGAAAGCAGGTGTCACTCTGGAAATACAAAAATTATTGGAAGGAAACATCATACAGGAAGTGATGAGCAGCCCATGCAACTCACCGATTATGGGCATCAAAAAGCCTAGTGGCAAGTATAGGGTAGTGCAGGACCTGAGAAAGGTTAACAAAATTGTAGTTCCTTGCTGCCCTATTGTCCCAAACCCTGCAGTGATATTGTACCAGATTCCTTGGGATGCTGAATGGTTCACTGTGATTGATTTGTGTCATGCATTCTTTTCGATACCCCTGCACCCCGACAGCAAATTTCTTTTCTCATTTGCTTTTGAGGGTCACGTGTATTGTTGGAACAGGGTCCCTCAGGGGTATACAGAGAGCCCCTCTATCTTTAATCAGATCTTGAAAAAATGTCTAGAGACTTTGATCTTACCTGGGAACTCTGTGTTAGTGCAGTACATAGACGACCTTCTACTGGCGTCTAAAAGTCACCGGGACTGTGTAGTTGACACCATTGCCCTCCTAAATCATCTGTGTGAGAAAGGGCATAAAGTAGCCCCTGACAAACTACAGTTCTGTGCGAAATCTGTAAAATATCTGGGACACCAAATAGAAAAGGGTGTCAGAAAAGTCACATCAGAAAGAGTGAGAATAATTCAAAAAATGCAGTTGCCCCGCACTCAAAAAGATGTCAGAATGTTCCTGGGTGTATTAGGGTACTGCAGGCAGTGGATTCTGGGATTTGCAGCCTTAGCCAGGCCCTTGATAAAAATGACCACGAGAGGAATGCCAGATGTTGTACAGTGGGACGATGAAAGTCTAATGGCTTTCACGAGATTGAAGAACTGTCTGTGTACAGCCCCTGCGTTGGGAATGCCAGATTATTCCAAAGAGTTTGCCCTTTTCTGTGACACTCGCGATAATTGCGCATTGTCTGTCCTGACTCAAGAACATGGCACGACCAGAAGGCCTGTGGCTTATTTCTCTGCCACATTGGACCCAGTAGCTGCTGGGTTACCAGGCTGTCTGAAAGCGGTAGCTGCTACCTGTGCAAGTTTGGAACAGAGTGAGTCCATTGTCATGGGACATCCTGTGACCGTGTATGTTTCACATGGAGTGGTAATTCTATTGACCAGAACTAAAACACAGTATCTCACCCCTAGTCGGCTGACTAAATACGAGAGGATTCTTGTGGGTGCAGCAAATGTAAGCATTGTTAGGTGCGGTATTCTGAACCCTGCCACCTTACTCCCCGACCCATTGGAAATAGAAGGTGGGGATGATGATGAACATGATTGTATTGACCTGACAGAGTTCAGTACTAAGCCACGCCCAGACATAAAAGAAGTACCATTGCCTGAGCATGATAAAGAACTATTTGTGGATGGTTCCTGTCTAAGACATGAATTAGGAGGCTTGAGTGCTGCTTATGCAGTAGTGTCTTTCACAAAAATTGAACAAGCAGGTTACCTATATAACATCAAGTCTGCACAAGTAGCCGAATTGATAGCCATGATAAAGGCTTGCAAAATTGGGAAGGACTTACGCATAACAGTGTATACTGACAGTCAGTACTGTTATGGCGTTGTGCATGACTTTGGCCAATTATGGCTACAGAGGGAATTCATGACTTCCTCAGGTACTCCCATTCGGAATGCAAAAGTTGTTCATGACCTTTTAGAGGCCATCCAGTTGCCCAAAGAACTGGCAGTGGTAAAATGTACTGCTCATCAAAGGAGCATGGACAGAGTATCACTGGGAAACGATTATGCTGATCGAGTGGCTCAATGGTGTGCCAAAGATCGGTATATTGTAAATCCAAAACGAGGGGGGCCAGGAACCAGCTGCCAGCTTCAGGTGTTTGAGGAAGTGCCTACATGGGATGAGGTAAGAGAGTGGCAGGAGTCGGCTCCTTGGCAAGAAAGAGAGAAATGGAAGGAGGATGGGTGTAGACCGAGACGTGTGGATGGTGTCATCTTGGGCCCAACTGGTATGCCTGTGTTACCCCGACACTTGCTTGGCACAATGGCTAGATTAATACATGAAGGATCACACATTGGTAGGGATGCCATGATTCTGGTATTTCAACAGACTTGGTACAGTAAAAAGTTCAGGAAGGTAGCGGAGTCCCTCTGCCAGAGGTGCCTGTCATGTCAACAAATGAACCCAGGCAAGAGGACAATGGTTGAACTGAGCAAGATTGGGAGGTCAGGGGGTCCCTTTATAAGGATACAGGTTGATTTCATCACCATGCCCCGTTGTGAAGGGAAACAATATGTCCTTGTCATTGTGTGCGTATTTTCAAAATGGGTAGAAGCTTACCCTACTCCTCAAAGTGACGCACTGACAGTAGCGAAGTGTTTACTAAAAGAACTGATACCTAGGTTCGGAATACCATGCATTATTGAATCAGATAAGGGTGGACATTTCCAGAATGACATACTGGCTGAACTCTGTAAGGCCTTTGGAATAAGGCAGAAACTCCATTGTGCATACCACCCAGAGGCTTCTGGAATAGTGGAACAAGTAAATGGAACTATCAAAAACAGACTAGCAAAGCTGACAGATGCTACTGGCATGACCTGGGTGAAGGCCCTACCCCTGGTCCTGATGGGACTGAGAAGTGTTCCAGACCGCAAGACAGGCCTAAGTCCCCATGAAATCATTATGGGAAGAGTGATGAGACAAGCATGGGTGCCAGGAAGCAAACTGTTGAGTATTACTGATGATTTGGTGCTTGAATACTGCAGAAGATTGGGTGACCAAGTGCGTTCTATCTCTCGCCAGATTGGAGACGACGGCATCCTCAATCCAACGACTCCTCTCCACAGCTTGGTTCCAGGAGATTGGGTCAAAATAAAGAAGCACACTCGATCAAGCTGTCTGGCACCAAGGTGGGGAAAGAAACGCCAAGTAATCCTGGTGACAACCACTGCAGTGAAGGTCGCAGGTGTTCCTCAGTGGATCCACGCTGGACACACCCAGAAGGTATTGCCAGACAGAGGATTTGAAGAAGAAGGGCAACCAGCAGAGGACCCTGAAGGAGCCAGACCAGAAGCAACTGACAACGAGCAGCCCAGCACCAGTCAGGTTGCAGGAACAGCAGACGTTGGCCCAGGAGTAGTTGACTACGAACTGCCAAGAATCCAGCCTGCTGAAGAGGTCCAGGAAACTGAGCCAGGAGTAGCTGAAGACGAGCTGCCAAGCATATGGCCAGAAGAATGGATACCGATGATTGATCTGACCGAAGATCCTATCAGAACAAGAGAACGACTTAGTGAAGGTAGAGAGTGGACTAGTCAGGAAAAGCAAGGCACAGGCGAAGAACCTCAGCCGCTTGAGATTCAAATCAAAACTGAGGAAGGAGAAGGTCAGACAGGGACAGAGCAGGTATTCGATACACCACCGCGAACACCTGATGCAGATAAGGGAGAGACTAGAAATAGAGTGATAGTTCGAGCAGAAGAAAATCAAGAGATCGAAGTGCTTGAACAGGATCAGAGAGGGTTAAAAGAACGGGTTCAGGAAACAGAAACAAAAATAAAGACAATCGAAAGCCAAAAACAAAATATTCCTGAACAAGGCCAGATTAGCAACCAGGCAGAAGAATTTGATGCTAGCCCTGGAACTAGCCAGATAAGGGAAGTAGGAGAAGAAAGTGGAGAAGAATTACCACAAGATAAAGAGAACAAGAGAATAAGAAAAGATAGTGAAGTCCAAGTACCAACTAAGAGACTAAAGAAAAGAAACAACCTTGAGCCTAGGTTTGTAAAAAGATTGAGACTAAGGATAAAGACAGTGGAAGAAAAACGTGCAGAAGCAAGAAGAAGTGCTCGAATAGCAGAGCAAGAAGAAGACTCTTCCAAAAGAAGGAGTGAGCGAATAAAAAGACAAAACAAAAAGTACAAATCTCCTGAATGGACACTGGTTTTGGAAGAACTTGAAGATCTTGATATAACTGACGTGAGCGACGGGGAGCCCGTCCCAGAGTACTCAGCTGAAGAGGAAGACGAACCACCGTGAATTTGCACAAAGTAAGCTAAGTGTGTAAAGCCAAAAAGAGGGGTTCGAGAGACTCCTTCAGAGCCCAAAATGTCTGATTCAACAGTGAATGGTAGACCTAGTTGCAGCCGTTTCAAAACGTGTTGCAAGGTGTGTATATGTAGTGTAGTAGTACTGATAGTTATCTGGATAGGATTAACAATTTTCATTCCCTTTGCTGTAAGTAAAGATACTAACATTGTCCCTACTGAAATTGTAAATACTGACAATGAGGAGCTAACAACACAGAGTGTAGAAAGACATGAGAGAGCATTGAGACAAACTAAACGAGACTTAGAAGCATCAGATGAGGGAGGACTACATTATCATGGAATGAAGAACAGGACACACTTAAATGTTTTCGCAAATTTGTTAATACACTATGTAGAGACTATGGAAATTGAAGATTGCTATGTCTGCATGAAGCTACCTACTTCGGTGGCTGAAGGCGTGACATACCATCATCTGCCATTGACATATGGAATTTCCTGTAGCATTTTAGCTAGTTTATTTTACAAAAGGGGACCGTTACAGTATTATTACTCTAACAATGACGTGATTTTTTCTGAACTTCCTATACGTGGGAACTTGAATCCTGTACATACCAAAACTGACACCATAAGATATATGGGAGACTACTTTCTGACTATAGGGAACATTGACATAGCAGACGCACACAGAGATAACTTGACTTGTTATTTGCGTGAGCAGGAAAAGATGTTCCTGAACATGGCAGAGAAAAGGAGAATTAAAATTCAGAAGAAGGCTAATGACGAAAGTCAGAAAAAACCAAAATGGGCAGAAAACATGGAAGGCACCTCATCTGGTGGAGCGGGTCCTGCTCTGTTGCTGGATTTTGAAAAGAAAGGCAAGCTATGTCTTCACCGCGAGAAGACTAGCTATTATAATAATGTTTTCATTGGTTCCAGTGAATGCGAACATAATTACAAGGTAATTGGAGGTTGGGGTTTCAAAAATGGGTCAGAGCCTGTGTTTCCTGGAATTTATTACATTTGTGGGGACAAGGCTTATTTCAAATTGCCGGATCACTGGTATGGAAGCTGCTACTTTGGCATTGTTTTCCCGAAAATATACCATGTGAATGGAAAAGCTGGAAGCAATGAAGTTACTAATGGCTTAGTGCGTAGTAAAAGAGAGAGTATAGGTGAAATTATGGGTAGTATTTTCAGTGCACTGATACCTGGAGTGGGAGTGGTTCTGAATACTCACAGAATTTGCAAATTGTCTACTATAGTAGATGTGCTGTCTACTGAAACAGCTCATGGATTTCTGCTGGTCAATACCGAAATGGTTGCGATCAGATCAATGGTTTTACAAAATCGACTTGCTCTTGACACCTTATTAGCGAAAGAGGGCGGAGTCTGCCGGATGTTGAAGGCGCAACATTGTTGCACTTATATTCCGGATAAAAGTGTGCAGATCAAAAGATATGTGAAAAACATTACTAATTTGGCAAAGGAACTCAAACCACTCGAGGTTGATAGTGCCTGGAAGAGACTAGTAGATGGTCTCTCAAATGTAGGTCATTGGCTTGCTAGCATAGGTAAAAGCTTATTATTCAAAATTCTGATGCCAATTGGTATTATAGGTCTTATTATACTTTCCATTTTCTTATGCTGTAAATACCGCAAGCGCACCAAAAAGCACGAGGTAAATGCAAGAGGAGTGAAACGAAGTGTGGATGAGATTGAATTAGAGGAAGTGAATGATCAGATATACAAAAAGGTGAAGACTTCTCACCCTGCTAAAACTGAAAGAGAAAAGTTAGAACGGTTGCTGGAAGAAATAGAACTTTATAAAGTGTGAAAGAAAGTTGGCATCTGGTTCCCTTATAATTTGTGATGATA
Source organism: Lissotriton helveticus (assembly GCF_964261635.1). NCBI lineage: Eukaryota > Metazoa > Chordata > Amphibia > Caudata > Salamandridae > Lissotriton > Lissotriton helveticus. Next base: position 868,911,632 of record NC_136061.1, on the reverse strand, counting down.
GTAGATATCATCAAAGAGGGGATTGATGAAGCAAAGCTTCGCATATTTTGCGGCTTGCCGAAATCAAGAACCTCGTTTATGTGTAATAAGGTAACAAAAGTGTATGTTTTACTAACATTTATTTTGTTTAGGCAAAGTTCCCGAAGCTTGCCTATGTGTATTTCTAATGAATTAATCCGTGTCCCTAAAAATGGCCGCCGCTTGTATTTTAGTTACTGCGCATGCGTCAGCCACACTCACGTGTCCTGACGCGTCTGCAGAAGTGGAGGGAAAGTTATGCGCATGCGTAATTCATAGCTGTGCTTATCATGTGGTACTGCTCGTGCCACTGCTCTTGTGTCCGTATCAATGTAGCTAACATTTAGATGCAATAAGTTTATTTCTTGATGATGAGTTAAAAGTACAAACCCTGTGATGTGTTTTCATAATGACATTATTATGTATTAATTTGTTTTCGCTTACTTTTCATGTACCGCGGGAAATGGGGGTCTGAGTGAGAGGAGAGCCATATTGGAGGTCCCTTCTGCGCCTGTGCGACATTCGGCAGCACGAGGGACCTTGGCTGATGGAACATAGCCAGTTGGCAGTGATGGGCGAGATGCTCCTGAGAAAGTCACCTCTGCCCTGCGAGAACAGCGAATGTTGCTCCTCATATGATACAATGTTAAATTATCATTGTGTTTCTGCACAGTTTCTCCTGGGAACCCCAAACCTGCTAGGCGGTACCCAAATATGTTAATGAAGGCTTCAAATCGTGTATTGTGATTGGTGTGTTACCCAAACCCTACCTTAGGACCAATCGAAATTGAGGGATTCTGACACTTTGCAACATTGGGGGGTGGTACACTGTCCCCAAACTGTATATCTACCATGGGTTCACCTAGTGAACCGTCCGACTTGTCTGGTTTAGCTGACCTGTCACTGACCCAACGCACTCAATAGGTGACTGAAGATACAGAGCACTGCGGAGCACTCTGTCCGAATTTGACCATAGACTAAGGTTCTACTGAACCTTAAAGTGCTGGCAAGGCACTTAGCTGGGAGTTCGCTGACCCAATCGGGGTCTTGATCGATAGCTGCAGAGCGGGTGGAGCGCAGGCGTTGCTTCCGAACTGTGGGTTCCGGTCCTGTCCTGAAGAGGGTCCTGTCCTGAGGGTTTGCTGTCCTGTCCTGAGGGTCCTGTCCTGATTCCTATTCCGAGGGTATCCTGTCCTGTCCTGGGTGTCCATTCTGCACCTGCTGTCCTTTGAGGGGTATCCTTCCTTGAGGGTTTCCTGTCCTTAACTGACCCGTGGCCAGGGTTTGGTTTCCACACCTTTCTAGGTAAATATTACTCTGAACCTCTTGAAATTCTTGCACCTTCTGAATTTCTAACTTTTGCTTTAATAAAGTTCAACATTGCATATGTGATATTTTCCATGCCTTTCTGCAACTATTGAAAGTCATTTATAATTTTGCAAAGTTATTCCTATGCCTTCTCATTTGTTAGAAATTATATTTTGCATAGCAGTGTGTCATTTCCTGATATGGTCTAGAACTTCGTTGCCTAGATTGTTCAAAGACCCTTTCACCTTAAGTGAAGCGTGTTATTCATTATAAGCTCTCCTATAGTCACCCACACTTAGTCTATCCCTGTCTAGATAATACTGACTTGCATAGTATTTTCTCGCTACATTTTATTTAGTACCTTGATGATTACTCTGCCATTATTTCTTTATGCATATGTGATTTACGTTATCTTGGTTATTGATTGCCTTGTTTTATTGTACCTCATGCAAGAAAATAATGAACTTTAGATAAACATTTTAAAACTTCCAGTTGTCCGTGGTCATTTAAACAGTATTTGAATGTTATTGGTTGGGTTTGTATTTTGCTGCCTTTCTTTTACAGCTAGCTCCCTGATTCATTGTGGTCATTAGGCACCCGCATCGGTGGATGGTAAGTCGGGTGCACCGAAAATTGGTAGCAGGGAACACACACACATCAACCTGATAGAGCTCGTGAAGTCACCTGATCGATGTATATGGTGATTTGAAAAGTATATGGGCCCTGAAGCCGGAAACGGCGAAAACTATTGGTCGGGTGGCCTCGTGCGCTCTATCAGATGTACTAGAGCTATACAAAAAACTTCAAACATTCCATTCCACCACTCCTTATGGACACTAATGTCCTGTTGATGTTTTAACATAGCTATTAGGCCACATTCCTCATGCTGTCTAGTGAGTGGACCGAATGCAAATTATTTTGATATTTGTGTTTTATACATGAGTAACACCTAAATGAATTGAATGTTGTTAAGGGTTGAGGTTTATCTATTTACATCTGCGGATGGTTTAAAGTTAAATAAAAACAAGGCATGAATAATGGTTAACTGTGTAATCTGGTCCAGCATTATCATTGAGGGGTTCTGATGATATCTTTGGCCTTGTAGTTTGTAAATGACAACACAAGCTTGCTATGGCAATGACAAGACAAGGTATCTGTTATATGTTTTTCTATTACAAGCTGTTTTAATTTAAAATGCAGCTAACAATGGGCATTGACTGAAATTAAAATGTTGAAGCTTTATTTGCCTGTCACCAAATGATTTCTTGAAAAAAGAATAGGCAATGGTGAGATTAGTGGACTAATGTGACTCCGTGGCTGCAGAGTTTACAGTATAATTATGTATTTACTGAATTTGCCATGTGATTTCAAAAATATGCCCATTTCACCAAAATTGTTGTTTCTATCTCAAATGGATGAAATAATTCCTTGAGACAAAGTGCCACGTAATTTGCATTTTTGTCACATAATTTTGATAATTTTAGTCTTCCAAGCTGCACAATCCTAGTAGTATGAACAATGTAAAACCTTTGCCCAGTGGCAACAAAATGTGTATTTCACACATAACCCGGAAATATTTGTCACCTTTCATGGTTGCTTAAAAATATGTGTGTTTAAAACCACTTCTCTTTTTGTGCAATAAAAGCACCAAAACATGTAATACATAAATTTTTACTCGACAATGTAATGACTTCTTATTAATCTCCAATGTACCCATCAACGAGGAGCAGAGATTGTGGTGGGGATGAGTATCTTTTTTAATGTGGTGTTTCCTGTCATCTAAGGTAGTGTTCAAACTGTTGATGAATCTTTTTTCAGTTTTTCACCCTGCAAAACTCATTTAAATTGGCTACATACTGCTCTGAAAACAACAAGGCTATATTGTACAACTATACAGCCAGTTCACACTTTGTAAGCTGTAAATTAATTTTCTTATAAAAATACACACTTACACCAGGCCAAACCATGTAAAAATTACATTTATTCTTGTTATGGTCAGCATTGACAGCATAAGACACTTTTGCAAGAGTCAATTGATATAGCTAGAAGTAGACCTGTTATGTTATTTATATTTCTAAAGTGCCACGGTTACCCGTAGGTGTCCTGGTGGTGGCTACTACCCTCTGAGCACAGATTATTATGGTGATACTACATGTTGAAAAGCCAGGTTTTTAATCAATTCCCAAATGCCATGAGATTAGCGGATCACTGAAATATTATCGACGGTCACATTATCGACTACCAATAATATCGTTGAATAATTATCGACTACAAAAATATAGACTTTGTATACTTATTACACAAAATACAAAAATATCGACTACAAAATATCGAGTACTTAGAATATCGAGTACATAAATATCGTCTTATTAAATATCGACTACTAATATATCGTTGTTCATGAAATTACACCTAACACTACCAAAATATCGACTACTAAAATATAGAGTACAAAAATATCGTTTCTAAACAAATATCGAGTTATATTTTGTACCCTTTCATGTCTAAAATACCATATTACTCGTCTATAAAAATCATTGTTCTATACAAAAAACATTTTACATATAATACCTGTTACTTTTATAACATTACTATTTATCATCATTTCCTATACATTATATTAAATTTGTTATATCATTTGAAAAAGATTCTTTACATGTAACTCAAATTTTCATAATATTTTTAAACTTACACATCTATTTTATTTAACAACTAACCTGCTTTAATGCGGAAACAACCACATACCACCATTCTCACATCACCAAACACACCAATTAACTTTAAAAAAATTCAAACTAGCCTATACAATTCTTGCTTTCATCCTACAACCAATCAAATTCCAGCACACAAAATACACATACTATAAAAGGGATACATCCATTCTACCATTTGCTGCTGCTAACTCTATAGAAAGAAGATGCCAACACTATGAAGATTTTGTTCCTGAACAAACATCTTTAAAGATCCAGCTCACTAGCTAATCATTCACGTAAGTTACATTGCATTATTTAAAAATCTAAATTAGTAGTGTACTATTTTACTTATATCTCCTAACTCTTCCACTTATCTCCTCCTACTTTTCTGATAGAAACTACTAAAAACAAAATCCTAATACCTGCTCCTATTTCTTCCCCTGCAAAATAAGATAGTAAGTATATATTAATGCTCTGTTCTACAACAACAGCTGTTTTTAAACACTATTTTACAAGATTCATACTTAAATTAAAACATTTTATTCACAGATATTCAGCGATTTTCCTATTTCAACACTACAAATGTATAGAACTACACTAATTAAACATGTAAGTATATATGTTTTTGTTATTAAACAACCAAATTTAAAAATGCTAGTTTCTAAACAACATATCTTGCATATTACATCTTCCCTACAGATCCAATAAAAACATCCTACATCAACTATACCAAAAGACAAGACTACCCTTGTAAAAAATGTAAGTATACATCAATTAGTCTAAAACTTCAGAAAAAAAACAAGAACTATGTTCTTAACACCATGTTATGTAATTTATATTTCCTCTACAGATATTGTGAATACATCATACATCTATTCTACCTACAGCAAAGAAAAGTACATATTTAGAAGTTAGTATACTTTTAAATATTTCCAATTTCCCAACGGTAAAAAATAAAATTTATAATATGTGACATGTATTTATTCTATCTTCTCTACAGATCTAAACTTGACTACCTTGATGTACTCCACCAAATACTACAACTCAACTATTTAAACAAGTAAGTATATGTAATGTTCACATCAAATGTAGTACTAAGCAAATTAAAAAACTGCTTTCTCCTAGGAAAAACGTGTGTTATGTATAAACATTAACTTAGCATTTCTATATTTTCATACCAACAGAATATAAAGAAATACATACAAGAAAGTCCTTCAAAATACAGTTCTGCATTTGTGATTACTACTTTTAGTAAACGTAAGTATAAATACAACATTAATTATGTTTGCACCACTAAGTGAAATATATGTTATTTGATTTTGTTTCTTTGTACTCTTTCCTAGAACAAGTAAAACAAAATGACAGAAGGTGCAGAATTTGTAATGTCACAGAAAAATAAATTACTGTTATGTTATATGGGTTATGTTTATAGTCAGGAAAGACAAAGTGGTAGAAAAGTTTTCTGGAAATGTACAAAATATTACTCTAACAAATGTTATGGAAGGGCTACTACAGAGGAAACTAATGTGCTATTTACCAGGGAACACAATCATCCCCCCAATGTCACAGAAATTGAAATAAGAGATGCTTTAGAAAGTATAAAGACTGCTAGCACACAAAGTGATAGACCAACAACACAAATCCTTAAAGAGGAACTGTTAAAAGTCCCAGCCCATGCTTCAGGTCAACTACCCTCTATTGACTCACTAAAACGCACAATAGCATACACTAAAAGACGCACTTCCACAACTCCACCCAACCCTACTACTTTTGAGGAAATTATTATTTCACCAGAAATGTCCATCACACACAATAAAGACAAATGTATCCTGTTTGACAATGAAAGCAGTACAAACAGAATCATAATGTTTGCAACTGCAAGTAATTTAAGAAAAATCCAACAGTGTCCCCAATGGATGATGGATGGAACATTTAAACCATGCCCAAAACCATTTTATCAACTATATTCCATCCACGGGTTATATCATAACTATAACATCCCTTTCATTTACTGTTTGCTACCAAACAAACAGCAAAACACTTACACAGAAATATTAAATGTTCTCAAAAATGAAATGAATAATTATTTTCCAGAAAAAATAATTATTGATTTCGAATTAGCTATGATTAATAGCATATTGAAAATATTTCCCCACACAGCAATCCAGGGTTGTTACTATCATTTCAATCAGAGCATATGGAGACATCTCCAAAAATCAACATTAAGTATTTTGTACTCAACAGATAGCACCTTTGCCTATCAAATTAAAAAATTGATAGCACTGGCCTACGTTCCTGTTACCGATGTAGCGGAACACTATAATTTATTAATTGACAGCACATATTACAAGAGAAATGAAGATAAACTAACCCCATTACTGGATTATTTCGAAGATACTTGGGTGGGAAGATTGCACAGATCTGGACATCGACGCCAACCCAAATTCCAAATCCCTTGGTGGAATGTCTATCTTAGTACTTTAAACCAAGAGGCAAAAACCAACAACAGTGTAGAAGGGTGGCATAATGCTTTCCAAGCTACGACAAGCAGAACCAGACCCACATTCCATAACCTACTACATGCTTTGATAAAAGAACAAAGCTATCAAGAACTAAGAATGGAAAAATCAGTGACCCAAATTGGTCCAAAACTAAGTAAACAAACTAAACAAATGTTCCGACAACTGCAAAGTCAAGTCACACTATACCCTACAACTAGGGGATTAGAATATCTGTCAATAATAGCTAAAACCCTACTATAAAAATGTCTACAAAATATACTAATATCTTCTTACAATAATGGTACATATAACAATCATAAACATTTCAAAAAAAATATAAATAATACATATTTGTTTTACTAACTTATCAAAATGTTGGACATTATTTCTGAACAAATATGCAATATTTATAATTACATCACACATACACATTACATAAAGATCGACATTTCCCACCCAATAAATAAAAATATAAAATAACTTACAATTTTTGTAGATGACAGAGATGTAATGAAGCAAAATACAATCCATACAATCCATTACAAAGTAAGAGAAATCCAATATGGTAAACCATCAAAAACCCGAAAAAAATGTTAAAATAAAATAAACGATCCAGGAAATCCCGAAAACAGTAGTGTGGACAGTTTATTATTTAAAGTGATATACACACAACTTAAAAAAAAACCTTGACGCATACCAATGTATCAATCCAATACGAAACACTCAAAAAACCCGAAAAAAGGTAAAAATTAATAAAATCCGCTCCTGGCAAACACGAAAAATAGGAGATACACGTAAAAATATAACCATAATAAGTCATACATTAGTATCTCCAAAAAAAAACACGCTTCCTTCCATGTAGTTTTCATGCGAGGAACCGGAACCTGTAAAAAAACATACATAACGAAACCCACCCACAAATAGCCTATAACATTAGTAAATACACTCACAATTAACATTAAGCATGTAAGAAGACATTTCTTAACAATTCAAATAACACTAGAACTAAAACATACACGACGCATCTATAACGACGACATTACACCTAAATGCGACATAAACAAATCATACATACACTCAAAAACACTACACAGTTCGAATATACCCTCACACATTACCACTCAGTCATAAATAGTATATTAAATTTACCTTACCTCTCTCCACACGAAGCAACACCCAACCGCGAGCTTCTCCAGTCCTGAATAAGCACAATAACCTTACGCGGTAAAAAAGTAGTCCCCTTAAACCAATTTTGAGAAGGTTTCATAGAAAATACAATGTTATGGTCTAAAAATATAATACATACACATTGTTATTCTAACAAATTAATACAGTAGACTCATTATAATTTAAACTGTTTAAAAAAATAAATGTATTTAATATTACTTAATATATAGTAATTAATATATATTAATAATATTAAATAAGTATGTAACACTTGAAGTAATATATGTAAATAATTTATTTTTGTGTACATTTATAGGAAAAATGTTGTGTTTCTTTATAACTAAACATGAATAATTGTTTTTTTAATAATTAATAATAATAAATAATATAACTTATTTATTATTATTAATATAAAATGTATAACCATTTACTATATAAATAATTGCCTTAAATAATGTATTTTTATTTCACTGAATGTATGTATTTCTGAAAAGAAAAGATAAATGTTTAAGTTAATTAATTAATAATAATAATAATTATTATATTTGTTATTATTTTTATTAATTAATTATAAATTTTTAATAATAATTTCTAAGTATTATAAAAGTATATAATTGCATAAATAATCTTTTACCAATACCAGATATTATTATTATACATATTATTCCCCTTTACAGTTCTAAAGTTAACAACATAAAAAATGTATATGTATAATTTAAAAACAACATTGTCAGAAATATGTGTAAAAAATGTCTTAATTAGTATTTCCATATCTTGAGCAAATATAATAATTGTCATGTTACTTTATACAAATGTAAATATAAAAATTAAATATTTAATAATATTAATATATAATATTAACATTATTAAATATAAATGGAAGAAACAGAAAAATAACTGGTATATTTTTTATTTCAATATAAATACTTGTAACAGAAAGTGATTGATAATAAGATTTGTTTTTGACATAAAAAATGTTGTGAAAAAATTTTGTGTCACAAATTAAAACATGTACATAAATGATAATGTGTTATTCTGCAAATACAACATTTCCAAAAATCTTTATGTTATATTTGATAGTGATTGTATTGTATTACACATGAAAAAATAAAAAAATTGTAATAAAGTTTTTTGAAAACATCCATTTTGCATTGTCTTGTAATATAATAACACACTAAATAAATTTATATGCAAATGTGCTGGACACAGACCAATTAATAATTGCTATTCCTACTCCAGTCAAAGTATTAGCAGAGAAGTTGCTGGACACTGACCAATTAGTATTTACTATTCCTACTCAAGTGAAAATAATATCTTGAAAGGTGCTGAAGACTGACCATGTATAAATAACAATAGCTACTTTAGTATAATGTTACTGAGTAAAAATAGTCAAATATTTATATATATTGTATAAATATTATAAACATATTTTTTTAGTATATTTTTTGCTGAGTAGTTCAAAAAATTATTATTAGCATAAAAAATAGCAAGTATTTGTCACTGAAAAATGTCAAATATTTGTAATATTTATATAAAAAATTCTCACACTTTATATACCCAAACAGACCCTGAACGCTAAAAATACCCCTTTACCCTAAAACTAAAAAGTGTCCATGAACTCAAAAATATACTCCTTTACCCAAGAACTGGAAACTGACCCTGAACCCTAAAAATACCCCTTTAGCCAAAAACTAACAACTGACCCTGAACCCCAAAAATTCTCCTTTATCCAAAAACTGAAAACTGACCCTGAACCCTAAAAAATACACCTTTACCCAAAAACTGAAAACTGACCCTGAACCCTAAATATTCCCCTTTAGCCAAAAACTAAAAACTGACCCTGAACCCCAAAAAAAACCCTTTACCCAAGAACTGAAAACTGACCCTGAACCCAAAAATATACCCCTTTACCCAAAAACTGAAAACTGACCCTGACCCATTAAATATACCCCTTTACCCAAAAACTGAAAACTGACCCTGAACCTAAAAATATACCCCTTTACCCACAAACTTAAAACTGACCCTGAAGCTTAAATAAACCCCTTTACCCAAAAACTGAAAACTAACCCAGAACCTTAAATATACCCCTCTACCCACAAACTGAAAACTTACCCTGAACACTAAAAATACCCCTTTACCCTAAAACTGAAAACTGACCCTGAACCTTAAATATACCCCTTTACCCACAAACTCAAAACTGACCCAGAACCTTAAATATACCCCTTTACCCACAAACTGAAAACTTACCCTGAACACTAAAAATACCCCTTTACCCAAAAACTGAAAACTGACCCTGAACATTAATTATACCCCTTTCCCCAAAAACTGAAAACTGACTCTTAACCTTACATATACCCCTTTACCCACAAACTGAAAACTGACCCTGAACCCTAAAAATACCCTTTTACCCAAAAACTGAAAACTGACCCTGAACCTTAAATATACGCCTTTACCCACAAACTCAAAACTGACCCAGAACGTTAAATATACCCCTTTACCCACAAACTGAAAACTTACCCTGAACACTAAAAATACCCCTTTACCCAAAAACTGAAAACTGACCCTGAACATTAATTATACCCCTTTCCCCAAAAACTGAAAACTGACCCTGAACCTTACATATACCCCTTTACCCACAAACTGAAAACTGACCCTGAACCCTAAAAATACCCTTTTACCCAAAAACTGAAAACTGACCCTGAACCTTAAATATACCCCTTTACCCACAAACTCAAAACTGACCCAGAACTCTTAAAATACCCCTTTACCCTATAACTGAAAACTGACCCTGAAACATAAATATACCCCTTTACCTAAGTAGAGAAAAATGTCCCTGAAAACAAAAATTCCACCTCTACCCAAATGTAAATAATATTAATTAATTAACTATTAATGAATAATTAACTATAAATAATAAGTTCATATATTAGCAAAGTAGCTGTAATTAATTGAATGTAATTATTTATACTATTTATTCCCAAACAAATATTTAATGATAACAAATAATTATATAAAATAATTGTATGAATAATAATTTAATTAACTAATTAATAATAATTAATTTATAATTATTTACTAAGGATAAATATGTACCAAATTATATGAATTAATTAAAATTAAAATATTTATTAGTTACCAATTAATTTATAATTTACATTTCTAAGAAACATATCATAATTAATTATTTCATTTAAATTACTTCCCACCCTTATCCCCTATTAACCCAACATCCCGCTCCTAAACATTAAGTACAATTTATACCAATAACAATGATGAAAATATTTTTGCACATTAACTGTAATTAATTTCATTTAATTATTAATGAAATTTTCACCAATTATGTAACAAACTATAACAACTTTTTATATATAAATATTACTCTAAATAATGTAATTAACTAATTAATATTAATTATTTACCAATTAATTAGTAATACAAAATAAAAAAAATTATAATAATTAATTAACAAATTAAGAATATTTATTTTCCAATTAACTAATTTATAATAATTAATTACCAATTAATTACAACTTAAAATGTTATTACCAATAATATTAAATAAATAACCAAATAATATTCTTCAATTTCCAATTAAGTAATTAATATTAATTAATTACCAATTAATGACTAATTAATTTTTTTTACCAATTACATTAATTAAATAAGTAAATAATAATATTCTATTTCCAATTAACTAATTAATAATAATTACTTACCAATTAATTACTACTTAACATTTTATTTCCAAATATATTAATTAATTAACTAATTAATATTATTTATTTTCCAATTAACTAATTAATAATATTTAATTACCAATTAATTAATAATTACAAATTTATATAAATTTATATAAATTAATTAACTTATTATTATTAATTATTTCCCAATTAATTTAAATATAAAAATATTTACAAACATATATAAATTAAATATTTATTTTAAATTACTCCCCACCCTTATCCCCTATTAACCCAACATCCCGCTCCTAAACATTAACTACAATTTATATTACTATTAAAATTTATTTAGATTTTTTACTTTTTTTTAACATAATATCGATATTTTTTCCTTTGACTATTATTCGATATTTTGTCATGTCGATATTTTTGAGTCGATATTTTTGTACTCGATATTTTATTATAATTATTATAATCGATATTTTTAACAACGATATTTTTGTCATCGATATTTTATCATATTCGATATTTTTAACTCGATATTTTGTCCATTCGATATTGTGGAGTCGATATTATGTCTGTGCACCGAGATTAGCGACAGGCCTTTGCTGCACAGGTGATAAAACTTCTCCCTCCCTAAGTGGCTTTTTGTTGGAGGGCTATCATCACCAGATTAGCTCCTGAGGAGCGAAGAGTTATTTTACGGGAATACCATTGAAACTGCTGCTTTAGATATTCTGGTCCTATTCCTTGGAGGGCCTTGATAACGGTGCATTAGGATTTAAAATGCACCCGTTTACCGATTGGAAGCCAATGAAGCCTTTTGATTTCCTTAGAAACCGAAACAAATTTTGGTGTGCCAGTAAGCAGTCGTGCTGCCGCATTTTGCATAAGTTGGAGTTTATTTAAATATTGTTGTTTTAGAATGTTCAGGTGGAGGCCCTTGCAATAGTCTAACCTTGATAAAATAGGAGATGTAGCAACTGTACGTTGAACGTTGACTGTCTTCTCGCAGTAATGGCATTATTTTCTTGATCATTCTAAGACAATTAAAGGTGGATGAGGTAATGGCATTTATCTGGTTACCAAAGTTTAGTTGGTCATCAACTATGACTCCCAGGTTCTTAGCCTTCCTTGTGGGATTGGGGAGAGTGCCCAATTTTTCTGGTCACCAGTCGGGAGTCCAAAAGTTGCCATTGTTTCCAAAAATGATGACCTCAATCTTGCCCAAGTTAAGCTTCAGGCAATTCTGTGTCATTCACATCTTGACGGCTTTCATACAGTCATGAAACGTCTTACTCTTTCCTGGTTTCTGTCCTGGCAGCAAAGGCACAACAATTTGCATTACCATCCGCATATGAAGTGAGATAAAAGCCAAAAGATCTAATCAAGGCAGCCAAGGATGATACATAGACATAGACAATTTGCGTTCTGTCAGTTAAGAAAGCTTTTAGTAGCTTCCAGGCTTTGCCCTGAACCCCCCATACTGACAAACAATGCATCAAAAGGTTGTGATGGACTTTATCCAAGGACGCAGAGAGAGCCATGTGAGTAGATCCATGCATATGGGAAAGTGTGTGCATGTCCATAATACTGATGTACCTCTCTCAAAGGGATTCCTGCAACTCCAGCTGGTCCACAATGCCTGCACCCTCAGCCAGTGCGGCGCTTATGTTTCTTCACCAGAGCAGATGCCTGGTGCTTTCTCGTAGGAAGATGAAAGTTACAGCTAGAAGTGCAGTTTTGTCCACTGAGGGGACCGATAATTTGAGGAAACTATGATTGGAGTCCTTCCTTTTGTTTGTGGCACCACCAAGCCATACATTAACGATTAGGGCACATGCACTAACGAAGAATTCTGCAAGAAATCCCTCTTATTGCAAATTTGGCATTGCCCTGCCCTCACAAGCTTTATGCTTCCCTTCTCCCTCCAATTACTTTGGATTTTGCCAACTTCAGCATTGCCTGGGCGTGAATATATAATACAGTGAATTCCTTCAATATGTGAAGGGCTTACGTTTGATGTTCCGTGTGAAACACAATTTCAAAATTGATTTGATCATATTTTACAATTCTTTAACATAACTGCCAAGTGAATCTGTCCATGTGCAACACAACCACTCAAACCCAGTGCTTAAATGGCTAAAATAAATGTGTGCTCATAACCAAAATATTTCTTTGGAGATTGGAATCAGCACCATCCACAAACAGTACTGCCCAGTGACACAGTGAAAGGCAGACTTCTTATGAAGGGAGCAAAAGGAATGGGTGAAATAAGGTGAAAAGATTGCTTTAGTCAATGTAGCCACTGCATCCTGCTTTCACCCCCTCAAAATACTCAATGTAATTTTTAAATGGCTTCCAGTCAGCTTATGCAGAATGGCCACCAAGACCCTCATCACCTGCAAGCTGGACTATGACAAATCACTCTGTCTAATTGCTAGAAGACTTCAGACCACGTAGAACCCAGCAGCCAGAATAACACTTAGACTTTCTCTTGTGTTCACATCACCCCACGAACAAAGACCTCCTCTGGACCCCCATTCACTAACCCACATGCAACTCGTCCACCAGGTACTTCTGCTCAGTCACAATCCTGCTTGCACACATCCCTCACATACAGAGAACCAGATTCAACTGTTGTGCTTCCCCCTACCTCCTACCCAAAGCCTGGAATGACCTGCCACAATACATTTGAGCTGCCTCCTCAGTACTTGAGCTCTTGAAGAAACTGAAAACAAGGCTCTTCCACTAGACAAGCCTCAGTCTTAGCATATATAACCCCTACATTCTCAGCACCAGGATACTCTCCAGAGTTTGCTGTGGACTTCACAAATTCCTTAACATAACATAAAATAACATAACATGACATAACATTTGCCTCAGCATTCCTGTTGTGGTGTTCATACCTCTCTAACTCTGGTGTTCCATTTCACACATTGTCTCTGTTATCTTCCATTTCAGTCACACTCTCCTCATTTCTTTTTCACCTTTCTGTCCATATTCACACACAAGCCTAATTCTTTTTCACTGCTATCTACCTTGTCTTTCTCGCTCTCTTCAATTGCGTCTCTCAATCCTTTCTCTCTCACTGCCATTCTCCCTCTCACTTTCTCCTCCTCACTCTCTATCAGGAAGATTAACCTGGATGAGAAATGTGTGATACTCCCACAGAATATTAGCTGATCCTTGATTCTCAGTTCCCACAGAACCTCGGGTTTTACATTATAAGAAAAAATGACTAAGGTGCTCAACTCTAGCTGTGAACAGGCTCACCTCAATCTATGCCTGCTTGGGGGCTCACCACTGCCTGTGATGGAGCTCAGCTGCATACTTTGAAGAGTTCATATCTGTCGGCCCAGGGTCACAGTTCATTGTTTGCAGGAACTCAGCTACAAATCAATGAAAGAAAATACACTGTCTCGGCTCTATCTATACATGGGTTAAGACTATGAATGCAGGGACTTGGCTGCATCAGTGCTGGAGCTTAGCTCTATCTGCAGAGGAGTGAGTTAAGCTCTACAAGATGATGAGGCCTGTTTAAGCCAGCTCTCAACTGTCTCTGTATGCACAAGAACCTATGTTCCTCTGTGGAATTTATGTCTTCTAAGGGGCCAATTACTCACCTGGTGGTAAATGGACCACCAGACTCGTAGGGGCACAGTGGTAGTGGTTTCCCGACCTCTATGTTCCTATTTAGGTAGTTGGACCGCTTTAGCCGCCACAGCTGCCAGAGAATTGCCATTCCCTGGTTGTGCAGTGGCAGTCAGGAGGGCTTATATGGTTGATGGGACAGCGGGGGTCCCGCCAAGTAAATTATGAGTTTCATCTCTGCCGGGTCACAGAGGTTCCTACTCCATGAACACAGTGGCATGCATATGGATGCACACATAGGGGCACACCATGTCCCCCCCCCCCTCTGTTTATGCACACCAGTTTCTGCATGGCATGCACTTTGCAATCCATAATGTTTTTTGCATTCCCATTGCGGTGCCCATTTTCACAGAACCGTCAGGGAACATCTAAAACAAAGCCCACCACGCAAGAGAATAACTTGTAATCTGGTGGGCGGCCTGACCACGAATTTTGCAGCAGGCCAGGCCCAGTACTGTACCACCAAACTGTTAATCATGCCCTAAGTGTTCAGCCTATCTCCAGAAGAACAACCAGCTTCCTATCTTAAATAAAAGAGACAGAGAAATTAGCCTCTTGAAATAGAACGTACTTCACCGTATTGAATGGTGATTTTTTTATTGACTTTGCACTGCAAGAGTTTGGACACATGGCACTGATCTATCCAGTCCTCTTCTCCTTTCTCAATCGCACACCCTCTTGCTTCCCAGAGTCTGCTTTGTTGTGAACGTCTTCTTGATTTGTATTGCTTTTATGTCATTTTAGTATGTCCTTTTGGTCTACATTTTTAGTGAGGAAATTTAGAAAGAGCAGGGAAGATCATGCTGAGATAAGGAAACAATGATAAATATGAAACAAGAGGAATGTGAAATTTATGGGATGGAAAGGGACAGGTTGATAAAACTTTAAAGGAAGGGTGATAGGGAACAGGAGAAATGGCAGAGACATGTGGAAAGAGTGACAAGCAGGACATAGAGCAGGATGAACAGTGCTAATTTCTCGGTGACTTCCTATGGGAAAAGCAATAGATGTTAAACTGCACTATAGCACATGCAAAGGAAAGAGTGGGCCTGAGCAGAAAAGCAAAGTTAAAGAAAAAATGTCAAATTTGAACATTTGCCGCGGATCACCAAGTTTCAGCTTTAAAACGGATGAACTCTGAAAAGAGGGGAGTCAGGTGGACCATGGCTTTGAAGTTGGTGTATTACCCATGGACTACACTTACTGGTTTGAATCCTTTGAAGAAATGTGAATAAGTCTTGGATTTAGAGGAGGCACTATTTATACCACCAACTGCCACTTGCAGGGATAGTAAGGATGAACAAGAGGTAGAACACATTAGAGCAGAGCAGACTAGGGAACCAAATGCTGCAATGGCAGAAAGCTTTGGTAGGAGAAGTGCCAGGTGCTGTCAATTCACAGTAACAGGCTGATCCACCTCTTTAGTCTATTATATGTCTGTCCACCAAACAAAAAAGGGAAAGAGGCAAACAAGTACCTTCTTGAAGGTGGACTGTGAGATGCCTTTGGGGAGTAGTTTAACCATGATCCTCCAATACAGGCAGAATCAATTTTATATTTCAGACATACTGCACATGCCTCCAACAGCACAGTATATGTGCTAAAATGGGGCTGCTACAATAAAAAAAAACACAACGTGCAGCAGAGGCAGGTTCCCCAGTACTATCCCAGCTTTTTTATAGGCCTATGCTCCTAGTCCTATCACCAAGGCCACTGGAAATATGTGATTGTGCAAATGCAGTGTTTTTGCATGATTATGGTTTTGACACATTTGCCACATTTCCAGCATCTCTAGCTTTGTCTCCAGATTGTAATAAAAAAAATGTTGCTAACTACAACTGTTCAAATGTTATTAAAAACATAGTGACGTGTTGTTGTGTAGTGGAAGTTCCTTTTCAAAGGTTGACTGGTGATAACACGTGTAATAATGACAAAATAATGAAATTATGTTATCACAAAATGTGCTGCATTATGCAGCATAATTTGCCGTTCTTGCCACATAATTTAGTCAACCGTGCTGCAGCACACACAGAAGGATTGTTTTTGTGCAGGTAGGTGCCTCTTCCTTCACAAAAAAATCCTGCATTCAAGAAGGCACCCTTGCACCATTTCGTCAAACGTGATTTCAAAGGTACAATTATTAAGGCTCCAAAGATATAATTTTCCTTGATCCTTTCTATGAGAAAAAAATGAAACACCTTTCTCGGTACCTTGTATTCCTACTGTCTATGCTGACTGTGAACATGCACTTGTAATTACACACACATATGTACAATACACACATAATGTAACCCAAATGTCCGAATAGTTGCTTTCTCAAAATCTAAGACGCAATCTCTGTTTTTCTGTGATTCCTCTGTCTGTCTGTTTGTCATACCTGTCCATCTGCTTACCAGTAGACATTTTCTGTTTGCTCTATCAAGCTCTTTCTGCTCATTATGCGGGAGTACTGTGTGTATTAGTGAAAAACTTTTCTCATTTTTTTGTGAAGTAAGAAAATGATTAACAAACCTATTGCAACTGTTAAATATACATTGTGTTTAAGACATTAAAATAGGCCTTTTTCATAAATTGGATTTGACTGGATCCGTAAATGATGATCACATGCATGCCTGAGCCCCGTCTCAGCCCCCCTCCCCCAGCACTCCTCATTCTGATTATGCTTGGCAAAAGAAAGACCTCAACTAAAGATGACAATTATTCTCATTAAACTTAATTATGTGCCATTATGAGTCATTCTATTTGTATGCCAGATTATAATTCTACAAGCATCCTATTTTCATTCAAGACGGTATAGTACAGTCATTATGTAAAGTCCACGAAAATACAGAGGGTGTTTGGATTCATTGACACAGTTGCGTGATAACAATGTATTGGAAATTGTTGGAACAAACCCTGCAGAACTATGGGTAACATTGAGATTCTCCTTCCACTCAATGTCAATGACATATTCTTGTTCTCAAGGGTTTTCATTGAAGAGTGATCTACGTTTCTGCTACATCTTTATTGAATAATGTTAGACCTGGCATATTAGGCGTATTTTTCCTCTCTCTGTTTTTTGCTTCTGACCTCATGTTTTTGACTGTGTGCTGCATTTAATTTTTGCTGTTTTTTTAAACTCCGGGACCTTTACCACTCCAGATCAGTGCTAAAGTACAAGTGCTCCCTTTGTAGATTGTGTTTCTGATTGGTTATCCATGATTGGCATATTTGATTTACTGGTAAGTCCCTAGTACACTGTGTGTGCCCAGGGCCTGTAAATCAAATTCTACTAGTGGGCCTGTAGCACTGATTGTGCCACCCACATGAGTAGCTCTGCAACCATGTCCCAGACCAGAGGTAATGTGCAAGATACTCTGATGGTTCTGTGCTGTGGGACAGCTCTGTGTGCTTTATGGCGCTCCTGCACCCGTACCTCTGCATGGACCCACCCCTCCTCTCAGCCAGGGGACAGGCAAAAGTGCAAGGGTGCTTCAGGCGGCCAGCAGCAAGGTGCAAGATACTCTGAGGATCCCGCGCTACCGTACACCTCTGTGTGCTTTATGGCACTCCTGCGCCCATTCTCCGGCTTGGCCCCACCCCTCCTGTCAACCAGGGTAGGGGAAAAGTGCAAGGGTGCTTCAGGCAGCCAGCAGCAAGGTGCAAGATACTCTGAGGTTCCCATCTTCTCTTTAAACCTTCCAAAATCATGTAAAACCGGGTCATTGTTTTCAATGAGTGGAATAGTCCAATTAGCAGCTGTCCCCCCGAGATAGGATATAATAAAGGCAATCCAAGTTATATCAGAGGGAAAGGCTCCGGGTTTACAAAGAAACTGCAACTGGCACTGTCTTCAGAATGCACCAAATCTGTGTCAATCCCTAAAAAGTCGCTTGGGTGACCAAAGACCCTTGGGCTGGAGTGATAACTGTGACATGAACAGGATGAGCATTTCCGGTAGGGGAAGCGCTTGCTTGATTTCCCAAATCGCCAAAGTGTGAAGGTTGCAAAACAGGAGATGTACCCTTGAGAACTGCCCCAGCCTCCCCTCAGATAACCATGTGGTGTGGCAAGGGTGACATGGGGCCAGTTTGTCCTTAGGAGACTGATTTTCCTGTTGCAAGGACTGAACATCGTGCTGTACATCCTCTAAAGCCCTTACTATATCAAAAACACTCGGGGTATCTTCAGACAGGGCCTGGGCCAGGTCCTGAATGAGTATCCGGTCATACATATTATCTGAGTTTTGGAAGCATGCAAGGATTGGTCTTCTGTCATGCACCCACCTGGTTCCAACCAGGGAAACGATACTAGAGCCGATGATGGACCTCCTATTCCTTCTGAGGACAGCAAATCCCAAGGAACAGAAACCTTAGAAAATACAATGTCCCCCAGGGGGAAGCAGGATTGGGATAAAATAAGAAAAGAGAGACTTGCGGTATTGGATCTGCTCTTCAGCTGTGCGACACTGCATAAAAGGATCTGTCACTTCTTAGGCCTTCTACATTTGAAAGGTAGATGTGCACTGGACCAGAACCTCTGGTTTTCCGATACGCAATGCACTGGAAATAACAAGAGAAGGCAGTTACCATCCGTGCACTAACACATATATAAATACATTTACCATACATTGACTTCAGTGACATACACTTAAAGGTTTCATCAGCAGCACAACATAAAAGCAGAAAAACCAAAATCACAGGCTGGAGATTTTCGGACACTCACAAGGATTAAAATTGGTACACACATTTTGGTACAAGGCTCATACATATATCAAAGACTATGAAGTGTTTTCTCTAGGCATTACTGTTCATCAGAAAAACACAGAGCTCAAGTATTTAATCCTTGCTGAACTCTAGTGCTAGCACCAACATTACAGGAAGCATCTGGAGTATAAACAAACAAGAAGCATTGCAGTAAATCACAGAGAGAGCTTGAAGGAAAAGTCTATAGTCTTTTAAGATCTGGATACCAGATTCTGCTTACTACAATAGGAGGATTAGTGCACACTAACCTGATATCAATTACTTAGCCTAGTTCTTCCACTTGAAAGAAGTTAGAAGAAGATCTCAAGGCTTTTACTCAGGGAGTAGCGAGAGTGTCGGGAGTAGCTGGGCAGGAGGAAGAGAGGAGTAAGATGTCAAGGGAGCTGGAGATACAGGAACAACAGGTTCAGATGGACTTCAGAGAGACTAGAGTACTTCTCGGTTGCTACAGAATTTTTCAGCTGCATTTGAAGGGTGAAGCCTGTTCTGGAGGGAGCAAGGCCAAGCCACGATTCGGGAATGGGTGGGGTTTATATACCGTCTTGAAGGCTCAACGGATGTAGCTAGATCTCGTGTGGCATGTGGGCCACATGGCCGTCTGGAAGGTTCTCGAACCTTGAAGAGAACATGTGTTAGTACACTTGCTTTAATTTTACAAATGGCAGGTGTAATGTGGTGATCAAAACCAAACAACAGGAAACGACTGTATCATTTTGGCGTGAACGTGCATACTGGAAAACAACACCAAGGCCCCAGTAACTGCAGGTGGAGATAATCTATTGGTTCACAGGTTCTGGGGATGCTTGTAGGGATTCAAGTGCAATGAAATTACGGGTCCCGGGGAACATTAGTCATGGTATCATAGCGAGCCATAAAGCGGCAAAGGAGTAAAGAACATGAGCCCTGTGCGCTAGGCCCACTACACAGAGGGCATATTAGGTGGGTTGTGACAATGCCCACCCCCAATAAAGAAGCAATCTTTCTGACCCTCAGGGGCAGATGAGGGTTATTACCCCCTACATGCCACTCTGGGGGCACAATGCCCACTAGACACCAGGGAATATTATAAAGAAATATTGGGCTGGGGGCTGCCCACTGTTAGAACTGGGGGTCTCTAGTTGGCTGAAGTAGGTACCTTAGTCCAAATAGTGACCATTGCTTCTAGTGAGGGAAAGGAGGTACACACTCTTAGATAACCCCTACTCACACCCCGGTAGCTTGGCACAAGTGGCCAGGCTTATCTCCAAGGCAATGTGTAAAGTATTTGCAACCACACTTGCAGTAACACAGTTGTAACACCACAAGTAGACACCACACTAATTTAGGAAAATGGCGGTATCTTTATCGAGCAGAAATGCGATGAGACCAAACCATAAAAATATCCAATATATGCGTATTTGTAATATTTCACTGGCCCGGTTATTAGGCCCACAATGACTTGTAGAATCTTGCGGTATTATTGAGCAGTTCATGATGATCTAATGCAGCCCTAATGCAATGCTATGCAGTTTGTAATATAGAAATAAGACAATTCTTAATGCAAGTACTAATGAGGATTGTAAAGCAAGTAATAATGCAGTTCGTAGTGCACGTATTAATGCAGATCATAAAAGCAAGTAATAAGGCAGTTCGTAGTGCACATATTAATGTGGATCAGAAAAGTAAGTAATAATGCAGTTCGTAGTGCACCTATTCATGCTGATCGAGAAAACAAGTAATCATGCTGTTCGGCACTGATAGCGGTGCTCGTGCAGGGCTCTATGGCACTCCTGGCTTACTCACGGTCAGCGATTGCCAAAATATGCCCCCAATCCTGTTACGAAGGAAACAGCTCCCCCATCCGACCCCGGTACTGCCACTCCTCGGCGAGTACGGGCAGCGATACTGACTTGATCGGAGGCTCGTGCTGCAAAGATGGGAAAGGCAGAGAGCGGTCTCTCATAGCATGCACTCCGACCCTGGTGGCAACACATGGACACTCGCTGAGCGTTACCTGAGGGGTTCAGTCTCTCTCTCTGCTCTCCTCGCAGCATGGCCGTCATGCTGTGTGGCTTCGGGTTGGCGGTGGCTGCTCCTCGCAGTGAGAGTCGGGCTACTAAGCGACGGCCTCGCAGCTGATCGGCTCCCGGCACGATTCCGTTGATCTTGTGAAAAAGGACCCCGGATCCACGATGGTGAACATTCACAGATCCTTCCTTGGCAAAGGCAGACTCGGGCCAGTGGCGGTGAGTTCTCACGGCTCCCCCTTGCGACGACTGTTCGGGCCAATGGCGATAACAATCACAGCACTTCTGGTTACGCTATAGATCGAAGCAGAACGCAAGACAGCTCCGGGGCACATGGTCACGGGGCAATTGTCAAGATGGTCTCAGGCTGCAAAAAGCACACGCACACAGCGTCACTGAGACAAACTTGGGGTCACACTGTCAATCGAAGCAGAGCGCAAGAATGCTCTGGGGCACACGGTCACGGGGAAATACTCACGACGGTCTCAGGCTGCAACAAGCATGCGCACACAGTGTCGCTGAGACACACTTGGAAACTTTTATTTTCCTGAGTTTCCACAACAGGGAGCCAGCTGCTCTCGGGCCCTTGGAGACAAGTTACTTCAGGACACAGGACTCAGCAAAGTCCTTTCAAGCGTGGGGACACAGCCCACAGCAAACTCCCTTATTCTCTCCTTAGTCAAATCAATAAACTGCAGGCCAGCCCCAGAACACACAGCAAGGGCAGTCCTTCTCTTCAGTCTCTTCAGCTGTTCTTCTTTGGCAGTGGTTCCTCTTGATCACAAAGTAGTTTCAATCCTTTTTCAGGCTCGAGCACAGTCTTGAGTTCAGGGGTTTCAGCTCTCACAATTATACCCCTAAATGCCTTTGCATTCTTTGTGTTCAGGGGGCTTTGAGCCCGGTCCAAAATTAGACCTGGGTGTCTTCCTGCCAGTGCACACCTTCTTCCATTGATAGTCAGGTTCTGGGCCCCAGACGCTCCTCAGGAGTTGGAGCCATCCTTTGGTGGCAGCAACATAGCCCTCTTCACATCCAGGGGGCTACTTCCCCCCACAACAACTGCAGGCCATCCTGTTGCTGTATCACCTACTCCTCTGTTGTCAGGATACTCCCCAGACCCTGGCACATCAAACCCAGACTTTCAATACACAACCAGTCAGAGGATGGTTTAAGACAAGAAACCAGCCACTTCTAAAAGCGTGGTTTCTAAACACACAATTTAAAATCCATCTTCACAAAAAGATGTGTTATTAACTTCTGAGCTCAGGCACACTAAACTCCATCCCTCCATCTTATACCTATGCGAAGATATGCTGGAAACATGGGACCCAGCATTGCTCATTCTGTCCAAAGGGCAAGATGGCTTTGCGACAGTGAAAAACGAATTTGGAAGTATTTCACTGTCAGGACATGGTAGACACCTCAATACATTTCCTACCTTTCACATACACTGTATCCTGCCCACGGGGAACCTTGGGCCTACTATAGGGGTGTCTGATGTGCATAAAAAGGGAACGGTAAGGCCAAGTGGGTGCACTTGTCAGGACAACAAGGCAGTTAACAAATTGCATGCAGGCACTGCAGTGGCAGGCCTGAGATCTCTTTTTAGGGCTACTGGTGTGGGTGGCACAATTAGTGCTGCAGGCCCACCAGTAGCATTTGTATTACCAGCCCTGGCACATATAGTGCACTTTACTAGGGACTTTATTAGTAAGACAAAAATACCAATTATGGACAATCAATTACATAACACGTTATACTGGGAACACTTGCACTTTGGCACTGGGTGCCGCTCGCTAGCCGTCAGGAGTGTGGAGAAATCTGCCATTTGTTGCCCCTAGCCCTGGGACGCTTGTGGAATCACCTGTGATGCATTGGGATGTCTGTGCTAACTGTTTACGGAGTGTGAGGACGGGCGTGGGACTGCGAGGTCCAGCATCCTCAGCGGCTTGCCATTCGCTGCAGCTGGAGCCTCTTCCCGTCCCGCCTCCCTGCAGTTCATTACAGCTCGCGGCCCCCGCTTCGCGGGAGCCGCTCGCTAGCCGTCAGGACTGTGGAGAAAGCTGCCGTTTGTTGCCCCCAGCCCTGGGACGCTTGTGGAATCACCTGTGACGCATTGGGACCTCTGTGCTAACTATTTGCCGAGTGTGAGGACGGGCGTGGGACTGCAAGGTCCAGCATCCTCAGCAGCTTGCCATTTGCCACAGCTGGAGCCTCTTCCCGTCCTGCCTCCCTCCAGTTCATTATGGCTCGCGGCCCCCGCTTCGCGAAAGCCGCTCGCTGAGGCCTGAGATCTCTTTTTAGGGCTACTGGTGTGGGTGGCACAATTAGTGCTGCAGGCCCACCAGTAGCATTTGTATTACCAGCCCTGGCACATATAGTGCACTTTACTAGGGACTTTATTAGTAAGACAAAAATACCAATTATGGACAATCAATTACATAACACGTTATACTGGGAACACTTGCACTTTGGCACTGGGTGCCGCTCGCTAGCCGTCAGGAGTGTGGAGAAAGCTGCCGTTTGTTGCCCCCAGCCCTGGGACGCTTGTGGAATCACCTGTGACACATTGGGACGTCTGTGCTAACTGTTTGCGGAGTGTGAGGACGGACGTGGGACTGCGAGGTCAAGCATCCTCAGCGGCTTGCCAATCGCCTCAGCTGGAGCCTCTTCCCGCCCCCACCTCCTCCTACATAGCCCCACCCACAGCCACGTATCGCGGGACACACGCGGGTGAAGCCCGGGCCAAGGGCGGGCCCGTTGAAGCCCGTTAAAGACCGTGTAAGACCGGACCGGGGCCCCTCTCTAAGTCTTCCTACTGTACAAACTGTATGTATGCTCTACTCCCCTTTTAACAGTTCTTAAACTATTTAATGAAAATAAGTGTAAATTTGGGACTGTATATTGTGTTTTTCTAGCATCATGACTACACGAGAAAGTAGGAGCAAAACAGCTGCTGAAGGGGTTCAGGTAGTAGGTCCCTTAGATAATTTTATTATAAGGGCGAACTCCTTTATAGACCAAGGTATCTCTGACCTGGAACGCAGAGTGTCCCAAGATCTAGCTTTAGCTCTGGCAAAAAAATCTTCCTTGGGCCACTTTGCGACCGCTAGAACCCCTGAGCCGGTCAGGAAGCTCCCCCCGAAAGAAGTCTGCGCTGATTTGCATAGCCTACCAAAAGTGGTGGACTTATCAGCATCGCAACCTCTGTCCAACTCCCAAATAAGTTTGTAACTGGAAAGGACCCCAGATTTGTCTATCCTCACCACACCAGAGGTAACAAGGCAGTTGAGGGGAAGGAGGGAGGGCGCCGTACGAAAAAAAGGGATAACAAAAAAAATTAAAAGGGTCAAGAAGACACGTGAGTTACCCAAAAACCAGGGGGAGAACTTAAATCAAACTACACAGAGAGGGGGAAAAAATAGGCATACTGAGCCATCAAATCTTGTAACAAATGAGATTTTGAGATACGAAAGCACTGAGGCATTGATTAACACGGCAGGGGGAGGCAATGATAAAGAGATTGTTTTTTTTTTTTGGGGAAAACCTTTATTTGACATTTCAACCAAGTACAAACACGGGCCTACAACCCCCAGGGCCGGCCGCTAAGCAGTTGCAACACAATAAAACAATCAAAACCCTGACTCAGCATCCCGGGGAGCAGATTCGCCACACCCAATATACGTACTGGTTGTAAACATATCAAGTTGGTAACAGGATAACAAGGTACCATTTTATAATATAAGATAGAAGGATCAGGTGCCATACAATATCTCAAGTTGCGAAAAAATGGGGGGGCGAAATAGCATATGTCCACAATTAAATCATCTTCGCGTAAGTCAGCGGCGTTAAAACATATTATTAATGGTAAGCGAGCGTACAAATACAGTTCACGCCAGCTGAATGCCCGCCCAGTAGCACTGAAACATCGCGAGAATTGAGGCACATATGAAACAGCAGAGATGGCCATAAAAGTGAACCCATTACACTGACCCGGAAAGGAAGAAAAGAAAAGGGCAAAGAAAGATAAGAAGAAAAAAGGCCATAGAAAGAAAACGAAAACAAAACACCCATCCCCCAACCCCCCACCCTGCACCCCTGCAGATGACTACGGCCTACCCCCCAGCAGCGTGCCTGTCACCCAAGAACTGAGACCCAAAATATAGAAAGACCCAGAGAAAGACAGAAAGAAATTAAACCCCACCCAAAGAGGGGAAATGGAGGAGGGCTATCTTCTACGTGTTCCCGGTCTCTCCCCCCCGCCCTAACAAAGGGGTCCCCCCGAAACTGTCACATCGAAATAGTCCAAACTGAGAAAACATCCCGGGGGGAACCACCAGCCCTGCCCCGGACTCCGTTAAGCTAATGAAGCAGTCCCGTTACCGATAAGACTACAATGAACAACCCAAACAACAGTCTCAGCCCTGGCCCCGTCGATCGAATTCGCCGAGTCCCTCAGACGAATAATGCCCCATCATCAAAATGTCAAAAGATACATAGAAGTGGTTGGAACATAGTTCAGTAGATGGAAGAAGAACTGTAGATCCCAAAGTAAGCAGCTGGTACCGACGATGTCACTCCCCGTCTCCGAAGCCAGGCCTTATCACATCCGCCATCTTGATATACTGACTGGGGAGGGAGTTCGACACTATCCAAAACAGTGCACAGTACCAATTAAAAGGTTCCAGGATAGGGACAGCAGTTGAATGTTCCGACAGCTGCAAAGCCGGGGATTCCCAAAAATTAGTTAAGTCACCGATCACAGCCCATTCAAGGAGATCCACTTCTGTAGGGGCAGGCACAGCTTCCGGCATTGGGTCTAATTGCACCATTGGGGCGTCGATCAAGAGGCAAGCTGGCTGCCGGGTCTCGGGCATCGAGTCAGGATCCGGTTTCAGTCCTTTAAGTCCATCCGCCGACGACAACAGGCCGCAGGTCTGAGCTGCCACAGTCGCCTGAAGTGCCTCTAGGGCCGCCAGCACCTCCCGCAATGACGGGCCCCTTTGGGCCTGCTCCGCCTGGTTCCATATTTCCTCAGGCATAATGGTCCCCACGGAGAGGCGCCTTCTCCGGGGTGAGATCAGCAGGAGCAGGACTGTGCGGTGAGGGACCAACCGTCAATATGCATTAGTACGCAACGAGACTCCAACCCAAGGTGCGCCGGCGATACAAGTGCCGGGCCTCCTGGTCAGGGACCCCCGCGACACCGCACCGTGCGTCACTCGTCTCCTCACCTCCAACACAACACCAGGCTGCAGATGATGCAAAGCAATCCAAAAATTTCCGAAAGTTCCAGAGACCGGACCCTGCCGCCCTCAACAGTCCGCTGTTGTTCAACTCAGACCCGGCTAAGTCAGCACTCGAGACCCAGGCTTCCAGACTGGGTTAGGCCACAAATCGGCCCTCGACGTTACTCAGCTCCACAATGTCAGAAAAACTCCGGGATCACACCATCGGAGTGCGGATCAGTTCACACACACGATAAAGAGATTGTTAACCAACTTTCAACAAAAATGAGAGAGTTACTTAAATTTTATCTTTCCCCGTTAGAAACCAGACTACAGCACATTGAAAAACAGTTAGCTGAACTCATTACCCTCTAAAAAAAAACGCTAATTCATGGGGCATCAAAGACAGTGGGAAGCAAACTGAATGCTGATAAACTAGTGGGACCACAAATAACAAAAACTGCGGCTGCAGGGTAAAATGTAACATCAATAACCCCGGCAGTAGCAGAAAAGAAAACTGCAGAAAACCCCAAAGTATCGACTGTTCAGGTCAGGATGGATAATAATCTCTCCAAAGCCCCCGCTTTAAATGCCAAAAGGGATTGTAACAAGGGAGCCTTTTATAGTAGACTTGCTGTCAACCATCCCCCCGAGGCTAGCCCTTATGTGGTGGTAATGACTGGCATCCCGGAGTTGGTAAATACCACAGAGGAATCTAGCTGGTCATTAAATAACAAGGTCCAACATTGGCTTAATAAGAACCGACCATTACCACTTTATTGGTCGAGTAAGATCCTAATGGTTTGCAGGGCTCCCTGGGTGGTGCATGGAAGGAAAACAATCCATGGTGACTGCGTTTTGGTCAATTTTGAGGACCCACGCACGGTGAATCATATCTGCTCATGGGGAACCCCAGGTAACAACGAAAGCATAGACACCAAACGACTCTCTTTTTTCTATCCCCTCAGGATTCGTAATGGCTCAGTATATGAAGGGAACTGGCACAGAGTGGGCCACCGAGACCTGGGAGGAGAGTGGGAGAAGTGGGGAGGCAATCCCATCAGATACCCTACCAGGGAGGTAGTTTATAGGGATAGTTGGAGAGGAATTCTGACTACAAACAGGTATAGCTGCCTCGAGATGGTTGATTGACCATCACCGTCAAAGGGGCTCTTGATTGGCAGCTGGGTGCAAGTCGACCGTACTCACCCAGCGGCCATTCCCTCTACCAACTAATAGAAATCCCTAAAAGTAATTTTTTTTAACATTGCGGGTCTTCAACCTAAGGTCGAAGACGGTAGCGCCCTGAAATTTTTGGGGAAGCATATTGTAATCTGCCTCAAAGAGACATGGGGCCCGACTGAACTGCATCCGATAGGTTATAAAACCTACTTCTCTTCAGCAATAGCGGGAACTATGGGCAGACCGAAAGGAGGATTGACTATTTTTATAGCAACACTATACAAGGACTTAAAACAACCATGGTAATATTGGATGTAAACTACCAACTTCTCTCCCTTGCCTTTGGCAACAAAGAGACTATCCTTCTTCTTAATTTTTATAATAATCTTTTGGAAGGACAGGTCCTGAAGGTCTTGCTCAATCTGCGAGAGAAGCTCTCCCAGTTGATGCAGGATCATGGAGATAGAGTAACAGTAAGCATTATTTGGGGGGGGGGTATTTTAACCTGCATCCCTGCTCACGCAGTAGTAGTAATCTCTGTGGGTTGGCGGGTGAACATGATTGCCCCATAGTCCATTTCAATCACTCTAACATAGGGCTGCATCTGAATGAAATCCTCTCAGCAATGGGGCTCATTATAGCTAACAAAGTAGATCCGATTTCACATCGGTTTGTACCTACATTCCTGGGGAGGGGCCACAAAACAACAGTTGACTATGTTCTAATATCGAACATTTTGGCCAACAGAGTCGAGAATTTTGAACTTTTAGTCAACACATTAAGTGACCCCTCTGCCCTCAGCTTTGAACTACATTGTACATACACTGAATCCCCATCATTGACTATATTAAGTGCGCTAAGTCAGAACAATCTGCATTTAGATAGGACGAACGGATACTCCCTTAGATGGGAGAATATAGACCCTGGGGAAACCACCGAAAAGGTGATAAAAGCAGCCTTCCCATCATTCCTCAAATGCCTAGACTTAGCAGCCTCAGAGGAGGACGTTCTAAGCAATTTTGCTGTAATTTTAGCAAAAATTAATGAACAACTGACAGTAAAAAAAAAATCGACCCAGGAAAGTAGGGTGGTTCAATCATAGTTGCACCGTAGCCCACACAAAATCAAAAACAGCACTAAAAAAAATCCAAGAGAGACCGACAGGAAATTAGTAAGCTCAGAATAGAGTATAACATGGTGCGAAAGAAAAGGAAGGGCGAATTAAAACAAGCCATGTGGGACCAATTTCACAAAAGCTCTATTGAGAAAAATAGTGAGGTGTTTTGGAGAGTGGTAAAATCCCCCTTCCTAGCAGATGATAAAAATCTCCCAAAAATAGAAGTAGCCATCGAGGAATCGGTTTGGGTGGCTCATTTCTCCGCAATATTTCAGAAAAACTTTACATCAACAGGGACAGATGTATATCCCATTGGTAGCCCCCCTGAGGTGTCCTACCCTATCTCGCTAGAATTCGACATGTCTGAGGTGCTTCAGGCACTAAATGCTAGTAAAAATGGGACAACCCCAGGACCTGACGGGGTCCCCGTGGACCTATTCAAATATAACACGGAACTGTGGGCCCCAATACTAACTAGGGTGTTTAAGGCAGTAATGGTAAAGGGTCTGTTGGATTCTTGGATCAAATCCATCATGGTTCCTATATTTAAAAAAGGAAACCAGCAGGAGGTATCCTGCTACTGCCCGATCTCACTGCTGGATTCGCTGGGCAAGGTAGTGGGTAGAGTTGTGCTCGAGCGTCTCCAGCAGTGGGCTGGCGATGGTGGGGTACTCTCCGACCTTCAATACGGGTTTCGGGAGGGCTTTGGTACTACTGAACAGGCCCTGAGCCTATCAATGTTGCTGGGCAAATATGTTCACGCAAAGCGGGGTAAGTTATACATGGTTTATGTTGATTTTTCCGCTGCTTTTGATTGTGTCATGTAAAGCTCTGGTCTGTTCTGTCACAAATGGGAGTCGACGCTCCTCTTGTGGATTTTCTAAGGGAGCTATACCCGAGAGCCTCGGCGAGAGTGCGATTTGGGGTAAAGGGCGAATTATCTGCGTTGTTTGGGGTAGAGCGTGGAGTCCGTCAAGGCTGCGTCCTGGCCCCCTTTCTGTTTTTATTGTATACAAATGGTTTGGAGGTGGCCATGTTGAGGGGGGGCCAGGATCTACCGCAAGTAAGAACACGTCGGATTCCCGCTCTGCTATATGCGGATGACGCCGTGATATTGGCCCGCACCCCACGCGAATTACAGAAGTCTTTGGACAGATACCCACACTTCATGGGGAGCTTAGATTTACACATAAACATAAAAAAGACCTATGTAATGGTAGCAGGCACAGGGAAAAAAGGGGTTAAAGATATTTTCCTCTGCAAACAAAAGCTTGAAACAACGGCCCAGTATCCTTATTTAGGCATCACGATTGATGACAAATTGAACTGGAAACCTTTTTATGAGAGCCATTGTAGCCCTCATTAATTTTTCCCAAAAATTGGGTAAAAGGTCTCCGGTTGAACTGCTAAAAATCCATAATGCGAAATGCCAGGCAATAGCCCTGTATGGGGCGGGAGTGTGGGGGCATGCTAACATTAACGCTCTACAAGTGGCAGAGAATATATTTTTGAGATTCTTAGTAGTGATGAAGCAAAGCTTCGCACATTTTGCGGACTTGCTGTACTCATGAACCTCGTTTATGTGTAACAAAGTAATAAGTGTACGTCTTACTAGCGTTTATATTAAGTTTGAATAAGGATTAGGAAGCTTGCCTATGTGTTTTACTAAAATAATTTACTCGAGTTACTTAAAATGTCTGCCGCTTGTATTTAGTTACTGCGCATGCGTCAGCCACACTCACGTGTCCTGACGCGTCTGCAGAGTTGGAGGGAAAATTATGCGCATGCGTAATACATAGCTTGGCCCAATGTGGTACTGCTCGTGCCACTGCTCTTGTCACCGTTTCTATGTAGCTAACATTTAGACTGCATAAGTATATTTTTATGATGATAAGTTGAAAATACAACCCTGTGATGTGATTTCATAACGTTATTTCTATGTATTAATTTGTTCTCGCTTACTTTTCATGTACCGCGGGGAATGGGGGTCTGTCTATACCGAGAGCCATCTTGGAGGTCCCTTCTGCGCATGATCGCCTTTCCAGGGACCTGACAACTTTGGCTGATGGAACTTAGCCAGCTGGCAGCGATGGGCAAGATGCTCCTGAGAACTGACCTGAAAAACCCAGCAAAACGGAGCCAATTGTCCTAGCTCGGCAACAATGTAAATTGTCACTCATATTTCTGCACAGTTTCTCATGGGAACCCCAGTCTTGCTAGGCGGTACCCAAATATGTAAAGTAGGCATCTAAATAGAATGTTTTGATTGGTGTGTTACCCAAATCCTACCTTAGGACCAATCCAAATTGAGGGATTCTGACACTTTGCAACATTGGGGGGTGGTACACCGTCCCAAAAGAGTATAACTACCCTGGGTTCACCTAGGGAAATTGTCCGACTTGTCTGGTTTAGCTGACCTGTCACTGACCCATCGTACTCAATAGGTGACTGAAGATACAGAGCGCTGCGGAGCACTCTGTCCGTATTTGACCATAGACTAAGGTTTTACTGAACCTTAAAGTGCTGGCGAAGCACTTTGCTGGGAGTTCGCTGACCCAATCGGGGTCTTGATCGATAGCTGCAGAGAGGGTGGAGCGCAGGTGTTGCTTCCAAACTGCGGGTGCGGTCCTGTCCTGAGCGGTCCTGTCCTGAGGGTTTGCTGTCCTGTCCTGAGGGTCCTGTCCTGATTCCTATTCCGAGGGTATCCTGTCCTGTCCTGGGTGTCCATTCTGCACCTGCTGTCCTTTGAGGGGTATCCTTCCTTGAGGGTTTCCTGTCCTTAACTGACCCGTGGCGAGGGTTTGGTTTCCACACCAGTCTAGGTAAATACTGCTCTAAATTCTTTAAACCTGCACCTCTCTATCTTTCTGACTTTTGCTTTAATAAAGTTACACCTTGCATATGGTGATTTTTCCATGCTTTTGCCGCAACACTTGAAACGTAAAGTCATTTGCATATATTCTTGATATGTTCTCATGTTACCCTACCTTTTAGAAATCATATTTTGCATTGCATTTTGTCATTTTCTGATTTGGTCTAGAACGGCATTACTCAAGTGTTCTAAAGATTTCTTGCCTTGAATGCATAGCATATTTCTTTACATCACATAATTACATTTAAATGATTACCCTGTCTTTATTTCTCTATAGTTATGTACTTTTCATTATCTTGGTTATTGACTGCCTTATTCTTGTAAGTCTAATGCTTGATGATAACGAACTTTAGATAAACATTTTAAAACTTCCAGTTGTCAGTGGTCATTTACAAACAGTATTGAATGTCATTTGAATTTTGCATTTGCTGCCTTTTCCTTTTACAGCTAGGCCCCTGATCCATTGAAGTCATAGGTACCCGTGTCGGTGGATGGTAAGTCGGGTACACTAAGTAATAACAGTAGGGAACACACACAATTGGTAGTAGCCCGTGAAGTCGCCCTGTCAATGAGTAGTGTGAATTGAAAGTATATGGGCCCTGAAGCCGGAAACGGCGAAATCATTGGCCGGGTGACCTCGCACGCTCTATCAGTAGCAGCACCCAAATCGGTTTCTATGTTTGCATGCTACATGGAACTGGGGGTCCCGTATTTGGCGGATTTGGAAAGAATTCAACCACTTGTACTTTGGCGAAGAATCTGGTTATCTGAAAAAAATCTACTTACTAAGCAAATCATGGCAGATTGTATGTCCCTAGACCACTCACTGAAGATCAGTTGGCTCTCTTATGTGAGAAAGTTTTTGACTGACTTAGAGCTAGGGACCTACTATACCTCACCTGAGACTATCCATGAAATTTCAAGGAAGGGTCTGAAAGCAAGGGCGTTGGGTCACTTAGAAGAATTAAGAATGGCCAACAAAGCATCAAAAGCCTCTGTTCAGAATTCGATTGCGGTCCAGATTACCTTGGCAATCCAGCCTTACCTAACCTACGACCTTAAGGTATTCGAACGACTTCTTTTGACAAGATTTAGGCTAAATATTTTCCATCGCCTAGTTGCCTTCCCAGTGAAAAACAGTTGGGATTCAATTCTTAAACCCTGCCCCTGCGATGAAATCTCAGAGCAGACAACAATACACACCATTCTGTTCTGTAAGTTTTATCATGGTCATCGTAAGCTATGGCTGATACCTCTGTTAATATCATGGGGTATCAGACGATGTCGCCCAGCCATGCTGCGATTGCAGTTTCTAGACACCGAATATACTTGTAACCTTATCGTCAATTTATTGAAATGTATTTTTAAACACAGAATAAATCTGTGACAAGTTTCTTTTATCTATGCAATGGTTGAAATCTAGAATGTTATATATTGATAGTACAGTTTGACCCCCAAATGATCCTATGGTTAACTGTTCTTAAAATGATTTGTAATGAATTTTCATCTTTTATCCTGTTTTAACAATGTGTAAAATCATGTTTTGTATTTGCGATGTTGCTTTTATGGTTTTCTATCTTGTAAAACCAAATAAAGAAAGAATACATACACTGATCAGCAGTGGCAAAGTGCCCAAAGCATCTCAGTCTGCAACATCATGTCAGAAAAATGTCTAGAAGGAAGGCAAAAAGTTTAAGGAACTTTAGCTAAAAAAGGGCCAAGTCCAACACAACCACCTCCCAGCCTAAAGCAAGGGTAGGCCAATCATCTACCTTGATGGACTCCCCTGCTTGGGGCTATAGAACCCAGATGCAGGCCCGCCACTGCAGGGACACCCTCCCGTTCTATGCCTTCCTGATCCCAGGGGGTTCCCTCGGTTACAACTCCCTGGGACAACTAAGCTACTCCAGTAATACTTCTTGGCAGTCTGGGTTCCTCTCGAAATGCCTGTCCCTGGCCAACTCCCACCTGGAGCAGTACCCTTGAAAGACCCAGTGGCCAGGGCACTGTTTACAGTTATCCTGTCCTTCAGGTTAGAGGTGGGGTTGCCCTGGTGACATCTGGGGGACCCAGCCCTCCTGGTTGGGGCCTGACCCACTGGTTCTCCTACTGTGGAATACATCCCCCTCTTAACCTTCTATCTAGACTTCTGGGCCTGCCACTTAGGAATGGCACCAACAAACTTCAGGACCGCGGGATCTAGACTTCTGGGCCTGCCACTTAGGAATGGCACCAGCAAACTTCAGGACCGCGGGAGTTATGGTTACAGACGCCCCATGACCTCCTGATGCTAGGTGTTCTTCCTAGCACAGCGTGGCAAGTAGGCTCTAGTCCTCCAACCGGGCGCTCTCCTAAGGAATCCTCCAGTCTCTGGGGTGGATCTGAAGACCCCCGGGGATGTCGATCACACTCCCTCCCTCTCCTTTGAGACAGGGTGCTAGCCTGTACACCCCCCCAATACTCTGGGACCTGACTGCGCCACTCTGCCCTTCTTCTCTCCCACTGGACCGGAAGATCACTGAGTCGCTGCTGGAATTCCCCTTTAGTGCCTCTTCAGACCCTCTGTCTCTTAAGCAGAGGTCTTTCCCTGGTGCAAGATCCTGGGAATCAAACAGCTCACACTCTAACAGGTGTTGGCGCAACTCTGAGGCTGAAATTGAGCAATCCCTGGAAATTGTTTGCCATGCTAAACCATCACTAACCCTGGGCGAAGCACTACACTACGCTCGTGTAGTTTGCGAAGTTTGTGCTACTTCGCACTATGTGAATTGCACGTAGCACAGTGCAAACATGCATAGCGTAGCGTAGTGCAGAGGTCATTTTTTGCTTGCTCGCGGTCCTCAGCGGCAAGTTGGCGATCGCGAGTGAGCAAAATGACGTCCCGGTGAGACTTTTTCCTCATTCGCTATCAGCATCATCAAGTTGCCCATCACGAGAGTGGAAAATAAACCTCACGGCGAGATTCTCAACGCGGGGTGTGTCGGGTGTCTCATTGCGAGTGGTCATATATGCTCGCGCCGCTTGTGATGAGAAACTACCAGTGCCGGACAAGCATCCAGCACTGTGCAATTAGTGCGAACAACATTTTGCACAGTGCACTATGCAGTTCGCGTAGCTCGCGTATTGCGAAGTTCACTTCGCATAGCTACGCGTAGTGCTACTATGCGAACTTTGCCCAGGGTTTACCATCACCCAATCATCCAGTGCATGTGAGTACTCATTCACACCCCCACCCCAGGACAGGATTTCAGTTTCTTGAGTTCTTGAATTTCTGCCTGTACTGTTCAGGAGTGAGCCCATACCTGAGGCATAAAGCCTCCTTCATGTTGGCATAGGTCAGGGTTCCTGCCCTCTCTAAATGTGGTAAAACATCCCTCCCAGTAGCCTCAAAGTGTTTCCATAGGCCCAACCCCCTATACTTCTCAGGAACCTCATTCATCCTCAGGTCGATCTTATATGCCGTGAACCACGCATAAATATCATCAACACTTTGGTAATCTTGCACTAAGTCTTTGGGAATGTACACCTTATCCACTGGGCATTGGCTGTGCACTGCCACCATATGAACTGGACTCCACCTGTGTAGCTTTAATGTCTATTTCCCTCATGCTTAACTCCTGAGCTAAGAGAATCTTCTTCTCTTTGAAGGCTAGAGTGTTCTTGCTCTCCTCTGCTCGCTTTTTACTTTCAATGAGAAGCTTGTTTTCCTCTACTTGAGCCTTAAGTTTTAAAACATCCAACTCATGTTCTCTGACCCTTTGGTTTTCCTCCAGCTTCTCTGGGAAAAAGCTCCTCCCGGAATGGTTTCCTCCCACCTGTGGATCAAATCCATCTGACTTGAGTGGGGGCTTGCGCTGCAAAGATGGGAAAGGCTGAGAGCGGTCTCACGTAGCACGCACTCCACCTCAGGCAGCGACACATGCACGCTTGCTGGCCATTACCTCATGGTTGCAGTCTCTCTCTCCTCTCCTTGTGACTTTGGCGTAATGCTGTGCGGCTTTGGGTTGGCTGTGCCTGCTCCTCGCAGTGAGAGTCGGGCTCCAGGCGGCTGCCTCGCAGCTGATCGGCTCCCAGCGTGACTCCGTTGATCTCGGACAAAGGGACCTTGGACCCATGATGCTGAAGGTTCACAGATCTCTCCTTGGCAAAGGCAGGCTCGGGCCAGCGGCGGTGATTTCTCATGGCTCTCCCTTGGGACGACCGTCCGGGGCGAATGGCGATAATGATCATAGCACTTCTGGTCATGCTGTCAATCGAAGCAGAGAACAAGACTGTTCCAGGGCACACGGTCACGGGGCAATTCTCATGACGGTCTCAGGCTGCAAAAAGCACATTCACACAGCATCATTGAGACACACTTGGAAACTTTTAATTTCCTGAATTCCACAACAGGGAGCCAGCTCTTCTTTGCCCCTTGGAGACAAGTTACTTCAGGACACAGCACACAGCAAAGTCCTGTCAAGCAGGGGGACACAGCACACAGCAAAGTCATTTGTCCTCTCCTTAGTCAAATCATCAAACTGCAGGCCAGCCCCAGAACACACAGCAAGGACAGTCCTTCTCTTCAGTCTCTTCAGCTGCTCTTCTTTGGCAGAGGTTCCTATTGATCAGGAAGTAGTTTCAATCTTTTTTCAGGCTTGAGTTCAGTCTTGAGTTCAGGGGTTTCAGCTCTCACATTTTTACCTCTAAATTCTTTTGAAGTCTTTGTGTTCAGGGGGTTCTGAACCCGGTCTAAAACTAGACCTGGGTATATTCCTGCCAGTGCATACCCTCTTCCTTTGATTTTCAGGGTCTGGGCACCAGACGCTAAGCAGGAGGTGGAGCCATCCTTTGGTGGCAGCAACACAGCCATCTTCACATCGCTACTCCTCCCCACACCAAATGCAGGCCATTCTGTTGCTGTCTCACCTACTCCTCTCTGTTGTCAGGACACTCCCCAGGCCCTGTCACATCCAAACCCAGACAGTCAATACACAACCAGAGGCACACAGGATGGTTTAAGACAAGAAACCAGCCACTTCTAAAAGTGTGGTTTCTAAACACACAATTTAAAAAACATATTCTCAAAAAGATGTGTTATTACATTTCACGTTCAGGCACACTAAACTCCTATCTTATGCCTATGGGAAGATATTCTGGAAACATGGGACAGAGCATTCCCCATTCTATCCTATGGGCAAGGTGGCCTTGCAACAGTGAAAAATAAATGTGGCTGTATTTCACTCTCAGGACATGGTACACACCTCAGTACATGTCCTACCTTTCACATAAACTGCATCCTGCCCCAGAGGGTACCTTGGGCCTACTATAGGGGTGTCTGATGTGCATACAAAGGGAAGGATATGGCCTGGCAAGTGGGTGTACTTTGCAGGACAACAAGGCAGTTAACAAACTGTGCGAAGGCACTGTAGTGGCAGGCCTGAGATCTCTTTTAGGGTTACTGGTGTGGGTGGCACAATTAGTGCTGCAGGTCCACTAGTAGCATTTGCATTACCAGCCCTGGCACACAAAGATCTAGTAAGAAAACATACCAATTATGGACAACCAATTACCATAACACTTTATACAGGGAACGCTTGCACTTTGACACTGATCAGCAGCGGCAAAGTGCCCAAAGCATCTAAGTCAGTAACATCATGTCAGAAACAGGTCTCGGATGAAGGCAAAAAGTTTAAGGAACTTTAGCCAAAAGTGCCAATTCCAACACCCACCATATATACGTATACCTACTAGTGGTAGCCAGTAGGTAGTTATAGTTAGGACCTTGTTTCTAGTCAAAAAGCATTTCTTCTTTTGCCAATAACTTTGGTGCCATTTGACGAATCCTCACAGAAATTTCAAAATTAATGGCCCTTTCAGGTCAGCTCCTGTCTTCAAGGTTTCAGGGTCATTCGGTAAGCGGGGGCTGAGAAAAAAGAGGAGTCCCAAAACACATTTTCTCCATGTTAATTCCCATAGGAAACTTTAGACAAGGCTACACCTGAACTGCCGAATGGAATTGCACCAAATTAGGCAAAAAAAGTAGTTCTTTTTTTTAGATGGTGTAAATCTGTTTAGTAGTTCCTGAGAAATTCAGATATTTAAAAATATTAGTATCTGGTGACCAGGGTGGATCCGTGAACCTTCCCGATCATGAGCTTGACTCTGATTGGCTGCCATCACTTCAAACCAGGAAGTATTGGCAGCCATCTTGTGACTCGGTTGAATAGAGTCAGAAGAAAAAAGGTCAAACCCGACGCAAATCCCACTCCAAAAAAAAACAAAGCACGGTCTCCTGCGCTTCCTTTAATTAAACCCCAGGGAGGGTCAGGTACCATGGGCATTGCAAAAATGTGGGGCATTGCCAAAATTTGATGCAGAAGCCCTGCGGGCCCTGCATCCCTGGGGAACGCCACCTCCACGGGACAGTTTCAATGATATGCGGGGGCACATGGCCCCCTGAAGCCCAGAGGGATCACCACATCCCCTGGGGTAGCATGGGGGTGCCTGCTCCCATGTTACCCCAGGGACTACCACCTCCCCGGGGCTTTAATCTTTAAATGCAGGGGGCCTTGTGTCAACCCCTGCAGCCCTGATGACCGCCACATCCCTGGGTCTTTAAAAAAGAATTTAACATGTGGGGGGCTCCTGCCCACCCCACCCTGCCCCAGTGACAGCCACCTACCCAGGGCTTTAAGATTTCAATGCAGGGAGCCTCATGCCCCCCTAGCAGCCCCTACGATGGCCAACCCCCCCCCCCGGGGCTTTTAAAAAAAAAATACAATATTTGTGGGGTTCCTGCACCCCCTATAGTGCCTTAGAGACCACCACTTCCCTGGGGCATACATTATGTAAATGTGGGGGTCAGTTGTGGACCCCCAGGGACCTCCACCTCCCCGGGGCTTTAAATCTGATAGAGGGGGCTACGCGGCCCCCTAGTGGAGCCCTCCATGGCCCTGGGTACTGCCATCCCCCAGGGTTGGCTCCAGCAATGTTCCTGGGTACCCACCCCGTGGACATTGCAGTTTGCTATGGCATGGCGGGAGCTATGCTCCCACCATGCCTTAGCAAACTTCTGCTTCGCTTCATGGAAGCAAGAGCAGGAAAACTGTTCTTGCTTCCATTAAGTGAAGCATTATTACTTTTGCACAAATGGAGCTGCATGTTAGCAGCTCCCTTTACCCTAAAGCAATGCTATCTCCAAGCAGGAGGAGGGGAGCTGGCAGGTACCGCGGGGGGCATTTGGGATCTTCCCCGCGGTCCCCAACACATACACCATGCCCCGGGGGATGGGGACCCCGAGGCCAAAATTGGCCTCAGGAGGGGAGGCACTTGGTCCCTCTCCTTTAAATATATAAAAATAATAGAAATGGCCATTCCCCAGAGGATAGGGTCCCCGGGGCTGTAATTGGCCCAGAGGTTGGCTGCATGGCCACCTCTGTTTTCATTAATTATTTTTTAATTGCTCAGGCCCCAGGGGATGTGGACCTGGGGCCCAAAAGGCTCAAGGGGAGGGGGTCACACAGCACCCCTTCTTAAAATATTTTTTTCAAAAAGAAACCAGCGACTTGCCAGAGGCCCCGCCCCCTCCTGCACGACTCTGCAAACGCGTCTCCTGTTGCACTCTAATTTGGGGGATTAAGTCCTCTTCAATCCTAAGGGTCCTTAGTGGGCAATTAGCCCACCAGGTACTACCAGTAAGCCCCACACAGTATTGCTGAGAGGTGCTGCGAGGCCACACCTCTTTTTACAACACTCTGCAAACATTCTTCTTGGCTCATTGCTGGTGGGACAATAAGGTCCCCTTGTGTTTTGAGGACCTCAGGACTAAAATGGCCTTCATCCCCATGCATCAGTGCACTAGGAGGCGCATCTGTAAAGTGGTGTAAGATGGGGCAAGGCCTGTGTCCACCTATCAGCAATTCCACTGTATGGAGTTACTGGAGATAACTGTTAGGCTAGTTGCCCCCTAAGGACCCGCAGCACTGAAGGAGACTTCAATTCCCATCCAAGAGCACACCAGGGAGCATGTTTGCAGAGCAGTGGGCAAAGGGCTCATGGTCTGCTATGAAAACTTAGCAATCCTGCTGTGTGGGACTTACTGAAGGTAATAGGAGGTGTAGTTGGCCCCCAAGGATGTTCTTGGGGGCCAACTATCCCTCCTGTTACCTCCATTAAGTCCCAGACAGTTGGATTGCTAAGAGGTCTTCGGAGGCCACGGCCCCCTTTTTCCACCACTCTGCAAACATGCCTCCTGGCACACTACTGGTTAGGGTATGAAGTCCACTTTACTCCTGAGAGACTTTGGGGGCCAAGAACCCCTACTGGTACCTCCTGTAAGTCCCACACAGCAGAAGTCATGAGTACTGGTCAGAAGCCCAGTCCCCTTTCTCCACCACTCTTCAAATGCAACTACTACTTAAAGAAACATTTGCAATGTAATAGGTCTTGCATAAAACTGGGCGAATTTTGCGAATTGGCAATCCGCGAACTTGCGTATTTACGGATTCGCAATCCGCAAAATCCGCGAACTCTCGCGAATTTGCGTTTTTTTTTTTGTGTGTTCGCAAGGGTTTCTGCCAGTTCGCGAGGGTTGTGTACCAGTTCGCAATTGCGAACTTACTTGTCGGCTCGCAACGGCCGCGACTATGTTGTTTCTACGTCTGGTTCATCATCACAGGTTCACAGCACCCTCTGTTTCACCACTGCCACCCCCTGGCACACCCATGCCACCCTCTGGTACATCACTGCCACCCTCTGGTTGGTTTATCACTGTAGATTATAGGGGTGAAAAAAGCAAGCACACCTGCCCTGCTTCAACTGACATGAATTAATTTGGGGTTGATTAATGAGTCACTGGATTTAAACTTCCAGTCTGGCTGGCGCCTGCTTCCTTATCTGTAATTTGCTTTCTGTGCAGTGCAATTGTTTTTCACAGGACCTTTGTGGCCTACTTGTAGTTATTCTCTGAGCCTGCTGTGAGGGTCAGAGCAGGGTCATAGAATAGTTGCAAGTAGGCAACTGAGCTCTGAAGGGGCCCCTCATGAAGCACTACAGGGAATGGTTACTAATGATAAGATTGAACTTTTGCACCTGCTGAGTGCTTTCAGTTTTGTCTGTAATTGCTTTCTGTTGCAGTGTAATTTTTTTAACAGGACCTTTGTTGTATACTTGTAGCTATTCTCTGAGCCTGCTGTGAGGGTAAGAGCAGGGTCATAGAATAAATGCAAGTAGGCAAATGAACTCTGAAGGGGCCCCTCAGAAAGCACTACAGGGAATGGTTACTAATGATAAGATTGAACTTTTGCACCTGCTGAGTGCTTTCAGTTTTGCAAAAATCCAAATATCCAGCAGCATCCACAAAAAGTAATCCTTCCAGGTCAAGATCCAAATCAAAGTGACCAGCACATGAAGAAAGCACTGGGAGGAGCCTGCTGGACAGGAACAGGAAGTTGGAGACTGTGGGGCACTTCCTTCCTCCCACCCAAACCCCCCCCCCCAAAATGGACTCCTTGCAAAGAAAAGGTGCAGGCAAATGTCAACCTGAGGAGTTATTCTGATAAAAATCATAATTTTCAAGGTTTATGCTGCCTGCTGGTGGATTTCTTGTCCGAAATTGCAAATTTTGCAATCTCGCAATTGCAAGATTGTCGCTGCCCGCCGCTCTACGTGTTCGCAAGTGTTTACTCCCGCGAAATTGTATAGTATTCTAGTTGGCAAGTGCGACCAAGCGAAAAATCCGCTTCGCACGGATTTTATGAATTTTCGGCAAGTTCGCGAGAGTTCGCGGGTTGCGAATTTGCCGAAAATCCGCAAAATCCGCGAGCGGAACAGATTTTATGCTCATGCTTAGGCTTCCATTTGCGAGAGTTAGAGCTATTGGA
Organism: Lissotriton helveticus; assembly: GCF_964261635.1. Classification (NCBI taxonomy): domain Eukaryota; kingdom Metazoa; phylum Chordata; class Amphibia; order Caudata; family Salamandridae; genus Lissotriton; species Lissotriton helveticus. Next base: position 868,869,598 of record NC_136061.1, on the reverse strand, counting down.
ATTGTAAATGTAAAACTTCTTCAATAATGTTTTTTGGAGTGGAGTGGATGTACATTGTGTGCACTCGAATTATGTGCTATATTGTGCAGTGAAATTATGTGGATAGAAAGTATGTAGTATTTAGTGTATAGGATTTATGTAGAGTGAAATAATGTGTGAAGGAAAGTAATAATGTTGTATGGTAGTCTGTGTTGTGGAGTGGTAATCTCAGGTTTAGTCTTCCTCGTTTCCAAAGAAGCTAAACTATAAACTCAATGAGACAACAAAAGAAGGAATCACTGAGGAACACTTCTGGACCTAGTCAGATGTATGAGCAGGGCCACTGGAATTATGCGACTTTTCGGCTGCACCAATTTCCACATAATTCTACCTTTTCCGCATCTGCCACATAATACATCACCTGCTGCATAATCTGCAAATTTGAATATAAAAAACTTGTTTCTAGCTCAAACGACTCAAAGGTTACCAAAAATGCAGCAACACGTGTTACAGCATGATGGAAGCCTCTTTGCAACGCTGCAATGCTCACTTATTACCTATTGCTAAATGTGGGTGTTAAATTGGTACTAATGGTGCGTAAACCACTCTTGCTTCTTTCTGAGCCTCTCTTGCATCTTTCTGCACCTCTCTTGTTTCTTTCTGCAACCCTCTTGTCTTTTTCATAACTTCTCTTCTTCTTTCTACACCTCTGCTGTTTCTATCTGCACCTCACTTGCCTCTTTCTGCAACCCTCTTCCTTCTTTCTGCACCTCTCTTGTCTCTTCCTGCACCCTTCTTCCTTTTTTCGGCACCTCTCTTGCTTGTTTCTGTACCTCTCTTCCCTGTTTCTGCTCTTCTCTTGCCTCTTTCTGAACTTCTATAGCTTCTTTCTCCACTTCTGTTGCTTCTTTCTCCACTTCTCTAGCCTCCTTGTGCACCTCTGTTCCTTCTTTCTGATCATATCTGGCTTCTTTCTGCACCCTTCTTGCCTCTTTCTGCACCCCTGTTGGTTTTTGCTGCACTTCTCTTGCTTCATTCTTTACCTCTCTAGCTTCTTTCTGTACAACTCTTGCCTCTTTCTACAACTTTCTTCCCTCTTTCTGTACCTCTCTTGCCTCTGTTTGCCTCCCTGTTCCCTCTTTCTTCACCTCTCTTGCCTTTTTCTGCAACTCTCTTGCCTCTTTTGCAGTTCTCTTGCCTCCTTCTGCACCTCTGTTGCTTTTTCTGCACCTCTCTTGCCTCTTTTTGTACCCCTCTTGCCTCTTTTTTATAAACCTCTTGCTTCTTTTTGTACCCCTCTTGCCTCTTTCTGCACCTCTCCTCCTTCTTTCTCCACCCTCTTGCCTCTTTCTGCACCCCTCTTACCTCTTTTTGCACCTCTATTACTTCTTTCTACTCCCCTCCTGCCTCTTTGTGCATCCCTCTTCCAGCACCTCTCTTACCTTTTTGTGCACCCCTGTTCCCTCTTTTTTTTACCTCTTTTGCCTTATGCTGTGCCTCTCTTGCCTCTTTCTGCACTTCTCTTGCCTCTTTCTGCCCCTCTGTTGCTTTGGTCTGTAATTCCCTTGCCTCTTTCTATATTTCTGTTGCTTCTTTCTGTTCTTCTCTTGCTTCTTTCTGCACACCTCTTGCCTCTTTCTGCACCTCTGTTGCTTCTTTCTGCACTTCTATTGCTTCTATCTGCACATCTCTTGCTTCTTACTGCACTACTCCTACCTATTTCTGCCCCCTTCTTCTTTCTTTCTGCACTTCTCTTGCCTCCTTTTGCACCTCTCCTGCCTCTTTATGTGGTTCTCTTGCCTCTTTCTGTACTTCTGTTGCTTCTTTCTGCACTTCTCTTGCCTCTTTTGGTACCCCTCTTGCCTTTTTCTGTACCTCTGTTGATACTAACTGTACTTTTCTTGTTTCTTTTTGTACTTATCTTGCTTCTTTCTGGAACCCCTTGCTTATTTCTGTACCCTCTTCCCTCTTTCTGTGCCTCTCTTGTCTCTGTCTGCACCCCTGTTTCCTTGTTTCCTACCTCTCGTGCATGTTTCTGTACCTCTCTTGCTTCTATCTGCACTTCTCGTACCTCTTTCAGCACCTCTGTTGCTTCTTTATGTACGTCTTTTGCCTCTTTCTGAACCTGTTTCTTTTTTGTACACGTTTCTTGCTTCTTTCTGCACCTCTCTTGATTCTTTCTGCACTGCTCTTCCTTCTTTCTACACTTCTCCTGACACTTTGTGTACCCCCTGCCACTTTCTGCACCTCTGTTGCTTCTTTCTGCACCTCTCTTACATGTTTCTGCATGCCTCATGCCTCTTCCTGCACCTCTGTTGGTTCTTTCTGCACTTTTCTTGCTTCTTTCTGCACCTCTCTTATTTCTTTCTGCACCACACCCACATCTTTCTGTACCTCTCTTCCCTCTTTCTGTACCTTTCTTGCCTCTGTATGTACCCCTGTTCCCTCATTCTGTACATCCTTTGCCTGTTCCTGAAACTCCCTTGCCTCTTTCTGCAATTCTCTTGCCTCCTTGTGCACCCCTGTTTCTTCCTTATGCACTTCCCTTGCCTATTTCTGCACCCATATTGCTTCTTTCTGCATCCCTGTTGCTTCTTTCTGCACCTCTCTTACTTCTTTCTGCATCCCTGTTGCCTCTGTATGTACCCCTCTTCCCTCTTTCTGTACTTCTCTTGCCCCTTTCAGCACCTCTCTTACCTCTTTCTGAACTTCTCTTGCCTCTTTCTGCAACTCTGTTGCTTCTTTCTGTACTTCCCTTGCTTCTTTCTTCATCTATCATGCATCTTCCTCATCACTCTTGCCTCTCTCTCTGTACCCTTCTTGCCTGTTTCTGTACCTCATCTGCCTCTTTCTACACCTCTCTTGCCTCTTTCTAAACCTCTCTTGCCTCTTTCGTCACCTTGCTTTCCTCTTTCTGCACTTCTCTTACTTTTTTCGGCACATTACTTGTTTCTTTCAGCAACTCTCTTGTCTCTTTCATCACTTATCTTGCTTCTTTCTGTACCTCTGTTGCTTCTTTCAGCACTTCTCTTGCTTATTTATGCACTTGTCTTGCTCTTTTCTATAGCCGTCTTGCCTGTTTATGCACTTCTCTTGCCTCTTTTTCACCTCTGTTGCTTCTTACAGCATTTCTCTTGCCCCTCTCTGCACTTCTCTTGTCTCTTTCTATACCTCTCTTGTCTCTTTCTGTACCTTTGTTGCTTCTTTCAGTACTTCTCTTGTCTTTTTCTCCTCTCCTTGTGCCCCTTTCTGCACCTATGTTGGTTCTTTCTGTATTTCTCTTTCTTCTTTCTGCACTTCTCTTGCTTGTTTTTGCATCCCTCTTCCCTCTCTCTGCATGTCTCTTCCCTCTTTCTGCACCCCTCTTGCCTGATTCTGCAACTCCCTTGCCTCGTTCTGCAGGTCTCTTGCCTCCTTCTGTAGCCCTCTTGTCTTTTTCTGCACCTCACTTGCCTCTTTCAGCAACTCTGTTGCCTCTTTCGCACCTCACCTGCCTCTTTCTGAAATGTTCTTCCATTTTTTTCACCTCTCTTGCTTCTTTTTGCAACTCTCTTGTCTCTTTCTTCACTTCTATTGCTTCTTTCTGCGCATCTGTCGCTTCTTTCACCACTACTGTTGCCCCTGTCTGCACTGCTCTTACCTGTTTCTACACCCCTGTCACCTCCTTCTGCATCTCTGTTGCCTCTTTCTGTACCTCACCTGCTTTTTTGCACCCCTCTTGCCTCTTTCTGTAACCTTCTTCCCTCTTTCTTTACTCCTCTTGCCTGTTTCTGCACCCATGTTCCCTGTTTCTGCACTTCTCTTTCCTCTTTTCGTACCTCTATTGCTTCTTTGTGCACTTTTTGCCTCTTTCTGCATTTCCTTTGCTTCTTTCTGCCCTTCTCTAGCCTTTTTCTGCATTTCTGTTTCTTCTTTCTACACTTCTCTTGCCTCTTTCTACATTTCTGTTGCTTCTTTCTGCACTTCTCTTGCCTCTTTCAACATTTCTGGTGCTTCTTTCTGTACTTCTTTTACCTCTTTCTGCAACCCTCTTGCTGAACCAGTGTTGATTCTATCTGCACGTTCTTTGCTTCTTTCTGTACCTCTCTTGCTTCTTTGTGCATCCCTCTTGCCTCTTTCTGCACCCCTCTTCCCTTGTTCTGCACCTTACTTGCCTGTATCTGCACTTCTCTTGCTTTTTTATGCACCTCTCTTGTTTCTTTCAGCAATTCTCTTGTCTCTTTCATCACTTCTCTTGCTTCTTTCTGCACCTCTGTTGTTTCTTTCTGCACTTGTATTGCCTCTTTATCCACCTCTCTTGCCTGTTTATTCACTTCTCCTACCTCTTTTGCACCTCAGTTTCTTCTTTCAGCACTTTTTTCCTCTTTTGCACTTTCTGCACTTCTCTTGCCTTTTCCTATACCTCTCTTCCGTCTTTCTGCACCCCTCTTGACTCTTTCTGCACCTTTGTTGGTTCTTTCTGTACTTCTCTGGCTTCTTTCTGTACCTCTATTACCTCTTTCTATACCTCTCTTGCCTGTTTATGTACTACTCTTCCCTATTTTGCACCTGTTTCTTCTTTCAGCACTTCTTTTGCCTCTTTCTGCACCCCTCTTCCCTCTTTGTGCACCTTTGTTGTTTTTTTCTACACTTCTCTTGCTTCTTTTTGTACCCATTTGTCTCTTTCTGCATCCCCCGTCCCTCTTTCTGCACTTCTCTTGCCTCTTTCTGTGCTTTTCTGGCTTCTTTCTGCACCTTTCTTGCTACTTTCTGCACCTCTCTTGCATCTTTCTGCATCTCCAATGCTTCTTTATGTACCTCTCTTGCTACTTTCTGCACTGCTCTGGCTTCCTCCTGTTCCTCTCTTGCTTCTTTCTGTACTTCTCTTGCCTTTTTCTGTACTTCTCTTGACTCTTTCTGTGCTCAAATGGGAAAAGCAAACTGCCAAGTTTGAAGATCTGTTTGCTCGCGTGACGGAGGTACATGTCTGCTTGTACATGTATTCTCACATGTGTTATGCATCTGAAGATGGCTAGCTTCCCCTATAGGTTGTCAAATCTTCTCAGTTCTGCTCTGTCATTCAGTTGCACAGGCAGATATGTCTTCTGTATATTGGTGTTAGAGAGCCCCTCAAATATACTATTGAATACATATGTGCCCTGTATTGTGTGCAGAGAGAAATACATACACCTTACTGTACACAAATGTACAGATATGCTGTTTGAAGCACGGGTATTCAATCATTTGTATGTTTATTTTTATGTAATATGTCGCTAGGTAAAAGCACAGACACACGCATGCATACATTCACAAACTTATTGAGACTTACATCAGTGATATGGTTGGGATTGCTGTTTTACATTTGGTAGGCCTAACATTCTCAGCAGTCGATGAATAGTGAACCTTCAAGAAAAAAAGTGAGGTTTAAGACTTGGGAGAAGGATTAGTGATTAGGCTACTTTATATGAGTCTGTGGAAATGTACAGTCAAAATAGGCCTCTTACTGCACCTCTGTTGGTTCTTTCTGTACTTCTCTTGCTTCTTACTGCACCTTTCTTCCTCTTTCTGGACTTCTGGTGCCTCTTTCTGCATTTCTCTTGCTCCTTTCTGCACCTTTATTCCTCTTTTTGCAGCTCTCTTGCCTCTTTCTGCACTTCTCTTGCTTCTTTATGTGCCTTTCTTCCTCTTTCTGCACACCTCTTGACTCTTTCTACACCTTTGTTGGTTCTTTCTGCACTTCTCTTGCTTCTTTCTGTACCTATATTACCTCTTTCTATACCTCTCTTGCCTGTTTATTAGCATTTAAAAAACCTTAGAAATTCACTGAAAAAAACAGGTTTCAGAGACGTTATAGTTCGGAATTAGCATTTAAAAATCCTTAGATATTCACTGAAAAATACACAGGTTGCAGGGGTTCTATAGTTAGGCTGACATTTCACTTGTTACAAAACCAGAGAAATTCAGCCGTATAGTTAGCTGAGCTAACTATAACTCGTGACCCAGCATTGCACTGCTGATGATGTCACATATTACATCACTCATGGCATAGTAAGTGACATCACTGATGACATCACTGCTGAAATCTCAAATTACATCAATGATGACATCATGATTGACATCCTCCACTTAAATCTGATACACATCCTCACAGCCTAATATAACTTTCACACACCCTCTCTAAAATACAGACTACCATTCTCGCAACCATAGAAACTCCAATACCAGTTAGTACATACCCACTCACTGAATCATATGTCTACACATAGATCTACTCACACATACAGTCACTCATTTACGCAGTCCCACTCTTCAAGACAGCCACTGATATATGCACTCATCTACCAATACAGACACTCACACACCACCACTCACACATATAGTTACTCACACACCTAGTTAGTCACCCTAAGAACCAATCACACTTCCATTTACTCACCTATTCAATTATACACACCACCTCATTTATTCATACAGATACTAACACATATTTACTCTTTTATACAATCACTGACACAAGCACACACTCATCCACATAGTCACTCTCACAATCACTTACTCTCACATATAGTCACTTATATACTACAACACTTACATGTACTTCCTTTCACATCTGTGGTTACTCACACATATACAACTGAGTCATCCATTCAATTACCAACAGAGCCATACTCACACTCACTCACCCATACAACCCTGGTACACAAACTCATGAACCCAAACACCCAGTGAATCACCCACTCACACATCCATGCAGGCAGTCACACACACCCCCACCTAAACAGGTACTCAGTCAACCAATCATTAACCCAAAATACACTCATGTAGCTACTCACCAACCCATGCAGCCACTTACACACCAACTGACAGACTGATACAGATATTCGCACAGATTAGTCATTCACCCAGCATTAACTAAGACATGTTTAATCAATCACTTAACAGTCAGTCACGCTCCCACTAAATCATCCATTTAGACACTCATACACCCACTCATTCTTCAGTACACTTTGCTGTATATATGTATACAGAACATTCTTAAACTTTAAAAAACACTCAGCCACTGGATGATGTCATCAGCGATCTCATTTGAGATGTCATCAGTGATGTCACTGACCATGTCATGAGTGATGGAATATGTGACGTAATCAGCAGTACATTACGGGGGCATGAGTTATATTTAGCCCAACTAACTATAACAGTTGAATTTCTTGTGCTTTTTATGAGTGAAATGTTAGCCCAACTATAACACCCCTGAAACGCATGGCTTTTTTCTGTGTGTGTGTCTGTATATATATATATATATATATATATATATATATATATATATATATATATATATATATATATATATTTATATATATAAAAAGATGGCAGCCTTGAATTGACGCCGAAGCTCTTCTCCTTTGTCGGGTTTAGCAAACAGGATTCTCCATTCTTGGTAAATGAGAGCCCGCCCTGTGGAGTTGGTGGCCCCCGGCAAAGTGGAGGACATTTTGTGTATTTTATAGAGGGGGCATGACTCACTCTCTGACCACTACAGTTGAAATGGGATTGCAGTGACTATTTGAGTGGTTGGAGTGAAAGGGAACAAAGGAGGTCTTATCTTTTTTCAGCAGTCCCGTGCTTCAATTCAAAGCAGTAATTACAACGTGGCAGCGAGGAGCACTGTGCTGTTAAAAATGTTCCTGCAATGCATCACATAAAAAAAGCAAAAATATACAGGACTTTGACAGAAATGAAAAGCTACAAATGCCATTAAAGGTACTATGTCAAGCCAGGCTGGGAAATATGCATAATAATGCATTCTGGGACTGTAGTTGAAAGGATAGGCCACATGACCACTGGGATTCAAGAATTTACCTCACCTGTAAACAAGGCGCTGGGTGCCGAAACTAGTAGGGTATTTAAGAGTTGTTTGCTGCCACATTTCTGAGACATAATAAAGATGTCAGCCTTGAAATTACACCAAAGCTGTGGGCTCTTCTCCTATGTCCAGTGGGCGTGTGCAACAGGTGCATGTTGGGAGACTGAGTTCTACTAAATAATATCATAGCGATTGCGCCAAGAGTCCCCCTAATACAATAAAATCCACAGTGGGCAGTTGTGATCGCAACCCACTTCTAACAGTGTCTCTTCCTCTTTTACGCTGCGGATCGGCCTTTCCACCGCAGGGCACCTCGCAGTCCGAGCTAATCGCAATACATCCAAACGAGAAACTGCTCCAAGCAAAGATGCACCTCACACTCTGTGCTTTGAATACCATTTATTGGAGTTCTCACAAGGTTGAAGCGGCGTGCAAACAACAGCTTTCTCTTGAGCCTATATTTTCCATACGCGTTTCGGGAGCAATCTCCCTTGTTCACTGGCACAGGCATCTTTGTGGCACGGCAAGAGGGTTCTCAGTGCAGCTGCGCCGATTTAAATGTTCTGCCCAGTGGGCGTAAACAACAGGTGCATGTTGGTAGACGGAGTTCTACTAAATATTATCATAGTGATTGCGCCGTGAGTCTCCCTAATATAATAAATTCCACAGTGGGCAGTTGTGATCGCACCCGACTTACATTGAAATTTCAACCTCCAACTGGACACAGCAGCGTCTCCTACATATACATATACACATATCTGTATAGAAAGTTGTTTGGCAGCTCAGTGGCATTTGGTGAGAATAGTCAAGAGCTGCCAGAACCGCTGCTGACCTTTTGACTGTTGCATTCGTAGACACAATGTCACCACTACTGAAGTGAATGGGAATGAGGATACTAACCGCACCCCAGTGAGGCAATTTCACAACATGGTCAGAGTACGGCTGTCGAGGGATTAGCTCCACGCTTCAGGGATGAAACTTACCTGCCATATAATGTCTTTTGCCAGCATTGAGTGCATCTACAAAGATTCATTTGAAAATTAAAAATTAAAAAGCAGAATTGGGCATAAAAAGACAACTAACCTTACAATAAGGACTAAAATGGGCCGGTTAAGATGGCAGACACAGGGAGGAAATTGACCTGTAGTCCTTCTTCCATTGTGACAGTGCGACTGTCCAATAAAATAGGACAATGTTGCCTGGTGAAATATGGGGAATACATTGTGATGGCACTGATGAAGGCGGAATCGCTGAAACGCATTTGCCTAAGAATAAAAGAAGGAATCAAAACCGGTTGTGCTCCATGGTCTCTTTGGTGGGGACCTTTTGGTGGTGGAATATATATATATATATATATATATATATATATATATATATATATATATATATATATATATATATATATATATATATATATATATATATTAAGCTCGAAACTCCATTTCATCCATGAACAAAGTGCAGCACTCAGGGGGGTAAGGGCATGATTTTCTTTATTCCGCCGCTTTCAGCAAAAACAAACGCGTTTCGGACGTAAGTCCTTCGTCAGTGTCTACACGAAGCCTCGTGAGATGGCAACTTTTAACCCCTTCGGGGCTGATGACGAGCTGGGCTCGTCATGGAGTAGGGCGCTCGCACGCTCATGACGAGCCCAGCTCGTCATGAGCCCCACCCTCGGGGGAAGCGCCAGCGCTCCCACCGAGTCTGTCCGATCGTACGTTTTTTGGCTGGGATGGCAGGGAAAGACCGTCCCCTGCCTCCCCCCGCCCTCCCCGCCCGCGTCATCAATGACGTCAGCGCGCGAGGCGCGCTGACGTCACTGGGGGTTCCTGTTGTTTACCGACGCGCAGGGAAGCCATTTGCTTCCTGCGCGTCGGATGATTCAGAGGTCAGTTTTGCGGCTGGGGCAGGGGGGAAAGTTTTCAAAAGGAGATCGAGTGAAAGGAAAGGCTTTTCCTTTCACTCGTTGCAAGTTTAGAGCATTCTGCTGCACGATCGTGCGATCGTGCAGCTGGAATGGTAGGGATTTTTTTTTTTCATTTGTGGACAATTTCGTTGTTCGGGGAGCGGCCCCTTGGGGAAGGGTCGCTCCCCTTTTTGGGGTAACATTACTTTTGAATTGTTTTCATGCCTCTGGTATGAAAAAATGTTGATTTGTTGAAAAAAAAAAACAGATGGGGTCATTTCCAAAATGTGAATGTAGTGCTGATTTTATTGTGTGCTGCTTTTCAAACACATGCTTTGTCTCCAGTGACCATGTGTGTGTTACTATGCCATGTGCGAAGGGGTCCCTTGAGTGAGCTGTCCATCATAGTGGGAAGCTCACAAATGTTTTTGGGCTGTTGATTGTTTCCTGAATTTGTGCTGCAACTCGAGCGCCATCTTTGTCTCCATTGACCATGTGTGCGTTACTATGCAACCGCACAAATGTGCGCAGGGGTCCCTTGTGTGAGCTGTCCTTCATAGTGGAAAGGTCACAAATGTTTTTGGGCTGATGAATGATTTCCTGAATTTGTGCTGTAACTCGATCACCTGCTTTGTCTCCAGTGACCTTTGTGTGTGTTAATATGCCATTGCACCGATGTGCGCAGGGGTCCCTTGAGTGAGCTGTCCATCATAGTGGGAAGCTCACAAATGTTTTTGTGTTGATGATTGTTTTCCTGAGTTTGTGCCGCAACTCGAGCGCCATCTTTGTCTCCAGTGTCCATGTGTGCGTTACTATGCAATTGCACAGATGTGTGCAGGGGTTCCATTGTGTGAGCTGTCCATCATAGTGGGAAGGTCACAAATGATTTTGGGCTGATGATTGCTTTCCTGAGTTTGTGCTGCAACTCGAGCGCCATCTTTGTCTCCAGTGTCCATGTGTGCGTTACTATGCAATCGCACAGATGTGCGCAGGGGTCCCTTGTGTGAGCTGTCCATCATAGTGGAAAGGTCACAAATGTTTTTGGGCTGATGAATGTTTTACTGAATTGGTGCTGCAACTCGATCACCTGCTTTGTCTCTAGTGACCTTTGTGTGTGTTATTATGCCATTGCACCGATGTGCGCAGGGGTCCCTTGAGTGAGCTGTCCATCATAGTGGGAAGTTCACAAATGTTTTTGGGCTGATGATTGCTTTCCTGAGTTTGTGCTGCAACTCGAGCCCCATCTTTGTCTCCAGTGTCCATGTGTGCGTTACTATGCAATTGCACAGATGTGCGCAGGGGTCCCTTGTGTGAGCTGTGCATCATAGTGGGAAGGTCACAAATGTTTTTGGGCTGATGAATGTTTTCCTGAATTTGTGCTGCAACTCGAGCGCTTGCTTTGTCTCCAGTGTCCGTGTGTGTTACTATGCCATCGCACCAATGTGTGCACAGGTCCCTAGAGTGAGCTGTCCATCATAGTGGGTAAATTTAGGAAAGATGGTGCACTCCGCTAGTTGGTGGGCGTTGCCAAACGGGGATCTTCTGTGTGAGTTCACATGCCTCTTATGTGTATAAATGGTCAGAGACGGTTGAGAGCAGCAGATGGGGAAAAAGAAGCTCCTGGTCATAGGAACTGTTTTAGGATTGCGCTTGTGAAAATCAAGGATGCAAGTGCCTCTGTCCAGCATCGCAGTTAACCACAGTAATTCTGTTGTCCCCCTCCCCATGAGAATCCCTGATGACGTCAGCGCGCACAGCACGCGCCAACATCTTCAGGGATTCCCAGGCGGTCGGGAAGCCATTTGCTTCCTGCGCCTGGAGGTGTTAGGTTGGTTTTGAGATATTTGGGGGGGTTTGCAAAGAGGCATCAGGGGAGAGGTAAGTGATTTTCCTCTCTTCTGATGTCTCTTTGCAGGGCATTTCTGGCTCACGGTCGCGCACAGCATTGCGATTGTGCTGTGGAAATGCCCCCACTAGCACCAGGGATTTTATTTTAGATTGTAGGAAGTGACCCATTGGGCAAGTGTCGCTTTCTGGTGGGTCGGATTTTAAATTTAGATTTTCTGGCCTCCCCCCCGGTGGGCAAATCAACCCGTACTTTTGTCCGTTTTGCCCTTTTTGATGGCCCATCTGTGTGGATGTGATTTTGGGGGTAAATTTGTGTATTGTTTATTCATTTGTTATGTTGTTTGTGAAATGTAGTATTAAATTATTTTTTTTCTTCTTTGTTTTTGATCCAGGCTTTTGCTGTTTGTATTGGTGTAGGTTGTGGTTCGGTTAATGCTGGTTTTGCAGCTTGTGTAGTTGCATGTGCTTGGTAAGTAAATGTTTTTGTACTATTTTTCCTAGATAAATGTGTTGTTATGAAAAGTGAAGTTATTGCTGTTTGTGTGGCTTTGTGTTTCTTGATTGTTAACTTTTTTTTTTGTATTGCTGCTTGATGTGTACTTTGTCTAATCTATACTTTTTTTTTTCTTTCCAGTGGGATTTCCTTTCTTTTTGCTGTGTTTCAGCAGAGTAGGTGCTGGTGAGTCTTCTTATATTTGGTTAGATTTGAATTGTTTTTGAGTGTATTGATTTTTGTGTGAAGACTCTACCTTGTTTACTTCTTCCTTTGCACAGTGTAGGTTGTTGTTCACTTGTGTGTGTAGTCTTCTTGAATTGTAAGGATAATGGCTGCTCGCAGGCTTACTGCTAAGCAGGTTGTTAGTTTGCTTTTTGAGTCTTCCTCTGACCATGGTCCAGACACTGACTCCGATTCGGAGCATGAGGTAGGTGCAGAAGATTCAGGCAGTGAGTTTTCTCTTCGCATGGTATCATCGGATGATGATTCTTCTTCTAGTGCTGATGAAGTGCCTGTGGTAGAAAGGGACATTGATGTGCCGGTAGAGAGGCAAGAGCCATGTGAGCGGCAGCCTAGGTCCTCTAGGTTTCCCTTTTTTTCTCGTCGGGAACAGGCAAGTGTGGTAAAGGCTGCGCCCAAAAGGTTTCACATTGCTGTGGTGCGCCAAAGGTTATCTGGTGCTGCTAGTCTTCCTGTTGTAGAGCAGCATGAGGCATCTGGTGCTGCTAGTCTTTCTGTTGTTGTTGAGCAGCAAGTGGCATCTGGGGATGCGAGTTCTTCTGTTGATGTTGAGATGCAAGAGGCAGCTGGGGATGTGAGTTCTCCTGTTGGTGAAGAGATGCAAAATGTATCTGGGGATGCTAGTATTCCTGTTGGTGTAGTGATGCAAGAGGCATCTGGGGATGCTAGTGTTCCCGTTGATGTAGTGCAGCAAGAGGCATCTGGCCTGCAGGCTAGGGTGGCTTCTTCTCCTCATGTTAGTGATGACGTCTGGGTTGCCCCTGGCATGGTGCAGCCGGAATTGCCAGACTTCACTGGTGTTCCAGGGTGTAGAGTGAATACTGACAATTTTTTGCCAATTCAATTTTTTCAGTTGTTTTTTGACGATGAGTTTTTGCAGGAGATTGTGGAGCAAACTAATTTGTATGCAGAGCAGTATTTGAGGGACCACAGTGCCAGCCTTAAGTCCCATTCTAGAGCTACCCATTGGTCTCCCACATATGTTGAAGAGATGAAGAAGTTTTTGGGATTAACTTTTTTGATAGGCTTGCTAAGGAAGCCATCAATGTCTTCTTATTGGTCCACTAGTCCCTTGATGGCAACATCTATATTTCCAGCAGTTATGACTCGTGATCAATATATGCTTCTTCTTCGCATGATGCATTTTGTTGATAATGATTTAGCGTTGCCACGCGATCACCCTGATTGTGACCGTCTTTTTAAGATTCGGCCTGTCCTTGATCACTTTGTTGATCGTTTTCCTGAGATGTTTGCACCTGGAAGAGAAATAGCTGTGGACGAGTCTTTGGTATTGTTCAAGGGCCGCTTGGTTTTTAGGCAATACATTCCTAGTAAGAGGGCACGCTATGGCATCAAACTGTATATGCTGTGTGACAGTGAGACTGGATATGTTTATAATTTCAGGGTGTACACCGGTAAGGATTCCAGCATTAACACTTCTGCTTGTCCGTCCACTTTTGGAGTGACTGAGAAAATTGTGTGGGAACTAGGTAGACGATTATTTAACAAAGGCCACCATTTATATGTAGATAACTTCTACACTAGTGTGCGTTTGTTCAAGGAGTTGGCCAAAGTGGGCACTGTTGCATGTGGCACGATGCGCAGTAACCGGAAAGGTTTCCCAATAGAACTTGTTTGCAAAAGGCTTGTGCGGGGACAGTGTACTGCATTGCGATGTGGGAAGCTTCTAGCTGTGAAGTTTTCAGACAGGAGAGATGTTTACATGCTGACTACTATCCATGACGAAAGCACTGAAGCTCTGCCAGTTCGGGGTGAGACTGCTGAAGTGCGTAAACCTGTGTGCATTTTAGACTATAATAGGCACATGGGTGGTGTTGACAGAGTAGATCAGAGGTTGGAACCTTATGCTGCTCTTCGAAAGGCTTACGTTTGGTACAAGAAGTTGGCTATCCATCTTTTCCACTTGGCATCCTTTAATGCTTTTGTTGTTTTCCAGAAATCTTGTCCTGAGTCAAAGATGCCTTTTGTTAAGTTTCAGGAGACTATAATAGGCAGCCTTGTACTAGTGGAACAGGCAAGTGTGCCAAGATTTGGAGTGGTGGAGGAAGTGGCTAGACTGAAAGATCGCCACTTTCCAGAATACATTCCTCCCACAACTGCAAAAGACAATCCCACTAAAAGATGTAGAGTCTGTTGGCGAAGAGAAGTGCGGAGGGAGTCTTGTATGCACTGTCCTGACTGTCCTTCAAATCCTGGATTGTGTGTGCCAGCTTGTTTTAAATCGTACCACACACAAAAGAAGTTTTGGGAGTTTCATTGAGCTTTAAGTGTACTGTCTGGTCTGTTTTCTGTAATATTTTTTTGTTTGCTTTTAGGTTTGCATTAGTGCAAAGCATTTAGTTTTTGAATTTGTGTTAGCAGATTTGTAGGTTTCTACATTTGATTTGTGGTATTTCTTTAAAAAATTCTAATTTCGATGGTGGTGTGTGCAGGATTGTGCTTGGATTGTTGGTGTGCGTGGACTGGCGCTTGGCTGGTGGTGTGCGTGGTCTGGTGATTGGCTGGCATAGTGCATGGATTGGAGTTGTGCTGGGGGGGTGAGTGGATTTTTGCTTGGCTGGCGGAGTGCATGGTTAGGTGCTTGGCTGGTGGTGTGAGTGGATGGCGCTTGGCTGGTGGTGTGCGTGGAGTGATGCTTGGCTGGCGGTGTGTGTGGAGTGGTGCTTGGATGCTGTTGTGTTTGTGGAGTGGCGCTTGGCTGGTGGTGTGCGTGGAGTGATGCTTGGCTGGCGGTGTGTGTGGAGTGGTGCTTGGCTGGTGTTGTGTTTGTGGAGTGGCGCTTGGCTGGTGGTGTGCGTGGAGTGATGCTTGGCTGGCGGTGTGTGTGGAGTGGTGCTTGGCTGGTGTTGTGTTTGTGGAGTGGCGCTTGGCTGGTGGTGTGCGTGGAGTGATGCTTGGCTGGCGGTGTGTGTAGAGTGGTGCTTGGCTGGTGTTGTGTTTGTGGAGTGGCGCTTGGCTGGTGGTGTGCGTGGAGTGATGCTTGGCTGGTGGTGTGTGTGGAGTGGTAGTTGGCTGTCGGTGTGCGCTGAGTGGTGTTTGGCTGGCAGTGTGCATGGTCTGGTGCTTGGATGGTGGTGTGGGTGGACTGGCGCTCGGCAGGTGGTGTGTGAGTAGTTACTTTCTGTTGGTCAATACACACACTGCTAGTTGAGTGACACTCCACACAGTCCATCATTTTGTGTAGTTGCAGTGTCAGAAATGTGGGCGTGTGAAAGTGATGGGCCCTTGAATGGCGCTGTTTGTTGGTGTGAGTGTTGAAATGTGATGGGTCCGCGGCTGGCGGTGTGAATGTTTTGTATGTGTCACGCGTACGAAAGGTGTATGAATGGCCTGTAAAGAGGTTGGTGCCTTGACGTGGCTTTACAGCTCACGAGCTGTGAGTCAGTGGTTCAGTTTATCATACGTTCAATTATACGCAGTGTATTTCATTTTTGATGAAATTACTTGCGTATCCAATTGTATGTACTGAATCATCACTCACCCTCGTGCCAAATCCAACCAGTATGTGTGTGTGCTTGCGGATTAGATGGGTGTGCAGTAATAATTGTTTTTTTTCTCTTTCTGCAGTAGGGTGTACCTTGCCCCTTATTGTGATTGTTGTTATGTGTTGCTTTTCCATTCGGATGGTGTCAATGGTCTGGTTTGTATCAGGTATGAAAGGTGCGTGAATGGCCTGTAAAACGGTTGGTGCCTTGTCGTGGCTTTACAGCTCACGAGTTGCGAGTCACTGGTTCAGTTTTTATGCATTTATTTATTGACAGAGCATTTCATTTTTTTGAAATATCTTGTTAATAAAATTTTATGTACTGAACCATCACTCGCCCTCGTGCCAAAATCAACCTGTATATGTGTGTCTTTGAGGAATAGATAGCTTTTTAGTGTGGGAAAGCGTGGCATCACTGGGCTCACACAAATTACCTCCCACACAGCGTTCCCCAAGGTCTCCCGATAAAAATGGTACCTCACTTGCGTGGGTAGGCATAGCGGCTGCTTTAGGAAAAGGCCCAATTCATATTGTGGAGACCAAAAAATTACCTTTAGCCAAATAATCTTATTTTTTGAGGGGGTCACCTGAGCTTTTGACCCGGGGCTTGGCAGGCATCTTTGGAAACTACCAAACCCAAACAGTTCTGAGAACTAGACACCCGGGGGAGTCCAGGGAGGTATGGCATGCGTGGGTCCCCCAATGTTTTCCTACCCAGAAACCCCTGCAAACCTGAAATTTTGGTCCAAAAACCCACTTTTCCGTACTTTTTTGGGTGGGATCTCGCTGCCGGAACAAATGTCCTACCACCCAGCGTTTCCCTTGTTCTCCCGAGTAAAATGATACCTCACTTGTGTGGGTGGGCCAAAGGCATGTGACTCAGGCTGGGGTGCTTAATTTGTAAAACTTAAATATGACTAAAAACTACTTTTTTCAAAATTCATTTTTGGCGTGTTCTGCTTTGGGGCACCCACACAAGTGAGGTATCCTTTTACTCGGGAGAACAAGGGGAACGCAGGGTGGTAGGTTTTTTTTGCCGGCACGGCAATCCCACGCCAAAATGTTTGGAAAAGTGCTATTTTTACCTATTTTTAAGGTTTGCAAAGAGTTCTGGGTAGGAAAACATTGGGGGACCCACACATGCTATACCTACCTGGACTCTCCCGGGTGTCTAGTTTTCAGAACTGTTTGGGTTTGCTACTTTGCGAAGAATACCACCGAGCCCCGGGCCACAAACTCAGATGCCCCCCCCCAAAATCAAGGTAGTTTTGCAATGAGGTAATGTAAATTCACCACCGTACGATTTGAACCGTTTCCTGTTGCAGCCACTATGTCTATCCACGCAAGTGAGGTACCATTTTTTTCGGGAGACCTGGGGGCACGCTGGGTGGGTGGAAATTTGTTGATCCACGCAGATTCCAGAACTTTCCACCACAGAAATGTGAGGAAAATGTGTTTTTTTGGTCAATTTTTTATGTTTGCAAGGGATTCTGGGTAACAAAACCTGGGGGTAGGCAGACGAGTCACCCTATCCTGAATTGCCCTGGGTGTCTAGTTTTCAAAAATGTATAGGTTTGCTAGGTTTCCCTAGGTGCTAGCAGAGCTACGGCGCAAAAACAAAAGGTAGTCTTTTTGTCCGAATCGTGCTAAATTTCACTGGGAAATTGAGGTGCGACCATGCTGCGTTTTGTGCTGTTTCATGTCGCACCCACTATGCCTACCCACACAAGTGAGGTACCATTTTTTTCGGGAGACCTGGGGGCACGCTGGGTGGGTGGAAATTTGTTGATCCACGCAGATTCCAGAACTCTCCACCACAGAAATGTGAGGAAAATGTGTTTTTTTGGTCAAATTTGTATGTTTGCAAGGGATTCTGGGTAACAAAACCTGGGGGTAGGCAGACGAGTCACCCCATCCTGAACTGCCCTGGGTGTCTAGTTTTCAAAAATATATAGGTTTGCTAGGTTTCCCTAGGTGCTGGCAGAGCTACGGCGCAAAAACAAAAGGTAGTCTTTTTGTCCGAATCGTGCTAAATTTCACTGGGAAATTGAGGTGCGACCATGCTGCGTTTTGCGCTGTTTCATGTCGCAGCCACTATGCCTACCCACGCAAGTGAGGTACCATTTTTTTTGGGAGACCTGGGGGCACGCTGGGTGGGTGGAAATTTGTTGATCCACGCAGATTCCAGAACTTTCTACCACAGAAATGTGAGGAAAATGTGTTTTTTTGGTCAAATTTTTATGTTTGCAAGGGATTCTGGGTAACAAAACCTGGGGGTAGGCAGACGAGTCACCCCATCCTGAATTGCCCTGGGTGTCTAGTTATCAAAAATGTATAGGTTTGCTAGGTTTCCCTAGGTGCTGGCAGAGCTACGGCGCAAAAACAAAAGGTAGTCTTTTTGTCCGAATCATGCTAAATTTCACTGGGAAATTGAGATGCGACCATGCTGCGTTTTGCGCTGTTTCATGTCGCAGCCACTATGCCTACCCACGCAAGTGAGGTACCATTTTTTTCGGGAGACCTGGGGGCACGCTGGGTGGGTGGAAATTTGTTGATCCACGCAGATTCCAGAACTTTCTACCACAGAAATGTGAGGAAAATGTGTTTTTTTGGTCAAATTTGTATGTTTGCAAGGGATTCTGGGTAACAAAACCTGGGGGTAGGCAGACGAGTCACCCCATCCTGAATTGCCCTGGGTGTCTAGTTTTTAAAAATGTATAGGTTTGCTAGGTTTCCCTAGGTGCTGGCAGAGCTACGGCGCAAAAACAAAAGGTAGTCTTTTTGTCCGAATCGTGCTAAATTTTACTGGGAAATTGAGGTGCGACCATGCTGCGTTTTGCGCTGTTTCATGTCGCAGCCACTATGCCTACCCACGCAAGTGAGGTACCATTTTTTTTGGGAGACCTGGGGGCACGCTGAGTGGGTGGAAATTTGTTGATCCACGCAGATTCCAGAACTTTATACCACAGAAATGTGAGGAAAATGTGTTTTTTTGGTCAAATTTTTAGATTTGCAAGGGATTCTGGGTAACAAAACCTGGGGGTAGGCAGACGAGTCACCCCATCCTGAATTCCCCTGGGTGTCTAGTTTTCAAAAATGTATAGGTTTGCTAGGTTTCCCTAGGTGCTGGCAGAGCTACGGCGCAAAAGCAAAAGGTAGTCTTTTTGTCCGAATCAAGCTAAATTTCACTGGGAAATTGAGGTGCGACCATGCTGCGTTTTGCGCTGTTTCATGTCGCAGCCACTATGCCTACCCACGCAAGTGAGGTACCATTTTTTTCGGGAGACCTGGGGGCACGCTGGGTGGGTGGAAATTTGTTGATCCACGCAGATTCCAGAACTTTATACCACAGAAATGTGAGGAAAATGTGTTTTTTTGGTCAAATGTTTAGATTTCCAAGGGATTCTGGGTAACAAAACCTGGGGGTAGGCAGACGAGTCACCCCATCCTGAATTCCCCTGGGTGTCTAGTTTTCATAAATGTATAGGTTTCCTAGGTTTCCCTAGGTGCTGGCAGAGCTACGGCTCAAAAACAAAAGGTAGTCTCTTTTTCCAAAGAACGTAAAATTTCACTGGGAAATTGAGGTGCGACCACGTTGCATTTTGTGCCGTTTCCTGTCGTAGGCACAAGGCCGACCCACACAAGTGAGGTACTGTTTTTATCGGGAGACCTGGGGGAACGCTGGGTGGGTGGAAATTTGTTGATCCACGCAGATTCCAGAACTTTCCACCACAGAAATGTGAGGAAAATGTGTTTATTTTGTCAAAATCTTAGCTTTGCAAGGGATTCTGGGTAACAAAACCTGGGGGTAGGCAGACGAGTCACCCCATCCTGAATTGCCCTGGGTGTCTAGTTTTCAAAAATGTATAGGTTTGCTAGGTTTCCCTAGGTGCTGGCAGAGCTACGGCGCAAAAACAAAAGGTAGTCTTTTTGTCCGAATCATGCTAAATTTCACTGGGAAATTGAGATGCGACCATGCTGCGTTTGGCGCTGTTTCATGTCGCAGTCACTATGCCTACCCACGCAAGTGAGGTACCATTTTTTTGGGAGACCTGGGGGCACGCTGGGTGGGTGGAAATTTGTTGATCCACGCAGATTCCAGAACTTTCTACCACAGAAATGTGAGGAAAATGTGTTTTTTTGGTCAAATTTGTATGTTTGCAAGGGATTCTGGGTAACAAAACCTGGGGGTAGGCAGACGAGTCACCCCATCCTGAACTGCCCTGGGTGTCTAGTTTTCAAAAATGTATAGGTTTGCTAGGTTTCCCTAGGTGCTGGCAGAGCTACGGCGCAAAAACAAAAGGTAGTCTTTTTGTCCGAATCGTGCTAAATTTCACTGGGAAATTGAGGTGCGACCATGCTGCGTTTTGCGCTGTTTCATGTCGCAGCCACTATGCCTACCCACGCAAGTGAGGTACCATTTTTTTCGGGAGACCTGGGGGCACGCTGAGTGGGTGGAAATTTGTTGATCCACGCAGATTCCAGAACTTTATACCACAGAAATGTGAGGAAAATGTGTTTTTTTGGTCAAATTTTTAGATTTGCAAGGGATTCTGGGTAACAAAACCTGGGGGTAGGCAGACGAGTCACCCCATCCTGAATTCCCCTGGGTGTCTAGTTTTCAAAAATGTATAGGTTTGCTAGGTTTCCCTAGGTGCTGGCAGAGCTACGGCGCAAAAGCAAAAGGTAGTCTTTTTGTCCGAATCAAGCTAAATTTCACTGGGAAATTGAGGTGCGACCATGCTGCGTTTTGCGCTGTTTCATGTCGCAGCCACTATGCCTACCCACGCAAGTGAGGTACCATTTTTTTTGGGAGACCTGGGGACACGCTGGGTGGGTGGAAATTTGTTGATCCACGCAGATTCCAGAACTTTATACCACAGAAATGTGAGGAAAATGTGTTTTTTTGGTCAAATTTTTAGATTTGCAAGGGATTCTGGGTAACAAAACCTGGGGGTAGGCAGACGAGTCACCCCATCCTGAATTTCCCTGGGTGTCTAGTTTTCATAAATGTATAGGTTTCCTAGGTTTCCCTAGGTGCTGGCAGAGCTACGGCTCAAAAACAAAAGGTAGTCTCTTTTTCCAAAGAACGTAAAATTTCACTGGGAAATTGAGGTGCGACCACGTTGCATTTTGTGCCGTTTCCTGTCGTAGGCACAAGGCCGACCCACACAAGTGAGGTACTGTTTTTATCGGGAGACCTGGGGGAACGCTGGGTGGGTGGAAATTTGTTGATCCACGCAGATTCCAGAACTTTCCACCACAGAAATGTGAGGAAAATGTGTTTATTTTGTCAAAATCTTAGCTTTGCAAGGGATTCTGGGTAACAAAACCTGGTGGTAGGCAGTCGAGTCACCCCATCCTGAATTCCCCTGGGTGTCTACTTTTCAAAAATGTATAGGTTTGCTAGGTTTCCCTAGGTTCCGGCAGAGCTAGGGTGCAAAAACTACAGGTAGGCACTTTGCCAAAAAAGGGTCAATTTGTAACTGCTAAATTTAGGTGTGACCACGTTGCATTTTGCGCCGTTTCCTGTCGCAGGCACAATGCCGACCCACAGAAGTGAGGTACCGTTTTTATCGGGACACTTGGGGTAATTTAGATTTGTAAATCAACTGTTATTACCTATTGAGCTTTTATGCATGTCTCCCTTTGAATGAAAGACATTGTGTGAAAAAAAAATCTTTATGAAAAATGACCAATAATTCTCATGCTAGTATGAGTATTCCCAACTTTGAAAATGTGCAATTATATACTGTTTCTGAAGTCTATAATTTGTACCCAATTCAGAAATACATAGGTGTCTTTCATACAGATTATTCCATGTATACATTTTCCAAGACAAAGTGCACTATACCCAGTAAATGAAAAAATACCATTGCAAGTTGCTGCTCAGTTTTTGGATCTGGGTTCGTCGGGTTCTTGGTGAAACTACAAGTCCTATATATCCCCACAATCAGGAAGGTCTAACAAATGTAACGGTATATTGCTTTCCAAGAGCTGTCAAAATTAGAAAAAGTTATAGGTGAAAACGTTGAGACAAAAGGCTGTTTTTTTCAACAAAATTTCAAATATTCCAATATCTAACTGTTAGTTTCTATAACGAAACCTTCATGGATTTAGGAAAATGACCCCTTTCTGAATTCAGAATTTTGTCTACTTTTCGAAAATGTAAAGCTTTCCAGGATCCATTATTGCTTTCTAACTCATTTCTACCATTAACTGGAAGGAGGTGGAAAGCTCTAAAAATAGCAAAAATAGGCTATGTCCCAGAAAAATGCCAAAACTGAGTGAAAAATTTCGGTTCTCTGACAAAAGTCTGTCATTCCCTGAAAGCTGAGAAAATGGAGATTTCAGCCCCACAAACCCTTTTGTGATACCATTTTCAGGGAAAAACCCAGAGGCTTTCATTTGCAGCCCGTTTTTCCCATTTTTCTGAAAAAAACAAAAAAATCACTATATTTTGGTTAATTTATGGGACCCCTCCAAGGGAATCCACAAACCCTGGGCGCCTTTAGAATCCACATGATGTTGGAAGAAAAGGACGCAAATTTGGCGTGGATACCTTATGTGGTCAAAAAGTTACAAGGGCCTAAGCGCGCACTACTCCAAAACGCCAAAAAAAGCCTCAGCACAGGAGGGGAAAAGGCCTAGCAGCGAAGGGGTTAAACTACGTGTGGGAACATTTTGGATACGTCATTACAATATGGTAACAACAGAGAAGATGGTAACGAGATCGCATAGATGCGCCCGTGAGAGTGGCGGCCATCTTTAAATGTTCAAAATGAACAATTTCTATAAACAATCCAGGATACTCTTGCCGTGTATCAGCAAGTAGCCGCACAACTGGTATAAATTGTTATAAAGCCGTGTATCGGCAAATCACCAGTGAGGTCTGATGAATTCATCCACTAAACACTGGTGTCTCGAATTTATAAAGCTGTGGATCGGCAGGTTACCAGTTACAATCACATGGAGCATATAGCGATCTCATTATTCCTAATTGATTCTAATACATCCAAATAAACCTCATGCCCATTATAATCAAAACGACATTGCTAGCACAGTATTGTAGTTGCATAAAGTGAGTAGACAGAAAAGCACAATAAATACATTTCAATGATGTCTGGATTTCATTACAGATATGCAGGCAGTGCAAAACTTTTTATACTTTTTATCAACCTTTTTATCAAGTTAGATGTACCATGAGTTCTTCCCCCATATTCAAGCCAAGTGGGCTCTTTGTCTGCAGATCAATAATATAACGCGACTCCAGTCTACGCAGCCTCATTAGTCTATCACTACCCCTTGGGTTGGCCGGAACATGATCAATGCCATAATATCGTAATAGATCCCTATTACTATGATGTTCCTTAGCAAAATGCCGGGCCACAGGGTATGTTGTGTCCTTATTGGTGATAGCACGTTGATGCTCAAGAATACGCATTTTTACGTTATTGATGGTGCTGCCAATATACTTTAGCCCGCAGGGACAAGTCAAACAGTACACAACATAAGGGGTTTGGCATGTGATGAACCTTTTGATCTTTCTGGGATGTTTCAGACCTGGGACGTTATATGATAAAACACGTCTGCTCTTTTCGCAGGCTTTGCATTTACTGCAGGGGAAGAAACCTTCCATATCTTTTAAGGTGCCACTGCTTTTAGATTTGGGGGGCATAAGATGACTTTGTACAAGTCTATCTTTCAAGGATTTCAATTTGCGAAATGTTACTAAGGGGCGAGGTGGAACATCCTTCCCAATAATGGGATCTAATTGCAATAAGTGCCAATTTTTTGTCAATATCCTTCCCAGATAATTAGCATTGTCGGAAAATGTAGTTATCATTCTAAATTTGTTATTCACTTCCGACTGCACTTTTTTATCTTTTTTGTTCAACAGGTTTGCTCTTGGGATTTTTAGAACTCTGTTGAAGATCTGATCCAGAAGAGAAGGGTCATATCCTCTAATTAGGAATCTCTTTATAGATTCTCTTGCAGCAAGAACAAAATCAGACTCTCTCGAACAATTGCGTCGGAGTCTGATTAGTTCACCATATGGAATGCTGCGAATTAGAGGTAGCGGATGACTACTTTTGGCATGTAAGATGCTATTGCCCGACGTGGGCTTTCTGTATAAAGATGTTTCTAATGTCCCCTCATTTATGAAGACCCTCAAGTCCAAATAGTGTACCTCCTTCCTACTCATCTCACTAGTAAACTTCAGATTAAGATTATTTCTATTCAGATCCCTGACGAAATCTTCTGCCTCTTTGAAGGAGCCCCTCCATACAAGAAAAAGGTCGTCTATGTAACGACTCCACACAACTATGTGTTCTGCCCATTTGGCATTGTCACCTGCGAGGGCCACCTGCTCCTCCCACCAGCCCACGAATAAATTCGCGTAGCTGGGGGCGAAGCAGGTGCCCATCGCAGTCCCGGAGATTTGTTTGAAATAATTATCCTGGAACATAAAAATGTTGTGTTTCCTCCAAGGGGGGACTCACAGAGAATTTCTCGGTCTATATTGACTCTTTCCTATCACAACTAGTTATGCAGCTGAAATCTTATGTAAAAGATACGAAAGACTTCATAGAACAGATCAGTGTAATTAAATGGGATATCACCTATGTACTTATAACTCTTGATATTACAAGCCTCTACACTTCTATTCGACATGCTCAAGGTTTGGAGGCTACAAAATACTTCTTGGATAAAAGAGCTATGAAATATACTGACCCTGGGGTGATGCTAATTGAATTATTAGAATTCTGTCTGACACACAACATTTTTATGTTCCAGGATGATTATGTGGCGTCGTTACATAGACGACCTTTTTCTTGTATGGAGGGGCTCCTTCAAAGAGGCAGAAGATTTCGTCAGGGATCTGAATAGAAATAATCTGAATCTGAAGTTTACTAGTGAGATGAGTAGGAAGGAGGTACACTATTTGGACTTGAGGGTCTTCATAAATGAGGGGACATTAGAAACATCTTTATACAGAAAGCCGACGTCGGGCAATAGCATCTTACATGCCAAAAGTAGTCATCCGCTACCTCTAATTCGCAGCATTCCATATGGTGAACTACTCAGACTCCGACGCAATTGTTCGAGAGAGTCTGATTTTGTTCTTGCTGCAAGAGAATCTATTAAGAGATTCCTAATTAGAGGATATGACCCTTCTCTTCTGGATCAGATCTTCAACAGAGTTTTAAAAATCCCAAGAGCAAACTTGTTGAACAAAAAAGATAAAAAAGTGCAGTCGGAAGTGAATAACAAATTTAGAATGATAACTACATTTTCCGACAATGCTAATTATCTGAGAAGGATATTGACAAAAAATTGGCACTTATTGCGATTAGATCCCATTATTGGGAAGGATGTTCCACCTCGCCCCTTAGTAACATTTCGCAAATTGAAATCCTTGAAAGATAGACTTGTACAAAGTCATCTTATGCCCCCCAAATCTAAAAGCAGTGGCACCTTAAAAGATATGGAAGGTTTCTTCCCCTGCAGTAAATGCAAAGCCTGCGAAAATAGCAGACGTGTTTTATCATATAACGTCCCAGGTCTGAAACATCCCAGAAAGATCAAAAGGTTCATCACATGCCAAACCCCTTATGTTGTGTACTGTGTGACTTGTCCCTGCGGGCTGAAGTATATTGGCAGCACCATCAATAACGTAAAAATGCGTATTCTTGAGCATCAACGTGCTATCACTAATAAGGACACAACATACCCTGTGGCCCGCCATTTTGCTAAGAAACATCATAGTAATAGGGATCTATTACGATATTATGGCATTGATCATGTTACGGCCAACCCAAGGGGTGGTGATAGACTAATGAGGCTGCGTAGACTGGAGTCGCGTTATATTATTGATCTGCAGACAAAGAGCCCACTTGGCTTGAATATGGGGGAAGAACTCATGGTACATCTAACTTGATAAAAAGGTTGATAAAAAGTATAAAAAGTTTTGCACTGCCTGCATATCTGTAATGAAATCCAGACATCATTGAAATTTATTTATTGTGCTTTTCTGTCTACTCACTTTATGCAACTACAATACTGTGCTAGTAATGTCGTTTTGATTATAATGGGCATGAGGTTTATTTGGATGTTTTAGAATCAATTAGGAATAATGAGATCGCTATATGCTCCATGTGATTGTAACTGGTAACCTGCCGATCCACGGCTTTATAAATTCGAGACACCAGTGTTTAGTGGATGAATTCATCAGACCTCACTAGTGATTTGTCGATACACGGCTTTATAACAATTTATACCAGTTGTGCGGCTACTTGCTGATACACGGCAAGAGTATCCTGGATTGTTTATAGAAATTGTTCATTTTGAACATTTAAAGATGGCCGCCACTCTCACGAGCGCATCTATGCGATCTCGTTACCATCTTCTCTCTTGTTACCATATTGTAATGACGTATCCAAAATGTTCCCACATGTAGTTTAAAAGTTTCCGTCTCACGAGGCTTCGTGTAGATACTGATGAAGGACTTACGTCCGAAACGCGTTTGTTTTTGCTGAAAGCGGCGGAATAAAGAAAATCTTGCCCTTACCCCCCTGAGTGCTGCACTTTGTTCATGGATGAAACGGAGTTTCGAGCTTGATATTGAACGCGTGTACCATCGCGTAGAAAGCACCCGCTGATGAGTGACCCAGGATTTATGATACAGTGGAGCGTGCATATATATATATATATATATATATATATATATATATATATATATATATATATATATATATTTGAATATATGGTAATATATATATATTTTCGACCCCCAGGGGGCATAAAGCCCACTAGACACCAGAGACTGCATTTATGCAGTATTGTATTGGGGGGAGAGCAACCCCCCACTGGACATGGTCTTGTGCTCTCCTACACCCCAAGGCCCAATAGACTATCTGCCCCCTGGGGTATTTACCCCAATCTACCCTACCGGGGCCAGAAAGGAAACTAAACACCAGGACTTTCAAAATGGCTCCAAAATAAACAAAAAGAAGGGGTAGTCTACCCTGGCATTGAGCCATGCCACCGCCCCAGAAGGGGAAACAGTGTCTTTCTGCCCCCCCCCCCCGGCACTGATAGGAAGTTTGTCCCAATTGGGGAGATTGCCCCAAATCTGCCCCATGGGGTGGGGGGGGGGTGGTAAAAAACCCGCTACTCACCAGCATTTTGGTATTGGGGCAAAATTAAAGGGGCATAGACGTCGGTCTCTGACATTAGGCTATACTTCCACTCCAAGGAGACAAACTAGTATTTCGTCCTCCAAGGAGGGCAGAGAAGGAGTTTTCTGCCAGTTTACACCCGAGGGCAGTAAGCCCACTGGATGACAGGACAGATTTTTTTTAAATAAAATAATGTGTGGGTCTGGCCAATCCTATCATCAGGCATCACACTCACCCCTAAAGCCTCAACAGTCTTTCTGCTCTCCTGTGGTCTATAGCATCCCATCCCACAGACAAACAAGAGGACATTTGATTCTTTAGGGCACTGTTTTTCCATATAGGCAAGGAGAGTGGGGCTAAATCCCAATATTTTTTCACTTGCCATGGTGAATGGCTGTACTTTTTGGACTTGGATAAACCACCACTTGGAGAAAATTACCAGACCCAGATATTTCATAAGACTAGACATCGAGGGGAGTACAGGGTGTATGCTTTGCGTGGATCCCATGATATTTTCTTACCCACAATGTTCTGCATCTCTCTAACTCTAACCTAAAATTACTAATTTTCCTTGAAAAACTACTCTTCTTGTATGGGTGAGCCTAGTGTCCACAAAAGGAAAAGCCCCAAAACGTAATGTTATAATATCAACATTTCCGGTCAAAAAAATTAACCTTATTTGGCAATGCAGGTAGCTGAGTTAGCTGGGGCCTGGCTGGGTTGCCACCTATGGAAATCTACCAAGCCCACACATTTCTGAAAAGTAGATATCCGAGTACAGGGGTGTGTGCTTCATATAAATCCCATTAAGTGTTCTTACTGACAATGCCCTGCAAACCTCAGACCTTTAACAAAATTCACAAATTTTCCTCGCATTTCTATGATGGCAACTTCTGAAATCATCCACCATTCTCCCACTGGTTTTGTTGAAAATGCTACTCCACTTGTATGACTGTGTCTAATGACTAGAACAAGAATGGATGAAACCAAGGTTAATGGGTGTTCCACTGTGGGATTTCCATACCATAAGTGGGATAACTTTTTAATGCAAGGCACAGCACCGTGGAATCCCCTGGGTGTCTAGATTCCATAAACGCATATGGTTGGTATGTTTCAATGGGTGGCAGCCAGAACAGCCTCAAATACAGCAGCTGTCTTTATCACTGATCTCGCCATATAGAGCTTTAGTGACTTTTGTGTGGTGGCCTCCTGGACCACCCACACATGTGAGGTACCGTTGTTATTGGTAGATTTGTGGGAACACTGGTTGGTACAAAATGGGTGGATCCCCACAGATTCTGGAACTTTCCTGCAAAGAACAGTGAGGAAAACGTGTTTCCAATTAAATCTTCAGGTTTGCAAGGGATTCTGGGTAAGGAAGCCTTGGGAGAGCCATGCACGTCACCCCATCCTAGATTCCCATAGTTTTCAGAAATGCTCAGGTTTACTATGTTTCCCTAGGTTCTGGCTGAGGTAGGGGCCAAAATTCCACAGCTACCCAATTTAGAAAAACGGGTCTGTTTTGAGTGGAAAAATCTGATGTATCCATGCTGCATTTTGGGCCCTTTCCTGTTGCTGGCACTAGGTTTAACCATACAAATGAGGTATCTTGTTTAATGGATTACTTGGGGAAATGCTGGGTAGAAGGAAGTTTGTGGCTACCCACAGATTCCTGAACTTTCCTTCAATGGATTCTGGGTAAAAAACGTGGTGACAGCCATGCAAGTCCCAACACCCTGGGTAACTAGTATTCAAACATGGGTAGGTTTGCTAGCTTTCCGAAGGTGTTGGCTGAGCTAGGACCAAAAATCCACAGCTACCCATGTTGCAGCTGTGAGTGAAACAACGTGATGTGCCTATGTTGCATTTTGGGTCCTTTCCTGTCACCGACACTAAGCTAAGTGAGGTCGCCTTTTTATTGGGAGATTCGGTGGTAAGCTGGGTGGAAGGACGTTTGTGGCTCCCCACATTTTCAAGAACTTTTCATCACAGAAATTTGAGGAAAATGTGTTTTTTTCAATCAAAGTTTGAGGTTTGTAAGGGATTCTGGGTTAGAAAACCTTGGGAGAGCCATGCAAGTTACCCCACGCTGGATTTCCCCAGATGTCTAGTATTCATAGTTGTGCAGGTTTTCTATGTTTCCTGAGGTTTAGGCTGATGTGGAGCCCAAAATCCATGTCTATACATCTTCCAAAAATGGTCAGTTTTGAGTGGAAAATTGTGATGTGTCCATGTTGTTTTGGGCCCCTTCCTTTCATGTGCACTATGCCTACTCACACAAGTGAGGTACCATTTTTATCGAGAGACTTAACAAAATACTGATTGTAAGGAAATTTGGAGCTTCCCACAGAAATGTGAGGAAAATGTTCTATTTTTAGTCAAAGTTCAAGGTTAGCATGGGATTCTGGGTAATAAATCTGGTGCAAGCCATGTAAGTCACTGCAACCTAGATTCCCCTTGGTGTCTAGTTTTTAGAAATGTACAAGTGTGCTAAGTGTCTCTATGTCCTACCTGACCTATCACCCAAAATTCACAGATAAATTTAAAAAAAGGGTCAGTTATCAGTGGAAAAATAAGATGCATTCATGTTTCATTTCAGCCCATTTCCTGTTGCGGGCACTAGGCCTACCCACACAAGTGAGGTACAATTCTATCAGAAGATGTGTACAAACATAAAACAGTAGAACATGTGTTAATCACAATAGTATTTCACTGGCTCCGTTGCTACCAAATGTAAGCCATTGTGTAAGAAAGATACCATTTTGAAAAATGGACTCTGAGTTACATGCTAGTATAAGTGCCCACAAATTCATAGATGTACAAATAAACACTGCTGCTAAACTCCACATCTTAAGCCCATTTCAGAAATACAAAGGTTTCCTTGATATCCATATTTCACCCTACCTATTTTCCCATATGAATTGGTCTACAATCGTACACAATGAAAAAGTGTTGTACTGTGCAGTTCAGTTGTTGTCTCAGGTTACCTCAGGTTCTTGGCGAATCTACAAACCCCATATGTACCCACAACCAGAAGGGTCTAGCAGACATAATAGTATTTGCTTTTGAAAATTACCCATCATGACAAAATATTACAGATGAGCAGGTTGTCACAAATAACAGTTTTTTCATACTCATTTCCAAAATGTATTTATTTCAACAGTTACTTTCTTTGGAAAAACCTTGGAGGGTCTACACATATGATCCCTTGTTGAATTCAGAATTGCATTTACCTTTCAGAAATCTATAGTTCTCCTGGATCACCTATGGGTTTCACACTGGTTTCCACTACAAACTGGGAGTAGGTTGAAAGCACAAAATTAGGAAAAATGGGCAACCTCTTTGAAAATGCTAAAACTGTGGTGAAAAAGTATGTTTTTTGATTCAGCTGTGCATGTTCTTGAAAGCTGGGAAGATGGTGACGTTAGCACAATAAGCCTTTCATTGATACAATTTTCAGGAAAAAACATTTTCAGTCCTGCCAAGTATCACGCATCAGGCGTGATAATAACGTATTTCAGTGTGGTGATCCTCATCACCGCACTGAAATGCATTGTCACGCTATCTCAGCATCACTGGCACTGCCTAAATATCTTGTAGTCAGTGAAAGTGTGGCAGCTGACAGCGCGCCGTTCCTGGCGAGCTTGCGCTGTTCCCAGGGGCGTAACACAGGCCCCTGCAGCCCCCGCGTTGCAGGGGGCCCCCGTATTCCGGCGGTCCCCTTCACTCAGCTTGGGCGGGTGGCTGCTTGATTTCATTCAAGAGGAGGCTGTGCACCATTTAATTTATGAAAGAGGCTTGCTTGGAGCAAGCAAGCCTCTTTCATAAATTAAATGGTGCATGGCCTCCTCTTGAATTAAATGGTGTGTGCCAGGGCCAGAGTATTTCGTCAGAAAAGGTGATTGATTCCTGACGTCATATCCTGCTTCCGTTTGTGGGAGGCTGGCTAGAGCTATTTGCACAAAAGCATGGCGTTCGCAGCAGAGCTGCCTGCTTGCATCGTCCCGCCGCATCATGTTTAGCTATCAGAGGAGCTGCAATTAAAATCAAGCAGCCACCCTCCCCCATGCCCCTTTCGTGCCACGGAAAACTAATTTGCCGAGAGACCATCCTCACCACAGAGTGGCCAGTAATCTTCATTTTCAATTCCCTGAACAAGTTGGTTATACTACCCGATTCATGCCATCTCTGTTCCATTGTGAAAGACAATGATCTGTCTGCTGAGGAATTACCTTAGGCTTCAAGACAATGAGGTAACGTGTGTTAATTTATTTCAGTGTAATAGGGTTGATTTCCACTTTTTGGGGCATCTGCAATGTCCTTAAAAATGTACTAGTAGAGAAACACTTAAGAAAAGAGTGATCAGTGGTCCACTGCAGGTCTCAAGTTGGTTCGCCTCGCTCACTGCTGAAAATATAGTGTTAAGAGGTGTGCTTTCCTGAATTGACTTGGAATGAAATGCGATCCGGACCGGGGAGATTTAAAGACATTTTATTTCAGCAATACTGAAAGCGGGGACGGGATTACCTGTATTTATTGGCTGCCAGGTGCTTTTCGAACAGATTAAAAGTACTAAGGCTGCTGGCGTCAGATATATGGAAATACAGCTGCATATTAATTTCAAGTAACTGTGTGCCTAGGGGTAATTATAAAGCGCTCTGATACCCCACAGGGTCTTGTTCGCGCTATAGAAAATAAGCACCACGAGGCCTGTTTCGCTAGATAGCCAGAGGCCTGCGGAGCAGCAACAGCCTTAAACTGGAGCGAACAGTCAGAGACAGGGGTCTTGTGAACACGGAGTCAGAGCAATGGGGCTGGATGATATATCTGAGGCGTGCTGTACAGAGTTTGGGGCCTGGGCGCACTGTATGCGGTCTGAAGCTTGCTGCACACAGACATCCAGTCGCATGTAGGCAGAGTCTGAGAGATGCGGCCTGAGCCGTGATCTCTAAGGTCTGCTGCACCCAGTTATACCGTATACACAGACGCAAGCCTCCTGCACCCATACATCAAAGCACACAGTTCACTGTACACACAGACTCAAGCCTCCTGCATGCACAGAGCAACATGCACAGCTACACGATGCACACAAACGCAAGCCACTTGCACCCATACATCATAGCGCACAGTTCACTGTGCACACAGGCGCAAGCCTCCTTCATGAACATAGCACCGTGCACAGCTAGAGTGTATACACAAATGCAAGCCTCCTGCACCCAAATAGCAAAGCGCACTGCTACACTGTGCACACAGATGCTAGCCTACTGCATCCATAAAGCATAGTGCACAGCTACACTGGGCACACAGTTGCAAGCCTCCTACATGCACATAGCATTGTGCACAGCTGTTTCCCTTGACTTTATTGCTTGATTTTGCTTGCGAGAAAGTGTCACTAATAATCGTTGAATGTCACTCATAATTACACTGAAATGATGAAAATGTCACACATGGCAATCTGAAACCTTGGCAGCTATACAGATGTCTCCTTGTCTCCGCGTCTTCAGGGTGGGGCATAGGGTGGGGCTGGTGACCAATGCCATACAGTCATGCGCATTGCGCAGCAGTGCAATTAAAAGTTCGCGTGACGAGTGAGGTGAGGCATCCCAGGACACAGCCAGACTACTGAGAAAGGCCGTCACCATGCGACGTCCCAGGCCATAATATAATTATTACTAGCCCCTGCCTTTGTCCTCTTCTGCTGCCCACTTGCGCCTGCCACTGAAGCTGTAGGCCAGGCCTCAGGTGAGTCTGTCAGAGCCGAGGCAAGAGTGGTCCGTGGTGGCGAGGAGCCTCAGTGGGTGGGTGGGTTGGTAATGAAGCCATCCACAGCTTCTTCCTCCCGAGCCCCTGCATGCCTATTCTTTCTACCCCTTTAAATCTCCATCTCCTTAAACCCTTTATCCCTGTAGCCCCACTCACTGTAAAAAAAATTTCACCCCCTTAAGTCCTCCATTCCCTCGGTAGTCTCTGCAGCCTCACCCCCACCTCTTACAATGATGGCCTTAGATCAGGGTGTAACGACACATGCCTAGGAACTAGATACTTTGGTGGTGAATGAGGAGGAGGTGGGGTGTGTGCAGTGCAAGTCTTCCCTTGTACAGTACAGCCGTACAACGAAACTAGAACTTGAAGTTTTAGCCATCCAGGAACTGAAGAACCCTGCCACTGCACCTGTGCCTCTCCCCTTCTAACCCACCATGGATGCCAAAGCAAAGTGCTAAATACTCATGTATAAAGGGACGTACAGGGCGCTTCCACAGGGACAAACACATAGGGGCGATCACCCAGAGCTTCGGATATGGTCAGGGGTCACATAGAGAAACAAACGCTCCCACAAAACCCTAAAAGGTCTTCCAAACACCCTGCCTTCAGATTAGTTGGATCAGCCCATAACCTGAACTCCCCTGGTGGTTTCTCTCACCAGGTATCTAGGCCACTCCGTATGCGAATCCCTGTGGGGTTCTTATCACTAGGGGGGCTACCCACAAGGAGAACGGGGGATCCTCACATTGGCTGCCAGTGCAAGCATGTGTATCATAATGAAGGAAGCTCTGCCTTCTGTGCCTTCTTAAGGTGGCGGATCTAGGGAATAGGCTACCTGTTATGCCTACTTCTAGGATACCAGTGTCGGTGCTGCCAGGAGTTATTGCAACCACCCCGGAGAAGGGCATGGTGTTGACCCAGTGCTTTGCCCAGTACCAGGTTTGGAGCAGTGCTTAATTTGCAGAAAAATAAATGCCAGGGCTGTCATCAGGAGGACACTGCACATTGCACCACACATTGCCCCTGCCAACTGCAGCCAGTGATAGTGACAGCACAAGTACTAACATTCACACTTATACAAGTGTGACAGTTCGGACTGTTTCAGGCCCCAAAATGATAAGAATTTCTTGGGTGGCAGTAAATATTCGATTTTAAGTATATTGAGTTAATAATTAACTGTTGCTAGGGTCATCTCTAAATTAGCCAGACTGTATGGTATTTCTGAGCTATGTGCTATATAGCCTCAACCCAGTGAGCGCTATTACATGTCTGCATGTGGTGTACATTATTGAAAAGTGTTGTTGGGTGCTACAGTGCACCACAACAGTCAGCTGTAAGCTCTATGTGAGGTGCACATTCAACATACCTTTGTAAACTGCTTACCGAGGCTTAGTTTTTTTCTTGTTCCAGTACCCCCTAGGCCCCCACTCTGCCGATTGCTTGCATTTGAAATGTACATTTACTACTGTAGTGTGAGACTGCATTTCATGAAAAGGAATATAAAGTAGGTTTGCCAAAAGCTACGTGTTGAAAGAGCCTGGAAAGACCTCGTCTTGGCATTAAATAGGGTTATTAATAAAAAAAGTATGTATTCATTTGTAATGTGACTTTTCTGTCTTTGTTTCCTTTAATTATCAGTCATGGATCTCATCATTCTGGCAGCCCTAGAACACAATTAAAGTGCATTCTATTTATATTTGCTGTTCGGAGTATGCATCGATAAGTGCTGAAAATACAGCTTTAGGTGACGGCTTATTGTTGTTGGTGGGGCAAAGTGGTAGGTGGTGGGCCGGGCCGCTGGGGGGGCCCCCTCATAGTGCTTTGCAGGGGTGCCCCCTCACGTTTCATTACGCCACTGGTGGTTCCCCCTGCATGCTTGAGTCTTGCCGAGTGTTGAGGCTAGTGTAAGGCTAACTGCACAATGCAACAATGTTTCATAGTGATTTCTGCTGTGCCGCGCGCCTTTCACACAACCTGACGTCAAGGCAGTATTAGTCTGGCGCCGAGGGGCTGGGAGATGTAAATTTTCTGCTTGCGAGGCGGGGAGTTTGTTTCGGGAAGAAACGGTTTTGGCTGGCTAAAAGTGCACAGGCGCCGACGCAATCTTGGCGCTCGCAGCACTGCCTGCTGCTTGCACCTGCCCAGGCCGCCATCGCGTGCTGTACCAGGGTGAATTACTTTTTTCATCATCGGAGCTCTGCCTCACGTTAGACCCACCTGTCCATCAACTGTTGTTTTTGCATTTGTCACCCCGAGTGGGACGGGTATGCTGAGACGTGAGTTCCGTGCTCTCCACACCACTGGAGTCAAGCTATCCTGGCTGATGATGGCTGATAGCCAGAAACCGGTCCTAGGATGCTTGATTCCGGTCCAGGGAAGACATGGCTTGGCAGTTCGGGCTGGACTGTTCCCATGAGGAACGGGGTTGAGGCTGATTTGCATATGGTCATGTCTGAACTGGGTGGTGTGGAGTGCAAAAAAACTATGGATTTAGGCCCAGATCTCTGTACTGGGGTGAATGTATGACATTGTTCTGCATTCTGTCCATCAACTTGTGTTTTTATATTTGTCACCCCGAGTGGGACGGGTATGCTCAGATGTGAGTGCCATGCTCTCCACACCACTCGAGTCAAGTTATTCTGGCTGATGACGGCTAATAGCTAGAAACCGGTCCTAGGATGCTTGATTCCGGTCCAGGGAAGATATGTCTTGGCAGTTCGGGCTGGACTGTTCCCATGAGGCACAGGGTCAAGGTTGATTTGCATATGGTCATGTCTGAACTGGGGTGGGGCGGCGTGCAAAAAAACGATGGATTTAGGCCCAGATCTCTGTACTGGGGTGAATGTATGACATTGTTCTGCATTCTGTCCATCAACTGTTGTTTTTGCATTTGTCACGTTAGACCCACGGCACTTTCAATTGCACAAAGACTGCTTTAGCCAGGACTTTCACTTGACCCAAGACCAGGCCCGGCACAGAAGACTCTCTGAGGAGGATGCGTGATGCGGCATTCGGTAAATGCTGCGATGGCTCGAGCTCCTGCAACTTTGAGAAGTAAGTGGGAGAGCGGTGCTGCAATGAAGCCTGTGCGTGTGTGATTTTGTCATTCCTTCAGAGAGCGAGCGATCGGCAGCTGTCACAGTGGGTGCCGGTTGTGTACAAAAATCACTGTAATTCAATGAAGTTGAGGCGGGTCCTGGCATGGCTACATGTTGCACTATTGCTAATTAATTTACCATGTTCGAAACTGTTCTTGTCTGCCTAATTGGAGTGAAAGGTCAAGTGGGCCTCTTTCAATTAGAAATGGAGGAGTGAAAAATGAAATGCGCTGAAGTTATGGAAATGATGTTGAAATAACTTTAATTTTACCCTGTTTCACGACTGTTCATGCCCAGAGGCACAACTGGATCCAAATTGCAGGGGGGGGGGGGCTGATTCTTCCAGAAAAAGGCAGGGTGGAGAAGCAGGGGCTCTAGGAAGGGCTGAAATACAACAAAACCTCATTAAGAAGCAAATCATCTTTTAAAGACCTGTGAAGTAATTGGGTGCAGCTGTGTGTGCGCCCGGGAAGCTGTCTCAGCCCGGGTTGACACACACAACGGGGGACGGGGTCTGAAGCATTGCTCGCCTGTTCACACCCACCTGCTGCATTCCCCCCAGACTTTCCCTAATCACTAGCATTCCCATGCCCAGGGGGAGGCTCAGTGAGAAGACCTCTGTACCTTCCGACCTGTCCCCAAGATCTCCTGTACTTCACGCCCCTCCAGTTCTGCTTCGCAGGCACAGAGCCGATCAGGCTGTACTCAGGTCCCTGGGTTGCCACAGGCCTAGAACTGCCAAGAGCTGCTCTGGAAGCCTCAAGGCTGTTTGCCTTCTGCTCAAAAATATAAACGGAGAAGCAGGGACTCGGGGTTGAGTCTGAGGGTGTGTGTCTGCCGAGGCGTGCCAACTGATACCTGCAGGATGCTCACTTGTCATCCTGCTACTGCTTTCTGCAACCCCCACAGGGCTATGAAAGTTTTTTTTTAATTATGTTAATGCATGCAGCATGGATTTGTCTATTAGAAGCTGGGAAAGAGCTCAGTGCGAGGGCAATTTCCACCGGGTCAAAGGAGAAGAGTCTGAAACTCCGACTGCCCACTGTCTCTTTAAATGTAGAGCAGAAAGCAAACCTATAAATTATTACTTGTCGCACCTGAACCATTACTGCTCACCACTCCCTGGCAACCTCAATGTACAGAAGCATTTTGGTTATCCTCGCATGATGGAACACGTATTGACTCACATTTGGGGGCCCACTGACACTAATTACTGTACTCGGAAGGTACAGGGAACTCGCCAGCCTCCAGGGAACAGTACACTAATTCACAGCAGAGCACACCAGTGTTCCATTCCTTAACTGAGAACTTATCTCTAATTCAACTGAGGTGTCCAGCGCATTTCTGGCTATATTTACTCGCTGCAATATGTCGAGTGCCTCACATTTGCATTTCCCCTTCCATTTCTGCTTTTGGCCATCTCCCTCTCCTCCAATCTCACCGATACCCCTTCTTTTTTCTCTTTCCCTCTCTCCTCCTTTTGTCTACCTCCTCACCTCTCACCCCTCTCCCTGCTCCCATTGTCTCTCTCCTCCTCTCTCCTCTCCCTCCTTCATTTTTTTCTCTTCTTCCTTCTCTTTTTCCTTCTGATCCCTTTACCTCCACCTTTTAGAAATGTTTACATACATAGTCTGCAGTGTATCTCAAGTGATATCTTAATGAACAGCCTTTATTCAACAACATGTTAAAAATTGGACATGTTCAAAACAACATGTATGCAGAATGCAATATGGTATGCAATTCCACTGTCACCTTAGTGCTAAAAGAATGATAATTGTAACCAAGTGTGTGTATCTGTGCCTTCCTTTAAGTTTGCGGTTTATTTCTCGAAACTGCAGGGGGTAATTTAAAACAGATTTCTGACAGCAATAAACTATCCTCCATGTTGTGTGGGAGATTATTGCACCGGCCTTAGCCTGTGCAGATAATGCAGAATGGTGCTAGGTAGTCTAGTCTTTCTGTGCACGTGTCAGCTGAGACAGTGTGACACTTAGATAACTGAGATTGCTTTTTGGGTAACTTGTTCATGTTGGTGCCTCACACATCCTTCCTGTTGGGCCAGGTCCCGTGTGGGCAGAGACCATTTCTAGTTCTTTGCTGCACTTTTAAGATGTTCTTGGAGTTTCTTGTTGCTCAAATGGGTGTAAGTTCTGATATGTATAGGTTTCCCTCATCTTCATTGCTTGATTTTGCTTGTGAGAAAGTTTCACTCCTAGTCGTTGAAATGTCACTCATAATGACACTGACATTTTGAAAATGTCACACGTAGCAATCTGAAACCTTGACAGCTATGCATTTTTGCAAACCACTTTTTCCTATTTTCCCCAAAATACTCAAGATTTAGCCATATTTTGGCCATGTTCTCTGTCGGGCCCAGGACAATCAACAAATCCTGGGCATCTTTAGAGTCCCCAGGATATTGGGAGCAAAGAACCCACATTTGGTGTGGATACCATACGTTGAAAAAACGTAATGGCACCCATTGCATGAACTACCACAAATAGCCAAAAAAAAAACTTAACATTGGGGGTGGGAAAGCCCCAGCAGTAAAGGGATTAACCCAGTAATTATGTACTCAAGTGTAGCTTGACATGCACTTGCCATGAGAACACAGATTCACCCTTGAGGAAAAGCTAAGCAAGATATGACAATGTGTACCAAATGTTCACAAGTTACCTCCGTGGAATGGTTTCACAGTACCATGTGAAAATGGCACATCTGTTTTGAGTTCCAACTAAAATTGGAGAGAGGGAAGGTATGCTTAGGCATACGTAAAGTAAGATTGGAAAAATACTCAAAGTATGTGAAGAACAATAGGAACATCCCTTTGCTACATTTGCTCAGAAAAAAAACGAAGATTCATTTGTTGAGTCAACTTTTGTAGTATGCCCTAGCCTAGCCATTCTTAGCACCAAAATATCCAATGGACGGGAGTGTGTTTCATACGTTTAAATTCACATAAGATATCCATGACCAATGAACAACTTTTATGGCAGAATACATCTTCATAAACACCTATTATTGATATGAATTCACCCCTCATCAATTAATGAATGCGATATCCACTCTATTTCACATTCCATCTGAATGAGGTTCGCAAATGGAAGTCCTTTGATTGCACCATTGGTGGTCAAAATGGCTTCTGCCTGCGCACTATGTACCTGTATTCACCCAGGAACTATTTTTGTTCAGGGACCAATTTACTCGTGCTGGTGTTGTACTTATATGTAGAAGCCCAAGAGAGATGCGGTAGCATGGTTATGGGCCACTTATATGGTACTTCATTTTCTCTGACTTGAAAATATACACCTGAATGCGATTTTACAGATGGTTGTGGAAATAGTGGTAATTGATTTCTTTACGTATATGCTGTGGACATGCACTTGACATTGCATAGCAGAGCCAAATTTAGTTTGTGGTAAAGAGGATTCTGAGTTGATTAAATGGTTTTCCTATTGAGGCATAGTGGATATGTGGAGATCAGTAGGTCCCTTGGTGAAAGAGTATTCATTGTACTCCCCTGTCAACAGTTTACACTCCCAGTTAGAATTCTTTCTCACACAAAATGGGTTTGCACATTGGACTCACAACTTTGAATATCTAGATGGTGTCTGATTACTCCGTACAGCTTTGGACATTGTCTTGGAGACAATTCCTAACTATTGTCCTGACATGGAGACTCAAAGTGACCCATTCATTACAATGCCTTCATGGGGATGATTAAGGAAGCAATGTGTTCACTTAAAGAACAATGCTATTTGACAAAAGGCCTAGATAATGTATGGAAGGGCTTTAAGGATGTGATATGGGAAACATACATGGGATGAGGATTGGAGTGCAGAGGTTTATTTGGGAGGAAGGAAATGAAATTGATACGAAGCTGTCACCAATGAATGTATTGGATATTTTCTGATGTCAAGGAAGTACAGTCATTTCTAGATCCAAAAGTCCAGAATTGTCAAACTGATAGAGCAGGCTCGTTGGCTGAATTTTAAGGAACATACAGCCAGATTCATCAAGCCAAAATCGGATCGCAATTGGCCAGATTCTGAGAATCTGGCCCTTTGCGAGTGCTATTTTTGCATTTGGGATTCATCATCCCAAATCCAAAAATCGCAATTCTAGAAATCGCTAAATTGCGAATAATTGCATTTAAGGAATCTCAATTTGAGATTCCTTAAATGCAATTCATGAACAATATTTAAAATTGCAAAATCGCAATCTGGGCCCGCTATTTACCGAGAAGTCTAACTACGTGGTAAATATTGAAAATTTAGTTGTATGTTACACACACACATGTCGTTTGGACATGTGTGTGCGCAACACCAGTGTACATTACCATTTCAGGGGTGCTACAGGGTAGCCTTTGGACACCCTGGCACCCTTGAAATCAGTGCCTTATTTGCGATCGCAATAAGGAATCGCAAATAAGGAATGACTTTTTTGCGATTTCTACTGCTTCCTTATTTGCGATTCGCTAATTGCTAATCGCAAATAAGGAATTGCTGTCCCATTCATTCCTTAGTTTTGATTTTAGGTAAAAATAGTTCCAAAAGGCATGAATCACTAACTGCGGGCATCTGGTCGCGCCCAACTGGGACAAAGTCAGAAGTCAGCCTGCCGTGATGGTGCACAGGCCCATGTAGGGGTTCAGGTTTGGCCAGCTGGAGTTGTATCTTATGGCCTTGGTGTGGGGGCTCAGCTGTATTGAGATGAGAGGTTCTGCGTCGCCCTGCATTAAATCCAGAGAAGCAGGCATTCAGGAGATGTGCTGTGCTGTGTTGTTCTGCGATGTGAGGCTCTATGTCCCTCTGTGTCAAGTCCAGTGGGGCTGTTGATCAGGAGCTGTGCAATGCTTCGTTGCGAGGTTCTACAGTGCTCTGCGCCTCTCTGTGTGATCCTGATAAATGTTTAAATGTTTAGTTGAGCAGGGAACACATTCTGACTCTAGCCTGGGATCAGGACCTTGAGGATAGCACTTGAGGTTCAGGACTATATCCCACAGAGGCCATCAGATGGGATAAGGTCAGCTCCAGTTGGGTCTGATCAGCTGGAAAGAAGGTAAGGCCTCTGGACGCTTGTTGTGTCTCTGTAGCCCATTCATGAAGTCAACTAACTGACCCTTGCAGTCACTTCTGGGGTTCTGTGCTCAAGGCAAGCAGGTCCAATCTTTCTTGTTCAAATTGTAGAACATTCCTTCTTCTGAATCTCCTTAGGTCCAGGAGTGTTCTGATTCCGGTACTGGGGATGTCACATTTATGCCCAGTGCCACTCTGTGGGTGGGGAATACCTCTTTCTCAATTCCTAAAATGGAGTCTGGCCATTTCTTCTCTTTCCCTTGACTTTGGCTCCAGCCTGCAACTGAAACAAAGGGCATGCAGGCCCAGTATTGACCTGCATATGCCAGTGGCAGGGTAGGCTTCCCCTGAATCCAGGAACAGCTTGATACAACCCCCATGCAATCCTTTAACGTGTAAACAGTGCAGGGGTACATCTCTTTCCCAGCCATCCTGACTGGATACACCTCCCTTCTCCACAACCATGCATTTGCCCATTATCTGGAACGAATGCACATCACACTACAGGAGAACCATTATCAGTCGGGTCACTCTGCACACCGGCAGAAAGACTAACATTTGGGAGGAAAACACACATTTTCTGAAAGTGTGTATTTTCAAAATAGTTACTGGAAAACGGACTTGACCATCAAGTTGGATTTTCCTCTTTCAGTGAGTCCTTGAATCATTTTTCTAGCTAGTCCCAATATGAAGTTATTAATTAAGAGGAGTTATAATTAACACAGTGCTTTTCTATGGGAGAACCATCCTTGCTGCAGTGAAAAATGACTATGAAGAATTTCCACTGCCAAGACCTGTAAAACTATAAATATTAATGTCCTACTTTTTAAATACAATGCACCCAGCCCTATCAGCATTTAGGTCCTACTGTATAAATTACTTATAAGATCTAAAATGGAAGGTGTAGGCTTGGCAAAAGTTTTTTTTTCAGGTTGAGTTGGCAGTCTAAAACTGCAATGTTCAACATTCCGTCCATCATTCCCTTTGGTTTTGCTTTGTTCGCCCCAAGTTGGCAGGGTATGCCCAGACGTGGGTCCCTTGCTCACTTTGCCACTGGATTCAAGATAGCCTGGCTGGTGAGGGCTGTGAGCCCGAAACCGGTCCCATCATGCTTTTTTCCAGTCCAGGGAAGACATGGCTTGGCAGTTTGGGCTGGACTGTTCCCATGAGGCACAGGGTCAGACTGATTTGCATATGGCCATGTCTGAACTGGGGTGGCGGAGTGAGCTAAAGAATGATGATGGATTAAACCCAGATCAGTTGACTGGGGGAGAGTGCTTGCAATGTTCAACACCCCGTCCATCATCCCCTTTGGTTTTGCTTTGTTCGGCCCAAGTTAGCAGGGTATGCCCAGACGTGGGTCCCTTGCTCACTTTGCCACTGGATTCAAGATAGCCTGGCTTATGAGGGCTCTGAGCCCAAAACCGGTCCCAGGATGCTTCTTTCCGGTCCAGGGAAGACATGGCTCGGCAGTTCGGGCTGGACTGTTCCCATGAGGCACAGGGTCAGACTGATTTGCATATGGCCATGTCAGAACTGGGGTGGCAGAGAGAGCTAAAGAATGATGATGGAATAAACCCAGATCAGTTGACTGAGGGAGAGTGCTTGCAATGTTCAACACTTCGTCCATCATCCCCTTTGGTTTTGCTTTGTTCACCCCAAGTTGGCAGGGTATGCCCAGACGTGGGTCCCTTGCTCACTTTGCCACTGGATTCAAGATAGCCTGGCTGATGAGGGCTGTGAGCCCGAAACCAGTACCAGGATGCTTGTTTCCGGTCCAGGGAAGACATGGCTTGGCAGTTCGGGCTGGACTGTTCCCATGAGGCACAAGGTCAGACTGATTTCCTTATGGCTATGTCTGAAATTGGGTGGTGCAGTGAGCTAAGGAATGATGATGGATTAAAACCAGATCAGTTGGCTGGGGGAGAGTGCTTGCAATGTTTAACACTCCGTCCATCATCCCCTTTGGTTTTGCCCTAAAACTGTATACACACAGGTTGCAGGGGCAGGTCTGGAGACATGATTTATAGGGCTGCTTTAGTGGGTGGCAGACAATAAGTGCTGCAACTCTCTAGTAGCATTTAGTCTACAGGTCCTGAGTACATGTAGTACCATACATTAGGAAATTATGAGTAAATTAAATGTGGCAATTATGTATATGCCACTTTAACAATGTTTAAAGAAAGCGAGCACAAGTGCCCAAAGTCTTATGGTCAGCAAAAACGGGTTCAGCCTAGGAAAGCAAAACT
Organism: Lissotriton helveticus; assembly: GCF_964261635.1. Lineage (NCBI taxonomy): Eukaryota > Metazoa > Chordata > Amphibia > Caudata > Salamandridae > Lissotriton > Lissotriton helveticus. The sequence goes on along the minus strand of NC_136061.1, from coordinate 868,826,410 downwards.
CTGGAGGAATACCAAAGCAAAATATGTTATTCTCCAACACAATGCTTATCTTGAGCTGCAACATTCTTTGTAAGTTACTTGATCACTGGAATCTGAGAGTTTTAAAGTCTGTAATGCTACAGTGTCAGATTAGATATGTACCAGTAAGAAATGCCTCCCCTAACATGAAACAACTTTGCCAAATAATTATTAAGGTCACTAATGTGCACAGTCCACACTATGTGATGTATTTTGACACTGAAAAAGCTTTTCCCATACTAAATGTAACCTAAGTCTTGACTTTCCTCTGAAGGGTTAATGTTGACCCTGGTTTCTGTTATGGGTCACACAGTTGTTTACTTCACCTAGGGCTGTATGATTTCCTCCCAATTTTGCAGACAGCGTTACTCGTGGAAAGGATGTCCACCATCTCACATTTTGTTTGTCATGGCCTGAAGGGTCCACATATTCCAACCCCCCCAGGAGGGGTTATTGCATAATGTGCAAGGTTTAATACATTGATGACATGCTGCTTAGTTTAGATAATCTGATGGATAACTTCCCCTAATTATGGAAGCAAGTGATACTTTTGGAGCAGTTTCTGGACTGCATATAAATTAGGATAAACATCTCCTAATCCCCTTAGAGCTATGCCCCTACATGTTGACTTGACACCGGGGGATTACTATTAGGGCCTCATGTATGATTAAATATCTTAGACTCTTCATATATAACAAATATAAATGTTTAGTTTCCATTAATTTCAGTGGGGTATTGGTGGCACTATGTAATTTAATTATCTTTTTAAAATGTCTGCTATGTGTTAGTATGAATGTTAGGACTTGTTATAATGCTAGTCTTGTCCAGCGTAATAGTATTATTTTGCCACCCTGAGTATAATAGTTCATTCACACTTTTTAGCCAACTTCAGGGCATGGTCAAGGGAGGGGTTACTTTGGGAGAATGGAAGGCAACGTGGCTCAGGCTAAATCACATCTCAATCCGAGCAACTGGGGATTCATTGTCCCAGATATTGAGTTTTAATATATTGCAGCATAATTCCAATACGTCTCACATTTGCTCTTCAGACCCCCTTCACAACACTGATGGGAGTTGTCCACCAAACTTTTTGTACATTGAAAGGAACCACAGTGATGATGGTTCCTTTCAATGTACAAAGATGACCGAAAGGCCGGTGATGATATATAAATTTCATGAATGGTAGTCCTTTAGGGTTGCAGAGTCAATGTTCTCCACCACCCCGCTGAACAGAGAACCATCTGGCAAACCTTAAATTATTATTATTATTATTAAGCGTTCTTATATAGCGCTCGATTACCTGTAGGCATCTCGGCGCTTGCCTTGGGAACCCGTCCTGGTTTTTCCCTGTGAGATACCCGTACTGGGCATCCCCAAGGTGAAAGCCAGGCATCCCGCCGCGGGGGGGGGCGTAGTGGAGATTAAGCAAGCTGATGCCCAGAGCTGCAGTGTGTGAACCTGTGACTCGAGTAGGCACCGATACGAGAATTATCGAATCCGTGGAAATTTGGGCTCAAGACCCTGTCGCGTCGGGAATTGAACCCTGGTTCCGGGTCTGACCTCTGCTTCAGGGTCTGCCACCTCTAACCAGTGAGCCACACTTCTCCATAAGACCTTCAGTTCTGAGTACTGAGTTTACAGCTGAAGGCAATGTTATTGATAAGACAACCTTGGACAGGGTCAACTGGTTGTACCTGTTGGGGGCCTTGGAAAAATTGCCCTCTATCCCCCCTGCTCTTCGAACTCTATATTGAGCTGTTTGCTCAAAAAATTCGGGAGGACAATAACATCATGCCTTTTAAATATAGAGATTGGGAAAAAAGGTGTCCCTGTACGCAGACGACATTATGATCATGACATCAGAAATTAGTACTGCATTTCCGGCAGCCCTAAATCTAGCACTGAAATTCGGTAAAATCTCAGGGTATGAGGTTAATGCCTCTAAAACTGAAATTATGGCATGGAATAGCGATACAACAGGACTTTCTGAGCAACTAAGCAGCAACATGAGGTATCTTGGCTTAAGAATTGTTAAAGACATCAACCTGATTGCTTCTACTAACTTTGCTTTAGTTGCTAAAGCGTGTAGGAAGTTAATGGGGTGTTGGGGGCATCTCCCACTGACAGTACTGGGTCATGCAAATTTAGTGAAAATGTCCATTTTACCTACGTTGATTTTTATTTTTAACACGAAACCACTATATTTCAACACATCACTAATAGCGAAGATGCAGAGCGACATTTCTTCATTTATCTGGAAAAACAAAAGTGTAAGAATAGCTTGGAAGAAATTAAGGCGTCGCAGGGAGAAAGGTGGTTTGGCTGGTCCTGACCTCCAGATATACGCGTGGGCTTTTCAGATGACACACGCTCGAATGTTGCTAAAAATCCCATCAGACCAAGGCATAGGGATGATGTTTACAGCATCACAACAGTGTGAAGGAGTGGGGCAGTCGGGTTTTCTTTTTAAGTTTGGAGACCCCAAATTCTTCAAGAAGGTTAAACTGAAGGTGTTGCAGGGCCTAGCAAGAACTTGGTTCAATCTTAGAGTTGCTACTAAACTAGGAAACCATTCGAACAGATCTCCTATATGGGATCTCCCTGTTGCCCCTGGTTGAGTAAACGATGTCCTGGTAATTCCATTAATAGACGCCGGAATTTCAACATGGGGTGACTTGTTCGTGGAAGGGACCATGCTTTCCTGGGAACATCTAGCGAGCAAGGTGGGCCCCAACTTCTCTAGATTGAAGTATTTGCAAATTTCAAGATGGGCACTAGCACAGTCAGCTAGAGCTCCTCGTCGATCCAACATGCCTCCAGGGGGAGGTAGCCAACTGGAATCCTCATTGCTTGATAAAACACCAGCACCCAGGGAGGTTTCCCTTTGGTACAACTTAATCTTGGGAGAGATCGATGGGGAATTCCATCTGTTGTTTGTTTGTTGCTGAGTTTTATATAGCGCGAACTAGAACCGAACCGAATCAGTTATCAGAGCGCTTTACATAGCACCAGTTACGTTACATGAGGACACACTTTCATTTTTTTTTTTAGGAACGGGGAGATTAAGTGATTTGCCCAGAATCACAGGGGTTTTTTGGCGTTGTTACCGAGACTCAAACCCAGTTCCCCAGGTCCGAGGTCGAGCGCCTTAGCCGTTAGGCCAACTCCTCTCCCCAGACCTACTGTGGGGCTCCTTGTTGCCTTCTCTGAATTTGAACGATTTATGGTTAACGTCCTGTAATGTTCTGTGGGACATAGTCAAACCAGCCTGGCTCCGCAGGAATCACCTTTTTACCCTTCATAGGGCCTACTACTCCCCCCAGAGACTGTCTAAATTTTCAACAGGAGAACCGGTGGCATGTGCCCGGTGTGGTCTAGTGGCGGCCTAGGATGCACACATGTTTTATGACTGTCCACACTTGACGTCTTATTGGGATTTAATTGTTATGTTATGTTATGTTACGTAGCTTTTATATAGCGTACGGCTACTCGAAAGGAGTGTCCCGACGCTTTTCCACCAGCGGCTCATAATGAAGTAACACAACACAGCTAAAAACAGAAAACATCAAGAAAAAGTAAATAGAAACAGTGAACAAAAGAACAGACTAAGAATTAAAAAGCCAAGTCTTCAGGCCCTTCCTAAACTGGAGCAGTACTGCGCAGTGGAAGTGGAAGCAGATTCCACAGCTGGGGAGCTCTGCAACTAAAGGATCGCCCTCCGGCGCGGGCCTTCCTCACCCGTGGGACCACAGCTTTAAAAAGGGATTCCGAACGGAGGGAACGGACTGGACGATAGAAATTCAGTCTCCGCTGCAGATATCCCGCCCCTGATCCATGCAAAGCTTTATGCATCAGGGTCAGGGATTTAAACTGGATCCGCTTCCTAATGGGGAGCCAATGAAGCGTCTGAAGCAACCCCGAAGCTCGGGCTCGTCTACCTAGACCGAAAATCGCCCGGGCAGCAGAGTTCTGCACCACCTGAATGCGCTGAACCAGGTAATCGGGGAGGCCAAGAAAGAGGGCGTTCGCATAATCCAGCCTCGAGCCGACAAGAGCCTGAACAGTAATCCTCCTGTGCTCCTCAGATAGCAGAGGCAAAAATTTGCGGAGCATCTTCAGGATTCCGTAGCAGGTGCCGGCCAGGCCAAGAATATGAGTTCGTAGCGACAGCTGGTTGTCAAGCTTGACGCCCAAATTTTTGGCAACCAGGGAGGACTGAGCAGGAGGGTTCATGTCGGACGGCCACCAATGCTGCCATTCCGGATCGGCGACGCAACCAAAAAATAAAATCTCAGACTTGCCCGAGTTGGCCCTCAGACTGTTCCGTTGGAACCAGTCGAAGACCAGCGCAAAGCAGTCCCGGATTCTCTCTCCATCAAACTCTTGGTCTTTCCCGCATGTGAAGAGGAGTTGCGTGTCGTCGGCATAGGAGACGATCTGAGCCCCATAAGCCTCCACCAAGGCCGCCAAAGGGGACATAAAGATGTTAAATAACGTGGGGCTCAACACAGAGCCCTGTGGAACCCCAACTCCCAATGGCGGCATCTCGGCGGAGCACTGGGAAACCCAGACCGTCTGGCGGCGGTCTTCAAGGAAAGAAGTAAACCACCTGAACACCGTCCCCCTGAGGCCGATGTCATAAAGCCTCGCTAAGAGCGCCTTGTGGGGGACGGTGTCAAAGGCCGCCGACAGATCTAACATGACCAGCATGGCCCTGCCGCCGACATCCAGGGTCTCCCTAATAATCTCAGTAACCTCCAACAGAGCCGTTTCCGTACTGAAGTTAGGACGGAAACCCGATTGAGATAAATGGAGCAGATTATTAGCTTCCAGAAAACTCGACAGGACACCGTGGGCGTGTTTTTCCGTTATCTTCGCCAGCGCTGGTAAAAGCGAGATTGGCCTGTAATTCGCCAAAGCCTCGGTGTCAAGACCCGTTTTGTTTTAGGAGGGGGATCACCATCGCTCTTTTCCAAGAGTTGGGGACCCTACCCTCCCTCAAGGAAGCATTGAGGAGAGAATTGACCAAAGGATTCACCACTGCCGCCATCCCGGCCAAGAATTTGGCAGGGCAGGGGTCAAGTGGCGAGCCAGATTTAAGATTGGCCAGTAACGTCTGGGAGACATCGCTGGAAACAGTAGGGAAATCGGACAGCACCGCCGCAGATATCTGCGGAAGACTACAGTCCGCCCTAACACCACTGCCTCCATTTAATTGGCAACAAACTAACATCTTTAATAGGTTCCACAGTGGTTATCGATCTCTGGCTAGTAATCTTTGGTGTAGTCGATCAGAAGCGAAGTCCTGCCAATAATCTCATGTTCTATTCTATCCTGGTGGCCCGTAGAGAAATCTGCAAGCGGTGGAAAGAGGCTTCTCCTCCGTCATTACATGACTGGTGTTCCTCAATGTTACAAATATCAAAAATGGATCTCGCCAGGGCTGGGAAACCAGATAAAAGAGCTTTTTGGCAGCTACTCAATTGGTCCCATTAGTTGTGCTGGGGTTTTTTTTTGGGTTTTTTTTTTCCCCAGGTCCGATGATTACGAAGCCATGATATACTCTCCCTGCTAAACATCTTCGCCCTTCCTCTCTGCGAATTGGTGATATAAGCAATGGTGGTAATTGGCTAATGGTAAATATCTGTCTTACAAGTAACAAGGTGTAAGGATCGGCAGGGAGAACGACATAGCTGTAGGGTTTCGGCAGATCCGTACATCGTTCATACCCCTACCAGTCTTTGACTGAGACAGCATGTCAACACCCCTCTATGCCATTCTTCCCTGTTCAGAGTCTCGGCAGATTACAACCATGGTGGAGATGAGGACAAAAAAAAAAAACAACCTTGGACACACGATACATAGAAGTGTGTATGAGCTTTACTACAGTGGATCCTGAAATTGAGAATATCATGTCATGTGTAGTGTCTTGCGAGTTAGCAATGATGGAACCTTTTTGGCTCCTGATGGACTATGTAGAGCTGTGATTTAAGTGTTAGAGGGGAATGCAATGAAGGCTGATTCAGAATGTTGATTTTGCAGTTACATGCAGAAGGATAAGGACATGTAATACTAAGCTCCATGTGTGGTGTAGTTTTTGGCGAGAACCCAGACTGGGAAGACGCTACACCATGCATGTGGCACTGTTAATCCTATGAGGTCAAATTGGTCAAATTATTAGAGAAGTAAAGTTGACCTGCAGAACAGGGAACCAGAGGCTTACACGATCTTAGAACATTAGCAATACACAGTGGAGGGAAAATCCATAAGTTATTCATAAAGAAAAATGCCTTAAATGCTTACATTTCCAGCAGACAAGCTGAAAAAACTCTGGAAATCAGTTGAATTTAAATATGCAGAATGGAAAAATATTGTGGGCTACACTGCAATGATGTCTTGAATTAATAGATTTAAGCTCATTCAGTTTAATTTCTTCCATTGGACATACCAGACTTCCACATAAAATCTACAACCATATGAATTGGGATTGCCCTCTGCTACAGACTCTGGCCATACAGTACTGTACTCATCAAATTCGAGGTAGGCCTTGCCAACTACTACCCGAGTGCTGTCTATTAGGATATTTAACATCATTAAGAAAGCATCCTTGACAGTTAGTATTGATCTGATCAGAAGGAGCAGAAGCAGAATGTTCAGTGTTGAGTGAGTATGCTAAGATCAGAATTCCAAATTGTGTGATATTTATCACACCCTCGCAGTTTACCGCTGAGAAACAGCGGAAGATCAACCCAGCCAAAGTTTATCAGGGGAAAAGGCAGTGAGGAAAGGCTGACCATGAACCCTGGACATAGTTCGCGTAGTAGCTCTACGCGTAGCTACACGAAGTGCATTTCGCACTACGTGAACTACACGTAGCTATGCAAACTGCGTAGTGCACTGTGCAAAATGATGTTCGCACTGCTTGCACAGTGCTGGATGCCTGTCCGCACTGTTCAATCAGTGCAGACCGCATCTTGCACAGTGCAAGCAGTCGTTTTTTGCTGCTCGAGTAGTTTTCTACTCGAGCTGCAGCTTTCTCAATGCGGACTGGTAGTTTCTCATCGAGAGCAGTCACGAGCATCCGGGACCACTCGCACTGAGAAACCTGATCTCTGTGCGTTGGTTTATTTTCCACGCTTGCAATCGACAACTTGATGTTGCTGATCGTGAACGAGGAAAAAGTCTTGCCCGCATGTCATTTCGCTCGGTCGCGGTTGCCAGCTTGACGTTGAGGACTGCAAGCAAGCAAAAAATGACCGCTACGCTACGCATGTTTGTACTGTGCTATGTGCAATTTGCGTAGTGCGAAGTAGCGCAAACTTCAGAAACTACGCAAACGTAGCACAGTACTTTGCCCAGAGTTATTGACCATGCAAAAATTGATGTGCTAAAAACGATTTTGCATGTTAGGTCCCATTTTCATTTAAAAACTTGCAATAGGAGGGATTAACTTCACATGGTAAACACCTCACACGTGGGTAATGGGATTTTCCTCATGTGGTAAATACCTTATTCTATTACGACAAACTTATAATGAGGGCCTATGAAGTCTAAAGTGAGAAGGACCCAGTGGAGTCTTCAGCGACTCAGAAAGACTCTGATAATATCTATGCCTCCTTGAACCTGCACAGGAAAGGCAGCTCTCAAGTGGCGGTGGTGCATGACGTTTCTGTAGTACTGTATTCCAGCTAGAAATGTAAGGGTAGACCATCTGATGACGGATAAGACGTTGAGGAAGAGATCGAACAATTTGTAATGCATATGATTCTTTGCCTTAGAGTCTCCATTGTAAAAACTACAGGGCTTATTTACAAGGCCATTTTGATGGCGGTGCATCACTTTTTCTGATGCACCGGCGGCGCATTGGTCTTACCCATATTTACAACGCCACATAAAGTCACCCTGCATCACATTTCATGGCCCTGTAAATTTGAGCCCCTTTCACACATTAATCTGTGCGAAATGGGCATTCCATGGGTGTTACTGTGGGTGTTCCCACGCAACGTCCATAGAACTTGACTCGTTCCCAGCTGTACAACAGTTTGTAAAACTATCAAAATCCTGTGCCCCCCAGGGGAGGTGTAGGAGGGTATACAACCTTTACAACGCAACTTTTACAACGCACTACCATTACAACGAAACTTTTACAACGCAACATCCATTACAACGCATGCATTTACAACGTAGTCATTACAACGCACGACACTACAACGCACACCACTACAACGCATGCCATTACAACGCAGTCATTATAACGCATAACATTACAACGCATAGCATTACAACACATAGTACCCTTACACTATCCAACACTTACCCTACTGTTGCACCCCCTGGAGTTAGAATAGTAATTTTTACCCCTACACTATCCAACACTTACCCTACTGTTGCACCCCCTGGAGTTAGAATAGTAATTTTAACCCCTACACTATCCAACACTTACCTTACATGTAATGTAATGTAATGCGTTGTAATGGTATGCGTTGTAAATGTAGTATGCGTTGTAGTGGAATGCGTTGTAAAGGTAGTTTCAAAGAATTCGTTGTAATGGCATGCGTTGTAATGGTGTGCGTTGTAATGGATGTTGCGGTGTAAAAAATGCGTTGTAATGGTAGGCGTTGTAAAAGTATGCGTTGTAACGTCATACATCCATGTAGGAGTGGCGCATTAATGATTGCCTTTGTGCAGGAAGGTGTCCTTCCTGCACAAAAACAACCAAACCTGCAGCGCAGGCACTCTTGCAAAATAACGCAAGGGTGCCTGCGCTGGCACATTGCAGCAAATTGTGCGCCAGGACTGGGGAAAGCACAGCGATGCGTTGTGTTGTTGTTAATAAAACCCACCCCTGTTCTTAGAAAATTATGCAGCAGGGCACAGCTAAATGGCTTGCAGCACCATTCTGCGTCAATTTCTTCTAGGCGAGACCCCTACATCTGTAAAACATTTGTAATAAATATGTTGCGGGAAACATAGATAGAAGCGGTTGAGGTAACCAGTGCTTAGGTGAAGAGTATGTGTTACAAGACATTTCACTACACAGCGAAAGCGACAGCTCACGTTTGTTGTAGCACAAGTGGGGGTTTGATTACTATAGAGGAGGTATTGATAATATTTACTGAAATGTACTTGAGAATCACACTGTGCCATGTGTGTTCTTACATTCATGTTGCTGTTTTGATAATGTTGTACAGGGAAACGAACAATCAATAAAAATTATAAAAAGATACAAACTACAGAAAATTCGCTCGCTTTGTTTTTAACTCCCGAAGAGCCGGCTCCTTGCTCAAGCCCATTGCTGAATCTTTCAATTGGAGCCACCACTGGATTGGAGTATAGGTTAGGATATGCACTTGTTTTTCATTCAAATTCTGCGGATATGATTTAATGAATCGGAGGGCCACGTTTAAACCCAATCATCCACGCTGTCCTATTATCCCTGGACTTAAGTATTTCCCCTGTGCTGTCCCCAGGGTCTGTCTGCCTCCTTTCACCGTCTCCACCATGCAGACATTTATACAGTGCTTTGCAATCTCGGCTACTCTGCCCCTTGGGAAACTCAACAAGCTTCCAAGTCTCATTCTTGCTCTGTTTATACGATGGTATAGGGAGAAAAAAGCAAACATATTCCATTATTTCTTGCCTCTTGGGAGCTTTTTCTGCCAGTTTGGGGACGAATCGACTATTAACCTCTCGGTAATGTTAACCTGTCCTACTTACATTCTGTTTACTCCAGTGTAAAGATTTGAAGATTGTTTTGTCGAAAAGCCAGCAATTGTAACGTAGTTTCATTAGCAAATTATAGTTAGGAAAAAAAGAACTTGAGATAGTTTAACGTTATAATAAATCTAAGTTATGTTTCCTCTCGCACAATGAGCGGCTTGCTAAATATATTCAATGTTACTCTTTTCTTATATCTATAAATGCTTACATTTGATATATACACTTTGTTGTCAGGGAAGTAGCAAAGGTCCCATGGGGCACAGTGCAAGCAAGGAAAATGCCCCCCCTACCTGGAATATGGTAGTGAAATATATAATCAGGGTTCACTGGGTCCCTCACGCCTCTCGCACCCGGTGCCACTTCACCTCCTGCACAATTGCTACCTACGCACCTGTTTGCTGCACTTTTGCTAGTTGCTGTAAACACTTTCCAGTATGCTTTTGTAAAATCTTTCAATTTCAGAAGTGGTGAGCTTCAAGGACGTATATTGGACTACCCATCGAAGCAGCTGCTGCCCCCTGGCTTGCTTTTTGTAACCCGTGGCACTTCTCTTGCTCCCGCTGATCACCTCAGGGTCTCGAAGACAGTGGCAGGAATACAAAGGATACAGAACAAAACATGCTTCTTTCTTTCTGTGGTTTCATTTCTCATCAGCAAAAACGGGAGGCAATTGAGAGGCTATATTTTGGATAATGAACCAGTCCTGTGATATATTTTGGAATGGGGGGTTAGGGGTGGGGTGGGTGGGTTTGGACAAATGGTGCATCATGGTACCTCACTTTCGCTCTAAATATTGATGAATTAAAGATATGACCATCCCAAAGTATTTATTTTATGCACCTATCGCTTGATAATTGAAACAGAAAAAACAACTTTTGATTGACTGGAATGCTTCAATTAAACGCTTCCACTGGCACTAGCTCTGGGCCGTGTTTCAGCCTTTTTGGGCTTAATCAGTGTAGCTCAGCAATGACCTACAGCAAAGTGAGCTATGGCATACTCGTCTTAGTAGGGGTTTCTTACTGAGAAAAAAAAAAAAAAGTGCAGGTTTGAGAGTTTGGATTTATTAATTACTCAGGACCTCATTCTAGTGCTTCAAATTTTACTCATTGCCTAATTCTAGTCCATTACATTTTTACTCACGCGCCATTACAGAAACAGACCAACCAAATGCAAATTAGTCTACGTCATGACCCAAAAGGTGCACACATCTGGACAGAGGAGACACAGTGGCCCTCATCCTCTTGGATCTCTCCTCAGCATTTGACACAGTCTCCCACCCTGTCCTCATCCAATACCTACACAACATCGGAATCCAAGGAGACCCAATCCAATGGATATGTTCCCTCCTGATGGGAAGGACCCAGTCAGTCAGCCTGGCACCGTACACCTTAGACGCGCACAACCTCATCTGGGAAGTTCTATAAGGATCCTATTGACACTCTTCAGCACTTACAAGATCCCTCTAGCCAGCATCATCTGCTCTCACAATATGAACGTCCTCTCCTATGCCAATAACACACAACTCATTCTTTTCCTCACAGACAAGACACCCAGTACACGGATCAAGTTCAATGCCTGCATGATGAAATCACCCACTGAATGAAGACAATTGTCCACAGTTGAACATCGCCAAGACAGAAATTGCTTTCTTTGTAAAGAACACATCACCATGGGACTCCATCTGGTGGGCAACAGAGCTAGGACCGATATTCACACCCACCACCATTCACACTAAGAACCTCGGGATCATCATCAACAGCAAACTCAACATGACTGCCTAAGTGAATGGTGTCACTGCCTCATACTTCCATACCCTGAAAATGCTGAGGAAGATTTTTAAATGGCTCATAATAAGTCACCCATAAAACCATCACGTAAGCCTGGTCACAAGTAAACTGGACTAAGGGAAACACCCTCTATGCCGGGATCAATAAATAACTCACCAGAAGGCTGTAGACTATTTAGAACTTGGGTACCAGAACCACTCTCTACCCTCCACACTGCACTCACTTCACCAACACACCTTAAGGATCTATTCTGGCTCCCCATTCACAAACAAGCACAATTGAAACTACTCACCTTCACTTTCAAGCCACTGCATACCACTGGCCCAGCATTACTTAACAATCGCATCTCCTTACACAAACCTTCCAGACACCTCCACTCATCTAGACTCCTGCTTGCTCAAATCCCACCCATATGAAAAACTAGATTTGATGGGTGAGCTTTCTTCTACATGGCTCCTATGACATGGACCTCCCTGCTGCTAGACTTAAGGGCCTCCCCCTCACTTCTTGAATTCTGCAAGAAGATGAGGATCTGGCTTTTTGAGTATGCCGTAGGTGTGCCTTAACTCACACCAGCTCAGCGCCAGGATACCCTCCTAGGTGATAATGCACTCTACAAATCTGCATAACATAATGTAACATAGCATAGCATAGCACAGCATGACAGGAAATAGCATAACTTAACAGCAAACTGAACTGCTATGTTAAGTCCCCACAGGAAGGAAACCTTGTTTACTGGATTCCACCTAAAAGTTAGCAAATGTATTAGCACTATACTTATTTATGCATTACTCAACTGATCTGAAAAAAGATTTGAGAAAAAACGATTTGATTTTCTTATCACAATCTCAGAAAATCCAGGCTTTGTAGTTGGCAAATTTAGTACTTTGAATCACTTCTTCAAGGAATATCCAATATCGGAAAGCTTCTCTTTTTGCGTGGTCTCCTTAATTTTTGGGACTGATTTGTTGTTATATATGAATCTGTGGGCATTGAAATGCAGTTAATCACCTCCCATTCATATGCAATACTTCTAAACATTGAAAATAAAGGGCAAACCGCAATTGGAATAGTTAGATTTAAGTAGGTCCAAAGTAAAAATCCATACACCCTGGTCAAGTGGCATGACAGGGTAGGCATCACATGTATGATGTGGCCTCATTACATCCACGTTGGAGAATTCTAAAGCATGTTTTTGGTGCTACCTATCACTATATGTTAAGTAAGGCATACACAAGTCTATTTCCAGTGGCAGCTGGTATGGTATAGAGATGGCGGGGTGGGGTAGGGCACTGGGTCATGGGAGTTTTTTTTTAAAATTTATCTGATTGTCACATCTGTTCTCCATCTCTCCTACGTCGTCCCTCCACTCCGGCCAGAAGAAGGAGGCACCCAGGCTCCCCTGAGCCAATCATATACTGCAATGAAACATTGTGATTGGTCTGAGCACCGTGGATTGGTGCTCAGATCCTGGGCATGCTCTCCACCCAGGCTCTAATGCAGCCTGGGTGGAGAACATGCAAAGTGTGCATGAAGTTTTAGCCAGGCCAAGATGGCCGGCCAAACCATCATGCGCACTTTAGAGTGCCGCAAACAGTCCTCCTCCATCGTCATTGGAGCCCAGGCCCGCCCCACCCAAACCAGGCACCTGGTGGATACTAACAATAAAATGATAATAACTTATGTTATTATCCTTTTCTTTCTTCTTTTACACTGCTCCATGAGCAGTGGGGCGATGCTCCTCCGCCTTAGCAGTGGAACCGCCACTGCCCACTTCTAATATTTAAAATGTCAACAGCATGTGTCTTGAAGCCAAAAAGGGCCTGATTAAATAGTTTTCTGATGTGAAACGTAAAAGGTATGGTAACTAACATATTTCTGCAGTAACATGGGTTAAAAGCATTGTTTACTTAATATGAACATTTAGCTTTAGCATTGTAATATTCAGCAACTGCATGAATTGGCTTTTGAAGAAAATAAGAAAATCAACCTTAGCATTTTACTTTATGGAGAAACTGTAACTCAATGGTGAACTTAGATGTTTAGTATAAATGCCGTATAGATGATTTCTAGAAACAATAGTAATGACTGCCTCAGTCTTGGCAGCATCTCAATCACCTCTGCTAAGCCCTAACCTCCTGCACCCATTGTAATCTAATTTCTGCCAGGTCAGGACCATGTCCACAAAATCTTTGCACTACACAAGATGCATCTTCTGCTTGGAGTAGAATGGTCCTTCTATTTGCAGAAGCCCTTCTAGGAGGTCTCCAACAGAATGAAAGGAGAATATAGGACTCTGCACTTATCATAGGAAGGTAAGGGGAAAGGGAGAGGCTGAGACAGGCGCCCCGCACAAAGATGAGCACAACTCCTTAAAATGCTTCATTCAGACGTCTCAACATTGGGTACCGTAGACACAGGACTAGTTTGAGTTGGTTTTCCATTGTTAAGAAAAGGATGGTCCCGCATTTTAAGTGGGGAACAGATGAATATCATTGAGGAACGTGGAGTTAGTATTTCATCATTTTTAAATCACCCAGGAAAAGTTCACAGTGGTGTAAGAAGTTCATAAATGCCAGAGAGGAAATAGTGTGGGAGTTCTACTTGCATTGGTTTGGGAGGTCTACCAGTTATTGCTTTTCCATCCCTATAACATAATATATGACATATGTCAGCTCACGCGGGTGGTTGAGGAGGGTTCAGGAACTTCAGGACCAGAGGGAAGCCTACTCATTCATAGTTCGATGTAAATGGAACCCTAGGGGAGAAAATACTTTCGTTTCTGGGCTCTCTGAAGCCATCTTGGCACCAGCTCAGTGGGTGAGGGGGGCTGGACCGAGATCCCGTTTGTTGTAGCTGAGGACAAGCAGACTACTCATTTCTCTAAACCTACTCCTGACTGGCACACAAGCCACCTCCGAAGACAGAAAGGCTGTGCCATCTTGGATTTTACTTAGAATAGTAGACTGTGGGATAGTGTGCAGTAAAGCAATACAATATAATACAATGGGGCAGATTTATGTTGGGAATGCGCCACGTTTGCGTCACGCAACTGCGGCGTAAACGTGGCGCATCCCTACGACCCATTTACAACGTGACGCATCTAGGCAGATGCATCACGTTGTAAAGCCCTGCACCACTTGTGGGCGTTCCGGCGCAGGGTGGGCGTTCCGGGGCAGGTGCACCTCGCAAAAGTGGCTGAGTGAAATCTATAAGATTTCACTCAGTCACTTTCAGGCCAATGCTGCGTCAAAACCCTGCGCCTGCTTGAAGCAGGCGTAGGTCTTGACGCAGCATTGTGAAGATGGGGCACCCCCGAGCCTTGCTGGAGCTGCGTCACGCTTGTGACGCAACTCCAGCAATGCGCCACCTTTATGGCACAGATGCGTCACGCATCTGTGCCGTTTTTGCCCCATGGTGCGCCGCATTGTAAATGCGGCGCACCATGGGTGGCGGAGCAGCGGCGCAAAATAACTGGCACATCCCTGGGGATGCGCCAATTATCATAAATCTGCCCCAATATGTTTAGAGAATGCAAAGCTACCTCCAAAGAGGCATCCAGGTGCTAGCGGAAAGTCCACCTACAGGAAATCTAGAAGAGGAGATTTTAAATGACATCACCGAAACAGTCAAAGAGTATGTTTTTTAAGTCCTTTCTTAGTATAGCTTCTGACAGGCTACTTCTTAGACCAAGGAGAAATGCATTCCATAACTTAGAGGCCGGAGGAACAAAAGATCTACCTACTCTTCTGGCCTTGTGAATGCAGGGAAGTTGCAGCTGTTTTAGTTTGTTGGATATTAGTGATCTCTCTTGGAGATAGGGCTTTAAGCAGCACCTGAGATAAAGTGAAACCCTGTGGGAGTAGGTCCTAAAGGCAAGGATAAGTGCCTTGAACTGAATCATTTTTTACACTGGTAGCCAGTGAAGATGACGAGATTACAGTGAAGCAACAGGATGTGCTGCAAAAGTAGGATATTTTTCCCTTGGGAACATTTTCCTTATTTGTTAGGGATTATCCAGGAGTGCTCCCACCCACTGACTAATTAATTCTGTAAGGGTGGCACCTCACCCACAGCTCATCAGAACACTCCCTTGACCTGTGTAGGAAGAATAGACTTACTGTTTGAGACCTGTGTAGGACCTGTGGGGCTGGACGTGTTCTCATTTGTACCCAGGACTAGGCATTGAACTCCAGGGGTCAGTTGGGTGACCTATATTGCTACAGGGATACAACATTCAAGAGGACTTTTTCCTGAAGAGTCCAGCTGACCAATAACCACTGGACTTGGACTGGATTGTGCTGGTGGTCTTTGCTTTATTGAGCCCTGGCCCCTAAATGCTGTCTGCGAGGTCCTAGGAGTATTAGCAGTGACCAAGAGGAGCTGTTTCAGACACTCTGAAAAGGGGGAAACTTATAAACATTTTGGACTTCCAACACCTCCAGAGAGTCAGCGAGACCTTGGACAAAGGTACCGATAATAAAGGTACTTTGTCGGATACAGTTTCAGACCTGCTCCATTGGAGGATTTTGAACTTCATAAAAAAGAGTAATATAAAAATAAATGACTAAAAATAAGCTTCTTTTCAGTTTTATTTTAAGACTGAAAAAATATGTTGTAAGGTAAGTACGTTTTTCAAGAAAAATATATTTCCCTTTCAAAAATGGACATTATGTATTTTTTAATTTAGCAATGTTAACCTATGAGAGGAATACAAGAATGCGGTTTTGGAGGTAAGTATACAACTTACAGTCTTGGTTTTCAGGTTGAAGAATCATCATCAAGTTCAGGTAAGTAGCAAATCTGTACCTCCAGCGGCACAGAGGCTGCTGTGTGCAGGGTTCAAATTTGGAATCTAGTGCCAATGTTATCCAATGAAGAAACGGGGTAATCAAGGAGATGCTGTTCAGAGGTGATTAGCATGGTTTGGTAACCCAGTATACGGGGGTTAAGAGAAGCACAAGGGGTCCTACAAAGCAGCACCAAACTTACACTCTCAGTGGCACAGAGGCAACCGGGTGCAAAGTGCCAACAGAGCATTGGGCACCCAATGCAAACCAATGGCTGAGATCGGTTTTGAAGAAAGGCTTCAGGCTCAGGTCAGGAGGTCGGACGAAGAAAACTCATAGCTGCCCGGGTAAGTAGAGATGGTAGGGGATGAAGGTTCACCATTTCCCATGCTCCCCAAGGCCAAGGGGCTTCAGGTGCATGGTGTCCTTGGCATCAGAAAACACTTACTGGGAAGGTCATGGTCAGGGGCAGCCTTCAAGTTGAGGCTGCAGGTTTCGAGGTGGAGTCTAGCAGGGGTCAGCCCACAGTGAACTCTTACTCAGAAATCCTGGGGAACCTTCACAGGATTAGTGGGCCACGTGGACTCGGGCTTTGGGCATCAGGTGCAAAGGTGCAAAGGTGGGTCCAGCAGTGGTTTCACAGTTCTTCAGGACAGAGGTCTTTGTCCTTCAAAGTTGGTTTCAACTGGACAGGTCCACTGTCCACAGGAGATCCTGAACTTCATCAAAGGCTGGCAGTCCTCCCAAGGCTTTGGAGGTTGCTGGGCTGCAGGAAGGGTCGTCTTTTGGTGCAGGATCATCATGGGCTGCTGATAGTCCGGTAGGACTTTTGCCCTGTCAGTTGGTGTCTATAGTCTTCTCTGCTGGTGTGATGCTGTAGTGTTCGGCTCTTCTTAGGTCATCTGGAATCAGATTTCAGGATCTGCGGGTGGCACCAAAATATTAGATGTAGAGCTTCTACAGGGGAGTGACAGGAAGGGACCAATTGATCTCTCACCTACAGTTATGCCACTCTCCTGTGGGGGGCATATCCCTAGTCCAGTTCAGATAAGATCCACCATCTTCAAGAAGGTGGACACTGAAAGGTGTGCTTCACTGTACTCCAACACCTGAGGGGTTGAGTTGGCAGCATGGGGGCACACCTCCTTTTCTCACTAAGTTTTCCAGCTGGTTCTCCCACCAAAAGTGTGGGCTTGAACTGGGGGCTGCCACGAGGGAGGCAGTGTATTTACTCTATTGTAAAACTTTGTCCCGGGTAGTTGGTAGACTCACGGGGAGGGGGGCCCAACATTAATTTATTTCAGCCCTGGGAAGGCGGCGGCCCCCGTGGTATGGGCAGGCCCAGTGGGACTACCCAACTACATATTTGTAAGTGCCCTGGGGAGGTGGTGGTCCCCAGGGGTGTAGGGGGCCTCACAGGCCCTCCTGCATTCATTTTATATGTTGAGCCCCAGGAAAATTGCATCCCTGGGCCTGCCCACATAGATATTTTGAAGTGCCCTGGTGGGGTGGTAGTCCCCGGGGCTGCAAGGGATGCCACATCTGCACCACCTGCATACATTAAAAGCAATGCCCTGAGTAGGTAGCGGTACCCAGGGCTTACTCTAGAAGGGTGGCACCATGCACCCCCTTTCTATTTTTATGATATGCCTCCAGGAACTAACCTACACTGGGCCTATTTAAAAGCAAACAAGGGAGCATGTTCTTGTTTATTTTTAAAAATGTTCTCGTAAATTTGAGTTGTTTTTTTTAATGGTTTTAATCCATGGCGGGGTCACTGGGGGTCCGTCCTGAAACTTACCATGCTCAATGCACTGGAGCACTTTTTTAAAATGCTGTGAAGAGTTGTGAAATGGCGCCAAAATAAAGGCAAGTCAAAAACGCTTTTCTTGTGGAAACATGGTCCTAACTATTACTACCTATTAGCAACCACCAGTCTGTATGTTTTATATATGTCTATATGTCTAGACATATATATATACATATATATATATATATATATATATATTACCTACTGGCGGTCGCCAGTAGGTAGTTATAGTTAGGACCTAGTTTCCATAGGAAATCCGCAACATTCTATTGCCCCATATTTAAATTCAAGCTGTTAAAGATACCAGCCGTTAAAGGGTCAATAGAGGTATGGCCAGAACCATCAAGCGCCGCCTTTGATTAACTGGACTCTATAAGTACCCTCTTTACTTTCTAAGCAATGTATCATGTGATCAAGCCTCTGGCTAGAGGCGAAACGCGTCATGCGGGCTTGCTGGGTGCTATTCTGTTGGATGAAATAAACCACTGAGTTCTGCACGCAATCTGGGTCTGTCTTATCCGTTTTTCAGTTCGAGTGAGGTGACTGAGGCGCGGCTGCGTCTAACGGAGTTTAAGCAATTATTTCCACCGTGATCCGCTTCTGTGGTGGAAGACAGACCCCTTCTTCGTTTGGATTGGCTTGGCGGCAGGAAGCAGTCGTTTCTGTAACCCGAAAACACGAATCTACAGTGCTCCGGCGAGGAGCAGACCGCAAAAAGCCCCTGGACACCGAGTGTATTTCCTGCCTTGCAAACGGGAGTCTCAGCTGATCGGCGACGGCACAGTTCCGGACAGCTTCCAAGTCAGCCCGTGACAGGTAGGACACTTTCGGACAAAGTTCCAGTAAGGAGTTGTGCAGGCTGTATTAGCGCATTAGTATTCGGCGTCCCGAGACTCAAGCGCTACGGCAGTTTCAGAGGATTTATCTTATTGACATTGACCCCAATAACACAACTATACTGTGGTCAGCAAAATGTCCGCGGATACGTAGCGACATAGGGAGGAGGCAGCGGATAATATGTTCGACAAATCCCCGGCTGGGGAGTTGGACCCGCTTAGACAAACACCCTTGGACAATACCATTGAAGCCAACCCCACTTTGAAAGACACGTTCAAAAAAATGGAGAAACTCATTAAAAAGGAGCAAGGCAAGTGGTGGGAAAATAAATCCTTATCAAGGTATTTGGCGGTGGGAAGAGTGCCGAGGGGGCTGAGAATCTCATTAGCCCCCAGCTATGAAACGCCAGATCCATTAATGTTAACAAGATGGGCTGAAACCAACTTGGATTGTTCAGCAAAATTAATGGCCCTCCTAGTGGAATACGCTGAAAGCGATCGAGTGAAATTACAAGCAGAAATTGATTTACTCGAAATAGAAATTCAAGGATTTGGGCCAAGTGAACAAGCGGACAAGTTTAGAAAGGAGATGATGCTGAGGGTTAAAAAAGATGAGGAGGTGATTAAAAAACGCAAAGCCTTCAAATTTGAGCGTGACCGCCTCGACTATCTAAATGGCCAAATTTTCACGTACGCAAAAAAGTTCGAGAATGTAAAAGCCCGGGCACGAAAAGTGCGACAACCAAATGAGGGCAGTAATACTGTCTCAATTTCATCAACAGATGCCAGTCTGACTTCGGGCAGTGAGGCGGAAAACGAGGTGGCAGGACCCTCCACGGTAGGGCCAACAAAACTGTCTCTGGCGCAAGAAGTGAACTGTCTCTGTCAAGACCGGCGAGACACTTTAAGACCAAGAGTCCTAGGCAAGACTCAGGCAAACAAAACCGGGCAAACCAAAAGCGTCATGCCCGAAGGAAATGTCGCCAGCACAAAACAGCTCAGCTCAAATCAACCGGCCAGAGGCAGATGGAACAGATCAAAACGCAAGACAAATCAGAATTAAATTCAAAATCCGTAGTCAATCTCTCGCACATCGCCCTTTCTACTAATGATGAGATGATTCCAGGTTTAGGATTATCCTACTGTCCACCATCCAACTTCAATTATGTTGACACAAGAATGGACACCTACCGTTTTGTATGAAAACTTAAACTACAAAAATTCTTTGCTCTCCAACCAAAGAAAGGAAAAAAACAAACAGGGATATTGAAAAGCCCCTCGTTATTGGAAGCCGGGGATCGTGGTGCCTTTGAGGAGATCTGGAGTCTTCAACAGGAAGTGGAACCGGCGCTGGATTTGCCTTTGGTGACCTCAAGGGAAGACCAAGGGATGGGCAATACTCCTTTCAAACCCAGATCAACTTTCCAACCTGTGTTAACTCATGACAACATAGATGTTTACCATGACTTGGTCGTGAAAGAACTTAAACAACTATATACATCGACAAACAAAAAACGAATGATGATCAACAACAAAAACCAATGTTACCACAATCTAATCAAAAAATTGGAATTGGACAAAACCATAATTATCCGCCAAGCAGATAAAGGCGGGAACATTGTGTTATGGCCACGTGCTTTGTACATAGCTGAGGCTGAGAGTCAACTTGCAGATGGTAAATGCTACAAAAAAAGCAATATGTCAACTTTAAAAGCATCATGGGAAGACCAGAACCAGAAACTCATGGCATGGCGAAGTGCCAAACTGATTTCCAATGATGAATACAGTTTCATGAAGAAAGATTTCCCGGTTATCCCATCATTCTATCTAATACCCAAAATACATAAGGATTTACATAAACCACCGGGCAGGCCGATCATATCGGCAATCAACAGTTCAACAGAAAACATCTCAAAATACATCGACTTTTTTCTCCAGGAATGGGTAAAAGGACTCCCTTCATTTGTCCAGGACACTTCTGATTTTATCAGGAAAGTGAGTGATGTAGTCTGGAGTAATGACTGTTTATTGATAACCCTTGATGTGTCTTCTCTCTATACATCAATCAAACATGCTGATGGGATCAAGGCTGTTGATTTCTATTTGAACAAAAGACCAATGAACTTTTTCGCACATAATAGAATGTTACTTTCCATGATTCAAGTGTGCCTGTAACAGAATTACTTCTTATTTGAGAGCCAGGTTTACCAACAGGTGAGAGGGGTAGCCATGGGGTCTTGCTTCTCTCCGAGTCTGGCGTGTCTCCATATGGGACTCTGGGAGGAGCAGACCCTTGGCAGTACTTACAGAACAACTATGCAACAACATGTTCCGCTTTACCTGAGATATATCGATGATATATTCATGGTGTGGCGAGGCACAATGGCAGAAGCAAATGCTTTTGTGGATGCTTTAAATGACAACTGTTTGAATTTATGTTTTACCTCCCATATTGATGCCAAATATGTCATCTTTTTGGACACGGAAGTATACGTGGCAGACTTAGTTCTACACACAAAGCTCCACAGAAAGCCTACAGCAGGCAATACGGTGCTACACGCATCAAGTCAACATCCCCAACACCTCATCAACAGCATCCCCTTCGGGGAGATGCTGCGGATCAGGCGCATCTGCAGTAATGATATAGATTGTTACAAGGCTCAGGAGGAGAGCAAGCAGCGATTTTTCACTAGGGGATATTCTGGCAAGACTATCCAACGGGCAATAAATAGATCTCTCACTGTGACTAGGGACGAAAGCATCGCAATGAAAAAGAAAACTAGAATTTCTGTAGTGGATGATACCACAAACCAACCCAGGGTCATCATGACATTCAATAAACAGCACAAGGAAATCCGGCGGATTTTCTATAAAAACTGGAACCTAATAACCGGGGACCCGGTTATTGGGAAATTCATTACCACCAAGCCAGACATCACATATAGGAAATCCCCATCTATGTCGAACCATCTGGTGTATAATGTACTGGAGAAACCGATTTCTGCGACTTGGGGCGCTCTGAGCGGAGGCTTCAAAAAGTGTTCGGTCTGTAAGGCGTGCAGATATGGCTGCAATAAAACGCAGTACACTGTACCTTTCAAAAGTACTCCTGTCAAAATCAAGAATCGCATGTCGTGTAAGACTGAATTCGCAGTCTATGTGCTGCAGTGTCCTTGTGAGCTAAGGTACGTGGGTAGTACCCGCTTGCCCGTTCACAGGCGGATACTGCAGCACATTCGGGCCATCGTGGGTGAAGATCAAGCCTATCCGGTGGCCTGCCATTTCGAGAGGCGACACAATAGTGATCCTTCAGTGTTACTATACTATGCTATTGACTGCGTCATGCCACTCAAAAGAGGAGGAGACAGGGATGCCAAACTCCGCCTATTAGAAACTAGATATATCATAGAATTGGACTGCAAGACACCACGAGGTCTAAACGCGAGTGAGGACCTATACACTTGTTTGTAACACAGCATAGGGAATTGTCTAGCATGCCATATTCAATAACATGATTCTCTAGTTGTCTAATGATCTGTTTTGCACCTTGCACTTTATTATTATATGCATTTCAAAATTTTGAATGAACTGTCTTTTGTAAAATCTTGGGGTAAGGGTGTGGATGAAATGATTAAGTACTATGATTCCTCCCTTTAAATCCTTCCATGCATCGAAAGTAATTGTTTTTAAAGATGATTTTTACACATTTTGCACTATTTTAGCACTTTCATTGGCAGGATTCATTATGAGGATGTTCACTTATTTGAAGTCTAGACCATGAATGGATAAAATATGGGACTTTAACGAATACTCTAACGTTAAATTGGTGTTGATATATTGGTCGTTGTTATGTCTGGTGAAGATCAAAAGGATTTCAATGAATCTAATTATTGAGGTTTTCTTTTTGTACAGAAATACAGTGTTAGTATGAACGGGGTTGCATTATGCAGGTATTTCAGATGAGATATTTTGGAAACATTCTCTTTTGGTGGGGCCGACAATAATATTACACACAATGATACAATGTCATTTACCATCTCGCTTTATGCAATCAGAAAATATTTACATGTTGCAGATTGATGGAATTGATTTGGCTTGGCTATTGTTTACAGCTGTTGAGATTGAATTCATCTTCTGTAGGTATCAAGGACCCCCTGGTGAGGATATACTCCTGGGTTAGGGAAAACAATTTTTTGTGTAAAGGTATATGCCCAGGCAGACTTCGAACACAAGAAACTGGCTATTTAAAAGAACATATTATATCGACATCAAAACAAGAAATTAGTGCAATGGACTGTAATGATATCAAAAAATAATTTTTAATTTCGATATGAAAAAGAGATAAATACATATAGATCTATACATTAGATCTACACCATAAAAACTTATCAATTCTTTGTGTGACTTTTCTATAATACATCATAAAAGTTCTTGACAATTTGATAATAAAAGATTATTTGGGTATCTCCGTTTTTGCAGAGTTGGGCTGTGTATGTCAACGCATTTCGACAAAGACTTTTGTCTTCATCAGGACAAATGAGTATTCAGCCACTTTTTCTAAACAAAATAAAACAATGTTTTTAGATGACAATTAAAATGACAGTACATTGCCTTTTTCTTAACTATACAAATCAACTGATGCTGGAAACTGGAATTTAATTAGTTTGAATAAAAATCTTCTTAGCCAGACTTGTATTTTTATATGAAATGTTTAAAAAGGAAGAAGAGTTGGAAAGCATACATTTTTTGTGATGACAATCGTCTATGGATTTTAAGATAAACATCACTTAACATACATCAAGACAAATGCTAGAAAAAGAGGGTCAGTGGAAGATGGCGTCACATTATGGTATTTGACATCAAATGGTACTTTCTTTTTTAAGCGAGGTTATTTTCAATCTAATCCCTATTTAGTTGTCTAAATATTTGTTGAGTTTCTTAAACAGACTGACCTACATTAATGGAAAAGTTTTCCTAAAAAGATCTGCTATCAAAATGAAGAAGGCCTACAATTTTTTAAAACACAGAGAGAAATTCTCTAAGATATCCTAGAAAGAAACGCTGTTAGTTATTTTGAGAAGGCGTTATTACTGAGTTCCTTACCTCTCATCCCTATCGAGTTCAGGGATAGAAGCAAGAAACATGTCACATATGCAATGAATGAGTGACCTTCATTAATCTAATTCATGTCTATTTTCTAATTCAATAATTATTTTTCTTAACATGATCTTACCTAAAAGCAAAATCTGATATAAACCATTCACAGTTAGTGATTAGAAACCATTCAAAGTTGATGAAGGGAGTGAGGCACCTTTCCTTTAGTATTTGGAGTAGGTAAGTGATATCTGTTTCTAGGTAGAAAGATAGAAGATTTATTATTTTGTCAGGTGATTTTCAAAGAGATTTCTGTTTCCTAATCTCTATTGTTCTTAATATTATAAATCCATTTGTTTACCTGTTTACACAGTGTTCACTGCTTCCATCTCGCTTCTACCTTCATCTAATTTTCACCGGTTTTAAAAAGGGGGGACATCAAGCGTTCTCCATCATTTTCTGCCACTCTAAAGCGTTGTTACGATGCGTTGTCGCTATTATAATCGGATCCCTATTTAATCAGACAATATGTAGGTTTATACTAGTCGATATTTAAAAAAAACGTTTTATCAAAACTATCCAACAATGCCTCTCTTGTTTACTATTGTTTACCTTTTTATAGAAGATGGTTTTTCACAAAGGATGGATGGCAAGAAAACGATCTTATAAGTTGGTTAGTTCTACCAGAGTCGAAGGCATACGATTTTATCTGAAAGTTCGTCCGTTTATAAATGTGGTCTGTGACCAGTCCTAAAAATATAGAGTTGAACAATATTATTATCAATCACAATGCGGTTTCGGCGATTCAGTGGTTATTTCGTTCGAATATGTCACGTTTTTAATTATTTACCTCAAATTTTCTTCTTGGAGCAAAGGGGTTGCTACAAACTTTTTCGCGCTTTTTTCCTTCTTTTTTTCACCTTCGCTCGATAAATGCAGACGCGTCTGACACTACTGAACGCTAGAACGGTAAGAGTCCAAAAAACTCCGTGGTTGACTCCGCTAGGAACTCCGAAGCAGAATCTTGCGAAGTCCTTTTTTCCAACCTGCCTGTTGCTCGATCCTAAAAACAGTTTTCTCTCCTTGTCCTTTATATATTTAGCGGGCGTTGTATCTTTAACGGACATCGCTTCCTTTTGAAAAGAATCGCTGCATTTATCGAGCCAAGGTGAAAAAAAGAAGGAAAAAAGCGCGAAAAAGTTTGTAGCAACCCCTTTGCTCCAAGAAGAAAATTTGAGGTAAATAATTAAAAACGTGACGTATTCGAACGAAATAACCACTGAATCGCCGAAACCGCATTGTGATTGATAATAATATTGTTCAACTCTATATTTTTAGGACTGGTCACAGACCACATTTATAAACGGACAAACTTTCAGATAAAATCGTATGCCTTCGACTCTGGTAGAACTAACCAACTTATAAGATCGTTTTCTTGCCATCCATCCTTTGTGAAAAACCATCTTCTATAAAAAGGTAAACAATAGTAAACAAGAGAGGCATTGTTGGATAGTTTTGATAAAACGTTTTTTTAAATATCGACTAGTATAAACCTACATATTGTCTGATTAAATAGGGATCCGATTATAATAGCGACAAAGCATCGTAACAACGCTTTAGAGTGGCAGAAAATGATGGAGAACGCTTGATGTCCCCCCTTTTTAAAACCGGTGAAAATTAGATGAAGGTAGAAGCGAGATGGAAGTAGTGAACACTGTGTAAACAGGTAAACAAATGGATTTATAATATTAAGAACAATAGAGATTAGGAAACAGAAATCTCTTTGAAAATCACCTGACAAAATAATAAATCTACTATCTTTCTACCTAGAAACAGATATCACTTACCTACTCCAAATACTAAAGGAAAGGTGCCTCACTCCCTTCATCAACTTTGAATGGTTTCTAATCACTAACTGTGAATGGTTTATATCAGATTTTGCTTTTAGGTAAGATCATGTTAAGAAAAATAATTATTGAATTAGAAAATAGACATGAATTAGATTAATGAAGGTCACTCATTCATTGCATATGTGACATGTTTCTTGCTTCTATCCCTGAACTCGATAGGGATGAGCGGTAAGGAACTCAGTAATAACGCCTTCTCAAAATAACTAACAGCGTTTCTTTCTAGGATATCTTAGAGAATTTCTCTCTGTGTTTTAAAAAATTGTAGGCCTTCTTCATTTTGATAGCAGATCTTTTTAGGAAAACTTTTCCATTAATGTAGGTCAGTCTGTTTAAGAAACTCAACAAATATTTAGACAACTAAATAGGGATTAGATTGAAAATAACCTCGCTTAAAAAAGAAAGTACCATTTGATGTCAAATACCATAATGTGACGCCATCTTCCACTGACCCTCTTTTTCTAGCATTTGTCTTGATGTATGTTAAGTGATGTTTATCTTAAAATCCATAGACGATTGTCATCACAAAAAATGTATGCTTTCCAACTCTTCTTCCTTTTTAAACATTTCATATAAAAATACAAGTCTGGCTAAGAAGATTTTTATTCAAACTAATGAAATTCCAGTTTCCAGCATCAGTTGATTTGTATAGTTAAGAAAAAGGCAATGTACTGTCATTTTAATTGTCATCTAAAAACATTGTTTTATTTTGTTTAGAAAAAGTGGCTGAATACTCATTTGTCCTGATGAAGACAAAAGACTTTGTCGAAACGCGTTGACATACACAGCCCAACTCTGCAAAAACGGAGATACCCAAATAATCTTTTATTATCAAATTGTCAAGAACTTTTATGATGTATTATAGAAAAGTCACACAAAGAATTGATAAGTTTTTATGGTGTAGATCTAATGTATAGATCTATATGTATTTATCTCTTTTTCATATCGAAATTAAAAATTATTTTTTGATATCATTACAGTCCATTGCACTAATTTCTTGTTTTGATGTCGATATAATATGTTCTTTTAAATAGCCAGTTTCTTGTGTTCGAAGTCTGCCTGGGCATATACCTTTACACAAGAGATTGAATTCATCCTCATCACAACCCAGTTTACATACTATGATTGCGTGTTTTGTATTATGCATTTATTGTTTGACCAATGTAATGTCTTTTTTGTTTAAAACAACACCGGGCACTTGCCCCATATTTAAATTCAAGCTGTTAAAGATACCAGCCGTTAAAGGGTCAATAGAGGTATGGCCAGAACCATCAAGCGCCGCCTTTGATTAACTGGACTCTATAAGTACCCTCTTTACTTTCTAAGCAATGTATCATGTGATCAAGCCTCTGGCTAGAGGCGAAATACGTCATGCGGGCTTGCTGGGTGCTATTCTGTTGGATGAAATAAACCACTGACTTCTGCACGCAATCTGGGTGTGTCTTATCCGTTTTTCAGTTCGAGTGAGGTGACTGAGGCGCGGCTGCGTCTAACGGAGTTTAAGCAAATATATATATATATATATATTACCTACTGGCGGTCGCCAGTAGGTAGTTATAGTTAGGACCTAGTTTCCATAGGAAATCCGCAACATTCTATTGGGAATAACTCTGCCGCCGGTTGAGTTAATTTGTGTGTAATTTTCCAAAATTTTGGCCAGCTCTGCTCCGCTCCTTCCCTGAAAGTCTCGGGTAGATTCGTCAAGCGGGGGCCGAGAAAAAAGGGGGTCCCAAAACATGTTTTCCCCATGTTAATTTCCATAGGACATTTAGACACGGCTACAGCCCGAACCGCTGAACGGAATTACACCAAACTTGGCAAAATGGTAGAGTCTGGTACGCAGATCACGCTTTTGGTTAAATATTGTAAATCCCTCCAGTAGTGCCTGAGAAAATTAAAGTTGAAATCAATTATATATCTATAAGCGCGCACCGTGCGCGAACCTCGCCGTGCACGAGCTTCATGCTGATTGGCTGCCACTGTCTGTCAACACTCTAAAACCGAAATGGATGGCAGCCATCTTGTGCCTCAGTAGACAGAGGCACAAGAAAGCTGAAAAAAAAAGGTGTAGAACTTAAAAAGGGGGCAGGGTAGAAGCACCCTGACCCCCTAGGCCTGCTCAGGGTGTCCCACAGGGACCCCCAAGGTGAAAAAAAATAAAATAATAATTTTGAAAAATCGCGGGGTGCGCGCACGGTGCACACCCCATGATTTCCCCCCCGCCCAATTTTTTTTTTGACTTGGGGGTCCTTGTGGGAACCCCTGAGCAGGCCTAGGTGGTCAGGGTGCTTCTACCCTGCCATCTTTTTGAGTTCTAAAACTTCTCAAGCACAAGCTGCATGCTCATTGGCTTTCAACACTTCAAACCAGGAAGTGTTGGCAGCCATCTTGTGCTCGGTAGACCGAGGCACAAGAAAGCAGAAAAACAAACATGTAGAACACAAAAAGGGGACAGGGTAGAAGCACCCTGACCCCCTAGGCGTGCTCATGGGGTCCCACAAGGACCCCCAAGGCCAAAAATGTTTTTTTTTAATAACCCGGTATGTTTATTTAAAAATTACCCCCCAGTGGGACCAAATTGTGGGGGCATAGTGATAAAGAAGTGTGGGGGTTGCCCAATCCCCCCCACACTGCCCCGAGGACCGCCACCCTCCGGGGCAAAGCAACACAGCCCCCTGGTGCATACTGGAGGCTCCTGGTGGGCTAGTTGCCTCCCAGGAACCCCCAGTATGGAAGGGGAATTAGTTCCCCCTCTGCAAACGCGCCCGTGGACTGCACTGCAGAGAGGTGGAAAAAAGGGTGTGGACTCATTACACCTCTCTGCAATGCAGCCCCCTGGGGAATACTGGAGGTTCCTGGTGGGCTAGTTGGCCCCCAGGGACCCCCAGTATGCAAGGGGAATAAGTTCCCCCTCTGCAAACGCGTCAGGGGGCTGCATTGCAGAGAGGTGTACAAACATTTTTTATCAATTTATATTAAAAATATGTAATGTAATTTAAACAATAATATATCTAAAAATAAAAAAATTATAATAATATAGTAAATCAGTATAAAAAATATAACAATTATTAAATTAACAAAAATTCATTTACAAAACCATTGAAATTCACTGGAAAAAACATAGGTTACAGCCACATTGAAATGACTGAGGGAAGGAAGGGACTGAGGGAAAGAATGAGAAAAGGGTAGAATGGTGAGTGACAAAAGAGGAGTTGAAGAGTAACTGAAAGAAGGGGACTAAGGGTAGGGGAGTGAGTTAAGGGGACTGAAAAACTAAAGGAAGGGCAATAAAGAAATGAGAAAAAAAACTACTTTCAGTGTTTTGATGCTGTATTTAAATTCATCATAAAAAAAAAGAATTTTACACATATTTTATTTAGGGGTTAGCATTTAAAAAACCTTGCAAATTCACTAAAAAAACATAGGTTTTACACGCGTTAAAGTTAGGAATTAGCATTTAAAAAACCTTGCAAATTCACTGAAAAAAACATAGGTTTTACACACGTTATAGTTAGGAATTAGCATTTAAAAAACGTAGCAAATTCATTGAAAAAAACATAGGTTTTATATCAGTTATAGTTAGCTGTACAATTTACTCATACAAAACTATTGAAATTCCCACGTTATAGTTAGTTGTACTCACTATAACTGGTGCGCCCGCCAAGCACTGCTAATGACGTCACATATTACATCACTCATGACATAGTCAGTGACATCACTCATGACATCACTGATGACATCTCAAATGACATCACTGATGACATCATCCTTGTGAAAAAAAGGCAGACTCTCTCTCAGTGTAATATAAGTTTTGATACACACATTGAAAAATAGAATCAAATAATTACAAAACAATGGAGAAACTAATTCCACTTACAACAATCTATTCAGAAATTGCTAAATCTACATACACATTCGCACATTCACCAACATATCTATATAGTTACTCATACACATACTCAATCATCATAAATACTTATTCATCTATACATTTTGTTACAAAACGATACTCATCCTTAGAGTTACTCACACACATACTCACACAAGCAAATAAATTATAAAACAACCATACACTTGCTTATACAGCTATACATACACCACTACTCTTACTTCTACAGAAACGTACACATACTTTTTTAATAAAACTATCTCTTATAGGAACAAAAAAGTATTTATACAGAAACTCTTACAATTTCTCACTCTCACATACTTACCTATATGCATCAATTCTTACTTATAGTTATTTTAAAGCATATGTAGTTACTTATAAAGAAAATATTCTGACAGTCATTCACTCACTAACACACCTATACACACACTCATCCATCCATACAGTTTTGCACACAAGCTGTCTTCAAAACATATGCAAACAATAAGCCACTCATTCAATCATATATGCACAAAGTAATACCTCCCACCAAACTTAACAGACACTCATACTAATACTCAAAAAACTAACTAATAACCGATATAGACAATCATGTAGCTACTCACCAACCTAAGCATCTGTCTATAGATAAAGGGAGACAGTGATACAGATATTTACAACTTTAAACAATAAATGGTAATACATATATTTAGTAACATACACTTAATAAATTAGTTATACAATCAATTAAAAAACCCCATCCATTTAAACTCTAATGTAATCGATTGTTCTTCCATCGATGTTTAGGTACACATATATAAAATATATATATTTTTTTTTCAGAAAGATACACATTCACTGGATGATGTCATCAGTGATGTCATTTGAGATGTCATCAGTGATGTCATGAGTGATGTCACTGAATATGTCATGATTGATGTAATATGTGACGTCATTAGCAGTGCTTTGCGGGCGCGCCAGTTATAGTGAGTACAACTAACTATAACGTGGGAATTTCAATCGTTTTGTATGAGTAAATTGCCCAGCTAACTATAACTGATATAAAACCTATATTTTTTTCCAATGAATTTGCTAGGTTTTTTAAATGCTAATTCCTAACTATAACGTGTGTAAAACCTATGGTTTTTTCAGTGAATATATATATATATATATATATATGTATGTAAATATATATATATATATATATATGTATGTATATATATTACCTACTGGCGATAGCCAGTAGGTATATATAGTTAGGATTTTTTTCCTATGGGATTTTTGAAAATTCTATGTCGAATAACTTTGGCGTTTGAGGACAGAATTGGCTGAAATTTTCAGGAATATGGAACATTTTGTTTCTGAGCAGCCCCTGAAAATTTGGGAGGGTTTCGTAAAGGGGGGGCCGAGAAAAAAGGGGGGTCCCAAAACGTGTTTTTCCCATGCAATTTTCCATAGGGCGGTTGGCCTCACTTTTAGCCCGAACGGCTGAATGGATTTACACCAAACTTGGCAAAATTGTAGGGACTGGTAGCCCGATGTGCCTTTGCTATGTCTCAAGATATAGGCTCCAGTGGTTTTTACGAAAATTAACTTTGAAAAATATATATTGGGCTACATTGGGCTATATATATGTTGGAGCCCAAATGTAGCCCAATGTAGCCCAATGTAGCCCAATCTAGCCCAAAGATGGCCACCAGAGACAAAAAAAAACAAATGAAGCCCAAATATCAGCCAGATGTAGCCCAACTATAGCCCAATGACAGAATGTCCCAGAGTGTTCTAAAGAACAACTAGAGTGCTAACAGTCCTACTTATTACAAAGGTATGGCACACCTGAAGCCATCTTGATTGGAATAAAGTGGTAACTCTTAAAACATTTAATTTAAAAAGGAACAAAATGAGGGGGTTCATTTTGCCATAGAAAGTATGATTAGCGAATATATGACGAAATCCCGCATACCATCAGTCCACAAAAAAAATCCTGCATGTACTATTAGGCCGCAAATTAAAATAACGAAAACTTTTAGAACGAATATGCCTTTAGCATACACTAAACAACTAAACTACCCTAAACCCTAAAACACTACCCCCAGCATGACCCTACACTACACAAACAGTACAACACTACCCTAAACCCTAAAACACTACCCCCAGCATGACCCTACACTACACAAACACTACAACACTACCCTAAACCCTAAAACACTACCCCCAGCATGACCCTACACTACGCAAACACTACAACACTACCCAAAACCCTAAAACACTACACCCCAGCATGACCCTACACTACGCAAACACTACAACACTACCCTAAACCCTAAAACACTACCCCCAGCATGACCCTACACTACACAAACACTACAACACAACCCTAAACCCTAAAACACTACCCCCAGCATGACCCTACACTACACAAACACTACAACACTACCCTAAACCCTAAAACACTGCCCCCAGCATGACCCTACACTACGCAAACACTACAACACAACCCTAAACCCTAAAACACTACCCCCAGCATGACCCTACACTACGCAAACACTACAACACTACGCAAAACCCTAAAACACTACACCCCAGCATGACCCTACACTACGCAAACACTACAACACTACCCTAAACCCTAAAACACTACCCCCAGCATGACCCTACACTACACAAACACTACAACACTACCCTAAACCCTAAAACACTACCCCCAGCATGACCCTACACTACGCAAACACTACAACACTACCCTAAACCCTAAAACACTACCCCCAGCATGACCCTACACTACGCAAACACTACAACACTACCCAAAACCCTAAAACACTACACCCCAGCATGACCCTACACTACGCAAACACTACAACACTACCCTAAACCCTAAAACACTACCCCCAGCATGACCCTACACTACGCAAACATTACAACACTACCCTAAACCCTAAAACACTACCCCCAGCATGACCCTACACTACGCAAACACTACAACACTACCCAAAACCCTAAAACACTACACCCCAGCATGACCCTACACTACGCAAACACTACAACACTACCCTAAACCCTAAAACACTACCCCCAGCATGACCCTACACTACGCAAACACTACAACACTACCCTAAACCCTAAAACACTACCCCCAGCATGACCCTACACTACGCAAACACTACAACACTACCCTAAACCCTAAAACACAACCCCCAGCATGACCCTACACTACGCAAACACTACAACACTACCCTAAACCCTAAAACACTACCCCCAGCATGACCCTACACTACGCAAACACTACAACACTACCCTAAACCCTAAAACACTACCCCCAGCATGACCCTACACTACGCAAACACTACAACACTACCCTAAACCCTAAAACACTACACCCAGCATGACCCTACACTACGCAAACACTACAACACTACCCTAAACCCTAAAACACTACCCCCCAGCATGACCCTACACTACGCAAACACTACAACACTACCCTAAACCCTAAAACACTACCCCCAGCATGACCCTACACTACGCAAACACTACAACACTACCCAAAACCCTAAAACACTACCCCCAGCATGACCCTACACTACGCAACCACTACAACACTACCCTACACCCTAAAACACTACCCCCAGCATGACCCTACACTACGCAAACACTACAACACTACCCTAAACCCTAAAACACTAGCCCCAGCATGACCCTACACTACGCAAACACTACAACACAACCCTAAACCCTAAAACACTACCCCCAGCATGACCCTACACTAAACAACCACCACAACTCTACACTAACACAACACTACACTACACAACACTACACTACACAATCACTAACCCACGAAAAAATTAACACAAACCCACTTACCTCTCTCGTCATCGTGGTTTTCACAACGCAAATGCATTTACCATACATGCCTTTAAAACGTAATTCTTTGTAAAGGCATGCGCGATAAATGCACATGCGTTTTGAAAAAATGCGGGATAATGGTATGCGAGGTCAATGACCTTGCGGGATAATGGTATGCAGACTGAAAGTCTGCGGGATAAAAAATGCGGGAAAATGGCTGCAAACCATGATTAGCAGCAGACTTCCCTGGTGAGCACTAGCTTTACTACAGTGATCTAATGAGCAACTAGAGTGCTAACATTCAGAATTTATGGCAAATGTGTGACACATCTGAATGCCTTCTTGATAGAACCAAAGTAAACAAGCATTGAAAATGCAATAGATCTCGCCCTCGTTTAAGTTAAAGCCATTCTGTTTGTAATGAGGTGGCTTTTTAGCTTTGCTTTTATTAGTGTTTTTAAAACTTTCATGTAAATAACATGCATATGTATGCATATATGTATATGTATGCATGCATTTATATTTATATAGATATGCAGATTATATATGTTTATATATGTATATTACCTACTGGCGATAGCCAGTGGGTATATATAGTTAGGATTTTTTCTCTATGGGATTTCTGAAAATTCTATGTCTAATAACTTTGGCGTTTGTGGACGGAATTGGCTGAAATTTTCAGGAAAATGGCACATTTTGTTTCTGAACAGCCCCTGAAAATTTGGGGGGGTTTCGTCAAGGGGGGGCCGAGAAAAAAGGGGGGTCCCAAAACACATTTTTCACATTCATTTTTCCATAGGGCGGTTGGACTCACTTTTAGCTCGAACGGCTGAATAGATTTACATGAAACTTGGCAAAATTGTAGATATGGTTTGCCCGACGTGCCTTTGCTATGTCTCAATATATGTGCTCCAGTGGATTTTGAGAAATTAACGTTTAAAAAAATATATATATCTGTGACAGCGCTCCGGTTAGCGCCCCGGTTCGCGTACCTGACGCGTAACGGAACTTCGCGAAGCGAAGCTGATTGGCTCTCCGGTGTCTGTCAACATTCTAAACAGTCCGGAGCGGCCGCCATCTTGTCTCTCGGTAGGATCGAGAGACAAGATGTGGTGAAAAACGAAGGGGGAAATGAAGGAAAGGGGGCAAGGTAGACCCCTCCTGACCCCCTAGGATTGATGAGGGGGATATTAAAGTGCCCCACGGGGCAAAAAATAAAAAGCTCACCGGGCAGCTAACCGGGCAGCTAACCGGCAGCGTAGCTGTCAACATTGTAAACAGTCCGGAGCGGCCGCCATCTTGTCTCTCGGTAGGTTCGAGAGACAAGATGTGGTGAAAAAAGAAGGGGGAAATGAAGGAAAAGGGGCAAGGTAAACCCCTCCTGACCCCCTAGGATTGATGAGGGGGATATTAAAGTCCCCCGCGATTTTTCGCGGTAGAGGCGCTTCCCGGTACGCGAACCGGGCAGCTAACCGGCAGCGTAACGGGAGTCCGCCATCTTGTGTTTTTGGAGCGTCCGGTTCGCGTACCGGGTAGCGTCCCGGTAAGCGTAACAAGGGGAAAACCAAGAGAAACAGTAAAAAAAAAATGAAGGGAATAGATTTCCAGCAAACTTGGCAAAAATGTAGGGACTGTTTGTTTGATGTGCCTTTGCAAGGCCTCAAGATATGTGCACGTGTGGATTTTGTCTAATTAAGGTTAAAAAAAATATATATATCTGTAAGCGTGCTCCGGCACGTTACGGGTTTTGTTTGCGCTGCAGAGCCGATACGTCACGGTTATGCGACGCGTCATGAGGCGTCTCACGTGGCTACGTGATACGTCACGTAATAAAGAATATATTTTACAGCTATAGATATTAGCTTTTAAAAAACCAATGAAATTCACTGAAAAAACCATAGGTTATAGACCATATATAGTTAGGAATTCGCATTTACAAAACCTTGAAAATTCACTGAAAAAACCATAGGTTAGAGACCATATATAGTTAGCTGGACCACCACCCCCGTGAAAAAAAAACCCGGTCTGCTTTTTGGAAAATTAGCCCCCGGGGGACCAAATCCCGGGGGCATAATGAAAAAAAAAGTGTGTGGGGTCCTAATACCCCCCACACTGCCCCGGGGACCGCCATCCCCGGGGCAAAGTAATTGTGATAGTGAGGGGCATATAGCCCCCCGCAGCCCCGGGGACCGCCACCTCCCGGGGCTTTGACATTAATGATGGGGGGTCTCTAAGGCGCCCGAGCCCCGGGGACCCCCACCCCCGGGGCTTTGCATACAATTAAAAATAAAAAAAACCTGTGTGGGGGCTTAAGCCCCCCCACATGCCCCGGGGACCACCACCTCCCAGAGGCACTCATATTTAAAATAGGGGGGCCGTGATGGAGCTCCCAGGCCCTGGGACCACCACTCCCCAGGGCTTTACAATTGTTGGGAGGGGGGCCGCGCGCCCCCCCCTCCTGGAGCCCTTGATGGCCCTGGGGACCGCCACCCACCAGGGCCAGGAAACCTGCTCTATCTTCCAAAAACCAAAGACTATTGCTTTTCTGCAAGGGGAGCAGCATGTTAGCTGCTCCCCATGCAGAAAAGCAATGCCGGGGAGCCGGCAGGGACCGTGGGGGGCTTGGGGGCCCCCCCACGGCTCTCAACGAGGAGTGCTAGGCCCCGGGGGATGTGGTCCCCAGGGCCAGAAGTGGTCCGGGAGGGGGGCCATGCGGGATTTGGTCCCCGGGGCCAAAGGTGGCCATAGGAGGGGGGCAAAATAGCCCCCTCCTAATTTAAAAAATAAAAATAAAAAAGGCCCATGCCCCGGGGGATGGGGTCCCCGGGGCAGAGTATGGCCCTGGGATGGGGGCCACGCGACCCCCTTCCCGATTTTTATTTTTTTTAAATAAAAATTGGGGGCAGGCCTTGGGGGATCGGGTCCCTAGGGCCAGAAAAAAAGAAAAAGAAGGGGGGCTACACAGCCCCCATTCTTTAAAGCATTTCTTTTTTCTAAAAAACGGGATCGGGAGGAGGACACACCCCTCCCTGCAGCTCTCTGCAAACGCCCCCCCCGGCGCGTTTGCAGAGGTGGAACTACTTCCACTTGCATACTGGGGGTCCCTGGGGGCCAACTAGCCCACCAGGAGCCTCCAGTATGGGCCAGGGGGCTCCCTTGCAGAGAGGTGTAATGAGGCCATGTCCCTTTTGATGTCCCAGAACTCAATCTAGGATCCAGTACTGTGGTTAGAAAAGTAACCCATAAAGTAACTAATTGCATTTATCTATAAATTCCTATTTAGCTAAATGTTGCATTGTGTTTGAAATTGTATTGCCCATTGCAACAACTGTAACTACTGTACTTAAAAGTCTATTGCCTATTTCCAAAGTATTTAAACTAAAGTAATTCATTCTGAGAAAGTCTATTTTGTAATGTAATGTATAATGTAAATATAATGTCATTTAAAAATAAAATATTTAAAAATAAATAGTTTAAAAAAATGTAGTAAATAAGTATCAAAGAAATAAATATAACAATTAATACATTTAAAAATTGTAATTTAAAAAACCTTTGAAATTCACTGAAAAAAACAGGTTTCAGACATGTTATAGTTAGGAATTAGCATTTAAAAAACCTTTGAAATTCACTGAAAAAACAATAGGTTTCAGACATGTTATAGTTAGAAATTAGCATTTAAAAAACCTTACAAATTCACTGAAAAAACCATAGGTTTTAAGGGTGTTATATTTAGCTGGACATTTCACTCGTACAAAACCATTGAAATTCTCCATTAAAGTTAGTTGTACCACTGCTGATGATGTCACATATTACATCATTCAAAACATGGGCAGTGACATCACTGATGACATCACTGATGATATCTCAAATGACATCACTGATGACATCATCCATGTGACAATCTGATACATCATATACTAGTATAACCTTTCAACACTCATTATAAAATATGGAGTACCATATTTGAAACCATTGACACACCAATCAGTATCAAATAAATAAATATAACAATTAATACATTTAAAAATTGTCATTTAAAAAACCATCATGGAAAATCAACATCCTGGTGAGATTTCTCAACGCGAGGGGGGTAAGGTTTCTCATTGCAAGTGGTCATGCATTGAAAAAGTGCCCGTTCGCGTTGAATAAGCTGCTGCTCGAGTAAAAATCTACTCGAGCAGCAATGAAGGAAAGCAGAAACCGCTTGCACTGTGCGAGGTGCAGTTTGCAATGATTGCACAGTGTGGAGAAGCAACTGGCACTGTGCAAACACTGTGAATGGCATTTTTCTATCGCACTCCACCGCTTGCGGAGCTCTGCATAGTGCGACGGAGTTTTGTGCACTTCACGGAGTTCCGAGTAGTGCAACTATGCAAACTCCACCCAGGGGTAGATAAATTGGGGTTTAAGTAGCTGCATCAGAAATTATGTGGATGATGTCATCAGTGAGGTAATCCGTGATGTCATTTGAGATGTCATCAGTGATGTCATCAGTGATGTCACTGACCATGTTATGAGTGATGTTATATATGACATCATCAGCAGTGCATTACGGGGCACAAGTTATAGTTAGATCAGCTAACTATAATGGCTGAATTTCTCTGGTGTTGTGCAAGTGAAATGTCAGCTTAAATATAACGTCTCTGTAACCTATGGTTTTTTCACTGAATTTCTATGGTTTTTAAATGCTAATTTCAAAATATAACTTCCCTGAAATCTGTGTTGTTTCATTAATTTCTAAGGTTTTTGAAATGCCAATTCCTAAATATAATGCCCCTGAAACCTGTGTTTTTTTCAGTGAATATCTAAGCTTCCTTAAATGCTAATTCCTAACTATAACGCCCTTGAAAAGGCAAGATAAGTGTAGAAAAAGGACCGCGAGCAAGCAAAAAATGACCGCTGCACTGCGCTACGCATGTTCGCACTGTGCTACGTGCAGTACGCGTAGTGCGAAGGTGCGCAAACTTTGCAAACTACGCGGGCGTAGTGTAGTGCTTTGCCCAAGGTTAATAGAAAGAAGAGAATGAGATGAGAAAAAAGCAAGTGAGGTGCAGAAAGAGGCAAGAGCAGTGCATAAAGAGGAAAGAGAAGTGCAGAAAGCAAAGGAAGGTGCAGAAAGAAGCAAGAGAAGTACAGAAAGAAGCAAGAGAGGTGCAGAATGACGCAAGAGGTGCAAAAAGAGGAAAAAAGGCACAGAAAGAAGAAGAGACAGAAAGAAGCAAGAGAGATACAGAAAGAAGCAAGGCATATACAGACAGAAGCAAGAGAAGTACAGAAAAAGGCAAGAGAAGTACCCAGGGAGGCAAGACAACTACACAAGAGTCAAGAGAAGTACAGAAAAGCAAGAGAGGTGAAGAAAGTGGAGGAAACGTGCAGAAAGAGGCAAGAGGGGAGCAGAAAGAGGCAAGAGAAATACAGAAAGAGGCATGAGAAGTACAGAAAGAGGCAAGAAAAGTATAGAAAGAAGCAAGAGAGGTGAAGAAAGAAGCAAGAGGGGAGCAGAAAAAAGATGGGTGTGGAAAAAAGCAAGAGGGGACAATAAAAAAGTAGGAGATGTACAGAAAGAAGCAAAAGAGGTGCAGAAACAGGCAGGAAAAGTGCCATAAGAAGTAAGAGAAATGCAAAAAGAAGAAGAAATGTGCCTGAAGTGAAGGAAAGGTATAGAAAGAGGAAGAAAGGCACAGAAAGAAGCAAGAGAAGTAGAGAAAAAAACAAGACAGGTACAGAAAGAAGCAAGAGAGGTATAGAAAGATGCAAGGGGGAAAAGGAAAAAGCAGGAGAGGTGCAGAAGGAAGCAAGAGAGGTACAGAAAGTGGCAAGAGAGGTACCTAAAGAAGCAAGAGAAGTGCAGAAAGAGGTAGAAAGGTGCTGAAAGAGGAAAAAAGGTATAGAAAGAAGAAGAAAGGTGCAGAAAGAAGCAAGATACGTGCAGAAAGAAGCAATGGAGGTGCAGGAAGAAGCAAGAGAGGTACAGAAAGAATAGAATGACATCTAGAAAGAAGCAAGTGAGGTCCAGAAAAAGAGAGGTTCAGAAAGAGGAAGAAAGGTGCAGAAAGAAGATGAATGGTGCAAACAGAAGGAAGAGAATTGCAGAGAGAGGAAAAAGAAGTGAAGTGTAGAAAGAGGCAGGAGAAGTACAGAAAGAGGAAGGACAAGTGCAGAAAGAGTGAAGGGAGGTGCAGAAAGAAGCAAGGGAGGTGCAGAAAGATGCAAGAGAGGTACAGAAAGAAGAAAGGTGCAGCAAAAGCAAGAGAAATATAGAAAAAAGCAAGAGAGGTGCAGGAAGAAGCAAGAGAGAAGCAGCAAGACAGAAAAGAGGTACAGAAAGAAGCAAGAGAGGTATAGAAAGAAGCAAGAGAAATGCAGAAAGTGGCAAGAGAGATACAAAAAAGCAAGAGAGGTGCAGAAAGAAGAGAGTGAGTTGAAGAAAAAGTCAACAGAGGTGCAGATAGAAATAAGTGAAGTGCAAAAAGAGGAACGAGAGCTGCAAAAAGAAGCAAGAGAGGTGTAGACATAAGAGAGTGTGGTAAAGTAAGAAGTAAGAGAGGAGCAGAAAGAGGCAAGAGCGGTGCAGAAAGAGGTCAGGTGGGTGCATAAAGAAGCAAGACAGTTGCAGAAAGAAGCAAGAGAAGTGCATAAAGAAGCAAGAGAGGTGCAGAAAGACGAATAAATATGCAGATAGGGGTAAGAGAGGTACAGAGAGAAGCAAGAGGGATATGGAAAAAAGCAAGAGTGGTACAGAAAGAAGCCAGGGAATTGCAGAAAGAAGCAACAGAGGTGCAGAAAGAGGCAAGGGGTGCAGAAAGAGGCAAGAGAAGGGCAAAAGAGGCAAGAAACTTCCTGAAAGAGGCAAGAGGGGTACAGAAAGAAGCCAGACAAGTGAAGAAAGCGGAGGAATGGTACGGAAAGAAGGAGGTAAGTGCAGAAAGGGGCAATAGAAGTAAAGAAAGAATCAAAAGAAGTAAAGAAAGAGGAAAGAGAAGTACAGAAAGAAGCAAGTAAGGGGTAGAAAGAGGCAAATGAAGTGAAGGAAGAGGAAGAAAGGTGCAGAATGAAGCAAGAGAAGTGTCAAAAGAAGTAGGAGAGATGCAGAAAGAGGCAAGAGAAGTACAGAAAGAAGCAAGCGAAGTACAGCAATAGTCAAGCGAGGTGCTAAAAGAAGCATGAGATGTGCAGAAAGAAGAGAGTGAGGTGCAGAAAGAGGAAAGAGAGGTGCAGAAAGAGGTAAGAGGGATGCAAAAAAAAGCAAGAGAGGCTCAGAAAGAAGCAAGAGAAGTGCAGCAAAAAGAAAGAGTGGTGTAGAAAGAGGAAGAATTGGGCAGAAGGAGGTAAGAGAGGTATAGAAAGATACAAAGTGGTACAGAAAGAAGCAAGAGAGGTACAGAAAGTGTAGCACTAAGGAGATAGGTCCCGAAAGAAGCAAGAGAACTGCATAAAGGAGAATAAAAATACAGAAAGAAATAGGAGAGATGCAGAAAGAGGCAAGAGGGGTACAGAAAGAAGAAAAAGAGGCACAGAAGAACCAAGAGAAGTGCAGGAGGAAGCAAGAGAGGCGAAGAAAGAGGCAAGAGGGGTACAGAAAGAAGCATGGGAGGTTCAGAAAGATGCAAGAGAGGTGCAGAAAGAAGACGAAAGGCAAAGAAAGAAACAAGAGAAGTACTGAAAAAGCAAGAGAGGTGTTGAAATGAATCAAGAGAGGTGCAAAAAGAGTAAGAAAGGTACACAGAGGTAAGAGAAGTAGAGAAAGAGGAAGAAAGGTAGAAAAAGAAGCAGGATGAGTACAAAAAAAGGTAAGAAAAGCGCAGAAAGAGGCATGAGAGGTACAGAAAAAAGCAAGAAAAGTACAGAAAGAAGCAAGAGAGGTACAGAAAGAGGAAGAAGTGAAGAACGAAACAGGAGAACTGCAGAAGAGGAATAGAGATGCAGAAAGAGGAAGGAAAGTGCAGAAAGAAGCAAGAGAAGTATAGAAAGAAGCAAGAGAAGTATAGAAAGAAGCAAAAGAGGTACAGAAAGAAGCAAGACAGGTGCAGACAGAGGCAAAAGAGGTGTAGAAAGAGGCAGGAAGGATGCAGGAAAAAGCAAGAGAGGTGCAGAAGTAAGCAGGAGCGGTGCTGCAAGAGGCAAGAGAGGTTCAGAAAGAGGCAGGAGAATTACCAAAAGAAGCAAAGAAGTGGAGAAAGAAGAAGAAAGGTGCCGAAAGAGGAAGAAAGCTATAGAAAGAGGAAGAAAGGCACAGAAAGAAGCATGAGCAGTACAGAAAGAAACACGAGAGGGGCATTAAGAAACAAGATAGGTACAGAAAGAAGAGAGTGAGATAGGAAAGAAGCAAGTGAGGTGCAGAAAGAGGCAAGAGAGGTGCAGAAAGAGGAAAGAGAAGTACAGAAAGAGGCAAGAGAAGTACAGAAAGAAACAAGAGAACTGAGGAAGAGGAATAGAGGTGCAGAAAGAGGAATGAAGGTACAGAAACAAGCAAGAGAAGTGTAGAAAGAAGCAAAACAGGTACAGAAAGAAGCAAGATAGGTGCAGAAAGAAGAGTGTGGTACAGGCAGTGGCAAAAGAGGTGTAGATAGAAGCAAGAGGGATGCAGGAAAAAGCAAGAACCGTATGGAAGTAAGCAAGAGAGATGAAGAAAGAGGCAAGAGAGGTGCAGAAAGAGGCAAGAGAAGTGCCAAATGAAGCAAAGAAGTGGAGAAAGTAGACGAAAGGTGCCCAAAGAGGAAGGAAGAAAGCTGTAGAAAGAGGAAAAAAGACACATAAAGAAGCAAGAGAAGTACAGAAAGAAACAATGGAGGAGCAGGAAGAAGGAAGAGAGGTGCAGAAATAAGAGAGTGAGATAGGAAGGAATCAAGTGAGGTACAGAAAGAGGCAAAAGAGGTCCAGAAAAAGGAATTAGATATACTGAAATAGGCAAGAAAGGGTACAGAAAGAAGCAAATAAAGGGCAGAAAGAGGTAAGAAAAGATAAGGTGCAGAATGAAGCAGGAGAAGTGCAAAAAAGCAAGAGAGGTACATAAAGAACCAAGAGA
Source organism: Lissotriton helveticus (assembly GCF_964261635.1). Lineage (NCBI taxonomy): Eukaryota > Metazoa > Chordata > Amphibia > Caudata > Salamandridae > Lissotriton > Lissotriton helveticus. Next base: position 868,783,709 of record NC_136061.1, on the reverse strand, counting down.
GGCGAAGGAAGGAGCAAGAGAATTGCAGAAAGAGGCTAGAGAAGTGCAGAAAGAGGAAAAAGGGTACGGAAAGCAGCAAGAGAGTTACAGAAAGAATCAAAAGAAGTACAGAAAGAGGCAGGAGAGGAGCAAAAATAGGCAAGAGAGGTACAGAATGAACCAAGAGAAGTGTAGAAAGAGGCAAGCAAGGTGCTAAAAGAAGAATGAGTTGTGCAGAAAGAAGAGTGTGAGGTGCAGAAAGAGGCTAGAGAGGTGCAGAAAGAGGTAAGAGGGGTGCAGAAAGAAGCAAGAGAGGTGCAGAAAGGAGCAAGAGAAGTGCAGAAAGAGGAAAGTGGCACAGAAAGAGGAAGAAAATTGCAGAAGGAGGTAAGAGAGGTGCAGAAGGAGGCAAGAGGGGTACAGAAAGAAGCAAGAGAGGTACAGAAAGAAGCATGAGAAGTGCAGAAAGAAACAAGAGAGGTGAAGAAAGATGCAGGAGAAGTACAAAACAGGGAAAGAAATAAACAAGAAAGGTACAGAAAGAGGCAAGGGGGTGCAGAATAAAAGCAAGAGAGGTACAGAAAAAGGCATGAGGGTTGCAGAAAAAGCAGGAGAGTTGCAGAAAGAAGCAAGAGAGGTGCAAAAAGAGGCAAGAGATGTGAAAAAAGAGGCAAGAGAAGTGCTGAAAGAAGAAAAGATGTGCAGAAAGAGGAAGAAAGTTACCGAAAGAGGAAGAAGGATATAGAAAGAGGACAAAAGGTTCAGAAAGAAGCAAGAAAAGTCCAGAAGGAAGAAAGACAGGTACAGAAAGAAGCAAAAGAGGTACAGAAAGATGAGAGTGGGGTAAGAAAGAAGCAAGAGATGTACATAAAGAGGAAGATAGGTACATAAAGATGCAAGGGAAGTACAGAAAGAGGAAGAATGGTGAGGAAAGGAGCAAGAGAAGTACAGAAAGAGATAAGAGAAGTACAGAAAGAGGCATGGGAGGTGCAGAAAGAAGCCAGAGAAGTACAGAAAGAAGCAAGAGAGGTACAGAAAGAGGCAAGAGAAGTAAAGAAAGAAGCAAGAGAAATGACAAAGAGGAACAAAGGTGCAGAAAGAGGAAGTAAGGTACAGAAAGAAGCAAGAGAAGTCAGAAAGAAGCAAAAGAATTGCAGCAAGAAGCAAGAGAGGTGCAGAAAGAAGACAGCAAGATGCAAAGAGGCAAAAGAGGTGCAGAAAGAAGCATGAGACGTGTAGAAAGAGGGGTGCAGAAAAAAGCAAGAGAGGCACAGAAAGAAGCAATAGAGGCACAGAAAGAGGCAAGAGAAGTGCCAAAAGAAGTAAAGAAGTGCAAAAAGAAGCAAGAGATGGGCAGAAAAAAGAAAGAGAGGTGTAGAAAGAAGAGAGTGAGATAATAAAGAAGCAAGTGAGGGGCAGAAAGAGGCAAGAGATGTACAGAAAGAAGCAAGACAAGTACAGAAAGAAGAGCAATGGTGCAGAAAGAAGGAAGGGAAATTCAGAAAGAAGCAATAGAAGTGAAGAAAGAAGCAAGAGAAGTACAGAAAGAAGAAAGAGAAGTGCAGAAAGAGGCAAGAGAGGGTACAGAAAGAAGCAAGAGAGGGACAGAATGAAGCAAGAGAAATACAGAAAGAAGTGAGTGAGGAAAGAAAGAAGCAAGTGAGGTGCAGGAAGAGACAAGATAGGTGCAGAAAGAAGCAAAATTAGTGCATAAAGAGGAGGAATGATGCAGAAAGAAGGAAGAGAAGTGCAAAAAGAGGCAAGAGAAGCGAAGAAAGCAAGAACAGCACAGAAAGAGGAAAGAGAAGTACAGAAAGAGTGCAAGATTATTTACAGAAAGAAGTAAGAGAGGGGCAGAAAGAGGCAAGAGAAGTTAACAAAAAAGCAAGAGATTTGCAGAGAGAAGCAAGAGAGGATCAGAAAGACAGGAGAGAAGTGTAGAAAGAAGCATAAAAGGTGCAGAAAGAGGCAAGAGAAGTGTAGAAAGGAAAAAAGTACAGAAATAAGCAAGAGAGGTGCAGAAAGAAGCAAGAGAAGTACAGAAAGAGGTAAGAGAAGAGCAAAAAGAAACAAGAAAGGTACAGGAAGAAGAGAGTAAGGTGCAGAAGGAGGCAAGACTGGTGCATAAAGAAGCAAGAGATTTACAGAAAGAGGCAAAAGAGATGCAAAAGGAAGCAAGAGAGGTACAGAAATAAGAGAGTGAACTGCAGAAAGAGGCTGGAGAGGTGTGGGAAGATGTAAGAGAGGTGCAAAAATAAGCAAGATAAGTGCAGAAAAAAGCATAAGAGGTGCAGAAAGAGTAGGACATGTGCAGAAAGTGGTAAGAGAGGTACAGAAAGAATCGTGATAGGTGCAGAAAGAAGCAAGAGGGGTGCAGAAAAAAACAAGAAAGGTACAGAAAGAAGCCAAAGATGTGTACAAAATGTGGAAGAAATGTGCAGAAAGAGGCAAGAGAGATGTGTAAAGAGGCAAGGGAAGTACAGAAATAGGCAGGAAAAAGAAAGAAAAAGAGGAAGAATGGTACAGAAAGAGGTAAGATAAGTACAGAAAAAGGCAAGAGAAGTAAAGGAAGAAAGGTGCAGGATGAAGCAAGAGAAGTAAGGAAAGAGGAATTAGAAGTACAGACAGAAGCAACAGAGGTACAGAAAGAAGAGAGTAAGGTGCAGAAACAAGCAAGAGAGGTGCATAAAAATGCAAGAGAAGTACAGAAAGAGGCAAGAGAGGAGCAAAAGTAAGCAAGAGAGGTACAGAAAGAAGAGAGTAAGGTGCAGAATGAGGCTAGAGAGGTGCAGAAAGAGGTAAGAGGGGTGCAGAAATAAGCAAGAGAGGTGCAGAAAGAAGCAAGAGAAGTGCAAAAAGAAGCAAGAGATGTGCAGAAAGAGAAAGAATTGTGCAGTAAGTGGTTCAAGAGGTACAAAAAGAAGCAAGAGAGGTGCAGAAAAAACAAGAAAGGTACAGGAAGAACAAGAGAGGTCTAGAAAGAGGAAGACGTGTGCAGAAAGAGGCAAGAGAGGTGCATATGGAGACAAGGGAAGTACAGAATTAGGCAAGGGAAGTGCAGAAAGAAGCAAGAGAGGTGCAGAAAGAAGCAAGAGAGATGCAGAAAGAGAAAGAAAGGTACAGAAAGAGGCAGGAAAAGTACAGAAAGAGGCAAGAGACGTACAGAAAGAAGAAGAAAGGTGCCGGACGAAGCGAGAGAAGTACGGAAAGAGACAATAGCAGTATAGAAAGAGGCATGAGAGGTGCAGAAAGAGGCATTAGAAGTACAGAAAGAAGCAAGAGAGGTACATAAAGAGGAAAGAGAAGTACAGAAAGAAGCAAGTGAACTGTAGGAGGAGAAAAAAGAAGGTGTAGAGAGATGAAGAAAGGTACAGAAAAAACAAGAGAAATACAGAAAAAAGCAAGAGAGGTACAGAAAGAAACAAGAGAGCTGCTGAAAGAATAGGGTGAGGTGCAGGAAGAGACAAGAGAGTTGAAGAAAGAAGTAATATGAGTGCAGAAAGAAGCAAGAGAGGTGCAGAAAGAAACATAAGAGGTGCAGAAAGAAACATGAGAGGTGCAGAAAGATTCAAGAGAGGTGCAGAAGGAAGCAAGAAATGTGCAGAAAGAAGCAAGAGGGATGCAGAAAGAGGCAAGAGAGGTACGGAAAGAAGCTAGAGAGTTGCAGAAAGAAACAAGCAAGGCGCAGAAACATGGTGAGACTTACAACAGTGACATGGGAAGGGTTCCTGTTTTATATTTTGCTTGGCCCAACATTCTGAGCAGTTGATGAATAGTGAAGCTGCCAGAGAAAAGTGGACGCAAGGATAGTGTTTGAATGATTGGATGAGTGCATGGGTTGTGCCTTAGTGAATTCATGAGTGCAAAGGTAGTGCCTGGGTGATTAAAAGAGTACATTGGCAGTGCACAAGTGAATGGATGAGTACAATGTTAGTGCCTGGGTCATTGCATAAGTGCATGGGTAGTTCCGGATACTCATATGATAAAGCCTAATCCCTAATCCCTCTGCCAACATGTCTTAAACCTCACTTTTCTCTGTCAGCTTCACTATTCACCGACTGCTCAGAATGTTGGGCCTAGCCAAATATACAACAGCAACCATTCCCATGTCACTTTTGTAAGTATCACCATGTTCCCAAAGGCTTCAAAGTGGGTGTATGTGCCTTTACCTAGTGACAAGATGCATACAAAAAAACCTAGAAATAGTATAAGACCTTTGTTTCAGACCGCATGCTCTCTAAGTTTCTATACAAAAAGGTGTTTGTATTCCTTTCTGCTCAGGAGTTCTGTGACACCTACATAGGTGCGACATGTCTTCCTGTGCGACCTAATGATTGAGTGAAACTGAGAAGGTATATGCACCTGTCTGAGAAGTTACCAGTGTTTTAGGCTCAGATCTTCAGACACATAGCACGTGTCATAATACATGTACAAGTAGACACATACATGAGTCACGAGAGCACGTAGACCTTTAAACTTGACAGACTATACTTCCCATTGCAAGCAGACACCTTTATTTATAAGGCCAACTTCAAGTGAACCTTTCCAAAGACTCACACATTGTAATCCCTAATCTCTCTGCCAACATCTCTTAAACCTCACTTTTCTCTGGCAGCTTCACTAGTCATCAACTGCTCTGGATGTTTGCCCTAGCCAAATATAAAGCAGCAAACCTTCCCATGTCACTGTTTTAAGTCTCACCATGTTTCTGAAGATGCACCCACTCACACCACTGTAGAATCTTTTATACATCCACTGCATTACCCACACAACCATTCACAAACCTATTCACAAAGCCATTCCAGTACTTATACACCCACTCACTGATTCATTGATCTATACACACATCTACTTGCTCACCCATACTGCTACTCAAAGACCCACCCACTCACTAATACAGCCATTGATGTGTCCATTCATACAGGCATAAAGGCGCTGACACATTGAGCGAGTCACCCATAAAACTGCTCACACACCTAGACACTCATGCATACAGTCAATCATATAGCCACTTACTCACCCAAACAGTTACAAACCCACCCACTTACTTACTCATAGAAAAAGGAACACATACTCACTCAGCTACACAATCACTGACAGAAGCATGCACCTATCTATATAGCCACTCTCACATTCACTCATTCATGCATTCAGTCACTCATATACGCTGTCACTCATTTATTCTGCCTTTCACATACTCAGTTACTCACCCATACTGACACATGCACTCAATCACCGACACAGCCATACAGACACTCACTCACTCATACAACTTTTCATACACACAACAGTACCCCATACAGCCACTGACTCACTCGCTCACTGATCCATACTGGCAGTCACACTCCCCCTCACACAGACACCCAGACAGCCATAGACATAGTCAGATAACCAATCAATCAACCATATAGCCATTCATGTACACACTAACACACTCATACACTCACTTAGACATTAATTGACAGACAGATACACACATTCATACAACCTGTCACTCACTCATTCATTCACTGAGACACCTAATCACTCACTTATACAGTCAGTCATGCACACTCTGAGCTATCTACACAGTCACCCATAAACCCACTGATTCACCGATAAACCTTGGTATATATATTTAACACTCATAAAGTTTAACAAAACACTCACAGCCACTGGAACCAGCGCTCAGGAATTCCTCTACTTAGGACTTACAGGCGGTACCAGTAGGGCTTCTTGGCCCCCAAGTTCCCTCACCAGTAAAGTGGACTTCATCTCCCAACCAGTAGCGCATTTGCTGAGTAGTGGAGAAAGGGGGGCATTGTCTTAGAAAACCTCTTAGCAATCCCTCTGTGTGGGACTTACTGGAGGAAACAGGAGGGGTTGTTGGCCCCCAAGGACATCGTTCGGATCCAACTACCCTCCTATTACCTCCAGTAAGTCCTGTACAGCAGGAACGCTGAGCTGTGATACCTGGTAATGCCCCCTTTGTCCACAACTCTGCAATCCCGCCTCCTGGCACACTCTTGGTTGGGGGATGAAGTCCCCTTCACTGTTGGGAGTTCCTAGGGGCCAACTAGCCTACCAGTTACCTCCAGTATACCTCCAGTATACCCCACACAGTGGGATTGCTGAGAGGTGGTCACAGGCCATGCCCCCTTTCTCCACGACTCTGCAAACTCTCCTCCTGGTGTGATCTTGGTTAGGGGATGAAGTCCCCTTGTCTCGTGAGGGTCCCTGGGGACCATCTAGCCCTCCTGTTACCTCCAATACACCCCACACAGCTGGATTACTGAGAGGTAGTCAGAGGCCATGCCCCATTTTTAAACCACCCTGCAAACGCGCCCCCTGGTACACTGTTGCTTGCTGGATCAAGTCAATTTTAGTCCCGAGGTCCTCAGAACACAAGGGGACCTTATCACCCCACCAGCAGTACGCCAAGAGGCACACTTGCAGAGTGGTGTAAAAACGGACGTGGTGTCCCACCACCTCTCAACAATCCCACTGCGTGGGGCTTACTGGAGGCAACAGATGGGCTAGTTGGCCCCTAAAAACCATCAGGAATGAAGGGAACTTCATCCACCAGCCAACAGCGCACCAGGAGGTGCATTTTCAGAGTAGTGGAGTAAAGGGGCGGGGCCTCCAGGACGTTGCCTGCTTTCCTGTTTTCTTTTTGGGAAGGGGGCTGTGTGGCGCCCCTCCCAGGGCCGATTTATGCCCCGGCGACCTCATCCCCTGGAGCTGAGCGTTTCTATATTTTTTTTTATAACTAAAGGAGAGGAGGGTCGTGCTGTTCCCCTCTCCAGGCCAATTTCGGCACCAATGACCCCATCCCCCGAGGCCCGGCCAATTAAAAAAAATGTTTTTTAAGGGAGGGGGGCATAGTGGTCTCCCTCTCCCAGGCCATTTTTGCCCCAGGGACCACACCCCCTGGGGCTCAGCCATTTGTTACGTATTTATTTTTGAAGGAGGGGGATACTGTGGCCCCCCTGCCCTGGCTGGTTTTGGCCCCGGGGACCCCTTCAGCCCAGGGCCTGGCTATCTTTTAAAAAGCGAGGGGGCAGAGTAGCCCCCTCCTGGGATATTTTTGGCCCTGGTGGCCCGATTCCCTGGGGCTTGGCCTTTCTCTGAGGACTGTGGGGAGAGCCCAAGTCCCCTGTGGTCCCTCCCAGCTCCCCGCCTCCTGCGGGATCCGGCACTGCTTTTGGGCAAAAGGAGATTTGCCCAAAAAGCAATTATGCTTCGCTTCATGAAGCAAGAGCATTTTCAAGCGAAGCAGTGTTTGCTTTGGCATGGCTGGAGCAGTGCTCCCGACATGCCATAGCAAACTGCACTGTCCCGGGGGTGGGCACCCCAGGATATTGCTGAAGCCGGCCCAGGGGGGGGAACCCCCAGGGCCATGGAGGGCTCCTGTAAGGAGCCACGTGACCCCCCTACCATCTTGTGTGTAGCCCCAGAAAGGTGCTTGTTGCGGGACTGGGGGTCCACAACAGACCCCGGCAATAAAGTAAAGCCTGCCCCTGGGAGGTGGTGATACCTGGGGCAGTGTGGGGATGCTCGGGCCCCATACTACATTTTTAAACATAATCCCAGGGAGGTGGCAGTCCCCGGGCTGCAGGGGCCCCACATATTTAAAAAATAAATAAAGCCCAGGGAGATGGCGGTCCCCGGGACTGCAGGGGCCCACTTGGGCCCCAACAACTATTTACATCATTGTTCCTGGGACCTGGCCCACCCGGGGGATTAAGTAAATGAAGCGCGGGAGCCCACGCTTTGTTTTTTTTCTGGCTGATTTGCACACCCAGCGCAAATCCTGCCGATTTTTTTTTTTAATGCTTTTTTTGCCCTGGGGTCAATCTCGGACAACCTGAGCAGGCCTAGGGGGTCAGAGTTTTTCTACTCTGTCCCCTTTTCTTGTTTTTTTAAAGTTTTGTTACCTTTTTTCTTTGTTCAACCTAGTCACAAGATGGCTGCTAACACTTCCTAGTTTTAAGTGTTGGCAGCTAATCAGATTTCAGGCTTGAGATTGGGAGGGTTCGCGGATCTTCTGAGACGATATATGGAAATCTGTAAATATTAAAATTTCTCAGGAACTACTGAACAGATTTAAACCATTTCACAAAAAGCGTCCACTCTAGACAAAGAGCTACTTTTCTGTCAAATTTGGTGTAATTCCGTTCCACAGTTCGGGCTGTAGCTGAGTCAGCAGTTTCCTATGGAAACTAACCTGGAGAAGAAGCGTTTTGGGACCCCCCTTTTTCTCTGCCTCCGCTTAACGATTCACCAAGAAACTTTAAAAACAGCAGCTAAAGTGAGTGGACCATTTGTTTAGAAAAAATGCGAAGATTGCTTAAACGGCGCCAGAAATATTGTCAAAAGAAAAACACTTTTTGTATAGAAACAAAGTCCTAACTAATAATACCTACTGGCAACTAAAGTTTCCGTAGGAAAAGCTTTTATTGTTTTGCCAATAACTTTGACACCGCTCGGCAAATCTCCTCAAAATTTTCACAAACTTCACCTTTTTTATTCAGCTGCTATGTGCTGTGTTGAAAGTTTCGGGGTGATCCGGCAAGCAGGCCCAGAAAAAAGGTGGGGTCCCAAAACACATTTTCCCCATGTTATGTCTACGGGGATCTTTCATTTTTGGAGCACGACTACAGCTCAAACTGCTGAAGGGAATTACACCAAATTTGGTAGAAAGCTAGATGTTGGTCCAGAAAGCGTGCTTTTTGTGATTTGGTGTTCATCCATTCAGTAGTTTTTGAGATATCTAACTTAAATAAAATATAGATATCTAGGGACGCCAATCCTACTAAATTTTGATTGGATGCCTATTCCCTGGGCTGATTTCAGCCCCAGGGACCCCACCCCTCAGGCCATTGTTTTATGTAATAGGGTTGGGACCCCATCGCAAGGGCCACAGCTCTTCATTTAAAAAATATATATATTATAAATGAAGAGGGGCCTGGTGACCCCCCTTCCCTGGGCTAACTTGGGCCCTGGCGACCCCATTCCCCATTGCCTGCCCCTTTAAAAAAAGTATACACATGGGAGGGTAGCTATGTAACCCCCTCTGGGGCTGATTTTGGCCCCCAGGCCTCGCCACACTAATGGGTGCCCTTGTCCCACCCAGGGTACCCAGTTTTTGAAGGGGGGAACCAAGGGGGGAGCTTGAAGGCCTGCGGTCCCTGCCGACTACCCATCTCCTGCAGGAGCTGGCATGCTTTTGGACAGAGAGAGCTGCTAAGATGCAGCTCCTTCTGTCCAAAAGCAATTCTGCTACATTTTTAATGTTTTTGCTTCCACGAAGTGGAGCAGTTTTTGCTATGGATTGGCAGCCATATGGAGTGACAGCCACTCACTCACCCATACAGCCACTTACACACCCAGTCACTCATACAGCCACTCTCTCACATATTATATAACTCACTCACCAATAGAGATCCTCACACAGCCACTCACTCATACAACTATTCACACACCCACTTATTCACCCATACAGCTGGTCCAGGCCAGCTCTCTCCCCAGCAGCTCCGAATCTCTATGCCCCTCTCCACTGCGCCAAGTCCTCCCTTGGTGAGGGTTCAAGCTGGCTATATGCTCCTGTCTCTTGCCTGACTCCTGCCTGGAGCTGCACCCATCTCTGCTTCTTGCCCCCTTCATTCACTAACCTCATCTCGCGCTAAATGGTGGCTGCTGCCAGGGGAGAGCAAGTGAAACCTTGACCTCCGGTCCAGGCCAGCTCTCTCCCCAGCAGCACTGAATCTCTGTGCACCTTTCCGCTGTGCCGAGTCCTCCCCTGGTGAGGGTTCGAGCTGGCTATCTGGTCCTGACTCCTGCCTGGAGCTGCACCCCTCTCCGCTTCTCACCCCATACATTCACTAACCTCATTTTGTGCCCTCTTGCCAGCCTCCTTTCTTATTTTTTTGCCCTCCTTAATCTGTTATATATTCCCTCTCCTCTGCCCGCCAGGTGTCTTCCCTGCCAGTCCTCTCGCCCTGCTGTTTTTTCCCGCCACTGTGCACCTGCAGCCCACGGCCTACTCAGCCCCCCCTCCCCCTCCCGCCTCCCTACCTCTCGTCCTGCCCCCCTCCCCTTCTCAATGGCAGCTGCTGCTGGGTAGCATGAATTTTCCAGGCCAGCTCTTTCCACAGCAGCTCTGCACCTCTGTGCGCCTCTCCAATGCTCCAAATCCTCCACTGGTGAGGGATTGAGCTGGCTATCTGCTCCTGTCTCCTGCCTGACTCCTGCCTGGAGCTGCACTCGTCTCCGCTTCTCACCCCCTTCATTCACTAATGGCGGCCGCTGCATGGTTGCACTGCTGGCATGCAAAAGGCGTGCCAAAGGCAAGCCCATCTGCACCTGCCCCTGACCCGACTGCAGCCAGCGCCAGGATCCCTGGATCTCCGACCATCTATCGCTATAACACTACCACCCTCCCCGCACTCAACCCCGAAAAACTCGCAGAACATGACCCACGGCCAGTTTCTCCTGCCTTCACTGCCGCCAGACCCTCACCACCACCCCGGCCTTCAACACCCCAGACCCCAGCACCAATGACACCCTAAGATGCATCCTCCTCAACGTGCGCTCTATACCCAAACACACATGGAAGTCTGAGACCGACTCTACTCTGTCTCGCCCAACATCGCCTTCTTCACTGAGACCTGGACAAATGTCTCCTCTACCTCCGACATAAACACTGCCATCCAGGACGGATACAAGATCCAGAGGCAGGACCGCCCCAACCAACTGGGAGGGGGCCTCACCATCACCCACAAGAACACCCTCCATGTTACCACCTCTAGTGAAATCTTCCCCTCTAGCAAACACCTGCACTTCCAGATCCAGACCAGTCCCAATGCCATGCTTCAAAGAACCCTCATCTACAGACACCCCTAGTCACAGGACACCCTTTTCCACCGCCATCCGCAACTTCATCACACCCCACCCCATCACCTCAATGAACTACATACTCATTGGAGACCTGAACTTCCACCTCGACAACCCCAGCGACCCCAACACCACCATCCTTCGTGACAACCTCGCTAACATCGGACTTAAACAATTCATCACCACACCAACCCACATATCAGGACACACCCTTAACCTCATCTTTGCTGCAGGAAACAGCGTTCACTTCAGCCACACAATGCAACCACCATGGAACAATCACCACTGCCTACACTTCGCCGTAGACAGACCCAAGGCACCCAAACCAGCTCCACGCCCACCATGAAGGAACTGGAGCAAGGTCACGGACGAGCAACTCAACTTCACCCTCACCCGAGACAACCCCACATGGGCACCCGACACAAACCTCGCAGTCAGAGAACTCCACACCTGGACCTTTAACTGCACAGACGAGCTCACCCGCTACTCAACCCCGACAAATAACGCCGCAGGAAAGCCGCCTGGTTCACCACTGATCTCCAAGAAGCCTGGGGCACCTGTAGATTCCTGGAGAATAACTGGAGAAACACCAAGACAACCGGAAACTACTCCACCTACAAGGATGCCATGACAGACTCACAACCAAATCAGAACCACCAAGAGAAAATTCATCCACAACAAAATCCTTGCCAACTCCAAGGATCTCTTCAGTGTCATCCAGGAATTCACCAAACCCCGCAGCGAAGCAACAGACATCAACCCATCCCAAGACCTCTGCGACAAGCTTGGAACCTATTTCCACCTCAAGATCAAAAACCTCTACGACAACTTTGTTGACCATCCAGCAGACGCCACAGCTGGCCCCCCAGAGATAACTGCCAGCCCAGCATCTCCAACTGGACACCAATCATAACCGAAGACACAGTCTTGACCATCAAAGGCATCCACTTGGGGGCCTCCATCGACCCCTGCCCTTCTCACATTTACCACAGAGCCACTACCGTCATCGCACCCAAACTACAACACACCATCAACACCACCTTCAAAACAGGCACCTTACCAGATGAATGGAAGCATGCAGAAGTCAGCCCCTGCTCAAAAAGCCCACTGCCGACCCCACTGACCTCAAGAACTACCTGCCCATCTTGCTCCTCCTCTTCGCAGCCAAAGTCATAGAGAAAGCAGTCAACAGGGAACTGGTGCGATTCATCGAAGAGAATGCCGTCCTCGACCTGTCCCAATCCGAATTCTGAAGCAACCACAGCACCGAGACTGGTCAACTCGCCACCACAGACAAAATCCGCACCCTCCTGGACCAAGGACACTCCGCAGCCCTCATCCTACTTGACCTATCGGCGGCTTTCAACACCGTCTCCCACTGTACGCTAATCACTAGACTACACGATGCCGGCTTACAAGGAACAGCCCTGGACTGGATCTAATCATTCCTCACCGGAGGAAGCCAAAGGATTAGACTGGCACCCTTCCTCCCCAATCCCACAAAAATCACCTGGGGAGTCCCACAGGGGTCATCACTGAGCCTGGCCCTCTTCAACATCTACATGTTCTCCCTCGCAGCCATCGTCTAACAACACAGCCTCAACATTGTATCCTATGCTGACAGCACCCAGCTCATCCTCTCTCTCACCAAAGACCCCACCAATGCCAAACTCAATTTCCGGAAAGGAATGCAAGACGTCGCAGTCTGGATGACCAACAGCTGCTTGAAGTTTAACGCAGAGAAGACTGAAGTCCTCGTCCTTTGAACCACCCCTTCAGCATGGGACTACATCTGGTGGCTGACCACCCGCGGAAGCACACCTAGCCCCTCAGACCACACCAAAAACCTTGGCATCGTACTCGACTCATCACTCACTATGAACGGACAGGTCAAGGCCGTCACCTCCAGCTGCTTCAACACCCTCCGCATCCTCTTCAAGACCTTCTAATGGATCCTCCCTGAGTCAAGGAAGACAGTCACCCATGCAATCATCACCAGCAGACTGGACTATGGAAATACACTCTACACCGGCATCAACAAGTCCCTACTCCGCAAACTCCAGAAAATATAGAGCACTGCCACCAGACTTGTCCTCTGCATCCCCCAGCATGAACACATCAGCCAACAAATGCATACACAACAACGGACCCAAATACCGCAATGACAGAATCAACTTCCATGTACCCAAAAGAAACCTCCGATCTACCAAACTCGCACTGGCTGAAACCCCACGCATCCACAGAGCCAGACCAAGCAGAAGATCCTTCTCTCACATTGCAGCCAAGACCTGGAATGAGTTACCAGCAGAGATCAGACCCACCCCCTCCCTGAACACCTTCAAGAAGACCCTCAAGACCTGGCTCTTCGGATAAACAGATCTGCGGACCCACGCCTCAGCACCTTAAGACCCTCACGGGTGAGTAGCATGCTTACAATTCCCTGATTGATTGATTGATTATTCACCAAGGCAACCACTCACACACCCACTCACACAACCACACTCTCACTCACACACAGATAGACACAATCACAGAGCCACTCACATAATATATGTCAGAAATAGTATCACTCATTAGTAGTATCTGGGTGTAGGATTATTAAAGAGCCAGGTCTTGAGGTCCTTCTTGAATTGGGATGTGGATTGCCTGCGGTAGAGGGGCAGGATGTTCCAGGTCTTGGCGGTGAGGTAGGATAATGAAATTTCCACTGGTACTGGTCTTGTGGATCCAGGGGATGGAGGCTAGGGAGAGTTGGGTAGAACGGAGTTGTCTGACGAGTACGTTGAATGCAAAGCAGTGGTTCAGGTATGCTGGTCCTTCGTCATAGAGAGCTAAGTAGGCATGTGTGAGGAGTTCAAAGGTGATTCTCTTGTTGATTGTTAGCCAGTGGCGTTGTCAGAGGTGTTGTGTGATGTGGCTGTGGAAGGGAATGTCGAGGACCAATCTGGCTAGAGAGTTTTGGGCATTCTGAAGTTTCTTGAGCTGTTTATGGGTGACGCTGACGTAGAGTGCATTGTTGTAGTCGAGTCTTCCTATGATGAGTGCACAGGTAACTGTCATTCTGAATTCTATGGGAATCCATCTTAATGTATCTTGAAGTAGGCGGAGTGTGCGGAAGCAGGCTGAGGAAGCTGTGTTGGTTTGGGGGTTCATTCTGAGCAATGAGTTCAGTATGATGACAAGGTTGCGAGCGTGTTCCATCAGCATGGGAGGGGTACCCAGAGCGGCTGGTCACCAATAGAAGTCTTAGGCTGAAGGGGAGCATCCCAGGATGAGTACCTCGGTCTTGTCCTAGTTGAGCTTGAGGCAGCTATCTTTCATCCTGGTGGCAACGGCCTTCATTCTGTCGTGGGAGTTGGTTAAAGCAGTTGTAGGTTCATTGGTGAGGGAGAGGATCAGCAGGGTGTCATTGGCATAGGAGACAATGTTGAGTCTGTGGCTTCTGATGATGGCTGCGAGGGTGACAATATAGAGGTTGAAAAGGGTGGAGCTCAGGAAAGAGCCCTGGGGAACCCACAGCTGATCTCTGTAGATTACAACGTATACAAATGTAACTTTTTTAGTACCTTAGTATATATGTTTCACATTCATAAGCTATAAGAAAACACTCACTATCACTGGACAATGTCAACAGTGATGTCATTTGAGATGTCATCAATGATGTCACTGATCATGTCATCAGTGAAATAATATGTGATGCCATAAGCATTACATTGCTGGGGTGTAAGTTATAGTTTTCTCAGGTAATTATAACTCCTGAATTTCACTGGTTTTGTATGTATGACATCTGATCCTAACTATAACGTCCCTTTAACCTTTGGTTTTTTCATTAAATTGGTAAGTTGTTTTTTTAAATAATATTTCCTAGCTCTAATGTCCCTGTAACCTTAGGTTTTTTCATAAAACGTCCATGTTTTTCAATGTTATTTCCTAACTCTAACGTCCCTGTAACCTTTGTTTTTTAAGTGAATTATGTTATTTCCTATCTATAACTTTGTTGCAACCTGTGTTTTTTTAGTGTTTTTTTAAACAAAATTGTTTCCTAACTGTAACTTGTAACTTTTGAGTGTGAGTGCATGAGTGTCTCAGTCGGTGTGTGAGTGAGTGTGTGAGTGTCTTAATAAGTGTATTAGTGCATGTGTAAGTGTCTGGTTGGGTCTAGGTGCATAGGTTTTCACTGGGTGCGTAAGTGGGTCCATGAGTGTCTGAGTGGGTCTTTGAGTGGCTTTGTGAGTGGGTCTGTGAGTGGATGTGTAAATGTCTTATTGGTTGTCTAAGTGTGGGCATGAGTGTCTGAGTATCTTAGTGGCTGTGAGGGTGTCTGAGTTGGTTAACGAGTAAAATCCATAATTGTGAGTTAGTATCTGAGTGAGTGCATGTGTGTCTGAATGAGTCTGTGAGTAGGTACATGGGTCTCTGAGTGGGTCTGTGAGTGGGTGTTTGAGTCTTGGAGTGGGTCTGTGAGTGAGTGTGTAGGTCTCTGAGTGAGTCTGCGAGTCAGTGCATGAGTCGCTAAATAGGTCTATGAGTGGGTGAGAGAGAGTATGAGTGGTTCTATAAATTGGTGCATGAGTGTCTGAGTGGGTCTATGAGTGCTGGTGAGAGTATCTGAGTAGATCTGTGGGTGACTGTGTCTGTGAGTGGGTGTGTGAGTGTATGAGTGGGTCTGTGAGTATGTGTATCAGTGTCTGAGTGGGCCTGTCAATGGTTGTGTTAGTGTCTGAGTGTGTGAGTGGGTGTCTCTCTTTTTGTGTGGTAGGTCAGTAGCTGCATGAGTGACTGGGCCAAATCAGAATCGCACCTGCACCTATATCCAACAAGAGACCACAGTTTGCAAAACATATCTACACAAGTGGAGTACTTTCTACTTGTTAATTACTACGTGCTGCTTTCTTGGGGAGATATCCAATATGTATTCTACACTACAGCTGCATAATGGAACACAAGGAAATGTCACCAGTAACCTTGTGTGCATTTTGGCAATGCGATTGTTTCTCATGTGTCTTTAGCCGGAAATTTATGATAACATGAATCTTTTTATAGAGAAGACAACAACACTACAAAGAGGTCAATCTCCATCAAACATGGATACTTCTTCTTAACTATATTAAGTAAGTGCTTCTTTGTTTGGTGGAGATGTGCTCATATTCCTGGGGATCAAGTATGCATTGCCAAAAGTTTCTAGAGAGGTGCTGGGGGGCCTCTTGTTAAGCTGCCCATCATCTTGGAAAAAGGTGAGAAAATCTTTGCATACTAATGAAGTGGGCATGGCCAAATGGGTGAAGCTATCAAGTGATTTACACATTTGAATAGTTGTAGACATTTAAAGGGAGAACCATGGACTCTGCTCTCAACCGTTAATGACAAGGAAGGACCCACTCATTACAGTCACTACAGATTGCACTCCAATAAATCAACGATGCATTCACCTCCACGAAGCATTTCAAGTCGTCTCTCATTGTGGAATTGCCAAAACTTAATGGGGGAGGGGGACTGCGCAAACCTCATTCCTGGATTGATTTTGGCCACGGTGACCCCATCCACCGGGGCCTCAGACAATTATTAGAAGAGGAGGGAGCCGTTTGGTTCCACCTTTTTGTTATTTTTTCCATTTTTCCTGGGACTCCACTGGATCCGAGTCCCAAGATGGCTGCCAGCACTTCCTGGTTGATGTGTTGGCAGCCAATGAGATCACTGCATGAGATCATTAGGATTTGGGTAATGTTTTAAGTGTAAATTTTCCCCTGACTATACTGTCTATATATAACATAACATGAATGCTAGAAAAACTAGGGTTAAACACATTAAACATATGAGGGGATAGAGATTGCTCGTAGTATTACTATAAGTTGGGTGCATTTGTATTGATAGCAAAAGTACACGTCCCCTTTAACAATAAGCGGAAGAAGCATCGAACATAGAGTCACGTGTCCATGTCACATGACTATGATGCGACGCTAACTCCAACTACCGCGCCCGGGTGCAGCATTCATTCGGGCCGCGGTGGTGACAGGCTAGGTAGCCTGCGGGGAGCCGTCAGCGTAACAGTAAGTGGGAATCTAATCTATCAGTATATTGGGCGGGTTAACAGACCGAAAAACCAAAGATTTTTCACGTTTGGGCACTCGTGACAAAGACATTGATTTTGACCTTATTTTTCAAATAACTGCAGATAACGCGGCGTGAAGACAACCCCCTGCCGTGTCCGCCTATGCAGCGCGGTGATAAACGCCTCCTGTGAGTTAGTTGAGAAGCTTGCTTTATCTTCCTTGTTTTTAAATACTTAACGGAGTCCAATGGAGGTTCCGTTTTTTATTAGTGCAATTTGCTTTAATACTTAATCATTTTTTATTTTCAAGTTGGGTATAGTTCGGGTTAAATAAAATAAACTGAACCTCATCCCATTCACCAGATAACCACTCTTGTGGAACGTGATAATTGCGCCTGCTACATGCCAGCAGGCTTATGAGACAGATATTGCTACACGTTGCTTAAAAATAGAAAAAGAATGTGCTTGGCATGCATAGCACTACACACACCTGTTCCTTAATTTAGATCACTGGTACTGGTGTAACTTGGTGAAGGGAGTAATATGGTATTGTTTTGACAAATGGATCCCCAAGGGTTTAATCATTATCATAGAAATGATTTATCCTTTGCCTCTGCCTAATACATTTTCTCTTTGAAGGTAATTGGCCCCAGCAAATAGCTGAGTGTGCCTAAACGGCGACCGCCTTGAGTATATGTAATAATTTTACCTTTTTCACACTGATATCCTCACGGTCGGGTGCACCTTAGCGCGTGCATACCGCCGGAGGATCACACTACTGGCCCTGAAGAATGCTGAGCGACTCGGGCTCTCTAAGCAGAAACATATCGACCAAATTTGATTAAATCTATTGAGGACTAGGGGTCTCCAATTAATGAGACCAATCCTATGAGTCCACTCACCACCTGTTTTTAACTAGTGCTGGTTGGACTATTAATAAAATAGTTGACAGTCACAACTATGCATTTTTTAATTCCCCCTTTTTTTGCACTCACTTAGCACAATTGGGTTATTTTCACCACTTCAACACACACAAGAACCAGCTCCGCTGTAATCAGGCGTTGTAGCACACTGGAAGGACGCTAGGTCCTTCCATTGGGAACCCGATGATGAAGCATATCACCACTAGGTTGGTGAGTGAGGGTTCTTAAAACAACAATATTGTGGGTTGTCTTCACCAATTTTTAGTCTGTCCCTCACATGATCCTTTGAGGTGTCTTAGCGTTGTTTCGCTCCTTTGTTGTTTATTAATACTAATATTAGGGGTAAAAGAGGGAACACTTATACCCTTACTCTCCTGTTGTTTGATTGTAGCTGGAAACTCTCAAATTAAAAAGACTTTGGGAATATTCTCAAAAACATGTGATAATTTCCGAAAATGTAGCTTAACGCAACTCTACATATCGCAATCTGTTACAGGAAAATAATGCTGTGTTAACTAGGTATTCACAACACGGAGGTACCATGCGATAGCCCCACGAGAATGCGCCAAATGTCTGCAAAAAAGTCAACGCGATGCCGCAAAAATGCGAAACACTTACGCAAAAAAAGTTGCGATGAGGCCAATCGTGATACAAAACTGTGAAAACCAGCGATAGGCCTGCAATTCACACACGTCAGGCGGGAAAAATCACCCTAAAAGAAGAAAAAAAACAGACGTACAAATGCCAAACAACAGCGAAGCACAATGTATGTTGCTGGAGCAAGTACGTAGGACAACCAGAACCCCACAAGCCCCCCGGAGGACCAGCCAGGGACCTCGGGGTCAGGGAAGGGCAAGGAGAAGAAGAGTAAGAAGAAGCAGTTCAGTCTGCAGGAAAACTGGATCCTGGTAACGGAGGTGGTAGAACACCATCAACAACTGTTCGTCACCTCCACTGTGTCATTGGCAACAGAAAATGGACTATGGCAGTCCATCATGGACAAGGTGAATGCAATCAGAGTGCTGAAGAGGACAATGGAAGAGGTCAAGAGGCGCCGGAACGATGTCAAGTGCAAAACCAAGCTGAAACTCTCCAACAACCGGAAGGCAGCAATGCAGACTGGTGGTGTGAGTCCTGCACCACAGGAGGAGCTGGACGAGATGAAGGAAATGGTGTCCACAGTCATCAGTGGGGAGACGGTGGCAGGAGGTGGGGGACTGGACATTGCTCAACATGACCGGACACAACAGCACCAGGGTGAGTAACGATCAGGGACTGGGGGGACAGGGGTAGAGGGGCACAATGGCACACATACACAATGAAGTAGAGCATATCTGTAGACAAACCATTCCCCAGACCACAACTCCCAACAAGAGACCAATGTACCCAAGTATGCAACATCTCAGCACTGTAGAAGCACAGAAGTCAAAGGCACACCACAGGTAAGGGAGAAGGGGCAGCACACACACATAACATACAGATCACATCAACATTGAAAACAATGTGGTACAAACCGCAACATGTCCACAACAGAACACAGGACACAACTGGTGCTGCTTGTCTGTAGAAACTGGCAAATCACATTTGGCATTGCAGGGAAATGTGAGTTGACAATGTACAAGAACAAACACACATCCATGATGTTGTGGAAATGTTCACTGTACCCCATCAAATAGGCATATCCTCCCAAACAGCCACAATGTACAGTCATGCAGTCTGCATGAAAACATGTACAATGCAACAACATACATGTGAACATTGCAGAGGGAGAATCAATACCTCCTGCAGAGCAGCGTGAACCTCTCTTCACTGATGATGAAGAGAACCACCAGAGCTTCGACTCCGACTCCCTCCAACAGCTAGTGGAGAGCATCTGCAGCCACCTCCAGGATCAGAGCAGCCCAGCTAATATGAGAAAACCCCACCCCTGCACAGACCACACAGCAAACAGCACCCACCACCACCACTGCCTCCCAGGACTCCCATGAAGACATGGCCTTCCAACACCATGTGTTGGGGTGCCAGGAGAATCTGCCTGAACAGGTGTGCATGGGATTCGACCGCATGGCAGCCAAACTAGATGCCATATGTGGGTGTCTCAGTCCCATCAGGGACAACTCACGGTCCCTAACGGACACCCACAGTCGACTCCATACTCTACAGCGGACCATGGCTGACATTTCTGGAGCCCTGACTCAGAGACTAGAACAACTGTCCAGTCAGAGTGGCACTAGCGATGTCACACGGGTATGGGAACACATGCGGAGGTCAATGGAGACAATGGAACAGACGCAGGCAGAAAGAGCAGCTGCCACTGCTGCACACCAGCGAGAGGTGGCTGGATTTCCCAATGACCTCACGACCATCTCATGGCATTGCTGCCACAAGGCCTGGCACTGATGCATGCTGCTGCTACAGTACATCCACATCTCTGCCCCCTGAAGTGTCAGTGCACACGGTGCGGCAGACATTCCACCTACGGTTCCTGAGGTATCACTGCCACACATTGCTGGAGACAGAACACCACAACTCACATGTGAGGCACATGGAACAGCAGAGGATGAAGATGCGGATGAATCTGCCATCGTGGTGAGAAGGACGCAGTAGCATGCATCTCAGCTATCGGGCCTGTTCTGCTTGGTTCTGTACTCTGCATCATTACCTTCCACTGTCCCCCGATACACTCTGTGACACTCACCTTGGACCTAGACATGGACTGCCATATTCTGTTTGTTCACCAATGACAGAGCAATCAGACTGCGGACTGAAGTGTTCCTCTTCCCTTGGACCACTCATTCTTTGAAGGACTCTGGCTGGCCCTCCATGGGCCAACATTGTAGAGTGGGGTTAGCATGGCCATGTACTGCTCCAGCTGCAAAACTCCACTGAATGTGCATCAAACATTCATAATCACACAGATGTGTCATGTCTCTGATCTTTCAAGTGTGGAAGTATTTATGAATGTAGGCTCAGTGATTTCCCCTTACGTCCATGTTGCCCATTTCGTTGGACTTGGGTCACAATGTGACACATTGCCGAATGAGGTCTGGGTGGCGCCCACACAACAACAGGGACACACGCATTAGTTACTTCCTTGTCCAGCCCAGTATGGAACCACGCCCGGAGCCCAGGGGTCACTGTTCACACCCTTACACTGGACTGGCATACACCAGGCCAGCCCACCCCGCTTACACTCATGGGGGGACGACAACGCCACATGTGCCAGGTCTTCCCTGCAGTGATCTGCAGATCACAGGTCTAGTTGTCTGCATGCCACAGCCACTCCCTCGCTGCTGGTTTACACCCACACCACACCCATCCAGCACATGTGTCACAGGACATGTGACTCTGCAAATAAAAAGGGCTGGGCGCACGTGCTCATCGCCATTTTCACTCTTTATCTGGCTGCATCCGTGTGGTGTTAATGTAGGCACGAGGGCCTAGGGCTCTGCAACATCACATTCCCCAGGGCCGGAGTTGCAATTATGGCGTCCCCACCACAAGACCCAATCATAAAGGGTCCATGACTTGTGGGGCACAGACTTGGTGGCACGGGATACACTGCGGTCGGCACATGCACACCGCCACGGGACGGTGACTTTCAGTGCACTGAGGTAGGAGCCCCTTAAGTGCTGAGCTGGTGTGCAGCCTGCGATGATGCCCCATCCTGGCAGTTCGGACTGGTGACGATCGTTGTGAGCCCTGCCAGACTACAGTGTAGGCCTGAGCCAGCGGGCAATGCGTGCTTACCGTCATGTGGCATTGCCTCGTGGGTCACAGAGTTAGTGGCACCTCAAGGGCTGAGCAGTTGTGCAGCCTGTAATGATGCTGTGTGCTCAGGTATGTCCTCTGCCATAATGAAATCAAGAACCAAAATCAAATGTGAGACCTGGTGGCCGTGGAGTGGGGCTGCATGATGTGGAGGGTGCCATGTTCGCGGGCCCTGGGCTTGGGGCTTGCACCGGTTCGCGGTGGGCCCTTTTTACGACACCCCGGTGGCAGAAGATGAGCAGTGAGGCCTGGGAGCGCAGGGGCGAGCATGCACCACTGGGCAGCGGGAGGACCTGGGGTGCAGCTGAGTGGGTGCGCATGGGTGGGCATGCACCACTGGGTGGTGGGAGAGGCTGCAGTGCAGCTGCCTGGGTGCGCAGGGGAACGCATACACCGCTGGGTGGCGGGAGGGACTGGGGTGCAGCTGCCTGGGTGTGCAGGGGCAGACAGGCAATGATGATGTGTGCAATTGTATGTACTTTGACATTCATGTATATGGACTCTGTTTCAGATGCAGGATCTTATTTAGATGGGGGACCTGGTGCACTGTACTACATACCGGCATGTGGTTGGAGACACACCGGTGGCAGCAGGTGAGCAGTGTGGCCTGGAAGCGCAGTGTCGGCACTCTCTCTCCCTGTCCCTCTCTTCTTTTCTCTGTGTCTCTCTCTCTCCCTCTTTCCATCTTCCTCTCCCTCCCTCCCTCCCTTTCCGCCTTCCTCTCCCTCTCTCTCTTTCCGTCTGCCTCTCCCTCTCTCTCTTTCCTACTCGACTCTCTCCCTCCCTCTCTTTTCGTCTTTCTCTCTCCCTCCCTTTCTTTCCGTCTTCCTCTCCCTCCCTCCCTTTCTGTCTTCCTCTCTCTCCCTCTCCGTCTTCCTCTCTCCATCCATCTTTTTCTGTCTTTCTCTCTCTCACCCTCTTTCTCTCTCTGTGTCTCTCCCTCTCCTTCGCTCTCTCTCTGTCCTTTGATGAGAGCATGACACACCTTCTCAACTGTTTTTTGTCTTGCAGGCTGTGACATACAGATTTCCCCGAGAAGAGCTGCCATGTGTCTTCATTTATATTCTTCTGGGTTTATTTGAATACATTTTCATTTGGTAATTCAAAGGTGAATGTGTGATGCTCATTTTTGTGATGACACATGCATGTTCCCTGATGTGATTGTGCGACAACAGGCAGATTCTTTGGTACATGATTTTGTGAAGTTGATGTAGCATGTCTTTGCTGGGGGGTGCTGGGGGTTGTGCCCATGGGGGGGGGTGCTGGGGGTGGCGGTGGTGGGAGTTGTGGCCCTGTTGGGGCTCCGAGCTGCATGATCAGTGGCTCCATGGCATCTGTTGTTCTTCATGTGTGGCTGTTAGGCTGGGCTCCCTTTTCTGGTGCAGGCTGTTGTGCGACTTTATACCAGGGCAGAGCATGTGTTACTTTCCTGCTGCTAACACGCCTTATCGCATGTTTTGTGTTCTCATTGCCAATCTGGCTGGCCGTTGAGAATGTTGCGCAGTGGTGTTTTCGTGACTTTTGGCACAGAAACGCCTACTCTTCAAATTATTAGCGATAGTTGCCAGGGTCATCTGTGGCGATGTTTTTTGTGGCTACTATCGCAGGTAAACTGGTGATATGGGCTGTTAGCACCAGCTTGTGAATGGGGCAATCGTTTTATCACCACTTTGGCTGCGATAAAGTGCCGATAACCCGGCGATGGCTCCTTGAGAAAAGCCCCTTCAAGTGCTAAAACTATTCTTCACGTGTTGCAATCAGACTCTAGAACTTCTGGAATTCGCTGCCTCCCCTGGTAGGAACCCACTCAAACCTTTATTTAGTAATATATGAAAACACGTCATTCCCATTCCTACTTGAACTATCCATCTCCTAACATTCATATAATCTCCATAGATTTGCTGTTTTATATCCCTTCACGTTTTTGCCACTTCCCTCAATTCTCTTATTTTTTTAAATGTTATAATCTGTTCAGTGATTTTTGTGTCGGAGTGTTTCATCTGTATCCTTATCCCTATGCTGAGAAAAGCGTTCTAAATGTTTTGTGGTGCAGTAGCACAATGGGAAAACGTGAAATACATCAATAAATGGAGTCTGGACTGCGCTACAAAAGTCAGAATGGGAAACTTTCTATCCACAGTGGCAATTTCTTGGGCTCATGTGTATCCCGTAAATGCCACATCGCCAGCCATTTCCTTCAACGTGCATCCACATAGTGACGCATTGACAATAACAGTCATTACACCTGTTACTTTTTAAAGTTGTTATTTCATTGCTTTTTATATGCGTCCCTATTTTTGCCGTTTTGCTTAAAGTAGTCCTCGTGATTTTACTTTGCATCTCCAAACAAGAAAAGAGTGTGATTTCCCTCTTTGTTCTCGACAGGAACTATTCTTTTTGAAGCAGCCTTTTCTCTGCAGGCCCACGTGTGTTGGTGTAGTTCCTTTAGCGAGCAATTACCGCCTTCCCACACTGCTCACATTTTCAGACAACCAGCTATAGGCATCAATTAAACCCATTGTAAGTTGGATGCTTTTTATTTCAGGGATGATGGGAGGGAGACGCGTACACAATCAGAGGCTTTTCAACATGTTCTTTATGATATTGTCAGACCTATTACATCTAGCAGGTAAACTGTTTCTGCTAAGTCGAGGTTCCTCAGCTATTCATTTCAGACAGCAGTTCTTAGCAGCAAAGAAGTATTGACTCAACTATAGATGGCATGTGAGAGATGGAGTATTCCAAAGCCTACATGCTTTGTTATTGAGTTAAAAACCCTACACATTTGAGCCAGTGGACAGTGGATCAGCCGCTGCCTTAAAAGCACCACCACAAATAACCACACGTGGGTGCCATATTGCAAAAAAGTGCTTAAACAAATAGATACAACGCTTGGGGAAAGGGAGTAGTCAAACAGCAAAAATATCAGTTATCCTCGGGCTCGAAAAAATATCTTCCTGATCCTGAGGCACTACCCTACCTCAAGTCAAGCCTCCCGGCTTCATGCTCAACCAATGAGTGCCATAGTCAATAGATCCTGCCTTTACTACCGGGTGCCAAAATATTGTCTCTGCAAATGTATTTTTGCAGACAGATGCTGAAATGCACTCACACTTATGCACAGTAGCCGTTCTGTAATGGACATAAAAAATACATATGGAACTCAATTACACAATGGCTGCCGTTTATGCATGTACATGCACATGCATGTTCGGTGGTTGTTCTGCAATTTTGTTTTAACTACTTTACAAGATGGCCACTGTACATTATTTGTCTATTTTCATTATGTGCCTTTGGCGTGGACCAGGCCCCAAGTGGTGTCAGAAATCTTTACAAAGTACCAAAATGATAAGAGCAACAAACAGTTTTAGAAATGATATAGAGTACAATAAAGACAGATACAAACATAGGGGCAGATTTACAAGCCCCTTTCGATACCTTACATCATTTTTTGTGAAGCAGTAGTGGCGTAAACAATGCACCATCTTGCGTCCCACTTACAGCGTGACGCATCTAGGGAGATACGTCATGTTGTGAAGCCCTGCGTCACATTATACCAGCGTCAGGTATAATGTATGCAGGGTGGGCGGTCCCACGCAAAAAGCCTTGTAGAAGTGACGCAGTGAAATCTGCAAGATTTCACTGCGCCACTTCTAGGACGTCACTGCATCAAAACCCTACACCTGCTTGGAGCAGGAGTAAGGAGTGAAACAGTGCATTGGGAGTAGGCCTCCCTGTGCATTGCTGGAGTTGCATGATGCATGCGACACGACATCAGCAATGCGTAAATTTTGCAGCAACAGATGCGTCAGAGTTTCTGACGCAACTGTCAATCCATGCACCATGGTGCACCGTATTGTAAACACTTTATGAAACTAAGGAGTTAGGTCCATATGAGGTATGGTGTAGGCTGGACCCTATTGAACTAGAAAACACTGAAATATGCCTACACCCACCTGGTTTCCAAAGATATATATCAATTACAGGGAAAACGAAAACTAATTGAATTTAACCTGGTGCTTTTATTTATACCTGTATCTTTCAAATATTTTCTGAACTTTTTTAAAAGAATTTTACAAAAAAGGAAAACACTATACATTCAATACATTTATATCTCAATATCTGACTATATACAAACAAATTATTTACAATACATATATACAATTCTCATACATTCCACAAAAAACGAAATGCAAAACAACACAAAGTTGGAAATGACAAAGTGCAGATCATGAGCAAGTGCGTACAAGTTTTCAAATTCGAGAAAGAATTTTGAAAATAATTACTTATATATTGAATATGATCGAATGGGAAATTAAGTGAAGTTAGTTTTGATCCAATAAGAGGGCGAGTGAGCAACTTGGATAGGTGTTGATCCATTACGCACTTTCTCATGTTGCCAGATAGCCTACAACTAGAATGTAATGGACATGTAGGAGAAATTGTTGAAAGAGATTTCATCACAGCCTTGAAGATCTCAGGACATGAGCTTTTTCTGATTCATGGGAAAATGGAATGCCCCAGCTTGGGCGCACATCCTGAGAAGGCTTGCTTGAGGGTTCATTTTCTCTGGCAGAAGAGCACTTCAAGTAGCAGGGTATTTGTGCTCTGGAGTCTTTTTCCGCCAGATATGACATTTTCTCAGAGAGATAGATCAGTGAATATGTGCGTAAGGAATTGTGAATAATGCATGCTGATTTCTGAATGCTTACTCAATCAATCTTTATTTCAATCAATTTAGATCATAAATGACAATTTACAATAAAAAGGCGCTTTTCCCTAAAAAAATTGATACAAGTCTTAATATAGTTAATGCATATAAAAGTACAATCATATTAAAAATCCAAACAATAAATGTTTCAATTGATATATTAAATACCTTAAAAATCATATTAATATAAAGAGGGCGTAAATGACTCAATAAAACAATTGGCATTTCTAATCAAGGCAAATAATCTTGGAACCCATAACCTTCTGTGACACTAGTGACAAGGACACCAGAAATAGGATATAGTGTTTATCACAGTTAAATAGAATCATACAAAGAGTGGGTTAATAAAGTAGCGAGAGGAAATGCCACCTAATATTGTAATGACAACTACTTTCCTGTGTAAAACCCCCATACCCATTAATGCATCATTTTGTTCTTTACAAACTTTGATTTGGATATACTAGAGTGGTCATGACAATTTTAGCAATTTTTCTTTCCCGGATTGACCATGTCCAACTCAAAAATTTGGCAACAGCTATTACAAACTGGGTGCCAGTGTCGGTCAGCAGTATTCTCAAGGCAATGGCACTGCTCCTAACGCCCATGTTCCTGCATAATGGGCGCAATAATTTTTTACGTGGGGCCTGGTTTGCCAGACAGACAAATAAAATATGTGGCTAAATTTCCTTGTGGTCCAGACACAACTTACACATACTATCATTGTCACTGTGCCACTTGCATGTAAATACATTTACCCGGAATTGAAAGTATAGACGTCTATCCCTGGGTTTGGTGATGACATCCCAATATTGCTCATATTGTGGGTAGGGCTTAAACTATAAAATGTACCCGTCCGTGATGTGGATTCTGAAGTAGTTATATTATTATTTGCCACCATAG
This sequence comes from Lissotriton helveticus, assembly GCF_964261635.1. Lineage (NCBI taxonomy): Eukaryota > Metazoa > Chordata > Amphibia > Caudata > Salamandridae > Lissotriton > Lissotriton helveticus. The sequence continues at coordinate 868,756,501 of NC_136061.1, read as the reverse complement.
ACCAGTATAGTCTTTTCATCTCTTTTATGGGGGGAAATTGATGGCTCTCAGGGTCATCCGGCGGTAAGGGGGACGGTGGCAGCTTCCCTGGAACCCGCTGGGCGCCAATTTTAGAGCACTACTGCTCGTAATTATTTTAAAAGTGCTGAATTGTTGTAAGAAGCTCCGTGAGCCTGTGACAATTTTAATTATATTTGTGAATGCACTGTTAGCCTACCCGTGTGTAAACTGAATGCTAGTTTCACATTACTGAATAATATCACTCACCCGCACGCACTGAGGGACCTGCCCTTGCTGATAGTAGATCTGTGCCTGCCCGCCCAGTCCGACCCTCCTGCCAATCACGGGTGCGGAAGGCGGGGCAGAGCCAGGAACAGCGTGGGAGGCGAGCGGTTAGCGCTCTAGCTCTCCCAAACTCCAGGGCCATAAAGGTAGCGAGGAGGCATTCGCCAGCGCGGTAAGGGGGACGGTGGCAGCTTCCCTGGAACCCGCTGGGCGCCAATTTTAGAGCACTACTGCTCGTAATTATTTTAAAAGTGCTGAATTGTAGTAAGAAGCTCCGTGAGCCTGTGACAATTTTAATTATATTTGTGAATGCACTGTTAGCCTACCCGTGTGTAAACTGAATGCTAGTTTCACATTACTGAATAATATCACTCACCCGCACGCACTGAGGGACCTGCCCTTGCTGATAGTAGATCTGTGCCTGCCCGCCCAGTCCGACCCTCCAGCCAATCACGGGTGCGGAAGGCGGGGCAGAGCCAGGAACAGCGTGGGAGGCGAGCGGTTAGCGCTCTAGCTCTCCCAAACTCCAGGGCCATAAAGGTAGCGAGGAGGCATTCGCCAGCGCGGTAAGGGGGACGGTGGCAGCTTCCCTGGAACCCGCTGGGCGCCAATTTTAGAGCACTACTGCTCGTAATTATTTTAAAAGTGCTGAATTGTAGTAAGAAGCTCCGTGAGCCTGTGACAATTTTAATTATATTTGTGAATGCACTGTTAGCCTACCCGTGTGTAAACTGAATGCTAGTTTCACATTACTGAATAATATCACTCACCCGCACGCACTGAGGGACCTGCCCTTGCTGATAGTAGATCTGTGCCTGCCCGCCCAGTCCGACCCTCCAGCCAATCACGGGTGCGGAAGGCGGGGCAGAGCCAGGAACAGCGTGGGAGGCGAGCGGTTAGCGCTCTAGCTCTCCCAAACTCCAGGGCCATAAAACAACTCGTCGGCCCAACGCGCAGTGTTGACGCGCAGTGTGGCGCCTAAGCCAGCGCCTAAGACGAGCCAAAGACCAGCCCGTCTGCGCCCGTCCGCGACAGGACGGGGCAAGGGGCCATGGCATCGCATACCCTCCCTGCAGAGAAGGGCCATGGCACTATTCAGGTTTATTCACGCCAGACTCTTATGGAAATAGGCAGGTACGTCTCCACACTGTGTCCCTACTGGACTCGTTCCTGCGTGGGGGGACCTTTCTCTTGTTCGGGGTGTCACTTGCAATTTACCAGCACTGCGGTAATAACTCCCTGTCATCTAAAGCCTGCCAGTTCAGGTCGAAGCCCCAATCCTGCATTTCAGCTCACCAATGTACCTAAAGATCGGCCCCTTACGTGTAAAAACATTCTGTGTAATGTCCGCTCCCTTGTCTCTCATGCTACACAGGTTTGGGACCTCATTACAACGGAGAAACCCCATCTGTGTTTCTTAACGGAGACTTGGTTGAAGCCTCATACAGTCCCAGCCATAACGTTGGGGGTACCGACAGGGTACAAAATAGTAAGGTTGGATCGCCCGATTAAAACGGGAGGTGGGCTGGCTATTGTGTTTAAACAAGAGATGGAGGTTGTTGTCATTGAAACTGTGTGTACCCCGGAAATGGAACTTGTGATTTTTACGATCAACCCCACTTCCAGGGAAACCAGGAGGGGTGCACTTGTGTATCGACCTCCCGGCCCGTGTGGGACTTTTTCCATTAAATTAATGGAAATTTTGGCAGCTCACATACAAGCTAACTCTGAGTTCCTTCTGGTGGGTGATTTTAATATCCACAGTGAGAACACCACGTGCACTGAGGCACAGACTGTGTTAACAGACTTGGCCACTCTTGGACTTAATAAAATGAATCAGGGGCCAACCCATTCTGCAGGCCATACTCTTGACCTGGTGCTATGTAATTCAACAGCTATCAACTGTCTTAGTCCCAATCAAGTTGATTGGACAGACCACTCGGTCATTATGTTTTACACCCGTTCTAACCATAAAGTCAAAGCTATCCATAGGCCTATGGCCAATGTTAGAAGGCCTTGGAATAAACTGGCCCCTGAAGACTTTAGGGAAAACTACTCTGAGCCCAATTGGGAAATATGCGGAGAAAATGCCACTCTAGCCCTAAGCGCACTCAGTGAAGCTACGTTAAGAACTATAAATCATGTGGTCCCACTGAGAACATATAAACCCCGACCGGCCCCAAAACAAGAAGTCTGGTTCACCGGGGATCTCAGACAACTAAAACAGACCATGAGAAAGTTGGAGAAAAAATGGAGAGGCACACACAAGGCAGATGATAAGGAGAACTTTATGAGGTCGTCTAAAAATTACCATAAAGCAATCCGTGCTGCGAGGAAACAACATATAGCAGTTCAACTATCAGATGCTGGTGCTAACGCAAAAACCCTGTATAACATTCTACAGACGTTCACCAAGCCCACTGCCTGTGACACTGAGGGGATCGAATCACAAGAACTTTGTGATAATATTTCACAGTTCTTTGTCAGGAAAATCGACGCCATATATAATAAAATACTTGCGTCAAACTCCATCTCTAACAATCCAGTTGCAATTGACTGTCGAGCCCTGTCGCGTACTATGACTAAAGATAATGAGGTGAATAAGCTAGCCGCTTTCCCACCCATCTCCACTGAAGAGCTGACTGTTCTTGTCACGCAAACAAAAAGTGGGTGCCCGACAGACATCATCCCAGCACGTATTATGCCACTTCTGCTGGATGATCTGGGGGCTGGAATGCGACATGTAGTCAATCTATCTTTGTTTACGGGGGAGGTCCCTTTAGCCTGGAAACAGGCTCATGTGAGACCTCTACGTAAAAACAATTCAATTCCCTGGTCGGATCTGACAAATCTGAGACCGATCTCTCTTCTCCCTTTTATAGGGAAGCTTGCCGAGAGACATGTAAATCAGTATTTGTCAAAATTTATTGAACATACGGGTGGACTCGACCCCTCCCAGTCGGGTTTTAGGCCCAGGCACAGTACCGAGACCGCCTTGCTGTCCGTCGCTGACAATCTTCAGATGCTACAGGACAAGGGCTACTCCGCTGTCCTGGTGCTTCTGGACTTGTCAGCGGCGTTTGACACTGTGTCACATGCCATCATGACCTCCAGACTAGTCGACATCGGTCTGGAAGGCAAGGCTCTGGCCTGGCTAAGGAGCTTTCTTAGTAAACGCACCCAGAGAGTCATCTTGGGACCATACCAATCAGAGGTGGTGGCGATCTCTAAGGGGGTGCCACAGGGCTCATGTTTGAGCCCTACGTTATTTAATATCTACGTGGCGCCCCTAGCTAACATCATGAGATCCCACGGGTTCATTCCAGTATCATACGCGGATGATACCCAACTCCTCTTCCCTTTTAAAATCATGACTCCTGAGGTGCGTGACTCCTTCGCCCGGGGGATGAAGGAGGTGGCACGCTGGATGGCAGCCAACTTCTTGCAGTGCAACGTCTCCAAGACAGAGGTTATGCTCTTCGGAGAGGCCAGACGTTTATGGACTCCGGACTGGTGGCCTCAAGATCTTGGCCCCGTCCCTGAGCCCAAGACGGTGGTAAAAGATCTGGGAGTGAAACTGGACCATGAGCTCACCCTAACACAACAAACTAATCAAGTGGTGGGTTCATGTTTTCATGTCATTGGTCTTCTCAGGAGAGTTTTCCCTCTGCTACCGGATTCCACCAGGAGAACGCTGGTCCAGTCACTAGTGTTAAGTAGGCTGGACTACTGCAATGGTTTGATGCTGGCGGCCAATGAGGGTATTTTGGACAGATTGCAGGTTGTGCAAAACACTGCTGCACGACTTGTTCTAAATGTCCCGCCCCGGACTCCCTCAAGACCATTGTTGGCCAAACTGCACTGGCTCCCAGTAAGGCAGAGGGTGATGTTTAAGATCTGCTGTGTCATCCACAAATGCCTTATTGGGAAGGGTCCTGGCTACCTCACTGAAAAATTCATCCCTTATGTTCCGTCCAGATCTCTGAGATCAGGTGATCAGGAACTGCTATGTGTTCCCAGGGCCATGAAGGCCAGAAAGGGGGGAAGGGCCCTATATGTAGCTGGTCCTAAACTGTGGAACCAACTCCCGAAGGAAATTAGAGTATGCAGGGAACATTTCCCTTTTAGGAAGAAGCTCAAAACGTTCCTTTTTAACTATTAGTTAGCCTAGGGCTCTATCTCTAAATTGCGACTAGTTGCTGTTCTTAAATTGCTGCCAAAGGCGCGGAGATACTCCTCCGGGAGTCGATTCACAGCGCCATACAAACGTGCAAATAAAATAAATCCCATAGGTGTCGCAGACCCATACTGAACAATGTAGTTTTTATGTTTTGCAGCCACTTGATCTTACATGAGGTATCTAAGACCCATTGATGGAGCAAGGATTCGTACATGAAGCGACTTGCTTGTATTCATTAACCTCGAATAACGTTAAAAGCACTAATCAACATGTTTGTTTTACTAAAATTGCATTTTACATAAACATTGGGTGTCCGAGAGAAGCTTGCTTATATGTTTTACTAACCATAATACGCTTGCATCTAAGATGGCTGCTGCTACGCGAGGGTTTCTACTGCGCATGCGTCTGTCATACTCACGTGACATGACGTATTCTTTGCTTTGGAGGGAATTTGTTGCTTCTGCACACTAGTAATAATGTTGCTGCTCTATGTCTTCACATGCAAGAAGCTTGCACTGCTGCTTTTGCTAAGCTGTTCGTTCTGCCTAATCCTAATGCTATAGTTAAATATAAAATAATGGGTATAGAGTAGAGATACATGGTATAAAGTGTATTCATTTATTCTGTGTTCTAAAACTGTTTCTTTTCCATTTTATGTTACTCATGGAAAACTGGCCTAATGTGTAACGCTGTACTCTATCTTTGTTGAAACTGCGACTGCGCGAAAATCTCAAGTCTCTGGAACAGTGACCTTTGGACTGCAGCCAAGGAGCTGACTGACTAGAAAATGCTCCTGAGAAAATGAACTATTGAACTCAAAATTTGACAATGTTATAACAATGTATTTGCCAATAGAACATCCATTGTTGGGTGGAATAAAGATGTCATGAGAAAATAAATTGATGGGCGGGAACATAAAATAATATTCAACACTGGGGTACCAAAATTTGGTCTGGTGTGATGACCTCTCCTCATTCTTTGTCCAATCAAAATTGGGGATCCTTACACTTGCAACATTGGGGGGTGGTACACTAACCTGGAAAATAGTATAACTAGAGTAGGTTTAGCTAGAGAAATTGTCCAACTTTTCCGAATAGCTGACCTGTCACTGACCCAACGCACTCAATCAATCAATCAATCAGTGACACTTATATAGCGCGCTACCTACCCGTAGGGTCTCAAGGCGCTGGGGGGGGGGGGGGGTGCCGCTACTGCTCGAACAGCCAGGTCTTCAGCTTCTTCCTGAAGGCGAGGTGGTCTTGGGTCAGGCGCAGGTCGGTCGGGAGGGAGTTCCAGGTCTTGGCGGCCAGGTAGGAGAAGGACCTTCCTCCCGTAGTCGCTCTTCGGATGCGGGGGACGGCGGCGAGGGCGTGGTTGGCTGATCGGAGGTGGCGGTTGGGCGCGTAGAAGTTGATTCGGCTGTTGAGGTAGCTCGGACCCTGGTCGTGTAGGGCTTTGTGTGCGTGGGTGAGGAGGCGGAAGGTGATTCTTTTGTTGACGGGGAGCCAGTGGAGGTCTCTCAGATGTCCGGTGATGTGGCTGGTTCGTGGGATGTCGAGGATGAGTCTGGCTGAGGCGTTCTGGATCCGCTGGAGTCTCTTCTGGAGCTTGGCGGTGGTCCCGGCGTAGAGGGCGTTGCCGTAGTCCAGTCGGCTGGTGACGAGGGCCTGGGTGACGGTCTTCCTGGTCTCGGTGGGGATCCACCAGAAGATCTTCCGTAGCATGCGTAGGATGTTGAAGCACGACGAGGAGACGGCGTTGACTTGTCTGGTCATGGAGAGGGAGGAGTCCAGGATGAAGCCCAGGTTGCGTGCGTGGTCTGTCGGTTTGGGTGCGGTGCCCAGGGCGGGAGGCCACCAGGAGTCGTCCCAGGCGGAGGGTGAAGAGCCCAGGATGAGGACCTCCGTCTTGTCAGAGTTCAGTTTCAGGCGGCTGGTCGTCATCCACTCGGCTACCTCTTTCATCCCTTCGTGCAGGTTGGCTCTGGCGGAGGCGGGGTCGTTGGTCAGGGAGAGGATCAGCTGGGTGTCGTCGGCGTAGGAGATTATGCTGAGGTTGTGTTTGCGTACGATGGCTGCGAGGGGGCTCATGTAGACGTTGAAGAGGGTGGGGCTCAGAGATGACCCTTGGGGGACGCCGCAGATGACTTCGGAGGCTTCTGACTTGTACGGTGGTAGGCGGACTCTCTGTGTTCTTCCGTCGAGGAAGGAGATGATCCATTCCAGCGCCTTGTCCTGGATTCCGACGTTGCTGAGGCGCTGTACTAGGGTGCGGTGGCAGACAGTGTCGAATGCCGCGGAGAGGTCTAGGAGGATGAGGGCCGCTGTTTCTCCATTGTCCATCAGGGCTCGGATGTCATCGGTGGCGGCGATGAGGGCGGTCTCGGTGCTGTGATTGGCTCGGAAGCCTGACTGTGAGGGGTCGAGGGATCCGTTCGTCTCGAGGAAGGCGGCCATCTGCTTGTTGACGGTCTTCTCGATGACTTTGGCTGGAAACGGGAGGAGCGAGATGGGGCGGTAGTTCTTGAGTTCAGTGGGGTCCGCTTCTTGAGGAGAGCGCTGAGTTCGGCGTGTTTCCAGCTCTCAGGGAAGGTGGCGGTGTCGAAGGAGGTGTTGATGATGTCCCGCAGGTGGGGTGCGATGACAGCGTCGGCCTTGTTGAAGACGTGGTGAGGGCAGGGGTCGGTCGGTGATCCGGAGTGGATGGAGTTCATTGTGCGTATGGTGTCTTCGGTGCTGATCGGGGTCCAGGCGTGGAGGGTGGTGGTGGGGGGTGGTTGTTCGGTCATGGTGTGCGTTGGTTGGTTGTTGAAGCTGTTGTGTATGTCCGAGATCTTGTTGTGGAAGTATGAAGCGAGGGAGTTGCAGAGGTCTTGCGATGGGGTGATGTCGTTGTTTCCTGCGCTGGGGTTTGAGAGCTCTTTCACGATGTTGAAGAGCTCCTTGCAGTTGTGTGCGTTGTTGTCCAACCGGTCCTTGAATGCTGTTTTCTTGGCGGCGCGGATCAGCTGGTGGTGCTTCCGGGTGGCAAGCTTGAGGGAGGTCCTGTTGTCCGGTGTAGGTTCCCTTCTCCAGACTATCTCGAGGGCTCGGCAGTTCTTCTTGGAGCTCTTGAGTTCGTCGGTGAACCACGGGGCTTTCTTGCTGCCGGGTCTGCTGGGCGGGGTCCTCAGCGGGGCGAGCTCGTCCGCGCAGTTGCTGATCCACTTCGTGAGGTTGTCGGCGGCCTGGCTGGGGTTCGCTGAGCTGGCAGGAGGGTGCTGGCTCAGGGAGGTGGCGAGCTGGTCTGCTGTGATCTTGTTCCAGCTTCTGCGGGCGGCCTGTTGCTGGTGGCGGTGGGTCGTCGTTCTCGTGAAGGTGAAGTGGACGCAGCTGTGGTCCGTCCATTGAAGCTCTGTGGCGTGGCTGAAGTCGATGTCTGGGCTGGAGGAGAAGACTGCGTCCAGTGTGTGTCCGGCGAGGTGGGTGGGGGTGGACACCAGTTGCTTGAGTCCAAGATTGGCGAGGTTGTCGAGCAGAGTGCTGGTGTTGCGGTCGTTGTTGTTCTCCAGATGGAAGTTGAGGTCGCCTAGGAGGATGTAGTCAGCGGTGATCGAGAGCAGAGGTGCTGCGAAGCACTCTGTCAGAAGATTTGCTGACCCAATCGGGGTCTGGGAAGCTGAGGTGCTGGCGAAGCACTTTGTCGGTGAAATTGATAACCCAATCGGGGTTCTGACTATTAGCTGCAGAGAGGGAGTAGTGCAGGCGTTGCAACTGAACTGCGGGTGCTGGTCTTTACCTTTGGTGGTCCTGTCCTGATCCAAATCTGGTTTTACTTGTCCTGATTCTGATCTGCACCTGCTAGCCTACTGGCGACTGCAACTTTCGGTGTTCTGTCCTTTAAACTGACCTGTGGCCAGGGTTAGTTCTTCACACCATTCCTAGGTAAATATAAATTTGTGCTGGTTAGTCATTAATTTGTTTCCTTCTCTTCCCCTCCCTAAATGTTACATATTTGATAATTGTGCTTGCATATTATGTTCCTTCTCTCTACCCTTCCTATTGCTAAAGTTGATAGTTCCTTTTTTCCCCTCCCTTTTGTTAAATGCTTAAACATTTTGATCGTATTTTATGTTACTTCTCTTTACCCTCCCTATTGCTAAATGATCGATATCAGTTAAATACATCTTTTGCATAGTTATATTTTGATTCTGATCTTCATTATTGAGAGTCTAATTGTGTTTGTGGATCATGACCATTTAAGAAATTTAGATAAAGAGTTTAAAACTTCCAGAGTCTGTGGTTATTATATGAGTGCAAAAGTATTTTCCCATTATGCTAACACCCTGATCCAATAGGTTTACAGGTACCAGTGACAAGGATTGGTAAGTCAATGGTATAGAACCTAGTAGTTAAAAATAACTGGCAGTAGAGCGAAGGTTACCTGATTAAATTATGAGTTATTGATTATGGGCCCAGGTGAGTATGGGAAAATCATAGTCAGGTGACCTGCGCGCTCTATCACCATACATCTTTAAGAGCAGCTGTGTACTGAAGCAACGCTGGGGTAGTCCATAGTGTCCGCCAGTACTCTATTGGAAGAAACTTAGCAACCTCTTCCAGTCTCCTACAGCCTAGGTCGTAGAAGACTGGTTTTAAAGGAGTGCTCAGTGGCAGGACAATAACACTTCTCACAAATGTATTCTGTGCTAAGACTAATGGTTTTATGTCACTAAAACCCCAGAGTTCTGCAAGTAACAGAAGCTAATACTTTGGTGTTGTATATCTTAAGTGAGGGTACATGGGTTGGGTATAAGAAGTCTTATATTCCTTCAGCAAAACACCAGCTAAATGACTATGCATTAGGACCAAGGTATTTATCTGGGGATTCCAATTAAGTCTATTCCCCAACATGATCCCCAGATAGTTAAAAACATCAGTCTGCTCCAATAATTCTCCATTAAGAAACACCCTACCCTTAATTGCTCTTTGCTTGTGCAGGACCATAAACTTTGTTTTGTCTGCATTTATCACTAACCCAGGCTTATTGCTTTCATTGGGAGCCAGCTTACTGATATCAAGAAGGGGTGAAATGATTGTACTTTCATGAGCCTGATACTTTTCTGGCAGCCGAATGAAGATATATTTTCATGGGAGTCATGTATAGCTATGGATCCTTTTTTTGTCGTCTGTCAGCTTGCCCCCCTGCAGTGCCCTGCCCTGCCTCACTGCACCTTGCTTACCTGTGCCGGCCGCCGCTGCTTTTTAGCAGGGCATCACTACAGTATAGCCTTTAGAGGACTAGAGATTGGACCATCTGTTAGAAGGCCTCAGGTGAGAGGAGCTGAATAACTCCACAAAGGAGTTTGCTTTGAAGCTGAGTTCCTTTAGGTAAGTCTTTCTGTGGGATTGGCGGTTCAGATTCTTGTCAAGTTGGATGCCAAAGGATTTCACACAATCAACAATGTAAGGCTGGCTTTTGAGAGTGTTGGTGTCTTAAGCTGGTATTGTCCCAGTATTTATCTGGTAGGAGGAGGGAGAGATTAGAAAAAATTCTTTCCTCAAGGTGTTTAGAATGCAGTGATGGTCAGACAACCACAATGAAATATTTCCCAGAGTTTGACGAGGTATTACGAGTAAGGGTGGGCGCAGTGCTCCGCTCTGTCAACGGAGTGTGCGTAGTGTTGCCTACTTCGCGATTCCCAATGTAGGCGTAGTAGGCAACAGTACGCACACGCCATGGCGGAGCGAAGTTGCCTGCCACCCGCCTCCCCCCCCGCCCTCTTCTAAATGCCCAAAATAATGTTAAACATTGTAAAACTAATAAAAAAGGACTTACCTGAGATGCGGCGTCCCGGGGCTCCCTCTTCCTGGTGTGGCGCCGACTTCTTCCAGACAAATGCGCATGAGCGGGCGGCCGCGCATGCGCATTTATTGCAAGAAATGCGCATGCACGGGCACCCGCACATGCGCATTTGTCTGGACGAAATTGGCGCAATACCAGGAAGAGGGAGCGCCGGGACGCCACGTCTCAGGTAAGTCTTTTTTAATTAGTTTTACACTGTTTAATATCATTTTGGGCATTTAGAAGAGGGCAGGAGGGAGGCAGGCGGCTCGTAGTGGGGCTACGCTAAGTGTGTGAGTTGGCGTAGATTCCCCCCACTTCGAGGTGCTACGCGTAGCCCCACTACGCACACTACGCCCAGGGTTAATTACGAGTCCTTGGTTGAGGTGACATCTAAGTAAAATGTTGTCTCATCTGTGTAGAATTGATAGGAGATGTTGGTATTTTTCAGGAGGGTACACAAAGTTTCCATATATAGGCTGAAGAGAGTGGTGACGAGGATGGAAGCTTGGAGACACCTTATTCAAGTGGAATGAGGTTAGAGGTGGCAATTCGAATTTTTATTGTGTGGGAACTGTTGTGTTGGATGAAGCAAACCAATTTAGCATTGTTCCTTTAAACTAAGGGTGGGCGTAGTTCGCGAAGTAGCGCTACGCGAAGCTACGCGAAGTGCACTTCGCACTACGCGAACTTCACGTAGCACTACGCGAGCTGCGTAGTAGCATGTTCGCACTGTGCAAGATGCGTTTTCAATGATTGCACAGTGCGGACAAGCATCCGGCACTGTGCAAGCATTGAAAACGGCATCTTGCACAGTGCGAGCTGTAGTTTTCTGCTGCTCGAGGAGATTATTACTCGAGCGGCAGCTTTCTCAACGCGAACAGGTAGTTTCTCATTGAGAGCGGTCGCGAGCTTGCGCAACCACTCACAATGAGAAACCTGACCTCCTCGCTTTCAGAATCTCGCCGGGATGTCATTTTGCTTGCTCGCGGTCGCGAACATGACGTTCAGGACCGCGAACAAGCAAAAAATGAACGCTGCACTACTCTACGCTGCACTACGCATGTTCGCACTGTGCTACGTGCCGCTCGCATAGTGAGAAGTTGCAAAAACTTCACAAACTCCGCGAGCGGAGCGTAGTGCTTCGCCCAGGGTTACTTTAAACCCCATATTTACCTGCAGAGTTTTTTTTTTTAATTTGTTTATTGGTTTCAATCACTGCCATACATACATGATTAGACAACATGGTCAAGATAGTCAATATACCAAATGAATTCTCAGTACATACTAAACATTTCCCTCACGTCCCGCTTGTCTATTCATCTCTATTTCAACAGTAGGTGACACACAGGGATCTCCTCGATATGTATTCCAATGTGACCACTTCCTATCCCATTTCTTGGGGTACCCCGAGCCTTAAAAACCTTAGTCTCTGCCAGCATGCATCTATCTATTTTGTTAGCCCACAGGGTGACAAGTGGCGGGTTTACTCCTCCCCATCTTCTGCCCAGCTCTCGTTTCACCAACATGTATCCCAATGTTGTAAATTACTGTTCAATTTCCATGAGGTCAGTCGCCTCCCATATATTCCACAATCCTAGTTGTGGTTTTAGTACTATGCTTTTTCCCAGGGCGGTTTGCATGTGCTCTGAGGCCCCTTCCCATAGGGCACGTATCTTTAGACAACTCCACAGGGAATGATAAAATGTGGCTTGTTGTCCACATCCCTTTATACACAGATCATCAGGTCTGGCCCCTATACTCACCAGAACTTTCCCCATGATGTATGATCGGTGGAGTATCCTAAGCTGAATCAGCCTGAATCTCTGTGTAATTGCTGCTTCTCGAGGGAACATGGGAGCCGTTTGCCAGTCCTCGTCATCTATGGGACCTATGTCATCTTGCCACTGCTCCCTGAGCTTCGGAAAGGTTTCTGGTAGGTTATTGCTTAACTTCTTATACATTAGAGGTATTGCCTTTGAATTAGAGGCCCGTAAAGTAGACGGTCCTCCAGTTGCGACGATTCTGGTATATCGCTGAAAGACGGAACCGCCGCCTTCAGCGCATGTCTAATCTGAAAATATCTATACATTTCTCCTTGCATCAGATTGAATTGCTTCCGGAGGTCCTTGAATGTAAGTAGTTCTCCCTTCCGAACCAGGTTTTCACCACTGAGATCCCAATGAGGTCCCACTTATCAAACCCAGACTGGTAGCACAGCATGCCCAACTTCCATCCCAACCGAGAATTAACTATATGCCAAATTTCCAGTGTATGTTGGGTAGGTCCAAAGAACCTGCTCCTATTCTTCCTATCAGTAGTGTACAGGGCCCCCAGATATCCGGAACGATCAGTTTGATAACGATCAAGAGCATATGCTGGGTCATCCAGGGGTGATAAATCCAGTGATTAACAGTAACTAATTGCGCCACCCAATAGTAACGCTGTAGGTCAGGGAGTGCTATGCCTCCGTCATACCATCCTTTTGTCAGTTTCTGCAGTGCCATCCTGGAGGCCCTTCCATCCCACAGCAGCGTATGAATCTCACCTTCACCGGCTCTAAAATACGAGTCTGGGACTCTATGTGTGCAGTTATGTATCACATAAAGAAAACGAGGGCGGACCAGCATTTTAAAGAGCGCAGCCCGCCCCAACAGTGTTAAAGGCAGAGACCTCTAATACTTCACATCCGCTCGTTACCTGGCCAAAGGGGGGGCCAGATTGGATCTGTAAAAACAATCTGGGTCTGATGTGACAAAGATCCCCAGATAACGAAACCGCTCCGTCGCCACCGTTATAGTACAGTTCACCGGAAGTCGGGGGACTGGGCCCCTCAGCATATACAATACAGACTTGTGCCAGTTAATCGCATATCCTGAATATTTGCCAAAATTCATGAATATGTCCAACACTACACTGATCGTTTTGCACGGGGATGCTAGATATAACAGTATATCGTCCACATACAAGGATATGCGATCCTCCACATCAGCCGCCCAGCGCATTCCTCGCACCATCACATCCCTGCGCACCCAGGCCGGTAGAGACTCTATCATAAGAGAATATCAGCGGGGAGAGCGGGCATCCCTGCCTAGTGCCCCTTCGTAACTCGAATGTCCGGGAGGTATAGCTGTTGACCCTCACCTGTCCCAACACACCGGTATAAAGAAGCTTAACCCAGGCTACGAACTTAGGGCCCAGTCCCGCCTTTTTAAGGACCTCGAACATATACGGCCATTCGATAGAATCGAATGGCATTGAGGTGTCGAGAGATAGCACCATCGCATCCTCCTCTATATATTTTTAACGAGCCATCACATTGTGTAGACGCCATATATTAAGGGCCGTATCCTGCCTGGCATACATCCAGATTGATCCGGGTGGACTAGTGAAGTAATAACTGTCACCAATCTATTCGCCAAGGCTTTTGCCAACACATTTGCCTCTACGTTAATCAGTGACATTGACCTATAGGAGCCACAGTTATCCACCGGTTTACCCTGCTTGTGGATAACCACAATGGTGGCTAGTAGCTGATCCTCTGGTAGCCTGCCCACTTCCAGACTTTCTTCACACATGGCTCTCAAGTGTGGTACAGTTAGGGGGGAAGTGGCTTTCAGAAACTAAACTGGAATGCCGTTAGGTCCCATGGCCTTTGCGGACTTGATCTGTCCCAAGGCCTTGCGTATTTCTTCATTCGAAAGGTCCGCTTCCAAGAACCCCCGTTCCTCATCCAAGAGGCACGGCACATCACTGTCCTGGAGGAGCTGGTGGGAGTCCTCAGTCGTGTAATGTGTAGAGGGGGAGTACACCCTCTCAAAAGGATCAGTGAACTCCTACGCTTTCTCTTGTGGATGCATCACTGTTTCACCCCCGGTGTTGTCAATCTGTGTACCCATCTGGATCCCTGCTCTCGTCTTTCTAACCATGCCAATGTCTTGCCAGCCCTATCCCCTAGTTCATAAATTCTATGCTGGGTGGCATGGTATTTAGCCACCATATGATCCCTGGTTTTCATCCTGTATTCATCCTGTTTCAGTAGAAGTCTATGAGTCGTGCCTGGTGAGGGATTGTCTATGTGTTCCCGCTCCAATGTGAGGAGGTCGGACTCCACCTGAACCAGAAGTTCACGCTTTTTGGCGATATATCTCATTTTCAAGGACAAAACTTGCCGTTTGTGAACTACCTTGTAGGCTTCCCAGATTGTTTGTGCGGAGTCCACCGAGCCCACGTTTGCCATAAAATAGTTCACTGATTGTGTGAGGAGTTCCTCCCTTATATCTGGTATGCATAGGAGCCACAGGTTGAGAACAATAGTGGTGCGTGCCTGCAGTTCCCAGTGCGTATATTCCATCCAGACCGGAGAATGGTCTGATATGCCTCTGGGTAAAACGTTATACTGGGAGAAGTAGTCAATACATGATAAACTATGGTGAACATTAGAGAAGTACGTGAATATTTTACCAGTTGGTTGAAGCGCAAGACCTACATCTGTCAAACCCAGTGCCATCGCAAAATCAGTCATAAGGTTGTTGGCTTTCTCTCTAGACTTTGGTGGGTGGCGATCAACAGTGTAATCTGATGTCATGTTTTAGTCTCCCCCCATGATTAGTGTGCCCTCCCAGAGTCCTGTCATCCTATTTCCCAGGTTCTCTAGTGCTGCCTTACGCAGAGCAGGTGGTAAATATACTGAGAGTGTGTTGATGTCCCTTCCATCCCATTGGGCCTCTGCCGCTGCGAACCGGCCACCCGTATCTGTCCATGTCTTATGAACAATAAGGGGCGTACTTTTTTAACCAATGTCTGTCCCCCTCAAGCCCGTGGTATAGTCTGAATGTACTAAAAGTTTGTACCCCCACCTGGTGTGGGCCTTGGATTTCTGGCCTACGAGATGCGTTTCTTGCAGCAGGACTACATCAGGTGAGTGTCTTTTTAGGTACTGTTGCACAATCCCTCTTTTAATCTTATCGCCAACATCATTGACATTCCAAGTCATTATAGAGAGCGTTCGATCCCTATCACCCCCCATAGTTATGCATCACATAATTCCCCAATACTCGGATTGTCGCAAACGGAGAAGAAACTTGAATCCACCCACTTAACAGTTGTCGTCCAGTGCTTGATACGGCTACTCTACTCTTCCAAATCACAGTATCACAGTGTTTACCAATAAAACAATCAAGAAAGAAACATCCCCAATGTCCAGACCTACTGGTTCCCTCCCCCTCCCTGTCCCCTGGTCCATGGAACAATGTACTGTCAAGCACCCCACTTCTCCCCATCCCTCAACATCAGCCCCCCTCCCTGCCCCCCTGCCTGTGGATTTAGAATTACCCACTCCTGAACATGGCAGAGTGTCTCTCCCCCCCAAAATGCTAGAAATGCACGGGGTGATCAACTCTCATCCCCGCCTGCACAAATCACAATTTACTTAAACTTTAGCCATCCACAGTTTGTGTCATACAGTCCCGTTCAGCTCACATCATTTGAACCCATCTAACTGAACTCTCGCACTAGGTCCCCATTTGGAAGTCTTGCATTGATGGGTATAGCAACCACCTACCCCAGTCCCCCCCTACTTGCGCTTTTGGTTGGGCACCGGCTCTCCATCAGTAAAGCCAAGGGTCATCACTCCCGCTCCTTTGACTGTCCCTCCTGCTCCGCCAGGCCACTCTTAGCAGCGTCCACGCGGATACCCCTGTGGAGATTAGGCTCTCCAGGACAATCTCATCTTTGGCTCCCCACCGTGCTCCCGCCGTCCATCCAGTCCCAGACTGCCTCCGGCGAGTCAAAAAAGCACAATGTGCCATCTGACTCCACCCTAAGCCATGCAGGAAAAAGAATTGCGTACTTCACCTCCCAGTCTCGTAGTTCCCTCTTCACCGCCTGAAAGCTGTGATGTTGGGCCTGGACCTTGGCCGTGAAATCAGGAAAGAAAGCTACCTCATAGTTATCTATTTTCAGCGGGGAAGGTGCCGCGTTGAGAGGAAGGTGTTTGACTGCATCCGGAGCAACTGTCGCTAAACTTGGCATGATGGGAACCCCCAATATACGTGAGAAGGCTCATGAGGCATATTAATGAATATTACTAAGTCTTTATAATACGCCAATTGGGCAAAAAGAGACCATTTTGAACTATGATTTACACCTTATAGTTCACCTTTTTTGTATAATACACTTTTACATTCATGTGAGTAAGGTGGGGATTTTTGTGCATAATCCCGTCCTGAAGAAGGAGTTTTCTAACTCCGAAACGTGTTCATGTAGATGCACATACGAGGTTGATGTACATAATTATACACTAACAACCTCTCACTGCACCCCTTTTAATGATACCAGCCCGGGGGCTAAATAAAAGTTTTTTCACCCCACGAGCCAGGTATTTTTTAACTATCACTTATCACTACCGAACCCCACTACTCACGTACCATCATTATCTCACACATAGTCCATAATCAGTGCTCCCACATAGTCTTCGGTCGTAGCACGCCGCATCCCGTAGAGGGGTGCGAAGACCCCGATGATGAAGCATGACACCAAGGGGCCTGTTGGTGTGTGAGGGGTGACGCACATATGAGGTTGATGCACATAATTATACACTAACAACCTCTCACTGCACCCAAGTACAAAGTAGTTTATTATGTTGATTATTTAAAATCTTACAATATTACACATCAAAAGGAGAAACAGTAAAAGCTATATTCATGTATAAAACAGTTTAAAATGGTATTGCATCAACTTTGTAGTTAGTTAAATATTTACAATAGGTACAAATCCTAGTTTCCTTTTAACTATTATTAGGAACTTTACAAAAGTAGCATTTAAAATGATATCATTCGAGTTCAGGCACTTAATCAGGGCCTGCCTGCGTGTCCTTATGCCTCGTGCCTTGAAAAGAACCCTAAGCAATGCTTTTCTCTCTTGCAAGAGTTCAGGGCAAGTACACAGAAGATGTAGAATATCCTCCTCACCACTCTTGCACAGTCTGCATTGCGTTAGGGTTACCGATCTCTCCCACGGTGGAAGGTGACACAGGCCTGGCATTATTCCAAATCTGGCTTCAAGGAGCACCTGTTTTTTTTTTCCGTCCAAGGTGTTACCAGATATTATTGCGTTTCCTTCTTTTTATAACCGTTTATTGTCGCCCAAGCGTGTTTTCTCTTTGTAAGGGTAGCTTTATCGCTTAGAATAGATAGATGGTTTGTGGTTTTTGTAATTATATTCTTAAACGATGTCTTGGTTATATTATTTTCCCATATAGACATGACCGCAAAATCCTTTATTGCTTTCCTAAGATAGAGCCCTGCAGTAGAGTTGGTATCGTTATTTAATTCTCTCCATAACAGATGCGATATTTCATTTTGGTGATCATTTTTTACTTGATTCCATACTTTTATAAAGTGGCCCTGCCTTGCATATTGTTGATTGGTGAGTCCGAATTCCAACCTTACTTGCAGGGGATGCGTTCGCGGGAAGATGAAATAGGGCCCGATATGCTCTGGTTATGGTTTTGTTCAAAGTTTCAGTGTCCTTACCCATTACCGCTTCACTACCGTATGTGATAGTCGGTAGGAGTCTTGCACCAATAATACTCAGAAGAGGGCCGTAGGTTAGGCTGGAAAGTGACTTCTGCACAATTCTGAATGCTGCAGTTAATGCCTTCGCTTTTCTTTGGATATCCCTTTTTTGTAGTTGGAAGTTGCCCTTCGCATCAAATAACACACCCAGGTATTTATATACATCTACTTGTTCTAGCTCAGTCTTGTCCATGAACCATTTGCTCTTGTATCTTATTTTATTAGTTTTGGTAACAACCATGATCTTAGTTTTTGTCTCATTTATGACCATCCCGTTATCCTTCGAGTACATGTGGGTCCGCCTAATTAGACGCTGTAGTCCCACTTTAGTGTGGCTTAAAAGTATGACGTCGTCCGCATACAGCAGGTTCGTGAAACGCTTAACAGCTAGTTTTGGGGGTGCGCATTTTCCTCGTCCAGTATTACAGTTAGGTCGGCAAGAAACAAATTAAAGAGGAGGGGGGCTAGAACGCAGTCTTGTTTTAGGCCTTCGTTTGCTGGAATCTCCTTAGATAATGTTCTGCCATCCCCCATCCTCACACTCACCCATGTGTCTGTATAGAAGAGGCGAATCAGCTTCAGAAGGGGAGCTGGAATTTTCATTTTCTCAGGTTTTTTCCAAAGTAAGTTCCTATTAACAAAATCAAATGCGGATTTAAAATCTATAAAACATAGATACAGTGGTTGCTTCAGTCTGATTGACTTATCGATAAGTAGGGCGAGAACCAGTATGTTTGTTGTCGTTCCAAGGCCTTGTATGAAGCCTGTTTGGTTAAGGGGCAATTTCTTGGTTTCCGTCACCCATTCCGATAGTTTGGTCAGCAAGATTCTTGCAAACAACTTTGCATCCGTGTCTTGCAAAGTGATCAGCCTATAATGTTCTGTAAGTGCCCAGTTTCCTTTTTAAAAATTTGAGTTATTAGGGATCCTTGCCAAGACTTGGGTACGGTTCCTGTTAGGATGACTTCTACGTATAATTTCTCTAGGATGGTCGCCCATAATTCTGGGTTTTCTTTCAAGAGTGCAAACGGTATCCCATTTGGTCCGGGAGCACCGTCCTTCTGTTTTTTTATAGATTTAATTATATCTTCTTTTTCTATGGGTATTTGAGTGTCCCATTCCTTCTCCTGAGCGGAAGATTCCATATCGTTGTCATTTTTGCACCCATATCGCATTTCCGGGAAAATTGACTGTATATTGTCCTGATTTAGATGTTTCCGCAGGAAAATCTCCCAATCCTGCTCGGTTAGCGGTGATGAGACTACTTGCTTGTTGGATCTGGCAAGACAATTGATATTTTTCCAGAAATCTCTTGGATTCTTCTGCTTACTGGCATGCAATACTTTTGCCCAAGTCGCCTGTTCTGCTTTCATTTTTTCACCCCATATTAGCTTCTTCAAATTTTGATTTAATAGCTTCAAGTTTCCCATATTTTCTGCTTTTACTCCCGGTTTCTTCATTAACCTAATAGTCCTATTTCGATCTTTCTTCAGTTTCATTATTGTATATGGCAAGTTTAAATGATGTTCCTTATCCATGTTTGGTTCTTTCCCCATTCGCTTCGTATTTGTTTGTGTTTGACGTTGCGTACTGATCAGCATCCCAGTGAAGTTTTCCCATTGCTCTATCGCTGATTCTAGTGCAGTGTCTTTGAAGCATACTTCCGCGAGCCTTTCCACCTGTTTATTCGTTTCGTCTTTGTTTACAGCATTCCAAAACAGTTTTTTATAGTTGGTTGTACCAACATGCCCTTGGACAATCTGATAAACCTTGTTTGTATTTGTTCCAATGTTCATTACAATTATTTGCTGTGCGTGGTCACTTTCGTTTACTTTCTTTAGTTGGTACGAGGTAATGTTGTGAAACATAAATAATGAGGACATGGTGTAATCGATCTTGGAGTGTGCGTTATACCCAAAGTAACTATATGCTGGAGGCACATCCGTTTTTATTCTGCCGTTAAGAATTCGAAGTCCCATAGCCTCGATGTCCTTTACAAATCTTGTCCCCATTCTGGTCTTATTGGAGTGATTTTCTTTCCCTATATCCTGCTCTGGAATTAGCCATTGATGATTTTGCGATTGAGTCGTATCATCTCTTATGTGGGGTGACATAAGATTGAGGTTAAAGTCCCCAGTAATCATAAAATCAGCTAGGGGATCCTCCAATATCTTGTTGATTAGAACATTGTTCAAGGTTCCACAGATTGTTTCCCTACTTCGGTTATTAGGCAGTATGTATACAGTAATTAGGTATAGCGTTTTAGATTTTTGGTTATTTATTTTATAGTTTAGTTTGACTATAAGGATGTTCGTGCTATCTACCTCCACTTGCTCATGGTGTGCCTGTAACGTATTCGAGATAAATATTGCCTGACCTCCACTAGCTCGCCCGAACCTTTGTTCTTTCTTTGCGGGTTCATAGTAGCCGGAGTATCCATGTAACAGAAATTGGTTGGGTTCCCATGTTTCTTGTAATACTATAATCTGGAATCTTCCCACTAGAGAATCTATCTGTGCGTTATGGATCTTGCCTCTCAACCCATTAATGTTCCATGAACACATTCTTATTATTTCTCTGTCGTTACTTATTGCTCCTAGTTGCGATGGGCTACCATATCGTTGTTTATAGTTGCTATGTAGTGCTACATTAATCCATTTTTCATTTATTTCAAAATTTCTGTCTATGGTGTTTTGCGACAGGGTACAAACATTTTTTGTGGGCGATCTACCAAGTGCATTTTTTAGGACAGAGACGGTCTGTGTCTACTTTTTCAAGTGTTGTTTCATCCCCAATAAAAGGAGTAGGATAGACCTCTGGGATTTGTTTAGTTAGTACTATGCCCCAGGTTTTGAATGTCATTCGCTCGTTCATGATCTGATCAGATATTTTTAGAGATTAGCGTCGGAGTCTGGTTACTATTTATCCCCTCCATAAATTCAACAGAGATAATGTCCTGACTTACAATGTTAGTCAGTGCTGGTATTGATTTGAATAGTCTGAGCAAATGCCCACGGTTAAGTATGTCATGCCTGCCTCTAGACTGAAATTCTGGTGTGAATATAAGTTTTTCACTGATCTTGGGGATTTGGAGAACAGGGACATCATTTTTTTCAATTTGCTTAGGTTTGAAGCTAATTATTTTTTTCCCTTCCCTGCTTTTAATCTGTAGATGGTCCCATTCTGATGTTTTTATCGGTCCATTCCCCGCCTTCCCCACTGTGGGGTACCATCTTTTTTTATTCTTACATTAGTGCCGTGATTTTGGTGAAGAATCATTGTTTGGGTTGTTTTGATAGGGCTATTTCCATTCGTTTTGTAAGGGTTACAGTTGCTTGTTGCTCTTTCTTCTTCTTTCTGGATTGTGTCCAGTATGACAACCTGCAGCGGGTTATCTGGGGTCCTATTGCCCACTTGGCCTTCTAGCCCTCTATTGTCACTCATTGTTGGGATTTGGTTTTCTTTTTCATTGAGGCACATTGTTTGCTTTGGACGAATTGTTGGTTTGTTACAAAAAATAGGAAAATAGTTGTTTCTACCTTTCGTTGTATCCTCTGAGGTTATTGATATTTGGTCATCGTCTGTCTTCCTTGTAGCAGTCAGTTTTGTTTTTTCCTTTTTTCTTGTTTTCCGGAGCTTTTTCCTTTCACGCTTTGACATTGTCGAGAAACCATCTAATTCGGTATTATTGTAGATTTCATCCTCTTGACTAGTGTTACATATAATTTCATTTCCCGGTAGGTCCATAGCTTTGTGAATTGGAAGATTAACGGTTTCACCTTGTGGTTGTGTTGACTGTTTTAATTCAATGCCTTTAGGGCTGTCAAACCCATTCCCTGTTTCATTTTTGTTCTTTTCCTTTGTAATAGCATTATCCGTATTAACTTTCACATTACTGATTTGGATATTTCTTTTAGTGTCTTCTATTATGCTTGTGAACACTGCCGGTAGTACTGCTAGTTTGTCCATAATAGGTACGTGAATACAATCAGAAGTTGTTTTTTCGTTTTTGTCTGTGCTCTGATTATCAGATCGTTTAGTTGGGCAAGTTTGTTATCAATTCCCGCCACATTATTTGCCATCATTTTTAGGAGGTCAATTTGTATGTCCATTTTATTTGATTGGTACTGGAGCGCTTCTAACGTGAGTGTCGAAGTTTGGTAAAAGATGTCCCATGGTATCACTGCTTCGTGATGTTTTGTTCCCGGTTCTGTATTGAGGGCCATTTCATCCTTAGAGTGTGAGATCCCCTGAGGATTTTTTTGTTCCACCATATTTTTGTCAGTAATAAACGAAGCTAAATCATTTTTTTCCTGGGGTCCTTCAAGATCATCCCCCAGCGTCTTCGTTTCTTTTATTGTTTCGTTGGGCATGATTTTGTTGTTATCACTCCCCTGGACAGCCCTATCCTTATTATGATATGTTTCAAATTCCTCAGGGAGTACACACAACCGTTTATTGATTTCAACGTTAGTTTCAATGGGGTACCTTGGTGTCGCCCTGCTCCATCATGTCTCCGTAATATTGTTGATTAGTTTCAGGAGTTTGTGAGTGCAGATTCCTTATGGTAGACTTATCATCATTTGCCCTTGCATTTGCCTTTGCGTCTATATCCGACTTTGTATTGAATATTTGCAACTCTTTTGGGGGTTCTTGCTGAGTTATCCATTGCAGTTGGTCTCCCATCAATATATCTAGGTCCACAATTTGGTTTTTCTCACAGTTTAGTTCTATTTGTTCCATTTGCTGACTGTTTTGGGTCATGTTACTACTAGTAGGTTTCATGGGGGTCTGTAATTTGTCCTTGTTGGATTCTGATTTCGTTGACATCAGAGCTCCGGTTGGATCCGTCAGAAATTGGAACTTATCCGGTATTTTACCGGATTTCTCGAACATACGTGCAATCGGGGAGATAAGCGACTGGGTCATTCCAGGTGAGTTGGTTTTTAATTTTTTGGATACCGTGGATTGCTGCATTCTTTTTGCTCGTTTTGTTGATGTGCCTGCAGTCCTTTCTCTTCCTGATCTCATGTTATTTACTTTGTTATAGTTTCTGGGCTCCTTGTGGTTCTTTGTGGCTGAGTGAAGTTTGCTTTCATGAGCGACACTCAAAAGCACACCCTGCTACTCCCCTCTTGCTGCTACTACCTGGAGGCTCAGATCCTCTCAGATCCGCACGGACCGCAGAATCCACACGCCATCCCAAGCCTGTCTGCTCCTTTCGTGCGCTGCCGTGTAACCACTTCCTACACAGGCACAGTACGCAGGGAATTTGGAGCAGCTGCCGTCAGGGAGCGGCGGTGATTGCGGTGTTGCGGTGTTGCGGTGTAGGGCAGAGCCAGAGGCAATGGGATGGCTTGCCCCAACCGAGATGCGTTCTTCGCAAGTTGAATGCAGGTTCAGTACAGAAAGTGCATACGTGCACGTCAGGAAAGTTCAAGGAAAGTTCGGTGAGAGTTAAGCAGCATGCAGCATGCAGCTTGCAGCTTGTAGTTTTGCTAAAGTTTAAATTAAGGTAGTGCTACGATTGTTGGGGCTTACCGTTCCAATCCCGTGCTCGGTTGTTTCCTCCTTGTGCCTTGAGGCTTTAGCGACTTTAGCAGCTCCAGGTGCCACTGCTATGCGAGGGCTTGTGCAGGAGCTTGCGATGACTCTCGTACACCTTGCAGTTGCTCACCTCCTCGCACCTACTCACAGCACCCTCACAGACAAAAGCAGGCAAAAGCTCCTCTCGTCCTCCTCTCGTGGACTCCAGTAGCAGAAAGCCGCACAGCAGACACATCCAATCTCGGCAGGCTAGCACCTGAGGGTGAGCGAACAGTACCCCTTTTAATGATACCAGCCCGGGGGCTAAATAAAAGTTTTTTCACCCCACGAGCCAGGTATTTTTTAACTATTACTTATCACTACCGAACCCCACTACTCACGTACCATCATTACCTCACACACACCACACATAGTCCATAATCAGTGCTCCCACGTAGTCGTCAGTTGTAGCACGCCGCATCCCGAAGAAGGGTGCGAAGACCCCGATGATGAAGCATGACACCAAGGGGCCTGTTGGTGTGTGAGGGGAATTTAAACAACACTGAGTGCTCCCCACCACAGTAGGGATCACTATCACTATCCAAGTGGATTCCACTTTGTTTATGAAATGAGCTCCCTCTTGACATCAGATGTGCCCTCGCTCTGCACATTTTCAGGAAGACTCACAAGACCTGGCTCCTCCACTGGCCAGAGCTGCTCCCCCCACAGTGCCTTGAGATCCTCACAGGTGAGTAGCTTGCTTTAAAATTCCCTCATTGATTGATTGATTGATTGATTGATTGATTGATTAACTATTCCAAATGCCACAGAGAAATCAAGAAGGATGAGAAGGCATCAGTTGCTGTTGTCTAGCATAGGAAGGGCATCATCAATAACTTTAAGTATTGTTATTTTGAAGCAGCAGCGTGATCTGAAACCTGCCTGAAGATGGTCCAGAACATTGTTGTCATAAGTGATTTTTTGCCATTTGGTTTCCAACACATCTTTCGAGGGCTTTGTGTTTTTTATCAAAGTTAGTCAGTAGAATCCATCATGGAGTGCCAATGCTACCATGCTGTACAAGATCAAGACAGAGGTATCTTGCCAGACTAGTATGGTATATTGCTGGCTATCCTGCTTTTATGTGGCAACATGCTCTGAATTTGGAGAAGATTGGAGCCAGGGCCGCCTTTAGCGGAGCAAGAGTGACTATTTGTTGAGTCCTATATTTTGTTATTTCCTTAAGCTCTCTTGTTAGATTAGATGGAGGGTACAGGGAGTCTGGAATATGCAGTATTCTCTGAAGCACAGCATTAACTTTTGTCAAGGCCTTATAACTGCGGTCCCTCACAGTTACTCTTCCTTAAAGACTTTGAGGTTTGAGGCTTCTCTTCTCTTTGTGCTCTTATTGTGGATATCCATTATCACACTCTGCTTTCTGCTATCACACAAAGACAAAGAGTGTGATTCTCTGGAAGAAAAGGAGTAAACAGAATGAAGAAACCACCTCATACTGGTTCCTGAAGAACATATGTGAAATTAACAAGCCATGTCTGATGGGCATGTCTGAAAGGAGTAAGTGAGAAGGACTGATCTAACTATCAGTATTCCAGGACTTCTCACTGACCTGTGTAGACGACATGATACAGAGTATCCGAGAAACCTTTGTTTTCCAGGGTAAGTGCCCTTGAGAGACAGCCTTCCAGAAGTTAAACAATATGACTTGAAGTCAGCATTTATAAATACAAAGAAGCTGTGGATCTGCCTTGGTAAAGTTGTTTGTCTGGCCTGCTGCTGAAAGAGGGGGGTTGGAGGTAACCATGTAGAAGCAGTATGCCCCGAAAAAGAAGAGGACTACCAGTAGATTAGTGTCAGAGGAACTGCCCTGTAGAACGGACTAGGGACTGAAGAATTGACCAGCTTGCTCTACAATATGGCAGGTGTTGATGGAGCTGTGGTGAACTCCATGCCTCTGAGCTGCAAGTCTCTGGTTACCCTCATCAAGTCTAGATATGTTACTTGGCACCCTCCTTGGTTTAGGATTTATGAGAATGGTGGCTAGCAATGACCAATGGAGGGACATTGCAGGAGCCAATCCAGCGCCAAATAAAGTAGGTATCTCTGTGTCCTCTGCATGAAGCACGTGTGGTGAGAAGTGTGACCGCAAGTCATGGTCGCAGTTGAGAACTGATCGGTACTCAAGAAGCATGTGATGCTCAAAGGATATGACAAATTGACATCCATTGTTGTCTCATGTGATTTTGTTGGACAGAATTACTGCCCAGTAAAATTGGATGGAGGTAGGAACCCCATGGCCCACTCAGAAACAGGCAGTGCCACATTCCATGGTAATAATCGGGGACTGACTAGCTTAGCATTGCCTTTCCTATAGACTGCCATTGACCAATTTTTTTTTGCATGATTGACTAGTTGGTGTAACGAAGTACTTTCTCTTTTTATAAAATCAAAACACTGACTTAACATTCCTTTTTTGAGTGTTATTATGTTGATTGTTGAGCTTTGAATCTCTAACCTCTCACCACCTCTCTGAGTAAGCCTTGCTACCCTGAGTATCATTTGGTAAAAGGCTGTACTTGATGCTCAGTTATCAGTGTCCGTAGCAGGCAAGGACCTGAGACCTCATTGGTAAACAGGGTCAGCTCACAAGATTGAGGCCGAGAAGCCCCTGTGCACTCGGGCCTGTGAACCAGCGCTGGCAGGAGGTAACTTGTAATATATGGTGGCATGAATCTAGAGTGAGTCAAGGTGGTTTGCAAGTTGTGTGGTCAGAGTTGACTAGGGAGTTAGTGTTGGATGGAGGCCACCCAACTACATCAAAAGAAGAGTCACATTTGATAAGTAACTTCTGCTCTTGTTATCATTTATAAACACTTGTGTTGAATATATAACAATTATGGGCGAGAATGAATGTAGTAAATGGCAAGGGGCTACTTAATATACTCGTTGTCACATTACGAACGACTCCAGCACTTACTAGGTGCAAATCACCATATTTTGAATATGAGTTAGGGGGCTTAAGCAGTTGTATTCACATGCCTGTCTGAACACTGGTACAATTCAAAATGTTTAATTGCGGTCTACCGTCCAACGACAATGCTCAGGGGCTTTGTATATATCTTTTTCTCTAGCAAGCTTGTTTTTTGACAACTTTATTTGTATGTACGTGTTGCAAACTGGGGACCAGTTTGCTCTGATAAAGAGCACAAAAGACTTAACATAAAAGGCAGTGAACAGCCTGTTGTAGGCTCAATACAAAGGCTGCCTGACAATGAGATCAGGGAAGTCTGAACGGAATTAATAAAGAAACAAAGAATGGCGGATCAAAGGCTTTGGCTAATTGCTTTGCTGTACACAAGGAAGCGGCTTAGAAAGAGGGGAAGAACATGCCTTTAAATGTAAATAAGGTTTGCCGCCAATGCTGACCTGCACCAGAAGAACGACTAGAGATACCAGCTTTGAAGGGATTACAGAGCACAAGGAACATTGGCTCCGACGCACGTTCAAGGAAATCCCAGGACAGCTCCGGATTGAGCAGCGAAGAAATGGCATGCACGGAATACGCATGACAATTAAAGCACGACTCCAAACAGGACTGATTTAGCCAAAAATAATAGCAGTTGCCCACATTTTTTCATGAGATGACACCGCCTAGTTGTAGAACTTGCAATACCCACTCGCACCACTGGCATTTCTCATCACTACCAGGGGCGCTGAGCCCACCTCCCTTCCTCAAGAGGGATTCGGTGCGTTCGCCCCAAAAGTATTTTGAAAAAGCAAAAGAAATAGGAAAATTGGCAGTTTTATAATAATAAAGTGAGACATACTTAGGGTAAAGGGGTCACGGCCTTTGGTACTGGTGCCACTGCACCTGCCACACTGCTACTGGCCATTCTTCTCATTTTCTGGGGCAGATTTACAAGAAGGTGCAGCAGCGTGGCAGCGCAAGCTCTTTGGCTGTCGAAACCTATTGAATTACAAATGCTTGTTTTATATAGTCGCAGTGATAGAAGACTTAGCTGGAGCAGTGAGCTGCGCATAGTTTTACTACTGTTCCCGTGACCCTTTCCATCCTACTTCATATATTTCAACCATTGCTTTTCATTTGTGAAAAGCATGAGCTGAAATAAGTAGATTAAGGTGGCAAAGGTCAGTGATGGTCAGCATCATTGACTTTTTTTCCTTCAAACATTATGCTGTGTTAAACTCTGAATCGTCAGTCCCCACTAGCACACACCAGCCCAAATTAAATACAAGACAAGATGGCATTTGATATGTTGGAATGGCTCTATATGCTTCCAGTACTAGCAAAGCTGGGTTTTGGCCCAAAGTTCCTCTAGTGGGTCCAGCTCCTCTATGCAGGACCGTTAGCCCACGTCAAAGTGAATAGTAGCAGCGTCAAGGCATTTTCATTATTTGCATCCCCTCGGCAAGGCTCCCTCTTTCTCCATTAATTTTTGCCCTGGCTCTTGAACCATTGGCAGCCTGGATTTGACAGGACAAGTTGATGCTGGTCATGCTGTGGGAGGGACATTGTAAGAAAACATATTCCTCTATGCTGACGATATCCTCCTTTATTTGATGGACCCGGTGATGACCCTAGCTCGGTTAATGCAGGTAATCATCATCTTCAGTAGAGATCCTGGCTATACTATCAATTGGCACAAAACCATACTTTACTCCCCCAAAGTGGCTCTGTGCCTCCACTGCCACCTGACTGTGTGACAAAAGTTGATCTGATGGGTTTCCAAAATTTAGGGATGTACATTACTTCGAAAAAAATTACCTTTCAGTACCAAAACCTCTCACCGGTGCTTTATTGATTGAGGCAGGACATGTTTCATTGGAAATCACTACCAATCTCCCTCCTGGGCAGGGCTGCCCTCCTTTAAATTAATTAATGGCCAAAATCCTCTATTTCTTGCAAAACACTCCTTATGAGGTGCTAGGTTCCTACTTTAAGGCGATCAAAGAAGAAATATGTACACTGCTGTGGATGGGGGGTCTGCTGTGAATCGCCCTATCCAAACTCAATAGGGGATGGTTCGATGGGGGAATTGTGGTGCCCTACATCCAAAAATAATATTGGGCAGCCAAGCTCACAGTAATAAATGGGTGGGTATTTCTCCCAATATCAGCACAGGCACTTCACATGGATAGGGCAGTGTTTAGGCAGCACAGCCACCGGAGGCCCTATATTGTGATAGTGCAAACAGAGTGGTTGGAAGCTCTGGAAGAAAGCAATGGCATTTTTGGGGTGGAAAAAAATAATCATGCAGATTACACCATAGTAGGAGGCTACTATTCTATAGTCCTTGCAGAATCTGCCAGGATTTGATAAATGGGACATAAAAGGAATCTCCATAGTGGGAGACCCGAGGTAACAGGGGGAGGTAATACCTTGGCCTGAGTTACAACAGCAATATCAATTGCGACCCATGGAGGTCTACCAATACTTACAAGTCCTGCATGCATTACATGTGGTCTTCCTGAACGGGGTGGATCTGCACGAGTCCTCGCCCTTAGAGGATAGACTTCAAAATGAACACATGCCACAGTAGGTGACTTTACTCACCTGTATAAAGCTGATTAATACCATACCAGATGTCATGCAACAGTTGCAAGAGCAGTGGGAGTGCTCTGGTGGGGCCTTTGACGATGGCGATAGGGAGGAGGTCATGACATCCCCTAAGGAAATGGCTATCCGTTTGGGATTTTGCTTGATCCAGCTCTAAATCTTGCACCAATCCTACTATGCTGAAACTACCATGGTTCGTACGGGGAGGACAGGGGGATGACCATTGTTTAGGAGGATGCAGACAAACAAGTACGTTCTTGGACATCCTTTGGGAGGGCCCACTTGTACACACCTACTGGACTTTGGTGATTGACTGAGGTGGATTAGGGCCGCAAGCATTGCTTTATTAGGAAAATAGTGTATTCCGAATGCTTGTGGCAAGACTGATGCCACGATGGCCACTAGATCATGGATGAAAACAGGCCTAGTAGTGGCTAAAAGAAACATTACTAAAGTCAGGGGGTCAGCCCAACCTTTGGACATCGAGGCCTGGAAACCTGATTTAGATTAGTGAATGTTGGTGGAATGGGTGGTATAGGAGAGTAGAGGCTGCCCTAGGAATTTGGAGAAAATCTAGGTGGGTTGGAGCACCCACAGGGGCAATATCTGTAAACATAGTTCAGATAGAAAGAAAGAGATTCCGACTAAGGTTAAGTGGCCCTTGACATATCCATTTGGGATGCTGAGCTAAGGGGTAGACATGTGATGATATTACAAAATGTAACAGTACCATGCCTCCTGAATTTATTTCTGTTCAACTTTCTAATAAAAACATTGTTTAAAAAAAAAAAGTTTGTTCCATCCTCCTCCCAATGCCTCAAGACCATCATAATCGCAAGTGATGTGGTGCCCAAGGAATAAACTCACACAAGCATGCAGAGCACCCAGTCATAATGTTAGCTGTGCACCCATTATCAGGAACCAGAAAGCAGGGAAAAGAATCAAAGCACTGATTAAAGGAATCACAAAAGCATTGGCATGATGTCTTTGAATAAAACTCCCTTTGCCGCAGCAACATCTTTTTAAAACTATTAACTTAGTCAAAAATAGAATTCTCCGATTAAGAGTCTAATCCTGGATTTTGCACCTCTTGGATTGAGTTCTGTGTTGATCAACTAAAGTCTGGTGTTATAAACCTATAACATAAACATGTATATGCATGTGTCAGTAGTAGATGGTCAAACTATAGCCAGAATTCTGTTTGATATAAAAATATAGTGGAAATGTACAAAATAAATCGTCAACTTAATTAATAATAGAAAATCGACACCCATTCGGGTAATATTTTTGTAATGATATTTAGGTCATACAATATTTCTCACAGAGATATTTTTATACAAGCTAGAAACAGTATTTCAAACCTGATGTACTGAAAGAGCTTGGCATGAGCTGTGGTTCAACGAGATTTCCAAAGAAGGAAGTTCCACAAAACTCATCTTTACAATAGTATAATTGAAGGGGCACCATTTTCTGCTTATTTTTATGATGCAGGACCTGGAGGCAGCGAATTGTGCTGTGGTAGGCCTGGCAACAATCCATATGCCTGTCCACATTTGTATATATGGTAAACAGTTAGTGAGAAATTGGGTTGTTTGTTGAATTGTGGCTGAACCTTGTTCAAACAACATCCACAATCCCTGCCAAGGTGAACCCTCCAAACTCACTAAATAAGCCTGTGCTCAACCCTTGGGAGCCTGGCACAAAAAAGCAGTCAGGCTTAACTTAGAGGCAATGTGTAAAATATTTATGCAGCACACAAACAGCAATAAAATGAAAACACAACAAAAGAAAAACTCCACAGTAATTTAGAAAAACATTCTACATGTTAACCCCTTCGCTGGTAGGCCTTTTGGATGTATGTCATGACAACGCGGGCTTTACCCCGCGCTGCCATTACGACGCATCCATTACAACGCAAGTCGTTATAACGACTTGCGCTGTAGGCGCTGGATTGTGGAATAGTTTAATTTTCTATTCCAACTCCAGCCCACGTAACAGTAGGGAAGGTGTTGGAATAGAAAATAAAACTATTCCTTTACCAAGAGCGCCCTCCAGCGCAAGTCGTTGTAACGACTTGCGTTGTGATGGCAGCGTCGTAATGGCAGCGCGGGGTAAAGCCTGCGTTGTCATGGCTGTTTACCAGGCCTTTTCCTCCCCTGTGCTAAGCCTTTTTTGGGTATTTGGGGTAGTTTGAGCTTAGGACCCTGTAACTTTTAGAACACATAAAGTATCCACGCCAAATTCACGTCCTTTTTTTCCAAAATCATGGATATTCCAAAGGTACCCAGGGTTTGTATATTCCCAAGGAGAGGACCCAGAAATTAGCCAAAATACAGCTAAACTTTGTTTTTTGGGGGAAACATGGGAAAAAAGGTCTACAGATGAGAGCATCAGTTTTTTTCCCTAGGAATGGTATCAAAAAAGAGGTTGTGGTGCTGAAATCACCATCTTCCCGGCCTTCAGGGCCAAGCAGACTTTAGTCATAAAACTAAAATATTTTACACAGTTTTGGCATTTTTCTGGAACATAGCCTATTTTTGCTATTTTTTGTGCTTTCAACCTCTTTTCAGTTAATAGTAGAAATGGGGATGAAAGAAATAATGGATTCTGAAAAGCTATACATTTTAAAAAGGTAGACAAAATTCTGAATTCAGCAAGCGGTCATTTGTGTAGATCCTTCAAGAATTCTTTATCGAAACTAACCGTTGAATATAGGAAAAATTGAATATTAGTTGAAAAAAACAGCCATTTGTGTCAACGTTTTCACCTGTAACTTCTTCTATTATGACAGCTGTTTGAAAGCAATATACGGTTACATGCGCTGGGCCTTTCTGGTTGTGGGAATATATAGGACTTGTAGGTTCACCAAGAACCCGACGAACCCAAAACCAATAACTGAGCAGCGACTTGCAATAGTTTTTTATTATGTACCAGGTATATAACAATTATTCTGGGACCATGTATACATGGAAAAACTGGTATGAAAGACTCCCATGTATTTCTGAAATGAGAACAAAATATAGAGTTTAGAAACAGTAGATATTTGCACATTTTTAAAATTGGAAATACCCATACTAGCATGAGAATTATAGGTCATTTTTCAAAGTTACATCTTTTTTACACATTGTCTTTCATTTGGAAGGCAGAAATGCATCGAAAGCAAATAGGTAATAACGGTTGCTCTAAAATTCCGTGTTACCCTAAGTCTCCCGATAAAAATGGTACCTCACTTGTGTGGGTAGGCCTAGTGCCAACGACAAGAAACTGCTCAAAACGCAATATAAACACACCACATTTTCACAGTGAAAAATGTCCCTTTTTTTGCAAAGTGCCTAGCTGTAGTTTTTGAACCCTAGCTCTGCCATCACCTAGGGAAATCTAGCAAACCTGTACATTTTTGAAAACTAGACACAGAGGGAAATCCAGGATAGGGTGACTTGAATGGCTCTCACCAGGTTCTGATACCCAGAATCCCTTGCAAACCTAAACATTTGTCCAAAAATCCTCATATTTCTGTGGTGTAAGTTCTAGAATATATGTGGATCCACAAAATACACACCCCACATTCCCTAAAGTCTTCCAAGAAAAATGGTACCTCACTTGTGTAGCTAGGCCTTGGGCCAGTGACAGAAAACGGCCCAATATGCAACGTGGACATATCACATTTTCACAGTAAAAAATTACCCTTTTTTTGCAAAGTGCCTGGCTGTCATTTTTGAATCCGAGCTCTGCTGGTACCTAGGGAAACCTACCAAACCTATACAAGTTTGAAAACTAAACAACCAGGGGAATTCATGGTGGGGTGACTTGACTGGCTCTCACAAGATTTTGTTACCCAGAATTCCTTGCAAACCTAAACATTTGTCAAAAAAACAAGTTTTCCTCATATTTCTGTGGTGAAAGTACTGGAATCTGCGTGAATCCACAAAATTCCACCCACCCCACGTCCCCCAAAGTCTTCAGAAGAAAATAATACCTAATTTGTGTGGGTAGGCTAAGTGCCCACAGCAGGAACCAGCCCCTAAATGCAAAGTAGACACACTATATTTTCACAGTGAAAAATGACCCTTTTTTTGCAAAGTGCCTAGCTGTAGTTTATTAACCCTAGCTCTGCCGGCATCTAGGAAAACCTAGCAAACCTATATATTTTTAAAAACTAGACACCCAGTGAAATCCAGGATGGGGTGACTTGAACGGCTCTCACCAAGTTCTGTTACCCAGAAACCCTTGCAAACCTAAAATATTGTCAAAAAACACATTTTCCTCACATCTTTGTGGTGGAAAGTTCTGGAATCTGCGTGTATCCACAAATTCCACCCACCCCGCGTTCCCCAAAGTCTTCTGAACTTGGTACCTCACTTGTGTGGGTAGGCATAGTGCCCGCGACAGGAAACGGTGCAAAACGCAACATGGACACACCACATTTTTACAGTGAAAAATGACCCTTTTTTTGCTAAGTGCCTACCTGTATTTTTTTTAACCCTAGCTCTGCCGGCACCAGGGAAACATAGCAAACCTATACATTTTTGAAAACTAGACACCAAGGGAAATCCAGGATAGAGTGACTTGACTAGCTCTCTCTAGGTTCTGTTACCCAGAATCCCTTACAAACCTTAAAAATTGTCCATAAAAACACATTTACCTTACATTTCTGTGGTGGAAAGTTCTGGAATCTATTCGGATCCACAAAATTCTACCCACCCCACGTTCCTCAAAGGCTTACAAAAAAAGGGTAGCTCACTTGTGTGTAGGGTTGGGTGGAATTTGCATAATCGCGTTACGCAAATCTCTGCGAAACGGTAAAAAATCTCAGCGAACACACAGAAATTCCGCAAACACACGGAATTGCTTGTTCGCGATGTTTTTTTCCTGTTCGTAATTGCTGTTTGCATGCTCGAGGGGAAATTCCTCGTGAACACGCATTTTGAGATCGCGAACAAGCAAAAAATTTTGCGAAGTCGCGGGATGCAGAATTTTGGGCAATTTTGCGTTCTCCACGGGACACGA
Source organism: Lissotriton helveticus (assembly GCF_964261635.1). Lineage (NCBI taxonomy): Eukaryota > Metazoa > Chordata > Amphibia > Caudata > Salamandridae > Lissotriton > Lissotriton helveticus. The sequence goes on along the minus strand of NC_136061.1, from coordinate 868,722,507 downwards.
GATTGCCCAAATGCCGCAAATTCCGCAAGCGGAACGGAATTTACCACCCAGGTTTACCTGTGTGGGTAGGCCTAGTGCCCATGACAGGAAACAGCTCAAAACGCAACGTGAACGCATCACATTTTCACAGTGAAAGATTGCCCTTTTTTTTCAAAGTGCCTAGCTTTAGTTTTTGAATCTTAGCTCCACCGGCACCTAGGGAAACCTAGAAAATCTCTAACTTTTTGAAAACAAGACACCAAGGGGAATATAGGATGGGGTCACCTGACTGGCTCTCACCAGGTTATGTTACCCAGAATCCCATGCAAACCTAAACATGTATTAAATAAAACACATTTTCCTCACATTTCTGTGGTGCAAGTTCCGAAATCTTCACAGATCCACAAAATTCCAAAAACCCTGCATTCCCCAAAGTCTTCTGAGAAAAATGGTAGCTCACTTGTGTGGGTAGGCTTAATGCCCGCGACAGGAAACAGCCCAAAACGCAAGGTAGACACATCACATTTTCCTAGTGAAAAATTACCCTTTTTTTGCAAAGTGCCAAACTTTGGTTTTTGAACCATAGCTCTGCCAACACCAGAGAAACCTAACAAATCTATACATTTTTAAAAAGTAGACACCCAGGGGAATCCAGGATGGGGTGACTTGACTGGCTCTCACTAGGTTCTGTTACCCAGAATCCCTTATAAACCTAAAACATTGTCTATAAAAACACATTTTCTTCACATTTCTGTGGTGGAAAGTTCTGGAATCTGTGTGGATCCACAAAATTACACCCACCACGCGTTCCCCAAAGTGTTTCAAGAACAATGGTACCTTAATTGCGTGCGTGGGTCAAAGAGCCGTGACAGGCAAGGACCCAAAACCAATTGAGGCGACATCAAAATTACCTATCACAAACCAACCTGGTTTGCAAAGGGGGTCCCATGAGTTTTTGGCCCGGGGCTCGGCAGCAATCAAGGGAAACCTATCAAACTCACACATTTCTGGAAACTAGGCCCCCGGGGGAGTCCAGTGATGTATGGATGTGTGGGTCACCCAACGATCTCCTACATAAAATCCCCTGCAAACCTCAACTTTAGCAGAATTAATCCAATTTTTCTCAAATTTCTGTGTGGGAAAGTTCTGGAATCTGCGTGGATCCACAAATTTCCTACTACCCAGCATTCCCTAGGTCTCCTGATAAAAATGGTACCTCACTTGTGTGGGTAGGCATAGTGGCTGCAACATGAAATGACCTAGATCGTACTGATGAGACTTCAAAATTACCTATAACAAAACTATCTGGTTTTGGGGGTGCACCTGGAGTTTTGGACCCATGCTTGCCGCCATCTAGGGAAACCTACCAAACCCACACATTTCTGAAAACTAGACACCCTGGGGAGTCCAATGAGGTATGAATTGCTTGGATCCCCCAATATTCCCTACCCAGAATCCCCTGCAAACCTCAAATTTAGCTGAAAAAATATATTTTCCACATATTTGTGAGTGGAATCACAGTGGCAGCACAAATATACTACTCCACAGCGTTTGCCTTGGTATCCCAAGTAAAATGATACCTCACTTGCTTGGGTGTCCAATGCCCAATTGGCTAAAAGCGTATTTTAAAAGAAATGTAGCACTTAAAATTCTCGGTGCTATACCCTTATTTCCTATGTTGTGGGTTCTTCACAGTCACAGGCCCTTGCCCCATCCACACAAGTGAGGTATCATTTTACTCAGGAGACCAAGGGGAATGCTATGGGGTAGGAAATTTGTGCCGGCACGGTGATTCCACCCCAAAATATGTGAAGAATTTGTTTTTTTCAGCTAAATTTGAGGTTTGCAAGGCAATCTGGGTAGGAAAACATTTTGGGACCCACGCAAGCCATACCTTGCTGGACTCCCCTGGGTGTCTAGTTTTCAGACATATGTGGGTTTGGTAGTTTTCTAAGATGGCCACCGAGCCCGGGTTCAAAAACCCAGATGGCCCCTTTGCCAAACCAGGTTGTTTTGTGAAAGGACATTTTGATGTCTCCTCAACATGTTTTGGGCCCTTGCCTGTCACGGGTACTTGACCCGCCCACTGGAGTGAGGTATCACTTTTATTGGTAGTCCTGGGGGAACGCTTGGTGGTAGGAAATTTGTGGATCCACGTAGATTCCAGAACTTTCCCAAACAGAAATTTGAGAAAAAGTGATTTTTTTCAGCTAAATTTGAGGTTTGCAGGGGATTCTCAGAAAGGAAATTTTGGGGGACCCACGCAAGCCATACCTTGCTGGACTCCCCAGGATATCTAGTTTTAAGAAACGTGTGGGTTTGGTAGATTTCCCTAGATGGCCGCCAAGCCTGTGGCCAAAAACTCATGGGACCCCCCCATTGCAACACCAGCTTGCTTTGTCATAGGTCATTTTGAAGTCGCCTCAATAGGTTTTGGGCCCTTGCCTGTCGCGGGTTCTTGACCCACCCACGCAATTGAGGTACCATTTTTCTCAGAAGACTTTGGGGAATGCGGGCTGGGTGTAATTTTGTGCGTCCACACAGATTCCAGAAATTTCCAACACAGAATTGTGAGGAAAATGTGTTTTTGTTTTACAAAGTTTGAGGTTTGCAAGGGATTCTGGGTAACAGAACCTGGTGAGAGCCAGACAAGGCACCCCATCATGCATTCCTCTGGGTGTCTAGCTTCACAAAATGTATAGGTTTGCTAGGTTTCTGTAGGTGCAGGCAGAACTAGGTTTCAAATTCTACAGCTAGGCACTTTGCACAAAAAGGGTCAGCTTTCACTGTGAAAATGTGGTGTCTACTTTGAGTTTTGGCCCGTTTCCTGTTGCAGATACTAGGCCTACCCACAGAAGTGAGGTACCATTTTCATGGAAGACTTTGGGTAATGTGGACTATGTGGAATTTTGTGGATCCATGCAGATTCCAGAACTATCCACCACAAAAATATGAGAAAAATTGTGTTTTTTTTATAAAGTTCACGTTTGGCAAAGGATTCTGGGTAACAGAACCTGGTGAGAGCCAGACAAGTCAACCCCATCCTGGGTGTCTAGTTTTCCCCAGGATTTCTAGGTTTAAAAAATGTATAGGTTTGCTGGGTTTCCCTAGGTGCCGGCAGAGCTAAGGTTCCAAATCTACAGCTAGGCACTGTGCAACAAAGGGTCCGTTTTCACTGAGAAAATGTGGTGTGTCCAACTTGTGTTTTGGGCCATTTCCTGTCATGGGCACTAGGCCTACCCACACAAGGGAGGTACCATTCTTCTTGGAAGACTTTGTGGAATGCATGGTGGGTGGAATGTTGTGGATGTACGCAGATTCCAGAGCTTTCCACCACAGAAATGGGAGGAAATGTGGGTTTTTTGACACATTTTGAGGTTCGCAAGGGATTATGGGTAACAGAACCTGGTGAGAGCCAGACAAGTCACCCCATCCTGGATTCCCCTGGTTGCCTAAATATATCGTTTTGCTAGGTTTCCCTAGGTGCTGGCAGAGCTAGGGTTCAAAATCTACAGCTAGGCACTTTGCAAAAAAAGGGTCAGTTTTCACTGTGAAAAAATGGTGTGACCACGTTTGGTTTTGGGCATTTCCTATCACGGGCACTAGGCCTACCCACACCAGTGAGGTACTATTTTTATTGGAAGATGTTGTGGACTGAACGGTGGGTGGAATTTTGTGGATCCAAGTAGATCCCAGAACTTTCAATCACAGAAATTTGAGGAAAATGTGTTTTTTGTAAACTAAGTTTGAGGTTTGCAAAGGATTCTGGGTAACAGAACCTGGTGAGAGGTACACAAGTTTCCCCATCCTGGTTTTCCCTAGGTGTCTAGTTTGAAAAAAAAGGAACATGTTTGCTAGTTTTTCTTATGTGTCGACTGCGCTAGGGCCCAAAATTCACAGGTAGGCACATTGCTAAAAACAAGGCTGTGCCTAGTGGGCTTTCTGCCGCCCTGCGGGGGAAATCGGGGGGGAGGGGGCTACCCCATTATGCCCCCATGGAGGGCAGAAAGACTGTGGCTATTAATTTATACGTGGGGGCATTGGTATGCCCATTCTGTTCCGCCCCCATGCATAAAAAAGCTAGCGTAATCGCTGGTGCCTAGTATGCTCTTTGATGCCCCCGGGGGACAGCTCAGGGGCTACTGACCAAATCTTTCTCCTGAGGGGGGCAGAAAGACTGTGGTATTTTTTGGGGCCCGTTTCCTGTTGCGGATACTAGGCCTACCCACAGAAGTGAGGTACCATTTTTCATGGAAGACTTTGGGCAATGTGGACTATGTGGAATTTTGTGGCTCCTCGCAGATTCCAGAACTATCCACCACAAAAATATGAGAAAAATTGTGGTTTTTTACAAAGTTTACGTTTTGCAAGGGCTTCTGGGTAACAGAAGCTGGTGAGAGCCAGACAAGTCAACCCATCCTTGGTGTCTAGTTTTCCAGTGGATGTCTAGGTTTAAAAAATGTATAGGTTTGCTGGGTTTCCCTAGGTGCCGGCAGAGCTAAGGTTCCAAATCTACAGCTAGGCACTGTGCAACAAAGGGTCAGTTTTCACTGAGAAAATGTGGTGTGTCCACCTTGCGTTTTGGGCCATTTCCTGTAATGGGCACTAGGCCTACCAGCACAAGGGAGGTACCATTCTTCTTGGAAGACTTTGGGAAATGCGTGGTGGGTGGAATTTTGTGGATGTACGCAGAAATGGGAGGAAATGTGTGTTTTTTTACACATTTTGAGGTTCACAAGGGATTATGGGTAACAGAACCTGGTGAGAGTCAGACAAGTCACCCCATCCTGAATTCCCCTGGTTGTCTAGTTTTTAAAAACATATAGGTTTGCTAGGTTTCCCTTGTTGCTGGCAGAGCTAGGGTTCAAAATCTACAGCTATGCACTCTTAAAAAAAAGGGTCAGTTTTCACTGTGAAAAAATGGTGTGACCACGTTTGGTTTTGGGTAAGCATGGGCGTAAAATCCGTTCCGCTCGCGGATTTTGTGGATTTTCGGTAAATTCGCAATCCGCGAACTCTCGCGAACTTACCAAAAATTTGTAAATCCGTGCGAAGCGGATTTTTTTGCTTGGTCGCACTTGCCAACTAGAATACTATACAATTTCGCGGGAGTAAACACTTGCGAAAACGTAGATGCGTCGGGCAGCGACAATCTCGCAATTGCGAGATTGCAAAATTTGCAATTTCGAACAAGAAATCCACCAGCAGGCAGCATAAACCTTGAAAATTATGATTTTTATCAGAATAACTCCTCAGGTTGACATTTGCCTGCACTTTTTTTTGCAAGGAGTCCATTTTGGGGGGGGGGTGGGAGGAAGGAAGTGCCCCACAGTCTCCAACTTCCTGTTCCTGTCCAGCAGGCTCCTCTCAGTGCTTTCTTCATGTGCTGGTCACTTTGATTTGGATCTTGACCTGGAAGCACTCAGCAGGTGCAAAAGTTCAATCTTATCATTAGTAACCATTCCCTGTAGTGCCTGGAAGGATTACTTTTTGTGGATGCTGCTGGATATTTGGATTTTTGCAAAACTGAAAGCACTCAGCAGGTGCAAAAGTTCAATCTTATCATTAGTAACCATTCCCTGTAGTGCTTCCTGAGGGGCCCCTTCAGAGTTCAGTTGCCTACTTGCAACTATTCTATGACCCTGCTCTGACCCTCACAGCAGGCTCAGAAAAAGCAATTACAGATAAGGAAGCAGGTTCCAGCCAGGAAGTTCAAATTCAGAAACACATTAATCAGCCCCTAATTTATTTATGTCAGTTGAGGCAGGGCAGGTGTGCTTTTCCACCCATAATCTACAGTGATGAACTAGAGGGTGGCATGGGTGAGCCAGAGGTTGGCATGGGTGAGCCAGAGGGTGGCAGTGGTGAAATAGAGGGTGGCAGTGGTGAAACAGAGGGTGCTGTGATGAACCAGATGTAGAAACAACATGTTCGCGACCGTTGCTACCCGAAAAGTAAGTTCGCGTTTGCGAACTGGTACAAAATCCTCGCGAACTGGCAGAAATCCTTGCGAACACAAAAAAATTAAAAATCCGTAAATTTGCGAGAGTTCGCGGATTTTGCGGATTGTGAATCCGTAAATACGCAATTTCGCGGATTGCCAATTCGCAAAATCCGCCCATGCTTAGTTTTGGGCCATTTCCTATCATGGGCACTAGGCCTACCCACACCAGTGAGGTACTATTTTTATTGGAAGATGTTGGGGACTGAACAGTGGGAGGAATTTTGTGGATCCATGTAGATCCCAGAACTTTCCATCACAGAAATTTAGGCAAAATGTGTTTTTTTTTTTAAATAAGTTAGAGGTTTGCAAAGGATTCTGGGTAACAGAACCTGGTGAGAGGTACACAAGTCTCCCCATCCTGGTTTTCCCTAGGTGTCTAGTTTAAAACAATGTACATGTTTGCTAGGTTTCCTATGTGTCGACTGAGCTAGGGCCCAAAATCCACAGGTAGGCACATTGCTAAAAACAAGGCTGTGCCTAGTGGGCTTTCTGCCGCCCTGCGGGGGAAATCGGGGGGGAGGGGGTTACCCCATTATGCCCACTGTGGCTATTATTATATGCGTGGGGGCATTGGTATGCCCAGTCTGGGCCGCTCCCATGCATAAAAAAGCTAGCATAATCGCTGGTGCCATGTATGCTCTTTGATACCCCCGGGGGGGACAGCTCAGGGGCTACTGACCAAATCTGTCTCCTGAGGGGGGCAGAAAGACTGTGGTATTCTTTGGGGGCATGGCGGGGGCATTGGCATGCCATTTTGGGCAGCCCACACCCATGTATTTAAAACATATATATTCCCTGTTGCCTGTTGGTCTTTCTGCCCCCCGGAAGCAGATAAGGGGCTTTGGCCCCTTGCTGCCTCCTAGAAAGACTTTGTAAGGAGAGAGAGAGGAACCCCTTAAAACAGTCAAGAGAAATGAGGTTCAACTAACTAACCTAAAGAAAGGAATTATTCCCTTGAGATCAGTATAACAAAAAGCTGAAACATAGCATCTAAATTAATAAAAACAGTCAAAAATTGTTGCAATCACACTAATATAAAGATTATAACATATTTTTATACATCAAGGATTAAAAACAGAAAATTACATGTTTACACATAAGGTAATCCCTGCGTCAATTATTAAATGAACAAACTAATAATAACATAGTCAATTATGACCTGCACAATTGAACGGACAGACAAAAATGGTAAAACATCAAAATTGTAAAATACAGTTAGTACATCTGGGGCTCCCAGGTCTTGTCACCTATGTATTACCACTGTAAATTTTGTATATAAACATAGGTGAAGGAGACTAAAATTGTACTGTGGAAAAGGCGTTGACGCGTTTCGGTGGTTCTATATGAATGGGGTCCACCTTTATCAAGGCTTGTCTTTGTAGTCTGTCGTAAATGGAGGGTCTGTACACTTTCCCCTTAGGGTATTGTCTTGAGGGACTGCGCCTCTCTGGGGGGGAAGGAAGACTGTACCATTTGCATGGCAGCATTGGCATGCCCATTCTGGGCAGCCCCTACCCCAACGTAAATATATAAAAAAAATCCCTGGGGCCTAGTGGGCTTTCTGTCCCCCGGGGGGGGGGGCATATAAGGGGATACTGCCCCTATCTTCCCCTTGGTGGGGCCAGAAAGACTGTGGCATTTTTTAAGGGGAGTGGGGGCATTAACATGCTCATTTTGGGAAGCCCCCACACCAAACTTTAAAAAAGAATCCCCCGTGCCTAGTGAACTTTCTGCCCCCCCACAAGGTGCAGATAAGGGGCTATTGCCCATCTGCCTTCCAGGGGAGCAGAAAGACTGTACCATTTGGGCAGGGGCATAGGCATGCACACTCTGGGCAGCCCCCACCATAACGTAAATATAAAAAAAAATCCCTGGGTCCTAGTGGGCTTTCTGCTCCCCTCGGGGGCAGACAGTTTTGTGCCTTCTTTGGCAGATTAAGGTGGGGGCATTGGCATGCCCATTCTGGGTAGCTCCCACCCATAGCATATATAAATAAAATCCCTGGCACCTAGGGTGCTTCCTGCCCCCCTGGGGGGCAGATTGGGGGCTACTGTCCCATCTCTCCCCCAGGGAGGGGCAGAAAGGCTGTATGGCATAATTGCATAGGGGACCAAAGGCCCTTGCCCAAGGGGCTGCTCCCCCCTTCCTGGTGGGCTAGTGGGTGGCTCCCTGCTTGGGGACCGCCCTCTTGGGCTAATCCCCAAACAGGGATCCACTAGGGATGGGTACCATTGGAAAGGGGAGATTCTCCCCTTTCCAACGATACCTCTCTGATGTTTTTCGGTGCTCGGGGGGCTGATATAGCCCCACAAGCACCAAAACTGTAAAACGTAAACTAAGTTTCAGTTTCATTTTCATTGTAATGACGACAGCTCGCCATGCGCGCGCTCCTCATTACAATGAAAACACCTAGTATGCTTTGGGAGGTTCGGGAAGCTCTTCCCCTCCTTCCAAAGCAAAAAAAAAAAAGTGGAATTGATTTTTTTTATATGTGCTCATGACAGAATGGTTCTGTCATGAGCACATTGGCACTTATGCGCATGACCAAACTTTTCCGTTTGACACAAAAACAAAATAATCAAATCAGTAAAACCAGAGTTATGATTTTTTTAAGTGTAACCCTTTTGGTGCGTCAGTCATCCAGAAGCCGTCTGATGCACCAGTGCTCATGTACGTCGAACAGCTTCCCCAGCTCCCAACGGTGTTCTGATCATTTCTCCGAAATGACGGTTGGTGCGCATGCCATGCTGATGTCATTTCGGAGAACACAACCTCAGGGCTGAGGGGGCTATCTCAGCCCCCTGAGCCCCGAGGTAGATGGGTGAGGTATCAATGGAAAGGGGAGAATCTCTAGTGGAACCCTGCTTTGGGGATTGCCTCAGGAGGGCGATCGGCAAGCAGGGATCCACCCACTAGGCCCCAGGGAGGGGGGAGCAGCCCCTTTGGCAAGGGCTTTTGCCCCCCCATTATTTGAGGCACAACCAGTCTTTCTGCCCCCCCTGGGAGGCAGGTGGGGTCATTAGCCCGCAATCTGAGCCCCGGGGGCAGAAAGTACACTAGGCACCAGGGATGTGTTTTCTTTTCATGCCTGTAGGGGTGGGGGCTGCCCAAAATAGGCATGCCGCCTCTCCAAATTCCACAGTCTTTCTGCCCCTTCAGGGAGGCAGATGGAGGCAATAACCCCCAAACTGCCCCCAAGGGGCAGAAAGCACACTAGGCACCAGGGATTTTTTTCTTTTTACATCTGTAGGGGTGAGGTCTACCCAAAATGGGCATGCCAATGCCCCCACCAATACCACAGTATTTCTGCCGCCCCCTGGGAGGCAGATGGCAGCAATAGCCCCCAATCTGGCAGAAAGCACACTAGGCATCAGGGACTTTTTTTTTACGCCGGTTGTTGTGGAGGCTGCCCCACATTCCACAGTCTTTCTGCCCCCACTGGGAGGCACATGGGGCACAAGGTCCCAATCTGACCCCCTTCCAAAGCGGCAGAAAGCTCACTAGCCACCAGGGATTTTTCTTGTACGTCTATAGGCATGGGGGCTCCCCAAAATGGGCATACCATTGCCCCCCCCCCCAAATTCCACAATCTTTCTGACCTCCCTGGAGGCAGATGGGGCAGTAGACCCTGATCTGCCCCGGGGGGCAGAAAGCACACTAGGGATTTTTTTTATATATATAGGGATGGGTGCCCAAAATGGGCATTGCATTGCCCCATCCCCTCAAATTCCACAGTCTTTCTGCCCCCCCAAGAGGAAGATGGGGCAGTATCCCCCAATCTGCCCTCCCAGGGGAAGAAAGCACACTAGGCACCAGGGATTTTTTTTTATGTATATAGGGTTGGGATGTGCCAAAAATGGGCCCTCCCCAGAATTCTACAGTCTTTCTGCCCCTTTAGAAGCAGAAGCAGGCAATTGCCCCAGATCTGCCCCCCAGGGGAAAAAAGGCACACTAAGCACCAGACATTTTTTATTATGTCTGTAGGGGTGATGGCTGTCTAAAATGGGAATGCCTTTGCCCCCGCACCCACACATTCTACAGTCTTTCTGCCCCCCTGGGAGGCAGATGGGAGTAATAGCCCCTGACCTTCCCGCCCAGGAGGGGGAGGTGGGGGGGGGAGAAAATCCACTAGCCACCAGAGATTTTTTATTTTTATGTAAATAGGGTTGGGGGCTGCCCAAAAAAGACTTGTCATTGCCTTCTCCCCAGAATTTCAGAATCTCAGAAAGCCTACTAGGCACCAGGTATTATGTTTATGGGCATGACAGGGAGATGCCCCATAGGCATAGGTCCCTCCCATTTTTTACGCACATACTTTGGCTGTTTCACTGATATTTTTATTCTCATCTACCCCCAAACGGGGGCCCGAAAACCACTAGAAATGATGAGGGAGAGTTTGTGTGTGTGTGTGAACTGGAGTTTGGCTGACGGTCTGCGCATACTGGCCTTTGGCTGGTATTTTGCTGGTGGTGTGTATGATACCGCACGTGTGTTTCTATCCAATGCAAAATCGGCTAAAAACTCATTTTTTTAAAATGTAGTGCTTAGAATTCACTATGTTATACCATTAATCCCTAAGTTTTTGGCCCTTCCCAGTCACAGGCCCTATGGGCCACCCACACAAGTGAGGTAACAAGTGAGGTATCATTTTACTCAGGAGAACAAGGAGAACGCTGGGTGGTAGGGCATTTGTGCTGGCACTGTGATCCCACACATGAATGTGCAGGAAAGTTATTTTTTCAGCTAAATTTGAGGTTTATAGGGGATTTGGGGTAGTGATACGTTGGAGGTTCCATGAAAGCCATACCTACCAGGACTCCCCAAGGTGTCTATGTTTCAGAAATTTGTGATATCCCAGTAATCCCACAACTTTCCCACACAGAAATCTGAGAAACATGTATTGTGTTCAGCTAAATTTGAACTTTGCAGGGAATTCTGGGCAGGAAAACATTGGGGGATGCTGGACTCCTCCCAGTCTCTAGGAATGTGTGGATTTGGTAGGTTTCCCTAGATGGCCACCGAGCCGAGGGCCAAAAACCCAGGTGATCCCCTTGCAAAACATGGCTGCTTTGTGATAGGTAATTTTGATGTCTCCTCAATACATTCTGGGCACTTGTCTGTCGTGTGTACTTGGCCCACCCACAGGAATGAGGTACTATTTGTATTGGGAGACCTGGGGGAATGCTGGGTGGTAGGAAATTTGTGTCAGGCCAGTGACAACTTTCCCAGAAATGTGAGAACTATTTGATTTTTTTCAGCTAAATTTGAGGTTTGCAGAGGATTCTGGGTAGGAAAACGTTGAGGTATGCCTGCAAGCCATCCCTTTCTGGACTACCTTGGGTCTCTAGTTTTCAGAAATGTGTCAGTTTGGTAGGTTGCCCCAGATGGCCGCCGAGCGGGGGCAAAAACCAAGTTGACCCCTTGCATAACCAGGTTGTTTTGTAACAGGCAATTATGATGTTTCCTCAATATGTTTTGGGCCCTTGCCCACTGCTGGCACTTGGCCCACCCACATGAGTAAGGTACCATTTTTATTGATAGACCCAGGGGAACGTTGGGTGGTAGAAAATGTGTGTCATCCTAGAGAGCCTACAACTTTCCCACACAGAAATCCGTACTACCCATACCTCCCTGAACTCCCCCTGGTGTCTAGTTTTCAAAGATGTCCGGGTTTGGCAGGCTTCCCTATATGGCCGCCGAGTGCAGCGCCAAAAACCCAGGTGAGCCCCATTGCAAAACCAGGTCGTTCTGAGATAGGTAATTTTGATATCTCCACAATAGGTTTTGGGCTCTTCCTGCCACGAGAACTTGGCCCACCCACACAAGTGAGGTGCCACTTTTATCTGGAGTCTTTGGAGAATGCGGGGTGAGTGGAAATTTGAGGACCCATGCAGATTCCAGAACTTTCCATCACAGAAATTTGGGGTAAATGTGTTTTTTTTTTACAAAGTTTGAGGTTTGCAAGGGATTCTGGGTAACGGAACCTAGTAAGAGCCACAAAAGTTACCCCATCCTGGATTCCCCTGGGTGTCTCATTTTCAAAAATGTTTAGATTTGCTAAGTTTCCCTAGGTGCCGGCAGAGCTTAGGTTCAAAATCCACAGCTAGGGACTTTGCAAAAAAAGGGTATGTTTTCACAGTAAAAATGTGGTGTGTCATTGTTGCATTTTGTCCCATTTCCTATCACGGACACTAAGTCTGTCCAAACAAGTGAGGTACTATTGTTATTGGGAGACTTTGTGGAATGCAGAGTAAGTGGAATTTTGTGGATACACAGAGATTCCAGAACTTTCCATCACAAAAATGTGAAGAAAATGTGTTTATTTTTACAAAGTTTGAGGTTTGCAGGGGATTCTGGCGAACAGAACCTGGTGACAGCCACACAAGTCAACCCGTCTGGGATTCCCCTGGGTGTATCATTTAAAAAAAATCTATAGGTTTGCTAGGTTTCCCCAGGTGGCGTCAGAGCTAGGGTTCAAAATCAACAGCTAGGCACTTAGCAAAAAAAGCATCAGTTTTCACAGTAAACATGTGGTGATTCCATGTTGCGTTTTGGGCCATTTCCTGTCGCGGGCCCTAGGCCTACCCACACAAGTGAGGTACTATTTTTATCAGGAGACTCTGGGTAATGCGGGGTGCATGGAATGTGGTGGATCCACGCAGATTCCCGAACTTTCCATCACTAAATGTGAGGAAAATGTGTTTTTTAGTGACAAAGTTTGAGGTTTATAAGGGACTCTGGGTAACAGAATCTGTTGAGAGCCACACAAGTCACCACTTCCTGAATTTACCTGGGTGTCTATTTAAAAAAAATGTATAGTTGTGCTTGGTTTCCTTAGGTGCCGGAAGAGCTAGGGTTCAAAATCCACAGCTAGGCACTTTGAAAAAAAGGGTCAGTTTCAGTGTAAAAATGTGGTGTGTCCATATTGCGTTTTGACCTGTTTCCTCTCACCGGCACTAGGCCTACCTACACAAGTGAGATAACATTTGTATCGGAACCCTTTGGGGAATGTGGGGTGGGTGGAATTCTGTGAATCCACACAGATTCCAGAACTTTCTATCACAGAAATGTGAGGGAAATGTCTTTTTTTGTGAGAAAGTTTGAGGTTTGCAAAGGATTCTGGGTAACAGCACCCGGTGAGAGTCACACAAGCCACTCCCTTCTGGATTCCCCTGTGTGTCTTGTTTTAAAAAATGTATAGGTTTGCTTTGTTTTCCTAGGTGCCGGCAGAGCTAGGATTCAAAATTCCCGGCTAGGCACTTAGCTAAAAAAGGATCAGTTTTCACTCTAAAAATGTGGTGTATCCACGTTGCATTATGGGCCATTTCCTGTCGCGGGCACTAGGCCTACCCACACAAGTGAGGTACGAGTTTTTATCGGGATACTTTGGGAAATGCGGGGTGAAAGGAATTTTGTGGATCCACGCAGATTCCAGAACTTTCCTTCACAGAAATGTGAGGATAATTAGTTTTTTTTTTCGTGACAAAGATTGAACTTTGCAAAAGACTCGAGGTAACAGAATCTGGTGAGAGCCACACAAGTCACCCCCTCCTGGATTGACCTGGGTGTCGAGTTTTAAATAATGCTAAACCCTTGATTTGTATTTTAATATGGAATTGTGTGGCGAGATTAAAATCGAGAACTGATGCCTTCAAGATTTCTATTATGAAGCGTCTATTGCTGTCTACATGTTTCAGCAACCTTTTTATCCAGTTTATTGTGATGTGGCTTTCCTCAGGACCTAAACCACGTGTAGAAATAGATGAATATGAATCATGTGCAGAGAATATAAGCATATTAATGATATTGTCAATAAAATAGAATTCTCGAACTCATCACTTCTAGTTTTTAATCTAGCCACACAGACCCATTTAAAAAAAAATGGTCTAGGTCCGGGCATGATTAACAGGATCATGGAATCTTATGTATGCATGACTGCCACTATTTGGGGTAATGAACAACAAATTAGCCCGATCCACCTACCTAGAGGCACCCGGCAGGAGTGTCCACTTTCAGCCCTGGTGTTCACCCTGACAGTTGAGACCCGGCCATCACTATCTGGCAGACAACGTCCATTGTGGGCATCCCTTTCGGTGGACGTCAACACAAAATAAGTCTTTTATGCAGATGACTTACTGTTCACACTAAGTCAGCCTGCTACCCCCTTCCCATGGTAGTACAAATCCTCACAGCTTTTGAGAAGGTTTCTGGTTTTAAAGTAAACATGACCAAATTGTATGCCCTAAACCTCACCAAACCCAATCATCAGGAATTCCCGCTCTGCAAGTACTAGCCACCTTTCAATAGGCAAGTCAAACCATTAGATACTTAGGTCTTAATTTGACCCCCACTTGACATCCTGGACACAAGCTAACTAGCCAGAGTACTGAAAATTAATTCTGGAGGACTTCCAGGGGTGGAGGCAGCTGCACATAACCTGGTTGGGTTACCTTAATGCAGAGGTCTTCAAAGATTTTTGTTCTGAGCCCCCCTAATGAAAATGTTTTGAAGTCGGCCCCCCTTCCAAAACTTTATGGCAAGACTTGAGGGAGCGGAAGTGGTAAAGCTGAGGGTAGGGGGTTGTGATTACAAAATCCTTTCAGGGGGACTTATCTGTAGTTCACATACTGCACTACATGTGAGCAGTATAAAAGAGCAAATATGTCACACAAAAACAAAAATTGACCCAAAAACTCTACCCCACATTTTTAGGGTATTGTTAGCACCTAACACACCAGGGCCCCAAAGCAACTTTACCTTACCTGAACAATTGCACTAATGATATCTGCATCCCTGAGTAGTAGACTGCCTCTCTGGATTTTTCCCCATCCTGGACATCACTCAAATCCTGAAACAGACTCTGTCCCTTTCAGAAAAAATGAGCCCCCCAAGTTGCCCCCACTCTATAAAATGTTTTCCTCAGCTCTAATGCTAGCAAGGCCTTGGACGTCTTTTGGATTGTAAGACCGTCATGATCTGATGTACTGGCCTCCTCAATCCCCTGGGATCCAGAGCCACTTTACCTGCTGCACTAATGATAGCTGCTACATTGCGAAACAGGCAGGCTCCTCAGCTCTTTGTTAAAGTCATTGGCACAATCTTTCATCATACCCATTGTTTTGTCACTCTGAGTCCCAAGCTAAGCTATCTCTTCTGCATCAATATATTTACCTCCCGTGGGCAATTGGAATGAGGCCTAAACACCTGCACAGTAAGGGTGTATGGGCCTAATGCAAGCAAGGAGCAATGGAGGAAGGATAGTAAAGCAACCATAACTGGTATTTAGTTGGCCCCTCACACCACTGGGCCTCTGTGCCACTGCACCTGCAGCACCAATGATACCTACAGCCCTACAAAACAGGCTTTGTTCCCTGCCCACTAAACAGAGCTATTACTCTTAGGGCTGAGGCTAAGAGTAGACTGCCCACGTGTGTGATTCAAAAAAGGTAACAATGCCCCACATCTTGCCATCCCACCTTCCCTGGTGCTGGGGTCCCATTCCACGTGCCACATGGGCGCCATATGCCTTAATACTAACAAGGAAAATGGACCTTCACTCCTTGCTAGAAAGAAAGGGGTGCAGTGGCCCCCTCACACACGTGGTCCCAGTGCCATTGCAACTGCCACATTAAGGGTAGTGCTGGCCCTTTCATGAAGAAACAGCCCCCATATGTTGCCTCCTTCCACAGGTCATCTCTCTAAGAGTGACATGTGTCTGTCCATTTGTAGATGGAAATATTAGCTCCCAGATAGCACCCCTCCTATGGGCCATGTCTTTGATGTTATCCATGGATCTCGCTCTTTTCCTCTTTCTCCTGGGCCATTACTCTGAAGACCCTGGGGGCCCAGTTTATCAGGGAACTGAAAATGAGACCCTGCAGCCACCCTTCAACTTGGGCAGGATCTGTGGGGACTGATGTGCCTATATTTGTTTGATTTCACAAACCCAGTTTCCATACTTTTTGGTAAACAATAAAGAAACAGCCATCCCTGAATAGTTAATGTGGATGTTGTGGTGCCTCTGGGTGAAAGTGGAAGGGGAGAGTGCGGTGCCCTCATGTGTTGTGAAGCCGAGGGCATGGCAGCGACCAAGGTGCCTGCTGCCTGGAAGAAATGTAAATGTGTGGAATTGGTTAATCACCAAATAAAAAGGCTGCTCAGGACCCAGTATGAGCCTTAATTGATAGAATCACTTCAAGTTTCATGATGACATGTGACATAATGGTATTGAATTCTGGAAAGTGTCATTTTAATGGATACTTATAAAAATGCTTGCACTGGGTACAGTCTGATTACCTATTACTAAAGACTTGCTTTGAAAGCACTTGTTTTATGTTAACCCCTTCCGTGCTCATGGCTAGCTCAGCTCGTTATGATGCACGGTGCTCGTGTGCTCATGACGAGCTGCGCTCGTCATGACCACACCCATTCCTATTATTGTCCAGCACAGGAGAGGAATATCAATAGCAGCCATGAGGCTAAACACTAAACCTAGATGCACTGGATTATATCATTATGTGGCTTTTGTCACATAATTAGCATTATAAACCATCACCTGGTGCATAGGCTGCAGATTTTAGAAAAAAATATATTTCTAGCTCAAATTGATCAAAAGTTACTAAAATGTGGTGATGTTTTCCCAGTGCAAGGCCCTTCACAAAAGTTAACTGGTCACCTTTCATTTGATTATTTCTGTATTTGGTAAACTGTTACTAATGAGGTAAAATCTTTGCCCAAATAGTATTATCATGTGTAAAGAAGTGCAACAATAATGAATTAATATTGTCAGAAAATATGCTGCATTATTTGCCTTTTCTTCTTGCATAGTTTCGTAAACACTGCTGCATAATTTGGTGCTCACCTTACATAATTCCAGCAGCTCTGACTAAACCATTCTGCAGCATCCTATCTTATCCTGTGTATACAGTTTTAAAATAAGAATTCAATACAGAACACCCTGGGTCTACACAGACAGAGTGAGAGAGAAGTGAGACAGCCGAATGAAGCAAAAACTAGGGTACCAGTTTGTTGGAGTGGGAGCAAGATATCCTTATACCAAGACCCATCAATCACCCGAAGTGATGTCTCATCATCTGGGTTTAGGTACCATCCTACCAAGGAAAACCGATCTATATGTTTGATCGGAAAAACCTTGACTAGTAGGAAGGCTACAGGATGACTGGTTAACCCACATAGAGCTTGCTCACATCCATAGACTCACTTGAAAAGGTGAGAGGATCAAGTTGAGTGGTTTTACTTGGACATTACCGGTGGAGTATATGTACTATATAATATAATTTTGCACTATTATAATTTACACTATTTGCACTATTATAATTTACACCTTTGTAGCAGCAGCTGTATTTGTTTATAGCCTGGTCCTGAAGAATGCCCCGATACAGTTAGATCTTCGCGAGGGCAGAAACATGTCGACCTTTCGTTTTGTTTGACGTCTTGAATACCTTGAACGTCAACATCCTGCTTTTTAACAATGTCAAGGGGACTTGATGAATAAAGTTGCGATAAGTACTCCTTAGTCATTTTTAGAACACCACTTTTTTCCACTTTCATTTAGCGCTGCACTTTACTCACACTCTTTTTGATCCTCTCACCTTTTCAAGTGAGTCTATGGATTTGAGCAAGCTCTATGTGGGTTAACCAGTCATCCTGTAGCCTTCCTACTAGTCAAGGTTTTTCCGATCAAACATATAGATCGGTTTTCCTTGGTAGGATGGTACCTAAACCCAGATGATGAGACATCACTTCGGGTGATTGATGGGTCTTGGTATAAGGATATCTTGCTCCCACTCCAACAAACTGGTACCCTAGTTTTTGCTTCATTCGGCTGTCTCACTTCTCTCTCACTCTGTCTGTGTAGACCCAGGGTGTTCTGTATTGAGTATCTATGTGAATAGGGGATATTCACCCTGCAGGTCTGTAAAACATCCCTTAGACCCCCCAGTATTGTTGTCGTGATTAAAATAAGAATTGACATATATGCATTCACAGTGCTTTATGTAAGAGGCTGGTCCCTGTAGCACTATATACACACACACACACACAATCCTTTTCCCCACTGCACCCAACAGTATTCAATGATGTGCCTCCTTGGCCTTACACAGAGACATTAACAAATTGAGGTTTCAGAAGTGCTAATTAAAAATTATTTTTCATTTCAAGCATGTGCTATGTTATCTGCAGTTACCTGCAGGTGAAAAAAAACTGAACAAAATAGTTAAAGAAAATTGTGTCCTTTTTATTAAATCATGTCATTGACCCTGCCATGCACTTCAGCTGCTTCTTGTAAATGAAAAAAGTTTGGAAACCCAGTGAATAAACAAATTTATGTTACCAGGCCATTCTCATTTACAAGTTCTTACTGAGGCCTTCACGCCCCCCTCGGAACACTGCCATCATTTACCTTTTCCAATCGTTGTCTACCCCATCCCCTCTGATGACATCCTAGACCTACTGCATGACATAAGCGCATTTATCTGGGGGTGTAAATGCCCTAGGCTCTCAAACACCATTCCAATGCTGCCCAGAGAAATACGCGGACTAGCTTGCCCTAACCTCCTTGACTACGACTGCATGGTTCATCTCTGCTATATTTCCGTATGGGTGGCCTACGAGATTGAAAATCACTGCTTTTACTTGGACCACGTGGTGACTTGTCGCACCCTGTGGGATCTAACCTGGCTCCTCAAACACACCACACCGAGAAGTGAATATACTGCCATCCGCACGAAGACGGTCCTCAAGATGTGTGATAGGATAGTGCTTAGAAGAAGCCTCACCACCTTCCCTTCTCCTAACACACCACTTGCTCGTAATCCGGACTTTACACCGGCCTTTGACCCTCAAACGTTTTCCAGCTGGGGGACAGTCACATGTCGAACCCTGCATGATCTTTTCAAAGGTAGCCCATCAAAACATTCAAGCAATGCAAGACAGACTTCAAAGTCCCCAAAAAGACACAACTACAATATTGCCAATTGTGCCAATGGGTGCTTAACCCTTCTAACATGTAGGGAGCTACACAGGCCTATACCCGCTGTAAGAAATAGGCTACAGCCTATGATGGCACAAGGGGCATGATTTCATGCACCTACCAAGTTCTCCAAGACACTATGCAGCTGCAGCCTCAAATGTACCAGTCTCAATGGCAGAATAGCTCTTTAGAGGGTTTTTCACAAAAGCAAAAGCAATGGGAAACACTCTGATGTCACATCACTAAGCCTACAGAAGTATACCTCAACGTGAGACAGCATACAAAATCATGACACAATGGTATTACACACCGACCCACCTTTGCACTATTTACCCTACTGCCTCTGACCTTTCCTGGCATTGTGATGATGCACCAGAGGATTTTTTCCATATTTTGCAGTCATGCTCTTTCATTACCACTTATTGGAAAGATGTCCTCGCCCACATCAAAGGTGAAGTGGGATTCCCACTTCCTCCCTCATACACTACAGTTATTTTGGGCAGCCAGTCCCTTGAATTAAACACGATGACACGCATGGACTGGAGACTCATTAGTCACATGCTAGGCACTTCAAAACAGCTTATAGGGCTTCAATGGTAGAAGCTAATTGCTCCACCCATCGCCCAATGGCGTATGCACCTTTGGCATGTCATGGCTTTGGAACATTTGTCTCATAAGGTGTCACAAAGTGACAATTAATTTTCCAACACCTGGTAACCACTGAGTGTCTATTTTACCCATTTAGAGTATACCTGTTTCACGCCACCCTAGCTAAAAGCACTCCAACTCTTTGATTAAGTAACTTCACGCAATATTGGCACAGGTGCTGTGGCAGCAGCCTCCTGTTCGTTTTGCACCCCACCATCCCCTCACTCCCCTTCCCCTCCCACTGCCTCAGAGTCTCCCGTATATACAACCCCACTGCATTTCCCCAGTCTGGTAGTTACATGAGCCACGCCTCTGACCCATACTGATTCCAATGTTTGGTAACACTATTCTCTTCATCTTCTTATTGGACATATGACATGTCTCCTCATTCACAAAACCCCCTAGCCGGGCAACACGTGCTTACATCGCTTCTAGTGCACCCATGCAATCTGCACAGTATTCTTGATTACTGTCATAATATAGCAATGTATGAAAACAGGGTACGCACTTTCTATTGATACGTGTCATGCAGTGTATAGTGTATTGACAATCTTTAATATACAGATTTCAAGTAAAAAAAGTGTCTAGATGAGATTAAGAAGGAGATGAGTGCACACAAAGACTTT
The DNA here is from genome assembly GCF_964261635.1 of Lissotriton helveticus. NCBI lineage: Eukaryota > Metazoa > Chordata > Amphibia > Caudata > Salamandridae > Lissotriton > Lissotriton helveticus. Next base: position 868,702,259 of record NC_136061.1, on the reverse strand, counting down.
CTAAAGCAATCAATAGTATAGAAAATAAAGGAAGATATGAAAAGCTTCTCTAAGGAGAAAGTATATCCTTATTTCAGACAAGATTACACAACTAAATACCTAGAATACCAAAACAATAGACCAGACAACGGGCTTTCAATTAAATGATTGGTCCTCAGAGTCAGATGCATGAAATATTAGCAGTGGGGAGCAACTAACAAATAATAGAATACCTCCAAAATTCGGGGGTAAATGTAGAGGACACCCATAGGGGAGTTGTTATCCAATACCTCTGACTTACATTTTCCCACATCCACTTCCACCACTACCGCAATATGAAATGCAACCATATTTGGCTGTCCACATCCAGCCAAACCGTTTGAGATACCAAGACACATCATGAATTTCAGACCTGTTAGCCACCGAGCCACTGACCTTCCAGGAGAAAGAAAATAAAAGAGTCTCTTGTCCAATTGGAGAACAACAGTAACCAACAGCGAGTACATACATAGTGCATGGCCAGGTAGTGACAAGGATAGCAAAACCCTAGAGGTCCAACTTAAGACCTAGACATACATGGACCCAGAGATGAGAGACCTGGAAAAAGAGCTAAGCTTTGTCCAATCCCCTTTTTGACAAACTTAGATTCAAATGTAAATTAACAGAATTCTGCAGAACAAAACTCAGAGCTTTTTTCAAAGACATGGATGTTCAAAATGACATTTTGGGGGATAAAGAACCTAGGAAGAAATCTACTTTCACACCACCATCACCTCAATTAAAGTCGAGATATAAGCTTTTGGAAAATGTGATCTTTAAGGAGATCGATGTTGTTAGACCCTTCCAAAAACATATCGTGAGCAGGGAGGAGGGCATTAGATGACTTTAAATCAGATAAAGAACTAACAATAAATCCTGCAGATAAAGGTGGCAGTAGAGTAATAGAGATGATCGCAGTCTATAGACATGAATGCCAATGACTACTAGCAGATGAAAAAACATATCATATTGTAGAACAGGACCCTACATCTTCATTGAAGAGTGAGGTGCGTTATACAGCTAAAGAAGCATTAGCATGCAGCTGGATCTCCGAGAAAGAGGCTGCATTTTTAGTAAACATATACTGGGTTACTCCATATTTTTATACTTGCCCAAAAATGAATAAGAGTAAAACTCCCCCTTCAGGATGCCCAATCATATCAGGCAGAGGCTTTATTTTAAAATCTCTCTCCGCATTTTGTGACTACTTTCTATGCCTAATAGTTCAGGGGAAATATACTTATTTAATAGACACTAAAGATCTCATACGTCTCCTCCAAGGTTTGGGGCCAGATGTAGGTAAATACCATTTACCGATTCTAAAATACCAAATGTTACCGATTCGGTATTTTAGAATGGGTAAATGGTATGTAGGTATTATTTCGGTAATTTTTACCGAATCTGTAAAATTTGGTAAATACTGATTCGGTATTTACTGAATCGGTATTCCCCATTCATTCCTTTGGGCCTCCAGGCCCATAGGAATGAATGGGGAATACCGATTCGGTAAATACCGAATCGGTAAGGGGGAAGACCTACAAGGGTGGCAGGGTGTCACATTGACACCCTGTTGCAACCCTGAATAGTGCATGGGTGCCCATGTGGCACACATACATGCCCTAATGGCATGTATGTCTGCCACATGGCACTTTTGAAAAAGCACAAATTTGCTTTTTTAACAGGTTTTCGTTATTTACCACCAACTTGTAGTTGGTGGTAAATAACGAATCCTTACAGGTGAAAAGCACTCAATTGAGTGCTTCCTACATTTCAGATTCGGTAATTTACCGAATCGGCATTTAAGAATTCGGTAATTTACCGAATTCTTAAGTACCGATTCGGTAAATTAGCCACCTACATCCCAAATGCCTAATACCGGTCGGTAACGGCCGAAATTCGGTAATTTCGGCCGTTACCGACCGGTATTAGGGTTCCTACATCTTGCCCTTGGAGTTTTCCCAGAGAAACAACTCTTATAGACTTCGATATGGAAAGCTTGTATACTAGCTTACCCCAAGAAAAGGCACTAGAGGTAATTGAAGAGGTTCTTTCCGAAATACCCTTGAAGCCACTCTTTTTCCAGCTATTTCATTTTAGAATGTATAAAAATAGCCTTAACCAACATTGTTTTTGAATTTGAAGGCAGCATATATTTATAGGTCCATGAAACATTGATGGGGAGCACCTTTGTGTAGTGGCCCTATACATGTACAATCTGAAGAAGAAAAAAGATACTGTCAGAGGTGAACCCTTCAGAAATAGGATGAGGGTATGGAAATGATACATTGACAGCATGTTGGGGATCTGGGACAGGGACAGAGAATTACCAGACACCTTTTTTGCTTGGATGAACTCTCCGAGATTCACACATGGAGTAGACAATAAAAGAACTCATGTTCTTAGATATTAAGATTTTTCCAGAGCAAGGCAGATTAAGTACAATGACATATGAAATGCCCACTACGAAGAACAATGTTGCTTAACTTTGACAGCTTTTGATCTTTAAGAGAAAACTTACCATATGTTCAATATCTATTAATTCGGATGAACTGTAATACCCTGCATGACTTTAAAGACAAACATTTACTGTAACAGAGAAATTGGGAGATAGGATGTATGCCAAGAGAGTTATAATAAAAGCAATGAAGAGGGCTAGAAACATTAACAGGTAAGCCCTACTGGAGAACACTGTGAGAACTAAAACAGATGACAGATTAATATGTATGTTTACATTCAATAGAGACTACAACCATATTAAGAAAATCATTAACAAAAATTGGAGAATGTTAAATACAGGACACCTTAATTTAGAAAAACCCATGGGCCATATTATCAAGCAAAGGCGATACATTACCGCCGCTTTTATCGGCAGGAAACTGCCGATAAAGCGGCGATAATGGGCTTGATAATATGCCCTTGAGAATTCCCATAGCAGCCTAGGTTAACACCAGAACCTGGGCTGCTATGGGAATTCACAAGGGCATATTATCAAGCCCATTATCGGCGCTTTATCTGCAGTTTCCTGCCGATTAAAGCGGCGATAATGTATCGCCTTTGCTTGATAATATGGCCCCATGTTCTCCCATAAAAGAGGTAGGAGTATAAAATATGTTTTGGTTCATACAAGACCTAGAAAGACTAAACAAATACTGACATCTGTGACCGATTGGTGGGACCTCCTGAGGGTGGTGGGCCATTGCTTTTGTGGCAATTGTAGTGTATGTCCTTTCACTGAGCAAACAAAAACTCTGGACCTTTTCTTAGAAAACTCTTTGAATTACGCAAACACACTAATAGCAATTGATCACAGGTTATATATGATAACCTACCCCTGTGAACTGAGCTGAACGGAATAACCTGCAAAAAAAGTAAAAACACGTATATGTGAGCATCGTTGTAATTTGAGAAATGGGAATAACACAACTCAAGTGACAAATCATTACATAGCATTGGGACATAGTGTGAATGACCTCTGTTAGGGTTATTCTGGAGAAGATAGACAATTTGACCAGGAATGTGGAATGTACCCAGTACAAGAAAGAACAGCAGTGGATTTATAGTCTAGCCACAGACAAGTCTGGACTGAAAGATCAGATCCTTTGGAGGCATTTTAACAATTAGCAACAAAAAGATTTTATAGTACACACTATTTTTTAGGTCGCTGCTCTGCGAGACTTGCTGTACTAGAGTATAGAATAGAAGCTCTGCCCACTCTTGGCCCATATTTGTCATTGGCTTTTGCCATTGTCCTTCGCAAATGCAGGCTTGTGATTGGTTAATAGGCTTGTTAGTCCCTCCTTAGTACCGTCTTATCTTCATTTGTAACCTACCATGGCTACTGGCCCTTTTACTTCGGTTCATTTTTATCTCTAATGGCAAGTTGCAACATCCTATAATCTTTCTTTTTTTTTTTTTTTTTTTTTTAAATCGGAAGATATGTAGTATATGTTCTTTAGTATAATCTTTGCATTGGAAGAAAGCTACCAGGATATGTTTCTGTTATCACTAAAGGCAGATAGGGTAGGCCTGTGTTCTCCCCATCACCTCTAGTCGCAGGTATACAGCTATGATGCTGATTGCAGATAGGATTTCCTTATGTTATGTTGCATCTCCTTTCAAGGTAGTTTGGATGGCCCTGTATTCTGCAGTATTAACTTTGATGGGTGGGGGCTAGTTTGCTCTGCTAACGGGTAAAAAAAAGGCCTACATCTTGCAGCGTTTCCTGGTATGACATTATGTTAGCCCTATATTCAGTGGTATAACTTTTCATGAAAGGTAGAAATGGTTTCTTTTGTCTCTTATTCTGGCAAATTAGAGAAGCGGAATCACCTTCAGTGGCTGGTAAGCTAGTTATTTGGTCTGCATTCCTGTTTCCATTTGCAGTTGTGACCATGATCCTTTACAGCCACAGCTTCTAGTGATTCTGTCTGCAGGCCTCAATTACCATACTTAAACACAGCCACCTACCAGCACCGGAGCAGCACTTTTTCTGCAGCTACTGTTCGCCGGACCCGCTCCGCGGGTCCCGCTCCGCGGGTCCCGCTTCACCAGCGACTGTCTGGGGCCGTGGAGGCGCAAACGGGGCTGCGAGCGCAGAGCAGGGACTCCAGTGTCCAGGAGCCCCTGCGTGGTCATCAGCCATCACCTGACCCGCTCTCCCTGGAAGCGCCACCCACACAGCACCAGCACAAAAGCAGCTTGCTGCCCGCGCACGCTAAGCCCGGGCAAAGGGAGGGCCGTTTGCGGCCGTTCGAGGACGTGAAGGACTGGACTGGGCCTCCCCCTTGTCGCCATCCCTGCTGTCTTGATATAGTTTCTTTGCCCACTTGCCATCAACGGTCCCTAGAGAGACCATGTGTTCACGCGCAAGTCGTAGCAGGACTGCCAAAGGAGGGAAGTTGTTGAACGGGACCCTTGATGATTTTATAACTAGGACCAACACAGCCATCGATATTGAAATCACTAAAATGCAGCATAGAGTCTCCATAGAACTAGATGCAGCTAGAAGATTATCCCAGGATTTAGCTATGTCAAAGAAATCATCCCTGGGCCATATTGCATCTGCTAAAACCCCCGAGCGCTCGGCTGGCCCTCGGCCATTAATCACAAAGGCGGACATCCACCATACTACAGTCATAATTCCACCTGCGCAAGCCACTACCCCAGAGCTGGCCCCTTCCCATCCTATCCAGAGCCCCTCGATGAATGCACCTGCCCTAGACTTAGGTATCTCTAAAACCTCTGAGGTGTATAGGAAGAATGCGTGTGCAAGCCATAGGGATGTAGTCCAAAAAAGGAAACGCAACGCAAGATCTGCCTACGCTAGGAAGAAGGCCAAAGTTGCTAGGGCACAATTGTTTAACAATAGAAGGCCTTCTGTAGAAAGCGGGGTGGGTTGAGAGGGTGCCCAAGCCGATGCATGTTTAAGTGGCGAGGAGAACTGTTCGATCATAGATAAAGTCGAGCTAGATACTACAGAAGGGGAGATTCGTCCACATCTCGTTGCGGGGAGTTTCGGGGGAACCGCATGCGAGCTAGAGGGAAGCGATGAGGAATTCTTAAAAATAGTATGGGAGACCCTGAAAAAGCTCTTAACCCCCTTTGAACTCAGACTCTCTCGTATAGAAAATCATCTTCTTGAGATGGATAAGACCATTGTAACGCTAGCTAGTCTTAGTCTAAAGCAAAACGAATCTAACATCTCGCAGGGAGCTGAGAAAATTGCACCGACACCAACTATAGCCCCACCAGTTCTGCCCCCGACTAAACCAATACCCAAACCACGCTCAAAGGCTTACAATCCCATAGTTACCAATCCCCCAGTTAAGGCACCTACACAACATCCTGCACAACGAATGCCACCTCTAAAAGAAGTTGCTGCCCCGAGAATAAAAAATACTATGACTCATCGAACAAACTCACAGGGACGTCCAATCGTAGAGAACTTTTGTGGGGGCTTCATAGATCTCCCCCCTGATACAAGGCCTTATGTTGTGGTGTTAGCTGAAGTTCCTGTAATTGAGACCCAATTCCAAGAAAACTTCTGGTCACTTAAAAACAAGGTAATCCATTGGCTGAACACAAATAGGCCATTACCTAATCACTTGAGAAGTAACATCTTAATGGTACTAAGGGTCCCGTGGGTAGGTCCATCACCCAAATCCATCCCAGGCGACTGTATTGTCGTCTCATTCGAAGACCCACTTACGGCACAACATATATGCTCATGGGACGCACGTAGTGAGAACTCGTCTATTGTAGTTAGACCACTCACTTTTTTCTATCCCCCACGGCCAAGCCCAAACCTTGGGGGGAATTGGTCATTGGCCCGAAACCCTGCTCGGGGTGGGTCAAGAGATGGCTGGCTAGGCTGTAATAGCTGGTGGGAAGGGGCACCAACCTTTAATAGGTTTGGTTGCCTAGATGAGGTAGATTGACTCCCTATGAAAAAAGCACCCGCATTTGGCCCTGAATTCATTCCCCCTTTTCCGAGCACCGATTCTATGTCATCCAGGTGTACCTTACGGAATATTCCACCTGTAAGTCCAGGACTGGGTATAGGGAGGATAGTGTCTGGCACTTTGGATTCCAACTCTTCCCTAAAGCATTTTATTAATGTGACTAGTGACCCTTCTCAAATTGTGGCCAATGCATTATATACCTTGCCCGAGACTACTCGGGCGACAGTGCCATTAGAACTTGCAACCCGTAATAAAGGTATCCCTGTGGGTAGTCTCGATTTATCATTGAGGCTATTCTAAGGGGCAGAGATTATCCATCCCTCCCTGGTGGTGACCGAGGGGAACTCACTAACTTCGGCTATGGCTGGGGTCTCTAGCTGCACTCCTCACTCCCTAGCGACTGCCTCTGGGCCAGCAATAGGGGATGTTGGCGGTGCAGTGCTGAAGGTGGTCAGCTGGAACATAGCGGGCCTTGCACGGAATATCGACATACCCGAATGGAATTCTTTTGTCGAATCCTTCGGGATTTGTTTATTCCAGGAAACTTGGTGTCTGGAACCGCGGCACAAGGTGGGATATTCCACCTACTTTGTGCCCGCGGTCCAATCACTTGGGGGCAAAGGCCGTCCGTCTGGTGGCTTGCTAATTTGGGCTAGCATCTCCCTGGGTCTAAATATCAGGACTATACCCACTAAATCTCCTGACCTCCAGAGAATCTCAATTAAAGGGCCTGGAGGTAGGAAGCTAGAAGTTTTCAACATTTATGTCAGAGGGGCTAGGGGTGGTTAACCTATGCTTCCACTCACAGGAATCGATGAGGAACTTGGATCCTGCAAGGCAGATTCCTTTGTTTTACTTGCCGGCGATCTTAATTGCTCTTTCGAACCACTTGCTAGCGAGGAGTATTCTAGGCACCGGGGAAGATGATGTTAGGAGAGGTATTACCCCCCTCACCCTTGCACCCATCAGATGTTGGACCCAAAGTGCCATAGACCTTAATGCCCTTTGCTTGGAACATGGCCTTAGGGCAACCAACGGTAGATCTCAGTCTGATACCCTTGGGGCACACACTTTTAACAGAGTGGGCTACTCCTCGCGCATTGATTATATACTCCTGAATTTCAGACTCTGGGCTTACCTGATTGATATGGTGGTCTTGTCAACTATTGACAGTGACCACAATCCCTTAGCATTGTCCCTGTCCACACTTTGGAATGATAAGGCACCAGCTCTAACCCCACATGTATGGAAAACAACGCACAAAGTACGCCCCTCCAACTGTGGTAGGCGGCTGAAATGGAACAAAATTGCTGTCAACGAGGGAAAGATCTCTGAAATAAAATCCATAATGTCTAACGCCTTGTCGCACTTAGACTTTCAGGGCCATAGTAAGCTCGACGTTCCAACCTTGTTTTCTGAAACTACCGGCGCACTAGGTGAATTGTTCATGGTTCGCCCAACAGGCTCGAGGGGAAACATAAGAGCTGGGCCTATGGGCAATGCAGGATGGTTTTCTTCTGCTTGCCGCTCTTCCAAACGGGACCTAATTAAAGCGGTGAAAGCTAAGGATGCTGGCCAAATTAGACTTGCGAGAAAAAACTACAGAAAGGCTATATTGAAGGCAAGGGGCGAGCAAGAGACACAGTTCTGGAATGACCTAAAGTTGGCTAGCTCTAGGAAAGACCCCAAGGGTTTTTGGGACTTGCTGAGAGCAAGGGATAAACCCGCAGACTCTCTGCTAACTTGTAACATAACTGGTGAAGTATGGTTTAACCACTTTTCCGGGCTCTATTCTCAATCGGTGGGTCCGATTAATAGCGTGCTGTTACAGCCCCCGAGCGAATACATAGAACCCAATGAGGACATCCTATTCTCGCCCAAGGAAGTAGTGGGAGCGATCAAGCGCCTGGTCTTAAATAAGGCTGCGGGACCTGACGGCATCCCAGGTGATCTGCTTCGGGTCAACCCAGCTGAGTGGGGGCGACTCATTGCTTCCCTCTTGAACAATGGCTTGTATGGGGGGAACCTCCCGGACTCTTGGAAGGGCACAGAGGTCGTCCTGATTTTCAAGAAAGGAAGTCAGGACGACCCTGCTAATTATCGCCCCATAAGTCTCCTAGACTCTACCCAGAAGGTGGCTGCTAAGGTAGTTCTAGGAAGGGTCTCACAGTGGATAGAGGAGAAGCAAATTCTCTCAGACTTCCAGGCTGGTTTCAGAACCGGCACGGGGACCATCGAACAGTCATTCCGGTTACTGATGATCTATTGGAAAGTGGTTGTACTGGGCAAAGCCAGTCTGTACCTTGCTTTTATAGATCTGCGGACTGCCTTTGACCTGGTCCCACATACCCAACTCTGGAGTGTTCTCGATGCTCTGGGCATTCCCCGTTATTTACTTAATCTTCTTATAAAGTTCCACGAAGACAACTTTGCGCAGATCAGGTGGGGCAATCAGGGTGAAAAAACTCCACACATTCCTGTAAATAGGGGTGTCCGCCAGGGTTGTGTGCTAGCCCCCACTCTGTTATCTTTATATGTTAACGGAGTGGTGGAGCACCTGTTAAAACATCCAGCAGATGCACCCTCCCTGGTGGGCAGGAAAATACCCACCCTACTATTTTCAGATGATACCCTCCTGATCTCCAAAAGTCCAGCAGGCCTGCAAAGTCTCCTAACCAATTTTAAGGCCTTTTGTGATTTAAGGGGACTTGTTATCAACGCAGGGAAAACTAAATTCCTGGTCTTAAACCCGCCAAAGAAGTCTATCAACCCACCCTCCTTGGACTCTGTCCCACTCGAGAGGGTTAAGGAGTTCGATTACTTAGGCATCCGCCTTTGTGATTCCATGAGCTGGAAACCCCACCACCAAAAAATGCTGCTGACCCACAAGAGGGTGGTGGGGACCCTCCTCAAGGAACAACGCGCTTCGTCTCTCAAACCCATTGCCCCAGTACTCGATATCTATAGGGCCAGAGCGGTGAGCGCAGCTTTGTATGGGGCAGAACTGTGGGGCGTGCAGAATGTAGACTTCTTGTCCAGATCAGAAAACAAATTCCATAAAGACCTTATGGGCCTCCCTTCCACTTCTTTTAGATACGGGTACTCGGCCCATTAGTGATCTGGCGAGACTGCGCCCCCTCCTTTTGTGGGCACGATTTTGGAGGGTCCCAGAATTGTCCAGTTATGCAGAGGGCCTCAATGAACTCCTTTCCTCACCAGGTTGGCCCAAGGTTCGTTGGCTAAAGGAAGTCAAGCGTCTCCTTTGTGACCTGGGTCTTGAAGATGCTTGGACCAGCAGATCTGCCCCGCCCAAGTTAATCTTGAAGAAGCTATACTGGACCTGGGTGACTAATGGTAGAAATAGTAAGGCCAATTTTTGCAAAACAACTGTGGAATTCTTGATGGTTAAGGAGGTGCCCTTATGCGAACCATATCTGGACATGATTTCAAAATCTTGGGACAGGGCGTTATACTTTAAATTCAGGGTGGGCTTACTTCCAGTGGGGAAACTAACTGCCAGTTGGAAGGTTCCCGCACAGACGACTCTTTATTGCCCCTTCTGTGTGAACAGGTCTGAGTCGGTTCCCCACCTACTCTTTGAATGCCCAGCCTATGCAGCCCCACGCTCCAAATGGCTGAAACCACTCTGTAGGACCCTTGGTACTAGATCGCATAAGGAGGCACTACGAATCCTAAGATCAGATCCTCGTCCCCTGTTTGCATGTGGCCTGGCCAAATTTTTAGGTTGGGCTTGGCGTGTTAGATCCTCTAGGCTTCTGTATCTCGCTTAAGTACCTATTTTAGTCTTCCCTCATGTGCAAAATCAATGTTTCTTTACTATGAAATGTATGCTTTTAATTATCCACTGAACCTTTTTACTGTTTTTATCTACTTTTGTACTGCTTTTTAAGATATATGATATCGAAATAAAGCTTGTTACAACAACATACTTAAACACAGACTTTGGTTCTAACACGTGCCTTTGGCCCCTCTAGACCCCTTACAACGTTTGGTTATGTTCACCATTTCACCACCCCTGTGCGTCGCAGAGGCAAGCATGTATTCCTGACTCACACTACATGACCCAGTGTGCAGTGATTTTATATCTTATCAATCCCTAGTGGCACATGACCCAGGATAATATGTTGCGTGGCTAAACACTTATAAGGTCCCAAAGGTGAGATGGATTGCATTGCAAATGCTTGTTTAACTTGATCCAGATAGAAGTGAAGGCAGTTATGATCACCTTCTTTGCATAACAGTTTGTGCTGGTAATGATACTCATACTTCTTTTGAAAATAGACAATTTATTATGCTTAAACCTATGTTTTTTTCTTAGAAATGCATAGTACAGCTATCTCCTTTAGAACTGGCCCAAATGGATTACAAAAAAGATGACCTATGGCTACAGATTGGTGCCATGACACCATGTGGATGTGGTCATGTGATGCAAAAAAACAGCTGCCTGATAAGACACAAATTCTCTGTAACACACTTACCTTTCAGGGGCTGCAGAGGATAACTAGGTGGTTCTGAGGAGGCAACCCATTGAATTGACGAAGTGAGTAGCAACACAATACGTGCTGCTTACCATGATGATAATCTAAAGGGGGGGTGAGTGGATCAGAACCCATTTTCGCACAATAAGGTAATTACATGCAGTATACAATCTCATCTTCTTTTTCCTATTTTTCAATTTTCACAGAGCATCAACATTTCCAGCAGACCATGATCAATGGCTCAGGCTGAGATTAGGTCTATAATAATTGGATAAGATTATGGAAGCTTGAGGTCGAGAGGGTTAGTAGAAATGCAATGGGTCAGAGTTTGTATGCCAATTTCAAGAACGTCTATGTCTTTCCTAGGCTAATCTTAGAGCTTTGTCCCGGGGTTTGAATGTAACTCTCAGTTTTCCCCTGGTCCTCTCCTCCATTTTCCTGCATGTGTTTTCTCGTAAGCCTTCTTTCACATAAATAATAAACTTTAGTTATTATTATAGCACTTGCAGCAGTGTAACTCTTGCCCTTATACAGGTCATATATTAGTTTTAAAACATAAATCATTATTTATTCTGACATGATTTTATACCTACAATGATAATAGAGATGTTTCTTTTAGGTCTTACACTTTAGGATCGTTTTTTTAATGATATCTTAGTTTCTTTTAGAAAACTGGGTATCAACTGAATTTTATTTTCCTTATCTTTTAAAAAGAATGTATTCATTGGTTTGGAATCAAAGAGGTGTATTAAATCCAGCTAATAAAGTAAAACTTTTTAGTGCAGTCAAATCGCCGTAATAGAAACTCTTAATACACTGCTGAGAAAAGCACATGGTATTAACTCCACATTCCACATCACATAATTCTAAGCACATACACACAGGCATAGGCATAGGCATATTTCGCGCTGCTTTTGTCTGGCTCAGTCCATACCCACCGTAATAACAAAGCACCCCACTGACATTTAGCCAGAAGGGGATGCAATGGATAAGAAGGATGGAATGAGAATGGCTCAATACTGACATTATTATCTTTGCAATCATCTGTACCCACTTTGATTCCCTTTCAGCGTGCATGCGACTCTTTAAATGCTTTCTTCAGAATAATTGCAGCACTTTTCATAAATGAAGCTTAGAAAATACAAGAAAGAGACATTCACTGTCAATATGAGAGCAATAATGCATAGATATTGTCTGGGTCTTCCATTCAGGAATTGATCCTCATATCTGTGTGATTGAGCACAAAAAAGATGTGTGACTTGTGGGGATGGCTGTATAGAAATATAATCTCTTTATTTTGGAAAAAAATAAAGCTTTTGGATTTAAAGTGTGCCTCGATGCTAATGTCTTGTATTTAATTGGTCAGCGATCTAGTTGTTTTATTTGTTACATCAGCAACTTGCCTTCTGAGCACTTAGCATGGTTTGAAAGGCTGTTCATGCATATCAGGTTGTTCACCTCTGGAGAAGTGGAAATTATGCGTGCTATTGTCCAAGAGTTTTTTTTCTTCGAGTATCTGCGTGCCAGCTTACCTAATTGTCCAGGCGCAATAAGTTTTCTCTGCAGCCCAAGGAGGAACCGCAGTGGCAAGTAGTTAGTTTCTGAGAACGTGCCAATCACTGTAAGAGATGTGAAAAGGCATCTCTCTGGTGTGTGAAATGCTGCTCACCCTGAGACAGGAACACACCTGAGTGAAAATAAATGTGGTTCCTTCGGCTTGCTCAGAAGCCCCACTCCCTTGTGTCCTCAACAAAATAGCTTGCCTATGGTCCTTAATTGCACCTGGAGCACACCCATTATGGAGTGGAGGGCTCTGCATTGGGGATTTGTTGCCTTAAAACATCATGATTAGGTGTTCATTTTTGTTGGTAGTCTTGGCATCTTTGGCATGGTTTCCCCTGACTTTTTGCCTCTACCTCCTGTATTTTTGATGCTGTGCTGGATTTAGTTTTTTCTGGCTTAGATGCTTGGGCAATTTGCCACTGCTGTTTCACAGTGCAAGTGCTCCCTCTGTAAATTGTTATTCATTTATTTTATTTATTTTAAAGGTTTTCTATAGCGCTGGCTAGACCCGGAGGTATCAGAGTGCTTTACATGAGGATCAGATCATAGTTACAGGTTACATCGTTACAAAGGTTACACAGTTATTAGAGCATGGCAACATAGTTACTTGTAAGGACGAGATAAACAATAAGCACAAATACGTAAGGGGAAAAGCAGGCAAGGGGAGAGATTCAGGGGAGGGGGATAGGAGCAGGGGAAGTAGACAGATAATGAAGGCGGGAAAGAGGAGGGGAGGGTGAGAGACACCGCATGGAAAGAGGAGGGGAAGGGCGAAGGGGACACAAACCGGTAGACGAGTCAAAGCAATGTCCAAAGTCCAGTAAGCTGTGATCCCCGGGGAAGTGGTATCACTTCCCTATCTCTGTTGAGAGAGACTCCCTTTACACAATGGACTCTCTCAAAGGGGTCTCTGAGAATCCAAGTCCTACATACTGGATCCTTCCCCAAAAAGGGGGAAGGGAGTGCTTTGGCAAGGGGTGCCATACCATACCTCAGCTGTGAGTGGCTCCCTTGGCGCAGTGGACTCTCTCAGCGGGTTCGCTGAGACTCCAGAGTATAAATATTGGATCTTTCCCCAACAAGGGGAGAAGGAGTGCTTAGTCAAAGGGCACAAAGGACTAAACTTGTGTGGTGTCCATTTGTGGTGTTATCACTGTGTTACTGTGTGTTTTGAGTACAAATACTTTACACATTGCCTTTGGGATAAGCCTGTTAGCTCGTACCAAGCTACCCAGGGGGGGGGAGCAAGGGTTATCTAAAGTGTGTATTCCCCTTACCCTAACTTGAGACAAGGGTCCCTATTTGGACAGAGGTACCTACTGCTGTCAACTAGAGACCCCCATTTCTAACATTTATATACCCATGTTTTTGCCATTGTGGGACATTAGGTTGTTGGTTAACTAGGATGTGAGCCAGGGCATGACTGGGAATGCTTACCAGCCTTGGCTATTAACTCAAACTGGACCCTGTAGGGCCAGGAGGAGGGGGAGGGGGTGCAGGTGGGAAACACTTCTGCTGCATTTGGTATAGGGGGTCCAATATTGCCGCACTGCTGCAAAACTGGCCCCTTGTACCAAAAACGGCCCCCACCAGTCCAAAACCTACCCCCAGCCTTCCAGCCCACCAGGAATTCCTGGTGCCCGCTACGGCCAGTCCGGGCCTGGTGGGTGCCCTGGACAAGCAGCAACCACAATCCTTCTCAGGATTGTGGGGCACAAGCCAGCTCCAAAATAACCTTTGCTCATCCCTTGGGGAGCTTTCCACAGAGCAGTCCTTATTAACTTAGAGGTAGTGTGTAAAGTATTTGTACAACACTTCAAAAAGTAATAAAGGTAAAACACCTCACAAACGGTATCCCATACCAAGGTCGAAAAATAGAACTTTCTTTAATAAATAAAACAAGACCTAAAAGACAAAAATCCAAATAGTAAAACCAGGGATATTTGATTTGAAAGATTTTTGTGAAAATAGTGCCTAAAAGCACAAAGTGGCAAGTTTAGATATCTAACTGTGCTGGACCAGGACAAAGTCACAAGTTCAGGACAACCGCAATGCAGTGTGGACCGGCTTCAGGGACCCAGATAAGCCCACTAAACAAAGTACGTTTAAATCCAGGCTGCAGAGTCTTGTGGAGCTTTGCGCGAATGTGTGTTGAAGATGCACCACACAGCCAAAGCGATGTGTGAGTTCCGAGATGCAGTAGGGCTCCGATGCATGGGCATGCTTCCTCAACAAGGATTCAGTGGACAGGACTTGCAAATCGATTTTTGGCGTCAGATATGTACCGCGCAGTCAGGTTGATGCGTCAATTTTGAAGAGCTGCGATGCAGAGTCCGTCATCAAGGCTGCAGTCGACTAGGGATCAGAGGACTGGCAGGGAGGATTCATTGGTTCTGAAGAGCTGCGATGCAGGTCTCTGTGAGGGGTCTAATCTATGCAGCAGTGGCGATGCAGTCGTTCTACTTGAGTTTGTGATGTGCAGTAGAGGAGATGCATTGGTTGTGCTGGATTCAGAGAGGCTGGCAGAGCACCTTAAGCCCACTTCCAAGGGTCCAGGACTAGGGTGGCACAACTTCGTAGGGTAGACTCACAGATGGCAGAGTCCTGGTGCAAGATTGTTGGAAACCTGTTATGTCCTTAATGCTTCAGATCAGGAGGCCAACCAACTAGCCCTTGGAGTCACTCTAGGTTCAAGAGATACAGGTCCAGTCCTTCTAACTCAGGCATGAGAGTAATAGTCCGCAGGTCAGCACAGCAGGGCAGCAGTTCCTTCAGAGGAGCAGTCCAGCGGAGTGGTAGTCCTTTGAGAACGCAATAGTTATTCTTCCTGGCAGAGTATCCACAGGTCCAGAAGTGTACTGAAGAGTTGGTGTCCGATATCCCGTATTTATACTTAGTTGTGCGTTTGAAGTGGGAAGAAGCTTCTTGAGTCATGCCTTTGAAGTGCACTGTTGCCCTGTATTCTTGGCATTGGCTCCAGACTAACTACAGGGGGAATCCAGCCCTGTGTATGGTGATAGGACACAGCATATTCAAGTGTAAGTGGGGCTGTGTCCAACTTCTCCTCCATCCTTTCTAATGATGGTCCATCCAGTCACACCTAAGCTCCCCATTTTCTGTGCCTGTCTAAGAGAAATACACAAACCCCAACTGTCACCCACACCTAGGCATGTGACCCAGACAAAGGTTGCAGACACCAAATAGCTAAGGCAAGAAAATGCCGACTTTCTAAAAGTAACATTTTCAGAAATGTAATTTAAAATTCAACTTTACTATAAGTTAGGATTTTATATTACTATTCTGTAGATAGCAAATATTAACTCATTACCTGTTCCCATTTGGAAATTACACTGCTAAAATGTAATAAGGTAACATGAATTTAAGTGTTTTCACTACCAGGATATGTAAAACGTAAACATTTTACAACATTTGAAATACATTTCACCCTGCTCTCTGGACTGAGCTGGGTCTTCCATATTTCAATATATTAAACCGGTTTGGGCCTGGCAAAAAGTTTAATTTGCAAGCTTGTAATGGTGATTTAAAACTGCTCACACACAAGCTTTATTGGCAGGCCTGAGACATGTTTAGATTGCTATTTATGTGGGTGTCACAATCAATGCTGCAGACCCACTAGTAGCATTGAATTTACAGGCCCTGGGCACAGGTGGTGGCTCTTTACTATAAAATTAAGTATGGTGCTTTGGTATAAGCCAATCTAACATGTTTTAAGGAGAGAGTGCAAGCAATTTAGCCGTGGTTATCAGTGGTAAAATGCACAGAGTACCAAAGCCAACAACTATGAAGTCAGTAAAATAAGGAGGTCTGAAGGCAAAACGTATGCGGGCAAAACCACAAGGATGCCAGGTCTAACAGCCAATATAGTACTTTTCCTACCCCATGACTATGAAAAGATGGATGAAGCCATGCCTCGCCTTACTCCTTGTTAGTGTCTGCTGAGAACAACCAGGGGCGTAGCTTGGTCAGTAAGACTGAGGGGCGAGGGGAGGTGGGAGGGGAGCTTCAGATTTTCCAACAATCAGGCTGGCATATTATGTTAAAATGCATTTTACACCAAGCGGGGTTCATGTGAGTGGCCTGAGGGGCCATGGAAAAAGGGCGAGGAATATGGATTGGTAGGAGTACTAAGAGAGAAAACACAATATTTTGTAATAAACAACATTTTTGAGGACTTTCAAAACAGAGAGGGACAGTGTGTGCGTTTTTGTTTGTGTAAGTAAAAATTCCTTATGAAATCAGACATACATCTCAACGTACCCAACTGAAAACACATGTGCCCAATTATTTATAAGAAAATACATGTATTAGTGGGGTGTAACACCCCAAACACTCCCTTTGAAACTATGCCTCTGACAACAATAAGGTTTTGTACATTTTCATGCAAGTACTTCTTGTGGCACATTTCTTTTTCCTTTTCCAGAATATTGAACATCAGACTAAAAAAGGAGACCAAAGCTCAAAGCAGGGAAACTTTGCTAAAGCATTATACTCTTTATTGCTCACTACTCTAATTTGAATTAATGTTACTGCTTCTGCTACTGAAAGTGTTCCCCTCCTGCTACCTCAAAACATTTGACTGCTGAACCGTTTTTTTTCCTGCATTTCAAGGTATTACCTATCAGAAGCCAAATCCGTATCTTTTTTGTTTCTCTTTCTTCCCTGGTCCTCATTGAGCCAGCTCAAGGGTCCAGGAAGGCAGTAGGAAACAGCAGACCTTATTTAAGAATTGCAATGACCTCAGTTTAAAGGAGGTGGTATTAGTAGTAGTTTTATGGATGTCGAAACTTTCTTGATTACAATTATTGAAGTGTAATCGTGTTGGATGGCACACTGCATACTTCCTTCATAAGTGGAGTCACAACCTTCCAGAGGTTTGGACCCCATGCTCTCATAAAAGTTCTCCTCTGCTTCTTGAATCTGACAACTAGTGTAGCATTTTCCAGATATTAGGTTGTGAGACTGTTTGCATTAATGAATCATTTTGAAAGATATATCAACCCTTCCCCATTAGATTGCTTAACTTTTGGAAATACCATTACTACATTATTGAGGTTTCCCACTTTGAATGGTTTTCAGGATTGACTAAGAGCTTTTAATTTTGGAATGGAGAATGACAAAGTGTTGATGTTACCTGTCAGTAAAGCTGGACTTGATATCTCAGTGCAAATTCCTTGAGGTAATACCTAATAGATTTTGCGAGGAAATGCACTCTGGGTTTATGCCCAATGAGAGAAGATTAATAAAAGCTGTAAGGTAGTATTTTAAGTTATGCTACTCAGATTTGTAGAGCACACTATCACCTGGGATGGTAGTTTGGTGCTGAAACAAGTTTATTCTGATAAACTGTAGTTGTGTTTACAAAAAGTGGACATTAATAATCTTTTCATTTTTATATTAACGTTAAACTCTTGAAATAAAAGAAAAGAGGAGCGTTAATTCCTGAACTGTATGATACTTATAATTAATTACACACTATTTTATTCAAGATAGCGGCAGAAAAAATACATCTAAAAAAATGGAAAAATATTAAATTCCTCATGCATACATATTAAACTCAGTAATGTTCTTCGGTTAGTGAGCTAGAAAGAGTGTGTAATGAGGTCCACTAGTTATAATAATGTGAAGGTCATGAATAAATTCAGAATTAAAGTTATAAGTATAACTTTAGAATTTTTAAAGTTTGTGTAGTTTACACTTGGGTAGTATTGGGAAAATAAGATTTTCTAACTATAAAGAATCTTTAATCTTTTTTTTTTCCATTCAATTTCAAAGTTTTGTTTACATGTATTTCAAATCGCAGAGTCCAGTGTCGTAAGTGGAGACTTACGTGGGTGTCGTACAGTACAGTGGAGGATAAGCGTTGTCAAGTCCACTGTCATAGACTGGAGTATTGTAGATTGGAATCAAGTAGAGTAGAGTGGTGTGTAGTAGCGTATTGTACAATGTAGTAAAGTGATATATTGTGTGGTGGCATGGTGCCTCATAGAGCGGAGTCAAGTATCGTAGACTGGAGCAGTGAGCTGTACAAGTGAATGGCATATTAAACAGTAGAGTGGGGTGTTATAGACTGTCATAGAGTGTTTGAGAGTGAAGTATCATCAAGTGGAGTGTCCCGGAGCTCCAGTCTGCCACTGTATTCTGGATCGCCAGAAGGTATTTAGCCATTACCGATATCTATTTCTACAGATAGTAGGGCTAAAAGTCCTTCTCCAGATTTGACAGGGCATTCGAGTGGGTGTCACCTGACTGGTTGATGTGTTAGACTGCCAGCTCCTCCTCTGACCATGTGCCCCCATAGATATATTGCTGCATCTGGTTTTCCAGCCATGGTGGCTGGCATCCAACTCTATGATCGTGTCCGGCTTTCTTCTGAAGAATGCCCTGCTATTCCAAGCTTCCATATGGTCTATACACCACCGGAGGATCTTCGTTGCTTCACATTATAAAGAAATCAGTCCCAAATATGTTATTTCCTTTCTTAGATGTGTTGCTTTCTGTCTCTGTAGAGCTCTGTAGTGCAATGACCCTGGAAAGAAGGCATGGATAGATGAAGATAGGAGTCCCACAGTCCTCTCCAACGACCGCAGGGAGATTGTGGCCCATCTCAGGTCATTTCTGAGTAACTTTAGTATCTTGGAAATGTTTGATGTAGGTAGGCTCAGGGATGCCATGACTGAGTCAATGAGAAACTCCAGGAAGATCACCTGTTGGGATGGGACCAGTTTAGTTCAGATTTCCGTTTGTTGATGACAAAGTCCAGCTCCTGAAGGTCTGCAATAGTCATGTTTAGGTTGAGTATGAGTATGAGTAGTGATTGAGATTTAGATTGGTCCATCAGAAGGATATCGCCCAGATAGAGGATTATCCGTATTCCTCTTGTGCAGAGGACCTCCACCTTGGCCCAAAGGAGCTTGATGAAGCACCACAGAGCGGATGAGAGGCTGAAGGGGAGTGTTCTGAACTCGTAGATCTGTCCCTTCCAAGAGATTTAGAGAAGTCTCTGATAAGGTCGACTAATGGGCACCAAGAGGTAGCGTCCTTGAGGTCCAGTCATACAATCCAATCCCTTGCCAGTAGGACATCCCTTAAAAGATAGCTACCTTCCCTCCTTAGGTGCTGATAAACCAGACAGTTGTTGAACTCCTTCAAGGGTATGACTGGTCTGAAGCACAAGTTGCTCAAGAACCCATTCGGGTTTAAAACTTACTGGCAATTTACACCTATATTCGGAATCTATCCGATTCATTACCTCGGCTGAGAAGAGCAAAGGCCTTGGACATACCATGTGGATTCGATATCCGTAGAACTCTATTTGGCAGCCGCAAACCATCTGAAGAACCCACTTGTCTGCAGTACTTTATGTATACTTACTTTCTGATGTCTTTTTGCTAGTTGTTATTTTCTGGCAGTTTATCACTTTTGCAAGTTTTGGGGTTTTCTTTTGGAAAGTCTGTCTAAAGAGATGGAAGTTGGAGAGTATTTTGTTAATTATTTTCTATTTAACATGTTTTAAATTTTCACTGAAAAAAACAAAGGTTGCAGGGACGTTAAAGTTAGGCTCATTTTTCACTCAAGAAAAACAATTTAAATTTACCAGTTATATTTATTAGAGCTAACTATAACTTGTGCCCCCATAATGCACTGCTTATGACCTCACATATTACATCCCTCATCACATGGTGAGTGGCATCACTGATGACATCAATCATGACATATCAAATGACATCATCCAATGAGTATACGTTTTTCAGTTTATGGGTATTAAACATATATACTAACCTACTACAAAATTTACATTAGTCTACTAGGTGCAATACTACTAAGTGATACTACTTCTATCATATATATTGTGAGTGTCTGTGTGACTGCATGCATCCTTGTGAGTATGGGTATGTAAGTGGCAGTATGGGTGTACACGTGGGTTTGTGAGTAGCTGTGTGGGTGTGGGACATGATGTGTGAGTGCTGGTATTGGTGAGTGAGAGGGTGTGTCAGTGGCTGAATGAGTGAGTGAGTGGCAGTGTGAGTGGCTCTTTGTTTGGGTAAGTGGGTGTGTAGTGACTGTATGTGTGAGTAAGTTGCTGCGTGAATGGCTGTGTGAGTGAATGACTGTGTATAATTTGCTGTGTGGCTGAGTGACTGGCTCTTTGAGTTGGTATTTGAGTGGTTGTATTGGAAAGTGTTTGTGAATGGCTGGATGGGTGAGTGAGCGGAAGTCTGAGTGCTTGTATGGATCTGTGAATGGGTATGCAAGTACTTATGTGGGTATGTGAGTGTGTGTGTGTGTGAGTACT
Organism: Lissotriton helveticus; assembly: GCF_964261635.1. NCBI lineage: Eukaryota > Metazoa > Chordata > Amphibia > Caudata > Salamandridae > Lissotriton > Lissotriton helveticus. Next base: position 868,681,404 of record NC_136061.1, on the reverse strand, counting down.
TGTATGGGTGAGTGAGTGGCAGTGTTAAGAGGATGTATGGGTGGGTGAGTGGGTGTGTGAATAACTGTATAGTTAAATAAGTGGTTGTATCAGTAGCTGTATCGGTGAGGATGTAGCTATGTAAGTGGCTGTAAGGGGAGTAACTTGTTTTATGAGTGGCTGTATGGGTAAGTTAATGGTTGTGTGAGTGGCTGAATGAGTGAGTGAGTTAGTGAGTGAGTGAGTGAGTGAGTATGTGACTGCCTCGATAGAGGGGTGAGTGGGCATGTGAGTACTTGTATGGGTCTGTGAGTGGTTGTGTGGATGTGTCAGTGGATGTGCAAGAGTTTCTATGGGGGTGTGAGTGGGTGTGTGAGTGGTTCTGTGGATGTGACCAGTGATATCTTGTGAGATGTCATCATCAATGTCACTGACCATGCCATGAGCAATGTAGCACATGAGGTCATGAGCAGCGCATTGTGGGATGTGAGATATACTTAGCAATACTATAAATGCTGAATTTCACTTGTTTTGTCTGAGTGACATATGAGCCTTACTGTAATGTCCCTGGGTCTCACTGAGATCTACAATTGGAAATCCATTTGTTAAAGTTTAATGCCCTCACACACCCTTTCAGGTGTCTTGCTTCATCATATGGGCTGCTCCTCGTTGGGTCGACGGTGCAATACCCAATGGGCTCACCTCAAAGAGGGGCACCTTACCGGAGATCTTTTATCTTTTGTCTCCTCAAATACACTGAGGATTACGAGAACCCATAAGTCTTCACCACAGACATTACAGAAACAAGTTGTTTTTCCAGCTTACGTTATGCTTTTTATTGATTGCAACCATCCATCCATGTATAGCCCAACACACATAGGTGTGCAAGGCTGATGTGTTTACCACCGGGTACTGTGGATGCCTGGAATCTTGACACCATTGGGTGAGTCCTAAATGATTCTTCTGCTGTTTTTATTCATATTCCACAGGTGCATGCAAAACCATCATAGCTCACTGTGGGTATTGAACCACCACAGTTTTAAATATTTTTATTGTGCTCAAACTCTAGTTGCACACACCACTGAGTATTTCTAAATCTAGTTTGAAGTCACCACAGGCACTGTCTGGCACGGTTTATCAATGTGTATACCTGTAATGTATGCATCCTTGTTTCTGCAATATAGGTAGATCCAGCTCATCGCAGGTACATTGACACATTAGACACCTTTCATTGTGTTTTTGATAAACCTATATACAAAACAAATGACCAATTGTTTAGTGTAGATAGTTTCCTTGCTTATGGTCCTGAAGAATTGCGAGTTAATTGACACAAACGCGAGAAACATGTTGACCGTTACCATTATTCTTCACCAACTGACACATAAATAGGAGACATTATACTCCTTTTTTTTTCTTCTCCCGGTGGGACAAAACATCAGTACATACAAAACTTATATATGACAAATCATAAAATTCAATTCGAGAAGATTTTTACAGAATGTATACAGCAGTTAATCAATCGCCATTCACTACGCTAAATGTTCATGAATTGCACCCCAAATTAACATACCTAGTTTCCGTTTTTTTACTCCTTTTAGGGCATACAAACTCCACACCAATTCGTAAAGATTATATAATTTAGCCTTCCAAAATTCAAATGCGGGAGGTTCCTCTTGTAACCAATCAGAGGCAATACATAGACATGCGGCAGTCATAGCGACAAATATCAAATACCTATATTTGTATAAAGCAGTTCCCTTCTTCACATTATCCCCTATACCCAGTAGCATAATAGCTGGAGAAATCTTCACAGTAGTATGTGTAACCATAGTGAGAAAATGTTCAATATGATCCAATAATTGATGCAATTTAGTACAGCTAAAAAATATATGAATACTATCAGCATTATCATTTTTACATCGAAAGCATTTCCCATCATATTGTGAACCCCACTTCTTCATCCGCTCGGGGGTGCAATATAGTCTAAACACAGTCTTAAAAAACTGAGCCTTCAAATTAGCCGATAAGAAAGCTTCCCTCGACATCACAATTGAGTCTTCTATAAAGAGACCAGGTTCCCCCAGCTGATGCTGCCAATACAGGTTGAACTTCTGTAAGTCATCAGATCTATGATCCATCAATATATTATACAGAAGCCCAATTTTTTTCCGTGTACAAATAGCCTCTACAATAGGAACAGCTTCAGGTAAAATATGCCTTCGAGTTATAAAATCTCTTACTTGAAGGTATTTAAAGAAGGATGATTTAGTTAATTGATATTTTGAAGTTATCCCCCTTTGCATCCAATCTTTAGCATCCCGATCCCTAAAGATAGAGGGTAGTATTTTCTCAGCATCAAGCGGTGTATAATGTATCAATTTCCCTAAGTTTAACATTCTGGAGATCTTCCTCCAGACAGCATAGGCAGATTCCAGAACCTTGTATCGTGTTCTCTTATAATAATTGCCTTCAAGCTCTTCAAATAAACTACGTCTAGCATGAATCCCCAGCAATAAATAAAATATGGATGGGGCGTCTGCCAAATCCTCTACCGATTCCCCGGTTAGTAGCAGTCGCAACCTTTGTAAAAAACATACATAAAAATATAACATGAAATCGGGAATAGCCCTACCACCTCTCTCAACCGGGAGTGTCATTAATCTCATTGCCCGACGTGATTTTCCCGGAGCCCAGAGAAATCTCGCACATATTGATTGCAACTGTTGGATGTGATGTGGTGGAATCTCTAGAGGTATATCTCTAAAGAGATATAAAACTTTTGATAAGATACTCATTTTAATGATGTTCCCTCTGCCAATATTTGTTAATTGCAAATGTCCCCATCTATCTAGCGAGTGCTTGATGTGTTGAAGTGTACTAACCCAGTTGGCTTCAACGATATCTTTCATGGAAGTCTTAATTATAATACCAAGATACGTTACTTCGGATACAACTCTGGGGTCGCTAGTTTGAGTATTACTAGTAGCTAGAACTTGTGTCTTTGCGGAATTTAATTTATATCCTGAAAATGAACCAAATTCTAAGGCAAGCCGCTCAATCTCTATTAACGCCTCGTCTGGGTTAACCGTGGCCACCGCAACATCATCTGCATAAGCAAATACTTTGTGTGATATATTTTGCACTGTGAATGGTATAATTGATGGGGTGTTGGATAATCTATTTAATAAAGGGTTAATAAATAAGGCAAATAATAGTGGCGAACATGGGCATCCTTGCCGAGTCCCTTTGTGATTTTTATCAATGATGATTTCCTGCACTAGGGGCAGTATATAACACTTGGAGTGCAGTCATAAACTTATCTCCAAAGCCTGATCTTCGCATTACCTCCCATAAAAAATGCCATTATACGTAGTCAAACGCTTTCTCAGCGTGGAGCAATATTAAAGCAAGTGCGCGATTTTCTGCCTGAGCAATATCAAAAAGAGTTATAACTTTATTTATATGTGTCACAGTACCTCTATTAGGAATAAATCCATGTTGGTTTGGGGAGACTAGCGGGGTGATAACTTTAGAGATACGATTAGCTATAATTTTTTAATATAATTTGCTGTCGCAATTAAGTAGAGAAATCGGGCAATATGAGCCTGGCATTTCTGGAGGTTTACCTTTTTTAGCGAAAACCACAATGGTAGCATCATTCCATGACAATGGTGCCTTACCTCTTTTTGCAGCTCTAAAGATATCCAACATAATATATTTTAGTGACTCAAAAAATAATTTATAGACTTCACCGGGAATATAGACTGGTCCTGCGGCCTTACCATTCGCCAGACTTTTTACCGCCAGTTCTAGCTCTTCCAAAGAAAAAGGGCTATCCAACCACTCCTTATCACTGTCACTTAGTTGTATAAAATTCCCCAAGTCAAATCTTGAATCTACTCTCTCGATTATTTGTTGCGTGCATACTTCCGTATAAAATTGTTGAAGAATATCTAGAATTTTATCTGGATCTTGTTGAATATTACCATGTTGATCCTGTAATTTAGAAATAGATCTTGATGTTGATTGCATCTTTAGCCGTAGAGCCAGGAATCTACTAATTGCCTCACCATATTCATGCAATTGTCTCTTGTGTACCAAATATTTTCTTGCATTCTCTTTACTCCAGATCCCTGAAATCTTAGCCCTACTTCTAGCCACCTTATCCTCCGCTTCTCTTATATCTCTTTGACTATCATTCTTTTGTAAAAATTCTCCTCTGACTTTTTCAAAACAGTGTAGAGATCTTGCAGTTCTGCCCTTACCTTTTTCTGGCGATAATAGCCAAAACTCATCACCTCCCCTCTGAAGCAAGCTTTAAATGTGTCCCATACTATGTCTATACTGGCCGAGTTCAAATTCACATGAAAAATATCCATTATCCATTTTGATATCATCGTGTGAAACTCTTCATCTAGACAAAGTTTTCTATCAAAAGAAAAAGTTCTCCCCTCATAGACAATCTTCAAATCAGGTATACTTAAAACAATTGGTGCGTGATTGGATGTAACTTTAGGAAATAGTTCAACATGAGCATCCGTTAATATCGATAAAGAGGCAAAAAAATAATCTAAGCGTGCCATTTTCCTATGTGGAAACGAATAATAAGTATAGCCTGGTAATTCAGGATGCATGTTACTCCAAGTGTCTACTAAACCATGATCTCTTATCAAATTACGTAAAGCCTTGAACACACAAGGTTTACGTCCCTTGTAGTTATTAACTCCTCCTACAAGCTCTGTGTTGTTTAAGTTAATGTTCATGTCACCACATATTATCAATGGTGTAACCCAATTTGCCAATTCCATATTCAAATTTTCTAGCACCTCAGGTTTGTCTAAATTTGACCCATAAATTGAACATATCGTTATACAAGAAGAATTAATCTTTACATCAGCAATGGCCCTTCTTCCCCATTTATCAGTCAGGCTGTGTACTACTGTGCATAATCGAGGTTTTCATAATATCATCACCCCCCGGGTCATAGAGGTCTGTTGTGAAGGACATACTAAGGAGTATCCTAAATCACCAAGTAGAGAGCGATTGCTCCATGATAAATGTGTCTCCTGAAGACATAAAATATCTGGTTGAATATAGCGAATTTCTGAAGCAACCCTATTTCTTTTCTTCAAATTATTTAGAGCAGACACATTTAAGGAGCAAAATTTAATACTACGGACCATTAAGATTTTTCATAATAATCCAAGCTAGAGTGCAGCAGTCACTTATTCTCTCAAAGCCCTTTCTGCGGATTTTCTTTACATTGAGCATATTGTCTTTCTTAATGTGTTAGTTGTCCCCACTGAGACTTTTACTCCTTTTTACCCCCACCGTGCTACCTCTCCCTTTCACACCCCACCACCCTGATCGCCCCTCCCTCCTCCCCACTTCCCCCCTTCCCCCCTCTTATCGAGGCTTTAGGACTAATAGTCCTTGGATGTGGAGCTTCCCAAGCCCCCAGCCTTACCCCCACAGGGATACAAATATCCAAAGAAAACTTTATAATCACCAAATATAAAAAGAGAAAACATACCATGATCTACAATACAGCGTCCAGAATTACTCCTCTTACCCTACACGCCCTACAGTACAAGTAAATATTCCTTAGCGACTGCCACATTAATGAAGAAGCGGGTGTGTTCCTTATTAATCACTTTAAGTTTAGCAGGATTCCTTATGTAGGCCTGCGCTCCCTTGCTCTGAAACTGTGGAACTAACTGCCATGCTGCCATCGAATATCCATTGTGTACTTACATAAATCAGGAATTGCAAAAAATTCAAAACCATCCCCCTTTCTTTTCCTGTTAGGTTGTGTATTCATAAACACATCCTCCTGGGCCAAAAAACTATTAAACGCAACCAAAAAGGCCCAGGTCTAGTATCAGTTGCCCCAGAGTGTAAACGAATATTAAATGGGAATCTGTGTGCCCGCTCTATTTCTCTGTCCCAGTCCCACTTTGTTAGCTCTAGAAAAGCCTGTTTACATAACTCTACAATAAACTTTCTAGGATCTTGTCCCTCTTTTCCTTCTGGGATCTGCATAAATCTTAAGTTGTTACGTCGAGCACGATTCTCAAAATCGGCCATTTTCCATTGTATGTCCTCTTTATTAGCACTCAATAACTCTGTAGTAGTCTTTTGTTGGGCAAGTTGATCCTCAATATTTGAAATCCTTGTTTCCACTTCAACAACTCTCTCCCAAAAGTCAGATTGTAATTTTGCCAACTGCCTTATAGAATTTTGTAGCCTGCGGCAGGAATTTTTTATTCTTAAGCTGTCTTGCTCCGTCTTATCCATGTGTGATAGTATTGTTTGATAGATCGTACCCAAAGTAACATCCTCCTCTGCCGGTGATACTACTCTATCACCACTCGCAGTCAATGATAAATTAATGTCTTCCATTCCATCCACGTCCGTTACCATTGAATGACCCCTTTCTCGTATTGTTGCTGAACTATCTTCCCCAAAATCCGTAGAGTCTTCTATTTCACATTCACTGTCATCTGCCATACGTAGTTGTCTTGAGTATTGGGCTGTTAAATCATCACATGATGAGACCGAGCCTTCAGAGAGGGAGTAAAAGTCCCCTGACTCCCCGTCAGTCAAAGATTGTGTTGACTGAATGTGTGTCTGAATATATGCCACATCTTGTAGATTTTCTGTGTTAAAAGTTGTAACTGTAGCTGTAGCTGTATACTTAGTTGCAACCGTCTCGTGTCCTGCTACAGATTTATCCAGCGATTGTTCAACAGTTGCATGCTCTATTCCGCCCTCCATAGCATTCACGCTGCCAGTACTACTCTCAAGTACTTTACTTATATTATCTGCAGCAACGTTGTCAACCTTACGTAATGCAGCATTCTCCAAGCTAGCGGGTTTATCAGCGACGTTGGCGTTAAGTGGGGCGCAGGGTTGAGCACATACTGAAGCACATACTGAAGCAGAGTTTACTTTGCCTTTACGCTTCTCCTCAGCCACGTTAAATATTGCCGGTATGATTTTATTGTCCGTCATATTCTTGCTCTTACCGGCATCGTTCCTCTTGTCTGCGGCACCGGCCGTCTTACTTGTTTTATTTCCTTCATCCGCTCCGCTTTTCATGCCCGTACCGGGCGTCTCCTGAACCCGCTTCCCTCGAGTTCCTTAAGGTGCCATTCTTCGGCCGATGAACTTGCCGCCTGCTTCTCGTGCTCCAGCAACAATACTACTCAGATTCCGCAGACCGCCAGCAGCTGCGCTAGTGACCGCCCACCAAACACAGCGGTATTGCTTCAGAAGTTTGCAAAACGCCGCTAGAACGCCAAACATTCAAACTCAATCTTCTCACTGCCAAAACGCTGAGAAAACACTGAAAAATAGAGCTGCTAAAGCCAGTAAGCCAGCATACACCATACACCGTCTGTCCGATGTAAATTCAATTGTCCGGTTAAACTTTTCTCTGCAGCTTTAATGAGGAAAACACCGACTGGCTCCCAGAGATTTGCTTTCTCTCTGCCGCTATCCCTGCGGAGAGGCCGGAGAGGTCAGCTTACGCGTCCACTCACGTGGGTGCCATCTTGCCTCCACCCCGAGACATTATACTCCAATGAGTGCCGGTTATATTGCTTTGAATTAGGGCAGGAGACCCCCAGAATAAAAACTCAATCTCAGGTACTCCCAGCCCCATTTTAGACTCACCACCATGTCTACACTTTTTTTGCCCCATACCCACACTTCACATAAATGGGTTGGATAAAAAATCTCCGCTAAAGTGCCCCTCTTTTAGGTGATCTCGTTGGGTATTGCACCTCCGACCCAACGAGGAGCAGCCCATATGATGAAGCATGACACCTGAAAGGGTGTGTGAGGGCATTAAAATCCAACAAATGGATTTCCAATTGTAGATCTCAGTGAGACCCAGTGGTTTCCAGCTCTGGTGTTACTTCTAGAATTCCCACCTGAGGAATAGCACAACACTCCTTCCTTGACGTGTATCTGATTGTCACATGGATAATGTCATCAGTGATGTCATTTGAGATGTGATCAGTGATGTCATCAGTGATGTCACTGACCATGTCATGAATGATGTTATATGTGACATCATCAGCAGTGGATTGCGGGCGCGCAAGTTATAGTTAGCAGAACTAACTATAACGGAGGAATTTCAGTGGTTTTATATGAGTGAAATGCCCAGCTAACTATAACAACCCTGAAACCTGTTTGAAACCTATGGTTTTTTCAGTGAATTTCAAAGGTTTTTTAAATGATAATTTTTAAATGTAATAATAGTTGTATGTATTTTTATACTTATTTTCTACAGTTGCTTAACTGTTTATTTTTACATATATTATTTTCTAAATTACATTATATGTTTTTAATATAAATGAAAATAAAAATGTTTTTTAAAATATTGAAACTGAAACTGTTTTTTTTTGTCAGGGTCACTGGATGAGTACTTGGGTACTGACTGAATGATTAGAGTACTGCAAGGAGAGTGCCTGGGTGAATTTATAAGTGGTTGGGTTTTGGCACACTGAATGAATTAGTACATGGTACTGAATGGGTCACTAGAGGAGTGCAAGGGGAGTGACAGGGTGTTTGCTGGAGTGTATGGATACTGAATAGGGAATTGAAGGTGTGAAAGACAAGTGTGTAGGTGGTTAGAGGACTGCATGCATAGTGAATAGCCGTTTGAAGCAGTCCATGTGCTAAGGCCTGGCTCGCTACATGAGTACTTGGGTAGTGACGGAACGATTAGAGTACTGCAAGGAGAGTGCTTGGGTGAATTTGTAAGTGGTTGGGTTTTGGCGCAGTGAGTGGATTAGTGCATGGTGCTGAATGGGTCACTAGAGGAGTGCAAGGGGAGTGACAGGGTGTTTCCTGGAAGTGTATGGATACTGACTGGGGAATTGAAGGTGGTTAGAGGACTGCATGCATAGTGGGTAGGGGTTTGAAGCAGTCCATGTGCTAAGGCCTGGCTCACTGCATGAGTATTTGGGTACTGACTGAATGATTAGAGTACTGCAAGGAGAGTGCATGGGTGAATTTATAAGTGGTTGGGTTTTAGTGCAGTGAATGGATTACTACAAGGATGTCTATGTCGTGTGGAGATTGTTTTTGTGCAGGAAGGGACACCTTCCTGCACAAAAACAATCAGTAAAGACATTTTCCTCTTTCAATGTATGCTGTGTAATGCACCATCACTACGTTAGAGAAAGTGACATACTGGTTGCGCAGGGTGCTTGTAAATCTGCCCCATAAGTGCTTAGGTTTTGGCAGACTGATAGTGCTGAATGGGTGATTGAAGAATTGCATGAGGCTGGCAGGAGGTATCCTACGCTGCATGGCTACTACTTCAGTATTTAATGGATTTGACCAATAGTATGTATCTGCTTAGAGATTTGTAGGGATTATGCACAGAATATTGTATGTGTACTTGTGTTGATGCCTAGGTCATTTTATAAGAATACCATTAGTAACTGTAATGATGACAGTGCTGCAAACAGAGTAAACACTTAATTTATAAGTGCTTACATATTGGTGGAGTGATAGGATAAGTAGATAAAGGTAGATAAGTGATTAAAGAAGTACATGGGACACACTGGACGATTCCTACTCTGCATGAGTACTAACTGGGTATTTAGAAGAGCGTATCAATAGTTTGTAGTTGGTTAGAGGTGTGCATGCATAGTGTAAAAAATATTGTACCTGCACTTGTGTTAGTGACTACGCCATTTCTTAAGTATACAACTAATAACTGGAGTAATTTCAGTATTGCAAAGAAAGTGCATGCTGAGTTCATAAGTGCTTAGGTATTGGTGGAGTGATTGATATGTAGATAGTGCTGGATGGCTGAATGGAGAAGTGCGTGGGACAGACTGAAGGATCCTAGACAGCATAGGTACTAACTGGGTATTTAGAAGAGCGTATCAATAGTATGTAGCTGGTTAGAGGTCTGCATGCATAGTGTACAAAATATTGTACCTGCACTTGTGTTAGTTACTAGGCCATTCCTTAAGTATATGACAAATAACTAGAATATTTTCAGAGCTGCATAGAGAGTACATGTTGAATTGAAAAGTGCTTAGGTATTGCGGAGTGATATGATACGTAGATAGTGCTGGATGGGTGATTGGAGAAGGTCAAGGAACAGACAGGAGAATTCCTAGGTTGCATGGGTAGTACTTTACTAAGTAGCTGGTTAGAGGTTTATATATATATAGTGCACAGCTGAATGTAGTTGTGCATTGATTGTTTTTGGATTACTTAATCTTACTTTAACAGTAGAACATATCAAAAAATGCTAAACATTTTTTTTTCAGTTATTATAAGTGCTTAGGTATTGGTGGAGTAATAGGACAAGTAGCTAGTGCTGGATGGGCGAGTGCAGAAATGCATGGGACAGACAGGAGAATTCTTACACTGCATAGGTACTAACTGGATATTTAGAAGAGCGTATCAATAGTATGTAGCGGGTTAAAGGTCAGCATTCATAGTGTACAAAATATTGTACCTGCACTTGTATTAGTGGCTAGGCCATTCTTTAAGTATATGACTATTACCTCGATTATTTTCAGTGCTGAAAAGAGAGTGCATGCTCAATTTATAAGTGCTTAGGTATTGGTGAAGTGATAGGATACATAGCTAGTGCTGGATGGCTGAATGGAGAACTGCATGGGACAGACAGAAATATTCTTAGGCTGTATAGGTACTAACTGAGTATTTAAAAGACTGAATCAATGCTATGTACCTGATTAGAGGTCTGCATGCATAGTGCACAGAATATTGTAGCTGTACTAGTTTTTCTGGCTAGGCCATTCCTTAGGTACATGACTTGTGACTAGAATAATTTAAGCGCTGCAAAGAGAGTACTTGTTGAATTTATAAGTGCTTAGGTATTGGCGGAGTGATAGGATACGTAGATAGTGCTGTGTGGGTGATTGGAGAAATACAAGGCACAGACAGAAGGATTCCAACACTGCATAGGTATTAACTGGGTATTTAGAAGAGCGTATTAATAGTATGTAGCTTGTTAGAGCTCTGCATGCATAGTGTACAAAACATTGTACCTGTACTTGGGTTAGTGGCTAGGCCATTCCTTAAGTATATGACCAATAACTGGAGTAATTTTAGAGCTGCAAGGAGAGTGGATGCTAAATTTATAAGTGCTTAGGTATTGGCAGTGATAGGATACATACATAGTGCTGGATGGGTGAATGGACAAGTGCATGGGACAGACAGAAGGATTCATAGACTGCATAGGTACTAACTGAGTATTTAAAAGACTGTATCAATGCTATCTAGCTGATTAGAGATCTGCGTGCATAGTGCACAGAATATTGTTGCTTGAACTAGTATTGGTGTGTCTATGGTTTCGAGAATGGTAGTCTGTATTTTAGGGTGTGAGGAGGTGCATCGGATGATCATGTGGATGATGTTATCAGTGATGTCATTTGAAATGTCATCAGTGATGTCATCAGTGGTGTCACTGACCATGTCATGAGTGATGTAATATGTGACCTCATCAGCACTGCATTGCGGGGCGTGAGTTATAGTTAGAACAACTAACTATAACAGCCAAATTTCTCTTGTTTTGTACGAGTGAAATATCCAACTAACTATGACGTCCATGAAACCTGTGGTTTTTTCAGTGAATTTCTGAGATTTTTCAAATGCTAATTTATAACTATAATGTCCCTGAAACTTGTGTTTTTTTCAGGGAATTTTAGATATATGTATTTAATCTCCTCTCACTCTTACAATGAAGGAATCAGCACTCAGGTTGTAGTTTGGAAGTATTTAATCTACAAAGAACGTGATGAACGAGTTTCGGTTTGTCCGAACCTTGATAATGATACAAGACGTCATTGTAGCATCCTTATTTAAATGTACAAATGCCTCCAGTTGCCAACATTAACAAAGGACTACATATTACTTTATTCCAAAAAGCTGGCGGCCATATTGGCCTGGTCATGAATCGATGTGAAAATTCAGGAATTGCATGGTGATAAAAAAAAACGATGGATTTAGGCCCAAATCTCTGAACTGGGGTGAATGTTTGACATTGTTGTGTATTCTGCCCATCAACTTGTGTTTTTGCATTTGTCACCCCGAGTGGGACGGATATGCTCAGACGTGAGTCAAGCGCAAAACCAGTCCAAGGATGCTTGCGTCCAGTCGGGCTGGACCGCTCCCATGTGGCACAGGGTCAAGACTGATTTGCAAATGGTTGGGTTCAAACTGGAATGGCATGGTGAGCAAAAAAACTATTGATTTAGGCCCAGATCTCTGTACTGGGGTGAATGTATGACATTGTTCTGCATTCTGTCAATCAACTGTTGTTTTTGCACAATGTCATTTCAGCATATCTTGCCCCATGGCCGCCATACCTGTATGTTCGTCAACATGACGTATTCATAATAAACATGCTTAGGATTGCAAACATCAACATAAAAAATGGACTACACATTACTTTAAAGTGAAAGGCTATCGGCCAAATTAATCTGGGCACATTGCATATTATAATGGTTCTTACACGAAAGAAAAGAAAAAATGGGGTGTTAATATACACACACTATTCCTAAATAAAGTTCTATCAATTCTAGTTCCATTCCAATCACTGCTCATTTGAAACGTCATGAGTGATGTAACTGATCATGTCATGAATGATGTAATGTCTGAGGTCATTAGCAGTATATTGCGGGGGTGTAAGTTATAGTTAGCTCAGGTAACTATAACTGCTGAATTTCACTGGTTTTGTATGAGTGACATCTGAGTCTAAATATACTGTCCCTGTAATGTTTGTTTTTTTCAGAAAATGTCTAGTTTTTTTTAACCTTAAGTAAGATACATATCACAATGGATGGTGGGGGGTTGGAAGCAGGGCCTGGCATTTTGCTGCTCCTGCCTTCCCTCCTTCTAGCCATCCATTGTCCAAGTCCATGTCCCTGCTCCCTTATTACAGCCCTATGTGGCTGTTGTACTGTCACTGGCCTTCCTGCCTTATCTGAACAGTTAGCTTGCTGTCCCATCCACATCTTCCCTATCCTCTGTTGTCTGAATCCATGGACTAGCCTCCTCCCTCCTGCCATGCATGGGCTGATGTACTGCCACTGCTCTCCATTTAGCATGATGTACCAGTCCACTCCTGCTGCCCTCCATTGCCCAATTCTATGCCCCATCATTGACCTCCTGCTTAGCCTCTGTGCTTAGCTTGCTGTCCCTATTCTTCTTCTCCATGCCCTCCGATGTCTGTGTGCATGCCCCTGCTCCACCCTTTTTGCCCACCATGTTCCATTGACCTGCCATTCCTATCTACTCTGAGTGTTCTGTTGAGCTGCCACTCACCTCCCACCTGCCTAGCATTGTCAGTTGACTGTAACTTGTCCCTGCCTGTCCACATTCCATGCCCCTATCCCCTTCCTCCTGTCCTCCATGGTCCATTTTACTGTCACACCCTCCGGCCCTCCCTGGTCTGTTGTGCTGCAACTGCTCCTACTGCCTACCCCTTGTGGTCTGTTGTGAGGCCCCTTCCCCTGAACTCTCTTGTCTGTGATAAGGTCCTGACCCTCCCTTCTATTCTGCATGGTTCTTTGTGCATGCCCCTGCACCCTCCCTCTTGCCCATCATAGCCATTGTGCTGCCACTAACCCTCCCGGTTGCCATGTATGGTCTTCTGTGCTACCAGAGCCCCTCCCACCTTCCCTGTGTGGTCAGCTAGCTGCCCCTGACCCCCTCCCACCTTCCCTCCATGGTCTGTGTCTATGCCATTATAGTCTCACTGTTGCTCTCCATGGTGTGTCTTGCTTCTAGTGCATATCCTGCCTGATCTCCATGGTCTTCTTGCTGCTCTGCCCTGCCCCCTTGCCCCCAGCCATCTGTTTCCATGTGCAGACCCCTATTCCCTATCTTCTGGCTTGTCTGTTCCATTGTAATGCCCCTGATCCATCCCTCTTGCCCTTTATGGTCCATTATCCTGCAGCTTTCTCTCCTGTCTGTCCATTATAGTCAGATAGCTACCATTGCCTCTTTCCCCTCTGTTCTCTGTTGTCCATGTGCATGGTCCTGTCCCCTCCCTATTGCTTTCTATGGATTGTTGTGCTCCACTCCCGTCATGCATGCCCTTTGTGGTGTATTGTGCTGCTGCAAACACTGATGCCTACCCTGTAGGCTCTGTTTGGTGCACCTCTCCATGTCCCTCCTGTCCTCTATTATCCGAGTACAAGTCCCTACCCCAATTCCTCCTGTCTTCCATGATCCAATGTACCATACTTGCTAACATTTTGAACTTGGTAAGAGGGAGATTTTGAAAAAAAACAGGGGTATTGATTTCCCCTTTGACTTACATTGAAAAAGAGGAGATTGTAGACAGGAGACTGATCAAATATACCCATTTGGGCATAAAAACATTGGATGGTTCCTGGCTGAATTGAATCTGTTGGAAGTATGGTTGTACTACCACTGCCTCTTCCTTCTGCCCACAATGGTCTAATATATTGCCACAGCCTCTCTTTCCTGTCCTGTATTGTTGGTTTGTTGCCCCTGCTCCCTTTCCACTGCCCTCCATAGTCTTGTGTACTGCCACTGTCCTTCCTGCCTGCCCAGTGTGGTCAAATTGTTGCCTCTGCACCCTCCTACTTGCCTTCAATTTTCAGAGTCCGTGTCCCTGGCCTCTGCCTCTCAATAGTATCCTAATGAACAACTAGATTGCTAATATTCTACATTTATTACAAAAGTGTGGAATGCCTGACGTCATCTTGAAGTAATCAAAACTGTAATACTTTGAGCATTTACTTCAGAAATTACATATATGAGGCGGTCTTATTGACATCATAATAATGGTTAGTGCTCTAAAAAACTAAAGTGAGAACATATTTTCTGAGTTTTCAAATAGCATCAAAGCACTTTTAAATTATTTGTTATCTTTATGTTTTTTATCCAGTTGACCACTTGATTAAATGTTGCACTTAGGGGAAAGGATGTGGCGTTGCTTCCAGAGCTGCAGACTTTGCAACTGGGGAACCAGGTTGGAGTTTCTGCTTCAGCTCAACATTCTGTGATTCTGGTCAAATCACTTAAGCTCCCCATGTCCTAAACCAAAATGAATATGTTCTTGTGTGATGTAACCGATGCTCATGTAAAGCACTCCAAAACCTGACAAGTCTGCACTATATAAAACTGCAAAAACACAAAAAATAAAAAGTGTTTTGCACACTTCTGTCATTGGGCTACATGTGGGATACATCTGGGTGATATTTGTGCAACATTTGGGCTCTTTTGTCTCTGGTGGCCATCTAGGGAGATTTATTTGTCACGAAGTATCCTAATTTCCTCATTTACTGCAGTCTCCTCAGTAGGAAATGCTTTCAGTTTTTTACTTGGATTCCATCAAGAAGGTATTCAGATATGTCACACATTTGCCATGAACTCAGAATGTTAGCACTCTCGTTGCTCATTAGATCACTGTTGTAAAGCTACTGCTCACCACGGAAGTCTGCTGCTGGTATTAAAAGTGCATGTTTCAGTCTGCATGTCAGAATGTTTTATGAAATAGAAGGGGATTTGAGAAGTCACTCAAAATATGCCCTGATTTTTCTTTCTTCAGCACTAATCATAATTTCTATGGCAAAATATACCCCCTCATTGTGTTCCTTTTTAAAATAAATGTTTTAAGTGTTACCAGTTTATTCCACTCAAGATGGCTTCAGGTGTGCCATACGTTTGTCATAAGTAAGACTGTTAGCACTCTAATTGTTCTTTGGCACACTCTGGGACATTCTGTCATTTGGCTATACTTGGGCTACATCTGGGGGATATTTGTGCTACATTTGAGGTCTTTCGTCTCTGGTGGCCATCTTGGGAGACTTATTGGTTTTGAAGTTTCCTAATTTCCTCATTTACTACAGTCTCTTCCGTAGGAAACACTTTCAGTTTTTTTACTTTGATTCCATCAAGAAGGCATTCAGATGTGTCACACATTTGCCATTAATTCAGAATGTTAGCACTCTAGTTTCTCATTAGATCACTGTAGTAAAGCTACTGCTCACCAAGGAAGTCTGCTGCTGGTATTCAAAGTGCATGTTTCAGTCTGCTTGTTAGAATTGTTTAATGAAATAGAGGATGATTTGAGAAGTAAAAATGTGCCCTAATTTTTCTTTCTGCAGCACTAATCATAATTTCTATGGCAAAACGAAGGCCCCATTGTGTTCCTTTGCAAATTAAATGTTTTAAGTGTTACTACTTTATTTCAATCAAGATGGCTTCAAGTGTTCCATACTTTTGTTATAAGTTAGACTGTTAGCGCTCTAGTTGTTCTTTAGAACATTCTGGGACATTCTGTCATTGGGCTATACTTGGGCTACATCTGGGTGATATTTGGGCTCTTTTGTCTCTGGCGGCCATCTTGGGAGACTTATTTGTTTTGAAGCTTCCTAATATCCTCAGTTACTGCAGTCTCCTCAGTAGGAAATACTTTCAGTTTTTTACTTTGGTTCCATCAAGAAGGCATTCAGATGTTTCACACATTTGCCATCAATTCTGAATGTTAGCACTCTAGTTTCTCCTTAGATCACTGTAGGAAAGCTACTGCTCACCAGGAAAGTCTGCTGCTGGCATTGAACGTATATGTTTCAGTCTGCATGTCAGAATTCTTTTAGTGAAATAGTAGAGGATTTGAGAACTCACTCAAAATGTGCCCTAATTTTTCTTTCTGCAGCACTAATTATACTTTCTATGGCAAAATGAACCCCATCATTTTGTTCCTTTTGAAATTATATGTTTGAAGAGTTACCACTTTATTCCAATCAAAATGGCTTCAGGTGTTCCATACTTTTGTCATAAGTTAGACTGTTAGCACTCTAGTTGTTCTTTAGAACAGTCGGGGACATTCTGTCATTTGGCTATAGGTGGGCTACATCTGGGTGATATCTGTGGTACATTTGGGCTCTTTTGTCTGTGGTGGCCATCTTGTGAGACTTATTGGTTTTGAAGTTTCCTAATTTTTTCATTTTCTACAGTCTTTTTAGTAGGGAATACTTTCAGTTTTTTACTTTGGTTCCATCAAAAAGGCATTCAGATGTGTCACACATTTGCCATACATTCTGAATGTTAGCACTCTAGTTGCTCGTTAGATCACTGTAGTAAAGCTACTGCTCACCAGGGAAGTCTGCTGCAGGTATTCAAAGTACACGTTTCAGTCTGCATGTTAGAATATTTTAATGAAATAGAAGAAGATTTGAGAAGTCAAAATGTGCCCTAATTTTTCTTTCTGCAGCACTAATCATAATTTCTATGGCAAAATGAAGCCCCTCATTTTGTTCCTTTGCCAACTAAATGTGTTAAGTGTTAACATTTTATTCCAATCAAGATGGCTTCAGGTGTTCCATACGTTTGTCATAAGTAAGACTGTTAGCGCTCTCATTGTTCTTTAGAAGACTCTGGGACATTCTGTGGTTGGGCTATACTTGGGCTAGATCTGGGTAATATTTGTGCTACATTTGGGCTCTTTTGTCTCTGGTGGCCATCTTGGGAGACTTATTTGTTATGAAATTTCCTAATTTCCTCATTTACTACAGTCTCCTCAGTAGGAAATACTTTCAGTTTTTTTACTTTGATTCCATCAAGAAGGCATTCAGATGTGTCACACATTTGCCATAAATTCAGAATGTTAGCACTCCAGTTGCTCATTAGATCACTGTAGTAAAGCTACTGCTCATCAGGTAAGTCTGCTGCTGGTATTCAAAGTGCATGCTTCAGTCTGCTTGTTGGAATTTGTTAATGAAATAGAAGATGATTTGAGAAGTCAAAATGTGCCCTAAGTTTTTCATTCTGCAGCACTAATCATAATTTCTATGGCAAAAGGATGCCCCTCATTTTGTTCCTTTGCAAACTAAATGTTTTAAGTGTTACCACTTTATTTCAATCCAGATGGCTTCAGGTGTTCCATACGTTTGTCATAAGTAAGTCTGTTAGCGCTCTAGTTGTTCTTTAGCACACTCTGGGACATTCTGCCATTGGGCTATACTTGGGCTATATCTGGGTGATATTTGTGCTACATTTGGGTTATTTTGTCTCTAATGGGCATCTTGGTAGAGTTATTTGTTATGAAGTTTCCTAATTTCTTCTTTTACTACAGTCTCCTCAGTAGAAAATACTTGCAGCTTTTTACTTTGGTTCCATCAAGAAGGCATTCAGATATGTCACACATTTGCCATAAATTCTGAATGTTAGCACTCTAGTTGCTCATTTGATCACTGTAGTAAAGCTACTGCTCACCAGGGAAGTCTGCTGCTGGTATTCAAAGTGCATGTTTCAGACTGCATGCTAGAATTTTTTTATGAAATAGAAGATGATTTGAGAAGTCAAAATGTGCCCTAATTTTTCTTTCTGCAGCACTAAACAAAATTTCTATGGCAAAAAATGAAGCCCCTCATTTTGTTCCTTTGCAAATTAAATGCTTGAAGTGTTACTACTTTATTCTATTCAAGATGGCTTCAGGTGTTCCTTACTTTTGTCATAAGTAAGACTGTTAGCGCTCTAATTGTTCTTTAGAACACTCTCGGACATTCTGTCATTGGGCTATACTTGGGCTACATCTGGGTGATATTTGTGCTACATTTGGGCTCTTTTGTCTCTGGCGGCCACCTTGAGAGACTTATTTGTTACGAAGTTTCCTAATTTCGTCATTTACTAGTCTCCTCAGTAGAAATACTTTCAATTGTTTACGTTGGTTCCATCAAGAATGCATTCAGATGTGTCACACATGTGCCATACATTCTGAATGTTAGCACTCCAGTTCCTCATTAGATCACTGTAGTAAAGCTACTGCTCACCAGGGAAGTCTGCTGCTGGTATTAAAAGTACATGTTTCAGTCTGCATTTCAGAATTCTTTTAATGAAATAGAAGAGGATTTGAGAAGTCACTAAAAATGTGCCCTAATTTTTCTTTCTGCAGCACTAATTATACTTTCTATGGTAAAATTAACCCCCTCATGTTGTTGCTTTTTAAATTAAATGTTTGAAGAGTTACCATTTTATTTCAATCAAGATGGCTTCAGGTGTGCTATACTTTTGTCATAAGGAAGGCTGTTAGCACTCTTGTTGTTCTTTAGAACACTCTGGGAAGCTGCAGTAGAACACAAAGCAATCAACTGACAGTTTCTGCTCATGTTGGATGTACATGATTTACTGAGAATGTCAGACTTCATTCTCACACGACTGAGAAAGATAATATGAATTTACACAAAAATATGCTCTCAGTTTAGCTTATAGATCACCTTCCAAACCTCTGTGGGAAAAGCATGAGAAAATAGTTTTCTCTCAAACATGATTCATGCTATCCCAGCAGAAGGCTTTTTCACATGGTAAAATCACCTTAGAACACACCACAATTCCTAAAATGAATATGGTACCATCAACAAATGATTTATGATGTAACTAAAGTTAACCTTTTGTTAACTGCAATGCTTTTTAATGAGGTGCTATCATGTATATTGGTCCCAAGATGACTGCCAACACTTCTTGGATGAAGTGCTACAGCCAATCAGACCTCACGATGAGATGTGTGGTTAGTGCCTGCCCAAATATATATATATATTTTTTCCTTTAACATCTAAAAAACTACTGAACAGATTTACACAATTTAACAAAAAGGCACAAGTCTGACCCAAGGACTACCTCTTTGCCAAATTTGGTGTAATTCCGTTCAGCAGTTCAAGCTGTAGCTGCGCCTAAATGTTCCTATGGGAAATTCCATGGGGAAAACAAGTTTTGGTACCCCCCCTTTTTTCTCGGCCCCTGCTTGACTAATCACCCCTAAACTTTCAGGATAGGAGCAGACTAGAGCGCCCCACGGGTTTTTAAAATTTCGCAAAGATTCGCCAACCGGCGCTAAAGTTATTGCAAATAGAATGTTGCTGATTTCCTATTGAAAATAGGTCCTAACTATAACTACCTACTGGCAACTGCCAGTAGGTAATATATAAATATACAGATCCGTACAAATTCTTCTGTAGCTGGGACCCTGGATCAGCACTGGTGTGTGTCAGGGTAGAAAAGGCCCTTGTAATTGCTGTCTCTTCCAGTATTGCCAGCAGCACTGCTCTGGATGCTCACTCATATGATATTTCCATAATCATATTTAATCCATATAACTGAAAACCCCAATGCGTTTCGGCAATGTACACGCCTTGTTCATGGATAGGGCAGGTTTAGAAATACACTATGAGGGGGATTAGCAAGACATAAATGAAGGACACATTCATGCGAAAGTCCAGTCAGTTGCAGAAAGACGGCCGCCATCTCCGCATATGTTTTTTTTACAGCTATTGATCTCTGATGCATAGTGTGTCTACACTTACGTATAAAAAACACAAATACCAATTAAGTTAATAATCAAACAAAACATGAAATTATAAACCCAGTTTAAACAGCATTACAATAATGCATATCTGTTTATCGAATTCATGTCATAAGGGTGGAATGTCCGAGGAAATAAAGAGGTGAATTTGAAATGAAGGTTGAAACAATAGTCATATGCTGATGGTCACTGCATGTTACAATTCTACACAAGTATTCGGATGTCATATTACCATGTTTTGGAAGTGAAGGTCCCTGTCACTTATCGCCGCCACTAAATGCTGGAGGCGTGTGTCCCCGACCCCTCGCTTCAACGTTAGGCTAAGTAAGGACACCGTCTGAGATAACCCTGCTCACCTCCTTAGTAGTTTGGCACGATCAGCCAGGCTAATCTTCAAGGCACGAGTGTCCAGTATGTGCAACCAGTGCCCCCGCTATGGATCAAATGATGACACAAAAAGTACTGCTTCCCACTGCGCCCCCAGTACTGCCTCATTCTAGGTCAGCACAGGCCGGGATCCCAGCCGAAGCAACGGCTCACGCAGGCGACTGAAGCGGGAGGCTGTGAGAGTGTCCCTCCGGGCCCGCAACCCCACCGCAGGTGTTGATCCAAGTTACCTGGGGGGACACGATTCCACTCTCCTCCCCGACGTCAGCGACTTGGGCCTTGATCTAGAACTCCATCATGGGCTGCGAAAGGCTCGGGCCGGCGGCTCAGTTTTTCTGAGGCGGCCGGTCCGGGCCGCTGCTGATTGACTCCGAGGGCCCCAATGACTTGACCCTCACTCTGGCGGTCTCAGTCCACACCAAGATCTGCCCTCAGCACGGTAGAAACTTTACTTCAATTCAGTGCACACCTGAACCCAGCACTCCTCCCCAGCACCTTCAGGTTGCACTTTGACACGCACACCGTACGTCCGAGACTCGCCTCTTCCTTGGTGCTCACGATGATCCGGCGCTCTTCATCAACGCTCTGCTTCCACTTCAACACGCACCCTGCTCATTCAAGCCTCTCCTCTTCTCCCTGCGCACACGATGTCCAGGCGCTCTTCACCAATGCCCTGACTGCACCACGACATGCACTCCTACACGTCTTAGTCTCACCTCTTCTCTGGGTGCATACGAAATACTGGTGCTCTTTCCTAACGCCCTGGCTGCACCATGACACGCACTCTTGCACATCTGAGACTCACTTCTTCTTTTGGTGCCAACGAGGCCCCGGTGCTATTTACCAACACCCGGGCTGCACCATGACATGCACCCAGCGTGTCCGAGACTCACTTCTTCCATTGGTGCACACAATGTCCAGGCGCTCCTCACCGATGCCCTGGCTGCACCACAACACGCACACTGCACGTCCGAGTCTCGCTTCTTCTTTTGGTGCACACGAGGCCCAGGCGTTCCTCACCAACACCCTGGCTGCACCATGACACACACTCTTGCACATCAGAGACTCACTTCTTCTTTTGGTACCTATGAGGCCCCGACGCTCTTCACCAACACTCGGGCTGCACCACGACAGGCACCCAGCATGTCCGAGACTCACTTCCTCTGTTGGTGGACATGATGTCAAGGGGCTCCACACCAACGCCCTTGCTGCACAACAACATGCAAACTGCGAGTCCGAGTCTCATGTCTTCCTTTGGTGCACTCGAGGCCCCGGGTCTTCTCACCAACACCCGGGCTGCACCACAAAACACTCCCATTGCGTCTGAGTTTCCCTTGAAACTCCAGGTGCCCAAGATCACAGGGCACCACTTGCGAAGGTCACAGGCTAGACAGAGCACACGCACCCACGGAGTATCTGAGAATCTTCTCTTGAAACTTTTATATTCCTGTGTTTCCAAAACAGGGAGCCAGCTCACCTCAGGATCTTGGGGTTTCAAGACACAGCACCAAGCACAGTCTTCTTCAAGCAGGGGGACCCAGCGTCTCCAAGCACAGTCCCAACAGGTTCTTCCTTAGTTAGAACAGCAAACTGCAGACCAGCCCCAGATCACGAAGCAAGGATTGGTCTATCCACAGCAGTCTCTTCAATTGTTCCTTCTTTAGCAGAGGTTCCTCTTGACCTCCGAATGGGTCCAAGCCTTTTCACTCTCAACCCATATCTGTTTCATTCCAACCTTCAGGGGTTTCAGTTCTCATAGTTATACCCCTTAATGTCTTTGAAGTTTGTATGTGCTCGGGGGTCCCTGACCCCTCCCTAAATCAGTTGTGGGTGTCTCCATCCCAGTGTCACCTCTCTCCCTTTGATACGGGGTTCTGGATCCTTAATCTCTCAGCAGGAGATGGGTCAGTTGGTTTATAGCACCAGCCCAGGCCTTTTCACCTCCCAGGCTTCTCCTCCCCCTACTCTCTAGATGCAGGGCAGTCTGGTACCATCTCAACCCCTCCCTGGGTCAAGACCTCTCCCAGCTCCTCTCATCTTTCAGTTCCAGACAGACAATACACATTTCAGAGATGCACAGAAATGCTCAGAGCACAGAACCCAGCCACTTTCTAAGAGAGTGGTTTATGACCACACAGTGACAAAACCACCTTTACAGAAAATGCATTATGACACTGTGAGTCCTCACTCACCAAACTTCAGTTCTACAATTTAAACTGACAGGAAACTAGGCTAACAAACACAACACCCAGCCTCCCCCATTCTATCCTATGGTCAGAATGGCTTTTCTGCAGTGAAAAACGATATCAAGAGTTTTTCACTGTCAGAACATAACACACACACAGTTTATGTTCTCCATTTTACCTACACTGCACCCTGCCCAGGGGTTACCTGGTACCTCAAATCAAATCAAATTCAGCATTATTCGATTTTACAAACTTGAAAATTATAAAATCGCAGGGGTGCCCCAGGTGTATGTATAAGGGAAAGTCAGGCCTGACAAGTTTTTTAATTTGTCAGGACTACATGCTAACTTAGCATTCTGCGTGCAGGCCGTACACTGAAGGCCTGAGTTCCCTTCTCTGCGCTCCCTTGCATCACTAGCCCTTGCACACACAACGCACATCACTAGAGACTTTTACTAGTAAGGCAAACATACCAATCATGGCCAACCAATCACCATTACATTTTACATAGGGAACTCCTATATTTGATATTGATCAACAGTGGCAAAGTACCCAAGGCATCTAAATTGGCATCTCTATGTCAGATAACAGTCTAGGGGGGAAAGCAAAAAAGTTTAAGGAACTTTAACAAAAAAGGCCAAGTCCTACACAACCCCCTTCCAGCCAAAAGCCAGGGGAGACCGATTATTACTTTGATGGACTTCCCGGATTTTTGCAATAGAACCAGGACGCAGGCCCTCTATCACAGGGACACTCTCCTGTTCCTCGCCTTCCTACCCCCAGGGGGAGTTCTTGGTCACCATCCCCTGAACCAACAATGCTGTTCCATGGATCCCTCCCTGCCAGGGGTATCCCGCCAGGGCTGCTGGACCCATGCCAGCCCCTCCCTGAAGGGGTACCCTGGGGGGACTCATCGGTCAGGATACTACCTCCAATTATCATGCCCTCCAGATTAAGAGTGGGCCTACCTTGGTCACTTGTAGGGGACCCAGCCCTACTGGCTGGACCATGTCCCCTCAGTATCCACAAACTTCAGAATGGCAGGAGCTCTGGCTACAGACTCCCAATGCCCTCCTGACACTAAATGTTCTTCCCGAAACTGCTTGCAACCAGGCATGAGGCTTCCACCCAGGGGCTCTCCCATCCCCCCCAGTTTCCTGGGTGGTGCTGCTGATCCCTGGGGGTGCTGCTCACACTGCATTCCCCCTTGGAGACAAGGGGCTAGCTAGTAACCCCTCCTCCCTACTCTGCGATCTCCTTGCCCCATCTGGCCCTCCTTCCCTCTCTGGGGCCCCTTCAGGCCCCTGGACCCATGACCAGGGGTCTGATTCTCATGCAGGCTCTTGGGAATCAAAGCGCTCACACCCTAACCCGAGGTAGCTCAGTCCCAGAAAAAAAATTAATTCGTAGCCTAGGCTCCCCTGGGGCTAGATTGGATAACCCCTCCAAATCATTCACCATGCTAACCACTACCCAATCTTCCAGTGCACACTTGTACTCATCCACATTTGGCACTGGCTGTGCACTGCCACCAATCACACTGGACTCTGCTTGTCTACCCTTAATGTCCAGTTCACTCATGCCTAACTCATGAGCGAAGAGAATCCATTTATCTTCCAACGCGAAAGCCTTCCTCCTCTCCTCTGCTTGAGTTTTACGTTTTAACACCTCCAACTCATGCAGCCTGACCCTTTGGTTTTCCTCCAACTCCTCTGGCTTACTGAGTGGTTTAGGGTCAGGTCTGGGCCTTGGAAACAGAACAATTGGAAATTATCTTCCGAGCGCTAATGTAGTCTCTCTCTCTTACACTGTGCAACAGAGGAACAATGCCATACATGGCACCACACTGATGTACTTGCAAGTTAAAGTATAATGCAATGTGTATCACCATCAGCATGCCCTGTACCAAAAAGAAATAAAGCAATGCATCAAGCTGCAATCCTGTATGGTGCAATAAAGAAATAATACACTGTGCCACTTTATACTCAGATACTGTGCACTGAAGAAATAACGCAATGCGCCACGTTGCAATCAGGTAATATGTAAGGGAGAAATAACGTAGTGCGTAGCGCACCAAGCATAAATAAAGTTTGTCAGGCACAAATGAGGTCAGGAGTCGTACGACAGTTCGATAGCAGCAATAATGTAAAGTGTACTACAACAGTTTTACGTGCTCAGTTAACAGTGCCCCAGCTATGGATGAAATGTTGACACAAAAAATACTACTTCCCACTCCGGCCTCAGTACTGCCTCATCATGGGTCAGCACGGGCCGGGATCCGAGCCATACCAACGGCTCGTGCAGCTGACTGAAGCGGGGGGCCCTGAGAGTGTCCTTGTGGGCCTGCAACCCCCCCCGCAGGTGTTGATCCACGTTACGTGGGGCGGCGCAATCCCACTCTCCTCCCTGACGTCAGCAACGTGTGCCTTGATCCAGAACTCCATCTTGGGTTGTGGCGGGCTCGGGTCAGCGGCTCAGTTCTTTTTTGGCTGCCGGTCCAGGCCGCTGCTGATTGACTCAGAGGGCCCCAATGACTTGGCCCTCACTCTGGCGGTCTCAGTCCACATCAAAACCCGTTCTCAGCATTGTGAAGACTTTACTTCAATTCGGTGCACACCCGAACCTGGCACTCCTCACCAGCACCTTCAGGTTGCACTTCGACATGCACACCTTGCATCCGAGACTCACCTCTTCTTTGGTGCTCAAGACAATCCGGCTCCGCTTGCACCTCAACACGCACCCTGCGCGTTCAAGCCTTTCCTCTTCTCCCGGTTCTCACGATGTCCAGACGCCCCTCACCAACACCCTGGCTGTACCACGACATGCACACGCACACTGCATGTACGAGTCTTGCTTCTTCCTTTGGTACACACGAGGCCCAGGCGCTCCTCACCAACACCCTGGCTGCACCATGACACACACTCCTGTGTGTCTGAGTCTCACCTCTTCTCTTGGTGCACCCGACGTCCAGGTGCTCTTACCTAATGCCCTGGCTGCACCTTGACATGCACTCTTGCACATCGGAGACTCACTTCTTCTTGTGGTGCCTACGAGGCCGTGGCGCTCTTCACCAACACCCGGCCTGCACCATGACACACACCCAGCGTGTCCGAGACTCACATCATTTGTGGGTGCACACAATGTCCATGCGCTCCTCACCAACACCCTGGCTGCACCAAAACACGCACACTGCACGTTCGAGTCTCGCTTCTTCCTTTGGTGCACACAAGGCCCAGGCTCTCCTCACCAACACCAGGCGGCACCAGGACACGCTCCCAGCTCATCCGAGTTTCCCTTGAAACACCAGGTGCCCAAGATCACAGGGCACCAATTGTGAAGGTTCTCAGGCTAGACAGAGCACACGCAACCAAATCGTGTCTGAGAGTCTTCTCTGGAAACTTTTATATTTCTGTGTGTCTAAAACAGGAAGCCAGCTCACCTCGGGCCCTTGGGGTTTTAAGACACAGCACCAAGCACAGTCTTCTTCAAGCAGGGGGACCCTGCGCCTCCAAGCACAGTCCCAACAGCCTCTTCCTTAGTTAGAACAGCAAACTGCAGACCAGCCCCAGATCACGAAGCAAGGATTGGTCTATCCACCGCCCTGGCTTCTCCTCCCCTACTCTCCAGATGCAGGGCAGCCTGTTGCCATCTCTACCCCTCCCTGGGTCAAGACCTCTCCCAGCTCCTCTCATCTTTCAGTTCCAGACCGACAATTCACATTTCAGGAACGCACAGAAACGCTCAAAGCACAGAACTCAGCCACTTTCTAAAAGAGTGATTTATAAACACACACCGACAAAACCACCTATACAGAAAGATGCATTATGACACTGTGAGTCCTCACATACAAAACATCACCTCTCCATTATAAGCTGACAGGAAACTAGGCTTACAAACACCACACCCACCCTCCCCATTCTGTCCTATGGGCAGAATGGCCTTTCAGCAGTGAAAAACAAAATGGAGAATTTTTCACTGTCGGAACATAACACACACACAGTTTATGTTCTGCATTTTACCTACACTGCACCCCGCCCAGGGGTTATCTGGTATCTACCACAGGGGTGCCCCATTTGTAGGTGAAAGAGAAAGTCAGGCCTGACAAGTGGTTACATTTGTCAGGAATACATGCTAACTTACAATTCTGCGTGCAGGCCCTACACTGAAAGCCAGAATTCCCTTCTCTGCGCTCCCTTTCATTAGTAGCCCTTGCAAACACAGTGCACATCACTAGGGACCTTTACTAGTGAGGAAAACATACCAATCATGGCCAACCAATCAGCAGTGGCAATGTACCCAAAGCATCTAAATTGTCATCTCTAGCTCAGGAACATGGTCTAGGGGGAAGCAAAACGTTTAGGGAACTTTAACCAAAAAGGCCAAGTCCTACACCATACTATCAGTAAACTGAATAACGAAAAAATCCAAAAAGCTCATTCAAGCCCTAGTGGGCTATGTGTACATTCCAAATAATCAATATCTATCCCTCACTGGTAAAGTAGCAATTAGTTCCAATGATTACAAGTGAATATCAATCCTGATGGAAAGGTATGCCAAAATGCAACCCAGCCCGAGTGGGCAACGGCATCTGCATAAATGTGCCCTAGTTAACATGGGAGCCCCTATTTCATAAGTCCCAGTTGTCTACAATCATAAACTTCCAGTAAAAAAATATTATAATAAAATGCTTATACTCAAACTAAACCATGGATACTGATATTAATTAATGATAATATACTGTCCTTCTGATAAGCTGAATGAGGTAATATCCTGCAACCATCCGAGAAGGTGGGAAGGGAAATGATCAGCCTCAATATTTGTGTGCAGTGCTCTCTATTAATACTGCATACTGTAAACTGTCTGACCACAGGTCCTATGTGAAGCAAAGAAAACAAACAAACCAGTTAAAATCAATATTTACAATGTGAATTGGAAACATTTCATCAGAGAAATTTCAATACCTGTCAGCTTCCCAGAGTAACCCCACTATCAAAGAGCAAAAACAGACAAGAGAGAATAAAAAAGAGAATAGAAAGAAAAGAAATAACTGGGGAGAACCATACACATGACAAAAAATGGGTATGCTGATCATACATCAATACCACAGAGGAGTGAAGTAGAGAAAACAGGAAACAATATGAGATGGTAACACAAGAACATTCTCATTCCCCTGGATGTATCGACAATTCTTCATCTGAGTACAATCTGTTGGGTATCTTGGTATCGAGTTCTAATATGTACTTAGATTCTACTTGACATAGTTGCCTTACCCTATCCCCACCGCTACTGAGTTTGGATATAGGGTCTTTGGCAAAAAGCCATAGAAGATTTCTGTTACGGTTATGTGTTTCTTCAAAGTGGCATGTCACCAAATAAAGTTTATCTTTATATTGGATAGCCCTCATGGGTTCCAGCACTCTCTTATTTAGTGGAAACTTGGTGCTATCCACATAGGATTTTTCTCAAGGACATGTGAGTACATAGATACAATAGTCCGACATGCAGGATAAATATTTGTCTAAAGTTCTGTGTGTCTTCGTTACAGGTGAGAAATCTTTCTTCACATTGTTACTGTAATTACAGGCTTTACAGGAAGTACAGGTATAAAACCCTTCACATTACTCATGGTGGGCTTACACTTAGAGATCTCACTCTTACACAGTATGTTACTGAGAGTTGGATGTTCCTGAAGTCATTTTTGGGCTCTCCTCTATCACATCTTTCAGTGTTGTTTCAGTTTTTCAGGTTTCCCAGTGTTTGCTTAGACTCCTCCTCACATCTATTGCCTTATTTTTGTATGTGGTGATGAATCTCATAGTTAAAGTTTGTGTGGTATCAGTCTTGGTTGTCTGTGTTGATGGGGCCTCTCTACTTCCTTTACTGCCTTTCACTACAGCAACATTGAGGATACTGTGTCCTGAGCTGCAGGTTCTGCGAGCTCATAAAAATTCCCAAAAGGGAATGCTGTTATTTATATTATTCGGATGGCTACTTACAACATGAAGTAGTGTGTTGTCTGCTGTACTTTTGAGGTGTAATGTAGATTTGAGTTTCTTACCAACCACCGAGATTTGGGTATCTGGGAATCCCACCTGGGGGCAGCTGATGTAGCCCTCAAGTTTTAGATTGTATGTGTTGTTATTCAGACCAGAGATACATTTCACTGCCTGGTCGTGGTCCCCTTTCCAGACAATGAATAAAGCACCGAAGTACAGGGACCACAGTACCACATGGGCACTGTAGTCTTCAAGATCTTTAGACACCTGCTGTCCCACCACCCCATCATAAAGTTGGCATAACTGGGTGCAAAGCACGTGACCATTGCGGTACCATGTATTTGTCTGTGGGTAGAATCATTTAAAAAAATATATGTTACTCTCAAGGCAGAATTTGATCATTGAGATCAACATTTCAGTATGATGGTGGTAAATCAGGGGTCGAGTATTAAGGAAGTGTCTACAAGCCTATACACTATCACCATGTCTGATGCTGGTGTACAGGCTGCTCACATCCAATGTGATCAGACTGTTGTGTATGTATGATGGGAGGGCCTGAACATAAGGATGTAGGAAGAAATTAACGTATTGAGAGGTATGTTCTAATAGAGATCCTATTGATAACACAATTGGTCTCCCTGGTGGTTGGTTCTGATTCTTGTGTAACTGGGGTTCTAAATAGAGTACCACTATCTTGGGGAATCTATTGAGAAGGATGGTATATTCCTACCACTCAATTAGTACAAGCTTTTGCCATTTGGGAAACATTTCATGGAAACAATCATTGGATTTTTCAAATGTTTCTCTAGGTACCTTTTCAAGAAACTCTTTACAATTGTATTGTCTCATACCCTCATTTATATAGTCTTTTGTTTCCTAGATCACCACATTACCCCCTTGTCAGATTGTCAGATTAAAATGTTCTTGTCATCTTGAAGTTTCTTTAGGACTAGTCTCTCACTTTTGGAATTGTTTTCTAATCCCCATCAGTTTTTTTTTCTTTTGCCAAACGCTTCAAATCCTGAGTTACAAGGGTTTCGCAAGTATCAATTGTACACAGGGGAATTGTGTGGGATTAAATGTGGATGTAGGATTAAAATCCCTAGGACAACTATAACCCTAGCCAAAACCTAATTATTCCAAATCCACTGTTTACCCACTGAACTCACCCACTTCCATATTTAGCTTGGTGAGAATGACCATTGTCTCGGTGTCACCCACTGTAAGTTTGGTGCTGCTTGGTTTGTTCCTGGTAGGTGGTAGTGCAGGCCCTTTGATTTCCAATTTATGCCATTTATGAAGTTCCAATTTCTTATAAACTGAAACAGGTCTATCTTACTTTGTACATAATTAAAAGAGTTCACAGGGCAAAAGGACAACCCAAATTGTAGAAACTTAATTTTCATAGATGTAAGAGAGTGAGTAGAAAGACTTAACACATTGTTTGATGTGTTCATCGTCCCTTGTTTTGTCCCCTTGTTTCCATTCCCATGGGGGTTCATTTTGCTCCATCCTCCTCTCCTGGTTGTCTTGTTCTTTCTTCATTCGCTTTCCCTTTGCCTCATTCTCTACGGCCTCTTTCTCTTCCCCTACTATAAATGTACTATTCCAGTCATTTCCTTCTCAAGTTGACCCCCTTTGCCATCTTCTAAGATGTCACTTCTAAGATGTCACTTTCACTGATATCATTTCTAGAATCTCCTCCTTCACTTGTTTGTAGGGAAGCCATATTCTGGGATGTCTTTATTTTCCTTCTTAGATCATCAAATCTTCTTCTGGATCTGAGAATTCCACCTTTTTGGTTATCAACCTGTTCTTTTGTGGATTTTCTTTGCTTCTTTAGGACAATTATATATATATAGCACTTTAACAAAGCCGAATTGATATACAACATGTAAATGTACCAATGTACAAAATGGGCAAATATGGAGAGTATTTCTGTGGATTTGAGTGCATTATGTTAAATAATAACTTATGATGTATTTATTTCATTTTTACAAGTTATATATAGTAATGAATTTAAAGTGCTATTACTTGGTTATATGCTTTGAATTATACACTTGTATACACTTGTATGTAGGACTATATATCATATAATGCATTTTCTACACTCCAAGATAGTGCCCGCTTTAGGGTAATTAAATGGCTGAGACGTGCATTGGGATTGTCCTTTGTCTATGTCCTTATGAGTAAAGAGGTGTATTTAGTATTAGAAAAAATGGGGCCCTGCATCATGAACAAGGCTGCATGGGACAGCTGGAATGCGTGGATGCCATCTAGCTCACTACAATAAAGTTGAGTGAGTAACTACCCATGGAGTGCTGGATTATTTCCTGTGACTGCGGAAATTATTGACAAAATATATATATCTCATCATTCTCCTTCTCAAAGGTTGAGGACGCCATTTGTAGATGCTTTAAGACTGTATTAATCTGCCACTATTAAACGCGTTTCGCAGCAGGCCTTCTCACCAATGCAGAGGCATGGTTTTAAGCCAGCCTATAAACATTTCTTTGCGTGTGTCACGTGAGAATTACTGTCTAAACAATACTAAAGACAGACTGGCAGTTCTTACTGCATTACTCACAATTCATTTGGAAATATTAGTGATTTTCTACAATTAATGTCTGTACCAACAGTTTGTTAGCTAAGCACTTACTTGAAAAAATAAATAGTTGAACAAAACATCAAAGCCCATATTTTGACTTTGATTTTTGATTTCCAAATTATTTACATTGATGCAGACAGACTTATATGTTATTGTTAACCATGTGATAAAGTGCTAGTATGGTCTTTCATCCCAATTTTTCAAAACAATATAATTAATTTCAAATTCCACCATTAAGGAATTGAAATTATATATGGTATTAAAATTCATACAATCTGTTCGATATGTAGCATTGTATTCCTGCATTTATTCTTTTAGTGATGAAGGCCAAGTCGGCAATTTAATGTTTGTATGTTATATTTTAAGCAATATCCGTCTAGAAAGTGCAAAGTGCTCGTGTAAATTAAAACCAAAACCAAAAAACACATATGTAACTAATGCGATATAGGAAGATCTCAAACAATTCCTTGTTTACAAGTGAGTATGTAAATCCTCTTCAATATTCAATGCCCCTGGGGATTTTGTATCCAGCTCAATAATGTAACAGGACTCTAACTTTCTTAACTTCTTCTCTTGATTGCCACCCCTGATGTCTGATGCTACAGCATCTATCACAAAGTAAATTAAGCCTTTCACATTTTTGTTATGGAAAGCTTCAAAACTGCGAGCTACTGGATAAGGTCTCTTACCATTTCTGAATGCTCTGAGGTGTTGTAATATACGTTTATTAACCTCCAGAATTGTGCTTCTCATATACCGCAGGCCACGAGGGCACTGCAGTACGTAGACTGCAAACTCTGTTTTACAACTAAATTTGCCTTTAATCTTTCTCATTACATTGGTGCATAGAACACTGATGTTCTGGATGCAGTTGTGCTCTATTGACCTTGTCATTATGTAAATATTCAACTTACCCAAAATGCCTAGGGAAGGAACCCACAGATATTAAAATCATCACAAATGTATGCATTCCTCTCAAAGCATCTATCATAGCGATCACAACCATTCAAAGTAAATTAACTAGCAACTGAATGATTTTCAGACCAAACTGGCGAAGATAGTAGCTTTTTAAAAAAATATTAATTTGACTTTTTAATATCTTTCTAAACATTGTGTGCTGATTTTAAACAAATTACAATCTGCATTGTATACTTTGCACTAGGACATACACTTTTACATTTATATGTGTAGCCCTCCTTCAATTCAGGCCGACATCCCACCGATATAATCTTCTATGTCCCGAAGGCAAGCTGCAAACATAATGTTAACAATGATCTCTACAATACTATTCGGTAATAACACTCGTGAATTTCTGTAAGAGTTTACAGTACATTAAGAAAGTGCTTTCTTCTTACCAGAGACCGAAATTAATGATAACCCATCTCAAAAGGTTTACACTTTGCATTCTGGCTATAAGAGACGTTTGTATCAAGGAAGGCAATTATAAGTATTTTATTTTGTACAGCTTCGAGCTCAGGGATCTGAATTATGGAAAAATTGGGACTTTGAGCAGGAGATACAACATTCACATTTTACTACGATGTACTTAATTATGTTCATATTTCGATATTAGCTGTATCCCACATGGTGGAGAAATCAAAACATTTCTTGAGATACCAGCATTTTTGCTCTCAGACCAATTTAAAAAAAAAATCACACTAGAGAATCATTGACACCTGTTTTGGTAAACTATTGCACGCAGGCTGTTTTACAATGTATCTGCTGCAACCTTGTATGTTAGAAGGTAATCTTTTGAGGCAAGCCATGGCTTTGTTTGAAAATTAGAGCTATGCAATCAACTCTCAAACATTTACATGACAGACACAGATCTGTGTACCTGGGGAAGAGCCTTCTTAAATTGTTAGAACTGAGTGTGATACCATGTCTGCAGTTTATTTGTATGAACACATAATAATTTGTTTACTCAGTTTATGACTGGAAACTTGGACTATTGTACTAGGTTTCTTGTGCTTGTTCTTGAATGAGGCTCTATACGTTCTGCTCTAAACTCTTGTTACAGAGAAGAAGATGGAGGAGGCAGTGTTGTTATGCGTAGAAAACCATGTGGGTGCATAAGGTGGAACTTCTAAATATAACAGCTAGCCTAACCCAACGTAATCTGTGTCACTAGGGCCAATGTGATCAATCTGTCTTAAATGTGTAGGGGGTTATTGTACAGACACAAATAAGGTAGTTTCTTTGGAAATCTGCAGACTCAACCCTCAGGTCCAATGCTTAGTGGAAATAGATGCAATTTCAACAAACCATAAAGTATTTACAAAAGTGAGGCATTTGAACATCTACCAATCATCTCTAAAAGTTTGCATTTCCATCATTTTGCTCACCATGCCATCTTAGTCCTCCCTGAACCAGCAACCCAGGACTGCACCACTAGAACCAAGATGTATCCGACTGTTGAGAACCCAACATGGCTGATCCTGGTTCAGGGATGACCTGGTCTGGCAGTTTAGTCTGAACTATTCCTACTGGAGCAGGTTCAAGACTGATATGCATATGGCTGGGTCCAAACTGTAGTGGCATGGTGTGCAAAAAATAATGGACTGGGATGTGGCCTCGAGTAATTACCAGTGACTGAGATTCATTTAAGCATTCTATCCATCACTTTTTTGTATACTTCAGATCCCAGAAAACCATATGAGCTGGTAAATGTGGCAGTTCTAGACCCCTACAGCCACACTACTGAGAATGAGGAGAATGCAGGGCAGCAAGAGAAGGAAGGCCAATCAGACCCATTTTTTAAAAGGGGGTACTTCAATGCTGCTCCATCACAAAACAAAAAGAATGTACGGAGAGGTGGGGTATGAGCTTGTTAATATAATATTCAGTCTTCGGACTAAAGGAGCACCTTTGCAGCAGGTGGAAATGTGCACATAGTTTCTTTGTAGTGTCCCAGAGGAAGGGCAAGAGCACTATCAATGTTAAGAACAATAGGTGCAGGGCTGGTAGGAGTTTGGCAGTCCATACAGGAGCCCCCATCCAACGTTTTTATTAGTGCCACCCTGTGTCTCTGCGAGTTGAGAGGGAGTCCAACTAATGATCCTAGGAGATGTTTCTCATAATTTCAAGCACTCGTGATGCTGGAAAATTTGCTCAGATGCTTTGGAAGGTAGGGACTCCATTTAGTGGGGTTGGTCCATGCTTTAGTGCAAAGACTGCACTTGCAGTATATTCGAAATAAAAGAAAGACTGATAAACACATTCTTTATCTGAAATGGAAATGCATTATTGACAATCAAAAGTTAACAATGAGTCATGATATGTTTTAATGAAACTGATTGAAATGTTTCAAAACATTGTATTAACAATCACACGATTAACATTGAGTCATTGCATACCCTAATGAATGTCATTGGTAAATGGTACCATATATAGTAGTTTTAATTGCGTTATACTGGATGACTATGACATATTTCTGCTTCTATCAATGTGTTGACAGCCTGAAAAAATGCCTATAGGCTTGCCTGTTGATACCTACATCCCATTTTAGTGTGTCTAGAATATGTTGGGGGGCTATTGTGGTTACAGGGTTTAGGGCTTGCTAGTGGTGTAAACGGATAGGAAGGTGTAATCATTGCTATTTGCACATGCCATCATGCATATCATTGTTAATTAATTCATAGTATTAAGTAGCATAAAGTACTTGTTTTTATGAGTGAAAGCAGTGGCTTGGTATGATTTATTGGGAGTTGTTTGTTGTGTGCCTGTGAACTGGGGTTCTGGCCCATACCACCACTCTGAGTTGACATTGGACTGCTCCGCCTCACTTCCCTGAGAGATTCAAGTGCTACAATTGAGTAATTTGCTCCCAGTAAAGAGAAGGTTGCAGATTTATTAAATGTGAAGGACTCGCATCTTTCACATCTTATACCCAACTGTCTTTTAGCTATGAATTAAAATTCTTAAAATGTCTTGCCTAAGGATGTAGTCCTAGTTTATTCAATGTGAACTCATGACAAAGTACTTCCAATTGGTATTTCTTTCTACCATGTTGTAAATATTGATATTTTGTGTGTAGTACTTAATTGTGTTTGTATTAAATTTGTTTTCCATTTTAAAGGACAGACTAGTCAATGACTTTTGGAAGTTTGTTTTATGTTTTTCTGAGTTTCTGGCTCACAGCACCTCCATGGGACAGTCTTGCACTGCCTCACTACCGTGAGAGTCAAGTGCTAAAAAGGGTACTTGGTCCCCAAGTTGGGGATCTGCAATATGGCAGCCCCAGTACACAAAAGGTGAAAGAACTCATGTGACAAACTAGGGGCCTTGTAACTTTCTATTGCACTGGGATTTCCCAACTGGATTTCTCATAATTAGTCATTCCATTCAGGCACTTGCGGGGCAGTTATCACTTAGCTCAGTTCAAATATTTACTGTTTTGCTTCATTATTATACAACCTAAATTGAGGATGCTACTCTAAATAGATTTTGCAATGCTGTAAAAGAGTATTTGCTTCCTCCTCAAACACCTGAATTGGTCAATGAGAGTATTCAGTACTTCTTCAGTGGTAAACGCCTCTTCGTTTGTTGGGTTCAGGGGAATTTGTATTAGTAGATTGTGCAGTACCTTGCATCTCTTTTACTCACTTGAGTTGGAGATACTATGGATGTGGTGGCGGATAATCTCTTGGATAGCTGCTAAGCAGGTAGCCTTTCTCCCAAAAATAGTTTTTCTGATATTTCGTGTTATTATTCCATATCTGAACTGAATTCAAAGTTTGGTCTCACTGTGTCAGCAGTTTCTTTCCTGAGAAGGGCCTGATAGAGCATACAAATCTGGCCTTACTGACAGATATAAACAAACCTCATAAGCAAGTGCACAAATATTCTTCGATACCAAATAGGCATTTGTCCATCTAAGTTAGGACTTACTGTGGGATACTATGGCTAAAATGGCCTTTCTCACAGCTTGTCAACAATGGTTATAGCGACTGTGTCATAGTTAGTATCTACTGCCGATTTCTCTCTGATCCTGTGCATGTACAGTGTAGGATGTGCCAGCAGTGCCCCAATCTGTAGGAGTTTTATATGAAACCCTACACTCAACATTTTATCAAATGAGACTATGTTTTGTCTTTATTGTGTGGAAGAAATGGGGTAAATATTAGTGGTAAAAGGCTTGAAGATTGTTAGTTACATACCATAAATGGATTTTTAATTGAATCAATTGGCCATAAACAGATTAACCATTGCTGGTATCTAGTGATGTTCTTAAAAATATCTCTACAAGGGTGAACGTTTTGTCAATTTGAAAAAAACATATAGAGGTTCGGGATATGGGCCTGGAAGATAAAATCAAGGAAAATTACATAGTTAACTAATAGTTCTGGGAAACCTAGAATTCCCTGTGAATGCTATGTTAATTTTAATTTTAAATTCACTGTCATCTCTTTGCTAGGTTTATAATCTGCATTTATAAAATAGAGAAAGTAATATTCTTTTGTCGGATTTTGTATCTGGCAACACTCTCCAACAGAAAGTTTTTATGTAGGCATTTGACAGCATCAAGTTGATTCCGCTGTTTCTAAATATGCTTAAAAGTAATGGTGAGAAATTCAATTTCATTTTCATTCTTCTTCAAGACCTACTTCAATTGAATCTTTATTCTGTATATTATGTGCAAACTGCTTCATCAATAATATATTTGTATTTAATAATGTTTACATGTAAAATAAAAGGTATTTAATTTTCAACTTTGTTTAAAAACTCTAAGCATTGTTTAAATGTCCTAAAAACAAAATGTATAACTACTTTGCTTACAAATTAATAAAAATGCTAGTGAGTGTGGGTGGGTTATTTTAATTTTAAAATATCATTCAAAAATAACATTTATAAATGAATTAATATTTTTAATTAACAATTAAATGCACATTTAATTTTAGAAGGTAGTGTATTGCAACATTTTAAGTAGCCCTGAGTAAATAATATTTGTTTAAAATTGTTCTACTTTTGTATTTTATACTAAATACATTTTATTTATTTAAAAGCAATAATAAACTTCATTAAATCTCACTGTTTTCCTATGAAATAGGCACCTCAATGGGAACGTCAAAATCAGTACATGCACGGGATGGAATGCTGCAGTCTATGCTGTGCAGGTCCTGGGGTGCATACACACAGGGGCGTAACATGTGCCCCCTTGCAGGCAGCCCATGGGGCCCTAGGGCCCCCTTTGTTTCCTCACTCCCACACTTTTCATGGCAGTTGCCCCGCTAAGCATATTACAGTCTCAAGACCGCCGCACCACCACAAGGGATCTCTGATCCCTGGCAGTTGCGGTGGTCCCAGGGTGGCCCCACCGCCCTGGTCGTAATAGAGCGGTTGGAAGATTGCAACTGCCATGCCCCCACGAGTCTGTCGGCCCATGGACTGCCAGACTCGTAATAAGACCCTTATGCCCACGTGCATCAATGTAAATTGCATTCGCAATCGGTGCGAATCGCAAAATGTGTCCGTTTGCGAATGCAATTTAGGTTTTTGGGATGCATCATGTTTTAAGTTTTTTTCGCAATTTTAGGAATCGCAAATGTAGTTGCGATTTCTAAAATCAATCGCTAAAGTTGCGAATCGCAATTTTTTGCGAAAAAATGCTATGCATGAAAAATCGCAATTTGCGATTTGTTAAGAAATCGCAAATTGGAATTCTTAAAATAAGAAGAAGTCAAACCTGGTGGTAATTTTTCAAACTTTATTCACAACAGGTGTCAATCATCAGTACTGCATCTAAGGACCTCAGAGACCATTGCATTGCTTTTCAGAATGGCTGCACTTTTCTTTTTGACTCGCAGGCAGAGGTTGAGAGTAGCTGCAGGATGGAAGAGAAGGCCGATACAAGAGAGAATCTTCAGAGTGCGCATAAGCTTACTAGGGCAGACTGAAGCAGAGCTCTATGCTTAGTATAGGCTCAATGCTCATTTAATTTTAGATTTAATTCAAGAATTGGACCCAATCTTACAGAGGCAAACACGCAGGACACAAGCTATACCAACCCATGTGCAGGTATTGTGTTCACTGCACCTCCTTGCTTCTGGGTCATTTCAGGGTGTAATAGCCATTGCTGGTGGTGTCTCCCAGAGTTCACTTTCTAGATTTTTTAATGCCTTCCTAAATGCCATGTTGCAAAGAATAAGGTATCACATAAAATTTCCTAGTTCACAGCAGGATTTGGTGAAAACCAAGTTAGATTTCTATAACATGGCTCATTTCCCACATGTCATTGGCTGTGTAGATGGCACACATGTTCCTATTTGCCCACCCTCTGAAAATTAGTATATTTTTCGCAACAGAAAATGCTTCCATTCTCTCAACATTCAAGCCATTTGTAATTCTAAAACCATTATCACAGACATAGTTGCAAGTTACCCTGGAAGTGCCCATGACTCCAACATTTTTAGACACAGTGCCATCCATGCTCGACTGCTTGCAGGTCAATTTGGAGATAGATACTTGCTTGGTAAATATAATTTTTAAAATTGTAACACACTCTTCCTTTATCTAGAAATATGTCTTCCTTGCAAGTTAAATTTTTCTTTCAATTTTTGTAGGTGATAGTGCCTATGCAGTGAGGTCTGACATTTTAACTCCATACCTCAATACAACTACCAGGAAAGAGAAGCATTAGAACCAGGCTCACATAACAACCCGGAATGTGATTGAGAGAACCTTTGGTGTGTTGAAATCACGCTTCCGTATACTACATAAGACTGGTGGAGCATTGCAATATCAACCAGACATTTGTTGCAAAATAGTAGCAGCATGTGCAATGCTGCACAACTTAGCAACTGAGAGAGGCATAGAACTAGATGAAGAAGATGTATTAACTCAAAATGACAATCAGCCTCCACAACCCCAAGCAAGAGTACATGGACCAGAGGCAGCAGAGGGAAGAAGGAGAAGGGCAGAGATCACACAACATTACTTCTGAAAGAGGTAGGAAGCACACAAGACAATGTTGTGTTTATATGTAAAGTATTTATTGATGTAAAGTCAAAATAAATGCATTTACTTCATGTAATTGGAATGTTTCACCATGAATTTAAATTTGTGTTTGCCTGCATTTTAATAATGAAAAACATTAAACCATAAACAATTTGGGCATTTTCCAAAACAAACAAGAGGCATCACAGAAATGAAGTTATTTCTTACGTCCACGCACACCTAATGCCTTCCCTGCATTTTTGCAATAGTGCATGGTCATGTTGCTGGCATCATTCTGGTTTCTATTGCTACGGCGTGTGCCAGTCAAGCAATGTTCAAGTATGCCACTCACAGTACTGCCTGCTCCACTATCCTCCATTGGTATCAGATTTTCAGGAGCTGCATTGCTATGTGATTTTTCAAAAGATTCATGGAGTGTCCCCATTCCCTTGGCAATGTCTGAAAATATTTTCTTCATATCTAACTGCATGGAAAGTGTCTGTTTGCAGAGCTGAGCTGTACAATTAGACATTTGCCAGTTATGACCCTGCATGTAGGTCATTAGTCGCAGGTGACTTTTTCCACTTTTATTTTGCTGGTTTTGTATCAATGTGCACATGTTCTCTATAGAAGTGGCAATGCGGTCCAGCTTCTCTGATGATATTTCATAGCCTGTCTTAATTACATTTATCATTTTGTTCATACTGTTGTACATGGAACCAATTTGTTTGCTGATATGTCCAAGTTTACCTTTCATGATTCTAATGTCTTTGCCTTGCAGGCGCTGCACCTTGAGGATTTTGTCTTCCACAAGACTGCCAGTGCTGGGGCCCTCTCCAACTCTGCCACTATCTGCTACATGAGCATGGCGTCTATAAAACTGCTGAAGTCTCCTTCGCCTACTCAGCCTTGTGTTAGTGACTGTTGGAGTAGGTTGAGTTTGCCTTTCAGAAACATTTTCAATATGTTCTTCTTCAGAATCACTTTGCAGCAGTTGACGCACTCTATGTCTTTCACCTCTTTGAGAATGGGATGCTGAAGTGGTTGGTGCATTTCCCTCATCTGTTTCTTGACCTTCTTGGGTGTTGAAATCCCTCAAATCACGTTCAATTATGTCCTGAAGTGTTTCTATGGTTTAAAAAGTGCAAACATGATGTTATTTAAAAGTTTGCACTTTACAAAAAAAATTCAAATAAAGGTTGAGTTACAATGCAATAACATGTTCCCTGTCTACCTCTGTATCATTTTTCAATGAAAAAGTATTATACATATTTGTATTGTTTTAAAATATTACGGCCTGAACAAAACTACATCTCCCAAGAAGCACTGCTTTCAGACTTCCAACAGTTAATATCTTTTAGTGAAAAACGAAAAAGAAATACTACAGTACTGAAAAAACAATTCAGCAAGTAAAACTACTTTGACAAGCCTCTTGCACTGTCTTCGCTCCATTCATAAAACCAAAAACATTAACAGTTCACTCACCTTCAGAAGGGGTAGGAAGCTCTGAAGATTCAATGTCTTCACTCCAACTACAGCCTCAGTCAACAGTGTGCCCTCCACCATGTCTTCCAGGGGGGTATTGGGTCTATCCCTGGGGGTTCCACCTCCAGTTTTTTTTG
Organism: Lissotriton helveticus; assembly: GCF_964261635.1. Classification (NCBI taxonomy): domain Eukaryota; kingdom Metazoa; phylum Chordata; class Amphibia; order Caudata; family Salamandridae; genus Lissotriton; species Lissotriton helveticus. The sequence goes on along the minus strand of NC_136061.1, from coordinate 868,640,356 downwards.
CTGTTTTAATCCTGGATGCTAACCTCTCTTTGGCGCGACTGCGCAGGTCATACCATCTTTTTTTTAAATTATTAATGTCACGATGTGCTACACCAACTGCATTAACCTTTGCTTGGATAGCAATCCATAGATTTCTTTTAACAGCTTCTGGAACCTTCAGAGATTGCTTCCCAAAAAGTTGTTCCTGTCTCTCTGTCACCTCCTCAATAAGAATTTCCAACTCTTGGTCTGAAAATTTAATTTTCCTTTTCCTGGCTGGCCCCTCTTCAACAGGATTTTCATTTGCCATATTTCAACAGATTTCACAGACACAGACTGCAGCAGCAACCTCCAGGGAAAGCTCCAAAAGCCAACTGCCAAACCTTACCTTCAAACAAGGGAGCAGCAGTGACTAATTGCTGAACTGGCTTCCAGGCTGTTGAATCAATGAGATTCATCATGTGTGCTTTTTGCATTTTGCGAATTCACAAAATGCGAATTCGCAATTAAGAATTTGCATTTTTCTTGCGATTCGGTAAAAAATGCGATTTTTACTGAATCGCAAAAAAAAGCGAAAAAATGGATGCATTGATAATTGTGATTCCTTATTTGCGAATCCTTATTTATCGCAAATAAGGAATCGCTAAATAAAAGGTTGATGCATCTGCCCATTAGTCTTGACCACCTCTAGTAAGGATATTTTTGATTGACAAAGAGATGAGAAGTCGATGAATAAGGATGTGCTTGTAGATACACTTTTTTGTGCACAGTAACAGCGGATTCGATGCTTTAGACTGAACTTTCTTCAACAATCTTGCTCTGTGCTGTGCGAAATCCATGTATTTTATTGTCTCCTGTTGCTTCTGAGCTTCTGTCTCATTTGAATGTCACTGTCAAATGCTTTAATCGCTCTATACATACATCTGTAAAAAGAGGTTTAATGTAAAAATGTATACAGTACGAACTAACTGTACAGTGGACTGTCTAGCACTATCCAGACTGACCTTTCCACACCTCCCTCCCCAACACATTTTGGTTTCTTTCCTCAGGTTTTAACCACATCACTCACAACCCGTGTTATAAGTGCTCAGGCTACAATAAACATATCTTGTGTAAAGCCACTAGTTCCATTCGAAAGCTAGATGTGCTCTACATGGAAAATAAACTTTTTTTTACCATGAACAATTTATTTTCCAAAGATGTGCGGCTGTGTGTTGTACAAAGTTTTGCATATAATTGACTTACATCACAGTGTGCATTTTGTACAGCAAACTGCATATTGCCGTACATAAATAATTGTGAATCACTACAAATTTGTGCGCATTATGCATTTGGCACATGAAACTCTTTGTACAGGGCCAGACCGGAAACCAAAAATACCCCTGGAAAATATGTTCAGACTAGCTCCATTCTGAAAGAGGTAATCGCTTGAATGGGGTCATGGTGGAATGAGTGGGGCATGGCTGCCCATCCCATTCCAAATGTTGCCTCTTGTGACAGCAGCCTACCAAAGAAATGCCTGAGCGGAAGATTATCCAGTCCGGCCCTCTATACAGTGGACTCAACATCCTTCATCACTATACTGTGAAAAGTCCAAAGTTTTCATTCCTAATTCATCAACCCTTTTTACACAAAGACTCTGTAAGTAATTGAATGGGTAACAGTTGGAGGGGTGGTGAAACCCTACTCAAGTAGCAACTACAATATTTGTCAGAGTGAACTAGTAGCAAACCCCAGATCTACCTGTGCTTAACCTTTTGGTAACTTGGCACAGAAGCAGCTAGGCTTAACTTAGAGACAATGAGTATAGTATTTATGCAGCACTTCAAACGGTAATAAAGTGAAAACACAACACAGGACAAATCCAACACCAATTTAGAAAAATAGAATAGAATTTGATAACTTATTTGACACCAAAATGACAACAATCCAATCAGTATAACCAGAGAGAAGCAATTTTAGAGGTTTTCTAGCAAACAAGTACTAGGGAGCAAAAAAGAGCCAACTGTGGTTATCTGATCATGGGAGACTGGATCAAAGTCACAAGGCTGACCAGGATGGAGTGCAGGCCAGATACAGGATTGAGCTCAGTTTGATAAAACTACCATGTAGCTTGGACATCGAGATGGGGAGTCCTTACATTGATTTGTGTGGGCTGGAGTTGAGGGATTGTGGACGAGGAGCTGTGGTGTGAGATCCGGCATTGAGATGTTCCACGCAAAGTTGATTACCACCGATGAGGCTTGCAATGCGAGGTCCTGCATCGTAGTTGAGGAAGTCAGTGGACTTGCTGAGAACTGTGCTGTGATGCTTCAGCACAGGAGAATAAATGCATTGTAGTTGACCATTGTCATTGGTGGAATGCATCAGAGAACCCACAGGGGCTTGCGACAATTTGCAATAAGATGCTTCAGTGTAGAGGACGAGCTGCGTCATGCTTGGCAAGAGTCGATGGTGGGTGGCATCGAACTGCATCGAGATGCGAGGAGTTGTACCAAAGTCAAATAGGCCTGTTATGTCCTTATAGCTTTGAACAGGGCACCAACCAACTGACCCTTGGAGATTTCGAGGAGTCCTGAGTACAGACAGGCAGGGTGGATTCAGCAGGGCAACTCACAGCCGCAGAAGAGTACTGGTGAAGCAACAGCAGACCTTGGGCCGCAGATCAATCCTTGGTCAGCAAACAGGTCAACAGGGAAGGCTTCACAGCAGGGCATTCCTTCTTCCTGGCAGAGTCCACAGTTCCAGCAGTGATCTGAAGAGTTAAATTTGAGGGTCCAATATTTATACCTGATACGAGGCTTCTGGAATTTTCTTCTTACCTGCCTGTCCCCGGCTTATCTAGTGGCACAAAACACTGGTATGAAACACATTGTGAGTATGCCGAGGCAGATTGTGAGGCAGTCTTTGTGATGTGCAAGATTGATTGATGACAGCACCTCACCCACTCCTTCCTGATAGAGATTCTGTCAACGACTATTCACCCTTTGTCTCAATGTCTGGGAGTTATTCACAAAGACAAACTGCCAGCTACAACTAGTCATGTGACCCAGGATACAGGATCCACATTTTTGGGACAAGAAAATGGCCACTTTCTAAAAGGGCATTTTCAGAATTATGACTTAAATTTCAACTTTACCTTTAAAGAGGGTCTTAAACTACAATTCTTTAGAAACCAAACTTGTCTTTCCGAGCTGCTCTGAATTGAAAATTGTCACTTTTTAAATGTAATAATGTAACCCAATGTTATCTTCTAAGAGAGACATGCCTTGCAGTGGTGAAAAATTATGTTTTTCACTACCTGGGTATGTAAAAGTTAAACATACATGTCAAATTCTTTAAATACATGACACCCTGCCATCTGGGCTTTGTAGGGCCTACCCTAGGGGTGAGTTATATTTATTAAAAAGGAAGGGCTAGACCTGGCAAAAGGGTTCAGACAAGTCAACTTGGCTGAACATGGTCCCTTGCTCACTTTGCCACTGGATTCAAGCTAGACTGGCTGAAGAGGGGTGTTACACCGAAACTGCTCCCAGGATGCTTTTTTCCAGTTCACGGAAGACCTGGCTTGGCAGTTCGGGTTGGACTGTTCCCACGAGGCACAGGGTAAAGACTGATTTGCATATAGCTGGGTCTGAACTGAGGTGGCGAAGTGAGTTAAAGAACGATGATGGATTCAACCCAGATCTTTGACTGGGGCTGAGTGTCTGAAAAGTTTCAGCACTCCCTTCAAAATCTCCTTGTGTTTGCTTTCTTTAACCCTGCATACACAGGCTGCGATGGGAGGCCAGAGACATGTTTAAAGGGCTACTTTAGTGTATGGCACAATCAGTGCTGCAGGCCTATTGGAAGCATTTAATGTATGCCTCTGGGTACATGTAGTACCACTTTACTAGAGACTTATTAGTAAATGTTACACACCATTTTGGTGTAAGTCAATGTATCCATGTTTTAGGGTGAGAGCACAACCACCTTAGCAGTGGTTAACCGTGGTAAATAATGCAGAGTCCTTAGGCCGGCAAAAACAGTCAGCAAAAGCAAGAGGATTGAAAGCAAAAAGTTGGGGTAAATCATGCCAAGGATGTCAGGTACAACAGACCCTCATTTCCAGTTTGCTGGATGGGTGGCATCTGCCAAACAATAACCGATGCCCAGCATACCAAACTGTCAGGTCTGAGACTGCATGGTTTCTAACAATGGTCCTATGACCTGAAGGCCAGTCAGACACTGGACCGCCATGCCATAGTAATGTCACCAGACTTTAGTTGAGGCAAAGTGACCATTGCTATATTTACCTCCCTGGGACCCCTATGTGTGGCATGCATCCTTGAGAAGCAAATAGCCTAATGGATCCTGACCACACTCAGGGAGAACCGCAATGCACTTCCAGGTCAACGAATTTTCGATTTTTAAAAACAAACTCCCACTTTATAAATATATTCTTTTATTCTTGAATAAGTGAGACTTGAAGAAAGGATCTTTCCGGTAGATGGGATCAAGTGCAGATGTCAAAAAGGTATTGTATCTGTCAAAAATAAAGCCTGGAGATATTTTCCATTTTCCTTCATTTGTTGCCACTTGAATTTTGGAAACATTTTCCAACCTTGTATCATGTGCTAGTAATAATATCACACAAGATACACAGATGATGGACGGAATGCAGTGCAAATTAAAAATTCAACTCCAGTCACAGATCTGGGTTAAATCCATTGGGCCTCTTATATGAAAAGTGATGCATCGCTGCAAGAAAACAGCAATGCGTCACTTTTCATTGCGCCCTCCTTGCGAAACCTATGATGCATCATATTTACAGTATGATGCATCATGTCGCAAGGAGTTACAGATACGTCAGTATTTCTGATGTATGCGTAGGCACAAAAATGACGCATTGCTGGAGAGTGTCACAAAAGTGACACAACTCCAGCAATGGGTCATTACACATGGGCAAGTCCCATGTTAAATTTGCCTGTGTCAGTCTTACGCCTCAATAAGTGAGAGGGTCTGCACACCTGTGTTAAACCACCTTAATCCCTAATTAATGTGCTTCAATCAATGAAATCAGTTTGTATGCGTGCGGTGCATAGGGAGAGGGTACCACTACCTTTGTGGTAATGTATGTGAAAGAGTCCTCGGAGACCGGGGACTGTGCAGTGCACAGCAATCGGGCTAATTTGCCTCAAAACATTAGTAAATGCATTTTCAGAAAGTATTCTCAAAAAGTATTTTCAAAAAGCATTATTTCATTTTTAATAACATGAAATTTAAGCTTAATTATCAAGAACCAATCTTCCAATCAACATTTGCAAGAGTTCAAAAAGTCAAAAACATGCTTACAAATATATACATATAAATCATTTTCAACCATTTCAAATAATACCCTCCTGAAAGGTAAAAAATTAAAGTTTCAAACAACCCAATGCATTTCGGGTCCTCTCTGACCCTTCATCAGGGGTTATAATAAAGTTTGTTCAAGAAAGTTCAAGATTGAGAATACTTTCTGAAAATGCATTTACTAATGTTTTGAGGCAAATTAGCCCGATTGCTGTGCACTGCTCAGTCTTACGCCTGCCATGAGGCAGGCATTAGAGATTGACGCATTTGCGTCCTAGAAGTGGCGCAGTGAAATCTCATAGATTTCACTGCGTCACTTCTACGACCCTTCCATGCGCCAGAACGCCCCCCCCCCTGCATACATTATACATTGCGCAGGTATAATTGGCACAGGGGTTTAAGTGACACATCTACCGAGATGCGTCACTTTGTAAATATGATGCAACATGGCGCACTTTTAACACCACTGCAGCGTCACAAAAATTGACGCACCAGCGGCGTAAAAGTGACGCAAGGTCCCATAAATACGGCCTATCCAGGGCTTAATTTGAGCCTGACCTTGCCGGTTCTTAGCACTGGCACCTAATAATTTGGGCTGGGTCTATAGTCACGCTGCATTAAGTGCACCTGCCGTCAGTAATTGATTTATTTATAATGAGTTGCGGGTGGCACTGGCACACAGAGCGTGTGCTGTGCTGCTGTCACTTTGTTTTTAAGTTCTGTTACCGTCGTGCTGGTTGTTGACTGACTGATGTGTAAACAGTACACTTACTGTCTAAATGTTTATGGTGACGTGACGCGACTGTCACTGATCAGACTCCGATTCTCAATTTCTCTCCTCCTCCTCACTCGACTTCAAGACTGTCTTTCGGCCCAGTGGGCAGGACACTGTAGTAGTTGTTGTTGGGCAGGGCTTTGTCTAGGCTGGTATTCTTGTGCGGGGGTTGGGACTGTGTGCGGCAGAGGCAGCGACGCGTGCGCAGATTTGAATGTGCGCACATTGACAATTCCCTGTTTTAATTTTGCCTCGGAACGCCCGCCCCAGCATACCCACACGGCCGCCCGCACCTCAGCACGGTGGTGGTGTTGATTACCTACTTCAACGCCCGCGCCGCCTTTCAAAGTAGCGGGAGTAGTCGGGACCTCACCTGCTGCATGGACGACGATGTTGAGGTTGGCTAGTCTACTGCTGCTGCAGTCAGTACATAGTTCTGCTCACCAGGTGAGGGAAAGCGAGCAGGGCCTGGCAGGCTTTAGGCGCCGTGACGGTGATTACTGGTGGTCATTATGTTGATTGGTCTTCCATCTGGACTCTGGTCATGATGGCCGGCAGCCAAATCATCATGATTATTATTTAAATAAAGAAGGCTGCGCTGCGCAGGTGAGGCAGGGCAGGCCAGGCAGGCCGCAGGCGCAGGATTACTGTTTTTTTTTTAATCATATTGTTGATTGGTGACTGGTGAGTGACTGGTTTGATCATGATGGCCAGGGGTAGGTGGCATATGCCGGCGGCCAAATCATGATTTACAAAATAAAGCTGCGCAGGCCTACTGGTTTACTTTTTTATCTTTATGTTGATGCCTGGTCACTCTGATCATGAGGATGAGGTTTGTGTGTTTGATCATCACGATCATGTTGCCAGTAGTGCACTGCAGGCTATTTGTTGCGCAGTAGCGGGTCGGCCCGGGCTGCCTGGATAGATGGATCAGTACTTACCCAGGCTGGAATGGATTAAGTTTTGGTTCAGGGCAGAGGGCAGGGCAGGCTCATCAAATCTGTGGGGGTTGGGGCTGTGCGCAGCAAGCAGCGCACGCAGTTTTGTTCACATTGTAATGCACGCACATTCACTGCTTTGCCACCACACCCCACCACCAGCATAACCGCATTGGCTCAGCCTCTGAGGCCCGCTCACCACCACCGTCCGAGTCTTCTTGGCCCTGTGGCCAGCCAGCCAGCCGCCAATCAAAGTAGCGGCAATCGGGGATGATTGACGATGTGATGGATTGATTTTGTCACTTGTTCACACTTTGTTCACATGGCTAGTGCACAAGATCAATGCAGATTGCGGCATGATGTAAATACAATTTGAAAGTGCAGTCCAAGTAATACTGCATAACACCAAAGCCACCACTGTCACATATTAAAAAGCACATTTGGTTTTAAGGGTTTGGCCGCAATGGTCAAATCTTGAGTCAGTTAGAGATACACTCACTAACATTTTGTTGTAACAAAGAACCAAAATTGAAAGCAATAGGAATGGGTGCTGGCTGATTTGACCGATAATAGCAGCATGATGTTCGCTTTTACAGACGGTGGTCTCCTGGTAGATGTTCATGATGTGATGTCAGGAGCTTAGGCATAGATGCATCAAGCTAAAAAACGGTCGCAAACGGGCAGATTCTCAGAATCTGCCCCCTTGCGACCAGTATTTTTGCATTTGGGATTCATCATCCCAAATGCAAAAATCGCAATTTAAGAAATCGCAAAATTGCGATTACTTAAATTGCGATTGCATTTAGGGAATCTCAAATTGAAATTCCTTAAATGCTAAGCATTAAAGTAAAAAAAATTGAGATTTCGCTAATAGGGGGAGCAAATTACCATGAAGTTGAACTTCAAGGTAATTTGCAAAAATTTTGAAAAATGCACTAAAGTGCATTTTTCAAAGTTCCATTTTACACACAAACATGCCATTAGGGCATGTGTGTGTGCAAGATGTACCCATATGCAGATTTCAGGGGTGCAATAGGGTGTCCTTTTGACACCCTGGCACCCTTGAAATTGCAATCTCAATTTGCGATTCTCTAATTGAGAATCGCAAATTGAGAAAGTCTTCCTATTCATAGGAATGAATGGGGAGGTATTCCTTAATTGCGACTCGCAATTTGCGGGTCAAAATTAAGGAATTTTAAGAAATCGCTATTTTTTTAGCGAGATCTTCATGCATAGCCTTTTGCTATTCCTTATTAGCGAATCCTTATTTTTCGCTAATAAGGAATCGCAAAATGGATGCTTGATGAATCTATAGGTCCGTTTTTAAAGTTAGATCAAGCAGGGGAGATTCAAGAACACCAAGATGTTTGCTTAAGAGGCGTTTTTTCTAGGAGCACTTAAAAAAGGGCAGAGATGGTTTCCGAGAACCAAAAATAATGAAACATAGAGATGATTAAAGAGCGAGTCAGTCTATCATAGATGAATACATTTTCATTCAATAGACCTGATAGCCTATGTAATGAAAATTGGAGAATGCTAGAGAGATTGTGGTAAAAAAAAGTCTCCAGTATAGAAAGAGTGTGAGGTGGAAAGGAGAGGGAGGAGAAGAGATAGGTGGGGATCTGATCTACAGTGAAGGTGAGAATAATAGGAAAGCTTGCTTGGGTGGAGCAAGGAGGGGGAGAGGCCCATGCGTGCAGTGTGATTACACTGCTGGAGAGCTGCAGCGGGAGAGCGGAGCCGAATATGAGGCCTGCGCACACTCCTAGCCGGGCCTCACCTGCGCCTATGGGCTCAGCTTCTACGGGTCACTGCAGGGAACAGAAGTGGAGCCGCGTCTGGGCGCGGCCGCAGGACTGCATGCCCTGGGAGCACAAGATTGTAGTGTTGCTGCCATCGGGGTGTACCACTGCAGCACACGCCCCCTCCCCACTGTTGTTCCATGTTCTACCCCCTGAGCGTAAGGGGACTGTTGGTTTGATCCAAGCGTAAGCGTAGACACGCAAGGTCTTCAATAAAAGGCCCAGGGAGCTGGGCGTGGCTAGGTTACATACTGCCACCAACCATACCACACGTGTCCTGTGTCCTCTATGCTCAGGCCCATACCAGGACACCACACTGGCGACGAGGTGGTCTGCAATCCACCCTGTAGCGTGCACCGCTACTTCATCGCAACCCAGGCGTGCCCCGCTGCTGTGCGCCGTGCAAACCTGCACGTGGCGCCCCGCCCGCCACCCCGGCGCTCCACTCACCGAGGCCGGCCAACGTGTCGGATCTGCATCCGGGGCTGCCCCGCATTGCCGCTGCTCCGCGGACCAGGCCGCCATCCTCAGGTACCCCGAGTGCCCCGCTGCCACACGCTGCCTCCGGCCCCTGGCTGCACCGCTCTGCGTGGCCCTCCGGCCCCCGGTCGGCTCTTCACCCTTCCCGCGCATGCGCGGTGAACGCCCACATCGCGCCTTCTGTCAGCCCGCGCGACAGCTCTGCCTTTCCTCACGCTTCCCGCGTGAGCACGGACCCTGCCAACCCTCACGCATCTCGCGGGACGGAGACCCCGCGTCCCTCTGTTTTGGTAACTTCCATTTCTGAGTTGCTGCAGCGTTCTACAGTGCTTCTTGAAGCCCCCCTGTCAACCTCCCGACAGTGAGTCTGCCGTCATGGCCACCGTGCCACATCTAGAGCCTTTCGAAGTCACAGGAAGCCCCCCCTCTCAGGCTGCCCGATGGAAGAAGTGGGTTGAGCGGCTTGAGAATTACTTTGTCGCTGCGAATATCGCGGTGGGGCGCCAACGTGCCATGCTACTACACCTAGGGGATGAAGCCATCCATGACATCTCCAAAGACATTACTGAGGGTGCCCCACCCCACACGTACGCAACGCTGCGTGACGCCATCACGAGGTATTTTGAGCCATTTACTAGTGCAGACTACGAACGCTTTCTACTACGCCAAGCGCGCCAACTCCCTGAGGAGTCCGTTGATGTGTTCTACGCTCGGCTCAAGAAATTGGCCAGCACATGCACTCTCCCGGATACAGCAGATGAAATTCGCGCCCAATTTATACAAGGGTGCTCATCCCTAAAGCTACGAGAGAGGGTGCTAGAAACGACGCGATGCCCATGCGCGACATCCTAGCCCTAGGGCGATCCAAAGAGCTCTCCAAAGCACGTGCCGCCCACATGGAACCTTCTCCAGCGGTGACAATCAAGACGGAACCCGTGTGTGCCGTCAGGTTGCAACCCACAGACAGCAGGGTGAGAACCCCCAGGAAAGGGCGACCTAAACCAAGCCAATCCACCCACGACCAGGGCTGCATGTGGTGCGGAGGTGTCACCCCCCACAAAGGCGCCTGCCCGGCCCAGGGCAAGATCTGCAGCGCGTGCGGAAAAGCGAATCAATTTGCGAGTGTCTGTTTGTCGTCCCAACGGAAGAAGCAGAGTGGCCCGCCCAGGAGAGTGCGACAAGTGGCACCGTTGCCGAATACGTCGAACAGCAGCGACATGGACGACGACGAAGAAGATGCCAAGACAGTCCACGTAGTGCGCATGCTCAACGCCTTAGCTGCCACGTCGTCAACCGAACCGATGTGCACTGTCCAGGTGCATGACCAATCAGTCAGAGCCCTCATCGACACCGGCGCCACGATAAATCTCATGTCTGCCAGCGTATACCAATGCCTCGAAAACGCCCCCTCGCTTCACCCCACAAGAGTGCAAGTGTTTGCTTACGGGACCCGGCGCCCGCTACGCCTGTGCGGAGTATTCCGGTCAACTGTGGCCCACGACTCGACGCAGCTACAAACGAAGATCTATGTATCCCAGGAGGGGTCAGGTTTTCTTCTTGGCTGCAAGACAGCACGAGAGCTCGGCCTCATACACTTCGCCTTAACAGTGCAAGCCCAAGGTGTAGACCAGCTGGTTACAGAGCATTCCTCGCTGTTTGAAGGCATCGGATGCCTACGAGGCCCCACCGTCCGGCTCCACATTGACCAGTCGGTAGCTCCTGTAGCCCTCCGCCACAGACGGATCGCTTTTCACCTCCGGCCGAAAGTCGAAGCTGAGCTGAGGATGCTTGAACACGCCGGCATCATCGAACGGGTAACTGGACCCACGCCGTGGGTGTCCCCCATCGTTGTAGCCAAGAAGCCGAAGCAACCCGATGCAGTGAGGATATGCGTGGACATGCGCCTCCCCAACCTAGCGATCAAGAGGGAACGTCACCTGACACCGACCATTGACGACATCATCGGGGAACTTGCAGGGTCGAAATGGTTCTCCAAGATGGACCTGCGGTCGGGGTACCATCAGATCCCTCTTCACCCGGACTCACGCCCAATAACAACTTTCTCCACCCACGCAGGCCTGTGGAGATATACGAGGCTGAACTTTGGCATCTCGAGTGCGGCCGAGGTGTTTCAGAACATCATTCACAATGTCCTCCAAGGCCTAGACGGCATGCTCAATGTGAGCGACGACATCCTGGTGCATGCCCCAACACTGGAAGAGCACGTCGCACGTCTCCAAGCAGTGTTCGACCGGCTGAAAGAGAGAGGACTTACCCTCCACAAGGACAAATGCGAGTTCCTACGCAAAGACATCAGCTTCTTTGGATATAGGTTCTCCGACCAAGGAGTTGGGCCCGACCCGGACAAGGTCAAAGACATCCACGATGCACCAGCCCCCACCTCTGTGACAGCCGTCCGCAGCTTCCTTGGCATGGTGACATACTGCGGGCGCTTCATCAAGGATCTGTCAGATCTAACAGGACCACTCCGTGATCTTACAAAGTCAAATGCCACATGGAAGTGGGGCCCGGACCAGCAAGAGTCATTCACAAACACCAAAGCAGCCCTGTCGGCTGACACGACCTTGGCCTACTTTAACCCGCAACACGAATCACAACTACTGGTGGACGCCAGCCCCACTGGCCTGGGAGCAGTCCTGTCGCAGCGCCAAGCATGCGGAGAGTGGGCACCTGTAGCGTACGCCAGCCGCACACTGACCCCGACCGAACAACCGTATTCACAAATCGAACGTGAAGCGATTGCCATACTATGGGGATGCCGCCATTTCCACATCTACCTCTACGGACATCCTTTCTCAGTGATCACTGATCATAAGCCCCTCATACCGCTTTTCCAAGGCTCGTCTTCTCGCCCGCCTCCGAGAATTGAAAAATGGGTGCTGCAATTGCAAGAGTTCCACTTCACGGTGGAATACCGACCCGGCTCGTGGAATCCCGCAGACTATCTGTCAAGACACGCCCGGCCAGTCACAGACGCTGAAGCGGCTGAAGCAGCAGCCACGGAAGAGTACGTCCGGCTAATCGTCGAACGGTCAAAGCCACGTCCAATGTCCCTAGAGGATGTAACGAGAGCCACGTAGGACGATGACTGCCTCCAGATTGCAATCCAAGCCATAGCATCCGGCACCTGGAATGCGCTACAAAGCCCAGCGTCGTTTCGCACTCAGGATGCCCAAGCCGTTCTAAAAGCCCTGTATCAGGTAAAACATGAACTATCCGTCTCAAGTGAAGGATGTCTACTGAGAGGCCCGCGCCTTGTACTACCCAGCAGCCTCGCCCAGCAAGCGGCCTTGCTAGCTCACGGGTCACACCAAGGCATCGTCAAGTCTAAAAACAGGCTCCGTAGCAAGTTGTGGTTCCCTGGACTCGACAGAGCCGTCGAGGACGTAGTTCACAGCTGTCCAGTGTGCCTAGCAACGAGCCTACCAAACCCTCCAGCACCGATCATTACCGAAGAAGGGCCAACATCCCCGTGGATTCGAGTGAGCGCCGATTTCGGCAGTCTTCCAGGAGGCAAGCACATGCTTGTAGTGGTGGATGATTTCTCCCGCTACCCCGAGGTAGAAATTGTGGCCTCCACGTCAGCGTCGGATGTGATACCAAAATTCGAAAAAATCATCGCCACCCACGGGATCATGAAAGAAGTCCGCACAGACAATGGACCCCCGTTCAACGGCAGCGAGTTCACGGAGTACCTGCAGAGCCATGGCGTCAAACATAAACGAATAACACCAAGATGGCCGCAAGCCAATGGAGAGGTAGAACGGCTGATGAGAACTCTGAATGAAACAATCCAAATTGCAGTCGCGGACGGTCACTGTCTGGAGCTGGCCATCTATCAGTTCCTCCGAGAGTATCGCCAGACCCCGCACTGCACTACCGGAATCGCCCCGAACAGACTCTCCTTCAACCGGGCTCTTGCTGACACCATCCCACACCATCCCAGGTGGGAGTTAGCCCCAAACCCCAGCAACCGATCCATGGAGCAACGCGCCAAGAACAACTAGGAGGCGTCCTGAAGGCGGAGGGCCGCAGACAGCCCCATTCAAGCCGGAGACGCAGTTCTTGTGAGAGACCGCCATCCTGGCGGAAAATTCCGCCTGCCATTTGAACTAGACCCCTGGAAAGTCACCGAGGTGAACGGGACTATGGTCACTGCTGTCAGAAATGGGGAAGTAGTCACAAGAAACGTTTCATTTTTCAAGCAAGTGCCAGAGGGAGGAGAAGATCCGAAACCGGATGACAGATACCTATGCCCGCAGCGCAGACCGTCAGGGTCAATCGACACAAGCACCACGACCCCCTCAACTAGTGATCTCGACCTGGACAACAATAGGCCAGAAAGACTCACTGAAGTCCCCAGCGTCGCTGAGGCTGGAGAAGCAGAAGACACCCCAACAGCCATGGCAGGAGATCGCAGCCAAGCGAAGTACAGTCTACGCCCATGCCCCAAGCCTTCCCAGAGGTACCGAGACTTTGTGGCCCAGTGCTGGCGATGAACTGATCCAGATGGCTGACCCCGCCGAGAATACAAGTAAGACTGTTCCAAGTTGTACCTGGTATGTTATGTTTGTTAAAACAATTCAGAGACTACACCAGAGACTGTTCGGTGGACTTTGTTGAACACAGCAGAGTTAATGGTCCCAGCGCCTCCGCTGACCACCAGAGACTTTTATGTACCACTGTATTTCTCTAGCCTATTTTATCCCTAGGTAAAGGAGGAATGTAGTGTTGCTGCCAGCGGGGAGTACCACTGCAGCACACGCCCCCTTCCCACTGTTGTTCCATGTTCTACCCCCTGAGCGTAAGGGGGCTGTTGGTTTGATCCAAGCGTAAGCATAGACACGCAAGGTCTTCAATAAAAGGCCATGGGAGCTGGGCGTGGCTAGGTTACGTACTGCCACCAACCATACCCCACGTGTCCTGTGTCCTCTATGCTCAGGCCCATACCAGGACACCACAAAGATTTCAGAGCCGTCTGCAAGCAGAGCTGAGGCGCAGCGCCTGCCTGCCTCGGTCTGTGTTCAGTTACGGGCGGGTCTTCATACACATTTTTAACATATATTGAATTATTAATTGCCTGTTTTTGTCGTTACTAAGTTATCCAGACAACGCCTCCTCGTGACAGGCTGTCACATGTGCTGGTGTTGTCAATGAAGTGCAGGTGCCAAGCACCAGAAGCCACCGGCTCAAATTAAGCACTTCAGGCGCCCGCCCCCCTGCTAGAATCAGTATTCTATGCTTGCAGCCCAACACAGTGGGTATTGTGCTATCTAGCCTTAGTAAGCCTGGTAGCCATGTGTGTGCGTATCTGTGCCCATCATGTCTCCCTATTTCGCTATGACCGGTCTGTATAGGTGTAGTATAAGTACACTCTACCTAAGAAAGTTCACCTGACCTCTGCCTGTTTATATCCGTCTGGTTTCCGCCTGTGTATGTCTGTGTGTAACATGCCTGTGTAAGTCTGAATTACATCATTTCATTAGAAGGTCTGAGTACACCAAATGTAAACATACTTTGGTGTGCGCAGGTCTTCCTTTGTGCAGCGCCCTGGCTGTATTTGCACCCCTCCTTGGCTGTGTTCATCAAATGTCGCCATCTGTGCGTACCTTGCCTTTTTGGACTTTGTGGGTCTGTATGCACCCAGTCCCAGACTGAATTAGTCTATATGCAGTTCACTCCTACCTAAGTGCATTGTCCTTGTGTAGGCTAGCAAGGGCTCCTGTCCATGGTAATTACAGCCAAACTCTACACACAATTAAAGTACTCTGGTGTGGCTGGCAGCTCAACAACTGTCTGTGTGTGTGCCCGGAAAGCTGCCTCAGCCATGGCTGACACACACAATGGAGCGGGGGGGGGCTGAAGCCCATTGAGCCCAATGGGCATTGTGCAACTGGTGCTTATGTGTGACATTTCCATGCATTCATCATGCTTAAATCTGACTTTTAGCAGTGCCAGTTGAGGATGTAGGTGGAGCTAATACAGTAAGGGGGTGGAGCCAATAGGGGAAGTGGGTGGAGCCAGAGAAAAGTAGATGTGGCCTCCAACAAACATTTGAGCACCTGCACTTCATATTTTACAAATTAAGCACTCGTTGTTTTGCTCACCATGTCACCCCAGTTTAGACCCAGCCATATGCAAATCAGTCTTGACCCTGTACCTCATGGGAACAGTCCAGCCCGAACTGCCAGGCCAGGTCCTCAATGGATAGTAAACATGCATCCTGGGATTGGTTTAGTGGCATCGCCATAATATCACGGCCAACTTTTGAATAAAAATAAATGTATAAGCTACCTGAATTTTTAAAACACAATTGCCCCTTGCTGCGTGCATTGGATTTTTTTTTTTAAATGCCATTCATTGAAAGGATTGTGTTGAAGGGATGTCACTCTTTTTACCAAATGATAAAGAACAGACATTTCATTCTTGAATTCCATGTATATTGCTTTGAGGGCATCAACGAGATGGAACAATTGTAGCATTAAATGCATGTGAAGGTCCTCACCATATTAAAGCGGATCTTCTGATCTGGAACAGTGGCTGCTGCCAGTTGTGCCATGCCCTTTATTACTGATTAGTGCTTTCTGAAAGATTAATCCCTAAAGAGCACTTAAGGGTCAAGCGAACCCACTGTTGTGTACATACTAAATAGAAAAGCTGGTCATCCTTCATGGGTCATCTATAGCATTTGCATTCACCTCTATGTTGCTAATTACATGCTTACTGCAACACAAAGAACACAGAGATGGCAGGGGCCATTCAGCTGCGGCAGTAATAGATCTAAAAGTGCCTATGCTTTCCTGCTGAAAGTGCTTGTATTCAAACTATCCAAAACTCTCAACAGACTGACTCGTACATTGTTACATCGTGTTGTTTGTGAGTTAGAAAGTACTGTTACATGGGAAGCTACACAATTTAGGGGTGTTCAAAATTTGCGTAATTAAAACGCAGAAGTATCATTCAAGGCTATATTTTAGCGTGAAATTAGTCAATGTACCACTTTTTGATAGCAGGGAGCATTTCGCTGTAAAAGAAATAACATGAAAAGCACAGCTATAGTGAGCATCTGCAACTCTCGTTCTGGCCATTCGTGTTTATCCTGCGTGCTTACTGTAAAATACATCAAATGGCATGTAATTAAAATGGCATAATTTTTAGAATTTCGCCAACAAAGCATAATGCAAAGTTTCCAAAATTACACAAACTGTACTGACGTAATTTAAATTTCACCAGGGCCTGCTCAGTTTCACAAAGTGCTTATCTCATGAAGTTTAAATGAAATAAAGTGAGGGGAAATGATGTCACTCATTAGTGAGCAGTGATTGTGAATCCTCACTGCACCTGCGTGAGGTCAGTCCTCAGTGTCAGAGAGTAAAAAGCCACTTCTGGCAGTCACTGTCTCAATTCTCTGTAGTTGAAATGTGCACCACTCCTGGGGTTAGCAACTATCAAAGGCAGGGTTGGATTTGCTTCCAATGTTGGAATGCTAATTCAATAACCCCAGAATTCCTGAATGGCATGCTAAATTCTTACACGAGTGAGTACTCGTGGAAAGCTGCAATCATGACATCTTCCCGCATGTACTACCGGAATCTTGATTTCTTAAAAAACAGAAAATCCTCTTCAAACAAAGGGGTAAACCACAGAGCGCAAATCTGTGAATTGTTTAGTGGACCGGTTCTCCTATATCCAGCCCAGGGTCTGATGCATGTTCATTTTGGATAGCCCATTTATAGGCGAGGGCTCCAGGAATATACCCTCTGTTTAGCTCAGTTGTGATACAAACAACTACAAGCAGCCTGAGCCTTTCACTGTGTTTGTCTGTTATGTGGGTTCATGGATACAGGCTTGTATCCCACTGTCATTAACTCACATTTTTTATTTATTTTATTCATTTGATTATTAAATTGCCCTGATCCGGCTGGACAACGGCTAAAATATAGTACTGATTGAGGCTATATTGATTTCAAACACATTCTTCACTAACTCAAAGACCACTGTCTCTTACAATGCATCTGTAATATGGCAAACGTACAAAGGGGAAGGTTTGCCCCATTTGCAGGGGACCATGCTCCCATGCATACAAGTGGAATGGATTTGAGATTGTGCTGTAGCACATTTAGAGCCATTCAAACCATATTACACAAGGGGCCACACAAGCCTCTGCGGCACTTTCTCTAATACCATAGTGCCCCAGGGACACAAAAATCAGTCACATTCACTCATTGCTCCCTTGGGCAAAAAGGTCACTGTTGTTCAACTAGCCACATCCATCAACCTGCTCTTTAACCCTCTCCTTCACTCTCCCAAATTAAAAAAGTAACTGGAATCCTGCCAGCCAACCCACCCCACTCTATTTTCTTCCCACCCCGCTACCATAAGCTGCACTCTCTGCTCTCACATTCGGAGAGGATATCTGGTGCTGTACTTATTGCAGCTTTTTGAGAGCCAGTGGTCAGTGTAGCGTGTTTTTCCTGTCACTGAGAGGCTTAGTTATGAAAACTGTCACATCGCTGCATGAAGACAGCAATGCAACAGTTTTCACTGCGCCCTACTTGCGACACGAAAAATGAGGCCATATTTACTGTATGGCGCTCCATGTTGCAAGGTGTGACAGATGCGTCAGGAATCCTGATGTATCTGTCGGCACAAAAGTCACGCGTTGCTGGAGTTGTGTCGCAAGCATGATGCAACTCCAGCAATGCATGAGGCAGGCTCTCACAAATGGCACTGCGTCACCCTTATGCATGCTATGAGGCAGGCGTAAGGTTTTGACACAGTGGAATCCTAGAAGTGGCGCAGTGAAGACTAATAGATTTCCCTGTGTCTGTCATACAAGGCTTTGTTGCATGGGAATGCCCACCCTGCATACATTATACCTGATGCAGGTATAATCAAGCGCAGGGCTTTACAAAGTGCTGCATCTGCCTAGATGTGTCACCATGTAAATATGGCACAACGTAGCGCATATATTATGCCGCCGCTGCGTCACAAATAGGGACGCAATAGCTGCGCAAAAGTGTCACCAGGTGGTCATAGGTAAGCCCCTTAGATTCTCTACAGATAGGGTATGTTAAAATGCCAACTGCTTTCCACCTCTTTCCTCGTATCTTTGGAGAATCAGAAGAGGCAGTAAAAGGTGGATAAGATGGCCAACGTCAATTCCACCACCTCACCTACAGAACTAAAAAAAAGGCAGGGGAACAAGGGGAAGTAAGCACTTCCCTAGTTGACATAACATAGTGGGAACAACTTTTCTTTCCCACTATTATTATATAATAGCAGTGAATAACAGCAACTTACTGGATCTCAATCCATTTATGCTAGCTAATGACACTCGAAGCGAGCCATACTTAGCAATATGGCTTTACCTTGGCAAGAATGTTCCTATGATTTCCTAAAAGGTCCTTTCCATGGACAGGGCATTCAAGGTGAGAATGTGCCTTAGACATTTTTGTGGATAGCCACAAACTCACAGCTTTGTGACTGTTCACCTAATTTGGAAGTCATTAGCACCCAGTAATGACTCCTCTACACCGCATAGAGTAGGTTTATCACCACATAATATTTGAAAACACTGGTGTAATTATAGGTCAGAAAAATAATTTACAAGTTAAAATATATGTTTCTTTATTACAAACATAATTTCACGATTAATCACACCAATAGAGCAACTAAGTTGAACATAGGCGCATACATGATTCTGTGAGGTTGACCTGGGCTGCTTGCCTATATTCAAGTGTCTTAAACGTTTAAAAACGATTAGTACTGAAGACGAAATTGCCTAGAAAACAGAGAAAGATAAAGCACAGACAAATCATACGCACTTGCCCTTAAAGGTCAGCTGCGGAAATTGACTGACCTCCAGATACTGGCACCAGAGAGGAAAGACTAATTTTGGAAAAAAATGATATTTTGAAATGCTAATAATTTTCTGAAGAGAAATAACCTCACAACATAGAGTGTGCTTGAATCTTCCTACCCTATTGTTGACAGTTCATCAGTCACACACACCGTCCACTGCACCATCGAAAGATATAGGGTCATGGGGAGCTTGAATCTAATTATGTTACTTATGTGGTGTATGGAAACCAATTTTACTTCTATACTTTATATTACACTCTGCCTGGATATTAAAACAATTGATCCTGTACATCTCATCATGTCATAAAGTCCTAAATGTCGCTCCAGCACCGCCACAAATTAAACCCCAGAATGCAGGGCTTATTACTGCCAGCAGACATGCTCAACAATAGAATCAGCTCTCTAATGCCTGCACACCATTAGAGACGAGGGGGCGGGGAAGTAATTACAGCCCATTCTTCTAGTCTACAGCACAGTTTTTTTCTTTTTTATTCTTCGAGGAAGAGAGAATCAATAGGAAATGCTTCTCATGGTTCAGGTTTGAAGTTCAATATCAACGAGCCAATTTGGGTGACAATTATGAGTGATGCCTTCTGTTGTTAGTGCCGCTCAGCCTGGCGGAGAATACAATCAGGTGTGATTGCTCGCAGGTACATTGCCTCTTTTTGTGTCTTTCTTCTTCGTCCATCAGCTCTCCGGCCGCTTTTCTCAGATGATCGCTCAAACTCGGACAGAATTGGCTGATCAATTTGCTCAACTGGGTGCAACAGTTATTAATTTCTACAGCCAGGAAAAGGCATGAGAAACTTTCTGATCCATTAGCCACGGCATTCATTGACTGACGAAAAATCCATGGCTCTGGCATTGTCTGTTAAAGGGTGGTGGGGGGCCGGGCTCATCATTTCACAGAGATATTACCTCAGTCGCTAAATTGACTCCGTGCAAATGGCACGAGATGCTAACAGGACCCGTACGTTGTACCTTTCTCTCACACATGTACGTAGTACGTCAATCGGCTATTCTTAAGGTACCCCACTGGTCTGATTTAGTGATGCATGATTTGGAAGAGGGGGTCTACAATGATTTGCTCCAGTGGTCTCTTTTTCCAACTCTGTGCGTCTCGGTTTTAGTTACTGACAATAACGATTTAATGGTTAATTCTCGTCAAAAATATTCCCTGGGCTTGCACCAAGCAGCTAAGCTGAAAGCTTGGGTGCCACAAACTATGTTATATTCAAAACCTACAAAGAAAGTGTCACTGTTACCCAGTCTTAAGCACTTAGGGGCAGATTTACACGAAACTGACACATCTGTAGAGATGCATGAGTTTTCCTGCACCAGCCTGCTATACCCTTGCGCCACCAGGGATGCGCTGTATTTACAATACGGTGCCCCATGGGGCAAGGATTGACAGATGCGTCAGAAAAATTCTGATGCATCTGTTGGCCCAAAAGTCACGCTTTGCTGGAGTCGTGGAGCAAGCAAAATGCACCTCCAGCAATGCATGTTGAGATCTATACTTATTGTACTGCATCACTCCAGGCGTAAGGTTTTGACGCAGTGGCGTCCTAGAAGAGGCACAGTGAAATATTGTAGATTTCATGGTGTCACTTTTACGAGGCTTTCCTGCATGGGAACGCCCAACCTGCATACATTATACCTGACACAGGAATAATGTGACGCAGGGCTTTACAATGTGATGCATCTCCCTAGATGCGTCACGTTGAAAATTGGCGGCATTGGTTACGTTGCCACTGCGTCACAAAAGTGACGCAAAAGTGGCGCAAAAGTATTGCAAGGAGCTTGTAAATCTGCCCCGTAGATTGTGGGAGCCGCAACCTCACCCTTAAAAAGGAGAATGCAAATATTAATTTGGTGAAACACACATGGTTAAATAATATCTTGTGAATGAACTTTCAGTAAGCACATTCCCCAAAAACATTTTTCGTTGGGCATCTCTGACATATTTTGGAGAAAGTTTTGAGAGGATGTATGGGTTTATGATTAGCACTTATGGCGAAACAGCAGCAGCCCAAAATAAAACTATCCAATTAACCAGATCTAAAGTTCAGAAATCAAATGCAACCTTTTAATATTATAATGCACTCTCGACACGAGCAAAGGCAATGGCCATAGCCGACATATTCACAAGACAATGATGGCAGCCACATGCTTGCAGTAAGGTCAGAAGCATGACCTCGGCAGATTGTAAGCTATCACTTAGAGAGAGAAGCCAGAGAAAAGGGGAGGAGACTTCAGTAATGTTTTATGGGAGAGGCGGTGGGGTCAGCTTTCCATAGTATTACCACCAAGCCCAGTTTGCACTTTGTGTCCATTTCCTTTCGACATCTAATTGTTGAACGTGAAAAGACTGTGATCCTATTCGCCTTGATTTTTAAAAGCACAGGTAGGAAGAATGTCTGTACTCCGATGCAATAACCAGAAGGAGTGAGACTATGTGGCAGTAAACACTCTGATGCTCGTGTTATTCATTAAAGCCCGATTTGGGCCAGCCCGGAAAGGAGTGAGATATTTTATCATACCCAATATATTTCCACACTGCTGGGGTTGAAATATATTTGGGCCAAATTTACCACCCAATTACAAGTACTGCTCTTTAAATGTGGTATAACATGCGAATTTTGATGCTTGCTGCATATCTTGGTAGTTCTCATTAAAACTTTCAAATAAATCGTTATCCTGCTGCTCTAAAATATTAGTTGATTCTGGATAACAAGAATGTTAGTAAAATTGCATCTCAGGTCTTTCAGCTGACACATTTCACTTCCTAAAAGCACCACGAATGTAACCAGAGAAACGTTGGGAAGCTATTCCAGAGCTTATTCCCCCCCCCTCGCTGTTACAGTGTTGCTGAATGTTTTGCACGGGTTGATGTGTCCCAGTTCTGCTTTTAAGCTTTGCCTTTTGCATCCAAGTCTATTTCCCAGATCTTATCTCCTAAGAGATAGTAGACTTGCTACCCACCCACTAAATGATTGTGCGTCCTGTATGTTGATGGCCCATGCACACATATTTATGCATTATTAGTTTTCACGAGAGGGTACTTTTTTGTTGTGAGCAATAGGTCTCTGTGAAAGTGAGGCACGATAGATCTGGGTCCTTGTGGGTTATACTGCTTCTAACATCATTAGGATAGCTGGCTAGTGCATTTAGGTAAGTCTGGGTTCAAGTAAGTTCAAGGAGAGAGCCTAAATCTACTCTCAGGCTGTTGGGGATGGCTAACACACATTTTTCTGTGTTTTATGTAAAGGAATGGCTTGTTATTTTATTTATTTATTTATTTATTTATTTATTTATGCATTTTTATATAGCGTGGACTTTACCCGAAGGTGTCAGAGCGCTTCACAATAGGAACAGAACTGATACATGAGAACATTACAAGTGAGCAAAATACAAAAGCAAACGTTACATTAAATGAAGCAAAATGACAATTGTGCGCCAACAAAATATAAGAGGTAGTAAACGGTGCATTACAAAAGTGACAATCGTGAGTCAACAAAATACAAGAGGTAGCAAACGGTGCATTGCAGGAGGAAAAAGTGACGTGTGCAGGTTACAAAAAGCGTACAAAATAAATATAAAGGTGTAATACTGCAATATGTGGAGGACCCTCCAGCACAGGAACAAACGTTACGTAGGCACTGGTGGCACTTGTGCAGGTGTCGAAACAAACAAATGTAGGAGGTAGAAAACAGTGTGTTACAGGACAAAGCGACGGGTGCAAGTCACCCACGAGTCCCAGACACAGGAAGAAGGACAATACTGCAATAAGAGGCAGACTCTCAAACCACAAGAACACACTTGGAAGACACTTCCATAGTCAAATAAAGTAGATTTTTCAGTAGTTGAAGGGCTTCCTTCAGATAGCAGAGAGGGCATGAATTACATTTGGAAATGTTTTTGAAAAAGGAAAACTTTGAGGTCAGATTTGAAGGCTTGGGAGGAGGAGGTGGTCCGGAGCTGAGGCGGAAGTGAGTTCCAGATTCTCACTGCGCTGCCTGAAAAGGATTGGGCCATCGATCTCTCCTTCTTGAAAGTGGGAGGTTCAAGCAGTAGATTTTCCGCATTTCGTGATGGTCTAGAGCCTCCAGAGAGTTTCAGTTTATTCGCCAGGAAGCGCGGAGAGGAGTAGTGCAAGGCTTTATGGGTGATGCAGGCAGTCTTGTAGATAGCTCTAGCCTCGATGGGGAGCCAGCGGAGGGAGGATAACATGGGAGTGATGTGGTCGCTTCTTTTGGCCCCATAAATGAAACGAGCTGCTGAATGTAGAACAGACTTAAGGGGGGATAGGTGGGATTTGGGGAGGCCAGTCAGAAGAGAATTGCAGTAGTCCAGTCTGGAGAGGACCAGCGATTGGACCAGGGTTTTGAGGTCATGCACCGGGAAGAAGCGACGAATCCCCCAAAGAAGGCGCAGTTGGTATCGGGCAGACTTTGCAATTGAATTAATGTGGGAGAGTAGATTGAGTTTTGTGTCGAGTATGACACCAAGGGATTTTGTGCTGTCGACAATGATGGGATTAGTGTTCAGCAGATTCATCTGGTCCATTCATGATTGCACCGGGGGAGGAGAAAGTGAGGAGGAGAGGAGGAGGAACTCAGTTTTGGAGGGGTTCAGGATCAGTTGATGTGTTGACATCCAGTTATGAATGGAGTCGAGGGTAGAGCTTAGGACAGAGAGATTGTGAGTGGAGGCAACCTTGAGGTAGATTTGAGTGTCGTCAGCGTAGAGGTGATAGTTGACCCCAGAGTTACTTAGGAGATTTCCCAGAGGTTCCAAATAGAGATTGAACAATGTGGGTGCAAGAATAGAGCCTTGGGGAACACCTTGACCCACCGCCAAAGGAGGTGAAAGACTGTCCGCTATTTTGATCATTTGGGATCTATCAGAAAGGAAAGAAGCAAACCATTTAAGCACGGTGCCCTCCATGCCCATTCTCTGTTGAAGGGTGTTGAGGAGGGTGTTGTGGTTGACAGTGTCAAAGGCTGCCGAAAGGTCAAGGAGAATTAGAAGACAAGACCCGCCCCGAGTCTAGTATTCTCAGCGCGTCATCGATCACTTGCAGCAGAGCAGTTTCAGTGCTGCAGTTTTGGATGAAGCCGGACTGAAAATTGTCAAGAAGATCATTGTCCTTGATATGACGTGAGAGTTGTTTCGCAACACATCTTTCTGTGATCTTCGCAAGAAAGGGTAGGTTAGTGATGGGGCGGAAGTTGTTGAGGTCATTCGCATCCGCAGTGGGTTTTTTAAGCAGAGGGGTGACCTGCCCAGATTTGAAGGGAACAGGGAGGGAACCTTGACAGAGGGAGAGGTTGACCAGAGTGGTCCAATAGGGAAGAGAAAGGGTATAGAAGTCAATTGCAATGGCACTGGGGAGGGGGTCGAGCGAGTGGTTGGAGGTCTTTCTTTCGAGGATGCACTTGAGGAGGACATCTTCAGAGATGGGGTCGAAGTTCTGCCAGATGGCTAGTGATTTGCGCTCCTCTGGAGGGGTAGGATGAGCGACCTGAACCACAAGTGATTTCACTTTTTCGTCAAAGAATACAGCGAAATCAGCAGCTTTCTTTGTAGAATCCTCCAATTTGGAGGTTGGGGGAGAGTAGTTATTATTATTATTATTAACGAATTTTGTACCACGCACGGTTACCCAGAGGCATCCCAGCGCTTATAGAGAATCAGAAGAAGCTACCTGTGTGGAGCAGAACAGATCTGGAATTATTCTGGAAATAGATAAGTTTTAAGATGTTTCCGAAACCTGAGCAGGTTTGGTTCAGAGCGTAGTGAGAGTGGGAGGGAGTTCCAGGCGTGTGCCGTATGAACAGAAAAGCTCCTGCCACCTGAACGGGCTCTCCTAATTCTCTTTATCTGAAGGAGGTGTTTATTATCGGAGCGTAAGGCTCTAGTGGGCTTATAGGGCCGAATCATGTCCTTCAGAATAGCAGGTCCTTTCCCCTGAATGCTCTTGTGAGCAATACAGAGGGCCTTGAAGGTCACTCTCTCTTTGACCGGGAGCCAATGGAGTGCCTTTAGAGCGGGCCTGGCTGATTGCCTGGCCGGAACGTTCCGCAGCAGCCTGGCTGCCGCGTTCTGCACTTGTTGCAGGATTTTGAACGTTGCTTCCGGTGCTCCAAGAAAGAGTGCATTACTGTAGTCCAGGCGTGAGATGACCAGACCTTGGACTAACAGCTTTCGGGAGAATTCAGGTAAGAGGGGGAGGACCTTACGGGCCGATCGGAGCAGTCCATAACACACGCCAGCGATCTTCTTGGCGTGTGTCCTAAAGGACAGATCAGGCTCCAGCCAGACCCCCAGGCTCTTAATCTCCTTCTTTGGGTCAGGCGGAGTGCCCATACAGTTGGGCCAGCTGCTCGGCGAGAGGGCAAAACTTGAGTGGCCCAAGATCATCAGCTCAGTTTTTGAGCCGTTCAATTTGAGCGATGACCTGGTCATCCAGTCAAACACCTCTCTTAGGCATGAGTGGAGCGTTTCAGGCTGTTTCTCCAGCTGTGTCAGACCCACCACTAGCTGAGTGTCATCCGCATAGCTTATGGTCTTAAAGCCAAACGGAGACACCACACCTTCCAGGGGTGCCATATACACGTTAAATAACGTGGGGCTCAGAGATGAGCCCTGAGGCACCCCACAGTGAAGTGGAAGGGGAGGAGATTTTGCGTTGCCTTCCCAAACCTCGAAGGTCCGCCCCTCCAAAAAAGAGGCCAGCCATTCCAGGGCCACTCCTGTGACACCTGACTCTGCTAGGCGTTGTGTCAACACTCCATGGTTGACAGTATCGAAGGCCGCACTTAGGTCCAGGAGGATCACTGCCACTGACCCCCCTGTATCCAAAGTGCTTCTGGCCTCCTCTACAACTGCTAGCAGAGCCGTGTCGGTTCCATGACCCGGTCGGAATCCCGTCTGGGAGTCCCTCAACCGGCCATTCTCCTCGAGAAAGTTGGACAGTTGGCGATTAACAAGTTTCTCGGCAACCTTACTAATCCCTGGTAGCAAGGAGATGGGCCTGAAATTGGCTAGGTTCTGTGGATCTAAGCCAGGCTTCTTCAGAAGCGCTTTGACGACTGCGCTCTTCCAGTCCGGCGGTACCGAGCCATGTGCGAAGGAGAGATTGACCAAATCGGTCAAAGGCTCTCCTATCGATGGGGCAGCCTGCTTTAAATACCGCATTGGGACTGGGTCTCGAGGCGAGCCACTCTTCAAGTTCCCGAGGACCTTCAGTACTTCGCCTGAGATTACGGGGCCAAAAGACGTCAATAGATTTTCCGACAAGCTTAGGTCCTCAGACGGGGTCGGGGTTCCCATCACCGGGGGGAGAGAACTAATAATGGTATCAATTTTATCTTTAAAGTAAGTGGCCAATTCCAGACATTTTTCCTGGGGTCTGTCGTGAACAAGAATGGGATCCGGTGGTTTAAGAAGCTCCTTCATCACTAGAAAGGCTTCCCTGGATGAGGACGCAGCATGGCTCACTCTCTCCCCAAAAAAGGAGGTCTTTGCAGCGCGTATAGCAAGTTTATACGTCCTTAATTCCCTACGGTATTTTTCCCTGCTCTCTATCTCCGGGTTCTTCCTCCATAGTCTTTCCGCCCGTTTACAGTTCTTTCTCAGGGTTCTAAGCTCTGGGGAATACCATGGGGCGGACCCCACTCTCTTATCCCTAATAAGCATCTTCTTGAGTGGAAGCACATGGTCCACTGCGTTGGTCAGCCATTTCCTCATCATAGCGTCTGCAGTCACTGGTTCCTGACCTTTCTCGGGCTGGGAGCCCTCCAACCGGGCCTTCCAGGCCTCTACCGGGAGCCTTGACCATGCCCTGTCTATTCTAAATTTCCTGGGTGGGAGGGTATCATCTTCCTTTATCTCCCAGTTTGCCATGATCAGTGAGTGGTCAGACCAGGGAAGAACGAGAGGGGGCATAGCTGATAAACCCATCATGTTCGTAAAGAAGGGGTCCAAAAGGTGCCCTTTAACATGTGTGGGCCCGGTGTTTATCAGATTCATCTCCAGGGCAGATTGCTCGCTCATCAAATTAGTAGCCATAGGGTCAGTTACCTCATCAAAATGGCCTTGTTAGAGGTCTTGATGAGATCAAATAGTTTTTTGGGTCTATTTTTGGCTGAGTCAAGGAGGGTTCTGAAGTGTGATGCTTTCCCAAGGAAGATGTGCTTGTGGTACTCGGATCTTGCTGAACGAAGCGTGGCAAGTTATCGGTGGAGGGTGCTTGCCTCCAATGTTTCTCCAGGCATCTTAGGTGCTTCCTTTCTTCATATAGGGATTTGCTGAACCAGGGTGCTGAGGGAATAGGCCTTTTCTTTTTGCTTTGGAGAGGAGCAACGCTATTGATTTCGACTGCAAGGACTGAGAGGCATTGTGAGGTGAGATCATCAACATCTAGGTTCGGGTCTAGCCTTGGAAGTGACAGCAACGCTGATTCACAGAGGGAAACAGTGTCAATGTTCTTAGCGTCACGGAACCAGGAGGTAGCCCTCTTAGGTTGGCCAAGAGTGATAGAGTGTGCTAGGAGAAGAGAGAATGGAATGAGGAGGTGGTCAGACCAGTCTACGTGAATAGGGGTAGCGATAGAAAGCATGCCTGCTTTAGAAATAACAAGGTCCAGGATAGAACCCTTAGAGTGTGTTGATTCTGTGCAGTGTTGAGTAAGATCGTTTGTAGAGAGGAAGGAGGCCAGCCCGTTCGCGGAAGAGTCTTGCAGGGAGCCCCAGTGGAGATTGAAGTCACCCACGAAGGTCTGATTGTCACTTTGTGCGTATTGGTCGCTGATGTTATGTTATGTTATGTTAGTAACTTTTATTCAGCGCACAGCTGCCCCAGCGAAGGGGCGTCCTGGCGCCTGATCCAGTACCACAACACAACAAATCACCGCTGAAAAGAAACACGATCAATCAACTGTGGTGAACAAATAGGTTTTAATCGCGCGTCTGAAAAGAGTCAGGCTATTAAGGGCACGGATGTGGACAGGAAGGGAGTTCCATAATCCAGCCGCCATAACTCGAAATGAACGGCCGCCCATCCTACTCAGTCTGAATCTAGGCTCACTCACTAGATGAAGAGATTCCGACCTGAGAGACCGCCTGGGAACATACGGGGAGACAAGACCCACCAAGGCAGGAGGTGATGAAAATTTCAAGATCTTGAATGTCAGACAGAGTGCCTTGAATTTAATTCTCTGTCTGACCGGCAGCCAATGAAGGGAGGTTAAAACTGCAGATACAGAGCACCGTCTCGGGAGGCCCACAATGGCCCACGCAGCGGCATTCTGCACCCTCTGCAGTCTGGTGGCCTCGGCCTGGTTGACACCAAGCAACAGAGCACTCCCATAGTCCAGCCGAGAGAGAATCGCGGCTTGGACCACCAGTTGCCGAGTTGGGGGGTTGAAGAATTTGAGGACTGGTCTCAGTCCTCGCAGAATACCATAGCAGGTAGCTGCAATCTTCTTAGTATGGCTGGTAAAAGAGAGATTGGAATCCAGCCAGACCCCCAAGTTCTTTACTCCGGCCGCTGGGATGGGAGTCACCCCCAATTCAATAGGCCACCATTGATCACCCCACAGTTCCGCTTGCTTTCCTAAGATCAGGACTTCGGTTTTCTTAGCGTTTAACTGCAAGCAGTTAGTACGCATCCAATTCGCCACGGCTAAAAGCCCTGCGCGAAACCTGGGGGCAGTCACCTCTGGGTCCCCACTGAGTGTCACCGCCAGCTGCGTGTCGTCGGCATACGATGTCATAGTTAAGCCAGTTTGTCTGACGACAGCAGCCAGCGGTTTCACATACAGGTTAAACAAAGTGGGGCTAAGCGCAGAGCCCTGAGGTACTCCTAGTCCCAAAGAGTGGAAAGAGGACTGACCAGGTGGAATGGCCACTTTAAAAAACCGGTCCGAAAGGAAGGAGCGGAACCATTGAAGAGCTTTCCCCTCAAGACCCACTTCCTCCAAGCCTCCGCAGCAGAATGTCATGAGACACCGTGTCGAATGCGGCGCTCAGGTCTAACAAAAGGAGCGCCGCTGTCTGCCCCGCATCCAGCACCGAACGCAGATGTTCGCTCATAAAGAGCAGCGCAGTTTCGGTGCTGTGTTGTGCGCGAAAACCATTCTGACTCTCGTCAAGAATATTATTGCGAGAGAGATGGGCAGACAAGATGGAATTTACGTGTGCCTCAGTGACCTTGGCGGTTCAGGGCAGGAGGGAGATGGGGCGGTAGTTCTCAGGTAACAGAGGGTCAAGACTAGGCTTCTTCAAAATGGGGCTGACCACTGCTTGCTTCCAGGAGGCAGGAACCACGCCCTCAACTAGTGAGAGGTTGATCAACTCCAAAATCGGCTCACGGCATAGAGGCGGGAGAAGGGTAATAAACTCTGGCTTCAAAGGGTCTAGAGGAGAGCCAGATTTGATTTTGAGGCTCAGAGTATCAAACGCCTCAACCGATAAAGCAGGTAAGGAGGACAGAGGTTCGCAATCCGAAACTCTTACAGCCCTGGGCTCGTCATCTTGCACAGATGGCAAAAACCCTCGGTAGATTACCCGCACCTTCTCCACGAAAAAGGATGCCAAGCTTTCACAGTGGGAGTCCGTGCAGATTGCTAGCGAGGTGGCCCGTTTACCCATCAGATCTTTAAGCACCTTGAATATTAATTTAGATGGGTTGGGGCTGTTTGAAAACTCAGAGGCATAATATGCCGCCCGGGCGTGACAGATAGCTCTGTGATAGATCTTAAGCTGGGTGAAATACAGTGATTTTAATGTGGGCTCGAAGGATTTCCTCCACGCCCTCTCAGCTTGCCGGCAAGTTCTCTTGAGCTCGGCAAGGGTCTCATTATACCATGGGCTGCGAGTTTTAGCATGACATTTCGACCAGCGCATTGGTATAAGAGAATCAAGAGCAGTATGGACCCAGTTACAGAACTGTTCGTATCCCTGATCCACATTCGACAGGATGCCCAAGGGCTGAGCCTCCAAGATTTTAACGAATTCCTCCATTTTAAGCTTACGCCAGTTTCTTTTCAGGGTCAGCCTGTCTACAGGTTTAAATTGTTGGTCATCCAGGGGACATGACACTTTAACCAACAGATGATCAGTCCAGCCCACCACCATCGGGTCAGATACCCTAGCCCGAACCAAGGTGGTAAAGAACGGGTCAAGGATATGACCTCCTATATGCGTGGGGGCGGTGACTAGTTGGTTCAGTTGCATGGCTTCAAGGTCCGCTATCAAGGAGCTAATAGGTAAAGAAGACGTCTGATCAAGATGTATATTCAGATCGCCAACGATGTTAAAGTTAGCATATTTAAAAGCTGACGAGTTGACCAAGTCAACGAGAGCGGCCTTGAAGACCGTGTCATTCCCTGGCGGGCGATAAATAAGCAGGCCACTAAAAGTGAACTGATGACTGACAGTGAACTTAAAAGAGGCGCTCTCGCACATCGGCAGATCAAGAGCTTTCCAATCCGCCGGGAAGCAAGATTTTATCGCCATGGCTATACCTCCTCCTCTAGAAGTACGGTTCAAAGTAAACACCGTATAGGTGGAAGGAAAAGCCAGATTTATTATGGCAGAGTCGGTGTCCTGTAACCAGGTCTCAGTGAGAAAAATGAGGTCAGGTGAGTCCTTATCAATCATATCACGAAGGGACTGATGGTGCTTGACCAATGATCTCACATTAAGGCTCCATATACTAATTGCTCGCTCAGAGTAGTCAATACGAGTGTGGAGTAGATCTTACAGTGGAGCACACCCCGATGGGGTAATCCAAAGAGAAACTGCCACAGGGACAGACATGAGGGCCCGAAAGAGGGAGCACCCGATCATGTGTACAAGCCAATAAACCGTCCCTAATGAGGAGGAGATCGGCGCGATTGTACCTGAACGGCGCGATGGAATCCATGATGAGATGAGAGCAGAGAGCCAGAGTCCTGCGCCCGCACCCGCTACCTCGACGCGGACGAGCGCAGACGGGCAGGACTCTGGCACGACTCCGGCACAGCGCAGGCGTCACCACTGCGCGTCCCGCTGCGCGGGAGAGGACGACTTTAAATAGGCGTGTCAAAAGTCAGCTCGAGCGTGGGGACGCTCCAAGATGGCGCCCGCAGGAAGTAGTACTCACCCAACCTAAAATGGCGCCCACTGAAATCCACCCCGGGACCCGGACCCGCCAAATAGCGGTGAACGTTCCACAAAATTATGTTGCAAGTGAGAGGACTTGAGCCCAGACAAAAGCGGTGAGTTAAAAGCAGGGGATACTACAAATTAATAGTAAAAACGAAATACAATAAAGGTACAGTTTTAAAAGTGCAGCGCACTGGCAGCGCGACCTGCGCAAATGCAGCAAAGGATCTAAGCAGGAAGCGCACGAGTCCGCCTTAAATAGGCGTGTCAAAAGTCAGCTCGAGCGTGGGGACGCTCCAAGATGGCGCCCGCAGGAAGTAGTACTCACCCAACCTAAAATGGCGCCCACTGAAATCCACCCCGGGACCCGGACCCGCCAAATAGCGGTGAACGTTCCACAAAATTATGTTGCAAGTGAGAGGACTTGAGCCCAGACAAAAGCGGTCAGTTAAAAGCAGGGGATACTACAAATTAAAAGTAAAAACGAAATACAATAAAGGTACAGTTTTAAAAGTGCAGCGCACTGGCAGCGCGACCTGCGCAAATGCAGCAAAGGATGAAGTCAGTGAGTTCCTCCATAAATGAAGGGCCACTGCCAGGTGGGCGGTATATGACATGGAATCTAAGGGGTGAGCGGTGGTGTAGTTGAAGCTCAAGAGATAGACATTCAAAAGTGCGGAATGCGCTGATGGGAAAAGCCTTGAGTTGAAGGGAGTTTCTCAAGATAACTGCAACACCTCCCCCAACTTTGATAGGTCTGTCATTCCTGAAAATAGAGTAGCCAGTGGGTAGGAGGAGATCAAACATGGAATGAGAGGTATCGTTGAACCAGGTCTCTGTTAAGAAGAACAGGTCAATATTGTGAAGGGTGATGGTATCAGAGATTTCGAGTTTGTGTTTTATTGCAGATCTGCAGTTGTGGAGCATGCAGCGCAGTTCTATCGAGACTGTTTTGGTGACGGGGGCACTTGGGCAAAGAAGGGTGATTGGAATATTATACCTATATGGGGGTGCACAGGAGTGTCTAGGTGGATGCTTGGTTCTGACAGAGGAGATGGTTGGAATGGAGTAGGTAATTGGGTTACTCGGAGGTGCTGGTTGAAGAAGGGTGGCGTTCAAAGGCTTGTGTGATTGAGCGATGTTTGCGGACGACAGGTTATGCTTGGCTATAATGGTGTGAGGGGTCGAGGTGCATCTCGTGGGAAGGTGAGAGTTTTCCAGAGGAGTTGATGAGAATGGGAAAGTTGAAATCTTAGAGCTTAAAAGTGAAATGGAAGCTACAAGCTGGGAGATGGAGGTGATGAGAGAGCATATCTTATTTTCGAGAGAGAGTAGGGCAGAACACGGATGGTTGGGTGTCTCGATGGCAGAGGGATGGGGTGGTATAGGTGGTGGGAGGCAGGGAGAGGTGGGAGGACAGGAGGAGAGTTGAGGTATAGGGTTCATAGGTGGGGAAAGGGGGAGGTTGAGAGCGGGGGTTGGGGTATCAGAGGAGAAGGGGGAGTTGTATTTGATGGCGCTGCACGAAGGGAAGGAATTATGGACATGTTTAGGGGGGATGGGTGCGGAACAAGACGGTGGGGAGGAGGGAGAGGGGAGGACTGTGAGGAGTCATAGGAGTGTAGGAGGTTTGGGCGGAAAAAAGGGGAGGTGGTTGGAGAGGTCCTATTGGCTAGGAGCGGTGGCTGTGAAGGAGCCGGTATCTGGTAGAGTGGGGGGGGGGTTGGGAGAAGGGGAAGTTGATGACAGGAAATGGTTATGCTGTGCCTGAAGGGGGGGGATGGAAAGGGGTACCAGGGAGGTAAAGGGGGGGGCAGCACAGCATTGCTAGCGGAGTGGGGGGAAAGAAAGAGATGCCAGGGGATTGTGAAGAAATCGGGGAAAGAGGTGAGGAGAGGGGGGTAGAGAAGAGGGGGAGAGGGAGGGATGAGGGGAGCATAAGGAACGTTAGCTGGGTGGGGAGGTTGGCGGAGGGGTGGACTGAAAAAGGGAGTAGCAGAAAGGAATAGGGGGGACGAGATGAGATTGGGGTACGAGACGGTGCCGACTGGACGAGGAGCGTATTGCCTAGTGGTAAGGCTGACGTGATGAAGGGTGGGGCATACTGTGGAGTGGGAGGAAAGGGAGAGGAGGGCACAAGGGAGGGGGAGGGAAGAGGGCCGACTTGAGCCTCCCGAGGGTGCAGCCTATTGGAGTGTAGGGGGGTCAGGGGAGGAGAAAGGGAGTAAAGGGTGGAGTTGGCTGGAGAGTCGGGGGAAAACCTGGTCGCAGGGGAGGGGAGTAGGGAGGGGAAGAGGTGGTCAAAGAGAGAGAGAGAGGTGTCTTTGCCTTGGATCAAGACAGTACCATTGTTATAGATTGAGATGGTGAGGAAGCCGTTGAAATACGCAGAAGGGGAAATCTTTAGTTGTTTCCCATGAGGGATAGAGGAGGAGGAGGTGAATTAGATAAGCTGTTGGACCAAGAAGGGGTGTCGTGAGTGAAGAAAATGAAATCATTTTTGCGCCTCCCTGAACTACAATTGTAAAAAAGGTCAACAAAAAGGGAATCAGGTAAACGTTCAATAGTCTCATGCTTCAATCGTTTAGCTGAAGCTTTAGTTTGGCCAGGAGGATAGATGATTTTGTAACAGTTAATTCCATCCTTAACTCGAGAGGTGGCCATGTTGGGGACGTGAGAGAGAGTCCTAGGAGGGTATGAGACGGGTGTACCTAGGAGAGCGGTGCAGATGAGAAGTATAGGGATTAACAGGGGGCACATATTCCAGGCGTTGGGAGTGGAAAACTGGACTAATGTGTAGTTCGGGAAGAGAGATGGGTGTTTGATGGGCCCTTCATCTATGTGTATATGAAAACCACTGGCACAAGATAATATTTACAAGGGACATGATTACATATGATAGAACCAACTGGGTCACTGTCAAAACCATCACAATGCACAATTAGTTTTTAATTATTTTAATTGCGAGTTAAATCTGGCTCTCCATCTGATCCAGTTAGACCTGCTCTGTTTAGAGAGCAGGCCTTTATGGGGCGCACTGTTGTGTGTTCCCTTGTCAACCTATCTTTGGAGGCAGGGGTGGTTCCAACTAAGTGGAAGGAGGCGGTGGTGTCTCCCATCCTCAAAAAGCCTTCCTTGGATCCATCTAAGCCCGAAAATTATCGTCCCATCTCGCTGCTGCCTTGGCCGGCGAAGATAACAGAGGCCCATGTCAACTTGGCCCTGTCTGAGTATCTCGCACGAACCAATGTCCTTGACCCCACACAAAACGGCTTCCGTGCTGGACACAGCACGGAAACTGCCCTTCTTGTGATGGTGGAACATCTCCGTGCGGTGCTAGATGCTGGACAGACGGCGGCGCTGATACTGTTAGATCTCAGCGCCGCCTTCGATACAGTCTCTCACAGCATCCTCCTGCATCGGCTCGAGGAGATAGGTGTCGGCGGACAGGCTCTGCAGTGGTTACGCTCCTACCTTGGCAATCGTTCCTTCTGTGTCTCCATCTCTGCCTTCAAGTCCAACTTCCAACCACTGGCCATGGGGGTTCCGCAGGGATCCTCGCTGAGTCCCACGTTGTTTAATCTATACGTGAGACCGCTAGCTGATGTCGCTAGGCAGTGGGGCCTAACATTGGTCTCATATGCCGACGACACACAGCTGGCGGTTACTCTCAGCGGGGATGCGGAAGTGGATGCCCCCAGGTTTCTGGATGGATTGAAGGCGGTGGCTAGCTGGTTGACAGAGAACTGTCTCCAGCTGAATGCCACTAAAACAGAAGTTATGGTTGTCGGTAGGGGAGCGGAACTCTGGGGTGATCAATGGTGGCCATCTGAGCTGGGACCATCCCCGGCGCCGGTTTTGGAGCTGAAAAATCTGGGAGTGTGGATAGACTCGGGTCTGACTTTCGTAGGACATACTAAAAGAACAGCGGCTTGTTGCTTTGGTCTGCTGAGAGGCTTAAGACCTGTTCTTAAGTACTTTGATGCCCCAACTAGACAGTTAGTAATCCAGGCCACTGTCATCTCTCGCCTGGATTACGCGAGTTCTCTTCTCGCCGGGGCCAATCAGGCTGAGCTTACTCGATTACAACGGGTACAAAACGCCGCAGCCAGGGCGATTGTCGGCCTCCCTAAATTCTGCTCGGTGGCGAATGTTCTTCGCTCCCTACACTGGCTCCCAATAAGGAAGCGTATTCTCTTCAAGATACTCTGCCTGGCTTTTAAGATCTTGAGAGGCATAGGCCCTGAAATCTTGTCTGGCTCTCTTTCCCTTTATGTCCCTACTCGCACTCTTCGCTCCCAGGGCCAGGCCCTGGTTGTAGTCCCCAGATACAGGCTGTGCCGCATGGGCGGCCGCTCCTTTGGTGTAAAGGCGGCATCATCCTGGAACTCTCTCCCGGTGGAATTGCGCCTGTTAGAGGATCTTATGGCTTTTAGGAAAGCCTTGAAAACATTCCTGTTTTAGTCTGTAACCCCTAGCCTGTGTTATGTATTTTAGAGTGTTCTTCCCTGGTTCTCTTTTTTAGTTGTGTTATGTTTTTTAGGCACTTCCTTGTCAAATGCGCCAGAACGCTCCTTAGCTGGAGTAGCTGTGCGCACAATAAAAACCAATAACATAACATAACATAACATAACATAAAGCAGATCACAGACGAACGCCCAGTGACTATTGGTAATCACAGTACATAGCATCAGCCTGAAACACAAGCACATTCGGCACCAACCGCATTGTACGCCCATAGGCTCAGCGGACCACTAATGGACTCTAATCAGAAACCATAATGTCAAGGTTGCTGCCAATCCATCGAGAGTTCTGCCTCAATCAGAAATCAGAAATGACCCCAAGTAAAAAGGTGTCATAAACAGTGCAGCTGGCGCTACTTGCAGCACAGCTGTGACGGGCCCGAACGGGCAGCTGGCAGTGTTTGCTGCGCAGCTGTAAAAAGGTCTAAACGGTGCAGCTGGCACTACTTGTTGCGCAGCTGAAAAAGACCTAAACGGTGCAGCTGGCACTACTTGCTGCCCAGCTGTAAAAGGCCTAAACGGTGCAGCTGGCACTACTTGCTGCTCAGCTGTAAAAAGGCCTAAACGGTGCAGCTGGCACTACTTGCTGCGCAGCTGTAGAAGGCCTAAGCGGCGCAGCTGTAGAAGGCCTAAGTGGAGCAGCTGGCACTACTTTCTGCGCAGTTGTAAAAGGCCAAAATGGTGTATCAGCAGAGGACTTGCTGAAAGTGAGAGTCTTCCCGCCCTCCTGTGGCGCTCAGCAATTAACAGGCTCGATCACCGCTTAGTAGGGCAAAAGGTGATGCTGAAGCAGCAAAAGTGGGCTCAGGACATGAGGAGCATGAGAAACGCTGACGTGAATCTTGTTTTCATCCGCCATTTTGGGATCAGGCGCGGTGAACTGGGTGATGGGTTGGGAATCCTTATTCCTACACTAGCCCAGTGGATTGCAGCTATTTAATACAGCGTTCCGGCCCCGGCCGTGGCCACCACTCACAGGCTATTCGCTTTATTCAGTGCCCAGGTTAACTAAGCAATGCTGAAACTGGGCATTGGCGCTTATTTGGACTGTGGGGCCTGGGTTACAGTCGCCAAGCATGTCCGAGCATGATGGATTGTATTAGTGTCCCAAAATTACGCCATCTTGAGGTCAGGCGGCATGGGTTGATCGTTTTCGCTCAGGCAAGCTGCAGGCATCGTTTTATCAGGCCGCATAAGAGAGACTAAATGAGGATGGGCTTAGAGAGTGGAGGATTGCTGCACTGGAGCGCAGAGGGCAAGATCGGAACAAGTAGGGCTGTGTTTCTTCGCCGCAGCGCTATTTTGGGGTCAGGCGCCTTGAGGTCAGGACATCCCTCTGATCACATAAAAGTCAGGGAATCAAAGGTAGGCGCCGCTTCTCCACGTGATGCCAAGTCAAGTCAAAAGATCTTTATTCGGAATAAAAAACATCCATAAAAGTACAAACAAAATACATATAAAAACATTCAATTCAATAATGACAGTTGGAGAATAAATCCGAGGACAAACGAACATAATCAAATTCCATTTGCAATTTCGCATCTATACAAGATTTGTCCCTTCTTAAAAAAGAAGTGTTTAAAAAAGAAAAGAAAATATTTTACAGCACTATTTAAGAAACGCTGTTTTAAAAACACTGTTAAGAACACAATTTTAAAAACCATGATTAAAAAAGGATGGCTAGCACATTGTCATAAATTTATCTAAGTACACATGAAAAATTTGTAATTACAACAGGATAAAACTGACAGATAAAAATTCTCTAAAATACATAATCGAAAGTGCAGTGTTATACCTCAGTATTTAGAGTGGTTCTCAGTCTAACAGCAGCTTTAAGAAAACAGCTCACCCTAAAAATGACTTTATCTGATCCCAATAATAAGAGGGACCGAGATGCTAATTTAAAATTAGTCAACCCGTTTTTTCTACAATAGGGCATAAGATAATGTCCAGTGAGCTTTTTGTAGAAACCACAAAAGAACAAGAAATGCATAAGATTTTGCTTCATGTCAGGGTTACAAGGGCAATTTAAAGTTTCGAGGTGTTTATTATATCCCAGCGGGAAGTTTAGTAAATTAACTATACTCCCATCTCGGAAGCGAAACAGTAAACCCCTAACCCATCTGCCGAGATGCAGGCGCAAATATCTATACGGTAGGCCAGGTTGTTTAGTGTGCGGTTCAGAATAGGCCAAGTATTTTACAACATTGCATTTAATCAGGTTCTTTCTATTACGCTCTTCACTGTATAAATCATACAATGCCCTTAAAGTGATGGTCTTATGGGAGCGATTTATTAGGTTTGGTGATGTAAACAGAGAGCCCAACCCTACACTTACAAGGCACTCTTTTACTGCTTTCAACCATGGTATGTGGTGTCCCCTATCACACTTTAGGCAGTCCAAGATAATTTCACGAGTCAGGGTAGCAGCCGTGTTGTTCCATATCTTTATCCAGAATAGTGCTGGTCTGGATCTCACGAAATCCTCTATGTATGGAATATTTAATTCATTATGACATACATAGTTGGGTGAACAAATAACCCCCCCCAATATCTTACGGCAAAATCTATTTTCTTCTCTTTGAATATGGGAGCAGTTGGTATAACCCCAAACTTCTGCCCCATAAGTGCCGGTTGGCATACATTGGGTTTGATATATCTTAACCAGGGGCGTTATTACATCAGCTTGGTTAGGTTGTCTTAGGGAGGTTACACAATTAATGGCCTTACCCAACTTATTCCTGGCATAAGATACATGTGCATGCCACGTACCACTGTTTGAAAATAGCAACCCTAGGTAGGGGAAAGTGCTGGTGCTTTTTAGAACATTTGACCCTGAGTTGATCTGGGAGATTTTGTGATTTTTAGGCCCACAACTCATGATCAATGATTTTTTAAAATTAGTTGTTAGGCCTAAATCAGCCATAAAAAGGACAAAGCCTGAAATTAAAATACGGAGTGCCTTGGGAGTGCGGCCCATCAGGACCGCATCGTCTGCATAAAGAAGGGTGGGTATGGGGACTCCATTGATGTAAGGTACATCACTGGTTAGAGTACTCAGAGAGCCACTTAGCTTGTTGATATACAAAATAAACAGGAGGGGGGCCAGCACACACCCTTGTCTGACCCCCCTACCAATGCAAATATCATCAGAGACTTCACCCATTTGATTCACACGTACACATGCTTTAAGATCACGGTGTAAAAAAGCTAAAAAGTGTACTAGATGGTCGTCTAGGCCATATTCAAGAAGGGTAGACCAGAGGCGGGAGCGGTTAACGAAATCAAAAGCCGAGCTCAAATCCATGAAACCAAAATATAAAGGGGTTTTCTTAGCAATGTTATATTTTGCCATGATCAAGTTCAAGTTCAGGCATTGTTCCACCGTTCCGACACTGCTACGGAACCCAAGCTGGCTAGGGTGTAGGATATTATTCTCATCAGTCCAAGTTCTAATCCTTTTAAATATGATCCGTCCCAGAACTTTCAAGGTATTATCTATTAAAGAAATTGGACGGTAACACCCAGGATCCAGCCTGTCGCCCTTTTTAAAAATGGGGACAATAATGCTACGTGACCATGTTTCCGGAATTTGCCCGTCCGTTAAATTGTTAAAAACATTGCAGAGCAATGCGGCCCAGAAATCGGGCTCACATTTTAACTGGTCAATAGAGAGCCCATCGGAACCGGGCGCTTTATTCCCGGCGCTTTCTAAAATAGCATCAAATACCTCCGATACAGAAATAGACAATGGGCATAGGGGGGGTAGCAACAGAGGAGGATTATCTGGTGTTGCATAGATTTTTCCAAAATGTGCAACCCAGGTAGGACCAGTAATGTTACAATTAATTTCGGTCAAGTTAGAACCAATAGATCTTATCACCTTTACCTCCTTCCAGAACCCGGTGGTATCTTTCAGGTCAGCGGATCGTGCAAGGGAATCCCAGTGGCTTTTAAGTAATTCATTTGATCTGGTGCGTAAAGCACGCTTATACTCTGCTCTAAGCAACCTTACACGTGGTATATCCCTCGGATCGGTTTTTAAGGCAGCTCTAAGCATCCTATTTGCTTTGGAGCATGGGGCATCAAACCATCTAGGCGTTTCCTCAGCCTTACTAGAGGCTGGTCTGGAAATCTCACCTTTAATTACAGAACAAAGTTCAGAAAATGATTTAATCACGTTAGCCCCATGGTCCTCAGTGGTAGTAAGACAATCTTCGATCAAAGTTGGGTATTTTTTACAAATTCCTGCTAGGATTCCCTTGTTGTCTGCTCCCTTCCAGATTACCCTCAATTTGTCTGTCGAGACTTCCAAATCCCTTGCGCCTATTTCATATCTTGGACACTTACCCCTCGGCAATGATAAGTGGATGGCAATTGGATAATGATCACTGTAAATTTTACACACTACTTCTGCCCTTATTAGTGCTGTGGCGACAGCGGGTGAGACAAAAACATAATCAATTGTTGTGCCTCCCCCGTGTCCAATAAAGGTAGGAAATGGGGATACTCGATTTTCCATACCTACATATTCCATGCAATTAACAAGTTCACTAGTATCAAGAAAATTTAACAGTTCTATACCTCTTTTACATGGGGGATTTCTTAAATGTACATGTGCATTAAAATCCCCCCCTAAACAAATGCCATCAAATTTTTCATGTACCTGTCCATCCATAATTTCATTAATAAAATCAAATAAAAGAATAAAATTTGGGTTAGGCTGGGACAAAAAGTCATTGTTATAGAAATTGATTAAACACAGTTTT
This sequence comes from Lissotriton helveticus, assembly GCF_964261635.1. Classification (NCBI taxonomy): domain Eukaryota; kingdom Metazoa; phylum Chordata; class Amphibia; order Caudata; family Salamandridae; genus Lissotriton; species Lissotriton helveticus. Next base: position 868,599,719 of record NC_136061.1, on the reverse strand, counting down.
ATCCTCTGAGTATATGAGAGTGCCATGAAACTAGAACAATTAGTTTGTAGTTCGTCAATTGTTACTTCTGCAGAAATTTTTATCCAAATGGACAAACCTCCACTAGGGCGACCAGACATAGGGGCCGTAGCAGACCTATTGTGGCAACTGTACCCCTCGAACAACAAGTCCTCAACACACCAAGTTTCTTGAAACATTAATATATCGTAACAATTGACACAGTTCCTCCATGAAGGGATTCCCGTCTTGGTTTTCAGACCCGCAATGTTCCAACTGAGAATTTTTAGATTATTATTATTCCTCAGGCAAAGACCCTGATTAATTCTTGAGGCGGATTTAGTTGTAACATGCCCCTGTTGGTTGCATAATGTATTTGGTGGAGAGATCTCCAATGTTAACGGGGCCGCCTCTGGAGATGTTTCCACTGGCTGGACTGCCTCGAGGCACACAGAAGGCAATTTGGTGCTTTCGGGGGGCAGTCAGTCCAGTGTGTCCAGGTCCTGAAATATTCCAAACCTATTATGTAATGGAAAAACTGGTGGGGGTTGCATCATCTTGTGGGGAGGGCGATAAAAATATTTTAATGGTAGAGGGGTCACCACAGTAGATGGGCCATGTCGACCAGAATTGTTGTTCAGCAAGAATTTTGCAGTACCCGGGTTTCTAAAGTTAATTACAATACAGTCCCCATTAATATTTTTGAAAAGAGGACCGACCCAGGTTACTCGCCGTGTGGTTATAATCTCTTTTGAAATATCATAACCCACCCCCTTATGTTTTGTTAACCAATCTATACACTTATTGTGCAATTGAACCCATGATTCTCCCTGACCTTCTCTAAGCGGTGGGATACCAGCTAGAACTAAAACATAAGGACAAGCCTCAGGTGGAAGATGTAAGGCAGGGCCTTGATGTTTTATAGGCCTAGTGTCCTCATGCGAGATCTTTTTATCGCGCTGGCTGGTATTAACAGGACCCTTCTGTGTTAAAGTTGTCTGCATCGCTGTGTTACTCTTTTTGTTAAAATTAATTAATGGTCCACTTGCAGCGTTAGCAGAAACAGAGGGTTTGGACGAAGTGACAGGTCCGCATGTAGAATTGTGTGGGAGTAAAGGGGTGACAGTTAGAGGGTCAGGCGGATTATTGCCTGTTGTGCCTTTACTTTTAGTCACCTTAGGTGTAACAGACTGCGTTGGATTAATGGTATCCTGCCGTTCCACAGCCCTAATAATACCATGGTCACTGTTAGTGGGAACACGGGTAGTGGATTCGAGGTCTTTTAGCAAACGTTCTACTCTCATTTTGTCCAAATTCGCTATACCTTTTCTCTTGGCATCCTCATTTTTAATTAGATTCTCCAATTTGTCAAGTCTTTTAAAAATATTATTAAATTGTTTAATCATTTGACCTTCCAAGTTATTAAAAATAGTATCTGCGATAGTCTCAATAAGGTTCCCCTCAGACTTAGAATATTGACTGGGTTTGTCAGTTCTTTTGGGGGATTCAGTCTGGGTGGAAATAGATATGTAATTTGACCCGTCGTTATTTATAACGACGACGTCACCCAGATGCGGTTTTCCCTGTGTAGGTACAATATGTTGAACCAGCTTCTGTCTCTTCCCCTTATTCCACATACTTTGTGGGGTTGGTTGGTTTACAATCCTTAATGGCTGCTTCCGTTTGTTGTGGGTTAATTTAACAGGGCCCCTCTTTCTCTTGGCTACGACTTTATCAGATGCCTTATTGGTAGTCTCAGTAGGTGGTGTTGCCGAGGCAAGGCCAAGAGCTACATCTGGTGCTATGTACGTAACAGTGTCATCATCGTCTAAGACAATTGGTACATCAACAACAAGATGCGAGGGTTTTACCACAGTTACTTCAGGGTTTATATGGGTATTGCCATTGAGACTGCTCATGGTGTGTGGTTGGTTACTACTCAAGGGACCCATAGAGAATCTCCTTTCAGTCTCAACAATCTCCTTGAATGCGGTATCTATCAATGCCTCAAACGACGTTAGCAATGATACAGGGGACTCTGTGTCCTGAGTATGGATGTCAACATTATTACTTGCAACGGTGCAATCAGCCATTGTAGAAACCTGTTAGGGGACTGACCTTATAGAAGAATGATAGAGGGGTGGCCCGCCCGACCACTGTTGACCTCTGAGGGCCTCAGAGGGCCCGCCCTTTGCCCGGGCTTCGCCCCGGGCGTCCCGCGACGCGGGGGCTCTCCTCCCTTTGAAGGGCTCTGGCGCCCTCAGCAGCGCGACCCGCGTCACTGCGTACGCGCCGCCGCGAGGCCTGCCGGGATTTGTGGTCTCCCGGAGCGGCGGCGCGGAGTCCGGTGCCCTGGGACTCTTGGCAGTGGCGGCGGAGATGGCGGCGTTCCCTCGAGCCTGCTGGCTGCTGCTGGCTGCTTACTGACTCGTGGCGGTGGCGGCAATCAGGTATGTTGCGTTTCGTTTCCTTTCCCCCCGCTCTGCCGGGGCTCTCCTCCCTTTGAAGGGCTCTGGCGCCCTCAGCAGCGCGACCCGCGTCACTGCGTACGCGCCGCCGCGAGGCCTGCCGGGATTTGTGGTCTCCCGGAGCGGCGGCGCGGAGTCCGGTGCCCTGGGACTCTTGGCAGTGGCGGCGGAGATGGCGGCGTTCCCTCGAGCCTGCTGGCTGCTGCTGGCTGCTTACTGACTCGTGGCGGTGGCGGCAATCAGGTATGTTGCGTTTCGTTTCCTTTTCCACGTGATGCAATGCGCTCACCTCGCTGGTTAAATGGGGTGACTCCTGATCAGTGGGGAGTGTTTAGGACCGTCTTGAGGTGGGTCGGAGGCTGTGAGCATAAAATGGCGGTAGGCACGGAGGCTGTGGGACTTCGCCCGCCTTAACCAATAAGGCGGCCGGGCAATGATTGCTCACAGAGCCGTCGCGGGCGCGTACCTCGGTAACTAGTAGTCCGTCTCATGTCCCCTGGGACGTGGCTGCTACTCCGGGTTCGTGCCGCGTTACAGGGCTTCCCGGAGCCGCGGCGCCGCACCACCTTTACCAAGGTGGCGCCCGTGACTCGTCCGGGGTCCAGGCTTCTAATCCTCTCTTACTTGACCCCGGTGCCAGGTGCTGTTGCGTCGATCAGCTGTTTAAGGACCCAAAGGTTCCAGCCTCTGGTCCCCGTGTGGTCCGCTACTCCGCATATCACCGATCGCCGTAGATTTTTCCCCTCTCGGGAGCCGGAGACTTTAGTCTGGTGCTCTACAGCCCGCTCGCCGCTGCACTGCTCCACGCTCTATATTTCGTTGTGGGTTTATTTATAAGTTTATAAGTTTTATATAGCATTTGCTAGACTCGACAGATGACTTTGACCGTAGGGACTAAATCTGTACACGCAATAATTAACCAAGGTCAATATTTTAGGAGTTAAAGTATTTGTTAGGGAGGAGTTGTTTCAAGTTTCTTTTGAAGCTAGGGAAGGAGGTGTTGCATCGAAGGACACAAGGTAAAGAGTTACTTACATATGCTCGGAGCATTTCAAGAAAAAGAGCGAGATTTGGGTGCGGCTTTTTTTAGATTGGGAGGTATGAATAAAAGAGCGTTAGAGCATCTCAAAGATTTGGTAGTCCCAACTTTCATTAACTTGTTTTCTAGGTAGTTGGGAGTGTGTGAGTGTAGTGCTTTGTGGATGATGCAGGCAGTGTTGTAAGTACATCTTCCTTCGATAGGAAGCCAGTTTAGGCACTTAAAGGCAGGAGTGATGTGTTCAAAACATTTGACGTCTGAAATGAGCGGTGCTGCCAAGTTAAGAATTTATCTAAGAGGGCCGAGGTGAGATGAGGTGAGATTTCGGCATTACCATAGTCTACTTTGGTAATGACCAAAGATTGCATCACAATATTGAAATCATTGGCCGGAATGAAAGTTTTAATTTTCCTAATGTTTTTTAGTGACTACAGCATTCCTTTTGCTGAATTTTTAATGTGTTCTTTCATTGACAGGTGTTTGTCCGGGAAGAAGGCAAGGGACTTTGCAGAGTTGGATAGAGTGAGAGAGCAATTTAAGGCATTCAGGTTGTTTAGCCATTCGTGGATTGGAAGATGGTTACTTTTGGGGGAGAATAGAGTTACTTCAGTTTTGATGGGGTTTAGATTTTGGTGATTAGAGCAAAACCAGGTTTGTAACTTGATCAGTGTGGTGTTAAGATGTTGAATGTCACTGGGTGATTTGATTTTGTAGTAAAGTTGCATGTCATCAGCATATAGATGATATTTGATCCCTTCCTGCTTAAAAATGACCGTAATGGGTTCCATGCGAAGATTGAAAAGGGAGGGGGATAGAATTGTGCCCTGCAGCACTCTAAGATTGACCCGTGTGTGTTTAGATAGACATGAGTTGATTTTGATTTGTTGCGAACGGTGTTGTAGGTAAGATGTGAACCATTTTAAGACGGTGCCATTAATGCCGAAGCAAAACTGCAGAGATTCAAGTAGGACTGAGTGATTAACAGTATCAAACGACACTAATAGATCAAGAAGGATAAGTATGCAAGCATCTCCCTCATCTAGGGATCTGTGAAGGTCATCAGATATATTGAGTATGGCGGTTTTATTACTGCAACCTTTTCTGAATCTGGATTGGAAAGTGTCCAGAAGGGAGAATTTACAGATATGATGATTATGTTGCTGTAAGACACATGTCTCCAACATCTTGGCTAGGAATGGGAGGTTTGAGATAGGTCTGAGGTTGTTGAGATCATTAGGGTCAGCCCTGGGATTTTTGGGAATGGGTGTGAATTGTCCTCGTTTGGGAGAGATCGGTACGCAGCCCATGTTGAGAGATGTGTTGATGATTAGAGTCTAAAACTGGGTGATGATGTGGTTGATGTTTTTCACCAGTAGATGGGGGTGGTCATTTGTGTGGACCAATGGCATTAGACTCCTGACTATATTGAACACTTCCTTTTCCATCAAGGGAATTGAAGTCAGAACAATTGGCGTTGTTTTTCAGTCTGGAGTAATTAAGGTAGCCGTTAGTACCTTTAGGGGTCATTTGGACAGTAATGGGAGCTGGAGGAGAAGCTGTCGAGAGGGGAGGTGGGTCGGAGAGGGAGGTAAGGATGGAGGACAGAGAGGAGACTTGTAAGGAGGATTCCTTAATTTTGGCGACTTTGTCAGAGAAAAAGCAAGTAATTTCTTCACATCGTTCATGAGTGGCAATTAAAGCAAGAGGGGGTCAGACGTGGTTTGTCTTTTCACAATGTTAAAGAGTTCCCTGAGTCTATTTTTTGCACGATCCAGTTGGTTGCTGAAGAAGGAAGCTTTTTCTCCAAAGATGTGTTTTTGTATGATAGCCTTGTAGTTCTAAGTAGAGCTAGGTGAGTAGTCAAGGGGTTTAGTCTCCAAGACCTTTCTGCTTGTCTGCGTTTTCTTCTGTCATTGTTGAGATCTAAATTAAACCATGATTTTAGTTTAGTAGCTCTCAGTTGTTTTAGTTTGGGCGGAGCCACTAGATCGAGTACAACTGAGATCGATGAGTCGTAGTGTGAAGCGAACGCTTCAGCTGTGCACGAGAGGAGGGGATGCTGTAGTTGTTCAAGAATCTTGGATTCAAGTTGAAGAATTGGGCCAAGTTTGATATTTCTGGTTAATTGCTTAGGTTACTTAGTAACATCAGGGAGGGGTCTGACTGTGGTATTGGTACTGAAAAGAGTTTGATGGTGGTCTGACCAATCAATAGGTGATATGGAGCTGATGGAGATCAGGTCATTTTTTGAGATAATCGCATTTCGGGTGGAGCCTTTGATGTGTGTTGGTTTATTGCAGAGTTGATTTAGGTCTTTAAGATCTGGAAGGTTCGTAAGTAGTTGCACTGGGGTGTCTTCTGCATTGTTCCAATGAATGTTGAAATCACCCAGGTACACATCCTTTCTGTCAGTAAAGGCACACAGAGTAATAAGGTCTGAGAACTCTTCTGCGAAGAGGGCTTGGTCACCAGGAGGATGGTAGATGGTGTGGAATTTGATATGATGCGAGTATTTGGTTATAAGTTCTACCCCAAGGTATTCAAAGGTTGAGTACTTTGCCTTATTTAACGTGGAGAGTTGGATTCCTATTTTGTGAATTATGACTAAACCTCCCCCAGACATTTTAGGTCTGTCCTGTCTGATGATAGTATACGCAAGAGGGGTAAGCATTCCGGGAATAGGGGTAGCATGTTTATTTAGCCAGGATTTGTGAGGAAAGCTATATCTTTTTCTTCCCTGAGGATAGGTTCAGCGAAATCAGTAGCGTGTTTGGCTGCTGATCTACAGTTGAGGAGCATGCAAGAGAGAGGGTTGGACTTTTCCCTGGAGGCAGGAATATTTTGAATGGTGGTGAGTTGAGCTTGTGGTCTGGGTTTGTTGCTGGTTGAGGGGATTCTATTAGTGCTCACAATTACTGGGACAGTGAGGGGGGTTGAGGAGACCTAGTCTGTGGATTAGTAAGGTAGTATTCACTAAGAGCAGCGGCTTCAAGATGAGATAGGGTGTGGAGAGCACAAGGGGGACTGTGGGACAGACGGCCTAAAGGAGTGAAGAGCCAGGGGGGTTGTTTTGAGGCTGCGGTAGGAGAGCCAGTATGAGGAGGTAATTTGTAGCTCTCAGGGGTGTGGTTGCTAGATAGCCTGTTTTGAGATGTCACGTCTAAGGTGAGCTATGTCAATAGCCAGTGAGCCAAGTTTCTGTTCTATACGGGACAAGATCTGTGTGAGTGTGTTATTGCCACTTCCAGCAATGTGTGGGGTGACTGTGAGACAAGACCTCGGGAGCTAGGAGCAGAGCATGCTTTGATATGGGAGAGCTCCTAACTATGAGGACTAGGATTGAGGACAGCCTGAGTGGGATGAAAAGGGACAAAAATGGAATTGGGGATTAGTCGGCAGAGGGTTCAGGAGTGGTTGGTCTAGCGATGAGGCCTGAGCAACTAGGTTTGCTGAACCCAACGTTGCAATTTGCTACTGAGAGATTGCTGTTTGGGGTGGGAAAAGGTGGGGACCCTCCTCTGAGCGTTTGTGAGCTGAGTGTGTTTATGGGGGTAGTAAGGTTGCTATTTAGATTTGTGGGTGGCTTTGGGCCGGATGTTGAATTTGAAGAGGGAAGAAGAAGAGACGGTTCAGGTGAGAGTGTCAGGGGTTGGGGAAATGGGGGCAAAAGGTACAGATCACCCTGAGGTATGCGAGATATGAAAAATTACAGTGTTGATCGAATAGGGAGAGATGAGGGTCAGTTGCTTGTATAAGAATGATTCCTGTCTTAAAAAAGGACATATCAAACTCACCTCTAAAAGATGTGGAGGGGTATGACGTCAGTTTAGTTCCATAGGGTATCTTGCTAGTCTTTGTCACTTGTAATAGGAGAAGGAAGATGTTTTTCCATCTTGCCGGGCATTTGGAATAGAAGACAACGTTAGTTTTCGTGGTGCCGTTGGACAAATTGTGGTAGGTATCAGCAATTAAAGTTTCCGGGTGTTGTTTCAGTAGTTTGTGTTTGAGATTATTTTTCACATTCTTTGAGATATTATACTGATTTGATATGACGTGTTATCCTGTATGATTTTGTGGTATGGTGTCGCATATTTTTATGTAAAGCAATGTGTTGAGAAGAGAAGGGGTATGGTTTATTTGGAGAGGAATACTGTGGTGTGGTGTGCAAGGCTCTATGGTGTGATGTAGAACCATGTGTTATAGAGCTGCATGGTATAGTGTTATGCAGTAAGATGTGGTATTGGGTTAGTTATCTGTTGGATTGTGTGATGAGGCATGGTGACTTTTCCTGATGAATAATGTGATTAGGTTGAATATGGTATAGAGCGAGGTAGTATAAAATGTTGTGCATTTAATTATTAGGCAAGCACAGTACAATTCACAAAGTGATTCATGAACATTTGCAAAAAGCGATGTGTTCCTGAAACAAAATCTGAGAGCATTCTGTTGCTGACTATAGGGCCTGAATCATAGATATGAGTTGGATACAGAGAGATAGTTGACAAGGCAGTCCAAGTGTTGCGCATGAAATGTAGTCATCGATAACTAGAAAACAGTAGCTTTGTGACTGCTGATTCAGAGCAGAGGCAGTCCAAAATGGCAGAAAGGGCAAACGTTTCTTAGAACTATGCCAAAAATAATGGAAAGACCACATCGAACTGTACTCATTGTATTTATGTCCACATTCCCGACTGTTTAAAAACAAGCTGGTTAGAATATGCAAGATCACTGCCCCTCACTCATATCGCACTTCAGCTACAATTTGCTAATGTTGGTGTCAATGCTTCTGTCTGTCTCAGACATCTTTCCCCTTACACATGGCTTAGCAGCCCTTCTGTGACCTTCTTCAAGGGTATCTCACCCCTAACGCACCTTTCCCTAAGCCCACATGTGCATGTTTGTAGGACTTGGATGGTGTAGCTTCTTTTCATTGATTTACTATGCAGTTGCCGACTTCTCAGTCCAGCATATAACAGAGATGAGCAGAATTTATTAGCTAGTGTCTTAGTGCATTCAGTGCCACGCGTCTCCTCCTCATTGGCCTCATTGGCCCTGGTTATTCCAGCTTCAGACTGTCCCCACCCACGAGTGACATGGATGGATGAACACCGGCCTGCTGACGATAAAATGTCTCCCGAATCTACACCCACAATATTATATAGCGTCTATTTTGACGAGCCTTAAATAGTTCCTCAAGGGAAATGTTTAGAATTACTTTCTGACTTCTAGTTATAGATAAGCGTATGTGAGGTATTGGGGAATCACCCCTGTCAGATTGGCACAGGCAACAAAACCTTTCGCAGAGAAAAATTCACATCTTGCTCAACAGCCTTCAAACTGCCAGTAAACGCATTCTCAAACAGCAAGCAATAGGCTCAAGTTGTAGAAAGTATCCCCACAACTCCAGTTTATGGCAAAAACAAAATGCCTCTTTAAAGCAGGCTTCTCGTTTTCTCTACAGCAGCTCCAAACCCCTCCCAGGGCACACCCCACAGGCTTTAGTTTGGTCTGGTCAGTTGGAAAGTGCATAGTACACATGGACATGGTCAATGAGTACCATTGAGTTGGGTAACAATAAACATCTGTTATTCAGCGCCAGGACACCTTAGGGTAATCGTGCGCTTTACAAATACACTTGTTATGTTATGTTATGTTATGTTATGTTATGTTATGTTAACCGCATGCGCGCTAGCGGTTTTCCCGCTGCGCGCTGCGTTTTAAAAAAACCCGCGTTACGTGACGAGCTCAGCTCGTCATCCGCGTAGCGCAGGTTACGCCCATGACGAGCTGAGCTCGTCATCAGCCCCGAAGGGGTTAATGGGTCCCCAAGTTCAATTTTCAGGCTCATGTCCTTTCCAATTTAGGAGACACTATACATTTTCAAGCACTCTCTTCGAACCCAGGATTGCTTTTACTTCATATTCTGGTTGATTTTCCACTTGTTCTGCTGATATTTGACTGGACAAACATGTTCTCTTAACCATCAGTTTCAGTAGTGAAATTTGGGCTACAGGGTGTACAGGAAAAACGGCTGGCAATTCTAGTTTCAACTGAATCATAGTACTATCCAGAAAAGATAAGTAATATCTAAGAATTCCCTCAGGTTTGCCCCAGCCTGAGGTTGAGTCCGCCCTGGTAGTACCACCATACTGGCAAATGATGAAGCATGTCACATTATGTGAGAGAGGCATCCTCGTCCAATTCTTGGAATTGTTGATAAACTGGGAGTGAAGTAAGTAGCAATAGCAGGGATGTTAACACATCCCCTTCTAATGTTTCGCTAAATAGCACACTGGCATTTAGCGTTGGGGCATCACTTCATCTTTTGTGTTTTGATTAATTCTAGCTTCATGCCTACAGTATCCACTGTTTTTATTACTTTAAAAGGTTCAATAAACTGAGGATAGAACTTGTTTCTTGCTTTAAGACACAAATATTTTGTGCCAAGTCAAATCATCAGGTTGGAATCCTACCTATTTTTGATGTTGTATTTTAGCATATGACTGAATCCTAGCGAGTTGTTCATGAAAGACTTGGACTATTGGTACAAACTGAGCAAAATCCGCATTAAAGCATATGCGTGGACCAAAGCCATTTTCATAGCAAAAAGGTGAATCAGAAGATGATCATTTTACTGTATGCTTGTAAGAATATTCAGCTACCCATTATTATACTGCCCAGTCCTCACTATTCCGAGGCAACAGATAATGCTGATATTGCTCTAAACACTTATTAACATCTTCAATCTTCACATCATTCTGCAGTCAGAGGCAGGATGAAAACAACATCTTACAAGAAATTTCCAAAAAAGGGAGATGAACCATGGGCCAAGATCAGAAATTAGGACTAAAGGGATTCTGTGTAAATATTGCACAACCTGCTGGAATATTGTGGCTAGTTTCTGTGAAGATGACAACACTTTAAAAAGGGCTAAAATCGGCCATCTTGGTCAAATGATCTACATTGACCAAAATTGTGAGACCACCGTGAGACCAAGGCAGCTCTACATTGAAGTCTAGAGATATCGACTCAGGTTTACAAACACTTTGCATCAAGTTTGTGTTTCTTTTCTAATGCAAACCCAACACAAAGTTCTCGGGTGGGATTTTCAATCCATTTAAATTCTCGATTTGCGTTGGATTGTAACACAAAAATTCATCAAGGAGGCGTTCCATGAGTGGTGCATGGGCTGTTCCTTGCAACCACCCTTGGGTTTTGACACAAATCCCCATCTACAGAGAATTGCAGACAGGGATTTGCACTAAAATTCTGCACCTCCTCGAGGCAGGAGTAAAAAGTATAAATGTTTTCATTTCTTATCATTATTATCACGCAGCACAGCACCTTTACTTGCAGTCCTGCATTTTGCGACTTTAACTTAAATTGGGGCCTCCTTGTGCTGAGGTCTCTGCAGCACCAGAATGTGCTGAAGTATTCCAGTTGAAGCCAAATGCGAGCTTTTGCCCCTGGCACACATTTCTTTTTATTAATGGAAGTGGACAACCATCAAAAGTATCATTGTAACAATTTCAATGTCTTTTTCTCCCCAAAGGACTACAGTGGCACCAATTTAGGACCTATTTTCTTAACTCCTCATTGGGCCTGGCTGAAATTTTAACTACAGCATAATAATTTGGTTAAGTTTAGTAATTATGCATTATGTTTGTTAAAATACTGAATATGACGCCTCTGACTAATTTGGAGTCATTTTGGTAAAACAATGTCTACTCAGTAGCACAGGAACAGAGCGTGAGCAGCTACTGCCGCATTTGTTCCCATTTTTTTGCATTAAGCACTAAGGGGCATATTACCAAGCAATAGCGATAATTATCGCTATTGCTTGGTTAGAGACAAAAAATTACCGCTGAGCTGCGGCGATTTTTATCGCAAATAAACCTTGGTATTACCAAGGTTTATCGCAAATGCGATAAAAATCGGCCGCAATGCATGAATATCGCTGAAAAGTCAGCGATATTCATGCATTACCGAGCTAATGCTCTTAGCCATGTTATCCATCTCCCATTGGATAACATGGCTAAGAACTGCTCAGGGCAGGTGTTAGCTTTTGGAGATATTCGCGCTTAGCGCGAATATCTCCATAAGTTGGTAATAGGAGATAGCGATGTTAGCGACTGTTTCCAGTCGCTAACATCTTGGCACGCCCACTTTGCATGTCATTAGTGATAAATATCACTGACATGCAAAGTGGGGCCCAAGATGGTCGCTATCTCCTACTAGCTGTCGCTAACTGGTGTTAGCGACAGCTAGGTAATAGGGAGATAATTTTATCTCTGCTTTCTTGGCTTTTAAAGCCAAAAAAGCGGAGATAAACCCCCTTGATAATATGCCCCTCAATTCTTAGCCCAAAATCTATTTAAGTGTTAATTTTGGATGTGAAGATGCATTTTCACTAAGAAAATAGTGCTCAATTCAGGGTTGCACTCCTCACGTAATTCCACAAAACCTGAGTAATTTTGTCTTGATTTTGTGATATTATGCTACAGAAAAATACACAAGTTAAATGCACCCCTCCTGCTCAGTAGGAGGACAGATTGCATTTTTTTAAAAACCGTAATTCATTGTTTACTTTTCCCCTTGCTTCCTTAACAATTGTTGATTGTCAATTTCTTTTCGGCTTTCGTTCATCTTAAACTTTGATGTAGTCTTGGCTCCTAAGACCCTCTTTTAGGCATTTTGTCCATAGAGACTCTGAGACTTGATCCAAGAAAATGCACCCATATATGAACAAGAATTCTGCCTTGCCTATTTTCTTTCTGGGTAGGAGTTGGATTGTAAAATTGTAATTACTGAAGTACTAAGTCCAGCATAGTTGCCAAGTAGACAAAGCTTGAGTGGAGTACAACAATTGGAGATGTCTACGATATGTTAGGATGGTAAGAGTGTGCAAGGCTCCAAAAAGGCAGTGCACTCATTACTCAAAGCCACCCTAATGGCTTGTAGCTCTCTGTCTGCTAAGGCATAGTTTAGCTGTGATGGATTTAGTTTCTGCAGCTACTGTATGTAATTTACCAATCACTGGCTGACACGATGAGGAAAAATAAACCCACAGCCATCTGCGAGGAATCCACCTCAATAATGAATGCCTGAAAAAGATCAGCATAAGACAAAATCTGGCACTAATGCATTTCTCTTTTAGCTGTTGAAATGTTTGGTGTGGTGCCATCTCCCAGTGTTACAAAGCCCCTCTTCTTTAATAGCCTTGTTATAGATGCTATGGTTTTTTAAGACTGGTCTCTGAAGTGCCTATAAACGTTTATAAACTCCAAATATTTGGATATCCATTACATTTTCTGAGGCCTTCTAAAGTTTCATAACCTCTTTTTTCTTGGTATCCATCTTAATTCCAATTGGTGTCATTATGAATCCCAGGAACTTAAACTATCTGGCATGAAACTCACACTCCAATTTTGAATAAAGATGGTTTTCATGCAGTCATTAAAGAACCATTCCTTCAAGCTGCTCATGTTTTGTTTCCTGAATTTGAGTAGATAACTTGCCATCAATTTAGCTCATGACACACCTATCTACGAATTTAAGACATACATCATTGACAAAAAGCTGAAAACCCGAGATTACATGGCACAGATAAAAAAGCATAAAGAGATACTAAAACAGTCCAGACTGTCTTCTACTTGTCACTCTCTCTCGCACATACAACATGGTATGTAGATCCCTGTAGATTTCTTAGCATGATCCAAAGAGGTAGAACTCAAGGCAAAGGGTACCTTTTCATAACACTAATATGGTTCAAGACTCAATAATCTATACCGGACCTCAGGCTGTCCATCCCTTCTTTGGCACAAAGAACAATGCAGAGGATCCTTGTGACTGAGAGGGTTCGATGAACCTCATTTTCAACATCTTGTCTAATTACTGCCTTAGGTGTGAATTTTCCTTTTTGGTGAGCATACAACTAAGAGTATCTCTGCTTCAGGCAGTATGTCTATTCTACAGTCAAATGGTCTATGAGACAGTAAGAAAATAGACTTGATTTTGTCAAAGACATCTGCATTTCTCCAATTAGGACAGCAATTGTTTTTTTTAATTAATTTCCACTAAACACTGGATTAAATTGTTCTCCATGATTCAGCAATTCTTCTACAAAAGTATGACCATTACACAAATTTCCTTTCTCGCATATTTATCTCAGGTGTGTGCTCTTGCAGCCAAGGAATCCCCAAAATAAGTAACCTTAAACTGTTGGGTGTAACTCAAATCAAGACATATTTTTTTTATCAATGACTTCCTCAAATAGGTAGCATTACAATACTAATCTGACTGAATCTGACCTGAAGATAACTCCCATAAAGCATATGAACAGCCTCCGCTTTAATCTTACCGGCATTCCTGCATCTTGGGGAAATGCAATGTTCAAAAAATTGCCAGTGGCACTGAAGTTAGATAACATTTCCACAGTGACCTAGTCATTATTCTCGTTAGTTTGAGCTAACTTGTGGGAGATTGTATAAAACAATGTTACAGGAGAATCAGCCTCCTGAGATACCAGCCCTCTTTGTTTCTGACCCCTCCATTTCTTTTAACACATCTATTATTCTTGGACTAAGAACAGAAACCCTTTAAGAAATTACCTCCTACCACAAAAAAACATTGCTTTATGTTATGTTGCAGCTCATACTCATCTTTGTCAGATATCACCCTAGTCTTTCTCTTTGCAAAGGTTTGCTTTCATCTTGTATCTTACTCTGTTAATGACCACCTTAGTTTCTGACCTCCCAAGAGCATTTCAATGCTTTGTCAGTTGATGATCCAACTTGACCACCAAGTGAATCAGATCCTCAAAGGACCTAGATGGATCCACCCCCTGAACCAACAAATCATTTACCTCATCCTTGCAGTAGAAGGGGCCATAAGGACTCAGCAACAAAGCAGTTGAAACAAGTAAAATAAGTAAATCTTTATTACCTTGTCTGAAATTCAGCAACTCACAGTCCACTGATTGTTTGAAAGATTGCTTATTGATTAATTATTTTGTTAGGCCTTGAAATTTTGAAAAGTATTCAATAGCCAGTAGGGGGGACGTGGCTTGGCGCGCAAACGGAATGGCCGCTTAACTGAACGGCTCCCGTTTCCTACACCTAATCCTTACCGTCTGTAGGGCTGGCTCTCCCTAATTCAGCGGAATTGACGGGACGCTGCCTCGACAACACTCGGTCCAAGTTACGGACCGCTGGTGGACTCCCCTGTCAAGCTACCGGCGCTGAAAGTTTCACCGGCGCAACCCCTGGACCTGCGGAGGTGCGGGTCTCGGCCACGGGCACTCACGCGAGGCCGGTGCGGACCACGAGGCGAAGGGCCCTGGGCGGGGGCCTTGCTGCTGGAGCCCGCCGTGGTTCGCAGGACAGGTTGAATCACGGATCCTGCCTTGGGCGACAACGGACCCTGCTGCGGGACTGAACGTACCTGCTCTCCTGCACGTTGTACTACCATAAAGCCTGGCTGAGAGTGACGCTGCACCGGTGGTGCGCGGCGGGCTCGTCCACCCCTCGACGGCGGCCGCAGAGCACAGCGAGAGCGGGGAGACCCGCTTCTGCCGCGATCTCATCCTCTGAGTGGCCTTTGACGCAGCGCAGTGAGTACTCGGCTACACTTTTGGGACTATACCGCTAACCACGCTACCACACGCCGACATACCTGGGGTGGCGGTGCCTGTGCTCTCTGGGAGGTGTGTTGTCCCATTCCCGCTGCAGCTCGCCGGAGCCCGGCCCCCACCTCGGAACTGCCTGCCCGTCCTCATTGCTCTGGTCGACCTGGGGACTTGCGGCGCTGGGATCACCGTGCGTGGCTGTGGGTCCGGAGGTGCACTTTGGCCGGTCTGGGGTGATCCGAGCTGTGAGTAGCGCGCGGACGCTGTGGATACCCCTACTCCCTGTTTCTCCTTTCTATCGACCGGCCAGCGGCCCTCGACCGGCCGGCCGGCCACGAACACATCTAGTTATAAGGGCCTGAAATCTCAGATGCCTCCAAACTGCTACGTGCTGTGCGTGGACTGAGTGGAGTGGGACCTACCATCTTGCTTGATCAAATCACGACCTTTACTGCCTTGTCAGATCCTGCAAAGGTGGCCCTCGAGCGGCGGAGGGGCACGATGGTGCGCCCGGAGCACCGACAGGCAAAGCTCAGTTTTGAAAGCTCCAAGAAGGGGACGAAAACGGGCATGGTGGAACCTGGGCCTAGTGGCGCGGACCCTGCTGCTGCGCCTTCCCCCTCGGCCACCTTGGATCTGCACGGCTTGTTTCAGGAAATGCGCCAGGGCTTTGCTACGGTGGTGGAGAAGGTGGACAGGATGTCCTCCAGACTGGACGCACTGGTGCACAAAGTCGACCAACATGAGGAGAGAATTGCCGCGACGGAGCAGCGTATCTCGGACAACGATGACCTCACTGCTACTCACACCTCCCAACTCGCTCGTATGGACAGCCTTCTTAGAGTCATAGCAGCCAAGAATGAGGATTTGGAAGCCCGCAGCAGACGCAACAACATCCGCGTCCACAGACACTGGTAGAATGGAAATCTACATCGAGTCACTCCTCCGGGCGTCCATAGGGGAAGATGCCTTCTCATCTCAGTTCATTGTGGAGAGAGCACACAGGTCCTTGGCTCCAGTTCCGAAGCCTGGGTTGCCACCTAGGCCAATTAGTGCTAGTTTATTGAATTACAGAGACCGTGATGTTGCCTTGAGAGCTGCCCGGACCAAACGTACCCTGCATTACAATGGAGTTGCTTTTTCTCTCTATCCTGATTTCTCTCCCCCTGTACAGGAGGAAAGGCGGAAGGTCTTGTCTGTCAAGAAGAAGCTGAGAGAGGCTCAGATGGATTATGCTCTGTTATACCCGGCGAGGTTGAGGGTGACACATCAGGGCAAGCAACGATTTTTCATGGACCCGAGTAAAGTTGAGGAATATTTGAAACAGCATCACAGGGCACAGAGAGGCAGACGAGATGATCATGCGGACCCCGATGAGGGGTTGCCCCCGGTGGACAATGACGATTGATATGCCCTGCCTTCCCTGGACGACTCTGTCCTTGGGTGGCCTTCCTGTACTTGCCTCACATCTGCTGCCTCAGATGGCGTTGTTGCACTTATTGGGAGTTGAAACGCCTGAGTCCTCTAGTGGTGCGCAATATGTAGGAACCGCCCCCTCTATCCCTGCCTCTACCGTGGACGGTACCAAATGTGAGGCTAGTGGGAGGGGAAGTGGCTGTGCGTTTTTGCTGATGTTCCCCCTACGGGAGTACCCCGCTATTGAATACCAGTTGTGGGAGTTCTGGGGAAGTGGGAGGTGGGTGGGCGAGGGACTGTGTGGCTGCTGGCATGATTGGGATGCAGTAGTGGGTGGGGGGGTGGGATCTGTTACAAGGGAGGTTGTTTTGCTGAAGACAGCATTTAACTGGATGGTCAATGTGTTCCGTGATCTAATGTATGAGCTGCTGCAACGCTGGAACCCGCAGCGGCAACATTTTCTTATCCGATTGTATCAGGGTTATGGCTAGTTCTGGATCTGCTACACAATTGAAATGCTTGTCTTGGAACGTCCGAGGGCTCAACAATGCTAAAAAATGCAGAAATGTCATAGCATATTTAGATAGCCATCAGGTACAACTTGCTATGTTGCAGGAAACACACGTGGCTTCACGGGGACGTCCTTCTTTTGGTTGTAAACGTGCCGCTACCCGGTCATTCTCCTCTTATTCCTCGTATGTACGAGGTGTTGTTATCCTGATTAAACGCACGGTTCCATTTCAGGTATGTGGAGAACTAGCGGACGTGGAAGGCCGCTATGTGTTGCTCTGGGGGCGGCTAGGCCGCGACACTATCACCTTGGTTAACTGCTATGCCCCTAATCTTGATGTACCTTGTTTTTTCACCACACTGTGGGGTAAAATTCTGGACATAGGGTCCCGCCATATCATTTGGGGGGGAGATTACAACATAGCATTGGTGCCTCACTTGGATAGAGCAGATAGGGTGGCAAATTACAAACCCAGATCAAGAGAGGCATTAGAGGGTGTGCTCTCTGAAGGTAACCTACAGGACGCCTGGCGACAGCTACACCCTGGCTGTATGCAGGGTACCCACTTCACATCACAGACTGGTACGTGGGCACGCCTTGACTATTTTTTCCTGACCAGAGAGGTGCTTACAGGGGTGACTAATGTTACTCACCTCCCGAGATCGTACTCGGACCATAGCCCAGTCCTGCTGACTTTATTGGTCCCTGGCTGGGATAGCCCTAGACCACGTTGGCGTCTACAACCGACGGCCTTGCTAGACGAGGCATTCCGTGCTCAGTTGGGGGATGAGATCTCTGCTTTTTTCCCAAGGAACAAGAGATCTGTTGAATCTATAGAAACTATTTGAGAGGCATTCAAGGTCACTATTAGGGGTCACTGTATGTCTAAGAGTTTTGGGGTATTGCGCGACATACAACGCACGATCCGGAAACTCGAGGGCGAGATGAGGGTGTTGGAGGCGCGGATGGTGGAAGGCGATGCCACTGCTGCGCACTCTGCATTCAGGGATAAGCTTACACAATATGAAGAAGAGGCGAACAGGGAGACTAGGTTTAAGGGTAAACACTGGCAGGCGAGGAAATACTGTGAGGGGGATCGGCTTGGCAAGGCGTTAGCCATATTGACAGGGATGATGCCGCGCGTTGACAGTACTATCATTGAAGTGGTCAATCACCAGGGTCACACTGTTAGGAACTCAGACGAATTGTTAAACACTTTTGTCTCCCATTATCGCACACTGTACACCACAGTCACTACTCCTGATATCCAATACGATGACTTTCTAAGTGATTTAGCCTTATGCTGGCTTAGTGATGTTGACAGGAAATTCCTTGCCGCCCCTTTTGAATTAGATGAAGTTAGAAATGCAATTATGTCGCTTTAAAACGGGAACTCGCCTGGACCAGACGGACTTCCCGCAGAATTCTACAAGACCTATGTAGATACCATGGCCCCGGTCCTCCGAGAGGTGTTTGAGGAATCCCTCGCGGATGGCATCCTCCCTAGCTCCATGCGCAAAGTCGTCATCACTTCCTTATTGAAACCCGGCAAAAATCCCACCTCCTGTGACTCATACCGTCCCCTTTCGCTCCTGAATTGCGATGTAAACATTTTGGCTAAAGTCCTGCCCACCAGGTTGTCTCTCCTCATATAGTCCAGACTGGACTACGGGAACGGATTATATGCCGGAGCTAGGAAGAAAATCCTACTTAAGCTACAACGCCTGCAGAATGCGGCAGCCAGGTTAATACTAGGAATACCAAAGTTCGAAAAAGTAAGCCACAAACTAAAAAGCCTGCACTGGCTACCAATTGTAAGTAGGATACATTTTAAATCACTATGCTTGGCATACAAAGCACTAAACGGAACTGGATCACAATTTCTAAAATCACATCTGCAACTATATGAGCCAAACAGACTACTCAGATCCAGCCAAAAGAAACTCATCAGGGTCCCTAAATTCAGGAAAACTAACTGGGGCGGAAGAAGCTTCCTGGTACACGCAGCAAGAATGTGGAACCAACTACCACTAGACATAAAAACCAGTCCATCCCTGAAATCCTTCAGAAAGGAAGTTAAAACATGGCTCTTCTCCACACAGCTCTAGTCAACATCTTCAGACCCAGTGGTACATCTCAGCGCCAAGACGCCCTCGGGCAATCGCACGCTATACAAATAGACAAATCAAATCAAAATCAAATCTCATGACCTGGATAGTTTTGCCCGACCAATCTGGCTTTGTCCCAAGTCGCTACACTTCACATAATCTGCGCACTCTTTTTTCCCTGCTTCATACGGTCCATCCGGACATCCCTGTCGCGGCAATCTTTTTAGACGCCACGAAAGCGTTTGATTCTGTCGAGTGGCCCTACTTGTTCACTGTTCTGACCCGAATGGGGTTCCCCAGCATTTTCATTTCCTGGGTCCAATTACTATATACCCAACCCACTGCGCGAGTCCTAATTACCGGCCATCTCTCCACGCCGCTCACCATCTCCAGGGGTACCCGGCAGGGGTGCCCACTGTCCCCCCTGTTATTCGCGATTGCCATTGAACCCCTTGCATGCCGGCTCCGTCAGCTTCATGGTGAGGGTGCGATTCGCTGCCTCCAGCGCCAGATTGATGTATCATTTTATGCAGATGATATGACTTTGTTTGTCAAGGATCTGGTGCACAACCTAAATCCCCTGCTCAGAGAATTTGTGGTCTTTGGAAGAATGTCAGGGGTGCAGATCAACTGGACGAAATCCCAGTTTTTTCCGCTCACAGATGCCGTACCCGACTTTCCCCTAGATTATCCCCTAGAGCGGTGCAGTTCTGACCTTCAGTACCTGGGCATTCAGGTCTCACGCGACAAAGACGAGATTCTTCGCTCTAATTATGGCGTTGCTGTAACCAAACTTACTGCCCTGGTGGACCGCTGGATCTTCCTTCCCATATCCATGGCAGGAAGAGCATTTCTTGTCAAAATGGTGGTGCTCCCGCGCTTTCTTTATCTTTTTCTCAATATCCAATTTCACCCGGGCGCCTATTCCTTCAAGACCCTGAAGTCGGAACTCTGCCGCCTTTTCTGGGGAGGCAAAAGTGCGCGACTTAAATGGTCCATGTTGATATTACCATATGATAAGGGGGGGTTTAACATCCCGGATTTCGAAGTCTATTACCTATGTGCGCAGGCGAACTATGCATATCACTGGCTTCTCCCTACTCCCTTTATGCCTCAGCTGGTAGTGGAGGACTGGATTGCCAATCCCCTGCCCTTGAATGGCCTCCTTCACTGTCAGCCCTCGGCCATAACGACACCTCGTACATCGGTCACATGTACTATTGATGCGTGGCGTCGACTGGCTAAGCGGCTGGACTGCAGACAATTATACTCCCCCCTGCTGCCATTGACATACCATCCTGAGCTTGAACTTCTACAAGAGAAAGGGTTTCAAAAACTCTGTGCGGCATTGAAGATTACTTGCTGGGGTGACCTCTTCTCTGCGGGACGCTTTAAGACCGCAGATGCGTTCTTCAACACGAATGCTCGCACCCCTCTTGAGGTTTTTTACTATTTGCGACTCCGCCAAGGCATGCGCGCTATACTTCCTGACTTCCCTACAGAGCCTGACGTTACGCCCCCGCTTCAATTCCTGCTGAGCTCGCAGGATGGCTCTCATTTGGTCTCGGTATGTACCGCCACATGAGAGCCTGTGGCCCGTCGCCGGAGGCCTCAGCGAGGACGCGCTGGGCTGCCGAACTGGCTATAGACATTACTGATGACCAATGGTTGTACTGCTGTACTCTTACGGCTCGTATATCGGCAAGCTGCAGGCTCAAAATAATTCATTACAAATACCTGCAGCGCTTGTATTACACCCCCATGAAGAAATATAGGTTTCACTTATCTGACACAGACCGTTGCGACCATTGTCGCGCGGAACATGCCGATTTCTTGCACCTTGCCTGGGAATGCCCCTCTATACAGACCTACTGGCAACAAGTACATACCGCCTTAGAATCCATGATCGGGTCATCCATACCACCAGACCCGCTCCTAATGCTGTTGGGGCACACACCACAAATCCCCTCGCAATACAGAAAATTTGTAGATATTGCACTCCTCCTGGCAAAACGGCGCGTAGCATGCAGATGGGGACGTGGCAGGGCCCCGAAATTCAAAGAATGGCTTACTGATATGACATACAGTCAAGACCAACATACGACTTTTGCTGACTTGCTCCCACTGCCTAGCAGGCCGAGAGACATTTGTGGACCTCTTGTTACCTATCTTCAGGCCCAGATGGCCCGAGATGGCAGTCCGGAGAGGGACACCAATAGAGATGGTAATGATACTCTGATATAATATACTTCAGTCATCTAATGATCCTGTACTGCCTACGTTATTATTGCTATTGAACTGCATTACGAATGTCTGTATCCCTATATTTCCCTACTGCATCGCTATTGATTTTTGCTATTTTGCTCATTCATGTTACGTGTATAAGCCGACACCTTTGTGAAATGTCCTTTACCCTCTCTTTTACCTCCTATGTATTGAAGCCACTGCACTACCCCTGATGCACTGTTGATGCTCTGAACGAACCATTGTACTTTGCTATGCTATAACTGCTATTTCTCTTCGATGCTACCCCACGAACCTTGTACCCCAGCCACTGTACTGTTGAAATGTATGTTCTGTGTTGTTCTCTTTTGTCATAAAACTACCAATAAACAAAGTTTTAAAAATAAAAAAATAAAAAGTATTCAATAGCCAGTAATCACTTTCCAATAATGGAATAGGCCACACTGCTACTATTTCACCCAAATAGGACAAAACAAATGCCACTTTCAATTTTTTTTTACGAAAAGTAAGAGGGATATTCATAAAATGCAATTGACATTGTTTCTGAAATGCAGAAAGTTCAGCCAGTCTCCCCATTTCAGCAGTCTGCAGAGTAGAGGAAGTGGGGAGCAGGACTGGCCTGCCTGCCATGGAGATTCATGGGTGAGGCCTGAAGTGGCATGGGTTCCCCCTGTGGACAAGATAGAGGACCATTTGAGGGGGATGGAGCTGACTCACCCCTTTTGGGAAACGGGCAGCTGAGTGTGTGCAGGGAGCGATGACCTACATGAGCGCTGGCAGGGGACAGAGTAATTAGGCTGTTCATAGCAGGTACAGCACAGGCTGTGCGGCAAGGCTGGGACTGCTTATTACTCGGGGAGCCTGAGTGTGGGCAATTACTTTTGAAGCAACTCCCCATTGTACAAGTCTGCAACACAGGAGTCTACTGTGCTTCTGGTGCAGAATTACAAAAGGCATCACCCCCACTGGGCATACCTGGCTACAGCACCTCTTGTCTATGGGTGGGTGGGCTTTGCAGCTCTTCTAATCACAGGTTCCATCAATCGACCATGTGAAGGCACTTAAAAATGGAAGGCACTGGGCAAAACTAAGCCCCTGGAGACTCCCTCCCACAGTGATGTGGAGGATGGGGAATACCACACACCTGGAACGGATGGGAAAGGGCCCACAGTGAACCTGGAAACTATCCTGATAGTGATCAAGGATACGAGAGAGGCTTTGGAGCAAAAGATGGATTCAGTGGTTGGTAGCATGGGTCTACTGAGAGCCGATCAACGTAAACTGGTGGAGAAAATCTCAACAACTGAACATAACTTGGGAGAAATCTCACCAGCAGTGGTAACACTGAAAGAGAAGCTGGCGTCCTTAGAGGCAAGAACTAAAGTGTTAGAATACTGCACTGAAGATGCCAAAAAAGAGCTTGAAGCAATGATATTCTCATGGTAGGACTGGCAGAAATAGTTGAAGGTACTAATACAGTGACCTTCATTCAAGCATGGATAAGGGACAAGATAGCTCCAGAAGGTTCCCCCTTCTTCACATTTGAGCATGCCCATAGGGCCCTGGCAAGGCTGGACGACCTGGGATGGGGCCCCACCCGGTGGTAGAGAAGATATTGCATTATATGGGTTGGGACCCTATACTACGTCATGCAAGAACCCAAGGAGTATTGTTGTTTGACAGTTATAGGATAATTGTATTCCCAGATTTCACAAGAGATGTACAAAAGTAGAATGCACCTTTGCCAAATGTAATCCAATATGCAATGTTGGTCCCCGCGAAACTTTGACTTTCAATGGGGGGACCACATTTTTCTCCTCACCTCAGGATGTGTGGGACTGGAATGATAAACAACCACAGGAGGGACCTCCATGTGAAAGGGAAGACTGGCTTGGTACAGAGATCATACCTACCCAAAGAGCAGACCTGCACATGGTCGGAATGTACCAACATGCGTACAGTTGCATATAGGACAGACTAAACGCAGTGGCGACAATTGCAAATCTGAATGCAACTGGGCAAGTTCATCATCAATCCCTGCAGAAAATGATCTGCAGGACACAGACTCAGACCAAGCTTCAATAACTACTATGGATTCAAGCCGGGAGATGCCACAGGTCACTCAACGTTTGTTGGATGATAGCATCTGAACACAAGAGGTCAAAACTGCTGAGGTGAAGGGGTGACATGGAATCCAGGGCCCTCTCAGCTGAAGGGCTATTTCAGTAAGCACTTATAATTTGGGTAAGGAGATGTGCTGGGGATTTTAATTGCTAAAGTCAGCTGGGTGGCATGGTGTGCCACAGGAATACACTAGCGTTCACCCCCTCATTACATAAACTTATAGTTTCTTACATGTGTTCTTTGTTTCTTTCTAAAGTTTTGTTGCAGAGTTGTTACTTTAGTAGCCTGGAGTGGAGGGGTTGTGGGTGGTTTTTAAAGTCCATCAGGTTGCTACAAACGTTTTAGCCCTAAAAGAACTACATGATCATCTTGACACATCCTGTGCACTCCAGATGAACACGTTTTGGTAACACATGTTGAAAACTTGACCAGAACATTATCGGACCACAATGCCCTTGTGCAGTCCATGGCATGCACACCGACATGTACCTACATTCCTACCTGGATATTGAAAATAGAGCCTTTTGAATGATGATCAAGTATTCAGACAAACAATAGGGGAGGGATCATGAACTATTTTGCAGAAAATGAACACACTGCATCAACCACTAATGGAATGGGAAGCCTATAAAACGGTGATCAGGGAAAAGTTTAGCAGTGACAGTTGGAGTTTGTACTACTTCAGTGCAAGAAGTTGAGAGCAAGCCCTTAGGGAGTAGAAAAGGAGAGGACAGAGAACCCCACAATCCATTAATCCTTGCTGGGTACCATAGATAAGCTAGCAGAGCACAAAGAAAGGCTCAGATACTTTGCTTATCTGGAATATATGATCAGGTCTTATGCAGAATGGGATATGTCAGAAACTTTATTGGTATGACTGGCTTTTGCCACGAAGAAGGGGCCATTCATATTAGAATGTGAAGGGGATACAGGTGTAGGCTGTATAAGCAAGGTGACATTAGTGAGCAGTTTTGTCAATACTACAATAAGCTGTATGCTGGTGATCCCATCGATAGGCAATAGGCAATAGAGGGCTTCCGGAATATCTTGCCACGCCCTGCATTAACTTTAGAGAAAGCGGAGGCTTTGGGTATTGATATAACAGTACAGGAAATGAGTGTGGTGAAAAAGTGTATGGCTAGTGTGGAGAATGCCAGGTTCTGATGGCTGTCTGTAGAATTTTGCGCCAAGTATGTTGAACCACTAGCACGCAGACTGGTAAAGACATATACTATGGCTAAGGAAACCATCTCTTTGCTGAAATTGATGAGGAAAGTGTTGGAGATTCTCTTGCTTAAACCAGGGCACCTCCACTATGACTTGAAGGGTTATGGGTACCCCTTGCCCAAATAGTCAAATCATTTGACTTCGAAATAATGTCCTATGCAGATGATACCCAATTAGTCATCTATTTTAGGCAGGACCTGCAACATGCTAACAGGTTTACTGACAGTAAGAGGAAAATTGACACTTGGATGACTCTGAGGGGTATGTTCACTAGAACGTGTGATAACTACCGCAAGAGTAGCATAACTCAACTATCAACATCACAGCCCATCGCTGGAAAATAACCCTGTGTCAACGTGAAATTCACAACAAGGTGGTAGCATGCGATAGAAACCAAGTAACGCAGAAAATGTCTGCGTGAAAATCAACGCCACGACGCAAAAATGCGATACGCAAATGCAAAAACAGATGCGATGAGGCCAACTGTGGGTCAAAAAGTAGTGAAAAACAGCCACAGGCCTGCCAATCCCACGCGTCTGCTGGGACAATGCACCATAAAAACCCTGTGAAAAATACGCCAGAAACAAGCCAAAGAACGTAGCAACATGGATGCACACTGACCCAGCGCAGAGGTCTACTCGAACCCCACAACCCCAGCAAGGAACAACCAGGTCGGGGAAGGCCAAGGAGTAGAGGGAGAGGAAGATCGGATGCAGACCACAGGAAAACAAGACCAGCTTCACGGAGGTGACAGAACACTACCAGCAATGACCCACAAGCAGAGGAATCCAGCACCCCCCAAACAGTCACAATGTACACTGCCATACAGTCTGCATGCAAACTAGCACAATGCGCCAACATATATACCAACACAAAGGCAACACGCACCTACCCTTCACATTGCAGAGAGGCACACAACACCTGCAGCAGAAAATGTCTGCGTGAAAATCAACGCCACGACGCAAAAATGCGATACGCAAATGCAAAAACAGATGCGATGAGGCCAACTGTGGGTCAAAAAGTAGTGAAAACCAGCCACAGGCCTGCCAATCCCACGCGTCTGCTGGGACAATGCACCATAAAAACCCTGTGAAAAATACGCCAGAAACAAGCCAAAGAACGTAGCAACATGGATGCACACTGACCCAGCGCAGAGGTCTACTCGAACCCCACAACCCCAGCAAGGAACAACCAGGTCGGAGAAGGCCAAGGAGTAGAGGGAGAGGAAGATCGGATGCAGACCACAGGAAAACAAGACCAGCTTCACGGAGGTGACAGAACACTACCAGCAATGACCCACAAGCAGAGGAATCAAGCACCCCCCAAACAGTCACAATGTACACTGCCATACAGTCTGCATGCAAACTAGCACAATGCGCCAACATATATACCAACACAAAGGCAACACGCACCTACCCTTCACATTGCAGAGGCGCACACAACACCTGCAGCAGAGCACATAATACAACGCATCAGTGATGCTGGAGAGGACTATCACACCGTCGACACTGACCCCCTACAACAGCCCATGGATATCCCACACAACCCCCCACCAGGACCTGGACAGCCAAGCAACTCAGAGAACGCTGTGCCTGCAACAGACCACACAGCAGGAAGCACCGGAAGGCACAGCTGGCTCACAACACTTCACCCACCCACACATGGCACCCCATGTGTCAGCACGCCAAAAGGAGGTGGCCCAACAGGTGTGGATGGGGGCCGAACCCATGGAATGCGAAGCAGGATACATACGTAGGGGTCTATCACCATACAGGGCCCACCCACACCATACTAAGGAGACCCACGCTGCCATAGAGACACATGCAGATGCAGATGCACAGCACAGAACCATGCCCAGGGGTGCACAATTAGCAGACACCCCCCCATGTTGGCTGTGCATACAACGGCCCTGGCCACTCCGCTCACGAATGGAGTGGGTGATGACATAGCTACATGTCCAAGCCCCAACCTGCTGCCTCCGGTGACATGTATGCATCCGTGGTACACCGCTCAATGTAAAGTCGTAGGGCCCAGGACCACATGCATACTACAAGACTACAGGGACGCACGCAGAGATCACATTGAACTGGCAACAGGCACATGTGCCGGCCCCCTTTATTGGCAGGGCCACATATACAGTCACGCCTGTGCTGGATGTGTGTGGGGTGAGTGTAAGCCAACCCGCACAGAATGTCTGGTGTTGGCAACCACTTGGACATTGGACACTAGTGCAATGCAGACAGAAAGCACATGCAATACAGAGTCAACTGATGAGCAACATGGGGTGAGCCGGATAAAGTCCAGAGGACAGTCAACATGCAAACAGAAGTGTCCTTGAGTTGCAGTGCACTGGGCTGTGGACACTGGAGATGAGCACGCACATGTGCAGAAAAGGTCTCAGATTGTGTCCCTTTGATATATTCCTGCTGCAAATGCAGTGGGATGTGTCAGACCTGCATCTTCTTCACCATCAACGTCTCAGGGCCCACACAATGTTTGACGTGACATACCTGCGCAACCGCTCCACAGCACAAAATACAATCAGCTATGGCCTGCGGTGCACTGAGTCACTGGCACCTGGAGTGCTGGGCAGAGTATCAGCCCAATTATGGCATCCAGTACAGGCCTGAGCAACCACAAAGTCTGTCAGGACCACCGGTTCAACTCTGGCAGATGGCGTTTGGAGGTGGTCCTTGCGGTGGTGGTGTGTGCCTCCTGCGGTGATGCGTCGTCCAGACCTGTCTGGACTCACTTTGGTGTGTGAGCCCTGGTGGGACTGATTTGGGCCCGGAGGCTGTGTACATCGCAAGGGCACAGATTCATGGCATTGAAGAGCCCAAGGCCCACGCCTTGACCAGAACAGAGTTGGTGGCCCTGAATGCACTGCGGCCGGCACAGGCACCCAGCCACGGGAAGGTGACTTGCGGTGCAGTCAGATGGGCCATGCGACCTGAGCGGGTAACCATCATTGTCCGAGATGTATGTTTCGGAGTGTTTTGGGGGACAGTGGAAGGTTTGATTTTATCAGTAAGCAGCAAATGGAGGAGTGGAATGTGAAAGCCCATTGCCACCACCAATTCGGTATCAGCTACTTGGGGGTGAAAATTGCCCCCTAGTTCATAAGCTCAGACACCATCATTATTCAACCAGGAAGTGTCCATGAATGTTGGGGAACAGACTTAGTGACACCGGGACTGAGTGGGGATGCAGACTGCGATGATGCTGGTACACTAATATGGACGCCGCCATTGCTGAATCATGACTCTATGAGCTACTGGACCGCAGTGTAGGCGGTAGGCAGCGGTCAGCAGTGGCCCTCACCCACGTGTCTTTGGCTTGTGATGCACAGCACTAGTGACACCAGGGCAGTAGTCGGTAGTCTACGAACACCTCCGTAACGATGATTCTTTTCTCTCCGCCAAGTTGAAAGGCAATATCCTCTTAGGCCTCTCCTTGCGTGTAATGATGTGTAATTTGCCTTTGCATCTCGATGTGCACTTCCAAATCTGTGGCCTACTTGAGCAAAGCCTAGGCCGAGAGCAGTGTAGGCCGGAGGCACCAGTCAGCACGGGCTACTCACTGAGTGTCGCTGGCATAGGTTGGTGGCCCCACCGGCCTGCGAAGTTCAGGTTCGGTGGCACCATGTGTTCAGTCACCTCCGTGACTGTGACCCGGCTTTCATCTGGACTGAGCCGCATCTTCCTCTTACTCATCTCCGTGCATCCACTGGTGTGGACTCAGCCATTCATCATTCGCAACTAGGTGCTCGATGTGAGACCTACTGGTCCGCAGGGTTGTCCTGGTCCCTCATCCTCTGCTCAATGGCTAGTGTTGGACAGGGTTTGTGGCAGCACGGCTCACTGGATGACATTGGACAGGGTTTGTGGCAGGATGTGTTGCAAGATACGCATATGGCACTATGCCTCACTGATCAAAGGGAGTCTGGTGCTGTGGCCGCTGTCCCGGATTTGGGGTCACTGTCATTCAGGAGTCAGGACACAGTCTCACATATGGGACCCACTGGGCCACAGAGGTCACAGGTAGAATATGTAAATGAGAAAGGAGTAATATGTCCCAGTGTCGGAGGGGGACAGCGGTGGTCTGAAAGGCTGACCTGGTCGTGGGCCTCAGGCTTGGAGCTTACACTGGCACGTGGTGGGCCATCCATGACACACGCCGGTGTTGGATGCTGATTGTTGTGGCCTGGCTGCGTAGGGTCCGCCCTGAAGGGTTTGTGGTCCAGCGGGCTGGGGTATGGCAGGCACACAGGATCTCAAGCAACTCTGCTAATGAGGAAAGCATTGGCCTTGTGGCGGGGTGGGAGACGCTGCCCTTGCAGAGACGTAGGGCTTTCTGGAAGAGGACAACACCCAGGGCTACATGCTTTTTATTCACTCCCCTACGCTGGCCTGGCGCACGCCGGCCAATTCCACTCTGCTCACGCTTATGGGTGGGCTAACAGGCAACATTTCTTCAAGGACCCTCACTGGCTGGGGTGACATGGTTGCGTCCACTATCCACTACACTCCATTCACCATAGGTTTATGTCGCCGTGGATATGGGTGTGTTCTGCATACTGCGGTTTGTTCAGCACTTTGCCACCACTGTTGGCATTGTGTACTTTCCCAATCAAGGTTCTACTGCATCCTTCTCATATGCCTGGTTGCCTCCTCTCCCAACATTTGTCTATTGTGTGGCTGAGGTGCCATGCCATAGATTGGTCAAGTTCATGGCCTGCCCAGGTTACCATTGTGAGTTGTTCTATCATGTCTGGTGGGTGGGCATGTTGTTGTGCATCTTGGTTGTGGACTTGTGACGTGTGCATTGCCAGAGTTGTGGATTTCATGGTTGTGAAGTTGAGGTGAGTGGGGTGTTAATTGGAAAGTTGCCAGGTGGCTGTGAATTTCCCTTGTTACCATCCTGGGATGGCTGGTTGCTGTTGGACTGTCGGAGGGTGAAGGGATCATTCTCACTGAGTGTGTATTTGGAGGCGACATTGGTGAAGGTCCCACGGTGTTCAGATGTTGCCTGCACATTGATGTGTGACGTGGTCTCCTGCGGTTCCTGCGCATTGAGTTGGCCGTACGGGGACTGGGGACAGGATGATGGTGATGTCCAGGACAGGCATGGGGGTCTTGGATGTGGCTGGGTGTGAGACTCTGCCAACTCTGGCAGGTGTTGTTAGGGGTGTGCCAGGGGCCAACAGGTGGTGCACAGCCAGCAGCTTGGTGTGGGGTGGGATGTTGGTTGTCCGCTGTTTTGATGAAGTAGGCCTGTTAGGTGATGATGGGCACGATGCGTAGGATTGTTTTCCCTTTCAGCCTGTAGTGGACAGTGACATTGTCAGATGTTGGGCCTCTTAGGTAGGTGCGTTTCATTGGGGGGTCCGCTGTCTTTGTCTGTGCTGCCTCTGTGGTGGTCCGGGGGGGGGTGCCGGATAGGTGTTGTGGCCCTCCTGGGTGTCCGTGCTGCATGATGAGTGGCTCCATGGCATCTGTTGCCCTTCTGATGATGCCCTGGGCAGGGCTCCCTACTGTGGTGCAGGCTGCCGTCCAACTTTACACCAGGTCAGAGCAGGTGTAAAATTCCTGCTGCTAATGTGCCTTATTGCGTGTTTTGTGTTCTTATCACCGATCTGTCTGGTGGTTGTGAACGTTGAGGTGTGGTGTTGTTGCGGCTTTTGTCACGGGAACGCCTACTCTGCATCTCATTAGCGATAGTTTCGGGGGTCCTCAGTGGCGATGTTTTTCGCGGCTGCTATCGCGGGGAAAGTGGTGCTGTGGGCTGCTAACACCTGCTCGTGAATGGTGGGGTAAATTTATCACAACTTTGGCTGCAATAAAATGGCGGTAATTCAGCGATTGCTCCTTGTGAATATGCCCCTGAATTGTTTACAAATCAATGGAGACAAGACGGAGATATTGTTGTTTGGTAAGGTGCAAGCCTACTGTTCAGATGATTAGTGGCCTTCTGAACAAGTCTAAACCCCTCCCCCATGAGGGCAGTTAAATATTGGATTACTGGTTGATGAGAATCTTTCTATGAGAGATCTGGTTATGTCCATCTGTGGTTCCTTCTTCGGCACTATGTGCCTGCTTCAAAACGTTTTTCAGTGGCTCCCTCTAAGGTCAAGGAGAACCCTCATTCAGGCTCTCATAGTGAGTCGCCTTAATTACAGGAACACCTAGCTGGTGGCGGACAATGAATCACTCCTCTCTAAATGACAGGTTGTCCAAAATGCTGCTGTGTGCCTGGTTAGTAAGCATCCTCCGGGCTTTCCGTTGGCACCTACCCTGAAAGCTCTCCATTGGCATCCAGTGAGGAAAATATCCCTGTTCAATCTTTTCTGTCTCACTCACAAATCCTTGATTGGCAAGGGACCAGCCTACAAATGGGAGAAACGTACTCAGTGCAACACATATCAGATCAAAGAACAAATTGTTGCTCTCCTACCTAGCCACACATCACTGGAACAAGCTTCGTCTCCATATCCATTCCTGTTCAGATTTCAGTCGCTTTAAAAATATCAGAAGTCCTGGTTATTCGGAATGGTTGTCTTGTCTGAATTCGCCTGGGGGCTGAGATACTCCCTCAGCAGTTCGTTATCTGCGCTATACCAAGTTCTAGTAACATAACATATAGGCCACTCTTGATGCTGAATGTCGACCTTAAAATAGTGAGCAGTGTGCTAGTGGCCCAATTGTTGTCACATATGATGAAACTAATCCATCGAGACCTGGCAGGCATTATATCCGGCCGTAATACAGCAAGTAATATGCAACGGCTGCTGGCTATACTGCAAGACGAGACCTGTCCAGATTAGGCGGGGTGGTTATGGAAGTGGATATTGAAAAGGCATTTGATAGCCTGGATTTGGCATACCTTTACACAGTGATGGGTGCAATGAATCTGGGGACGTACTTCATGCCCTGAACAAAACTGTTATACTCTAGTTCCACAGCATGTGTTAAAATAGGGAAAATAACTTGGATACCTATGCAGTGAGGCCAGGAACTAGCAGCGATGTCCTCATGCACTACTGCAATTGGCACTGGCTGTGGAACCCCCAGCTTGTAAAGAGTTAATGGGTCTAGATTATGAATGTTTTATGGTCTATAGGATATGGCACCATATTGCTTTATACGTAGATGATATGTTGCTCTTTCTAAAAGATACTCTGACAGACCCAAGCGATAGGTAAGGGCGATTCAACTGCTTGATAGCTATGAGAACATATCAGGGCTCCATATCAATTGGCAAAAGTACAGCCTGTTTCTCATCCGGGTGCGGATGGTAGAACCACTGATTCTTGAAGGGTTACAGTGGGAACCCGTCTCTCTGAAATACCTGGGAGTACGGATATACAGAGAAGACCAGGACATTCTGGAGGAAAATACAGGTACAGCAGTGGCAGATTTGAGGGCTGGGATAGAGTTTTGGAAAACCCTGCCACTGTTTGTGGCTGGACATACTGCAGTTGCCATGATGGTGGCCCCCCCAATAGTGTTATATTATTTTGCTGCACTTACGGTAATTGTCCGTAAAGATATATTCCGGGATAGTGATACTCTGATAACTAAGTTGGATTGGAGTAAAGGCAGGCATCGTTTAGCATTGCCCAAACTCCAACACCCTGTTTAAGAGGGGGGCTTAGCGGCACTGGATTTGAAGTCTTATTAATTAGCAGCCTAGATGCAGTGGCTTACCAGGTGGATACATGCCAGAGAAAATAATGAAGTGGTGGAAGTTGCAAGTTTCCCGACATACCGAAAATGATCCCAGATGTTACTGGATCTCAAATGGATAAAGACTAAATGCCAAGGACTGCTTGCAGTAACCAAACATTACCGACTACGATGTTTACTAAACACCAGAACACAAGATCCCTATTTGCCTGACATCCCTTTACCGGTACTGGGTCTGATTCCCAAAGGTAAACTTATACTTTATTGTAAGTTTATGATTGTTTGCTATTCACAAATGGATTTATGAGCAGTATCTTTTTGAGTATGGAGTCACGGCACATAAAAAGACCTATGTTTTTATGTGTGGAAACTCCACACTTGTAAGGATATACTCTTTAATCCCTTTTTGAATTGCAAACAATTGCAAATTTACACTAAAGTGTAACTTTATATTTGTGAATTTGGCCCACTGTTAGTACATGGAAGGAATTGGATGATTGGTGGTGCTTGGGTATTGACTGAGTGGGAGACCTCTTTCAAGATGGGAACTTGATGTTGCTTGAGGATTTAAGGACTGACTTTGAACTACCAGTGGGGCAGTTTCTAGTTTATGGGGCAATAGTGGCTACAGTTAAAGGACAGTGGGGAGGTATAAAGACAATGCCCTCCGAGCACCAATGTTGCCATGTTATATGGACCACCACAGGCACATGTAGAGCAATTTTGAGTCTGTATCTGGTGCCCTATAGGGACATCAAAACCCTCTTGACATATTCCAAAGTTGCCTGCCCCTGGTGCGGGACAGTGGGGGTTGAACTGATGCACATGATATGGGATTGTGCACACCTCTCAAGCTACTGGGCAGAGATCATTGACTTTATTAATCAAGGCACAGATCCTAATATACTGCATTCACCCAGGACCTGCTTATTGGGGTTGTTTCTGCATCCCACCACATATAAGGTTACATCTAGGTTTATTGACCTAGCCTTGATTCTAACAAAATGCCAAAGTATGATTAAGTGGAAAGCCACTACAGGTTCACGGATTGATATGTGGAAATGGGAACTCATTAGATGGGCTGAATATGAAGAGAGTATACTTTTTAGTGAAGCCAAGAGAGGTAGAGGCTCCACGGAGGTAGTGAGGGCATGGGGGCCCACCAGACAACATTAAAGGCATAGATTCTGCCTCAGAAGTCAGCTCTTCACTTTGAGGGACTATACTTCCCTGACTAGATGTAGGCTGATTGGGATGCACTGTGCATTGACCTATAGTCGCTGGTTAGACGTTTCACCGCTCAGTGGAGATTACTCCTCCACCATACTTCTGGTTATGCTGGGATAATGGGCAGACTCTGCTACACTAAATCACATGCCATAGTGGGCACATTAGATACTTGGATTTTAGGCAATAAATGGAACAGGTTGGAGAGGGAAGAGAAGGGTTGTCATGTGTTGAACTGTTTGATGTTCACCATTTAGATACTAGCAATGTAATTATTAATGATCAGAAATTTGACAGGAATGCAGATATGTACCTGTATCATTACCAAGTCAACAGTCAAGGTGAGATCACAAGTGTACAATGCATTTTCCTGTATTAGCTGGTCTTTTTATATCTTTTTGAAAAAGTCAATATACTTTTTGGAAAATAAGAAAGGGGAATCATTTAGTTTCATAGCATGGAACAGGAGGGGCTTGGGGTTGGCTACTAAATGCTATAACAATTACTCCCAACTCAGACGCTCGGGGGTTAATTTTATTTTCCTGCAGGAGATCCATGTAAAGAAACTGGAAGGGGATAGACTGCAGTACCTCTGGCATGGCAAACTCGTCTGGACTTCTTATTTCTCCTTTTCAGAAGGAGCTGTTATTTGGATACACCTGAGTATCCTCTTTATTGCAGATCAACCTCAGGTAGACAGAGACTGGAAATATGTTCTCCGGCGGGGCAGACTCAATGGGCAGCTGTTGGTGATAGACAGGCTATACGCTCCCAACACCGATCAGCACTAATTGTTCTCTATCCTCTCTTCCATTCTAGCCCAATGGGTGTCACTTAGATCAATACATGGGAGGCGATTGTAATTGTATCTATGGCCCAACATTAGACAGATCACATTCCCCATCTGAGCACTCCTGTATTTCGCAATGCAAAATATCTTTCAGCTTGGCTCTAGCAAGGGTCTTAGACCTATGGCAGGCTCAACATCCTCAAAAGCAAGAATGCTCATTTCGCTTTCCACCCCACAACTTGCGTGTCTGACTAGATCTCATAATCTGTTCCACCACAATGATTAAACAGACCACAAAATCATCATATCTAGGCCAAACCTTCTCTGACCATAACTCACTACTCGTAGATGTACATTTGTAAATGCTACCAACACTTGTCCCCACGTGGAAACTCCAGCCACCTTTGCAGAAAGACACAGCGTAGCATTCAGATCCACACTGGTGGAGATGGTTAGGTCACCTTTATTGACAACACAGTCACCAGATCCTCCTCACTGGTGGAATGGGAGGCAATTACCCTGGTTGTGGGGGGCTTACAACACTGCCATGGTGGGTGCCCACTGGACTCTCAACAACCAACTGCACAATGCTGAAAGATCACTACGTACTTGGGAGATGACAGCCATAGATGACCCTTCCCTAGTGCAAGACTTGTAGAGAGAGAGGGAAAACCATGCTAACCTTAAAGAACGCCTTAGGAGCCTTAACTGCACTGCACACCAGGCGTGTACACACACTGATGCTGATAGATCAATTTGGCTCCTGGCCAGGCTCGTTATGCCTCGTGCCCAAGGCACCCTCATGGCTGCCCTTAGTGGGGAAGATGGGACCCTACATAACATGCAGGGGATATAACTGCAATCCTCTGTACATACTAAACTAAACCTTATCAGGAGCACGCTCGTGACACACCTTACCTAATTACAAAGCTTTGGAGGCTGTAATTTTACCACAGGTCCAGTGCGAACACCAGCAGGCCCTGCAGCCCAATTACAAATATTAAAGAGTGTTAGTCCTGGCATCGTTTGGCATGATCTCCCCTAACCTTTGGGCTTCCGACCTCCTGTTTGGACCTTATTTTGCTGGCTTAGGACTTTGAGCGCTTTACCACTGCGATGCAGTGACAAAGCGCTGGTGATTGGTGTATACATTATTGGCTGGTTTGAGTTAGCTGCAAGTCCCTTGTACAGTGATAAGACATATACCTAGGGCACGTAACTCAAATGGTACTCTGTGGTCCTTCAGCACTAGTTGTGTCACCCACGGAGGTAGCTCTCCAAACGTACCACAGGTTTGTCAAGGCGGGCCTGTGTATGCAGGGTACTGTTACTCAGCTTGGCATTTAAAAGCTAATTGCCAAAGTTCTGCATGTCTCTCGCCATATCTGAGTAATTCCTGGGGGCAGGGTGCTGTGTAGGGAAGAGGTAGGACATGTGCACATGTGCGCTACATGCCCTAATAGTGAATAACATTGAATGTGGTGTTCAGTACTGTGAGGCCTACTTCTCACATTGATCAACATGGGGGCTTTGTGGTGAGGCTAGAGAGTTGGATTTCCTAATTGTAGAAGAGAAGCAATATGGTTTTTGTTATCGATGGATTAGTAATGGCAAATCCTCTCCAGCAGTGAAAGTGGATTTGACATTACTAATATGGATATGGCACTTTGGGAAAGTGGGCATTTCTATGCTCATGTCTCTCTGTGTGCCTCTCAGCCTTTCTCCAATCCACACCAGGGTGCTGGGGGATAGCTACTAAAGCTGGGCATTGGTAACTCTGCTCTACCAACGGAGTTTATTGAGTTGTGCCTACTCTGTGCTGCATTGAGAACGTGGAGTTCAGGCAAAACTCCGACTCCTTGGTGGAGCAGAGTTAGCCGGCCCCTCCACCCTACCTAATGTAATTATAATTAATAAAAGTCACTTACCTGCTGTGGCTGCCTCCTACTTGCCATGGTCTCACCCTCCTTCCTCGTCTCGCCATCCTCATCGATGGATACCCCTACGTTGTATATCTTGTGTGTATCAGGAGGCAGCTACAGCAGGTAAGTGCCTTTTATTAATTATAATTACATTATGGAGGGTGGATTGGAGCGGAGCGGAGTTCTTTCCAACTCTGTGGAACTCCGCTTAATGGCACTATGCCAGCTCCACTTGGGGCTAATAGCTACATCTGTGCATTCCTGATAGATGGCCATAAACTAGGGGCACTCAAGGAAAACTGCAGACCTCTGACTCTGAGGGGCCTTCCTGGGATGGATAAAATTGGCACCTGCATTCCAAGGAGCAAGGTCCTGGCCCTACTAAAAATATTGATCAAGCCTCCCAGGATAGGATGGCGGAAAGGACTACATTTAAAGGGGACCTGTGCATTTCAATGGTGGCCTTTTGACCTGATCCCATCTTCAAAGGTGATTGTCGGTATAACTACTGGGGTTCTGTCCTCAGGAGTTTAGAGACAAATTTGGGATTGGAACCATACTATGCTGGTTCGATGCTGAGACATCAACAAGAGGAACTATTGGGGCTTGAGGGACTGCAACTGGATAATCCTGAGACTTGTTGTGGCCTGGGGCTTATTGTGCCCCAGGAAGGGGTTATCATTTGGTGTATTTTGCCTGGAAGTTGCTGGCCTGCAGGTAATTGCCAACTGTCGTGACCCGGGTCCCTAGGCACTCTCTGAATGCCAATTGGTCGGCTTCCTGTCCACGACTTCCCAGAGACAGAAAGGATCTCCCCATTTCCATGAGACCGTAATACCTGCGCAGGGCGCTGTGGAAATGGGTGGAAGTCATCGTCGGGAGGACAAGGACCATGCTAAAGTTTGTAGTAATCACACTGTGCAGAGGAATGTGCTTGTAAAGATTAGCATCCCTTGGGGTACCGTAACATGAGGAGTTGAAGGCGTACTGGGGAAGTTTGCCAAGTTCGAGGGACCTGAGCTTGCAACCATAAATCTGTGATAGCTTGCACTTCATAGCATGTGGCGTCCGGGAGGTGTTGGAGGATGTTTGCCGAGTTTGTGGGACCCGAGCCAGATGCCTGAACTGTCTCTGGCCTCCAGGTCAGGAAGACGGTAGTGCCTGACATTTCAGCATCCGTCCAACACCACCTCCTGCCCTCTCCCCAGACCTACGCCACAAGGTACTCTGTTGTTGGAAACATCGTGACTGGACTTGAGTGTTCTTGTTGTGACTTCCACAGCTGTCTGCCTGGAGCAACTGCGGCTCACACTTCCGCCATGGGTTAAACATTTCTCCAAATTGGAAGTGTGTCAGCTTCCGATGTCTCAGTCTTTTTCCTAAGGAGGAATAGTGATCCTGCACTGCACTGGATGCCTTGCTTGCCTATTCTGGATGGATGAAAAAAAGAAAACATTAACTTCCACTTGAGGTGGTCCCAACAATCTAATCAAAGTGTCGCCTATAAGTGCAACGCCTATCATTGGCTGGTGGAAGACAGCTTGTGAGGTGCTATACCGGACCCTTGCAAGTAACCCACTAACAGCATTGTCAAAATTGCACGTAGCTTGAAAGACGCTATGGGTCAACCATTACATGACACAGAATGGCTCAAAGCCCTGGAATACCCCAGTAAATTATCTCGCAACCCCTGAGTCTGATCTGTCCAATTTTGTATTTTAGACAGGGCTTATTTGACCACCCCAATAACTAAACCAGATATTCTCATCTGTCTCAAATGAATGCCCCATTTGTAGTATAGGCCATGCTGATACATCCCATCTGCTTTGCACATGGAAAATACAGAAATTATTGAGCTTGCATCCAGTGGCAACGTAAGCAAGGGAGACATATTGGAAACATCACAACCATGTCTGCTATGTTTGTTCCCCTGCCTTCTAAATAAAAAAGCGACAGCCCGCTTCATGGACCCCGACCCCCTGCTAACAGAACGAGTGGTGGCAATGAGATGGAAATCACCACCACCCCCGTCCCTTTCACTATGGAGAATCTAAGGGCCTTATTTATGAAGGCCTTGAGCCGCCGGTGCGTCACTTTTTCCCATGTTAAAATTGACGCACCGGCGGCGCAAGGCCTTCATAAATAAGGCCCTAAGTCATTACATTAGTACAAGCCGCACCTGGGAAATAATTCTACCTGTCTTTACCACACGTCATAACTACATGACTTTACCACACAGCTCTGACGATGACACAAGGCCTCCTTAGACACCCCCCCTACTCGTGTTAAACTCAAATGCCAACAATCTAGTTGGACATTAATCTCCTTTACCGCCAGTCTTCTTCCATGCCATCTGTCGAGGTATTCTTTATTCTTTTGTTCTCCAAGTGCCCACATGCTCCCTAATATGATGAGAATAGGAGTGAGTTGCCAGGTGGGGGCGAGTCTCTGGGAGTGGCGTTGGGGGGCGGGGACGACTGTTTAGATATAACTAAACTCTTTATTTTATGTTCTTTCTGATCTTTACACAAACAAACAGCCACTGAAACTGTCATGAAACCAGCCTCCAGAGGTCTTGCCAATTACTCAGTTTTTATGTGAATAAACACTGCTTAATTGTGTGCAGGGACTTGACAACTGTAGTTTTATATTCCTGCAGTATAACTGTAGGAGATTTGCATTAAAAACATATTGTTCCATCCAATGTATTAGTGAATAACAGCTAAAGCCATGCATTACCAAGGCCCTGATGTATTCCTTCTTGCAAACCTTCCCAGCGCTCTCCCTTGATGGACTCTCCCATTTTAGGAAAAATACTATCGCTGGCCGTAGTATTCATGCATAGAGGGCACATTGGATCAATATAAAACTAAGCCCCCTTTCTCCTGTCAGAAAGGATTTGTATTCATGCTTTAGAGCAGAAACAGAAATCAGATTTGATTGCAACAATTGAAACAATTAATAACACTTCCAATAATAGTTTATATCTACGTAGCTGATTGCTTGGGTAGTTTTCACATAAGATTTAAAAATTCAAAACGAAATATGGAGTTATCTCTCCAGAATTTTCTATCCTAAAGGTCACTGATTTCATAAACAATTCCAATATAATATTGTATCATCTATTTTTGCTGAATAAAATATGACTTAAAGCATGAAATGAGTGCATTTTCTTCATTTCAACAAAATTAAAGTACTGAAAGAAACACCACAGCAATATCAAATAACAAATGCACCCTTTGCTCACAAAAAGGATGCTACTGCACCTGACATTTCACCCATGTCGATTTAGCAAGTTTGACATCACACAGCCTTTGACCTTGACTAAGTAACATCAAGTGCAAGAGAGATCCTTAAATGAACAAAGAAGGAAAACCTAATTTCAAAGCTTTACAGAAGAAGTTAAAGCATTTAAAAGCAGATATGCAATGCCTAAATTGTTATTGACTGAAGCATCTAATTAGGGGAAGTAACATTCTTGTAAATTGCTTTTGTGTACTCATGCACACTGTAAAAAGAATAGTTCAAAATTACGCTTAATTACTCACAATGCAAAATTGGATAGTCGTGCTTTATTTTAGAGACACATTTTACGCTAGAAGAATCGTGCTGAAAACATAAGCATCACAACAGCAGCCACTTGCGTCTTGACCACTTGCATTGTTCCCATGTAATTGTGCTACATTTTTTCTGAGAATGCTAATTAGAAGATGTGGTCCAATAGCACAATTTCGTGAATTTTGTGTAACAAGCATTAAGTGAATTACACAAGACTTACGCCCACGTAGCAGCATTTTCGCCTACACATAATACCAGGCTCGCTGCCATGGGTGACAGGTTGATTCAGCTTTTTACTCAAAACGGTTTCTATCCTGGGACTAGTGGATCAGTTCACGCAAGAGGTAATACGTACAGGTACGCAAGGAGGAGGACGACCGAAGAAGGGAGACATCACGGCGAGGAGTAGGGCAGGCAGAACAGAAGGTAAGCGGTTTTCCCCCCAAAAAATGTAACTCTTTTGTGGGCCTGGGGCAGATCTCTGCATAGTTCCACAGAGATATTTTTTTACTCCGTGGAACTACGCGGAGCACCACTACGCAAATCCTGCCCATGGTTACTTTATATGCCACGTCATGAGGGCACAAACTGTGCACACAGGCAGTGTAGCGGCAGAGGCCTCAGACAAGTATGAAAGGCCACTTTGGTGCTTTGGTGGGTGGCGCAGGCAGCACTGCAAGCCCACCAGTAGCATTAAATTGGGATACCACTGTAAAAGGAACTGATAGGTAAATTAAATATGCCAAACAGGTGTAGACTAATCTTACCAAGTTTACAATAGAGAGTACATGCACTTTTGCACTGATCAGCGGTTATAAAGTGCCCTAGGTCAGAAAATCCCCAACAACAGGTCAGAAAAAATACAGGAGGGAGGCAAAAAGTTCTGGGATGACCCTGCAAAAAGGGCCAAGTCCAAAATAATGGCAATGTAGAAAGCCCATCCTGTCCCATCGTAGGTACAGCAAGTACATACTTGTTAGCAACACTTTGCACTTCGCACTTCGGTACTTGTGGATCTGCATACCTAAGGTAAAGTTAAAATACATGTATTTTCGTATCCCTTCGTGTTGAAAAGTGGCTAGACAGGTGTATTTAAAGGGATAGGATTGCCCACTGTTTACAACTGACTGTTGGCAGTATTTTGTGTTTAAGGTTCTTATTTAGAATTGTATAGCTGATCCACCAGTCTACCAGTTTAGTGGAGGGATATCCTCCTCTGACGTGGCAGAAGACCTCCTGCCCTACTTAAACATTTTCAAAGAGGTGCAAATCTCTATGCATTCAACAGAGATACCACAGTAGCTCTTCTGAAGCAACTGGAGCTCTGCTGACTGGACTCCATGTTTAATATGCCCGCTCAGCAAAGCTTTTTGTTTTTCAAAAATAAACTCCATAAGCGGCACGTTATTATTGAAAAATAAAATAAGAAATGTCCCTTGCATGCTGTTTTTTTTCTCACAGCCTGTTAGGCTCATTGTCTTTATTTCCTGTTGTAAAATACCAAGCTTTCCCCGGAGGTCCAAACCATAAAATATATTTGAAAGAACAGCTTTATAACAGGGTGGAAGTTCTTTCATACATTGAGAAGCCAGGGATAGACTGGTTATTGGCTAATTATTTCCAAAAGTAGAGACTCTGGAAGCACCCCTATTGTAAACAAGGTGGTTCCCCGGCTCTAAATAGAGAGGGCGAACCACGATATGGGTGGATGGTGCTTCTTCTAACTTTATTGTTGATGTCCTGCATTTAAAAAGCTTTTATTTAAGCCCTTTATTTATTGATGGGTTGACCCAAGGAAGAATGTGTTTTATTAAGTAATGATAATCAGGGCCACTGGAAATATGTGGCAGGGGTGAGTAAATTATGCGAAAAGAAAGACACATTATGCAACATTTTGCGTCAAATTTTGTGATAGTATTTATTCATTTTTTGACATTTGTAAACTTTTTAATACTGTCTGGGCATTAGTTGCACCTTAGTAGTATCAGTTTAACACCCAAATATGGCAATAAGCTACAAAAAGGTGCCCAGTCAACCCTAGCAAAGACCTTCTACTGCGCAACAATACATGTCTGTGACTCTACTAACTTTTGAAACGTTTGAGCTACAAACAATTTTTGGTTTGTTAAAATCTGCAGTTTATGCAGCACATAGCGGATTATGTGACAATTATGGCAAATCTACAATATTTGAACATCACCGAAGTCGCACAATCGCATAATTCTAGTTGCCCTGATGATAATTAAGATGACCCTTCATGTCAACCCTTACCTTATGTTCTTATAGTCTATAAGTGCTAAGATGTAAAGTTCATATCCTGAGAAACAGAGAGAGCTAAGAACACAATGGCACATCACAAAGTCTGAGTTTTCCAAATTAGTAGCATAGATCTAAGATGGGCAAATGCACATCACATTATCAGGATAACCATTGACTAAATGGTTCTTATTTGTAGAAATACATTTATGGGCAAAATTAACTTTTGTATGCCTGACAGAAATCCACATAGGGATTCCTGGGGTACATAAATGCATTTACTAGTGAAGTATTCTTGCTCATGAGTGTGGAGAAATCCACAGTAGCAAATCCTACTCAAGGGGTGGGGGTAGGCGTACCAAGCAGCCACGGTCACTGCAGGTAAGAGCAGTGGGGCGGTGGGGTTGGCGGGGGATTTCGGGAGATGCCCACAAGGTAAAATGAAATAAATAAATAATTTCCCCTTGTGTTGGTCTCCTGAAATCCCCGACAGCCGGCCCCAACAACCTTACCTGCAGCGGCCACGGCAGATGCCAAGGTATGGTTTGCCTGTGAAGTTTGGGAAAACCCATACACTTGTATATTTGTGAGCATTCCCAAACTCTTCCCTGACCCTTTTCTACTCTGGTAATGGTTGAGGACATACTTTCTCTTCCAGGATAGAAAGGGAACCAAATCACTTCCAGACGTTGCATGGGGCATTAGGGAAGGGC
Source organism: Lissotriton helveticus (assembly GCF_964261635.1). Taxonomy (NCBI): domain Eukaryota; kingdom Metazoa; phylum Chordata; class Amphibia; order Caudata; family Salamandridae; genus Lissotriton; species Lissotriton helveticus. The sequence continues at coordinate 868,556,808 of NC_136061.1, read as the reverse complement.
TTTCTCCAGTGAAATTCTTTTTACCTTTGAAGATAAAAAAATGCATTTGCAACCTGACACTATTACCCCTGTGTAGAGTTCTCAGCTATGGAGAATTCCATACGTGGGAGAGGGCGCTAATAGAAAATGTTGCATGACATTCCCAGAGGTATGCCTGGAAACCTGCGCCTGATGCAACTTTCCAGGTGTTTCTCCAAGAATGTTTGTAAGCAGAAAAAATCTTGCAAATATATGCTCAGGAGGAAATGCAAATCCCTGTCAATACTTTTGTCTGTTTTTTGGAGGAAAGGGGCCTTTCATGCAAATGTGTCTCATACAGTGGTCCTGCAAATCTAGAAGAGCTCCTTCTGTTGTGGACTTACGTTGAACAACCGTGCACTAGTTGAGTTTCAAAATTAGGTTTGAATTGTATAATTTCTTATTTGAATTTTTAACACATTCGTTCATGAACACTTTGCTTATTTCAAAACTTTACACTGACCGACATTGGACCAGGAACATAATTTAATCTATAGTAGCATTTTGTTTCTCACCAATAAAACAACCGTAAGAGCGGTAATTATTATCAAAGTTTCAGTTCTGTGAATAGTTTACTGCAATGTCCTAGGTCTGCATCCCGTCCAAGTAGAGACCACAATCCTAGTCAGGGTAAGTTATATACACAACCTAACCAATATTCGCCCTCTGGTAGCTTGGCACTGAGCAGTCAGGCTTAATTTAAGATGCAATGTGTAAAGTATTTGTGGAACACTTAAATTACAATACAAAAGTGAAAACACCACAAAAACACTCCAAACCAGTTTAGAAAAATTAAACATATTTTTATGAGTTAAACAAGACTAAAATGACAAAACTTCAATAAGTAGAACTTGGGATATGAATAAAAATAGTGATAAAAGGCCAATAGAGCTTAGGAGTTCCATGAGGTCATGTTGGACCAGAGTAAATCCAAAGTTCAGGCTGACCGTAATTGAGGGCAGTCTACCTACAGGACCCACACTGAAGAAGTACCTTGGATGGAGCAAGCATCGATGTCGAAGATTCAATGTGACGGTTCCGATCCAAGCATTGGGTAGATGCGTCATCATCGAGCTTCATAGTGAGGTCCCGCATCGTCGCCGAACCCCTTATAATGCAGTCGCTGTGTCATCGTCAAGGCTCACAGTTGGATTCTGACTCATCATCGAGCAGTGCAGAGATGTACTCAAATCAGTGCTATGCTGAAGGGCACTGCAGCAGTTACGATCAGAGCAAAGTCGGCAATGTGTCGTTTTTTTGTGGAAAAGCAGTTGCAGAATCGATTTTCAAGGCCAAGGACTGAATTGGCACCTCTTGGCAGGGAGGACTCACTTTTGGCAGAGCCTAGCAGCTGAAGCAGAGTTGAAGGAAGTCTTTGATGGCTCCGAGACTTCAGAGCAGGGGGCAAGCCAGCAAGCCCTTTGAGTTGCTTAAGTACTTGGAGGATGTACAGAGTCAGGTCCAGTCTTTCTCTCTTCTAGGCAAGAGGGAACAGGCAGGAGGCTAACAAAGCAAAGCAGTTCAGCAAATTGGCAGTCCCTCCTGGCAACACAGCAGTCCTTCTGCCTGGCAGAATGACCATAGATCCAGAAGACTACTGAAATCATGGTGTCAGAAGTCCAGTACTTATACTCAATTTGGTCTTTGAAGTAGGGAGACTTCAAGAATATGCTTTAAGTACAAAAGGCCCGGTCTTTCCTGCCCTGGCCCCTGACTACAGGCGGTGTATGCAACTCTTTGTGTGGAGACAGGAACAGCCCTATTCAGGTGCAAGTGTCAGCTCCTCCCTCTCATCCTGCCTCAGTATGACTCATCAACATGCAGATGGCTGCTAAGTCACACCTACTGTGCCTTTGGGTGTGGCTGTCTAGAGGGAATCCAGAAAGCCAGCTATCACCCACCCCTGACGTGTATTTCAGGTACAAGCTGAATGCACAAAAAATGGAAACTTGCATGGTTTCTGGACGGACAGAGGTTAGACCAGGTAGCCTCTTACAAATACCTAGGCGTTCTAATAGACGGCAGTGGCTCCTTTAAACACCAACTAGAGGTCATCCGTCGGAAGGGCACGACATTCCATCTGTCAATAAAGCCACTGCAGAAAGCTCTCCCAGACCGGTCATTGGGCCCCCTCCTGCAGGTGATAAGAGCGCGCTTACAGCCGATGCTCACCTATGGCAGTGAATCCATGCAAGGTAAAGACACAACGACATTAGACAACACCATTAGTCGAGTATACAGGGCAATATTCCATCTACCACCTACACAGCGCCCGCTCAGATCCATCTCGAATTCGAACTACAGAAACAAATGGTGGAGAGAAGAAGCGCATACATAAAAAGCTGGCGGAAAATTAGAGACGCCGACCACGGATCCTTATATTCCCAACTCTGGACTGAACTGTCCATTAGAGACAACTCACCTGCAAGGAATTACTTAATGGAATCTCTGGAGACCTTAGGACTAACAAACCTCTGGGAGTCATCGACAGACCTTGGCACCTTTAAAAAAGAGGTATCGAAAGAAACCAAGATGATTTCATCTATAGAGGACAAAGACACCTTGGCTAAGAGAGTCCATGGATGGGTAGTGTTGAAAGGCTACAACGCTCTTAAGCCACAAGAGTACCTAACTACGGGCCTCACACAGAAAACAAAAAACAAGTTTCTTAATATGCGCTTTGGCAACATTACCATACTACCCCACTTGGCACCCTGGGAAAGGGAAAGTTCAGCAAACTGCTGCCAACTTTGTTCATCTGGAAAAGAGGATCTCATACATATCATTTGTTTCTGTACAAATCTCTTGGACATAAGGCGTTCACTACTTCGGGCCCTATGGAACCAGATGGGCATAACAAGTTGCAGGTAGGCTGTGATGCAATGTTTTAATCCAGAAGAAATCCAGCTAAACTGTAGATTAATTAAATTTTTCAAGATAGAGGCTAGTAGACTAATGAACCAGTCACAGGGCTTACCCAAAGCACCAGCCAAGGCAAAGCCATGCTAACCTCCTCGGAGAACTCTGTCCCTTAACTCTGTAAGAACTTTGTCTCCCTAATCCTCATGGCCTTGATTAAACACAAATCGTGACTCATATGATTTTAATTTGCAAGCCTACTGCTCTTTCTATGTTTCAAATGCAACTACGGTTTTCTTTTATACATTTGTATGTTTTAAATTGTGAGTTTTTATTAACTGTACAGTAAACAAACCTAAACCAAGTGGTTTAAGTAAGGAAATGCCAACTTTCTCAAAGTGGCATATTCAGAACTGCAATTTATGTGAGTCTAGAGACACCAAATTTGATTTTCATATCTTGTCCTAATGGAAAAGTACTGCAGTTGCAAAAAAACAAATCTAAGAGTATTTCACTACCAGGACAAGTAAAACTTAAAAGTACATTCCCAACCTTTTAAATACACTCCACCCTTCTCTTGGGGCTGCATAGGGCCTACCTTGGGGATGACACATGTATTAAAAAGGAAGGTTTGGGCCTGGTAAGAGGGTTAACTTGTAAGTTTGGCATGACAGTTTAAAACTGCATATACAGGTTCTGCAATGGCAGCAAGAGACATGTTTAAAGGGGTCCTGAAGTTAGTGGCACAATCAGTGCTGGGGCCCACTAGAAGCATATAATTTGCAGGCCCTGGGCAGATTTAGTGCACTCTACGAGGGATTTATAAGTAAATTAAATATGCCAATGGTGGATAAGCCAATCTTACAATGTTTAGAGTACAGAGCACAAACACTTTAGCATTGGGTATCAGTGGTAAAGTGCCCCAAATCCTAAAGCCAGCACAAATGAAGTCAGCAAAACAGGAGGTCAGAAGGCAAAAAGTCAGGGGAAACCATACCAAGGAGGCCAGGTCTAACACCTACTATCTCTATTGAAACCCTGTTACTATGTTCATGAATATTGTTTTTTTATTACCCGGTAGGGAATGCACCTATCTTTGCTATCCTCAAATGCTAGTCATTTAATGCTCGTATTTCTGTAACTGTCGTTTATATTTTGTTGACTAGGACAATTCTCTCCTATATGATCAGTATTGTGAGTCAATGAAACTGCTCATATGTTGTCTGTGGAATAATAAGATAATATTTGGTATTGTGGTCTGGCAAAAATATCCATTTCTAATTAACTCTGTCACCTATGGGTTTGGTCCATACTATATAAAACTTCTAATAAACACATAAACCAGGTTGTGATGGGAAAGAGAATGTGTATTAGGCACAACACTAAATAGAATACTGCAAGTTAATATTTACATGACTGGTATTCACAATAAATTTCATATATTTACCCTTCTAGGCATAGGACGATAATGTGATTTGCCCCAAATTACTAAGGGGTCGATTCCGATTCGGGAAAAAAAATGTCCGTACGATTCTTTTCCGGAGCCGTCTCCGTACGAATCGTGTACATGCCGTACGAACCGACGAGTACGATCCGGACCGGAGGATGAGGACGCAATTCGTACGGTCCACGTCAGGTAAGGGCGATTTGTACGGAAAAGCACACATTCACATACACACCGTATGGTGCATACACCCCATGATCGCAGGGGTACACACCATACCCCTGCGATCATGGGCTGTACGCACTGTAACCCGCGATCGTTGGGTGTATGCACCGTACCCCTGCGATCATGGGGTGTACGCACCGTACCAGGGGGGGCTGTTCCGTACCTGTTTTGGGGCGAACTCTGCTTTTACGGCTGTTTTCAGCTCCCGTAGAAAAAGGGTCGTACTGTGCGTACCCGACACAAATCAGACTTGCTGGGTCGGAAAAACCAGCCGCGAACTGTACAGATGTCGCGTACAGCGGGTTCCGAGGGAGAATCGTACGGGGATTTGATTCGTATGGTCTCTGTACGATTCGTACGGAGTCCAGCTCCTGGTACAAATCGTACTTCATCGTACGCATGGGGGACTTGCAGGGTACGATTCATATGGGAAAAAATGCTCCGAATAGCTATTCGGAGCGTTTTTTCCTGAATCGGAATCGACCCCTTAATGTATTCACTAGATGAAGCTAGGGTTAAAACAGAAAACCATATTTATGAGAATAGTTGCGTTGACCTTGCACCATGTACTGTGGTGCATACATGGCACAACTCAAAAATAATATTTATGAAGTCACGCAAGGCCACTTTCTGAGGCTTTGAGTAGTTTTGTAAATCTGGAGTAATAAAATGCGGCACAAATCACCTTCCATGAGTGTTGCGTGGGTATTGCCATGGATTGTGATCCATTCCCAGATTTACCAGGACTGGTAAACCTGTGCATGCGCCAAAATGCTACGCCTTCCAAGGGGAGGTAACGAGGCAAAATATCTTATTTCTCCTTTTTACTTCCTTTTTCTAGATGTGATGCAGCACACATAGAAAAAGGAATATGCCTCATGGGATTGTTTTTCTGCCGGAAGGCGCCTCTACGTGTACAAAATCGATCCTGCATGCAATGGAGGCACCCTTGTGTAATGGTGCAGGGCCCTAGGCCCTCATTCACTATCAGTAATGACCCAGACACAGATAGTGACGGAGTAGGACTGGCCCAGGCCACGTGGCCCGGCCCTTTTAATTAGCAGCGTCACAGGTCCTGTTATACCTGTGCTGGATGGGTGTGGGCTGGGGTGTAAGGCAGCCCTCTAGGAGTGGCTGGTACATCAGAACAACTAGAGCAGTGACCAGCAGGTCACTACACCTTGCACCTTGGCGCATGGGTGGCTGTGTGGGGCTAGGCAGCCCGTTGTGCCCCAGCACTGGAGAGAGGAGAGGAATTGGCTGCATTTGGATAAATAGGGTGCATTCATGCCCTTTCCCTGTGATGCAGTGCAGCAAGGTGCTGTGTTGCGTTGTGTCACTTTGCCATAAATATGGACCAGAGTTTTCCGGGCACTGGGACCAAAAATGTATCAAATCTCCTCCACATTTGCTAGAAAATTGTTTTTCATTTGAAAAAATAAGTTTTCATGTAGATGAAAAAGTCTCAATAAGTTCCCCGGGGAGAACGGCTTCATGAAACATGTTCAGTTTCCTGCAACAAATCTGAAATAGAAACACAGCAGACAATAGCGGCTCCTCCGCTCAATTCCGCCATGAATACAGTGTGATTATGTTTCCCTTCATGCCATTATTCACAAAACATACCGCGCTGTATAAATCCACTGCTTTTGGAGGTGATATGCCCCCGGTCTACAGAGACAGCTCCGAGAGCTATTTCAAGTAATAATGGTATAGTTTGTTGGCCCTCTGTGGTTGATGTGCTGTGAGCTGATCACGTTAAATGTATCGAAATCAGAGCGTGAAAGCTCTCTGCGTAATTGGCGTGTTTTGAGCATTAGCGCTGTTGTTCAGATGCCTCGCAAAAAGCATCTTTTAATTCCATTTGATTTGCTGAAAGAGGGGCTAGGGAGTGTCAGCATCGAAATGAAAAGGGCTTTCATCATCTTTCTAAACAAAGGGTAAAGGTCATGAGATAGCTGCAGTGATGTTAATGAATACGCCGCCTCTCTTAAAATGCCTCTTCGACTGTAAAATAAAATAGCGCATATTGGGTAGCTTTGATTACAAACATAGCGGCAGAATTCTTCAGCGCTGTGGTTTACCTGGTATTCATAACAGCGAACGCATTACTCAGTGTTGTAAAATACTGTAACGGGACTTGAAAATCAAAGCAACCCTGGTAAAAATGCCTAAACAGGCTCCAACCACTCCCTTCGTCTCCTCCCTCTTGTCTTTCTTTTTCCATCCACCCACTTTCTCTCCCTCCTTTTGTCTTCTTTCTCTCTTCTCTCTCTCTGTTCTCTTTCTCTCTACCTTCTTCATCCCTCCCTCTCTGTTTTGTTAAAGACTCCACATAACTGCTGCAATTTTTGTCATGGAGATGGGTAAAGTGGCTGAGACACCAGGAGTGGCCCTGGGCTTTCAAAACCGCCTTCCAGAGGTTCCAGCGCACTTGGGAAATGCCAGCCAGTTCGAATAAAAGGCCTGTTTGACCCTGCACTAGTGTACTGAGGTGTAGCACCAGCCTTTTTTTAATCATGTCTGAATTGCGAATAGCTGACTTCGGGCTGAGAGACTATCAATCAAAAGATTAAGGGCCACTTATACAAACCATATTTGCTGTCGGAAACGGCATGATTGGGCCGTTTTTGACTGCAAAAATGCTTTTCAATATGTACAAATGCCAAATTGCGACTCAATATCTTGTTACTCAATTACTATTTGTTTGCCCAATTGGGTATTTGGAAGGGGCATGCTTAGGGCATCCTATCCACACAATGAATTGCAAAGCGATGTATAAACGTTTTGCGATCGAGTTATGGTTGCAAAACATTTAGGGCCTTATTTATGAAGCCCTGTATCACATTTACGCCGTTGTTGCGTCACTTTTTGTGACGCTGCGGCGGCGTAAATAATGCACCATGTTGCTCCATATTTACAAAATGACGCATCTAGGCCGATGCATCACTTCATAAACCCCTGTTCTAGATTATACCAGCTTCAGATATAATGTATACATGGTGGGTGTTCCCCCAGCATCAAAGCCTCGGAGAAGTGGTGCATTAAAATCTATAACACTTCAGTGTGGGCTACTTCTAGAACGCCATTGCGTAAAAAACTAAAGCCTCATGACAGGCATAAGGGTGACGCAGGCCCTTTCACATGGGGCTTGCCCCATGCAAAAGGACACATTACTGGAGTTACATCTGTTTTCAGACACACCCCAGTAAAACGTCACTTTTGCGCCTACAAATACGGCAGTAATACTGACGTATCTGTAACTCATTGCGACATGATGTGCTGTACTATAAATACGGCAAATCCATGTTGTTGCAAGGAGGGCACACTGAGAAGTATTGCATCGCTGCTTTGTTGCAGTGATGCAACACCTCAAAAATAAGGCCCTTATTTTGTATCGAACACTAAAATGTAGTGGTAGCCATTCGCAAATGGGCAGGGGACCCCAAAGGACCCCTTACCCTTTGGGAATGTAAAAAAATAAATTAAGAACAGACAGTAGTTCCATGGACCACTGCCTACACTTAAACATTTTTTTTCGTTTTAAACGTATACCTTCTTCTTTAAGGTAAATGGGTTGCATTTAATAAAAAAGAAAAGTTTGTGTTATTAACAAGCCATTACAGTCCCTGTGATGGCCATTATTCCTAATGTGTCTCAAATTGTGACCTGCCTCATTAAGATTCATGAGGTAGGTCAACTTGTGACTCATAAAGAATTGCTGTTGAAAATGATATGCTTTAATTAGGAATTGTGATTTCCTAATTGTGATTCAGTAAGAATCACAATTAGGAAATCGCAATTCCTAAATGTTGAACAATGTTGAACAAGTGGCCCTAGGTTGGTATGTAGGATATTAAAAATATTGTGACACAAAACTATTGTATCAAAAACACTGATAATGAAAAAATCTATATTTAGGGCCTCATTTGGGGGATTTGCTTAGGGCAAGGCTACTTGCTGTGCTGCCCTCTACCAATGTGAAAGGGCAGGAATGCATCATATTTATGGACTACGGTGCATTTCTGTCCTTTCCCTATGTGCTGGTGTACAATTTGCTGCCTAGAGCCAACTTAGGCAGCCTTGTACCATGGTGCAAGTGTGGCTCTGTTGCAGGCAGGTTTGTTTTTGTGCAGGAAGGGGCACCTTCCTGTACAAAAACCATCCAGAGAGGCGTTTTCCTCTTTCCATGTGTGCTGCAGCACATATGGAAAGAGGAATAAATGAGAAGGAATACAAATATTTCTCTTCTTTTTGCCTGCTTTGGAGAGGGATAAGGTTTTGGTGGTTCACCAGCTTTATGTGATGAAGTAAATCGGGAACATCATCAAAACTCATAGGTGTTGCATGGGAAAACCCACAGCAACGCCAATGACACAACTCTGTGGTGCAGAGTAAGGCAACACAGTGCCTTTCACTGCTTTGTCTTACTTCATACCTATGAAGCCATTCAAAGCCATGCAGAATGACTTTGTGTTGCCTCATAGATATGTTTGAGAGGATTGAACCGCCGTTGCATCAAAAAAAGTGATGCTCCGATGGTGCAAACCTCTCAAAACACAGCCCCTGATTTCTTAAAAAGTAGTTGAAAAAAATATAGACTGCAACATTTTCAATAGTAAAAACGCTAATATATCTACTATCAAAACAAGGAAAAGAAAAACATAAGGTCTAATAACGATGTCAGGCGGACAGACCGACTGACCATTGGTCGGCAGTTTCTGACCGCCGGATTTGGTTGCAACTGCCCAATGGGCAGTCAGAACCGTCCATTTCCCAAAGGCAGCTTCAGCGGCAGGTGGAAAAGGTCTGCAGCACAAGCTGTCATTGGGAAATGAATGTTTTCAAACATCCCTTCACCGAGTGGCAAGCATCATGTGGTGCCTGCCACACGGTTCAGTGATGTGGTGCCCCCCAGGTCCCAAAGCAAAAAGGTCGGTATAAAAAGGCTGTTGGAAAGTGCCATCATAATCTCGATGGCAAAGCTGAGGCTTGCTCCGTCATCATTAGGGGATTATGGTGACTTCCGAAAGAGCATCGGAATCCTCTCGCAGGCTTAACTTCGGCTGCCATCATCCTAATAAAGCGGTCAGGCTGAAACCTACAATGTCGGGTGGAAAGCCTCCGACAGGTGGTTGAAGGCTTTCCACCCGACATACTAATCGGGGCCAAAGTCTTTTTTTAATAATATCCTTTGCAGGATTTCATTATGTACTACTTTTAAAATGCGAGGTATTAAGAGGTTGATTACGATGGTGGTCCAATCGTTTCGGGATCGTGGTGGCCCGACAAGTAGGCGGCATTCCCGACCTCTGAATTATGATCCAACTTCCATGTAGGAGGTTGGAAACATGCCTTTTTTGCTTTGAGGTTTGGGCTGTGGCCCAGAAAAGGGATGCAGCACAAGGCTCAATGAAAAAAGGCATGCTTAGAATAATCACTGCTCCGCTTGCCAGGCACTTTTCATGGCAGTCGGACTGCCATGAAAGGGCAGAGGGACAGTGTAGGAGAGTAGGGTCGGCTTTCTATGGTTACCCACACATTTTGCTGTGTTTCACTGGTTTTTCGACCTTAGTATGGTTGTGGCCCTGCTAATCAGTACCACAGCATAGCTGTTCTCTCTCTAAATTGATACCATGTACTTTAGGTACATACCAGATTGGTTACTGAGTCACCCTTATGAGTCCCTGTATATGGTACCTTAGGTACCCAGGGCATAGGTACCCCAGAGGCCTACCAGGGGCTGAAGCATGTATTTTGTCACCCCTGGTTCGCCTTCCAAACTGACCCCACAAGTCTGCACTTGCAGCCTGGGTAAGCTGGTGTATGCACCCCTTACTTACATATAGTATACCTATATCTACCTTTACATAGAGACACATAGTAACCTATAAGTCACTCCTATGACAGGCCTTGACAATCCTTAAGGCAGAGTGCTTGGTTTTGTGTCAGAGGGTGCCCTAGCACGAGCTGAGCCCCTCTGCAGCTTTCAGAAATATCTCCTTATAGCTGTTCTATGATATAGCCATACCATATACTCTTAAGTGCATTATAATCCTCTCGGTTAATGCTAACTTTGATTTGGCTTTATCAAAACATGTCGTGTTTGGTGTCAAACACTTTTTGAATACCATCCCCCACCAGTTCTGGTGGTGGGGGTAGCATTCCACCCTTCTAGAGGGAGAAGACATGTACACACTGGTATACCCGGTTAGTTAAACAGTGCCCCGCATCACAAAATGGATGCTGCCGCCGCAGGCACGAGTCTGCCTTCCTGCTGCTGGACGAAACTCTGGCAGGGGAGGCCTGGACAATAGGTTTCCTGACCAGGGAGGTGCTGGCACCTCCCCGGACAGGTTTTAGTGTATTGGGGCAGGGTGGGTTGCATTCAGTGAATGCTTTTTAGACACTGCCTGGGGCGCACAAGGTGCTCCATGCATTTCCCATTTCAAACCGGTTGCTGGGGCACTCAGCCCCAGCTCTGGTGCGAACCTGGACAAAGGGTAAGGGGTGTAACCACCCCCTTACCCAGGTCCACCCATAAGTGGGACCCTAGAGTTAGTCCAACCCCTAAACTTACTATAAGAATAGAAACCCAGTCCCTAGGACTTTAGATTATCCTGGATGAAACTCTGCAACATAAATCTTGGACCTTTGACATTCCATATTGACTGGAAGAGGGAAGAAATCTCCCTTGTGGTCAAGGAGTGACCACCTTGTTCAAACAGGCAACAAAAGCATCTTTGCCAGTCTGTATTTTTGAGGTTCCCACCGGTTCCTGAAGAATCCACGATACAGGACACAGACTTCCAGAAATCTCTGAAGCTGACCAGAGATCCCAGCAAAGCTGAGACCCATAGCTGACATGAGAGACGTGGGACCGGAACTCCTGGACATCCTGTATTTTTGCAACTGCACCTACTTCCCAAAGTATCCTGAAGTTGTGGATTGGGGTATTTGAGGCCCCTGCCCCGAGCACCTTTTGCACTGAAGTACCGAGGCCAGCACTCCACGAGTGACCCGTGAGTCTCCTTTCTTCACCGCAGCTTGTGGCCCCTTCGTGGTTCCTAGTATGTTGGCTAGTGAGCCCCCACTAAGGCCAATCCTTTTGTTCTTGAGTTTTCCTGATTCCTCCAGATGTGTTATGACTCCCCACCAAAGGAGGAGTCCCCTAGACTTTGCTGGCCTGAACCAAAGCCAATCTTGTTATTATTATTATTATTATTATTATTATTATTAATTTTATTAAGCGCACAGCTACCCAAAAGGTTTCCCGGCGCTGACCAACAAAGGTGTGAAATTGCAACAGATTACTGGTTGAATAGCCATGTCTTCAGGTCCCTGCGGAACTTCAGATAGTTGGGCTCAGTCTGAAGACCGAGAGGAAGAGAGTTCCACAGGGATGGACCCAAGAAGGAAAAGGAGGGGCCACCCATTCTTGCTCTCTTGATCCTTGGAATCAGAAGCTTGGATTGGGAGGATGATCTAAGAGTGCGGGAAGGGACATAAGAAATAATAAAAGATTTAAGGTATTGTGGGGCATTGCCCGCAATAATTCTGTGTATGAAACACAGAGCCTTAAACTTAACCCGGTTCTCAATACGGAGCCAGTGAAGACTACGTAGAAAGGGGGAGATGGAAGACCTGTTAGGGAGTTTGCCAAGAAGGCGAGCTGCCATGTTTTGAACAGTCTGTAATTTCCGGACAATCTCCTTGCCGGCACCCAGAAAGAGAACATTCCCATAGTCCAGGCGGGAGGTGATTAGTGCCTGGACTACGGTTTTCTGGGTGTCAAGAGGGAGCATCCAGATGATTTTCTTTAACCACTTGAGAATGACCGTACAAGTGGCGCAGACTTTCACAACATGGTCCCTCATTGATAATTGGTCATCAAAAATGATGCCCAAATTTCGAGCAGTTCTGGAGGGCAAGGGAGGAGTGCCCATTTGGTCAGGCCAGTGAGAGGGCCCCCATAGATCACAATTAGTACCAAACAGAAGAAGCTCAGTTTTCCCTCCATTCAATTTTAATTTATTCTCGTACATCCAAGCAGATATTTTACTAAGCCCGAGAGGTAGGGAAGAAGGGAGGGATGTGTGGCTGGTGGATAATGAAAAGATTAACTGAGTATCATCAGCATACGAGTAAATGGAGAGCCCCGCTTGCTCCGCAATCAGAGCCAAAGGTCTTACGTACAGATTGAAGAGAAGGGGGCTCAAGATGGAACCCTGCGGAACCCCGTATGCTGATGTATGGGTTTTGGATGCTGATGAGGCTGAGAAAACTTGGAACGTCCTATTACTCAGGAAACTAGTAGCCATTCTAAGGCACGATGGGAGATGCCAATAGATCTGAGGGCATTAATAAGGATAGAGTGGGAAACCGTGTCAAATGTGGCACTTAAATCCAGCAGGATAAGTGCCACGGTTTCCCCTCTATCCACCAGATGCCTAATAGTTTCCGACACTCCCAATAGTGTAGATTCAGTGGAGAAGTCTGAACGAAAACCCGACTGAGAAGGATGTAAAATAGTGTGGGCTTCAATATAATTAGTAAGTTGTTGATTAATGTGCTTCTCCAAGATTTTTGAGAAAACTGAAAGAAGGGAGATGGGACGAAAGTTAGCCAGATTATTCGGATGAGCATTGACTTTTTTTAGCAGTGGTACAACCATCGCATGTTTCCATGATTGGGGAACCTTAGCCTCCCTAAGTGAGGTATTAAGTAACTCCAGAATGAGATTGAGTGAAGGGGAATCAAGGGTGGACAGAATTTGAGAGGGGATAGGATCTAGAGGAGAACCAGATTTAATGGTACTAATAATGTTAGTGGGGTCAAGGGAGTCCAAGCAGCAATTCCGGATTCTAATATGCAAAGATCTGGTTCCGGAGATTGGGAATTAGACGAGGGAGGGGAAGTAGTAGAAACAACTGGGATAATGGAGCCGAAGTCAGAGTAAATGTTTTCAATTTTTGAGATAAAGAAATTGGCTAAGGCATCACATTGCGTCTCATCTAAGCAGGGTGCCTTGGGTTGCTTAGTGGCGCCCGAGAGTTCTTGAACCACCTTAAACAGAGCTTTGGGGCGGTTCTGAGCATTAAGAATAGAGAGATTCACATAATCCGTTCTAGCATTTTTACAGAGGGCATGATAGCTGGATAACGCAGCTTTATATTTTAATTTGGCGAGGGGGTCATAATTGGAGCGCCACTTCCGCTCAAGATGTTTGCAACCGGATTTAGCTATTTTTAGCTGGTCATTAAATCAGGGGGCCGGGGGGTGATGTAAATTAAATTTCTGTTTGCGAAGAGGGAGGCAGGAGTTAACAGCAGAAGTAAGCCAGTCATTAATAATGTCCGACTGCGCAAGACAACTAACCTCACTAAGTGGTGTAGAGACCAAGAGGGCAGCATTAAGTTTGTTCGTATCCAAGTTTTTCCAGTTTCTAGTCAGTCTAGGTGTAGCTGGAGTAGCTGGAGGAGTTCGACCGGGTTCAGTACTGATGGAGAACTCCACAAGAAAGTGGTCAGACCAGGGAACCGGTAAGGCTGGCTTACACTCAACCGCCGCAAGATTGGATAGCACAGGATCAAGTAGATTGCCTGCTTTGTGAGTAGGGCCGGTATTATGCAGGCTAATGTTGAGGGCAGCTAAGTCAGCTAACAGAATAGAGCTACTGGGACAAGCTTTGTCGTTAAAATGAATGTTAAAATCTCCAACGAGTACAAAGTTTGCTGAGTTCAGTAGCAATGGAGCTATATGCTCAGCAAGTGAGGACGCCCATGAACCAGCTGGGCCCGGGGGGCGATAAATAAGGACACCAGACAGCGTGAAGTTGGCAGATAGAGATACTTTAAACAACCCAGCTTCACAGTTGGGAATGTCTAGGTCCTCCCATTTACATGAATAGCGTTTTTTAAAAACGATCGCAATCCCTCCACCCTCCTTTTTTACTCTGTTCCTGGAAACATAGGTATAGCTGTCCGGAAGAGATGCGGCAATGTCAGGACCCGAATGGTCATTTAACCAGGTTTCCGTCAGAAACAAAGCGTCCGGTTGAAACGAAATCAGGAAATCAAAAATATTTCTGCAGTGTTTAGGAAGAGATCTGCAGTTTAAGTTAATAAAATTCATTGTGTTAGGAGGGAGTTTCTGTTTGTTTTTACATGGAAAAGTTGAGGACGAAATGTCTAACAGGGAGGGTAGTGCTAAAAGGCTGAAAGAGCCGTCAGGACAGGAGCAGGGGGATAATTGAGCATCCATGGGAATAGCGAGCGAACATTGGGGAGGCTTAAGGACCATAAGTATATCTTTGGAGTATGTTATAATAGAGGCTGAGGTCTTACTGACAAGAGATGTGGCCCCTGGCCGCGCCCAGTCGCGGACGGGCGCAGACGGGCTGGACTCTGGCACGACTCCGGCGCGCCATCGTCGCGCCCGCTGCGCTCGTCCGCTGCGCGTCGGCCAGCACATCGATTAAATTGGAAGGCGGCGGTGTGCTGACTAGACCGCTCACCCCCACTTCCGCAGGAAGTGAAAAGGGAAAGAGAGACCTCCCTCCACCCACGAGCGAGGCTCGGGGAGGAACGGGGAGGGGGAAGAGCAAATACAAACAGTGAGTGTTCTTCAGAATTTTAAAAATGCGATGTGAGTATTAAAATGTTTGCATAAGCACACAATGCCTGCTACCTGTGTCCCCCTGCCCTCTCACAGCAGAATACACACAGGGGCCGCAATGTTAAATATTTTCGTTAAAAGAAATAAAACGCAATGTGCGGAGCACCTCAGTCGAGCCCCACACAAATTAGGATAATCTGAACAGCACAATTCGGTGCAAGCACAAAGTCGTGCCCCCCGCAGAATCAAGCTTCAAAGAATGCACAGTTGTAACGCGGTACCAACACATAAATCGTGCCCCCCGCAGAAGATCTTAAGTCAGCAATATCACAAGCACGTACCCTTGTTCGTAGGTGTTATCTTGCATGGGTTGCTGTTGCCACGGCTTGTTGGGTTCAATCCGGATTCCGATGCTGCAGCACTCGACATCCTTTGTGGGACAACACAAATCCAGCTCCTGGTTGTCATCGACACCTTCTAGTCCTCGTGGCTGAAGAGTCAAGCTTCACCTCTTTCACCTGAAAACACCCGACATTGGTTGGCATCTTCCTATCGCCATCCTGGTCACTGGCTAGTGACCCAGACTCCGTCCCCTCTTCTTTCAGGTTCTTCCCATCTCCGATCCACCCTTGGATCCACCCTTGGATCCACCTGGACACTTTTCCAGTGGTCGACTGCAGCATTTCTTCGCAGCTCTCCATTGGAATCGACGATGAAACCCTACACCAAAAGACACCTACGCACCATGCTTCCCTGGGTGAGATAACAAGAGTACTCCGGTGCTCCAGGGGTGTTGTGTTTAGATTAAATACATATACATTTGATATATACCTTGTGTGGTGTGCTTTCATTTGATCATTCAAGAGATTATAACTGGTAAAACAACTTGCTTAACTCGCCTCTAAGTCTTAGCCTGAAGGCTGCTCTCCACACCTACCACTAGGATAGCTTTCTATAAAGGTTGACTTTAAATCTACCATCAATAAGGGTCATTTGGACTGGTGCAAGGTGCCCACTAGAATAGTGGACATCATATGCCATGCCAGCTTCTCACAGACAGGGACATCGTAATCCTGATGGCGGTGCCTGCGCAGGCACCACAATTATTCAGGTATTACCTGTCTGACCACCACCCCAACACAATCTCCGAACCTGTCGAAGGTAGCAGTCTTTCTCCCCAACCGCAGCGCTCCGAGCCTAAAATTGTAGAAAAGTGAATTCCACTTAAGAAAATATGTTTTAGGGCATATTTAATATTTAAATATATCAAAATTAAAATAATATATCTAATGAAAGTACATTTTATATTGAAATTTATATTTTAAAATGTTATGAACAATAAAATTCAATCTATAATTTTAAAATATTCTTCACTTTAGATTACGATATATTTTCTACATCATTAACAATATGAGTATTAAAACTAAATTGCAACATTTATTACATAAAACATTTTTATTTTAAATGAATAACTAATACGAAAATATATTGTTTTAAAACAAATTTTAAATTAAATACCTTCAAAGTTTTTCAAAATTAATGCATTAATTACAATTCGACGAACTTTTAAAAAGTAAGAAAGGCAAAGGATTAATTGAAATAACAGTATGATTTTCAAAAATTGCATTTACTATGCTAGCACCAGTCCCACAAACATTACGTAACGCTCATAAATACTGAATCCACCATTTTCAAGTCAGACGATCACTGGGGATAGTGCATATAATGTAAGAGGCTCCAATCTAAAAACATTGATAAAAATGCATATTTTAGGGAAGGTCAAATTTCTATTGTAACTGTAATCCCACTCACACAGATAAATTGCTTGTATTATTAGGAGTCAAAATGAATATCTTTAGGGCCTTATTACGAATTTGGCTTACCAGTGGTGGCAGTCCGACCACCGCCACACTGTGGGACTGCCTGCAGTATTACGACGTTGGTGGTCGGACTGTCACAAGACTGCTGGCACCCCCAGGATCAAGGATCCTGCTGGGCTGGCGGTCTTTTACTAACAGGAATATGCTGGCAGAGCAGCACATGGCACCGCTGAGAATATTCTGAATTGCCATTTCCCTGCCCTTTTTATGGTGGTGAACCCGCCATGAAAATGGTGGTGGAATGGAAATGAAGGGAGCCCTAACTGGGTCCGCTGTCAGATTTGGGCCTGGAGTGCATGAGCGGGGACACATGTAGAGCCCCTCCATGCAGTAAGTTGCAGTTGGTGCTCTGACTTGTGGTGGTCTGCATGAACGGCTCTTCTACGAGCCTAGCAGACAGCTATGTCAGACCACTGAAGGACTGCCTGCCAGACAAGAATTTAACTCTTAATCTGGCCAGCAGTCAAATCACGGCTTTGGCAGTCCAATAGCAGACAGCGCATAGCACCACCTGCTGTAGGACTGCCAAAGTCGTAATAAAGCCCTAACTCTAATCCCAAACCCATGCTGGGTAAAGGGCATATATTGGGAAGCTATAAGATTTGACATTCAAAATCAAATCCCACACTTATTAGGGGATTGTGCATATCTTGGGAAATATGCGAAATTAACAATAAATGATATGTAAAAAATATTTTTATTTTAATACGTAAACAAATAACGTTATTAGTTTAATTTTCCTTTTTCCATTGTTATTCCAAATCAAAATCAAATCAAAATAAGCTTTATTCGATATTACCAAAGAATATCATATAAGCATACAGTAACAGAAAAAATAATACAGTACATTTAAACAATTTCATTCAAATAAAAGGATAAAGAAAAAGATGATCATCATTTAAAAAGAAAAATCAAAAGAACCAGTGTCAGCTTAAATAAAAGAAAAAAGGTTAAAAAGTCTAAAAGGAGACACTTGGAGAGTGTTTGGTTACTTTTTGCCCCACTGTACTAGGGCCAGTTAGTTGTATTTGACAGCATTTATCCCGTTTAATGCCTTCATGAGTAGGAGGTGACTTTGGACGGTTAAATGTGTCACAGTGTTTGTCAGCCGACAAATTTGACTTGATTGCTGACTCTAATCCAGTAAGCCTATCCCCTAACATGTTAATTTTTTCCAACAACGGGGCTATCAGAGAGCTAAGCAATTTTTCAATGAGCGGTAATATATGCGGGTGTATAAGAGGGCTTAAGGGATCTTGGGCCTCAGCAGTCGATGGAATCGTTGGAGAATTAACAATGCGTGAGCCTGGAGGCGGTGTTTGAGTCCTTTTCACCGATGAAACCTGGGGGGGTGCAATATGAGGAATACAAGTTTTATTGAGTAATGTGGGCTGCTCCGAAAGAGTGGAATTAACTGATAGTATGATGTCGCTTTTGGGCGAAAGGGGGGTTTCTGATGGTGCATAGGTGGTTTGACATAAGAGGTTTAGCTCGTCTAACCATGAAAACTTTTGCCCAGTTCCTGCAACGCTAGCTGGATGATCCACTTTAGAAGTCATGATAATAAGGGAATACCAACAGATGCATGAGAAATAGTCTTTACCTTCGTGATGTAGTGTCAGGTGTGAAAACCAAAGGGGGTGGCCCGCCCCGTCCTCCTCAGGTCCTCTGAGGGCCACAGAGGGCCCGCCCTTTGCCCGGGCTTAGCCCGGCGCTGCCCCGCGCGCTCCCGCGACGCGGATACAGCCGGTGACTTTTCAACGAGCCTCCGGGCGCTCCTCCTTCACTTCCTGGACCTGGGGCACCTGGGAAACGTAGTCTCCCTCCGCTCGGCAGCCGCGGTGGTAGTTGCGGCGGCGGGAGGGAGACAGGACAGTAGCAGGACCTCTGTGGTCGCCTGGCAAGGTAACGGTGAGCTCTCCCCACACGCAGCTCGGCCCCCGCTCCACCGACACAGCCGGTGACTTTTCAACGCGCCTCCGGGCGCTCCTCCTTCACTTCCTGGACCTGGGGCACCTGGGAAACGTAGTCTCCCTCCGCTCGGCAGCCGCGGTGGTAGTTGCGGCGGCGGGAGGGAGACAGGACAGTAGCAGGACCTCTGTGGTCGCCTGGCAAGGTAACGGTGAGCTCTCCCCACACGCAGCTCGGCCCCCGCTCCACCGACACAGCCGGTGACTTTTCAACGCGCCTCCGGGCGCTCCTCCTTCACTTCCTGGACCTGGGGCACCTGGGAAACGTAGTCTCCCTCCGCTCGGCAGCCGCGGTGGTAGTTGCGGCGGCGGGAGGGAGACAGGACAGTAGCAGGACCTCTGTGGTCGCCTGGCAAGGTAACGGTGAGCTCTCCCCACACGCAGCTCGGCCCCCGCTCCACCGACACAGCCGGTGACTTTTCAACGCGCCTCCGGGCGCTCCTTCTTCACTTCCTGGACCTGGGGCACCTGGGAAACGTAGTCTCCCTCCGCTCGGCAGCCGCGGTGGTAGTTGCGGCGGCGGGAGGGAGACAGGACAGTAGCAGGACCTCTGTGGTCGCCTGGCAAGGTAACGGTGAGCTCTCCCCACACGCAGCTCGGCCCCCCCATTGTTATTCCATTATTAAAATATTTTATTTTATTATTACAGTTCTATTTTTTAATTTAGGTATGGGGTTCATAGTTAAATTATAAGTGAACAAAACATAACCATAAACTAAAAAAATATTCGGAGATACTAACAAAACTTAGTACTATAATATTGTTTTATAATTTTGTTGACTGTAAACGTATACATTCATTTTTATTAACCAATCATATTTTCAGAAATTCCACTGAAAGAGTTTATAAACTCATTAACATTACTACATTCCACAAAATATAGCTTAATTAATAATCTGAAATAAGACAATAATCTACTCGATTCCCAACAGTACCCTTCAAACAATCAAAAACGTTTATGAACAATGATGAAAGAAAACAAATAATAAAAGCCAACATTATTTAATTTTGCAACATAAATGCATTATTTAAAAAATAAAGTGAAATGTAAATGACGTCCTTTTAAAAATACTACCTTTTAAATTAATTAAAACAATTTCTTAAAAAGATCTTCTCAATAAATCCCCAATAAATCCCCAATAAAATCTACAACCCAGCAAATAAAATAAAATACGAAATAAAAAAAGAAAAAACAATTTTGCAAAAAAATCCACACAACAATAGATGTCTAAACTATAATCTACATAGTACGACCTTCTAGTAAACTATATGGTCTATACCCAAATAACGTAGTACAACTAAATTCCGGTATTTAATTCTATGTCTGAGTTTTTTTTATCACTGTGCTACTCACAAGCTGGCCTCTCCATGTGGTATCCATGGAATTGATATTTTTCAATTATGATACCATTTCCTCTGTATGGAGTTCTCCGTGCTGGACTTTCCACACTGACAAAGTGGAATCTGCTGTGTAAGTGTAAATATTTTCCCATGGCGAAATCCATTCCACTACACCATCACCACATTGAGAGTGATTTATTTTGTTTTGCACCCTGGATGGGGCAAACACGGAAATGAAAATGTGAAGAGTTTGGGAATGCCTACTTGTTTGAATGCTCACAAACCCCCATGAGTAACCACGTCTTTGAACACCCAAGAGTGCTCTGAATCCCACTGGGATTTATGGTTGCAGAGATGGCCGCCTTTGAGGCAGAGATCTCTGCACCCTTAGAGGGTATTTTGCTTGCCAGGATCCCTTTTGTGAAGTCCTGGCAGACACGACTGAGACACATTTGGTTGTAGGTGTTATTATGAAGAATACAACAAATATACTTGTCCCTATGCTACGTCCTACAATAATTTTGCAGTCACAATGGTTTGACCACAATATTTTGGTAAATTGATATTTTAAGTTAATATTCTGGCGCACTTTAGACATGATAAGTAGCATTGTCATGACTTAAAATATAATTATAATTTTATTGAAGGGAAAGTTGTTAGGGCAAAAGGTCACCAGAATCTTGAATGACACCATGTTGAAGGCGGGGATATTGTCACTAGGGTATGGGCTTAATGTTGTCACTAGGGTAGTTTGCTGTAATTACGTGAAATTATAGCAAAACCATGTGGGATTGCTCAGAATTACGCATAACCTTCCATTTAGTGATATTTTCTTAGTACAAAATGCACCCTCGCGTCCAACCTAGACCTGATGATGCATTTTGTGCTCTGAAAATATCACTAAATTCAACAGAACATGACCAGCAGCAGCCAGAGACCACTCTGTACCTGTGTTTTTTTGGTCGGCTTCCCCCCCCCCAAGTTATTCTAAATGACAAGAGTGGGCGTAATTGTGACATTTTCAGAAATTGTTTGTCACAATAAATAGCACAATACTGTAAAAATTACTCCGATTATTCTGGCATGATTACAATTTTGAAGAGGCCTAGTTGTCACATTCGATTAACATTATTTCAGAATCATCTTTCATGACCATCATACCATTATGAAAAAAAGGTGAGCTGCCATCCGCTTCACCCCTCTCTTCCTCTAGAATTACCTCTTTTCTGTCACCTCTTTCTCTCTGATTTGGTTTGAACAAAGTGATGGGGATATTTCATTCTTCGACATCCCTACACTTTATCATTTTCCTTTCCTTTTGACATGTCTAAGAAAACTCTTCAGCTGTCTCTTGTGAGAAGATTCCTCTGATGTCCATGCTCTGGTTCAGAATCCTCCATGTTGGCATATTAGATGCCGAATATGATGTCGAGGTGCTTTAGCTGGTCCACATACTGTCTTCTCCTTATGACCAACTGAGCCACAAATGCTCCACCCTAGACACACACACACACACACACACACACACACACACACACACACACGTTTTTGTTATCTGTAGCAGCTCGGTACATCAGACTTAAAAAAGGGTATAACTACTGTAAATCAACCATTCTTTTTGAATATGCTTAATTTTTAGATTACATGCAGGACTTTACTAACAGCACTGTTACTGCTGGATATGAGCATGGTTTAGGCTAACCTCTACCCAAAGATTGACTAAAGGTTAATTCTTAACTTGTAATAACATGATTTATTGTGCTTCCAAATTGAATGCCACCGTCAGGAAAGAATATTAGCAAAACCCCCCAGAGTCATGTGCGATATTACATTAATAATTAATTAACATTTAGAACCCTTGCAGAACTTTACTTAGGGGTTTGACCCAAAATGTAATCTTTTCATTGGCATATTTATAAATAAAAAGAGGTTGAGGCACAATAAAAATAAGCATACCAAGAACTTAGCTATGTAACTTGGTTTTAAGTAGGTGTGAACATAATTTGCGTAATTTACTTTAGTGCCCGTAATGCAAAGTTCATCAAAATTACACGAGATTCAGCAGAATTATGCAAGGAGTTTAAGGTAGCCTTCTCCGCTGTTTTAGTGCTTTTTGTGATAGATGTGCAGCCATGAATCATCTGCAGACATTTCTGTGCTTTATCTAAATGCATGGGAGGGTAATATCGAGCCTAATCTCAATGGGCAAGATGGCATGTCCTTTCTGTATTGCCTGAGAAAGTAGTCAAAAAAAGCAGTTGAATGGGATTTTGGGAGCCTCCGAAGATCCTTTTTATTTATATAGCAGTGCTCAATATCTATGTTGATAAGCTTCTAGGTCAAAAGCTCCAGACCCAGTGCTCTGACTCTTTTATTGTTTTATGCGAAAAACGACAGATTGGAGGGTTCTTTTTAATTACTAAAGTCACGTCCATGACCTTTCCTGGCCACTCTTCCCTGGGGCTCCATTTGGCCCACTACCTACATTCTTCTCCCTCTTTGGCGAAGCTCTGTGTAAGTGATCTGGATTTGTTGGTCAGATGACAGTGGATGATTCTGGGATCGCTTTTTTCTGGACAGGTAATTCGACCAGCTCCATCCAGGTACCATTCTACACTGGTTGGTTTAGTGGGGGTGGTTGGGTGTGGTAGAATAATCTTTTGGGCCAGAAGCAGAACTTGTTTCCCCATGTACGGAAGTTGCCGGCTGTGGGAATGGTTGTGCCCTGTGATATCAGGATTTCTTTCATCCAATCTCATTGGCTTTTCCAAAGCCTCCTCTAATCACACATGGTCTCTTCCCTCTTATGCTCTCAGGCGTTTCAATGCCAATCAGAATCTCTACCCTTGTGCAACTCGTGGGTCTAGACCCGCTCCCATGTTGTCAAGGAGTTGCTGACTAGAAGTAAGCTGTAGGTGTAGCTGATGCTTCTTTGTAGGAGCCGCCACTTGAAGTGCTTCCCCTGAACCACAGTACAGACTGCAAATACCTTTTTACTACTGCATCGGCAAAATGCTCAGATGTGGCAGCAAAGCTACATAGTTAGAATTATACAAAACTCTTAAATAAATACGATGCTTGTTTTGTATTTTAACCTTTGTTATAAATTGAACTTTTCCAATTCCTAATTTGAAAGTCATCAACATGTGCCTTGTTAGAAAAAAACATGCATTGACACTAAATTGCCATAAAACAAACGAAACAAAGCTACTTTCTTCAGTCGCACATGGCTGATTGTGATCCTAATTATGCTAATTTCTAATCATGTAAGCAACTGTGTTTGTTCTCCTACCGTTATCGCATGGCAGGGATGCATAATGACACGATGCACCTCTTCCATTACTCTGCCGGCAGGAAGATTATTTAAGATTGCATTCAGCAGTTGCTCACTGACCTTATTTTAATTGAAGTGGCTCATTATTCTGAATACATTGGTTGTGGCTCTAATGGTACTGATTGCGACTATTCTTGACCTTGAATGTTCTTTCGGTAGAGGTTCATTGCCCATTTGGATGAATAAATGCATATGTTGCCGAAAAGAACATGGGAGAGAGTTCAGCATTTGATACCAGAATGGGCGAGACAGCTGCAAGTTGATTTTAGTTACGGCTTCCTGTCATGATCTGAGGCAATTTCCAGAATGTACTCAAAGGACTCATTCACTCTCGATTCTGTAATCTCACAACCGTATCTACCGTATATGGGTTTTGGTTATTTTGGGATGCAAAATATACTGAAGAATTACATTCCTCTCACAATGGAATGGGGAATACAATGGAAATTAGTGTTTCTTCATTAATTTGCATGAATGGTTGGGATGCCTGAAAGAATATGGATGAAATATATATATATATGTGTGTGTGTGTTCGTACGTAGAAAAAAGCCAATCTAAGGCACTCCTTCACAGTGAAATAACCGATTTATTCACGATATCAGCGACAACACATTTAGCCTATGCATTATTTCCCAAGTGAACGTTCAATCCACCTCAGAAAATAAATAGTGCAAATCAATCACCAACATAAAAGACATACTTGACAGACTATGGGACCGATTACGATGTTGTTTGTAAACTCTTCCAACTGAATCGTTTTCTGAATAATTTTTGACTGAATCGAGTTCTGCGAGTCTGACTGACCGATTATGATGCATCCCAGCTTTGTTCAGTCAGACTCGCATTGACTTCAATGGGAGCCATTGTTCCAAACATGAACACAGGCTCCCATTGAAAAAAGGGGTGGTTGGGAGAAAACCTTGCACACTGTGGCGGGCACCCCATGGTGCCTGCCATATTGTGGGTGGTTGGAAATTGGGGTCCCTTGGGTACCCCCATTGATCCCAACCACTCGCTCTGAAACCATTTTCATAGCGCTGTCAGATTTGGGCTGTCCGAATGCGTTTTGGAACCGAATCAGACAGCCCGAATGGTTTCCAGGCATCGTAATCGGTCAGTCGGAAAAGTGTACGATTGGGTCAGAAACATAGGTCTCGAATGGAATTCTGAGATTCCGAATCCCATTAGGAGCCTTTCTGAACAACATCGTAATCGACCCCTATGTCAAAAAATGTGTAAAAAAAAGTGACATTGACTGTAATAAAAAAAGCAATATCATCCATAGAGTGCATGAAGCAAAATATGATTATAATCAAACCATAATTGCATTAATTTTCATTATTAAATCTCATGCATACAATTTAGACATATCTATCTCCAATTGCGTTTAATTAACATGATTCTATACATCACAAGGGATAGTTTGAATGTCATTTTCACCTCATTGGGAGCACTTAATGCCAATGTATAGAAAATCAGGAGAAAACAAATATCATATTTGATCCTCCCCAATACGGTTGTCATGATATTTGTTAAATGGAGAATCATTTATAGTGTGATTGTAGTGTGAATGTTACTATCAAAATGACTCGTGATAACATATGCAATAATTATGCATCATCAAAACATGTAACCACATCTTCTTCACTGGGATCTATTCATTTGAAGAAAGACTTATTCTCACTGTTTCTGGTTTGTTTAAACATCTCTGGATGACATTATCAAAGAGGGTGCTGAATAATTATTCAAGAAAATAGGATTGTGCTTAGGTGTTAAGAAGACGTTTATTTTTTTGTGCTCTGATTTGCTGAAGTAATGATACATTTGCTAACACGATTGTGATTCTGAAAAAGTTCTGATTTTCTATGAAAAAATTGTGTATAAAAATCCTCAGAGTTGGAGGGGTGCCAGAAAACCTTCATATTTTACTAGGAATGCTGCACAATTTTTCCTGCTTTGATGCTCATTCGGACTTAATGTATGTCCTGACTTTTGCATACTCTGTATAACTCTCCAAATGAGGCCCTTCATGGCATTGACTCTGTATCACTTAGTTTTGAATTTTGCAATGAACCCTTTAACTTTTCCTTGATCTCAAACTATTTATTGATCTGGCTCACTCAATTAAATCAATTGTAATGTATTGTATTTTGATTAATTGTGATGCTTTGGGAAGTGCCTTAATGCAGGGCCACAATACCTTATCCCATCCAGTAATTGTGAGAGGTTTAATTGAGATTAATTTTGAGGTGTTTACATTTTGGGGCACCACCCTCCCCCAACAAATATTTAGTGGCAGAGGATTAATGCACTTTAAAGAGCATCTCCTTTTGATATAGTGAGGTTCCGTGAAAATCGTTACGGTGTTTTGGGCATTACTGAATATGGACGAATGTGGTATCTATGAACCATAAATGGCGAGTTCGGTAAGTGTACGCGTTTTCACTACACTACCTTGCTTGGTTCGCCTTATTCACGTGTAATGACTGTGCCTAAAACTCAGAGAGATGTACGTGCCTTTCTAGGTATTACGTCATACTGCAGACAATGGATCCCAAATTTTTCACTATTGGCGAAACCATTGTTAGCCCTCACGTGCAAGGATGTTCCGACTCCTTTGCCATGGACTGAAGAGTGTGAGAAAAGTTTCTCTGAATTACGTGATGCGTTGTGTTCGGCTCCTGTGTTAGGTACTCCTGATTACAGTAAGCCGTTTACACTGTACGTTCACGAGAGGGATGGTTGTGCGTTGAGTGTTCTGGCGCAACAATTTGGTGACAAGCAGCGCCCATGCGCATATTTTTCTTCGACCTTAGACCCAGTAGCCAGAGCTTTGCCGAGTTGCTTAAGAGCAACAGCGGCAGCCGCGGCGTCCATTCGACAGTCCGCAGGTCTGGTCATGGATAATATGCTTACGGTGATGGTTCCGCATGCAGTTGACACTCTCTTGAACCGAACGAAAACTCAACATTTGACGAGCGCAAGGTTGTCTGGGTATGAGTTGACGTTACTGGCTAGTCACATACGCATCAAACGATGTAATGTGTTGAACCCAGCAACTTTGTTGCCAATCAACATGGAGTCAAGTGGTGAAGCACCACATGACTGTTATCTGAGAACTGAGGAGGAAACAAAGGGTCGTATTGACCTGAAAGATACTCCATTGGTAGATCCCGATGGTACTTTGTATGTGGATGGTTCCTGTTTTAAGTTGCCGAATGGTGATGTGACGACTGCGTATGCTGTAGTGACATTGAGTACGGTTGTAGAAACTGCAAGATTGAGTCAGAATTCGGCTCAGGCTGCTGAGCTGATCGCCTTGACGAGAGCGTGTGTGTTGTCCAGAGGAAAACGGGTGAATGTGTTTACCGACAGCCAGTATGCTTTTGGTGTGGCGCACAGTTTTGGGCGATTGTGGAGAGAAAGAGGATTCTTAACGTCGCATGGCACGAAGATTCAGCATGGTCAGCTTGTGAACGACCTTCTAGAAGCACTTACATTGCCTAAACAGGTGGCAATAATCAAATGTAGTGCGCATCGGAAAGTGACGGATGATGTTGATCGTGGTAATGCGTTTGCAGACGAGATTGCTAAGGAGACAGCTAAAGATCTGACAAATCGAATGTATGTTACGAGTTCAGTGAGATGGCCAACGGAGACTAGTATGTGTGAAGACACAGTTGAAAGTGTGAAGGGAATACAGAATGAGGCCACTGAGACGGAAAAGACTAAATGGAAAGAGAGCACGGGGAAGTTGGATGAAAATGGATGTTGGGTTGATTTGTCAGAAAAGCAGAGATGGATGTTACCGGATGCATATGTGCTCGCTGTTGTTACAATGGCTCATGGTCCAGCACACATAGGCGCAAAAGGCATATGCAAGTTGTTGTCTCCTGTATGGAAGAATGATGGTATCACTAAATGTGCAGAGAGAGTGGTTAAGAATTGTATGGTGTGTTTGATGTATAATCCCGGTAAGGGCACTCCCACTCCACCTGGTCATTTTGCCCCTCCTACATGCCCTTTCGAAGTTATCCAGTTGGACTTCATCCATATGGAGAGATGCAACAATTTGAAATATGTGTTGGTTGTAGTATGTGCATTCTCCAGATGGATTGAGGCTTACCCCCTTAAGGATAATACTGCCCTATCCACAGCAAAAATTCTGCTCAAAGAGTATTTCCCCAGATACGGCATGCCTCGGATTGTATGGTCGGACAACGGAAGTGAGTTTGTGGGAAGTGTGATGAAGAGCGTGTGTCGGGGTTTAGGTATAGTGCAGAAATTTCATAGTGCTAATCATCCTCAGTCAGCGGGTTTGGTGGAAGGATACAATGGCACCCTGAAACTTGCAAAAATTCAGGCAACAACTGGTTTATCATGGCCAGATGCTTTGCCTCTAGCTCTCTTATCGACCAGGGCAACTGTGCACTCTCGAGTAGGGCTTAGCCCATATGAGATTGTGTTCGGCCGTCCTGCTAATATTTGGGGAGTCCCGAGACCTAAAGAATTTGACAGAATTGAATATCCCATGCTGATTGATTATCTCCATGATCTGACTGCTAAATTGAGTTTGATTCATCAACAGGTCTTTGAGGCTCTGCCGTCACAGACAGAGGGTCCTGGTCATCGGCTGCAACCAGGGGACTGGGTCCTCACCCGCAACTTCGGACGAAAACGAAACCTTGACCCGAGGTTTGTGGGACCCTTCCAGGTGCTACTGGCAACGAGGACGGCGGTTCGGCTGGAGGGACGGAAGCATTGGGTGCATGCCACCCACACCAAGAAAGTCCGGCTTCCTTTGTCGGCGGATACTTGGATAAAAAAGGGTTTTTCCTCGTCCGAGACCGACGCCCCACAACGTTTTTTCCCGTTCAGCGAAGCTCAGCCCATATCTGACACCCTTGTTGATTCCCCTCAAACAATTTCCTTTCCCTCTACCTTGAAAACTTCAAGTGCTGAACAATTGTCTGAACAATCGAACACTCATTTGCCATCCAATTCATTGTTTGAAGATCAGACACACCCTGGGAGCAGCCGATACTTTTTTCGCCCACGCACAAAAGACTAATAAAATGAATTTTTATTTTTGGATCCCGCAGTAACTCTGAACATTGTGGACATTTTATATGGTGTACCTTTTTCCTTTTTCGTGCAGCCGAGAACCTTATAATAAATTGAATGTTCAATTTATCTAGAACCTATCATCCGGGTTGGCCGTAGGGCCGTGCGGGTACTTTCTTCTGGTTAGCAGTTATCGACACTAGGTCGGTTTCTTTTGTCAATTTCTGGGAACTCCCGGGAATTGATGATCGCTACACAGAACGAAGTGCGTCAAGAACGTCGCGGACGGTCGTTAGAGGATGGAATTTTCTATCTATCTAGCTGTCGAAAAGAGAGAAAATGCCGGTGCAAAGATCTGCATTAGATAAGGTGTTGCGTACAAAATGTTTCTTGCTACAGGTTTTCATGTTGTTCCTAACTGTTTCTATGCTGCTGGTGAGTGGAGTATATTATGGTTTTCAATCATTACTGCCTTCTGCCTTGCCTACCTCTCCTTCTAAAGATCTAAAATTCGTCTCTACTGCTTCTCCACATTCCTTTCATCTACTGCCCCAACACAAACAAGTCAGACGTGCAGAATTTAGAAATAATTCCTTTGTTCAACTTCTGCATCAGCATCAGTTGGTGGTAAATACTACCAATTGTTGGGTGTGCGGGTTAATGCCACATACCATGGATAAGGGTATTCCGTATTTGGTCCTTCCTTATAGTTCCCAAGGGTCAGCTCGAGCATTCCAAATCATGTTCCATAGTGCACTAGATTCCTACCCCCACCGAGAGCCACGCTCAGCAAGCTTTGGTCCAGGCCCATACCATAAGTCTCTGGCGACAGCGATTGCTGATCTAGATAGAGACATTTTCGATACCTCACTTATCCCAGAGGAGGAAGTGCAGGCCTATAAGTACCTTAGTGAGGCTGAATATAGTATATCAGTGGGTGATAGGCAGCTTAAAAGCTCATCTCCAATTTGGATTGTACCTCACCTAGGCCACTTTTGTCTGCAAGGTCGTGGCCGAAATCCAAGAGCCCAGCTTGGGAAGAGCGCTTGTGTGGATACTTACGTTCTACCGATGCTCTCTTCCCCTGTCTTCTTAACTGCCAAGGGTACCTATTTTGTATGTTATGATCGAGCATATACGTGGTTACCTCATGATTTCTCGGGTATCTGCTATATTGCAAATCTCTTGCCTCCGACCTTCACTGTTGCCTCAGATTATCACAGAGCCAGAGTTGAGAGAGGTGTTATTAGCAAAGAAGATACTGCCGGTCAAGAAGCAGGAGACTTCTTTAAGGGTTTCCTACCGTTCTGGGGCCCTATGGTTAATAGCAGAAATCTGAGACAGTTAACCCGTGTAGTAGAGTCAACTGCTAACATAACCGCAAGTGCCCTTGGTAATTTGACAGCAGAGCTTCAAGCGGATAGGCTTATGACGTTACAGAACCGTATGGTTCTCGACATTGTTCTAGCAGATAGAGGAGGTGTGTGTAAGGTCATCCATTCGAGCTGCTGCATATTCATACCTGATAACGCTCCAACGGTTTATCAAGCCATCTCCAAGTTGCACAAAATCTCGGAGTCCATACACGTGGACGAGGGAGATTGGACGCTTCTAGGATGGTTTTGGGGCCTGATGTCGACCTGGGGTTGGAAGATTCTGATGATTATAGGGGTTGTTGTGACGCTCCTGTTCACGTGTTGTCTTTGTGTACAGTGTGGTCCTGCCTTATGTGGCCTTTGTGCTACAACGTGTATAAGAAGGCCGACTGTTTCCAGAGAGGCATTGATGGATAGAATAATGTTCCAGCAACACCTGAACGATCTGATGAATATCGAGATCGATTCTGATTTCGACTAGTACTTGCCTACATGAGGGCAAAAGGAGCGTCTGAGGTTCCGTGAAAATCGTTACGGTGTTTTGGGCATTACTGAATATGGACGAATGTGGTATCTATGAACCATAAATGGCGAGTTCGGTAAGTGTACGCGTTTTCACTACACTACCTTGCTTGGTTCGCCTTATTCACGTGTTTCTACATCTGAACCCGTGGGTTCCATTTTAGATACGGCATCCATTTTGTTCCTTGCCCTCACGTAGTCAGTGAACAAGCAAGTGTCCGCACCATGAACTTTTAGTTCCCAAGACATACGGAAGACGCATTTTCCTTTCATGCTCCTTTATGACCGGAGGAATGACACTGCAGAGGCAAATGGCTCAGCTTGAGGGTAATCATGCCGTACCGGCCTATTGTTTCAGCCGTGCATGCGCTGGGATCAAGCTGTTTGATCCTATGATCATGTTTTCCATATTACCCCCACACTCTTTTCTTTAGGTGTGCCTGACTTCCTAGCAGCTGTTCTTGTCCCTTTACTCTTGCTCATTTACAACTCAAGTGGAATGTGCCTAACGATGGGAAGATGTGCTTTTACAGTTGGGGACTGGTAATGTTACTGTGATTATGTTCCGGAGTTCTGAAAGCATGAAAGCGACCCTTTTTGAAGTTTATTGTGGGAACCGGGTTGTAACCTTTTGTTCACATGTTGTGCAATGGCAGAATCCTGTATAAAAGAGAGCGACTCACATATGCAAGTTGAAGCAGACTCGTAGAACCTACACGCTGTTGTACTTCTAATGACTTTTGCCTCCCTGCAGTAATAAACTCTGATCTTTGACGCCGAAGGAAGCCTCCCGTGTCTCTGTCACTTGTGCGCCGAAACAGGTATCCCACGAAGGTTATAGGTGTTGTTCCCTGGCACCGCTGGGTCTTAAATAGCTCAGTCCTTCAATAGATAATCCCTCTATATGTCCAGTCTCTAGAAATAGTAGATTTTCCCTGTGAAGTTTTCAGGATAGATATTTTGCCAAGAAATCTGACTTGCAATTCTGTTCCTTAGCAATTTGGATTTAAGTCTGAACAGGGCAAAATTATTCGGTTGATTGCAAGTGGTTCTGGAGTGTCCTGGTATTCTGATTTGATTTGAGTTGCAAGACACATTGTTATGCTATATGTGAGGCGTTTGGTTAAGCAGTGCTGATTTTGGGTTCAATTGGCCATTTGATCACTGTTGTTTTGAAGTGCTATTCCTGTTTGTGATATTTTATTATAATGGTTTTGATTTATTATTGATTGGTTTGGTTATTTGATTTGTTTAAATCCAAGATCCTGCAATATTGTGGTTTACACATCTACATAAGGTAGTGTGTTTTTGCGAGGCATTGCATACACATAGATAGGGGGTTCTGAAGTAACACATTTTTCTTTACAGGAGGTTGTGTGACTAATCTAGGCTGGTGTCCTTTGCTCATAGGTGCACCAGAGTAAATGCATTAGCCAGGGTACTTGAGGTTTGTACAGTGGGGACTGAGTCGAGCCAGTGTTGAAACAGTGCTGTTCTTGATTGTATTGGTTGTGAGACCAGTTTTATTTTAGCTTGCCTTTTTTAAGATGAGCAAGGAAGGTTACTTTGTCGCATTAGAGTAAGTTCAGTGAGAAAAGGCTTTAAACTTGTTTTCCTCAATCAAGGAGAAGCTGTGCTGTAATTGGTTAGTCAGCTGGGAAACCGTGCTGTAAGAGTTTGATCTATGACAGATTTGCGCTGCGATTAGTTGTTGTTGGCTAGTTTATTTTGTGTAATTCTTAGATCTATTTAAGCAGAAATAATGGGTGCTGTGTTGGAAAAGCCTAATGTTTCTGTATACTGCTGTCAGAGGGAACATCTGCATATGAAATGATGATGGGCATTGAATTTTATAGGTGTACCTGGGTTTCTGAATGGCATGAATATATTGCTTCTAATAAAGACTTACATTTACCTTTAGAGGTCACATTTACCATTAGAAAGATTTCCTGAAGCAAACTATGAATGGCAGAAAGTCATTACCTAGGCCCACACAGTTTGAGGTGCTGAACAAATGCCACTGAGTTGCCACCATAAAATGACCAATCAAGTGAAAAACTAATTTAGATAATGGTAAGAAAACAAATAGGATTGACAGGAAAGGATGCAATGGAGAGGGTGAGAGTCAAAAGATGACCAAAGGAAATCTGATGAGCAAGAAAAACAGAATCATGATTCAGATGAGGAAAATCCTTTTCTAAACAACCTTTTGAATTCCAGACCTCCTCCATATAATGATAGGGTACAACAATAAGGTACCGGTCCTGGTACTAGTGGAGGACCAGAATTGGGTTCAGAAAGAGATAGAATGGGTATACCAATACAGGCATCAGTCACATCTGTCATTGAGAGTACAACAGCGAGTGCCCCACCTGAGACTGCAATGGTAGCATTACTAAGTATTAATAGAGACACTACAACTGTTTCTCTAGTGGTATCTCTTAGAGAGAGAGTTAGTGATGTTAGACTTTTAAAAATTGTATTTAGAGACATTTCGAGCACAACAATTACTTTAAACGGATTATTGACAGAACATGTTGTTGACATGACATATTTAATCAAAGACACAACAAGATGCGAGAACGAAGCACACAATAGATTGGAAGAAATGGCTGATGAGTGCGAGGTTAACTTCAGCAAGGTGAAAACTGTGAGAAAGAATTAAAAAAATGGATTTAACTCTTAATTAAATTAAGGAATTGGGTTAGGGGCTCACATAGAAGATCTAACTGAAGAAACAAGAGAATGGAGTGACTTGAAGAAATACAGAAAATGTGGAATAGAGTGGCTGCAAAAGGAAAGAAACAGGGCCAGAAATAAATGTGAAGGGGTCAGTTAGTGATGCAGACGCAGGGAACATTTAGAATTTCCATTATGCTGTGGACTGCTTTGAATTCATATTTTTGAATTATGGTTCCTAGTGACTTGAAGTCTGGATATACAATTGCTGTGTTGCTTAGCCAGACAAAGAACCAGGTAGGGTTGCACCTAATATTGATGAGGTAGCTAGTAATTATAGACAGATAACTGAGCATCTAAAAAGGAAGGTTCTTGAAAAGGATATTAACTGGGTAAAGAGTTACAGAACTTCACAAGAACTTAAAGACTAAGTGCATGTTTAATATGAGAGGTTTATGCACATTTTTAAGAAACACAGTGGAGTCAAATATCCCAAGAAAAATGGTGTTAGAGGGTTCAGCTCTGCTTTTGTGTGGGGACTTCATCCGGAGCTTAGTAATCAGATACAGCAAAGTGAAATGTGCTGGCAGACGAAGGGTATAGATGACAATTTGAAACTTGCAAAATACTGCAGTGATTAGCTTGATGCAAAGTATAAGAAAATCAGGGACAAGTTTATAGTTACTTCAACAAAGCAATTTGAGAGGAGTGCTGGGAATCAATTGATAGGTTTTGATTTGGGTTAGTGCAATTTGGAAATGCTGGAATGAATGGGTCCTAAATAGAGATGCAAAGTCGTGGAAGAGGGATGGTGAACAATTCTGGAATGAATGCAAGCATTGAGATGTTGAAGAAGAACACCGCCTATCATTTCTGTGGTAGCATCAGGCCCTGGCAGTGAAAATGTTAACAACAACCAGATACAATTCTGAATTTATTTGTTACCCGGATGCAGAAAGACAAAGTTTTCAGTGTCCAAGCTCAACCTACTTCTGCGTGGAGTATGCATAATTAGAAACCATTTTGCATGGCACTGCCTTTAGGCCCAGTGTTGCAGCAAAAGGTTAAGAACAAAAAAAAGTATAGTTCATGGTACCAACAGAACCCATTGATTCTGAATAATGATTTTCCTTCAGTGAATAATAAAAATTGACAGTGCCTAGGGGAAGGGATTGCAAACTTGGAGGAGTCCTAGAGGTAGATCAAAGTATACCATACATTGACAGTGAAGTCAATGAATGCATCTTTTAATATTTGATGGTTACCAGAGCAACTCATTCAAGTGTTTGTCTTGTGGAAGCCCCAAATCTACCCCTCTCAGGAAGAGAAGACCAAGTTATAGAGATAGGTAATAAACAAATTGTTAACCAAGTCACAGCAGCTGTCCCCATTAAAATACGGCCGAAATGGAAAATAAACATCAGCTCATTTTGTGTGATCGAAGTCCTGTATAGGGCAGAGTCTTGTTGCACAAGATGAACTGTGAGATTTATTGCACACTGAATTGTGTTGAATTGAAACCCAAGATGAGGAGTCAGTGTTTAAAATTACATCACAAGATTTGAGAACTCAATTGTTCTCAGCTAGGACTAAAGCTCCGGATTAAAGACACACTGTCAAACAAGAGTGTGGGATTTCACTTATGAAGAGATAGGACTAATGAAAAGTGCTGAGCTAGCGAAAAGAGTCACGTCTAATGCTGTTTTCCGCAGAAAAAAATAACAAACAAGTAAATTACTTTTTACCAGCTTTCATAAATGTATGTAAGTAGCCCTTAGGAAGTCTTGGTTAATGATGGCACACATGTAGACTGCGCTGGCTGTGTTTGAGCAATTGTAGCTTGTGGCTGTATCAAGAACACCTTTTGCACTGTATAAGGGACATGTCCATAATGTTCATATGTGATGTATATTGAATACTACTCAACAAACTTTACGGGAACACTTATCTTGCCATGTCTAAAATAAAACATTGTTTCTTATCACAAGTTATCTTGAATTCTCTCAATTCTTACTATGAAACATGGTGGAACAATGAGGCCAGTAGCTTATCTTTCATTTGTAATCTATTGAAAGAAATGCAGCAGCCAAAAGAGATTATTGTAGCAAGTGGGCTTCCCGTAAGGCTGGAAAATATTAACCGTGGGCAGAGAACTCTTTTGCCTACTCCGCATTCCGCAGAGAACGCGGAGTAAGCAAAACTCTGCACACTCAGCGGCAGAGCGGAGTTGGCCTGCCGCCTACCTCCACCCCCTTATTATAATAAAAAAGGCTTACCTTCACTGCGGCGTCCCCGGCCTGCCGTCCTCCTCTTCCTTGCTTCTCAGGGTGATCTGCGCATGCGCGTGCGCTTGCACATTCCTTGCGAGAAACGAGAATGCGCGGGAGCCCGCGTATGTGCAGATCACCCTGAGATGCGAAGAAGAGGAGGACGGCAGCCATTGGATGCCGCAGTGAAGGTAAGTCTTTTTTATTTACTCCTTATTGTACTTTTAATTAATCTTTAATATGTGGGGTGGAGGTGGGTGGCGGAGCGAGGTTCCAGGAAATTGGTCCCCAACTCCGTGGACCTCCTTGTAGTGCTGCTCCACCCAGGATTAGAATTAGATATTGTGCACTTGAAAATAAAACAGTGATTCAAGAAACTGAACAAGATGAACCAAGAATAAATTATATGTACATTACAGAAAATGTAAATTGTTTCTTGTTCATTTCAATTCAAGCTTCTCTAAGTGAGTTGAGAGACCTTCAGGAGGAAGCTACAGAAGTTGAAAAGGGAAAGGGGAAAAATTGGCTACAACAATACCATCAGTATTTGTATGTTACCTCTGAACATAAATATATATGCCCAAATGAAATGTTGTATCCCATAGCTCATTAATGTCATGGATAATCATACTCAGGAAGGGATTCCATGCTCAGAACGTTTAGGAATATACAGATTTTAGAAATGTTGGTGAGGATTTATGTATGCACTGCTTGATATGTAAAAAGAACAATCAGGGAAAGAAGGCAAATACAATCACGAATCATATTCACATATCAGAGGGCACATTTACAAGACTGCAAGGAGATGCTGTGACAAGTCCTGTTTACTAAGGCTTGAAATACATCTTGTGCTTGTCTGCTTATTTTCTATATAAGCCGTGGCTTATCTCACCAGGCGACCAGACAGCCTGACAATTGCCAAATTCCTGTTGCAGGAGCTGAAACCTCAATTCGGCCTTCCAACTTCTACTGAGAGAGATCGTGGTTTCCATTTCAAGAATGAGATTTTGTAATTGATTAGTACTGCTCTCCAAATCGATCATAGGTTCCATTGTAGCTATTATACTCAGTCTTCTGGGAGGATGAATGTGACACTCAAGAATAAACTGGACAAAGGCTGTGCTTCTACTGGTTTAAAGTGGCTAGATGGTCTTTCTCTTGTCTGGATTAGCATTAGATGTACCCCTGATAAAGAAAACTGGCCTATCACCACATGAAGTATTCATGGGCAGAGCAATAAGACTGACTTATATTCCTTCAACTCCACTTGCTTCAATTACTGAAGACATTGTTCTAGATTACTGCAAAGGTCTGGCTGATATGGTGAAATCTGTTTCTCACAAGGCGAAGTTGGCAACAGAAGTAACAAAAAAAGAACGCGCCATGATCTGAGCCCTGGTGCTGGATATTGGTCAGAAGGAAAGTGAGGAAGAAATGTTTGGAGAAGTGCAGGAAAAGGCCTACAAAGTTATCCTGACAGCAAATACTGTAGTAAAGTGTGCCAGAATCCCACAGAGCATTCTGCGCTTTCACATGAAAAGATTGAAGGCATGGCTGAAGAAGTGGTGAAACAACCAGTGGTTCACAGAGTCAAGCTCTGATACGGTGGCCATGGGACTAAATGAAATGGAGGAAACCTGTAGACAATGGATCAACTGCCACTATGAATTACAACTTTTGGGTTACTTGCCCTACTACCACACACGAGTCAGGTCAAGATCCTTTCCCTCCTTTTGTCTCAATATTAAAATTAATGGCAACTGATAGAAATCTCTCACATGAGCTCCAACCATTGCCTTGGTCAGGATGTAATGAACGTTATCTGTGCTTGAAATAAGGTTGCCTAACATTGTGTTGCTTTCCCTATCTGACCTCAGGTGGAAAGGAAATATCCTCCCCCTACTCTAAATGCAGCCCAGGTCTATTCAGCCCAACCCTGACTCATTACACTTCTAGAGCCGCTGCTCTTCTCCAGCCCCTGTCATCCAAAAGCCAGACATGCAATATACAAACCTACCAGTGGCACACTGAATGGTTAGACAGGAAAATACCTACTTTCTAAACGTGGTATTTTCAAACACAGAATGTAGAAAATCACCCTCACTAAAAGATGCATTTGTAACATTCTGAGTTCAGATATACTAAACTTTATTTTTACCTAGTTCCCAGGGCCAGTTATGTTTATAAGATGTTATAAACAAATTTCCATTCTGTCCTATGTGAACAGTTAGCCCTGCAATAGTGAAAAACTAAATTGGCAGTAATTCACTATCAGGGCATGCAACACACATCAGGGCATGTCCTACCTTCAACAGACAATGTACCCTGCCCGTAGGGGTACCTTGGCCCTACCTTAGGGGTGACTAATATGTATAAAAGGAAAGGTTGACATGGCAGTCCCAGATTGTACACGGGCTCTGCAATGGCAGGCCAGCGTTACCTTTTACAGGCTGCTTCTGTGGATGGCACAATCAGTGCTGCAACCCACCAGCAGCATTTGATTTACAGGCCCTGGGCACACACAGTGCACTATACTAGGCTCTGACAAGTAAATCAAATATGCCAATCATAGAATCACTAATCCATAACAACAATTTATAAAGGGAGCACTTGCACTTTGGCACTGAACAGCAGTAGCAAAGTAGCCCAAAGCATCTAGACCAGCAAAACAGAGTCCAACACACAGCAAAAACACTGGAGGCAACAAAAAGATGGAAGGGAGAACCACGCCAATGGTGCCAGGTCTAACATGTGTCCCCTACAGCTTAAATGTGGGGAGAACTACTCACCCTCTTTGGAGTTCTGTTCACTAAGGTGGAAAAATCTGGATAAACAATCAGCATTAGCGGGTTTTGTACCAGGGCGGTGTTCCACCGTAAAGGCCATCCCCTCTAGGGAAATGGACCTCCTCAACGGCTTTGGATTCTCACCCTTCATCTGCATCAATCATCTGAGGGGCCTGTGGTCTGTCTGAACGCGGAAGTGAGTCCCAAACAAGTATGGCCTCAGCTTCTTCATTGCCCAGACCACAGAAAATGCATCAATCTCAATTGCACTCCACCTCTGTTCCTGTGGAAGTAACCTCCCACTAATGAAGGTTACAGGTTGGTCTATGCCCTCTTCATTCAGCTGTGAGAGCACCACTCCCACACCATGCTCAGAAGAATCTGTCTGCACAATGAATTCCCTGAAGCATGGGTGCCATGCACATGGCAATTTTCAGGGCATCAAAAGGCTTCTGGCAGGCATCAGTCCAGTTCACCTTCCTGGGCTGCTTCCTGGAAGTCAGCTCTGTCAAGGGGACAACAATGGAGCCATAACGCTTGACGAATCTCCTGTAATACCGGTGAGTCCTAAAAAGGCTTTCATCTCTGTCTGTGTCTTGGGGGGTTCCCAAGCCAGGATGGTAACAATCTTGGGCTGTAGGGGAGCCACATGGCCGCTCCTTAGCTGGTGTTCCAAGAACACCACAGAACCCTGCCCGATCTGGCACTTGATGCCTTGATCAAGAGGCCTGCCCTCCGCAGTGCCTTCAACACTTCCCAGAGCTGGTGCAGATGTTCTTCTCAAGTGGCACTGAACACTGTAATGTTGGTCAGGTAGGCAGCACTGAAATCCTCCAGCGCAACCAACACCTTGTTGACCAACCTCTGAAAGGTGGCAGGGGCATTCTTCATCCCAAATGGGAATCAGCTGGAATTGGTAGTGCCCATCTGGTGTGGAAAATGCTGACCTCTCTCTTGCCCCATCAGTTAAGGCGATCTACCAGGACCCAGATGTTAAGTCAAACGTACTGAGGTACCGGGCAGCCCCCAACCCATCAATGAGCTCATCAGCTCTGGGGATAGGGTGCGCGCCAGTCCTGGCGACTGAATTGAGCCCTCAGTAGTCCACAAAGAACCAGAGTTCTGGCATGGTACCGGGTGCAGCAGCCTTCGGGACCAAGACCCCTGGACTCGCCGAAGGGCTGTCTTAGGGCTCAATCACCCCTAGCACTAACATCTTGGGGACCTCCTCCTTGATGCAAACTCTGACCATGTCAGTCACTCTGTAAATCTTATTTTTCACTGGAGGACTGTCCCCAGTGTCCACATCATGGACGCACCACTGAGTGACACTGGGGGTCAGGGAGAAGAGGTCAGAAAAATGTCCCAACAGTTGGCGACAGTCCCTCTTCTGTTCGGGGGTCAGGGCGGTAGAGAGGTTCACATCGTCCACTGGCCAATCTTGCTCCTTTGCAGACAGGAGGTCAGGAAGAGGCTGCATCTCCTCTTCCATCCCAGCATCTGTTGCTAGGAGCATGTCCACTTCGGACCACTCCAAGTGAGGCTTCAGGCGGTTCACATGCAGGACCCACAAAGGGTTCCTAGGAGACTGCAAGTCAACCAAGTAGGTGACGTTACTCTTGAGCTCCACCACCTCAAGTGGTCCGGTCCACTTATCCTTGAGCACACGAGGCTTCACTGGGGCCATGACTCAAACTTCCTGTCCAGGCTGAAACTTGATCAGAGTGGCGTTCTGATCACACCAATGTTTCATTTCCTCCTGGCTGGCTTCCAAATTCACCTGAGCTAGTTGCCTGAAGCACTTAGTCTGGTTTTGGAAGGCCAGCATGTAGCTATATACATCCTTGGGAGGTTTAGTGGGAGCTTTCTCCCAGCCTTCTTTCACCAGACTCAGAGGTCCTCTTACAGGATGGCCATACAGCAGTTCAAAGGGACTGAACCCTAAGGACTTCTGGGGCACCTCTCTGTAAGCAAACAAAAGGCATGGTAAGAGGATGTCCCACTTACACCTCATGGGTTCACAAAGGGGCATATGTATCAAGCCCTTTTCCTGTTCGCATTTGGGCCGAGTCTCAGAACCGGCCCTTTGCGAACGTGAAAAGGCCTTTTGGGATGAATCATCCCAGAAGGGCATCGCAAATTAGAGAATCACAAAATTTGCGATTCTCTATTTTGCAATTGCATTTAAGGAATCGCAAATTGTGATTCCTTAAATGCGATGTAGAAAGCACCTAAGTTGTGCAAATTTGGCATTAGAAATCTCAAATTATCACCAACTGACAGTTTGTGGTAATTTGCGAATTCTTTGAAAAAAGCTCTTTTTCTTTTTTCAAAGTGCCATGTGGCACACATAAATGTCTTTAGGGCATGTATATGCACCATATGTGCACCTATGCTCATTTTGGTGGTGCATGACACTCTTGCACCCTTAAAATTGCATTCGCAATTTGCGAGTACCTAATGGGTACTCGCCAATTGTGAATGTCTTCCAATTCACTCCTATGGACCTCTATGCCCATAGGAATGAATGGGAAGCCATTCCTTAATTGCGACTTGCAATTTGCGAGTCCGAATTAAGAAATACCAAGGAATCGGAAAATATTTGCGAATTTTTATTGCATCTCGTTTTGCAACTTCCAAATAGCGATTCTCAAAAAATCGCTATTTGAGAATCGCAAATACAGTATTTGATACATATGCCCCATTGACCCATAATCATGCCTTTTAGGGTCCAGTTGAATCTCTCAACCAGCCCATTACCTTGGGGATGGTAAGGAAAACACCCCATCAATGCATGACCCACCAAGGGGTCATCACAGTCCGGAGAGGGATGGCTTCCAGGTAACGGTTGGCATGGTCCAACAAGACCAGGATAAACCTGTTGCCCATGGCTGTCTTGGGGGACAGAGGCCCCACAATGTCAATTCCCACCCTCTCAAAGGGGGTGCTGAGTACAGGGAAAGGTTGGAGAGGAGCCTTACACTTCCTCCCACTCTTGCCGCTTGACTGGCAAGTCTAGCAAGACCTACAATGACTATCTAAGTGCTTGAGCATTTGGGGCCGGTAAACGTGGGTGACCAGCCTTTCAAAGGTCTTGTCTTGCCCCAAATGCCCTGCCAAAGGCACATAATGAGCCAGGCCCAGTAGGAAGACTCCAAAACGCTGGGGTACCACCAGCACATGGGCTGACCCAGGCTCAGCAACGTTAGGCTCGCTATACAGAAGACCATTCTCCCAGTAAATCCAATGTGATCCAGACTGATCACCTGCTGCCTGGTTTGCAGCATGCTGCCACAAACCAATGAGGGAAGGGCACGTCTGCTGCTCTTGGCAAAACTCCTCTCTAGTGGGCCCTCCTTCTTGCGGCAATGGGTCAGCTCAGGCAGGTCTCCCAGTTCAGCCACTTGTTCTCCTGTAGGCTCCAAGGCATCCCACTCAGGGTCTACCTCCTCCTGGACTGGACTTCGGGGGCTGGTTTCCCATGCCCCCTGCCTATTTTCTTCTTGGCAGGCACCTGGACCACTCTTTCAGGCTCCAGGTCCTCTTGAATGCCCTTACCGGCTGCCATTGATTCAGTGGTCACACATGCCCACTCAGGCAGACCCAACATCTCTAAATGAGACCTCCGCTTTACCTCCGCCCAAAGGAGCTCTCCAAATCATTGCCTAGCAGACAGTCAACAGGCATGGCTGGCCTCACAGCTACTCTCAAGGTACCTGAGACCCCCCCCACTCAAATGGAACCTGTGCCATTTTGCAGATGTGG
Source organism: Lissotriton helveticus (assembly GCF_964261635.1). Taxonomy (NCBI): domain Eukaryota; kingdom Metazoa; phylum Chordata; class Amphibia; order Caudata; family Salamandridae; genus Lissotriton; species Lissotriton helveticus. The sequence goes on along the minus strand of NC_136061.1, from coordinate 868,514,661 downwards.
GAGGCACAATCAGTGTGGCTGCCCAATACCAGCATTTGGTTTACAGGCCCGGGAACACGCAGTTTATAAAGGGAGCACTTGCACTTTTGCACTGAACAACAGTGGCAGAGTGCCCAAAGCATCTAGACCAGCAAAACGGAGTCCAACCCACAGCAAAAACACAGGAGGCAACAGCAAAAAAATGGAAGGGAGACCCATGCCTATATTGCCAGGTCTAACAATTTCTGTACAACAGTTTTGTAGCTGTAAGGGCCAAGACGAGCCTTGACCTATTGTAAGATTTACCATCTGTAAGAGCAACTTGCTGGCATGCTTCACAGACATGGTAATCTTACTAATATACCACTGACAGAATTCTCAGTAGCACAGAAACCTGAAACTGTAACATAGGGAATTCACTGGTACAAATATTTGATCTTACCATAAACTCCAACAAAACCGGAGGCTATTGTTTGTGTCTAATATTCAGAGGGTCTTTATTCAATGCCAAAATATAGCTATTTGCATGTCAGAGAATTCAGGGGAGTATTATTTCATAGTAGACTATTCAGGTGAGTATATTCTCATATAAGGACCGCTTACAATGTGGCATTAGTCCTCAAAGTGGCCTAGTCTCGATGGTGGCATTGCTCGTGGAATAGGCAAGTATTTCTTTACACTACTTCATGCGACACATGACTGGTTACCAATATATATCAGGAGACAAAATTCATAATGAGCAATATGGCTTGGGCTATGACTTAAACTTCCTTCGCTGTTGAACAAATTATAAGGTTCAATGCAATAAAGCGTTTCTTCGAAGGCGTAGTTAATTCCCTCCTGGAAGTATAGGGCTTCAATGACAAATATCAGAAGCCACCTCTTAGTGAATTTGCCACAGATTAGCCACCTGGTTTTTATTTTTTTCAAGTCTGAGAACAAACTAGAAGTCGGACTAGCGAATTGGATGAGTCAGAGTGCTATTGTGGGCACAAGGAATACAAGGAGGGCTCAGAAATACATTCAATGGAAAATCTATACATCTGTACTGTAAAGCTTAAAAATCACCTCTGATGATTCGCAGCATACAGTGAACTGCTAAACATTATATAATGAATGTAAGTCGTTTTGTGTCTTTGTGTTTTATTTTTTCTTAAAGAGTTACAAAAGAGCTTAACTCAAGCACTGTATCATGATACACTCTGGGCAATTTTCTCGGCGGGCATGACTTCTATTGTACACGATATTCCTTATGTGAATCACCAAGGTGAACACTGTGTTCCCTGTGAAACCACTTTCATCCAAATAAAGCATGTTTTTATAGGAATAACATCTCGAGGAGCAGTTTTAATAAACGATGGCTTTTACTCTGGTCCAGAGTTTATGATTGCTTTCATTTCCACTATAAAACTAGGGTTCTACTGACGGATACTTGTTCTTCTGTGACTCCATCAAGTTTCTGCAGTGCAGTAGTTCCGCTGTTTCTTTTGGCCATAAATTGTCTCTGAAGAGAAAAATGTGACTCGATATGTTCCATTTGACATCTTCTATTAAAAACCCTTGTTTGGGGTGTTTCCCAGTGTGCATATTTTCTAAAACTTTGGAAGCTTTGCAAAGGCTGAAGCTTGCCAAGTTCAAAAAATATAGCGAGCAATTTGCACTGAGGACTTCCCTTGGTCTAGAACAGCAGAGAATAAAGACCCATCTTTCGCACCAGATCTCACTGGTGAGATGATTCTCAGTGGCAGCTTTTTTTCCATTGCCACTAATGGCAAGTTCAAAGGCAGCCCTTGGATTCAGCGGGCAAATGTCCCCTTCTCTGGAGTAAATGTTTTGTGCTTGTTGCTGTGCATCTATTCATTCCTTCCACTCGATCTCCCACCTTGTGGTGTGGAACATCCCGCTGCATGAAATCATCACCTACGAGGGTCGTCAGACTTAAACCCACCATCTAAAAAGTCAGGAAACTTTGCCTGCTTTGTAAACCTAGGGGCAGATTTACCAGGCCCTTGCGTAATTTTCGCACTGCCAGTGTGTCACTTTTTGGGATGCCATGGCGTAACAATGCAACCCATTTACAACGTGACGCATCTAGGGAGATGCGTCATGTTGTAAAGCCCTGTGTCACATTATACCTGTGTCATGTATAATGTATGCAGGGTGGGCATTCCCACTTAAAATAGCCTTGTAGAAGTGACGAGGTGCAATCTACGAGATCAAAACCTTACGCCAGCAAAAGAGTGATGCAGCAGAATGAGGATAGGCCTCCCCTGGCACTGCTGGAGTTGCGTTGTGCTTGCGAAACAACTCAAGCAATGCGTGACTTTTGGGTTAACAGATGCGTCAGAATTTCTGATGCATCTGTCAATCCTTGCGCCATGGTACGCCGTATTGTAAATACAGTGTATTCATTGGGACGCAAGGTTTTCTCTGGGTGGCGCAGGGTAAGTGACGTATCTCTACAGATGCGTCACTTTCTGGTAAATCTACCCCCTAGACTTTTATCAAGTTAGTTAATGAAGTTTCCAATTTGCCTGACCTTACACAGAAGCTACTGATTACACCTTAGTTTTTATAGTAAAAGCTGAGGTGAGTAGAATATGTACAGCCCTTTACATCCTGCCCCAAAAACAAGAGTTCATTGGATAAATATGTGTAATTGAAAAATTCTGCTTTTCAGTTAATATAAGTAGTCTTTATGTTTTATAACAGCGTATTTCGACTTTAATTTGGCTTGTGCTGTTGATTCTTAGGGATGTTCGTGGTGGACTCAGAATACAGTGGTCTTTAGAGGTAAATGCCCTTTGAGAGGTGCACCAAGAAGAGCCATCTGTCAATTCGGAAGTGAAATGGAATGGCTCTCTCGCTTGTAGTAAATTGGATAAAGTCAGCTTGACTGACCACCTGGGAACTCTTTCCTCTTTAAATGTGCTCTCAATCAAACAAGAACACGATTAGAAGTGTATTGGACCATATATAATGAAGTTCAATGAACGAACATGTTCTTTATGTGTTCCTTTATAGTATGGTGAAGTGCATTTCATGCAATGAAGGAAAGTTACTTTTTTTTTTTAAGGAACTGATATTTTCTGCCACAGAATTCACTTTTATTTAGTTTTGTATTTTGATGTCTTATTTGGTAATATTTCCAAAAATATGACATTACGTGCAAAGTCTTAGTGAAAGGCTATTGAATTGAGACAGCTAATGGCTTCTCCTAGGCAAACAGAAGTGGGCTCTAGTACTTCATATTAGGATCAATGCTGTAGTAAAAGGATTTGAGCATATAGCCCTCTCATCAGGCCAGTACTGTATACTTTCAAGAATTGCTGCCTATCCTGAAAAGTTATTGTGAAAAATTGTTGGTTGGTGGGATTAAAGACCTACTCAAGCATCAGCCACAATCCTTGTCAGTGTGATCCAAAAAAAGTCCCTAAATTAACCTGTGCTTAACCCTCTAGCAGCTTGACATAAAAGCAGTCAGGCTTAATGTAGAGGCAATTTTTAAAATATATATGCAGCACTCAAATGGTAATAAAGGGAAAACACAATACAAGAAAGTATCACACCAATTTAGAAAAATAGAGTAAACGTTAATACATTATTTGATACCAAAATGACAAATCCAATTATTACATTAAACTAGAATTATACAGTTTTAAAGTTTAAAGTGAAAAATAGCGCCTAAAAGGTCAGAGACCCAAAGCTGGTAATCTAGTTGTGCGATACTGGGACAAAGTCTAAAGTTATGTCTGACTGCAATGGAGCGTGGGTTCAGATACACAAAGAAGATTAGGTCCGATCTCACCTTACCCTCAGACTTGGAAGAAATTTTGAAAATAAATGTCTGAGAACCTAAAGTTCAACTTGGTGAGACAGCCGGAGGTGCGTGAGGAGGAGGTGTTGTCTGGGAGCCGCTAGATGAAGTTGCTGTGAAGATTTCTACGTTCATACTTAGTCTCTTTTATGGTAGTCGAAAATCTCCAGGTGGACAATGCTGCAGGCTGTACAGGATTTACTGCTGCGTAGAAGAACTTAGCAGGAGCTGCTGCAAAATCATGATGACCGGTGAAGCATCTTAGGCAGATGGGCGAGCAGGTAGGTCCCGGTTTTCTTTTGATTCTCAGGGCAGTTTTTAGTAGAATATTTTTTCGGTCCCAAGTTTGGATTTGGACAATCTGGGCAACTTTAGCACCGCTTCCAAGTGCCCAGCACTGGAGAGACACTACTTGGAGGTTCACAACTGACTCAGTCTTTGTCCAGTTGTGGGTTCAGGATGGTGGGAACCTTTTCTGACTCTGAAACTCTGATCAGTAGGCCAATCAACGAGCCCCTGGAGTCACTCTGGAAGTACTGGGCTCAAGCAAGAAAACAGGTGCCCAGCAGCAGTGCAATCCTCTGAGTGCACAGGGAAGGCTCTAGGAAGCATGAAGGTCCTCTCAGTACAGCAAGGCAGTCCTCTGAAGTACACAGCAGCCCACAGGCAGCAGGACAGTCCTCCGAGAGTCCTTCTGCAGGTTCAGAAGTGAACTGAAAAGTGGGTCAGATGGTTCTACTTTTTATCCTTGCTGGGAGCTTTGAAATCGAAGAAACCTGGTCCCAGTTTGTTGCAGTCACAAAAGGCTAGTATGAAGTTATTTTGAGTGAGCTGAGGCAGGGTCTTTGAAGTGCAAAGGGGCTGTGCAAAGATCCGCCCTCTCATCCTGTTAGGATGGCCCATTCTGGCAATACCTAGGGGCATATTACCAAACAATAGCGATAATTATCGCTATTGCTTGGTTAGAGACAAAATTTTACCGCTGAGCTGCGGCAATTTTTACCGCAGATAAACCTTGATATTACCAAGGTTTATCGCAAATGCGATAAAAAACGGCCGCAATGCATGAATATCGCTGAAAAGTCAGCGATATTCATGCATTACCGAGCTAATGCTCTTAGCCATGTTATCCACCTCCCATTGGATAACATGGCTAAGAACTGCTCAGGGCAGGTGTTAGCTTTTGGAGATATTCGCGCTGAGCGCGAATATCTCCAAAAGTTGGTAATAGGAGATAGCGATGTTAGCGACTGTTTCCAGTCGCTAACTTCTTGGCACGCCCACTTTGCATGTCATTAGTGATAAATATCACTGACATGCAAAGTGGGGCCCAAGATGGTCGCTATCTCCTACTAGCTGTCGCTAACTGGTGTTAGCGACAGCTAGGTAATAGGGAGATAATTTTATCTCCACTTTCTTGGCTTGTAAAGCCAAAAAAGCAGAGATAAACCCCCTTGATAATATGCCCCCTAGTCCCTTTAATAGTATGGCTGTCTGGGAGGAATACACAAAGGCCAACTGCCAACTACACCTACTCCAGGAAACAGCTTGCAGACATCAAATGGTTAGGAACAGAAAATGCCAACTTTCTAAAACTGATTCTATTTTGATATATAGAAACAGCATTTTATAATATCACTTTTGAATGCCCAAAATAGTGGCCTCAAACATATGATTTTTATAAATCAATTTGTGCAATCAGGAAGGAATACATCGGTCATGGCAAAAGCGAGTATCCTTTTTTGTCAAACTTTATAATCAAATAAAGATCAAGGGTACAAAACAATATTCACATAAACATAAGTGACAGATTGACAATCATTGATAAGGGCAAGTAGCGCCTTTGTACGTTAGCGCCCGGGCATGTTGAGTCACTCAGCTACTAATAGCAGCTTAGTGACTCACCATGCCTGGATGCTAAACTCAGATGGCACCACTCGCTCTTATCAACAGCAAGATCGTTATGCCAAACTTAGATGGCAATACGATACTTCGAAGATGCTTTCTCCACCGCGCTCAGTTTCAAGCTTTGCATGACCTACCGGTGTCAGAATTTCCTACATGTAATTTGGACCACTTACTTTACAGTCCAAACCAGACTCCTTTTGCAAAGGGTCCTCTCTTTATGTCCTGAAGATAGTCTTTTAGATGTATAACACAAGAAGATCAAAACGTCGACCAGCATAACCATTTTCATCTAATATCTCTGTACAGATCTTTTTACCTAATGTATAGGAAGAATTTCTTTTTGTAAATAGGGATTAGAAATGGGCATTGTACATAGTGACAAGTATATATTCTTCCCTTCAAGATTGTCAATCTGTCACTTCTATTTATGTGAATATTGTTGTGTACCCTTGAACTTGAATAATTGATTATACATGTCTACTCAAAAAAGAATACATCCTTTTGTCATATTTGATTTATTAGTTCGTGATTATGCAAATTGATTTATAGAAATCATATGGTTTAGGCCACTATTTTTGACACTCATAAGTTATATTATAAAATACTGTTTCCATATATCAAAATAAAATCCCTTGTAGGGACCTTTACCAGACTAAGATTTTGTTACCCAAGCCCACATGGGTGTATCTGGTTGCCCAATCAATATAGTAACTTTCTAAAAGTGGCATTATCAGAATTGTTACTCAAAATCCAACTTTACCATTAAAGAGGATTTTAAAGTACGATTCTTTAGACACCAAACATGATATTTCTACTTGCCCACAAACAAACGTTATCACTTATTAAATATAATAAGGTAGTTCAATGTTATCTTATGTGAGATTTAGGCCTCACAGTAGTAAAAAATGCATTTGCTAATTTTTCACTAACAGGACAAGCACAACTTAAAAGTACGTGTCCAACTTTTCAAATGCAATGCACCCTACACCATGGGCTGTTTAGAGCCTAAATTAGGGGTGGGTTTTATTTGATAAAAAGGGAGTTTGGGGTCTGGCAAGGGTGTTAATTTGTCCATACAAATTGATAGTTTAATAATGCATGCAGTCTGCAACGGCAGGCCTGAGGCATGTTTTATGGAGCTACTTAAGTGGGTGGTATGATAAGTGTTGCACGTTTGCTGGTAGCATTTAATTTACCAGCCCTGGGTATATTGTATACTACTTTATGAAGGAATCATAAGGAAATTAAATATGCAAATCAGGTGTAAGCCAATTTTACCTTGTTTTAGGGAGTGAAAACAAACACTTTAGCACTGGTTAGCAGTGGTAGAGTGCATAGAGTCCTAAGGCCAACAAAACAAATTCAACAAAACAGGCGGGTTGAAGGCAGAGTGTTAGGGGGTGATGCTACAGAGAGGGCCAAGTCCAACCATTATCCATTCTGGTACACCAGCAGCAGACTTGAGGGACCAACTTATCAATGCTGATTGCTATAGAGTTACACATGGAGCATCCAACATTGGTCCAGAAGAACCTGATCTATTCTATACTTTCTACATATTGACATGAGAAAAATTACACACAATGATTCTATCAAGTGGGACGTGCCTCTGTGGATGAAAGAATCCACTGTTTGATGTTTGATGTTTGATGTTTTTTGGTTTTTGTATAGCGCACATACACTCCATGGAGCATCTTAGCGCTTCTGATTTCACTGCAAAGATGAAATATCTGGAGGTAGTAGCTGAGCTTTGGATGCCCTTAGACTAGTGTGGGACCTGTGGTTGACTGATTGGTCGCATGTCAAATACCGAACGGTCGACTCAATCTTTTGTCCTTGTGTGGCCTCTCAAATGAGATCCATTGAGTTAGAAAACAATAAACATCTTTTATATCTCAATAACACTGATAGACCTCCTTGACATGATGTTCTGTTATGTTATATGGGCTTCTTCCATATAGTCAGTAGTTATCCAGAATACCTGGTATACTTTGGTTCATGGACCAAATAAAGAATGCCTCACCCTTAAAGTTCTTCAAGTCAGGGATATGAAAACTTAGAATCAATGTTATTCTTGCTTCCATCCAAGAATCTATAACAATTGCTCAAAACTCCACAGAAGGAATGCTCAACTGCTTCTAAATCATAAAAATGTACATATGTCCTTCTGCTGGTAAATAGTAGTGGTACCTTTACTCTTGTATATGACTGACAACTGTCATGTAATGCACCCCTCTTTCTGCTTACATCAGCTTTTCAAGTACAATGTAACATATGTTATTATTATCCACGAGAAGTACTCATCTGCCTTTGTGGTTAGTTCATTTAATTAGCAAATTAATAAAACAGTAGCTAAAGGATGGTCAGTATCTGTGATGCTTTCCTTGGCCACCACATGCAAGCCAGTAAGATAGCTCACAAGACAAATGCATTCAATTATCTGTTCTTCCTAAAGAGCACAGGCTCAAATCAAACCCAGAATGCCTTTGAGCAATACAATAGTGGCACTTCTTACAACAGTTTTATGACAGTTGGTTAATAAAGCATTATATGCTCATCTATTTATTAATGATAGGTTACCAAAACATGCCTAGAGAATATGTTTAAAAACCAGAAAGATTCCACATGAAGTATTTAGAATAGCAGTGTATACAAAAGAATGGAATACTACCAGTGTGCTAACGTGATTTTAAATCACTGCTGGTTTTGTTGCAAATTTAACGGAATCCACGATAATTTTTAGATGATGACATTACACCAGATTGTGAAACAATGAATGAATGAATAAGCATTTGTTAAGTGCCTAGCTACCCAGGGGCATCCCAGCACTGATAGCGGTCAACAGTAGGCACCACAGCAATACAAAGGATAGAGCCAAGTATTTAGCAATTTCTGAAAGGTCAAATAGCTGGACTCTTTGTAAGTGAAGAAGAGTATTCCACAGCCTAGTGGCATTATATGAAAATAGGCGGCCCTCACTTCTGGCCTTATTAATCCTGGGAACAATGGCAAGATGCAAGTTGTCTGAACGCAGATGTCTGTTCACCAGGTAAGGCCGGGCAATGGAATGGTTGATAGACGGTCCCTTCCCTGACAACGTTTTGTGGATGATACACATGGCCTTAAAGTTAACTCTCTCCTGAAAGGTGAGCCAGTAAAGAGATTTCAGGGCTGGTTTTGCAGATTGATGGTTCGGGATCCCAAGAAGTATCCTTGCTGTGCAGTTTTGCACCGTCTGGAGTTTTGAGATGGTCGCCCAAGGGGCTCCTAAATAAAAAGCATTCTCATAGTCCAGGCAGGAAAGAATGAGCGCCTGGACCATAAGCCTCCTTGCTTGAAAAGGAAGGAGTCGGAGCACTTTGCAAAGCATCTTTAGGATGCCCTAGCAGGAAGCCACAACATTCTGCGCCTGAACCTTGAAGCTAAGATCTTGATCAAGCCAGATGCCTAGACTTTTTATCTGGGTCTTGAGGGAAGAAATGGATCCCAGACAGGCTGGGCACATTACTGCTTTGAAAAGGGAGGAATTCCCTAGGAGCATCATCTTGGTCTTTTCCCCATTCAATTTCAAATATGATTGGTTCATCCACTTGGCTACCTCTTCTAAACAAGGACAAAGACCGCGAGAGGAATTATCAGAATGGTTAGGTGCTACGACAAATTGTGGGTCATCAGCATAGGTCACTATATGGTCCCCAAAAAGAAGCACACACTCCGCTAGTGGGCTCATATAAACATTGAATAGAGTGGGACTCAGGGATGATCCCTGAGGAACTCCACAGCGGAGGGGCATCCATTTTGAGGTAACATCGCCCTCAAAGACCTGGAAGGATCTGTCTTCCAAGAATGACTGCAGCCATGCTATGGCTTCTACAGTCATCCCCAAACTTCTAAGTCTATGGACCAAAATTTGGTGGTTAACTGTGTCGAAGGCTGCACTAAGATCCAAGAGGATAACAGCTGTGGTGTCTCCGGCATCCAGAATCTTCTTAGACTCTTCAACTACTGCTAAAAGGACAGTTTATATTCCTTTACATAGACAAAAGCTGGTCTGTGAAGGGCAGAGAAGGTTATGGAATTCCAGAAATGTAGAAAGTGCTGAATTAAAGTGTTTTTCCACCATTTTTTCTGATCCCCGGGAGAAGTGAAATGGGGGGGTAGTTTCCCAGGAGATCCGGGTGAAGACTGGGCTTTTTTTAGAAGTGCCTTCACCATCGCTCTTTTCCACAGAGGTGGGGCCACTCCAGTGGAAATAAAAACCTTGATCAACTCCAAAATAATAGGAGAATCTGTTCCAGATGCTTGCTTCAGAATATTAAGTGGAGTTGAGTCTCTAGGCAGCCCACTCTTCACGAGTGCTTTGATGGTTTGGAGTGACTCAGAATCAATCAAGGGAAATGCCTCCAAGGAATGTTCCCTACTCTGAAGACTAATATCCCATGTTTGGAGGTTATTATGGCTGTCTGCAAGAGGAAATGACGGATAAATGGTTTGAATGTTGTCATAAAAGAAATCTGCAAGTTTGTTTCAGCGTAGGCTGGTGTCATCAGGTGTTTCTTGCGGGTGAGGGGGCTCTAAGCTTTTTATTCGCAATGCGAAACATTTCGCGAGAGGGATTGGCTGCCAGGGAGATTCTTTCCTCATAGTATGAGGCCTGGTCCAGTTTAATTTCTGCTTTATACATTTGAATGGCCTCCCTAGATTGCGATTTCTTATTTAAGGCAAACTCTTTCACGTTTCTTGCAGATTTGTTTTAGCTCTGAAGCTTGGGAGAATACCATGCCATTCTGTTTGACCCAAGTTTCATCTGGGTCATTTTCTTCGGGAGAACCTGGCCTAAAGAGCTCTCTATTCACTTATTAAAATTTTCGCTAGCAATAATTGAGTCAGGGATCGGCTTAGTTTTTTCTAAGGCCAAAATCCACTGTTCTGAGGAGGAGAGTTTAGGCCAGAGATGTGACATGGTTCTGATCGGCCTGGTTGATGGCGAGGCGCAAGTGGGGGTCCAGGAAAAAGGGATAAGAAAATGATCAGACCAAGGTACTGAAATGGGTTCCCTTCCTGTTAAATCATCCAGGTTGCAGAATATAGGATCTAGTAAGTGGCCATTCGCGTGGGTCGAATTGGTAACTTTTTGTTTGAACTGATAAGCTGCAAGGTCATTAATTATCTCCGCTGCAGCCGCATGCGAAGGGTCATCAAATGCAGATTAAAATTCCCTAATAGTATGAAATTAGCCGGATGCTGGTAAGATTAGCAGCCATATCATGCAATAATTTGCAGAATTGACTCAATGCCCCAGGGGGGCAATAGGTTAAAATGCCTGACAAAGTGGGCAGGAGGGCAAATGCTATCGTGAAGAGGTTCTCGCAGTCTGGTAGTGGACCTACAGATATACGGCAGGTAAGATGACTTTTGTAAATTATGGTGATCCCGCCACCTTTACCTGCAATCCAGTCAAACCTGTGGATAAGGTAGCCAGAGTTTGAACAATATCAGGATCTGATCCCGAGTTGAGCCAAGTTTCTGTCAGAAACAGGAATTCTGGACATTCTTCCTCTAACAGAATGGAGAGCTCCTCCGCATGTTTGGGCAGCGAACTACAATTCAGCAGAAGCATTTTGTAGGACGTCTGAAGTGGCAAAGAAAGTTGGGGGAACAATGGCAGTTTGAAAGAGCAGTGCGAGCAACCAGTATCCAAACTACCAGGATCAATGGAAGGTGTGCAGTTGTCCTTAATGGCTCCCTTTAGCTTCGAAGCTGAACTACATTATAAAGTTAACCATTTGTGGCAAAATATACAAGGGGTGTGGCCCCTGGCCTCGGCCTGGTGCGGACGGGCGCAGACGGACTTGATTTAGGCGTGCCTTCAGCACAGTTAATGATCAGTGATGCTGAATTGCTTGTGAAAGTGAATAAAGTGTACCAACAGATGGGACCTTAGATTCTTTGCGGACTGTTTAAATATTGTCGGTAACACCCTCAAACCCAATCTGTGTCTTATTACATAACAGCTGACATTTTCATGTGTACCTAAAACATGCAGTGCTGATTTGTACAGCCTTACAAGTTCCTACATAGGTCCTTTAAAATCCCTACTGCATATAATTGCTACACAATTTAGGGAGTCATTTAGAGTTTGGCAGAGTGAGTAGTTTACTCGCCCTCCCAATATTGTGCATCCCCGTCCCATTTGGGACGTGAATGAATGGTACCGTTCATGCCAGAGGAGCCTCACTGGCTAAACTAGTGAAAACCTTAACCCAGAAAATGCTTCACCACTCGCCTGCAAGATCTGTAGTGAAGAGACACGGGTAAGTGATAATACTTTAATTCACTGCAAGCTCCCAGCAATGAATGAACACCTGTCAATATTACATTGTTTAAAATTCCCCTAACCTGAAGGGCCAGTGCCCGAACGCAAACACAAGAGGTGAACAAAAGCGAAAAGGCACAAGAGTAGAATAGATAGGCCATAAGACACATTGCAATACTTAAAAAATTGAGGGCAAGATCTACAAGAAAGTATTGCAGCACTGCACCGCAAGTCTTTTGCCTGTGCCATGCTGCGGCACTTTCAGAGCACAGGAATGCGACATATTTACAATCACATGTCGCGTTCCTGTGCTCTCCCCTGGGCTGGCACACAAACAGCTGCCATGCGCCAGCACAGGCACCCTTGCACCATGGTGCAAGGATGCCTGCATCATGTGGAGATCGTTTTGTGCAGGTATTTACAGGTTTACAACTCCTCATGAAATGTGTCTGGCTCCATGAGTCTTGCATGGGAACACCCAGAACAACACCCAAGGAGGGGCCATATTTACAAAGACAAGAAAAGCCACATAGGGTGTCCTTGTAAATATTAGGCAGAGAAATGCGCTGCCAGTGTGTCACAAAAAGTGACGTACTGGCAGTGCAAGTGGCTTGTAAATCTGCCCCGGAGTTGTGAATGATAGTACAAGCAGTCACGGCCGGTCCAGGTATAAGAGCTGGGGCAGTGTCACCGGGTTGCGCAAGGGATTCGACAAAGGATTAGGAGGGCAAATCAAATAAATACTTCATTTTCCCAAGTGGGCATCTGTCGAAATCCCCATCCTCCCGCCCCACCACTTTTACATGCATGGGCTGCGGCTGAGTACAAGGTAATGCGAAGGATCACCGCTCACTGTTTAAGGTGGTGTGTAGATTACTTGATTTCTCTCCCTGGGACAGCCATGTAAATTATGTTGTTGCAGGTAGGAAAATTAATAAATGGCCTGACATGCAAGTATAATATTCTTTGTGGGTCAAGGTCATTGATTGGTTGGTTCTTTAAACAACTCCCAGTTTCGGAGCTTAATTCAGAAAAACAGACAGTAATGTTGCATGGACCAAAATATCATGGCATGCGCTTGGCATTTACCTGAGCCTAAAGTGTAAAGTGAAGGTGTTGGCTGAAATGAAGACATTGAGTTGCCTGCCAGGTAGGTAGGGATTTTCATTTAAGATGGCATTTGTCCTACTACTAGGGAAGTGGAAGTCAAGGCCTCTGCTGGTATGGTGTAGGGCAAGATGGCTGCCAAGGACAGAATGAGGACATTAAACTCAATGAGCTAATAATCTGATTGATTTCACTGCAAACAAGAATACAATTCAATATAACAAGTCTTCTTTAAAGACCCATGAACATGAACATTATTCCTAACTAGGTTAGTCTCCACTCAATTGAGAAGCAAAAATAACATAGAAAAAAGAGAGCTCTATTGAGAAAAGTCTTTGGTCATCTGTGATGAGAGTCTGGAGTAATGTTCCATATCGAATACAGACATAACTATCTCATTGAACTTTTAAAGAAACCTCAAACTGCTCCTGCTGCCCAAGTACCTATCCAAACGTCTTCTTCATTAATATTAATTCTGAGCCTGGATCTCCTAAAAGATCTCCCTCAATCTATTTGTCCTTGGCATACCATGTTTCACCTACCCCATTTCTTAATCCACTATGAAACGCTCTGAACTACTTCCCTCTCCTATATTTTTCAATGTGTATCTGAGCATTCCCTTTTTCACCACTCAGTTTCAATTCTTTACGTATATGGTATGTACTCATTTAGGAGTCCTAAAGTTAGGAGTCCTAATTTTAGGACTCCTAAATGCCTTTTGTGAATACCGAAAGTCTTAAAGTTAGGATTTTTTTCAGTTTAGGAGTAGTAAAGTTAGGACTCCTAAATGACTTCTGTGAATAACAAAAAGAGTAAGTGCCTTCTGTGAATACCAAAATGGTAGTAAGTTTAGGATTTTGCCTGAAGTTAGTTCTGTGAATCAGGACCATAGTATGCTATAAAATTGGCAACATCTGTTCACGAACTTTCGCTCACCTTCTATTGACTACTTGTGCTGCACACTATCAACGGAAGTGGTCCCAAGGCGCTACCGCCATTCTGTCCCAGTGCCCACCTCAGTCTGGAATTACATACAGAAAAGCAGGCATTGGCTATGGCCAATAGGTCTTAGCACTCCGAGAGTTTTTGGTATTGTGGATGTCAATGTTTTTTGGTTATGTATAGCATTGTGAAGGTCCATCTACTCGTGTCAACACGGTAATGAAGGGTAAACATATTGTGTGCAGCTGAAGCGCTATACGAACTTAAATTTGGAGGAACGCTGCTTGGTGCTTGGGACTTTGAAGCAGAAGTTAACTGAACAGCTGGCCACAGAGGGATGTGCCCTCCGGTCACTGAGAGGCCGATTCACAGAACTATTCTGAGACAAAATCCAAAACTTTCTACTTATGGGATTCACAGAATGCACATACGACTGCACTTACGACTACTAACTTTACGTCCGCACTCGGGCTGGAATTTCTGCACCCGGACTGAAAATTCCACACCGGAACGGAATTTCCGCACCCAAAGCAGAAATCCTGCACTTGTGCTGGAATCTCCGCTCCCGGGCCGGAATACCCACACTCTGACCAGTTGAGCATTTTCCTCAATGCTAATCACCTGTCCAAATGCCTACCATCTCCACCATGCATCAGATATTGCCAGTTAACAACAGATTGTGGGTATTCGGGCCTAGTAACAGAGATTCCGGCCCAATTGTGGAAATTCCGGCAGAATTAGGGATTTCCGCTTCAGGTGCAGAATTTCCGCTCCGGAGTGCGGACCTCAAGTTAGTAGTCCTAAGTGCATTCTCTGAATACCAGAAGTAGTAAGTTTAGGATTTTGTCTTAGATTAGTTCTGTGACTAAGCCCCTATGTGTTTGAGACTTCTGACACTGTAGGCTTTGCAGTCTGTTTGCATTGCACCACCTTTAAAAAAGCACGCATACAAGTTGCAGATTGCTAAACAAAAAAAAAGCTGTCACAATTCAGGCACTCAGAGTTGCATATTGTGGAAGAAGCGCTGCTTAAGTGAGATCTATTTGTTGAAAAAAACGGGTGTGAAAGGCATTGCAAAAATTGCAGAGGGAACAAATTATTAAAGGGAATTTACATATGCAGGTCTTCTATCCCCATTTCCCCAGAATGTACAAGAATCTTTGCCGATTGCTACTTTTTGCTGTGATGCAGAGTGCACACCTTTCCTCTAGTCGCTGTGAGAATGCCGAGTATACGTACATCTGTGCTACGTTGTGAACTAAGCAATAGAACCACTGCCTTTATGTGTTAAGATTCGATAACGAGAAAGCATTAGGTGACGTGTCCTTAGCGATGCATATGAAGACGATGTGGCATCTCAACAAGTAGTGACAAAGTCAATAGGTTGTCGTTTCTTTAACTGAAAACCTGCTACAAAACACGTGGAACAAATGTGACAAAGCCTGCAGCACTGAACGCGCTCCTCTGCCACAGAAGATAACTGTAGTGGGAGTACGAGCATGCACACAAGCACACACACCCAACACATGCACTTAATCATACACACATCCACATAATAGTTTTTTCGACTTTCATAGGGATACTTTGAAATGTTGAATTGGATGCACAATGCAGTTCAGAGACTGGATTTGCACGACATTTGATATCTGAGCAGAACAAGAATTGTTATTACAGCTGGAACCTTAAATGTTGCAGTGAGTGATAATGTAAAACAATCAGAATTCAAGTGGATATCAGTTAATGTCTGAGTATCAGTTTGAAACGTGGCCCTTACAGCTGTTGCAATCGGTGGCTATTGAGAGTGATATAATACGAAATGCTATAAATTAAGGATATGGCTATTCTTTAACCAGCTGAGTCTAGGTTTGGTTGTGGATATGCTTGAGTTCTCATGCGGACGCGGACGTGCGCTTTCCTTGATGGCACCCTGCTAAAAGAATGAAAAGTAATTAGGCACCCTCGGAAAACAGCATCTGACATTTGACCTCCATCTTCCAATGCACAGCAAATGTGATGAGATAAGAACAAGATTTGCAGGGTTGTGTACAGAAACAGAGCTCTCTGAAGAATACTGAAAGAGGCATCCGAAGAGAGCAGAGTGAGTGAAATCATGTGAAGTGTTCTAAAATAAAGAACAAAGCAGGTTCAAAATGGTCATAAAATGGGAGCAGTGGATGGGTACTAGTACTTGGTCCATGCTCTTGGGGAGGTCTAAACACAAGAAGAGGCATGACGCATGCATGCCATGACAAATGGGGAAAAATAATATGAGAGTGTCAATGGAGCCAGCAGATGGGAAACCTATGGGCAGGCTGAAGCGGACTTATTGATTACAACAGTCTCTTCAAGACAGTAGATGTACTGTCTAGCCAAGACCTCACAATGTTTTCTGTTCTTCAATAAGGGGGCTTTGTTTATTGTATTTCTCAATAAAGAGACTTTCGCAATATTGATACCTGGCATGGAGAAGCACTTCTCATCCTGACTGAATAAAGATTAACAATCAATTGAAGCTGACATGCAGGCACATATTTGAAATTATGTTCCTTGGTATTAATTCTTATACAAGGAGCATTAGGTTTTATATTTTATTGAGTTCTCTTCCAATGACAACTGCAGTTAGGCCAGGACCAAATTGATGCAGTTTCTCTGGCTAGGCTTAGCACTCTTGCTGCTGCATTATGGAACATTTGTAATTTTTCTAATCTGTGCTGAGGCATCACGAATAATTTGTGGTGAGTTGGAATGTCCCCTGCATGGTGAGCAGGAATGTTCCCCTGCCCTGAGTGCATTTGACAATGGTATCCTGACTTTTACTTTGACCATTGTGTCATGCTAATCTAGACTGTATGAAGAGGTCTAGGCCTGTCCCTGGTATTGTGATGTCCAGAAACTGTTATGTGACTTGTGGTGGCACACCAAGTGTGTCTCCATAGTAGGTTTTGGGCTACTGTTCATGCCCTAGGTGCATTACATAAAGAGGTGGGGGCAGCATCCCGTTTTTTCAGACTCTATGATGTGAGAAGACAATTTTTTCGGTGTTAAGGAATGTCAGTCCTACCTACTCCTCTCGTGTAAAGATTTGTTGTTTTGAGAAACCTACACCCTTGCAATAGCATCCCGTGTCGAGTTCATATATGCATACTGAGTCATTAGTAAGTTTACAACTGCAGAGACCCTACATTTGGGGCAGAAACGTGCACATAAAAGATAGAGCAGTTCTACCGTTTTATGTGCAGATTTCTCCACTCAACGGCGGGTCTCCTCAGTTGGAAACTGCCCATTAACTCATAGTTTGTGAATACCAAAAAAACATAAACTTACATGACAGTGTGAGTTTATCTTTGTGAACGAGGCCATAAAAGTGTGCAGACAAGTCTGCCCCACATGCTGAGACTTTTTCCTGCAGGGGTAAAATGACATTGTACTGTGTTGTACATTTGACAATCATGATGATTTGAACAATCTGCCTGTGTATCTCTTCCCATCGAAACTTTTAGTTTGTTGGAAATGGTAGCTACAGGATCTTGACCATAGCCGGTAGATATGTATACCAGGAGGACACCAGGAAGAAGGGGCTGTAGTTACACAATGTTTAACAAAAGTCAATTTTTTACCCGGTATGCCAGTTACATTGAAATGTGTTGGATTTTTTTCTGTTGTGTGATGAAAGTACTTTATTATTACATAAAAGGTAAGCATTGAGCTGGACAATATGTTATTCTGTCTGTTGGTTGACTTTTGTGTATTGAGCACGTGTCCCCCACATTACCTCTCCCGATATGTCTGTGATTGCTTGCACTGGCTACTTTGAAGGTCAAGTTTGTACTTTGCCAGTATGCAGATGTGATAATAGGACGGACCACAGGATTCCAGTGGCAAACGGACGCACCCACCATGGTTGGGGCCCAGGTGTCCCAGTCTGCCCTGTGGCATGGCCCACCGTGGTCTGAAAAGCCATCAATAGCACAGACTGGCTTAGATAGAATAACAAAAGCACAATCAACAACAGTTGACGTAGCAGGGAAAACCATGTTTTGGTGATATCCTAGTTGATATAGCTGTAAAAAATCTTCAGATTCTCTACTTTTTTTTGCTTCCAATGTTTCCCAGTTTACTTCCATTTGCATATATTGATGAAAGCACAATGCATCTCTACATGTGTGCATTTTTGGCATCTGTGACAAGTACGTGCTCATCCTGACAGGAAGATAAGTGTATATGCAAGGACAGGGAGAGCTACAGCGCGTAAAGAGTTGGAGAAGATAGAGAGCTCATATAAGCAATTAGCAAAACTAACACTGCGTGGAATTGAATTTTGAGAATGTCAAAATAATTGCTATAAGTATTTACACACAGCGCCTTGCTTCTTGGTTACTTTGCCCTGTCTGAACAATCATCTATAGTGTGGCAGCTTTAGGGCTGCCCTGCTGCTAATGTGACATATAATTGAAGGGTGTCAGGCGTCATATGGAGTGTTATTGACACTAAATGAATAGCACTGGAACTAATCATAGGCATTTCTGATGTCTGATGAAGCTTTCAGACACATGGGAGGAAGCACAGGTATGTTCTGTACTGTGGGTTATATATAGCAATAGAGGTAGCCCTTTAGAAAATACACCCCTCAATTATTTGATTGAATTAAGTAAACTGCTTTATAAAATGGTCCTAAAAAGAAACTTTTGTATAGCGCTGTAATAGTTTATGTGTGTTATTAATACTGAACATTTTGTGCTGTGCTGTGATCATGAAAAAACAAACGGTGTCCGATTACAGAAGGACGTTTGACGTAAATAAAAAAAACAAGTCGTTGATAGACACAGCACTCATTTCCGTGCTCTCAGTGTGCCAGGGTCTCTAGGGCAGAACCCTGGCAAAGCAACAAAAAACTGATATTGAACCGGGTCCCAAGGGAGCCTACATTTGTGTCCTTTGAGGACTGAAGAGAAAATATAACGGTATCTGCTTGTCTGTGGAATGCCACCGGAAGTACCTTTATGAAATGAGGATTTCGGTAATTCTTTGATCAGTTTCTATTTATGAAGTTATCAAGTAAAGTGTTCTATTTCATATGCATAAGGCCATGCCTTCAGTGGCATAGCCACGCCTCTTCTGAGGGTGTCTTAGATAAGTTTCTTAATCTATGCCCACTTCAGAGCATCCCCACCATGTTCCTTTCCATGAAGGCACATCCTACTTTCAATGCTCAAGGACAAGGGTCCTTCTTTGAGGAGTTAATTTCCTCTGAAGCTCAATCTTGCCATTTCCATGAGGAGTATTAACACTCACAGTACATATGTTTAGGTCCTCTGATCCTACACACACTACGATGGGAAGATCAACTTCACAGTAGCAGGAAAACTGATTGCGGTAGACTAGTCCTCCCTTGAGGAACCGGAAGAAGTCATTGTCATCCATTCCCTGCTTCTTTAGTTCATCACTTCAAAGAGACAGTCTGTTGTTGCTATTCCTAGTCATGAGAGATGTGGTTACCTTAGTCAACCTATTGCATAATTAGACTTCAATGTAAACATACAAAGTAGACCCTGCCTGAGGTATCTGTCTTCACAATTAAGAAAGTACTGCTTCCATTTGACTTAAAATGGCCACCATACATTTTGAAAAATGTGGAATCTCTAATCTCAAAGTGCCAGATGCCAAGAGTAAGCAGACCTGATTTTCTTTTTTCATTATGATAATTCTATGTATGGATGTATAGAAATTCGCATACAGCACGCCTAGGTACAGGACCGAGGATTGTGGAATGGAGAGGGACAGATGAGGACAGTGCTTAATTTCAGCCAGTGGCGGCCAGTGGAGGCCACCAACATAAATGTTTGGGACCAGCACTTATTTTTCCTCTGTGGTAAATAAATAAATAATACCCTATTTTTGACTAGACATATATCATAACAGATAGCTCAATAAATAAGAGTCAAGATTCGAGGTAGTAGGAGTTTTGCAGGTTTAATACAGCATAAGGACAGGAACAGGACAACCTGCATAGGAATAGGATGACAGGGCCCAGCAGCTGCTGGGGCTGGATCTGGGATGAGCGCGCTGGCTTTTAATAACAATACATGAGCATATATACATAACGCAAACACATAGCATTACATTGCAGTAGGCGTAGCAGTGGGTGGAGCAGAAGGTGTGACGCGTAGCAGTCGCGAAAGATAAGGGTGAGAAGAAGGTGTAACAGGGCGTATACATAGACATGTGATGCAAACGTAACAGAATATGTCATGAATGGGCGGAAACATTGGAGGGGGCTACCTAAGGAGCCGGGACCTCTAACCTGATGGTGCGCGCAAACTGGCAACGACGTGTTACTAGGAGAAGCTGGGGGCTATGAACTCTGTGCTAGGAGCAGAGACCGAAGTCTGGAGGGTCGGAGCGACATGTACCTAAACCCTATCTGGTATCTAATGTTTAGGGAACATGTTGATATAAACTAGAAGTCATGAGGGGAAAAGCTAACAGACTCTAAGGCTAGAGCATGCATTTATTCTACATGTAGTGCGTGATGAAGAATATTAAATGACCATAAAATACAGTATTTCTCTTAACATGGGGCCGAATAGGCTAGACAATGACGGAAACTATTGATGCAGTTCAGTAGCTTGGGAATGCAGAGAAGGAGGACTAAACTGATAGCTGGAATCATAACATAGTCTTGGCAGACTCAGAGGCAGAGCCAAGCTGGACCGGGCACTGCGAGGCAGGAAGTAAGTGAAAGGTCGAGGATACAGGTGGGGGCTGTATCGCTCCTCAGCGAGGCTTCAGGAGACAGGAGCTGAATCTGGTGTCCGGGCCCTTTTGAGGCCTAGAAACGGGGACTTTATAATGGAATAACGTGCACACTGAGAAACGTGGCAACGTAGCTTTACATAGGCCTGATATTCGTATTATTCACGAGGACTGGAAACTGGCATACTAGAGGTGGACACAACTGTAATTGCGTCATTAATCGGACATGGGGAGTACATATGCATATTTAATCATGCACACATAACATATGATGGATGACACGTAGGGACACAGAACATGGCAAAATTTACTTTTCCACATTCCCTCCTTGTCACTACGTTTCCATCAGGAAACATCAATTTTCATGATACCGTCTATCATTTCATACAGTATCATTTGCTCGTCTCGAATTATCCTGGAACGGGATTTAGAACGGGGCTTGGGACTAGGAATACAAGAGGTAGCACAAATGCCGCAAATCGCAGGGCCACATTGTATACAGAGGC
Organism: Lissotriton helveticus; assembly: GCF_964261635.1. Lineage (NCBI taxonomy): Eukaryota > Metazoa > Chordata > Amphibia > Caudata > Salamandridae > Lissotriton > Lissotriton helveticus. Next base: position 868,493,333 of record NC_136061.1, on the reverse strand, counting down.
AGCAGCTAAATATGATCGCTACTGCAATACCTAGAAAGGACAATATTTTCCATCCCCATGCGGTAATTATATTCCAGAACCAACCAGACCATGTCCAGGTGCCTGGATCTTGGTGTATCAGATGGGCAATGTTATGGAGTCTGGTTATAGCTGAATAAACAGACGGCGCGTTATTTGGAATGAAAATGCAGCAACTAGATCCGATGACTCTACAGGCCCCGCCCCTATCGGCCAGTATGACGTCAAGGACGAGACGATTCTGTAAAACGACAAATCTCATAGCAGATTGCTCTTCAGTTAAGTTACCTAGAGCAGAGGCAGTCTCATTTACTACAGCTTCAAGGGTTCTGGTTAATCTACGGATTAACTTACTATTCTGGATAGGTCCTATAAAGAAGAAGAAACCTTTATTGAAATCGGTATATTGTTCTAGAGTAGTTTCAGTATAATCGACAATTGGGGACTCCCTTCTATGTCTAACGTGTACTAGATGTGTATTTCTATGATAATCAGGTGGGGCTAGGAAAACTGGTGGCAGTAGGAAGGCAATGTAACAGGTTCCCTCCCAATCGAGGGGCAGACGAACATATGCGGTTTGACCACAAATAAAATATGAATGACGTGAAGCTTTAAAAATGGATTTCCCACTGTCACTATACTTGACAATAGTAGTACAATCACTATGTCCTACATGTATGGAACCATTATTTCGGACACATAATTCGCCTTTGACTGGTAGTACTGAAATAGCAGGTAAGTCTGGAGTAGTATCAGACTGAACATTCAAGACCATAAAATTCGAAGAATAATTACCTAAATTATACACTTCATTTTCTAGATCTAACCCTGTTCGGTGAGGGAGACCTTGCTTGTCTGGGAAACATGTACTGTTAAGAAAAGACATGTCTGTTGAGGATGACGTTAACGTGGACCATGCCCCACACGAACCATTATGTGAAAAAGGATAAGGAAAAAGTGGCAGAACTCCCTTCGGGGTCTGAAAAGGGGGGAGTCGACCACACACCCAACAATTAGTGGCATTGCTCGTCTGGTGTGAATAATGTAACATGCGGATAAATGAGTTATTACGCATAGCGAGGCGGTAGGACAGTTCATGAGGGGGCAGATCACTGAACGTGTGCTCTGCTGTAGCATTAGCAGACTTATTTACATGTGAAACTGGGAAACATAGGTAAAATGCATAACTGGTGCAGGAAATCATAATGCTGAGAAATAATATGAAACATAGAAAAACGATACATCGGATTGAGTTTTGACTAACTCTCTCACTATGGGGGTCTATTTTATACATGTCAGAAACAGTCTAACCGTTTCACCTAGGGGAGGACTTAGACAATCAAACTGACTGACTTATTTTACTAGACCGTAGTTTCTGTTTATACTCCTGCTGCAGAGTTTTCTCTAACAGGGGAGGGGTTGTAACAATGTCTTTTGCGGGACAGTCTTTGAGAACAATATTCTGGCAATCCTTTGAATCCTGGGAAATGTTCTTTAAGGCGGGTTTCAGACCATTAAAAAGTTTAACATGAGAAAGGTGCACCCAGCCCTTGCGTCCTTCCAACTTCACGGCTGTACGGGTGGTGAGGAGGACCTGTCGTGGCTCTTTCCAACGAGGCTCCAGCGGACTTGATCTGTCAAAGTTGCGGACCATCACCATGGATCCTGGGACGATTTCATGCGGTGCCACCTCGGTATTGTCTGGAAATGCGGCAGCAATCTGTGAACGACATGAGTTGAGGGCAGACATCAAGGAAGCTAGGTAATCTGTCAGCATATTACTTGAAACATTGGTAATACTTCGGGGTCTAGGAGTACCCCACATATTTGGGGGGCGGCCAAAAACGACCTCATACGGGGACAGACCTGATCTGGAATGTGCGACCATGCGCATATAAAATAAAGCGACTGGCAGAGCTACTAGCCAGTCCACACCTTTTTCTTTACATACTTTGGCGATTCGGATTTTCAGGGTCTGGTTATGTCTCTCTACGAGACCGGCTGCTTCAGGATGGCGTACACAATGGAACTTCCACTGGTACCCTAACAAAAGGGAAACGTGCTTCATTAACTCTGAGGAGAATGGCTGGCCGTTGTCAGAATATATGACTCTAGGGAGTCCATAACGGGGGAAGAATTCACGAACCAACTGCTTGGCAGTGGTCGCGGCTGTGTAATCTGGGACTGGATATGCTTCTGTCCACCTGGACAAAGCGCATACAACTACAAGGACATACTTGAAACCTCGACATCGCTCCATCTGAATATAATCCATCTGGAGGACTTCAAAAGGGTGGTCAGGGGGCTGGAAACCACCTTGTTCCACCGGGACACTTTTACCTGGATTAAACTGACAACATATCATACAGGTACGGACTTTCTGCTTAGCTGCAGCTCGTAAATGCTTGTTGAACCAAATGTTCTGGATACTGTCTAACATAGCTTTTTCTCCTAAATGTGCTGGACTATGTGCGGTATTGATAATGACTTGAACCATCGAGTCGGGGAGAAACCATGTGGCTCTACCCTTCGTTAACCATCCTTGATCTGTCTGGACCCCTCCTTGTTCGGACCATTTCTTAATTTCTTCGGGAGTAGCATGTAACTGGATATCTATGACATCTTGTGTAGGGTCCTTAACTGTCATGCATGTAGTCGGATCTGGAGTATGTGTCTGTGTCGGATTAACTTGAATGTCTGGAGTCTGTGCTGTAAGCTTGGCTGTGCGATCTGCTAGATCATTACCTTGGGAAATAATGTCAGTAACTTTCGTATGTGCTTTGCACTTCATGATAGCAATAGATGTCGGTAAATGTATGGCATCTAACAGAGCTTGAATAAGGAGACCATGCTGAATCTTGGTTCCATGAGAAGTCATGAAACCTCTCTCCTGCCAGAGCACTCCGAAGTCGTGTACGACTCCAAATGCGTAGCGTGAATCTGTGTAAATATTAACTTTCAGGTTCTTGGCGTGTATGCAGGCTTGTGTCAGAGCAACTAGCTCTGCTGCTTGAGCGGACAGAGTGTCAATACGGTGTGTCTCAATAACTTCGGTGTCAGTAGTCACTGCATACGCGGCTACTAGTTCTCCTGTACTTGTTCTCATACATGAACCATCCACATAAAGTGTCAGGTCGGGGTCTGGTAACGGAGTATCTGTCAGATCTTGTCTTGGCTTTGTCGTAATGTTAACTACTTCCACACAGTCATGTGGGTCAGGATTCGAAGTAACTGATGGTAACAGTGTAGCAGGATTTAAAATGTTGCAGCGTCTGATTTCTATGTGTGGCTGGAACAGTGTCAATTCATAACCTGTTAAACGTGCAATTGTCAAGTGCTGAGTTTGTGTTCGGTTCAGAAGAACTTCCACAGAATGTGGAACTTGTACTGTCAAGGTATGTCCTAAGACTATGGAATCACTTTGTCTGATAGCTAGTGCTGTGGCTGCAACTGACTTGAGGCACGCAGGCAAAGCCTGGGCGACTGGATCTAATGTGCTAGAAAAATAAGCACATGGCTTGTTTTGTCCTGCTTGATCTTGTGTGAGAACAGATAATGCTGTACCTTCGCGTTCTGTGACGAAAAGTGTAAAAGGCTTACTGTAGTTCGGTGTGGCTAGAACTGGAGCTTGGCATAAAGCTTTCTTTAACTCGTTGAAACTAAGTGTATGTTCAGATGTCCAAGGGAGGACAGTCGATGCGGCTGCCTCCTGTGTCGTTAACTGTATCAGTGGCTTGGCTAGAAATGCATACTGAGGAATCCATTGTCTACAATAAGAAGTAAGGCCGATAAAGGCACGTACCTCCTTCTGGGTCTTGGGCTGAGGAAGACTCGCTATTAACTGGATACGGTCTGGTGTCAACTGCCTACCCCTCTTGGACAGTAAGTGTCCTAAGTATACCACTTGCTGGACACAGAATTGAAGCTTCGAAGGGGACACCTTGTGCCCCATCTCGGCCAGGAAATACAGAACCGTTAGTGACGCTCGCTCGCAATCACGTTCAGAACGGGCTGTGATCAGTAGGTCATCGACATACTGGAGCAGGGCAGTGTCAGTTGGCATGTGAACATTGTCTAGTTGTCTCTTAAGTGCTTGACTGTAAATACTAGGGCTTTCTGTGAAACCTTGAGGAGCTCGTGTAAACATATAGCTCCTTCCATTTAAACAAAATCCGAAAAGAAACTGGCTGTCTGGATGGATGGGAACACTAAAAAATGCGTTCTTGAGGTTGATTACTGTAAAGAACATGGCTTCGGAATCAATGGCTGTCAATAGGGAAGAGATATCTGGGACAACTGGGTACTGAGGAATAATACATTTGTTAAGTTCTCGTAAATCAATCACTAATCGATATACTGGGGGTGCATTTGGATCAGTACGTTTCATGACTGGAATGATCGGAGAGTTACATACATTGGAGTCAGTTTCTACAACTACTCCTTGAGCCATGAGCTCGTCTATAATTTTGGATAAGGCTGCTACAGCCTCAGGTGGCAATCTATATTGCCTGATTCGTGGTAACACTACACCTGGTTTGAGAGTCACACGATGGGGTGTGATTTGCATGTAACCTACATCAGTTGGACCTTGCGCCCATAAATGCTGCGGGACATTAGACAATCTCGGATCAAAATCTCGTAATACATAGTGACCCTTAAAGTCACGTAGGAACAATCGTATTCCCTCGGGGGAACAACATATAACTGCACCTAACTCTTTCAATGTCTTAATGCCTAACAGATTTTCTGGACATGACTTAGTAAGTAACAGATCAGTAGTGCGGGACAATGGACCTACTTCTAGAGTGACTGGCTTTGAAATCTCATTTACGATAGGCTTTCCTGAAAATCCAAGGGAAACATTTCTAGAGTCTGAGAGCGGAGCCCCTGGAACTTCGGCGTGACTAATTGTGGTCCTACTTGCCCCTGTATCAATCAAAAACTTTCTGTCTTTCCCTAATACTTGACTGTGAACATAGGGACCCTCTTGATCTACAGGTATCTCGATGAGAGGCAAGCCTACCTCCCTCTCTAGGCTGTTTCATGAATACTGCTGATACTCTGGATACTCAGACTGTGCATACTGGTACATCTGCGATGTAACATGCTGTGTTGCAGCAATAGGCTGCGGTGCTGTAACTGTCTGTGGTGCATTCTGTGACTGAGGAGTCTGTGAAACTTGTTCTTGTCTAGGCGGACGTGGTCTTTCTTTAGTCTTACCAGTAGCTATGTTATGTTTCAGAACTGTACACTCGTTTATGAAATGACCTGGCTGTTTACAATAATTGCAGTTCCCTTTAACGGGTGCTGCAGGATGACTGGCTTGATTCGGACCCCTCTTCTGGCTGTCGTGAGGAACAGATTGTGCAACTAGCACTTTCATTTTCGTGTCTTTCATACGTTTTCTCTCGTGTTCTTGCTCTTCCCTGATTCTATTCTGGTGGTACTGGAGCATCTGGAGCATCTGGGACGGAGTATTAGCTTGCCAGGTGCTTTCGACTTTCAAAACTCGGTTTTTAATTGGTGGACTTGAATTCTCGACTAATTTAGTAACGAAAAGGTGAGGGTACGACTCACTACTTGTCTTGAGACCACTGTTGATACTAAAGCACTTTTCAAACCTAGAATAAAAATCACTAATATCTTCATCTTGTTTCTGTTTACAGGCTGAGATTGCATCCCAGTCTTCTTTTCTAGTTGTCAATAATCTGGGTAAAACTTGAATTAATAATTCTGGTAATTCTTTACATTTCTCCCCAAGACCGGTACCTGGTACTCGTGTCTTGTCTTCAGCTTCTAGAACTGCCCAATCTATCTTTTTCTCTCCCACCTCCCATTCTTTTTCCTTTAGCTTTTCATACACCCCTGCGGGCAACAGGACCTTTAACATTTTAATGATATCTGGGTAAGTGTATTCTCCCATACGGAGCATGTCTTTTAATTCTCTATGGAACCCTGCTGGATCTTTGTCATGACAGGGAATTAATTTCTTCATCTCTAGAAGTTCCATCTTTGTGATCGGAGTGTATACAAACACTCGCTGCATTCCGCCACCCGTTCCTCTGACTGGGTGGACTTCTCGTAACGGGTTCTGTCTTTCTATGTAAAAGGGTTTACTTTCTGGGGGTGAGACATGAACAAAATGCGGGTTCAGAAACGTTCTATATTTGTGGCGCTGCTCTAGAATGACACTAATTAAGTCGGTACCTAGACCTCTCCATCTGTACTGGAGTAACTCGTTCAGGATATCATGTAACGGGCCTGGATCAGAATGTTGACCCTCATACAGAGTAATGAGGTGCTGAATCATATACATACCCACCAGTCGCTGCTCGGCTGGGGGCAATTTCAGAAACATTTGTGCCACTATTTCGTCTGGAAAAGTGGTAGAATCAGTAATCCATCGGACTGCTGATCGGGCTAGTTCCTGTTCATGCATGGTACTTAACTCACTGTAACCGATTCGTGATTTTAGAATGTGATCGGTAGCTTGGAACACTTGTTCTAGGGAACCTTGTTCTGGTGCTGAATGATGGAAAATTGACTTGTGTTCTAGGCGTAAATGGCGATCTGGAAATCTAGATTTTCCTACATACGCTATTCTGGCGGGATTCTCGTTCTCTACCTCTTCAGTATCAGAGTTACTTTCTTTCTCGCTTACTTGTGCTGCTTTACGTTGTTCGTGTATCTTTATTATTTCTCTACGGATTTTCTTGTACATACTCTCCATGGCACTAATGGTATTGTGCTTACCCTCGGCTATATTATCACTCCACTTTGTCAGGATTTTCATTTCGGCCTGATCTTTAGACGGGTAATCTTGTTCTCTTATTAGACAGTTAATTAAAAACTTTAATATCATACGCTGGATCTCAGCTTTCCTTTGAGACATGGCATCACTAATACTTTCTGGATCATCCCCTGTACGGATGAAACGATATATTCTGTCTAGATCTTCTCTCATATTGGGTAGGGTGACTAGATACTCGGTCACCCTTCTTACGCGTACTGAATATAAAACCATATTATTCTCGCCTGGGACTGGGTCATAGGCGCATTCGCCAAGGGCTTGCCTGATTTCTGCAACAGACTTATTACTCTTGGGAGTACGCTGTGATGCTTGAGCATGTAATTCGAGTGCTGATAAACGCTTGCGTGGCGGCGGGGTTTGAGGAGGACCTCCTCCTGCGGCCCCTAGACTAGAATCGTCGACTGATATTCTTCGTGGCGGAGCGGGAAATTGAAATGCTGGCTGGACCGGGGGTACCGTAGCAGGTACTGCATGGGGTGCCCCGGTGTCTGGAGGAGCAGGATGTGCCTGATTTACAGGGACTGGCGGAGCGCGAACAGGATTTACATATTCAGGGACTGTGTCGTCCAAATAGGACGAGATGAAAATATCAGCTGCGGTCGGCTTGTGACGTAGCTTGGTCGGAACTAATGGTGGCGGGAAATTAGTGGATGCCTCCGGGGTCGCTCTTGGCAAGCCCTCGGCAAGAAGAGGATACATACCCTTAATGAGGGCATTCCTCTGTCTGTCTGATTGCTCAGTTCTAACTCGTTCACCTATCTCGATTAATTCTCTTTCTTGGGCTCGTTCTTGGGATTCTCTACTTAGTTCTGACTTTCTGATTTCTTTTTCGGTTCTTTTATGAGCTTCTTTGCGCCATAGCTCGATGGCATCTTTCTGTGATTGTCTGGCTTTCTTTTTCCATAATGCCTCCTCTACTCTCATGATGCACTCGGCATCCCACGTACCTGATACGGGCCATCTATACTTTCCTTCTAGCTCCTTTGTATACTCTACCCATAAATCTAAATATAATATGGCGCTTATGCCATGTTTCTGATACATAAAGTGACCTGGACTGTCCCTAGGCGGGACGGGAACTGCTGCTTCCAGCAGACCCTTTCTAGTCTTTAACTGACGTAATTTTGAGAAGAGCGGCATGACTGGACTATAATCTGGACATAATACAATACACAATAAACACGATACTTATTCCCCATTCATACCACGACATTAACATACATGAAGGACATTTAAAATAACAGTTCGAACAGAATACTACCTGGAAATACTGCGAACAGAACACTTGAAATTTCTCGAGAACAGAACTGACTAGAACAGAAACTAGATGCACTGCTGAAACAGTACGAAACTTACCGGTCTCTTAAAGAGACACGTCAGGACCCGTATCCACCGAAGTGAACACTTCGTTTGTGGGACTGTGTACCACCAACCCACAGACCAGAGTCAATTTAATTGACCCTGTCTAGATACCACCCCAGTAACGGTACTCACCGGGCAGCAAGAACGGAAGGCCTCGGACTGGACTGCACTGCTACGACGATGACGACGAACTTCGGACTTCAGTTACGGGTGGACCTCCGGATACCTCGGACCTTGTACTCTTGGCTTGGGCTCTGGTCGGGACTCGCCGCGTTCCTCCACCGTCTCGTCTGGATGCTGGACCGCCTCCTCCGTCTCCTCCGTGGGCCTGAGGGATACTTGAGCAGAAATATCTGCCACTGCGCAGAAGAGTTCCGTCACGACTGCAGAGGGTCAGGGGGTCGGCGTGGCTTCACCGACGCGTGGGGAAAGGGCAAGTCCCTGTTCGGGCGCCATTATGTGGTAAATAAATAAATAATACCCTATTTTTGACTAGACATATATCATAACAGATAGCTCAATAAATAAGAGTCAAGATTCGAGGTAGTAGGAGTTTTGCAGGTTTAATACAGCATAAGGACAGGAACAGGACAACCTGCATAGGAATAGGATGACAGGGCCCAGCAGCTGCTGGGGCTGGATCTGGGATGAGCGCGCTGGCTTTTAATAACAATACATGAGCATATATACATAACGCAAACACATAGCATTACATTGCAGTAGGCGTAGCAGTGGGTGGAGCAGAAGGTGTGACGCGTAGCAGTCGCGAAAGATAAGGGTGAGAAGAAGGTGTAACAGGGCGTATACATAGACATGTGATGCAAACGTAACAGAATATGTCATGAATGGGCGGAAACATTGGAGGGGGCTACCTAAGGAGCCGGGACCTCTAACCTGATGGTGCGCGCAAACTGGCAACGACGTGTTACTAGGAGAAGCTGGGGGCTATGAACTCTGTGCTAGGAGCAGAGACCGAAGTCTGGAGGGTCGGAGCGACATGTACCTAAACCCTATCTGGTATCTAATGTTTAGGGAACATGTTGATATAAACTAGAAGTCATGAGGGGAAAAGCTAACAGACTCTAAGGCTAGAGCATGCATTTATTCTACATGTAGTGCGTGATGAAGAATATTAAATGACCATAAAATACAGTATTTCTCTTAACATGGGGCCGAATAGGCTAGACAATGACGGAAACTATTGATGCAGTTCAGTAGCTTGGGAATGCAGAGAAGGAGGACTAAACTGATAGCTGGAATCATAACATAGTCTTGGCAGACTCAGAGGCAGAGCCAAGCTGGACCGGGCACTGCGAGGCAGGAAGTAAGTGAAAGGTCGAGGATACAGGTGGGGGCTGTATCGCTCCTCAGCGAGGCTTCAGAAGACAGGAGCTGAATCTGGTTTCCGGGCCCTTTTGAGGCCTAGAAACGGGGACTTTATAATGGAATAACGTGCACACTGAGAAACGTGGCAACGTAGCTTTACATAGGCCTGATATTCGTATTATTCACGAGGACTGGAAACTGGCATACTAGAGGTGGACACAACTGTAATTGCGTCATTAATCGGACATGGGGAGTACATATGCATATTTAATCATGCACACATAACATATGATGGATGACACGTAGGGACACAGAACATGGCAAAATTTACTTTTCCACACCTCCTCAGATATATTTCGTGAGAACAGGAGAAGGGAAAACAGGAAAGAAGGAGGAAGAGCTCGATGGACAAAACGTTACCATGGGAGAATGCAGGAACCTGCAAGAGTGAGATAAAGGGGCTCAGGAGTATCTGGGAGTGTATTAAAGGGGCATGAAGTGGATTCAAGACTGCAATGCCTTGCGCATACATTCAAATGCACTAGCTGCAGACTTCCGTAGAGAGCTTTGTGCACCAGCACTCATTATTTTACACATTCAGGATTGGAAGGGGAGTATTATTATCAGGGAGTAAAAAGAAGGTAGAAGGATGAGGATGGCTTCCAGTGGGGACCAGTTAAAACATTTTAGGGTCGGCAGGGTCTGGTTTAATGTTCTTTGCATGGTGGAAGAGGGCCTTTTGCCATGTGTATGGGGAGTCTCATGGTTCTTTTAGTTTCAGTTTTTCATCATGATTGAAGGCCTCAAATAACCTGTAGGAACGGAATAATAAAAGGATTGCACGTGCCACAGCTGACACAGAACAGTTTGATACCAATGAGATCTATATGAGATGGGTACTGATTTTTTGTAAATTGTAAAAACCCCACCTTTATGGGATTTTCCACTTCTACTTCTCCATGGGACAAACAATGGTACAGCAAGTGATTCAATTGATTTAGGAACCTTTGCATGTACATGAACAGAAATTTAGAGAAAAATAAACAAGAAACTTCTTTAATCCCAAATAGATTTGTACCTACAGTAGATGCTTAATATATGTAATGTATAGTTGTTAATAGATAACAAAGTGCTATTTATTGTTTTAGATGTGAACTAAGTATGCATAGTGCATGTACATTTAAGTTCAAATTTTGCATAAAAAAGGGTGTACCCAGGAAACATTTAAGAAATAGCAATGACCATTGAATTGTAATATTCAGTGGCATAGAAAGAGAGGGGGGCAGTGTGCGCCAGGCAAAATGAGTTTTGGGGGTGCCCCCACGCTCTATGTGGGACTTGCCAGCACTCTCAGTGAACGCTAGCTTCTTGCGGCCGCCAGGCGGCAAACTTGGGGGCCCAATAGGATGGCGGGCGGATCGCCCCCACCGGGCTGGCAGTAGCCACCGCTGACCCGGGGGGGGGGGGTGATCCGCCCTCCATCCATACCAGAAAGACCCCAGCCAAATTAGTATGGCTGGGGGGTCCGCATCGGATGTAAAGACCGTCCGCCGCTTTTCCGCCGGTCGACTTGTCGGCCGGGCAGAAAAGGAGCATATCATGGTGGGGGTGTCTGCAACACACCGCCATCCATAATATGATGCAGGCGGCAATTGACCTTTGCATGGCGGAGACTCTGCCATTGAAAGGCATGCAGTCTTTTCTTTAGGGTTCTGTAGCTGGCCCCCAGGATGTTGGGGGGTTAGGGTGTGCACATGGGGGTACCTATGGTAGCCCCTTGCATTGCCATGGACAAGGTGGCCGGCACTGCGCGGGGCCTGTCACCTTGTGCATCCCACTTACCCTTTCCTGATATTTCATTTGGCCTCTCCCTCTTCAGCCGATTAGGCGCTGTGAGGGGAACTGATTGCAAGTTTAGTCGCCATCTTAGGGGAAGGATCTGGTTGACGGTGCAGTTGGCCGGCCGCTCCCACCCCTGTCAGCATAAGATGACTACTTCATCTCGGCCGCGCAGCGGGCGCGCCGCGGGCGCGCCAAAGGCGCGTTAAAGGCAAGACCGTCTGCGCCCGTCAGCGGCCGACCGGGGCCAGGGGCCATAAACCCCGCATCTTCCACTCCAATCCTTATATCACACAGCTCTGGGAAGCTCCTTGACCTCAGGCCTAAAATCCAAAAACCCTGTGATTACTCGTGGGATCCAGCCTCTCCCCAGTCCTCTTGCCCCGGTGCGTTTTTTTCTTTTTGGGACTGCCACCTAATGAAACCCCGTCAATAAAATACAAGATGTACCTTCTAAACTGTAGATCCATGGTAAAATATTCTTTAGAAATCAATCTTCTCATTCAGGACCACGACCCGGACATTATTTTTCTGACTGAAACCTGGCTCACCAATGACTCCGAGCCCGATCTGGTTCAGGCCATCCCTCCTAGGTACCAGATAACTCGCCTTGACCGTAAAACCGGGAAGGGAGGGGGTCTAGCCATTATTTTTCGGGACACTTTTCAGTGCCGTACCTCTTGCCACCCTATTCCGAACTGTGTAAGCGTCTCATTTGTCATAGAATTCTACCCTACTAATACGTTCTCGGTAGTCCTCTTATATCGCCCTCCTGGACTCCTGGGTGACTTTACTTCCAATCTTCCGTCAATATTAGCCTGTCTAGCAACCACGCCAGCTAACTTCACCCTCTTGGGTGATCTCAATATCCATTTTGACGACTCTACCAACCCCACTGCTCGTCATTTGCTGGCCAGTCTAGCTGCCCTACAGTTGACCCAGTTAGTAACTAATCCAACTCATCTAAAAGGCCACCTCCTCGATCCTATCTTTAGTAATTGCCCGGAACTGGTTGTCCATACTCCCTCTCCAATCCCATGGTCGGACCATTATTTGATTCCCTTCACTTGGACGGTCTCTAAATCTCTTCCGTCCTCACAAGCTCACTGCTCTAAGCGTAGGAATTGGCCCAAATTGCCGTTGGATGACTGGCGGTCGACTCTGGTGAACACCAGACCTCCTGACAATTCAGACGCTACCCTAACTAATGAGGACTTCAACCGTTGGATCTCTAACTCTTTAGACCTGGTACTCCCCCTAAGTGGCATGGATCCTAAGCGGAGTTCCAAGACGGCCCCCTGGTACTCCCCCGCACTACGGGAACTAGAAACCAAGTGCAAACGTCTTGAAAGGAAATGGAGACTAGATTTCTCCATTGTCAGTTAAAACAACCACAGACTCATGCTCAGAGCATACAAAAAGGAGATTAAAATGGCCCAATCTACTTTTTTCGCAGAAAAAATCAACACAGTGGCATCTAAACCAAAAGAAATCTACAGGATCGCAAAAACCCTGCTGAAGTGCCCAGGGCAGCCCCTAGACCCGGGCAATGCACAAGCCCGCTGTAACGATCTAGCAGAGTTCTTCTCAAACAAAATTCAAATCATTTATTCTGCTTTCCCGCCCCCTCCCCTCACCGTCCGATCTCCAACTACCCTGACCTCTGACACCTATTCAACGGTCAACCTACCAGCCTTCCCGCCGCTCAACCCCATTCTACTAAACTCCATAATATCTCAGGTCAAATCAGGCTCTCCTAATGACCCAGCTCCCCCACGTTCTTTGAATATGGTCAACAACACCATTCTCCCCACAATGCTCACCCTATTGAATTCCTCCCTAGGCTCAGGCGTTGTTCCACCACCCTGGAAACGCGCGATGATTAGGGCCCTCTTAAAAAAACCTAATCTCTACCAGTCTGAGTTAAAAAACTATAGGCCCATCTCTCTGCTCCCTTGGATGAGCAAAGTACTGGAAAAATTCGCAAATACCACTCTGGTAGATTTCATCGAATCTAACCATCTACTCGATGCTTCCCAAACCGGCTTTCGTCCCAGGCATGGAACAGAAACGGCTCTGCTGGCAGTGATGGAGGAGGCACGAAAGATCTTGGACCAGGGAGGATCAGCGGGCATAATCCTCCTGGACCTCAGTGCCGCTTTCGACACTGTCAATCACAGCACACTTCTCTCACGGCTTACTAACATTGGGATCTCGGGCATGGCCATTTCTTGGCTTGAATCGTTCCTCACTGACCGTTCCTTTCAGGTGTTTGAGGGCTCCTCCATCTCCCCAAGTAAATCTCTTCCTTGCGGCATCCCCCAGGGCTCATCTTTGAGCCCCACATTGTTTAATGTCTACATGGGGCCACTAGCTGAGGTAGTTCGTCCATTCGGTATTAAAATCATCACATACGCAGACGACACTCAGCTGGTGGTCTCCCTCAACCAACTTGACACAAACCCTGACAACCTTAGGACCTGCTTGGAAGAAGTTTCAAACTGGATGACCCAATCATACTTGAAACTGAACGGTGATAAAACCGAGCTAATGTTTTTAGGCAATCCTTCCCCATTGGCTCTCAAATCACTCTCGCCCCCCTCTCTGGGCGCGCCTCCCTCACCCAAGGAAAAAATCAAGAGCCTTGGTATATGGCATGATAAAACCCTCAGCTTTAATGTCCAAGCCACCAAACTCTCAGCAACCTGCTTCGGCCTTCTCAGGCTAATTCGGAAGATCCTCCCCTTGCTACCCTTCGAAGCAAGGAAAATAATGGTTCAAGGCCTAATCCTATCCAGATTGGACTTCGGAAATACTCTGTACCTAGGTGCTCCCCAACTCACTCTCAACATTCTTCAGGTGGTGCAGAATGCCGCGGCCCGGACTCTTCTCCAAATCCCCCGGTGTATCCCAATAAAGGTCGTCTGAGGTCCTTACACTGGCTGCCAGTAAGGCGTAGAATCGAGTTCAAGATCCTTTGTATCTCCCACCAAGCCTACTGGAAAACTGGTCCACTCATAAACTATTCTCTGATCACCCCTCACAACCCTGTAAGACACCTCAGATCAGCTTCCTCATGGCTGGTCACAGTCCCTAGGATTAAAAAATCCAGAAGTGGAGGCTGCTCCTTTTCTTACAATGCCTCCAAACTCTGGAATTCCCTCCCCCTTAACATGCGATCAGAATTTAATCTGCTCTGTTTCCGCAAACAGTTAAAAACTCTACTGTTCTCCTATCCCAATTAACTTTCCTTTTTCATCAGCTTGCATCTGTCGGTAGTGCTGGGACGCCTCAGGGTAACCACTGCGCTTTATAAATCTTCTTTTCATTTCATTTCAATGCACAACGTGCATTTCCAGCATTTTGGCGGGGGGTGCCGTGAGCACCACCCACCACAATGCTGGGAATGGGAGTTCCCACCACCACGATGGCATCCTAATTGCAGGTGCGGGACGGTCACACCCCTGGCGGACAGTCCCGCATTCCACGATGGTCGCCCGCCATCGTAATGATACCCTTACTGACTGCCAACAGCGGTACCACAGTTAGCTAAGCCACTGGTAATAATGGTTGACCACCACATAGCAATTCCAACAGCAGGTTTCGGAAAGGTTGGTAAAGCCATTAAGCAAGGACTTGGATGCAAGCCTATTGGTTTTGCTAATCCTTGCTTTCTGCCTGGCCCTACCAATCAAAAAATTATTTAAATAAATGCAGAGACATTTTTCAGTTTCAAAAACAGATATCGCCGCAGTGGTCACTGGAATTTAAGGGAACTACTTTGTCTGTAGATTTCCTGCTTTTGAAAGGACAGAATCCTGTCGCTCACAGTGATGTTAGCCAATGGCTGGATTGGACTGACCCTCTACCCTTTGTTGTATTGTGTAGTGAATGGAATTAAATTGTGAATGCTGCAGTAACAGTTTGATGGATGAAGCGCTCTGGTTGAAATCTGCTATAAGTAAGGATAATATTTTTATAATTTTAGTAAAATTAAAAGGTTTTGGCCAGCTCCAGACCTAATCATTCACAGAACAGAAGTCCAAGATATGCTTAATTCCCCTGAATTTCTGTGAGTAGCTGGAAACAAAGCCTCTTCTCTTTCAATGGATGACTACACCAGCACAAATACTGTAAAGATGGGGTTATTGGATGAGGGGCGGGAAGCCCCACTTAGGTAGCAACTACAATCCTTGTCAGGGTGAACCACACAAGTCACTTCATGAACCTGTGCCTAATGCTCTGGTAGCTTGGAACAAAGCAGTCAGGCTGCACTGGCTCCCTGTAGTCCAGCGCAGCCTCTTCAAAGTGGGCTGCTTGATTTACCTGGCCCTCTCCCATCAAGGCCCGGCTTTCATTGCTGCTTGTCTCCACCGTTACATTCCTTCTCGAGTTCTTCGCTCCTCAGGCTCTAATCTGCTGTCTGCCTGCCCTTTTAAGCGCAAAAAGTTCGGGGGACTAAAATTCGCCTCTCAAGCCCCTCGTCTTTGGAATTCCCTCCCCTCTGATCTTCTTCTTATTTCCTCATTCCACTCATTTAGGAGAGTTCTGAAGACTTGGCTATTTGCCTATGACTAATGACGCTTCCTTGCAGTCCTGTCCCTGCCTATCCTTAAAGTGCCAAGAAACCATTGGTTAATATGTGCGCTGTATAAGTTTCTTTTTCAATTCATATCATATCATATCAATGTATAAAGTATTTATGTAGCACACAAACAGAACTTAAGTGAAAACACAAAAAAAATCCCAAACCAATACAGAAAAACAGAGTATATTTTAATAAGTAAAAAGCTGACAAGTTACATTCTCAAGTCAGGTGTGAGTAATTCTGTTCACATTAGAGGAGGCCTTGAGGAAGATACTAAGTGTCATTGACATTCCATGCTGTAGCGCAAAGAGCTGTTTGGGAGAAGCAGATGGTTGCCGCCGACATTTGTTGCCGGCATGAAGAGCAGGTTTTACCAGAGCTTTTTATTGGCGGTCTTTAAGGGGCTCATTCCTGGTTGTGGGAAGTCCAAACTTCAGGTTTTTCACCTTCTCTTCAGGAGAACACTCTGATGCCATCAAAGGTCGAGGACTTTGGGGCAACTCTCGGAAACAGGATTCACTCCAGCAGTGACCAGAAACATGGCTCAGGCAGGTCCACTTGCTGGTCCAGCTATGTCCAGTGGCAGCTTGTCAGCTGAGCTGTTGCAGGGAGGCCTCTGAAGGCTGTTGTGTCACTAAAGCTCACACATTAGGTCAGCCAACAAAACCTTGCAGTCTGTCTGGGTAGCTTTGGAGCAAGGCAAGCAGGTCCAGTATTCTATATCAGGCAGCAGGGCAGTCCTTCAAGCGGCAAGGCAGTCCTTCTGAATCTTCCACAGGTCCAGGAGTGTTCTGATGAGTGGCTATGGATGTCCAAAATGTAATCCTGGTGCCAGCCTTTGTGTGGGGGACTCCCTGTCCTACCCCTACAACTGAGTCTGGAAAGTTCTTCCCCATTCATTGGCCAAGGCTCTAAACTGTCTGGGGATGACAAATGCCCAGGCAGGCCTAGTGCCAGATTTCTTTGTATGTGCTGTAGGCATAGTCCTTTGAAGTGTGTGTGAGGCTACGCACAGCTCCTCCCCAGTCATCCTGTCAGGATGTTCCGTCCTCCCCACACCTAAGCCCTCTTTGTGTTACTGGCTGGAAGCAATACACAAATCCCAACAGCAGAAACATTCACAGTCATGTGGCCCAGGACACTGGCAGAAGGCACTACTGTTCGGTGGTACAATGAAATGTCAACTTACTAAAAGTGTCATTTCCAGATTTTTGACTTAAAATCCAACTTTACCATTAAAGAAGATTTAAAATTACAGTTCAGTTGAGTGTGAACAGCATATGATTATCTGCTACCAATCTATACTTAGCAATTAATAAATGTAATAAGGTAACCCAGTGTTACTCAATAGAAGAGCCAGCCTCACAGCAGTAAACAAACAACTTCAGGCGTTATTCACACCTTGTACACAACGTGTGCTTCAGCATACTGCTGTGCCACTAAATTTGCCTTTCATGACACTGCCAGGGAACCTCCTTAAACAGGCGCATCCATTGGGCATGGCAGGCACCTCCAAGATCTTACTTGTGAGGGGTGGGGTCAGTATCGGGAGAGCTAGGAAGGCTTTTGCGAAGGATGTTCCTGACTTTGGAAGGGGTGTCTTTGGTTTTGAGAGCAGTTTTGGACTTCTTAGGGGTACAACTGTGTTTAGTAGTTGGGGAATCATATTTCTCAGAGGTAGATTGGGATGTGGAAGGGATGGGTTGGGGTATGGAAGAGATTATTTTGGCTTTGGGGGGTTGGTGTTGACAGGGCTAAGGACCAGGGCAAATAACGCACTTTCACAGGAAAAATGGCCAGGATGTTCAGGAGGGAGTAGGAGTTTGGAGTTAGAGGGAGTGCAAGTATCAGGTGTGGGTGGGTGTGTTGTTGGTGCATGTGCCTGTGTTGCTGATGTATCTTGTTCATGTTTTGTAGGTGTCTGTTATGTAGGTATGTAATTTGGGTGTGTGTGAGGTGGATGTGTTGGGTGTGCTGAGTGTTGGGGCTGGGTCTGTGGATGTGGATGTGGTGTCTGGAGGAATGCTGGGGGTGGTGAGTGGGTCTGTGGGCATGGTGCCTGTGGGAATGTTGGGAGTGGTGGATGGGTCTTTACGTGCAGGAGTGGTGTCTTGGGGAAGGCTGGGGTGGTGGATGGATCTGTGGGTGCTGGTGTGGTATCTTAGGGATTTCTCGGTGTTGGGGATGGGTTGGTGTGAGCTGGTGTGATGTCTGGGGGTATGTTGGGGTGGTGAGGGGAGACAGTGTCATGTGAGTGGTTGCATGTTTTCTGGTGTTTCTGTTTGCATCTGTTGCTTAGGGCCATTAAAGTGTGTGAGTGCTTATCTGTGAGTGTGCCTGGGACAAGCATGGGAATAGGGAACTTGGATAGATAAGAGGCAGGAGTTGGGGTGGAAGTTTGGGATGAGTGGAAGGCTGTCATGAGGGAGGATGCCGGAGCCTGAAAAGATATCTGGACACAGCACTGTGGATGCCTTCCAGGTTGGCCACCTGCTGCAGGTGGCTGCATTTCCCCAGGATGGCGTCCAATAGTGCTGTATGACCCACAGTGATGTTTCTCAGGAGGTAAATTGCCTCCTCACTTAGGGCAGTGGGGGTAACAGGGGCAGAGGTGCCTTGAGCAAAGGAGATGGCTCTCCTCTTATAGGAGCAGACCTAGCCAACTGGAGATGGAAGATGGAACTGGGGTAGTGGACTAGGATGAAGGTGGAACAAATATTGGGTTCATCAGCACTCTGGAGTCTGCACTGGAGGTGATCCTGGTGATGAGGAAGTCGAGCATCCATCCTCCATGTCACTCCCCACACCCTACGTTCACTGGGCTACTCTGTGTCTGAACTCTCACAACCGGAACCACTGTGACCAGCTGGCTCTCCAACAATGTTGGCCCCTTCCCCTTCGTTTGCCCTTGATGAATCTGAATTGGCATATAAGATTGGTTTATTGCTACTGCGTTACCACACCTGACCATCAGATATCAACAGAAAACATGCCTAGAGTGCACAGATCACTCCAGCTGCATCATTTCCTACACAGGTGTTAACATTAGCATGAACACATGCATGCATCCTACATGACCAGTAAACACTCGCTTACAGTGAAGTTATTACCACAGACATCTCCAATTATGTAAGTGAAGTTGTCTGATCTCCCTCATCATGTATCTAGTAGGACACATCATCACCTTGTATAAGTTGGTCCTTGTAGTAATCCTTAGTAAACTAATGTGCTCCAACAGAATGGCAAAGACAAATTCATTCCTACAGATTCCACACAAGGCCCTGCAAGCAGTAAATGGTCATGTACCTAACACCACATTGTGATGAAATGATGGACAACTAATACAGCTATGTTACACCAATATGTAAAGTAGCAGGAACAAGGTGACATGGAAATGCTCATTTCACACTGTTGACACTTCCTAATAGAAACTTTCTCATATATCCACTGTCAGAATAGTCTCATGAAAGTTGTACTTAAGTCGCTTCGCTATGTATCACAGGTAGCACAGAAAAGTAGACTGGAGACAATCTGGCCCAAATATCTGGGAGTTTTGTCCACAAATATCCACAGCATAATGAATCAGCTAGGCCTAAGGACATCCCTAACACAGATTGGTACAGGAGCGCACCAATCTTACATTGCATACTGAAAGGTCAAACGACCATTGAAGGTTGAGCATGTAATGGAGGCTCAGGGAATCTCCATTACATGAAGAGGTGGTTTGGCCTGTATCCTAATGGAAAGGCACAATATAGTACCTTTTTGTCTCAAAAAACACAAATTCAATTATATTATCGAGTGTAGACACTTACATGTAATCCCTATATTTCTGCATGTTAATCCCTTGTGCATGTCACTAGTCAATGAATGAACCATGACAAATCCACATGTGTAATTCACATAACTGAACACTGCAAGAAAGTATTGTAAGTCTACCTATCATGTCCTTTATTGCTTCATCAATTGGACCTGACTAACGACATTGAGTAATGGCTTAGGGTATGTATGGCCCATGCACCAATGTATACACCCTCCTGTATGTGGTAACACATGAACTGTATACCCATCACAAATAACTATTTACAAAAACAGATTAGCCTACACATACATTTGTGATGGAATCAGACATCCACCGATGAAGACACATATGTCATGAAATAAACAGCAGTGTATATCATACTACAACAGGGAAAGGTACACATGCCTACATGTATGCACTAATACTGATGGCACCAACGATGTTTGCTATCATATGTTACTGTATATTCTCCACTCACCAAAGGGGAGTATTGCCCAGTAATTGCATCCAAAGGGCACTGTATGCTATGTTACATGTAATGGGGCTACCATCACATAAGACACAGTAGTGAGGGAACTTCACTCCTGACACACTAAAGATAAGTGGCTTGGTTGGTACAATTGTCACCCACAACATCAAACATTAGCTGATTGATCACTTTACTCAGCGACGTGTCTGCTCAAGACAGAAAATTAATAGTGGACTGTACTCTACTGTATTTCTGTACATAAATACAATTGGCAAAGCACATCAGCATGTACCTACTACCAGACCTACACAACCAATAACTCTTCTTCTACATCACACATGGGCCACCCCCAATATTGATGGAGAAATGTCTGCCTGTAACACACAAATTTGACAATGTAACATGTATAACTCCGGCCAGAACCTACCCCCTTGTAGCTACTATTGAGTCCTCAAATGCCCATCAAGCTCCGGGTAGGCCGCCGTCAGTATGCAGGTTATGAGGCGGGTTAGGGTTCAGTGCGTGCCCCGTCCATCTGAATCCTCTGGGTCCAGCACCTCAAGTCCTCCCACCTTTTCCTGCAATCGAAGCTGCACTTGCAATAGACCACCAGGGTCTGCACCTTCTGGGTGACGGCTTTTCAAATGGATTGCTTATGATGGGCGTTGACCTGTATGGATGCAACAAAAGAAGAAACAGATAATAAGTGTAAGTTTTAGGATATTTGTTTGCTTGACACACACTTTGCAAACATCTAGCACAATCTTAGATCTATAGTTAGCCAGGACCAACCTAGATGTACTGTGATGTGAGCTACTATTAAACACAGCACACCATTTTGAACTTTTTTGGGGGAAACTACCTGTGCATTATTGTACAGACACCGTTACAGCCAGGGCATTGATTTGATGCATATAATCCATACAGGCTGCTACCATAATATAGACCACATCCTAACACGTAGGTCACACAATGAAAGGGCTGGCATGAGTGTCACTGAGAGCTTCATCTCTGGGTGTGTGTGGACATGGGATATCAAACTAAGTCTGGTTGAGTTTGTTTGGTATGGAGTGCCATCACTGGACACAACTTTTGCCACATGTGGCTCTGTTACAGGAATGACATTCGACATAGCATTGTACCTATTGCTTGGTTGATTGTAACAAAGCTGGTGCTTCAGATATCAAAATCTCTTCGGAAGTAACCAACTATCTGCATTGTTAATGCGTCACATGTGCAAAAGGCCTGTACAATGCAATATGACTTATGGAAAAGTGAGAACAGACCTATGGGAGTAAGAGGCCTGTCATTAGTAAATGTCACACATAGACAATGTGGGCCAGTGGAAAGAAGTATCCGGTCCAGGGGTAACCTCAGTCACCACTTCAAATGTATTCCATGTAAAAGCAATCAGGGCTACTATTGGTTCAGAAAACTCATTTTGGGAACATTCAAGGATCTGCAGGTCTATAGGGAAATTACTATGTGCATCAGTTGAATTACCTCAGAAACTCTGCCCCAGCCAGGGCCCAGAATGGGCACAACTCATTGTCAGGCTGTCTGATCCCACGTGAACATCACATTTCCACAAATTCAATACATCAAAGTGTATCGTATGGCCATTCGATAAGTGACCTCAAGATTATGTGCCACTCTGAAGGGGTCTGTGAGATATAGCTAGCTCCCAGACAACAGTTTGGTAAGGCCAGATGTGTGCTGAGTGATATGCAGGACTGTACACATAGCTAACATCACCCTCAATTGGTTCTCACAGAGGGCAGTAAGCTAAAATAACCTTGCGCTAGCTCCGCAGTGTGAATTTAATGCTATCTTGTTTTTTAACTTTTTAAAATTACGCCACCTGACAAACTTGCATCTTACCTGCTTTGCTTCTGCTCTGTTGTTCTCCTTGGTCCACCGCAGCAATTTCGTACCGTTTGTGTGTAGGGAGGCATACTAGTGTCAACTTTCTGGTGAGTACGTTAGAGCGGCCATTGTGGCAGGGTGACGCTCTAGTGCTCCATCAGTAGCAGGGTATTAAAGCTCAGTTCGGGGCCAACGCACAGAGGACAGTAAGCTAAAATTACCTCGCGCTAGCTCCGCATTGTGAATTTAATGCTATCTTGTATTTTAACTTTTTAAAATTACGGCACCTGACAAACTTGCATATTACCTGCTTTGCTTCTGCTCTGTTGCTCTCCCCAGTCCACCGCAGTAATTTCGTGCTGTTTGTGTGGAGTGAGGAACACTAGTATCCACTTTCTGGTGCGCACGTTAGAGCGGCCATTGTGGCAGGGTGACGCTCTAGTGCTCCACCAGTAGCAGTGTATTAAAGCTCAGTTTGGGGCCGATGGGCAGAGGACAGTAAGCTAAAATTACCTTGTGCTAGCTCCGCATTGTGAATTTAAAGCTATCTTGTTTTTTAGCTTTTTTAAATTACGGCACCTGACAAACTTGCATATTACCTGCTTTGCTTCTGCTCTGTTGCTCTCCCCAGTCCACCGCAGCAATTTCGTGCTGTTTGTGTGGAGGGAGGCACACTAGTATCCACTTCATGGTGAGCACGTTAGAGCGGCCATTGTGGCAGGGTGACACTCTAGTACTCCATCAGTAGCAGGGTATTAAAGCTCAGTTCGGGGCCGACGCGCAAAGGACAGTAAGCTAAAATTACCTCGCGCTAGCGTCGCATTGTGAATTTAATGCTATCTTGTTTTTTAACTGTTTTAAATTACGGCACCGTACAAACTTGCATCTTACCTGCTTTGCTTCTGCTCTGTTGTTCTCCCCGGTCCACCGCAGCAATTTCGTGCTGTTTGTGTGGAGGGAGGCACACTAGTATCCACTTCCTGGTGAGCATGTTAGAGCGGCCATTGTGGCAGGGTGATGCTCTAGTGCTCCATCAGTAATGTACTATATAAATCAAACCATGGCACTAACGTGTAGCGGACGCGCGCAGCAGGCGCGCCGCCGGCGCGCCGAAGGTGCACCGCAGGCAAGCCCGGCTGCGCTCGGCCGGGCCCAGAGGCCATGGACTATGGCCGAAATTCGATCTACTCATCTAGGGAACTAAAATCACTAAGGCCTACGGTACACCTCTGCCCTCCTTTGGACTCTAACACCTATCACCGCACCTCCATCAATGGGATTTCTATGCTTCAATCAGAGCACCTCCCTGCCAATTTCAGTCTTGACCCCCTGTTGTTCTAAACCCCATCACAAACCCGCAATTGGATCTCTGTTGTTTTTACCTTAACACACGTTCTATGGTAAAACATCAACTTGATATTTTTTTGTTACTCACTTCGGATAAACCTGATATTTTACTAATGACTGAAAAATGGCTAACCCAGAACTCACTACCCGATATCCTAGTAGCACTTCCCTCAGACTATTACATCCTATCGGCCAACCGCCCTCCAGGCAAAATGGGAGGCAGGGTGGCAGCAATTATTCACAAAAACCATAAGTTCGTTACTTTATCCTCCCTTGTCTTGCCGGAGGTTGAGAATTTAGTCATCAAACTCGACACGGATACGGGCTCTCTGGCACTCGTGCTGATTTATCATCCCCCCCAAGTCATGCACATTTTTCCTATCTCCCTGGGTGGGCAGATGGCCTCTCTTGTGGTAAACTTCGCTAAAGTTCTCCTAATAGGTGACCAGAACTACTGGTTCAACAACACCACAGGAGGACCCCAGGCGGTCGAACTCTCCGAGTTCCTCCTGAACCTGAACATGGTCCAACACATACATTCCCCCACTCACGAAAAGGGACATATTCTGGACCAAGTTTGGTCCCATAATCTCACACTTTCGAGGCCCACCATCGTGCCTTGTATATGGTCTGACCATCATTTGATCCAGTTTACAACCACCATTAACGGCTACACTAAGTCTCTGCCCCGGGAGGGGGGGGTGACTAGGAAATGGAAATCCTTGAATACACCGACTTTTGTCGATACTTTGAAGAATACTCTACCTATCTTCTGCCTGGATGTCAACATTATGGAAGGAAAAATCACAGAGATCACGGAGTGGCTATCTTGAATTGCGCCAAAAAGAAAGCAAATGGAGATTAAATTATTCCATGAAAGACAAGGAGGATTTCTCCATAGATCGTAGGGAATATATAAAAACTATTCTGAATAGTGAAGCGGCATATTTCTCTACTAAATTATTAAACTCTTAAACAAATCCAAGCCAAATTTTTAAAATAGTGAATGATCTATGCAACAGTGTGAGAACCGCACCTACTCAGACCCCCACTCAGGAGCTCTGTAACTCGGTGAACAATTTCTTCATAGATGAAATCTCGGCTATCAAAGACAGCCTCCCTAACCCTTCCAGTCGGGAACCACTGGATGACGTTTGTAATAACCACCTTACTCAACATGCCCTTCCCTCTATCTGCCCTAAAACACTTTTGGAGCTTTTTCCCATGTCAACTCAGGATCTCCCAATGACAGCTGTCCACCACACGTTATGAAAGATGTATTTTCGGTCCTACCTCAGAGCATACTTCCCTTCCTTAACGAATCTCTCGCTCAAGGGAAGGTCCCCAGCGCCTTTAAGAACGCAACGTTCGTTCCCCTTATAAAAAAACCTGGGGTAGACCCCACTGACCCCCTCTAATTATCGTCCTATCTCCCTTCTTCCCTTCATGGCCAAAATACTGGAGGCTCATGTGTCGAGATGTCTCTCGAACTTCATCGAACACTCCGACTACCTAGAATTTAATCAAGCCGGCTTTCGTCTGGCACACTCAACGGAGGCGGTGATCCTCGCAGTCCTGAATACTCTCAGAGCAAACGCTGATAAGGGTAACCACCAGGCCCTGGTGCTCCTGGACTTGTCGGCCGCGTTCAACGCGGTCGACCACAACATCCTGTTGAACCGTGTCGAGCAGGCTGGCCTCGGGGGACCCGCACTAAGATGGATAGAGTCCTTCCTTACTGACCGGACGCAATCAGTCAGGCTGGGAACTTTCACCGCCCCGAAACTCACTTCCCCCTGTGGGGTTCCTCAGGGGTCATCTCTTTCACCATTACTGTTTAATTTATACTTCAGACCCTTGATACACTCTTTAAAAAACAGCAAGATCACCATTTTTAACTATGCTGATGATCTTCAGCTGATAATACCACTGAGCTCCCCAGACTCAGCGGCAGAGTCCCGGGTGACCCTGTCTCACATACAGCGTTGGATGGACCTGAATCACCTGAAGCTCATCCCCAAGCAAGACGGAACTAGTACTGCCTGGGAAGAGTGAGATCAGTTGGGGCCCGTACTATTGGCCGGCGGATCTAGGATCTCCCCCCACTGCTTCCCCCTCGGTCAAAAACATTGGGGTCATCCTAAATGCTGACCTATCGCTTAAAGGACAGGTAGGTGCAGTTGTTTCCTCTAGTTTTTTCCAATTACGGAAAATTAAAAAAATTGCCCACTTGCTGACACACTCTGCCCTCATACAGGCGGTGATAGCCCTGGTACTCTAGCGTCTTGATTTTTTGAACACTTTATACCTCGGCCTGCCACTGGGTTTGCTAAAACGACTCCAGATAGCTCAAAATCAGGCAGCAAGACTCATCTGAAAACAACCAAAGTGGCAGTCAGCGAGACCGGGACTGTCAAAACTCCACCGGTTACCAATGGCTCGAAGGCTGCCTTTAAGACGGGATGCCTAGCTTTTAAGGCTCTGCATGGTAACGGCCCCAGATTTGTCAAAAATATGATAATTAAATAAGAACCCCAGCGTAACCTACGCTCTGCCCACCTTCACCTGGTAATAATTCCATCGTTCAAACGGAAACTGCAAGGAGGCAGCGGCTTCTCCTATTTGGCCTCCACCTTCTAGAACTCCCTTCCCTTGTCACTCATGAGCTGTGACAATCTCATGGTCTTCAGAAAGACCCTGAAGACTTGGCTGTTGAAGCAAGCTTATGCCTAGGAATCTTGGGTTACTTCCCTCTGTCCCAGCGCCATGAAACCTAATGGCGTACGTGCGCTCTATAAGTGGTTATTAACATAACATAACATAACATACATACACAGCTCATGCTGTAAAGTCTATACATTTATTTGCACATTTATCATGATATGATTAGCAAGTACATCATAGCTACCATGAAATGTACACATTTATTAGATACATGTACTAGTCTACACCAACCACCCGGAAACTCAAAATTGAATAAAGTAAATTTTTAACAGCGTAATGGGCTTAAAAAGCCCAAACACATGTAGATGATAGAAAACACAAGATCATTGACTATTCAAGCC
Organism: Lissotriton helveticus; assembly: GCF_964261635.1. Lineage (NCBI taxonomy): Eukaryota > Metazoa > Chordata > Amphibia > Caudata > Salamandridae > Lissotriton > Lissotriton helveticus. Next base: position 868,466,840 of record NC_136061.1, on the reverse strand, counting down.
ACATTTGTGATATCTGCAGAAAGTATTGTTTGTTACATCTGTGTCTTTAAAGGTATAAAAACGGGATGATGCAATTTAGTATATTGATATTGTTATGTAAACTATTCAAGTGCAAGTCCATGCTAGCAAGGTATTATGCAATATTGTTGTAGAGAACCAATAGGGTGAGCAGTATGAACGATTGAGTGATATTGTGACTTTTGTATTATGATATTGCACCTTTGCATGTATTGTAGTGTTTATGTATGAACCATGGATATTTATAAATAATATCAGTCCCCACAAAATGCTCTCTATAAATTATTTTATTGATATTGCATGTTAATTAACATTGACGTCGGCCTAGATTTTGTAATTTTTGAACCCATTTCTTAGCTAAAAATTAGCTTTATTAAATTTTGTGTTTGCAGGGGGGTGTGGTACACTAGTCATCATTTTCCCTGACCATGGGATGTCCACATATAGCACGGGGTCCCCTTGTATCTACACTTACACGTGAAGATATATGCATGCAACACAAGTAGGATCTCGGGCTTAACACACATCACAAGGGTGATTTTAAGTACACAAAGTACAGTGCTTCAAATCCATTACATGATTGTCCTATGCAGGGACCACAACATGTTAAAACAGTAATCTGAATACATTCTGGGACTCAGAGTCACATTGTGGCCTGTAGGAATGGAAAGGATGGAGTTGAACAAAGTAAGATATGTATGTGAGATGGTTACCTATTCCTCTGGTGATCAATAGAGCTGAACATACAGGGTAAGGACCTCTTCATCACATTTCCCCAGCTCCTCTGAGGAGAAAGCAGGTGCCCTTTCACCTTCTTTGTCTGACATGATTGCTCCCAGAGGTGGCAAACAGCAGCTAAGGTGGAGGAGGTGCAGGAGGCAGGTGAGTTATTTTTTAATAGTTACCCCATGTACGCAGTCATTAGTGTAGACAGACAAAGCCATTGGGCCGCGACCATAACAATCACCATTATTAGCCTGTGACTGTGTCTGCCATGGATGAAACCGCAAACTGTGGAGTTGACTTCCACTGGCGGTGATAGGATCCGAATGTCCAATATGTGAGGTCAGGCATCTGTCATTTTAGCAGTTGGAACTAAAACTGCTAAGTATTAGTGACTGTTAAGTACGTCACCACCACTACTAATGAGGGCAAACATGTTTACGTATGAACTTCTCCATTGCCATGTGATGATTTCCATGACCCAAATCATCTGTATAGTGCATTACTGTGCATAAACACAAAATGTGAATTGTGTCCTTCCTGATTGCCCGCCTACCCTCGCCGCCCTCCGTCTTCCCTCCCCGCTTCCCGCCACCACCGCAAGCCCCGCCCCTTTTTTCTTTCTGTTCCCTCCCCGCTCCCGCCTCCCAGCTGCTCCGCCCACCCACGCACTTGGCCTTTATATGGCGACCGTGCGACACAGGTGAGTGTGACCCACTTGTGGGACACCCCTGCGCCGCACGGCCACCAGCTGCTGCGTGTGCCCCTCAGCCCGTCCCTGCCTCGCTGCCTGCCTCGCTGCCGGCCGACTCGGTTGTCATTTGTTTTGTTTTTGTTTTGACCGTCATTTGTGCTTGCTAAATTGTTTCCTTGTTTCCTTGCCCGTGTTAGCGTTTTCTTCTGTTTTTTCTGTATTTTTCTTTTTCTCAGCTTGTGTCCTTCCTGATTGCCCGCCTACCCTCGCCGCCCTCCGTCTTCCCTCCCCGCTTCCCGCCACCACCGCAAGCCCCGCCCCTTTTTTCTTTCTGTTCCCTCCCCGCTCCCGCCTCCCAGCTGCTCCGCCCACCCGCGCACTTGGCCTTTATATGGCGACCGTGCGAACGCGCAGCGGTCACGCGCAGCGGGCGCGCCGAAGGCGCGCCAAAGGTAAGCCCGTCTGCGCCCGTCCGCGACCGGATCGCGACCAGCGCCAGGACCCCTGGCCCCCGAAGACCCCGACCGACCCGCCTGACGTACTCCGCCGCCACCCTCATCGCTCTCAACTCCGGCCGACTCCCAGAATGCCATCAAGCCACCCCAAGACGTACCCACGGACCCTTCAGCTGCCACGCCTGCAAGTTCTCCTGCATCCGGACCTGCCCCGCACCAGCACCCGCCAAGTCGAACACCAGCAGCACCCACCTCAAGTGCATCCTGCTCAACACCCGCTCCGTCCACAGACACGCCATCGAACTCTGGAACCTCCTAGACGCCACAGCCCCTGACGTTGCCTTCCTCACGGAGACCTGGATGAACGCCTCCTCAGCGCCCGACATCGCCATCGCCATCCCAGAGGGCTACAAGATCGTCCGGAGGGACCGAAACGCCAACCAGATGGGAGGAGGCATCGCCATCATCCACAGAAGCACCATCTGTCTCACGACCAGCACCGACAACACCCTGACCAGCGCCGAACACCTGCACTTCCAGATCCACACCAACCCGAACACCACCCTCAGAGGCACCCTGATCTACCGACCCCCTGGACCACGCACGCAATTCAGCGAGGACATCGCCGACTTCGTCAGCCCGCATGCCCTCCCCTCCGCTGACTACATCCTCCTGGGAGACCTCAACTTCCATCTGGAGAACAACAACGACCGCAACACCAGCACCCTGCTCGACAACCTCGCCAACCTGGGACTCAAGCAACTGGTGTCCACCCCCACCCACCGCGCCGGACACACACTCGACGCCGTCTTCTCATCCAGCACAGACATCGACTTCAGCCACGCCACAGAGCTTCAATGGACGGACCACAGCTGCGTCCACTTCACCTTCAAGAGAACGACGACCCACCAACACCAGCAACAGGCGGCCCGCAGAAGCTGGAACAAGATCACAACAGACCAGCTCGCCACCTCCCTGAGCCAGCACCCCCCTGCCAGCTCAGCGAACCCCAGCCAGGCCGCCGACAACCTCACGAAGTGGATCAGCAACTGCGCGGACGAACTCGCCCCACTGAGGACCCCGCCTAGCAGACACGGCAGCAAGAAGGCCCCATGGTTCACCGACGAACTCAAGAGCTCCAAGAAGAACTGCCGAGCCCTGGAGAAAGTCTGGAAAAGGGAACCGACACCGAACAACAGGACCTCCTACAAACTTGCCACCCGGAAACACCACCAGCTGATCCGCGCCGCCAAGAAAACAGCATTCAAGGACCGGCTGGACAACAACGCACACAACTGCAAGGAACTCTTCAACATCGTGAAAGAGCTTTCCAACCCCAGCGCAGGAAACAACGACATCACCCCATCGCAAGACCTCTGCAACTCCCTCGCTTCATACTTCCACAACAAGATCACGGACATACACAGCAGCTTCAACAACCAACCAACGCACACCATGACCGAACAACCACCCCCCACCACCACCCTCCACGCCTGGACCCCGATCAGCACCGAAGACACCATCCGCACGATGAACTCCATCCACTCCGGATCACCGGCCGACCCCTGCCCTCACCACGTCTTCAACAAGGCCGACGCTGTCATCGCACCCCACCTGCGAGACATCATCAGCACATCCTTCGACACCGCCACCTTCCCTGAGAGCTGGAAGCACGCCGAACTCAGCCCCCTACTCAAGAAACCGACAGCGGACCCCACCGACCTCAAGAATTACCGCCCCATCTCGCTCCTCCCGTTTCCAGCCAAAGTCATCGAGAAGACCGTCAACAAGCAGATGGCCGCCTTCCTCGAGACGAACGGATCCCTCGACCCCTCACAGTCCGGCTTCCGAGCCAACCACAGCACCGAGACCGCCCTCATCGCCGCCACCGATGACATCCGAGCCCTGATGGACAATGGAGAAACAGCGGCCCTCATCCTCCTAGACCTCTCCGCGGCATTCGACACTGTCTGCCACCGCACCCTAGTGCAGCGCCTCAGCGACGTCGGAATTCAGGAGAAGGCACTGGAATGGATCATCTCCTTCCTCGACGGAAGAACACAGAGAGTCCGCCTGCCACCGTACAAGTCAGAGGCCTCCGAAGTCATCTGCGGCGTCCCCCAAGGATCATCTCTGAGCCCCACCCTCTTCAACGTCTACATGAGCCCCCTCGCGGCCATCGTACGCAAACACAACCTCAGCATAATCTCCTACGCCGACGACACCCAGCTGATCCTCTCCCTGACCAACGACCCCGCCGCCGCCAGAGCCAACCTGCACGAAGGGATGAAAGAGGTAGCCGAGTGGATGACGACCAGCCGCCTGAAACTGAACTCAGACAAGACGGAGGTCCTCATCCTGGGCTCTTCACCCTCCGCCTGGGACGACTCCTGGTGGCCACCCGCCCTGGGCACCGCACCCAAACCGACAGACCACGCACGCAACCTGGGATTCATCCTGGACTCCTCCCTCTCCATGACCAGACAAGTCAACGCCGTCTCCTCGTCATGCTTCAACATCCTGCGCATGCTACGAAAGATCTTCTGGTGGATCCCCACCGAGACCAGGAAGACCGTCACCCAGGCCCTCGTCACCAGCCGTCTGGACTACGGCAACGCCCTATACGCCGGTACCACCGCCAAGCTCCAGAAGAGACTCCAGCGGATCCAGAACGCCTCAGCCAGACTCATCCTCGACATCCCACGAACCAGCCACATCTCCGGACATCTGAGAGACCTTCACTGGCTCCCCGTCAACAAAAGAATCACCTTCCGCCTCCTCACCCACGCACACAAAGCTCTACACGATCAAGGCCCGAGCTACCTCAACAGCCGAGTCAACTTCTACGCTCCCAAACGCCACCTCCGATCAGCCAACCACGCCCTCGCCGCCGTCCCCCGCATCCGAAGAGCGACTACAGGAGGAAGGTCCTTCTCCTACCTGGCCGCCAAGACCTGGAACTCCCTCCCTCCCGACCTGCGCCTGACCCAAGACCACCTCTCCTTCAGGAAGAAGCTGAAGACCTGGCTGTTCGAGCAGTAGCGGCACCCCCCCCCCCCCCCCCCCAGCGCCTTGAGACCCTACGGGTATGTAGCGCGCTTTATAAGTGTCACTGATTGATTGATTGATTGATTGCACATACACCGTGGTTGACAGTTTTTTACCTAAAATTTCCTTCAATTATCATCATTGTGGTAAGAATGCATTTCTGAATGTATAATTTGCACATTTATGTTACAGACACATGTGAAGGCCAGAATGGGGATTGTTGGTGGTTGTTGGACAGTAGACAGTTATCATGTGGATAATGTGTAATGCTTTCTGAAGCAGACATGTGTTGTCACATTACATTTGGCTTACTCTTCATACATGTGACTCTGGACACTGTGACCAATGTTCAAAATTGTTTTCACTCCACACACAGGTAACCTGGGAGAGGGAGGAGACAAGAACCTCTAGTGTACCGTCCATTACCAAACCTTCAGAGTGTGGAAGAAATGGATGTAATCAAGAAGTTTCATCTGACTAGGCAAACAAAACAGGATTTATGTTATCAGTTGGAGCCCACAAGTACCCCCCCTCCCATATTGTGAGAATTATGACAGTATTGCATTTTCCGGCCACAGTTTCCTTTCAATACTCTGTGGCTATATCTTGTAGTATTTTGCAACTAATGTTAAGTGGTGTTTCACAAGATGATGAATTACATTGACAGTTACATCCAGTTCCCCAGACGTGAGGATTTAAGCAAGTGATGGTTGAATTCTATGGATTTGGTTGTATACCACATGTGGTTGGAGCCATTGATGGCACCCATATTGCCTTAGTACCACCGCAAGCAAGGGATCTACAGCTAGATTCATCAAGCCGAAAACGGCTCGCAAAGGGCCAGATTCTGAGAATCTGGCCCTTTGCAAGCGCAATTTTTGCATTTGGGATTCATCATCCCAAATGCAAAAATCGCTAATAGCAAAATCGCAAATTTGCGAGGAATAGCATTTAAGGAATCTCTATTTGAGATTCCTTAAATGCAATTCATTAACCATTTTTAAATTGTGAATTCGCAATTTTTGGCCGCTATTTACCGCGAAGTCTGACTTTGTGGTAAATAGCGAAAAAAATAGAAAAAAGCACTTTAGTGCATTTTTCTCAGTTGCATGTTACACACACACATGTCCTTAGGACATGTGTCTGCGCAACACCTGTGTACATTTGCTTTTCAGGGGTGCTACAGGGTGTCCTTTGGACACCCCTGGCACCCTTGAAATCGCATCCTTATTTGCGATTAGCAAATTGCTAATCGCAAATAAGGAATAACTCCCCATTCATTCCTATGGGTCTGTAGGCCCATAGGAATAAATGGGAAGTTATTCCTTAATTGCGATTAGCAATTTGCTAATCGCAAATAAGGAAGATGTAGGAATCGCAATATTTTGTGCCATTCCTACATGAATCCCGTTTTGCAAGTTCTTAATAGCGATTCCTTAATAATAGCTATTAAGGACTCGCAAAACTGTATCAAAAAGCACTTCAATTCTATCAATGTGCAAGTTGTCTGTTTTCCCGATTTGTGAATCTCAAATGTCTGTGCCTGGTTCTGTGGATCAGCCCATGATTCCTTCATGCTGTGGAACAATGCAATATCCCAGCTGATGTCACAACTACTATCACAGAGGGCCTGCCTAGTTGGTAAATTTGATCTGTCCTAACTTGGTGTGAATGTCAGGTAGTATAATCAGAAAGTGTGTAACTTATTTTTGCACCTATGTTTTTCTTCCATCTAGGAGACTCAGAGTATCCCAACCGTCCATGGTTGTTGGCACTGCTGAGGAATCCAACAACTCTGGGGGAATTCTGCTTCAATGAGGCCCATTGAAGAACAAACTGGCCAGTGAAGTAAGCTTTTGGGCTCCTGAAGGCCAAATTTAGATGTCTAGAAAAGACTGGGGGAGACCTATTCGACTCACCTAGGAAGGAATGTCAAATCGCAGTGGCCTGTTGCATGCTCCACAACATCTCCCAGCGATGAAACATCCCTTATATCGCAGAGGATAGAGATCATGAAGAGCCACCGGGTTAGGATCCTGAAATGCCAAATGATGTTCAGAGTTGTGAAGAGGAGGATGCTGACTGGCGTCAAGATCTCATCAACAACTTCTTCTCCTGAGTGTAAGTATGTTGTGAGATGTCATGACTTTGACTATTACAGCAACTTTTGTTATGATGATATGAGGGGTATATTTATGGAAAATATTAGTTTAAGCCTAGACGTAGTCTGTCAAATTCTGCTACGCAGAACAATGCAAAGTGCAAATAAAAACCTCTGCCACGCCATGCCGAGCCCCGCGAGCAGCTGAGTGCGTTAGACAAATGCCTTTCGCTGTGCTTTTCAGTGCCAAGTGCTTGTAAGCACTGTGCAATCATTGAGAACGGCAGCATGCACAGCGCAAGTGAGCGCTACTGCCTTTCTGCTGCTGGAGTAGATTTTTACTCGAGCGGCAGCTTTCTCAACATGAATGGATGGTTTCTCAAAGCGAGCGGTCGCAATCATACACAACCACTCGCAATGAGAAATCTGACAGTCCGCATTGAGAAATCTTGCAGGGAGGTTGATTTTCCACCTTAGTGCTTGATAACTTGATGTTGACAATTGCGAGGATGTATGACGTTATAACGCATACTATTACTCCGCAGACCATTACAACGCGACTTTTACTCCGCATACCGTTACAACGCATAGCGCCTTGGGGCGCTGGATAGTGGTAAGTATAATTTACTATTCTAACTCCAGTCCCCGTGGACCCTAGGGAAGGTGTTGGATAGTAAATTATACTTATTCCCTATCCTAGAGCGCCCCCCAGCGCAATGCGTTGTAATGGTATGCGGAGTAAAAGTCGCGTTGTAATGGTAGTGCGGAGTAAAAGATGCGTTGTAACGGGTGTATACCCAATTGCGAATGAGGAAAAAAACTCTTTTCTGCGAGCTCTGCGTGATGAAGAGTGCAGAAAATTCTGCGAGCCGAGCGGAGTTCACCGCCCAAACTTAATTTTATTAGTATTACTTGTTTAGCTTAGATCTTTGTCATGGAGTGTGTTCTCCACATGTTGATAATGAAAAGTGTGGCAAATGTATGGTTTGGACATACGAAGTGGACATGGATTGTCCTTCGGAATGTCTGTCACAGATTTTGGGTGTGCAAAGCCTGTACTAAGACAGGTTGTACAGAGATAGGATGGAAGTTAAGAGGAAAACATTGGACTTTTCCTTGTCGTGTGGTGTGGTGGTCCTAATGCAATCTGTGGCCCATCATGTGGGCCAAAATTATGCTTATCTCCCTTCACATTGGCTAAATACTCATTGTGAATTAACTGTATGTATCTGTTGATGTGTCTCCTCATTGTAGGAGTGCCTGACATTCCAACACATGCAACAACACTGAATTGGATTAGCCCTGCAATCAGAAACTATTGTGCTGCCATGTGTCTGTGTATTGGTTTAAATGATGTGGGGGTCCTTTTGTAAGGTAGGCAATATGGCTCCAGCTGATGACATAGACTAATGATATTTTGCCTATTCTATAGGAAATTGTGTGATATAACCCCTCCTTCCATGTTGTTAAGGTCTGCACCTGAAAGTTTTATCACTGACAGAATATTTGAGTCATGTTTGATTTACTATGTTTTTGACATCAGGCCAGCCTACAATAGGAAGACTGGAATAAAGATGTTGTAAGGCAAGACACTTGCATGTATGTGTTGCTGTGACATGGTTGTTGTCTTGAGCTAAACATTGTGTACATACAGCATATCCATGCTTACACAAGGTTCTTATTTTGATATAGTAACGTTCACGTCAGAGTACATATATACATTGCTAGATGTGAGATTTACCACAGCTGACAATGAGTTTGTGACTTGTGTATTTATTCAAGTGGAAAAGGTGAAGAAATACACTGTGCCAACACAAACATAAAAAAACTGAAGTAGTCAGTCATAGTGAATGAAACAATAGTCATTAAGGCCAAAATGTCTGAAGTCCAAAGTCCAAAATACTACAACCATCAGAAAGGGAAATGTGTCCAGAAAGAGTCCACAGAGTGAATGTCTTGCACACACTGGAGGAAATTTAGTTTGGGGTTTCTTGCTAGGGGTGGTGGGTGTCTTGCCATCTGCACTGCCTGGATTTTTGCATGGATGTCCTCGCTTTTTAGTGCAGGGGGTCCACTGCTACAGAGACAAGGGTGTCTGCAGGTGTGTCTTCCTCTGACAGGGCCTCTCTGTCTGTGGCAGCTGCAGATGCAGAAGGCCCAGATGTAGTTGGACCACAATCTCCCGTCTCCCGCCATTTCGAATTTCCCAGCATTCCCCGCCTCTCAGCGCCCCTCCCCCTCAGGATCTACTTAATGGAGGCCACAGAGTGGCCCAGCCGCAGGCATGCCAAAAGCAAGCCTGTCTGCACCTGTCCGCACCTGGACTGCGCCCAGTGTAAGGACCCCTGGCCCTCTCTCCTAACACTGGTACACCTCAGATAAACTACAGTCCCTCAACCACAGAAGAGATACCAACTGCTGCATCGCCGCGCCTAGAACCGCAGAAGGCCCCTACTTCTGCAAGAGCTGCAGCTTAACCTGCAATTTCAACTCCAACTCTCCCGCAACTCCAACCCATCTGACACCCGAACCGAAGCTCACTGCACACTACTCAATGTCCGAACCCTCTGCAAGCACTACACAGAATTCTGGGAAACCATAACCACCCTCACCCCGACATGAAGTTCATCACAGAAACTGGCTCTCCCCCTCATCAATGCCTGACATCACCACTGCGATACCCCACTAGCTACAAGATGCTACCCAGCAACCATGCCAGCATACATGGCAGAGGCAGCGCCATCATCTACAAAGACAACCTCCAATGCACTGCCCCAGACAACAACAGTATGCCATTCATGGAACACCTCAACTTTCAGATCAGACTCAATGCTAAAACTACCATCAGAGGAACCCTCGCCTACAGACCCCTGAGCACCCTTCCAAGCTTCTGCAACCCATTCCTGACTTCATCACCCCCCTGGCTATCAACTTCAATTACTACATCTTCCTGGGAGAGATGAACTTTTACTTCAAGGACCCCAGTGATGCCAGCTGTGTTTATGTTCATGTTTAGGGTTTTATAAAGCGCATGGCTGCCCAGGGGCTTCCCAGCGCTGGCGGACAAACCCAAAACTGAAGCTAACGGGAGAATAATGGTATAGAGCGAAGAGCCAAGTCTTAATATTTTTTGGGAAAATTGATTCTGCTTCCAGAATTCTGAAATCAAGAGGCAGAGAATTGCATAACTTGGGTGCCAGATGTGTAAAAGATCCACCGCCCCTCTGGCTCCTTTGATTCTGGTTGTTTTTAGTAACTGTTTTGTGCCAGGCTCTGCCACCCTAATCAAGAACTGAGCAACCTTAGCCTCGCCCAGCTGGTCTCCATCCCCACACACATCGCAGGACACACACTGGACCCTATCTTCGCCTCCAGTGACAGAATCAAGTCCTCCCACATTAGAGAACTGACCTGGATGTATCACAGCATCATCCACTTCACCCTCACCGGCTCCCTAGAGCATCCACCAGATCTCCCACCCATCCCTACCGAGAGTGAAAGGAGTCACGGAACCCCTCTTGACCTCCACCCTCAAAGAAGCCAGGCTCGTCCCCTTAAACAACCTTAAACTCAAAATCCAGAACTTCTTGTAATTGATCTCTTTCACAGCAGGCACTCCCATCACATACAATGAAAAAGATCAGCATAGCATGCCATAGTTTACCCCTGAACTACAGACCCTTAGACACAACTGCAAGAAACTAGAGAGATGATGCCGCTCAAGCACCACTCCAATCTCAATTTATTCAGTCACCACCACCACCTCAGGGAAGCCAAGAAGGACACCATCACCAGCAACATTGAGGCTAGCACCAACCATGTCCAAAGAGCTCTCCACCATAGTCGATGAGTTTTCCTGCCCAGCTGCTCCAGAGAATGCAATTCATCCCTCACAAGCTCTGTGACACCATTGCGGACTACTTCCATCAAAAACATTACAGGCATCGACAGCAACTTTGACCCCCAACCCACCAATTTCACCCACCTCTATGCCCTCGCCAATGATGCCAGCACCCACCGACTCTCCAACTGAAAACAACTCACAATCCAAGACTTTATCCACTCCTGTGTAAAAATGGACCCCTGCCCTCACCATATCTACGGCCTAGAGAGAGAAGACATCAGCAAAATCCTAACTAAGATCCTCAACACGTCCATCACAACAATTAGTGTCATTGCCAGATGAAATCACGTAGAGGTTAAGCCTCTCCTAAAAGAACCCTCTGTCGATCTCAGCGAACTCAAGAACTACAGACTCATCTCACTACTCTCCTTCTCAGCCGAGGTCTTGGAGAAAGCCATCAATTTCCAGCCCACCGAATGTCTCGTACAGAACGACCTTAGAAACCCCTTATAATTGGGCTTTTAAGCTAACCACAGCTCCAAGACTGCCCTGATCGCTGCTACGGCTGACACTAGATGCCTCTTCAACCAGGTGAAACAGCTGCCCTCATCCTCTTTGACCTCTCTGCAGCCTTCAACACTGTCGCCCATTGCATTCTTATCACCAGACTCCATCAACTAGCCATACAACACAATGCTCTCAACTGAATCATGACCTTAATCTCCAGCCAAACACAGAGGATGCATATACCCCCAATCTTCTCTGAACCCAAGAACATCATCACTGGTGTCCCCTAGGGCTCCTCCCTCAGTCCCACCCTCTTCAACACCTACATGACGCCTCTTGCAGAAATTGCCTACAACCACGGACTCAACATCATCTCATTACCCAACGACATGCAGCTCATCCTATCCATCACAAATGACATTGGCATGACCAGAGTCAACTCCCAGAACACCATGGGGCATATTTACAATTAAGTGGCGCTGTGTCACATTATCCTTCCTGTCTTAACGCCACACTGCACAACTTCAGAAACACAGGGCTGTACCATATTTAAACAATATGGTTCAGCCCTGCGTTTTTACCTGCACTGGTGCTAACGTTAGCAGCCTAGTGCCAACGCAGGCAGCCTTGTACCATAGTGCAAATGTGTCTTTGTTCAGGGGAAGATTGTTTATGTGCAGAAAGGTCTCCCTTCCTGCACACAAACAATTCCTAAATTACGTTTTGTAACTTTTATGTGTGCTGCTTTCTGCAGCATACAAAGAAGTTGCAAAAAAGTCATTTTTTAATTGCTTATGTGCCGGAAGGGTTTCCTTTGTGAACATAAACAATCAATGGCAATTTGCTGTTTCTACATCTGCTTCACAATGCACCACACATGGAAATAGCAAAACCAAGGAGAAATAAATCATTTCTCCTTGTTTCGTCATGTTAAGAACAGGCTTTCACTGTCCTTTGTCCAAATCAACTATCTTTGATGAATTCAAAAAGAGGTGTATTTCCCCAATTGGACACACTTGGATACTAATAAGCAGATCAATCAGATCAACTCTGAGAAAACCCAAAGGGCCCCCTCCCTTTCAAAACTAAAAATCCTGTACCTGAAGGTACTTAAAAATTGCCCCAATTAACTAAACCCAAGCCCATTCCAATGAGAGACATATTAATCCAGAAAAATATCTTGTGATATCCTGTTATTCCATAGGGGTGTGTATAAACTCAAACTGCCAATCCCCAACGTCCTATGAACAGCAGACCACACCTTAAAACCACACTAGAGGGTCTAAAAGCGTTCTCTCTTATAGTAGCTCATATTGAAAATTCAAAGAAAGTGGGGATTCGGACCCCAGAGTCTGACACCACACACTCCTATGTTGCAAAGTTGAGGCCCACTAATACAATTTAAGATTTGGTAGAGCCCATCCACCTCTCTCCCATGGTAAAGTTGAAAATTTTACAGCTCTTCTGGGCTAAGTATACACCCAAAGAAACTAAGAAATAGTCTCCTCTAATTTCTTAAACCATTGGTCCTCGATCTGCAGAGGAATGCCCCTAAGGAGAAAAATAATTTTAGGGAAGAGAACATGTTTCACTATGTTGCATCTACCCTCCAGGTAAAGATGCAGATTATTCAACCTCCAAAGATCTTTTTCAGCCTTCCCCATTAGGGTTTCAAGATTATCCCTCACTATTTCATCCATATCTGATGAAGTACCTACTAAACAAAGGTATATAGCATTTTTCACAACACAATTATCCAACAATGATTTCTTTTTATTAGTGACTATTAAAGTCTAGTCTTTATTTAGTAAATAACCTGAAATGTTCCCAAACCCTAAACCCTCTTCCTCAACCATTATGAATGTTAGTGCCAGATCAGAAGTAACCAATGTGATATCATCAGCATATGCTAAACTCTTGGTGTCCCACCCTTGTAAACAAGTTGGTCAGATAATAGAATTATTAGCCAGACTATGTATAAAGGGTTCAATGTATATCACAAATAATAACAGCAAGCAGGAACTGCCATGCCTTGCCCTCCTTTGGATCCCAAAAGGCTGTGACTGATCCAACGCTACAGACACCCTCACCAAAGGATTGATTTACAGGCCTTAACTGCCTGGATGAATCCAGGATCTGTTCCCACTCTCTGCATTGCAGCCCATAGGTATTGCTGGGAGACCCTCTCAAAGGCCTTTTCCGCATCAAGCAAAATCAAAGCCATAGGGTCTCTTGCAACTCTGGCGGCATCAAAGAGGGAGATTATACATCGGGTATGTTCTGTAATAGGGGTATACCAGTATTGCCTTACAGACCACTTTACCATTTACCCAGGACAAACGAGTAGTCAAGATTTTAGAGCAAATCCTGGTGACCCCGTTAATCAGAGTAATAGGTGAATCAGAGTTCTTGTACCGGTTTATCTTTTTTTTTTACAAAAAACAGTAATTTCGGCAGAGGAACAGCGGCTTAGGGGAATAGTTCCATTATAAATTAGCAAAAACAAATTGGTTAGCCAATCTTTAAGTTCAGCAGCAAACACACAATAAAACTTGGTGAGTATACTGTCAGTGTCAGCTGCCTTTCCAGACGGGAGACTAGATATAGCACGACAAAAATAAATTTCCAAGATGGAAGCCCCTCATCTTCACTAAGCTTATCTAAAAGATTTGAATCCAAATATCAACATGCATCGGGCTCAACCCATTTAGTGCTATCTGCCTAAAGATATTGATAGTTCCTTCAGAACATAACCCAGATTCCTACAGGGTCAGAAACTATCCAGAACATCGGGCCTCCCTTTTCCCTCACCTCACTTTGTACATACTTCTGTCTAGTTCGAGTCACGAGGTGATGTCTGATCTGTTCACTGCATCCATTTACTCTTTCTCTCCATGCCGTAAGCTTATTCGCTGATATTTCGGCAATTGCACCCTAAGCGATAGAAACCCCTAATTAGGCTTCTAGCACCTCAAAGCACTGTTGAGCAGCCATAACAAGTTTTGTTTCTGCTGAAGCTAATGCTGCATTGAGATTAAGCATTCTTTGCTACTCATTCTTCCCTCGATTCAAGGTAAACTGCAAGGTCTCCCCCATATCACTGCCTTCAATGTATCCCAAACCACCCATATTGAAGTACTCCCTACATTTTCCTTAAAAAATAAAAGTTTCCACTCATTCACATGTTTAAGATAATCTTCATTAATTAAGAGAGCATGTTCAAAACTCCACCCACCTAGCAAACCCTCCTCCTGTCATTTCCTGCACTAGGGGTTTATGATCAAACATTACACACAATAAGTCTCAATATCACATTCTTGTACAGGGTGTTTAAAATAAAGAAGTAATCCAAGTGTATATTCAATGGATGTGGTGCTGAGTTGTCATATAGTTACTGCTTATCTATATACCGTGTTAAGTTAGCATGAGCTTATTAAATGTTTAAACGCCATTTATCCTTTTTGCTGCTTCTGCACACGACACATAATTGTTGATTTAGCTTTCAGCCTAGAAAAGCGTTGTGATTTACATGAGAATAATATGTTATTGCTCTGCTATCAGCTTTGCTTGGTAAACTATGTCTGCACAGTGAGTGCTGAAGCTTCAAGAATAACTCGACACAGAATTGTTGTGAGGTCTTATCTCCGCACCTTCATAGATATAACATAAGTGCAGCTCCTGCCAAATTCTGGCTTTAGGCGCGTTTTATATTGCTTTGCTTAGAGCACACATACACACTTGATGCGGTTCGCATGCAGAGAGCTGGTGGAAGCTGATGTGATCTCTTCATACTAGCATCTTGAGATATGGGGCCGCCCTGCTAAAACCAAAAGAGACCTTCTTAGATATTAATATAATATGCTAGTTAGGGAGGGTGAGAATTAGGTGTTGTTAACCCTTATTCATTACAGTATTTTAGCATGCTGTCACCTTTTGCTTTCTATGGACTAGTAACTATGCTGATAACTTTGCTTCTGATAATATTTTTCCTTGTATTATCTAAGATACTGCGTTTGAGAAGACGGCTTTAGTAAATAAATATTTCAACTGTGCACGTGTCCTCATTTATTCCACGTTCTGGTTTGAAATGATTGTATAACGAAAGAGTGCTCATGTGTTCCACGTGACCTGAGGTATCGTAAGTTCATGTTCTGGTTTGTCTAAGCATTGGGAGTTTGTTATGACCAATGAGACACTGTAGCTAGCTCGGTAAGGGGGTTTTGGGTACTGAGGTGAGTTTTGGGTCACCCTAATTCACTGAGGTTCCAAATCTCTATGCACAGTTCTGTAGGAGAACGGAATCCATGCTACATGGCGCCCGATCGTTGGTGGTCTTATATCATGACACTCGAGTAGTATATCATTCAAACCTTAACCCCTTCACTGTCGTTTCCGGAAAACGGTGGTGTCGGAAAAAAACTACCTATTTTTGAAATAGGTCTATTTAAGCTTGAATCTGTCTGAAACGGTTTCCTTGAATTACTACCCAGTTGTGCTACAAAGTTTACTTTGTTTTTCTAAGTTCCTGTGCAGTCATGGCCCAGCCTGTGGACATTCCGCAGCATAGTCGCATTGCGGTGCGCAATCATTTGCAGACTTACAATGTTCCCGTTGACGGCTTGGCTGTGATTTTGGTGGTGAGTGCGGATGCAGCTTACCCATACAAACTCTTTTATTCGTGGGTGACATTTCCGGCTGTGGACGCTAATTCTGGTGTGTTCCACACTTACACTCCCTCACCTGTGCCGAATGAATATACTCCGTACAGGGCACTGGAGGTACCTATTGATCATTGGCAGCATCGCGTTTCATTTGGTGGCGCCCTATCCCATTCTTTAACCGCTCCGAGATTAGGTCCTTTGTCCATTCCAGGCGCAAATTGGCCTGTTCTGGCTGGATTTACTCCTCATCCTCAACACAGCAATTGTACCTTGGCGGAGGTTCGTAGACTACATGTAGTTTCTATTGCCGTGATTCGTGCATTAGTGCAATACAGAGGTCGTCATCTCCCGGGTGGGCCCCCGGGGGTCCGGCTCTTCCAGCGGGCAGGGCAGTTTGAAGCTCAGTCCTGTGATGGTCAATGCAGTGATGGGTAAACGTCCCCAGGAAAAGGATGATTTTTATTTCTGGCTTGCCGAGAAATTTGACCAGCTGGAAGCAGTATTTCCTAATACAACTCCTGGTGATAAACATAGGATCTTAACGATTAGTTTACCGAAGGATTTGGCCCCCGAACTCGTTGATGGTGAGACCTGGGGAAAAACATTTGCGGCGGTCTATGCGAGATGTTATGGCACTCCGTCTATGGCTGTCCTGCCTACGATCATTAAACGTGTTCAAGATGATCACGGATCGGAGGCAGCGGTTGAATTGGGTATGCACTGGTGTGGCTCCTTTGATACAGTTTGCGATCTCATTCTTGCTAATGTCAAAGGGGATGCAGTGAACTTTCAAGTGGCTAATGCTTTGGAGGCGATTCCCGATGCCGATAAACCCAGGCAGTTAGCGAGAATTATTGTGGCTGCTTATAGAAAAGTGGGTCGCAAAAGCAAGGATCTAAAGCCTTTTTCTGTCAAAGAGAAGAAGCAACCCCAAGGGCAGACTTCAGAAACGGAAGTTCAGCCCAAGTCCAAAAAACAAAATTGGCCTAAAAAACAGAAACAGGGTAAGCAACAGCAATAACAGCAGACACAAGAGTCTCGCCCTGCGTCTCCGATCCCTGCGCAAACAGAACGTCTTTATGACTTGCGCGATCGCGCAATGATTAAATCACCTGATTGTTTTCCGGTTTCTGATCAACGCTCTCCTCGTTCCTTTCAGGACTCATCGGCCCCGAAGACCAGTGGTGGAGGAGGCGGAAGGGGTCGGGTTGGTCAGCAAAGACGTGACCAACCTCGCCAGACAGACGGTACAGGAAAGCAGGACGGCTCAACGCCGAAGAGACCGCAGTTGGCCAAAAAGAAAGTCGCGGCTTTAACAGCTCACCGATATGCCACAGATAGTGAGAACGCGGATTCGGAATCTGACATGGGCTCTGACTTTGCTGGACAGCGCACCGGAGATTACCATTGTGAGATAGGCCCTGCGTCCGCTACTGAAGGTGACAGCGACTGATATTCATGTTGTGATAGAAACAGCCGATACAAGAGTTGCTCCCCCTGATAGACTTTTTGAAATTGTCCTGTTAATTGAAGGTGACATACAACGTACAATTAAAGGGGTATTTTGGGAAAATCTTTCATCTACGTATGGCATTTTGCTTTCGGAGGCTGACTGGCCCCCACATTTTGTTCTCGCTGCTCCGCGAGGGGAGGAGGTAATCCACCCCAGTTTCGTGAACACTGTCTCGAAAGAGCATGCGCTGCTGTTTGCAGAAGAGTGGGCTAAGGCTCTAGCGCCGGCTCTGTACCGCAACCAATGTGGTTGGGATAAATTGTCCCCCTGCCACGAGATTCCTTTACGGTCTCAGCCGCAGCCTCAACCTCAATATCCCATACGGCGTGAATCCAAGGCTTCCGTCGCGGCAATCCTTGAACAATTGGAATATCAGGGAGTTATTGAAACATGTGTGTCACCGATGAATAACCCTCTTTTTAATGTAACCAAGCCGGACGGGTCATATCGTTTGGTTTTGGATTACCGACATTTAAACTCGCATTGCCGTAACTGTGCAGTACAGAATACTCAAAGCTCTGCCCTAGTGGATAGTCTTGTACGTAACCATTTTAAGACCACGCTTGACATTTCCAACGGTTTTTATGCCCATAGATTGGATAGTCTTAGCTCCCAATGGACCAGCTTTACTTGCGCCGGAGTCCAAAAGCAATTTCAGCATCTCCCGATGGGCTATAAGAATAGTCCTGGGATTTTTACCGCTCGCATTGTCTCTCTTTTAGAGAGGATCGATCCAGATGCATGCTCGTATGTGGATGACATATATCTCACAGACGACAAAATTTGGGAGCATCTGTGTCGAGTACCCAGCATAATTTGTAACTTTGCAGACATGGGTTACAAATTTAACTTTGCGAAATCGCACATTGCAGAGTACACAGTGTTGTTCCTGGGCTATGAGCTCAACAATAAAGGTAGAGGTTTGGCACCTCACTTCCTGGAGAAATGCGCTCAGCTACGCGCTCCGACAATGCTGAAAAAATTACAGTCTTTACTGGGTTTCTTGAATTTCGGGAGGACTTACATTCCGGAATATGCCCAGCGTATCAAACCTTTGTATGCTTTGATACAACCAACATTTACCAAATCATGCTGGCTGCCTGAACACTCAGCCATTTTGCAATCCTTGCAGGCTGATCTGCTCGCTTCTAAATTCTTACTGACTCGTGATAACCACACTAACCTGGTGATAAGAATCATTCCTGGGACGGTGGGTTTCACGTACCTCACTTTTAATGAAGGAGACACAGTACCTTTTGCTTACAAGTCACACTTGTACACTTCGGCTGAAATGCGGTTTTCCACTGTGGAGAAAGTTTTGACGGCTGTGCAGATGGCGATTCTTAAGGAACGTGCTCTGTCACAGGGAAAACGCATGTTGGTTGTTACACCCAGTCCTCATTTGGAGGCAGTCACGAAAGCCAGTGTACCAAATTCTAAAGCTTTGCACCCTCGGTGGATTCAATGGGCTGCTTCCTTGACGTCCACGGATGTCACGTTTATTTTTGACGCCTCATTACGGTCGCAGGAGTACTTGCAGTATGAATTCGTTCATCCTGCTCCTCTAGCTATGCGACCTTTGGAGGACTTCCATTGCATCATTTACACTGATGGTTCGGCGCAGGTTGCGCATGGCTCTAAACACGCCTACGTTTCCGCATGCGCCATTGTGGTTGATGCCATGGTGAACGATGAGTTCAAGTCCAGAGTTGTGCCCCCGCAGACTCTAGGGGACTGCACCGCACAATTGGCAGAGCTTCGTGCTCTTTTACTCGCATTGGAGTACGCTGATCCTAGTGTGACTATTCCTATTGTGAGTGATTCTTACTACTGTGTCCAGTGTCCAGTCTTGCAATGAAAACTTGTTCTTTTGGATTCAGAATGATTTTCATGATTCCAAGGGTAGCACAGTAAAACACAAGATGATCTGGGTTCGAGTGGCTGAGCTTAAGGCTAACTTGCCACTCGTTTTTGTAATTCATACTCTCGGCCATCAGCGTGTGGGAGTTCACGCTGTCGGTAACTCGCTTGCTGATGAAGCAGCGAAATCAGCGGTGTCTACATATCTAGTTGCAGCAGTTACACGGTCCAAAAGTAAGATTGATGATGACATCTTGGAGGCTGCTGCTGCCACTGAGAAGTGAGGTAAACATCCTACGGGGTTCCCTTCGAAGTACACATACCACTTAAGTCCCGAAAAGGTTCCTTTTGTGACAATTCCTGAAGTTGGAGAACATTTGATTCCCAACTCGGATCGCAGAGCTAGCCTGATTACAGCGGCGCATGAAGGTGTGGCGCCTGCGCATGCGGGCGTCTCGGCCAATGTAGCTCAATTACAACAACGTTTCTGGTGGCGGGGACTGTACAAACAGACGCGAGATTATGTCCTTCAATGTGACATTTGCCAGCAGATTAAGCCTTCGACTGCTGCGCGTCCGCCACAGACACAGTTGTACATATCTAATAAACCGCTAGGTTGTGTTTATTTAGATCACTGCGGTCCTTTTTCCTCTGATAATGCGTATAAGTACATCTTGGTAGCAGTTGATTCATGCGCAGGCTTTGTGTGGGTATGGCCCCATCGCAGCGCTGATTCACGGACTGTCATAAGAGATTTGCGTGTCTTTGTAGGGATTTTTGCCTGAGGTACCTTCCATTCCGATCAGGGTCTGGCTTTCGCCTCTAAGGCGTATAAGGATGCCATGACTTCGATGGGGGTCCAAGTCAAGTTTTCGTCACCCTACAGACCTGAGGGTAATAGTGTAGTGGAGCGAATCAACCGTGACTTAAAGCAATCTTTGACAGCTCGAGTTATAGGCACTGGCAGAAACTGGCTGGCCCACCTCAATGGCGTGCAGCGTGCACTTAATAATCTCCCTAGAAGGTCTCTGGGTGGGCGGACCCCATATGAAATGCTCTTTGGCATCAAGATGTACGTCCCTGACCTTGATGGTCTAGACTGCGTGGCTCGCACCACAACCTTTGACGTAGATGAACATTGCAATGTTTTACAGGATCTACAAAATACCAGAGACAGTCTTGCAAAGGAAAATTTGCCCTCCACATCGGATGTTGCGTTGCAGATCCCGGTAGTTGGCTGGCTACCCCAAGTTGGGGAACTGGTTCGAGAGAAGATCGACAACAAAAAAGAGTTTGGACCTTCCTATCGAGCTCCGGTTCCAGTCCTTGGAGTGAAGGGCACAAGAACAGTCATTTTACCACCGCTTCCAGGTCGTAAGGAAAACAGGTTTATCTCCATTGACAATGTCAAGATACACAGAGTGGCCGATTCTTATTAGTACGACACCGGCAGTCTCCTGTCCTTCCATTTTGAGAAATTCTGTTTTGGCCACTGCTTCCAATCCTGAACCAGAAGTGGCCATCGAGTTACCTGCAATTCCAGTCCTTTATTAAGTACTTTGCCTGTTACAGACCATGATGACATTGATTACACTTACCCCACTGACTTATCTATGCCTGACCTGCAAACACGTTTGGCCACAGAATGCAGATTTTCTTTTGACACTGTTTCCAATGCCTCAAAGAAGCCCTCACGGTTTGCAGTTTATGCCAGTTTATTTAAAAAACATTTTTTTATTCCCCCTTGGACATATATTTGGCTGGTACTTTTTTTCAATTTACCTTTTTATGACAATTGGTTTTGTGTTTTATTTTTTTCGAATTGTCAATGGACACTATGTCGAGGAAAGAACATGCATTCGACATCTCAATGGAACTTTGGCCCCCATTCCCCCTTTTCTGCATACAGACTGAAAAGAGACTTGACATTTGTTAACATCACTGCTTGGTCTGTCCTTGATGGGATTGTGTGGGATGCAGTTAGATTTCAAATTCATGGCCCTACTGAGGTTGTTAATGTCCCTAATGTGCTTATAGTTAACATGGGGGATGTGGTGAAACAAAACGTACGTTCTGATGATTGGGATGTTCAGGCCATAGAAACTTTGTTTTCTGATTTGAAATACCATGCTGCCTTTGATGCTGAGGATTTGTACTTAGAATCTGCTAATTAAGGTGATTTGTTTTGCTTCCAACATTTTGGCAATCACTTCTTACATAAAACAACTTCCAGAAGGAATACTGTGAATTATACTCAATGGGAGCATTGCCCAGCTCCTAAACAGGGCAGTTCAAGTACTTTTTTGAAAAAGTACACTTACTTTACCGACTTCAATCAGTCTAATCCCGAGTCCTTTTATTTCAAAATGACACAGAAGCCAATGTCCAAGGTTAGACTTACCGATACCAAATTATTGTACTCGAAGTCCTTTCTTGATCAGCCGGCTGTTGGCGGCTACGAATTGTGGGAGGAAACTATTGACCTTAAATCTGTTTAGGGATCTAAATACTGGCAGGTACAAGGCACTGAGGCTTTGCACCGAGCATGTCTCATCCCGAATCATATGTTGTTTTTGAATTCCTCTATTTCTCAAACAACATGCTTTGGATTGGCTACTTCTAAAAAATTAAATACTCCTACCATCCCTATATTAGAAGAATTTTCTGGCTGGAGTAATTTTACTCAGTTTTCCATTAGGGACTTGCAGACCCTCTTGCTAAATTCTTCCTTTAACATATCCAGTATGGATCCAAAAGGTTGGCTGATGTGGCACAGAAGTGCTGATTCATGCCAGCATCGTTTTCTGGGTTTCTCTGATGGCTTTAAACAGGTCAGACCTGATCCACGTTTTGAAACTGACCATTCTGTCACGACTTACTCAGTAGGCAAATTATGTCAAAATTGGCTGATACATTCTACCTTGGCTGCGGTTAAACTGCATCTATCCAAGCTGAATGAAGATGTAGATTTAAATGATTTCATAAAAGGCCCGGCTAGTGGTAGATCAAAAAGATGGATATATGCTATTTACAATGAAATCTGGAAGACATCACAGATTGAGGCGGCGACTCGCCTTAGAGATATTGATCAAGCTAATCTAGAAAAAGTGCTTGCAGTGGTAGATAATAGTATTAACATGCTTTCTTCCCGCATTTACACGTTAGATAATATTGTGTCCTCTGTAGTGGATATTGTGCAGGATGAAGTGTCTGTATTGTACCATGGTCAAAATCAATTGCGTTCTATGATGCAATTTGCCTGGACCCTGCAGACGCTGAAGTCTGGCAAGGTGCCATGGACCTACATGAATGTGTCCTCCCTCTTTGCCCCTTTTAATTTAACTGACAAGCAGCACTTGCTTTCCATGCGAGATGCGTCTTTTTCAATGTTACATATTGAAAGGTTGGAATCCTTGCCTTTCTCTGTGGCAGAGGCCACTGCTGCAACGTGGCTTATCCACGGTTTGATAACATTACCATTTGCTTTATATAAATTTACAAATTGTATGCGATATGTTGCGATAGGTCGATATGAACCATTAGGTAATGCATTTCTTCATGAAGTCTGGTCCCTCCCGTTTACTTATAGATGTTTAAAAGACGGACAAGAGGTTTATCTGAATGGGGAGGAGTGTACAGAGACACCAGATCACTCCTTAATGTGTAGACACATTCAATTGCACGGTTCTTGTAACCAGGACCGGCCAAATTTAGCCTGTGTTTTGAAAGGAACACCAGTTCCCGCAATCATCCCCACTTTTACATTACTGGCAAACGGCAGTTATTTACTTTTAAATAATGAGGATTGTTGTGGGTTAATTAAAGGTGTTGCTTATGTGGTGACCGTATCTGAACGTGTGGTTTGCTGCAAAAATGTACTTTACCCACCCCCGCATGGGAAAGGGGATGTTTCCATCTGGCCGCGCATCCCAACGTTGACTGCGGAGTTCAATGGCATGAGTAGAATAAGAGCTCTTTTGTCCCAAAAAGAAGTGGCCTTGAGTTCGGCTCGAGAAACATTTGTGCTTCACATAGCTAATACCCGCACAGAGGTTCAGGCCCTTTTAAATACTGATTTGCCGTTGCATTTCAGCGAACTGGTTCATTCAATCTTTAACGCGTCCTCCACGACTGGGTTCGCGCACTTTTTTAAGATAGTTAGCAGCGGTCTTGTGACTTCGTTTGAAAAACATATTTGGGGTCATTCCTGCTTTCTTCCATTCTATTTTTTCAAGTTTGTTTGGTGGATTCCCGGTTTTGCTAGCACTGGCGGCAGGCGTTCTGGTGATATTTTGCTTTATTAAAAATGGATGCCCTTCCTGTGCAAGAAGCCGCGCAGCCCCTCCTGGCACTGTTTCACAACAGGATGCTTGAATACTATGGCACTCTGCCGCTTGCGACTTTAAGCACGGCATATGGATTATTGTTTCGACTTTCCTATTTTACATGTGTCCAGCCTGTGTTTCATTGCCTGATGTGCGATTTTGACTGGGCCCTTGATTTGTGTCTCTGCAAGACGGTGTCTCCTGACGTCGATTTTAATCAGCTGATGAGTCCCGTCGTTACTCACGAGTTGGTTTGTTCTGGCGAAAGGATTATGGCCTTGGCAGCGATGCATGGACTAATGGGTCATTGGAACATACTCGCAGCAGCGCAAGATTTCTTGGCACAGAGCTTTCTTGAGAACCCACCAAGTTGTCCGCTGATGGTGATAGAGGCTCCGGTACTGGAAGAGCACGTATGTTCTTTCCCACTATTAAATTGGATGGCTGAACTGTTTTCGGATGAAGACGGTGACTTCATGTTAGAGGCTGTTGCTGCATATTTTGCATATTCGGTCTTGCCCTAAAAACATACTAGGTTTCTGATCATGACACCTTTTTCTTAGAATTTTTCACCTCCCAGACCTATTGGCTTGAGTAGAAGTGAACACTGTATTGACATTTTGGATTTTATTTTAATTGATTCATGAAAAATTTTTCCATCAAATTTTAGAATTATGATATTGCTCAATTCCTGAACTCTGCTTTCATGATGAGGCCCTTATCTTATCTTATCTTATCCGTGCTCGGATCATGGGGGGGTGTCATATAGTTACTGCTTATCTATATACCGTGTTAAGTTAGCATGAGCTTATTAAATGTTTAAACGCCATTTTTCCTTTTTGTGCTTCTCCACACGACACATAATTGTTGATTTAGCTTTCAGCCTAGAAAAGCGTTGTGATTTACATGAGAATAATATGTTATTGCTCTGATATCAGCTTTGCTTGGTAAAATATGTCTGTACAGTGAGTACTGAAGCTTCAAGGATAACTCGACACAGAATTGTTGTGAGGTCTGATCTCCGCACCTTCATAGACATAACATAAGTGCAGCTCCTGCCAAATTCTGGCTTTAGGCGCGTTTTATATTGCTTTGCTTAGAGCACACATACACACTTGATGCGGTTCGCATGCAGAGAGCTGGTGGAAGCTGATGTGATCTCTTCATACTAGGATCTTGAGGTATGGGGCCGCCCTGCTAAAACCCAAAGAGACCTTCTTAGATATTAATATAATATGCTAGTTAGGGAGGGTGAGAATTAGGTGTTGTTAACCCTTATTCTTTATAGTATTTTAGCATGCTGTCACCTTTTGCTTTCTATGGACTAGTAACTATGCTGATAACTTTGCTTCTGATAATATGTTTCCTTGTATTATCTAAGATACTGCGTTTGAGAAGACGGCATTAGTAAATAAATATTTCAAATGTGCACGTTTCCTCATTTACTCCACATTCTGGTTTGAAATGATTGTATAACGAAAGAGTGCTCATGTGTTCCACGTGACCTGAGGTATTGTAAGTTCATGTTCTGGTTTGTCTAAGCATTGGGAGTTTGGTATGACCAATGAGACACTGTAGCTAGCTCAGTAAGGGGGTTTTGGGTACTGAGGGGAGTTTTGGGTCACCCTAATTCACTGAGGTTCCAAATCTCTATGCACAGTTCTGTAGGAGAACGGAATCTCTGCTACAGAGTAGTATGAAAACCCATACTCAGTAGGTCTTTTAACCTGCCAGACATCTACTAACCCATGTACTTGACATATCCTACATAAAGATTGAAACACTCTATTTTTCCTTCCTGTATAAAAACAGTGGCAGCTCCCAAGCTGATTAATGTACAGGTCCCACTTAAAATAATGGGTAAAGGCCAACAGCGCCAGTTCATTCGAGAGCCAATCAAATAACGCTGATTCATCAAAGATAGACCCATATGCAGAGCAGATAGTAACAGTTCAGTTTGAAGACTGATATGGCCTGCCTTTCTTATCAACCCATTCTTGTTTAAACTGGTTAAATGAGGTACAAGCAAGGATTACCACTCTACAAATGTTTGCCCCTTGTGATGCCCCCCAATCACTTTATAGCCAAGAGAAGCAAGCAACTGCTGTTGTGATCCTTCAACATGGGTCTCTTGAAGACAATCTGCTTTTTTCTTCCATCATTCAGCCCACAGATATTAACGGTAGGTGTTTATATTTACTCATGGAAAACCTTATGCAATAAACAGGCTGTGATCCAACCCAATAGATCACAGAAGAGAATAGAGTAAAAGAACTAGAGACAGCCAGCCTATCCCCTTTAGTGTAATGCTCAAACAATTTTGCCCCACCTTTTGTGTTGTCCTCCCCAACCTCTTCAACCCTCCATTACCCCTTCCCCCATCCCTCCCAGCCCCAGCCCCATCCCTGTCCCACCCTCCACCTAAAACTGAGCAGTCAGGACCCATGCCGGAATGTTGACACCCACAGAACACACCCACTGCCATCCTCCTCCACCTCCATCCCTCCCATTTATTAAACCCATGAATAAGTAAACATCAACAGGTGCATAAATAAGTGAAGCCCTCAAACACCTTTCACATCAATGAGCAGAATGCCTTACACTAAAACACAATATCTTGCGTAGCTCCAGCAAAATTCAAAAGATATATCTTCTTCCCAACTTGACCGAAAGAAAAAGTTATCAAAAGTCAGTGGAAGTCCCTCTTGTAAACTTTTTTTGGATATTCCTGGGGCTGTACCTTGGAGGTGAAGCTGTGATTTTTCCAATTGAATACAATCTTTAGCCGAGCAGGATTTTGCAAATATACTTCTACCTCCAATTTCTGAAAGGGGCTAAAGAGCTGCTGCACATGCCACTGCTACTCAAGAGTAGCGTGTGAGAAGTCAGGTATAGCAAAAAAAAGACATCCTCTTGTGCTCTCTATTTGCATTAGGAGGTGCCATATCATAGATGGCCTGTCATAGAAGAAAGTTCCCAAAGTAAACTAGTACAGCACTGGACTTCTCTGACTCGGTGGCCTGACATTTCTTCAGCATAAGAGGGAAACAATGAGCACGTTGAACCTCCAGGTCCCAGTTCCATTGTGGCATTTCCAGGAAGGCTCCTTTCTTAAGACTTACCATAAAAGCTCTAGTGTCCGTACCCTGTGCCCCTGCGGAAATCCTCTAAGAACCTTGCATTATTCCATTTCATGCACTGTCTATTTTGGTAGTCTTAAAGCTTCCACATCACATCCATCATCATTGCTTCTTGAAATGTATTCTGGGTTCCTAACACATTAACCTCAGACTCAAGACACTCAGCCCGCCTCTCAACCATAGTAATCGTGTCTGCAATCTCCAAGAAACTCTTGTTGACTTTCACGATGGCTCCCTGCAGTTTTTTGAGGCAATCTGGGCACATTGATTGTCACTCTGAGCTTCTTCTTGCAGTTGTTTAGTAGAGTGAAAAATTAATGCAAGTAATTGCTCGCTGTGCTGGGTGAACCATTTGCAATGGCATCTAAAACATTGCCACTCCCAGTTAACAAAGCCTCTCCTTTTTCTTCAGGACAAACCTGAGTAGCAGAGTAATCCCATCTCAACTTACTGGTGGTATTTCTATCTTCATTCCTGCCCTCTCCTCTTTTTGTTTCCTCATCAAGTGTTTATAGCTTGTTGAGGCAACCGTCTCATCAGGCGTTCTATTAAGGCTCGACTCAGAGATCAGATCATATAGACGAGGAGCCAGGGCAGTGCAATCGATGCCATCGCACCGGGTGCTGACTTGGGGTGGGGGTGCCATGTTTATTGTTCTAAAAAAAATCTGATGCCGCGCTCCTAGTCTCAGCAATAAAAATGTCAAGCTAACTCATTTGATTAATGTTCTTCCTGGAGAGAGACCAGAGCTTTGCCTAAGAAATTTTGACTCGTGGTGCAGAGAATTAATATGCCTGCTGCAAAGAACGTGTCTCATTCAGATCACAAAGTGCACATAATATAAATTGGTCAATCAATCAATCAATCAGAGCATTTGTAGAGTGCACTACTAAGCATGGGCGGATTTAGCGAATCTGGCGTACGCGAACTTGCGTATTTACGGATTCGCAATCCGCAAAATCCACGAACTCTCGCGAATTAGCGGATTTTTGTGGTTTTTGTGTTCACAAGGGTTTCTGCCAGTTCGCGAGGTTTGTTTACCAGTTCGCAATTGCGTACTTACTTTTCGGCTCGCAACGGCCGCGACTATGTTGTTTCTACGTCTGGTTCATCATCACAGGTTCACAGCACCCTCTGTTTCACCACTGCCACCCTCTGGTACACCCATGCCACCCTCTGGTACATCCTCACTGCCACCCTCTGGTTGGTTTATCACTGTAGATTATGGGGGAGAAAAAAAGCAAGCACACCTTCCCTGCTTCAACTGCCATGAATTAATTTGGGGTTGATTAATGTGTCACTGATTTTTAAACTTCCAGTCTGGCTGGCACCTGCTTCCTTCCTTATCTGTAATTTGCTTTCTGTTGCAGTGCATTTTTTTTTCACAGGACCTTTATGGCCTACTTGTAGCTATTGTATGAGCCTGCTGTGAGGGTCAGAGCAGGGTCATAGAATAGTTGCAAATAGGCAACTGAACTCTGGAAGGGCCCCTCGGGAAGCACTAGAGTGAATGGTTACTAATGTTAAGCTTGAACTTTTGCACCTGCTGATTGCTTTCAGTTTTGCAAAAAAAAAAATCTGCAATTTCGCGCAATTTGCGGGGCGCGAATCCGTGCGAGATCGTTTTCGGAAGTCGCGAATTCGTGCGAATACACGATTTGTTTTTTGCTGCGTGTTTGCTCGGGTGATTTTTTGCATGTTCGCAAGCCGCTTGTAGCGCAACGTTTGCGAAGTTACCCTAGCGGTCGTACATGGGCGTGGCCATCTTGTTTGCGTGATGTAATTCCGTTTCTGGGCGCTATGTGTAATCTCGCAAAGTGTGCGGCTCGCTCGTACATGTTCGCGTGTGATCGCGAGGAAAATCTCGTGCGAACTTACCCACGCGGTCGTGAATGGGCGCGGCCATCTTGTTTCTCATTCATTGCTATGGTTCTGGGCATGCTCTCTGTATCCTTTCTTAATCTCTGCCATCCTTTGCTTGTTTGAAGTTTATTTTGATCTATTTTACTCATTATCTATCCCTCTATTTTTCTTGCTCTATATTTTTGTGTTTTCTGCTACTTTTTGTTCATTTTAAACTACTTTTTTAAACGCTTTTCTTTTCTTCTTCCCTGTTCTATTTCTTCTTTCTTATTTTGCTTCCTTTCTGCCCAGACCATGGCAAAGGGAGCCGGGAAGAAGCCCGCAAAGGGGAAGGGTCCCGCACCCCGTGCCCGGCTCCCGTGCGGGCGTTTGAGGGGGGGAGACAGTTGTAGCTCGGGAGATTTTTAGTGCGGAGGAGGTGGCCGCACTAGTCTTTCACGTCCAGCGCCGCCTCCCCAAGACCATCATGGGAGGCGGCAGGATCGCTACCGGCTACGGGATCCGGGAGCGCCGGAAGCGGTGGGAGAAGGTGTGCCGGGCCATGTTTGAACACTCTGGGGTCCGGCACACATATAACCAGGCCACCCACCGCTGGACGGATCTCATGGACCGGGAACGCGACTTGCCGGACGTGCTCGGCGTAGAGATCCCCGGGCTTGGTGAGTAGTAGTAGCTATTTCTATCTATTTCATCACTACTCTGTTTTATCCCGCTCTGTGTGTTATTATATTGCAATTTTTTTTTTTTACCAAGAGCAATAATGCTGCATATTACATTGTAGGTAAATTATATTTCAAAATCTTCTATGCATTTCAGGTGCACTGCTCTCCTTCTCAGTAGCCTTGCTACTATGCTTATTTGTTTTCTATTTTGTGTTCATTTCATTGGCCTGAGAAATTATGTATGAGCGTAGTGTAAAGAACTGCGTAATGCTAGACACTAAGGGGCAGATTTATGAAGGCCCTGCGCCGCCGGTGCGTCACTTTTTCCCATGTTAAAAGTGACGCACCGGTGGCGCAAGGCCTTCATAAATCTGCCTCTAAGGGTCAGATTTTCAATTACCGGCGCATCCCTGCAAAGTAGCAGGGATGCGCCAGTAATTGTGCGCCATGCCACCACCACCCATGGTGCGCCGTATTTACAATGTGGCGCACCATGGGCCCAAAACGTCACAGAAGCCTTACGCATCTGTGCCGTAAAGGCGGCGCATTGCTGGAGTTGCGTGCCAATGATGGCGCAGCTCCAGCAATGCTCTGGGGTGCCCTATCTCCCCAATGCTGCATCAAGCCGTACGTCGGCTTCAAGCAGGCGCAGGGTTTGACTCACGCATCATTGTCCTAAAAGTGACTGATTGACATCTTGTAGATTTCCCTCAGCCACTTTTAGGATTCGTTCCTGCGCGGGAACGCCCTCCCTTGCGCCGGAACGCCCCCTGATGGCGCAGGGCTTTACAACGTGATGCATCTCCCATATGCGTCACTTTGTTAATATACGCCGCACCATGGCGCCTCTTTTGACTGCCGCTGCGTCACAAAAGTCACGCAACAATGGAGCAAAAGAGCCGCAAGGGGCTTCTAAATCAGCCCCCACAGACTCAAGTCCAGTCCTTCCTTTAGACACATGGCTATAAGAAGAAATAGTGGTGGCGGTCGGTGTATTGATAGTTTGAGTATTCACTGATCTGCAAGCACGATGGACTTTGTCTGTCACTTCGCGTGCTGCGGACTGCTGCCTGCCAGGCCTAGGCAAACCTTTTTAGTAGTTTGTTTAGTGAGTTACATAGGAACTTTCCAAGTCAACGGTCCGCAAATCAATAACGTAGTAGACCACATGAGATCGGTCAATATATCCCGTGGAATAGTTGTCTATTTGCTATTTCGCCAAAATATTTTGTTATTGTTCTTTTGAAATGTTTGATTTGGTTGACAAATATCATCCATGTTTTCTGGTCTTTCTTTCTTTCATGTTGTACATCAGCTCCCCCCAGGGGCAAGAGCACACAGGAGGAGGAGGAGGGTGCTGCTCCTTTGCTGGCCCCAGTAAGTTTTAATTTTAATATAGAGTACCTATTTTTTCCTAGCGTTCCTCATTCGATTTTTTCTAAATCGTCTTTGATCTTCTGGTAGACTTTTGGTTTGGCTAGTAGGACAACCCATTCTACTACTGTTGCAGGGACAAATATGCACAAACAGAACTATGGACACTAAATAATGCATTGCTTAGCTTATCAATTATAATAGGTGCTGTTAGACTTTCCACATACCTCAGTGATAACAGACTTTGTAGTTGAACCCCCAATCTCCTTACTGACTAGATAGTGTGGCAGAGTCATTTAGCTCCCAAAGTCACCGATGATTGATCCCCAATGATGATTAGATTATCCAACGCAGGACAAGAGTACGGAGTCAGAGTCAAGAAGTGTCAGAGGCACGGACTCATGCTTGCAAAAATTCCACAACCTTTAGCTCATCCACTCTAGTCTGGAGGACCAAAAACCACAGAGTCTATTTAAGTTTAAAAGCTTTATTAAAAGTAAACACATTTCTAAAAATCAACTTTGTCATAAAACTAAACGTTTAACTGAAAATGGAAAAGTGCTTAGTGCTGACGATTAATTGGACACATTTCTTGTGGTCGAGCCGAGCTCTCACCTGGTTTGAACTTGATCCTGCTCGTGTTCTTAGAAGTCAAGCTTCAGTCTGTTAGGAGAAAAAGTGGTGCGTGTTAAAAATAAAAAGCAAGCATTCATCAGTTGTGCCAAAAAGTGCAGCAAGACAACAGCCTTCCCTGGAAAAAGGGACATTTTTACTTTAGAGTAGACAGACACAAATTATTACATTGTATTCTGTTTTTTTCACATTTCTTTATTCCTCCTAGACCAAATAATATATAGTAGTGAGTGGTGTATTCTAACATTCTTAAATGTACTTTGTAGGTGGAACATCTGGTGGCGGGGCCAGCGCGGAGGTGGTGGTATTGGACGAGGGGGGGCAGCTCTGGGGAGGAGGCGGTGCAAGTGCCGGACATGCCTGTGAGGGTTCACACGGTGGTGGCGGACAGAGGTAAGCTATATATTCTTTACTTATTGAGATTGAAGACTGCATAGTGTGCTTTCTGCATGGGTGTATTATAAATCAAACAACAAAATAGGGGGAGAGAAGGAGGTTAAACCAGACTAGGTCGGCCTCCAGTCAGAATCAAAAATCCAGGAACCCCCTATCAAGGGTTCAGAGACCTAGTTTGTGTGTATGGTTACTGTCAATTATGTCAGTGTGTACCCATTATGAGAAAGAAAGATTTCTTTCTAGAGTCCCCTCACTCACCGGGGTTTCCCCACGGTGACATGCTTCATCATTGGGGCCATCCCAGTTCTCTACGAAAAGGGGCGTGTGGCGACTAGCGAACTACGCAGGAGCACTTTTTTGTGAAATGACTATGTGTGGTGTAAAGTGTTGTGATGGTGGAGTGGGTGTGTGATTAAAAATACCGTGCTAGTGGGTCTAACCAATTTATTCTGCTCCTAGTTTGGTATAATTTAAAATGGGGTAAACACTGTATTCTAACCTTGAATTTGGGCTAGATCAGTGTTATGGTCGACATGTTTCAAGCTCCCCAAGCTTTTCATCAGGACCATACAGGGTCCAGCCCTGTATTTGCCACTCCTATATTTCAATGAATAAGTTTTATAAAAATAATAGTTGTGCTATGCGCTGTTAATGATTAAACATGCGTTTTGTACATACGATTTGTATCTTACTCGTATTCCTGTAAAAGAGAATGACACTTGATTAGTGGCAAACATCCCCCTCAAAAAGAGCGAGGGGATCACACATGCAGCTCACTTCGTCTAGGGCGTGGGTGTGCCTTAGGCACCATATTGGTGCGTGCAGGCTTACAAAACAGTGTGAACATGAAAGAACTGTGAAAAAAGTTCGGGCTCTAAATTGCATAGAATGAAAACTCAACATTGGTCCATCACTCTAAAAAAACTCCTTTTTCCTAAACATGGCCAAACAAAAATTTACAAATGTTTTTATCACGTACTCGTGTCGATATCATCGACATACTTCTAAGATGGCCGCCGCATATTGAACGGTCTAGCGTTCACAAACGCTCTGAACCCGGAAGCGCGGTGATTCTAAATACACCGGCGTACCGTTCCTGCATCAATATGCGGTCGGGTGAGGATTGAACAGGTAGTACCGAGTGGGTTCGCCGATAGGAAGTAAGTACAATATTGCGAAACAAAGCAGATGTTTCAAGCCTTTCGAAAGGGTTTGAATTCTTTAAGATGGAAACGTGCATTTGTAAATGAAAAGAAATGTAACTACCGTCTTAAGATTTCACAGCAATGTTTCCACGAGGCGATCCTGCCCTCGCCTGAGACCATGAAGTGTAACTTAGCACTTACACATGTAAATATACCATTTGCCATGACAATATTCTGTGTATATATGTTGTGTGTATTGTCTATAGTCACATTAAGTCCTGTGTCATTTATTTGTGTGGAATCACGAAACCACTTTTTTCACAGTTCTTTCATGTTCACACTGTTTTGTAAGCCTGCACGCACCAATATGGTGCCTAAGGCACACCCACGCCCTAGACGAAGTGAGCTGCATGTGTGATCCCCTCGCTCTTTTTGAGGGGGATGTTTGCCACTAATCAAGTGTCATTCTCTTTTACAGGAATACGAGTAAGATACAAATCGTATGTACAAAACGCATGTTTAATCATTAACAGCGCATAGCACAACTATTATTTTTATAAAACTTATTCATTGAAATATAGGAGTGGCAAATACAGGGCTGGACCCTGTATGGTCCTGATGAAAAGCTTGGGGAGCTTGAAACATGTCGACCATAACACTGATCTAGCCCAAATTCAAGGTTAGAATACAGTGTTTACCCCATTTTAAATTATACCAAACTAGGAGCAGAATAAATTGGTTAGGCCCACTAGCACGGTATTTTTAATCACACACCCACTCCACCATCACTACACTTTACACCACACATAGTCATTTCACAAAAAAGTGCTCCTGCGTAGTTCGCTAGTCGCAGCACGCCCCTTTTCGTAGAGAACTGGGATGGCCCCAATGATGAAGCATGTCACCGTGGGGAAACCCCGGTGAGTGAGGGGACTCTAGAAAGAAATTTTTCTTTCTCATAATGGGTACACACTGACATAATTGACAGTAACCATACACACCAACTAGGTCTCTGAACCCTTGATAGGGGGTTCCTGGATTTTTGTATTATAAATCAACCAGGTAGTAGCCTCCTCTAAATGTACTTCGACTTAGCTGTGAAGTTTTTGGCGAGAAGAATCCCAATAAGATCTGAGATGAACTTGATGGATGGGATGAACGAAAAGCGAAGGAAGGGTGTAAGTAAGTGTGGAAGGACGAGAAATTTAATGATGACTGGCAAAGGAGAATGATATGTGTTTGCTTGGTCCCCGAGGTGTCTGGGAAGGAAAGAATATGGTATGGTGCATGGCTGGGTGAATGATGAATCAAGGATGGGTGGAAGGAGAACAGCCTGGGTGGGTGAAACAGAAACTGTATGTGTGCATATACTTTGAATGGATGGATGCCTGGATCATGGTATTATCGGACTCTTAGATAGCATATGTGTATCTAGAGAGAGTAGACGGTCACTGGATGAACTAAGTGTTACTTTGAAGAGCATGTAACACCACACCCGCAGGTCCGTTCCAGTGTAGGAAAGGCAAGGAAAAGAAGTTGTAATTTTGTCCAAATACTACCATGAATAGTAGCAGTAGTTTGTATTGCAACTGCAAGCACAGCATATATCCGGTAAGGTTATTACGGTGGACACTCCCTACCTCTCTTAATAACTTTAGTTTAGTAGTAGTACGTCATTCATGTGTGGGCACACTGTTCACTCAATAATAAGCAAAGCACCTAAAGTCATCCCATATGTCATCAAATACATCCCATGTGAAGTGATAGATAATCAGATTATTTAGCTTCTTCATTTTCCGTTTCTAGTACTCATTTGCACTGTAGGGTGAAAGCTAAATTAATTAAGCAGTAGCCCTTTTACCAGAGTATTCTCAGTGCCACCCGTAATAAAAAAGTAAGAGCTTCACCACCTGCATGTACTGGACCGGTACAGTAATGCAAGTCTGTCTCACTCATCATGTTGTGCGTCTGTTTTTCTCGGGTGCAAGTTCACTGCGCTGGCATTATGCCGGCTTGCATAAGATAACGTACCAATTTTCCTAAACAAGAGAGAAGAAGAAGAATAACCGGTGTACTGTCATAGTCGACTGTAATGGAAGTCCATAGTGCTCGTAGAATTTGTTCCTTAAACTCCGACTAATGTTAGAGCAAGGATGAAGAAGTGGGAGGTTAGATAGATACTGTCCTCAATAGTTATGTACTGTGCTTTCAATTTGCTACTTGTACTGTGACACAACTTTCTGCTCAATCATTTTGTGTTAATCTTAAGGAGCATTGGTTACAGAGTGACTATGTCTTTCTTTCTTCATATAGTTGCTCCTTCCAAATCAACCAGAAGACCATCAAGGAGGGAGCTGGCTCAAATGGCCCGGCAACGGAGGCTGGATGCCACTGTCGCCGAATATCGGCGGCTGGTGGTCCTGGAGGAGGAGGAGACGCAGTCTACCGGTACAACATCCACTGGTACAGCTGCATCTTCCTCCGTGAACCCACGGGCTGCCAGCCAGCGCAGTGCTCCAGCGGTACGGAGCCGGGCTACCAAAGCCAACCGCCACCGCCAAGCAGCAAAAACAGCAGCTGCCCCCCACAGGAGTTGCAAGGCACGCCAGCGCTGCTTATCCCTAAGAGTGTCCTACCTGGAGCAGGAGGTCCATACCTACAAGAACTTGGTGGAGGGCCTCCGCTTCGACCATGCCACCTTCCGCAAGGAGTATGATGCCCTGGCCGCTAAAGTCAACAGCACCCTCCCATAGTGTAGTGTCCCTTGCCCCTTTTTTAGAGACTTTTGGGGGGTGGGAATTGGGAGTTGGGTTGTGGGACTTTTGAAGGACAATCGTTGGGGTTAGGGAGGGTCTTGCGGGAGATTATTATTTTGTTAGGGCTACAAAAATATACTTTTTGAAACTTTATCTGACCATACCTGTTTTTTACTGCTTTTGAGTCTGGTGGGTGGGGGTTTAACAGTAAGTTTGTTTTCCTGAAGAGTCCTAGGACTTTAGTAGTACTACCGTCAATCTCTCGTCTATTCCTAATACTCCATTATACTACCTCCCACCAAACGCTTATCTTACCTGTAATTTGTGTTTGAAAGTAGGGCTAGGCCCAGGGCTGGCTCCACGGGAAATGGCGATTAAGGTTGGCAATCCTGGGCGGATGAAATGTCCTCATTGCGGTGGTACTAGTGGTGTGACACAGTGGCAGTTGCATGCCTATGGAAAAAAAGAAAATGAAACCTGGTTTGTCCTTACTGTAGCATTACAACGGTACGATAGAGAATATAGCAGGTGACAGTACACTAGAACAGTGCCACACAGAGCCTAACAAATGGTAAAGTATTGGAAGTATAACTAGTACTTGAGTTGAATTTCTTTGACATTGGCTACTACTACAAGAAATAGTACTGAAGCTGAGTAAGTCTAGAATATATCCTCGGATTCCTTCACTAGCCTGTTGCTATGACCTTATCCTCCCCAGCAAGTGTGTGGAATTATTGATGTCATTTAGTCACACATCAAGCAAAACCACACAGCCCGGGGGAAGAGGGTTAGGGTTTGAAAAATGGATGGGAATGGGGGTTTCTTTTTGGGTAGGTTTTGTTGAGAGAAAAAAAAAAGCACAGCATGGACAAACAATAATTCAAGATAAAGAAATCTTTGGGTACAAAGCTTACCATAAATCTTTTTAAGTGACATAAAGGAAGTGCATGCCTTACTGCATGCATTGTTACTGAAAAGTAAGTAGTACTAGAATGCGACAGTACAGGGCTGCAGCGTTTTCACTTGCTTATCTCTGCACTCAGAGAAACACTTCTTATTCTTACATTAAATTAGGTTTAAAAATTAGCCGAAGTAAAACCTATAGAATGGCTGTAGGGATCAATTTAGAAGCAGAGAGAGATCCAAGAAATGGAGTCACACTCCTAGAAGAAAACAATGGATACTGTATCTGTATGTTGTTGTAGTTATCCTGTTGAATTTGGTAAGTAAGTTGCATGCAGCTAACAATTCCTCTTATTAGCGGCACTCCTCCATTCCAGCTGACGCTTCGTCCATCAATGTTGGTGACCAGAAGACACCCTGTCCACTGCTTGCCTTGCAGATGCTGAATTGCGGCTCGCTAATGTGAAGCCTGACTCACTCCATCCTTTTTTCCCCATTGCACAGACTGAAACCCGGCCTGTAATTATTGAACGAAAAATAGGAAGTGCTATTACAACACCACTGATAAATAAATACAAGGTGTGTACGCTGTGTAGTGCAAAAAGTCACACTTTGATTTTCCAAATAGACAGTACAATATTTTTGAAAGTGCGTACTCTGTCTAAGTCACCTTTTGAAGGATAAATAAGTATGGGCAAATTAATTTAGCGGATCTTTCCCCTCAAGCTAGGTGTACTGTAAACTGTGTTTTAGAACAAAATTAGACCTTCCCAGCAGTGCTCCCGCCTCCCAGCCAGACCCTTACTAAAGCCAGTCGCAAAAATTTAGAAGACCCCCAATCAGATCTCAAAAAAGAGGCCTAGCAGAAAACTGGTGACAAAACGTACTTTGAAAGTAAAAGTAGGCCCAAATACCCTATTTCCAAACCACTTGCAAGCAAGCAAAAGTATCCATAGCCAGCATCGCTCCAAGACTCGAAGGCCCCTCCACCCAAACACATGCAATAGAAATACTGCTAACCCTAACGAGCCCTAAGTAAGAATAGTGGCAAAGGCTTTCTTTAACTATGCCAAATCCCCCCTTTCCCACCATACTACTGGTTTAGAGTCTGGTGGGTGGTGGTTTAACAGTAAGTTAGTTTTCCTGAAACTTAAGTCTGTGTCATTTTCTTCCTTTAAGTGTAAATGGCTAAATGTTTTCAACAGTAAGTGCCTCTCACCGAGTAAGTGATCCCCCCTTTCCCACCATGGATTTTCTTCAAATCGCTTGCAACAAAAATTACACATTCCCAAGAGTGCTCTAAAACCCCAGTACTCAGTTGCAGAAATCAAGAACACCCAAACACAGGCAATCCTGCTGCAAGGGCTAACCCTAATGAACCCTAAGTTACAAAAAGTGCCAAAACCTTTTTCCTCATGGATGTTGTTTAAACCAGTTTTATCCGGTATTAGACCTTCCCAGCAATGGCCCCAGAGCCGTCAACCGAGGGGAAAACAAGTAGAAGACCCCCAAACAGCCAAAAAGCAAAAGTACAAAAATGTGGACTGTGTCACTTTTGTGAAAATTTCCAAAATCACTCAGCGCGCGCTCTGCAGCTAGGCCCTAACTCCCCTCTGCCTCCATGGATTTCCTTCAAACCTCTTCCTATCTAAACTCAGCCCTCCACAGGGCTTGGTCGCCCCACTCACTGCTGCTGCTCCTGCCTGCCTTTGCCGCCTCCTGCCTGCAGATTCCTTTGCTCGCTGCCCGCTGCTCCTGGGAATTTCCCGCTGCTCCTGGGAATTTCCCGCTGCCCGCTGCTTCTTGGAATTTCCCACCGCTGCCTCCCTGCGGCCCCGCCCCCCTGTGATTCCATTTGCCGCCCCGCTCCCGCCACCCAGCTGCTCCTCCCTCCCGGCTTCTTACTTAAGGGGACCACAGAGTGTGACCGCTCAGCCCTCCACAGGGCTTGGTCGCCCCACTCACTGCTGCCGCTCCTGCCTGCCTTTGCCGCCTCCTGCCTGCAGATTCCTTCGCTCGCTGCCCGCTGCTCCTGGGAATTTCCCGCTGCTCCTGGGAATTTTCCGCTGCCCGCTGCTTCTTGGAATTTCCCGCCGCTGCCTCCCTGCGGCCCCGCCCCCCTGTGATTCCATTCGCCGCCCCGCTCCCGCCACCCAGCTGCTCCTCCCTCCCGGCTCCTTACTTATGATGCCCCCAGAGCGACCGCGCAGCGGAAGCGCGCAGCGGGAGCACCGATTGAGCGCCGAAGGTGCGCCAAAGGTAAGCCCGTCTGTGCCCGTCCGCGCCTGGCCCCCGCCCAGCGCCAGGACCCCTGGCCCTCCCCGCCGAGGCAAGACGACCCGACTGACCTACGACGCCGCCACTCTCAACGCACTCAATGCCGGCCAGACCCACGCCTGCTGCCGAGCCACCCCGAGACGCACCCAGGGACCCTTCACCTGCTGCACCTGCAAGTTCACCTGCCTCTGAACCTGCCCCGCACCCGCCAAGACCAGCAGCAACCACCTCAAGTGCATCCTGATCAACACCCGCTCCGTCCACAGACACGCCGTGGAACTCTGGAACCTCCTCGACGCTACATCACCGGACGTCGCCTTCCTCACGGAAACCTGGATGAACGCCTCCTCTGCACCCGACATCGCCATCGCCATCCCGGACGGGTATAAGATCATCAGGAGGGACCGCATCAACCAGACCGGAGGTGGCATCGCCATCGTCCACAGGAACACCATCCGCATCACGACCGACGCCAACAACTCCTTCGCCGCAGCCGAACATCTCCACTTCCAGATTCACACCGACCCTAAGACGACCCTCAGAGGCACCCTCGTCTACAGACCCCCGGGACCACGCACACAATTCAGCGAAGACATCACAGACTTCATCAGCCCACACGCCCTCCCCTCCACTGACTACATCCTCCTCGGGGACCTCAACTTCCACCTGGAGAACAACAAGGACCGCAACACCACCGCCCTGCTGGAAAACCTCGCCAACCTCGGACTCAAGCAACTGGTCAACACCCCCACCCACTACGCCGGCCACACGCTTGATCCCGTCTTCTCTTCCAGCAAGTACATCACCTTCAGCCACGCCACCGGACTCCACTGGACCGACCACAGCTGCCTCCACTTCAGCTTCAAAAGATCCACGACCCACCACCACCCGCAACAGGTACCTCACAGGAATCGGAGCAAGATCACCGCAGACCAGCTCACCACCTCCCTCAGCCAGAGCCCACCCGCCAACACAACGGACCCCAATGAAGCAGCCCGCAGCTTCACACAGTGGCTGACCGCCTGCGCCGATGACCTCGCGCCACTAAAGAACCCTCCCAGCAGACCCAGAAGCAAGAAGGCATCCTGGTTCACCGATGACCTCAAGGACTCCAAGAAGACCTGCCGCACCCTCGAGAAAGCCTGACTCCTCGACCGGACCACCGACAACATGACCGCCCTCAAACACGCTACCCGCAAGCACCACCAGCTCATCCGCACCACCAAGAAGAAATCCCTGAAGGAACGACTGGACAACAACGCCCACGACAGCAAAGAGCTCTTCACTATCGTCAAGGAGTTCTCCAACCCCAGCACCGGCACCAACGACATCACTCCGTCACAAGACCTCTGCGACTCCCTCGCCTTGTTCTTCCACCACATGATCGCCGACATCCACAACAGCTTCGGCGCCCCACCCACGCACCCAACCGTCGAACCAACGCCCCCCACCGCCACCTTTCGCACCTGGACCACGGTGACCACCGAAGACACAGCCCGCACGATGAACACCATCCACTCCGGATCACCGACCGACCCCTGCCCACACCACGTCTTCAACAAGGCCGACTCCACCATCGCACCCCAACTCCGGAACATCATCCTTCAACACCGCCACCTTCCCGGAGAGCTGGAAGCACGCCGAGATCAGCGCCCTCCTGAAGAAACCTACAGCGGACCCCACTGATCTCAAAAACTTCTGCCCCATCTCGCTCCTCCCTTTTCCTGCTAAAGTCATCGAGAAGATCGTCAACAGACAGCTGACTGCCTTCCTCGAGACGAACGGATCCCTCGACCCCTCGCAGTCCGGCTTCAGAGCCAACCATAGCACCGAAACCGCCCTCATCGCAGCCACCGACGACATCCGGACCCTGCTCGACAAGGGGGAAACAGTGGCCCTCATCCTCCTGGACCTCTCCGCTGCGTTCGACACGGTCTGCCACCGCACCCTAGTCCAACGCCTCAGCAACATCGGTATCCAAGAGAAGGCACTGGAGTGGATCATCTCGTTCCTCGCCGGAAGAACACAAAGAGTCCGCCTCCCCCCGTTTCGCTCCGAGGCCACCGTAGTCATCTGCGGCGTCCCGCAAGGATCTTCACTCAGCCCCACCCTCTTCAACATCTACATGAAACCTCTCGCTGCCATCGCACGCCAGCACAACGTCAACATCATCTCTTACGCCGACGACACCCAGCTGATCCTCTCCCTCACCAGAGACCCCGACACCGCCAGAACCTGCCTACACGAATGGATGAAAGACGTCGCCGAGTGGATGAAGGACAGCCGCCTGAAACTGAACTCGGACAAGACAGAAGTCCTCATCCTGGGATCTTCACCCTCCGCCTGGGACGACTCCTGGTGGCCCCCAGCCCTGGGCACCGCACCCAAGCCAACCGACCACGCACGCAACCTGGACTTCATCCTGGACCCCTCCCTCTCGATGACCAGACAAGTCAACGCCGTCTCCTCATCGTGCTTCAACACCCTGCGTATGCTTCGCAAGATCTTCCGCTGGATCCCGACCAAGACCAGGAAGACTGTCACCCAGGTTCTCGTCACCAGCCGACTGGACTACGGAAACGCCCTCTACGCCGGAACCACAGCCAAGCTACAGAAAAGACTCCAGCGCATCCAGAACGCCTCCGCCCGACTCATCCTGGATGTCCCCCGGCGCAGCCACATCTCTAGCCACCTGAGGAACCTGCACTGGCTCCCCATCGACAAGAGGATCACGTTCCAGCTCCTCACCCACGCACACAAGTCTCCCCACGACCTGGGCCCCAAGTACCTCAACGACCGCCTGACCTTCTACACGCCCACCCGCCAGCTACGGTCCACCAGCCTCGCCATTGCAGCCGTACCACGCATCCGAAGAGCCACCGCCGGAGGAAGATCCTTCTCTTACCTGTCTGCCAAGACTTGGAACTCCCTCCCCATCCACCTTCGGCTGACCCAGGACCATCTCGCCTTCAGGAAACAACTCAAGACCTGGCTGTTCGAGCAGTAGCATACCCCTCCCCCCAAGCGCCTTGAGACCCTCCCGGGTGAGTAGTGCGCTATACAAATGGCATGATTGATTGAGTGATTAAACTATCCACCTCCTCAGCTCCAGACATCGCCATCGCTATCCCAGAGGGCTACAAGATCGTCCGGAGGGACCGAAACGCCAACCAGATGGGAGGAGGCATCGCCATCGTCCACAGGAGCACCATCCGCCTCACGACCAGCACCGACAACACCCTGACCAGCGCCGAACACCTGCATTTCCAGATCCACACCAACCCGAACACCACCCTCAGAGGCACCCTGATCTACCGACCCCCTGGACCACGCACACAATTCAGCGAGGACATCGCCGACTTCGTCAGCCCGCACGCCCTCCCCTCCGCCGACTACATCCTCCTGGGGGACCTCAACTTCCACCTGGAGAACAACAACAACCGCAACACCAGCACCCTGCTCGACAACCTCACCAACCTGGGACTCAAGCAACTGGTGTCCACCCCCACCCATCTCGCCGGACACACACTCGACGCAGTCTTCTCGTCCAGCACAGACATCGACTTCAGCCACGCCACTGAGCTTCAATGGACGGACCACAGCTGCGTCCACTTCACCTTCAAGAGAACGACGACTCACCACCACCAGCAACAGGCGGCCCGCAGAAGCTGGAACAAGATCACAGCACACCAGCTCGCCACCTCCCTGAGCCAGCACCCTCCTGCCAGCTCAGCGAACCCCAGCCAGGCCGCCGACAACCTCACGACGTGGATCAGCAACTGCGCGGACGAACTCGCCCCACTGAGGACCCCGCCTAGCAGACCCGGCAGCAAGAAGGCCCCATGGTTCACCGATGAACTCAAGAGCTCCAAGAAGAACTGCCGAGCCCTCGAGAAAGTCTGGAAAAGGGAACCGACACCGGACAACAGGACCTCCTTCAAAATTGCCACCCGGAAACACCACCAGCTGATCCGCGCCGCCAAGAAAACAGCATTCAAGGACCGGTTGGACAACAACGCACACAACTGCAAGGAACTCTTCAACATCGTGAAAGAGCTTTCCAACCCCAGCGCAGGAAACAACGACATCACCCCATCGCAAGACCTCTGCAACTCCCTCGCGTCATACTTCCACAACAAGATCGCGGACATACACAACAGCTTCAACAACCAACCAACGCACACCATGACCGATCAACCACCCCCCACCACCACCCTCCACGCCTGGACCCCGATCAGCACCGAAGACACCATCCGCACGATGAACTCCATCCACTCCGGTTCACCGACCGACCCCTGCCCTCACCACGTCTTCAACAAGGCCGACGCCGTCATCGCACCCCACCTGCGAGACATCATCAACACATCCTTCGACACCACCATCTTCCCGGAGAGCTGGAAACACGCCGAACTCAGCGCTCTACTCAAGAAACCAACAGCGGACCCCACCGACCTCAAGAATTACCGCCCCATCTCGCTCCTCCCGTTTCCAGCCAAAGTCATCGAGAAGACCTTCAACAAACAGATGGCCGCCTTCCTCGAGACGAACGGATCCCTCGACCCCTCACAGTCCGGCTTCCGAGCCAACCACAGCACCGAGACCGCCCTCATCGCCGCCACCGATGACATCCGAGCCCTGATGGACAATGGAGAAACAGCGGCCCTCATCCTCCTAGACCTCTCCGCGGCATTCGACACGGTCTGCCACCGCACCCTAGTACGGCGCCTCGGCAACATCGGAATCCAGGACAAGGCGCTGGAATGGATCATCTCCTTCCTTGACGGAAGAACACAGAGAGTCCGCCTACCACCGTACAAGTCAGAGGCCTCCGACGTCATCTGCGGCGTCCCCCAAGGATCATCTCTGAGCCCCACCCTCTTCAACGTCTACATGAGCCCCCTCGCGGCCATCGTACGCAAACACAACCTCAGCATAATCTCCTACGCCGACGACACCCAGCTGATCCTCTCCCTGACCCACGACCCCGCCGCCGCCAGAGCCAACCTGCACGAAGGGATGAAAGAGGTAGCCGAGTGGATGACGACCAGCCGCCTGAAGCTGAACTCGGACAAGACGGAGGTCCTCATCCTGGGCTCCTCACCCTCCGCCTGGGACGACTCCTGGTGGCCTCCCGCCCTGGGCACCGCACCCAAACCGACAGACCATGCACGAAACCTGGGCTTCATCCTGGACTCCTCCCTCTCCATGACCAGGCAAGTCAACAACGTCTCCTCGGCGTGCTTCAACATCCTACGCATGCTACGGAAGATCTTCTGGTGGATCCCCACCGAGACCAGGAAGACCGTCACCCAGGCCCTCGCCACCAGCCGACTGGACTACAGCAACGCCCTCTACGCCGGCACCACCGCCAAGCTCCAGAAGAGACTCCAGCGGATCCAGAACGCCTCAGCCAGACTCATCCTCGACATCCCACGAACCAGCCACATCTCCGGACATCTGAGAGACCTTCACTGGCTCCCCGTCAACAAAAGAATCACCTTCCGCCTCCTCACCCACGCACACAAAGCCCTACACGACCAAGGCCCGAGCTACCTCAACAGTCGAGTCAACTTCTACGCTCC
The DNA here is from genome assembly GCF_964261635.1 of Lissotriton helveticus. Classification (NCBI taxonomy): domain Eukaryota; kingdom Metazoa; phylum Chordata; class Amphibia; order Caudata; family Salamandridae; genus Lissotriton; species Lissotriton helveticus. Next base: position 868,422,360 of record NC_136061.1, on the reverse strand, counting down.
GAAACGCCACCTCCGATCAGCCAACCACGCCCTCGCCGCCGTCCCCCGCATCCGAAGAGCGACGACAGGAGGAAGGTCCTTCTCCTACCTGGCCGCCAAGACCTGGAACTCCCTCCCTCCCGACCTGCGCCTGACCCAAGACCACCTCTCCTTCAGGAAGAAGCTGAAGACCTGGCTGTTCGAGCAGTAGCGGCACCCCCCCCCCCCCAGCGCCTTGAGACCCTACGGGTATGTAGCGCGCTCTATAAGTGCCACTGATTGATTGATTGATATCCATACCCAGTAGTGCTCCCAGACCCCGAAACCCACCCACAAACACCGGGAAGCCCCCCAAACAGGCCCCTGAAAACGCTACATTGAGCGAAAAGTCAGAAAAGGCAAAACCTTTTTCCTCATGGGTGTTGTTTAAACCAGTTTTATCCGGTATTAGACCTTCCCAGCAACGGCCCCAGAGCCGTCAACCCAGGCGAAAACAAGTAGAAGACCCCCAAACAGCCAAAAAGCAAAAGTACAAAAATGTGGACTTTGTCACTTTTGTGAAAATTTCAAAAATCACTCAGCGCGCGCTCTGCAGCTAGGCCCTAACTCCCCTCTGCCTCCATGGATTTCCTTCAAACCTCTTGCTATCTAAACTATCCATACCCAGTAGTGCTCCCAGACCCCGAAACCCACCCACAAACACAGGGAAGCCCCCCCAAACAGGCCCCTGAAAACGCTACATTGAGCGAAAAGTCAGAAAAGGCAAAACCTTTTTCCTCATGGGTGTTGTTTAAACCAGTTTTATCCGGTATTAGACCTTCCCAGCAATGGCCCCAGAGCCGTCAACCCAGGCGAAAACAAGTAGAAGACCCCCAAACAGCCAAAAAGCAAAAGTACAAAAATGTGGACTTTGTCACTTTTGTGAAAATTTCCAAAATCACTCAGCGCGCGCTCTGCAGCTAGGCCCTAACTCCCCTCTGCCTCCATGGATTTCCTTCAAACCTCTTGCTATCTAAACTATCCATACCCAGTAGTGCTCCCAGACGCCGAAACCCACCCACAAACACCGGGAAGCCCCCCAAACAGGCCCCTGAAAACGCTACATTGAGCGAAAAGTCAGAAAAGGCAAAACCTTTTTCCTCATGGGTGTTGTTTAAACCAGTTTTATCCGGTATTAGACCTTCCCAGCAATGGCCCCAGAGCCATCAACCCAGGCGAAAACAAGTAGAAGACCCCCAAACAGCCAAAAAGCAAAAGTACAAAAAGGTGGACTTTGTCACTTTTGTGAACATTTCCAAAATCACTCGGCGCGCGCTCTGCAGCTAGGCCCTAACTCCCCTCTGCCTCAATGGATTTCCTTCAAACCTCTTGCTATCAAAACTATCCATACCCAGTAGTGCTCCCAGACCCCGAAACCCACCCACAAACACCAGGAAGCCCCCCAAACAGGCCCCTGAAAACGCTACATTGAGCGAAAAGTCAGAAAAGGCAAAACCTTTTTTCCTCATGGATGTTGTTTAAACCAGTTTTATCCAGTATTAGACCTTCCCAGCAATGGCCCCAGAGCCGTCAACCAGGCGAAAACAAGTAGAAGACCCCCAAACAGCCAAAAAGCAAAAGTACAAAAATGTGGATTTTGTCACTTTTGTGAAAATTTCCAAAATCACTCAGCGCGTGCTCTGCAGCTAGGCCCTAACTCCCCTCTGCCTCCATGGATTTCCTTCAAACCTCTTGCTATCTAAACTATCCATACCCAGTAGTGCTCCCAGACCCTGAAACCCACCCACAAACACCGGGAAGCCACACAAACAGGCCCCTGAAAACGCTACATTGAGCAAAAAGACAGAAAAGGCAAAACCTTTTTTCCTCATGGGTGTTGTTTAAACCAGTTTTATCCGGTATTAGACCTTCCCAGCAATGGCCCCAGAGCCGTCAACCCAGGCGAAAACAAGTAGAAGACCCCCAAACAGCCAAAAAGCTAAAGTACAGGTGATTAAACTTTTAATTATATTAACTTGTGCAAAACAAAGAAAGACAGAAACACAGGAATAAAAGTCAATAAGTACGAAAAAGAAAATGTCTGAATTCATTGGCTCATTTTCAGGCCTCGTTGTCAGGGAAGAAGAGTTCATCCTCATACTCTGCGAAATCATCAGGCAGGAGTAGGCCAGTGTCACCTAACACAGAAGAAATTCCCTCATCTAAGTTGCTGTCCTCCTCGTCTTCTTCCATCGTGCGATCTGGTACTTTGAAATCTGGTGTTATGAGGTGCTCATTCATCTTGATCATTGTCAATATCTCCACATTTTTGGGCGAGAGGCGGGTCCGTTTGCAAGTTACAATGCCACCAGCAGCACTGAAAACACGTTCAGAAGACACGCTTGCGAGTGGGCAAGACAAGTAATGTATAGCCAGGCGGGAGATCTCTGGCCACAATTCTTTTTTCCCATGCCAATACGCCAATGGGTCAGCATTAACATAGACCTTTGTTGAGTCATTGAGTCCTGCACCATCAACTCAAAGTTCTCCACGTTTCCTCCACTTTGCTGAATTTTTGCTCGGACCTTTTCAGAACCATAACCAATCTCAGCTAGCCAATCCTCTTCATCACCCGATATTTCTGTTGTGTCTGGTGCAGATGATGTGGTTGCCGGTGTCTTTAACGGCTGAGAGGTCACTTCTGACACAGCCACAGGTGCAGAAGTGGAGTCTTCTGACTGAGGATGGCCTGCTGATGCTGATGTACTGCTTTTCCTTCAATTTGCTTCCGTTCTCTTTCAAACCTGATGGCTGACCAGGCTACCCAACGTTTGTACTTTGTAGCATCTTCACCACTAAAAGGAAATAATGCAGAGCCTGCCAGCGCCTTTTTGTAGCGTGGATGCAGAATAGTAGCACAAATGTAATGCTGTTCTGAGTGGATCTTTTGAAGACGTTCATCGCCACGTAGACGCTCCAATAATTTATCCGCCAAAAGAAAAGCTTGTTGCTTTTCTTCATCGTTTTGAAACTTTGAAGACACCGCCTTCAGTTTGTGCTCCAGCATGTGCAACAATGGGATAGCTTTTCCCAAATTACAGTCCTCCCTGCTGACTGCACGCGTGAAGAACTCAAAAGGACGAAGCATGTCTGTCAGGCTTTTAACTAGCTCCCATTGCGCCGCATTTAACCTCAGGTCCTCCTTCACAGCTGTACCCATTGTTAAGAAATACTGATCGAGTACCATAAACTGCTCATACAGACGCTCAAGCATGTAGAAGGTTGAGTTCCAACGTGTTGGCACCTCCTGGATGAGTGCTTTCACTGGCATTCGACGTTCATGTAGCAGGCTCCTCAGATGCTTCCGGGCCTTAAAAGAATGGCTGAAATGGTTGCTTATTTTTCGGCAGGTGACCACTAACTGGCATGCTGGACTTTCTTTCTCCAAGAATTTTTTAACAACCAGGTTTATACAGTGCGCCAAACACGGCACTCTGAAATAGTCACCTAGTTCCATGGCCTTAACTACATTGGCAACAGTTATTTAAAGGGGGCAAATTCTTACCCCCTGCCAAATGCACAGCGAAATGACGCCCTCTTCGGCGGTCCTGTATATCTCAACTTAATTGCACTTTTCGTATTCTTACGTGAGGTCCGGATGGGCACAGTCAGAATATTAGAAACATGGAAAAAAGCAACACTTTCCGAGCGTGGATTTGAATTAAGAAAACAATTGGAGATTAAAGATGAACATTATGGTTTAAAATTGATTACATGGATTAAGTTGAGATATACAGGACCGCCGAAGAGGGCGTCATTTCGCTGTGCGTTTGGCAGGGGGTAAGAATTTGCCCCCTTTAAATAACTGTTGTTAAATTCAGTGGCATTTGGGCGTGCCACTCTACCATTCTGCACGCATTCCTGGATTACGTGAACAAACATTGCAAAACATTGAATACGAGGTGTGCATCCCACCCCCCACGATTGATTAACTACATTGGCACCATTATCCGTGGAAACATAACCAATGCCGCGTTTTTTTGGAGACAGCCAGTGAAAGACCTTTGTGTTGAACTCATTCAAAATGTTTTCTGCTGTATGACATTTCTCCAAGCCAAACATGGCTAGTGTTGCATGTTTCCGAGCAGCTTTAAAAACTTGGTCCAGGTCAGCACCTGCGTTTAGCTTTGCTTTAACCCCTGAAAAAGAGACCCAGTGTGCAGTGATGCACATGTAATCAGTGCCTGCGCCACTGGTCCACATGTCTGTTGTGAGATGTATAGTGTGAACAGCACTCTTCTGCAAAGCTGCCCCAATCACCTCCAGCACATCTTCATGTAGTGCTGGAACCGCAACTCGGGCAAAATAGTACCGGCTAGGAACCTTCCATTTAGGGCGGAGCGCTGCCACTAATTTGAGAAAACCAACCCCTTCTACAAAAGAAAAAGGTAGAAGATCCAGCGCTAGCATTTTTGCCAGCTTAGTGTTATACAGACGCACCATTGGGTGGTTGCAGTCATATGGCGCGTCTGAAAACAACATTGTTTTAATGTTGCCCTGGACCATTTTACGGGATGATGATAATGACTTCTTCGACCCAGTTACGCTCGCTGATGAACTTTTTTGCATTGGTGTCTCACTCTGTCCCACACTCTTAGTGTGGCTCCCAGGGGTACTGGGTGTAAGTGAAGTGTGTGACACTTCTTCCTCCTCGTCATCATCAGATGGAACATCAACGTTTTCTTGACTTGCAATTCGGGCTTCCTTGATCTGCTTTAGGTGCGCCAACCATTGGACAGTGTGCTGTCTCTTAAGATGACCTCTCTGGCCTCCAGTCCCATAGTTGGTACCAAGCTTACCACGACTAGCTGCAAGCTTACAAGTGCTACAAATGGCTATGTTTTCCCTTTTTGTGGAAACACTAAAGAAGTCCCAAACTGCGGACTTGAAATGTCTGTGGGGGCCGGAGGAGGCGATACTGGTGGTGGCCGTGCTGCTAATGCCAGATGAAGTGGAGGATGTGTATTGCTGAACTTTACTATGTTGTGCACTTTCACCACCACTAATTGAGGTCGAGGTGGATGGAGGTCCCTTCTGGAGAGTAAGAAATATGGAAGCGGCACGTTGTGGTGTACTAGTTAACATCAATGATTCTGGTGTTCCCATTGCCTCCTCGTCGACTTCATTATCACGCTCAGCAGCTTGTCGGGCTAGGGTCAAAATGTCTGTTTGCTGCATGCCCGCTGGGGCTTCAGTGACGTTAGTGATGATGACTGTGTCGTCGTCGTGAGAGTCTTCAGCAGCAGGAGTATACGCCACTTCTTGTTGAGCGTCATCACACTCCATAACTTTGAGAGTTTCGACGACCTTCCTTTTACGCTTTGCTACCTTTGTCATATCATGGTGTGCCTCCTCAACCTCACTCTCAGACGGCAGTGGTGCTGGTTCCCAAGTAAGATCCATATCATCAGAAGGAGGTGGGCTTGAAGAAGATGTAGACACCAACACCCTTGATCTTTTCCTTGCTCGGGATGTGGACGACAATGAATGATCATCAGGAGGAGTGGCTTCCTCGAATGATACCTCGGCTTGATTGTCGATTTCCAGATGTGCCCCTACTTCTGGAGGAACAACTATTGTGGCCACTTGTTGTGCCCCTCCATGCACCTCTGCTTGCTCCTCTCCTTGCGCCGCCTCTCCTTCCACATGTACTAGGGCTTGTACTACTTGCACATGTGATTGTTGTTGCGGCTGTGGTTGTTCAACACTCGACAGATGAGTTACAACAACCTGTCTTGATTCCTGAGGGATATTGCTGCTACTTTCTTGCGATGAGCCAACATCACTGGTCGATGGTGATTGAACAACTATACTGGCTGCCTCTGCAGCACTCAAGGGCTTGGACCTAAGTTAGCGTGATGGTCGTGGCACTGAGCCCAATGGAGCGGAGGTGCTGCTCCCAGCTTGGTCCCCAGCAGACCCCGCTGCTGCAGCAAGCGTACTTTTTTTTCCCAAAAAATGTGGCGGTCGTCATCACACCAGTCTCCTTGGCAAGTGGCGCCACTTGCTTCTTCTGCTCCTTACTGGCAACTTTCTTGCTAGAGGAGCTACGGGCAAATTTTTTTGGGGCCATCTTCTTCAGATGTCACTCTGAACAGCAGGCCGCAGTTGCACAAGTTGCAGAGTTGTCTGTGGCCACACGTGACGTTGTGCTGCACACACCGCAGCAGGACTTCTTCCTGGCACTGGTGGTTCTCTTGTGCACCTACAAGCAATGGAAGACAGAGGAACATCAGTTACACACCCCAAAAAGTCGAACAAACTCACAAAAATCAGCACAATCCCAGCCCATCCATGGCCTCAATGGTGTTTAAATCCAAGAAGACACCCCACAGAAAGACTAGGCCCATGCACCACTCACTACCCCTGGGCATAATGGATGAAAGCTAGGCAAAATAAGTGCAGGCCTCAGACACTGCCTCTCTTCAAAATGGCCCCTTGCACCCCAAGCACATGTTGCCTGTACCAGCACTCAAGATGGCCACAACCACCACCCACATGGCCAGTCCAAATCAACAGTAGCACCCCCAAAAAAACGAAAAACACACAAAAATCACCACAATCCAATGCCATCCAGGATGTTTACATTAAAGAGAGTGAGACCCCACAGGCAGACTCAGTCCATGCACCACTCACTACCCCTGGGCAAAAGGTCCCAACAGCAGCCCCAAAAAAACGACAAAAAACGCAAAATTCAGCACAATCCCAGCCCATCCATGGACTCAATGGTGTTTAAATCCAAGAAGACACCCCACAGAAAGACTAGGCCCATGCACCACTCACTACCCCTGGCCAAAAGGCCCCACCAGCAGCCCCCAAAAAACGACAAAAAACACAAAATTCAGCACAATCCCAGCCCATCCATGGCCTCAATGGTGTTTAAATCCAAGAAGACACCCCACAGAAAGACTAGGCCCATGCACCACTCACTACCCCTGGGCATAATGGATGAAAGCTAGGCAAAATAAGTGCAGGCCTCAGACACTGCCTCTCTTCAAAATGGCCCCTTGCACCCCAAGCACATGTTGCCTGTACCAGCACTCAAGATGGCCACCACCACCACCCACATGGCCAGTCCAAATCAACAGTAGCACCCCCACAAAAACGAAAAACAAACAAAAATCACCACAATCCAATGCCATCCAGGATGTTTACATTAAAGAGAGTGAGACCCCACAGGCAGACTCAGTCCATGCACCACTCACTACCCCTGGGCAAAAGGCCCCAACAGCAGCCCCAAAAAACCGACAAAAAACACAAACTTCAGCACAATCCCAGCCCATCCATGGCCTCAATGGTGTTTAAATCCACGAAGACACCCCACAGAAAGACTAGGCCCATGCACCACTCACTACCCCTGGCCAAAAGGCCCCACCAGCAGCCCCAAAAAAACGACAAAAAACACAAAATTAAGCACAATCCCAGCCCATCCATGGCCTCAATGGTGTTTAAATCCAAGAAGACACCCCACAGAAAGACTAGGCCCATGCACCACTCACTACCCCTGGCCAAAAGGCCCCACCAGCAGCCCCAAAAAAACGACAAAAAACACAAAATTCAGCACAATCCCCGGCAATCCATGGCCTCAATGGTGTTTAAATCCAAGAAGACACCCCGCAGAAAGACTAGGCCCATGCACCACTCACTACCCCTGGGCATAATGGATGAAAGCTAGGCAAAATAAGTGCAGGCCTCAGACACTGCCTCTCTTCAAAATGGCCCATGGCACCCCAAGCACATGTTGCCTGTACCAGCACTCAAGATGGCCACCAGCACCACCCACATGGCCAGTCCAAATCAACAGTAGCACCCCCACAAAAACGAAAAACAAACAAAAATCACCACAATCCAATGCCATCCAGGATGTTTACATTAAAGAGAGTGAGACCCCACAGGCAGACTCAGTCCATGCACCACTCACTACCCCTGGGCAAAAGGCCCCAACAGCAGCCCCAAAAAACCGACAAAAAACACAAACTTCAGCACAATCCCAGCCCATCCATGGCCTCAATGGTGTTTAAATCCACGAAGACACCCCACAGAAAGACTAGGCCCATGCACCACTCACTACCCCTGGCCAAAAGGCCCCACCAGCAGCCCCAAAAAAACGACAAAAAACACAAAATTAAGCACAATCCCAGCCCATCCATGGCCTCAATGGTGTTTAAATCCAAGAAGACACCCCACAGAAAGACTAGGCCCATGCACCACTCACTACCCCTGGCCAAAAGGCCCCACCAGCAGCCCCAAAAAAACGACAAAAAACACAAAATTCAGCACAATCCCCGGCAATCCATGGCCTCAATGGTGTTTAAATCCAAGAAGACACCCCGCAGAAAGACTAGGCCCATGCACCACTCACTACCCCTGGGCATAATGGATGAAAGCTAGGCAAAATAAGTGCAGGCCTCAGACACTGCCTCTCTTCAAAATGGCCCATGGCACCCCAAGCACATGTTGCCTGTACCAGCACTCAAGATGGCCACCAGCACCACCCACATGGCCAGTCCAAATCAACAGTAGCACCCCCACAAAAACGAAAAACAAACAAAAATCACCACAATCCAATGCCATCCAGGATGTTTACATTAAAGAGAGTGAGACCCCACAGGCAGACTCAGTCCATACACCACTCACTACCCCTGGGTAAAAGGCCCCAACAGCAGCCCCAAGAAAACGACAAAAAACACAGAATTCAGCACAATCCCAGCCCATCCATGGCCTCAATGGTGTTTAAATCCAAGAAGACACCCCACAGAAAGACTAGGCCCATGCACCACTCACTAACCCTGGCCAAAAGGCCCCACCAGCAGCCCCAAAAAAACGACAAAAAACACAAAATTCAGCACAATCCCAGCCCATCCATGGCCTCAATGGTGTTTAAATCCAAGAAGACACCCCACAGAAAGACTAGGCCCATGCACCACTCACTACCCCTGGGCATAATGGATGAAAGCTAGGCAAAATAAGTGGAGGCCTCAGACACTGCCTCTCTTCAAAATGGCCCCTTGCACCCCAAGCACATGTTGCCTGTACCAGCACTCAAGATGGCCACCACCACCACCACCCACATGGCCAGTCCAAATCAACAGTAGCACCCCCAAAAAAACGACAAACACACAAAAATCACCACAATCCAATGCCATCAAGGATGTTTACATTAAAGAGAGTGAGACCCCACAGGCAGACTCAGTCCATTCACCACTCACTACCCCTGGGCAAAAGGCCCCAACAGCAGCACCAAAAAATCGACAAAAAACACAAAATTAAGCACAATCCCAGCCCATCCATGGCCTCAATGATGTTTAAATTCAACAAAACAGTTGTATAATGCATGCACCCATAACCAACCCTGGTCCTACTGGATACTGTGGCTACCCACAATATATTTTATTTAATGTTCTGAAATTGTAGTTGCAGCAACTGTAATGCCCCAACAAACTTACTTGTGAAAGTTGATTTCTAATCCAAAAATGGACTCCTTGCAACAAAAAAGTGCAGGCAAATGTCAACCTGAGGAGTGATTCTGTTAAAAATCATCATTTTCTGAAGGTTTATGCTGTTTGCTGGTGGATATCTCGTGCAGAATTGCAAAATCTCTATTTCGCGAGTGCGAGATTGTTCCTGCCCGCCGCACCTATGTGTTCGCAATTGCGAACTATCGCGATGCGTGCTGTGCAAGGTAAGGTGGCAAGCCGCGATGACGTATTCGCGGGCGCCAACTCCCGCGGGATCCCGCAGCAAGATCCAAAATGGCGCAGCACTCGCAAAATATCGAGAAAAACAACTCGGCAAACGCTGAATGACGGAAAGTGAACGCCGTGCGCCACGCCGCGCGCCGCAATATTGTATCACCAAGCAAAAAAATCCGCCGCGTGCGAATCGACGGATTTTCGGCAAATTCGCTAGAGTTCGCGGATTGCGAATTTGCCGAAAATCCGCAAATTCCGCGAGCGGAACGGATTTTACGCCCATGCTTATGCACTACTCACCGGTGAGCGTCTCAAGGCGCTGGGTGGGGGGTCAGGCTGCTGCTACTGCTCGAATAGCCAGGTCTTGAGTAGTCTCCAGAAGGTTAGCAGGTCCTGGGTCTGCTGTAGGAGGATGGGGAGGGTCTTCCAGGTCTTGACGGTGATGTGGGATAATGATTTGCCACGGAAGGTCGCTCTTCGGATGTGGCGGACGGTGGCAAGGGCGAGGGAGGCAGAGTGGAGCTGGCGGTTGGGGGTGTAGAAGGTGAGTCATTTGTTGAGGTAGGCCGGTCCGGTGTTGTGGAGTACCTTGTGTGCGTGCATGAGTATCTTGAAGGTGATCCTCTTGTTGACGGAAAGCCAGTGCAGGTATCTCAGGTAGGGTGTGATGTGGCTGCGGTGCGAGAAGTCGAGGATTAAGCGTGCTGAGGTGCTCTCTATACATTGAAGTCGTTTCAGAAGTTTAGCTGCGGCTCCTGAATAGAGGGAGTTTCCGTAGTCCAGCTTGCTGCTGACGAGGGTCTGGGTGACCGTTTTTCTTGTTTCGGTGGGGATCCACCTGTAGATCTTGCAGAGCATGCAGAGGGTGTTGAAGCAAGAGGACGAGACAGCATTGACCTGTTTTGTTATGGAGAGAGTAGAGTCGAGGATAAACCCCAGGTCGGTGGGTGTTGGTGCTGTTCCCAGTGTGGTTTGCCACCAGGAATCGTCCCAGGTTGTGCTGGTGGAGCCGAGGATGAGGACTTCAGTCTTGTCTGAGTTCAGCTTCAGACGGCTGTTCTTCATCCACTCGGCGATGGCTTCCATTCCTTCATGGAGGTTAGTTTTGGCAGTGAAGGGGTCCTTGGTGAAGGAGAGGATCAGCTGTGTGTCGTTGGCACAGAAGATGATGTTGAGGTCGTGGAGTGGGGCAATGTGGGCGAGCGGTGCCATGTAGATGCTAAACAGTGTCAGGCTAAGGGATGAGCCCTGGGGTACGCCGCAGATGATCTTGGTGGCTTTGGAACGGAAAGGGGGAGGCAGACGCTCTGGGTTCTGCCTGAGAGGAAGGAGGTTGTCCATTCCAGAGCCTTGTCTCGTATCCCAGCGTCGTGGAGGCGTCTACCTAGGGTGCAGTGACAGACAGTGTCGAAGGCGGCTGACAAGTCCAAGAGAATGAGGGCCGTGGTTTCGCTGTTGTCCAGCATGGCCCTGATGTCGTCCATGAGGCGATGAGGGCAGTTTTGGTGCTGTGGTTGCTTCCGAACTAGGACTGGGACGGGTCCAGGTTGCATTTCTCTTCGAGGTAGGGAGTCAGCTGTCTGTTGGCTGTCTTCTCGAGGACCTTCGCCGGGAACGGGAGCAGGGAAATGGGTCAGAAGTTCTTGAGGTCCTTTGGGTCGGCCTTGGGATTTTTGAGTAAGGCGTTGATCTTGGCGTGCTTCCAGCTCTCTGGGAAGGTCGCTGTCTTGAAGGAGATGTTGATGGGTTTGCGGAGGTGGGGTGCGATGGTGGCACTGGCTTTGTTGAAGATGTGGTGTGGGCATGGGTCTGACCGAAAGCTGGAGTAAATTGTGTTCATGATTTCGATGGTGTCGTTGTTTATGTTGGTCCGGGAGAGCAGGGGGTCAGTGTGCATAGTGGCCGTGGGGTCTAAGGTCTCGGTAGCTGTCGGGTGGGTCATGGCGTTGAAGCTGTCGTGGATGTCTGCAATCTTGCGATAGAAAAAGGAGGCAAGGGAGTCGCACAGGTCTTGCGAGGGTGGAATGTTGTTGGCGTTAGAGCTGGGGTTGGAGAGTTCCTTCACGATGTTGAAGAGCTCTTTGCTGTTGTGTGTGCTCTTGTCTAGGCGGACTTTGAAGGAGGCCCTTTTGGAGGTTCTGATGAGGTGATGGTGTCTGCGGGTGGCGTTCTTGTGGGCTGCGTAGTTGTCCGGTGTCTATTCACGGTGCCATTTCTTTTCTAGTTTTCGGTAGGTTTGCTTGGAAGCCTGGGGGTCTTCGGTAAAACAGCTGGCTTTATTGTTTGTGTGTCTGCGGGGGGCTTCTTGGTTGTGGCGAGAGTGTTGGCGCAGTCGTTGATCCACTGTCTGAGGTTGCGGGTGGCGGTGACGGGGTCGGTGGGGTCGGTGGGCAGGCTTGGAGTGAGGGTGAGGGTTAGCTGGTCTACAGTGCCTTCGCTCCAGCAGCGGCGAGGGATCTATTGGTTGCGGTGGTGCGTGGTGGTTTTCCGAAGGTAAAGTGGGTCCAGTGGAGTACTGGGTGTGGCTGAAGGAGACGTGGCAGCTTGCGGAGAAGATGGGGTCCAGCGTGTGGTCGGCAGAGTGGGTTGGTGATGTGATGAGCTGTCTGAGTCCGAGGTTGGTGAGGTTGTCAGTCAAAGTGGTGGTGTTGGTGTCGTTGTTGTTCTCGAGGTGGAAGTTCAGGTCCTCAAGGAGGATGTAGTCTGTGGACACAAGGGCATGTGTGCTGACGAAGTCGGCGATGAAGTCGCTAAATTGTGGCCAGGGTCCAGTAGGTTTGTAGACGAGGGTTCCTCTGAGGGTGGTGTTGGGATCGGTATGGATCTGGAAGTACAGGTGTATGGTGGTGCAGAGGGTATCGTCGGTTACCGCTTTTGTCAGAGAGGTCCTTTTGTTACTTGCAGTTTATAAATTAAAATCCTCATGTATTAACTGTCATCAAAGGGCTGCATGTAAACTGCAAGGAATGTATTAGAGCTATGTGTTTTTTTGTCCAGTCTTTTGTTATCCTAATATTGCAAAAAGAGTTCATTTAGGTAGAAATCAATTCTTATTATTAATGAAAACCCCTAACAATGGTGTTACATTTTCAATTCTGAATTTGAGTTTTTCCAGACCATTGACTCTTAAAGTATACTGCCTACCAGAATGGATGACATGTGACTCCTACACCTTGTAGGCCTCTGTCTTATGTACCATTTCCTATGCACTCATTTAAACATGTTTGATTGTCTCTGTGCAATTTGTGTGTGAAGTAAAGCGTGACACCTTAAACTGGTATGAGTGGCGCTATAAAACTAAATTAATCTAAGAGACAGTGGTTATGGAGACTTGAGGGGCACTGTCAAATGGTGGTAGTGAGGGAAACTGTGGCCGAGGTGGTCAATGGGGAGCGCCAACAAACATTGTCGCACAGGGCGCCACCAGTAGAAAAGCCGACCCTGCTAGGAGCTGTTGAGGTTGTATATATCAAAGCAATCAGTCAATGACAGTCAATGACAAAAGTTTCTCCCCTGCACATGGGGACCCAGCACAGTAAAACGATTCCCCACCTCAGGCCTAGAACATAGCAAGATCAGGGAAGTCACAGAACTAATTAGAGCCCTGTCACCGGATGTATGACATTACAACACATGCTTTTACATCGCATGCTTTTACAACACGGTTTTTACAACGCATACCATTACAACGCATAGTGCTTTGGGGCGCTGGATAGTGAATAGTTTAATTTACTATTCCAACTCCAGTCCCCGTGGATACTAGGGGAGGTGTTGGACAGTAAATTAAACCTATTCCCTATCCTAGAGCGCCCCCCAGCGCAATGCGTTGTAATGGTTTGCGTTGTAAAAGTTGCGTCGTAAAGGCACTGCGTGGTAAAAGTTGCATTGTAAAGGATGTTTCCCCCTGTCACCACCGCAACTCGTTGCCATCAAATTCCCTTCCAGGAGGTAGCTAGTGGGGGGGGGGGGTCACTTCCTTTTCCATCTCCTCTGTTGACACTTTGCCTTCCACTTCCCCAGGTACAAAAATCTGCCTGCATAGCAGTATGCAGATGAACCACTAGACATCTGTCTTCATTACTTAGTGCCACCAGCAAACATTCTCCATTTGCTCCTGTGAGAAAAGAAACGAATGGAGTATCTTCGTAACTTTTGAAGGCCACAAGTCTGTTCTCTTCCATTGTTGCGGGGTCAATAGAGGCCATGCTCATCCTATCCGTCCTTGCTGTCGAGCCTCTAGAACCAGCTGTGGAAAACAGGTTACAATTAAAGGCTGAGAAGTCCCTGGTTCGGGGTGTGTTGAACTCTGTGCAGATCGCTGTGTGGGTTTTTTGAAGGCTTGCATCACATCTTCAGTTTTAGCCCTTATGTTATCCTCCCCTTTATTTCCTCCCCTTCATTCCGGCTCAGATCCACTTGGAGCTGAGATTGGGGCAGGGGCGGCAGCCGTTATCTGAACCACCAGCTGCTGCTTTCTAGCCCCCTACCCAGCTTGTTGCATGCTGGATGTAGCGGGCTAGTTTATGTCTGCTATGGACGGAAGCACCCACACACTATGTATCACTCTCTGGCCAGGCGTGGCCAGAGAGCTTAAATAAAGGGTCCGGAGTCGCTCGGGACTTCCAGCTGATACTGTAGGCCCAAGTGTCGGTGTCTTTTGCCTCAGCGCAGCGCCACTAATATCATTAGGCCTCAGCATGGGTCTTGCCTCACACACGACACTGGTCACGAGGGTGGGATTAGCAGTGTCCCCAGGAGAAGCGTGCACACCTCAACTCAGCGAAAGGAAGAAGACCGGAACAATGAGGAAGAGCCCCTACCTGGTAGGCGAGAACAAGCTGCGTGTCCCGGTGTCCGCATGTGTCCCAGACCGCTGTCAGCTGCATGCACCTTTGCTGGAGCTCCCCAAGTGCACTCCGGTTGAGCCCGCACTCGGTGGGAAGATACGCACATGCGCAAAGCCACATCGATGCCACAAGGGTCTCACTGAAACTCCGGCAGAGCCTGCGCTGGAGAAAGAGACGTGCGCATGCGCAGAACGTGCCCTGCATGGAAAACTCCTCAGACATTGCTGCACGAGCGCTGAGACGCTCTATCCCCACGGGCCTTCCAGCAAATCGTGAACAGGTGCGCAGTGCCAGCACCCAGAAAGAAACTGTCAAACCAAGCAAGAAACCAACAAACCTTGGCAAAGTCAAATCACCTAACAAACAAACATTACCAAAACCAAATAAATAAAGTAAGACCTGCAAAGGATAGAAGGCACAAACAACAACAAGCACTGACAACTCCAAACGCCATCCACGGGTAACATGTGCGGCATGTCTGCCATCTTGCTGTGAAACTAGCCAAAGCAGAAAAAGCCACTGAATGAGCATGTCTGCCATCTTGCTGTGAAACTAGCCAAAGCAGAAAGAGCCACTGAATGAAAACTCCCAATGGTGGATCAGGCCGCACCTGCATTACAAGAGCCTGCGGCCCCAGCCGCGCCACCACATCACGTGCACTCCCAAGTCAGTGCGCTCCCTCTGTTTAGCAAACTCATCGATCCCGCCACCGCATCACCCAGATGGAAGGTATGGATTGGCCGCCTCGATAACTACTTCATAGCAACAAGGGAAACAGAGGGAGCTGTTAAGAGGTCGGTGCAACTGCATTTCGTGGGAGACGAAATATACAAACTGTTCACCCATCTGCCAGACACGAGAGCGCAAACGGAATATGATGCTGCGTTTAGGGCCCTAAACGTTCACTTTGACCCCCAACTCAATCCTGAATATGAACGATTAAAACTCAGACAAGCCCGTCAGAGAGGAGGGGAGTCTATGGACACATTCTCTGCACACCTCAGCGAGCTGGCCAGCATGTGCACTGAAGACGATCAGATCAAAGAGGTGAGGGCACAAGCTATCCAAGGGTGCCGCAACAACACCTTGCGAACCCTCATCCTTCGTCAGCCTCGCATATCATTAGAAGACATATTGATACTAGCTCATTCACATGAGCTTTCAGACGTCAGAGCGACGGCCATGGAAGCCGCGCTCAACCAACTGGCGGAACAGACAGCCACAGTCAAGACAGAGCGAGCGGGTGCCATTCGCACATCGTCCCGTGGTGGGTGAGGGAGATGGGCCACTAGAACTACACGGCGGCCACAGTGTGGATACTGTGGGAAGGAAGAGCATCCTCAAGAAGGCTGCCCGGCTAGAGGTAAAACCTGCACAAAGTGTGGCATTCCCAACCACTTTGCGAGCATATGCAGATGAGGCATGCGGAGCAGAGGGAACCCAGGGCGGAAAACACCATCAAGGGCAGTGAGACACCTCACCCTGGAAGAACCCACAACCTCAAGACAAGCAGGAGCCACAGCACCCTGCAGCCAGCGTCTGGAGGACTCGTCCACGGAATAGGAGGAAGAATGCTACCTGATATAATTTGCAAGTGACCTCAAACTAAGACGTCGACCATAACCTAAATGTGCCATCAAGATTGCAGGGTTCTCCGTAACAGCTCTCATCGACACAGGAGCGACGGTGAACGTCATAGGGTCTCAACGCTACAAAAGCTAAATCTGAGGCCAGCGCTCACCCCATCAGGAATTAGAATTCTCACATATGGAAGCCAGACACCGCTTCCCTTAAAAGGAAAGATGTCCGTCCGAGTTAAGTCAGAAGGCCAAGAAGTCACGACTACATTTCACGTGGTCGACAGAGAAGCAGATATACTAGTCGGGAGTCACGCGGCAGAAGATCTGAGCCTGGTCTTATTTGCAAATGCAGTAAAGTTGCTCCAAATGGAGAACATCCTAGAACTATTCACACAGCTGTTTAAGGGACTAGGAAGCATGAAAAGACCACCAGTGAAGTTGCATATAGACACTGCAGTAAAGCCCTTTGCCCTAAGACATCAACGGATACCATTTCACCTAAGACCGCTGGTGGAACAGGAACTCCTGAAACTGGAGCAACAAGAGGTGATTGAGGAAGTAACAGGGCCGTCTCCCTTGGTATCTTCCATGGTCATCGCCGAAAAACCAAAGCAACCAGGGAAGATCCGGATCTGCATTGATATGAGGATGCCCAACCAGGCCATAAAGAGGGAGAGAAATCTGACACCAACAGTTGACGACATTCTAGCTGACCTCAATGGCTCCCAATGGTTTTCAAAACTGGATTTAAATGCTGGTTATTACCAGTTGAGACTTGCAGAAGAAAGCAGGCACATTACTACGTTTTCGGCACACCTTGGGCCTCGGCGGTACAAGCGGTTAAAGATTGGAATATCTTCAGCAGCAGAAATATTCCAGAATGCGGTAAGGGAGATTCTGTCGGGGCTCAAAGGTGTTATCAACGTCAGTGATGACATCCTCATTCACTCGGCGACAATCGAAGATCATGACCGTCGACTCAGAGCTACCCTCCAACGCTTGGCAGAACATGGAGTGACCCTTCACAAGGAAAAATACAAATTTTTCTGCAAGACTATTGACTTCTTTGGCTACATGTTCAGTTATGATGGAGTTAAAGTGGACCCCCGGAAATCACAAGCGATCCAACTTGCCCCCTCACCGACCAATGCCTCAGAAGTGAAGAGCTTTTCTGGGTATGGCAACATATTGCAGAAGGTTTATTCCAAACCTTGCCACAATCGCAGAGCCACTGCGGAACCTGACCAAGAAGCAAACCACCTGGCGGTGGACCCAAGAGGAAGAGAAAGCCTTTGGCCAAGTGAAGTCAGCCCTGCCGGAGAGCACGACCATGGCCTACTTTAACACGACTCGACCAACCGAACTGTTAGTAGACGCCAGTCCGGAGGGCCTAGGGGCCCTGCTCACCCAAGAAACTGAACCAGGAACATGGGTTCCGCTAGCTTTTGCGAGCAAAGCACTAACAGCAACTGAAACTCGCTACTCACAGATAGAATGAGAGGCTCTAGCATCAAGTGGGCATGTAACCATTTTCATCTGTACATTAGTGGATAGCCATTCAGAGTAGTAACAGATCATCAGTCCCTCCTCCCACTATTTCAAGGGGACTGCACCTCACCCACCTCCCCGGATTGAAAGGTGGGCGATCCAACTACAACATTATCAGATGGAGTTGGTGTACCGACCATGTGCGAAAAACCCCATCGACTTCCTGTCGCATCAACCCGCACATCCTGCAGAGGCAGACTCTGATCAAGAGATGAAGACATAATCTCCCATTGGTCATGCCCAAGGGCCCTCTCCAAGAAGAGATCAAAGCACACATGGACACAGATATGATCCTCAAGCAAGTGGCTGTTGCTCTACGGGAAGGATCCTGGGAAGGATTCCTCAGAAACATCCATGGATGGTGTGAACCTGACAGGACCCGACTAGGAAAATTCTGGAAAGTCTGAGACAAGCTCAGCACTGCAGAGAATGGTATCATACTGAGGGGGTCACGCATCGTTATTCCACAAAGCCTCCAGGAGCGAGCAACTATCCTCGCACATGAAGGTCATCAAGGCACAGGTAGAATGAAGTCGAGAATGAGGGAGAAGATCTGGTTCTCTAATTTGGAAGAAAATGTCGATACCGTCGTGCGCAACTCCAGAACCTGTCAACTCACTGGCAGTCCAGAAGCCCTAGCCAAAGACCCTGCTCCGTCGCCCCGGGTGAGCCTTGACTTCGGGAGTTTCCCGGACGGGAGAGTGACGGCTGTTCTAATTGATAGCTACACCAAGTATCCCATCATAGAGGTCCTGCCATCCACGGCATTCATCCATCTGCAGCCTGTTCTGGAAAAGTCGCTTGCAGTGTTTGGCCTACCACACATCCTCAAAACAGACAACGGTCCCGCGTTCCAGGGCAGTGAGTTCAAGGACTTCCTGACAAGACTAGGGGTCAAGCATCAACGCATCAATCCCCAGTGGCCACAGGCCAATGGGGAAGCAGAACGGTCCATGCGGACTGCGAACAAAATTCTGCGTATAGCAGTGGCTGAGCAGACAGACCGGAGTTTGCTCTACAGCAATTCTTGAGAGAATACCTCCTCACTGCACAACACAAAGGTCTCCATGGTCGCTCATGCTGACAGGATCCCGACGTGACACGCTTCCCATGGCCGACATTTGGAGGCAGGAACCCTATGACCCAACAAACACCCAAGCGAGGAGGTAGGTGACCAATGACAAAGCGAGTTACCGACGAAGAGCACGAGCCCGGGTGCTGACGCCAGGATGCTCTGTGTTGATACGAAATTGTTGGAGTGGAGGGAAATTCCAAACCGGTACTGTGGACTGTGAGATCAACCCGAGGGACAGCCATCACGTGGAACGAGAACGAGAAGTAATAACGCAAAACATCTTGTGGTTCAAAAGGGTCCCGACAATGGATGGTATGGAGCAGGAGTCAGAACAATCCGAGAGTAGAGAGCCCGTGACCAAAGTGATGGAACCTAACTCCGGTGGTGACCTGGCTAGGAGCCCTACAGCGTCATCATCTACGACCCTCAGTCCAAGAACCCCGGCTAGTGACAGAGAACCAGTCAGTCCCAGAAGAGAACAAGAGAGTCATCAACATTAATACATCCTCAGACCCAATCCTGGACCCAATCGGAGATTTGCTGACTTTGCATGCTAGTTGTCACTAGGACTCTCTGTTTGAAGAACTAACTTGGGATGGGATGTAGTGGTCTAGTTATGTCCGCTATGGACGAGACCCCGGAAGCCGCCACACACTATGTATCACTCTCTGGCCAAGCGTGGTCAGAGAGCTTAAATAAAGGGGCCGGAGTCGCTCGGGACTTCCGGCTGACACTGTATGCCCAAGTGTCTGTGTCTTTTGCCTCAGCGCAGCGCCGCTAATATCACTAGGCCTCAGCGTGGGTCTTGCCTCACCACACAACACTGGCCACCGAGCCAACGCAGGAAGAAAGATACGAGCAAAATTAGCAAATACACTGCACTGCGTCAGCCCCCCACGGTGAGTACCAAACAGCCCAATGCACTTTGGCTGCAGCGTCCATTTGCCAGCAAATTCGTCCAAGCATTCTGAGGTCCTCTTACAGCATTTCAAATTCCGGCGGGATCTCCTCCACATGTGTCCCTGTCAGTGGAGAGCCATCGGAATAGGTGAGCAGAGCAAGAGAGGAGCAGCGAGCAAGCGAGGCATGTTACTCAGACACCATCTTGCTCCCCCCTCAGGTTATCAATTTTTTCTCAGTCTCCACCCTGGCCCAATTTATCTGACAGCCCTGGGGAGTAAGGGCCAACCGTGAAATGGCTACACGTCTGCCCATCCAATTTGCATCGGTGGACATGTAGTTATTTTTTACTGTTTTTTTCTACCAGGTAAAACCTGGCAGTAAGGAACAGTAAAACCATTCTAATTCTCCAATCAGTTCAGGAAAAGTCTCCTATGGCAAGGTGAGAGTATCTTTTTTTCGTTTCAAAAAGAAAATCTTGTTTCGGGATTTATTTTGTAAAGGAACGTAAAGGATACTTTTTGCAACAGGGCAGTGTCCTTCTGATGCATCCCTGCAGCAAAAAGGGCTCGGTGGACTAATGCATCCACTGCAGGAACCTGTGTTCGGCCTCATGGTCACAGGCTCAAATCCCGTCAGGTCCACTCAGCCTTTTATTCATCTGAGGTCGATAAAATGAGTACCATTGAGTTGGGTAACAATAAACATCAGCATCAAGATGCCTACGGACTTTACAAATACACATGTTATGTTATGATGGTTCCTGCCAATGCCTTTATAAAAGACCGCCTGCTCGGTGGTCACTTATACATTTGGCAGTAAGTCAGGAGGACAGGAGGGTGGAACGGCTCTTAGCCTGGCTAGCAAGTTCAAACCACTCTGCACGAAGGTGCATTCATTAAATATATATTCATATGTATGTGCGTGTGTGTGTGTGTAGATGCGTGTGCATGCGTGTTGTGTGTGCGTGAGTGGGGCTTAGCCTTTTTACAAATTAACCTTTGCCTAAACCAGCTATGAATGAAATATTTTTTAATGCATGAAAACACTGAATGGAGGTTCCACCTTTTTTAAAAGCCTTTGAGAAGCTTACAAAGGTGCCGACAGACATCACTTTCCAACATATAATTTGCTTGCATTGCTTGGAGGCATAATTTGCACCCATTACTTGCAAAAGGTTTTTCGTGCTAACCAAAGATATAAAATTACTTTAAAAAATGTGAAGCCCTTGGGGAGAAATCTTTGTCTGCATAAGAGCACCATGGCAATAGGCGAGGGCTGCAATAGAGCGGGGAAAGGAGAGAAACACTTGGTGTAAATGGTGGACAAAACGGTTCGAACTGTCAGTTGTGAAACGTGTTGTTTTAAATATACTAATTTGCGCTGGTCCCAGTTGTTCATTTGTTCCCAGATGCCCTTTTCAAACTACATGACATGCTGCAATTTTACCAATTTGCCTGCTGCTGCACACCAACGATTAGCTGACACCTGACACAAAACGGATCTGTGCTGTTTTTGCCTCCCTGACATTTTAGCTCTGTGGCTGTTAGTCATCACTGCAGCATGGTTTCTGTGTTCATTCTACAGCCAACCAGGGCATATTTAAAAAGAAGTATGTGTTATTCAAAAGACAGCAAGAGTTAAACTTACATGGCCTGGAAAATACATTACCTGAAGTAGATAAAAACATTCTGGGCGCTATCAACAGGCAGGATGGCACATTGCTGTCTTTTCCCCTGCGCTAGCGCCCTTTTAGCAGACTAGGGCCAAAGCAGGTACCCTTGCACGGGTGCCTGCATTGGAAGTAGGATTGTTTTTGCGCAGGAAGGGGCACTTTCCTGCACAAAACCAATCCTGAGAGGAAGTAACGAGGAGAAATAAAGATATTTGTTTTCTTTATGCTTATTTGTTTTCTCTATGCCTCTCCTGGGAAGGCATTTCTTTTTGGCACTTTTCCAGGTCTATCAGTTGTGGTGAATCTGGGAGTCCGAAAAAAAAACATGGAAGTTGCGTGGAAACACCCACAAAATGCCTTCACAAGCCAGAGTAAGGCAACGCAGCAATTAGCGCTGCACTGCCTTACTCCAGATTTATGGAGCCACTCGGGGCCAATCAAAGGGCCTCATTTATGAGGCCTTGCATCAGTTTTGCGCTTCCGATGCATCACTTTTTGTAACGCATCGGCGGTGTAAAACATGCCTCCTGTTGCGCACTATTTACAAAGTGACGCATCTAAGCAGATGCGTCACTTTGTAAACCCCCGTGCTACATTATACCTGCGTCAGGTAGTATGTTTGAAGATCGGGCGTTCCCCCGCAAAAAGCCTCGTAATAGTGACGCAGTGAAATCTATGAGATTTCACTGCGTCACTTTTAGGACGCTGTTGCGTCAAAATCTTGCGCCTGCCTCACAGCAGGCGTAAGACTGACGCAGGCCCTTTCACATGGGGCTTTCCCCATGTGAAAGGACGCATTGCTGGAGTTGCGTCACTTTTTTGACACACTCCAGCAATGCGTCACTTTTGCGCTTACAGATGCGTCAGAAATACTGACGTATCTGTAACTCCTTGCGACATGATGCGTCATACATTAAATATGACCCATCAGGTATGTCGCAAGGAGTGCGCACTGAGAAGTGACGCATCGCTGCTTTCACGCAGCGATGCGTCATTTCTCATAAATGAGGCCCAAAGTGTCCTTGTGTGGCTTCATAAATCTTACTTAAGATTTGTGTTGCGTGCGGACCACGTTGCGTGGTGCAAACACGATGCAAACCGTCTCTTAAGTAGGCATTTCAGTGGCTATAGGCCAAAATTACATACAGAAATCCAGAAACAGTAAATGAAAAATGCGCACTGATTTTGGTTACCTTTCTGTAAATTTGTAATGTGGTCTAAATTTTAATAGGTCATATTGCAAAAGGCCCTTTTGCAGGTGTTCGCAGAATGACCTGCCTAATGAACTTTAAATAGGCTGGTCTCTCTTTGTGACCCCTTTCTGTTGGCTACCATTGCAAGGATGGTAGCCTGCAAAGGATACCCAACACAATTTGTCAAAGAGAAAACTGCCCAATGAGGACAACTTCTCCACTGCAAATTGGTTAACACCTCCCTCCCTTGAGGTGACGGTATCTTTCCGATTTTTTTTGTCGGCAATTGTGATCAATAAATATTGATTGAAACACTGCACCTCTTTCATGGCCCTCTTCTTATTGAGGTTTGGAATTAGTCCCGGAAGTGATTTTACGATTCAGAATGACTTTTTTCGACAGTGGGGAGCCAGTGAGATTCCTTAGTGTTGGAGTGGAGTAATAACATTTCTTCAGCTCCTTGATGAGTCGTATTGTGGTGCATGGATGGCTTTGGTCATGCCAAAGAGGGGAGTTGAGTGGATTGTTTTTTCCAGAAAAGTGCGAGAGGACTATGGTTTGCAGAGTTGTTCTTAAATCAGATCCCGAAATAAAAAGTTACACTTCCTTAAGACGGAGTGCCAAGACCACATTATTTGGTCTTTTTGTGGTGATGAATCCAAGTGGGTATGTATCATCTGCTAGCTGAGGGATACAGCAATCTACGTTCTTCTCAGAAAGCCAGGCTTGTTTGAAACTATTAGTGAGTAGTAGGAACTGTGTTTACCATGCTGAAATTTAGGTTGGCACTTGACATCGGATTCTGGATTAGTTGCGGGCAAATTTTGAGCCTTTGGGTATTTAGTGTAGGCGGTGTATTGCTGTAGCCTGATGCTTATGTGCAGTTTTTAATTGTAAATAGTGAAGACGATGGGAGAGAGAGGATAGGTCCTTGGGATACTCCACAGGAGAACAGGGTTTTTTGGAATCTTGTAGTTCCTGTTTGCTTGTGTTGGTGGTTTGTAATGAGGCCTGTTGGAACTATTGTATTACTGTGTTGGCGAAGGCCATGCATTATTTGAGTGTGTGATTCAGTCCTTGATGATAGGTTAAGGAGAGGTCGAACAGGATCAGTATCTGAATTTCTCCAGTATAATTCACATAATGTTGGAAATCTCGTGTTACATCTGTTATGCAAAATTCCTAAAATGATGCTATTACCCCGCATTGCATAGTAGCACTGCCGTTCATGGCAAAATTATAGTGTAGAAAAAGGGGCTGGGGGGACATACAAAACTTAAACACAAGCAGTTGTTGTTCACGGAATTGTGTCTTTGATGCTACTTTTTAGCACGAAACACATCCTCACTTCAAAAATTGGAATAAGGAAGCATTTAATGCTAAAATATTGAGGTAATTGATGGATTTGCATTTCACGTGATTATTCATAATTTCACATACTTTTATCATAATTGTAGGTAATTATGCAAAAGCAAATTAGATGAATATCGCACATCCCTAATGTAGTTAGGGTAATTTAAAATATACTCCCACAAAAGGCATAAACAAAGTTCTACCACATGTCTGGCTATTTGTTACTGAACATAGGACTGGCCTTTATATTATATTCCATACAATTCCTTACCATCGGTCACTGTGCCACTTTAAAAAAAAAATAATAATTATTGAGTTTCAGTAGACTTACACCCAAAAAAAAATACTTCAATATGCACATGTTCAGCCTAGTTTCACACAGAAATTATACAGGGGAAATATGGCAAATAATTCCAAATGTTGGGATTGCTTTCCTGAAATGTATCACCGACGTTGCTACAATGACTTGATACAATCTACAAACAATGTAATATGGGGCAGAAGGAGAAAGGGGGGAGCAGATTGGGATCCCTAGTGGTAACAGTGGACGATTTCAGCATCCTGGTAAAGTAATGTGTGGCTATAGTATTCGCGCTGTGTGGTGGGGCCCACGGCGTGTACTAGGGGGGAGCAATCATAGTATAACTGTAGTCTCTTGAAGAGAGTCGCCGATGTGCAGCCTAGAGTCAGGGCTCGTGGAGCAATTGGGGGGAGGTCGTCAGTGCAGATCTTGTCTTTATGAGCCTGGACAAGGGCATCCTATGGATCTGAAATAGGTATTTGGCGAGTCCCTCTCTTTTCCTCCCTGTGCAGTGACTTTCCTTTGCTGTTTGCCCAGTGTTGAAGGTCAAAATGTCATGAGGGTAAAATGGGGGGTGGTTGCTGCCTTCCAGCATCAGAAAATTGCTCGGGGATCCAGGAAGAGACCAAGAACTCGGAATCTGGTTGTGAGCTTAGCTCCCTCTGGCGTGGGCTAACCACCCAGGAGGATCACCCTTAGGGAGTGCTGCAGCAGCCAGTTCATGGTGGGATCAAAGGTAGATAGGAATCCGGAGCAGGACAGATGCAGCTTTGCACATTCCCCTATCATATGGGTCAAGTGGGCAGGTCATCAGACCACAACACCTTGGATATTCTTCACGGTAGCGAACAGGAGGCAATGGGGTCTCACATATGTTAAGCACTAGAAAAGCCACCCAAGTAAATGCTCATTTGTTCCTCTATAGCTTATTGTCCACATCAAGCTTATCTCTGGACACACAAAAAATTGTGACGGGATGTCCTCACACACCACCAGGTGTCATGCTTCATCATAGAACTCCCCTCACTCTTCAAAAACCCTCTGTAATGAAAAGCAGGCCTACACTTTATGAAAAGAAAGGCACTTCTAACTGTTGAACTTGTGATATGAATATGTAAAACCCAATGTGATAAATCAAAACTGCCTTTTAATTTGAGTGAGATATTGTGATATCACTTGGCACTAAAAACCAGTGTGGAGACTAGGGAGACCAATACCCATCCCCACTTAGACCGTCAGCATGTTTCTGCCTCTTGACTCACAAGAGTCCCTGGCATTTGTCAGGACGGGACAAAGGATCATACTATGGCATGTACTCCTGTTGATGCCACTTTTAACTTGGGCTGACCTTTGTCATCCTGCACTCTCCTAGGTCCCTAGATAACCAAACTGTGTCTGTACCCCATGTAAGAAGGACTTAGGAACCCCTGTAGTCACATATACTCCAAGGTGCATGCCTTATGGATCACCCAGCGCAGCTCACTCCTTCCCACTGATGATTTTCCTCCAACGAGGTTTTTGAAGAGTGAGGAGAGTCCTATGGTGAAGCATGACACCTGGTTGTGTGTGAGGACATCCCGTTGAGGAACTAAAATCTGAATTAGGCCTAGTAAAATGTAGTGATTCAATTAGATATTAGCGTGATGCAGCTATTATTTTAGTGTAGGTGTTCGAGTATTAGTAACCTCACATATGTACGAAGTGAGGGATTAATGTATGCCCTATTTAGATCATTTTCCTTATTGCGAGCAATATAGATTTATTCGACCAGCGCCATTTTGTGGCCTAGTCTGCTTGCGTCAGTAGTGGAAACCTACCATTGCATTTAAGAGAAGTCTTTCTCTCGAGAAATAGGCTGACAAATGTAGCCAACTGCTGCTTCTGCCCGTTAGGCCTGTCAAGGTTGTAGGTGGGGGTAGAATGGAAAAGCACATTCCAGGAGGTTCTGTGCGGACTCTCCTAGCGCTGGGAGAAGGGAGTCACCCTCTTCGACCTTGCTATAACGAGCTGAACTAAACTAAGGGCGCTTTGTGTTCCATATATGGTCTTTCCTTTGCACCAACCTGTACCAACTTGTATTTTTCCTTCTTAGGTAACGGTTTCAAAATGTAACAGTATATATGTGATTCGTTGATAATGTTCCAGCAGTCTTCTCGGCGGACTTTGAAGGGTTAGGTCGCAAGAGGCTCCTCTGGCAGAATTTGTTTGTTTAATAAATGATTGAACCTTCTACACTGCCAACTGACTGATTATTAGTAATTGGTATTTGGGCTATTTGTAAGTATAGCTCTATTGGGTTGGCGACTCTGCCGGGACTCCGCGTTGGGGTCGTCCCTCTGTAATCAGAACAAAAACGGGACATTGGGAATGGTGATCTTGAACGGGGGGGAGGACCAACCAAAAGTTCGAGGGTTGCTCCGCTCTCCCCGTCGAGGGAGCCTCAGCTACTAGTGAACCCACGCCGGAGTCCTACGGGTGTAACCCGTGAACATACTACGTTGAGTCTGCAGGAGTTGGCAGTGGAGAAGCTTGCAATCGAAACTGAGTGCACCAGGTGAGTGATTTGTTTTGTCTCGTGTTGGATATCCTTTGGATTTTGAATTTGGGATTTGGTGGTTTTATGCCACGGAGAACTCAGAAGGGGGGTCTGACGGGGCAGTATTGAGACTGCACGAGCAGACGCTCTCGTTTTGGATTTTGAAGAAAACTAGAGACTGTGACCAGACGCCTTGGTGTAACTTGTGGAAGAAGTGTACACCTGGCCGGATTGCTCTCGGAAACGCCTACGGCTGAGATTGGGTAGCACTTGGACAGATCTGGAGCGGTGCTTGAAAAAGCGGGCTCAGCAAGAATAGTCCGGGAGGTGAACCATGAAGGCTGCCGGATGGTCCGTAGGTCGATCTGTGGTTTAAACCTGTGTGGCTATCTCTCGGCAGTCTAAGGACAAGACTGTTTGATTCTGATTTTGTTTTGAATTTGGAAAATTTGCGTTGTTCTCCATAGGTGGGATTTCGACGGGCTCCACCTTTTGTTTGGAATTCTTTGTCTTGTCATTTATGTGTATGAAAAGAGTATCGTTAAGTTCATTATTTGTGTATGACCGAAGCTGATTGTAAAACATGGCCATGTGTATGCGAGTGTTGTAAATAACCTTTTTCCTTTTCAGCTAGCGGCATCTAGAATATATAGGAAGGAGCAATGCCGTTTTTAGTAAGTTATGCTTTGGCTGTTTTTGCCAGGGGGGTACGAGACTGGATGAAAGCCAGCCGGCCCCTCCGGAGGGGAGCCCCAGCCATGATATGTATTGTAAGCATGGAATTGCCCCGATCCTATTCAATACTCTATGGCATAAGTACACTAAAGATAATGTAGAATTACAGTGGCCGCTGGCGCTGACAGGCTCCTTTGATGAGAAAAAGATCCAGTATTTGCAAGACCGTCTGTTTGCTAGACGCAGCAGACAGGCCATATTTGGCACACTCAATACATGGCAGAAAGAAGCAAAAAGGAGACGTATCAGGGCAGAGAAATTAGTGAAGATAAAACAAGGACAGAACATCACCCAGAAAGCCATTTCTCATGATAAGAATCAGACTGAACAGAATATTGAATGTTTGGACAGACAGTTTAGACTACATGTGGACAAAAGTCATGTGACTCGAAATGAGGCGGAGGATGAAATTGAAGAGTTATTGGATATTCGACCTCCCCCACTATATGCGCCGCAACGCATATATCCCACTGTACCCCTATATGCGGCTACAGCACCTTTAGCCTCCGCTCCTGGGATAGACGTCTCTCTCACCCCTTTGGGTGAAACTCGTGCCACGACTACCTCACTGAGAGACACAGCTACCCTTATTCCCGATGCACAACAACACTCAGGTATTTCCCGGGTTGTTTTAGCAACACCTAGTCCCATATGGACGTCTCAATCAGCTGGTACGACCCCTAAGGACAGGGATCGTACCCCCTTGGGGGATTTAGGGGGAATAAATGCTAGACGATTATTTACGAGAGCCTCATTGGGCTATATTGAGAAGGAGGCTATAGCAGAACAGGCAGTGAAATGGATGCGGAAGGATGTGTACACAGTAGCCGATTTGTGGAGTACTATAAAGGATTTCGAACCGGTTATGCAGCAACATGTTTTACGTCAGAGGTCTCGATACCTTATTGATGCCTGGGAACAATGTTTCCCAGGTGGAATAGCCCCTCAAGTACTGTATGATATCTTGGACCGAGCTCATAAGTTCGATCTAAGTCCGGTAGAAGTATACAAAAATGTAGAGACCCTGGTGAAATACCGGGGTAGAATGTTTTTAAAAAGTCCCAACTGAAATTTTCAACATCCCATGCGGGAAGTGCATCCTATTTTCCATCCTGAGATACCCAAAATACGTGATAATGCTAATCAAATTACGAGAGCTCGAGAGGATGCACGATTTCAGGAACAGTGGGTATATACGCCATGGAAGCGAAGTGAGGTCCTGGCTCTAAAATCTCAGCTGCCCGACCCTCGTAAAAACCCCACAGCTTATTATAAGGAGTTAACTGAAGCCGCAATGTCAGCCGTAATGACTCTAGCTGATGTTGAATTGTTTTTCGGGCTGTTGGTCCCTGTAGATATATGGCGACAGGTTCATGACACCGATCATGCAAAATTAGGTGGGACCTGGAATCAGTTGAGAGACTGGGACCGGGACCGCAAGCCTGGAGACAAGCCCAGGGATGAGATTACTACTCTCCCTAAGAAAATAATTGCCTATATGCACACGTTAATTCCCCCACGCAAAGTCGACTGGGATAAATTGACTGCTTGTAAACAAAAGAAAGATGAGAGTGTCTTTGACTTTTTCACTCGATTTGAAGGTACTTTCATTGATTTTAGTGGACAGGACCTGGCCACAGAAGGCGGGGTCCGGTTGTTTGTTAATCGCTTCGTGACCAATCTGATACCGGAAGTCTCTGCTCGGCTGCAGGCCGCAGAGAGTACCTGGATGACCTCTACCCCCTCCGTTCTACTGAGCATGGCTCAATATTATGAGCACAGGGAAAACGAAAGCAAGGATAAAGTAGAGAAAAAGACTAAGGATCTTAAAACTCTGCTGTTATTACAGCAAGTCATTCGAGGACAAGGAGGGGGAGAGGAGTCCGAGGACCCGTGTCCAGAGGGGTGGGGACAGGAAGAAGTGCAGGCCCAGCCCAGTCGCTTGGGCTAAATCAGTGTGCTTATTGTAAACATGAAGGACATTGGAAAGCTCAGTGTCCGTTACTGCTGGCTGAGAACGGAGCTGTTCGAGGACGGGGACGTGGTCGAGGTGGTCCGAACCGAAGCGATATGCGTAGGGAGGAAGTTGCCCAGGGCAGGTCTGAGCGAAACCACTTTGATAACCCTCAAGGTAGGCAATACTTTAATGAGGATTATACATTTGGTGATCAGGATGGGTTTACTTATCCATAGGACAGCCAGGGACAGAGTAGGGGCCAAGTGTCGAGCCCAGTCAATTAGCAAGGACACTATGTGAAGGGGGAATTGATGGGGACTTCCGAGAATTTTCTAATTGACACAGGAGCAATGAATAGTTCTGTTGCTTGATCCTTGGTTCCAGGGGCGGCTCTGTCCGGGTATAATAATGTATCAGTGGGATTTTCAGGAGTTCCGGTGGTAAGCCCCATCTCTAAACCCTTCCCATTTACTATTGGTCCTGCTACAATTGATTCCCCTTTTCTGTTGACTTCGCATTGTGGAGAGAATATATTAGGTCTTGATATGTTGAAGAAATTAAACCCAAAAATATATTGTTCCCCTGATGGTGTTTACTTAACGATACAACCTTACAGAGAAAATATGAAACAGTATTTCGCTAAAAATGAGCCTCTTCCCTCTGAATTCAATGGCATCCCTAACTCGTTGTGGGCAACAGGGGATGTGGATGTCGTCAAATTAGACATCCCTCCCGTCCATATCACGCTGAAACCTGGTGCGAAATTGCCACATATACCTCAGTACAAAATCTCGCTGGCTGGCGAGCGAGCTTTACTTTCAATTATTCAGGATTTAATTGATAAAGGAGTGGTGGAAGAAACAGCTGCCAATATTTGTAACAGTCCTATTCTCCCGATTTTGAAGAAGTCCTCTGATTCTGGATCTCCCGGGAATATTGATGCATATCGTTTTGTAATAGACCTGCAGGAGGTTCATAAGATCGTGATACCTCAGTACCCCGTGGAGACTGATATCACTACTATCCTCACAATGATCCCACCCACTGCCAAATATTTTTCGGTCATTGATCTGAAGAATGCTTTCTTCAGCATTCCGATTCATCCAGATAGCAGGCAGATCTTCGGCTTCTCGTTATCTGGTCGAAGCTTTAGATTCTATCGTGCACCCCAAGGCTATACCGAAAGTCCGAGTATCTATAGCCAGGCCCTTAAGGCCCTTCTGGATGATTTAGTTCTGCCTGCGGGTAATGTACTATTGCAATATGTGGATGACCTGTTGATAGCGTCCAATACCGAGCAGGGTTGTAAGGATGCTACTGTTAAGTTATTGCACCATCTGGCTGTGAAAGGTAATAAGGTGTTCCTGTCTAAATTTCAATAGTGTCGACAGGAGGTGACCTACCTAGGTCATCTACTGTCGAAGGAGAGTAGGTGTTTGACTCCTGAACGAATTACTACTATCTCTAACATGTCTGTCCCTTGCACCCAGCGTCAAGTTTGTGCTTTTCTTGGCATCACTCCCTACTGTCGCCAATGGATACCTAATTTTTCTCTTCTTGCTAAACCTTTGTTACATTTAACTACTAAATATGTGCATGAACCTCTCTCTTGGACTGACGAATGTCAGTCTTCTTTTGATTCTTTGAAATCTGCTATTTGCTCTGCACCCGCCTTGGGTACTCCTGACTACTGTAAACCTTTTGTACTTTGTGCACAAGGTAGAGGGTTGTTCGCTTTCAGTGTTAACGCAAGGATTTGGAGGTAAACAAAGACCTTGTGCTTATTTTTCGGCCACATTGGATAATGTTGCCAGAGCGCTTCCTAGCTGTCTGTGGGCCACTGCAGCTTTCGTGGTGGCCATCCGGCAGTCGGAGGGGCTCGTTCTAAATTCTAATCTAACAGTAATGGTACCGCACGCAGTGGATGCATTGCTCAATAAAACAAAAATGCAGCATCTTACAAGTGCACGCCTCACCGGCTATGAATTGACATTGTTTGCTCCGCATATCACAATTATGCGATGTGCCACGTTAAATCCTGCCACAGTGTTACCTCTCCCTTCGAATGAAATTACAAATGATATACACAATTGCATATTTCGGACTGAAGAAAAAACGAAGGGGAGGATTGATCCCACTGACATTCCTCTATCTGACCCCCAAGGGGAATTATATGTGGATGGGTCTTGTTTCAAGTTAGCAGATGGTACAACAACAGCTGCATATGCAATCACCACGCTGAAAACAGTAGTTGAGAATTCTCGAGTTTCCTACCGATCAGCCCAGGCTGCAGAATTAGTGGCATTGTTGCGAGCTTGCGAATTAAGTGAAGGGCTCAAGGTTAACATATATACCGACAGCCAGTACGCCTTTGGCGTGGCCCATAGCTTTGGGCGGCTGTGGAAGGAACGGGGTTTCCTTACCTCCCATGGTCAGAAAATACAAAATGGTCCTCTGGTATTGCAATTACTTGCTGCCCTCACCTTGCCCAAGAAACTAGCCATAATCAAATGCAGCGCCCATAAGGCGGTGGTGGATGAAGTGGGCGACCTCTCCGCGGCCTTCGACACCGTCTGCCACCGTACCCTAGTACAGCGCCTCAGCAACGTCGGAATCCGGGAGAAGGCGCTGCAGTGGACCATCTCCTTCCTCGCCGGAAGGACACAGAGAGTCTGCCTCCCACCGTTCAGATCAGAAGCCACCGAAGTCATCTGCGGCGTTCCTCAAGGCTCCTCGCTCAGCCCAACCCTCTTCAACATCTACATGAGTCCCCTCGCAGCCATCGCACGACAGCACAACCTCAACATCATCTCCTACGCCGACGACACCCAGCTGATCCTCTCCCTCACCAACGACCCCGCCACCGCCAGAGCCAACCTACACGAAGGGATGAAGGAGGTAGCCGAATGGATGAAGAACAGCCGCCTGAAACTGAACTCGGACAAGACGGAAGTCCTCATCCTGGGATCCTCACCCTCTGCCTGGGACGACTCCTGGTGGCCCCCCGCCCTGGGCAGCGCACCCAAACCAACAGACCACGCACGCAACCTGGGCGTCATCCTGGACTCATCCCTCTCCATGACCAGACAAGTCAACGCCGTCTCCTCGTCATGCTTCAACATCCTACGCATGCTACGCAAGATCTTCCGGTGGATCCCCACCGAGACCAGGAAGACGGTCACCCAGGCCCTCGTCACCAGCCGACTGGACTACGGCAACGCCCTCTACGCCGGAACCACCGCCAAACTCCAGAAGAGACTCCAGCGGATCCAGAACGCCTCAGCAAGGCTCATCCTGGACATCCCCCGTCGCAACCACATCTCCGGACACCTGCGAGACCTGCACTGGCTCCCGGTCAACAAGAGAATCACCTTCCGTCTCCTCACCCACGCACACAAAGCCCTGCACAACCAAGGACCAGGATACCTCAACAGCCGCCTCAATTTCTACGCTCCCAAACGCCAGCTCCGATCGACCGGCCACGCTCTCGCCGCCGTCCCCCGCATCCGAAGAGTCACCACAGGGGGAAGGTCCTTCTCCTACCTCGCCGCCAAGACCTGGAACTCCCTCCCGACCCACCTCCGCCTGACCCAGGACCACCTCGCCTTCAGGAAGCAGCTCAAGACCTGGCTGTTCGAGCAGTAGCGGACCCCCCCTCCCCAAGCGCCTTGAGACCCTCCGGGTGAGTTGCGCGCTATACAAATGCTTTGATTGATTGATTGATTGATTGAGGGGAATGCCTTTGCTGATCAGATTGCTAAGCAGACGGCTCAGTCCATGTTATCAACTATGTATGTAACAACCTCAGCAAGATGGGTGGAAGAATCTGATTTGTTCAATAATACTATAGAGAGTGTGATAGAAATACAGAAGAAAGCCACTCCAGCGGAATTGACACGGTGGGAGCAGGAAGTGGGAAGGTTGGATGAGAATAACTGTTGAGTTGATTTAACAGAAAAACAAAGATGGTTGCTGCCCAATGTTTTGGTACAGGCTGTCGTAACCATGGCTCACGGTCCCGCTCATATTGGAGCTAAAGGCATCTGTGCTTTGTTGGACCCAGTATGGAATAACCCCAACATTCAAAGGACGGCTGTCCATTTTGTCCAATACTGCATGGTCTGTCTACAACATAATCCAGAAAAAGGGGAAAGTGTGTTAAGTGGGAATTTTGCACCTCCGACTTTACCGTTTGAAGTGCTTCAGATGGATTATATCCATATGGAGCGCGTCAACAACTTAAAATATGTTTTTGTAGTGGTTTGTGCTTTTAGGAAATGGGTAGAAGCTTATCCAACTAAAGATAACACCGCTTTGGCTACAGCAAAAGCTCTTATCAAGGAGTTTATCCCAAGATATGGAGTGCCCCGTTTGATTTGGTCTGACAACGGGGGACACTTCCATGGGGCTCTTGTCAAACATATTTGTAACGGATTACAGATACGGCAGAAATTTCACGCAGCTCGACACCCACAATCAGCAGGATTAGTGGAAAAATATAATGGGATACTGAAGCTAAAAATGGCTAAGATACAAGAGAGTACTGGTTTAAAATGGCCTGACACCTTACCCCTGGCCCTTATGTCATTACGAGTTACTCCTCACTCACGTTCTAGTCTCTCTCCATATGAGGTGATCTTTGGGCAGCCTGCTAATATATGGGGAGTGCCTAGACCACGGTCCATTAAAGATGTTGAATATTCTATTATGATTAGGGCTCCCGGTTTTATGGTATTTATTTTTTTGCCATTTCCGTCTGTATTTATCCATATTTATTTTTTGGGCATTTTTTCTGTATTTATCCACATTTATTTTTGCCACACGTAAAAGACGACGCTACAGCTAGTATTTTTCCACATTTATTTAAATTGACAATGCACACATGCGCTCACCTAAACTAGCGATTTGTTGTGACTTTAGCAGTGCTTTAAATGGTCTGGTACTGAGTAACTTGAAAAGGAGAGTACCTGTGCTTCTCAGTTCTGCTATAAAAACACTTTAGGGTAGAGTACAAGCACTTATGAGGAGAAAACGTACCAGCGCTTCTGTATTTCCATCTTAAGCCAGCTAGAAATCTGCCTTTAAATGTCCATGGTTTTCACACAGAAAGTACGTAAGGTTACCTATATTGGTGAAGGTGTGTTTGTGTGTAGATAGACAGACACCTAGATAGATCCCAAGCTACACACCATGTCCTTTTGATACATATTATACATATATATATATGTAACAATTAAGGATGTGGCATGTAGCTTGGGAGCTCTCTGCTTCCAAAAGCTGTTTTCAATACCCTGGGAAGGGAGCGTCTGCTCCTTCTCTGCTCATAGCTGCCAAGGTTTCACATTGCTATGTGTGACATTTTCATAATTTCAGTGTAATTATGAGTGACATTTCAACGACTATGAGTGACACATTCTCACAAGCAAAATCAAGCAATAAAGATTAGAGGAACATATAAATATCAGAAAGTACACTCATTTGAGCAAAATGAAACTCTAAGAAGAGCTTAAAACTGCTACAAAGCACCAGAAATTGGAGGGCACCAACTAGAGATACAATGGTGACTGCATTTTTCAGTAACCGAGGGCAGGCATACACTGCTACTGCTCAGAAGATGACCTGATCATTTATGACCACACGCTAGCCTAAAAAGCACATTTTATAGCATGGGCCAGCTTGGTATTGAAACTACCCTCAGAACCCCATCCCTTCTGCATCTCTCCCACCCCCGAGAAAAATACCAGTCTTCTGTTCTCATTCTAACATTTTACAAAGGCCCAAATATGATTCTTAAGTACAACTTTGCACAGCTGGCAATTTTTTTTTATTGCTTATATGTGACATTTATAGGTTGTCATGGTGTGAATGAGTGACATTCTACTACTAAACGTGTGACACTTCGAGTGGCATTTCCTCATGAGTAAATCAAAGTAATGATTATTAATGACTACTGTTACTTTTGTGCCTGAGAGTTTTCTATTACTAAAGCCAGATATAACAATAACTAACATACTCTAAAACAAGACAAGACCTGTTGGTGTAACTAATGCTTATTAGCAGTATCAGACGAACAAGTAATTAATAATGTTTTTTGTTGTGAATTAGGGTTTAAAATCATGCAATTCTGGACATTTTAGACTATGATTTAAGTATTATGAAGGTGTGTGGAAGGGAAGGAGTCTTTAGAGTTCTTGACTCTATCACGTTTTCCATTCATACTGTCCTTTGCACTTTTTTCACTCTTTATACACTTTCATTCTTTCTCTTCTAACATCTCTCTGAAATTGTCCATAAGCACGTCATGTCAGTGTTGTTAAAATCTACAAAACAGTTAGTAAAAGGAAATAGTCTTCGGGAATGCAATATGAAATAAAGGTGTGAAATGTGAATAGGGTGTTTAGTTATTCTTCAGCCTTTGTTTGAGAACTTCAACTTCTTCCCAGTCCGCTCCGCTAGTTTTGCTGCAGAGGAGACTGGCCTCGGACCAAAATTATGTTTGGGGGGAGAAGGGGCTCCACTGACTGCCAGATGGCCCTTCGGTAATAACATCCTGCCAATACCACTTACGTTAAGAGGCAGGAACAGCCTATGGCAGCTCAGTTTAAAAGAAACAAACTCCCTGTTTCCGCCTGGAATCTCTGCACTACTAGTGCATAGAAGTGACTGTCTGGGGTGCCTTGCCTTTAAAACAGAAAGCGAGGCACCATCAGATCTGTGTAATGCTGCAGCCAGTGCCCCGTTTGGATACTGATCGCCGGATCATGTTGTTTTCTTTTGTATGTATTGTCTGCACACAAGGAAAGCCTGTGGGGCGGCCAGCCTGACGGGGGTTGATTGATTACAAGTTTTATCTTTACTTATTCATTCTAATTCTGCTGCAGCACTGAGAATTGGAGTGCTTACAACGTGCACTGTATGGGGCCTGGGACTGGAGGCGTCCGGGGCTTTGGGGGAGGCTAGGGCATGGGGTGAAACAATAAAGCCTCGCTAACATGTAAATGGTCTTTCAAACGACCTGTGAAGTACTCGGTGCGGCTGTGTGCGCGCCCAGGAAGGAATTTCCAGAAGCAGGAAGGGGGCTTAGCTGGAATCGAGCACGGCAGTGTGTCAACATTTACTAGTATTTTTCCGTTTCTACATATAAATACAGCAAAGGAAATATAGATTTCCGTCTGTATTTATATGTAAAAATCCGTAAAAACGGAAAACCGGGAGCCCTAATTATGATTGATTATCTGTATACCTTGACTAAAGACCTTCGTTCTATTCATCAGCAGGTAGCATCTGTACTGCAGCCCCTGCCAGAAGGTCCCGGACATCGATTGGAGCCCGGCCAGTGGGTGCTAGTTAAGAAGTACGAACGAGACACCAGTTTGGCTCCGAGGTGGTCAAAGCCATTCCAAATACTCCTCACCATGCGGACCGCTGTTAAGGTAGACGGGAAGAAGCACTGGATACACGTCTCCCACCTTAAACGGTTGCCGCTTCCGCTTCCGTAGTTATGATCAGCAGCACCTGGATGGAATGTTGACCCAGGAAGGTGAAAGAACCGCTGCATTTGTTCCTTTTTCCAACAACTGCGAAATAGAGCCAAGGCAAGAAGTAGGAGTGACGGGATCGACGGGAGTGACGGGATCGGGCGAAATGGCCCCAGTTGAATTCCCGATTGCCCCTAACCCTGTCACTGATACTCCGGTAAGCAGGGGCTCTGATGAAGGAAACGTACCTTCCTCTGTGCAATTTCCTGATCAGGAAGCTCTGGGTCATGTGCGATATAACCTGCGGCCAAGAAAACATCACGGTACCTCAGACC
Organism: Lissotriton helveticus; assembly: GCF_964261635.1. Lineage (NCBI taxonomy): Eukaryota > Metazoa > Chordata > Amphibia > Caudata > Salamandridae > Lissotriton > Lissotriton helveticus. The sequence goes on along the minus strand of NC_136061.1, from coordinate 868,385,137 downwards.
CCACCGTTAGGAGATAAGGAAAGACTTGAATAAGCAGGGTTTGCTAGATTTACGGCTGAGGTACTGAGCGAGACACTGGACTGAACTAATTGAGAGCTGGAACTTTGGTATTGTGCTCTGTTCAGAAAGAAAGACTGTCACATGTGAAAGACCTGGTTATACACCAGGTTGTACAACGGATTTCTACAAACTACGGTGTTTTGTTTGCTTGAGATGAACAATAGGAGTCTGCCTGTGAGACTCTAGACGGACACAGGGAGAAGAACCCTCTGGCAGGACGGACTGCTTTACCCGAGTTTAGTTTTGGACTTTTAGTTAGGAATGTACCCTTTTGGTCGTATTGTGCCTGAAGAAGAACGCCCTTTTGCACCACGATATTTGCCATAATTGGACCATGTGTGTGAAAATAGCATTTGTGTTAGTAATAGCCATTATATTAGCCATTGTTATGAGTATATTCGTATTCTTAGAGTACAAGCATCCGATGCAGGCAATGATGCCCACTACATTTGCCCCACCTGAGCATTTGATGTTCACCTTAGCCCCACATAAGGAAAGACATCGTCAGACTTATGCTAAAAATATGTTTGTAGAAATACTCCATCAAACCCATAGCTCCACCAATATGACCGATTGTTGGGTTTGTGGACTTCTGCCATCAGTTATGCATAAACATGATTTATTTCTCTCTCTCCCATTCTCATATTTAGGTAGTTGTGAGGCATGGTTTCAACTATTCTCAGCCATGTATAACCATTATGTGGAAAACCCTAAGCAATACTCGGAAAAAGATTACAGTATGATTTTGGCTTATATTGAAACACACCAAGGGTTTGACCCGGCAGGAAATGGAGGGGGGAAGGATCACTGGACCCAGAAGCATGTATGAACTTATATACGGAGAGTGAGAACAGCACTTGGTTGAAGGATGAACTTTATGATATTGTTCCAATTTTACCCACTCCCAGTATTTTCAGCAGTTCATTACCATAAATGTTACTAGTGAACGTGTCTTGCCCATCCCTATTTTGAATACCTCCTCACTCTATTGCGTGCAGGGGATTGGGCATGTACAGGTTGGAAATAGCATCTGCAATTATACATATAGAATGAAGATTTTTAGTAGCCCTCCATTATTAACGCCTCCGAATGTGTATTTTGTATGTGGGGAAAATGCCTATACCTGGTTGCCGCGAGGGTGGGCAGGACAATGTTACTTGTCCTTCCTATATCCTCCTGTATATACAGCACCGTCAGATTACCATAAAACACATCAACTCCATAGTACTAGGGTGAGTTCTAATCGGCAGCGAATCGCTGCCAAAATGCACACTGACAATGGGTCCTGGTCACTGTCCAGCTGGTTTTGGGGGCTTCTGTCTACCTGGGGTTGGAAGTTATTGATGATAGTTGCTGGAGCAGCTGGTATCCTCTTTACTTGCTGCCTTTGCATGCAATGTGGTCCAGCCTGCTGCTCTTATTGTGCTACCAAATTCACAGCTATGATTGTCCCTTCTCCTGAGCCTTCTAAATCTCAGATGCTCCAGCAGGAGATCCGTGAGTTGATGGCCATTGATGATGACGTCTTTCACGATTAGTTATCTACATCTAAAAGGAGGGTTTGAGGAACTAAAATCTGAATTAGGCCTAGTAAAATGTAGTGATTCAATTAGATATTAATGTGATGCAGCTATTATTTTAGTGTAGGTGTTCAAGTATTAGTAACCTCACATATGTACGAAGTGAGGGATTAATGTATGCCCTATTTAGATCATTTTCCTTATTGCGAGCAATATAGATTAACTCTACCAGCGCCATTTTGTGGCCTAGTCTGCTTGAGTCAGTAGTGGAAACCTAGCATCGCGTTTAAGAGAAGTATTTCTCTCGAGAAATAGGCTGACAAATGTAGCCAACTGCTGCTTCTGCCCGTTAGGCCTGTCAAGGTTGTAGTTGGGGGTAGAATGGATAAGCACATTCCAGGAGGTGCTGTGCGGACTCTCCTAGCGCTGGCAGAAGGGATTCACCCTCCTCGACCTTGCTATACCGAGCTGAACTAAACTAAGGGCGCTTTGTTGTTTTTTTTTTTGTTGTTTTTTTTAATCCTCATTTGCCGACTCGCCACCCAGTTAACTAACTGTTCCACCTGCTGGGTTTTTTGTATCTCATGCGCTAGTATATCGAGGAAGAGACATCCGGCTCATCTCTACCGAGTCTGGCCAGCGTGTTATCCAAGCCCTTAATGCCATTTGCCCCGTCCGATATGGCCATTTAATCCATTCCTAAAGCCTGAGTGTCAACCGAGATACTAGCGAGATAGGCGTGGGGCTTAATCATAGGATTGATGTTGCTTTGTTCAATAAACACTTCAAATTCAAATTAAATAAGAATTATTTTTTTTTTTTTTCCCCCAGCGTGCCAGTCACCCAAAATATAGAAGAAACGGTGCCCAAAAGACTACTTTCTTTTTGCTGGTGTGATTCAACCTATCTAATTTTGCTGTATATCTCATTGACTTTATCCAGTCCAAAACCTTTAGAGAGAGGGGAGAGACCCACAACTTACAAAGTTCTCTGCGTGCCAGTAGTATAGCATAAAAAATCAATTTCACATTATCATTGATTCTATCTTCCTCTAGGTCATTCCTCCCAGTAATTATAAGTTCAGGGCTTACCTCTACTTGTAGATTCAGAGCTTGAGATAGACAATTACTCACATCTTGCCAGAAACTTCTTATTTCCGAGCAAAAAACAAACATGTGAAGGTCATCAGCGTTGGGGGTCTTACATTTTGCGCACTCCACCACTCCGCTTAATTTAAGTTTCGTCAATCTGCGTGGAGTCCAGTAGGCCCTGTGGATTATGAACAGAAGGTTTCTTCTTAAATTTGCAGGTTTAACCACTCTGTATAGTATAGCCATAGATACTTGCCATTGGTTCTCTGTTGCAATCTTTGGCAAGCTCTGCTTCCACAGGACCTCCGGAAGTAAGAAGGGGCCATCTTCCATCTCCAACATTGACCAATACCACAAGGTCACTTCCTTCTTAAAAGACCCATCCATCGCCAGTTTTGCCTCGAAGTCATTCAGTGTCCCAATTCGGATGTCGGCACCTTTCGCCCAGCTCTGAATCTGTAGGTATTTATACTGTGAAAAGACTTGCCCCCACCTTTGTTGACATTCACTCCATGCCAACAGATTCCCTTCCTGAAACAGGTCATTCCATCTCCATACTGAACCCTCTCTCTTCAATGAAATTGCCAATACGTCCTTTGTCCAGGGCGGAGAACCTGGTGAGTCCCATATTGGATCCATACAACTAAAATAAGGTATCTTTAAGAACTTCCTAATCTTATACCACATCTCCGCCAAATCATATAGAACTTTCAGCCTGATCTTTTTAAAAAACTTAGGATCTGAGAACTTATACAAAAAGCCAAAATCTGTATAACCACCATTCTTTAACATCACACCAAATAAATCCCCTATTGGTGACTGAAAGCGGGTACCCAACAGCATCCTACAGTTTTTCAACCCAAAAGCCCATGCATAAATTTGCAAGTCCGGGGCAGCCAATCCTCCTTTACAAAGCCTCCTTCTTATTTTCTTCCACGATAGTCGTGACCCCTTTGATGCCCAAATGAAAGAAGCTATCTCACTCTGGAGCTTGACTAACCACTCCTTTCGAAATCCAAGCGGAATAACCTCAAATAAAAAAGTTATCTTTGGCAGGATCATCATCTTCACTAAATTGGATCTGCCATATAACGACAAAGGTAAATTCATCCATCCTTTAAGTAAGGCTGAAACTTCTTGTTTGACTCTAAAGAAGTTTGTTTTTGCCAAATCCGCAATATTATGGGTAACCCTTACCCCCAAGTATCTCATATCCGCCTTAATACCTAACCCCTCTGTGGGTAAGTTCCAAGCCATGATCTCCGTTTTTTCTTGATTGATCTTATAACCAGAGACAGCTCCAAAGTCCTTAGTAATATCTGTCAGTGCATCCAGAGAGCCATGCAGGTTTGCAGAGAGAATGACAATGTCATCTGCATAGAGGCCTATTTTTTTTTACCAATTTGCCACCTCAAACGGTAGAATCCAGTTCGAGCTCCTTATCCTGCAAGCCAGTGGTTCTATATATAAGTTGAACAATAATGGTGACAAAGGACACCCTTGTCTCGTACCGCGCATAATTTGCACCGGGGGAGTTAGTAAACCGTTAACCAGAACCCTGGATGTTGGGAGGTCATAGAGAGAGAAGATAGAGTCAGTAAACCTCTTTCCCAAATTAAGATGTTGTAAAAGGGTTTTTTAGAAAACAAAATTAACTCGATCAAAGGCCTTGGCGGCAACTAAAGCGATTACCGCCAAGGGAAGACCGTTTGTAACTGCCATATCTATACTGCCAATAAGAGTAAAGGTCAGCTCTTTTAAATAACGACCCCTAATGAAGCCTTTTTGATCTTGGTCTATCAACTTAGGAATAACTAAACTTAACCTATCTGCGAGAATCTTGGTAAAAAACTTATAATCACAGTTAAGCAGTGATATTGGTCTATACGAATCTAGTGATCCAGGGGATTTGCCAGGTTTAAGCAGCAAAGTAATGATGGCCTCTTTCCATGTACATGGTATAGCTGCTCCACCCATAAAAATTTGATTCAATAAATTGCACAATACCGGAGCCAATTCTTCTACTAGGGTCTTATAGACTTCAGAAGGGCGCTTTGTGTTCCATATATGGTCTTTCCTTTGCACCAACCTGTACCAACATGTATTTTTCCTTCTTAGGTAACGGTTTCGAAATGTAACAGTATATATATGATTCGTTGATAATGTGCCAGCAGTCTTCTCGGCGGACCTCGAAGGGTTAGGTCGCGAGAGGCTCCTCTGGCAGAGTTTGTTTGTTTAATAAATGATTGAACCTTCTACACTGCCAACTGACTGATTATTAGTAATTGGTATTTGGGATATTTGTAAGTATAGCTCTATTGGGTTGTAATTATTTTTTCGGTACTTCACCGTCACAATTTTTTGTGTGTTCATATATAGCCCTGAGAGGGACAATCATTTATAGAGGAACAAATGAACATTTACCTGGGTGACTTTCCAATAACTAACATATGTGATTGGATGCCAGCTCATCATTGAGATCCCATTTCCTCCTATTCCCAATCACAATCAGGTATAGAGCAAATGAAGGCTGAGGGTAAGTATACCTCTAATTTCTGGGGCACTAGATATGCCCTGTGGAGAATGCAGGTTTGATTAAACGTGAACAACACATTCTGGGGAATCTGTGATGGATACTGAATTGCAACCTGCCCGTCCCTATCATTAAAAACTCTGTGGAGTTCGTCCTCCCAGGCTGTCAGCAGAGTGTGTAGGGAAGCATTTGCACGTTTCCGAATCCCTATGTATAACCAAACCACTAGCCTCCACCTATGCCCCATGGTCTGTAATGCCTGTAGGGCCGCATATGTTGTGGTTCTTGCTGAGTTGCCTGCCATCAGAGTCCGAGAGCAGCCGGCTGCCTTCAAACCAGTCACCCGCCGTGCCAAGACCTGCACCATCCCAGTGCACCAAGTCACCCAAGGAAATCCACTTTGGCTGAGTTAGCATGCATTTAAATGGGATGACTGGGGTGTATGGGACTGTGTCATTAGTGTAGGTCAGCAAAACCAAAGGAAATGATGGACGGAGCCTTGACAATACAAGCACTCACCCCCAGTCAACTGATCTGGGTTTAATCCATCACCATTCTTTAGCCCACTCTGCCACCCGAGTTCAGACATGGCCATATGCAAATCAGTCTGACTCTGTGCCTCATAGGAAGAGTCCAACCCGAACTGCCAAGCCATGCCTTCCCTGGACCGGAAACAAGCTTCCCAGGACCGGTTTCTGGCATTGCAGCCGTCTTCAGCCCGGCTTGCTTGAATCCAGTGGCAAAGTGAGCAAGGGACTCACGTCTGAGCATACCGTGCCAACTTATGGCAAACAAAGCAAAACCAAAGGAAATGATGGACGGAGCCTTGACAATACAAGCACTCACCCCCAGTCAATTGATCTGGGTTTAATCCATCACCATTCTTTAGCCCACTCTGCCACCCCAGTTCAGACATGGCCATATGCAAATCAGTCTGACCCTGTGCCTCATGGGAACAGTCCAGCCCCAACTGCCAAGCCATGCCTTCCCTGGACCGGAAACAAGCTTCCCAGGACCGGTTTCTGGCATTGCAGCCGTCTTCAGCCGGGCTTGCTTGAATCCAGTATAGGTCAGGGCATTGCATACACAGATGTGTGATGTGCCTAGTAGTAGAGTGCATTGCTAAGGAGTTCTAGAAGACTGCAATAGAATATAATGAAGCCTCCCAGCCAGTATATGCTCTTCTGTGAGTCCTATTTCTGCCAGATGCTATCCCGCCAGCCAGAATGTTGGCTGTTGAAGCTGGACTGCATAGTAATCTGCTTGAAAATTGGGTGCTTTTAGGCCCCCTTAATCAAACGGGAGGTAGAGTTTGGACATGGCGATCCTCCGCCTCCCCTGCTCCATATTAAGACATGCTATATAATGTTGATGTCACAAAAGAACTTCTCAGGAATAATCACTGGCAGGTTCACAAAGTAATAGAGCAAGTGCAGTAGCATCACTATTTTGGTGAGGGTCACTCGCCCTGCAACAGACAGTGGGAGAGTGGTTCAAAAAGCAACTTGGGCTTAGATCGCCCTACTTGCAGGGCCCAAATTGCCCTCTATAGTGTTCTGGGGAGGTTGGAAAGTCTTAATGCCAGGCATTTAAACAAGTGTGGTACCTCTCAATAGGAATGTTTCCTAGTGTAAGCATGCGTGGGTCTACTTCCCGCCGCAGTGGGAAGATAAATGATTTCAAATGGTTTATCGTAAGCCCAGCCAGGGTGGAAAACTTTATTTGCATACATGTAGGTTCAAGTTCAGTTTAGACAAAATACACATATACTAACATGTTGTGAGCATAGAGTGAGAAAGTGTGTGTTGTGACCCCTAGTGGTATTCCTTAATGTCTGCCGGCCATGCGTATCATACTAGCCAACGGCTCCACAACCCAGACAAGCAAGAAAAGAGACAGGGGACAGTCATGCTTGGTTCCATAGGCTATTGATTATGCCTCTGAGATGTACCGTTTGATCTGGATCTGCGCCATTGGCTCTGAGTATAGTAGCCAAACCCATTTCAGCATGCAAAGGTCAAAGCAGAAGCATTGTAGGACCTTCAACATATACTCCCAGCCTAGTATGTAGAAGGCCTGTTCAATATCTGTAGTAATTCAAGCCGCTTCAGGCCTAGCCCATGCTGTCTCCTCCATGACCTGATAGAGTTGACGGGCCTCATTTATGAGGCCGTGCGTCACTTTTTGTGACGCACCAGCAGCGTAAAAAATGTGCCTTGTTGCACCATATTTACAAAGTGACGCATCTAGGTAGATGCGTCACTTTGTAAACCCCTGCTCTACATTATACTTACGCCAGGTATAATGTATGCAGGGGGGGCATTCTGACGCAAGAAAGGATCATAGAAGTGACGCAGTGAAATCTATAAGATTTCACTGCGCCACTTCTAGGACACATATGCGTCAAATTCTTATGCCTGCCTCACAGCAGGCGTAACACTGACGCAGGCTCTTTCACATGGGGCTTGCCCCATGTGAAAGGACACATTGCTGGAGTTGCGTCACTTTTGTGACGCACTCCAGCAATGCGTCATTTTTGCGCCATACAGATACGTCAGAAATACTGATGTATCTGTAACTCCTTGTGCCATGATGCGTCATACTGTAAATATGACGCATCATTGGTGTCGCAATGAGGGCGCAGTGAAAAGTGACGCATCGCTGTTTTCACGCAGCGATGCGTCACTTTTCATAAATGAGGCCCGACGTGTATAAAGGGAGGTATTGCGACTAGGCACAAACCCATTTTGGTCGGAATGTATGAGGTCAGGAAATGTGGAAGGATACAATCTCCCAACATCCTCAGGATTTTGTAGTCTCTTTTAAGTATCAATAACAGGAGGTAGGATTCAGCGCCAGTTGGGTCCTTATTGGGTTTTAGAATTGAAATGACTACTGTCTCCCTATTTGTGGGTGGAAGGACACTGAGTTGGAGGGCCTCGGCAAAGAGAATTTCCTATCGTAGGACAAGGAGTGCCTCATATGTGATGTAAAATTCCACAGCCAGCTCATCCAACCCCAGCGTCTTTACCCGGGCTAATTTCCAGATCGCTTTCTAGTTTTTGTGCTGTGAAACAGGCAGCGTAAAGTTCCTGAACAGCCTCCAGTCAGATATGAGGGAGCTCCAGACCTTCCAAGAACTGTTGGGAGTCTGGGTGAGAAACAGAAAGGCCTGCTGAGTAAAGATATTTATAATAACATACAAACGTTGCATTATTAGCTTTCTGCATGTACACTAATGACCAGGCGCTGTCCAGGACAGTGATCCGGGATAACTTTCTCCTGGAGCTGGATGAGGCGTGTCAACAACCGTCTCGTCTTATCCGCTTCATCATGTGTTGTGACCGATACGCACGTGTGTCTAAACAGCAGAGCCTCTCCAGCAAACTGCCATTCTCTTCTCTCGTCTGTTGGAGGTGTTCAGTGCACTCAGGTGTGGCAGAGTGAGTGAACTTAAGGTCGTGAACTTTTGTTTTCACTTCTTACAGCTCAGTCAGGAGAGATGCTCGTGAGCCTATTGTGGTGAGCAATTTTAAACCCTTAATAATCATCTTATATGTCTTCAACTTCGCCGGCTTTGTTTAACCAATTGTATTGATTTTGAGAATACTATAGACAAATAAACAATCAAGACAGTATGATAATCGAGCCAGGCAGAGGTCACATATTAAACACAACAAGATGATGGACGGAGTGCCGAAACTTTTCAACCACTCAACCCCAGTCAAGAGATCTGGGTTTAATTCAGTGTTCGTTTGCTCACTATGCCCCCCCCCCAGTTTGGTTACATCCATATGCAAATCAGTCTTGACCCTGATCCTCATGGGAACAGTCCAGCCCGAACTGCCAGGTCAGGTCCTCCATGCACCAGATACAAGCATCCTGGGATCGGTTTCGGGGCATTCCAATGAGGAGCAGGGTCAAGACTGATTTTCACATGGCTGGGTCTAAACTGGGGTGGCGTGGTGAGAATCATTACGATGAATTAAAACTAGATCTGTGACTGAGGGTGACTGTTTGAAAAGCTTCAACACTGCGTCCATCATTTTATTTAGTGATGTTGTTAGAGGTCACATAGTCCCAGTGGGTCAGTAAATCATAGGCAGCAATGAAAGTTACGATAGGAGGCATTGGTTTCTCTTTACATAATCAACAATCAACTCATGTAACAGGGTTAACTCGCAGGGCAGTACCATTTCAAATCGACACGATCTGTGCATCCTTAATGGGATGTGTGCTCGGCACAGGCTGAATGGCAGCTATGGGGACGCATTATATATGCACAGCAGACAGAGGCACATTGTCTCAGCACTAGGGTGAACATTGTCAACGGGGTGTTATCTGTGCGAGGCTCAGTGAAGTATGGTGCCAATGAGAAAGGAAGGAGGGAAGGAAGCAGGAAGGGTTGAGGAGGGAGAGGGAAAAGGGAAAAGGGTAAGAGGAGGGGGACCAATGCAGTGAATTTGTGGTATGGAGTAGCATGTGTTGGGCAATCATGCACACAAGTACTCCCTCCCTCCTCGTGACAGCTGTCAGGGTGTCCTTGACCACCCTCACAGCATTTCTGCTTGGTCTGGACAGTCCTAGAATTTGCGTCCTTTCCCACTTCTTCTGAGCCATATTAGTACCAATGTCCTGTTTCCAGTGTTTCCTTATGGAGTGCATCAGGTTCTGTGAGGCAGAAGCCATCACATGTGTGAACCACGTGATGAGGTGAGAACCGCAGCCCATCACATGAAGCGCATGTAGCAGGAGGTGTGTATCTGTTTATGTGTCCATGATGTGCCAATTCCACTGCATCCCGGGCAGTATAGTTTGGTGCACAGAAAATGGCTAGAGCCAGCCCTGGTCCATGCAGAGCTGTTCAAAGGGCACAATGACACTGTTTTGGAATAGGGTCTTTGGGTATCTACCCCTTCTGACTCCCAGAGCTCTACCCCCTGTCTACCAGGGAATTCTCTGGGAGTTCTCTGAAGGGCTGTAAGCAGCTGACACACATCTTCGGCATGTATGGCATCAGGGTCAGGTCAGATAAAGGCTTCTAGTATAGCTGTTCTATGCTATGGTCAGTAGCTTATTAGATTGTAGTGGGAGTTTGTTAGATGGAAATAACAACTTATGAATCACTTGTGCAGCTCGGTCCAGTGTAGGCTCAATTCCAACAGATGCCCGCCGGCCAGCCAATAAGATGGCAATTGCAATTGGGCGGCCGAATAATAATGCTCAAAATTAGGAGACCCCCCTTGTCGACCGGCAGCTGGAGCTTCTCCAGGGCAACACCATGACATCCATTTCTTCAGAGAAAAGACCCCAGCATACTATGCAAAGTACGGAAGGTAGAGCCCGGTATATGTAGTGGTAGCTTATGAAAGTGATAATCGAGTCAAGGAGCATTACCATCTTGGAGAAGGAGACCCGTCCTTATAACATGAGTGGAAGTGTAATCCAAATAGCAGGTGCAATGTGAGGGAGGTGATTGCCCTAGTGGGATTGCCGTCTATCAAGTCTTGAGTATTGTGATATATACGAATATAGAAATAGCGGAAAGTGGATGGTTTCCACTTTACTTGATGGGACACTACCATGAGATATTGTGGTGGACATGTTGGAATAACAGGAATCAGGCAAGTCTTGGCCCAATTCACTCCCAGATACAAGGCGTTACAGAATTCTTCAAGTGCTATTTCAATGCTTCCTGACATCCTGTATGGAGATAAGAATGTAATCTGTGTAAAGGGAGACAGTGTGAAGCTTGTCCCCCAAAAGGATACCCCACTCCTCCCCAGCCTCTGGGCGAACAGTTCCACTACCAGCACAAATAAAACTTTTGACAGCTTGCATCCCTGGAGCGTTCCGTGACTGATCTCAAAGGGGGCTAAAATGAGTAGGCCCATATTAGCCCAGGCTGTGGGGCCAGTATAAAATAAACAAATAATATGAAGCAATTGCACCAGAAGCCCAAACCCCAAAAGTGCCATAAACAGATATTCCTAGTCCACTCTGTCAAATGCTTGTTCTAGTTCTATCACTAATCAAGTGGCAAAGGGCCAGTGGGTTGCAGCCAGCTCCAACCTCTATGAAGTCTGAGTATGTTAAGGGTGGTTGAGCAATTAGGAATGCAGCAGTTCTGATCGTCGTTCACTTGTAGAGGCATATATTCCAAAAGGCGGCCAGCTGTGACTTTGCTGGGTATTTTATAGTATGTGGCTAACATGGACAGGGGTGATAGGACGTCAACTCAAATGGGTCCTTGTCAGGATTCAGCAGCAACATTATGAGGGAATTATGGAACATCAGAGGCAATCTCCCCTCCTCTACGGCTGCCCATAATACCTCCAATACTTTAGTGACCAGGATGCCCTCATATGCTTTATAAAGCTCGGCTGGGAGGCCATCCAGTCCCAGGGGTTTGCATGTAGCTAGGCCTCTTATGGATGACCGTAGCTCCTGCTCTGTTAGGGCAGCCATAGTTCATTCTGGGCCACTCCGTCAACGGTGGGCAACTCAAGAGTCAAGAAGGCTTGTACATGTGCTGCTTGATCAGCAATGAATTAGTCATATAATGCTTTATAGTATGACGTGAATGCATCGTGCATGCCCATCTGATTAGTGAGCGTACAAGTCGGGGAATGTAGGATCATAGTAATCTACATTGGTGAGTTCGCACTGCGAAGGAGCCAGGCCGGCAGCTGGCCAACCTTGTCTCCATCAGCATGCATCTTGGCCTAGTAGGCTCTAAAATCAATACTTTGCAGCTGAGCCACAAGCTGTGCAGCCCGCTCCCTATCATCTGCAAACCTAGGGAGTGCCATGAAATTCCATTTCTAAGGCACCCAGGGAGGTTTCTAATTTAGCTCCCTGTGGAGGTCTGCCCTTTCTCCCACCACTGTATTGATACAGTGTACCAACAGGACCACAATTAGTGCATCCCATTCAATGGGTCTGGACGTACCCCAATTCTCTTTAATATAGTGGGCCAGCATTTCACGGGTTGTGTCCTGGACTTCACTATCCTCCAGCATGGCTGCTTGCAATCGCCAGATGGGGACGGGCGGGCGGGCGGTGCCTCAATATAAATGCAACTTCAGGGGATAGTGGTTGGAAAAAGTCTGGCCTAAATATTCTCCAGTTTTTACCTGTGCTTGAATAGCTGAATGATAAAGAATACGGCCGAGTCTAACATGTAAGTCATGGGGAGGGGAATGATAGGAGTATTCCCTTGTGCCCCAATTTAATGTACACCAGCTAGCTAAAAGGTACCAGTGTGCCAGCCACTGTCGGTCCAGTCGCGACCATCACCACAGAGGAAGTCGGTAGCTGGGAGAGGGTATGATCAAGATCAGGATCTCTTACGCTATTAAAATCTCCGCCGATAAGCCATTTGATATGTTCCCACTTTGTGAGGAGTACTGTGAGGTGGGCTAGAAAGGCTTGCTGTGCTACATTCAATGAATAAATGCTGCCCAACAGGAGCTGATGGCCATCTAGATGACCCTCCACAAAAGCATAACGCCCCTCAGGGTCAATCTCCACCGCCAGAGGTTTGAATAGAACTGTTGGGCATATCCATATTATCGCCCCACGAGCAAACCAAGAATATTTGGTGCTGAAGCATTGTCCCTGCCATTTCTTTTGTAACAGGACATCCTCAAACCCCACCACATGCGGCACCTGCAGGAATGCAATATGAACGATGCATCTGCGCAAATACTGTTGAATCAGGTAAAGAATGTGCATTTACCCTGTGCCCCTGTGGTAGTCATTAGTAACTTAGTAGTGAAGATGTTTAAGGGCCACTTCGTGAGTGACTGCCCAGGACCATTAGGTGGCAGCTCCACCGTGGGATCCTAGGGATAGGGGAAGAGATGTCCTGTCTGGGGAACTTAATTCAAAAGTGAAAAACAGTGCAGCCAGCAGCAAACAAGGCCCTACTTTAAGCAGCTACCAACACGGGAGAATACTGCCTCCTGACAACAGGGCAATAAACTTGTTAAGTATGAGAGTTCTCTCTGCTATTGAGAATCAACTTCAGCGAGGAAGGGGGCGTTCAACCATCAGGTGGCCTGCACCATCAAAATGTCCAAAAGAAGGTGGGAAAAAGGGTTATTGTAGCTGGCAGGTCGATTGCAGACAGGCCATTGGGGAGTCTCTCCGGGGAAGGGAGGCCTAAAAGGAGATTCCTGCTGGAGAAGGGGAGGGCAGGGCGCTACCCTTATACCAAATCATCCGCAATTTGTGGGGTAATCTCAGAAAGGGCCAATGAGGTCATCATGGATGATATTGAAACAGAGTCATCTCCAAACGAAGTGTCTGGAGTGTCGCTATGGGGAGTGTGGAGTGCTGTCGCAATACTCAATCAGAATTTCGCCTGAACCCACCTGGGGCCCACCCACTTCCGGAGTTTCCACTAGTGATGCCAGCCACCATGGTTATCCCAGGTAGTTGAGTGACTCTCCAGTTCATGGATCTCCATCACCCAAGCCTGGGCCTCGTCAGCATCACCCAAAAAACAAGTCAGTTCACTCATTATTACCTCTAAATAGGCATCAGGAACCAGCCTGTATTTCAGGGACAAGTCTCAAACTCTCTTTTTGACCTCCCAAAGGGGGCCGAACATTGTTGTACTGTGAATTAATGTAAGAACAAAGGGTATGGTGTAATAAATGACAGCAACTATCCCCTAATCAGGTTACAGTTATGGGTTTGGGTGCCAAGGATCATAGATGCAATACCCTTACATCCCCTATGGAAAACTCCATAAAAAACAATTAAGTACACAAAATAATCCAGCACTCCAACAAATGGTATAAACTCTTATAAAAAACAAATTTTCAGAAAGAAATCAGCAGGTCGTGATGTAACTTCTTTATTCAGTATTCTTTTCTTTAAAATTTATGACATGGAGTAGGGGGCCGGACGTTGTTGTACTGTGAGTCTGTGAGGGTAAAGACTGGGAAAATGGAGACCTGGAACACCCCCTGTATGAAGGGATGTCTCGCTTTAGCTTTCTGCAATATGAGATCCTGGTCCCGACAGTTCAGAGGTTTGTCCAGCATTAGTCACTGAGGGGTTTCAGGAGGAGGTGGCCTGGCAGGCACCAGGTGAACAACAGTTCTAGGTACACTAAGGAGTTCTGTCCTTCCACCCGCTCCGGCAGTCCAATAATTTGCAGGTTGTTCCACCCACTCCTCTAGCACTCGGATCCGCCCCGTGACGTCTCGCAAATGTCTCCGTGCACTGGGAGTCAAGCTCCTGGAGCGTTTGTTCGATTGTTGCCACTTCATCCTTCGTTTAGGGATGATCGTGTCGGAGCAGCTGAAAATCTCTAGCGAGGGTGTCAATTTTCCATTGCAGTTCGTGTTTCTTGGACCGCTACAAGGATCAGATCTAACTTTTCCAGGGGAGTGTGCAAGGAGCGGGAGTCGAGAGCCGCAGCAGAGGTTAGACTCAGTGCCGGGAGGGCCACAGGAGGAGTAGGGTTTGTGTATCATAAGCAGTCATAGTCATCCTATTGCTAGAGCGGAGTCGTCACATCTTGAGAAACACAACAGCTGGGGGTGCGCAGGTATTGTAGGCCCCATCCACTGCAGGTGCAGAAGTCAGCTGCACAAGGTGGTGAATGAAGGGCTCCCTCCAAAAACGCAGCCTACCAGGCACCTCAGCCAAGGAAGGGCCCACATGAGCAGATGCCTCAGCCTACCCCAATCTCAAGAAGGGACTCCCATAAATATTGGAGCCATTCAACAGAGCCTATCCACCAGCGGCAGGGGGTTCAGGTCCATCCAGGCCTTAGCTGGGAAAAGAGGCGGGAGCAACCACACCTTCCAGACAGCCTGAGCACCATCCAAGCCAGGCTGCAGAGAGCACCCCAGGCCTCATCTGGTCCAACAGGGCCCTCCATCCCTACACAAAGGCAGCTCCAAACACAGGGCGATGGGGGAGGGAGGCAACTCACTGGCAATATCAGAGATTGTGGTCCTCGGAGGGGGATCCTTGCCACCCCAGCACGTACCCAGCACGTACACAGCACCATGGCCCTTCTGGAATTGCGCCCAAATCAAGTCAGCAGCCCTGATTCTGAGTACGTGGCCGCCACAAGCAGTGTCATTACTGCAGTTGAAAGCGGCTATTTTCCCTACAATGGGTGGGTTGCCTCTCTGGCCCCCCCATGTGCGCTAGCTCACTCAGTTGAGCAACAGGCCGATAGGAGCTGTTACCTTTTTACAACACTCTGCAACGCAGCTCCGTGGCACTTACTGGAGGTACCTGTTGGACTAGTTGGCCCCTAGGGGACCTCTTGATTGAAGAAGAATTAATTCCCCAACTTAAAACGCGCCACAGGGCATGTTTGCACACATATCACCTCTAGCCCCGCCCCCTACCTTCACCCCTGTGCAAACACGCCCCGTAGCGCATTCTAAGTTGGGGGATTAAGTCCCCTTGCATACTGGGGGTCCAAGGGGACCAATTAGCCCACCAGGAACCTCCAGTATGTGCCAGGGGATTGCATTGCAGAGAGGTGTAAAAAGGGGCGTGGCCTCATTACACCTCTCTGCAAGGCAGCCCCCTGGCGCATACTGGAGGCTCCTGGTGGGCTAGTTGGCCCCAAGGGACCCCCAGTATGCAAGGGGAATTAGTTCCCCCTCTGCAAACTCGCCAGGGGGCGCATTTGCAGAGTGGTGCAGGGAGGGGGCGTGGCCTCCTCCTGATCCAGTTTTTTTTTAAGGATACTTTTAAGAAGGGGACCCCCCTTCTTTATCTTTTTTCTTTGGCCCTGGGGACACCAACCCCCAGGGCCTGCCCCAAATTCTTTTTTTTTTTACGGGAAGGGGGACTCGTGGCCCCCTCTCTTGGCCAATTCTGGCCCCTGGGACCCCATCCCCCGGGGCCTGTCCTCTCCATTGGGGACCGTGGGGGGATCCCCAAGCTCCCTACGGTCCCTGCCGGTTCCCCACATCCTGCGGGAGCCGGCATTGCTTTTCTGCATGTGGAGCACCTAACATGCTGCTCCCCATGCAGAAAAGCAATCGGCTTTGATTTTTGAAGGAGAGCTCTCTTTCAAAAACCAAAGCAGTTTGCTTTTGAAGGGCGGGGGTAGGCACCCCAGGACACTGCAAGAGCCGGCCCTGGGGGTTGGCAGTCCCCAGGGCCATCGAGGGCTCCAGGAGGGGGGCCACACAGCCCCCCTCCCAACAATTGTAAAGCCCCAGGGGGTGGTGGTCCCCGGGGCTGGGGGGTCCGTCACAGACCCCCCTATTTTAAATATTAGTGCCCCGAGTTGGTGGTGGTTCCAGGATGTACACAGGTTTTTTGCCCCAGGGAGGTGGCGGTCCACAGGGCTGCGGGGGGCTGTGAGCCCTCCCGCATACTTCATAATAAAGACCCGGGGGTAGCGGTCCCCGGGGCTCGGGGGGCCTTAGAGGCCCCCATCATACATATGCAAGCCCCTGGGGTGGCGGTCCCCGGGGCTGTGGGGGGCCGTGTGCACACCCGCTTATTATACTTACTTTGCCCCCGGGGGTGGCGGTCCCCGGGGCAGTGTGCGGGGGGATTGCCCCCCCTTTTTTTCTAAAGCTGCCGGGATTTGGCCACCCCGGGACTAATTTGAAAAAAAAAGCAGACCGGTTTTTTTTTCACGTGATTTAAAAAAAAAAATAATAATATTTGCCTTGGGGGTCCTTGTGGGACCCCCTCAGCAGGCCTAGGGGGTCATGGTGTTTCTACCCTGCCCCCTTTGAGTGTTTTTCACGTTTCTTTGGCTGCTTTCTTGTGCCTCGGTTCTATCGAGGCACAAGATGGCTGCCAACACTTCCTGGTTTGGAGTGTTGACAGCCAATTAGCATAAAGCTTGTGCTCGGGAAGGTACGCGTACTGTACGCGTACGGTACTTCATCTATAGATATATCTATGATTTTACTTTTGAATTTCTCAGGAACTACTGAACGAATTTACACCATGGGTAGTCTGTGAACCGAACTCTACCTTTTTGCCAAATTTGGCATAATTCTGTTCAGCCGTTCGGGCTGTAGCCCTGGCTAAAAGTCCTACGGAAAATTGCATGGGAAAAACAGGTTTTGGGACCCCCCTTTGCATATTTAAACATTACTCACTAACCCATGTATTCACTAAGATACACTTAATCCGTCAGTTATACAATCAATTTTACTAAACAAATCATCCATTTAGACACTTATGTACCAATCTATTCTTCCATAGAACCTTGAGATATACATATATAAAACATAATTAATTTTCAGAAAAACAGACATTCACTGGATGATGTCATTAGTGATGTCATTTGAGATGTCATGAGTGATGTCACTAACCATGTCATGAGTGATGTAGTATGTGACGTCATCAGCAGTGTATTGTGGGCGCGTGAGTTATAGTTAGCTGAACTAACTATAACGAGGGAATTTCAATGGTTTTGTATGAGAGAAATGTCCAGATAACTATAACATGGATGAAACCTATGGTTTTTTCAGTGAATTTCTAAGGTTTTTTAAATGCTAATTCCTAACTATAACATGTGTGAAACCTATGGTTTTTTCAGTGAATTTCTAATCTTTTTTAAATGCTAATTCCTAACTATAACGTGTGTGAAACTTATGGTTTTTTCAGTGAATTTCAAAGGTTTTGTAAATGATAATTTTGAAATATACTAATTATTTTAATCCTTTCTTTTTATAGTAATTTCCTATATTTTTATTAGAAATACTTATATTTATTTTATTTTTAAAGTTACATTTCATATTTTTAATGTAAAATAATAACAAAATTAAATTAAAAAAGAATGCACTGCTAGTGAAACTGCCTCGGTGAATTTGTAAGTGTTTGTTAGGGGCAGATTTACAACACCCTTGTGCCTCTTTCACACCACCGTTGGATCACTTTTCTGATGAAGCACTGGGGCAAAAGATGCACCACGATATGTGGTATTTACAATGTGACGTATCTGGGAAGTACGTCACATTGTAAATCCCTGTAACAGAAGGACACATTCCTACATGGGGGGGGCGTTCCTGAGCAGAAACACCTCCTAAAAGTGGCTGACTACAATCTACAAAATTTCACTTTGTCACTTTTGCGCTAATGCTGTGTCAAAACCATGCACTACCTTGAAGCAGATGTAAAGATTGACACAGCAGTCTCAGCATAGGGCCCCCAGACCATTGCTGGAGATACGTTGCACTTTCAACATAACTCAAACAATGCACCACCTTTACAGCACAGATACATCACATATATGTGCCATTTTTGTCCCATGGTACACCGCATTGTAAATACGGCGCATCCTTGGTGGTGGTGTCACGGAGCACAATAACTGACATATTCCTGGGGATATGCCAGTTATTGTATATGTGCCCATTAATGTTTTAATGTAGTGATAGGATTACTACATACCGATGAATGAGTCACTACAAAACTAAAACAACAGTGACAGAGTGTTTTCTGGAAGTGTAACGATATTAACTAGTAAATTGAACGTATAAAACACAAATTTGCAAGTATATAGAAGACTACATACATCTTCTAAAAGGGTTTTGAAGCAGTCTATGCCCTAAAGCCTATTTTAAAGGATGAGTACTTAGATAGTGAGTGGATGATTACAAAACTGCAAGGAAAGAACCTGATTGAATTTATAACAGCCTCAGTTGTACCACAGTATACAGATAAACACATACTGCTGAATGGCTCACTACAATATTGAAAGAGTAGTGTGAGAATGTTTGTTGGAAGTATTAGGATACGCATTGTGGAATTGAACGTATAAAGCATAAGTTTGCTGGTACATAGAACAGTGCATCCACAGTCCATAGAGCTTTGAAACAACCTATGCAGTAAGGCCTCTTTTATTCCATGAGTATCTAGATACTGACTGCATCAATACACTTCTGCAAAGAAAGTCCCTCACTAAATTTATCACAGCTTCAGTTTTACCCCCGTACAATCAAAAAGAACATACTGCTGAGTGGCTCACTACAATACTAAAACAGCAGTGTCAGGGTGTTTGGTGGAAGTCTAAGGATACAGACTGGGGAATTGAAGGCATAAAACACAAGTTTGCACCTGCATACAAGACTTCATCTATACTCCATACGGATTTTAAGCAATCGATACCCTTAAACTCACTTTGCATATTTTAAATCAATACAAACATTTAAAGAATATATAACTGAATCTATAACTGCTTCACTTTTACTACAATAAATACATTAGTAGATAGTGCTCAAACCTTTATTATATTTCAACCATAAATGTATTCTTATAACATCTCATAATTTAACAGACATTCCAGTACAACTTCATCAGATATGTCATTCAGATCCATTTCCTCGTCAGCAGGTTCTGATTTAATGTGTTCTAAAATTTCAACATAATTTAAAACATCAACGAAATCTGCATCACAGCTTTCATCTTCAAAATCACAATTAATGTCTGCAGCACTAGTTTCCCCTTCTTCACTCTCATTGCCTGTGACAGATACGATTCGTCCTTCAATTATACTCAAAATATTATCCAAAATCTCCTAAGTATAAGAAAAGACTCAGGCTGGTATAGTAAAATACACTACTAAAAATTGTAGAATATGTCTATTCACCTTACCCTTTCCAAAATAGTAAATGTGTTTTACTATAATGGAAAAGATAGTATTAATTGTCGTGAACAACACTGTGTATCTGTGTATATTTAGACATCATTATCACACTACTTTTTGAATACTTCATGTGTTTACTCTATCTCTATTCCTCATCTATAACTTAGTCTAACCCTACTAATTACTTACCCCTTCCAATTTCGAACTAGCCTCTCCTCTAGTATTTATCTGCAACCTTGTAGCTTACGGTTCTTTATTTTTCTCACTGCTTTTAACCTATAATTATGTACCATTCATTAACCTAGGCCTCTCACTTTATTGTCTAATTTTTATATATATATTTTTTTTACTGTTGTTGTACTTTATTCGATAAAAATTTATCATAAAAGTAGAAACATTTTTCAAGTACAAACAACCCATAAAATTCATTAAACAAGAATACAGATCATAAATACAATAAAACGACTTATGTGCAATTAAAAACCCCGGAGGGACTAAAATACTATGGCAATAGAATTAGGTACAATTAATCAGGATTACGTTTTATTTGTCTCACTCAGATTCTTCTTTATCAGCTTTGTGCGTATCTGCCAGGCTTTTCCCAGAAATTTTGCAACCCCACATACACTGGTCAGAGATGTTACATCTGTTGTGAGGATGCGCAGGGCCTTGCTATGTTGACTAAAGCCGAGATCTCTACATATCGGCTTCAGCCATCTACTTTTTATATTATACATTTCCTTGTGTTCTTCTACTAACTTTTCTTTATGCAGTTGCTTTTTATCTATTCTGTCAATCCTTCAATATCTTGTGTTTTTCATTATAGTTTCTTCTTAATTCAAAAGTCTTTCTTCTATTCCTAACTCAATGTGTTCTTTTCCCTTAAGACCTTACTCATCACGAAATTTATCGAATCTTCTTTTAAGTTAGAGAAAATACATCGACTGACTACATTCAATATTGTCTATAATGTCAGGTAAGTTTACTTACTCATTAACTTGTCAAACAACGATCCTTAACTCTCACAGAAATATTTCCACTTTCTCTTCAGGAATGTCTAAGCAGCAATTGAAAACGGGTCTGAACTCCGGAACGTCCTCAGTGAAGTGCGCACTCGTTAGTGAGCGCGCGCCTCACCAAGGATTCCCCACAACTCTGTGGTAAATGACTAGATCGCTACTGCGTCTTTCAGCCTCGGCCCGTGGAGGGAGTTGCGGTGGGACACGCAGGGCGGGCGGGGGAGGGGCAGGGTGGGGGTGATAAACAACAGAATCTAGCTGGTTGCAGGTAATTCAAAATAACATTAATAAAACTAATTTCGGGCCATATTATCAACAAAAGACAACACATTATCCCCGCTTTTATCAGAAGGAAAGTGTTGATAAAGTGGTGATAATCTTTCTCGTTTTGTTGATAATATGACCCGAAAAGCATGCTAATGGCTTCGTGGTGACGATCACGCTTGGTTAGGGGGTCGTACATGCATGTTTAGGCTCTCTTTTTTTTTTAAATCGCAACATACGCGTACAGAAATATGTACAATTACGAGCAGGAGCTGCATGCTGATTGGCTGTCAATACTCCAAACTAGGAAGTGTTGCAAGCCATCTTATTTGTCACGGCAGCCGAGTCACAAGGAAACAGTAAAACAAAGTTGACAAATAAGGAAAGGGAGCACGATAGAAACATTCTCAACCTATAGTGTTGCTCAGGGGGTGGTAGATTTATTGTACGTGTACCCACCACGTATGGACGAGGTACAGCTGTAATGTTGAAAGTCATCACATACGCGTACATAACCAAGAAAACTAAAAATAATTTTCGATATTTATGAAGTGTATTTGTTTATGTGTTGTGTGGCTCTAAAAAGAGCCGTTGTGTTTATTGCGAGATTTTAGTACCTACAAGTAAGTACCAATGCAGAGTCTTTAGTTTATGAGGAACACTCTGTTCCCCTCATCTGTAAAATGTACACCATCTGCCATGCATATTGAAACGCAAATTATTGTTGTAAACGGACCCCCATCTGCAGTCTCGGAGAAAGGCAGAAACAGATTTATTCACATGTTTCCTAGCTTTTTCAAACTGTGGATAGTGGTTGGACCGCTTTCATCTCTGCCTTTGGCATATATTAGAATACTCAAAGTCAGTTTTCGGGAACAGTGTCATCAATTGGGCAAAGGTGTCCTTCATGAGCATTTCCAGAGTTACCCCAGTCAAAGTACCTAGGTCATTGCCACCACAGTGCACAATTATGAGGTCAGGGTGTTGGAGATGCATAAAGGATTTCACCAACAGCATCAATTGGTGCAACTTTAATACTCTCTGTCCAATCCATTTAATGTCTACATTTGGTTAACCTAAGTCCTTGTGAATTATTTTCTGTTGTGCGTACCTTTGACTCCAGAAAATATAGCTGTGTCCCACAATCCACACTTTAAGCATTTTGAAGAGAGGTCTGGATCCACTCTGATGGCGTCTGTAAATGAAATGCTAGTTTCAAAAGTAAGATTTTTCAAAAATGGTGGACAACATGCAGTTTTGAAAAAAGAAAAGACATGATTGGTTGTTTGACGACATTTTACAGAAAACAGGGTTCCATGTTCCTCTTATTTAAAAGCCATATTTTTATTGGTTAAGAAAAAGGGATAGAAAAGAACGTTACATAAGATAAGCTGGTATATTCTCCAGTTAAGCACACTTGCTGGTTTAATTTGCAACAATGTATGATGAACTTTTCACCTGTGTGCTGAGTTAGGTGTTCCCTGAAGTGTTGCTATGGTAACTGGCAGATTGTGGAATGGGGGAAGGGTTGAAAGTTTTATTAGTTCGAAAGTTTTGGAATGTTAAACCAATCGAAATGTGTGTTTTCTTTTGAATTAATGTGAACAGGATTTTAATTGGTTATTTATATGTATGTATACGTAAAATTAGAGAGAAAATGTTCCATTTGATGGTTGTGCTGCAAACACTGAACTTCAGAGACTTTGTAGAAGAATATTCACTGTGTGAGTGGTATTCCTGTTAAATTAGAATTCAATTTGAAAGGTGAGTTGAAAAGTTGTATGGGAGTGCATCTGTGCGGTGTATCTTTGTACATTAACGAATTATAAGGTATATTATCAAGACTCGACGATACAATTATCGTCACTTTTTCGGCAGAAAACTGCCGATAAAGTGTTCATAATGTTATCGCCCGCAATGATAAGATGCTCCTATATTCATCCGTTGTTAAACGTTTTATAGTAGTAAACATGTTTTGCTATAATGCATGCTGTTATGTTTTTTTCTTCAATATCATTTTGTGCCTCTGTATATTAAGGGATTATGTGCCATTTCTCAATAAAGGACGATACATTATCGCCGCTTTTATCGACAGGAAACTGCCGGTAAAGCAGTGATAATGCTCTCGATAATATATCCTTGTGAATTCCCATAGAAACCCAGGTTATGGTGTTAATCTGGGCTTCTATGGAAATTCACAAGGATATACTATCTAGACCATTATCGCCGCTTTAGTGCCAGTTTCCTGCCGGTAAAAGCGGCGATAATGTATCGCCTTTTACTGATAATATGGCACTGACAGGCATATTATTAAGAACCAGTGTTAAAGTTATCGACGTTTTATGGACAGTAAACTGCCGATAAAACGGCAAAAATGGGCTTGATAATAGCTTCTTGTGAATTGCTATAGAAGCCCAAGTTCTAGTCTTAACCTGGGCTTGTATGAGATTTCTCAAGGGCATATTATTAAGCTCATTATCGTCGCTTTATCGGCATTTTCCTGCCGATAAAAACGACAATAATCTATCGCCTTTTGTTGATAATATGTCCCGAAATTCATTTTATTAATTTAATTGTTTACTTACCTGCAATGATCGAGGTGGCATATTACCAAGGGGGGCGATAGGCAATTATCATCGATTTACCGTCCCTTTTCGGCCGCTAAGCGGTGACAATTCTGTCGTCCTTTTAGCAACCTGTCGCTAACTGATGTTAGCGATAGCTTTTACGCTATAGCGAGCAGTTTGGGGCCCGCTTTGCATGTCAGCGATGTTAATCGCTAATGACGTGCAAAGTGGGCGTACCCAACCAGTTACCGACTGAAAGTAGCCGCTAAAGTCGCTATCGCTTATTAGCAAGACAGGCGTACCGTTGGAAGTATTCGCTCTAACCGCGATTATCTCCAAATACTAACACCTGCCCAGACCAGTTCTTAGCCATGATATCCAATGGCAAGTGGATAACATTGCTGAGACTATTTTGTCTCTAATGCGTGAATATCGCTGTATTCTCAACGATATTCACGCATTTCGTCGCTATCACTGGATATTTTACCACAATGGAGAAAAACGTTGCTAATAGCATGTTTTCTCCGCTAACGTATCCAGCGATAGGCAGCGATAAAAAAAAATTATCGCTAACCCTATTTAGCGATAAATATCGCTACTTGTTGGTAATATGCCCCCAGATCCAGTTGTTTATCACTCCTCACCCTGCCCCTCCTCCGCCCCACCTGCCTGCCCCCTTGCAACTCCCTCCACGGGACGCGGCTGTTTCTATATTCCGTTATATTGTACTGTCTATTTATACTCTCATTTTTTATTAAATTTTCCTTGCTTCATACTCCTTGTTCTTTTGTTGTAAGTCCTCTTATTTTTATACTCCGAGCTTTGTCCTCATACTCCTCCCTCTATTCTTGTAAGTAATATAATAGAATATTTGATATATTTTTTTGTAATGTTACATATCATTTTTTTATTATAGGTTGTGTTTATCGATACTAAAAGTACTGCATCATGCCAACGAAGTACCAACAGACGAAGCAACGAAAGAAAAGTGTGGATTTGAAGAGAACTCACAAAGAAGATTTACATGAAGAGAGATTTCTTAACAAACAGAAAGAAACTCCTGGTAAGAGCAGGAGCACTTTTTTGAGGAAAATACTAAAGACTTAGGGGTCCATTGTAATGTCGGGCGGCGGTAATAGATTAATATGGTGGCAGCCATATTACGATAGCACAATGTAGGTGCCTTTCCGCGGTGGCAATGCCGCCACGGAAAGGCAGGCGGAGATTGCTGCGGGGGCCCCCAGGTTGCCACCACTGTCGGGGGGCACATGGGGGGTACATTTACATATGCAAAGCGCCAGGCACCACACGGTGCCTGCCGCTTTGCATATGTAAATGCGTCAACTTATGTTTTGCATTGTGGTGGGCTGTGCAGAGAGCACCGCCCGCCACAATGTAAAACATATAGGATGTGCCCGCCACTGTGGCGGGCACATCCTAATACCCCCAACGGGACCCCAGCCCTTATGGCAGGCGGTCCCGATCTCCGTTAGGGTGGCGGGCGGACAAAGTCCGCCCGCCATCCTAATGGAACCCTGAGAGTATTGTTCAGAAACAAAAAAATTTCCTTAGTGTATCAGCAACGGAAAAAAAACTACTAATAAACAAAAGAATAATGGAAAATCAAGTGCAGACAAAACTGTGTATAGTACAAGGAGAAAAAATCAATTCATAGGAATTAGGAACAAAATCTTTTATAATAGATTGGTATCAAATTTAATGAAAGAAATTAAGGTATAAAAGAAAAAAACAGTATTTTATAAGAAGAAGAAAGCTATAGAAAATGTAGTTGAGAAAGCTTTGGAATTGAAAAGAACACTGTTTATTTTAGTAATCAATAGAATTAGATCACTAGATAAAACAATCCATTTAATGAAGAGCAAAAGTAGGTGGAGAAAACTAATTAACAGAAGTAATTTTTGTGAGTTTTATTGGGTGAATGGAAACATACTTCAACTTCTAAGCCTTTTTTTTATGAAGAAAGTTATCTTCAGAGTAATGATTTGTTGCATGCAGTTGACACTACTGGTCACACTTATGAGGTTAGAAATGGTTGTCCTATTGAGAAAGAGAAAATTGTTCCTAGAAATGCAGAAGAGGTGTTAGCTGCTGAAGTTTTAGGGAGACATCCTAAAGCTCCAGTGTACACTTGGAATTGTAGTAGTATTTGCATTGTCCGGCAAGAATCTATTGATTTTTTACGCAATTTCATACGTAATTACACCAAGAAAAGTGTTAAACAAAAGATTAAGATGTTACAAGGACTAGACCCTTGCAGAGTGTGAGAAAATACTGGTTTACAAGGTCATTCTCTACCTTGTGTTTCTAAAAAAGTATGTCGAAGTGTTTTCCACTATTTCAGGATGTTAGCAGTTCATCATACTCAGATGAGAAAATTAGTCAGAACATTGTATTACGCGAAAAGTCCACCACTAATGTTAAAAAAGTTGAACAGTGCTCTTTTGCGTGGATCTGTATCAGGCGTAACAAATGTTTGTAATGAAATTGAGATTTGTTACTTTGGTCCTCAGGAAGACAGTGCAGAAACTGAGAGATTAATAGAAGAAAATGTACAAGAGAATGTAGGACAGTGCAGTGTAGAAAATTGTGAACAAGAAATTATACAGTTTAAGGTGATTTCAGGTGAAAGGCCAAATTATTCTTGTATCTGTTGTCGACGAATTCATTATAAAAATCAGACCAGGACTGTTGATCTGTATTTAAAAAGTGAAAAGGAAAATAATGATGAGTGGAAGGATTTTACAACTTATTTGTGAGTAGAGAATTGTTTTGATTTGGGTCCTGATCAGCGTATTTGTAAATATTGTTATGACAAATTAGAAGAGAACAAAATGCCTGCTAGAGCTGTGCATAATAATCTTGAGTTGGTAAATATTCCTTCTGAACTGATGGATTTAAGTACCTATGAGTCTATTCTTATTCAATGTGTGCATCCATTTCAGGCTATTGTTCGTATGGAGCCTAAGACAGGAAAATTGCCTCCTTCTGATTTACAGAGAGGATTAAAGGGAAGAGTTGTATATTTGCCTTTAGATTTAAAGAAAAATCTTGAAACTATTGGTGTCGAAAATGTAGAGGATGAACCTTTAGTTATTCTTGTTAATGGGGTTCCTACTAAGAGTAAGAAAATCTGGCAAGAATTAGTGCATGTTAGGAAAGTGAAAAAGGCAACGTTGTATCTGGTAAAAAATAATCAATATTACAAACATGTGTATGTGGGAGAAGAAGAAATATCTGTACAAGAAGATACTGACTTGCCATCTGGACAAATTGAAAAAGTGGATGTGTCCAGAAGTGAAGAAATCTACGAACATTACAGTGTTCATCCATTGCATTCCAAAGAAATGATGGGGAATGCTATAGAGTTATTTCAAATGAAAGAAGCAAAAGGAAGTCCCATTAGTGTATGGGAAAAAAGCTTGGAAGCTCGTTGTTTCCCTCAGTTGTTTCCTACAGGAAAAGGAGGACGATATGATGAATGACCTGTGCAGATTCCTGCATCTGAATACCGGACATCAAGATTATATGCAGAAGAAGCAAGATTTCGACAATGTAATCCATATTTGTTTCATCTTTTGTTTGAGAGTGATGTGTCTGGACTTTCTTATGCAGTAAACCACATATTGAAAACAGGTGAACATCTGCAAAATGTTTCAGCAAAGGAATTTATGGATAAAGTACAGCAGAAAGATAATGTGTTGGAAACTCAGCTGATTAATCTGATGACATGTCAGCGTGGTACTAATGAGTACTGGTACCGTCGTCACGGAGAACTCCAATGTATGCTACGGAACTAAGGAACTCCTACATGGTTCCTTACTCTAAGCTGTGCTGAATATACTTGGGATGATTTACTTCAATTTCTTCGAGAGGCAAATACAAATATACCAAATATTGAATACAAGACACCTAGAGAATTGTGCTCTTTGGATCCTATTAATGTATGCAGGTATTTCAATCATAAATTCGAAGCTATGATGTCTTTTATCACCAATAAAAAAAATCCTCCTCTTGGAGATGTTCTGGATTTCTTTTGGAGGAAGGAGTATCAAGCGAGAGGTGCTCCTCACATACGTATGCTATTATGGATCAAAGATGCTCCAAAATTTGGAACAGACTCAGATGATACTGTGTTGTCTTTTACTGAAGAATATGCTACATGTGAAGTACCCAAAAGTACACAAGATAAGGACTTAAGAAAACAAGTCTTACGATTCCAAAGCCATCGTTGTAGCAAATACTGTCGTCGAAAGTACAAATCTAAGGACAAATTCTACAGCAAATGCCATTTTGCATTTCCTCGACCTGTAATATCGAAAGGAAAAGTGAACAGTTTTATGTCATCTTTGCGATATAATATCACAAGAAAGTCTCCAAAAAATACCTACAACTTATGAAGAAATGAAGAGTCAACATACATAAATGACTATAACTCAGTCATTTTGTCTATGTGGAATGCTAATATGGATATTCAATATGTTGCAGACAATTCCATGGCTGTTGCTCGATATGTGACATTGTACATAACAAAGTCAAAAAGACGGAATTGCTGGAAATGTGGGAAGAGATTTCCCATGAGAAGAGTCTAAGTAAGAAATTATACAGTTACAGTTTGAAGATGTTATCTCATCGAGAAATTGGAGCGTATGAATACTCGGATCGCTTATCATCTGCAAGTCTGTACTCTAAATCCAGAAGAATCATTTGGGTGAGTCTAGGTCTTGCTGTAACACGAAACCGAGTTCTTTTTTTTTTTTGTCCTCATTAATCACTATTGATTCCAGGTGTGGCCACCTACAAGAACACAACAGTCCGTCACAGGTTAAAAACCAGGCAGGGTATAGGTTGTAACAACACAAGGTTGAACATTACCCTCAGAAAGATATGCCTTCAGGGGCCATCTAATGTGGAATCAAGGTAGGAAGGGGTAAGTGCCACCACCACCATGCCCGGCTGATGGGGCTGATATAAACCAAAGACACCAAACAAAAGAGTCCAGGTATTCAGGTTCGGAAACCCCAACAGTGAATAATCATTGGACCGGGGAAAAAAACAAAACAAAAAAAAAACACAAAAAATAAACCCGGGTTTCAGTTTACCCAAACCAAACGGTGCCAAAAGGCTCTCTTGGCCTGGTTACCAGATCTTTCTAGATCTATTCTTGAAACATGTAAAACCGAGATCTGCCAATCTAAAAATGCAGGTGGTGTAACCTCCTTCCACTTCTTGCAGATCTCTCTACGGGCAAGCAGAGCAGCATAGAACAAAAGAGTTTTTGCCTGTCCTTGGACCTCAGGCGAGAGGCCAAAGATAACCATAGCCAAATCAAAGGTAATTACAGTTCCAAGAGCATCTGAAAGAAAACGGCCAATATTTTCCCAAAAAAGCTTTAGAGAGGGGCATTCAAAGAACATATGGGCGTCTGACGCCAACGGTGATCCACATTTTGGGCACATTACAGGTTTTCCGGGATTGAATTTAGAGAGCCTGAGTGGGGAGTAGTAGGCCCTATGCAACGTATATAGGTGGTTCCTACGTAACCAAGCCGGTTTTACATACTCCCACAATGTTTTAAATTAGATGGACCACAACTCAGTCACGTTATGACCCGGTAACGTAGCACCCCAAAGTTGTTCTGGTAACAAAAAGTCACCATCAAGATCTTCCAGCATCAAGTTGTACCACAAGGAGACTTCTTTCTTAGACGGTGGAGTGTCGACTAGCTGTGAGACCAGATAACTATAGCCTCCAATAGGAAACCTATTCAGTAAGGATGGCCATGCTAAGAAGGCTTGCGTCCAACCTGATATCTGAAGATATTTAAATCTTGAGAAGTTAGGACCCACTTTCTCTCTCAAGCACTCCCATGGGAGCAGGCTGCCCTCAGAGAACAAGTCCCCCCCAAACCAGCAGCCCTGCCTCCTTAATCGGAATCGCCAAGCTATCACCCAGCCACTCCGAACTTTCCGGCAGTCCCCATAAGGGAGTTTTATCGCAATAATAGCCTATTTTTAGTGTGCCCATCAGTTTGGCCCATGTTTTGGATACACCCTGTAAGATCTTTAACGTAATTTTTTTTTAAAAGCGTTGATTTCCAAATTTAAATAATAATCCTGAATTACCTCAACCCTCCCCATCAATCAAGGCTGACAACAAGGCACCTACCCCTGAATCTAATGGCATCTTTAAAAACATTCTAACATGCGATAATTGAAAAGCCGAGGCGTAGAGCTGGAGGTCCGGGGCCACCAACCCCCCTTTCTCTCTACGCCTCCTAAGTTTTTTCCAGGAGATCCGTGATTGTTTCCTGTTCCACATAAAAGATGTAATGTCCGACTGGAACTTTGCAATCATGGCAGGTTCAAAGTAAAATGGTATTGTATTGAATAAAAAAGAAATTTTAGGTAGGATGGTCATTTTGACTAAGTTAACCCTTCCTAAAAGAGTTAATGGAAGCATTTCCCAAGAACACATTAACTGGCGGCAATGCTTTGCTACAGCAGAATAATTAGATGTAACAAGATTATTTATATCCTTCGGGATATTTAAGCCCAGGTATCGCATTGAAGACCCTGGCAAGATGTTAGTATCGCCGATGTCATCATTCCAAACCAGGACTTCCATTTTTGCAGCGTTCACCTCATAGCCCGCTATATCCCCAAACTCCTGAGCTATTGAAAGAGCCTCTGGGAGTGCGGATTTTGCATTAGATGTCAAAATAAGCACATCGTCCGCATAGAGTGCAACTTTACGCTCCCAGCCATGATATACAAAAGGCTTAATTTTTGGGGCATCCCTCAAGCGTTGTGCTAGGGGCTCAATATATAAATCAAAAAGTCCCTCTAGAGATATTAAACGGGTCGGAAAGTACCCCATTAACCAGGACTCGAGCAAAGGGCCTTTTGTACAGAAGTTCAATAGTGCGCCAAAAGCCATTCCCGATGTTAAATTTCACCAAGGCCTCCGCAAGGTAGATCCAATTTACCATATTGATGGCCTTGGTGGCATCCAATGTTATAGCTGCCAGGGGTAGGGACGCAGTCGTGGCCATATCGATGGCCCCAATAAGATGGTAGGTTAACTCGTATAGCTGTCGTCCTTTTACAAACCCCTTCTGGTCCTGATGTAACAGCTGAGGAGCAACCCCTGCCAACCGCCTGGCCAATATTGTAGTAAATATCTTGTAGTCTACATTAAGTATAGAAATTGGCCTATAGGACCCGCATGATGTGGCGGGCTTGCCCGGTTTCAGAATTAGCGAAATGGAGGCACCATTCCATGACTCAGGGGGAGAATGACCCTCTATCAAGATGTAATTAAATAGAGCAACCAGCAGAGGTGTTGTCTCTTGCTCTAGAAGTTTAAACATTTTAGCCGGGAGACCATCTGGTCCTGAAGCTCTGCCTTTTTACTGCTCCGAATGGCAGTCCTGACCTCCTCCGCTGAGATGTTTCTATCTAGAAGCATATTTTTCTCGGCAGATAGGGCAGGATGAGAGATTTTACTAAGCCACTGTTTGGCTAAAGCAGGGTTGATGGATTTATCTTCGTGATATATCCTATTAAAAAAATCTCTAAAGGCAGATCTAATACCTTTGTCTGAGGAGATTATAGAACCTCCAGAATCTATTGTGGCAATGTTGTTCCGAACCTGCTCTTTTTTGGCCTTCCATGCCAATAGCTTGCCTGCGCCCTCACCATACTCAAAATGCGCCAACCTACTGGCCTCCCATCTCTGCTGAATTCTCCTACCAAGAACTGTCCCCAGAGATGCCTTTAAACTAAACAATTTCTCTCTAAGAGGCTTGTATACAGCCTCAGACGGGGTTGACAGTAAATCGATATCAGCTTGGATCTTAGCTATCTCTGCCTCGATGGTAGCGACCTCCTCCCTGTATTGTTTAGGACGGAAAGACACTTTCCCTGTGATCAGACCTCTCAAACATGCCTTTAGGGAGTCCCAAACAACATCCAAGGCAGCTGAGCCAACATTAATACTAATAAAGCTTTGGACCTCAGCTTTAAGATAGGAGACATCCTCAGAGTTCGTAAGGAGAGAGCGATCAAAGGACCAGCCTCTTGGAACTGTCCTAGACAACCCTTTGTACACCAAAAAAATCGCTGAATGATCTGACAGGTGTAGGGGAAGGTAAGTAATAGATTTTACAGCGTCAGTCAAACTTTGGCTCATCAGCACAAAGTCGATCCTAGACTTGTGGTGGTACTTATAGTTCCTAAAAGAAACACCCTGCTGCTTTCCTGAACTTAATCTCCAGATATCTACATAGGCATATTGCCTCATAGATGCAAGAAGAAATAACCTGGATTTGGAAGGAACCAGGGGGCGGCTACTAGGAGATTTGTCCAAACAAGGGTCCAAGACAATGATAAAATCACCTGCCCATATGATGGGATTTGGACATGACAAAAGATGGAACACAATAGTCTCCAAAAAGGAGGGATCGTCTATATTAGGGCCATAGTAGCCGACTAGAGTGTACTGGGCATCGGCAATACAGACCATAACAATTGCCCATCTGCCACCTGGGTCGACGATCTGCCTTACCATCCTCGCTTTAAGCTGTTTTTTAAAGATAATCGATACCCCTCTGATATTAAGATTTTGCGAAGTGGAGACTGCAAAGTCAATCCACCTCTTTTTATTAATCTCTGCCGTAGATTCAGCAAGGGTCAAATGGGCTTCCTGGAGTATTATTATCTGAGCCTCAGAGTCACGCAGATACTGCCAGATTTTATTAGCTCTTGGTTTAGAACGCAAACCATTAACGTTCCAGGAAATGATTTTAATATCTCCCATGAAGAAAAACCATCCGCCTTACCCCTATGACCATTCTACATTTAAACCAACACAATGAAAATGCCAAAACGGACCACCATAAATACAAATAAACTAAGACTTGAAAAATGAGGATTTTTGGGGTTTTTTCTACCACCCCCCACCCACAAACCCCTGTGTCCTCTTCCCTCACCTCCCCCTCCCCATGGAGAACCCTTGCTATATCTAACCGGATAATTCGAGTAGAATAGCACCCCTCCCTGCGCTCCTGCAAGAGCCCCCTACCTCTCTATATGTGCCTAAAAACAAAACGGAGACCAAAATTTAAAGATGTCAACACCATATAAAAATAGTGAAATACCCACTCTAATTTGTGTTTTCCTAAACCCATTTTTTCTTATTTTCTTGTTTTCCTTCTATTTTTTATACATTTCACGCAAAAAAAAATTCTTTTTTTTTGTTTTAAAAGCTTATTTCACTACTGACCCTATTCTGTGTATTGATGCTTACTCATACCCTACTCCTGATACACAAGAACTTACTTGGAATCTCCTAGGATTTGCTACCCAGTGACAGTAACAGCTCGTCGGCCGCCTGCCCAGATCTTAAACTAAACATTTTATTATTGTGCATAACTTTCAAAGCCTCCGGGAACATCAATTGCGCTGTTGCCCCCAGCCCCCTAAAGGCATCCAAACGTCTCCCGAATTCCCATTGTTTTTCAAGTGTGGTGCGTGATAAATCAGATCTTATTAGGAAGGCAAATCCTTTACCTTCCAGTGAACGCTGTTTCAGGGCAAGATTTAGAATATGCTCCTTCAAAGCGTACGTATGGAAATTCACTAGAATTTTGCGTGATTTAGTCCTTTGGGGGTTATGTCGAAAGGGGTCCCTATGTACTCGCTTATCATCTGCAAGTCTATACTCCAAATCTAGAAGAATCATTTGGATGAGTCTAGGTCTTGCTGCAACACGAAACCGAGTTCTTAAATCTGTACAAGAAATTGAATATTTAGCTGAAAAAGAGCCAGAAAGTACTGATTTTCTGAAAACTAATATGCTGGGTACATATTATCCAAATAGAAGTCATCATCTTGAGAACATTTGTCTCTATGAAGTACTGCAAAACTATATTTTTAAACGGAATATTACCGAAAACAAATAATAATGGTATATATGCAGTTATTGGTTCTGAAGGATGTCTGGTGAAACAAAGAAAAGGACATTTGATTAATCACCGTAAACTGAGTTGCGAAACACCTGACAAAAGGGAATTTTACTATTTAGCTCTTTTGCAACTTTTCAAGCCATGGCGTTCAGAATTGGAATTACTTGGAGATTTTGAGAGCTATGAAGATTCCTTCAATGCAACTAAAGATACTATAGAATGTCCTGTTATTGCTAATTATGTCAAAATGTTGAATGACGAAACTGAGCAAGAAGCTACAATTGCAGCTGAGATTGCTAGAGATAGTTCTCAAGACAGTCACAGTTCTGCTCCATTTAGTCAGGACCCACTAGGAGAACCAATTGTTCTAAATGAAGCAGCAACTGCTATGGAAGAGGTGGAAACAGTAATGTATCAAGGTCAAGAACATCTAACAAACTTAGGAAACTGAACAACTAAATCTTGAGCAGAAAGAAATATATGAGCAAGTGAGAGAACAGATTGACCATGGATTTCTTCATGAGAAGAAAGAGTGCTCTTGCTCATCATTTGAACCTATCCATATGTATGTGAGTGGACAAGCTGGAACAGGAAAAAGTTTTTTAATTAAAGTAATCACAAGTTTTCTACAGAAAAGAACTGAGTCGCATTTGTCTTGTGTTGTCACTGCTCCAACTGGGTTGGAGGCACACAATATTAAAGGAATTAGTTTACATTGTTTATTAATGCTACCAGTAGAGCATGACAACAAATTACAATACCACAAGCTATCTGGAAAAGCTTCTTATGAAGTTTTAAGAGTGTTGAAGAAAATGAAGCTTCTCATTATTGATGAGGTAAGCATTATCTCAAACTTCATGCTTACCTTTGTGCATTTAAGAATGCAGCAAATTCTTAAAACAGAGTATGACGTATTATTCGGAGGAAAACACGTCATAGTTTTTGGAGGTCTTCTACAATTTACTCCTGTAAAAGGACAGCCAGTGTTTAAAACACTCGTGCATGAAGATACTAGAAAGTCTTTAGGAGTATTGGCAATGTAAACATTTGGTCATATTTTCAGTATAAGGAACTTACTACAAATATGCGACAAGCAAATGATGTTGATTATGGAACTATTCTTCAAGATATAAGAATTGGAAAATTGACCGAACATGGAAAAAAAGCTTTACAGACACAATTACTTTCCAATTTGTTTCCAAATGCAAATATTGTCCCAGAGAAAATATACATGAGAATTTCAGAAAACAAATCTGTAATCTGCTTAATGCCAACACTGTGTGAATGTTCTATATTCAATGAAGAAATGTTAAAGTTGGAAAATGAAGAAATTATAAAATTGGAAGCAATTGATAAAATAGAACATGAGAGAATCAGTGTTATATATATATATATGTATATATATATATATCAGAAGAACCTCCTTCGCCTAGAAGAAAGTAGAAGCCACAGCAGGGGACAGTGTGGAAGCCTTTATTCACACCAACAAGGCGAATGCATTTCGGCAATATTTAGCCTTCTTCAGCGCCACAAGTGTCCCGGGAAAACTGCCATTCACTCCCCAGTAGTGTCCTGCTGCCTTTAATTGCCATGTGACTTTGGCCCCGCCTCCGATGTTGTAGGCCAACCTGTTGCAGTTCAGGGCATCATCAGGAACTGCAACACCCAGAATGCACCAGTTTGCTTCCAGGTAGGTAGTGCGCTGGAATGACACCCAAGTGGTGAGGTGGGAAGCAGGGTGGCATGAGTGGAATCCCAGGTCTTGTTAGTGGTGTAAACCGAAGGCTTCCTTGTGTCCCCTTACCGCTCCAGCCCCGAAGTTGCAGTTCAAATGTTCACGGGGGCAGCGGTGACAGTACACGCTGCCCAGTAGCGGGGAGGATATCCTCGCAACCGTTTCAATCTTTCCTGCACCTCTTGGCGGGCCCGGACCGAACCAATCCCTTGGTGACGAAGAAATGCCGAAGCAAAGCCAGAGAAGTCCGGGCCGACTTGATGGAGCGGGGGCCTCAAAGCTGCGACTCTGGCAAGGACGCAGAAAATATCAGAAGAACCTCCTTCGCCTAGAAGAAAGTAGAAGCCACAGCAGGGGACAGTGTGGAAGCCTTTATTTACACCAACAAGGCGAATGCATTTCGGCAATATTTAGCCTTCTTCAGCGCCACAAGTGTCCCGGGAAAACTGCCATTCACGCCCCAGTAGTGTCCTGCTGCCTTTAATTGCCATGTGACTTTGGCCCCGCCTCCGATGTTGTAGGCCAACCTGTTGCAGTTCCGGGCATCATCAGGAACTGCAACTCCCAGAATGCACCAGTGTGCTTCCAGGTAGGTAGTGCGCTGGAATGACACCCAAGTGGTGAGGCGGGAAGCAGGGTGGCATGAGTGGAATCCCAGGTCTTGTTAGTGGTGTAAACCAAAGGCTTCCTTGTGTCCCCTTACCGCTCCAGCCCCGAAGTTGCAGTTCAAATGTTCACGGGGGCGGCGGTGACAGTGCACGCTGCCCAGTAGCGGGGAGGATATCCTCACAACCGTTTCAATCTTTCCTGCACCTCTTGGCGGGCCCGGACCGAACCAATCCCTTGGTGACGAAGAAATGCCGAAGCAAAGCCAGAGAAGTCCGGGCCAACTTGATGGAGCGGGGGCCTCAAAGCTGCGACTCTGGCAAGGACGCAGAAAATATCAGAAGAACCTCCTTCGCCTAGAAGAAAGTAGAAGCCACAGCAGGGGACAGTGTGGAAGCCTTTATTCACACCAACAAGGCGAGTGCATTTCGGCAATATTTAGCCTTCTTCAGCGCCACAAGTGTCCCGGGAAAACTGCCATTCACGCCCCAGTAGTGTCCTGCTGCCTTTAATTGCCATGTGACTTTGGCCCCGCCTCCGATGTTGTAGGCCAACCTGTTGCAGTTCCGGGCATCATCAGGAACTGCAACTCCCAGAATGCACCAGTTTGCTTCCAGGTAGGTAGTGCGCTGGAATGACACCCAAGTGGTGAGGCGGGAAGCAGGGTGGCATGAGTGGAATCCCAGGTCTTGTTAGTGGTGTAAACCGAAGGCTTCCTTGTGTCCCCTTACCACTCCAGCCCAGAAGTTGCAGTTCAAATGGTCACGGGGGCGGCGGTGACAGTGCACACTGCCCAGTAGCGGGGATGATATCCTCGCAACCGTTTCAATCTTTCCTGCACCTCTTGGCGGGCCCGGACCGAACCAATCCCTTGGTGACGAAGAAATGCCGAAGCAAAGCCAGAGAAGTCCGGGCCAACTTGATGGAGCGGGGGCCTCAAAGCTGCGACTCTGGCAAGGACGCAGAAAATATCAGAAGAACCTCCTTTGCCTAGAAGAAAGTAGAAGTCACAGCAGGGAACAGTGTGGAAGCCTTTATTCACACCAACAAGGCGAATGCATTTCGGCAATATTTAGCCTTCTTCAGCGCCACAAGTGTCCCAGGCAAACTGCCATTCACGCCCCAGTAGTGTCCTGCTGCCTTTAATTGCCATGTGACTTTGGCCCCGCCTCCGATGTTGTAGGCCAACCTGTTGCAGTTCCGGGCATCATCAGGAACTGCAACTCCCAGAATGCACCAGTTTGCTTCCAGGTAGGTAGTGCGCTGGAATGACACCCAAGTGGTGAGGCGGGAAGCAGGGTGGCATGAGTGGAATCCCAGGTCTTGTTAGTGGTGTAAACCGAAGGCTTCCTTGTGTCCCCTTACCGCTCCAGCCCCGAAGTTGCAGTTCAAATGTTCACGGGGCGGCGGTGACAGTGCACACTGCCCAGTAGCAGGGAGGATATCCTCGCAACCGTTTCAATATATACATATATACATACCTAAATAAATATCTAAGAATAGATCTGACACCTTTCTGACTGTGAATTTGACATGACAAGTGTCTGTCATTCAGAAGGACCATACATTATATTTTAAACCATTTAGTATCACTGTTTTTGATACGGGTGCACATTTCATTGTTGTACATAATAAATACACATTCAAATTCACAATCTAGACCAAATTGTAAAATTAAATATGTAAATATAAATATACATCCATAAAATTCACCTTAAAATTGCATTCTTGATATAGATGATTTAAATCACTAATTGACCTATGCTCAGCATTCATATGTAATTTGTAGATTAAAAATCAAGGCTGGTGTACAGTTCCTCTGTGG
This sequence comes from Lissotriton helveticus, assembly GCF_964261635.1. Lineage (NCBI taxonomy): Eukaryota > Metazoa > Chordata > Amphibia > Caudata > Salamandridae > Lissotriton > Lissotriton helveticus. Next base: position 868,347,333 of record NC_136061.1, on the reverse strand, counting down.
CATTTAAACCCCCTGGGTGTTTAGTATCGAGGTTTCGAATATATGTCATCTCCAGTCTACGCAATGCTTTCGTGCGGTCCCCACCCCTCTTTGGTATTGGGACTGAGTCCAATAGGTAATATTGTAACCCCTTCGGACTACCTTAATGTTTTTCATTGCCATGACGTGCCACCGGATGAGAAGGATCATTGTTCTTAATCGCACAGATATGTTGTAGCACCCTTTTATGGCCTTGTAAGACAGTGCTGCCTACATATTTTAATTTACAGGGGCATTTCAGTACATAGATAACATCGTCAGACTTGCAATTCAGTACTTTATCAATGACAATTTCCCTATCACTGAATGGAGTTTGATATTTTGTCATTGATATACCATGCTGACAGGCTATACAGGTTTTACATTTAAAAAAGCCTACACGTTGTGATAACCAAGTGTTTTCGATTGGTGGTCCACATGGATCATTCTTTACCAAAGTATCCTTCATGGATTTGCCCCTGCGATATGTAATTGCCGGTTGCAGTGGAACTGTGGAGCCAATAATAGGATCTTGTTTTATTAGGTTCAGTTTTTCTTTATTATTTTCCTTACCGCACCTTCCTGTTGGTTGTATTTTAGAATGACTCTGAACTTGTCCTGTGACAGGTTGTTCCTCGACCCATTGCTTTTGATTCTCACCAGATTCTCTCTAGATTCCTGTTTACTTTTTATGAGGGCTTTATCCAGACATTTCTTGCTAAATCCCCTCTCTTGAAATCTTTGTATGCATTCGACCTAGGCTAGTAAAAGGTCCTGCTCATTACTGCATATGCGTTTTAAACGCAGTAATTCTCCATACGGGATGCTTTGAATTAAGTGCCCAGGATGGGCACTACTAGAATGTAAAATAGCATTTCCCACAGTGGGTTTTCTATGCAAGCGGGTCTCCAAGTTGCCTTGTTCAATATAGATTTCCATGTCCAAAAAATTCACTGATTTATCGCTAATGCAACCAGTAAAGTTGAGATTAAGTTGATTTGTATTAATCTCTGCAATGAATTTTTCTGCCTTGTCTTTGGTCCCTTGCCATACCAGGAAGAGGTCATCGATAAACCTCCACCAGGTCCTAATGTGTTTGGACATGGTCTCTTAGTCTTCCTCCATGAGAACCAGCTCCTCCCACCAGCCCATATGCAAACAAGCATAGCTGAGGGAGAAGCTGGCTCCCATATATATATATGAAGAGCTACACATTGCAGATGTATATGCAAGCGAGCACAGTAATGCACCCACCTAGCACCAGTGCAGGCACCCTTCCATCATGTTGCAAGAGGACCTGCATTGCAGGCCGGTTTGTTTTTGTGCAGGAGGGGACATCTTCCAACACATACACAATCCTCTGAGCCATTTTACACTTTGTACGTGTAATGCAGCACACTTCAAAAGAGGAAATAAATAGGAGAAAATAAGATATTTCTCCTCTTTGCATCTTTTATGTATTCCATTGTCTACCAATGTAGGTAAATCTGGGAATGTGTCAGAATCCATGGGTGGATGCGTGGAAACAACCACAGTGTGCCCATGCACACCTTCCTTCTGCAGAGTAACACAAGGCAGTGTTTTGTGCAGCCTTGTTTTACTCCTAATTTCCCACTAAGGCCATGTAAGATGGTTTTGCATGTCTTGAAAAGCCTCATTAATTTTTGCTTCACCCTTGTGTCCACTTGTGTGGAGCATGGGCAACCCCAACACTTAATAAATATGCCCCAAAGTATTGGCAAACTTTGTGCAAAAGTGTATCTATCATGCACATGTATGCATTTAGCCAGCCTTACCTGATTTGCAAGTGTTACTGTTGATCAAAATGTTTTCCATCCATGTGCAAATATGTGTTTTATTTTTCACTCTCCACACAGTTAACACTTTTCAAGGGCTTTGTAACACAAGGGCAAAAGGTATTGGTGAATGTGTGAGTTCAACTTTCTCTACCCTTGCTCACTCACACATGGTTGTCTTTGGTGTATATTTCTTTCTCACTGTAAGGTGGGCATCAGCCTCCATCCCCTCACGTGGCACAAGAGGACATCACAACATTCACAAAGACCAGGCTTTATACATTGAGGACTCACAGATGTGCCCCTTGGCTTTTGTACAGTGTGCTAGTGTTACATGTAAATGCACATATGCAAATGTGAGACATTGACTCAGTAGATTAGTAAAACCAGGCCTATGGCATGACACAATAGAGATTTTTGTAAAATTTCATGAGACATATCATTTATTTTGAATGTGTGAAAATGGTTAAGATTGACTTAGCTTCATTCATTCATCTAAATACATTTCTCTCACGCATAAATCTTCACCCTTTTGTTGTGATTTTCCTTCATACTGGTGATGATCTGCCTGTATGCTTGTTTATGTGTGTGCCACAAAACGGACATGTTGGCAGACCACATGAAAGGATGATTTAGGATTGGTATCTAAATTCCCAACCTTTGTCGTCACTCAGATTATATATTATGCCAGTGCTTGAGACAACATATTTTCATTTCAGTATGATATCCAGTATACAATTGGCATTGATTGTCAATTAGTTTGTATGCACAAAATGAGGTATGTATAACTTCGTACACATATGTGTTTTTCTTTTTATAATGTCACTGATCAGTCTTTTATTTGAATGTTACAGCTGTAGTGGCACTTTTTGTTTTGTCTGTTAATGTAATGAGTGCTCTACTAATAGTGTTAACATTGCACTATACATTGCACTCATACATTACTGTGTGCTCCATCTCATGATCTCTTTCAACATGTATATGTAGGGATGGCTCCAATTACATCTACATTTCTCATTGGGTGATAGACCTTCTCATCTTTATGACAATCTGCACAGTACACAGCTGATTCTTTCATATCACAATCTGACTAAGACATGAATTTCTATGAGTGACATATGTTTTATAGTCCACATACAGACTTGACATTCACACATGTCATCCTTTGACAAAGTTTTAGTCATTGCACAGTCGTCTTGCAGTGTGAAGTTAAATGATTGAAATGCTATTTGTATGGTAAAGCTATGACAACTTATCAGTCATGGTGATGGGATTATATTTAATGTTCAATAAATACTTTAACAATTATCAAAAGTGAGGGGCATGTATTTTGTAGGTTCATAAAAATAGTAATTTCCATCAGATTTTGTTAATCTTGAATCTGCTGTCACACATACCCAATTCACGGGTTTGATAACTGTCACAGTGCTTCTGTCCGCATCAATCAGAAAAAAACACTACAAATTTTAAGATAAATTAAAAAATGTATGTGTGTGAAAAATGATTTACTGCTAAAATCTCACAAATACAAAATAAGTGACATTAATTCATAAACTATTATGTAAAAAACATTGCTGCGATTTGTTCACGTCTGACACGACCTGCCAATCAAAGCTCTATTTGTGCTTCTGATTCATTGTCTTCATCATCTTTAGGTGGGATTGCACAATCAGAGTCCGATGGTACATTTGTCTTTAGACATATGTTGTGCAATATTGCACAAACTAATATAATTTTCCAAATCATTGGTGTTGAGTACAGTAATCTACCACCAGATTGATCCCAGCATCTAAAATTGGATTTTAAGGACATCAAACATGCGCTCAACAACAGTTCATGTTTTGGTCAGAGCAGAATGATATTTTATCTGCTCATTAGTCTGTGCATTTTTATAGGATGCCATTATCCATGTCTGCAATTCATATCCTTTGTCACTTGGTCATTATAGGCCCAGTTAGAAACGCTACCATTTACATGCTCACGTTTAGTAAGTTGCCTTCTCTTTTAAACACTGTGACTTTTGACATAAATTTGCATGCGTGACCATGTAGGATAACATTTTTTGAATCTACATTGCTTGCATTTCCACTTCGTTGGTGCATTATCATGGCACCTTGAACATTCAGTACAAGGGATAAAGTTCACTGTGCTAATGTTATTTGAGTTATTGTCTGGTAGGCAACAATGCTATCCAACTAAAATAAACAATTTCGGCCTGACAGGGGGTGCAACATTGCCACAATGGGTGCTGTTGTTATATATACAGAACCACTTCCTTGTTTAGGGAAAAAAGCACTCAGCTGACACTGCAAGGTCAATACATGCTGTATGTCCAGCTCAGCTGATTCCTGCATACAAACATTGTATTTATACAGTTTTATATAGCGCGAACCAGATCCCGAAGGATATCAAAGCACTTTACATGAGGTGCAATAGAATCACAAGTTACATATAACATCCAAGCATAGTAAGACACAGGCAGGGAGACAATGTAACAGTAAATCGTCAGAGGGAGGGGAGGAAGATGACACAACGGAGAGACGGGGAGAACTGTGCCCAATGTCCAGCTGGGTAGGTGACGGCCGAGGGGAGAGACCAGGGCCGTTCTCCTCTTTAGCTGTCTAGCAGCTCCACCGGGCATTAGCCATGTTGCTCAGGTCTCAGCGGTCAAGAAGAGCAAGAATAGCAGATATTTATGGATACAATCATTACAGTTGCATAGTGAACGCGGTTATGTAGCACAGGCTCGACACGGAGGTATCAAAGCGCTCTACATGAGGTTCCACAATGTTACAAAATTACGCCAGTTACAGGTTACATCATTTGCAAGCAAAAAAAACATTTAAAGAGCATAGAGGATGAGGTAAATGGAGCGAAAAAGGGTAAGGGGGTAGGGAGTAGGAGGGAGATACGACAGAGAGATGATGGGAAAGTTTGCCTAAGGACTGTCTGGGTAGGTGACAACCGAGGGGGAAGTCCATAGTCCATCTCCTCCATAGCTTTCATGTAGCTCCACCGGGCATCAGCCAAATGGATAGGTCTCGATGGTCGGAGGAGAGTTCAACAGGTACTATGATCTGATAGATAAGCAGGATGGGGGATGGGTTCATGGTATGGTCGATGTCCAGTTTTTGTCCCAGAGTGGTAGCACAATGTGGTAGGGATCACTGTGGCGGCCTTTTGGGATCAGGCAATGGAATTCTGAGCATGGTGTTACAATCGGTGTTCCACAGCTTCTCTCCTCATTTGCCTTTGCTTCACCTGTAATTTGACTTTGTCTTCCTTTAGATTGCCGTATTCGCCTTGTCATCTCACCAGTTTAAACTTAGTTGTGCCCTCATTAGAAGACACTTTGAAGCTTGCCTGAGGGTTCCTCCCTGCCAGACGCATCTGTTTACCAGGCGCAGCTGTGTGCAGCCACGCCCACCCCGCCGTCCAACATGAGGGATGTCCTGCTTTACACCAAGACAGACAGCCTAATGACTCATAGGTAATGGGGAGTTAGGCCACGCAGGAAGGGCATTAGCAAATCACCCACCACAGTCAAGACTTGGTTAAGGAGCGCTAGGTAGGAGCACACTATACAGAGTACTTATATGCCCGCATATGTTCACTATCTTAGCACAATGGTGGTAAGGTTAATCTTTTTCACTATTCTTGTAATGCAAATGACCCTAATATGTTTCATTCTATTGATTATCGTAGCGCACATATTTTATACAAGCATCACAATGCTTCAATAAATATTGAAACGCCTTGTTGAGTATTTCATATGTATTTCTTTGGGTATGCATGAGAAGTCAAGCAAAAGGGCTCTAGATCTATTACCATGATTACCTTGGGGGATCTGGGTTGTAATGTTCTGAGGTTGAAAACACATTTGTTACCCTGTAAGGTTAGAGGTGCAGATGGTGCACTGTAGGCTAGCAAGGAGTATCACCTGAGTATTTTTCTTCTGCTTGCCCAAAGATCCCTACTTACCTCTTAACAGGAGGTATCCTTGGTGTTAGGGAAAATCCTCCTCAGCTGAGTAGGATAACCCTATGTATTACCTGTAGTCTGTTCAAGCTTGAACTTTAATAAGGAACTCCCCACAGTAGTACCCTCTGAATTTAAATCACATTCTCATGGCTGAACTGGCAGCATTAAATATACCCGAGAACTGCAGACATGCAGTACTCAGAAGTTTCTACAACATGAACTCGCACTTGCGGGTGGGGACATGACCTTCGTGGGTGAGGCTCAAGAAGCATTTAGGACAGAGGCATTCTAGTCGTGGGTGACATTCCCACAGCGAATGACCGCACAAGCTTGTTGCACACTTAAACTGAAACTGATGTTCCAAATAACTTTACAGCTTATAAAGCTTTAGAAATACCATTTGCATACCAAGAATATCAACATTGGTTTGAAGGCACCTTATCATCTATTGAAGAAGTTAGACTAGGTCCCCTTTGCAATGAGGGAGCAACATGGCCAGTCTTAGCCATTTACACACCACATACAAAGATAGCTAATATGACAGCACCACAATTACGCTGACAACATATTAGTCTAATCAGAATATATAGAAGTCTGACACAGTTTGTCATGAGAACAATGACAGTAAATCCTGTGACGACTGCTCAAGCGGCACAACCACAATTGGCTACACCAGGCATCAGTTGAATGGCTATCAATACTGTTATGGGAATTCCCACCAGACGGGAGGTGATTCTGTTCTTGATTGAACAAAAACAATTCAGCTTGAAGCAGTGTTTCTCCCTAAGGCACCCAAGCAAAAACACAGAATTATTACAACATGCTTTCCGATGCGAATGGCTCTAAATGTGGAGGACTGCGCCACTTGGGACACAGTCTTCACTGCAGTATATACCAGGACTCATAGTACACTCTAATACCTTCTTAGTCAGAGGTGCTTAAGCAGATTCAAAATGAGGACGGGGCAACCCCTGTTCTGGATTTGGGGAGGAAATTGATGGTCAATTTTGCCGCAGTAGCTGCCATTATGTTGAGAAACTTTAAAGGGGAAGTAGCAGGATTGGCAGTATACCAACGACTCACTAATTTAACTCTGAGAGAACAAGAGCAATATTTACATCAAATTATTGAAGAAACCTATGCATCTATAGGGAGATATAATTTGGGAGCCTGACCTTCAAAACTGCAAATTAAGAGTAATTCTGAAAAGAATAACTCAAAGCAATCACCTGATTCTTCTAAGAAGAAGTGTCATAATGATAAACATTAGGCCTGGGCAAAGCACTACGCTACGCTCGCCTAGTATGCGAAGTTTGAGCTACTTCGCACTACGCGAACTGCACGTAGCACAGTGCAAACACACGTAGCGTAGTGCAGCGGTAATTTTTTGCTTGCTCGCGGTACTCTACATCAAGTTGGCGACCGCGAGCAAGCAAAATGACATCCCGGTGAGACTTTTTCCTCGTTCACGATCAGCAACATCAAGTTGCTGATCGCGAGCGTGGAAAATAAACCTCCAGGCGAGATTCTCAACGTGGGGAGGTCAGGTTTCTCATTCCGAGTGGTCGCATATGCTCGTGACCGCTCGCGATGAGAAACTACCAGTTCGCGTTGAGAAAGCTGCCGCTCGAGTAAAAATCTACTCGAGCTGCAGAAAACTACAGCTTGCACTGTGCAAGATGCCATTTTCAATGATTGTACAGTGCGGAATGCTTGTCCGCACTGTGCAATCATCTTCAGCTTTTTACACAGGGCTTTACCACTGCGAAATTCTGCTGTACTTCCATGGGGCATGTGAACCATGTTTGTGATGATTTTTCCCAGGGGCCAATTTGTTGAACACCCTAATTAAAGCTGGATAATGGTCTAACAGTGCTTTGTCCACATCTCCATTCCTTAGCAAAAGAGTCTCGGGGACTTTGAACCAGTGTTTCAGGTATCATGATATTGATAAATGTTCATCTTGTTCCTTTTCAGGATACATTTGAAAAACAATCCGAGAGAGGTAGATGGTCAGAGCGCAGATCAGAGGAATATGTAAAACTGAAGAAGGACTCACAATGCTCCTCTGACTGCATATTAGGAAAATAGAAATAAACCCAAACAGTCAAAGCCTCAATTCAAAATGACTGAAAGTCAAGCAGGTCGCTAATATTGAGGATGCTGTTTGTGAGTGAGGAGTGGGCTCTGACCCTGCTGGACAGCCCATCAGAAGTCACAATAGTTTGCCAGAACCTGATGGACTGTTTGATGAGTGACTATATCCATCTGATAAAACACCACATACTAGAGTGAGCGACCCACATCCTTAATACGAGATGCAACTCCGGTTAGTAGGGGATGTACCTAGATACATTAATGTTCTCATTTGGGAGAACTTGTCTTTTGGCTATGATAGTCTCTTGGCTAAAAAGGATTGGCCACCTGAATTTGTAATGGAATACCCCAATGGAGAGATGGTAAATGTACCTGCTTTTTCCGACTGCATCCCAGAATCAGTTATACAATAATTTGCCAAGGAGTGGGCATTAGCGATGGCTCCTGCGTTATACCATAACCATGTGGGGTGGGATGGCAGTTCCCCTTGTCATGTAATACCAGTGAGGTTGACCACACAACATCAAAGACAACACACCATTGAAAATGAGACAAAAACAAGTTAGAAGGATTCTAACACAACTTGAATACTTAGGGGCCTATTCCGATCTGACATCGGCCAGGAGCTGTAACCGGCCGACCAGCTGTCGTCGGTTACAGCCCTGCTAGTACGATGTGAACGAACAGGGTTCGGTTGCATTCGTATACTTTACAATGCAAGCATGCATTCTGAGTGGAATGCATGCCTGCATTGTAGGAAGCAGGAGTGCAGTTCATCCCTGTACCCTGTGGCCGGCACCCCATGGTGCCTGCCACCGGGTGCAGGGATCAATGAAGGGGCACCATAGGTGCCCCCAGACCGCCATCTGGCAGCCTCACACCCATGGGGGCCCTGCTGCGGGCTCCCAGAGACAGCTTCTGACTGCATTTTCATGCCGGACAGACCGGCACGAAAAGACAGTGAAAAGCTGCCATCGTACTCCCTCGGTCGCAAAGAGGGGACCGGGGGAATACTGAGGGATTTCAGGACTGCATATAGGCTCTCTGAGCCTGTCGGTCACAATCCAAAAATCTGAGTCAGATTCCTTTCCGACCGAGTACATCGGAATGGTTCGGTCGGAAAGGAATCCGGCCGGCAGTGACCGATTCGGCCGGAATGGCTCCGAACATGGTTCGGAGCCCTTCCGGCCGAAATCGGAATCGGCCCCCAAGTTGTAATAGAAAATTGCACCTCTCCTATGAATAATCCTTTGTTTCCAGCAATGAAACAAGCTCATTCATATCATCTAAAATTAGATTACAGACATTTGAACACAGCTACACAAACATGTGCAGTACAAAATGGCACAGTTCAGCACTAATGAACAAAATAGTGTGTAAAAAACACAAAACCCTCATTATATATCTAAAGTGGACTTTTCTGTCAAAATATATCAACTAAAAGCAGATATTTGACAAACTTCAGCTCTCTGAGTTCTCAAAAATAGTACGTAATTTGCCCCAGGGGTATAAGAACAGCCATGAATTGTTTTCAGCCCAGGTTATAGAACTTCTACAACAAACTGATGACCTGGCATTGTCCTATGTTGATGTTATTTGATGGATGATGATCTTTTTACACACTTGGCAAGAATAGATCGAATAGTTCTTGGATTTTATCACATGGGCTACACATTCAATTCTGTTTCTGGGTTGCGAGTTGTCAAATGAAGGCAAAAGCCTTGCGACACACTTCTTAGAGAAGTTTGCACTTTTACAACCACCAAACACATTGAAAAAACTTCAATCCATATTGGGAGTCCTACATTTTGGCAGAATTTACACTCCAGATTACACAGAATACGTTAAACCATTCTACAACTTGATTCACCCAGACTTTTCAAGAAGACATTGGACCACCGAACACACATAGATCTTGTGTTCAGTGCAAGCTGATATGCTAGCTTCCAAACATTTACACACACACATGTCAACACCACAAACCTGGTGATCCACATCATTGTGTGTGCATCAGGATGTACCTACCTTATTTTCAACAAAGGAGACACAGTACCAATTGCATATAAATCTCATTTATACACCGATGCGTTTTTCACTGACAGAAAAAATTCTAATGGCAGTACAGACTACTGTTGTGAGAGAGAGAGAGCATTGGCTATGGGGAAACAAATAATTGGCATGACTTCAGTGCTGGCCTTAGATACTGTCAAAAAAGCCGGTGTTCCCAATGTTGAGCCATTACACACAAGATGGATTAAGTGGGCAACTCTCTCAGTGCAACAGATGTAGACTGCAGATTTGACTCTACACTACAAACAGAAGCATACCTGCAATATGAAAATGAATACCCTCTGCCGAATGAAGTCATGCCTCTTGCTCAGTAGGATTGGTAAAGAGTCAGAATATCGAGTTGGAAATGTCGACTTGCACTAATATTGAGTGCAAAATGTCGAGATGCATAAATATCGACTGCAAGAATTTCGTGGTAAAGAATATCAAGTTTAAGGTAAGAAATATTGTTTTCTATAATATCAGTCATTAATATCATTTGCAAAAATAAAGATGTAAAAAATATTATTTTTTTAGTTAGTTTTATGTATTTTAGAATGTATCCTAAATGTATGTGCTCTATTTTTTTTTCTAAGTATTGCAAAATCCTCTGCTTACCTGCCGAGAGGCTGCTGTTTCTTCTACCATCAGCACCAGGGAAATGCCGTGAGGGGAACGGCTGTCCCTCTTACGCCGCAACACCGCCTGCAGCCACCGGGGGGCCAAGAACTACACATCCCAGGTGCCCCGGCGGTCAAGTCGTGTCCCTGACGCCACCTTTGTGCCCGGAGGCGCCAGAAAAGAGAGGAGCGCCGAGCGCTCTGTGGGACGCCCAAATCCTCTGCTTACCTGCCGTGAGGGCAACGGCTGCTGTTTCTTCTACCATCAGCGCCAGGGAAACGCCGTGAGGGCAACGGCTGTCCCTCTTACGCCGCAACACCGCCTGCAGCCACCGGGGGGGCAAGAACTACACATCCCAGGTGCCCCGGCGGCCAAGTCACGTCCCTGATGCCACCTTTGCGCCCGGAGGCGCCAGAAAAGGGAGGAGCGCCTCTCGCCCCGCGAGTCGTGCGCGGGAGCACCCGAGCTAAGCCTGGGCAAAGGGTGGGCCGTCTGTGGCCGTCTGGGGCAGGACAAGGCAGGGCAGGGCCACGCCATATACATCACCATCGTCCCACCATCACCTAAGGAACTGTTTCCATACGATTATTTACTATGGGGAAGAGGAAATGTATGGTGGGTGCTACAGATGGGACAAGCACCCGGGTAAAAAGGAGGAAATCAAAGAAAGCCACAAAAGTACCCAAACATGCGGGAGAAAACTGTGTAATGTCACGCATCGAAGAACTTATTGAAGACTGTAGCCTTATTCTCACATCTAAGCCACCGCTAGAGAATATTTCGACAGAGATGGATGGGGATGATGTAATTGATTCAACGCAGAAAAAATGCAAAGGAGGTGTGACTGTTGTCCCTGGGATGTTTTTGAAGAAAAGGTCTAATCACAATATTGATGAGCATTCAGTAGATGCTTCAAATGATGGGCTAACCATAGTAGATATTGAGGTTGAAAATGCATCCCCTTGCCCGCTTAATCCACTTGTATTGTGCTCAAACAGGTATCTTCCTCTTACTGATATTGATTGTTCTGATAAGGAGGATGGGGTCCCTCTGACACAGCAAATACCATCTGATGCTTACCAACGGCAGGGATTGGAAGCTAACCCGTACATACCCATTTCTGGAACAGGGAATTATATTTCTGAGCTCTGCAGCCTTGTGAACCGTTTATGTAGCTTTATACATTGCATGCAAGATAAAGTTGACCTTTTAACTTCTAAAGTCCACAATGTTATTGCTAATGCAAACACTTGCCCCACTTGTAACCCTGTTATAAAACAGCTGAGCACTGATACTGTGGCGAAGCTAAAGGCAGTAGCTCAGTGTTCAGTATTGCAGCAATCCAGGGGTAGTACTCAGACCAAAGCACACATCCTGCCTAGCAAACAAGGTAAAGGTACTGAGGCGTTAGCAAAGCCCCTCCCTGTGAAAATATCTAAATCTAAACCTCCCGACATAGCTAAAAATAATGAGCATGCAAAACTCAATGTTAGGCCTATCAATATCCCCAATACTACTAGGTACACCCCAAAAAATTGTTCTGGGAGATGTCCTTCCCTGCCTCGACCTTCACCCCCTGATCTATCTAAAGTATATATGGTGAACGTCCCAAAATTAAGCCTAGGCAAGGACCTGGAAACTAAAGACTCACTGACAATCAAGGCTATCCATTGGATCAGACATACCAGAGGATGTTGATCAGTGATAAGGGAAGATATCCTTAGGGCCACCAGGCTTTCGCATCCAGGATACGGAGCTGACTGTATAGAATTAACATTCAAAAACGTAAACACTGCACAAAATCTAATATTGCTGGAGTTCAGGTCCTGCTCCCCCGATCATTCATCCATCCAAATTAGATCTTCACCCCCCCAACAGTGGCTAAAAGAAATGGGAACTCAATCACAGGGGGTAGGAGTGGGTGGGTCATCCCTGGAATCAAATGATTGACTAACCCCAGATGATATTAACTATAAATACTGTGACGATGCACCATTATCCATCTTAACTGCACCACAGGGCACTCACTCAGGAAAACCTTGTGCTTTACTAGAAATAGGAGTGCATATTGGGGAGGATAGCCCATCAAACCTGAACCCTGATGTATCTGCACCGCAGGACACCCACACAAGAAAACCTCGTGTTTTATTTGAGATAGGGGTGAATAATGGGGAGGATAGTCCATCAAACCTGAACCCTGATGCAAGCTTATTGACAGATCTTGATACATTCGGCTCGATTATCTCATGGAACAACGCAGGGCTGAGTACCAAGGTGCAATGCCCAGATTGGGCCTTGTTTGTCAGTCAGTTTACTATCTGTATATTCCAAGAAACGTGGCTCCTTCACCCACAGTATTTCCCAGGGTTTCTAAACTTTAGTGTTGCCGCCGTAAAAGGCGATAAGGGACGACCCTCAGGGGGACTAACCATTTGGGTCAAACAGGAATCTGGGATCATCGTAAAGGAGCTCACATCCAATCACAAAGATATACAGATTCTCTCCCTTGCACTTAACCGATCCAAACCCCTATACATCTATAATGTGTATGCCAGGAGCACAGGGGGGCGAAGTCTGACACCCTTGCTGTCCTTGAAGGCCTCATTGAAAAATTCTCCCCACACTCTCGGCTGATTATTGCTGGAGATTTTAATGTAAACTTTGAACCTTTAACGGGTGGCGATTCTTATTTTGTAGACGATCAAGATAGCCAGTGGGGGTTCCCCAAGCTAGAATTGAACCCAGTGAAAAGATGGACTGACCTGGTGATCCAAATTAACTCAATGTGTCTGAATCAAGGATTAAGGACAGACAATGGTAGGACCTTGAATGATAGGATGAGTGTTGTCACATTCAAGAGAGGCAACAGAGAAAGTAGAATCGACTATATACTAGTCCACCTTGAGGTATGGCACCACCTGGTGGATATGATGGTTGTTGACCGCCTTGAGATTGACCACAACCCTCTATGCATGATCTTTTCCTACTGGGAAGCCCCAGTGACAACAGAGGATCCAAGTAAAGGAAGCTTTCAACCCGTCGTACTGGCAAACGACATGCGCCACCTGAAGTGGGCCAAAGTTGCCCAAAGCCAGTCAAACATTGACTTTATTTTAAAGAATCTACAGAAAGCCACCATGGAATTGAGTGCCTGCTCCAATGCCGAACCTTTTACCCCAGAGAGAGAAAGCGCAAACAAGGTTCATGAAACACTTTTTTTTGCAAATAAAAGGTCTATTTGTCAAACCAAACAACCCGAACAAAAACACGGCCGACAAATCTCCGAGATGGTATAATAAAGAATGCAGAAAGGCACGGCTGGAACTAGATCAGGCCATTAAAAATGGATCCAGTACCAGCGTTCGCACTGCCAGGAGCGCGTATAAAACTATCATCCAAAAATCCAAGCGCGCCTGGGATTTAAAAAGATGGGAGGAACTCAAGGAGGCCAGTTCTCTCAAAAATTGTAAGCAATTCTGGGACCTTCTGAAATGGGGCTGTGAAGGCCACCCAGAAAAACCCCAAAATTGGGTAGCCCAGGATGATTGGGTAACTCATTTTAGGCCCCAATACGCTAAAGGGCCAGAATTACCCGCAGAACAGAGAGAAGGGATTGTATGTATCCCCTGTGCGGAAGATGCGTTTACTATCATGGACATCCAACACGCACTAGATTCTATCACACACGGAAGGGCGCCAGGTATAGATGGTGTCCCAGCTGACATCTTCCTAAACAACAGAGAACTCTGGGGGAAGTACATACTACTACTGGCAAATATGTTAGCCAGTGGTTCCCCAATACCCGAATCCTGGAATGGGACGGAAATAATCCCCGTCTTCAAAAAGGGCGATAAATCGCTCCCAGGCAACTATCGCCCGATCAGTCTAATTGACACCATCCAGAAGATCTACGGTAGACTGGTATTAAATAAAGTCCATGAATGGGAGCGGGAGATGAACATCCTGTCCCACCTTCAAGCAGGATTTAGAGCCTGCATAAGTACAGTCGATCAAGTCTTACATTTCGCAATGCTTTATTGGAAGGTTGTTCAACTTGGGGGAGGTAGCCTTTACGCTGCCTTCATTGATTTGAGGGCAGCCTTCAACCTTGTACCACGGTCCAACCTTTGGTTTGTCCTGAATGATATGGGCATGCCCCCCACTCTTCTTTCGTTGATTATTAAATTGCATGAGCATAATTACGCCCAGATAAGATGGGGCTCCCCCGGGCATGTTACTAATCAGTTCCCGGTAGAGAGAGGAGTGCGCCAAGGTTGCGTGTTAGCGCCTACCCTCTTCTCCCTCTACATTAACAACGTCGCAAAGACCCTGCTAGAGGCAAACGTTGACGCCCCAATCCTAGCAGGCGCCAAAATACCAATCTTAATGTTTGTCGACGACTGTCTTATTATTTCTAAGACCCCAAGTGGTCTGCAAAAAGCACTTGGGATCTTTGAAACATACTGCACTGACCATGGCCTGGAAATTAACGTCTCAAAATCCAAATTTATGTCTTTTAACCAACATAAGTCATTCAGAGGAAAGGTGCTGATGAATAACTTACCCCTGGAGCAAGTAAAATCGTTTTCATATATAGGTGTTACCATCCAGCATGACCTACGATGGAATGAACAGGTTGACCTGGCCACGCTTACTGTGCAGTCTGTAAACTGATAAAATCCCAAGTGGGTCGAAGTCATCAAAACCCGTAGTGCTGCCTTGCGAGCAGGCGCTAAAGCAGATTGGCGCCTTCTCTCACACGTTGACAACCAGAAAGTAAGGCAGCACTACGGGTTTTGATGACTCCAACCCACTTGGGATTTTATCAGTTTACAGACCGCACAGTAATCGCTCCCACTCGGGACTACATATACCAGAAGGCCAACCTGTCAGGCCACGCCCAACAAGCAGGTGATGTTCATCAGCGCTTCTGTGCAGAAATCAGATGCCACTGAAGAAGAGAGCAGCCCGCTCTCGAAACGCGTTTGGCAACAACTTTGAAGCACGCAAATACCCAGAACGCTGTTAGCAGGCTGCCAACAGACAGCGTGATGCACTCACTTCCAGGCGCCAGCTCTTTTAAATGGGATCTGTTATGGCTGGATGTTAAGCGGCTGTCCCGGTCGCAACTAGAGCTGCCCACCGCTGCTTGGCGGGTCCTGCTAGGCTCCACTGTGCGCTGAACATCAGGAATGGAAGGCGAGCAGGCGCTAAAGCAGATTGGCGCCTTCTCTCACACGTTGACAACCAGAAAGCAAGGCAGCACTACGGGTTTTGATGACTTCGACCCACTTGGGATTTTATCAGTTTACAGACTGCACAGTGAGCGCTCCCACTAGGGACTACATATACCAGAAGGCCAAGCTGTCAGGCCACCCCCAACAAGCAGGTGATGTTCATCAGCGCTTCTGTGCAGAAATCAGATGCCACTGAAGAAGAGAGCAGCCCGCTCTTGAAACGCGTTTGGCAACAACTTTGAAGCACGCAAATACCCAGAACGCTGTTAGCAGGCTGCCAACAGACAGCGTGATTCACTCACTTCCAGGCGCCAGCTCTTTAAAATAGGATCTGTTATGGCTGGATATATATATATATATATATATATATATATATATATATATATATATATATATATATATATATATATATATATATATATATATATTCACTGAAAAAACCATAGGTTATAGACCATATATAGTTAGGAATTAGCATTTACAAAACCTTGAAAATTCACTGAAAAAACCATAGGTTATAGACCATATATAGTTAGGAATTAGCATTTAAAAAACCTTATTTTACTCACACAAAACCATTGAAATTCCATATATAGTTAGTTGCACTAACTATATATCGCGCACCCGCAATCCACTGCTGATGATGTCACATATTACATCATTCATGACATGGTCAGTGACATCACTGATGACATCACTGATGACATCTCAAATGACATCACTGATGACATCATCCAGTGACTGTGTGTTTCTGAAAAGTTTAAATATGTTTTACATATTGAAGAATGAGTAGATGTAGAAGTGTCTGGATGAAGGATTTAGTAGGTGCGTGACTGACTGTATGAGTGAGTGATTAAATGTGTCTCACTGAGTGCATGGGTTAGTGACTAAACTGTCTTAATTTGTGCATCATTATGTCTGTTGTTCTGTAAACTGCTGCATGTGTTGGTCAGTAGCTATATGAGTAACTATATGGGTTATTGATTGATTGCCCAAGTATTTGTATGGGAGACTGAGTGTGTGTGTGGCTGGCTGGGAGGTGTGTGACTCTGTGCAGATCAATGTGTACTTGTATCAATGATTGTATAAGAGAGTAAGTATGTGTTAGTATATGTTTCAAAATGTAAGGTGCTCTATGTTTAACTGTATAGATTAGAAAATGGAAGTGTGATTGATTCTTTACAGGACTGACTAGGTGTGTGAGTAACTCCATGGATGAGTGACAGAGTGTGAGAGTCTGTATAGGTGTATGAGTGCATATGATAGTGTTGTAAAGATGAGTGATTGTATGTATGAATGATTGTATGGGTAAATGAGTGAATGTGTGTGTAAACATAGGAATCACTGAGTGCGTATGTAGTAACTAGTATTGGTGTGTCAATGGTTTCAAAAATTATACTCAGTATTTAACACTGGGTGTAACAGAGGTTATATTAAAGTGTGAGGAGCTGCATTGTATTGTCACATGAATGATATCATCAGTGATGTGGTCATTGATGTCAAATGAGATGTCATCAGTGATGTCATCAGTGATGTCATTTGAGATGTCATCAGTGATGTCATTTGAGATGTTATCAGTGATGTCATTTGAGATGTCATCAGTGATGTCATCAGTGATGTCATTTGAGATGTCATCAGTGATGTCATCAGTGATGTCACTGACCATGTCATGAATGATGTAATATGTGACATCATCAGCAGTGGATTGCGGGTGCGCGATATATAGTTAGTGCAACTAACTATATATGGAATTTCAATGGTTTTGTGTGAGTAAAATATGGTTTTTTAAATGCTAATTCCTAACTATATATGGTCTATAACCTATGGTTTTTTCAGTGAATTTTCAAGGTTTTGTAAATGCTAATTCCTAACTATATATGGTCTATAACCTATGGTTTTTTCAGTGAATTTCAATGGTTTTTTAATAGCAAACATCATAAGCTGTCGAATGTCAAGTACGTGGTAAGTGAAAACATTTTCGTGTTTATGCACACTGATCTGCTTTGAATGGTGCCCCCCCCCTCATTTCTATTAGGAGTACTCTCTCTTTGCACATAGTGAAGGGTAGTTAACGCAGGCCTTTGCCCCCGTTGTAATACGTCGTGCCTGCTTCTCTCTCCATTTGATTGATTGTTATCCAAGTATTTACTGTTTTAGAATTGGTTCTCTTTGGTTCATTCTCTATTTACAAACAAACACAGAGTCGCAATACTCTGTTTAGTCTTTGCAGATAACGAAAAATCGTGTAAAAAAAAAAGAAAAGGAATCGAGCAAAATCAGTAGGCCACTAATGGGATCTCTTTTTGACCTCGCTAAAATAGAAACATTAGGAACAACCCCTCATGACAAATACAAAACTAGTGAGATGAACTGAACTCCACACAATGATGGCTGCAAAACAGCTCGGCTCCGCCACCCACCCCGCCCAAAATAACGATAAAGAGCGGCTGCCATGATTGGTTGTGGAATGGCCACGACGGAGCTACGAAATGGTGCTGCTCTCATGCTAACCCCAGCTTCAGTCTGAAACATCCAGAAACACTGTAGACTACCAATTCGATCAGTTCCGGTAGCGCCCCAATGTAACCCGGTAGAGAAGAACTAGCCCTCCCCTCTTTGACTGATGGTTCTTGTTGCCTGTCCCTTCTGTTGTCATTTAACAGAACTATTTAGCCTGCTGAAAGGGGTTGTGTTCCGACCGCTGGTTGGTGGAGACATTTTGACTATATTCTGGACCTGCGTTGTCGCGTAATGCGTCATATGACGCGCCGCGTTAGCGCATCCGGAAGTCATCCGGGGCGCGCAGCGCGTAACGTAAGCATAACAAGTCATGTGACTTGTTAATAAAACTTTTCATTGGTTCATTTTACTTTTCTTATTCTAATGATGAAAGGCTTGGTCATATGACCTAAAAATTACGCTTTTTATTACTTCCGAACATTATTTTTTCTTAAATATATGTTATAATGTTCCAGGCTAATGTACTTTCCCGGAAAATTTACAACTGTCCTGCAAGTAAAATATATTCTTTTTTCGAGAAAAAGAGCGTTTCTTCGGCCCATGACGGAGCCGTTGAGCAAAAGAGGGTCGACCTGCTGTCTTAGTCGCCGATACGCCTGAATATGAGATTCTTATCGATCACTTTATGTTGCAGGAGTAGAAAACACAACAGCCCTTGGCCATTTATCTTTACTGCGTTCCTTCGTATTATACCTTTTACCCTTCATGTAATTGGTCTGCTTTATTTCACTTGCCTTTTAATGATTCTAAAACAGTGACTATTATTAAAAACTTTACCAATGTATATACTACTACCATGTTTTCTTTTAAAAACCTTTATTGTGAAAATTTCATTATACAAATACGAGCCTATAACCACGTGGGCCGGCCACGGAGCAAACTGTAATCGTATATGATGAGTAGACATTTACACTGTAGAGGAACGTAACAGGCGGGCCATTAGGTTGCAAGAACTAAGGTGTCTAACAGTTACGGAATCGGTGGACGTACATTTTATAATTAAAATACGACAGGGCCAGTTACAATAAAATTATCTAGATATACATTTGCGGGCAAGTACCATGGGTGACGTTAATTCGAACTTTCAATAGTACAGTAATCAATAACACATCAGAACTTAATATCAATAGGGATGTCGAAATATTCAATCAATTCTCGTCCCCGCCCGCCATGTGCTTCAAAACTGCATACGTATCTCGTGATTTCAAGGTTCTGCAACCAGTACACAACAAGGAGTTACGAGTCCCATTTATTCCGGCGCCATTTTGGGCGAGGACGGGCAGGTCCAGGATATAGTCAAAATGTCTCTACCAACCATCAACTATGATGATGTTCATATGCTGTATTTATTAGAGTAACACTCATCTGTCCACATGAAATTAATTTGCCCCAATCTAAACATGTCATTTTAATCTTTCCAAAGTTCTTCTAAATATTTGGGACCGTTTCCCTTGCCTCTGATGCTGTCAGTGCCACTTCTTTGATGAATGTACTAGCAGGTCAGGGGTTCTCCTCCAAATCTCTCTTTTATGCAGCACTATAATTAATTGGTGCCACCTCTCCATATGACGATGCATGGTATAGTTACCATAACTATATTTTTTTTCGGTTCCTCTGGAGAGTTCATCGTGGCAGATGAAGCGTGTAACGTACCGGGCATTTACCTTTTTTTGCATGTACAGGAAAGGAAAAAAAAATCGAGCGTCCGAGTTCTAAGGTGTCCCAGGGCCATTTTAGTGGACCAGGCCCAAATCCAAAGAACAGGCTGCCATTTTGAGAGTCCTGTTGCAGCCGCCTGTCGCTGTAGCATCAAGAGCAGCCGAAACTCAGCTGAATGGCAACTGAAACGGTAAAGGGGCGCCCCACTACAGCAGACGAGCCTCCACCTAGGAAGGCCCGTTCACGCCGCCTCCCCCCCCCCCTTCGGGCACCCCACGCCGTTATTCGGAGCAGTATTGTAGGCTGGCCACACCAGTGCGGCAACTTGCTAGACATCACCTCGGTGGTAACCGAATCTCAGCGCCTTGTGGTGTCTTCTATTCAGAAAACATTGTTGTGCTGCCTTCGACCTATTCGCCGCAAGTGCGCACGCAACTCAGCTGCATAGCTTGCTAGACACCACCTCGGTGCTAACCGAATCTCAGCGCCTTGTGGTCTCTTCTATTCCAAAAATATTGTTGCGCTGCCTTTGGCCCCATTCGCACATCGGTCCGCTACTGCCGCCATCTCACAGGCCAACGGGGCGCCCCACGCCGACTTTCAGCATTGTAGGATGGCCACACCAGTGCACCTTACTAGACACCACCTCGGTGCCATCCGGATCTTGGCATCTCAGCGCCTTGTGGTGTCTTCTATTCAGAAAATATTGTTGCGCTGCCTTTGGCCCCATTCGCACATCGGTCCGCTACTGACGCCATCTCACAGCTAATGGAGCGCCCCACGCCGAGTTTCAGCATTGTAGGATGGCCACACCAGTACAGCAACTTGCTAGACATCACCTCGGTGCCATCCGGATCTTGGCATCTCAGCGCCTTGTGGTGTCTTCTATTCAGAAAATATTCTTGCGCTACCTTTGCCCCATTCACACATCGGTCCGCTACTGACGCCATCTCACAGGCTAATGGGGCGCCCCACGCCGAGTTTCAGCATTGTAGGATGACCACACCAGTACAGCAACTTGCTAGACATCACCTCGGTGCCATCCGGATCTTGGCGCTCCACTGCAGATGAAGTGCCTCTCAACTATGAAACCACCACGGTGACATCCGGATCTTGGCTCCTTGTGCTGGTTCCGGCCTATTCACACATCGGTCCGCTACTGACGCCATCTCACAGGCTAATGGGGCGCCCCACGCCGAGTTTCAGCATTGTAGGATGACCACACCAGTACAGCAACTTGCTAGACATCACCTCGGTGCCATCCGGATCTTGGCATCTCAACGCCTAGTGGTATCTTCCATACAGAAAATATTGTTGCGCTGCCTTTGGCCCCATTCGCACATCGGTCCGCAACTGACACCATCTCACAGGCCAACAGGGCGCCCCACGCCGACTTTTACCATTGTAGGATGGCCACACCAGTACCACAACTTGCTAGACACCACCTCGGTGCCATCCGAATCTTGGCATCTCAGCGCCTTGTGGTGTCTTCTAGTCAGAAAATATTGTTGCGCTGCCTTTGGCCCCATTCGCACATCGGTCCGCTACTGACGCCATCTCACAGGCCAACGGGGCGCCCCACGCCGACTTTCAACATTGTAGGATGGCCACACCAGTGCGGCAACTTACTAGACACCACCTCGGTGCCATCCGGATCTTGGCGCGTTGTGCTGCCTTCGGCCTATTCCCACATCGGTCCGCTACTGACGCAAACTCACAGGCCAACGGGGCGCCCCACGCCGACTTTTCAGCATTGTAGGATGGCCACACCAGTGCTGCAACTTGCTGGACACCACCTCGGTGCCATCCGGATCTTGGCGCGTTGTGTTGCCTTCGGCCTATTCGCACATCGGTCCGCTACTGACGCCGCCTCACGTGCCAACGTATTTTCTCCGCATTTTATACCCTATGCCGCATAACAGGTCATGTGACTTGTTTATAAAACTTTTCATTGGTTCATTTTACTTTTGGTTTCCTAATGATGGAAGGCTTGATCATATGACCTAAAAACAACACTTTTCATTGGATGAAAACTTTTTTTTTTCCCAAACGATGAAAGCCCCACCTTGTTTCTGGATGTTTCAGACTGAAGCTGGCGTCAGCATGAGAGCACCACCATCTCGTAGCTCCGTCGTGGTCATTCCGCGAGCAATCATGGCAGCCGCTCCCCACCAGAAGCCTACAGGAGTCGGGGGCCCCCAAAACTTTTGATGAATCCTCAAGGCGGAGGGGACGCTTTCGAGAATAGGGTCCAAGACCTAGCAGACAGGTGGAGCCTCGTCTGCTGTAGTGGGGCGCCCCTTTACCGTTTCAGTTGCCATTCCGTCCGCTTTTGGTCCACTGTGTCAAAATCCGCAATTCAGCTGAGTTGCGCCCACTCTTGCGGTGCAACGATAGGCGGCTGTCACAGGACTCTCAAAATGGCGGCAGGCTCTTTCCTTTTTGGGCCTGGTCCACTGAAATGGCCCTGGGACACCTTGGAAATCGGACGCTTGTCTGCTAGGTCTTGGACCCCATTCTCGAAAGCGTCCCCTCCGCCTTGAGGATGCTACAAAAGTCTTGGGGGCCCCCGACTCCTGCAGGCTTCTGGTGGGGAGCGGCTGCCATGATTGCTCGCGGAATGGCCACGAGATGGTGGTGCTTTCATGCTGACGCCAGCTTCAGTCTGAAACATCCAGAAACAAGGTGGGGCTTTCATCGTTTGGGAAAAAAAAAAGTTTTCATCCAATGAAAAGTGTTATTTTTAGGTAATATGATCAAGCCTTCCATCATTAGGAAACCAAAAGTAAAATGAACCAATGAAAAGTTTTATAAACAAGTCACATGACCTGTTATGCGGCATAGGGTATAAAAAGCGTAGAAAATCCGTTGGCACGTGAGGCGGCGTCAGTAGCGGACCGATGTGCGAATAGGCCGAAGGCAGCACAACGCGCCAAGATCCGGATGGCACCGAGGTGGTGTCCAGCAAGTTGTCGCACTGGTGTGGCCATCCTACAATGCTGAAAGTCGGCGTGGGGCTCCCCGTTGGCCTGTGAGATGGCGGCAGTAGCGGACCGATGTGCGAATGGGGCCAAAGGCAGCGCAACAATATTTTCTGAATAGAAGACACCACAAGGCGCTGAGATGCCAAGATCCGGATGGCACCGAGGTGGTGTCCAGCAAGTTGTCGCACTGGTGTGGCCATCCTACAATGCTGAAAGTCGGCGTGGGGCGCCCCGTTGGCCTGTGAGATGGCGGCAGTAGCGGACCGATGTGCGAATGGGGCCAAAGGAAGAGCAACAATATTTTCTGAATAGAAGACACCACAAGGCGCTGAGATGCCAAGATCCGGATGGCACCGAGGTGGTGTCCAGCAAGTTGTCGCACTGGTGTGGCCATCCTACAATGCTGAAAGTCGGCGTGGGGCGCCCCGTTGGCCTGTGAGATGGCGGCAGTAGCGGACCGATGTGCGAATGGGGCCAAAGGCAGCGCAACAATATTTTCTGAATAGAAGACACCACAAGGCGCTGAGATGCCAAGATCCGGATGGCACCGAGGTGGTGTCTAGCAAGTTGCCGCACTGGTGTGGCCATCCTACAATGCTGAAAGTCGGTGTGGGGCGCCCCGTTGGCCTGTGAGATGGCGTCAGTAGCGGACCGATGTGCGAATGGGGCCAAAGGCAGCGCAACAATATTTTCGGAATAGAAGACACCACAAGTCGCGGAGATTCGGTTAGCACCGAGGTGGTGTCTAGCAAGCTATGCAGCTGAGTTGCGTGCGCACTTGCGGCAAATAGGTCGAAGGCAGCACAACAATGTTTTCTGAATAGAAGACACCACAAGGCGCTGAGATTCGGTAGGCACCGAGGTGGTGTCTAGCAAGTTGCCGTACTGGTGTGGCCATCCTACAATCCTGCTCCGAATAACGGCGTGGGGTGCCCGAAGGGGGGGGGGGGAGGCGGCGTGAACGGGCCTTCCTAGGTGGAGGTTCGTCTGCTGGAGTGGGGCGCCCCTTTACCGTTTCAGTTGCCATTCAGCTGAGTTTCGGCCGCTCTTGATGCTACAGCGACAGGCGGCTGCAACAGGACTCTCAAAATGGTGGCCTGTTCTTTGGATTTGGGCCTGGTGCACTAAAATGGCCCTGGGACACCTTAGAACTCGGACGCTCGAATTTTTTTTCCTATCCTCTACATGCAAAAAAAGGTAAATGCCCGGTACGTTACACGCTTCATCTGCCACGATGTACTCTCCAGAGGAACCGAAAAAAAATATAGTTATGGTAACTATACCATGCATCGTCATATGGAGAGGTGGCACCAATTAATTATAGTGCTGCATAAAAGAGAGATTTGGAGGAGAACCCCCGACCTGCCAGTACATTCATCAAAGAAGTGGCACTGACAGCATCAGAGGCAAGGGAAACGGTCCCAAATATTTAGAAGAACTTTGGAAAGATTAAAATGACATGTTTAGATTGTGGCAAATTAATTTCATGTGGACAGATGAGTGTTACTCTAATAAATACAGCATATGAACATCATCATAGTCGATGGTTGGTAGAGACATTTTGACTATATCCTGGACCTGCCCGTCCTCGCCCAAAATGGCGCCGGAATAAATGGGACTCGTAACTCCTTGTTGTGTACTGGTTGCACAACCTTGATATCACGAGATACGTATGCAGTTTTGAAACACATGGCGGGCGGGGACGAGAATAGATTGAATATTTCGATATCCCTATTGATATTAAGTTCTGATGTGTTATTGATTACTGTACTATTGAAAGTTCGAATTAACGTCACCCATGGTACTTGCCCGCAAATGTATATCTAGATAATTTTATTGTAACTGGCCCTGTCGTATTTTAATTATAAAATGTACGTCCACCGATTCCGCAACTGTTAGACACTTTAGTTCTTGCAACCTAATGGCCCGCCCGTTACGTTCCTCTACAGTGTAAATGTCTACTCATCATATACGATTACAGTTTGCTCCGTGGCCGGCCCACGTGGTTATAGGCCCGTATTTGTATAATGACATTTTCACAATAAAGGTTTTTAAAAGAAAACATGGTAGTGGTATATACATTGGTAAAGTTTTTAATAATAGTCACTGTTTTAGAATCAGTAAAAGGCAAGTGAAATAAAGCAGACCAATTACATGAAGGGTAAAAGGTATAATACGCAGGAACGCAGTAAAGATAAATGGTCAAGGGCTGTTGTGTTTTCTACTCCTGCAACATAAAGTGATCGATAAGAATCTCATATTCAGGCGTATCGGCGACTAAGACAGCAGGCCGACCCTCTTTTGCTCAACGGCTCCGTCATGGGACGAAGAAACGCCCTTTTTCTCGAAAAAGGAATATATTTTACTTGCAGGACAGTTGTAAATTTTCCGGGAAAGTACATTAGCCTGGAACATTATAACATATATTTAAGAAAAAATAATGTTCGAAAGTAATAAAAAGCGTAATTTTTAGGTCATATGACCAAGCCTTTCATCATTAGAATAAGAAAAGTAAAATGAACCAATGAAAAGTTTTATTAACAAGTCACATGACCTGTTATGCTTACGTTACGCGCTGCGCGTCGCGCCCCGGATCACTTCCGGATGCGCTAACGCGGCGCGTCATATGACGCATTACGCGACAACGCAGGTCCAGAATATAGTCAAAATGTCTCCACCAACCAGCGGTCGGAACACAACCCCTTTCAGCAGGCTAAATAGTTCTGTTAAATGACAACAGAAGGGACAGGCAACAAGAACCATCAGTCAAAGAGGGGAGGGCTAGTTCTTCTCTACCGGGTTACATTGGGGCGCTACCGGAACTGATCGAATTGGTAGTCTACAGTGTTTCTGGATGTTTCAGACTGAAGCTGGGGTTAGCATGAGAGCAGCACCATTTCGTAGCTCCGTCGTGGCCATTCCGCAACCAATCATGGCAGCCGCTCTTTATCGTTATTTTGGGCGGGGTGGGTGGCGGAGCCGAGCTGTTTTGCAGCCATCATTGTGTGGAGTTCAGTTCATCTCACTAGTTTTGTATTTGTCATGAGGGGTTGTTCCTAATGTTTCTATTTTAGCGAGGTCAAAAAGAGATCCCATTAGTGGCCTACTGATTTTGCTCGATTCCTTTTCTTTTTTTTTTACACGATTTTTCGTTATCTGCAAAGACTAAACAGAGTATTGCGACTCTGTGTTTGTTTGTAAATAGAGAATGAACCAAAGAGAACCAATTCTAAAACAGTAAATACTTGGATAACAATCAATCAAATGGAGAGAGAAGCAGGCACGACGTATTACAACGGGGGCAAAGGCCTGCGTTAACTACCCTTCACTATGTGCAAAGAGAGAGTACTCCTAATAGAAATGAGGGGGGGGGCACCATTCAAAGCAGATCAGTGTGCATAAACACGAAAATGTTTTCACTTACCACGTACTTGACATTCGACAGCTTATGATATTTGCTATTAAAAAACCATTGAAATTCACTGAAAAAACCATAGGTTATAGACCATATATAGTTAGGAATTAGCATTTACAAAACCTTGAAAATTCACTGAAAAAAACATAGGTTATAGACCATATATAGTTAGGAATTAGCATTTAAAAAACCTTATTTTACTCACACAAAACCATTGAAATTCCATATATAGTTAGTTGCACTAACTATATATCGCGCACCCGCAATCCACTGCTGATGATGTCACATATTACATCATTCATGACATGGTCAGTGACATCACTGATGACATCACTGATGACATCTCAAATGACATCACTGATGACATCACTGATGACATCTCAAATGACATCACTGATAACATCTCAAATGACATCACTGATGACATCTCAAATGACATCACTGATGACATCACTGATGACATCTCATTTGACATCAATGACCACATCACTGATGATATCATTCATGTGACAATACAATGCATCTCCTCACACTTTAATATAACCTCTGTTACACCCAGTGTTAAATACAGAGTATAATTTTTGAAACCATTGACACACCAATACTAGTTACTACATACGCACTCAGTGATTCCTATGTTTACACACACATTCACTCATTTACCCATTCAATCATTCATACATACAATCACTCATCTTTACAACACTATCATATGCACTCATACACCTATACAGACTCTCACACTCTGTCACTCATCCATGGAGTTACTCACACACCTAGTCAGTCCTGTAAAGAATCAATCACACTTCCATTTTCTAATCTATACAGTTAAACATAGAGCACCTTACATTTTGAAACATATACTAACACATACTTACTCTCTTATACAATCATTGATACAAGTACACATTGATCTGCACAGAGTCACACACCTCCCAGCCAGCCACACACACACTCAGTCTCCCATACAAATACTTGGGCAATCAATCAATAACCCATATAGTTACTCATATAGCTACTGATCAACACATGCAGCAGTTTACAGAACAACAGACATAATGATGCACAAATTAAGACAGTTTAGTCACTAACCCATGCACTCAGTGAGACACATTTAATCACTCACTCATACAGTCAGTCACGCACCTACTAAATCCTTTATCCACACACTTCTACATCTACTCATTCTTCAATATGTAAAACATATTTAAACTTTACAGAAACACACAGTCACTGGATGATGTCATCAGTGATGTCATTTGAGATGTCATCAGTGATGTCATCAGTGATGTCACTGACCATGTCATGAATGATGTAATATGTGACATCATCAGCAGTGGATTGCGGGTGCGCGATATATAGTTAGTGCAACTAACTATATATGGAATTTCAATGGTTTTGTGTGAGTAAAATAAGGTTTTTTAAATGCTAATCCCTAACTATATATGGTCTATAACCTATGGTTTTTTCAGTGAATTTTCAAGGTTTTTAAAATGCTAATTCCTAACTATATATGGTCTCTAACCTATGGTTTTTTCAGTGAATATATATATATATATTTACTTTTTTATGCAATTCTAAAATTTTATAATTAATTACAATTATTATTTATTAATTCATTTTTAAATATATATATATATTGCATTTTATAAATGTATGTTTAATTTATTTTACTATATTTTACTGTATTTTTATACATAAAAAAAACGACATTTTGTACTTGGATTTTTTTGACAATATATTTTCCTCAATATTTGTGTACTTACTATTATGAAGATAGGAGGTCAATATTTTTGACAACGATATTTATGCCCCGATATTTCTGTAGGTCGGTATTAGTGTTGTCGATATTCTGTCAGTGATCCAGTATGATTATATGATCTATACTAATTGTTCTGCACATCCTGCTGTAGGGATAAAACAGCATTACTCAACTGCATGCATGTCTGTTAAGGATAGAATGCAGGATAGTGAATTCTAACCTGAAAAGACCTACACGCAGTCACTAGTTGATTGCACAGTGCAGCTGGCAGAACTAAAAGCTCTAATTCTGGCACTTGAAAATACGGATCCTGGATTCCCCACACTCATCGTGGTTAATGTAAAGTGTTGTGTCTGGTCTTAAAAAGAGTATCTACACTACTGGAGCCAGAATGGTTTCAGAGATTCCAAAGGGTACACCATAAAGCACAAAATACTTTGGGGACAAGTGGCTAAGCTGAAAGAATGCTTGGCACGGACTTATGTGATTCACACCTTGAGTCCTCAACATGTTGGAATACACGTTGAAGGGAATACAATGGCTGACAAAACCGCAAAAGCAACAGTGCAAACTGCTGTCGCTGCGATTACTCATTCCGGTATGAGGATAGATAGAGACATTATGATGGCTGTCAGCGCAGCACATGAGGACACCTATTTGCTGAAAAGCTTCACAGCAAAGTACTCCTACCAGTTAAGTGTGCAAAACATAACATAAATCTCACCCTCTCCACAAACAGGTCCACCCCTCTCCCACATCTTTCCCCATCCACAAACAATATACAAAATCAATATAAATCATGTCCTTGTCAAATTGTCAATAAAAAGAAAAATGCCTTGCCCAAATTCCTAACCTCCCCACCCACAACATCTCCCTCCAACAAAAAATAAAATAAAAAAGGGCTAGTAGAGGGTATTCTCTACGAAGGTCTCCAGATGTTGAATGTGTGCCTCGAGGTGGGCCATCCAATGACTCAAGTGTGCAAGCTCACGCAGCATGTGGAAATGGTGGAGCCACTCAGAAAGGGGGGGCACGGGCAGCTGCAAGATGCCGGTGATGCTGGCGTAGCCTGGAGGCACAGGCGTTTGGCTGGCGGAATTGGGCCGAGGAGCAGGGGCATGTGCTGGGCTCTTCCCGTCCACCAACCCCTGTTAGGTGCCCTGGTGGCCTCCAGCCTCTGCTGCCGGAGCTGGGCCGCAATCTCATGCTGGGTAAGTGTTGGTGGTGAACCAGCAAGAGTAGCTATTGCTGGTCCCCTAGGGCCATTGGAATTTTTGATGTGATTTGGAAAGTTAGTCACAGGGACACAATTTTAATAGCACATAATCTATATAAAAGCACTGACTGCCTGAAAGGACAGAGTGTTTTTTTTCCTGTAAAGGATTCCTTAAAAAATGTAACCACACAGACACTTTGTGTGGAAAAAAGAATATAACTCTGTTTAATGTGTAAGGCATCATCCACTATGGAGTACAAGTATTCTATTCTTCTTGTGCTAAATGACTTGAAGCATGCTAGCTAGCGCTTCTGGTACAAATTTGCTGCTCTCTGCAGTCTGCAGCTGGCACAGCTGCAATGGACAAAAAATTATCTTTGATTCCATTGGCCCTGCTCTTCTCACAATGCCTTTTAATTCTACCCTGACTCCAAAGAGGCAGATGATTAATATGTCACACACAGATGGCGCCAGTCTGCGATGTCTGAGAGACGGAGGACTGAGACTGCCGGAAGACCCGGTAACCAGCCCAAATATCAACGGTGACAGCAGACCCGGTGGCTGCATGTACGGAAGATTGAACTTGTGAGACTATTAACAACATCCCAGCAGCCCCCTGTGCCAACAAGGGGACCCGGGAGCATACCGTCAAAGAAAGCAGCCGTGGAGGGGCCCAGGGTGAGGCGAGCCCCTCATTAATGGGCTTAAGAGATGTTTTGGGGAGGCTAAAAGAAAAGTAGAGCATGACACCAGAACACAGATATCGACTTTGCCTGACTCCAAGACGGCGATCCCTTGGGAAAGACGAGCGAGAAGGGAGTGAATGATCATATAGGGAATGCTGATTTGACAGGCAGTATTTTGTGGTGGAAAGTGACACATCTCAGTTGGCAGATGGAAGCATAGGCGGGAGAGCAACCATAGAAGAGTAGGAGAGGAGCCTTTGGGGAGATACCCGCCTGACCCTAGGATGGAATCCAGGGTCCACGAATCACTGATGATCTGCCGATGATGGAGCCAACTTCAGTGCGACCGATGCCCGGTGGTGATGTCTGGATGGCAGTGGTACCGGGGAATACTCAATTTCAGGTCAGCAGGAGAGATGAATAGCAGTGGGTGACAGCCATACCGCACAGAGGGAATGAATACGTCAGCACCTATAATGGAATTAAACCAGACCTTGCTCATTTCCCCCACCCTCCACCCAGATCCGACTCACTCATCATGACATTAAAACAGTGAATCTTGCCACCGACCGTGGAGACTCCGATTTTGGCTGATGCCCGGTGGAGCTACATTGATAGCTATAGAGGTGGGGTTTGGCTGTGAACTTCCCCCTCGGCTGTCACCTACCGAGCCGGACATTGGGCAGATTTTTCCTTTGTCTCATCACCGTATCTCCCTCCTCATTACCCTTTTACATTACCCCCTTTACTAACAGATGTAACTTGTAACTGATGTGTCTTTTGTAACAATGTGTAACTTGTAACTGATGTAACTGTCCTCATGTAAAGCACTTTGATACCTCCTGGTCTAGCCAGCTCTATATAAAACTCAAATAAATAAATAAATAAATAATTTAATGTATTACATGTGGATAATAGATATACTGTCTGCCATAAGTTGACAGTGAGAACAAGGCACTGCAGTAGGAGGAATGGAAAGGGATACATAGATTTTATTGAGCACATTTGTCACACAGTATCCCATCCGCAAAACTTGACATTCCCTTTTACTTCCTGGCCTCACCATCAAACACAAATTATTTAAATCATATACCTTTGCTTGGCAGTAAGGGAAGGAAAATTGACTTAGAGACTGAATAATTACCCCTGTGACATGTCCTCTGCCCTAACAGACCTTTGTATACTGTTCTTCTGAGGTTATTATCTTAAAGAAAGAAAAAAGTACATTGTACCAATTTTAAAGAGCCATCACTTAGTTCAATGTAGGGTCGGAATATTTTTTTTAAATCACTACCCGACCACCTAGTGTGCTTCTTGCTAGCTTCATTTCTTTGGGCTTGTATAAAAAAGCTAAAGTCCTTCTGATCATAATTTTTTTTATGGAAACTCATTTAATCATATATACTGTATTTTCAGTCAGTCAAATTTCTTCATTTCGGTTTAGCAAACCATAAAAGAAGCGACCATAGGGATCATAAATACTGTATTTTACCTTATATCTGACTTGACAGTTTTTAGCACCTATAAACTGAAACCTTGCATGAACTTTGTACCCTCTTTTACAAGAATCTAGATGAATTCATTTCTGTTTTCTATTTAAAAGAACTGTTTTTTAAATGTTATTGTTGTTTATGTACTTTAATGATTGTACCTAATAATGATCAAATAAAGTTGACATTGATTTAGAGACTGATTTAGACTAGAGCTTGGCAGAGGGGTTACTCTGTTACAAACGTGACAGATATCCCGTCCACCCTATTATGATTTGTAATACAGCAGTTACATTTGTGATAGAGTAATCCCTTCCACCAAACTTTAAAAATTGGGTCCTTAGTTTGCTGCAATAGGGTAAGGTACAAGGAAAAGGCTGGGTAAGTAAAGTAGAGGTTTTGCTACAGAATAGTGGGGGGGGGTCACTGATGATGTAGCTTAGGCTCACTCAGTCACTGTAGTTGAAACTGAAAGTTGATGAGTGTCAAATTTGAACATGCGTAAATCCATTAGGGAAGCCATATGAACCACTTGTCCCAGAACATGTGGCATATGCCAACAATGTTTTTTTTCAATGTTTTGGTAGGCTGGGATAGAATTTTTGAACAAATAAAGGACTGTGACACTAGGAGGTGACTGAGTGGGCACTGGGATGGAAGGGAATGACACCTCGATCTTGTTGTGGTTTACATTCCTTTGAGAGCTAAATGCTATATCAGCAGAAGCAGACGTGCATTGCACAGCCAACACAGCAGGCCGGATAGAACTATGCTGCAGTTGGGTGGGGTCATGGCCCACAGGTCGTGACTCATGAAGTGCCATTGTAGGAGGCTGATTTTATTTGGTGCACACATTATTCAAGTGTAGCACCCTGCAACAACCCAGACGACTCTTATGGTGTTTTTAGCGGTTTAGACAACCTCAGAAAGCTCTCTAAGTGGTAGCTGTGGAGAGCAGCCTTCAGGCTTAGGCTAGGAGGAGTGTGAAGCAGCTTGTTTCACCAGTACCTAATCTTATAGTGCAGCTTAAGTGAAAAAGAACCACACAGTGTAATTATAATTTTTTTTATTTATTACAGACACTAACTCAATGCAATATCTCCTGCAAGGAGATATAATTACAGTACACACAATACTTTGATACTGTGACAGTAAGTAGCACGAAAATAGTGGAATACGACTATTGACCGAAGTCGGAAGTTGACCCAGAAGACTTAGAAGTGCAGAGGACCAAGTAACCACCCCAGGTAAGGACCCAGGAACCCGATGGAGGAAAAAGTCAGTTGGAATCCAAGGTTGGATTCTGGAAGAGAGCAGAGGAGACAGAGTCTAGGTCACTCAGAGGTGACCAGGGGCACAGGATTCGAGAGCCCACTAATGACGACTGTTACAGAAGAGTTGACGGTTCCAGGTAGAGATTCAGCTGTTGGTTGATCATGCTCTCAAGTGCTTTACCCAGAAGGGGGAACAGCGATATCGGTCGATAGTTGCTCAACTCTAATGGATTGGCCGCTGGCCTTTTTAGTATAGGGTGGACAAAAGCTTCCTTCCAGGGGACCGGAATTTCACCCTCTGAGATTGATAGATTAAAGATTTTCTCTATAGTAGGCGCTAGTGAACGAGACAAGAGTGCCATGGCTCTAGGAGGGCAGAGGTCCGCCGGAGAGCCCGATTTCGCGGACTCGAGCGCTTTGAGAGTTTCAGCTAAAGTGATTGGTCTAAAACCTGTAAGGGAGCAGGCCATCCGTACTGATTGCCTGTCTGAAAGAAGAGAAGTGGGAGCAAGGTGTGAAAATTTGGAATAAATAACTTACATTTTTTCTTGGAAAAACCCAGCAAGTGAGTCGCATAGGTCCTGTGATTCTATGGACGGTTGCTTACATGCCGCTGGTGACACAAACTCGTTCACAATGTCAAATAGCACTTTAGGCGAATTATTAGTGGTCTCAATTTGATTCGCAATGAACGTGATTCTTGCTGCCTTCAAGTTAAAATGATAAGTTTTCTGTGAAAGTTTAAAAAGTGCTTTTGACTGGGGGGATTTACTTTGGTGCCAGAGTCTCTCCAAGCGTTTACAGGCAGATTTTTCCTGTCTTTTTTTTTTTTTTTTTTTTTAAACCTTTATTTACGCAAAATTGTACACCGCTATTTAGCCGAACATCCCAGGGGCACGGCAGCAACTTAAAGACATAGCATCACGGCATACATCGATCATATTGTCGGATAAGTGAGGTTTAATTTTACGTTTAACTCAGGATAACATCAGGAACGGAAAAAGCTCCAATATAGCGAAAAGGAGGTGGTAATCAGGTGCCGAGCCGTAAGTAACGGTCACATCATAGGCAAGCCAAACAATAAGTCCTGCAGAATGAAGGCGACCACCAGGAAGACCTGGGTAACGCAGCAGAGACATAGGATATATATGCATACAATTGCTACACACATCAATCAAGCGCCAACCCAGTTACACCAATAATGCAGCAACCGCTAGGACACAGCTTACGAAAATTCAGTGAAAACTCGGGAATAACCCAGCCGGCTGACCCCAAACCCAGAAAAAGAAGAAAGGAAAAGAAATACCAGAAAAGCGAAGAAAAAGGCCATAGAAACAAATTAGGAATAAAAAGAAAAACCCCTCCCTCTACCCCCCACCCTGCACAACTGTAGATGGCTACGGCCTACCCCCCTTTAGCAGCGTGCCTGTCGCCCAGTACCTAAACCCGAAATATAGAAGAAAAGTTAATAAAAGAGGGAAAAAGAAAGCGGAGGAGGAGAAAAATCAGTATGGAAGCATCCAATCATCCATCCCCGGAGCCCAGAACCACAAAGTCAACACCGAAGCGAGAGCAGTGGCAAGCAAAACAAATCGTGTCCCTCGTTATCACCAGGTAAACCAACACCATCAATCAATGAAGCAGACTCAGCCCTGTCCCGTGCGCTCGGTCACACCAGTTGAGTACATCCAACCAGCCACCAAGATGAGGAATGTGGGCGACAAGGAGATGCCAGTGGGTTGTTTTCTGACATCCGCCGTCAGCAACAGTGTTCTGTGAAGGGCGTCAAATGAAAGCTCCTCGTACAGTACCAGTCCCCAATACCAAGCGAGAGCCGATAGTTCCGTTGTCATCGCGGGAGACTGGCCCTCTAAAGCCGCCACATCCACCGGTGAGAGCTCGGCAGACCGCTCCGATTCAGGGTGTGGCATAACGTCCTGAGCGCGCGGATAGTCGAGCAAGGCGTGTCCGGGTACGGGAGTAATGGCCTCCAATTTGCGTCTCAGATCGCGAACATTGCAGATCATGGCGCCACGAAGGGCACAGAGGGCAATCAGAACATCCCGGACCCCTGGCGACATCCCAGGAGCACAGTCCACGGCGCTCATCTCCTCCATAGGCTCTACAGCAGGTTCCGCCATTTTAGTCGGGGCGTCACTGACCCACACATCTGATCGGGCATCCTCTCGCCCCCCACCAGAGCAAAGGTGAATCACAGATGAGAAGGTGGCAAACTTCATACTGTGCACAGAAAAGGACACAAAGGCAGCCTCAGCGGTGTCAGGGTATCAATCACACACCAGTGCCCTCAAGTCTCAAAACACTGACCCCTCAGTGAACAAGATGGCGCTCAGACGTACCTCGGGAGAAATGCAGGGAACGGCCGAGCCATACACAGACAAAAAGTCCCAAAGGAAATATAATCCCCCGGTTCCTCAGCGCACCACCGGCCCGCAACCCACGAGATGGACACGAGATCGCAGCAAGAGGCACACGTGTCGGGCGGATCACTCCGGGCAGCCAACTCCTCCCCGTCACAGGGAATCACCAGCAGGATAGCGGGGGCCGGCCGTTCCCCGTACGCAAAACCCCGGATCAGCCGCTGCGGAGGGCCGGATAGGAGACGTGAGCATATCTCCGGATCTACGGCCGATGGAGAGGTCGGGAGCACATCACCGAGCACCGGCACACTTCCCCTCCATAGGAATGCGGCTCGGGGACAGGATAGTATGCAGGATCGGTACACAAAGCAACAAGGTCGGCGGAGCCGAGTGCCTAGGCGGCCATCTCGGTCTCCGGCTTGGCTCCTCGAATCTTCCTGTCTTAATTCGGACGTATACCACTGTGCTGAGCGACGGTTCAGCAAGGGTTTGGATTTCATTTTCGCTGGAGCAATTAAGTCCAAAGTTCTCCCCAATTTAATAGTAAAGCTCGACAAGACTTTGGAGACCTCCCCTTCCTCAGCTATTGAGGGTGCCGAAAACACTACCTCGAAGGCCTGGGGAGTTAACTTTTTCCAGGGACGCAGAAGTCGCTGGACTCTACCAATGGGCTGTCCCGTAGGTGTCGACAAGCAAGATGGACTCGTAAATTTAATCATAACGTGGTCTGACCACGTGAGAGGCAGTGCCGTGTCAAATGGGTTCCTGAGCTAGTTTGAACTGGAGAATGCAAGGAGGGCACAAAATGTGCCCTTCCAGCAGACTATGTGGTGCTGGTAACACCCCCACCCTGGCATAATACACTAAATCCTGTCTGGGAGGTGGTCACATCTCCCTGTGACAGGAAATCTTTAGTCCTACCTTCCCCTGCTCCGGCTTGGCCCAGCAGCAGGAGGGCAGAATTGTGTCTGTGGTTGGCAGCAGCCCTAGGTTGCCTGTCAGGCTCTGTAAGATCGGTCCAAGGAACATGGAGTGCTTCCCGGAGTGGTGCCCTACCGTGGATGGAATCATCACTCCAACATCGGATACAGTGTTAGGGTATGATTCCAACATGTTTGATACCAAACACACCCAGGTTCGTTCCAGTCAATTTAGAGATTCTCATCACGTAATGATGCTTGGCCTCTCTATGTTGTAATGGCTGATTCACCTACAAAGTCAGGAGAATGGGTTTGTAGGGTAGGTCTGCTCATGCAAGGCCAACCTCACACTCGGACCGAGCTCCCTGCCTTTGTGACTGAAAGGCATGCTAGAGAAGTGACTTATAGGTCTCAAGTGCAGTGATGTAAGATATAAGGAAATGTATATCTTTCATGAGAGGTACATGCACCAACTCACACAGGCTGCAATGGCAGGCCCGTGGTCAGAGTTTGGAGGGTCCTTTATGGGTGGCATAACACATGCTGCAGCTGATGGGGGAAACTTGTGTGCCTAGGCCCTAGGTACCTTAGTACCATACGCTAGGGACCTACTAGGATACCCCAGAAGCCAAATAGGAATGTACCATAACCAATTTAGGGAGGATGCACAGTGACTGGCGTCCTGATTAGCTGGATTCTAGTCAGACTAGTCAGAAAACAGCAGAACACTAGAAAAAAGTGGGGGCAAATATGAAAGCAGATCTTGCTTTCCTACAGCCATGGAGAGGGAGATCATGGTTAAATGAGGATGGATGGGATCTGCCTCACTTAACAAATAAACTACAGTGGATAAACTAGTAATTGCCTAGAACCAAGCAATGTGGCTTGCCATCGTCCGTCTCTGCTGCATCAGAGACTGCCCCTTCAGCTGCTCTGTTATCTGGCACACTGGTGCTGCTGGCCCCATCACTGGTGGTCTGTGTGGCTAGAAATACCATTGCACATTTTAGATGCCAGATACACCTCCTCCTTTTTATTTTTACAACACTAACACATGACTACAGTTCAGTTTGTAGTATCTCCACTCCCATCTAAAATATCACTTTGGACATTTTGCTGTATGACAATGTTAGAAAATCCAGTAAGTCAAGAGATACATTATTCAGCCACTAAAAGCCATAAAAGCAAACATTTGGTAAGAGAAAGTGATTAAAAGATCCCATATGTACAATTAAAAATCCAAATCAAGCCAACCATAATGGAGAGGTAGATATATGATGATCACTGTCAGTCATTTGAAGTGCAATGAAGGGGTAGAATGCATTGGTCAATAAAGGACATATGGTTTTGGTTGGCAAATGCAATGGGACCATTCTTATACTACTTTCCTGCTATGCTGCACTGTGATTGAAACTGCTGGGATCCTGAATAATAACACATACAACACACCATTGGGTGGTCACTATGACCATCGCAACTCTCCTGTCATTTGTGCATGAGCAATAAATAGAAAAGCCTTCTCAACTAACAAGCATAGAAAGGCTAGCTTGGGTCGGCAAACTCTGCAATCTTCAAAGTAGACTACCTAATCTAGGGCCAGATGTAGGTAAATCTCATTTACCGATTCATAAATACCGAATTTTACCGATTCGGTATTTATGAATCGGTAAATAAGATGTAGGTAATAATTCGGTATTTTTTACCGAATCGGTAAGATTCGGTATTTACCGATTCGGTAAATAACGAATCAGTATTTGCTTTTGAATCCTATGGGCCTTGAATCCCATAGGATTCAATAGCAAATACTGATTCGGTATTTACCGAATCGGTAAAAATACTGAATTGCAAAGGGGGACAGGGTGTAACTTTGACACCCTGTTGCACCCCTGCAACTGGCTTGTGCGCCATGTGGCACACAGACATGCCCTTAGGGCATGTCTGTGTGCCACATGGCACAGGTGTACATGCACAGATGTGCATGTACACAGGGATTCGGTATTTACCATGCAATTGTATTACATGGTAAATACCGAATCCTGAAAGGCCTGAAGCACTGTTCAAAGTGCTACCTACATCTGAAAATACGGATTCGGTAATTTTCTCGATTGGTAAAATTACCGAATCGGTAAAATTTACAGAATCGGTAAATTTACCGATTCTGTAATTTTACCAATTCGGTAAAATTACCGATTCGGTAAAATGACCGAATCTGTATGTTTTTTGAGCCCCTACATCTCCATAGCCCAATACCGGTCAGAAACGGCCGAAAATCGGTATTTTCTACCGTTTCCAACCGGTATTGGGCTACCTACATCTTGCCCCTAGTGTCTAAGTCTTACAGTGTAAGTCCATAGGGGTATAAAGTTATGGGAGAGACACAGCATAACCGAGCAGAAGGAAGCTTAAGCTACAGATTGGTACAGACACAGGAGTAAGTCAGCTACAGAAATAGAAATATAGAAAAAAAGGATAATGCAGGGAGGGATAACAAGAATCAACATTAATTATATAGACTGAAGAGCATTTGAAAAGAAAAAGGCACAGTATAAGAGAAAGGAGGAAAAATTAATCTAATGGGGAAAGGTAAAAGTTACAGAAATAAATAATATTAATGAGAACTTACTGGGGCTAGCAGAGCTGTCTGTTGTGGCTCTGGTGGTGACGGTGGAACTTCAACCTGCCGTAGCACTGATGGTGGCACTCTCCTCTGTCCGACCCTTTGATGCCCTCTTCTTCGCCTTTGGGTGCTGATGTGAGAAATTAAGAAGATAACAAAAATAGGTTAGTGGTACAGTTAATCACCCAGAAAATATTTTGGCAAATGCAAACCCAGTAACATATTGTCATTATACTATCCTAAATCAGATTGTCTATAATTTACAGTTGACCCATTACTAATTTCCAAAACCTTACCTAAGCTATATTTCGAATTTCTAACCCTAATGAATTGCAACAGATGATCTTTGCCACACAAATCACCTTTGATGGGCCAACACAGTCAGTTTCCCTTTTCAATGCCTGGATGCATATTTTGCATAGTGCATCACTGGAAGATTGCTCGGGGCTGTACAAGCTACATAAAAATAAAGACACAGAGAACGTTAACTCGCTAATACTATATTACTAATGCTAACACAGTACAATCTTATTGAAAAGGAGGACAGAGGAGTCAGCGTCATTTCTCAAATAATCAGCACAAGTGAGCACCTACAAGAACTAGCAGAACTAGGTAACACCGAGCACCAGGTTCGCTCATATTAGATCACATGATATGTAAAATAAATGTAAAATAGGGAGGATACTTTATATAAAGTAAGGAAGGTAAAGCTATAGTAAGGATTGAAATGACGACCAAGCACCATGCACGGAATAGGAAAAACAAAATGGCTGTGCATGTGGGCGACCATGTGCTTCTGTTTATGCTCACGTTTCAACTTTGGAGCACGCTGCTCCAACCAATCAACGTGAACGGGCGGCCAAGCTCAACTCTGCGCATTCGCATGGAGGTAGGTGGCGTTCTCTGAGGTTTTTTTTTACTCTGCAGAATTCCGCATAACCCTCCTCATGGCCCGAAATGCATTGGGCATAGGAAACATCAATGAATACTGTTATTCAAAATAAGAAGAAAATGTTAATATGGATCATTCAGAAAAATTAATAACATGTTATTCATATATGAGAACAAAGTACCAATAAACAACTGTTTCTAAATTAAAATTTGTTTACTATTGTTTGAAGTGCTATGTTAAAAACTTTAAAATACTAGGACAAGAACCTTCGCTTCATAGTGAGGTGTGACTTGGAGCGAGCACGTGGTGATTTAGGTACTTATGGCAGTGAAACAAACATGAATGGTTATGTCACTGCCTCAGTTTATGGGCCTATTGCTGCTTCTTGCAATGCACCACATAAATAAAGAGGATGAAGGTTATGTATATAGTTAACATAAGAAATCCGGTCCTTGCTGCCAATGTATGTATGTATGTATGTATGTATGTATGTGTGTATGTATGTGTGTATGTATGTGTACCATATTTCAATAACAGGAATCTAGCAAAAAGGCAGCAGAGCACTCAACAGGATCAAAACCAAGCTTATAGTCAGTGAATATTAGCAGAGGAAGCTGACTTGTGGGCGGTCAAGTACCATCAGGGTGAAGATGATGGTATCATATTTTTTCAGCCACTGGGTGAGACATTCTGCAGCATGAAGGATGCCCATAAGGGGTGCCAGTGTGCTGTCTAGGAAGTCATAAAGTAGTGCATTGCCACCATCCAGATTTGAGAGTACAAGGGATTTAACAATAGTTCTGAAGGTTCTTTCTGGTACAAACAGTTTGAATTTATTTAGAAGGGAGAGCCGGTACCAAGCCAGCTTTCTTTTTTTGGAAATGTTTTCCTTGTGGAAGAGATTGGTGCCCAGGGTGAATCCAAGAAATATGGCATTCGGTGAGAGTTTGGGTTTAAAGCCAGCAAGGTTCATGTCATTGTATCTTGTTTGTTTTTCTTTGCAAATAATGGGATTGTGCATTGATTGGTTAAGCTTCAGATAAATGCTGGACCTCCAAGTCTGGATGATGTGCAAGTAGTGTTTGAGGCACTAGATGTCTGATGTATAGTAGATTTTCAAAGAGTTGTGTATAATTGCATATTGGTTAATCATGATACCTTTATCTGTGAGTAGAGCACCAAGTGGTTCCATGCAACAGTTGAAGATGACAGGAGACAGTATGGAACCCTTGGTATCTCCACATATAATAAGGATATTTTGTGACCAAGAGGAGTCTATGTGAACAAACTGGTGCCAGTTAGAAAGGTAAGAGGAAAACCAGTAAAGGATATTTCTGAGGAATCTCTTTCACAACTCAAGAGTCCATATGAGGGTGAGACATTCGACTGTGTCAAAAGCAGCTGTGTGGTCCAGCTATAGTAGGAGGCTGGGGTTATCTTCAGTTGTTGTCACGAAGGCATTGTCTTTTTTTAATTAAATGTTTTTATTTGGGTTTTTTCCGCAAACAATACATGGTGCTCATAAATGCACCAGAAAAAGCACAATTATATTGGGGGTGAAAGTAAATTTGTTCAAATTTGTTCTCAGCAATTGAGCTTGTGTTGAGGTGCATAGTATGATACATATTTTTCTATCTTAGGAGAGCATCAAATGGGGACTTTCCTCACTTTCCCTCACTTCTATACTGTAGTGTTTCATCCAGGGACCACATACTTTATGGAACATCTTTGAGCACCCTCTGGCCTAAGTTACCTTTTCAGCGGCCATGTAAAGGTCCACCTCTGTTTTCCATTCCCAGAGGTTTGGCTGTTCTGCCGCTCCAAAATACTTAGCTACATTTCATTTTGCCAGTATTAGGCCCAAATTACTTAAAATAATTTTGGCTCTTGGGATATCTAAATCTGTGGATATGCCTCACAAGATGTATTTGGGATCTGCAGGGATATTTTCCTCCATCACTGTGTTTAAACCTTGCAGTATAGTAATCCAGTAAGATTGTATTCTAGGGCAATCCCACAGTATATGCAAGAGTGTTCCCCCATCTGTCCCACATCTTAAAGAATGAGGGGACTCTGCTCAGCCAAATCTGTGATGGGGCCAAGAGGCATTGTCAATGATGTGTAAGTTGGTGGTCTCCATGCTGAAGCATAATCTAAAGCCAGACTAATAGTTGTGCAGGAGTGGCTAGCCTTGATGTGATCTTGGACTTGAACATACATTGCCTTTTCAACAATTGTGAAAATGAATGGCAGGTGAGTGATGGGCCAGTAATTGTCAAGTTCAGCAGGGTAATTTTAAGGGCTGGGAGGATTTGACTAATCATGAGCATGTCTGGGAAGACGCCTTGTGTAAGAGAGGCATTGACAATAGTAAATAAGGGACAAGCGAGGATCCCCTTAAAGGGCTCTGATGAAGGATAATGGTAAGACATCAACTTCATAAGATGTGGCTTCAATGGAGATCATTATGTCAGCCTGATCTGGGAGAGATAGGGCATTGAAGGCTAACCATTGCTGGATTCTACGAGAGAGAAGAAGCAAGGTTGATATCATCAATGTGCTGTCTGATGTTCAATATTTTTTTTTTTACTGAAGAAGAGGTTAATTACATTGCTTTTTTCCATGGAGTGAGAAGAGGATGTACTTGAGTGACTGGAACAGTGGTCTAGTTCTGCTGATGGTTTCATTGGTGGTGATGGTATAGTACTATGATTTAGCTTTTGTGATGAGCTGTCTTCATCCTGCATAAAGTGCCTTCAAATTTAAGAGTTCCTCTGGAGTTCTATTTTTATTTTATTTTATTTCCTGTCTACAGATTAATCATTTATTGTCATAAAGGTCTTTAGAATGCCGGGGTTCTGAAGCCTTTGGCTTATAACTGCATGCAGTTATTGGGGTATCAACATTGATATAGCTTCCCCGACAATTTATGACATTATTTTGAAGGGTATTGGCATCAGACGCAGAGTTGATGAGGTGAGAGATGAGATCAAGCATCAGGTTGTCTATGAAGATGTTTTTGAAGGATCGGACGGTTTGGTCTTCTCTTTGTGTTGACTTTGTTATGTTATGGGATTTCTATAGTGCACAGCTGCCCCAGCAAAGGGGCGTCCCGGAGCTGCCAGCATCAGAAAAATTGACCTAAACACCAGGACAGGGGAACGCCGAAGAGAAAGTGGCAAAAAAGATTAGACTGAAGGAAAGAGAAAAGTTTTAATGGCTTTCCTAAAGTCCAGCAGACATTCTATTCTACGGATCTGAACAGGCAAGGAGTTCCATAGCTTGTCTGCCAAGCAGCGAAAGGACCGGCCACCCGCGCAAAGACGTTTCACATGGGGAACAGTGCCCAGGTGCTGCCCCGAACGTGGGGGAACATTTTGGGTAAGCGGGTCACCAAGCAGGCTAGGTTTGCAAGCTTCAAAATCTTAAAAGAGAGACACAGCATCTTAAATTGGATGCGCTCCACCATAGGAAGCCAGTAGAGTCTCCAAATAGTGCCAGCAGATGGGCAAGACCGTGGGAGGTCTAGCAAGGCTCTGGCTCTGGTGTTTTGAACACGCTGCATCCGTGCTATTTCAGCCTGGTTGGCCCCTAGTGAGAGAGAGCTGGCATAGTCCACTCGAGATAGGATAGCTGACTGGACAATCAGCTAGCGCGTTGGTGGGTCAAAAAACTTCAAAAGGGGCTTAAGACCCCGTGAGAGGCCAAAGCAGGTGCCAGCAACTTTTATGGTATGGTATCGAAAGCTGAGGGAGGAATCCATCCATACCCCCAGGTTCTTAACCACTGCCTTGGGGACAGGTGTACTACCCAGGACACTCGGCCAACATTGCTCACTCCACAAGCTTGAGTTGTTGCCTACTAACAAAACCTCGGTTTTGCTAGTGTTCAACTGTAAGCAGTTAGTGGTCATCCATAGTGCAACCGCAGCCAGGCCGTCTCTAAATCTAGACGCATTCATTAGTATTTATTTATCACTTTTCACTTGTTGGAGTGGGAATAGTAAATTATTTCCCTCCGCTATCCAACACTTTCCCTACTGTTGACCTCACTGGAATGGGAATAGTAATTGTTATCCCATGCTATCCAACACTTTCCCTACTTTGCACTTCCTGGAGTGGGAAGAGTAAATTATTAATACAACAACGAAGGAGTGACTCAAACCAAACAAAATAAGACCTAAACAGAGCACGTGGGTGTGTAAAAAGAAATATGAAAGAAAAATCACAGTGATTTTTTTTATAAAACCCTCACTCACCCGACTATTGGGTGACATGCTTCATCATCGGGTTGTTCACCGG
Organism: Lissotriton helveticus; assembly: GCF_964261635.1. NCBI lineage: Eukaryota > Metazoa > Chordata > Amphibia > Caudata > Salamandridae > Lissotriton > Lissotriton helveticus. Next base: position 868,303,417 of record NC_136061.1, on the reverse strand, counting down.
AAATCCCGCCCCACCGACCTAAGAAGTGAAGCCTTAGCGTGCGTATACCGCCCAGTGTCATATATATTCTAGTCACCAGCTCTACTGCAGTTGCAGGTGTAGTAGCACACCGGGTATGCACTTGGCACACCCGGTGAACAACCCGATGATGAAGCATGTCACCCAATAGTCGGGTGAGTGAGGGTTTTATAAAAAAATCACTGTGATTTTTCTTTCATATTTCTTTTTACACACCCACGTGCTCTGTTTAGGTCTTATTTAGTTTGGTTTGAGTCACTCCTTCGTTGTTGTATTGATATTTTGACTGGGGTATAGGAGTGTCCCTGAACCCTTCCTCTCTTGTTGTTGTTACAAGAGTAAATTATTCCCCTCTGCTATGCAACACTTTCCCTACTGTTGCACTCGCTGGAGTGGGAATAGTAATATTTTACCCTCCGCTATCCGACACTTTCCCTAAGGTTGCACTCATTGGAGTGGGAATTGTGAATTATTCTCCTCCGCTATCTAACACTTTCCCTATTGTTGCACTAGCTGGAGTGGGAATAGTAAATTATTCCCTTCCCCTATCCAACACTTTCCCTACTGTTGCTAGTGCTGGAGTCGGAATAGTAGTTTTTACCCTACGCTATCCAACACTTTCCCTACTGTTGCACTAAATGTCGTGTAAAGTGTAAGTTTAAAAATATTACATATATTAATATTTAAATTTTTATTATAATTTCTTTAATTTTTATGTTACAAGTGTATATATACATGTATATATATATATATATATATATATATATATATATATATATATATATATATATATATACATGTATATATATATATATATCTTTACTTTTTTTATGTAATTCTAACATTTTATAATTAATTACAATTATTATTTATTAATTCATTTTTAAGTAAATATATATATTGCATTTTATAAATGTATGTTTAGTTTATTTTACTATATTTTACTGTATATTTATACATATAAAAAACAATATTTTGTACTTGGATTTTTTTAACGATATATTTTCCTCAATATTTGTGTACTTACTATTATGAAGATAGGAGGTCAATATTTTTGACAACGATATTTATGCCCCGATATTTCTGTAGGTTGATATTAGTGTTGTCGATATTCTGTCAGTGATCCAGTATGATTATATGCTCTGTACTAATTGTTCTGCACAGCCTGCTGTAGGGATAAAACAGCATTACTCAACTGCATGCATGTCTGTTAAGGATAGAATGCAGGATAGTGAATTCCAACCTGAAAAGACCTACACGCAGTCACTAGTTGATTGCACAGTGCAGCTGGCAGAACTAAAAGCTCTAATTCTGGCACTTGAGAATACGGATCCTGGATTCCCCACTATCATCGTGGTTAATGTATAGTGTTGTGTCTGGTCTTAAAAAGAGTATCTACACTACTGGAGCCAGAATGGTTTCAGAGATTCCAAAGGGTACACCATAAAGCACAAAATACTTTGGGGACAAGTGGCTAAGCTGAAAGAATGCTTGGCACAGACTTATGTGATTCACACCTTGAGTCATCAACATGTTGGAATAGACGTTGAAGGGAATACAATGGCTGACAAAACTGCAAAAGCAACAGTGCAAACTGCTGTCGCTGTGATTACTCATTACGGTATGAGGATAGATAGAGACATTATGATGGCTGTCAGCGCAGCACATGAGGACACCTATTTGCTGAAAAGCTTCACAGCAAAGTACTCCTACCAGTTAAGTGTGCAAAACATAACATAAATCTCACCCTCTCCACAAACAGGTCCACCCCTCTCCCACATCTTTCCCCATCCACAAACAATATCCAAAATCAATATAAATCATGTCCTTGTCAAATTGTCAATAAAAAGAAAAATGCCTTGCCCAAATTCCTAACCTCCCCATCCACAACAACTCCCTCCAACAAAAAATGAAATAAAAAAGGGCTAGTAGAGGGTATTCTCTACGAAGGTCTCCAGATGTTGAATGTGTGCCTCGAGGTGGGCCATCCAATGACTCAAGTGTGCAAGCTCACGCAGCATGTGGCAATGGTGGAGCCACTCAGAAAGGGGGGGGCACGGGCAGCTCCAAGATGCCGGTGATGCTGGCGTAGCCTGGAGGCACAGGCGTTTGGCTGGCGGAAATGGGCCGAGGAGCAGGGGCATGTGCTGGGCTCTTCCTGTCCACCAACCCCTGTTAGGTGCCCTGGTGGCCTCCAGCCTATGCCGCCGGAGCTGGGCCGCAATCTCATGCTGGGTAAGTGTTGGTGGTGAACCGGCAAGAGTAGCTATTGCTGGTCCCCTAGGGCCATTGGAATGTTTGATGTGATTTGGAAAGTTAGTCACAGGGACACAATTTTAATAGGACATAATCTATATAAAAGCACTGACTGCCTGAAAGGACAGAGTGCTTTTTTTCCTGTAAAGGATTCCTTAAAAAATGTAACACAGACACTTTGTGTGGAAAAAAGAATATAACTGTTTAATGTGTAAGGCATCATCCACTATGGAGTACAAGTATTCTATTCTTCTTGTGCTAAATGACTGGAAGCATGCTAGCTAGCGCCTCTGGTACAAACTTGCTGCTCTCTGCAGTCTGCAGCTGGCACAGCTGCAATGGACAACAAATTATCTTTGATTCCATTGGCCCTGCTCTTCTCACAATGCCTTTTAATTCTACCCTGACTCCAAAGAGGCAGATGATTAATATGTCACACACAGATGGCGCCAGTCAGCGTTGTCTGAGAGACGGAGGACTGAGCCTGCCGGAAGACCCGGTACCAGCCCAAATATCAACGGTGACAGCAGACCCGGTGGCTGCATGTACGGAAGACTGAACTTGTGAGACTATTAACAACATCCCAGCAGCCCCCGGTGCCAACAAGGGGACCCGGGAGCACACCGTCAAAGAAAGCAGCCGTGGAGGGGCCCAGGGTGAGGCGAGCCTCTCATTAATGGGCCTGAGAGATGTTTTGGGGAGGCTAAAAGAAAAGTAGAGCATGACACCAGAACACAGATATCGACTTTGCCTGACCCCAAGACGGCGATTCCTTGGGAAAACGAGCGAAAAGGGAGTGAATGATCATATAGGGAATGCTGATTTGACAGGCAGTATTTTGTGGTGGAAAGTGACACATCTCAGTTGGCAGATGGAAGCATAGGCGAGAGAGCAACCATAGAAGAGTAGGAGAGGAGCCTTTGGGGAGGTACCTGCCTGACCCTAAGATGGAATCCAGGGTCCACGAATCACTGATGATCTGCCGACAATGGAGCCAACTTCAGTGTGACCGATGCCCGGCGGTGATGTCTGGATGGCAGTGGTACCGGGGAATACTCAATTTCAGGTCAGCAGGAGAGATGAATAGCAGTGGATGACAGCCATACCGCACAGAGGGAATGAATACGTCAGCACCTATAATGGAATTAAACCAGACCTCTCTCATTTCCCCCACCCTCCACCCAGATCCGACTCACTCATCATGATATTAAAACTGTAAATCTTGCCACCGACCGTGGAGACTCAGATTTTGGCTGATGCCCGGTGGAGCTACATTGATAGCTATAGAGGTGGGGTTTGGCTGTGAACTTCCCCCTCGGCTGTCACCTACCGAGCTGGACATTGGGCAGATTTTTCCTTTGTCTCATCACCGTATCTCCCTCCTCATTACCCTTTTACATTACCCCCTTCACTAACAGATGTAACTTGTAACTAATGTGTCTTTTGTAACAATGTGTAACTTGTAACTGATGTAACTGTCCTCATGTAAAGCACTTTGATACCTCCTGGTCTAGCCAGCTCTATATAAAACTCAAATAAATGAATAAATAAATAATTTAATGTATTACATGTGGATAATAGATATACTGTATAAGTTGACAGTGAGAACAAGGCACTGCAGTAGGAGGAATGGAAAGGGATACATAGATTTTATTGAGCACATTTGTCACACAGTATCCCATCCGCAAAACATGACATCCCACTTTACTTCCTGGCCTCACCATCAAACACAAATTATTTAAATCATATACCTTTGCTTGGCAGTAAGGGAAGGAAAATTGACTTAGAGACTGAATAATTACCCCTGTGACATGTCCTCTGCCCTAACAGACCTTTGTATAGTGTTCTTCTGAGGTTATTATCTTAAAGAAAGAAAAAAGTACATTGTACCAATTTTAAAGAGCCATCACTTTGTTCAATGTAGGGTCGGAATATTTTTTTTAAATCACTACCCGACCACCTAGTGTGCGTCTCGCTAGCTTCATTTCTTTGGGCTTGTATAAAAAAGCTAAAGTCCTTGGGATCATAGGTTTTTTTATGTAAACTCATTTAATCATATATACTGTATTTTCAGTCAGTCAAATTTCTTCATTTCGGTTTAGCAAACCATAAAAGAAGCGACCATAGGGATCATAAATACTGTATTTTAACTTATATCTGACTTGACAGTTTTTAGCACCTATAAACTGAAACCTTGCATGAACTTTGTACCCTCTTTTACAAGAATCTAGATGAATTCATTACTGTTTTCTATTTAAAAGAACTGTTTTTTAAATGTTATTGTTGTTTATGTACTTTAATGATCGTACCTAATAACGATCAAATAAAGTTGAAATTGATTTAGAGACTGATTTAGACTAGAGCTTGGCAGAGTGGTTACTGTGTTACAAACGTGACAGATATCCCGTCCACCATATTATGATTTGTAATACAGCAGTTACATTTGTGATGAAGTAATCCCTTTCACCAAACTTTAAAAATCGGGCCCTTAGTTTGCTGCAATAGGGTAAGGTACAAGGAAAAGGCTTGGTAAGTAAAGTAGAGGTTTTGCTACAGAATAGTGGGGGGGGGTCACTGATGATGTAGCTTAGGCTCACTCAGTCACTGTAGTTGAAACTGAAAGTTGATGAGTGTCAAATTTGATCATGTGTAAATCCATTAGGGAAGCCATATGAACCACTTGTCCCAGAACATGTGGCACATGCCATAAAAGTTTTTTTCAATGTTTTGGTAAGCTGGGATAGAATTTTTGAACAAATAAAGGACTGCGACACTAGGAGGTGACTGAGTGGGCACTGGGATGGAAGGGAATGACACCTCGATCTTGTTGTGGTTTACATTCCTTTGAAAGCTAAATGCTATATCAGCAGAAGCAGACATGCATTGCACAGCCAACACAGCAGGCCGGATAGAACTATGCGGCAGTTGGGTGGGGTCATGGCTCACAGGTCGTGACTCATGAAGTGCCACTGTAGGAGGCTGACTTTATATGGTGCACACATTATTCAAGTGTAGCACCCTGCAACAACCAAGACAACTCTTATGGTGTTTTTAGTGGTTTAGACAACCTCAGAAAGCTCTCTAAGTGGTAGCTGTGGAGAGCAGCCTTCAGGCTTAGGCTAGGAGGAGTGTAAAGCAGCTTGTTTCACCAGTACCTAATCTTATAGTGCAGCTTAAGTGAAAAAGAACCACACAGTGTAATTATAAAAAAAAATATTTATTACAGACACTCACTAACTCAATGCAATATCTACTGCAAGGAGATATAATTACAGTACACACAATACTTTGATACTGTGACAGTAAGTAGCACGAAAATAGTGGAATACGACTATTGACCGAAGTCGGAAGTTGACCCAGAAGACTTAGAAGTGCCGAGGACCAAGTAACCACCCCAGGTAAGGACCCAGGAACCCGATGGAGGAAAAAGTCAGTTGGATTCCAAGGTTGGATTCTGGAAGAGAGCAGAGGGGACAGAGTCTAGGTCACTCAGAGGTGACCAGGGGCACGGGATTCGAGTGCCCACTAATGTCGACTGTTACAGAAGAGTTGACGGTTCCAGGTAGAGATTCAGCTGTTGGTTGATCATGCTCTCAAGTGCTTTACCCAGAAGGGGGAACAGCGATATCTGTCGATAGTTGCTCAACTCTAATGGATTGGCCGCTGGCTTTTTTAGTATAGGGTGGACAAAAGCTTCCTTCCAGGGGACCGGAATTTCACCCTCTGAGATTGATAGATTAAAGATTTTCTCTATAGTAGGCGCTAATGAACAAGACAAGAGTGCCATGGCTCTAGGAGGGCAGAGGTCCGCCGGAGAGCCCGATTTCGCGGACTCGAGCGCTTTGAGAGTTTCAGCTAAAGTGATTGGTCTAAAACCTGTAAGGAAGCAGTCCGTCCGTACTGATTGACTGTCTGAAAGAGGAGAAGTGGGAGCAAGGTGTGAAAATTTGGAATTAATAACTTCAATTTTTTCTTGGAAAAACCCAGCAAGTGAGTCTCATAGGTCCTGCGATTCTATGGACGGTTGCTTACATGCCACTGGTGACACAAACTCGTTCACAATGTCAAATAGCATTTTAGGCGAATTATTAGTGTTCTCAATTTGATTCGCAATGAACGTGATTCTTGCTGCCTTCAAGTTAAAATGATAAGTTTTCTGTGAAAGTTTAAAAAGTGCTTTTGACTGGGGGGATTTACTTTGGCGCCAGAGTCTCTCAAAGCGTTTACAGGCAGATTTTTCCTGTCTTAATTCGGACGTATACCACTGTGCTGAGCGACGGTTCAGCAAGGGTTTGGATTTCATTTTCGCTGGAGCAATTAAGTCCAAAGTTCTCCCCAATTCAATAGTAATGCCCGACAAGACTTTGGAGACCTCCCCTTCCTCAGCTATTGAGGGTGCCGAAAACACTACCTCGAAGGCCTGGGGAGTTACCTTTTTCCAGGGACGCAGAAGTTGCTGGACTCTACCAATGGGCTGTCCCGTAGGTGTGGACAGGCAAGATGGACTCGTAAATTTAATCATAACGTGATCCGACCACGTGAGAGGCAGTGCCGTGTCAAATGGGTTCCTGAGCTGGTTTGAACTGGAGAATGCAAGGAGGGCACCAAATGTGCCCTTCCAGCAGACTATGTGGTGCTGGCAACACCCTCACCCTGGCATAATACACTAAATCCTGTCTGGGAGGTGGTCACATCGCCCTGTGACAGGAAATCTTTTGTCCTACCTTCCCCTGCTCCGGCTTGGCCCAGCAGCAGGAGGGCAGAATTGTGTCTGTGGTTGGCAGCAGCCCTAGGTTGCCTGTCAGGCTCTGTAAGATCGGTCCAAGGAACATGGAGTGCTTCCCGGAGTGGTGCCCTACCGTGGATGGAATCATCACTCCAACATCGGATACAGTGTTAGGGTATGATTCCAACATGTTTGATACCAAACACACCCAGGTTCGTTCCAGTCAATTTAGAGATTCTCATCACGTAATGATGCTTGGCCTCTCTATGTTGTAATGGCTGATTCACCTACAAAGTCAGGAGAATGGGTTTGTAGGGTAGGTCTGCTCATGCAATGCCAACCTCACACTCGGACCGAGCACCCTGCCTTTGTGACTGAAAGGCATGCTGGAGAAGTGACTAATAGGTCTCAAGTGCAGTGATGTATGATATAAGGAAATGTATATCTTTCATGAGAGGTACATGCACCAACTCACACAGGCTGCAATGGCAGGCCCGTAGTCAGAGTTTGGAGGGTCCTTTATGGGTGGCATAACACATGCTGCAGCTGATGGGGGAAACTTGTGTGCCTAGGCCCTAGGTACCTTAGTACCATACACTAGGGACCTACTGGGGTACCCCAGAAGTCAAATAGGAATGTACCATAACCAATTTAGGGAGGAAGCACAGTGACTGGCGTCCTGATTAGCTGGATTCTAGTCAGACTAGTCAGAAAACAGCAGAACACCAGAAAAAAGTGGGTGCATATATGAAAGCAGATCTTGCTTTCCTACAGCCATGGAGAGGGAGATCATGGTTAAATGAGGATGGATGGGATCTGCCTCACTTAACAAATAAACTACAGTGGATAAACTAGTAATTGCCTAGAACCAAGTAATGTGGCTTGCCATCGTCCGTCTCTGCTGCAGCAGAGACAGCCCCTTCAGCTGCTCTGTTATCTGGCACACTGGTGCTGCTGGCCCCATCACTGGTGGTCTGTGTGGCTAGAAATACCATTTCACATTTTAGATGCCAGATACACCTCCTCCTTTTTATTTTTACAAAACTAACACATGACTACAGTTCAGTTTGTAGTATCTCCTCTCCCATCTAAAATATCACTTTGGAAATTTTGCTGTATGACAATGTTAGAGAATCCAGTAAGTCAAGAGATACATTGTTCAGCCACTAAAAGCCATAAAAGCAAACATTTGGTAAGAGACAGTGATTAAAAGATCCCATATGTACAATTAAAAATGCAAATCAAGCCACCCATAATGGATGATGATCACTGTCAGTCATTTGAAGTGCAATGAAGGGGTAGAATGCATTGGTCAATGGAGGTTTTGGTTGGCAAATGCAATGGGACCATTCTTATAATACTTTCCTGCTATGCTGCACTGTGATTGAAACTGCTGGGATCCTGAATAATAACACATACAACACACCATTGGGTGGTCACTATGACCATCGCAACTCTCCTGTCATTTGTGCATGAGCGAGAAATAGAAAAGCCTTCTCAACAAACAAGCATAGAAGAGCTAGCTTGGGTCGGCAAACTCTGCAATCTTCAAAGTAGACTACCTAATCTAGGGCCAGATGTAGGTAAATCTCATTTACCGATTCATAAATACCGAATTTTACCGATTCGGTATTTATGAATCGGTAAATAAGATGTAGGTAATAATTTGGTCTTTTTTACCGAATCGGTAAGATTCGGTATTTACCGATTCGGTAAATACCGAATCGGTATTTGCTATTGAATCCTATGGGCCTTGAAGCCCATAGGATTCAATAGCAAATACCGATTCGGTATTTACCGAATCGGTAAAAATACCGAATTGCAAAGGGGGACAGGGTGTCACTTTGACACCCTGTTGCACCCCTGTAACTGGCTTGTGCGCCATGTTGCACACATACATGCCCTTAGGGCATGTCTGTGTGCCACATGGCACAGGTGTACATGCACATATGTGCATGTACACAGGGATTCGGTATTTACCATGCAATTGTATTACATGGTAAATACCGAATCCTGAAAGGCCTGAAGCACTGTTCAAAGTGCTACCTACATCTGAAAATACAGATTCGTTAATTTTACCGCTTGGTAAATTTACCGAATCGGTAAAATGTACAGAATCTGTAAATTTACCGATTCTGTAATTTTACAGATTCTGTAAAATTACCTATTCGGTAAAATTACTGAATCTGTATGTTTTTTGAGCCCCTACATCTCCATAGCCCAATGCCGGTCGGAAACGGGCGAAAATCGGTATTTTCAGCCGTTTCCGACCGGTATTGGGGTACCTACATCTGGTCCCTAGTGTCTAAGTCTTACAGTGTAAGTCCATAGGGTATAACGTTAGTGGAGAGACACAGCATAACCGAGCAGAAGGAAGCTTAAGCTACAGATTGGTACAGACACAGGAGTAAGTCAGCTACAGAAATAGAAATATAGAAAAAAAGGATAATGCAGGGAGGGATAACAAGAATCAACATTAATTATATAGACTGAAGAGCATTTGAAAAGAAAAAGGCACAGTATAAGAGAAAGGAGGAAAAATTAATCAAATGGGGAGAGGAAAAAGTTACAGAAATAAATAATATTAACGAGAACTTACTGGGGCTAGCAGAGCTGTCTGTTGTGGCCCTGGTGGTGACGGTGGAACTTCAACCTGCCATAGCACTGGTGGTGGCACTCTCCTCTGTCCGACCCTTTGATGCCCTCTTCTTCGCCTTTGGGTGCTGATGTGAGAAATTAAGAAGATAACAAAAATAGGTTAGTGGTACAGTTAATCACCCAGAAAATATTTTGGCAAATGCAAACCCAGTAACATATTGTCATTATACTATCCTAAATCAGATTGTCTATAATTTACAGTTGACCCATTACTAATTTCCAAAACCTTACCTAAGCTATATTTCGAATTTCTAACCCTAATGAATTGCAACAGATGATCTTTGCCACACAAATCACCTTTGATGGGCCAACACAGTCAGTTTCCCTTTTCAATGCCTGGATGCATATTTTGCATAGTGCATCACTGGAAGATTGCTCGGGGCTGTACAAGCTACATAAAAATAAAGACACAGAGAACGTTAACTCGCTAATACTATATTACTAATGCTAACACAGTACAATCTTATTGAAAAGGAGGACAGAGGAGTCAGCGTCATTTCTCAAATAATCAGCACAAGTGAGCACCTACAAGAACTAGCAGAACTAGGTAACACCGAGCACCAGGTTCGCTCATATTAGATCACATGATATGTAAAATAAATGTAAAATAGGGAGGATACTTTATATAAAGTAAGGAAGGTAAAGCTATAGTAAGGATTGAAATGACGACCAAGCACCATGCACGGAATAGGAAAAACAAAATGGCTGTGCATGTGGGCGACCATGTGCTTCTGTTTATGCTCACGTTTCAACTTTGGAGCACGCTGCTCCAACCAATCAACGTGAACGGGCGGCCAAGCACAACTCTGCGCATTCGCATGGAGGTAGGTGGCGTTCTCTGAGGTTTTTTTTTACTCTGCAGAATTCCGCATAACCCTCCTCATGGCCCGAAATGCATTGGGCATAGGAAACATCAATGAATACTGTTATTCAAAATAAGAAGAAAATGTTAATATGGATCATTCAGAAAAATTAATAACATGTTATTCATATATGAGAACAAAGTACCAATAAACAACTGTTTCTAAATTAAAATTCGTTTACTATTGTTTGAAGTGCTATGTTAAAAACTTTAAAATACTAGGACAAGAACCTTCGCTTCATAGTGAGGTGTGACTTGGAGCGAGCACGTGGTGATTTAAGTACTTATGGCAGTGAAACAAACATGAATGGTTATGTCACTGCCTCAGTTTATGGGCCTATTGCTGCTTCTTGCAATGCACCACATAAATAAAGAGGATGAAGGTTATGTATATAGTTAACATAAGAAATCCGGTCCTTGCTGCCAATGTATGTATGTATGTATGTATGTATGTATGTGTGTATGTATGTGTGTATGTATGTGTACCATATTTCAATAACAGGAATCTAGCAAAAAGGCAGCAGAGCACTCAACAGGATCAAAACCAAGCTTATAGTCAGTGAATATTAGCAGAGGAAGCTGACTTGTGGGCGGTCAAGTACCATCAGGGTGAAGATGATGGTATCATATTTTTTCAGCCACTGGGTGAGACATTCTGCAGCATGAAGGATGCCCATAAGGGGTGCCAGTGTGCTGTCTAGGAAGTCATAAAGTAGTGCATTGCCACCATCCAGATTTGAGAGTACAAGGGATTTAACAATAGTTCTGAAGGTTCTTTCTGGTACAAACAGTTTGAATTTATTTAGAAGGGAGAGCCGGTACCAAGCCAGCTTTCTTTTTTTGGAAATGTTTTCCTTGTGGAAGAGATTGGTGCCCAGGGTGAATCCAAGAAATATGGCATTCGGTGAGAGTTTGGGTTTAAAGCCAGCAAGGTTCATGTCATTGTATCTTGTTTGTTTTTCTTTGCAAATAATGGGATTGTGCATTGATTGGTTAAGCTTCAGATAAATGCTGGACCTCCAAGTCTGGATGATGTGCAAGTAGTGTTTGAGGCACTAGATGTCTGATGTATAGTAGATTTTCAAAGAGTTGTGTATCATTGCATATTGGTTAATCATGATACCTTTATCTGTGAGTAGAGCACCAAGTGGTTCCATGCAACAGTTGAAGATGACAGGAGACAGTATGGAACCCTTGGTATCTCCACATATAATAAGGATATTTTGTGCCCAAGAGGAGTCTATGTGAACAAACTGGTGCCAGTTAGAAAGGTAAGAGGAAAACCAGTAAAGGATATTTCTGAGGATTCTCTTTCACAACTCAAGAGTCCATATGAGGGTGAGACATTCGACTGTGTCAAAAGCAGCTGTGTGGTCCAGCTATAGTAGGAGGCTGGGGTTATCTTCAGTTGTTGTCACGAAGGCATTGTCTTTTTTTAATTAAATGTTTTTATTTGGGTTTTTTCCGCAAACAATACATGGTGCTCATAAATGCACCAGAAAAAGCACAATTATATTGGGGGTGAAAGTACATTTGTTCAAATTTGTTCTCAGCAATTGAGCTTGTGTTGAGGTGCATAGTATGATACATATTTTTCTATCTTAGGAGAGCATCAAATGGGGACTTTCCTCACTTTCCCTCACTTCTATACTGTAGTGTTTCATCCAGGGACCACATACTTTATGGAACATCTTTGAGCACCCTCTGGCCTAAGTTACCTTTTCAGCGGCCATGTAAAGGTCCACCTCTGTTTTCCATTCCCAGAGGTTTGGCTGTTCTGCCGCTCCAAAATACTTAGCTACATTTCATTTTGCCAGTATTAGGCCCAAATTACTTAAAATAATTTTGGCTCTTGGGATATCTAAATCTGTGGATATGCCTCACAAGATGTATTTGGGATCTGCAGGGATATTTTCCTCCATCACTGTGTTTAAACCTTGCAGTATAGTAATCCAGTAAGATTGTATTCTAGGGCAATCCCACAGTATATGCAAGAGTGTTCCCCCATCTGTCCCACATCTTAAAGAATGAGGGGACTCTGCTCAGCCAAATCTGTGATGGGGCCAAGAGGCATTGTCAATGATGTGTAAGTTGGTGGTCTCCATGCTGAAGCATAATCTAAAGCCAGACTAATAGTTGTGCAGGAGTGGCTAGCCTTGATGTGATCTTGGACTTGAACATACATTGCCTTTTCAACAATTGTGAAAATGAATGGCAGGTGAGTGATGGGCCAGTAATTGTCAAGTTCAGCAGGGTAATTTTAAGGGCTGGGAGGATTTGACTAATCATGAGCATGTCTGGGAAGACGCCTTGTGTAAGAGAGGCATTGACAATAGTAAATAAGGGACAAGCGAGGATCCCCTTAAAGGGCTCTGATGAAGGATAATGGTAAGACATCAACTTCATAAGATGTGGCTTCAATGGAGATCATTATGTCAGCCTGATCTGGGAGAGATAGGGCATTGAAGGCTAACCATTGCTGGATTCTACGAGAGAGAAGAAGCAAGGTTGATATCATCAATGTGCTGTCTGATGTTCAATATTTTTTTTTTACTGAAGAAGAGGTTAATTACATTGCTTTTTTCCATGGAGTGAGAAGAGGATGTACTTGAGTGACTGGAACAGTGGTCTAGTTCTGCTGATGGTTTCATTGGTGGTGATGGTATAGTACTATGATTTAGCTTTTGTGATGAGCTGTCTTCATCCTGCATAAAGTGCCTTCAAATTTAAGAGTTCCTCTGGAGTTCTATTTTTATTTTATTTTATTTCCTGTCTACAGATTAATCATTTATTGTCATAAAGGTCTTTAGAATGCCAGGGTTCTGAAGCCTTTGGCTTATAACTGCATGCAGTTATTGGGGTATCAACATTGATATAGCTTCCCCGACAATTTATGACATTATTTTGAAGGGTATTGGCATCAGACGCAGAGTTGATGAGGTGAGAGATGAGTTCAAGCATCAGGTTGTCTATGAAGATGTTTTTGAAGGATCGGACGGTTTGGTCTTCTCTTTGTGTTGACTTTGTTATGTTATGGGATTTCTATAGTGCACAGCTGCCCCAGCAAAGGGGCGTCTCGGAGCTGCCAGCATCAGAAAAATTGACCTAAACACCAGGACAGGGGAACGCCGAAGAGAAAGTGGCAAAAAAGATTAGACTGAAGGAAAGAGAAAAGTTTTAATGGCTTTCCTAAAGTCCAGCAGACATTCTATTCTACGGATCTGAACAGGCAAGGAGTTCCATAGCTTGTCTGCCAAGCAGCGAAAGGACCGGCCACCCGCGCAAAGACGTTTCACATGGGGAACAGTGCCCAGGTGCTGCCCCGAACGTGGGGGAACATTTTGGGTAAGCGGGTCACCAAGCAGGCTAGGTTTGCAAGCTTCAAAATCTTAAAAGAGAGACACAGCATCTTAAATTGGATGCGCTCCACCATAGGAAGCCAGTAGAGTCTCCAAATAGTGCCAGCAGATGGGCAAGACCGTGGGAGGTCTAGCAAGGCTCTGGCTCTGGTGTTTTGAACACGCTGCATCCGTGCTATTTCAGCCTGGTTGGCCCCTAGTGAGAGAGAGCTGGCATAGTCCACTCGAGATAGGATAGCTGACTGGACAATCAGCTAGCGCGTTGGTGGGTCAAAAAACTTCAAAAGGGGCTTAAGACCCCGTGAGAGGCCAAAGCAGGTGCCAGCAACTTTTATGGTATGGTATCGAAAGCTGAGGGAGGAATCCATCCATACCCCCAGGTTCTTAACCACTGCCTTGGGGACAGGTGTACTACCCAGGACACTCGGCCAACATTGCTCACTCCACAAGCTTGAGTTGTTGCCTACTAACAAAACCTCGGTTTTGCTAGTGTTCAACTGTAAGCAGTTAGTGGTCATCCATAGTGCAACCGCAGCCAGGCCGTCTCTAAATCTAGACGCATTCATTAGTATTTATTTATCACTTTTCACTTGTTGGAGTGGGAATAGTAAATTATTTCCCTCCGCTATCCAACACTTTCCCTACTGTTGACCTCACTGGAATGGGAATAGTAATTGTTATCCCATGCTATCCAACACTTTCCCTACTTTGCACTTCCTGGAGTGGGAAGAGTAAATTATTAATACAACAACGAAGGAGTGACTCAAACCAAACAAAATAAGACCTAAACAGAGCACGTGGGTGTGTAAAAAGAAATATGAAAGAAAAATCACAGTGATTTTTTTATAAAACCCTCACTCACCCGACTATTGGGTGACATGCTTCATCATCGGGTTGTTCACCGGAAATCCCGCCCCACCGACCTAAGAAGTGAAGCCTTAGCGTGCGTATACCGCCCAGTGTCATATATATTCTAGTCACCAGCTCTACTGCAGTTGCAGGTGTAGTAGCACACCGGGTATGCACTTGGCACACCCGGTGAACAACCCGATGATGAAGCATGTCACCCAATAGTCGGGTGAGTGAGGGTTTTATAAAAAAATCACTGTGATTTTTCTTTCATATTTCTTTTTACACACCCACGTGCTCTGTTTAGGTCTTATTTTGTTTGGTTTGAGTCACTCCTTCGTTGTTGTATTGATATTTTGACTGGGGTATAGGAGTGTCCCTGAACCCTTCCTCTCTTGTTGTTGTTACAAGAGTAAATTATTCCCCTCTGCTATGCAACACTTTCCCTACTGTTGCACTCGCTGGAGTGGGAATAGTAATATTTTACCCTCCGCTATCCGACACTTTCCCTAAGGTTGCACTCATTGGAGTGGGAATTGTGAATTATTCTCCTCCGCTATCTAACACTTTCCCTATTGTTGCACTAGCTGGAGTGGGAATAGTAAATTATTCCCTTCCCCTATCCAACACTTTCCCTACTGTTGCTAGTGCTGGAGTCGGAATAGTAGTTTTTACCCTACGCTATCCAACACTTTCCCTACTGTTGCACTAAATGTCGTGTAAAGTGTAAGTTTAAAAATATTACATATATTAATATTTAAATTTTTATTATAATTTCTTTAATTTTTATGTTACAAGTGTATATATACATGTATATATATATATATATATATATATATATATATATATATATATATATATATACATGTATATATATATATATATCTTTACTTTTTTTATGTAATTCTAACATTTTATAATTAATTACAATTATTATTTATTAATTCATTTTTAAGTAAATATATATATTGCATTTTATAAATGTATGTTTAGTTTATTTTACTATATTTTACTGTATATTTATACATATAAAAAACAATATTTTGTACTTGGATTTTTTTAACGATATATTTTCCTCAATATTTGTGTACTTACTATTATGAAGATAGGAGGTCAATATTTTTGACAACGATATTTATGCCCCGATATTTCTGTAGGTTGATATTAGTGTTGTCGATATTCTGTCAGTGATCCAGTATGATTATATGCTCTGTACTAATTGTTCTGCACAGCCTGCTGTAGGGATAAAACAGCATTACTCAACTGCATGCATGTCTGTTAAGGATAGAATGCAGGATAGTGAATTCCAACCTGAAAAGACCTACACGCAGTCACTAGTTGATTGCACAGTGCAGCTGGCAGAACTAAAAGCTCTAATTCTGGCACTTGAGAATACGGATCCTGGATTCCCCACTATCATCGTGGTTAATGTATAGTGTTGTGTCTGGTCTTAAAAAGAGTATCTACACTACTGGAGCCAGAATGCTTTCAGAGATTCCAAAGGGTACACCATAAAGCACAAAATACTTTGGGGACAAGTGGCTAAGCTGAAAGAATGCTTGGCACAGACTTATGTGATTCACACCTTGAGTCATCAACATGTTGGAATAGACGTTGAAGGGAATACAATGGCTGACAAAACTGCAAAAGCAACAGTGCAAACTGCTGTCGCTGTGATTACTCATTACGGTATGAGGATAGATAGAGACATTATGATGGCTGTCAGCGCAGCACATGAGGACACCTATTTGCTGAAAAGCTTCACAGCAAAGTACTCCTACCAGTTAAGTGTGCAAAACATAACATAAATCTCACCCTCTCCACAAACAGGTCCACCCCTCTCCCACATCTTTCCCCATCCACAAACAATATCCAAAATCAATATAAATCATGTCCTTGTCAAATTGTCAATAAAAAGAAAAATGCCTTGCCCAAATTCCTAACCTCCCCATCCACAACAACTCCCTCCAACAAAAAATGAAATAAAAAAGGGCTAGTAGAGGGTATTCTCTACGAAGGTCTCCAGATGTTGAATGTGTGCCTCGAGGTGGGCCATCCAATGACTCAAGTGTGCAAGCTCACGCAGCATGTGGCAATGGTGGAGCCACTCAGAAAGGGGGGGGCACGGGCAGCTCCAAGATGCCGGTGATGCTGGCGTAGCCTGGAGGCACAGGCGTTTGGCTGGCGGAAATGGGCCGAGGAGCAGGGGCATGTGCTGGGCTCTTCCTGTCCACCAACCCCTGTTAGGTGCCCTGGTGGCCTCCAGCCTATGCCGCCGGAGCTGGGCCGCAATCTCATGCTGGGTAAGTGTTGGTGGTGAACCGGCAAGAGTAGCTATTGCTGGTCCCCTAGGGCCATTGGAATGTTTGATGTGATTTGGAAAGTTAGTCACAGGGACACAATTTTAATAGGACATAATCTATATAAAAGCACTGACTGCCTGAAAGGACAGAGTGCTTTTTTTCCTGTAAAGGATTCCTTAAAAAATGTAACACAGACACTTTGTGTGGAAAAAAGAATATAACTGTTTAATGTGTAAGGCATCATCCACTATGGAGTACAAGTATTCTATTCTTCTTGTGCTAAATGACTGGAAGCATGCTAGCTAGCGCCTCTGGTACAAACTTGCTGCTCTCTGCAGTCTGCAGCTGGCACAGCTGCAATGGACAACAAATTATCTTTGATTCCATTGGCCCTGCTCTTCTCACAATGCCTTTTAATTCTACCCTGACTCCAAAGAGGCAGATGATTAATATGTCACACACAGATGGCGCCAGTCAGCGTTGTCTGAGAGACGGAGGACTGAGCCTGCCGGAAGACCCGGTACCAGCCCAAATATCAACGGTGACAGCAGACCCGGTGGCTGCATGTACGGAAGACTGAACTTGTGAGACTATTAACAACATCCCAGCAGCCCCCGGTGCCAACAAGGGGACCCGGGAGCACACCGTCAAAGAAAGCAGCCGTGGAGGGGCCCAGGGTGAGGCGAGCCTCTCATTAATGGGCCTGAGAGATGTTTTGGGGAGGCTAAAAGAAAAGTAGAGCATGACACCAGAACACAGATATCGACTTTGCCTGACCCCAAGACGGCGATTCCTTGGGAAAACGAGCGAAAAGGGAGTGAATGATCATATAGGGAATGCTGATTTGACAGGCAGTATTTTGTGGTGGAAAGTGACACATCTCAGTTGGCAGATGGAAGCATAGGCGAGAGAGCAACCATAGAAGAGTAGGAGAGGAGCCTTTGGGGAGGTACCTGCCTGACCCTAAGATGGAATCCAGGGTCCACGAATCACTGATGATCTGCCGACAATGGAGCCAACTTCAGTGTGACCGATGCCCGGCGGTGATGTCTGGATGGCAGTGGTACCGGGGAATACTCAATTTCAGGTCAGCAGGAGAGATGAATAGCAGTGGATGACAGCCATACCGCACAGAGGGAATGAATACGTCAGCACCTATAATGGAATTAAACCAGACCTCTCTCATTTCCCCCACCCTCCACCCAGATCCGACTCACTCATCATGATATTAAAACTGTAAATCTTGCCACCGACCGTGGAGACTCAGATTTTGGCTGATGCCCGGTGGAGCTACATTGATAGCTATAGAGGTGGGGTTTGGCTGTGAACTTCCCCCTCGGCTGTCACCTACCGAGCTGGACATTGGGCAGATTTTTCCTTTGTCTCATCACCGTATCTCCCTCCTCATTACCCTTTTACATTACCCCCTTCACTAACAGATGTAACTTGTAACTAATGTGTCTTTTGTAACAATGTGTAACTTGTAACTGATGTAACTGTCCTCATGTAAAGCACTTTGATACCTCCTGGTCTAGCCAGCTCTATATAAAACTCAAATAAATGAATAAATAAATAATTTAATGTATTACATGTGGATAATAGATATACTGTATAAGTTGACAGTGAGAACAAGGCACTGCAGTAGGAGGAATGGAAAGGGATACATAGATTTTATTGAGCACATTTGTCACACAGTATCCCATCCGCAAAACATGACATCCCACTTTACTTCCTGGCCTCACCATCAAACACAAATTATTTAAATCATATACCTTTGCTTGGCAGTAAGGGAAGGAAAATTGACTTAGAGACTGAATAATTACCCCTGTGACATGTCCTCTGCCCTAACAGACCTTTGTATAGTGTTCTTCTGAGGTTATTATCTTAAAGAAAGAAAAAAGTACATTGTACCAATTTTAAAGAGCCATCACTTTGTTCAATGTAGGGTCGGAATATTTTTTTTAAATCACTACCCGACCACCTAGTGTGCGTCTCGCTAGCTTCATTTCTTTGGGCTTGTATAAAAAAGCTAAAGTCCTTGGGATCATAGGTTTTTTTATGTAAACTCATTTAATCATATTTAGCAAACCATAAAAGAAGCGACCATAGGGATCATAAATACTGTATTTTAACTTATATCTGACTTGACAGTTTTTAGCACCTATAAACTGAAACCTTGCATGAACTTTGTACCCTCTTTTACAAGAATCTAGATGAATTCATTACTGTTTTCTATTTAAAAGAACTGTTTTTTAAATGTTATTGTTGTTTATGTACTTTAATGATCGTACCTAATAACGATCAAATAAAGTTGAAATTGATTTAGAGACTGATTTAGACTAGAGCTTGGCAGAGTGGTTACTGTGTTACAAACGTGACAGATATCCCGTCCACCATATTATGATTTGTAATACAGCAGTTACATTTGTGATGAAGTAATCCCTTTCACCAAACTTTAAAAATCGGGCCCTTAGTTTGCTGCAATAGGGTAAGGTACAAGGAAAAGGCTTGGTAAGTAAAGTAGAGGTTTTGCTACAGAATAGTGGGGGGGGTCACTAATGATGTAGCTTAGGCTCACTCAGTCACTGTAGTTGAAACTGAAAGTTGATGAGTGTCAAATTTGATCATGTGTAAATCCATTAGGGAAGCCATATGAACCACTTGTCCCAGAACATGTGGCACATGCCATAAAAGTTTTTTTCAATGTTTTGGTAAGCTGGGATAGAATTTTTGAACAAATAAAGGACTGCGACACTAGGAGGTGACTGAGTGGGCACTGGGATGGAAGGGAATGACACCTCGATCTTGTTGTGGTTTACATTCCTTTGAAAGCTAAATGCTATATCAGCAGAAGCAGACATGCATTGCACAGCCAACACAGCAGGCCGGATAGAACTATGCGGCAGTTGGGTGGGGTCATGGCTCACAGGTCGTGACTCATGAAGTGCCACTGTAGGAGGCTGACTTTATATGGTGCACACATTATTCAAGTGTAGCACCCTGCAACAACCAAGACAACTCTTATGGTGTTTTTAGTGGTTTAGACAACCTCAGAAAGCTCTCTAAGTGGTAGCTGTGGAGAGCAGCCTTCAGGCTTAGGCTAGGAGGAGTGTAAAGCAGCTTGTTTCACCAGTACCTAATCTTATAGTGCAGCTTAAGTGAAAAAGAACCACACAGTGTAATTATAAAAAAAAATATTTATTACAGACACTCACTAACTCAATGCAATATCTACTGCAAGGAGATATAATTACAGTACACACAATACTTTGATACTGTGACAGTAAGTAGCACGAAAATAGTGGAATACGACTATTGACCGAAGTCGGAAGTTGACCCAGAAGACTTAGAAGTGCCGAGGACCAAGTAACCACCCCAGGTAAGGACCCAGGAACCCGATGGAGGAAAAAGTCAGTTGGATTCCAAGGTTGGATTCTGGAAGAGAGCAGAGGGGACAGAGTCTAGGTCACTCAGAGGTGACCAGGGGCACGGGATTCGAGTGCCCACTAATGTCGACTGTTACAGAAGAGTTGACGGTTCCAGGTAGAGATTCAGCTGTTGGTTGATCATGCTCTCAAGTGCTTTACCCAGAAGGGGGAACAGCGATATCTGTCGATAGTTGCTCAACTCTAATGGATTGGCCGCTGGCTTTTTTAGTATAGGGTGGACAAAAGCTTCCTTCCAGGGGACCGGAATTTCACCCTCTGAGATTGATAGATTAAAGATTTTCTCTATAGTAGGCGCTAATGAACAAGACAAGAGTGCCATGGCTCTAGGAGGGCAGAGGTCCGCCGGAGAGCCCGATTTCGCGGACTCGAGCGCTTTGAGAGTTTCAGCTAAAGTGATTGGTCTAAAACCTGTAAGGAAGCAGTCCGTCCGTACTGATTGACTGTCTGAAAGAGGAGAAGTGGGAGCAAGGTGTGAAAATTTGGAATAAATAACTTCAATTTTTTCTTGGAAAAACCCAGCAAGTGAGTCTCATAGGTCCTGCGATTCTATGGACGGTTGCTTACATGCCACTGGTGACACAAACTCGTTCACAATGTCAAATAGCATTTTAGGCGAATTATTAGTGTTCTCAATTTGATTCGCAATGAACGTGATTCTTGCTGCCTTCAAGTTAAAATGATAAGTTTTCTGTGAAAGTTTAAAAAGTGCTTTTGACTGGGGGGATTTACTTTGGCGCCAGAGTCTCTCAAAGCGTTTACAGGCAGATTTTTCCTGTCTTAATTCGGACGTATACCACTGTGCTGAGCGACGGTTCAGCAAGGGTTTGGATTTCATTTTCGCTGGAGCAATTAAGTCCAAAGTTCTCCCCAATTCAATAGTAATGCCCGACAAGACTTTGGAGACCTCCCCTTCCTCAGCTATTGAGGGTGCCGAAAACACTACCTCGAAGGCCTGGGGAGTTACCTTTTTCCAGGGACGCAGAAGTTGCTGGACTCTACCAATGGGCTGTCCCGTAGGTGTGGACAGGCAAGATGGACTCGTAAATTTAATCATAACGTGATCCGACCACGTGAGAGGCAGTGCCGTGTCAAATGGGTTCCTGAGCTGGTTTGAACTGGAGAATGCAAGGAGGGCACCAAATGTGCCCTTCCAGCAGACTATGTGGTGCTGGCAACACCCTCACCCTGGCATAATACACTAAATCCTGTCTGGGAGGTGGTCACATCGCCCTGTGACAGGAAATCTTTTGTCCTACCTTCCCCTGCTCCGGCTTGGCCCAGCAGCAGGAGGGCAGAATTGTGTCTGTGGTTGGCAGCAGCCCTAGGTTGCCTGTCAGGCTCTGTAAGATCGGTCCAAGGAACATGGAGTGCTTCCCGGAGTGGTGCCCTACCGTGGATGGAATCATCACTCCAACATCGGATACAGTGTTAGGGTATGATTCCAACATGTTTGATACCAAACACACCCAGGTTCGTTCCAGTCAATTTAGAGATTCTCATCACGTAATGATGCTTGGCCTCTCTATGTTGTAATGGCTGATTCACCTACAAAGTCAGGAGAATGGGTTTGTAGGGTAGGTCTGCTCATGCAATGCCAACCTCACACTCGGACCGAGCACCCTGCCTTTGTGACTGAAAGGCATGCTGGAGAAGTGACTAATAGGTCTCAAGTGCAGTGATGTATGATATAAGGAAATGTATATCTTTCATGAGAGGTACATGCACCAACTCACACAGGCTGCAATGGCAGGCCCGTAGTCAGAGTTTGGAGGGTCCTTTATGGGTGGCATAACACATGCTGCAGCTGATGGGGGAAACTTGTGTGCCTAGGCCCTAGGTACCTTAGTACCATACACTAGGGACCTACTGGGGTACCCCAGAAGTCAAATAGGAATGTACCATAACCAATTTAGGGAGGAAGCACAGTGACTGGCGTCCTGATTAGCTGGATTCTAGTCAGACTAGTCAGAAAACAGCAGAACACCAGAAAAAAGTGGGTGCATATATGAAAGCAGATCTTGCTTTCCTACAGCCATGGAGAGGGAGATCATGGTTAAATGAGGATGGATGGGATCTGCCTCACTTAACAAATAAACTACAGTGGATAAACTAGTAATTGCCTAGAACCAAGTAATGTGGCTTGCCATCGTCCGTCTCTGCTGCAGCAGAGACAGCCCCTTCAGCTGCTCTGTTATCTGGCACACTGGTGCTGCTGGCCCCATCACTGGTGGTCTGTGTGGCTAGAAATACCATTTCACATTTTAGATGCCAGATACACCTCCTCCTTTTTATTTTTACAAAACTAACACATGACTACAGTTCAGTTTGTAGTATCTCCTCTCCCATCTAAAATATCACTTTGGACATTTTGCTGTATGACAATGTTAGAGAATCCAGTAAGTCAAGAGATACATTATTCAGCCACTAAAAGCCATAAAAGCAAACATTTGGTAAGAGACAGTGATTAAAAGATCCCATATGTACAATTAAAAATGCAAATCAAGCCACCCATAATGGAGAGGTCGATATATGATGATCACTGTCAGTCATTTGAAGTGCAATGAAGGGGTAGAATGCATTGGTCAATGGAGGTTTTGGTTGGCAAATGCAATGGGACCATTCTTATAATACTTTCCTGCTATGCTGCACTGTGATTGAAACTGCTGGGATCCTGAATAATAACACATACAACACACCATTGGGTGGTCACTATGACCATCGCAACTCTCCTGTCATTTGTGCATGAGCGAGAAATAGAAAAGCCTTCTCAACAAACAAGCATAGAAGAGCTAGCTTGGGTCGGCAAACTCTGCAATCTTCAAAGTAGACTACCTAATCTAGGGCCAGATGTAGGTAAATCTCATTTACCGATTCATAAATACCGAATTTTACCGATTCGGTATTTATGAATCGGTAAATAAGATGTAGGTAATAATTTGGTATTTTTTACCGAATCGGTAAGATTCGGTATTTACCGATTCGGTAAATACCGAATCGGTATTTGCTATTGAATCCTATGGGCCTTGAAGCCCATAGGATTCAATAGCAAATACCGATTCGGTATTTACCGAATCGGTAAAAATACCGAATTGCAAAGGGGGACAGGGTGTCACTTTGACACCCTGTTGCACCCCTGTAACTGGCTTGTGCGCCATGTTGCACACATACATGCCCTTAGGGCATGTCTGTGTGCCACATGGCACAGGTGTACATGCACATATGTGCATGTACACAGGGATTCGGTATTTACCATGCAATTGTATTACATGGTAAATACCGAATCCTGAAAGGCCTGAAGCACTGTTCAAAGTGCTACCTACATCTGAAAATACAGATTCGTTAATTTTACCGCTTGGTAAATTTACCGAATCGGTAAAATGTACAGAATCTGTAAATTTACCGATTCTGTAATTTTACCGATTCTGTAAAATTACCTATTCGGTAAAATTACTGAATCTGTATGTTTTTTGAGCCCCTACATCTCCATAGCCCAATGCCGGTCGGAAACGGGCGAAAATCGGTATTTTCAGCCGTTTCCGACCGGTATTGGGGTACCTACATCTGGTCCCTAGTGTCTAAGTCTTACAGTGTAAGTCCATAGGTTATAACGTTAGTGGAGAGACACAGCATAACCGAGCAGAAGGAAGCTTAAGCTACAGATTGGTACAGACACAGGAGTAAGTCAGCTACAGAAATAGAAATATAGAAAAAAAGGATAATGCAGGGAGGGATAACAAGAATCAACATTAATTATATAGACTGAAGAGCATTTGAAAAGAAAAAGGCACAGTATAAGAGAAAGGAGGAAAAATTAATCAAATGGGGAGAGGAAAAAGTTACAGAAATAAATAATATTAACGAGAACTTACTGGGGCTAGCAGAGCTGTCTGTTGTGGCCCTGGTGGTGACGGTGGAACTTCAACCTGCCATAGCACTGGTGGTGGCACTCTCCTCTGTCCGACCCTTTGATGCCCTCTTCTTCGCCTTTGGGTGCTGATGTGAGAAATTAAGAAGATAACAAAAATAGGTTAGTGGTACAGTTAATCACCCAGAAAATATTTTGACAGGCAAATGCAAACCCAGTAACATATTGTCATTATACTATCCTAAATCAGATTGTCTATAATTTACAGTTGACCCATTACAATTTCCAAAACCTTACCTAAGCTATATTTCGAATTTCTGAAACTAATGAATTGCAACAGATGATCTTTATCACACAAATCACCTTTGATGGGCCAACACAGCCAGTTTCCCTTTTCAATGCATGGATGCATATTTTGCATAGTGCATCACTGGAAGATTGCTCAGGGCTGTACAAGCTACATAAAAATAAAGACACAGAGAACGTTAACTCGCTAATACTATATTACTAATGCTAACACAGTACAATCTTATTGAAAAGGAGGACAGAGGAGTCAGCATAATTTCTCAAATAATCAGCCCAAGTGAGCACCTACAAGAACTAGCAGAACTAGGTAACACCGAGCACCAGGTTCGCTCATATTGGATCACATGATATGTAAAATAAATGTAAAATAGTGAGGGTACTTTATATAAAGTAAGGAAGGTAAAGCTATAGTAAGGATTGAAATGACGGCCAAGCACCATGCACAGAATAGGAAAAACAAAATGGCTGTGCATGTGGGCGACCATGTGCTTCTGTTTATGCTCACGTTTCAACTTTGGAGCACGCTGCTCCAACCAATCAACGTGAACGGGCGGCCAAGCACATCTCTGCCCATTCGCATGGAGGTAGGTGGCGTTCCCTGAGGTTTTTTTACTCTGCAGAACTCCGCATAACCCTCCTCATGGCCCGAAATGCATTGGGCATAGGAAACATCAATGAATACTGTTATTCAAAATGAAAAGAAAATGTTGATATGGATCATTCAGAAAAATGAATAACATGTTATTCATATATGAGAACAAAGTACCAATAATGAAACTGTTTCTAAATTAAAATTTGTTTACTATTGTTTGAAGTGTTATGTTAAAAACTTTAAAATACTAGGACAAGAACCTTCGCTTCATAGTGAGGTGTGACTTGGAGCGAGCACGTGGTATATTTAAGTACTTATGGCAGTGAAACAAACATGAATGGTTATGTCACTGCCTCAGTTTATGGGCCTATTGCTCCTTCTTGCAATGCACCACATAAATAAACAGGATGAGCGCCGAAGGTGCGCCAAAGGTAAGCCCGTCTGCGCCCGTCCGCGCCTGGCCCGCGCCCAGGGCCAAGACCCCTGGTCCCCGCAGGCCCCAGCCCGCCCGCCGGACGTACGACGCCGCCACCCTCAACGCACTCAACACCGGCCGAATCCCGGGATGCTACCGAGCCACCCCGAGACACACCCACGGACCCTTCAGCTGCCACGCCTGCAAGTTCTCCTGCATCCGGACCTGCCTCGCACCAGCACCCGCCAAGCCGAACACCAGCAGCAACCACCTCATGTGCATCCTGCTCAACACCCGCTCCGTCCACAGACTCGCCATCGAGCTCTGGAACCTCCTCGACACCACAGCTCCTGACGATGCCTTCCTCACGGAAACCTGGATGAACGACTCCTCAGCGCCCGACATCGCCATCGCCATCCCAGAGGGCTACAAGATCACCCGGAGGGACCGCACCGCCAACCAGATGGGAGGAGGCATCGCCATCATCCACAGGGACACCATCCACATCACGACCAACACCGACGACACCCTGACTACCGCCGAACACCTACACTTCCAGATCCGCACCAACCCGAAGACCACCCTCAGAGGCACCCTGATCTACCGACCCCCGGGACCACGCACACAATTCAGCGAGGACATCGCCGACTTCATCAGCCCGCATGCCCTCACCTCCGCTGACTACATCCTCCTGGGGGATATCAACTTCCACCTGGAGAACAACAACGACCGCAACACCATCACCCTGCTCGACAACCTCGCCAACCTCGGACTCAAGCAGCTGGTGTCCACCCCCACCCACCTCGCCGGACACACACTCGACGCCGTCTTCTCATCCAGCAAAGACATCGACTTCAGCCACGCTATTGGATTACACTGGACGGACCACAGCTGCGTCCACTTCACCTTCAGAAAAACGACTAACCACCACCACCAGCAACAGGTTGCTCGAAGAAGCTGGAACAAGATCACAGCCGACCAGCTCGCCCCTTCCCTGAGCCAGCACCCTCCCGCCAGCTCAGCGAACCCCAGCCAGGCCGCCGACAACCTCACGAAGTGGATCAGCAACTGCGCGGACGAACTCGCCCCACTGAGGACCCCGCCCAGCAGATCCGGCAGCAAGAAGGCCCCATGGTTCACCGACGAACTCAAGAGCTCCAAGAAGAACTGCCGAGCCCTCGAGAAAGCCTGGAGAAGGGAGCCAACACCGGACAACATGACCACCCTCAAGCTTGCCACCCGAAAGCACCACCAACTGATCCGCGCCACCAAGAAAACTGCATTCAAAGACCGGCTGGACAACAACGCACACAACTGCAAGGAACTCTTCAACATCGTGAAAGAGCTCTCCAACCCCAACGCCGAAAACAACGACATCACCCCATCGCAAGACCTCTGCAACTCCCTCGCCTCCTACTTCCACAACAAGATCGCGGACATACACAACAGCTTCAGCCCTCAACCGACGCACGCCACGACCGAACCACCGCCCCCCACCACCACCCTCCGCGCCTGGACTCCGATCAGCACCGAAGACACCGTCCGCATGATGAACTCCATCCACTCCGGATCTCCGACCGACCCCTGCCCTCACCACGTCTTCAACAAGGCCGACGCTGTCATCGCACCCCACCTGCGGGACATCATCAACACCTCCTTTGACACCGCCACCTTCCCGGAGAGCTGGAAGCACGCCGAACTCAGCGCCCTACTAAAGAAACCAACAGCGGACCCCACCGAACTCAAGAATTACCGCCCCATCTCGCTCCTCCCGTTTCCAGCCAAAGTCATCGAGAAGACCGTCAACAAACAGCTGGCCGCCTTCCTCGAGACGAATGGATCCCTCGACCCTTCACAGTCTGGCTTCCGAGCCAACCACAGCACCGAGACCGCCCTCATCGCTACCACCGATGACATCCGAGCCCTAATGGACAACGGAGAAACAGCGGCCCTCATCCTTCTAGACCTCTCCGCGGCATTCGACACTGTCTGCCACCGCACCCTAGTGCAGCGCCTCAGCAACGTCGGAATCCAGGAGAAGGCACTAGAATGGATCATCTCCTTCCTCGACGGAAGAACACAGAGAGTCCGGCTACCACCGTACAAGTCAGAGGCCACCGAAGTCATCTGCGGCGTCCCTCAAGGATCCTCGCTGAGCCCCACCCTCTTCAACGTCTACATGAGCCCCCTCGCGGCCATCGCACGCCAACACAACCTCAACATCATCTCCTACGCTGACGACACCCAGCTGATCCTTTCCCTGACCAACGACCCCGCCGCCGCCAGAGCCAACCTTCACGAAGTGATGAAAGACGTAGTCGAGTGGATGACGACCAGCCGCCTGAAACTGAACTCAGACAAGACGGAAGTCCTCATCCTGGGCGCCTCACCCTCCGCCTGGGACGACTCCTGGTGGCCCCCCGCCCTGGGCACCGCACCCAAACCGACAGACCACGCACGCAACCTGGGCTTCATCCTGGACTCCTCCCTCTCCATGACCAGACAAGTCAACGCCGTCTCCTCGTCATGCTTCAACATCCTGCGCATGCTACGGAAGATCTTTCGGTGGATCCCCACCGAGACCAGGAAGACGGTCACCCAGGCCCTCGTCACCAGCCGACTGGACTACGGCAACGCCCTCTACGCCGGAACCACCGCCAAGCTCCAGAAGAGACTCCAGCGGATCCAGAACATCTCAGCCAGACTCATCCTCGACATCCCACGACACAGCCACATCTCCGGACATCTGAGAGACCTGCATTGGCTCCCCGTCAACAAAAGAATCACCTTCCGCCTCCTCACCCACGCACACAAAGCCCTACACGATCAAGGCCCGAGCTACCTCAACAACCGCATCAACTTCTACGCTCCCAAACGCCATCTACGATCAGCCAGTCACGCCCTCGCCGCCGTCCCCGCATCCGAAGAACGACAACAGGAGGAAGGTCCTTCTCCTACCTGGCCGCCAAGACCTGGAACTCCCTCCCGTCCGACCTGCGCCTGACCCAAGACCACCTCTCCTTCAGGAAGAAGCTCAAGACCTGGCTGTTCGAGCAGTAGCAGCACCCCCCCCCCCCAAGCGCCTTGAGACCCTCCGGGTAAGTAGTGCGCTCTATAAATGTCTTTGATTGATTGATTGATTGATGAAGGTTATGTATATAGTTAACATAAGAAATCCGGTCCTTGCTGCCAATGTATGTATGTATGTATGTATGTATGTGTGTATGTATGTGTGTATGTATGTGTACCATATTTCTATAACAGGAATCTAGCAAAAAGGCAGCAGAGCACTGAACAGGATCAAAACCAAGCTTATAGTCAGTGAGTATTAGCAGAGGAAGCTGACATGTGGGCGGTCAAGTACCATCAGGGTGAAGATGATGGTATCATATTTTTCAGCCACTGGGTGAGACATTCTGCAGCATGAAGGATGCCCATAAGGGGTGCCAGTGTGCTGTCTAGGAAGTCATAGAGTAGTGCATTGCCACCATCCAGATTTGAGAGTACAAGGGATTTAACAATAGTTCTGAAGGTTCTTTCTGGTACAAACAGTTTGAATTTATTTAGAACGGAGAGCCGGTACCAAGCCAGCTTTCTTTTTTTGGAAATGTTTTCCTTGTGGAAGAGATTGGTGCCCAGGGTGAATCCAAGAAATATGGCATTCGGTGAGAGTTTGGGTTTAAAGCCAGCAAGGTTCATGTCATTGTATCTTGTTTGTTTTTCTTTGCAAATAATGGGATTGTGCATTGATTGGTTAAGCTTCAGATAAATGCTGGACCTCCAAGTCTGGATGATGTGCAAGTAGTGTTTGAGGCACTAGATGTCTGATGTATAGTAGATTTTCAAAGAGTTGTGTATCATTGCATATTGGTTAATCATGATACCTTTATCTGTGAGTAGAGCACCAAGTGGTTCCATGCAACAGTTGAAGATGACAGGAGACAGTCCCCTTGGTATCTCCACATATAATAAGGATATTTTGTGACCAAGAGGAGTCTATGTGAACAAACTGGTGCCAGTTAGAAAGGTAAGAGGAAAACTAGTAAAGGATATTTCTGAGGAATCTCTTTCACAACTCAAGAGTCCATATGAGGGTGTGATGTTCGACTGTGTCAAAAGCAGCTGTGTGGTCCAGCTATAGTAGGAGGCTGGGGTTATCTTCAGTTGTTGTCAAGAAGGCATTGTCTTTTTTTAATTAAATGTTTTTATTTGGGTTTTTTCCGCAAACAATACATGGTGCTCATAAATGCACCAGAAAGCACAATTATATTGGGGGTTAAAGTACATTTGTTCAAATTTGTTCTCAGCAATTGAGCTTGTGTTGAGGTGCATAGTATGATACATATTTTTCTATCTTAGGAGAGCATCGAATGGGGACTTTCCTCACTTTACCTCACTTCTATATTGTAGTGTTTCATCCAGGGACCACATACTTTATGGAACATCTTTGAGCACCCTCTGGCCTAAGTTACCTTTTCAGCGGCCATGTAAAGGTCCACCTCTGTTTTCCATTCCCAGAGGTTTGGCTGCTCTGCCGCTCCAAAATACTTAGCTACATTTCATTTTGCCAGTATTAGGCCCAAATTACTTAAAATAATTTTGGGATATCTAATTCTGTGGATATGCCTCACAAGATGTGTTTGGGATCTGCAGGGATATTTTCCTCCATCACTGTGTTTAAACCTTGCAGTATAGTAATCCAGTAAGATTGTATTCTAGGGCAATCCCACAGTATATGCAAGAGTGTGCCCCCATCTGTCCCACATTTTAAAGAATGAGGGGACTCTGCTCAGCCAAATCTGTGATGGGGCCAAGAGGCATTGTCAATGATGTGTAAGTTGGTGGTCTCCATGCTGAAGCATGATTTAAAGTCAGACTAATAGTTGTGCAGGAGTGGCTAGCCTTGATGTGATCTTGGACTTGAACATAGATTGCCTTTTCAACAATTGTGAAAATGAATGGCAGGTGAGTGATGGGCCAGTAATTGTCAAGTTCAGCAGGGTAATTTTAAGGGCTGGGAGGATTTGACTAATCATGAGCATGTCTGGGAATACGCCTTGTGTAAGGGAGGCATTGACAATAGTAAATAAGGGACAAGCGAGGATCCCCTTAAAGGGCTGTGATGAAGGATAATGGTAAGACATCAACTTCATAAGATGTGGCTTCAATGGAGATCATTATGTCAGCCTGATCTGGGAGAGATAGGGCATTGAAGGCTAACCATTGCTGGATTCTACGAGAGAGAAGAAGCAAGCTTGACATCAACAATGTGCTGTCTGATGTTCAATATTTTTTTTTACTGAAGAAGAGGTTAATTACATTGCTTTTTTCCATGGAGTGAGAAGAGGATGTACTTGAGTGACTGGAACAGTGGTCTAGTTCTGCTGATGGTTTCATTGGTGGTGATGGTATAGTACTTTGATTTAGCTTTTGTGATGAGCTGTCTTCATCCTGCATAAAGTGCCTTCAAATCTAAGAGTTCCTCTGGAGTTCTATTTTTATTTTATTTTATTTCCTGTCTACAGATTAATCATTTATTGTCATAAAGGTCTTTAGAATGCCAGGATTCTGAAGCCTTTGGCTTATAACGGCATGCAGTTATTGGGGTGTCAATATTGATATAGCTTCCCCGACAATTTATGACATTATTTTGAAGGGTATTGGCATCAGACGCAGAGTTGATGAGGTGAAAGATGAGTTCAAGCATCAGGTTGTCTATGAAGATGTTTTTGAAGGATCGGATGGTTTGGTTTTCTCTTTGTGTTGACTTTGTTATGTTATGTTATGTTATGGGATTTCTATAGTGCACAGCTGCCCCAGCAAAGGGGCGTCCCGGAGCTGCCAGCAACAGAAAAATTGACCTAAACACCAGGACTGGGGAACGCCGAAGAGAAAGTTGCAAAAAAGATTAGACTGAAGGAAAGAGAAAAGTTTTAATGGCTTTCCTAAAGTCCAGCAGACATTCTATTCTACGGATCTGAACAGGCAAGGAGTTCCATAGCTTGTCTGCCAAGCAGCGAAAGGACCGGCCACCCGCGCAAAGACGTTTCACATGGGGAACAGTGCCCAGGTGCTGCCCCGAACGTGGGGGAACATATTGGGTAAGCGGGTCACCAAGCAGGCTAGGTTTGCAAGCTTCAAAATCTAAAAAGAGAGACACAGCATCTTAAATTGGATGCGCTCCACCATAGGAAGCCAGTAGAGTCTCCAAATGGTGCCAGCAGATGGGCAAGACCGTGGGAGGTCTAGCAAGGCTCTGGCTCTGGTGTTTGGAACACGCTGCATCCGTGCTATTTCAGCCTGGTTGGCCCCTAGTGAGAGAGAGCTGGCATAGTCCACTCGAGATAGGAGAGCTGACTGGACAATCAGCTAGCGCGTTGGTGGGTCAAAAAACTTCAAAAGGGGCTTAAGACCCTGTGAGAGGCCAAAGCAGGTGCCAGCAACTTTTATGGTATGGTATCGAAAGCTGAGGGAGGAATCCATCCATACCCCCAGGTTCTTAACCACTGCCTTGGGGACAGGTGTACTACCCAGGACACTCGGCCAACATTGCTCACTCCACAAGCTTGAGTTGTTCCCTACTAACAAAACCTCGGTTTTGCTAGTGTTCAACTGTAAGCAGTTAGTGGTCATCTATTGCGCAACCGCAGCCAGGCCGTCTCTAAATCTAGACGCATTCAGAGTGGAACCTTCAGCCAGGGCCACCACCAGCTGCGTATTATCTTCATAGTAGATCATGGTGAGGTCCCACAGCCTGGTGACCGCTGCCAGAGGCTGGACATACAGATTATACAGTGAGGGACTTAACACTGAGCCCTGGGGCACCCCCTGAGAGAGAAACGGGGGGCTGACACTCTGAAAGATCTTTTGGTCAGAAATTATCTGAACCATTCCAGGGCCAAGCCAGCCACACCCGCCTCCTCCAGCCGCTGTAGCAGAATGCCGTGCGAGACCGTATCAAAGGCGGCACTAAGATCAAGCAGGATCAGTGCCGCCGTCTGACCGGAATCTAGAATGGTCCGCAGGTGTTCAGACATGGCTAGGAGAGCAGTCTCTGTGCTGTGGCCCGAGCGGAAGCCATTTTGAGATAGATCCAGGATGGTGGTGATTTTCAAAAAATTAGTTAGTGTGTTATTAACGTGTGCCTCTGCTATCTTAGCCACCCAGGGGAGGAGAGATATAGGCCTGAAATTTTAAAGTTTAGCCGGGTCAAGCGACTTTTTTTGAGAATGGGAGAAACCTATGCCTGTTTCCACAGCACCGGGACAATTGCCGTGGAAAAGGAGGAGTTGACTATCTGGCATAATGGGGCCAGAAAAAGGGAGAGACTCTCTAAACTGAGCTGGCTTTAGAGGGTTGGCTGGAGAGCCAGATTTGACTTTCCTGCTCAACCGGATGAACTCATCCTGTGAAATACAAGGGATAGCCATTAAAGAAAATGGTAGCATGGGTCTAGGAAGAGCAGTCGGAGGAGGAGTAGACATTTGTGGGAAGGACCGATAGATGGTACGAACTTTCTCAATGAAGATAGTGGCTAGATCCTCACACTGCTGTTTCCTAGCCTTGAGGTCTTTAAGGATCTTAAAAATACATTTGGCCGGGTTTGGGCTAAGCTTGATTTCATTGGCATAGTAGGCCGCTCGAACATTGCAGATGGTTCTGTGATAGTATTTGATCATGGCCAAAGAGCATGCTTTTTTTTGGGGTCATAGTCCTTTCTCTACACGCACTCTGATCTCTTGCAGGCCTTCTTTAAGGTGGTCAATGAGTCATTATACCAGGGACTGGTGCTGGAGGTACGTCCCTTAGCCCACTTAGCCGGAATAAGAGCATCTAACCCTTGGGTGATCCAATCACAGAATGAACTATAACCAGTCTCTGGGTTGTTGGAAGGCCCCAGGGGGTTCGTGCCAAGAAGCATGTGAAAGTCCTCCAACCTTAGTTTACGCCAAGGGCGTGTAAAGACAGGCGATTGGGTAGCATTGTTGAGGGGCTCTATGGCCGGAAAAGACATTTCAACCAACGAATGGTCAGTCCAGCCCATGGGTTTAGGAGTTTCCACAGTGGCAGACAGAATATTCGAGAAAATCGTATCCAGCAAGTGGATACATAAATGGGTGGGGCCGGGGACCAGTAAGTTTAGTTGGTACACAGCCAGGTCTGCCAGAAAGCTACAGATCTCATTGTCTTGCATTAATTCAAAATGCAGATTAAAATCACCTAGAATGCTGAAGTTGGCTGTGCCCATAGCAGGCATGCACACTGCCTCCAAAAGGGCGACTTTAAACCTAGAGGTAGACCCTTGGGGACGATAGACTAGCAGCCCAGATACTGTCAGATGGGTACTAATGGTGATACTGAAACGAGCGCAATCGCAGCCTTCAGTTACTTATTTAGTGAAAAGACATGAGTAGCATGATTTAAAAATCACTGCAATGCCACCTCCCCTAGACTCTCTGTTAACCATGCAAATGGAGTACTCAGAGGGCAGAGCTAGGTTTGGTTCAGCAACCATATGTTCATTGAGCCAAGTCTCAGTCAAGAAAAATACATCTGGGGATTCCTCTGTGACTAAGATGTAGATTTATAAACAGTGCTTAGCCAGCGACCTCACGTTAAGCTGGACGATTTTCAGCCGTTGCTGTGGCTGAACGTTAGAGAGGGATAGAGAGGGTGGTAGAGAAGGAGGGACATATCTACAGCATAAGCAGCCAAAAGGGCCTTCCATAGAAGTTCTTTCCAGGAGTAAGTGCGAAGTCAGGAGAGCCCCGACCAGTGTTCCTGGCGAGAGGCGACATCCTGGTATGGACAAGCGCAGACGGGCCTTCCGTTGGAGCGCCTTCGGGGTGCTGCCGGCGAGCCCGCTGCGCGCATCCGCTGCACTCCCACGCCACCTCTAGCTTAAATACCGGTAGCGTCAGTGAGCCCAGAACAGCTAGACTGCCAGCCAAGATGGCGTCTAGAAGAGGCCAACCGGAAGTGAGTATTTCCGGCGGTCGGACTCAACTCGCCCTCCACATCAATCAGCCAAGAAGGCTGCGGTGGACCGGGGCGATTTGAGGCTGCGAGATAGGCAGGTAAGAGAGCAGGATCAAATTGCAGGTACAGTGCCCGTAAAGTACAGAATAAAAACAGCTGAAGTACCACAAAGAAAAGGATTTTTAAATTGCAGCGCTACCAGCGTAGTGCCGAGCTGCACCTCAGCTGGTCTAACAACAGAACAAATGCACCCACCCCGGTTAAATACCGGTAGCGTCAGGGAGCCCAGAACAACTAGACCGCCACCGTACACTGAGCAGGGAGATAGGGATGGAAAAAGGTATTTGAAGTTTATGTGTGGTTTGTAATGGATTATTGGTGATGTTGAGAAAACAAGATTGAGGATGTGTCATTGGATGGTATTGCTCTAACCTGCTGTACTACGTTGAGTGAAGCGATGAGGTTAAAAAAGTTATTTCTTTTTTTGAACTTGCATTGCCAGGGACATTGAAGTCAACCACGATGGTGGTATGGGCATGTTGGATGGATAAAGTGAGGACCCCTTAGAATTCATCTATATCCTTGTTCTGCCCAAGATGCCTTTAGGTGAGATGGAAGTTGGCATCCTGAGTTGCAAATAAAAAGGAAATGACATTTTAAGAGCTTCATGCAGATGAATATCACTTGTTTGCCTAATGTACAGGACATGGAGGAAGTATGGACAACAGTAAGCCCCCCTCCCTTCCTATGTGTGCGGCCCACACAATAGGTGCTGTAGCCTGTGAGAAGGATGTCTAGAATGTGTGAAAATGTGGGGGTGAACCATGTTTCAGTGATGAAAAGAGCATAACGTTTATATTAGATGATGAAGCCTGTGATGTCTAGTCCGACGAGTACTGCATAGAAAGGATGAGAACCATATATAGCTCTGCATGTGCTAGTGGACAGGCTTTGTGGCTTTGGTATATGTAGGATATATGCCTATGCATGGAAGTAGCAATATCTGCTTTGTGGACACAATGACATTAGTTGGGATTTAGAACATAAGTGAAATATAGAGGTGTGTTGATATTAATTGGGGTTGCCTGGAAAGGGCGTGCTATACAGCACATTAGGGTTCATAGTGGAGACAATACAGTTGTCCAAGGGGGAGAATCTGAAACATGACCCAGGTCCAGTCAGAGCTTTTGCCCATGTTCTGACAAAATATTGAGTACAAAATATCCAGAGACTGAAATATCAGAAATGAAATATCATGACACAGAAATATTGTGATGCACAAATATCGCTGACAATAATATAATTTTTTATGGTAAGTAATATTGTTTTAAATAGTATTGATGTTTTCAATATTGTTTTCAATAATATAGTGGTTAAAGATATTGTGATTTTAATTATTCGAATGTGTTTTAGTTGATATATTATATTTATGGACAAGGAATGAACAATGCAGCATTTTTCCTGATTTCGCATCAACCCACTTGGATAAGACTTTAGCTAATCTGGGGCATCGGCAGCAACCACTTGGTGTAACTTGAGAGAACAAGTACCATCATGCAAAGGTGCGTACACGCCCACTGGGGCGGTGCTTTGTTCATTATCAGGTGTTCCCTTCACATGCCAGCCGCTCCCCCTGCATTTTCTCTGCCCGTGAACAAGGACACTTTGTTGTTTGAAACGCGTAGGCCTGTGGAGATCGAATTTAAGATACTGTCAAGGACATTGCACCATTGAGGTCTGGGATTAAAGATGTCAATACACAGAGCGAGTGGTGTTTCTATTTTGGGGCAACCCTGTGTGTTGGAATGTTAGCGGTCAGCCTCGGTCGCAGAAATGCCCCGCTGTACTTCAGCAATCCGGCGATTGGAACCCCAATTTGCAAAATGGAGTGGTGAGGTTTGTGTCCCAGTACAAGGAATGAACAATGCAGCATTTTTCCTGATTTCACATCAACCCACTTGGATAAGACTTTAGCTAATCTGGGGCATCAGCAGCAACCACTTGGTGTAACTGGAGAGAACCACAAGTACTATCATGCAAAGGTGCATACACGCCCACTGGGGCGGTGCTTCGTTCATTATCAGGAGTTCCCTTCACATGCTAGCCGCTCCCCCTGCATTTTCTCTGCCCGTCAACAAGGATACTTTGTTGTTTGAAACGCGTAGGGCTGTGGAGATCAAATTTAAGATGCTGTCATGGACATTGCACCATTGAGGTCTCGGATTCAAGATGTCAATACTCACCGCGAGTGGCGTTTTTATTTTGGGGCAACCCTGTGTGTTGGAATGTTAGGAGACAGCCTCGGTCGCAGAAACGCCCCGCTGTACTTCAGCAATCCGGCGATGGGAACCCCAATTTTCAAAATGGAGCAATGAGGTTCGTGTCCTAGTACAAGAAATGAACAATGCGGCATTTTTCCTGATTTTGCATCAACCCACTTGGATTTGACTTTAGCTAATCTGGGGCATCGGCAGCAACCACTTGGTGTAACTGGAGAGAACCACAAGTACTATCATGCAAAGGTGCATACACGCCCACTGGGGCGGTGCTTTGTTGATTATCAGGTTTTCCCTTCACATGCTAGCCGCTCCTCCTGCATTTTCTCTGCCTGTGAACAAGGACACTTTGTTGTTTGAAACGCGGAGGGCTGTGGAGATCTAATTTAGGATGCTGTCAAGGACATTGCACCATTGAGGTCTGGGATTAAAGATGTCAATACTCACCGCGAGTGGCGTTTTTATTTTGGGGCAACCCTGTGTGTTGGAATGTTAGGAGACAGCCTCGGTCGCAGAAACGCCCCGCTGTACTTCAGCAATCCGGCGATTGGAACCCCAATTTGTGAAATGGAGCGGTGAGGTACGTGTCCCAGTACAAGGAATGAATAATGCAGCATTTTTCCTGATTTCGTATCAACCCACTTGGATAAGACTTTAGCTAATCTGGGGCATAGGCATCAACTACTTGGTGTAACTGGAGAGAACAACAAGTACCATCATGCAAAGGTGCATACACGCCCACTGGGGCGGTGCTTTGTTCATTATCAGGTGTTCCCTTCACATGCTAGCCGCTCCCCCTGCATTTTCTCTGCCCATGAACAAGGACACTTTGTTGTTTGAAACGCGTAGGGCCTTGAGATCGAATTTAAGATGCTGTCAAGGACATTGCACCATTGAGGTCTGGGATTGAAGATGTCACTACTCACCGCGAGTGGTGTTTCTATTTTGGGGCAACCCTGTGTGTTGCAAAGTTAGCGGCCAGCCTCGGTCGCAGAAACGCCCCGCTGTACTTCAGCAATCCGGAGATTGGAACCCCAATTTGCAAAATGGAGCAGTGAGGTTTGTGTCCCAGTACAAGGAATGAACAATGCAGCATTTTTCCTGATTTCGCATCAACCCACTTGGATATGACTTTAGCTAATCTGGGGCATCGGCAGCAACCACTTGGTGTAACTGGAGAGAACAACAAGTACCATCATGCAAAGGTGCATACACGCCCACTGGGGCAGTGCTTTGTTCATTATCAGGTGTTCCCTTCACATGCTAGCTGCTCCCCCTGCATTTTCTCTGCCTGTGAACAAGGACACTTTGTTGTTTGAAATGCATAGGGCTGTGGAGATTGAATTTAAGATGCTGTCATGAACATTGCACCATTGAGGTCTGGGATTAAAGATGTCAATACTCACCGCGAGTGGGGTTTCTATTTTGGGGCAACCCTGTGTGTTGGAATGTTAGCAGACAACCTCGGTCACAGAAACGCCCCACTGTACTTCAGCAATCCGGCGATTCAAACCCCAATTTGCAAAATGGAGCAATGAGGTTCGTGTCCCAGTACAAGGAATGAACAATGCAGCATTTTCCCTAATTTAGCATCAACCCACTTGGATAAGACTTTAGCTAATCTGGGGCATTGGCAGCAACCACTTGGTGTAACTGGAGAGAACAACAAGTACCATCATGCAAAGGTGCATACACGCCCCTGGGGGGGTTCTTCGTTCATTATCAGGTGTCCCCTTCACATGCTAGCCACTCCCCCTGCATTTTCTCTGCCCGTGAACAAGGACACTTTGTTGTTTGAAACGCGTAGGGCTGTGGAGATCGAAATTAAGATGCTGTCAAGGACATTGCACCTTTGAGGTCTGGAATTAAAGATATCAATACTCACTGTGAGAGTTGTTTCTATTTTGGGGCAACCCTGTGTGTTGGAATGTTAGCTGCCAGCCTCGGTCGCAGAAACGCCCCGCTGTACTTCAGCAATCCAGCGATTGGAACCCCAATTTGCAAAATGGAGCAGTGAGATTCGTGTCCCAGTACAAGGAATGAACAATGTAGCATTTTTCCTGATTTCGCATCAACCCACTTGGATAAGACTTTAGCTAATCTGGGGCATAGGCAGCAACCACTTGGTGTAACTGGGCAGAACAGCAAGTACCATCATGCAAAGGTGCATACACGCCCACTGGGCCGGTGCTTTGTTCATTGTCAGGTGTTCTCTTCACATGCTAGCTGCTCCCCCTGCATTTTCTCTGCCCGTGAACACGGACACTTTGTTGTTTGAAACGCGTAGGGCTGTGCAGATCAAATTTTTTTTTTCTTAATCAACTTTATTGAATACGTAAAAGCAAACAAAATTCATTGATAGCAGCTCATCAATCAGCATGTACAATAGGTCAAGAACAGTAAAAAATAAGGGTAGGGTCAGTCTAATCCATTTCAGCAGCGCCTCGTATAGAACGGGTGTAGTATTACATTGTACAGAAGAGCAACAGAAGATCATGGCGGTAGCATATTGAACCATTTCCCCCACACTTTGTGGACTAACTCTGGGCACCCATGGTCTTCAAATAGGGCCTCCTCCTGCGTCCTGCACCAGTCTCCCCCTTCCTCCATCCCTCCACTGTCGGTGCCTTGGACCGCGACCAATTCAACGCTATGTCTCTCTTGGCCACCGCCACCGTTGTCCCCAAGAGCCGTTTGTCCATCCTGGAACCATCTAAGCCATCAAAAACACGCAACAGCATCCGCAGAGGGTCATGTGGGACCACCAATCCAAGGTACTGTGTGAGTTCCCGCTTCACCCCCCCAGAATGCCAGTATCCCCGGGCAGATCCACACCATGTGATAAAAATCAGCAGAAGCCATGCCGCATCTCGGGCAGTCCGAGGACGGACGTAGGCGGGCCTGGAATAACTGCTCAGGGGTGAGGTATGCCGCATTGAGATAATAAATCTGCACCAGGTGCAGCCTAGAGGATGTGTTCAGGGTCCTGGGCGCCCCTAAGGGCATCCCTCCAATCCGCCTCCTCAAGGGGGCCCACCCAACCCACCCAGCGTGCACAAAGCCGACACAGGGAAGCGGGCCCCTTATTCACTAGGGTACGGTAGATGCGGGAAACCCCACCCCTGCCCAGATTACCCATCATCACCAAGGCAGACAGGTGAGGGGAGGTGCGTCTGGAGGGCGTGGCGTAGTTGCAGAAAGCGAAAGTGCTGGGCGTGAGAAAGAGCATGGCGTTGTCGTAGGTCTGCAAATGTGTGATCATAGTCCCCAACCCAGACATCCCCGAGCACCAAGATTCCAACCAGATCCCAGCGTGGAAATCCTGCCAGGGGTGAGCCCTCCCGGAGCCAGGTTCCATGCCAGAGTGGTGTCTGCCAGGTGAGTTTACGATCCCACCCTACATGTCGCAGGGCGGTGCGCCATGCCAGGAGTACCATTCTGGTGATCGGGGCCATCGTCTTCGGCACCGAACTGCCGTAGAGGAGAGCTTGAACCTGCAGGAAATCCATCGCGTCAAGCTCCACCCTGTAGGCTGGGTCGGACCAGCCGCCCGCATACCAGTCGTGGATATCTATGAGTTTAGTGGCAAGGTAGTGAAGGTGGATGTGGGTTACCCCCATGCCTCCGTCAAAGGGGGGGACACAACTGTGAGCAAGGGATTTACGCGGTTGCCTACCTCCCCAACGAAAGCGGGACAGGGCCCCGTCGAGTTCCCGGAACCAGGAGCGCGAGAGAGGGATGGTGGTGTTTTGCAGTATATTAAGGAAGCGGGGAAAGACCATAATTTTGAAGAGTGCACTCCTGCCCAGGGGGTTAAGGGGGAGAGTCTGCCACTTCTTTATATCGGCACTCATCCGGACGACCAAAGGGGTGATGTTCAAGGCCCACTCAAGCTCCGGTAAGAGAGCCACCCACACTCCAAGGTACTTAACTGAGTGGTACCTGAGAGTGATAGTCCATTGCCAGTCGTAGCAGTCTCTGGAAGGGTGTAGCGGGACCAGCGTGGACTTGGCCGCATTGAGACGGAGCCCGGAGACCTCCTCAAAGGCCGAGAGGACCTGCAAACACCTGGTGCCCGAACTAGCTTGATCCGCCAGGTAGAGAAGCACGTCGTCTGCGTAAAGGGCAATTGTGTCCACATGGCTCACGTTCCAGGTCCAACCCCGAATGAGGGCATCCTGCCAGATAAGCGTCGCCAGGGGCTACATTGCTAACGCAAACAGGAGTGGCCAAAGGGGGCGCCCCTGACGCGTACCCCTGCAGATCGGGAAGGCCTTGGAGAGCTCTCCATTAATAAGCATACAGCAAAGTCCCGCGCACACAGATTTAAGTTTCAACAAGTACAGTACTCATATATGTAATTTTACGAAAAAACAATGATCCAACGTCGATTCTTTAAATTTTGATGTGTCACTTCTTTTATTAGATGTTCACACCAATAGAAATTGACAGCCAGCCGACACGTGTTTCGTTATAGGTCAATACAATCATAGACACTATAACTCTTCAGGGCTGGAAAAATACAAAAAATGAATGGCCTATAGTGAGTATGTAACAACAATAAAATGTCACAAAGACCAAAATTGAATGTGTACATTCTCCACATTCCAAAGCATAACACCCGTCATAAGGAACCCAAAAGAAAGTGGTTGTATCTGGTTAATACAAACAGAAAGAGTAGCAATCAGCTACTACGGTCGCGGTTAAAAACATTGAAGCTCTTAATGTAAAAAAGGATAAACTTGTATGTCAATTACTTAAAACAAGTATAAATTATTGTAAATATTTTTAAAGTGGACAGACACCCGTGAAAAAATTCACACAAAAAATATAAAAAGGCATACTAGTAATCGTAATGTTTTACGTCCAAATCTGTCAGCAGAATTCATCATATAATTAGAAAACATGTCAGAGTGCGTTCCGAAAATGTACGAATTAAGAACACCAAAGGCTATATAATTCTCTCATTGTACATGAAGGCGTGATATCAGACAACCGCATGCCACTCCCATCAGTGTGATGCATAATACAAGAGTATTAACAACGATACCTCAATGGCTGAATCTTTATCTTTTAAGGGCTGTTTAGGTAAAGATAAGTAAAGGAGAAAGAGAAAGGAAAGCGCAAATTTTGGTTGGTAAAAATTGTCAGGAAAGCAATACGTAACTCTCATAGCGGATGTTCATATATAGTAAAAGTAGCTCACCCCAAGTCCGGTGATAATTCCAACCCGGCAGGGTAACCAATATTATCGCGATGACGACAAAACGATGCTGTCAAGATATAATTACGTAATCCACATTTAAGGATGTAGCCACAGATAGAACCTAATGGCACGGTAAACGATTTCATCAAACACCGAATCTCACCAAAACTCAAAATGCAATATAAGCATTTCCACTTCAAATTTCCAAAGAGTCAAATAATTAGTCCCACAATATATTCGAAGTCCAAACATTTAACGCAACCAAGTATCCATGCAAACGATAAATCTAACCCCCACAGCCCAATCTGTACAACTATTCAGATCAATTATAAATGACCCCAACAGTAAAATCAGTCACACCTTCACTCACGACGACAGTCTCTTACCCGTAAGTATCCAAATGCCCTTTATATAGGGGACGCTCAGGTAATGCACATTAGTGCTATCCAAAGAACAATAGTATATGGGTCCAAAATATATATTCTCAGATCACATTCGTGACGGAATACCACATGGGTACGTGTGGTTTCCAGTTTCTATAAGACAAGAAATATGGGAGTAAAATTAGGTATCAATATCCAACTGCGCGAAGGAATTTTAAGTCAGCTAGTTTACATATAACGCTTGAAAAGTTGGAAGGGCTGGCGTGATTACCTGGGTACAATCACCCTCGTTGTAGCAGGCGTCCCCGACCCGGAAGTAGCCCCAACGTGCCCCGGAAGTCCAACTTATACAATCCTGGCGGTAAGCAAAAAAGCTAGAGCGTGAACCTCCGTAATGGTTCACAATAATAGAAAACGGACTAAGTTCCTGCTACGGACACTCAAGGTCCCAATTCTTAAATCCTACAACGAACAAGGTCTGTCCACAGACACCAAGCCGAACATACCAATTGAAGAAAAGTTAACTAAAGTAAAGGAGAGAGGAAAGGAAAGGAAATCAGCAGTTAGATGAACCGCTGTTCATATTAATAGGAAGAGGATCGCATTTCCAACCAATATTCGGAAATGAACTCACAAAAAACATTACTTTGGTGAGCGAAAGGAACATGATATGTACAATTGAAAACACAGTCAAATAACAACGCTCATGCGATAATCCGTCACAGAGTGTATGTGGCAATGAAACGACAACCAAAATTTATAAAAATAAAAATATAAATAATAAGAATCACAACGGCAAGTGGTAAATGCGAGTATTACAACATATACCTGCCTTAATAATAATGCGCATATTAAACGTATTCATTGAAACCAAAGTAAGTGAGGGTATTACAACATATACTTGCCTAATAATAATGCGCATATTGAACGTATCCATTGAAACCAAAGTAAGTGAGGGTGAATAATAAGAGCACCTATTCACCCTTCAGTCAAAATTAACCCAACAAATATATAGTATATTATCATTCATACAGAAAGGATAGTATTGCAAATAAGAGACAACAAACAGGTGCAGGGTAAACCTTACAGAAGTGTCATCATGTAATCCGAAAATTTATACTAGAGTTCTGAGTATAGTGCATCAGTCCCCCAGAAAAAATTGCATCTCAGGGTCGCAATTAAGACCCCGCCCCACCGTATGAAGTCTCATGATCCAGAAAGCTTCAGCACGTCTGAGGCGAAGCTCTCTGTTACCACCTCTAGTATCCATAGGGATATGGTCAATTCCAAAAAAGGCAAATTCTTTTTTGGGACCTTGTGCGTGGCAAATACTAGCATGAATTGCCACCGGATATCTAGCATCTTGCTGTAAAAGGGCTCTAACATGTTCCCCAATCCTCTCTTTCAAGCACCTAATGGTGCTACCCACATACTGGAGTCCACATTTACATTCAATAATGTAGATGACGAATTTAGTTAAACAGTTAATGTTCATTCGAATCTCATAGGTTTTGTTGTCACAACCTTTAAAATTTTTTGTCTTATGTTTAGCCCACCTGCACACTCCACAGAAACCACA
Source organism: Lissotriton helveticus (assembly GCF_964261635.1). Lineage (NCBI taxonomy): Eukaryota > Metazoa > Chordata > Amphibia > Caudata > Salamandridae > Lissotriton > Lissotriton helveticus. Next base: position 868,259,336 of record NC_136061.1, on the reverse strand, counting down.
TTTAAAGAAGCCTCTGTTGGGTGAGTTAAGCCATGTGTCACTTTTAGTAGTTCTAGGAACTGTAGGACTAAGTCTATTGCGTAAAGTCCTACCTCTCCTAAATGTAATTTGAGGTTGTTTGGTCACGTCATTGAAGTCAATGAATTAAGCCATGTGCTTCGCAGAAGTCTTAAAAGACATTGGAGTATACTTACAGCTGATAAAACATTGACTAATTACGTGACCAAACAACCTCAAATTACATTTAGGAGAGGTAGGACTTTACGCAATAGACTTAGTCCTACAGTTCCTAGAACTACTAAAAGTGACACATGGCTTAACTCACCCAACAGAGGCTTCTTTAAATGTGGTTTCTGTGGAGTGTGCAGGTGGGCTAAACATAAGACAAAAAATTTTAAAGGTTGTGACAACAAAACCTATGAGATTCGAATGAACATTAACTGTTTAACTAAATTCGTCATCTACATTATTGAATGTAAATGTGGACTCCAGTATGTGGGTAGCACCATTAGGTGCTTGAAAGAGAGGATTGGGGAACATGTTAGAGCCCTTTTACAGCAAGATGCTAGATATCCGGTGGCAATTCATGCTAGTATTTGCCACGCACAAGGTCCCAAAAAAGAATTTGCCTTTTTTGGAATTGACCATATCCCTATGGATACTAGAGGTGGTAACAGAGAGCTTCGCCTCAGACGTGCTGAAGCTTTCTGGATCATGAGACTTCATACGGTGGGGCGGGGTCTTAATTGCGACCCTGAGATGCAATTTTTTCTGGGGGACTGATGCACTATACTCAGAACTCTAGTATAAATTTTCGGATTACATGATGACACTTCTGTAAGGTTTACCCTGCACCTGTTTGTTGTCTCTTATTTGCAATACTATCCTTTCTGTATGAATGATAATATACTATATATTTGTTGGGTTAATTTTGACTGAAGGGTGAATAGGTGCTCTTATTATTCACCCTCACTTACTTTGGTTTCAATGGATACGTTCAATATGCGCATTATTATTAGGCAAGTATATGTTGTAATACCCTCACTTACTTTGGTTTCAATGAATACGTTTAATATGCGCATTATTATTAAGGCAGGTATATGTTGTAATACTCGCATTTACCACTTGCCGTTGTGATTCTTATTATTTATATTTTTATTTTTATAAATTTTGGTTGTCGTTTCATTGCCACATACACTCTGTGACGGATTATCGCATGAGCGTTGTTATTTGACTGTGTTTTCAATTGTACATATCATGTTCCTTTCGCTCACCAAAGTAATGTTTTTTGTGAGTTCATTTCCGAATATTGGTTGGAAATGCGATCCTCTTCCTATTAATATGAACAGCGGTTCATCTAACTGCTGATTTCCTTTCCTTTCCTCTCTCCTTTACTTTAGTTAACTTTTCTTCAATTGGTATGTTCGGCTTGGTGTCTGTGGACAGACCTTGTTCGTTGTAGGATTTAAGAATTGGGACCTTGAGTGTCCGTAGCAGGAACTTAGTCCGTTTTCTATTATTGTGAACCATTACGGAGGTTCACGCTCTAGCTTTTTTGCTTACCGCCAGGATTGTATAAGTTGGACTTCCGGGGCACGTTGGGGCTACTTCCGGGTCGGGGACGCCTGCTACAACGAGGGTGATTGTACCCAGGTAATCACGCCAGCCCTTCCAACTTTTCAAGCGTTATATGTAAACTAGCTGACTTAAAATTCCTTCGCGCAGTTGGATATTGATACCTAATTTTACTCCCATATTTCTTGTCTTATAGAAACTGGAAACCACACGTACCCATGTGGTATTCCGTCACGAATGTGATCTGAGAATATATATTTTGGACCCATATACTATTGTTCTTTGGATAGCACTAATGTGCATTACCTGAGCGTCCCCTATATAAAGGGCATTTGGATACTTACGGGTAAGAGACTGTCGTCGTGAGTGAAGGTGTGACTGATTTTACTGTTGGGGTCATTTATAATTGATCTGAATAGTTGTACAGATTGGGCTGTGGGGGTTAGATTTATCGTTTGCATGGATACTTGGTTGCGTTAAATGTTTGGACTTCGAATATATTGTGGGACTAATTATTTGACTCTTTGGAAATTTGAAGTGGAAATGCTTATATTGCATTTTGAGTTTTGGTGAGATTCGGTGTTTGATGAAATCGTTTACCGTGCCATTAGGTTCTATCTGTGGCTACATCCTTAAATGTGGATTACGTAATTATATCTTGACAGCATCGTTTTGTCGTCATCGCGATAATATTGGTTACCCTGCCGGGTTGGAATTATCACCGGACTTGGGGTGAGCTACTTTTACTATATATGAACATCCGCTATGAGAGTTACGTATTGCTTTCCTGACAATTTTTACCAACCAAAATTTGCGCTTTCCTTTCTCTTTCTCCTTTACTTATCTTTACCTAAACAGCCCTTAAAAGATAAAGATTCAGCCATTGAGGTATCGTTGTTAATACTCTTGTATTATGCATCACACTGATGGGAGTGGCATGCGGTTGTCTGATATCACGCCTTCATGTACAATGAGAGAATTATATAGCCTTTGGTGTTCTTAATTCGTACATTTTCGGAACGCACTCTGACATGTTTTCTAATTATATGATGAATTCTGCTGACAGATTTGGACGTAAAACATTACGATTACTAGTATGCCTTTTTATATTTTTTGTGTGAATTTTTTCACGGGTGTCTGTCCACTTTAAAAATATTTACAATAATTTATACTTGTTTTAAGTAATTGACATACAAGTTTATCCTTTTTTACATTAAGAGCTTCAATGTTTTTAACCGCGACCGTAGTAGCTGATTGCTACTCTTTCTGTTTGTATTAACCAGATACAACCACTTTCTTTTGGGTTCCTTATGACGGGTGTTATGCTTTGGAATGTGGAGAATGTACACATTCAATTTTGGTCTTTGTGACATTTTATTGTTGTTACATACTCACTATAGGCCATTCATTTTTTGTATTTTTCCAGCCCTGAAGAGTTATAGTGTCTATGATTGTATTGACCTATAACGAAACACGTGTCGGCTGGCTGTCAATTTCTATTGGTGTGAACATCTAATAAAAGAAGTGACACATCAAAATTTAAAGAATCGACGTTGGATCATTGTTTTTTCGTAAAATTACATATATGAGTACTGTACTTGTTGAAACTTAAATCTGTGTGCGCGGGACTTTGCTGTATGAGTCTTAAGTGTAAAATCCTTTTTACATTTAAAATTGAGGGGTTTTGTGTAGGGTCTCCCCCCCCTGCTTGCACCAGTGACTACTGTTTGTTTTCCAAAATTTGAATATATACGCAAATTCTGATTGAGCGCCATTACTTCCCGCATACTTAATACCCTCTTGCTGTTGTTTATAATTTCTCCATTAATAAGCACCCGAGCTCGGGGATTGGTGTAAAGGACCTTGATGAGACGGCGAAACAGGGGGCCGAAGCCCATCACCTCTAACACGTCCTGTAGGTAATCCCAGTTCACCGTGTCAAAGGCCTTTTCGAAGTCGAGGAATAGGAGGGCCAGTTATGGAGTCAGGCGAGCAAGGTGATCCAGCGCCAGGTGGAGGCGACGAATGAAGTGAGAGGTACCCCTAGCCAACATGAACACGCATTCGTCTGGAAGAACCAACTCTTGCAGGAGAGGCCGGAACCGCTGGGCCAATATCGTGGCGAAGAGCTTGATCTCTGTGTTGATCAGCGAGATCGGGCGGTAGTCCGCACAGCTCAGGGAAGGCGGCTGGGTTTTTGGGATGACCACTATCGTGGCCAGGTCCGATTTGGGGGGGGAAGGAGCCAGTCTCTGCCATGTGTCGGAAAAGGTACAGCAGGCGGGGTGCCAGGATGTCTCAATAGGCAGCGTAGTATTCCTGCGGGTACCCGTCAGGGCCTGGCGTCCTCCCGCGGTGCAGGAGGGGAATGGCACCCTGAACCTCCTCCAGGGTGAAGGGCTGGTCCAGGGCCTCCGCAGTATCCAGAGGTAGAGAGGGCAGCCGGGCACCAGCGCCATCCAGCAGGGCGGCCAGGGGCACATCGGAGGGTCAGGCAGCGCAGAGGCGCATATAGAAGTGTGCAAAATTTCTTGCAATGGCCGCAGAGGTCACCTTAAGGGTGCCATCGGGCGGTCAGACCTCCGGAACAATGCGGGTGATTTTGGGATAGGAGACCAAATTATGGAGGAGCTTGCCGTTCTTGTCCCCCCATCCATACACTCGCACCACCGACGAGTGCCACAGCAACTTGGCCGAGTCCAACGAGATCCTAAGGATCTCCTCTCGCACCACTGCTAGTTGGCGGGAGGGGTTCGGGCTCCCAGCAAGGGTATGTGCTGCCTCCAGGGGTGCGGCCCGGGATTCCAGCTGCGCAAGCTGGGCCATCTGGACCGAGCGTTTCGCGTGGCCCAACCCCCTGGCCACACCGCGGATCACAGCCTTGCTCGCCTCCCACAACGTCTCTGGTGAGGGGACCGAACCCTCGTTGGTAGAGAAATAGTGGCTGAGTTCCTGACCAAGGGACTGGAGCAGAACAGAGTCCTGCAGGAACCAGGCATTGAGACACCAGATTGCTCGTAGACCCGTCGGGGAGGACCAGAGCCGGAGGGAGACAGGAGAGTGGTCGGACAACCCCATAGGCAGAATAGTGGTGCCAGAGACCAGTGGGCAGTCCGCGGCCGGTAGCAGGAGGAGGTCGATCCGGGAGTGGGTATGGTGGGAGGCTGACGTATGGGTGTACTGACACGCACGGGGGTTCCAGACCCGCCACACATCGCAGAGTCCCAGAGCCGAGGCCCAGCCCGACAGAACACTAGCGGAGGAGATCCGGGCCGTGGATGGAATCCCGGTGGTGTCACATTGAGGCTGCATGACGGCGTTAAAGTCTCCGCCAAAAACCGTAAGACCCTGCGGGAGGGAGGAGAAGACTTGCGTAAGATGCCGAAGTGTTGGGGATAGGAGAGTGGGGGGATGTAGAGACTCAGGAGGTTTAGGGGGCATCCCACCACAACACCCGATATCACTATATACCAGCCCTGCGGGTCGGTGTGAGCCGTGGTCAAGGTGAAGGGGAGACCCTTCCGGAGTAAGACCGCCACTCCTCGGGACCCTCGCGTGAAGCCGGCGTGCCAAACCGACGCAAAGCCGTAGCGGGCAAAGAAATTACACTGTATGCCTAAGAGGTGCGTCTCCTGGAGGAGGAGGACATCCGCCGCATGGCGATGAGCCGCTCGGAGGATGGCCGTGCGTTTAATAGAATCGAGGAGGCCATTGACGTTCCAGGAGCGGATATGGAGGGGTCTAGTGAGCGTGTACGCCATCAGGGAGGAGGAGATGTGGGGGGATTGCTAACCGGAGCCAGCCCCGCGGGCAGCCCGTGGGCGGCCAAAAACAACAAAGTAGGGGACACCAAGAGCTACGTAGCAAGTGTGGACCCACCCGCAGTATATTGCCAAGAAAGAGAGCTTCAACCAGTCACCCGTAGGTAGTACCAACAAAGACCCATGAACGGCCTAGCAGAACAGAACCAAGGAGCGACCCATAGACAGCTAAGGAAAACAAACAAACCAGCAGGAGCCAACGGACTCCCCCCACCCACACCCCCCAACTCCCCCCACCCTACACTTTAAAACAAGAAGCATCTGTCGCCCCAGTCCCCAACTTAACAATTACCCCACTAAGGGGGGCGCTAAACTAAAACAGTTAGCAGAGAGCAAAAGTAGCAGTCAAGAGCGAGGCTGAGGAGGACCCCCCTCCATCTTACAGGATGATTACCTACAGCTATACACAAAAGAACCATGAGCATGAAGTCGACTTAATACAGCATATTTCGTCCTGCAAGGGATATAAAGGGTGGGAAGGAGGTAGGAATAAAGCAGGAGCATAAGCAGGGGTAGAACCCCCTGAAAGGTGGCCACTGAGGGCTACCCCCCGGAAGCGAGCAAGCCCACACGACCAGTCAGAATGGGTCCAGCTTGTTGGGGCCCAGCCGGGGAGACCAGGCATCCGGATCGTCGTGTTGATCACCCCTTCTCATCCCCGACAGATCCGTGGATTACGGGGCTGCCGGACAGGTCCGAATCCGATCGTGCCTTGCGTAGGCCAGCGTCTGGTTCAGGGACGCTCCCCAGGTCAATCAAGGAGGAGGCCAAAGTGGGGGAGGAGGTGTCCCGGCCTGCGGATAGAGGAGGGGGCCACGAGGACCGTGCCCCCAGAGAGTGGGAGGCCCCTCCTTGGCGGCAGCACCGCCGACGAGACCTGGTCCGGTGCCGCTGTGTCTTGGATGCCTCAGGGCTCTGCTGTGGTGGCGGCCTCCGAGCAAGGGAGTGAGTAGCCCCGGGTAGGAGGGGGCGCTCCTCCGTCAGCCAAGTCCACGCCGCCTGGGGAGTATTGAAGAAAAAGGTCCTGTCTTGGAAGAAGACCTTCAGCCGAGCTGGGAAAAGGAGGCTGTAGCGGAGCCCGAGGGCTCGGAGTTTTTGCTTGACCTCATCATAGGACCAGCGTTGAGACTGGACCTGTTTGGAGTAGTCTGGGAAGATCATTATCTTGGAAAAGCAATGGGCCCAAGTCCCTGGTGGCCCCCAGGATGGTTTCCCGATCCTGAAAGTTGAAAATCCGAAAAATAATGGGACAGGACGGGTCCCGAGCGAGTGACCGGTGGGCCCTCTCCACTGCGAACCAGGTGGAAAGCCTCTCAGCAGGCAACCATGAGCGGATCCAAGTTTCGAGGAGGTGGTGGTGCGGCCCCGTTCCACTCCCCTCAGAAAGCCCAGGAGGGGCAGGTTGTTCCGTTGCTCCCTGTTTTCAGCGTCCTCCGCCCGGTAGTTGAGCTCCGACGTCAGTGTTTGAAGGCGGGCCACTTGCGTTTTGAGGGTGCCCAGGACGTCCTCCACCGTGGAGATACGGGATTCCTTTGCCGTGATCCACGCCGTGGCGTTCCTGAGATCCTGCCGAAGGAAGGCCACATCCACCTTTACCTCCCCAATCTTACTTTCGACCGAGGCTTGGGAAGCACTTATCGCCTGGAGAATGGTGGAGAGGTCTCCCCCGGCGGTTCCCTGCGCAGTCGGAGGGCTGGCACCAGAGTCGGGGTCCGGCCGAGTAAAACGATCCATCTTCATCTGGGTCGAGGGGACCAAGGTTTGGGTGTTACGGGTTTTGCCCATGGCTCTGATGGAACAGGCAGTGGTAGCAGGAGAGGGCGACCGGCCCCCGGGGCCCCTGCCAAAAGTCTAGGCCCCCCGGCTCCTGGGGAGAACCCCAGCCCCAGAGATCCGGCTCCAGCAAGGGCCACTCCACAGCAGGCCCACACCTCGCAGGCGTCCTCGCCGGTACAGATGGCAGGGCCTGGAAGTCAAGAGTGATGAGAAGGAGGAGATGAGACCGCCACCCCCCGCGCCATCTAGATGCAGCTCCCCTCCGGCAGCAGAAAGGCGAGGGCACCTACCAGTCAATCAGGGTGGGGCAGGAGATCAGCAGAACCCTCAGCCCACACCACCACGTCCCAGGCGCCCCGGACTCAGCCGATACACTACCACGCCGGTGGGCCACCAGCGGGGTACAGCAGTCACACCCAGGAGGGGGGCGCAATGTTCTCAGGGGCCTCCCCGGCACATCAGGCAGGCCAGGTCGTGTGGGCCCCGGCCGGGAGAGCAAGTGCGCCAATGGTCGTGAAGCGGCCGTCAGCCGGGGGACGCCTCCGCGCAGCACCCGCCAGACCACAGGTCCCTCCTCACCTCCTCCGCCGCATCAGTGTGTCTCAGGGTGCCTCAGGCCGCAGGGGGACTCCACAGGTCCAGCGGCGGTGCGACCACTGCTCTGCGGCCGTCCTGAAGGGCTCGCACTCCCAGCCAAAGTCCCAGGAGCAGTGGCAAGGAGGGCCGGCCGCAGCACCCTGGTTGAATAGGAGCCACGCCTCACGACCCGCCTCACACCAGCAGCCAGGTGGCACCGGGCTCCAGGCATCTCCGAGCCGCACTGGAGCAATCAGGCACTCCCGATAGCCGAGGCCCCACAGCGGCAGCATCGGCGGGGCAAGAGCGGCGATCCGCCTGGACAGCGGCGGGTTGCCAGGCCAGACAACCGGCGAGTAGGCTAGTCCCTCAGGGCAACATGGGGGCCACCATTTTACACGCGCCGGGAGGCCGGGGAAGACAGGGCCAAATCAGGTGATGTCAGCCGTGGGGAGCCTGGCCCACGGCACCAGTGAACTCTCGGCGGCCAGGGGGCTCAGACCTCACTGTGAAAACCTCGGATTGCAGCTGTAGGGGACGGATACAGGGAGGATGACGGATGGGGGGTCTGGAGCACTCTTAGAGTGCGACCGCCATCTTGACGCGCCACGCCCATGTGGATATCGAATTTAAGATGCTGTCAAGAACATTGCACCATTGAGGTCTGGGATTAAAGATGTCAATACTCACTATATATATATATATGTTACCTCCTGGCGGTCGCCAGTAGGTAGTTATAGTTAGGACCTATTATCCATGGGAAAACCACAACATCCTATTTGGAATAACTTTGGCGTCGATTGATAAATCTTCTGGAAATTTTCCAAACTTTTGGCCAGCTCAGTTCTGCTCCTTCCCTGGAAGTTTGGGGGTGATTGGTGAAGCGGGGGCCGAGATAAAAGGGGGGTCCCAATGCAATTTCCCATAGGACCTTTAGCCGTGGCTACAGCCCGAACGGCTTAACGGAATAACACAAATTTGGCTGAGATGTAGTCCTCAGTTCCGACATGTGCCTTTTGCTTAACTGGTGTCAATCTGTTCAGTATTTTTTTTTAAATTATGGTTAAAGTCATTTATATATCTATGGGCGTGGTGGATCCGCAGATTGTGCGAGGATTGGCCTTGTAGGACAAGCGCACCGCCCCGATGACGCGTTGAATTCTAATTGGCTGTCAAGCTATTGTAAACGTTCAAAATCAGGAACTGTTGGCAGCCATTTTGTGCCTCGGTAGAAATGAGGCTGAGGAAGTCAGTGAAATATGTGTGCAAAATGTGAAAAGGGGGCAGGGTAGACACACCCTGACGCCCTAGGCCTGCTCAGGGGGTCACATAAGGACCCGTAGGGCCAGAAAAGTAAGATAGTATTTTTTTTTTTTAAGTCGTGGGATGCACGTAGGATTCGCACATTTCTCCTCCAAAAAAAATAAGCATGCATTTTTTAGATATACATCAAGCTTATGAGTATAGATGTTGGGTGGCTCTAAAAGGAGCCCTTGTGCTTATTGAGAGATTTTAGTACTTACAAGTAAGTACCAATGCAGAGTCTAAAGTTCAGGAGGAAGACTCTCTTCCCTTCATCTGCAAAATGTACAACATCTCTCGTATAGATGCCATGCATATTGAAATGCAGATTTTTGTGGTATATGGACACCATTCTATAGTCTTTGAGAAAAGTAGAAAGAGATTTATTCACATTTTTTGCTAGCCTTCTCAATCTGTGGACAAAATAGATTTGAGTAGTTCCATTTCTGCCTTTGGCATATGTTGGAATAGACAAAGGGAGTTTGGGGGAAAAGTTAAATTAAGACAGAAAATCAATGATTGGTTGTTTGACAACATTCAAGACAGAAAACTAGGGTGCATGTTTCTGTTTTTTAAAAGCATGATCCTCATTGGTTATCAGAACGTGATTGAAAATAACATTACATAAGATAAGGTAGTATATTTAGAAGTCGTGCACATTTGCAGTTTTTTTTTAGCAACATTGTGTGATGAACTTTTGCGTTCTTCGGGAGCCAGTAATGCTGTTTTGCATGGGTAGATGCTAATTTGTAAGTGGAAATGCAATCTGCTTGGGATTTTGAAAGTGAGAACAGATTTCACTGCTCTGTCTTTCAAAATGCAAACTATGCTTGCTATGCGAGGGCGAGAGTCGTGAGAGTCCCGCTCTGGTAAAGCAAACAGCAGTATACTGGGGGTAGGCACCCCGGGACACTGCAGGAGCCGGTCATAGTAGTTTGCAGGGCCCTCGAGGGCACCAGGCGGAGGGCCACGCAGTCTGCCTCCCGTAATACACAAATTCCTGGGGGTGGTGATTCCCGGAGCTTGAGGGGGATCGTTGAGGCCCACATACTTGTAATTTTGTAGGGGGATTGGATGCGAAAGTGGTGCAAGGGGGTTGTAAATCTGGAACACAGTGTTTTGTTTTATTTTGCTTTCCTTTCTGTCATGTAGAGGATCCAGGGTAAATATAACGGTTTCTGTACAGCCAGTAACTTTTAACCCTACCCCCAAACGGCTTTCTGCCTGTTACTATAGTAACAGTTCATGGAACACTTACGTGAGCACAGAGGTTATAAGTTCATCACACTATGTTGCTAATGGCGTTGTACTTTTTATTCTTTTGAATTGGAACCGTAAGTTGTAGCTATACACTCTGGTAAAGATCTGGGGAAGAGCTAGCCTCAGAATTATACTTCAAATTATAAATATCATTTCTATTGTGGACTGCTACCCCCCCCAAAAAAAAAGACGTATGTATTTTTTTATTAACTTTTATTAAAACAATAAATAACTGGAAATATAACTAAATGAAAACAATACAATAAATAACTATAACCATAACTTTAACAAAACAATATAACAAACAACATATAATATGGAGTCCAATAGAAGTACTGTAGTTAATCTGCAAAACAAAAAAGAAAATTTGTGTTTAAAATTCGATCGATGTGACTAAATGAGGTCACACATTACAAGTCAAAGTAACACTTGACAATATTTTCTATTTTTTTAATGTGTGCAGTGTACCTGATAGATTTCAGTTATCTTATAGGCTTGCATTCAAACGGTGTCTGTATAGAAGTGCCTACTACGTCATATTTATATTACAGAAGAACACGTCTTTAAAATGATTCACAGATGAGACAGAATTAGGTGAGAGATGAAGTCATTATGCAGGACAATATTTTTAGGGCTTATTTACAAAACTCTTGTGCCACTTTTGTGTTACTTTTCTCATGTTGAAAGTGACGCAAAAGTGGCGCAAAGGGTTTGTAAATAAGCTCTTTTATTTCTAATGCATTTAATTGGAGGTATTGTATATCTAGGCCGCTCTGCTTACCTTGTGTAAACACTGTGGCCAACAGAGTTCACAACTTAAACTCCGCTTTGGTTGGTTACTTGCCGGATATGCAAGACTGCTTTCAAGAGGAGACCCCAAAAAAGAGTACTGGTGTGGAACTGCAAGTATGCGGAAGGACATGCAGACTAAGAATCCGGTCAACTTTGGAAGGGACGCGTTAAGGAGATTGAGAGAGGCTCCTTCTGCTTCATGAGAAGGCCCAAGTACCAGTGGAGAAACACTGTCAACCTCTACTGCACAGCCTAATATTCGGCCCCAATTTGGAACCCTCTAAGAGAAAAAGTAAGAAAGTTGAGAGCTTTGTATGCCATCCTAATACCTAATCATCCATTAGTTATACAGAGATCCACCCTGTATCAGACTCATCCGTACAAGTATGAATTGAACATTATCTGACACCAAAAACCCCTCAAGTACTTATATCTGTTACTTTTCAACTTCGTCGACTACTCATATAGAGAGTATTTACCTTATCGTTATCCGTTAAAAATTTGTGAATCTGTATGGCTTCAGACAACTAGTTCATGCCATATTTGAGACATCGGTGTAATAAGCTGGAACAGGAAGATATACTTTTTTCAACCACGGCAATTTGCTGCTGATTTATGTAACATTCTGCAACCTGGAAAAAGAGTTAAAAATGTATATGTTGTACATATGTCCAAGATTAATTTTAATGCACATAAAACATTTTTCTCAATAGGATTGGGGTTGAAAAGCAACCATCAGAGGTTATATTTGGCAAGCAAAAAAAAAATAGCATTGCATTATTCAATGTTAGGCCGAGATTGGTCGCTCACTTCATTTACAAACTCCTGGCCTTGATCTGATAGAACCCTTTTTGGTCTTCCATGATCTAGAAATTGAGAAGTAAACATCAAGAAATCTGGTACACAGTGTTTTGTTTTACTTTGCTTTCCTTTCTGTCATGTAGAGGATCCAGGGTAAATATAACGGTTTCTGTACAGTCAGTAACTTTTAACCCTACCACCAAACGGCTTTCTGCCTGTTACTATAGTAACAGTTCATGGAACACTTACATGAGCACAGAGGTTATAAGTTCATCACACTATGCTGCTAATGGCGTTGTACTTTTTATTCTATTGAATTGGAACCGTAAGTTGTAGCGATACACTCTGGTAAAGATCTGGTGAAGAGCTAGCCTCAGAATTATACTTCAAATTATAAATATAATTTCTATTGTGGACTGCTACCCCCACAAAAAAAAAGACGTATGTATTTTTTAAATAACTTTTATTAAAACAATAAATAACTGTAAATATAACTAAATGGAAACAATACAATAAATAACTATAACCATAACTTTAACAAAACAATATAACAAACAACATATAATATGGAGTCCAATAGAAGTACTGTAGTTAATCTGCAAAACAAAAAAGAAAATTTGTGTTTAAAATTAGATCGATGTGACTAAATGAGGTCACACATTACAAGTCAAAGTAACACTTGACGATATTTTCTATTTTTTTAATGTGTGCAGTGTACCTGATAGATTTCAGTTATCTTATAGGCTTGCATTCAAACGGTGTCTGTATAGAAGTGCCTACTACGTCATAATTATATTACAGATGAACACGTCTTTAAAATGATTCACAGATGAGACAGAATTAGGTGAGAGATGAAGTCATTATGCAGGACAATATTTTTAGGGCTTATTTACAAAACTCTTGTGCCACTTTTGTGTTACTTTTCTCATGTTGAAAGTGACGCAAAAGTGGCGCAAAGGGTTTGTAAATAAGCTCTTTTATTTCTAATGCATTTAATTGGAGGTATTGTATATCTAGGCCACTCTGCTTACCTTGTGTAAACACTGTGGCCAACAGAGTTCACAACTTGAACTCCGCTTTGGTTGGTTACTTGCCGGATATGCAAGACTGCTTTCAAGAGGAGACCCCAAAAAAGAGTACTGGTGTGGAACAGCAAGTATGCGGAAGGACATGCAGACTAAGAATCCGGTCAACTTTGGAAGGGACGCGTTAAGGAGATTGAGAGAGGCTCCTTCTGCTTCATGAGAAGGCTCAAGTACCAGTGGAGCAACACTGTCAACCTCTACTGCACAGCCTAATATTCGGCCCCAATTTGGAACCCTCTAAGAGAAAAAGTAAGAAGGTTGGGAGCTTTGTATGCCATCCTAATACCTAATCATCCATTAGTTATACAGAGATCCACCCTGTATCAGACTCATCCGTACAAGTATGAATTGGACATTATCTGACACCAAATACCCCTCAAGTACTTATATCTGTTACTTTTCAACTTCGTCGACTACTCATATAGTGAGTATTTACCTTATCGTTATCCGTTAAAAATTTGTGAATCTGTATGGCTTCAAACAACTAGTTCATGCCATATTTGAGACATCGGTGTAATAAGCTGGAACAGGAAGATATACTTTTTTCAACCACTGCAATTTGCTGCTGATTTATGTAACATTCTGCAACCTGGAAAAAGAGTTAAAAATGTATATGTTGTACATATGTCCAAGATTAATTTTAATGTACATAAAAACATTTTTCTCAATAGGATTGGGGTTGAAAAGCAATCATCAGAGGTTATATTTGGCAAGCAAAAAAGAAATAGCATTGCATTATTCAATGTTAGGCCGAGATTGGTCACTCACTTCATTTACAAACTCCTGGCCTTGATCTGCTAGAACCCTTTTTGGTCTTCCATGATCTAGAAATTGAGAAATAAACATCAGGAAAAATTGAAAGACACGTCTTCAAATAAAAAAAATCAAAACAACATTTTCACTTTGTATCTCAAGTGCAGACTGAAAACGTGTAACGAGCATTTACATGAGAAACATATGGGTTTCAGAAACAAACGTCTATAAGACCATCACAATGGAGATTTACACTCTATAAAAAATATTTATAGAAGCAAGAAAAATTATAACACACATTGTTCAATTTCTAATGACATATTTGGCCAATAAAATCAGGAGGACATGTTTTTATTCGTTTTCTTGATACCAGAATGCCCAATAATTCTACCAAAACATGAGAACAGCACAGTTATCTGTCTGCAAACACATGAAATACACAAATGCTTATCTCAGAATGCTTTTAAATCATGAAATGTTAAAGTCAAACCTGATAACTCCATTAGGTTCATTGCTATTTTCGTCTGATAGCATATGGAGAGCAGTCAGTGGATCTGGTATGTCGAGTGGTTGACCACCATCTGGTATAGTGCATGGGCAGGAATAAACAGCTTGTGGCGACCAGTATGTCCCTTGGTTGAGATATCTGTATAATGAGATAGAACAGGGGACAAATCAAGTTTAAGGTTATTAAAAAACTTGGAGAGCGTGCTAAAATACAACATTGGCCAATCGATTACATGTGAAGTGCATGGGGAGGAAGTAGCACGTGGCGCACTACTTTGAAAAATTAATGGCGGCAGGATTAAGTGATTTGTCCAGAAATCTCGCGTACTAAGGCAAGATATTGGAGGTATAAGAGCTGGAAACCGTGCTAAAATACAGCATTGCTGAAAACATTACTTTTGCAATGCATGGGGCACGTGACGCACTACTTACATGAGAAAAACTACATCGCACTAAGTTGAACAACACATAGCACACTGCTGCGGGAATGGCCACCTGGTGCATGGCAAATTAAAGAAAGTGGCAGGATTAAGAGATTTGCACAGAACAAAGGATAGCAAATCAAGTTTAACGTTATTAAAAAACATGCAGAGCGTGCTAAAATACAACATTGGCCAATCGATTACATGTGCAGTTCATGGGGAGGAAGTAGCACGTGGGGCAGTACTTAAAAAAATTAAAGACGGCAGGATGAAGTGATTTGCCCAGAAACATCGCCTACTAAGGCAAGATATTTGCAGTATAAGAGCTGGAAACCGTGCTAAAATACACCATTGCCAAAAACATTACTTTTACAATGCATGGGGCACGTGACGCACTACTTACACGAGAAAAACTACATTGCATTAAGTTGAACAGCACGTAGCACACTGCTGCGGGAATGGCCACGTGGCGCTTGGCAAATTAAAGAAACATGGCAGGTTTAAGAGATTTGCACAGAACAAAGGATAGCAAATCAAGTTTAACGTTATTAAAAAACATGAATAGCGTGCGAAAATACAACATTGTCAAATCAAACACAAATTAGCATTTACGTGGTATTTAACCACTTCCACGCTCATGACGAGCTCAGCTCATCATGAGCGACGACGCTCATATGCTCATGACGAGCTGAGCTCGTCATGTAACGCGGCTTTTTTTAAAACGCAGCGTGCAGCGGGAAAACCACTAGCGCGCATGCGGTTAAAGATCGTTCAGATTTATTCATTTAATTACTTTTTAAAAAAATGCTCACCTACGAAGACGTGGATACGAACACTATCAATGGCTGTGACTGCAGAATAGGAAAAGTTCAAGAAGGTTGGCAGGTTATAAATGCTTTGCAGAAGGATGATTGGTTGAGCATGATGTCACTGGGTGTGAGAGCTGTGATTGGGCATGTTGTAATTGAGCATGCGCAAAAAAAATGAAATACGTTAGGGGTACATAGCCAGACGGTGGGACGTATTGTGCGCATGCGTAACATTAACACACATTTGCATATTGCCTTTGCAAAACACTGCTTCAGCGAAGTTTTATAAAAAAAAGGGGGTTTAAGGAAAATGCACGGATTAGCTTGCACTGGTGAAACACACCTGTACACAAGTGAGGCTGCTATTGGTCATGCTCCCTGCCCCCGCTCAATACGTATATGTTAATCGGCCGGCCCCAGCGAGAGAAAGGGAATGGCACCTCTGCTCATTGATAAAAGAGAAGTAATTAAGGCTGATCTGCCTCCAGAAAGGCCGCTCAGGCATCCGAATAACGCCGAAACCTCCAAATCGTCCCAAGGCTGCTCAAAAAAGCAGCCCACAGCTGGAACTGGACATCGGCCCCTCTGGCATTGCCCGAGTGCCCGCATTACCAATCTGCGTCTGAGTTCGGATGACGATAGAATACCGGCTCCCGCAGGAGGCGGGGAGCCGGCGGGACAGTGGGGGAATTGAAGACCCTCCTACGGTCCCCAATGGTGATGGCCAAAATAAATAAAAGAAAAAGGCCGTCCCCGGGGAATGGGGTCCCCGGGGCCTTGAAGTTGCTTCAGGAGGGGGTCTATGCAACCTTCCTCCATAAAATTATAATATATAATTAGCCATGCCCCGGGGGCTGGGGATCCCGGTGCCCGGAATTGGCCACGGGAGGGGGGCCAGGCGGCCCCCTTCCCATAAAAAAAATTGAATATGGATACCCCGCTGATTGTCATCGTACCATAAGCGCACGCTTCCGATCACGCTCTGAAGGCTTATTGGCTGTCAAGTGGTTGTCAACATTCAAAACTAGAACTGTTGGCAGCCATTATATGCCTCTGTACAAGGGAGGCTGAAGAAGCGTGTGAAATGTGTGTTTCAAACGTGAAAAGGGGGAGGATAGACACACCCTGATCCACTAGATCTGCTCAGGGGGTCCTAGAAGGACCCCCAGGGCCCCTAATTCTTTTTTTTGGGGGGATAAAATCGCGTGGTGTGCGTATGATCCGCGCAGTCTAGCGATATTAAAAAAAAAAACGTGGACTTCCGCGCGACATTGGTAATTTGCATTCTTTCAACTGTTTAGAGGAGATGCAGCAGTGCTGGATGCAGGATGCACCATTGAGTAAGAAAAGGTAACGATAACACTATTTACCTGCTAAGTAAATTTCCTTTCATAGGCAAATTCTTCTAAGTGTGGAGTTTTGGAACTTTAATATATTCACCTAAAATCATTCGAACAATGAATTCCCATTTACTCACCTGTTATCAGGAGAGAAACCAGTGCTGCATCTTTTAGCCCAAGGGGTGGTGAGGGACAGAGTCTCTGAATTAAGCAGAATACTCTCACCCTGTCAAGAGATCAGGGCTAGATCCAACACTGTTTTTTAGCTCACTGCACCATCCCAGTTTCAGAACATGGCTGTATGCAAATTAGTCTGTTCCTGTCCCAGTGCATGATGGGAACAGGGCAAACCAAACTACAAAAGCCAATTCTTACACTGGGAAGGAAACAAGCTTCCGGGGACCGGTTTCTGGCATTACAGCCGTCTTCGGCCTGGCTTGCTTGAATCCTGATGGTGCAATGAGCAAGGGACTCATGTCTGAGTATACCCTTCTACGCTTAGGGTGGACAAAAATATTTACAACAAGGGGTGGTGAGGGACAGAGTCTCTGAATTAAGCAGAATACTCTCACCCTGTCAAGAGATCAGGGCTAGATCCAACACCGTTTTTTAGCTCACTGCACCATCCCAGTTTCAGAACATGGCTGTATGCAAATTAGTCTGTTCCTGTCCCAGTGCATGATGGGAACAGGGCAAACCAAACTACAAAAGCCAATTCTTACACTGGGAAGGAAACAAGCTTCCGGGGACCGGTTTCTGGCATTACAGCCGTCTTCGGCCCGGCTTGCTTGAATCCTGATGGTGCAATGAGCAAGGGACTCATGTCTGAGTATACCCTTCCACGCTTAGGGTGGACAAAAATATTTACAACAAGGGGTGGTGAGGGACAGAGTCTCTGAATTAAGCAGAATACTCTCACCCTGTCAAGAGATCAGGGCTAGATCCAAAACCGTTTTTTAGCTCACTGCACCATCCCAGTTTCAGAACATGGCTGTATGCAAATTAGTCTGTTCCTGTCCCAGTGCATGATGGGAACAGGGCAAACCAAACTACAAAAGCCAATTCTTACACTGGGAAGGAAACAAGCTTCCGGGGACCGGTTTCTGGCATTACAGCCGTCTTCGGCCCGGCTTGCTTGAATCCTGATGGTGCAATGAGCAAGGGACTCATGTCTGAGTATACTCTTCCACGCTTAGGGTGGACAAAAATATTTACAACAAGGGGTGGTGAGGGACAGAGTCTCTGAATTAAGCAGAATACTCTCACCCTGTCAAGAGATCAGGGCTAGATCCAACACCGTTTTTTAGCTCACTGCACCATCCCAGTTTCAGAACATGGCTGTATGCAAATTAGTCTGTTCCTGTCCCAGTGCATGATGGGAACAGGGCAAACCAAACTACAAAAGCCAATTCTTACACTGGGAAGGAAACAAGCTTCCGGGGACCGGTTTCTGGCATTACAGCCGTCTTCGGCTTTTGGGCTCATGCTGTGTCAAAACCCTTCACTACCTTGAAGCAGGTGTAAGGATTGACACAGCAGTCTGAGCATAGGGCGCCAGAGCATTGCTGGAGATACGTTGCACTTGCAACATAACTCAAACAATGCACCACCTTTACAGCACAGATACATCACATATATGTGCCATTTCTGTCCCATGGTACACCGCATTGTAAATACGGCACATCCATGGTGGTGGTGTCATGGAGCACAATAATTGACATATTCCTGGGGATATGCCAGTTATTGTATATGTGCCCATTAGTGTTTTAATGTAGTGAATGGATTACTACATACCGATGAATGAGTCACTACAAAACTAAAACAACAGTGACAGAGTGTTTGGTGAAAGTGTAAGGATACAAACTGGTAAATTGAACGAATAAAAGACAAATTTGCAAGTACATAGAAGACTGCATACATTGTCTATAAGGGTTTGAAGCAGTCTATGCCCTATTTTAATGCATGAGTACTTAGGTAGTGAGTGGATGATTACAGTTCTGCAAGGAAAGAACCTGATTCAATTTTAAAACAGCATCAGTTTTACCACAGTATACAGATAAACACATACTGCTGAATGGCTCACTACAATATTGAAACAGTAGTGTGAGAATGTTTGCTGGAAGTATAAGGGGACACATTGAGGAATTAAACATATAAAACATAAGTTTGCTGGTGCATGGAACAGTGCATGCACAGTCTATAGAGGTTTGAAACAGCCTATGGACTAAGGCCTCTTTTAATCCATGAGTATCTAGATACTGACTGGATCATTACACTTCTGCAAAGAAAGTTCCTCACTAAATTTATTACAGCTTCAGTTTTACCACGGTACAATGGAAAAGAACATACTGCTGACTGGCTCACTACAATACTAAAACAGCAGTGTCAGATTTTTTGGAGGAAGTCTAAGGATACAGACTGGGGAATTGATGGCATAAAACACAAGTTTGCAGGTGCATACAAGACTGCATTTATACCCCATGCAGATTTTAAGCAATACATTCCCTCAGACCCACTTTGCATATTTTAAATCAATACAAACATTTAAAGAATATATAACTGAATCTATAAGAGCTTCACTTTTAGTACAATAAATACATTAGTAGATAGTGCTCAAACCTTTATTATTTTTAAACAATAAATGTATTCTATTAACATCTCATAATTTAACAAACATTCCAATACAAGTTCATCAGATATGACATTCAGATCAATTACCTCGTTAGAAGTTTCTGAATTAATTTGTTCTAAACTTTCAACATCATTTAATACTTCCAGAAATTCTCCATCAAAGCTTTCGTCTTCCAAATCACTCCTCATGTCTGCAGCACTAATTTCCCCTTCTTCACTCTCATTGTCTGTGACAGATACGATTAGTTCTTCAAGTATACTCAAGCTAATATCCAAAATCTCCTCAGTATGAGGCTGTTCTCTTTCCATAATTTTTCCTTTATGTTCTTGCTCCTTGTATACAAATATAAACAGTTAATTTTATCACTTTTCATAATATATAATACAAAACTACCGTTTTCACCTATTTTGGCCTCCAAAAAATAGTATATAAATACTATTATCTAATGACATTCCACTGGTGGAGTTTTAGTCCTTTGCAAAGTTAAATAAATATAATTACTTATAAGGATATCCTGTTCTTAGCTTTTCTTAAATTTTGAAACAAGTCACTCCTTATGACTATAGGAAAAGACTCAGGCTGTTACTGTAAAATACACTACTAAAAAATGTAGAATATGTCTATTCACCTTACCCATTCCAAAATAGTAAATGTGTTTTACTAAAATGCAAAAGATACTATTTATTGTCCAAAATAGCACTGTGTATCTGTGTATATTCAGACATCATTATCACACTACTTTTTGAATACTTCATGTGTTTACTCTATCTCTATTCCTCATCTACAACTTAGTCTAACCCTACTAATTACCTACCCCTTTGACTTTCGAACTAGCCTCTCCTCTAGTATTTATCTGCAACCTTGTAGCTTGTGGTTCTTTATTTTTCTCACTGCTTATAACCTATAATTACGTAACATTCATTAACCTAGGCCTCTCAGTTAATTGTCTAATTTGTATATTATTCATTTCCTTGTGTTCTTCTACTAACCTTTCTTTATGCAGTTGCTTGTCATCTATTCTGTCAATCCTTGAATATCTTGTGTTTTTCACTAATGTCCTTCTTAATTCAAAAGTCTTTCTAGTATTCCTAACTCAATGTGTTCTTTTCCCTTAAGACCATGCTTAACACGAATTTTATCATTTCTTGTTTCAAGTTAGAGAAAATACATCAACTGAGTACATTCAATATTGTCTATAATGTCAGGTAAGTTTACTTACTCGCTAAATTGTCATACAACGTTCTTTAACTCTCACAGAAATATTTGCACTTTCTCTACAGGAATGTCGAAGGAGCACTTGAAAACGGGTCTGAACTCCGGAACGTCTTCGGTGAAGTGCGCACTCGTTAGTGAGCGCGCGCCTCACCAAGGATTCCCCACAACTCTGTGGTAAATGACTAGATTGCTACCGTGTCTTTCAGCTGCGGCCCGTGGAGGGAGTTGCGGTGGGGCAGGCAGGCTGGGTGGGGGAGGGGCAGGGTAGGGGGTGATAAACAATAGAATCTGGATGATTTCAGGTAAGTAAACAATTAAAATAATAAAACAAATTTCGTTCCGTGCCCTGCATCGCATTTTGCGACTCCCTCCACGGGCCGCGGCTGACAGTAACTTGCACTTACCTTAAGCAAAGTAAATAATAAAAAAATTATATATTATAAAATTATCACCTGTGGAAGACACAAAAAAATACAGTTACAATATATATTTTACAACACAAAATAATTTGTAAACCATTTCATTTGCCTTTTTTGCTGTTCTCAGAATATATTGAATTTCACTAGAAACAGTGAGTTCAATAGTACTCATCACATAACAGCAGGCAAAAAATAGACAATCAATAAGATTATCTTAAAAAAAAACATTCAACATTCTCAATAACAATTTAAAAAATAAAATAAAACATATCTTAATTTTTTTTTCTAAGAGCAATTTCTTACGTAAATATGACACATCTCAAACAATCATAAAATAACAAAATATTATGATAAATTTTCATACACTGTAAATAATGTTACTTACAAATATATGCTGACAAAATACACAACAAAAAGTCCTTAATGCTTTTAAATACTTTTCCTTACGGCCAAATAGTATGCATCAAATCCTTTGTTTGAAAGTTGTTCAATAGTAATCCTGAGCGTCCGCCTCCCAGCCTTCTGATCCAAAACCACCGACATCATCTACGGGTCCCCCAGGACTCATCCATCAGTCCGACGCTGTTCAACATCTACATGGCCACCCTCACACAAGTAGCCCACCATCAGAACTTCAACAACATCTCCTACACAAACAACACCCAGCTCATCCTCTTCCTCACCAAGAAGCCACATACCACCAAAAGCAACGTCCACAAAACAATGAAGGACGTCACAAAATACATAAAGAGCAGCACTGTAAACATAAACTCGCACAAGATTAAGGTACTCATCCTCAGACCCACCCCATTAGCCTCGGACAACTCCTGCTACCTGACTACACTGTGAACAGTACCAACACCTACCAACCATGTCCACAACCTAGGATTCAACCTCAACTCCTCCCTCTCCATGTGTAACCAAGTCTACACCGTCTCCTCGTACTGCTATAACACCCTCCACATGTTCCGCAACATTTACAAGTGGACCCTAAAATAAAGAAGAAGAACAGTGACACAGGCCCTCATCAGCAGCAGACTACACTGTGGCAAAACACTCTACACAGGAATTCCAGTCAAACATCTACCGCAACTACAACAAATCCAAAAGACCTCCACCTGAGTGATCATCAATGTCCCCTGCTGCAGCCACATCACCCACCAACTTGATACACCTACACTGCCTCAATATCAACAAAAGGATCACCTTCAAGCTCCTCACCCTCACTTACCAAATACTCTACACATCTTAACAGCAGTAATTCTAAAGGGCAAAGTTTGATCTTAAAATTTTACCTTTAAAAATATTAGTTAATTCTTTGGGCAAACATTGCTTAAACACGAATTAACTATCATTACAATGAATCCAACCTTTCAGACATTTTAAATAAACAATGTAATGTCCAGATGTGGTAGAAGGTCCATCATGAAAAATAATTTCAACAGCTACAAAAGTTCTTCGTGATATTGAACAATGACCAGCTACAAATTTTTTAATTAAAGTTTCCAATCTTCTTCCATCAGCTCTACAACGTTGCAGCATTGAAATAACATACTGTCCATATCTTTGTATAAGTAATGTTGATGACATTTCTGATTTACATTGGCTACACTCCATGTTTTGACTTGCTCCTCTAATTAGATTGTTAAAAGACACTGATTCACAGTCAGGTAAAGTCAAATATATGAATCTTTCAGTGTCTATGTTAGTGCTACATATAAACAAACAATTTTGACAGTCATGTTGCCATTGATAAGAAAGGCCAAAAAGGTTTTCAACATCTATACCTTCATCTTCCAAGCATAAACATTAAAAATTCCTGACAATCTTGCTGAATATTCTGCGTAAATTGAGTGCAACCAGGATATATGTCCAAAACATTTTGACTATCAGAAACACTTTGTATTTTACTTTTCTCACTACTACATTTCTCATAAACAGAATTCAACAATGAACAGAATCTTTTGTCCCGATTTTCTACAATTTGCTGTTGCAAACTTTCAAAAACAAAAACAACATTAACAACTACATTAGCATAGCAGTTGACACCACAACTATTTTCAAACCGATAACCAACATTCTCTTCAACACTGTCCTTTCTCTTTTTGCTTGCAGGCGCAACTTCATCTTGTTTTTTTTCACTACAGATATTCTCAAATCTTCTTCTTCTACATACCACATGCTTTTCAAATACTGGATATTGACCTAAATTGGGTGCATATTCTCTTCTTAACCTATTTTACTCTTTCGCACAATTTGCATCTTCACTAACCTTTATCTCATCAAAATCAATTAAGTACAATCCAGATAAAGTTCTGACTCGAGACAAAGCAACATATGCCATACCTTCTTTAAACACTGTACTTTACAATATTTACTAAAGCACTATCTACACTTAAACCTGGAGATTTATGAATGGTCACCGCATATGCCAAAGAAATAGGAAACTGTTTTCTGCAGACATACAAATCTTTTACAAGCAATAATCGAGCTGGACAACGACTAAGTTGTTGTACTTCAGCAATTTCATCAAATTCGATTTTCAAAATTTCAATTCCATCTCTATTTACATATTTAACAAAATCAACAATTTTACCCATTGCTCCATTTACTAAACCTTTTTCCACATTCAAATTACGTCGTAAAGTTACCCTACAGTTTACACATGCATGCAAATTCTTTTCTAAACCAGCAGTTTCACTTATCAAATTCTCTAAAGAATCCAATTTCCTCTTCAACTTTTTACTCAAAATAATAGTGATTCCTTCATATTATATTTAATCAATTGCTTCCAATTTTATAATTTCTTCATTTCCAAGTTTAACATGTCTTCATTGAATATAGAACATTCACACAGTGTTGGCATTAAGCAGATTACAGATTTGTTTTCTGCAATTCTCATGTATATTTTCTCTGGGACAATATTTTCATTTGGAAACAAACTGGAAAGTTCTCGTCTCTGTAAAGCTTGTTTTGCCATGTTCGGTCATTTTTCCAATTCTTATATCTTGAAGAATAGTTCCATAATCAGCATCATTTGCCTGTTGCATATTTGTAATAAGTTCCTTATACCAAAAATATGAAAAAATGTTTACATTTCCAATGCTCCCCACAGACTTTCTAGCATCTTCATGCACCAGTGTTTTAAACACTGGTTGTCCTTTTACAGGAGTAAGTTGTAGAAGATCTCCAAAAACTATGACGTGTTTTCCTCCGAATAATACGTCATACTCTGTTTTAAGAATTTGCTGCATTCTTAAATGCACAAAGGCAAGCATTAAGTTTGATACCATGTTTACCTCATCAATAATGAGTAGTTTCATTTTCCTCAATACTCTTGAAACTTCACAAGTAGCTTCTCCAGATAGCTTCTGGTATTCTAATTTGTTTTCATGCTCTACTGGTAGCATTAATAAACAATGTAAAGTAATTCCTTTAATATTGTGGGCTGCTAATCCAGTTGGAGCAGTGACAACACAAGACAAATGTGACTCAGTTCTTTTTTGTAGAAAACTTGTGATTACTTTAAATAAAAAACTTTTTCCTGTTCCAGCTTGTCCACTCACATACATACGGATAGGTTCAAATGATGAGCAAGAGCACTCTTTCTTCTCATGAATTAATCCATGCTGAATCTGTTCTCTCACTTGCTCATATATTTCTTTCTACTCGAGATTTAGTTGTTCTTCCAAGTTTCCTAAGTTTGTTACATCTTCTTGAGATTGATACATTGCTGTTTCCACCTCTTCCATTGCAGTTGCTGCTTCATTTTGAACAATTGGTTCTCCTAGTGGGTCCTGACTCAACGGAGCAGAAGTTTCACTGTCTTGAGAACTATCTCTAGCAATCTCAGCTACAATTGCAGCTTCTTGCTCAATTTCGTCGTTCAACATTTTCACATAATTAGCAAAAACAGGACATTCTAGAGTATCTTTAGTTGCATTGATGGAATCTTCATAGCTCTCAAAATCTCCAAGTAATTCCAATTCTGAACGCCATGGCTTGAAAAGTTGCAAAAGAGCAAATTAGTCAAATTCCCTTTTGTCAGGTGTTTCGCAACTCAGTTTACGGTGATTAATCAAATATCCTTTTCTTTCTTTTACCAGACATCCTTCAGAACCAATCACAGCATATAAACCATTATTGATGTTTTCTGTAATATTCCGTTTAAAAATATAGTTTTGCAGCACTTCATAGAGACAAATGTTCTCAAGATGATGACTTCTATTTGGATAATATGTCTCCAACATATTTGTTTTCACAATATCTGTACTTTCTGGCTCTTTTTTAGCTAAATATTAAATTTCTTGTACAGATTTAAGTACTCGGTTTCGTGTTGCAGCAAGACCTAGACTCATCCAAATGATTCTTCTAGATTTGCAGTATAGACTTGCAGATGATAAGCCATCGAGCATTCATACGCTCCAATTTCTCGATGAGATAACATCTTTAAACTGTAACTGTATAATTTCTTACTTAGACTCTTCTCGTGGGAAATCTCTTCCCATATTTCCTTCAATTCCGTCTTTTCTGACTTTGTGATGTACAATGTCACATATCGAGCAACAGCAATGGAATTGTCTGCAACATATTGAATATCCATATTAGCATTCCACATGGACAAAATGACTGGGTTATAGTCATTTATGTATATTCCAATTCTGAACGCCAAGGCTTGAAAAGTTGCAAAAGAGCTAAATAGTAAAATTTCCTTTTGTCAGGTGTTTCACAACTCAGTTTAAGGTGATTAATCAAATGTCCTTTTCTTTCTTTCACCAGACATCCTTCAGAACCAATCACAGCATATATACCATTATTGATGTTTTCTGTAATATTCCGTTTAAAAATATAGTTTTGCAGCACTTCATAGAGACAAATGTTCTCAAGATGATGATATTTGGATAATATGTCTCCAACATATTTGTTTTCACAATATCTGTACTTTCTGGCTCTTTTTTAGCTAAATATTCAATTTCTTGTACAGATTTAAGTACTCGGTTTCGTGTTGCAGCAAGACCTAGACTCATCCAAATGATTCTTCTAGATTTGCAGTATAGACTTGCAGATGATAAGCCATCAAGCATTCATACGCTCCAATTTCTCGATGAGATAACATCTTTAAACTGTAACTGTATAATTTCTTACTTAGACTCTTCTCGTGGGAAATCTCTTCCCATATTTTCTTCAATTCCGTCTTTTCTGACTTTGTGATGTACGATGTCACATATCGAGCAACAGCAATGGAATTGTCTGCAACATATTGAATATCCATATTAGCATTCCACATGGACAAAATGACTGGGTTATAGTCATTTATGTATATTCCAATTCTGAACGCCAAGGCTTGAAAAGTTGCAAAAGAGCTAAATAGTAAAATTTCCTTTTGTCAGGTGTTTCACAACTCAGTTTACGGTGATTAATCAAATGTCCTTTTCTTTCTTTCACCAGACATCCTTCAGAACCAATCACGGCATATATACCATTATTGATGTTTTCTGTAATATTCCGTTTAAAAATATAGTTTTGCAGCACTTCATAGAGACAAATGTTCTCAAGATGATGATATTTGGATAATATCTCTCCAACATATTTGTTTTCACAATATCTATACTTTCTGGCTCTTTTTCAGCTAAATATTCAATTTCTTGTACAGATTTAAGTACTTGGTTTCGTGTTGCAGCAAGACCTAGACTCACCCAAATGATTCTTCTCGATTTGGAGTATAGACTTGCAGATGATAAGCAATCCGAGCATTCATACGCACCAATGTCTCAATGAGATAACATCTTCAAACTGTAACTGTATAATTTCTTACTTAGACTCTTCTCGTGGGAAATCTCTTCCCACATTTCCTTCAATTCCGTCTTTTCTGACTTTGTTATGTGCGATGTCACATATCGAGCAACAGCAATGGAATTGTCTGCAACATACTGAATATCCATATTAGCATTCGATATGGACAAAATGACTGGGTTATAGTCATTTATGTATTTTGACTCTTCATTTCTTCTTAAGTTGTAGGTATTTTTTGGAGACTTTCTTGTGATAGTATGTCGCAAAGATGACATAAAACTGTTCACTCTTCCTTTCGATATATTACAGGTCGTGGAAATGCAAAACGAAATTTGCTGTAGAATTTGTCCTTAGATTTGTACTTTCTACGACAGTATTTCCCACAAGGATGGCTTTGGAATCGTAAGACTTGTTGTCTTAAGTTCTTATCTTGTGTACTTTTGGGTACATCACATGTAGCATATTCTTCAATAAAAGACAACACAGTATCATCTGAGTCTGTTCCAAATTTGGGAGCATCTTTGATCCATAATAGCATATGTATGTGAGGAGCACCTCTCGCTTGATACTCCTTTCTCCAAAAGAAATCCAGAACCTCTCTAAGAGGAGTTTTTTTTTTATTGGTGCTAAAAGACATCGTAGCTTCGAATCTATGAATGAAATACCTGCATACATTAACAGGATCCAAAGAGCATAATTCTCCAGGTGTCTTGTATTCGATATTTAGTATATTTGGATTTGTCTCTCGAATAAATTGAAGTAAATCATCCCAAGCATATTCAGCACAGCTTAGAGTAAAGAACCATGTAGGAGTTCCTACGTTCCTTAGCATACATTTGAGTTCTCCGTGACGGCGGTACCAGTAATCATTAGTACCAAGCTGACATGCAATCAGATTAATCAGCTGACATTCCAAAACATTATCTTTCTGCTGTACTTTATCCATAAATTCCTTTGCCGAAACATTTTGCAGATGTACAACTGTTTTCAATATATTGTTTACTGCATAAGAAAGTCCAGACAAATCACTCTCAAACAAAAGATGAAACAAATATGGAATACATTGTCGAAATCTTGGATCTTCTGCATATAATCTTGATGTCTGGTATTCAGATGCAGGAATCTGCACCGGTCGTTCATCATATCGTCCTCCTTTTCCTGTAGGAAACAACTGAGGAAAACAACGAGCTTTCAAGCTTTTTTCCCATACACTAATGGGACTTCCTTTTCTTTCTTTCATTTGGAATAACTCTATTTCATTCCCCATCATTTCTTTGGAATGCCGTGGATGAACACTGTAATGTTCGTAGATTTCTTCAGTTCTGGACACATCCACTTTTTCAATTTGTCCAGATGGCAAGTCACTATCTTCTTGTACAGTTATTTCTTCTTCTCCCACATACACATTTTTGTAATATTGATTATTTTTTACCAGATACAACGTAGCCTTTTCACTTTCCTAACATTCACTAATTCTTGCCAGATTTTCTTACTCTTAGTAGGAACGCCATTAACAAGAATAACTAAAGGTTCGTCCTCTACATTTTCTACACCAATAGTTTCAATATTTATCTTTAAATCTAGAGGCAAATATACAACTCTTCCCTCTAATCCTCTCTGTAAATCTGAAGGAGGCAACTTTCCTGTCTTAGGCTCCATACGAACAATAGCCTGAAATGGATGCACACATTGAATAAGAATAGACTCATAGGTATTTAAGTCAATCAGTTCAGAAAGAATATTTACCAACTCAAGATTATTATGCACAACTCTAGCAGGCTCTTTGTTCTCATCTAATTTGTTATAACAATATTTACAAATATGAAGATCAGAAACTAAATCAAAACAATTCTTAACCAACAAATAAGTTGCAAAATCCTTCCACTCATTATTATTTTCCTTTTCACTTTTTAAATATAAATCAACACTCCTGGTCTGATTTTTTATAATGAATTCGTCGACAAAAGCTACAAGAATAATTGGGCCTTTCACCTGAAATCACCTTAAGCTTTATAATTTCTTCCTCAAAATGTTCTACACTGCAATGTTCTACATTCTCTTCCACATTTTCTGTTATTAACGTCTCAGTTTATGCACTGTCTTCCTGAGGATCAAAGTAACTAACCTGAATTTCATCACAAACATTTGTTACATCTGATACAGATCCTTGCAAAAGAGCATTGTTCAACTTTTTTAACATTAGTGCTGGACTTTTTGCATAATACAATGTTCTCACTAATTTCCTCATTTCAGAATGATGTACTGCTAACATCCTGAAATGGTGAAAAACACTTCGACATACTTTTTTAGAAAGACAAGCCAGAGACTGACCTTGCAAACCAGTATTTTCTCTCACTCTGCAAGGTCTAGTCCTTGCAACATCTTAATCTTTTGTTTAACACTTTTCTTAGTATAGTTACATAAGAAATTGCGTAAAAAATCAATAGATTCTTGCCGCACACTGCAAATACTACTACAATTCCAAATGTACACTGGAGCTTTAGGACGTCTCTCTAAAACTTCACCAGCTAACACCTCTTCTGCATTTCTAGGAACAATTGTCTCTATCTCAATAGGACAACCATTTCTAACCTCATAAGCACGACCACTAGTGTCAACTGCATGCAACAAATCATTACTCTGAAGATAACTTTCTTCATTAAAAAAAGGCTCAGAACGTGAACTATGTTTCCATTCACCCAAAAAAAAACTCACAAAAATTACTTCTGTTAATTACTCTTCTCCACTTACTTTTGGCCTTCATTAAATGGATAGGCTTATCTAGTGATCTAATTCTATTGATTACTAAAATGAACAATTTTCTTTTCAATTCTTAAGCTTTCTCAACTACATCTTCTATACCTTTCTTCTTCTTATAAAGTACTGTTTTTTTCTTGCATACCTTAATTTCTTTAATTAAATTTGAAACAAATCTATTATATAAAAAAATTCCTAATTTCCATAAATTGGTTTTTCCTCCTTTTACTATACACAGTTTTCTCTGCACTTGATTTTCCATGATTGTTCTCTTTATTTGTATTTTTCTTTTTCGTTGTAGATACACTAATACAAATTTTCTGTTTGTGCACACTACTCCTAGTCTTTAATATTTTCCTCAAAAAAGTATTCCTTGTCTTACCAGGACTTTCTTTCTCTTTGTTAACACATTGCTCTTCATGTAAATCTTGTTGATGACTTCTCTTCAAATACACACCTTTCTTTCGCTGTTTCCGCTTTTGAAACTTAGTAGGCATCATACAGTTTTTTTCGGTATCGAATAACAGAATCTATAATAAAAAAATATATATAACATTACAAAAATAAATATATCAAATATTCTATTATATTACTTACAAGAACAGAGGGAGGATTATGAGGACAAACGTGGGACTATAAAAATAAAAGGACTTACAAAAAAGAGGAAGGAGTATGAAACTAGGGACAATATAACCAAAAAGGGGAGTATAAATAGACACTGCAATATAACGGAATAAACGTAGTATGAATAAACTGGAAAGTATGAATAGGTAAAGGAGAGTATGAAGAGTAAGAGGGAAATATGAGGAGAAGAAAGAGTATAAGAAGAAAAAAGAGAGTAAGAGGACAGCGGGGGCAGTATAAGAAGAGAGAGAAAGACTCTAAAGAAAAAAAGAAGGAATATCTGAAAAGATACGCAACTATAAGAACAAAAAAGGAATACTAGCAAAGGACAGTATGTATAAGGACAGAGAAAACAGTACGAGCATGAACAATGTCAGAAAAAGTGGAGCAAAAGGAAAAAAGGGGTAAACAAGAACAGAGGATACAGTCTGAGGTGAAATGAAGGAGTATAAACAGATGGAGGCTTATAAAAAGTGAAAAGTGTATGACGAAAGAGGCAGAAGTATGACAAGACAAACAAATATAAAGTGAGCGGTCAGTATGAAAAGACCGAGAATATGAGGAAAGTGCTGCAGATTGTATACAGTGAATCAAGGAGCAGTAACAGATGTGAGCAAACAATATGACAGATTTAAGAAGTATAAACAGAGAGGACAGAAAATGAAAATAGAAAATAAATATGAAGAAACTGTGGAAAATATGAACACAGAGAGAAGGAATATAGGACAAAAGGCAATATAAGAAAAACTCAGTAGTAAGATGACACATTAAGAAGTAAGAGAAGAGAGAGGAAAATATGAAAGCAGGGAGCAGTATAACAACAGGGGGTAAAATGAGGAGAGAAATGTCACAATAAGAAAAGACGACAATATTAGTAGAGAGTGCAAAGTATAAGAAAAGACAGAAGAAATGTGAGAACAGACACACGAGTATTAGAAGAAAAAGAAAAGTATGAGAAAACAATAGGGAATAACTGCAAAGAACAGCAAGAATAAGAAAAAAACATAGAATATAACAACATTAGAGTATATATGAACAAAGATGAAGGAATGTAAAAAGACACAGAGCCAAAAATATAGAGAAAAGACAAATACAAAGGAAGACTGACCGTATAAGCAGAGAGGGAGTACTACGAGAAGACAGTAACAACTATGATGACAATGGTGAATATAAAGACAAGAGACAATATAAACAGTAGGACAACATGCAAAAATAGGAGCAAGTATGAAAAAAAGTATAAAAAGAGAACAGAATATAAGAAAAAGAAGATAGTATGATGAGAGAGGAAGGAGTAAGACAAGAGAGGAGGGAATATGACAAGAGAGTGTAGAAAATATGCAAAAAGGAGCGAATATGGGCCATATTATCAAGCCTGGGTGATACAATTATCGCAACTTTATCGACAGGAAACTGCAGCTAAAGCGGCGATAATGGGCTTGATAATATGCACTATGAAATTCCAATCGATTGGAATTCCATAGAGCATATTATAAACCCCATTATCGCAACTTCATCGGCAGTTTCCTGTCAATAAAGTGGCGATAATTTTAACGCCCAGGCTTGATGATATGCCCCATAGGGGTTTATTATCAAGGACCGCTGTTAAAATTATCGCCGGTTTATCGGCAGGAAACTGCCGATAAAACGGCGATAATGGGCTTGAAAATACGCCCTTGGTAATTCCCATAGAAGCCCATGTTCTGGTTTTAACATGGGCTTCCATGGGAATTAACAAGGGCGTATTATCAAACCTATTGTCGCTGTCTTATCGGCAGTTTCCTGCCAATAAAACAGCGATAATTTTAACACCGGTCCTTGATAATATGCCCCATAAATCCTTAATGTACACACATGCACAGTGTGATATTACACAAAAAAAATTAGACTATGTATTTTACCATTTACTACTGAAAAACGTTTAACGGACTAGACATATTCCATGTATATAATTACTACATATCAGTGAACAACACTGACTCATTTTCCAAATACATATGCATTGGACTACATTATTTCTGCCACAATTACATCAAAAAAACTAACACAATAAAACAACAAAGACTCACAAGGGGCATGTAAATATGCCCAGACTATATACAGAGGGAGAGAAATGAGAAAGAAGACAGAACAGGGCGTATCAAGAAAATTAAATAAGAAGAGAGAGGGAAGAAAATGAAGAGACAGAAGAAATAAGAGGAGAGACAAGAAGATATAAACACAAAGAACGACAATATGAGCACAGAGTACAATATAAGAAAAAGACAGTAGCACCGAGAGAGAGAAAGGAGTAAGAGGAGAGAGAGGGAAGTATAAAAACAGAGGCTATAAATTATTGAAAAAAGGGACAAATATAGGGGCATATTATCAAGGACCGGTGTTAAAATTATCGCCGTTTTATTGGCAGGAAAATGCTGATAAAACGGCTATAATGGGCTTGATCTGCAGCGGCCTGTGGAGGGAGTTGCGGTGGGGCAGGCAGGCGGGGCGGGGAGAGGCAGGGTGGGGGTGATAAACAACGGAATCTGGATGATTGCAGGTAAGTAAACAATTAAATTAATAAAACGAATTTCGGGGTATATTAT
This sequence comes from Lissotriton helveticus, assembly GCF_964261635.1. Classification (NCBI taxonomy): domain Eukaryota; kingdom Metazoa; phylum Chordata; class Amphibia; order Caudata; family Salamandridae; genus Lissotriton; species Lissotriton helveticus. The sequence continues at coordinate 868,226,495 of NC_136061.1, read as the reverse complement.
AAAGGAATGGCATTATAATTATCGCCGCTTTAGCGGCAGAAAACTGCCGCTAAAGCGGCGATAATGGGCTTGATATTAAGCCCTTGTGAATTCCCATAGAAGCCCATGTTCTGGTGTGAACATGGGCTTCTATGGGAATTCTCAAGGGCATAATATCAATAATATGGCCCGACATTTCCCACACCCTGCCCCTCCCCCGCACCGCCTGCCTGCCCCACCACAACTCCCTCCATGGGCCGTGGCTGCCACAAAGCCTCCACGATCCCACCTGGCTCCCCACTTCCTGCGGGAGCCGGAATTGCTATTCCTCACAGAGAGCAGCTTACATGCTTACATTCTAATTTCAAACATGATTTCAACAGTTTGTTATACATTTTATAAAATAATATAGTACTGCACGCTAATGCAGAAAAGTCAGCACAATTATGATAGTATACAAAATAGAAACAAATATATATACTTCTACACTCAACACACTCGTAAGCAGAGTACACAGTTTAATTTTAAAGCACCCTACCACGACTAGTTTTTGAAACGCATTGTACAATAAAATGCGTCACAAAATAGGCTACATACATGATGACTCTATAACGTCACATAGAAAAAAGAAGGCCACTCTTACGCTACCAGGAAAACACAACAAAAGTACAAGGCCCAAACTTCCATTGTAGTGATTGCTTAGTTGCATGTCTAGTTGTCAGATCGACACCAACACTCCCTCATGGCTGGTATACACCCACACCACACCCATTCAGCGCATCCGTCACTACACACGTGACCCTATCTATAAAAAAAGACGGAGTGCACGTGTTGTACGCCATTTTAGAGTTGTGCCCAAAGCACCGAACAAGGGGCCGACTACTACATGCGTGGCCTCTTTGGTCACTGAGTTAGTGGTGCCCGAAGCACTGAGTGGGTGAAGAACCTGCGATGATGATGATGATGGGAGCACGAGTATGTCGTTAGCCATAGAGATAACAAGACTCGGCACCATATATGAGACTTCTTTGTTGGAGATCGTGACTACATCATGAAGAAACTGTCATTTCCACAAAAGGTGAGCAGTGACACTTGAGTACGCATCAGAAGGAGTCAAACGGTTGTAGCTGACTACATACAAAAATGCGACTTAATATTTTAGACAAACGCACTCCTATATAATGTATTAATTTACATGTTTAATTTATTTTCCACAATAGCAATAATGTTTTTATAATCGCTGAAATGTTTCGAATATATTCACAATACAAACAGGGACATATTTTCAAGGACCGGTGTTAAAATTATCGCCGTTTTATCGGCAGGAAACTGCCGATTAAACGGCAAAAATGGGCTTGATAATACGGCCTTATTATTTCCCATAGAAGCCCATGTTAACACCAGAATATGGGCTTCTATGGGAATTAACAAGGGTGAATTATCAAGCCCATTATCGCCGTTTTATCTGCAGTTTCCTGCCGATAAAAAGGCGATAATTTTATCACCCGTCCTTGATAATATGCTCCCTGGTATGTAGAAATATGACAATGAACGTCTATAAAAGCGCGATGTTATCTAACTCCAAATTAATATAGCAACAATTACCAATCATAACATCTTTCTTTTAATTTCTGATGGATGTACAACTTCACAATGGATTATGTACAAGGACGACGGTAATAGCACAAGGTGAGCAAAGAAGCTTGTTTCTAAAACAACAAGTTATCTGTAAAAGGAGAGGATCTATAGTATGCAGCAGGTGCGCAAAACACACATTGGGCTAACAAGGCTTCAGCTAGGATGATATACCTTCCTGCGCCCACACACAGTCGCACCGAGTACATCACAGGTCTTTTAAAGACATTCTGCTTGTTAATGAGGCTTTGATGCCCCCTGCTTACAGCCCCTGCAGCTCCACTCTTCTTTTTGCTTGAACCTAAGCCCCCCCCTGAAAATTTTTACTGTGGTTGCGCCTCTGGCTTCACATACACCCCCCCTGTCGTGTGTGTCTCTCACGTTTTAATGTCCTTTTTTCTGTTTCTCTTTCTTTCTCTCTCACATAGTTTCTCTTTCTTTTTGAAAGTTTTGGACGCTACTATCTCCACTCTGCTGTATACAACCTTATCTGAATTGAATTAGTTAACTGTCTTGATTACAGTGAATACTTCTTCCACACGTAGAGCACCATCTTTCAATCACCCCGATGGCACTAGGAGACAAAGAATTGAGGGCCATATTATCAAGCCAGGGCGATACATTATCGCCGCTTTTATCGGCAGGATACTGCCGATAAAGCGGCGATAATGGGCTTGATAATATGCCCTTGTGAATTCCCATAGCACCCCAGGTTCTTGTGTTAACCTGGGCTGCTATGGGAATTTACAAGGGCATACTACCAAGCCCATTATCACTGCTTTTTCGGCATATTCCTGCTGATAAAAGCGGCCATAACGTATCGCCCTTGCTTGATAATATGGCCTTTTGTTTCCGAAACTACAAATTATTTGTAAATAGGAAGGACTAGGTAGTCTGCAGCAGCTTCACTGTGTAGAAATGTATAATTACCTCCAAGCAGTAACAACAGATAGGTTACAACAGTCTGACAAACAGATCTATAAGCTTATTATGCCACTTTTCTGTCACTTTTAACATGAGGAAAGTGACACAAGAAACTTGTAAATCTACGTCTAGCTTTTCAAGAAAAAATCTCAAAGCCAGACTCTGCGAGACAGTTTTAATGTTGTTTTCTCTCTCTTTCTCTCTCTAACTCTCTGTGACATCACTTCTCTTTCTCTCTTAAACGTATAGACACTGCTATCTGCTTGGACGTTTAGAAGAATTGCTCAAAACAAATTGTGAATTCAACTGGCTGAAGTGTTTGGCCGCAGTGTTTATACAACGGTAAGCACAGAGGCCTAGATCTACAAAGCCTTCATAGCAATGCATTAAAAATAAGTTGGCATACTTACAATCCCGTTATGCCACTTTTGCGTCAGTAACGCAGTAGGCACTTCCATATAGACTCCACTTAAATGCGGCACTATAACAGAAGTGAAATGTACCAGGTACACTGCACACGTAAAACCGTAGAGTTACCTTGACTTGTAATGCTTCAGCTCATTTACTCACATCTACATAATTCTAAACTCTAATTTTCTTTTTTGTTTTGCAGATTACCAATCGGACATCTTTCGGAGTCCATTTAACAATTTGTTTTTAATATTGTTTTTGTTAAAGTTATTTTTCTAGTTGCTTCTAATATAGTGATAATTAAGTTTCGTTAACAGTTATTGTTTTAAAAAAAGTGAATTAAAAAACTACATACTTCTTTTATTTTGTGGGGGGGTATGACGGTCCACAATAAAAATAATGTTGAAATACTATAGTAAGATGTTCAAGACTAGGATTGAAAACTACTGAGTTATATTTTCTCTGGATAGACTACAACTTAGAAAAGAAATCAAAATAATACCAAACAATGTGTACCACATTTACAAACCTCATGCAACATTTTCCCGTACCAACCTACCCCCTACAAAATTAAATGTGTGGGTCTCAATCACACCCCTCAAACCACGGAAACAATCACCCCACAAACATTTCTATATTGTATGAGGAGCTGCGTGGCCCTCCGCCTACTGCCCTGGAGTCCACGACGCCCAGACCCGGTTGCTGCAGTGTCCATTGGAGAGAAACAGCCATTACAATGCGGTCATAAGCACTCGTGATCGTCACCATGAAGCCATTAGCACACATATAGCTTTACCACGCATGCCTTTACCACGCATGCTTTTACAACTAGTATGCATTTACCATGCATGATAAACGCATAATCTTAATAATGTCTTTGTGTTGACGAACACGCGTTGTAATAGCTCTGGCTTACGTCCTTCAAATTAGTTTTTAGGTATACGTGTGACCAAGTCTGATAACATCAGAGGCCAAGGACAAACACCGTGGTGTCTGTGGCAGGAAATCTCATCGATCACAGAGAAAATAGGAGGACGGTAAAATGAAAGTAACAGATATAATAAAAATAAAGGGGGAAAACTACTAAAATAACGGTGGACGGAGTACGTAATCAACGTTTGGCGCCTCGGCACTATGTTTCAAATAAATATAGATAAAATATGATTATTAATATATTACAAAAGTACAGCAGCGGATGACACACACGACCCGGGAAAAGAAAGCCTCAAATTTAATACCTGAAATAAAGGTTTGCTTGTTGAACTTGAAGGGAAAAAAAACGTGGCCTTCGAAACGAGGCTGCGCATGCGTAGAGAGTACAACTGCTGCACAAAAAAAATTGAAAGTTTTACATACTATCATAAAAATATAGCTCTTTTTTTGACCAGTAAACTTAGGTGCATATTATCAAGGACCGGTGTTAAAATTATTGCCGTTTTATCGGCAGGCAACTGCCGATAAAATGGCGATAATGAGCTTGATAATACGGCCTTGTTATTTCCCATAGAAGCCCATGTTATCACCAGAACATGGGCTTCTATGGGAAATAACAAGGACGTATTATCAAGCCCACCCTTCCATCATTAATAAAAGAAAACAGACGGTGCAGGTACCCGGAGCTGGAAGGTAATTTTACATATTACTGCCCCAGAAATGTGGTGTTCCCCGCGACGTGTACGGGGAGAGAGGGAGGGAGAGCTCAAAACATATATATTTTTTAAAAGCCCAGAGGGGTGCCGCTCACCGAGACTGCGGGGATTAGGACCATAACCCCCAGTAGGTAGTTATAGTTAGGACCTATTTTCCATAGGAAAACCACAACATTCTATATGGAATAGCTTTAGCACTGGTTAATGAATCATTAATAAACTTTTAAAACTAATGGCCAGCTCCGTCCCGCTCTTTTCCTGGAAGTTTGGGGGTGATTCGTCAAGCGGGGGCCGAGAAAAAAGAGGGGTCGCAAAACGTGTTTCCCCATGTAATTTCCTATAGGACCTTTAGCCACAGCTACAGCTCGAACTGCTGAACCGAATTACGCCAAATTTGGCAGAGGTGTAGTCCTCAGTTCAGCATCGTGCCTTTTTCTTAAATGGTGTCAATATGTTCAGTAGAACCTGAGAAAATTATAGTTAAATGCATATATATATATATCTATGGGCGTGGTGGATCCTCGGACTCTGAGCGCACCTTGTGCGCACCATAAGCGCACCCTTCCGATCACGCGCTGAATGCTAATTGGGTGTCAAGTGGTTGTCAACATTCGAAACCAGGAACTGTTGGCTGCCATTTTGTGCCTTGGTAGAAGCAAGGCTGAAGAAGTTAGTGGAACTAGTGTGCAAAAATGTAGAAAGGGGCAGGGTAGAAATATCCAGATCCTCTAGACCTGTTTAGGGGACCCCCCTGGGCTCAAAATGTTTTTTTTTTTAAACCCGGTAGAAGTTTCCCAATGGGGCTTCTTTTATATGTAGCCCCCAGGGGGCCAAATCCCGGGTACAAATTTAAAAAAATGATGGGGGGGCACAGAGGGGCCCCATAGCCCCGGGGACCGACACCCCCCTGCTTTCTCTTTCAAAATCCAAACCAAGTTTGCTATGGGAGGGTGGGATTTGCGAGACTCCCGCCCTCTTATAGCTGTTAGGTTCCGCCCACTCAGCCCAAGCACTGCAGGACCGAAGTATGCACCAATCCACTCCCCCTGCCCATATGCCACTCACAAGACAATAACTATGAGTCTGCCGATGGACCTGGAAAGAGGGTGGTATATGAGGAGACACCAAGTCTTCCACCCCTGTTGTAACGAAAGGGCACTGCTCCCTCCTCCACGCTTCTGCACCTATGTAAACAAAAGGAACACACTTCACAATATATGTAACAGTCCCAGATATCCCAAAACCAGTGACCATATCCTGCCACCGCAATCACAACTTGCTTACCAGTGGAGGTTGCAGGCTTAGCCTCGTGGAGACACCGGGCAGCAGACAAATCCAAGGTAAACGTCCTTGGATTCAGGAAAACAACTCCAGCATTATATGGTATCCCTCATGTAGTTTGGAGCATTAGGGGAAAAAGAACATGCCATGTCTTGACATGAGACACAAAAAAACCCCTATGTATTTACTCAACAATGAAAAGGGCACTGGGAAGGGGACAGGAAAGAAAACGCCAATAAAAACCGGCTATCTCAGTACTCGAAAACAAAACCTAAACGCGGAATGACCCAAAATACGTCATATCCGCGTATAACGATGTGGAGCGGTAAGAGAGAGGAACGCATGAAACGAAGCAAAAGCCCCTAGATGTACCGCGTCGCCTCCAAACTTCACCGCTACTAGGACTAAACGAAGGCTCAACAATAGGAGGTAAACAGGAGCCCCTATTAACCCACGAGCCTCCAGAAACGAGTACCGGATATACGCCAGGACAGAGGGAATTGGGCAAAGGATTCCTCACTAACTAAAGCAGGGAAGGAAAAAAAAGAAAAAGGGGGGAGGGAAAATACCAGGACAAAAAAGCAAAGATTTCGAAGGGGAGCAATATAATCCTCACGAGCCCGTGAGGAATACAGGAACAACTCTGGGAGAACTCCGATTCAGCAACCAGCAACCAGGAGCCACACAAGAAGCAATAACAAGCAGAGAAGTAAAGGTAGGACAAACCTTTATACCTCTCCTGGTGGATCATGTGATGTCAGTCCATGGTCACTAAAAAAGGACTAGACCCATATCCTAACAGTACCCCCCCGATGACTCTCCCCACCGGGCGAGGTTTCATGGGATGCTGTCTATGGAACAACCGAACCAAACGTGGTGCATGCACCCCCCCCCCAGCTGGCTCCCAGGTCCTATCCTCCGGGGCATATCCCTTCCAATCAACCAGATAATAAAGGTGACCCCTCCTACGCCTGGAATCGAGGATAGCATGGACCTCAAACTCCACCTGTCCATCAACAACCAAAGGTGGGGGCGGGGGCAGCACCTGAGCCGAGGGTATGTAGGGCTTCAACAGAGACGTGTGGAACACAGGATGTATCTTGTATTCCTGTGGCAACTGGAGCTTCATAGCCACCGGGTTAATAACCTGTATCACTGGAAAAGGGCCCACAAACCTAGGTTGAAATTTGCGGGAACCCTGCATCCTCAAATTACGGGAAGCTAACCAAACCTGATCTCCCACCTTATACAACGGGGCAGGGGCTCGATGTCTATCCGCCTGCAACTTCATCTCAACCTTGGTTTCCAGCAACCTCTCTCTAGCCGAATCCCAGATGTCACTCAACCTCTTACACACATCATCTATGGCTGGCACATGCCCAGTGGGTTGGATAGCTACAGCCCTAGGATGGTATCCCAGTGAGCAGTAAAAAGGCGTCATACCCAATGCGGAATGCAGACTGTTATTATAAGCAAACTCCGCTATGGGTAAAGCAGTCAGCCAATCACATGACAAAGACGAAACAAGACACCTCAAATATTGCTCCATGGTCTGATTGGTTCGCTCGGTCTGACCATCCAACTGCGGATGATATGCTGAGGACAATCGTATTTCGGCCTTGAGCACCAAACAAAGCTCAGTCCAAAAATGGGACACAAACTGAGCCCCCCTGTCAGATATAATCACAGACGGTAAGCCATGTATCCTCACAATCGAAGACATGAACACCAAAGCCATCTCCTTAGCCGTAAGGATCTTGGGTAGCGGGACAAAATGCGCCATTTTTGTGAATAAATCCACCACCAACAATATGGCGGTAAATCCAGACAAAGATGGTAAATCAGTCACGAAATCCATACTGATGGTAGGCCAAGGAGAAGGAGGGACCTCCAAAGGCTGCAAAAGACCAGAGGGTTTACAGTGCAAAGGCTTATTAATAGCACATATAGGGCAAGCAGTCACATAGTTCTGAATGTCTTTCACCATTGACTCCCACCAAAACCATCTCATACATAACTCCTTTGTTTTCCCAATCCCGGGATGCGCCACCAATGCAGAGGAATGACACCACTCCAGAACCATTTCCCTCAAGACGGGGGGTATAAACAACCTACTCCCATGATGCAACAATCCGTCCTGTGTGACAATCTGGGGCAATGATAACCAAGGAACCAAATCCATCTGACACAACCGCTCCTTCACCAGATTAGGGAAGTCGTCAGCTGTTACGGCCCCAATGATCCTTTTCCCATGAATCATGGGCCTGGCTTCACCCAATGGACTTGCTTCCCCAAGATCCACATAAATCCGAGAAAGAGCGTCGGATTTGATCTGCTGCGCTGCGGGTCTATAAGTAATGACAAAGTCATATTCGTTGAAAAATAGAACCCACCGCATCTGCCGAGGAGTTAAAGCCCTAGCAGATCGAAAAAACTCCAGATTTTTGTGGTCAGTATAAATGGTAATGATATGCCGGGCGCCCCATAAGTAGTGACGCCATTCCTCGAATGCCAACTTCACAGCCAACAATTCTCTCTCCGCCACCGTGTAATTTCGTTCCGCTGGCAACAGGGTTTTAGAGAAAAAGCCGATAGGGTGCATATGGCCGGTGCATTCGTCCCGTTGGGATAACACCCCACCCACGGCACACATGGAAGCATCTGTTTCAACGAAGAACGGCAAGGCAGGATCAGGGTGCACCAACACTGGTGCCGAGGTGAATTGTTTGAGCACCAGTTGGAAAGCATCCTGAGCCTCAACAGACCAGGCGAAGGGAACCCCCTTCCGCAACAGGCGAGTCATGGGAGCCACTATATCGGAAAAATGTGATATAAAACGCCGATAAAAATTGGCAAAACCCAAGAGCACCTGAATATGCTTCACAGTAGATGGTATGGGCCAGGACACAATGGCCTGTATCTTTTTAGGGTCCATCCGGACACCGTCCGCCGAGATAATAAACCCCAAAAACTCCACCTCAAGGGCGCTGAACTGACACTTTTCCAATTTCGCATACAGATGATGTTCCTGTAACTTCTGTAGCACTTGTGTCACATGTTCTTGATGTTCAGCACCCTTCTCTGAATAGATGAGGATGTCATCCAGATATACGATTACAGTTCTATCCAGTTGTTCGCTAAGGACCTCATTGATGAAGAACTGGAACGCCGCTGGTGCATTGCATAAGCCAAACGGCATTACACAATATTCAAACAGCCCAAGTTTGGTCTTAAAAGCCGTCTTCCACTCATCCCCTGGTCGAACCCGAATAAGATGGTAGGCGCCCCGCAAATCCAATTTGGTAAACACCGTGGCTTTGCGGAGCTGGTCCAATAACACAGGGATGAGTGGAAGAGGGTACTTGTTCTTCACCGTAGCCTTATTCAAGGTCCTATAGTCCACGCAGGCCCTCAATGACCCCTCCTTCTTCGGAATGAAGAAGATCGCTGATGACACAGGCCAACAGGAGGGACGGATGTAACCCAACTTTAACATCTCATCTATGTATTCCTTAAGGTGCAACTCCTCGGGTTCCGATAAGGCGTATATACGGCTACATGGTAACGGAATACCCGGCACTAAATCAATCTTACAGTCAAAAGACCAGTGCGGAGGAAGACCCTGAGCATGTCCCTTATCAAAAACATCCTTATAAGCTGAATACTGCAAAGGGACAGAGCCCACCTCGGCCACCGCACAGGACAAAGGGTGGATCTGCTCACTGGCTTCAACATAACAATGCTTCAAACAATGAGCGGAATCCAACGTCACCAAATGCTGCACCCAATCTATCTTTGGATTGTGTTCCTGCAGCCAGGGAACCCCCAACACCAAACCAAAGGAAGGTGCGTCAATCAAATCAAATACCACTGCTTCGGAATGCCCATTTTCGCAAAGTAACCGTAAGGGAACAGTTTGACGGGTAATACAACCAGATGTCAATTCGGTCCCATCTATGGCTCTCACCGGTTCTGGCTGTTCCTTATGGTGACAAGGAATCCGTAGTTTCTCTGCCAAAGAAATATCAATGAAGTTACCAGTAGCACCGGAATCCAGCAATACTGACACAGGGAAAGCAAAAGATCGGCATTAATAATGAAATGCCTCGGTGCCTGATCTATTGCCCCCAGTACATCATACTGCCTCCTCCGTTCCTCCTGTTTGCCAGTGCGTCCATCCACTTGGATAAACGCTACTTTCTTACCATACCCCACACCTGAAGGTTTCACAGGGCATTCCCTGGCAAAATGGCCTCCTTGTCCACAATAGAAACATACGTTTAACTCTCTCCTCCGTTTCTTCTCATCCAAAGTCAAGGGCCCTCTTATCCCTCCTATTCCCATAGGCTCGGGCACGGTCTTACTGTCCCCCACTGGCTTTGCCTCCGTTTTCACACAGCTTCCCCGTGATACCTGGAAACGACTACGTTCCCCACGCCTCTCTGATAATCGATAATTTAATTTGACTACCAGGTCAATGAACGCCGCACAGTCATCAGGTGGATCTACCACCTGTGACACCACGTCCTTGAGTTCCTCACAGAGACCCTGATAAAACAAGGAAGTCCTCTTCTCTGCTGGCCAATGAGTCTCGGATACCAACCGGTTGAATGTGGCTATATATGTTAATAAATCCTGCCTGCCCTGCCTTAACTTCAAGAGCTCTGCATCACTCGCTTGCATAAAAGCATGCTTGGCGAACAGGCCCCGCATCAACTCCTTAAACGCTGTATAATCGTACAATACGCGATCATCACTGTCTATTAAGGGAATAGACCACTGAGCAGCAGTGCCAGCCAAATATGAGATAGTGAAAGCGACCTTGGCCGAGTCATCGGGAAAGGCACCTGGCTTGCACATAAAATGTAATTGGCACTGGTTCATGAACGTAGCGAACTTGTCGCTATCCCCAGTAAACCTCTCAGGGGGAGCCAAAGGTACAGCAACAGGGGAAGTAACCGTAACTGCTATAGGAACCCCACCTCCAGCTGTACTCGGTCCCGACTCGGTTACCTTGACTTGTAATGCTTCAGCTCATTTACTCACATCTACATAATTCTAAACTCTAATTTCCTTTTTTGTTTTGCAGATTACCAATCGGACATCTTTCGGAGTCCATTTAACAATTTGTTTATAATATTGTTTTTGTTAAAGTTATTTTTCTAGTTGCTTCTAATATAGTGATAATTAAGTTTCGTTAACAGTTATTGTTTTAAAAAAAGTGAATTAAAAAACTACATACTTCTTTTATTTTGTGGGGGGGTATGACGGTCCACAATAAAAATAATGTTGAAATACTATAGTAAGATGTTCAAGACTAGGATTGAAAACTACTGAGTTATATTTTCTCTGGATAGACTACAACTTAGAAAAGAAATCAAAATAATACCAAACAATGTGTACCACATTTACAAACCTCATGCAACATTTTCCCGTACCAACCTACCCCCTACAAAATTAAATGTGGGGGTCTCAATCACACCCCTCAAACCACGGAAACAATCACCCCACAAACATTTCTATATTGTATGAGGAGCTGCGTGGCCCTCCGCCTACTGCCCTGGAGTCCACGACGCCCAGACCCGGTTGCTGCAGTGTCCATTGGAGAGAAACAGCCATTACAATGCGGTCATAAGCACTCGTGATCGTCACCATGAAGCCATTAGCACACATATAGCTTTACCACGCATGCCTTTACCACGCATGCTTTTACAACTAGTATGCATTTACCATGCATGATAAACGCATAATCTTAATAATGTCTTTGTGTTGACGAACACGCGTTGTAATGGCTCTGGCTTACGTCCTTCAAATTAGTTTTTAGGTATACGTGTGACCAAGTCTGATAACATCAGAGGCCAAGGACAAACACCGTGGTGTCTGTGGCAGGAAATCTCATCGATCACAGAGAAAATAGGAGGACGGTAAAATTAAAGTAACAGATATAATAAAAATAAAGGGGGAAAACTACTAAAATAACGGTGGACGGAGTACGTAATCAACGTTTGGCGCCTCGGCACTATGTTTCAAATAAATATAGATAAAATATGATTATTAACATATTACAAAAGTACAGCAGCGGATGACACACACGACCCGGGAAAAGAAAGCCTCAAATTTAATACCTGAAATAAAGGTTTGCTTGTTGAACTTGAAGGGAAAAAAAACGTGGCCTTCGAAACGAGGCTGCGCATGCGTAGAGAGTACAACTGCTGCACAAAAAAAATTGAAAGTTTTACATACTATCATAAAAATATAGCTCTTTTTTTGACCAGTAAACTTAGGTGCATATTATCAAGGACCGGTGTTAAAATTATTGCCGTTTTATCGGCAGGCAACTGCCGATAAAATGGCGATAATGAGCTTGATAATACGGCCTTGTTATTTCCCATAGAAGCCCATGTTATCACCAGAACATGGGCTTCTATGGGAAATAACAAGGACGTATTATCAAGCCCACCCTCCCATCATTAATAAAAGAAAACAGACGGTGCAGGTACCCGGAGCTGGAAGGTAATTTTACATATTACTGCCCCAGAAATGTGGTGTTCCCCGCGACGTGTACGGGGAGAGAGGGAGGGAGAGCTCAAAACATATATATTTTTTAAAAGCCCAGAGGGGTGCCGCTCACCGAGACTGCGGGGATTAGGACCATAACCCCCAGTAGGTAGTTATAGTTAGGACCTATTTTCCATAGGAAAACCACAACATTCTATATGGAATAGCTTTGGCACTGGTTAATGAATCATTAATAAACTTTTAAAACTAATGGCCAGCTCCGTCCCGCTCTTTTCCTGGAAGTTTGGGGGTGATTCGTCAAGCGGGGGCCGAGAAAAAAGAGGGGTCGCAAAACGTGTTTCCCCATGTAATTTCCTATAGGACCTTTAGCCACAGCTACAGCTCGAACTGCTGAACCGAATTACGCCAAATTTGGTAGAGGTGTAGTCCTCAGTTCAGCATCGTGCCTTTTTCTTAAATGGTGTCAATATGTTCAGTAGTACCTGAGAAAATTATAGTTAAATGCATATATATATATATATCTATGGGCGTGGTGGATCCTCGGACTCTGAGCGCACCTTGTGCGCACCATAAGCGCACCCTTCTGATCACGCGCTGAATGCTAATTGGGTGTCAAGTGGTTGTCAACATTCGAAACCAGGAACTGTTGGCTGCCATTTTGTGCCTTGGTAGAAGCAAGGCTGAAGAAGTTAGTGGAACTAGTGTGCAAAAATGTAGAAAGGGGCAGGGTAGAAATATCCAGATCCTCTAGACCTGTTTAGGGGACCCCCCTGGGCTCAAAATGTATTTTTTTTTAAACCCGGTAGAAGTTTCCCAATGGGGCTTCTTTTATATGTAGCCCCCAAGGGGCCAAATCCCGGGTACAAATTTAAAAAAATGATGGGGGGGCACAGAGGGGCCCCATAGCCCCGGGGACCGACACCCCCCTGCTTTCTCTTTCAAAATCCAAACCAAGTTTGCTATGGGAGGGTGGGATTTGCGAGACTCCCGCCCTCTTATAGCTGTTAGGTTCCGCCCACTCAGCCCAAGCACTGCAGGACCGAAGTATGCACCAATCCACTCCCCCTGCCCATATGCCACTCACAAGACAATAACTATGAGTCTGCCGATGGACCTGGAAAGAGGGTGGTATATGAGGAGACACCAAGTCTTCCACCCCTGTTGTAACGAAAGGGCACTGCTCCCTCCTCCACGCTTCTGCACCTATGTAAACAAAAGGAACACACTTCACAATATATGTAACAGTCCCAGATATCCCAAAACCAGTGACCATGTCCTGCCACCGCAATCACAACTTGCTTACCAGTGGAGGTTGCAGGCTTAGCCTCGTGGAGACACCGGGCAGCAGACAAATCCAAGGTAAACGTCCTTGGATTCAGGAAAACAACTCCAGCATTATATGGTATCCCTCATGTAGTTTGGAGCATTAGGGGAAAAAGAACATGCCATGTCTTGACATGAGACACAAAAAAAACCCTATGTATTTACTCAACAATGAAAAGGGCACTGGGAAGGGGACAGGAAAGAAAACGCCAATAAAAACCGGCTATCTCAGTACTCGAAAACAAAACCTAAACGCGGAATGACCCAAAATACGTCATATCCGCGTATAATGATGTGGAGCGGTAAGAGAGAGGAACGCATGAAACGAAGCAAAAGCCCCTAGATGTACCGCGTCGCCTCCAAACTTCACCGCTACTAGGACTAAACGAAGGCTCAACAATAGGAGGTAAACAGGAGCCCCTATTAACCCACGAGCCTCCAAAAACGAGTACCGGATATACGCCAGGACAGAGGGAATTGGGCAAAGGATTCCTCACTAACTAAAGCAGGGAAGGAAAAAAAAGAAAAAGGGGGGAGGGAAAATACCAGGACAAAAAAGCAAAGATTTCGAAGGGGAGCAATATAATCCTCACGAGCCCGTGAGGAATACAGGAACAACTCTGGGAGAACTCCGATTCAGCAACCAGCAACCAGGAGCCACACAAGAAGCAATAACAAGCAGAGAAGTAAAGGTAGGACAAACCTTTATACCTCTCCTGGTGGATCATGTGATGTCAGTCCATGGTCACTAAAAAAGGACTAGACCCATATCCTAACAGTACCCCCCCGATGACTCTCCCCACCGGGCGAGGTTTCATGGGATGCTGTCTATGGAACAACCGAACCAAACGTGGTGCATGCACCCCCCCCCCCCCAGCTGGCTCCCAGGTCCTATCCTCCGGGGCATATCCCTTCCAATCAACCAGATAATAAAGGTGACCCCTCCTACGCCTGGAATCGAGGATAGCATGGACCTCAAACTCCACCTGTCCATCAACAACCAAAGGTGGGGGCGGGGGCAGCACCTGAGCCGAGGGTATGTAGGGCTTCAACAGAGACGTGTGGAACACAGGATGTATCTTGTATTCCTGTGGCAACTGGAGCTTCATAGCCACCGGGTTAATAACCTGTATCACTGGAAAAGGGCCCACAAACCTAGGTTGAAATTTGCGGGAACCCTGCATCCTCAAATTACGGGAAGCTAACCAAACCTGATCTCCCACCTTATACAACGGGGCAGGGGCTCGATGTCTATCCGCCTGCAACTTCATCTCAACCTTGGTTTCCAGCAACCTCTCTCTAGCCGAATCCCAGATGTCACTCAAACTCTTACACACATCATCTATGGCTGGCACATGCCCATTGGGTTGGATAGCTACAGCCCTAGGATGGTATCCCAGTGAGCAGTAAAAAGGCGTCATACCCAATGCGGAATGCAGACTGTTATTATAAGCAAACTCCGCTATGGGTAAAGCAGTCAGCCAATCACATGACAAAGACGAAACAAGACACCTCAAATATTGCTCCATGGTCTGATTGGTTCGCTCGGTCTGACCATCCAACTGCGGATGATATGCTGAGGACAATCGTATTTCGGCCTTGAGCACCAAACAAAGCTCAGTCCAAAAATGGGACACAAACTGAGCCCCCCTGTCAGATATAATCACAGACGGTAAGCCATGTATCCTCACAATCGAAGACATGAACACCAAAGCCATCTCCTTAGCCGTAAGGATCTTGGGTAGCGGGACAAAATGCGCCATTTTTGTGAATAAATCCACCACCAACAATATGGCGGTAAATCCAGACAAAGATGGTAAATCAGTCACGAAATCCATACTGATGGTAGGCCAAGGAGAAGGAGGGACCTCCAAAGGCTGCAAAAGACCAGAGGGTTTACAGTGCAAAGGCTTATTAATAGCACATATAGGGCAAGCAGTCACATAGTTCTGAATGTCTTTCACCATTGACTCCCACCAAAACCATCTCATACATAACTCCTTTGTTTTCCCAATCCGGGATGCGCCACCAATGCAGAGGAATGACACCACTCCAGAACCATTTCCCTCAAGACGGGGGGTATAAACAACCTACTCCCATGATGCAACAATCCGTCCTGTGTGACAATCTGGGGCAATGATAACCAAGGAACCAAATCCATCTGACACAACCGCTCCTTCACCAGATTAGGGAAGTCGTCAGCTGTTACGGCCCCAATGATCCTTTTCCCATGAATCATGGGCCTGGCTTCACCCAATGGACTTGCTTCCCCAAGATCCACATAAATCCGAGAAAGAGCGTCGGATTTGATCTGCTGCGCTGCGGGTCTATAAGTAATGACAAAGTCATATTCGTTGAAAAATAGAACCCACCGCATCTGCCGAGGAGTTAAAGCCCTAGCAGATCGAAAAAACTCCAGATTTTTGTGGTCAGTATAAATGGTAATGATATGCCGGGCGCCCCATAAGTAGTGACGCCATTCCTCGAATGCCAACTTCACAGCCAACAATTCTCTCTCCGCCACCGTGTAATTTCGTTCCGCTGGCAACAGGGTTTTAGAGAAAAAGCCGATAGGGTGCATATGGCCGGTGCATTCGTCCCGTTGGGATAACACCCCACCCACGGCACACATGGAAGCATCTGTTTCAACGAAGAACGGCAAGGCAGGATCAGGGTGCACCAACACTGGTGCCGAGGTGAATTGTTTGAGCACCAGTTGGAAAGCATCCTGAGCCTCAACAGACCAGGCGAAGGGAACCCCCTTCCGCAACAGGCGAGTCATGGGAGCCACTATATCGGAAAAATGTGATATAAAACGCCGATAAAAATTGGCAAAACCCAAGAGCACCTGAATATGCTTCACAGTAGATGGTATGGGCCAGGACACAATGGCCTGTATCTTTTTAGGGTCCATCCGGACACCGTCCGCCGAGATAATAAACCCCAAAAACTCCACCTCAAGGGCGCTGAACTGACACTTTTCCAATTTCGCATACAGATGATGTTCCTGTAACTTCTGTAGCACTTGTGTCACATGTTCTTGATGTTCAGCACCCTTCTCTGAATAGATGAGGATGTCATCCAGATATACGATTACAGTTCTATCCAGTTGTTCGCTAAGGACCTCATTGATGAAGAACTGGAACGCCGCTGGTGCATTGCATAAGCCAAACGGCATTACACAATATTCAAACAGCCCATGTTTGGTCTTAAAAGCCGTCTTCCACTCATCCCCTGGTCGAACCCGAATAAGATGGTAGGCGCCCCGCAAATCCAATTTGGTAAACACCGTGGCTTTGCGGAGCTGGTCCAATAACACAGGGATGAGTGGAAGAGGGTACTTGTTCTTCACCGTAGCCTTATTCAAGGTCCTATAGTCCACGCAGGCCCTCAATGACCCCCTCCTTCTTCGGAATGAAGAAGATCGCTGATGACACAGGCGAACAGGAGGGACGGATGTAACCCAACTTTAACATCTCATCTATGTATTCCTTAAGGTGCAACTCCTCGGGTTCCGATAAGGCGTATATACGGCTACATGGTAACGGAATACCCGGCACTAAATCAATCTTACAGTCAAAAGACCAGTGCGGAGGAAGACCCTGAGCATGTCCCTTATCAAAAACATCCTTATAAGCTGAATACTGCAAAGGGACAGAGCCCACCTCGGCCACCGCACAGGACAAAGGGTGGATCTGCTCACTGGCTTCAACATAACAATGCTTCAAACAATGAGCAGAATCCAACGTCACCAAATGCTGCACCCAATTTATCTTTGGATTGTGTTCCTGCAGCCAGGGAACCCCCAACACCAAACCAAAGGAAGGTGCGTCAATCAAATCAAAGACCACTGCTTCGGAATGCCCATTTTCGCAAAGTAACCGTAAGGGAACAGTTTGACGGGTAATACAACCAGATGTCAATTCGGTCCCATCTATGGCTCTCACCGGTTCCGGCTGTTCCTTATGGTGACAAGGAATCCGTAGTTTCTCTGCCAAAGAAATATCAATGAAGTTACCAGTAGCACCGGAATCCAGCAATACTGACACAGGGAAAGCAAAAGATGGGCATTAATAATGAAATGCCTCGGTGCCTGATCTATTGCCCCCAGTACATCATACTGCCTCCTCCGTTCCTCCTGTTTGCCAGTGCATCCATCCACTTGGATAAACGCTACTTTCTTACCATACCCCACACCTGAAGGTTTCACAGGGCATTCCCTGGCAAAATGGCCTCCTTGTCCACAATAGAAACCTACGTTTAACTCTCTCCTCCGTTTCTTCTCATCCGAAGTCAAGGGCCCTCTTATCCCTCCTATTCCCATAGGCTCGGGCACGGTCTTACTGTCCCCCACTGGCTTTGCCTCCGTTTTCACACAGCTTCCCCGTGATACCTGGAAACGACTACGTTCCCCACGCCTCTCTGATAATCGATAATTTAATTTGACTACCAGGTCAATGAACGCCGCACAGTCATCAGGTGGATCTACCACCTGTGACACCACGTCCTTGAGTTCCTCACAGAGACCCTGATAAAACAAGGAAGTCCTCTTCTCTGCTGGCCAATGAGTCTCGGATACCAACCGGTTGAATGTGGCTATATATGTTAATAAATCCTGCCTCCCTGCCTTAACTTCAAGAGCTCTGCATCACTCGCTTGCATAAAAGCATGCTTGGCGAACAGGCCCCGCATCAACTCCTTAAACGCTGTATAATCGTACAATACGCGATCATCACTGTCTATTAAGGGAATAGACCACTGAGCAGCAGTGCCAGCCAAATATGAGATAGTGAAAGCGACCTTGGCCGAGTCATCGGGAAAGGCACCTGGCTTGCACATAAAATGTAATTGGCACTGGTTCATGAACGTAGCGAACTTGTCGCTATCCCCAGTAAACCTCTCAGGGGGAGCCAAAGGTAATAATAATAAAGGATTTTATAAAGCGCCTGGTGACGCCATCTCGGCGTGTCCCCGCGCTGTGGAGAGAGTAGCCGGAGAAAAGTGAGCGACCTAAAGGGTAAAAAGGTGGGTTTTTAAGAGTCTCCTACATAAGGTCTCTGTCTCTGCCAATCTAATGTGTAGAGGAAGAAGGTTCCAATTTTTGGCCGCCAGCGCACGAAAGGAGCGCCCTCCCATTCTGGCTTTATTTATCCGGGGGGCACACAGAAGCCCGGTACCCTTGGAGCGCAATTCTCTGTTGGGCGTATAGGGGATTGCAAGATCCTTCAGATAATCAGGGGCTACCTGAGAGGTGATCCTGTAACATATGAGGAGCGCTTTAAACAAGATCCTCTTTTTTATAGGGAGCCAGTGAAGGGCCACTAGTGTAGGCTTGGAGGCAGCTCTTCTGGGAAGCCTAAGGACCAGTCGGGCCGCCGTGTTCTGGAGAACCTGTAGTTTTTTAATGTTCTTCTCAGTGGTCCCTAAGAGTAGAACATTACCGTAATCGATACGGGAGGTGACTAAAGCTTGGGTCATCGTGCGTCTGGCCTCTAAAGGAAGGAGGTCCAGGGTGCGATTTAAGGTCTTTAATACACCAAAACACTTCCCTGCTAGCTTCTGGACGTGGCTGTCATAGGAGAGTCTGGTATCAACCCATACACCCAGGTTCTTTGCTTCCTTGCACGGAGAAGGCATAGGACCTAAACAAGGAGGCCACCAGTCCAGGGTCCAACTAGCCGAGTTGCCCCCAATCACAAGCACCTCAGTTTTAGAGCCATTGAGCTTGAGGCAGTGTTGGTTCATCCAGCCTGCAAGCTCCTGCATGCACGTTTTGAAATTAGCAGCAGCCAAGGTGGGTGCCTGGGATAGGGAGATGAGGAGTTGGGTATCGTCGGCATAAGATACTAATTTTATGCCGTACGATTGAACCACCTCCGCCAGCGGGGCCATATAAAGGTTAAACAGGGTGGGGCTCAGGGCAGAGCCCTGAGGCACCCCCTGTTCTAGGGAAATGCTGTCTGAGAGGGAATTGCCTCTCTGAACCTGGAAGCTTCGGTCTATTAGGAAGGATTTAAGCCATCCCAATACCGCCTTGGTGACCCCAGCCTGGTTTAGACACTGTAGCAAGATGGAGTGAGCTACAGTGTCAAACGCAGCGCTGAGGTCCAGCATTATGAGCGCCATCGTATGACCCTCATCAGCTCCTGCCCGAAGTGTTTCAGTAGCCCTCAGGAGGGCTGTCTCGGTGGAGTAATTGGTCCGGAAACCGGACTGGGAGCTATGCAGGGATTTATTAGCTTCAAAGTGAGCCATGAGCTGTTTATTTGCAATTTTTTCGGTCACTTTAGCAAGATAAGGCAATAGAGAGATTGGTCTCAGGTTTTCCAAGGTGTCCTGACTTACATTAGGCTTCTTTTTGATTGGTAATACAATTGCCTTCTTCCAATCGAGCGGTAAGTGCGCTGAAGAGAAAGATAATTGAATTATGTGCCTAAAGTAGGGTTCTAGTACCTGTAAGCTCTCTCTGAGTACTTTCGGGGGGGCAGGGTCACGAGGGGAACCCGATTTGACGCTCTTGCAGATGTTTATAAGAGTATCAGAAGGGGGAACCGAAAAGTATTGGAGGCAAGACACAGTAGAATTAGCAACAGCGCTTTCTGTAAAATCACGGCCGGATAGCAGCTTGTCAGAGAAACTGGCATAGATGTTGGTGATTTTGTCTGAAAAGTAACGTGCAATCTTATTGCAAGTTTCCACTGAGTTATTGCAAGGCACATTATCATTAGAGAGCACAGAAATTTCTTTAAAAATTTTAAAAAGCTCTTTAGAGGAGTTTTCTGCCTCCCCAATGCGCGTCTTGTAATGCATGGCTTTAGAAATACGGATTTTTTTATAGTATTCCTTTTGCGCTTGTTTATATTGTAGTTTAATAGCTGGGCAAAAGTTAATACGCCATTCGCGTTCTAATTTTTTGCAAGCGGATTTGCTTGCTTGGAGTTCTGCAGTGTACCAGGGAGTGGATTTTCTAGGGTTATTGAAATTTTTCAGGTTGCGAGTGGGAGCGGTTTTATCTAGGGCCCTTAGAATTCTGTCCTGCAACTGACTGTAAGCTATTTCACAGTCAGTGCTTTCAAAAGAGTCTCCTGTTCCAATCAATTTGTTGAACGTGTCCTGAGAAAATTCTTTCCATTTCCGGCGCTGGTACCGGAGGTCCGTGTCATTTTTTTTCGGATCGGGCTCAGATCTCTGCAGATAGAATGGAACAATGGAGTGATCTGACCAGGGTACCGGGATAGGAGAAAGAGCGTGTACTCTGGAAACGTTCCCAAAGATGGGGTCAAGGAGGTGACCTAGTCTGTGAGTAGGATCAAGATTTATGAGATCTAACTGCAGAGACTGGAGAGCAGACCTAATGTCCTTCGCTCCGGAATCGAGGGGGTCATCAAAATGAGCGTTCATATCACCTAGCACCAGGAAATTATTCTTCCTAATAGCAAGATGAGCAGCGTTTCCTAGAAGGCTGGATGTAAAATCATACAGTCTCCCGGGAGGTCTGTACACAAGAATGCCCGAAATGGAGAATTGGGGGTTTATCAAGATGGTAAAAAAACCAGCTTCACAATGATCTATGATCAGAGGCGATAGGGAGCATTGCATGGGGGTTTTAGTGGCAATAGCAATTCCACCTCCCCTGCCATCCTTCCTATCCAGTCTGGATAGGGAGTAGCCAGAAGGCATGGCTTCGATGATGTCCGGGTCGGAAAATTCCCCGAGCCAAGTCTCCGTAAAAAACATCATATCAAAGCCATCATCCTCCAATAGTTGATGTATTTGTATACCATGTTTGCCAAGAGAGCGGCAATTAATCAAACCAGCTTTAGTCTGTATTATAGAGCCTGTCCTGATGGGTGGCTCGTTTGGCGTGAAAGAGCATGAGGGGCAGCCATGCAAGAACAGCGCCTCCATAGTGTGAGAACAGGATGGGGTGACTCCCGGACGGAGATCTAATAGCTCCTGTCTAGCGTACCGTATACTGTGGGGTGTAGAATGGTCACGAGTCGTCGCCCCGCGCCCCGTCCTGTCGCGGACGGGCGCAGACGGGCTGGACTTTGGCTCGACTTCGGCTCGCATCCGGCGCGCCCGCTGCACGCGTCCGCTGCGCGGACGCGGACCCCTACACATTTATGGGAGGGGTAGGGGCGACTAGAGCGCAGATTTTAGAGCCCTGAGCCCGGAAGTGTTGGGCTCCTCCTCCACCCTCCGCAACAAACGCCCAAGATGGACGCGGCGGACCGGGGCGGGAGTTAGTCAATCACAGTACCCCTAGATCAGGCAACAGGTGAGGCACAGTATTTAAAATTACACAGCAATACACTCAAACTTTAAAATTAGCTTCAATCGCCAACATTAAAAAACGCTAATTGATTCAGCGCTGCAGTGCAAGCTATGTACACACAGCGTCAGCGGAATAAGGACAGCCACTGCCACCGGCTGACCTCAGCTCCACAGCGCGAGTGCACTAGAAGGGAGTATTTATGTGAAACAGGTACAACGCGACTAGAGCGCAGATCTTAGAGCCCTGAGCCCGGAAGTGTTGGGCTCCTCCTCCACCCTCCGCAACAAACGCCCAAGATGGACGCGGCGGACCGGGGCGGGAGTTAGTCAATCACAGTACCCCTAGATCAGGCAACAGGTGAGGCACAGTATTTAAAATTACACAGCAATACACTCAAACTTTAAAATTAGCTTCAATCGCCAACATTAAAAAACGCTAATTGATTCAGCGCTGCAGTGCAAGCTATGTACACACAGCGTCAGCGGAATAAGGACAGCCACTGCCACCGGCTGACCTCAGCTCCACAGCGCGAGTGCACTAGAAGGGAGTATTTATGTGAAACAGGTACAGCGCGACTAGAGCGCAGATCTTAGAGCCCTGAGCCCGGAAGTGTTGGGCTCCTCCTCCACCCTCCGCAACAAACGCCCAAGATGGACGCGGCGGACCGGGGCGGGAGTTAGTCAATCACAGTACCCCTAGATCAGGCAACAGGTGAGGCACAGTATTTAAAATTACACAGCAATACACTCAAACTTTAAAATTAGCTTCAATCGCCAACATTAAAAAACGCTAATTGATTCAGCGCTGCAGTGCAAGCTATGTACACACAGCGTCAGCGGAATAAGGACAGCCACTGCCACCGGCTGACCTCAGCTCCACCTACAGCAACAGGGGAAGTAACCGTAACTGCTATAGGAACCCCACCTCCAGCTGTACTCGGTCCCGACTCACCGCTGTACTGGAATGTTGCAGGCTGTATGACCGGTCCCTGCCCCCTATGTTGCAACTGCTCCCTGGCCCTCACAGCCACTAACTCTTGCTTCAGACCCACATTCTCCTGCCGCAAGTCCTGCACCTGAGCCTGCAGAGCTGCCAAAGCCCCCGTTACATCTTGCATGGTGGGAACACCAGTACCCCCACCCAAGGGATTCCCTGAATCCTCATCCATACTCGTCAGGGCAGTGCGATATTTCGTGGGCTTGTTATTCTGTTAGGTTCCGCCCACTCAGCCCAAGCACTGCAGGAACAAAGTATGCAGCAATCCACTCCCCTGCCCATATGCCACTCACAAGACAATAACTATGAGTCTGCCGATGGACCTGGAAAGAGGGTGGTATATGAGGAGACACCAAGTCTTCCACCCCTGTTGTAACGAAAGGGCACTGCTCCCTCCTCCACGCTTCTGCACCTATGTAAACAAAAGGAACACACTTCACAATATATGTAACAGTCCCAGATACCCCAAAACCAGTGACCATGTCCTGCCACCGCAATCACAACTTGCTTACCGGTGGAGGTTGCTGGCTTAGCCTCGTGGAGACACCGGGCAGCAGACAAATCCAAGGTAAACGTTCTTGGATTCAGGAAAACAACTCCAGCGTTATATGGTATCCCTCATGTAGTTTGGAGCATTAGGGGAAAAAGAACATGCCATGTCTTGATATGAGACACAAAAAAAACCCTATGTATTTACTCAACAATGAAAACGGCACTGGGAAGGGGACAGGAAAGAAAACACCGATAAAAAACGGCTATCTCAGTACTCGAAAACAAAACCTAAATGCGGAATGACCCAAAATACGTCATATCCGCGTATAACGATGTGGAGCGGTAAGAGAGAGGAACGCTTGAAATGAAGCAAAAGCCGCTAGGTGTACTGCGTCTCCTCTAAACTTCACCGCTACTAGGACTAAAGGAAGGCTCAACAATAGGAGGTAAACAGGAGCCCCTATTAACCCCCGAGCCTCCAAAAACGAGTACCGGATATACGCCAGGACAGAGGGAATTGGGCAAAGGATTCCTCACTAACTAAACCAGGGAAGGAAAAAAAAGAAAAAGGGGGAGGGAAAATACCAGGACAAAAAAGCAAAGATTCCGAAGGGGAGCAATAAAATCCTCACGAGCCCGTGAGGAATACAGGAACAACTCTGGGAGATCTCCGATTCAGCAACCAGCAACCAGGAACCCACACAAGAAGCAATAACAAGCAGAGAAGTAAAGGTAGGACAAACCTTTATACCTCTCCTGGTGGATCAGGTGATGTCAGTGCATGGTCACTAAATAAGGACTAGACCCATATCCTAACAATAGCAAAGAGCAGTGTCCCGGGGTGGGCACTTCGGGACACTGCAGGAGCCGGACCTGAGGGTTGCGGTCCCCAGGGCCATCAAGGGCTCCAGGGTGGTGCCACGCAGCCCTTTTCCAGAATACAGAAAGCCCCGGGGGTGGTGGTTACCAGGGCTTGTGGGGGTCGATCAGGCCCCCACCTCTATTTTTGCAGGGGGACACGGAGCCCCACCCCAACCATTTATTTTAAAGCCCCGGGGGTGGCTCTCACTCTTGCATAGCAAACAGCAATGTTGAAACAATCCTCCAGTAAGGTTACAAAGTATTTTGAAGTCCATTTTCACCATTTTTGTTGTAGTTCGCTGCAGTTATCCTAACAGTACCCCCCCCCCGATGACTCTCCCCACCGGGCGAGGTTTCATGGGATGCTGTCTATGGAACAACCGAACCAAACGTGGTGCATGCACCCCCCCCCCCAGCTGGCTCCCAGGTCCTATCCTCCGGGGCATATCCCTTCCAATCAACCAGATAATAAAGGTGACCCCTCCTACGCCTGGAATCGAGGATAGCATGGACCTCAAACTCCACCTGTCCATCAACAACCAAAGGTGGGGGCGGGGGCAGCACCTGAGCCGAGGGTATGTAGGGCTTCAACAGAGACGTGTGGAACACAGGATGTATCTTGTATTCCTGTGGCAACTGGAGCTTCATAGCCACCGGGTTAATAACCTGTATCACTGGAAAAGGGCCCACAAACCTAGGTTGAAATTTGCGGGAACCCTGCATCCTCAAATTACGGGAAGCTAACCAAACCTGATCTCCCACCTTATACAACGGGGCAGGGGCTCGATGTCTATCCGCCTGCAACTTCATCTCAACCTTGGTTTCCAGCAACCTCTCTCTAGCCGAATCCCAGATGTCACTCAAACTCTTACACACATCATCTATGGCTGGCACATGCCCATTGGGTTGGATAGCTACAGCCCTAGGATGGTATCCCAGTGAGCAGTAAAAAGGCGTCATACCCAATGCGGAATGCAGACTGTTATTATAAGCAAACTCCGCTATGGGTAAAGCAGTCAGCCAATCACATGACAAAGACGAAACAAGACACCTCAAATATTGCTCCATGGTCTGATTGGTTCGCTCGGTCTGACCATCCAACTGCGGATGATATGCTGAGGACAATCGTATTTCGGCCTTGAGCACCAAACAAAGCTCAGTCCAAAAATGGGACACAAACTGAGCCCCCCTGTCAGATATAATCACAGACGGTAAGCCATGTATCCTCACAATCGAAGACATGAACACCAAAGCCATCTCCTTAGCCGTAAGGATCTTGGGTAGCGGGACAAAATGCGCCATTTTTGTGAATAAATCCACCACCAACAATATGGCGGTAAATCCAGACAAAGATGGTAAATCAGTCACGAAATCCATACTGATGGTAGGCCAAGGAGAAGGAGGGACCTCCAAAGGCTGCAAAAGACCAGAGGGTTTACAGTGCAAAGGCTTATTAATAGCACATATAGGGCAAGCAGTCACATAGTTCTGAATGTCTTTCACCATTGACTCCCACCAAAACCATCTCATACATAACTCCTTTGTTTTCCCAATCCGGGATGCGCCACCAATGCAGAGGAATGACACCACTCCAGAACCATTTCCCTCAAGACGGGGGGTATAAACAACCTACTCCCATGATGCAACAATCCGTCCTGTGTGACAATCTGGGGCAATGATAACCAAGGAACCAAATCCATCTGACACAACCGCTCCTTCACCAGATTAGGGAAGTCGTCAGCTGTTACGGCCCCAATGATCCTTTTCCCATGAATCATGGGCCTGGCTTCACCCAATGGACTTGCTTCCCCAAGATCCACATAAATCCGAGAAAGAGCGTCGGATTTGATCTGCTGCGCTGCGGGTCTATAAGTAATGACAAAGTCATATTCGTTGAAAAATAGAACCCACCGCATCTGCCGAGGAGTTAAAGCCCTAGCAGATCGAAAAAACTCCAGATTTTTGTGGTCAGTATAAATGGTAATGATATGCCGGGCGCCCCATAAGTAGTGACGCCATTCCTCGAATGCCAACTTCACAGCCAACAATTTTCTCTCCGCCACCGTGTAATTTCGTTCCGCTGGCAACAGGGTTTTAGAGAAAAAGCCGATAGGGTGCATATGGCCGGTGCATTCGTCCCGTTGGGATAACACCCCACCCACGGCACACATGGAAGCATCTGTTTCAACGAAGAACGGCAAGGCAGGATCAGGGTGCACCAACACTGGTGCCGAGGTGAATTGTTTGAGCACCAGTTGGAAAGCATCCTGAGCCTCAACAGACCAGGCGAAGGGAACCCCCTTCCGCAACAGGCGAGTCATGGGAGCCACTATATCGGAAAAATGTGATATAAAACGCCGATAAAAATTGGCAAAACCCAAGAGCACCTGAATATGCTTCACAGTAGATGGTATGGGCCAGGACACAATGGCCTGTATCTTTTTAGGGTCCATCCGGACACCGTCCGCCGAGATAATAAACCCCAAAAACTCCACCTCAAGGGCGCTGAACTGACACTTTTCCAATTTCGCATACAGATGATGTTCCTGTAACTTCTGTAGCGCTTGTGTCACATGTTCTTGATGTTCAGCACCCTTCTCTGAATAGATGAGGATGTCATCCAGATATACGATTACAGTTCTATCCAGTTGTTCGCTAAGGACCTCATTGATGAAGAACTGGAACGCCGCTGGTGCATTGCATAAGCCAAACGGCATTACACAATATTCAAACAGCCCATGTTTGGTCTTAAAAGCCGTCTTCCACTCATCCCCTGGTCGAACCCGAATAAGATGGTAGGCGCCCCGCAAATCCAATTTGGTAAACACCGTGGCTTTGCGGAGCTGGTCCAATAACACAGGGATGAGTGGAAGAGGGTACTTGTTCTTCACCGTAGCCTTATTCAAGGTCCTATAGTCCACGCAGGCCCTCAATGACCCCCTCCTTCTTCGGAATGAAGAAGATCGCTGATGACACAGGCGAACAGGAGGGACGGATGTAACCCAACTTTAACATCTCATCTATGTATTCCTTAAGGTGCAACTCCTCGGGTTCCGATAAGGCGTATATACGGCTACATGGTAACGGAATACCCGGCACTAAATCAATCTTACAGTCAAAAGACCAGTGCGGAGGAAGACCCTGAGCATGTCCCTTATCAAAAACATCCTTATAAGCTGAATACTGCAAAGGGACAGAGCCCACCTCGGCCACCGCACAGGACAAAGGGTGGATCTGCTCACTGGCTTCAACATAACAATGCTTCAAACAATGAGCAGAATCCAACGTCACCAAATGCTGCACCCAATTTATCTTTGGATTGTGTTCCTGCAGCCAGGGAACCCCCAACACCAAACCAAAGGAAGGTGCGTCAATCAAATCAAAGACCACTGCTTCGGAATGCCCATTTTCGCAAAGTAACCGTAAGGGAACAGTTTGACGGGTAATACAACCAGATGTCAATTCGGTCCCATCTATGGCTCTCACCGGTTCCGGCTGTTCCTTATGGTGACAAGGAATCCGTAGTTTCTCTGCCAAAGAAAT
Organism: Lissotriton helveticus; assembly: GCF_964261635.1. NCBI lineage: Eukaryota > Metazoa > Chordata > Amphibia > Caudata > Salamandridae > Lissotriton > Lissotriton helveticus. Next base: position 868,198,604 of record NC_136061.1, on the reverse strand, counting down.
ATCAATGAAGTTACCAGTAGCACCGGAATCCAGCAATACTGACACAGGGAAAGCAAAAGATGGGCATTAATAATGAAATGCCTCGGTGCCTGATCTATTGCCCCCAGTACATCATACTGCCTCCTCCGTTCCTCCTGTTTGCCAGTGCATCCATCCACTTGGATAAACGCTACTTTCTTACCATACCCCACACCTGAAGGTTTCACAGGGCATTCCCTGGCAAAATGGCCTCCTTGTCCACAATAGAAACCTACGTTTAACTCTCTCCTCCGTTTCTTCTCATCCGAAGTCAAGGGCCCTCTTATCCCTCCTATTCCCATAGGCTCGGGCACGGTCTTACTGTCCCCCACTGGCTTTGCCTCCGTTTTCACACAGCTTCCCCGTGATACCTGGAAACGACTACGTTCCCCACGCCTCTCTGATAATCGATAATTTAATTTGACTACCAGGTCAATGAACGCCGCACAGTCATCAGGTGGATCTACCACCTGTGACACCACGTCCTTGAGTTCCTCACAGAGACCCTGATAAAACAAGGAAGTCCTCTTCTCTGCTGGCCAATGAGTCTCGGATACCAACCGGTTGAATGTGGCTATATATGTTAATAAATCCTGCCTCCCTGCCTTAACTTCAAGAGCTCTGCATCACTCGCTTGCATAAAAGCATGCTTGGCGAACAGGCCCCGCATCAACTCCTTAAACGCTGTATAATCGTACAATACGCGATCATCACTGTCTATTAAGGGAATAGACCACTGAGCAGCAGTGCCAGCCAAATATGAGATAGTGAAAGCGACCTTGGCCGAGTCATCGGGAAAGGCACCTGGCTTGCACATAAAATGTAATTGGCACTGGTTCATGAACGTAGCGAACTTGTCGCTATCCCCAGTAAACCTCTCAGGGGGAGCCAAAGGTAATAATAATAAAGGATTTTATAAAGCGCCTGGTGACGCCATCTCGGCGTGTCCCCGCGCTGTGGAGAGAGTAGCCGGAGAAAAGTGAGCGACCTAAAGGGTAAAAAGGTGGGTTTTTAAGAGTCTCCTACATAAGGTCTCTGTCTCTGCCAATCTAATGTGTAGAGGAAGAAGGTTCCAATTTTTGGCCGCCAGCGCACGAAAGGAGCGCCCTCCCATTCTGGCTTTATTTATCCGGGGGGCACACAGAAGCCCGGTACCCTTGGAGCGCAATTCTCTGTTGGGCGTATAGGGGATTGCAAGATCCTTCAGATAATCAGGGGCTACCTGAGAGGTGATCCTGTAACATATGAGGAGCGCTTTAAACAAGATCCTCTTTTTTATAGGGAGCCAGTGAAGGGCCACTAGTGTAGGCTTGGAGGCAGCTCTTCTGGGAAGCCTAAGGACCAGTCGGGCCGCCGTGTTCTGGAGAACCTGTAGTTTTTTAATGTTCTTCTCAGTGGTCCCTAAGAGTAGAACATTACCGTAATCGATACGGGAGGTGACTAAAGCTTGGGTCATCGTGCGTCTGGCCTCTAAAGGAAGGAGGTCCAGGGTGCGATTTAAGGTCTTTAATACACCAAAACACTTCCCTGCTAGCTTCTGGACGTGGCTGTCATAGGAGAGTCTGGTATCAACCCATACACCCAGGTTCTTTGCTTCCTTGCACGGAGAAGGCATAGGACCTAAACAAGGAGGCCACCAGTCCAGGGTCCAACTAGCCGAGTTGCCCCCAATCACAAGCACCTCAGTTTTAGAGCCATTGAGCTTGAGGCAGTGTTGGTTCATCCAGCCTGCAAGCTCCTGCATGCACGTTTTGAAATTAGCAGCAGCCAAGGTGGGTGCCTGGGATAGGGAGATGAGGAGTTGGGTATCGTCGGCATAAGATACTAATTTTATGCCGTACGATTGAACCACCTCCGCCAGCGGGGCCATATAAAGGTTAAACAGGGTGGGGCTCAGGGCAGAGCCCTGAGGCACCCCCTGTTCTAGGGAAATGCTGTCTGAGAGGGAATTGCCTCTCTGAACCTGGAAGCTTCGGTCTATTAGGAAGGATTTAAGCCATCCCAATACCGCCTTGGTGACCCCAGCCTGGTTTAGACACTGTAGCAAGATGGAGTGAGCTACAGTGTCAAACGCAGCGCTGAGGTCCAGCATTATGAGCGCCATCGTATGACCCTCATCAGCTCCTGCCCGAAGTGTTTCAGTAGCCCTCAGGAGGGCTGTCTCGGTGGAGTAATTGGTCCGGAAACCGGACTGGGAGCTATGCAGGGATTTATTAGCTTCAAAGTGAGCCATGAGCTGTTTATTTGCAATTTTTTCGGTCACTTTAGCAAGATAAGGCAATAGAGAGATTGGTCTCAGGTTTTCCAAGGTGTCCTGACTTACATTAGGCTTCTTTTTGATTGGTAATACAATTGCCTTCTTCCAATCGAGCGGTAAGTGCGCTGAAGAGAAAGATAATTGAATTATGTGCCTAAAGTAGGGTTCTAGTACCTGTAAGCTCTCTCTGAGTACTTTCGGGGGGGCAGGGTCACGAGGGGAACCCGATTTGACGCTCTTGCAGATGTTTATAAGAGTATCAGAAGGGGGAACCGAAAAGTATTGGAGGCAAGACACAGTAGAATTAGCAACAGCGCTTTCTGTAAAATCACGGCCGGATAGCAGCTTGTCAGAGAAACTGGCATAGATGTTGGTGATTTTGTCTGAAAAGTAACGTGCAATCTTATTGCAAGTTTCCACTGAGTTATTGCAAGGCACATTATCATTAGAGAGCACAGAAATTTCTTTAAAAATTTTAAAAAGCTCTTTAGAGGAGTTTTCTGCCTCCCCAATGCGCGTCTTGTAATGCATGGCTTTAGAAATACGGATTTTTTTATAGTATTCCTTTTGCGCTTGTTTATATTGTAGTTTAATAGCTGGGCAAAAGTTAATACGCCATTCGCGTTCTAATTTTTTGCAAGCGGATTTGCTTGCTTGGAGTTCTGCAGTGTACCAGGGAGTGGATTTTCTAGGGTTATTGAAATTTTTCAGGTTGCGAGTGGGAGCGGTTTTATCTAGGGCCCTTAGAATTCTGTCCTGCAACTGACTGTAAGCTATTTCACAGTCAGTGCTTTCAAAAGAGTCTCCTGTTCCAATCAATTTGTTGAACGTGTCCTGAGAAAATTCTTTCCATTTCCGGCGCTGGTACCGGAGGTCCGTGTCATTTTTTTTCGGATCGGGCTCAGATCTCTGCAGATAGAATGGAACAATGGAGTGATCTGACCAGGGTACCGGGATAGGAGAAAGAGCGTGTACTCTGGAAACGTTCCCAAAGATGGGGTCAAGGAGGTGACCTAGTCTGTGAGTAGGATCAAGATTTATGAGATCTAACTGCAGAGACTGGAGAGCAGACCTAATGTCCTTCGCTCCGGAATCGAGGGGGTCATCAAAATGAGCGTTCATATCACCTAGCACCAGGAAATTATTCTTCCTAATAGCAAGATGAGCAGCGTTTCCTAGAAGGCTGGATGTAAAATCATACAGTCTCCCGGGAGGTCTGTACACAAGAATGCCCGAAATGGAGAATTGGGGGTTTATCAAGATGGTAAAAAAACCAGCTTCACAATGATCTATGATCAGAGGCGATAGGGAGCATTGCATGGGGGTTTTAGTGGCAATAGCAATTCCACCTCCCCTGCCATCCTTCCTATCCAGTCTGGATAGGGAGTAGCCAGAAGGCATGGCTTCGATGATGTCCGGGTCGGAAAATTCCCCGAGCCAAGTCTCCGTAAAAAACATCATATCAAAGCCATCATCCTCCAATAGTTGATGTATTTGTATACCATGTTTGCCAAGAGAGCGGCAATTAATCAAACCAGCTTTAGTCTGTATTATAGAGCCTGTCCTGATGGGTGGCTCGTTTGGCGTGAAAGAGCATGAGGGGCAGCCATGCAAGAACAGCGCCTCCATAGTGTGAGAACAGGATGGGGTGACTCCCGGACGGAGATCTAATAGCTCCTGTCTAGCGTACCGTATACTGTGGGGTGTAGAATGGTCACGAGTCGTCGCCCCGCGCCCCGTCCTGTCGCGGACGGGCGCAGACGGGCTGGACTTTGGCTCGACTTCGGCTCGCATCCGGCGCGCCCGCTGCACGCGTCCGCTGCGCGGACGCGGACCCCTACACATTTATGGGAGGGGTAGGGGCGACTAGAGCGCAGATTTTAGAGCCCTGAGCCCGGAAGTGTTGGGCTCCTCCTCCACCCTCCGCAACAAACGCCCAAGATGGACGCGGCGGACCGGGGCGGGAGTTAGTCAATCACAGTACCCCTAGATCAGGCAACAGGTGAGGCACAGTATTTAAAATTACACAGCAATACACTCAAACTTTAAAATTAGCTTCAATCGCCAACATTAAAAAACGCTAATTGATTCAGCGCTGCAGTGCAAGCTATGTACACACAGCGTCAGCGGAATAAGGACAGCCACTGCCACCGGCTGACCTCAGCTCCACAGCGCGAGTGCACTAGAAGGGAGTATTTATGTGAAACAGGTACAGCGCGACTAGAGCGCAGATCTTAGAGCCCTGAGCCCGGAAGTGTTGGGCTCCTCCTCCACCCTCCGCAACAAACGCCCAAGATGGACGCGGCGGACCGGGGCGGGAGTTAGTCAATCACAGTACCCCTAGATCAGGCAACAGGTGAGGCACAGTATTTAAAATTACACAGCAATACACTCAAACTTTAAAATTAGCTTCAATCGCCAACATTAAAAAACGCTAATTGATTCAGCGCTGCAGTGCAAGCTATGTACACACAGCGTCAGCGGAATAAGGACAGCCACTGCCACCGGCTGACCTCAGCTCCACAGCGCGAGTGCACTAGAAGGGAGTATTTATGTGAAACAGGTACAGCGCGACTAGAGCGCAGATCTTAGAGCCCTGAGCCCGGAAGTGTTGGGCTCCTCCTCCACCCTCCGCAACAAACGCCCAAGATGGACGCGGCGGACCGGGGCGGGAGTTAGTCAATCACAGTACCCCTAGATCAGGCAACAGGTGAGGCACAGTATTTAAAATTACACAGCAATACACTCAAACTTTAAAATTAGCTTCAATCGCCAACATTAAAAAACGCTAATTGATTCAGCGCTGCAGTGCAAGCTATGTACACACAGCGTCAGCGGAATAAGGACAGCCACTGCCACCGGCTGACCTCAGCTCCACCTACAGCAACAGGGGAAGTAACCGTAACTGCTATAGGAACCCCACCTCCAGCTGTACTCGGTCCCGACTCACCGCTGTACTGGAATGTTGCAGGCTGTATGACCGGTCCCTGCCCCCTATGTTGCAACTGCTCCCTGGCCCTCACAGCCACTAACTCTTGCTTCAGACCCACATTCTCCTGCCGCAAGTCCTGCACCTGAGCCTGCAGAGCTGCCAAAGCCCCCGTTACATCTTGCATGGTGGGAACACCAGTACCCCCACCCAAGGGATTCCCTGAATCCTCATCCATACTCGTCAGGGCAGTGCGATATTTCGTGGGCTTGTTATTCTGTTAGGTTCCGCCCACTCAGCCCAAGCACTGCAGGAACAAAGTATGCAGCAATCCACTCCCCCTGCCCATATGCCACTCACAAGACAATAACTATGAGTCTGCCGATGGACCTGGAAAGAGGGTGGTATATGAGGAGACACCAAGTCTTCCACCCCTGTTGTAACGAAAGGGCACTGCTCCCTCCTCCACGCTTCTGCACCTATGTAAACAAAAGGAACACACTTCACAATATATGTAACAGTCCCAGATACCCCAAAACCAGTGACCATGTCCTGCCACCGCAATCACAACTTGCTTACCGGTGGAGGTTGCTGGCTTAGCCTCGTGGAGACACCGGGCAGCAGACAAATCCAAGGTAAACGTTCTTGGATTCAGGAAAACAACTCCAGCGTTATATGGTATCCCTCATGTAGTTTGGAGCATTAGGGGAAAAAGAACATGCCATGTCTTGATATGAGACACAAAAAAAAACCTATGTATTTACTCAACAATGAAAACGGCACTGGGAAGGGGACAGGAAAGAAAACACCGATAAAAAACGGCTATCTCAGTACTCGAAAACAAAACCTAAATGCGGAATGACCCAAAATACGTCATATCCGCGTATAACGATGTGGAGCGGTAAGAGAGAGGAACGCTTGAAATGAAGCAAAAGCCGCTAGGTGTACTGCGTCTCCTCCAAACTTCACCGCTACTAGGACTAAAGGAAGGCTCAACAATAGGAGGTAAACAGGAGCCCCTATTAACCCCCGAGCCTCCAAAAACGAGTACCGGATATACGCCAGGACAGAGGGAATTGGGCAAAGGATTCCTCACTAACTAAACCAGGGAAGGAAAAAAAAGAAAAAGGGGGAGGGAAAATACCAGGACAAAAAAGCAAAGATTCCGAAGGGGAGCAATAAAATCCTCACGAGCCCGTGAGGAATACAGGAACAACTCTGGGAGATCTCCGATTCAGCAACCAGCAACCAGGAACCCACACAAGAAGCAATAACAAGCAGAGAAGTAAAGGTAGGACAAACCTTTATACCTCTCCTGGTGGATCAGGTGATGTCAGTGCATGGTCACTAAATAAGGACTAGACCCATATCCTAACAATAGCAAAGAGCAGTGTCCCGGGGTGGGCACTTCGGGACACTGCAGGAGCCGGACCTGAGGGTTGCGGTCCCCAGGGCCATCAAGGGCTCCAGGGTGGTGCCACGCAGCCCTTTTCCAGAATACAGAAAGCCCCGGGGGTGGTGGTTACCAGGGCTTGTGGGGGTCGATCAGGCCCCCACCTCTATTTTTGCAGGGGGACACGGAGCCCCACCCCAACCATTTATTTTAAAGCCCCGGGGGTGGCTCTCACTCTTGCATAGCAAACAGCAATGTTGAAACAATCCTCCAGTAAGGTTACAAAGTATTTTGAAGTCCATTTTCACCATTTTTGTTGTAGTTCGCTGCAGTTAAAGCAGCGACAATTTTAACGCAGTCTTTGTAAATATGCCCCTAAGTGTCGACAATCCCATCTCCCATTTAAATAGGCACAACATATTTATTAAAGTGCATTGTGAATCGTGAAGCAACACTCTCTAATTGTGATCGGTAAAGAATTGAAAGAGTTGCGTACTTTTTTTGCTCGTAATGTGCATAGGGTCAGATTTACAAGTTCATTGCGTTACTATTGCATCACTTTTAAGATGGGAAAAGAGACGCGAAAGTGACGCAAGGGGCTTGTTAATCTGCAACACAGTGTTCTGTCTTACTTTGCTTTCCTTTCTTGCATGTAGAGGATCCTGGGTAAATTTAACGGTTTCTGTACTGCCAGTACCTTTCAACCCTACCCCCAAACTGCTTACTGACTGTTACCATAGTAACAGTTCATGGAACACTTAATCACATGGCTGCTAGAGCTATTCCCCTGCTGTGCTGGACAGCAACCAAAACGGGTGTGGTCATGACGAGCTCAGCTCGTCATGAGCACCTGAGAGTTATATGCCATGATCATGAGCACCGAAGGGGTTAAGAGAGCACCGAGGTTAGAAGTTCACCACAGAATGTTGCTAATCGAAACAGTTACTGTGCTGTAGTTGTAAACGTTTTCCATAGGAACCGTTACTCGTAGCTATAGACTCTGGTAAAGAGTTAGCCTCAGTATTATACTTCTAGTTATAAATATCATTTCTATTTTAAAAATTTACTAACTATATGATTATCACACTAAATAATAGTGAAATATTGTCAGAAAAAAATAACCTATATACTTTTTTTATTTTTTATTGACTTTTATTAAAACAACAATAACTAGAAACGTAACTTTAAGACAACAATATAATAAATAACTAGAAACATAACGTTAACATAAAAATATAATAAACAAAATGTGATAAGGACTCCAATAGAAATAGGGTAGGTAATCTGCAAAACAAAAATGAAAATAAGTGTTTAAAATTAGATTGATGTGATTGAAGGAGGTCAAAGATTACAAGTTAAGGTAATACTTGGCAATATTTCTTAATGTGCAGGTCTGCAGTGTGCCTGATATATTCCACCCCTCTTATAGGCCTGCGTTCAAGAGGTGTCTGTACAGAAGTGCCTACTGTGTCAGATTTACAGTATGGATGAACAGGTCTTTAAAAAGATTCAGAGATGAGATAGAATTAGGTGAGAGTTCAAGTCATTATGCAGGACAAGATTCTTTGGGGCTTATTTACAAGACCCTTGTGCCACTTTTGTGTTACTTTTCCCATGTTAAAAGTGACGTAAAATTGGCGCAAGGGGCTTGTAAATAACCCCTTTATCTCAAACGATTTATTCGGAGGCATTGTGAATCTAGGCCGCGCTGCTTACCTTCTGTAAACACTGAGGCGAACAGAGTTCACAACTTGAACGCAGCTTTGGTTGTACACTGCAGACTGTCTTACATTCATCCTCGGCAGAGTGGACAGCAGCGTCCATAACTCTAAAAGAGAAACAATGTGAGAGAGAGTGAGGGAGAGAAAGAGAGAAAAAACAATATTAAAACTGAGAGAGAGAAAGTTATAGATGGAGCAGTTAATACTGGAGAAAATCTTCGTAGCTCACCTTTTTGCCTCCTTTGTGTGTCCAAGCACATGCTGGTTCATAGTGCACCCTCAAGTTTAGTCATCTGAAAGATAGTATATAGAGTTAGTAAAAGCATTGTACATACAACTGCACACGTATATTTTTGCTTTATTTCTTTGTACACTCAGGATACTGTATTTCATCAACTTCAACTGTAAGGTGATGTCTGTGTGCTGTCTTTCTTCCAAAGTACTATATCCCATGCACTCCCACTGCATAGCATTGAGTTTTCAATACTGCGTACCCAGACTGTTGCACCCTATTGACTCCCAGAGTCCGGAGGTGAGTGCTTTTTCTTGCTTCACTCAGGGGCAGATTTACAAGCTCCTTGCGCCACTTTTCCCATGTTAAAAGTGACTCAAAAGTGGCGCAAGTGGCTTGTAAATCTGCCCCTAAGACTGTTGAAACCTATCTATTCTCACTGTTTGGAAGTAATTGTACATTGCTACGCAGTCAAGCTGCTGCACACTACCCACTCTCTCCGTCCACAGATGACTTGCAGTTGTTTCGGAAACCAGCTTCTTTGCTCACCTTGTGCCATTGGCGTGATTCAAAGAAGGTGCACCACGTGCTGAAGCAGCCTTCTCAGACGTTGTTACGATAGTCACGCATCATCGCAGAATGCACGAACGTTGAGCTTTGGAGGTGTTTGAGGGGGGTGCCAATTTGTGAAACACAACCTGTAAGATAAAAAGGAAGTTAACATTGTGTGTCGGTTCTTTATCAAAGGAGAGAGGAAGTGAGAGAGTGACTGAAAAGAATATTTGCAGCTCACCTTTCTGTCACCGGTGTGTTTTTCACCACGTGCCAGGACATAATGCACCCTGAAATTCTACATCTAAAGGAAAGTAAAAGAAAGATGTTATGATTGGTAATTGTTAGTATCTTAATGTGGAGTAGAATTACATCGCCCTTTCACACACCTTCCCTCCCGCATTAAAAAACAACTATGTACACAGTTCCAACTTGTTAAATAGGCTTTCATTTTTGAAAAAATACTCTATAGTCGTGATCTTTTTATTCGGTTGTGAAAGCAAGTGGTGCGAAATGAAACACGTGGTTTCGATCATCACGAGCGTCGGACATATGACCGATTATAAAAATGTTCCTGCTATTGGAAAAAATATATAAATGCAATAAGAGACAGTATATAGGACTGCGTACGCCTAAATCGCTGTGTCGCCTTTTTGTATCAAGTCTGCTGCACCCCATCGACTCCCTCCGATGCGCACTCAGGCCTCATTGCTCACCTTTTCATGGACAGGACACCTTCTACATCATGCAGTCCCGCTCTGCCACCAAGAAGTCTGACATATGGTGCCAAGGCTTGATATTGTTATGAGAAAGGACATACTCGTGCACCTATCTTCATCGCAGGTTCCTCACCCTCTCAGTCCTTGCAGTACCACTAACTCAGTGACCTAAGAGGCCAAGCACGTAGTGGTGGACCATTGTACTCAGTGGTTTGGTCCTACATGAGGCGTCCGAACCACTAGGATGGGCCATCACAGCGCTTGCGATAGGAGCAACACTAAAGTGGCGTAGAGCACGTGCGCCTTGTATTTTTTATTGGTAGGGTTGCGTGTGTAGTGACACATGTGCTGGATGGGTGTGGTGTGGGTGTATACCAGCAATGAGGGAGTGTGTGTATGCCGTTCTGACAACTAGACCTGGAACTAAGAAATCAGTACAATGGAAATCTGGGCAATGTTGTGTTTTTGGTTTTTTCCTGGAAGCGTAAGCGGAGTGGGCTGGCCTGACGTATGCCAGTGCTGCACGAGGCTCAGACCGGTGACTCCGGAGCTATGGCCGAGCTTCTGTTGTGAGCTATATGAGAAATCAAGTGATTCGGGTCGGTCTTGTAGTGCTGACGTCACGCGGGTCCTAAACGTAAATGTGTCATTATATCTGTAAAGTTTCACAACATGGCCAACATGGAAGGTACGGGGTATCACTGACTCTATATTCATTAATAGTTGCATACATGAAAGATGGTGGACATGACGCATTTCTGTGATTATGAATGTTTGTTTTACATTCAGCGGAGTGTTGTAGCTGTAGTAATACAGGGCTGTGAAAGGTTTAAGTTGCAGTTTTTGGCACATGAAAGGCAGATAATATATATACGTATGTGGTCATTCAGATATACTGTTGAACTTGGTGCTGGGAATCAGTGTTCGAGGCTCAGAGTTGCGTCCACATCCTGGTGTTGTAGAGTAATGACGTAATCTATGCGTGCCTGAAAATGTGACTGTAAATACGGTGGTCATGTAAAGTGTTGATATAGTTTTGGGTTGCCTTTGTAGTATTGTAATGATCCATTTTTTATGTTTGTATTTGTAGAATGATCAAGAGAAAGTTTTCTAAACAAAGTTTTTGTTATTGGCAGAGGTAAGATGGTTGCATACGCTGTTTATAATCTGGTAGGGTGCAGGAGCAGCATTTTACAAACATAATAAGTACACTGACACAGATAGATAGTTGAAGTGGGTACGGACACAAGTGCTTGACTCCATTTTAATACGTTTCTGTTGGTAAGAAGTATAATAGTAATCATGATATCATACACAGATATTCAATCATAAACAGTTTATAAATTCTGCTGTACAAAGATAGGAGCATTATATGTGAAATAATACACAGAAGATTCTATCGTAAAGTGTTTATGAGATGTGGTACTTTGAGGTAGGGACGGTTTGTCTTGAGCCTGCGATGATGCGTGGTTCAAGCTGAACGCACTGGTAAAATATCTTTTGGCAACTGAATTTTGTCTTAATAAGGCCACGTGGTGATTAGTCATGGTGCACTGAGTTAGTGGTACGTGTGGTGCTCAGCGTGTGCTCACCCTGCGATGATGCGTGGTTCTAGCAGTCTGTACTCAAAATATTGAGTGTTGCATACTGGTCTGCATGAACTTTCAGGTTAAAAAAAAACTACCTTCAATGGTTATCAATTTCTCTGCAAACTAGATCTACTGATTGCTCCCCATAACAAATTAAATGATTGCATATCACGCAGTGCAGTCAAACTTTCTCAAAATGGGGACGACTGTCTGGTGGTGATGTTGAAGGTGATACCCCAGAGGTACTTGGTATTGCCCAGTGGTGGAGGTACATTTTGGCGCTGTGTTCTACATTTTTTGTTACCATAGTTCACAGGATGTAGGGATTAAAAGGGCTTGCGCATACTAGCAGTGTCACAGGAGTATTTTTTGTCTGTGACTTCAATAAATCAAGGCTAAATTCTCTACTGTCTGTAGTGTACATCCAAAGCTGAATTCAAGTTGTAAACCCTGCTGTCCGCATAGTAGATCTTAGGGTGGACTGCATTTTCTGCAATCATGATTGAAATGAAAGAAATTTTTGAAGGAAGCATAATAAAGGGATTTTGTGTAGGTTTGATAGGTGTTATACTTATTTTGGTTTGCACTGAATTAGTGGTATCTGAAACAACAATGTTCTGTGGAGCCTGCGATGATGCGTGGTCCGGGTAGGCCGTACTGATAGTAATGTTTTTTATGTTGTGAATGCTGCCTTACTAAGGCCACGTGATAATGATTTTTGGTGCACTGAGTTACTAGTACCTTTGGTGCTTAGCGTGTACATATTCTGCGATGATGCGTGGTCTGGGGGAGGGAGGTACATTAATTGGAGTAAAGTCTTTTGTCAGTTGGATTCTGCATGAATTCCACTTACAAGTGATAGAATGCCTCATTGCTGACATAAAACTGTTCACTCTTCTTTCCGATGATTTATGTTTCACTGAATTAGTAGAATCTTTGGCGCTGGGCTTGTACATACCCAGAGATAATGCGTAATGCAGGGGGGCTGTACTGGGAGCAATGATTTTTGCCTAGTGAATTCTGCTTTAATAAGACTACGGGGAAATGACTTGTGATGCAGTGAGTTAGTGGTACCGAAAGAACTCAGCGTGTGCATACCCTGTGATGATTTGTGGTTCCGGGGGGATTGCAGTGGTATAATGTCTCTTGTCTACTGGAATGCACCATGTACAATCATCATTGTATCTGAATGGTGAGCCCTCACAATGTAGATCGAAGGCGGTAGTCATCACTGACATCAAGAAATTATTTTTTGTTGTATCTTTTAACTAAAACTGAGGACATAAAGTACAATTAACTCTACCTTAAAAAAATAAGGCTAAATTTCATACTGTTCGTAGTATAGATTCAAAGCTGAATTCAAGATGTGAACCCTGCTGTCCGCACTGTAAATCAAAGGGAGTAGTCAGCAGAGATATCGACAAATGATTTTTGTCGCTTATTTTAACAAAATCAGAACACATACAGTACAACTGTCTCTGCATTAAATTAATCAAGGTTGAATTCCTTACGGTCCGTAATATACATGCAAAGTTTACTTCAAGTTGTGAACCCTGCTGTCCGCAGAGTACATCGAAGGCTGTAGTTGACACAGACATTGAGGAATGCTTTTTTTGTCACATACCTTAACAAAATCTGATTACACAGTACTAATTTTCTACCTTAAATAAATCGAGACTGAATGTTATGTTGTCTGTCTGCTTATGCGCCACTGGTATCAAGTGGTAAACTCTTTTGATTGAAGTGTACATTTGAAAACAGAACTCAGTACAGTCATTGAGGAATTTTTTTTGTGGCATCCTTTAACAAAATAGTCTTTGCCTTACATAAATCAATGATAACTTGAATGCTGTCCGTAGTGTAGATGGAAAGCTGAATTGAAGTTGTGAACTCTGCTGTCCGCAGTGTAGATCGAAGGCAGTAATCGACACAAACATCGATGAATGCTTTTTTGTCATAGTTAACAAAATGTGAGGACACAGTACAATTGTCTCTGCCTTAAATAAATCGAGAATACATTTATGTTGTCTGTAGTGCTGATGAGCTTCTGGTATCAAGTAGTGAACTCTGTTGAACGCAGTGTACATTTGAAGGCAGTACTCAGTACAGACATTGAAGAATATTTTTTGTTGCATCATTTAACAAAATTGTCTCTGCCTAAGCTGAATTCAAGTTGTGAACCTTGCTGTCCGCAGTGTAGATCGAAGGCAGTAGTTGAGAGACATGGAGGAATGCTTTTTGTCACTTATTTAAACAAAATCTGAAGACATGTAGTAGAATTGACTCTGCATTAAATACATTAAGGCTGAATTTCCTACTGTTCATACTTTAACAAAATCTGAGGAGATAGTACTATAGTCTTTGCTTTAAATAAATCGAGACTGAATTGGAAGTTGTCTGTAGTGCTTAAGAGCTACTGGTATCAAGTTGTGAACTCTACTGACCGCACTGTAGAACAAAGGCAGTACTCAGCACAGATACCGATGACAAATTTGTATCACTTATTTTAACAAAGTCTGAGGACATAGACTAGAATTGTCTCTGCCTTACGTAAATGAAGGATAACTTCAATGCTGTACGTTGTGTAGATCCAAAGCTGAATTCAAGTTGTGAACCCTGCTGTCTGCAGTGTAGATCGAAGGCAGTAGTCGATACAGACATAAGTCTGCAGTGCTGTGGCGCTGTGTTCGCAAACGGCCTGTATCCAGGAGGTACGTGGTCATGGTGGCAGCCACGTGGCAGGGTGACGATCTTCGCTGTGGCAGAGTCTTTTCTCTTTGCAGAAGTGAACCACACCCAAGGCGTAGGCTAATTTTTCATACTCTTATGCTGACGTTGCATACGTTGGATCAGTCCACTTCAGTACTGCTTCAAGGGAGGAGACAACACAGCGACATGACCGAGATATTCCCCAGAGTCTGAGATTATATGGTTGCGTCCACTGTGCAGTACACACGTATCAATGGTATATCTACACACAGAAGAGTTTTTAGTTGCTGTAGTGAGATATGTATAGCATTTTGACGGTAGTCTTGGCAATATGTAAATTATTGTTAATGTGCGAGTTCCTTCCCTTATACATAGTTGGTTGCCACATCTCTGAACATAGAGCAAGTGTGCTGTTGAGGGGATATATTATTTTGGGAAGGTCCATTGTCCTGTTTTGCGCTGCCCCTGTTGTAGTAGAGGGGGAGGGGTCAGGAGAAGTGGTTGTAGTGGCGCTGGGTATTGTGATTTTGTTGGGTGTCTAAAGTGTAAAATTAGTACCTCTATCACACATTGCTCTTTAACCCCATCCGCGCTGAGCGTTTTACCGTTGTGCGCTAAAGATTCGTAATTACCGCGTTACATGACGAGCTCAGCTCGTCATGAGCGTACGACAGGCGTACCTCATGATGAGCTGAGCTCGTCATGAGCGTGGAAGGGGTTAAATACGGGTGTGAGTTGGATGTAATTCACGCAGTATATAGTCGATATCCTTACACTAGTTAAATGTTGATGTTAATTTGTTAGTGGTAAGTGCAACTATTGCCTGTTTTTTTTTCGGTACGATTGCAGATTTGGTTTCTTGTTGAAGATATGGGGAAGTGGGCAAAATTTTAATTAGGAATTGTCATTTAAAAAACCTTTGAAATTCACTGAAAAAACATAGGTTTCAGGCAGGTTATAGTTAGGAATTATCCTTTAAAAAACCTTAGAAATGTATTGAAAAAACCATAGGTTTCAGGGGTGTTATAGTTAGCTGGACATTTCACTCATATAAAACCATTAAAATTCCTGTGTTATAATTAGTTGTACTAACTGTAACTCTTGCGCCCGCAATCCACTGGTGATGATGTCCCATATTACATCATTCATGACATGGTCAGTGACATCACTGATGACATCTCAAATGACATCACTGATGACATCACTGATGACGTAATCCACGTCACAATCAGATATACCTCATCATACATTAGTATAACCTTTCATCATTCACTGAAAAATACAGAGTATCATATTTGAATTGATTGACACACCAATACAAGTATCTAAAAACCTACTTAGTGATTTCTAGATCTACACACACATCTAATCAATTACCTGTAGATTCACTCATACTTGTTGTCAATGATCAATAGAACACTATAAAATATACTTATACACCTATATTGACATTACACACCAACACACATCCTATTCAGTTATGCAGTCATCCTACTCACTTTTGCAAACAATGTATCATATTTACATTTACTCAGCTACACACTTATACAAATAGCACTTTATATATTTATATTGATAGTAACTCATACTTAATGTGTTATGAAATTACTATTACAAGTATACAGTTATCTCTACAGTAACTCATGCAATCAATGAGTTTATGTATGCTTATTTATATACAATGACTGTCACAAACACTGACTTTTTATTTTTTTCTATTTTGTTGGACATGTACCATTGAGAAATATTTTTGCTCTTCACCACAGCCATAAAGATATTCACTCACCCAAACAACTATTATAACACATAGTCTTAACCTCATATATATACTAAATGAACTATTCATAGATCTTTGGGCAGTCACAGATCCCCCACCGAACCACACACACATTTACTCTCCCATAAAAATAATCACTTAACTAATCAATAAGTAATATAGACTTCCACATAGCTAGTAACCAACTGGTGCAGCAGTTTACGCAACAACTGACAAAGTAATACAGATATTCACACAGTTTAGTCACTATCCAATATATTTAGTGAGACACTATAAATTAGTCAAGTAAACAGTCAATCACACTGCTACTAAATCCTCCATCCAGATATTTATATATCCACTGATTCTTCAATGCAGATTGGTGTGTATATATAATGCATATTTAAATAACAAACCAAACCACATTCACTGGATGATGTCATCAGTGATGTCATTTGAGATGTCATTAGTGATGTCATCAGTGATGTCATTGACCATGTGATGAATGATGTAATATGTGACATCATCACCAATGGATTACCGGCGCGAGAGTTACAGTTAGTACTAAGTATGGGTGAATTTTGCGGATTTGCGGTCCGTGAAATGGCAAAAAATTCAGCAAGTTCGCTAAAAGATCGCAAACTCGCGGATTTCCTACACTACAGCTGCGTAAAGGGGCCAGAAGAGTTGTCTCCAGTGACCACCGGTGTCTGTACCTTTACCACCGCGCCGATAGTCCCTCGAGTGAGCTGTCCAGTGTCCATCACAGTGGGGGAAAGGGCGGGAAGATGTTGCATACCCTAGTGTGTGTGGTGCAGGGCCAAACGGGTGGGGCTTCTGTGCAAGTTCGCATGCCTCCTGTTTATAAAGGGTCAGAGGCCGATCAGAGCAGCAGATGAGGAGAAAGCAGCCTCCTGGTCACAGGAAGAACATGGGAATTGCGCTCGAGAAACTTGTGGATGTCCAGTGTCCATCACAGTTGGGGAAAGGGCAGGAAGATGTTGCGTACCCTAGTGTGTGTGGTGCGGGGCCAAACTGGCGGGGCTTCTATGCGAGTTCACATGCCTCTTGTTTATAAAGGGTCAGAGGCCGATCAGAGCAGCAGATGAGGAGAAAGCAGCCTCCTGGTCACAGGAAGAACACAGGGATTGCGCTCGAGAAACTCGTGGATGTCCAGTGTCCATCACAGTGGGGGAAAGGGCGGGAAGATGTTGCATACCCTAGTGTGTGTGGTGCGGGGCCAAACGGCGGGGCTTCTATGCAAGTTCACATGCCTCTTGTTTATAAAGGGTCAGAGGCCGATCAGAGCAGCAGATGAGGAGAAAGCAGCCTCCTGGTCACAGGAAGAACACAGGGATTGCGCTCGAGAAACTCGTGGATGTCCAGTGTCCATCACAGTGGGGGAAAGGGCGGGAAGATGTTGCATACCCTAGTGTGTGTGGTTCAGGGCCAAATGGGCGGGGCTTCTATGCGAGTTCACATGCCTCTTGTTTATAAAGGGTCAGAGGCCGATCAGAGCAGCAGATGAGGAGAAAACAGCCTCCTGGTCACACAAAGAACACAGGGATTGCGCTCGAGAAACACGTGGATGTCCAGTATCCATCACAGTGGGGGAAAGGGCGGGAAGATGTTGCTTACCCTAGTGTGTGTGGTGCTGGGCCAAACGGGTGGGGCTTCTATGCAAGTTCACATGCCTCTTGTTTATAAAGGGTCAGAGGCCGATCAGAGCAGCAGATGGGGAGAAAGCAGCCTCCTGGTTGCAGGAAGAACACGGGGATTGCGCTCGAGATACTCGTGGATGTCCAGTGTCCATCACAGTGGGGGAAAGGGCGGGAAGGCGTTGCATACTCTAATGTGTGTGGTGCTGGACCAAACAGGCGGTGCTTCTATGCGAGTTCACATGCCTCTTGGTTATATATGGTCAGAGGCCGATCAGAGCAGCAGATGACGAGAAAACAGCCTCCTGGTCACAGGAAGAACATGGGGATTGCGCTCGAGAAACTCGTGGATGCAAAGACCTCCATCAAGGATTACAGCTAATTGTAGACAGTAGATCTGGGGAGAAAGCACACCTGCATAGCCTCAACTGTGCTCACTAGTTTTCTGGGCTGATTATAACGTGTTACTGAATTTGATCTTCAACTCGGGCACCTGCTTTATTTATATATGTAAGTGCTTTCTGTTGAGGTTTAATTTTTGTGACAGGAGCATCGTGCCAGAATAAATCCTGCCTGTATATTTATTCACGAAGATGCCACCGTGTTGTACCATACCTCTACTCAACTGGAGTACTTTCTACTGGCTAATCAGTAAGTGCTCCCTCGTTGGGTAAATGTATAGTGCTATTCCTACACTACAGCTGCGTAAATGGACTAGAAGAGTTGTCTCCAGGGACCATGTGTGTCTGTACCTTCGCCGATAGGCACCAAGGTCCCTCGAGTGAGCTGTCCAGTGTCCATCACAGTGGTGGAAAGGGCGGGAAGATGTTGAATACCCTAGTGTGTGTGGTGCGGGGCCAAACAGGCGGGGCTTCTATGCGAGTTCACATGCCTCTTCTTTATAAAGGGTCAGAGGCTGATCAGAGCAGCAGATGAGGAGAAAGCAGCCTCCTGATCACAGGAAGAACATGGGGATTGCGTTCGAGAAACTTGTGGATGCAAAGACCTCCATCAAGGATTACAGCTAATTGTAGACGCTAGACGGTAGATCTGGGGAGAAAGCACACCTGCATAGCCTCGACCGTGCTCACTAGTTTTTTGGGCTGATTATAATGCGTTACTGAATTTGAGCTTCAACTCGGGCACCTGCTTTATTTATATCTGTAAGTGCTTCCTGTTGAGGTTTAATTTTTGTGACAGGAGCATCGTGCCAGAATGAATCCTGCCTGCATATTTATCCATGAAGATGCCACCGTGTTGTGCCATACCGCTGCTCAACTGGAGAACTTTCTACTGGCTAATCAGCAAGTGCTACCTCGTTGGGTAAATAAATGTATGTGCAAAAAAAAATCCGCCCGCGAGCGGATTTGCGGATTTTTCAGCAATTTCGCGAGATAAGCGAATCGCGAAATTGCCGAAAATCCGCAAATTCCGTCTGCGGAACGGATTTTCGGCCCATACTTAGATAGTACAACTAACTATAACAGAGGAATTTCAATGGTTTTGTATGAGTGAAATGTCCAGCTAACTATAACACCCCTGAAACCTATGGTTTTTTCAATGAATATATATATATATATATATATATATATATATATATATATAACATATTTAAACTTTACAGAAACACATAGTTACTAAATGATGTCATCAGTGATGTGATTTGAGATGTCATCAGATATGTCACTGACCATGTCATGAATGATGTAATATGTGAAATCATCAGCAGTACATTGCGGGGGCGCAAGTTATAGTTAGCTCAACTAACTATAACGGGCGAATTTCTCTGGTTTTGTACGAGTGAAATGTCCAACTAACTGTTTTTTTTCCCCCAGTGAATATATATATATATATATATATATATATATATATATATATATATATATATATATATATATATATATATATATATATATATATATATATATATATATATATATATATATTACCTACTGGCGGTCGCCAGTAGTTATATATAGTTAGGATTTTTTCTCTATGGGATTTTTGAAAATTCTATGTCTAATAACTTTGGCGTTTGTGGAGGGAATTGGCTGAAACTTTTAGGAAAATGGCACATTTTGTTTCTGAGCAGCCCCTGAAAATTTGGGGGGGGTTTCGTCAAGGGGGGGCCGAGAAAAAAGGGGGGTCCCAAAACGCGTTTTTCCCATTCATTTTTCCATAGGGCGGTTGGACTCACTTTTAGCTCGAACGGCTGAATGGATTTACATGAAACTTGGCAAAATTGTAGATATTGTTTGCCCGATGTGCCTTTGCTAGGTCTCAATATTTGTGCTCCAGTGGATTTTGAGAAATTAACGTTCAAAAAATATATATATATCTGTAAGCGCGTCCCGGTTAGCGCCCCGGTGCGCGTACCTGACGCGTAACGGAACTTCGCGAAGCGAAGCTGATTGGCTCTCTGGTGTCTGTCAACATTCTAAACAGTCCGGAGCGGCCGCCATCTTGTCTCTCGGTAGGATCAAGAGACAAGAGGAGGCCAAAACAAAGGGGGAAATGACCATAAAGGGGCATAGTAGATCATCCTGACCCCCTAGGTTTGATGTGGAGGCTTTAAAAGGGCCCCGCGGGGCAAAACATTTTTTTTTTTAAAAATCGTTTTTTTTGCGTGGGGAGCGCCCGGTACGCGCACCGGAAAGCGGTCCGGGGAGCGTACTATGAGGAAAAAAGAATGATAGACTTTTCAAATATTGTATGTTTATTGATTGTTCGTTTTGTTGTTTTTTTTTTTTTTTGTTTTTTTTTTGATGGTTTTTCAAAATTTAATAGAACGTCTAACATTTGACTGTCCGAAATGTCGTCATTTTCAGTGAACATAACTTGCAACATTTGAGTGTCTGAAATGTCCTCATTTTGAAGGAGGAAATCTACAGATTGTACACATTGTAGTAGTTCATGGTCCTGTGATTCATCCATGAATTCAATGTCATTTGGTTCAATGTTTTCTTGATTGGTCTCTTCAAGGACAATTTCAAATGACACTTTTTGTTCTCCTTCCATTTTGCCTGAAATTTGCATAAAAAAAATATATATATATCAGTAGAGATAGGGCACTGTTGGGATTCATTTAACAGTGAATTTATCTTTGGGCAGTGTATGGTATCAGACTGGTAGTAGAAATATAAAAATGTGTATGTGATGAAACCTTAGTAAATTCATAATTATACAAGACAAGCCTAAATCCATCCATAACTATAACAGAGAAGTCTATCTACATCTATAACTATTACAGAGGGATAGTATATAACTATCAGAAAAAGTTTTCCATATTAACTTAAAGTGCACAATATACTTCAGTTTTCAAAATAACATCTTACCTTTTAAAAACAAGTTTAAGTTGTCAGTGAAAATGCTCTTGGAATGTACTTCAGGAAGTAGTAGTCAAAATGGCTGTGTTTCTCTCTCTTTCTTTATATATATTCAGGTACATAACCAATCAAATGTCAGGTAAAAAAAGTAGAAAATGAAAGTAACATTTTAATTGGTTGTCAATTCCAACACTTCAGATGTGTTTTGTGAAGTAATTTACCTCAGGGTATTTAGAGAGGTCTACAGGCTAAATGGCTAAATGGAATTCCAATCAAATTTGTGAAAATGGTAGGGATTGGTATGTAGTATGAGCTAATCTATATTTGGTGAAAGTGTCTCCAGTGGTTTTTCTGTGAAATACTTTCCCACCTTTTTTAAGCGAGCGCTTCCCGGTGCGCGCCCCGGTACGCGAACCGGCAGCGTTACGGGAGTCCTCCATTTTGTGTTTCGGTAGAATTGAGATACAAGATGGAGGGCAAATAATGTTCCGAATGGGTAGAAGGGGGCACGGTAGACGTATCCTGACCCCCTAGGTTTTCTGAGGGTGGCTGAGGAGGCCCATATGTGCGAAAAAACCACATTTTTTTTGCAAATTTTTGCGCGGTTAGCGTCCGGTGCGCGTACCGGGTAGCGCTCCGGAAAGCGTAAATCTGTATCTGACACTCTTTCCTTCACTTCCTCTGTCTCCTCTCTCCCTCACTCTCTTTTCCTTATTCACCCTTTCCTTATATGGTTTACCTTACTCACTTTCTTTTAGTAGCTTACACAACTTCAATTTAGTTTTCTCTTCTATCCTTCTTTTCTGTCACTGAAAGTATCTTCTTTTTTTTCTCTTAGTAATTTACTCTATTTCAATTTCTTTTTGTCTCTGACTGTCTATCACCGTTTCTTTCTCTTTTTTTCTGCATGTTTATCTCTAACTTTATTTCTTTGTAAAATTGGATGATTGTCAATCTTTTCCCTTGTCTTTTCTCATTTTTAAATACATGTTTTAATATTTTTCAAATTTTTGTTCTTTCTTTCACATATTGAAAGTATAAAAATAACAAGTGACTAAGTTAACGACAATTATAAGGTAAATGTTTTGTACTCTTTTCGTTAAATTTCTATCACATTTAACTTCTATTAGTTCCACTGCTTCATTTCTTTAACCCTCATTTTCCTGCATTTGCTACTTCCCTCATCCTTTCTCTATTACTTACTTACTCTACTCCTTCCACTCCTTTTCTCAGTCCCTCTGTTCTCATAGTTCCTCACTCCTGTTCACTCACTCCGTCTCTATTACTCTCACTGTCTCTGACTGATCACTCTTTCACTACTTGTTCATTATGCTTTCTCCCTGTAGTTCAAGCACACTAAGGGGCATATTATCAACACAGGCGATAAAATTATCGCTGCTTTTATCGGCAGAAAACTGCCGCAAAAGCGGATTTACCGGCAGTTTTCTGCCGATAAAAGCAGCGATAATTTTATCGCCTGTGTTGATAATATGCCCCTATGTTATTTACATTTCTTTGCTGTTTCAATCATTCCTTTTCTGTCACTTCCTCTTTTCTGCTTTCTTTTTTTTCTCTCTATTATTCCACATGTTTTAACCTTAGTCACTATCATACATCTTGTTTTATTCCTATTTACTTTTGCTCACTGTTTTCTTAACACTTTCCCTCAGGATTGTTCTTTTAGTCCGGTTCTATCCCTACCTCTTATTCCACATCCTTTACTATTTTTCTTCTTATTTTGAACATTCACTCACATTCTCTAAGAAACTCTTGTTTATTATTCTTCTACTCTCTTTTTTTTCTTTCACTTCCTTATCTATTTTGTTTTTCACAATTATACCCTCTTCGATCTTTTCTTCGGTAAATAGATCTATTAAACAGTATCTCTGTGTTACTCCCTCTAGCTGTCTTTCTTTTAACATTACTCTCTGTTTCCTTCCCTTATACTTACTCTTCTTTTTTTTTTTAATTTTTTTTTTCTGGTTCGCTTCCGGTTCGCGTACCGGCGCGCGAACCGGGAAGCGAATCAAAAGAAATAGAGGTTGCCAGAGTGCTACACATTCTAGCAATTTTTTATAAAGGGGAGGTAGTTCTGAAAAGAACTTTTTTTAAAAATATTTTTGTTGTTTTATATTTTTTTAATTATTTTTCTGAATTTTTTTTTACTTTTTTTGTATTTTTTGAACGATTTTAATTTTTTTTTGTTTTTTTTGAGGGGTAACAACGAAAAACAGGCATTAGAAAGGGCTCAACAGGAGCAAAAAAAATGTATTTTTTGGGGCGTTTTGAGCACTTGTGGTTTTCAAATGCTCTGTTTATCAAATTGATACTCATATTTGCACATGAGAGTAGGTCACCACAATAAAGGCACACTATCCTTATGTGCACAAAATTCTGTTGGATGTTTGGGACCGTTTCCCTCGCCTCTGGTCCCGACAGAGTTACCTGTGCGATGTACTGGCCACAGGAGTTGGTGGGTTGTCTTGGAGGTTACGCATCTCTGCAACGCTGTAATTCAGTGGATGCCACCTCTGCATATGACGGTGCATAGTATAGTTACCATAACTATACTTTTTGTCTGTACCTCTAGATAAAACATCTTTACAAATGAGGCATGTCACATGTCGGGCATTAGCATTTTTTTGGCCTCGAGGAAAAGAATCAAACTGCCAAATAAAACTGTCTTTGTGGTGGGATTTCCGGGGCTCTTCACGTAAGAACTGCCTCCTCTCTACTTCCTCTTCCTCTTCTTCTTCCTCTTCCTCCTCTGGGTTGGGAAGGAACTGTGGAGGTGGTCCTTCCTTCCTAGGTGGTTGTGGTGGTGGTGGGGGTCCACCAGCTGCAGCTACTACAGATGCCATTATTTTAATAAGCAAAAACAGGTCTTCCTCTCACAAAGATGAAAGTCAGAGTGAGGAAAGAAGGTGGGGGCTTTCATCATTTGGGAAAAAAAAATGTTCTAAACCAATGAAAAGTGTTATTTTTAGGTCACATGACCTAGCCTTACATCATTAGGAAACCAAAAGTGAAATGAACCCATAGAAAGTTTTATTAACAAGTCACATGACCTGTTACGCTTACGTTACGCGCTCCGCGCCGCGCCCCGGATCGCTTCCGGGGAGCTGCGCTTCGCGCCTCGGTTCGCGCTCCGGAGCACTTCCGGGTGCGCTAACGCGGCGCGTTATAAGACTCATTACGCGGCAACGCGATACGTCGCGCTTACGCGACGCGTCACGATGTTGTTTTCTAACGCGGCAGTTGCGCAAACGGAACATTTACCGGTTCGCGGACCGGGTCGCGGCACCAAATTAAGCTAACCGGAAGCTACCCGGTGCGCGGACCGGTAGCGAAACAAAAAAAATATATATACATAAAAAAATTATATTAAAAACATATAAAATATATTTTTCGATTTAAAGAAGAATACATTTTAAAGCTTTTGATATTTGCTATTAAAAAACCATTGAAATTCACTGAAAAAACCATAGGTTATAGACCATATATAGTTAGGAATTAGCATTTACAAAACCTTGAAAATTCACTGAAAAAACCATAGGTTATAGACCATATATAGTTAGGAATTAGCATTTACAAAACCTTATTTTACTCACACAAAACCATTGAAATTCTCATATATAGTTAGTTGCACTAACTATATATCGCGCACCCGCAATCCACTGCTGATCATGTCACATATTACATCATTCATGACATGGTCAGTGACATCACTGATGACATCACTGATGACATCTCAAATGACATCACTGATGACATCACTGATGACATCTCAAATGACATCACTGATGACATTACTGAGCACATCACTGATGACATTATTCATGTGATAATATGATGAACCACTTCAGACTCTAATTTAACCTTAGATACACTCAGTGTAAACAGACACTCACAGACTGTCACTCATCCATGGAGTTACTCACACACCTATTCAGTCTTGCAAAGAATCAATCACACCTCCATTTTCTCAACTATACAGTTATACACACCTTACTTATTCAAACATATACTAACACATATTTACTCTCTTATACAATCCCTGATACAAGTTCACAATGATCCATACAGCCACTCACACATTCACTAGCTCTTATGCACAGTTATTTATATATGTCAACTCTCACATGTACTGTGTTTTACATATGTATTTACTTTGACATGCAGCACTGAGATATCCATTCACTCACCAATACACTCATGCACACAGTCAACCGCCCATACAGCTGTTTCCACATGCACTTTTGAACGCATACATCTAGTGAATCAACTGCTCACACATCTATGCACAGAGTCATACACCTCCCAGCCACCCACACACACACTCAGTCTCCCATACAAATACTTGGGCAACCAATCAATAACCCATATAGTTACTCATATAGCTACTGATCAACACATGCAGCATTTTATAGAACAACAGACATAATGATGCACAAAATAAGACACTTTAGTCACAAACCCATGCACTCAGTGAGACACATTTAATCACTCACTCATACAGTCAGTCATGCACCTACTAAATCCTTCATCCAGACACTTATACATCCACTCATTCTTCAATATGTAAGACATATTTTAACTTTACAGAAATACACAGTCACTGGATGTTGTCATCAGTGATGTCATTTGAGATGTCATCAGTGATGTCATCAGTGATGTCATTTGAGATGTCATCAGTGATGTCATCAATGATGTCACTGACCATGTCATGAATGATGTAATATGTGACATGATCAGCAGTGGATTGCGGGTGCGCGATATATAGTTAGTGCAACTAACTATATATGCGAATTTCAATGGTTTTGTGTGAGTAAAATAAGGTTTTGTAAATGCTAATTCCTAACTATATATGGTCTATAACCTATGGTTTTTTCAGTGAATATATATATATATATATATAAAGTATAAGTATAAACCATTTTATATATTATGTCCATTATGTCCATGGTATATTATAACTATTATATATGGAGGCGTGGCCAGCAGCATGACGAGCTAGGTTGTGCTTCTCCGGAGCTCCTGCTGGATGCCCCGTGATCCGACATACTAACCGACTCAAACTACACATAAACCGAAATCGGAGGTGCCCCTGACACCCCTGCCTCTGGGGAACACGCCGGAGGGCGAATCCTGCCGCTGTGACCGGAGCAACGCCGGCCGGACGGTGATCCCCCTGGTATCCCGGAGGTCCGCAAGATGGCGGCGTGACCTAGGAGTCGCGAGCGGAGCCGATCGGAACTCTGTACCTGGACGGGCAGCTGGCCTACGGGACGGGGACGCGGCTGCACAGACGGCCCGAGGGGACGCACGCGAAGAACCGACCCTGCCGGGGGTGGCAAGGGGAGACAGGAGCCCCGGTGAGAGACCCGCGCCTTTACCAACATGGCAGCGGCACCGGCTCTGTGTGTCTGAAACTGTCCCGGAGCCCGTCGAGGGGGGCTCGACTCGCGAAGACCCTGAGCCGGGGGCGAGAAGGAGCGGAGCGGCACCGGGAGGCTTCAGACATCGAGGAAGTCGTTCCCCCAGGCGGACGGGACGACTCGACGACCTCACCAATATGGCGGCCATCAGCACCAGGTAGTGTGGGAACACCGGCAGCTACCGCCCAAACCAGACTCTGAGCACCATTGTGGGGCGCCTACAGATACCCGCTGAGGAGGGACGGGTCCAGCGGGGAGCAGACCGAAGCGCTGGGGGAGTCCCAGAAACGGGCAGAGGACGCCTGGGGGGCCACTGGGTGAGAGCAACCGGAGACGCGGGCCGGCCCACCTGACTGGTCTACTGTCTTGCGAGAGGGGAGGCCCTCCGGATCCCACTGTGACTCTCTGGGCAGTGGCAGGCTTATCCGCCCCTGTGCTCGGTCTGGCTCCTGCACTCTGACATTGGACTACTGACCGAAGACCCTGAGGCGGCCAGTCCTCCGGGCCGCAGCGTGCCAGAGACGGTTGGCCCGGAGATCCAGTGCCACAAGCTGAGACTTCTGTCCTCCGCCGCACCCCCCCCTACGCCTACCTCCCTTCAGGGGGTGAGACACAGAAAACACGCTCCCAGGTGGTCGGGTGTGCCAAGCAACTGTTGGGGCTTTTGGAGCCGCCCAGGCAATCCCTCCGGTATTGGTGAGTCATGGGGAAGGGGGACAAGTTACCTAAAGTGCCCAAGCAGGGAACAATGGACAGCTTCACTGCACCGCGCACGGCCGCAGTGAGACAAGGCGAGATGTCTGGCACGCGATCCGACACTGCGCTACTAATGGAGGCCATCCAGGCGTCCCGAACGGATATTCAGGAATCGAGGGCGGCGCTGGAAGTGAAAATAGGAGAGGTGTGCTCTGAGGTGACACTTCTGCGACAGGACTTTCGGAACCTCTCGGACAGGGTTGGTGCCGCTGAGACGCGACTAGGCGAGGCGGAGGACTCTATCGTCACCCTGCGCAAGGACATGGCGGAACTGAAAGCGTCTCACCGCCAACTGCTATGGAAGGTGGACAATGCCGAAAATAGAGCACGACGGAACAACCTTCGCTTCGTAGGCTTTAGGGAAGGGATCGAGATAATGGACATGGTGTCCTTCCTGCGCACATGGCTCATTGAGACGTTCCCTACAGTGCAATTCTCCCCCTGCTTCATCATTGAGAGAGCGCACAGGGCTCTTCTGGCGAAACCTCCGGAGGGAGCTCGGCCACGACCAGTCATCGCGCGTTTTCTTAACTTCGCGGACAGGGACCTCATCCTCAGGGAGGCGAGGAAGATGGGAGAGATACGATTGGAAAACGCTCATATAATGGTCTTCCCGGACTATAGCCAAGAGGTGCAAAAACAACGCCGCGCTTTCGACTCCGTCAAAGCGAAACTCAGAGATCTGCGGATCACATATATGCTCCTTTTCCCTGCCAAGCTCAAGGTGATCTATAAAGACCAGTCACTTTTCTTCACTCACCCGGACGATGCATGGCAATGGCTGGAGGAACGCCCGATCCTGAACAGCAGAGACAGGGTCAGCAGAGACGTCTCGGAGAGATCTAAAAATGGTGTAGCCCAATGGGACCTTCCTAAGACGCAAAGACAGAGAATTGCGAGGAAGTGGAGGAGACAATTCCAGGCGACACCGTACCATGGCAGGGATGTGAGACCCACGCGCAGGGGACGCTCAGCCTCGCCGGCCGGGCCGGCCAGGACGGGCTTCCTGTCCGCGATGGTGCGTTCGCACACAAGATCGGAAAACGGCGAGGAGGGAGATCTGACAGGACACACATCTGAAGAAGAGGATTTGGGGGGAGGAGGCCAATCCGCGCACCCGCTTGTGGAGGAGATCCGTGTGATGGAACAGGACATTTCTGGACAATTGAGCGCACCGGAATCGGAGACACAGGACTCTAAATCGTGAATCACAGGGCCATGGATCATTGACTGAGGGTCGGGGAGGAGCAGACACCTCCTATCAGCCACGTCCTCTGAACAAAGATGGATACGGGTCATGGGAGTGGCATCCGGCCAGAGGACTGGAGAGCACGCAAGTTGACACGCTTCTTTGTTACACTAGTTCAAAAGTTATTTGACTCTTTGTTCCCTGGGTACTTAACAGGGAGGGAGTTTGTGGGTGGGCGACAGGCCTACTCCTGCGGAAAGTTATGTCCTGCGTAGGGACAGTACTGGAAGGGGAGGGAGGTGGGGAGGGGGGACGACAGGGAGTTATCTTGTTTGTTTGGAAGGAGTTCAAGGGGAAGAAAGTTGGGGGAAACACGTTTACATTGCAAGAAGACAGCAGCACGCGCTACCCACACGCTGCACCTTTACAGATCGGGGGTTGGGAGATGGTGGATCCTATGTGCACCAATGGCGAACATTGTAATCACCCCACAAGAGGGAGATAGGAGATTGAGCATCCTGACGTGGAATGTCAATGGGTTGGGAGCCAAAATCAAAAGAGGTCTAGTGAATGCCTACATTAAAAGGGTAGATCCAGACTGCACCTTTTTACAGGAAACGCACCTCAAGGGCAACCAGTGCGCCTTTATCGCTCGGGGGAGGCACAGGGTGTTAGCGCATGCGGGATACACTTGGGACTCTAGAGGGGTGGCAGTAATTGTTAAAAAAACGTCCCCATTCTGCGTCACACGCAGTTGGCTAGACCCCCAGGGTACATACGCGGGAGTGCAGGGTACCTGGAACAGGCGTACCTGCACGCTAGTCTCGGTATATGCTCCGGCCAAACTACAACCCCGTACACTCACGGCGCTTACACACATACTCCTGGAAACTTCTGATACGATACAAATAGTGGGGGGGATTTTAACGATGTCATGCATACAGACAGGGACAGGTCTGGTGGGGTAGCCAGGAGTGGACACCAAACTACACTCTACAGCAAGATGGCAGCCATAGGTCTCACAGACGTCTGGCGGTGGCTCCATCCAACTCAACAAGCGTACTCATACTACTCAGGGGCACATGGTGTGTTTTCGAGACTGGATTACGTCTTTATGTCTCGCCAATACCTAAAGGCAGACGAAACGGCAGAATACAGAGCCAGGGGTATATCGGACCACTCTCCGCTATTAGTTGGGGTGGGACAGACCCAGGGGAGAAATCCTGGATCGTGGTGCCTGGCGGCATGGGACTTACAGAACACGAACATACTTAGAGGCATACGAGCTGACATTAAGGTGTACCTGGCCGAAAACATGGGCACGGTCGACTCTAGTGTTACCTTGTGGGAAGCCATGAAACCGGTACTTAGGGATAGGATAAACTCTAGGCGGGGTGAGGAAAGACGGAAACGTCAGGCGGAGGTGGCCGCATTGGAACGAGACATCCTAGAGAGAGAAAGGGACCACCTGGCGAGGGCGGACACTGCGACCCTCAGGAGGCTTCTGGACACACAGAAACAATACAGGGAACTGGTGACTGACGAGGCGAAGACCCAATCCCTCGCAACGCTACATAGGTTATACGACGTAGGAGACAAGTCAGGGAAGCTACTGGCTTGGCTCAGCAAGAAAGAAAGGGCATAGAGATGGATAGATAGTGTCAGAACCACTTGGGGTGATCGGGTTAATACCGACACGGAGATCGCCGAAACTTTCGCCAAACATTTTGAGGCGTTCTATGCGGCACGAAATCTGGCAACACCAGAAGAGGCGCTCCGGTACCTCGACGGAACGCCCCTGCCGACCCTGCCCCCCGAATACATGGATGCCCTGGAGGCAGACATCTCGGTGGATGACATTACTGAGGCTCTCGCTAGAATGAGGCCAGGAAAAACCCCGGGCCCCAACGGTTTTCCAGCGGAATTTTTCAAGCGCACGGCGGACCTGCTAACGCGGCACCTTAAGAGTCTCTTTGCGGGCGCCCTTGGACAAGGAGCACTCCCCCCAGACCTGACTAGGGCCACCATTGTCCCGATATACAAGGAGGGCAGACCACGGGATGAATGCGCCTCATACCGACCCATCTCCCTCCTGAACACGGAGGTGAAGATCCTAGCCACCATCTTGGCGGTCCGCCTGAGGACAGTCATCACGGATCTGATACATATGGACCAGTCGGGTTTCCTACCTGACAGAGCCACTAAATTGAATCTCAGACGAACCCATAATTGGCTACAGGAAGTTAGAGGCCGTAGCGACCCTCACTGGTTCCTGTCCCTCGACGCTGAAAAGGCGTTCGACGCTGTGCATTGGCCCTTCCTCTTTGCTGTTCTAAGTAGGTTTGGTTTTGGGGCAAAGTTCATCCAATGGGTGCGACTCCTATACACGGCCCCGAAAGCCAGGGTGCGAGTCAACGGGACGCTGTCACGTGAGTTCCAGATCCAGAGAGGCACTCGACAAGGTTGCCCCCTGTCCCCCCTTTTGTTCACCCTGACGATAGAGGTGCTTGCCACCAGGGTGCAACAAAACGTGGCAATAACCGGCTTTAGGAGCAATGCCACGGACCCGCAGTCTGAAAAAATCTCACTGTACGCAGACGATGTTCTGCTTTATGTCACCGAGCCGGAAGCCTCGATTCCGGAACTATTCCGAGAAATAGAACGATATGGCACTATGGCGGGACACAAAATTAACTGGCATAAATCGGTCCTCTACGACCCGAGGTGCCGGAACCACTGGGGTCCGATACCTGCCGACCTCCAGACTACTTCGGAGGGCTTCCAGTACCTCGGGATCTATATAACCACCGACGAGCCTCTTTCCTTCAGCAAGAATGTAGAACGGATCATACTGGCTGCGGAGGCGGATATGAACCGGTGGAGGCAGCTCCCGTTGACTCTCCTAGGCAGGGCGGCCATGTTTAAAATGGTCACACTGCCGAAATACCTATATGCTCTGCAAAACGAATACTACCCGTTTCCAGCAGCGGTCTTTCGTAGGATACATGCAGACATGCGCTCCTTCCTATGGCTAGGCAAGCATGCCAGAGTAGCCCTGTCGACGCTCCAGAGGCATCAGTACAGTGGGGGGATCTCGCTTCCCAATTTGGAGGCGTACTATTGGGCTGAACATCTTACACCAATAAATGACTGGCTCCATGCACCAGCTGATCACCCAACGTACGCTCTGGAGAGAGCGAAACTGGCATCCAAACACTTACTATCGTATCTCTATGGACCCTCTCGCAGTACTGCACTCCTCCCGGCGACAGCCCTGACGATAGCTGCCTGGACGAAGGCTAATCGTCGCATGGGTTGGGATAAAAGGCCTACACGTCCGGTGGCTATTGGTACTCCACAAACTACGGGGCTTTCAGAGGTGGGACGACATAGGCATCTCCACTATAGGGGACGTAATAGCTAAGGGAGAGCTCAAATCGTTCAGGGTGCTTCAATCTGACTATGGGCTCCACAACACGCAACACTTTAAATATTTACAACTACGCCACGCATGGAATGCCCAGCACATTACACCCACAGACATTCCTGAGTATGCCCCCCTGGAAGGGCGGCTCCTTCAGGAACAGATTACAGAGAAGGTGGTCTCCCTGACATATAAAACACTAACCAACCATATGTTGGGTGATCTAGTAAAGTTGAGGGCTACTTGGGAGGCAGATGTGGGTACGATGGAGGATCTGGATTGGGACACGGTTCTGATGCATCCGCGGGAGGTTGCGATCAAATCCCGGTTACGTTTGATTCAGTTCAATATACTACATAGAACTTACTATGACAGACAACGGCTGTGTAGAATGGGGAAAATAGACGACCCAGGGTGTCTCAGGTGCCATAGCGAGGTGGGAGACTTCTTACACACGGTATGGTCCTGTAGAGTCATACAAACATATTGGACCCATATATTCAAAGAGCTGGAGGAGGTCTTAGAGGTCCCTATCCTCCAAGACCCTAAGATAGCGCTATTGGGCATGACCAATGAAGTAGATCTGACGCGCCCCCTCCTTATTTTCCTGGTCCTAGCATTGGTGGTGGCAAAAAGGGACATCGCAAAGTATTGGGGGGTGCCGGATTCACCGTCCCTTGAGGAATGGAGGAGAGGGCTCGACCTCTACATAGCAGCGGAAAGGGTAACCTATAGGGCAAGGGGCTGCCCCAAAAAATTCCGCAGAGTGTGGTCCAAATGGAGACAATACCACGGGCTGGATGGGGGGTTGTGAGGGTGGGCTTCTGTGTCAGGGGTGGGAGGGGCCAGCGGGGCACACAGGACTTCGACATTGACAAGCGGTAAATCATTTTTGGTGTTGATGGACCGTCATAGGGCAGGGGAGACTTGTCACGTGGACAATGTAGTATGCTAGTGGTAAGGGCGAGAGGGGGAGCGGGGGGGAAGGGGCTGCTGCTACAAGGTTCTAGGTTCACAATTGGACAGAAAGGTTAAAACGTGTTTCTTGCTGTTTAAGGAGGGTGGGGGGGGAGTTGTTTTTAGTTCACGGAAAAGCAGAGGCGGGGAATGCTCTTTGATTGCTCAGAAATGTATGTGGGACGAGTCAAAGACACCCTATTAAATTCGCCGCCCGACCTCCGGGATGTGGGCTGAATGGCCGTGTGTCCACATGATAATGGGGTGAGGTACTATATGTGTCTTATGTTAGTAATATCTGAGTGTTAGTCACCGATTCACATAGATTCTGCAATAAAAACAAATTTGAAGAAAAAAAAAAAAAATATATATATATATATATATATATATATATATATATATATAAATATATATATATATATATATATATATATTTATAGACACCATTTCAGAATCCAACTTAAGAATCAGACACCAACACAGGGGTAGCGTTGCCATTCTGCCTTGCACTTTATACAAATCTACACTGTAACACGTTTCGGCACACCTGCCTTGTTCACACAATCAGTTGCCATAAACAGAATGTATTTAAAAAGCAGAGACTCTCGACCTTCAATAGGCATGGAAGAGAGACTTATGTGTTCATATAGAGCTCACATGTTGTAAAAGCCTTAGCATAATGTTGAACAATTGATTATGTATATTAACTGATCATCCTTCAATTTATCACCACAATTACAGCATGATCATAATAAAAATAATAATAACAATTTAAAAAATGTCATTGTCATTACTAACCAACGTAGTGACCACATTGCAAATGCCTCAATACAATATTCCTGGTAAGTAGATATAAATCTTTACCCTATAAAGTGCAGATGCATTAATGTAATTTAGATCTGTGCAAATTTGCTGAATAAAGTGCAATTGCTTCACAGTACAGATGCACTAAAACATGGTCATTAAATATAATTTTCAGTTGCATTGATGGTTCCCATGATACTTCGAAGTTTTTAATGTTCAATAAAAACACCTGAATAGAATAAAAACTAGACATTTGCATAGATAAACAATTATATTAACACTACAGTTTTCTTTTGAATGATGTCTCTCTACCTTTATATCTCTGCTGAAAATTAAAAATACAGATTTAAACACTTACTACAATGAATACCTCTCTTACATTATATGAGCATGCAGATCCTCTTCAGCATTTAATCCAGCAGAATGTATTTTGAGTCAAGCTGGTGAAGTTTACTCTCTCGATTACCACCTCTTCTTGGTTTTGGTACTTGGTCTATTTCAAAGTATGTTAAATCATTGATGCTCCTTTTATGTACCTCATTAATGTGGCTTGCTACCATATAACTTTTGTCGCTATTTTTTACTGCCATCTTTCCAAAAAGCCCTACTTGAGATCAAAGATAACTCTTTCAAATCCTCAATAACAAGATCTGAAAATATGTCTATGGCATCTTTTGGGGTATTGGGTGTAAAGGTTGATTTGGGTCTAAATGGGGTTGCAGTGCTATCAAAAACATCTCAGCACAATAGATTTGTTGTTTGACTCATAGACCCAATTGCCGGTAACCCCTCACCCTCCCAATGAAGCTGTTGTCAGTCAAAAAGTACCTCCATATCGCTCACCACCAGATTCCCTACCTCTTCTCTCTCAGGTGGTTTTCTCTCAGGGTTGACACTGCTATTGTGGAAAAATTGCTTGAGCTTTAATTTTTTTGATAACTTTGAAAAAGTTGATACGAGTCTGTGTATGATTAAAGTTTGTGCGAGTACAAAATGATAGTCCCAATGATAAAATTCTTGTTTCTTCATTTGTTAGGAAAAATCAGTCAAGATGATTATGGTTGTTGCTTCTTCCATCCCCTGCGTTGGTATGAGTCCTTCTTCCTCGTCCCTCAACGTAATTCCATGCCTGTGCCGTCTGTTTTTGTGCTTCCTTGCTGCTCTTTTCTTTTGCCCTGCGGATTCAGTTGCTCGAAATTACGATTTCCTTCTTCTGATCCGGTTTCTATATCTGAGCTTGCCAGTAAACTCACACCACCACCGCTCTGAGGCTCGTCATTTTTCTCTGTACCTCTGCCTTTATTTGTGGATTTGGATAGCCTTTGCCTTCTGATACTATCAAAGCAACGGGCGAATGTGTAGATCGGCCCCCGCATGTAGTCCAACCTGTCACGTTGAAATTTCGTCGCTTTGCGCTCTGTTATTATTTGCTCATGTTTCTTTAAGCGGGTGCACAAATCCAGTTCAAATTTCTACATGGCTTCTTCCCTTACCACTTTTTTTAGCTAGTTTTCTATTTCTCTGATTTCTTAGATGATTTTATCCCGATCCTTATTTGCATATTTAATTAAGATTTTCATCATATTTTCTGATGATAGCGTGTTGTTAGCAGCCCACTCTCGGAGCATTTCCGATCTGGGTTCTCGTAGGTGGGGGCTGTTAGTACTCTTAAGTCACTGGGTATTCTTCCCACATCCAAGTATTTACTCAATGACTTAACCTCCCACCATTCAGAGATCTCATTTCGCTTTATCTTTTCCAGTTTGCGCTTTAGTATTTGAGCATTATTTTTACTTGTCGCACACTCGAGTCCGCTGCTTTGCTCTTAAATAACCACAGTTCCTTCATTGAATACTGAGTCTGCTGCCTCCTCCCTTTCTTTCATTAGGGTATCCATTGCAGTATACTCTCATGCAGGGGCGACTGCCAAACACCTCACTTTGTAGCTTGCTTAAAGTGTCACACGTGCTTTGCTTCCCCACTGGATTACTTTCCCTTTTTCAGGATTCAAGGGGACTTAATCCCCCAATTTACAACGCACCAGGGAGTGTGTTTGTACACTTGTAATATCAGAGCCGCCCCCTCCCTGCACCACTGTGCAAAAGTACCCCCTGGTGCGGTGTAAGTTGGGGGATTAAGATCCCTTGACTCCTGAGGGTCCCTGGGGGCCAACTAGCCAACCATGTACCTCCAGTGAGCGCCACAGAGCTGCATTGCAGAATGGTTTAAAAAGTGGGCATGGCCTTGGTCCACCTCTCTGCAATGCAGCTCCCTGGTGCATGCTGAAGGTACCTGGTGAGCTAGTAAATGTAAATGTCTATTTGTGTTGCTTTGTAAAAATAAAAAGGAAAAAAAGTAGCATGCAGCAGCTCATTCCATTACTTTGGGTCTGATTAGGATATTGGGTGGACCGCCACCGCAGACTGTTGGTACGACTGCGGCATTACTATGCAGTCGGTCGGACTGCAGCGGTCAAAGGGATAGACTGATGTCTCCAACAGGTGGGCATCGGTCAGACCATAATCGCTAAAATGTGGGTGGTACCTGCACAAGCACCGCCATAGGAATTACTAGGTCCCTTTCTGACAGCGTTTTCATGGCGGACCCACCACCATTGAAATCTATTAGAAAGGGACTTTGGGGGCTTTGGGGGCCACTAGCAGGGCCCATCCCCTAGAGGCCTCCTCGATGTAGCCTGGGAGCACATATGGCACCCCTCAAAAATCCAAGCACCGTCTGCCAGGCACCACATGGTGTCTGGCACACAGTGCATGGATGTTAAAAACATGCCTTTTTCTATTGTGGCTTGTGCTGCGGCCATTTTCTGGGCCGCAGCGCAAGCTGCAATGGAAAAGGGGATGTTAACGACCTCTTGCACAGCAGTCATATGGTAATTGGGCTGTTGGGACCACTGACCCCTTGTTGGATGGTCTTGAGCCCAAAACGATGGTGGTCAGATGATAATCAAACTGCCAGCTTAATGAGGCCCTTTGTGTTCAAGTTCAAGTTCAAGTTCAGAGATTTGTATAGCGCACTACTCACCCAGAGTGCCTCAAGGCGCCTGAGGGAGGGGTGTGCTTTTCTTATCGAACATCCAAGTTTTTAGTTGCTTTCTGAAGGCGAGGTGGTTTTGTGTAAGGCGGAGGTGGGTGGGGAGAGAATTCCAGGTTTTGGCTGCCAGGTAGGAGAAGGATCTTCCCCCCATGGTGGATTTATGGATGCGCGGAATGGCGGCGAGGGCTTGATTGGACGATCGTAGTTGGCGGGAGGGGGTGTAGAAGGACAGTCGCGTGTTGAGGCATTCGTGTCCTTGGTCGTAGAGGGCTTTGTGTGCATGGGTGAGGAGGCGGAACGTTATTCTCTTGTTGACGGGGAGCCAATGGAGGTCTTTCAGGTGGCCGGAAATGTGAGCTTGCCGAGGGATGTCCAATATGAGTCTGGCTGAGGCGTTTTGGATGCGTTGGAGCTTCTTCTGTAGTTTGGCTGTTGTTCCGGCGTAAAGGGTGTTTCCGTAGTCCAGTCGGCTGGTGACCAGTGCGTGGGTGACCGTCTTTCTTGTTTTGGTGGGGATCCAACGGAAGATTTTTTTGAGCATGCGGAGGATGTTGAAGCAAGATGATGAGACGGCGTTGGCTTGTCTGGTCATCGAGAGGGAGGAGTCCAGGATGAAGCCCAGGTTACGTGCGTGATCCGTAGGTCTGGGTGCGGTTCCCAGTGCCGGTGGCCACCAAGAGTCGTCCCAGGCAGAGGGGGATGAGCCTAAGATGAGGACTTCCGTTTTGTCAGAGTTCAGTTTTAGACAGCTGTTCTTCATCCACTCGGCTACTTCTTTCATTCCTTCGTGTAAGTTGGTTTTTGCGGTGTTTGGGTCTTTAGTGAGGGAGAGGATCAGCTGAGTGTCGTCTGCGTAGGAGATGATGTTGAGGTTGTGTTGGCGAGCGATGGATGCGAGTGGACTCATGTATACGTTGAAGAGGGTGGGACTGAGTGATGATCCTTGTGGTACGCCGCAGATGACTTCAGTGGCCTCTGATTTAAAAGGGGGAGGCGGACTCTTTGGGTTCTACCAGCGAGGAACGAGATGATCCAGTCCAATGCTTTCCCTTGTATTCCGATGTTGCTGAGGCGTTGAATGAGGGTGTTATGACAGACTGTGTCGAAGGCTGCGGAGAGGTCAAGTAGGATGAGGGCGGCTGTTTCTCTGTTGTCTAGTAGAGTTCGAATGTCGTCTGTTGCTGCGATGAGGGCGGTTTCGGTGCTGTGTTTGGCTCAGAAGCCGGACTGTAAGGGGTCGAGGGATTTGTTGGATTCGAGGAAGGCGGCGAGTTGACTGTTGATGGCTTTCTCAATGACTTTGGCAGGGAATGGGAGGAGCGAGATGGGGCGGTAGTTCTTAAGTTCAGTGGGGTCTGCTGTGGGTTTCTTCAGAAGGGCGCTGAGTTCGGCATGTTTCCAGCTTTCCGGGAAGGTAGCGGAGTTGAAGGAACAGTTGATGACATCGCGGAGGTGGGGTGCGATGATGGAGTCTGCTTTGTTGAAAATGTGGTGAGGACATGGGTCGGTTGGTGATCCTGAGTGGATGGAGTTCATCAGACGGATGGTGTCTTCAGTGGTGATTGGGTTCCAGGCAAAAAGGATGTTAGAGTGCGGTTTTTGTTCGGAGGTGGGTGGAGTGGGCTGGTCTTCGGACTGGTTTTCAAAGCTGTTATGTATGTCGGCAATTTTGTTGTGGAAGAATGAGGATAGAGAGTCGCACAGGTCTTGGGAGGGAGTGATGTCGTTGGTGCCGGCGGTGGGGTTGGTGAATTCTTTGACGATGTTGAAAAGTTCCTTGCTGTTTTGGGCATTGTTGTCGAGTCGATCCTTGAATGCTGATTTTTTGGTGGATCGGATCAGTTGGTGGTGTTTGCGGGTGGCGTTCTTGAAGGTGGCCAGGTTGTCAGTGGTTGGGTTTTTTTCTCCAGGCTTTCTCGAGAGTGCGGCAGTGCTTCTTGGATTTTTTAAGGTTATCGTTAAACCAGGGGGCTTTTTTGTTATTTTGCTTGAATAGGTGGTTCTTCAAGGGTGCTAGTTTGTCGGCGCTGTGGGTGATCCATTGTGTGAGGTTGGTGGCTGCTTGGTTTGGGTCCGATGATATGGCAGGAGGGTTCTGGTGGAGCGAAGTGAAGAGCTGGTCGGTGGTGATTTTGTTCCAATTTCTTCGAGGAATAGGATGAGGGGGGTTGTGGGTCGTGGTCTTTTTGTAGCTGAAGTGGACGCAGTTGTGGTCCATCCAATGGAGTGTTGTGGTGAGATCGAAGGAGAAGTGCTTGCTGGAGGTGAAGATAGGGTCAAGCGTATGCCCGGCAAGGTGGGTGGGGGTGTCAACAAGTTGTTTGAGACCGAGATTGTCCAGGTTGTCCAGAAGGGAGGTGGTGTTGCTGTCGTTTTTCTTTTCCAAATGGGAGTTGAGGTCTCCCAGTAGAATGTTTTTTTCGGAGGTGAGGGCATGTGGGCTGATAAAGTCAGTGATGTCTTCACTGAATTGTGTGCGGGGACCTGGTGGTCTGTAGATGAGGGTGCCTCTGAGTGTGGTCTTGGGGTTGGTGTGGATCTGGAAGTGAAGGTGTTCGGCGGTAGCGAGGTTATCGTCGGAGCTGGTTGTGATGCTGATGGTGTTCTTATGGACGATGGTGATGCCTCCTCCTGTCTGGTTGATGCTGTCCTTTCGGATGATTTTATAACCGTCTGGGATGGCTATGGCGATGTCGGGTGTTGAAGAGGTGTTCATCCAGGTTTCTGTAAGGAAGGCGACGTCCGGTGATGTGGTGTCGAGTAGATTCCAGAGTTCAATGGAGTGTCTGTGGACCGAGCGGGTGTTCAACAGGATGCACTTGAGGTGGTTGGAGTCAGAGTTATGTCTGTGTCAGAAAAGTATTTCATGTGTTTTGCCTAGGTGTTCCTGGGCATCCACCCATCATTACCTGTGAAGTAAACTCACATTCACAAAGACTTGTAAATATAGATTTTATCTAAAAGCCTACGCCACCATGAGCCTGGTGTCATGAAAAGAAGCATCTTTTTTTCTCCTTGTTATTTCCTCTTGCACATACAAAGAATAAGTAGCCTCAAAGGATAGTTATTGTGCAGGAACGTACCTCTCCGTAAATAAAAACTATCCTGACCACAACACAGGCTCTCTTGCACTACAGCGCAAGGTGGCTTGCCTTGGAGCTTGGCAGAACAAAGTGCACCAGCACATGCAGGGAGCGGTACTGTGCCATTTCTTTGATGATATGACGCAGGTCTGCTCTCTCCAGGTCATGCAACACAGCTCAGAAACCCCATATGTTAGTAAATCGTGTCCTGAATCGTCTCCGTTTTCCCCTGCATCCATTACTTAATCTTGAGAACAACGGCGACATCATGTAATTGAAAAGGGCATTTTGTATTTTGTGAGATAACACTGGCAATAACGTGCTGTTAATAAATAGAATGTTTCTCCCTGTTGACTACTTTTTGCAAATGATTTCACTGTACCAACTTGGTACTATGCTTGCAAAAATGTTTTCAGTTTCCAACAATCCTATGTATGTTAACAATCTTAGTTTGTGTACTAGTTTTAATATTTCTATGTTTCTTACTACATATTAATCTCTCAACTGTATTTCACTCTTCCTTTTTCATTGTCCTTTCCTAGTAACATCCTTCTCTCATGCTTCCTGATTAATTATCTAAAATCTGTTGTAAATCGCCCTTTACTCCATCATTTTTCCCCCGCAGAATCATCCAAATGGGGTTGGTCGATAAGATGCACTTGAAGTTGACCTCTTCACCGTAGACAGCTATTGAAAGCTTTCAGTGACTCGGATGCAGGCTATCTGAAATCCATTACAGGATCCTGCGCTCTCTGCTTGCCTGACCCTTACTACCCTCTCTGGGTCCTGGGAGACCGCGCAGAGCTGGCCAGTTATCTGGCCCGTTAGCTTGCGTTACGCACAGGTGACGTAGAACAGCCAGTATTCCAGGCAAGAGGGATTTCCAATGATTTAATTTACAACACGACCACGTGCTGAGACACAGAAGCTAATAAATGAGAGCTTTCTCACCCTCCAATTGCAGTGCGTAGCTATTAATAGTGCAGAAAATGCAGTGGCATCAGGGCCCAGGCACTTGAGCTGCAATTTTGCCCCCCATTTCTAGCTTTATTTCCTTTTTAATTTGAAGATGGAGCTCATTTTCCTTGCTTTCATTAAGGGCCATGGCCTCTTTGCTATGCCACTGCATTTTCCATATATATTTCTCTTTTCTTTATTAATTTAAAACATGTCCTATATTAGCTTGACCCATCTCAAATTATGAGCATCTGTAATTATAGTATCACTGGCTTAAATAAAGGGACAGTACTGTCAGCAAATTATTGTGAGGTTTCCAAGTGAGTTATAAAACTCATGCAAACTTTATATCTTCTTAGGTGGTTGAAAGAACTTCCTGTTTTCCAAACGCTATTTCAGGAGGTAGGTTTTTTCATGATTGTAGATGTATTTTGGTGCCTTGCAAGTGATCAAAACAATCAGTCATTAGTATTCCCTAGGCCGTCTCTTTTTCTCAGTTGTTTACAAGGAACATGACTGCTTTCAGTGATCCTTGGATTCCAGTGTTTGAGATTTTTAATCAGAGTTTGCTGGCTTAAAATGTTCCAGCATTGCAAGGAGCATCCTTCCGAAGGTCTTCTTTGCGGCACTTCAATGGAGATACATTTAAATGTGCAGCATTTGATAACCTCAACTTCTTCATTTGAAAGTGTGACAATCTCAGCAGTTACTAGAGTTCTCCCTGGAAAGTCTATACTTTTCTGTACTCTTCTCATCTCAAGAAGAGCAGTCACTCTGGGGTGACAAAAGTCAGCTCAAGCTGTAGTGTAGCTCCTATTTTCCCAATAGGCTCTGCGCATTGGAATAGTACCTACAGCAGTAAAGGCCTAGGCCAGACGTTAACTAGGTCTACTACTGTCGATACTAGACTTAATTTTTGGGTTTGCCAGCTAAGCTCAGAGTTCGCTAGAAACTTTCTCGAATGTTCAAGGAAGGAATTAACTCCCCTGATTAGACAAGAAGGGATTTAGTTTCTGACAACCATAGAACATGACAACTTTGCTCTCCCCTAATCAAGAGTCAATCTCCAGAGTCGTGTGAGCACAAGGCAATTATTTTACTCAGTCAGTACGTGCATTCTTAGTCTCATCAGAATGTAGAGAAAAGGAAGAGACGGGCGTGTTCAATAAAAGATGTTATTTATTGATCAGTCTCTTTTCTCGTACAAGAGAAATGGATCGATATTATTGCAATACTTATAGTTAAGTAAAGTGCATACGTTAAAAGCAATAGTACAAAATAATACTGTAAAAACATTGATATGGTTTCTGAGCCATATGATGTTTAAAATGATTAAAATATATTTACATACACATATACATTTGACTAAACGTACTCAACTGGTGTTTCTAAATACGCCTACCCCGTGTACCTGACCTAAGTCTAATACGTGGGCGGGAATAGAAAGTTACAGTTTAAGTTAAGTTGGTTTTTGCCAAGTGAATAACTAAAGAATTCTCTAGGAGGGGTTATTCAGTTCTGTACCTGGAATTTAGGATGAATGAGGAATGGTATCTCTTTCTCTGCTCTCGATATTCCAGGCTGCCTGCGAGGGCTGCCCAGAAACGCCGGTGCTGGGTCTCTCGGCTTGAGATAGCAGCGCGTCTCTCAGCGCGTCAGGAAGGCGGGGCTGCTGCCTGCGGGGTCTGCTTCTGCTCTCGGCTTCGGCAAGTATGGCTGCTCCGTCTTGTCACCACGCGTGTGTTTGCATAGGGCAAGGTCGGCAATATTTATACCTTAAAGGTGCCGGGATTGACGTAAGGATGGACATAGGTACGTCAATAAAGATGTCATACGACTTGCTCGTTAGCACATTCTTTACTAAAGTTCTCTGTGAAATCAAAACAATGGCCGCACGGGTTATCCAGGTTGTCATAGGTTTGATTTGTTATGAGAACGTCGTATGCCTTATCAGGGGCTGGAGGAATGTCGCTTGTCTAATTAGATCTCAAGTGTTATGACCTAATCAGATAACACGTTCCTGTGCCGTAGTGTGACTGCGTCAGATAACGGTATCTGCATCATGGGGGATTTCTTGCCTCATGGGCTGACTGTTAGTTAACTAGCTAGGTAGTTTAACCAGAATAGGGTCAGGAATAGGGGGATCGATTCAGAACCTATAGAAATACACGACACCCACTCCACGCTAACTATGGTCATATCTACTAATCTATGCATAGTATAACATAGTACAACATACTATAGAGTATAGTGTATACCTTACCACCCCAAAATACATAAATGCATTTTGAAATTTTCAAATATACTGAAAAATTGCAGTCATATATATTGTATGCACTTAAGCTATGAATTAAATGCAAAAGTAAACACGCATTGTTATGCATTATTGCTTGTTGGTATATGAGAAATACACATGAAATGGCTCTTAATATGGCTATACAGAAAAAAAGTCGAACCCATTTCATCACATAAAATATATTGTGAACATACCAGCGGGCAGCTAAAGTCTATATAAAGTCTATAAAGTATCTAAAAAAATAGAAATCTTAGTTCTCTAGGAATAGTTTCTTACTTTAAGCAGAAGATCAGTGTCCTGGGAAAAAATATATAGAAAAATATTTTAGGGGCTTGCTGAAAAAAGTTGCTGTCCGTGAACTGGATTGTAATTGTTCATGTGACTTTATTTTTAAAGTTGAAGGCCGAATTCAGGGAACGCCGTGTGCGAGTTTACTCAAAAGTCTCTATTTCTGTTCCGGAGAGAACATCATATCATTCAGGCTTTCGAAAAAACTGTCAACAGCTTCATGGGAAAGTTCCTCTAAGTCGGAAATAGGGGTAACCATGCATTCGTGCGCATGATTGTCTCCATTGACATTCTGATTTGCATTGCTGACAGAAGGTCGTACCTGTTCGATGCTGCTTTCATCTTGAACTTCACTACTCTTCAATCGCAGTGGTGAAGATTCCAGGAATGCCGTCATCAGAATTGGCAGCC
Organism: Lissotriton helveticus; assembly: GCF_964261635.1. Taxonomy (NCBI): domain Eukaryota; kingdom Metazoa; phylum Chordata; class Amphibia; order Caudata; family Salamandridae; genus Lissotriton; species Lissotriton helveticus. Next base: position 868,155,088 of record NC_136061.1, on the reverse strand, counting down.
TTTGAGGGCAGCACAGTGCGTGAACCTTGGTAGGAACCAGCAGTGTATCTGCATCCACCGGCGCATCCGATTGTAGCGTCAGACAGGTGTCTAACACGCATTCTTCTCCGCATAGCAGACACCTTAGTACAGGTAAAACACACCTTTGCCACATTGGTCGAAATGATAGAAACCAAGTCATGTTTAGGTCTCTAAGCCGGGAGAGTCCCAGGATTTTTGATATCCGGTCCCGGTATCCAATGGCTAGGATCGTATCTTCCATTGTCGCGAGAGTTTGATCTGTGACATGGGTTGCCATAACGAAAAATAAGGACTAGGAATAGGATTCCTGCAATTAGTCCCAGGATCAGGGGAAGTCCGCCAAAAATCGAATGGACGAAATCTGGAAAAATACCCAGTATGGCTTTGAATGGTGTTAATGCCATCGAAAATACTGTCTTAAATACCTTTGAGACCCCAGTGGTATCAGAAATATTTAAGATTTCGCTCAGGATTTCCGCGAAATGTACGGGGGAATTAGTTGATAATAATGTATGTATCTCTGCAGTCGTCCTTGCGACTTGTAGATCATACGTTTCTTTAGATGACGTGAGCCTTGTAGGCGTCTGAAGAAGCACTGTTTTCATTCTGCTTAAAGTGTCTATTCGAATAGAAGTAATTTTCAAACTGGGCCATGCCCTCGCCTCCCTGTCTGGAAAGGAGCTGGGGAACAAAGAACGTCCACAGCACTTGACCTTCGCTGTCGTAGTGACGAGATAAGGAGTCCCGGGCATAAGACTGCAACATCTGCGGTCTACAATAAGAATGTAACTCCCATTATAGAGTCTTTGAAAGAATGGTTCTATTTCAGTTGCAGGTGCGCCTTGCTGGTGACATGAAAGGTTGTATGAATTCCCTTCACAGGCTCCGTGCAAACTAATACCGTTACACAGAAGTGTGCCGCTTAGTGACATAGCACAATTGTTGCCACTAAGAAACACTTTCTGTCCTTTGTTACTGACACATGCATGTGAATAGGGCAGGTTCCAAGTTGTTTTAAGGTACCCCTTTCCCAATTTCTCGTACATGCCAGCCTGTATATATTTTTGGCAGTATTGAAACCTGAAGGTTGAGATTGGAATATTTATGATTCCGTGGATTATCCATTCACTGACAGGTCGTTCTGACATTGTCAACGGTAATCTTTCTAGTTTTTCAATGCTCAAGATTGTATAATCAGCACCCTTCTGCGCCATACCGATTTGTCTATCAGTAAGGTTAAAGATTTGGAATAGTGACGTTGTGTTGATTAAACGCCAAGGCACATAGCCAGAACGCAGATTTTGTAACGTCCAGCCAAGCTGTACAATAGAACGCAATTGTGACTGACCATGTTGTAATAACAGTAAGTCTTGTGATAATATATCGATTGCTGAAGACACAATGCTGTCCAATGAAAAAATTCTGGAGGACAGAGTCATTAACCCATTGTCCACTACAGAAAGTGATTTTTCCAAATTAATACGATCAATTTCACGTATTCTCTCTGCTGTTTCAATTTGAGTAACCTTCCAGGCCTCATTGTATGCTGCATATACAGAGGCTGCTATGAAACGCTTTTGACGCTGTTTGCGTGGTCCCATTATGAAATCACGCAAGTCAGCACCATCAGTAAGTAAAGTTAGGTGTTGCTTAATTTCAGGCAGTGTGGAAGTTTGTAGCCATTGAAGGCATAATTTGCCCACACTGTAGGTTGTTATTATCCCTGGGTGATGTCTTTGGGGATATCTAGGGTCTGGCCTGGTCATTTTGAAACCCTGTGTTTTATTCAGGAATCTATCTTGACAGTTATTTGTATCTGTGGGCCAGATCAACCATTGTTTCCAATCAGGATGTGTTCTGTTTTGGTTAAGTATATGGTTTATGTCTATTTCTTCATCTGTATCAGAGTTATTGCTAAACATTGTTGGCTTTGGAATAGACAGGTTATTTAAATCTTTGATTTTGGCTAAGCCAAGACAGGTAGTTTGTTGAACAGTGTCATTTAAAAATATCATTTGTTCTGGGATCATGCAGGCTCTAAACAAAGCTTCTAAACCCTGTACTTGCCATTCTTTCGTCCCCCAAACACTTTTCAAATCAACATTTTTGTCCCAATAATCGAATCCAAAAGTATTCATTTTTTCAAAGAATGAGTCAGAATAAATCAATTTTGTGTTGGTTATCATGGTTTTGGTCCCTGTCTTGTTTGACAATTTAAAATAAAATGTTTCCGCATTACTTGTGTTAAAACCTGAAAAATATGAATATTTGCCATACACGGTTCTTGAGCTCCCTTTTGGAGGTGTAGCACAATGTTCCCATTGATTAAAATTTAAAACATTTCTAGGTTGTGCAGATTTATGCAAGAAATGGTTACCATAATGGTTATAGCAGTACATGCTGTCATAATTTGTAGAACCCTGCAAATAATCATGTTTTGTAAATTTAGCAGACATTACTAAGTCAGACATCATATTGTTAATACTTTCAAAGTCCCAATCATCAGCAAATGAGTTTGGTTTTGCAAAGTCACTCAAGGAGATCTTGATTTGGTGTGGATATTTCAGGATCTCGACCGGACCATAAATTTCATAGTCAGTGTTGTCCCAGGCTACCCCACCAGGTATTGGAATTGCTGTGAAGTTGGCTGAAGAAAGTTCTCTAGAAAGTTCTCTTTTCTCGACGTGTGAAGATGTGTGTGGTTTGAGGACCAAGTTGATGTTCTGACTTGCTGTGTCCATTTTAGCATATTTTCCCTCAATGAAGCGTCCCAAAGTAAATACCATGATGAGCCAAAGTATGAGGATAAATGCACCAAAACCCACCCAAAATTCAATCCATGGAGAAATCAGATATGTTTCTTTTAGTTGTTTCAAAAGTTCCTTCGCTTTGTCTTTAAAGGATTTTGATGGTGGCTGTGTCTTTTGTTCGCTGAAACCTTCAGAGGAATCATCGAAGTTGATGAAGTAACCGGATGCAGTTCTGTCAATTGTTCCAATTGGTTCAGGATTTTTGTTTCTTGCATTTTCACTTGGTACTTCAGTATAGATTGGTGTGTCTCTGCTAAATGTCTTTATTTGGGTTTTCAGAGGTCTAAGTTCTATTGCATTGTTGCATAGTCCTTGTTGTTCTTCTGTAGGCGTTTCGAATGTGATGAGCCTCTTTGTTAGGACCTCTGTACTGGTAGCAAACCTTGGTGTTCTGCTACTTATTGGGAGTCCACTTGGCCTACTGTTTGTTATCGGCCACATGTTGTGGTTTTACCAGGTCGATGGATACAACTCGGTTCTCCTTTTTTCCAGCAAGTGGCGGTAGTACAACTGATCTTGTCCCGTTGACAGACAAGACAGGAACTGCTTTTCTGTAAGAAGGCCCAAATTCCTTCTTTACCGCGATCTTCTCCCTGACTAGATCCCCGACTTTTGGAATCCAGACAGGTCTTGCTGGGACAGGTGGTGAATCTTCAGTGGTCGTTGGCTGTTGTTTCAACTGTATGTTGCTCAGGTCTTTTCTTGTTTTGTTTAAGTCCTGCAAAATAGCCAAACGGTCTTTGACATCAAAGCTTTTTTCTGTTACCACTGAAGTCTGACTATCAAGGTCAGAGATCAACATCCTAGTTCCGAATAATAATTCGTACGGACTGAATCCCTTCAGAGAATTTCTTGGCAAGTTATTTAGACTACGTTGGACACTTATTAGATGTTTGACCCACCCAGCTCCCGAACCTAATACCTTTGCCGTTATAGATTGCTTTATGTCACGGTTTTTTCTTTCAACAATTCCGTTCCCCTCAGGGTGAAATGGACAAGAGTACCGCAATTGCACGCCCATGCTGACCATGGCCTCCTTATAAGCCCGAGAGCTAAAAGCAGGACCATTGTCCGAATGCAGAATGCCAATTGCGTATGTGCCGATAAAGACCCGCAAATCTTTTATAACAGTTCTGGCGTCAGCCGTTCGCTGGGGCCACATCCATATGAATCTTGTGCATGAGTCCACTGCGACCAAGATATATTTATAGTTACCGTCCCTTTGTAAGGGACCGCAGTGGTCTAGATAAACACAGGCTAATGGTTTATCCGAGATTAGAAGGGGCGTCTGTGCTGGACGTCTCACAGTTGATACTTTCATTTTTTGACATATTTCACATGCTAGAACATAGTTCCTTGTTTGTCTTCTCATTTGTGGCCACCAGTATCTCTGTTTTAATAATGATACTGTGGCTGAGACGCCAGCATGGGTAGAAGCAAGCCCTTCGTGTGCCGCTATTATTAGTCCTAACCTATGTTCCATGTTTGGAATTGCCCTATCCCCCACTCCAGGGATTTGAGCAAAAGGAACATTGTTTGCATCAGTTATGTATGAGTATTTTACTGGAAAACCTTTAGGGAGTGGTTCTATCGAATCCTTTTCTGAAGCGCTGACAGCTTGTAATATTTCACTGTCTATTTTTGTTTTTGACCCGGTGACGGCAGCTACGGAAGCCGTTTGCACAGCTGTCTTCGCGGCCTCATCAGCCAATGAATTCCCTGCAACGTGAACGCCATCACGTTGATGACTCAGTGTATGTATCACGTGAGTCTTTGGTAGTTCTTTTTGTAAAAGAGCTACTTGTTCCCAGAGCATTTTGTGCTTGATTGTGCCACCTTTCGCATCCCTGAAACCATTTTGAAGCCAGATCTGCAAGTATTCATTGTAAGATTGAACGCAATAATACGAATCGCACACTATGAGTGTGGGGAATTCTCGATCCGTATTTTCAAGCGCCATCTTGAATGCTAGTAATTCAGCTCGCTGAGCTGTACAATCTCCTAGAGATTGTGTTTTAGTTAGGGATGGTTTAAATTTCCCTTCGTGCCAACGACCTTTAACAATCGCGCACGCAGCACTGTAAGCTTGTTTACCCCCTACTGCGGGTTGTGCTGATCCGTCTGTATATATTATACAGCCGTATTGGTCTAGAGGCAGAATTTCGGTTGGCAGAGGACATTCGAATTCATATTGTAGGAATTCTTGTGTTTTTAAGTAAGGATCAAATTCGTACACCACGTCTGTTGCAGCAAGAGAGTTAGCCCATTGTATCCATCTCGGATGGAGTGCTTTCGCATTTGGAATGCTTGCCTTTGTTACCGCCTCTAAGGCTGGTATCGGTGTCACGATTATTATTCGTTTACCTTGTGCCAGGGCTCGTTCTTTTGCTATAGCTGTCTGTGTTGCTGTAAGAATTTTTTCCGTTGGGCTAAATTTCATTTCAGCCTTAGTGTACAAGTGTGATTTGAATGCAATTGGTACCTTTTCTCCCTCATTAGAGGTCAGGTATGTGAATCCGCATCTCCCTGGGATGACTCGGATCACAAGGTTGCGTGTATTATCACGTGTTTCTAATTTTGTCTTAATTAGCATGTCTGTTTGTAAGGATCTCAAAATGTCTGTGTGTGTTTGAGTCCAACTGGATCTTTTAAAATCTGGTTTAATTAGATCATAAAGGGGTTTGACCCTTTCTGCGTAATTTGCAATATATGTTCTTCCGAAATTTAGGAAGCCTAGAATTGACTGTAGGTTTTTTAGTGTTTTAGGAGCTTGGATTACGGCACATTTCTCTAGGAAATTGTCTGCCAGGCTTTTACCTTCACTTGATAACTCATATCCTAAGAATAGGACCGTCAGATGGGCAATTCTGGACTTTTTGAAGTTGAATTTGTAACCCTCTGCAGCGAAACCAAGTATTATGGTGTTCACTCTTTTCAAGTGAGTCTCCAAGTCATCATCTGTTAAGTAAATGTCATCGACATAAGATAATGCTTCATCATCATATTGTTGTAGTAATTCTGTTACTCTCGCTGAGAATACCCCCGGGCTATTCTTGTACCCCTGGGCTAACCGACAGAATTGTTTTTGAGTGCCATTTACTGAGAATGCAGTTAAATATCTGCTCTCTGGTGCTATGTTTTGACAAAAGAATCCGTTGGAGATGTCCAAGGTTGTTTTGTATTTTTTGCGCACTATGTTATTCATTAGTGCAGCACTGTGTGAGTTTTGCACTGCAAAAGTTTTGCAACATGTGTTAAGGTGTCGGTAATCCAAAACTAGACAGTACGAATTGTCTGGTTTGGAGACCGGAAACAAAGGATTGTTCATTTGTGAGGTGCAAGTTTCAATCACCCCCTGGTATTCTAGTTGATCTAGTATTTCATTTACTTGTTTTTTAGCTTCTTGCTTAATTGGGTACTGCCTTTGTGCAGTAGGTTGTGATTTTAACTGGATTTTGTGAGGAGGAGAATCCTCATCCCATCCTACATGATTTTTATATAAAGCAGGTGCTAAGGCCACTGCCCACTTTCTAGCAAGTGTATATTTTTTATGAATCGGTATTTGATTCGAGAAGGCAGGCATAATTACTTCTTCGCCATGAGGGCACTCCCTGACAAACTCTGGTGGCCAGTCTTTTTCAGCTAGAAGGATGTCATAGCCTTTGGATAGGTTATCCCAAAATAGTCCCCTTATTTTCCTAGTCTTATCTCCCTCTATACGTAATGTTATCTCGTATATTTTGTGGGGCTTGCTAACTCTGGTATCTGCAGTTTCCACTTGAAGATATTCATTCGTGTCCACTGTCTCCAGATGATTCATCAGGACTTTGCGAGCTATGCTCACCTCTGCTGCGCTGTCTAGCATTGTCTGAGCCCATTCTCCGTTTTTCAGTTGTGTCCTCAGTATTCTCGGCATTGTTAACTACCTTGATACTGGCTACCTTCTTTTTGGGAAATTGTAATTTCTTTTTCAGTTGAGCAGGTTCCTTGTCTTTGGACTTGGCGTGCTCTTCTGATCGTCCTCTTCTTTCCGATTTCTGCGAGGAAGTCTGAAAAGATTGAGAGGGACGTGTATCAATGTCTTGATATCTATCAGGTTTTTTAATATTATCCCTATTTCTAAGGTTATATCTATTCCCAGAGGGTTCACTCTGGGGTGACCTTTGTCTCGGGTTTGGAGATTTCTCTCTTCGCCTAGGAGACCTTCCTCTGGACTGGAATTTCTTTTCTTTAGGATTGGATTGTTTGTTTCCATCCCAGTTCTTTTTTGGTGAATTATTATTATTAAAAAATATTTTTTCTGGACTTGTAGTCAGTTGCGGTTTTACTGGTATTCCACCTAGACTATCTCTGCCTAGTTCTTCATAGGATTTTTCTATGATTCTGGCAATTTCAGCTGGTTGGTCTGCTATATCTGTCTCTTTTAACCTCTGGCGGATCGCCACGTTTGCTGCTTCACCCTTTATATTGGCTAGTAATATAGCCGAGACCTGTTTGAAGTCTTTTAGTAATTTCATACCAAGAGTTAAAGCAGGTTCTGGACCGTATTCATCTTGAATTTGTTTTAGCACATCTGGTATTACCGAAATGGATGGAACACCGTGCGTTTTTGTGTAGATGGAAGCAAAGACTGTACCCCAAGTGTCACAGTCCTCAATATGTGGTGCGATTCCCATTGGGAGACATATAGTCAGAATTCTGTGTTTTTCTAATGGGGTGGTGTCAGGAAACACCGCCTCTATTTGGGTAATTTTCTGTGCCAACCAGAATGGTATTTGTTCCCGTTTAGCTGGAACTTTACCTAGGCAGGATTGGATGTTCTGTGGTGTAATTTTATTTGTGTTCCCCTGGTGAGGGGTCAGCTGTGGAAGTTTAATCGCTGGCTGAATTGTTGAAGTCCGCATTACATACTGAACTAATTGTCTGTGAATTTTTAGTAGTTGTTTTAGCTGTATTAGCAGCTCTGCTGCAGGCATTCTTTCGATGTCTGGATATGGTGTGTATCCGGCTAGGACCGGCCACGTTGCTCCTGGTCTTCCTAAAGGACCGAGCCTTGTAATGTGATTATTATGTTTTAGGGCGCCATCAAATAAGAGCAAATGCTCTTGGAATTTGAGTGGTACTTCCACCTCCTCGAAAGGAGTGTACTCATTAGGAGGTTCCTCTACTTTGTAATAGTGGAAGTACTTTGTTATAGTATTAGCTGCTGGAAAATGTATCCATGTATAGTATACCTCTGTCTGCCGATATTCGTGTGCCTCGATTACGAATATGACTGTGCCACCTCTAGGTGTCAGTCCATTTTCTATAAGTTTTAAGGTTATAGATCTCCTTTTGGCGACCTGGATGAGTATTATATCCGGGTCTGCTGTTTGCATGGTAGCATCAGCATCTGCTATTTCAGTAGCTAATCTAGTAACCTCTCGTTCTTCATCGCTGTCCATTTTGCTGACAGGATGGTATTATGTTTATTTGCAGATCAGGTTTCTTTATGGAAACAGAGATTAGATGCACAATATTTTGGAACTGTTTTATCCTTCAACGTTGACTAGACCAAAATCCATACATAGGAGTTCCCTCCTGCGAGGTTTTGGAGGATATAATAACCTTTCACCCACTCCAGACGTCTTTGGAGTATTTGGGAAAAGGGGTCTGAGTGAGAAAGCACGACTGAGTTACTCTAAATGTCTTACGTTAGTTTTATCGCCCTTTCCAAACACGTTGGGCGCCATGTAGTGTAGCTCCTATTTTCCCAATAGGCTCTGCGCATTGGAATAGTACCTACAGCAGTAAAGGCCTAGGCCAGACGTTAACTAGGTCTACTACTGTCGATACTAGACTTAATTTTTGGGTTTGCCAGCTAAGCTCAGAGTTCGCTAGAAACTTTCTCGAATGTTCAAGGAAGGAATTAACTCCCCTGATTAGACAAGAAGGGATTTAGTTTCTGACAACCATAGAACATGACAACTTTGCTCTCCCCTAATCAAGAGTCAATCTCCAGAGTCGTGTGAGCACAAGGCAATTATTTTACTCAGTCAGTACGTGCATTCTTAGTCTCATCAGAATGTAGAGAAAAGGAAGAGACGGGCGTGTTCAATAAAAGATGTTATTTATTGATCAGTCTCTTTTCTCGTACAAGAGAAATGGATCGATATTATTGCAATACTTATAGTTAAGTAAAGTGCATACGTTAAAAGCAATAGTACAAAATAATACTGTAAAAACATTGATATGGTTTCTGAGCCATATGATGTTTAAAATGATTAAAATATATTTACATACACATATACATTTGACTAAACGTACTCAACTGGTGTTTCTAAATACGCCTACCCCGTGTACCTGACCTAAGTCTAATACGTGGGCGGGAATAGAAAGTTACAGTTTAAGTTAAGTTGGTTTTTGCCAAGTGAATAACTAAAGAATTCTCTAGGAGGGGTTATTCAGTTCTGTACCTGGAATTTAGGATGAATGAGGAATGGTATCTCTTTCTCTGCTCTCGATATTCCAGGCTGCCTGCGAGGGCTGCCCAGAAACGCCGGTGCTGGGTCTCTCGGCTTGAGATAGCAGCGCGTCTCTCAGCGCGTCAGGAAGGCGGGGCTGCTGCCTGCGGGGTCTGCTTCTGCTCTCGGCTTCGGCAAGTATGGCTGCTCCATCTTGTCACCACGCGTGTGTTTGCATAGGGCAAGGTCGGCAATATTTATACCTTAAAGGTGCCGGGATTGACGTAAGGATGGACATAGGTACGTCAATAAAGATGTCATACGACTTGCTCGTTAGCACATTCTTTACTAAAGTTCTCTGTGAAATCAAAACAATGGCCGCACGGGTTATCCAGGTTGTCATAGGTTTGATTTGTTATGAGAACGTCGTATGCCTTATCAGGGGCTGGAGGAATGTCGCTTGTCTAATTAGATCTCAAGTGTTATGACCTAATCAGATAACACGTTCCTGTGCCGTAGTGTGACTGCGTCAGATAACGGTATCTGCATCATGGGGGATTTCTTGCCTCATGGGCTGACTGTTAGTTAACTAGCTAGGTAGTTTAACCAGAATAGGGTCAGGAATAGGGGGATCGATTCAGAACCTATAGAAATACACGACAAAGCCTGGTGTCAGGTTATGTTGCCTTTATCACTGGTATTTGCTGTTGAAGTGAAGATCAGGTCTCTCTGGAGCTTGTGTTGGTGGTCATGGCCAGCAGCAGACTCTTGGCACAAATGTTTCCATTCCCGATTGCAACGAGCCCAAAGTTCAAGATTTTATCATTTTCCTTAGAAGGAGTGCACTCTGATACCAGTCAAGGGCCCAGGATGTGGGAAGGCACTTCTTGAGGATCAGGAACTGACTCCAGCAGAGGCCACAGGGCCTCTGGCAGGTCCAATTACCGGCCCAGGCCCATTGTTATTTTGCTCACCATGCCCTTCCAGTTAGACCCAGCCGTATGCAAATCAGTCTTGACTCTGCTGCCCGAACTGCCAGGCCAGGTCCTCCTTGGATAGGAAACCAGCATCCTGGGACCGTTTTCAGGATTTTACCCCTCATCATCCAGACTAGTTTGCCCCCAATGGCATGGAGAGTGCGGGACCCACGTCTGGACATACTCGTCCCACTCAGGGCGAGAAATGCAAAAAGAACAATTGATGGACAGAATGCTCAACAATAGCAAACATTCGTCCCAGCACAGAGATATCAACCTAAATCCATACTGAGGTGAATGTTTAACAATCTTGGGACAGTTTATATTGTAATTGTAATTGCATTGATATAGTGCTTACTACACCTGACGACGCATTGAAGGGCTTTTCAGCGAATAGCATGCTAATCTGGAACTCAAAAAGTATTTGTGGTGCATTAGTATAGAGAAATATGAAATTAATTTGAGTGGTGGACATGTGAGTCTGTTAGTTGGATTGAAAAGGATAGTGGAGGTATAGAAGAGGGAAGGGTCTAGAAACTGTTTATTTGGAGATCGTAGCAGTAGGAGGAGGATTCGAATGACTAAAGGAGAGGTGGAGGAGGGAAGATACTCTAGAAGTAGATTAGGAAGAGGGATGAAGTATCGGATGAGTCTAGGAGGGATACATGAGGGAAGCTTGTTTGGGAGACCAGAATAGTAAACGAGTGTTGAGATGATGCAAGGATGGGTAAAGGAGGGAAGAGTTTGGAAAGGGTTATTTTGGAGATCATAACAGTAGAATAGCATTTCTTTTAATTATAATTTGTTATTGAGGCTTCAACATAAGCACAATGATACATACAGTTCAGCAGTGTCATCAATCTTTTACAGAGGATTTAAGGCTCATTCTTTGGTACATTAGCAACTTGATAGAATTGCGATTGTCTCTGAGTAAAGGAATACAAAGAAAAAGATCTCACATGGAGGAGGAAGTAGTTCTAGAGAGGCAGATAGAGACATAACAGTAATCATATATGTGGAGTTCCACTTGTCTCCCAACTAGGCATCTGTCACCTGCATAGGTGTGTGCTCTAGGCTGCTTACTGGGTCGTGGTCTTCCGAGGTGTTGTCCACTAGACTATGTAGATAAGCGACCAGAGGTCCCCATATATCCTGCGGTCTGCTAGCGCTCTGTATAAGATTTTAAAATTCTGTTAGTTGTGTCTGACAAAACGCCGCATCAGCAAGCCAGGGTTTGAGCGTTGATGCCGGTCTTCGCCTCCAGTGTATTGCCACTCTATGTTTGGCCAGGACCAGCAACATTGCAACAAGGTGTCCGTGGGCATCGGGCACCTCCTTGACATAGCCAAGTAGGCAGAGAAGGGGATTAGGTGTCAGAATATCATAGGCAATACTCAGTTGACGCCCTGCCCATGCCAAAGAGATTAGTTTGGATCAGAGTCTGTTAAAAAATTGCATGGTGAGTGGGAGCGGTATGTTTATGAACAAATATAGGAATTTTGGCAAAACAATCATTTTAGCAAATGCGATGCGGCCAGATAAGGAAAGTGGAAGCTTATTCTAGATTGGGATTTTGGCTTCCAGACATTCAATGGCTCTACTGTAGTTAGCGGACCAGACTTCATCTGTATTTCTACTGAACCAGACCCCCAGGTATCGAATAGGCTCAGTTGCCCATTTAAGCAGAAACTCAGTCTAGCAAGGTTGTGTGACATTCGTCAGGGGGAAAAAAATGGATTTGCTCCAGTACACTTGTATGCCCGAAAGTCCCCCAAGGTGTATGACCTCTCTGGCCATAGGATCTAAGTTCTTGTGCAGCTCTCGGATAAATAATGCAAAATCGTCTGCATACATAGAGGTGACCAAGGCGCGAGCAGAGAATCCAATGCCCCGGTGTGTGTGATGTTGGCAGAGCTGCGCAGCTAGCGGTTCAATGACAACAGCAAGGAGCAACTGCAGGAGTGGGCAAACCTGCTGTGTGCCCCCAGTGATTTTGATGGGGTTGGTGATCTGGCCGTTAGTTTGATGTGCGCCGTGGTGAGAGTATATAGCAGTTTAATGTTCCGAATAAAGCCCGTGATGAGGCCCAGGTGGGCCATCAGAGGAAACAAGAAAGGTCATTCGAGAGAGTTGAATGCTTTAGTAGCTTTGAGAAGTGCAGCCACCACGGGGAGAGTGGGATTAATTTGGTGTATGATAGAGAAAATGGTTTGGAAGTTATGCGAGGTGGAGCAGCCAGGAATACAGCCAGATTGTTCTGGACGTACTATTAGTGACATGAGGGGAAGCAGCCGGTTTGCAAACACCTTGGCCAGTATTATTTTGTCAGTATTGATGAGCAAAAGTGGACGGTAGGAGTCACACAATGTTGGTGATTTATCGGGTTTCAATATAAGTGTGCTGAGCGTCTCACGGAGCGAGGGAGGAAGACAACCAACCTTGATGGACTCATTATACATCTACACCAGATGGAGTATCAGGAGTGGGGCATATTCTTTATAAAAAGTGGGCATGAGGCCGTTGGTGCCGGGGCTTTATCTGCAGGGAGTCCCGAAATAACCAGGGTGATTTCTTCGTTGGTGAATGGGGCATCAACGAATTCACGCCACGCCGGGATGAGCCACAGGAGCTTGACTGAATCAAAATATTAAAGGAGTCATGGTCCTCAAAAGAGCCTGCGGTATAGAGTTGAGTATAAAATCTAGTAATTGTTTTTATAATATAATCCGGTGCTGTGAGTCTATCTCCCGAAGCGGAGCAAATCTCCATCATATAGTTAGACGCGTGGGGTTTAGGCAGCAAGTTGGCCAAAGTTCTGCCCGGACGCTTACCATCCCCATATCTGCGGTCCGTCGCCTTGTGGCCCTGGCAGCTGACTTCGCTTTCGGCCTCCGAATGATATTCAGAGGTTTTAGCCCAACTGCTAGCTGAATGTCTGGATTTGGATTGGAGCAATAAGCCTTGTCTAGGGCTGAGAGTTCTGATTCTAAGCGCTTAAGAGTGCCCCTAATGGCCCAGAGGGCCCAGCCAGTTTTGCGATGCATAACCCTCTTATCACCCCCTTAAAAGATTCCCAGAGAACCGAGGGGAAATCGAAAGAACCTGTGTTAAATTTGAAAAAGTCTGTAATGGCGCTTCACACTGCTTGCGGGATCCTTAACATAAGGCAGACAGGGGCATGGTCGGATAGGGTCCTGTGGCATGTGTTCAGCTGATAATATCCAGCTAACGACATCTCTGGTTGCAAGCCATAAGTCAATGTGTGATCAGGAGCCGTGTGCCGTGGATATGCATGTGCCCTCGGCTTTCATGAGATGAGTGTGGCACCATAAATCTACCAGGGTATTATACTGGGTCAGCTTGTGAATGGTAGCCATGGCCTGTGGGTGTTGTGTGTGCACGCCAGATCTGTTCAGGGTGCTGAGTGATGCTACATTGAAGTCGCCACCCAAAATAATAGGATGTGGACCACAGGTGAGGATCAGTCTCCATATGATCAAGAAGAAGCCTGGTCATCAAAATTGTGGCCATAGATGGCCGCAAGTATTAGAGGTTGGGAATAGAGTGTGCCCACTAAAATGACATATCTGCCTGCAGAGTCTATGTGTATACGGTCAGTGCGCCATGGCAGACTCCGCCTGATTAGAATAGCTACCCCTCTAGCACAGTTTGAATATGCAGCCGAATGTGACTCCCCCCAGTGGTAGGCCCTGAGCCTGGCAGTATTGATTGAGGAAAGGTGTGTTTCCTGCAAGTTGACTATGTCAGTTTTGTGTCGGGCTAGGTAAGCATGAATGAGCCTGGATTTCCGGAGGTCATTTATACCATCGATATTCCAGGTGATAAAGGTTACCATGGCCATACGGGTATGTTATGTCTAGTGTGTGCGCACTGCAGAGATTGTATCGGCCAACATCTGGGCATTGGCGCCATTCCGCCTGCCCGCAAAGAACAATGGTGGAAAAGGCAACAAGTGGGATTAATTCCAAGTGGCAGAGAGGGCTCAGCCAGCCCATCCCACCGTCAAAGACGGAGTGACCGTGTAGTAGCAAGCTTCAGCCAGGCCTACTAGTGCAAGGGATTAGCCCTTCTCTGCTCAGAGTCCTTAGACCAATAGTAAGAAGTTGGCACAGAAACTGGAATAGAAAAAAACAGAGTTTATTTAACCTCATGAGGTGGAACTACATTCACACAACACCCTTCGGTATAGTATGAGGTAGCACACTGACTAGAAGGAGCTTGGTCCTTTTATACCCACCCAGGGGTTGAAATGAAGGCGGTACAAGGTACAGATTACTGGTTTCACTTTCAAATACATATAAGGTCATACAGAGAGTGTGCTAGCAACAAGTGGGAAGGGCTGACAGTTAGCTAATTTGGATGGGGACATCTTGACAGTTACAAGTTGAGGACAGCTGTTAACTCTACTGGGCATGTGCAGAGCAGAGGAGACTAAACATATCTTGTCTCTAGGCAGATTCCAAGAGCAGTTGACAGGAAGGTAGGACAGAGCACATGGCATACAAAATGGCCGACAGAAATACAAAATGGATTCCGTAAATGGGCAAGATAGTCTCTAAATAATGCTAATGCTTAACCTAATTATTGCTAAACTACCACAGACGACCCTTTCAGCATTTGCTGAAGACATTTGTCTGTCTAGGGTAATCTGGATCTGCATCCTGTATATTGATATTCATCATATCAGTAATTTCACTGTTTAACATTTGCTGTTCTTTTGTAACACTTCTTTTGGCTGGCGTACAAGCAGTAATGCACATAGAGCAAATCATGGGACCACATTATATACAAGTACAGCATGTAAATACTATCACCAATAGTATACATAGAATAGTCAGTAGTTTCCAGCCCCAAGTAACAAAGAGTGTCCATATCCAGTTTGAAAATGTCCATGTACCAGTCTCTGGGTGAATGTCTGCAGCCATCTTCTGCAGTTTAGAGATTGCGTCATAAATTGAAGGTGAGTGGTCAGGTATAAAGACGCAGCAACTGCTGCCGATGATGCGGCATGCACCACCACGATCAGTCAAGATCACATCGAGCACCATCCGATTCTGGAGTGCTACAATTCTTGCAATTTGCAGTTCTTCTGTAATGTTCCCAAGTGCCATAGCTGTCTGATTGGTGACAGCTTCTACTACATGAGTCAATCGTCTGATCTGTCTGCTATTCAATGCAGCACCCACAAAGAAAAACAAACCCAAATTGAAATCAACATATTGTTGCAGAGCGGTGTCTGTCTGATCTATCTCATCAGTACTTGTTTTCCGTTTATATCTATTCTTTGAAATATCATTATACAGTTTCAGGTCAAGATGATATGATGCAGGTGCTAAAAACACAGGGGGTAACAAAAATGATATGTAGCATATCCCTGACCATCCAACAGGTAATTGGTAATATCCTTTATTACCACACACAAAGTCGGTGTTATGTGACGATATAAAGCTGCTATTATTAACACCCTCAATGTTTAATACAGTAGTACATTTGCTTCCACCTACGGGAATTCTCCCAATACTGCCAATACATAAATCTGCTTTTGCTCTTGTTACAGATATCACAAAAAGGCCATTGTTTTTAATCGCCCTCACATTTGTGAAGACATATGGCGTCGAAATATTGTCCAGTTGGTATTCATCCCATTCCCATTTAGCCATCTTTATCTTGGTAACATTCTTTATTCAACCAAAAAATAATTCCACCTATTGAAGGTTTCCCATAAGCAAACAAAAGGGCATACCAAGCTTGACATGAACCATTATGAGAAAACGGTAGAGGAATAAAAGGCGTTCCTCCTTTCTTCTTGTGTGCAGGTATCACCCCCACACCCAACAATTGGTAGTATTTGTAGCATTATGGGTATGATGCAAGATCTGAATGAATGTGTTATTCAGATAGGACTGTCGATGTTTCTGCTCATGATAAAGAAGAGTGTAATTAACCATGGGCGTAAAATCCATTCTGCTCTCGGAATTTGTGAATTTTTGACAAATTTGCGTTCCGCGAATCGCGCAAATTTGTCAAAAAATTCGCAATTCGCAAGCTTGTGGATTTTTTTGCTTGGTCGCAAGACTTTTTGTCCGCGAGCACGCAAAAACGGACACGAACACGCATTTGCACAACGCGAGCATGCAACTAGCCCATGTACGACCGCATGGGTAATCTCGCTGTCGCAGCGCTGAAAAAATGCCACGAACACGCAAAAAGCCCCGCGAACATGCAAAAAAACCAAAATTTGCAAATTAGCGGATTTCGCGGACCGCGAATTCGCTTCCGCGCGAATTCGCGGACCGCCAATTTCTCAAATTTCGCCCATACTTAAGTGTAATACCTATGCTCCAGTGGAGCTGGAGTAGTTGCAACAAAAAGCTGTCGAGCAGGAACTGCTTTCTCAATGAACCAAGTGGTTATTGCCAAAACCACCAAGTCAACAACAAACCCTACAGCACAAATCTTTTTCTTATTCATTTCAATGACAACGATGCTCGATCTTTCTATGAACTTGTTGAAAACAATTGTTGGAGCTCTTATCCCTTGGGTAGCCGCTGATTTTTCACCACGGGCCAAGACGGGTGTCACTACACTAATGCAGGGCTGATCCCCCCCCCTTGCCTCATTGGCTCTCCGTTTCACAAACCCAGGGCGGTAGCTCAACCAGTCTCGTTCAAAACTGCAGATTCTTTCCTCGGTCTCAAATTGTATCACGATGCTCCAGGAATCGTGTGGTCCGGGAAGACTTCCGTAGACTCGTCAGATGAGATAGCTTGACCTCTCTCCGTTTCCAGAATCTCTCGATGGTCGGTCAGCACAGCAAGTTCCACCAAGGCAGGCGATACACGCTTGCAGTGCGTGGTATGGAGCCAGTTCTTTCTGTTCGTCACTCGAACCGCTGTCCTTGTAACCAACAGCACCTGCTCCGGACCTCGCCACCTCGGCTCCAAGCTGTTCAATCTGTCGAATGCTTTGACCATTACATGGTCACCGGGACGGAGGTCATGGGTCTCACCTGTAGATCTGTCAGGAAGAGCTTCTCGAACCTGTTGATAAATAGAGGTCATACTGTCAGTTAACTGTGCCAAAAACTCATTCAACAAAACACAAGATACATCATGTATGGGGCGTCGCTTAGGAACTCCCCAAATGTTCATCGGTCTTCCAAATACCACCTCATACGGTGTAAGACCTGATCGTAAGTGTGGTACTAATCTTATGGATAACAGTGCCAAAGGCAATGCATCTGGCCACTTTAGGGACGTGGAAGCCAGTATTTTCACCAGCTTCAATTTTAAGGTAGCATTATACCTTTCCACCAATCCTGCTGACTGTGGGAGGGAGACTGCATGGAATTTCTGTTTGATCCCTAATCCTTTCAGGACATATTCAACAACTTGCACAATAAAATGAGGTCCGTTGTCACTCCACAAAGTTTTGCAAACACCATATCTAGGGAAAAAATCCTTCAGAAGCACCTTTGCTGTGGTAAGAGCAATATTATCCTCTGCAGGATACGCCTCTATCCATTTACTGAAGGCACATACCAACACTAAGACATATTTTAGATTGTTGCATTGTTCAAGTTGGATGTAATCCATCTGCAAAACTTCAAAAGGTGCGGTTGGTGTAGCAAACCCTCGTGTAGGAGTTTTTGTCCCTTTTCCAGGATTGTACTGCCAACAGATCAAACAGGACTGTACCAATCTTTTAGCTGTGCTGGCAATTTCAGGATGTTCTCAGACTTGTGTAAGCAATTTCGTGATTGCTAGAGCTCCAACATGTGCCAGCCCATGTGCCATTTGAACCATAGGTTGCAAATAGGCTGCAGGCAATTTCCACTTATCCATGTCTTTGTTGCGCCAACAACCCTCATCGTCCAACATTCCTTCTTTGGACCACTGCTTAAGTTCTTCCACAGAGGCAGATCTCTGTATATCCAATACATCTTCTCTAGCATCATGCCAATGCTCAGCTTGTGATTTTACTATGTACATAGGTGTAGTGCTTCTCTGTATTGCAGTTTCGTGAGCTACACGATCTGCAAAGGCATTTTCTTGTCCTATTTTGTCAGTGATCTTCTTGTGTGCGCTACACTTCATTATGGCAACTTTCTTCGGATATGTAAGTGCAGTCAAAAGATTATGCACTAATTCTCCGTGCATTATCTCCATCCCGTGGGATGTAAGAAAGCCTCTTTCCTTCCAGAGTAGGCCAAAATCATGAACCACTCCAAAAGCATAGTGGCTATCCATGTAAATGTTCACACATAAATCAGTACTAAGCTCACATGCTCATGTCAAAGCTATTAGTTCAGCTGCTTGAGCTGACTTCTGTGGTATGGGAGCTGTTCTACTACTGTTTCAAGTGTCGTGATTGCGTATGCGGCTGAGGTTGTGCCATCTGGTAACATCAAACAGGACCCATCAACCCACAGCTCCCCATTGACATCTGGAAGGGGCGTATCTTGCAAATCAATGCGATCCTTTGTCTGTTCCTCAGTAAGGAATATACAATCGTGAGACTCCTTTGATTGAGACTGAGTCGCAGGATATGGCAACAAAGTGGCTAGGTTTAGTGTTGCACACCTCTTTAATGTAATATATGGTGCTAACAGTGTCAATTTGTATCCTGTCAAGCGAGCACTAGTTAAATGCTGAGTTTTAGTCTGATTCAAAAGGGCATCTACTGCATGGGGTACTAGCACCAACAGTTTGTGTGACAAACCTATTCCTTCGCTCTGACCTATAGACATGGCTGTCGCTGCAACTGAACGGAAACATCCAGGCAACGCACGAGCAACAGGATCAAGAACTGCAGAAAAATATGCACAGGGATGCTGCTTGTCACCGTGTGTCTGCACTAAAACTGACAATGCACATCCATCTTTCTCGTGTACATAGAGTGTAAAGGCCTTCGTGTAATCTGGTGTACCTAACACTGGTGCAGAGCAAAGAGCTTGTTTCAACTGGCCAAAGCATTTTGACATTCATCTGTCCAAGGAAGAGAAATCGGAGTGTTCTTAATCAAAAGTGATAGCAATGGTTTAAAAATGTGTGAAAAACCCAATATCCATTGCCTACAAAATGAAGTTAACCCAATAAATGCACAAGCATATTTCTGTGTGGAAGGTACTGGAGAGTCTAGAATTGCTTGAATGCGATCTGATGTCAGTGCACGTCCCTCTTTAGATAGAATATGACCTATATAGGTTACCTTCGGTCTCAATATTGCAATTTCTTCCATGATACTTTATGGTGATGTGTCGCAAGAAAAGAAAGTAAGGACAAAGTACATGTTTCACACTGCTCAGGTGTATCAGCTGCCAACAAGATGTCATCGACAGATTGTATGAGAGCCATTCCTTCAGGCAAAATAAAAGAATCGAGTTGTCCTTTTAAGGCTTGATTATAGATATTCGGGCTCTCAGTGTACCCTTGAAGAACTCTACAAAATCTATATGATCTGTTATTCAAAGTGAAACCGAACAAATATCGGCTATCAGGATGAATAGGGATCGAGAATAAAGCATTCTTCAGATCTACTACTGAAAATGTAGTTGCAGTTGGAGGGACCAAGGTAAGCAGTGTCGTTATGTCAGATACTACAGGATACTGTGGTACTTAGATCTTGTTGACCTCTCTCAAATCAATGATAAATCTATAAATCTTAGTGTCAGCATCTTTTTCAAAATGGGAAGAATCGGACTATTGCAAACATTATAAATAACTTCTTCCACCACTCCCACCTTAATCAGATCTTGTACAATATGTGTAAGTGCTTCTTCTCCTTCTCGAGAAATTTTATACTGAGGCAATTGCGGCAGTATAGCACCCTCCTTGACACTAATATGTACTGGTGGAATAATCATTTGTCCTATTTCGGTATCTGAAGTAGCCCACAAAGTACTAGGGAGTGAAGCTAGTGCAATATCCTCTTTAACAATACAGGATCTCTCAATCATGGGGTGGTTGTCATTTAAAATAACCCGTACTCCTTCAGGAGAACATCATATCGTGGCCCTGAAATATTTGAGCATGTCAAGACCCACAATATTGTCTGGTGTATTTGGAGAAAGCAAAAATGGACATGGAGCAGTAAACTTATCAACATGGAGTGCAAGTGGTTGTGACGATGGGCTAAGGGTGAAGGTTCCATGGAAACCTATTGATGTAATAGTTAAGCCAGACAGAGGAGCCCTAGTAATAAAGTGTTTAGACAAGGCGCTACGAGTAGCTCCTGTATCAACCAAAAACTGATCAGTAGAACCCAAAACATGTGCTATAACATAGGGACCCTTCTGATCTACTGGAACTTCAACAGATTCCTTACCCCATCCTAGGCAATCCTATACATAAGCATAATCTTGCAAATTAGACGGTTCATAGTCGGACATTTGATATTGATTCCATCTGTCAAAAGTATTAGCCCCCTCTTGTCCACGAGTATTAGCATCAAAACTAGCACGATCATTTGTATTTCCTCTATGCTCTCAATATCCTGAACGATTTCTCATTTGTCCCCGATCACGTGAATCCTTCTGAGAACGTAGTACTGGACAATTAGAAATCCAATGTCCGAATTGTCTGCAATACGCACACTGATCAACAGACAAATCTACATGAGGATAGGGAGGAAAAGATGAACCATAAGATACACGTCCACCACTATTATTACCTCTAGAAGGTGGGCCATAAGCGAAGGTGGGCCATAAGCTTGAGCCATCATAACGTTTGTTTTTAACTCTTTAGATTTTTTATCCTCCTTACTTTTTGCTTCTAATTCCTGTCGTTCATAATACTGAGCCATAGTTGGGAGAGACGCCGGAGAGGAGGTAGTCCATGAACTTTCGCTGGCCTTTAAGCGACTAGCTATTTCTGGCAAAAGGTTTGTGACATATTTATCGACAAACAGATGACTACCCGTGTCATCTGTCAATGACTGGCCACTAAAATCGTGGAATGCTTCTTCAAAGTGTGTGAAAAAATCTGAAACTGATTCGTCTACCTGTTCTATATCTGACCACAATACCCCAAATACCGCCCGATCGTCAACTTTACGCACAGTTCTCTACATATCAGGCGGTAATATTAATCCAAAAAACAAATCAATGTCAGACAAAGTCATAGTACAAGAGCTAATGGCACCCTCAATTTCTTAATAAAAAGCTGTTGGATTCTTTCGTGGATCAGGCAATGCATTTTTAAGAGCCATGACATCTGCTCTATTCCAAGGAGTGTAAACCCAATTATAAATAAAATACCCTTTCGCGTCATCACTTATCATCACTTGTGCCAGTTCCTTTAGGAGGAACATAGAAAGGCGCGGCTTCCCGCATAGATTTCACATTTACAACATTCTTATTTGTTATGAGCGTCGGAGATCGTGCCATGTTGATTCGAGGTGTTTGTGCAGCTGCGTCTGCTGCCCTTTTCTCCTCCCGCAAACGGACTGCTTCATCATGTAGTTTAACCAAGCATCTGATTGTGTCAGGCACCTGGGAGAAGACAAAAGAACCTTCACGTAATTGCTTACAATACGCTGCTATATCATCTGGCTCTACTTCCATCGAATATTTCCTAAATCGCTCAAGAACCTCTCCAGCAAATATCTCGGTGAAATATTTTTGTTCCCTTCCGACCAATTCTGAATAGTATCTAAAATTTCAGAAGCAATATTCGTACTACGATCAGCTTTACGCGCCGCAGATCTAATCTGAGAGAAACATTCGGTATTTAACATTGAGCGAGTGTCTCGGGCTTTATTCTGATCCGTAGGAGAGTCCTCATCGGACTCATCAGGAGCAGAGGGAAGAGTATACAGAGGTGGACAACGATCTAATAAGAGATAATCATCTTGGCGTTTATTAAGAATTGGATAAAGAGGCCTACGAATAGCGTATTGGCCATTTACCTGTAACTGACGCTCCCTATCATCCCTTTCTTTAATTTTTTAATTTCTTTATTTCTCATTTCTAATGCTTTCACATGCACACTTTTACACTGTTCTCTTTCAATCTAGGCCTGTTCACGCTTCCTTTGCTCACGCACTTCTTTCTCCCACTTTCACACACAGTCAAACATGTCTTGCCTAGCCTTTCGCTTGAACATCCGTTGCTCCACATACTGAATCTTTCGTAAATCAAATGACCCAAGCATAGGCCAATGCAACTCAGGATCCTTACGGGTATATTTGTTCCATAACGTGCTATACATTATGGACGAAATACCATATTTAATATACATATCCCTATTAGGCGTCCCCTCCGGGGGGCGGTTGTGCTTCATCGATTCTCAAATTGGTACCACTACAAAAGCAACACATCTTACGAAGTGTGCTGGAAACAGGCATGCCGAAAATAGTGCAAAATATGCAGCATTATAACCAAAGTAGGGCTTAAAGTAGTCTTCGTACGTTGCGCCATTAAAATGTTCTTAGAAGTAGAGAAAAATATCCTCATTACCTGTCTATATGTATTGCAACACATATATATATATTTTCATATTCATAGGACTAACTCAATATTTGGCCAATTCCATATACAAATGCCACAGTAAGCCTTTTTAAACTACCTTACCAATCCAAGGCGTCAATCTTACAACAAGTGCCGCAAAACGGCTCTTACCAATCAAATGGTATCCAGGTTCCTTCTGCCAAGTTCTCAAATCGACCAAATGGTCACTGCACGGCGAATCAACAGAAGAGATCTCAGTCGAGGACCAGCGCCACCTGGATGGTCAGATCAGAAAGAAAGGGAAAACGCCGTGGATGCCAAGACTCGGGTCTCTTCCGGCAGTGATCACGTTTAAAGCGAGATTCCAATCCTTCGTCTCGACCAGTCCTTCGGGCATCCGAGTTGCCGATGAGCCCCGCGTTGGAAGAGCCAATTTGAAGTAGCAAGCCTCAGCCAGGCCTACTAGTGCACCCTTCTCTGCTCAGAATCCTTAGACCAATAGTAAGAAGTTGACACAGAAACTGGAATAGAAAAAACAGATTTTATTAAACCTCATGAGGTGGAACTACATTCCAGTCCTTTTATACCCACACAGGGGCTTAAATGAAGGCAGTACAAGGTACAGAGTACTGGTTTCAAATACATTTAAGTAAGGGTGGGCGGCCAGCTACGCTCCGTGCACGGAGTGCACAGAGTGCCGTCTCCTACGCATTTTGCGTAGCGGGCGTAGCCAGGCGGCACTACGCGCGCTCCGCAGACGGAGCGTAGCCGGCCGCCACCCGCCTCCCTCCCGCCCTCCCTAAATACATGAATAAAAGTATGAAAAGCTATTAAAAACACTTACCTTGTCTGCCGCGTCCCCGGGGCTCCCTCTCGCCGTCCCGCGATTCGCGCCGCCACCGACCCGGATACTAATGCGCGTTCGCGGGCGGCCGCGCATGCGCATTCCTCATGAGAAATGCGCATGCGCGGCCGCCCGCGCATGCGCGTTTGGATCTTTAATTAAAAAATATAGATTCTCCCTGCTGCAATTTATATTAAAAAAAATCCCCTTGCTGGCATTCTTCTATTTTAACGTTACCTGCCCAAGTCCGCAAGGGTTTATTGGGTTACCCACCCCCCTTCTGAATTCATAGCCTTGACCATGGCAAAGCTCTGTTTATTGTGAAAGTGGTGCACAATCCCTCTACCTACCCACGATGAATGGCTAATCGAGATGTATAAGGAAGCCTCCTACGAGAGAGTTGTGTACCGGCTCCAGGACAACGAAGATGCATTTGGAAACATCATATCCTCCTTCCTGAAACTGAGGGAGGGCACACAATAGTATCCTACTACACCCAGAAGGCAACATGACAATGAGCAGCTCCTGTTTTCCCCCCTATAGCCCGACATCATGGAACTACCAACAACATGCTCCATAGCCCTTCCAACTATCCCATTACTTCCCCTTGTCTCCATCCTATTGTGAATGCCCTTTCCCACCACCATCTTTCGATATCACCAAAAAGCAAAGAATTGGCAATAGATGAACTGCTCGATAGAGACATTTGGTGATTTCATTGATGCACTTTGAGAGATTGATATCAAAAGATGATCAAATATCGCAAAAATCTTGCTGGTGATGGTGTGAAAGATATTATAAAGAAAAAACAGCAAATGGACAAAGAAATTACATATTGTCAGATTGAAAAAATGCTGAATCTCAAGCTCATTCTCGTACCAGACATTGATTAGAAAAGATACATTTTCATTCAAGAACTCCCAAAACTTGGTGAAATCTTTGATGAATTTATGGAGAGACTTGATATGGACAGCATACACTGTACGTTCATTAGGTTTAATGATGAGGAAGCTATGTGGCTCAGAATTCTTGATAGATTCTTGTCCAATTTATTCAGCAGATGAATGTTGAGAGAAACTCTTAGGGACTGATTAAGTAGTCGGCAAAAGATATACTCTGTCACAAATGTGACTGATATCCAGTCTGCTGTATTACGATTTCCATAGGATAGAATGTGATCGTAACATGGTGGACGGGATATCTGTATTGTTTGTGATGTAGTGTTTCCCTCTAGCGACTTCTAAATCAGGTCCTTAATCTGGAGCGAAATTTGATATCTGTCAGACCTTAAGAGCATGCTGAAAGACAAGCTACTGACATGGAGCCCTGAGGTGCCCAGAGTGAACCAGTCATGAATATAAAAAGTAAGCCAAATCAAAAGTCTGAAGGACACAAATGGATGTAGGTACACATAAAAATAAGGTATGTTTTAGATGTGGATTTTTGTTTCTACACAAAGATAAATGTCCCACCATTGGACAGAAAAATTAAGTCTGTCACAGCTCGAAGATAAAATGGCCACCAGAACATTCCAGAAGCAATGTTTGATGAACACCCAAAAGGCCAATTGTTGACATCAATTGGGGCAAATCAACACTGAACGTGCTCTATTGCCATCTAAATCATCGCCAAACAGATTGTCGGCCTCAATATTAGGTGAAAGTAAAAAAGATGGTTGCGCCATGTTAATGTTTACCTCAGAGAAATATGTGCATGTTGGACTGGCTGCATGTGAGAAAAATATCAGTCAAAGAAAAGTCGACATCCCAAAGCACCAAAGTCGTTCAAACACTGTGCAAAGATTCTATTGAAAATAAATTATTTCTTGATTTCCTTTCATCACAGATAGCGGTGCATCAATAAACATAATGCCTGAAGAGAAATAAAATGAATGATCTCCATTGCCCCGACTTAGGCCTACAAAAACCAAAGTGTACAAATGGTCTGCATCGACACCCATAAGAAGCTAAGGTTCATTTGTTGCGATCAAGAAACACAAGAAAACAAAGGAGCAAGCACCCATGCATGTGCTTTAAGGTACAAGTGCCTGTCTATTCGGATTCAGTACTGCAGCTGACATGGGATTGAATTCTTTGAATTACAACATGAATGCTTGCAATGAAATAGTAAGTCAATTTCCTTGTTGTTTCAAGGTTTGGAAAACTTAAAACTATGAAAGTAAAGTTACATTTTAATGAAGATGTCTGTCCTGCGGCTCAGAGACATAGATGAGTTGCTTTTCATTTACAAGAAGATGTTGAAAAAGAGCTTGAATTGTTACTTAAGCACAACATTTTCGAACATTCAATTGGCCCGATGTCATGAGTTTCTCCCACAGTGGAAGGACAGTGAAGGATCTGTACGCATAGGTGTTGATATGCGCCAAGTAAATAAAGCAATTAAACAAGAATGACATTCAGATCCACACATTGCTGACATGATAACGCAATTAAATGGTGCCAAAGTCTCCTCTTGACTTAATTTAAATAAAGTTTATCATCAGTTGGAACTCGAAGAAGATTGCAGGTACGTTACAACGTTTTCTACATATGTCATACGGTTTCAATATATGAGACTCAGTTTTGGTGCATCATTGGCTGCAGAATGTTTCCAAGATGTCATTCGATGCATCTTACAGCCTGTTGCAAATGCATTAAGTTATATCAATGGTAAATTGATTTTCAAGCTACACAGAAGGAGCATGATAGAGCTCTCACTCAAGTATGTAGTTTACTTACTTATGCAGGCCTGACGTTGAATGCAGACAAGCATGAGTTCCTCAAGAAACAGTTCACTTTATTTGGCTTTATCTTTTCAGATGGAGGAATGACACCGGATACTGCTATAGTACAAGCCCTGTCAAATGCTAATCCCCCATGAGATTTTTCTATGATAAATTAACTTCTTGGCAGGGCCTGTTACTGTTCAAGATACATACAAGACTCTGCTACTATAAGTGCTCCTTTAAAAGAGTTAATGAAGAAAAATGTTTCATTCAATTGGTCACAAGAATGTGAGAGACATTTCAAGAAAATCAAAGAAGCCATTTAAACTGCTGCTGAAATGGCCTACTTTGTATTGAATTTTCATTCAAAGGTTGTTGTTGATGCTAGCCCAATCGGGTTAGGTGCTATCTTTGCACACCCCAATACTCAAAGGCATATGGTGGTATATGCCAGTAGAAGGTTGTCCCAGATACAACGTGCTTACTCACAACCGGAGAAGAAAAGTTTGCCTGCGGTATGGGTTTGTGAACATTTCATTGTACTCCTGAATGGAAAGCCTTTTACCCTGGTAAATGAACATTAAGCTTTACTGGCTATGTTTGCAACCCAAAAGCTAAGATGCCTCCTCACACTGAATGGTGGAGACTACAATCATAAGAGTACAATATTACCATTGTTCATCATCCAGGGAAGGGTCAAAACCCTGTTATCTACTTTTTCAGAGTGCTCTACAAGGGCAGGTTAATCCATCCAAGAACTCTAAAGCCTACATTCATTTCATTGTAAAATAAATTGTGTCAGCTGGCATATTGTTAGCCCAGATCATTACTGCCATGATAGCGACATGCTAAAGTTGAAAGATATAATTACACATCAGTCATGAAACAAGACATACGACCTTTCACCAGTAATGGTGAACACCAAAAGTACAAAAAGATTAAAGATGTTGAGCCCCCTGCGCCACTAGTACGTCACTTTTTGTGACGTACTGGAGGCGCATTTCACTTTCCATTTTTACAAGGAGAGGAAAAGCCACCCTGCATGACTTTTCCTCTCCTTGTAAATATGGCCCCTTCACACACAGCACTTTGCATGATAGGGGCATTCCATGGGTGTTGTGTGGGTGATCCCACACAACACCCATGGAACGAGACACATTTCCAGATATACGATGAATCGTAAATCAGGAAATGCGTGTCAATGCTACGCCTTCCCAGGGGAGGAGTAGCGGGGCGCAACAAGGAGAAATGTTTTCATTTCTTCTCGTTTGTTCCTCTTTCAAAGTGTGCTGCATTCTACAGCATGCATTGAAAGAGGAAAATGCCTTTTGTGATTGTTTTTGTGCAGGAAGGTGCCCCTTCCTGCACAAAAACCATCTCCCCATGACACAACCATCCTTGCACCATGGTGCAGGGGTGCATGTGCCGGCGCCTGGCTACAGTTTGTGTGCCAGCGCAGGGGAGAGCACAGGAATGCAACATATTATTGTAAATATGTCGAATTCCAAGTGCTTCCGAAGTGCAGCAGCCAAAGGGCTTGCATTTCCGTGCTGCAGCACTTCCTTGTAGATCTGCCCCTCAGAAGAGAGGGTTGAAAAGGAACTCTAGGCCTGTCATCTATGCAATTACCTTTCTACAAACATTGCTCAACATACTCTTACCATGTAAGAATACCCAAAGCATGCAAGGGAGAGAATAGCCATTGCTTTCTTTGGTCCACTTGTTAATGGACATCATCTGATGGTAGTAGTGGATGAATACTCACATTTTCCATTAATAGAGGATCTGTCATCCACAACTCACAAGTGCATCACTGAGACACTACGTGACATCTTTGAAAAATAGCCTGTTCCAGCCATTTTGAAGTCTGATAATGGCCAGCCATTTAACAATCAATAATTCAAGGATTTACTTTAGCATCTAAACCAATCCAACAAGCTTTATTCAACAGTAAGTCATAAAAGCACAGGGGCAGATTTACGAGCCCCATGCGCCACATTTGCGCTGCCGGTGCATCACTTTTGTGACGCAGCGGTGGCGTAAACCATGTGGCACATTGCACCCTAATTACAACGTGACGCATCTACGGAGATGCGTCACGTTGTAATGCCCTGCGCCACATGAAACCTGCGTTAGGTTTCATGTGGACGGTCCGGCGCAGGGTGGACATTCCATCGCAGGAACGCCTTGGAAAAGTGCCTCAGTGAAATCTACAGGATTTCACTCAGTCACTTTTCAGACCCCGCTGCGTCAAAACCTTGTACCTGCTTGAAGCAGGCATAAGGCGTGACGCATCATGTTGAGGATAGGCCACGTTGGAACAGTGCTGGAGTTGCATTGCTCCCGCGACACAACTCCACCATTGCACCAAACTTATGTCGGCAGATGCGACTTGCATCTGTTTATCCTTGCCCCATGATGTGCCGCATTGTAAATGTGGCGCATTTGTGGT
Organism: Lissotriton helveticus; assembly: GCF_964261635.1. Lineage (NCBI taxonomy): Eukaryota > Metazoa > Chordata > Amphibia > Caudata > Salamandridae > Lissotriton > Lissotriton helveticus. Next base: position 868,126,347 of record NC_136061.1, on the reverse strand, counting down.
GGCGTAACGATAAACTTGTGTCACACATCTTTCCTGGCGCATCCCTGCTGATTTGCAGGGATGCTCCAGGAAATGTAAATCTTCCCCGAAGTACTTACAGTCCATAAGTCACAATACAAGTACAAAGTTTTAAGACCATGATTAAATACTTCAATTCTTAGGTCTGATTGGTAAGAATAATATTCTTTGTGTCTCTTTGCTCTTTCTGGACCCCAATGTGCTGCAGATGTTTGTCAGCCATGATCGACGAGGAATGTCATATGCAGGGAAGACAAACAAGTGGGCCAGTGGCCCCAACTGCGCCTTGCAAGCTGAAAATGCACTATCCCCCTCCCCTCTGTGGCCCATCTTGCTGTATAAGATTTTACTGGTAGAGAACCTATTCTAAACTGGAAATATAATTTCCGATCAAATTGTTTGGTTATTATGTCCCAAAACTGCTCCAGGCATGAAGATGATTTGAAATCTGCCTATGAGTGAGGACTTATCACAATTTCTGTAGATATTATGGGTCACTAACTCCCAATATTTCTCTTTTAGGATCTCCTTAGAGGGTAAGGAAGAACCTGATGGGTTTTCCCAGATTGTTGCCATACCCACGTTTGTTAATGAGACTCTGACCTCACCTAGCCATTTAATTTTGTGGGAGCAGTTGCCAGTTCTGGGGTACACCAAATTCTATGCCAAGATAATATAGGGCACAGTCTTGCTGTGTCTACCAGCGCCTGCCTAAATCATAGAGCAGTGGGTGTGTTGGGGTACTTTGTGGGAGGCTTGCAAACTTCTATATAAAAACATTTTCATCAGCTGATAGCTTTGGCATCTTCTCAAACCCCTAGAGTTCAGCTCCATATAAGGTGGAACTGACCACTTTCATATTATATATTTGAAGGACCGGGTTAACTGATTTAGTCAATAAAGTGTTGAATTCTGCTTGTAAAACTCCTGATAACTGCTGGTGTATTTTTTTGTATTACTCTGTATATTGGCAAAAGTAAGCTTGTTGGTCATAACACACAAGGATTCAAACTGCCAGTGTATTAATGTAGCCATATCTAGCTGTCGATTCCACCTCAGATCGTTCTGTAACATGATCCCCAGATGTGTGAAGGCACTAACTTGTTCCAGGGGGCTCTCGTTCAAAAGAATGCCTCCTCAAAATCTTTTGTGGGTTAAATTACATAAATTTGGTTTGGGACGTATTCATTTCCAGTCCCCGCAGGAAACAAACCTCAAAAAGCTTCAATGCTTGCTGAAGGTTATTTGGAGTTTTTGAAATTATTAACTTATCATCAGTGGGGATTAAAATAGGAATCTTTATGCCTGCTAGGACCGGGACATCTGTAGGAGTGGACTCTAAAAACTTTGCGATACCATTGATGAACAGAGAAAATAATGTGGGAGCCATGACACACCCTGGTGCATACCTCTCTTTATGGGAAAGGGATTTGTGAGCATAATTGCCCTCATGGAGTCTAACGATAAGGGACAACAGTTCAGGAGGTAACCCTAACTCCTGCAGTACAGACCATAATTTACTGCAGGCACAAGGTCAAAAGCTGACTTAAGATCGACAAAAGCAGCATACAAGCTGCCCTTGCCTAGGACCACCGTCCTCCAATACACTAATATGAACCTGAACACTTGGTCAATAGTACTGATGTGTGATCCCAATCCAGCCTGCAGTGGGGATAGAATGTACAGCTCATCTATCCATTCTTGGACCTTGTTTAAAACTAATTGTCCCATTATTTTTTGTAGTGAATCTATCAGGCTAATGGGCCTATAATTACCTGGGTGAGATGTGTCTCCTTTTTTTAAAAACGTGGATAATCTCTGCCCCTTTCCAGGAGTCGGGCACAGGTGCGCCTCCAGCAATTGCATTTGCTAACTAAGTAATATACCGGGACCACCTTGATTTATCATGGAGGAACATATCGACCAGAATACCATCCAAGCCAGGAGCTCCTCTGCCTGTTACAGCACATAGGACAATAATAACATCGGTATCTCCAAAGGGTGGATCTAGATAGAAGGAATGTTGGGGCTCAGACTGACTACCCTCAGGTGTTCTACTGGAATATTGGGGTTTGATGTGGTCAACCCATTGGTCCTAAGCTACATAATATTGTGGTGGTGATGGCTGTCCTCCCCTGCCCTGTTTTACTATGTGCCAGAACTGCTTAGAGCTATTACTGGCGCAGGTAAGTCTGAGGTCCTGCCATCTGCTTTCATCCCACATTTTCTTCAATTTTTTCTGGGCTTTCCTATATGTTAGTATAGATGATCTTACCTGAACTGGGCCCACTGCCTTAATGGCATCCCATAAGATCCCGTGGGCCTTTCGGCACTCCTCATTAAACCAGTGGGTTCTTTTCATTTGATAGGAGCTCTTAACGTTATGATGCTGCACAAAATGGGAGCGTAACTGGGCAAAGAATTTATTATGAACTTCAATTATATTACCAGGAGCCTCAGGCCTAGTTGAACATGCTTCTAGCTCAGCTATTGCAACATCACTACCATTATTAATAATAGCTATGGTATTAGGCTTCTCCATTACATGTGCCCACTTCGAGCATCTAATGTCATTTGTGGAGACCACATTAAGAGTGGTCAGCTTGCTATTCTGCTGGGAGAATACCCTCTCTGATAACAAGTCAAAGGTCACACATAAAGGGTTATGATCACTTTCTACCCGCCCCAACACAGACATGTCTCCAAAAGCATGCCATAGTCGCAGATTAATTAGGAGATAATCAATGCAGCTAGAGCTGCATTCATTGTTAAATGTATTTATCCTCTGTCTTTCTGAAGGAGATCTTCCATTTGCTGCCCGCAGACCTATTCCCAAGCACATAGAATTTATCTGAATTGCTACATCGTCCACTTAGTTATTGGAACAAGTTCCAATTTTAGAATGCCCCACTGGGAATTTTCCTCGGATGTTAGATCATACTCTTCTGTAGCAAGGGACTCAAAAGTCAAGTTAAGGTCCCCAGCAATTAAGATTTGAGAATCCCTTGACAGCATGTCTAGAAGATCGTCGAGAGTCGCTATAACTTCTCACTTCTTCCCCATTCTCACACCTCTTGCATAGACGTTATGAATGTCAATGTTTCCATTTGTGCCCATTTTCAGCCTGATAGCGAGGATGCCCCTGCTCTGTGATGGGAGTACCTGAATGTTGTAGACAATCGATTGCCGAACCCAGATTGTCAATCTCCCTGATGGCTGACTTTTGCCCCCCTGATAGCTGGAGTAAAGTAATTTAAATAACCGGTGCAATAAAGGGGTCCCATCAACCACGTTTCCTGGAAAGACAAATGTCGTACCCCTCGATAAAAGTAATCCAATCGGGGAAATTGACCTTGGACCTTAGCCCTGCAATTTTCCAAGATAACACAGCTAGTTTATTTACAGGGAGCAAGATGCTAATTGCTCCACCACTGAGCTAAACCCCATACCACCAGTAGCCTTCTTCTCTTTGCAGGATATTGGTCTAGGTGATGTAATACTAGACGCATCACTGGATGATGCCTGGATGCTGGGAGGGGGGAACACTAGTTATGTGAACCATAGAACGGTCACAACCCATTTGGGACTCGCTCAGTAGTCAGTCATTTGTGTCCAGTTGGCAGCTTCCCACCCCAGAGGTATTTGATTGCCTATCTAGGCTGTTAACCTGATTAGCTAGCAGGAATATTCTGAATTGGATGGAGGAATCTCCAGGCAGACAGGTACGAAACTCAAAAGCCAGCAGGCCTTCTGCCAGATCAGCCCTAGTTAGGGTGAGCTCGATATAGTCTGATGAATCAGCAGGAAATCCTCCTAGCCCCGATGATGTAATCTCTTATAATTGAGCGACAGCCCCGGACTTGGCGGATCCAGTGACTGGTCTTATTGATCAAGGAGTCCACGTTTTCAAATCGATTTCTAGCGTCTAGTTTAGGCACATTGACCATATAGATTTTAGGTGCTTCGGCTAGTCTAGAGGTAGTCTACTTGGTCAGCCTCCATTGGACATCACAAAATAAATCTTGAACATGAGGTAGGGTGGGATTTCTGGGGCAAAATGAATGGCACTGTGTTGGAGGCATGTTATTGTGGGTATTTGGATGGCTGGAGCTAAAGTTGTTTGGGCGCTTAACCAAGGAGGGCGGGGGAACTACTTCATAAGATGGACCTGAGGTAAGAGGTGGATAAAGGCCATTGGAGAGAGTGCTTAGACCCTGTGCATCTGTGTCATGACCGGTATGATTAACTTCTTGGGTCTGTTGGATATGACTTACTCGGGGAATGTGGCCCGATACCTGGGACCCAGAGGAATCTTTTTGGACTAAGCGATTGACCAGGGAGGTAAGGCTTTCGATCATCACTTTCATTGCCCCTATTTGAAGTCTAAGAGTGTTTATTAGATGGAGTGTATCCTGGGGTTCACAACTCAGTCCAGGACCTACCCCACTACCAGGGGACGGTGACAGGGATAGTTGAGACATTTCTTCCCTATCTGTGTCAGACAGGTCCGACAAAGGTGTAAACCTGTATACATAATTGATTCCACCACCCATCTGTTGGGGAGCAGTGCCAGGGAGAACAATGGAGGGGGGCAAACTCCCTCTTCTCCTAGGTTTGTCTCTGCTCTTGATACAGGGGCCACTTTTCTAGATGATTTTTTAAATATTGCACAAATTGTGGGATACATGCTGGCTTTGGTCTTGGATGGAAGGGTAGACAGATGGGGGGCTTTAGTGGGGCTAATATGCATAGATGGATTAGTTTCCAAGATGTTTTTGCATTCGCTAAAGAGAGTATCTATGCGGTCTATGACACAGTTAGTAAGCGAATGCTTCTGAGATTTCCTAGCCTTTTTTCCTTTCTCGGACCGGCCATTAACACCTCCCCCACTCCTCCCACTCCCCTCCATAGTTTTCCTCTTCCCCATCTTTTCAGCGCTTTTAACTAATAATAGATAAAACAGATGGGACTACCCACTAATACTCCCCCATCTGTCTCTGATTTATTGAGACTAATTGGTATCAGACACAGTAGTAGGGCCACAAGCACAGGATGTTACTCAGTCAGGATTTCCAGGCTAGTTTACAGCTTGGCATGCAGGGGTTTATAAGACGCTTCAGGGGCAATACAACAAACACAGTACCTTGACCAGGGTGAGCTTGCCGGCACAATGTCCTCAGTCCAAATGCCCGAGGAAGAATGAAAGAGGGGTGGCCCTGCCCTGCCTCTTTCTGGCAATGATGGGCATGGACAGGCCCGCTCTTGGCAAGGCTTTACCTGGGCGTGGCCCGCTCACGCCCCACACAGTGGGAAGACACCAGCACTTTTAAACACGTGGGCAGCTCCTCCTCCCTCCTGGGAGCGTATTCATTGTGGGGGAAGGAGTCCCCTTGCAGACAGCCCAACAGTGCCAGCGGTGGCAGCAGGTCCCAAAACGGAGTCCCAAAATGGCAGGAAGACAACAGTGCTTTTGAGCATGTGGGAAGCCCCTCCTCCCTCCTGGGAGTTTAATGGACTGTGAGAGATGGAGTCCCCTTGCAGACAGCCCAACAGTGTCAGCGGTGGCAGCAGGTCCAAAAACAGCGTCCCGCATGGCGGAAAAACAATATTGCTTTTGAGCGTGTGGGCAGCTCCTCCTCCCTCCTGGGAGTGTAATGGATTGCATGGGATGGAGTCCCCTTGCAGACAGCCCAACAATGTCAGTGGTGGCAGCAGGTCCCAAATGGCATCCCGCACAGCCGGAAGACAACAGCACTTTTGAGCGCGTGGGCAGCTCCTCCTTCCTCCTGGGAGTTTAATGGATTGTGGGGGATGGAGTCCCCTTGCAGACAGCCCAACAGTGTCAGCGGTGGCAGCAGGTCCAAAACGACGTCCCACGTGGCGGTAAGACAACAGCACTTTTGAGCGTGTGGGCAGCTCCTTCTCCCTCCTGGGAGTGTAATGGATTGTGGGGGATGGAGTCCCTTTGCAGACAGCTCAACAGTGTCGGAGGTGGCAGCAGGTCCCAAAACAGCGTCCCTGTCTAAACATAAAACATTAAAAGAGTACACCATTGTGGCCACAGGCCAATGGACCCTTTGAGCATTTTAAGAAAATGCTAAAGAAAGCAGGACAGTGTGCAACTCTTGAGAGGTTCAGTTTAAAAACTGTATTGAAAACCACTCTACAAGCCTATCGTTCAACACCTCAAATGACCACAGGTGAAAGTCCTGCGACTTCGATGTTTGGGAGAGCAATTACAAACCAAATAACCTCAATGGACCAACAAAAGAGAAGAAAATGAGAATATAACTCATACGAAGGACTTGGTAACAGGGAAACAATAAAAGCCTATGCAGACAAGAGGCACAATGCAAAGAACATTTAGCTTAAGACTGGGGATCGAATGAGTGACCGCCAAATACGAAGGAGGACATTTGATGCTTCATATGATGCTGAACCTTTCCACGTTTTGTACACCAAGAGACATTTGCTGACCCCCCAGCGTACTAGAAAGTCTGTTTCCAGAGACTCTTCTCACTTTCAGCACTTGATTAATCGGTGATCTGATTGAGATGGGGAAGAAAAGACTGAACTTGAAAACTCAGTGACTGCTGTTACTTCTTCACCATCTTCGAAAATCTTTGACAAAGAGGATGACAGCTCCCACCTTCCAGTAACCAGATCAGGTTTAATAATTAAAGCGGCAAGAAGGCTGATTGAAGATATGTCATTGTAAATATATATGTGTACTGATTTGTAAAAAAAATTATGTTTTTATTTAACAGAGGGGGAGATGTAGTGTCCAGCGTTGTTTTATGACAGGACCATTTTGGCTCCTAACGGACTCTGTGGAGCTGTAATGTAAGTGTCAGAGCGCAATGCAATGAAAATGTATTCACACAGAGCTGAATAAAGATGCATAGTAATAAGATCCATATGTGGCGTAGTCATTAGCAGGTACCCACACTGGGGAAGATGCTACACCCTGAGAGGGAGAGGGACCATCTCAACAATTTTAGATTCTTACTTCTCATTTGTATTAGCCTCCTGAGGGGCCTGTGGTCTGTCTGGATCAGGAAGGGAGTCCCTAAGAGGTTTAGTCTCAACATCTTCAGTGATTATACCACAGCAAAGGCTTTCATTTTAATAACACTCCACCCCTGTTCTATGGGCAGTCACCGCCTAGAGATTAAAACTACAGGTTGGTGTAGGCCCTCACCATTTAGTTGTGATAAAACTGCCCCTATGCCATGCTTTGAGGCATCTGTTTGAATAATAAATTCCCTGGAAGAGGCAGGGGCCATGAGCACAGAGGTTGTGCACATGGCGTGCTTTATGGAGACAAATGTTTTTTCGCATTCTTCTGTCCAAATCTATCCAAATGAAATTTCTGGACTCCTGCTTCAAAGTCAGCTCCGTCAAGGGGCAAACAATGCTGCCATATTCCTTAACAAACCTCGTGTAGTACCGTGTGAGGCTTAAGAAGTTGTTTTGGGCTTCCAGCCATGATAGTCTCTAACTTGGCCTTGGGGGGCTGCACTTTTTTATTTTTTTATTTTTTATTTTTGAAGACCTTTATTGATGTTACAGAGGTAAAACACAGCTTTGTGCCTACAACCTAATGTGTCAGGCCGGCAGCAGTAGTTTATAGATCAAGCATATTCCACGGCCTCGTTCAAAGAGCCCGAAGCGTACACAGCATGTCGCCTACAACCCATGAGGGCCGGCCGCGATGTCCGTTATGTAAAGCTGTAAAATGAAGCGTAGTACCGCAGGCAACTTATCAGTTAATAGCAATTCTTACACCCTTTAGGTCTCATTTTTTACTTTTTGTCGCACTCTAAACATTAACAACAGCTCGTTACAGAACTGAGGGGGTCAGTCCAATTCCCAGGTGTAATCCCCGGTCGGGGGAGTGTGGTAGTCAGGGTCTCCTGACGCCAAGACCGGCGTGGTGTGGCTCTGAGCAGTAGACTGAGTGTGCGTGCGTTTGCATACCTTTGGTGTAAGGCCAGTCTTGTACATCTCACTGGGGGGAGGGGGGGGGGGGTGGGAGGGGCTATGTGTATAGTCTGTGCCTGTCTCCAAGTATGGGGGCGATAATCTACCCTGATATGCCAAGACATGCGCAATGCGTAATGGAAAGTAGGGGTTGGGGGGGGGGAGGAGAATAGCTGGGCCAAACCCCGGCGTTAGTGGTCCATAACTCCGTCTCTTGTGCGTACCGGGAGTGGTCTGAGGGTAACCCTATACACCCACACAGTGGCTCTGGGGATCGCGCGTGGAGGAGCGTTAAAGGCAATAATTCCCATCTAGGTGTCCTCTAGCAGGCAGGGGTAGGCGTGCCGTGTCGCGTCACGGCGATTGAGAGGAGGCGCCGTGCATTCCACAGGGGTGCTCAGCTGGCCCAGCTTCCTCCCGGTCTTCAGTACCAGCTTCAGCAGTAGATTGGGCTCGGAGCAGATAGGCGGAGAGTAGGCCCCATAGATCTTTGGGTCGCGATTTATGTGGTAGCAAGTCGGCATAATTGTGTAGTTGGTCTTGCCAGGTTGACATTGTCGCCAGCCACATTTTGAATTTGGGGGCACGGCCCCGGCCCCATCTGCACGCCACTTGGCGTTTTGCAAGTAGGAAGCCCAATGCGGTGAATTTCCGGAATCTGTTATTCGCTGCGGTGGGGAGCCCCAATAATGCAATCTTGGGACAGGCCTCTATTTCCATCCCTATCATTGTGGACATGGCCTCATGCACCTGCGTCCAGTACAGCGCAACCGCTGGGCATGACCATGCCAAGTGCATAAAGTTCGCACCTGCTTGTTTGCATCTGGTGCAACGGTCATCTTCGCGAAGACCAAAACGGCATAGCTTGGCGGGAGTGTAATAGAGGCGGTGTAGGAACTTATAGTGGATCAGTCTAAGGCGAGCATTTCCCGTCACCGAGACTGTATGGGAGCAGCTGTCCTCCCATTGTTCGTCTGAAAGGGGAGGATCTTGGTCCGCGGCCCAGTCTCGTCGGGCTCGCATCTCTGGGGAAGCGAAGGACGCATACGCGTGCTTGTAGAGCATGGATACTACGTGTTTCGGAGTGTCCTGTTGAAGCAGTGCATGTAGGGGCGCAAAGGTCTCCGGTTCATCCGGGAACTCCGGTGTCACAGATTTGATATTCTGTCGGAGCCGCGTGTATAAGAATGCGTCCATAATAGAAGGCGCGTGTTCCCCGAAGAATTGAGCCTTTGTACGAAACTGACCATTCACGTATAGATCTCCCCACGTGCAAATGGCTAGTTTGGAAAGTAGTTTACGGCCTATTTCCTCTCGAGCAATACTCACTCTAGGGTCATTAGCCAGAGTCATGCGCGGGGAATACATAAGGGTCACCCCCATACGTTCCGCAATTCTACGCCAGGCTCGTACAGTACAATCTACCGTGGTTGGGTCCCGATCCGTTACACTAACTTCCTTGTAAAGGTACCCCGATGGTTTTTCTGGTCTCATATACCCATCTTCCACAGCAAGGTGCGCCATGAAGGGCGGGGGGTGAAGCCAGTAGGAAGCAAAGTGGCCCTGTGCGCAGTCGTAGTACAATCGGAAGTTCGGTACATCAAATCCGCCCTGATGGTAAGGTAACATAAGCGTCGCAAGTTTTAGCCGAGCCTGTTTCCCCCCCCATATAAGTCGGGATAGCTGGGACTCCAGTGCCCTAAAGAAATGCGGGCCCGGACTATAGGGAATATTGGTGAATAGGTACAGCAGCTTAGGGAGAATGACCATTTTGATCATAGATACGCGCCCCGCCATGGACAACGGAAGATGAATCCATTTCGTTATGCTGTCCGTCAATTTGTCTAGGACCGTACCGTAGTTCGCCCTGATCAGAGCTTCTCGGTTCCTGGTCACGTGGACTCCTAGGTACTTTATCTCGTCCTGTTCCCATACTAGCGGGTAGTCAAGGGGGAACTGGGGAGTGCTGTCAGTGAGGGGGGAACAAGGCTGATTTGGACCAGTTGATCTGTACCCCCGCAATCGCTCCAAATTTGGTAATCTCGCGCAGTAAGGGATTTAGATTATCCTGCGGTTTATGGACGTATAAAGTCATATCGTCCGCGTATAATGAGATAAGCAGCTGACGTTCCGGGTAAATCAGGGACCTATGGTTATGATGTTGACGAAGCTTGGCTGCAAGGGGTTCGATTGCTATCGCAAATAATACTGGGGATAATGGGCAACCCTGTCGGGTTCCTCTATGTATCTCGAAGGGTGCAGAGCGGGACCCATTTAGGAGTACCGATGCCCGTGGTTTGGTGTATAATAGTTTGATCCAATCTAAAAAGCTGAAAGGAGTTCCCATCCGTTCCAGTAACTCCACGAGGTAGTCCCATTCCAGGGAATCGAATGCTTTGGTAGCATCGAGAAATATCACAGCCGCTTCACATTTGGGATCAATATCTTGCATGACCGCCTGCAAGGTACGAAGATTGTGCGAAGTCGCACGATTCGGGACAAACCCCGCCTGATCCGGGAGGACCAGCCTCTCCATCAGAAGATTCAAGCGCGTAGCGAGTACTTTTGCTAGTATTTTAACGTCAGTATTCAATAGTGACAGGGGACGGTAGGAGTCGCAAATCCCCGGAGGTTTACCTGGCTTAAGCAATGACACTATCAGTGCCTCTCTCATACTGATAGGCAATGCTCCTTCCTCGAGAGCTGAGTAGTACACCTGCTTCAGGATGGGGGCAAGTAAGTGGATGTAGGTTTTATAGAAATCTATCGGCAGACCATCCGACCCTGGAGATTTGCCAGATTTCATGGACATAATGGCGTCCTTTATTTCATCCAGCTCAAGTTCGTGATGTAAGAACTTCTGTTGCGTCGGGCCCAACCATGCAATAGCCGTGTCATCAAGGTATGTATTAAGGTCCAGAGGCGTCCGCCTCTGTGAGGTGTATAGCGCCTTGTAGTGGTTCGTGAGTACACGGAGTTGTCCAGGTAGGTCTCTCTGTGGCACTTGTTGGTCATCGCACAGAGAAGTTACATAATTGCAATGTCTGGGGGGTTTTACAGCCGTGGCCAGGGCTCTTCCCGGCCTGTCTCCCTCGCCATATGTGCGCGCCATGAATGGCTTACCTAGGAATTGACCTTCTTTTTCCGCCGCTTCAGAATACTCATTGATCTTTTCCCGGAGCTGAGCACGCTTTTCATATTCCGTCGTGCCACGCGCAACCTCCCTCTCAAGCACACGTATCTCGGCCTCTAACTTGCGTAGCTCCCCTCGAAGGGATTTGAGTACTCCTCCCCCTTTGGAAATACACCAGCCTCTTACGGTGACTTTGAAAGCCTCCCAAACAGTAGTAAGGCTGTCAACTGAGTTAATATTGCGATCAAAGAAGTCTTGTATGTCCTGCTCCAGTTCCGACTTGAAGGCAGAATCTGCAAAATGCGCAGGGTTGAGGCGCCAGCTTAAATAAGGGGAGACTTCATGGGGGACGCGCAGAGTAAGGAGGACAGGTGAGTGGTCCGAAAAAGTGCAAGCGAGGTGCATAGCGTTAACTACCCAGGGTGTCAGGCCTGCCGTGAGGAATATGTAGTCTATGCGAGCCCAGGTGGAGTGAACTGCTGAGTAGTGAGTACCTTGGCGCAAGGAGGGGTGCAAATGTCTCCAAGCATCAACCAAATGGTGATCCTCCATAATGCCCAGTAGGGAGCGTTGGGTGTTCGTGTAATGTGTCGATTGAGGGTGCGATCTTTCCAGAACAGGTTGTACTGCTGTATTGAAGTCCCCCCCAAGTATTACATGAGCTATACCCAGCGTCTGAATTTTTCCCCACATCGTGAGAAGTGCAGATGGATCATCCGTGTTTGGGCCGTAATAGCATGCAATAAGCACTGTGTGAGAGTACAATCTCCCCCAGACCATGCAGTATCTCCCCCCACTGTCCATGTCCGTGCCTGCAGGGGTAAAACCCACCCCTCTTCGCACGAGGACCGTGACCCCTCTAGCATAACTGGAGTAAGATGAAAAGACCCTGCACGAGGCCCATTTGGATGCGAAAAGAGGGGACCCATTTGGGAGTAGATGAGTCTCCTGTAGAAGAGATATAGCCACACCTTGTCTATCCAGGTATCCCAATACTTGTCGTTTCTTTCTAGGGTTATTAAGTCCACGCACATTCCATGACAACACCTGGAGTTGGAGCACTGGTGGTGAATTCGTTACGTCCCCCATCCCCGCAATGGCAAATAAACTGGACATGTAGGTGTAGCAAATAGCATCAGACAAGCAACAGCATAATTACATATTAGGACATTACCCAGCCCCCCATCTTGGGACCTCCCCCCCCGGGACAGACCGCCAACAGGTCAAGAAAAGTGTGAGTAACTAGCCGACCTCCCTCTCCCATCCTCCCCCCGGCTTCCCCAACTAACCGGATCAACACCCACCCCGCAGCCCTGAAATGCTCTCCTCCCACTATTTTATCAAGTTTACTGATAAACGCTGAGGCAGTGCATGTGTTCCATCCTCCCACACCGGCTTCCTCAACTTGCCGGGCATTCAGACCCCACCCCCCCTCCCTCGACCCAAAAAGAACCAAAAGCAATACAAGAACTACAGTCACCCTAACCCCAGAAGGGGGAGAGGTGTTATGGGGATCGCCCATTGGAGGCGTAGCCTAAGGGCGCCAGACCAGCCCTCCACCTCCTTACTTGCACCCACTGGCATCCAGGACAGGGCCCAGACCTCGGCCGTGGGACGGAGGTGGGTGATCCGGCACTTGTCAATGTTGTAGATCGGTGAGAAAAAGCTACCTCACCAGAAAGTGTTGCATCTAGTCCAGAGGAGGGCTGCTACCAGTGGCGGCACCATGTCGAATACAGGACTTTTTTGATTAGTCTTGTTGGGATAACGGAGAGTGTGACCTGGACCGTCGTTCCTCCCTCTCATCTCGGAGCCGTTCCTTCCTTTGCTGCTTTAGAAAATCTTCCACCTGTTGTGGGTTGTGAAATAAGTGTTGAGTGCCACGGTGTGTGACCTTTAACTTCGCTGGATAAAGCATGGCATAGGAGATTTCGTGGGTTTGTAGTTTCTTTTTTATGGCGGCGAATTTGCGTCTTGCGTCCTGTACTGAGGGGGTAAAATCAGGAAAGAAGGACAGTGTTGTGTTGCCATAGGGCACTGTGCCCAGCTCTCTGGCGCGACGAAGAACTGCATCCCTGTCCCTGTAGTTCAGGAAGCGGGCGATGATGGGGCGCGGGGGGAGCCCAGGAGGAGGAGGTGCAGCAAGTGATCTATGTGCTCTTTCCACTATTAGATGTGGGGAGAAGGATTCCTTCCCGAACAATTCCACCACCAGGTTTTCCATGACGATCTCAAGTTTTCCAGTGTTCGTCGTTTCCGCAAGGCCCAGGACGCGGATGTTATTGCGCCTGGACCTCGCTTCTAAATCTTCATTTTTATCCGCAATTACTTTGAGCAGTTTATCCATTTGTGAGACTTGCCTGGTGGTCGTCGATGCCCCATCCTCCAGCCCGGAGATCCTGTCTTCGGTTTCTTTGATGCGGGTGTCATGCTGTTCCAGTCTCGTCACGACACTATCCATGCAGGTGTTAATGGTGTCAATCTTGGCATCGATGGTCGATAGGCTTTGCTTCATGCCGAGCAGGAGCGTTTTCCAATCGTCGTCTTGGGGGGCCTGTGCGGCAGGGCTCTCCTCCGTATCCGGCGTCCCTTTGGCAGGTTTTTTGGACTCAAATGGTATTTTGGACTGTCTGGCATCGTTGCGTCCCATGTCGCGTCTTGGGGTCCGGGCCGCCACTAGTGAAGAGGTCGCCAGTATCTCGGTTAGAGGAGGTGTGTGTATGGTGGGCGCGAGCAGACACTCCGTGCAGGAATTGGTCTTCTGTTTTACTTTGTCGCCTGGGCTTGGTATAGGGGTGTCGAACGCACTATGGAGTCCCTCCTTCTTCTGTTCCTGCCTTCCAGTGGGAATAACCAAGCCCAGGGATAAACGGCACATCAGATTCCTCCACCATGCGAGGAGTGCGCGATCAGTGTTCACTGGACCACCCTGGAGAGAGGGTCCGATGCTCCCCGGGCAAGGAACCAGCTCTGCTTATTATAATAGCCTCCGTCTTCCTAGGGACTGAAGGCCTGCTCCCAGTAGGCGGCCTCTCGATGTCTCGCGGCAGCTCCAGTTAGGCCAGGAATTTTCGCGCCTCCGCGGCCCTGCAGAGCGGCGTTAGGCCCGAGGCGCGCTGGCCCCAGGTGCAAGGTCGCAAACTGTCTATGCGCTCGAGCGCGTGTAGAGGGACGCAGGGCAGCACAGAATCCCTAGCGCATCAGCCCCCGGCGTGTAGTTCGGCAGGCAATATTCCTCTGCAGCACCGGCCGAGACTGTGTAGGCCCCGCAGCTATGATAGGAGTGACGCGGTGATCTAGTAGGGTGCAGTTGCGGATCCCCCCAGCCCGGTCAGTCTAATGGGAAAAGCGGCAGCACGGACGGTGTCTGCTTCCATCCCCTCACCGTCTAAATGCTCCGCAGCGCCGCCGTACTCCTTCCAGTTGTAAGCGACGGACAGTGCCGCCCTCGGCCGCGATGATAGCCGACCGTTGGTTGTGCTCTCCGCCAATGTCCCACACCGGAGCACCGCCGCAGTGTTTCTCCAGGTCGGTCACAGGGGGGAAGGAGAGGGGGGGCGAGGGCCCAGCCCTCGAGCCAGTGTTCGCCGGCGATGTCGGAGAGGCCGCAGATCCTCGGACTATCCTAGTCTGCAGGCCCGGTTGGCAGCCGCTCTCGCTCCGGCACCCTCTCCCGCTCCAGAATCGACGGTGTCTCCCAAGGCAATCCGCTGCGCAAATCGTGCGATTTTTACACCGTTGCGTGCAGGACACCCCAACGGAGCTAGTGGGGAGGGTTTTGGTCCAATTTTACCGATCAGGATGTTGCAGGATATTGATAAGTGCCGGGTCGGGCGGGAGCCTCACTCCAGTGCGGCCATCTTGGTTTGGCGCCACCTAGCGCCTCCCTTGGGGGGCTGCACTTGATCCCTGCTTGCCATGTGTCCTGAGTACACCACAGACCCCTGCCCATTCTGGCGGATCGCTGACATAATATAGAATGGCAAAATATAGACTTACCAAAATATAGTCACCAAAATATAGAATGCCAAAATATCGAATTCCTATCTACAAACAGGTAAGTACAAAAATATCGAATCCAAAATATAGTCTGTAAAAAATATAGTCAGTCAAAATATCGATTTTTTTAAAATGTCTTAAAAGTAATTTAAAATTAATGAAATAATAAATATAATTAACTAAAACATACTTAGAAATACTCAAATAACCTTAAAATTAAGATATAATTCATTTAAGTTATTAATAAAAAATTTACAATATTTTACCGTAGGATGGCAGGAGGGTAACATTTAATATTACCACTCCAGTGAGTGCAACAGTAGGGAAAGCGTTGGATAGCGTAGGGGTAAAAAATACTATTCCCACTCCAGTGAGTGCAACAGTAGGGAAAGCGTTGGATAGCGTAGGGGTAAAAAATACTATTCCCACTCCAGAGAGTGCAACAGTAGGGAAAGCGTTGGATAGCGTGAGGGTAAAAATTACTTTTCCCACTCCAGAGAGTGCAACAGTAGGGAAAGCGTTGGATAGCAGGAGGGTAAAAAATACTATTCACACTCCAGTGAGTGCAACAGTAGGGAAAGCGTTGGATAGCGTAGGGGTAAAAAATACTATTCCCACTCCAGAGAGTGCAACAGTAGGGAAAGCGTTGGATAGCGTAGGGGTAAAAATTACTATTCCCACTCCAGAGAGTGCAACAGTAGGGAAAGTGTTGGATAGCGTAGGGGTAAAAAATACTATTCCCACTCCAGTGAGTGCAACAGTAGGGAAAGCGTTGGATAGCATAAGGGTAAAAATTACTATTCCCACTCCAGAGAGTGCAACAGTAGGGAAAGCGTTGGATAGCGGGAGGGTAAAAATTACTATTCCAACTCCAGAGCGTGCAACAGTAGGGAAAGCGTTGGATAACGTAGGGGTAAAAATTACTATTCCCACTCCAGAGAGTGCAACAGTAGGGAAAGCGTTGGATATTGGAAGGGTAAAAATTACTATTTCCACTCCAGAGAGTACAACAGTAGGGAAAGCATTGGATAGCGTAGGGGTAAAAATTACTATTCCCACTCCAGAGAGTGCAACAGTAGGGAAAGTGTTGGATAGCGTAGGGGTAAAAAATACTATTCCCACTCCAGAGAGTGCAACAGTAGGGAAAGCGTTGGATAGCGGGAGTGTGAAAATTACTATTCCCACTCCAGATAGTGCAACAGTAGGGAAAGCTTTGGATAGCGTAGGGGTAAAAATTACTATTCCCACTCCAGAGAGTGCAACAGTAGGGAAAGCGTTGGATAGCGTAGGGGTAAAAAATACTATTCCCACTCCAGAGAGTGCAACAGTAGGGAAAGCGTTGGATAGCGGGAGGGTGAAAATTACTATTCCCACTCCAGTGAGTTTAACAGTAGGGAAAGTAATGATTTAATATATTATTAAAAATAAATTAAATATCAATACCAATAAAACATTAATTGAAATTAATAACCAATTTAATAATATATAATAATTAATTAGAAATACAACTACATATTAGTTACTAAAAAATAATAACCTATTCATAATTATTTAACAACTAATTAATTTTCAATAACAAAAACTAATTAATAATAAAAATTAATACCAATTAAAAATTAACAGTAAATTAATTATCAATACACAAAAAGTATTTTTAATATGTAATTAGTTACAATTACATTACTTCCCACCCTATTCCCCTATAAACCCACATCCCACTACAGAAAATACATTAATACAATTATCATAATTATCAAATATTTAATTAATACAAAATAATTACCAATTAATAAAAATGGATTGCCAATTAATAGAAATAATTACCAATTAAAAATTAATGAACAATAAATTTAAAATCAATACCAATAAATGAAAATAATTATTTACTTAATTACAATTAAATTACTTCCCACCCAATTCCCCTATAAACCCACAACCCGCTACAGAAAATAAATTTAGAAAATTGACATAATTAACAATTAATCTATTAATACAAATTAATTGGCAATTAATAAAAATTAATTACCAATTAAAAAATAACAATAAATTCAAAATGAATACCAATAAATAAATAAAAATATTTAATTAATTACAATTAAATAACTTCCCACCCTATTCCCCTATAAACCCACAACCCGCTACAGAACTAGAAAGCAAAATGTAATTAAAAATTAATAATAATTGCTAAAAATTAATATTTAATTTAATATAATTAAATTACTTACCACCCTATTCCCCTATAAACCCACAACATGCTACAGAATTAAATTACGCAAAAATTAAATAACATAAAATTCATTACTTAAAATACATTAAACATACATTACAAAAATTAATATACACTTTTCACACATATACTAACATACAAAACACTTTAAAAAAATTAATATTATTAAAAAATCGATATATTTAATGCCTATATTGTATACTTCGATATTTTGACTTCTATATTTTGAAAATCGATATTACTTACCTTAAATTCGATATTTTTAACCACTATATTGTGTCCATTCGATATTTTGTCCATTCTATATTTTTACTTCGATATTATGTCCATTCTATATTTTGGAATCGATATTATGACTGTTTACCCATTCTAGCACTTACTCACCCTGATAGTCAGGCCTGCCTGTTTCAGGGCATGAAGCACTTCATGCAGGGTAAAAAGCTGCTAAAGAAGACAGCTATTTCATCCACATGAGCAGCACTGAAGGCCTCAATGCCAGTCAAAACCTGGTTCCCCAGCTTATGGAAGGTGGCAGGGGCATTCTTTAATCCAAAGGGCATCAATCTAAGTTGGTGGTGGCCTTCTGGAGTGGAGAAGGCTGACCTATCCTTGGCCGCTGCAGTTAGGGCAATCTACCAGGAAACTGAAATAAGGTCAAAGGTACTCAGGAACTGGGCTGTCCCTAACGTGTCAATCAACTTATCAGCCCGGCTGATGGGATGAGCATCATTCTCTGGGACTGAATTGAGTCCCCTGTAATCCACACAGAACCTGAGTTCTAGTGTAGGGCCTGGTGGGCGGTTTTTGGTATGAGCAACACAGGACTGGACCAGAGGCTACTGGAAGGTTCAAACACCCTTAACTCCAGCATCTTAGAAACTTCACCTTCGATGCTGACTGTCACTTTGTTAGCCTGTAAGTTTAAATCTTGGTACGGAGGTTATCTTTGTCCACATCATGGGTACATATGTAGGTAGTCCCACATGTGTGGGAAAACAAAGAGGAGAACTGTCCCAACAACTGGCATAAGTACCTCTGGTGCTCTAAAGTCATCGTGGGAGAGAGGTTCACACCTTTCACTGACCCATCCTTCTCTTTGGAGGCTTAGAGATGAGGGAGAGGTACACTCTCCTTGTCTTCCCCTTCATCTGTCACTAGCAACATGGCAACCTCAGACATCTGAAGTGTGGGTTGAGCACCCTGTGTGGGTACCTAAGGCTCTTGAGGTCTACCAAGTAGAAGACATTCCATTTCCTCTCATCTACCTCACAGTGCTCAGTCCAATGACCTTGGAAGCCAATGGGCTCCACAGGTTCTATCACCCACACTTTCTGTTAGTCTGTTATTCCACAGACCGGTTGGTCATATCACTGTTTCATCATCTCCTGGTTGGCCTCCAAGTTGTCAAAAGCTTGCTTCCAAAACCTTGGCTATCTGGCTCCTGAAAGCCAGCCAGTAGATAAATACATCATGGAGAGTTTTCCTGGGAGCTGGCTATCACCCTTTCTTCACCAGACTGAGAAGTCCCCTTACAGGATAGACATAAAGAAACTCAAAAGGGCTAAATCCAACTCTCTCCTGTGGCACCTCTCTGGTGGCAAAGAGAAGGCATAGTAAGAGAATGTCCCACTGAGGCCTCAGGGCCTCAGACAGGTACTTGATCATGTATTTGAGAGTTTTGTTGAATCTCTCAACAAGCCCATTGGTTTGTGGATTGTAGGGAGTGGAGAACCTGTAAGTAATTCCACACTCCTTCCACATGGACTACATATAAGCAGACATGAAGTTGTTGACCCTGTCAGATACCACTTCCTTGGGGAAACCAATTCTGATAAAAAAATACATATTAGGGCCGTAGCCGCTGCAGGTACAGTTTCAGTCCTCAGAGGTATTGCCTTTGGGTATCTGGTGGCATGGTCCACCAGTACCAGGTTGAACCTGTTTCCAGAGGCTGTCTGAGGATCCATGGTCCCTACAATGTTGATGCCCACCCTTTCAAACGGGATGCCAATGTCAGGCAAGGGTTTGATGCGGGTGGTTCAGACTTTGTCCTGTCTTCCCTCAGGCTTGGCAGATCAAGCAATTTCTACAGACGGTATCTGAGGAAGTCTTCATCCGCAGCCAATAAAAGCAGGCGACAAGCCTGGCAAAGGCTCTGTCATTCCATAAATGACTTGCCAGGAGTGACCCATGAGCCATCTCCAGTAGAAAAGCCCTATAGCATTGGGGAACAACCAGTGCCCTTGCTGTCCCATGCACAGGGGCCTTAGGCTCACTATTCAGTCAGTTTCTCTCACAGCAAATACAGTGATTCCTTGAGGCATCACATGCTGCCTGGGCTTTGACCTATTGCCTCATGCCCTCCAGGGTTGGGGCACTCTTAATATGCCTTTCAGAACTTCTTCCTGTTGAGCCCCCGTCTACTTGCCATCTAGCAAGTTCAGACAGGTCGCCAAAGGAGGCAGTTTCTTCCTCAGTGAGCTCAGGGGCGGCCTCCTCTGGTGCCTATTCCACGTCAGTAATGAGACATTCAGGGGCTGGTTTCCCAAGCTGCTTGCCCTTCCCTCTTTTGGCAACCATCTGGGCCATTCTTCCAGTCTCCAGACTTCCTTGATTCCCTTCATGAGCAGCCATGGACCTGGTGGTAGCACATATCCACTCAGGCACCCTAACATTTCAAGCTAAGACTTGAACTTCACTTCCTTCCAGGTAGTATACTTAAGATCATTCCCTAACAAACAGTACACTTTCAGCAACTTTCAGAATACCTGAGGATCCACCCCACTCAATTGGATAGTAACCATCAAGGTTGTCAGTGTAGTAGAATGCATTGGGTATTTGTTGCTCTGAGGCCGAAATCTGACTCCTTACCATGGTCATACTGGCTCCTGTGTCCCTCAGAGCCTCAATACCTTGCCCATTGATGGTAAACCATTGCCTATACTTTGCAGTATTTGATGGCATATGGGTTTTAGGAACCTGCTCCACGTCACCCAGGGGCAAAAGGGTAAACTCACTGAGCTTCCTCTACATACTGGGACACACTCCTTCCAAACACTATGCTTGCCAAAACTGGTGTTTTACATCTCGTGGAAGGTTGTGCTCTTTTTGGGGACTTGGGATCCTCCTTGTTGTGCCCATATTTGAAGCACTCATAGCATTTAGGATTTTCTAGCTGACTCTTATCAGGTAAGCTCTTTCTCTGTTGACCAGATTAGGACTGAGACCCTTTCCCCAGTAATTAATGTTGGGGGCCTTGAGAGAACTCGTTCTTCCCTCCTCCGTCTTCTGGTTGGAACCCTGACCACCCTTTTGGGAGTCCCCCTAAATGCTTTCTTGAACACGCTAGTACTTATCCATACTCCCGCCTCCTCAGAAAGATTCCGATACTTAGTTAGGTTACTATCAACCATGAGTTGGTACAGTTTTAGAAAACAAATCTCTAGCACGTGCTCCTCCAAAATCAAGTTGTACAGCACAGACTAGTCATCAACCTTGCTGCCCCTCACTCAGCCCTTCAGTGCCTTGCTATCATAATCATTATAATCCACCTATTTTCATGTAGAGAGTTTGTGACTGCCCCAAACTTCAGATTATACCTCTCAGGGGTCAGCCCAAATGTACTAACAAGTATGGCTTTTATGGGGGTGTGCTGTGTTTGTTTCTCTAGAGTCAGGAGTGTGCCTCTTCCTACCGAGCACATGTATCTCCTCAAGCTACCCCACAGGACTACTCAGGAACGTTGTGCACGCTTGAGCCACATCATAGGTGAAGAACCGTTGATCAATGTCATCCCCACAACAAAACTGGTTACCAGATTCTTTGGGATGTGAAATGTCCCTTCTCCAGCAGACACTGCAGGTACGCTGCCACTACCACTGCTGAACTCCACTTGCATGATGTTGATGTCCAGCTGTCTAAGGCTTAGCTCATCGCTTAGCTCATGAGCCATTCTCTTTTCCTCCATGGCCAACCTCCTTTTCTCTAGAACCTGCTCCTTCTTCAATTTTGCAATCTCCACCTTTAACATTCTCTCCTCTCTCCTGTCCTCCTGATCTTCTGGGACAGGTTCTTAGATGGCACATTGCTCCCTACACATGGACGTACTTCCAGTCCTGGGAAAATGTTGTTCCCCTCCACAACAGGGCACATGTCAATACCATCAGACATGTCTTGCTGCAATTCTTCCTCAGATCCTGGACCTTCCTCCTCATTGTCTGTGTGGTTCTGGTGGGCTTCTACCCATGCTCTTAAAGTTGTTTGGAGCATTGCTTTTCTTAGCACTACCTTTGGTAAACAACTTCTTCTCCAGGCAGTATCCCTTGAGCTGGCCCACAGTGTAGCTCTCTGGGTTGGCAAGCTCAATTTGTCAGGTGAGATCACAGACACTACAGTATAAATGGGAATTGGGATAACTTTGGAAAAATCAAAAGGTGCCAATCAGGGAGAACTGATTCAAATTGACCTCGATATGGAGTAGTAGCGTACACCAAGTCAGTGTATGGTACAGCAAAAACACAAGTCCTAACCTCAGTGCTGGTCATCAATGTTAGAAATTGGGTTTCTGGTTGGCAAAGGTATGAACCCTGTCAAAGCAGGAGTTACAATCCTAATCATGGTAAGTCAGATACACACCATAAATTAACCTGTGCTCACTCTCTGGTAGCTTGGCACAGAGCAGGCAGGCATATCTTAAGAGGCAATGTGTAAAGTATTTGAGCAACACTTCAATCAGTAACATACTAAAAGCACAACAAAAAGACTTCACTCCAGTTTAGAAGAATGGATTAGGATTTTATGAATAAAACAAGACCAAAAAAACAAAAATGTAATGAGTAGAAAGCGAGATAGGATTTTTAAAGATAAAAAGTAAAAATAGCGCTTAGAAGCACCTAATGGGGTTATCTGGTGACGCTGGACTGGGGTAAAGATAAGACTTAGGCATACCACGGTGCAGCAAGGGCTGGGGACAAGAACCATGCAAGGCTCACTGAAAAAAAGATCCTTGATCCTGGTTTTAACAGCAAGATGCAGGAAGCAGCCAAACGATGCGTCGGAGTCGATAATACAGTCAAGGTGATGCATCAATTTTCTCCACACAACGATGGTGATGTGCCGGTTCTGAAGACGAAGCGCTGGTTCTGAGATGCATTGATTCCAAGTGCAATGACCGGGTTTCTCCATAGAGTCATGAGGGTGCATAGATCATTTCTCCTGCAGCGGTGGCGATGTGGTAGTTCCGATGAGTCTGCTCCAATGGCGATGCACTGGTTCCAAGTGCAATGCACCGGTTCTGCTCCTACAACAGTGGCTATGCAGTGATTTTGCCTTATGAAGCATACAATGGCTTGGTTCCACAAGTGCATGAAATCACTTCTAATGGACTAGGCACAGGTGAAGGGGGTAAGACTTTGATATCCCTGAGTCTTAGAGCAGGAGGCAAACCAGCATGCACTTAGAGATCACTCTAGATTCAAGTAGGAGTCAAGTTCTTCCTCAGCAGGGCAGAAGGTAGCAGGCAGCAGGGAAGACAACAGTCCAGAAGAGTGGCAGGCTATGTAGCACCACAGCAGTCCCTCCTCCAGGCAGAGTTACTTTGCAGGTCCAGCGGTGTCTGATTTGGTGGGGTCCTGATTTGGTGGGGTCAGAGACCCAGTAGTTTTACCCAGTTGTGTCTTTGAAATGAGAGAGATTTCAAAGAGGGGCTCTGAAGTGCACAGACATCCTCCCTCCTAGCTCTGTCTCTAGACAAAGTACATAGTGGGTATGCAGGCTTTTGTGTTGGGACAAAACTCTGCCTATAAAATGTGTCATCTTCTACATTCCATCCGGCCCAGAATATCTCATCAGGATGTGGATGGCCTCTCAGTCACATCTATCCTTCTTTTGTGTGTGGATGTCTAGAGGGAATGTACAAAGTCCAGTTGTCACCTACCACAGACATGTATTGGAGACAGGTTAAAGACATGCAGAGCTAAGAGCAGAGAAATGCTATCTTTCTAAAAGTGGGATTTCTAAAATAGTAATGATAAATTTAACTTTTCCAGCAAAGGGTTTATCATTCCCATTCCAATGATATGAAACATGACACCGCTACTTCTTTTCAATCAGGAATTGCAACTTGTAAGTGTAATAAGGAATTCTCAATGTCAAACTATGAGAGTGGTAGGTCTCATGGTAGTGAACAACACATTTGGGTGTTCTTCACTAGCAGGGCATGCAAAACCTAACACTGCATGTCCTACTTTTTAATTGCACAGCACCCTGGCCCATGGGCTACCTAGGGCCTACCCTGAGGTGACTAATATGTAATAAAAGGGGAGTGAGCTTTTTTGCCTTGATCACTCCCATTGTTTGACTGATGGTGATGGTTACTGACTCTAAAAGTTCCTTGGGTTCTGCTAACCAGACCCAGGGTCCGTGCTCTGTCCTATAAAGGTATATGATAATTGGTATAATTATAATTGGCAAGGACAACCTATCTGTAAGCCCTTAGTATGTTGTAGTGCAGATAGGTCTGGAGAACCCAGTGGACTTAATATTCTTAAGTGTACACTGCTATGGTGTTTGGTGTCATTTTAAAACCAGGTCTGCCTTGGAGGCTGGGTTTAAAATAAAAGCATTTCCATATATTTTACCCCTAATATCTGCCCACAGTATCCCCAGGGTAGGGTGCATTCTTATAATAAAGGCAGGATAAATATAAAAGATGTTTTACGTGCCCAGTGAGATGAAGGGGTGTGGGGAGATAAGCTGTGCAGCAAAGGCAGGACCCTACGTGTCATAGGACCCAAGCCAGCCCACATTTCCTTCATCCCAAAGCAGATGGGAGCCCCCCCCAATGAGATAAGTAGAGGGGCTGGAAGGGGAGTGTAATAATTTGTTAGCAATGCTTTTGGGTTGGGGTACACAGACAGACACACCAAGGAGAGATTTTTTCCATTTTGATGTTTGTGAGAAGAGTGCATTCTGGGCCACACATATGTCACACTTTGCAGGAAGTGCTCATAGTAGAGGGAGGTAGCTTTACCCCTACTAGCTGGGTGTCGCCCCCACTTGCCTGCCCAGAAAGGACAATACATATGGGAGAGCTACAGGAACTCCCCCGAATACTGCCTACACATAAGAAGAGGGACTGACCTGCTGGAACCTTGGACTGCACCACATAAGGCTTGCATTCAGAAGGACATCACCTTCTGCATTCTCAAGGCTCCACAAAGATAGGACTGTGCTTTCTTCAAAGGATAAGGCGTTGAATTCCTAATCAGCAATAGGCACGACAGAGCTGGAAGAAGTTACCTGAAAAGCCTAAAAGAGGATCACCCAGCAGACCAATTGCAACTGGATTTTTCCTAGGTTGTGCAGGTGCATTGTTGGAAATTGAGTCCTAGCCACCAAGACCCAATCCACAATCTCTGAATCCGTGGCTGGAGCTAATGGATCCTCATTTGTCCCAAAATGAACACAGAAACATCCTGATCTTAAAGTTTGGACACTTTCTGTAAAGTGTTGCAGAAAAGCTCCAGTAGGAGTCTGCCTCGATGTCAAGAGTCATCGCAATCAGGCCCTAAGTCCAAGGATAAACTTTTGACCAGGACCTAGCACTCTGCCTATCTGACTTGTTCTCTATCATGCTAGGTCTAAAACCTTAACTTTGTCCCGGTCCAGCATGACCAGATAGCCGCGAGTGACGCTTTACTCTTTTTGGCACTAAAAAGCTCAATTTTTAATTTCCTCTTTAAAACCTCCTATCTCAATGGATTTTGGGCCATATGTATCAAGCACAAATGCGTTCGCAAACGCCGAAATTCGCAGAATTTCTGCTTTTGCGATCGCATTTTTGCTAAATGGTATGTATGAAGCAAATCTGGGTGCAAAATAAGGAATCGCAAAATTTGCGATTCCTTATTTTGCGATTGCATTTAAGGAATCACAAATTTTGCGATTCCTTAAATGCAATGTAAGAAGCACCCAAAAAGTGCAATTTCGCCTTAAGTTGGTGGTAATTTGCGATTTCTTTGAAAAATGCACTTTTTTGCATTTTTCAAAGTGCCATGTGACGCACACACATGCCCTTAGGGCATGTATGGGTTGCCACATGTGCACCCATGCTTATTTCAGGGGTGCAACAGGGTGTCCTTTTGACACCCTTGCACCGTTGAAATTGCATTCTCAATTTGCGATTCGCTAATTGCTAATCGCAAATTGAGAATGTCTTCCCATTCATTCTAGGCCCATAGGAATGAATGGGGAGGTATTCCTTGCGAATCGCAATTTGAGATTCGCAATTAAGGAATATGTAGGATTCGCAAAATTTATTGCAAATCCTACATACATAGCATTTTGCGATTCTCAAATAGCGATTCACAAAAAATCGCTATTTGAGAATCGCAAAATGACTTTTTGATACATATGACCCCTTGTCATTTTGATTTTGTTTTAAAGATACAAAATATTCTCTATTGTTATAAATTGGTGTTGGATTTTTACTGTGTTGTGTCATTTACTTATTTATTGTTTTGGTGATATTAAATGCTTTACACATACCTGTCTCCTACGTTAAACCTTACTGCTCATTTGCTAAGCTAACAAGGCAAGGTTTGAGCAAGGGTTAATATACTGAGACTTGACTGGACCTATTAGTGAATGTGGTATTATTACTAGCTGAATGGAAATACCCCTCCCCTACCGATAATCCACTTTCCTATTTCTTCAAACTATTAAAAATAATCAAACACATTATTTGTGTCAATCTATTTAATCAAATCGACGATTTCCTTTACTTTCTTTAGCTTTTTAAGTAATGAGAGCAGGTGTGTTCTAGTGAATTTAAATATCTGAACTATTATTTCAATGCTGAAGGTTGTATGCAGACGTTTTATCTACAGGTTTTCCTTTTGCAGAGCTTTTCTAACAACTGTGTGCATGGAAGCATGTCAATAAATGTTTTTTGAAATGCTTGATGCTGAACAATGCTCACTAAGCTAAGACAAGATACAAATATTAAGTGCTGTGAACACTGGCTTTTTATTGAGGCTTACATGCACTTTGTAAAACAAAGGGAGTATGTAGGTGCTGGAGTTGTAGCAAAGATGCACATTTTTTGACTGAGCAAGATAATCAACACCTTCTCATGTCAGAAGCCAAGATGTGGAAAAGAGGATTAAAACATCATACATGGGCATTTCCTTTATGAGTGTTAGCCTGAGCAAGAAAAATATGGCCGTGGTGATTACAGTAACACTAATGTGGCTTTACATTTTCATTCACACTCTGCTTCCTCATTTGATTAAGAATCTTCTCATTCAACCACTAATCATCTTATCTTCCTACACCTAAAATTGTAAATATTTCTTATGCTAAAAGCAAATGAACATTTTGGTTTCTACTACTTTCTTGCATGCCTCAGTGTCCTAATACTCCAATGGCTCTTTCATTTTTCCGTAATTGAAGCCGCCACATGGTAAAATAAACAAAAATTGCCTTGGTAGCTGCACTGTTCCTTTGGGTTAGACTGGACTATTACACTTCAAAATCTATGTAAGAAGCATGTGGCCAATTGACAAACACTTTTATGAGTATGGGTGAAATACTACAGGCAAACTATTGTAAATTATCGTACATGTCTTTGTGAAACAGTCTGAAAACGTTCAGATATATAGTAGTAAAAGTGCAAAGAGAGCACATACGTTTACGTTTGTACTAATTGTGTATGAATATTCCATGAATGCTCTATTTCAATTTCAATTTAAGATGTTTTGGGACCAATTCACATAGGCACGTAGGAGTATGTAAAAGTGTATAACAGAAATACTACTTTGCGTACTGTACTCCAAAAGGTGTTTGCAATTAGGGTCTAAATTCTGCACTCACATAAACCTCTTCACTAGTTTTTTAAATTAAACTTTGTAAAGGTATTCTTACAAGTCGAGTTACAATGATGCAAACCTGTAATCGGAAACTGTAGCAAATAGAATTGATGAAAACCATGGTAGCCTCACGTTATAAATATTGTTGATTGAAAACTTTTAAGTTGCACTTTTCATGTTGTTCTTAAATATATAAGGACACAATTAGTTACGTGACATTGTGGTAAAATACAAAGTGAGATTCCTTTTGGAGCTCAAAATAGACATAACGACCGTGGGGACCAAGGCAGGTTAAGTAACTTTGATATTCACGCTAACAATTCAGGAGATTCTTAGCACCTGCTTCATCATAGACTCTTCCTGCTGTTATTTAAAACACACTCTTGGATCAAACAACTGTACTTATATCAAAGCTAGAGGTGCTAAATGTTTATAACTAAACAAATTTGTGGACATTTTATACAATTTTCACCTAATGGGGTTTCGTGCTAAAAATTAAGTTTGGGTGGTGAACTCCACCCTGCTCACGTAGTTCAAGGAGATTTCCGCACTCCGCGTTATGTGAAGCTCGCAGAGGTCAAAAAAACTTTGCTCCCGAGTTTTTCCCTCTCGTGTTCGTCAAAGTCAACTTGGCGAGAGAGGAAAATCCACCTCCTGGTGAGATTTTCCCTCGATCTCGATCATCAACATCAAGTTGGCAAGCGCAAGCTTGGCAAATCAACTTCCCGGAGAGATTTCTCAATGTAGGCGGTCAGATTTCTCATTGTGAGTGGTCATGTTTGCTTGCGACCGCTCATGTTGAGAAACTGTCCGCTTGCTTTGAGAAAGCTGCTGCTCGAGTAAAAATCTACACGAGTGGCAGATAGAAAGCAGCGTTCGCTTGAGCTGTGCTTGGTGCCGTTTGTGATGATTGCTCAGTGCAGACAAGCACCTGGAACTAAAAATCACAATGAACAGCATTTCTCCAACACACTCTGGCACTTGCGGAGCTCCACGTAGTGCGGCAGGTTTTTTTTGCACTTTGGGGAGTTCCGCGTAGCAGAACTCCGCAAACTCTGCGCAAGCTTACTAAAAATATGGGTGAGTCTTCTCATGCAAAACCCATGTTCTTCAGGAAATGTTGCTATAAATGCATTATTGGGGCAACATGATCTTGCTGTAAGTAGGCACACACACTCACACATGCAACCACACACACAGACATGTACACACACCAGCCAACCAAGCTTCAATGCAAGTGGTCTGATATACCCCTGGAGTTGAAATTCTCCCATATTTCAATCACTCATCGTGCAATCTGACAGCATGATCACCATTTGTTCGTTATTGTGCAAGCAAAACCAACCAAAAGTATCTCTATCCCCACCCTTTTTCAGAGTGTGCATGTTTTCTAAGGTTGATTTATGTAAAGTTGAGACCAAGCCACTTGTCTCAAAGGTCGTTTACATGGTGGTCTCTCACAGTTGTTTGATAATAGATTTATTGAAAAATATGCTCGACAACACTTGTCATACGCGGGAAACTCATTGGTACAATCGGATCTTTGAGTTGACCGGGTCCTTGAGGCCTCAGTCTCGGTAGTAATTACATATAGATATTGAAACAGTTACTTATCGGCCTCTACACTCATGCCCTTAACTTTACAGGCTAAAACACTAAACAATTCCTGAACAATGAATGTAAAAACATTAAGGTATTCCATGACAGCATTTGAATTCCTTTTTACATTTCAAGTTTTACCTAACTATGCATTTTCTAAGAGTGTTTGCTATTGCTGTGTTCAGTTGTTTCTGCATTTGTTTTCTGTGTAGCATATTGCTCTTGTCTAGTGCATACTTTGAATTGAGTTGCCTCTAGATGTTTATAAGAAGCAACAATTGACAGCTCAGGAGTTGAAGTTGAAGGATGTGAAAGGTTCTCCCAATGCCTGCCAGAGACCCAGAAAGGTGATCAGAATACATGGTCATTCATTCTTTGGCCTCTGTCCAGAGCACACAGAGCAATGGTCACGTATTCTCGTTGCAAGTGTTGTTCTGTGCAAATGAGTGTGAAGGAGGTACGCAAAAATAAGAATATAGACAAGTTAAAAGTGAGAATGCAGTGCTTACAGGTGAGGTGGTACACTGGGTATTTTAGGGTGAAGGAGATGCAATGAAATGCATTCAGAAAAGAGTAACTAGAAGGTGCTGAAGAGGAAGAAGATGAGGTGTAAGATATGCAGATGGAGGAGATGTGGAGATAAAGTGTGTAAATGTCTGGCACAGCGTGCACCTGAAGGGTGTGGCTGAGACCATTTGGCCACCACTACCCGTTTCAAAGGCCTCAGTAATGTTTAATTCCCAGTCTCATAATTCAGAATGACAACATTTTACTATATGAATTATTTACAACAACATCATTGCTGTTTTAATTGATCTAAAACAGATAACAGCCATTGACAAAGCCAATAGCCCTGGTTGGTTATAGGTGTTTATCAATTATTGTGTAATATATCTGGGTGTAATAAAGAAAGCTCAGAAGGGCACTAAAATAGAGGTCAGTGGCACACTACGGAAATCACCAAATATAGTTTACATGTTTAAACCATGCTCTTAATTTCACAGTACAAACATAACTGACTTGCTTAAATGATGTGCAATAGTCTTTATTGAAGCTGCACTGTACAAATCACCTTTGCAATCATTTGGTCACTGCACCGGTTGTCAGTGTCCAAACATGCTGAGTTGAATTCCATGTGCACTACAAACCAGCACATCTATTGAACAGATTTATTGCCCGTAAACCAAATGCTTCAGAAGCATCTCATCTGTAGACCCCACCAGCCATCTCTATTTCTAAAATATTCCGCCATGTAAATCTCACTCAGCAGAGCTTTCAATGTGTATGCACATCTTACATTTCACTACCTTTACATGTTCAAGGAATCAGAGAAAACACATACTTTTTTCAGAATATACCCCAAAGAATGATTAATTCTCAAGTAGTGTTCATCTATTCTCTCAGTTCAGTTCAGTCAACTTGGAGTCAACTTGAGGTGCCAAGATGCCAGTTTCTACATGAAATTTCTTCACAAATTAATAAAGCATAATGTTTAGTAGTTGGTAAAATGATTTAAAAAGCCCTTAATTACAAATGAGCCACAAGATGCTAATAAATGAGGCAAATAGTTTGTGTATCTGCAATCTAAGTAGAAAGGACTATGCTGCTGTATTTGGTATCAACAAGTCAAATCAAAAGCAATCTTCTGTTGGACTTTCCAGTGGTGTAACAACAAATTATAGGCCACCCCTGCAGAAAATGAAGAGGAGACTCCTAGATTCCCATTTGTCACAGATAATTATTGGTCTTGAGCAGCATGGGGGCCCCATGAAGGGTTGTGGGGCCTCTGAAATGTTTGGAGCTGACATGCACCACTTGGGCTAGAGGAGATTGTGTAACTGCTCCCCAGGAACTACCAATCCTGCTTTAGAGTCTAGACCACTCTTGAGCCCGAAGACAACTACTCTTCAAGCAGTCTATGAAGCACTCCTCATCAACAACAGAAACATTCCCCACATTCCGATTAAGCTTGGCTTCTCAGGAGCTTTTGACACAGTTAAACAACAAGCACTGAGTGATACCAGAGAAACATGAACCAAATTTGGCAAAACAATCCAGCATGGTTGATGGAGTGCATTTCCTAATTGTGCAACCAAAAATGCATTAAACAAAAATGTATAAAAATCTGTGTCAAATAATATACATATAATAAATGGAAATTTGTAGTAGGTAGTCATATCTATTCATTGAGGGCATATTATTTTATTATTTGCTATTTATAGTTTTTTACATTGTCTAAACATATCTGTAATTTGAACTTGTAATGATGATGACTATAATAATAAAACAACTTTAACTCACACAACTTCTCATCATTTGCTACTAAAACCTTAAAATGATTTAATTGTATATGAAGGTTTGATGTAGATGATTGATCCTATTAAATTCTCTTTATTGATGAACAATGGTCCATAAGACCAGTGGCGGGGGTTATTTAATGATTACACTCAGAGACTTAGATACAATGATCAGCAAGTTTAACCTCCTACAGTACCAAAGAGAGGATATGCGTCAAAAACCATGTTGCAAGTATCTGGGCCACTTCCAGAGAGACAGGCTAAGGAGCAGGGGTAGATACTTTGATATACTTGATTCTCAAGCAACAGGACACAAGCCCTTGGTGATCATTTGGATTGAAAGCACTCGTTCAGCATTCAGAGAGCAACAGGAAGCAGGGCAACAAACCGAAAAGCAGGTCTACCAGATCCACAGTGCAGCTGAGTCCTTTAAGCAGCACAGCAGTTCTCCTGGCAGTGCTTCAGTTACAAGTACAGTAGTGTCTGATTTTAGACCAAGTACGTATACCCAAAAAAACCTTTGATGTGGGGGTGACTTCATAGCATCCCTCTGAAGTGCATACATATCCCTTTTAAGCAGGCACTGTCTACCAGGCTCTTTGTATGGGGACAGGAGACTACCTATTCAAGTGAAGTGTTAGCCCCTCCCTTCCATCCTGCACAGGCAAGGTACTCAGAGTGCAGATGTATGTAGATGAGTATTAAGAAAAATCTATACTTCCTGTGTTGTGGCTGTCTAGAGGAAATGCACAGAGTGTAGTTGTCACCCACCCCAGCTGTGTATTGGAGGCAGGCTGGCAGGCACACACAGCTAGTGCAGGGAAATGTCCACCTTCTAAAAGTGGCATTTCTACAACAGTAATGTTAAATCTAACTTCAACAGTAAGGTAGATTTATCATTAACATTCCAAACAGATGAAACATGAAAAGCTGTTCCTCTCTGATTAGGAATTACAGCTTAAAATTATATTAAGGAATTCCAAATGCTAGCCTATTAGAGGAGTTGGCCTCACAGTAGTTAAAAATGAAACCGTCTGTTTGTTACTACCAGGACAGACAGAACATCTATACCGATATTTAATCTTTCCTCGCACAATCTATCGTCTGAAGAGGTAAAAGTACTGAGTAAAGGCCTTTCATATGTTCCAAGTACTGGAGCGAACAGATTTCAAATACATCAAGATATCTTTTCTTTCTTCCGGAAGATTAGATTAAGAAAGTTTTTTGACGTCAGGGAAACAAGCGAAGAAGAAGAGAATCTTTCAGGCTGTCACCCTCCCTCCGCTTTTACTCCCACATTGGATATGTTGGGACCCGAAGTCGCGATCTTTGAAAAGAGTGTTCTGAATGAATTAGAGAGAATTCTGAAATATATCCCTATGCCCAAACCCAATTTAGAGAAAGAGGAAAGACTAGCTTTGAAAACGTTACAAGAAAATCAAGATATCACAATAAAACCCTGTGATAAAGCAGGTGGGATTGTGATTATGAACACCAACCAATATGCTGATAAAATCAACCAAATGCTAGGAGTGGAGGAACACTACAGAAGAACAAACAGACGATCTCTTACTCATTTAGCAGAAGAGATAAAAACTATGGTGTCTAAGGCCTTCATAGATGGACACATTTGCCAAAAAGAAATGGATTTTCTTATCAACACCTACCCAGTGGTACCTGCTATCTACGGTGTCCCGAAAACACACAAGAACATATTGGACCCCCCCTTGAGACCGATCGTAGCCTCCATAAATTCCAGCACGGAACCCCTTTCTAAATACTTAGACTCCTTCCTGTGCCCTCTTACTACTACATATGCCTCCTATATCAAGGACACTGGGCACATGATTCAAGTCCTTGAACATTCGCCATTCAATATTGCTACCCAATTGCTTGTCACATGCGACATAGAATCGCTATATACAAATATTCCACAAGACAAAGCACTAGAATCTGTGGCAGCACTTCTAAGGAGAACACCAGGCTCTAGACCTGATACCTTCATTCTAGATTGCCTGAGAATGGTTCTGCAAAACAACTACTTCGAATTCGATAATGAGGTATACCATCAAGTCAAAGGAGTCAGTATGGGGGCTTCTTGTGCCCCCAGTATCGCCAATATATACATGGGTGAATTTGAGCGGAAGAATATTTTTAATGAAATCGCACCTTTTTTTGAAAACATCTCGAGATGGCACAGATTTATTGATGATGTGTTTTTTATCTGGTCAGGCTCAGAGGAACATCTAAAGGAATTCATAGAATGGCTTAATCTGGCGGACAAAAATTTAAAATTTACCCAAAATTTTTCCCCAGATAAAGTGGAATTTTTAGATATATGGATCAGACACGTAAATGGAGAACTGACTGTCGACCTATACCGTAAACCCACAGCCAAAAACACCATCCTACAACATGGCAGCTACCACCCGAACTGCCAAAAAGACTCTATTCCGTTTGGAGAATTCCTACGTATAAAAAGAAACTGCACAACAATGAAGGATTTCATGATACACGCTAACCACTTAACGGAACGGCTATTGGCAAGAGGATACCCAAAACGTCTCATACGCAACTCCATGAAAAGAGCAAAATACTATAACAGAGATGCCCTTTTGAACCCCACTCCGAAAGTCAAGGAACAAAAACTGGTATGTGTTCTCAATCACACCACTATCAACAATAAGATAAGGAAGGTGATCCATAATAACTGGAAGATATTGAACACCAATGACCAGGAAAACAAATTGAGCAAACCTATTTTGGCATTTAGAAGAAACCAAAATCTTCGAGACAAATTGGTGCACAGCAGGCGGAAAAGTAATGAAACAAACAAACAGAAATCAATTGATGGAAAACCACTACCAATTGGCAACCACAGATGTGGCAATTGCCATGCTTGCGACCAGGTCATACCTGGTGACAGATGGACTTACGGTCAAAAACAAGGAAATCTAAAAGAAATGACTAATTGCAGGACCAAAAATGTAATTTACCTTATCCTATGCCCATGTGACATAGGGTATATAGGTGAGACATCTAGAGAATTCCGTATTAGACTCTCGGAACACAAGTCCGCAATCAGAACTCAAAAGACCAATGCCCCAATGGTAGCCCATTTTGTCCAATATGGACATAAAGAACGAGACCTGCGATGGCAGATATTAGAACATGTCCAAACACCACCAGGAAAAGATCCAATAATCTTTCGCAAAAAACGCGAAACGTTTTGGATACATTATTGTGACACAGTGCGCTTTGGGCATAACGAGGAAATTTCCTGGATAGTTACACTCTGAAAATCATTATGTTGATGCAAAGTCGATTTGCCTGTAGCACATACATCAGACGATTATTGGACCAACTGTACATCCCCATACTACAAACTTCCACAAATCTGAACCGTTTATAAGTAACCTAGTGTTATTAGGACTTTATGCCATCTTCCATCTAGTTTAAGGCTTATAAAATCTCATTATATCGGGTTCATTTATAACCAACTCCAATATGGCCGCCGCCATATGCACACTTTAATCCTAGTCTGCCAACTATGTTTATGCCTCGTGGTAACCTTAACAGAGCGAGAACTCTGTTTCTATGCTCACGTATGCACACCTGATGATAATTTCAGAATGGCCCTTTATAAGGCCCCATACGCGGGTGCAAATGTCTTTCCTGGAAGCAGTCCCTAGAACCCCCGGTCGCCGCAACAGCCGACTATGGAAACGGTAAGAGATCAACAACGTGCTCGTTCCGCTATCGAGGGGCCACACGCTGCAACTTTGTAAATGTCAGAAATCGTGCCTTTGTAAAAATTATTATTTTTAACTTAGTCTGAAGTTTACCTTCAGTTTCCTGTGGATAATACCTTATTATTCGGTAGGCAGTCCCTTTTATCTAAGTAGCATAAAAACCTGGTACGACACAATCATCTCTATGTGAAACTTTTAAAGACTTCATTGTGCTCTGCATCTCATGGCACACCTCATTATCTTTCCAGGCTCCCTGACGAATATCTTTATGCTGGGGCTATAAATCAGGGAACTCACAAGAACGAACAAATTACATTAAACTAAGGTAAGACCTAGAGGGTAGATCGAGTATTTGTCATTTTTTTACCGCATAGAAAAATTTTAGATTGCTATGACGGACAGAAACAGATAAATATCAGCTGCTTTAACATAGAGATACTTCAATATTGGTTTTTGCTGCGTGATAACCCCACCAGCCAGTAAACCCTAAATTAAAAAGCCGGGAACACACACTCGCTTTACCAAAAAATTGTTATATATAAGATGTAAAAGCTTAAATCTCATTATAGCGCTTTTACGCCTCTCTGTTTTGTCTTATCTGTTCTAGCATATAACCGAATACGCACGGGAAAAGTGTTTAAACAGTATCTAAACTCCTACTACAACATATAAACAGGTAATCTGTTCATATTAGGGGACTTGTTCCTATATAACTGTAATGAAGTAAAACAATTGTGATACCTCATGGGCGAGTTTAGGTGTACATAGAATATTTGCAATTTGCACGTAAGTCTTATGCCCTTTCGATCATACAATCCTGAGACCGGTAACTATTGCTAGATGTACAACAGCAGTAGCCAATGGCACTTCTCTAATACCACTCTGTGCCAACATACGGTTAGTGACCTAACTTGCTATCTCTGTTGGTCTCACAGAAAATTGCGCCACTTACTCACTTGGAAGCCTCCCGGATTTAAAAACTGCGGATCTCCGCCTTAGAGGTAAAAACAACAGGAGTCTATTTGACAATTTCCAACCGTACCTTATGCCCACATAATCATGAAAGTTCTTTTTAATTTTCCAGTTCTATCGTATCCAACAAAGACTGACCAGGACCTGCACTCTGCGCCTATATAGATCAAATTAATCGGTAATTCATGTTGCCTAGTTCTGTCATTATTATAACTTAGAACCTTCATATAAACTTCACAAGCACTGCATGCTCTATAAATTCACCCTTTCTTTTGGTGCATATTATATAAAGGGAAGATTCAGGACTTGATCTCTATTTCTGTTCACTGCTAAAAATTCATTCTTATGCTTTATCAGATGTAAACTATTCATTAGGAGTAATCACCAGCAAGGAGTAACAACTAGCTATGAGTAAATATTTGTTATTATTTAATGTAAAAACTTTAGGTTTATGATGCCACAGTTTGAATATGTCATGTAAAAGAAACAGAATATGTAAAAGTAATAATAATGTTTTTTGCTGTACTTTTTCATTTTTCAGAAATCAGTTTGATGCCCTCAAACTCTTTTAATATATTGTGTAGTTAAATTGTTTGCTCCATATTGTCCTTGGCCCTGAGGAAGGTTTCTTACCGAAACGTACGTCGGCCTAACACCAACTGTCTTGGACCACAGCTAGTTTATGCCACCATAACTAGATGACCTATACCATCTTGGACTCTCTGTGTATTCCATTTAGTACACCTCACAACTGCCAAATGTATTTGTCTTTCTTGTTTAGTATCCATTTATCTTTTATGTATATGAAGAAATATATGTCATTTTAGGTCTAGATTAAAGTATGATTGCCATATCAGGATGTATGTATGATAGATTAGATTAGTTGCTATTAGAGGGCACTCTTAATGTCTCTTAAGAAAGCTCACATGTAAATTGAGTAATTCTAATGTTTGTTATGATAATGATCAATTCAGTTGTGAAAATGTGTCAAAATAATTTTTGTCTATAAAAAAGAAAAAATATTAATAAACTTGTTCAAATAATCATTTACATGTTCTCTCTTTTGGCATCGTTTTAAAAAAATGATAAGATTGACTCAATGCTAAAAAGAAATATAGGTCCTTATTGAGGTTTTGTTTATCTGTGCCTGGACTACCAGGACATGTAAAACATAAAGATACATGTCCTAACTTTTTACTTATGTAGCACCTAGCACCCTTAGTGTTACTTAGGGCCTACCTTAGGAGTGACCTATATGGAGTTTGAGGTTTGGAAAGTATTTTTAGATGGCAAGTCAAAGTGACAGTAAACTGCACACACAGGCATTGCAGGGGCATGCCTGATACAGATTTGAAAGGTTACTTATGTGTGTAGCACAATTAGTGCTGCAGCCCACTAGTAGCATTTGAAGTACAGGCCCTGCCTGGGTATATGATATACCACTTTACAAGGGACTTAACAGTAAATCGAATATGCCAATCAGGTATATATCAATGTCATCATGTTTAGGGGAGAGGCACATTCACTTACGCACTGGTTAGCAGTAGTGGTAAAGTGATCAGAGTCTTAAGGCCAACAAAAAGAATTAGCAAAATGTGAGGCAAAGGTCTGGGAAAGACCAATATAAAGATGGCAGGTCTAACACTGACAAGCCAACAAAACTCACAGTGGCTTCAATCAGCAACTGACAGACTATTCGAATTACTTGGATTTACCCTTCACACCTCCAAACTTCAAAAAAGGCAGAGACAAGAAAACAGCTGGGTGTCAGCTCCCCCTCCTGAAAAAGTGAAACCTTGCCTTCCAGAAACTCCAGAATGTAAGTGCAAGCCCTGGTTCTTTCACATCTGGATAGTGGCAACAATATTCCCAATGGTCTCCTCAGCACCACTTTGACACCGCTCAAAGGCAGCTTACATGCTAGGGCACATTCCACCAGTGTCTTGATGTGCGATATCACCCTGATCCTGACCAAACTACTCTGCCATACCGGCCCAATAAACTGTCCCTCTCAAGCAGACAGCAGCATACATAACCAGGGCTCTGTCATACTGGAAACAAAGAAAAGAAAGAAGAAAAAAGCTGAAGACAGAAATTTTACATTTGCTTCTGCTGGATCTGGAGTAACATCCCTATGGACCTCAGAACTGTTCCCAT
Source organism: Lissotriton helveticus (assembly GCF_964261635.1). Taxonomy (NCBI): domain Eukaryota; kingdom Metazoa; phylum Chordata; class Amphibia; order Caudata; family Salamandridae; genus Lissotriton; species Lissotriton helveticus. The sequence continues at coordinate 868,088,341 of NC_136061.1, read as the reverse complement.
GCTCCAGCTTTTTAAAAGGAAACTGAAACCACACCACTTCAAGGTGCATTACAACTGATCAATAGGAAATTACGTTTCACCTACCTCATTGTAAGCGTTTCTCAACTACTCTCAAAAGCATTTATCCACTGTTGAGTGCTGTGGTCCTTCTTGACATACATATTCCACTACGTGCATATGTACATGTCATCAATAGTAAGGCATTATATGTAAAACAGGCATTGAGCAGGAGGTGCGTTTCTCTTTCAGAAATTCATGATTTCAATTGTGAGCCCTAGCAAATGTAAATGCACATTTTTCAGTCAATTTTCTGCTGATCTGGGGATAACCCATGAAATGATTTTGGGATAATTGGGATTTTGTTTGTGGGACCTGGATTTTGAAATCTAGCAGTTCATTGAATTGATAAGCTGGTTAGTAAGTCACTGTTGTTATTGTTTTTTACTGCATTATGGGCGAACAGTGATTTCTAAGCTTTCAAGAAGGTTGACAATTGGCAAATAAGCATCTGTTGGTAGGAATCATTTTTGCCACTCCTATATTAATGTACAATCAGGAAAGTTGTACTAAAAAAGCAGGGTCACAGCATCGGCAAATTACCATTCCATAAAATATGTGCAAAATCTTTCAGCTGTCTTTAATTAGAATAAAGAGGTTTTAAAATTCATTGTGTGAGTTCTTATTTAGCAGAAAGATTTTGGGGGCAGAATTATTCGGAAGTCTTTTTTTAAGGAATGAGGAAAGTAGCAAAGGTGCAATCTGAATATGGTGAACTAATTCATATAAATAATAAAATGCTGATAATTGCCTACATTTTAAGCAGTGGCGGCTGGTAATTTCAAGAGGGATGGGGCAATCGGTATACAACTGAAGCACCGAGGTGGATTGCACTGAGTGACACTAGCCCTTGTCACCAAGGGGGAGGACCTTAAGGACCTTTGCTGAGCTAAGGAGGTCACACCCACAGGAGCTGTGACATCCTCAACCCAGCAAAGTTCAGCACAAGCAGCCAGGAGCATGCACATTTAGCACATGTCTATATCCTGGCTGCCTCACCTGAAAATGAAGAGTGTCTGTCAGGCCAATCTTTGCTCAGCCTGACAGCAGAGAAAATGTGCAAATTATGCAAAGATGAGTACAAACTAGCTGCCTAAGTGCATTGATAGTTTCCAAATATATTCGAAACATTAAGTAGATGTTCTAGTTGTGTGTTCGAAAATGTATTCAGAGTAGCATCTACAGTCATTCATCCTTTGTGATTCAGAATTTCATGAGAATAATACTCAATGCTGTCAAATGTATTGGTTGTCTTAGAAAAAAGGGCCCCAAGTCATACATATTCTTATTTTCATAGTCATACAAAATATATGGTTCCAAAAAAGAGTTTAAAATGTCTGGTGCTAATCATGTGTGCAAAAGAGAGTATCCCCATAAAAAAACATTAAAAACAATTTGTCTTTGTAAAGAACTGAGGCAGATTGGACGTGTCTATATGATGTTAGTTAACCACGTCCTGGCGGAATTTCTCTACTATATAGCGATTTGGAGAGCCAACCACTCACATGCCTGTGGGGGTCGGATTGTTCTACCCAGGAATCTCCTAAATGCTAATATGGCTTAGTTATCAATAATCATGTTCAATAATGATTTAAAGGAAAGTATGCATGTTTTCGGTATTATTAAGCCCTTTGGGGTATTTACTATCTAAATCTAAAATATATCTAGTTTCCAACTGTCTTAATAATTTTTCTCTGTTGCCACCTCTCCATGGCACAAGAACTGAGTCAATCACAAAATAAGATAAGCAATTAATATCTTTATTGTGTATGGCTTTGAAATGTCGTGCGACTGGATAAGCTGGATCGCAATTCATAATGGCTCAGATATGTTGTACTATTCTCACTAGCACCTGGAGCTTGGTACTTCCCACATACCTTAGCCCACAGGTGCACGTGAGGACATATACCGCAAACTCTGTGCTACAGTTATAGTTGCCCTTGATGTCAACTTCCTTCTCTCTAAATGGAGTGATATATTTTGTTGTATTCACTCCAAACTTGCATGCACGACAAGTTATGCATTTGAAGAAACCCTTTCTAGGTGTTAACCATGATTTCGTGTGCTCTGACTCATTACTGTTCTTAGAGAGTGGAGCTCCCATTGATTGAGATTTCCTGAATGTGATCATGGGTTTCTCTGGGAATCTGTCATTTAGGACATTGTGTGTCAAGACGATAGGCCAATTTCTAATAATTATGGCTCTGATTTTACGTTCTTGACGGCTAAATGTTTTAATGAGCCTTGGTGGATCTTCCGTTACATCGGCTACTTCTGGTACTTCTACCCCCTGTGGTAGTAGTGATGCTCTTGGTCTTTTACTTGCTTTCAGTACTGCTTCTGCTAATACTTTGTATACCCTCCTTTTTTCAATCTGTCCAGGGCTTCATTTTGACATTTGTTAAAATCTTCTGGTGTACTGCAAATAGGTTTCAACCTTAAAATCTCACCGTAAGGGATGCTGTCAATTTAGTGTTTGGGATGTGCGCTTGCTGCATGAAGTGTTGTGTTTCCTGCAGTTGGTTTTCTAAAAGCAGTTGTGGCTAGTTTGTTATCATTGACATAAACGCAAACATCTAAAAATTCAATTGAAGTTGGACTAAGATGTGAGGTAAAATGTAAATTAAAGCAGTGGACATTAATACTCCTAATAAAATCCTCTGCACTCTCTTAAGCTCCCTTCCAAAGAATAAAAACATCGTCAATATAACGCAGCCAGGGCATTATCCTTTCATCACATATTTCTTTGTATTGTACCCTGAGGACCTGCTCCTCCTAAAAGCCCACGTGCAAACACGCGTAGCTAGGGAAAAAGCAGGCCCCTATGGTAACTCCCTGTTTTTGCCTGTACACATCTTTACCAAATGTGAAAAAAAGATTTTCTAAGCACCAAGTAATCAATGATGTCAACATCTTATTGTGCATAACATATTCAGCAGGCCTGGAATTACGAAAGTGCTTGATTGCCTTTATGCCACACAAATGTTCAATGCTCGTATATAACGATTCTATGTCTAAAGTCATCAGAATCATGTTATCAGTCCAATGCAATACTTTTCAATTTGTTCAAAAAATCATCCCCAGTGTCTTTCAGATAAGAAGGCAAAGTTTTAACTAATTCCTGTAAATAAAAATCCACATACTGCCCCACTTGTTCCGTCATACTCTTTATCGCTGAAATTATTGGACGGCCAGGAATTGGAAACGTTCTCTTGTGGATTTTCGGCAACAAGTATAAGAAGGGTAGAACTGGATGTTCATTGAACATAAAATGATACTCCTCTGCCGATATCAACCCTTCTTGTTTCCAATGCTGTAACTCCTTCTTTAGAGCATCCTTTGCTTTGTTGTACGCTCTCATTGTGGATTTTTCATAACAATTTTCATTATTTAATTGACGCATGGCTTCCTGTACATAGTGTTCTTTTGGCCACAAAACAATGTTCCCTCCTTTGTCTGATTTTTTTCACTATCACTTCTATATTTTTACTGATTTTTTCCATAAGATTCTGGTATTGTACTTGATTAAAGTTAGCATGATTTCTCATGTAATTGACTTCTCGGTGCAGTTTCTTTATTTCGTCTATAACCCGCTCGTGAAAAATGTCCACCGCATCTTTCGGCATTAGTCGCAAGAATGATGATTTAGGTCTGAATAAACTTTCACCAGCGCCTTTTTGGAGCAAGTTAATTGTACGTCACCTTTGTTGTGTGGATGCCACTGGTTCATCATGTTCCTCATTGTTTAGATCGTGCATGGTTAGAAGTGTTGGTACATCTGAGGCCTGTAACCTTGATTGATCAATGATGTTATCCATGCTATTTTTCATTCCCAGTCCCGTTTTAATCGTGAAGAATTTCCGGAGTTTTAATTTTCGTATGAAGCAGAAGATGTCCTCTCGTGTCGCAGCATAATTGAAGTTTTTTTCAGGACAATAGTTAAGTCCTAGGGCCAACAATTGTTCCTCAGCCTTTGATATCGTCATGGTGGACAAATTGCCAATAGTCTGCTCATCCAATTCTATTTCTTGCGCCAATAATTGTTTTTTTTTTTCGGCTTTGCATTTCTGTCCTTCTGATTGTGTTCCGCCTTTTTCTGTTAAGCTTTTTTGGTTCCGTGGCCTCAATTTTTGTCTTCGTGCTTCCACCAAAAAATCTACCTCTTCACCCAGGCTGAGGATAACTTTATTTCGCTCTCTTTCGGTGCTTGATGCTTCCACACTGGATTCACTAGTTAGTGACTCTGTATCCGTTTCAGCCCCATTTTTATCCATTTTGCACGTTGCTGCATGCAGTAAGATGTTAGGTTTACTCGTAACACTTGTTTTTAGTTTTTGAGCATTATCGTATTTCCGTGCAAACTTGTAGATTTCACCCAGCTGGTAATCTGCCTGATCCCTGGCAAATTTGTGTACTTTCCTGGCCTTTATTTTGTCTTCATGTTTTCTTAAAAGTTCATTGATTTAATTTTTTCTCGCCATTATCCAATCCTTTTTATCCGATTTGCATAATTCCTTTTCAATGGACTCAATTTCTATTAACAGCGCTTGGCAGACAATCTCAGCGTACTTGATTAAAATATGTACTAAGTTCATCGATGCTCTCAAATTGCTCTCACCCCATTCTCTTAGCATAGCTGGATTGGGATTTTCAAAACTCGGAGCCAGGAGTATTCTCAACACACGGGCCACTCTTTCTACCTCTACATATTTGGTGAGCGATTTGTGCTCCCACCACTTAGTTATTTCTAGTTTAATTTTTTCTCGAGGTTTTTGAGCAATAGATTAATGTCATTGTCTGCATTGCCGCTCGGTTCTTTTGTGCTTGGAATGTTTGTATTAGCCTTTAGTAGGTTGTTAAATAATATGTCAGCTGCCGCCTCGCATTCACGCACTGCGTCTGATGACATATTGGAGGTTTACGGTGAGTTCTTTCAGAAGCACTGATAGTGCTGTTCTGCGAAACGGAAACCAACCCGTTCAAGCTGCCATGCGTCTCCCTGAACTACACCAATGACGTATCACTCACCGGTGTGCCTGACGTTCCTTCGCAAGTCCTCCGACTCAAGTGACGGTGCCTGCCTCCTGGTGTTTGTTTCTCCGGCTCGTAGGGGTTTTTTTCAGCCAAAATTCCTTTCGGAATGCACAGCAAAGTTTGGTTGAGGGCTGACACCAACTTGTGGAGAGGGGTCCCTTGAAGCGGAAGCAACCAAACTTCCGCAATTAGTATACAACTGCTTCCAATACCTCCTTTCGGTGAACACGGAATCAATGGACCACCAGGCAGCTTTGAAATAGCAGGTACGTTTTTATTTTTCCTTTCTTCTCACTCCTCGCATGACGCGTTTTGGGCAACAAGTGCTCTTGATCACATAGTGAGCCAACAGTACGTTGTTGTTATTTATACATTTGTTTTTTTGATATTCTGTACCACGTGACAATAGACAGTGAAAAAATTACACAGTGAAACAGTACTCATGGAACTCTGGTATTGTGAGGCTAATTGCTCTAAGACACAAGCTGTTCTCAAATAGTGACAAAATGTTAATCAACATTCTCTCAGTTTGATTTCATTGTACACTATAGATGCTTATTGGAAATTACTGCTTCAATGCTGGAGAAATGTGCAAAATGTACAACTAATATGTGCAAATTACGCAGTCTAAAAGCATCTCATCTAAAATACAAATATGTGCAACATACGCAAAAATGACCTGTTAAAAAATGCAGACATAGACTGAAACGCGTCTGTTTTCCTTTGTGCGAGGTTTGCTGTGAATAAACTAACATTGACCAGCCCCTGTGAGTGCTTTCTTTCCAGACGAAAGTCTACATTGGGAGGAGAGTCGAGCAGTAATTGTTATGCGGGAGCAACATCGCATGTAGAAGCACCCGCCTGTGAATGCACCACGTACTTGGTGCTGTGAAGCGAAAATAAATATATATATATATATATATATATATATATATATATATATATATATAGGAATACACAATCCTGAAGCGCCGAACAGCGAGAGCAAACGGACACAGCCAGGTACAGACCACAAACCAAGGATTTAGAAAGAAATGTTGTGCTTTATTCCATCAATGGGGATGGCGGCATGACGCGTTTCGTCCGGGAAACCCGGACTTGATCACATGACAAGACCCAGAGACATGAGTGGTTAAGTACTGGTGAACAAACAAGACTCCTCCCACAAATTAATAGACATAAAGGTAGTATCATTCAGTATATAGAACAATTAATCCAAATGCAAAGTACAGTGCAATTGATTGCATGAATGCAACAATAATAGATGCACTATACAATTATAACAGCCTCAAAAAAAGAATAAAATCTGTTAAAAGCATAAAGGGCGAGTGCCCAATGGATAACCATAATATTAATTTATGTATTGTAACTGAACAATAAGAACCAATGTCAGTGGGGCATATTATAAAACCAGTAAAATTGCTATAAAAACCACAAATAGTTTTAAAGTGCAACGTAGAAAAGTGCAGGGTGCATAATCCCAAAAAGGTTGGGAACAAACATTATATATCCAGGTAAAAACCTGAAGCAGAATAAAAATTGGTGATAAAGTGCAAAGTGCCAATTGAGTGCAAAAAGTCGGCAGTGCATATATATGAATGAATAAATAAGGGAGGTAAAAAGGCAATCACATCATATAGAACTCCTGTATAGCAGCAAGAAATAGGGCATACCTATAGATTTCATAATAGTACAGCTGGATATGTAAAAAACTGACATCAATATTATCAATAAGATGACTATCAGAGTAAACAATGTAAATCTTCATAGACCATCCATAACATAGATAAATAGATTAAAACCATATAAAAAGGTATAAAATCCATTATAAAAAAGTTATGCATACGATGGAGTAAAATATTTACAAAAAATTGTTAAGATCTTCTCCCATGTTCAGGCCATTAGGGATCTTACTGTTTAACCTCAAAATGTATTGACTTTCTAATTGTCTAAGTCTCTTCTCTCTATCTCCACCCCTTTTATTCAGGGGGACTGCATCAATGACAAAATATTGCAGGTCATTAAGATTGTTGTTATGTACCAGCTTGAAATAACGTGCCACTGGATAATTAGGGTCAGAGTTAACAATGGCACGAAGATGCTGTAAGATTCGATTGTATACCTGCAACTTGGTGCTGCCAACATACTGTAACTCGCACGTGCATCTTAAAACATAGACCGCATGGTCTGTTTTACAAGTGTACACATTCTTGATAGGAATCACTGCATCCGTAAGACCCTCAACAAACTCGCTGGTGTTCACACCGAATTTGCATGCCCGACATGAACTACACTTCCGGAAACCTGTTTTGTTGGAGAACCAATTAGATTTAATGAAGGTTTCAGGGCTAGTTTTGACCAGAGCATCCCTCATAGAGGGTGCTCGTCGGAAAGTAATATTGGGAATATCTCCCAACAAAGGGCCCACCACAATGTCTGTTTTTAAGATGGGCCAGTTAGATTTAATAATTTGCCTCATCTTTTTATGTTGAATATTAAAAGTGGTGATTAGGCGAATGGAAGATTTTTCAGTTGTAGCAATACCCTCTTCTGGAGTAACTGAAGCAGGTTGTTCAACCATTGCAACTATTTGAATTGATAAAGCCCTTTTGAGAGAGTTAGTGAGGTTAGTGACTTCATAGCCTCTTTGTAAAAATCTTTGGTAAGATCCATACAAACAATTCATGAGGTCAATCTCATTATTGCATATCCGTCTGATTCTTAAAAACTCCCCATAAGGGATGCTTTTAATAAGATGATGTGGATGGTTACTCTGGGCATGTAAAATTGAATTTCCAGCTGTGGACTTTCTGTACATCCTAGTCATGATCTCGTTATGTTATTACGCGTCTGTTTTCCTTTGTGCGAGGTTTGCTGTGAATAAACTAACATTGACCAGCCCCTGTGAGTGCTTTCTTTCCAGACGAAAGTCTACATTGGGAGGAGAGTCGAGCAGTAATTGTTATGCGGGAGCAACACCGCATGTAGAAGCACCCGCCTGTGAATGCACCACGTACTTGGTGCTGTGAAGCGAAAATAAATATATATATATAGGAATCCACAATCCTGAAGCGCCGAACAGCGAGAGCAAACGGACACAGCCAGGTACAGACCACAAACAAAGGATTTAGAAAGAAATGTTGTGCTTTATTCCATCAATGGGGATGGCGGCATGACGCGTTTCGTCCGGGAAACCCGGACTTGATCACATGACAAGACCCAGAGACATGAGTGGTTAAGTACTGGTGAACAAACAAGACTCCTCCCACAAATTAATAGACATAAAGGTAGTATCATTCAGTATATAGAACAATTAATCCAAATGCAAAGTACAGTGCAATTGATTGCATGAATGCAACAATAATAGATGCACTATACAATTATAACAGCCTCAAAAAAAGAATAAAGTCTGTTAAAAGCATAAAGGGCGAGTGCCCAATGGATAACCATAATATTAATTTATGTATTGTAACTGAACAATAAGAACCAATGTCAGTGGGGCATATTATAAAACCAGTAAAATTGCTATAAAAACCACAAATAGTTTTAAAGTGCAACGTAGAAAAGTGCAGGGTGCATAATCCCAAAAAGGTTGGGAACAAACATTATATATCCAGGTAAAAACCTGAAGCAGAATAAAAATTGGTGATAAAGTGCAAAGTGCCAATTGAGTGCAAAAAGTCGGCAGTGCATATATATGAATGAATAAATAAGGGAGGTAAAAAGGCAATCACATCATATAGAACTCCTGTATAGCAGCAAGAAATAGGGCATACCTATAGATTTAATAATAGTACAGCTGGATATGTAAAAAACTGACATCAATATTATCAATAAGATGACTATCAGAGTAAACAATGTAAATCTTCATAGACCATCCATAACATAGATAAATAGATTAAAACCATATAAAAAGGTATAAAATCCATTATAAAAAAGTTATGCATACGATGGAGTAAAATATTTACAAAAAATTGTTAAGATCTTCTCCCATGTTCAGGCCATTAGGGATCTTACTGTTTAACCTCAAAATGTATTGACTTTCTAATTGTCTAAGTCTCTTCTCTCTATCTCCACCCCTTTTATTCAGGGGGACTGCATCAATGACAAAATATTGCAGGTCATTAAGATTGTTGTTATGTACCAGCTTGAAATGACGTGCCACTGGATAATTAGGGTCAGAGTTAACAATGGCACGAAGATGCTGTAAGATTCGATTGTATACCTGCAACTTGGTGCTGCCAACATGCTGTAACTCGCACGTGCATCTTAAAACATAGACCGCATGGTCTGTTTTACAAGTGTACACATTCTTGATAGGAATCACTGCATCCGTAAGACCCTCAACAAACTCGCTGGTGTTCACACCGAATTTGCATGCCCGACATGAACTACACTTCCGGAAACCTGTTTTGTTGGAGAACCAATTAGATTTAATGAAGGTTTCAGGGCTAGTTTTGACCAGAGCATCCCTCATAGAGGGTGCTCGTCGGAAAGTAATATTGGGAATATCTCCCAACAAAGGGCCCACCACAATGTCTGTTTTTAAGATGGGCCAGTTAGATTTAATAATTTGCCTCATCTTTTTATGTTGAATATTAAAAGTGGTGATTAGGCGAATGGAAGATTTTTCAGTTGTAGCAACACCCTCTTCTGGAGTAACTGAAGCAGGTTGTTCAACCATTGCAACTATTTGAATTGATAAAGCCCTTTTGAGAGAGTTAGTGAGGTTAGTGACTTCATAGCCTCTTTGTAAAAATCTTTGGTAAGATCCATACAAACAATTCATGAGGTCAATCTCATTATTGCATATCCGTCTAATTCTTAAAAACTCCCCATAAGGGATGCTTTTAATAAGATGATGTGGATGGTTACTCTGGGCATGTAAAATTGAATTTCCAGCTGTGGACTTTCTGTACATCCTAGTCATGATCTCGTTATGTTATTACGCGTCTGTTTTCCTTTGTGCGAGGTTTGCTGTGAATAAACTAACATTGACCAGCCCCTGTGAGTGCTTTCTTTCCAGACGAAAGTCTACATTGGGAGGAGAGTCGAGCAGTAATTGTTATGCGGGAGCAACACCGCATGTAGAAGCACCCGCCTGTGAATGCACCACGTACTTGGTGCTGTGAAGCGAAAATAAATATATATATATATATATATATATATTGATGCTCCAACAGCCCTTCTCCCAGCCGAGAGAGAGGCAGAAAAGCAGCACTCGCGGGATGGGTTTCAGAGTTTCTTTTTACTTTTTAGTGCAGACGCGTTTCGGGCAAAGCCCTTTGTCAATGTAATTATAAAAACGCTCACAGGAAGACAATATATGCAGCACGTCATTACCGATGGAAACTGAAAATGGACTACCCGACTTGGAACTGCGGGCGCCATCTTGGAATGTGCAGTGTAACATTGTTACAGTGATCAAATGGCAACAGATTACCTTTTCTCAATATAATTCATTCGGTTATTATGCCGTGGATCAGCATACATTCAAAGTATAATTAATGATGGTTGTGACAAAAAATATATGAGCTAAAACAAGTACATTTTAGATATGCTGAAATTTACATACAGATTCCATCCGTCATTGTCCTCTTATGTGCTGTACATGGTTACTCATTTTTGTCACCCTGAATAAATACAGATGCACTTCACTTCATTACCTCCAGTCCTACCCTGCAGCGTTTCCCATTCCACAACAGCTGTGTTTGTAGGACATCTAGCTCCTTGAATACTTTATGCAGGATTTTGTAGAATGACCCCTGCATTACATAGAGGCATCTCAGCAGTACCACCATTTTTATCAGGGCTACCTTTCCCATTAGAGACAATTTCAATGTATTCCAGAAGGGTACACTCCCCTGCAATCTCTTGACTATCCTTCCCATATTTTTTTTCACAAAAACAGTCTTTCTCTTTGGCAGTATGTATATCTAGGTATTGGACAGATTCTAGTTCCCAGGGGAGCTCCAGCCGCGGGAGCTGAGACACTTTTCCTATTGGATATAACTGAGTCTTAGATTTATTAATGCAAAGGCCTGAGGCTTCTGCAAAAGTTTCCAGGGCCTGAATAAAAATAGAGGTAGAATGTGCTGGATGGCTCAGGTACACTAATGCGTCATCTACATATAACATATAACATATAATGACATTATATGCTCTGTTTGTTCAATGGTTATGCCATGCCCCTTCAGTACTGATCTCAGCTGGCATGCCAGAGGCTCCATTGCTATGGTGAATATTAATGGTGAGAGCGGGCATCCTTGCCTCATCCTTACCGGAAAAAACAGATAATAGTTCTCTAATCTCCCAGTTGCGTAAATATGAAAGACTTAAGAAACAAGAAACATCTAAATGGTGGGAGGCCATATCTCTCCAAGACTATGTAGATAAAAAAATGATACCACGGGGACTGAGAATTTATATAACCCCGTCACATGAATCCCCAAACGCCAAAATGCTAGAGGAATGGTCTGAGAACTCAGCTACCAGTAGCAGAAACATGCTTTGCATACTAATAAAATACGCTTGGGAAGATCGTGAGATAATACTGAAACAATTGAGAGAATTAGAGGACGAATTCAGTAACCACCCCAACCAGGATACCATAAATAAATTTAAGGATGACCTAAAGGGACGCCTAAAGAAAAATGAAGAAGATATAAAATATTGCAAACAACGCAAGCTACACAGAGACTGTGGAGATTATGACAGCGGTAGAATTCTCACCTACAGTCCAAAATATGACTATTTGTACAAGCAAAGCAGCACAATGATGACAACAGCAGAGTCTCTTGTGGCTACAGGAGAAAGCTCACCTACCATTGTTGCAAGTGAACCCGACTCAGATGTCTCACGACAATCAACTAGCACAGCATCTGATATAGAAATTACCAAGAAACCGGCTTCTTTTTTAGAGGAGTTTCGGGTGCTCAGAACAAGAAGGAAAAAGGAGGCGGAAATGCAACAACAACAATCCTTCCAGAAGACACCAACACGGGGGAGACCACGAGGACAAGCAAGAGGAAGAGCCGAGCACAAAAGAGACGACTCAAGTTCAAGCAGAGAAGACAAAAAGAATACAAAGCCGGTGGGATCCAAAAGGGGCGGCTACAAAAGAAGACGTTAATCATGGATGACACAATGGTAAATAAAACTATAATTAACTTATCTTCTAGAACACTAAGTCTTAAAGAAAAACGCATTCTATGTTTAGGATTGACTTTTTGCCCCAGTGAATTGTTTAACTATTCGGAGACCCGCATAGACATTTACAAGTTTGGGAGGAAACTTAAGTTACAGAAATGGCATCTCCTTAAACCTAGACAATGTGCGGAAAGACCTGCGGTGGAGATATGCCTTCCTGAACTTGCCATCAATGACCAGGAACTGTTATTGGATATATATGATTTGGGAGAAGTAAGGGCTGAAAATGAGCAGGATGTTCAAATCGTGGGGGTAAGGGAAACCAACACGAATAGGCCAGCAGGCACGAATTTTAAACCTAAATCAATATTTTATCCCATCATGCCACATGATCCAATTGATACTTTCCAGGAAGTTGTTTCCAAAGAACTGGTTAAATTGAAACACAAACAGTATAACAGAAATTCGTGGGACATGAACTTATCAAAACAAGAACAAGACTTTATATTTTCCCTAGCAAATGACGAGTCTATTGTGTTAAGACCTTCAGATAAAGGGGGTAATATTGTTTTATGGGGCAGGGACCTATACATTAAGGAAGCCCTACGACAACTTGATGGTGATATTTTTTACACCAAGTCAAACTCTAATGAATATCACCAGAGTATTGAGGAAACTTGGAACAGACTTCATGACTGGCAAATAGAGGGGCTCCTCTCTTGGCATGAATTCTGTTTTCTCAAACGTGATTACCCCAAACTACCCATTTTCTATTTACTCCCCAAGATCCATAAAAACCTCTTGGAACCGCCAGGGAGACCGATCATATCCTCCATAGGAAGTGTCAATGAAAATCTTTCAGTATACATTGATCACTTCCTTCGAGATTATGTCATCCAACTTCCTTCTTACATAAAGGACACTACAGATTTTTTACGCAAAATAGACACCATTGTGTGGACAGAGGGTTCCATACTAATAACCATGGATGTCAGTGCATTATACACTATTATTGACCACACCCAAGGCATGGAAGCATGCTATCACTTTTTGAAGAGTAGAGAACTAGGATTTACCAACCATACTGTTATGATCATCGAGATGATGAAATTATGCCTGCGGAATAACATATTCATGTTTGATGGAGTTCTATTCAAACAAATCCGCGGCGCAGCTATGGGTTCAGCCTTTTCTCCCAACTTTGCCAATCTCTTTTTGGGCAAGTGGGAGGAAGAAATTATGAGAAATGAAGACCTTAAGGAAGATTTTGGGAAAGTCCACACGTGGATTAGATATATTGATGACCTTTTTGTCATCTGGCAAGGTACTGAAACAGAAGCGGTGAATTTTATTGCCAAACTTAATCAAAATAGCTATAACATCCAACTCACTTATAACATCAATAGAAGTCGGGTTGAATTCTTGGACACCAGTATTGAGGTCCATGAAGGCAAATTGATTTCTAAGTTACATAGAAAGGAAACATCAGGCAATAGCCTCCTACATGCCCTCAGTGCCCACCCTGATCCCTTGAAATGGAGTATTCCGTACGGGGAATTGCTCAGGGCTAAAAGAAATTGCACAAGAGAGGAGGATTATGAAAAAGAAAAAAACAACACCATCAGCCGTTTTAGAGAAAGGGGTTATCCTGAATGGGTACTCACTAAGGCAGTCACCAAAGCAATGGCAGTCCTGAGACCAGACACTTTAGTGTCAAAGCAGAAACCTAGTGACAATCTAGAATCCCCCAGAATCATCACTACATTTAATCAGAAATCCAATAAGGTTCAAAAAATCATGGCTGACAATTGGAAAATCCTTAAAGCAGACACCATCATAGGTCCCAAACTCACTAATAGGCCCCGTATAACATACAGAAGAGGGCGTAACTTGAGAGATATGTTGGTTAAAGGAGATATCAGTGATAAAAAGAGCCAACACATTCAAGGACTTCAGGGATTTTTTCCCTGTGGCCATTGTACGGCGTGCCGTAGAAGTGTCATGGTTAAAGATCTTGCAATACCAGGCAATGACAAAAGATGGCAAATCAAACAATTTTTAACTTGCAGCTCTACCTATGTGATTTATGTTTTGGAATGCCCTTGTCATAAAAAGTATGTGGGGAGTACGTCTTGCACTGCAAAGAAAAGGGTTCAAGAGCATTTGAGGGCCATTACCAATAAAGATCCCAAGTACCCCATTGCCAGACATTTTCAAAGCCAACATCAATCCAATAATGATCTATTGAGATACTATGTGATTGAACAGGTTAATGTGGGCAGAAGGGGAGGTAATCGTGAGCTTGCTCTGAGGAAAAAAGAATCCAAATGGATATTAGAATTGGAAACTAAATTCCCCGGGGGACATAACTGGGATGAAGAACTTGCAACCCATCTACATATAGATTAAAAGTGTCTGTTTTGTCCTAATGCCAACTGTACTCTTGTTAATCTGTAATTTAGTGTCCACCTTGTGTGTTACATAAGGAGAAATGATAGTTGAGTTAACCTTGCAATGTGTTATGTTTCTAGAATGTTTTTAAACCATTTTAATAATTTTTGTAATCTCTGTAATTTCCCTTCCAGGAGCAAGTTGAGGGACGTCACTTATTAATTGAGCACTGCACTGACCCCCCAAGGCTCCCATCTTATGAAGAGAAACACTCTACCACGTTAAGATAAGATACTCACCTTCACTTTTTTTGATAATGATCTATTGGGACTCAAAAAAACTTTTCTTGTATTGCACCCTGCACTCTAATTTCTGTGTAGGAACAATCTGTGACAGACCTAGAATTTTTACTTTTACTTTAAACTTTTTTGTAGAGACTGGTTTTTTCACCCTAAGACTGATTATGGGTGGGTCATCGCTGTCGGGCACTAGACCGAGTAAATAATTTTGAATTCTCCGTGGGAATTTGTACCAAGAAAAAGCATTGTTACATGTACTCTCATCTCGGTTTCCCACCTGTGTTTTCCTTATTTAAATTTACTGGATTACTGGTTGGTCCATTCCTTACGTGGAAGTGATCGTGATACCCTGTTCCAAAATGGCGGACATATACGAGCAATGATGTTTACTGTTCATTAATTTTTCCATTCACTGCCTAAATTAACTGTGGTTTTCTTTTCATTTTACTTATGTTTAGAGATTATGACCAATAGACCAGCCTGTCTACATAGGTACATACAGTTTCCATGTACTATACTGTGTTTACATAGAGACACACGGAGGTATTGACATTTATTAATGGCCGCCGTTGTAACATGACGTGTATGTACTTCTTTTATGTTTACTATTACCTATTGGGAAGTCTGTACTTAAATGTGTTCCTCACGAATTGAGGTTAACGTGTGAGCAAGGCACTTCGGTGTTGAAACGCGTAGCGTTATTTTGGAAAATAAACGCAACTAGCTGTACGTCTTCTGAGTGCGTGTGGTGCTTAATCTGCAAAACTTGGCTAAATAAAAAAAAAATATATATATATATATATATATATATATATATTTACAGAAAACAATCTCTTCAGGAAGAAGTAATCGGAGGGACACAGCAGGGAAGTTAGGAAAGAAGTTCATTCCAGTGATGGCATGACGTGTTTTGGCGAGTATGCCTTTGTCAAATGCCGTTGCACACACAGTCTCTCTCCTCAAGCTGCTTAAATTTCCTG
Organism: Lissotriton helveticus; assembly: GCF_964261635.1. Classification (NCBI taxonomy): domain Eukaryota; kingdom Metazoa; phylum Chordata; class Amphibia; order Caudata; family Salamandridae; genus Lissotriton; species Lissotriton helveticus. Next base: position 868,072,431 of record NC_136061.1, on the reverse strand, counting down.
TATCTTTCTCCCATTGGTGGCAGTCCAGGTGGGGCGAATTAGGAGCTCTCATCGATGAACTACAGCTCCCAGCAGGCATCTGTCCTGGCCGACCGGGTAAGTAGATGGAATCCGGCCCATATATCCCATGATGAGTCCTGGAAAAGTATACAGAACGTGATGACTACAGCTTGATTTTGGCACTATGTTGTGCTGGAACAACTCTCCTTCCCTGGCCCCCAACGCTCCAGCAACATGGGTCCTCTCCCAGCGAGCCTCAGGAACGCAGACAAAGTTGTCCTGCCCCTCTGTGCAGTCACAGACTGCGTCTGCAGTGATGCTCAGCCTTCAAGGGGTGCGGCGGTCACGGAGTACTTTCAATACCTTGAATGCTTTCACCAGTTGCCCTTGTAACTCCGGACACTTGATAGAGCGGGTCACCAAAAGTGCACCAGGGCTTGGACGCTATGTATTCAAAAACGATCTCTTCAGGAAGAGGTAATGGGAGGGACACAGCAGGGAAGTCAGGAAAGAATTTTATTCCAGTGATGGCATTACGTGTTTTGGCGAGTATGCCTTTGTCAAATGCCGTTGCACACACAGTATCTCTCCTCAAGCTGCTTAAATTTCCCGTATCGTTCTCCCATTGGTGGCAGTCCAGGTGAGGCGAATCAGGAGTCCATTTATTACTGCAGCCCTCGTCGATGAACTACAGCTCCCAGCAGGCATCTGTCCTGGCCGACCGGGTAAGTAGATGGAATCCGCCCCATATATCCCATGATGGGTCCTGGAAAAGTGTACAGAACGTGAGGACTGCAGCTTGATGTTGGCAGTATGTTGCTGCTAGAACATCTCTCCTTCCCTGGCCCCCAACGCTCTAGCCGTATGGATCCTCTCCCAGCCAGCCTCTGGGATGCAGACAAAGTTGTCCTGCCCCTCCGTGCAGTCACGGACTGCGTCTGCAGCGATGCTACAATTTTATTATTTTTTTAATTGAATTTTTTATTAAGCATTTTGTTGTAACAGCAGACAAATACACATCTTCGTACAGCATTCTCTGCAAAAACTTCACATAGTTCACTCAGTACTATCATTGCTTCCGTGACACATCCATTATGCCAACATCCCAATCTGGGCAGGTGGCGAGGAACAATAAAGCATTTAAATCAGAACTACATGTGTAGCATCAGTGTGAACCCAGGAGCCACATGGAGTTATGATCCCCTCTGTTGCGCTCTAAACGAAGCATTCTGAACGAGCATCCCTCCCAACATCTCCCCTATTTGCTATGTCAGCGAGCATATCTACTCTCCCAATAGTCCACCCAGCAGGAACACCTCTCACCTCAGATTCGACAAAATGTCCTCCCCAGACCTCAACCAAACCCCGCAGGTTCATCAACACTAGCAACACCCGCATCTTGCACAGTCGCTGTCTCTTCCCCATTTTTGCTCCCCGCACCCTGCAGATACGCGGTGTTTAATCCCCAAAAATATTTGGGTCCGCTCCTGGGCGGAAGCATTTCACTGTTCATCTCCGATTGTGTGGCACAATACAACATGTCACGAGACCACTGCTGCAGCGTCGGGACAGGCCCCCTCATCCAGCACAGAGCCACTCTTCTCTTGGCCATAAGCAGCCCCATATCAACCAATCTGCGAATGGCTTTGGTTAGCGCCTTAGTATACCCCAAAAGAGCCATCAAAGGGTCCGGAGCAAGTTCCATCTGTACCGCCCTACCCAACTCCTCAAAGATTCCTTCCGAAAATTGGTTAACTCCCAGACACAACCATGCCAAGTGAAAAAAATCAGCAGGCGTATAGCGACATCTCTCACACGTAGCGTCCTCCCGAAGACCATAACGATATAGCCTTTCAGGGGTGTAATAAATCCTATTGATATATTTGAGGTGGACCAACCTGTGCCTACCATGTAGTGATATTTTCCTAGTATTGGTACAACAATAGAACCACTTATCATCATCCAACTGTACATTCAGGTCCCGCTGGCATGCAAGCCTAGCCTTGGTGAACTTATGCGCCCTGTGCGACATCGCTATCTTATAAATAGCCGCAATAATTTTAAGGGGGGACTCACACTTGATGACATGAGTCAACTCCAGCTCTTCTGAAGACATTTCCATACTGTCACCCAACAAAGCCCGGAGTGCCCCCCTCACTCTATGAAATTGAAATTTATTCAGGAGTGTGGCACCTTCTGCAACCGCAGTAACCTGCTCTAAGGTACGAACCATTCCCTCATGGAAGAGGTCTCCAGCTACCACCAAGTTCAGTGCACGTAGGGCCCGAATGACCCCCCTCTCCGTGCACGGTTCCAACCATCTCATCCACTCTATCGGCATAGCCGGACATTCTGCCTGATTCTGCAGGAGCCAGTGCCACGCATAATTAGTAGTGTTTAAGGAATCCAATATGCCTGTCCACCATCAGCTGGTTTCATAATTATAGCCGGCAAGGGGATAGGATGAGCAAAAAGTCTCTCCATCCGCAGGAAGGGAATGTCAGCCCCGCCATGTATCCAGGCATGCAGGTGGGCAGCCTGCGCTGCCCTATAGTACAATTCGAAGTTCGGTGCCCCCAGATCCCCCCGCTGGCACGGAAGCGTGAGCACACCCCATTGAACCCTAGCTTGTTTACCTGCCCATGCCAGTTTTAACATGGATTGCCTAATCCTAAGAAAGAAAGAGCGCGGCAGCACCAAGGGGATGTTTGTGAATAGGAATAGGAGTCTAGGAAGAACAACCATCTTCATAATGGAAATGCACCCCGTTAAGGACAGAGGAAGGGGACTCCATAGCTCTACATCATCTTCCAATCGGGATATGGCCGTTCCATAATTTTCTCTGAACACGATATCCGCATCAGTCTGTAGTCTGATGCCCAGGCATCGCACAGAGTCCTTCGTCCACTGCAACGGATATTCCATAGCAAATTCAGTCGTGATTGGCGTAAGGGGAAACACCAGTGACATCTCCCAATTAACCTTAAGCCCCGAAAGTGCCCCAAAACGAACTACTTCCCTGATACCTGAGGCTAAGTTATTCTCCCGGTCTCTCACACACAGAAGCGTGTCGTCTGCATAGGTGGATATAACTATTCTATACGTTGGGAAGCCAATACCCTCATTACCATGATTTTCCCGCACGGCACAAGCTAAGGGTTCCGCCACCAGAGCATAAAGTAGCGGGGACAAAGGGCAACCCTGCCAGGTGCCTCTAGTAATGTTAAAGGGGGTAGTAACCAGGTCACCAATTCGAACACGTGCCGTAGGTTTATAATAAAGAGTCCCTTGCAATTGCAAAAATACTGCCCCTAACCCCATTCCGGTTAGCACCTCCCTTAAAAACGCCCATTCCACCAAATCAAATGCCTTTTCCATATCTAGAAAAATGGCTACAGCTTTATTTTCCTGGCTAACATGCTGCATTGTGCCAAATACCGTGCGAATATTAGAAGTTACATTTCTGGCTGGGATGAATCCCTCTTGCTCCGGAGCAACTAGGATATGAGACATCAGAGCCAGTCTAGTAGCTAATATTTTAGCGAATAATTTCGTGTCCACATTAACCTGTCCACACAAGTGCCTTACCTGGTTTAGGAATGACCACCAACATGGCCTCTCTCATAGATGGGGGCAAGGTGCCAGTTACACACATGTCATCAAACAAGGCCATAAGGTGAGGAAGTAACTGCTCTAAGACCGTCTTGTAGAAGGCAACTATCAAACCATCCATTCCCGGGGCACTACCCGCTCTCATGCCACCCAAAGCCTCAATAATCTCATCCTTCCCTATCGGGTGCATTAGGAGTGCCCTATGCGAGTCTGGAAGGAAAGGGAGATGTATATGCTCCAGATACTTCGCTATCTTCTCTTTAGTCCCTGAGGACCGGGACCTGTACAGATCGGCATAATACTGTCGAAAGCGCTCAGCGTTCTTCGCCTCCTCTGTCAATAGCACCCCGCGCTCTGCTTTAATTTCCGTTACCTGTGTCCTACCACGCCGTGCCCTCATCAGGCGAGCCAGGACAGATCCCGGCCTCTCTCCCTCTCTGTATTAAGGTGCCGTGGCGTATTTGCCCATGTGCTTTACTTTGCTATCGGCTGCAGCATGATACTCCCCCAGCAGAACCTCAATCTCCGTATCTATAGTCTCATCTCTCCCCGCTAGCCACAGCCGCTCAAGCTCTTTCAATTTACCTTCTATTTCAGCCAGAGTCCTACGGATAGCCTCTAGTACACCCGAATGCTTAGCCATTGCTACACCTCTGATATACACTTTGAACGTTTCCCAGACAGTCTGGAAACTGTCCACTGAGCCAATATTAGTATCAAAGAAAGTCTCAATGGCGTCAGCCAGCACCTCCCTAAACACTGGATCTAGTAATGAATCTCCATGTAAAACGTGGCAGACGTTTCCTAGGTGGCTCCAAGACCAACAGTAATGGCGAATGGTCCGATAGAGTGCGGGGCAGCACTATACAATGTCATATCAAAGTAATCAGCGCAGTGGATGCCATCCAATAATCGATACGTGTGTGTATGTTGTGAAATGCCGAGTAATGTTTGTAGCCCCCTCTCTCTCCACTCCTAGCTCTCCACACATCACAAACATCCAGACATACCATAACTTCCTACAACTTCCTTGCTGCCGCCGCCGGACTTCTGGGCGGACCCACCTATCTATCCAGGGCCAGATCCCTAACCAAGTAAAAGTCCCTCCCCCATAGGATCCTGGAGTCCCCATAGTGAGCCACACCTCTAGCAATGTCTCCCAAAAATTCCGGACAGTCATAGTTGGGCCGCATATATTAATAATGAGAAGGTCCAGGCCCCGGCCTCTGCACCTAGACATGACATATCTACCGCCCGGGTCTTCTTGGAGCAAAGTAAGTTTGAGAGACGACCTGGGGTTAAGCCAATTCAATACTCCTCTTGCATGTGAGGTGAACCCCGCAGAGTCAATATTTCCCTCCAGCCCCCTGGACCTAAGCATGCGGCTTGTTTGTGGTAAATGAGTCTCCTGCAGAAGAGCCAAATCAATATTCTGCCTATCGATGTAATTCAGTACCTTCCCAAGTTTACCGTGATCATTATGACCCCTAACATTCCACGACAACACTCTTATGTCTCCCACCCACTCCCGGGTCTCCTGCCCATCACGTGCCATTAACTATTTAATGAGTGCATAATGTGAAGCCAACATGTTTGTGTACCATCGCGCAGTGCATCATCCGCTTAACAAACAGCAAATCTCCATTAGAACCCCACACAAAAAACACCCTCTCCCCCTGCCACCCCCACCCACAGCAGACGTCCCCCAACATAGCCGCATGAAAAATATTCCCATGACCCCATTTCCCCATTTCACAACACCCTTTAACCCCCTCAAAGAGGAGTACAGCAACAGTGCCAGGCACACGTGAGCGGAGGTAGCCCTTCGCACCTAACTTTGACAAATACCAACAGTATATAAGGCCAATCTTGGCCTCCGCTCGTCATCACGCACATATTTGCCTGCAGTGGACTGTACCTGTCATACACCCCACTAACAGTTGGATCAATCAATCAATCAATCAGGTCATTTATAGAGCGCACTACTCACCCGTAGGGTCTCAAGGCGCTGGGTTGGGGGGGGGTGCCGTTACTGCTCGAGCAGCCAGGTCTTGAGCTTCTTCCTGAAGGAGAGGTGGTCTTGGGTCAGGCGCAGGTCGGTTGGGAGTGAGTTCCAGGTCTTGGCGGCCAGGTAGGAGAAGGACCTTCCTCCTGTTGTCGCTCTTCGGATGCGGGGGACGGCGGCGAGGGCGTGGCTGGTTGATCTGAGGAGGCGCTTGGGAGTGTAGAAGTTGATCCGGTTGTTGAGGTAGCTCGGGCCTTGGTCGTGTAGGGCTTTGTGCGCGTGGGTGAGGAGACGGAAGGTGATTCTCTTGTTGACCGGGAGCCAATGCAGATCTCTCAGGTGTCCGGAGATGTGGCTGCGTCTGGGGATGTCGAGGATGAGTCTGGCCGAGGCGTTCTGGATCCGCTGGAGTCTCTATTGGAACTTGGCGGTGGTTCCGGCGTAGAGGGTGTTGCCGTAGTCCAGTCGGCTGGTGACGAGGGCCTGGGTGACCGTCTTCCTCGTCTCGGTGGGGATCCACCGGAAGATCTTACGTAGCATGCGCAGGATGTTGAAGCAAGACGAGGAGACGGCGTTTACTTGTCTGGTCATGGAGAGGGAGGAGTCCAGGATGAAGCCCAGGTTGCGTGCGTGGTCCGTCGGTTTGGGTGCGGTGCCCAGGGCGGGGGGCCACCAGGAGTCGTCCCAGGCGGAGGGCGAGGAGCCCAGGATGAGGACCTCCATCTTGTCCGAGTTCAGTTTCAGGCGGCTGGTCGTCATCCATTCGGCTACCTCTCTCATCCCTTCGTGCAGGTTGGCTCTGGCGGTGGCGGGGTCGTTGGTCAGGGAGAGGATCAGCTGGGTGTCGTCGGCGTAGGAGATTATGTTGAGGTTGTGTTGGCGTGCGATGGCCGCGAGGGGGCTCATGTAGACGTTGAAGAGGGTGGGGCTCAGTGAGGATCCTTGAGGGACGCCGCAGATGACTTTGGTGGCCTCTGACTTGTACGGTGGTAGGCGGACTCTCTGTGTTCTTCCGTCGAGGAAGGAGGTGATCCATTGGACAAGCCCCCACGTCACATTGCAGGTCTCTATACACAGCTAATCCTCCTAAATGAGGGAAGGTTCCCAGCGTCACCCACCCCAGCATCACTCTATGTGCACCATTGTTATATGACCCTTCCAGGTGTGAGACAGCAACAGAATCCCTTAGTCTATACTTCCCCGCCCATACCCGATACAGATTTGCAGACTGCCCATTCTAACCAGACACTTCAGGAAAATGCACAATAATACCATATATCTAAGGACATTAGCCACCCCATCTTACAGTTCCCAGCACCTAAACTACCCCAATAGCTACCAGTGAAACATGTCAGTCCTGATCATCCAGCGCAGTCCTCTCCGACTCCTCAAGTTGCTGTCTTTCCGGTGTGCCCTTCCGATCTTTCATCCAGTTCTTGATGGCTTGCTGCAAAACCTTAGGGTCCGTGAAAGTATGTGATTTCTCTTGCCTGTTCACACGTAGCTTCGCAGGGTACAGCATGGCATAGGCCACACCCATACCCCGGAGCTGCCTCTTGAGTGGTACAAAGTGCCTGCGGGCCTCCTGCACACAAGCAGTGAAGTCAGGATATAGGGACAGTTCCAACCCCTCAAAACGCAATATTTTCTACTCTCTAGCTACATGGAGGGCCGCATCACGATCCCTATAATTGAGTAACTTTGCTATTATCGGACGCAGAGCCGCCCCCGGCGGAGGACGAGACCCCAGGGCCCTGTGCCCTCTCTCCACAACAAACATTGCCGAAAAGACGTTATCTCCTAGCAGTGACACCAGCAATTTGTCAATGAACTGTTCCATGTTTCCCCTGGCCGTTGTTTCTGGTAGGCCAACTAGATGCAGGTTACAGCACCTGGAACGCGCCTCAATGTCATCAGTCTTGTCCTGCAGGACATGCAGAACCTTTCCCAGTTGTTTATTGTCTGCATCTAGTATGGTGTGAGCCTCCTCAACTTCCGTTAGACGCCTTTCAGACATATCCAACTGTTCAGCGTGTTTATCGAGGCGTTCTGCCATTCTATCCATCTGTAAGTTTAGGTGTCCATTTTCGTGCCCAAGGATGTAATGCCACTCTGCAGAGACTTCTCCATAGACTTCAAGATAGTACGAATGTCTTCATCGATATCTTCTTGTGCTGTCGCCGGCCCCTTAGCACCCCCGTCCGGAGCACGATCCTGAGATTTCGATCGCTTCTGGTCAAAGGCAAACTTTGTCTGGGTCTTATCTCCCTTGCCCATGGTTACTAGGAATGCACTCTGCCGCCCTCCACCAGCCGTCGCACTCTCTACCCGACCCAGAAGCTAGTCAGAATCCAAAACAGGATCTTCCAGGGAAGCCCGCTATTTATCCACTCTCCACTCATTACTTCTTCCTCCAAGAACACTTAGTACATCCATAGCAAAGCCCGGTGTCGACGTCCGGATTGTCTGATCACCTGGACCCTCCACAAGTAGACATCCAGTAAGAGGGACACCGAAGGCGGGAGTATATGTCACTGCGCCAACACCTCTAGTCTGCGTCCAACCACACACGTGCAATGCTGAGTTGCTCCGGGAGTAATCTGAGTGCACGAATATCAAATTCCTACCAACCACTCAGCCAATCTCCTGGTGGACGCCGTAAAGCCATTATTCCTCGTGCCACCGCCTGCCTTCCGTCTGTTGCCAGCAAGTCGACAAGCCACTCCTCGCAATCCTCAATCCAGTCCATACAGGCAAGGTCAAGTCCAACTCCAGTTGAATTAGTGAGCAGCTCCGCTGCAGGGACACCACAACCAGCCTCTCCGCTAGGCCATGTCCTTCACCGCTCTGCCAGACCCAACCGAGGCCAAGTCCCTGTGGCAGCTGGAGTGCCACTGCCTAGTGCCCCTCCCTCACGTGCTCCACTCCAGTTCTGCCAATCCAAGATGCTCTCTGGGCCCCTGCCACTGTTCCAAACCGAAGTGGGGCCCCAATAGTATGCTCCTACGTTCATCACCCGGGTGTGCAGCACAATAGGAGAGGAGCCGCGAGTAACCACTCCAACAGCACGGCCTCCGCATCTCTCAGCAGCGCTACTGCATCGCCGCCGAGAGGCCTATGCAGCAGGGCCCCACCATGCACCCACGCCTCTGCAGCTCCTCCGTATCGGTCCACCGGCCTCCAGGCAGCCGGACGAGGGCTAAGCTGTCCCTCAGTACCCCTCCGGTCACCGCCAAGGCAGGCAGCACCTCGCGCTATCCAGTCTCTGCCGCGCTTCACCGACCACGGCGACCCAGGCAGGGCCCCGCCACACATCACGTGACGCAACCTGGCAGTAGTCCACACTGTAGTATGGGGATCTGCGGCCCAGTCACTGCATGCGCGCCCCCTGCAGCTTTCACTTCCGTCAGGCAGCAATTCCGATTTTAGCACTTTCGTAGGGCTCTGCACCTCTTCAGACACATCGACGGCTGGTTAGGGGGCTACAAAAGCACCAATGCAGTAGGATAATTGATGAATAGCTAGATGACGAGACAGAGCACCGGGCTCAGGCGGCCATCGCGCTCCCAAGCTAGTTCGGTCCCCGCGATGCTCAAAAATTAGGAATGTATATTCATGGTTGATGGTGTAGTTGTGTATTATAAAGTGCATTCATCTTTATAAAGCCTCCAACAGATGCACACAATATCACTGTATCAGGGTAACAATATCTTTGTATGTTCAACAAACCATACCAAAAGCTCAATAAGCCCCTGAAGTCATAGCATTCATAATGGTCTTGAATCCGGTGATATTAAACATACGTTCTCATACAATCTCCAGTCAGCCAGGTCTTCATGTAACCTTTCATAGTTACTGTCTGTAGTATCACAAAAGGAATATCGAATTGTCACAATATCATGAACACAATATCAAAAACAAAAATAGTGAGAGGGTAAGTGCACAAAGGGAGGTAGAGAATTACTATTCTTAACTCTAAGTGCCTTTAAGATATACATTCTAGGCTACGTATATGTGGAGTTAGTATGGAATAGTTTTATATATATATATATATATATATATGTATATATATATATACAATACCTGTCTATATTTTGGTCCTCATACGCCTCTTCGCCAACAAAAGCATCAACAGTGAATGTTTGTGCCATACGTTTATAGATTTAGTTTTGAGCATTTGTCCTTCCCTTACATGAAATGTGTTTAATAAAACTAGTTTCAATAATTTTTATGGCCTATACATGGTAACAATTTTAATCTGCCAATTAAGGGACCCCTTTTTCACATGTCAACATCCCTTGTCACATTCTTTAGCGTTAAAGTCCATTTCACAATCTCTTTTACTTTAGGGCCTTATTTGTATATCGGTGGGCCAGTCACTGACTGGCCATCGATGGTGGGCTTGCTGACATCCACAGAAATGGTCCGACCGCCGGAAGATGATACAGCGGTCAGAGACGTCAGGCGGAGGGACTGACAACTGCTTTTTTACGACTGGCTCAAGGAACCCGTCAGGGCAGTGGTTCGACCATAATCCCGACAATAGGGGCAAAAGGCACCTCCATAGGGATTACAATGTTTGTTTCCCTTGGCTTGTAGATGGAGATCTGACTACCATGTACAGGCATACAGAAAGGGACTTTGGGGGACCCTAACAGGACCTTCGTCCCCCCTGGGCCCCCTGTGAGGAGCACATGTCATGCCCTCCAGACATCCATGCACCATGTGCCAGGTACCGTGTGGTGCCTGGCTCATGGTGAAAGGATGTTTTAAAAATATGCCTTTTTTATTGCAGCTTGTGCTGCGGCCCTTTGCCTGGGCCGTAGCACAAGCTGCAATTGAAAAAAGCATATTTACGACTGTTCTGCTGGTGGTCACATTGTAATACGGGTGGGTGAAACTACCACCTACTATTCAGGCATTTCCACTCCCCGATGTTGTTTGGATGCTTGTCCAAACGACATCGTAATGAGTCCCTTAGTTTTGATCACTAGACTCTTGACCACATTCACTGTAAGTGCCAAATATATTTTGGATATGTGCTTCCCAACTGCCGAAAGCCCTACCATGCTCTGCAGTATTGTTATACGCATTGGTCTGTCCAGGAAAGATCCCCATGTTTCCCTAGTTGATTTACGGAGTCTCTAGTAAGGCAATAATCAATCAGTCATTACCACAAAAATGTTTTTCATAGTGTCAAATGGTTGCAGCACCTAATTGCTGAAACAGCTCATCCATATTCTTACAATTTACATGGAATTCTCGGTTTCAAAACTTCAATAATGTCAAAACATGGGGTGTGCTCTCGTGCCGCAAGAAGATGGCACCATTCCCGTAAGCTCCGTGTGACCGCAGAGCTTCTCTCTGTCTCCCAGACACATTTTGGCCGCAACTGGACCTGTCAAGGACGGACGCTTGTATTTGAAGATGCGGTGAGGCGCTTGTCCCGTTTTACCGTGTCAAGCTTTTACCGAAGACCCAGAACCAGTGTGGTGCTTCCTCCTCATAACAGTGCGGGCAGCGGCCACCATTTTACAGCGCCCGCTCCACTCGTAATTATCTCAAGGTAACTGGCGTTTTTATGACTAACGCTCAGAAACATGTTGCTGCCTGTCTTTCCACCAAAGAACTGCATTTTGTGCTAATATGACTTTAATGGCTATATAATGCTTCTCTGACTGCAGCCTAGAACATGTTTTTTTTTCTTTTATATATTTACTCTCACTACTATTTGTCTCAATTTCGTTTTATCTCTTCTTCCATTATAATTTATTCTTTAACCTATGAATGAATGGAATTTACCTTACCAGCTACATTTATAGAGTACATGGCATTTTGGCTTAAATTTGGGCCAGTTTCTTGCATGTTTATGTATATTTTGTCACACCCCTTAGCCTCATAAAAATTTGGCTTGTGATTTAATACTTGCCTTATCGCTTTTGGTATTTTACTTGCATAGCGATTCTCTGAGTGCGGACAGGAGGGTGACATTATTCTTTTGCCCTATTTTTGTGCTGGAAACGTACTCATTTTGTATTGTTTTTATTGAAGCTTATGGGCAGATTGAAAACGTTATTAAAAATACCTTCTCGCTCATCTCATCATTACAAGATGGCAAGTGAAACCTCCACTTCTGTAGGAGCCTCTTCCACAGGTACTAAACCCAAGAGAGACAACAATGATCCTCCTTTGCCCATTCTGTGCTCTCAAAATCCTGTCCCTGATATTATCTTGGATGAAGTTAGAGGTCTTAAGTCTTTTATGTCTGCGACCAACGAGAAACTTCAACAAATAGAGGATAGATGGATTAGTATGGAGGCTAAGGTGTTAGATATGGAGCAACGTATCAGTGATTTACATTATGTCTCTATTAGAATTCCGTCTTTGGAACAGGAAATTCAACGTTTAAAGCTTCATACAGAGGACCTTGAAAATCGCAATAGACACAATAACCTACGCCTTTATGGTCTACCAGAAAGTCTTGAAGGTCCAGATATGCTTCAATTTTTAAAGAAATTTTTGACAGATCTTTTAGACCTTCAGCCAGAGCCGACTTTAAATATCCAACGTGCTTATAGACTTGGTCGATTGCATCCTAATGCCCCCAAACCTAGAGGAATAATTGTGTTGTTCCTGGAATTTACCGACTTAATGCGTATCCTCTCTGCTGCCAAAGCAAAATGACGTCTCAAATGGTCTGGTCATGACATCTTCATATCTAAAGACTTATCTAATGCCACGGATGCTACAAGAAAGGAATTTTTGGCCTTGCGTCCTCAGATGAGACAATTGAATATTTGTTATGGTATTCTTCATCCTTGCCTGTGTAAAATTACTCATGATGATTCCTCTTGTTCATTTGTTGATCCTCTCAAACTGAAGGCCTTTCTCCAAAGTATTTCCACAAATTCTACAGCTGGTTCCTCATATAATCCATAATGTTCCTGTTGCTTTATTTTAATGCTTATCATATTTAAAATGGCTGTGTGTAATTTTAGTACTTTTGTCTTTCTCTCTGTCGTTCCATCTCTTGTCGTTGCAGCTACGTCTCATGCTTCTTTTGCTTTGAATTCCTCATAGATCTGGATTGCTTCCTTGATCTATCTTCTCCTTTCTCTCTTTTTATTCTTTTTATTGTACTATCTTTTCTTGGTTTCTCTTTATTTGTTTTCCTCTGGTGGTGATGTTCAACTTGTTGCATGTGTGCATCAGTTATGTTTATTTTTCTGTAGCATTTTCCATATGTACATCTCATTTGGGGTGTTTTCTCTTTTTTAGCTGTATTCCTGCTGTGTATCAACTCCATATGTATATTATCCTTCCATCCGTCCACTATGTGTAAGTTTGTCACGTGGAATATTCGTGGTCTTGGAAATCCCGTCAAAAGGCAAAAGGTATTATCTCACTTATCCAAACTAGATTCTCAGGTTTCTTTTCTTCAAGTAACCCATTGTAATGATGCAGAATCCCTTAAGTTGAAAAGACAGAGGGTGGGTCAAGTTGTTTATTCACCTGCATCTTGCAAAAAAGGGGGTGTTGCTATATTGTTTCATAAGTCGCTATCTGTACAAATTCTGTCTATACAAAATGATGATGATGGACGTTGGGTAATGGCAAAGGTTGTTATACAAAACAAAATTCTGGTCTTACTAAATATTTATGGACCTGTTAAACCGGATCCTCAGTTTTGGACTGACATAAAAGATTTTACTTTCTTCTATTGATTGTCCTAATATTATTATTGCCGGAGATTTTAAGCAATGGATTGACCACTTTTCTGATAGACTGTCTAAATGTAAACTTAACCCTGATAAATCCCACAAAGCATTTCAATTGGCCATTGCCTCTCGTTCATTATTTGATGTTTGGAAGACTTGTAACCCTGACTCACTTAAATATACTTTTTTTTCTAATGTTCATCGAACATGTTCTAGGATTGATTATATTTTGGTTAGTAAATCCTTGCTCCCTTCTATTCAAACTTCGGAGATTGAGTCCATTTTCATTTCTGACCATGTGCCAGTTCATGCAGTCCTAACCTCTCACTTACCTCCATACAATTTAGTCGCTGGAAACGTAATAACTTTTTACTATCTGATACAGTATACATCAAAGAAGCTACTGCTTTTATTACTGACTTTTTTAACTATTGTAATCCTCTTGAAACCTCTATTTCCAATAATTGGGATGCCTTTAAGGCCGCTTTTTGTGCCTTCACGATTTCATATGTTTCGAGGAAAAAATAAGCTACATGGAAAAAATATACTGATCAATTGGAACATACTTATTTCACTTCCAAATCGTCCTCGACTCTTCATGAATTGATTAAGGCCAAATCTGAACTCAACAAACTTGCAACAATTGAACCCTGTAATATTCCTCTTAAAATGAAATCTAAATATCACGGTGGTCAAAATAAAGCGGGTAAGATGTTAGCCAATCATTTGAAAATTAAATCTGAATGTAAAAACATTGGGCCCATCTTAAATGAATCCACTAAAACATTGGTGTCGTCAGATGAAGATATTGTTGAAGTTTTTCATGAATATTTTGGTTCTCTTTATTCTGATGACACGAATCCTACTACTCAAAATGTAGTTACCTTTTTTTCTGGTGTTCCCTCTCCCCCAGCTTTACCCGATGATTTTAACTCCTTAGAGAAACAGATCACGGCTCAAGAAATAACTAATGCTTTTAAATCCTTAAAAAAATCAAAAGCTCCAGGACCTGACGGTCTATCCGTTGAACACTTTTTAATTCCTTTATTAATGATGCTAAAGCATCGGGTTCTTTTATGGACAGCTTAATTATTATCATTCCCACACCTGATAAAGATCATTCCCTTTGCAAAAATGTCCACCCTATATCTTTTAATAAATTATGATTGTAAAATATTTGCAAAGATTCTTGCCAGAAACCTTCGCGGGAGTGTACTCAACAACTTCCTGAAGTTTCCTGGGGATCGGAAAAATGCTGTTTTAATTCTATTTATTTATTCGAGTGCTTGTGCATACACCATTTTTAGTTTTTCCGTCTTGTGCGTACATCAGTATTCGAAAGATTATGAAGGCACTGGGGGGAAGATATTTAAAAATAAATGATGCCAGAAACCTTTGCGGGAGTGTACTCAACAACTTCCCAAAGTTTCATGGCGATCGGATGAATGGTGTAGTAATGCATAAAGGACAAACAGACAGACAGACAGACAGACAGACAGACATTTGTTTTTATATATATAGATCTAGAGGTACAAGACAGGGATGTCCCCTTTCTCCTCTATTATTTGTTTTATTTCTTGAACCATTCCTTGAACGCATTCGCGTTAACTCAAATATTTCTGGTTTCACTTACAATTCCATAGAAACCATAATATCAGCATATGCTGATGATATATTAATTTACATGTCAAATCCCATTACCTCCCTCCCGCCTTTTATGGATGAGGTCCGGTTATACTCTAGTATATCTGGGTATAAGTTAATTCTCTCCAAGACAGAAGTTTTACCTCTAAACTCCTTATGTTAACAATTTATGTTTACTAATACTAATTTTACACAGTGCCCCACAACAATTAAATACCTTGGTATTTTTTTTTCTGCTTCTTTGTCTACCACAATTAAATACACGTTTCATGCATTAATTACTAAAATCCAGGCTCTCCTTCTTGCTTGGACTCCCCTATTTATTTCCTGGTGGGGAAGGTTAGATACTATTAAAATGATGATTGTGCCTCATGTCCTATATATGATATATATGTTACCTTTTCGGATCCCCATTTCCTACTTTTCTCAAATCACTTCCATTTGTATAAATTTTTATGGAACAAGAAACACTCTTGAATTGCTCTTACAAGACTGATTCGTCCTAAAACTGAAGGCTGAGTCTGTTTTCCAAATTTTAAAGCTTATCACTCGCCCTTTTTGATTAAACAGGCTTTTGCTTTATCCTATGATTTTGCTGATATCCCTGTTCCCAGATGGATTGTTTTAGAAAGCTCATTATTAAAAGATTTTTCTTTTCAGAACGTACTATATATGTCCAATAGTACTTTCATGTTCACTAATCCTATTTTTAAATATTCCCAGAGTTTACTATACAATACATTTACCAACGGTCTCACTTCATTTCAATGTTTTTTATCCTCTAAAATCTGGTACAATACATTTCTTATAAAGGTAAATCATTCTATTTTAAATACTGGAAGGAGAAGGGAATTATTTTTGTACACCAGTTAATTACCCAAAACTCAGTTATTCCTTTTCCCGACCTCCAAATACAATTTCAGCTACCTAATTCCAGCATCGCTGACTATACTGTAATTTCAAATGCCTTACAATCACAATTAGCCTCTTTTGACCTTCCAAATGATACACCATCTCTTACACCAACCACTCCATTATATAGTTTATTTCCGACTTGAAGACCTAAAGCTGCTCTTGTTAATAAGTTATTGTTATCACATGTTAATGAGAGACCTAAATCACCTATTGAAAATACATGGGAAATTGATCTGTCCGTCTCTCTTTCCATTACGTCTTGCGACAAATTGTGGTCTAAGTTATTTAAAGTTTCTGCTGCCGCACGTATAACTCAATCTTTTTACTTTATTTTTAATCTGGCAGTTATCACTCTGTTTGTTTTTCCAAGTTTTCTCCATCCTCTTCTTCATTATGCTGGTCTTGTTCTAATGATACTGGAACATTGAGACATCAACTTTATGATTGTTCAAATGTATTAATATTTTAGAAATCTGTTTGGGCTACTTGCATGAAAATGTTTAAATGTGATCTTACATTATCGTTACAAAATGTTTTTTTAGGTTCTTCTTCTCCTGATGTTGATGAATCCACCTCTATTTCACTGTTATTTGACCTTTTTATTGCATTAGCCTTCAAAGTTATTTTATCTTCCTGGAAAGATAATTCTAAAATATCTATCCTAACTTTGTGGAATTTTATATGTGATGAGCATAGAATTGCTAATGTCTCCTCTCTCTCTCTCTCTCTCAAAAAATCAAATCTGATCTTCTGTGGTTACCCTTTACAACATATCTCTCTACACATGCTCTATTACATTAGTTTTTCTTTCCTCACTCTTCTCACATACGATTTTAAATATTTCTATCTTTTCTCTTTTCGCTTCTGTCTTTATCTTCTTTTTCTCTTTATTTTTCTTTCTTTTATTTTTTCCCCAATGTTATCCACTTTTTGTATCTATATATTACTTGCTTCTTTTTAACTTATAATATGTGTATTATATATTTATGATTGCTTTTGCCTTTGTTATTACTTTCTTTCCTTTTTGTATTTCTTGTTACTGAAAACCTAATAAAATTCTTAAACATAAAAAAAAATAATGTCAAAACATCTGTGGAGCCATGTATGTCTATCATATTAAAAAGGTTGCAGTATACATCTCTAGGTTTATAATCTGGAGCAATTACCCAAACTAGAGCCCTGTGAGAAGACTTTCACATTTCTAATATCAGAAAATGTTTTTTAGTCTGAATAGCATGTATCTAGCTGTATTTGATTATTTCCTGTCAGGTCAGATGGCAAGGGAGCACATATTTGAAGTTCTACAGGATTCAAAGCTAATATGAGATTAATATTTTGCAGCATTAAATGGTCACTGCACAAAAATAAACTGTACGTGTGCAAAGTGCAAAGAAAAGTATATTTTGGGAAAACGCCAAGTCCGTTTCAACAAAATAAAAAAAATAAAAACATTCTGTAAATCACCCAATAGTTTTAGTATAACTACCCTCTCCTGTGATCCATTAAAAGAAAGCTTTTATTCAATATCTGTGTGACAGCACTGATGGACAGTCTCTATAAAATAATAAATAACAGACTGCAATGAAGATAGAAGGTATTTTATCCTCTTTTCGAACGAGCAGGATTCAGCATTGCATAAACTGTGTAGATGTTTTAAAAAAAAGTTGCAAACCTTCCAAATTGAAAAGATACAAAGCCAGGGCAAGGCAATGTCTATTGAGTTCTATAGGCAGGTGACTGGAAGCAGTGCCAGGCAGGCCCTGCACCCAGAGGCTGTTCATAATGGGTTTACTGGTTTTTAGATAGGGCACCGGATGTTGCCGAAGGTTATTTTCTTCACACTGTGCATGGGCCTATGTGTGTACAGTTGGTTATTTGGGAAAAGCAGAGACTTTCTATCACACTCTCTGTTCAGAATACTCTGTTCCTGGTCGTGAGCTTTGCTCAGTAACATTTCTGGTTATAAAACTGGTTAATAAGTATGGCTCAAGGTCGTTAACAGCTGGTTCTTACTTCGACCAGAGGCCAAACTATAGCCTTGTAAAATTAAAAATATCAGTCTAAACATTTTCATGGAATTTACGGTTGTAAATTCAGATCACAAATATACACGTCATAATAAGATATTTAGGAGCTGAGTATAGAAACTGGAGCAGCCTCCAAATTTTTTCTTCTTAATGCCCATGACTAGCTTAGAAATTTCGCAATAGCGATAACAATCTCTGCACGAGTGTTCGTTGCCAGGATACGCATAGCTGTCATACAGGTTCTGGTACCAAGATTGGAGCACAGCGGCTTGAGCCACCTACAACGGGGGCCCTTATAAGTTGGGCACACGAAAAAATACATGAGTTGTTGACTCTTTCTGGGTAGGGCAAGAAGGACAATTAAAATCCAAGTTATATCTAATTCAAAAAATCAGTTTTGTTCAGTGCTTAATTTGTAAGCAAGTGAGTGCTGGTGCCCAAAGCTCTGCTCGTGCAATTAAATGTTGCCACGCCGAATACCAAGGCTGGATTGTCTTATATCCACTTCATGTCTTTTAATTCAACCAACCCAGCAGAGAATACAGCATGAGTTCATTGTTTTAGTCTGCTTCAGCCATCATTTTTCATGCACTGTGTATGGCAGAAATGAGTCTGATTACAAGCCCACATTCACCTAAAACGAAGGGGCAGATTTACAAGCCCTGTGCGCCACTTTTGCGTCATTTTTCACCATGTTAAAAATGACGCAAATGTGGCGCAAGGGGCTTGTAAATCTGCCCGAAGTGTTTGTCAGACAGTGTCAGTGTAGTGGGACAATATTTTATTTAGCAATTTTGTTTCTTCCATTCGTTTTCCGTTTGTATTTTTGACTTAACCTCTAAGGTTTACAGCGTGTTTTCACAACACTGCAGTTAAAAGCCAAATGTATCATTTTTTGGCAATCTGAATCACATTTGCTGTGATGTGCATTAAAGGGTAAAAGGGTTTCCATGCCTGTTCTAAGTGACCTACCTACCTCTACCTGTGAGGAAGCCCCCAATACTGTTCTATTAAAATTGTATGCACTTTATATTGGTAAAACATATTGTAAGAAGGTGGCAGTCACTGTGAGTCATCATAGTTTTCCCCCTTTTTTGTTAAATATGCTTTGAATTAAAAAAAAATATTGCTTGTGATTGCGTAAGCACAATTATTGGCGTTGCCCTTGTTTGATATACTACTTTGAATCATTTATTTATTTCGGAGAGAAATACATTAATCATGTATTTTAAAATGTATGCCATTTCACCTTCTAGAAATCAAAATACTGCTATGTTTAAGTAGAATAATCCCACAATAAAAATAGAAGTCATAAGTGAGGGGTTCCAAAGTGAAAAACCACTGATTCCATTAAAAAAGAAAATGTGGAAGGCAGAATAGTCAAATGTCATTGTGATTCCAGGCACAGGTGGAAAAAATGGGCTAGAGAGGTGTTCAAGGAAAATGATAACTTAACAGCATATTTATGTACAGCTACAAGGCATTTATTTTAAACACACCGCAAGCTATGAATGTCATTGTCAGTAAATGTCTCATTAATTTATCATTGGGTTTTTTCTGGACCGGAAAACATTCAAACCTATTTCAACTAAGTACTGCTTTGATTTAAGTTTTGACTTATAAGTATCAGAAAATTGCTATATCATTTAGAGAAAACAGAAATCAGCCTGGCTGTCATATTCATATACATGATAAATCACTAAAATTACATTGACAATTGAGACCTTCTCGTACTGACTTATAAATAGCACATAGCACCACCATCACATTCCACATCCTTTGCAGCGCTCTTGCAAATTCCTATTTGTTCTCTTGATGCTGACTTTGAAACCTCAATAAAACAACTATTCAACATTAAACTTTTCCTGAGTGATTTTGCTATTCGGTGAATCAGAAAAATGACCACAAGATTGTAAATGTATGCAGTTTTACAATCAACGACACCTACTACTTACTGCACATAATTGGATCACAGGATCACCACACTGAATTTGGTTCTTACATAAAACCTGACTGCTCCCATCATCAATACAGAACCCAAATGTTCCAAAACTCTCTAGGATATGTGGGGTCACTGACACAATATCGAAATCATAAATATTGGGATTCCAAAATATCATAACATATCAAATTAATGTAATGTAATTAAATATGCGTGAATAAAATTGGAAAATATATATCCATATTCACTTATTAAACAAACAGACATATATCAAAGTTTGTATGTTTATATACATATATATAATGTAAAACTATTTAAAAAAACTAACTCTAACTTATATTATACTTATATAATTGCTTTTAAATGTACTAATATAACATTATATCAATTATGTATACATATATATATATATATCAGTCAGTCAGTCAAAACAAGCTTTATTCGATTGTTAAAATCATAAAAGCAGGATCAATACAATAAAAATGTCACATTTCATCGGTTTAAAAGACATACAACAAACGTAATAATAAAAGTACATTCAATAGTTATTAAAAGTGAGCATACTAAAAATGGTTAAAAAAACAGTAAAAACAAGCACCATGTCTTTAATCACTCCACCTGAATACTCGGGGATAGCTTCCTGGCCTTGATACGCATAGCAGCTACCAGGAAGCTAGCAACCCCGAAAATGTAGTTCCTAATAGTTGTAAATACAACAAGGCTGGTAGTACTTGTAAGAAGCCTGCTTCTCTCAGGATAGGAATTAAGAACCGCCTTCTACCCTCCTTGAAGTGCTCACAGAACATGACAAAATGCATCAGAGTCTGCTCTGCGAAATTGTCACAACTGCAAGGACTTGATGAATCAGGTACCCCCCACACTGGGAAGTCCCCCAGGGAGTATTGGATAATGTTGAACCTGAATCTAATGAGGAGGTGGCGGTGAAATGGTTTGCTTACAATTTTTAGGTAGGGTTCTAGAGAAGGAGTGGTTAAGAGCAAAAAGTTTGCTCTAACTTTTGGCTTAGTTAGTTCCTCCTCCTCCCTGACCTGGTACGCCCTTAGCAAGAAGTTTTCCTTGATCCATTTTATGTCCCCTTTAACTATGTTGGTCGGGTGTTTGTAGAGATCTGGCCTGCCCATTTTATTCACCGTATTCTTAATATATGCTAGCCAGGGAATTTTTGACACTTTGTCTAGCGCCAAACAATCCTTAAGGATGCAATGGTTCAAGGGGATCTCGTTGTTTAGCCAGGTTTTTGCCCAATAGACTAGGGGGGCCAGTTGTAACTCATCAGTGACATAGCCTATGCCTAACTCAGTGTGCAAGGAAAAAACTGGTGTTGATTGCGGAACTCCAAGCAGTGTTCTGAGGAAAGTATTTTCTGCGATTTGTATTTTACCTTGTGGCGAAAAACCCCACAAGGGAGCACCATATTTGACTATGGACAGACATTTTGTTTTATACACTTTCAAAAGGGCATCCATTGGGCGAGAGCCCAATTTCCTTGCAAAGCTCAATAAAGCTGAGGTTGATCTCTTGACTGCTAGACTTTTGGCATTTAGTTGGGCCGTCCAAGACCCCCCCTCTTCAAAGATAACACCCAAGTAGGTAAAAACTGGTACCCTAGTCACCCCCTCGCCAGTGCAGGTAAACGTCTTCACCTTTTGTCTTTTCCGGCGCTTCCCTGCCACCATAATATGGGATTTTTTGTTATTGATCACCAGATCAAGTGAGCCCATAAACTCTCCAAAAGCATCAAGGAATTTCGGTAACCCGATCCCTGTTCGGGCTAGGAGCACCGCGTCATCCGCGTAAAGTAATGTGGGCACCAGGGAATCCCCTACGCGAGGAATATCGGGTGTTGATTGCTCCAGCTCTCTACCTAGTGAATTAATATAGAGAGTGAATAGGAGGGGGGCCAATATACAGCCCTGTCTAACACCCCTCTTAGAGCGAAATGGCCGAGTACAGTTGCCCTCCCGATCGGTTCTGATGGAGGCTGTCAGATCTGAATGGAGTGCCGCTAGGAAGTTTACCAGTGATGGATCAATGCCCAGGCTAACAAGCATGGGCCATAACTTGGTTCGATTGACCAAGTCGAATGCAGAGGAGAGGTCCATAAACGCCATATATAGGTTACCCTCCTTGGCCTTAGTGTATTTGCCAACCAGCATGAGTAGATTCAAGCACTGGTCCATGGTTCCTCTCCTAGCCCTAAACCCATACTGCAAATCTGAAAGGACCCCCTTCTCCTAGATAAAATCCCCCAGTCTCTGTAGTATGACTCTGCCTAGAATTTTAACGGCTGAGTCAATAAGTGATATTGGCCTGTAACAGGCCGGGTCTGAGCGGGGACCTTTCTTGTAGATGGGAATAATGGTTGAGGAGGACCATGATTTAGGGAACCCAGCTGTTATAGAGGAATTAAAAACGTTAGTAAGTATTCTTGCCCACGTGATCAAGGGTGACCTATAAAGATCTGCGGGGACCCCGTCTGGGCCCGGGGCCTTACATTTTGTCATCTCCAGGATGGCCCGGCTAACCTCATGCTCGCTAAACTGCAGGGGGACAGCAGGGGCGTGGGCTGATAGAGACTATCTGGGGCTAGTGGCTCTTCGCTGTTATATATTTTGCTGAAGTGGACAACCCAATCTTCCTCTGGGATTACACAGTCCATGATGGAGTTTTCCTCCTCAGCAAAATAGGGGTGATTGATAACAGCCCAAAATTTGGAACTATCTCTAAGGATGTTAATTGATATGAGATTGTCCCAAGCCTCGTTTTTTATAGACTTTTTTCGGTTACTGATGGTCAATCTATACAGCTTTCTGCACTGGGTCACCTTCTCCCGATTTCTCGGCTGCTGTTTAAGAGCCTCCATGAGCCTCTTGTGTGCCTTTGAGCATTCCCTATCAAACCACCTAGGGCGGTCAGTTTCAGGTTGCTTATTCTTTAGGGTTAGATCATGGCATACCTGTGTACAAATGTTAGAAAAAGATTTAATAATAACGGTGTCAACTGCCGTACTGTCTGAACATGTTAAAAGATCTGCCTGTACATTTGCATTGAGATGCTGAAAAAATGTGTCCGGGACCACTTTGGACCAGTTTAATCTTCTCCCCCGATCCTTTGGAACAATGGAATCACTACCGCCGCCCAGACGCTCAACCTGGGTTGCAGTGTTACTCCCAGAGTTCAGGGTCAGAGGATTGTGATCACTAAATGCTGTCACCTTGACTTCAGGGGCGGATACCGCCTCTACAAGACCCGCTGAAATAAAAATATAATCAATGACAGTATTTGCATCTCTGCCTATGAACGTCGGTGCCCTATTTTCCCCCTCGGGCCCCGCTAGTTCAAACAGGTTTATGTCGGCAAGTAGTTCTTCCAACTCCATTCCCTGCGCTGTATGTTCGAAGTGGGGACTGGTTGCACCCGGGGGTGCCATTTGTTGTTTAGAAAAACAATCCCATCCACAGGGGTGAGTATTAAAATCTCCCATAAGCAGGATTTCGAATGTAGCTGTTTGATGTGATTTATAGTGACATAGAAAAGAGGATAAGGAACTCAGGTGTGTGTTACCCGGAACCTTATCAGGCGCATTATAAAAATTTACAATTAGAATTGTTGGGTGGTTTGGCCTAACCCATTCCACACATAAAATGCCATCCGCTGGTGAGTCTATTTTCTTCATAGAACCTGCCAATTTTATAGCAATGATTGTATACAGGCCACCTTTGGGTCTCCCTCCCCTCCCAGCAGTTGATTTGACTGAGAAACTACGATACCCATTTAAATAAAAATTACCATTTGTATCCCACGTCTCCTGAAAACACATGATGTCATAATGTGTTACAAAATTTACCCAAATATCATCCCCGGCTTTCCTCCTTAGCCCCGCTATATTCCAGCTGAGTACCGATGATTTATGGCATAGATTGGCTACAGGGGGGTTCTCTTGTACGGACAGGACATTAGGTAGTTGTCAATCCACTAGATCCAAGTTAGAAGGATCTGCGAGGGGTGAGAACCTATTACTCAGCACAACAGGGTCCGCCTGGGTATCAACTAGGTTATCGGAGACAATGCGTGCCGGTGTAGCAATCCTTACCCCGCCCATAGGCGAGCCTGGTGTGCTTGGTAGGAATAGTGTCTCACTTCCCCCGTCCCTGCCCTCCCCAAGAGACCTGATGGTGGTGGGATGTGCCGGGATCTTAATTTAGGCTGTGGATGGGATGGAGGTGGATAAAAGTAACCCAGTGGCAGGGGTCTAATACATGCACTATCTAGGGCGGATCCGTCCCAGAGTAGTGTGTTAGCCATGTTGGGATTGTTAAAATTGACTATCACACAGTCACCGGGAATACATTTCTCCCTTTGCCCCACCCAGTCCACCCTTCTTGCAGCTATAATGTTTTTTCCCACATCTGCACTCCCACTGCTAAATTGTGTGCACCATCTTCTGGTTCTGTTTAATAGATCCTGTTCTGATTCCCTCTGATTACCATTTAGGCGTGGGATCCCTGTTAGAATGACAACAAGGGGTGCTGCATCTGGGGGGAGATCCACTATGTAATTCCGTCCTGCGTGTAACCCATTATTTCTTTGCTCCTTTACAGATGGGTTAGCTACCCTGTGCTCAGGCATGCCCCCCGTAACTATGGTCTTCTGTGCCTCCCCTTGAGGTGTATTAGTACCTTTGGGCGGATTTATGCATGTTATGGGACCTGGTCTATTTGCCTGCCCTGGTGAGGCCATATTCACCTCATGGCTACCATTCAAATCAGATTTTTCCAGGGCCCGCTTCCCCTGAGTATGCAGCTCCAGGTCTTTGAGGCAGGTGTCAATACGTTAACATTTATGCAAAATATTTTCTACGCATAATTTCAAGGTATTCAGAGCCAAGCACAGCACTGAAACCGCCCTCATCGCAGCAACAGACGACATTCGAACTCTACTGGACAATGGAGACACAGTCGCCCTCATCCTCCTCGACCTCTCCGCAGCCTTCGACACGGTCTGTCATAGCACCCTTTTACAACGCCTCAGAAACATCGGAATCCAAGGAAAAGCTCTGGAATGGATCACCTCGTTCCTCACCGGAAGAACCCAGAGAGTCCGCCTTCCACCATTCAAGTCAGAGGCCACTGAAGTCATCTGCGGCGTACCACAAGGATCTTCACTTAGCCCCACCCTCTTCAACGTATACATGAGCCCCCTCGCGGCCATCGCACGCCAACATAACCTCAACATCATCTCCTACGCTGATGACACTCAACTGATCCTCTCACTCACCAAAGACCCTAACATCGCCAAAACCAACCTGCATGAAGAAATGAAAGAAGTAGCCGAATGGATGAAGCACAGCCGTCTGAAACTGAACTCAGACAAAACAGAAGTCCTCATCCTAGGCACCTCCCCCTCCGCCTGGGATGACTCTTGGTGGCCAGAGGCCCTTGGAAAAGCACCCATCCCGACGGACCACGCACGGAACCTGGGCGTCATCCTGGATTCCTCACTCTCGATGAACAGACAAGTCAACGCCGTCTCTTCATCTTGCTTCAACATTCTTCGCATGCTCAAAAAAACATTTCGTTGGATCCCCACCGAAACTAGAAAAACAGTCACCCACGCTCTGGTCACGAGCCGTCTGGACTACGGAAACACCCTCTACGCCGGTACCACCGCAAAACTCCAGAAAAAACTCCAACGCATCCAGAACGCTTCAGCCAGGCTAATACTAGACATCCCGCGTAAAGATCACATCTCTGGACACCTGAAAAACCTCCACTGGCTCCCCGTCAATAAAAGGATTACCTTCCGGCTCCTAACCCACGCACACAAAGCGCTCTACGAAATCGGACCCGAATGCCTCAACACAAGACTGTCCTTCTACACCCCCACCCGCCAGCTACGATCCGCCAACCAAGCCCTTGCCACTGTACCTCGCATCAACAAAACCACCATGGGAGGTAGATCCTTCTCCTACCTGGCAGCTAAAACCTGGAACTCACTTCCCACTCACCTTCGCCTTACTCAGAACCACCTAGCATTCAGAAAGCAACTTAAAACGTGGATATTTGACAAGTAATTCCCCACCCCTCTCCAAGCGCCTTGAGACCCTTTGGGTATGTAGCGCGCTATATAAATTTATTGACTTGACTTGACTTGAAGGTATCCACTATGTCTTTAGCAATGTTTACCAATAGTGGTTCCAGCCGGGATTCAAACAGTTCTTCAACGACGTCTGCCAAATTAGCGTGGAATCCCTGTGGGGCTGTTAAGTCTACTTTGGATGTGGGCTGGTGACGGAGTGTTATATCACTGGCTTTTGTGCTGTTTGACGTGGGGGAGTGCTGTGGCTCCTGTACTACAGCATTACCCTTAGCTTGGGGTGGTGACTGGTTAGCCATGCGAGTGGATGGGGGGGCCGCCAGAATTATATTAGGTTCGAGTGGGATGGAACGAGCCGAGTCTGTCAGATGCAGAGGGTCAAAATGGGGATCAGCCGGGAGATCTGTAGCAGACACACCAGTCTGTACAAGTCCCAGTTCTTTCTCCGCATTTGCAATTTCGTTGGTCAAAGCCCCCACCGCAGAGGTAAGAAAAGAGATGATTGACTCTGAATTACGTGGAACTTTGGCTTTCTTACCTTCTCCCCCCTTTGTGACGAGTTTGCGTTTCCCCATTGTCCTGGACAGGGTGACAGGCCCTGCCCTGCCTCTTCCTGCCCCTGACGGCCACAGACGGCCCCACCCTTGTCCCGGGCTTCTCCTGGCGCGCTCCGCGCGCGTCCCGTGGGACGGGGTACTGGCGCCGCCTTTATGCGCCTCCTGGCGCTGGTGAGGGCGTCACTGGGGTGGGAGGGGCCCCGGCGGAGCCAAGCCCGGCTGGGAACCAGGCAGAGCAAGGCCCGGCCCTTTACTGATGGTGCTGCGGCGCTACGGGAGCTGAGCCCGTCCTCCGTGAAGATGCAGGTAGCGTTTGTGTCCCCCACCGAATGCTGCTGCTGGCGCTGCCTTTATACGCCTCCTTGCGCTGGTGAGGGCGTCACTGGGGTGGGAGGGGCCCCGGCGGAGCCAAGCCCGGCCGGGAACCAGGCGGAGCAAGGCCCGGCCCTTTACTGATGGTGCTGCGGCGCTACGGGAGCTGAGCCCGTCCTCCGTGAAGATGCAGGTAGCGTTTGTGTCCCCCACGAATGCCGCTGCTGGCGCTGCCTTTATGCACCTCCTGGCGCTGGTGAGGGCGTCACTGGGGTGGGAGGGGCCCCGGCGGAGCCAAGCCCGGCCGGGAACCAGGCGGAGCAAGGCCCGGCCCTTTACTGATGGTGCTGCGGTGCTACGGGAGCTGAGCCCGTCCTCCGTGAAGATGCAGGTAGCATTTGTGTCCCCCACCGAATGCTGCTGCTGGCGCTGCCTTTATGCGCCTCCTGGTGCTGGTGAGGGCATCACTGGTGTGGGAGGGGCCCCGGCGGAGCCAAGCCCGGCCGGGAACCAGGCGGAGCAAGGCCCGGCCCTTTACTGATGGTGCTGCGACGCTACGGGAGCTGAGCCCGTCCTAGGTGAAGATGCAGGTAGCAATTGTGTCCCCCACCGAATGCTGCTGCTGGCGCTGCCTTTATGCGCCTCCTGGCGCTGGTGAGGGCATCACTGGGGTGGGAGGGGCCCCGGCGGAGCCAAGCCCGGCCGGGAACCAGGCAGAGCAAGGCCCGGCCCTTTACTGATGGTGCTGCGGTGCGACGGGAGCTAAGCCCATCTTCCATGAAGATGCAGGTAGCGTTTGTGTCCCCCACCGAATGCTGCTGCTGGCGCTGCCTTTATGCGCCTCCTGGCGCTGGTGAGGGCGTCACTGGGGTGGGAGGGGCCCCGGCGGAGCCAATCCCGGCCGGGAACCAGGCGGAGCAAGGCCCGGCCCTTTACTGATGGTGCTGCGGCGCTACTGGAGCTGAGCCCGTCCTCCATGAAGATGCAGGTAGCGTTTGTGTCCCCCATCGAATGCTGCTGCTGGCGCTGCCTTTATGCGCCTCCTGGCGCTGGTGAGGGCGTCACTGGGGTGGGAGGGGCCCCGGCGGAGCCAAGCCCGGCCGGGAACCAGGCGGAGCAAGGCCCGGCCCTTTACTGATGGTGCTGCGGCGCTACGGGAGCTGAGCCCGTCCTCCGTGAAGATGCAGGTAGCGTTTGTGTCCCCCACCGAATGCAGCTGCTGGCGCTGCTGGCGCTGCCTTTATGCGCCTCCTGGCGCTGGTGAGGGCGTCACTGGGGTGGGAGGGACCCCGGCGGAACCAAGCCCGGCCGGGAACCAGTCGGAGCAAGGCCCGGCCCTTTACTGATGGTGCTGCTGCGCTACGGGAGCTGAGCCCGTCCTCCGTGAAGATGCAGGTAGCGTTTGTGTCCCCCACCGAATGCTGCTGCTGGCGCTGCCTTTATGCGCCTCCTGGCGCTGGTGAGGGCGTCACTGCATTGGGAGGGGCCCCGGCGGAGCCAAGCCCGGCCGGGAACCAGGCGGAGCAAGGCCCGGCCCTTTACTGATGGTGCTGCGGCGCTACGGGAGCTGAGCCCGTCTTCCGTGAAGATGCAGGTAGCTTTTGTGTCCCCCACCGAATGCTGCTGCTGGCGCTGCCTTTATGCGCCTCCTGGCGCTGGTGAGGGCGTCACTGGGGTGGGAGGGGCCCCGGCGGAGCCAAGCCCGGCCGGGAACCAGGCGGAGCAAGGCCCGGCCCTTTACTGATGGTGCTGCGGCGCTACGGGAGCTGAGCCCGTCCTCCGTGAAGATGCAGGTAGCGTTTGTGTCCCCCACCGAATGCTGCTGCTGGCGCTGCCTTTATGCGCCTCCTGGCGCTGGTGAGGGCGTCACTGGGGTGGGAGGGGCCCCGGCGGAGCCAAGCCCGGCCAGGAACCATGCGGAGCAAGGCCCGGCCCTTTACTGATGGTGCTGCAGCGCTACAGGAGCTGAGCCCGTCCTCCGTGAAGATGCAGGTAGCGTTTGTGTCCCCCATCGAATGCTGCTGCTGGCGCTGCCTTTATGCGCCTCCTGGCGCTGGTGAGGGCGTCACTGGGGTGGGAGGGGCACCGGCGGAGCCAAGCCCGGCCGGGAACCAGGCGGAGCAAGGCCCGGCCCTTTACTGATGGTGCTGCGGCGCTACGGGAGCTGAGCCCGTCCTCCGTGAAGATGCAGGTAGCGTTTGTGTCCCCCATATATATATATATACACACACATACAAAATTAAAAAGTACAACAAATAAACTGCAAACATTTTTTTAATATTTCCAATTTAATTATACATAAAAAGTGAAAAATATCTAAAATACGTTTCACTAAAAATATTAAATACATTAATATATTATGAAAATATTAATTTAAATATACAAACACATAATAATAATCATATAGTTAACCAAAATTAATAAAAAATTAAACTATTTAAATAATAAACATAATATTCCTACTCCAATTTAAAAACCCCAGCCCAGATGTGGTGCCCCTTTATCTTTTTAGGAGAAGCACTAAATTTTGGGCACCACTACTAACGAATATTTTTAAAGCAGCCATTATTGTTCCACTGCCTGGGTTATGGAAAGAGGCCGATGTAGTTCCTGTTTTTAAAAAGGTTGATAGAAGTGATCCGGTGTGTTACAGACCCATATCATTGATCAATGCAACAGCAAAGGTAATGGGCACAGTTCTTCTTGCACATTTAGAAGATTGGTCATCTATTAAAGGGGTATTGTCAAACACACAATAGGTTTTTAGAAGGGGTCTGGGCACGACTGAACAATATCTCAATTTGTCCCTAATTGTCAGCAAGCATGTGAGATCCATGAAGAGCTCTATGCATTTGTCCTTTAAGGACTTATCAAATTCTTTTGATACTGTCAAGCAGGACAAATTGTGGGTAATGATGGACCCTTCTCCAGAGGCTCCATACGAATACTGCTGTTACCATGAGGTACGTTAAGAAAGGGGAAAAAACACACCCAATCATCTCCACGGAGGAGGTTCACCAAGGCTGTATTTTAGCCCTGTTTTCATTTCTAATTTATACAAATGGGCTGGAGGTCTTTTTTTAAAATAGGGAGCTTGATTTCCCAAAAATTGGTAATACATTTGTCCCACTTCTTTCATACAAAGATGATACAGTGTTATTTGTATGGACAGCTGTGAGTTTGCAGGAATCTCGATGCTTTTACTGATTTTATGTCATCTCTTGATTTAAAAGTTAATTTTACTAAATCATATATTATGGTATGTGGCCCAAAGACCATCAAAACGAAAACGTACATTTTCCAGGGAAAGAAGATAGAAAAAGTTAGTAATTTTTTTATACCTGGACAACTTATTTAATAATCAAATGATGTGAGAACCTCTCTTGACCATTAGACTACAGTAGACAAGCAGGGCTGTGGATGCGCTCTTTCGGTGTGCTTGTAAGCTGGGGCAAAAACCAGTGAAGGAATTATTAACTCTTCATAGAGATAAATGCCTTCCTATTGCTACATATGGGGCCGAAGTATGGGGGTATAACAGAAGTCGACAGCTCCAACTAGTAGAGAATACATTTATGAGAAGATTACTGATGGTACCAAAAGGTGCCCCTACATCACCCTGTCATGCTGAACTAGGCAAAGAGTTTATAGAGGACCGTATTGGCTGTGTCCCATTGTATTTATGGGCTCAGACCTGGCTCTCAGAGGACTTAGAGTACTTGAGAGATGTTATTAATGACTGCCTTAATATTCACAATGCTGTAAAGATCCCCTGGCTCCACTTCTTGAGGGACAAGTTCCTAGAGATAGGTCTGGGATATTTTTTTGAATACCCTGAAAGAATTCCTCCAATTGATAAGGCCATAATTGGCGTTCCTTAATTGGGAACATGTGCAATTGTCATCACCGAGGGTTGCATGGGGGCTAGTGGAGTGTGACATACGACGGGAAAGTCGAGAGTAAGGAAATAAATAAAAGAAAATAATATTTGCAGTCCTTGTCAGGGTGAACGACTAAGGTCTCTAAATAAACCTGTGCTTAACCCTCTGGTAGCTTGGCACAAAGCAGACAGGCTTAACTTAGAGACAAAGTATAACGTATTTATGCAGTGCTCAAACAGTAATAAAGTAAAAAACAAACACAACTCAAGAAAATCCCAAACCAATTTAGAAAAATAGACAATGAGAATATTTTAATAAATAAAATGATACCAAAATTACAAAAATCTACTAATTAGCACCCGAGATATGGCTTTTTAAACATGAAAAAAATGCTCCAAAAACCACAATGTGCCCACTATGGTTATTTGGTCAAAAGTTAAGGCCAACCACGATGGAGCATGGGTCAGCTATAGGTACCAGGTTCATCCTAGTTAAAAATGGACCTTCAACCTTAGAAACTTTAAAAAGTGGTTGACATCGAATCGTCGGTGGGGCAAGCTGCAAACTGCATCTCAAGCAGGGATAGACAATGGTGTGTTACTGAAGAGCAATGTCCCAGTGTGGTCATTGTGAAAAAAGGGAAAGCTCTGAGGTAGTCAAGTTCGAAGTCTACACCAATTACTAGACATTGAGGGGTTGCTGCTCAGTGTTGATCTCCTTCAGCTGGGAACTCAGAATGCTGATTCTAAGCAGCAATTCAACATCATGGCCCTGGCTTCAATATCGATCCCAGTCTCCTTAGGGCAGAAAGTTGGTCAAACATTTCTAAGTGCCACTTCCTGCAATTTGGGGACACAAGGAGTACACTCTAGAACCAGCCAGGTCCAGGACCTGGAGTGCACCGATTGGGGGTTAGGACTCATTCCAAAAAGAGTCCAGAGTGAGGCTCCAAGTAAGGTCTAGTTGGAAGTGGTTAGCTGGGCAATGGTTGGGAAAGGGCCTCTCTGGAAGCTTGTTATATCCCTGTAGCTCAAAAAGGATGTCCGCATTCTGGCATTTGAGGTCACCTTTGAGGTCCTAGGTTCAAGGCAAACAGGTCCAGCATTTCTTCAGGTTTATAAGAGAACAAGACATCCCTTCTTTTAATTCTTCAATAGTCCAGGAGTGTTCTGAGGAGGGCACTGGTGTTGCCACATTTATACCAAGCGCCTGCCTGTGAGTGAGGGAAATACTAAGCCATTCCCTAATCAATGAGATGAAAGTTCCCAGCAGTGACCCTACCTATTTTTGAAGTAATTCCTGTGTGTCTGTAAACTATCTAACAGTCCCCCTCTCTACCTAAATTCAACAAGCCTGAATGTTTCTTCCCTTGGTCAAGCTCCCTGTGCCCACTTAAAGGTGAGCCTATGACAACTCACTTGTGGTCACTTCAAACCAGTTTTGGGACAGTTCCTCTCTCCCCCTAGATGTGGAGCTAAGCCACCTAGCAAGACAAAAAGGAGGAAGGTCCCTGTGTGAGCTAAATCTGCCAGTAACAGGATTCGCATTCTCTGAGGCCCTGGAAGGGTTCTGGTCACAGCCCCCGGGCAATCCTGCTCAAGAAAGAAAAACACCTTTCACACCCAAGCCCAATCTCATCACAGGGGTCCATCAGCAGTCAGGTAACAATGTCAAAAAGGCCCCTTATGGCTTTGGCAGGAAATTTTACAACTATCTAAAAGACA
Source organism: Lissotriton helveticus (assembly GCF_964261635.1). Classification (NCBI taxonomy): domain Eukaryota; kingdom Metazoa; phylum Chordata; class Amphibia; order Caudata; family Salamandridae; genus Lissotriton; species Lissotriton helveticus. Next base: position 868,039,977 of record NC_136061.1, on the reverse strand, counting down.
ACATGAAGTATCAATGGAAATTGTCATTCATGATTTATGCAATACCAAAAGTGCATTGTAAGGCATGCCAAGTCAGCAAAGAAGATATGACCAAATCAATCCTTTTCATATAAAATATTCACAAATCATACGTTTTAATATGCAGCATACATATACATTAAAATCCATGAAATAAGTGCTCAGTGTCATGTGAACACACAGTGGTCAAGAATTCATGCAAGCAGCACAGAAACAGTGATCACAATGAAATCAAGGTACAGTGGGAAAAAAAACTCAATGTTAAACAAAACTATTGTTCAGAATGGTACTCAGGTTGCCATTTTGTCTCCAAGTCCATACAGGTTTACTCAAATCCTCCCATAATTTTACCTCTGGAGTCACTTATGCCCTTCTCAATTTCAAACGCTGGGTATTCTAATTTGTTCTCTTGAAATAGAAAATACAACTCAAAGTTGTAGATGTTTCAGTCCTCTCTTATTTCAACAACCCTCTGATTCGTCTAAAAGAAACCCATCATCATTTGCATGTACTATCAAACTATATATTGAGCGTTTTTGATGTATGGCTCCCCTCAACTGTCTATAGATTGTTTGCTAAAGTGTGAATGAGTAGGGTTACTTACGAAGTGGGTGGTAGCCATTGCAGTGGTTGGTGTATCCATGCAACCCAAACTTTATGTAATTGTAACATACTATTGGACAGCTACCCAAATAGATCTATTTCTTCCCCTACTATTACGCTCCCAAAATTGAAACTTAGCTAATCCATATAATGGAAGACACGCAGCTCTGTGACATATGGAAAATGCAGACAGGGGCCCAGAGAGATTAACCTTTCATTGTAACATCTATGGCCATTTTCCAAATATGGTCTTTTAAGGAAGTCATCTGTAGACAAAATTCAGGAAGTTACTCATCTTTCTGCACATATTTCATGTGATCCTTGGGTTTATCTGAAATGATGGTTACCGTGGCAGCACATATACCACAGGTGCATAGAGATTAAAAACTCCTATCAGTTCAACGTGTGGTTCAAGAATTTACATTTTGTATAAACAAGCTTTTTAGAATAATCCAGTCTCCACCACCCAGATTATACTCTGGGATTTGTATAAAGTTCATCAAGTGAAATAATCTCTAAATTATCTCAGATAAAACCAAAGAAGAAACCAAGAAATGCAAGGAGAAGCTCAACAGCAAGAGCTTAAAATTCAAAACATCACCTCCAGATGCTAGACGGTTTTAAAATTACAGGAAGCTCTAATGTTATTTAGGTTGCAGATATGCAAAAAGTGATGCAATTGGAGGGACGTTAGCAAACTACAATGTAGTGAGTAAGGGGAAGCTAGCAGTGCATTATTAGCTTGGAAGAATAGAGCAGGCATGGATAGAAACCATATTAAAATTATTGGATGCAAGGAATGGAGAGACCTGAGTAGCAGTAGAGAGACTAAATCTGCTTTTCTCACATTGACCCATGAGTTTTATCAAGAGAGTATTACCTCTGAGCCTGAGAAGAAAAATAGTTGACTGGAAGATAGCCAGATATCTCTGTTAACTATTGAGTAGGAGGAATTATGCAATTGAAAAATCTTTGAAGACAAGCTAGGTAAAGTAATAATGGGACACAAGCGGGTGAAAGCAGCAGGTCCAGATGGCATCCTGGGAGAGTTTTAAAAAGAAATTAAAGTGGTAATAAATCCTGTTTAATTCAATCTTGATGAACAAGTTACTTACCTTCGGTAAGGCATTATCTGGTAGAGACTCCATCTAGCGGCAGAATCCTTACCTTTGAACTTTCCAGGTGTCAGGCTGGATCCAGAAACCTTTGCTGAGCAATACCCCATGCGTGCGACATCGGGTGGCCCAATTTGAGTCCGCGTGAAGTCGATGGCATCGGTAGCATCGGTTATGACATCACAGTGCTTACATAGGCGCCACCCAGGCGCTTTGACATCAGTACTTTTCTTTTTTCCACGCCAGAAGCGGAGCACCACGAAGTGACTGACATAAACTTGTGCAAAAATAGGGCCCTGAAAGGGGAGAAGCCCTAGTCCTACAACATCAGTCTGCAAAGTGGGGAGGCATGGGCTGTATGGAATCTGTAGCTAGATAGAGTCTCTACTAGATATTGCGTTACCGAAAGTAAGTAAGTTGTTTATCTGATAGAGACTTCTAGCTGCAGATTCCTTATATTTGAATCAGATACCCATGCCATAACACCCAGGCGGTGGGTTGCGGACTCATGGACTAAACTAAGCATGGGAGGATTTTGCGGATTCGCAATCCGCGAATTTGCGGATTTGCGTATTTGCGGATTGCGAAAATCCGCAAAATCGGCGAATTCTAGCAGATTTGCGTATTTTTTTGGGGGGTGTGTGTTCGCACGGGTTTCTGCAAGTTCGCGAGGGTTTTGTACAATTTCGCAAATTGCGAACTTACTTGTCGGGTCGCCAGTTTTGCGAACTTGTTGTTTCTACGTGCCCAGCCTGTTTGCAAGGCTTTCTTCATCACTGCCACCCTCTGTCACCACTGGCACTCTCTTTGGTCACCCATGCCACCCTCTGGCTCACCCATGTCACCCTCTGTGTCATCACAGCACCCTCTGGTTCACCAGTGTACATTATTGGGGCAAAGCAAAGCACTGCCATCCTCTGTCAACACTGGCACTCTGGTTCACCCATGCCACCCTCTGGCTGGCACACCCATGCCACCCTCGGTGTCATCACAGCACCCTCTGATTGACTAGTGAGTGTACATTATTGTGGCAAAGCCAAGCACACCTGCACTAAGTTTTGCAAACAACAACACCTGCCCTGCCCCAACTGACATTAATGAAGGCTGGCACCTGCTTGTCTGCTCCCTTTCCTTTTTGTTGCAATAACAGGATGCAATGGCATACTTGTAACTATTCTGTGACTGTCAGAGCAGGGTCACACAATAGTTGCAAGTAGGCAACCGGATTCTGGAGGGCACCTTCAGGAAGCACTACAGGTAAATGGTTACAAATGATGAGCTCGAACTTTTGCACCTGCTCGTTGGTTTTGCTTTTGCAAAACTCGTTTTTCGGTAATTTCGCCCTATTCGCGAGGCACGGCGTCGTGCGAACTCGACCGTGGAAGCCGCGAACTCATGCGAGTTACCCCAAGGTTGAGTATGGGCGCCGCCATTTTGTTTACATGAAGTATTTCCGTTTCCGCCCGCTAGGTGTAACCTCGCGGAATGAGCGCATTGCGAATGCAAGTCCGCACGAGTTCGCGAGAGGAAATCGCGTGCGAACTTACTTACGCGCACGTGATCGGGCCGCCATCTTGTTTTTCATTCATTCCTATGTGTCTGGGCATGGTGTTTCTATCCTCTTTATATCTCTGCCATCCTTTGCTTGTTTTAATATTTTTTTGATCTATTTAACTTATTTTCTATCCCTCTATTTTTCTAGGTCTATATTTTTGTGTTTTAGTCTACTTTTGTTTACTTTTCAGCTACTTTTTTAAACTTTTATTTTATTCTTCCCTAATCTTATTCTTTTTCATGTTGTCTCCTTGCTGCTAACACCTGCCCAGACCATGGTGAAGACAGCTGTGAAGCTGCCCAAGACGGCCCCCGCAGCCCGTGCCCGGCTCCCGTGTGGCCGTTTGAGGGCAGAAATGGTGGTGCCCAGGGAGATCTTCAGCCCTGAGGAGGTGGGCGCATTCGTTTATTATGTACAGCGCCGCCTCCCCAGGACCATCGCGGCAGGCGGCAGGATCGCTGGTGGCTACACCAACCGCCAGGAGCGACGGAAACGGTGGGAGCAGGTGTGCCGGGCCCTGTTTCACATCTCGGGGGTCCAGCGCACCTACAATCAGGTGACCCACCGCTGGACCGATATCCTGGACCGGGAGCGCGACCTGCTCGACCTGCTAGGAGTGGAGGTCCCCGGGCTTGGTGAGTAGTATTAGCAATTTTTTCATCACTCACTACTCTGTTTTTTCTCCTGCTCTGTGTGTTATATTGCAAATGTTTGCTTTAACTTTTTTACAAAGAGCAATAATGCTGCCGATTACATTGATAGGAGAGGTAAATTAATATTTCAAAATCTTCTGTGCATTTGAGGTGAACTGCTCTCCTTCTCTGTGGCGGTGCCACTGCCTATTTGTTTTCTATTTTGTGTTCATTTAATTGGGCTGAGTAATGTATGAGTGTATTTTACAGAACTGCGTAATGCTAGACACAAAGGGGCAGATTTACAAGCCCCTTGTTCCACGTTTACGCTGCCTTACCTGACGCACAGCGACGTAAACGTGGCGCATCCCTGCGAGTCATGTACAACGTGATCCATCTAAGGAGATGCGCCACGTTAAGGCCTGGGCCTGCGCCACAATGGGTGCGTTCCCACGCAAGGGGGGGGGGTGGCGGTCAGGCAGCTGTGCGCCTCGCAAAAGTGCCTGCGTGAAATCTACAAGATTTAACGCAGGCACTTCCGCGACGCTGCTATGTCAATTCTTTATGCCTGCTTGCTTGAAGCAGGCGTAAGGACTGATGCGGTATGTTGAGTATTGGGCAGCCCTGAGCATTGCTATAGTTGCATCGCGCCCGCGACGCGACTCTAGAGATGCGCCCCTCTTTCGTCACGAGATGCGTCACGCATCTGCCTACCCTTGCACCAGGGTTTGCCGCATTGTAATAGCGGCGCATCTGCCGTGACGCAAGGTTAGGTTTGCGTTACGCATTTGTTCTAGTGCACATCTGGAGGTGTCCAGCTCAGAACTCGTAAGTATGCCCCTAAGTGTCAGATTAGCAATTACCTGCGCATCCCTGCAAAGTGTGCGGCACGCCAGCACCACCCATGGTGCGCCGTATTTACAATGCGGCACACCATGGTCCCAAAACGTCACCGAAGCGTTACGCATCGGTGCCGTAAAGGCGGCTCATTGATGGAGTTGCGTTGCAACGATGGCGCAGCTCCAGCAATGCTGCATCAAGCCGTAAGTCTGCTTCATGCAGGCGCAGGGTTTCAGTGACGCATCATTGTCCTAAATGACTGATTGAAATTTTATATATTCCCCATAGCCACTTTTAGCATGCGTTCCTGCGCAGGAACGCCCTCCCTTGCGCTGGAACGCTCCCTAATGGCGCAGGGCTTTAGAATGGGATGCATCTCCCATATGCGTAACGTTGTTAATATACGCCACACCATGGCGCCTCTCTTGTAGTGGTGCTGCGTCACAAAATTGACGCAAGAATGGAGCAAAAGAGCTGCAAGGGGCTTGTAAATCCTCCCCTAGATTAGAGGCTCAGGTGCAGTCCTTCCTTTGTAGCCCTCATTTTGGATGAAATAGTTGGTTCTTGTTCTTTCTAAATGTTTGATTTGGTTGACAAGGACATCGGCAAGCAGCAATCATCAATGTTTTCTGTTCATTCTTTCATGTTGTACGTCAGGTCCGCCCAGGGGCAAGCGGACCGAAAAATCGGATGCAGTGGCTCCAAAGGAGGAGGATGCAGGCCAGGGCGGCGAGTGCTCCTTTGCTGGCCCCAGTAAGTTTTCATTTAAATATAGAGGACCTATTGTTGTCCAAGCGTTCCTAATTTAATTGTTTCGAAATAGTGTTTAGATAGGAGCAAAATCAATAATCATACTGTTGCAGGGACAATTCTCCACAAACCGAACTATGGACACCAAAGACCAGAGTAATAATATTTCAGAGTGGCGTGTTTGGGACACTGTATAAACCTGGTAGTGTCAGCGGCACGGACTCCTCCTTGCAAAAATGGCAAAACTTTTCGCTCAGTCACTCTAGTTTGGAGGACCAAAAACCACAGAGTCTATTCAAGTTTAAAAGCTTTATTAAAAGTTTAAGTAAACACATATATTAAAATAAAGTTAGTTGGAAATGGAAAAGTGCTTGGTGCTGAGTTGATGAGTAATGGAACACATTTCTTGTGGTCGAGCCGAGCTTTCACCTGGTTTGAAGTTGATGTTGCTCTTGTCCTTAGAAGTCCAGTTTCTGTCTGTTCAGAGAAAAATGGTGTGTGTTAAAATTAAGCAAGCATTCAACAATTGTGACAAAAAAGTGAAGCAAGACAACAGCCTTCCCTGGAAGGAGGGACATTTTTACTTTAGACTAGAGTAGACAGTCAATTAATTTTTCTGTTGTTTTCACATTTTTTCATTCATAGACCAAATACTAGTGAGTGGTGTAATCTAACATTATTAAATCTACTTTGTAGGTGGAACATCTGGTGGCGGGGCCAGCTCGGATGTGGTGGTGATCATTGACTCTGAGTCCGAGGATCAATCTGGGGAGGAGGCGGCGCTAGAGGAGTCGGACCAAGAAGTACAGACTGTGAGGAAGGAGACAGTGGCGGTGGCGAGTACAGGTAAGCTGGATCATGGTACTATCTGACTCTTAGATAGGATATGATGTGTATCCAGTGGTGGCCCAGTGACAAATTACAATATGGTAATTACAGCAGGCTGGGACCGACAGACAGATAGAGGCAGAGACAGAGAGAGAGGAAGACAGAAGGAGAGAGAGAGAGGGAGGGAGCCAGAGGGAGGGTGAGGGAGGGAGACAGAGAGAGAGAGACAGCGAGGTAGAGGGAGACACAGGGAGACATAAAGAGGGAGACAGAGAGAGAGAGAGAGAGAGAGGGAAACAGACATATCGCCTGGGCTTCTGACAGATCTCTTTCATATGAAAGAGCATCAAACCAAGGATACAAGTGAGTTGTGGGAAGGGAAATGGTGATTCAAGCGCCCCCCCTTGCCCCTCCCTGCGGACGCCCATGATACTGGCCTGAATAGTTTTGTACTGCGCTGGCTAGTTGCTAGTTGTACTGTGACACAACTTCCTGCTGAATTATTTTGTGTTAATCATATTCTTAAAGAGCATTGGTTACATATTATGTCTTTCTTTCTTCATATAGTTGGCAATACTAAAACCTCAAAACCGACGAGGAGTATGCTGGCTGTACTGGCCCGGCAACGGAGGCTGGAAGCAACTGTTGCCGAATATCGGCGGCTGGTGGAACTGGAGGGGGACGACACGCACTCCAGTGCATCAAATCTAACATCTACATCCTCCTCCGTGACCCCATGTTCTGCCGGTAAGCGCAGTGCTCCAGCGAACCGGAGCCGTGCTGGAAGACGCCACCGCCGAGCAGCAAAGGCTGCACCTCACAGTACTGTTAAGGCTCGCTTACGCCGTGCACTCCGCAGAGTGTCCGACCTAGAGGCGGAGGTCCAGAAATGGAACGAGTATCAGAATGTGGTGGAGGGCCTCCGCTTAGATCACGCCACCCTCCAGGAGAAGTATGATGCCCTGGCCCTAAGGCATGATGCCCTGGAGGCCAAACTCAACACCTTGCATCCCTAGAGTGTCCCTTGCCCCTTTTTTAGAGACTTTTGGGGGGTGGGAATTGGGAGTTGGGTTTTTTGGGGACTTTTGAAGGACTATTTATTTGTTGGGGTTAGGGAGGGTCTTGCGGGAGATTATTTTGTTAGGGATATAAATATACTTTTTCAAACTTTATCTGAGCATACCTGTTTTTTTACTACTTTTGAGCTTGGTGGGTGGTGGTTTTGCAGTAAGTTCATTTAACTGAACACTGTCATCGTGTTGGTTCACGTGCAATAGGCCAAATGTTTTCCAAAGTAAATGCCTGTCACAGAGTTTGTTAATTCAAGAGCCCTAGGACTTTACTACTAGTACCACTGTCACTCTCTCGCCTCTCCGAACACTCCGTTATACTACCTCCCATCCAAACGCTTATCTTACCTGTAATTTGTGTTTGAGGGCTGGCTCCACCTGGAATTCACAGAGTCCTAAAGCGTTCTGCAGCAGGGCCACAACTGGAGTTTCCCGGCGTGGATTTTCTGCAAAACAAAAGCAATCAACATTAGAAATGTGGCAGCGGTGCTCACACACCACAAAAACCTAGAAGCCCCACAGACAGCACCCCTAAGACAGGCAAGCGAGCAATAATAACGCCTAAACGTTCACGTGCAATAGGCCAAATGTTTTCCAAAGTAAATGCCTGTCACAGAGTTTGTTAATTCAAGAACCCTAGGACTTTACTACTAGTACCACTGTCACTCTCTCGCCTCTCCGAACACTCCGTTATACTACCTCCCATCCAAACGCTTATCTTACCTGTAATTTGTGTTTGAGGGCTGGCTCCACCTGGAATTCACAGAGTCCTAAAGCGTTCTGCAGCAGGGCCACAACTGGAGTTTCCCGGCGTGGATTTTCTGCAAAACAAAAGCAATCAACATTAGAAATGTGGCAGCGGTGCTCACACACCACAAAAACCTAGAAGCCCCACAGACAGCACCCCTAAGACAGGCAAGCGAGCAATAATAACGCCTAAACGTTCACGTGCAATAGGCCAAATGTTTTCCAAAGTAAATGCCTGTCACAGAGTTTGTTAATTCAAGAGCCCTAGGACTTTACTACTAGAACAACTGTCACTCTCTCGCCTCGCCGAACACTCCATCATACTACCTCCCATCCAAACGCTTATCTTACCTGTAATTTGTGTTTGAGGGCTGGCTCCACCTGGAATTCACAGAGTCCTAAAGCGTTCTGCAGCAGGGCCACAACTGGCCAATTTCATTCCTTAATAGACCTTGCCAGCAATGGCCCAGCCAAGACCCGTAAACCCAAGCGCAAACAAGTTTGACACCCCCAAACAGCCAAAAATGCAAATCGGGGAAAAAAAGTCACAGTTAGCAAAATGTATTTTAATGAGGACTCACTACTTCCAGTCCCTCTCGAGGGGACTCAACGTAAGTTTCTTCATTGTGCAGAATCCAGGCATCAGCATTACGGGAAATTGATAGGATGAGTGGAGGAGGAGGATAGACGACCAGGACTGAGTTCTTGTCAACTAACTGTTGTGAACATGAGGAATGCTGCGGCATCAAAATCAAGACAGTTCTGCTGATGGGCTTGTTGTTGCTTGTGATGGGGTGATTACAGTTTTGTTGTGAATGTGATGAAGCACTTGCTAAACAAAGAAAGACAGACACACAGGAATAAAAGTGAATAAGGAGGACTAAATTTACAGTTAATGAGTCATTGACTCATTTTCAGAACTCGCTGTCAGGGAAGCAGAACTCGTCCTCATACTCTGCTAATTCATCAGTCGGTTGTACTTCTGGTAACTGAGGAGAACTTTCCTCAGGTAGGTCGGTGTCCTCTTCTTCCTGCGTGCATTCTCGTACTTTGTAATCTGGTGGTATGAAGTGCTGGTTCATCTTTATCACGGTGAGCCGCTCCACATTTGCGGGCAAGAGGCGGGACCTTTTGCAAGTCACAATGCCACCAGCAGAACTAAAAACACGTTCTGAAGACACGCTTGCGAGTGGGCAAGACAAGTAATTGATAGCCAGGTTGGTGAGCTCTCGCCATATTTTTCTTTTCCCATGCCAATACGCCAATGGGTCCTCAGTAATATTGACCGCTGTGGAGTCATCCAGATAGGCCTGCACCATTGAAAGAATGTCCTCCCGCATTCCTGTACTTTGCACTTCTGTGTCCTTTCTGGGACAAGGAAACCCTAGCTCACTTAGCCAATCCGCTTCAGACATATCGCCTGGGCCTGGTGCAGATGATACGGTTGCTGGTGTGGTTAACGGCTTAGTGGAAAAGTCACTCACTTCGGCCAGAGGCACAGATGCAGAAGTGCTTTTTTGGGACGCCTGATGGCCTGCTGATTCACTAGTAGTAATGTCTTCTCGTACAGTTTCCTTCCGCTCTCTTTCAAAACGAATGGCTGACTGAGCTAGCCAACCTTTGTACTCTGTAACATCTGATGTTTCAAAAGGAATTATTACTTTGCCAAACAATGGCTTTTTGTAACGTGGATCCAGAATAGTAGCACAAATGTAGTGCTGTTGTTTCTTGATATTTACAAGCCGTTTATTGCTAACTAGGCGTTGTAATAATCTCTGCGCCAACTCATATGCTTCATTCTTTCCAGCATCTTTTAATTGTGAAGACACCACCTTGACTTGGTGCTCGAGCTTCAGCAACAATGGGATAGCTTTGCTCAAAGAACAGTCCTCCCTGCTGACGTCACGCGTGAAGACCTCAAAAGGACGAAGCATGTCTGTCAGGCTTTTAACTAGCTGCCATTGCTCCACCGCTAGCATCATTTCTGTCGTATCACCACCCAGGTTGTAGAAATACTCATTGACTACTGGAAACAGCTCATGCAGACGCTCAAGCATGTAGAAGGTTGAGTTCCAACGTGTTGCCACCTCCTGGATAAGTGCTTTCACTGGCATACTACGTTCATTTTGCTTGCGCCTCAGCTCCTTCTGGGCCTTAAACGAATGGTTAAAATGTGTGCATATTCTTCTGCAGATGGTCAGTATTTTGTCGACTGCAAGTTCTTTTTTCAAGAACTTTTGCACGACAAGGTTCATACAGTGCGCCAAACACGGCACTCTGAAATAGAAACCGTCCTCCATGGCCCTAACTACATTGCTGCCATTATCAGTAGAAACATAACCAACCTTGCATTTTCTTGGGGGCAGCCATTGCGAGACCTTTTTGTTAAAGTCATCCAAAATGTTGGCTGCAGTATGACTTTTCTCCATGCCAAACATGGCTAATGTTGCATGTTTACGAGCACCCTTAAAAATCTCGACCAAGTCACCACCTGCATTTATCTGTTGTGCAACCCCTGAAAAAGAGACCCAGTGTGCAGTGATGCACATGTAATCAAGGGCTTGGCAACTGGTCCACATGTCTGTTGTCAGGTGTATAGTGTGAACAGCACTCTTCTGCAAAGCAGCCCCAACCAACTCAAGCACCTCTTTATATAGTGCTGGAACAGCAACCCTGGCAAAATAGAACCGGCTAGGAACCTTCCATTTAGGGGCCAGTGTTGCCACGAGTTCAAGGAAACCCACACCTTCGACAAACGAAAAAGGGAGAAGGTCCACCGCTAGCATTTTAGCCAGCTTAGTGTTATACAGGCGTACAATTGGGTGGTTGCGTTGAAATTGCACATCTGAGGAGAACATGGCTGAAATGGTGTGCTGGACAAATTTACGGGATGATGCTGATGCCTTCTTCGACCCACTTCTGATCAGTGTTGACATTTTCCGCATTGGTGTGTCTCCCAGACTCTCAGTGTGCCTCCTATGTGTTCCGGAGGGTGTGGTGCTGCCAGGGGTACTGGGTGCAACCGGACACATGTCTGACGCTTCTTCTACCTCCCCGTCATCTTCAGATGAAACACCTAGTATGGGTATATTTTGGCCACTTGCCCTTTGGGATTGCTTTCCCTTGATGTTTGCTAGGTGCGCAAACCATTCAACAGCGTGCCTTCTTTCAAGATGACCTATCTGGCCTCCGGTTCCATAGTTGGTACCAGTCTTACCACGGCTAACGCTAGTCTTACAAATGCAACAAACGGCTATGTTATCATACTTTGCATGGAGACTAAAAAAGTTCCAAACTGGGGACTTGAAACCTCTGGTTTTGGCGCACGAGATGATACTGCCAATGCCAGATGAAGCAGTGGTGGATGAGCCTTGCAGACATCTACTGGGTTGTGCAATTATTTCAGCAACCCTACTTGAGGGAGTCGAGCTGGATGGAGTCCCCCTCTGGGGAGAAAATATGGGAGCTGTAGGTTTTGTTGAACTTGTTGTACTACTTGACTGCATTGGTGGTGCTACCAGTGGCACGTCGCCAGGGTCACGCTCAGCCTGACGTCGGGATAGGGTATAAATGTCTGTCTGCTGCATGGCCGGTGTGGCTGGAATGACGTGTGTGATGACTAGGTCATTGCTGTCATCCTGTTCATCAACATCAGAATGAACCACTTCATCAAGTCCGACGTTCGGATCCATAAGTATGAGCTTTCCGGGGCCCTTCCTTTTAACATTTGATACCTTTCGCAGCTCATGGTGTGCCTCCCTCTCAGACGTCGGAGATGGGTGCCAATCTAGATCCAGATCATCATCTGATGGAGCGGGGATTGAAGAGGAACTTCTACACACACTCCTTGATCTTTTCTTTGGTGGGGAGCTGGGAGAAAATGAATCATCAGGAGGATTGCCTTCGTCTTCCTGACATGATACCCCGGCTCCAAAGTCAATTTCCTCCTGTGCCCCTACTTCTGGAAGAACAACCATTGTGGGCACTTGCACCGATCCATGCGCCGCTACATGGGCCTCTTCACTGATCGCTACTTGCAACTCTCCATGGACCTCTCCTTCTCGGCCTTCTCCTTCTCGGCCTTCTCCTTCTCGGCCAGCTCCTTCTCGGCCAGCTCCTTCTCGGACAGCTCCTTCTCGGACAGCTCCTTCTCGGACAGCTCCTTCTCGGACAGCTCCTTGCGCATGTACTTGTGCTTGTACTAGTAACCCATACAGTTGTTGTTGCGGCTTTGGTTGTTGAATAGTACTTGTGAGATGAGTTACAACCTGTGTTGATGGTGTGCTGCTACTTTCTTGCGATGAGCCAACATCACTGGTCGTTGGTGATGTAACCACTAAACAGGCTACCTGTGCAGCACTCATGGTGGGCCTTTGTTTTCCCCACAAAAATTTAGTGGTGGTGCCACCAGTCTCCTTGGTAAGTGGTGCCACTTGCTTCTTCTTCTCCTTAGTAGAGACATCTTTCTTGCTAGAGGACCTACGGGCACCTCTTTTTGGAGTCATCTTCTTCAGATGTCGGAACAACAGGCCGCAGCAGGACTTCTTCCTGGCACTGATGCTCAACGATGATGCGGATTTATTGACTTTATGCACCTACAAGCAAACGAAGACAGAGGAACATCAGTAAATATATGTTGCATATGTAGCACTTCAATAAATAGTTTGCAAGTAGGCATTTATGAATACACTCGTGCACACCACACAATATGGAAATTTCAAAATTAAGAATTGCTAAATTTTTGGGAAACAGGAATTTAACATTGATCCAAGAGAGCACACACAGAGAGGGTTATAGTTTCATGTACCACTGACTCCCCCTGGGCACAATGGGTGAAAGCAAGGCAAAATGGGTGCAGGCCTATGGCACAAAGCTCACTGCCTGCCTTCAAAATGGCCGCTTGACCCCCATCCACATGGCCAGGACCATGCCTCAAAATGGCCACCACCAACATAGCCAGCCCCCAACCCCTACTCCAAAAAGTCAAAAAACACAACACAAATCAAATCACCACAATCCAATGCCATCCATGAAGTTTCAGAAGGCTTATGCTGCCTGCTGGTGGTTTTCTGGTGCAAAATTGCAATTTTTACAATTTCGCGAGTGCGAGATTGTTGCTTCACGGCGCGAACGTGCCGAAAAACCAGCAAAATCCGCCAACAGACCGATTCTGGGCCCCCTGGCCATAATGGATGAAATCAGAGCACACTGGGTGCAGGCCTATGGCACAAAGCACACAAACTGGCTTAAAAATGGCCCATAGACCCCCACCCACACGGGACCAGGCAATAAAATGGCTCCCACCCACATAACAAGCCCCCAACACCACCCCAAAAAGTCGTAAAACACACAAAAATCACCACAATCCAATGCCATCCATGCCCTGGCCAGAATCATGTTAAAAATAAATTTCAACAAAACAGTTGTATCATGCATGCACCCATAACTAAGCCTGGTGGTTTTCAATTCATGTGCAGAATTGTAATTTTTACAATTTCGCGAGTGCGAGATTGTTGCTGCGCCGGACGCGAGCAGTGCGAACACAAGCAAAAAAATCCTCAGCTCGCGAACTTGCAGATTTTCCCCCCCAAAAAAGTCGAAAAACAAGCAACACACACAAAAATCACCACAAACAAACAACATCAACTTACTTCCTTGTGAAATAAAATTTCGAATCCAAAAGTAATCCAAAAGGCCTCAAATCCAAATATCCAGCAGCCTCCACAAAAAGTAATCCTTCCCAGTCAAGATCGAAATCAAAGTGGCCAGGAAATGGACTAAGCAATGGGAGGAGCTTGCTGGACAGGAACAGGAAGTTGGAGACTGGGGCACTTCCTTCACCCCACCCCTATGGGAGGAGCTTGCTGGACAGGAACAGGAAGTTGGAGACTGGGCCACTTCCTTCACCCCTCCCCAATTGTAATTTTTGTACTTTCGCGAGTGCGAGATTGTTGCTGCCCGCGCCGCGGACCGCGAGCAGTGCGAACACAAGCAAAAAATCCGCTTCGCACGGATTTGCGTATTTTCGCCACATCCGCGAGAGTTCGCGGATTGCAGATTTGCCGAAAATCCGAAAAATCCGCGAGCGGAACGGATTTTACGCCCATGCTTAGACTAAACTAAAAAGTCTTGCAGGACTGAGCGGGCAAAGTGCCCGTCCCTACGTGCTGGACAATCCAGGCAATAATGTTTTGCGAACATGTGCAATGATGCTAACGTTGCAGCCTGACATATGTCTTGGACCGGGACACCCGTGCCAAGGCCATAGTTGCAGCTTTTCCCCTGGTGGAATGGGCCCTTAATCCCTCAGGGGGCTGCTTCTTTGCCAAGGCATAACAGATTTTAATCCAGAGAACAACCCAGCAAGAGATGGTTCTTTTCTGCACTGCTTTTCCTTTCTTTGCTCCCACATACCCCACAAAGAGTTGGTGATCCATCCAGAACTCTCTTGTAAGGTGAAGGTAGAACGACAATGCTCTTTTTGGGTTCAGACGTTGGAGACGCTCCTCCTCCTTAGAGGGATGTGAGGGAGCAAAGAAGGTGGGCAAAGTGATGGACTGACCCAGATGGAATGGGGTCACAACCTTTGGTCAAAATTATGCCCTGTTGTGAAGCACCACCTTGTTCGGAAAGGACATAAGATAAGGAGGTGAGCAGGATAAAACCTGAAACTCACTCACCATCCGGGCCAATCGAATCACCACTAAGAAGGCTGTTTTGATGGTCAACAGCCGGAGGGGATCATTGTGCAATGGCTCGAAAGGAGCACACATCAAGTAAGTGAGGACCAAATTAAGGTCCCATTGCAGCACTATGAAGGGTGTAGGTGGAAACAAATGGCACAGCCCCTTCAGAAACCTATTTACAAATAGGAGAATTAAACAGAGAAAGTTGGTCTGGCAGCAGCAAATTAGAAGTGCAGAAAGGTAATTCATGGGAGTTCCCAAAGCAGAGCCCTGCTGGGCAAGGGTAAGAATGAACAAAAGGACAGAAGAAAGAGAAGCAGAAAGAAGGTCAATAGACCTTTCTGTACAGTATGATACAAATTTCTGCGTATACCGACTTAGTGGAGGGTTGCGTGGCCACCAGAATAACATTACAGACTTCGGGAGGAAGGTCAAAAGCCATCAACTGCCACAGTTCAATCTCCACACATGAAGGCGCAAAGTTGACAGGTTTGGGTGGAGAACCCTCACCTGCTGCTGTGAAAGAAGGTCATCCCGAAGGGGCAGCCTGATTGGAGAATCGACATTCATGCTCAGAAGTTCTGGATACCGGACTCTCCTTGCCCAGTCCGGCCCCACAAGGATGACTTGGGCCTAGTCGCTCCTGATCTTCTTCTGAACCCTAGGCAGGAGTGGTATGGCTGGAAAAGGGTACAACAGGACTGAGCTCCACTCTCAACAAAACGCGTCACTGAGTGATAGCCGCCTTGGAAACTCCAGCGTGCAGTACTGCTGATGTTGCTCATACTCATCGGAGGCGAACAAATCTAACCAAGGTTCATCCCACCGTTGAAAGAGACCTTGCGCCACCTTTGACTGGAGACACCATTTGTGATCCGCTAGGCATTGACGGCTGAAATCGTCTGCCCTGTTGTTCAGAGAACCTGCCAGGTGTTGAACCACCATGGTTATTCACTGCTGTGCCAACCATGCAGACAAGGACTCTCGAAAAAGGGCCTATGACCCCACCCGCCTTTCTTGTTGCAGTACCACTTGGCGGTGTTGTTGTTCATGAACACCTGCACCAACTTCCCCTTGATAGAGGGAAGAAATTCTTTCAATGCCAAGCGAATCACTCGGAGCTCCAATAAGCTTATGTGTAGCACTGTCTCCGCCGGACAC
This sequence comes from Lissotriton helveticus, assembly GCF_964261635.1. Classification (NCBI taxonomy): domain Eukaryota; kingdom Metazoa; phylum Chordata; class Amphibia; order Caudata; family Salamandridae; genus Lissotriton; species Lissotriton helveticus. Next base: position 868,023,972 of record NC_136061.1, on the reverse strand, counting down.
CAGTGACCCCTGATCTCCATCTCTCCCAAGTGACCGCCCCATCCCAGAAGTGATGCATCTGTTACGATTGTGAAATCTGGTTGGGGAAGGTAGAGAGGTCTGACTTTGACCCAATCTCGGTTCGTTAACCACCACTGCAGATCCTTTGCAGTCCCTTCCAAGACCTGAGCCACGTCAGTGAGATTTCCCTGGTGCTGTGCCCAATGGAACTTCAAGTCCCACTGCAGAGCCCGCATACACCATCTCACGTGTCTTACCAACAGGATGCAGGAGGCCAGGAGTTCTAACAACCTCAGAGTCAGTCTCACCGAAATTCCCGATAGAGGCTGAAATATTGGAATCATAACCTCAATATCTTGGACTCGCTGCTCCGGAGGATAAGCCTAAAACTGCAGTGCCCAGAACAGCTCAGATGAAAGGGAGCATCTAAGAAGGAGTCAGGTGTGACTTTGGCACGTTTATAGAGAACACCAGTGAATGCGGGAGGTCCGCCTTAGCCTGAAGGTGGAGAAACGGCCCAATAAGCATGTAGGATTGACCGAGCGCAATGCCAGACTGGAGGAAGAAAAGATCTTCTTCCCAAATGAGTCCAGTCTCTTGGATTCGCTATCCAGAGGGGAGTAAGGAAATGCTCCCAGGGAAGTAGAGGACTGCACCACCAAACTTTCTGGGGTGGGGTATTGGCTGAGAAAGTTTGGTTCGCCCGGTGCTGGGCTTGGACCAAGTTTCTCGTAGGACATCTCTAAGTGCCTCATTAAAGGGCAAAAGGGGTTCAGAGGTGGAAGCCCCAGGTTGAAGCACTTCAGTCAAGAGATTAATAGTGACCTGCACTGAGGGAAGTTCCAGTCCAAGGACCTCATCTGCCCTCTTAACCATCAAAGCAGAGGTTACCCTCTCCTCCCTAGCCACTGTAGGTAGAGAGCCATGCCAGAGTCTGGGGAAGTATCCAGACCACTGACTTCCCCAAATTCCCCATACCAGTCTATTGTCTCCTCAGAGACATCCTGGTTCTCTAAAGGGTCCCATTCCTCTCCTGAGGCTAGCACATTCACAAAGTGCTCAGGTGACAACATAAAACCCATTGGTTCTGTCGGAATCAGCATCGTGAATCGCCGTTCTGGCTTCGTGTCATTGGGGATGAAGATGGGACCAGCACCACCGACAGACGCCAGCGACGCTGCTGGCACCGACTTTGGGTTCTATGCCAGGGAAGGTCACGTTGGTACAACCGGCATCAAACTGGATCCAAGATCGGACCCCTGAGCAGCCACGGCTGGTGGTAGGTGTAACTGCAGGGTGGTGACGTAGGGAGGGGGAGGGGCAGGGTGGGGGTTGTAATGTATGGATTACGGACTTTAACAGGTAAGTAAACATATAAATAAATAAAACAAATTTCGTGGCGCGCACTGCATCGCATTTGGTGATGCAGTGCACACAACGAAATTCGTTTTATTTATTTCTATGTTTACTTACCTGTTAAAGTCCGTAATCCATACATTACAACCCCCCACCCTGCCCCTCCCCCTCCCTACGTCACCGCCCTGCAGTTACACCTACCACCTGTCGTGGCTGCCCCTGAGGCCCCACTGGCACTGTGGCCAAAGCCGTCTAACCAGACGAGGTAATTCCACTCTAATATGCAGCGCATGGCCTCATAAAAATCCATAATTTGAGTGGGAGCCGCCCTGGCTCTCGGAAATGGAGGGAGGCGTAAAGTCGACTCTGGCTCCGGCTCTGCAGAACTGTGCCTAGAACATCGGTGCTCCTTACCTCTTTTGACGACGTACGCCAGTTGAGGTGAAGTCGAAGTTTACTTAGACATTTACTTCTTCTTGTGCCTCTTCCCCAGTGTCCAGATGACCTTGAATGGGAGGAAGAGGACATAGGGCTATCCCGGGACCTCCTCTTCTATGAACGGGATCGTGACCTCCTCGGTGTCTCGCTTAACGGTGTCGACAGCCAGGCCACGAGCAACTTCAAAGCCCGCTCCCTCAAGGTCTTCGGAGCCATCGCCTGGCAGTCTAAACCTGACTTCGAATTGTGGTCGGGTTCAAGACACCACAGACAAACACGGTGGGGATCGGTAACCGACATCGTGTGGGAAACAAGTCCCACATGGTTTGAAACCCGTCTTCCTACCAGACATCCCTCGCACACGAAGTCATCAAACATTTTGACAAAAGTCAAGAAAAAATCCTGCCAAAAAGCGGCAGAGGGTTAGCTCTTCCTGGATCGGCGCTTAACTGGCACATTAAGAAAAGAACTGACGTCCGCAAGCCTTGGTGGCACCTATGTATGCACTGTGCTGTCATAACCGATGCTATTGACGCCATTGACGCAGAGCCGAATGGAAATCACGCGCAAGGGATATTGTTCAGAAAAAGTTTCTAGATTCAGCTGACGCCTGGGAAATTCAAAGGTAAGGAATCTGCAGCTAGAAGTCTCTATCAGATAAAAGGAGATCAGATGCCCCCCTTGTAGGATGATGCCATCATAACACTCATTCTGAAACTCGTTAAAGTATTTAATCTCACTCCAGGGGTGAAAAAGACCTGGCTGTCTGCCTGAGCTAAATAAATGTAGTCCTGTCAGCCACGGCCATACTGGCCGTAGTGGGCACCAGGCATTTCCACGGTGGGCCGCCAGGGTGGGGGCCGGTTTTCGACCCCCGGTGGCAATTTTTGTTACCAGGGGAAAGTTTTGCAGCGTGGCTGCAATTTCAGCACCCAGAAACAAAAGCAGCAGAAAGCTTTCCACTTGCAAACGCCCCCCTCCCCCCAGCCGAGCTTTTTCCCAGGGCCGTTTTAAGTTCCCAGTCCAGCCCTGCCCTTTGAACCTTGGTACCCTCACTAGTGATTAGCCATGCTATACGAATCCAGATTGATTGCTTGATATCCAATATTTAGAGATGCTCATTAGCACACGCCAAAAACAATGCCAATCACTAGTTTGCTTTAGGAAGTGCAAATAGAGCCTTACATGTTCACTATAGATTACGTAAATACTATTTATTACATTTTCAGAACTAAAAACATTCTTCTTAGTGCACTATTATATATTTTCTGTTTCCTATCAATTCCTGACATTTTCCAAACCGTACACAGGGGCTGAATTGGAGCTGTTGGAGCTTCCTGAGGCATAGATTGTGTGGACGTCTGCCATAAGAAAATCAGAAAACTGTATTTCATCTTTATCTCGTGCCTAAAGTCACTTCCTAGGCATACCCAGCGCACAGCGCTCTTTATTTGTAATGTCGTTTTTTGTGACCCTGGGGACGGAAGCCTGCTGCGTTTGTTTTGCATCAATTTACAGGCCACTCTTTAGATTGGGGAAATGATCATGAAATGCTGTGTTTCAAAAATCTGCCAGTATACAGTCGGCTACTATCTCACCACACATCACTACAGCTGGCTCTGTCCCCACCCTAAAAAAAATCTAAATCCGTAAGAGCTATGAGTTTGTATGACACTTACAAATCATATACAGAGGGAAATTAATGTACCAGGAGTTGCAATATTCTATTCAAGAAAAGGTGGGCGTGACCACTATGTTTTTGAGGCTTTGTGATAAAATCATCTACTACTCCAATGTCCTCCTCTTCCTTATCTTCTCCTGCAAATTCTTTTTCTTCACCTTCTTTTCCTACTCTTCTTCTATTATCCCCTTCTCTGCGGTGGAAACAACATGGCTGAAATCACGTATCGCAGGCTTATCAAATTCTACGAAGTTGTGGGCTATGCCTGTATATTTTAATTTGATTGTAAATTGTATGCTTTACGCCTCAATGCACCACTTCAGAAACACAAGGCTGCACCATATTTGCAACAATATGGTGCAGCCTTGCATTTTCTCCTGCGCTGGCGCTACACTTAGCAGTGTAGCGACAACGCAGCCATCATTGCACCATTGTGAAAGGGTGTCTGTGAGCAGGGGAAAGATTGCTTATGTACAGAAAGGTCACCCTTCCTGTACATAAACAATCTTGAAATGCCATTTTTTCACTTATATGTGTGCAGCCTAATGCAGCACACATGGAAGTAAAAAAAAATGTCCTTTTTTTAAAAGATTGTTTATGTGCAAGAAGGGGGACCTTCCTGTACATAAACAAAAAAAGGCTTTTTGCTTTGCCATGTGCGCTGCAAAAGGCAGCACACATGAAAAAAAGCGAAAACAAGGAGAAATATAGCATTTCTCCAACATAAGACCAAGTTTTCCCTGGTCTTATTTTTGGCGCTGCCTCCAATTTAAGCTGCCTTTGTAAATATGGGCAGTGTTAAAATCAATGGGTGTTGTGGTGAAACGCACACCAGAACACCCACTGCCCATGCCTTTCACACTAAGCATAGCGTGAAAGAGGGCCTTATTTACAAGGTAGCGTTAAGCCACTTTAAGTGGCATAACACTGCCTTGTAAATAAGGCGAAGACCCTATCGCCACCAAATCTTCACAAAAAGTGACTTTACCGTGGTGATAGGGGCTTGTACATAGGCCACTTTGTTTGGTGGCTCGCTGTGCTATTCCGGAATGATCGGTGACATGCTTTCAGGCTGATTGGAGTTGTAAAACATTGCGGAGTTAGAAACCACCTTTGGTAGTTGAGATTATATTTTTATTTTTTTATTGGAACTCAAATGTAATATGTGGCTTTGTCTGAAAAATTAGAATATTTGTTGTAATCTGTAAAGGTATTTAAATAACACAATACTAACCGAAAAATAAATCATCACAATAGAAAAAACTGAACTGCATTTACATGACTTAATGAGACAACAAAACGGTATAACGACAGATCACGGCATAACTAATGAATCACTAAAAAACAAAACACAGCAGAAGAAAATGAAAACACAGCTACAAAACACAGTGGCATAATATCAAGCAGGGCGATAGGCAATTATCGCCGCTTTAGCGGCCGTTTTCAGCCGCTAAGCGGGGATAATTCTATGGCCCTACTAGCAAGCTGTCGCTAACTGATGTTAGCAACAGTTTTTAGGCGATAGCGAGCGGTTTGGGGCCCGCTTTGCATGTCAGCGATGTTTATCGCTAATGACATGCAAAGTGGGCGTACCCAACCAGTTATCGACTGAAAGCAGTCGCTAACGTCGCTATTGCCTATTAGCAAGCAGGCGTAGCGATGGAAATATTCTCGCTAAGCGCGAATATCTCCAAATACTACCACCTGCCCAGACCAGTTCTTAGCCATGTTATCCAATGGGAGGTGGATAACATGGCTAAGAGCATTTCGTCGCTAATGCGTGAATATCGCTGTATTCTCAGCGATATTCACGCATTTCGCCGCTATCGCTGGATATTTTAGCACAATGGAGAAAAACGTTGCTAATAGCATGTTTTCTCCGCTAACATATCCAGCGCTAGGCAGCGATAAAAAAATCGACGCTAAGCCTATTTAGCAATAATTATCGCTACTTGTTGGTAATATGCCCCACAGTTCTTATAGGGCAACAACAAAATGCAATACAAATCAACATAGTGTAATACCACACCCCAAGGACACACCTCAAAACAACAGATACTGTGGAACACAAAAAACATATTGTAATTCACCAACATAAAACAGTTAACTTATTGTTTTGATAAGTTATTGGATATTGTGGTCTTTTGGTGTTAATGTTAAGTTGCATTCATAAGTTGAGTTGTTTTGTTTCTATGTGTTTTATTTTAAATCAACACAGAGGAGGGCACAATGCCTGCTTATCTGCACCAGTCAACTGATTCAGTTTTCAATGGTATTCATACTTACAATAAATCAAGTGTTTGCCACCTTGTGATGTCATAGTATGTTTTAGACATCCTTGGACACATGTTTTGTGGTAGAACTCATCATCAAGGACCAGTCCATTTGCATTGCAGTGCTGGGCAAGCTGCTTTCAGTCTATTAGGTGTCGTTCCACTGCAGGTTCACAGGTATATCCCAAGGATTTGTCAACCCACTTTTCTGCAAGAAATATAAAAATATGTGCATTTTGTTAGCATACTGATCTGTTGGCTTGTTGTGGTATGTTAGTGTATTGTATATTATATGTATGTATTGTATTGCCAAATCGCCAAGACTCAATGAAAACACTCCGCTGCGGAAATGCAATTAAAGCATGTTTATTTCATTACATGCAGCAACGCTGTCCCAACGCATTTGGGAGCTCTCTGCTCCTTGATCACAGGTTAGTTTACAAACTACCTCCGAGCCTTTTAGAAACAAAACACCACATGTGATTTCCTGTAAGTGATAAAAATAAACAACAGACTTTCCATGTTTTCTCAACAGTTTTTTACAGTAAGCATTTCATTATTACATCCAATTATACCACAGGAATTTAATCTATATTGCTCTGATTTGCCTCATATATTTGTAACAAAAACATGAGATTATCTCCACACTTATTTAAAATCAGTTAGTCAAATCAAATGTTGAACATAATTCTACATATGTCTGTCTATGTAATGGACCTTCAAACCTACAACACTATTAATATACAAGTCAGCCCTAGTGGGCCAAGTACAATATTCAATGGAAAAAAGATATATGTTACATATACACAATTCTGCCTCAGTGGGCATATCTGATTTACAAATCATGATTAATACAAATTCAACATTTCTATAATAGGTATCATAAAAATGATGATCCTAATAGGTCTAACTATGCTCAAATCATCAAGTACCATGCCTGTCTTATAAAAAATGGTTAGACAAATGCCCTGCTCACATTACATGTAGGATATGAGATGCACGGTTTGATACAATTGCTCTCCTGTGTCCATTTTTTTATTAAAATGTTCTGGAATCTATAAACAAAAACAGTCAGAAACTCATTAGAAAGAAATATAATAGAAAGCAATGTATTTCATGTAATTAAAATTCAAACCTAAACTAATTGTTACTCTAAGGGAGGACGTATTCAAAGTAACGTACAATTAATCCTCATACATGATTTTAGTCCAAATTTACTGCTTCATCCAAATTTAGCCTAAAGGTGCGAAGAGTACTGTACTTAATGATCAGTTTGTAATCTAATTTTCTTAGCTCGTTTACTCTATTTCCACCTCTTTTATGCCACAATTGGTCAATGATGCTATTGACACATTCGAAAGAGGCATGATTAAAGGTTAAGAGAATTGATAAAAGGGGAACATTTGTCAGAAGTAATTTGGGGGGGGGGTCAAAAAAAGTGCGTTTTCCAAGTTAATTTCCACAGAAATTTTAGACACGACTTCAGACAGAACTGCTGAATGGAATTTCACCAAATTTGGCAGAAAGCTAGATTTTGATCCAGAATGAGCCATTTTTGTGATTTGGTGTAAATCCCTTCAGACATTTTTCAGATAATAAAGAAAAAATAAATTTGTATATCTAGAGATGCAAACCCTTCGCTAAGCCCATGTGGCACTTTGCGAATCCACGCGCAAACATCACTGCCATGATTGGCTGGCAGCAACCTAAGTAGAAAGTTGTGGCTGTCATTTCAAACATCAAGGACCGGTCCCCATCAGCAAGAATAAATCTGAAGTGTAGACCCCTTTATAGCTGCCAAGGGTTTAGGGTGTACTACTGCCCCCCTGGGAGCAACATAGGGGTATGTGAGGTACCCCAGATGGGCAAGAAAATTCCCAGAAATGCTTTTTATCCAAGAACGAGGATTCACAAATCAGTGGCAATGCACAGTGCGGCCCCATGTGTAACTTAATAGCCGATTATTGAATTCTGCTGAAATTTTTGAAAAATAAATAAAATGCTCACACAATCACTCAGACACTCATACGCCCACTAAGAAACCCACTCAGACATTCACACACTAACTCATAGACTAACTCAAAGATTCAGGCATCCACTCAGAAAACCATTCAGAAACTCATGTACCTACTCAGAAACATACAAACCCACTCACAGACCCAATCAGACACTAAAACACCCACTCACAGACCCACTCAGACACTCACACACCCACTCATATACCCATACAGAGATTCCCACACCCATTCACAAACCCACTCAGAGACTCTCACACCCATTCACAGACCCACCCAGAGACTCATACACCCACTCACGTATACACTCAGACACATGTACCCACTCACAGACCAACTCAGTTACTCTCATACCCTCTCACATACCCACTCAGACATTCAAGCACCCGCTCATAGATCCACTCACTCATACACCCACTCCCAGACTTACTCAGACATTCTCATACCCACTTACAGACCCACTCAGACACTAATGCACCCACCCACAGACCCACTCTGATACTCTCTAAACCACTTGCCGATCCACTCATAGACTCACACACCCACTTACAGACCAACTCAGACACTCACACATCTATTCACAGCGCCACTCAGACACTCAAGCACCCACTCACAGACCAACTCAGACACTCATGCAGCCACTCACAGACCCACTCAGACACCCATGAACCCACTTGCAGACCCTCTCAGGCACGTATGCTCTCAATTTAGATTCATAAACCCACTCATATACTGATTCAGACACTCACACACCCACATACAGACCCATTGCCACAATCACACACCCAGTCACAGACCCACAAAGACACTCTCATACCCACGTCCAAATCTACTTGGAGACTCTCACAACGATTCATAGGCCCATTCAGAGATTCACACACCCCCTCACAAACCCACTCAGAGACTCGCACACCCATTCAAAGGCCCACCCAGAGACTCACACACCCACTTGCAGATACACTAAGACACATGCATCCATTCACAGACCTACTCAGACACTCATGCACATACTCACAGATCTACTCAGACACTCCCATACCCACTCAAAAGACCCACTCAGACACTCTCACACCCACTTACAAATCCACTCAGACACTCGTCCATAAACTCACAGACTCACTAAGAAACTCTCATACCCACTCACAGACCCACTGAGACACTAATGCACCCACTTGCAGACCCACTCAGACACTCTCACACCCACTCACAGACCTGCTCAGACACTTGAGCACCCACTCACAGGCCCACTGAAACACTCATGCAGCCACTCACAGACCTTCTTAGACACTCATGACCCTACTCACTGACCCTCTTAGACACTCATGCTCACATTTAGAGATTCACACACCCACTTGCAGACTGATTCAGACACTCATACACCCACTTACGGATCCATTAGCACACTCACATACCCAGTCACTGACCCAGTTACTGACCCACAAAGACACAATTACACTCACTTCCAGATATACTTGGAGACCCACTCAGAGATTCATGCAGCCACTCACAAACCTAATCAGACTCACCCACCCACTCGCAGACCCACTCAGACACTCAACCACCCAGTCACAGACAAACTGATATAATCATGCAGCCATTTTCAGACCCACTGAGATATTCATGCACCCACTCACAGACCCTCTCAGATACTCATGCTCCCATTTAGAGATTCACACACCCACTCACAGACCGAGTCAGACACTCACACACCTACCTTTAGACCCATTGGCACACTCACACACCCAGTCATGGACCCACAGAAAAACTCTCACATCTACTTCCATATCTACTTAGAGTCTCTCACACCCACTCATGCAGCCACTTAGAGACCCACTCAGACAGTCACTCCGACACCCACGGAAACAGTCACACACCCACTGAGATACACACACACAATCACGTACCCACTCAGACAATTACACACCTATTCACAGACTTACTCAGACACTCACACACTAACTGTCAAACACAGACAAGCACTGATGCACCCACTCATAGACTCACCCAGACACTCATGCACCCATTCAGAGACCCACACAGCTCTCATGCAACCCCTCACAGACCCACCAAGGCACTCATACACCAATACAGAGACCCACGCATGTATTCACACACCCACTCACATATCTACTCAGATAGTTATGCACCCATTTACTGGCCCACTCAGATACTGACAGACCTATTGACACACTCAGATACCCAGTCACACCCACTCAGACACTGTCACATCCACTCACAGACCCACTTAGACAATCAAACACCCAGTCATAGACCGACTGATAGACTCTTGCACCCACATTTAGATCAACTCACACTTGTGCATTTACTCACAGACTGACTCAGACACTCATGTAGCCACTTGCAGAGCCACTGACACATTGACACATCCAGTCAAATACTTAGTCAGTCACTCAGTTGTGAATACTGTATGTGTTTCTGTGCATTGAATGTGTAAATCAGTGTTTGAGAAATGGGTGGATCTTAGAAAAGTCTTTGTGTGTATTGTATGTAGATGATAACTATGCATAAAACAGGATGCAGTCTTTCAGGTTGTTAAGGAACATCCTGTTGCCTTTCTCTATCAAATGAACTCCATCCCTTGAATATACACCCTTTTTGTCAAAGTGTACATTGTTGTTTTAAATGGAGCCCATGTTGTGGTCTCTGACGAATGCAGAAACAGGTTTATTGACATGTTTCCTGGCTTGGTCTATCTCTGGACAGAATTTATTTGCCCACCTCCATTTCTGTTTTTGGCAAATGTTAGATAACACCAAGGCAGTGTGAGGGAAAAGTGGCAATAATTTACCAAATATATCCTTTTTTAGGATTTACAGTCCTTCCCCAATAAGTGTGCCAAGTTCATTGCCACCAAGGTGCATAATGATGAGTTCTGGATGTTGGAAATCCACGATGCTTTCAAACAAAGGCAGCAATGGATGCCACTTTAACCCTCTCTGGCCAACTCAAGTAATATCCACATTAGGCAGACCCAAGTCCTTATCAATGCCACTCTTTCTACAACACTCTCTATCCCAAAACACAAAGTTATGACTCACAATCCACACTCTAACCATTTTGAAGACAAGGAGGACTAGCACACAGAAGAACGCTGGAGCTGAATGAGACAGATTTGAAAATGAAGGACAGTTAAAATGGAAGACAGGATTTGTTTTATAAAAAGAACATATATGATTGGATGGTGTACATATGCAGGTGCCTAAATCTAGGTAGTGATTTCGAAAAAAAAGTAAAATCTGTGATTGGTTCTGGAAAAAAAAAAAGAAATGTTATAGTATTTCGGATATGTTTGCATTTCCAAACAGTTAACCACACCTGATGCAGTTGAATTTGAAGTTTGTATGCTGCTTATAGAATGTGTTGTGAACTTTTGACCAACTGGTAGAAGAGAGTGGTCCAAAGTGGGTTGTTATGAAAACTGATTTAAAACAGACTGGGGAAGGGTTCAAAATAGACTGTACATTCAAAGTTGAAAGCGGAGTGGTTTAGACACTTTACTTATTATGAAAAACTTATTTTCGAAATCACTACTAACTTAAAAAGTCAAATGTAAATGCAACATCATAGTAGTACACTGTTAAATGGTTTAATGGACTCCCGTATAGATTTGAGAATCTGCACTGAAGTTACATGGGTGCCCCATTGAGCATTACGGCAGATTCGCAAATCCATCCACAAACATTACAAATGGTCTTCCTAATAGAAGACTAAGAAAGTGTTAAAAAGAGCTGACCACTGAGAAGTGGAATAACAAAAAATGAAAGTAAGATTATGGTTTGATAAGTACATCAGTATCACTGAAAAAAGAGTGGCAAAGATTGCCAGTGCTGGTTCTTTAGCACTGTGAGTGGTATACCATTCTTGTACCTTAGATGTGACACTTTGAATAAGAAACGGTTGTATGTGATACTGATTTAGAAATTGAAGAACAGCACAGACATTTCACAGGTATGTTAATAACAGTGTACTTTTAAAAGCTATACGTAATGACTGAGTTATTAGTGCATGTAAAGTGAAATAAAGTGCAAAGTATACTTACATATCCAGTCACATATCCAAGGAGGAACTGATATACTCAGTTACATATGTAGTAAAGTAGTGATGCAAATAGTCATCCATTTGTACAGTAACTGTTATAGGCATGTATACAGTTAGTTATGCATCCATTTGCACAATGAAACAGTGAGAAAGAAATCTAGTTAGATACCAAAACAGTCAGTTGTAATTAGGAGACTGAAAAGTGTATTAGTGGGGCATATTCATAAAGTGAATGATCTCGACCCCTAAATATGACTCCAGTCAGTTACTCCCAATTGGTATATGAAATTTATTTTTAAGTCTGTAGTTTAATGCACTACCTGTACCTAGGGTTTGTAAAATAAATAGCACTACTGGAATTGAAGAACTGATTGTGCTACACAGAGAATTAGTACTTCAAATATGCTAGGACAGTGCATATGTGTGCAGTTTACACCGTTATGTTAAATTACTATCTATAATAATCTATAATAACCTGCAAAAATTAAAGTTTTGCTTTTATTACATATAAGTCACTCCTACGGTAAGCTCTAGGTACCCAAAGGGGCACGGTGGTATGTGTTTAAAAGGTCAAACATCTGGTTTGAACTTTTAGACAATTAGAAATGCATGTATATACTAATACCCAGTTAAACATCCAGTCAGCTACCTGTGCAGCGACTGACATACCAATGTGCAAAACCATAGAGTAAGTCACACACCTAGTGAGAAAGTGACAGAGGCACTTACACATGCAGTTAGATGCCCACACAGCACTTATGTATCCAGCAGTTACAAAGGCAGTTACACACAGTTATACCAAAAGCCAGTAAGCAATCAATATACTCACATACATACTCATACACAGACTCATAGACTTACTTCAAAAGGTAATCATATACTGACAAACTAACTTAAACATCCAGCGACACACTCCCATAGTGTGATTCACATACCTAGTTATTAAAGAATAGATCACTCACACATCCAGTCAAATTCACTTACAGATTCACTCTCACACCCTCACAGCACTTATATATCCAGCAGTAACAAAGCCAACAGCACACTCTTTCACATACCCCAATACTCACTAACATGACCAGTAAGAATCCATACAGTCAATTACATACACATTACAGATGTGTAGAGTTACTGAGAGAGACAATCATATACCGACATTCTGCGAATTTCAGCATTTGCGAGCGCAATTAGGCTTCCTACATATGGCTCATAGTTACTTACACAGCCAGTGATACACCGATCAAGGAACCTATACACTCACTCAGATATGTACTCAAGTACTAACACCCTTATTCACCCATCAAAACAAGTAGTCCTTTAAACAAGTCTCGGGCCTGCTACTGCATAGCCTGTGTTTGTAGTGTTGCTGCTAGGCAGACTTGGCATTTAAAACCCCTTGCCAGACCATAAACTCCTCTTCCGCTAAATAATGGTAACCCTTAGGGTAGGTTGTAGGTAGCCAATAGGGCAGGTAGCTATCTGCTTAAAATGAAAGACATGGACTTTAAAATTTCAATGACTTACATGCACACTTACACACCCAGATGTTTAGTTATACATCTAGTCTGCCACCCGTACTGTGAGTTAAATAGCATAGAGTCACTCACATACCTAGTCAGACAACGGCAGATGTACTTACACTTAATTCACACACCAAAATAGCACTTATGTATCCAACAGTAACAGAGCCAGTTGCCCCCAATAGCCACTAACACAGCCAGTAAGCAAGCCATACAGCCCATTACATATACATTTACATTCCGATAGAAATACTAAGAGAGCCAGTCTTATGCTGATATACTTATTCAATGACACACCCACACAGGAACTAATACAATACTGATACGTACTGAAGAACTGACACTACAGAGTCACCCACACAGAAAAGTAGCCCTTTAAACATGTGTTAGAACTGCAACTGCTGAGCCTGTGAGTGAAGTTTTACTGCCAGGTCAAGATGGAACTTAAAGCTCCTTGCCAAGACTCCCCTTCTACTACATAAGTCACCGCTAACATAGGCCGTAGGTAGGTCATAGGACAGGGAGCTATGTACTTAAATGGTAAGACATGAACTTTGAGGTTTCAGTGAGTTGCATCTGAACTTATAGACCCATACACCCAGTTATACATCCAGTCTCCTACCCATACTGCGACTCACATACCTATTTATGTAGGAAAATGCCTATTTTACATGGTTAGCCCTGCTTTTCTGCCTGATGCAGGATGTGATTTTAAACTGTATGTTTGCTGGATCCCTGCTAACCAGGTTACCAGTGCCAGATCTCTTTCCCAAAACTTTACCACGATTGGCACAACTTCAGTCACCCCGATCAGTCCCTAGTAAATGGTACCCCTGGTACCTAGGGCATTGGTACTGAAGAGGGTCCTCTGGGGCTGCAGCACTTCATGTGCCACCACAGGATCCCCTCACCAAGACTATGCACTTTGCCACTGAAGGCTGCTTGTCTTGGTGCAGGAAAATCTGAAGAGTCGACATGGCACACAGCCCTATGTGACATGCTTATAATGCACTGCATAAGGTATAGGTAAGCCACCCCCACTGCAGGCCTTCATATCCTATGTGTGGGTTCACCTGCATGAGCAGATGGGCCCCTACAAGGTACAGCCTGTTCTGTGAAGTTTTAAGTGAACAGGGAAGCCACAAGGAGTTCAATGAGTTAATGGGCTGGATACTCATCAACACCCATTTCCTAGCTTCACTGATTTCTAAGGTGTTTGGTACCAAACATCTTTTCTTAATGAATCCTCACTGATTCCAGTGTTGGATCCATTAATACATTCACACAGGAGACCCTTTTACAGGCTCCCCTGAAACCTAACAATTGCTAATGGAGTCCCTGCCTGGTTTTCACCAACCTGCCACTACCAGACATGCTTCAGACCTCATATAGTGAGGGCCAGTGCTCACAGAGGATAGAAACAATACCAGCTCTAAGACTGGATGTTTCACACCTCCTCCAGGACAGGAATAGTATTCCTAGGTAGGAGGCTTCAAGTGTGATTCCACCTTTGAACCCCAACCCTGGAACCCCCCCACCCGGATAGGGAGTGGCCAAGCCACCTTTCCTGCTTCATTTTTGGTGCTTTGGTGGGAGGAAAGGCAGGAACATTAGTTAGAGGAGGAGAAGGGTCCACTCTCAGCCCGCACCACTCCTAGGGTGAGACTGGCAAGGTGAACGCATTTCCTGAAATTCAATTATCTTGAGATGGTGAGAACCCTCCAATCAGGGCTAGGGTTGTGCCTCTTCCCATAGGAAGTATTCACTAGAAGATATAGATACCCTAAGGGTAAGTAGCCCATTGACTACTGCCTTGAACCCATTGTTACACCCTTAAATTCAGTATTTAAGTTGCTCCCTGAGACCTCGACTACAAATTCTACAGATCTAAAGAAGACAAAGGAGCAAGGTGTTCAACTGATCCAGGAACTGAGCCCTGCCGCAGAAGAAATAGGCACCAAACCCTGCCAACTGCAAAAGGACTCGACAACTGTGATCTGTCATCCTCACCTTTGTGAATTTCAAGAACCCTAGAGCCCTGTGAGCCTTTGCCATTGCCTGGAACCTCCCTTTGGATTAGTTATACTAGTCCCTCGCACACCACCAGTAAAGACCACCATGAGGTGAACACAGGCATGAACTGTATCGACTTGATTCACCTCGTCACCCAAAATTTGCAGCAGCCAAGGCCTGTTGGTCACCAGACTAGTACCTGCGACCAGCGCTAGAAAAAGACGACTCCTGTGAGCCTGTACCCACTTTCCGGTGGCTTTGACTGTATGAAAGAAACAACTTGGGCAGAATAACGTCAGACAGCCCTCACAGCACCTGTAGCTGAACGCCATCAGTGAAGAACCAATTCTGCATCCCAAGACCTCTGGCACCTCTGATCAGGTAGCCCAGAGCTTCCAAAACTCTGGCTGGACTGGAGTAGAAATTGCACTGAAATCTGGATGATGGTTGTCCCCTAAATCTATGTGGCAGAGTGTTGCTTCCATTGACCACGACAATAAATTTGTTAGTGGTACTCCGCTATCTAACTTTATGTTTTTATCCTCTTGGCCGCGACGGACTCTGCCTGATGTAATTGATAGCTTAAAACATATGAGCATTTGTGTCTTGAACTGCATTTGGTTAAAACATACAAAGCATTTATTAACTGTTAAACAAAGTTCTTGGTTTCTAAAAATATATATAAAGATCCAATTTATTTTTCCTAATTTGTCTCAGATCTATTTGTGAGTGGTGTCTCATTTCAATGATACTTCATCCGGACTGTCAGGCCATAAAAGACACAAGATGATTACAGCCTTGCATAGCAAACTACAAAGCAAGAAATGTAAAAAGAAGAGATCACAATTCCAGCATCTATAAAATCAAGAATCTTTGGTTCAACAGAATAATACATTGAAAAATATATCAGCTAACAATAAGTATTTACATAATGTTCTCAAACAAGTAATTGAAACGACTAAATGTTGATGTTAAAACCACTAAAAACAGTAATAAAAACTGTGAATGAATAGAAAGAGTAGGGATACTAGCCCCCCATCATCCTCCTTGCTCTGATAGCATCTTTTAAAAAGGAGAATATTATGCGAGAGATGGTCGAAGTGTTTAATATTTGCAATTTCTGTAGCCCTTCATTACACCTGTGGTAACCAAGGTTTTTTTAACAAAGGCTTAAGAAAGTGTGTGCTTGCGTGTTTATAGTAAACACAAAAAAGCATATATTGTAAGGCATAGTTTTAAATTAGCTTTCCTTGTTCCTACATTACATAATAAAACTCAAAGACTCAAAGTCTACTTTCTAAATGTACCAAAGTCTCAATTGGAGTGCCTCATGGTTCAGCACTATCACACAAGCTCTTTAACCTGTTCATGGAACCTCTCACCAAAAGGTTCGAACATACATTACCACATGTTTGCAGATTACCACATGTATGCAGATAATACTCAGTTGTACTTGGAAATCTCTACACAGGATGACATCAAACTCTTAACTCTACTCTGTGGAAACTCAACATTGTTTAACTCACAATCACTTTATGCTAAATTCTCTGATAAACGAATACCTTCTGATTTCCTCTCACAACCACTCTACACCCATTTATGACTAGCTCAAACAACTAACGACCCTCAATTGCGCTCCAATATTGTGGACTCAACTAGATCATTAGGTATAAGTATGGAGAACCATCTAAATATGCGAGACCACATCTGTGCAACAACCAGAGGAGCTAATCACAAACTCAACACGTTAAGGGAAATCAAACCCTTTCTTCCCTCTGATGACATGGAGCTTGCAGTCCAATCCCTAGTTATCTCTTGCTTAGATTAAGGAACTGTGAAACTAGCTGGAGATCCCAAAGCTAGACTAGCCCTTTTAAGGGCTACTCTGAACTCTGCTGCCAGAATCATCATGGGTTCAAGAAGACGTGAACACATGACAACAGAATTCATTCAACTCAATGATTCCCCATTGACGCAAGGATTTGTATTAAGATTGCCTGCTTAACACACAAAGCAATAATTATAACACTCCAGTTTACCAGGCCAGCAAACTTGAACTATCCAGCTTGAATTGATCCCTAAGAAGATCTAAGATTCTACTGTTGAAAGCAGAAAAATTCAATAAGAAGAGAACCTATAACTAAACCTTCTCTGGTATGGCTCCGAGAATTTAGAACGCTCTTCCTCCCGAAATCAGATCTAACCCCTCCATTTCCAGATTATAAAAATGAGTCAAATGTTTGCTCCAGAATAGCTACCTGCGAAGACAGACCTGAAACCTTCCTGAACTAACTTCTACTTCAGTTCTACAGCCTTCTTTGAACGTTCAGTGATGCATTTGTATTGCTTTATACCTCCTATTTCCTGGAGTGTTCTTTCTCACATTACTAATTATCTGACTACTTACATGTTGATTTTGCTACCTTTCCTGTTCATATTGCATACTTTGTGTATAGCGCTCTGATACCCTGACGGGTCAAGTTTACGTTTTATAAACACTTTTCAAATAAATACATAATGTTTTTTGCAAGTGTGTGAGAGTCTGCAGATCCACTGTGGGGCTCAGTGCCATCCCCTGTGTGCAACCCCCATTAAAAAAACACAAGACCCATACTCCTACAAACATACTCACTCACACAATCACACACTCACTCACATACACAACTCTCAAACCCACTCACACTCCCATACAGCCACTCACAGACCCATAAAACCACCTAAACATCTACTCAGACTCACACATCTACTCACACAACCAGTTACATACCCACACACCCACTCAGACACCCATGCAGCCACCCACACATCTATTCACAGTCCTAATTACATATCCACACACCTCTCACACACCCATACAGCTACTCACATACCCACTCACAGACCTACAAAACAACTCATGCACCCACTTAAAGACACACACAGCCACTCACACACCAACTTGCACACCCATTTGCATATTCACACAACCACTCACATACCCATAGAGCCACTTGTACACCCACTCACATACCCATAAAAAACTCAAACACCCACACAGCCATTCACACACCTAATCAAACACCCACTCACACATTCACACATGCACTCAACTACTCCTATGCCAAGTCACACACTCAAACAGCCACTCACATACACCCTCACAGACCCATAAAATCACTCACACAACCACTCACCCAAACACTCACACACCTTCTCGCACACCCTCTTACACACCCACACAACTACTCACACACCCATACAGCCACTCACAGAGCCACACAACCACTCATACACCCATCACAGACCAACACAGCTACTCACACACCCATACAGCCATGCAGACACTCACACAGCCACTCACACACCCAGTCATATTCCCACTTACATAACCATATACCCACTAAGATATCCACAAAACACTCACACACATACCGTTACTTATACACCTACTCACATACCCACATACCTACACTGCCACTCCCACACCCACTAACATACCCACACAGTCACTCATGGAGCGACTCACACACCTATATTGTCACTCACACATCCACACAATCACTCACACAGCCACTGACACAACCAGAAATAGTCAGTGATACTAGTTAGTATTGAATATGTGCTATTGGTTGGGAACAGATCCATGGGTCCATAAAATGAACTTGCATTTATAGAAAAACTACAAAAGTTACCATACCTTACTTTTTTTATTATTAGTTTTAAAATATATAATAAGAATGAATGTGTGAACAAAAAGTATGTATTCATTTATGAAAACCTATATTAGTAAAGTGAACTTATGGGTCACATTTTAGTACAATTTATATATTTTTTAAACAATTACATTTACTAAACAAAAAAGGTTATAGGGACATTATAGACAGGAAATAAAATTAAAAATTAGAAATTCACTGAAAAAGCAAGGGGGACAGGGGCCTTATTGTTAGGAAATTGAATTTAAAAAGCCTTAGAAATTCACTGAAAATAGCAAAGGTTACAGCCGCGTTATAGTTAGGTTCCAATTTTAAACACATAACACCATAAAAATTCAGCAGTTAATGTTACCTGAGCCAACCGTAACTTATGCCCCCAGCAATGCCCTGCTTAACACCTCAAATGTTACATCACTCATGACATGTACAGTGACATCACTGATGACATCATCCAGCAAAGTAAACCTCAATATGCTTCACGTGCTGGTGCAAGCTCTGACTCCGGAGTGCCTCTGTCAGGGTGGCACAGCAGGTATACGGTCGGGGACGGTGTCTTGATACCACTATGGAAGGCGTCAGAATGCCCAGGGCATCGTGACAGGGTGAGCACCGCTCCGCCCATTTTGCCGCAAGCAACTCAGTGTCTGAAAATGGAGAAATAATATAATGTTGGAAACGTCTTGAGGTAAAGGAAAGTTTATTTCAAGCTTAACAGAGAACACCAGTTGAGTGCCTCCTTCCTTCTTGAAGTATGTACTACCAACTGTTAATGGTAATCGTGGTTCAAAGAGGAGTTGGAGTGCACGAGAATAGACAAGGTCAAATAATAAAATGTTATGCCAACATTTACATACAAAGGAACAGAGCGCATGCTAGAAGCATAATGTGTGTGTGTAACCAGTGGCGCAAGCCTGTGTGCATGTACACTTAGTAAATAACTCACTACAGTGTACCAAAAGTCAACATCACGTGTCTGTAGGGCAGCGGTGCCCGCTGGCTCAGGCCTACAGTATGGTCCAGCAGGTCCTTAAACTAAGACAGAGATGTGACTGAATGAGGTCAGAGATTTCTATTCTATTTCTATTTTAATCATTTACAGAGCGCGACAGCTGCCCCAGCCAAGGGGCGTCCCGGCGCTAGCAGCAGAAAACAGCAGCAATGATACAGACAGCGGTCTACACAGTGAGAAAGAGAAAAGTTTTAATAGCTTTCCTAAAATCAGTGAGATTGTTAAGGCCACGAATATGGGGGGGCAGAGATCACATCATTACGCACAGCAACATCGATTGTTCGCACCTGCGCACCCAGCCTGATGCACCCCACCCCTCCCGCAGCACCACACTCAATTGCAGCCCCTTTGCACCCAGGCCCCACTGCTCACCTGCTGTCATTGTTGTGTGTCCAAACACTACGGGCAGCAGTGTTCACAATTCATATGTAGTGTTGATTTCAGGATGGTGTACATCTCATGGATCCCTTTTTTTTTGCCCATTGCGATATGCGAGGTGGATGCGGCCATATCACCTGAGGCAGTGTGGAAGAGCTGGGACATGTGTTGTCGTTGTTATCCTATTTATACATACACAAGTGGGCTGGGCTTGAGTACGCTAGGCCAACGTAGGTTATGTATATATATAAAAATATATATATGTATATGTATATATATAAATACATATATACATATATATAAATATATATTTATATAGCTTTTATTTCAGCTACCAAGCCGTACAAAGTCGTAAACACATAAAAACTGTTATAATCAATATTTTAAACAATCCTCCTATTTACACAAATAAAAGCTTTTAAAAAAATGTAAGTATAATTATTCTGATGACACTACATTTCGGTGCTATATAAAGCTTTTTTGTATGTTGAATTAATTTAAGCCTCAAGTGCAGATGGAAGTAAAAAAAACATTTAGAATTGAATTAAAAATCCAATGATTTCTGCAATAAAAACCCTATAACAGTGAAAGAACAAAGAGGCAATCTAAATAGGGCATTTCTAAAATTCGATTCTAATTACCTGAAGCGTTCTTTCTTTGATTCCAAGTAAAGATAATGAGATACCACAAACATTATTTGTTCTCTTGGATCACTTTTCTGTAGCCTTGAAGTTTCCCAATAATGCTTCACTTCCATGAGTTTACATACAGCAATATACAATTTTTTACATGCTGTTTTATATAGGGGACAGAAAAACAAGAATTGCTCTTCCGATTCTACAGTGTGTGCGTAACTTGGCCAAAATATAGAATTGAAAGGCATATTAGACCATTCCGAGGTATGAGCTCCCAAAGGAAGAAGGCCACATCTATGTTGTACATATAAACATTTAGACTGGAGGGGATACATTCTATCCATATAAGGTTCCAACCTTGGTACACATTTATGGTTCATAAATTGGCCACGTATACTACTCTTTTAATGGACTCTCCATATTTGTTTCAAGACTTCCTCCCAGTATAGATGATTTGCTTTCTGTGCCTCTCTGGCTATCAGCTCTGGTGACGTCCACAGTTCTCCCACCCCTATTCTATTTGTTGTTTGTCTTATTACCTTCAACCAAGGAGTGCTCACGTCCTTGTCAAGAGCTAGCAGATCATTTACAGAGTCCGTACATATTATAGTAAATATATATATTGAATTACAAATATAGTGAATATATATTGAATTATTGATTTCTTGAATTTTCCCCTTTAAAAAAAATCATTGTTTTTCTAATGACACTTTTTTAAATGCACATGCTTTTTAATT
Organism: Lissotriton helveticus; assembly: GCF_964261635.1. NCBI lineage: Eukaryota > Metazoa > Chordata > Amphibia > Caudata > Salamandridae > Lissotriton > Lissotriton helveticus. The sequence goes on along the minus strand of NC_136061.1, from coordinate 868,002,166 downwards.
CTTCCCATTTTGAAATAAGAACTACTGTTTAACTTTGCACTTGAACAACTAAAATAGCTCTTTTTAATTCCCTCTTAGGAGCGACTATGAACTCATGTAAATACTGCTCTCTACTGCCTTGCAATAATGGTACTTTACCACTAGTAATGCAAGTAAAAATGGCAGCCATGAATAACCATTGTCTGTAACAAAAATGAAACAAACAAGGGATCGTATAGCACAATGTCACTTTAAATAGTTGTTCTAGACAGCGGGACTCTATGGTCCAGTTAAAAGCAGGAGCCGAAAAGCATTGACCGTCCAGGTTCGCACTAATGATGTGCTAAATAAAAACTTTTTTGGTAAGAAATACCTGTGGGTGCCAGGATGAAGGCATAATAACATGAAAGGGTGGAGAAAGTGGACTGAGAGTTCAGTCTAAATTTTGTCCACAACTCCCTCCAGGGATCAAGGTGGACCCCTTTTATAAAGTCATAGTGGAAGAAATCAATAAACTATCAAGAACTAAGAAAAATAAGAGAAGATCATGGGATCTAACTTTGTGAGAACAAAAAGCCCTAAAAGATTTAAGAGAAAATCTGAAAATTATTATAAAAGCCGCCGATAAGGGTGGCAATATTGTTGTGCAAGATCTGGAGCAATATATAGCAGAGACGGACAGAGAATTGGGGAAAAAAGAACATCATGAAAAACTGGAGAAAAAAAATCCAATGGTGTTATGGACTAAAGAATACCACATGCAGCTACATATATGGAAGGAGAGGGGACTGATTGACTTTGAAGAATATATGTACCTTAAGGTTGACTATCCTGTAACAGCAACCATCTACTTTTTACCAAAGGTGCATAAGTCAATCAATAACCCCCCGGGGAGACCAATGGTGAGCTCACTAGGATCCCTTCTTGAGAAAACTTCTCATTATATAGACGTCTTCCTAATGGAATATACAACATCTCTCTCCTCATATCTAAAAGATACAACGGACTTCTTGAAAAAGGTACAAGACATAAATCGTAATGAACATCTAACCATGGTCACCTAAGATGTGACATCTTTGTACACATCAATTCTTCATACAGATGGATTAGCAGAGGTCAGACAATTTCTGAAAACAAGATCACTAGCTTCCTGGAACATTCAAAATGATCATGGAAATGTTGAACTACTGCCTGACACACAATATCTTCCTTTTCAATGGAGAAATATTTCTCCAAAAGCAAGGCACTGCAATGAGAACCTCTTTCGCCCCTACATACGCAAACCTCTTTATGGTGTACTGAAAAGATGGTACAAGTCAAACATCAAAACCTGGACAAGGTTTATAGATGACGTTTTCTTGATATGGGAAGGGGAGTCATCAGCTCTTGAATCCTTCTTCCAGACACTAAATAACAATTATTACAACTTGTCTTTCACATCTACATGCAGCAAACTTCCGGTAACATTCTTAGATGTGGAAGTATTTATCAAAGATAATAGAATATGCTCAAGGATGCATCGGAAACCAACCGCCAGCAGCAGCATTCTCCATGCTAACAGTGGGTATCCACAACATTTGAAGTGGAGCATACCTTATGGAGAAATGCTCCGTGCCAAAAGGAATTGTTCTGAAACATCAGACATCGAGCAACATCTTGATCAAATGAGTGTACGATTCCTGTAGAGGGGCTATCCACCAGAAGTAATCAGAAGTGCCAGAGCAAAGGTAAAGCTCAAAATAAGTTCAGAATTACTAGAAGCTAATGAGAACCATGAAGAGGATGATGTGACATGTTTGATCATAGACTTCAATGTCGAAAACAAGATCCATCATTTGAGATGTCATCAGTGATGTCATTAGTGATGTCACTGACCATGTCATGAGTAATGTAATATGTGACGTCATCAGCAGTGCATTGCGGGCGCACGAGTTATAGTTAGCTGAACTAACTATAATGGGGGAATTTCAATGGTTTTGTATGAGTGAAATGTCCAGCTAACTATAACGTGTGAAACCTATGTTTTTTTTTCAGTGAATTTCTAAGGTTTTTTAAATGCTAATTCCTAACTATAACGTGGCTGAAACCTATGTTTTTTTCAGTGAATTCCTAAGGTTTTTTAAATGCTAATTCCTAACTATAGCATAGCTGAAACCTTTTTGCAGTGAATTTCTAAGGTTTTGTAAATGATAATTTTTAAATGTATTAATTGTTATATTTTTTGTATACTGATTTACTACATTGTTTTAAAGTATTTATTGTTAGATATTTTATTTTTTAAATTACATTACATATTTTTAATATAAATTGAAAAAAAATGTTTTTAAAAATATTGAAATTGTAATATTTCTTTAAAAAATGTTTTTTAATTTATATATACTTTATATAGCAGGCAATGATATCCTATGGAAGGAAATTCAAGTTACTGGTAAGTATGGTTAAAATTACTTTTCAGGATCAGTACTGGGCTGAAAGATGCAGCACTGAGGTCTCTCCTGATAACAGGTGAGAAAATTGGAATTTGTAGTTCGACTGATTTTAGAGGATTTTTTTTAAAGTTCCAAAACTCCACACTTAGAAGAATTTCCAAGTGAAACCAGTCAATGTTAGCCTATGGAAGCAAATTCAAGTTACTGTAAGTATGACTAGAATTACTTTTCAGGATCAGTAGTGGGCAGAAAGATGCAGTACTGAGGTCTCTCCTGATAACAGGTGAGTAAATCAGATTTTATAGTTCAGCTGATTTTAGAGGAATATTTTGCTCAATAGTGAAGGAAGGGGGCAGGGCCTGAGGTGACGTGTGCAAACACGCACTGTGGCGCGTTTTAAGTTGGGGAATTAATTCATCTTCAATCCAGAGGTCCCCTAGGGGCCAACTAGCCCACCAGGTACCTCCAGTGTGCGCCGGGGAGCTGCGTTGCAGAGAGGTGTTGAGAGGCGACGCGCCTTTTTACAACATTCTGCAACGCAGCTCTGTGGCGCTTACTGGAGGTACCTGGTGGATGAGTTTGCCCCTAGGGGACCTCTGGATTGAAGAGGAATTGATTCCCCAACTTAAAATGCACACACATCACCTCAAGCCCCGCCCTCTCCCTTCACCACAGTGCAAACGCGCCCCGTGGCGTGTTCTAAGTTAGGGGATTTAGTCCCCTTGAATACTGGGGGTCCCCTGGGGCCAAGTAGCCCACCAGGAACCTCCAGTAAGCACCAGGGGGCTGTGTTGCAGAGAGGTGTAATGAGGCCACGCCCCTTTATACACCTCTCTGCAACACAGCCACCTGGCGCATAGTGGAGGTTCCTGGTGGGCTAGTTGACCCCCAGGTACCCCCAGTATTCAGAGTGGTGCAATCCGTTACCTCAAGCCCCGCCCCCTACCTTCACCACTGTGCAAACGCGCCCTGTGGCTCGTTCTAAATTGGGGGATTAAGTCCCCTTGAATACTGAGGGTCCCTGGGGGACCCCCTAAGCAGGCCTAAGTGGTCAGGGTGTTTTTACCCTGCCCCCTTTTCTTGTTTTTTGTGTTTCTTTTTGTGTTTTCTTGTGCCACAAGATGGCAGCCAACACTTCCTGGTTTGGAGTGTCGACAGCCAGTTGACAGGCGTTTTTTCTCAGCCCCCGCTTCACGAATCACCCGCAAACTTTCAGGGAAGGACTGGAGTGGAGCAGGCCATCTTCTTCAAGAATTTCGTGAAGATTCGTCGACCGGCGCCAAAGTTATTTCAAATAGAATGTTGCAGATTTCCTATGGAAAGTAGGTCCTAACTATAACTACCTACTGGCGACTGCCAGTAGGTAATATATATATATATATTGACGCACTGCAGGTAGTGTAATGTGGCATTCCCACGCAAGTCCTTACATGGGAGAAGCTTGCACAAAACAACGTCATGATAAATAAATACATATTAGCTGAACTGAATAGCTATTTACTCTTCTATAGCGTGTAATATTGACACAGGAAGACTAGTACATTTCTCTTCTTTCAAGCAAGCAACTGTCTGCTCGCTATATTAATTACTTTAATATACTTATCTGAATGTACTGGACCAGCCTACAACATCATATGCAGTATTTCTCTGCCTGAATATTGCTGCAGGCATTACTCAGCAAAGCAAGAGCATATAGGTAAATGTTGGGTCTGTAGAGAAGAATATGTTTTCAAATAAAGCAGGCACAGAGCTGTGGTGAGCTGTAAAAGCGTATCACATCTTTGAAACCAGTTTGCAGCTTGCTGCTTCCACCATTACATTAAGAAAACCACTATTCCTTCAACATAAAAGAGTTTAGGGGAGAGCAGCAGTAATATGGTCCAAAAATGATGTGTAGGGGTTAAGAGGATAGGGGCAGCAATACATTCTTTCACAGTGTGACATTATGGGTGCACAGCTTTTGTCAATGACTTTCCTGGAATGAAATGTGTTAATATTATGCTGAATCAACCACCATCACCATAAACATAGGAATAGCTTGATCAATAAGATTGGGGGGATGTCAGCTTTAGATTTCCCAACAATCAAACTGCCATATAATGTTAAAATTCATTATATGACAAGCATGGTGCATGAAAGGGACTAAAGGGGCAGTGAATAGGGAGACACATGCAGATTGGTAGGCGAGCTCAGTGAGAGAAAACACAATATTTTGTATAATAATCAACATTTTTGAAGACTTTCAAAACAGAGAGCAAGAGTTTCTGTGTGCTTTTTTGTTTGTGTGTGTGTAAAAAGTGCTGTAGAAATCCAACCGACACCTCACCATATCTGACTGAAAGCACCTGTGCCCAACAATTAACCAGAAAATACATATATTATGGGGGTGCAACACTCCAAATACCCCGTCTGAAGTGACGACCCTGATCATAAAACACCTATAAAGACGAGCGACTGACAGATGAATCTCAAGCTTTATTTAATTTATATTCTAGTAGTCTTAGCTGATTCACTAAATATAGCAGTTAGATGCCCCAAGGCTTCTTCAACTGAAGTTGTGACATGGTTTGGTCCTTTAAACATGCATTCATTCACCAACTCAAATATTTTTTATTGTGGGGGTGTAATGCAAGCCCCTGCAACTCATGAAGCGAAGAGGGAGTCCTCACCTTCACAGCCCCCTTCCCACTAGAAGGAGGGCTCCATTTAACCCAAGGCCAATCAATATCTATGAGATTTGGGAGATTTAGGAGCCCCTCTTCACATACAGTTGGGTGGCCCTAATAGTTTTTTGTAATGCCACTGTTTTATTGACCCTCTCATTCTCTACGGGTGCTTCCGAGTTTCATACCTCTCTCCATTTCATTTTAGGACTCAAACCATGCTTCCTTAGTGCCCTTAAAAATGAACTTAAGGCAGGTGCTAGCCTCACCCTCTTGCAAAAGTACAAAGGCCTAAAGTCCTGTCATTTTCACCAGTCTAGCATTATTTGCCTAAGTATAGACATTTACCTATAAGTCAAAAAAGCAGAATGAGGTCAATATTAACATCACAATTAACTTTATTATAGCTTTAGTGAGCTTTAGAGTTATTGGCCAGACATGACAGAGACTATAAGTATTAGAAGCTCCCTGAGGTAGGATGTTATGAAAAATAATTGTATTTTAACGTATGTTGAGGCATGTTGTGGTATCTTGAATAACTGTCTCTCTACCACTTATCACAAGCAAACAAAAAAGAGAACAACCCATATTCAAATTAACCAAGGTTTGGTGTAAAAACATCACTGGCAGTCATTGTTTTAGCTCACCTAGGGCTAGATGTAGGTAAATCTAATTTACCGATTCATAAATATCGAATTTTACCGATTCGGTATTTATGAATCGGTAAATTAGAAGTAGGCAGATGTAGGTAAATTTTCTTTTACATTTACCGATTCTGTAAGATTCGGTATTTACCGATTGGGTAAATACCGAATCGGTATTTCCCAATGATTCCTATGGGCCTTGAAGCCCATAGGAATCAATGGGAAATATCGAATCGGTATTTACCGATTCTGTAAATACCGAATCCTGGCAGGGACACCCTGTAGCACCCCAATTGCAGCCTTGTGTGCCATGTGGCACACAGACATGCCCTAAGGGCATGTCTGTGTGTCACATGGCATAGGTGTACATGCACAGTACATGCACAGATGTGCATGTACACTTGAATTCGGACTCAATACCGACTCCTAAAGGGCCTGTGGCACTCTTTGAAGTGCCAGCTACATCTGGATTTTCCCGAGTCGGTAAATTTACCGAATCGGTAAAAATGATGCCCCCTACATTAGAAAACCCTAATACCGGTCGGTAACGGCCGAATTCGGCCGTTACCGACCGGTATTAAGGCTCCTATATCTGGCCCTAAGAACCTTATTTAGACCTTGGTGGATGGGTTACTCCATCACAACGGGGACGGATATCCCGTCCGTAGAAAATATAAGTCTCATAGACTATAATTGGATTTATATTTTGGTAGACAGGATATCTGTCACCATTGTGATGGAGTAAATTGTTATGAGTTTTTATTTTATGTGTCTGTGAGAGGGACTCTCACTCAGGCCAAATAGCAGATCAGGCCAAATAGTATATCACAGGTTGAATTATGTAGCATTTGCATGGAATGTAGTTGACTAAGTAGGTCCATCATGCAAATAATGTCATTAATAATATATAAAGTTTTCCGAACTTTCCAGCATTACACACATTTACAGAAGCTACTCAGGTGTGAGGCTAATAGCAAATACTTCATTGTAATTTCCAGTGTTCCTATGGTTCAGTCAGTGCTCTTCTAATGTGCTTTTTAAATAAGGCCAAAAAGGATGGGGCTAACAGCAGAGTACAAAGTTCCCCAGGGGGCGTTAAACCGTGTGGAGCAAGGAGTTGGTATTATGAATACCGTGGCTGTGAAGAAAGGGTTCCCTAGTCGGAACTTAGAGAGCCTCACACACCCAAAGTAATAAGCGTGAAACACACCCTTACTAGAGGGTGTCCGGTGTCATCATCGGCTCACTGCCCCTCGTCAGACCGGCGCTGCAATATCTGACGGAGTCCCCAAAGGTACTCTTTTGACGGGGTTCTTTTAGTTCCTTGCCGATGGTGGATGTGGGTGAGGATGAAAAGAAGGTGTAGTCAGTGCAGTGGTGAGTGAAGGCGATAAAAAAGGTAATCAGTCCACTTGCAACTTTAATAACGTGGCTGATTCCTTAGTTAAAAGGGGTGGGAGGGGAGTTTAGAGACCGTAAAAGGTGTACAGAACAATAACTCTACCCCCTAGTGTGGTCAACATGTTTCTAGCCGAAAGGCGATTCGTCAGGACCTAAAATAAAGTACTACACAAAGAAAAGTGAACTCAATGCTCAATCTATATAAAGAAAGCAAATACAACCTCGCTGGGTCGGAGGACAAGAGGGCCAAGGGGTCCTGCTCTATTTAGGCGACCCTAAGGGGATTGAGAATGGGCCCCGCAGCAAGCTCCCGTGAGGCCAGCGTAATAAGGATTGGATACACCTTTGAGTAGACACTGGAACGGCGGAACACCTACCCCTCACGCTCGCGGCACCTGGTCAGGGTGCGGAGCTGCTGGATGCTCATAATGGCAATCCTGGTAGAGCCATTCTCTTAATTTTTACCTGAAATATTCCATTCAGGCATAGATAAGTTTGTAAGTATGTATGTATACGGTTTTTCTACAGTGGGAACAGAAGAGTGCTGTACAGGATCAAAGACAAGCACAAAGGCAATGAAAAATAGGGAAGCTAGTTGGTTTGTGTAATGTTTATGTATTGTGATGTGATGTTCTTTAAAGAGATGCATCTTAAAGTATAGCATTGGAGCTCTCCTAATATCTGAACAAGTACTTAGGTCCTTAGATGCACTGTAATTAGTGGAATTCTGTATATTAATTCAATGAAGGTATTTTTAATCATCCTGAAAGAAAAAAATTATGTTTTTTTTTCTAGTTTAAGTTTTAGGGTTGTATTGTGCAGTAATGTGTGTGAAGGCTGAATGTGGTTCTGAATTATTTGACGGGTTCCCCCAAATAAAAAACATTTGATTTCAGACCCATGTGTTCATAATGTATGTGGTGACTTCCTTACACATGCATAGGATGTTATGAAAAATAATTCTACTTTATGGATATTGAGGCAGGTTGTTGTATCTTGAATACCTGTCTGTCTACCACTTATCACAAAGCCAACGCAAAAGAGAACAATCCATGGTCAAATTCGCCAAGGTTTGGTGTGAAAACATCACTGGCAGTCATTGTTTTAGCTCACTAAGAACCTGATTTAGATCTTGGTGGATGGGTTACTCCGTCACAATGGGGACGGATATCCCGTCTGTAGAAAATATAAATCTCATAGAATATAATGGGATTTATATTTTGGTAGACAGGATATCTGTCACCGCTGTGATGGAGTAACCTGCCAACCAGGATTGACATTAGGCCCTAAATTGTTATGAGTTTTTATTTTAAGTGTCTGTGATAGGGACTCTCACTCAGGCCAAATAGCATATCAAGCCAAATAGTATATCACAGGTTGAATTATCTAGCACTTGCATGGAATAAAGATGACTAAGTAGGTCGATCATGCAGATTATGTCATTAATAATATATACGATTTTTCGAACTTTCCAGCATTACACACATTTACAGAAGCTAATAGCACATACTTCATTGTAATTTCCAGTGCTCCTATGCTTCATTCGCTGCTTTTCCAATGTGCTTTTTAAATAAGGCCAAAAAGGATGCTCATAATGGCAGTCCTGGTACAGCCATTCTCTTCATTTTTACTAGGAATATTCCATTCAGGCATAAGTATGTAGGTATGTATGTATACGGTTTTTCTACAGTGGGAACATATCTAAAAGGCAGAAGAGTGCTGTACAGTATCAAAGAAAAGCATAAAGGCAATGAAAGATAGGAGAGCTAGTTGGTTTGTGTAAGGTTAGTGCATTGTGATGTGATGTTCTGTAAAGAGATGCATCTTAAAGTATAGCGTTTGGGGCACTTCTAATTTCTGAACTAGGGCTTTGGTCCATAGATGCACTGTAAATAGTGGGATTCCGAATATTAATTAAATTAAGTTTTTCTTAATGATCCTAAATGAAAAAATTTATATAATTTATTGTAATTTAATTTTTGTTGATGTATTGTGTGGTAATGTGTGTGAAGACATAGGGGCCGATTAGGATGGCGGACGGACTTGCGTCCGTCCGCCAACCCTGAGTTGGAGGGACCGTCCGCATGGGCAGCGGCGGTCCCTCCATAGCAATTAGGATGTGACCGCCACCCTGGCGGTCACATCCTGTATGTTTTACATTGCGGCGGATGCTGCTTGAAGCAGCATCCGCCGCAATGCAAAAAACGAAAGGTGTGCATTTGCACGCAAGGGCAGGGGGGTACCCCCCATGTGCACCCCCCACGCAACCTTCACCCAGGGGGCCCGCAACGGGCCCCCAAAGTGACTGTCCGTATGCTTTTCCACGGCGGAAAAGCCGCCGCGGAAAAGCATGACTCACCCTGCATCCTAATATGGCTGGCGGTGTCTGATAGACACCGCCAGCCATGCTATTGCTTTTCCGCCGTGGTCGCCTTCCGACCGCGGCGGAAAAGCGGCGGACGGATTGGGAGACCCACCAGCCATCCTGATTTGGCGGTGGGTCTTTCAGGCCTCCTCGGCGGATTTCCCGCATACTCCGGGCCGGCGGTGGCTTCCGCCGGCCCGGAGTATGCGGGAAATCCGCCATCCTAATGACCCCCTCTATGTGGTTCTGAGTAGTTTGAAGGGTTCCCCCCCAAAAAACATTTGATTTTAGACCCATCTGTTCATAATGTATGTGGTGAGTTCCTTACACATGCATATGATTTATGAAAAGTCAGCAATTGTCATACTTTGTGAACTTCACAATGTTTTCCTTACATGCAATTATTTTCCTGCACATGCCATGATTTCTTGCACACAGCTTATGAATATTCAATTGATTGGTGCATTTGACTTCACTTTCCAACAAATTACACCAGTTTAGTTCATATTTAGCAGAAGGTTTGAAAAATGCGTAGTAAGCAAATGCCTAAATGTTTAGGAAGGTAACAACATATTACCTTTTTTAGCCATAAAGAACTTTAGAGTCCAATTCATAAAAGGATTTTGTAGTATGTAATTTATAGTACTTTACATACTTCAAAATACAATTCACAAATTTATGACGGAGATGTCCGTCTCTCCTATCTTTTGCTTGCGCATATTTCTGCACACATAACTATATAATTTCGTAGTAATGATCCCATCATTGGAGTAAGCGAAGCACAACACAGGGCCAATACGGGTACTGTGAGACGGTCATACTGAAATCAATGGAGGCAGTGTATAACACTATAACAAAGGGCAACATGAAAATTAAATCAAATAGCAACTTAATTTTTTTACATTTATTTTCAATTGCCACAAAAAAATGGACGTGAGTAAATATAAGGCAACATTGCAAATACAAATACATCAATATGAATGAATATGCATAGCATAAAGGAGCATTTATGGAGAAAAAAGAAAAAAGAAGCAAAGAAATAAAAACCAATAAAAAGAAGAAAAGAGGGAAAGAAAGAAAAAAGAACAAATAACACATGAAAAAAGGTACAAAGAGAAAGAAAGAGTGAAAGAAAGAAAGAAGAGAATACATAATTAGTCCCACTGCAGACAGGATCAAACCCTACACAATTTAAACAAAAATCGGGGGCCTCTAGCTTTTGCCAATGCAGTTTCCACTTTAAGGATTTCCCTCATCAGAGACCGAAATTTGTTAATACTGGGAGGTGTAGCATGTATCCAAAAGTGGGCTATACAGAGGCGAGCACAAGAGGCGCTAATGGAGGCTAAGGGTTTTGTAAAAAAAACCAAATCAGTGAAAAGTCCCAGCAGCAACTCTTTCCCCCAAACAGGGCTATCATAGCTGACCCAGGTTGACAGTGCCAGAGCGATGTTAGACCAGAAATCCTTCAACCCTGGCAGTTAAAAAACATGTGATTTAAATCAGCAGCGAATTCATGACATGTAGGGCAGTTGGTCTTAACAGCAGTTGAATTAGCCCGTTTGGAAAATCGCTCGGGAGTGTAATACTGCATAAAAATAATTCTATGCTGTTGTAATTTTAAATTGATGGATCGTACAGTTGAATCAATGGTTTGAAGAGTATTTCCTCCCTAGAAATATCAAACCCAAAAACCTGGCTAAGTTTGGCTGCAATTTGTAGACCATCGTCACCGACAGCCCCGATGAGTTTTTGATAAATGTTACCAATAGCTTCTCGCCCTTCGGTGCCAACAAGTGTAGACAAGATTTCACATGAGCTGGACAGCTGAGATAGTCCGCAAACTCGAGTACAATAGTCCCTAACTTGCAAATATTTGAAAAAAAGGATGTATGAAAGGTCAAATTCTGAAAAAGAAATTGAAAACCCTGATCATCATACAGCTGACCCATCCGGGTTATAACCTTAATTTGCCATTCTTTCCCAATATAATCATGAAATGTATTGGGGAAAAAGAGGGTTCCCATATAACAACGTATATTGGTGCAAGTTGGGTATTGCGTAGGTTTTGCAAATTTCACGCCATATTTTAGTAATGCCTCCGACTACCTTAAAGCAAACTTGTTTAAAATAGTTAGGGTAAGATGTTTGGTACAACAAGAACCCGGCATTAGGCCCACACGCCAGCTGATATAGAAACCAATTGGGATTTATTTCAGTTCATCTAAGTAGACTCTGTATCCGTCCCATGAATGCTGCCCAAAAGTATAAATTAAAGTCAGGGAGTTTAAATTCGCACTGTCTGTATGGGAGTTTTAGAAACCAAAGAACTCTTCTAGCCCGTTGATATCCCCAACTAAAACTGCCTAAACACTATCTAGATGTTTGAAAAAAGAAGATGGGATAATTAGTGGGATGGTGCCAAAAAGATATACAAATTGTGGCAAAATATTAATTTTAACCACATTGCACCACCAATATATGCTAAGAGGGAGATGGTGCCAGCACCGTAACTTCTCTGCTATTTCTTTAATAATAGGTCATAGTTTAGGGGGACAATTTTGTTGACTTGGTTACTAAGACATACCCCCAAATAGATAGCTTTCTTTGTGACACCAAGAGTTACTGGGGGAGGGATTAATTGAAAGTTTAGTATTGTCTGTGTTTTGTGTAGATTTAGCTTGTAGCCAGAGAAAAAGCCGAATTGTTGTGCTTCATTCATGATTGCGGCCATAGCTTTCACAGGGTCGGCTGAAAAGATCGCAAAGTCATCTGCATAAGCCGTTACTTTTAAACTGGTCCCGTTCAAAATGACTACATCGATATTGCCATTGGTCAGTAGATGTTGGATAAATGTCTCAATATAAACAGAAAATAATAGAGAGGATAGAGGGCAACCCTGCCGGGTCCCCCTTTAGACTAAAAATGATGAAGAAGAAAGCCCATTAAGTTTAATTGTAGCTGTTGGGTGATTATACATTTTCTGTATCACCCAGATAAACCTTTGACCAAAGCCCATACAAGACATAAATATCCATAGTGTTTCCCATGTCACCCGGTCAAAGGCCTTCTCGGCTTCTAACATCAGCATACCCATCTGCTGGCCTATCTGACCAGAAATATCGAATGTGGCTATTGCAATATTAATATGAGTAGAGGTGTCTCTTCCGGGGACCAAAGCTGTGCTGCTGCTCTGAGACTATTAGGTGAATTACTGGAGCTAAACGGGCCACAAGAATTTTAGAAAAGAGCTTAGTATCAGCATTAATCAACACTATTGCTCGATATGAACTCAAATCATCAATAGGTTTCCCCTGTTTGGGAAAACAACGATGTTAGATGCATTTCACGAGAGAGGAACCTCTTTTCCTTGAAGAATAGAGTTACATACTTTAAGAAAGACAGGGACCAATATATCTTTGAAGATTCCCAAAATTTCCAATGGAATTTGCATGGCTCGGAAGCCGTTGGACACAGGGTTGACAGCTGACATACCTGTGCATAATCCGAGATAATCTGTTCTCGTAAACTACTTAAGCCACTATATAAGTTAGAATAGAATGACCTGAACTGTTTGACCATGTGAGCAGACCTAGCGTATATCAAACAGTCTATCCCCTTAATCGTTTTACATAGGGTTTTAACATTTGTATCTGCAATTTGATTGGCCAGCAGCTGACCGACTCTTTCACCATACTTTATTGTTTAGTTTGGAGCTTGTGGTTGTTATTAGCGACCTTGTCTTTTAGCCATCTTTTAAGATTGGCCCGTGAAACTACAACTTTATGATAGCCACAGCATTCTGGTGCTCCCAGTCTAAGCACCGTTTTTGCTCCTGGTCCTACTGTCGACAGCCCAATCTATTTTGGATTATAATAAATTGTAGTGTAGCTCCACTGACGTAGGCTTTTAAACAGTCCTATATAATTGCAAATGATGCCGAACCCATATTAGAATCGTTATACTGCCCAAGTGCATTATGCATCATCTCAATGCATTCCGGATTGCTAAAAAGATGTCTAGGAAAATTAAAATCCCTGATTAGTACTTATGTATTTGAATGCAGCTGTGCTGTTAAGATGACAGGGTTATGATCAGAGGTGATTGTGGGGCAAACTGCCTCCAGTGTGTTTTCCATAAAAGAATATTTGGCAAAAATCATATCAATTCTAGAATAATGCTAATGGGGAAATGAAAAAAAGGTGTAGCCTGGTATATTAGGGATAGTCTTCTCCAAGAATCTTCCAGCTGATGCAGATGTAGTAACTCGTGTATGGCATTTCTAGTCCTACACATCGTAACGTGAGCAGAAACATTAGTGGTGTCAATCCTCCTATCCATTATGCAATTAAAATCGCCAACCACTATCTTATCGCCGGACCATTCCAGCATCTCAGAACTCACTTGCTAAATAACATCTGGACAGTCTGTGTTAGGGGCATAGACCATACAGATTGTGAGCGTGTGCCCGTAGATCAAAATTTGTGCGATTGCCCACCGCCCCCTAGAATCTGCGAGCGAGCAAACAAAAGTTCATCAATTTAGACATTTAATGTAATTGTATTCATCAATTCCCAATGTTGAAATTCACATCGTGAAATTTATCATGTTCATAAATCCATGAAAACTAGTAAATGCTTTTCCCAATGCATTTCGTACCCATGACAGGTACTTCATCAGGGGAATCGCTAATAATTGTGTAGTCTCAGTCTAACCCCAAGGTTGATGAATACAATTGCATTAAAAGTCTAAATTGATGAACTTTTCCATTGAGGTTTTTGACAATCGTATGACTAATATGGTTTTCAACACTTTATAGATCGCAGTGTCGATCCAACAGAGCAGCGCCCAGAGGGTCGCTCCCAAGATAAAGGGAACGCTTTTTCTACTTGTTCAATTTCACACCTAAAGTTCGACTAGGTGATACCTCCGAGGCACGCTACAACTTACAATTTTTTAATCACATACGGAGCTTGTGCGCAACCACCCCTATCTTAATATTAGTATCTCTGTGAATTTAGCCAGCCCCTCTGACTCCTGACTGGTAAGACCCCCATGATCAACAGTTGTAGCTGTGGCTGTTGCTGTGATTATTGCTGTATCTATAACGTTGACAAGTCCAACCATATCAGCCTGATTAGTGCATTTATCATTATCATTCTCTAACCCGTCCACTCCCCCTATGTTTCCTCCATCTGGTCCATCAATCTGATCAGTTGGGAGAGATCCTGTGGTAACAGTCGCAGTAGCGTCAGAGAGTAAGATGTCTGTAGGAGAGGCACTGCTGGTCAGACTGCTATTGCTGTTGTCGTTGTTAAATGCAGGACTGACACGGCTCCTACTACCCTGCACTGCAGTATTCAGCACCTCGGCCATTACAAGACCTGGAATGGAGTTTTCAGAGCCGCATTTACGAAGGATTTCGTTTGCATGGCCGGACTGCAATAAGTTCAAGATAGACTTCCCTATCTGTAACACAGGCCCAGGCTGAGCATCCGCTTTAAGTCTACCATTGCTGCCAGCAGCTGTTTGTAAAGTAGTTACTTGGGTTGTGGCTCTCTGGTTGCAGAGGAAGCGGTATTGCTTGCCCTCTTATTCCCTGTTGTCCCAGTAGCCTTCTCCTTCTTCTCCTTGTCTCTGCCCCCAACACGAAGCACTCCATTTGGTGCCGCCTGTGTGAGAATTTCATTGCTCCTGTTCTTCACATTGCGTGGCGGACCCATTTCTTGTGCAAATGCTTTCCCCCGAGAAGATAGTGGAAGCAGGACAAACTATGAAAGCAGTTGAGTGGGTTTGAGGTGTATAGGAGGACTGGAGCGGACCACCAAGCACGGCAGCTTTGGGAGACCCTTCGGTTTAAAGTCAAGATGCGACACATCGTCGATCTTGTAGCGGAGGATAAGGAAAAAAAAACAATATCTGATGTAGATAGTGGACTGTATCCCAGCAGTAAAATGGAGACAAAAAAGACAAAAAAAGCAGTTCCTTTGTTGAGAGTAGCCCTGAAGTCCCCCCAAAGTCACAACAACAAGCAGGTAAAAAAATAAGGGCAGTCCTTAAATGTAATTATTACAGCGACCCCACACTTACTGCTTCCACCACTTCTCGCCGCTCCAGCAAACTGCAAGTCCACGAGAGTCGCCTCGAGAATCAGGGAGTAATCAGCCACCAACAAGGCAGAGTAAAACCACAGAGAGTGGATCCAGTGACTCCCACTAGTCCACAACTGGAGAAAGAACGATGAGAGGAGCCGGGGGAGAGTCATAGAACAGCCGCAGGTCGGACAAAACCCAGCGAGGCAGCCCTGCAGCCCAGCTGGGCCAACCACAGCACCAGGGCAAGCGGTGTCCTGTGTGCTCACGTCCCGAGGCTCAAACAGCTCCTGCGACTTTCGCTACTGTGATCAGGCAGGCAAGTGTATAGAAAAGCCATCAATATTGGAATAGACCTCCGATAAAGGTGCCCTGCTCTGTGTCCTTAAGATGTACGCCAAAATATTTTGAATATTTTAAATAACGTCCGTGTCTCCGTTATCCACTTTCCCATATTGTCTGCAGGAGGGTGCAGATAGGGAGTCACTAGGGTACCAGCCGGAGGGGGTAGGGGAGGAGGGAGAGCATCAACACCTTTGCGGTAAATCAGTCCATCTTCCTTTCCCTCCCAAATCAAATAGCAATATAAATGAAACTTTAGTGAAGTTAATTTTATTTATAATATTAAACATTTTAAGTGAGAACATTCTAACCCTTTAATATATATATTAGTAATTTAATACAATGTATTGTAAAAGCTAATTTATTTAAAAAGTAAAGTTACAAATGAAGTAATACATAACTTGCATCCAAGATTTTGGCACATTCAACACAAATGATACTGTGAGAGGTGGGGAGGGGAAAGCCACATTTTAGTTACTTTTATTTATTTAAAACATATTTCGATACAAATGAAAAAAAATTCAATCATTGAAAAAGGATTAATGTTTTATGTATCGCTGAAGGTCTGGTGTTACTGTGTTAGTCCTAAGTAAATAACAACATGGGAAATGTGTTTTCATTAATTTTATTTAGATTATTATTTCAAAATATTTTTTTTCTTATTTTACATTGATTTGTTGAAAATTCTTTATTGCTTTCAATAGGAAAATCCCTGTCCAGTAAAGGCATATCTCCAAAAATAGGCTGAGAGCCCCCTTTCACCACAACACTGCAAAGGTGCCTCCTGGTGCTCAACTGGATGAGGAATGAAGTCCCCTTGGCTGCAGAGGGTTCTTGGAGGCCAATAAACCCTCCTGTTTCCTCCAGAAAATCCCAAACAGCAGGATTGATGAGAGGACATCGGATGCCATGCCCCCTT
The DNA here is from genome assembly GCF_964261635.1 of Lissotriton helveticus. Classification (NCBI taxonomy): domain Eukaryota; kingdom Metazoa; phylum Chordata; class Amphibia; order Caudata; family Salamandridae; genus Lissotriton; species Lissotriton helveticus. The sequence goes on along the minus strand of NC_136061.1, from coordinate 867,985,332 downwards.
TGTGTCCACCACTCTGTAAATGCCCCTCCTGGTACAATGCTGGTTAGGGGATGAAGTCCCCTTGGCTCTAGAGTGTCCTTGGGGGCCAACAAGCCCTCCTGTTACGTGCAGTAAGTCCTACACGGCGGAATCGTAGGAGCAGTCTTCAGTGATGTCATTTGAGATGTCATCCATCATGTCACTGACCATACGATGAGTTATGTAGTATGTGAGGTCATGAACAGTGCATTGCAGGTAAGGGTGGTTGGTGAACTCCACTCCGCCAGCGGAGTTTGCAGAGTTTTTCCAACTCTGCAGTCTGCTGGGAAAGTGGAGTTGGTCATAAAAATCAGACTACACCACTTGGTGGAGTTAGCCCCTGCTACTATTCCCTACATTTTCGAGAGGAGACAGCAAGGCCAAACCGAGGTCATGGGACAGTCCAAATATCCATCAGGAACGGGTGATTGGAAAATCTGTCGACGTTACTGCAGCCCTCCTCCCTTTGAATATTGTGGATGGTGCGGAAACGTCTGCCTGCCCATTGGCGGAGCTTACTATTTATCAATGCATGCACGAATCACATGAACAGCAATGTCTGATGTCTTACTATTAGTTGAGCTTGGGGGTGGGGGAAGTCATGTGACATCTCTCCTTGCACACCCCACCACGTAGCTGGGGTACAACTGCTACGTCGTAGGCCCGCGCCGAAAGAAAAGGAAGTAGACATGCGCTCAGTTGAGGTGATAGATGGTGAAGGGGGGATGTCAGCAGACAGGCCATGCCGGGGACCAGACCGGGGTCCACGGGCTGGTAGAGACCAAGTCCATGCTGTGCTTTTTACAGATACCCTGAAAGACTTGTCCGCACGCAGCCATCTCCTGGCCACGCCCATTGATCATCAGCAGCTTGTTGCCATTGTCGGTGGCCCAGGCCTGCGTGCAGTCTCTTGCGTCCTTGAAGGGTAGGTAGTTGTCCTATCCTTGCCCACCATCTCCAGAGTCCAGATCAGACAAGAGATGGAAGTGCGGTTCATAGAGCCAAAATACAGAATGTCCGTTGAAGTCTGTGTCTGGGTGCTAACTGCTGGAAGTTAAGGTGGGCCGATGCATGCCAGGGAGGGCACCCTTTATTTACCAGTATCTGTGTTTTACAGTATATATTTATGTCAAAGAGCACCCTTGAAACAAATTTGACTCTAACAAGTTCATTCAAACTGCCCATTTAGCCTTGAGAAGAGTAAATCATTGTATGCATGGAAGTTATTACAGGAAGAGCGAAACTCCACGAATTCCATGGAGTTTCAATGCAACTTTGCTGAATTCCGCTTAGTGCGAGTCCGATGAGAAAAAAGGGGGTCCCAAAATGCATTTTCTCCTTGTTAATTTCCATAAGAAACTGTAGACAAGGCTACAGCCCGAACTGCTTAATGGAAATACACCAGATTTGGCAAAAAGGTATTTCTTCTTTCAGAAAACGAATGGTGTAATCCATTCAGTCTTTCCTGAGAAACTCATATATTTAGAAATATTAGTATGTGGTGACCGCGGTGGATCCGCTAACCTTCCTGATCACGAGCTTGACTCTGATTGGCTGGCAACACTTCAACTAGGAAGTGTTGGCAGTCATCTTGTGACTTGTTTGAACCAAGGCACAAGAAAAAGGTAACAAAAAGTATTAAAATCAAGAAATGGGGTCAGGGTAGAAACGTCCTGACCCTCAGGCCTTCTCAGGGGTCACACAGGGACCCCTAGGGCCCCCAAAAATATTTTTTATTATATTTTTGGCAGGATTCACATAGGGTCTGCAAATCCTGCAAAAAAAAACAAAGTGTGGTCTCCCGCGCTTTGTTTAATTAAGCCCCCGGGTGGGCCAGGTCCCGGGGGCATTGCCAAAATGTGATGCGGGGAACCTCCACCTCCCCTGGACAATCCTAACGAAATGCTGGGGGCATGCAGCCCTCTGCATCCACGGGGACTGCCACTTCCCAGGGGCTTTAAGTTAAAAGAAAAGCATGGGTGGGCTCCTGCCTCCCACACTGCCCCGGGGACCACCACCTACCTGGGGCATACATTAATTATGGATACAGGGCCTCACGGGCACCCACAAGCCCCAGGGACCACCACCTCCCCGAGGCTTCAAATAGTAACATGAAGTGCGGCAGGGCTCCTGCCCCCCCCACACTGCCCCAGGGATCACCACCTCCCCAGGGCATAAACTAATTAAAAAACTTGGGCCACCACCTCCTCGGGGCTGCACAGAAGATGGGATGGGGTCACGCGCCCCCCACCTCCTGCAGCAGTCCATGACGCTGGGGACCGCTACCACCCAGCCCTGGGACATTGCAGTTTTCTATGGCAGGGCGTGAGCACTGCTCCCGTCCTTCCATAGAAAACTTCTGCTTAGCATCATGGAAGTGAGAGCAGGAAAACTGCTCTCACTTCCTTGAAGCGAAGCAGAATTGCTTTTGGACATGCATGTTATATATATTCAACTGCTTTTTTAGTCCCTGCTGCCGCTCTCAACACAGCGTGTGCCTCAGCTGACAAGGATGGACTCACGCATACAGTGCTGCTTCTTTTAGAAAATGCTGAGCAATCCAAGCTTGAAGATTGAAATGATTATTTTATTTTTCGTGCAACCATCGATGATAAAACTGACAAATGTGTTTAGGCCTCCTGGCCTTTGTCAATGTCAGTGAACCCCAGTGAACCAAAAATTACATCTATTGAATTGCCTGGTCAGTATGGACATAAAAAAGGGACACAACAAATATGCTCCACTATTACAGTGTCAAACATGGAGGCCATTTTATAGCATGCAAGATAATTGTGTTTATCAAACATTCATAGAAGTTTCTTGGTCATAAAGAGGCATGCCCACTGGGCTCATGATCTTATTAGTTCTGTTATTATTCAAAATTCATAATCGATCTTTATCGATCTTTGAATCTAAAAATCTTAACAACTCATAAACAAGAAATGGTATGTCCACCAGGCTCCTAATCTCCTAAATTAATTCATTGTTCAAAATTAAGAACCAATCAATAATATTCATCAATTGTTCGATCTAGATATTCCCACATATCTACCAAGTGGTGCAAATCATATTTAATCTCTAAACTCCAATCTTCATTTTGAAAGTTGTGCCCTGGATGGGCCTTCTCTTAGTGAAGCATTCTGTAGCCACCATTAGCATAATACATGGATATACAGTGGAAGGATACCAAATCTACATGCATATCAGCCCTGGTATATTACTGGATTATCTGGTCCAGGGAAGACCTGGCTTGGCAGTTTGGGCCGGGCTGTTCTCATGAGTAACAGGGTTGAGATTGATTTGCATTTGGCTGGGTCTGAACTAGGGTGGTGAAGTGAGCTCAAGAACAATGATGGATTCAACCCAGATCTATGGCGGAGGGTGAGTGTTTGAAACATTTTATTGCTCTGTTCATCTCTCCTTGCGTTTGCTTTGGTTGCCCTAGGTTGGCAGGATATGTTCAGACGTGGGTCGTTTGCTCTTTTTTGCCACTGGATTCAAGCTAGCATGGCTGATGAGGGGTGTTACCCCAAAACTGGTCCCAGGAAGCTTGTTTCCGATCCAGGGAAGACCTGGATTGGCAGTCCAGGCTGGACTGTTCCCACGAGGAACAGGGTCAAGACTGATTTGCATATGGCTGGGTCTGAACTGAGGTGGCAAACTATGATGGATTCAACCCAGATGTGTGACTGAAGGTGGGTGTCTGATAAGCTTCAGCACTCTCTCTGTCACCTCCTTGTCAGCACTCTCTCTGTCACCTCCTTGTGTTTACATTGCTGATTACCTCAATGTACTCATTGAGGTACTGTGGAAATATCCTGTTCTTTTCCTGCATGTGCCCACAGCTCTTCGTCACTGTTAAGACCTATTTGTGGCCTGGCTCTCAACTCTACAATGTACCTGGATTCCATCTGTCTCAGGAATCTAACTCTGTATCCATCTCTTTCTGTGTGGATCATCTTATCAATGCAGGGGAAGCGTGGTCTGTCGCCCCTGCTTTGGTGCATCTCACTGAAATGCCTCACTACCGGATATGTGTAGTCCCAATTGGCCATGGTATGCTCTAGAACCCGTTTCTTGTCCTGATGTACCGTGTAACCTGGGCGGAGTTCACGTAGTCGTGCTATGAGGATTTCCAAAAAGCCACAAAAAAACTATGTGAGTTATGCAGAGTTCCGCAAGCACGGGCAGTTGCTTGTTCCACTCGTTGGTGATGTGTTTTTCCTGTTCAGGAACGCATATTGCGTGTTTGGGGATGCTTTTTGCGTGTTTGGGGAAAATATCGCGCAAACGTTACCATGCGGTCGCCAATGGGCGCGGCCATTTTGTTTTTTGATTTTTGCTATGGTTCTGGGTCTGGTTTTCTATCCTCCCTATATCTTTTCAATCCTTTGTTTCTAGAAACTTTTTTTTAATCTTTTTTATTAATTATCTATCCCTCTCTATTCCTGATTGTATATTTTGCGTTTTTACAACTTTTGTGTGGTTTTTACTGCATTTTTCACTGTTATTCTAGTACTTGCTTTATTAATTTCTTTTACTTACTTTCTTACCTTTTCTTTTCCGCCACCCCCCACCTACCCAGAACCGTGGCAAAGAGCCAATGGAAGACTAAGAGGAGGGCTCGGAGTGAGAGCTGTGACTGCCTTCCTTGCGGAAGGCGATACAAACCCCCATCACCACCCCCTTTTGTACCGCTTTGGCTGCCACAAGTGTGGCAGGGTATGCTCAGACGTGAGTCCCTTGCTCACTTTGCCACTGAATTCGAGCAAGCCGGGCTGAAGACAGCTGTAATGCCAGAAACCAGTCCTCGGAAGCTTGTTTCCGGTCCAGGGAAGGCATGGCTTGGCAGTTCGGGCTGGACTGTTCCCATGAGGCCATGGGTCAGACTGACTTGCATATAGCCATGTCAGAACTGGGGTGGCAGAGTGGGCTAAAGAACGGTGATGGATCAAACCCAGATCTTTTGACTGGGTGTGAGTGTTTGATTGGTTCAGATGCTCTGTCCATCACCACCCCATTTTGTACCGCTTTGGCCGCCACAAGTGTAGCAGGGTATGCTCAGATGTGAGTCCCTTGCTCACTTTGCCACTGGATTCGAGCAAGCCGGGCTGAAGACGGCTGTAATGCCAGAAACCGGTCCTCGGAAGCTTGTTTCCGGTCCAGGGAAGGCATGGCTTGGCAGTTCGGGCTGGACTGTTCCCATGAGGCACAGGGTCAGACTGATTTGCATTTAGCCATGTCAGAACTGGGGTGGCAGACTGGGCTAAAGAACGGTGATGGATCAAACCCAGATCTTTTGACTGGGTGTGAGTGTTTGATTGGTTCAGATGCTCTGTCCTACACCACCTCCTTTTGTACCGCTTTGGCCGCCACAAGTGTGGCAGGGTATGCTCAGACGTGAGTACCTTGCTCACTTTGCCACTGGATTCGAGCAAGCCGGGCTGAAGACGGCTGTAATGCCAGAAACCGGTCCTCGGAAGCTTGTTTCCGGTCCAGGGAAGGCATGGCTTGGCAGTTCGGGCTGGACTGTGCCCATGAGGCCATGGGTCAGACTGATATGCATATAGCCATGTCAGAACTGGGGTGGCAGAGTGGGCTAAAGAACGGTGATGGATCAAACCCAGATCTTTTGACTGGGTGTGAGTGTTTGATTGGTTCAGATGCTCTGTCCATCACCACCCCCTTTTGTACCACTTTGGCGGCCACAAGTGTGGCAGGGTATGCTCAGACGTGAGTCCCTTGCTCACTTTGCCACTGGATTCGAGCAAGCCGGGCTGAAGACGGCTGTAATGCCAGAAACCGGTCCTCGGAAGCTTGTTTCCGGTCCAGGGAAGGCATGGCTTGGCAGTTCGGGCAGGACTGTTCCCATGAGGCACAGGGTCAGACTGATTTGCATATAGCCATGTAATAACTGGGGTGGCAGATTGGGCTAAAGAACGGTGATGGATCAAACCCAGATCTTTTGACTGGGTGTGAGTGTTTGATTGGTTCAGATGCTCTGTCCATCACCACCCCCGTTTGTACCGCTTTGGCCGCCACAAGTGTGGCAGGGTATGCTCAGACGTGAGTCCCTTGCTCACTTTGCCACTGGATTCGAGCAAGCCGGGCTGAAGACGGCTGTAATGCCAGAAACCGGTCCTCGGAAGCTTGTTTCCGGTCCAGGGAAGGCATGGCTTGGCAGTTCGGGCAGGACTGTTCCCATGAGGCACAGGGTCAGACTGATTTGCATATAGCCATGTCAGAACTGGGGTGGCAGAGTGGGCTAAAGAATGGTGATGGATCAAACCTAGATCTTTTGACTAGGTGTGAGTGTTTGATTGGTTCAGATGCTCTGTCCATCACCACCCCCTTTTGTACCGCTTTGGCTGCCACCAGTGTGGCAGGGTATGCTCAGACGTGAGTCCCTTGCTCACTTTGCCACTGGATTCGAGCAAGCCGGGCTGAAGACGGCTGTAATGCCAGAAACCGGTCCTCGGAAGCTTGTTTCCGGTCCAGGGAAGGCATGGCTTGGCAGTTCGGGCTGGACTGTACCCATGAGGCCATGGGTCACACTGATTTGCATATAGCCATGTCAGAACTGGGGTGGCAGAGTGGGCTAAAGAACGGTGATGGATCAAACCCAGATCTTTTGACTGGGTGTGAGTGTTTGATTGGTTCAGATGCTCTGTCCATCACCACCCCCTTTTGTACCGCTTTGGCCGCCACAAGTGTGGCAGGGTATGCTCAGACGTGAGTCCCTTGCTCACTTTGCCACTGGATTCGAGCAAGCCGGGCTGAAGACGGCTGTAATGCCAGAAACCGGTCCTCGGAACCTTGTTTCCGGTCCAGGAAAGGCATGGCTTGGCAGTTCGGGCTGGACTGTACCCATGAGGCCATGGGTCACACTGATTTGCATATAGCCATGTCAGAACTGGGGTGGCAGAGTGGGCTAAAGAACGGTGATGGATCAAACCCAGATCTTTTGACTGGGTGTGAGTGTTTGATTGGTTCAGATGCTCTGTCCATCACCACCCCCTTTTGTATGCTTTGGCCGCCACAAGTGTGGCAGGGTATGCTCAGACGTGAGTCCCTTGCTCACTTTGCCACTGGATTCGAGCAAGCCGGGCTGAAGACGGCTGTAATGCCAGAAACTTGTCCTCGGAAGCTTGTTTCCGGTCCAGGGAAGGCATGGCTTGGCAGTTCGGGCTGGACTGGTCCCATGAGGCACAGGATCAGACTGATTTGCATATAGCCATGTCAGAACTGGGGTGGCAGAGTGGGCTAAAGAACGGCGATGGATCAAACCCAGATCTTTTGACTGGGTGTGAGTGTTTGATTAGTTCAGATGCTCTGTCCATCACCACCCCCTTTTGTACCGCTTTGGCCGCCACCAGTGTGGCAGTGTATGCTCAGACGTGAGTCCCTTGCTCACTTTGCCACTGGATTCGAGCAAGCCGGGCTGAAGACGGCTGTAATGCCAGAAACCGGTCCTCGGAAGCTTGTTTCCGGTCCAGGGAAGGCATGGCTTGTCAGTTCGGGCTGGACTGTTCCCATGAGGCACAGGGTCAGACTGATTTGCATATAGCCATGTCAGAACTGGGGTGGCAGAGTGGGCTAAAGAACGGTGATGGATCAAACCCAGATCTTTTGACTGGGTGTGAGTGTTTGATTGGTTCAGATGCTCTGTCCATCACCACCCCCTTTTGTACTGCTTTGGCCACCACTAGTGTGGCAGGGTATGCTCAGACGTGAGTCCCTTGCTCACTTTGCCACTGGATTCGAGCAAGCCGGGCTGAAGACGGCTGTAATGCCAGAAACCGGTCCTCAGAAGCTTGTTTCCGGTCCATGGAAGGCATGGCGTGGCAGTTCGGGCTGGACTGTTCCCATGAGGCACAGGGTCAGACTGATTTGCATATAGCCATGTCAGAACTGGGGTGGCAGAGTGGGCTAAAGAACGGTGATGGATCAAACCCAGATCTTTTGACTGGGTGTGAGTGTTTGATTGGTTCACTTGCTCTGTCCATCACCACCCCCTTTTGTACCGCTTCCTTGCAGGAGGCGGCACCCTCAAGGGATGCAGGCACGGGCCTTATTCAGTGAGGCGGAGGTGGCTGCACTGTTTTTTTTTTAATCCAAAGCCACCTCCCCTTAACCCTGGCAGGAGGCGTCAGGCTTGGGTCCGGGTACGGGCTACGGGAGCGTCACCGACGGTGGGTAAGAGTGCACAGGGAAGTGTTTCACTGCTCTGGGCTCCGGCGCACCCATAACCAATTGACGCACAGGTGGTCTGATATCCTGGACCGGGAGCATGCTCTGCTGGAACTGCTAGGTGTTGAGGTCCTGGGTCTTGGTGAGTAGGCATTTATATTACTATTTTGTGTTCTTCTGTTCTGTGTTATTGCAAATGTTATTTTTTTGCAAATAGCTGCTGCTGCTGCTTACATGCTGATAACCTATGTTTGAAAATCTTTTATTATGTGATTGTTACTTCTAGACAGGTACTCGGCACTACTAACTAATCATACTTGTTTGTAACTTTGCACTCAATTGGGCTGGTTATGTAAGAGGGGTTAGAGAATTTAGGTAGGTAATCCACATAGGAAAGACTCCAATCCTTTCCTTTGTCCTATCAGGCTGTCCTGTCTCCTGCCACTAAGATAGTGGTAGTAGTTAGTTATTTAGTATTATTTGGTAATTTAGCTGCCTGCGTCGTGACTCATGACACGTCCTCTCACATGACTTCAGTCCTAGTAGAACCTTTTGCAGTTTTATAGTGAGTGAATAGCAACCAACCAATTTGGTGTATTCAATATGCATGCGTCCACCGATGCATTAAGAAGAATAAATGCAGACTTAGAAATTGGCCCATCAAAGAGGGTTGTTGGAGTTGAGACTTAGAGATTATTGGGAATGAAATCTGAATTTAGAAGCAAATATAATTTTTTTGCAAGTCATTCCAAAGTCAGGAATAGACGGGCTAGGTATGTTTAGGATTCAGGAATCAGAATTGAACTGTGGAATAATAATGATCGGATGGTACTCGATTGCAATACATACTAGTTGACTACTACTAGTCGAATAAGTCGATTGATTTAACATAGGTCAATGTTCTTGTAATTGCTGTTTCCTGTCTAAAACATTTTTAGAGCAATTATATTTACTTATTTAACACAAATCATTTTTTTTCTCTTTACACGATCAGCATCCAGGGGCAAGAAGAAGACTGGGGCAGATGCCAGTGTAGCTGGTGTGAGAGCATGAGGGGCCTCCCAGGAGCAGCATTAAGTGGCCTCAGGCACAGATGGGTCTGCTGCTGGCCCCAGTAAGTCCTCCTGTTGTTGTAATATATTAGTGTTTCCCTAACTTTTACTGCTCTATTATTTCCATTTCCTAATTTAGATTTTCCCAAAATCCTCTTCAATCTATCTGTTTCTAAATTCTTGTTTTTCTCCATTACCTACTACTAAGTACTAGTACTATGACTAACATTGTTTCTTTTAGTGTCTGTTTTTATTTTTCATCAAATAAAACTGCATCTGACTAACCTCTGCTCTGACTCTGTATTAAACAGTCTGTCTGTAGCTTGCTTTCTTCTGGGTTTCACTGAGCTTTCTCTCTCCCCATGTGTGGATTGTCTAGTATTGGTACGGTAAGACTCAGAGAACCCATTGGTCCTAGGCTACTACTAGTACTAGTAAGGACTTCTTACTATTACTAGTAGCACTTAGGTGCTGTGCAGATTGCATGCCCAAGACAAGAAAGGTATATCCGCAGGTTTGTGAATTGTGAGATGAGAAAGCTTTTAGCTTAGTTTAGACCCCCCAAGTGGCTACTGTGCACTATGGCTGGAAGGTAGTATGAGGAGGAGGAGGACGGAACCATTATTTTCCAACTAAGAGAGACCTCATGTCTGCCCAGTTGGCCACTCTTTCTTCTTTTAAATAAATGAGATGCACCAATAGCTCTAGTCACAGAGTCCAGTCCTATAGGTTGATCTCTTCTTGAGAGGCTTTTCAAAAATTTCCACCAACAAAATGCCCAACAGGATATTATTTAGCTATTTTTGATAGGACATACTGTCTACTGTACTCTAGTATCCAAATTGTAGATGGTGATGTGTGTGGTGTATGTATATTATTAATTATGTTTTTCCAACCTTGCTAATAAAATAAATAAATAGGGGTGGCGTATATGGTATCTAAAACAAATAGATTTTTTTTCCAGGCATACCGACCTCCAGTGCCAGGGCCAGTGGCTACCATGCCGCTCCACAAGGTGCAGATCCTGCAGCCACAGGGGGTGAGCCAGCAGCAGTGGTGGGTGGTGGTAAGTCATATTCGTTACTTATTGAGAATGATGAATATACTTGCTGCAAGGGTTTACACGCAGTACTAGTACACTGTACTTCTGCTGAGGCTAAGTTGTTGTGAACACTGTAAAGTTGAAGAAGACACCCTGGGCTTTACTTAAACATTAGCATTAGTGGCGGGGGTTGAGTAACTGATGGCATATTCTATATTCAATTGAACAAAGACAGTTTTATGATGAAGACAAACAGTTAGACGACATGTATGACTGGCAGAGAAGGATGCGTGTGTGGAGCAAGGGGCCTCGGGATGCATAGCTGGCAGATGAAGATGATAGGAATAGGATGCATGGGTGAAAGGTGAAAGAGAAAGCTGAAAGGATGCCTTTATTTGAGGGTGAAACTGTATGAGTGAAAGGAATCCTCCAGGTGTCTAGGAAGACACTCTCCTATACTCCTTGCTCTTGTTCACGACGAGTGAACCCCAGTCCACCCGAAAACTCCCCAAGAGCCAGAACAGTGTATACTTGAGAAGTTCCCGAAGGGAAAGGGGGAATGGGACAGAAAGTTAAAACAAAACGGAATTCAGGATTTTTCTAAACTATAGACACATGTATAGACTTAAATACTGTTCTTGTTTTATTTCCATAATATTCCCCAAAACTAACTTGAAACTCTGGCGTAGACTAAGACTTGGGTGCCCATGACACCAGGGGGGTTTGAGGGGTCAAACTCTAAGGCAAGCAAAGACGCACGTATGTTGTCTGAGAAAGCTGGTTTACGATAGCCATGTTTGGATAGATGGATGCCTGGATGGTATTATATAGTAGGTGAAAACAGAGTCAGACTGGATGAAGAGAATGTAAAAGCAAATTAAACCATGACAGAGTACCACAGCCAAGGGTGAAGAAGATTAGGAATAAAATAATATTATTAATGCTAGAATCGCAATACACTGAATGTGAATGAAAAAACAAGCCCAGGGAAGAACAAGGACTGTTTTTTTGCAAGGTTTTTGATTCAAAGGTTAGAGGTTGTACTTGTATTTCAGAATGGAATACTCCCTTGACTCACAGTAGTTTGCAAGCACAACATATATATTGTGCATGACTATTATATGATCCCTACCCATAATCTTCTCCCTACGACTCCGAGACCCACTTCCACTCCAGTCACCTCCCTGTGTCAGCCATGGGTGGCCTATCGGCTGCATGGTAACTAATACCTCCACATCACTCAGTACGTTGTCATCATCATCTTTACGTGAGTGACATGATGTCATGCTGTCGTTTCTCATCATCCATACGCATGTGACCATTAACCATCATCATGTGCCTTATGGCAGTAGTGTAGTCAGGGTGAAAGTGAAATTGTCTGAGCATTTGCCATTGATTTAACAGAGTATGGCAGTAATGGAAATATATAATTGTGTAGTACAGCTGCGCCACATGCAGACAGTAGTAAAGTACATGAGTCTGCGACAAGAGTAAGTCTGTCTAGGGCACAAGCTGACTGAGCTGGCAAGCCTACAAGATTAATTGTGCTAAACAAGAGAGAGAAAAAGAATACTTCTACTATACTCCATACTTAGTGCCTGAAAGTATAATCATCACATCCAAATCTTAGGGGCGTAGAAAGTGAAGTGAAGAGGCGAGGGTATGACATCTGCTAGTTCTACTGCTACTAATGTGCCACTATAATTTTTATGTGTGTAATTTAATTTTGTGTTACTGTTTTGCTAAGAGTATTGGTTACAATTCTCTTTTTTTTCCTTTCTTGATGTAGCTACTCCTTCCCAAACCACTAGGCAGGAGTTGGCGGCCAGGGCCCAGCAAAGGAAGCTGGAGGCCATCCAGGATGAATATCACTAGCTGGTTGTCCTGGCAGAGAAGGACGAGGAGGCCGCAGCTGCAGCTTCTTCCTCCAATACCCCGGGACCTAGTCATCTCTCCGTGCCTCCGGTGGTAGGGTGCTGAGTTCTGGCAGCTGCCTACCGCCCATCACCAACATCTACAGCTGCCCACCCCTGTTATTCCTGCAGGAACTTTCAACTCTGCGTGCTCCTAAGGGTGACAAGCCTGGAGGCCAAGATGGAGGAGGTCCCTGAGAGAACTATCCGGCACCCCGGCCGCTAGACGTCATCATCATCACTTACCTCAGTCTTTGGCTCTTGCCCCGTTTTTAATCATTTTTTTGGTGGGTGGGATGTTGGGCCTAGTTGGGGAACCTTGGGGTTTACTTTTTCTTGGACTTGGACATGGACATTTGTTTAATTTACTGGACATTGGTTGGGATTAGGGAGAGGGGTGGGTCAGGTGTTGTGGGTTTTTCTTCTATTTTGTATTTGCTAGGGTAATAAATGTATAGTTTACCAAAACATATGATGCAAATCTTTTCTGGGGGGTGGTTGTTTTTCTTTCTTCCTTTTGCTGCAGGGCCACAGCCAGTTTTGAAATCTGCCAATAGTGTAACACACCGCAGATAGATGCAGTACCCTCACTTATCCTACTACTGTCAGTCTCCCCTCCTAAGCTATGCATTCTGCAACTAAAACCTCTTTGTAGTATGTACTTGGAAGGATGTGTGTGAGTGAATTAATTAATTTCCATAGTATATACATTATTGACTCTCCCACACTTCTCTCTTATCTGTGATTGATGTTTAAACGATGCAGTGGCTGCATGGTGATGGTTTGGTTTCCTAAGGTGCCACGGTGGAGGTAGCAGTAGTAGACAGTTGTATTTGCAAAAAAAGAAAATTAGACAAGTCAGTCACCTGAGGGAGACTGGGGAATGAGTAGTAGAAATGAATTACAGTATGTAGTAAGTACACAAGAAGAAGACTGCCAAACAAGAAGAAAGTGATGATAAATGATATTGATATCAAGCAATGCTAAAGTAAAATAAAACATAATGGTGGAAGGGATAGTCTAGTACAAGTAGTAAACTCAACCTATGAAGTCGACAAACGTAACCTTTAGTGCTGGAAGGATGATTAATCCATAATGGCAATTAATAATTAATAATGGGATAATATAATTATGTTCCTCTGGAAAAAAATAGAATAGTGAATACTACTGAGCATGGGTGAGCACTGGGCAATCTAATCTGTTGCCAATGTGGAGGGTATATATATATATATATATATATATTCAGAGATCCTGAAAGCAGTCTAGCCTGTACGCCTTACTCGCGCGTTCGCCAGCAAAACAGGACACGGACCCAGATTCCTTCTTCAAGATGTTTTAATCGCCCAAAGTCAAAGACGCGTTTCGCGGCTCACGCCGCTTGTTCACTCGACAATGAAATGACCAATGGAAGGCATATTTAAAGTGATAAGTGCGTAATTCTAAATCCCTCACGTGACATACACCTCAATGGAAATAGACAACATACTTAAGTTTGTCGTGTTGCCGTCCTTTGAACTTTCAACCATTTATACATTGTAATATGTTTGTTTAAAAAGCAATAAAGTGCAAATGCATGTCGAAGTCACATTAAATGTCACAAAAATTATATTTTGGTCAAATACCTCTGTGACATTTTAAAGATACATACAAAATATATATATATATATATATATATATCTTTCCCCAGTACAAACAATTTAGCATCTTCTGATGCAAAACAGAAGGGAAGTAAGTTTTCCATTATCGCTCGAAAAATTACTTTGTTACATCCCTAACGTATTTTGTACCATACGATTCATACTCTGGCTGTGCAAATAAACGCATAAGGGATAAGACAATGTAGTAGTATAGGTAAAATACCGTATTATTGTCTTACTGGACTACGACTTTATGTGCAAATTCTGGCAATTCTTAATATCGGTAAAATACCAAATACCCAATGCCTATATACATCCTGAGGTGATTCAAAAGAAATATAAAGATAAATATAAATTTCAAAGAAATACAAATAATAAAATATGTACCCATAAAGTGCTATTGTGCGAATCTTGCGATTCATATTGTGATAAACAAAATTAAAAATCGATCTATATACAGTACATTATTACCTCATAATTTGTTCTTATTCCTGTATATTTGTTCGGTCAGCGCTTGCAATTATATTTGTATTCTTGATTCCATATTTCATTAGTTTTCTACACATAATTCTACTACCTGTCACCTAGATTGTTATTCATGCCACATTTTATTTTATACATGGAATCTATATTATGTATTGTCACATCAATACCTTTGGTAAAATAAATATTATATACAATTTAAAATGACAAATAGATACCATTAAATACATAATAAATACTTTTAAAAATAAAAAAGTTATTTCAAGGTACTGTTGATTAGACAATTCTCATATCGATCTTATTTATATGTATCATTTGTTGTCTCCAGAGATTCTCTATCCTAAACATGTGTATAATTCTTCAGTATTGTTAAGTCCCTGCGGTTGTTTGGCATCTAACAGTAAAATATATCTTGTTTCTAGTTTGCGAAGTCGGTTTTCCCTATCACCCCCCCCGTCTGTTTGGGGGTACCGAATCTATCAAATAATAGGATAAACCTTTGTTATTAGATCCGTGGACTTCTTTGAAGTGTCTGGCCACTGGATAGGTATTATCCATATTAGTTATCGCGCGTAAGTTTTGGAGTATTCTTACGTTAGCTTGTAATTTAGTACTTCCAACATATATTTTACCACATGGACATGTTAGAATATAAACCACATATTCTGATTTACATGAGAGCATTTTAGTTATTTTGTAGGGTTTGATTCTGAATGGCCTTACATATGTAGATGTACTGATACCATGTGTGCATGCTTTGCATGTTGTACATCTTTTGAATCCTTTCAGATTTTGGTACCATATAGGGTTGGCTAGAATTTCAGGATTTGATATTACTAGATTGTCTCGCATAGAAGGAGCTCTACTATAAGTAATGGACACCCTCTGCGGGAGCAGGGGTCCTAATACCTGATCACTTAACAAAATAGGCCAGCTTCCTTGAATGATATTATTCAATTCTTTGTGTTGTCTATTATAGCCTATGATTAAGCGAGAGACATTCACATCTGCTTTGGATGGAATATTTTCATTAATGGCGCTCAAAGCTTTTTTATTTTTGTTGGTGTTGCCCAATAGTTCCTCTCTGACTAATGTCCCTCTTCTAGCCATTGCTTGATTTACCACCTGTTCCGAATAGCCCCTTGCTAAAAA
Organism: Lissotriton helveticus; assembly: GCF_964261635.1. NCBI lineage: Eukaryota > Metazoa > Chordata > Amphibia > Caudata > Salamandridae > Lissotriton > Lissotriton helveticus. The sequence goes on along the minus strand of NC_136061.1, from coordinate 867,969,845 downwards.
TCTTTTCTTGCTTTCCAGTTGTGCCTTGTGTAATTCGACTGCCGTGCTACATACCCTCTTAATTCTCAACATTTCCCCTTAGGGAATGCTATTAATTAAGTGGCGTGGATGCATACTGGTGGCGTGGAGAACTGAATTTCCTGATGTTATTTTCCTATACAGGGTAGTCTCTAATTTATTATCCTGTATATACACTTTGGTGTCTAGGAAATTAACGTTGTTTGCACTGATTTCAGCTGTAAATTTGAGATTGAGTTCGTTAACATTAATTTGTGCTACAAATTTCAGTGCCTCTGTTTCAGTACCATGCCATACAATAAACAGGTCGTCAATAAACCTATACCACATCTTGATTTTGGTAGTCATGATTTCTGTAAATTCAGTCATGAGGACTAGCTTCTCCCACATGCCCATGTGAAGGCAAGCATAGCTCGGGGAGAAGCTAGCCCCCATTGCTACCCCCTGCACTTGGCGATACAACAAATGGTTAAACATGAAAAAATTATTGTATAGGCAAAATTCTGTCATGGATGTTATCATCTCACTGTGTTGTCTGAAAATAGGGTCTCTGGTTGATAAATAATGCTTTATAGCTTTGATTCCATCTTCATGAGAGATGCTGGTATACAGCGAGGACACATCTAATGCCAATAATAAATACTCTTCATCCCATGTAAAGTCCTTGATTTTATTTATAAAATCACTTGTATCCCTGATGTATGAGGGTAAGGACTTGACATAGGGCTGCAAAAAATAATCAACGTACACTGATGTATTTTCCAAGATACTGTTCATTGAACTTATTATTGGACGTCCCGGAGGCTTTTTTTCATCCTTATGTATTTTCGGGATGAAATACATCGTGGGGACAACTGGATTTTTGTTTGTTAGGTATTTCTGTTCATCCTCACTGATTAAATTCTTGTTTCGCCATCCCGAGAGTTTTGTATAGTACAATTGATACATTTCCTTTAGTGATTTTACATCAGAGCGCATGTAACATTCCCTGTCATTTAAGTGATATTGATATCAAGCAATGCTAAAGTAAAATAAAACATAATGGTGGAAGGGATAGTCTGGTACAAGTAGTAAACTCAACCTATGAAGTCGAAAAACGTAACCTTTAGTGCTGGAAGGATGATTAATCCATGATGGCAATTAATAATTAATAATGGGATAATATAATTACGTTCCTCTGGAAAAAAAAGAGAATAGTGAATACTACTGAGCATGGGTGAGCACTGGGCAATCTAATCTGTTGCCAATGTGGAGGGTATATATATATATATATATATATATATATATCGAGCTCGAAACCCTGCAGGTATTCAGGTGACATTGAGGAAGGTGGAGCGCCGAAACGCGTCTGTTACAAACTGCAAAATAAACTATTGAAAACGACCCCCGGAGTGCGTGGTTTCTTTCCTTCGGACAAGTCTGGCAGAAACCGTGAGCTGGATATATATATATATATATATATATATCTCTGAAAAAACCATAGGTTATAGACCATATATAGTTAGGAATTAGCATTTAAAAAACCTTATTTTACTCACACAAAACCATTGAAATTCCATATATAGTTAGTTGCACTAACTATATATCGCGCACCTGCAATCCACTGCTGATCATGTCACATATTACATCATTCATGACATGGTCAGTGACATCACTGATGACATCACTGATGACATCTCAAATGACATCACTGATCACATCACTGATGACAACATCCAGTGACTGTATGTTTCTGTAAAGTTAAAATATGTCTTACATATTGAAGAATGAGTGGATGTATAAGTGTCTGGATGAAGGATTTAGTAGGTGCGTGACTGACTGTATGAGTGAGTGATTAAATGTGTCTCACTGAATGCATGGGTTAGTGACTAAACTGTCTTAATTTGTGCATCATTATGTCTGTTGTTCTGTAAACTGCTGCATGTGTTGATCATTAGCTATACGAGAGGCTATATGTGTTATTAATTGGTTGCCCAAGTATTTCTATGGGAGATTGAGTTTGTGTGGGGGTGGCTGGAAGGTGTGTGACTCTATGCATAGATGTGTGAACAGTTTATTCTCTAGGTGTATGAGTTCAAGAGTGCATGTGGAAACAGCTACATGGGCAGTTGACTGTGTGCATGAGTGTATTGATGAGTGAATGGATATCTCAATGCTACATGTCATAGTAAGTACATATGTAAAACACAGTACATGTGAGAGTTGGCATATATAAATAACTGTGCATGAGAGCCACCGAATGAGTGAGTGGTTGTATCGATCATTGTGAACTTGTATCAGGGATTGTATAAGAGAGTAAATATGTGTTAGTATATGTTTCAATAAGTAAGGTGTGTTTAACTGTATAGTTGAAGAAATGGAGATGAGATTGTTTCTTTGCATGACTGACTGGGTGTGTGAGTAACTCCATGGATGAGTGGCAGTGTGTGAGTGTCTGTATACACTGAGTGTATCTAAGGTTATATTAGAGTCTGAAGAGGTTTATCGTATTAGCACAAGAATGATGTCAAATGAGATGTCATCAGTGATGTCATCAGTGATGTCATTTGAGATGTCATCAGTGATGTCATCAGTGATGTCACTGACCATGTCATGAATGATGTAATATGTGACATGATCAGCAGTGGATTGCAGGTGCGCGATATATAGTTAGTGCAACTAACTATATATGGAATTTCAATGGTTTTGTGTGAGTAAAATAAGGTTTTTTAAATGCTAATTCCTAACTATATATGGTCTATAACCTATGGTTTTTTCAGTGAATTTTCAAGGTTTTGTAAATGCTAATTCCTAACTATATATGGTCTATAACCTATGGTTTTTTCAGTGAATTTCAATGGTTTTTTAATAGCAAATATCATAAGCTGTCGAATGTCAAGTACGTGGTAAGTGAAAACATTTTCGTGTTTATGCACACTGATCTGCTTTGAATGGTGCCCCCCCCCCCTCATTTCTATTAGGAGTACTCTCTCTTTGCAGATAGTGAAAGGTAGTTAACGCAGGTCTTTGCCCCCATTGTAATCCGTCGTGCCTGCTTCTCTCTCCATTTGATTGATTGTTATCCAAGTATTTACTGTTTTAGAATTAGTTCTCTTTGGTTCATTCTCTATTTACAAACAAACACAGAGTCGCAATACTCTGTTTAGTCTTTGCAGATAACGAAAAATCGTGTAAAAAAAAAAGAAAAGGAATCGAGCAAAATCAGTAGGCCACTAATGGGATCTCTTTTTGACCTCGCTAAAATAGAAACATTAGGAACAACCCCTCATGACAAATACAAAACTAGTGAGATGAACTGAACTCCACACAATGATGGCTGCAAAACAGCTCGGCTCCGCCACCCACCCCGCCCAAAATAACGATAAAGAACGGCTGCCATGATTGGTTGCGGAATGACCACGACGGAGCTACGAAATGGTGCTGCTCTCATGCTAACCCCAGCTTCAGTCTGAAACATCCAGAAACACTGTAGACTACCAATTCGATCAGTTCCGGTAGCGCCCCAATGTAACCCGGTAGAGAAGAACTAGCTCTCCCCTCTTTGACTGATGGTTCTTGTTGCCTGTCCCTTCTGTTGTCATTTAACAGAACTATTTAGCCTGCTGAAAGGGGTTGTGTTCCGACCGCTGGTTGGTGGAGACATTTTGACTATATTCTGTACCTGCGTTGTCGCGTAATGCGTCATATGACGCGCCGCGTTAGCGCATCCGGAAGTCATCCGGGGCGCGCAGCGCGTAACGTAAGCATAACAAGTCATGTGACTTGTTAATAAAACTTTTCATTGGTTCATTTTACTTTTCTTATTGTAATGATGAAAGGCTTGGTCATATGACCTAAAAATTACGCTTTTCATTACTTCCGAACATTATTTTTTCTTAAATATATGTTATAATGTTCCAGGCTAATGTACTTTCCCGGAAATTTTACAACTGTCCTGCAAGTAAAATATATTCTTTTTTCGAGAAAAAGAGCGTTTCTTCGTCCCATGACGGAGCCGTTGAGCAAAAGAGGGTCGACCTGCTGTCTTAGTCGCCGATACGCCTGAATATGAGATTCTTATCGATCACTTTATGTTGCAGGAATAGAAAACACAACAGCCCTTGACCATTTATCTTTACTGCGTTCCTTCGTATTATACCTTTTACCCTTCATGTAATTGGTCTGCTTTATTTCACTTGCCTTTTAATGATTCTAAAACAGTCACTATTATTAAAAACTTTACCAATGTATATACTACTACCATGTTTTCTTTTAAAAACCTTTATTGTGAAAATTTCATTATACAAATACGAGCCTATAACCACGTGGGCCTGCCACAGAGCAAACTGTAATCGTATATGATGAATAGACATTTACACTGTAGAGGAACGTAACGGGCGGGCCATTAGGTTGCAAGAACTAAGGTGTCTAACAGTTACGGAATCGGTGGACGTACATTTTATAATTAAAATACGACAGGGCCAGTTACAATAAAATTATCTAGATATACATTTGAGGGCAAATACCATGGGTGACGTTAATTCGAACTTTCAACAGTACAGTAATCAATAACACATCAGAACTTAATATCAATAGGGATGTCGAAATATTCAATCAATTCTCGTCCCCGCCCGCCATGTGCTTCAAAACTGCATACGTATCTCGTGATTTCAAGGTTCTGCAACCAGTACACAACAAGGAGTTACGAGTCCCATTTATTCCGGCGCCATTTTGGGCGAGGACGGGCAGGTCCAGGATATAGTCAAAATGTCTCTACCAACCATCGACTATGATGATGTTCATATGCTGTATTTATTAGAGTAACACTCATCTGTCCACATGAAATTAATTTGCCACAATCTAAACATGTCATTTTAATCTTTCCAAAGTTCTTCTAAATATTTGGGACCGTTTCCCTTGCCTCTGAAGCTCTCAGTGCCACTTCTTTGATGAATGTACTAGCAGGTCAGGGGTTCTCCTCCAAATCTCTCTTTTATGCAGCACTATAATTAATTGGTGCCACCTCTCCATATGACGATGCATGGTATAGTTACCACAACTATATTTTTTTTCGGTTCCTCTGGAGAGTTCATCGTGGCAGATGAAGCGTGTAACGTACCGGGCATTTACCTTTTTTTGCATGTACAGGAAAGGAAAAAAAAATCGAGCGTCCGAGTTCTAAGGTGTCCCAGGGCCATTTTGGTGGACCAGGCCCAAATCCAAAGAACAGCCATCTCACAGGCTAATGGGGCGACCCACGCCGAGTTTCAGCATTGTAGGATGACCACACAAGTACAGCAACTTGCTAGACATCACCTCGGTGCCATCCGGATCTCGGCGCCCCACTGCAGATGAAGTGCCTCTCAACTATGAAACCACCACGGTGACATCCGGATCTTGGCGCGTTGTGCTGCCTTCGGCCTATTCGCACATCGGTCCGCTACTGACGCCATCTCACAGGCTAATGGGGCGACCCACGCCGAGTTTCAGCATTGTAGGATGACCACACCAGTACAGCAACTTGCTAGACATCACCTCGGTGCCATCCGGATCTTGGCGCCCCACTGCAGATGAAGTGCCTCTCAACTATGAAACCACCACGGTGACATCCGGATCTTGGCGCGTTGTGCTGCCTTCGGCCTATTCGCACATCGGTCCGCTACTGACGCCATCTCACAGGCTAATGGGGCGACCCACGCCGAGTTTCAGCATTGTAGGATGACCACACCAACTTGCTAGACATCACCTCAGTGCCATCCGAATCTTGGCATCTCAACGCCTAGTGGTATCTTCCATACAAAAAATATTGTTACGCTGCCTTTGGCCCCATTCGCACATCAGTCCGCAACTTAGACATCACCTCGGTGCCATCCGGATCTTGGCATCTCAGCGCCTTGTGGTGTCAGTCAGAAAATATTGTTGCGCTGCCTTTGGCCCCATTCGCACATCGGTCCGCTACTGACGCCATCTCACAGGCCAACGGGGCGCCCCACGCCGACTTTCAACATTGTAGGATGGCCACAGAAGTGCGACAACTTACTAGACACCACCTCGGTGCCATCCGGATCTTGGCGCGTTGTGCTGCCTTCGGCCTATTCGCACATCGGTCCGCTACTGACGCAAACTCACAGGCCAACGGGGCACCCCACGCCGACTTTCAGCATTGTAGGATGGCCACACCAGTGCTGCAACTTGCTGGACACCACCTCGGTGCCATCCGGATCTTGGCGCGTTGTATTGCCTTCGGCCTATTCGCACATCGGTCCGCTACTGACGCCGCCTCACGTGCCAACGTATTTTCTCCGCATTTTATACCCTATGCCGCATAACAGGTCATGTGACTTGTTTATAAAACTTTTCATTGGTTCATTTTACTTTTGGTTTCCGAATGATGGAAGGCTTGATCATATGACCTAAAAACAACACTTTTCATTGGATGAAAACTTTTTTTTTCCCCCAAACGATGAAAGCCCCACCTTGTTTCTGGATGTTTCAGACTAAACTGGCGTCAGCATGAGAGCACCACCATCTCGTAGCTCCGTCGTGGTCATTCCGCGAGCAATCATGGCAGCCGCTCCCCACCAGAAGCCTGCAGGAGTCGGGGCCCCCAAAACTTTTGATGAATTCTCAAGGCGGAGGGGACGCTTTCGAGAATGGGGTCCAAGACCTAGCAGACAAGCGTCCGATTTCCAAGGTGTCCCAGGGCCATTTCAGTGGACCACGCCCAAAAAGGAAAGAGCCTGCCGCCATTTTGAGAGTCCTGTGGCAGCCGCCTATCGCTGCACCGCAAGAGTGGGCGCAACTCAGCTGAATGGCGGATTTTGACACAGTGGACCAAAAGCGGACGGAATGGCAACTGAAACGGTAAAGGGGCGCCCCACTAAAACAGATGAGACTCCACCTGGAGAGGCCCGTTCACGCCGCCTCCCCCGGGGCGCTCCACGCCGTTATTCGGAGCAGCATTGTAGGATACCAAAACCAGTGCGGCAACTTACTGGACATCACCTTGGTGCCATCGTTCTGCTGCCTTGGAACTATTCGCACAACAGTTTGCTACCGATGACCCACCCCCCGCGACGCCCCACGCCGTTATTTGCTGGGTGGCAACTTACTAGACATCACTTTCGTGTCATCTAGATTTCGGCGCGTTCTGCTGCCTTGGAACTATTCGCACAACAGTTTGCTACTGATGACCCACCCCCCGCGACGCCCCACGCCGGAAATCTGGACGTTGTGCTGCGTTGGGACTATTCGCACAGCCGACCGCTACTTCGTTGTTTTTCCCTAAAAATGTTTATATGTTATTACTATTTTTGTTTTCTTGTATATATTTATAAATTATTAAAGTTTTATAATCTTACTACTTTGTCGGAGTGCTATATATTTTTAATGTGACACATAATTGTAAAAACTTTGATGTACAAAGAGTCATCCCTGGAATCTTCCGCTTCACGCTCGGTCCCCTCCCCAATCACAATACAGGATGGTTTTCAGATAATAGCAACGCTTCTGCTGTGACGGATCTCATCGAGTGTGGGCCTTGATCTACTATAACTCCTTTGAAGAGGGGTGATTCTTTACAGCTGTGGCCATAAACTACATCTGCAGGGCTAGCTGATAGCCTAGGACCGGCCTGGACAATCGGACACAGAGGAAAAGGAGTGTCAGAGGGTGCGGTAGTGAATAGGGCGAAAGGGAGGTGTCGGGCGGGCACAGGGTGTGATTCTCAGGGAAGAGCAGCGCAGATGGGGGGAGGTTTATTACCCATGCATAAGACAGAGAGCGGGGGTGACCACTGCCTGGGTGAGATGCTTGCGAGGGTGGGGAGCCATGCTAAGGATCGACAGCGTGCACAGAGTGGGTCTGGTCAAGGCATCTAAAATGGCTGCCGTGCACGACAAAAGTGTGGCATTTGAAAAAAGACAAGATGGCGCACACAATGTTTTTCAACAATTCCTGATTTCCTTCGAATCGAACGTTAACAGACGTTGGGGCATATTACCAAAGTTAAGCGATATTTATCCCTAACGATGCATTGCAAAGATTTTTTTACCGTCAGAAATTATCGCAGATAAACCTTGCTATTATCAAGGTTTATCGCAAATACGATAAAAAACGAGCGCAATGCATTAATATCGCTGAAAACTCCGCGATATTCATGCATTACCGAGCTAATGCTCTTAGCCATGTTATCCACCTCCCATTGGATAACATGGCTAAGAACTGCTCAGGGCAGCTGTTACTTTTTGGAGATATTCGCGCTTATCTCGAATATTTCCAAAAGTTGATAATAGGAGATAGCGATGTTAGCGACTGTTTCCAGTCGCTAACATCTTGGCATGCCCACTTTGCATGTCATTAGTGATAAATATCACTCACATGCAAAGTGGGACCCAAGATGGTCGCTATCTCCTACTAGCCGTCGCTAACTGGTGTTAGCAACAGCTAGGTAATACAGATATAATTTTATCTCCGCGAAGCGGAGCGCTGTTACAGATATATATCTTGTTTTTGAACGTTAATTTCTCAAAATGCACTGAAGCACATATATTGAGACATAGCAAAGGCACATCGGGCTACCAGTCCCTAATATTTTACCAAGTTTCGTGCAAATCCATTCAGCCGTTCGATTATTATTATTATTTTTTTTTTTTGCCCCGCGGGGCCCTTTTAAAACCTCCACATCAAACCTAGGGGGTCAGCGAGGATCTACTATGCCCCCTTATGGTCATTTGCCCCTTCGCTTTGGCCTCCTCTTGTCTCTCGATCCTACCGAGAGACAAGATGGCGGCCGCTACGTACTGTTTGGAATGTTTACAGACACCGGAGAGCCAATCAGCTTCGCTTCGCAAAGCTCCGTAACGCGAAAAGTACGCGAAGCGGTGCGCTGTTACAGATATATATCTTTTTTTGAACGTTAATTTCTCAAAATCCACTGAAGCACATATATTGAGACCTAGCAAAGGCACATCGGGCTACCAGTCCCTACAATTTTGCCAAGTTTCGTGCAAATCCATTCAGCCGTTCGATTATTATTATTATTTTTTTTTTTTGCCCCGCGGGGCCCTTTTAAAACCTCCACATCAAACCTAGGGGGTCAGCGAGGATCTACTATGCCCCCTTATAGTTATTTCCCCCTTTGTTTTGACCTCCTCTTGTCTCTCGATCCTACCGAGAGACAAGATGGCGGCCGCTACGGACTGTTTGGAATGTTGACAGACGCCGGAGAACCAATCAGCTTCGCTTCACAAAGCTCCGTTGCGCGAAAAGTCCGCGAACCAGAGCGCTGCCCGGTCCGCTGTTACAGATATATATCTTTTTTTAAACGTTAATTTCTCAAAATCCACTGGAGCACATATATTGAGACCTACAAAAGGCACATCGGGCTACCAGTCCCTACAATTTTGCCAAGTTTCGTGCAAATCCATTCAGCCGTTCGGGCTAAAAGTGAGGCCAACCGCCCTATGGAAAACTCAATGTTAAAAACACGTTTTGGGACCCCCCTTTTTTCTCGGCCCCCACTGGACGAACCCCCCCCAAATTTTCAAGGGCTGCTCAGAAACAAAATGTGCCATTTTCCTGAAAATTTCAGCCAATTCTGTCCACAAACGCCAAAGTTATTAGACATAGAATTTTCAAAAAACCCATAGAGAAAAAATCCTAACTATATATACCTACTGGCGACCGCCAGTAGGTAATATATATATATATATATATAGACTTCATAAACCAGCATGCGTAGCGTGCAACCAGAAGGCCACGCCCACTCAGGGCGGACACAGCGCAACAACTTAAAAGCGAATTCAGCACAGAGATGTCACACCCTCTACGAAGCAGTCCATGAATACGGGGCGTTCTTCCTCGAAACGTGTCGGATTTTAAAGCAATCTAATGAAGACAGACAGCAAGCTACAGCGAGGCACATAATGCTGGATGGCACGAGAGAGCGACGTGTGCCCTTCCAAAAGCTCAAAGGCTCTTGCTCAAACATATATATATATATATATATAACTTCCACTCTCTCCTTCACGAAGAGCAACGAGCCGCACACCAGCAGTAAGGTTAAAATGTATTCCTTTATTAATTTCAGACCTGACGCGTTTCAGTCGGAACTCCGACTTTCTTCAGAGGCTACTGCATGGCATTTTCGTCACCACCACCGCGTTTCTTCCCATTCTTTATATCCCTCTAGTGGGTGTTTATAGATGGATGTATGGTGCATCCTGGGATCTGTGGTGCTGTCGCGAACCCTCCAGTGGGAAATTTCGTTTTAAATTCATTGTTTATTCCAAGTAGTTTGTTCCCTTACTGTTGCTCCCCTCGGGAAACCATACCAGAGCCAGTCTCTGGTAGCGCCTGTTGTCCTTATTCGCGGGCTTCCACAGAGTTCGACTTCAGGACAAGGGCGGCGCACTTGCTGGCGGTGCGAACCTCCGGGCGTAACCAAGCCCGTAAATATAACTTCCACTCTCTCCTTCACGAAGAGCAACGAGCCGCACACCAGCAGTAAGGTTAAAATGTATTCCTTTATTAATTTCAGACCTGACACGTTTCAGTCGGAACTCCGACTTTCTTCAGAGGTTACTGCATGGCATTTTCGTCACCACCACCGCGTTTCTTCCCATTCTTTATATCCCTCTAGTGGGCGTTTATAGATGGATGTATGGTGCATCCTGGGATCTGTGGTGCTGTCGCGAACCCTCCAGTGGGAAATGCCGTTTTAAATTAATTGTTTATGTCAAATAGTTTGTTCCCTTACCTTTGCTCCCCTCGGGAAACCATACCAGAGCCAGTCTCTGGTAGCGCCTGTTGTCCTTATTCGCTTTCGCGGGCTTCCACAGAGTTCGACTTCAGGACAAGGGCGGCGCACTTGCTGGCGGTGCGAACCTCCGGGTGGAACCAAGCCCGTAAATATAACTTCCACTCTCTCCTTCACGAAGAGAAACGAGCCACACACCAGCAGTAAGGTTAAAATGTATTCCTTTATTAATTTCAGACCTGACGCGTTTCAGTCGGAACTCCGACTTTCTTCAGAGGTTACTGCATGGCATTTTCGTCACCACCACCGCGTTTCTTCCCATTCTTTATATCCCTCTAGTGGGCGTTTATGTACTGTAATGGGATAATATAATTATGTTCCTCTGGATAAAAAAGAGAATAGTGAATACTACTGAGCATGGGTGAGCACTGACAATCTAATCTGTTGCCAATGTGGAGGGTATATATATATATATATATATATATATATATATATATATATATATATATATATATATATATATATATATATATATATATATATATATATATATATATATATATATATATATATATATATACCCTGGGTGTTGCTTTGGAGAATTAAAAAATTGGGGAAAAGCTGATTCCTGCGAGTGCTTTTTCATTTTCCTCTTTCAGGAAGTTGTTGTTAATACTAATTCAGCAGTGCTCTGTCGAGGATTTTCGCACCAGAGAAGAGGCGACATGGGTCCGGATGTTTGAGCCTGTTTGTGGATGGGATAGGTGTGGCGCCTCAGCCAGGTTTACTGATGCTGGAATCTGGGAATCATGGTTGGATCCCGGCGCGGGCGGCAGATTAGCCTAGCACCATGTGGCTCTGGGCAATAGCTTGCTTAATCTTCCTGACGGCCCCCAGCGCCTGGAGACCTTTACGGGTGATTGTTTGTGCTTTACAAATGTGGATATATATATATATATATATATATATATATATATATATATATATATATATATATATATATATATGCAGCAAACACCTCGAACCAGCACCTCCAGTAGTTCTCCCTCAAGAAGGATTCCACCGGAAACGAGAGCCGACCCAAGCTTAAGGTGAATAATTTATTAGTTCTTAAATTTCGCCACCAGCATAACGTTTCGGCCTACCCAGAGGCCTTGGTCACATGACGCTAATGAAGCAGCCGTTTCTTTTTAAAGCGCAAGTGTGCAAAAACTTGTTACATGATTGGTTGTAACCGAAGCCAGAATTGTTAAACATAGAGAAAATACTGGGCGCAACATACTCAACGTTGTACTTAGGCATTAAAAAGTACATTGGTTCAAAGCTTCATAATGAAGTTAAAACATAATTCACAATATCTAACAAGAAATAAAACAATTAGATTCAGTCAGTAGCACCGTTGATACCAATAACCAACAATACTGAACATTGAAGTCTCATGGCATGGTAGACAAAAATTCATTCGAGTTCCTTAATTTTAGAAACAAAGTGAAATCCACAGTGGAATTTCACCAAATACAACCCAAGTAGGTGAAATCAATGGCCCATGCAAAGGATCTAGCCCCAGAATTTCTCAAGCCTGGCTATTAATTCATATATTATGCAGTTTTTTTGCTGAATAATCAATTCACAGCTTTAGGCGTTTCAAACATGATATAACCCCAGTGGGTACAATCCATCATCATCAAGAACAATTGTGAGCGTCCCTGGATAAACTGCCAACATTAATTATACAAATAACTCATGTAACAAAGGTGAATTTCAGAAGTGCAAAGACCTGTGCAATAAAAATCTATTTTTTTCCTTATGTTTACCTTTATGATAAAAAACATTAAATGTTTAAGAATACATTGGAATGTGCATGATGTTATTAAAGTCCCTGAATCACAAACAGAAAGGAGACCACTAACTTATGACAATCCCTAGTTTTCTCTCTCCGGGGCAGTTGTAAATGCATCATTTTACCCTAGTGGAGAGCGGCTGTAGTGGAACTTTAAACTACAACTAACGGGGAGGTATTGGAAGAGGCCTGAGATAAGCAATTATAAACAAGTGTAGAAATCAACACTTGTGTTGAGGCCCGATGGAGACTTACAGTCCAGGTCCAGTATATACCTGGTCTCAAGTGCTCTCAAAATTGCCTCTTGATCCCCTCCCCTGCGAAGGGGTGGACCGTATCGATCACAAAGTATTTGAGTAGATGGCTTCGGTTATCGTGCTGATCCTTAAAATGACGTGCAACAGGATATGTTGCGTCATTTGTGTTGATGGCCCTTATGTGCTGGAGTATCCGCTTGTGGACCTGCAGCTTGATGGTACTCACATAACGCAGGCCACAGGGACACTCCAGCACATAAACTGCAAACTCCGTTTTACACGTGAGTTGTTTTTGATCACACGGGGGACATTTGAGAAAGGTGTAATATACTCTGTTTTGCTCACCCCATGTTTGCAAGCCTTACAACTGGCGCATTTCCTGAAACCCTTGCTAGCTTGAAGCCACGAAGTGTTGGTAAGTACTTCTGGGCTAGATTTAACCAAAGCATCGCTTAGTGAACGCACCTTTCTACACGAGATGTCAGGTCTGGGAGACAGCAAATTACCAATGACTGGATCGTTGCAGACCAGGTTCCAATTTTTTGTAACAATCTTACGGAGTGCTTGGTACTGCCGGTTATAAGTGAGGACCAGTCTAACTGGTTGTTTGGCACTTTCAGCTTCTGATGATTCTGCTTTCTTATGCAAAAGAACCTCACTTCTTGGGATGGCATTTGCTTTCCGAATTGCTATATCTATAGCAGTCCCTGTATAGCCTCTTGCTAAGAATCGTGCCTTACTGTCCTCCTGAGCTGCCCTGCAGAGTGACTCTGTGCTGCAAATACGTCTGATCCGCAGCATCTCCCCATAGGGGATACTGCGGATCAGGAGCGCCGGATGATGTCTTTCCGCGTGCAGGACAGTGTTGCCGTCAGTGGGCTTTCTGTAAAGCACTGTCTCCAACCGGTTGCTATTAATCAGACCTCCACGTCTAAAAAGCAAATTCGTTCTTGACTCATGTTATAGGTGAAACCTAGATTGAACGAATTCACATTGAGAGTGTCAATGAAATCAACTGCTTCCTGCTTGGTACCCCATATCAAAAAAATGTCGTCGATATAGCGGTACCAGTGTACCAGTGTACCACATGTTTGGCAACCACATCATGGTGCGCACCAAAGAGGACCTGCCTCTCCCAGTAGCCCATATGCAAACAGGCATAACTGGGAGAGAAGCAGGCACCCATGGCCACTCCCCTGATCTGATGAAAGTATTGGTTATTAAACATGAAAAAGTTGCTATGTAGGCATTTTGTTGTGTTCGCTCAATTGGATTGGTCTGTTACCCAGATAAAACTGAATAGCTCTCCGCCCGTCCATGTGATGAATACTAGTATATAGAGCTGAGACATCTAGTGTAATTATCCAGTATTGAGAATCCCACAGCACATCTGACAACTTTCTTAGGAAATCTCCCGAATCTTGTACATACAAGGGTAACATTTTTACAAAATCATGCAGAAAGAAGTCAATATACAAGGTGACATTTTCCAGTAGACCGCCCCTCGTTGATATAATCGGTCTACCGGGAGGTTTAACAGTGTTCTTGTGAATTTTAGGGGTCAGATAAAACACCGGCATCACTGGAAAGTCTTTTTTAAGAAATTTAAATTCGTCAAGGCTAAGCAAGCCAGCGCTTTTCCAACTCAACAATAAGGAATTGAGTTTGCTTTGTGCTTTCCGAATGGTGGTAATATCACAATGATTGGAACACTGTGCATCATTAAGTTGGAGGTAAGCTTATTCCAAATATTGCGCGCGTGGCCAAGGCACGACATTTCCTTTGTCGGCTTGGCGAACAATGATGGTATTATTCGCTTGCAATTTCTTAACCAAATTGTGATATTGGGTGTTATGAGCCCCAGATCTCTGTTTAGTTTTCAATGTTGAAGTCTGGAGTTCCTTGATCCCAATAACCGTTAACTCGTGAAAAATGTCAATGTTATCATACAACATGAGCGGTGTAAATGTTGATCTAGGTTTAAAGTTGGTTAAACAGGGTGCGTCCAATACCAATTGTACCACCGACAAACTTGGAAGTGCGGTTTCATTGTGTAGAGAGGTCAGGTCTTGATATAGGCATACATCCCTTGCCACCAACCCCAATGATGTTTGATCTGGGGGTGCGTCCTGCACCTTAGGATGGTATTTGTTGCTCAAAAAGTACTTTTTTAATTTCAATTTGTGGGTAAATTTATACATGTCAATTCTTGTTTGAGCATAATTGAAATTACTGGATGGGCTGAAAGTGAGTCCAAGTGATAGGACATTGATGTCGGATTTCGTGAGTACTGTGGAAGTCAGATTGATGACTGAAGAATCACCCTCCACCGCCATAGTATTGTATAGCACCGGTTTCAATTATTTTGATTCCGTTTCTTTTTGGGGTAAAACTTCTTTTTGGGCTTTTCTGAAACGGCCTGCCCTCCTGCGTTGTTGCCACTTCCTGCTGAGTTTTTGGGAGCCGTTTGACTGGGTTTTCGGGGCCGAAGAGAGTCCCGTCGATCTCTGTCGCAGGCAATCTAATTCCTGCCCCAATGAAAGTTTTGTAAACCCCAATCGCGGGTCAGACCTTGCTGCTTCAGTATCGGATCCACTGTCAGGAATGGAGCTTAAATCAGAGGCAGATGACAATAGGCCAGGAGCCTGTGTGGTACTTCTGTTTGCTAAAGTCACAATAGAACTGACCCTGTTCTTAGAGGCTTTGATGGCGTCAAACTTTTTGGCAAAAGTGAAGATACGGCCATGTTGATAATTCGCCTTATCGCGCTGGAATTTGAACGCCTTTTTAATGATATCTTCT
Source organism: Lissotriton helveticus (assembly GCF_964261635.1). Classification (NCBI taxonomy): domain Eukaryota; kingdom Metazoa; phylum Chordata; class Amphibia; order Caudata; family Salamandridae; genus Lissotriton; species Lissotriton helveticus. The sequence continues at coordinate 867,954,190 of NC_136061.1, read as the reverse complement.
TCTTTGCGCAACCTGGGCAACATTTCACCCCTAAGTTCGGAAGATTCAGTTTCTGCTCCTATTTCCATAGTGCTGATATCCGTATTTAAAATGTCAATCTGATGCTGCAGTCCCAAACGATCACTCTCCGCGTATTTAACCAAAATCGTGACTAATTTGCGGGAGGAATCTAAATTACATTCAACCCACTCACTGAGCATTTTGGGGTCAGGTAGCTCGTAGCTGGGCACTAACATTATTCGTAACCCCCGAAGGATGCGTGCCACCTCAAGGTATCTGCTAGGTGATCGGTGCACCCACCACTTAGCCTTCTCTCTTTTCATCAGTTTCTCAAGCTTTTTGTAAGTTTCACGAAGGCTCGTGCCTCCTTCCTGAGTGGATTCAGTGACTGCACCTTGAACCGGCTCCCCAGCCGGGAGTCATCAAACAAGTCTAGTGCCGCCTCCTCTCTGCCCTTCAACGCGTCTGCTGACATGGCGAATGATAAAATGCAAAAAAAGTGCTCTCTCACCACGGACGAACAGCAAACCAAATGGTCCCCTCTGTCTTCCAAAGCGTACTCCGACACCGGACAATCCGCCCTGACTGAAACCACAGCCGCAGTGAGCAAACACAGGATATATTTCGCTCCTCAGGGAATGTTCAACATTAAGCGGCATTCGAGACAAAGAGGCTTTCCCCCAACAGCCTTTTAATGGTATGGGCATGCCCGGTGAGAGTTAATTACAAGCACCTGACTCTCACCACCGACGCATTTCGTAACCATCTTCTTCATGGGCTTTGAAAAGTCAGAGGGGTGCATTGTGGTGCTGTGAGTCCCTTTGTTTGGCAATTATTGCTTCCCAAATGGGCTGAATATTACTTAGCATGTAGCCAGCGATCCACAGTCCTTTAACATCCCGGATGGATGCACTCCCGCTCCTGTGCTTCACAAAGGCCCTGCATGGGCCCTTCTGATAGGGAACGCCATTAATCCTTACTTTCTCTCCACCTCTGAGCTCTTGTTCTAGCAGCGCTCGGTGTCCCCCACAATATGGGTGGTGCCAGCTCAGCGGCAGGACGGCCGCTCATATACTTCGCTCCTCGGGGAATGTCCAACATTAAGTGGCACTCGAGACAAAGAGGCTTTCCCCCAACAGCCTTTCAATTGTATTGGCATGCGCAGTGAGAGTTAATTTCAAGCACCTGACTCTCACCACCGACGCGTTTCGTAACCAACTTCTTCATGGGCTTTGAAAAGTCAGAGAGGTGCATTGTGGTCCTGTATATATATATGTATATATATATATATATATACTTAGAACAGAAAAAGATCCTCGCCCTGCTTTGAATTAGTGTTGCTTACTTGCTTTCACCACTTCTGCCGCAGCAAGTGTGTGATCAATTATTGGTGTACATTTAATTTAGTCACACCTCAATAAATCACACAGCCTGGGGGAGGAGGGTTAGGGTTTGATAAATGGTTGAGAAGGGGTATTTGAAGGAAAGGTTTAACAAAGACAAGCACTTCACATGGACATCACACAATCTTGGCAGACGACCATCATATTCATAAATCTGTTAAGGGAGAAAAAGGAAATGCATGCATGATGATGACTTGCTGGTTAATGATAAGTAGTACTAAGCAGACTAGTAAACAGCACAGGGCAGCAGTATATAATTAATAAATATTATTATGCAATTGCCTTGCCTGCCTGCCCTCACCGAGACCCAAGTTACGTATACTTTATTTATGTTCTGTTGTACCGGGCTTCCTTTAAGCTAGCAAAGAAAATAAAAGAATAGCTGTAGGATATAAGCAAAGACCTAGTGCAACCTTAATAAACACAGTCGTAATGATTGAAGAGAAAAAATGAATCAAATGAATTAAACAATGATGAATGATACTGAGTTACTGTATGTTATGATCCTGGTCAAAATGGGGAGTAGCATCTCGGTACTCCTCTTGGTCCTCCCTTCCATGGACGCTCCGTCCGTTAATCTTGGGTGGCACTGCCTGCCTGGTGGATGCAGATTGGTTAGGTAAGTGTTGAGTGTGAGTTGTTTTTCCCAGTATAGCACAGGGTAAAGGCCAGCCTGTAAGTGTAGGTGGAAAAACAAAAGGGATATTGAAAAATCAAGGAGAAAACAAATGCATAAATTATAGAGGAGTGCAACAAGAACACTTTCAGAGGTGGCAATGCTAAATCAAGTCTACTCTGTTTCCAGCATTAACAAGGCTATCACAATAACAGGACAGAGCAAGCCCATAGCAGCCACCCAACCTACACTTAGCTTAGATTTTTACTGAGCCCGATAGAGCACACTTATACAGCAACATTGCATTTTCCAAATTAAGTAACAAAATCAATGCACCGCTGTACGTCCTACCACTACACTTGACTCCACCACTACACAGACATGTAGGTCTGCTGCGGTTGTTGTTGACTTGTTTACCTTTAATGCCACTACATGAAATGCCCTGAGTTATTTCATCAATCTTTTCCGATCCTACTGACTGACTGCGAAGAGTATAGTATGTGGTCATCATCATCATGGTGTCCAACACTGTCTGTAGTGTACCGAGTGAGTCTAGATTCCATATTTAAAAATACGGATCAGCCTGCAGTAGAAGTACATTTTTGTTATTAAACAACAAGAAGGGAAACATTGACTTGAGTCACTTTTAGTGTGTAGATTAAATACTAGTACACTTTATGCTCAACAACTACAACAACATAAACACCAATCAATCAGAGTCTGCGTCCAATGCATGCCATCATTACCTGTTCTCATTTTAAGGGCCAGTCCCTCTTGGCTCGGAAAGGAGGACAGCTATAATCACGTTCTTTTGGAGGGATTTGATTAGGCAGGCAGACATTTGTTGAACTATTCTCCATCCAATGTCTGGCTTGAGGGAAATGGATTTAGAACGAGTCAGGATGGATGGAACAGGACTCTGAGGAGCAGACTTTTTTAATAAATGCACACAGTTACAACTCCAATACGGCAATAAAAAGACAAGACAGTGGAGTTAGATTTGTTGTGATTCGAACCAGAAAGACAGAGACACACACACATAATAAAAGTAAATAAGGAAGAAGGAAAGTAACAAGCTGAAAGCCTAGTTGTCTGGGAAGTAGAGCTTGTCCTTAAAGTCTGGTGGTTCACCCAGAAGTAAGTCATCTACCAAACTACTTCACTCACCTAAGTCACTGTCCTCCTCTTCCTGCTGTGCTTCAGGTAAGGTGTAATCAGGTGGTATAAAGTGCTGATTAATTTTGATCATGGTTAACCTCACCATGTTTGGGGGCAAGAGACTGGTCCTTTTCACTGTTACAATGTCATCAGCAGCACTGAAAACACTCTCATATGAGACACTTGTGACAGGGCAAGCCAGATAGTTTATCGCCAACCTGCTGAGCACTGGCCAATGGCGACTTTTCCCAAACCAATACAGCGATGGGTTTTGATCAATGTAGACATCTGTTGGGTCATCCATAAAAGCCTGGACCATCCACTCAATGCTCAGGTGTGGTGCTCCTTGCCCGGTGTCTTATGACTTTGCATCACCACTGGACCTAACAAGCCCTTGCTGTAGAAACCATTCCTGTTCCGATTTTACTGGGGCTGATGATCCTGTTCTTGCTGTTGCTGATATTGGTGTTTTTGACTCCTGTGAGCCAACCGCACTGCCCTCAGGCTCTGAAGTTGAACTTGACACTTGCTGCCCTGCAGTACTTGTTGTGGGCTGGAGTAGCATGCCGATCTTTTCCAAAGCGACTGTCTGCCGCACCTATCCAAGTTTTGTACTTGGCAACATCCACTTGTGAAAAAGGAATTAATGTGTTAGTGTTCAGTAGTGCTTTGTGCAGTGGATCCAGAATTGTGGCAGTAATGTAAGGGTTGGATGACACTATCTCAGTTTGTACCCCTGTATTTTCAGCTAAGTGAAGGGATAAGCTCTCCACCAACTCATGTGCTTCTTTTTATTTCTCCACACCTGCGTACATTGCACACACCCCCTTCAGCTGTTCCTGTAGCATGCGCAACAATGGGATAGCTTGACCCATAGTACAGTCCTCCTTGCTGACTTCACATGTGAAGAGCTGGAAAGGAAGTAGCATCTATGTCAGGCATTTAACTGACCCTGGGCATAGTTCGCATAGTAGCGCTTAGGTCTGTGCGTAGTTTGCGAAGTAGTGCTAAGCGAAGCTACGCAAAGTACACTATGTGAGCTATGCGTAGCACTACATGAACTGCGTAGTCCCCTGTTTTCACTGTGCAAGATGCCGTTTTCAATGATTGCACAGTGCAGACAAGCATCCGGCACTGTGCAATCATTGAAAACAGCATCTTGCACAGTGCGAGCTGTAGTTTTCTGTCGCTCGAGTAGATTTTTACTCGAGCGGCAGCTTTCTCAACGCGGACTGGTAGTTTCTCATTGCGAACAGTCATGAGCATACGCGACCACTCGCAATGAGAAACCTGACCTCCCCATGTTTTGAATCTTGCCGGTAGGTTTATTTTCCATGCTCAGGATCGGCAACTTAATGTTTCTGATGGCGAATGAGGGAAAAGACTTGCCGGGATGTCATTTTGCTTGCTCGCGGTCGCCAACTTGACGTTGAGGACAGTGAGCAAGTGAAAAATGCCCGCTACATGTTTTTGCACTGTGCTACATGCAATTCATGCAGCGCATAGTTGAGCAAACTACGCGAGCATTGTGTAGTCCTATGCCCAGTGTTACATTTAACTAGCCCCATTGGTCATTCTCAATGGTCATACCTTTCACAGTAGTATCCCTTTGTGACATATTCATTGATTGGTCTGTACTGCTCAAACAGACGTTCAAGCATGTAATAAGTTGAGTCCCAACGTGTTGGCACCTCCTGGATGAGTGCTTTAACTGGCACTCTATACTCGCGTTGAATGATCCTCAGCTGCTTTCAAACTTTAAAAGAATGGCTGAAATGTGTGCATATACTTTTGCAGGAGGTCAGTAAGTTGCTGACTCTTTTTTCAGAAAGTCTTGAACAATGATGTTATTGAAGTGCACCAAACACAGGCCCCTTAAATAGACACCATTGCCCATTTCCTTAACTATATTACTGCCATTGTCCTTGGCAACAAAACCAATACAAATCCCTCTTGGGTGCAGCCATTCATAGACCTTGCTGTTAAACTCTTCCAAAATGTTTGGAGCAGTATGAGATTTCTCCAAGGCGAACATGGCTACAGTTGCATGTTTCTGAGTTCCATTAAAAATATCAGCAGTGTCAATACCTGCAGATATCTTTTCTCTAACCCCCACAAAAGAGATCCAGTGTGCAGTTATGCACATGTAATCAGTGGCTTGGCAACTGGTCCACATGTCTGCTGTCATATGGATACTGTGAACAGCACTCTGCTGCAAAACATGTCCAAGCAATTCCAGCACGTCATGATTTAGTGCTGGAACAGCAGCCCTGGCAAAATAGGACCATCTGGGAACCTTCCATTTTGGGCAGATGGCTGTCACAGATTCAAGAAAACCCACCCTTCCACAAAAGAAAAAGGGAGTAGGCCCAGCGCTAACATTTTAGACAGCTTTGCATTGTACACATGTGCTGTTGGGTGCTTGCGTTTGTACTGCCCCTCCAACCTAAACATGCTGAGAATGGTAGGCTGGATTTTTTTCCTTTCTGGTGTCTCTGATGCAGGTGACTTCTTGACGCCAGCTGTTGTTAGGCTCAACGCCGCACTTTATTTTCGTTGCGGTGCTCTGTTTCCTTGGTATCTCATTCTCAGCCTGACTCTTACTCTTGTACAACTGAGATGTTTCTGAGGCTAATGAGGATGTGGGTGGTACCACTGCACTGCTAGGGACAGGGCTACTTTGTGTTCCATAGAAAAAGTCTCCCTCTTGTTCACCTTCCACTGCAATCATATCTTCTACTTCTTCATCACCACCAACAGCAATGGGTGGAGTTTTTGGCCTTTAAGGTGTTCCTCTGACTGGATCAAGTAATGTGTTTTCAGATGGGTTGTTTGGCCTCCGGTACCAACGTTTGTACAAAGCTTACACCTACTAACACCTTGTTTACAAATGGAGCATATAACAATGTTCTCCTCCTTACTGCTAACCGAAAAGAAGTCCCAAACTGGGGAGCTGAACTTTCTGGAGTGTGCCACTTGCAATGCCGGATGAACTGGAGGGTGGGCGTGGAATTTGACTCTGTGTACTACCACTACCTACTTCTACTGAGGTGATTGTGCTGGATGTAGGTCGCTGCCGGGCCTTTGCAAATGTAAATATGGAAGTTAGAGGTGGTCTTGGTGTTACCTGTGTTGGTGGTATCCGTGCCACATGCCTCACAGCAATTTGGGATGGGGTAATGTCGGTCTCCATTGGGGAGGTACTGATGTCCATGATGACAGGCTCATCATAATCCTCCTCTTCTACATCTACCTCCATAACTCTAAGGCTTTCTGGAACCTTCCTTTACCTAGCCTTGTCTCGTGGCATCTCTCACTCTCAGACTGAGGTGGTGGCTTCAAAGTGGCATCTAGATCATCAGAAGGGGGCTTGCAGAAGAACTAAATTGACTAACCCTCCTGTTCCCTGCTGGCCATCTGGAAGATAATTGATCTTCTGAAAGAGTGGCTTGCTCTTCTTCCACTGCAGGAAGCTTGATTTCCTGAACTGCCCCTAGTTCGGGAGGAACAACTACTATTGTGGGTGGTGGTTGCGGATGTTGTTGTCCACTTACCTGAGTTTCGTGCGTTGATTGGGTACTACATTGTGATAACATCGATGATCGTTGGTGTTGTTGGGATGAGACTGTCTGCCTCTGCGACAGACATGGGCTTCGGCCTAGGTTGGTGGGGTGGGTCCACTGATGCGGGGATGCTGATCCCAGCTTGATCCCCAGACAACGCTGCTGCAGGCGCAATATTTGGTTTCCCAAAAAAGAGCTTGATCAGCACACCAGAAGTAGTAAGTGGACCTTTCTTCTTCTTCCCAGTGGCAACTTTCTTGGTACTGGAAGACCTGGTACCTTTCTTTAGGGCCATCTTCTTCAGATGTCAGCAGCACACAGTGGCACAAGTTGTAGAGATGTTTGTGGTCACACAACACGTAACATTGTGTGCAGCAGGGCTTCTGTCTGTTACTACAATGGGTGATAATGCCTCCACCTCTTTTGAGCACCTAAATGCAAGGAAGCAAGAAGAACATTTGTGAAATGTGGCATTTATTGTTGTGGTGCAATTTACTACTAGTACAAAAAATATATATAATAGATAACTTAGTGTGTGATCACACTTGTTAGTGGTAATATTAATGTTACATTATATACATATACATTTTATTAACACAGTTATTAAAAAAATATAACAACATTGTTGCCATTTGTGAGACTTTGACAACAGGGGCTTTCATGGTGTACTGTGTACACTCAGAAAGGATTGGAAAGAAGAAGAACAAAAACAAAAATACAAAAGTAATAGAACCTGTTTGGCATTGTGAATGGGAATTTGCTTCACGTGGGATACAGCATTGTTCAGGAAGCTGCAGCTGGCAATGGGGATGGAAGCAGTAAGCCAGGAGGAACAAAGGAAAGACATCCAGGCCTATCACAAAAGCAGCACACTAACTACCACCAACAAATGACCACCAGCCACATGGTTACTCACACAAGAACAAGCAGGAGACCTGTAAATCAATGAACTTAAGCAGGCCTATATGGCCAGACATCGGAGGCATGCTGAACAACACAGCTTTAATGCAACAATGCAAAAACAAAAATCCACAGGGATAAAATAGGGTTGCAAGTTATACAACAACCACACCACACACATCCAACAAAGGCAATTATTTAACACACAAGAAAAAAGTGAAATACCCCAAAAAAACACAGTTTGCAATTCAATCCAATGACATTCATGCCCTAAATGATGTTTAAAATCAATGGACACTGCAGAAACAGTTGTTTCATGCACCATGAGTAGCTCTGGGCCTACTGGCTGAAAAAGGCCTATTGGCAGACCAGGCAACATAGTGAATGAATCAATTCACATCAATAATATTGCAAATGTATTAGAAAATGTAGTGAACTGTCTTGCATTTTTTTGCTGGGTAAAAAGAAAAATAATACAGGCAAAACAGCAAGGCATGGCAGTCACAAAGAAAGCTTGCAGGCCTATGGCAAAAGTACACTGGCTGCCTGTACAAAATGGGCGCAAGCCACATGACCAGGCCACTACAACAACAAGAAAGGGAAGGCAGACAATGCAGGCCTATGGCAAAAGCACACTGGCTGGCTTCACAAAATGGCCACCAGCCACATGGCCAGGCCACCACAATAACAAGAAAGGGAAGACAGACAATGGAGGCATATGGCAAAATCACACTGGCTGGCTTCAGAAAATGGCCACCAGCCACATGGCCAGGCCACCACAACAACAAGAAAGGAAAGACAGACAATGCAGGCCTATGGCAAATGCACACTGGCTGACTTCACAAAATGGCTGCCAGCCACATGGCCAGGCCACAACAACATGAAGCAGTAAGCCAAGAGGAACAAATGAAAGACATGCAGGCCTATGGCAAAAGCAGCACACTAACTACCACCACAACATGGCCACCAGCCACATGGCCACTCACAACAAGCAGGAGGCCTGTAAAACAATGAACTAAAGGAAGCATGCTAAACAACACAGCTTTAATAAAAAAACGAAAATCTACAGGGCTAAAAAAGGTTTACAAGTTACACAACAACCACACCACACACATCCAACAAAGGCATTTATTTAACACACAGGAAAAAAGTGAGCTACCACCCAAAAAACACTTTTTGCATTTCATTCCAATGCCACCCATGCCCTAAATGATGTAGAAATTCAACAGACACCACAGAAACAGTTGTTTCATGCACACATGAGTAGCTCTGGGCATACTGGCTGAAAGGCCTATTGACAGACTACTGGAATAGTGAATGAAGTAATTGTTGCAAAATGATTGAAAAAGTTGAAGAACATTTAGTGAACTTTGCAACAAGTTTCCTTTATAAAAGAAAACTAGTAGAAAAAAGACATACAAAGAAAAACAACTAGGCCCCTACAGAAACTACAGGCCACCCACAACAATACAATTTAAAATCAAACGATGAAAAGTACTAAAAAATGTAGGTGAAATGCCCCAATCAAACAAACAACACCAATTTTACAACTTACAAATCTTAAAATCTCAAATCCAAAAGTCCTCAAATCCAATATGATATATGATGCAGCAGACACAAAGAGTGATCCTTCCAGCTCCAAATCCAAATGAAAAGTGAACAATACATTGACATAACACTGGGAAGAGCCTGCTGGACAGGAATAGGAAGTTGGAGACTCTGGGGCACTTTCTTCCTCTTAAAACAAAATAGAAAAAGGAGTCCTTGCACAGAAAAGTACAGCCAAATGTCAATCTGAGGAGTTTTGTTCATCCAAATCATCATTTCTAGAAGGTTTTATGCTGCTCAAGAGAAATTCTTTTTCAGCTTGAAAATTCTGCATGTTTGGCATCATGATCTTCATGGAAGTTCCACCGGAAGACCGATGGCCCGTCTGAATGACGTGTTTGCGATCGTACTCACACACGGGACCGTGCGGCCGGCTACCGAATCTCGTGACGCATACGAACGGATAGGAAATCTTGTTGGAGAACTCAGGCATCCTGGTAAATCACTCCTGTGCACGTAAAAAACGCATTTATAATGCGCAAACAAAAATAAGATTCCGCTTCGTTGCGGAGCGTGGAGTTTTCAGGAAACTCTGAGTTCTACGCGGAACGCAGAGTTGCCAAAAATCCACACAGGATTATTACTGTGCTGCCAATATATTTAATGTCACTGGGGCACATTAGGCAATAAATGTCAAAATCTGAATTGCAATTGAGCAATTTATTTATTTTGGGCGTATTTGTTTATTTATTTTTCATCAGGGATTTCATAATGTTTTTTTTTTTTTTTTTTTTTTTTGTCTTCATTTGCCTTTTCTTCAGTAAGGAGCATACCAACCACCTTGCACGGCTTGTAGACGTGATTTGATATCTTGGTAGTAGAGATGTCCCATAAGAAGAATTATAGTTACTTTTTACTCAATCTAGGTATATTTCAACCTGTAGGACCTTCAACACGACTTGGCTGGCCCTGGTCCAGGAGTATAAGAGGCATAATCATTGGACCCGGGAAAAAAAAACCCGGGTTCATCTCCAATTAATTAGAAGATTCCAAAAAGCCATGTGTCTCTTACTAGTTATTCTTTTTAGGTCCATTTTAGATGTTTTGTATAAGGAGGAAAGCCACCGAGAGTGTAATGGGGGTGTTTTCTCTACCCAATTTATACAAATTTGTCAAATTTGTCTTCTCGCCAGTAGGATTGCGTAGAAGAGAAAGGACTTTGCCAGTCCTTTAATGTTGTCTTCCAGTCCAAAAATGACATTAGAAAGGGTGATTTCTAGAGATGTATTTAGGATAGAATTTAACGTTCCCTTTACGTCAATCCAGAATTTTTGGATGGTTGGACAATCAAAAAACATATGTATGTCACAGGCCCCTGGCCAATTGCATTTGTTACATTTTTTATTTGGCAAATATTTGGATAGTTTCAGTGGGTTTATATATGCACGATGTGCAGAGAATAGATGGTTTAGTCTTAGCCATGAAGGCGTTACTGTTTTGTATAGTAAAGAAAAAAAGTTTTGCCATCTTTCCTCACATGGGATACCAATTACCGTACCCCATAGATCGTCTGGAAGTTGGAATTCCCCATCAATTTCTTCCAACAGCTGCCAATACCAGGTAGTTACCTCCTTTCCCCCCATAGCTCTTTCCACCAATTTTTGTTCTGTTAAACTTGTTTTCCCTAGGTTCGCATCAGTACGAGTCTGAGATCTCACCCAACTATTTAGTTGAATATATTTAAATCTTGACAGCCCTGCACCAACCAATTCGTGTAACTCATCCCAATCAATAAGGTTGCCTTCTTTAAGTAGTTGACCCCATCTTATAATGCCTGTTTGTTCTATTATGGTAGAAAGACTGTCCCTCAGGCAAAGTGGCAATCCTGGTGAATCCCAAATGGGGGCATAGTTGGAATAATATGAGAGACCCAGTTTCTTTCTGATATTGTACCAATTTTTGGCCCATGACTGTACGATTTTTCATTTGATATTTTTGAAGTATTTCTGACATCCAAACTTAAACATGAAACTATCCAATGTTAGATTAGCCCCTATTAACATGGCCTTATACATAGAATCAGTTGCAAGATTAGATGGCATTTCATAATGTTTTACCTTGGTAATGTTCTTGCACGCTTTTTATTTGGCGCGCGTATAGAAGCCGGTAACTTCTGCCTTCTTCATGGGCCTATCTATATAGTGACTATGGACCAAATCAACCTTCAGGGCCACACTTTTCCTATGGGTGATATCCGGTTTATTCAAGGGCATATTCCCTAATGTAATATCTGACTGGAGGATACTCCAATGTTTCTGTACAACTCCATGAATCTGATTATACTCAGTGGAGAAATTGTTTTTTCTTTGTTCGCCCTAAGTTCGCAGGGTATGCTCAGACGTGAGTCCCTTGCTCACTTTGCCACTGGAGTCAAGCAAGCCCGGCTGAAGATGGCTATAATGCCAGAAACCGGTCCTGGGAAGTTTGATTCCGGTCCAGGGAAGACATGGCTTGGCAGTTCGGGCTGGACTGTTCCCATGAGGCACAGGGTCAGACTGATTTGCATATGGCCATGTCTGAACTGGGGTGGCGGAGTGAGCTAAAGAACGGGAATGGATTAATCCCAGATCAGTTGACTGGGGGTGAGTGTTTGTATTGTCAACGCTCCGTCCATCACCACCTTTGTTTTTTCTTTGTTCGCTCTAAGTTGGCAGGGTATGCTCAGATGTGAGTCCCTTGCTCACTTTGCCACTGGAGTCAAGCAAGCCCGGCTGAAGACGGCTGTAATGCCAGAAACCGGTCCTGGGAAGCTTGATTCTGGTCCAGGGAAGACATGGCTTGGCAGTTCGGGCTGGACTGTTCCCATGAGGCACAGGGTCAGACTGATTTGCATATGGCCATGTCTGAACTGGGGTGGCGGAGTGAGCTAAAGAACGGTGATGGATTAAACCCAAATCAATTGACTGGGGATGAGTGTTTGTATTGTCAAAGCTCCTGTGATGTATTCCTATAGGTTCTGTATCGATCCCCGTATTCCTGACCCTATTCTGGTTAACAAGTTAACTAGCAGCCATCCCATGATGCAGAAACCGTTATCTGATTACGCCAGACCACAGCACAGGAGCGCGTTATCTGATTAGGTCATAACGCTTGCCATCTAATTAGGCAAAAGCAATATTCCTCCAGCCCCTGATAAGGCATACGGAGTTCTCAAAACAAATCAAACCTATGACAACCTGGGAAAAACCCTGCAGCCATTGTTTTGATTTCACCGAGAACTTCAGTAAAAGAATGTGCTAACGACCAGCTCGTATGACATCCTTATTGACGTATCTATGTCCATCCTTACGTCAATCTCGGCACCTTACAGGTATAAATATTACCGATATTGCCTTAAGCAAACACACGCGGTGGTGACGAGATCGGAGCAGCGAGACTTGCCGAAGCCCAGCAGAGAGCGAAGCCCACTGGCGCTGCCCCGCCTTCCTGACGCGCTGAGAACGAGACGCTGCTTTCTCCTGCCGAGAAATCCAGCTCCGGCGCTTCCGAGCAGCCCTCGCAGGCAGCTTGGAATATCGAGACCTCAGACGAGAGATACTATCCCTCAACCATCCTAGATCTCAGGTACAGAGCTGAATAACCCCTTGCAGAGAATTCTTGAGTCAGTCACTTGGCAAAACAAACTTAACTTAAACTGCTACTTTCTATCCCTGCCCACGTATTAGGCTTAGGTCAGGTACACTGGGGTAGGCGTAGTTAGAAGCACCAGTTGAGTACTATTAGTTAAATGTATATGTGTATGTATATATTCTGTCCATTTTAAATAACGTATGGCTTAGAAACCATATCAATGTTTTTACAGTATTATTTTATAATTCTGCTTTTATTGTATGCACTTGACTTAACCATAAGTATTGCGATAATATCGATCCATTTCTCTTGTATGAGAAAAGAGACTGATCAATAAATAACATCTTTTATTGAACACGCCCGTCTCTTCCTTTTCTCTACAATCTGGTGAAACTAAGAATGCACGTACTGACTGAGTAAAATAAGTTGTCTTTTGTTTTCACACGACTCTAGAGATACACTCTTGATTAGGGGAGAGCAAAGTTGTCATGTTCTATGGTTGTCAGAAACTAAATCCCTTCTTGTCTATCCAGGGAGGTTCAACTCCTCCTTGCCTATTCGAGAAAGTTTCTAGTGAACTCTGAGCTAGCTGGCAAACCCAAAACTTTAAGTCTAATATCGACAGTAGAAGACCTAGTTAACGTCTGGTCTAGGTCTATACTATTGGAGGTATTATTCCAATGCGCAGAGCCTATTGGGATAATAGGAACTACACTACATGGCGCCCAACGTATTTGGATAGGCGATAAAACTAACGCAAGACTTTAGAGTAACTCAGTCGTGCTCTTTCACTCAGACCCTTTTTTCCCATAATACTCCAAAGACGTCTGGAGTGGGTGAGAGGTAAAATCCGCCAAACCTCGCAGGAGGGAACTCCTATGTATGGTTCTTGGTTCAATCAACGTTGAAGGATACACTGTTCCAAAATATTGTGCATCTAATCTTTGTTTCCATAAGAAACCTGATCTGCAAACAAACAGAATAACCTTCCTGACAGTAAAATGCCAGAAAGTGATGATGAAAGAGAGAGAGCTAGATTAGCAGCTGAACTAATAGAAGCTGAAAATACTATGCAAGAAGCGGACCCGGATATAAAACTCATCCCGGTCAACATAAGAAGATCTATAACGTTAAAACTTATAGACAATGAACTGACACCAAGAGGTGGTACAGTCATATTCGTAATTGAGGCACACGAATATCGGCAGACAGAGGTATTCTATTCATGGATAAACTTTCCAGCAGCAAATGCTGTAACAAAGGAGTTCCACTATTATAAAATAGAGGAACCTCCGGATACCTACACTCCTTTCGAGGAAGTGGAAGTACCACTCAAATTCCAAGAGCACCTGCTCTTGTTTAATGGCGCCCTAAAACATAATAATCACATCACCAGGCTCGGTCCACTAGGTAGACCAGGAGCAACATGGCCGGTCCTAGCCGGATACACACCACATCCAGACATCGAAAGAATGTCTGCAGCAGATGTTTTAGTACAACTAAAACAACTAATTAAAATATATAGACAACTAGTCCAATATGTAATGCGGACTTCAACCATCCAACCTGTAGTTAAAATTCCACAGCTGACCCCACATCAGGGGAACACAAATAAAATTACACCACAGAACATACAGTCCTGCCTAGGTAAAGTACCAGCTAAACGGGAACAAATACCATTCTGGTTAGCACAAAAAATCACCCAAATAGAGGCGGTGTTTCCAGACACCACCCCTGTGGATAAACACAGGATTCTGACTATCTGTCTTCCAATGGGAATCGCACCACACGTGGAGGACTGTGACACTTGGGGTACAGTCTTTGCTTCCATTTACACAAAAACACATGGTGTACCATCCATGTCGGTAATACCAGATGTGCTAAAACAAATTCAAGACGAATACGGTCCAGAACCCGCTTTAACTCTCGGTATGAAATTACTAAAAGACTTCAAGCAGGTCTCGGCAATATTACTAGCCAACATAAAAGGAGAAGCAGCGAATGTGGCGATCCGCCAGAGATTAAAAGAGACAGATATAGCTGACCAACCAGCTGAAATTGCCAGAATTATAGAAAAATCCTGTGAAGAACTAGGTAGAGATAGTTTGGGTGGAATACCATTAAAGCCCCAACTAATTGAAAGTCCTGAAAAAATATTTATTAAAAATAATCTAAACAGTCAAAAGAAGAACTGGGATGGAAACAAACAATCCAATCCAAAAGAAAAGAGATTCCAGTCCAGAGGAAGGTCTCCTCGGCGGAGAGAAAGATCTCCGGACCAAGGACCCAAGTCTCCCCAAAGGGAGCCCTCTGTGAAAAAATACAACCTTAGAAATAGGGATAACATAAAGAAACCGGATAGATATCAAGATTTTGATACACGTCCCTCTCAATCTTTTCAGACTTCCTCGCAGAAATCGGAAAGAAGAGGACGATCGGAACCCAGGGAAGGGCACGTCAAGTCCAAAGACAAGGAACCTGCTCATCCAAATAAAAAATTACAGTTTCCAAAAAAGAAGGTAGCCAGTATTAAAGTATTCAACAATGCCGAGAATACTGAGGACACAGCTGAAAAACGGAGAGTGGGCTCAGACAATGCTAGACAGCGCAGCAGAAGTGAGCATAGCACGCAAAGTCCTTATGAATCATCTGGAGACAGTGGACACGAATGAATACATTCAGGTGGAAACTGCAGACACCAGAGTTAGCAAACCTCACAAAATATATGAAATAACTTTACGTATAGAAGGGGATAAGACTAGGAAAAAAAGGGGCCTTTTTTGGGATAATCTCTCCAAGGGCTATGACATCCTTCTAGCTGAAAAAGATTGGCCACCAGAGTTCGTCAGGGAGTGCCCACATGGCGAAGAAATAATTATGCCTGCCTTCTCAAATCATATTCCAATTCATAAAAAATATACACTTGCAAGAAAGTGGGCAGTAGCTCAAGCTCCTGCTTTATATAAAAATCATGTAGGATGGGATGAGGAGTCTCCTCCTCACAAAATCCAGTTAAAATCACAACCTACTGCACAAAGGCAGTATCCAATCAAGCAAGAAGCTAAAAAACAGGTAAAAGAAATTCTAGATCAACTAGAATACCAGGGGGTGATTGAAACTTGCACCTCACAAATGAACAACCCTTTGTTTCCTGTCTCCAAACCAGACAATTCATATCGTCTAGTTTTGGATTACAGACACCTTAACTCATGTTGCAAAACTTTTGCAGTACAAAACTCGCATAGTGCTGCACTAATGAATAACATAGTGCGCAAAAAATATAAAACAACATTAGACATCTCTAATGGATTCTTTTGTCAAAATATAGCACCAGAGAGCAGATACTTGTCAGCGTTCTCAATAAATGGCGCTCAAAAAGAATTCTGTCGGTTACCCCAGGGGTACAAGAACAGCCCAGGATTATTCTCAGTGAGAGTAACAGAGTTACTACAAACATATGATGACGAAGCATTATCGTATGTCGACGACATATACCTAACAGACGATGACTTGGATACTCACTTGAAGAGAGTGAACACCATAATACTTGGGTTCGCGGCAGAGGGTTACAAATTCAACTTTAAAAAATCTAGAATTGCCCATCTAACAGTCCTGTTCTTAGGATATGAATTATCAAGTGAAGGCAAAAGCCTGGCTGACAATTTCCTAGAGAAATGTGCCGTACTCCAAGCACCTAGAACACTAAAAAACCTACAGTCAATTCTAGGCTTCCTAAATTTCGGGACAACATACATTGCAAATTACGCAGAAAGGGTCAAACCCCTTTATGATCTAATAAAACCAGATTTTTAAAAAAACAATTGGACTCAAATACACACAGAAATTCTGAGATCCTTACAAACAGATATGTTAATTAAAACAAAATTAGAAACACGTGATAACACACGCAACCTTGTGAATCGAGTCATCCCAGGAAGATGCGGATTCACATACCTGACCTCTAATGAGGGAGAAAAGGTACCAATTGCATTCAAATCACACTTGTACACAGAAGCTGAAAAGAATTTCAGCATTAAAGAAAACATTGTTCATGCAGTTCAAACCGCAATAGCTAGAGAAAAAGTTAAAGCTGACGGTAGACACATCACAGTCAGAACAGCAGAATCAGCCTTTGAGGCATTAACAACCCCGTGTAATTTACCAACAACAGCATTGAATCCGGAATGGATACAATGGGTGAATTCCATTACAATGGACAAAGTAAAATACTACTTTGATCCAGAACTAGAGGAACTAAAATATCTAGAATATGAAAGAATATTCCCTCTGCCAATCGACATTCTGCCATTACGACAGTACGCTTTTGTAATCTATACAGACGGACATGCTCAACCATCCGTTTGGGGAGAACAAGCATACAACCCCACATGTGAGATTACAAAAGAAGTGTGGCGCGGTAGTATACTAAGACCTCTATTAACAAAAACACACTCAGTAGAAACTAATTCAGAACAACAGACTGAAATAATAGCATTGAAAATGGCGCTAGATAATGCAGATCGCGAATTCCCGACACTCATAGTGTCCGATTCGTATTACTGCGTCAAATCATATAACAGCAATTTACAGAAATGGATTCAAAACGGTTACAAAGATGACACATGTGCAACAATAAAGCAAAAACTGCTTTGGGAACAAATAGTTCTGTTAAAAAAAGAACTACCAAAGACTCACGTGATACACTCACTGAGTCATCAGCGTGATGGCGTTCACGTTGCAGGGAATTCATTGGCTGAGAAAGCCACAGCGGTAGCAACTAAATCGGCTTCCGTAGCTAGAAAAAAGCATGCAGTAAAATACATTGACGGTGAAACAATGCTGGCGGTGAAAACGTCATCAAAAGGCGACTGCTCAGCGTTACCGATCAGTTACCCACTCGAATATACATACATAATCGATGCGAACTCCGTTCCTTTTGCTCGAATCCCTGGAGTGGGGGATAGAGTAATTCCAAACAAGGACAGGAGAACTTTGTTAATAGCAGACGCACATATGGGCGAGGGTCTCAGACACCTCAAACTAAAAGATTCTCTGGAAGAACTACAATCATTGTACTGGTGGCCGGGCATGAGCCTGCATCATCACATTTTTGTATAAAAAAATGCCCGGGCTGCAACAGAGATCGCAGCGGCGAGAGGAACGGGGTAATACCATGGCGTTTCACTCAATAAGGGCTAAACAATAATCAGTGAAACAAGTGTAAATAATGCGTCCCATTAACAAATAAAGACTAGTTTCCACTTATAAATGTAGACCCCAGCACTCGGCTGACGTCGGGACTGTTATACAAAGATTTGCGAGTCTAAATGGCATATACGCTAGGAGCATGCTACGTTTGACCAATGTTTTCACTTTAGCCCTCAAGCTTGTGGGAAAGCACGGCCAAATGAGCATAGCGAAGCGGGATTCTTCTCACTTCCTTCCTGAGGGATACAGGATGGTGTAAAGAAAAAACCAAGGCATAAAGCAATCTATAACAGCAAAGGTATTAGGTTCGGGAGCTGGGTGGGTCAAACATCTAATAAGTGTCCAACGTAGTCTAAACAACTTGCCAAGAAATTCTCTGAGGGGATTCAGTCCGTACGAATTACTGTTTGGGACTAGGATGCTAGTCTTAGATCTTGACAGTCAGACTTCAGTGGTGAAAGAAAAAAGCTTTGATATCAAAGATCGTTTGGCTATTTTACAGGACTTAAACGAAACAAGAAAAGACCTGAGCAACATAAAGTTGAAACAGCAGCCAACAACCACTGAAGAACCACCACCTGTCCCAGCAAGACCTGTCTGGATTCCAAAAATCGGGGATCTAGTCAGAGAAAAGATCGCGGTAAAGAAGGAATTTGGGCCTTCTTACAGAAAAGCAGTTCCTGTCTTGTCCATCAACGGGACGAGATCAGTTGTACTACCGCCACTTGCTGGTAAAAAGGAGAACCGAGTTGTATCCATCGACCTGGTAAAACCACAATCATGTGGCCGATAACAAACAGTAGGCCAAGTGGACTCCCGATAAGTAGTAGAACACCGAGGTTTGCTACAAGTACAGAGGTGCTAACTAAAAGGCTAATCACATTCGAAACGCCTACAGAACAACAACAAGGCATATGCAACAATGCAATGGAACTCACACCTCTGAAAACCCAAATAAAAACATTTAGTAGAGACACACCAACCTACAATGAAGTAACAAATGAATATGCTGAAGCTGCAAGAAACAGTAATCCTGAAGCAATTGGAACAATAGACAGAACGGCATCCGGCTACTTCATCAACTTTGATGATTCTTCTGAAGATCTAAGTGAATCAAAGACACAGCCATCAACAAAAACTTTTAAAGATAAAGCTAAGGAACTTTTGAAATAGCTGAAAGAAACCTATCTGATTTCTCCATGGGTTGAATTTTGGGTGTCCTTTGGTGTATTCATCCTGATACTTTGGCTCATCATGATACTATGTTTGGGACGCTTCATTGAGGGAAAATATGCAAAAATGGACACAGCAAGCCAGAAAATCAACTTGATCCTCAAGCCACACACGTCTTCAAACGTCGAGAAAAGAGAACTTTCTTCAGTCAACTTCACAGCCAATCCTATACCGGGTGGGGTAGCATGGGACAATACTGACTATGAAATTTATGGTCCGGTTGAAATCCTCATATATCCACACCAAATCAAGATCTCGTTGAGTGACTTTGTAAAACCAAACTCATTTGCTGATGATTGGGACTTTGAAAGTATTAATGACATGATGTCTGACCTAGTGATGTCTGCTAAATTTACCAAACATGATTATTTGCAGGGTTCATCTAATTATGACAGTATGTACTGCTACAACCACTATGGTAACCATTTTTTACATAAATCAGCACAACCTAGAAATGTTTTAAATTATAATCAATGGGAACATTGTGCAACCCCTCCAAAAGGAAGCTCAAGAACCTTTTATGACAAATATTCATACTTTTCAGGGTTCAACACAAGTAATGCTGAAACATTTTATTTCAAATTGTCAAATAGGACAGGAACAAAAACCATGCTTACAAACACGAAATTGATATATTCGGACTCATTTTTTGAACAAATGAATACATTTGGTTTTGATTATTGGGACAAAAATGTTGAAGTAAAAAGTGTTTGGGGTACAAAAGAATGGCAAGTACAAGGTATAGAATCATTGTTTAGAGCCTGCATGATCCCAGAACAAATTATATTCTTGAATGAAACTATTCAACAAACTACCTGTCTTGGATTAGCCAAAATCAAAGACTTAAATAAACCGTCTATTCCAAAACCAACAATGAACAGCAATAACTCTGCAGATGAACAGATAGACGTAAACTTTGTATTAAACCAAAACAGAACAAATCCTGATTGGAAACAATGGTTGATCTGGCCCACAGATACTAATAACTGTCAAGACAGATTCCTGAACAAAACACAGGGGTTCACATTGACCAGGCCAGACCCTAGATATTCCCAAAGACAACACCCAGGGATAATCACCACCTACAGTGTGGGCAAACTCTGCCTTTAATGGCTACAAACTTCCACACTGACAGAGATTAAGCAACACCTAACTTTACTTACTGATGGTGCTGACTTGCGTGATTTCATTATGGGACCGCGCAAACAGCGTCAAAAACGCTTCATAGCAGCCTCTATATATGCAGCTTACAACGAGGCCTGGAAGATAACTCAAATTGAGACAGCAGAAAGTACACGGGAAATTGACCATATTAATTTGGAAAAATCGCTTTCTGTAGTGGACAATGGGTTAATGACTCTGTCCTCCAGAATCTTTTCATTGGACAGCATTGTGTCTTCAGCAATCGACATATTATCGCAAGACTTACTGTTATTACAACATGGTCAGTCACAATTGCGTTCTATTGTACAGCTTGGCTGGACGTTACAAAATCTGCGTTCAGGCTATGTGCCTTGGCGTTTAATCAACACAACGTCACTATTCCAAATCTTTAACCTTACTGGCGCAAAAGGGTGCTGATTATACAATCCTGAGCATTGCGATGTCACTAAGCGGTACACTTCTGTGTAATGGAATTAGTTTGCATGGAGCCTGTGAAGGGAACTCAAATAACCTTTCATGTCACCAGCTAGGCACACCTGCAACAGAGATAGAACCATTCTTTAAAAGACTCTATAACGGGAGTTACATTCTAATTGTGGATCGCAGATGTTGTAGTCTACTGCCCGGGGTTCCTTATCTCGTTAGTACGACTGCGAAGGTCATGTGCTGTGGACGCTTATTGTTCCCCAGCTCCTTTCCAGACAGGGAGGCAAGGGCATGGCCTAACTTGAAAATTACTTCTATTCGAGTTGATACTTTAAGCAGAATGAAAACAGTGCTTCTTCAGATGCCGACCAGGCTCACGTCATCAAAAGAAACGTATGAACTCCTAGTCGCAAGGACGACTGCAGAGATTCACTCATTGCTATCAACTAATTCCCCCATACATTTCGCAGAAATCCTGAATGAAATCTTAAATATTTCTGATACCAGTGGAGTCTCAAATGTATTTAAGACAGTATTTTCGATGGCATTAACACCATTCAAAGCCATACTGGGTATTTTTCCAGACTTCGTCCATTCGATTTTTGGAGGAGTTCCCCTCATTTTGGGACTAATTGCAGGAATCCTATTCTTAGTCCTTATATTTCGTTATGGCAAACCATGTCACAGACAAAACACCCGCGACAAGGGAAGAAACAATCCGAGCCAGTGGATACCGGGACCGGATATCAAAAATCCTGGGACTAACCCGGCTTAGAGACCTGAACATGACTTGGTTTCTTTCATTTCGACCGATATGGCAAAGATGTGTTTTACCTGTATTAAGGTGCATGCTGTGCGGAGAAGAATGCGTGTTGGACACCTGTCTGATGCTACAATCGGATGCGCCAATGGATGCAGAAACATTGTTGGGTCCGGTAAAGGCTCATGCATTGTGCTGCCCTCAACGGCTGCCAATCCTGATGACGGCATTCGTGGAAACTTCACCACTACGATTAAGGGGTAGTGAAGATCAAGATGAAAGCAGCATCGATCAGGTACAACCTTCTGTCAGCAATACTACTCAAAACGTCAATGGAGACAATCATGCACATGAATGCATGGTTACATCCTTTTCCGAGTTAGTGGAACTCTCACAGGAAGCTGTTGACAGCTTTTTCAGCAGTCTCAATGATATGATGTTCTCACCAGAGCAGAAATAATGACTCTTGAACAAGCTAGCACACAGCGTTCCCGACACCTTGAATTTGGCCTTCAACTTTAATAATAAAGTAGCAAGATCAACTTTTCCTCCAGTCCACGGACAGCAATTTTTTTAGCAGCCCCAAAATATTTTTTTTTAAATTTTACGGGACACTTTTCTTCTGCTTAAAGTAGGAACTATTCTTAGAGAACTAATTTCTGTTTTTAGAACCTTCATAGACATTAGCTGCCCGCTGGTATGTTCATAAAAATTTTTTTTCTTCTTGAACTGTGATGAAGTGGTCTCGAACTTTTCTTCTGTATTAAGAGCCATTTCATGTGTACTTCTCATAGTCGATTACTAATAATGTATACATGCGTGATTAATTTAGCATTAGTCTACTGCTTAAGTACATATAGTACATATGGCTATTTTATTTTCCCGTACATTACATAATTTCGAAATGCATTATATGTATTTTGGGGTGGTAAGGTATACACGATACTCTACAGTATGTTTTACTATGCCTAGATTCGTAAACATGGCCATAGTTAGCGTGGAGTGGGTGTGATGTATTCCTATAGGTTCTGTATCGATCCCCCTATTCCTGACCCTATTCTGGTTAACAAGTTAACTAGCAGCCATCCCATGATGCAGAAACCGTTATCTGATTACGCCAGACCACGGCACAGGAGCGCGTTATCTGATTAGGTCATAACGCTTGCCATCTAATTAGGCAAAAGCAATATTCCTCCAGCCCCTGATAAGGCATACGGGGTTCTCAAAACAAATCAAACCTATGACAACCTGGGAAAAACCCTGCAGCCATTGTTTTGAT
This sequence comes from Lissotriton helveticus, assembly GCF_964261635.1. Taxonomy (NCBI): domain Eukaryota; kingdom Metazoa; phylum Chordata; class Amphibia; order Caudata; family Salamandridae; genus Lissotriton; species Lissotriton helveticus. The sequence continues at coordinate 867,931,302 of NC_136061.1, read as the reverse complement.
TTCACCGAGAACTTCAGTAAAAGAATGTGCTAACGACCAGCTCGTATGACATCCTTATTGACGTATCTATGTCCATCCTTACGTCAATCTCGGCACCTTACAGGTATAAATATTACCGATATTGCCTTAAGCAAACACACGCGGTGGTGACGAGATCGGAGCAGCGAGACTTGCCGAAGCCCAGCAGAGAGCGAAGCCCACTGGCGCTGCCCCGCCTTCCTGACGCGCTGAGAACGAGACGCTGCTTTCTCCTGCCGAGAAATCCAGCTCCGGCGCTTCCGAGCAGCCCTCGCAGGCAGCTTGGAATATCGAGACCTCAGACGAGAGATACTATCCCTCAACCATCCTAGATCTCAGGTACAGAGCTGAATAACCCCTTGCAGAGAATTCTTGAGTCAGTCACTTGGCAAAACAAACTTAACTTAAACTGCTACTTTCTATCCCTGCCCACGTATTAGGCTTAGGTCAGGTACACTGGGGTAGGCGTAGTTAGAAGCACCAGTTGAGTACTATTAGTTAAATGTATATGTGTATGTATATATTCTGTCCATTTTAAATAACGTATGGCTTAGAAACCATATCAATGTTTTTACAGTATTATTTTATAATTCTGCTTTTATTGTATGCACTTTACTTAACCATAAGTATTGCGATAATATCGATCCATTTCTCTTGTACGAGAAAAGAGACTGATCAATAAATAACATCTTTTATTGAACACGCCCGTCTCTTCCTTTTCTCTACAATCTGGTGAAACTAAGAATGCACGTACTGACTGAGTAAAATAAGTTGTCTTTTGTTTTCACACGACTCTAGAGATACACTCTTGATTAGGGGAGAGCAAAGTTGTCATGTTCTATGGTTGTCAGAAACTAAATCCCTTCTTGTCTATCCAGGGAGGTTCAACTCCTCCTTGCCTATTCGAGAAAGTTTCTAGTGAACTCTGAGCTAGCTGGCAAACCCAAAACTTTAAGTCTAATATCGACAGTAGAAGACCTAGTTAACGTCTGGTCTAGGTCTATACTATTGGAGGTATTATTCCAATGCGCAGAGCCTATTGGGATAATAGGAACTACACTACACTCCGTCCATCACCACCTTTGGTTTTTCTTTGTTCGCCCTAAGTTGGCAGGGTATGCTCAGACGTGAGTCCCTTGCTCACTTTGCCACTGGAGTCAAGCAAGCCCGGCTGAAGACGGCTGTAATGCCAGAAACCGGTCCTAGGAAACTTGATTCCGGTCCAGGGAAGACATGGCTTGGCAGTTCGGGCTGGACTGTTCCCATGAGGCACAGGGTCAGACTGATTTGCATATGGCCATGTCTGAACTGGGGTGGCGGAGTGAGCTAAAGAACGGTGATGGATTAAACCCAGATCAGTTGACTGGGGGTGAGTGTTTGTATTGTCAACGATCCGTCCATCACCATCTTTGGTTTTTCGAAATTGGGTATCAGCCTTACTTTTCTGTATAAATCATCTCCATGCTTTTTCTGTTTGTGGATCAGGAGATCCTATCTTTCTTTCTTGTGGACTTTCTCACTTGCATCTTTCAATACTGCTCTTGAATATCCTCTCTCTAAAACTAAGAAGACAATCCCTCTCTGCTGCAATATGCAGTAGAGAAGAATTGCCCTGTACATACAAAACTTCTCCAAAGGAAGTGCTATTGATGAGATTAAGCAGGTGTTGACTATGTGCATGCAACAAAATATTGCTGGCTGTGGATTTTCTAAATTGTCCCATATGCAATTTATTGTTGGAAACACCAAGAGATCGAAAAACTGTACCTCTGTTTTGCACATCTGGCTGGTAAATTTCAAATTCAAATCATTATAATTCATGATTGCAATGTACTTTTCAGATTAGTGAAGGCATCCCACCTAAAAGAGTAACTACAAGGTTAGGGAAAAAGGGGGAAAAAAAATAACCATACAGAACCTGCATGTAGGTAATATCCCTCTTGACCTATCTTGCTTTACATACGACTTGTTAAAAGCTCATACCTGGGGCACACAAAAAATGCTCTGCTACACATAGAACTGATGTTTCTGTGTTTCTCATTTTATTTCAATATTCTTTTAATAAACCATTTATTTTATATAAAAACATTAATCTATTGTATTGCTTTTTTCTTTTTATGATTATTATGTATAAACCAATAAGCAAATAAGATCTTTAGTTGATACAATTTTACAATGAAAAAATAAGTAACAATCCTTTTCAAAGACACAATCTATATACAAAATAGTGCACAATATCTTTAGGGTTCACACCTAGTTAGGAAATCCAAAATCACAATCCCCCAAACTCATACATACCTCTTATCTCTCTACATACACATCACTTGCACTCACTGCATACATATAAAACACCCCAGACTCAGACTACATACACAGATGAAACCATAGGGGTGTGACACTCAACCCTCTAATACTGTGCTGAGAGCTGGGGTATTACACACAAACTGGTCAACGCGCGTTTCGATGGCCTATTTTTCTTTTCTTGCCATCTTCTTCAGGACCTGTAACTTTGAAAGTTAGTAACGGGCTGGATGAGGGGGAAAGCAAATAATTATTCTGCTTTTTCAAAGGACAGCAGATGAGTCAGCAATACATGCTGGTGTTTTACCACCGACAAATGTCCAATCACTATGAATATCCTATATGCTATACTAGTTGGAGCCTCCAAATGGGTACCTCTTCATACGATAAAAAGATCCTTGATGTATCTCTCCCAAAGGGCAGTTTTCTCAACCCACTGCTCATTGGGCTCTGCCCAGGCCACATGCTTCTCCCACCAGCCTATGAAAAGATTCTCCTGTGTCTGTAAAAACAATTGCCCCACAACAAGAAAGATGTTCTTGTTCAAACAGAAGGATGTGGTTTGTAATAAGATCAAAATATGTTTTTGATACTTTAACTGCTCACTTTTCAGAAAAAATGCCAATGTGGCAAGGCCTTTTCATGTTTTTCATGCATTATACAAGTGTATATGGTGGTGATGTCTAATGTAATAAGCATAAAATCATCCTCACATTGAATGTCCTGCACTAGTCAAATGAAGTCTGTAGTATCCTGAATAAATGAACTCAAGTTTTTGACCATGGGGAACAAAAAAAAATGCACATAGATTGAGGTTTCTCCAAAAGGCTCCCCTTTAATGACACAATAGGACGTCCCAGTGGTCAATCTCTATCGTTGTGTATTTTCGGTAAATGTTAAAATGAGAGCAAAACTGGATGGTCAACTTTGACTAAATGATACTCCTCATCTTCCATGATTCCTTTATCCTGCAAAATACTAAGCATCCTATGACATCAGTGATGTCATTTCAGATGTCATCAGTGATGTCACTGACCATGCCATGAGTGATGTAATATGTGAGGTCATAATCAGTACATTGCAGGGACATGACCTATAGTTAACTCAGGTAACTATGACTGCTGAATTTCTCAGGTTTTGTATGAGTGAAACCTAAGCTGAACTATAACGTCGCTGTAACTTTAATTTTTTTGTTGAATTTCCAAGGTTTTTTAAATTCCATTTTGTAACTAAACGTCCCAGTAACCTTTATTTTTGTTAGTGAATTTCCATGTTATTTTAACTAGTAGTCACATTTGCAGCGTGTTGGAGAAAGGGGGCTTGGCCTCCAACCAGCTCGCAGGAATCCCGGTGTGTAGGATTTACAAGAAGGAGGGCTTCCTGGTCACCAAGTCCCTCAGTTTTAAAGTGGACTTCAACCCCCAACCAGTAGTGCACCACAAGCCTCATTAGCAGAGTGATTTAGAAAGGGTGTGTGGCCTCTGAAGACCTCTTAGCAATCCTGCAGTGTGGGACTTATTGGAGATAACAGGAGGTGTAGTTGGAGGAAGAAGTTCACTTTAGTCATGAGTTCCCCAGGAGGAGAGGGGACCTCATCTCCCACCAGCAGTGTACTGAGAGGTGTGTTTACGAGTGGTGGAGAAAGTTACGTGGTCTCTAACCACCTCTCTGCAATCCCACTGTGTGGGGTTTACTGGATGTGACAAGAGTCTTCTTGGCCCCTAAGAACCCTCAGCAGCCAAGGGGACGTCACCCCCTAAGCAGGAGTGCACCATGTGCAGAGTAGTGGAGAAAGGGGGTGGGGCTTCCAGTGAGTTACCAGCTTTTTTGTTTCTCTTTTTATATTTTAGGAAGGAGGACCAAGGATCCCCCTTCCATAGACCATTTGGGTCTCAGGTACACCATACCCCGAGGCCTGACCTTTTTCTCACTTTTTCAATATAAAATAGTCAGAGGAAGGCCACGTGGCCCCCCTCTCTAAGGCATTTTCAACTCCTGGTACCCGATCTCCCGGGGACTGCCCTTTTTAAATGGATAAGGCTGCATAGGCCCCTTCTGGATCTGATTTTGGCCCCAGGAACACCATCCCCCAGGGTCATGCCTTTATATTTTTTTTAAGGGGATGGGCTACCCGGCTGCCTTTCTCAGGCAAATGTTAGCCCTGGTGGCCCCATCTCCCAGGGCCAGACCTTTTTCTATTTCATATATATTGTTTTTTTAAAGGGAGGTTGGCAGAGCAGGCCATTTTCGGCCCCAGGGAACACATTTCCCTGGGGCCAAGCCACTTTGTTGGGGACAATGGGGGGGGAGCCTGAAGGCCCCTGCGGTCCATGCAGGGTCACCACTTCCTTGCAGGAGCCAGCATTGCTTTTGCACATAGGGAGCAGCTGACTTGCAGCTACCTGTGTGTAAAAGCAAAGTGCTCCACTTTGTGCAAGTGAGAGCAAAATCCTCGTGCTTGCTCAAGGCGGAGCACTGTTTCCTATGGCATGGCAGAGCACTGTCCTGAAGCCAGCCTTTGAGGGTGGCAGTACCCAAGGCGATCAAGGGCTCCTGTAGGGGGGCTGTGCACCCCCACTCCTTTGTTCAATGTAGCCGTGGAGAGGTGGTGGTCCCCAGGGCTGTGGGTCTACTACAGATCCCCTTAAATATTGCATTTGTGCCCCGGAGTGGTGGCAGTCCCATGCATACTCCTTTGTTAAATTTTGCCCCAGGGGAGATGATGATCCCCGGGGCGGGGGGTCACAAGGCCCTCCAAATAGGTTTAATTAGCCCCAGGGAGGTGGCGGCCTAGAGGCTGGGAGGTCCGCGAGCCCCCCACATAATTGCTATTAGCCCTGGTAAGGTGGTTGTCCCTGGGGCTGCGGCCGGGCCCAGAAGCATTATTAAAAATGCCCTAGGGAGGTGGTAGTCCAGGAAGTGTAAAAGAACTGGTGCTTTAAATAGCCCGAGGAGGGGGGCCCTTGCCCCTCCTCCTATATTGATCACATGTCTGCAGGACGACCTGGGAATTAATCCCTGGGGGCAGGCCTTTTTGCAATGGGGAGAGGTGCTGTGTTGCCCGCTCCATGAGTGAATTTTGGCCCTTGGGACACTATCCCCTGAGGCCAATACATTACCAAATGGGTAAGGGAGGACACCCGGCTCATCTCTCCGGCTGATTTTGACCCTCAAGAACTCATCCCTGGACATTTAAAAATGGGGGAAGGGGGCCACCTGGCCCCTCTCACCAGGCTGATGTTGATCCCAGGGACCCCATCCCCAAGGATTTGCCCCCATTGTGGGTTCCCTGGTCCCACCCAGGACACCCAGTCACATATGTTGGGGACAGCAGGGAGAGCCTGAAGAACCCTGCGTTCCCTGCTGGCTCCCTGCATCCTTTAAGAGGCAGCATTGCTTTCAGACATAGGGAGCTGCTAGAAAAGGCACACATTTCCGAAAATAAACCTGTGGCCTGTTCCTAAGGCAATCCTAGGAGTATACATTGTTTATTTATAAATATATATATTATTCACTGAAAAAACCATAGGTTAGAGACCATATATAGTTAGGAATTAGCATTTACAAAACCTTGAAAATTCACTGAAAAAACCATAGGTTATAGACCATATATAGTTAGGAATTAGCATTTAAAAAACCTTATTTTACTCACACAAAACCATTGAAATTCCATATATAGTTAGTTGCACTAACTATATTTCGCGCACCCGCAATCCACTGCTGATGATGTCACATATTACATCATTCATGACATGGTCAGTGACATCACTGATGACATCACTGATGACATCTCAAATGACATCACTGATGACATCACTGATGACATCTCATTTGACATCATTCTTGTGCTAATACGATAAACCTCTTCAGACTCTAATATAACCTTAGATACACTCAGTGTATACAGACACTCACACACTGTCACTCATCCATGGAGTTACTCACACACCTAGTCAGTCATGCAAAGAAACAATCTCACCTCCATTTCCTCAACTATACAGTTATACACACCTTACTTATTCAAACATATACTAACACATATTTACTCTCTTATTCAATCCCTGATACAAGTTCACAATGATCCATACAGCCACTCACACATTCAGTGGCTCTCATGCACAGTTATTTATATATGCCAACTCTCACATGTACTGTGTTTTACATATGTACTTACTATGACATGTAGCATTGAGATATCCATTCACTCATCAATACACTCATGCACACAGTCAACCGCCCATGTAGCTTTTTCCACATGCACTCTTGAACTCATACACCTAGTGAATCAACTGCTCACACATCTATGCACAGAGTCACACACCTCCCAGCCACCCCCACACAAACTCAATCTCCCATACAAATACTTGGGCAACCAATCAATAACACATATAGCCTCTCGTATAGCTAATGATCAACACATGCAGCAGTTTACATCACAACAGACATACTGATGCACACATTCAGACAGTTTAGTCACTAACCCATGCATTTAGTACGACACATTTATTCACTCACTCATACAGTCAGTCACGCACCTACTAAACCCTTCATCCAGACACTTATACATCCACTCATTCTTCAATATATCAAACATATTTAAACTTTACAGAAACACACAGTCACTGGATGATGTCATCAGTGATGTCATTTGAGATGTCATCAGTGATGTCATTAGAGATGTCATCAGTGATGTCATCAGTGATGTCACTGACCATGTCATGAATGATGTAATATGTGACATCATCAGCAGTGGATTGCGGGTGCGCGATATATAGTTAGTGCAACTAACTATATATGGAATTTCAATGGTTTTGTGTGAGTAAAATAAGGTTTTTTAAATGCTAATTCCTAACTATATATGGTCTATAATCTATGGTTTTTTCAGTGAATTTTCAAGGTTTTGTAAATGCTAATTCCTAACTATATATGGTCTCTAACCTATGGTTTTTTCAGTGAATTTCAATGGTTTTTTAATAGCAAATATGAAAAGCTGTAAAATGTATTCTTCTTGTAAAGGAAAAATTGCTAATTCCTAACTATATATGGTCTCTAACTTATGGGTTTTTCAGTGAATTTCATTGTTTTTTTAATAGCAAATATCATAAGCTGTCAAATGTCAAGTACGTGGTAAGTAAAAACATTTTCGTGTTTATGCACACTGATCTGCTTTGAATGCTGCCCCCCCCCCTCATTTCTATTAGGAGTACTCTCTCTTTGCAGATAGTGAAGGGTAGTTAACGCAGGCCTTTGCCCCCGTTGTAATCCGTCGTGCCTGCTTCTCTCTCCATTTGATTGATTGTTATCCAAGCATTTACTGTTTTAGAATTGGTTCTCTTTCGTTCATTCTCTATTTACAAACAAGCACAGAGTCGCAATACTCTGTTTAGTCTTTGCAGATAGTGAAAAATCGTGTAAAAAAACAAAAGGAATCGAGCAAAATCAGTAGGCCACTAATGGGATCTCTTTTTGACCTCGCTAAAATAGAAACATTAGGAACAACCCCTCATGAGAAATACGAAACTAGTGAGATGAACCGAGCTCCACACCATGATGGCTGCAAGACAGCTCGGCTCCGCCAACCACCCCGCCCAAAATAACGATAAACTCTATGCAAATCTTACAAATATATACAACACACCAGCAAAGTAACAGGGTAAAACATTTTATTAAATAACTATTTACATAACTATTTTATACTTTTTGTTGCCCGATCCGGCTAGCTCAATCGATCGAGCATGAAACTCATGCACTCTGATAGTTCAAAGTTTTGAGGAGTGCTTGTTAGACTGTCTGAAGCTTATTTGCACCTGCTACAGCTTCACTATTCTCAATGTAAGTGGGGGCTGTTTGAGGGCGTGACTGCATTTGAAAACAATGTGATGCGGTGCCTCCCTGAACCGCTTGACGGAGGCCCCCAAGGGACGGTGTGATGGCGCGGACTCGGAGGGGGCGCTTGGCTCCGGCCCCCTCCCCAAGTCGTGTTGCCCTGGTGTGGCCTGAGATCGCCCCCGACATAGGTGGCCGGCTCCCGGGGTCAAGCGGAACTTTTTGCCTTTTGGTGACTCTTCCATTCTTGACCTTGTCCCACAATCCGTTTGACCTAAAGACACGCTGTAGTGGGGCGCCCCTTTACCGTTTCAGTTGCCATTCCGCCCGCTTTTGCTACACTGTGCCTCTTCCGCTATTCAGCTGTTTACCGCCCGCTCTTGCGACTACAGCGTCTTGCTCACCATGTAGTTGAGTTGCTCCCGCTCTTGCGGTGCAGCGATAGGCGACTGCCACAGGACTCTCAAAATGGCGGCCGGCTCTTCAGATTTGGGCGTGGTCCACTAAAATGGCCCTGCGACACCTTGGAACTCAGACGCTTGTCTGCTAGGGCTTGGGCTCCATTCTCGAAAGCGTCCCCTCAGCCTTGAAGATTCTACAAAAGTCTTGGGGGCCCCCGACTCCCGCAGGCTTCTGGTGGGGAGCAGCTGCCATAACTGCTCGTGGAATGACCACGACGGAGCTACGAGATGGTGGTGCTCTCATGCTGACGCCAGCTTCAGTCTGAAACATCCAGAAACACTGTAGACTACCAATTCGTTCAGTTCCGGTAGCGCCCCAATGTGACCCGGTAGAGAAGAACTTGCCCTCCCCTCTTTGACTGAGGGTTCTTGTTGCCTGTCCCTTCTGTTGTCATTTAACAGAACTATTTAGCCTGCTGAAAGGGGTTGTGTTCCGACCGCTGGTTGGTGGAGACATTTTGACTATATTCTGGACCTGCGTTGTCGCGTAAAGCGTCATATGACGCGCCGCGTTAGCGCATCCGGAAGTGCTCCGGTGCGCGAAGCGCAGCTTCCCGGAAGCGATCCGGGGCGCGGCGCGCAGCGCGTAACGTAAGCATAACAGGTCATGTGACTTGTTAATAAAACTTTTCATTGGTTCATTTTACTTTTCTTATTCTAATGATGAAAGGCTTGGTCATATCACCTAAAAATTACACTTTTTATTACTTTCGAACATTATTTTTTCTTAAACATATATGTTATAATGTTCCAGGCTAATGTAATTTCCCGGAAAATTTACAACTGTCCTGCAAGTAAAATATATTCCTTTTTCGAGAAAAAGGGCATTTCTTCGTCCCATGACGGCGCCGTTGAGCAAAAGAGGCTCGGCCTGCTGTCTTAGTCGCCAATACGCCTGAATATCAGATTCTTATCGATCACTTTATGTTGCAGGAGTAGAAAACACAACAGCCCTTGACCATTTATCTTTACTGCGTTCCTGCGTATTATACCTTTTACCCTTCATGTAATTGGACTGTTTTATTTCACTTGCCTTTTACTGATTCGAAAACAGTGACTATTATTAAAAAACTTTACCAATGTAAATACTACTACCATGTTTTCTTTTAAAAACCTTTATTGTGAAAATGTCAGTATACAAATACGGGCCTATAACCACGTGGGCCGGCCATGGAGCAAACTGTAATCGTATATGATGAGGAGACATTTACACTGTAGAGGAACGTAACGGGCGGGCCATTAGGTTGCAAGAACTAAGGTGTCTAACAGTTGCGGAATCGGTGGACGTACATTTTATAATTAAAATACAACAGGGCCAGTTACAATAAAATAATCTAGATATACATTTGCGGGCAAGTACCATGGGTGACGTTAATTCGAACTTTCAATAGTACAGTAATCAATAACACATCAGAACTTAATATCAATAGGGATGTCGAAATATTCAATCAATTCTCGTCATCGCCCGCCATGTGCTTCCAAACTGCATACGTATCTCGTGATATCAAGGTTGTGCAACCAGTACACAACAAGGAGTTACGAGTCCCATTTATTCCGGCGCCATTTTGGGCGAGGACGGGCAGGTCCAGGATATAGTCAAAATGTCTCCACCAACCATCGACTATGATGATGTTCATATGCTGTATTTATTAGAGTAACACTCATCTGTCCACATGAAATTAATTTGCCACAATCTAAACATGTCATTTTAATCTTTCCAAAGTTCTTCTGAATATTTGGGACCGTTTCCCTTGCCTCTGATGCTGTCAGTGCCACTTCTTTGATGAATGTACTAGCAGGTCAGGGGTTCTCCTCCAAATCTCTCTTTTATGCAGCACTATAATTAATCGGTGCCACCTCTCCATATGACGATGCATGGTATAATTACCATAACTATATTTTTTTTCGGTTCCTCTGGAGAGTACATCGTGGCAGATGAGGCAGGTAACGTACCGGGCATTTACCTTTTTTTGCATGTACAGGAAAGGAAAAAAAAATCGAGCATCCGAGTTCTAAGGTGTCCCAGGGCCATTTTAGTGGACCAGGCCCAAATCCAAAGAACAGGCCACCATTTTGAGAGTCCTGTTGCAGCCGCCTGTCGCTGTAGCATCAAGAGCAGCCGAAACTCAGCTGAATGGCAACTGAAACGGTAAAGGGGCGCCCCACTACAGCAGACGAGCCTCCACCTAGGAAGGCCCGTTCACGCCGCCTCCCCCCCCCCTTCGGGCACCCCACGCCGTTATTCGGAGCAGTATTGTAGGATGGCCACACCAGTGCGGCAACTTGCTAGACATCACCTCGGTGGTAACCGAATCTCAGCGCCTTGTGATGTCTTCTATTCAGAAAACATTGTTGTGCTGCCTTCGACCTATTCGCCGCAAGTGCGCACGCAACTCAGCTGCATAGCTTGCTAGACACCACCTCGGTGCTAACCGAATCTCAGCGCCTTGTGGTCTCTTCTATTCCAAAAATATTGTTGCGCTGCCTTTGGCTCCATTCGCACATCGGTCCGCTACTGCCGCCATCTCACAGGCCAACGGGGCGCCCCACGCTGACTTTCAGCATTGTAGGATGGCCACACCAGTGCACCTTACTAGACACCACCTCGGTGCCATCCGGATCTTGGCATCTCAGCGCCTTGTGGTGTCTTCTATTCAGAAAATATTGTTGCGCTGCCTTTGGCCCCATTCGCACATCGGTCCGCTACTGACGCCATCTCACAGGCTAATGGAGCGCCCCACGCCGAGTTTCAGCATTGTAGGATGGCCACACCAGTACAGCAACTTGCTAGACATCACCTCGGTGCCATCCGGATCTTGGCATCTCAGCGCCTTGTGGTGTCTTCTAGTCAGAAAATATTGTTGCGCTGCCTTTGGCCCCATTCGCACATCGGTCCGCTACTGACACCATCTCACAGGCCAACAGGGCGCCCCACGCTGACTTTTACCATTGTAGGATGGCCACACCAGTGCCACAACTTGCTAGACACCACCTCGGTGCCATCCGGATCTTGGCATCTCAGCGCCTTGTGGTGTCTTCTATTCAGAAAATATTCTTGCGCTACTTTTGCCCCATTCACACATCGGTCCGCTACTGACGCCATCTCACAGGCTAATGGGGCGCCCCACGCCGAGTTTCAGCATTGTAGGATGACCACACCAGTACAGCAACTTGCTAGACATCACCTCGGTGCCATCCGGATCTCGGCGCCCCACTGCAGATGAAGTGCCTCTCAACTATGAAACCACCACGGTGACATCCGGATCTTGGCGCCTTGTGCTGGTTCCGGCCTATTCACACATCGGTCCGCTACTGACGCCATCTCACAGGCTAATGGGGCGCCCCACGCCGAGTTTCAGCATTGTAGGATGACCACACCAGTACAGCAACTTGCTAGACATCACCTCGGTGCCATCCGGATCTTGGCATCTCAACGCCTAGTGGTATCTTCCATACAGAAAATATTGTTGCGCTGCCTTTGGCCCCATTCGCACATCGGTCCGCAACTGACACCATCTCACAGGCCAACAGGGCGCCCCACGCCGACTTTTACCATTGTAGGATGGCCACACCAGTACCACAACTTGCTAGACACCACCTCGGTGCCATCCGAATCTTGGCATCTCAGCGCCTTGTGGTGTCTTCTAGTCAGAAAATATTGTTGCGCTGCCTTTGGCCCCATTCGCACATCGGTCCGCTACTGACGCCATCTCACAGGCCAACGGGGCGCCCCACGCCGACTTTCAACATTGTAGGATGGCCACACCAGTGCGGCAACTTACTAGACACCACCTCGGTGCCATCCGGATCTTGGCGCGTTGTGCTGCCTTCGGCCTATTCGCACATCGGTCCGCTACTGACGCAAACTCACAGGCCAACGGGGCGCCCCATGCCGACTTTCAGCATTGTAGGATGGCCACACCAGTGCTGCAACTTGCTGGACACCACCTCGGTGCCATCCGGATCTTGGCGCGTTGTGTTGCCTTCGGCCTATTCGCACATCGGTCCGCTACTGACGCCGCCTCACGTGCCAACGTATTTTCTCCTTTTTTATACCCTATGCCGCATAACAGGTCATGTGACTTGTTTATAAAACTTTTCATTGGTTCATTTTACTTTTGGTTTCCTAATGATGGAAGGCTTGATCATATGACCTAAAAACAACACTTTTCATTGGATGAAAACTTTTTTTTTTCCCAAACGATGAAAGCCCCACCTTGTTTCTGGATGTTTCAGACTGAAGCTGGCGTCAGCATGAGAGCACCACCATCTCGTAGCTCCGTCGTGGTCATTCCGCGAGCAATCATGGCAGCCGCTCCCCACCAGAAGCCTACAGGAGTCGGGGGCCCCCAAAACTTTTGATGAATCCTCAAGGCGGAGGGGATGCTTTCGAGAATGGGGTCCAAGACCTAGCAGACAAGCGTCCGATTTCCAAGGTGTCCCAGGGCCATTTCAGTGGACCAGGCCCAAAAAGGAAACAGCCTGCCGCCATTTTGAGAGTCCTGTGACAGCCGCCTATCGCTGCACCGCAAGAGTGGGCGCAACTCAGCTGAATTGCGGCTTTTGACACAGTGGACCAAAAGCGGACGGAATGGCAACTGAAACGGTAAAGGGGCGCCCCACTACAACAGACGAGACTCCACCTGGAGAGGCCCGTTCACGCCGCCTCCCCCGGGGCGCCCCACGCCGTTATTCGGAGCAGCATTGTAGGATACCAAAACCAGTGCGGCAACTTACTGGACATCACCTTGGTGCCATCGTTCTGCTGCCTTGGAACTATTCGCACAACAGTTTGCTACTGATGACCCACCCCCCGCGATGCCCCACGCCAGAAATCTGGACGTTGTGCTGCGTTGGGACTATTCGCACAGCCGACCGCTACTTCGTTGTTTTTCCCTAAAAATGTTTATATGTTATTACTGTTTTTGTTTTCTTGTATATATTTATAAGTTATTAAAGTTTTATAATCTTACTACTTTGTTGGAGTGCTATATATTTTTAATGTGACACATAATTGTAAAAACTTTGATGTACAAAGAGTCATCCCTGGAATCTTCCGCTTCAGGCTCGGTCCCCTCCCCAATCACAATACAGGATGGTTTTCAGATAATAGGAACGCGTCTGCTGTGACGGATCTCATCGAGTGTGGGCCTTGATCTACTATAACTCCTTTGAAGAGGGGTGATTCTTTACAGCTGGGGCCATAAACTACATCTGCAGGGCTAGCTGATACCCTAGGACCGGCCTGGACAATCGGACACAGAGGAAAAGGAGTGTCAGAGGGTGCGGTAGTGAATAGGGCGAAAGGGAGGTGTCGGGCGGGCACAGGGTGTGATTCTCAGGGAAGAGCAGCGCAGATGGGGGGTGGTTTATTACCCATGCATAAGACAGAGAGCGGGGGTGACCACTGCCTGGGGGAGATGCTTGCGAGGGTGGGGAGCCATGCTAAGGATCGACAGCGTGCACAGAGTGGGTCTGGTCAAGGCATCTAAAATGACTGCCGTGCACGACAAAAGTGTGGCATTTGAAAAAAGGCAAGATGGCGCAGACAATGTTTTTCAACACTTCCTGATTTCCTTCGAATCGAACGTTAACAGACGTTGGGGCATATTACCAAAGTTAAGCGATATTTATCCCTAACGATGCTTAGCAACGATTTTTTTACCGCTAAGCATCGTCAGAAATTATCGCAGATAAACCTTGCTATTATCAAGGTTTATCGCAAATACGATAAAAAACGACCGCAATGCATTAATATCGCTGAAAACTCAGCGATATTCATGCATTACCGAGCTAATGCTCTTAGCCATGTTATCCACCTCCCATTGGATAACATGGCTAAGAACTGCTCAGGGCAGGTGCTAGCTTTTGGAGATATTCGCGCTTATCGCGAATATTACCAAAAGTTGATAATAGGAGATAGCGATGTTAGCGACTGTTTCCAGTCGCTAACATCTTGGCATGCCCACTTTGCATGTCATTAGTGATAAATATCACTCACATGCAAAGTGGGGCCAAGATGGTCGCTATCTCCTACTAGCCGTCGCTAACTGGTGTTAGCAACAGCTAGGTAATACAGATATAATTTTATCTCTGCGAAGCGGAGCGCTGTTACAGATATATATCTTGTTTTTGAACGTTAATTTCTCAAAATCCACCGAAACACATATATTGAGACCTAGCAAAGGCACATCGAGCTACCAGTCCCTACAATTTTGCCAAGTTTCGTGCAAATCCATTCAGCCGTTCGATTATTATTATTATTTTTTTTTTTGCCCCGCGGGGCCCTTTTAAAACCTCCACATCAAACCTAAGAGGTCAAGGAGGATCTACTATGCCCCCTTATGGTCATTTGCCCCTTCGCTTTGGCCTCCTCTTGTCTCTCGATCCTACCGAGAGACAAGATGGCGGCCGCTACGGACTGTTTGCAATGTTTACAGACGCCGGAGAACCAATCAGCTTCGCAAACCTCCGTTACGCGAAGCGGAGCGCTGTTACAGATATATATCTTTTTTTGAACGTTAATTTCTCAAAATCCACTGGAGCACATATATTGAGACCTAGCAAAAGCACATCGGGCTACCAGTCCCTAATATTTTACCAAGTTTCGTGCAAATCCATTCAGCCGTTCGATTATTATTATTATTATTTTTTTTGCCCCGCGGGGCCCTTTTAAAACCTCCACATCAAACCTAGGGGGTCAGCGAGGATCTACTATGCCCCCTTATGGTCATTTGCCCCTTCGCTTTGGCCTCCTCTTGTCTCTCGATCCTACCGAGAGACAAGATGGCGGCCGCTACGGACTGTTTGGAATGTTCACAGACGCCGGAGAACCAATCAGCTTCGGTTCACAAAGCTCCGTACCGCGAAAAGTCCGCGAACCGGAGCGCTGCCCGGTCCGCTGTTACAGATATATATCTTTTTTTGAATGTTAATTTCTCAAAATCCACTGGAGCACATATATTGAGACCTAGCAAAGGCACATCGGGCTACCAGTCCCTACAATTTTGCCAAGTTTCGTGCAAATCCATTCAGCCGTTCGGGCTAAAAGTGAGGCCAACCGCCCTATGGAAAACTCAATGTTAAAAACACGTTTTGGGACCCCCCTTTTTTCTCGGCCCCCCCTTGACGAACCCCCCCCAAATTTTCAAGGGCTGCTCAGAAACAAAATGTGCCATTTTCCTGAAAATTTCAGCCAATTCCGTCCACAAACGCCAAAGTTATTAGACATAGAATTTTCAAAAATCCCATAGAGAAAAAATCCTAACTACATATACCTACTGGCGACCGCCAGTAGGTAATATACATACATATATATATATATATATATGTATATATATATATGTATATATATATATATATATATATATATATATATATATATATATATATATATATATATTACAGCTGAGAACCTCACAAAAAAGTGAAGGGAGGGATTAAACTCTGTACTTTATTTACCGTGAAAAATAAACAGGACACGTTTCGGCTCACGCCTTTTTCCAACTGTTTACACAAACGGATGCTTCGCTATATTATATATTTGCATCAGCATTGCATTTCCGATTCAACATCAACATAGAAATCAACAACGGACTGTTACATCACTGTTCGTGAGCGCCTTCTTTGAGTGGTAAAAAGTCCCATATGACAAAACTCATTAATATACACAGTACGGGGCTATCATGTATCCATAATTTAGCCAATGATAATTTGTTCAATAATATACATGCATCGATGCACTTGAAAATTCATACTTCATGCATAGAACCAAATTGGCATATTGTAACTAGACATGACCGTATTAAATGAGACTCATGGTTGGTACACACAATTGAGCTCTATATGAGATTATTTCATTGGATCAAAGACTTTCCACTATTTTAAAAATGGCACTAACTATAAGTAAACTCTAATGGTGATTAAGAAATGGCATCTCATGTAGTAAATATTTATTTATTTGTTGATTAATTAAAATCATTACAATCGATAAAAAAAACATACATGAACAATAACAAAGACATTATGACTTCAAATTCCCAACAAAAAAAAGGAATAAGATTTGACCAATTCCTGTTTTAAGCAGCAACGGCGTAAAGTTTCTAAAGGTTAACTTTTACAAAATCATTATGTACACAAATAAACCACATAATGCAGTTAATTTTGCAACAATAAGAAGCATGAGCAGTGAGCAATGTTTATGGCGACAATTCTTAACAGATAATATATATATTACATAAACCCGCAGATTAGATGATATCAGTAAAGTTGACAAATGAGGTAGATAGCAAATAGTAAATGCATTTGTACTGACGTTATAATCACAATATAATCTGACTAAAATTCCAGAGTCTTTATTTTCTAAACATACTTATAACCACATTGATGTATGTACCTATTTTATAAGACCGCCTCATCACAAGATAATAGTTTTTTTCAGCTATTAAAATAAACTTAACAAAACAAACAGTCATTTGTGGCGATACGCCAGTGAGACATGTGATGATGGAATTTCTACAAGATCTTACCCTCAGTTCATTAAAAATAGATTTTAATAGAAATTTCCGCTCATCTAATAATTGGGGCCACAAAGTTACAATATGAACTAGTGTTTCATCACATAATCTACACAAGTTACATTCTTTGGAAGGCCAATTTTTTCCCATTTTGGAAATCCATCCTTAGATGGGTATCGCCCAAACTGTATTAACATGAATCTATTTTTAAAAAACGATTTTAAATAGGACAGCAAATATGGTTGTTGTTCCAATTTTCCAAAAGAGTTAGAAACTGACCATGAATGGTTCTTTTTCCTAAAGTCGTCATTGTCAGTTATGGTCGACAGTAGATTAACTGATTGATTTATTGATCAATCAGTTAATCTACTGTCGACCATAAGTAAACTCTAATGGTGATTAAAAAATGGCATCTCATGCCTTATATGCATGTAAACACTTATTTTCATAATAGCGCCCTGGATGGGTGGTCTGTAGATGGGGACCCCTCCTAATAAATTCACTATTACAGTAAATCGTTAAATGATGGATAAATCACAGTTTCAGAATATATTACATTACAAGGGAAAAGTAAAAGGAACGCTTACAATACATATAATATAGTACCTACATTTCAGATTGACACTTTTTTTGTAGAACCCTCGATTTTCACTTGACTTTGTGACACAGATGTAGACTCACGTTAACAGTTCAACAGTATATCTCGTTTTCCCCAAGTGGATAGCCAACCCTTCTTCTATATTTATACCTGTCGGAGCTTTTGTTTACAATTCGACAATAAATCTTGATTCTAGTCTGCATAGTTTAACTTCCCTATTCCCTCCTCTGTCATGGGCTGGGACATGATCCAAACAATAAAACCTCAATAGACTTCTATTGCTCTGGTGAAACCTTGCAAAATGTCTTGCCACAGGGTAATTTAAGTCATTCTTCTCAATAGCCCTGGCGTGTTCTAGTATTCTGCATTTGTATTACATGTTAGAAGTTTGTTGATGGTTCTAGGTTTTGTAAGTCCAGGGATTTTATATGATAGAGTTTTGGGACTGTTCTTGCACGCCTTGCATTTAGTGCAAGGAAAAAATCATGTAGGATTGCTTACTCCAGATTGTAGGAAATTGGTTCAAAGTGACTCTCCACTAAATTGTCTTTTAGAGAGCGGCAGCGTCTGTATGTTATCTTCGGGTGATCAGGTAAGTTATTCCGATCACGCAGTCAGTTTTGAGGATATGCCAGTTATGGGTAAGGGTCTGTGTAATGCCTCTGATTTGTTAGAAAACGTTGTAATGATTCTAACAGTATTCGATTCATCTATGTTCTGCTGTTTCTTGTCTTTCAGAAGACTTTGTCTCGGGATTTCCTCTACTCTTGTGAGGGTTTTCTCTAAAAGAGATGGCGAATATCCTCGAACCGTAAATCGGGAAATGCAAATTTGTCCTCCTTCAATGAAAACTTTCAGATCTAAATATGCTACTTCTGTCACACTAATTTGCCCACTGAATTGAAGGTTAATACTAACACAGTTAACCTTCAATTCCGTGGGCATATTAGTGTGACAGAAGTAGCGTATTTAGAAACTTTGTGAAATGTAGGTACTATATTAAATGTATTGTATGCTTTCTTTTAACTTTTCCCTTGTAATGTAATATATTCTAAAACCGTGGCCGTGGCTACAGCCCTAACTGCTGAACGGAATTACCCCAAATTTGGGAGAAAGGTAGCCCTAGGTTCAGAAAGAACTCTTTTTGTTAAATGGTGTAAATTCATTCAATAGTTCCTGGAAAATTTGAAAAAGAAAAAATATTGATATCTGGGCGGAGCCTAACCATAGATGTCATCATGAGATCTGATTGGCTGTCAGCACTTCATCCTGGAATTGCTGGCAGCCATCTTGGGACCAATGTACATGATAGCACCCCATTGAAATGCATTGTAGTGAATCGAAGATTTTGAGGGTTACCAAAAGGAGAACAATAACGGGTGATAACAGACTTTCGTTATATTAGAATTCATTTGTTGATGGTACCATACTCATTTCAGGAATTGTAGCGTGTTCTAGGTGATTTTACACTGTGTAAAACCTTCTGCTAGGATATCGTGAATCATTTTTGAGAGAAAACTTTTTTCACATGCTTGTCCCATAGAGTTTTGGAAGGTGGACCAGAAGCTAAAATGACAGCATATTTTCTGTAAATTAACATTATCTTTCTCAGTCATGTGAGAATGAAGTCTGCCATTCTCAGTAAAACATGTACATCCAACAAGGGCAGAGACTGTCAGTTGATTCCTTTGTGTTCTACTGCAGCTTCCCAGGGTGTTCTAAAGAACAACTATAGAGCTAACAGACTTACTTATTACAAAATTATGGCACACCTGAAGCCATCTTGATTGGAATAAATTGGTAACACTTAAAACATTTAATTTAAAAAGGAACAAAATGAAGGTGTTCATTTTGCCATAGAAATTATGGTTAGTGCTGGAGAAAGAAAATGTAGGGCATGTTTTAAGTGAGATCGCAAATCCTCTTCTATTTCATTAGAAAATTCTGACATGCAGACAGAAACAATCACTTTCAACACCAGCACTAGACTTCCAGTTAACACCCTCGTGAGCAGTAGGTTTACTACAGTGATCTAATGAACAACTAGAGTGGTAACATTCTGAATGTATGGCAAATGTGTGACACATCTGAATGCTTTCTTGATGGAATCAAAGTAAAAAAACTGAAAAGATTTTTTACTGATGAGTCTTCAGTAAATGGGGGTGTTAGGAAACTTCATAATAAATAAGTCTCCCAAGATGGCCACCAGAGAAAAAAATGCCCAAAGCCCAAATGCAGCACAAATATCACCCAGATGTAGCCCACATATAGCCCAATGACAGAAGTGTGCAAAACGCTTTTTATTTTTGGTTTTTCTGCAGTTTTATATAGTGCAGACTGGTCAGGTATTGGAGCGTTACATCTTACTTGGATCCCTATTGCGTATTTTGCACGAAGTACATGAGATTGATCTTACGAAACATTGAACGTTATGATTCTGTTAACCTGAAGTTGCTCTGAACCGGGCTTTGTAACACCCGTTTTTACCTACTGATTTTAATTAATTCTCTCTGTATTGTATTAGGAAAGAGGATTTACTGTTTTTATGTACACTTTTATGATCTATGTTTCTAAATCAGATCGAATAAAATTTAATAAATACTATGGCAGGATGGAGGCGAGGATTATGCATATCTTTCCTCACTTTATTTGCATAGCAGTTCAAAGAGAACGTAACACAACAATCATTAAACAAAAGATTACACAACCCATGGACTATTAGGGAGGTAGTCTCCAAGGCAACTATAGTCCAATCATATCACAGTCCTTCTTATATAATATTGTGACGTCCCTTCCGCTTCCTCTTTCTTCACTGCTCGTCAATTAAGTGCATTCCTTACATTCTTGGCATAATCTGAAATTGCAGCTGTTTGTATAGCGGTTTCTTGTGCACGTTATTAGCATTATCGCTGTGTTATTGTTTCATATTCCCTGCGCAGCAGGCTCTTGCCTGAGCACGTTCTCCCCCTTTCAGTTTCTCTCGCTGTGCACTCTGCATGTGGTGAGATCCTGTCAGGCGTGTCTGATACGAGCGTGGCAGCTCTGTCGAGCTCTCCCGCTGGTCTTTACGAGCCTGTGGGAATCCAGTCACTCCTTTAGTGTCTGCTTGATTCCCGACCAACCCTCGCCTAATTTTGACACCGCTACGCTGTAATTTTCCCAAACTGCCACCTGGTGGTGGTAATTGGTATTGCACCTCAGTCTATTCGTATAACAGCTTCGGGGAAAGGCCAGCTGTTGGACCACCGACGCGGTGGATGCCTTAAGGATTTTAAGGGCATTTGTTCTGTGCTCACAACCTCTGCTATCATGTCTTCTCCAGAAGACCATTTTTACTTCTCCTACCAGCAAGTGGAGGAGAAATGGCCGCCCAACTTCTCCCTCCAGCAGTGGACCAAGCCCTCTTTCTGGCTATTTCTAGGGAGCTGGCTCCTGTTAGGGATGAGGTCGATAAGCTGGTGAAAAGAATCCCTGGGGTGTTCAGTGACCCAGATCTGCTGGTGGCGGGTCCCAGTAGCTTCCAGATGGGGAATAAAAGGACTGTTAAGCATAAAGCGGGGCACTTGAAAGGATTTGATAAATTTACGGCGACCTTCCTCAAGAGTGCGTGAACGCTAAAACATGCACCCTGAGCCCGGAGACAATTGCGATGCTGTCACCACGATTGTAGACCCCGACGGCAGGTTTTCCTTAGAGGGAGAGGGTGCATCGGAGGATGATTTCTCCTCGGATGAGAATCAGGAATCATCGTGTTCCTGGCATCCAGAGTCCCACTCCTCTCAATCCCCAGTTGAGAAAGGGGTCCACTCGGACATGTTCTAGCCTACCCAAATTTACCATCCTAGGTCGGCAGAGTGGACCTCTGACGCCAAAAAGGCAGAGTATGTGGTGGGGAAAATCCATTAACCCCTTGAAAGGGAGGTCAGGAATAGGATGAGGGGAGAATGCCCCAGGCCCTCACTGAAGGGGAAGGTGACACACACGCTTAAAATTGATGAGAAACTATGAATCTTTTTCTCCAAGTATATGAGGGATACCAAGAAAGGAATTGATGGGTCTTGGATGTGGTAGGGCCCTTGACCAAATAATTTAATTGATGGAGCATTCAAAAGAGTCAGGATCCCCTTTTTTCCATGGATATTGTGGCTGGTTGGGCGCACTACCCTATACCGTAAAACACTACCCCCTCCACTACCCAAACATGACTGCACTACCCTACAACCTAAAACACTACCCCCAGCAAGACACCCTACACTACCCAAACATAACTGAACTAACCTAAACCCTAAAATACTACCACCAGCACGACTCCCTACAGTACCCAAACACCACTGCACTACCCTAAACCCTAAATCTACCCCAGCACAACCCCCTAAACTACACAAACACCACTGCAATACCCTAAACCCAAAAACACAACCCCCAGCACGACCCCTTCACTACACAAACACCACTGTACTGCCTTAAGCCCTACAACTCTACCCCCAGCATGACCCCCTACACTACACAAAAACCACTGCACTACCCTAAATCCTAAAACACTACCCCCAGCATGACACCCTACACTACCCAACCACCACTGCATTACCCTAAATGCTAAATCACTACCCGCAGCATGACTCCCTACACTACACAAACACTACTGGACTACCCTAAACACTAAAACACTACCCCCAGCATAACTCCCTACACTACCCAAACACCACTGCACTACATTTAACCCTAAATCTACCCCCAGCATGATCTCACACACTACACAAACACCACTGCACTACCCTAAAATCTAAAGCACTTCCCCCAGCACAACCCCCTACACTACGCAAACACTACAGCACTACCCTAAACCCTAAAACACTAACCCCAGTATGACCGCCTACACTACCCAAACACCACTGCACTACCCTATACCATGACCCCCTACACTACACAATCACGACTGCACTACTCTAAAACACTACCCACAGCATAACCCCCTACGCTACACAAACACCACTGCACTACCCTAAACCCTAAAACACTACCCTTACACTACACACACACCACTGCAGTACCTTAAACCCTAACACACTACCCCAGCATGACCCCATACACTACACAAACACCACTACACTACCGTAAACCCAAAACACAACCCCAGCACTACCCCTATACCACCCAAACACCAATGCACTACCCTAAACCATAAAACACTACCTCCAACATGACCCACTACACTGAACAAAAACCACTGCACTACCCTAAACCCTCAAACACTACCCCCAGCATGACCCTCTACGCTACCCAAACACCACTGCACTACCCTAAACCCTAAAACACTACCCACAGCATGACTCCCTATACTACACAAACACCACTGGACAACCCCAAACCCTAAAACACTACCCCCAGCATGACTCCCTACACTACCCAAACACCACTGCACTTCCCTTAACCCTAAATCTACCCCCAGCATGGCCTTTCACACTACACAAACACCACTGCACTACCCTAAACCCTAAAACACTACCACCAGCACTACCCCCTACACTACCCAAACACCACTGCACTAGCCTAAACCCTAAAACACTAACCCCAATATGACCCGCTGCACTACCCAAACACCACTGCACTACCCTATACCACGACCCCCTACACCAAACAAACACAACTGCACTACCCTTAACCCTCAAACACTACCCTTCAGCATGACCCCGTACGCTACAAAAACACCACTGCACTACCCTAAACCCTAAAACACTACCCCTACACTACTTAAACACCACTGCACTACCTTAAACCCTAACACATTACCCCAGCATTACCTCCTACACTACACAAATACCACTGCACTACCCTAAACCCCCTACACTACACAAACACCACTGCAATACTATAAACCCTAAAAAACTTCCACCAACACGACCCCCTCAGAACACAAACACCACTGCACTACCATAAACCCTAAATCTACCCCCAGCAAGACCCCCTACACTACCCAAACACCACTGCCATACCCTAAACCGTAGAACACTACCCCCAGCATGAACCCCTACACTACCCAAACACCACTGCACTACCCTAAACCCTAAAACACTACCACCAGCACTACCCCCTACACTACACAAACACAACTGCACTACCCTAAACCATAGAACACCACCCCAGCACTATCCCCTACACTACCCAAACACCACTTCACTACCCTATACCATAAAACACTACCCCCAGCATCACCCACTACACTACACAAACACCACTGCACTACCCTAAACCCTAAAACACTACCACTAGCATGACTCCCTAACCTACCCAACCACCACTGCACTACCCTAAACCCTAACTCTACCCCCAGCACAACCCCCTACACTACACAAACACCACTGCAATTCCCTAAACCCTAAAACACGACCCCCAGCATGACCCCCTTCACAACATAAACACCATTGCATTTCCCTAAACCCTAAAACACTACCCTCGGCATGACCGCCTTCACTACCTAAACACAACTGCACTACCCTAAACCCTAACACACTACCCCCATCACGACCCCCTTCACTACCCAAACACAACTGCACTACCCTAAACCCAAAAACACTACCCCCAGCAGGACCCCCTAGACTATGCAAACACCACAGCAGAACCCTAAACCCTAAAACACGACCCCCCACACTACACAAACACCACTGCACTAACCTAAACCCTAAAACACTAGAACCCAGCATGACCCCTTACAGTACACAAACACCACTGATCTACCCAAAACCCTAAAACACTACCCCTGCACTACACAAACACCACTGCACTACCCTAAAGCCAAAAAGACTACCCACAGCATGACCCCCTACACTACACAAACACCACTGCACTACCATAAACCCAAAACACTACCCCAGCACTACCCCTACACTACACAAACAACACTGCACTACCCTAAACCCTAAAACACTACCCCCAGCACGACCCTCTACACTACCCAAACACCACTGCACTACCCTAAACCCTAAAACACTACCCGCAGCATGACTCCCTATACTGCACAAACACCACTGGACTACCCTAAACCCTAAAACACTACCCCCAGCATGGCTCCTTACACTACCCAAACACCACTGCACTTCACTTAACCCTACATCTACCCCCAGCATGACCTTTCCCACTACACAAACACCACTGCACTACCCTAAACCCTAAAACACTACCCCCAGCACTACCCCTACACTACATAAACACCACTGCACTACCTTATACCACTAATCCCAGTATGACCCCCTACACTACTCAAACACCACTGCACTACCCTATACCACAACCCCCTACACTACACAAACACAACTGCACAACCCTAATCAGTAAAACACTACCCACAGCATGACCCCCTACGCTACTAAAATACCACTGCACTACCCCAAACTCTAAAACACTACCCCTACACTACATAAACACCACTGCACTACCTTAAACCCTAACACACTACCCCAGCATGACCCCCTACACTACACAAACTCCACTGCACTACCCTATACCCCCTACACTACACAAATACCACTGCACTACTCTAAACCCTAGAAAACTACCCCCAGCACGACCCCCTGAGAACACAAACACCACTACATTACCCAAACCCCTAAAACATTACCCCCTACATAACACAAACACCACTGCACTATCCTAAACCCCAAAACACTACCCCCAGCATGACCCCCTACACTACACAAAAACCACTGCACTACCCTAAACCCTAAATGACTACCCCCAGCATGACACCCTATAATTCCCAACCACCACTGCATTACCCTAAATGCTAAATCACTACCCGCAGCATGACTCCCTACACTACACAAACACTACTGCACTACTGTAAACCCAAAACACTACCCCAGCACTACCCCTACACCACCCAAACACCACTGCACTACCCTAAACCATAAAACACTACCCCCAGCATGACCCCCTACACTACACAAAAACCACTGCACTACCCTAAACCCTAAAACACTACCCCCAGCATGACACCCTACACTACCCAACCACCACTGCATTACCCTAAATGCTAAATCACTACCCGCAGCATGACTCCCTACACTACACAAACACTACTGGACTACCCTAAACCCTAAAACACTACCCCCAGCATAACTCCCTACACTACCCAAACACCACTGCACTACATTTAACCCTAAATCTACCCCCAGCATGATCTCACACACTACACAAACACCACTGCACTACCCTAAACTCTAAAACACTTCCCCAGCACAACCCCCTATACTACCCAAACACTACAACACTACCCTAAACCCTAAAACACTAACCCCAGTATGACCGCCTACACTACCCAAACACCACTGCACTACCCTATACCATGACCCCCTACACTACACAAACACGACTGCACTACCCTAAAACACTACCCACAGCATAACCCCCTACGCTACACAAACACCACTGCACTACCCTAAACCCTAAAACACTACCCTTACACTACACAAACACCACTGCAGTACCATAAACCCTAACACACTACCCCAGCATGACCCCCTACACTACACAAACACCACTGCACTACCCTAAACCCCCTACACTACACAAACACCACTGCACTGCTCTAAACCCTAAAAAACTAACAGCAGCACGACCCCCTACACTATCCAAACACCACTGCACTACCCTATACCATAAAACACTACCTCCAGCATGACCACAACACTACACAAACACCACTGCACTACCCTAAGCCCTAAAACACTACCACCAGCACGACTCCCTACACTACCCAACCACCACTGCACTACCCTAAACCTTAAATCTACCCCAGCACAAGCCCCTATACTACACAAACACCACTGCACTACCCTAAACCCTAAAACACCACCCCATCACTATCACCTACACTACCCAAACACCACTTCACTACCCTAAACCCTAAAACACTACCCGTAACCCGACTCCCTATACTACCCAAACACCACTGCATTACCCTAATCCCTAAATCCACCCCCAGCACGACCCCCTACACTACCCAAACACCACTGCACTACCCTATACCATAAAACACTACCCCAGCACGACCCCCTACACTACACATTTACCACTGCACTACCCTGAACCCTAAAACACTACCCCCAGCATGACTCCCTACACTACTGCACTACCCTATAACACTACCCCCAGCATGACCCCTACACTACCCAAACACCACTGCACTACCATAAAACCCTAAAACACTACCCCCAGCATTACCCCCTACACTACCCAAACACCACTGCACTACCCTAAACCCTAGAAAAGAAACACCCACCCTATGCCCAATCCCCTTACCTCTCCTCGTGGTTCCTGCTTCATGTCGTCTCTGAGGGGCAGTGCACGTCGTTGTGAGGAAACTGAACTGCCTCTGTTTCCTTACAACGACATGGATCGTCTACATGTTTTTTTAGAACGCATGTACATTTACCATACATACCTTTACAACAAAATTAGTTGTAAAGACATGCGTGGTAAATGACCATGCGTTCTAAAAAAATGCGTAGTAATGACTTTGCGATGTACAACGCATGTGTGGTAATGCATGCGTTGTAATGGTATCAAGAAGTAAAAAAGTCGTTGTAACGGCTGTTTACCGATCAAAGCTTGCCCCTGTTCTACAGTGAGTTGTTTATTTGATTAATTAGGAGGAAGGAATGTGTTTTTTTAACCAAAAAGTGCATTCTCGGCTGTTGTATTATGAAAGTGTCAACGTTGCCTTGTTTCACTTCCTGAGAGAGAGCGGAAGAGTCTGTTTGGATCTAAAGGAGTTCTGTTGTTGGAGGGGGCTGGCGCAACATGTCATCAGAAAACATAGCTAATGGAAAGCGTCCTCCATGAAGTGCGGAGCAGTGCCATGAGAGGTCAACGAGTGTGCGGCCTACCACAGTATGACCGTACTGCGTGACCCATGTGCCGCCTTCAGGGTACGGGAGGCAGAAGCTGCATCGCAGGTCCTCCTGAAGACCGTTGTAGCACTAATTCTACATTTTAGTACTAGGGCATTTTAACTTTGTCGTTCCTGCCAGATACAAAGAAAAGATCATGTGTCATTCAGTGCCCTCGTTACCTTTTTTATGGGTTGTGGTGCTTGTCACTTCGCTGCCCCACCGGTGCACATAACTGGGCACCCCACCTCGTGTGCCATCTGCAGGGCCTCTGCCCTCGGATCACTGGTTTTGGTTTCTGGAGTGGCAACATACACAGTTGCTCCCAAAGGACTAGCCTGAACACTTAGGTGAATATCCCCTGCACCAGCATTCCACAGAAATTCTTTCCTAGCTCTCCCACGTTGACGAGGATGTCTTAATAGCACGGCTCCGCTCTTGACACCGTATGACATAATTGGAGCCATAAGAGGACCTCATAGGCGTGCTGATGTCAGTTACACCCATTTTTTCCGTGCCACCGAGGCAAACAGGTGGACCGAGACATTTTCACATGTATACATAGATAATATATATATATATATATTCACTGAAAAAACCATAGGTTTCATGCATGTTATAGTTAGAAATTAGCATTTAGAAAACCTTAGAAATTCACTGAAAAAACCGTAGGTTTCAGGCACGTTATAGTTAGAAATTAGCATTTAAAAAAACCTTAGAAATTCACTGAAAAAAACATAGGTTTCAGGGGTGTTATAGTTAGTTGGACATTTCACTCATACAAAACCATAGAAATTCCCCCATTATAGTTAGTTCAGCTAACTATAACTCACGCACCCGTAATGCACTGCTGATGATGTCACATATTACATCACTCAAGACATGGTCAGTGACATCACTCATGACATCACTGATGGCATCTCAAATGACAAGTCAAATGACATCACTGATGACATCACTGATGACTAATTCAAAAAACAAAACAGTCTGCCCCTTCAAATATATATTAAGGCTCAGCTGGAGTCCTATAATAAGATTTAGCAGTAGTAAGCTCACTGAAACCAGAGACAAAATGAACTCATTATAGAAAAATATCCATAGTTTATTTCTTTTCTTTAGTATAAATATATGTTTTTTCCAAAACAATAAGGAAACATTGACAATATATAACAATGATAGTACACACAAAAATATTTCAATAACATCCCACACATCCCTACATCCATTCAATCAATCTTCACAACAAACGCACACATTCTTTAAGCATCCAGAAATTCAATTAGTTCACACATACTCATCCATTCTTCAATTATCCCATACAAATCATGTTTCAGTAGCCAGATATTGTGCATAAAGTTGCGTCCTGTATAGTCTCCAAATGAAAGATAGGAGACTAGATGACCATACAGCAGGACATACTCAAAACGCCAACGCGCGTTTCGGTGCTAGACCAGGTCTAAGGCCACAACTTCGTCAGGGCACACAGAAGAGGGGAGGGGGACGAGCAAACAGCATACAATCTGTAATAAGTAAAAACATGTGTTTAATGTACATACAATTTTTCTGAATAGATGTTCTCTAACTGTTGTCTAACAATTATTTAAGGATAGTTCAATTCCCTAGAAACATCACAATTATGCCAACATTCTGGTTAAGACAGTGAGCTTAAAAATTGCATAGTACATGGATGATAAGAGTTCCAAAAAGAACAAGAAGGAAACCCCCAAGACCACACATATAACATAGACAGACATTTTTGCCAATATCATTACCACCAAATAAAAAAGACTACAAAGTTACAACATTGCATTTCACAAACTTCACAGCAACAGGTGTTAATAAAAAGAAAAATGTTTTGTACGGGTTCACTAACTCAATACGGGGGTGGTCAATCCCGAAGGAGGCTCCAAGAATTCAAAGGGAAGGGGTTGAAGTCGATACCTACTGTAAAGAATGTGTTCACTTTCAAGATTTACTGGCGAGATTCCACTTAAGACGTTCCGCACACCTCTGGTCCTTGAGGTAGTACGACGACAACCAAGGAGTTTTGAGGGTAAGTATTCTGTGGAGGGGACATGAAACGAGCGCCAAGTTCTCAGAGATCAACATGGATAATCTACAAAAAGTGTGGTACTCATTCTAGCCAGTCTAAATCTATTAGCCCCATAGAATGTACTTACCAAAACAATCGGGCTAAACCGGCTCATAGGCGGTTTTAAAACAAGGAATGCGCACCCCCTCCAAAGTAGGAACAGCAACCTTCCACTCGAAATCAAACAGGGAACCAGATCCGGTACTTCAAGGTCTGCAAATAATATATAAAGAGTGTAAGAACAAAAGGAGATGCCCAAATAATAAATAAATGCGTTCCCCAAGCAATTTCAACATCAGGGTGGGCAGGCTTTCACGGGGTTTGCATAAAGAAAGTTTTATTAAAAGAAACTTCACCCTAGATTCGGAAACATCGATTTTACAACTCTCAATTAGGGACACAAACTCATTCTAGTCGAGGATCTGAATTGTTCCAAATGAGTGAGGAAGAACATTTGAGCACCTCGACGTGGTTTGAATACAAAATTGAGCCATAAACATGAGCGGGTGAGAACGTTACCTGGGGGTATTTTGTGATCGTGCGCATGGTCAGAGATGCCAGACGGGACAGTTTTTCACTCTTTCAATCAGCTTCTATAGGTGGACAAAACAAACAAAGAAAGAGTCGATGGTTGAAACCAAATCGCGAGTGATAAGGGCGGGAGGCAGTACTTAAATAACCATTAACTAGCGTATCGGTGCAATTTCCTAAGAAGACGGGGGTTAGAGAACCAGAGCTCTCCTCTCAAAACTGCATTTTGAATATCCGACAAAAAATGGATCAAAGGAGGTTGCAAATCACACCTGTTTGTTATCTAATGGCCAGGCGAACTTTAAAGCTGCGATGGCAAGATTCTCCCATCGCTCATCTCCCACGGGTCCACAATAGACATACACAACGTCAATAAAGAATCCACATACAAAATTACGTACAAATAAATCTGAGGGTTCCACAAAAGACTCAAACACACCACAGCACAGGGCTGGGAAATAAGACCAATAGATAGAAGATGGGCCCCCTTAGAACACGAATACAGGGCAGACTGGCTGGGGAAACAAAGGCTAATTCAAAAAACAAAACAGTCTGCCCCTTCAAATATATATTAAGGCTCAGCTGGAGTCCTATAATAAGATTTAGCAGTAGTAAGCTCACTGAAACCAGAGACAAAATCAACTCATTATAGAAAAATATCCATAGTTTATTTCTTTTCTTTAGTATAAATATATGTTTTTTCCAAAACAATAAGGAAAAATTGACAACATATAACAGAAGCGGAAGCCATGACCCTCCTTTCGAGAGGTCTCTCGTTTGTACCTACTACTCGGTTTGATCATTTTGAATTTACTAAAGATCTTCATTCCTTTTTTTTTTTAAAATACGCCTGAAGAAGTTTTTTCTTACCCGCCCATCCCTCGTGGGATCTGACAATGCTTCGGGCCTTAAACCACCATCCAACTTTACTCCTAGCCTGGACCTTCTTGGACCAGAGGTAGGAATCTTCAAAAAGGCCGTTACCAAGAAGATTGAAAAAATCATTACGTTTGTCCCTAAGCCCGACCACAATCTTCTGATCGAAGAGAATGTGGCCCTCAAAAAACTATGAGAGGACCAAAATCTAACGATCAAACCTTGTGATAAAGGCGGGGGGATTGCTGTCTTCAATACCCCCACATATGTTGAAAAAATGACCGCACTCCTCTCATCCACCAGACACTACAAGCGAGTAACGAGGTGCCCTGAGGAATCCCTTAAACATCGCATCCTTGCATTGGTCGATACCGCGGTTGAGAAAGGATACATCTGCACCAAGGAAGCAGAATACCTTACCCCTACATATACCCGAATGCCTATCATTTACGGCCTACCTAAAGTACAAAAGGATGTCTTGATCCCCCCATGCGACCGATCGTGTCCACCATTGGGGCGGCTACTGAGCCTCTTTCAAAGTATGCAGACCAGTTTTTAAAACCCCTGGTAAGCAAACTTCAATCCTTTGTGAAGGATACTGGAAACTTTATCTCCAAGGTAGAGAAAATGCCGTTTGATTATGAGAAAGAACTTTTGGTGACAATGGACCTGGAATCGCTCTACACCAACATCCCACAAGACAGAGCGATCCAGGTCTTAGAGGAAATTTTGACAACCCAAAATGGTCTCCCTAATGCCCCTTAGATCATTGACTGCCTCAGGATAGTTTTAGGTGAAAACTATTTTGAATTTAACAAAGAATATTTTCATCAGGTGCAAGGCGTCAGTATGGGGGCATCTTGTGCCCCCAGTGTTGCCTGCCTATACATGGGCAAATTTGAGGAGACCAATATCTATAACGAAATGGCACCTTTCTTTGAGAATGTGCGAGGTTGGTCTCGCTTCATCGACGATATTTTCTTTATCTGGAAGGGAGACCAGCAATCTCTAAATGAATTTGTCGCATGGGTTAACTTGGCTGATTCTAACTTGAGGTTCACAGCTAATTCCAGCGACATCAAAGTTGAATTTTTGGATGTCTGGGTTAAACACGCGAATGGAGAACTGCTTGTATCTTTATACACCAAAGCCACCGCAAATAACACTCTCCTTCAATATAGAAGTTTCCATCCCCGATGCCAGTGGGATTCTATCCCTTTCAGCCAATTCCTCTGCTTACGGAGAAATTGTACTGAAATGAGTGAATTCCTCCGATAGGCTGACATATTGAAGATGAAATTGGCTGAGCGAGGGTATCCATCTCGATTAATTTGAGACTCATTTAAGCGAGCCAGATATTTCCACAGAGAGTCCATGTTCCAAGAATGAAATGTTGTGGTGCAAGACAGACTGGTGTGTATCACCAAACATTCGACAATTAACCATAAGGTGAGACAAGCCATCAACTCCCTTTGGTACCTCCTCAATATTGGAGGAAATGAAACGGTGATCCCCAAACCTCTTTTTGCGTTTCGTAGAAATAAGAATTTGCGTAACCATTTGGTTTGTGGCTTATTGCCTCCACCCAGGACGATGCGACAAACTGGAGTCTTGGGACTGCCACCTATTGAGGGTAATCACCGCTGCGGAACATGCAAAGCCTGTCCTCATGCCATGGTAGGACGTTCTTTGGCAATTGACAGCCCTGTGGGCTTCCTTACGTTGGCGAGACTGGCCGGGAATGCCGTTTTCGTATCAGCGAACATAAGTAAAATATCAGAAATTTGAAAAATGGGGCCCCACTGGTCCAGCATTGGACCAATGCCAAACACAATGAGTTTGATCTCAAATGGTCAATATTGGAGAAAGTACGCACTGTACCAGGGAAGGACACAACCGCCCTTAGAAAGAAAAGGGAGGTTTTCTGGATTTTCCTCCTTGATGCAACTAAAAAGGGCCTTAATGAACATTGTCCCTGGGAAAATGCGATCTTATGAGACCGTAACTTGAATGGTTGCTGTTCTCCTGAATTGTCCCCATTATTTAGAGCACGTTCCTTCTTGTGCCTGTTACCACTATCTCCCCATGGAGCTTGATAGTTTCGAGTAGTTTCATCTTTGTGTGGTTGCCCTTTTGTTCCAGGTTTCAATACATCTTTTTCAATTGTTTTTAAACAGGTCTCATTGGATTTCACCTTTATTCCAAATTTATGTCATTTGAGCCTCTTTGCCGGATTGTTTATGTAATTTTCATTTTTATTTCTTACGGCCAGCTGCCTCATACGTGATTCATTTTTATCCATCCCGGATTTTGTACTTTGGTCTTTTGGCATATTCTAAAGATCTTTGGATTGCCCTTTGAAAATGAGAACGCTCGTATGCGGGATTGATAGATTTTAAATACTTGTATGCCTGCCCTGTTCTAATTTCATTTGAGTCTGATGTTTGGATTTGACAGGAGTCTCACTAGTGCCTATATCTTCATCAAGATCCACTCCGGATTTTACATATTCCCCACTGTGGCTTTATTACACACTAGCCTTCTGATTGGACTAGGCCTTTACGCGGGACTTATAAAAACCCAGTGGTGTTTAACGTTCGTCACCCTCGGGTTTGCTGGTCCGAACGTCTTGCCGCATGTCGCAACGGTCCGTAATTTCTGGGATGTCTCAACGGCTTTAAGGTAAAGAAACTTCTTCCATCTTGCTACCCTGGGGCCCATTTTTTTATATGAGCGGTTGCTCTAGAATGTGTCAGGTCACTCATGAAACCTTCTGGGCTTCGTCGGATAGTTGTGGACCCGTGGGTGTATGATTCTAAATTAGATGAGCGATGGGAGAATGTTGCCATCTCAGCTTTAAAGTTCGCCTGGCCATTAGATGACAAACGGGTGTGATTTGCAACCTCCTTTGATCCATTTTTTGTCGGATATTCACGATGCAGTTTTGAGAGGAGAGCTCTGGTTCTCTGACCCCCGTCTTCTTAGGAAATTGAACTGATACTCTAGTTAATGATTATTTAAGTACAGCCTCCCGCCTTTATCACTCGCGATTTGGTTTCAACCATCGGCTCTTTCTTTGTTTGTTTTGTCCACCTATAGAAGCTGATTGAAAGAGTGAAAACTGTCCCGTCTGGCACGATCACAAAATACCCTCAGGTAACTTTCTCACCCGCTAATGTTTATGGCTCGATTTTGTATTCAAACTACCTCGAGGTGCTCAAATGCTCTTCCTCTCTCATTTGGAGCAATTCAGATCCTCGACTAGAATGGGTTTGTGTCCCTAAATGAGAGTTGTGAAATCGATTTTTCCGAATCTAGGGTGAAGTTTCTTTTAATAAAACTTTTTTTTATGCTTACCCCGTGAAAGCCTGCCCACCCTGATGTCGAAATTGCTTGGGGAACGCATTTATTTATTATTTGGGCGTCTCCTTTTGTTCTTACACTCTTTATATATTATTTGCAGACCTTGAAGTACCGGATCTGGTTCCCTGTTTGATTTTGAGTGGAAGGTTCTGACACTACTTTGGAGGGGGTGCGCATTCCTTGTTTTAAAACCGCCTATGAGCCGGTTTAGCCCGATTGTTCTGGTAAGTACATTCTATGGGGCTAATAGCTTTAGACTGACTAGAATGAGGTCCACACTTTTTGTAGATTATCCATGTTGATCTCTGAGAACTTGGCGCTCGTTTCATGTCCCCTCCACAGAATACTTACCCTCGAAACTCCTTGGTTGTCGTCGTACTACCTCAAGGACCAGAGGTGTGCGGAACGTCTTAAGTGGAATCTCGCCAGTAAATCTTGAAAGTGAACACGTTCTTTACAGTAGGTATCGACTTCAACCCCTTCCCTTTGAATTCTTGGAGCCTCCTTCGGGATTGACCACCCCCGTATTGAGTTAGTGAACCCGCACAAAACGTTTTTCTTTGTATTAACACCTGTCGCTGTGAAGTTTGTTAAATGCAATGTTGTTACTTTGTAGTCTTTTTTATTTGGTGGTAATGATATTGGCAAAAATGTCTGTCTCTGTTATACGTGTGGTCTTGGCGGTTTCCTTCTTGTTCTTTTTGGAACTCTTATCATCCATGTACTATGCAGTTTTTAAGCTCGCTGTTGTAATCAGAATGATGGCATAATTGTGATGTTTCTAGGGAATTGAACTATCCTTAAATAATTGTTAGACAACAGTTAGAGAACATCTATTTAGAGAAATTGTATGTACATTAAAAACATGTTTTTACTTAATACAGATTGTATGCTGGTTGCTCGTCCCCCTCCCCTCTTCTGTGTGCCCTGTGCCCTCTGCCCTGTGTGCCCTGACGAAGGTGTGACCTTAGACCTGGCCTAGCACCGAAACGCGCATTGGCGTTTCGAGGATGTCCTGCTGTATGGTCATCTAGTCTCCTATCTTTCATTTGGAGACTATCCAGGATGCAACTTTATGCACAACATCTGGCTACTGAAGCATGATGTGTATGGGATGATTGAAGAATGGATGAGTATGTGTGAACTAATTGAATTTCTCGATGCTTAAAGAATGTGTGCGTTTGTTGTGAAGATTGATTGAATGGATGTAGGGATGTGTGGGATGTTATTGAATTATTTTTGGGTGTACTTTTTCCTTATTGTACATATATTTATACTAAAGAAAAGTAATAAACTATAGATATTTTTCTATAATGAGTTGATTTTGTCTCTGGTTTCAGTGAGCTTACTACTTTAACTCCTATTATAGGACTCCAGCTGAGCCTTAATATATATTTGAAGGGGCAGACTGTTTTGTTTTTTGAATTAGCCTGTGCTTCCCCTGCTAGTCTGCCCTGTATTCGTGTTCTCAGGGGGCCCCTCTTCTATCTATTGGTCTGACATCACTGATGACATCATCTAGTGAATGTGCGTTTCTCTCAAAATTAAATATGTTTTATATATGTATATCCCAAGGTTGATGGAAGAATAAATGAGTACATAAGTGTCTAAATGGATGATTTTACTTTTGTAAAATTGATTGTATAACTGACTGATTAAGTGTATCTTAGTGAATACATGGATTAGTGAGTAATGTTTAAATATGTAAATATCTGTATCAGTCTCTCACTTTGTGTATAAGTGGCTGTATGGATTGGTGAGTAGCTACATGAGTGTCTATATGGGTTATTAGTTGTTTTTTTGAGAATCAGTATGAGTGTCTGAGTGTCTGTATGGTTCGGTGGGGGATATTACCTAGTGCATAGATGCATGAATGAGTGACTCACTGTTTGTCTGTGTTGAAGACAGCATGTGTGCAGGACTGTATGGGTGGATGGGTGTGTGAATGGGTGTGTTAGTGAGTGAATGACTGTCTCAATAGTGTCTTTATGAGTAACTACATATGTTTTAAACTAGTGTATGTGAGTATTGGTGTATATAAGTGAGTATATGTTAGAGTGAGAGATTGGAAGAATTCCTGTACAAATAAGTAGGTGTTTCTATAAGTGATTGTTGAAGAGAGTAAGTATGTGTAAGTTTCTGGAGAAGTAAGTGTGGTAGTGTGTGTATAACTGTATATGCAAGTAAATGGATGTTTGATACTTTGCATGTGTGACTATGTGTGTGAGTAACTATGGATGAGTGGCGGTGTGTAACAGGATGTATAGGTGTATGAGTACATATGATGAGTGAGTACATGTATGAGTGACTGTATAAGGACTGTTGGTGAATGAGTGGATGTGTGTGTAGATCTTGGAATTACTGAATAGGTGTGTTGTAACTGGTATTGGTATGTCCAATGTTTTGAAAATGTTAGTTTGTATTTTTGAGTGTGTGTATCAAAGGTTATAATAGGGTGAGAGGAGGTCTGCCTCTCTATCACAAGGATGATGCCATCAGTGATGTCATTTGAGATGTCATCCGTGATGTCATGAGTGATGTCACTGACCATGTCATGAGTGATGTAATATGTGACGTCATCAGCAGTGCATTGAGGGCACGCGAGTTATAGTTAACTGAACTAACTATAACGGGGGAATTTCTATGGTTTTGTATGAGTGAATGTCCAAATGTCCAACTGACTATAACACCCCTGAAACCGATGTTTTTTTTCAGTAAATATATATATATGTGTGCACATATATTGGGGTAACACTTGCTGTTAAGTTTTTATCACGGTAATGCTTTCTTATACATGCATATACTTGGGCCATGCGTGAAAATGGCTTGATTGGTTCCATCGTTTCCTAATCATTTACAAACTCATAGATCACTAGGATGTCAATAGGATTGCCATGGATTCTAGTTGTGACCTCTGGCTTCACGTTTCCTACCACTGGCTGCAGTGCTTAATGTGTACAAAAAATTGAAGAAACAGGGCCCTCGTCAGGAGGTCAAAGCAGCTTTCATTGCCCATTGCCACTGCCAGCATTGCTAATGACTTAACTAAGCATGTCACTCCTAAAAGTCTGCAGCACAGACTATTCCAGGACACTAAAAACTACAGGAATGACTCAGGCAGGAGGTATTTGTCATTTTGTATGAATATTAAATTATTAAATAATGTTGGGCTCATTTCAAAAGTAACAAACAGTACCCCCATGTGGCCGACTGCCATAAGACTATTAAGTGCTGGTGCTGAGCACCGGAATACTCTTGCACAAATTAAGCAGTGCCTGGCTGAGTTCCTTTGACCCCCCAAGAATAATTATATCAGTAGGGAAGAACATGGCTGAAACAATGTTATGCGTTAGGTAGAGGAGATTTGTGGTCGTCTCCCCAAGGCTCCTGCCCATTGCTTTCCAAAAAATTACTGAATCTCGCTCTAAGGAGGTACCGTTTGGATCTATAATAAGTAATCTCTTGATGGGCACGTTAGCGGATACTTTTTTGAATATCAAGGCTTATCCCCTCTTTGAAGTCTTCTTGGATGACATCCAGCCCTCCTTGGCAAAGAAACTCTTTATCCAGTGCAGACTCTGTTCATTGCCACTGAGGGCGGTAACGTACAAATGGCGGAACGCCCCCTCAACGGCGAGTACTTGCCCGGGGTGTTCAAGTGGCAGAGAGACAGATCTGCACGTTCTGCTCTTCTGCCCCACCTACGCCAGGGCAAGGGAGAAATGGATTTTGCAGCTATGTAGGGCAAGGGGCTTTAGGGATTACAGGGAGGTCTTTAGGATTCTTAAATACGACACTACCCCCCTGATAGTGTTTGCCACAGCAAGATTTCTCCAATCTATGTGGTACCCGAGATGTGCAATACTAAAGCTGGAAGCTCATACCTTGCTCTAAGGGGTACTTTTTAGGAGGTGCCACACTTTTTATACAATTTTCATACAATTTTAGAGATTTTTATATACTGTCATTTTGGTGTTTTAACCGATGTTTTTAATATCTGCAGGAACAGTTATACGAGATTTTTTTTAACATAGTATTACCAGTTTTATTTTGTTACCTTGATGTGCTTACTTGTCTATGTATGGCCTTTTTATGGTATGTTACCGAAATAAAGTACTTTGATTGACTGACTGACTGAAACAATGTTTCATTTGTTAACAGGAAACAAGCATGCATATTTATTGGCTGCATGCTGTTCATCATCATAGCATCCTCCCCAACATTCTGTGATCAAAAATAAAAAGGATGCTTCAGATATGAAAACCACTAATTCTCATAATGATAACATCACCCGAACTGGACATTGCATTTATTTTGGTCCAATAATTACATCATAGGAAATCACATTCAAACACATGATACACTGAAAAGCAGATGTGGCTTTTGCCTCAAGTGACCTAAGGAGAAATAAAAGGCACGACTCAAATTTGTGACTTTTGGGCAACCTTCAGCTCACATACCTCGTCATCAAACAAATGCACTGCAGTGATGCCAATCCCAGAAGAAGTATAGTAGACCAGTCTGTAATTGCACTTTTTGTAGGCCTATTAGTAACATCTGAGTGCTTTTAGAATATATATTGAAAGTAGGACAGTATAAAAAACGAGACTGCATAATCAGCAAAAAAGTGTCTGTTCTTCCAGTATCAACCACGGTTGAAATATCAACAGCTGCGTTTTTGTTTAAACAGATTCAAGTTTGATTTTATTTCTCATTTTCAAAGAAATCAAACCCATCGCCAGGATAATTTCAGAGTGCACTTACTGCACAGTGAACATCTCCCACGCAGCTCGGTAAGTGTTCCTTTAATCTCCTCTCAAGTCCATAAACTGCATTTCTACACATAGGCCATGCAGACAATGAATCTCTCTACTGTACTATGAAGTGAACTTAGCCTACACTACAAAATTGTATATGCTGTGGAAATTTTTCATCTTTGCTATATTTTACTTTTATTTTAGGTATTTAAAATTCAATTACTGTCACTTCCTGGAATATCACTACTGTGGCTTGTCTCAAATGTCATGCAAGGTCACGTCCTGAGATGTCATGGAGGAGACGAGTAAAATAGTGCCTGGTGTGACTTCCGGAACACCTTACTTTTTCTATATATTCTAGATATTTGTGTCATACACCAGTAGGATAATGTAAAGGCCACTGAGCACCCTAATGTGTTTCGCTCCAAAACGTTTTAATGGCTTACTTAAAAAAAATAAACAATTTTCTTGCGTCGGAGCATGAGGTGAGCAGATTGACACCACCTGCGTCCCTCTACTCCGTCTACATGCATATTCTTCGTGACTGACGCGGTGCGCTTTCCGGCGGCCGCCATTTCCTTTCAACTTCTGCCGCGTCTTCAGTCTCTGTCAGCGGAAGACCTACGCCACGGTACGGTGCTTTCCTCATAAAACCCAAATACAGCAGCAAAGATGATATGCGCACTGTTGGTGTTCCTCCTCAGCTGAAACCTCCCGTTGGCGTTTTTCAGCCTTTAATGCCCCTTTTTCTTCACGCTGAATAACGTTTTCAAGCTGAGTTCTTCATTTAAGCGCCACTCTTCACTGGAATTTACCGAACAGGCTATCACTTGTTTCTGTCTACCCTCAACAATGTTTATCTGTTCCTCCACATGATGCAGACAATTTACCTTCTCATGCTTAATATATGCAATACAATTCCAGTCTTTTTGCCTGATCCTGAACCTTTATTTTATTGATGTCCATTGTGTGACGCATTTTTCTTTCTTCTGCGTAACCCGGCTGTGACATCAATATCTTGAACTCTATATATCACAGCACTACTATTTTTTCACATTAAGGAGTGCCTTCTTCACAGAACTCCTGTCTTCTGAATCTGCAGGAGCACTATTATTTATCTCCCCTACCATATATGGGGAAACTGCGCACTCTCAAACTTACAGCTTCTAAGACCAAACCGCGTCATTCCTCAGACTCTGACTCGACGACGCAGGTCATGGATGACACCGTTCCTCCTAAAGCGGATGCTACACGTGGGGCAATTCCTAAAGCTACTGTCACCAGTAAACTTCTACAACCTGGCTCCACGAAACGTCACAGGACAGGTCCTCCATCTCCAGGTTCTGAGTCATCACCCACATCCATGGATCTTATTCTTGAAGAACTCCGAGCACTTAAGCCCTTCATGGCTGAAACTACTAGAACACTGCAATTTCTTCATGATAAATGGTCCACTCTCGAATCCAGAGTCCTGTTAGTGGAACAATCAACGGAGGCTTTACAAACTTCCTGCTCTAGAATTTCCACATTGGAGAAGGATGTCTCTCTCTTAAGGCGACAGACTGAGGAGTTGGAAAATAGGAATCGTCGCAATAACCTACGCCTTTATAATCTTCCAGAGCTCACAGAAGGGTCCAATCCAATCACCTTCTTCCAAACCTTTTTACCAAAAATTTTGGATCTTCCATCTTCTGTCACACTTAACATTCAACGTGCTCATAGACTGGGTCCGAAAGTTTCCTCCAAACCCCGCGGAGTCATCATGCTCTTCCTACAATATACTGACCTACTCCAAGTACTCTCAGCAGCCAAAGCTAAAAAACAAGTTATGTGGGAAGGTCACCGTCTGTATCTCTCTCAAGATGTGGCTAAAGTGACAGCTGACCGCAGGAAACAATTTCTTGATCTACGACCACGATTGCGGGACCTTGGTGCCAGATTCGGTCTCCTCCATCCTTGCCTCTTCAAGGTCACGTATAAAGAAAAGACAACGACTTTTGAAGATCCACGAGTCCTTGAAGAATTCCTCCGTCACCATGAAACCGTCAACATGGACACTGCAAGACCAGTTTAATCATTTATATGTTTTCCTGATTGACTAAAATGTTTATCCTTTTGTTTCCCTACTGTGCCTAGTATCGACTTCCCTTATCCTCTTGTATACACACATCTCTTGTTTACTTCGTTCTAATATTGCGTAGTTCCTATATTTGGCGTTCTTATGTACTCCTAACTTCTCTTTTCCATTTTTGTCTCATCACAGATCCTCTCCTTTTGTTCCCCGTCCCGGTGTAGTTTTTGCTCCCTTCAATTGATCCTAAGCTGGTTCCTCCGGTGTTCGATGACGTGAGTTTCTGTTGTTGATGTCGTCCTCTTCTGGCGTCGTCACCCCTCAGTTCTCATTTGTATTTGTTGTTATGTCTCTTCTCTTGACTTGTTCTCTCTTACCTTCTTTTATACTCCTTTCTTTATCTCTTACTTCTCTTACTCTCACCTTTTCTCTTTTCCTATTGTTCTTTATCTCTATTTTCTTTCTTTTCTCTTTTTTCTTCCTTTCTCTTGTCTTATTCTCAATCTTTTCTCTTGATCTATTTCTCTCACAAATTCTTTTTCGCATTCTTACTATTCCTCTCCTCTTATCTCAACTTATTTCTCTCATAAATTCGTTTTTGCATTCTCACCATTTTTCTCGGCCTTTCTCAACTTCTTTTCTACTACATCCTCTCTTTTATATCACTCTCCTAATAATTTACATTCCGAGTAGTCACCTGGAATGTTAAGGGGTTAAATAACCCCATTAAACGTCAAAGAGTTTTAACACATTTAACCAGACTTAAAGCAGATGTAGCCCTCCTTCAAGAATCCCACCTTACAGAATTGGAGGCTACCAAACTTAAGCGTTGTTGGGTGGGTCATGTTTTTTATTCTCCTGCTATAGGTAAGAAAAATGGTACAGTTATACTTTGTCATAAAAAGTTAAATGTTTCAATTGTATCTCATGAATGCGACACTAATGGCCGTTGGGTTATTGTTCATCTTCTTATAGATAAAATTCCACTAGTTATTTTCAATATTTATGCTCCTACAGGTGTTGATAAATTGTTCTGGCCTGCTATTTCTGATAAACTTGTTACCCTCAATGACCAATATGTCATCCTTGGCGGTGACTGCAACCAAGTACTTGACCCCTTTATAGATAGGAATTCAAAAGTTAAATTTGTCCCTTCCAAAATGCATTCCCAGTTCGTCTCCTCTATACAGAATAATGCTTTAGTTGACATTTGGAGGCTTTGTAACCCAGAACTCAGAGAATACACTTTCTATTCCCCCACTCATCACTCCCAATCACGAATTGATTATCTCTTCCTCAGTAAACCATTAGCACAACTCGCCATTCATTCAGACATAGGTTCCATTCTAATTTCAGATCACGCTCCCGTCTTTGTGGACATTGACCTTATCCCCTACTCCCCTCATTCAGGCCGCTGGAGATTTAATAATTCTCTACTCCTTGATTCTAATTTTTGCACTCAATTTACAAATTTTTCTACTGAATTTTTTACACTTAACCATCTTCCAGACTCTTCCTTTGTCATGATATGGGACTCCTTTAAAGCAGCTGCACGAGGATTTATCATTAATTTCGTTTCACAAAAGAAAAAACAATCTATCTCTAAGTCAACTCAACTCTTAGATAAAATTAAGAAATTGGAATATGCTTACTATAATTCAAAATCTGAGTCTTCTCTTCGCGAACTAATTTCTGCCAAATTTGATTTTAATAAATATACCACCAACGCCGCTTCAAACTCTCTTCTAAAATGTAATTCCCGCTATTACGGTGGACAGAACAAAATGGGCAAACTTCTGGCCAATTATCTCAAAATACGAAAAGAAAGAACAAAAATTGAATCCCTACAAGGCCCAGCTGGTGTTTCTTTCTTTAAAGACAAAGACATATTAGCTCAATTCGTTTCCTTCTACCAAAGTCTCTACACTCCCGAATCTATTCCCGACCCTAATGATCTTCTTACATACTTTCAAGACATCCCCCCTCCAGAATCCTCTCACCTTGACTTCCATTCCTTAGATTTGGACATTACCCCTTCGGAAATCTCTCATGCAATCTCTATTCTTCGTCGAGGTAAAGCACCAGGGACCGATGGTTTTACCATTGAGTTCTACAATCACTTTTCCTCCCTTCTTCTCCCAAAATTGCATTTGTTATTCCAATCCTTTGCGGCTTCCGGCTCCTCTCAAGGAACTTTCCAAGAAGCATTAATTTGTTTAATACCTAAACCAGATAAAGATCATACTCTATGTAAAAATTATCGCCCTATATCACTAGTAAACACTGATTATAAAATCTTCGCCAAAATTATAGCTCTCCGATTAGATCCCTTATTGCCAGAACATATAGGCCCTGAACAGTCTGGATTCGTTAAAG
Source organism: Lissotriton helveticus (assembly GCF_964261635.1). Lineage (NCBI taxonomy): Eukaryota > Metazoa > Chordata > Amphibia > Caudata > Salamandridae > Lissotriton > Lissotriton helveticus. Next base: position 867,887,629 of record NC_136061.1, on the reverse strand, counting down.
GTCGCCTATCATCAGACAACTCTCGTGTCTTCTTTAATATTTTGAGCAAAGCTCCCTCCCTCTCTATCCCCCTCGCTGCTATTTCCCTAGATGCTGAAAAAGCATTCGATAGAATAGGGTGGGATTTTATGTTTCAAGCTCTTCGATGGTTTGGTTTTCCCCCTAAATTTATATCTCTAATATCCTTACTATATTCTAGTCCTCACGCTTCAATCTTTGCAAATGGTATGATTTCCGACTACTTTCCTCTTCAAAGAGGGGTACGTCAAGGATGCCCCCTATCCCCTCTTCTGTTTATTATAGCCTTAGAACCCTTTTTAACTAAAGTCAGACTCGATGAAACAATTACTGGTTTTCAATATGGTCCTCAAAAACAAGCTAAATTATCGGTATACGCTGATGATATCTTATTTTATTGTTCAAATCCTCAAACAACTCTCCCTTCCTTTCTCCATCAAGTTTCTTCTTTTTCCACTGTTTCAGGTTATCGCCTCAACACCGACAAATGCGAAATTCTACCCTTAAACCCCTTATGTCAAAAACATCTCTTTGATTCCTCTGGCTTTTCCTGGCAACCCACGAAGATTAAGTATCTAGGTATCTGGTTTGCTCCCCGTATTCCGGACACTCTTAAATTTAATTTCGAATCTCTCTCTACTAAAATCACTGCATCGATAAATCGTTGGAACCCTCTCTTCCTTTCTTGGTGGGGTCGATTGGACTCCATCAAAATGATGCTAGCGCCCTTAGTTCTCTATTCTGTTTCCATGATTCCCATTCGTATACCAGATCATTATTTCAAGTCTATAGACTCCCTTCTTTTAAAATTTTTGTGGAAAGGCAAAAAATCTCGGATAGCTCTTTCTTCCTTGAAAAAAGATAAATCCCTTGGTGGCGTCAAATTCCCTCACTTTAAATCATATCACAACGCATTTTCTTTAAAACAAGCCATGAGGTGGATCTCTTCTGATCTTCCTCACATTCCCCCCCTATGGCTCTCATTAGAATCTTCTCTACTTCATCCTTATGAATTCGAAGAAGTTCTTTCCTTTTCCTCTAAGGTATCATCCCTATGCTCTCCTATCATCTCTCACTCTTGCTCTCTTCTTCGTCCATATTTATTATCCTCTTACCCATCTGCCTCCTCCACCCACACCCAACCTATCTGGCATAATAAACTTCTCAAAATCCGTAACCGATCCTTATATTGGAAAACCTGGCATTCCCTGGGTCTAAAATGGATCTCACAACTTCTCTCAGACAATCAACCTCTTCCTTTTCAAGATCTCCAAACACAATTCTCGCTACCTTCCTCATCCCGTAAACAGTATTTATCACTACTTCCATCCCTTACTCAATATCTTTCATCGCTCCCGACCTCCAACTCTATCCCTATCACACATCTTTCGATTTCTAATGCTATCGACCAATCTCTTTCTGCTTCTTTTATTTATAAATCCCTACAATCCTCTACTGACCGTACAAAATCTAAAGTTGAGTTGGCTTGGGAAAAAGATTTATCTCACACATGGTCCCTCATTTTATGGGAAATAATTTGGTCTAAGATTCACAATACATCCAGAGCTGCAAATACTACACAAACTTTATTCTTTATTTATAATCGTACACTATTCACTCCATTAATTCTGTCATCCTTCTCCCCAGACACTCCATCTACTTGTTGGACATGCCAATCCCCCCTGGCCGATCTGAAACACATGTTATTCGAATGTCCTCATATTTTACGGTTCTGGCACTTAGTTTGGTCTCAATTGCAAAAGATTTTCAACTTTACAGTTTCTTTTTCCATTACACATGTTTTCTTAGGTTCCCTCTCTCCTGTTTTTGCAGAATCCCATCACAAACAAAAATTACTTGATCTCTTTATAGCTATTGCTTTTCACCATATTACATCACACTGGAAACAAGCTAATGATGTCTCTTTTACTGCTTGGTGGAACGCAGTTTGCTTTAATCACAGACTTGACACTAATTTTGTTTCTCCCATTTCCTTAGCAATCAAACGTGATCTTTTATGGCTTCCCCTCACTGAATATTTATCCAAAGTTGCTAGGCCTCCTCCCTCATCTCCGATACGTATTGTTGAAGTTTGTAAACCACCATGAATGCATTTTTCTAGTTGATATTATGTTCTCCAATACATCTATTGTTTTAGCATATTATTTATATACTTTTATAATTTAAAATGTTTCCTCATCTCCCTATATTCCTTACATTCATTGCTTATTTTATTTGTTTATGCATAAGTTTACCTTCACTATTTTACGCCAAGATGTAAGAATGATTTATGTTTCTTATAACTCTTGATTGTTTCTTCATTTTCTGTCTTTGCTTCTTTTTATTTCAATAAACTTCAAACTTAAAAAAAAAAAAAAAAAAAATAAACAAGTGGATTTCCGTATCGGACAAATATGATAAGATAAATGCTCATGAACCCTAAGTAAGGAAGTGTACACATTTTTTAATGCAAATGTGTTCCCTTTTTTACGTTTTGCACTGGTTCGGGATATTGACGTGTAGATGGACTGCCACTCTTCTCCATCGTGGTGATGCCCTCCCTTGGGCAGGAGGGAATGAAAAACAAGAACATTAAAAGGCATGGAGACTTGTCCTAATGCTATATTTTGCAGGAACATTCTTTTCATGAGTCACAGCTTGTAGTCTCTGCTGTATGGTGCATGGCAACACAGGGCATACAGCCTGATTCATGAAAAACGGGATTTGCGAGTCTCAAATAGCGATAAAATGCGAACCGCTATTGAGAACTCGCAAATCAGAATTCATGAAGATTACCGGTAAAAAATAGCGATTCGCACGCGGGCGCAAATTCCTTTAGCGATTAACGATAATCGCAGAATAATCGCTATTTCCGGCTACCCGCGTCGGGATTGCGAATCGCAAACTCGCGAGATCGGGAAAACAGGAAGTCGCATTTCGAGCACAGTGATGACATCACAACCAGGAAGCAGGCAGTTCCCACCCCCATTCACCACAGTGAGGCAGACCTGGAGGGAGCAAGTGGGAAAGCTGCTGCTATTCTGCTGATTTCTAAACTGAAACTACTCTGCTGCCATGTCAGAGGAACCTGTTCCTGGCCCCAGCAACAACACAGGGCGGAAGAGGAAGCTCAAATTTTCTGAGCAGGAGCTCGAAAATCTGATTGAAGGGGTGGTGGCCAACCACGAAAAACTCTTTGGCAAAGACTCCAGGAAGGTCCCGGAGCAAGAAAAAAAGGAGGATCTGGCTGGGAATAGCCTCCACTGTCAACTCCGTGGGTGTGGCCGATAGGTCACTTGAGGAGCTGAAGAAAAGATGGTATGACCTCCGAGGTCGTGCCAAGGAGAGGGTGGCGGAGCGCCTTGGAGAGTCATCGGGCACTGGAGGTGGCGGACCTACAGTCCCTCCTAACACACCCTTGGAGGACCAGGTGGAGAACACCCTTGAGAGGGAGGCGTGCGTTGGCGTCACACGTCTGGACTCCTCCCGCCCCACCCAAGACACCCAAGGTAAGTGGCATGCGACTGCGACCCTGTCCCCTAGGACCGTCCCTGACCAAATAGGCTCACATAATGTCCCTTAGTCATGCCATTGTTGCACATCAGGAAATGCCCTGAAGCATTGTGGGAGATGTAGTGTGGCCACAATGTAGTAGTACCACAATGCAGCCAGACAGGTTCCAAAGTACGCAAATCCACAGCCATTCAGGGAATGTCACCCAGCATGCATGTAACAACAGCACGTCTGACAGTCACATGCAACTAATGAGTGTCCACTTACCCTCACAGGTGGCGCAGAAAGCAGCGACAGTGAAAGGCTGCAAATAGATGAGGAGGCCCAGGAGGAGGATTTTCCACCACAAACCCAGGCACCAGCCCCTGCCGCTGCAACAACACCAGCAGCCAGGCCCCCCACCATTGTGCCCCCTGCATCTGGCGGACCACCGACAGCCAAAGCCAGGCCCGCCACTATTGTGCCCCCTGCATCTGGCGGACCACCGACAGCCAAAGCCAGGCCCGCCACTATTGTGCCCCCTGCATCTGGCGGACCACCGACAGCCAAAGCCAGGCCCGCCACTATTGTGCCCCCTGCATCAGGCGGACCACCAACACCCACAGCCAGGCCCGCCACTATTGTGCCTCCAGTCCCTGCCGCACCAGCAACGCCTGCTGTGACACCACCAGCAGCTGGTGCTACAACATCTGGGCCTGCAACAGCGCCAACACAGCGGCCAGCCACAGTGACAGGCCAGCAGAGCAGGCGTGGGAGGTCTCGCCATCACACCACTGCTGCAATCAGCAGGAGGGGCAATGGACAGAGTCATGCTTGTATGAGCGTCGAAAGACGCATGTTGAGAATACATCAGCGCCAGGCATGGCAGCAAGGTGCCATTCAGCTCCAGCTCAACAAGATTGGGCGCAATGTGGCCGGAGTGGGAGACCGCATGGACCGCATGACGGCGGCCATGGCAGGTATGGGGGACCGCATGGACAACATGACTGCAGCCATGGCAGGTGTGGGGGAGGGAATGGCCCACATGACTGCAGCCATGGAGGCCAACACCGCTGCAATGACTAAGCAGCGCAGTGCAGCACGCCGGCGCCACCACCAGCTCATGAGCCGGCTGGCCTCCTACAGCAGGTCCAATTATGTGGCAGCGAATGCCACTTCACAGTTGTAGCGGCGGTCACTAGCACCAACTCGTACAGTGCTGTGAGGACATGACCAGGGTCCTGGACCACCTCACGGTTACGGCACTACACCCTCCTGCTCTACCTGCCACTGTTGGGGGTGATGATGGCAGTGAGGGGGCATCCAGCATCAGCAGCCACTCTGCCACACTAGTCCCGCCACTCAGGCGCAGCACCAGGGCAACGCCAGGTACAGGTGCCCCGGAAGAGGAAGAGCCTCAGAGGCGCTTGGGCGTAACGCGCGGGAGGCGCAATTGACTCATTCAGACAATTACAGGCACAGGCTGACTATAAGCCTGCCCTGTCCTTTGACACTGCAGTATGAAGTAATACTGTTAGTAGAAAATAGTTGTACTGGTGACATTTTTTGTGAATGAAACAAATATATTTATTTTGCAGCACACATTAGCGTTGTGTCATCATTACATTTTGCATGCAATTGTGATTTGTGGGGTGAGGGAAGAGGGTGGCCTAGAAATTGTTCTCTGTGATGTGGTTGCGACGTCTGTGGCCTTCAGCTGGGTTCTCCCCGCGTGCATGGTGTGCATGTGCAGGTGGCCGGTCGTCCCCTTCTGATTCACTGCCAGAGATGTCAACAGGTATCCGGCGCTTGGTTGCAATGTTATGAAGTATTGCACAGACAGCCACAATGCGGCAGCACACTGCAGGACTGTAATACATGGCCCCACCTGTCTTGTGCAGTATGCGGAACCTGCTCTTGAGCAGGCCAAATGTCCTTTCTATACAGTTCCTTGTCCGAATTTGCGCAACATTGTAGCGCCGTTGCTGAGGTGTGGCAGGGTTGAGGTAAGGGGTCAGGAGGTATTCACGTAGGGCGTAGCCACTGTCACCTGAATGAGAGGAGCAGATGTTGATTGCCTGTGCTGCGCAGTTACTTCATAGCAATGTGACATTGTCGACAATGTGTACTTACCAAGTAGGTGTCCTTCCCCAAACTCTCCCCTGAGCAGTCGTGTGTGGAGTCCGCTGTGCCGGAAGATAAAGGAGTCATGGGTACTCCCTGGGTACTGGGCGACAATGTCAGTGATGTAGGTCTTAGCATTGCAGACCATCTGTATGTTGAGGGAGTGGTAGGACTTTCTATTGCGGAACATATACTCCGTGGCAGCTGGTGGGCAGATGGCGACGTGGGTACAGTCTATGCATCCGAGTACATGGGGAAAATGGGCTACATTGTAGAATTGTAGCTTTGTCAAGTCCAATTCCTGTTGGCTCGTGGGAAATGTGATGTGACGGTGTAGCTGGGTGAGCATGGCGTCAACGAAAGTGTGGAGGCAGCGTGACATGGTGGGCTGGGATATCCCCCCAGCAGCCACTACTATGCCCTGGAAACTCCCGGAGGCCAGGAGGTGCAGGCTACACAATACCTGCACATGTGTAGGCACCGCATTGGTTCGCCTTGTTGGGTGCTGCATCAGGGGGTCAAGGTCATGTATCAGCTGGATTATCATTTCCCCATTCAGCCTGTATTTAGCAAATATCTGCTCTCTGGTTTGGCCCAGCAAGGTGACCCGCTGGCGGAAAATCCTTTCCTGCATCATGCGTCTCCTCCGTGCTGCTCGCTGTAGCCTTCGCCGCCACACCACCATGTACATTCCTGGCATTGTGGAACGCCTAATGCTGCTGCTGAATGTCCTTATGTGTGATTGGTCAGGCCTGAACCTGTTGGTGATTGGCTAACGGTTTTTCAATTGTAATTAATTCATGGCTTTTATGGTTACCACCTGCTTTGAGTTGTCCTTAATTTGCCCCGCGCAAACAGCGATTTTGGGTTTTTTCGCTAATAGTGATTTTTCATGAATGCCGATTGAGAATATATTGCGATTTCGCTATTTATTTTGCAGATTCCGTGGTTGGTCGCTTTTTCCGATTCGCTAATGCTCGACTACCGGGAATCTGCGAATTTTATAGCGAATTCGCTATTATGTGTTAGCGTATTCGCTATTATGTGTTAGCGAATTCGCTATTTTGTTGTTGAATGCCAATTACGTAAATTGCGCCCGCAATTGCATTTTCGCAGCGATTGCGGGCGCAGTTTTGCTTCATGAATCAGGCTGATAGTGTCAGGGTGGCTACAGGACCAGAGTGTCTCCACCACGATCTGCTTCTGCCAGGAGGTCTTGCATGGCTACCAGATGGAACAGGAACAACAGTTTGCATGGCAATAGGGGGAGGGGGACATTATGTTCGAAAATTCACACATGTAGTTTGGGTTTAAGAATATATGTGTTTATTCCATGTATATTAAGGAGCAGACCGGCAAGCGTCCTATAAGCGTCCTATAAGCGTCTCCTCCTGTCAACCATTTCTCTGCTCTGGCTCTCTCTACCAATGCACCTACATTCTATCCTTGTCAACACACGGACCTACAGTAATAAGGACCATAACACATCTTCCTTTCTCAGCAAAATAAAGAATGGCATGAAAAGCAAATATATGCTCTTCTTTTTTTTTAAGTTTGAGTTTATTAAGCAATGAAGAAAGTAGCAGAAATAAAAGAGCATGTACAAAAAGCATGATACATCTCATATACGTATATATTGTAAAGAGAAAAAATAAGAACCAAAATACAATCATTATCAGAAAACATGCTACGTAAAATAAAGGAGTGAAGGAAGGGAAAAAAGGGGGAGAGGGAGGGAGGGAAGAAAAACAGGGAATGAAGAATATATCATAACTTTATAACATTAAAAGGAAAATAGCATATGTAAATATTCAATTAAAGAAGAATTATCATACAATGATATAGAATCTGAAGTAAGAGATAGAAATAATATGTTATTACAAAAAAGAAAAAGACAACAAAGTGGATCATGGTGGTTTCCGAACTTCAACCGAAGTGGTGACAGGTGGAACAATAGATGATGCAACACAGATTAAATAGGTAGTCAGAGAGAGCCACAAAACATCTCTTTTAATACATAAAGATATGGGAGTAATGTAATTTGTGTCAAGCCTGTGATGAAAACATACAGCATTCCACAAGGCTCTAAAGGTGACTTTTGGGCAACTGCTAATAATTAGTCTATTAATTTAAAGTTAGAAGGTCAGTGTGGCCATTGAAGTGATAGAGAACCTCAGAAAATATTAGAAAGGGAAAAAGGTACATCAGTTTTAAAAAAATTATTTATTCGACGCCAAACTGATTGACAAAGTGAGAAATAGTGAGACAATCAAAACGCATGTGTTTTAAGTCGGCAGATGAGCAGGGACAGGACCAAAAAATAGAGGAAGTATTCGGAGAGAAGGATGCTAGATTTGCAGGAGTAAATAAAAGATGTTGATAAACACTTAAAGTGGTTGAGAAGTATTAGCAGCTGTAGATATTTTTTGAATTTTGAACCTTAATTTATCCCAAATGAGGGTCAACCAGCACTGTGATAAGACCTTTTCCCATGCCAATTCAGCCTTTGTTTTGTTTCTGTCTGAGGAAAGAAATGAGAGTTTATATAAAGGGGAAGGAGAAGTGGAGGAAGTTAATATGGGAAAAAGATTCGAACTTCTCATGTGCGGTTTATGGGCAGATGATAGAGATACAAGATATTGAGTAGGAGCGGGAAGTAAAACATTATATTGTACTTTACAAGAAGAAGGCAATGAAAATTTAGTTTGAAGGTCAGCGAAAGATAGAGGGACGTCATTAGCTAATAGTTGCAAAATCCAAAACAACCCTTTGTGTCCCAAAGACTTCCAGTAAATGGAGCGGTTCTTATTTTATTTTTTATCTGTTTATTTATTTTCAACCAATTCCACAACAAAAAAACGCCAAATCGGCGTTACATCATCAACCAAAACAATCAATACAATTATTTAGAGGTGATTGATACCATTTCTACATACATTGTCTGAAAAAGAGTTGTCATACATTATGCCTCAGATATATATTAGGAGTTACAGATTACACATCAACATCACTTTAAGGGGTAGTCGGAGGACTCAGTAAATATTGCCTCAATGGTTCCCAAATGTCTTTAGGTTTAGAAGAAGATAGTAATGCCTCTGCATACAACTCGAGAGTCTCTTTGCAATAAACCATGTCCTTTAACCATTGCTCACGTCTAGGGATTAATGTGCTCTCCCATGTCAATGCTACAAGTTGTTTCGCTAATAATAGCGCAATCCGTAAGAAATTCCCTACTGCACCTTTAATTTAGGGCACATAACTTAACACACCACAGGTATACATTGCAGTTGTGTACCAGACAGAGTCTGCAAAAACAGTTTATGACATCCTCCCAGAATTTCGCAACCAATGAGCAGTGCCAGGCAAGGTGCCAGAAGCCCGCGTCAGGCTGGCGGCATCTTTTACAATTACTAGAGTCCCGGAGACCGATTTTATACAGTTTCAAAGGTGTATGATAACCCTGACGGATATATTTAAAATGAATAATTCTGAGGTTTCCGTTTGGAGACAATTTACCCATTAAGGTACATATGTGTTCCCAGGCTACAGGATCCAGGGGGGGGGGATCTAGTTTACTATTCCATTTAACTAAACTATCAGCAATCATTTCCACTAGTTCAGAAGGCACCGCTTTATACAGTTTTTCACCAGTTTACGTTTTAAAGGGGCCACTAATAATTAAGTATGGGCGGAAAATTCGTTCCGCTCACGGAATTTGCGATTTTCTGCAATCTTGCGATCCGCGAATCTCGCGAAATTGCAGAAAAATCCACTAAATCGCGAACGGAACGGATTTTGCAAAACTGAAGTACATGAAGCACTTACAGGGTTACAGCAGGTGCCCAAGTTGAAGCTAATTTCATTGTAACCATTTACAAAATGGTTACAAAGAAATTAACTTAAACTTGGGCACCTGCTGTAACCCTGTAAGTGCTTCTGAGCGGCGCCTCCAGAGTTCGTTGCCTACTTGCAACTATTCTCTGACCCTGCTCTGACCCTTGAAGCAGGGTCAGAGATAGTTACAAATATGGCACAATGCTCCTGTCACAAAAATTAAACCGCAACAGGAAGCACTTACAGATAAGGAAGCAGGTGCTGGACTTGAAGCTCAAATTCAGTAACACATTAACCAGCCCCAAGTTAATTTGTCTCTGTTGAGGCTGGGCAGGTGTGCTTTCTCCCCATAATCTACAGTGGTGAACCAGAGGGTGCTGTGATGAACCAGAGGGTGACAGTGGTGAACCGGAGGGTGGCAGTGGTGAACCAGAGGGTGGCAGTGGTGAACCAGAGGGTGGCAGTGGTGGACCAGAGGGTGGCAGTGATAAACCAGAGGGTGGCAGTGATAAACCAGAGGGTGGCAGTGGTGAACCAGAGGGTGGCAGTGGTGAACCAGAGGGCGGCAGTGATAAACCAGAGGGTGGCAGTGGTGAACCAAAGGGTGGCAGTGGTGAACCAGTGGGTGACAGTGGTGAACCAGAGGGTGGCAGTGGTGAACCAGAGGGTGACAGAGGTGAACCAGAGGGTGGCAGTGGTGAACCAGAGGGTGGCAGTGGTGAAACAGAGGGTGCTGTGATGAACCAGAGGGTGGCAGTGATGAACCAGAGGGTGGCAGTGATGAACCAGAGGGTGGCAGTGGTGAACCAGAGGGTGACAGTGGTGAACCAGAGGGTGGCAGTGGTGCACCAGAGGGTGGCAGTGATGAACCAGAGGGTGGCAGTGATGAACCAGAGGGTGGCAGTGGTGAACCACAGGGTGGCAGTGATGAACCAGAGGGTGGCAGTGGTGAATCAGAGGGTGCTGTGATGAACCACAGGATGGCAGTGATGAACCAGAGGGTGGCAGTGATGAACCAGAGGGTGCTGTGATGAACCAGAGGGTGGCAGTGATGAACCAGAGGGTGGCAGTGATGAATCAGAGGGTGGCTGTGGTGAACCAGTGGGTGACAGTTGTGAACCAGATGTTGGCAGTGATGAACCAGAGGGTGGCAGTGGTGAACCAGATGGTGGCAGTGGTGAACCAGAGGGTGCTGTTATGAACCAGAGGGTGACGGTAGTGAACCAGAGGGTGGCAGTGGTGAACCAGAGGGTGCTGTGATCAACCAGAGGGTGGCAGTGATGAACCAGAGGGTGGCAGTGGTGAACCAGAGGGTGGCAGTGGTGAACCAGAGGGTGGCAGTGGTGAACCAGAGGGTGGCACGATAAACTGCCCGGGAGCCCTGTGGGTGTGAGCCCCCGCACTGCTGAGGTGCCCAGGGGTTGTGAGCCCCCGTGCTACTGAACTGCCCCGGGGCCCAGTGGGTGTGAGCCCCCGCACTGCTGAACTGCCCCGGAGCCCTCTCAGTGTGAAAATCATTCGTGCTCAATTGCCTGGGAGCCCTCTGGGTGTGAGCACAGATTGTGCTAAGTGTCCCCTGCCTCCAGTACATATATACCCGTACCGCACAGCACCATTATGCTCTTGCACCATGAAGTCTGGTGCCTGGATGCTCCTGATCCGTGTAGGTGGTACCACCGTCTGGTGCAGTCAAAATGTAAAGTCATAACTTGCTACACAGCACCAATAAACACGTGTCCCCCCTGGCACCGGTATGCGCATGTACCAGGCGTGCAGCACCCGCATGCCACTGCACCCTACTGCCCAGTGCGAGCATATGCCTGCACGGGGCAGTTTAGTATGAGATGGGATATTGTCCAGCAGCAGCAGCTGCATGCGCCTGAACCCACTGAGCAGGATCAGAATGGCTTTGTACCAAAACGCGCAGCAGAGCTATCTTGGACATCTGAAGGATTCTGTGGTCCTGTGCCAAACTTATTTTTGCATCCATGAGTTTCCCGAGCGCCATCCCCGTGTAGCTCCTGTGACCAGTAGGCTTCTTTCTCCTCATCTGCTGCTCTGCTGGGTCTCTGACCCTTTATAAACAAGATGCATGTGAACTCACATAGAAGACCCGCCCGTTTGGCCCCGTCCACCACACACTAGTGGTGTGAAACGTCTTCCCGCCCGTCCCCACTATAATGGCCAGCTCAATCAAGGGACCGCTGCGCTTTTTGGCACGCTGGCAAAGTTACAGGCACACGTGGTCACATATTTGAGCAAATGACAAAAATATCCGTGAGTTCGCAGGAAAATTGGCAAACTCGCGGATTTTTTTGCCATTTTGCGCAAATTCGCTGACCGCAAATTTGTAAATTTCGCCCATACTTACTAATAATAGCTGTAATGACTGTAGTATAGGCGGTTCCTCTGGGAAGGAGCTATAATGAGCTTTAAGTGCTAGTTTCAATCTGTGAATAGTGAATTTAAACAGCAATGATTGATTTGTGATAAAGTGAAGATCTTCGTCAGTTAGAAATTTACCTCCTACAAAAACATTGTGCATGTTCTGAATACCCACTGTTTGCAATGATCGGATTTACCCTGCTTCTTGAGTCACTGAGAGGGAAGCATAATGTGTAAGGAGTAACGCTGGAGCGTACAGTGGCAGTATAGCTGTCATTTTACCAATAGTCTGCCTGACAGCAATGGTAGTATCTACTATATTTATTTGAGCACTTGGCGTGCCCCTTCTCATATGTGTGAGTATCCCGGCCAGTGGTGTGGGGTGTGCATCCCCGTCTTTCACCACCACATGAGGTGTGAAAGCATGTGCATAATGCCAATAATAGGCCTATTGTGCTTGTGCACATAAATAATATACATATAGATAAGGGGTACAGAACCCAACTCGAGCATAATTTAGTGTGAGTGTATGCCAGCTCACTCTAGCCTGTTTGCCAATCCATATCAATCGAAGTAGATGGGTGCGAATAGTGTCAAATACCTGTTTAGATAATTTAATCGGAATATTGTTAAATAGGTATAGAAAGCGTGGTAACTCAATCATTTTAATAATGGCGATGCGATCTGTCAAGGAAAGGGGCAGCGAGGACCACTTAGTAACTTGAGCTTCTAGAGACGCATAAGCCGTACCATAATTTTCCCTAATGACAATCTCCAGACACCTGTGCACCCACACTCCCAGATAGTTTACAGGTTCTGTGGACCAAACCAGTGGATATTCTAGTTGCGTAGGTGTGGTGGTTGTCGCCAATGGGGTAATTACTGACTTGTCCCAATTTATTGGAAGCCCCGAGAATAATCCAAAACGGATATATTCTCGTAGTATAGGTGACAAATATTTATTTGTATCTCGTATAAACAGCACCATGTCATCAGCATATAAAGATATGCCGACGGGGCGATGATTAAAATTGAGCGCTGCCTCTGTGACGTTGCCGAATTACACAGGCGAGAGGTTCAAGTATGAGAGCAAACAGCAATGGTGAGAGGGGGCAGCCCTGTCGAGTGCCCCTAATGATGGATAGGGGCTCAGAAGTGAGGCCCCCCACTCGTACCCTTGCCGATGATCTAGTGCATAGAAGCAGCACCCAATGTATATACACTGGCGGAAATTCCATTCGCTTCAATACATAAAACATATAGCACCATTTGATGGAATCTAAGGCCTTGGCTGCGTCCAACATAATCGCAGCAGCTGGCAAGTCCGGTGTTAAAATATAATACATGGCAAAGAGCGTTCTCAAGTAATGTGAAGTAGATCGTTCTGGTATAAAGCCAGACTGATCTGGAAGAATAAGTCAGGTCATTAAGAGTTGAAGTCAGGTAGCCAGTATTTTCGCTAATATTTTTGCATCTAGGTTGATTAAGGACAAGGGGTGATAAGAGTCACACTGTGACCGTGGTTTAACTTTTTTTAATAAGGTGATGATTAGAGCTTGCCTCAAGGAAGGGGGGAGAATACCCGTTGCATGGGCTTCTGCATATACTTCCAACAAATAGGGAGTTAAGAGGTCAGCGTATTCTTTAAAAAATTCAGCTGTGAGTCTGTCCGGACCAGGGGCTTTTTTGTTTGGTAGAGATCGAATGGCCGCCTTATACTGTCTTCGCCTATTGGTTGACTGAAATATTCCTGATGGCCCTCTGCCAGCCAGGCACAGGCAATGTCAGAGAAATAGTCATCAAGCACTGCATCGTCTGTGCATCCATGCGATCTATACAGTATGGAATAGCAAAATCTAAATTGTTCAATTATCCCCTGAGGTGTGTAATGTACGTCTCCCTGTGCATCTACTATTTTTTCAATGGGACAATGTTCAGTACAGAATTTGAGTTTGGCGGCCAACTGACGACCAGGCCGGCCTCCCTAGACATATGCTTGTGCAATTTGATGACATGATAAATAACGGGATTCTGATTCCGCCATGTTGTTATATTCTTTTAACTGTTCTTGTATACACACCAGTGTCTCGGTATTGGGGTCAGTTGTGCAATCGCGTTCTAGTCCTGCTAATATTGTTTCAATGGTTGAAAGCTGACTTCATATATTTCTCAGTATACCAGCCATAGTACTTATGCATACTCCCCGCACAGTAACCTTTAATGGCTTCCCTTAGGGTGGCTGCACTTTCCACTGTGCCCACATTGATTTCAAAGTATTGTGCTATCGCTCACCTGACGTTGTCAGTATAAATAGGATCTAATAAAGCCTTGTCTCGGAAGCGCCATGTGAAAGGGTGTGTATGTTTGTAAGTATACTAATCCGCACCTTCACTGGGCTATGGTCCGATAGTGTACGTGGAAGCAGCGCTATATCAACGACCCAACTGTTAGCATCTTCATTTAAAAGCCAATAATCTAATCTGGACCACGTATTAAATGTGGGGGTAATGGGCGTGCCCGTTCTTATGTCTGCATTTCGCAGGCGCCATATATCCACCAGCCACATTTCTAGCATAGCATACCGAATACACTGAGCTACTTTCACAGTGCGTTCTCCCTGTGGGTGCGATCTATCCTTAAGAGGGTCCAAATGTGTATTGAGATCTCCCCCAGAAGATGGCTGCCTCTGGCCAAGTGCGTCGCACTGTCAGCATGAGGAGAAACACCTGTGGTTCATCTAATACAGGGCCATAAATGTCAATGACTGTAATAATAGTGTGTCCCAACTTCCCATGTACCATAGCGCACCGTACGTCATCATCAACATATGTTTTGAGAACTGTGAATGGCAGACCACATTTAAACAATATAAGAACCCCTCCTGCGTATGTGGAGTAGGACGATGCTAATTTTTACCCAGCCAACTTAGATGCCATTCTGGCTTCCGAGGTTTTGGTTAGGTGTGTTTCCCATAACATGGCTACCTGGACCGCGTGTCTTTCTAGGTAAGCTAGCATTTGGCATATTTTTTGGGTGGTGTAAAGCCCCCTTACATTCCACATTAAGCAGGTATAATCAGCATGCATAGTCTGTTATATCAATATCATGGTGATGCGAGACCCAAGTGGGACTTACATAATTATATAGGCAGGTGCAGAGGAATTCAACATAAAGATATGCACTTGTTTCAAAAGATCTCACAGTGTGTTGGAATAGTGTTTGTCTAATTCTTTTACAATTGTTTGCAACCAATGGGAAAGCAACGAAGAATCTAAAAAGGAAATGCCCTCCAATACACATATGTATGTATGTGATCACCTATAACAACCATAAAATCAGTTTTGCACGTCCCCCACCCCCACCTACTTCAGCACCCTAACTTTGCCAAAGCCATACCCATACCCAACATCCCTAATTGACCCCAAAATAAGGGAAAAAAAACAATATTGCAGTAAAGCAGGGATTACCCATTCTGGGGGCATTGGGACACAGCTAACCTCCCCAGTACAATAAGGGAGGAGGCCACCGAGTGTCTTTATATAACACTCGGGCCATCTGTGCAGTTTCATAATAAAGTTATGCATGCTACAAATCATGTCCTGTGTGAATAAAAACTGTCTCATAACTGTTAGACAACACCAAAAAAAAGGATATCAAATTGTTTCAGTCTGGCAGTCCCAGTGTAGTAGGCATGAATAAGGAGTCCAGCATGGCGCCGCGCCTAAGTTGTTGCTCGGATTAGGACTTCAGGGTCAGATCCCCTTGCATACCCTCCAACAGTACGTGTTCCCGAATTGTGGTGGTGTGTTTACCTTTTATTCATCGACATCTGAGGTGGTAGGAGATGGAGTCTTCTTGCGACACATTGTTTTGGCGTAGTCCAGTGCACAGTTAGGGTGAGTGAATATCTTAGCTTTGACCTCAGTGCCGATACGAAGACGTGCTGGGTAGAGCATGGCATAGGGTATTTTTTCTGTGACCAGCATTTTTGGGCTGTCTGGAACTCTTTGCGTGTGGCCTGTACAGACGCTGTAAAGTCTGGGTAGAAGGAAAGCACATTGCCCTGATAATTAACATTTCCTACTTGTCTGGCAGTTCTCAGTATAGTGTCTCTATCCCTGTAATTAAGCTGGTGGGCAATAATTGGTCTGGGCGGCGCTCCCGGTGGTGGCCGTGGTGCCAGTGACCGATGCAACCTTTCCACATTAAACATACTGGACAGAGTGTCTGCGTCACATAATTCTCTGTATATATTTCCATGCGCCCTACCTACATTGGTCGATTCTGGAAGTCCTAAAATGCCCACATTATTGCACCTCAAGTGCATTTCAAGGTCTTTGTTTTTAGCCTGAATGTTCGCCAAGACTTGTGCCATGCCGGTCATTTTTTTCTCTATTTTCTGTAGGCCATCCTCTGCATAAAATATTTACTGTTCCGCCTCTCCAATACGTTGGCTTTGTTTGTCAAGTTTGGTGGTTATACTGTCAATTCCGCAATTCAGAGTCTCCATATTGTCATTTATGGACTGTAGGCTCATGTGTATAGCAGCTAAGGACTTCTCTAGTGTGGCCGAGGTTGGGTGGCATCGTCCAGTTCCGAATTCAAGGTATGTTGGTTTTTACCAGTCTTACGCAGATTGAACGTGAGTCGCGGCTGGTGTTTGTCCGGTTTACTCATGGTGCACTAGTTCCAATGCACTTGTATTTAGCAGTCCCCAAATGATCAGGCTATTGAGAAGTCAGTGGAGCAATCCATGTGCACGCGATGTGTACCTGTATATGCTTCCAGCAGTAATCTGTGCATATCACTGTGCACGGGTACACTATGTGCATACTATATCACAGTCTCCCACCTCGCTACATCCACACAGTGCTGGAATTGGTTGTGGGCTAATGTGTCCAATGCTGATCTAGTGCTGATCTTGCATTCATCCACATGCGGCATACCAGCCTTGTACCCTTCATCCAAGCAGCACCTTTGAGGGTCTTAGCAGTGCACCACTACATGCAGGTCAGACTCGGTAATGGAGCGATAATTAAGGGTATTCAGGTGGCAGTGTCACAGTCCTCGCTGTTAGGGCAGCAGAGTGTACTCCATGTAATGGAAAGCTTGAGCCAATTACTTCAAAAAACAGGTGCGCTGGCCCTACGTCGCAGGCCCGCACTCAGCTTCCCAACCGTTGCTCAATCATGTAATAGGGGGTAGCACACTGCGGTCAGATCATGGTACCTTCACGTCTCACCGAGGGGTGTTGCGCGGTATCGCTCTGGCTCTCTCAGTCACGCCGGATCCTGCCAGGGAGCCCTCCGATCACACAGCTCACCTTGTTGTGTGCGGGGCACAGATCGTCCACCGCTGCCATGGGGCTGCCCCACAGCTAGCACCGCACCTTCGGTCCGATCAACCAAGGCAGTGAGTACGGCAGGGCCCGTCGCGGTGGCAGACGGTACCCCCGCAGCTCGACCGAGGCTTCAGCAGATGAGGGCCACCATTTTGCTTCAAGCGTGGCACGATACAAAATCCTCGATACACGCTGTTTTAAGACGCTCTCCCGCAGCACAATTCACAGAAAGGCACACCACCTGAGTCAGGACAGTAAACACTGTAAAGGAGCAGGCTCGATGGCTCCCTAGGTTCAGGATTATGTTGGTTCCTGGCAGAGCAGCGGTATTAAGCTGCCATCTTGCCATGTGTCAAGCCATGCCCCATGGTGTGGTTCTTTATACGCAATAAGTTATTGTGCCAAATGGGTTGATGATCTAGAGAAGAAGGAGAAGGATAAGAGGATGGTAAAAGAGGGATGAGAATTTTGCGAGTATGGGAAATAACGGGAGGGCAAAAAGAGGATATGTTGTTCGTAAAAGTAAGAGACTCTTTAAACGCAAAGGGAGGCACAAAAACCTTTCTACGGAAATCCATATAGGGGGTGAATACAATGTTCAAAGGAAAGCCAACGGAGTGACTGTTTTAAAGAGAAAGCATAATGATAAGATTTGAAATCAGGGAATTTGAGACCACCATTAGATTTGTCTGTCTTCAAGGAGGATAAAGCTATCCTTTCCAGAGAATAATTTTTTTTAAACTAAAATCCAGGAATGTGTGCAGGACATCATCCAGGAAGAGCAAGGGAGACATATATCGAGGGACCACAAAACCGCACCTGATAGAGAGAAAATGAAATTGTTAACAAAGGCCTAACAATACTACTAAAACGTAAATCAGGAAGGAGGGAAAATACAAGTGAGTACAAACATTAATGGAAAAATTAAGTCATTCTTGGCTGAGAAATGTCCATGTACTCATCTCTGCAGGTGTCCAACAAATGGTGAAGAAGTGCAGGAGTAACAAACTGTAAGAAACCTCTGGACTGACCTATATACTTTTAAATTGACTGAATCTTCATATGGATGCAACACATAAACAGTATCAGACAGACATATGATATTGTATGTTATTTGTCTTTATTTTGTGTTGTTTATTTTCTTTTTAGTTTATCACAGTAAAAATATTTTTTTATAACATTCTAGTAACATACATTACATTAATTCACTTACTACGTTCATTATATACAAAAGTTAGAACAAAAGAGAATAACTAAATGCAATCCCCAGATATGATCAGATAGAACACTTAGGGGCATATTACCAACCAATAGAGATAATTTTTGTCTCTAACTTATTTAGAGACAAAAATTATCGCCGCACATCGGCGATTTTTATCGCAGATAAACCTTGCTATTAGCAAGGTTTATCGCAAATGCGATAAAAAACGGCCGCAATGCATGAATATCGCTGAAAAGTCAGCGATATTCATGCATTATCGAGCAAATGCTCTTAGCCATGTTATCCACCTCCCATTGGATAACATGGCTAAGAACTGCTCCTGGGCAAGTGTTAGCTTTTGGAGATATTCGCGCTTAGCGCGAATATCTCCAAAAGTTGGTAATAGGAGATAGCGATGTTAGCGACTGTTTTCAGTCGCTAACATCTTGGTACGCCCACTTTGCATGTCATTAGTGATAAATATCACTGACATGCAAAGCGGGGCCCAAGATGGTCACTATCTCCTATTAGCTGTCGCTAACTGGTGTTAGCGACAGCTTGGTAATAGGGAGATAATTTTATCTCCGCTTTCTTGGCTTTTAAAGCCAAAAAAGCGGAGATAAAGCCCCTTGATAATATGCCCCCTAATCTCATTCACACTCAATCCTAAGCTAACTCACCATACCAATCTTTCTCACAGACTCATACTCAAATTAAATAGACAACATATATAACAACAAAGGAAGGCTGCACAGCTGAGAATCTATGGATGTTCACAATTGTTTACATAAACAATTCTATATTTTGATGCTTCTTAGACGGTATTCTGTTTTTTTCTTATATGTTTCTTTTTCTTTTCTCATGTATAGATCTCAGGTGTATAGGGCCAAGAAGTGCAGGATCCTCATAATTTGTTGTTTTGTTATTATAAGTCACCTTGAAAAGGCAAGGGTGAAACAACCCATATCGAGCATTTAAATTGCGAAACGCAGGTCTCATATCTAAGAACTGTTTTTAACGGCCGTTGTCACTTTGGCATAGTCCTGGGCAAAAAAAAGATTAAAACCATTCCAGAAACTTTTTCTTTCTGCTTGGCAGCATGGAGGACTTTAAGCAGATCTGTGTATACCAGCAAATACAAAATAACTCCTCTAGGTTTCGTTGAAGAAGAATGAGGGCCCTGTCCGAAGTGGTGAGCTTGTTGAATATTCAATGGTGAGGATTCAGGAAAACCAAGAAGAGTTGGCAGAAAGGATTGGAAAAAGGAGAGAGGATCAGAACATTCATGACCTTCAACAAGACCATAAATGCGTAGGTTGTTATGCCTGTTGCGATTCTCCAAATTTTCCACCTGATGTTTAAGATGAGTTATCTCTCTGTTCATGGAAGGAACCTGGTTGGTGACTGCTTGAATAGTATCAACCTACATCTCTATATCTTCAACTTTTTGCTCTGTATTTGACCAATTTTCTTCAAGGCTCTGGAGACAGATATTGGTTTCCTCCATGTAGGGCTTAAGGGCACTAATTTCTTCGAGAAGCAGCTCCATAGAAATTAAAGAGGAAGGAGTCGTAGGAGAAGGTGGGTCCTTCCTAATTTGTTTGCCTGGTGTAGAACTGGATGCAAAGGGTATTTTGGACGCTGATTTGGAGTTAGGTTGAGGTGTATTAGGAGACAAGCCACTTGTAACAAAAGGCCCAGAGACTACATCCTCCATATTGTTTGGCAGGACACTAAAAGGGTTATACTCCTCTATAGGCGTATGGTGAATAGGTTGAGCACCACTGCGATTAGAGTGGGGTTTTCCATGAAAAATAAGAATAGAGAGACCTCCTTAATGATATTGCAGAAAATAAACTGTGTGGTCATAACAACAAAACTCCTATATAAGTGTTTAAAAGCACATTACATGGGCTTCTGAGGTGAAAAGTACAATGAAATATATAATTTATGCCCAGGAGCTCGGGTGCACAGAGCAATTATTAATAGGGGATGAGCACGGTGAAATATGAGGAAGCAATGCTAAAGATACGCCACATAGCATTTTGATGTGAGGGAAAAGGTGCCTCAGGCTGTCAGGCGGCAAACAAGAGGAGCGGCACAAATTCAAAATGGCGTCCGCGACTACGCATATAGCCGTGGCCGGCAAAGCAAAGTCAGAGAATCATCTCCTGCGTTCACCCCTGTCATCCGCAAAGGTTACGTACGGTGCAGCAGGAGTTCCGACGCCTCTGTGTTGAAATTGGGGTGCACAACACAAATGCAGAAGCCAGGAGAATGTCACTCGCCTTACACCACTACAGAGCTCCCCAGGTCAGTGACCATCTCTGAAGGCTCCAAAGCCTTGGCCCCAAATACATACTCTTCTAAATGCGTACATATTTCAAATAAGTATACAGCAAAAACATTCCTGAAATCATTCCAGAACACCGTCCCTACATTCCCCCAAAAACAAAAACAAATATTTAAAAAAATCCAGAAAATAAAGTAACAATTTACAAAGGAACATTTTCAGAGATGTAAACCTTTAACCACACAGGAGGTTTCCTCTGTTGCTTTGAATCCATCTACACATCAACATTGCCATTATCACTAGTAGTCTCTGTTTTGCCTTTGAGTTTGCGTCACAGGCAAGACCCACAACAGCAGTGTTACTACCATCAGTATAATTAGAACTGACTGTATTATAAGCACTAAAACAATCAGGCAACTCATTTGAACTTCAATTGTAGTCAGTCTCAACACTGTGATCAACAATGGGTCTTCTAACACATCATTAGTAGACCCCTGCACAGGCGTGTTAGGTCCAGAACATTTCCCTATTCTCTTAAGATTCCACCCTTCATGTGCAAGACACACAGAATTATTCAACACTTCCACAAATTCTAAGGGTTCATAGAACTGACTTTCCACCTTCAATACTTTGATTTCTTAACTCGCACCGATTAGCCCACCGTAATCTGACATTCCATTTTTAACATTATCCTAATTCTTTCTTTTTGACTGTGTGGACTCCACTCTTTTGTGTACCTCCTCCTACCAATGTAGCTCACTGGACTTAAATAACCATCCCAGATTATATTTGGTAATTGGGTTCTCTCACTCGTCGGAATCACTCGTCAGAACTATTAGGATCCAAAATAATGTGAAGGGTGGTACCAATCCAGCCAACCTAAAACTGATGGGCCTTTTCTGGTAACATATAGCTTGCTCAAATTTGAACCATCTAAACAATATTGTGCCAATCCTTTCACCTCGGTACCCTTATGGTTGCATTTCTGTGGCAAACAATTTCTTTCCAACCTTATTTCTAAAAGTGTTTTTTCATATCTTTTCATTGACCATCGTAAAAGGCTCCCCCGAATCTGCAAAACGTTTAAGACGTGCTCCTTCGATTTTCATCAAGAATTTAGGTATATCACCCACCAGCAAACATCTATCTTTAATATTAAAAATATGTTTTTTCTTTAATTTTGAAACACACTCAACTGTATCCTCCTCATTTTCTGCAGGATCTTCACTCTCAGTCTCACATTAATTTACATACTTTACCTACTTACACTTCCTACGGCAAACTTTGGCATAATGACATGCAACGTCACAGTTGCTACATTTTACTTTCCAGGCTGGGCACGAGCTGGCAAATACCAAATGCTCAAAATTGCCAAACTTATAACATTAAGGCACAGATTACGAGACTGGCGGTGGGACCGCCACAGCCCTGCAACAGCTGCTAGCGATTTGCTGTTCCCTGGTGGATTTTCGGTGGTCAGGACTAGAGGCAGTAATATGCTTGGAGGGATGCTGAAGTCCCACCAAGCATATTACATGTTTCCACTACACCACAGTTTTTATAGTGGTGGAACTGCTGAGAAAATCATGGTGGAGAGGAAACAAAGGGGGCTCTACAGGGCCCCCTAGAGCCTCACGCCCAGAGGGGGCTCACAGGAGGGCAAAATATGAGCCTCCCTGTGTGCATGCAGACACCAGTTCCTTCATGGCATGGACGTTTTAGTCCTTGTTGTACAGGAACTGTTTTTAGCGTTCCCATTGTTGTGCCCGTTTTCAAGGCAACGCAGTGGGAACATTAAAAACAAAGCCCGCCAGACAGAAGGAACTCCTGATGTAGCAGGCAGTCTGACCACAGATTTGGCAGTACAGTGGCCAGGCTGACCCAGCGCCACACCACCAAAGTCTTAATTAGGCCTTTAGGAGGTTCCTTGAAAGAGTTTCCTGATTCTGAAACAGCCCCCTCTTTTTTGTACTTGATACCACGCTTAACTTTTGACACAATGTCGGATTTTCACGTCAGTTTTCAAAGCACTAGCAGTCCTGCTAGAGGTTTTCACTTTTCTAACAATTGCCAATGCATCATTCAAACACACATCATCATTTATCCACAGACGTTCTTGGATTGTGTGATTGCACGCATGCATTACTGCCTGGCCCTGTTTTAAGTTTCTTACAATCCCCAAATGCACAATCGGTAGTCAACTTTCTTAATTCGCTAATACAATCATCAATGAATGTATTCTCCTATTGTTTTCTCTGAAACAACTTTTAGCTTGTTACACCTATGCAGACTTTGGGAGGAAAGTGTTTATCTAAATTTTCAATTGCTAAGTTGAAAACATTTATATCAACACTGTTCACCACAGCTTTATGCACTTGAATAAAATGTTTTAATCCCTTCGGCCTAAAGAATGCAAGAAAAGGTGTTTCTTGTGTTCTGGTTTCAGTTTGCCATCAGCTTCCACAGTTTCAACATAATTAAAAAAACACTTCTTTTATTCACACCATCTTAATGCAGTTTCCAAGCAAGACAGCCACAATGTTTGTGGTGGACACAATGAGAACATTTGTTGACTCATTACAAATGTAATGTGAAATTGTTCAGTGTTCAAACTTTACCACACCACACTATATTCAATATTCTCCCACTGTATAATCCACCAAAACGGAAGAGAATCCTCCACACAAAAGAGAAGATAAAATGTATTGATGCAAAAATATATGTGTGTGTAGTATATCCAAATCACCAATGTTGTCATTTTTTGTATTGCCTTTTAATTCCCTTTTAAAGATTTGTTCTTACTGCCACTAGTTGCTTTACTAGAATAGCTTTGTTTCCAATTTAAGATGGTCGCCACGTTCCGTAGGATCCTATTGAACATCTTCCCAATGACTTTGGACACACTGCAAAACAGACGCCTTCCTAATGATTGGCTCCGTGTGCACACTGTTGGCTGTCGTCACACATACCCTTTCCAAGGACTCGTGACCTCCTCCAACAGCCTTGCAGCTTCCAACACCCTTGTGGCTTTCGACGCCTGCATACCAACAAATTAAAGTTAACACATACCTTACAGCTCAATTCATAGCTTGAGGGCACTTGATGAATCAGATCGCACTTACTTCCAACACAAGCACTCAATTTTCTGCTGCTGACGTTAGCGATTCCTCATTCACGTGGTTCCTGGAGTACTGTCTGCTCTCTCACCTCAAGATGGTTCTTCAGACTCGTCACCAACATTGTTACATGCCAGTATCTGTTTCTGCCAGGAGGTCTTTCATGGCTACCAGAAGGAACAGGAACAACAGCTTGCGTTGCACTGGGGGCAGGGAGATGTTATGTTCAAGAATCCACACATGTAGCTTAGGTTTAAGAATACATGTATTTATTCCATGTATATGAATGAGCAGACAGGCAAGTGTCCTATAAGAGACTCCTCCAGTCAACAGTCTCTCTGCTCACATCCTCCATACCAACTCACAAACATTCTACCCTTGTAAACACATTTTAACATAACTCTCTACAGTAATAAAGACCATGTCAGGGAAATACCTGGAATTCTCCACAGAATCCAATTGTCTCCTCAAAGTACTGTTTCTGCCAGGCAGCCATTCCATGCCACAGAATGAAAAGGGGCATCAGCATGCTGATGTACACCACCCCTTCAAAATCATCGTGCCATGGCTAGTCCACCCATGACTTTGATGGGCATTACCATCAACAGCCGTGGTAGACGAGTGATGGGATGACAATAAGGTTTCAGCAGCATGGTGGTGAATCCTCTGCCTAGGCTTAAATGACAGCACCATGTCAGCACTGCTGCATGATGAATTAAAAGTACTACAAATGATTCAGCGTCTTTCGAAAATTAGAGGGGCATTCCGTGACCTTCCTTGCTGCCTGCCTACCCTTACCTGCTGCTACAGCTGCTGCCCGTCTCCCTCCCACCGCCGCAGTCTCCATTCTTAGCGGCCGCCACGTGGAGGGGGACCACAACCCCCAGGCTCCTTTGCGGCCACCGTCATTCTCACGCCTGGAGGCGCTCATAAGCAAGCACGCCCCCATGGAGCGGGCGTCTTTCGAAAATTAGAGGGGCATTCCGTGACCTTCTTTGCTGCCTGCCTGCCCTTACCTGCTGCTACAGCCGCTGCCCATCTCCCTCCCGCCGCCGCAGTCTCCATTCTTAGCGGCCGCCGCGTGGAGGGGGACAACAACCCCCAGGCTCCTTAGCGGCCACCGCCATTCTCGTGCCTGTAGACACTCATAAGCAAGCACAGCCCCGGTGGAGCGGGCGTCTTTCGAAAATTAGAGGGGCATTCCGTGACCTTCCTTGCTGCCTGCCTGCCCTTACCTGCTGCTACAGCCGCTGCCCGTCTGCCTCCTGCCGCTGCAGTCTCCATTCTTAGCGGCCGCCACGTGGAGGGGGACCACAACCCCCAGGCTCCTTCGTGGCCACCGTCATTCTCGCTCTGGAGGCGCTCATAAGCAAGCACAGCCCCCGCGTCGCGGGATAGCGCGGGTCCCGCCGGGCCAAGGGCGGGCCCGTTTAAGCCCGTTCGAGCATGAACAAGGACGGGACGGGATGGGCCACCTCCATACCATCTGTGCCCAAAGTAAGGTCAGTGCCTTTTTGAATAGATCTATCATGTCTGACAGAGTGTGGATAGTTACATCTCCCGCATAAGTTTGTAATACCTGCTGCGACTACTATGGCTACTGATCCTTCCATAGGTGGGAACAGCGGGAAAAGCACTAGTGGATCTCTAATGGGCACCTTGGATAATTTCCTCATACGAGTTTCAACAGCCTTGGCCAAAGGCATTGAATTGACTGAAAAAACACTATCTCTCGACCCTCTTTTTGATAAGAGGTCTTCAATGGGAAGTTTGGGAAAGGCTAGGTCACCTGCCATCATTGAGGTTGATCTTCAGGACA
This sequence comes from Lissotriton helveticus, assembly GCF_964261635.1. Classification (NCBI taxonomy): domain Eukaryota; kingdom Metazoa; phylum Chordata; class Amphibia; order Caudata; family Salamandridae; genus Lissotriton; species Lissotriton helveticus. The sequence goes on along the minus strand of NC_136061.1, from coordinate 867,862,006 downwards.
CCCTGCATTCACTGGGGGGGGGATGAGAGCAGCTGTTCTGTTTAGTTAGCCGATCACTTTGAATCTCCGGAACTATCGCCTAATATTTTTAAGGCCAACATAAACCTGAGTACTACCTCAAAGAGACTAACCTCACCCAACATTAAGACTAGATCAGCTAGCAATGCTAAAGCAGGTGTAGTACCTAATCTAAAGCGTATAGCACCGAAAAGGAAACGTCCAGGGGTGCAAGCACAATCAATGGCAAAAAAATTAACGAACGCAAAAGAGGCGGCAAACAAGGAGAATACTACGCCAAGGGCCATATGTATCATAGTTCCGTTTTGCGAATTCCAAATAGCGATTTTTAAGGAATCGCTATTTAGAATTCGCAAAACGGTATCTATGTACAAAATCGCTTTTTTATAGCGATTCCTTACCATTCCTAATTTGCGATTAGCAAATTGCTAATCGCAAATTACCCATTCATTTCTATGGGCCAGGAGGCCCATAGGAATGAAGGGGCAATTTGTGATTAGCAAATTGCTAATCGCAAATTAGGAATTTTTTCAAGGGTGCAGGGGTGTCTCAAGAACACCCTGCTGCACCCCTGAAAATGACATTTGGGGGCATATGGAGCATGAGCGTCATATGGCACCTTTGTTTTTTTTGAAAAAAGCGTTTTGAAGAGAATTCACAACTTACCACCAACTAGAAGTTGGTGGTAATTTGCGAATCCTTATGGGCATTTTTTGAATATTTTTTCTTTTATACATTGCATTTAAGGAATCTCAAAATTTGCGATTCCTTAAGTGCAATCGCAAAATAAGGAATAGCAAATTTTGCGATTCCTTATTTTGCATCAAACATGTTACATACATACCATTTTGCTAATTAGCATTCGCAAAGCCCGAAATTCGCAGAATTTAAGCCTTTGCGAATGCTAATTAGCTTGATACATATGGCCCCAAGTATCTTAGTATGTTCCAACTCATCGCCACCAGTTAATGAAGGGGCTAATCCATCGCCCAAAGTGGTGGGCAAACCATCGGGTAAGCTGGGTCCTTCATTCTGGAACAGGCTGGAATCTACTGTAAAGAAGTTAATTAAACCTATACATGAGAGACTGGACTGCATCGAGACAAGACTGGTATGCCTGGAACTTTCGCTTGCTTCAGTCCCGACACGGGTGGGCGATCGGGGTGGTGGCCCACATTGCACACGGGCAAGTTTATCAGGGCAACCGCCCGGGGGCACAGTCTCAAATGGTTTGGTAAATGGTAGTAAAAATACCCCAGTAAATAAGCCTGATGTCTCCTGCACTGCTAACCCTTCTACTAATTTGGGAGGGGCGGTTCAAACAGCCCAGATTGAAAGGGACAAAAACTCGGGGGCCAGTAAACCACCAGCGCAACCTCGTCCAGAGGCCAATTTCCTAACAGCTCATGGTATAGCCAGCCTGCCAACCATAGAACTCCCCCCAGAGTCAGCCCCTTATGTGGTAATATTAGCAGGGGTTCCACCATTAGAACAGGGAAAGAGGGAGACATACATGGATTTAAAGAATAAGTGTATTTTTTGGCTCAACGCAAATCAGCCTCTACCATCCTATGTATGTGCAGAAATCCTATTTGTTAGGAGAGTTAATTGGGTGGGCAGGTCCACAAAGCCTATCAGGGGAGATTATATTATCATTAATTTCAGGGACAGGAGATGTGCTGAACACATTTGTAACTGGCCACAAAATGTTCCCCAGACCATGATCCAATCACTCCCACTGTTTTATTTCTATTCACCAGCACAGGATATGAGCAGAGAAACCTTTTCAAGGGGCGAGATACCAAACCACTTCAGTGATAGGAATATAAGATTGTACAATAGGTTTACGGTCCTATCTGGGCTGGAGGACTGTGATTGACAACAAACACAGGAAGGCTGTCACACAGAGATTATAGTACAGGCTCATGACAAAAATGTAGCTAAATGTTCGCACAGTGTGAGTCTACTTTCTGGTACCTGTCCTCTGGAAGAGTGTCCAAAGCGGTATGGGAAGGCATGCGGACAGGGGACTCCCGGGTCTACATAACAATATTTTTTCTTACTCTGAGGAAAATTCTATGGTCTTGTGGAATGTGGCAGGGCTCAGAAGTAAGGTTACTTCCCCAGAGTGGTCGTTATTTTTAGACGGTAAAGATCTTATCCTACTCCAGGAAACCTGGTTGGTTGCTCCAGAGTTCAAACCTGGGTATCTTAACTTTTATGCATCAGCGACCCTGAGTTTGAGAGGAAGACCAAAGGGGGGATTACTCACCTAGGTCAAACAGGATAGTAGATATACAATCCATCAATTGGATTCCAATAGTAACGATATTTTATTAATACAAATTAAATGCCCAGATTGTAAAGATCTGTTCATTTTTAATATTTACTCAAGGGGATTGCCTGGGGGCAAATCCTCTGATCATCAGTCCAACAAGTACCTACTTGCACCCACTGGGGTGAACCACTCAAGGACTCCATGTACCAGAGTCCCTAGGGGCGATCCGGAGGAGGGGCTAGCGGTGTGCGGTCCATTGCGATTGTTTCTACAAATCCTCTGATACTATTGAACAAATAGATGCTCTTCTAGACTTTCATAGTAATAAAGGCAACGTCATAGTAGCAGGGGATCTCAATTGTTGTTTTGAACCTTTGCATAGCAACGATTTAGATCTTACTCTGGAAGAAGACTCTATATGGAACATTCCCCAGTTGACAGTAGCGCCAATTACAAAATGGACAGAAGCTGCACTGCAGCTCAAAGTTCTATGTGTTGGACATGGGCTACGTGCAACAAATGGAAGAATGGCCTCTGACAAACATGGCGCATTTACTTTCAACAATGGCTCCTGTAAGAGCCGTATTGATTATATCCTAACTAATGAAGAGAACTGGCCTAATCTCAAGGATATGATGATAGTGGAAAGGGTCGAGAGTGACCACGATCCGTTAATTTTATTATTTCAGCTATTTAATTCCCATCATCTAGAGGGCCCTCCAGATTGTGTGGACATTGTCCTCTCCAACGACACCAGACGAATCCGATGGGCTAACTGTTTACTAAAAAATGATAAGTTAGATGCGATGAGGGAACTGGCTGTCCAGGCCACTATGGAACTTCAATATCTTACCACAAAGGAGGATGTTATAACCAATGTCAATCTGATTCATACTAAACTTTTTAGCCAATTGAGGTGCTTTTTTATAAAAAAAAGGTGTCAAACAAACTGAATAGGCCAGTAAGTAAGGAAGACCAATGGTACGGTACGGAAAGTCCTGTAGGGCTGCATATAAAGTATTAGCAGATGCTGTCAAATTAAAAGATAGAGATTTAATTAAGAATGCCCGCGCACTTCACAAAAAAGTACAATATGATGCGAAGAGCGCATGGGATGAGGATTATTTGAAGGAGTTGTTGAGCGCTAGTAATGAAAGAGCTATGTGCTCCTTTTGGGATATGGTAAAATGGGGTAGGGGGATTAACAGGGGAGAACCCACAAACTATGTCCCACCCAACATCTGGGTCTCTCACTACGCGTCCCAGTTTGCACCACCAGAATTGGTTGGTGATGCGAGTGTGGATCTTATCATTTCCAATCGGGATATTATCCCATTGCGATTTGATAGAACAGAGGTCACCAAGATTCTGAATACCATTCCTAAGGGTAGGGCCCCGGGCCTGGACTTAGTCCCTGCTGATTTATTCATGCACGACAAAGAGGTCTGGGCACCATATATTCAATCTCTTATTAACGGCATTGCTACAGGCTCACCTGTACCTGACACCTGGAAGGGTGCTGAGATCAGTCCGATCTTTAAGAAGGGGAAGCGCTCTGATCCAGGAAACTACAGGCCTATCAGTCTAATCGACTGTATCCAAAAGGTGGTAGCTAGGCTGGTACTACAGAGAATCCAAGGGTGGATTGAGGAGGAAGAGGTGTTGTCCCCTCTCCAGGCCGGGTTCCATAGTCATACTAGCACAATTGATCAAGTGTTTAGATTTGTTTTAATTTACTGGCGGGTGGTAGTGTTGGGGGGGTACACTCTTTGCGGCTTTTGTCGATCTTAAATCCGCATTCGACTTGGTGCCACGAGGTAAAATGTGGGCTGCCTTTGCTGATCAGGGCATGCCATTGGATATTTTGTCCTTCTTAATTAAATTACACGGGGACAATTTTACCCAAGTTCGATGGAACCAGCAGGGGAGTGTGACTGACAAGTTCCCAATTGCTAGGGGTGTACACCAAGGGTGCGTACTTGCACCGACCCTTTTCTCATTATACATCAACAGGGTGATCAACTATTACGAGCAGCAACCAACTGATGCCCGAAGTTGGATGGTAAGTTGATCTCCCTGTTGATGTTTGCAGATGATACCTTATTAATCTCTAAGACTCAACAAGGCCTGCAAAAGGCTATAGATGTTTTTGAGGTATTCTGCAAAGACCATGGACTTGCTATAAATGTAAGTAAGACCAAGTTCATGGTCCTCCACAAGTCCAAGCATGTTAGAGGGAAGGTAGCGTTGAATGGGGTGTTATTAGATCAGACCCAGGTTTTTTCTTATCTGGGGATTACCCTAGCATCCAAACTAGACTGGAAACACCACACCAACCAGCTGGTCACATGCCCAACATGCCCAATTAGCAGGGGCTTTAACCAAAGAGTTTTTCCTATCCCACACTAGGCCCATTACTCCAGTTCTTAAAATCTATGATGCTAAAATAGGTGCAGCTGTTCTTTACGGGGCAGAATTATGGGGTTTTAGTAATCTTACCTGTTTGACAGGTGCTCAGAATAAATTCTTGCGTGGTATTATAGGTCTTCCTGTGTCAACCCCCTTGACTCCCCTCCTCTATGATTTGGGCTGTCAACGCTTGGAGGACTAGGCCCGGTATCGACCAGTTGCATTCTGAAGGAGATTGTGGGTTACTCCGGAACTCTCCCAGTATGCTCGGGCATTCCTCGAAGTCAGAGATGCTGATATGGCTCATAAAATCCCATGGATGAGGGAGGCAAGGGCAACATACTCCGCTATGGGTTTATCGTTTTTGTGGGAAGACCCGACAGCTAATTTATTCCCCCCCCCAAGGAAAATCTTTAGAGAATTATACTGGAACATGGTTTCATTGAAGCGTCTTGGTCGCTGTTCCAGTCCGTCGCTAACCATGGAGTTTTTGGAATTAAAACATTCTCCTGCTCGTGAGGGTTATTGGGACTGGATTACCGTCCCTGCGGACCGGAAGAAATATCACCAGTTCAGGGTTGGCACATTACCGATCAATTCCTTCACGGCTAAATGGAACGGCGGATGTAATACTAGCTGTCCTTTTTGTCCCACCCAATGAGAAAGCATTGGTCATATACTTTTTATCTGTCCCGAATATAAAGCACCTAGGCAAACTTGGTTAAAACCTATCTGTTTACAGCTAGGTCTTAAAACAGGTAGTGAGTCCTTACGGATTCTTCGTTCTGATAATTCCCAACCTGTGGTTATAGCTGTTGCCAAGTTTCTCCACTGGATGTGGATAATTCGAGCACGTAAATTGTGCTTAAATAGTCAAATTGTCTGATATTTTAAACTAACTAAACGTGATCATGCCACCCAACATATACTTATAGATATAAGTTGTTTGTGTAATATTTAGAAAGTTTGTTGTCTGATTTGAAATATAAACCTTTTATCCTTGGGTAATGAATTGCACATATTTTAAATTGATGTCAAAATATATGAAATTTCCCAATCAACTTACTTAATTTATTGTTTTAACAAGTGTTTGGACGATAGATAATTGGTCCTAACCGTGTACTGCTTTGTGGTATCATGATAATTTGCCGAATGAAACGCTAATGTATAGGTTCAATTGTGTAATGGTTAGTCTTTTTTATTATGTTGTCTTTTATGATTTATAAATCGAAATAAAGACTAATGAAATGAAATGATTCAGCTCCTCCTGCCTCAAAATTCTACATCAATGTTAATTCTTTTTTGCCAAAGCTTTGACCTAGCTGGGGCAGGTGTCGAAGATACAGGGACTAGGTTCCACACAGGCACTCTTGTGACTCACATGAAACATCATATCAAGAACAATTTAAGAAGGTATCCACAATATATCCCCTAAAAAAGAGATTTTTCTTTTAGGGAACGTGTGAAGATACTTTGTGTGATGGCAATTCTTTTTTTTTGTCCTCATTCTCTACCCAACTAGCTCCATTCTACCCTGGAGCTATCCACACACTGCCTCAGCATACTGGATATTTAGGCATCTGGAGGTTACGACCCTTGCCTACCCGTGTTAATGGATACTCAAAGGCTTATATGTAGACCTATGGGGAGCCGCCTTACTGGGCTTGACCAACACAGCCGTATCAGTATGCAACCTGATGTGTCCGGATGTATCTACAAAGTAGCAGGACAGCGTAATCATAGGACAGGTAGAGAAAAAAACAACAAAAATAACCCGTGTCCACTGTCTCAATACTACCCCTATTTCAAAAGATTCCAGAAGGCTTGCTTATTTTGATTGCCCGATCTCATGAAGTCCAATCTGGAAACCTGTAGTACTGATGCCTGCCAATCCAGAAAAGAGGGAGTTGAAGAATCCTTCCATTTTTTGCAGATTTCTCTTCTGGCCAGCAGGATAGCATAAAAGAGAAGTTGTTTGGTGGGGCCTGTCACACCCTCCAACAAGCCGAATATGACCAGCAAAAGATTGATTATAATGGGGCAGTCTAAAGATGTTGTCAGTGATTTTCCTATGGAATCCCAAAAAAAGGACAGGACTGGACAATCAAAAACATGAATGTCGGAAGCAGCTATTGTCCCGCACCTCATGCAAGGCACAGGGGGGCCCGTTGAGAATTCTGAAAGTCTCTGAGGTGAATAATAAGGCCTGTGCAGAGTGAAGAGATGATTCCTCCGGAGCAATGCTGTTTTGACTACCTCCCACAGTGTCTTACAGGAGTTTAACCACAGATGCTCACTGTCATGGCCCAGAAGGGAGCTGCCCCAAAGCTTATTAGCCAGTTGAAATTCACCATCTGCCTCTACCAATATTGCGTGGTACCAGAAAGAGACTTCCTTCCTTCTCGGGGCTTTGTTAACAAGTTGGATCTCTAAGTGGTTACCCCCTCCAACTGGGTATTTGCTCTGGGTGGCTGTCTGCGACTGGGCCCAGCTATCCATATGCAAGTATTTGAACCTAGAGAGGCAGAACCAACCCTATCCCTAAGAGATTCCCACGAGATAAGGGTCCCTTCCACAAACAGATCTCCCCAAACCTCCACACCAGCTTCTCTCAAGGGTAAGACCAGCCTATCTTTAAGCCATCCCGGGCCCCCCGGTGTGTCCCACAAAGGAGCTGGCAAAATATCCTAGCGCTACTGAGCTTCTCACCTTAGCCCATGTTTTAGCTAGGCCCTGTAAAACCTTTAGCTTAATTTTTATTTTTTTATTTGGGATCACCAAATTTAAACAAAAAACCCTCATATGGTAGCGTGGCCCCTCTAAGCATGGCCCGGAACATGCAGCCCGCCCCGGTGTTAGCAGGCATTTTCAGTAGCATGCGAGAATGGGAGAGTTGAAATGCCCATGCATACAACTGAAGATCCGGAGCGGCTAGGCCTCCCTTTTCTCTTCGCGGCCTTAGTTTTTTCCAAGCAATCCTAGGCGTATGGTAAGCCCAAATAAATGAGTTAATGTCATTCTGCAGCTTAAGTAAAGAGGCAGCCTCGAAGTGAAGAGGAATAGTATTAAAAAGCAACGTAATTCTAGGCAAAATTGACATTTTTACTAAGTTCCCAAAACAGACAAGGGTAATAAGGACCATGCCCGCATAAGTTTCCGACACTCCTTCGCCACATCTGAAAGATTGGTTTCAACTATTTTGGAGACATCCTGAAGGATTCTGATTCCAAGGTACCTCGTTTTAGAGCTAAGCTGCAGCCCTAACTGGATCTCCCCCATGTTCCAGGCCATAATTTCTGTTTTGGTAGCATTAATCTCATACCCAGAGACTGCTCCAAAGTCCTGGGCTAGTTTGACACCCAAGGGGAGAGCTGTACGCAAATCAGAAGAGAAAATCAACATGTCATCTGCATACAGGGCTACCTTCCTCTCCCACTCCCCGTACCTGAAGGGCTTGATGTTAAGGTCATGCTTCAGCAGTTGCGCAAAAGGTTCAATATATAAATCAAATAGAAGAGGGGAGAGGGGGCAGCCCTGACGCATACCTCTTGTGATCTTAAAGGGATCTGAAAGAGTTCCGTTCACCAAAAGACTTGCGGAGGGATTCTGATATAACAACCTCACAGCTCGACAAAATTTTACCTAAGACCCCCGACAGGTATAACCAATGAACCCTGTTGAAGGCCTTAGTAGCGTTGAGAGTCAGAATAACCAGAGGAAGAGATTTGGTAGATGAAATGTCGATAGCACCGATCAAGTCATATGTCAAGTCGGAAAGCTGTCGACCCTTAACAAAGCCCCTCTGGTTCTGATGCAAGATGTGGCCTACAACCAGCCCCAGTCTTTTGGCCATAAATGAGGTGAAGATTTTATAATCGGCATTGAGAATAGATATTGACCTATAGGACCCACAACTAGATGCAAATTTACCGGGATTTTAAATCAGAGTTACAGAAGCATTATCCCACGAGGCTGGAGGGGGTACCCCCTCCTGGAGTATCTGATTAAAAAGGGCAGACAAAATAGGTACAATTTCCTTGCCCAAGACCCTCTAAATGTCCGAGGGGAGGCCGTCGGACCTGCCACCTTCCCCTTTTTGCAGCTCACAATGGCTGCATCAACCTCTTCCTGCGTGATCACTTGATCGAGGTGGCCCTGTTGTTCTATGGTTAAGGAAGGCAACGAGACCTTGTTCAGCCAAGCCTCGATACAAGAAGGGTCAATATATTTGTCCTCTTTATAGATATCTTGGAAAAACGACTGGAAGACTCTCCGAATATCTTCATCAGATGTAAACGTTAGGTTGCCTTGAGTGATTGACCCGATATTATTTCAAACTTGGTCAGTCTTAGCTTTCCAGGCGAGGGGCCTGCCTGCGCCTTCACCATACTCAAAATGAGCAATTTTGCTCACCTCCCACCTATGAAGTAAACGTGTATTTCACACCGTTTCCAATTGTCCTTTTAGTCTTGTCAGTTTGTTTTGTAGCTCCTGAGGACTTTCGACAGAGGTGCTAATGGATTGATCTACTTCAGATTGCAACCTTTCAATTCCAGCCTCAATAGTGGAGACCTCCTCTCAATATATTTTTTCCTATAGGCAGCCCTGCTGGTAATTTGGGCCCTTAGAAAAGCTTTATAAGCGTTCCATACACACCCTATTGAGGCCGAATCTATGTTTGTTTTCATGAACCACTCTGTCTCCATAATCAAAGATGAAATCTCCTCATCTTCAAAGAGGAATGAGCGATCAAAAGACCACGATCTAGAAAAAACAGGGACCATGCCCTCCAGTTCCAGCCAGACTGCTGAGTGGTCAGATAAATGAGAAGGAAAATATGAGATGTTCTTAACTATACCTTTCAATGCCTGACTAACCAAGATAAAATCAATCTTAGACTGATGCCGGTGTTTATAGTTACGGAACGAAAATCCTGAGTGTTGCCCTGACCTTAGCCTCCAAATATCAGAATAGGTATATTGTTTCATAGCATCAAGTAAGAAAGTCCTAGTTTTAGAGGGGACTGAGGCACAACTATTAGGTGATTTATCAAGATGAGGGTCCAAAACAATATTAAAGTCGCCCGCCAAGATAGTTGCTTCTGGAAACAATAATAGGTTAGAAAAGATAGATTTGAGGACAGAAGGGCTGTCTTGATTCGGGCCATATATCCTACAATAGAAATCTGGGCCCCCGAAATATTAACAGTCACAATGACCAATCTGTCACCTGGGTCCACTAATTTTGAAATGAGGAGAGACTTTGCTGATCTCTTAAAAAGTATCAAAAAAACCCTGATATTCATAGTCTGAGTTGTGGAATCTTGAAAATCTATCCATTCATTTTTCTGAGCAAGTAGGAGTATCTCCGATTCTAATAGATGAGTCTCCTGGAGCACAATAACCTGCGCACTAGAGTCTCGGAGATATTGCAAAATCTTGTCCCTTCTAGGTCTAGTGCGCAGACCATTGACGTTCCAGGAGTGGATCTGTAAACTATTCATAGATAGACTAGCCTCCTTTACAACGTACCCATTTTTGACACAAGATCCCCCTAGGCCTGTTTAATCCAGCCATTTTTACAACATAGGTTAATTCATAAAAAGAATTGTTAAGGAGAGAATGAGGATTTTTTTTAAATTTTTTACCTTGCAACATCCAACCCTGTACCCTGTGCCCAAACCTACCCAACCCCCCCCCCACCCCCCCCCCCCTACCCCCCAGGGAACCCTTGCCCCAACTATCCGGACAAAGTCCAGAGAGTTGTAACCCACGGGCTCCCACTGACCCTCGCTCCCTGAAAAGAAAGAAAGAAGAGAAGAGATATAGATATAAGCGGAAATGCCGACTTTCGTTATATATAAAAGTCATGTAAAATTAAAATTTGCTGAATACCAATTCCATATCTACTCTTAAGCCGCCAGCTATTTAAAGATTAGTAATAAGTAAGAGAAGGGAAAAAAGCCATTAAAGACTTTAAGGTTATACCCCTATGCTAAGTGTAAATTGCATCCAAGCTAAGCATGAAAACTAGATGGACCAAAGCAGAGTTTACCTGAGAGGAAAAGTAATAGGGCTGCTAGGAACTAAGCCTAGGAACTAAGCCTGAACCTATTCCAACGGACCTTCCTCTCTGCTCAAGTCCAGCAACAACTCGTCGGCTGCCTGTACAGATCTGACATTGTACATTTTATAATTATGCATTATTTTTAGAGCAGCCGGAAGCATAAGTTTGGCAACCGCACCAAGTTTCCTGAAGGCCTCCAACCTCCTACCCAACTCCCACTGCTTGTCCAGGGTTGCCCTGGACAGGTCTGTTCTTATTTGGAATGGGAAGCCTTTAGCACTTAGGGTCTTCTATTTTAATGCTTGGTTAAGAATCTGTTCTTTCAGAGAGTAGGTATGGAAATTAACCAGGATCTTCTTGGGTTTAGATCTCTGTGGATTCCTCCTGAAGGGGTCCCTATGTATTCTTTGAATATCTGTTCCCAGGTCTTCTGTAGACTGGTCAAGTACCAGAGCTTCTTTTAAGAGGGTGATCACGTACTGTTTGATGCCTGTTCCCTCGCTTCCCTCGGGAACATTGAGAATACGGAGATTATTACATTGTGAATTGTTCTCCAATACTTCTAATCTCTCAGAGAGGACAAGATCTTCTTTTTTGAGATTAATAATGTCTGATGCAGCCTTCCCAAGATGGACAGGAAGACCCACCACAGTATCTTCAAGGCCACCATTCTAGCATTTAACACGTCGATTTTACTCTTCAATGACTCGCAGAATCTTCTAATTTCCGTTTGGTTAGCTGTGGAGACTTCAAACCCCCTTTTAATATCCAAAGATAGGGCTGTGAACATGGATTCCAAGGAGGCTGCTGAGGGGCCTACCCCACCCTAGGAGTTATCTATCGCTGAAGTTCGTTCCTCCTGAGGCGCTGCTGTTGACTCTGTTAACTGCTCCAGTCCCGGAGCCACCTCAGCAGTCACCACTATGCGGCTCACTTCACCAGAGGTAGTATCTGGGACCCCACTATTGGGGTAAACATCATATCAAGAACAATGTATAACAATGAGGTTCATAAAAAATGCTTGTTAGTACGTTTAAGGGAATCCAGTGAAGTAGCGTAAGCATTTAATATTGTTATTGTAGACCCTTAACATGCATTAGAATATAGTCAGCATGTGAGTCTTAAAATAAACATATTAGCAATGTTGTCACACATCTATCGCTGGGATTGCATACATTTTCTGTCATAATCTATGGTTGGGATTACACACATTATTTGTCAGAACTATTACCTGTTTTTGATGGTAATTAGTGGAGTGCTTGGTGCACACATTTATTCAGAATATCATGAAAGTGGGTTTCAGGCAGCAGTAATATAGGATGAGAAGTTTTGTTAATGTTTTAGTAGAATCATTACAGGTAAAACTCCACTACAACACTTTACCAATGTCATAATTATGCACCAGTAAGACATCACAACATATCTCAACAATGCAGAGTCAGTATCACAAAAACAAGACAATATAATGACACAGAGATCCACAGACAACTACACAGCCTAAAAGGAAGGCAGACATCAACAAGATAAAATTACAGTACAGTACAGCATAACACTGAAACCTCAGCGCAGTACAATGCATCAACAAACCAACAAAAGTACTCAACAAAATGCATAACCAGAACAACAAATCAGCCCAGCATGAGAGACAAAATGCCCCAATAATTCAATACAGCACATCATCTTCATCATAAAATCTTTATTCGGTTGATGAAACAACCATAAAAGAATACAAACACCATAATAGTTATAAAAAAAAGTAATTATCACAAAAACTTTTGCATAATGTGGTAATCAATGAAACATGGAGAACTCGACCTTCTTGGACAATACATCAGTTAGTCAAGTCTCAATCTCCTGGATGCCAAAGCACCTCACAAGAGTGACAGAACAGTAAAAGTAGCACATTCATTATGAAGCATTTGAAGGTAAAGAATGCCTGGCATTCCTTGGTTAAAATTTAAAGACTTCAACAAAGGAATTAATAAAAACCACTCCCTGGGCCAGAAAAAAAAGGAGCAAAACATTACATCATGAAGAGTGTCCTGCAGAGACTTGTCGCAGCCGCACGACAACCTTACCTTAGGCCACAACCAGACACATGGGGATGCCAAGAGATGGTGAAGTTAGTTAAACCTGAACCTGGCCACTAAAAACCTATCTTGTTGAGCATGGGCCTTGGCTAAATTCAGCTCTGCTGTATGATTATCAACAGAATGTGCCCCCCCGGACTGAATATTTCTGCAGTTCATTCTGCTCTCTCTCCATGCTGGTTCAATCCAAGAACAGCCTTTTAACATTTAACACACCCCAGTTCACGCATAGACAGAGAAGTAGGATCCTCAAACATGTTGGTCCTACGTAGGGAGGCAAAATATGCTTTCACATAATCCATACACTGTATTTTTTGTACCCAATCAAGCAAGGACTAGTGCTGTCTCGTCCCAAAACAAAAGTTGTTTAAAAAACAATTTTCCCTTTCTGTGATTATTGTCTTTGCATGTGGTTGTTACAGTTTAAAATTGCAGTTTTGACCTGCCTGTGATTGCTTATTTTATCACCTGTTTTGTGTTTTAAACTTGTGATTTTCCCTGCCCATGATTGCTTGCATTTAACGCGTTGAATTGTGGAATTTGCAGTCCAACCTCTGTAGTTTGTCCCTCTCATTCCTTGGTGACAAATCTGTTTTCTCTCGAAGACCTGTGTGTCAACACAGTGCACCCCCAGCCACCATTTTGTGTTCACAAGCCAGTGAGGCCGGCCCCCCTGCCTCCCACCCCAACAACAGGATATTCTACATCAGAGGGTGCTTCTGTGAGCTGTTTAAACTGTATTTACTGGAGCCTGTGCACTTCGTTTTTTGGCAAGCAGGGGGAGTAAAGTTTTTGTTCAAACAGTATTGTTAGATTTCGAGTTAGTGAAGCCTTTATCTGCAGAAGTCCAAAGTGTAGATTGAGCCTGTCTGTCTGCTAGGAGATTCTGAACAGGAGAAGCAGCTCCCAGCCCCCACCCCCAGGCCAGCAGACCATTGGCTATTCAGCTACCAGGCAAGTCTGAGCCCTCCTCTCACACCTGCCCAGGCCCCTTAAGGACTTGCTGGTTGCACCCCAAATCATTCTCCTCCATCTTGTGAATTGCAACCTACCTGTGCCCCAGATTGCAGTGAGCTGAGTCCAGGAAGTGGTAAAGAGACAGACTAGTGCTGTCTCGTCCCAAAACAAAAGTTGTTTAAAAAACGATTTTCCCTTTCTGTGATTACTGTCTTTGCATGTGGTTGTTACAGTTTAAAATTGCAGTTTTGACCTGCCTGTGATTGCATATTTTATCACCTGTTTTGTGTTTTAAACTTGTGTTTTTCCCTGCCCATGATTGCTTGCATTTAACGTGTTGAATTGTGGGATTTGCAGTCCAACCTCTGTAGTTTGTCCCTCTCATTCCTTGGTGACAAATCTGTTTTCCCTCCAAATTTCTCCTTTGCTCTGGGCTAAGACCTGTGTGTTAAAACAGTGCACCCCCAGCCACCATTTTGTTTTCACATGCCAGTGAGGCCAGCCCCTCTGCCCCCCCCAGCAACAGGGATATTCTACATCAGAGGGTGCTTCTGTGAGCTGTTTAAACTGTATTTACTGCGGCCTGTGCCCTTAGTTTTTTGGCCAGCAGGGGGAGTAAAGTTTTATTCAAACAGTATTGTCAGAATTCAAGTTAGTGAAGCCTTTACCTGTAGTAATCCAAAGTGTGGATTGAGCCTGTCTGTCTCCTAGGAGATTCTGAACAGGAGAAGCAGCTCCCCAGCCCCCACCCCAGGCCAGCAGACCATTGGCTATTCAGCTACCAGGCAAGTCTGAGCCCTCCTCTAACACCTGCCCAGGCCCCTTAAGGCCTTGCTGGGTACACCCCAAAATATTCTCCTCCATCTTGTGAATTGCAGCCTACCTGTGCCCCAGATTGCAGTGAGCAGAGTCCAGAAAGTGGTAAGGAGACAGACTAGTGTTGTCTCTTCCAAAAACAAAAGTTGTTTAAAAAAAGATTTTCCCTTTCTGTGGTTACTGTCTTTGCATGTGGTTGTTACAGTTTAAATTTGCAGTTTTGACCTGCCTGTGATTGCATATTTTATCACCTGTTTTGTGTTTTAAACTTGTGGTTTTCCCTGCCCATGATTGCTTGCATTTAACGTGTTGAATTGTGCGATTTGCAGTCCAACCTCTGAAGTTTATCCCTCTCATTCCTTGGTGACAAATCTGTTTTCGCTCCAAATTTCTCCTTTGCTCTGTGCTAAGACCTGTGTGTCAAAACAGTGCACCTCCAGCCACCATTTTGTGTTCACAAGCCAGTGAGGCCAGCCCCCCTGCCCCCCCCCCCCAAGCAACAGGGATATTCTACATCAGAAGGTGCTTCTGTGAGCTGTTTAAACTATATTTACTGGGGCCTGTGCACTTCGTTTTTTGGCCAACAGGGGGAGTAAAGTTTTTATTCAAACAGTAATGTTAGATTTCGGGTTAGTGGAGCCTTTACCTGCAGAAGTCCAAAGTGTGGATTGAGCCTGTCTGTCTCCTAGGAGATTATGAACAGGAGAAGCATCTTCCAACTCCCTGGCCAGCAAACCTTGTCTGAGATCGCTGGGACCTTATATGGTCTGCTATTGGTTGGCACATGCGTACACTGATTGGTGGTGGTATCTGGTGTTTCTATTGGGTTGGGTATTCAAGGGTTCTTATTGGTTCTGGGTCTGTGATTCAATCATTGTAGGGTTGGGACTAGGGCTAGGGTTAGGATTTCTATTGGAAGTAGGGACCAGGGCTTCTGGTGTGATTGGTTGTTGGACTAGTTGTGGGACTAAGAGTAGGGTTAGGCTTTCTATTGGAAGTAGGGACTAGGGCTACCTGTACCATTGGCTGCTTGGACTTGGGTTGGGACTACTGGTAGGGCTAAGGACGTAGAGATTAGGGTTTTTGAACTGATTGGGTGCTTGGACTAGGGCTAAGATTGGCTGTAAGTTCCAGGTCTCCTATTGGTTCTTAAATTTAGGGCTAGTGTTGTGATTGAATAGTGTTAGGGCTAGGGTTCCCATTCGCTGAAAGGGTCACCTGATTACTGGGGCTATAAAAGGCCAGGCTTAGGGAGTCTCAGCCCGGGCTTCGCGGCTAAGGGCGGAGAGGACAAGGGTAGTTGCCTGTTTGAGCCTGTTCGAGAGTGACCAGGACCAGGGCCATAAATGTTGCCCTTTTTTTCATTTAGCAATACCCAGCCCACACCATCCACATCCACAAACAGAGCAACACACTCACACCAAATGTACACCACGCACAACACTATGCACAGATTATTTTACCAGCATGCACTACAAACCCAACCAAACCACATCTACACACCCTACTATCCCAACTACCACACATATCCACCATCACCCACAAACAGTACACAACTCTATCCTATACCACTAACCAATAGATTCATCACTAACACAACGCCAATCAACACCATACATAACTGCATCCCATTCAGACACACTCTCCCTGCTGTAATTACACCTAACAGACTACCTTGTATCACTAACAAACATATAATGATCCTTCCATCAGCTGGCCAACAAACAACCTCTTCTCCTTCTACCATAATGACACTAACACACAACACACACACTGCACACCACCACACTTTGGTGCTCTTGAAACAAACCAGTCTAAGATAAAAACTCTCGCCTCTACTTCATTCCCTCCTACACACAACATACACTCTACTCATAAACACATCACCACCCCCTCTACGTCACGACCTCCTCTCACAAACAATACTACACAACCAAATCCAGTGCATTAAACATATACATCAGAACCCCTTTTCACTATACCTCAAAAGCAAAACATATCACACACACCAGCGCAACAAGATCTTCAGAGCACAACACCTCATAATACTTACCATCACAAAATACATACATATACCCACCTTTCAAACCACACAAAGGAACAAACTCCAATGCCAAGCTTTCACTCTTCCACCACACCTAACACAGATGCAGCAATACAGCACCGCTCTAATAACCGCCTCTCATCCATTGGACAATTTAGAACATTACTACATGACCCACATGCTGCACCACCTCTCCTGACTCATACACCTTCCGCCTTAAACAACACAAAAAATATAAGCAACATGCCACACCTCACAACTTTGCTTCCTAAGTCTACCTCACAACAATGTTACACCACAAAAGCAACACAGCACTCCAACTCACTCTCAAACACCATCTCCAACACATACACATGCAGACCCATCAAGTCAAGTCAAGTCAAAAAGTACGTTTATTATGAACATAGTCTTTAAACACGCGCCAGAGGCAATATCCCATGCTTAAAATATTCGTATAAAAACAGTAAAACATTATAAAAAATTAATTCGATAATGGTAAAGACTCTTACGTACCCTTATACATTTACCGACATCAATAAAGTGAAAAACGCCAATAATATTACATTTAGGATAAAACATTTAAGATAAGACTTAACATTTGCAGTTAAAACCCAATCATTTCCGTAAGTTCAAATGTAAATTCATTACCTTTATATTCCTAGCCTCCTACAGATTATTCCTGATTTCTTAGATCACTCAGTCCCCCCTTTATGTATTTCCCAAGGGCAATTGCAATATCAATAGTGGGAATTTCAGTTAACGGGTTTACTGCCTGTGCCCTGGTTTTTATATCATATTTTAGGAACACGGGCCTCATCCACCGTTTCCGCTGTTCCAATAATGTCAGGCAATCAAGTAGAATATGTACCAGGTCTCCTTTACAACCCAAGTTACACCTGCAGCACCCTTTCGGATCTAACATTTTCGCTTTCAGGTCTTTGTTTGTTAACCATGGGTTAATTCCAATCCGCAGCCTTAATATCTCCTGCCTATAGCCGCGGTTGGGTAGGATGTCTAGATAAGGAAACCAGTTTTCATTTGACCAAGCACTCATCATGTGTGTAACTGAATTCTTTTTAGCTAGGTATCCCATATCAATCAGAGCAACACACTCCCCCTTTAGTTTCAACTCACTTCTAGTACAGAGTAGTTGGTACGATTCCTGGTTCACCTCTACCTTTAGCCTTTTGCAAATTTGGGTCAATCTTTCCCTGCATGCTTTTGCCCATTTTAGGTCACTCTTTTGGATTTCGCTCTTGCACCATTGAGCTACTTTTTGCCCATCTGGATCTTCAAGTCGTTTCCAAAGTCTGATTGTTGCCATTTGTGATTGTATCTCCCACGACTTTGTGCCTATTTCTCTTCTTATGGCTTGTACCATAGATGATTGTGGGAGAGATAGGACACTTTTGAGGCATTTCCCCTCCACCAAGTCCCAGGCTCCCTTACTGCTCAAATAAAGGATTTATGCTCCATACAAGACTTGGGGGGGGGATCATTGCCTCATAGGCTCTTAGCATTGGTCGGTGTGACATCTCTCCGTAATCCCTATTAAACATCTTTAAGCCACATATTGAAGTGTGTGCTTTAGATTTTTGTGTTTCCAGATGCGTGTACCAGTTTAGTCTCTTGTCAAACCATATACCTAGGTAGCGATACTCATTAACCGTCTCTAGTTTAAGCTCACCTAGGTACCAGTTAAATCTGCTTATTTTTTTCCCAAAGCATAAGATTTTTGTTTTGTCTTGGTTGACAATTAGGAATTTGCTAGCACAATATGCATTGAAAGCGTTAAGCTTTCTATGGAGACCTCTCTCGGTCTGGTCAACTATAACCAGATCGTCAGCGTATAATAAGCAGGGCACCTTATTTCCATCCATTCTAGGACTTGCACTACCCTCAACCTCTAAGTAGGCCGGGAGATCTGATAGGAATATGGAAAATAACTGTGGGGCTAAGACACAACCCTGTCTTAGACCATTGTTTATGGGTATTTTTTGCGTCAATGATCCCACGGTATCCTTGATGACTTGCGCCCAATTCCCGCTGTGTAATTCCTTTATTATAGTCAGAAGGTCGCTGGGAATTTATACCTTCAACAGTGTTTCCCATAGACATACCCGATCCACTGAATCGAAGGCAGCTCGGAAGTCAACAAAACAACAGCATAACTTGCCATTTTGTTCCGTTGACTTCTTTGCCATGGGCCACAATGCAAATCCATGGTCTATCGTTGAGTGTCCCTCCCTAAATCCTCCCTGTTCTATGGGGACAATTTGGAACTCTTTTACCCATGCGTTGAGTTGATTCAGAACGATTTTTGAGAAAACTTTCTCTCCTATATCTAGAAGGTTAATCAGACGGTAATTTTGTGGAGCCTCCATGTTTCCTTTCTTGTGGATTGGCCTGATTATTGCACCCTTCCAATTAGGTGGCATTATGCCTTCTGTTAATATTATATGGAACATCTGTGCAAAAAATCTTGCCCACCACTTTACTTCTGCCTTCAGTATTATTGCAGGGAGATTATCAGGTCCTGCCGCACGGGTTAGCTTCAGTTCTCTTATTGTATGTTCGACTTGCTTTTCATTAAATTTAGATTTAAAATCTTCTGATATTTCTTGCCATTTATGGGTCTCTACATGGTCTCTAGGGGCTCTAACCCCGTACAGTTCCCTTATATACTTCTCCCATGCTGCCTCACTAACTACACATTTTAGTACGCCATCTGTTGGGCCAGTTGCTGCCTTAACCAATTTCCAGAATTGTCTAAGGTTTTTTTCTTCAATTGCTTCCAGCAGATTTGACCAGCACTTCTCTTTAAATGATCTTTTAGCGTCTTTTACCATTATTTTAAACTCTCTTTTCAACTTATTTATGTGATCCTGTCTCTTATGGGTGAAGTTCTTTTTTTGTCTTCTTTGTGCAGCCCACATTTCCCTTTTTTTAGATTGGCACTCGCCAGAAAACCATTTTACTCGGCTAGGTGGTTTCACACTAGTATTTTTATCCCTTTTTAGTTCTATTCTTAAGCACCGTACCACTTCCTCTAACTTTTCTATAAACCATTTCAGGTTTTTGTTCTCTAGATTTTCCGGCTCCACTTTAATTTGCATAGCCTTCAATCTTGCTTGATATTCCTCCATGAGTCGTGTGGTCACCCGTTTGGGGTACTCAACCTCCTGGGGGATCACTTTATCCCTGGGCATATTTCTTCCCCCAAGTATTATTAGGTGCAGCAGGTTATGGTCGCTAACCTCTTTTTGTTCTATCTTAAATTCCAGTACTTGGGGGAAGTTCCAGGCTTGTATATACATGTAATCAATTGGGCAGTGCTGTGAGCCTATTTTAAAGGTCTTCCCTGCTGGGCAATCTGTCTTCATTCTACCATTCAGACATTGGAGACCCCTACCTCTTAGGAAGTGTACGAGCTCTAAATCCTGTTTCGATATCTCCCCTACTGGGAAGCTTGCTGGACTTATTCCGTACACCTCTAGCAGATCTCTATTACAGAGGTCAGCCTTTTTTGGGTTCAGTTTATGATTAAAATCCCCCATTATTATCACAATATCTGATGCATATTTTCTAGAATAATGTCGACATCCTCTTTAAAAGACCTCATCTCATTTTCATACTCTACCCCATTATCCCACTGCATGTATACATTCATCACAGTCAGCATTTTGTATTTCTTTTCCATAGTTCTAATCTGCTGGATTGAACCCATTTGCATTTCATTTTTAACGGTGTTACTTCTCTGAGGACTTTTGTAGAGACCAGTGTCATTAGTCCCCCCGACGGGCGGCCAAAGTTTTTTTTCGTGGCTGGGCGGCTTAATTGTAGATATCCCTCGATGAATGGGGTTTCGTCGCATGTCCAGGTCTCTTGTAGGCAGGCAATGTCCACTTTATTTACTATGTTCTTTATATTTTCTCGCTTTTGCTCATTGCCTAGCCCATTCACGTTCCATGTTAGGAGACCTAGCCTTTGCGACACCCCCTCGTCCTATTCTACCTCGCTCATGCCACCCTCTTCTACCTCTACCTCCGTATAACTCTCATTAGGGTCACCCCTCGGGCTACTGCATTGAGACCAGTTACCCCATATGGCTTCGTTTCCTGTATTCTCTATGGCTATGTTCAAGCAGCTATGGTTTCCTTCCTCATCTCTATAAAAATTCACTTGTCTCTTCCCCAAACCTGCGTGGTATTTTAGGAAGGTATTATCTATGGGGGCTTTTACTTCCCTCTCCGGAATTATCCTTATTCCCAGATGGTTTATCTCCCTGGAGGCTTTCAGGATTGCCATTTTTACCAGGTCAGAGTGAAGTGACACTTTTGTTATTTCTTTACCGTTTCTATTCTCTACAAAGCTGATTTGACGGAGGTCATTTGTGCTGATCCCACAAAGGCTACTACTTTTGAAAAAGGCAGTCAGGATCTGTGCCCTATTTAGTGGGTTCATTTTTCTAATCGTATATCCCCTTTTCCCCACCAGCATATGATCCAAATATACCCATTTATCGTTGTTTATCTCTTCTACTTTCTTGGGAGTGACATATTTTACCTGTCTGGTCTTTGATCTCCCTATCTGCAACCCTTTACTTCCCATTCCGGTTAGTACCTGGGCCTGTGGGCTTTCAACTCTATGGCCACTATTGGGTTGACCTGAAGCTATCCTTACTTTCTGCTTCCCGGTATGGGGTATTATTGGTTTCTCTTTTACTTCCTTATTTCTCCAGTTTTTTCTTAGGTCTATAGGGGACTTTATTGATTTGGGCTCCGATTGCATTGGTCTATTTGGTACGTAAATCGGGGCTGATACGTTTAGGCCTAACTGTGCCTCCCTCCCTGTTTTCTTCCCTTTTCTCTTTACTGTTCGGTTTAGTACTTGCTTTTTTCCAGCCCTATTCTTGGAGGGGGCGACTGTATACACCCCCCGCCTTTTTATCAGCATTGGGCGTCTGGAGATATATATGTTATCTAATGCCTCAACAGATTCATTTGTTACACTTTGATCTGTGGGTTGTAGAGACCCTACTGGATTTCCCACTGCTGCATCTACCGGTTCATTCTCTACACTTTCATTGATGGGTGGTGCAGTGATTATTGGTTTTAAAATTTTTGGCATTTGGTTCTTTATCCCCGCTAATTCCTCTTCGATCTTTTTTAGGTGCAATTTCTGGGCTTTCATCACTCCATTGTTTGAGAGGGTTACTTCTAGGATTCCTTGAAGTGTCTTCTGTAACATCAGTATTAAGTCCACCAATGATGAAGTAGGCGTTACAAAAAGCTCCGAATCCTGTGTGTGGTTTCTATCTGGATTTGTTTGGTGGCCAGTTCTAGTGGGGTCTTGCTGCAGTAGGGATTTTTGGGCGATTTGATGTTGTGAGGGTTGATCTGGTGCGCCTCCCAAGATGAAACTCTGGCTCTGACTTTCATTTCCCCTTCGCCCTTCATCTCCAGATGAATGTAACGAGAACATTTTTGGAGATGATGAGACGCGGTGCTGATATGTGAAGATTTTGGCTCAAGAGCGTCAGGTTTATCACTATAGGGTCCTCCCTTCCTTCCTCAATAGCTGGAGGTTCTTCTTCGGGATGTCCTCCCGTTTCTTTCCTTTTCCGATTTACAGCTGCTGCCCTTGTATTATCTCCTTCTTCCGCGCCGTATTCCTCCACGTCTTCCTCGTGGCCCTGACTTATTATTGGCTCTATGGATTTGTAGTGTTTCCCTACAAAGTCCTTTATAGATTTGGATGCTGCCATGTTATCTTTCTGTTTGGAGGTTGTTGGCTTACAGTCCCTTTTGGCCTGCTGGGTGTTTTTAGTTACTCTTTTAACTTTTCTTTTCTTGCGGCGCCCCTTGTCATTGTCCATAATTGAAGCCTGGCTTTCCTGGCTCTCTTCTAGTGATATTGAGCCCTCCAAAATTTTACTCTTCTCTGGGCTATCTTCTTTACGCTGATTTTGCCCTCTTTTCGGTGCTATTTCTGTTTTTTTGTTGTTTAATCTGTAGTACTGGTATTATCCGTTTCTCAGTTTTGTTTAAAAAGGAAAAGTAATTTTTATTTTTAAATGGGTGTAAAATCTTACACTTACCTCTGTTGTGCCTTGTACCCACTGGCCTGCCTTGCCGCACTTGCTCTCCTCTCTTTCGGTGTCTTCCGGCTTTCTCCTAAAATGTTCTCCTTGTGCAAAGCAAAGAAAGTTGCCAGGATACTGAAGTAACACCTTCTGTTCTTGGCTCATCCCTCGTTCTGGAGCCTCCGTTGTTGTCTTGCTTTTGATCCGGCTACCACTTCTGTGGGGAGATGCAGATGGAGATGCAGATGCGGGTACCCCCACTTATTATACTTTCCACGGGGGTGGGAGAATGAGTGCAGCTGGCGAACGCACGCGTTCTTCACGGCTAGGCAATGTCTCAGGGTCTTACCCGGGTACTGAATCCCAGGTCCCGGTTTACATACCGGCGTCCTGCGTACTCTGCCGTCCAACGGCCCGGCACTGCCCCTCACGCCTCTCTGTGCGTCTCAAGTGCCTGGGGCCGAGGGCCGGGGGTCGGGGGCCGATGTCCTCACTTTCCGGCTTAATGCCGCCGTCCTGCGGTGAATCGCCGGTTATACAGCCCCGAGAATCCACCCTCTTCACGCTTCGCTCGTTCCGCGTGGTTGGGGGGGGGGAGTCTCGGGGTGTTAGCTAGAGTCGGCTGGTGTCAGCTTCCCGCTATCCCGCTGTCGATACCGCGGGCGGAGTTCTCGGCGTCCTCGGTAATCCGGCGTGTGCGCTCTAATCTTTCCTCCGCAGTCGACTATTCGATCTGGCAAGGTCCGGGCAAGGCAAGGCTAGGCGACAACAGAGTCCCTCAAAATGTCTTCTTAGCATGCTGGATGAGGAACAAGATACAGAACAGCTACACAATTGCCATCCTAATACAGCTAATACCAGCACTAAAAACACACCTGCTACACACCCACACAAAACTGATCACTCTTCTACAAAACAAAGTCCCACTATCACTAAAGGCCCCTCTCTACACTGTCTACTAATAAATGCTCGATCCCTCTCTAAAAACAAGAATCACATCTACGACCTTCTCACCGATGCAAAACCAGACATACTATTCATAACCGAATCATGGTTGGGAGAGGATATGGCTCCAGTCCTGCATGAAGCCATTCCTCTAGTCTATCAAATAATCACCCAAAATCGTATAGCCAATAAAGGAGGTGGTCTAGCTGTTGTATTCAGGCAAACAATACATATCACTAAAGTTGACAACATCTCCATAAAGAATTGTGAGGCTCTTCTAACAAGATGCAATCCTACACTGTCTTCCACCTGTAACTTCCAGCTCCTTTACAGACCTCAACCTAGCAAGGTAACATTCCCAGATGCACTTCTAGACACAGTTTCAAACCTGATAACAATACACTCCAACCTATGCGTTCTGGGTGACCTTAACATTTGGTTTGATAAAACCAATAAGACCCATCCAAAAACAATAATCACCGGCCTAGACGCCTTGAACCTGCATCAGATTGTCCACAATCCGACACACACCGCTGGACATATCCTAGATGTCATTTTTGCTAATACTGAACTAGTTACCTTTCAAACTATAACTCCTATCACATGGTCAGACCACCACTTGCTTACTTTCCAACAGAAAACAGAACTAAGCGACTCCGCTAAAACTACCTTACATCCATCCACCTCTCGGCCGTGGAACAAACTCAATTTGGAACACTTGGAAACACAACTAACATCCAGTATAAATCTGGAAATCATAAATTCTGTTCAGAATCTATTTGAGTGGTTACAGGAAGCTTTTGACATCCTGATACCACTCAAAACCACACAACAGAACAAAAGAAAAAAAGCGCCTTGGAGAAACATAGAAATTTAAGACCTAAAACAACAAATCAGAAAGCTGCAACGTACCTGGCTCAAAACAAATGCCAAACAAGACAAACTTCACCTACAGAAAATTAACAGATTATATAAGTTGGCTATCAAAAAAGCTAAGAAACGGTACTATTCAGACAGAATTCAAAACACCAAATGTGCAAATAAAGAATTGTATAAAATTTAGAAAACCAAATTGCCTAGAAGGAACTCATCCTGTTACTCAAGATGTCACAGACAAACTGGCAAATCATTACACGGACAAAGCAGACACGTTGGACTTGTACTTAAAACAGAAACAGAGCACCAGCACTAACCCTTGTACAAAACAACTATCCAAGAATGCTCTAATCAAGACCCTCCATTCCTTCCAACACATCTCACACAATGAATTTTTAGACCTGGTCAAAGCAAGCAGGCCTGCCGGCAGCCCTTCTGACCCCTGTCTGCCACAAACTTTCAAGACAATTCTTTTAACAACCTCTGCTGCCATTCCAGTAAGAAGAATCATCAACGATTCCTTAACTACTGGAATATTTCCAGAAGAACTCAAAAAGTCATACATCACCCTTTTCTGAAGAAAACAAACTTGGACCCGCTGAACCCTTACAACTACAGACCCATTACAAATGGACCTTTCCTAGGCAAACTGATAGAAAGAGCAACGTTCGCCCAGATGTCACAATTCATTGAAGAGAATGACATACTTTCAGATTTCCAAACAGGATTCTGTCCAGGAAGAGGCACTGAATCTGCCCTCCTTGCCATTTGGGATGACCTAAAAGAATACAGTTGACCGCAACGGGGTTGCTGCGCTACTCCTCTTGGACCTCTCAGCTGCCTTTCACACGGTTAACTATGACACTCTGAAACAAAGACTTTAAGAAGCCGGCTTAGAGGGAACTGCTATAGACTGGATCGTGTCCTACCTTCAAAACAGAACTAATGTCATCCATACCCCACCTTTCTCGTCCAAACCGTACTCCACAAAAGCAGGGGTCCCTCAAGGTTCTCTCATCTCGCCCATGCTATTCAGCATCTACATGCAGTCTTTACCAGTACTGATCAATAAATTTCACCTCACGTGCTACAACTATGCAGATGACACGCAAATACTCCTTCAACTGGAATGCCCCAAAGACATTGGAAAATCACCCATTCTCAGCTGTCTCTGAGCCGTGGATCAGTGAATAACTTGGAGCCATCTCAAATTTAATGCTTCAAAAACTGAAATACTCACTTGTGGCGATTGGAAAAATTACAACCCGCTTGCCGCATGGCCTGATGAACTGGGATCACTGCCTAAAGTATCGAAGGAAGTAAGAAACCTCAGAATGACCATGGACTCCAAGCTGTCGATGAATGCCCAAGTGGATAAACTAGCAAGATCAAGCTTTGCTACAATAAAAACGCTGCGACCAATTTTCCCTCATTTGGGATTTCCACACAAGGTCCAAGCTACCATCTCCCTTGTTCTATTGTGGTAAATAAATAATTAATTACCGGTACTATTTTTGAATACAGTGAATAAAACAGATAGCTCAATAAATAAGAGACAGGATTCGAGGTATCTGAGTCTAACAGGCTTTAATCAGGCATAAGGGAAGGGACAGGAACGGGATAGCCTGCACGGAAATAGAATGGATGGCAGCTGCACCATTTCATCGACAGTGCAGCATATATATAGTATAAT
Source organism: Lissotriton helveticus (assembly GCF_964261635.1). Lineage (NCBI taxonomy): Eukaryota > Metazoa > Chordata > Amphibia > Caudata > Salamandridae > Lissotriton > Lissotriton helveticus. Next base: position 867,835,729 of record NC_136061.1, on the reverse strand, counting down.
ACATTACATTACATTGCATACAATAGGCGTAGCAGTAGGCGTAACTCGTAGCAGTCGCGAAAGATAAGCATAAATGGGTGTAGCAAGAAGGCGTGTACAGGGCGTATACATAGACATGTGGTATGAAACGTCACAGAAATGTCATGAGTGGGTGGAAACATGGAGGGGGCTACCTGAGAGCAGCTGGGACCTTTAACCTAGTGGTGCGCGCAAACGGGCAATGACGTGTTACCAGGGAGAACTGGGGGCTATGACTTCTGCACTAGAAGAGGAGACTAAAGTCTACGGTGTCAGGACGACATGTACCTATGGCATATCTGGTATCTTGTGTTTGGAGTACATGTTGATAGAAACTAAAAGTTATCAGGGCAGAGGCTACTTGACTCTAAGGCTGGTGCATGCATATATTCTTCGTGTAATGCGTGGGCTATGAATCTTCTATGAATATTAATACAGTAATTCTCTTGCATGGAGACATAAAGACATGACTATAGCTGAAGCTGTTTATACGGTTCAGTAGCTAAGGAATGCAAAGACGAGGAGCTGAACTGATAACTAGAAGCATAACATACTCTTGGCAGACTGGCAGGCAGAGCTGGGCACCGCGCTGCGCGAAAGGAAGTAAGTGAAGGGTCAGGGATGCAGGTGGGGGCTGCATCGCTCCTCGGAGTGAGTTCAGGAGACTGGAGCTTGAATCTGGTGTCCGGGTCCTTTTGAGGCCTAGAAACGGGGACAATTCAATGAATTAACGTGTACACTGTAAATCGTGGTAACATGGGCCTAATACTTGTTGCTTTCACGAGAACTGGAAACTGGCATACTAGAGTTGGACACAACTATAATTGCGTCTTTAATCGATCATAGGGGGATACATATGCATATTAATCATGCACATATAACATAGGATGGGGAACACGTAGGCACATATAACATGGCAAAATTTACTTTTCCACATTCCCTCCTTGTGCCCTACGTTTCCATCAGGAAACATCAATATTCATGATACCATCTATCTGTTCATTTAGCATCATTTGCTCGTCTCGAATTGTCTTGGAACGGGACTTAGGACTAGGAATACAGGATGTAGCACACAAGCCGCAAATCGCAGGGCCACATTGTAAACAGAGGCAGCAACTGAATATGATCATTACTGCTATACCTAGGAATGACAATACTTTCCATCCCCAGGCAGATATGATACTCCAGAGCCAACCGGACCATGTCCAGGTGCCTGGATCTTGGTGTAACTGATGGGCAATTTTATGAAGTCTGGTTATAGCTGAATAAACAGACGGCGCGTTATTAGGAATGAAAATGCAGCAACTAGATCCGATGACTCTACAAGCTCCTCCTCTATCGGCCAATATGACGTCAAGGACGAGACGATTTTGGAGCACAACAAAACGCATAGCAGATTGCTCTTCAGTTAAATTACCTAGAGCGGAAGTAGTCTCATTCACTACTGCTTCAAGGGTTCTGGTTAACCTACGTATTAACTTACTATTCTGGACAGGGCCTATAAAGAAAAAGAAACCTTTATTGAAGTCTTGATATTGTTCTAGAGTAGTTTCAGTTTGATCGATAATTGGGGACTCAGTCTCCCTTCTATGTCTAACGTGCACTAGATGTGTGTTTCTGTGATAATCGGATGGGGCTAGAAAAACTGGTGGCAGTAGGAAGGCAATGTAACAAGTTCCATCCCAATCGAGGGGCAGACGAACATATGCGGTCTGACCACAAACAAAATAAGAATGACGTGAGGCTTTGAAAATAGATTTCCCACTGTCACTATACTCGACCACAGTAGTACAATCACTATGTCCTACATGTGCGGAACCATTCTTTCTGACACATAATTCGCCTTTGACGGGTAGGACTGAAATAGCAGGCAAATCTGGAGTAGTATCGGACTGAACATTCAAAACCATGAAATTCGAGGAATAATTACCTAAATCATATACTTCATTTTCTAGATCTAACCCTGTTCTATGGGAAAGACCTTGCTTGTCTGGGAAACATGTTCTATTCAGAAGGGACATATCAGTGGAGGATGACGTTAATGTGGACCATGCTCCACACGAACCATTGTGTGAAAACGGATAAGGAAAGAGTGGCAGAACTCCCTTCGGTGTCTGGAAAGGGGGGAGTCGACCACACACCCAACAATTAGTGGCATTGCTGGTCTGGTGTGAATAGTGTAACATTCTGATAAATGTGTTATTACGCATAGCAAGACGATAGGATAACTCGTGAGGAGGCAGGTCACTAAATGTGTGCTCTACTGTAGCATTAGGAAACATATGTACATGTGAAATAGGAAAACATAAATGAAAAGCATAACTTATGCAGGTAACCATAAGACTCAAAAACAATAAAAAGAATAGAACGATAATACATCTTTTAGAGTTTTGACTAACTCTCTCACTATGTGGGTCTATCTCATACATGTCAGGAACCTGTCTAACCGCTTCACCCGAGAGGGACTTAAACAATTAAACTGGCTGACTTATTTTACTAGACCGGAGTTTTGCTTTATACTCCTGCTGCGGAGTTTTCTCTAACAGGGGAAGTTTAAAGTCTGTGTCTGGACAGTCCTTAAGAACGGGGCAGTCTTTGATAAATGTCTTTGGCCGCAATCCATGGAATTTCTTGATGTGGCTGGTATGCACCCAGCCCTTGCGTCCTTCGAGCTTGACTGCGGTCCTTGTTGTTAATAACACCAGCTGGGGCTCCTTCCAACGGGGCTCCAACGGACTTGAACGATCAAAATTGCGCACCAGGACGAAATCCCCTGGAACGACTTCATGCAGTTTCACCTCAGTGTTGTCTGGAAATGCAGCGGCAACCTGTGAACGACAAGAGTGTAGGGCAGAGATCAAGGAAGCTAGGTAATCTGTCAGCATATTACTGGAAACGTCTGTAATCTTTCGGGGCATAGGTGTACCCCACATATTTGGAGGACGGCCGAATACGACCTCGTACGGGGACAGACCTGATCTAGAGTGTGCAACCATTCTCATATAAAAAAGGGCAACTGGCAGTGCTACCAACCAATCTACACCTTTTTCTGTACATACTTTGGCAATGCGGATTTTCAAAGTCTGGTTATGTCTCTCCACGAGACCGGCTGCTTCAGGATGGCGTACACAATGGAACTTCCACTGGTACCCTAACAGAAGGGATACTTGTTTCATGAGTTCAGATGAGAATGGCTGGCCGTTGTCTGAATACACGACCCTTGGTAAACCATAGCGGGGAAAATACTCACGAACCAACTGCCTGGCAGTGGTCGCGGCAGTGTAATCTGGAACCGGATATGCTTCTGTCCATCTGGTCAAAGCACATACAACTACGAGGACATACTTGAAACCTCGACATCTCTCCATCTGAATATAATCCATTTGGAGGACTTCAAAAGGGTGGTCAGGAGGTTGGAATCCACCTTGTTCCACCGGGACACTTTTACCTGGATTGAACTGACAACATATCATACAGGTACGTACTTTCTGTTTGGCTGCTGCTCGTAAATGCTTGTTGAACCAAATGTTCTGGATACTGTCTAACATAGCTTTTTCTCCTAAATGTGCTGGACTATGTGCGGTGTTAATAATGACTTGAACCATAGAGTCGGGGAGAAACCATGTGGCTTTTCCCTTCGTCAACCATCCTTGATCTGTCTGGACCCCTCCTTGTTCGGACCATTTCTTGATTTCATCTGGAGTGGCATGTGACTGTATATCTATTACATCTTGTGTAGGGTCCTTAACTGTCATACAAGTAGTCTGATCTGGAATGAGTGTCTGTATCGGGTTAACTGGAATGTCTGGAGTCTGAGTTGTAAGCTTGGCTGTACGATCTGCTAGATCGTTACCTTGGGAAATGATATCAGTAACTTTCGTATGTGCTTTGCACTTCATAATGGCAATAGCTGTCGGTAAATGTATTGCATCTAACAGAGCTTGAATGAGGAGACCATGCTGAATCTTAGTTCCATGAGAAGTCATGAAACCTCTTTCTTTCCAGAGCACTCCAAAGTCGTGTACGACTCCGAATGCATAACGTGAATCTGTGTATATATTTACTTTCAGGTTCTTGGCACGTATGCAGGCTTGGGTCAGAGCGACTAGCTCTGCTGCTTGGGCGGACAGGGTGTCAATACGGTGTGTTTCTATAACTTCAGTGTCAGTAGTCACTGCATACGCGGCTACTAGTTCTCCTGTACTTGTTCTCATACATGAACCATCCACATAAAGTGTCAGGTCGGGATCAGGTAATGCAATGTCTGTCAAGTCTTGTCTTGGCTTTGTCATGGTGTTAACGACTTCCACACAGTCATGTGTGGCAGGATTTGAAGTAACTGACGGTAACAGTGTAGCAGGATTTAAAACGTTGCAGCGTCTGATTTCTATGTGTGGCTGAAACAGTGTCAGTTCATAACCTGTTAAACGTGCAATTGTCAAGTGCTGAGTCTGAGTTCGGTTTAAAAGAACTTCCACGGAGTGTGGAACTTGTACTGTCAGGGAGTGTCCTAACACTATGGAATCACTTTGTCTGATAGCTAGAGCTGTGGCTGCAACTGACTTGAGGCACGCAGGCAGAGCCTGGGCCACCGGATCTAATGTGCTAGAAAAATAAGCACAGGGCTTGTATTGTCCTGCTTGATCTTGTGTGAGAACAGATAATGCAGTACCATCACGTTCAGTGACAAAAAGTGTAAAAGGCTTACTGTAGTTCGGTGTTGCTAGAACAGGTGCTTGGCATAAAGCTTTCTTTAATTCATTAAAAACAAGTGTATGTTCTTGGGTCCAAGGGAGGACAGTCGATACGGCTGCCTCCTGTGTCGTTAACTGTATCAGTGGCTTGGCTAGATATGCGTACTGAGGAATCCATTGTCTACAGTAAGAAGTGAGGCCGATAAAAGCTCGTACCTCCTTCTGAGTCTTGGGTTGTGAAAGATGCGCTATTAACTGGATACGGTCAGGTGTCAACTGCCTACCCCTCTTGGACAGTAAGTGTCCCAAGTAGACCACTTGCTGGACACAGAATTGCAATTTGGAAGGGGACACCTTGTGCCCCATCTCGGCCAGGAAATACAGGACTGTAAGTGACGCACGCTCGCAGTCACGTTCAGAACGGGCTGTAATTAACAGATCATCGACATACTGGAGTAGGGCAGTGTCAGTTGGCATGTGAATATTGTCTAGTTGTCTTTTAAGTGCTTGACTGTAAATGCTAGGACTTTCTGTGAAACCTTGAGGTGCTCGTGTAAATTTATAGCTTCTTCCATTTAAACAGAAACCGAAAAGGAACTGGCTGTCTGGATGAATAGGGACACTAAAGAATGCGTTCTTGAGATCGATAACTGAAAAGAATGTGGCTTCAGAATCAATGGCTGTCAAGAGTGATGAAATATCAGGGACTACTGGGTACTGGGGTATGATACACTTATTAAGTTCTCGAAGGTCGATCACTAATCGATAAACTGGAGGTGCATTCGGATCAGTACGTTTCAGGACTGGAATGATAGGAGAATTACATACATTGGAGTCAGTTTCTACAACCACTCCTTGAGCAATAAGTTCGTTAATAATTTTGGATAAGGCTGCTACAGCCTCAGGTGGCAATTTGTACTGTCTGATTCGTGGTAAAACAACACCTTGCTTTAGAGTCACACGATGGGGTGTGATATGCATACAACCTACATCAGTTGGACCTTGCGCCCATAAATGCTGTGGTACATTCAATAATCTTGGATCAAAATCACGTAATACATAATGACCTTTAAAATCTCGCAGCAACAGGCGGACCCCTTCTGGGGAGCAGCAAATGACTGCTCCTAATTCTTTTAATGTCTTAATGCCTAACAAATTTTCTGGACATGACTTCGTAAGTAACAAATCAGTAGTTCGGGACAATGGACCAACTTCTAGAGTAACTGGTTTCGATATTTCATTAACAATAGGCTTTCCTGAAAATCCAAGGGAAACGTTTCTAGAGCCTGAGAGTGGAGCCCCTGGAACCTCGTCATGACTGATGGTAGTCCTACTTGCCCCTGTATCAATCAGAAACTTTCTGTCTTTCCCTAATACTTGACTGTGTACATAGGGACCCTCTTGATCTACAGGAATCTCGATGAGAGGCAAGCCAACCTCCCTCTCTAGGCTGTTTCATGAATATGGCTGATAATCTGGATACTCTGTCTGTGCATACTGGTACATCTGCTGTGTAACATGCTGTGTTGCAGCGATAGGCTGCGGTGCTGTAACTGTCTGCTGTGCATTCTGCGGTGGCTGGGAAGTCTGTAAAACTTGTTCTTGTCTAGGCGGACGTGGTCTTTCTTTAGTCTTACCAGTAGCTATGTTATGTTTCAGAACTGCACATTCGTTTATAAAATGACCTGGCTGTTTACAGTAATTGCATGTCCCTTTAACGGGAGCTGCAGGATGACTGGCTTGATTCGGACCCCTGTTCTGACTGTCTTGTGGAACAGATTGTGCAACTAATACTTTCATTTTCGTGTCTTTCATGCGTCTTCTTTCATGTTCCTGCTCTTCGCTGATTCTGTTCTGGTGATACTGGAGCATCTGGAGCATCTGTGACGGAGTATTAGCTTGCCAGGTACTTTCGACTTTCAGGACTCGATTTTTAACTTGTGGACTTGAATTCTCGACTAGTTTGGTAACAAAAAGATGAGGGTACGATTCACTACTTGTTTTCAGACCACTATTAATAATAAAGCATTTCTCGAATCTAGAATAAAAGTCACTAGTATCTTCATCTTGTTTCTGTTTACAGGCTGAGATGGCATCCCAGTCTTCCTTTTTCGTGGCTAGTAATCTTGGCAAGACTTGTATTAACAGTTCGGGCAAAACCTTAGCTTTATCCCCAAGACCGGTACCTGGTACTCGTGTATTATCTTCAGCTTCTAGAGCTGTCCAATCTATCTTTTTCTCTCCCACCTCCCATTCTTTTTCCTTTAGTTTTTCATATATGCCCGCAGGCAACAGGACTTTTAACATTTTAATGATATCAGGATACGTGTATTCTCCCATACGGAGCATGTCCTTTAATTCACGGTGGAACCCTGCTGGATCTTTATCGTGACAGGGAATTAACTTTTTCATCTCTAAGAGTTCCATTTTTGTGATAGGGGTGTAAACAAATACTCGTTCTAGACCACCACCCTCTTTCTTGACTGGATGCACTGCTCGTAACGGATTCTGTCTGTCTATGTAGAATGATTTACTTTCTGGGGGTGAGACGTGAACAAAATGTGGATTCAGAAACGTTCGGTATTTGTGGCGCTGTTCTAAAATGCCACTAATTAAATCGGTACCTAGACCTTTCCATCTGTACTGGAGTAACTCGTTCAATACATCATGTAAAGGACCTGGATCAGAATGCTGAACCTCATACAATGTGATGAGGTGCTGAATCATATACATACCCACCAGACGTTGCTCGGCTGGGGGCAGTTTCAGGAACATTTGTGCCACGATTTCATCTGGAAACGTGGTAGAATCAGTAGTCCACCGGACTGCTGATCGGGCTAGTTCTTGTTCATGCATGGTATTAAGTTCACTATAACCTATTCGTGATTTCAGAATGTAATCGGTAGCTTGGAATACTTGCTCAAGAGAACACTGTTCTGGTGCTGGAGGAGGAAAAACTTTCTTGTGATCTAGGCGTGAATGTCGGTCGGAAAGTCTAGTTCTACCTACATACGCTATTCTGTCGGGATTCTCGCTGTCTACCTCTTCGCTTGAAGAGTCATTCTCTTTCTCGGCTATTTTCCTTGCTTTCTCTTTTTCGTGTATGTCTAGAATTTCCTTACGGATTTTCCTGTACATAGCGTCTATACAATTCTGTGTCTTGTGTTTTCCCTCGGCTATATTATCACTCCACTTTGTCAGGACTTTCATCTTATCTTTATCTTTCTCAGGATAGTCTTGTTCTCTTATTAAACAGTTAATCAAAAACTGTAAAATCAGATGTTAAGTCTCGACTTTTCTGTGTGCCATAGCATCGTGAATACTTTCTGGATCCTCCCCTGTACGGATAAAACGATATATTCTATCTAGATGGTCCTTCATGTCTGGCAGAGTAACCAAAAAGGTGGTAACTCGTCGTAAACGTACTGAATACAGTATCATGTAATCTTCACCTGGTACTGAATCATATACGCAATCAGTAAGGTATTTCTTGAGGGCTGCATAAGTAGAGACTTTCGGTGTACGTTGTAACGCTGCTTCTCTCAGCGTCATTCGTTTCGTTTGAGGCGGGGTGGTAGGAGCGCCTCCCGCCGCCCCTCCTGGGCCAGAGTCGTCAGGTAATACCGGACGTGCGGGTGCTGGTAACGTGACTGGTAAAACGGGTGCATTTACTGTAGGCTGGGCCGGGGGTACATTAACTTGGTCCCCGGGACCAGTGGCTGGAGGAACAGGGATTACATTATTAACAGGGTGCTGAGGTTGAACAGGCGGAATATGATTAGCATATTCTGGGACTGTATCGTCCAAATAGGACGAAAGAAAAATTTCAGCTGCGGTCGGTTTATGACGTAGCCTAGTCGGAACCAATGGTGGCGGAAAATTACTGGATGCTTCCGGGGTTGCCTTCGGCAAGCCCTCGGCAAGAAGAGGATACATGCCCCTTATAAGAGCATTTCTCTGTCTGTCTGACTGTTCTGCTCTAACTCGTTCACCTTCTTCTAGAAGTTCCCTTTCTTGGGCTCTCTCTGAGGATTCCCTACTTAACTCTGTTTTTCTGATTTCTTTTTCGGTTCTTCTATGAGATTCTTTGCGCCATAACTCGATGGCATCTTTCTGGGACTGTCGGGCTTTCTTTTTCCATAATGCCTCTTCTACTCGCATGATGCACTCGGCATCCCATGTACCTGATACAGGCCATCTATATTTCTCTTCTAGATCCTTGGTATAGTCGACCCATAAATCTAAATACAATATGGCACTTAAGCCATGCTTATGATACATAAAATGTCCTGGACTGTCCCTAGGCGGGACAGGAACTGATTCTTCGAGTAACCCTTTCCGGGTTCCTATCTGACGTAACTTGGAAAACAGAGGCATTCTAGACTTGAATCCAAACACAATACAATCAGACCCTCCAGGATTTCGCGATTTCGCGATTTGCAATAAAATCGCGAAAACGGCCGTTTTGTAAAACTGCCGCGATTTTTATAAAATTGCCCGCGAAATTTTGGAAAATGCCATCCCTCCATTTTCATCCAATATAATTTTGCTTCCAACAAGCAGGAGACAAGAATCTCTGGGCCTCTCGCATCCTAATATCCCCGTATATGCTGTGTTGGACTTTGTTTTCAGAGCACTGACTACACTGAAACTATGAAATACGACGGATTGTAACAACTTTACAAATAACGATTTCCAAAAGTGTCTCACCCGATCCTTCACATCCGGTTTTTCTTTGTAAACTTTCAGGTAGTGTCGTTCACAACTGCCCCTGCCTATTTTTGAGTATGATAAACTGTATAATTTGATGGAAGTGTTTAACAATCTTCTTGTGAATATGACTGCAGGGATATAAATACCTCTCCCGGGTTCTACGGCCCTGCAGGCATCAGTGTGATTTCTCTTCGGCTGAGAATGAAGCCCAGCAGAATGTGCCCGATCTAGCGCCAATCCCGAGAGTACCGCTGTTGGAAGCTGGTGTTTGTAGTGCTTCGCACTGACAGGTTGCCATTTTAAAATCATTGTAGATTTCTGCCCGAGGAATAGAAGTGCATTGGCCTAGTGATTCGAACAGCCTTTTTTTTGTGCCCAAGGTAGGCACCCCGGGATTGCAGTTCGGCCAGCTGGTTCCGCAATGAGCTCCTAAACCACGATTGGTTGTGGCCTTTGCAGACTGCATGTGGTGATTGGACACGGGCCCAGACAGCACAGCGACCCCTCGTTTTACCCACATCCCCGTCTGGGGTGTTTTAGCTCTGCATGAACAGGTTCAAGTGTATGCTGCGCAATTGCTAAGAAGGTCAAGGGGCCTGGCCTTTGCCTTGGTCTGTAGGGGCGAGGGAGAGAGCTTGCTTTCCTTACTTCCAGAGAAGCACTTTAGGAACACACCTTCATCTACATTTTGCCCTAAGTTTCCTCCTTCCCACCCTGTCTACTTGGGCCATCGTTTCTTTGTCTGAGGAAGGGGGCGGGGATCAGCCCCCCCATTTCCATGGTATTTAAGATATACGAAAAAGAGGTCATGTCAGTTTACTCCACGGACGAGTGCAAACATGCACCGAGGTCTTATTACTTGGCACCCCTGTGTCCGAAGGCTCCAACTCACCTTTTTAGTTTGCCAGAGGGTGGAAATACGTGTGCAAGTTGGGGCCAGACCCACTCAGCAGCTACTGCCTGCATCCTGTGTTTTATCGGGGCTAGCTCTGGCCATGCATGTTCGACTTTACTGCAAGTGACTCGAGTATACCTGTTTGTGTGCTAGTCTTCTCCTAAAACAGAAGGAGCTAATCTGTTGGCGGGCGACTGAATATACATTCATGTCTTGCCATTTACATTTAGTCTTAATTAGTTTCTAGTAACCATCGACTAAAAGGATGCCGTTGGCTGTAGACTTGAAGATGATGACGAGGCCTTTCGCCAGACACCTGCTCTGTGTGTGAAGTTCTCATCTCTTCAGTCTGCGTTGGTAGTACATTTCTCACACATCTACTTTATTGCTGTGTGATATTTCTGGACAGAAGCCATTCAGAGAGGTTAACACTCTGCCATTAAAACTGCTTTGAGGATCATTGGGTGTGGCCTGTGGCATGAGGACCTTTGCAGTCAAGTATTTTTCCTGTTGCTAGATTCAAAACCTCCACTGTCCTGTGCAGTTATGATCTGGCAGCCCATCACTATGGCTTTTGGTTTTGGTGTTATTCAACAGCATGGTTAATGGCGTTCGAGACCCGACCTCCCAGGCCTGCAGGGCAATTTGATATGAATGGTGGCTCTCACACTGGCATGCCGACCAGGTCTGGGTGAAATTTTAATTATCCTAGTGTAATTGCATACTTTTGGCAATTTCACATAACGAAACTTAATTATATGAAGTAGTTCTAGATTTGAATAAAGTTCTTGATTCTTCTTTCAGGAAGACTGAGTAGACTGTTGTTAACCAGCTCCTCTTTCAGACCAACCCCAGAAGCAGCAGCTTTAATGGAGGGGACATAAAACGTAGTGAACAACAAGGCAATTTCAGTCCATCCTTCCAGAAGTGGACACGATTATACCCTTGTTTTTGGTTTAGAAGGTATCGGTGGAATACAAACCGATTTTGGACTTATTAGAGGTGAAATGTTGCACCCCCCCATGTGGCATACAAAATGATGACCCTGCAGGTAATTCTTCAGTTCATAAGGACTGGACATTTTCTTGCATTTGTGGCCCTCCTCAAATCGTAACTGCATGCACAATTCACAGATTCTCGAGGAAGAACCTTATTTTTTGTGGGGGAGTCAAATCTTTGAGCTGGCAACATTTCCAAGGGTCTACGAAAAAGTTTTAGCTCCATTGGTAAGTGTTAGCAAAATAAATGCAGATTTTTCCATATTTCAACAACTGGTTTATTTATTTTTCTTCTGTCTTAAAGGCGCCCTGCTGAAACCTAAAGTGTGGCCCCTGGAGGGAGGGGGCCGCATGGCGCACTGAATGTGGCCAAGGCACGCAGTGCAAGCAGTAAGAGAAACTCACTAAAGAAAATAGTGCTTACAACACTAAATAACATGTACCCTGCAACAACCAAAGTAAAGGGCCAGCCGCCATTGGAGTTCCATTTATTTCAGGCTGAAAATGAATGATTATCAGTAAAATAAAGTGCCGCAAAAATGCCGCTAAATTTCCATATTTGTGCCGCTCCATTTCCATATTTGTGCCGCTAAATTTGCTAATCTATGCCGCTATATCCTGGGGGGTCTGTACAATACACGATAAACACAGTAATGAATAGCAAAACAAATCACTCATACCACGACATTAAAATACATTAATAACATTAATAACAGTTCGAACAGAATATTACCTGGTACATTTTAAAACAGAACACATGAATTTCTCGAGAACAGACTTACTAGAATTACTGGATGCACTGCTAAAACAGTACAGAACATACCGGTCCCATAAAGAGACACGTCGGACCCGTATCCACCTAGGTGAATACTTCGGACTGGATCTGTGTACCCAAACCCATCGGACCAGAGACAAATTAATTGACCCTGTCTAGATACTACCCCAGCAACGGTACTCACCGGGCAGCAAGAATGGAAGGCCTCGGACTGGACTGGACTGCTACGACGTCGGACTACAAACTTCGGACTTCAGTTACAGGTGGGCCTCCGGATACCTCGGACCTTGTACTCTCGGCTTGGGCTCTGGTCGGGACTCGCCGCATTCCTCACCGCCTCGTCTGGATGCTGGACCGCAGTCTCCGTCTCCTCCGTGGGCCTGAGGGATACTTGAAGCAGAAATATCTGCACGTGCACGGTATGGTTCCGTCACGGCTGCAGAGGGTCAGGGGGCCTGCGTGGCTTCGCCGGCGCGTGGGGAAAGGGCAAGTCCCTATTCGGGCGCCATTATGTGGTAAATAAATAATTAATTACCGGTACTATTTTTGAATACAGTGAATAAAACAGATAGCTCAATAAATAAGAGACAGGATTCGAGGTATCTGAGTCTAACAGGCTTTAATCAGGCATAAGGGAAGGGACAGGAACGGGATAGCCTGCACGGAAATAGAATGGATGGCAGCTGCACCATTTCATCGACAGTGCAGCATATATATAGTATAATACATTACATTACATTGCATACAATAGGCGTAGCAGTAGGCGTAACTCGTAGCAGTCGCGAAAGATAAGCATAAATGGGTGTAACAAGAAGGCGTGTACAGGGCGTATACATAGACATGTGGTATGAAACGTCACAGAAATGTCATGAGTGGGTGGAAACATGGAGGGGGCTACCTGAGAGCAGCTGGGACCTTTAACCTAGTGGTGCGCGCAAACGGGCAATGACGTGTTACCAGGGAGAACTGGGGGCTATGACTTCTGCACTAGAAGAGGAGACTAAAGTCTACGGTGTCAGGACGACATGTACCTATGGCATATCTGGTGTCTTGTGTTTGGAGTACATGTTGATAGAAACTAAAAGTTATCAGGGCAGAGGCTACTTGACTCTAAGGCTGGTGCATGCATATATTCTTCGTGTAATGCGTGGGCTATGAATCTTCTATGAATATTAATACAGTAATTCTCTTGCATGGAGACATAAAGACTAGACTATAGCTGAAGCTGTTTATACGGTTCAGTAGCTAAGGAATGCAAAGATGAGGAGCTGAACTGATAACTAGAAGCATAACATACTCTTGGCAGACTGGCAGGCAGAGCTGGGCACCGCGCTGCGCGAAAGGAAGTAAGTGAAGGGTCAGGGATGCAGGTGGGGGCTGCATCGCTCCTCGGAGTGAGTTCAGGAGACTGGAGCTTGAATCTGGTGTCCGGGTCCTTTTGAGGCCTAGAAACGGGAACAATTCAATGAATTAACGTGTACACTGTAAATCGTGGTAACATGGGCCTAATACTTGTTGCTTTCACGAGAACTGGAAACTGGCATACTAGAGTTGGACACAACTATAATTGCGTCTTTAATCGATCATAGGGGGATACATATGCATATTAATCATGCACATATAACATAGGATGGGGAACACGTAGGCACATATAACATGGCAAAATTTACTTTTCCACACTATCCAAACTCGATTACGTCAATAGCCTCTACCACAGATCACCTTTAACGACCATGAAAATACTACATTGGATTCAGAACTCGGCTGCCAGACTACTCTTGCATATCAAACCACGAGACCACATCTCCCCTGCCTTGAAAGCCCTGCATTGGTTACCGGTTGCCAGAAGATCCACGTTCAAGCTGCTTTGTATTACCCACAAAGCAATACATGAAATAGGACCACTCTTCATCAGGAATTAAATCACCAAACGCATTCAACAAAGGAACCTCTGCTCTAAAGAAGCATCTCGCCTCAAAATCCCACCATACAAGAAAAAAACCATGGGTGGCACATCCTTCTCTGTTCAAGCAGCCAAACTATGGAACTCTTTACCCCCCAACATAAGATCCACCGACAACCACCTTGTCTTTAGAAAACTACTCAAGATTTGGCTCTTCCCCTTATAAGCACCATACGAAAACAGAAATGTACAGCATATCCCTCTGTATATAAGCATTTGTTTTCACTATGGATATGTACCTATCTTTGTGTATTACTTTATAAAACATGTAAAATAATTATGTTTTAAAGAGAAAAGAAAAATAATAATAATAATAATATTAATCAATAAATAAAAATTCCATTGTGCATCTATGTACCTTCCATGTACTTGGATCTGTGTGTCTGTTACTTTTCTCCTGAAAAGCATATCCAATGCACTACCCTATTTCTCATCCTGTGCATCTATCAATATATTTAATCTAAATATACTTACTTCTTTTATGTATCTATATACTTTTAATGTACTTGTGAATCTATATATTTATCACTATTCTTCTAATTTAGCATTTCCAATTCACTAGCCTATTTCTCAGCCTATACTTCGCTCACTATATCTTCTAGCCCAACCTTCTGACTCATCTCAAACTTCCTTCTACTACTCCTTCCAATGCACTACCCTATCTCTCATCCTATACATCTATCAATATATCCTCTACATCCACTCTCTCATTTATCCCAAACACCATACCACTACTATGATCGCCAAAATAACCCTTTCTAGACTCTCTCCTGCTCTACCCCTCCTAGCATCATCTGACACCTCTTTTTACTACACTGATCCCCTAAAACAAACCTTTTTAAACTCTCCCCTCTGACTGCTCCCCTCCAAAACTCCTTTTACTCATCCAAAAGCCTCTTCCTACTGCTAAGACCAAATAAAACACACAAAAAAACCAAAGAAAAACCTTTAACTCTTTTATCCCCCCACTATCTTTTTCAATCAAAATTAACAGACTAACATGTTCACTTCTCAAATTCCATATTCAGCTATACTAATATACTGCACAAATAACTGAATACCATATCTACTACTCAAATTACTTTCTAATTAAAACTATACTAATTTTCAACACTAATCCATTATGGGTTCCAGAGTGGCGTACTACTCACCAGAAAACCGCTTCAACACCCATCAGGGGTAACAACTGCTATATGAATGCAAATCTTTCTTCCCCTTTTATCCCTCCGCTATCCTTCTCACTCCAAGTAACAGACTAATATCCACCACTGAAATTACCTCATATTTCACCATATTAATTCAACACTAATCCTTTATAGGCTTCCTGAATAGTGTGCATCAACAAGCGATAAATAAATACAACCTTTGTCCTCCACTATCCTTCTGCTATCATTCCAAATCCAAGTAACTGACTAACCTATCCAAAACTTAAAATGTACTTGCATGTTTCACTATACTAATTCAACACTAATCCTCTATGGGTCCCGGAGTAGCGCGCTACCCGCCAAAAAAGCGCTTTGACGCCCCGTAAGCACTATATAAATGCAATGACAATACAATACATATCAGCTCACCAAAATAAGAACACTTCCATAGGATGGATGTGTGATGGAACCATGCATGTCCTTTCAATGCAGGCCTTAACAATGCAGTCATTACAACAACAGCATCTTTATGCCTTTAACACACGTGCCTTTACAATGAAAAAGTGAGTACTTAGAAGGTAAGTATAAAGGCTTTATATAGATATTATATGTGTGTGTGTATATCTCTCTCTCAATCTCTATCTATCTCTCTATATATATATATATGTATATATATATATATTCACTGAAAAAAACATAGGTTTCACACCAGTTATAGTTTGGAATTAGCATTTAAAAAACCTATTAAATTCACTGAAAAAACCATAGGTTTCACACCAGTTATAGTTAGCTGGAAGTTTTACTCGCATAAAACCATTGAAATTCCCACATTATAGTTAGTTGGACTCACTATAACTTGCACGTGCAATGCACTGCTAATGACGTCACATATTACATCACTCATGACATGGTCAGTGACATCACTCATGACAGTTGTTCGCCACAGTTGAGGCAAGTCACCTTAGCTGCATTCACTTTTTTTGCACCCCTTGGCATCTTGTAAAACTCCCAAATAAAATGTTCCTTGGGTCTGTATGGGGGATTGTCCTCAGGCAGAAAGTGCCTCTCCCCCTCCTTCTCTTCGTCCTCCTCTTCTTCTTGACCACCAATGTGGTCTTGTGGTGGTCCTTTTGGTGGTGGTGGAGGTGGTGGTGGTCCAGATGCACCTGCAGCTGCTACTAGTGAAGCCATTTCTCACAGAATGAATGCAGGTCTTCTTCACTCAAACAAGAAAGTGAGAAAAAAGTGGGGTCTTTCATCATTTGGAAAACAAAACTGTTGTGAACCAATCAAAAGTGTTATTTTCAGGTCTCATAACCTGGGCTTTCTCATCATTTGGAAACCAAAAGTGTTCTGAACCAATCAAAAGTGTTATTTTCAGGTCACATGACCCGACGCACTTACGCTACGCGCCCCTGAAATTGTTCAGAAAAGCCAAAAAAAAAAAAATGTTCAAAAAAACAATAAAAAAATATAAAACAACAAAAAGAATAAAAAAACAGTTCTTTTCAGAACTACCTCCAATTTATATAAAAATGCTAAATTTTTAAAAAACTCTCTCTTTCTTTTTTTCTCCAGGGTACGCGTAACGGTACGCTCCCCGGTACGCGTACCGGGGAGCGTACCCCCCCAAAAAATAAATATATATTGAGTGTGTGTGTGTGTGTGTGGTGTGTGTGTGTGGGGGTGGGGGTGTGGGGGTGTGGGGGTGTAAGGTTTGTGTGGGTGTGTGGGGTGTTTGGGTGTGGGTGGAGGTGTTGGTGTGTGAGGTGTGTGGGGGGGGTGTGTGGGGGGTATGTGTGTGGGGTGTGTGGGGTGTGTGGGGTGTGTGTGTGTGTGTGTGTGTGTGTGAGGTGTGTGTGTGGTGTGTGTGGGGGGTGTGTGTCAGAGGTGTGTGTGGGGGGGCTGAGGTGTGTGTGTAGGAGTGAAGTAAATGATTAAGGGAAAGAGAATGAGTGAGGGAGCAAAGGAAGGGAACAGAGGGTAAGGGAAGTAAAGAAGGGGGACTGAAAGAAGTTGAATGTGGGAGGGGAGTTAGGGAAAGGGGAGTAAACATGGAGGATAGGAATAAGTGAGGGAAGCAGAGTAAAGAAACAGGAGTGAGGTAGGGTGAGAAAATAGTAGTGAGGTTAAAGCAAAGGGTGATGACAAACTACATTTTTTAGTCACACTTACCATATAATTAATGTAACTTTAATTTAAAAAATTTACTACGCTTTGTATCTGTGAAAGAGAGAAGAAAAAATAAGTTATAATTAGTAAAATATGTATTTTAAAATAAAAGATACAAATGAAGAGGTTAAAAATCATAACAGTGTATTTAGAAATAAAGTAAGAGTGAAGGACACAGAAAGGGAAATAAAGTAAGGTAGAAGGACAAAAAGAGGGAAAAAGAAATAGAAGGAGAGCAAATTACTAAGAGTAAGGCATATAGAGAAAACTTAACAAGAAAAGAACGAAATGCAATAAAGACATTGAATGAAGACATCAACTTAACTATCAAACCTGCGGACAAGGGGAGAAATATTGTCTTGATGGACACGCAAGACTACGTGAAAGAAGCCAATCGACAACTGAGCAACCCAACAAATTACCGTAAATTAAAATCCAACCCAATCAATCAAATGACATTGCAATTAAATGGATTGTTACATGACTGGCAAATGAAGGGATTACTGAATGAAGATGAGAAAAAATTCCTAACCAACGAATATCCAGCGATCCCCACGATCTACTTTCTGCCAAAGATCCACAAAACACTAATTGATCCACCTGGTAGACCGATAGTCTCATCATGTGGAAGTCTCTATGAAAATATAACGCAATATGTGGATCTATTTTTGGCACCCATTGCAAAGACACCGGGGACTTCCTACCTATATTAAAAGACATCGCATGGAATGAGAATCATCTACTAATCACAATTGATGCAGTGGCATTATATACATCGGTAAAACATGAGATTGGTTTGAATGCATGTCACTACTTCCTAAAACAACGAAACATCGGGGAGCTGAAACACACTGAAATGCTCATGACTATGATCAAATTATGCCTCACAAATAATGTGTTCCTATTCGACCACCAACTATATAAACAAGAGTGCGGAACCGCAATGGGAATTTCATTCTCACCGAACTACGCGAACATCACAATGGGATGGTGGGAGAAAACTATTGCGTGGAACCCAGCAAATCAAGCGGACCTTGACAAAATAATTTTATGGGTCCGATACATTGACGATTTGTTTTTAATTTGGAATGGAACCAAAACAGAATTTGATTCATACTATTTAAAATTGTGTGACAATGACGTGGGATTACAGTTTACCTATGCTACCAACAAAAAGGAAATTGATATCCTAGATCTGAAAGTGTATGTTGAGGACAACCATATACAAACGTCACTTTTCCGCAAAAAAAACTCCACGGACAGTATATTGCACGGGACAACTTTCCATCCGCAACCATTGCTTGCAAGCATACCATATGGCGAATTTATTCGCATGAAAAGAAACTGTTCAGTGGAAACAAATGCAGAAAAAAAAATTGATGAAACAACTGAAAGATTGAGATCCCGGGGATACAGTGAAAGAACACTGGAGAAAAGCAAAAACAAAGTGAAATTCAAAACCAGATCAATGATACTAGCGACTGAAACAAAGAAAAAAGAAGAATCACAAGGACCTCCACGTTTGGTAACTACCTACAGCAAAGAAAGTGGCATTATAAAAAGCAAAATAAAGAAGTATTGGCAACTTATATCAGGGGACCCTGATATAGGCAAGATGGTAGGAGATGGACCTATGACCAGTTACAAAAAAAAATCCTCTCTGAAGGACCAACTTGTCCAAAGCCACTTCAAAACGAATATATCCAAAAAGAAAATCAACTGGCTAACGGACCAGCAAATTGGATTTAAAAAGTGTAACGTCTGTAAGACGTGGAAAATCGGGCAAAATAAAAGCAGCTTTGAAGAACCTGATGGAAAAAACATCACCAATGTAGGAAGAATTACTTGTTCTTCAACACACATGGTATATGTCATAGAATGCAAATGTGGGTCAAAATATATTGGAAGTACGACTTGTGCTTTGAAAAAACGAATTTTGGAACACATTAGGGCTGTAAAAAATAATGACATGTCTTGTGCCACAGCGAAACACATGGCTATATATCAAAAGAGTGACTGGAGAGCATTGTCCTACTATGGAATATTCATGGTTAATATGGACGAACGAGGAGGCAACAGACACCGAAAATTAAGACAAACTGAATCGAAGTTCATAAGCAGACTTAAAACAAAAAGGCCGCGTGGGATGAACTTTGACGAAGAACTTTATGTACATTTAGATTAGATTAAAGAGATTTGATAAAGAATTTAAAAAACTATATCAAACTGATGGACATTTAACAATGGGGTACTATACCCATAACAAAAATAAATAAAATGAACCTTGCATTCGCGAAAGAGACACCGAGTACTATACCGCGACTGACTCAAACGCAAAAAAATGTTATCTTTACACACCTTGGCGCGTAAAAAATGCAGCGCGACATCATTAAAAATGTTGATATGAATTAATATCTAATATCACTGACACATTGCATGTTAAACCATGAATAATATGCATTTGTATAACATAAACCACTAATCCCATAATGCACCCTAATTGCCAGATGGGATAAATAGTGAACATAGAAAAAAGCTCACTTACCGTGAACAAAGCCTGTGCAAGGCTGAAACGCGTTGGTCCGAGCTGGAGAAGATAAAATAAACGTGTACTGTTAAACTTAAACCTTGAGTGCCTCATTCTTGGTGAAAAATTGTACGAATTGGGTCAGGATCCGACCCCTGTGCAGAGCACCCACAGCTGAGCGCGCGAAGTCGAGGGATCACTTTGGAAGGCATATATATATATAAATATATATATATATATATTTACACGATCTTCAAACCTCCACATGCAGCGGCGAAAGAAGAGACAGACCCCACGTTATCCGGGCAAGATGTTATTTATTCCAAGTGCCTTTCAAAAATGCAACGTTTCGAGTACTAGCGTACTCTTGTTCACACACCACATTTGAAATCGGAAACTTCTTTTATCTCTGCAGTTCTGACCCACCCAATTGGGCCACACCTACCACACGTGGGTCACATGGTTCTACCTGCTGCTAGATTCAAGCAGTTTAAAGTTGCAGTACATAAAATAGCTATGTCTTTGATATGTTGTTGCATTAGCAAAGAACAAAACAATTTGTTTGAAAAATGCTTGATGACAAATTTGTCATAATTACTGACAAACCATGGTAATTACTGTATAAATACACAAATGAAACATATAAATGTCGTATAACTGCATGAATGCAATGATGTTACTGTGTATTAACACTTAGATAGAGTGATATGCATGAATGCATAATACAACTCTTAATTGATCAAAAAAACCACACTGGACCGTTCAGTAAATGTAAGCATAACAAAAATTTTGTGAAATTGCAAATAATAGCTGTACCGTTATAAACTGCTATGCAACTTGGCATGACCTTATGAAAAGACAAAAAATATATCACCCAAAAATAACAAGCACCTTAGTGTAAAAATCACATTTTCGAGCTGCAGTCCTATATACTTATTTAAAATCTGTACATTTCAAATTTTATATAACAAATATTAAGGACTATTTACTAAAAAGTTTATGTATATCAAACAAAAGTGCTTGAATAAATTCACTGTGCAACAAAACCACCTAAAGAAATTACTTCCCAATAATTGTTTAAAAAACTGCACTGTCCAGAAACCTGAACAGCCAGCTCAGATTCAGAAAAAAGACTACAGATTCCATGAAACAGGTGCTTCGATATAAAATTCATATGTATATAAGACTTGTGTGATTCATCATATTGTCTTAAATAATCTAACAGAACCATGATTATACCATTTGAATGTTGAATACAGAGTGTGTGAACTGGATCAATACCCCTACAGAAAATTGTGCATGTCCTCTGTCGCGTTTAAACCATTAGGTTGTTTGCTGTCGAGCTTAATGATATACTGCGTTTCCAATCGGCGCAATAGCTTTTCACGGTCGCCGCCATGCCTTAGAGGAGCAACAGCATCGATGACATAATAAGTAAGACACGACAGATCCCTGTCGTGCCTGCTGTTGAAATGGCGTGCCACCGGGTATGCCCCGTCGTGATTAACAATTGCACGAAGATGCTGCAGTATTCGAACATGCACCTGTGCGCCGGTACTACCCACATAGCGTAGACCGCAGGTGCATGTTAGGACATAAACCGCGAACTCCGTGCGGCAGTTGTAATTGCCGCGGATCGGATATACAGCTTCAGAAAATGGAGTGCGGTAATGTGTGGTATTCAGTCCAAATTTACATGCTCGACATGAGGAACATTTGTGGAAGCCT
Source organism: Lissotriton helveticus (assembly GCF_964261635.1). Classification (NCBI taxonomy): domain Eukaryota; kingdom Metazoa; phylum Chordata; class Amphibia; order Caudata; family Salamandridae; genus Lissotriton; species Lissotriton helveticus. Next base: position 867,814,101 of record NC_136061.1, on the reverse strand, counting down.
TTGCCTCCAAACCATTGAGTGACCATAGGTAATTCAGGACTAGATTTTACTAGTTTTCTGCGCATACTAAATGCACGCCTAAATGTGATCACAGGTCTATCGGGAGTCATATCTCGTAACACACCATCAGTTTTTAAGACTGCCCAGTGTTTATTAATTATGGATTTGATCTTGCGGTGCTGTCTACTGTACGTAGTTATTAACCTGGTAGTGTCCAATATGGCATCATTGTCGAGGGACTTAGGTGCCAATAAAGAGTCTCTAGATCTCTCTTTGCTTTTTTGTAATGCATTGGCTAGACAGCTTTTGCTGTAACCTCTTGCCTGTAATCTGTCCAGCATTGCAATTGCCCCCTCCTCAAACTTTTCCTGAGTATTGCAGATTCTCTTTAGGCGCAACAATTCGCCAAACGGAATACTCGTAATGACGTGTTTGGGACGGCTGCTGCTGGCATGTAATATACTGTTGCCAGCAGTAGATTTCCTGTGTAGGGATGTAACAATCTTAGTATCTTTAATACAGATAGAAACATCAAGAAACTCAGCCGATGTAGTGCTGATATTAGAGGTAAAAAACAGATTGAACTGGTTCGTGTTGAGTGTGTTTACAAAAATTTGAGCACTCATAACATCCCCCTCCCAAACACAGAAAATGTCGTCAATAAAACGCATCCAGTACTTAATGTGTTCAAAACCAGAAATGCCAGGTAAATCCTGCTCCTCCCACAGCCCGACGTGCAAGCACGCGTAGCTGGGGGAAAAGCAGGATCCCATGGCTACACCGCGTATTTGTCTCCAAATATCTTTTCCAAACAAAAAATAATTGTTTTCCAAACACCATTGTACCAAACTGCAGATCATTTTGTTATGGCTGTAATACATACAAGATTTGTGTCCCAAAAAGTGTCTTATACCTTCAATGCCTTTTGTGTGTTCGATACAGGTGTATAAGGACTCAATGTCCAAAGTGATGATACACCAGTTCTTTTGCCATGATATGGCCTCTAATTTAGATAAAAAATCACCTGTATCCTTGATATAGCTAGGCAGGGATTGGACATGCTCCTGTAAGTAAAAGTCGATATATTGTGAAATGTTCTCACCCATACTCCTGATCGCAGAGATAATGGGTCTCCCCGGTGTTGGATCTTGCATTTTGTGCACCTTTGGGATTAGGTACATATGTGGTATGACTGGATGTTCAATCAATAGAAAAGCACATTCAGTAGCTGTGATTAAATGTTCTCTTTTGTAAGATAACAGTAGCTTTTTGATGTTCTCCTTTGCGTGCTTGTATTGAATGCCATTACTCCTTATGTAACAGTTAGCGTTTTCCAATTGTCGTTTGGCTTCAGTGATATAATGTTCTTTTTGCCACAAAACAATATTACCCCCTTTGTCAGAAGGACTCACGATAATCTCTTGATTTTTGGACAATTTAGCCATTAAATTATTGTACTGCTTAGTTTGGAAACTTGACATGTCTTTATTAGTGTGGGTTTGTTTGTTGAGTTTTTTTAAATCCTCGATGATGCAATCATGATAAATGTCCACCGCATCCTTTGGCATGACGGGGACAAATTTGCTTTTAGGTTTGAAAGGACTTTCACCAGCACCCTTCTGTGGAATATCGATCTCACGTAACTCACTCTGAGTATCAGAAACGTCCATGTCGATGTTTGGTGGTGCTGTTGCGCTGTTGAGTTTGCATAGCGTTATGAGGGTTTTTGCGTCATTTGCTGGAACTAAGGAAGGACCATTAACTTCATCAGCCCCCCCAGTTGAATCAGTTGAAATTGCATTAGGTTTAGATCTAATTGCATGGAATTTCTTAAGTTTCAACTTCCTAATGTATAAATAGACATCAGCCCTGGAGCTGGTATAATTGAAGGAGCTTTCAGGACAAAAATTCAAGCACAATTTAAGAATTTGTTGTTCGGCTGTAGTCAGTGTCACGTCCGATAAGTTGACAATAGTGCTGGCATCAATCACTGTTTGTTGTTTTTCTTCTTGAACCATTTCTTTTTTGGCGGCTGCAACTGTTTTTGCACGCTTTCTTCTTGCACTCCGCCTTGCGTTTTTCCTCTTCCTGCATTGCGCGACCGTGTCCGTGGGCCTAGTGCTTGCAATTGAGCCTCGACCAAAAAATCCATTTCTTCACCGAGGTCGAGGATGGCGTGTGGGGAATTCTCCTCCAACAGACTGGACAGAGACCCGCATGTACTGGATGTACTAGCCAGCGAAATGGTTTCCGTTGAAGATATTTCTTGGTTATCCAGTGTTCCAGCTGAGACTTGTTGAACCTCTGATGTTGGAGGTTTTGATACTTTTTTTTGGATTTGCCGCTGCTTCTTGGCTTGATCGTACTTGCGTGCAAATGTATATATTTGTCCAGTCTCATAATCATTGAGATCTCTTGCAAATTTATTTATTTTGCGCAACTTGATTTTATCTTCGTGTTTTATTAAACGCTCGCTAATATCTTTGCGTCCTTATAATAATATATATATGTATATATGTGTGTACATATGTATATACATGTATATATGTATGTACATATATGTATATGTATATATATATATTTATAACATATATATATTTTTTTTCTTTTGCCACAATGTGATCCTGTCAGTTTAGAGCGTTCCACAGTGGGTGCTCAGTGTATGGGCCAGATCCTGGCCCCAATTCAATTTTCAAACAACAATGATGCGGCACTCCAAAGCAGGATACTTATTGATTTATTTCACCACAACACCACTCAACCAGCACGTTTCAGCCCTCACACAGCTTTATTCACAATGTATATATGTGTATATAAGCACTTAAGAATCTGCACTGATTAATGTGGAGCTTTCTGTTTGAGGCAGCACCTTTTTAATAAAAATGCTGTTTCACTGTGAATTTGAATGTGAATCGTGAAATTGCAGCATAGCACGTTGAGTCCTCAACACATTAGGAGGCACTGAGACTGGGTCTGATTGGACTAGTTGAACTAATCAGCACACAGAAGGATAAAGCTAGTAAGAGCTTCAGGGCCCTTAAAACTCTGACAGCAGCATGGATGAGACGGTAAGGAGGCTGTGATGCGCTGATTAATATAAAGCTTATCTGATTTATGGAAAACTTACCTTTTAAAGCTGCAGCTTATTAGAAAACGCTGCTGCACTGTGAATTTGAATGTGAATTGTGAAATTGCATCATAGCACATTGACTCCTTAATGCATTAGGATGCATTGAGACTGGTTTTGATTGGACCAGGGGAACCAATCAGCACACAAAAGGGTGGAGCCGCCAGAAAGAGCTCCGGAGCCCTTAAAACTCCGGCGGCAGCACAGTCATGCAGAGGCCGTGCCACTGGCGCACCAAAGGCAAGCACCCTTCCATATCTGACCGGGGCCAGGGGCCCCCCACAATTCCCAGAAACTGGTCTATACTTCAAAACAGTTACAACTACTCTCCTCACGTAGCAAGCCACAAAATTCATCACTGTAACAAAAACTCACATCGCTAGGCCTTTATAATTTATCCCCTAAACCGAACATGACTACACCTAAGAAAAACCTAGAAATGAACACAGAAAATGTTAATAACTTAGCCCTCACATCCGTAACACAGAAAACCAATAGTCTTACTATCATATATCTCAATAAACGGTCTATGGTCAAACATCAGTTAGAGATATTTGATTTATTAAACACAGAATCCACTGACATCTTGCTATTGACTGAAACATGCTTAACTGATTAATCTATGTCAGATATACTAGCAGCTGTACCAGGGAACTATTACATTCTAAATACAAATAGACCATCAGGGCAAAAAGGTGGAGGAGTGGTGGCAGTAATAAAAGACATCGACTTTCACCAAACGTACCCTACCACAATTCCCATCAGTTGATAGTCTCACAATTAAACTGGAATCTACCTCCTTGCTGGTCTGTGCCCTTATGTATAGACCGCCAGACCACATGCAGGAATTCCCCAGATACCTGGCTGATACTATGTCCTCACTTGTTATAGACAATGTGAAATTCATGCGTCTGAGAGACCTGAACTACTGGGCAAATGAGAAGAAGAGGGGCAAATGTTCCAAGGACATGACGAACATGTTGAACACGCACACAGCCTAAATCTTGCTCAACATGTATTTGACCCAACACATATTAGGGGCATAACCTGGATCAAATTTGGACCATCAACCTTACCATATCTAATCCCTCTATAACACAGTGCACATGGTCAGACCATCATTCAATTAGGTTCTCACTTGAGGACCATACACAACCCAAACTCACTACTCTCCCCAGGATTACCTCTAGAATCTGGAATCTCAAACATGTAAACTCTTTCGGAATACCCTGTCATTTAACATGCCCCCAGTAACAGAGAATCTGGATGAATATGAGGAACGAGTATTCGACTGGCAAACTATAAGCAACAACATACATGCCCCTTCCAGAAGAACCAGATCAATTTATCGCCATGAGGCGACCAAATTGCGATCAGAAGAATTAAAGATGGCCAAATGAAATCTGCGCCAGGCAGAACAAAATGGAGGAAACCATATTCAACCGGCAGCAAGGAAATCGTTGTCGAAAGTATGAAAACCTACCAAAAGGCTATTTTGCAGGCTAAAGTAACATTCTTTTCAAAAAAAGTCATAAACACTGAAAAAAAGTCAAAAGTTGTCTCTGAAATTGTCAGAGAGCTATCAAATCTGCTTATTTGGTGGACAAAATAAAAGACACCATCCCAACCAAAATGATAGATTCAAAGACCACACCTGAAAATAGAAACTCTTTCTCTATAACAACTTTCCCCTCTATCAGTCAAGACCATCTCATTGAATTAATGACAAAAATCAAATCTTGATCTCCAAAAGATGTATGCCCCCCAGGGATTCAAAAACTCATTTATTCCTCTTTCCCTGAAATCGCCCTTTCCCTTTTGAATCAATCTTTAAATAAGGGCTATGTCCCCAATCTTTAAAAGAAGCCATGATAATCCCACTCCGGAAAAAACCTGATGAGGAGGGGGCGCTAGGTGGCGCCGGACCAAGATGGCTGCACCGTAGTGAAGCTCTCGCCTAGCCGAGCCTAAATTCATCCTTCAAGTCATCCTGACCAGAATAAATTCCTCGCCTGCAGCTTGCCCTGAACCGCCTCACTGAGAGGCACACACCGGTGCCTGCATCTTCCATGTGGCGCATCGGGGGTCGGAGAAGTCTGCCCCGTTTCCCGCGAGCGGCTCCTCGCACTGCCCTGCGGTTCCATCCTGCCGGGGGAGCCTGCTAAGAGAGACCGGGGATTCGAGACCTAGGCGGAATTTCCCACGTCCCGGACGGCTGTGACGCTTAAGTTCCCCTGTGGCTGCTGGGCATACCGGGGCGGCCTAGTGAGGAGGTAAGAGGCCCCCTGGCAACAACAGAACTGTGGATCGACTTCCCCTCTGCCTGGGCGGCCTGTATTGCGCTGCCTTCTCCTTGTTGGGGTTCGCTTGGAGACACCGGCCCTGAACCGGGGCTGGACCTAACCTCGCGCCCGCCACTACTGTCCTGGCCCGCATCGCCTGGTCCGCGCCACTGCCACAGTGCCCCCACGGCGACGCCACCCCTGGGGCCCCGGAGAAGGACGGGAGTGGGACCACTACCACATGGCCGCCACAGCACACCTCGTGGCATAGCGCCCGGATCCTCCCTGAGTCCGTGCCGGCTCGCCCCTTCGTGTGCCGGGTCCCATTGCAAGCAGCTTGACCACATCACATTGCCGCAGACGACTGCTAGAGACGGGGCCTCCATTGCACTCCCCCTTCCCCGCCCTGGGTATATCCCGCGTCGCCATCGTGGCCATCTTGAGGTGAATCCTGAACTGCTTGGCACCGCCGCAGCGGGGTTTGGGATGGTAGGTGGCGCGGGCTGGTCGCCACGAACCTCCGGCAAGATACATCCGCATCGCCCCGCTTTATCTATTGAGTGAAGGGTCCCCCTCCCTCACCATACATCTCTGCCTGCACCGATGGTGCGTATTTAAGCCCGCACTTCTACAACAACCACGGTCATTTGTAGTGCTGCTCTCGGACACCTTCAGCTGCAGCCTTCTCCTGCCCATGGGGTGTCGCCTGCGCACTTCACGGACCAGCGAAACACTTTTGGATCCCCCTGGGCTCTGCGCTGCACACCTCGTGTGGCCTTATATGTTGACCCGTCTCGGCTCGGCCAGAACGAGCGAATTCACCAGCGGCACTGTGGACACTTCAGCGGCGAGATAACTCATTCTCACGTCCCAAGCTGTACTGAAGGGGTCCAAATAGTCACCTACTAGATACTTTGGATGCGGGTGGCCCATGTACAACCTCCTTCTACTTGCCAGGCCTGCGACCTCCCCCCCTTGATTTTGACTGCCACGAATCTGGCAGATCCTACAGCCGCGGCATCGCGGACGCCGAGGCGTATCATGGGCCGCGGTGACACCAGACAGGCCAAAATTCCGTTTGAAGCCAGAAAGACTTCCAAAACGATGCCGGGACCAGAGGAGAGCCCTATCACATCGACTCCGCCAGAGGAGAACTGGAAATCCCTACTTCTAGGCATGAAACAAAGCCTTTCGACAATCGATGCCAAGATTGACAACATAAATGCCCGCATGGATGGAGTTGTGGCGAAACTGGATCAACATGATACCCGCATAAAGGAGGCCGAGGACAGGATCTCTGGACTGGAAGATGGGGCCACCTCTGCCAACCACCAGGTCACGCAAATGGACAGACTCCTTAAGATCATTGCATACAAAAACGAGGATTTGGAAGCTAGGTCCCGCCGAAATAATATCCGCATTCTAGGCCTGGCGGAATCCACAAATACGGGGAAAATTGAGCTCTTCGTGGAGACCCTAGTGATCGAGCTGTTTGGGAAAGAATCCTTCTCCCCACACATCATCGTCGAGAGAGCTCATAGATCCCTCACCGCCCGCCCTCCTCCAGGGGCTACACCTAGACCCATCGTAGCACGTTTTTTGAACTATAGAGACCGCGACGCGGTATTGCGTCGTGCACGTGAGATTGGCACGGTGAACTACAGCAACACAACCTTATCCTTTTTCCCGGATTTTACCCCCTCGGTGCAGGAGGCACGGCGTAAATTTGTGGCAGTCAAAAAGAAGTTACAAGCTCAGGAGCTCCCCTACGCTATGCTCTACCCTGTGAAACTAAAGGTCTCCTACCAGGGCAAACACCACTTCTTCGCAAATCCACAACAAGTGGAAGACTTCCTCAAGCAACACAAGAGGGACCGTGCCGGGGGAGATGTGGATGGACGCCGCTCCAGATCTCGCTCACCGCTGGAACAGCAGGACTGATACTGGCTAGGCTCTTGCCTGGCCCACAGGACCCGTATACATGGACATTTCTGATCACGAGGTGCTGTGTCTCCGGTGAGGTACTTTTACTGACTTACTATTTACTGGTCTGAGTGACACTATGTGCTCGGCAGCCCACCTCCATCCCATGACGGATGACTGGGTTACTACCTGGTGTCTCCTGGGTGCGAGTAAGGAGGTGGGAGGTAGGTCGGGCGCCCCTAGAAACGATTCCCCAATGGGCGAGCCCCTTTGCAACTTCTCCCTCCATAGGGAAGGGGCAAATGTAAAATGTTGTTTTATTTTTCTTTGGCTTTGGGTGGGTGGGTGGCTATTCTTTGCCCGGCGGGTTGGGGTTGCCGGTGTGGGGGGGTGGAAGTTCCGACGCACCACTGACATGGTTGTAACAATATTAGTACTAATAGGTGTCGGGATTGCTAGTATGGGCTACGGGGTTTCTAGATGCACTGATGATGTTGTTTATTGTGTGAACTTTAATGTCATGCTTACGTGTAGCGCATTTCTGTATTCTTTGGGGTGGGTGACGTAACAGACACGCAACCTGCCCAACAACTGCAACTGACCTCATGGAATGTGCGGGGCTTGACAACCCGAGGAAAAAAGGGCAGATTTTGAGTTACCTGGATAGACAGGGAGTGTCCATTGCCATGCTTCAAGAAACACATTTAATGTCAGGCAACCCCCCTTTTTTTGCATCTCGATGGGCCTCCTGTAGAGTATTCTTGTCTTATTCAAATTACGCTAGGGGTGTCACGATTTTAGTCAGACGAGGGGTGCACTTCACTCCGGCAGGGACTGAAGCTGATGCGGGTCGCAGATATTGCATGGTATGGGGCAGGCTCTACTCACACACAGTCCTATTTGCATGCTACTACGGGCCTAATACTGATGACCCGACTACACTCCTTATGCTTTGGGGTAAAATTCAATCGATGGGTATTGCTCATGTCATTCTGGGAGGTGATTTCAACACAGCACTTCGGCCAAACATGGACAGGTCCCACCCACAGGCGACACACTACACGCACACTCAGCGCACCCTATCAGACACTGTAGAAGAAGACCGCCTGATTGATGCTTGGAGGCACACACACCCCTCGCTCAAGCAGGGCACACACTTCTCTGCTATACACTCCACCTGGGCACGTCTTGACTACGTACTTTTGACGGCGGGCCTTTCTCCTTGGCTTTGCCCGTACCTTCTCCGATCACTCACCAGTACTCGTGTCACTATGCATCCCTCTAGACGTCTCCCCTTTCTTAAACTGGCGTCTCAACCCCGCACACCTAACCGATTCGGCTTTCAGGGAGGAGCTAGAACAAGACATAAAAGACTTTTTTGACCGCAACATATCATCAGTTTCCAGTCTCACAATAGTTTGGGAGGCCTTTAAGGTCACGTAAGGGGGGGTGCATTGCTAAAGGGGGTGGCGTCCTCAGATCCCTACGAGACGAGCTACATAAACTTGAATTGGAGCTACGACAATTGGAACATGATATTGACCGCAACACACGCGGACACGCAGCCAAAGCTCAACTTCGGGAGAAACTCAATGAATATGCAGAGCTATCAGAGAGAGAATGTAAGTTCCTAGGGAAAACACACACTGCACGTAGATACGGCGAGGGCGACAGGCCAGGCAGAGCGCTAGCGTCTACTGTGAACCCCCCTCGATATCATAATTATATCACTACCGTGCTAGACGAACATAATGTGCCCCAGCGGAGCTTACCAGAACAACTCAGGGTCCTTACTGATCACTACTCTACGCTTTATACCTCCCAGAGATCCACTCCGATCAATTTAAATACTTACTTATACGACACTGCACTAGCATGGCTGTGCCCGTCCCAACAGAAATTCCTACATCACAAACTCGAATTAGAGGAAATAACGGATGCCATAATGTCCATGAAATCGGGCAAATTGACGGGTTCGGATGGCCTACCAATTGATTTTTACAAGGCCTATATACATGTTCTGCCCCCGATTTTACAGCAAGTGTACTACACGGCTCTCGAGGAGGGTATCCTGCCGACCAATATGCATGAAGCCCTTATATTATCACTGCTGAAGCCGGGTAAACCACCGGAGTCTTGTGACTCATACAGACCCCTATCCCTATTAAACTCGGACATTAAAATACTGGCAAAAATACTTGCATCGCGCCTCAACCGGCTGATGGAACGGCTTGTACTACCAGACCAGGCTGGCTTTGTCCCAAACCGCGCGACTTCCCATAATCTGCGAACACTTCAGGCGGTGATACAGGACATAAACCCCACTTGCGAAGTGGCCGCCATTTTCCTTGATGCCACGAAGGCATTTGATTCACCAGAATGGGACTACCTACTGGCGTTATTAGAGCAATGGGCTTTCCGTTTAGTTTCCTGGACTGGATTCGATTACTGTATCGCCAGCCCCAGGCCTCTGTAGTGTTAAACGGTTCCCGTTCGGCCCCCTTTGAGATTCAGCGTGGTACACGGCAGGGATGTCCGTTATCCCCAGTTCTATTCGCAATAGCAATCGAACCATTAGCAGCCAAACTACGTCAGCACCACAACCACCGCTCTCTCATATATCCAGAGAGGCAATTACCTATTGCGCTATATGCCGACGACATGACCCTCTATGCGCACAAACCTCAGGAGAATCTAAACCCCCTGTTGCGTGAGATCACCAAGTTTGGAGGTATCGCGGGAATACAAATAAACTGGTCGAAATCAGCCCTGTTTCCACTGACTGACAAGACCACGCAATTCCCCTTAGACTATCCCTTGATCTGGGAGGCAGATGAGATCAAATATCTGGGCATCAAAGTGACCCTCATCAGGGCCAACTACGGAGCAGTTCTAGACAAACTGACTGACAACGTTACTAGGTGGATTCATCATCCACTGTCAATGGCGGGACGTATCTCCCTGATTAAAATGGTAGTATTACCTAAGTTGCTGTATCTCTTCAACAATATCCCGTATAATCCGGGCGCCCATTTTTTCCGGGCCCTTAACTCACAGATGTCACGACTCATTTGGGGTGGTAAACAAGCTCGGATTGGCATGGGGTCACTAATGCTACCCTATCACCAGGGTGGATTCGATGTAACCAACTTTCGGCGTTCCTATGACTGTGCGCAGGGCCACTTGTCCGCATATTGGCTTCACCCCCCTCCATTCATGGCGCATCTGGCGGTCGAAGACGGCTATATGAGGCCAGTACAACCATCGGGCTATCTCTACACTGGCGCAAAGATTGTGGACCGTGATCCCACCACGGTTGACTGTACAGTGCTTGCCTGGAGGCGCCTAGCTGAGGCCATGGGAACACCGTTTCTCTACTCGCCGCACATGACCCTAGCGCATGACCCAAGACTTAGTGTAACTTGTGAGGAAATCGGCCGTAAAATGCTCACGAGACTAGCACTCCATACATGGGGTGACCTATATCTTCAGGGCAGCTTCCACACATCGTTGCAATTCTTTGGAGATGACACCCCCTCGGTCATGGAAACGTTTCTATATGTGCGGCTAAGACAGAATGTCAAAGCGGTCAACCCCACTTCCTGGATGAACCGGACACAGTTGCGCCCCTTCATGCCCTGCTCCAGTCAGACGCCCTGAAACATGTTGTCTCCATGCTTTACAAACATGCACAGGCAACCCCATCTCTCCCCTCTCTTAGAGCGAGACGAGACTGGGACGGTGATCCAGACGCCCCAATGTCGGACGAACAATGGGAAGAGAGTTGCGCGCATACTACTGCAGTGACGGGTAACACACATCAAAGACTGGTACATTATAAATTTCTACACCGGCTCTATTATACCCCAGCCAAACGGCACCGCTTTCAACTCCGGGATGATGACCGATGTTTGCGTTGCAGGGCCGAGGGAGCAGACTTCCTACACCTCGCATGGACGTGTCGTGCCGACTTTCTGGGAGGAAGTGTTTGCGGCCATGTCGGACATGGTTGGTAGGACCGTGCCACCTTGCCCAAAGATTGCTTTGCTGGGGCAGGCATGTCCTGCGCTGAAGGCTCATCGTAAAGTTTTCGCGCTGGGTCTCCTTCAGGTGAAACGACAAGTGGCGTGCTGTGGGGACGCGGACGGGCACCCAAATTTAAGACCTGGCTGACTACGATGTCCACATGGCAAGACCAACTGCATAATTATGCTGAGCTCTTGCCGCATAAATCACGGCCCAAGGACATATGGGGACCACTTACAGCGTACCTTCTCCGACTTCAGGCCAGTACCCAGGCTGAGGACGATACCGCGCAACAGGGAGACGCTCCTGCGCTACCAGGTCCTGCTCTGCACCCCTAAAATACGACACCTGTGGAATCCACCTCATTTCATATGCCTTGTCCATCATATGTAACACTGCATGCGATACTACATATCGAAGCTCCTGCACTATAATAATCAGCATCCGCTGTACACCTGTGATGTCAGGGATACACATCTTATGTCAACTACACTGGTCGTATCAACGACGAAATAGTCACACTCCTTGTTCTCTAGCTCTCTAGTGCGTTCCCCTAACCCAAGGGATATACACTTAGCATGCCGTAATAATAGACAACATCTAGTGAAGTCCATTACCTAATCGTTAGTCACATCCCCCCCCATGTTATTTAGATCGATCCACTCGGTGCATAGAGAATTAGTTCTGAGTTATTATGATTATGACAATACCGCTGATGCAGCATCAATGCTCCGCGCCGACAGGTCCTTTCCTCCACATACCCAGTATGGTGGACACACAATGGGGGGGAACAGTTTGCACTAGACCCACAAGTTTGTCAGGTTATACAGTTAAATTAAAGTAAAAATCAAGAAACCTCAAGCATTCACTGTCCAGTATATTTGTTTATCTCCATCATTACCGAATGCATCCTTACGCAGCTCTCAGTAGCCTTTATCGCGGCCGGCCCAGTTGGGTTGTAGGCGGCTTGCCGTGTTAGACACATGTTCCTTCAGTATGTGATGTGCATTAATTACACTGTTGTAGCTGCCGGCCTGTGTTTCCAGGTTGTAGGCGGAGAAGCTGTGTAATCTTTAATTGCCTTAATAAAGGTTTTCCCAAAAAAAAAAAAAAAACCTGATGAGGATCCTCTGTCATTGAAAAACGATAAACCAATATCCCTCCTCCCTAATTCATCAGAAATCCTAGAGGCACATGTGGCATATCGCTTATGTGCCTTCCTAGAAGACTCAACATTTTGTGACCCCCCATCAAGCAAGATTTTGCACCCTTTACTCAACAGAATCCGTCACTGTGTCCATGGTAGATGACTTGAGAGAAAAAGCAGATGGAGGCAGCACTCAAGCACTAGTGCTACTAGATCTCTTCGTGGCCTTCAACACGGTGGACCATACAATCTTCCTTTTTTTTTTTTTTTTCGTCCTCATACGCCACTTTCCACCCCTTCTTCTCCTATGGCGCCCTTAGGTGGTTTTCAACTCAACTATGAGAGGTTGTTTCCTACTGCTTATGCTGCAAGCCTGTAAGGCTTGTAAGGCTTAAGGGGGGTGGGAAGTGCAACAGCCATACCTGGAGCAGAAAAGCATATAGACTACATTGACCTCCAAGAGCATCCAAAGTGACTTAATCATCGGACCGTTGTTCCTCTCTCATCCTTAAAGACCAAAGATATTAAACTCCCGTTTCCCTCACCCATAGTGATTTAACATTAAGTTCCAAAACTGGTGCTTCCTATTATTTTGTCCAGCCATATCCAGCTTAGCTATGGCTCTCATAGCTCTAATCCACATTAAGTCTGTCGGAGGCTCTGGCGACACCCATTGTTTACATATTTCTCTCCGAGCAATCAATATGGCATAAAAAAACAACTTAGAATTGTCATCAAGGCCCTTACCTTGTGTATCCAATCTGCCCGAGTTGATCTGTTCAGGGCTTACCGTGATATTTAGCTCCATCACTTTTGATAGCGTTGTACTTACAGCTGCCCAAAAGTCTTGGATCTCTGGGCATGTCACAAACATATGAATGTCGTCTTCATTCGGACTTTTACACTTAGGGCATAGCACCATACCGCCATCTTTGAATTTAGCAAGCCTCTTTGGGGTCCAATATGCCCTGTGGAGAGTGAACAAGTGATTCCTCCTTAAATTTGCAGGTTTTACCACTTTATAGAGAATCAACATATCTACTTGCCATTGTTCTTCTGTTGCGATCCTCGGCATGCACTCTCCCCACAGGACCGCTGGAAGTAGGAAAGGACCATCCTCCATTTCGACTATTTCCCAATACCACGATGCCACTTCTTTTTTGATCCGAATGCTTGAAACCAGCTTCTCTTCGAACTCGTTGTGTCGTCCAATTAGTTTTCCCTTACCTATCGCCCAGCTTTGTATCTGCAAATACTTAAATTTTGCAAAGTTACGACCCCAAATATGCTCACAAACTGCCCATGGAAACAAAGCTCCTTCACAAAACAACTCGCCCCACACCTGTGGGCCCTCCATTTTTAATGCCCTAGCTAATTCATCTTCCGTCCAACTTGGGGCCCCCGGAGTCTCCCAGATTGGTGCAGCCGCACTAAAATATGGAATTTTTGTCACTCGCCTAATGCGGTACCACACCGTAGCTAGGTCTCTTAAAACCTTCAGTCTAACTTTCTTGAAGTACTTTGGATCTGCAAATTTATATAAAAAGCCCCGCGCATGGCATTTTTCTACTTTCAACATGGCCGCAAAGAGGACCCCTATTGATGAACTATTGGGGGAACCAAGAAGCATTCTACAATTCTTAAGCAAAAGGCCCAAGAATAAAATTGAAAGTCTGGTGCTGCTAGACCTCCCTTAACATATTTTCTCCGAAATTTTTTCCAAGATAACCTTGACCCCTTGGAGCCCCAAATAAATGAACCAATTTCGCTCTGTAGTTTAGCCACGCCTTCTTTCTCAAACATAAGAGGAACCGAATCAAATAAAAAGGTCAACTTAGGAAGCACCATCATCTTAACTAAATTTACCCGACCAATCATAGTTAATGGTATTGAGCTCCAATTTCTCAATAATACAGTAATGTCTGTTCATCACCACCCCCTTTTCTGAATCTTTTTTGGCCACTATAGGTGTGGCAGGGTATACTCAGACATGAGTCCCTTGCTCACTGCTCCATCAGGATTCAAGCAAGCCGGGCCGACGACGGCTGAAATGCCAGAAACCGGTCCCCGGAAGCTTGTCTCCTTTCTGGTGAAGAATTGGCTTGGTAGTTTGGTCTGCCCTGTTCCCATGATGCACTGGGCCAGGGACAGACTAATTTGCATATAGCTAGGTTCTGAGCTGGGATGGGGCAGTGAGCTAAATAACGGTGATGGATCAAGCCCTGATCTTTGGACTGGGTAAGAGTGGTCTGCTTAATTCAGACACTCTGTTCATCACCACCCCCTTTTCTGAATCTTTTTTGGCCACTATAGGTGTGGCAGGGTATACTCAGACATGAGTCCCTTGCTCACTGCTCCATCAGGATTCAAGCAAGCCGGGCCGACGACGGCTGAAATGCCAGAAACCGGTCCCCGGAAGCTTGTCTCCTTTCTGGTGAAGAATTGGCTTGGTAGTTTGGTCTGCCCTGTTCCCATGATGCACTGGGCCAGGGACAGACTAATTTGCATATAGCCAGGTTCTGAGCTGGGATGGGGCAGTGAGCTAAATAACGGTGATGGATCAAGCCGTGATCTTTGGACTGGGTAAGAGTGGTCTGCTTAATTCAGACACTCTGTTTATCACCACCCCCTTTTCTGAATCTTTTTTGGCCACTATAGGTGTGGCAGGGTATACTCAGACATGAGTCCCTTGCTCACTGCTCCATCAGGATTCAAGCAAGCCGGGCCGACGACGGCTGAAATGCCAGAAACCGGTCCCCGGAAGCTTGTCTCCTTTCTGGTGAAGAATTGGCTTGGTAGTTTGGTCTGCCCTGTTCCCATGATGCACTGGGCCAGGGACAGACTAATTTGCATATAGCCAGGTTCTGAGCTGGGATGGGGCAGTGAGCTAAATAACGGTGATGGATCAAGCCCTGATCTTTGGACTGGGTAAGAGTGGTCTGCTTAATTCAGACACTCTGTTCATCACCACCCCCTTTTCTGAATCTTTTTTGGCCACTATAGGTGTGGCAGGGTATACTCAGGCATGAGTCCCTTGCTCACTGCTCCATCAGGATTCAAGCAAGCCGGGCCGACGACGGCTGAAATGCCAGAAACCGGTCCCCGGAAGCTTGTCTCCTTTCTGGTGAAGAATTGGCTTGGTAGTTTGGTCTGCCCTGTTCCCATGATGCACTGGGCCAGGGACAGACTCATTTTCATATAGCCAGGTTCTGAGCTGGGATGGGGCAGTGAGCTAAATAACGGTGATGGATCAAGCCCTGATCTTTGGACTGGGTAAGAGTGGTCTGCTTAATTCAGACACTCTGTTCATCACCACCCCCTTTTCTGAATCTTTCCTTGCCTTAGCCAGGTTTACCGATGTTAACTGTTTTATATCTTGAGTTATTTGTATCCCCAGATATCTGATCTGTTTTTTTGACAGTCCAGGCTCTACCTCCATATTCCAAGCCATAATTTCAGTTTTCTCAGAATTTAAGTGATATCCTGAGACTTCTCCAAACTTCTTTGTAATGCTTTCAATTTCCACCAGTGCATTTGTCAAATTTGATGTTAAAACTACAATGTCATCCGCGGATAGCCCTATCTTCCTTGACCAACCCTGAAGCGTGAAAGCCGGAATATTTTCTGTCCCTCTTATTTTGCAAGCCAAAGGTTCAATATAGAGGTCAAATAAAAGCGGGGACAGGGGGCACCCCTGCCTAGTTCCTCGCATAATCTTGATAGATTTTGTAAGGACTCCGTTAACCAAAACCTTAGAATTTGGCATGTGGTATAATCGTGACATCGTTTGAAGAAAGTTTTCCCCTAGATGTAAATGATCTAATAACATTTTCAAAAACTCCCAATTTACTCGGTCAAAAGCTTTAGCAGCGTCTAGAGCCACCACCGCCAGAGGAAGCTTTTGATCAACAGCGACATCTAAGCTGCCTATCAGGGAAAACGTTAGTTCATTTAGATGCCTGCCTTTCACGAATCCTTTTTGATCTTCGTGAATAAAATACGGAATCACTTTGCCCAACCTATCTGCCAAAATCTTGGCAAACAATTTGTAATCACAGTTTAAGAGTGAAATGGGTCTGTATGAATCCATATATTTCGGAGATTTGCCAGCTTTAGGTATAATGATTATATTTGCCTGGTCCCACGATGCAGGAATCTCCCTTTTATCAAAAAATACCTCATTAAACACCTTTGTTAGTAGTGGTGCCAGCTCCTGCATCAAACTCTTATAAACTTCTACAGGAAGGCCGTCGGGACCAGGTGCTTTGCCTTTTTTTGCCTGCCTAATACCTTCCTCTACCTCTTCCTGCCTGATCTCTCTGTTCAAGGCTATTCGGTGGTCTTCCGTAGAGGGCTTTAGAAATCTAACCCAGTCCTCCATCTCCTGTTTGTCAGGATGCAACTCTTCACTATACACTTCCACGAAGTAGTTATAAAATGCTTCCACAATCTCATTTGTGTTTGAGGCTATTTTTCCTTCCTCGCCAACCTTAATCTCCTCTATCATGTTTCTAACCCGATCTTTCCTGCCCTTCCATGCTAAAAGTTTGCCTGAATTTTCCCCGTATTCGAAATGATCCTGCTTGGAAGCCTCCCATCTCTCCTTCATCCTTTTATTAATCACGGCAGTCAGTTGTTCCTTTAAGCCTTCCAGCTTTTGCAGAGTTTCCTCCTCAGGACCATACAATCTTGGTCAACCGAATCGAGGACACAGGTATACAAGGGATTGCCCTTGACTGGATGAGATCTTTTCTTAAGGATCGTGTCCAGTCAGTTTGCCTTATCCCTTACAGCTCAGCTAAAGTTCTTGTGAGCTGTGGAGTATCCTTGCTGTTGCCTCATCTCTTTAACCTCTATATCTGCACACTAGTACAAATCCTCCAGCAAAATAGGGCAAAGATCTACAACTACGCTGATGATATGCAGCTGATCTTTATCATTAACGATACACCAGAGGTTAGGGGAAATTTTCAAAACGTCATGCTCCACATTAGAAACTGGATGAACAACAACCAACTAAAACTCAACTCTGGTAAGACAGAGATTGCCGTCATCAATAATAAACTCAATGGTGGAGCCCACCTTACTGGCTTAGGAAGATGGGATCTCCCCCATACCAAAGAAAACTGTAAAAAGACTTCAAACTGATGAAAATCTCTCCATCAGGTCACAAATAGCAGCAGTGATGCTTTATTCAAATTGGTGAGTCAGAAAGATCAGGAAATACTTCTCCATGGAGGCAATCATTCAAATCATCATCGCATTAATCTTGTCTAAAATTGATTACGCAAATACCCTTTACCTGGGACTCCAAATAGGCCTTAATCATAGACTTCAAATGATTCAATATCAGGCAGTTAGACTACTTTTTCAACAACCAAGGCACTGTAAATTCAAAACATTGATGAAGAAACTGTACTGGCTTCCGGTGGACCAATGTGTTATCTTTAAAACAGGCTGCATCATTCATAAATCACTCCATAGCAATAGCCCACGGTTTATATCCTCAAGACTCTGGAGCCACACCCAAATGCTTAACTCAGATCATCCCAGCTGAACCTCTTAACAGTCTCGAGATTTAAGTGGAAAAGGATGGGAGGGATAAGATTTTCAGTGATAGGACCCCCACGTATAGAACTCACTTCCAATTGAAATTAGACTGGAAGCAAACTATATGAACTTCAGGAAGTATTTGAAAACCTGGCTGTTCACTCAAGCCTAAGGCCAATAATCCTAGCTGTTGCAGCCTTCTTTACCCTAGTGATAAGAAGCCTATGGTCATAGCCTATATAACATATAGTTGTTGTGTAGCAGAGGCCACATATAGACATTCCACTTACATAGACATTCACACAGCCATATAAGCACTCATACATCTCCTCCCTCGCCCATGCAGCCATTCACACAGACACTCTCCAATACAGCCACTCACACAACAATTCACTCAATAAAACACCCACTCAAAAGGCTACCCACTCACTCACCCATACAGCCACTTTCATACTCAGTCACTCACTCATACAGCCATTCAGGCACCTACTGACTCATTCACCTATACAGTCACTCACAAACCCACTCACCCACCCATACTGCCACTCACTCACCCAGACAGCCACTGACACACCAACTCACTCACCAATATAGGCACTCACTCATCCACACAGCTACTCTCATACATACTTACCATTCAGACACCTACTCACACAAGGATACATACAACCACTAACATAATATATGTTAGAAGTAGTATCACTCTTTAGTCGTACTCCTAGTATATGAAGTGAACTTTTGTAGTAGCCTACTATACATATTTAACACTCATAAACTCTTAGAAAACACTTACACTCACTGAATAATGGCATCAGTGATATCATCAGTGATGTCACTGACCAAGTCATGAGTGGTGTAATATGTGAGACCATAAGCAGTGTATTGCAGGGGTGCAAGTTATTATTAGTACACAGTGCAGAGAGTCCAGTGAATCCCTTATTGTTTTACAGAGGCAAAAGCAGAAAATACTTAAGCTCTATTTGCAGTACTGTGAGCGAGCATTTAGGCTTATCAGGGTGTAGTGCTAAACATTTGTTGCACTCACAAAGGCAATAAACAAGACACACTCTCAAAAATAAATTCAAGATCAATTTGCAAAAATGATATAGATTTTTAGATAATTTTTCAGACCAAGAACTTCATTCTACAGTAACTACTTTTAAAAGTTATTAATTTTTATAGTTCACAAAATAGTAGTTTTTGTGCGCAATTATGCACCATTGAAGTCAATAGGGAAAACAACAAACATGCATTTAAAACCGTGCAGCCAGATTTCAAGGATCACCTCTTAGATTTTGGTAGGTAGCATGGCTTGGTCTAAAGTTCTACCAGTGGATTATCTTGAGCATCCCACATTCAGCCGGGCGTATGGTGCTGAGGTCTTCGGTAGCAGGTGCACTATTGGAGTGGGAGCCACTTGAAAATACACTGCTGAAAGGTACAAACAAGTAAGTATGAGGGGGCCCACTCAATGGAGCAGGTCGCAAGGACCAAAGGAGCCCAGCTGTATTTCCTTACAGGGGATGGTCAGGCTGGGAGAAAAGCAGATAGATCAGCCAGGCAGCGTGTATCAGGATGCCCTTGCGGTCAAGAGCATACAGCTTGGAGAGGTGATTTTGGGACAGCGTGGTTTCTCATAAAGTGTGTAAGAAAGATCCTCTTCTGACATGGTCATCCAGCACTTTTTGCTTGACACCTGATGTGATTTCGCACTGTAAGTGCACTGAGTCCTTGCTAACCAGGTTCCCAGTGCCAGATCTCTTTTCCAAAATGGTACCATGATTTGCACTTCTTCAACCACCCTTGTAAGTCCCTTGTAAATGGTACCCTTGGTGCATTGGGCATGGGTACTGAAGAGGGTCCAATGGGGATGCACTGCAGCGTGAATTGTGCCACCCCAGAGACCCTTTACCAAGACAATGCACACCGCCATTGCAGTCTGCATGTCTTGGTGCAGAGAAAACTGAAGAGTTGACATGGCACCCAGCCTGGTGTGCCATACCGTCACACACTGCATGAGAGATATAAGTCACCCCCACAGTAGGCCTTAAAGCCTGAGGCATGGTGCCCTATTTCCCATGTGTGGACATATCCGCATGAGCAGATGTGATCCTGAAATATCTGAATCCTTCTTGGATATATTAAGTGCACAGGGAAGCCATAAAAAGTACAGGGATGAATGCTTGTAAATACGAGTGTCCTACCTCCATGATGGATACACTGTACCCTAAGATGTTTGGTACTAAACATCTTTTCTTAGTAAATCCTCACTTATACCAGTGAGGGATGCATTAATAAATGCACCCAGGAGAACCTTTAGAGGGTCCCCTGAAAACCTACCGAGCACTTGTGTGGTCTCTGACTAGTCATAGCCAGTCTGTCACCACCAGACATGTTTCTGAACTCATGGGGTGAGAGCTTGCACACGCATGGGCCAGAAACAAAACCAGCTCCGGACGGGGGTCCTTCACTCCTCCTCAATGCCAAAATGGCCTTCCAGAGCAGGGAGCTTCAAAGGTATTGCCGCCTTTGATGTTCAGCCCAGGCTTGCTCAGATAGTGGGAGATGTCAATCCCCCCTCTCCTGCTCCACATTTGGTGGGAGGACCGAAGGGAAAACTTGTTAGATGAGGAGGTCTGTCCACATTCAGCCAGCACCACTCCTGAGGTATGGCAGGAGGTGTTAGCCCATCTTCTGAAAATCCACCATCTTGGGATGGTGGGGAAATAACCTATCAGTGCTGGAGTGGTGCCTTTTATCACAGGAGTAGTCACTTAGAGGGTATAGGCAGCCTAAAAGTAGGTAGCCCATTGACTACTACCTGTCTCCCCCTGTAACAACCCTAAATTCAGTATATATGTGTATTCCTTAGACCTAGAACTTATATTCGATGGAAAAGAAGAAGCCCAGGAAAAAGAAGACTTGATGCCCAAGAACTGAAGCCCAGCTGCACAAGAAAATTGCTACCAATCCCTGTCCGCTGCTCTAGGGCTTCAACAATTGTTGTGTGCCATGTTGTTCTGAACCTGTGAAGACTCCTAGAACCAGGGGTTACAATTTACTAGGGACTTGCAAGCATGGCTGAAATTGTGCCAATCGTGGTATAGGTTTTCGGAAAGATATCTGGCACTGACAACCTTGTTAGCAGGGACCCAGTAGACATACAGTTTGAAATTACATCAGGCAAAAGTAAGAGGTTGGTTATGGCCATCATCATTGGTCTGGGACAGGACCACTCCTATCCCATCTTCAGGGGCATCTATCTGTACTATGAATTGCTTGGTGTAATCTGAAACTTTTAAAATGGGTGCTGAGCACATTGCTTGTTTGAGAGTGTTAAAAGCCTTTTGACAGCTCACTGTCCAGTTAAACTTTTGGGGCATTTTCTTGGAGGTCAATTCTGTGAGGGGGCCACAATACACCGATATCCCTGCACAAACCTCCTGTAGTACCCAGTCAAGACTTGGATCCGGGTGGTTGGAACTTGCCAATCCAAAATAGTCTGGTTTTTAGGTTACAGTGACTGAACTTGACCTCCACCCACAAGGTGGCCCAAGTATACAACTTTGCCCTACCCAAGCTGGCATTTATTTGTCTAAATAGTGAGTCCTGCATTCTGCAAACCCTTTTAGACCTTTTGGGGTGGAGCAGATGATCCTGTCAGGGGGAGCTAAAGACAGCAATATCTTACAGATAAGCAGCCCTAAAGGATTCTAATCCAGCAAACACTTTGTTTACCAACCTCTGAAAGGTGACAGGGGCATTCTTTCTTCCAATTGGCATCTCAGTCAACTTGAATTGGCGATCTGGGGTTAAAATGATGATTTCCTGTTTGCTACAGGAGCCAGACCTATCTGCCAGTACCCTGAGGTGAGATCAAAGGTACACATCAGCCCTAGGAATTGGATGTGCATCAGTTTTTGTGACTGCATTGAGGGCCCTATAGTCCACACAAAACCTCATTTATTTTTCTCTACCCTGGGAATGAGGCATGGGGTCATAAACAATTGGGAAAGCTCAGGGGCTCTCTGAGGGTTCAATGACATCAAATTGCAGCATCTTGCCTAATACAGCTTTGATGCTTTCCTTGACTTGACTGCCTATAGAATTTGCTTTTGACTGGTAGGCTGTCACCACTGTCCACAACATGGGTGCACCATCTAGTCTGACCAGGGAACAAAGAAAGGAGCTCAGCAAACTGATTAAGGACTTGCCTGCAATCAGTCTACTGTTGGTCAGTGGTCAGCAGCGATTGCGATCACTGACATCATCGCGATCTTCGGCCTCATTGCGAAAACGGAAAAACTGGTTGTTCTGAAAATACACTAGAAAAACATGAGCTTGAAGAGTACAGTTGTGTGAAATACTGTAACATTTGTGCATATATGGGTTTTTCACATTGTCGAAAAGGCGCTTTCACTGCGGTTAACTGCATCATCGTAATTTCCCGCATAACCATGAAACAGAAAATATGTCATAAAGATGGGTTTGAAAGAAACTTAGTACCAAAACGTGAGTTTCAACAAGTTTTTAAAGAAGCATGTATATAGTAATATGTGTAGCTCAATGTTTAGAATGCATTTTTTTACTTATTATTTTGCTGGTGGCCATTGAATGTCTTTTGTTGTCCATTCTCATTATGTTTCTGCGACCACCGCAAGTCACAAAGATGCAAAAAAAACTGAAAACATTTTCTTTTTAAAGACAAATAACAATATTTTGGGTAATATGGTGGCTCTGAAAAGAGCCTTTGTGTTGATTGTGTGTATATGACAGCTACAATAAGACAAGATGCAGAGTTTAACGTTACTTAGATACACCCTGTTGCCTTCATCTGTAAAGTACACTCCATCATTTCTTTAAATTAAATGCCTGTCAAAATGCAGCTTGTTGTTATAGATAAAGCCCATGTTATGGTCTCTGAGGAAAGCAGAAACAGTTTTATTAACATGTTCCCTTGCTTTGTCAATCTGTGGAAAGAATTGATTTGACCACTTCCATTTCTGTCTTTGGCATATCGTAGAGTACACTAAGACAGTGTGAGGGAAAGGCGAGATCAGATCTGCAAAAGTATTCTTTATTAGGATTTCTACCCCAGCCCCAGTAAATGTGCCTAGGTCATTGCCACCACAGTTTTTAAATGTATTTTTCAGCATGTGAAATACATTTGCTGATCACAGATTCTCCACCGAAAATGCCACAATGTTGTACTGACTCCAAACATTCTTAAATATAAAACCAGTTATTTTTGTACTTTCTGATAAAAACTTATAAAAAATGAGTGGAATATATTATAAAACAATAATATACATTTTCCAACAATAGAAAGAAAATACACAAATCTTAGAGGATAACTTACAAAAACAACGTATGTTACAATTAAAAATAGAATGTAAAAAACCTTTGAATCGTTCAGAAAAAACCAAAGGGATGATATAGTTAGGAATTAGCCTTTAAAAGGCCTTAGAAAATCACTTGCAAAATGTAATTGATAAAGTTTTTTCATGTGTTGACATATGTGCTCCAATCTATGCCGGGATAATGCACTTGCTTGCTTACAATGCATATCAACAGAGAGGCATAAGTTCCTGCTCGCATAAGAATGTTGTACAGTATTTTAACCTAAAACCTTTTCTTTCCCAAAATACAATGTATTATTTGACCTTACTTGCACAAGATGTACCATTCCAACATGTCTGCCATACATTATGCATTGGTCCTTTCTTACTGTCTGCAATTCAAACTACTTGAGTCTCCCTGATTGGGTGTTATGTTCACATGATCAAGATTCACCGGAATCGAAACGCTCTGTGGATTAAACAGTGGTTTGTTATTCCAACGGAGGTTTGTGTTACTGAGCGCGCGCTAAACGTCGTGAACTTTTGGGATAGTTATATGTAAGATAAATCTGAATAAAGCAAATCGGTATTAAACAAGAATCCTGTGGTCCGTGCTCATGCTGTTCCAGTAGTAATTTGTGGAAAGGAGAGTACTTTGGAATATATATATATATATATTCACTGAAAAAACCATAGGTTATAGACCATATATAGTTAGGAATTAGCATTTACAAAACCTTATTTTACTCACACAAAACCATTGAAATTCCATATATAGTTAGTTGCACTAACTATATATCGCGCACCCGCAATCCACTGCTGATGATGTCACATATTACATCATTCATGACATGGTCAGTGACATCACAGATGACATCACTGATGACATCTCAAATGACATCACTGATGACATCACTGATGACATCACTGATGACAACATACAGTGACTGTATGTTTCTGTAAAGTTAAAATGTGTCTTACATATTGAAGAATGAGTGGAAGTATAAGTGTCTGGACAAAGGATTTAGTAGGTGCATGACTGAATGTATGAGTGAGTGATTAAATGTGTCTCACTGAGTGCATGGGTTAGTGACTAAACTGTCTTAATTTGTGCATCATTATGTCTGTTGTTCTGTAAACTGCTGCATGTGTTGATCAGTAGCTATATGATTAACTATATGGGTTACTGATTGATTGTCCAAGTATTTGTATGGGAGACTGAGTGTGTGTGTGTGTGGCTGGCTGGGAGGTGTGTGACTCTGTGCAGATCAATGTGTACTTGTATCAATGATTGTATAAGAAGGTAAGTATGTGTTAGTATATGTTTGAAAATGTAAGGTGCTCTATGTTTAACTGTATAGACAAGAAAATGGAAGTGTCATTGATTCTTTACAGGACTGACTAGGTGTGTGAGTAACTCCATGGATGAGTGGCAGACTGTGAGTGTCTGTATAGGTGTATGAGTGCATATGATAGTGTTGTAAAGATGAGTGATTGTATGTATGAATGATTGTATGAGTGAATGAGTGAATGTGTGTGTAGACATAGGAATCAGTGAGTGCGTATGTAGTAACTAGTATTGGTGTGTCAATGGTTTCAAAAATTATACTCTGTATTTAACACTGGGTGAAACAGAGGTTATATTAAAATGTGAGGAGATGCATTGTATTGTCACATGAATGATATCATCAGTGATGTGGTCATTGATGTCAAATGAGATGTCATCAGTGATGTCATTTGAGATGTCATCAGTGATGTCATCAGTGATGTCACTGACCATGTCATGAATGATGTAATATGTGACATCATCAGCAGTGGATTGCGGGTGCGCGATATATAGTTAGTGCAACTAACTATATATGGAATTTCAATGGTTTTGTGTGAGTAAAATAAGGTTTTGTAAATGCTAATTCCTAACTATATATGGTCTATAACCTATGGTTTTTTCAGTGAATTTTCAAGGTTTTGTAAATGCTAATTCCTAACTATATATGGTCTATAACCTATGGTTTTTTCAGTGAATTTCATTGGTTTTTTAACAGCTAATATCTGTAGCTGTAAAATGTATTCTTCTTTAAATCCCAAAATATATTTTATATGTTTATGAATATTTTTTTTTTAAATATTTTTTTTTCTTCGTTCCCGCTTCGCGAATCGGGAAGCTTCCCGTTAGCTGACCTTGATGCCGCGAAATAGACCGCGAGCCGGTAAACGTTTCTTTACCGCAACTGCCGCGTTAGAAAACAACATCGTGACGCCTCCCGTCCGCATGACGTTTCACGTTGTCGCGTGATACGTCATATGACGTGCTACGTTAGCGAACTGGTACGCGAAGCGAGTCGCAAAGCGCAGGTTTCTGGAAGCAAACCGGGAGGCCCTGCAAAGCGCTTAACGTAAACACAGCAGGTCATGTGACTTGGTAATAACACTTTTCATTGGTTCATTTCACTTTTGGTTTCCTAATGATGTAAGACTAGGTCATATAATATAAAATGAACACTTTTCATTGGTTGAGAACTCTTGTTTTTCCCAAATGATGAAAATCCCTCCTTCTTTCCTCACTCTGACTTTCATCTTTGTGAGAGAAAGACCCTTTGTTACCAGTGAGCAATGGCTTCTTTAGTAGCTTCAGCTGGTGCTTCCCCACCACCTCCACCACATCCAAGGAAGAGTGGACCACCTGCTCAAGTTATAATTCAACAAGAAGAGGAAGAAGAGGAACAGGACGACGAGCACGAAGAGAGGCAGTTTTTGCCTGAGGAGCCCAGGACGTCTCACCGGAAAGAAAACTTCATTTGGCAATTTTTTAAAATTCCCAAAGGTCAGAAAAAAGTAAATGCAAGATACGTAACTTGCCTTATATGTCAAGATAGACTGTCCAGAGGGACCGAGAAAAAATACAGTTTCGGAAACTACACAATGCATCGCCATATGACTAGGTGGCATCCTAACAACTACAGTGCTGCACAGTTTCGGAACGACCTAGATAATCTCCCTATTATGGCCAGAAGATCTGTTGTACCGGAAGTAACGGGACCAGAGGGCAGGGAGATAGTGCCAAATATACAAATGAGATTTGGTGAAGTAAAACACGTCTGCGTACATTGCGATGGATTCATTTGCTACGGAGAAAGAAGCATCACTCTGATCAACAGAGCTATTGACTATCATATGCAAGTTTGTACGAAACTCCCAAAATAATAAATACTTTTTTTTTGTTTTGCTGCTCCTGTTGAGCCCTTTACAATGAATCGTTTTCATTGCCCCCTCCAAGAAAAACCCCAAAAAATATAAAACTGTTCAGAAAAATTCAAAAAAAGTAAAAAAAAATTCAGAAAAATAATAAAAAAAATATAAAACAACAAAAACAATAAAAAAAAAGTTCTTTTCAGAACTACCTCCCCGTTATTAAAAAATTGGTACAATATTTGGAACTGTGCCAACCTCTATTTCTCGTAGTTCGCTTCCCAGTTCGCTCGCCGGTACGCGAACCGGAAGTGAACCAAAAATTTTTTTTAAAAAAAAGAACAGTAAGTATAAGGGAAGGAAACAGACACTTATGTTAAAAGAAAGACAGCTATAAGGGAGTAAACTAGAGATACTATTACCCGTAATCCACTGCTGATGATGTCACATATTACATCATTCATGACATGCTCAGTGACATCATCAGCAGAGGATTGCGGGTTTTTTGGCAACGTGCCTTATCCACGGTTTAATAACGCTGCCTTTTGCTTTATATAAGTTTTCAAATTGTATGAAATATATACCAATAGGTCGTTATGAACCTTTAGGTAGTGCTTTTCTTCATGAGGTCTGGTCGCTTCCATACACATACAGATGTTTCAAAGATGATCAAGAAGTTTATCTGAATGGAGAGGAATGCACTGAGACGCCACATCATTCACTAATGTGTAGGCACATACAGTTACACGGTTCATGCAACAAACACCGACCAAATATGGCTTGCGTGTTGCAAGGCACGCCAGTTCCTGCTATCATCCCCACGTTCAAGTTGTTGGAAAATGGTAGTTATTTGATGCTCAATAATGAAGATTGTTCTGGGTTAATTAAAAGTATTCCTTTTATCGTAACAGTAAGTGAACGGGTTATTTGCTGCAGAAATGTTCTATTTCCTCCCACACATGAACATAGGGAGTTTTCAATCTCGCCACAAATACCAACCTTGGGAGCAGATTTCAACGGCATGGCAAGAATAAGAGCTCTTTTGTCTCAGAGAGAGGTGGCCTTGAGTTCGGCCCGTGAAACTTTCGTGCTTCACATAGCGAACACCCGTACAGAGGTGCAGACCCTTTTCAATACAGATTTGCCTTTCCATTTCAGCAAGATGGTTCGGACTATCTTTAACGCGTCCTCCACAAAGGCCCTGGCGCACTTTTTTAAAGTTGTTACCAGTGGTCTCTTGACTTCATTTGAGAAAATCTTTGGAGTCATCCCTGCTTTCTTTCATTCTATTTTTTCCACTCTGCTTCGTGGATTCCCATTTTTACTTGCATTACCAGCGGACGCTCTTGTGCTTTTTTACATTTTTAAATATGGATGTCCCTCCTGTGCAAGCTCCCGCCCTGCAGCTGCTGACACTGTTCCGCAATCGCATGCTAGAATATTATGGCACAATGCCGTTGGCGATATTAAGCACGGCATATGGATTATCTTTTCGATTCTCCTACTTCACCTGTGTCCAGCCTGTATTTCACTGCCTGACCTGTGATTTCGATTGGGCCATTGATTTGTGTCTCTGCGGACCGGTTTCTCCTGACGTCGACTTTAATCAGCTGATGACTCCTATCATTACTCACGAGTTGGTTTGTCCTGGCGAAAGGATTATGGCTGTGGCATTGATGCATGGACTAATTGGTCCCTGGAATTTACTGGCGGCAACACAGTCTTTCTTGGAACAGAGCTTTCTTGAAAACCCACCAAGCTGTCCTCTGATGGTGATAGAGGATCCGGTGCTGGGAGAGCACGTATGTTCTTTTCCGCTTTTAAATTGGATGGCTGAACTCTTTTAGGATGAAGACGGTGACTTCCTATTGGAGGCTGTTGCAGCTTATTTTGCATACACAGTTATGTCATAGACCTTTTTCATGTTTGATATGCTGAGTACTAGCATTTCATTGACAATTCATTGACTTATTTGTCAAGTTTTTATTATTTAGCTTGCCTATTGGCTTAAGACTCGATAAAGTACTTGGCTGTTTTATTTTTCTTTAGCATAAAATTTTCCTAGTTTTTAATGCTTTACCTTGCGGACCGTCCACATATAAACTTGCAATCTGCTCTCATGAGATGGCACTTCTGTTATCTTATTCAGTTCGTTTCCGGATCATGGGGAGGTGTCATCTAGGTCCTGGATATCTTTACACCGTGTTAAGTTAGCATGGGCTCATTACCGGTTTAAACGCCATTTTTCCTTTTTTGCAACTTCTGCACACGACACTTAGTTGTTGCTTTAGCTTTCAACCTAGTAGTTCATCGTGGTTTACATGAGAATAATATGTTCTTGCTCTACTATCTGCTTTGCTTGTTAAACTATATCTGTACAGCGAGTGCTGAAGTTTCAAGAACAACACGATACAGAATTGTTATGAGGTCTGATCTCCACGACTTCATACTCATAACATAAGTGCAACTTCTGCCAATTCTGGGCATGAGGCGGGTTTTATATTGCTTTGCCGAACACACATACACAACAGTTGATGCGGTTCACATGAAGAGAGAGCTGGTGTATGCTGATGTGATTCCTTCAAATCTAAGACACTAAAGTATGGGCACGCCCTAAACCAACACAAAGAGACCTTCTTAGCAAATAATATAATATGTGTATTAGGGAGGGTGAGATATAAGCAGCCGCGGGCCGTGGAGGGAGTTACGGTGGGGCAGGGAGGCGGGGAGGGGGAGGGGCAGGGTGGAGCCCTCTCCACCCTGCCCCTCCCCCTCCCCGCCTCCCTGCCCCACCGTAACTCCCTCCACGGCCCGCGGCTGCTTATAAGTGTTGCTAACTCTTATTCATTTACAGCATGTTAACATACTGTCACCATTCGCTTTTTATGTACTAGTAACTATGCTGGTAATTTTGCTACTGATAATATGTGTACTTGTATTATCTAACATACTACGCCTGAGAAGACGGCATTAGTAAATAAACATTTCAAATACACATGTGTTCTTCTTAACTCCATGTTCTGGTTTCTAAGAAATATATAACGACCGACTGTTCATGAGTTCCACGTATCCTGAGGTACTATAAGTTCATATTCTGGATTGTCTAAACATTGAGAGTTTGTTATATCCAATGTGACACCGTACCTAGCTTGCTAAGGGGTTTTGATTACTAAGGTGAGTTCTGGGACACTTTAATTCCCCGAGGTTCCAATCCTCTGTCCACAGTTCTGTGTGAGAACAGAAACCCTGCGACAGGGGCACCCCTGAGCCTTGCTGGAGCTTCATCACACTTGCGATACAACTCCAGCAATGCGCCACCTTTACGGCACAGATACGTCACGTATCTGTGCTGTTTTTGCCCCATGATGCGCCGCATTGTAAATGCAGCACACCATAGGTGACGGAACAGCGGCACAGAATGACTAACACATCCCTGGTGATGCGCCAGTCATCATAAATCTATCCCTATGCTTCTTATCTTGTTAGAGATGAACCGCCATATGTATCATCAAAGTTTTTTGCATTTCCTAAATAGCGAACTTTAAGGAATAAATAGCGATTCTTTACCATTCCTAGTTTGCGATGACCTATTTGCTAATTACAAATTACCCATTCATTTCCATGCAGCAGGAGGCCCATAGGAATGAAGGTGCAATTTGTGATTAGCAATTACCTCATCGCAAATTACGAATTTTTCCGAGGGTGCAGGGGTGTCTCAAGAACACCCTGCTGCACCCCCGAAAAAGAAATTTGGGGGCATATGGCACACATAAATTTTGAAATCATTCCTTTACCTCAAAAACGATTTTCTTTTTTTTTATATATTCATACTTTGAGTTTCAAAACAGTCTCAGAAACACACCAATTTGTCTTCAGCAGAGCAAAAGGTATGCACTCCAGAGTCTGCAGCTATCAAAAGCACAGAAATGCTGTAATTCCTCACACATATCTCTCATGTCACACCAATCAAAACTCTTCCCTCACTTTTTTTCAAAGCAAAACCCTGCCCCCTCTCTGCTTTTTCTGCATAGCAACCACCTCTTGCAAAACCTCTGGTGTTTCCAAGTTCACACAACAATGTTGCAATTGAACTCTGAACTCTCAGTGCACCTGCATATCCAGAGCATTCTTTCATTTAATGATTTTTTCTTCGCCACTCAAAATACATCTTTCAACGAACTCATCCATGCACACTAACTTTCTGTTTTCAGCAATCAAAATCCACCAATCACTCTTACTGCTTCATTAACACAGAAACTCCTCAGTTTTTTTCATTTTACACTCTCATTTTTTCAACTGCCATTTCATTGCCACACTTCATCTGACTGCAGCAGAACCTTCTCTCGCCATGTTTTCTGTCTGGATTGTTGGACATAGTTATATCTATTGGGCTCAAAGGTACGCTGAAAACAGGAATTTACCTAACCTCAATTTACAAGATGTGGAAATTAAGTGGTTTGGCCACAGAGGATTAAAATGTCACCAATTGATACCATTGGTGAAAACCTTTATGCATTTGCCAAAACCTGACCTGTTAATTGTGCACTGTGGAGGTAATGATTTGGGCACTTTGACTGGGGTAGGTCTGGAAATGCTTTTAAAGGACACCTTTGAGCAATTGATGGCACTTTTTCCTCAGACTGCCTTGGTATATTCAAATATATGCCAAAGACAAAAATGGAGGTGGTCGAACCAATTTTGTCCACAAATTGAGAAATCGAGGAAGCATGTAAACAAATGTGTTTCAGCTTACATGAGAGACCATGGAATGGGCTCCCTGTACAACAATAACTTGCGTTACTACATGCAAGATATCTACAGAGGAGATGGAGTTCACTTCTCAGATGAGGGCAACAGAATTTTCACTCTGAATTTAAGACTGTGCATTGGTACCTACTTATAAGTACCTAAATGTACCATAAACCCAAAAGCTCTTCTCAGAGCTACCCTACATCTGATCACTCACAATTATTATTTTACTCTAACTTTTTTCACTAATTTTCAAGAAAGTACGCTCCCCAGAACGCTTCCCGGTTCGCGAACCGGGCGCACTCCACGCAAAAAAACGAAAAAAACGGTATATTTTTTTTTTGCCCTGCGAGACCCTTTCAAAGCCTCCACATCAAACCTAGGGGGTCAGGGACGATCTACTATGCCCCCTTATGGTCATTTGCCCCTTCGCTTTGGCCTCCTCTTGTCTCTCGATCCTACCGAGAGACAAGATGGCGGCCGCTACGGACTGTTTGGAATGTTTACAGACGCCGAAGAACCAATCAGCTTCGCAAACCTCCGTAACGCGAAAAGTACACGTAGCGGAGCGCTATTACAGATATTTATCTTTTTTTGAACGTTAATTTCTCAAAATCCACTGGAGCACATATATTGAGACCTAGCAAAGGCACATCGGGCAACCAGTCCCTAATATTTTACCAAGTTTCGTGCAAATCCATTCAGCCGTTCGATTATTATTATTATTATTTTTTTTTGCCCCGCGGGGCCCTTTTAAAACCTCCACATCAAACCTAGGGGGTCAGCGAGGATCTACTATGCCCCCTTATGGTCATTTGCCCCTTCGCTTTGGCCTCCTCTTCTCTCTCGATCCTACCGAGAGACAAGATGGCGGCCGCTACAGACTGTTTGGAATGTTTACAGACGCCGGAGAACCAATCAGCTTCGCTTCACAAAGCTCCGTTGCGCGAAAAGTACGCGTCCTGGAGCGCTGCCCGGTCCGCTGTTACAGATATATATCTTTTTTTAAACGTTAATTTCTCAAAATCCACTGGAGCACATATATTGAGACCTACAAAAGGCACATCGGGCTACCAGTCTCTACAATTTTGCCAAGTTTCGTGCAAATCCATTCAGCCGTTCGGGCTAAAAGTGAGGCCAACCGCCCTATGGAAAACTCAATGTTAAAAACACGTTTTGGGACCCCCCTTTTTTCTCGGCCCCCCCTTGACGAACCCCCCCCAAATTTTCAAGGGCTGCTCAGAAACAAAATGTTCCATTTTCCAGAAAATTTCAGCCAATTCCGTCCACAAACACCAAAGTTATTAGACATAGAATTTTCAAAAATCCCATAGGGAAAAAATCCTAACTATATATACCTACTGGCGACCGCCAGTAGGTAATATATATATATATTACCTACTATGAAAAAAAGATATATATCTGTAAGCGCGCTCCGGTCCGCGCCCCGGTTCGCGGACCGGGGCGCGTACCGGAACTTCGCGTAGCGAAGCTGATTGGCTCTCCGGTGTCTGTCAACATTCTAAACAGTCCGTAGCGGCCGCCATCTTGTCTCTCGGTAGGATTGAGAGACAAGAGGAGGCCAAAACAAAGGGGGAAATGACCATAAGGGGGCATAGTAGATCCTCCCTGACCCCCTAGGTTTAATGTGGAGGCTTTAAAAGGGCCCCGCGGGGCAAAAAAAAATAATTTTTTTTTTGTTTTTTTTGCGTGGGTAGCGCCCGGTACGCGAACCGGGAAGCGTTCTGGGCAGCGTACTACAATGAAAAATGAATGAGAGACTTTTCAAATGCAGTATGTTAATTGATTGTTGGTTTTGTTGATTATTTTTTATTTTCTTTATTTTTTAAGCATTTTTTTTTTATTGTGATTGTGTTTCATAATTTATTAAACTTTCTAACATTTCATTGTCAGAAATTTCATAATTATCATGGAATATACATTGTAGTCTCTGAGGGTGTAAAATGTCCTCATTTGCAAGGAGGTTGTCTACTGCTTGTACACATTGCAGTAGTTCATTGTCCCAAGTTTCATCGAAAAATTCAATGTCAATTTGATCAATTGTATCAATCAATTCTTGGCTGCTCTCTTGCAGGTCCATTTCAAAAGAAACTTGGTTTTCGCCTTCCATTTTGCCTGAAATTTGGATTAAAAAAATATATATTAGTAGAGATAGGGCCATGTTGGGAATAATTTTAGATAGGCATTTTTTATCAGTGAATTTATCTTTGGGCAGTGTATAGTATCAGAGTGGAAGTAGGAATTTAAAAAAGTGTATGTGATTTAACGTAAGTAAATTCATAATTATACAAGAGAAGCCTAACTCCATCCATAACTATAACAGAGAAGTCTCTCTAAATCTATAACTACTACAGAGGGATAGTATATATCTATCAGAAAAAGTTTACCATATTAACTTATAGTGCACAATATACTTCAGTTTTAAAAATAAAAACTTACCTTTAGAAAGAAGTTGAAGGAATTAGTGAAAATACTATTGAAATGTACAGCAAGAAGTAGTAGTCAAAATGGCTGTGTTTTCTTCTCTTCCTTTATATATATTCAGGTATATAACCAATGAAATGTCAGGTAAAAAAAGTAGAAAATGAAAGTAACATTTTCATTGGTTGTCAATTCCAACACTTCAGATGTGTTTTGTGAAGTAATTTACCTCAGGGTATTTAGAGAGGTCTACAGGCTAAATGACTAAATGGAATTCCAATCAAATTTGTGAAAATGGTAGGGATTGGTATGTAGTATGAGCTAATCTATATTTGGTGAAATTGTCTCCAGTGGCTTTTCTGTGAACTACTTTCCCACCTTTTTTGATGGTGCGCTTCCCAGGGAGCGACCCGGTACGCGAACCGGTGAGCGCCCCGGTACGCGAACCTTAAGCGTTACGGGAGTCCACCATTTTGTGTTTCGGTCGAATTAAGATACAAAATGGAGGGCAAATAATGTTCAGAATGGGTATAAGGGGGCACGGTAGACTTATCTTGACACCCTAGGTTTTGTGAGGGTGGCTGAGGAGGCTTATATGTGCGGAAAAAAACAATTTTTTAAAAAAATTTCGCGAGGTTAGCTCCCGGTTCGCGTACCGGGTAGCGCCCCGGGGAGCGTACTTTGTTGAAAATTAGTGAAAAATGTTAGAGTAAAATAATAATTGTGAGTGATTAGATGTAGGGTAGCTCTGAGAAGAGCTTTTGGGTTTATGGTACATTTAGGTACTTATAAGTAGGTACCAATGCACATTCTTAAATTCAGAGTGAAAACTCTGTTGCCCTCATCTGAGAAGTGAACTCCATCTCCTCTGTAGATATCTTGCATGTAGTAACGCAAGTTATTGTTGTACAGGGAGCCCATTCCATGGTCTCTCATGTAAGCTGAAACAGATTTGTTTACATGCTTCCTCGACTTCTCAATTTGTGGACAAAATTGGTTTGACCACCTCCATTTCTGTCTTTGGCATATATTTGAATATACCAAGGCAGTCTGAGGAAAAAGTGCCATCAATTGCTCAAAGGTGTCCTTTAAAAGCATTTCCAGACCTACCCCAGTCAAAGTGCCCAAGTCATTACCTCCACAGTGCACAATTAACAGGTCAGGTTTGGGCAAATGCATAAAGGTTTTCACCAATGGTATCAATTGGTGACATTTTAATCCTCTGTGGCCAAACCACTTAATTTCCACATCTTGTAAATTGAGGTTAGGTAAATTCCTGTTTTCAACGTACCTTTGAGCCCAGTGAATATAACTATGTCCAACAATCCAGACAGAAAACATGGTGAGAGAAGGTTCTCCTGCAGTCAGATGAAGTGTGGCAATGAAATGGCAGTTGAAAAAATGAGAGTTTATAAATGAAAAAAACTGTGGAGTTTCTGTGTTCATGAAGCAGTAACAGTGATTGGTGGATTTTGATTGCTGAAAACAGAAAGTTAGGGTGCACGGATGTGTTCTTTGAAAGATGTATTTTGAATGGTCAATAAAAAATCATTAAATGAAAGAATGCACTGGATATGCAGGTGCACTGAGAGTTCAGAGTTCAATTGCAACAAAGTTGTGTGAACTTGCAAACACCAGAAGTCTTCCAATGAGGTGGTTGCCATGCAGCAAAGGCATGAAATGGCAGAGGGGGGAAGGGTTTTCATTTGAAAAAAAGTGAGGGAAGAGTTTTGATTGGGTGACATGAGAGATATGTGTGAAGATTTACAGCATTTCTGTGCTTTTGATAGCTGCAGACTCTGGAGTGCATACCTTTTGCTCTGCTGAAGACAAATTGGTGTGTTTCTGAGACTGTTTTCAAACTCAAAGTATTTGCTAAGGTGAGAAAATATTTCTTTAATTTAGATAGAGAATAGTGTGCTTTAAGGAGAAAATTATGAATTATGTGGCGCAAATTGCTTGTAAATATGATCCCACATGTGCATGGAAAATTTAGATTTTGAATGTTTGTGTTACATAGCCATGTTAAAAGTGATACAAACATGCTGCAAAGGCAATCAAAAAACGCTTTTATGTGTCTTAAGGACATTTTAAGTAATTTTCCCATGTGCAGTGTTTTGAAATTATGATTTGAAAATCGTTTTTGGGGAAAAGGAATTGTTTTTAAATTTATCACAAGGACATAATGGTGTATGCTTCTTTATACGGCAATTGACTGTCCCTGATGTTATTTTTCCCATTTTAATGTAAGACCTTTCTCTGTGGCGCAAGTTGCTTGTAAATATGCTCCGACCTGTGCATGGGAAATTTAGATTTTAAATGTTTGTGTTACATAGCCATGTTAAAAGTGACCCAACCATGCTTGAAAGGCAATAAAAAAACACTTTCATGTGTCTTAAGGACATTTTAAGTAATTTCCCTGTGGGCAGTGTTTTCAAATTATGAATTGAAAATCGTTTTTGAGGTAAAGGAATGTTGTTAAAATTTATGTGCGCCATATGCCCACAAATTTCGTTTTCAGGGGTGCAGCAGGGTGTTCTTGAGACACCCCTGCACCTTTGGAAAAATTCCTAATTTGCGATGAGCTAATTGCTAATCGCAAATTGCACCTTCATTCCTATGGGCCTCCTGCTCCATGGAAATGAATGGGTAATTTGCAATTAGCAATTTGCTCATCGCAAATTAGGAATGGTAAAGAATCGCTATTTATTCCTTAAAATTCGCTATTTTGGAAATGCAAAATAGTTATATGATACATATGGCGGTTGATGTCTAACAAGATAAGAAGCTTAGGGATACATTTATGATGACTGGCGCAATGAAGTGGACATCACTTACTTCATTGGTAGAGCTTTACATGTATTATGTCCTCTGTATTCTTCATCAAGCGTAACTTTAATCTGCAATCCTGAGTAGGCCTCACCTTAAACAAACCTCTGGATAGGCCACACCTTATCGTCATCCTGAATTAATCATTTAAAATGCTAGGGACAGATTTATGATAGGTGTATGCCTCTTTTGCGCCACTTACAAAACACTGTCCACGGGGAAATGACTTAAAATGTCCTTAAGACACATGAATGTGTTTTTTTAAAGCGTTTGCAATTTTTTGGGGTGACTTTTAACATGGCTATGTGACTCAAACAGTCAAAATCTAAATTCACCATGCACAGGTGGGAGCATATTTACAAGGAATGTGCTCTATGGGGAAAGGTCTTATAATGTAATATGGGAAAAATGACATCAGAGACACTGAAATGCCTTATAGAGAAGCATACACCATTATGTCCTTGTCATAAATTTGCAAACCATTACTTTTCCCCAAAAACGATTTTCAAATCATAATTTGAAAACACTGCACATGTGGAAATTACTTAAAATGTCCTTAATTCTTAAATTTGCTATTCCTTATTTTGCGATTGCACTGAAGGATTTGCAAATTTTGCGATTCCTTAAATGCAATGTATCAAACAAAAAATATGTAAAAAATGATATTAAGGATTTGGAAACTACCACCAACTTCTAGTTTGTGGTAATTTGCGAATTCTTTTCAAAAAGCATTTTTTTTCCAAAAAACAAAAGGTGCCATATGACGCCTATACATGTCCTTAGGGCATGTATGTGTGCCATATGCCCCCAAATTTCTTTTTCAGGGGTGTAGCAGGGTGTTCTTGAGATACCCCTGCACGCTTGAAAAAATTCCTATTTTGTGATGAGCTAATTGCTAATCGCAAATTGCAACCTTCATTCCTATGAGCCTCCTAGCCCATGGAAGTGAATGGGTAACTTGCAATTAGCAATTTGCTCATTGCAAATTAGGAATGGTAAAGAATTGCTATTTATTCCTTAAAATTCGCTATTTAGGAAATGCAAAATAGTTTGATGGTACATATGGTGGTTCATCTGTAACAAGATAAGAAGCTTAGGGATACATTTATGATGACTGGCGCAATAAAGTGGACATTACTTACTTCATTGGTAGGCCTTTACATGTATTATCTCCTCTGTATTCTTCATCAAGCGTAACTTTAATCTGCAATCCTGAGTAGGCCTCACCTTAAACAAACCTTTGGATAGGCCACACCTTATTGTCATCCTGGATTAATCATTTAAAATGCTAGGGACAGATTTATGATAGGTGTATGCCTCTTTTGTGCCACTGTGCGTCACTTTTATGATGCAGCGGCGGTGCTAATTTGCAATTAGCAATTTGCTCATTGCAAATTAGAAATGGTAAAGAATTGCTATTTATTCCTTAAAATTTGCTATTTAGGAAATGCAAAATAGTTTGATGGTACATATGGTGGTTCATCTGTAACAAGATAAGAAGCTTAGGGATACATTTATGATGACTGGCGCAATAAAGTGCACATTACTTACTTCATTGGTACGCCTTTACATGTATTATCTCCTCTGTATTCTTCATCAAGCGTAACTTTAATCTGCAATCCTGAGTAGGCCTCACCTTAAACAAACCTTTGGATAGGCCACACCTTATTGTCATCCTGGATTAATCATTTAAAATGCTAGGGACAGATTTATGATAGGTGTATGCCTCTTTTGTGCCACTGTGCGTCACTTTTATGATGCAGCGGCGGTGCTAATTTGCAATTAGCAATTTGCTCATTGCAAATTAGGAATGGTAAAGAATTGCTATTTATTCCTTAAAATTCGCTATTTAGGAAATGCAAAATAGTTTCATGCTACATATGGCGGTTCATCTGTAACAAGATAAGAAGCTTAGGGATAGATTTATGATGACTGGTGCATCACCAGGGATGTGTCAGTCATCCTACGCCGCTGTTCCGCCACCCATGGTGTGCTGCATTTAGAATGCGGGGCATCATGGGGCAAAAATGGCACAGATGCGTGACGTATCTGTGCTGTAAAGGTAGTGATTGCTGGAGTTGTATCGCAAGTGCGATGCAGCTCAAGCAAGGCTCAGGGGTGCCCCATCTCCACAATGTTGCGTCAAGACCTATGCCTGCTTAAAGCAGGCGAAGGGTTTTGACGAAGCTTTCTCCTATCTGATTGTAAATACGGCACACCATGGGTGGCAGAGTAGTGGTGCACGTTAACTGGTGCATGCCTGGGGATGTGCCATTTAACATAAATCTGCCCCTTTACATTTAAGTATGTGCAGGACACACAGAGTCGGTGAGGCTTATCCAAGGTTAAGAAGAGATGAGTCCTGTTCACTGAAAATTTAGACATAGTCTTCACCTGCTCAGCATTGCTGGACATGGCTAAATAATAGCTGCAAAATATTACTCTTGTTAAACAATTTTACTATTATAATCTCTGAGATTTGTCTCTTACTCTGCAACATCTCATTGTTGTTATCTTTCTTTAAAGATAAAGACAACCTCAACATGAGCGACAATCTGCAATCAGTTGATTTTGACCTCATCATTGAACTTGTAATTGAAACATCAGTGGATGTTGATCCCTTGGATGATTTAAATCCTGAGGATGAAGTAGAGCGTGATGAGGATGCAGATTTGTCCGAATTATATGACATAGGATGGGAAGCTGACCTGCTTGAGCCTATGGAAATATAAACATTTATTTTTAAAATTTATAATTAATAAAAAGTAAAAAGGTAAACCGTTTAATTTAAAAATAAAGACACCTTCAAAAGCAGGTTATGTGTAGTGTCTTCAATAAAATATTAAAATATGCTCATAAAATTAGATCAGATTCACATATAAAATAGCACAGGTAACATAAATATAAATGTCATTTCTTTTCTGCTATTTCTGTATTGTAAATTTGCAAGGACTAAAAAATCTTCTATTTAAAATGTCAAGTAGTGTGTTAAGTTTTTGATCACTGTTATTGTTTTACTGTTTGGTAATAATGGTTAATAACATTTTTTATTATATTTTATCACAGATTCAACTGCAGATCATTTCAAGATTTCACCATGCCAACAATAGAAAGACAGAGAAAGGCTGCAAAACGTCAAAGACAGCAGGTGAAACAAAATAAGCAGCAGTCCTCTAACAAAAAGATTTGTCAAGTCACGAAGAATGCACCGGGTAAGAGCACAAAATATTTCATAAGAAATATGTGTAGTAAAAAAAATATTACTACAGAAAATGTTTCAGTCCATAAAACGAGAAGGAATTCAAATGGAAAGGAAAGGCCAATGAAAAATGTTACTGCTAGAGCAAGAGATAACTCTGTGCATGATAGTAGAAGGAAACAACAGTTTAGGGAGATTCGTAAACGAATGTTCCGCAACAGGATAATTGGCAATTTGTTAAAAAATATTAAGAAAGGTCAACAGAAACTGTTTTTTTATAAGAGAAAAAAAAAAGTTGAGAAAGTTATTGATCAGGCATTTGAAATTAAACGTAAGTTATTTATTTTGATAATCAATAGAATTAGGAAGCTAAACAAGGCAATTTATGATTTCAAAAGAAATAGTAGATGGAGGAGAATAGTTAATCGTAGTAATTTTTGTGAAGTTTTTTCTGGAGAATGGATGCATAGTTCAAGCTGTGAGGCATTTTTAATGAGGAGAGTTATTTCCAGGATAATGATTTGGTGCATGCAGTTGACACCAGTGGTCGTGCTTATGAAGTGAAAGATGATTGTCCAGTTGAAAAAGAAAAACTTGTGACAACAGAGGCAGAATAGGTGTTAGGTAATGAGGTTTTAGGAAGACGTGCTAAGGGTCCTGTGTACACCTGGAAGTGTAGTAGTATTTGCAGTGTGCGACAGGATTCCATCAATTTGCTTTGTGATTTTGTACGGTCATTTAATAAGAAAAGTTTGTGTGATTTTGTACGGTCATTTAATAAGAAAAGTTTGAAGCAGAAAATGATGTTGTTGCAAGAATTAGATCCTTGCAGAGTGAGAGAAGTGACAGGTTTGCATGGTCATTCACTGGCTTGTCTTTCCAGGAGAGTATGCCAGAGTGTTTTTCATCATTTCAGGATGCTAGCAGTGCATCATAATAAAGTGAGGAAATTAGTTAGAATGTTGTATTATGCTAAGAGTCCAGCAATTATGCTTAAACAATTATGCGCTGCTCTTTTGCATGGTTCTGAAATAGATGTGAAGAATATATGTGAAGAAATTGAGTTTTGTTACTTTGGAAGTAAAGAGGAGAATGTTGAAATTGACCAAGAAGAAGCGGGTAATGTGGAAGATAGTGTACAGGTTTCCAGTACAGATAATTTCCAGAGGGAAATTGCGACGTTTCAGGTCAAATCAAGTGAGAGGCCAAATTTCACTTGTGTGTGTTGTCGACGCACTTATTATAAGAATCAGACTAAGTTAGTGGATTTATATGCAAAAAGTGAAAGGGAAAATAATAGTGAATGGAAGGATTTCGCAACATACTTGATGGTAGAAAATTGTTTTGATTTGGGATTGGATCAACGTGTGTGTACTTATTGTTGTAACAAATTAAATCAAAACCAGATGCCTGCTAGAGCAGTTCATAATAATCTGGAATTGATTGAGATTCCTTCTGAATTGAAGGATTTAAATACTTATGAATCTATTTTGATTCAAAGTATCCATCCCTTTCAGGCTATTGTAAGAATGGAGCCAAAGACAGGGAAATTGCCTCCATCAGATTTACAGAGAGGATTAAAGGGAAGAGTTGTTTATTTGCCTCTAGATTTGAAGAAAAACATTACCACAATTGGAGTAGAAAAAGTGGAAGAGGAACCTCTGGTTATCTTAGTTAATGGGGTTCCGACAAAGAATAAGAAAATATGGCAAGATTTAGTAGATGTTAGGAAAGTTAAAAAGGCAACATTGTATTTGAAAAAAAATAATAAATACTATAAGAATGTATATGTTGCAGATGAGGAAGTAAGTGAGGAAGAGGATAGCGATTTGTGTGCTGGTCAAATTGAGAAAGTAGAACCCTCTACTAGTGAAGAAATATATGAACATTATAGTGTTCATCCTTTGCATTCCAAGGAAGTCATGGGGAATGCTATTGAGTTGTTTCAAATGAAACAAGCCAAAGGGAGTCCCATTAGTGTTTGGGAGGAAAGTTTGGAAGCTCGGTGTTTCCCACAGCTTTTTCCAACAGGTCAGGGAGGAAGATATGATGAGCGACCTCATCAAATTCCTGCTTCTGAATACCGGACTTTGCGATTGTATGCAGGAGATGCTAGGTTTCGACAATGCATTCCCTATTTGTTTCATCTCCTGTTTGAAAGCGATCTGTCTGGACTGTCATATGCAGTGAACCACATCTTGAAAAGTGGTATACACATGCAAAACATCTCGGCAAGTGACTTTATGGATAAAGTCAATGTCCAAGACAGTATTTTGGATTCTCACCTGATTAATCTCATGGCGTGTCAGCGTGGTACTAATGAGTACTGGTACCATCGTCATGGTGATTTAAAATGTATGTTGAGGAACTTAGGTACTCCCACATGGTTCCTCACTCTGAGCTGTGCCGAGTATGGCTGGGAAGACTTACTTGAATTTCTACGAGAGGCAAATGCTAACGTAGATAACATTGAATTCAAGACACCCGGAGAACTGTGCTCTTTGGATCCAGTCAATGTATGTAGGTACTTCAATCATAGATTTGAAGCTATGATGTCTTTCATCATGAATTAGAAGAATCCACCTCTTGGAGA
Organism: Lissotriton helveticus; assembly: GCF_964261635.1. Classification (NCBI taxonomy): domain Eukaryota; kingdom Metazoa; phylum Chordata; class Amphibia; order Caudata; family Salamandridae; genus Lissotriton; species Lissotriton helveticus. The sequence goes on along the minus strand of NC_136061.1, from coordinate 867,771,709 downwards.
GGTGTTGGATTTCTTCTGGAGAAAGGAGTATCAAGCAAGAGGTGCTCCTCATATACATATGTTGCTGTGGATCAAGGATGCACCTAAATTTGGAACGGATCCAGAAGACTCAGTGATGAGTTTCATCCAACAGTATTCTACGTGTGCTGTTCCAAACGCAAAGGAGAAGAAAAGCCTAAGAGAAAAAGTTCTGCGTTTCCAAAGCCATCGATGTGGAAAGTACTGCCGTCGTAAATTCCGAAACAAGGACAAGTTCTACACTAAATGTCGTTTCGGCTTTCCACGACCGGTGATTTCTAAAGGAAGAGTAAACAGTTTGATGTCTTCGCTGCGACACAATGTCATGAAGAAATCACCTAAAAACACTTACAATTTGAAGAGGAACGAAGAGTCCAAGTACATCAACGACTACAACCCGGTGATTTTGTCCATGTGGAATGCTAACATGGATATACAGTTTGTGGCTGATAACTGTATGGCTGTGGCTCGGTATGTGACGTCTTACATCACCAAAAAAGAGAAGACAGAATTGAAGGATATGTGGGAGGACATTTCCCATGAAAAGAGCCTCAGCAAGAAGTTGTACAGTTTCAGTCTGAAGATGTTGTCGCATCGAGAAATCGGAGCGTACGAATGTTCTGACCGGTTGTCTTCAGCAAGTCTCTATGCCAAGTCCAGGAGTATCGTTTGGGCGAGTCTTGGTCTTGCAGCAACGCGTAATCGAGTTCTCAAACCTGTGCGGGAAATTGAGTATTTGGCGGAAAAGGAGCCAAACAGTACCGACATTTTGAAGACAAACATGTTGGATACATATTATCCAAATCGAAGCAGTCACCTCGAGAATGTTTGTCTGTATGAGGTTCTGCAAAATTACATATTCAAGAGGAACATCAAAGAAGATACTGAGAAAAGAGTGTATGCTGTAATAGGAAGTGAGGGATGTCTGGTCAAGCAAAGAAAATGCCACTTGGTAAACCATCGAAAATTGAGTGGCGAATCTCCTGAAAAAAAGGAGTTTTTCTATTTAGCACTTTTGCAACTTTTCAAGCCTTGGCGTGCAGAAGAGAAACTGCTTGGAGATTTCCTCTGTTACGAAGACTCTTTCAATGCCGCCAAGGAGACCATAGAATGTCCTGCTTTTCCCAAATATGTAGAAATGTTGAATGCGGAAATTGAGCAGGAAGCAACGATTGCAGCCGAGATTGCCAGAGACAGTTCTCAGGACAGTCAGAGTTCTGCTTCATTGAGTCAGGATCCACTAGGAGGACCTGTTATTGAAAATGAAGCTGCCACTGCTATGAATGAAGTGGAAAGAGCCATGGCACATGCTCAAGAGGATGCGGTTAACTTAGAAGAGTTGGAAAGACAACTCAACGTTGAGCAGAGGAAAATATATGACGAAGTTACCATGCAAATTGATCATGGATTAAGTCATGATAAGAAAGAGTGCTCATGTACGTCGTTGAAGCCTGTCCGACTGTACGTGAGTGGAGAAGCGGGAACTGGAAAAAGTTTCCTCATTAAAGCAATTTCATGCTATTTGCAGGAAAGGACAGAGTCATCGCTGTCTTGTGTTGTCACTGCTCCAACTGGACTGGCAGCACATAATATTAAAGGGATTACTTTACATCGTTTACTGATGCTGCCAGTGGAGCATGACAACAAATTACAATATCACAAGCTATCTGGAGATGCTTGTTTTGAAGTTTCAAGAATCTTGAGGAAAATGAAACTTCTTATCATTGACGAAGTAAGCATGGTTTCCAATGTCATGCTTGCCTTTGTGCATTTGAGGATGCAAGAAGTTCTCAAAACAGAGTATGATGTGTTATTTGGTGGCAAACACATCATTGTTTTCGGAGATCTTCTGCAGCTGACACCAGTGAAAGGGCAACCTGTGTTCAAAATGCTCACGCATGAAGATACCAGGAAGTGCCTAGGCAGCATTGGCAACGTCAATATATGGTTAAACTTCAATTATGCTGAACTGCATGAAAATATGCGTCAGGCGAAGGATGAAGTTTACAAGACTATTCTACAAGATGTTAGAATTGGAAAAGTGACCGAGCATGGGAAAGAAGCTTTACATGCACGATTACTGTCAAATTTATATCCAGAACAAGATGTTGTGCCTGAGAATATTTTTCAGAAAATTACTGAGAAGAAATCTGGAATATGTTTGATGCCAACTCTTGCAGAATGTGCCAAATTTAACAACAAAATGTTGCATTTAGAAAAGCAAGAGATTGTAAAACTGGAAGCTATTGATAGAGTAGAGCATATGGGATCAACAATTATTTTGTCTGAGAATCTGAAAACAAAATTGGATTCATTAGAGAAGAGTATATCTAAAACTGCAGGTTTTGAAAAGACTCTGAATGTGTGCTTGAACTGCCGTATAATTTTAAGAAGGAATTTACATGTTGAAAGAGGTCTGGTAAATGGATCAATGGGTAATGTTGTTGATTTTGTGAAATACAGAAATAGAGATGGAATTGAATTTTTAAAAATTAAATTTGATGGCATTGAGGAAGTACAGCTAATTGCTCGTTGTTCTGCTAGATTTTTGCTTGTAAAAGACTTATATGTTCGCCGTAAGCAGTTTCCTGTTTGCTTGGCATATGCGGTGACAATTCATAAATCGCAAGGTTTAAGTGTAGACAGTGCATTGGTGAATATTGGCAGTTCTGTGTTCAAGGAGGGTATGGCATATGTGGCATTGTCACGAGTTAGAACTTTATCGGGATTGTACTTGATTGAGTGTGATGTCACAAACATTTGTGCGGATCTAGATTGTGTTAAGGAATACAATAGGTTAAGAAGAGAGTATGCGCCACATTTGCCTCAGTATCCTTTGTTTGAGAAACGTGTGGTAGGCCGGAAACGAAGAAATGAGAACAATACTGGGGAGGTTGTAGCAAAAAGACAAAAAGTCAATGAACCTAAAATTACAAGCAGAAACAAAAAGGATTCTGTTGAAGATGTTGTTGGTTTTCAGTTTGAAAACAGTTCTGGTGTCAACTGCTATGCTAATGTAGTGGTTAATGTTTTGTTTTCTCTAAAAAATGTAAAAGAAGAGATTGTGGTCAATTCTGATCAAAGATTTTGCAGTTTGTTAAATTCTGTGTTAGAGAAATGTACCACTGATAGAAGAAACATAGAAAGTGTGTCTGAAATTCGAAATCTGTTAGACAGATGTTCAGGCCAAACACAATTCTCTCAAAATATTCAGCAAGATTGTCAGGAGTTTTTAATGTATATGCTTGATGTATTACATGCTGAAGGTGTAGATGTAGATCAGCTGTTTGGGCTTTCTTATCAATGGCAGCATGACTGCGAGAACTGTATGGTATCAAGTACTACTAGTGTAGACTCAGAAAGATTTATATATTTAACTTTGCCAGACAGTAAATCAGTTTCCTTTAATAAGCTAGTAAAAGCAGCTGATCACAACATGGAGTGTAGCCAATGTAAATCTGAAATGATGTCCACATTATTTATACGAACATATGGCCAGTATGTCATTTTAATGTTCCAACGATGTAGGCCTGATGGAACAAAATTGACAACTTTAATTAAAAATTTTGTAGCTTCGCAGTTGTCAATATCAGGAAGGACTTTTGTAACTGCAGCAATAATATATCATGATGGCCCTTCAATAACATCAGGACATTACACAGCTTATTTAAAGTCTAGAAATGGCTGGTCATTCTGCAATGATTCTGTTTTAATTTTCAAAAAAAAATTGCCGTATGACCTTAAAAACTCTTACCTGGTGTTTTTAAAACCAAAATTTTAGGGAAATAATCTCGGGATGTGCTCTGTGGAATTTCAAGAAGTTCTAATGGCTCCTACACAATTTGGCCTTGAGGATAAGTGTATTTCAGAGACATAACTTCTAACCATAGGACTGGACATCATGGAGAAATATGTGCACTTTGAATGAGTTCAGAAAAACTGTTTCTTTTTATAAGCTAATTGAAGCAGCCAATCAAAACATGGAGTAGAGGGAATGTAAGTCTGCAATGCTGTCTACTGTTTTACATTGCTTTGTGATTAAAAGTGATGTAGAGAATTAAATAATTGTAGTAGTCATAGAGGTAGTGTAAGTCTGCTTCATAGTAAGCAGTATCAGTGTCATAGGGAATGTAGAACATGACTGAGCAAGAAGGGGAAGATATTACTATTCCAGGATTGTGAAAATGATCTTCAACATTTTAATTCTGAAAGTTGCGGAAATGCCAAATGACGGGATTGGCTTACAAGAAATCCAAGAGTTATAAATGGCTCTGACCAGATTTGGCCTTGTGGAAACTTGTGGTAGAGAGCAAGAAGTCATTTATTGCATGTAACGTGTTTTTAAAAACGATGGAGATTTTCTTTCAGAAAGTGGCGGGCTGAAAGTAATAACAGCACAAAAGAGTGTAAGCTGTTCATAGGACATCCTTGGACGTCATGGAAAGTAAGTTAACTTTAAGGAGTTCTGAATTTTCATTTCTTATGTTGTATGGGTTTTTTAAACACAATCATTTTGATTGTGTTTTTTTTTCCCCGCTGTTATATGATGAATACCTTCAAGTCACTGTTTTTAGTGAATTTTGATACATTCTGAGAACAGCAAAAATAAACCATTTAACATGTATAATTAATTCTGTACTGTTTGCATTTATGATGTATATGTAGAACTGTGTAGGAGGCATGGAGAAGCTGAGGCTTCTGTAAGTGTCAAAGTTGTTGCATGCAGTGCTGCACTTCTGCGTACTCTTTCATATGATAGACTACATCTGCACAATGAGATACCTAAGCAAAGGAAACACAAGTGATGTGATTGTGAAATGAGCAAAATAAATTGCACGTATTTCATTTACATCACCTGTGTTTCCTATCATTACGAATCACATTGTGCAGATCAAGTTTAGGTCTGTCCAGGGAAACATAGGAGGTTTGAACTTTGTTGAAGAGTGCAGTGGACATGACTCACTTCATTGGTAGACCTTCACATGTATTATCTCCTCTGTACTCTTCAACAAGTGTAAATCTCATCTGCAACCCTGAGTAGGCCTCACCTGAAACAAACCTCTGGATAGTAGACATCTTATTGGCATCCTGAAGCAATTATTTAAAATTTTAGTGTCTTGCGACACTTTTCTGAAACAACAGCAATGCAAAAGATGCACCATGTTTTAAGATAGGCCTCACTTCATCTGCATCAAGATACTGTTAGTTTAAAATGTATATCTTTAGGACTGTGTAGGGGGCCTGGAGAAGCAGAAGCTTCTGTAAGTGTCAAAGTTGTTGAAAAACTGTTTGTCCTTCAATCTTTTCCCTTGTCTTTTCTAATTTTTAAATACATGTTTTAATATTTTTCAAATGTTTGTTCTCTCTTTCACAGATTGAAAGTATAAAAACAAAAAGTGAGTAAGTTAATGACAATTATAAGGTAAATGTTTTGTACTCTTTTCGTTACATTTCTATCACATTCACCTACTAGTAGTTTGACAGCTTCATTTCTTTAACCCTCAGTTTCCTGCCTTTGCTACTTCCCTCATTCCTTTCTCTATTACCTACTTACTCAACTCCTTCCACTCTTTTTCTCAGTCCCTCTCTTCTCATAGTTCCTCACTCTTGTTCCCTCACTGCGTCTCTATTACTCTTAGTGTCTTTGACTGATCACTCTATCACTACTTGTTCATAATGCTTTCTCTGTGTAGTTGAAGCACACTAAGGGGAATATTATGAACACAGCCAATAAAATTATTGCTCTTTTTATTGGCAGAAAACTGGTGCAAAAGTGGTTTTAGTGGCAGTTTTCTGCCACAAAAGCAGCTTTAGCGACACATTTCTGCCAATAAAAGCTGCAAAACTTTTATTGCCTATGTTGATGATATGGCTCTATGTTACTTACATTTCTTTGCTGTTTCAATTAATCTTTTTCTGCTATTTTTTGTTTTCTGTTTTCTATTTTTTCCCTCTGTTATTCCTCATGTTTTAATCTTATTTTGAACATTCACTCACATTCTCCAAGAAACTCTTCTTTGTTAATGTTATACTCTCTTTTTTTTTTTCACTTCGTTATCTATTTTGTTTTTCACAATTATACCCTCTTCTGTCTTTTCTTCGGTAAATAGATTTATTAAACAGTATCTCTTCTTTACTCCCTATAGCTGTCTTTCTTTTAACATCACTCTCTGTTTCCTTTCCTTATACTTTTTTTTTTTTTTTTTTTTTTTTGGTTAGCTCCCGGTCCGCGTACCGGGAAGCTAACCCGGAAGCGAACCAAAAGAAATAGAGCTTGCCAGAGTGCTAAACATTCTAGCAATTTTTTTGGAAAGGGAAGGTAGTTCTGAAAAGAACTTTTTTTTTATATTTTTGTTGTTTTATATTTTTTTTAATTTTTTGAACATTTTTTGTTTTTTTTGTATTTTTTGAACGATTTTATATTTTTTTTGGTTTTTTTGGGGGGGGGGGAAACAACAAAAAACAGGCGTTGAAAAGGGCTCAACAGGAGCAAAAAAAATTACTGGGGGAGGTTAGGGCAATCATGGTGTTCATACGCCAGGTTCAGTGCATTGATGCTCATGTTGCCACAAGCTAATAATGCACGACAGTGCATACATAAGTGAATCATGTGCCCAAAATTTTCTTGAATATTTGGCACAGTTTCCCGTGCCTCTTCTGGTGTTAAAGAAACCGGTATTGTTGGTCTGGCCACAGGAGTTGGTCTTGGATTGTCGTGCATATCCCTTAATTCCGCCCGGCTGTAATTTAGGGGATGTTTCCTCGTCATGTGCCTGTGCATTGTATGATTTCCAAAGCTATATTTTTTGTCCGTCCCTCTGGACAATTGTTCCTTGCATATCAGGCAGGTGACATACCTCGCGTTGACTTTTTTTTGGCCACGAGGTATTGAAAAAAACTGCCAGATGAAACTGGCTTTCTTTCTGGAAACCCGGGGCAACTCTTCTAAAAATTGTGGTTCTTCTCCCTCCTCATCCATTTCTTCCTCTTCCTCCTCAGTGTTGGTCAGGACCTGGGGAGGTGGTCCTCTCTTCCCATGAGGAGGTGGTGGTGGTGGTGGGGGTCCACCAGCTGAAGCTACCAATGAAGCCATTTTCCAACAAGCAAAATAGGTCTTCCTCTCACAATGATGAAAGTCAGAGTGAGGAAAGAAGGAGGGGTTTTCATCATTTGGGAAAAAACAATACTTCTCAACCAATGAAAAGTGTTATTTTTAAGTCACCTGACCTAGCCTTCCATCATTATGAAACCAAAAGTGAAATGAACCAATGAAAAGTTTTATTAACAAGTCACATGACCTCTCACGCTCATGTTACGCGCTGCGGAACGCTCCCCGGTTAGCTTCCGGGTCGCTAAGCTTCGCGCCCCGGTCCGCGCCCCGGGACACTTCCGGGTGCGCTAACGCGATACGTCACAAGACGCATTTCGCGGCAACGCGATACGTCGCGCTTTCGCGCCGCGGATCGCTTCCGGGGAGCTGCGTTTCGCGCCTCGGTCCGCGCCCCGGGGCACTTCCGGGTGCGCTAACGCAGTACGTCATAAGACGCATTACGCGGCAACGCGATACCGTCACTATGTTGATTTCTTACCGGTTCGCGGACCGGGTCGCGGAATTAAATTGAGCTAACGGGAAGCTTCCCGGTTCGCGGACCGGGAGCGAAACAAAAAAAATATTAAAATTTTTTTATTAATAAACATATAAAATATATTTTGGGATTTAAAGAAGAATACATTTTACAGCTATAGATATTAGCTTTTAAAAAACCAATGAAATTCACTGAAAAAACCATAGGTTATAGACCATATATAGTTAGGAATTAGCATTTACAAAACCTTGAAAATTCACTGAAAAAACCATAGGTTATAGACCATATATAGTTAGGAATTAGCATTTAAAAAACCTTATTTTACTCACACAAAACCATTGAAATTCCATATATAGTTAGTTGTACTAACTATATATCGCGCACCCGCAATCCACTGCTGATCATGTCACATATTACATCATTCATGACATGGTCAGTGACATCACTGATGACATCACTGATGACATCTCAAATGACATCACTGATGACATCACTGATGACATCTCAAATGACATCACTGATGACATCACTGATGACAACATCCAGTGACTGTATTTTTCTGTAAAGTTAAAATATGTCTTGAGTGGATGTATAAGTGTCTGGATGAAGGATTTAGTAGGGGCATGACTGACTGTATGAGTGACTGATTAAATGTGTCTCACTGAGTGCATGGGTTAGTGACTAAACTGTCTTAATTTGTGCATAATTATGTCTGTTGTTCTGTAAACTGCTGCATGTGTTGATCAGTAGCTATATGATTAACTATATGGGTTATTGATTGGTTGCCCAAGCATTTGTATGGGAGACTGAGTGTGTGTGTGGGTGGCTGGGAGGTGTATGACTCTCTGCATAGATGTGTGAGCAGTTGATTGACTAGATGTGTGGGTTCAAAAGTGCATGTGGAAACAGCTGTATGGGCAGTTGACTGTGTGCATGAGTGTATTGGTGAGTGAATGGATATCTCACTGCTACATGTTAAAGTAAGTACATATGTAAAATACAGTACATGTGAGAGTTGACATATATAAATAACTGTGCATAAGAGCCAGTGAATGTGTGAGTGGCTGTATGGATCATTGTGAACTTGTATCCAGGATTGTATAAGTGAGTAAATATGTTTTAGTATATGTTTGAATAAGTAAGGTGTGTATAACTGTATAGTTGAGGAAATGGAGGTGTGATTGATTCTTTGTATGACTGACTAAGTGTCTGAGTAACTCCATGGATGAGTGACAGTCTATGAGTGTCTGTTTACACTGATTGTATCTAAGGTTATATTAGAGTCTGAAGAGGTTCATCGTATTATCACATGAATGATGTCATCAGTGATGTGATCAGTAATGTCAAATGAGATGTCATCAGTGATGTCATCAGTGATGTCATTTGAGATGTCATCAGTGATGTCATCAGTGATGTCACTGACCATGTCATGAATGATGTAATATGTGACATGATCAGCAGTGGATTGCGGGTGCGCGATATATAGTTAGTACAACTAACTATATATGGAATTTCAATGGTTTTGTGTGAGTAAAATAAGGTTTTTTAAATGCTAATTCCTAACTATATATGGTCTATAACCTATGGTTTTTTCAGTGAATTTTCAAGGTTTTGTAAATGCTAATTCCTAACTATATATGGTCTATAACCTATGGTTTTTTCAGTGAATATATATATATATCAAAACAAAACCCTTTCAGGCATAGAGTGACGCATAAATTATGCAAAAAAGAAGGAGAGAACTCTGGGTAGGTCTCAGTTTAGGTGGAAAGCAGCTCATGTTACAGCACTCTCAACACCAGCGACACTCTAGATCTGCTCACCTCAAATGTCTGTTTTTCTATCAAAGTTTTTAAGCATAGGATTAGACAGTGCTATCCATGCCGAGATAGAAAATGACAAAGTCTTTCACCATTTAAACAGCAAAGTCTTTAAGCATAGGACTAGTACAGTGCAGTCCTTGCCGAGCTGTCAAATAACAAAAGCCATTTATCACTCCAGGCACAATATTACAGCTTTGAATTGGTAAAATACCAACTCAAGCCAACCTGAAATGAATAAAAGCAACCCCTGACACAGTGTTTGGCTCTAATTAGAGCTCTTCAGAGAGGTATAGCTTTGTCCAGACACAAGGGAGCACCCAGTATTAAGTCAAAACAAAACCCTTTCAGGCATAAAGTGACGCATAAATTATGCAAAAAAGAAGGAGAGAACTCTGGGTAGGTCTCAGTTTAGGTGGAAAGCAGCTCCTGTTACAGCACTCTCAACACCAGCGACACTCTAGATCTGCTCACCTCAAATGTCTGTTTTTCTATCAAAGTTTTTAAGCATAGGATTAGACAGTGCTATCCATGCCGAGATAGAAAATGACAAAGTCTTTCACCATTTAAACAGCAAAGTCTTTAAGCATAGGACTAGTACAGTGCAGTCCTTGCCGAGCTGTCAAATAACAAAAGCCATTTATCACTCCAGGGACAATATTACAGCTTTGAATTGGTAAAATACCAACTCAAGCCAACCTGAAATGAATAAAAGCAAACCCTGACACAGTGTTTCGCTCTAATTAGAGCTCTTCAGAGAGGTATAGCTTTGTCCAGACACAAGGGAGCTGAATGGGTGTAAGAGTGGAGGTGTACGTTAGCACAGTAGCACAACATAGGTGTCCTAGCAGTGTTCCAAAGAACAGGAGGAAGAGGGCTGCATTTTCCATAACGTCACAGAAGAACGCCCAAAACAAATCACAGGAGGCAGAGGGCTGCATGCACCATGACGTCACAGAAGAACGCACAAAACAAATCACAGGAGGCAGAGGGCTGCATGTACTGTGACTTCACAAAGAAACATCCCAAAGCACAGGGGCAGACTTCACAGATCAGTGCCAACAGTGACATCCAAAAGCACGGGAGCCAGTGCAGTGGCAGTGAGCTCCGTGTACTGTGACGTTACGGGACATGGTCTCCCATTGACAATCTAAAGCACAGTAGGCAGCGTCGTCACAGAACATGAGCTACCAGCGTTGGGGGCACCGCTTGGAGCATGATGCACTGCTGTACTGGGCAACCCCTACTTCACACCCACTAGGAATTGAATAGTGTCTTTCATGCAAACTACTGTCCACAGAAGTTGAAACAACATTCCATCACAGTCTGAGCGACAAGGGACCACATTGCAACTATCACACGTTAACAGCTGTTGCACCCCAAAAATGAGCGCACCCTTTTATCTTGGCACACCGGAAGCTTATTTACAGGGCATTTTCTCTGCCCCGATTTAACGTCCCGCCTTTCCGCTCCCACTGCCAACCACTTTCTGGACAACAAATAGTCCTTTCTTCCTTGTCTATTCTATAACTTACAAAACGCTTCCCCTGTTATACAAGATTAGGTGAATGTGCAAAGGGCTGCCATGTTATGCCTCCACCGTGATAGTGCCTAGATGCCTGTGCCTTTTCAGGGAGATTTGTTTCACTTTTTAACCAGCCTTGCCTGTACCAAAACATGCCCGGCTCAATAGAAGATTGTTCACCAAACAAAATCTGCTTAAATTTGAATAGCTTCACAATCAGGGGAGACGCATGTTTGTGAGGCTGGACCACGGGTGGGTGGACAGCCCTGCCACTTTCCGACCGCAAACGGACTTACATTCTACACTGGCCCTGTGCTGTCAAAAAAAACACATTGTGTTCCAAAATAGTGCTAATGGGCGTGAAAACAGGCGCTCTTGCAAGCCATTCACTCGCTAGGAGGGCACTGTCCCAGAACATAGCCACAGGGAGCAGTGGTCAGAGTGGGCGGGATGGGCAGCCGGGCACGGCGTGCCCCTACTTCTTTAATTACGTAGAGTCCAGTCCCCTACTTTCTTATTTTAAACATGCCTCCCGGAAGGCAGAAGTTGCTGAGGCCGATAGTTAAGGCTCTGCTTTTGGGGATGGGTGGAACGGGCAGAGAAGGAAAATGACTCTGTCTTTTCTTTCTTGCCCAGAGAACACAAGGATAGTGTCCAGTTCTCCTGCCGCTGGCAGCTGACCCCCACTCACCCTCTTTGTTCCCTATCTTCCCTCTATTTCTGACTCGCTCCTCCCCATTTAATGAAAACCGAGACTTCAATAAACAGGTATTACCTTCACTTTCCTCCTTTCGTTTATTTGCTCCCCTGTGAAATGGATCCAAAAAGGAAAAACACTTTTGCTGGAAACAAAGTGTTTTTTTATATTTTTCAATTTCTAAGTGCAGCCTCAGGGTGGAGAGAAATAAAACATATTTATTCACACCTGGACACATAAGCGCCACTTTACAGTGTTTGCCAGTGAAGCGCTACTTTTGTCTTCTCGTTGCTCTTTGAATGACATTGTTTTCCCTGGGTGGGAAAGTGCACTATTCCTGGAGGTACTGAAGTACCTACTGGATTAGTGAATTGGTAAACAAAATGTGGACCGTGGCTCTGTGTTCACAAATGTGGTCTTTTTAAACCATACTGCTTAGGCTTTGTGAGGATATAGGCAATGGCATTGAAATGGGTCCCTTCTGGGCCCTGTAGTTATGGCCTTAACTTTTCAGGCAAAAGCACTCACTAATTTCTGGAGTATAAAAATAAAAAGGTAACCATGTTGTTTCTGCTTACATTTCACATTCTTTACCTAATCTTGCATTCCCTGTAAGCATTTGCTTTTTCTAGAATGTTGTCAATTTTTTTAGGCAGCATATTGCTCTTGTCAAGTGCGTGATTTGAATTGAGTCACATCCAGTTGTTTATAGCGTGTCAGTGCAGTGCAAGTTTCTCTCAGTTGGGCAGTATGGTGTTCAGTGGGAGAGAGGATGTGGCACTATGGTCAGAGGTGCTGAGTTTGGTACTGGGTAAGTAGGTTCAGCCTTCATGACCAGCCCACCAGACCACTCCCCCTGATGGAGCACATTCCCATGCAAGACCTTACAAGGCCCACAAGATATTAAAAGCCCTGTTGTCTTAGCACCAGCACATGGACCCTAGCAGTGGCAAGTGGGTGTTAACCTTGAAAGCCTGTCCGCCACAATTCATTCTTAAGTTCACCTCCAGTCTTGCAGGCAGGCCTATGAAGCACCACATCATAGAGTGACAGTGATTCTGTCACTGAGGTTACAGGACCCTTGAGCAGTGTGGGTCGAAGGAAATGCGACCGCACAAGACGCTGACCAGCCGCGGTCTATGCAGGTATCAGAGGTGGGGCAGAGGGGCCGGGTAAGGGGGGATTACGAGGGACAATGTAGAGGGAAAATCAAATAAATGATTAATTTTCCTCTGCATCGTCCTTCGAAATCCCCCCTTACCCGGCCCCACCTCCCCACCCCTGTTATCTGCATGGACCACCGCTGGCGCTGACTTCAGTTGGGGGCATCGTGTTTGCAAGTGTAATATGGTTTTGAAAGCACTTGCTGCCTGCTTCCTGACCTCCAACAATTTCCGGCACACCTCTGACTCCGCCCACTTACCCTATCCACGGGTTAATCCCGCCCTCTGATTCTCCGCCCACAATTCCACTACTTTTTTTCTCCCACTTCGACCACTGACAGGGAGGAGGATAATTATTATGCACACATAACCCTTTCTTCTCACTGCTACAGCATTAGCCCGAGCTGTGGACTCTCTTCGTTTTGTGCACAGGGGGGCTGTGGACTCTGTCAACTGTGTGCACAGGGTGGTGGTAGACTCTGTCAGCTGTGTGCACAGGGTGGCGTTAGACCCTGTCAGCTGTGTGCACAGGGGGGCGGTGAACTCTGTCAGCTGTGTGCAGAGTTGGGGATTGATTTTAACTCTTTCAGCAGTGTGCAGACAAAAGGCTGTGGATTGTCAGCAGTGTGCAGACGAAAGGCTGTGGATTGTCAGCAGTGTGCAATGTTGGGGCTGTGGACTGTCAGCAGTGTGCATTGGTGGGGCTGTAGATTGTCAGCAGTGTGCAGATGAAAGGCTGTGGATTATCAGCAGTGTGCAGTGTTGGGGCTGTGGATTGTTAGCAGTGTGCAGTGGTGGGGCTGTAGATTGTCAGCAGTGTGCAGAGGAAGGGCTGTGGATTGTCAGCAGTGTGCAGTGGTGGGACTATGGAATGTCAGCAGTATACAGACAAAGGACTTTGGATTGTCCGTCCTAATATCAAATGGTTTACGACATTGAAAGTGAATCACAGTCGGACCAGGGGGCAGATTGGAGGCGGTGGGGTGTTGGCAATCATCTCCTCACCACCTGTTAAGGGGCAGTGGAGGCACCCAGAAAGATGGAAGGGATGAAGAGATGAAGGTGGGAGGAGGAGATAAGTAATGGTGGGTGAGTGAAAGCGAGAAAAACTTCTAGAAGGGGAAGATAAATGAAGCATGAGAGTGAAGGGCAAGGGGTTGTCCGGAGGGATGACAGGAGTAGGGAATGGGAGAGAAGAAAGGAAAATAGGCGCGGAGAGAGAAGAGCTAGAAAACTGCTTAGTACAGACAGAAGGAAGGGAGTTTGCAAGGGAATGAAGACTGATAAGTGAAGGAAACCAGTGAGAAAGGGAGGGAACAATGATGGAAGAAAATAAAAAGGGAAAGATGGCGGTAAGAGAATCAATGATTGAGGAAGGAGAAGCGAGAAGCCACAATGTGTCTCGGCTAGATCACCCCACAAGGGTTATATCTGAGGTACGAATCTTTGCAAAGCCAATTCAGCGATTCAGCCTTCTGAGATCGATACATTGACTCCCTTTAAATCAGTTCATAGCAGCACGTTATTTAAAATTCTTAGAAAAGGAAAAACCTACTGCATTACGAGCTATGAGGTAGCCTGATGGGGGGGCTACCTCCATGTGCTTTGTAATGAAAAATGTGCTGTAAAATGCACTGTTTTGGTCTTACTATATAATGAATTTACCTGTGGCAGTCCGAGTAGCCATATTTTGCCGTCAGAACCCTTGACAAAGGCTGCATGCTGAAACGCGTTGGGGAGGCAGACTGTCCATGTTGCCATGATGAAATAAAAATGAGTTTCACCAGTTGCAGTGCTGCCTCTGCTTCCCGGGGCTACGTGGGGAGCAAACTTTCTTTTTAAAAAAAATTTTTTATTTGGTTTTCACAAAAGCGGAGTCTAAACAGAGTTACACAAGAAAGAGAATTTCAGGACCCCCCCCCCCTCCCTCCTCCCACTTTTCATCACCATTAAAAGCCAGTGGCACAGGTACAGATAAAACAGAAAAACAGAAACACACCAAAAAAAAGAAAAAAGGGGGTATTATAGATTTCTAGTAGTCCTACTGGATCTCTGTATCCCCTTGTCCTTGTTGGTCAATCCATTTGGAGAATGCCCCCCAAACTTCAAGCCCCTTCCTCCTTTTCCTTCGTCCTTTCTTAGCATACACAGATTTTTCTAGATGGTATGTAGCAACTAATCTAGCCAACCAATGTGCGTAGGAGGGGGACTCAGAATCTAGCCATCCGGAGGAGATACATATCCTCCATACTGCCATTGCAACAAAAATCAGCCCCTCTTCCTTTACTCTGAGGGAGTCGGATTGTGTTCCCAAAAGAATGGTCGTAGGGTTTAGGAGGATTGATTGATTTGTTATTTCGCAGAGTAAATTCTGTATTCTGGATAGGGTGGAGTTGATGATTGGGCATGTTGCGAATATGTGAATAGAGTCCGCCCCTACCTCAGAACAGCGTGGGCATAATGTTCCTCTCCCAGATCCCCATTTAATGATTTTGCTAGGTGTCATATACAAAAATAATATAGTTTTAAAATGCTGTGCTTGTAGTTTGGAAGAAATAAGGATTTGCTGTGTTAACCGCAGGGAGTTGTAAAATATACTTTGAGGGGAATCAAGTTTGGTATGCCATTTAGAAGCGATAGTTTCTAAATCGTCGGGGGTTTCCTTATTTATTAATTGGTAAATACTTCCAATGCGAACAGTGGTGATATTCCGGAGAGTGTTCATAAGCTCAACCTCAACAAATCCGTTGGCTCCTCCCACTTTCCTGGCAAGATAGTCATAAATAGCCATGTATTTAAATAGGTCTTGACTTTTTAGTTTAAATCTAGTCTGTAAGGTTGAAAAGGACTCGATCCCCCTGGTTGTTATAAGGTCCCCTAGTTTTGTTATCCCTGCTCTATGCCATTCGGCTAGATAGGATGAACTAAATATAGCAGGTAAGTTGTTGTTATTGCTTATAGGGGAATAAAAGTTGTATCTACCCAGTCCAAAGATTCTCCGGACGTGACGAAAAACTTTATAGGAATTCATTAGCGTCTTAAATTTAACACGATTGTAGTATCCATAGGCTGTTTCTCGGACTAAACAGCCCCAATATTGTTCCCCTAGCAAGGACCGGAAGGGTGAGGGTAAAGACGGTTCAGCTCCAAAGGTGGATTCTCTTAGTAGAACTGAACTGTATTGAAGGACTGTCGCCCAGTAGTATAGGATGATGTTAGGAAAAGCCCATCCCCCTCTGTCTTTCGGTAACGTAAGATGTTTTAACGCACGTCTGGGCTGAGCATATGCCCAAATGAATTGAGTAAAGATTTGTTGGAATTTAAGTAAATCTTTTTTACTAAACTCAAGAGGAATGCAGCTAAACAAATAAAGTAACTTGGGAAAATAAGTCATTTTAATGGCGTTGCACCTGCCAACCAACGTTAGATGTAAATTATCGATTTGTTTTAATGCCCTTTTCGTCTGAACAGCAAGGGGGGCCAGGTTCGCTGCGACTATTTCCTCCAGTCTAGGGGATACTAGTACGCCCAGGTATTTGGCCTTTGGTACCACTCTAGTGTCAGCCCAGGTGATTTTGTTATTTACTAGTATCTGTGTTTTACTTTTATTTAGAACATACCCAGATAATATCCCGAATTTGTGGGCCTCCCTTTCTGGTGCCCGTGTGGAGTTGGCAGGGTCTGGAGTAGTAATGGCAAGATCGTCAGCGTAAGCCAGAATTTTACAGCTGTTTTGAAAATATGTTACTGGAGAAATGTTGGGATTTTTCTCTATCTGTTTGATAAGGGGGTCGTGGTAGAGAGCGAACAGTAGCGGGGAGCAGGGGCAGCCCTGCCTGGTGCCTCGTGAGATTTTAAAAGGCTCCGTCAGGTGTCCATTTTTGACGACACTAGCAGTTGGATGGTGATAAAGTGCCTGAGTCGCCTGCGTGAACCTGCCCCCAAACCCCATACTGTCCATTACCCTCCAAAGAAATCGCCATGAGACCCGGTCAAAGGCCTTTTCGCCGTCGAGTAATATAAGTGACATCGGGTCTCCGGCTACTTGGGCAGCGTCAAACAGAGTAATAACTCTCCGGACATGTTCAGTGGTCCCTTTCTTAGGTATGAAACCATGTTGCCATTTTGAAACGAGGAGTTCCACTACTCGAGATATTCTAGAGGCCAATACCTTGGAGAATATTTTGGAGTCGCAGTTAATGAGGGTTATTGGTCTGTAAGAGCTCATATCTAATGGAGATTTATCCTTTTTTGTAAAGATAGAAATTCTAGCACTAGACCAGGAGGCTGGGGGTGAGACGCCACTGAAGATGGAAGTAATTACCTCTAAAAATATGACCTTGATTTGGTCGGCAAATATTTTGAAAAATTCGACGGGAATGCCATCAGGGCCAGAAGCTTTCCCATCAGGGAGGCTCTTGAGGGCATCCAGGATTTCTTCCCATGTAGGGATGAGGTCTAGTAATTCACTATCTTCTAGGCTAAGCTTGCTTAAATCGACCTCGCTGAGATATTCAAAGATCTCTCTGTCTAGAACGTCGGACATGCCGCAATTTTCTTCCTTATATAGCTTAGCATAAAACTCCCGGAACTCATGCCGAATACAGCTAGGATCAGTTACCTCAATACCTGAAGAAAGTCTAATTTTATGAATTTCATTAGAGGTAATTTGTTGTCTCGTCCTAACAGCTAAGTGATGTCCAATGCTGTCACTGCACTCGTATGCCTTCTCCCTTGCCGCTGCCCACTTAGCCGCGATTTTTCCCATGAACACCGCCCCTATTTCCGCCCTAGCCAAAATTGTTTCTTGGTGGTCTGACTGACAATCTAGCCCTGCATGAATTGTTTGGGTTAGCTTCATTTCTATTTTTCTTAGTTTTTCTTGGAGATCTTTGACCTGGGCTTTTTCAGCCCTGTTTTTTTGGACAGAGAACCTAAGGGTCTCGCCTCTAATCCCTGCCTTTAGAGTATCCCAGACTGTCATCTGGGAGGCGGAGCCAATATTTATCTCCAGGAACTCCTGGATCCATCCTTGCATGTGATTGATATAGCTAGGATCGTACAATAGCGCTTTCTCGAAGCTCCATCTAGAAGCCTCTTTAGATTGCCCAAACTCCCTTATGGTAAGAATGATAGGGTTATGGTCGGACATAAAACGGGGTGCAATATCCATAGTAAAACTAGTGGCTAATGATGCAGAAACAAAAAAATAATCTAGTCTAACCAATACTTGATGCGGGGCCGAGTA
Source organism: Lissotriton helveticus (assembly GCF_964261635.1). Classification (NCBI taxonomy): domain Eukaryota; kingdom Metazoa; phylum Chordata; class Amphibia; order Caudata; family Salamandridae; genus Lissotriton; species Lissotriton helveticus. The sequence goes on along the minus strand of NC_136061.1, from coordinate 867,753,652 downwards.
AAAAGTATACCCAGGTAGAGAAGGATTTTTGATCGCCCAGCTGTCTATCAGTCCATGAGTTTGTATAAGGTTAGTTAGAGCTTGAAAGACTTGGGGTTTCCTTCCTTTATACCGCCAGGTTGTGTTAGCGTCCCAATTGCCAGGTAGATGTATATTAAAATCCCCACATAGAACTATCGGGGTGGGCCAGTGTGCTAATTCGCTGGAGACTTGGTTAATGGCCCCGGGGTCATCAGCGTTACTCCCGTATAGTGAGCAAAGAGTAAAAGAAATGTTATTAGGGAGTAGAATCTGAGTGATAGCCCACCTTCCTAGTGGATCTGATTTGGTTCGTGGATTACTGATAGCAAATTTTCTGTCAGTTAAAATTCCAACCCCCTTTGTTTTAGCTCCTTGCGTAGTGGCGCCCACTACTTTAAACCCTAATGTATTTAGCAGATGTATTTGGGACTGTTCTACATGGGTTTCCTGTAAACATATGATGTTTCCCCCAAGTGTTCGCAAGCCCATGGCCACTTTTTGTCTTTTTGATGCATCATTCAAGCCACAAACGTTGACTGAGACAATTCGTAGTGGATCTAGCATAGCCATCTAAAGGATATAACAGTGCCCATCTGGATTCCAAAAGTAAAAAAACAAAAACTAGTCAATAAAGTTTGATGTGTGTGCGTGTAATAAGTACCTGTGTGTGCCTTAGGTAACCCTACCCACCCCCCCATCCACCCCTGCCATGGTCCCCCCTCCACCCGCCCACCCCCCCTTTGTGTGAGCAATCAGGCAAAGCCTGAATGATGGTGGTCAGTCATAAGCCACTGGCGCCAGCCACGCCAGGCGCCTGAGAGTGAGTAAAAATGCTTGACCATACATTCAAGTGGTCGGCCAGCTAGAGTTACAGTCACCCCCAATTCCTTTCGTCTCCTTCCCCCCACCTTTCCCCCACCAGAGGAATTAAATTCTAGAAAGAGGTAAAGGATGAGAGGGAAAAAAAAAACGAAAAGGTAGACTAACAATGAGGAGAGAGAGAGAAAAAAAAAACAAAAGCTGTATTATACACTAGGAGTGTATGCGTACACGGTCCAGGGTGTGTATCGATGGTTTTCTTTTCTATCTCTCTATGAAATAGGAGATAGCATCAGGTTAGCATCAAGTAACCAGTTAAATCGTTTTGTCAGTTTGCCCCTTTATGTCCTTTCTTTTGTCTAATCTCTTCCAAGTACTCTTTGGCTTTGATCTCAGATGTAAAGACCTTCGTAGTGCCGTGCAGGATAACCTTCAGCCTGGCCGGGTTCATGAGATACACCTCTGCACCTAGTTGTTGCAAGGGAGAGATCAGCTGCCGCAGATGCCATCTGCGCTCAACGGTCTGATGGCAAAAATCCGGTTTAGAAAAAAAGGTAATCCCATGAGCCCCTTTTTTTGAGTTGGGGCGAGCCTAGTCGTATACCAATTGTCTCAAGAGAAAGTTGCCAAAGAATACAAGGAAGACCCGGGGCTGACCTTCAGTCACGTTACCGTTCTTGTATTGCTTTTTCAGGAAAAAGGGAAACCTGTGCGCTCGTTGCACTTCACGGTCCCAATCCCATCCAGAATGTTCCGGGAAAGAATCTTGGAGTAGCTTGACAATGAACTGTCTGGGGTCTTCCCCCTCCTTGCCTTCTGGAATCCCCAGGAGGCGCAGGTTGTTGCGACGCTGCCGATTTTCATTTTCTTCTATCTTCACCATCAGATCCATGTGGCAAGCAGAATTGGAGTCAGTGACCTGTTTGGTTGCCACTGCTTCAGTCTCCAAATGTTCAGTCCTGGCCTCCACCATACCCACTCTCTCGCTAATGTCTGTGCAGGTCTTGTTCAGCCGTCTGAACCACCCTGTAGTTTTTTTGCTGCGTTTTTAGCTGCCCGATTTTCGCCTCTCACCTCCTCCTGGAAGTCTTTAATCGAGGTAAGTATGGCGGCGAGTGAGGGTTCCAATGACTCATTAGTTTTGGCTTGCAGTCTTCTCGGGCTATGCCCCTGTGATAGTGAGTGTGACATGGTCGGCTCATCTTCATCTAAGTGATAAGACACCTGTGAGTCCGAGTAATCCCATTTAAGCTGACTCCTTCGTTTAGCCTTATTCCTTGGGTTCTTGGGGCGAACGATTGTACCAGTTTTATCACGGGGAGCCTCTCTTTCCTCCTCACTAGTACTGTTAGTATTGCCTTCATCTTCTTCTTCTGTCTCTCTGTCCCCTGAAGAACTCGGAGTGCTGTCTGATACCGAGTAAAAGGCCTCTTGACCAATCTCTGGGGTCCAAGGGGCAGTAGTGCCAGGAGGAACTTCCAGATTTCGAATGGCAGCTTCCGTCTTTGTAGGGTGATCCCTGGTGTTCGAGTTCTCAAAGGGAGTACACAGGGAGTAACCAATATTTCCTACATCTGGTTCTAGGAATTCACCCTCGATAGGGAGTGGGGTTAAGAGAGGGTTGAGAGGCTTAGAGGGGTCAAGAATAAGGTCGAGTACTTCAATTGGAGTATGCAATGATAGAGAAGATTCTGTTAGGCATTGCTGGTTGCATATCAGGATGGAGGGAGCTTCGGGGCTGGAAGGGGCATTACTGGGATCCAAACTAACAGCGGGTATTTGATTAATGTCACCAATATCGCTGTTCTGTTGGGAAGATTCTGTTAGGCATTGCTGGTTGCATATCAGGAGGGGGGGAGCTTCCAGGCTGGAAGGGGCATTGCTGGGGTCCAGACTAATAGCGGGTATTTGATTGATGTCACCAATATCGCTGTTCCGTTGAGAGGAGTCATCAGCTCTGTTAAGGCATTGCGTGTTTTTTATGCTGTTTTTACCAATGGCAGCCTGATTTTTGGCCGCTAAAAATATTTTGGCTGGAGGAGGAAGTGCCAAAGTAGCATCTTTGTTGTCTCTGGACTCTTTACTAGAAGCCCCGGCCCCTGTCTGACCAGTGTTTTTTTTTGCCCCAATAGCCCCACTGACCTGTTTGGACTTGGTCTTGCTGGAGTCATCTCCCGCTAAGGAATCCTTTCCTGCGGTAGGTGTCTTTACCTTTAAGCTTTTTTTGCTCCCACGAGAACTCATCTTTCTGGTTCTGCTGTCGAAACTCGTTCTCTGTGATGCTCTATGCTGCCCCCAAAATCCACACAGCGTCGATAACACTGTGTACGCCAGCACCAGGACGCTAAAGCTCCAAAAGAACACTTCCTTCCATTCAAAACAGCGCCTCTCTGTCCATTTCGCCGAGCGCTCAGCGGGCGTCTGTGTTTTAAGCCTGCGGCCGCTGCAGACAAACACCTCGGTGATTGAAAGAATTTTAAGTCCGGTGGGGAAAACCAGCAGATCTGCGTGGCAGATCTCCTTGCTGCAGCGTCTCTCCGCTGCTCCAACGAGTGTCCCGAGCAATCCTGTGGCTCCGTGCAAGCCCCGCAGCAACCTTCGCCGCCTCAATACTCGATGCGCCCGGACCTGGGATCCCAGCATCACCGATCCGCAGGGCAGGTAGCCGATCACCTGAGGGTCCGGTGGCTAGCGTGGCGTGGCGGCAGCGCGCACAAGCTTATGCTGACTCCATCTTGCCCCTTGATGCCGGGAGCAAACTTTCTAATGCAATATACGGCTCAGCCCAGTGCCGGTAAAAGGCGTATGTCACCTTGCAAAATGACATGTGATCACCGGTAGGAATCTGAACCGGCGATCTGTGTCACCGTGAATTGCCACACTTAAAGGGCCTGTCTTGACTAGCGATTTTGGGTCTAATGCAGGGCCAACTGGACTTATCAATTTTTGGCTTGATTGTTTTACACGAACTGCGATGTTATGCCCATACGGGCTTTGATTGATCTGTGGGAACTACTCGGCCCAGGATGCAACTGTTTCTATTGAGTATCCTGATTGGAGGACTATATAATGAATTTACCTTTGGCAGTCAGAGTAGCAATATTTTGCCATCGGAACCATTGACAAAGGCTGTATGCTGAAACGCGTCGGGGAGGCAGACTGTCCGTGTTGCGATGATGAAATAAAAATAATTTTCACCAATTGGAGTGCCACCTTTGCATCCAGGAGCTACGTGGGGAGCAACCTTTCTAATGCAATATACGGCACAGCCCATTGCCAGTAAAAGGCATATGTCACCTTGCAAAATGACATGTGATCACCGGTAGGAATCTGAACCGGCGATCTGTGTCACCGTGAATTGCCACACTTAAAGGGCCTGTCTTGACTAGCGATTTTGGGTCTAATGCAGGGCTAACTGGACTTATCAATTTTTGGCTTGATTGTTTTACATGAACTGCGATGTTATGCCCATACGGGCTTTGATTGTTCTGTGGGAACTACTCGGCCCAGGATGCAACTGTTTCTATTGAGTATCCTGATTGGAGGACTATATAATGAATTTACCTGTGGCAGTCCGAGTAGCCATATTTTGCCATCGGAACCATTGACACAGGCTGTATGCTGAAACGCGTCAGGGAGGCAGACTGTCCGAGTTGCGATGATGAAATAAAAATAATTTTCACCAATTGGAGTGCCGCCTTTGCATCCAGGAGCTACGTGAGGAGCAACCTTTCTAAGGCAATATACGGCACAGCCCATTGCCAGTATGAAGGACTGGGTTCTTTAAGGCCCAGCGGTGCCAGGGAACAACACCTGAAACCTTCGTGGGTTACCTGCTCTGGCGTACAAGTGACAGAGACACGGGACACTTCCTTCGGCGTCAAAGATCAGCGTTTATTACTGCAGGGATACAGAAATCGCAAGAAGTACAACATAGTGTAGGTTCTGAGAGTCTGCTTCAAATTGCAAAAGGGAATCGCTCCTTTTATACACATTTTCGTCATTGCTCGACATAACGAACAAAAGGTTACAACTCAGTTCCCACAGTAAACTTCAAAAGGATTGCATTCATGTTTTCAGAAGCCCGGAACATGATTATAGTAACATTGCCGGTTCCCAACTGTAAAAGCACATCATCTCGCCATAAGGCACATTCCACTCTAGTTGTAAACAGGTGAAAGAAAGAGACAGGAACAGGTGTAAGAAAGACAGACAACCGTAACAGAAGAGTGTGGGGGCAATATTGGAAGCGTGATCACAGGATCAAAGGACTCAAACCTAACATGTGTAAAGCTGAAACAATAGACCAACACGGCAGAATAAGCCTCAAGCTGAGCCATCTGCCTTTGCCGTGTCATTCCCCCGGTCGTAAAGACGACCCCAAAGAATATTCATCTTCCGCCAGAGCTTGGGAATCCCAGGGTCACGAAGCGGACATTGTCCCTTCGCTGGCTACGTGAGGGCAAGAAACAAAATGGATGCCGTATCTAAAATGGAACCCGAGGGTTCAGATGGAAAAACCCGTAAAGGAGACGAACCCTTCTAAGTAGTGTAGCGTAAACGCATACACCTACTAATCTCGTCATTTACGGTTCATAGATACCAAACTCGTCCATATCCGAGAATGCCCAAAACGTCGTAATGATTCTCACGGAACCTCAGACGCTCCTTTTGCCCTCAGGTAGGCAAGCACTAGTCGAAATCAGAATCAATTTCAATATTCATCAGATCATTCAGGTGTTGTTGAAACATCATCCTATCCATCAATGTCTCTTTGGTCACAGATGGCCTTCTTATACACGTTGTAGCACAAAGGCCACATAAGGCAGGACCACACTGCACACAAAGACAACACGTGAACAGAAACGCTACAACGACTCCTATGATCATCAGAAGCTTCCAACCCCAAGTCGACATCAGACCCCAAAACCATCCTAGAAGCGTCCAATCTCCCTCGTCCACGTGTATGGACTCCGAGATTTTATGCAACTTTGAGATGGCTTGATAAACAGTTGGAGCATTATCAGGGATGAAAATGCAGCAGCTCGAATGGATTACCTTGCACACACCACCTCTATCTGCAAGTACAACGTCTAGAACCATACGGTTCTGTAGCGTCATAAGTCTATCCGCTTGAAGCTCTGCTGTCAGGTTACCAAGGGCACTTGCAGTGATATTAGCAGTCAATTCCACCACACAAGTCAACTGTCTCAAGTTCCTACTATTAACCATAGGACCCCAAAACGGTAGGAAACCCTTAAAGAAGTCTCCTGCCTCTTGACTGGCAGTGTCCTCTTTACTAACGACGCCTCTCACAACTCTAGTCTTGTGATAGTTTGAGGCAACCGCAAAAGTTGGTGGTAAAAGATTCGCGATATAGCAGGTGCCTGAAAAGTCACGAGGCAACCACGTATAAGCACGATCGTAACACACAAAATAAGTACCCTTGGCAGTCAGGAAGACAGGGGAAGAGAGCATCGGTAAGACATACGTCTCAGTACAAGCACTCTTCCCAAGCTGAGCTCTTGGATTTCGACCAAGGCCTTGCAGACAGAAATGGCCGAGATGAGGTACGATCCAAATCGGAGATGAGCTTTTAAACTGTCTATCACTTACTAACATACTATACTCAACCTCACTCAGATCCTTGTAAGCTCGCACCTCTTCCTCTGGGATAATTGTTGCATCAAAAATATCTTTATCTAAATCAGCAATCGCTATCGCCAAAGGCTTGTGGTACGGGCCGGGACTAAGGTCTGTGGAGCGAGGCTCTCGACGGGGGTAGGAATCTAGTGCACTACGGAACATAGTTTGGAATGCTCGAGCTGACCCCTGGGTGCTGTAAGGAAGAACCAAATACGGAATACCTTTATCCATAGTATGTGGCATTAACCCACACACCCAACAATTGGTAGTATTCATCACCAACTGATGCAGGAGTTGGACAAAGGAATTGTTCATAAATTCCGCACGTCTGGCCTGTTCATGTTGAGGCAGAAGATGAAAGGAATGTGGTGAAATAGTGGAAACAGAATTTAGGTCAAGTGAGAAGGAAACGGGTGAAATGGAAGGCAATAATAATGGAATCCCAAAGTACACTCCATCCACTAGTAGCATAGAAACAGTCAGGAACAACATAAAAACCTGAAACAGAAAACATTTTGTTCGAAACATCTTATGCAATTTGGATCTTTGTACCGCCATTTTGTCTATGTCCGACAGCTTAGAAAACTCCATCCTCTAAAAACCGTCCGTGACGTTCTTGACGCACTTCGTTCTGAGTAGCGATTATCAATTCCCAGGAGTTCCCAGAAATTGACAAAAGGCAATCGACCTAGGGTCAGAAACCTGCTAAACAGAAGGAGGTACCCGCACGGCCCTACGGTCAACCCAGATGGTAGGTCTAATCAATTTATCTTTTAATTAGCATAAGTCTCCTAGCTGCAAGGAAAAAAAAAAAGTACTCACACAATATGCAAAATCATAACATTCATGGCAACTGTAAGGGGTAACGTGAATTCAAAAATAAACAAATGCATTAGTCTTTGTTGCGCGATCGAAGAAAATATCGAGTTTTTCCAGGTCGAGTTTGCTCTTCAAATAACGGTTCTGATGGCAAAACAGTGTTCGATTGTTCAGGTAACAGTTCAGAACTTGAACTCTCCAATGCTGATGATAACGGTATCGTTTTCGATGATTCGACAGGGATATCTAATTGAACTAAATCGTTCCCTACAGGCTGGGCATCACTAAATGGTACATAGTACAAAGGAGTCTCTGTTTCAGTCGAGGCGACTCCTTTCTTCATCCATGTGTCTACTGGCAAAGGAAGCGGAACCTTCTTGGTGTGGGTGGCATGCACCCAGTGCTTTCTTCCTTCCAGTCGAACTGCAGTCCTCGTCGCCAGTAACACCTGGTGGGGTCCAACAAATCTTGGCTCAAGATTGCGTTTTCGTCCAAAATTTCGGGTAACGACCCAGTCGCCAGGTTGGAGCCGATGACCAGGACCTTCTGTTTGTGCCGGTAGAGCCTCGTAAACCTGTTGGTGAATCAAACTCAATTTAGCAGTCAGATCATGAAGATAGTCAATCAACATTGGATATTCAAGTCTGTTAAATTCCTTAGGCCTTGGGACTCCCCAAATGTTCGCAGGACGGCCGAACACAATCTCATATGGGCTAAGCCCTACTCGAGAGTGCACAGTCGCTCTGGTCGATAAGAGGGCTAGAGGCAAAGCATCTGGCCATGATAAACCAGTTGTGGCCTGGATTTTGGCAAGTTTCAGTTTCAGGGTACCATTGTATCCTTCCACTAAACCCGCCGACTGAGGATGATTAGCACTATGGTATTTTTGATGAATACCAAGGCCACTGCATACACTTTTCATCACACTTCCCACAAACTCACTTCCGTTATCCGACCATACAATCCGTGGCATGCCATACCTAGGGAAATACTCTTTGAGCAACACTTTTGCTGTAGATAGGGCAGTATTATCTTTAAGGGGGTAAGCCTCAATCCATCTAGAGAATGCACAAACTACAACCAAGACATACTTCAGGTTGTTGCATCTCTCCATATGGATGAAATCCAACTGAATAATTTCAAAGGGACATGTAGGAGGGGCAAAATGACCAGGTGGAGTAGGAGTGCCCTTGCCAGGATTGTACATCAAACATATCATGCAATTCTTAACCACTCTCTCCGCACATTTAGTAATTCCCTCATTCTTCCATACTGGGGACAACAATTTACATATGCCTTTTGCGCTAATATGTGACGTGCCATGAGCCATGGTAACAACGGCAAGCACATATGCATCCGGTAACATCCATCTCTGCCTTTCTGACAAATCAACCCAACATCCATTCTCATCTAACTTCCCCGTGCTTTCTTTCCACTGAGTCTTTTCCATCTCGGTAGCCTCATTCTGTATCTCTTTCACACTCTCAACTGTGTCTTCACACATACCAGTCTCCGCTGGCCATCTTACTGAACTCGTAACGTACATTCGATTTGTCAGATCTCTAGCTGTCTCCTTAGCAATCTCCTCCGCAAACGCATTACCGCGGCCAACATCATCTGTCACTTTCCGGTGCGCACTGCATTTGATTATTGCCACCTGTTTAGGCAATGTAAGTGCATCCAAAAGGTCATTCACAAGTTGTCCATGCTGTATCTTCGTGCCATGCGACGTAAAAACACCCTCGTTCTCTCCACAATCGACCAAAACTGTGCGCTACGCCAAATGCATACTGACTATCGGTAAACACATTCACCCGCTTTCCTCTAGACAACACACACGCTCTCGTCAACGCGATCAATTCAGCTGCTTGGGCCGAATTCTGACTCAATCTCGCAGTTTCCACAACCGTACTCAACGTCACTGCAGCATACGCAGTTGTCGTATCACCATTCGGCAACTTGAAGCACGAGCCATCAACATACAAAGTACCATCGGGATCTATCAATGGAGTGTTTTTCAGGTCAATGCGACCCTTCGTCTCTTCTTCAGTTCTCAAGTAACAATCATGTGGTGCTACATCATCTGATTCCATGTTGATCAGCAACAATGTTGCTGGGTTCAACACATTACAACGCTTTATCCGTATATGACTTGTCAAAAGTATCAGCTCATACCCAGACAACCTTGCGCTCGTCAGGTGTTGAGTTTTCGTTCGGTTCAGAAGAGTTTCAACTGCATGCGGAACCATCACCGTAACCATATTATCCATGACCAAACCTGCGGACTGTCGAATGGACACAGCAGCTTCTGCTGTTGCTTTCAGACAACTCGGTAATGCTCTAGCTACATGGTCTAAGGTTGAGGAAAAATACGCACATGGGCGTTGTTTGTCGCCAAATTGTTGCGTCAAGACACTCAACGCACAACCATCCCTCTCGTGAACGTACAGTGTGAACGGCTTACTGTAATCGGGAGTACCTAACACAGGAGCCGAACACAACGCATCACGTAATTCCGAAAAACTTTGCTGACACTCTTCAGTCCAAGGCAAAGGAGTCGAAACATCCTTGCACGTGAGAGCTAACAATGGCTTCGCTAATAATGAAAAATTTGGAATCCATTGTCTGCAGTATGACGTAATACCTAGAAAGGCACGCACATCTCTCTGAGTTTTTGGCACAGTCATTCGAGCAATCGCTGCAATTCTTTCTGGGGTCAACCTTCTCCCTTCTTTTGACAATAAGTGACCCAAATAGGTTACTTCTTGACAACAATATTGCAGCTTAGAAGGTGACACCTTGTGATGTAAGTCACATAAATGTTGCAACAACGACACTGTAGTGGTTCTGCAAATAACCTCGGTATCAGCAGCCACTAATAAGTCATCAACGTACTGAATCAAAGCTGCACCCGCCGGTAATACAAATGCATCCAGTTGACTTTTAAGGGCTTGACTGTAGATCGATGGACTCTCACAATAGCCCTGTGGTGCGCGTTTAAATCTAAAACTGCGACCAGCTAGTGAGAATCCGAATAGATCTCTGCTTTCCTCAGCAATCGGAATGCTAAAGAAAGCATTCTTTAGGTCAATCAGCGTGAACCAGGAGGCAGAAGCTGGAATTAAGGTCAACAAGGCCGTGATATCTGGCACCACAGGAAATTGTGGGACCACGATCTTATTCACCTCTCTTAAATCAATTACAAAACGGTACACAGGAGGTTTAGATGGATCAGTTCGTTTCAGGATGGGTAACACAGGACTATTACACACATTTCCCCAAGTTTCTTCAATGACATCCTTTTCGATCAGGTCATAAACGATCGCTAATAGCGCTCGCTCACCATCAAGAGAAATACGATACTGAGGTATACGTGGTAATCGCACATTTGATTTCAACTGAACCACATAAGGTGGAATGTCCAACAAACCCACATCATTGGGGCCCGTGGCCCATAGTGACGCAGGAAGGGAACTCAGTTCCGGTGGGAACTTATCGATCGATAAGTACATAGGAGAGATTATTCTCTGACCTAATGTAAGCTCCACTCCCGCAGGAGAGCAGTACAAAGTCGCATATAACCGTTTTAACAAATCCAAACCCAAAAGATTCTCGCCACAACCAATGGAGAGAATCAAGGGAGCCTCCAGCTCACGAGGACCAATCGTAAGGGGCAAAGGGCTGGAGACAGGATTGCTAACAGGGGCGCCAGAGAATCCAACGGAAACATTCGCTAAGCCGGACAAAGGTGCGCCAGGGAGTTTTGAATGCATGATGGAACTTTTTGCTGCACCAGTGTCCAACAGAAAAGGCTCAACTACGCCAGATGTAGCAACTGCGACGTAAGGCCCTCTCTGATCAACCGGAACTGACACTACTCCCTCTCTTTGTCGGTGGCTGTCCTAGTAACGATCACCTGCCTCAATCTCATGTCCAATGTAATAATCGTCCACATGGTACTGTGCCGATCTATCGGACCTCGCATTCCGCTGATCAAAACAATTATTCGCATCCAACGAAGTAGGAGAGCGCTCATTCTGATTCTGAGAGTTACCACGACCTCTACCTCGAAATGGCTGTTGGGGACCACCACGTCCCCCTCGAGCCAAAACATGATTATAGCGATCACGTAAAGTGGGACAATTAAATTTGATATGTCCCTCTCCCCTACAATATGCACACTGATTATATCCAAGCATAGATCTAAAGTCAGAGGAGTCAGAGCGTGACTGCATCCTGGAAGACTGTGCCTGTGGCCGATACTGCTGTTGTGAATCATTTTGATTCGAACGTGGAGGATATGCTTGTTGCAACAAAACCTTCGTTTTAAGCTCCTTCGTTTTCTTATCTGAACGATCACTTTCTTCTTTTGCCCTATTTTCGTAGTATTGAGCCGTCGCTAGTATTTGAGCAGTGGTTGAAACGGCCCATGCACTTTCAGAATTTTTCAATTTGTTGCATAGTTCAGGCAACAAATTTAACACAAACTTATCAACAAATAACCACTGTCCTCCCTCCGTACTCATGTCCTGACCACTATGATCAATGAATGCTTCCTCAAATCTAGTAAAGAAATCGGAGACACTTTCGTCTTTCTTTTGCTTACAAGCCGACAATGTGTCCCAATTCACCCTCATCGCTGGCATAAGCGTTTTCATGAGCGTAATGATTCTTTGGGGCAAATCCGTAATTAACTGCTCGGGCTTAGCCCCACCAATTTGTCGTCCATCAGCCGCTAATAGCGTAGCCCAATCACCACCCAACTCAGCCAAATGATTCTCTTGGCGGATTTTTGCCCAAATCGGTTGCGGTACAATATTACCAAACAACATGTCGATGTCAGCAAGGTTCATAATAGAAGCATCCACCAGTTGGGATAACTCCTTATAATAACCTGCCGGATTTTTGCGTGGATCAGGCAAGGATTGCTTCACCTGTAAGACTTCTGATCGCTTCCATGGGAGGTGTATCCAAACCCTTTGGAAATACGGCAGAACCACAGGATTAGCGTTCGGATCCCCTGGCATCCAAACTGGCGGAACCTCTCTCATAGGATACTGACCGGAGTTCGCTTTTTGAGTATCGGAATCATCATCAAACGACACCCGAGAAGGCACTGTAGACCTAAAGGCTAATAATCGCTCTAATGCACGTCGTACATCTGCACCTACGATCATACCATTCAAAAAACGACTCTGAAGTTCGGTCATCTCGGGCGGTACATCATCTAAGTCATCATTATCCCACTCTTCCCTCAAGGAGTTGCACATTTCTTCAAACACAAATCTCTGTGTTGGCTCATTGAACTGAGAAAATGTATCGAAAACTATGCGTGAGGTGTATTTAGCAGGGTGTCTAATCCATCTACGCGCCATAGTTTCTAACGTCGCTCTCTCTCTTCCACCAGGGATTTGACTTCGTCTCTGGGGAGTTTCAGAGACATCGGATTGAAGTAACGATCCGGAAAGTGGGGAGTAGAGGGTAGCAACAGAGTTAGGGATACGATTACGAACGGAAGGAGAAGAGGAAAAAAGAACAGGAGCAACAGCATTAGAAGTGGTTGTAGGATCAGTGGGGGTAGCAGGAACAATAGACTGAGAAGGTACAGGCAAAGAAGCAGTAGGAAGAGGAACAGGTAGAGGAGCAAGAACAGGACCAACAACAGGCTGACCAGTAGCCGCCAAAACAACAGGAGGGGGAACAGGAGGAACTACAGGAGCCGTAGCACCCTGTGCATAAGGGGGTGGTGATTTCATTAAATACGCTAACAAAGGATCCTCTTTCGAGTCTTCTTCCTTTTAATCGAGATTTGACGATAACACCGGATAACATTTATCCGCCCACATGTGATGCAGTCTAACTAAAACTTCCGTTTCTTTATCTGCTTTATCTTGATGGTGACGTTCTGCATCTTGCATTATCGTAATGATACTACTTTCTTTCTTATTTTTCTTAAGCTGTTTGATTTCTTTCTGCCTGGCCTCTTTGCGCCATAACCGAAAGGAATCGAACATAGCCGGCCTAGATTTTCTTTTAAACAGTTTCGCTTCGAGATTCTCTAAAATTTTAGTGTCGAAACTTCCATGTGATGGCCAACTAAGGTCACCGTCATTTTTCGTATAACGAATCCAATATTCATTATATATAATAGGGCCCACACCATGTCGACTATAGAGCTCATATATCGGAGTTCCAACTGGAGGTATCGGACACGAGTCCTCCAACCGGGAGTCCATACTGTGACATTTAAAGAAACCAAGAAAACCACTATGGCCAGGCATCTTGCACGCTAACCTAGTATCAAACTTCAAGGATTATCGAAGTACAAAATCTTCGTGAAATACAAAACCCTCGGTTTTTGGCAATTGCAACTGTCAAATAACAACTAAGAACCAACAACTAAGAACCACAAATGCAATGGAACCATGCAAAACAACGACTAAGCACCAACAACAACCAAGGATACTGGGAGCGACCCACAAATACTTAACTGAGAGCTCAATGGCATCACCAGGAAGGCCCGTCTGTCGTCTCGCCGTACAAAGGACTACGCCAGGCGCCAAAACAGGTCGACAGTCAGAGCATCGGTCCGTCGCAACCGTCAGGAGGCGGGGATCTTCGCAGGAAAAGTCTTCGGACCACTTATTTCGACAACTGGATCGATGAAGCGGGGTGCACCTTTCCTCGGAGATTTCACACGAAGTTCCTCACGATCGTCAGGTTTTGGACCGGTACCGCTGATGTCGCCCCACATTGGGCGCCAACTGAAGGACTGGGGTCTTTAAGGCCCAGCTGTGCCAGGGAACAACACCTGAAACCTTCGTGGGTTACCTGCTCTGGCGTACAAGTGACAGAGACACGGGACACTTCCTTCGGCGTCAAAGATCAGCGTTTATTACTGCAGGGATACAGAAATCGCAAGAAGTACAACATAGTGTAGGTTCTGAGAGTCTGCTTCAAATTGCAAAAGGGAATCGCTCCTTTTATACACATTTTCGTCATTGCTCGACATAACAAACAAAAGGTTACAACTCAGTTCCCACAGTAAACTTCAAAAGGATTGCATTCATGTTTTCAGAAGCCCGGAACATGATTATAGTAACATTGCCGGTTCCCAACTGTAAAAGCACATCATCTCGCCATAAGGCACATTCCACTCTAGTTGTAAACAGGCGAAAGAAAGAGACAGGAACAGGTGTAAGAAAGACAGACAACCGTAACAGAAGAGTGTGGGGGCAATATTGGAAGCGTGATCACAGGATCAAAGGACTCAAACCTAACATGTGTAAAGCTGAAACAATAGACCAACACGGCAGAATAAGCCTCAAGCTGAGCCATCTGCCTTTGCCGTGTCATTCCCCCGGTCGTAAAGACGACCCCAAAGAATATTCATCTTCCGCCAGAGCTTGGGAATCCCAGGGTCACGAAGCGGACATTGTCCCTTCGCTGGCTACGTGAGGGCAAGAAACAAAATGGATGCCGTATCTAAAATGGAACCCGAGGGTTCAGATGGAAAAACCCGTAAAGGAGACGAACCCTTCTAAGTAGTGTAGCGTAAACGCATACACCTACTAATCTCGTCATTTACAGTTCATAGATACCAAACTCGTCCATATCCGAGAATGCCCAAAACGTCGTAATGATTCTCACTGAACCTCAAGTAAAAGGCATATGTCACCTTGCAAAACGACATGTGATCACCTGTAGGAATCTGAACCGGCCGTCTGTGTCATCGTGAATTTTCCCGTTTAAAGGGCCTGTCTTGACTAGCGATTTTGGGTCTATGACAGGGCCAACTGGACTTATCAATTTTTGGCTTAATGTTTTTACACGAACTGCGATGTTATGCCCATACGGGCTTTGATTGTTCTGTGGGAACTACTCGGCCAAGGATGCAACACTTTCTATTGAGTTCCCTGATTGGAGGACTATATAATGAATTTACCTGTGGCAGTCCGAGTAGCCATATTTTGCCATCAGAACCCTTGACAAAGGCTGTATACTACGCGCTGGGGAGGCAGACTGTCCGTGTTGTCATGATAAAAAAAAATGATTTTCACCAGTTGATGTGCCGCCTTTGCTTCCCGGGGCTACTTGGGAAGCAACCTTATATACCTTATATATATTCACTGAAAAAAACATAGGTTTCAGCCACGTTATAGTTAGGAATTAGCATTTAAAAAACCTTAGAAATTCACTGAAAAAACCATAGGTTTCACACATGTTATAGTTAGCTGGGCATTTCACTCATACAAATCCATTGAAATTCCCCCGTTATAGTTAGTTCAGCTAACTATAACTCGCGCGCCTGCAATGCACTGCTGATGACGTCACATGCTACATCACTCTTTGACATGGTCAGTGACGTCACTCATGACATCACTGATGACATCTCAAATGACATCACTGATGACATCATCCAGTGAATGTGTGTCTTTATGAAAAATGAATATTTTGTATATATGTATATCTAAAGGATGATGGAAGAATAAATGGGTAAATAAGTGTCTAAGGGCCAGATGTATCAAGATACCCTTTTGCGATTCTCAAATAGCGATTTTTAAGGAATCGCTATTTGAGAATTGCAAAATGGTATGTATGTAGAAATTCGCTATTTTTTTGCGATTTCTTAAAATTCCTCAATTGCGATTAGCAAATTGCTAATCGCAATTAAGGATTTATTTCTCATTCCTTTCTATGGGCCAGGAGGCCCATAAGAATGACTGTGAAATTATTCTCAATTTGCGATTCGCAATTTGCTAATCGCAATTTGAGAATAATTTCAAGGGTGCAAGGGTATCTTTTGGACACCCTGCTGCACCCCTGAAATTGACATGTGTGCGCATATGGCGTACATACATGCCCTAAGGGCATGTATGTGCGCCACATGCCACCTTCACAAATGCAAAAAAGTGCATTTGTGAAAGAATTTGCAGATTACCACCAACTTCTAGCAGTTAATGATATCCTATGAAAGGAACTTCAAGTTACTGGTAAGTACAGTTAAATTTACTTTTCAGGAATAATAGTGAGCTGAAAGATGCAGCACTGAGGTATCTCCTGATAACAGGTGAGTAAATTGGATTCGTAGTTCGACTGATTTTTGAGAAATTTTTTTAAGTTCCAAAACTCCACACTTAGAAGAGTTTCCAAGTGAAACCAGTCAATGTTAGCCTAGGGAAGGAAATTCAAGTTACTGTAACTACGATTAGAATTACTTTTCATGATCAGTAGTGGGCTGAAAGATGCAGCACTGAGGTCTCTCCTGATAACAGGTGAGTAAATCGGAATTCGTAGTTCGGCTGATTTTTGAGGACATTTTTAAATTTCCAAAACTCCACACTTAGAAGAGTTTCCTAGTGAAACCAGTCCATGTTAGCCTACGGAAGGTAATTCAAGTTACTGTAAGTATGGTTAGAATTACTTTTCAGGATCAGTAGTGGGCTGAAAAATGCAGCACTGAGGTCTCTCCTGATAACAGGTGAGTAAATCGGAATTCATAGTTCGGCAGATTTTAGAGGAATATTTGTACGTTTCAAAAATAGACACTTAGAAACTTTTCTGGTGAAAACCACACAATAGATTCCTATGGAAGGAAATACAAGTTACTGGTAAGTATGATTAGATTTACTTTTCAGGGTCTGTACTGGGCTCAAAGATGCAGCACTGATATCTCTCGTGATAACAGGTGAGTCAATTGGAATTCGTAGTTACGCTGATTTTAGAGGAATATTGTGCTCAATAGTGAAGGAAGGGGGCGCGTTTTATATTGGGGAATTAATTCCTCTTCAATCCTGAGGTCCCCTGTGAGTCAACTAGCCCACCAGGTACCTCCAGTATGCGCCAGGGAGCTGTGTTGCAGAGAGGTGTTCAGAGGGCACGCCCCGTTTTTACAACACGCTGCAACGCAGTTCCGTGGCGCTTAATGAAGGTACCTGTTGGACTTGTTGGCCCCTAGGGAACCTCTGGATTGAAGAGGAATTAATTCCCCAACTTAAAACGCGCCACAGGGCATGTTTGCACACATATCACCTCAAGCCCCGTCCCCTACCTTCACGACTGTGCAAAAGCACCCCGTAGCACATTCTAAGTTGGGGGATTAAGTCCCCTTGCATACTGGGGATCCCTGGAGGCCAACCAGCCCACCAGTAACCTTCAGTATGTGCCAGAGGGCTGCGTTGCAGAGAGGTGTAAAAAGGGGCATGGCCTCGTTACACCTCTCTGCAACGCAGCCCCCTGACGCGTTTGCAGATGGAGAACTAATTCCCCTTGCATACTGGGGGTCCCTGGGGGCCAACTAGCCCACCAGGAACCTCCAGTATGCGCCAGGGGGCTGCGTTGCAAAGAGGTGTAATGAGGCCCGCCCCTCTTTACACCTCTCTGCAATGCAGCCCCTCGTGCGTTTACAGAGGGGGAACTAATTCTCCTTGCATATTGGGGGTCCCTGGTGGCCAACTACCAACTACCCACCAGGAACCTCCAGTATGCGCCAGGGGGCTGCCTTGCAGAGAGGTGTAAAAAGGGGCGTGGCCTCTTTACAGGTCTCTGCAAGGCAGCCCCCTAGTGCATACTGGCGGTTCCTGGTGGGCTACTTGGACTCCAGGGACCCCCAGTATTCAAGGGGAATTATTTCCCCCTCTGCAAACGCGCCAGGGGGCTGCCTTGCAGGAACGTGTAAAGAGGCCATGCCCCTTTTTACACCTCTCTGCAAGGCAGCCCCCTGACGCATACTGGAGGCTCCTGGTGGGTAGTTGGCCACCAGGGACCCCCAATATGCAAGGAGAATTAGTTCCCCCTCTGTAAACGCGCCAGGGGGCTGCGTTGCAGAGAGGTGTAAAAAGGGGCGGGCCTCATTACACCTCTGTGCAACGCAGCCCACTGGTGCATACTTTAGTATATTACCTACCTGCGGTCGCCAGTAGGTAGATATAGTTAGGTCCTATTTGACATAGAAAAATCCACAACATTCTATTTGGAATAACTTTGGCGCCGGTTGACGAATGTTCGTGAAATTTTCAAACTTGGTGGGGCGCTCCGATCCTCTCCTAATCTAAAAGTCTTGAGGTGAATCATGAAGCGGGGGAAAAAGGCGGTTCCCAAAACATGTTTTTCCAATGCAATTTTCTAAGTATTGCAGAATTTTGTGAATTCGCGATCCGCGAATTTGCGGATTTGCGAATTCGCGATCCGCAAAATTTGCGAATTTGTGCGAATTTGCGGATTTTTTTTGTGTGTTCGCGGGGCGCTTTGCGTGTTCACGGGGCAATTTGCATGTTCGCGGGGCGCTTTGCGTGTTCGCGGGTTTTTTTTTGTGCGAGACCGCTCGTTGTTGTGCCATTCTGCCCTCTGCCCCACTAGTTGTTGTGGGAATTCGCGGATCAAGAATTTGCCGAAAATCCGCGAGCGGAACGGATTTTGCGCCCATGCTTGTCAAAACCCTGCACCTGCTTGAAGCAGGGGCAAGGCTTGATGCAGCATTGGGGAGATAGGGCCCCCCAGAGCATTGCTGGAGCTGCATCGCAAGCGCGACGCAGCTCCAGCAATGCGCTGCTTTTACGGAACAGATGCGTGACGCATCTGTGCCATTTTTGCCACATGGTGCGCCTCATTGTAAATGCGGCGCACCATGGGTGGCCGAGCTGCGGCGCACAATAACTGGCGCATCCCTGGGGATGCGCCAGTTATTGTAAATCTGCCCGTATACATTTAGCCAACGAGGGAGCGCTTACTGATTAGACAGTAGAAAGTAGTCCAGTTGAGTAGAGGTATTGCACAAAAAGGTGGCATCTTCGTGGACAAACATGCAGGGCGGGATTCATTCTGCCCCCTGTTAGACTGGTTTTTTGTGCCCTTCTGCCCTCTGTTAGACTCGTTTTTCCCTTGTTTTTGTGCCCTTCTGCCCTCTGTTAGACTCGTTTTTCCCTTGTTTTTCTGCCCTTCTGCCCTTGTTAGACTCGTTTTGTGTGCCCTTGTGCCCTCTGTTAGACTAATTTTTCCCTTGTTTTTCTGCCCTTCTGCCCTCTGTTATACTCGTTTTTTGTGCCATTCTGCCCTCTGTTATTCCCTTGATTTTGTGCCCTTCTGCCCTCTGTTAGACTCGTTTTTTGTGCCCTTCTGCCCTCTGTTAGACTCGTTTTTGTGCCTTTCTGCCCCATTAGATTCGTTTTTTGTGCCCTTCTGCCATCTGTTAGACTCGTTTTTCCCTTGTTTTTCTGCCCTTCTGCCCTTTGTTAGACTGCTTTTTGTGCCTTTCTGCCCTCTGCATCACCACATCATCACTCAGCGCTACCCCAGCATCACTCAGCTCCACCACAGCACCACTCAGCACCACCACAGCATCACTCAGCACCACCACAGCATCACTCAACACCATCACAGCACCACTCAGCACCACCCCAGCATCACTCAGCACCACCCCAGCATCACTCAGCACCACCACAGCACCACTCAGCACCACCACAGCATCACTCAGCACCACCACAGCATCAACTAGCCCACCAGGTACCTCCAGTATGCACCAGGGAGCTGTGTTACAGAGAGGTGTTCATAGGCCATGGAGGTAACTGTTGGTCTAGTTGGAATCTTCGGACCCTCAAGATTCAAGGGGCGAAGTGAGGAGACGGGGCCTGAGGTGACATGAGCAAACACACCCTGTGGCGACTTTTAATTTGGGGAAATAATTCCCCTTCAATCCAGAGGGCCCATGTGGGCTAACACGCCCATCAGGTGATTCCAGTAAGCACCACTGTGCTGCGTTGCGGAGAGGTGGCCAGGCCGTGCCCCTTTTTACACCTCTCTGCAGATGTGTTAAAAGGGGCACACTCTGTGGCACTTACTGGAGGTTCCTAGTGGGCTACGGAGACCCCAGGGACTCTGAGGATTCAAGGGGACTTAATCTCCTGAATTAAAACAGACACAGGGCGTGTTTAGACAGTGGTGAAGACAGGGGATGGTGTAGAAAAGTGGCTCTGTATAAAGTGGACCAAAGAAAAATCAGCCAAACTACGAATTTTGATTTACTCACCTGTTATCAGGAGAGACCTCAGGGCTGCATCTTTGATCCCAGTACTGATCCTGAAAAGTAATTCTTCACATACTTACCAGTAACTTGAATTTCCTTCCATAGGCTAACATTGACTACTTTCACTTGGAAATTCTTCAAAGTGTGGAGTTTTGGAACTTTATAATATTCACCTAAAATCATCCCAACAGCAAATTCCGATTACCTCACCTGTTATCAGGAGAGAACCCAATGTTGCATCTTTTAGCCCAGCACTGACCCTGAAAAGTAATTCTAACCGCACTTACCAGTAACTTGTATTTCCTTCCATAGGAATTAATTGTCTGGCTTTCACCAGAAAAGTTTCTAAGTGTATATTTTCCCAAACTAAAAATATTCCTTAAAAATTGCCTGTATGATTTAAACACATTCTTTCAACTGTTTACAGGAGATGCACCAGTGCTGGATCCATGATCCACCACTGAGTAAGAAAAAGTAATGATAACACTACTTACCTGCTAAGTGAATTTTCTCCCATAGGATAATATTCCTTCAAAATCACTACTGTAAACAAGACACTTTTACTCAACTGTTTACAGGAGATGTCTGAGGACTGAATCTAGGATCCAGTCCTGTGGTTAGAAAAGTAATCCATAAAGTAACTAATTGCATTTAACTAGAAATTCACATTGAGCTCAATGTTGCATTGTGTTTGAAACTGTGTTGCCCATTACAACAACCGTAACTACTGTACTTAAAAGTCTTTTGCCTATTTGCAAAGTATTTAAATTAAAGTAATTCATTCTGAGATAGTATATTTTGTAATGTAATGTATAATGTAATTATAATGTAATTTAAAAAATAAAACATCTCAAAATAAATAGTTAAAAAAATGTAGTAAATCAGTATCAATAAAATAAATGTAACAATTAATACATTTAAAAATTATCATTTACAAAACCTATGAAATTCACTGAATAAAACATAGGTTTCAGACATGTTATAGTTAAGAATTATCATTGAAAAAATCTTTGAAATTCACTGAAAAACCATAGGTTTCAGGCCTGATATGGTTAGGAATTAGCATTTAAAAAACCTTTGAAATTCACTGAAAAATCCATAGGTTTCAGGCCTGATCTTGAGGTCTATTAGGATGGCGGGACCGTCCGCCACAGGGGCGAAGGTCCGGTCCGTGGAATTAGGCTGCACCCGCCACAGTGGCGGGTTCATCCCACATTTTTAACATTGCGGCGGGCGGTGCTGAATGTACGCCCGCCGCAGTGTTAAAAATGCATGTTGTGCGTTTCAAAGCACAACATGACAGGCACCGCGCGGTGCCTGCCATGTTGTATTTTTAAACGCAGGGGGGTACCATAGGTACCCCCCATGTGCACCCCCTGTCTAATAGACACCGCCACCATATTAGAGCTTTTCCGCTGCGGTCGTAAGCCGACCGCGGCGGAAAAGCGGCGGATGCTCATCCCGTCCGCCACAGTCCCCGCGCCATTGTAATATGGCGGGGGGAAATAGGTGGCGGACGGGCAAGGATGGCAGATGGATCACCACCGCCTGCATGGAGGTGGCGATCCGTCCACCATCCTAATTGACCCCATAGTTAGGAATTAGCATTTAAAAAACCTTTGAAATTTACAAAAAAAAACATAGGTTTTAGCGGTGTTATAGTTAGCTGGACATTTCACTCGTAGAAAACTATTACAATTCCTCAGATATAGTTAGTTGTACTAAGTATAACTCGCGCGCATGCATTCCACTGCTGATGATGTCACATATTACATCATTCATGACATAGTCGGTGACATCGCTGATGACATCTCAAATGGCATCACTGATGACATCACTATGACATCATCCATGTGACAATCTGCTACACCTCATTATACACTAGCATATTCTTTCAACACTCATTATAAAATATGGAGTACCATATCTGAATGCATTGGCACACCAATACAAGTCTCTAAAAACCCACTCAGTGATTCCTACATCTACACACACACATCTAAACACTTACCTATATATTCACTCATACATTCTAACAAAGATCATTAACATACTATTAAATATACTTATACACCTACATCAACATTTCACACCAGCACACATCTTATTCACTTATGCAGTCATCCGACTTACCTTATACAAACAAATGATCATATTTACATTTACTCAGCTACACACTTATACAAACACCACTTCATTTATTTATATAGATAACTCATACTTAGTGTGTTATAAAATCACTATTACACGTATACAGTTATCCATACAGTCACTCATACAATCACTGAGTCTTATGTATACTTATTTAAATACAACAACTGTCACATACTCTGTCTTTTATATTTCAACTTTGTTGGACATGTATCATTGAGAAATATATGTACTCATAATTGCACCCATAAAGACATTCTCTTACCCAAACAACGGTTTACACATGCTGTCTTAACCTCATATACCTACTAAATCATCTATTTACCTATCTTTGGACTGTCAGACACCTTCCACCCAAACACACATACATGTACTCTCCCATATAAATACTCACTTAACTAATCTATAACTAATATAGACGTTCACATAGCTACTAACCAACATATGCAGTAGGTTACACACCAAGAGACAGAGTGGTACAGATATTTACATAGTTAAATCACTGTCCCATATATTTAGTGACACACTTTAAATTAGTGACTTAAATGGGCAATCACACTGCTAGTATCGGGCACGCGAGTTATAGTTAGGACAACTAACCATATCTGAGGAATTTCAATGGTTTTGTAGAAGTGAAATGTCCAGCTAACTATAACACCCCTAAAACCTATGGTTTTTCAGTGAATATATATATATATATATATATATATATATATATATATATATATATATATATATATATATATATATCTCCACAACACAAGTTTGCCCATGAAGGAGAGCCACAAACAGGAGGTAAGTTTCGCCGTTTTATTTCATGATGGTGCAGCAAAGCAGAAAGAATGTCTTGTAAAAATAAACAGCTGCCTGACGCGTTTCATGCTTCTATGCATTTCTTTAGAGGCAGTGTGTGGCACTCAGCGTGATGCAGCAGTGATATTCATAATGCAGATCAGCTGCCATGTGGGCGGAGGCTCGCACTGAGCCTGCTGGTAATTGTAGTGCAAAAATAAAACTCCAGTGAGTTGCTGCCACGCAATGAAATTCTGCCTTAAAATAAATGCCTTTGCTCACTTAGCTGAACCAATAGTCTCTCATGAAATGACATCCTGTCCCCGGCGCTGATCGTCGTTTGACTCCAGCAGGTCAACTTTGCAGTTTCAGGGCTCTACTACGACCGGGACCAGCCGTTAAACATCCACAACACAAGTTTGCCCATGAAGGAGAGCCACAAACAGGAGGTAAGTTTCTCCGTTTTATTTCATGATGGTGTAGCAAAGCAGAAAGAATGTCTTGTAAAAATAACAGCTGCCTGACGCGTTTCATGCTTCTATGCATTTCTTCAGAGGCAGTGTGTGGCACTCAGCGTGATGCAGCAGTGATGTTCATAATGCAGATCAGCTGCCATGTGGGCGGAGGCTCGTACTGAGCCTGCTTGTAATTGTAGTGCAAAAATAAAACTCCAGTGAGTTGCTGCCACGCAATGAAATTCTGCCTTAAAATAAATGCCTTTGCTCACTTAGCTGAACCAATAGTCTCTCATGAAATGGCATCCTGTCCCCAGCGCTGATCGTCGTTTGACTCCAGCAGGTCAACTTTGCAGTTTCAGGGCTCTCCTACGACCGGGACCAGCCGTTAAACATCCACAACACAAGTTTGCCCATGAAGGAGAGCCACAAACAGGAGGTAAGTTTCGCCGTTAAGACCTGAAACCTATGGTTTTTTCAGTGAATTTCAAAGGTTTTTTAAAATGCTAATTTTTTAACTATATAAGGCCTGAAACCTATGGTTTTTTCAGTGAATATATATATATATATATATATATATATATATATATATATATATATATACACACATATATACATAAATCCAATACTCTGGTCACAATAAGCAACGGAGCGGCACTCCAGGTTTTCGATTGAAAGTTGAATTTTATTCCAGTTTAGTGGACAAACTTAAAAAAGCATCAGACGTGTTATAGGGGATAGCCGTTCTCAAGACCCATATATATATGTATTTATTAATTACTGGTGATTGCCAGTAGGTAGTTATAGTTAGGACCTACTTTCCATCGAAAAAAGCATTTTTTAAATTGCCTATGTCTTTGGCGCCGTTTGACGAGTTTTCACGAAAGTGTTTTAAAGAAGTGCCCAAGTGATTCTTATTGTGCATGGAAAGTTTCGGAGTGATCCATCGAAAGGACGCAGAGAAAATGGGGGCTCAAAAAATTTACATTACCAATGTTAACTCCCATAGAAACTTTAGACACAACTACAGTCTGAACCTCTGGACGGAATTACACCATACTTGACAGAAATGTAGGTATTGCTCTAGAAAGCGACTCTCCAGTAGTTTTGGAAATATTAAAGGAAATACAAAATTTGCATATATCGTAATGTGAATCCTTCGAGGATGACAGGCCCCGTAATGAAATGTGATTGGCTGCCAACACTTCAACTAGGAAGTGTTGGCAGCCATCTTCAGCTTCATCCGAGTGTAAGTCCCAGAAAGAAATGTTAAAGGGGGCAGGGTAGGAATATTCTGCCCCCCTAGGCCCACAGTATGCTTTTTTTATGGATCTGCAGCTCCTGCTGAAATTATTATATGAAAACCTCTAATCCTTGTAAATAAAATGTGAACTGCGATTATTAGAAAGATGAAACACATCATTGTTATAAACAGTATTAGAATGGTGAAAAACACAAACAATTCAACCATGTTAATTTTTCCTAGTGTTACTCCTATCTGTCATTAGTATCTAGAGACTAGAGCGAATATAGCGGGAATAACCTTCTGACAGATCTGTTGATATGATCTAACCCCATACCTTGGTATTATGGGTCAGGAAGCTGGCATTAGTGCATTAACAAATGCACCCATCAAAGTGTGCAGGCCTTCACACTTCTCTTGCATGGCTATCTTCCTTCTCAGGATGAAGGTTGGCGCTAGCAGGGCTGCATCTCAGTCACAGCTAACAACAGTATCATTAAATTATTCTATATAAAGTGCTTCTCAACAAAGTTAATCATGGACTCTGTTCAAATAATAAACCACCACCCTTGTCATACTGGGTCAGAGGTGCAGAAGAATGTCTTTAGTTAGTCTGGGGAGAAAGAGCTGTCCTCTATAAGCACAAAAAGGGCATTGCTTTCTAATATATGTGACCCGGGAACTAATTGTGCAGATTAGAGGGTGAAAATACTTACCAGGAATAAATGCATGTGTGGCACATTCACATTTTAGGGGAACCATGTGCAAACCACCATTAGAAAGAGATGCTCTGTTAAGAAGGAGAGCTAAAATGGAAGCTAAATGGAAGCTCTATAACACCCTACACTTGGTCAGATGGGAGGACTATATAAAAATAAACAATAGCAACATATATATGTAAAAAGCATTGTGTTTCATTTAAACACTTTAACTGCATAAGAAAAACATATAAAATACCAAATAAAAAAAACACAAAAATGACTGCAAAATGCTAATGAAAGAGTCATGGAGGCACACAAAATGAAGGACAGCAGATATGAAATGTCCACCACATCCATTTTCAGAATGTCATTGGGGCCCAAGAAGGAACCCGCTTCTGCAGGCAACACATCAACAAATACTTAAAGAGCCAGATCCAAGGAGAAAATATGGTCATGATCAGCCCATTCAGCAGTAGCCAAAGGCAACAGTGATAAGAGCCTTAGCAGAAGATCTGGATGCCAGGAAATCTGAATTTGAAGCAGCATCTGGCGGCTCATAGTACACATCTTGCAGAAAAGGAAACATCATCACAGGATAACACATTTGATGCACCCGCAAGGGTCACACAAGCAGGTTTATATCCATAGACTGTGACAATTGCGTTGTATGACATAAGTTGAGCACACACTCGAAAGAGCATAAAAATAGCAAAACACAGGCTGCACTCTCTGAAAACACATGGGCTGGAAGGACAGAGGCCAGTACTTGTTCTGTTCCAATAATAGAAACACTCCAAAATGCTGAATCATGCACTTATGACAAAGAAGGTCATGTGACAGTTCCACAGTTCCACTATTAGACCTTGTGGGGCATACATTATGTATATATGCATCAACATGGCCAGAGTCAGTTGAGATCAATTTTGCAATTATGGTGGACGTTGCAGGTTTTAAAATCGAATCGAGTACCATGGAATTATTTGAATGCAACTGAATTGTTTTTGACTTAGGATTTGAAAAACATGCAGAAAATGATGGCTAGAAAGAAGCAACTTACACTATGCTTTATATTGTAAGATAGACAAAAAAGGTGGGTACCGGGGTAAGAACTGGGGCCCCAAGAAGATTTGGTGTCTTAACTACAACAATACAGGTCACCTATCCTGGGACCACTGTTGCGCTAAAACCTAACCCACAACTACACATTCAGGGGTTGCTCGTGGAAGTTTTTATGGTAACTCCTCAGATGAGGGGGTCACCCTAGCCTTCAACTGGGAAGTAGGTCCAAAAGGTAAGCTTAAGATTCCAGAGCGGAGTCAAATTTTCCAACCCCTACTGGTGAATGCAATCCCAGCCACGGCCCTGAGAGATACATGTGCCAGTCACACTGTTGTGCATGACAGGCTGATTCCGTCCAACCAGTATATCCTAGGGGAGACAGAAAGAGTAAGGGTCCTCCCAGGGGAGGTCACTGATAGGCCTGTGACTGCAGTACCCCTAGATATTGCTGGGTCCTTACCCTGAGAAGGGTGGTACTCAGTAAAGACCTTCCCCTTGACTGTCTCCTTATAAATGATTACCCAGGGGTTAGTATGAGCCTAACAGAGGAACTGGTCCACTGCAAGTCCACACCCAAGGATTCTGCCGGTCCTGAACCTGCAACTAGTGCAGGTAAACCCCAAAAGAAGAAGAGGAAGTATAGGAAAGGTAGGCAACTGTTAGTGACAGTCCCCGATAGCCGAGGAAATTCTGCACCAGTAGGGGAGAACTCAACAGTTGGCACTGGTGAAACACTACCTGCTCCACAAAAAGTCCTGCTTAGTCAAGCAGTTTTTCAACCTTAAGATGGTGGCTCCTCTGCTGGCAGAAAAGAAGGTGGAAGAAGGGTGTTTGCTACAGGAGGTAGTAACCCCTCACTCTAAAGTAGCAGACAGGCAACCTGAACCCCAAGAAACCTGTAAGTTGGCTCCTTCACCTGTCAGTGAAGAGCTAAAGGTGTGTTTCTGGACACTGACAGCTGTCAGTGGCCTCTGCAGGGTGCTAGCCTTTATGGCTGCACTATCCTTGGCATATGGGTGTTACCCCATGTCAAATAGTAAGTTAGGCCCCCTGTCCCTGTAGGTCATGGTGTGGTTACTCAAGCTGTGGGTAACCTCTTTGGGTAAGCTAGGCTAAGTTAGAATGAGCAAGGGTGGACATTTCTAATCACAAGCTAAAAATATCGGGTAAAGATAATAATAATATAGACAAAGGGCATTTGAAATTATGTCCTAAAACTATTGAGGCTTGTCAGCTCCCCTGAGGGACTAAGCAGGGCAGGACTCCAAGCAGTCCCCCCTACTCTTCCTTCCCTGACAGATTAGGAAGACTCTCTCAAGTTTGGTTGAGTCTTCTAGCTTGTGGACTGGGGGAGGTGCGTGTGCGAGAAACTGGAAGTCTGTTGCAGTATCCCACCACTGTATGCCTGTTTTTGATGCAACTTTGAATGAGGTGTACTGGGTCCCTTCCAACGAGGCTGCCAGTACCAGTGTTCTTCCCCTAAAAATGCATCACAATTGGAATCACTTCAGCCACCCCTGTGTA
Source organism: Lissotriton helveticus (assembly GCF_964261635.1). Lineage (NCBI taxonomy): Eukaryota > Metazoa > Chordata > Amphibia > Caudata > Salamandridae > Lissotriton > Lissotriton helveticus. The sequence goes on along the minus strand of NC_136061.1, from coordinate 867,725,401 downwards.
TCCCTAGTGCATGGGTATTGAAAAGGATACACTAAGGCTGCAGCACAAATTGTGCCACCCCAAAGACCTCTCACCAAGACCATGCAAACTGTCACTGCAGGCTGCCTGTCTTGATGCAAAGAAAACCGAAGAGTCAAAACGGCACACAGCCCTTTGTTCCATAATTTCAAGCTTCACGTTTATTTTATAACGATTTGGGACTCCGAAGAGTTCCACATAAAATAGAAGATATACTTCCAAAGTCATCACAACCCTCCCATAAAAGAAGAATGTCCTTAATTTTATACCATATAAAATTCACCATTTCGTATAAAACAAAGGAAGAGCACATGTACAAAAAAAATCCAAAGACCCTGCAAGTGCCGAGTATACAGAGCTGGAAATATTCAGATTACCACCGTTGGATTCAGCTCATCATGAGGCACGGTGCTCCTGTGATCATGACGAGCTGAGCTCGTCATGAACCGTGGAACGCTCACACGCTGGGATAATTCCCCTGCTGTGCTGAACGTTCCACGAAAATGGGTGCGGCCATGACGAGCTCAGCTCGTCATGAGCACAGGAGCACTGGGCCTCATGACGAGCTGAGCTCATCATGAGCATGGGGGTGCTGTGCGCGCCCCTCCCCCCGCAGCGAAGGGGTTAAACTTTTTGCAATAAATACAGAAATATATACATATATACACAATACTGCAATAAAAGCGTAAGGAAAAAAACATATAGTAAAAACTGGGATTTTACGATTCGAGATACAGTACACAATAGCCAGCAGCGTAATAAGAGTGCATGGAAATTAAAATCTCCATAATAAAGAATAGGGATTTACGATTTAGGGAACAGTACACAATAGCTAGCAGCATAGTGAGTAGCAAAAAAGTGCAAGTGCTGAGATACATTCTTATTAAACCAATACTGTTCTAGAATATATTTAAGAATTGTTTAAAAACAATTTTTTTAAAAACAAACTAGTTCAGAAGGGGGAGCCAGCACACAGTTACGAGCTTCTTCTGCTGTTGCAATGTCGTACTTTAGAAAACAATTTCTTAAGTATCTACGGCGTAAAGGTTGTAATATGGGACACACGAATAGAACATGATATAAGTCTTGTACACAGGAATTACATAAATGGCAGAGTCTTTCATGTTTAGTAAGGCACCCCAAGCTCCTGTTACAATTCTTAAAGGGGGCAAATTCAACCTAAGCAGCAAAATAGCTCTATGTACTCCATTTTGGAGATTCCATAAAACATACGGTTGAAGTTTTTTATAGATACTACTCCCTGCTATACAGTCATTATTACTATTCTATGCGCACAATAAAATGTCCCTTTTACAAGATACATCGTAGATTGTTTTTTTAATTCTGGTTTTCAGAACTTGTTTGGGGAGCACCGCTATACTGTCCATCTCAAAACCGAACAGCTTTTTGGCTTTTTGATAATTCCTAATAAGAATACTTTTTTCCATCATGATGACACAAATGTCCTTGCACAATGCTACCTTTAAGGCGTTCTCAGAGCTATTCCCTGGTGTGTTACTCCATCTTAAACACGCAGCCATAGAGAGCACGTAGGTGGAGAGTAAACCGAATTCTAGCCAAATTGCTGCTATAGGAGCAGCGCGATTCAGAATACAAATTTGGCGCATACATCCATACATCGCATGAGCTATAGGTAAATCACCCCTTCTGAAAGCCTTACAGCCGGAAGGTAGGGTGCACTATATCTCATGTCTGGACATATCTGCACGAGCAGATATGACCCTACAATATCCAGTCCATTCTTGGATATTGTAAATGTAAAGGGAAGCCATGGAGAATACATAGGCTGGATACTTGTCATTATGGGTTTCTTAGCTCCATGACGAGTTCACTTTAACCTAAGATGTTTGGTTCCAAACATCTTATCTTAATAAATTCCCACTGATGCCAGTGTTGGGTTTATTAATAGATGCACCCAGGAAACCCTTTAGATGGTCCCCTGAAAACCTACCAATCACTGGTTTGATCTCTCGCTAGTCAAAGACAGCCTGTCACCATCAGACATGTTTCTGACCTCATGGGGAGAGCTCTCACACTCCCAGAGGCCTAAAACAAAGCCTGCTCTGGACAGAGGCGCTTCACACCTGCCCCAGGCCAGAATAGTCTACCGGAGTGGGAAGCGTCAAAAGTGATGCCGCCTTTGAAGTGCAACCCAGTCTTAACCAGAAAGTGAGGAATGCCAACCCCCTGTCCTGCTCCACATCTTGCGGGAGGACAGGTGGGAAAATTAGTTTGATGGGGATGAGTGTCCACATTTGGCTAGCACCACCCTAAGGTGTGGCAGGCAATATGGAACCCTTTCTGGAAAATCCACCATCTTTAGATGGTGGGTAATCAACCTATCAGGGTTAGGGTAGTGCTCCTTAACATAGGATGTGGTCACTTATAGGGTGTAACACCCAAAAGGTAAGCAGCTCATTAACTACAATCGGTCTCCCCCTTTAACACCCCAAACATTGTATTTAGGTAGCTTCCCTGAGCCTTGAACTTTAGATTCAATGATTGAGAAGAAGATATAGACAAAGAAAAGCTGCTGCCTAAGAAATTAAGCCCTGTTACAGAGAACTTTGTGCCAAACCCCGCCTGTTGTCTCCAGCACTCAACAATTGTAGTTCTGGAGTCTCATCCTGAACCTGTGAAGACTCCAAGAACCCTAGAGAGCCTCTAGACTTTACCAAATCACCAGAGAATCTCCCTAGCAGAAGAGTCTCTACTCTCCTGCACCAGCAGGCACTGAACCTCAGACTCCGGACTTACCAACTTACTGCTCCCCAGTGACTCCAATGCAGCACCTGGCCCAAAAGTGGTACACCAGCTCCGAGGGGTCAGATCTTTCCTTCTACCGAGGTTGGGGACACCAGGATTTACCAGAGCTGTGCCACATCATTACCTGGGATCCTGGACCTCCTGTCCCCTGCACCGAGACAAAGAGTCCTCTCCAGACTCCAACTGCCCAGGAAGCAAGCACCAATTAAGGGATGTCAAGACTTCTGAGACCCACGTTGTGAGAGGCCCAGCTGCCCTGAAACCGACAGCGAGGACTCTTGACGCAAGCTGCCCAGCTGACCAATCTGCTCTGCACCCATCCCGACTGGCCTTGCTAACAATGATCCAGCTGGACTCCTGTGGTCCTGAAACCTTTGCATCCTGCTCCTTTGAGTGGACCCCCTCGTACTCATCTGTAAGTCCCTTTTGTGCAGTGCATTTTCAAGTGGCTTCCTCTTCCGTAGTGCACCAACTCCCAGTGATCTCATCACCTTGCTCCCAGCTGAATCTGGGACACTCCTGTGAATCTTCTGGTGGAAGACTGGACCTGACCGTGCTAACCAGCAAAATCCAAATTGTGAACCTTGAAAGTTGACAATTTTATAGGCATTTTCGTCTTTTTCCCCATTGAGTTCAATTATGCGTATGTGCCCACAAATATAATTGATATTGCGAACTCTAAAAATTCAGAACTTTAAAAGTAGTTACTGTAGAATGAAGTTCTTGGGCTTAAAAATTATATAAAAATTGCAAATTGGTCTCTGATTTATTCTTGAATGTGTGTCTCATTTATTGTGTCTTTGAGTCCAAAAAATGCTTAACACTACCCTATGATAAGCCATACTGCTCGCCAACACTAGCACAGATTGAGTGTTAGTTTTCTCTAAGTTTGCCTCTGTGAAGCAATAATGGACCCTTTGCACTCTCTGCACAGTTTACTTCATTTCAGTACACTCTGTAGAGGGCCAGCCTCCTAAAACCTGTAAGTGTAGTATACCCCAAACAAATCTAAGCTCAATATTATCCTTCCAGTACTCATAACCCTTTAGGGCTAGTTTTGAAATAAATGAATCAAAATAAATCCATTTCATTTTTGTGAGTACAGTTTTCTTCGGTGGGGAAAGCGTAAGCTTATAATAATATTAACCCCTTCCATGCTCATGACGAGCTCAGCTCGTCATGCAGTACACTGGTCGCGTGCTTATGACGAGCTGAGCTCGTCATGAACAATGGAAATCTGAAGACTTCAGCAACGAGCGGGAATTACTGTAGCATTCAAGGTGTTAAACTGGGTCTGTAGGGAGATGACCAGAAAAGTGAAATTCTTTAAATATATTTTAGAACTACCCACAGGTGGGGTCTGGCAGAGTTCCCACTGTGCATAGTTAAAAACAGCACATTGTGTACTAGATCTGTGTATAGTGATGAGCATTTCCCCATAATTTGCCGAATTCAAATGCAAAGCCTCATTTTCAAATATTGTGTATGATTTTAATTCAGATAGCATATTAGAAACAGTCATAACATCCCAATTATCAGAAATGGGGTCTCAAGTAATAACGTCATTCATCATTAGCTCTTTTAAAAGCATATGACATTTCCAATGTCTCTCTAGGACCAAAAATGTCACAGGGTACCTTATTTCACATGATAACATTGTGGAAAAGGCATGCAGTAATTTTCACAAGCGACATGTCTCTTCAGACCTTATGTGAAGAAGAATGGGGAGTAAGCACCTCTGCTACCAGTTCTGGAGAAGAGAGATCTGTGAGTTAGTGTCCATTCAACAGCAGGAAGAAAACTGTAACAAATTCAATCCAGAGGAAGAGAATAAATAATGAAAGAAAAATCCAACAGTAGGACCACAGAGGAATCAGGTAAGTCTGTTTCAGCCAAAAGAACAATGCAGGCGCACCAAACAGGGAAGTGTGCATAGATCCTGAAGAAAAATCATCTATGATGACAAGATACCTTGAGGCAATCTGAGTAAAACAGGGACAGCAACACCTCCACAGGTGGTTGAAAATGTATAATTTTATTGCAAGGAGCAGCAGTAAAAAATGGCAAACTCACATTAGAAACACATTGTGTAATTTCATCATTAACTTGTACGATTGAAAGTTCAGCATCTGAAGACCTCAGACAGGGTACAGAAAGATCAGGACTACTAAGTGCTTGTAGAGGGATTTTGTGAAGAGTAATTATAGGTGACAAGGAACTACCCAGAAACCCCAATGGCCTACTATGGAGAATAAGCATGGGCGGATCTAGCGGATCTCGCGTACGCGAAATTGCGGATTTACGGATTCGCAATCCGCGAAGATCCGCGAACTCTAGCGGATTTGCGGATTTTTCCGTTTTTTGTGTTGGCGCGTGTTCGCGCCGATTTTGGGACAAGTTCGCAATTGCGAACTTACTTTTCGGCTTGCAACGGCCGCGACTATGTTGTTTCTACGTCTGGTTTATCATCACAGGTTCACAGCACCCTCTGTTTCACCACTGCCACCCTCTGGGACACCCATGCCACCCTCTAGTACATCCTCACTGGCACCTATTAGGTTTATTTATCACTGTAGATTATGGTGGTTGAAAAAAGCAAGCACACCTGCCCTTCTTCAACTGCCATCAATTAATTTGTGTTTCATTAATGTGTCAGTAATTTTGAAAGTTCCAGTCTGGCTGGCACCTGCTTCCTTCCTTATCTGTAATTTGCTTTTTGTTGCAGTGAAATTTTTTTTTTACAGGACCTTTATGGTGCTATTCTATGAGCCTGCTGTTTGGGTCATAGCAGGGTCATAGAATTGTTGCAAACTCTGGAGGGGCCCATCAGGAAGCACTACCTTGAATGTTACTAATGTTAAGTTTGAACTTTTGCACCTGCTCATTGCTTTCATTTTAGCTAAAATCGTTTTTTTTGCAATTTCGCGCGTTTTTTGGGGCGCAAATCCGTGCGAGATCGATTTCGGAAGCCGCGAATACGTGCGAATACAAAATTGTTTTTGTTGCGACGTGTATGTTCGCGTGATCTTGCGCGTGTTCGCGAGGCGCTTCTAGCTATTCGTTTGCCAAGTTACCCTATCGGTCGTACACGGGTGCGGCCATCTTGTTGGCGTGACGTAATTCCGTTTCCGCCCGCTATGTGTAATCTCGCAAAGTGTGCTGCTCGCTAGTACAATTTCGCGCGTACTCGCAAGGAAAATCTCGCGCGAACTTACCCACGCGGTCGTGAACGGGCGCGGCCATCTTGTTTCTCATTCATTGCTATGGTTCTGGGCATGCTTTCTGTATCCTCTCTCAATCTCTGCCATCCTTTGCTTGTTTGAAGTTTTTTTTATCTAATTTTACTTATTATCTAACCCTCTATTTTTCTAGCTCTATATTTTTGTGTTTTCTGCAGCTTTTATTTACTTTTAAACTACTTTTTTAAACTCTTTTCTTTTCTTCTTCACTATTCTATTTCTTCTTTATCATTTAAGTTTATTTCTGCCCAGACCATGGTAAAGGGAGCCGGGAAGCACCCTGAGAAGGGGAAGGGTCCCGCACCCCGTGCCCGGCTCCCGTGCGGGCGTTTAAGGGGGGAGCAAGTGGTCCCGAGGGAGATCTTCAGCGCGGAGGAAGTGGCGGCACTGATCTTCCACGTCCAGCGCCGCCTCCCCAAGACGATCCTGGGAGGCGGCAAGATCGCGACCGGCTATGGCATCCGGGAGCGCCGCCAGCGGTGGGAGAAGGTGTGCCGGGCCATGTACAAGATCTCTGGGGTCCGGCGCACATATAACCAGGCCACCCACCGCTGGACCGATGTCATGGACCGGGAGCGGGACTTGCTGGACGCGCTCGGCGTAGAGGTCCCCGGGCTTGGTGAGTAGTAGTAGTAGTACATTTACTACTCTGTTTTATCCTGCTCTGTTATTTGCAAATCTTTGTTCTTTACCAAGAGCAATAATGCTGCCGATTACATTGAGGTAAATTATATTTCAAAATCTTCTATGCATTTCATTTTCAGGTGCACTGCTCTCCTTCTCAGTAGCCTTGCTTGCTACTATGCTTCTTTGTTTTGTATGTTGTGTTCAGAAGCATTTCATTGGCCTGAGAAATTATGTATGAGTGTACTGTAAAGAAAAGAACTGCGTAATGCTAGACAGTAAGGGTCATATTTTCAATTACCGGCGCATCCCTGCAAAGTAGCAGGGATGCGGCAGTAATTGTGTGCCATGCCACCACCACCCATTGGCCCAAAACGTCACAGAAGCCTTACGCATCTGTGCCGTAAAGGCAGCGCATTGCTGGAGTTGCGTGCCAACGATGGCGCAGCTCCAGCAATGCTCTGGGGTACCCTATCTCCCCAATGCTGCATCAAGCCGTACGTCGGCTTCAAGCGCGCAGGGTTTGAGTCATGCATCATTGTCCTAAAAATGACTGATTGACATCTTGTAGATTTCCCTCAGCCACTTTTAGGATTCGTTCCTGCGCAGGTACGCCCTCCCTTGCGCCGGAACGCCCCCTGATGGCGCAGGGCTTTACAACGTGATGCATCGCCCATATGCCCATATGTGTTTTTTTTTTTAATATATACGCCGCACCAACACCATGGCGAGTCTTTTGTTCTGCCGCTGCGTCAGAAAAGGCACGCAACAATGGAGGAAAATCAGCCGCAACTTCCGCAAGGGACTTATAAATCAGCCCCAACAGACTGAAGTCCAGTCCTTCCTTTAGACAGTCACATGGCTATCAGAAGAAATAGTGGCGGTGGTGGCGGGTGGATTGATAGTTTGAGTATTCACTGATCTGCAAGCAGGATGGACTTTGTCTGTCACGTGTTGCGCACTGCTGCCTGCAGTGCCAGGCCTAGGCAAACCTCTTTAGTAGTCTGTTTATTGAGTTACATAGGAACTTTCTAAGTCAACGTTCCGCAAATCAGGCAATACGAATAACGTAGTATACCACATGAGATAGATCCCGTGGAATAGTTGTCTATCTATTTGCTATTTTTCCAAAATATGTTGTTATTGTTCTTTTGAAATGTTTGATTTGGTTGAAAAATCTCATCCATGTTTTCTGGTTTTTCTTTCTTTCATGTTGTACATCAGCTCCCCCCAAGGGCAAGAGGACACAGGAGGAGGGTGCTGAGGATGCAGGCCAGGATCGGGCAGGCGAGGGCTCCTTTGCTGGCCCCAGTAAGTTTACATTTTAATAAACAGTACCTATTTTTTCCTAGCGTTCCTCATTCGATTTTTTCTAAATCGTCTTTGATCTTCTTGTAGACTGGATATAAATTCTTATCCTGCCTCGAATATGACTCCCTGTGGTATTACTAGACTATTCTTATTAGTCTGTCTGTGTAGCTAACTAAGATTGGACATTTGGCAATTCCATTGGACTCCCATTATATTCAGCAATACCTCTATGCACTGTCTCCTTACTGACTAGATAGTGTGGCAGAGTCATTCAGCTCCCGAAGTCACCGATTATAGATCCCCAATGATCTCTAGATTATCGTACGCAGGACAAGAGAGTAGTACGGAGTCACAGCACAGTCAAGAAGTGTCAGAGGCACTCATGCTTGCAAAAATTCCAAAACCTTTAGCTCATCCACTCTAGTCTAGAGGAACAAAAACCACAGAGTCTATTTAAGTGTAAAAGCTTTATTAAAAGTAAACACATTTATTAAAATCTACTTTGTCATAAAACTATTTAACTGTAAACGGAAAAGTGGTTAGTGCTGACGATTAATTGGACACATTTCTTGTGGTCGAGCCGAACTCTCACCTAGTTTGAACTTGATCCTGGTCGTGTTCTTAGGACTCAGGAGTCAAGCTTCTGTCTGTTAGGAGAAAAAGTGGTGTGTGTTAAAAATCAAAAGCAAGCATTCATCAGTTGTGCATAAAAGTGCAGCAAGACAACAGCCTTCCCTGGAAAATGGGACATTTTTACTATGGAGTAGACAGTCACAAATTATTACATTGTATTCTGTTTTTTTAACATTTCTCCTAGACCAAATATTATATAGTAGTGAGTGGTGTATTCTAACATTCTTAAATGTACTTTGTAGGTGTAACATCTGGTGACGGGGCCAGCGCGGAGGTGGCTGTGTTGGACTTGGACTCGGAGGCCTCTGGGGAGGAGGCGGCGTTAGAAGAGCTGGTGGCCGTTCCTGTGGGGGATCAAACGGTGGTGGCGGAAACAGGTAAGCTATATATTCCTTACTTATTGAGATTGAAGACTGCATAGTGTGCTTTCTGCACGGGTGTATTACAATTACAAATCAACCAGGTAGTAGCCTCCTCGAAATGTACTTCGACTTAGCTGTGAAGTTTTTGGTGAGAAGAATCCCAATAAGTTCTTAGACGAACGTGATGGATGGGATGAACGAAAAGCGAAAGAAGGGTGTAAGTAAGTGGGACGCGAACTTGTATGATGGCTGGCAAAGAAGAACGATATGTGTTTGCTTGGACCCAGAGGTGGCTGGGAAGGAAAGAATATGGTATGGTGCATGGCTGGGTCAATGATGAAGCAAGGATGGGTGGAAGGACAGCAGCCTGGGTGGGTGAAACAGAAACTGTATGTGTGCGTATACTTTGACTGAATGGATGCCTGGAGCATGGTATTCTCTGACTCTTACATAGCACATGTGTATCTAGAGAGAGTAGATGGTCGCCAGGTGAAGTAAGTGTTACCTTGAAGAGCATGTACCACCGCACCCGCACGTCCGTCCCAGTGCAGGGAAGGCAAGGAAAAGAAATTGTAAATGTGTCCAATACTACCATGAATAGTAGCAGTACTTTGTATTGCGTTTGCATTCACAGCATATATCTGGTTATTACGGTGGACACTCCGTACCTCTCTTAATAACTTTAGTTTACTTGTAGTACGTCATTCATGTGTGGGTGTATCACTGTTCACTCAATATTAAGCAAAGCACCTAAAGTCATCTCATCTGTCATTAAATACGTCCCATGTGAAGTGATAGATAATCAAATTAGTTAGCTTCTTCAGTTTCCTTTTCTAGTACTCATTTGCACTGTAGGGTGAAAGGTAAATTAATTAAGCAGTAGCCCTTGTAACAGAGTATTCTCAGTGCCACCCGTAATAGAAAAGTAATAGCTTCACCACCTGCATGTACTGGACCGGTACAGTAACGCAAGTCTGTCTCCATCATCATGGTGTGCAACTTTTTTTCTCGGGTGCAACTTCACTGTGCTGTGTCCATGTCATTCTGCCGGCTTGCATAAGATAACGTACCCATTTCCCTAAACAAGAGAGAAGAAGAAGAATAAGACTGGTGTACTGTCATAGTCGACTGTAATGGAAGTCCATAGTGGTCGTAGAATTAGTTCATTAAACTACCACTACTGTTAGAGCAAGGATGCAGAAGTGGGAGGTTACATAGATACTGTCCTCAATAGTTATGTACTGTGCTTTCAATTTGCTACTTGTACTCTGTGACCCAACTTTCGGCTCAATCACTTTGTGTTATTAATAAGGAGCATTGGTTACAGACTATGTCTTTCTTTCTTCATATAGTTGCTCCTTCCAAATCAACAACAAGGAGGGAGCAGGCTAGATTGGCCCGGCAACGGAGGCTGGAGGCCACAGTCGCCGAGTATCGGCGGCTGGTGGCCCTGGAGGAGGAGGAGGACACGCAGTCGAGCGGGGCAACATCTTCGACTGTGACCACTGCATCCTCCTCCGTGACTAAGCCAGCGGGACCGAGCCGGGCTAAGAAAGCCGACCGCCACCGCCAAGCAACCGAAATACCACCTGCCCCCCACAGGAGCTGCAAGGAACGCCAACGCCGCCTACGAGTCCGCATGTCCAACCTGGAGCAGGAGGTCCTGAGGTGTAAGACCTTGGTTAAGGGCCTCCGCTCCGAGCTTGCCACCCTCCGCAAGGAGTATGATGCCCATGCCGCATCATGCACCAGCACCAGCACCCTCCAGTAGTGGAGTGTCCCTTGCCCTTTTTTTATAGACTTTTGGGGGGTGGGATTTGGGAGTTGGGATCGTTTTGGGACGTTTCAGAGACAATCGTTGGGGTTAGGGTGGGTGAGGGAGATTATTTTGTTAGGGATAAATAAATATATTTTTCAACTTTATCTGACCATACCTGTTTTTTACTGCTTTTCAGTCTGGTGGGTGGGGGGCGGGGGTGTAACAGTAACTTTGTTTTCCTGAACAGTCGTAGGACTTTAGTAGTACAACCGTCAATCTCTTGTCTACTCCGAAATAATACTCCATTATACTACCTCCCACCAAACGCTTATCTTACCTGTAATTTGTGTTAGAAATTAGGGCTAGGCCCAGGGCTGGCTCCAGGTGAAATGGGGATTAACGTTGTCATTCCTGGGCGGGTGACATTTCCTCATTGCGGTGGTACTAGTGGTGTGACACAGTGGCAGTTGCATGCCTATGGAAAAAAAGAAAACGAAACCTTGTTTGTACTCCTTACTGTAGCATTACAACGGTTACGGTACGATCGAGAAAATAGCAGGTGACAGTACACTAGAACAGTGCCATAATGTAGCCTAACAAATGGTAAAGTATTGCAAGTATAACTAGTACTTGCGTTGAATTTATTTGACATTGGCTACTACTACTAGAAGATATAGTACTGAAGCTGAGTAAGTCTAGAAGATATCCTCGTATTCCTTCACCAGCCTGTTGCTGCTATCACCTTATCCTCCCCAGCAAGTGTGTGGAATTATTGATGTCATTTTAGTCAGACATCAAGCAAAACAACACAGCCCGGGGGAAGAGGGTTAGGGTTTGTAAAATGGATGGGAATGGGGGTTTCTTTTTGGGTAGGTTTTGTTGAGAGAAGAAAAAAAAGCAGAGCATGGACAAACAATAATTGAAGATACAGAGTTTACAGACAATCTTTGGTTACAAACTAAAGGTAAGCACATGCAGTCACACTCATAGAATAAAAGACAACAATGGATACTGTATCTGTATTGCGTATGTTGTTGGAGTTGTCCTGTTGAAATTGGTAAGTAAGTTGCATGCAGCAAACAATTCCTCTTATTGGCGGCACTCCTCCATTCCAGCTGACGCTTCGTCCATCAATGTGGTGGTGACCACTGACAGAAGAGACACCCTGTCCACTGCCTGCCTGGCGGATGTTGACTGAAACCCGGCCTGTAATTATTGAACGGAAAACAGGAAGTGCTATTACAATACCACTGATAAATAAATAAAAGGTATGTACGCTGTGTGGTTCAAAAAGTGACACTTTGATTTCCCTAATAGACAGTACAATATTTTTGAAATTGCGTGCTCTGTCTGAGTCACCTTTTTAAGGATCAATAAGTATGGCCAAAATATTATAGCGGATCTTTCCCCTCAAGGTGGGTGTACTACTGTGTTTTAGAACAAAATTTGACCTTCCCAGCAATGCTCCCACCAAGACCCTTACTAAAGCCAGTCGCAAAAATGTAGAAGAACCCAATCATATCTCCAAAAACGATGCCTAGCAGAAAAATGGTTACAAAACGTACTTTGAAAGTAACAGTAGACCCAAATACAGACCGTGGATTGTATTCAAACCACTTGCCTGCAAGCAAAAGTATCCATAGCCAGCATCGCTCCAACAGTGCTCTACAACAACAGAACCGCGTTGCAATAGAACCCCCCTAAACACATGCAATCCTGCTGCTAGGGCTAACCCTAACGAACCCTAACTTACAAAAAGTGCCAAAACTGGTGTTTCCTTATGGATTTTGTCCAACAAACTTCTAGCCGGTATTAGACCTTCCCAGGAATGCCCCAGGCAAGACCCGCCAACCCACCCGCAAAAAAACACCCGACACAACACCACCAAACAGCGAAAAAGCTAAATCTCATACTTACAATGTCTCTCGGCCTTCGGTCCAAACGCGGCGCTGTGCAGCTAGGTCGTCATCATCATCAATCATCATAACTCCTGTTTTCCACCACGGATTTCCTGAAAAGCAAATGCAATCAAGATTAGACTGTCGCAGCAGTGCTTCGACAGAGACCCCGGCCGCAACCCACCCACGAACAGCAGGAAGCCCCCCAAAACGCTACATTGAGCAAGATGTCTGAAGAAATGGCAAAAAAAATGCTTTTCCTTAAGGATTTTGTCCAAAACACTTCTATCCGGCATTAGACCTTCCCAGGAATGCCCCAGCCAAGACCCGCCAACCCACCCCCAAAAAAACACGCGACAACACCCCCAAACAGCGAAAAAGCTAAATCTCATACTTACAATATCTCTCGGCCTTCGGTCCAAAGTAACGCGCTGTGCAGCTAGGTCATCATCAATCATCATAACTCCTGTTTTCCACCACGGATTTCCTGAAAAGCAAATGCAATCAAGATTAGACTGTCGCAGCAGTGCTTCGACAGAGACCCCGGCCGCAACCCACCCACGAACAGCAGGAAGCCCCCCAAAACGCTACATTGAGCAAGATGTCTGAAGAAATGGCAAAAAAAAGGCTTTTCCTTAAGGATTTTGTCCAAAACACTTCTATCCGGCATTAGACCTTCCCAGGAATGCCCCAGCCAAGACCCGCCAACCCACCCGCAAAAAAACACGCGACAACACCCCCAAACAGCGAAAAAGCTAAATCTCATACTTACAATATCTCTCGGCCTTCGGTCCAAAGTAACGCGCTGTGCAGCTAGGTCGTCATCATCATCAATCATCATAACTCCTGTTTTCCACCACGGATTTCCTGAAAAGCAAATGCAATCAAGATTAGACTGTCGCAGCAGTGCTTCGACAGACACCAAAAATTACACACAAACCCCCGGAACCCCGCCAAAGAGCACCTCAAAGGCAAGCAAGTCAGCAAAAACGGCAAGAAATTTCCACCTCATATTTGGTCCAAAACACTTTTGTCCATTATTAGAGCTTCACAGCAATGGGCCCAAAACCGTCAACTCACCCGCAAAGAAGTACAACACCCCCACAAGTGCTGAGTCTTTCTTCATTGTGCGTAATCCAGCACTCTGCTTGGAGGGAAATCGCAGTCTGGAGGAGGAGGATAGAGGAGCATGTTCTTCAGAACTTGTGAACCTGAGGAATGTAGACTGCGGCACCTTCAAATCAATAAGCAAACAAGTGAAGACAGTTCTGATGATGGTCTTGTTTTTGGGATTAGGTGATTAAAGTTTGAATTAAATTAACTGTGCAAAACAAAGAAAGAGAGACACAAAGCACACAGGAATAAAAGTGAATAAGGACGAAAAAGAAAGTTCTTGATTGATTGTCTCATTTTCAGGGCTCGGTGTCAGGGAATAAGAACAAGATTTCGTCATCATACTCTGCGAATTCAGGCTGGATGAGGTCAGTGGCACCTAACAGAGAAAAAATCCCCTCATCTACGTTGCTGTCCTCCTCGTCTTCATGCGGCGTGCTTTCTCGTACTTTGTAATCTGGTGGTATGAGGTGCTGATTCATCTTGATCATTGTCAGCCGCTCCACATTTTTGGGCGAGAGGCGGCTCCGTTTGGGAGTTACAATGCCACCAGCAGCACTGAAAACACGTTCAGAAGACACACTTGCGAGTGGGCAAGACAAATAGTTTATAGCCAGGTTGTAGAGCTGTGGCCACAATTGTTTTTTGCCATGCCAATACTGCAATGGCTCCTCATTAAGAAAGACCACTGTTGAGTCATTCAGATAGTCCTGCACCATCGACTCAAGGTCATCAACTGTTCCTCCACTTTGCTTACTTTTTGCTGTGCTGGCTGTGACATTTTTTCGAGAACCATACCCCATCAAACTTAGCCAATCCTCCTCCCCAGCCACTGTTAGTGTTGTCATTGTGTGTGGTGCAGATGATCCAGTTGCCGGTGTCTTTAACGGCTGAGAGGTCACTTGTGCCCCAGCCACAGGTGCAGAAGTGGATTCTTGTGACTGCGGATGGCCTGCTGATGCTGATGCTGATGTACTGGCTTCTCCTTCAATAACCTGCCGTTCTTTTTCAAACCTCTTGGCTGACCAGGCTAACCAATGTTTGTACTTTTGAACATCTGCATCAGCGAAAGGAAAGAATGCGTTGTCTGCCAGCGCCTTTTTGTAGCGTGGATCCAGAATAGTAGCACAAATGTAATGCTGATCTGAGTTGATGTTTTTAAGACGTTCATCACCACGTAGGCGATGTAATAATTTCTCAGACAAAATGAAATGGGTTTTTTTTTTTTTCATCTTTTTGAAACTCAGAAGAAACCGCCATCAGTTGGTGCTCCAGTATGCACAACAATGGGATAGCTTTTCCCAAATTACAGTCCTCCTGGCTGACTGCACGCGTGAAGAACTCAAAAGGACGAAGCATGTCTGTCAGGCTTTTAACTATGGCCCATTGCGCCTTACTCATCCGCAGGTCCTCCTTCTGAGATGTAGCCTCTGTCAAGAAATAGTGATCGAGTACCGTATACTGCTCATACAGACGCTCAAGCATGTAGAAGGTTGAGTTCCAACGTGTTGCCACCTCCTGGATGAGTGCTTTCACTGGCATTCCACGTTCAAGTAGCAGTCTCCGCAGATGCTTCCGGGCCTTAAAAGAATGGCTGAAATGGTTGCACATTTTGCGGCAGGTGGCCATTACCTCGAACGCTGGACTCTCTTTATCACTCAAGAATTTTTGAACTACCAGGTTGATACAGTGCGCCAAACACGGCACTCTAACATGGTCACCCTTCAACATGGCCTTAACTACATTGGCGCCATTATCCGTGGAAACATAACCAATCTTGCGTTTTAGGGGGGATAGCATTGTCAAGACCTTTTTGTCAAACTCTTCCAAAAGGTTTTCTGCTGTGTGACTTTTCTCCAAGCCAAACATGGCTAGTGTTGCATGTTTCCGAGCAGCTTTGAAAACTTGGTCCGGGTCAACACCTGCGTTTAGCTTTGCTATAACACCTGAAAAAGAGACCCAGTGTGCAGTGATGCACATGTAATCATCGCCTGGGCCACTGGTCCACATGTCTGTTGTCAGATGTATTGTGTGAACAGCACTCTTCTGCAAAGCTGCCCCAATCGCCTGCAGCACATCTTCATGTAGTGCTGGAACCGCAACTCTGGCAAAATAGAACCGGCTCGGAACCTTCCATTTAGGGCAGAGCGTTGCCACTAATTCAAGAAAACCTACCGCTTCTACAAAAGAAAAAGGTAGAAGGTCCACAGCTAGCATTTTAGCCAGCTTAGTGTTATACAGACGCGTCAGTGGGTGGTTGCGTTCATATGGCACGTCTGAAGTAAGCATTGTTCTAATGTTGCCCTGGACCAAGCATTTACGGGCTGATAATGACTTCGTTGACCCAATTTTGCTCGCTGGTGAACTTTTGTGCGTTGGTGTCTCACTCGCTCCAACACTCTTAGTGTGCCTCACATTGGGTGTGCTGCTGACAGGGGTACTGGGTGTAAGGGAAGTGTTTGACACGTCTTCTTCCTGCTCGTCATCATCAGATGAAACATCAACGTTTCCTTGAATTTGGCCTTTCTTGATCGCATCTAGGTGCGCAAACCATTTGACAGTGTGCTGTCTCCTAAGATGACCTCTCTGGCCTCCGGTACCATAGTTGGTACCTGGCTTACCACGACTAACTGCTTGCTTACAAATGGTACAAATGGCAAACTTTGGATTTTTTGGACAAACAGTAAAGAAGTCCCAAACTGGGGACTTGAAGTGTCTGTGGGACATGGAGGAGGCGGCAATACTGGTGGTGGTGGTCATGAAGCTAATGCCAGATGAAGTGGAGGATGTGGATTGCCCAACTTTTGTACGTTTTGCACTTTCACCGCCACTAATTAAGGTCGAGATTGACGGAGGTCTCTTCTTGCCAGAAAGAAATATGGAAGCGGGACGAGTTGGTGTACTACTTAACTCCAATGATTGTGGTGTTTCCACTGCCTCCTCATCGACAACATCATCATCACGCTCAGCAGCTCTTCGGGCTAGGGTCAAAATGTCTGTTTGCTGCATGCCCGCTGGGGCTGCAGTGACCTTTATGATGACTGGGTCGTCGTTGGCAGAGTCTTCATCAGCAGCAGTATCCGCCACTTCTTGTTGAGACTCATCACACTCCATAACTCTGAGACTTTGGACGAGCTTCCTTTTACGCTTAACTACCTTTGTTTGTTCCCAAGTTTGATCCGTATCATCAGAAGGAGGTGTGCTTGAAGAGGATGTAGACACCACCCTTGATCTCTTCCTTGCTAGGGGTGTGGAAGACAATGAAGGATCATCAGGAGGAGTGGCTTCCTCAAATGATACCTCGCCTTGATTGTCGATTTCCTGATGTGCCACTACTTCGGGAGGAACAACTATTGTGGGCACTTGTTGTGACCCTCCATGCACCTCTGTTTGCGCATCTCCTTGCGCTGCCTCTCCTTCCACATGTACTTGGGCTTGTACTTGCACATGTGATTGTTGTTGCCGCTGTGGTTGTTCAACACTCGTCAGATGAGCTACAACAACCTGTGTTGATTGAGGGACATTGCTGCTGCTTTCTTGCGATGAGCCAACATCACTGGTCGATGGTGATTGAAGAAGTATACTGGCTGCCTCTGCAGCACTCAAGGGCTTGGACTTAAGTTGGCGTGGTGGTGGTGGTGGCACTGAGCCCAATGGAGCGGGGGTGCTGCTGCCAGCTTGGTCCCCAGCAGATCCCGCTGCAGCTGCTGCAGGCATACTTTTTTTTTTACTCCCAAAAAAAGGGGCGGGCGGCACACCAGTGTCCTTGGTAACTTGCTTCTTCTGCTCCTTACTGGCACCTTTCTTGCTAGAGGAGCTACGGGTTACTTTTTTTGGGGCCATCTTCTTCAGAGCAGGTCAGCAGGCAGCAGTTGCACGAGTTGCAGAGGGTTCTGTGTCCAGACGTGACGTCGCGTGACGTTATGCTGCACACACCGCTGCAGGACTTCTTCCTGGCACTGGTGGTTCTATTGAGTCTTCTTGTGCACCTAAAAGCAATGGAAGACAGAGGAACATCAGTTCAGTTATACACCCCAAAAAATCGACAAAACACAGAAAAATGAGCACAATCCCATGCCATCCATGATGTTTACATTGAAGACACCCCACAGAAAGACTAGGGACATGCAAGTATGCAACACTCACTACCCCTGGGCATAAGGGATGAAAAGTAGGCAAAATAAGTGCAGGCCTCAGACACTGCCTCTCCTCAAAATGGCCCCCTTACACCCCAAGCACATGTTGCCTGTACCAGCCAGCACTCAAGATGGCCACCACCACCACCCACATGGCCAGTCCACATCAACAGTACACCCCCAAAAAACAGAAAAACAGCCAGAAATCACCACAATCCAATGCCATCCATGATGTTTACATCAAAGAGAGTGAGACCACACCACAGGCACACTCAGTCCATGCACCACCACCACCCCTGGGCAAGCAAAAGGCCACACCAGCAGCCCCCCAAAAACAACAAAAAACAATAAAATAAGCACAATCCCAGCCCATCCATGGCCTCAATTATGTTTAAATTCAAGAAGACACCCCACAGAAAGACTAGGCCCATGCAACACTCACCACCCCTGGGCAAAGGGCCACACCAGCAGGCCCAAAAAAACGACAAAAACCAATAAAATCTGCACAATCCCAGCCCATCCATGGCCTCAATGGTGTTTAAATTCAAGAAGACACCCCACAGAAAGACTAGGCCCATGCAACACTCACCACCCCTGGGCAAAGGGCCACACCAGCAGGCCCAAAAAAACGACAAAAAACAATAAAATCTGCACAATCCCAGCCCATCCATGGCCTCAATGGTGTTTAAATTCAAGAAGACACCCCTCAGAAACACTAGGCCCATGCAACACTCACTACCCCTGGGCATAAGGGATGAAAAGTAGGCAAAATAAGTGCAGGCCTCAGACACTGCCTCTCCTCAAAATGGCCCCCTTACACCCCAAGCACATGTTGCCTGTACCAGCCAGCACTCAAGATGGCCACCACCACCACCCACATGGCCAGACCACATCAACAGTACACCCCCAAAAAACAGAAAAACAGCCAGAAATCACCACAATCCAATGCCATCCATGATGTTTACATCAAAGAGAGTGAGACCACACCACAGGCACACTCAGTCCATGCACCACCACCACCCCTGGGCAAGCAAAAGGCCACACCAGCAGCCCCCCAAAAACGACAAAAAACAATAAAATAAGCACAATCCCAGCCCATCCATGGCCTCAATTATGTTTAAATTCAAGAAGACACCCCACAGAAAGACTAGGCCCATGCAACACTCACCACCCCTGGGCAAAGGGCCACACCAGCAGGCCCAAAAAAACAACAAAAAACAATAAAATCTGCACAATCCCAGCCCATCCATGGCCTCAATGGTGTTTAAATTCAACAAAACAGTTGTATCATGCACCCATAACCAACCCTGGTCCTACTGGATACTGTGGCTACCCACAATATAATTTATTTAATTTTCTGAAAAAGTTCCAAAATTGTACTTGCAGCAACTGTAATGCCCCAAACAAACTTACTTGTGAAAGTTGATTTCTAATCCAAAAGTGATCCAAAGACAGTCAAAAAGGCCTCAAATCCAAATATCCAGCAGCACCCACAAAAAGTAATCCTTCCAGCTCCAGATCCAAATGAAAGTGACCAGGAGATGGACAAAGCACTGGGAGGAGCCTGCTGGACAGGAACAGGAAGTTGGAGACTGTGAGTCACTTCCTTCCTCCCCCCCCCCAAAATGGACTCCTTGCAAAAAAAAAAGGCCATGCAAATGTCAACCTGAGGAGTGATTCTGATAAAAATCATAATTTTCTGAAGGTTTATCCTGTTTGCTGGTGATTTTCTTGTGCGAAATTGCAAAATCTCTATTTCGCAAGTGCGAGATTGTTCCTTTCCGCCGCAACTACGTGTTCGCAATTGCGAACTCTCGCGAGGTGTGCTGTGCAAGGTGGCAAGCCGCGAGTACGTATTCGCGGGCGACAAACTCCCGCGGGAACACGCAGCAAGATCTAAAATGGCGCGTCACTCGCAAAGAAAAACAACTCGGCAAACGCTAAAATGACGGAAAGTGAACGCCGTGCACCACGCCACGCGCCGCAACCAAGCAAAAAATCCGCCGCGAGCGGATTCACGGATTTTCGACAAATTCGCGAGAGTTCGCGGATTGCGAATTTGCCGAAAATCCGAAAAATCCGCGATCGGAGCGGATTTTACGCCCATGCTTAATGGAGAACTGGCTACTTGATGAAATCAATGGAAACTTGTTGTTTCTGTTTACAACCAGAAAGTGGTGGCAAAATCACAGTTCAATTACCTGATGGGACAGGAAGGACAGGCACTGGTGCACAATAGGATGGGCTATCTCTTTTGTATCTGCAATCTTCTCTCAAACTAGATCCCCAAATTTAGGAATCCAGCCAGAAACCACTGCTTGCTACTTCACTTTGTCAGTGGCAGAAGGTTTAGAACTTAAATTAGAATACTCCTCTTGGAAGGTTGGAAATTCCTGTAAAACAGTGAAATGTTCATTGATGTCAAAGGGTGCATCAGTCACCACTGTGCCAGATTCATCAAGATCTGGAACAATCATTTGTGGACACTAAATTATACTTTGTAGGGAGTTCGACCACCCAGCGACCATCTACACAGATTATTTAACACCTTCTGGACTCCATATAGGTGATGGATCCAACTGGGACCTGTAAACACATAGGGGTTAAGGTAAGCATTAAGTCACGGTTCTTCTGTTCTAATATTGAATTTCCCGGGCAGAAAAATGCACAGTAACACCCAGGGTGCCCATGGGATCCTGGAATGCCTTTGAGGCAAAAGCCAGACCCTGGTCCGAGTGGAATGCTGCTACTGCATATGTGATGATAAATATTTGCAAATCTTTATTAACAATTTGAGCATCAGCTGATCGCTGTGACCACACCCATAGATATCAAGAGCAAGAATCTATATTTTCGGAGTTGTCCGCAATGATCTAAATAGACACATTGTAATGGCTTATTTGAAACTAAAATAGGTGTCTGTGGTGGATGAGCAATGGTGGAATGTTTAATTTGTTGACAAACATCTAAGCAAGAGACACATTTTTTGTCTGTTTATAAAGACCCTGCCACCAGCAGTCTTCTGTAATAAATAAACTGTGGCTACAACACCAGCATGGGCAGACATCAATCCCCCAGAAGTATCTATTATTACCTCTAACCTAAGGTCCCTGTTGGATCACTCGATAGCCCACCCCCAGAAATGCAGGCAAAGGGAATTTTTTGAGGATTGTCTTGAGGGGAGCTGATGAAAGAAGACTTTCAGCTTATCTGACTGATTATGTTTCGTAACTTCATATTCATTTCACTTTGTTTACTGTTTACTGTGTTTTGCTTTCTGCTGTTTCTTATTTTTGTTTATTTATTTGATTTGTTTTAATTTATTGCAAAGGGGGAGATGTGTTATATTTCATTGAGCTGCTGCCTACTAAAGGAAGTGGTAGGGTGAATCTGAAATCATTCTTACCCTAACATACAGACCATACCTGTGGTCAAGTCCATGGAGTAAGATTAGGCAGGACACAGGTTGGGGCCATGCGATGACAGGACACTGGTGGGGCTGGCTTGCCTTGTACTCCATTCTGCTACTTTTATTTTCCTTTCTTTTTTCTTTGTAGTTGCGCTGGTTTCTATGTAGTCTCTGGGTTTCTGTTCAATCCATAAGTACGCTTGGGTCCAGGTCCGCTCGTCGCCAACAAGATGTTGTACGTTGTATAGGAAGACACTGGTAGCCAGGTTGTAAGTTTTTAAAGTCTTCTTTATTAATCCATATCAAGTGGTATCAAACAAGGATCAGCCATGTAACAGCTCTTAACCCAGCTCCCATATCTCCTATGCCAGCCCCACCAGGAGCAGCCTGCCTAGCTGCTCAGCCCATCTCCAACTGTCACCACTCATCCACTCAGGCACCCAGGCATTCCATTCATCACAGTCACACCAACATTCCGTCACCATTACTCACTCTGGCTGAGCAGCTAGGAGGACCTAGGCTGTTTCACATATACATGTAAACCTTAGGATATAACACAATTGATAGGAGTTTTTGGCTGAATAGCCTTTAGGTAGGGGCTCGCCATTAGCAGAAGCAGTGACCACAGCCATGATGTCCTCATCTATCCTCGTATGTGGATGAGTAATCAAAGCTACTAATACAGTCTGAACAGCTGCCTTGACAGGTTCAACAGCCAACAAATTATTGTCAGCGTGCACACCAACACTTTGATGACACACTGTGCGGATCACAGCAGCTGTGGCAAAACATCTTGCAGTGCTGCCACCTTCACTGAAAGAAGTTTATGCTTAATAGTGTTACCTTTGGATCCTTTGAATCCATTCAAGTGCCAATAAGGTAAATTATCATTAAAGGACTGGGCGCAGTAATAGGAATCACACATGAAATTCTGAATCTACATTCTGCAATGTAGGAACCAAAGCTTTCAATTCAGCCAGCTGTGTGGTACACCCACCTACATTTTCTATATGTTTTTTGTGCCTGAAAACGCCATCTTTCAAGACACCTTTTACTGTAGCATGTACCGCTGAGGACTTATACTTATTACCACCCATGGGCTGGGTTGAATCGTCAGTGTAGACTATGAAAGCATACTGATCTAGAGGCAAAATTTCACTAGACATGGGGTATTCCTGTTCATACTGGGGGTATTGCTGTGTTTGCAAAGTGTGGTAAAAAAATAATCTACATCTGTAGCTGTCAAGGAAGCAAGCCACTGGATCAATCTTGTAGGTAAGGCTTTCACATTAAGGATCCTGGCCTTGGTGGCGGCCTCTAAGGCTGGAACAGGAGACACAACAATTATGCATCCCCCCTGAGCCAATGTACTTTCCATCAGTACAGCTATTTTGAAAAGCAGCCAAAAGAATTTCTGTCAATGCAATACACATTCCCACATCAGAATATAAATGTGTGATATAAGCAATCAGCATTGTTTTTTCTTCATCGAATAAAACATGTGGAACCACTGGAACCTGCAATTATGTGGATGACTAAATTAGTTGGGGCAGATTTACAAGCCTGTTTCGTACCGGTGCGTCACGTTGCGTGATGCACTGGCAGCGCAACCTGCTGCGTGATATTTACATGCAAACACAACAATGATGGACAGAATGTGGATCAATGTCACACATTCACCCCAGTCCAAAGATCTGGGCCCAAATCCATCGTTTTTCCACTCCACACCACCCTGGGTTAGACAATGGCAATATGCAAATCAGCGCTGACCCTGTGCCCCATGGGAACAGTCCAGTCCGAACTACAAAAGCCATGTCCTTCCCAGAACGGAAACAAGCATCCGAGGACCGGCCCGGTTTCGAGGTAACACCTCTCATCAGCCCGGCTAGCTTGATTCCAGTGGTGTGGAGTGCCTGGGACTCACGTCTGAGCATCACCAGTACACTTAGAGCGGTACCTGCAAACACAACAATGATGGACAGAATGTGGATCAATGTCACACATTCACCCCAGTCCAAAGATCTGGGCCCAAATCCATCGTTTTTCCACTCCACACCACCCTGGGTTAGACAATGGCGATATGCAAATCAGCGCTGACCCTGTGCCCCATGGGAACAGTCCAGTCCGAACTACAAATTTTTAGAAGCACACATAAATCCACCCTGGGAGGCTTTACCTGTGCTTGTAAATATCGCCCCTTTTCACGCAACACTTTGCATGTTAGCGGCAGGATATTGGTGATGCTGTGGGTGTTTCCATGCAATACCCATGTGCACTGATGCAATCGTAAATCTGGAAATGTGTCAGAATGCTGCACCACCATAGGGGTGGCGTAGCGAGGTGTACGAGAAGAAATATTTTCATATCTCCTGTGTTTTTCTTCTTTCAATGCGTGCTGCATTCTACTGCACCACTGGAAGAGGAAATCACCTCTATTGATTGTTTTAGTGCAGGAAGGTGCTCCTTCCTGCACAGAAACAATCTCCCCATGACACTGGCATCCTTGCACCATTGTGAAAGGGTTTCTGTGCCGGCGCATGGCAGCAGTGTGTGCGCCAGTGCAGTGGCAAGCACAGAGATGCCACATATTGTTGTAAATACGTCACATCCCTGTGCTTCGAAACTAACGCAGCGCTGAGCAGCAAAATGACTTGCTGCATCGCGCTGTTAGTTTCTTGTAAATCTGCCCGTAGTGTTAACACGAGTATGCAAGTGTTTAGATGCAATCAGTTCATTTTGTACGTTGCTGCGAATAGTAGTATGTTCAGTAGCCCAAAGTTTATCAGAAAAATAGGGGCAAATTAAATCCTACAACGATCTAACTTGTTGCACATAATCTGATAAGTATGTCCTGTCAAAGTTGAGAAATCCTAAGAGCAATTGAAGTTTTTTTAATGAATTTGGTGCTTGAAAGAGAGGCCATTTTTCTAAGAAATGTGGTGCTTAGCTGCTGCCTGCATTTGATAATTCATATCCCAAGAACAGAACACTGAGAAAGGAAATTTTAGGTTTTGGAAAATTACATTTATAGCCATGGCCAGTTAATCCGAGACTCATAAGATCCACTCTAGACAAATTCGTATTTAAAACATCATCTGTGAGGTAAATGTCATCAAATGACGTCACCTGGGCAGCTCCCAGACCTGGACTGTTCTTATAACATTGTGGAAGGCTTCAAAATCTTTGTTAGACTTCTAGTGCTGAATACGTGGTCGAATTGCAGCTTTTAGACACCTTTGTGACACATTTTGACAGAAAATGCCAATGAACATGTCCAATGACGATTTGCATTTTTTATAAAAAATATTGTTTATGAAGCCAGTGCTGTGTGCATTTTGTACAGCACAGGCTATTCAATAGTAATGATCAGGTTTAAGCACAGGGAACAATGCATTATTCATATGGGTGACACAAGGCTAAATCACACCTCGGTATTCTGATTGTAATAGAATCTTCCGAACAGGGTGTTTAGCGTCATGGTTAATAGGTTATTATGCTTGCACCTGCTGGCTGGACCTTATAGGAATAAAATGATACTGTGAGTATTTATATCAACCCGCCTGATTGCAATATAATGCTGGGGCTTGCGAAAGAGCCCATTCTGCAGCTTATGCTACTTTAACTTCCTCTGGAACAAGAACAGAAATAGGAAGAAAGTATTATTACATCCTCCAATTGTGGGACTTACCTAACAAACTCTGTTGGCCAATAATCTCAGCCAAGAGAATGTCATATTGATTAGTTAAATTCTGCCAGAAAATTACTTTAATAGTACGCAGTATGTCTGCCTCAAATTGAATGTCCATTTCATAAAGTCTACCAGGAGGGCTTAGCCTCTGATCTAGAGTTTCAACCTGTACATTGACATTAGTTGGTCTCACCACCAGAAACTCTGGAGGAGTCTAGTCAACTTTTGTTATCCCTGCTGAGCTGTTGAGAAGAGTTTGCGCCCATCTCTCATTCTGAATAAGAGTTCTAAGTATTTGTGACATATTTAGTAGACATTCTTGCAACTTTCTTCTTTTTAAATTGTGCTTTTTGTTGTGAAGTTTCTCTTCCTTTTTTTATGATGAGATCAGAGGATCGATGTAAGTCCTGCAAGGAACGAGAAGGATACATATCAGAATACTGATACCTATCTGGCTGTTTAATTGTATTATGGTTAAGTAAATTGTAACATTTTTCAGAAGTCTCCGGTCATGTAGATACAGTCTGTGTGTAAATCTTATCTCTATCTTTATTTTTATCCCAGTTGTTTTTAGAAGACTCAGGCGTCTGCCTGGCAGTACTGGCATCAGATTTGCCTTTAAATTGGGGCTTACTAGGCCTGGTTTTTAAACTATCATGACCTAAAGAAGCTGCCTCCCCGTTATTATTACTTACAAATATTGAGAACTGTGTGGCAAAGTTGCCAGTGTTTCATCTCCAAAAACAGGGCTGGGGCTGCTCCATGTTCAGTCTGAATCTGTTTTAGACGTCCGGTAAAGCAGAAAGCTGCAACTTGAAGGAGTACCATGAGTGTTAGAAATAAGGGTCTCTGGTTGACAGTGATTTCCACTCTGTCCAAGTAGGGCCCCTTATTCTAGTTAGGGTAAGGGAGTTACACACCCAAGATAAGCCCTGCTCACCCCCTTAGTAGCTTGTCACGCTAGTCAGTCCTATCTCAGAGGCACTGTGTAACGCATGTGTACATAAACACACAGTTGCACAATGAAAGACATACAAATTGACACCACACCAGTTTAAATAAATAACCAATATTTATCCGAGTAAAACTAAATCAAAACAACAAGAATTCAAAACATAAAAGCAAAGGTATCACTTTTAAATAGTTCAAAAACATTCAGTTCATAGGAAACTATGGATGCATCACTTTTATGACACAGTATCTGGGATACTTCAAAATCAAAGATGAAAACAGGTGGAGGGGAGAAGAAGCACCAGAAAACCAAGTGATTGGTCAATTCCTTACTTACAGGTGAGGTGATTTGTCCAATCCTTACTCCTATGGAGGTGATGCATCAATTCTTTACTGCTGTGCAGGGGAGGTAATGCATCGATTCCTTACTGACAGGGGAGGTGATGCGTTGATTCCTTACTGTGAGGGGAGGTGATGCATCAGTTTCCATGCACACAGCCGTGGTTCCTTACTGCTGGGCTATGTCGATGAAGAACTTGGCACACATACACAATGCTTTGAAAATCCAGATGCAGTGGATACCATGGCTATGAAACAGGCGCTATGCCGGTTTTCCAGCTGCAAGTAGGTGATGTGTCGATTTCCTCAGCCACACTGCAGGTCCTGTGTCAGAGTCGAGGCGGGTGTCTTGGACATTGGGTAGATGGTGCTCAGGACTCAGGCTGCAGCGATCTTGTCAGACACATGGCAGGTGCTGCACCAATTCTTTGGTCGCTGCAATGTGTTGGTTTTTCAACAGCACAGCAAGAATGCAGTGGGAAAAACAGGTGCTGAAGGTTCATCCGAGGATTTTTATACTGATATGCAGTAAAATCACCTCAAAGGGCCCAGAACTGGAACTGGTACCACTTGGCAGGCCAGAACTCCCAGCAGAGGAGTTCAAGGGCTTCAGGTGAAGTGTTTGATGGCCCTGAGGCTTCTTAATAGGAGCCAAGCATATACAAGCCTTGGCAAGCAGGATGCAGAAAGCACAATCCAGTCTTTTCACTACCCAAGACAGAAACAGCAATTAGCTGGCCAGCCCCACACAGCAGCAAGCAGAATGGCAGTTCCCTTCCTACAGCTTCTCCATCTCGTCTTCTTGGAAGCATCTCCTCTTAGACCAGAACTGTTCTGAAGTTATGGTGTCACAGCTCCAGTACTTATACCAGTGTCTGCCTTTGAAGTAGGCAAACTTCAAAGGAAAATCTTTGTAGTGCACAAGACCCTGCCTTTCCCTGACCTGGCTCTGAAACACCATTACAGGGAGCTGGAGACAGCCTTGTGTGGGGACAAGTCCAGCCCTATTGAGGTATCAGTGACAACTCCTCCCACCACTCTAGGTCAGAAAGACCCATCAGCCTGATGATGGGCTCTCAGGATATGCAGGGCTCACCTCAGCTCCCTTTTTGTGACTGTCTAGAGTTAATGCACAAAAAGCCCACTGTCAGTATAAACCAGACATGGAGTCCACATGCAGGCAGAGGCACAGAATGGTAAAGTAAGAAAATACATTTTCAAACACCAACTTCACTAAAAGATGTATTTTTAAATTGTGATTTCAGGGAACCCAAACTCCAAATCTTGCTCTCTTCCCAGTTGAAAGTTACACTAGTAAGAGGTTACAAGGCAGCTGCAATCATAATCTATGGGAGAGATAGCCCATGCAATAGTAAAAAATGAAATTGGCAGTATTTCATTAACAGAACATGTAAAAAAACACCAACACATATCCTACCTTTCACACACTGTACACCCTGCACATGGAGCTACCGTGGGCCTACCTTAGAGGTTCCTTACATGTAGTAAACGGGAAAGTGTGGGCCTGTCAGAGGGGTGCCCTTGTGAGGTCGACATGAAAAACTAAAACTGCACTCAGAGACACTGCAGTGGCAGGCCTGAGACATGTTTGCAGGACTACCTATGTGAGTGACACAATCAATGCTGCTGGTCCACTAGTAGCATTTGAATTACAGGTTCTGGGCACACACAGTGCACGTTACTAGGGCCCTACCAGTAAATCATATATGCTAATCATGGATAGCCAATCATAATCACCATTTATACAGGGAGTGCTTGCACTATCTCACTGATCAGAAGTGGTAAAGTGTCCAGAGTTCTATATCCAGCAAAAACAAAATGCAGCACATAGTCAAAAACAGGAGGCCAGAAGCAAAAAAGACTTCGGAAAAAAACGCAAAAGATGCATGGTCTAACAAAGAGTAGTGGTATAAATTGCAGCAAATTCAGCATCCCATGTATTACTCACCACATCTGTGGAAACCATACGAAGCAAAAAACACATAGTGAGAATTCTAAATTTATCTTGGGTTCCCATATGGGGAAACACTGCTTCAAGCTGATTTGTTTTTTGTGCAATCCAAAACGGAATTTCATCATGTTTGGCAGGGATTTTACCCATAATGGCATTATTGGTAGCTTAATTCATTGCAGTAACAGCTAACTGCACCTGCCCCACTTCAAAAGCCCTTGCTTGGACAGTAGTCAATGTATGCACAATATACTACAACAGACATCGATACAGCCTAACCATATGTTTTAATAGAGCACGCGTTTATGCTGGTTTAATGCATTGTATTGCGGATAAGAGGTATAGCTTGTTCAGACCGGTCAGGATGCCCCTTCATTACTGAGAGGGCCCAGTCTCACATCCTGAAGTGTGTGTTGGGGTGCGCCTTGGAACCAATTATGAAGTTCCAGGTTATTCAATGGTATTTCAAAAACATCATAAGGTCTGTATACAGCTGAAACTGCAGCCTCAGTGTATGTGTGAAATGAAATTAAATTTAGACTTGTAAAGCGCTCTAGTACCAAAGGATGTCAAGGCACTAAAACTCAGGGAAAGGAGCAGAGAAAAAGAGGAGGCAGAGACATAGAAAAAGAGCCTGAAATAGCAGAAAGGAAGCACAATCAGTTCAATAGGCTCTACAAAAAGCAAGCAGTTTTGATTCTTTCTTGAGCACCAGAGGCAAAGAATTGCATTACCTAGCTGTACCAGCTATGAAGCGTCTGCCTCTCCATTTGACCTTTGGTATTACACGATGGGCTCTGGAGGAGGAATGCAAAGATCGTTTTGGTACGAACTATTGAAAGTACTGCATTAGAGATTCTGGACTGGTGTGGTGCAGGTCCTTAAATGCAATACACAGAGATTTTAACTCCACACGTTTTTTGTCCGGCAGCCAGTGGAGTGCAGGGAGATTGTGACAGACAGATTGGTACTCAGAAATCACCAAAAGTAGCCAAGCGGCTGCATTTTGAATGATCTGAAGCTTATTTGTGAATTGACACCCACTACAGGAAAATTAACCCAGGAATAAAAAAGAAATCACATTTATAAGCTTTGTGTGCCTGGACTAATAAGATAACTTCTCCACAGCCATTGGACAGCCCATATCTAGCCAAATGATTAGTGACAGCTTGTCTGCAATTAACAGCAACAATCACTGCTTGTGCCATACCTTATGAATGGAATTCATCGAAAGGAAACACTATGGCGGGCATTCCATTTAAAAGATCAAGCTTGACCACTCTACTAGTGCTTCCCATTAAAGCTCAGCCCTTATCACCGTGGATGTCTCTGTGTAAAGGTAATGAAGGAGCCTTGTGCACATGCAAGAAACCTACGCAGGAGACCCTTTAACAAGGTATCACACCAAGAACATTGGTGGGGCCATGTTACATGGTTCCAAATAATTTAGAAAGATGTTGTATTAGGTCAAAAACCTTCACAATATAGAGACTGAATCTAATAATACCATTAGTAAATGTTGGTTTTTAGCTAGCTCACAGTACCACATCTAAGCCCATAACCTTTCATAGTTAGAGATGTAACTGGTAACTGCGAGCATAACCACTCCAATTCCTAGGGAATTTGTGGAAACAGATCAAACCCTTTAATTTGTCAAATGTATGATGATGCATTTTCAAATGTTTACTGAAAAGCTCTAAGCTTTGTAACTTAAATTTGATCTGTGATTATTAGACAGTGTGTATAAACATTTATTATTTCAATTAATAAAAATTGTTACAAAAGGCCGTGCGTGGAGTGTCCTTACAAAGATCCTTTTCCATCGTTAATAAAACCAGTGACAGATCATTTAGTTTAGTACATTTCAAGTAGTTTCAAAAGACATAAAATAGAGGTCCCTAAATACTTAATAAATGCTCACGGATTTGGGTCTGAAGTCTTACTTTAGGCCGAGACTCGATCTTTGCTTATGAGTTCTTTAAGTTGCCATGCAAATTTTGCTAGTCTAGCCAGTTTCATGGGGATCTCTAAGTTATAAAGAAGCTTCATTGTATCTACGCAAGCATTAATGCCATATTTTAAAAACAAGGGCTTTAATAAAGTGCAATGTGCATGGCTCATTTCAGGGCTGACACAAACTAGATGGGCCAGGGAACTGATGGCAAAGTCTGCTGGAGGTGACCCACTTTAGGGATTTCCAGTGAGTGTTTATGTCTTTTATTGGCATAACCATCACTCTGACCGATAAGAATTGTTTTATTATCGATTTGTTCATAGGTGAGGCAAGGTAAGGATGCCTCAGTTTGTCCTTATAAGAACTGACTAGAATCCCAATGTTGCTGCTAGGGGACTCTATAGACCCCATGTCATCATGCTTTGATAATATTCTTACTTGTTTCCTTAGAATTGTTTTGAGCAGACCTGGTTTATGAATAAAGTAATCCCAGCTGGACAAATCAAGGTGTAGCTCAGTGAGGCCAGTTGATAAAGCGTCTGCCCTGGGGTTTTTCCCCTTCCGAAAAAATTTGTTTAAGGGTTGCTTTCATTGTGTGTCGAGGGGCAGCACATGTCCTTCGATAGTAGCGGATGACTGAAGCCCAAGGCTCATAACATCGTTTACTTAGTTTGAATTCCAGCTGTACTAGATCATTACTGGCATTAACTGGTACCTGGGAAATCTGTTTGAATGCTCGGCAGTTTCTGGACTCTATGATGTTGATTGGGGCCCCAGAAAATACTAGTTGCTGGGTGGAGATCGAAGGAATAAGCTTGTCTTTTAAAACCTTTCAGATAGGCTCAGAGGGCATATGGCACTGCCTTGGCTTTGGATTCTATTGATTCAATGTGTGCTGCTGGCTTGCTGTTGCTCATGATCCATACCCCCAGGTAGTTATACTTGGTTGTTGTAGAAATTTTCAGGTTGCCCATTTTCCACAGATGTTTAAGTTTGTTATCATGTTATCCAAAGATAACCACTTTTGTTTTGCCAGTGTTTGCTGTCAATCTGTTTTCTTCATTGTAAATACTTAGTGAATCAGTGCTTTTGCAGACCGGTCTTCGTGTGGTCCACTAAGACCATGTCATCAGTGTATTGCATTGAGAACAGTCTGGTCGTCCCAATTTTGGATGCTAACAAGTTAGCTTTTGTTATTGATTTGCAAGATTTGCAGTATATAAATTAAAGAGTAACTATTCCAATACGCAGCCTTGTTTCAACCCCCTGTCCGTGCATATCTTCTTTGTGGCTCTATTCTAGGTGAGGTTGACACGTACCCAGGTTCTGGTGTAGAGGTCAATAATGGCATTCGCAGCCATGTTGGGATCCCCCAGTTTGTGCCACAGTAAGTTTTGTTTGACACAGTCTAACGCCGCCGTGTAGTCAATAAAACATGCAAAGAGGGGGCGCTGTTTTTCGTGGGTAGACTGTTCTACCAGATAGGCTTGGGCTAGGATGTTATCCAGTGTTGATGCTCCTGTTCTAAAGGCGGATCGAAAAACTAGTAGTATGCCATCCTCATTAGCCCAATTTTATAGGTCTTGTAGAAGCAAACTTGCATATGTCTTTGCCTCGATATCCTGGAGGGCTACCATCCTGTAGTTGGTTGCATCTCCGATTTCGCCTTTTTTATGGATTGGTTGCAGTATGGATCCTTTCCAGGCTCCAGGAACTGTTGAGTTAGTCATAAAAAACTTGCTTAACATCGTAAGTATTGTTGCTCAGAATGCGAAGACCTCTTTGAAAAGTTGTCCAGGGAGGCCGTTGGGCCCCGGGGCTACATTGATTCTAATGTTCTTTAGTATTATTAGCACACGGTTGTACACATTAAGAGGTTTGCTTGATTCTCCTGTGTTTATTTGATTTACCAGGTTATTGTTACAAGATACATTGTATGGGCTAGTGCTCATGAATAGTTGTTGATGATCTAGCGGGGTGTTGTGAGAAGAGTTACAGCAGAGTGTTTTCACATGGTTGATCCATGTGTGACCTGGGACTCCATTTCACCAGTCGTAACCATGCCCAAACAGCCTCTTGATGTACATCCAACATTCTGCTTGTCTACTTGGGATTAAACAACTGTAGATGTGCAGCCATTGGGAGTCTTTTTGTTGCCTTTTCAAGATCCATATGTTTCTCCTATGCGTGTCCTGGCTGTCAGACATTTTTGACATCTTATTTCGGCTCTTGCACGCTTGTTGTTGCGGTTGGCTTGTCTCAGTGCCATCTTGCTAAGTTGGATTATTTTACACCTTGGCTTGGGTTAGCAGCACATCCTTTCTTTGGATTTTGCATGATGAATAGGTTTAGTGCCCAGCAATAGGCAGTACAGCTCAGGGACCAGTTTGTCCATTTCGCGGGTGTATTCTCTTCAGCTTAGTTTCTGTTGAGTGCAGGCCAGTTGTTTTTCCAGGCTGTCAGGCCCGATGTGTTGATTTGATTCCATTTCATTTGGCTTGGGAGCGTATGTACTTCCTTCCCGTTAGGAGCATCCAGGGGGTAGTGTTCTTAAAAGTGACAGTTTGCAGAGAAATAGCTCTGAACAATGGGAGGTGGTCACTGGTTGACTGTACTGGCTTTTGGAATTCCACTACGTGTTCTTGGAGGCAGTGGCTCAAACAAATATGATTGATAGTTGATATGGGTTTTCCCTGGTAATCTCTAGCCATGGCATGATTTGCGACTTGTACCTCTTGTGCAGACCTTAGACTGTAGGTGTTTAAAAATGTATTGAGCAAGTTGCCAGCGTGGTCCCTGGGTCGGGAGGCAACTGTTTCTGATCTCAAGTTGTGAGTGTTGTAATCGCTGACCATTATTATCATGCAGTTTGGGTAATTGCTGAGCAGGGCTTCCAGTGTGTCGACCAGTTCCCTCATCTTGCCATATCTCAGTCTGTCTTTGCAGTTGAATAAATGTTCAAGAGTAAGAATGTTATAGGTCAACCTTTCAGTTTCAGGCCTTGCAAGTGTAATGCTTGGACCATGTCCATACTTAGTGTGGAATTGGCTGATGTTATGGAGATACCCAAGTTTACACATATAAATTGGCCCTCAGATGGCCTTCCAAATGCAATGTGCTTTTTTTACTGGGTGCCGGTATTCCTCGAAACCTAGTATGACCAGGGGGGCAAGTAGCCAGGTTTCCTGGAGACACAGCAGGTCCCTATTTTGTAAAAATGCAAAGGCATCCCTGTTCTGTAGCGTGGTTTGAGCCTGAACACATTCCATGAGATTATTTTTATGATCTTGTTTGTTCCACTTGCAGGCCCGTTGAGTCTCTTTGAGTTAGGAGCAGTTTGATCGCTGACCTGGCAAGGTTGTTGCTGTTCCATCCTGGTCGTAAATATGCGACTCTGCTTTACCACTTTCAGTGATTTTACATCCTGTTGCAGATAAGGTAGATGAGAAATGTATTCTCAAGTTGGAGAATCATGTAGGATAGGCGGCTTGGTAGTGCCTCTTAGAATGGACTTTCACTGTGGCTGTGTTTTCCTGTTGTTGTGTCTGCCCGTTAGCATGTGTGGGTATTTTTCCTCTTCGGGTTCATGTGTGTTAATCACCACTTTTGCGAGTTGTGCCTTCTCTGCTACCCTTGATTCTTGTTTAGGCAGGTTGCTCCCCTCACCGCGCAGCTCCACCTGTCTGCGCCCGTCTCCCATGCCCGCTGTTGCAGAGTATTCAAGTGTTCAAGCCCCCTCTGGGCTGCCGCTGGTATTTGTTGTTGACTGTGTTGCTGGTATTTGTTTTTGACTGTGTTACATTTTAAAGTAATTGTACCCTAATTGTATTATTTTTCACTGCCATTTCCCTCCGCTCTGTTCTTGTCACCCCTTCTCCCGCCGCTGCCTCCCTGCGTCCTGCCCCCGCTCCCATTTGCTGTTTTCCAACACTGCTCCCAGCTGCTCCCCCCTCACTCCTCCCTACTTATGGTGGCCGCTGTGCAGCCACGCCAGAGGCAAGCCCATCTGCGCCTGGACCAAGCCCATCGCCAGAACCCCTTGACCCCACGAACGCCATGATGCCAGACTCCGCTACAATGCCAGAACCCTCCACGCACTCAATACCGGCCGAGACCGCAACTGCTTCCAGGCTGACCCAAAACACACCCACAGACCCTTTTCCTGCCGCACCTGCAGCTTCACCTGCGACAGAGCCACCAAATCTTCAAGGACAGAACCCAACCACCTCCGCTACATACTCCTCAACACCCGCTCCGCACGCAAACACGCCATCGCACGATGGGACCTACTCGACACCTCTGCCCCAGACGTCGCCTTTCTGACCTAGACCTGGTTGAACGAAACCTCAGCTCCCGACATTGCCATTGCCATCCCGGACGGCTACAAAATCGCCCGCAGAGACTGCACCAATGGATTCAGAGGAAGAATAGCCGTCTTCC
Source organism: Lissotriton helveticus (assembly GCF_964261635.1). Lineage (NCBI taxonomy): Eukaryota > Metazoa > Chordata > Amphibia > Caudata > Salamandridae > Lissotriton > Lissotriton helveticus. The sequence goes on along the minus strand of NC_136061.1, from coordinate 867,690,768 downwards.
ACAAGTCCACCCTCAAGGTCTCCACCCACTCAGATGACCCTGAGCATCACCGAACACCTGCACTTCCGGATCCACACTGACCCCAACATCACCCTCAGAGGAACCCTTGTCTACAGACCCCCCGGACCACGGACACAGTTCAGCGACGCCATCGCCAACCTCGTCAGCACCCACACTCTCACCTCCACAGACTACATCCTCCTTGGGGATTTGAACTTCCACCTCGAGAACAACAACAATGCCAACTCCACCACCCTGATCTACAACCTCGGCTTCAGACAACTTGTCACCGATCTCACCCACCCCACCGGCCACACGCTTTACCCCATCTTCTCCACAAGCAACCATGTCTCCTTCGTCCACACCACCGAACTCCACTGGTCCGATCATCGCTGCATACACATCACCTACAACAAGACCACAACGCACCACCACACCCAACAGCTGCCCCAACACGGCTGGAGCAAATTCACTGAGGGCCAGCTGGCCACCACCCTCGCCCTGAACCTACCCAGCGAACCCACCGACCCAGACGCCACCGCCCGCAACCTCCGACAGTGGATCAACGACTGAGCCAACACTCTTGCCCCACTCAAGCAACCCTCCAACAGCCACACCAGCAAGGAAGCCACCTGGTTCACTGAAGAACTCCAGACCTCCAAAAACACCTGCAGGAAACTGCAGAAGAAGTGGATCCACGAAAACACTGCGGACAGCCACGCAGCCCACAAGGACGCCACCCGCAGACTCCACTACCTCATTATACTCGCCAAGAGATCTGCCTTCAAAACCCGCCTGGACAACAACACACACGACAGCAAAGAGCTCTTCAGCATTGTGAAATAACTCTCCAACCCCAGCGCCAACGACATCCCGACCTCACAAGAACTCTGCAACTCGCTGGCTACCTTTTTCCACCACAAGATCATCCACATCCACAACATCTTCAACACACCGACCACCCGACAACTCCAGACCCCACCACACCCGCGTACCCCACCCGTATCCACAGCCTGACCTCTTGGACCAACGTCAACGACGATGAAACCCGCAAGACCATGAACTCCATCCACTCAGGATAAGCGTCAGACCCCTGTCCTCAGCATATATTCAATAAAGCCGACACAGCCATCGCCCCCCTACTTCGGAAAGTAATCAACACCTCCTTCGAGACAACCACATTCCCCGAAAGCTGGAAGCACGCCGAGATAAACACCCTCCTCAAGAAACCCAAGGCAGACCCCAAGGACCTCAAAAACCTTCAGCCCATCTCCCTGCTCCCGTTCCCGGCAAAGGTGATCGAGAAAATCGTCAACATCCAACTGACCCGATACCTCGAAGACAACAACATCCTGGACCCGCCCCAGTCCGGATTCCGGAGAAACCACAGCACTGAGACAGCCCTCATGGCCGCCACAGACGACATAAGGGCCCAACTGGACAATGGTGAAACATCGGCCCTCATCCTCCTGGACCTGTCAGCCCCCTTCGATACGGTCTGCCACCGCACACTAAAATCACGCCTCCAAGAAGCCGGAATCCAAGAGAAGGCCCTGGAATGGACCACATCTTTCCTCTACGGCAGAACCCAGAGTGTCCGCCTCCCCCCTTCTGCTCCAAAGCTATCATCATCATTTGCGGCGTACCCCAAGGATCCTCCCTCAGCCCGATGCTGTTCAACATCTACATGCCCACGTCACCCACAAGTACGACTTCAGCATCATCTCCTACGCCGACGACCCCGCATCCAACGAACGACCGCCAACAGAAGATCCTTCTCCTTCCTCGTCATCAAGACCTGGAACACCCTCCCTATCCACCTGCGGCAGACCCAGAACCTGCTCACCTTCAGAAGACTTCTCAAGAACTGGCTCTTCGAGCAGTAGCAGCACCCCAATCCCTCAGCGTCTTGAGACCCTCACGGGTATGTAGTGCGCTTTAAAAATACTATGATTGATTGATTGATTGTCATGATCATTTGGGCTATTGTGCTGGTTTTCCATGTTGTTATTGTTGATTCTCTTGATGTATTGCTGGACCTGGAGTTGAACTCAGGTTAGGTCTTCAGTCGTGAGATACGTTAACTCTGGGATGTATTGAAGTATTTGTAGAATATTGACCATATGTAAATGTATGTATGTAAATGTATTGCGACTTATATAGCGCACGTATCACCCGAAGGCATCAAGGCGCTTGCTTAGGGAACCCGTCCTGGTATTCCCCTGTGAGATACCCTGGCAGGGTATCCACAAGGTGAAAGCCAGGCAACCCGCCGCGAGGGGCCGTAGTGGAGATTAAGCAAGCTATTGCCCAGAGTCGCAGAGTGTGACCCCGTGAGTCGAGTAGGCACCGGAGCGAGAATTGTCGAGTCCGTGGAATTTTTAGCCCGAGTCCCGCCGAGGCGGGGAATCGAACCCTGGTCCACAGCCGATCTCAGCTTCCAGGTCTGCCGCCTCTAACCACTGAGCCACGCTTCTCCGTAACCACTGAGCCACGCTTCTCCGTATTTAGGATGTCTGAGCCTCCACTCAGACTCCTCTGAGCCTCCACTGGATAAATATTTGGGCATGAGCACTATGATGGTGTTTTCAGATGCCCTTCGAGGCCGTTGGCTTTGTGGTACCAGGGTTTGTTACTGGGCCGAGACTATTTGCTGTGTTTGCTCGGCTATCTGATTGAGCTGTAGTGTACAATCTTGTATTGTCTATTTTGGGTGAGGGCGCCTCTTGCTCCTGTCTGTTTCATGCTTTATAGGAGCCCCCTCTGCTCTCTGTTTGTGAGAGGGGCAATCTCCTGTGGGGTTTGCTTTTGCCTTTCATCAGCCAGGCCAGACCCACGGGGCGAATTTATGAATAGATGTGCTCCCTCTGCTGTTTTTAACAGGGCATTCCCTGAGCTGGCAATGGACCTTGTCTTTTGGAAGACTGGGTAAAGTTTCTATGGCCCGAGTGGTTTTCGTTGTTGGTTGGTTTTTGAATCCTTTTTGCAGCCTGGGTCTCCATCCGATGCTACCAGGTGCAATTGTAGCTAATTTACACAGCCCCAGTGTTTGATGTTTTTTGTTTGCTTCTTTAGGCGTATTATTGCTCTTCTGGGCAGCAGTGTGCTAGTCCCTGTGAGGTTGTCGGTTGATGTTGAGTCGTGTTAGGTTTTGTTTAGGCTTGTCGCTGTTGCCAGCTGTGAGGAAGTTGGAGGAGTGTCTGGATGTGCAATCGGGTTGTTGGTTTGGTTTTTGGGGTGGGTGGAGGGCCCAACCTCAGCGTATTGATTCTGTGAGGCGTGATTTGGGCTCTTCGCTGTTATCAGTCGTGGCAAGCTTGTGAAAGTTTCTGCTCCTGCTGTCTCATTGGTTACGTTATATTTTTGCTTTGGTTGGGTCCCCTTCCTCTATACGATGATCCAGTTGGTCTGTGATAATTGGTTTACTTTGTTTAAGTTCTGCAACTAATGATGTAAAAACTGGCAGGGAGCTGAGCTTCTCGACAATTGGAAGACAAGAACACCTTGCAGAGTGCCAAAAATTCCAAGTTCCCCTCTAGGTTGTCTATTTTGGCTGCTATATTCGTTATAGTTGTTGCAATTGCCTGCATGGTGGCCATTTAGATTTCAAGTTTTTGTCTTTGCCATGTGAGGCCGTTGATTGCAGTCATCAATGTTGAATTTATTGAGAGTACAAAAGAATTTTGCTGAGGACACCCGGATTGAGTTGTGAGCTTTATAACACCAATTAGGTGGTGGGAGATCTGTTCCCCCGAGGGGGTGTTGTCCCCAGACTCAAAAAGGATGTGCTTTGATTGAGAGTAAAGGGCTGCATTGCTGACAAACTTTGTGAGAGGGACAGGTCGTTGTGGGGTTTGCTGTCTCTCATCCGGGGTGTTGACCTATATTCCCCTTTCAAGGAGTCCAGAGCAGTTGATATTTCTATGACTTTGGTTTTCCATGCCCTGTACCCCCTGCGGAAATTCCTGGGTCAAAGAGCAATCTGCTTCACTGTTCAAGAGGCAGCAGGTACTCACCTTGGCTGTCTTCTAGCTAATTTACGAATAGATTACCCAGCTCTGACAGCCTGCTTGTTGCTTTGTTTGGTTTTGTTCGTTTGCTGAGGGTGGTTTGTGCAGTGTAGAATTACTGCGTGGTTCCTATTTTGCCTGTGCACTCAGCAAGGCTGGTGTTGAGGTGAAGTACTTGCGGATTCTCATGATGATGGAATACGAATGTGCGGTGGGGTGGACTTGTGACGGGCTTGAGTCTTCATAGCTGGCGTTCTCACGCTATTGATTTAGTTGGAGAAGATTTTGGTCCCTGTCGCCTTCTTTGTCATTTTCCGCCCCTGTATCCAGCTAGCACGTTTGTTTTTTTCCAATAGAGGCCTGTCCCCCAATTTAAAATGTAACATATAAACCAGTTTCCAGATTATGCTGGACATTTGCGTTCTTTGTCAATAGTAGTCACTCTTCTCCAAGCTAGTCTACTCTCCGGGGTTTTTTGGGGTATGTTTGGTGTCTTTAGACACAATTCGGCTGTACTTTTTCCGAGTATGGCTGTTCCCGCGGAGGTGAAAGCCATTTGGTTACTTTCTCTGGACTTGCCTGCTGAGTGTCAAGAAGTTGCTAGCCCCACTCCACCTTTGTTCACTCCCCGGAAGGCTCGCAGGCCAGCTCCAGCAGGCTCTGAATGTATTGCGTGTCCCCAAGTGGGGCAAGGTGAGGCTGGTCAGTTGCTGCCCCCCCCCCCCCCAGTTCTGTTCTTGCACACCTGGGGCACTCTCTTATATGGTAAGGGCTGCTGTGGTGCCGGGGCAGGGATAAAGAATGTTTTCCCAGCCCCCGTGTGGTGACGCGTGGGACAGGTATGACGGGGAGAATGAGCCAGTTGAGACAGAGGGGGCCTGGAGCCTGGATGTTGTTGAGGTGGCTGTTTCTTTTAAGGGCCCCCTCCCCCACCTTGCCTCCTAGTGATTCCCATGGCTTCTCTTTTGCACAAATGCAAAGCCCCCTTGCAGCAAGATAGAGGTCCGGACACTGGGGGACCACGCAGTCACATGAATGTGTGGGGTAGGACCCCTACCGAGACAAGCCACACCAACCTATTATTATCTGCTTCCATCTCGGTCAGAAGTCGCCACCGGCCTGGCCTGCCTGCTGAATTACCTGCTTCCTCAGCCTTGTTGCCTTACAGCCTTGTTGCCCTTTGCCAGGATTGGCACATCAGCGCATTTTCCCCTCCACGGATGCTCCGGTGGTCTGGTAGTCAAAGACTCTTGCTGCTTCGCTGCCTGCTATCGCCCGCATCAGACCGTCCAGAGGTGCTGCAAAATCAGCCGGCAGGAAGCGGAGTGGCCTCGATGCGTACCCGAGGCAGGAGCAGACTTAAACAATCAATTATTAGACAAATGAAACACTTAATTGTTATAAGCATTAGTAGAATGGTTAAAACCACAAACAAACCAACCTTGTTAATTGTTCCTAATGTTACTCCTATCTGTCACTAGTACCTCTACACCAGAAAGGGCATAGCAACAGTACCCTTATCTCAGACCTGTTTGAATGATCTAACCTCATACCTTGGTGTTATATGTCAGGTAGCCAACCTCAGTGCATTAACAAATACACCCATCTAAGTGTGCAGGCCTAAACACTTCTCTAGCATTGCTATCTTCCTTCTCAGGTTGAAGGTTGGGGCGAGTAGGGCTGCGTCTTAGTCTAATAACTTTGACGTGAAGTACCTCTCACTGAATTCAGCATGGATGCTCTTTAAATAATAAAACACCATCGTTATACTGTGCCAGAAGTGCAGAATGTCTTTAGTTAGTCTGGCAAAAAGTTTCTTCTCCTACATGCACAAAAATAAAACAAGCATCGCATTCTAATATGTGTAATCCTGGAACTAATTGTGCAGAGTACTTGCCTGCCATGCACCTACCATTAGAAAAATATGCTCTGTCAAAAGGGAGGGCTAAAATGGAAGCTTTATAACAAAAAAACATCTATTTGCATATATGTTTGTGTATATTATATATTATAGAATTGTAGAAATGCCAAAAAAGATTATCCCTTTCTATCGCGGTGTGGATAGTACTTTAAGACATTTGGGGTGAGCAAAATTAGAGTGTTGCTGGTGTTGAGGGTGCTCTACACAGGAGCTGCTTTCCACCTAAACCTGGGAACTACCCATAGTTCTCTGCTTCTTTTTTGCATTCTATACATATGCACACATGTAAGTAAATCTTACATACACACATATATACATTTTTCTTCATTGAAAAAAGCAAACGTTAAAGTGTCATTCTAGTAGGACCTTGAAGTAATATAAAAACTGTAATTTTAAAACAAAAAAGTTACTGACATTCACCAGTTCACCAGTTATAGTTTACTGAGCTAACTATAACATGTGCCCCATGCCATACACTGCTTATGACCTTACACATTACATTACTCATGCTATGCTAAACAACATCATTGATATTGTTAGGTGTGGGGGTCTCTAGTTGGCACAGGTAGGTACTTGTAACAAATAGGGACCCTTGGCTCAAGTTAGGGTAAGGGGGAACACTCCTAAAATAACCCCTGCTCACCCTCTTGGTAGCGTGGCACGAGCAGACAGGCTTATCTCAGAGGCAGTGTGTGAAGGATTTGTTAACACATACAGTAACCCAGTGACAACACTACAGGTGGACACCACACAGTTGTATATTAAAAATAAGTATTCTTTATATAGACTTAACACAAGACCACAAACTACAAAAATCCACAATACTGTACTTAAAATGGTAGAATTAACTTAGTTCTCTTTAGATCTGATAATGCGATACTTTGAGTCAATGTACCTTAAGATGCGACACGCAGGGCAACAAAAGTGTTGTAGGAAAGGTGAAGCAGTAGTCCCTAAAATGCAAGGACATTAATGCATTGAAGATCTGGTGCAAAGAAACAAAGATGGTGCTTTCTCCTTGATGCAACACGCTTCCCGGTGATGCGGCTGCGTCTTCTGCGATGTCGATCCTCTTCCTTAGCGATGCGAGATGTTTTACACAAAGCGAGCCATGACAGGCCCTGCGACACACTTCCCAGTGATCCGGTGGCATCTGCTCCAACGTCGATCCTCTTCTCCAGCGACACGCTTCCCGGTGATGCGGCGGCATCTGCTGCAACGTCGATCCTCTTCTCCGGGGATGCGAGGCGCTTTGTGTTGTGAAGCGGCAGCGGCATTTCGGTGACATGCTTCCTGTTCTTGAGCCACGCTTCTAGCTCCTTGCGACAATAAGTCCCCAAAACGTTCAGCACAACTGCAGGCACTTCAAGAGAACTCTCAGGTAGCTGGTGGGTGAAGTCTGTTGTACCTGAGACTTCAGAAGGAGGCAAGCTCTGTTCTCAAGCCCTTGGAGATCCTTGTACAAGTTGATGAATGTACACACAAAGTTCCTCTCTCCTATCTTTGGCAGTCAGGCAACCACTGCAGGCCAATCCCCCAAGCATCCCTTCAGCTTAGGGATAGTCTCTCTTCAGTCTCTCTGGTTCCACTCCTCAGCAAAGGTTTCTTCTTGTTGTCCCAAAAATGATCCAATTTTCTGGGGTTTGGGACCCCTCTTTTATACACAGTTTCTCTTTGTTCTCTGAAGACAGAGAGGCCTTTGCCTAGTCCAAACCAGTTCTGGTCAGTCGTGGAACACTCTGTTTACATGACTCCTTATTTCCTTTTACAGTGCAGGGCAGAGACATCAGACGCACTACAGGAGGTGGAGCCAGCATCTAGATGCATATCGCTGTATTCACCACCGGGCTGACTCACCCTGCCTCCTGAAATCCCCAAGCTCCTGTCACTCAAACTCCAGACAAGAAATACACAACCTAGCAGAGGCAAGCTTGGATAGTTAGAGAAGAAAAGACCTAATTTCTAAAAGTGGTATTTTCAAACACAGAATGTTAAAACCAACTTCACTAAAAGATGTATTTTATCATTCTGAGTTCAGGCATACTAAACTCGAATTTCTACCATGTTCCCTGAGTCAGTTAGGATTATAAGATGTAATAATCAAACTGCCCATTCTAGCCTATGGGGAATAGGTAGCCTTGCAATAGTGAAACACGAAAATGGCTGTAATTCACTATTAGGACATGCCACACACATCAGGGCTTGTCCTACCTTATACTTACAATGCACTCTGTCCTTGGGCCTACCATAGGGGTGTCTGACATGAAGAATAGGGAAGCTTTAGGGGCTGGAAAGTGGGTGCCCTTGACCAGTCAGCATGGCAGTACCAGACTGCACACAGGCTCTGCAATGGCAGGCCTTAGATTCACTTTTACAGGCTGCTTCTGTGGGTGGGACAACCAGTGGTGCAAGTCCACCAGCAGCATTTGGATTACCAGCCCTGTGCACACTGAGTGCACTGTACTAGGGTCTGACAAGTAAACCAAAACAGCCAATCATGGAATCACTAATGTATACATCAATGTATAATAGGGAGAGCATATGCACTTTAGCACTGATCAGCAGTGGTAAAGTGCCCAGAATCATAAAACCAACAAAAACAGGTCAGACAAAATACAGGAGGATGGCAAAAAGTTCAGAGATGACCCTGCAAAAAGGTGTCAAAGTACTTCCTTTAAACTTTTTACTACAGTAAAGGATGCCTGACATTCTTTTGCCCATACATTTCCTGGATCCTCCTAGCCATCCTGGCCCTAGTCATAGTTTGAATTATGAGCAGTTTCAACACTTCTAAGTGGGAGGATAGCTCGTCAAAAGAAGGGAGTGGGAAGAGATCATGGAAAAAGCCTTCCAGATAGTAGAAAAATTAAACAATCTTGCAAATTCACGTAAATTACAATTTTAAGTGTTTTTTGGGGTTGTCTTTGAAACAATTGTAAATAGTGGATAGTGAATATGATAAATTGTGCACCTCATTCTCCACGTTCTCAGACCTTGGACCTGTGCAAATGTCAACAGAATTGAAGGTCATGCAAGAAAAAAAACGAACTTTTGACTTCTGCTTTGAAGCAAGGTTATTGTCAATGATCTTCAAATGACTCACCTCCTGTTTGCCTGCTCCAAGGACAGAAAGATCAGAAGCACTTATGACGTACAAAATACTAACTGTGAAAAATCACAAATAACCATGCTTGAACCACTAGAGAGAGTGATTGGTTAACAAACTGGAACTGAGAGCCTGACGGCTCAAGTTGTTACTTTAAGGGGGATTACTTCAGTTGGAGGAAAAAAGCAAACTGTTATATGTTACATATCAAGAGGATCGCAAAAGGCAGTGAGGCCTGGCCACTAACAGCGCCCTAAAGATAGATAAAAAGCAGTGTTTTATGTCATGTAGCTTGTTGCTGTGCTGACATTGTCTTCCAGAGGAAATTTGGCAGCGGATGAGTATGGCCTTCTGGAGGGGTAGGTCAGACAGAGGATGCAAGATTTCTACCCGGTTGGTGAGGCAACGGATTGCCGTAATCTTACCTCACACTTGACGGGCTATCAAACCTGTGGCCACATTATTGGGCCATGTTCCTTTGAAGTTTGCCTTCGCTGGGCATGATGGAACAATACATTGGGAATAAACAAATGTCATATTTTCCACAGGAAGTATTTTGGGACTAACCGGACAATCCGGTGAATCAATATTGAAAAGCCCTGATAAAGTTCAAGTTTTAACTGAACAAAAAGCTTTGGCTGGATGTTGTGCTAGATGTAAAGAACCTGAATTGAATAAAGAAAGAATAAAAAGGAACACCTGTCTTCACATATACTCCTATTGGTTGTGGACAAAAATCCTAATGGTGCACCATTCTAAAATTTGAAATTTCTGTTCTGCGTGCCAGTTGCACCGAACGACGGCAGGCGCAGGAATTGCTGTGCATATTTGTATTGAACAAAAAGAAAAAGAGACAGAACGGTGAAGTGCGGCTGTGATAGTCCGCCGTCGTGGTTTACTATAGAGGATGCAACTTTGCCCTGCTCCTGGAAAATAAGTAACAAAAAAGTGAGTAGTATGTAATAAACTTTTGTCAGGTGCAAGCTGTTTATTTCATTCGTGTACGAAATCACTTTCATTGCCTACAAAACCTTTGATTTTCCGGCCCTTCACTTTTGGCATATACACACATTGGTTTATTTAGTGGTATGTTTACAATGCTGTTTCTCATTTTGAGGGAATCTAGGCAGCTTAACCCTTTGTAATTGCCTCACAAAATGTAATTTTCATCCATTTCTGAGATTAAGTCAAAAGCCAAATGTGTCACTGGTGCGATGTGATTTGCATAAACCTTGTAAGCTATAATACATTTGGTCTGACATTCTGTCTATTGTCTGTTTTTTCCCAATATCCGATTTAATTTGTTGCAGAGTGAGTTTAAGCACTTTTAGATACAATATATGAAAAATATTTTTTCTCAGGTTGTGAAGTTTTGCTTTATCATATTGTAAAACCTAACTTGCTTTTTCCTGGTGCTTGCACCAATGATAACTGAGGTTGTTCAGAGGGTCTCTAGGACTGCTATTTATGCAAAGCAGAATGAATACACAACGAAGTTAGTAGTATCCCCATACCACAAAATCGAAAATGACATATTTACATATTATGATAATTTACTGCATAACTTTGTGGGTTTTGTGACACATCTGCATATCTTGGCCTAAGGGGACAGAGGTACAGTTTGATGAAACGCTTCGATAAGGATAAATAGGTTTAGATAAGGATTTTCAAAGAATACCATGCTAAGCATTAATATGTAATGCATTATTTTTATTTTCAAATGTAATCCATTTCAGGTTTCATTATCATATGATATTAGTTGTGCTGTTATTTCATTTCCCTCTTTCTGACGGCTCTTGTGCTGAGGCCAGATGTTTGGGGAGCATTGGTATGGGTCCTAACGCAACATTTTTAAATATAAAATGAAACTAAAGGATATTTCTGACATTCACCCTTAAAAATGAAACTATTTAGAAAACGAATGAATCAAAAGATGATTTATATGCATATATTGTATATGTTTTAACACCTAGACTGCGATGAACAAAGCTTTCGCATTCACCAAAGTTTCTCCATAGTGCGGTGGAAGTGAACGGTTCGTCTACTGCACTGTGGATAATAATCTTTGTCCTGTGACCACATGAATGATATTCTTCTTAAAAAAATACTACTGGGACGAGAGGGAAGAGATTTGCTATCATCCGAAGCGATATTTTATGTGTTCAGGTTGTTGCGCAGTGTTTTAGGACACTTACGTCACACTGATTGAAGATCATTAGGTGCTGTCTAATTTCACTTTGCCAGGTGCACGGGTACATATATATTAGCCCTCGAACACTCATCCAAGTGTAAGAAGTACAAATGAAAAAGGTAGAAATGCTCCTTCCAGTCATATCTCCCCCCAGTGGATCTCTTCATTGGGCTCGCCCCATAAAAATAAAAATTCAGTCTTTTTGCTCCTATGGATAGATGCTTGGGAGGTTTCATCCCGTTCTGACCTCCTAGAGATGCAGAAATCCCGCTAAACCTCAGGGATAATTATTTTATCAGAAAAGGGAGTAAGGTAGCCTGCCAACACATTAAGCCCACCCCGTCCCTGAAAATGGCCCAAAAGCCTTGTTTATCGCAGTGGGTGTTTGGGGGATTTAGCTCACTCTGCCCACCAGGGAAAAAGCCTACTAGATTCATCGGATAATTATTTAATCAAAAAGGGGGTGAGATATCCTGCTTTGGCATATAGACATGCCCCTACTCGAAAATAGCCCTAACAGTCTTGTTGCCCTGCCTGTGAGCGTAATGTAGGTTTACCCACCAATCTCCACCCCAGGTGAAAGAAAGCCCACTAGAAGACAGGTATATTATTTATTTAAAAAAAGAAGTGTTGAGGTGGTTCACCAAAGCATCGAGGAGACACTCACCCGAAAACAGTCAAACCAGTCTTTCTGCCACCAAAGAGTAGGCTGCATGGTTTATCCCCAAACTTCCCACTGAAGGGGGCAAACAACCTATTAGACACAAGAGGGGAGGGAGCCCACTGCCTGTTATCCCAGCACAGTTAACCCCATTGCATTCTACTAAATGCAGTATGCTTATATTAAACTTTCTATAGTTTTCCCCAAAGTTGGTGCAGTTAGGCAGGTATTGCTGTTATTTCAGCAGGTCGTGCTGTTATCTCTAGACATGTGTTTCTGGGTTTAGCCCTTCATCAGTACAGAGCATGGGTATTTAAGATCAGAGAAAAGTCATCTCCGATCTCTGAAATGCTGCCCAAGTATTTGCAGGTCACAGTACCACTCCACAGTCACACAGGTACATCTCAGGTGAGCTTGTTTGCTCGTTGGCTCAAGAGAGCCTCTTAAATACAAAGGGGGAGGGAGCACAGTCCAGTTCACCCCCATTGCATTCTGGTAAATGCAGTATGCTAACCTCAAAGTTGCTGTTTTCACCAAAGTTGGTGCAGGTAGCGCTGTTATTTCTAAACATGTGTTTCTGGGTTTAGCCCTTCATCAGTAGAGAGCAGAAGTAGTAAGGAGCAGAGAAAAGTCATCTAGGGTTGTGGAAATGCCTTCCAAGTCTTCCCAGGTCACAGTACCACTCCACAGGCACACAGGTGCTCATCAGCTTGTTGGCTCAAGGGAGACTTTTAAGCACAAGTGGGGAGGGAGCACACTATTTCTTATCCCAACACAGTTCACCCCTTTGCTTTCTGGTGAGTGCAGTAGACTTACTTCAAAGTTCATGTATTATTTCACCAGAGTTGTTGCAGGTAGTGCTGTTATCTCTAGACATGTGTTTGTGGTCTTACCCCTTCTTCAGGGGAAAGCAGAAGTAGAAGCTATTAGACACCAAGGGTTGTTTAAAAAATGGGATTGGAGTGACACACACTGGATTATTGCTTTACCCCATCCCCCAACATTCTTTCTACCGATTGTGAAGTTTGCCTCAACCTGCCATCCCAGGGGAGCATAAAGTCCACTATAGCGTGCATTAAAAAAATAGAATGGGGTGGGATCCACCCAGTACCCGGTCATTCTACCCAACCCTAAAGCTCCTACAGTCTTACTGACCCCAGCAGAAAGGGTTCAGAATTTACCAACAATCTGTAACCCGAGTGGCAGAAAGCTCACTGGATGCCAGGAATATTTGACATAAACAGTGTGTCAACCCATCCTGACATCAAGATGCACTCCAAACCTAAAGCTCCAAAGGTCTTTTTGTCTCCCTTGGGCCTAGAACATCCTCATCTTCGTGAAAAGCAAGAGAAAATGTTTATTATTTTTTAAGACAAATTTGACATATTGGCCAACAGACAGGGAGGTAAAGCCCTATTTACTCTAATATGCAATGAAGAATAGCCACAGTATTTGGACTCTGGGCCAGCTGGCAGCCAGGTAGTCCTACACTGGGCATTTCTGAAAATCCTAGCCTCAGGCAAATACAGGGCCATGTGGCCTATATGGATTGTCACTACATTTTCAGTTCCAGATTGCCCCGCAGAGTACAAACTTTGATTAAAATCACACAGTGTTCTCACATTGTCCTGCATATCCACACTTGTCCTCATAAACATGGTACCACACATGTGTGGCTGAGCCCAAAACCCAAGTCAAGAATGGACAAAGTAATAGACCATTCAAAGACCGTAATGTTAATGCATTAACTTAGCTTGGTCACAGATGTTATCTATTCCTGCCACAGGTGATAGGCCCAGTCACACAGGCATGGTGCTGTTTTTATTGGAGGAAGTGTAGGCATGCTGGATTTTCAAATATGTCTGTGTCTCAGCTTTGATAGAAGGTTCTCTGACTTTTCACACATAACAATATGGCTATAATTTGCAACTCATCAATACTGTTGTAAATCCGTCTTTTATGTCAATGTGTGCTTAAAGCTTGATTTAAACCATGCTGACAACCATTTGTATCACCCGTGATCAAAGCGTGGAGACGCCGAAAAGCTTCGGGTTGGCTGGCTGCGAATAAATCACTCTGGTGCAACAATGTATATGTATTTCATCATCCCTGGAGGAGTGTGTACTTGCAGTAAGTCTGCTGTTGGTGAAAACTAATATAAGTATATATATATATATATATATATTCACTGAAAAAACCATAGGTTATAGACCATATATAGTTAGGAATTAGCATTTAAAAAACCTTATTTTACTCACACAAAACCATTGAAATTCCATATATAGTTAGTTGCACTAACTATATATCGCGCACCCGCAATCCACTGCTGATCATGTCACATATTACATCATTCATGACATGGTCAGTGACATCACTGATGACATCACTGATGACATCTCAAATGACATCACTGATGACATCATCTAGTGTCTGTGTGTTTTTGTAAAGTTTAAATACGTTTTACATATTGAAGAATGACTGGATGTATGGAAGACTGAGTGTGTGTGTGGCTGGCTGGGAGGTGTGTGACTGTGCATATCAATGTGTACTTGTATCAGTGATTGTATAAGAGAGTAAGTATGTGTTAGTATATGTGTGAAAAGTATGGTGTTCTGTGTTTAACTATAGATGAGGAAATCGAAGTGTGATTGATTCTTCACAGGACTGACTAGGTGTATGAGTGCATATGATAGTGTTCTAATAATAAGTGACTGTATGTATGAGTAATTGTATGGGTGAATGAGTGAATGTGTGTGTAGACGTACGAATCAGTGAGTGCGTATGTAGTAACTGGTATTGGTGTGTCATGATGTCATCAGTGATGTCATTTGAGATGTCATCAGTGATGTCATTTCAGATGTCATTAGTGATGTCATCAGTGATGTCACTGAAGTATGGTGTTCTGTGTTTAACTGTATAGATGAAGAAATGGAAGTGTGATTGATTCTTTACAGGACTGACTTGGTGTGTGAGTAACTCCATGGATGAGTGGCAGTGTGTGACTGTCTGCATAGGTGTATGAGTGCATATGATAGTGTTGTAATAATGAGTGACTGTATGTATGAGTGATTGTATGGGTGAATGAGTGAATGTGTGTGTAGACGTAGGAATCAGTGAGTGCGTATGTAGTAACTGGTATTGGTGTGTCATGATGTCATCAGTGATGTCATTTGAGATGTCATCAGTGATGTCATCAGTGATGTCATTTGAGATGTCATCAGTGATGTCATCAGTGATGTCACTGACCATGTCATGAATGATGTAATATGTGACATGATCAGCAGTGGATTGCGGGTGCGCGATATATAGTTAGTGCAACTAACTATATATGGAATTTCAATGGTTTTGTGTGAGTAAAATAAGGTTTTTTAAATGCTAATTCCTAACTATATATGGTCTATAACCTATGGTTTTTTCAGTGAATTTCAATGGTTTTTTAATAGCAAATATCATAAGCTGTCGAATGTCAAGTACGTGGTAAGTAAAAACATTTTCGTGTTTATGCACACTGATCTGCTTTGAATGCTGCCCCCCACCCCTCATTTCTATTAGGAGTACTCTCTCTTTGCAGATAGTGAAGGGTAGTTAACGCAGGCCTTTGCCCCCGTTGTAATCCGTCGTGCCTGCTTCTCTCTCCATTTGATTGATTGTTCTCTTTGGTTCATTCTCTATTTACAAACAAGCACAGAGTCGCAATACTCTGTTTAGTCTTTGCAGATAGCGAAAAATCGTGTAAAAAAACAAAAGGAATCGAGCAAAATCAGTAGGCCACTAATGGGATCTCTTTTTGACCTCCCTAAAATAGAAACATTAGGAACAACCTGTTGATAATACCAATGTGTATGTACATAAGCGGCGTTCATTTGTGTTCACAGTACCCCTTGTTGATTGTTTGAATCGAGCATTGAATTGTTCGAAGTTGGTTCTCTTAAGAATCTTCTCTGCCTGCAAACGAGGAAGAATAGGAATATTCTCTCTCCCTTTGCAGATAGTGAAGGGTAGGTAACGCAAACCTTTAACACGTCGTGCCTATTTCATTCCTCATTGATTGATTGTTTCCCCAAACATTGACTGTTTGGGAATTGGTTCTTTTTGGAGGTATTGCCTGTTTGCAAATATACGTAGGAAAATCTTTGCAAATAGTGAAAGGGTACGTAATGCGGACCTTTCTCCCCCGTTGTAATCTGTCATGCCTATCTACTCCCCACTGATTGATGCACCTGTTTCACCCGGACCATTTACTAGAGATACGTCATCTGGCCCGACCAGAGAGCACCCCTACTGAAAAGGACATATGCAATAATAACGAAGTGATCACTGTATCCTGTTAACAGAAACTTTAGCATGAAACAACCTGGAAAGAAAAGAATAGGAAAACGAAAATCAGTAGGCCACTGATGAACATGAACTTTTATTAAACAACGAACAAAGAAACGATAACATAACGTAATGATAAAACCTATTAATGTCCTAGAAACAAGAAAACGTTAAAATATGCCAGTGGTGAGAGACCAGAAAAACAGTAAGAGAAACCAAATCACCCCTCGCTGTCCCACCGCCTGCCACGCCAAAAAAATCGATAGACTAGGGAAAATGCAAGTCAGTAGAACATCCGCCCCCACTCTGGAAACTTCCAAGGTGGGGCAGGGTTGCGGCTACGCCCAGCCGGGAGCAGCCCATATAAGGCGGGTCCTGCTGCCACGCCTCGGCCAGGAGATCCTAACGTAGGGTGTAGCCGGAGGAGAGGCCGAGGCCAGCGGGACCCGGCCAGGGGATTGCCTTTACAGCGCTGAAGAGTTGCAGGGGGGGGAATATCTCCTCGACCCTCCCCTCTCTCTCCCAGTCCGGCCGCGGTGGCCCTTGACAGTTTCAGGTAGTCCCGCCACATGCTCTTCCGGTCACCAACGGTCGGGGGGCCGAGGCCGACGGGATCCGGCTGCAGCCGATAAACCAAGGAACCCGTTCATGGGGCCAGGGGCGTCCGGCCGACATCCACCGGAAACCCGGCCCGAAGACGGACAGGACACTTCTTCTTTCTTGAATAATGGCTGCGACAACACTGGGGGGGGATGTCTTGCACATGCCTCCGACCCCCCCCCCCCTCGTCCTCATCGCCTGGTCCGGCCATAACAAATCTCAAGCGAGACGCCGTGGGGTGCACTGGGAGGGAGAGACGGTGCGAACAGGCCTCTCCCGCCTCCCCAGGTGGAGGCTTCCCAGCTGCACCCTCAGCGCTCCAGGCGCCCGGAAAAGGGTTCTTCCACTGTGGCGATGCTGCAACGTCTCGCCCGGCAGGGTGGAGCCCGTCCGCTCATTTGACCCCGCGATCGCCAGTAGCTACCGAACTCTCAAAATGGCGGTCGACCTGGCAAGAGCGGGCCCAGCATAAAGAAATGGCCCGGTCACTGGTTGACTCCACCACTGTAGTCCTCCACGACCTTGAAGATTCTAGAGGAGCCACGGGAGTCTCCGACCCCCGATGGGGAATGACTGCCATGATCGCCCGTGGAGTGACGAAACTGTATCCGCGGGACGTCGGTGCTCCCATGCTGGCGCCAGCCTCACTTTGAATTACTAGAATCCTGCAGACCTCAGTTCCGGTGAAAGCACAGTGTGACCCGGTCGGAAAAATTGTTGCACCCCCTCCCCTTTTTGACTGATAGTTCAAACCACCGATCCTTTCCTTTGCCCTTTTAACGGAACTTTGGACTGCCTCCCCCTCTTTTACATTTTCTAGAGAAAACAAAACATTAACCACTACATTAGCATAGCAGTTGACACCAGAACTGTTTTCAAATTGAAAACCAACAACATCTTCAACAGAATCCTTTTTGTTTCTGCTGTGACCCTGCTACAGCACAGGCATTGTCCCCAGCAGTAATTCTGCAATGCCGGTAAGAATAGCTGTGGTGCCTACTGGACTCACTCACCCCCGCGGCGCCCCACGCCGTTATTTGCTGGGCGGCAACTTACTAGACATCACTTTCGTGCCATCTAGATTTCAGCGCGTTCTGCTGCCTTGGAACTATTCGCACAACAGACTGCTACTGACGACCCACCCCCAGGCAACATCTTCTGAATTTTCATAATTTGAAAGAACTAGTAACATGTCCTCATCAGGAATTCAAAAGAAATTGCCACGGTCTCTTCGTTGTTTAAATGTTTTTACTGTTTTTGTTTTGTTGTATATATTTATATGTTATTAAAGTTTTATATTCCTACTACTTTGATGGAGTGCTATATATTTTTAATGTGACACATAATTGTAAAAACTTTGATGTACAAAGAGTCATTCCTGGAATCTTCCGCTTCAGGCTCGGTCCCCTCCCCAATCACAATACAGGATGGTTTTCAGATAGTAGGAACACGTGTGGTGTGACGGATCTCATCGGGTGTGGGCCTTGATCTACTATAACTCCTTTGAAGAGGGGTGATTCTTTACAGCTGGAGCCATAAACTACATCTGCAGGGCTAGCTGATAGCCTGGACAATCGGACACAGAGGAAGAGGAGTGTCAGAGGGTGCGGTAGTGAATAGGGCGAAAGGGAGGTGTCGGGCGGGCACAGAGTGTGATTCTCAGGGAAGAGCAGCGCAGATGGGGGGAGGTTTATTGCCGATGCATAAGACAGAGAGCGGGGGTGACCAGTGCCTGGGGAAGATGCTTGCGAGGGTGGGGAGCCATGCTACGAATCGACAGCGTGCAGAGAGTGGGTCTGGTCAAGGCATCTTAAATGGCTGCCGTGCACGACAAAAGTGTGGCATTTCAAAAAAGGCAAGATGGCGCAGACAATGTTTTTCAACACTTCCTCATTTCCTTCGAATCGAACGTTAACAGACGTTGGTGCATATTACCAAAGTTAAGCGATATTTTTCGCTAACGATGCTTACCAACGAATTTTTTACCGCTAAGCATCGTCAGAAATTATCGAAGATAAACCTTGCTATTATCAAGGTTTATCGCAAATGCGATAATAAACGGCCGCAATGCATGAATATCGCTAAAAAGTCAGCGATATTCATACATTACTGAGCTAATGCTCTTAGCCATGTTATCCACCTCCCATTGGATAACATGGCTAAGAACTGCTCAGGGCAGGTGTTACTTTTTGGAGATATTCGCGCTTAGCGCGAATATCTCCAAAAGTTGGTAATAGGAGATAGATATCTTGCATGTTGTAATGCAAATTATTGTGGTATATGGAACTCATACCATAATCTCTCAGGAAAGCAGAAACTGATCCTTTTGGGACCGCCTGAAAAGGCCTAGGGGGTGAGGGGTACTCTACTTTGCCCCCTTTTCACGTTCCGAACTATTTTATTTTACTCTCTTCTGTAATTACACAAAATAGCAGCGATAAGATGCATCGGAGACACACAGTGAGAGAAAGGAGGCCGGAGATGAAGAAGAGATGTCAAATACACATTGGAGATAATATAGTGGCAGAAGGGAAGTAAATATGAGTAAACTTACCATGTAACATAAAAATGTTCCACTCTATACTATAAGTCTCATTTTATACTACAATCACTTCGCTACAACCTCATAAATTAAAAATAAAAATGAATAATGTCTCAAACAATTTTTGATTTCTAAATATAAATTTATTCTTCAGAATTTTCTAAATTTGAAAGAACTAGTAACATGTCCTCATCAGCAATTTCCTCATGAAAAGTCTGCAATGATAATTCTTGTAACTCTATGGTCTCCAAACATTCGATAAATTCGCCATCAACAGATTGATCAAAAAAATCATTCAAGTCATCTCCTCCTTGTGACAATATTTCATTATTGGTGCTGTCAATTTCAATCAATGTAGTGGAATCATTCAAGTCATCTCCTCCTTGTGACAATATTTCATTATTGGTGCTGTCAATTTCAATCAATGTAGTGGAATCATTCAAGTCATCTCCTCCTTGTGACAATATTTCATTATTGGTGCTCTCAATTTCAATCAATGTAGTGGAATCATTCAAGTCATCTCCTCCTTGTGACAATATTTCTTTATTGGTGCTGTCCATTTCAATCAATCTAATGGAATCATACAAGTCATCTCCTCCTTGTGACAATATTTCATTATTGGTGCTCTCAATTTCAATCAATGTAGTGGACAATTCAAAAGAAATTGCCACGGTCTCTTCATTGTGAGCCATTTTATTTTGAAATTGCTTGCTGTAAATTGCTGAAAAAAATAATCACTTTCATTTATCGTTTTTAGTAATACATAATATAAAACTAACTTTATCAAGTATTTAGTATAACAGAAGGACTGCAAATAAATAACAGAAAACATTTTTCAAATTATCTTCAAGTGTACAACATAGTTCCCCTTACAAATTAACAACTCACCTTTTTAAAAGTAGGAGAAGTGTTAGTACTGTGTAAATCAAACACCAGAAATTCACCACCAAAAATTCCTCACAAATGTACCTCAGACAGTAGTATCACAAAATGGCTGTGGTTTCCTCTCATTTGACATATATACATAACCAATTAACTTTCATCACACACAAATACAAAACCAAAGTAACATTTTAATTGGTTCTAAATTTCAACACTTTCAAATGTGTTTTCCCCATGCAATTTTCCATAGGACATTTACATACGTCTACAGCCTGAATGGCTGAACGGAATTACACCAAACTTGGCAAAATGGTACATCAAACCTAAGAGGTCAGGAAGGATCTACTATGCCCCCTTATGGTCATTTCCCCCTTCGCTTTGGCCTCCTCTTGTCTCTCGATCCTACCGAGAGACAAGATGGCGGCCGCTACGGACTGTTTGGAATGTTGACAGACGCCGGAGAACCAATCAGCTTCGCAAAGCTCCGTAACGCGAAAAGTACGCGAAGCGGAGCGCTGTTACAGATATATATCTTTTTTTGAACGTTAATTTCTCAAAATCCACTGGAGCACATATATTGAGACCTAGCAAAGACACATCGGGCTACCAGTCCCTAATATTTTGCCAAGTTTCGTGCAAATCCATTCAGCCGTTCGATTATTGACATTTAGATACGTCTACAGCCTGAATGGCTGAACGGAATTACACCAAACTTGGCAAAATGGTACATCAAACCTAAGAGGTCAGGGAGGATCTACTATGCCCCCTTATCGTCATTTGCCCCTTCCCTTTCGCCTCCTCTTGTCTCTCGATCCTACCGAGAGACAAGATGGCGGCCGCTATGGACTGTTTGGAATGTTGACAGACGCCGGAGAACCAATCAGCTTCGCTTCACAAAGCTCCGTTGGGCGAAAAGTACGCGAACTGGAGCGCTGCCCGGTCCGCTGTTACAGATATATATCTTTTTTTAAACGTTAATTTCTCAAAATCCACTGGAGCACATATATTGAGACCTACAAAAGGCACATCGGGCTACCAGTCCCTACAATTTTGCCAAGTTTCGTGCAAATCCATTCAGCCGTTCGGGCTAAAAGTGAGGCCAACCGCCCTATGGAAAACTCAATGTTAAAAACATGTTTTGGGACCCCCCTTTTTTCTCGACCCCCCCTGGACGAACCCCCCCCCAATTTTCAGGGGCTGCTCAGAAACAAAATGTGCAATTTTCCTGAAAATTTCAGCCAATTCCGTCTACAAACGCCAAAGTTATTAGACATAGAATTTTCAAAAAACCCATAGAGAAAAAATCCTAACTATATATACCTACTGGCGACCGCCAGTAGGTAATATATATATATATATATATATATGTATATGTATATATATATATATTGTCTAAAAAACACAGGTTTCAGGGAAGTTATAGTTAGTTGGAGATTTTACTTGTACAAAACCAGTGAAAATCAGAAGTTATAGTTAGTTCAGCTAACTATAACTCGAGCCCCCGCAATGCACTACTCATGATGTCACATATTGCATCATTCATAACATGGTCAGTGACATCACTGATGTCATCACTGATGACATCTCAAATGACATCACTGATGACATCATTGATGACATCATCCTTGTGAAAGAGTGACAGACCTCCTCTCACCATAATATAAGGATGTATGACGTTACAACGCATACTTTTACCACGCCTACCATTACCACGCATTTTTTACAACGCAGGATCCATGACAACGCATACCATTACCACGCATGTATTTACAACGCATATACCTTTACAACGCATACAATTACAACGTAAGTATTGGTAAGTATATAATATTTTTTAATATTTAATTTAATTAAAATTAATATAATGTAATTTAATTTCATTTAAATAATTTAATTTAATTTAATGTAATTTAAATTTAATTATATTTAATTTTTACACTGTACCCTTTTACCCAAAAACCCAAAACTGACCCTGAACCCAAAAAATACCCCTTTTACCCAAAAACTCAAAATTGACCCTGAACCCTAAAAATACCCCTTTACCCAAAAACCCAAAACTGACCCTGAACCCAAAAAATACCCCTTTTACCCAAAAACCCAAAACTGACCCTGAACCCTAAAAATACCCTTTTACCCAAAAACCCCAAACTGACCCTGAACCCTAAAAATACCCCTTTACCCAAAAACCCAAAACTGACCCTGAACCCTAAAATACCCATTTACCCAAAAATCCAAAACTGACCCTGAACCCTAAAAATACCCCTTTACCCAAAAACTAAAAACTGACCCTGAACCCTAAAAATACCCCTTTACCCAAAAACCCAAAACTGACCCTGAACCCAAAAAATACCCCTTTTACCCAAAAACCCAAAACTGACCCTGAACCCTAAAAATACCCCTTTACCCAAAACCTGAAAACTGACCCTAAACCCTAAAAATACCCCTTTACCCAAAAACTGAAAACTGACCCTGAACCCTAAAAATACCCCTTTACCGAAAAACTGAAAACTGACCCTGAACCCTAAAAATACCCCCCCAAAAACTAAAAACTGACCCTAAACCCTAAAAATACCCCTTTACCCAAAAACTGAAAACTGACCCTAAACCCTAAAAATACCCCTTTACCTAAAAACTGAAAACTGACCCTAAACCCTAAAAATACCCCTTTACCCAAAAACTGAAAACTGACCCTGAACCCTAAAAATACCCCTTTACCCAAAAACCCAAAACTGACCCTGAACCCAAAAAATACCCCTTTACAAAAAAAAACAAATAATATTTTTAATAAAATAATATACTTACCAATACTTACGTTGTAATGGTATGCGTTGTAAAAGTACCTGCGTTGTAAATACATGCGTGGTAATGGTATGCGTTGTAATGGATTCTGCGTTGTAAAAAATGCGTGGTAATGGTAGGTCGTGGTAAAAGTTGCGTTGTAAAGGTTGTATACCTAATATAACCTTTGATACACACATTCAAAAATAGAAACTAATATTTTCCAAAAATTGGAGATACCAATATCAGTTACAACAACCTATTCAGTAATTCCAACATCTACATACACATCCACTCATTCACCAACAGTTCTATATAGTCACACATACATGTTCTCACTCATCATATGTACTCATACACCTATATACCTGTTACACACCGACACTCATCCATAGAGTTACTCACACACATACTCACACTTGCATATACAGCTATACACACACCACTACACTTACTTCTAGAGAGACGTACACATACTTACTCTCTTAAACGATCACTTATAGAAACACACACTTATTTACAGAGGAACTCTTCCAATCTCTCACTCTCACATATCCTCACTTATATACATCAATTCTCACATATACCAGTTTAAAACATATGTAGTTACTCATAAAGATACTATTGAGACAGTCATTCACTCACTAACACACCATACACACACTCATCCACTCATACAGTCCTGCACACATGCGGTCTTCAAAACACATACAAACAGTGAGTCAGTAATCCATGCATCTGTGCGCTAAGTAATACCCCACCAAACCATACAGACATTCATTCTGATACTCAAAAATATAACTAATAACCCATATAGACACTCATGTATCTACTCACCAACCCATGCAGCCACTTATACACAAAGTGAGATACTGATACTTATATTTACATATTTAAACATTACTCACTAATACATGTATTCACTAGATACACTTAATAAGTCAGTTATACAATCAATTTTACAAACAAAACATCCATTTAGACTCTTATTTGGACATTTATTCTTCCATCGACCTTTAGATATACATATATAAAAAAGATTTATTTTTCAGAAAGACACACGTTCACTGGATGATGTCATCAGTGATGTCATCAGTGATGTCATTTGAGATGTCATCAGTGATGTCATGAGTGATGTCACTGACCATGTCATGAGTGATGTGATATGTGACGTCATCAGCTGTGCAATGCGGGCGCGCGAGTTATAGTTAGCTGAATTAATTATAACGGGGGGATTTCAATGGTTTTTTATGAGTGAAATGTCCAGCAAACTATAACATGTGTGAAACCTATGGTTTTTTCAGTGAATTTCGAAGGTTTTTTAAATGCTAATTCCTAACTATAACGTGGCTGAAATCTATGTTTTTTTCATTGAATTTCTAAGGTTTTTTAAATGCGAATTCCTAACTATAACGTGGCTGAAACCTATGGTTTTTTCAGTAAAGATATATATATATATATATATATATATATATATATATATATATATATATATATATATATATATATATATATATATATATATATATATATATATATATATATATATATATCTTTACTGAAAAAACCATAGGTTTCAGCCACGTTATAGTTAGGAATTCGCATTTAAAAAACCTTAGAAATTCACTGAAAAAACCATAGGTTTCACACATGTTATAGTTTGCTGGACATTTCACTCATAAAAAACCATTGAAATCCCCCCGTTATAATTAATTCGGCTAACTATAACTCGCGCGCCTGCATTGCACAGCTGATGACGTCACATATCACATCACTCATGACATGGTCAGTGACATCACTCATGACATCACTGATGACATCTCAAATGACATCACTGATGACATCATCCAGTGAACGTGTGTCTTTCTGAAAAATAAATCATATATATATATCTATATATCTATATATATCTATATATATAGATATATAGATATATTGATATATGTATCTATATATAGATTTATATATCTATCTATATATATATCTATATCTATATATAGATATAGATATAGATATATAGATATATATATATAGTTTGAATAGGAAAAAAATGTTTTCTTTTGCTAACTTCTTTGGCACTGTTTGATGAATCTTCGCAAAATTTTCAAAACTAATGGGGTGTTCCGGTCAGCTCCTGTCTTGAAAGGTTCAGGGATTTTCTCCATGTTAATTTCCATAGAAAACTGTTGACGTAGCTACAGCATGAACTGCTCAACGGAATTATACCAAATTTGGTAGAAAGGTAGCTCTTAGCTCAGAGTGCACTCTTTTTGTGAAATGGTGTAAATTGGTTCAGTTGTTTTTGAGAAAATTAAATATTTACATATATCTATATATCAACATGAAGGATCCGCAATCCCTCCCGATCTTGAGCCTTGCAATCTGATTGGATGCCAACTGTTCCAACCAGGAAGTGTTGGTAGCCATCTTGTGACTTGGTTAAACTGAGTCACAAAACAAATTTGAAAAAAGGTGAAAAGGGGGCAGGGTAGAAATACCCTGAGCCCCTAGGCCTGTCCAAGGGGTTTTTTATTCTCTGCAGGATTCGCGAATCCCACCGATTTAAAAGTAAAGCAAATCACGGTCTCCCGTGCTTCATTTAATTAGGCCCCTCGGGTGGGCCAGGTCCCGGGGGCAAATGTGTTAATGTATATGGGGCCTGCAGGGGCCCCGCAGTCTCGGGGACCAACACGTCCCAGGGTTATGTTAGTAATATGTGGGGGCTCCATCTGCCCAAGGGACCGTCACCTCCCCCCGGGCTTTTAAAAAACAAATGTGTGAGGAGGGCTCCTGCCCCCCCATTCAGCCCCGGTAACCGTCACATCCCCGGGGCTATATTCATGAAATGCGGGGGATGCCATGCAGCCCCCGCAACCCCGGGGACTGCCACATCCTCAGGGCTATTTTTTTAAATAAAGTGTGGGGGGTGGTTCACCACACTTTATTTAATTCAAGTGTACCACCTCCCCGGGGTACACTTGAATTAAATGTAGGGGTCCGTTGCGGATCCCCAGCCCCAGGTAACACCTCCTCCCAGTGGCTTTAAACCTGTTGGGAGGATGGACGCCCTGCCCCCTCCACGAGCCCTTTTTGGTCCAGGGGGCTGCCACCCCCCAGGGCCGGCCCCAGCAATGTCCTGGGGTGCCCAGCCCTGAGACATTGCAGTTTGCTATGGCATGGTGGGAGCACTGATCCCACCATGCCACAGCAAACTTCTGCTTCGCTTCATGGAAGCAAGAGCAGGAAAACTGCTCTTGCTTCCATGAAGCGAAGTACAATTGCTTTTGAGCAAAAGGAGCTGCATGTTTGGCCAAGCACCAGGGGATGGGGTTCCTGGGGCAAAAAATGGCCTGGGAGGGGGTAAAGTGGTCTTCTCTCCCTTTTTTAAAAATATTTTTTTTAATGGCCGGGCCCTGGGGCAAATATCGGGCAATGGAACTCTGGGGGCAATATTTATATTTTCTCTTGTGATAGGAGTCGCAACCCTATCGCGGCTCTCTGCACGGCCCCCCCACTGTAACGTCACAGTGGATTTGCAGATCCATCTTAACTAAATAATTAAATAGTATATAATTCAGAAGGTAGTGTTGCATTTGTGAGCTTTTTTTATAGAGCTAGAGAGATTGAAGTTAATAATCATGTTAAATTTGATAGAGTTAGAAATAATCTAAAAAACTTAAAATTAAAAGATAAACTTGAATTTGTGCTTTTGTTTTTTAAATTTGCGACAGGTTTGCAAATCCGGAAAATATGTAAAAAGAGTATGTATGGTAAAAAATTAATAAGGTTCACTGTTGGGTTATTGGGTGGGTCATAAAGAGCCGTTGTTTTCAATATGATTTTTTTGGAGCTACATCTAAGTGCGGATGCGCAGCTTAAGGTTGTAGAGAAACACTCTGTATCTTCGTTTGTGAAATGAACTCCATCACTTTGTAGATGTCATGCATATAAAAATGTAGATTGCTGTTATAGTTGGAGTCCAACCTATGGTTCTGAGGTGAGCAGAAAAAGCTTTATTGACATTCTTCCTAGCCTTCTCAATCAATGAACAGAATTGATTTGACAAATTCCATTTCTGTCTTTGGCATATATAGTATACAAAGACAGTTTGAGGGAAAAGCAACATAAACTGTGCAAAGGTATTCTTTCATTGGGATTTCTTGCCCTACCCCAGTCAATGTACATAGGTCATGGCCACCACAGTGCACAATTATGAGGTCAGGGGGTTGGCGATGCAAAAAGGTTTTAACAAAAGGCATCAACTGGTGCCACTTTAATCATCTCTGTGCAAACCATTTAATATCCACATTTTGCAAACCTACCATACCTTTTTCCCCAGAAAACATAGCTGTACCCTACAATCCATACTGTAAGCATTTTGAAGGGATGTGTGAAAGGAATAAAAAGACGTTTGTAGCTGAATAAGTCAGTTGGTGGAATGAGAGGTATGTAATATTGTGGAGATGGTGCTGTTTTAGAAAAAGCAGATAACTGATTAGTTGGTCATACATATTGTGTACTCCAAAAATAGGATGCATGTTACTTTAATGAAGAAGCATGTTTCTGATTAGGTATTGAAATATGTTTGAAAGATAAAATAGATAGGATAAGGTAATATTTTGCAAAAGTCAACCACACCTGCTATTTGCATTTGTAAGCTCGTGTGCTGAATTTGAAAATATGGTGAACTTTCCACCTTCTGCTATCGTTGAATGTTGCGGAGAGTGTAACTATGGAAACTAGGATTAAACACAATGAGGGAAGGGTTGAAACTTAACTGTGGTTTTAAAATATGAAATGCTAACTTATATTTAAGTGATTTGCTACTAAAGTAAATTTTACCAAATAAGTAGTATGTTTAGAAGTAGCATGCTGTTAACAAATAATACTAGTATTATTGGAAATAGGCTTTTGAACTCCCCCAAGGGCTCGCTGCTCCATCACGACACTACACTGTGGCACCGCTATGGCGTCGTGACTCCAGTACATTGCAGAACCAGTTTGGGCACTTTTAGAAGAGACTAAGAAGGGTTACTATGTCTAACCAATAGAAATGTGTTTTAGAATTAGAAAAACTGAAAGAAGCATTTTGATTTATTACTCACATTTATTTGTGTGCAGAAAGAGTTTACCATTACTGATTTTACCTTGTTGAGAGTGGTGCATTACATAGATTGTGTGAAAAAGAAAATCTTTTATGAAATAATTCTCATATTTGATTTCTGCAATACTAATTGAGAGGTGAGTTACAAATGTGTAAGATGTGTTATGTATTTTGTAGTTGGGCTTTAGTCTTTGTAGTGATAGTTTTAACTTTGAAAAGCATTATTTTGAAAGTGTGCAAATTATTAGGGAAGTGTGATGTCTGATATATGTTACGAAATGTAAGAAAGTGTATTGTAGTTTGTTTTATTGTTGTGAAATGAAGATTGAAATAGGTTGGCAAAGGAATATGTATGCTTCCTGAGTCTCTAATGAAAGTAGTACAGAAAACTAATGTTTAAACCATATTGACAGATGTATTAAACCATATTGCGGTTCATATAATTCTACACCCATATTCCTTGTATTATGATCAGAAAGGAATACAGATACTTCCTTCTACATAAATTTAGAGAGTATCTGGTCCGAAAACAGATATTAAAGTATGTCTATGTTTCTTTTTATGTATAGAAATATGGTTAGACTTATAAGATTGACATTGGAAGGATTTGGTATTTTACATTTTAAATAGGCCGTATAAATTTAGGTTTCTGCTTGAAATAGGAAGTGCAGTCTGTCAAGTTTAAAGGTCGGTGTGCTCTTGTGATTGAGGTATGTGTCTCCATGTATTCTCACACATATTATGCATCTGAAGAGGCTAGACGTGTGGAACACACGTATACAACTATTTGCATGTTTTCAGGAACATGGTGAGACTTACACCAGTAACATGGGAAGGAATGCTGTTTTAAATTTGATGGGTGTAACATTCTGAGCAGTCAGTGAAAAATGAAGGCGCAGCAGAAAAGTAAGGTTTAAGACATGTTGGTAGAGGGATTAGTGAATAGGTTATTTTGTATGAGTCTGTGGAAAGGTACACTTGAAGAACTCTGTATAAATGTAGGTGTCTGCCTGAAATAGGAATTGCAGTTTGTCAAGTTTAAAGGTCTGTATGGTCTTGTGACTCAGGTATGTCTCTACTTGTACATGTATTCTTACACATGTTATGCATCTTAAGATGTTTGATGTGTGAAACACAGGTATAGAATTATTTGTATGTTTCTTTTATATATGATGCCATTACCAAAAGGCACAGACACATGCATGCATGTTTTCAGGAACATGGTGAGACTTGAAACAGAAACATGGGAAGCATTGCTGTTTTAAATTTGGTAGGTCTAACATTCTGAGCAGTCGGTGAAAAATGAAGATGCAGCAGAATAGTGAGGATTAAGACATGTTGGCAGAGGGATTAGTGATTAGGGTACTTTGTATAAGTCTCTGAAAATGTAAACTTGAAGTACGCCATATAAATTTAGGGAATAGCACTCTGTGAAATTTAAAAGTCTGTGTGGTCTTATAACTGAGGTATGTCTGTACTTGTAGATGTATTCTCACACGGGTTATGCAGTGTGGTATTGTGACTGATGTATGTCTATACTTGTACATGTATTCTCACACGTGTTATGCCTCTGAAGATGCTAGACGTTTAAAACACATGTATACATGTAATTGTGTTTTTCTTTTATGTATCATGCAACTAGTAATAGGCACAAATACATGAATGATGTTTTCAGGAACATGGTAAGACTTACAACAGTAACATTGCAAGGAAAGCTGTTTTACATTTCTGGAGTTCTCTTGCCTCTTTCTGCACTTCTTTTGACTCTTTCTGCACCTCTGTTGTTTCTTTCTGCACTTCCCTTGCCTCTTTCTGAACCTGTCTTGTTTCCTTCTGCACCTCTGTTGCTTCTGTTGCTTCTTTCTGCACTTCTCCTGGTTCTTTTGGTACCTTTCTTGCTTCTTTCTGTACCGCTCTTTCCCCTTTCTGCAACTCTCTTGCCTCTTTCTGCACCTCTCTTGCATGTTTCTGCACTTCTTAGGTGCCAGTCCAAGAGATGGAGGAGGAAAGAATCTGAGACAACAATTTTAACTTTTTCAAAGTCATTGATGTGAGAAATACTGTTGACGAAAATACAAGTGTAAAGGGAAAATAACTCTGAAATCTCCAAAGAATGCATACAACTTAATAAGAACAAAAAATTATATAGTATGCCTAATACCTATAATGCAAGAGTGTTCTACATTTAATCAACAACTTTTGAAATCGGAAAAACAATGAATTGTGGAAATTGAAGCTATTGGTAAAATTGAACCCAGGGAGTAACTATTCTTCTTACAGAGAAACTACAGGCTAAATGGCATTCTTTGGAAAAGTCTATCTAAAATAAGCCTGGGCGTAGTAGGCGTAGTGGGGCTACGCGAAGCTACGCGAAGTGGGCAAGAAACTACGTCCACCTACGCACTTCGCGTAGCCCCACTACGCGCCACCCGCCTCCCTCCGCCCTCCCTAAATACTACCTGCCTCCCTCCCGCCCTCCCTAAATACTTAAATAACACTTTTAAAAAGAATTAAAACCACTTACCTTGTCCGCTGCGTCTCCGGGGCTCCCTCTCGTAAGCGCGCCGCCATCATGGATACTAATGCGAATGCGTGGCCGCCCGGGCATGCGCATTTCTCGTGAGAAATGCGCATGCGCGGGCAGCCGCGCATGCGCATTAGTGTCCAAGATGGCGGCGCGCTTACGAGAGGGAGCCCCGGAGACACAGCAGACAAGGTAAGTGGTTTTAATTCTTTTTAAAAGTGTTATTTAAGTATTTAGGGAGGGCGGGAGGGAGGCAGGTGGCAGGCAACTTCGCTACGCCCACAGAGTGGGCGTAGTGTTGCCTGCTACGCCTACTTCGCAAATGGCGAAGTAGGCAACACTACGCCCACTCCGTGGGCGTAGCAAAGTACTACGCCCAGGGTTAATCTAAAACTGTAGGCTTAGAAAAGACTTTACATGTATGTATAAACTGTCGGGTAATTTTTCAGCGTAATTCGAATGTAGAAGAAGGTTTAGTAAAATGAGCAATAGGAAAAGTTGGTGATTTTGTAAATATTCAGATCAGAGTTGGAATAGAATTTTTGATTATAAAATTTTATCAGATTAAAGAGGTAAGACAGATTGGGTGTTGTAGTATACATTTTTTGCTTGTAAAAGATGTTTATGTTCCCAAACACAAGTTTCCACTGTCTTTAGCATATTCAGTTACTGTTCATAAATCTCAAGGTTTAAGTACAGACAGAGCTTTTCTAAGTATTGGTTGTTTGGTGTTCAAAGAGGGAATGGCATTTGTTGCATTGTCTCGAGTAAGAACATTGTCTGGTTTGTATGTGATAGATTTTATTAAGAAAAAGGTTAGTGCAGATGCAAATTGTGTACTTGAGCTACCTGGTTTCGTTATAGGGGAGGTGGGCAGTGGATTCCCTCCTTGGTTGTCACCTACCCAGTCGTTCTTTAGACAGACTTCCTTTCGTCTCTCCTTGTTGTCTCTTCCCTTTTCCTCCCTTTCTCACCTCCCCTGCCCCCTCCACTACTTTTCTCTATCCTTTCTCTCCTCCCCTAAAGTATTGCCTATTTTTGATGTATGGTGTAATTGTTGATCTTTTTCTGTCACATTGTTAATTCTCATGTAAAGCGATCTGATACCTTCAGGTCTAGCCAGCGCTATATAAAACTCCTTAAATAAAATAAAATAAAGAATTTATGCTTCTGATTTAGGTGAATATCTCATATAGGAGTATTATAGAGTGTGTCCGTTATGAAAATATGTCAAAGTTGCAGCCGAGGGTCCAAAAAGGAAAGCAACTGAAAAGAAAGTTGAAAGTATAAAGAAAAAAAAGAGAGTGTTGATGATATTGTAGAATACCAGTTACAAAACAGTTCAGGTACCAACTGTTATGCTAATGTGATTCTGAATGTTGTGTTACTTTTACCACATCTTGATTATGAAATCATTAAAAATCATAAAAAGATTTCTGTTCTGTACTACATCATTTATTTTAACAGTAGACAGAACTAAAATGCATACTGCTCCTGGTATTTGGCATCTTTTAGATATATGTACTGGTTCATTGACATTTCCTCTCAACATACAACAAGACGCACAATAATTTCTAATGCTTATGCTTGGAGTATTAGAACATGAAGGAATACACATTGAAAACCTATTTGGACTAAGCTACAAGTGGAACCATAAGTGTGAAGAGTGTTCATTTACTTCCACCACTGACATACAAACAGAATTATTCCTATACTTGACAATACCAGACTGCGAATCAGTCCCTTTTAACAAATTGATAAAAACAGTAAATCAGGATATGAGATGCTCACATTGTAGATCAGAGTTGCTGTCTACATTACATTTAGAAAAATGTGTAAAATATCTCATTTTAATGTTAGAACGATGTAGAGCAAATGGAGGACAATTGGAAACAAATATTTAAAATGTTACAACAAGTCAAATATCTATTTCAGGAAGAACTTATACAACAGCAGCTATTATGTTTCATGAAGGGCTTACAGCAACATCTGGACACTATACTGTTTATTTAATGTGTAACAAAGGATGGATGCTTTGCAATGATTACCTCTTGAAATTCAAACTTAGATTGCGTTATGAATTACTAAATTCATATTTGCTATTTCTACAGCTTTGATTACATCCTTCGGCCTATTGGAAAGATGTAAGCAGAAAGTAGACAGCACCGCAAACTATTAGTATTTATAATTAGTGTTTAGATTATTATTTGTGCTAAATGATATTAAATTTGGAAAATTGTGATTAAAAGCAAATAGTTTATATATTGTTGTCTATATTGTACCAGATGTAAATGAGAGTCTACTTTTTGGCAAATGTATTTGAGATAAATAATAGAGTTAATGTAGAAGAAGAAAGTAATTAGCAAACTG
Organism: Lissotriton helveticus; assembly: GCF_964261635.1. NCBI lineage: Eukaryota > Metazoa > Chordata > Amphibia > Caudata > Salamandridae > Lissotriton > Lissotriton helveticus. The sequence continues at coordinate 867,657,762 of NC_136061.1, read as the reverse complement.
TAGATTGGAAAACACATAGCTACACATATTGATAATGACGTACTATGCTGAATTGGGGTATTTTTCCACAATCAACTTAATTGTTTTTTTCCCTGTTGTTCAATTATGATACTACATTGAAATAACTGTTTATGGTGAAGTTAAACCCTTCACTGCTAGGCCTTTCCCCCTGTGCTAAGCCTTTTTTTGACTATATGGGGTGGTTCGCACCTAGGCCCCTGTAACTTTTTGACCACATAAGGTATCCACGCAAAATATGCGTCCTTTTCTTTCAACATCCTGGTGATTCTAAAGGTACCAGGGTGTGTGCAGTCCTCTGGAGGGGACGCAGAAATTATCCAAAATACAGCAACATTTTGTTTTTGGGGGGAAAAATTGAAAACAAGTGCTGCAAATGAAAGTGTCTGGGTTTTTCCCTGCAAAGGGTATCGAAAAAGGGTTTGTGAGGCTGAAATCACCATTTTCTAAGCTTTTAGGGAATGACAGACTTTTGTCAGAAAACCAACATTGTTTACACAGTTTTGGCATTTTTCTGGGACATAGCCTATTTTTGCTATTTTTTGTGCTTTCAACCTCCTTCCAGTTAATGGTAGACATGGGTATGAAAGCATTAATGTTTTCTAAAAAGCTATACATTTCTGAAATGTAGAAAAAATTCTGAATTCAGCAAGGGGTCATTTGTGTAAATCCTTCAATGTTTCTTTATCGAAACTAACAGTTAAATATAAGAAAAATTGAAAATAAGTTGAAAAAACCAGCCTTTTGTGTCAACGTTTTCACCTGTAACTTCTTCTAAATATGACATCTCATTGAAAGTAATATATCATTACATCTGCTGGACGTTACTGGTTGTGGGGATATATAGGACTTGTAGATTCACCAAGAACCCGACGCACCCAGAGACAAAAACTGAGCAGCAAATTGCAATGTTTTTTTAATATGTACCAGGCATATAGCAATTATTCTGGGAAAATGTATACATGGAAAAATCGGTATGAAAGACACCTATTTATTTCTGAAATGCGAAGAAAATATAGAGTTTCAAAACAGTAGATATTTGCACGTTTCCGAAATTGGGAATACTCATACTAGGATGAGAATTATCAAGCATTTTTCAAAATTACTTCTTTTTATATATTGTCTTTCATTTGGAAGGCAGAAATGCATCAAAAGTCAATAGGTAACAACAGTTGCTTTATAAATCTGAATTACCCTAAGTCTCCCAATAAAAATAGTACCTCACTTGTGTGGGTAGGCATAGTGCCCACAACAGGAAACGGCTCAAAACGCAAACAATTATCCTTTTTTTTTGCAAAGTGCCTAGCTGTAGTTTTTTAACCCTAGCTCTGCTGGCACCTAGGGAAACCTAGCAAATCTATACATTTTTGAAAAGTATACACCCAGGGGAATCCAGGATGGGGTGACTTGACTGCCTCTCACCAGGTTCTGTTACCCAGAATCCTTTGCAAACCAAAATAATTGTCAAAAAACTAATTTTCCTCAAATTTCTATGTTGGAAAGTTCTGGAATCTGCGTGGATCCACAAACTTCCACACAACCCACGTTCCCCAAAGTCTTATGAGAACAATGGTACCTCACTTGTGTGGGTAGGGCTAGTACCCGCAACTGGAAATGGTGCAAAACGCAACGTAGACTTACCACAATTTCACAGTGAAAAATGGTAATTTTTTGGCAACTGCCTAGCTGTAGTTTTTTAACACTAGCTCTGCCGGCACCTAGGGAAACCTAGAAAACCTATCGAGGCGATCCCCAAGCTTGGGGATCGCTCTACTGAGGTGATCCCCAAGCAGGGATCTACTGGGTAGGGTAGGGGTAGGGTAGGGTGGATTCTCCTATTTCCAACTATACCTCTCCCGTCTTTCTACATGCTCAGCGGGCTGAGATAGCCCCCTGAGCACTTAGAAAGGGAAACTGAAATGATGTCAGTGCGTCGTGTGCGCCGATTGTCATTTCAGGGAAACCAGGGGGGGGGGGCTCGGGAGCTGGGGAAGCTCTTCCCCAGCTCCCGATGCTCATAGGGTGTAAAGGGAACCCTCTGGTACCCGCACCAGAGGGATTTCCAGGGACATGTGTCATGACAGCCGGGAGCCATCATGAGCACACACCCACTGTGGCTCATGAGGGCTCCCGGCCATCATGAGCACCAAAGGGGTTAAGTGGAATCTGAGAACAGCAAAAAAGGGAAACTGGAAATGTTACGTAATTAAAAATTTATGTGGTGTTCTTAAAAATATAATATTATCATTTCTGTAATATATTATCATTAAATAACAGTTTTTCTTTTTTTTCTTTGGAGTAGCTACTGTTGAAGTTTGAAAACAGTTTTAATGCTGTTTAGGATAATACTGCTCTAAAATCGATCTACTGAATAATGTATCTAAATTACTTGAAATGTAAGTATTCATAATATAATATGCATGATATTCTGGAAAAAAATGTTAATGTAATTATATGTTATTTGTTTCTAATATTAATAATGTTCATCCTTTACACTATTTGAAAACTATCATCATTATTTCCGCGTAGTATCATACTTACTTTTCTACAAAAGTGCATAGACCAATAAACGTGCTTTTATTGCAAGTTATTTACTCTTCATTATTCAGGACAGGTGTGTATTGAACTCCCTATCCAATGTCTTATCAGAAGCATATATAGTAAAATATGCATTAATAGAATTACCCAGAAACTACCCATCCACTCATTAAATGAAACAGGTAGTATGAATGGACTCATGAAATCACACAGGGACTACCTGTACGCTCATTCTTTACTATCTATGCACTCATAGAATCAGCCAGACAATGCCTGTTGCACTCAGCTATTTATCTAGCCACTAGTCATGCACTCTTCCCTTTACTTATGCACTGCCCATTCACTCATCCATTCAGCCAGGCACTCACCCTTTCACATAGGCAATACCCATGCATTCATCCATTCTCTCAGGCACAATTCATACACTAATGGGATACTGCAGGCATTACCCTTGCACTCTTGCCTTCACACAGGTACTACCCATGCACTAATCGGATCACCTAGGCAGTAGCTCTGCACTCATGCAATCACTGAGGCACTGTTCTTGTACTCAACCATTCATACAGGCATTACTTATGCACTCATCCATTCTTTCAGGAACTACCCATGCAGTCATTGAATGACCCAGGTACTACCCTTGCACTGATCCATTCACCCATGCAGTACCCATGCACTCAGCTAAGCACACAGGATGAATGTGTGTTTTTTTGAAAATGAAATATGTTTTATATATGTATATCTGAAGGTCAATGGAAGAACAAATGGGTATATAAGTGTCTAAATGGATCATTTTTTTGTAAAATTGATTGTATAACTGACTGATTAAGTGTATCTTAGTGAATAAATGGGTTAGCGAGTAATGTTTTAATAACTAAATATCTCTATCAGTCTCTTACTTTGTGTATAAATGACTGCATGTGTTGTTGAGTAGCCACATGAGTGTCTATATAGGTTATAGGTTGGGATTTTTGGACACCGACGCGCACTCACACATTATCGGCCTTGAATTGAACCGACGACGCGGCCGCGCTGTGGCACTTTTTCTCGCTCTTATTTTGGTCAGGAGCGAGACGTTCTTTTTTTAATTGCTGTTACTGTGGTTTTAACTTTTCTGCAAAATTATCAATTGTTTGTATTTTATCTACTGTTTGGGGGCACTTTGAGCTGTGTTAAATGCTCAGGGGGAACTTCTGCATTCTTTGCCAAACTTAGGTCAGTGTTCTAGCTTTTCTTTGAACGCTGACGTGCACTCATGCATTATCGGCCTTAGATTGAGCCGATGACGCTTCCGCGCAGCAGACCCACGCAGTGGGTAACTTTGGCGTGCCATGGGCAAGCCCGCCTGCGCCCGTCCATTGGAGGAAGGGGCAAGGGTCCGGGACCCCTGTTAGAACCCTTCCAGATGATCATTGTTATAACAGGGGGCAGCTCCTTAGGATTAGAGGTGAGACTAGAAGTGAGTGTAAGCATACTATATCTTTGGAGAAGGGGAAGACATCATGTCCGCTTTGTAATTTTTATGTCAAGCTTTCTCACACTACTCTCCCCGTGGCAACTAGCGAGGGCAAAGGAAAAACAATTTCAATGTTATTACTTAACTGTCGTTCCCTCCCCAAACACTCCAGTGAAATCCATTTATTTCTTGAAAAGAGGAGCTCAGATGCCCTCTTCTTGACGTAAACATGGACTAGCAAGGACTCTGATGCTGATATAGTTCAAGCTCTTCCTTCTAACTATACCATCCTTAGGCAAGATCGTGTTAGTGGCAGTAGTGGTGGAATTGCTATTATTTACAAAAATATTGATAGATGTTGATCCACCATTAGCCTTTTATCTGATTGTGAGAGCTTATCCTTTGGCATACGTTTCTCATCGACTTGTACTTTTTCAGGAATTCTTATATATCGTCCCCCAGGAGTCTTGGGCAATTTTTGTAATGATCTCCCAGATATAGCCACTAATGGGGCGAGTCTTTCATCTAACTTCTCTATCTTGGGTGATCTTAATATACATTTTGATGATCTTGACTCCTCTCCTTCTCGGGACCTTATTGAAGGCTTGGAAACGTTTCAATTCAAGCAAATTGGGACCAGCCCTACCCACAACTTAGGCCATTTGCTTGATCCTTTATTCACAAATCTCACAAACATTACTTTGGTTGAGTCCATTGCGGTTCCTTGGTCTGACCATTTTTTATTATCATTTATTTGGACCCCACAAGATGTGTTGCAGCTGTTTGCTAGAACTAAAAAATGTGGCCGATATGGTCCAAACCTTCTGTGGAAAGCTCGGCAACCAATCTTATAAACTCTACTCCTGTACCTCACTCTGATCCAATGATGGCTAATGATAATTTCAACAGTTGGCTGGAGTCCTCTTTGGACTCCGTTCTACCTAAGAAAGAATCATTCCATTGAGTAGGACCGAATAAGAAAATTCAGACAGCTTAAACAATCTTGTAAACAATTTGAAAGGAAATGGAGGAAGGATTTTACAGAGACAAGTTAGAGTAAATATAGAGAAGCACTAAAGCTCTATAAAAATGAAATAAAAGCTGCTCAAGTTTGCTATTATTATGGAATAATTGCTTCTGTATTTAATTCCCCTCGGGAAAGTTTGAAAATCTTGAAATTCCTTCTTACTCCTCCTACTCCTCCTATTGAATGTGTTAAAGCTCAAAAGCGCTGGAATGAATTAGCACATTTTTTCTCCACTAAAGTCTATGACATCTACTCTACCTTCCAGCAAAACAATTTGGATATAAATATTTAATCGCCCACACAACAAGTCATACTGGAGGAATTTCCTCCGCTGACTCTACCCTCCCTGCAGGAACTTTTGAGGCAACTTAAATCAGGAGCCCCGGAAGATTCCGCCCCTCAGGCTATTCTCAATCTGGTCTCAGAGATAGTCTCCCCAGTTATTCAGGACATGATAAATTCCTCCCTTTTAATGGGGCAGGTCCCCCTTCTCTGGAAACAAGCAAGAGTTAAAGCTCTTTTGAAAAAATTAGAACCTGAGGATTGGGCCAACTATCACCCCATTTCTTTGCTGCCAGGAATTAGTAAATTAGCAGAAAATATGTCAACTCTTTACTGGCAGCTTTTCTTGAGGAAAATAACTACCTCCATCCCACTCATACCGGCTTCAGGCGCCAACAGGGCGCGGACACCGCCCTCCTTGCTGTGGTTGAAGAGTCTAGAAAAATATTGGACAGCGGAGGCTGCTCTGCTCTCATTTTGTTAGATCTCAGCGTAACCTTTGATACTGTGAACCATCAAGTTATGATCCAAAGACTCAGGGAGGTGGGGTATCAGGCACTACCCTGAAATGGCTGCAGTCCTTCCTTGCAGACAGATCTTTTGCTGTCTTTGAAGAAGATGTTCTCTCGAATCAGATCCCTTTGCAGTATGGAATCCCCCAGGGATCCTCTTTGAGTCCCACCATGTTTAACATCTACATGAGGTCCATTGCGGATGTGGTACTTCCCTGGGGATCCATACTGTTACTTATGCTGACGACACCCAGCTGGTGGTGTCTTTCAGTCAGCAAGACAAATATGAGCCAGGTTTAACTTCCAGCCTTATGAAGTTCTCTGAGTGGATGGATCTGTCCTTTCTTAAATTAAATGACGCCAAGACAGAAATTATGATACTGGGCCATGTGGCCCTATGATTTTAGATCCTATGTGGCCTAGTTGTCTTGGTCCCCCTCCTGTACCGAAGAAACAAATCTGGTCTGGGCATCTGGTTTGATTGCAGCTTGAATTTTACAGTCCAAGCACGTAAAGTTGCTGCCAACTGCTGTGGACTTCTCAGGTTGATAAGGAAGATTCTTCCTTTTCTTCCGTTTGACGCCAGGCGTATATTGGTCCAAGCTCTCATTTTGTCCCGGCTGACTATGCGAATGCAATCTATTTGGGTGCGCCATAAGGAACCACAAAAATACTACAGATTGCCCAGAATTGCGCGGCCCACCTTCTAATGATTATTCCTAAACGTAATTCTGCTAAGTTGGCGCTTAGTCGGCTGCATTGGCTTCCCGTACAGGAAAGAATCAGGTTTAAGTCAATGTGCATTGTCCACAAGTCTATCTCTGGTAATGGCCCCCCACTATTTCCGTCCATGGTGCAATTATGTTGCATCAATAGAACTCTAAGATCTAATAATAAACAATTACTCGCAGTTCCTATGATCAAACGGTCACGGACTGGAGGTCAGCGGTTCTCCTACAACACGGCCAAAAGTCCTGGAACCAGCTTCCAGACTACATTCGTCTTGAATCTGGCTATATTAGGTTTAGGAAGCAGTTGAAGACATTTCTCTTTACGTGATCAGGGGTGAATGATAAGGTGCTACAGGAAGTGCTGGGATGCCCTCGGGTAGCCATGCTCTATTTAAGTGCGTATTCATTCATTCCTTTTTTTAGTATCAGTATGAGTGTCTGGGTGTCTGTATGGTTCGGTGGGGGTTATTACGTAGTGCATAGATGCATGGATGAGTGACTCACTGTTTGTATGTGTTAAAGACAGAATGTATGCCAGACTGAATAGGTGGATGAGAGTGTGTATGTGTGTGTTAGTCAGTGAATGACTGTCTCAATAGTGTCTTTATGAGTAACTGCATATGTTTTAAACTAGTATATGTGAGTATTGGTGTGGTGTATATAAGTGAGTATCTATGAGAGTGAGAGTTTGGAAGAGTTCCTGTAGAAATAAGCAGGTGTTTCTATAAGTGATTGTTTAAGAGAGTAAGTATGTGTAAGTTTCTGTAGAAGTAAGTGTGGTAGTGTGTGTATAACTGTATATGCAAGTATATAGATGTTTGATACTTTGCATGTGTGAGAATGTGTGTTAGTAACTATAGATGAGTGGTGTTGTGTGACAGGTGGTATAGGTGTATGAGTACATATTATGAGTGAATACATGTATGAGTGACTGCATAGGACTGTTGGTGGATGAGTGGATGTGTGTGTAGATCTTACAATTACTGAACAGGTGTGTTGTAACTTGTATTAGTATCTTCATTGTTTTGAAAATGTTAGTTTGTATTTTTGAGTGTGTGTATCAAAGGTTATATTAGGCTGAGAGGAGGTTTGCCACTCTATCACAAGGATGATGTCATCAGTATGTCATGAGTGATGTAATTTGAGATGTCATCAGTGATGTCATGAGTGATGTCACTGACCATGTCATGAGTGATGTAATATGTGAGGCCATCAGCAGTGCATTGCAGGCGCGCGAGGGGGAATTTCAATGGTTGTATATGAGTGAAATGTCCAGCTAGTTATAACACCCCTGAAACCTATGGTTTTTTCAGTGAATTTCTAAGGTTTTTTAAATGCTAATTTCTAATTATAATGTGCCAGAAACCTATGGTTTTTTCAGTGAATTTCAAAGGTTTTACATATGCTACTTTCTAACTATGCCTACAGAGGTAGGACATGTGAAAATGCACAGAAAGAAGCAAAAGAGGTGCAGAAAGAAGCAACAGAAATCCTCAAAGACGAAGAAAGTTCAGGAAAAAGGAAGACGTACAGAAAACAGAGGAGCAGAAAGAGGCCTTGTTGCAAAATCATCCTGTATCCTCAACTTTTTCAGATGGGTACTGGTGGTAACTGACTCTGACTAACCAGTCCTAGAGCCAGTGCTATTCTAAAAGACACTTAGAATACAGTGAAAACACCTACATACACTAGGGAACACTATGTGTTGGGGTACCCCTGTGATTATCATGGCCTCCTCTGTAAGCCCCTAGTACATACTAGGGCAGGTGGATTAAAACTACCTCTTAAAATGCGCCACAGAGCACATTTGCACATTGGTGAAGGGAGGGGGAGGCCTGAGGTGATATGTGTGCAAACACACCCTGTGGCCGTTTTAATTTGGGGGATAAAGTCCCCTTGAATCCTGAGTGTCCCTTGGGTCCAACTAGCCCACCAGGTATCTCCAATTAGCGCCACAGAGCTGGGTTGCAGAGAGGTGTAAAAAGGTGATTGTCACTTACTAGAAGTACCCGGTGGGCTTTTTGGCCTCCAGGGGCTCTCAGGATTGAAGGGGAATTATTTCCCCAACTTTAAACACGCCACAAGGTGTGTTTGCACACGACACCTTAGGCCAGGTCCCCTCCCTTCGCCACTATGTAAACGCTCCCTGTGGCCTTTTTAAGTTGGGAGATTAAGTCCCCTTGAATCCTGAGGATCCTAGGCTCAAACTAGCCCACTAGGTACCTCCAGTAAGCGCCACAGAGCCACCCCAACCATTAATGTTTGAAGCCCCAGGGGTTGGCGGTCCCGGGGCTGGGGGTACTGTGAGCCCTCTCCATATATTTTTATTAAAGCCCAGGGAGGGTGGCGGTCCCCGGGATTGGGGGGCCCCTCTAGGCCCTCATTACATAAAAATATTGCCCCCAGGGGCTAAATAGTAAAGAAGAGCAGGAGCAACTGCTTAATTTTTTTTTCACGGCTGGGTCCACACATCCTGTGCGAATTTTGCCAATTTAATTTAAAAAAAAAAAGAAATGTTTGGCCCTGCGGGTCCTTGGAGGACCCCCTAAACAGGCCTAGGGGGTCAGGGTGTTTCTAGCCTGCCCCCTTTTCATGTTTTGTACATTCTTTTCACTGATTTCTTGTGCCTCAGTTCTACCGAGGCACAAGATGGCTGAAAAAACACTTCCTGGTTTGGAGTGTTGATAGCCAAAATCTCATGATCGGGAGGGTGCGCGGCCATTGATATCAAAACTTTTTTTAATTTTGATTTTCTCACCAACTACTGAACTGATTTACACCATTTAACAAAAAGGGATCTTTCTGAACCTAGAGCTACCTTTTTGCCAAATTTGGTGTAATTCCTTTCAGCAGTTCGGGCTGTAGCCGTGTTTAAAGTTTCCTATGAGAAATTGAATAGGGAAAACAAGTTTGGGACACCCCTTTTTTCTCAGCCCTGCTTGCCGAATCACCCTGAAACTTTCAGGATTGGGAATAGAAAGTTGCGAATTTCCTATGGAAAATAGGTTAGAACCTAGTTTCCATAGGAAATCCGTAACATTCTATTGGGAATGACTTTGGCGCCGGTGGACGAATTTTCATGAATTTCTCAAAGAAGATGGGCTGCTCCGCTCTGCTCCTTCCCTGAAAGTTTTGGGGGGATTCGTCAAGTGGGGGCTGAGAAAAAAGGGGGGTCCGAAAACGTGTTTTCCCCATGTTATTTTCCATGGGACCTTTAGACACGGCTACAGCCCGAACGGCTGAACGGAATTACAAGAAATTTGGCAAAATGGTGGTGTCTGATTCGCAGATCACACTTTTGATTAAATGGTGTAAATCCCTCCAGCAGTTCCTGAGAAAATCGAAATAGAAAAAAAAAATATATCTATAAGCGTGCACGGTGCGCGCACCGTACGCATACCGTATGCGTACCTTTGCGTGCGCGAGCTGCATGCTGATTGGCTGCCACTGTCTGTCAACACTCCAAAACAGAAATTGTTAGCAGCCATCTTGTGCCTTGGTAGACTGAGGCACAAGAAAGCAGAAAAACAAGCGTCTAGAACTGAAAAAGGGGGCAGGGTAGAAGCACCCTGAGCCCCTAGGCCTGCTCAGGGGGTCCCACAAGGACCCCCAAGGCCCACATTTTTATTTTATTTTTTAAATGGCGGGGTGCGAAATGTGGATGAACGGATGGGACCTTTGCTGCAGGGAGATATTGGCAAATTCACACCGATGTCTGCAACGCTTTCCCACCCAACGGAAAGAGACTTACCACAATGACGAAGGAAACAGCATCCACTTGGGTTGAGGAACTCTCAGGCTTGTTACACATTTAAAACTACCTAGACCAGAAGGCCAAGTGTGTACGCCCACTGGGGCGGGACCTGTTATTGAATAAATGGGTGTTCCAAATCAGCCTGCTTTCTTCGTGCATTACAGCCAGTGAACAAGAGCAGAAGAGTTGCTCGAAACGCGTATGGCATTGATTGGGAGAGCGGGAAGCATGCTGTGACTGTGCTGCCAGTGGTGTACTGTGTTATTCAACCCTCCGTGTGTGGCATTTTCACAGGGCAACCTTTTGTGCAAATATGTATATATATATATATATATATATATATATATATATATATATATATATATATATATATGCAGCAAACTCCTTCCCAACAATGAAAAGGCGGAGGCCAGAGGGGAACAGCAGAAAAATGCCTTTATTTTGAAATGATTTCAGTGAGTGGCGGCAAATGCATTTTGGCAGTCTTAGCCTTCGTCAGCGCCCTTCACTCACAAAGGTCCAGTCAAAAGTATAGTTCTCGAGCTCCACCTATGTAGTGGTGACGACACACCGCTCCTCCCCTGGTAGTTAGCTCACCTGTTGAGGCTCGTTGTGAATGTCCGAACTCCAACACCCACCATGCATTATGTTTATGCAGGTAGGTCGGTGGTGTGGCGGGTGATGGGGAAATCCGGAGTTACAGTGTCAATGAGCAGACTGGGGGCGGCTAAAAGTACTCCCACGCATCCTTCAACAAAAGCGTCTCCTCCAGTCCCCTCGGGCCGCTACAACCTTGTAGATATATATATATATATATATAAGATACATAGATATCAGAAGTCACAGTTACCTGAGCTAACTATAACTTACACCCCCACAATGCACTGCTTATTATGACCTCACATATTACATCACTCATGACATGGTCAGTGCCATCACTGATGACATCTCGAATTACTTCACTGATGATATCATTCTATGAATGTAATTATTTCGTAAATTGTTTCTAAGACTAAAAGATATATACTAAACTACAGCATAAGTTAAATTGCTATTCTTTCTGTACTAGTAATTAGTCATAAAATTTCTAACATATTCAGCTGAATGGCTGTGTGACTGTATCAGTGTGTAAGTGGATGTCTGAGTGGCTATATGGGTGTATGAGTGGTGTGAGTAAAAGTCTGTATGATTCTGTAAGTGTGTATGTGAGTAGCTGTCTGGGTGAGTGAGTGGCAGTGTGAGTGGCTGTGTTGGAGAGTAAGTGGGTCTGCAAGTGGCTCTATGAGTGAGTGGGTGGCTGTACAGGTGGTTTCAGGTTGGTTGATGCAGTGCCCAAGTCAGGCAGAACCTGTCACTCCTGTCAGGGTTAGGGGATTATAGTGTGTGTGTGTGTGTGTGTGTGTGTGTGTGTGTGTGTGTGTGTTTGTGTGTGTTTGTGTGTGTTTGTGTGTGTTTGTGTGTGTTTGTGTGTGTTTGTGTGTGTTTGTGTGTGTTTGTGTGTGTTTGTGTGTGTTTGTGTGTGTTTGTGTTTGTGTGTGTGTGATGTCACTGTATAACCTGAACTCGCCCTTAACTTAGCACTGAGAAGTCAGGCTTATCACTGAGGCATTGGCACAGCACTCTCACACAATAAATAAACTGAGCATCACAAAAGATACTCCACACGAGGTGCATGCAAATTAAGATTGTATTCAACACACATATTAATTAACATCACCCGAACACCATGCATTTCTGGTCATAAATCACACATGGAAATATTGCTTGCAGTACTAGGCCCAATAGTGTTAAAATTACATCAGTATTAGGCACACTTAGGAAAATCCTTACCATGGCAACCCATGTGCAGTGCAATACGTTGTCAGAACTGTCATGTATTCCTATCAGTTCTGAATCGATCCCCCTATTCCTGACCCTATTCTAGTTAAACAAACCAACAAGTTAACTAGCAGTCAGCCCATGAGGCAGAAAATCCCCATGATGCAGATACCGTTATCTGACGCAGTCACACTACGGCACAGGAACGTGTTATCTGATTAGGTCATAACGCTTGCGATCTAATTAGACAAGCGATATTCCTCCAGCCCCTGATAAGGCATACGGAGTTCTCATAACAAATCAAACCTATGACAACCTGGGCAAAACCCTGCGGCCATTGTTTTGATTTCACCGAGAACTTTAGTAAAAGAATGTGCTAACGAGCAAATCGTATGACATCTTTATTGACGTATCTATGTCCATCCTTACGTCAATCTTGGCACCTTAAAGGTATAAATATTACCGATCTTGCCATATGCAAACACACGCGTGGTGACGAGACGGAGCAGCCGTACTTGCCGAAGCCGAGAGCAGAGCAGACCCCGCTGGCAGCAGCCCCGCCTTCCTGACGCGCTGAGAGACGCGCTGCTTTCTCCTGCCGAGAATCCAGCACCGGCGTTTCTGGGCAGCCCTCGCATGCCGCCTGGAATATCAAGACCAGAGAGAGAGATACCATTCCTCATTCATCCTAACTTCCAGGTACAGAACTGAATAACCCCTCACAGTGAATTCTTTAGTTATTCACTTGGCAAAAACAAACTTAACTTAAACTGTAACTTTCTATTCCCGCCCACGTATTAGGCTTAGGTCAGGTACACGGGGTAGGCGTATCTAGAAACACCAGTTGAGTACGTTTAGTCAAATGTATATGTGTATGTAATATATTTTATTCATTTTAAAACATCATATGGCTTAGAAACCATATCAATGTTTTTACAGTATTACTTTATACTATTGCTTTTAATGTATGCACTTTACTTAACTATAAGTATTGCAATAATATCGATCCATTTCTCTTGTATGAGAAAAGAGACTGATCAATAAATAACATCTTTTATTGAACACGCCCGTCTCTTCCTTTTCTCTACATTCTGATGAGACTAAGAATGCACGTACTGACTGAGTAAAATAATTTGCCTTTTGTTCACACGACTCTCGAGATTGACTCTTGATTAGGGGAGAGCAAAGTTGTCATGTTCTATGGTTGTCAGAAACTAAATCCCTTCTTGTCTAATCAGGGAAGTTAATTCCTCCTTGAACATTCGAGAAAGTTTCTAGCGAACTCTGAGCTACGCTGGCAAACCCAAAACTTAAGTCTAGTATCGACAGTAGTAGACCTAGTTAACGTCTGGCCTAGGCCTTTACTGCTGTAGGTATTATTCCAATGCGCAGAGCCTATTGGGAAGATAGGAACTACACTACATGGCGCCCAACGCGTTTGGAAAGGGCGATAAAACTAACGTAAGACATTTAGAGTAACTCAGTCGTGCTTTCTCACTCAGACCCCTTTTCCCAAATACTCCAAAGACGTCTGGAGTGGGTGAAAGGTAATATCCTCCAAGACCTCGCAGGAGGGAACTCCTATGTATGGTTCTTGGTATAGTCAACGTTGAAGGATAAACAGTTCCAAAATATTGTGTATCTAATCTTTGTTCCATAAGAAACCTGATCTGCAAACAAACAAAAAAACCTTATTGACAGTAAAATGTCTGACAATGAGGATGAAAGAGAGGCAGTTAGATTAGCAGCTGAAATAGCAGCAGCTGATACTGCAGCACTAGATGCGGACGGGGATATAATACTCATCCCGGTCACCAAAAGGAAATCTATAACCTTAAAACTTATAGAAAATGGACTGACACCTAGAGGTGGCACAGTCATATTCGTAATTGAGGCACACGAATATCGGCAGACAGAGGTATACTATACATGGATACATTTTCCAGCAGCAAATGCTGTAACAAAGTACTTCCACTATTACAAAATAGAGGTACCACCCGACATTTACACTCCTTTCGAGGAGGTGGAAGTACCACTCAAATTCCAAGAGCATTTGCTCTTATTTGATGGCGCCCTAATACATAATAATCACATCACCAGGCTCGGTCCTTTAGGAAGACCAGGAGCAACGTGGCCGGTCTTAGCCGGATACACACCACACCCAGACATCGAAGGGATGTCTACAGGAGAGCTGTTAATACAGCTAAAACAATTACTAAAAATTCACAGACAATTAGTCCAGTATGTAATGCGGACATCAACAATTCAGCCAGCGATTAAACTTCCACAGCTGACCCCTCACCAGGGGAACACAAATAAAATTACACCACAGAACATCCAATCCTGCCTAGGTAAAGTACCGGCTAAACGGGAACAAATACCATTCTGGTTGGCACAGAAAATTACCCAAATAGAGGCGGTGTTTCCTGACACCACCCCGCTAGAAAAACACAGGATTCTGACTATCTGTCTTCCTATGGGAATCGCACCACACATAGAGGACTGTGACACTTGGGGTACAGTCTTTGCTTCCATCTACACAAAAACGCACGGTGTTCCATCCATTTTGGTAATACCTGATGTGCTAAAACAAATTCAAGACGAATACGGTCCAGAACCTGCTTTAACTCTTGGTATGAAATTACTGAAAGACTTCAAGCAGGTCTCGGCTATATTATTAGCCAATATAAAAGGTGAAGCAGCAAACGTGGCGATCCGCCAGAGGTTAAAAGAGACAGATATAGCAGACCAACCAGCTGAAATTGCCAGAATCATAGAAAAATCATATGAGGAACTAGGTAGAGATAGTTTAGGTGGAATACCAGTAAAACCGCAACTGACTGAAAGTCCAGAAAAAATATTTTTTAATAATAATTCACCAAAAAAGAACTGGGATGGAAACAAACAACCCAATCCTAAAGAAAAGAAATTCCAGTCCAGAGGAAGGTCTCCTAGGCGAAGAGAAAAATCTCCAAACCGAAGACAGAGGTCACCGCAGAGTGACCCCTCTGGGAATAGATATAACCTTAGAAATAGGGATAATATTAAAAAACCTGATAGATATCAAGACATTGATATACGTCCCTCTCAATCTTTTCAGAATTCCTCGCAGAAATCGGAAAGAAGAGGACGATCAGAACAAAGAGAAGAGCACGCCAAGTCCAAAGACAAGGAACCTGCTCAGCTAAAAAAGAAATTACAATTTCCAAAAAAGAAGGTAGCCAGTATCAAGGTAGTTAACAATGCCGAGAATACTGAGGACACAACTGAAAAACGGAGAGTGGGCTCAGACAATGCTAGACAGTGCAGCAGAAGTGAGCATAGCTCGCAAAGTCCTTATGAATCATCTGGAGACAGTGGACACGAATGAATATCTTCAAGTGGAAACTGCAGACACCAGGGTTAGCAAACCCCACAAGATATACAAGATAACATTGCGTATAGAGGGTGATAAGACTAGGAAAATAAGGGGACTATTTTGGGATAATCTCTCCAAGGGCTATGATATCCTTCTAGCTGAAAAAGACTGGCCACCAGAGTTTGTCAGGGAGTGCCCTCATGGCGAAGAAGTAATTATGCCTGCCTTCTCAAATCAAATTCCAATTCATAAAAAATACACACTTGCTAGAAAGTGGGCAGTGGCTTTAGCACCTGCTTTATATAAAAATCACGTAGGATGGGATGAGGATTCTCCTCCTCACAAAATCCAGTTAAAATCACAACCTACTGCACAAAGGCAGTACCCAATTAAGCAAGAAGCTAAAAAACAGGTAAATGAAAATACTAGATCAGCTAGAATACCAGGGGGTGATTGAAACTTGCACCTCACAAATGAACAACCCTTTGTTTCCGGTCTCCAAACCAGACAATTCATATCGTCTAGTTTTGGATTACCGACACCTTAACACATGTTGCAAAACTTTTGCAGTGCAAAACTCACACAGTGCTGCACTAATGAATAACATAGTGCGCAAAAAATACAAAACAACCTTGGACATCTCCAATGGATTCTTTTGTCAAAACATAGCACCAGAGAGCAGATATTTAACTGCATTCTCAGTAAATGGCACTCAAAAACAATTCTGTCGGTTAGCCCAGGGGTACAAGAACAGCCCAGGGGTATTCTCAGCGAGAGTAACAGAATTACTTCATCTATATGATGATGAAGCATTATCTTATGTCGATGACATTTACTTAACAGATGATGACTTGGAGACTCACTTGAAGAGAGTGAACACCATAATACTTGGGTTCGCAGCAGAGGGTTACAAATTCAACTTTCAAAAATCCAGAATTACCCATCTGACAGTCCTGTTCTTAGGATATGAACTATCAAGTGAAGGCAAAAGCCTGGCTGACAATTTCCTAGAGAAATGTGCCGTACTCCAAGCACCTAGAACACTAAAAAACTTACAGTCGATTCTAGGATTCCTAAATTTCGGAAGAACATACATTGCAAATTACGCAGAAAGGGTCAAACCCCTTTATGATCTAATTAAACCAGACTTTAAAAGATCCAGTTGGACTCAAATACACACAGAAATTTTGAGATCCTTACAAACAGACATGCTAATTAAAACAAAATTAGAAACACGTGATAACACACGCAATCTTGTGATTCGAGTCATCCCAGGGAGATGCGGATTCACATACCTGACCTCTAATGAGGGAGAAAAGGTACCAATTGCATTCAAATCACACTTGTACACAGAAGCTGAACAGAAATTCAGCAACAAAGAAAAAATTGTTCATGCAGTTCAAACCGCAATAGCTAGAGAAAAAGATCAAGCGGACGGTAGACATATCACAGTCAGAACAGCAAAATCAGCCTTTGAGGCACTAACAACACCGTGTAATTTACCAACAACAGCATTGAATCCAGAATGGTTACAATGGGTAAATTCTATCACAACGGACAAAGTATACTACTACTTTGATCCAGAACTAGAAGAATTAAAAAATCTAGCATATGAAGAAACATATCCTCTGCCAATCGACATTCTGCCTTTACGACATTACGCCTGTGTAATCTATACAGACGGACATGCTCAACCCTCCGTTTGGGGAGAACAAGCATACAACCCCACATGTGAGATTACAAAAGAAGTGTGGCGCGGAGGTAAACTAAGACCTCTATTAACAAAATCACACTCAGTAGAAACTAATTCAGAACTACAAACTGAAATAATAGCATTGAAAATGGCGCTAGATAATGCGGATCGCGAATTCCCGACACTTATAGTGTCAGATTCATATTACTGCGTCAAATCATACAACAAGGATTTGCAGACATGGATTCAAAACGGTTACAAAGATGACACAGATGCACCAATAAAGCAGAAACTGCTCTGGGAACAAATAGCTCTTTTACAAAAAGAACTACCAAAGACTCACGTGACTCACTCACTGAGTCATCAGCGTGATGGCGTTCACGTTGTAGGGAATTCATTGGCTGAAATAGCCGCAGCAGCAGCCACTAACTCGGCTCCCGTAGTTCGAAAAAAGCGTACATTAAAATACATTGACGGTGAAACAGTGCTGGAGGTGAAAACGTCATCAAAAGGCGACTGCTCAGCGTTACCGATCAACTATCCACTCAATTATACATACATAATCGATGCAAACTCCGTCCCTTTTGCTCGAATCCCTGGAGTGGGGGATAGAGCGATTCCAAACATGGACAGGAGAAACTTGTTAATCGCAGACGCACAAATGGGCGAGGGTCTCAGACACCTTAAATTAAAAGATTCTCTGGAAGAATTACAATCACGGTACTGGTGGCCAGGCATGAGCCTGCGTCACACCATGTTTGTAAAACGCTGCCCAAACTGCAATAGAGATCGCAGTGGGGAGAGAAAGAGTTTGATACCTCGTCGTATTACGGCGGATAATATCACCAGTAAAAAGAATGGCTTGCGATTAACATATACAGGCTAGTTTCCACTTATAATGTAGATCACCAGCACTCGGCTGACGTCCGGACTGTTATACAAAGATTTGCGAGTCTAAATGGCATATACGCTAAGAGCATGCTATGTTCGACCATTGTTTTCACTCAGGCCCACCAGCCTGGGGGGAAACATGGCCAAATGAGCACAGCCCAGCGGGAATCTTCTCACTTCCTTCCTGAGGGTACGGGATGGTGTAAAGAAAAAACCAAGGCATAAAGCAATCTATAGCGGAAAGGATATTAGGTTCGGGAGCTGGGTGGGTCAAACATCTAATAAGTGTCCAACGTAGTCTCAATAACTTGCCAAGAAATTCTCTGAGGGGATTCAGTCCGTACGAATTATTATTTGGAACTAGGATGTTGATCTCTGACCTTGATAGTCAGACTTCAGTGGTGAAAGAAAAAAGCTTTGATATCAAAGACCGTTTGGCTATTTTGCAATACTTAAACAAAACAAGAAAAGACCTGAGCAACATAAAATTGAAACAACAGCCAACAACCACTGAAGAACCACCACCTGTCCCAGCAAGACCTGTCTGGATTCCAAAAGTCGGGGATCTAGTCAGGGAAAAGATCGCGGTAAAGAAGGAATTTGGGCCTTCTTACAGAAAAGCAGTTCCTGTCTTGTCTGTCAACGGGACAAGATCAGTTGTACTACCGCCACTTGCTGGTAAAAAGGAGAACCGAGTTGTATCCATCGACCTGGTAAAACCACAACATGTGGCCGATAACAAACAGTAGGCCAAGTGGACTCCCAATAAGTAGCAGAACACCAAGGTTTGCTACCAGTACAGAGGTCCTAACGAAGAGGCTCATCACATTCGAAACGCCTACAGAAGAACAACAAGCACTATGCAACAATGCAATAGAACTCAGACCTTTGAAAACCCAAATAAAAACATTTAGCAGAGACACACCAATATATAATGAAGTACCAAGTGAAAATGCAAGAAACAGAAATCCTGAAGCAATTGGAACAATTGACAGAACTGCATCCGGCTACTTCATCAACTTCGATGATTCCTCTGAAGGCTTCAGTGAATCAAAGACACAGCCATCATCAAAATCCTTTAAAGACAAAGCTAAGGAACTTTTGAATCAACTGAAAGAAACATATCTGATTTCTCCATGGATTGAATTTTGGGTGGGTTTTGGTGCATTTATCCTCATACTTTGGCTCATCATGGTACTTACTTTGGGACGCTTCATTGAGGGAAAATATGCTAAAATGGACACAGCAAATCAGAACATCAACTTGATCCTCAAACCACACACATCTTCACACGTCGAGAAAAGAGAACTTTCTTCAGCCAACTTCACAGCCAATCCGATATTTGGTGGGGTAGCCTGGGACAACACTGACTATGAAATTTATGGTCCGGTCGAGATCCTGAAATATCCGCACCAAATTAAGATCTCATTGAGTGACTTTGCAAAACCAAACTCATTTGCTGATGATTGGGACTTCGAAAGCATTAATAACATGATGTCTGATTTAGTAATGTCTGCTAAATTTACCAAACATGATTATTTGCAGGGTTCTACAAATTATGACAGTATGTATTGCTATAACCACTATGGTAATCACTTTTTACATAGATCTGCACAACCTAGAAATGTTTTAAATTATAATCAATGGGAACATTGTGCAACACCTCCAAAAGGGAGCTCAAGAACCGTTTACGACAAATATTCATATTTTTCAGGTTTTAACACAAGTAATGCTGAAACATTTTATTTTAAATTGTCAAACAAGACAGGAACCAAAACCATGATAACCAACACAAAATTGTTATATTCAGACTCATTTTTTGAACAAATGAATACTTTTGGATTTGATTATTGGGACAAAAATGTTGAATTGAAAAGTGTTTGGGGTACAAAAGAATGGCAAGTACAGGGTATAGAAGCTTTGTTTAGAGCCTGCATGATCCCAGAACAAATGATATTTTTAAATGACACTGTTCAACAAACCACCTGTCTTGGCTTAGTCAAAATCAAAGATTTAATTAAACCGTCTATTCCAAAGCCAACAATGTTTAGCAATAACTCTGATACAGATGAAGAGATAGACGTAAACCATATATTAAACCAAAACAGAACACATCCTGATTGGAAACAGTGGTTGATCTGGCCCACAGATACTAATAACTGTCAAGACAGATTCCTGAACAAAACACAGGGTTTCAAAATGAACAGGCCAGACCCTGGATATCCTCAAAGACATCACCCAGGGATAATAACCACCTACAGTGTGGGCAAATTATGCCTTCAATGGCTACAAACTTCCACACTGACAGAAATTAAGCAACACCTAACTTTACTTACTGATGGTGCTGACTTGCGTGATTTCACTTTGGGACCACGCAAACAGCGTCAAAAGCGTTTCATAGCAGCCTCTGTATATGCAGCATACAATGAGGCCTGGAAGGTTAATCAAATTGAAACAGCAGAGAGAATACGGGAAATTGACCATATTCATTTGGAAAAATCACTTTCTGTAGTGGACAATGGGTTAATGACTCTGTCCTCCAGAATTTTTTCTTTGGACAGCATTGTGTCTTCAGCAATCGACATATTATCGCAAGACTTACTGTTATTACAACATGGTCAGTCACGATTGCGTTCTATTGTACAGCTTGGCTGGACGTTACAAAATCTGCGTTCAGGCTATGTGCCTTGGCGTTTAATCAACACAACGTCACTATTCCAAATCTTTAACCTTACTGATAGACAAATCGGTATGGCGCAAAAGGGTGCTGATTATACAATCTTGAGCATTGAAAAACTAGAAAGATTACCAATGACAATGTCAGAACGACCTGTCAGTGAATGGATAATACACGGAATCATAAATATTCCAATCTCAACCTTCAGGTTTCAATACTGCCAAAAATATATACAGGCTGGCATGTACGAGAAATTGGGAAAGGGGTACCTTAAAACAACATGGAACCTGCCCTATTCACATGCATGTGTCAGTAATAAAGGACAGAAAGTGTTTCTTAGTGGCAACAATTGTGCGATGTAACTAAGTGGCACACTTCGGTGTAACGGAATTAGTTTGCATGGAGCCTGTGAAGGGAATTCATACAACCTTTCATGTCACCAGCAAGGCGCACCTGCAACAGAAATAGAACCATTCTTTCAAAGACTCTATAATGGGAGTTACATTCTTATTGTAGACCGCAGATGTTGTAGTCTTATGCCCGGGACTCCTTATCTAGTCACTACGACTGCGAAGGTCAAGTGCTGTGGACGCTCATTGTTCCCCAGCTCCTTCCCAGACAGGGAGGCAAGGGCATGGCCCGATTTGAAAATTACTTCTATTCGAATAGATACTTTAAGCAAAATGAAAACAGTCCTTCTTCAGACGCCTACCAGGCTCTCGTCATCAAAAGAAACATATGATCTACAAGTCGCAAGGACGACTGCAGAGATACATACATTATTATCAACTAATTCCCCCGTACATTTCGCGGAAATCCTGAGTGAAATCTTAAATATTTCTGATACCAATGGGGTCTCAAATGTATTTAAGACAGTATTTTCGATGGCATTAACACCATTCAAAGCCATACTGGGTATTTTTCCAGATTTCGTCCATTCGATTTTTGGCGGACTTCCCCTGATCCTGGGACTAATTGCAGGAATCCTATTCTTAGTCCTTATTTTTCGTTATGGCAACCCATGTCACAGACAAAACTCTTGCGACAAGGGAAGAAACAATCCTAGCCATTGGATACCGGGACCGGATATCAAAAATCCTGGGACTCTCCCGGCTTAGAGACCTGAACATGACTTGGTTTCTATCATTTCGACCAATGTGGCAAAGATGTGTTTTACCTGTATTGAGGTGTCTGCTATGCGGAGAAGAATGCGTGTTAGACACCTGTCTGACGCTACAATCGGATGCGCCAATGGATGCAGAAACATTGTTGAGCCCGATCAAGGTTCATGCTTTGTGCTGCCCTCAAAGGCTACCAATCCTGATGACGGCATTCGTGGAAGCTTCACCACTACGATTGATGGGTAGTGAAGTTCAAGATGAAAGCAGCATCGAACAGGTACGACCTTCTGTCAGTAATGTAAATCAGAATGTCAATGGAGACAATCATGCGCAAGAATGCATGATTACACCTATTTCCGAGTTAGTGGAACTTTCCCAGGAAGCTGTTGACAGTTTTTTCGAAAGCCTAAATGATATGATGTTCTCACCCGAACAGAAATAGAGACTTTTGAGCAAGCTCGCACACGGCGTTCCCTGAATTCGGCCTTCAACTTTAAAAATAAAGTCACATGAACATTTTCGCTCCAGTTCACGGACAGCAGTTTTTCAGCAGCCCCAAATATTTTTACATATTTTTTCGGGACACTATCTTCTGCTTAGAGTAAGAACTATTCTTAGAGAACTAAGGTTTCTAAATTTTAGATAGCTTATAGACATTAGCTGCCCGCTGGCATGTTCATAAAGATATTTTATTCTGTGATGGAATGGTCTCGAAACTTTTTTCTGTAAGAAATCATTTCATGTGTAATTCTCATATACCAAATAAGCAATAATGTATACAAATGCGATTAGTTTGGCTTTTTTTCTACAGCTAGAGTGCATACTATATATACATGTCTGCAATTTTTCAGTATATTTGAAAATTTCAAAATGCATTTATGTATTTTGGGGTGGTAAGGTATACACACTACTCTATAGTATGTTGTACTATGTTATACTATGCCTAGATTAGTAAATATGTCCATAGTTAGCGTGGAGTGGGTGTCATGTATTCCTATCGGTTCTGAATCGATCCCCCTATTCCTGACCCTATTCTAGTTAAACAAACCAACAAGTTAACTAGCAGTCAGCCCATGAGGCAGAAAATCCCCATGATGCAGATACCGTTATCTGACGCAGTCACACTACGGCACAGGAACGTGTTATCTGATTAGGTCATAACGCTTGCGATCTAATTAGACAAGCGATATTCCTCCAGCCCCTGATAAGGCATACGGAGTTCTCATAACAAATCAAACCTATGACAACCTGGGCAAAACCCTGCGGCCATTGTTTTGATTTCACCGAGAACTTTAGTAAAAGAATGTGCTAACGAGCAAATCGTATGACATCTTTATTGACGTATCTATGTCCATCCTTACGTCAATCTCGGCACCTTAAAGGTATAAATATTACCGATCTTGCCATATGCAAACACACGCGTGGTGACGAGACGGAGCAGCCATACTTGCCGAAGCCGAGAGCAGAGCAGACCCCGCTGGCAGCAGCCCCGCCTTCCTGACGCGCTGAGAGACGCGCTGCTTTCTCCTGCCGAGAATCCAGCACCGGCGTTTCTGGGCAGCCCTCGCAGGCCGCCTGGAATATCGAGACCAGAGAGAGAGATACCATTCCTCATTCATCCTAACTTCCAGGTACAGAACTGAATAACCCCTCACAGAGAATTCTTTAGGTATTCACTTGGCAAAAACAAACTTAACTTAAACTGTAACTTTCTATTCCCGCCCACGTATTAGGCTTAGGTCAGGTACACGGGGTAGGCGTATCTAGAAACACCAGTTGAGTACGTTTAGTCAAATGTATATGTGTATGTAATATATTTTATTCATTTTAAAACATCATATGGCTTAGAAACCATATCAATGTTTTTACAGTATTACTTTATACTATTGCTTTTAATGTATGCACTTTACTTAACTATAAGTATTGCAATAATATCGATCCATTTCTCTTGTATGAGAAAAGAGACTGATCAATAAATAACATCTTTTATTGAACACGCCCGTCTCTTCCTTTTCTCTACATTCTGATGAGACTAAGAATGCACGTACTGACTGAGTAAAATAATTTGCCTTTTCTTCACACGACTCTCGAGATTGACTCTTGATTAGGGGAGAGCAAAGTTGTCATGTTCTATGGTTGTCAGAAACTAAATCCCTTCTTGTCTAATCAGGGAAGTTAATTCCTCCTTGAACATTCGAGAAAGTTTCTAGCGAACTCTGAGCTACGCTGGCAAACCCAAAACTTAAGTCTAGTATCGACAGTAGTAGACCTAGTTAACGTCTGGCCTAGGCCTTTACTGCTGTAGGTATTATTCCAATGCGCAGAGCCTATTGGGAAGATAGGAACTACACTACAGAACTAGACCCACCCTGGCATATAAAACTATTTAAATCCATACATTTCTAGGGTGCACCTCAGGTCACCGTGCTATCAGGAATGTGTACACACAGGAAGGTATAACACTTCTCAGTAGCACCATGGCCAACGTCACACAGGTAAAATCAATGTAAAACTGAGAATTTGTTAGGCAATGAAACAGCCAAGTCAAAGAACACCACTGCTTGGTGCAACTAATAGTAGGCTGTTTTCAAGCAGCACACTCTCCCACACTCACAAAGCACTGTAACGGGGTGCAAAGGATATTGGCAAGTCCATATGAAGCACACTCGCACACACGCAACTCTGCACTGTAACACGAAGCAAATCATGTCCGGCAGATGAAGTAGGCACTTGAGAGGGCACCTGTCTCCAGGTAAAACATTAAGATGGTGTAGGTCCCTCATGGGAGGTCATGAATGTCCTTCAAAAAGAACAGGGGGAAAGCCAATATGCCCTTGGAGAACACTCTTTAGGGTGCCACACAGCAGCAGGTAGTCAGTCCACACCAGCCACTCTTCAGGCAGGGTGCAAGGTCACTTTTAATAGCAGTCTCTTCCTTGTTCACAACAGATTCCTCTGTCAATTTGCACCATGCAGTCCAGGATGTCTTGTCCCACGTCCCCACAAGTGTATTGCTGCCTTGTGAGGTTTGGCACTAGTTATACTGTAGTGTGCCTTTGAAGTTGGGGGCGGTTCAAATGGTTCCCCTTTGAACCACAGATGTCTCTCCAAAATTTCAGTTCTGTCTTCCTCTCTGGATGAGCAAATGCGGTAGCCATTTTGGAACGGTTGTGGTCAGTCACCATTCCTGGTCATCTTTTCTTTTATTCTTGTCAGCTGGCTCACCTCTGATGGCCATTAGTCCCTCGTTATTGGTCCTGATCTGCGTGACCTCTACCCTCCTGGGTCTCTGCTTAACTTGTAAGGCCTCCCAGAAGCCTCCCCACTGGATTTACTATTAAGACAGCCATCTGCCTGTCCGGAGAGCTGCCTTCACCCAGAGGTTCGATCCAGGACAGGGTAAATGT